>NC_140587.1:680630994-685630994 GCF_964204655.1 Triturus cristatus
CTCAAGTGGTAACAAAGTTAAGACAAAAATAGGTTTACAAACTCCTTAAAAAATGTAATATTTTGTACATACTATTTCTTTCTTTGGATAGAGGAGAAATGTGTGATGTGATGCTGCTCTTTTGATGTTATTCTGTATAAACATCGGCCAAAGCCATTGAAGACGATACGGTAACAAGGCTGGACAAACAAACAGAGAATGATTGAGGTTCTGTGTGCCCAAGTTACACATATTACAGATTGTCCCTATTGTCATAGCTGGGGACCAGTTTGCTGTTAAATCATTTAGTGGTAAAAGATTCATGTGAAATAGAGTTAGCCAATGGCAGAAACCATGGTCTAAATTCCAGGATAAATATTTTTGAGCCACTCTCGGTGCACGTGAGGTGGCTATTACCTCCAATCTTTCCTTCAATCTACAATACTTGACATCTCTCTGAAAACTAACAATACAGCTAGTGCTTTTTAAAAAGAATTTAAGTTCTAAGAGCGAGAGGGACATCACAGACTCCTCCTGTGCGTCGAACAAATTCAGTGTCATAATGAAGTCGTAGGAGAAGGAGTACTTATATGCTTTTCTCCTCAAATTTGTTGACATAGGAAACCCATTAAAGTGTACAAATCACTGTTCTCCAACTGGTATCCCCACCAAATTACCCTGGCTCAGCCTTTAATAATTATTAGACCAAATTCCAATCTAATAGCGGCTGTTGGAACCAGTGTATTTAAATTGCATAGTTAACATAACATCTGGCCTTCTATCTTATTAAGGTATATACCTTACAATAGTGTTGCTGGGATTTTCAATTTAAAAACTGACAACCACTGTAGAAAGTGTCTTCGACCAACTACGCTATAAGATACACGTAGACAATTTGCATGTAAAGCAGCTATACAGAGGCTATGTTCAATGTGGGGCTTATTCTCTGTATTACCCACCATTAGTTTCCCCAATTAGAGATAAGAATCTACTGTCTCAAGATTTTCAGAGCCAATTCTCTATTTGAAATTATAAAATGTTCTGCTCCTGCTGCAATTCATAATCAGAACTTTACTTTTAGAGATGTTCATCTTCAAATACTGCACCATTGTATATTTCTACAGTGACGTCAACTTCTTATTCAGCCCAATAGGGGTCTAATTCATAATTGCAATATCGTCTGTGTACATGAGACATTAGAAAGGGCGGATGCCTATCTTCAGTGCATCTCCCTCTAGGGGAGAAAAGCATTTGGGTAAATCTGATACATACAGAGAAAAAAGTAGCTGGCTAATAGACAGCCTTGCTTCAGGCCATTTTTGCGGGTATTTTTCCTTGTCGTCATCTGTCGACAACCCCCCCACCCTGCCCTGCCCTTCCCTACTGTGCTTGCCTGCACCAGCCACTCCTGCTCAAAATAGCACTAAAAAACTGCCTAAACTCACAGAAGTCAGATTTCTAATCCCTTGATGCAAGAATTTAGCTCAATGCACTAGTGCATTTTAGAAATACAGATGGACTGGAACCAATCCACAGAGCAATACTGTGTGTTTTCCAGTCACAATCAGTCCCACTAGATGAGTTGAAGGACACTATGAAACTTCAAATTCTCTTTTGTAAATGAATAACACACTCAAAATCAGGAGTGGCTAGTACAGGTAAGCATGGTGTGGGTGGAGTGAGGCGGGAGTTGACAGATGACGACGAGGGAAAATAACATTAAAAAATGAAAAACACTTACCTTGCACTCGCTGCATCGCCAGCTCAGCAATGCGGCGAGCGCAAGGTAAGTGGTTGTCTTTTTTTAATGTTATTTTCCCCACCCTACCCCCACCACACCGTGCTTACCTGGACCAGCCGCTTCTGCTCAAAAATAGCACTAAGAAACAGGGAGGCATAATATGTACAAGCCCCTATAGCCATCACAATGTCACTTTCAGTGACTTTGTGGTGGCGATAGGAGCCACGCCTTATTTACAAGGCAGTGTTAAGCCATTTAACGTGGCTTAGCACTGCCTTGTGAATAAAGCCCCATTTTAGCGTGAAAGAGGTGGGCAGTGGGTGTTGTGGTGGGCATTCCACCGCAACACCCATTGTTTTTGACGCTGGCCCCTATTTACAAGGGCAGCATAAATAGGAGGCATTGTCAAAATTAAGACAAGGAAAAACCTGGTCTTAAATTGTCGAAACGAGGATAAATGCTTTATTTCTCCTCGTTTTTGCTTTTTCCATGTGTGCAGCACAGATGGAAAAAGCAAAACGCCTTGGATTGTTTATGTGAAGGAAGCTGACCCTTACTGCACATAAACAATCCATAAAAAAAACAAATTGTAACTTCCATGTGTACTGCATTAAGCAGCACACAGAGAAGTGACAAAATGGAATTTCAGGATTGTTTATGAGCAAGAAGGGACACGTTCCTACCCATAAACAATCCTCTCCTGCACGCAGACACCCTTGCACTAAGGTGCAAGGGTGCCTGTGTTGGCGCTAGACTACTAAGTGTAGCACCAGCGCAGGGGAAAACGCAAGGCTGCACCATATCCTTGTAAATATGGTGCAGCTTTGCGTTTCTGAAGTGACGGAGTGAGGTGTTAAGTCATGACGGCTAACGCCTCACTTCGCCACTTCCTTGTACATATGCCCCTGGGAACGTATTTAAAATGTTTCTAAAACCCATTTCTAGTGCGTAAAATCAGAAGGATAGCCACCCAGAATAAGAAAATAGATGCACCAGTACATGACATGGGCAGAAAAACCAATATGAGCGTTCCGAACATCCCAACAACCCAAACTATACTAAATTTGAGCGGAAGCAATGAATGCCTAGCCCATAAAATCAGTTTTTGAGGATTGATCGCAATGCATACTTTCTGTTAAAGTAGCTGTTTATTCATTCTCTATCACAGTTTTTGCACGGCAATGATAAATAGGGGTGGGTGTAACTTACGTAATTTACTGTAGTGTGAGTATGTGAAAGTAATGCAAAATTACACAAGTATGCAGAATTACACGAGGAGTGTAACCCAACATCATGTGCTATTTTCTTAGTGCACGCCCAAAATTTACCTGAGGATGCATTTTGCTCTCCGAAAATAGCAACAGAAGACAAACAGCTCTTGCTCTCTAAATTTGTAGTTTGTGTGCTCCTGTGGGAGGATTTTTGTTTCAAAATACTCATAAATGCGGGCATAATTGGGTAATTTGCGGTAATTTCGAGTTAAAAGAGTAAAGCAAAATATTTTAAATTACTCCAATTACTCCGAAGTAATTAAAATTTTGTTAGGGCCTAATGATAAGCAGTGCAAGGCTGATGTACTCTACTCTGCACCCCTCCAGAAGACGTCTCAAACCAATGCTGGTTGTTGCTGCAAACCAGCATGAACTCGGGCGTGGCAGTCCTAACATGAAATCCCTCCATGGTATGGTCAGATGCTTAGGTCTTTATAGTATCTGAGCCCTAATTTTATGTTATACTTATACTATTAAATAAAATAGTACTTGCAGACACTAGGGCGTCAGCAAGGCTAAACTAATATGTCTATAAAGGCGCTATCTTGATTCCGTAGACTATATTCTCCTATGACTTGCGGCTAGAACTGTGAGCACCTTATTTGAACAATACAATTTGAAAAGAACTTCACCGCATTTTTTATCCATTAGTTCGTACTGTATAAGGGGCCATTTCAATTTAATTTGAGGTGCATTTTAACTGAATTTGAGGGCATTACAACTTTTAGAATAAAGCACGGTCTGCTGTGGGGTGTCAAGTCACGACAACCATCCAGAAGGTGCTGCTCTGGCCGCCATTGAAGGTTAGCAGTTTATTTTACATGACAGACAGGGTTAAAAACTAGTGAGCTGCGTGGATGCGCTGCCGGCGTGCAGAAGGCACACCAAAAGCAAGCCTGTCTGTGCCCGTTCCTACCCAACCAGAAAGAGGGGCCAGGGAACCTGCCCCCCACAACCCGGAAGAACAGTTAGGGATATTCTACTCTCAGGAGTCATACTGTTGTTCGACAGGTCCGTTAAACAGGACTCAGTCAATTGCTTGTGGGTAGACCTGGACATCTAGAGAAGCCATTTTCATGCCTTAACTGTAAATGGGCAGGCTGGCCCTACGAGGAGCCGCCCGCAACTATCATCACCACTACCAATAAGGATATAGGGCTAATACTAAACTTAAACCCAATTGGTCGCACACTGCTACACCTACCAGTCGTGTTCCCCCAATGAAAATGGTCCCTGAAGGTCAGCGTCGGCGGATACACCTATGCTCGAGTGTGAATGCAAGTATGCGTGGCGTGTGCCATCCCTGGACACGTGTTTCGAGGTAGAATTTATTACGGCTCCCTTGAGCCAACGGGCTGACGAGCCTTGGATCTGCACCTGCGCGCCATGAGAGGTACTTGACCTGTTTTAACTACATTTTGGCAGTCCACGCGGCACCCCTTTACACTGACCTGCTCCCTGCTGACGAGAGGCAACTACCTCGAAACACGTGTCCAGGGATGGCTAACGCAACACATACTGTTCTTTATACATCGTGGCATAGGCGTACCCGCCGTCGCCACTACATCTACCACAGTCCCTTGGGGCAACTTGCTGGTGTGACGAGCAGTGTGCGACCAACCTTTGCTTAATCTAATACTAAACTGCTTGTACTTCAATGCCAGATCTCTATCCAAACACTGCCTAGAGATCTTGGATTTAATTAATGATTTGAACACATATCTGGTCTTTATCATGGATACCTATATTAATGATCATGTCCTGCCCGAAATTAAGATCTCGATGCCCCCAGGTTGCAAAATTCTGAAATGTGACAGAACAGGCCGTCTAGGAGCAGCACTGCAGTCATATTCAAAGATTGATACACATGTTCCATTGAACCCAGGTCCTCCACAACATAATTTGAATTCCTAGCGTTCCAACTCTCGTACAATGATTGAAGGCTGCTCGGAGGTACGGTACTGTGTAGACCCCCAGAGTATAACCCCCTAACAGCTGCCGAGCTACTCTTTTGGCTATCCACATTACTTCTAAAACATTAAGAGTGTATAGTGATCAAAGAGTTCAACTTACCATATGAAAACCTAAAGGACCAACTCTGCAGACGACTGGAGAGAGACATGAAAATCCTCCAGCTCAAACATTGGATTTCTGACCCAACCACATTACAGGCAACAAGTTAGGCCTACTTTTCTCACACATCGAAACCACCTTAAACAATAACATTAATCCCTTACTTTGGACAGACCACTCGTTGATCAGTTGCCCAATCTCACTTCCACTAAACCAAAAAAGGCATACTAACCAATTCCCTTCCCTCAAGAGAGCTTGGAGCAAAACAAATGCTGAATCATTTTTAAACCAATTTGTCCCGCCACCACTTGAGCAGGAGTCATCACTTGATACTTACCTAGAAAATGTTAACATCACCATTACAAGCCCTTTGAATAATTGTAACCTATTGAAAGTAAACAAATGTTGGTGAAGCTCACCATTGGAAAGAGAGTACTTGCTAGAGTTGAAAACGAAAAAGAGGAAATGTAACTCGCTGGAACAAGCCTTGAGGCACTCCAAATGCAATATGGATCATCATAAATGTAAGCAAGAGCTATCATAGGACACTCAAAAGTGCTAAAAAGAACTACTTCATTAAGCGACCTGAAGAAGATAGCAGCTCATCTAAAGAACTTTTTAAAATTGTAAAAGAACTCTCGCAATCAGTCTGCTTATCGCAGACTATCACCCCATCAGCTACTGACTGTAAAGAAATAGGCAATTTCTTCACTGATAAGATTGACAGTATTTACCCTTGTTGCACAACCCCATTTAGTCGAGATCCCTTGGGAACAATTCATCTCTCCAATGGGAAGCAGCCCAAAACTAGGGAATTCCGTAAAGTTGTCTGTAGAAGAAGTTGAAAAAATTATGACGAAGATTTCGTCTGGATCCTCACTAGATCCCTGCCCCCATTTTATTTTCACGCGTTTGGCCCTATACTAAGCCCCCTTCTGACACACATTTTCAATCTACCCCTCACTATCGCAGAGTATACTGACACCTGGAAGCAAGCGTTAATACTACCCCTATCAAAAAGACACAGGTATAGATGTTTCAATCCTATCAAAATATCAACCCATCTCATTGTTCCCAACATGTCTAAAGTTCTGAAAAGACTAGTTAATGCCCAGTTTATTGCCTTTCTTAAACATAATTACATGTTAGACCCATCTTAGATAGGATTTAGAGCTAACAAATGTACAGAATCCACCCTCCTTGCTGTACCAGACAACATCAGATTCGATGAGGATGAGGCCACTTTCCTGTCCTACTTGATCACTTCACAGCATTTGCTACTGCGTCAAATTATCTAATGTTAAGAAAACTTAATGCGATTTTAATTCACTTCAAAGCCCTAAAATGGTTTGACTCCTTTTTAAGTAAGATAACCCAATCCGTGCAGTTAGACACTTTCAGATATCCTCCCTGTACATCCAAATGCGGAGTCCATCAGGGCTCCTCTTTGAGCCCAATACTTTTCAATGTGTATGTGCTAATTCATTGTGAAAATTTTCAGAAAATTGGGAGTTGAGTTCTGCTTATACGCAGATGACACCCAACTGGTGATCTGCATAGGGGAAAAACATCAGAAAACCGGGAAAATCTTACCAGTTGTTTTATGGAGGTGTCAAGTTGGATGAGAGGACACTGCTTCAAATTAAACACCATACAGACAGATATTGCTCTTTGGTGGTGCACGGCATGGCAACTATGCTCCTTTCTTCAGGTAATTCAAAATGCAGCAGATAGACTCATCTGCAACAGAGCTAGATTTATCTCAGCCTCAGCCTGTTTAAAAGCCCTCCACTGGCTACCTATGAGCAATTAAGCAAAATGTAAACTTCTTTGCCACGCTTGCACACAAAGCACTTTACAAATCATGCTGAGCAATACTACGCTCTAAACTACACAACTGGAAACTTGAGATCACAGAACCTAGCAGTAGCGAACACAAAGTGCATCAAAAAAGTACGCACTGGGGGGACGCTTCTTTTCTGATCTAGCAGTGGCTCAATGGAACCTATTACCTCTCAACATTCACCTCATGGAAAACCACATTCATTTCAGGAAAAACGTAAAAAACTGGCTTTTCCCAGATTACTCTCTATCTAACTGAATTACCTACACCTGTAAAACTCCTGCATCAAACAGAGTTCTCAGCAATTTCAGTGCCGTGATAAACCCTAGGGGATGAGTGTTCGCTCTCTACAAATTCTAGAAATAAATAATAAAAATAACTAGAAGCAATGAAACAATTAAGCTTACATAATAACCGAACATGATGCAATGGCGGCAACGCCCATAAGAAAAACAATAAAAGATGTAAGCCTAGTAAGGAGACAGGCATTATACTAGCACTTCTGCAGGTTGCTAAACTTCACCATTTCTATTCAGAGGGATAAAAAGATCTGCAAGCAGTTGCACAATGAAAATAGAAGTCTAAATGGGACTTGTCACAGTGTTCATAACACCTTGGTATTTGCCAGGCCGACATTTAATCCCGCCAGCTTCAGGCTTCTAAGCAAAATACTGGGCTCTCACACAAATCCATTAATAATATTGAGCACTGCATTGTAGGTTCTGGAGCTGCCAGAAGTTCAAAACGTGATGTTGACAGCGCTTGTGTATTAACCTCTTAACCCATTTACATGGCCGGACAGGCCTCTTTTTCTACCTGGTATTTGCCCATTGGGCTGGGGCCCTTGAAAGCCGGATTTGAAATCACACCTGCTGCCTTTGTCACTTTCAACAGCTCAAGAGACATGAGGCATGGCGAAGATTCAATCAAAAGAGAGAAAGAAAGAGAGGGAGGTAGAGACAAAGTGATCAGTGAGAGAATGGATGGATGGAAACAGAGAGATCGCACGACTTAGGGAGCAGGGCAGGCTTGAGCAGTGATGCCAGGGCTGCTTTTGTTTCTGTCATCAGGTCCTTAGGGAACTGCCACTTCAGTTGCTTCCATGTAGGTGTTTCATGTCAGAACAAGAATTTCTTTTCATTTCAATATTTGTATTTGATCTAACCTCTCCAACTATTCAATGTCCTTTTCATGAACCTGGATTCTGTTTCGCTAGTCTGTTTGGTCAGGCATAAGGCCAAACCCAAGAAATCCTCAAGTGAAAGAAAGACTCTGAACAATAAGAAGTATGCATCTATTTATTTGGAGCCTTTAGATGTAACTCTTTCAAACTGCAAACACTACTTTCACTCTGCAAGTGTACATATGAGATAAAATCAAATCGGATGCCAAACCATAAAGCAAGACAAGACTGAAAATATTTCCAATGACAGTCAGTTGGTAACAAGATGTTGTGAAAAACTGAGCTACGCGAAAATTTAGGGGGATATTCACAAGAACGTATGATAACCATCGCAAATTTAGCTTGGGACAACTTTGCATATCGCAGTCCATCACGGGAAAACAACGCCCTGTCAACGATAAAGCGTCAAATGACCGCATTAAACACAACGCGACGCCGCAAAAATACGACACACCAACACAAAAAAAGAAGCAATGAGGCCAACCGCGATAAAAAAATCTGCGCTAATCAGCAACAGGCATGCAATTCCCACGCTTCATGGGGGAAAATGCGCCTAAAAGCAACTAAAAAAAAGGGAGCAAAAAGAAACTGCGCAGCACCATGGATGCTCTTGGACCGAGTGCAGAGGCCAACGCGGACCCCACTAGACCCACAGACCACCACCAAGGAACATCGGGGTCAGGGAAGGCCAAGGAGGAGAGGAAGATGAAGACGGGGTGCAGTCCACAGGAAAACCAAATCAGCGTCACGGAGGTGACAGAACACCACCATCCACTGAACGTCAACATGACAAACGTGAATTCAGTCGGAGTGTCGAAGAGGCCTAATGAGGAGGACAATAGGCACTGGCACGTTGTGAAAAGCTAAACCAAGTACAAACCCGCTGCCAACAGGAAGGTAGCAAAGGCGACAGGCGGTGGGAGTCCTGTGCCACAGGAGGAGCTGGAGCAAATGGAGGCTACAGTCATCAGGGTGGAGACGGCGCAAGGAGTTGGGATTCCGAACACAGCTCGATAGGAACTGACACAACATCCACAGGGTGAGTAACGACCAGGGACTGGGGGGACGGGGGGAGATGGGCACAATGGCACACATGCACAAACATGTGCAGCAGACTGCACAACCACAATGACCCTGGAACATGTCCCTGATCCCAATGGCACACTGCAGCACACACACATAGCAATAACAGCACATCCCATGACAATGTGGTACGAAGTGCAACACCGACACTGCAGAACAGAGGATACAACTGGGTCCGCAAATGCGCAGGAACAGGCCAATCACATGTAACATAGCAGGAAACTGCGAGATGGAAACGCATGTGTACATCCTCACCTACGTTATGTACTCCAAATGTCCAGTGTCCCGCATCAAATATACAGCACCTCAAAAACAGTCACAATGTACATCATCATACAATCTGCATGTAAACCACAATAATGCGCAAACACACGTCAACACAATGTCAACATGTATCTCCCCTTCACATTGCAGAGGGGCAAACAACACCTCCAGCAGAGCAGACCAGACTACTCATCAGTGATGCTGTAGGGGACCACCACACCTTCGACACCAACGCCCATGGACATCTCAGGTAACCCACCCCCAGGTGCAGTGCAGGTGAGCCACATAGAGGAGACGCAAAGCCCTGCACAGACCACACAGCAGGGAGCACCCGCCTCCACATCTGGCTCACAACTCTCCACCTCGGCACTCATCGCATTCCAATGCCAGGTGTCAGAATGCCAAAAGGAGGTGGCCGAACAGGTGCGGGTGGGGTCAGAGCACATGGAACCCGAACGAGATCACACACGTGAGTGTTTAAGCCCCACCAGGGACCACCTACACCCCACAAAGGAGACCCACATCTCGACAGAGACACATGCATACTTCCTGCAATGAACCATGCCCAGAGCCCAGAAATCATCATACACACCCCCACGCTGGAACTCCGTACGACGGCCCAGTCCACTCCACCAACACTTTGAGCGGGTGACGATGAAGCTGCATGTCCAAGGTCTTACCCACTGCCAAAGGTAACATGGTTGCACATGCTGTACACAGCACAATGTAATGTTGTAGGCCCAGGGACCCTCCTGCATACATCATGACCACACGGACACACTGAGATAGTTCATAGAACTGGCTATGGGCATGAGCTCCCGGCTCCTTTATTGGCAGGGACGCATGTACAGTGACGCCTGTGCTGGATTTGTGTGGGGTGAGTGTAAGCCAGCCAGCATGGAGTTGCTGGTACTGGCAACAACTTGAATAGTGAACACTATGCAAATGAAAACAGTAAACACCAGCATTACAGAGACTACTGCGTAGCATCATGTTGGCAGCCGGAGCAAATACAGAGGTCAACCAACATGCAAACAGATGTGTCCGTGAATTGCAGTGCACTGATGTTGGGGCGCTAGAGATAAGCTTGGTCATGTGAAGAAAATGTCTAGGATTGTGTCCCTTCGGTAAATACCTGATGCAGCTGCAGTGGGGTGTGTTACACCTGCGTCATCTTCCTCCTTATCGTCCCAGGTCTCCCACACTGCCTGAGGTGACATTGCTGCGTGAGCTCCCTACAGCACACAACCCAACCAAAAATGGTCCATGAGTCGTGGTGCTCTGAGTCAGTGGCACTTCGAGTGCTGACCAGGGTTTCAGACAGATGATGGCATCCACGTCAGGTGAGACCAACTCTGATAGTCTGGCAGTAAGACACTTACGACTCTGGCTGTTGTCATCTGGAGGTGGTCCTGGCAGTGGTGGTGTGTGCCTCCTGTGGTGTTGAGACGTCCCGGCCGGTCAGGACTAGAATTGATGTGTGAGCCCTGGTGGACCGCTGCTGAGGCCGGAGGCAGCGGACAGCACAGGGCCACAGACACATGGCGTTGAGGACCCAAGGCCACCGTCTCAGAGGACATCCAATATCTCAGCAGACAGGGTCCCTGACTTGAGCTGCACAGAGTTAGTGGCCCCGGATGCACTGCGGCCGGCACAGGCACACCAGCAAGGTACGGTGAGTTATGGTGCACTGAGATTCTGCCACGCGAGCTGAGCGGGTCTTCATCGATGTGTAAGGTGAACGAGGCGTAGGGTTGTGGCAGACAGTGGAAGGTGTCCTTCAGAGCATGATGCAATGGGTGCAAGCCATCCGAAAGCAGCAAATGGAGGAGGGGAATTCTACTGCCTCGTTTTCACCACAAAGTCAGTCTCACAGACATGATGATGATGACAATCCCAATGCCAAAGACCCATTCGCCACCACAGTTCACCCAGGAAGTGTCCATGGATGCTGTGGAAAAGACTTAGTGGCACCAGAGCTGAGCGGGTCCAGAGCTGAGCGGATGTTCAGTCAGCGACGATGCCGTGTCATGCCTGCTACGGACTGGGTTGTATTGGTGTGAGGCCTGCTGGACCGCAGTGTAGGCCGGAGGCTGCGGTCCGCATTGGCCCACAGCCACATGTCGTTGGGATGACATGCAGAGTTGCTGCCACCTGAACGAAGGGTGTACAGTGAAGTAAGGCTGCCATGTATGTATGGCCTCGGACATCATGGAATCAAGACACAGTTCCATCTGTGTGACCTACTGCACCGCAGTGGAGGCCCGAGGCAGCAGTCAGCAGGGGCACACAGCCATGTGTCATTGACCTACAATGCACAGAGTTAGTGACACCAGAGCAGTTGTCGAGAGTGTTCGATCACCTCTGTAACTATGATCCTTTTCTCCTCCGGACTTAACAACGTCTTCCTCTTACACCTCTCCCTCCGTGAAATGATATGAACTGTCAGAGGTATTTTGTTTTGTTAAAATGATATGAACTCTGGCATACATGATTCAAGACTCAGTTCCAAGTGTGTGACCTACTCGGACTCAGTGTAGGCCGAAGGCAGTAGTCAGCAAGGGACCACAGACAGCTGTCGTTCATATGCTATGCACAGAGTTGGTGGCCCCACATAGAAGGGAGAACACAGATATGACTCAGCCATGACGTGTGTACTCTGCCATTGCATAATCAAGACTCAGTTCCAAATGTGTGACCTACTTGACCGTAGTGTAGGCCGGAGGCAGCAGTAGAGTACGTCAACGAGAAAGGAGTAAAGCAGGCCTGTGTCGCGGAGGGCGAGATTGTCTGAGGAGGCTGCCAGGGTCGCGGGCCTCGGGCTTGTGCCGGCACGTGGTGGGCCCTCTTTGACACATGCCAGTGTCGGCAGGTGAGCAGTGTGGCCTGGCTGTGCAGGGGCGGGCCTGACGGGTTCGGGGTCCAGCGGCCCGGGGTACAGCATGCGCACAGGATTGCAGGCAACTCTGCTCACGACAACAGCGTCGGCCTCGTGGTGGGGTGATAGGCACCGCTCTGGAAGAGACGTTGGGCATTCCAGAAGAGAACCATGCCCAGGGCTATGTGCTTTTCATTCACACCCCTACGCTGGCCTGGCCAGCCCACTCTGCACACGCTTGGGGGGGACATTACAGGCTACATTTCTGCAAACTCTCCCACTGGCTGGGGTGACATGGTTGCGTCCACTGTCCACTACACTTCATTTACCAGTGGTGTATGTCGCCATGGTTATGGGTGTGTTCTGCATACTGCAGACTGTCCAGCACATCTCTGCCACTTGGCATTGTGTACTTTCCCATTCATGGGTCACTTGCCTCCTTCACACATGCCTGGTTCCCACCAATCCCCACATGCCGCTATTGTGTGCTGGGGTGCCATGACGTTGATGGCTCATGTTGACGGCTAGCCCAGGTTACCATGGTAAACTGTGCTGTTGTGTCTGGTATGTGGGCATGTTGTTTTGCATGTTGTATGTGTATTTGTAGATATGAAAAGGTGGGGAAGATTCAATAAGGTGTGCTAGAGGCTGGAATCTAGAATGAATTTTACGACAATCGGTTTACCTCTGACACCATTGATCACACGTTGTTTTATCTGCTAGTCCATTTAATGACTGCGATTAGAAACAATTTTTTCTTTTACTTCATCAATTTGTACTGGACGAACACTACTTCATCTCAAATTGCACATTATAAATACAGTGATAAATATTTACATTTGTACAGTGACGTTTTGGCATATCATTGCAATGAATTTGAAAATAATCGAAAAATCAATTATTAGTGTCAAACAATCAAAACATCAATTAAATCACTTGTCCGATAGGGGTTATCTTTAAGAACTGTAGCTGGTTGGCTCCTATAGTTCTTGCTGTAATTCTGGTCCTAGACAGAGTCAAGTTAGAAGCTTTGTGATTTTAAACGAGCAAACTTAGTTGTTTTAATGTGTGTGCTCGGGGGGGGCTTATTTTACATTCGTCTCCCCCACCATTATTAATGATCTCTGCTTGTTTGCCAACGCGTTTCGACCTTTGACATTGGACCTAAATCATATTTGTGAGGTCGTCTCCAGGGCTGGTGTGTGGTTGGAATCGGACGTCTATCTCTGCAAGGACAAAAAATGTCTATTATAATTTTTACGCAGAATTATGGAGTTGAAAAAGCAGTGGTTTTGTGCTAACTTACGCTCAGGTATGGAGACTTTTCTTCTTTTTCTGTAATAAATAAATGAATTGTAAGTGTGGTGGTACTCTTGGTTATCTTATGGTTGTTAAAAGGGTATCATAATGCGTGTCCTACCTTGCCGTTCTCTTTGTGTGCTGCCGGCTCACGAGGTTATCTTGTATTTTCAAGTCCGACTGGTTTCTCTCTGGGGGGCAAAAAATGAAATGATTGCTAACTTCTGCCTGACACTCACGCTGTTGCCAATCAAGCCTTAGTGTAGCTGTGGTTGATTGGTCGCTACCTACTTTTTTGCGATCGTTTCTATGTTGCTACTTATGCGTGGTTTGCGTTGGTTTACGTGCCTCGAAGGCTGTATTTGCACGTTCTATGCTTAATAAAACTGCTTGCATATAGTACAAATCACCCGAGTTTGGAGGTTTCTTTCTCAGGTTTCTTTTAGCATTCCTGTTACGCGCGTCTTCTTTAGTAGTGTTATACTGTCCCTAATTCGTACTTTCTAGCTCGTACCTTTGTTAATGTAGATATTTTCTGGACTTGTTCGATACTGCGTCTTTACTTCCGCGTCTTCCGCTGTTCTCCCATTTCCTGCATGTTCGTATACTTCTGTTTGTTTTGAGGGCAAAAATTGGTATCTGTGTGAAAGATGGAATGCTTTTTACTGTATCCCAGTTTTTTCGGATAATCTTTTGCATCGCAGTTTCTCCTTATTCTCAAAAACTGACTATACAACATTATACACCAAAAAAACTGACAGAAACACTCTTCTCCATTATTCAAGTTTTCACCAACGCAACTTACGTGAGAATCTTCCGTACAGTCAGTTTTTGAGAATAAGGAGAAACTGCTTCAAGAAAGAAGATTATTTCACGAATGCTAACACACTAATGGAAAATCTGCTAAAAAGGAACTACCCCAAAAAATTGCTCAAAAGGGCACTTAAAAGGGCATGGTATACGCCCAGAGAGTCTCTTCTATCCTTGAAACCGGAGAAAACAACCCCTAAACTGGTATGCGTCACCACTTTCTCAAGTAGAACAACTGAGATGCAAAAGATTATCCGAAAAAACTGGGATACAGTAAAAAGCATTCCATCTTTCACACAGATACCAATTTTTGCCCTAAAAAAAACAGAAGTATACGAGAAAAACTGGTACGTGCAAATACTATCTACAAACAACCAGTGGCATCACTGCGATCCATGCTCTCACTACCTCCAATAAAAGGACACAAAAAGTGCGGCACATGTGTATCCTGCGAAAGCACAGTGGAAGGCACTAAGTTCGAGTACGGGCAGAAATATATAATCCACGACAATTTTACTAACTGCAACACCCATAATGTCATCTACTGTGTTCTATGTCCCTGCCCATTAGCGTACATTGGGAAAACCACACAACCCGTGAAAAATCGAATTTCCCAACACCGCTCAAGAATTAAATGCAAAATTCAGAATGCACCGATGGTATCCCACTGTATCGAGAAAAATCACAGTCCAAATGACCTTAAGTGGACAGTTCTACGTCATATCCAAGGAAAAAACGTTGACGCCACTTTATCCAAAATGGAAGCGAAAACCATCATGTTCCTAGGTACCATAGACAATGGACTAAATGAAATGACGGAAATAGCACATACTATATAATAGGAGATAGACACGATACCTCCCCCTCCATAACAACATCAGATTCGGATACAGAACAGAAGTCAATAACACTGATTAAGTGTGTAGGATACAACTGTGCTCTTGGACGCACCAACATATCTGATACACTCTTACCAACAATTTAGAAGAACTCTCGAGTTAAGCTGCTGAGCCACACAAAAACTGGGACCCCCTCGAGATCAATCCACAATAAAATCGTTCGCCACCAAAAGATAAAGCACATCTGAGGGGAAAGAGACTATACCATTGCCGAACACGGTTGACAAAAGGACTGCAAATATCAAACACGCCTCAAATCCCCGAGAAGGGCAAAAAATAACAGAAGATAATATTGAACACACCGACCCTTTCGTGACCTAAGACACCCAAAGAGAGAAAAAGATATGCCAAACAGAACATTTAAAATGACAGTTCAATGAAAACCGGGTACGTTCCTTTCTTCCTTTCTTCCAAAAGCACAATAAATCTTGAACATGCAGCAAAATAAAGTTTTATTCAACTGCAAAAAAAGAGAAGCTTCCTCTACCATAACAACATCTTCGTAACCATGACTACGTCTCACGTAATCACGCCGGAACCTCGATATAGACGAGCCTATCGCAAAGAACGTTCTCCAAGCACTCAGAACATGCAGGAAATGGGAGAACAGCGGAAGACGCGGAAGTAAAGACGCAGTATCGAACAAGTCCAGAAAATATCTACATTAACAAAGGTACGAGCTAGAAAGTACGAATTAGGGACAGTATAACACTACTAAAGAAGACGCGCGTAACAGGAATGCTAAAAGAAACCTGAGAAAGAAACCTCCAAACTCGGGTGATTTGTACTATATGCAAGCAGTTTTATTAAGCATAGAACGTGCAAATACAGCCTTCGAGGCACGTAAACCAACGCAAACCACGCATAAGTAGCAACATAGAAAGGATCGCAAAAAAGTAGGTAGCGACCAATCAACCACAGCTACACTAAGGCTTGATTGGCAACAGCGTGAGTGTCAGGCAGAAGTTAGCAATCATTTCATTTTTTGCCCCCCAGAGAGAAACCAGTCGGACTTGAAAATACAAGATAACCTCGTGAGCCGGCAGCACACAAATAGAACGGCAAGGTAGGACACGCATTATGATACCCTTTTAACAACCATAAGATATCCAAGAGTACCACCACACTTACAATTCATTTATTTATTACAGAAAAAGAAGAAAAGTCTCCATACCTGAGCGTAAGTTAGCACAAAACCACTGCTTTTTCAACTCCATAATTCTGCGTAAAAATTATAATAGACATTTTTTGTCCTTGCAGAGATAGACGTCCGATTCCAACCACACACCAGCCCTGAAGACGACCTCACAAATATGATTTAGGTCCAATGTCAAAGGTCGAAACGCGTTTGCAAACAAGCAGAGATCATTAATAATGGTGGGGGAGACGAATGTAAAATAAGGCCCCCCCGAGCACACACATTAAAACAACTAAGTTTGCTCGTTTAAAATCACAAAGCTTCTAACTTGACTCTGTCTAGGACCAGAATTACAGCAAGAACTATAGGAGCCAACCAGCTACAGTTCTTAAAGATAACCCCTATCGGACAAGTGATTTAATTGATGTTTTGATTGTTTGACACTAATAATTGATTTTTCGATTATTTTCAAATTCATTGCAATGTTATGTTTGATATGCCAAAACGTCACTGTACAAATGTAAATATTTATCACTGTATTTATAATGTGCAATTTGAGATGAAGTAGTGTTCGTCCAGTACAAATTGATGAAGTAAAAGAAAAAATTGTTTCTAATCGCAGTCATTAAATGGACTAGCAGATAAAACAACGTGTGATCAATGGTGTCAGAGGTAAACCGATTGTCGTATGTGTATTTGTGACATGTGCATTGCCAGAGTTGTGAGTTGCATGGTTGTCGAGTTGAGGTGTGTGGGGTGTTCATTTGGTACTTGCCAACGGGCTGTGCATTTCCATTGGTGCTATCATGGAAGCGCAGATTGATGTAGGACTGTCGTAAGTTGTAGGTCTCATGCACACTGCCTGGGTAGTTGGCGACGACGTTGGTGGCAATTCCACGGTGGTCAACTGTTGCCTGCACATTGATGTAAGGCGTGTGCTTCTGTTGCAGTACAGTGGAACATGTGTGCTATCAATTGCTCCCGACATGTGCGTGCATCCAGCTATGTCGTATGGTCCTTGCTTGGTCGCTAGCGGTTCCTGCGCATTGTGGTGGACGTATAGGTACTGGGGTACCAGGCTGATGATGGCATCCAGGACAGGTGTGAGGGACTTGAATGTGGATGGCTGTGAGACTCCTCCGACTCTGGCGGGTGTTGGTTGGGAGGTACCAGTGGCCAACAGGTGCAGCACAGCCAGCAGCTTTGTCTGAGGTGGGATGTTGGTTGTCCGCAGTGTTGCTGCCGTGAGCCTGTTGGGCGATGATGGTCAGGATGTGTGGATGGTTGTCCCTTTAAGCCTGTAGTGAGCAATGTCATTGTCAGGTGTTGGGTCTGTGAGGCTGGTGCGTTTCCTGGGGGTCCGCTGTCTTTGTCCGTGCTGCCTCTATGGTGGTCCGGAGGGGGCGGGGGGGATCCAGGGGGGGTGGTTGTCCTGTGTGTGTTGGCGGTGGGTGTTGTGGCCCTGTTGGGGCTCCGAGCTGCATGATCAGTGGCTCCATGGCGTCTGTTGTTCTTCAGGTGTGGCTGTGGTCTGGGCTCCCTTTTCGGTTGCCGGTTGTTGTCCGACTTTGCACCAGGTCGGAGCATGTGTTAATTTCTTGCTGCTATCACGCCTTATCACATGTTTTGTGATCTTATCACCAATATGGCTGGTCATTGAGAAGGTTGTGTAGTGGTGTTGTCACTGCATTTTGCTCGGGGAACGCCTACTCTGCATCTCATTAGCGATAGTTGCCGGGGTCATCCATGGCAACGTTTTTTGATGATGCTATCGCCGGAAAACTGGTTGTATTGGCTGTTTGCACCTGCTTGTGAATGGGGCGGTGATTTTATCGCGACTTTGGCTGCGATAAAGTGGCGTTAACTCGGCGATGGCTCCTTGAGAAGATGCCCCTTAGTTTTATTCTTGTTTCGATATTCCAAGCCTTGTATCACCCTCTTTATTTTCCAGCTCTACACGGCTTGTCTTTATGACATTTCGTCAAGAGCCCTTCAGGACTAAAACGTTTCCAAAGACGTTATTTTGGATTTAAAATTTTAGGTCCAGATTTACTAACATTCTTACGCACTGCATGATTGACTGTCTGGAGTATTGCTTTAGCACAAATGTAAAAAAAAGTTGCGCTACGACAGATTTTCCATGATGTCATCAGCTGTGCTTGTACATAGAAAGCCTATTAAGCGCAACGCTACTCGTTGCACTACAGCACAAGGGTGAGCCAGCAGCCTCTTGTATGGGCTTTGTATAGGAGGTGCAGCAAACAGTTCAAATCATAAGGCACTGATAACCTTCATAGGGGAAGCCACATATATAGGGGCCTCTTCATGAACTTTATTTCATAGTACGTTAGTAGTACGTTCCATACCTACGTACTATGGGGCAGATTTACAACCCCTCTGCGCCACCAGTACGTCACTTTTTGTGACGTACTGGAGGCGCATTTCACTTCTCCATATTTACAAGGAGAGGAAAACCCACCTTGCGTGACTTTTCCTTTCCTTGTAAGGCCCCTCCACACGCAGCACTTTGCGTAGAAGGGGCATTCCATGGGTGTTGCTGTGGTTGTTCCCACGCAAAACTCATTGGAACGAGACACATTTCCAGATTTACGAGCAATCATAAAGCTGGAAATGTGTGTCAATGCTACGCCTCCCCAGGGGAGGCATAGCGGGGCCCAACGAGGAGAAATGTTTTCATTTCACCTTGTATTTTCCTCTTTTAAAGCGTGCTGCATTCTACAGCACGCATTGAGAGAGGAAAATGCCTGTAGTGATTTTTTTGTGCAGGAAGATGCCCCTTCCTGCACGAAAACAATCTCCCCATGATGCAGGCATCCTTGCACCATGGTGCAAGGGTGTCTGCGCCGGCGCATGGCTGCAGTTTGTGCGCCAGCGCAGTGGAGAGAACAGGAATGCAACATAATATTGTAAATATGTTGCATTCCTGTGCTTGAAAGTTCCGCAGCATGGCGCAGCCAAAGGGCTTGCGTTGCCGTGCTGCAGCACTTCCTTATAGATCTGTCCCTCTATTCTAGACCTCCGCCTCTTCTGTTTTTTTGGGCGGTGAGCTCCACCCTGATTGTGAACATCTCTGCTCGAGTAGAGATCTCCACACACGCAAGTATGGGGCCAGATGTAGGAAGCCTTTTACTGACTGCAAACAGCCCATCGGGCCATTTGCAACCAGTAAAATGCATTTTTACATGTACAAAAGGCAAAATGTGACTCAGTAACTTATTACTGAATCCTATTTTTCTTTTTGCGATTCGGTATTAGGAAGGGGCGTGTTATGTTTAGGGGTGCCTTCCTAATACTGAACAGAACTGATATATATGAATGTTTTGTGTCTGGGATGCAGTCACAAAACAATGAATAATTTACCAACTCTAGAGGAGGCGGTAACCCGTTTGCAAGCGGGAAGGGGTCCCCAAAGGGTGAAAACATTTTTTAAGAGGAGACAGTGGTCCCACTGACCTCTGCTACCCTTAAAAGTTTTTTTTTTTAAATCATTTTAATTTTTGTAATGCAGCCATTTTTCTTTAGGGAAAATGGGCTGCATTTCAACAAAAAAATACTTTATTTAAAAAACAATCACAGACATGGTGGTCTGCTAACCCCAGCAGGCCACCATCCCAGTGATTGTAGCCATTCCCAATAGGTCACAAATTGTGACCTGCTTTATGAATGTTGATGAGGCAGGTACATTTGCGACCCATTGGGAATCACAAACAGTGACTGAGACACTGTCCTACATAGCTGTTTGTGAATTCCCAATTGCGAATCGCATAAATTTGCAATTAGAAAAACGCAAGCTGACTTTTTTGTACATCTGGCCCTATATGTTTTAGTTGTATATGTAGAAGGACAGAAGGAGGGTGGCTGAAAAATAGGAAATGCATGCTGCTAAAGGGGCAGGGTTAAGAGAGTACTAAAGAGATTAAGGGAGAGTAAGGAAGGGTTTAGGGAGAGACATTCACCTGCCCACAAAACAGTAAGCACTTTCATTTACAGAAACTGACCTTATATAGGTACTGCAGCCAAAAAGGACCCAAAGCAGCTGCAAATGTATTCCAGCTCTGAGATGGGGTAAGTCGAGCACCGTCCATGGCCACTCACAGGTACTGCAACACCATCCCATAGAAATTAATGGTGATAGAGACTCAAAATAAAACCCCATAAGAACTAATGTTAAAATAAATTAAACTATCATTAAAAAATATAAGTGCATTTTATTTAATGTTAAAAAAGTCTAAAAATAAAAATGATTTATTATTATTTTATTAGTAATTATTTTAATATTCTTTAAAAAAAAATATAACATTACTATATTATAATAATTGACTATTAATTTATCAAGTGTATCACCTTTTATAACTTGAAATACATAATAAAACATACATATTTTTTACTTCCGGTGGTATTTTTCCGAATTAAACTTCAAAATAGGTACATTTTTAATTTCATTAGTAATTCTGTAACATTTTATTATATTATTCTACATTTAAAATAAATATAAGAGTTAATTAACATTAATGATTAACTTAAAAAGATTTTATTGAATTTTCTGAAAAGTATAATAGGCATTCAAATGTTCTCCTAAACTTTACCGTGCTTAGATCTCCACCCTGTTAGACTCAGACATCAAATACGGTAGTGAAGTTACTACTAGTAGTAACTTTACAATCATATTTCACTTTTTCACTGTCTCCATCCTTATTCAAGGGGTAGGGACATGAAAGTCCACACTTTTAATTAGGTTTACCTTCTGAAATGGTGAATAGTAGGTGTGGGCGGAATTTGGGTAGTCACGCTTAGCAAAGCTCCGCAAAGCTTTGTGACGCGGAATTGCTTGTTCTGCCCGTTTGCAATGCTTTTTTCCTGTTTGCGAATGCTGTTTGTGTGCTCGGGGGGAAATATCTCACAAACACGCATTTTTAAAGCGCGAATAAGCAAAAAATTCCGGGAAGCCGCGGATCGCGGAATTTTTGGCAATTCCGCGTTCTCCGCGGAACGCGAAATTACCCCAAATTCGGATAGCAGAATGGAATTTACCGCCCAGGCCTAGTGAATAGTCCAAAGTAGCAAAGTTACTCAAAAGAGTTCATTTATCTTAGGAAATAGGCTCCAGACTGTGTAATGTGCCCATAATCACATGTTACAGGTGGAAAGATCATGCAATATTTCACATGCTCTCTGTTTATGCCCAGTTTTGTTTGGTGTTAGGATGTGATGGAAAGTCAGGTCATGCTAACTTAAAAGGTCTGTCTTAGCCTTGATGATTTATTACCATTATGCATGCATTGAAGGATGGCTGGTGCTTTCAGAAGTCAGATACTCTTGGTGCTACTATAGGCACTAACAAACTTTCACATCAGAGAATTGACATAGACAAATATGTCATTAAGTCAGCTCTGGACATGACTCAAAGTTTAGCCAATGCTGTAGGAATTACAGTGGTGCTCTGGCACCACATATTGATAAGACTCACAGGTTTTTTTCAGGTGACGTCTAAGCATGGCTCAGGAACAGGCCTTTTTACATGTCTCACCTTTTTGGTGAGGAGGCAGACTCTGCCTGTGAAAGCTTTAAATAAAGTAGAGACACAGAGTGCTCCATTGGCCTGGACACACATGCAGGGCAGTATCCCAAACAATAAGAGGCATCACTAGGAGTTTCACTTACACACAATGTCAAGGTCCACCACCCAAGAAACAGACACATTAATTCTCTCAGGGGTGGGGTTAGGGGACAGCAGACAGCATCTAAGCCCACTGATACTGCAAACCTCCCCTGCTAGTTAGCCCCCCCCCCGCAGCAGTCTCCAAGCCAGTTTAGTTAGCCCTTAGCAACACAATGACCACCATGTGGGAGGCAAAATCTGTTACTTTCCCTAGGTGGCCGGCAATTTGATCCAACAGGGGGGTCCTGCAGATAGTCAAAAGGATCTGCTCCGTGCCACTCCTTTCTGTCCCACTGCCTCTTCCGCCCATCACAGCAGGTTTTGGTGGAGCTCTGGAGGCTCTTTTAGTGAAAGCAGACATATAGCGAGTCCTGGCCTCAGAGATTGAACCTGGGAATTATTCCTGTTATTTCCTCATGCTGAAAATGGGTGGAGTCCTTCGTCCTATTTTAGATCTCTGACTCTCAATTTCTTCCTGTTGAATGACAAATTCAAGATGCTCATGCTAGCCCAGGTTCCCCTTGCCCTGGATCCAGGAAACTGGATGGTAGTATTGGACATGCAAGATGCAAATTTCCATGTTTCCGTCTGGCCTGCCCACAGGTGCTACCTCCAATTCAAGGTTGGCCACGAGCCCCTTAGGTGTTCATGAAGATGATGGTAGTAGTCTCAGCACACCTTCGCAGGTCAGGGTGCCAGTCTTTCTCTACCTCGATGACCAGCTGATATAGGTGGGCTTGCCAAAGTCAGTTGTGGACCACCTCCAAATGACGATGAACCTGTTTACATCATTGGGGTTCACAATCAAGGTGCCAAAATCTCACCTGGCTTCTTCATAGGGGCTCCCTTTCATTGGTGTAATTCTGGGTGTGGTACATTTGCGAGTCAACTCTCTAAATGAAAGAGTCCAAACCTTTCAATTCAGGATATGAACCTGATGTTTTAGCCTCAATCCTGGGTTTCAGTGAGGGTGGGTCTGAAACTTCTGCACCTACTGGCCCCCTACATCCTGCTCATTGACCATGCCTGATGGCATATACAGGCTCTGCAGTGGGATTTGAAGTCTCAGTGAGACCAGCACCAAGGAAAGTTCTCAGATTCCATCCAGGTTACAGAGGAGACTGCAAAAAATCTGCAGTGGTGGCTGCTAGACCCCAAGTGGACCAGAGCAGGCCCCACTCTCTCCCCCATCCAGAGCTGATGGTGGTGACAAATGCATTGCTCAAGTATTGGGGAGTTTATCTGGGAGAGGTGGAGATCAGAGGACTCTGGTATGTGATAGAGAACCTTATCCACATCAGCCTGTTGGAGTTGTGGGACATTCACTTGATGTTTAAGTCCTTCCAGACAGCCATCACAGGGAGGCGGGTTTAGGTCCTCATGAATAACCCCACACCATGCAGTATTACAACAAACAGGGCAGAGTGGGGTCCTGGGACCTGTGCCTCTGGAACTGGCTGAATTGCTAGGGAATTTCACCATCAGGCAGAAGCCATAAACTCCAGCATGGACAAACTCGGCCACAGGCACCTAGTGGATAACAAATGGTAGTTGCATCGAGTACTGGTACTGAGTGTCTTCCAACAATAAGAAGAACCCTGGCTCAGTCACGTTAGCACTACTGAGAACATGCAATATCAGCAATTTAGCTCGCTAAGTTCCAAAGAAGTCTAAATCATTGGGTCTCACTGGGATGCATCCACCTGAAGTGGAGCACAGGGCTCTTGTATGACTTCCAGCCTCTACCTCTCTTGTGCCGAGTTCTGAAGATCATTAATGACCAGGCCCAAGTCATCTTGTGACACTGAATTAGGCCTGGAGAGTGTTGTACCTGGAACATCTGGGCATGAGCATCTGTATGTCAATCACGCTGCTGCATCTGAATGATCTTCCATCATCGCCACAGGTTAGGGAGTTGCACCCGGGGTTGTGCAATATATGCCTCCATGTGTGGAGATTGAGTAGTGGAAGTGCATTTTATCTCCTTCCAGAAGTAGTGATTGTCATCCTTGTGGCCAGGAGTACTTCTTCAATGTCCGTGTAAGCTGGACCGTGGGACAAGGTTGTGACCTGGTGTGGTGCTCATAAAATGTACCCAATGAAAACCTATCTGTTGTATCTATTGTTACTTTTGTCTTTGGTCCTGCAAGGAATTACAGGGGGCAGGGTTAAGGATATCTGTCTGCTCTTTCTACCTTTTTTGGGCTTAGCCTTATAGGACTAACCTTTCTGGTTCAAATGACCTCTTGTGATGCAATTTCTCATAGGTTTAATTTGCATGTTTCTTCCTAAACCCTTTGAAATGTCAGAGAGGGACCTTCATTTGGTCTCCACTAAACAGTGCATGCACTGTTCTGTGAGGCTTATTGTTTACACAATTCAGTGGGTTTACAACTCACCAACAGCTTGTTTTAGTTGTCATTCTCATTTTCAGTCATTCGATTGCTTAGCTTCCATAGGGTTCCCTTGCTTTCTTGTGTTACCTCCTCCCTGGTGTTAGGATGTTGCCATCTGGTCACTAGGTGGCATCCACAAAGGCCCTCTGAGGTTCCACCTTTATCCCTGAATAGGAGTGTATACAGTTCTACACCTTGCATTCCCAGATCCACTTCATATTCCGGTCCAGATATTTCCTCGGCCTAGTTCCTGTTTCTGCTTACCTTCCACTGTTCTTCTTTGTGTTCATGTGTGTTTATAATATTATCCAGCTTTTCATTGCTTTCAAGGGTGCCAGTTAGACTCCCAGGATTGTGCCTTTGGCACAGAGAAGCACCCAGCGCTTCTTCCCCATAGGAGCTGCTGCCTGTCTACTTGAACTCTTTTAGATTAATCTCCTCCTTGCGTTCTTGGGAGATCCCTTTCACCTCACAGAGAGATCACCCCTGAGGAGCAAACTATCATTCATGATAGATTCTCTATCATATTCCAGCATTAAATTCTTGTTATTAGTACGTATGCTAGTTTCATAGTTTTGCCTACAGACATCCAGATCCCTGTTCACTGCCTGTTCCAATCAGCTTCCATCCTGCTTTCCTACCAGTCTTCAGGAACTCTCTTGTTTAAATCTAACCTCTACTCTAGAAAGCCTTTGTCCTTGCATAGAGCAACCACCCCCATTATCTTGCCCTGCTCTTAACACTGCTAATGTCCATGATAGATTGTCCTGAACTTTGCTAGATCCCTCCCACCAGGAGCATAGGCCAAGTATGTGTTCTTCTTCGACTTTGTTCTTCGTCAGCTTTTTGAAACACACTATTTGTTTTATAAGTGTTTAGGTATTGTATTGTATTGTATTGTATATGAAATTTATAAAGCGCAACAAACACTCAACGGGTACCTCGGCGCTACAGTACATGATTCATTATCAGATGGCAAAGAAAGGAGCGAAACTTAGAGCAGATGGAACACTTTCAGAGCTATCAGGCTCTGGGAAACAGCCATGTTTTAATCTGTTTTCTAAACTGCAAAAGATAATTAGATTGTCTGAGCTCCAAAGGGAGGCTGTTCCAGAGCTTAGCTGCAGCGAAGCTAAAGGCCCTACCCCCTGACTTGGCTCTTTGAATCTTCAGAACTCTCACCAGATAGGCAGCAGCGGAGCGAAGACACCTTGAGGGTGTATACCAAGTGAAGATCTCTTGAAGGGGTATAGGTCCCAAGCCATGCAAGGCTTTAAAAACCAGGCATAGGGACTTAAATTGGACCCTTTGCATTAACGGCAGCCAATGAAGCCCTGCAAGGGCCCACGAGCCTGATGAACGTCATGATTTCATCAAAGCCAGTTTAGCCGCCACGGTTTGCACTCTTTGGAGACGTTCAATCTGAAACTTAGGGGCCCCCCAGCAGTAGGGCATTACAGTAGTCTAATCTACTGAGGATAATACCACCAACGACCAGTGCTCTGGCCGTCTCTGGTAGTAACGGAAGAATCTTCTTCAGGGCCCCGATTGTTTACATGCATCTCCAAAGTTAAGGTAGCGTCGAGCGTGACTCCCAAATTAAGTACAGCTTAAGCCGGTACCAGTGTAGCCATAGAAGAAGAGGACCAAAGATTTCCGGGAAAGGGGGGAGGAACCCTCCCCATAGTACAGTATAAGACTTCAGTCTTATCTGAATTAAACTGGAGAGAATTAGCTCTTAGCCAGTGAGCAGTATCCCGCATGAAGTCATGGAAGACGGTCAGCGGAATTGACTGGTTTCCCTCTAAAGAAAAGAAGATTTGGGTGTTGTCGCCATAGTTCACCAGTCTCACGCCATGCGCCTTCATGATTTCAATCAGGGGTCGCATATAAACGTTGAAAAGGATAGGGCTTATCGCCGATCCCTGTGGGACGCCATGGCAGACACTGGAGAACTTAGATTGAAACGGCGGGAGAGAGACCGCCTGACACCTATCAGAAAGATAGGAGCGAAACCATTCAAGGGCCATTTCTGACATCCCAACTTCTTCTAGCCTGGTCAGCTAAATATCATGGTTGACTGTATCGAATGCGGCAGACAGGTCAAGCAGAATAAGAATACCAGATTGCCCCATGTCTGCCCGCAATCGAAGGTCGTCTAATACGGTCACCAGAGCAGTCTCAGTTCCGTTG
Source organism: Triturus cristatus (assembly GCF_964204655.1). Taxonomy (NCBI): domain Eukaryota; kingdom Metazoa; phylum Chordata; class Amphibia; order Caudata; family Salamandridae; genus Triturus; species Triturus cristatus. The sequence continues at coordinate 680,657,725 of NC_140587.1, forward strand.
TCAGGTCGAAAGCCAAACTGGACATCATCCAGCCTGGAGTTGGATTCCAGGAACTGAGACAAAGTTTTGCTGACTAATCGTTCAATGATTTTTATCGGATATGGGAGAAGAGAGATAGGTCTGTAGTTAGCAGCACAGGTCGGATCCAGAGTTATTTTTTTCAAAAGTGGAGTAACCACTGCTTGTTTCCAGCATACTGGTACTGACCCAGAGGCCAAAGAGCTATTACAGATCTGACGCAAGAGAGGAAAGAGCTCAGAAACTAGCTCCTCCCAGATTTTATGTGGAAGAGGATCCAAAGGGAACCCCGAAGACACACTTGCAGCAATTCTGTAAAAAGTCTCCTCCGAGACTGGCTCGAAATGGTTCATAACGGGCGTCAAGCCTATCTCTGTACTTCTTCCCTTTCCCAGTTCCATTGCTTCATTGATTTTATCCATGAGGCCCTCTTTACTAGAAGGAGCAAGCGTCTTTAGTCCGTCAATTATATTACTAATTTTTTCCATGAAAAAAGTTGCTAAACTATCGCACAAGACTTGGATAGGCATAATTTTGGATTGTATGCACTCAGGGACAGTCATATCTTTCACTATTTTAAAAATTGTTCGGGAGTTATTTTTTGAGTTTAAAATAATATTGGTAAAGTATTCAGATTTGGCCAAATCAATTTCCTTCCTATATTCCCTTAATACAGCTTTCCAGGAGGACTTACCCTCATCCGAGTAAGTCCTTCTCCATTCCCTCTCGGCTTGCCGGCTACCCAATTTCAAAGATTTAAGATGGTCATTGTACCAGCAGGCAGATGACCTACCTATCTTCTTACAGTTTTTTACGGGGGCAATTTGGTCAAGTTGGCTTTTAATCTGATCACAGAGATCAATATAATTATCTTCCACTGTTCTTCCATTATTAAAGTTATTCTCAAAGGAGAATACCGAAGAAGAGCTAGTCTTCCTTTTAAGGAGTCCCTTCCAGTCTCTACTCTCAAACATCCTTGCCTCTCTGGTGGCGGGCTGTACTCTTCTGATGTCAAGTATCTGAAACTAAAAGGTATAATTCCTGGATGTGCAATGTGCTTTCCTACTTTTAACACTGGCAAACAGCTTCTTATTTATGTTGATTTTACCCTATCTGCCATCGCTATCGATGCTTTAGTAATATTGAACCACCAATCTGGCACCATGCATTAGGCATTGGAATTGCAAAACAAGGGTGATGAATGCTTTCAAACTTGATGCCACTCTACTATATGCCACTCTGCTCTATGCCACTCTGCACCACTATGCCACTCCACTCTACTCCACACAATGGCACTCTATGCCACTTAACGCCACTCACCCCAATCCACTCAGCTCTATGCCACTTTACTCTGTGCCACTCTAGGCCACTCTACTCTAAACCACTCTACAACACTCCATTCCTCTCCACTCTGTGCCACTCCACTCTATGCTACTCCACTCGATTCTATGCAACTCCACTCTACGCCACTCCACTCTACTCCGTTCTACTCCAGACAATGCCACTCTGTTCCACTCTACTCTATACCACTCTACTCTACACCACATGCCACTCTACTTGGTGCCAATCCACTCCATGCCAGTCTACTCTAAGCCACTCTACCCTACACAACTCCATTTAGCACCACTCCACTCCACTTCACGCCACTTTACTCTGCAACACTCCATTCTGCTTGACTCTTCTACATCACTTTACTCTAACCACTCCAGTCCATGCCACTCCACTCTACTCTACGCCACTCCACACAACTCTATGCATTCTACCCTAGGCCACTAAATACCACTCCATTCTACTCCACACCACTCTATTCAAAGCCACTCAGTGCCACTCCACCCTCTCTATGCCACTCTACTCTATGCTGCACAACTCTATGCCACTCAATTCTACGCCACTACTCGACGCCTTCTGGGTCAGAGATACTTCGATGCAGAGCTGCACAATGCCAAAGCGGGGCACAGGCACTATACTGAAAAATAATTTGGATCCAGTTTGAACCCATGGGATATTCTAAAGGTGGGGAATCTGTGGTTAGGTGGAGTATCCACCATAAAGAGCATTATCAAATTTAAGTAACTTGTTCATCTGGGCTTTAAAGTCAAATGTAATTAAACTATAACACATTATCAAATCAGTTAATTAAATTACATTCATAATCATCTCTGTCGTAGTGGTAAGGGTGATGATATATGAAATATTATCTGTAAGATGATTCACAATTGTAATTGCGCATCTGTTTCAACAATACCAAAGCTAACCATAACTTCTCTTTAAACTTTCTTTTCTCGGTGAATATTAATGCATATGTTGTGGAGAACCCGAGCTCTAAGTGGCAATTGATTCCAGAACTAAAAATGCTTTTAAGCAAATGATTGTGGTCTCACTAAGGAAATCAAAGGAAAACTATATGAACAACTGTGGCAAATCCCCACCAGTAACACAGCTTTCAAATGCAAATACCTAATATGCAAAGCATCTCAACTGCGTGTTCTTTTCTTGGAATATGTTGCAAACAATTTAAAAACATATTAAGTAGCTTAACAAAGGCAGATGTAGGCCTCCTCCCTGCTCACTGTGCGCATTATTTCCGTCTTGAATTGTGCGCTCATTCATTATAGGTTTTATGCAGCCATAATGACAGTTTAAATCATGGACCATTAGGAAATGTAACAGCACATTAAATGTTGCTTAATACGCAAATAGTTCTAGAGTTCAGGAGTAGTTATCTGTTTTATAAAGCACAAGGAGCTCGTGACGATTTACTGGAACTGGGAACGTACTGTACAGCATGTAAAAAAATATCTTAAAAGACTAGAGCCATATCATTATGCAGCCTTTTTGCAATAGCAGTAAAATGAAGGGACTTGGACTTAGCATCTGTTGGTGTCAGCAGTCAAAGCAACAGTAACTCGAGTGTTTTGCTTCTGCAAAGCTTGAAAATGTTGCTGATGTAAGAAAGCAACATATTACCTATCTCAGGGGTTCGTGTTCTGCTCCTACATGCAGCAACTAACGCAAGGTTCTTAGCCTGTTAATATTTTACCATATTTCTTGTCATTTATGTACTGTAATATGGAATTTGGGATCACTGAAATTGAAAGGTTCATTTTTCGGCAGTGTGCGTTATTGTTAAAGACTAGGGGGCAGATTTATGACGTCTGGCGCATCTCTGCTAATCAGCAGAGACGCGCCAGAAGAGTTGCGACGCATCTGCCCACCCGTGCGCCACCATTGATGCGCCGCATTTACAATGCGGCGCACCTTGGCACTCGGATGGGCAGATGCGTGACGCATCTCCTGTCGGAAAGGCGGCGCATTGCTGGAATTGCGTCACAAGCGCGACGCAGCTCCAGCAAGGCTCGGGGGTGCCCTATGATTACAATGCTGCGTCAATCCTTACGCCTGCTTCAAGCAGGCGCAGGGTTTTGACGCAGCATGGGCTCAAAAGTGACTGAGTGAAATCTTGTAGATTTCACTCAGCCACTTTTAGGAGGCGTTCTTGCGACGGAACGCCCCCCCGCACAGGTACGCCTACTGTTGGCGCAGGGCTTTACAACGAGAGGCATCTCCCAGATGCATCACGTTGTAAATACCCCGCAGCATGGCGCAGGATTTGCGCCGCCGCTGCGTCACAAAAGTGACGCAACGGCGGCGTAAATGAGGCGCAAGGGCCTCATAAATCTAGGGGGATATTGGTTATGATTGTAGAGCACTTGTACATATATATGTGGTTGGTGGTCCATCAAACTTTGTGATTAAAGTAATAATGTTGCACATTCCATTCTATACCTCTTTGTTGTGATAAACAATTGCGAGCCCTTTATGGGCCCTTTTCTAAAATCCGTTTGGTGGTAGTCATTTAGGAGGTACATTCCCCCTATACAACGAATTTCGAAAAGTGCTTAAAGGAAGTATTTTGCTTCCCTCTATATAGACTGTGTGTGCATCCCTGCACCCGAAATAGTTTAAATTCCGCAATGTGTTGAAATAAACTGGATTACATTTCTAAATAATGTTCACAGAGGCAACTATGATTTTTTCTATACTCTAGTGGAAAAACATCGAATGACAGTGGGGATCGGTGTGTGTGTGGGTGTGTTTAAGTGTTCTTTTTTCGCTCACTTTTTTGTTATTGAATTAAACCTTTGTTGCCCTTTGCCACTTATCTGCAAAAAACAATTTCAATAGGTTCTTTTTTTCCTTTCTTTTTGAAACTAAGCATTTATGAGACAAAACCTTTGGATGATGCATTGTTCCATGTCTCAACTGAGAAAGAATAGGACACATTCAATGGAGAAGTTCCAATACGACCGACTGTGCACACGCATGCACACGCACGTACAGGAGGACATCTTCGAATGCTTTTTCTTTTACTTTCTACCAAGAACCCTTCCAAATGGACATTGATGAGTAACAATTTATATATTTGCATGGGCAGCCATCATAGAATGGTTTTTACATAAAGAAAAAGGATTTCAAGATGACAGCCCAGACATAAGCATGCATGCTGATGCTCCAGTGAATAGCTTGATTTTTACTTTATCATTCCAAAAGTAAATTATGTGTGGGCGGACAGATAGCAGTGTGCAGCGGACAGGCCCTTGCAAGAACAATACAAAAGAAATAATAAAAACTCAGAAATCCAAGGAGCGGGAAGGGTAAGGGAAGACATCGGATGAGTGGGGGTTGGTGTAAAGCAGGATGAGAGAGCATTGGACATATGCTATTTATTGAATAGCTGACTATAGCAGAAGCCCAAAAGTGAATGCAGCAAATGACGACTAACCTATAGCCTCAAAATGGTCTGCATTACTGTGATGTCGATTAGGGGTAGTGAATAGCAACCAACCAACAACTGATATATCTTGAGCTGCCAAGGAAAGCTATGTTTTTTTACGTCGAGCCTCGACTACGCTGTCTGGAAGACCTGTTGTATCCTCTTCTATAGGCTTTAGCACAACCACCGATTGTTATTGGTAGCTATCTGTGGCATTCAGAAATGCTGGCTTGCTATTGGTGCATTTCTGTAAAAAGTCCCTCCTTTGTGTGTTTAGCTCTCTGTCTGGAGATTTCACTCAGAGAACATTCTGTTTGGCCATCACACAGTACAGCGTGTGATGGCCCCTTTTCCAACCTTCTGTATGGGCATTGCTGCCTTTACATAGCTTGGTTTCCTCCCCTGTCGCTGTTCCCAGCTGCACGGGACTTCCACACTTTGTAAGCGCACCTCATTTTTGTTTGTTGGGAGGTGGCCTTGGCATGAAAAGCATTTGTGTTTTGTGTACTCTGCTTCCTTTGCATTGTGCACACTCTTTCCTCACAGACGCCACGCTCCTTGTTTACTTAAGGCGGCCGTCTGATAGCTGTCTCTGCTCTCTCTCAAACTGGCCGCTTTAGGAGGTCAAGCCCTTTTCTATTTGTTGCACCCTTGTTTTTAATTCCCTTCGACCGCTGGTGGAGTTGCTATTTTTTGTTTTTGACATGCTGGAGAAAAATGATATACTGATCCTCATGTCCACTCTGCAGTTTATGCAAGGAAACATCTTGGCCACCGTATTCTCATTCTTTGAAAACAGCGCCCATTGGTGCTGAGCTGGGCGACTGATAATCCAGTCACTATTTGCGGACTGCAGCAGGAACCTCGACGTGAAATGTAACACTATGCGGTTGAACTTACAAGCAGGGTCCTGGCTTCAGACTGGGGCATTATTTTTATTTAGTCTTTTAGGTCTGCAGTTGGCACCCAAGCCAGTAACCAGCTGGATAAAGAAGTAATTCAAAAACATTGCACTATCGGTGCTCATACGCACAGCGGTGGGTTTATTTTCCATCCCCAGACTTTGACCAAGAGGGAGAAAGAGAACTCTAGAAAAGAAAAGGGAAGAGAAGCATAGGAGGGACCGGAGCTGTGCCAGAAAAAGCAGAAGTATCCCGACCTTGGTTGCTGCAAGGTCAGCAAGTCCTTGCACCTCAAGGCTCATCTGAGGATTCACACAGGTCAGTCCAGGTGCAGCATGAAGATGGCTGGCACTGCATACTGTATCTGACTTATTTCGCTCTCACACCCTGTCCACAGCAGGAACACATCTGTTTCTCATATACGCAGCACAAGTCTGCAATGGTGAAATATATTCAAACTTGGAACGCTGCAAGAATTGTTCTCAGGATCGTACCCACCTTGCACGGTATTATAGTATAATGGAATCATCGGCAATAAAATTAATAAGACAATCTGTATTCAGTGATCCATGGTTAATAAACAAAAGGGACTGCAGCTGAACAAAGTAAATGGCCACTAGTCACCCACTACCTGTCAGTCTATAGCCCCTCTTTGCCCCTCTCATACCACTGCTCTGTGCCTCTGTGAACAGTCTAAACTCTTCTGGGATGTCCTTGAACTGAGTCCAGACAAAAAGGAGAACTACTTTCGTCTCGTAAGCTTAGTGCAGCAAGGTGGCCTTTCTCTTTAATGGGTGCTGGTACAGGTCTGTTAGTTCTTCTCTGAGAATGACAAGGGTCAGGATTTGCACTGTCACCAGGGAGCTCAGTCCCCTCTAAACAGGAACCAGTTGGGTGAAGGTGTGTTTTCCGCACTGACAGTAGAAATCCATAAGCGTGTAGGGGCCAAATTGGATATCCAGAATGTGCAATAACACACTGCATTTAGCGTTGGTGCCTATTGGAAGCATTCCATTTCCATTACCAAACACAAGGAATACAGTGTGAGTTTCCGTGCAATCAGGGGTTGAACTTTCCCTTCTCGCCAAGTGTTCTCACCCAACTCAATGTCCATGATTTCCTGACAGGGGTAAGCCATACTTTCATTGAACTTTCTCCCATGTGACTCCTTCCCTATTTATCCCTGCGCTGGATGGTCCTACACAGGAACTCCATGTCAGGAGACCACTTGTTGTTAAAGAAGCCCACCCCTCATACGCTAAGGGACAGCCTCGGTCTACAGATTGATACAGGAGCGGACGTGTCTGTGCATTGAATTTGGTGTTTTGCTACCTCCAAGGATCTCTTCTCTGAGAAGTCTCAAGCCAAACAGTATCCTCCCCTGTGGTGCCCTTTCTACATATCCTGTCCAGCTTGGGTTGGATATCATTGTGTTCAGTGAAAAAGTATAACGCTGTTGGATTGCGGTCATATTGGGTCAGGTTTACAACCTGTGAGGTTCGATCTTATTGGGCTGGATCTTGGCCCTTGTCCTGCATTAGTAAAGGTGAATAAGGCACTTGGCTTTTTGGGGAGGTTTCCTCTAGGGACAGTTAAAGCCTATCTGTGCCTACCGCTTGTGGGATCAGCGAAAAGACATAACATGATCCGGCTGAGTCAACTGAGGTCATGTGTTGGTGCCAGGTGTTATGTAAGAGGGTGCTATGCAGGATGCTCATGTTTGATTTAGTGCAATTGTAAGTGACATACAAAAGATCCCTACGTTGGAGCTGTATTTCGCCATTAGTGACTCTTTTGAATCTTCAGTTTGCTAATGGTAAGTAAGTGTGGGATTACCCTTAGTAAAGTGAGGGTAAATTGCACAGAAATATATATACCTTGGACTGCGATATGATCATTCGAGGTTTGTTTCCCTTTGAAGACATCTGTGCTCTTCCGGTGGCTGTGTTTCTTCTGCCATATTAGAAAATGTTCACAGAATTTAGTTTATGGTTATCATCGCCATGGAAGGGCTTGACTACATTAAGGAACGATGCAACCACCTGGGTGTTAATCGGGCTGTGGGTATTCCTACCTCCATTGGCTTGACCTCAGAAATTGTCCTTTTCCTCTTTCGTTATTAGTGGAAGTTGACAACAAGTCGTGTTGGTGCACTTTGGTTGTCTTCTCCGTTAGCTGGCTTTGAAAGAACTCTATTGATAATTAACTCGAAAACATTTCACGCATGCCCTGTAATTAATGATTTTTGGAATACCTGTGTTTTTACCATAGAGGTATGATCTCCATACTCCACTAGTCGCAATTTAGTGAGGCACCTGAAGGTGACCCCTGTTGGGTATGTTTTAGTAATTTTGGGAAGTAAGGGTGATTCTTAGTTTTTCTAGAAGGATCACATTTTTTTATAAGCCATTGAGCCCCTCTCTAATCCTAACTGCAGGGTTTGATTAGTGCCAAAAATGTTTGTTTGTGGAGTGGTCTCATTAGCATAGGGAGGGATGGAATCGTGGCTTTTAGCCAGAGTTTGAGGGTGATGCTAGTTCATGTCATAGGCACATTGCCCAGTGGTTAAGGGCCTGGTTGATGTGTGGCCCCTTCCAGTAGTTGTTTTCCTGGCTGGGGTTACATCTTGATACTACCCTCAGTTGTGTTTGTTATGACCAGTTTAGCTTACTGCCACTATAGATGAGTGGAACACGCGGGAAGATGGGGCATATCGCAGCTGGTGTGGCTAATGTCTGCCACATGCCGTGAGTACCTTTTGGTTTGTGTACACCTCTTTGTTCTCGGCACGTGATACGTAACGTAGTGTGGCCCTCCCTCATGGCTTTCAGGTACCTGACTTGGGCTAATCTTCATCCCGCCTATGTACTGGAGACCTATTTCTGGGCATGCTTTGGGCGTTTCTTCTTTAGTTTTTTTGGGGGTCAAATCCGTGTGATTTATGGTTACACTCCATGGTCCCCTTTTCTCTCACCTATGCTACCTCGTTGTAACAGAGATCAGGCCAACTGCTTTCCTCTTTATGGTGTCAGCAAGGTTGGACCATTAGTCACTAAGGGGCACATGCATCAACCATTTTTGCCAGCGCAAACGGTGCGATTCGCACAAATCGTCCGTTTGCGCCCGCAAAAAGAGCATTTCCGATGCATGAAGGGTCAAGGCACTCGCAATTTGAGAATTCGCAATTAATTGCGAGTTCTGAAATTGCGATTGCATTTAAGGAATCGCAATTTGAGATTCCTTAAATGCAATGCATTCAAGTAAAATAATTAGCGATTTCGCTGTTAGGGGGAGCAAATTACCATGAAGTTGTACTTCATGGTAATTTGCAAAAACTTTGAAAAATGCTCGAAAGTGCATTTTTCAAAGTGGTAGGTTACACACACACATGTCCTTTGGACATGTGTGTGCGCAACATTTGTACACAGATCGATTTCAGGGGTGCAACAGGGTGTCGTTTTGACACCCTTGCACCCTTGAAATTGCATTCTCAATTTGCGATTCTCTAATTGAGAATCACAAATTGAGAACTTCCTCCCATTCATTCCTATGGGCCTCTAGGCCCATAGGAATGAATGGGGAGGTATTTCTTAATTGCGACTTGCAATTTGCGACTCGCAATTAAGAAATATTTAAGAAATCGCTATTTTGTAAGCGATTTCTACATGCATAGACTTTTGCGATTCCTTATTAGCGAATCCTTATTTTTCGCTAATAAGTAATCGCAAATGGCATTTTTGATGCATGTTCTAGTAAGCTTGGCATGGAGATGAGTGCACCCCTTCTCTGTGTTCGTCTGGAGCTGGATTGGAGATTTGGAGATCCACTTTTCCGGGCACCCCCCTCTCCCTCAGACTACAACCTGCATCTCTAAGCGCATTGGTGGGTCCACTGTCTGTAGCTGATAGCTGGGATGTCTACAGTTGTGTGCTGCCTAATGAACTGGTGCATCCCTTGTAGAATTCTGGAAGGGTAGGGCAAGGTGATCCGACTTTGGAAATCAAAAATGGGACCGTTCCAAAACATGGAAGACAGCTAGTTGACCTAGTGTTCACCTTGTATCATGAAAAATCTGGGACTTTTTACCAAAATATTATGCCATTGGAAGCATTGCACCATGAGCATGGACAATTGTGCAAAGAATGTCCACAATATATAAAGGAGTACCGCCATTTTGCTACAGTAAGTGTTACAACTAGGGGTGGGCAACATTGCATAAAGCGTGCTTATAACATTTCAATAAGTAGCATGATTAAGCTAGTGCACACATTCCAAAAGAATGTGTAAAAGTGATTAATTTTTGCCAAATTTATCCTTACTGCATCTATAGATTTGCCTGTCAGGGCTCACAGGAGGTTTCCTCCTTCTAACCTTAACCCTGGCTACTATTTTCCCCCTACAAACTCACCGAAAGGCAGTTGTCCCTTAAGTTGGAGCGCTAGTTGGCACCGCAGGAATTCCAACATGGCTGCCAACATTTTGACACTGCAACAACACACCACTGTTTAGCAGTCTAGTCTTCTTGGGTAATGACAGTCTGGTGAAGCACGCTCCAACATTCCACTGCGCACTTCACCGAAGAATTTCATGGAAGAGCAGCAAATTTCTACGCGTCGTGGAAGTTAGTCAGGGTAGTCGCGTACACTCCGTAGTTAGTTTCGACGGTTTAACTCTCCTTCAGAATCAAGGTTAGTGAATAACATCAAGGCACCTGTTAAAACATTTGAAACGCATCTCAATATGCATAAAATAAATACGTATCAGATAATTTAGGCACTGGAAACAATTGTAGTCAGCTGACTAAATTTTCCCTTATAATCTACTCGTCCTCTGAGAGTTAATCAAAATAATACTCCTCAGCATTAGTAGACAGCAGCACCCGAGCTTGACAAACGTGGGCGTGACCTTTCAACATACCGCGTTACCAAGCACAGATACCGAGAGTTTTCTTTCAGCCTTGTCAGTCAACTGTGACCGAGTCTGCCTAACACGGGCGTTGCCTTTCACATGCCGCGTACTCTCAGAATAATAAAAAGGAATTCTTTAAGCAGCATAAACTCTTAGGGACTAGGTTTGAGGAACGCGGGCGCGTATCATCAACACGCCGCGTTATCTGAACTTGTAAAAATAATAAATTCTGAGATTGAGTAGAGAAACTTCTTCAATTTATTTATCTCATTCTAAAGATAGCCTAGCACTTCTACACACACACAAGAAATAAGAAGGAAGCTAGAGACATCACATTCAAGACCCCCAACTGAAACATCCCTTCAGTTAATACAGCAGTGAGTACGAAACAGGAGATAGGGGGCTAGTCAATCGCAGATTAAGGCTAACAAACACATAGACATACCTGTACCTTTCTTGTGCAACAGTTGAACCAGGATCAGACGCAGGTTGTCCCTGAGAGAGAAAAAAGAAGAGAACTGAATAAAATCTTCTCCTTATGAAATAAAGAAAAAAAAAACTAAAGAGAGAAGTAAGAAGAGAAGTAGGCTCCTAAACATCTCTTGGTAAGATAAGTTATCTAGACATAAATAAGAAGTAAGTTGTTACGTAAATTCGATTCATTGAGTGACTTATGTAAATGTTTTCAGCACTGTGTGAACACCGAAGAAGAAGAGAAGATTAAGCAGAACAGGCAGAGTTTTTGGAGCTATCTCTTCTCTGTCTCAATCCCCTTTCCCCGCTTAGTACTTACCTGCTATGTGTTACTGAAAAACCAAGCAGGGAGGTTCCGAGAGGGGCATTGGAAGCCAGCGTCGTTCTGCTCCTGTGTGATTTGAATTAGTAACTGCTGACCTTGACATTGCCCCATTGCTTAGTAGTTATCAGTGTGTGTTTAAATGTAGCCCATCACTTAGTTGACCTTTCCTACATGATTTGCGCTAACATTCAATTCTGAGTGTGTGTTCAGATATGTACATAGAAACATCGAGTGCTGGAACTGATTTGCATCATCGGTTAAAAGTCTTGGGTGGATTACCAACTCTTTGAACCATCACTTATGATTAGTGTGTGTTCAGTTAAGATTTGCCACATCATTAAGTTAGCCATTAGTGCATGTTCAGGTTCACACCCTCACTCACTAATTTCCAGTATATACCCAAACATGCCTGGATTTGTATAGTTTTTTTTAGTTTTTTTTGCAGAGATTTATATAGCGCAAACTTGACCCGAATCCAATCAGGTATCAGAGCGCTTCAGATATCTTGGCTGCCAGGCCAGATTTGGATCAGAAACAATTCGCCTCAAAACCATGTGCCTTTGCTTATCTTTCCTTTAAGATCCGAGAAAGTGGGTGAAGATGTTGCTACAGACTTTATATGGACGTCATTCACCTGCCTCAGTCTAGGAGCTAGGGGTTTACAATGAGAAGCACAAGAGATATAAGGAATCCAGGGACCACTGGAGCCACTCGGGCATGGGAATCCAGTGGGCATGGAAGGCACAGAAACTCAAGACACAGTGGAGGGGGCATGGGAGGCACAGGTGGCAGAGGAGAAATGGTGACTCTGGAGTTACATGTGGTACTGAAGGAACAGCGTAGCATGGGTTGCACAGGGGCATGAGCAGGCCAGCACAGGGGCCGAGGCACAGGTAGGGAGACATGAGATACAGGCAGGATGGCACATGGGCCCGATGGTATGAAGGAATAGGTGCAAGTGGTTAAGGAGGACTAGGGGGACACAGGGCTTAAAGAGAAGCAGGGGGATGCATGAAGGAGTTACAAGGCACCAAATCCCAAAAGGAAAAGCTGAAAGTAAAGAAAAGGGACAGGGTAGGAATACCCTGACATTTAAGCCATGATCTTGGGGTCCCTCTGGGACCCCACCATTCGATAAAGCTTTTTAAAAAAAATATTTACTGCAAGGTTGCAAAAAATTGGGATTTTGTTTTTTATCCCATCAGCATGAGCTCCCAAGCTTCTACTACAAAAAGTCCAACGGTGGGCCGAGTCCTGGGGCTAATGTAATAGTATGCAGGGTTGAAACGTGCCCCCCTGCAGCCACTGGGATTGCCACCTCCCCAGGGCAATGAACTTATACAAATGCAGAGGGCCTGCGTGTCCGGAGCATCCCCCCGAAACCTCAGAGACCACTAACTCCCCAGGGAAATTAATTATAGAAATGCAGGAGGAACCATGCAGCCCCTTGTAGCCCCAGGGACCCTCACCTCCCCAGGGCAATTAACTTATAGAAATGCGGGGGGACTGCCACCTCTTTGGGGCTCAAATAATTTAATTGATGGGGTCCTTTGCGGACCCCAGGCCCGGAAGACCACAACCTCATTGGAGCTAAAGTAAATACTTGAGGGGAGCTGCGAGGCCCCCCTCCTGGAGCCAGAGATGGCCCTGGGGAGAGCCACCCCTCAGGGCCAGCTCCTGCTGTGTCCGGGTGCCCACCCCTGGGACATAGCTATTTGCTATTGCATGGCGGGAGTTTTACTGCTACCGCCAAGCCATAGCAAACTATGCCCCACTTCTAGCAAGTGAGAGCACAAAAAACATTTCTTGCTTGCTACAAGCAGAGCACAATTGCATTGACAGAGAGGCAGCTGCATGTTCAGCAGCTGCTTCTCCATTAGAGCAATGCTGGCTCACACTGGAGGCGGGGATTGGGCAGGGACTACTGGGCTCCCACCACAGTCCTCAACAAAACTAACTGGGTGCCCTGGGTGGGACCAGGGCACCCAGCAGAGGGGCCGGGCCTCAGGGGATGGGGTCCCCAGGGCCAAAAGCTGCTCGGTGGGACGTTCAGCCCCCCTCCCTTTGAGCAAAAAAAAAATGTTTCAAAAAAAGGCGTGGTCCTGGGGCTGAAATCAGCTTGGGGAGGGAGGCTGCCTGGCCCCCCTTCCCCATTCAATAAAAGCCTGTCCCCAAAGTATTGGGTCCTTGGGCCCCAAATGGCCCAGGGAAGGCAGACCAAGTAACCTCCCTCCTGTATTAAATACAAAAAAAGAAAAAGTTAGGAACTGGTAAGTCGCCGGAGGCCCGCCCCTTTCTCCCCCACTCTGAAAATGTGCTTCCTGGTGCACTACTGGTTGGGGGATGAAGTGCCCTGGGATGGGGTATCTTCACTGAAAAAAACAAAGGTTACAGGGATGTTATATTTAGACTGACATTCATGAAATGGTCAGTGACATCACTCATGACATCACTCATGACATCACTCATGACATCATCCAATGATTATGACTGTTTTCTAAAACTTACTGAGTGTTAGGAATATATACTAAGGTAAGTGGCGAGTGGGTGTGTAAGTATTGTAAACTAAAAACTGAAAAAACCAAAGGTTACAGGGACATTATAGTTAGGCTTAGATTTCACTTGTACAAAACCAGTGAAATTCAGCATTTCTAGTTAGAAGAGCTAACTCTATCTCGCGTCCCCCGCAATGCATTGCTTATGACCTCACAAATTACATCAACTTAAGAATTTGCAGCCAGCGGGCATTAGCTTTTGTCTGTGGGGGGAAGTAGGGAATCAATCCACCCTGCCCCAGCTGTGCCTCTGTGAACAGTCTACACTCGTCTGGGATGTCCTTGAACTGAGCCCAGACAAAAAGGAGAACTGTTTTTGTTTTGCAAGCTTAGTGCAGCAAGGTGGCCTTTTTCTTCAACAGGTGCTGGTACAGGTCTGTTAGTTCTTCTCTGAGAATGACCAGGGTCAGGATTTGCACGGTCACCAGGGAGCTCAGTCCCCTCCAACCAGTTGGGTGAAGGTGTGTTTTCCGCACTGACAGTAGAAAGCCATAAGCATGTAGGGGCCCAATTGGATATCCAGAATGTGCAATATCACACCGCATTTAGCGTTGGTGCCTATTGGATGCATTCCATTTCCGAACACACAACAAATACAGTGTGAGTTTCCGTGCCATCAGAGGTTGAACTTTCCCTTCTCGCCAAGTGTTTTCACCCACCTCAATGTCCATGATTTCCTGACATGGGTTAGCCATACTTTCATTGAACCTTCTCAATGCGACTCCTTCCCCTTTTTATCCCTGCGCTGGATGGCCCTACACAGGAGACCACTTGTTGTTAAAGAAGAATGCCCTACATATGCTAAGGGTCACCCTCGGTCTACAGATGGATACAGGAGGGGACGTGTTTGTGCATTGAATTTGGTGTTTTGCTGCCTCCAAGAATCTCTTCTCTGGGAAGTCTCAAGCCATACAGTATCCTCCCCTGTGGTGCTCTTTCTCCATATCCTGTCCAGCTTGGGTTGGATACCATTGGGTTCAGTGAAAAAGTATAACGCTGTTGGGTTGGTGTCATATTGGGTCAGGATTACAACCCGTGAGGTTCTATCTTATTGGGCTGGATCTTGGCCCTTATCCTTTATTAGTAAAGGTGAATAAGGCACTTGGCTTTTTTGGAGGCTTCCTATAGGGACAGTTAAAGCCTATCTGTACCTTACCCATGTGGGATTAGTGAAAAGACATAACATGACCTCTCTGGATCTTGGGAGTCAACTGAGGTCATGTGTTGGTGTCAGGTGTTATGTAAGAGGGTGCTATGCAGAATGCTCGTGTTTGATTTAATGTAATTGTAGATGACATACGAAAGGTCCCTACGCTGGAGATGTATTTCCCCATTAGTGGCACTATTTTGAATCTTCAGTTTGTCAATGGAAAGTACGTGTGGGATTTCCCATAGTAAAGTGAGGGTAAATTGCACAGAAATATATTTACCTTTGACTGCGATATGATCCTTCGAGGTTTGATTCCCTTTGAAGACATCTGTGCTCTTCCAGTGGCTGTGTTTCTTCTGCCATATTAGAAAATGTTTACAAAATTTACTTTATGGTTGTCATTGCCATGGAAGGGCTCGACTACATTAAGGAACAATGCAACCACCTGGGTATTAATCAGGCTGTGGGTTTTCCTCCCTCCATTGGCTTGTCTTCAGAAATTGTCCTTTTCCTCTTTCATTATTAGTGGAAGTTGGTGCACTTTGGTTGTCTTCTCTGTAAGCAGGCTTTGAAAGAACTTCATTGGTAATATTTCACACATGCCCTAAAATTAATGATTTTTGGAGTACCTGTGTTTTTACCATAGAGGTATGATCTCCATACTCCACAACTCGCGTTTAAGTGAGGCACCAGAAGGTGACCCCTGTTGGGTATGTTTTAGTAATTTTGGGAAGTAAGGGTGATTCCTAGCTTATCTAGAGGGATCGCATCGTTTTATAAGCCATTGAGCCCCTCTCTAATCCTAACTGGAGGATTTGATTAGTGCCAACAATGTTTGTTTGTGGGGTGGTCCCATGAGCATAGGGAGGGATGGAATTGTGGCGTTTAGCCATGGTCTTAAGTTGATGCTAGTTTGTCCTAGGCACTTTGCCCTGTGGTTAAGGGCCTGATTGATGTGTGGCCCCTTCCAGTAGTTGTTTTCCTGGCTGGGGTTACATCTTGATTCTACCCTCAGTTCTGTTTGTGATGACCTGTTTAGCTTACTGCCACTATAGATGAGTGGAACACGTGGGAAGATGGGGCGTATCGCAGCTGGTGTGGCTAATGTCTGCCACATGCCGTGAGTATGTTTTGGTGTGTGCACCTCCTTGTTCTCGGCACGTGGTATGTAACGTGGTGTGGCCCTCCCTCATGGCTTTAAGGTACCTGACTTGGGCTAATCTTCCTCCCGCCTATGTATCTGGAGAACTCTTTCTGGGCTTGCTTTGGGCGTTTTTTCTTTAGTTTTTTTTTTTGCCACATCCTTGTGATTTATGGTTGCACTTGTCATGCAGGGAAGAAGGTTGGGGGCTGCTCTGTGGTCCCCTTTTCTCTCACCTAGGCTGCCTCATTGTAACAGCGATTGGGCCCACTGCTTTCCTCTTTATGGTGTCAGCAAGGTTTGACCATTAGTCGCTAAGCTTGGTATGGAGATGAGTGCACCCGTGCTCTGTGTTCGTCTGGAGCTGGAGTGGGGATTTGGAGATCCGCCGTCCCGGGCACCCCCCCTCTCACTCCGACTACAACCCGCATCTCCAAGCACATTGTAGGGCACACTGTCAGTAGCTTGTGGCTGGGATCTCAACAGTTGTGTGTTGCCTAATGAACTGATGCATCGCATGTAGAATTCTGGGAGGGTAGGGCAATGTGATCCGACTTTGGAAATCAAAAATGGGACTGTTCCAAAACATGGAAGACAGCTAGTTGACCTAGTGTTCACCTTGTACCATGAAAAATGTGGGACTTTTGACCAAATAATTGAAAAAGTCTGCAACGTGATGATGAAGTATCTGGACTATTTCAGCAAATCCGGGAAGCCCAGTCACCCTGGTGAACCCAACCCCCTTGCTGGGGCTTGGACCAGACGTCATGCTGAGGCCTCCCAGCTTATTTGCTCTTCGTGTGTGTGCTGTGGAGTACTAGAGTATTACTATCCCATGTGGCCAGGAATCTGGATTCCCACCACCGAGGATGACTTATTTTTAGAGGCCTTCATTGGTGAGGAAGCTTCGAGCTTTTGGAGGTACTGTTGGGTCTACACGCCATGAAGGAAACATTGGCCCAGACCTGGTGCCCGAGAATGGGGACCATTTGACTTGGTGATTGGAACGCGTCCTTTGAGACTTTGGCTGCGGGACCTGGATGTCTCTTTTTAAACATTCTCATTCACGTCCCCCAATCAGACTGCCCTGCCCCTGAGACATGGCCAGCCAACCCCACCCTGGGGGATTAGCATCTGAGTGGGGCCCCATGAGCTCCCTCCTACATGATGAACTTGGTGCAGGCCCCCAATTGATATCTCTCTCAGTTTCTCTGAATTTCTGGATGCAGGAAAAACATTTGCACTCCCACTGCTGTCTTTTAGTTGTTCTTTTGACCTGGTAGTAGTTTTGGGGAAGAAGGTAGGTGGGTGCTAGCTATTAACCACAGGGTTTTTAGTTGATGGGTTAATTACCTACTCATGCTGGGAGGGTTTATTTTACTGTGCAGTTTGGCTCAGGGTTTGCGGGAAAGCACTACCTCCCCACACTGCTCTACGGGAGTTTTGGCCCCATTCCCTGTTGCATTGGATTCCCAGCCTGTGGCTGCTGCTGCCACATGCTTGCCCAATTGTTGGATCCCTGCTGTGGTTGTGTGGTGACTGGTGGACCTCCCTGTAACTGGACATAGGTTACATTCTAATTCCCCGGTGCTTGGTGTGGAGTAGGGATATTCTTCGAGTTTTGTGGTGGCTGGCCATTGCTCATTGATCTCTTATGTTTTTTCTACTCATGGTATGCCTTTCACTGACATCTTTCTGCCAGGTGACTGGGCCCATGCAATAGTAGCCCTTCCTAGGATCGATTTACTGCCAACCTTCCTGGCCTCTACTGACATAGCCTGTTTGTAACCCTCTAGGGTCTTGTGGTGTCTCTTTGGGCTTGCTCCTACTTTTCTCTATCCTTTTCTTGCATCTTTTTGTGGTAGTTGAGGATATGAGCCAATATTTCCAAACAGGGTTTGGTATCTAAACCAACTATGCTGTCCAACTTGCTCTGTATCTTGTTGGGTAACCTCTTTTTCAGAATATTGTAGAAAAAGGTTACTTGGGCTTGTATCTGTCCTGTCTCTTATCCCCATTGTTCCCTCACTCTATTCAGGAACTCACTTATGCTTTCCTCCTGATTCATGCTCTCTGCCATTAGCCCACCAACATATGGGCAGTCGGGGAATATTTCCCTCTGGGCGGTCCATATCTGTTGCGGGTATGAGTTAAATCATGCTAGGTGTCTGTTAGCACTATTGCTGGAATGCCTGATTGGGTGAACAGCGTGTTTGTCTGTTTAGCCTGCTCAACAGACACTTAATGTTTCCTACTGCTAGATTAATACCTGAGGTGTTCTTTCTGAAACATGTAATCCATCCAGCTGCAACGGTAACCTCATTCTTAGTCCCTCTTTGTCCATATGGGCCCACGTCACATATATGACTCGCCACACCCATCTGCAGTAGTGGGCACATTCTCGACCTAGGTGGCCCTGTGGGTTTATCCACTACATAGCATTCCCACCTTGCTGCATGTAGGGGAAGTTCCATTGGGATTTCCTTTTTCATGTCTGATGCTATCCTCCACTACTGCAATGTCCTTGGTCTCAAATGATTCTTCCCTAGGCCAAGACCGGTCATATTGGTCCCTCGCCTCAGTCCAGTCTGCTGACAAGTCATAGAATGGGTACACAGATCTCTTGCCTTCCTGCTTTGCTATTATGTTCCTAGTGGTAGGTCTGTCCTTACTGTTCACCTGTTTGAAGTAATGCCAGTCCTCGCCGCTGCTCTCCTCGTGTGCATGTAAAGGTGGCATTCTGTTTTTCCTGTGTTGTGGGTTGGTGAGCACCAGACTGCCTTGATCCCTGATTTCTTGGTCAGCTCTCCTTCTTGGAGGAGCAGATGGTGTTACTCTGAGCCCTGCTAGTAGCCTTTAATCAACCTTTGTTTCATCCCAGGGCTGCTCCTGGTACCTTTCTCAGATGCCCTATTGTAGGAGGCGCGTTGCCCTGTGTTCTTAGTCTATATCCTGGTTGCATTCCCTCTTTCTCTTGAGAAAGCCTCTCTTCCTTATGCCATCTGGCATGTCTCTTTTGCTCTGAACTACCTGTTGCTTTTGTTGTCCTGGCTTCACTTTCGAGTTCACCCACCGTTTCCTCCTCAGCTACCTGGGCAAATCCTGTAGCTTCACCCTCGTCATTGGTTCCTGGAAGACTAGAGCACCCTTCTTCCCCCGAGCTTACTGAACCTAAATTTGCCTGACCTCCTCGAAATGCGTATCCTACCTGCTCTTGAGGTTTCACGTGTGGTTTGTGGTGGACAGTGAGTCAAGCCTTTGGGGACATTTCCTAGGGTTGGTTTTGCTTCTCTTGCACTTAGATCTGACTGACCTTCTTTCGGTGGGGCCTCATCAGCTACTACCACTGCTGAGTTAGTAACCTAATGCAGGGGGAGTGGATGTGAGTACATCCATCTGTAAATATGGTGGGGAGGTGCTAATGATTTATTTGCTAACAGTGTTATAGGTCTATCGCTGTTGGCCTAATCGAAGATGCTCCATAATTCTAAAAATGCCTTTCCCTTGTCTCTCTTTTGACCTGTATATTTTTTTAATGCGTGTTTTACTCTGCTCAATTATGTTTGGGTCATATGTTCCCTCCTTGGGCCAGGGACATGTTTGTGCCTTCATGTGTAAATGCCATTCTTGGCAAAACTTGTTTAGGGCCGTATTATGAGTCTGGCGGTCCACGGACCATGCGCCAGACAGGAGTAAACTCTGATCTGGCAGGCAGTTCCTACACGGGTTGGCAGTGTGGGAGCAGGGTGGTCCTGCTCCTGCACTCTCAAACTCATAATAAGGCCGTTAGTCTTTTTATCTGCTTGGGGATCCTAGTTTCCAGGTGCTTTGGTGGGGAATCCATGGCTATTTAGTTTCCCTAAAATCCAAATTACCCCCTGTGTCGCACCCAGGGGCTAAGCTTTCGCTCTGTGTAACACCCAGAGATCCAAGCAACCAACATCTGTCGCTCCTTTCAACTACTAACAGTGCTAAGAAGCCTGTTAGCACTGAGAATTCCTTTTTAACTACAAAACTGTGAATCTGAAGTGCCAATTCCACCCATAAAAGAAAGCTGTATCACAAAAAAGGGCAATACAATAAATATTAACCTTTGCTAGTGTGCTGACTATCGAGGCCTCGGTACCACTGATACAGTTGGGACCTGTAAAATAGGTAAATGCCAAACCATGTTAGTAGCAGGGTTATCTTTTTATGCTTCTTCCTAGTTTGCCACATGCCAAATGCTTTAAAAAGACAATTGGCCACATCACGATGGCAGTCGGTCAATGAGTCGTCAGTCCCAAGTGCCTTATTAGGATATGACCACTGTGCAGGTGGTCATAAAATGCTTTTTTCTACTGCAGCTGGTGCTGCGGCCCAGGAAAAACACTACAACACATGCCGCAGTAGAAAAATATACACAACAACAACGCCAATGCTGATAACTATTCAACTCATCAGTCATCTCAATCACACGTGACACTCATAGTGATTGGAAGGAAAACAAATTCAATTTTAATGTCTTAATTTTTAAATAGGGATTGTAGTTTCCAAATTCATCAGTTCATGTTATTGTTTCAATGAACATATTCCAAGATCATCGGACCACATAAAAAATATATACAAACATACAACAGATTACTTTTTCTGACATAACAATGAAATTACATTACATTTCACATAAAAAACATTTAAGAAATGTAAAGAAAGCTCAAGTTCCAAAGAAGAATAAAGAAGGAATATAAAGAAAAACTCAAAACAAAAAGATAAATGAAAACTGAGCCCAGGATGAGGTTAGGAGGTAGTAGTGTAACTTTTGATTTTGTGAGAGCAACACAACCCTAGGACATCTAATAACCAAACAGTACTGTATTCAGGTCTTCAAACAGCACTTTCATTAAACATTTATAGGGTACTTGTCCCCTCAAGACCTGATACTTTCAATTTTGGACCCCAGTTGTTTGGTTTACAATAATAGGTCTACGCTATTCAAACCCATACGTTTTTTTTTTTTTTTTTTTTTAAACAGTTTTTAATATTTTGATTTACAACAGTACAACGCATTAGTATTCGAGTACACATTAATGCCACAGCAGAAAACCCTCGCGCACTTGGCACTATATCCCACCCATCGGCAATACTGTTGCACATTGTTCTTGTTCCGGCAGCCACACCCCAAGAGTATGCCTCAAAGTCTCTCACTTCAGTCCGAGTCAGAGGCCTCGTCTTCTTGCAGTGGCGGTGGTTCGCAAATGCCCCCTCTGTATTTATTCCAGGGCCCCCACACTTTGTCCCATTTTCGGGGGCACCCCCGCCTGATGAACACTGATCGCTCAGCCAGCATAGCTCTATCCATGTCCCCTCTCCATACAGACAGCGAAGGCACCTCCCCCGCACCCCATTTTTGGGCTATGTTCCGTTTGGCTAGCACGATCCCCAGCGTAGCCCAACTCTGAGCCTGGCGGCAAAGGTCATTAGGTTCCCACACATTTAGCAGGCATCGCCTAGGCTCAGGTACCAATGAGACTCCCCCCGACTGGGACAGTGTCCTCATCACCCGCCTCCAGTATTCTTGGATCTTGGGGCACTCCCATATGGTGTGAAAGAAGGTACCCTCCTCCCCGCAGCCACGTAGGCAGAATGGATGTGGTGCCCTACCTATTCTGTGCAGGGTGTGTCTGATGTAATATGAGCGGTGGAGAATCCGTAGCTGCACCAGCCTAAGCCTGGAGGGGATCCCCGCCTCCCGTGGTGACGCCAATGCATCCCGCCAGTCTGGATCGTCGAATTCACCTACATCGCTGGACCATTTCTCACGCAGGGGTCCCATAGGGTCTGGCAGATTATTAATGAGCTTACGGTACGTAAGGGATGTGGCCTTTTTATACATGTAATCTGTTAGCAACCTGTCCTCCATGGGCGACGCTTCCGGAACCGCAGCGCCGGGTTCTATTGTTGACAGTAAGGCATGTTTAATTTGCATGTAACGGAACCATTCCGAGGGCGCCAACTGGTACTGTTGTTGCAGGCGCGGGAAGGGAACCACCGCACCCCCCTGCCACATGTCGCCCACCGTGGATATTCCGATGTCATCCCATTTATCGAAGCCCTTGCAGCCCCTAAGCCTCCCAAGCCGCTTCGTGTCCAACAGGGGCGTGAGCCGAGTCAAGACTCCTCTAAACCCCAGCCTAGCCTGGGCCGCGTGCCTTATGGCCACAGTCTGCCTCAGGGGGCCGAACAATTCTGGGGTCAGCCTCCCGTCGTACAGGGGCGCTAACATACCCTGGGTTCCTAGGATATCCCTGTCCGCTTTAAAGGCGGGGTCAGAGTGTGAGACGTGGAGCCATTGGTTGACAACCTTCAACTGCGCTGTCCAGTAATAAAGCTGGATATCGGGAAGCGCTATCCCTCCGTCATACCAACCGCGGGTCAGTTTGGACTGCGCAATACGTGCAGGCCCATTATTCCACAGGAGACCAGTCACCTGTGCCGCGACTGAGCGAAAGTACGCCGGTGGTATTGGGTACGGCGTGTTTTCCAGCACGTATACGAAACGGGGCAAGGCCATCATCTTAAAGAGCGCCGCCCTCCCTAGTAGGGTCAGCGGTAGCGCTCCCCAATGGCGGGCGTCTCGCTTGAGACGGTCCAATGGGGGCTGAAGATTTTTTTGGAGAAAGGCCGCCGGATCTACTGTGACATGTATACCCAAGTATTTAAATGACCCCTCCGCCAATCTAAGCGGGCAATCTGCCGGCAGCAGTGGTGGAGGGCTGCACAACACATACATGACCGACTTGGTCCAATTTATAGTATAACCGGAGGCTCTACCGAAGACGTCACAGATGTTAAGCAGCGTTAATATGGAGCGGCGCGGGGAGGCCAGATACAGCAAGACATCGTCCGCGTAAAGAGAAACTCGGTCTTCCCAATTGATCGCCCATTTGAGTCCCCGTATCGTGGGTGCCCAACGTATCCACGCCGCCAGCGGCTCAAGCACCAGGGCAAATAACAACGGCGATAGGGGACAACCCTGGCGCGTACCCCGCGTCAGGGGAAAGTCCTCTGACATATGCCCGTTAGCAGTGACATGAGCCACCGGCTTAGTGTACAGAAGCCGGATCCAGGCACAGAACTTGGGCCCAAATTTCAAGTGCTGTAGTACTGCGAAGAGAAAGGGCCATTCGACCATGTCGAACGCCATGTGAGCGTCCAGCGATAAAAGCACCGCTGGTTCCTCCACTCGATCCGCCCGTGCCAGCACACTGTGTAACCGCCTCAGGTTATGGGACGTACTCCTGCCGGGCATGAAATCAGACTGGTCTGGATGTACAATATCTGACAGGTATGGCGTGAGTCTAGTCGCCAGTAGTTTTGCCAGGATCTTCGCCTCCGCATTGAGTAGGGAGATGGGGCGATAGGACGTACATTGATCCGCCGGCTTCCCCGGTTTTGGTATCACCACTATGGTGGCTGTACGCTGATCGGGCGGGAGTTCGCCTTTCTGCAGGCTGTCTACAAACATATTAAGCAAGTGGGGTGCGAGCATTTCCACCTTCCGTTTGTACAGCTCGACCGGTATGCCATTGGGGCCCGATGCCTTGCCCGACTGCAACGCCACCACCGCAGCCTGTAGTTCATCGACAGTGAGATCGGCTTCCAAAGCCGTCACCGCCTCGGGGGCGAGTCTGGGCATATCCGGATCCGTAATATATGCCAGCGACTCCTCCACCATCAGGGAGGAAGCAGAAGAGTAGACCGCTCGAAAATGACCTGCAAGGATGCGCACTATATCGCGTGGGTCAGTTGACACCTGCCTGCCGTCCGAGCTAAGCTGCGTTATCCACCTACTGCCTCTGTCTCGTCTGTCCAGCCATGCCAGCAGCTTCCCAGTCTTGTCCCCGACCTCGTAGACTTTATGCCTAGTGGCTGCCAACTGCTGTCTGGTACACTCCGCTAGGTGTTCCTTATACCTTGCCTGCACAACACGAAGGCTGCGGGAGACCTCGGGAGTCGGATCTGCGGCCTGGCGTGACTCCGCCGCACAGAGGTCCGCCTCCAACGCCTGCAGTTCAAGGTGTTTCTCGCGTTTATGCGCCGTAATGGATGCTATGGCCTGCCCTCTCAGAACTGTTTTGTATGCCTCCCAAAGGGTAGTCGGGGAGGCGACAGAAGATGCGTTTTCTTGGAAGTACAGGCTCGTCGACTTCCCAAGTGCAGTGTTAATGGCGGGGACCTGAAGATATCCCGGGTGGATTGAGTAAATACGGCGTCTAGCCAGGTGGTAGTGTGTATACCGCAGCAGTATAGGGGAGTGGTCCGATATTCCTCTAGGCCTGATTTCCACGTTGTCTATATTTTGGAGACTGCCAGCCGAACCTAGGAAGTAGTCTATCCTAGTTAGGCTATTGTGCACCCCAGAGTGGTACGTGTACTGACGCAGTGTAGGGTGATGTAGCCTCCAGATATCCGT
This sequence comes from Triturus cristatus, assembly GCF_964204655.1. Lineage (NCBI taxonomy): Eukaryota > Metazoa > Chordata > Amphibia > Caudata > Salamandridae > Triturus > Triturus cristatus. The sequence continues at coordinate 680,682,424 of NC_140587.1, forward strand.
CAGCCCGAGTGCCTCGAAGAAGCTCCCGAGTCGGGACGGCCCTGTACCCCCGGTCCGCGCTGGGTAGCGATCAAGCAGGTCATCTACAACCGCATTAAAGTCACCTCCCATGAGGAGCTCCCCCTCCGGCAGAGCGAGCAGAAAGCCACTCAACGCAGGGAGCGCCGTGGCGTGCAGTGCAGGGGGAATGTAGACTGAGACAATATTGAGGGGCCACCCCTCCCATTGGGCGATGATCGCTGCAAACCTCCCTGAGTCGTCAGTTTTAATTCTGCGTATAATGAGGGGGGATTGTTTTTTAACCAGTATGCCCACCCCTTGGGAGCCAGATGAGAATTCAGAGTGCGCTACCATCTTATAACCCCACCTGTCCATGGCCCTGCTCGCACCGCCCGTAAGGTGGGTCTCCTGCAGCAAAACCACCGCCGGGGAGCACCTTTTAAGACTCTGAAGGACCAAACCCCGTTTGATTTTGTCACCTAAACCACGCACGTTCCACGTGAGCAGGGAGAGGGGCTGCATCGGAGTTAGGGGGATCTCATCAGACTGTCCTTGCGCTATATCAGCCATCACGGCACCTGGGGTAGTGGAGAACTAACAGTAAGCATATATCGGCAAAGGTCGTGCGTGCTGTGCTTGGCGCATGTACTGTGCGCTGGGATACCCGATGCACCAGGGGAGGGAGCAGCGCGCAACCAACAATGCGCAGCATGCGTTCCGCAGCGGCTGTGTGTACTGTAATGCAAACATTGCTGTCTATTTGAACTTGAAACACAAAAGAAAAGGACCCGAAAGAATACCCCCATTCCCCCCACCCCCCTCCCTGCTTCCCTGCCATGCGGACTCCAAACTGCCCGCCACCCCAACTCAGCAGAGTGCTTAAACCCCATATCCCAATACCTAACTCGTGTGTAGGGAGCGGGAGGTCCGAGGAAGACCAGAGCCATCCCCATGTCGAGCGTTCAAATGTTCCGAGCCACATTAGGAATGCACAGTCACCCTGCCACCCAGGAGACATCCCCCTTACCCTGCACCATCCATTAAAGAGTCAACCCATACGTTTTTTATAGGGTTCTCCTCAGGAACTGGAACAAGGAGCTAGAAATCAAAAGAGAAGAAAAAATATGCGTGCTACCATTTAATCTCAGCTCACTTCCAGTACCACGGCAAATCAACACCCTAATATTTAAAAGAGAAATGTACCTTTTCAAAACTTTATGACGGCACCATCCGTGCCTCAACCAGTACGTGTTAATTCTCACTATCAAACGAAACCGACAATGATTTTAATTAATCAGAAGAAAGAAAAAAAGCACTCAGGCTTTTTATACAAACGGCTGCAATATAGTCACTTCAAGGGAATCTACTTACTTCATAAAGTCAGCAACTAATTAATGAGAGCTATCGGCTGAATGTGGAAGCGTTTAAAAGATGTCGAAGATGGAATGATCGTCTTGGAAAAGGAACACAGAAGCCAAAGTCAGGGGCTACATTCAGAAGCACTCATTTGCTAACAATAAAATTGCCTATACGGGGCTTCTACATACCCCGAGCAATTATCTCAGGGCTCCGTGTATTCAGTCAGTTACGTTACTGCCGCGGGACTTCACCTACGCCAATCTAAAAATATTAAAGAAATGCGGCTTCAATCACCAGCGTAAGAAACAACAAATACTCTCAACTGATATCATTCAACACAGACAGATACATTGCATGTACAAGACATTACAGTTAGGATAAGGAAGACTGAAAAAATTAAATTAAGAAAAGTCATATTGTATTAGATCAAAAAGTTTACAAAAAAGTTTACAGAGGGACATACAGAATTGTGAAAGAACAAGATAATGGAACAGTTGTAACAGCACTGTACGCAAAATCAATAAAGCATAAGGACAACCCGAACTTGTACTTGGTTCTTAAAGTGTACGTGACACGGAAACGGCGACGCAAGTGACAAGGTGAAATCAGCAAGGGACGGCGCAAGGTGAAGTGAAAGTGAAAATTGGAACAATATATACAAAGGTTCTGAATTCAATTTCTTACAATAGAAGTAATTACATATTCATTTTAGAGAACCATAGGGCCATCAGTTAAGCTGAGAAGTCGACGGTGTTTCGATCCGATTAAATTAGGATCATCATTAGGACTGGGTTGTAATATTCAAAACAGTGCTGTAGACATGAATCAATCTTTAATGAAGAAAACCGCTAGAGAGCAAAGTTCAGTGGAAGTCTGGACGTGGACCAATTGAACATGTTCCAGAGAAGGAAGAACGTCGTGATTAGAGAGTTCTGAAAAAGCCAAGGGTAACACTCGTGATTAATGGGGACAGCCAAAGCGCAATAAATGCAGCAATTCTCAATTCAATAAATTCAACCACCTACTTAGTCTGCGCTGTAGTAGCGCGAGGTATCCTGACAAACTAGTTAATAGAGCGTCAGGAAAGGCATCTAAGTCACCCAGAGTCCGGTGTTCAATCACCAGCAGCTCGGCAGCGAACCACACGCGCTGTTGCCATTAAGTTTAAGGAAGCATTAAAAGAGCTCCTGTTTTGAATTCATACCTCGTCTTGGCGTCTTTGACATCAAACCACATTGTAGCCAGCAGCCACGTCTCTGTTCAAAGAGCATTTATGTAACGTTACCGGCTCGCGTGTCACGTGACCGGGTTTTTTGAAGCAACTTTATTCTACCAATTGTGGTTCACAATATAAATCAAATACACTTATACCACTCAGTGTTCTAAACAGAAGACCCTACTAAAGCAATTTAGAGATTGTAAATTTCGGATAGTTCATTCAAACCGTCAATAGCTGTATTATATTTTACTATCAACATCGCTTCTCTTTGTATTATTGCCCTTTCCACATCACCATCTCGTGGGTTTCTCTTCAATTATGGATAGAATGGTGCATTTCAAATCACTCACTTTATGATTTTTAAGCGTCCAATGATGTACCAGCAGCGCATTTATAGTTTGTTTGCAAATTCTGGACATATGTTGAATGATGCATCAGCAAGCCTCTTGATTGGTTTTGCCGATGTACAGTTTTGGGCATGCGCACACAATCCCGTAAACCACATTTTTTGTTTTGCAGTTGGTGAAAACCTCATGTTTCCAGTTGATGTTATTAAATTGAATTTATATTAATAATTTAATTGATAATCAAGAATGTAAATTGTGTAATACGTTTTTTGGGGGGTGTGTTGTGTTTGTATGGGTAAAGGGTGTGTATGAAATTAACTATAACAATTAATTATTAATGTAAATTTACAATAATTATTGGAATGTTTAATAATTATGTAAAATATGTAAGTAAGGTATTCTTTACCTTATATATGTTATGTTATGTTAGTGAGACTTTTATAGCGCGCGGCTACCCTAGGGTGTCCCGGCGCTTGCTGCAGTCCTCCCAACACCCAAAAAAATAGGAGAATCAGAAAAGCCATGTTTTAAGCGCTTTCCTAAATGATAAAAGGTCCCTAGAGTTTCTCAATCTAAAAGGAAGCTCATTCCAGGCCCTAGCCGCCACTGCGACAAAACTTCTACCGCCCCATCTAGCTTTCCTTATGATGGGGAGAACAATCAGTTTTGCTCCTAAGGAGCGCAAAGATCTTGTCGGTACATACCAACGATTATTGTTGTCTCAGATGTAGTGAACCTGTATTCTGAAGAGCGCAAAAAACTAAACAAAGGGATTTAAAAAGAATTCGCTTTTTTACAGGCAGCCAGTGCAGTTTTTTTATTGAGCCGGCAATGGGGGCAAACCTCGATGTTCCCGTAAGCAACCTGGCTGCTGAATTCTGGAGCATTTGGAGTTTTCGTAAATTGCCCTCCTGCATGTTCAAATAGAGACCATTACAGTAGTCAAGTCGTGACATAATCAAGGCCGTAACCACTGTAAATTTGCAGTCAGTCGGCAAGAGAGGAAGCACCTTCCTAAGACTCCTAAGAATATAGAGGTGGTAGAGACTACGGCATTCACTTGATCTTGCATAGAGAGGCACTCATCCAGCACTACACCCACATTTTTGACTTTTCTTGAAGGAACTGGAAGAGTACCCATAGACTCCGGCCACCAATTGGGAGTCCAAAGATTGACATTATTGCCGAATAGCATCACCTCTGTCTTACTCGCGTTAAGCTTTAAGCAATTTTGCGACATCCAACCTCCCACTGCTCCCATACAGTCATGTAACCTCTCCCCTGACGACCTCTCCTGGCCTGGTTGCATAGAAATTACTATTTGAGTGTCGTCGGCATATGATGTTAAACAAAAGCCGAACGACTCAATCAAAGGGGCCAAAGGAGATACGTAAATATTGAAGAGCGTGGGGCTCAGGGAGGAACCCTGTGAAACCCCACAGGGGAGAGAGAAAGAATTGGAGACAAAATCACCCAAAGCCACTGACTGTAGTCTGTCGGAAAGGAAGGACTTTATAAGAGACCATGCTTTATTCTGTATTCCGCACGCCGACAACCGGTCCATCAACACTCCATGATGGACCGTGTCGAAGGCCGCGGAAAGGTCGAGCAGAATCAGCACCGCCTCACCACCCTGGTCCAGCCCTTTCCTAATCTCATCCGTAGATTTGAGAAGGGCAGTCTCAGTGCTATGCCCTTCTCTGAAACCAAATTGGGAGAAATCCAGGACATTAGCTACACGCAGGAAGGTACTCAGCTTATTATTCATATGCTTTTCCACCAATTTCGCCGGCAGAGGAAGACGCGAAATAGGGCGAAAACTGCTTGGATCATTAGTATCCAGGTTAGGTTTCTTCAGCAATGGAAGTACCGAGGCTACCTTCCATCGGTTAGGAAACTGCCCATGAGAAAACATAGTATTGAAAAGAGATGTCAATGTCATAGCTATGGGTTTAAATGCCAACTTTGCTATCGCAACTGGGCAAGGATCATAAGGAGACCCAGATTTAGCAGATAACAACAGATTGAGGGTATCTAGATACGCTATTGGTGGAAAAATATCCAAAGTGTAATTTAAATCCGGACAGGCCTTAGGGCCTAGATTTATGCCTGCCAGATCTTCAAAAGTATTAAAAATTGTTTTCCACTTTAGTCTGAAAAAAAGAAGCGATTTCCTCACAGAAATCCCGAGTTGGAGTAAAATTAACAGGCAATGGGTGCGCTAACCTAGTAACTATTTTATAGAGTTACTTAGTTGAGTTGCTCGCGAGTTTAATCTGTTTTGTAAAAAAATCTCTCGCTTAGTTTCCATCAACAAATGTTTATAACACAGATGCTTTGTTTATAAATCTCTTTTACGGATGGAAGATAGTCCTTCCTCAAGGCCCGTTCCAGTTGTTTACATTTCAGTTTTTGAGATTTCAATTCTGGCGAGTACCAAGGAGCCGTAGGCTGTAGCCTTTTAGGGATAATTACTTTTTTAGGTGCTAGAGTAAGGCAGGCATCCTCAATCCATGCTGTATATCCAGAAGAAGCTTCTTCAACCTCTGTAGGGAGGGGTCTCTGTGTGGAAAGTAAAAGATCCGTAAGATCGTTCCCTCCAACCTTGTTCCAAGCTCTAATTTCCTTAAACTTCCCCGCAGAAAGGTCTCTGCCCTGATCTTTCAGGCCAGTTACCTCGAACCTAATGGCATAGTGGTCAGACCAGGCAACAGGAAGAACATCAGTGACCGAAAGATGTGGGAAATTTGAAAAAATCCCGTCCAGAGTGTGCCCTGCCTGGTGAGTAGGAACCCGTACCAATTGTTTTAGCTCTACACTACTCATGAGGTCAAGAATTTTTTCTGTGTCTTTATCACCATCCATTTCCAAATGGAAATTAAAATCACCCAAGATGGTAAGTGAATCTAGGGTCAAACCTTCCTCGAGAACCCCTCCCACCTCTGCTAAAAACGGGTTCCTAGGACCCGGTGGTCTATAAATTAGAAAACCCCTGAACATGTGACAGTGGTGGAGAATAAAAGAGAAGGACACGGCTTCAAAATACGAATTGACAATTATGTCAAAAGTCGCTTTAAAAGAGCTGTTGTAGATCACTGCCAGTCCTCCACCTTTCTTAAAAGGTCTATTTGCAGTATAACATGAGAAACCAGGGGCTGTAGCTTTCACAAGATCTGGCCCCGCAGCTTCATCCGTCCAGGTTTCCGTTATAAACTCTATTTTAATGTTATTGTCCTCTATCAGTGTTGCACATTCAACACTGTGTTTAACTAACGAGCGTGCATTCACCAATAAACATTTGACCGCAGCCACTGTCCTGTTTTTATTTATATTTAAACCATTCTCGTGAGCTTCCCTTAGCGTTTTGCTAATACCTAAGCCTGGCAAGATTGTAGAGCATGCCGGGCATAGCAGTGGTATGGAACTCAACACAGTCCCGGGTGTAACACAAACACTTTCAGGCAGCCTTATAACATTATTCATCGCTAGTAGTTGCCCACTAGAATAACTGAGAAGAGGGGATTCACCTAAGAATAATTGACCAGGAGTTTTGGCGCCAGGCGCGGTCCGAGCGCGGACGGGCGCAGACGGGCTTGCCTTAGGCGCGCCTTTGGCGCCCCCGCGGCACGCCCGCTGCGCGTCCGCGTCATGCGTCCTAAAGTACCGATATGGACCTGGAAGCTGAACCGCCGACCTCCACTCCCCCCAAGATGGCGGCCGCCGTCCCTGCCGATCCAAACCCTCTTAAGCAGGTGAGCTTGTGCAAAATGGGAATAGTGTCCAGCGTTTTTAAAACAAGAAATACATCCACATAAAACGAATTAGCAGCAGATGAGCATTAAAACTTTAAAAAGGATTAACTAAAGAGATACCCTGCACGACACGCAGCTAGCGATTCTCCCGGCTCAAGCCTCAGGAGATTACAGATTAGGTAATAGTTTTGACATTTGTAGGAGTAAAGGGTGGTGAGTTAATGAAATATAATCAATTTATTATAGTTAATTATTAATAATAATTGTTTAATTAACAACTATGAAAATGATGCAAATAATATATTTTTATTTCACATATTAGGTGTGATTTGTATATTTTGTATGGATAATTAGGCAACTTGCAAAGCGCATGGTAACACCTTACGGTGTGCTCCCGTGCTTAGACCAGATCTACCAGGTTAAACCAAGAAGCATGAGTGTTGAGAGGGGTGGGAACATCTTAAGAATAATCTAGGGAGACTTAAACAGCCAGGCTTTGAGTCTGTGCCGGAACATCTTTTCAGATGGTTCAACCCTTAGATGGACCAGTAGGGGATTCCAGATCTTAGCTTCCAACTAGCTGAAAGATGAAACCCCTAACCTGGCCCTCCTCAGCCTGGGTACCGTCACTAAGAAGGCCCATACAGATCTCAAATTGCATGAGGGCAGGTACGGTCGCACCATTGGGAGGAGTTATTTGGGGCCCTTGCCACTTAAAATTGTGTGGCAATGACATATGGCTTTAAAAATGATTTTGTTTTCTACTGGGAGCCAGTGTAATGTAGCAAGGGTGGGATTTGGAATCTGGCCCAGAGCATCTGACCACCAGGCTGATGTCCAGATGGAAGGGGATTTGCAAATGATCAGTACTTCAGTTTTAGTCGTATTCAGCTTCAAACAGCTGTTAGCCATCCAGGAGGCCAATTCCTCCAAACAGGCTTTAAAATGCATCACAGCATCCTCACCAGCTTCAGAGAGAGTTACAATTAGCCTGGTATCGTCAGCACATGACACAATTTTCAGGTTGTGTCTTTCAATGATTTCAGCTAAGGGACAGATGTATAAATTGAATAAGGTCGGGCTTAGAATGGAGCCCTGTGGCATACCTTGAAGTAGTGGCCTTGTCTCAGACATATATGGTTTTTGGGCAACTTGAAAGATATAAAGTTGAAGGAAGGATGCTATCCATTGTAGTGCAGTTTTTCCAACACCACATCTCAACAGCCTCTGTAACAGTAGGCCATGGGATACCGTGTTGAAAGACACACTGAGATCCAGTAGTATCAGGGCAGCCATTTGCCCAGCATCCGTGTAACGCCTTAAGGTTTCTGTAGCTATTAATAGTGCTGACTCCATTGAATAGGATACCCTATAGCCTGATCGATAGGAGTGCAGCAAATTCTTTGATTCAATGAAATTCCCTAGTTGAGTAGTAATAGTTTTCTCTTGAATTAATGATTTTGGGTGGCGCAGGAACCAAAGGAGATCCTGATTTAATTTGAGTAAAGAGGCATTGTAGCTCATCTATAAGTAGGAGTCCTAAAAATTTTAAGGTCGCACTCGTTAGCCATATCTTCTAGTGGAGCTATTGATCTATCACAATTCCTGGCTTTAAAGGGAAAGGTGGCATAGATATTGGCTAACTTAGAAGCAAAGAATGTGGTAATTTATTTACAGCTTTCGATGGATGATGTTGCTTTAGCATAGACATGCTCTAGGGAAAATAAAGAGTGTAATATAGGAAATAGTTCTTTGGGAGAATTGCTTGAGCTCTCAACTTTCTGGGTATGGAACTCCCTAGGAATGCTTCTAATATTGTTTAAGCTTTTCTTTATATTTCAACTGATTGTCTAAGCTGTAATCTTTCCGCCATATACGCTTTAGGTGCTCACAAGTTTCTTTGGCATCACCAAAGGTTTCATTATACCAGGGTACAGAGAGCAAAGCTTGGTGACTAGCGGGGTGAGCCTATACTGTCAATTGCTCCTCTGATCCAATTCTCCAAGTTGGTATTATCTGTGCCAACATCTTCCCCTAAAACGGGCTGAGACTGAGAATGCTTTTGAGAGGACCTCAGGTGAAATCTTATCCCACTTCCTTGCGGATACCTGTTTATTCCTGCAATTCACCTGCATGGTATTCAGAAGTGTTATTTGAAATGCAATCAAATAATGATCTTTCCAAGGGATGGAAATGGGGGTGTGCACCAAGAGCGTGGAGAAGTTAAAGAAAATAGGGTCTAAAGTATGACCAAACTCGTGAAATTTGAGTGGGCCCTATTACCTGCTGTAATGATTGTACAGTCTCCAGATCCTTGATTAATGAGCAAGCTCCTACAAATGAGCTGTCATTGAAATGTAAATTTAAGTCGCATACTATAATTAACCTTTTATGGCTCAGAGCAGGCTGGGAGATGATGTTAATTAGGCTTGATATAATTCTGGACACTGGTCCCGGTGGATGATACATTAAGCATCCTGTTAGAACACAATTGCTGATAAGGTTAAATTAAAAAATCTGCCTCACAGTCATCCACATTAATCTCATTAAAGGAGCAGTTCAAGGTTTGTTTACAGATGATCACGATACCTCCCCCTAGCTGGGCGGGTCGGTCTTGCATTACCATACCATATCTATTTGGGATGTTGTCTAAGATATCTGGCTCTGAAGCCTCTGTGAGATATGTCTCGGTTTAAAATAGAGCATCCAGTTGCTTTTCGGTGAGATCTTCAAATATTTCTTATTTGTGTTTAATTAGCGAACAGCAGTTTATTAAAAGGCATCTCGCTCAGTAATTAGAAATTAGTCGAGTCTTAACAGAGCGGCGAGCTTGTTAGTTAGGGACAAAGCCACAGATGTTACATTTTAAAAAAAGAGAGTCTCCTTTAAGCGAGTTGTGCAGTCTGATGGAGCTTTGGATATTAGCTGCTGTAATTCTGTGGCCGTGTAGCAGATTCTAGGGGAGTGTAAGGAATGTGAACGAGCAGGGGTCCAAGCCCCTGTCTCCAGACAGATGCGGACAGGTGCAAACGGGCTTGCGGTAGTCACGACTTAAGCAAGCCAGCAGCACACCCACTGCGTGCGTCGGCTATCCTGAAATAGCCTGCCTCAAGGGGGTATGGCTATTCCGCAACCAATCTGGAACTAACAGGGCAGGCAAACAAACACTAACCTTGACCCAGCAGTCCAATGAGTGTTAAAACATTAAGGCAATGTATGTCAGCACTTTAGTTCCTCTCTTATTTCAAGTTATACTTAATCTTGACTTCCTGGAGATCTAGCTTTATAATCATGTTGTGTTTTTTTTCTGTATTTTCTTCTGTGGATACATTGATGTGCAGATGTGTATGTAGGGATTTGATTGAGAGCTCTGACGCTGACCCTGAAGCCACAGCAAAGTGCCTGTCAGTGGATTGGCCTCTCTGCAGAGCACACAGAACACTGGCCATGTATTCCAGTTTTCATTGTAATTTTGTGAAATGTGTATAAAGGGGGTGCACAGATGGCAAAATATGTACAGGTCAAAAGCAAAAGTAAAATAAATTACTTAAATGTAAGTGAGTGCAGTGTATGTTTGAACACGGTGCATTCAGGGAAGAGAGAAAAGAGGGTGCTGAAGAGGTAAAAGAGGTGGTTGAAGATGTGCAGATCTTTCATTTTTTCTTCTGGAGGAGGTTTCAGCTTGGACCCTATGCTTGTCCAGTAAGCTTGCTCACATCGCTCACTACATCGCTCACTACATAAAAGTGAAACCAAACCTTTATACCTCACCACTTATAAATGTCACCAGCCACACTGCTGTCTGCTGTCCTTACACTGCTAATTACGTTTATCTGCTTCTGCCTATTGTTCATTGCAGTGCATATATTCTATACAAGAATCACAATGGTTTAATAAATATTGAAAACGCCCCTCTGTGTATCTTTCTATATTTCTCAGAGAGAAAGTATGAGTGACTGAGTGAAAGGGTTCTAGATTTGTTCTCACGATTCCTTGGAGGATCAGGGTTGTCATGTTCTGGGGTTGCCAAAACCATTTGCTACCTGTCTAGGCTTGTGGGTGATTATGGTGGCACAGGGAGCTAGCTGGCCAATAGAACAGCATACTCTGAGGGGGTGCATGGCATCAGTCTGGCACCATTCCAGAGTTTATGTTGCCAAACAAACATGCAGTTTCCACTAGCAAGTGAAAACTACACCACAACGCTTTATGCCCATTCTCAGCCAGGTTATTTAAAAGTGCAATCGTATCCTGTGCGCATGCTTCTTGTGTATCTGAGACCACAAGTAGGTCATCAAGGTCCTGCACCAGAACTGAATTATAAAGAATCTGCAGAGATTCAAGATTATTTTTCAAAATTTGATTGAATATGGACATGTTCTCTGTACAGCCTTGTGGAGCTCAGCACCATGCCAAAATTCTCTGTAGGGATACGAAAGAGAACAAGAACTGGCTGACATCATGCAATGGTAGAGAGACGAAGGCCAAGCACAAGTCCACAATTGTGAACCATTCTGCAGTGCACAGGATTTGGAAAAGGATGGTGGCTGTATTCAGTACCACAGGACAATGTGGAACAATAATGCTGTTCATCTTTCTAAGATTCTGCATTGGGCTTCTATACACTCATGATCAGAGAGTTGCAAGGACTTTTGATAATTTAGTTTAAAATCCCTTTTCTCAGCATGTCTTCAATTAAGGGAGTTATTCCTGCAATTTTCTCTCGGGTCAAATTGTATGGTGGTGTTCTTGTATATACAGCATCACGCTTTACTGTAACTCACAGACTATTTATCAGTCCTATATCTTTCCCTGTGAAGTACCATACTTCTAGGTTCACGGTCTCTTAAATCTGGATGCAACTCTTCAATTGTTCTCACTGAGTACAATCCTAGAGCTGTGTTTCGTTGGGCCATTTTAAATTCAACATATTCATCATGAGTTTGAAATTCAACACCATCCAGTGTACAGTAAATAGTGCAATTTAACTTCCACAACAAGTCTCGCACTAACAGTTGTAGAGGACTGGATGGATTGGTTAATTTGTGGAAAAACATAAATTTGTTGTCTGTGATACGACAGACAACAAATTTATGTTTTTCCAAAAATTACCCAATTTTAACAGGGGCCTTTTCTGAAAGTGGGTTTGTTGTCTATTTATTTGAAAGTCCTACACTTGGACCTTCTTTCCCAAGAATGGTAGGTCGAGGAGTTCTGCTGTTCTAACAGTGAATCGGGTATCCCCGGTGTCTGTCAAAACTGACACTTGGTGGCCATTACATTCTTCTACAAATGGTCCAATCTGGTCTACCTACAAGACAGCACCACACATGCAATTTCCCACACCCTTTTAATCTTTGCCCAATCAATATCCTTAGGAGGAACCTTACCTTTCAGGAACGTAATCACTGCTTTGTATTTTCCCATGACTACAGGAGATGGTGCATTAGTGCGAGCATCTCTCGTTGGTTCCGCAAGCTGCCATTGTACAGCAACTTTTCATTTAGCCCAAAAATCATTAGGCACTACAATACCAAAAAAATTATTAAAATCAATCCACAGCGTTTTTTAAATTTTGACAACTCTGTCAACTTGTGTGTTCCTGGTTCACTTTGATGAGATTAACAATCCCAATTTGACAGGTATTCTACATGACTAAGGTGGTCTGCAGCATACTCAAAGAGCAGAAGGCCCCACTCATGGCAAAGGACATCTCCTAGATCCAGTGTTCAGTAATGACCCTAACATAACATTTTTAAAACCACTTCAGATGACATGGACAGGCCATGCACTGACCTCAATACAATCACAGGTTGCTCCACCCTATCGGACAATAAGACCACTACCAGTTTAGACTGAAGATCCTCAAAACCTAATAAAGAAAGATAGATGACCTCTTTAACCTAAAATAAACCGACTATTGGGATGTATCCTGTGGCAGAAAACTCAAGAGTAGGAGAGTGAATCAATAAATCATTCCATGAAATGATCCCGATCACTGCTATAAAGAAGAGAAATAAAGAAAAATCAGCACCCTCGCTCACTACCCACTTGATCTCCTTACAGTAAAGATGCAAAATCTTACAAAGAAATGGAGAAAAAAGTATGAAGAAAATGTAAACTCTCCTACTGGACAGCTATCAGACATTTCCATCAGGAAATTAAAAAGGCACAGGCTTCATATTATGAGGCTGTAATGATGAATGCAGCCAAATGCTCCAACGGAACTATTCTGTATTGTGAAGTCACTTACTACTACAAAGGTCGATCATGTAATGCCTTCTCCCGCAGTAGCACACTACAATGAATTTGCAGGGTACTGCCAAGAGAAAGTTGAGGTTATCGACAATAACTTATAGCAGACAATAAAAGCCTTACCTATCCAGTCAAGCTGAAATCCGGTATCTCAAACCATCCCCCCTTCACTATGGAGTCACTTTAAGCATTATATGATAAAGTTAAATGATGATCCCCCCTGGATCCGGTGCCACCACACATTCTGTTACAAGGAGCTACTGAGACTTTTCCTACACTGGTGCATCTCTTTAAGCTATCCCTCTCCTCTGGGGTAGTCCCGAAGCCTAAAAGTATGCAGTGGTCAATCCTTTTCTACTAAAGAAATCCACTCTTGACCCTGCTTGTCCCAAGAACTACAGGCCCATTTCCTTGTTTCCAGCCATGGGGTAAGTGTGGTGCAGTGGGTCAATCAAAATCTCTCCATGTATTTGTAGGAGAACTCTCTCCTCCACTCTACTCAGACCTGTTTTCGCTCACTATTCAATGAGGAAACTGCGTTATTAGTAATAACAGGGTAGCTGAAAATATTGCTGGATAAAGGAGGCATTATTCTTCTCAACCTGAGTACAGCGTTCAACACAGTCGACAATGGGACTCTGGTGCTCAGTATGAGTGAAATTAGTATAAATAATGATGCTTTAAATTATCTCTCCTCGTTTTAAAAGAAAGGTCCTTTCAAGTTTTTGAATCCCTCTATTACTCAGAGGTTTTCCCCTAAAAGTGTGGGGTCCGCAGGGCTCTTCATTGAGCCTCATGCTCTTCAACATTTATCTGCTCCTAATGACAGTTATCCTCAAGGACTTTGAAGTGTTGAATTTTTCCCGTGCTGACGACAAACAATTGGCTGTCTCCTTATCCCTGGAGACATGTTCACAACAACAACATCTGGCCCCTTGCCTAGACAAAGTCACTTGATGGGTTGCTAAATGCTCCCTCAAGCTGAATGGAAATAAAACAGATCTGATTCTTTTAGGAAAAATCCTGAACTGTAAACAGCTGTTGGATGGCCAAAGTGCCTTGGGAACTCTGCCTACTCCTTCCTCCCCCATAAAGAGCCTAGGTATGAGTCTCCAGGGGAGGTAGGTTTGACCACAAGCTTCCCAAGGGTATAGTCCCCAGGTACACAGAAGGGGGTGACATTGAAAAATTGTTGACTACATTTGAAAGGGCCCTTGAGATGTGTGGGGTCCACCCCAAGCATTGGCATTCTGTCTTGTGGGAACTGATTCCAGTAGCTGGAAGGGATAGGTTCCTGGCCTGCAGGGGAAGGAGACGAAGTCCTACTCTCACATGAGGCAATTTATGTTGAGAAATTTGGTTTAACCCCAGAGCAGTATAGGGAGAAGTTCAGAGGTACCAAGAAGGTAAACCCCCAGTCGTAGGTAGACTATTTAGACACCTCACAGAAGGCACTAGAAGGCTGGATTGTTGGTAAGAAAGTAGACTCATATGAGGGATTGTATAATTTGTTTTCGAAAGAACACATTTTGACTCGTGCTGAAGAGACGTTACGCCAGTACCTAGTGGACTCAAAGCTGTTTAGTCCTTGGGATCTAGTCAGGGCAGCTGAGGAGTGGGTGAGAACCCGGGTGTCCAATCAACACCAGAGGGGTGACCAGAAGAAAGGAGGACTGGTCACACCCCAGGGGAAAACCCAGGGGAAAGAAGGTCAAAAACAGAATGAGTCTTCCAAATTCCCACAAAAACCTGAACAAGGAGGGGGGTGCCGAGCCAACCCACATTCAAACGTTGGGGTATCAGGGAAAGAATGGTAGGTTCTTTTATCCCTCAAAGGTGGGATAGTACTTTGACTGTAATCAGCCAGGTCACAAAAAAGGAGATGCTGTCTGCAAAAAGAAGCCCTAACCAGTGGTCTGTCCCCAGGGATTGCTAGTGTAAGTGTGAGGGTGGAGAGTGCCCCAGAGATGGATAGGGAAGTGGCAGAGGCAACCTTAGTGTCCCTGCGTGGGATGAATATTACAACCCTCGCAACCTCACCTCCAAACATGGATAAATAAAGGCAGAGGCCTAAAGTCAATGACTGAGGTCAAGTCTTTAAGAGACACAAGGGCTAGTGTGACTATGATCCTAGATATCCTCGTGCCTCAAGAGAAATTGCTACCTAGAGAGTTTCACCAGGTGACATACGCAGACTGAAATAACTATGAAAGTGGCTGTCTCCTCTACTCCTAGTACAGTGTTTACTGGGCAATGATCTAGTAGCATCTGAGTGGTCAGAGATAGAAAGGAGTCTCTATATGAAAATATTGGAGCTCCCAGAGTAGGTATGTGCTGTGACCAGGTCATAGACTATCCAGAAGGAAAAGGCTAGATGCCTGGACATTGGAACAAAGGGTCAAGCATCCAAGTGCAAGGTCACTGGGTCTGGTGAGCCAGCCCAGGGAACTCCATAGAGTCAGGAAAAATGTGATGGGGAGGATCTGACCTCTGAAGAAGGGACTCAATCCCTGCCAGAGCTGTCACATTTGGAAGAACTGACAGGAGTAGGTGGATTCTCCAGAGAGGAGTTCTGTAAGGGACAGGGAAACTGTCCCACCCTTGAGCGCTTGAGGCGGATTGCCTCCAAGCAAGACAAGGGGAATAACAGTGGATTTCAAAGAATCTACTGGGAAGATGGACTGCTTAATACCAATGCCATAAATATCAAGGAAAGGCTACTATGAGGTTGGGGGTGCCCCAAACGTTCAGAGAGTTCATCCTGACCTTGGGGCATGATATCCCTTTGGAAGGATATTTGGGACAGTTCCACTAGCCCCATATGTCTGAGAAGGTAAAGGAGTTTTTCAGCTCCTGTGTCACCCGTCAGACTAGTTGCAAGGCAGAAGGAAAGTCAAAGGCTCCCTTGATACCACTGCCAGTGATTTGGACTCCCTTTGGGAGGGTGGGGATGGACATTGTTGGTCCCCTGGACCCACCTGCTGCATCAGGTAATAGGTATTTCTTGGATGTAGTGGACCATGCCAAATGGTACCCCGAGGCAATGCCTCATGAGACAATAGCTGCTCCTGCAGTGGCTAGCGCACTGCTTGTGTGTTCACCAGAGTAGGTTTTCTAAAAAAAAGGTTGTTTCAGATAGAGGCACAGACTTCCTGTCCAGCTATCTAAAAACAATGTGGGATCAATGTGATGTTAACTGCAAGTTTACCACCCCATATCACTGCAAGACCAATAATCTGGTAGCGAAGTACAACAAGATCCTGAAGGTCATGATAAATGGGTTGTCAGAAAAACTCAGGAGTAGAATTATGTTTTCCTCCCATGCCTACTGTTTGCCTACAGGGAGGTTCCACAAAAAGGGGTTGTTTTCAGTCCATTTTTACCTGTTGTTTGAACCATGATGCCTGCTGAAAGTGTCTCTGGAGAAGCCTCTCAAAGAAGCAAAGGACGACGTGCTGGACTATGTGCCAAGCTTAAGATCTCGAATGGCAGAGTACAAGGCACGCACGAACCTGGAGGCCTGCCAGGAGCTCATAAAGCACTGATATGATCAGAAGGTTACTATGCCTAAGTATTCTCTAGGACAGTTGGTGTGGGTGTAGGACCATGTGGCTCCCAGGGTCCTCCTTGACAAGTGGTGTGGGCCCTATACAATCATTGAAAAGAAGGGTGAGGTTACGTACCTGGTCGGCCTTGGCACCCCCAGGAACCCTCATAGGGTCCAGCATGTGAATAGATTGAAACCTCATCATGACAGGGCAGACATGACCAGGAGGAGACTGAGCTAGTGCTCGACCTTCTCTCTAACAATGTGCAATCAGTGGAGGGAGTAGTTCTCTCTCCCAAATTGACAGTCCAGCAGCACAGAGACTGCAAGCAGGTGTTGAAGCAGTGCTCTGGCCTGTTATTTGACCCAAGTTATCACTGAGTGGTGTGTGCAAGACATTGACACTTGTGACAGCTCACCTGTCAAAAATAAACTGTACAGGTTGCCGGACCATGTCAGAGCCAGCATCAAGGCCGAGGTAGCTAAGATGCTGGAGTTGGGGGGTAATTAAGCCTTCTGACAGTCCATGGGCCAGCCCAGTGATGCTGGTGCCAAAACCTAATCCCCAGGGGCGACCCAAGGAGTTAAGGTTCTGTGTGGACTACAGAGGACTTAATGCACTCACAAAGACTGATGCTCACCCTCTACCTAAAGCGGATGAGCTAATTGACAGGTTAGTAGCTGCTAAGTACATGAGTATATTTGATTTGACTTCAGACTACTGGCAGATTGCTTTCACAGGTGGAGCAAAGGAGATGTCAGCATTCTCGACCCCAGAGGGAGATTATCAGTTCAAGGTGATGCCCTTTGGCTCAAACAATGCTCCTGCCACCTTCCAAAGGCTGGTGAACTCGGTCCTTGATGGGTTGGAGCAGTTCAGAGCAGCATATCTGGATGATATATCTGTATACAGTTCTGCCTGGGAGGATCACGTAAGCCACCTGAGGGAAGTGTTTCAGACCAAGCAGCAGGCAAGCCTGACTATTAAGGTCAGTAAGTGTCAAATAGGACAGACTTCTGTGGTGTACCAGGGCCACTTTGTTGGTGCAGGCCGGATACTGCCTCTCCAGGCCAAACCTCAAACCATTTTGGATTGGACAGCTCCTGCTGCCCACACCCAGGTCAGGGCATTTATTGGACTGCTTGGGTGCTATAGAAGGTTTGTTCAGAAATATGGGACCAATGTGGCGTGACGGAGGGGTAGGTCACACCACCCATCAGCAGGCGAGAATAATCTCCCAGCCCGACTATCCGGACGGTACCGAAGGAGCCCGCTCTTCTACTGGAGGGGTTGGATTTAGGTCCTTTAAACCAAAGCACCTTCAGCGCATGGACGCATCTTCCTTTAATCATAAGGTATTGTGATTCACAGGCTCCTCCTTGAATCCGGTTTTCCTCATCACTATTATTTATATCTTTTTCACTGGTCCTGACGAAGCGCTAATGGATCCCTTATGGACCTCTAGAGTGCGCGAAACATGTTGACCCTATTACGTATTTTTCAATACTATCACATTCATCCTGTGAGCAGCAGCTAGTTACACACCTGCCCTCAAGATTCTTTTCCGAAGAGGTACTTAAGGAAATTTTTAATTTACAGATTGGACCCGTGCATAAAAACTTCGGTTCAGGATTCCATCTAGTGATTTTAATACGCTCATCCCTTTTACAAAGCCCTCATACACCCACGCACAACTGCGGCGACTCCTTAAAAAGATCTCCGTGAAAGAGCCCTCTTGCGGGGCCCGTGAGGGACTGCATCGCCACCCACACGAGGAGCCTATGATGAAGCATGACACCCGCAAGGGTGTGTGAGGGCACTATAAATTACAGGAGCAATTCCTCTATCACTCACACTAATCGCTCTTATGTGAGTGTCACTTTCAATTACCTGGTTTAGGTTCCTCCTTTTTTGAGGAACAGTTACCCCTTTGTTTAAATACCTATGTGGCTCCCCTGACAGAATGTACTTCTTAGAAGTTGATTGGAGTGTCAGAAGGCTTCTGATACTCTGAAATCTTCTATGTGTTCAGCAACAGTGTTACTGGCCCCTGACTACACAAAGGAAATTGTGATTCAGACAGATAATTCAGAACAAGGGATTGGGGCAGTATTGTCACAGGTAAATGAGGAGGGCCTTGATCAGCTAATTGCTGTTATTAGCAGGTGACTTCTTCCCAGGAAACAGCCATGGAGTGCCATTGAGAGAGAAACATTTGCTTTGGTTTGGTCCCACAAAAAAAACTGAGACTATTTTTGTTTGGGACTCACTTTCATGTTCAAACGGATCACAGACCTCTCAGATGGCTCATACAGATGAGAGGGGAGAATCCAAAGCTATTGAGGTGGTTCATTTTAATACAGAGAATGGACTTTACAGTGGAACACAGACATGGGGTTGCCCATGCCAATATGGATGGACTTTTCAGGTGTTTCCACTTAGCTGATGAGGGCTACCAGTGTGTAGGTTAGTGACCCATTACCTTTCGTTTGAGGGGAGGCTATGTTGCGAAGTCATCCTGTGGGCCCTGTGCACCCCCATTTGTTTCGCACTGGTACTGGTGGTAACTGGCTCTGACTGTCCCTGGGCTCTGTTGTAGAAGTCCATACTAGGTAATAGGGCAGGAGGGTTAAAACTACCTCTAAGTCCCTAGTATAGCATAGCGCATGGCAGTTTAGAGGCCAGCAGCCCTTTCTACACTTGCAGGTGAGCACTGCTGAGAGCCTGAGGTCATTTTAAAGGCTGTCTTGGGTTGCAGCACTGCTTTTAAATGTAAATTGTTCCCAAACTCGGCTTTGGTGGTAGTGGCACTCACAAAGTGAGAAACTATAATATATTGCTACTTTAGGTACCCCCAGGGTCTCCCCTATGTGTCACAGGGATGGGGGGGGACATGTCATTATAAGGAGGGCTCTTATAACATATGATTTATATGCCCTGGGGATAGAGACATTGCACATTTCACTTTCCTCATTGTGGTAAAGTACCTCCCAAAATCAACTTTGGTGCCAGGAGCACTGTGGAATGAGGATCTACACGATGGTTCTATATTCAGGACCCCTAAAGTCTCCCCTAGGTGACCCAGGGGTAGAGGGCCAAGTAACTATAAGCATGGCTCTTCTAAAAGATGTTTTAGATGACCTGGTGATGGAGAAATCGCCCATTTCATTTTTCACATTGTAGATGCCTAGCCTCATAGGATAACATAGCAATAGTTTCTGAATGCATAACTATCATTAAGAATAAAAGAAAATATCATTCAAGGACTTCGATATTGATAAATCCAACAATATCCTATTGTTGAAATGATCCTAAAATATACAGGCAAGAAGTTATAAGACTTTCTTGTCTGTCAGATAACATTTAGCCTCCCTGTGGTCTTCCATGATTAGTTAGAGTTAACAGGATTAGCCAGGCTGCTTTGAAGAAGTGATAAATGGCTCACCCAGAGAGAGGCTATCTGTTGGAGAAAGCTCTGCTACACAGAAATGCCAGAGCGGGGGTCGGAAAGCCTGAGCTTCAAAGGAGGAATAGGACAGACAGAGAATGTCACGTCTATCTACCCCCCAGCCTATCTGACCCAACCAGATAGCAGGTTTAAGGAAGGAATTTGCAGATGGTAGGAGGGAGGAGAGCTATGTAAATGAGCCATACTGGAGGTTGGCTTAGTTAGTCCTTGCTCCTCTGCTGAGATTTCAGCCATATTTGATTTTGGTGGAATAGTGCTTTCTGGGAGAAAATTATGCCACACTTTGGAAGAAGAGGTCATGCTCTGGGGTGTTGCCCTACACCTCATTGGACAGGAGTGCTCTCCGACTTGACCCCAGAGAGCACTGAATACATGGGTGAGAGGAGCAGAGCATTTCATATTTCCTACTTGGAACTAAGAGAAGAAGGAGGCTTGCCAAGCTGGAAAATTGATTTTCACCAACAGGCCCTGCTTTCTGACTGACTGTGCCTGCTGCAGTATCTTGAACTACAGCTCTTTGGATGTACCTTGCTCCAAGAAGAAAATAGAGTGGACTCCCTGCAAGCTACAGGTTAACAGAGCTCAGCTGGACCATCAAAACCAAAAATTCCCTGCCTGAAGTGCATCCAGTGGATTTGCAAGGCTTTTGTCCAGGTGCATTGTGGGTCTTGTGGTCCAAACCTTTCAAGGACCACCTTGGAGATTTCAGACCCTTGGATTGTGTTTTGGACATATTGGACCTTCAAGAGGAACTTCAGGAATAAGTTTCAGAAGTGTGGATAAGTTTGGAGCAACTTCGAGAAACAGCTCCATTATCGGACCGACTCAACCACGTGATCCAAGCCAGCCACCTTCAACTGAGAGCTGGCCTGCCCTGCTGGTTGGACTTGCTGAAAAGCTCTGGAGGTCCACCTTCCAGAGGTTGACTCCCTGAAAAGCAGGCTAACAAACCCTCACCGTATCCAGACTGGTGAAGAGCATCGAGGGTCTTCGGTAGAAAAAGCTTCAGAAAGATTTCTTAATCAGAAGGCAAAATCTCAACCGAGGTCTACCGCAAGGGGTATCCGAGCAGTGCTCCATCGCGGTTGGCCTGAAACTTTGACTTTGTTCGAGTCAAACGTGACCAGATGTCCCAGAGTGGCAATATAGGTTTCTAAGTTCATATCTCCAGTTCCCTACAATGGATTTTTGTCATGTTAAAGTTACAAATATTTACTAATTATTATAAATTTGTGTGGGATTTTTATTGTGTGTTGTGTCTTAATTATTTACTGAATTGGTGTTTTTAAATGCTTTTCATACCTATCTCCTAAGTGAGCCTGCCTGCTCGCAGCCAAGCTACCCAGGGTTGAACATGGGAATACTTTATTGGGACGTGTACTAAGCCCTAAACTGTGTTAGTGGCCTTATTGCCAGTGGTCGTTGCATATTTACAACTACCGATAACCAACTTTCTAGCATCAAGTTCTTCGAGCAAGCTGCATTTATACAAACCTTAATTCTACTTTGCGTTCACTGTTTTTTGCACTTTTAAATGTTGTGTTAATTTAATACAAACTGTACGCTAGTTCTACACACATGTTTAGTAATTATTGTAAGTTAAGAAAACACATTCTATAGCTAAGACACAATCCAAACTAGTTACATTAACTATAAAAAAAATTTGTCCATGTTTTCGCATTTTAAAGAGCTTGATTGATTAACAGGAAAGCGTCTGATTAAAGGCATTTGAATATCAAAGCTTTGTGTTTTAATGTTTTCAGCACCAAATGTCTGAGTGTCATGTTTAAAGTCTAAGGCAGATTGTCATTAGTAGTGATTATTTTTGAGGAAATATTTACATTCTCACAGTTTCTTTACTGATATAAAGTTGTGTATGTAGGCGGTTCTGAATATTTAGAATCACTAATACTGAGTGTAGAACATTGACAACTAGTGAGTGGAGTATGGATTCTGGCAAAGACTGTGTAAATAGATACTGTAGAACTGATGTATGGAAATAGGAGCGGAATTCAAAGGGAGAAAATGTAATTTCCTGTAGTATAATAACAGAAACTTTAGCTTGAGATAATTCATTTGCATTCACGTTGAAATGGGGAGTGCGAGACTTGGACTTTAATGCAAAGAGTAGTTTGGAATAATTAAGAGTGGCCTCTTACTGAATGAATGGAAGATGTTTATTCTATTATCGCATTATTGTTTTACTGTATCATAGTGTTGTTCAGTTTTTTTTCCATTAACGCACCTATGTTTGCCTTACCACAAGATAGGATGGGGATGGGTGCATTTAAGAATGGAAGGTGGGAGCGGGTAACTTCCCTGGGGGATGTTTTGTGGCATTGATATGTACAGCTTACACTCCTTGATGTAGTGTTTTGGATGCATAGGAAAAGCAAACTGTTATTAACAAGTAGACACACAAAGGAAATAATTGTTGACCCTTTATTGTATGATGTTCATGTAGATTACAATAAACAAAAATGAGACTCAACAAACTGCACTGAATTTGATAAAAATGTGGTTGTCACACCTTTCCCAATGGCGTAGAGATTTGCTGCCAGTGGCTAATTGACATCTGTGGTAAAATGTTGGCATGGAGATCCCTTACAGTGACATAAATGGACAGTGTCTCTCCCTTAGGTCTGTGCTAACACTAACTTAGGGCCCGTTTCACAAAGGTAAAGTTTTTTGATAAACAACTTTATAAGGTTTTTAAATAGCCATCGAGTGGCTAACAATATCAAGGCACAGGGTAAACATGTGGTTACACATACATGGGCAAACAGTCGAGCAAGCCAAGTTTTATACAGAAATGAGTCGTTGAGCCTCTCCGGATCTACATCAGGAGTGCAATGGATCGCAAGTGCAGCCATATTCTCCATATCCTTCCATGTTTTTGGGGACAACCTCTTGCCTCAAAAACCACCCTCTCCTGTTGAGCGCACCAGTCAACTCCGCTTCACCACTTTGCAATGGTAGGTGGGGTGGGATTCATCCATTTTGCCGAAATGTCACATTTAGCAACCAGGAGGGCTGTATTCTGGAAGGCCTTTTTGCCCTGGTGCCCTCGATGCCCTCTACTATTCCCAGGAGGATCAGGTTAGGAGATATAGGAACTGCCCACCCCAGGACCTTTGTCAGTTCTCCCACCACCGCCACCCAGTACGTTTGTATTAGAGTGCAGGACCAAAGCATATGGAAAACGTCTGCGGTTACGCCTGCACATCTGGGGCAGGTGGCAATAGATTTTTTTAGGTCTGCAAAGGATCGTATATGGGTCCCCGCCCACACATCCCCAAGTTGGGAGATCCCAATGGAGTCCCAGGTCCAGAAGCCGGTAAGCGACACCACTTCCTTCAGCCCGGTGCCATGCTCCACTAGGAGTTTGTTGTGGGAGTTTAGCATTCCATTGCACGCACGTTCAATGCCAATGTAAGGCGGCATGCCAAGCTAGGAGTACCACTCATGTAACCGTGGGCATCAGGGCAGGGATTGGGGCTCCATATAACAGTGCCTGCAGAGTGTGGAAGCCCAGACATCCCAGCTTTAGCCTATAGACCGGGTTGGACCCTGTTGAACAAGTCGTGATCCACGAGGAGCTGGGAGGCTAGATGGTAAAGGTAGAGATTAGACATGCCCAGTCCACTGTTATGGGGTCTCGCTGACAGTGGGTGAGTGATAGCCGCAATTGAGTGCCTCACCACAGAAAGGTGTGGGCGTTGCTCTCTAGCCCCCAAAACCAGGACTTTGGAGGGGAATGTTAAGGAAGATGTAGAGGGCAGGATCATCATTTTATACAATGCTATGCAGCCCAACACATTAAGGGGGAGATTTTGCCACTTGGTCAGGTCTGCTTTGGCTTTTCGAAACAGCAGTTGTAGATTCAGGGTCCAGGTGTGTTCCGGGTGGAGTGCCACCCATATTCCCAGGTATTTGAAACTCAGCCTGCGGAGGGGGATGAATGACTGCCAATTGAAACAATCACTTGAGAGGGCCAATGGAACCAGCACTGATGTGACTGGGTTCACCCTGACACCCGAGGCACACCCACAGGTCTCGAGTAGGAGGAGGGTGCGTAGGCCGCTCTGCACTGGGTCCGCCATATATAGGAGGACGTCTTCCGCATATAGGGCATCATTGGTGTTCCACCGCAATCCCTTGTACATCTGATGGCTATGATAGAGTTGAGCTAAGGGCTCCAGCACTAGGGCAAAGAGCAGAGGTGATAAGGAGCTGCCTTGCCTCATGACACGTCGAATGGGGAAGGGGTTGAAAAGGACCCCATTCACACGCACCCGGGACAGGGGGTGGGAATAGAGCACATCGACCATGCTTCAAAAACGTGGGCCAAGGCCAACCAGAATAGTATTTGCGAAGGTATTCCCAGTCCACCGTGTCAAACGCCTTCTCCAAGTCAATTAGAAGGGCCAGGTCAGAGGGTAGGGAATGGCGGTGGGAAAGGGCCACTTGTAGCCGTCAGATGCAGTGTCGAGTGCTTCTTTGCAGCATGAAGCCGAACTGGGCAGGGGGGACGAGTGTCAGCAGTATCTTTTTCAGTCTGTTGGCCAGGATCATTACGAATATTTTAATTTCGCAATTGAGTAGGGAGATGGGGCAGTAGTGGGCACAGGAACTAGAAGGGGGCTATGTTTTGGGAATCACCACAATGGTGGCAGAGTCGAGATCCTCCGGGAATGAGACTTGCTGACATGCCTCCTCAAAAAGCTTGAGGAGGTGGGGGGAGCAGTAAGTCCTGGTTTTTCACCAGGTATTCTTGTGTGTTTTGCTATTCCAGGTTACACTGCCTGTCTCGTCTCTGATCTCTGAAACTATTCTATTGGCCTGTTGGTGGGAGACTCTGGGTTTTGAGAGTTGAGGCGTCGTCTTCGAACATGGAGATCTGGGACTCCATCTCTGTAATCCTAGCTATGGCGTTAGTTAGGTCCTGATTAAGCAGCGCCAAAATTCATTTTCACTTCTTCAACTCTGGCCTCCACCGCCACTTGAGAGGTTTGGATCGCCTGTAGGATAACGGAGAGATCGTTGGGTGGGGCCTCGGCCTTGCCCGCATCCGCAGTTCTTGAGGTGCCGGAGGTGGAACCGCTGGAGCAGGTGGTATTGTGGTCTATTGACATCTTTAATGATGTAGCACATGGGGCCTTGTTCTTCCCCATGTTCGGGGTCTCTGCCAGCCCATGTTGGGTCTACTCCCAGTGTCGGTGTGCGAGGTCTCAGGGAGGACTGGTGGAGACACTGAGAAGCCCCGCTAGTGGTGGAAATAAAGTCTATTGGTGGCATCACCACCCAAGGGGTTCCTGGGGAGGAGGAGGAGGAGAGGCGCCGTGGGTGGTTGCCCAGGTAGACCCATGCTCTGCACCAGTCACGGCAGAGAGACACACGCGGGTTCGGAGTCCAGGGGAGGTCGGGAAGGAGAAGTCGGGGGATGACAGGGCACTGGGCCACCCAGTCCAATGGAGCAGAGTAGTAAGGCAGTCAGTGTGGCCATGCCTGTGTCGTGTGGGGAGGGAAGGTGTTGATCCACCTGCCATGGGTATATTGGGGGGGCTGAGGGTGTCATTCGTCGGGACACCTTGTTTGCTGGATTGGCCCCTTTTCTGTGGAGGAGGCTAAGTCAGCCTCGTCTGGCGCTCAGGCTCGCAGCAAGGCTGCGTGTGCTCCATCGCTCCAGAGGGAGACAGATCAGGAGGGGAGACCACATTGACGTCGACCCTGCACTGTTCTGTGCAGCATGGGCAAAGAGGACAGAGTCTGGGAGGAGGCCCCGGACTTTCAGTGGGAACTTAGGTGTAGGGCAGGCTTATGGCCCCATGTGCACCCCTCTCATCTGAGGATTGTAGGGCCCCTCAAAGGAGTATGATAATGCATCCGGTGTCCCCCAGAAATAGGCCGGGGGCCCCTGTTTGTGGAAAATGATGGTACTTTGCCGTGTAGCAGGGCGAGGAAAATGGCCGTTGTTGCCTGGTGGACCCTCTGGGATGCTGGTCAGGCCCCGGCGCTGACTCGGCACCGATCAGTGCAGCAGAGTCAGGCGCGGGCCCCAGAGGTGTTGGTCAGTCCCTGTTTGGGCCCAGAAGAGAGTCACTGCCACCGGTACCGTGTGTGAATGTGGATGCAGCCCAAATTTGCCAGCCGTGTCAGAAGGTAGTGAGGAGAATGATCGTTGCCACCCGGTGGGCCCTCTGGGATGCTAGTCAGGCCTCGGCACCGACTCTGCACTGATCCGTGAAACAGAGTCAGGTGTGGCATCTCAGGATGTCGGCCAATGCTTGCCTGGGCCCAAGAAATGGGAGTCGCCACTACCAGTGTCATTCAGTGATGTGGCTGCGGGATGGGTTCGCCTGCCGCAGATGGAGGCCACATAGGTCCAGAGGGAAGGGCAAGCACTGCAGCAGATGGCCTTACCAGGTCCTGACAGCCTCTGTCTGACCCTGGTTGCGTAGAAAGGGAGAGGGCCTCCTCCGGGCTGGTATGGATCTGCAGGAGGAGGCCTGCGTCGCTCCACACATCCTCCGGGGTATTGCTGATCCAGCCTCCTGCGGTCTGCTCATTTCCGGGGGATTCCTCTGCTGCACCGCCGGTCTGATCACTCTTCCTGATTAGGCATGGCAATGTGGGTACTCAGCAGCCACTAGGTGTCACAGGGTACGGCCAGAGCCCTTCTAAAGCAGGTACTTTGAATTCCGGGGGTTGGCAGCAGCTGGAGTCTCGGATATTCAGCGGATTTGATTGGTTCCCAGCGGAGCTCATAGCTTAAGTGACTGCCATGACGGCCCTCTTGGCCATACCCCCTCCACAAAGGTAAAGATAAACCAAAAGTCTAACTTAGACCTAAAGTCTAACTTTACCACTTTTCGCTATTCACAATGGTAAATTATTACTAGTAACTTTACTGCTAGTAAAGTTACTACTAGTAAAGTTACTAGTAGCAAACTTTACCTTTGTGAATTGGTCCTTTGGTTTGGCAGGTCTGCAGGGATGCAGCTCCCACCATAGACGCTTCATCCTCCAGCACCCTCCCTTAGTCAGGCCTCTGAATCGTTGTGTGGAAGGTTCACTGTACTTGGAAAAAGATTCATATATCCTAGCACTTGCCATATCCACATCAAGAAAACCACAGCCCTCCCATATGCAGGAGATGGGCTGGATGGGCCACAGTTCTTCAAAACACCTTTAAAGAGAAACACTGAACTGCAGTGTGTTATTTGGAGCTGTGATTGAACTCTGAATTTGGGCGGTTAAGTGGCCACACAGAATCTTTCCAAAACATAACAATCTTTTTCTGATATAATCTAGAAAGCACATTGCATTCTCGGTCTGTGAAGCTTACCTTTCCCTGGATCTGACTGCTCCAGGTGATAGTAATCTTTGGGAAAGGGAAGACACAGGACCTTGCTAAAATGTACTTTTTTCTCCTATAGCTGGAAACGAGCTCGTGCTGCTGTGTCTGCAAGGCCTCTCTATGCAAACTCAAATGCAGTGGTCCAGATCACCTGAATATTGCCTCAGGGGCAGAGGGATGGGTTTTTCAGGGTAGCATATTCCTCAAGGCATCCTTGCCACCTCAGTGATGGGAGCCCATAATCTACTGAGCCCTCACCTTATTATGTGCTATCTACCCTTTCTCACTCTGCACCTTTGTAGGGGATGCCACATGATGCCACCTTTTGGACAATTAAGACGGTTTTGCTTCCCAAGCTGCCAGCAGAACATATTATGCTATTGATTTCCACCCCACATGGATTGGCCATCAACCTTGTTGAAGATACATAGAGAAATGTTCTATAATTCCACAAGTTTTTTCTCAAGCCCATAAAACTGTCACTCTGCAGCACTTGATGGCTAGTTATGGCTGGTCACTGCAACATTTACACCTATACCACTATATCTCAGTCTTCAACTAGTCTGGAACCGTACTCGTTTCTCGCCTTCAGGAGCCACTTAGCTGCTGACACCAGCCCTTGTAACATTCCTTTTTTGTCATTACAACGTACCTTGCCAGATAAATGTAACATCACTGTCCCATCATACCGAATATTCCGTTTTAGCTGGGCTGGTGGCCAGGCTAACTCCTCACAGTCTCTGATGGAGGTATTCTCAGTTGGTGGTCTAAACTGTTCCACCACATATGTCAGTGGCAATATTTAACTGTACAAGGATCCA
The DNA here is from genome assembly GCF_964204655.1 of Triturus cristatus. Taxonomy (NCBI): domain Eukaryota; kingdom Metazoa; phylum Chordata; class Amphibia; order Caudata; family Salamandridae; genus Triturus; species Triturus cristatus. Next base: position 680,710,554 of record NC_140587.1, read on the forward strand.
ACTATGACCACGGATGTGTGAAAATACTGAAAACTGCAATCCTTTTGGGAAATGAGCATGCGAGCCCTCGTAATGGGCTGGTACATAGTTTACAGCAACATTGGACTTACTTTTTTTCTTGCCTACCGATGGAGAGGTTACATCCTATTTGCTTTCTTCAATTTAATTTCTCCAGCAGACCTTGTTCTCTGGATTGTTTCACTGAGATGTACCATGCCAAGCGCTGTCTTCTTATTCAGGTGTCCAACAAATTATTCGCCCTCAGCATTGTTTTTGGTATCTATCCACACTTTCATCACACATTCTGCACCAGGGTGAGGAATACTACACAAGTCCAACTCGAACACGTTATTTTGCTTGCTCCAAGCCTAAGGGTGCCTTTGCCTTCCCCAATCAACTATTCCCAGGGTGCAGGGTGACAGAAGAGCAGACTCCTGTGTCCACCTAGGCACTCAGAATACTCCAATCCTCACGACAATATTTCTGCTGGACATCCTTCTGCAATGGTCTACCTTGCTGTAATCCATAAAACTGAGCACTCATGCTTAATGCCGACACATTGAAACCAATGTCTTCCCACTATTACCTGAAACTCAGAAAACGAAGAGGAGTTACACTTTGGGTCGCCTTTCGCAATAACATGTTGAAATACGAGAGACCAAAAATGGAAATCCCACCTTTTATACCAAACCAGGAAAATGAAAAGACAAAATTCCTGTATTCCACAGGTGCTCCTACCAGCCATGCAGGAAGAGGGAGGCGTACCCAAGAGTTACAAATTCCATACGTTAACCTGAAGTAAGAATTATTTTTATAGCTTCGCTGTGCTTGTGGTTTTGGTAACTGTCATCCAATGAACGGTGCACAATACTCAGTGAGTCTGCAAAGTTGACAGATGAAAACAAATATTACGTTAATACCTATGCATATCACTTCCGGTTTGAAAGCGTACATATATTTGGTATTGCCATACACAGGACGTTGAAGACAACCTTCCATTGGTTATCGTTGCAGGGTTTATGTTTTCCTGTTATAGGAATTTAGCAATGTATTGCACAAAACTGTCAAAAAATAAAAATGTGTTCACATTTTCTGTTATGTATAGCGTGCAAAAAGTTCTTGACACACAAATTCAATGAATAATCAGCCATAATATATAGAAACGTACATTTTGGCTTGTGTAGCTGTAATACTAGGAAATGGAGATATGTAGGCAAAAGCATCATTATAAAACATGTCTGTCAAAGGGTATAGTGCCCAGGTTTTCAGTGAGAAATGTTCATTTCATACGCCAATTTATGCTGGCACTTTACGTATTTGTATAAATCTTTTCAAAGTCTTCATATTTCATAAGTGACTCATGCATTCCGCTGGCCAAAACAAAGTGCTTGTGATAGACAGGCTATTCAATTTCTCTAGTTTCAAACTGTGATGCTATTCAGGAAAGGTCACCTGTTATGATGTGTTATATTTTTCGATTTAAAGTTGCAGCAAATTCAGGGGCATATTCACAAGTGAATGGTATGGCATTAAGCAAACATTGCTAACGCCAAGCTCCACCATTCTGAAAATGCAGGGATGTGCTGTATTCACAACAATGCGGCGCACCCCTGAGTTTCCCCAAGCGCTGGTGCTAAGTCTAGCTGCCTAGCACCAACGCAGGCACCCTTGCACTATAATGCGAGAGTGTCTGCGTGGGGAGGAATTATTGTTTATGGGCAGGAAGGTACCCCTTCCTGCATATAAACAATCCAGAATGGCAAATAGTAACTTCTATGTGTGCTGCATTGTGCAGCACACATAGAAGTTGCGAATCGTCATTTTTTAAAATGGTTGTTTATGTGCAGGAAGGGATACCTTCCTACACATAAACAATCATTCATGGCGATTTGCTGTTTTTATGTGTGCTGCACAATGCAGCACACATAGAAACAGCATAAACAAAGAAGATAAATTATTCATTTCTCCTTGTGCCGCCATTTTAAGACCAGGTTTTCCCTGGGCTTAATTTTGGCGCTGCCTCCTATTTGTGCCACCCTTGCAAATAGGGAGCAGTGTTAAAATCAGTGGTTGCTGCGACGGAACGCCCAGCGCAACACTTATTGCATGCGCCTTTCCCGCTAAGTACGGCGTGAATGAGGTCCTTATTTACAAGACGGCGTTAAGCCACATTAAGCGGCTTAACGCCGCCTTGTAAATAAGGCAAAGTGTTTATCACCAGAGGAACATAGTAAAAAGTGACGTCCCTGTGGCAATAGGGGCTTGTAAATATGCCCTTCAGTGTTTTGCCTTTGGTTTCCTGCTAAAACCGTTTATTGCATTTCAGCATCACACTTTTCTGATCCTGATTTTCCCCATTGAAAATGTTCTCGAAAGAAGGGAATAATATTTATGACTTTTATTGTCCTCTAAACAGGCCACAGAGAAGCCTCTCCGTTGCACATTGTTGAATCGAACTATACAACAGTGGATCAATATATCTTTATAGTTAACTTTATATCCATAGAAAGTTCCATTCCCATAGTTGGTGTTGACATTTTGACCCTATAAGTTCAGAAGTCCCATAGTCTTAGCAGGACATAGTCTTGTGCCAAAATCATCAAAATGTGCTCAATGGAAGAAGGCTATACTAGTTTCAGTAGATGGTGATATAGGTGAGCCAATCTGCGTAGAAACAAGCATAAACAAATAGGAATATCTTACATAGTGCTTTTGGGGTTACTGAGAGTGAGACATATGTTGAAATGTTCTCGGGTAATTGAGTGTTGTAGATAAGTCGCTCTGCTGATAAAATTAATCAGGAAAGTGTTTAGAAAATTAATATCCTTAAACCCGAAGCACTGTTGTGGAAGATGAGCAAAGTGGTCAAGCTTACCTTGGAAAGTGAATCAACAAAGCTGGAGATCAGACAGCATTAAACCACTGTCCATGGCCAGTCAAGACCATTTAGAGGCACAAAAAGCCGACTCCTTAAAAAGGCCCACTGCTTACAGAGGCGGCTACACACTGGAGCTGTTCCTTGAGCAAGGGCTACCATATTGTGTGGAGACATCATTAGTGTGGTAGAGCGCTGAAGGGAATAAAAAGTCCATGTCAACATCCATTTCCTGTATCGAGCAAAATAATTTGATTTGGTTTTGAAAATCAAATACACTAAATAGTATAGGAATATAAATTATTACATAAAAATTGCTTCAAAAATTAGGTATGATAAATTAGTATCAAAGTGAAACAATGATGCAGTGCAGGTCCCAAATGTTAAGCATTATTGAGTAGAATAAGAAGGAAACATTTATCTGTAGTTCAAGTATACCAGAGTGCAAACCTGATCATAGTACAAAGCAGTGTATGGAGCTATATATATAGTCCAAAGGGTACCTGATTACACACAAGATTGAACATAAATCATAATGTAAAGACAGTTGTTATCAATAATACAAGTATAACAGGGGGCAACTGAGGTCATAGTAATGATATTTCCACAATTGGTAATTTATTGACACAACCGAAGAGATTCGTGTAAGAACAGATCATTTGTGTTCCATAGAAGGGGAGCTCTATATGAGACGCGAGTGCCACATATCCCACACAGGGGGTAAACCGTCCAGTCATGTACAACATGTATCCCTCTCACCAAAGCATGTGTTATCTAACCATCTGGAAATGGAAAAAATAAATTAGTGTCCTACTTAGAATGGCAGTACTGTTGTTGTTTGAAACTGGATCTGAACAAGTGAAGACCTATCAGACACATGGGGATCATCTGGAATCAATGGGGAATGGGGAAGAGTGACAATTCGTTTTGAAAACTCTTTCAAACCATCGACAGTGAAATAAAGAGAAGCTATCCAGCAGCATTCTCAGACAGACAATACTTGCCTCACGTTGCATCATCTCGAGTCATCTTTAATGACTTCAACAAATCTTTAACCCCCCTTTGTCCTCCGTTTGATGGTGAGTGAGGGAATGTTGTACCAATGGAGTAGTCTGTCAGGGACTGTCCAGGACTATGTTGGGAACACAGTCAGGGTCTTGAGCAAGGACTGGGGACTGGGTAGAAAACGTACAGTGCACAGAAAGAGTAGTACAGTGGCCCAGGATCACACAGGGAGTCAGAGGAAAAAAAGGGATCCAAAGGGGAAACCTGTACACGTGAACAAGATGGCTAAGACTCAGAAAGGATGGATACTCACAAGGCACTTTGGCATTCGGACTAACTACACTCAGGACACATGTGCAAGACATATATATGAAACAACATTAACAATAAAGGGAATGTGGGGTAAAGCACTCGGGAGCTCCACACGGTACGACTGAAGCTCAGTAAGTTCCTCACTCACAATTGCTGTTACAGATACTGACTGCAATTACCCACATATATGACATGCATTTAAAGGCAGGGTCTGTGGAGCTGATACCTATGGTGATGTTAAAAATGTAACTCAAAGACAATACTCACTGTGAACAAGAAACACCACCTAGGTAGTCAGCTGTGCCCACGGATTCTGGTGAGCAAATAGGAACAGGCAAGGCAGTTACAGCAAGGGGGTAGAACTAAACACAAGCACGATAGACAAGGAGCTAGCAAGGAGGGGTGCTTAATAGGAAAGGAAGCAAATCACAGGACACACTTGGCAGAAAGCAAGTAACAAACATACAAGGTAATTAGAAGCAAGACAGCAGGAATAGAAAGTCAGCAAACTGTGAGCTGGAACCAAGGACATGGGAAGAAAGGAATGGACTGGAAAAGTATATACTGAAGGGAGGCTACAAGGGTATACAAGAATAGTGCAGGTTCAGGAATGAAGAAAATGAAGTAGCAATGAAGGCAGTGCTGGGGCAGGAACAAAAATCAAGCTAAGGCTCAGGGGTCAAGGTAGCCCTGCAGGAAGTGCAAGTTCAAGGAAACAGGACATAGCTACAGCTTAGGAAGCAAGGAGTCAAGAGAGCACTGCAAGCAGTGCAAATCAGGAACAAGAAATAGCTGAAGCCCAGGAACCAAGAATAACTAAAGCTCAGGAACTCAGGAAACGAGGTAGCACTGCAGGCAGTGCTAATTCAGGCACAAGGAATGGCTAAATCTCAGGAAACACTCGAAAAAAGGACATCAAAAGCAAAGGAAATACTGGAATCAAGGAACGGTCACACCGGTACACAGCTACAATGACCAATACTGGGCTGAAGGGAGCTGGGGCTTAAAAGATCTAACATTACCCATGCGCATTAGGTGTGAGCAGGCTAGCAGCAGCCGGCCACAGGTGAGCTGAATTCCTCAAACAAATCCTTGTCCTGCAGGGGTGGAGACAAAGCAGTGAGCAGGGGATTATAGGTAATGGAGATTCCAGCATGAGCAGACTGGTTTCCACAAAACCCGGCATGAATAGCGAATTGATGTCAATTCCTAAATGATGTTCAAATGCCTGGAAGTCAGGATATGCATACAGGGGAGTGTCTGGAAGCATATTAGAATACTGGAATGCACCACAATTCGACCCCCTGGTGGTGGGCACGAAAGCACAGGGAGTGAATCGTGACACAATCTCTACCAAACAGTGAATCCTATTACTGTATTGGCGTCTGTTTCTAACCATAGATGTTGACTAACCAATGCAAAGGCACAGACTTGGGTGTTAGAGGGAATAAATCACATTTTTTTAATTACAATTCGAAATAAAATTAAGATTATATTGGGGGGTATTTAAACTCAAATATCTTAGTATTATTAGTGAAGCTACATGCTGCATATTACCACCCTTACAGTGTCTCACTAGGGATGAGGTTACCTTCACTCTTAGATTTGCCATAGGCTCTTCCAACAAGGTCCATTACGTTCTTTCTTCCAAGAGAATAAGCAGTGTGCAGAGGTAATTTCATTCAAATGTGCCAACTCTGTAGATTTTGTTTGCTTGAACGTTGAACGTATTACTATCTAAAAAGAAGGTCCTTAAGCATGTAAGTTAGTCATCCTAAGACCTCTGTGACTGTTGTTTCGGAGGAATTCACAAGAAACATACAATTCTCTTCACTTTGCTTGCCTCATCATGTATTTAGGATAGCCTCTTTCCATCTGATTCTTTGAGATTTCCGCAGGTCAGTTCAGGAAGTCACTTCCGATTTTACAGTTGTCCATAATTCATAAAAACTGGCCTAATGGTAGAATCCCCATCAATGTGCGTGAGTGGTAACAATTATACAGCAGTAAAACTTTTTTTTGAACAAATACCTGTATAACTATACTCCCAGCCGGTGGATTTCACTGAGGTTTGCAACTTTGCGCTCTGCTTGGAGTGTGAAGTTTGGCAAAAAAGCCCTGCCAACCGCCGGCGGAGCGGAGTCTACTGGCGTGCTCCGCTCGTCCCTACTTTCAGTTTCAATGTGTGTGGTTTAATGAGAAATCGGCACACGTGGCAGTGTGCTTGGACACTGCCCTTTTCATTCGGAGGTTGGAGCTGTCCCTATGGTGGTGTGTTCCAAGGGAAGGTGTGCGGTGTGCACAGGTTTCAGCCCTTGCATGAATGCGCTCTACACAGAACGAACTGTAACAAATGTGCTGCCTGTGTTAGAGAGCCTGCGCTGGCACCCACCTGCCTTCATCAATATAGAAGTATAGAATAACCCTGATAATTACTGACGTTGCACAGGAGACAGGGCATTAAGGGATGGGCACTTCTGGGAATGCATGTCTCTAAGGCCCACACCTGCTGAGTGAGGAGAGGACTAGGCAACTTTGCTAAATGGAGAACAACGGCAATTAGGCAGCTCAGGACAATAGCCAGCTGGGAAAAACGAGGAGAGCTTGGGAAATAGACCATGTTCAAAATAGACAGCTAATAAAACTGACAGCACAGAGGAATCGGCATCTATAATGACCACACATATGTAGATAAAGAGTTCTGAGGGATAGACAGCTGTGAGGAGTGTACTAGACAGCCTTGGGGAAATAGACAGTCAGGAGAAGCAGGACCTTAATGCACTATGTTCCCATTGACAAAAGTGTAGTTGCACACTATAACACATGGATGGCAGGTTACTTACCACTCGAGGTGCATGGCATTGGTGCTTTTGAATGAGAGCAGAAGTGGGAGGGATCAAGGGTCCCAGCACGCAAGAAGGTTTCTAGTAAGATCAATGCATCATGCCCTTTATTTTAACAGCCTCTGGCAAAAGCCTTCTTGGCACTAACGACGAGGCATCTGAGCTGCCATAACAAATGAGGCATCAGAGCTGCATTTTGTGGCTTGAGCCCCTACCTATAATTGCACAATTACATTACAGCTGTACTTGCACACTGAGCAATTACATTTCTGCTTAGCTCAAGGTATTGGCGGCAAATCTGCAAATTGCAAATCCACTGCTGAAGTAGTTAATTGGCAGCGCTCTGCACTGTAATAATTGACATTTCTGTCAACTGTCATTTATGTCACAAACCTCAGTTACTGTACCCGCACATGGTTTATGCCCAGTTTATAAAACGTACGCATCAGGCATGGCCCACTTGCTACTTTAAGTGAAACTGCTATGGTCTGTCTGTGGCAATAGCTTTCTTGGTGTGCCCCAGTGACTCTGTTTTCCCTCTCTTACCTGTATAAAGGGACTTATGAAGAACTACAGGCTGCCTGTTGCTCTGTTCCTCAATGGTGGAGTCAGAAAGGAAAGAATGAGGTTAGTGCTCAATTGTGGGAAGTTGCCTTAAGTTTATAAGGTTTTCCCACACCCAAAATGGCTGCTGCTCGACTCACAAGAACGCAACAGTCATTGCCATGCTAGTGTTCCTATCTCCTGGCTGAAGTCTGAACTCACGCCTGTGAGAGCTGCCTTGGTTGTTTCCATCTTGCAGCAGGTGCTGGTGTACTCCCTGATTGTGCTCTACATGGTCTGCCCATTCCAACGATACTGGTACGGGAGTAAGCAGAAATCTGTGGAGGGAAGTATATTCCTAAAACAAGTCCAGTTGCACTAAGGAGAAATACAATTGAAGTCACTAAGCATTTATCAGCGGACAGAGCCGCGATGGCAGACCCAGCCAAATACAGTCTAATAAAAGTAATGTGCAGGTTCAGGCCTCTGAACAAAGCCAAAAATATTCGGGGCAATACATTCAATCCAAAATTTAAAGGCGACGACATCGTAGTAATTGGGGTAAGTTATAATATTATTGAGCACAATAGAGTGCACATATGCTTTTTCTTTTTAGGTTGCATTTTCTTTCATTGGGCATGTCTGCATGAATGTTATTGGGCAGCAGGGGTAGAGTGGGGAATGTGCCTTCTAACTTCTTTGATCAGAGAGGGGTGATGACAGCTACTGCATTATTTATTATCCCTGGTTGATAGGCAGTGGTGATGAGAACAGCTGTGCCAGCACCCCAACACATCTGCATAATTGTCTTGCCGTAGTGTGGTTAAACATGCTTTAAGGTAAGGCAGGCTGTTGAAATAATGATTGCAATGGGCACGTGCTTTGATAGTTTTTTCGGCTGCTGAACGAGGAGTGGTTAAGATGGTGTTTATTTGTGTTCATGGCAGCAGGTCCATGTTTGCCATGCAAGTTCTTTGTAAAAGCACAGTGCGGGACTACGGAACCCCAACAGAATTTGGTGGAGTTTTCTGGTAACTCAGCGGAATTCCACAGGGTGAAACTACATGAGCCCCTCCCACCCCTACTCACAATGCTAATCAATAACAACTTTCTAATTCACATTTGTGTTTTGATACATTGCCTCACATATACCATTGCTGCATCAGTACTCAAACCTATTTCGGTAACAATTTAATGGTAAGAAAATAATAAGTTCCTCACAGCCAAATGTTGTGATTTATTCTAGTGCGAGGGCCCACAGTTTTCTCTTAGCCACTTTGGTCACAATTTTACATTTATAGTCCTGGCCCCTTCACATAACCCCATAAAATATTGTTGTCCAGAGATTTTCATTTAGATTTTTTGTTTTCGTATCATTAGAGAAGTAATTTAGCTTGGGTCAACAGTGCTAATCCAGGCCAAATTGTTCTGGACACAGAGTGTTGCTAACTCCAAAATCTGAGGACTCCACAACACTGAAAAATCTGTCATATGTCAAATGTATCAGAAAGAAAAGCCAACATCAACTGTGGCTGGACGGAAGAGAGCTCGAGATGCTGCAGAAATATGGCAAGACTAAGTTCACAAAAGATTGAAATAGATGGCAAAGAGGTTCAACTATTTTATCATTGTAACAGCAAGTGCTCCAAGTCGTATTCAATGGAAAAAAGCCTGCAAATAATTCATCAAAAAATAGCAGAAACCAGTGAATCACAACAAGAATCAGAGTCTTCTGAGAAAGAGACAACAACCAGACCCAATGCCCACCCAATCATAAGATCGATGGCCAGCCCTCATCCACCTCCAAAACTGATGCAGTGTAATGCAACTCACTGCAGGACCTCACTCGCAGCCCTCACAGGTCCTAATCAGATCCAACACAACACAACGCAATGCCTCACATCAAGGACATGAGATACAATTCTCACGTTGGACTAACTTGATCACCGTATCTGGCCCGTGCTCCATCACAGGCAGACCGAACACGGGACTTTGTCTCAGGCTGGGGTGACTAGATAACCATAGTTGGTGCTTTGTGCTTTTTGATGCTATTTTCACTAATTATTTTGAACTTGCATAACTACGGTTCTACTGATTGGATGTTTGTCATTTAGGTTGCAATAATTTATTACATTTTACTCTATTTTCCTAAATTAGTTAGGGATTTGTTTTGTGCTGTGTTTTCACTTCATTACATTACTTCATTACTGTTTGAGTGCCTCATAAATGGTTTATACATTGCTCCTGACTGCTTTTGTGCCAGGCTACCAAAGGGCTAAACATAGGTCAATTTTGTGACTTTTTGTGATTCACTCTGACAAGGATTGTGGTTGCTGCTTAAGAAATAACACAAATTCTCACAATAACGACAGACACAGTCATCAGAACTGTTGACATTAGCACAACATGTAAAATAGAATTGACCTACTGTTACTATGCTAAAAGAGAAAGCTCCTTGAATGGTTAGTACATGCTTTCATATCACGAGGGAGGACGAGGGCATTAACGGTCCAATACACACTCTACTCAAACTATTCAAAATTAAATCACAGTATACTGTTCCGAAAACATTCAGCCAAAGAGATATTATCCGTAACTGAAAGCAGCTACCCTAAGAAGCATGTGTCTTAGAGAATAGTTGCCCTCTCTCACCCGAAGGTGATATGCTTTACCATTGGGCTATGCTCCTTGCCAGACTGGAGCTGAAATGCCTGGTGGGCCTCACAAAAGGGCCCAATACCGGAGCTCTGTTAATAAATTTGCCGGATGAGCACAGTAGGACAGGGAATGTTGTGTCCTACAATGTGAGAAGATTAGTGAAAATGTGAAGCTAAAATCAATTGTGAACCAGATGTCACATAATATTTAATGTGATCTTTCAGGTTGATGTTGAGGTTAAAAAGGTGGCAGAGAAACTGGGGAAATAATGATCCCAGTCCCTATTAGTGAATGTATCGGTCACCTATAAATCTGCTAATAAACTACGGTCTATGCTGTAGGTCAACATGTTTCCTGCTTTGGGTAGCCGTCAAGCAATGTGTTGGCATTTCGTCAGGACCAAAAATGTAAAAGAACAGGAAGATGTGACCTAATTTTATCAATAATTCTAAGCCCCACACCGTGCATAGGTGATAAGTTACCGGCTTACATCTTACTGCCACTGGTGAGCACTGTTCTAACAAAGTGCTCTAGTTATGGTAACCTGCATATAACAAAATAATATATGTATGTATATACATGAGTAGAAACCAATTGTGAATGAGATGGCACACATTACCCCACACTTACTACATACTTGAGGTGATATTCTGCCCCACCGGGGCACATACTGCCAAAGTGATCTGTAGAGCTATCCCCCTGAACAAGTCTACGTGTAGTCAGGATCACATGGTAGTGGATCCCGTAGTAAGGTAGGGCAGACACAACATGCAGAAATTGAATCCTCACCCTCCTGAAATTCAGGGCAAATCGACCTATCTGATTGAAAGGACAAGAAATCGTAGCTCGGCCTGCATCGGAAATTTAAAACAGACAGGGGTTACAGTTTGCAACAATCCTGGGAAAGTAAAGACAATGGGCCTCATTTATTATCCCCTTGCGGCACTGGAACGTCGGGTGGCGCAATGTACCCCGGCATATTTACAAGGCCACGTAAAGCCACTTGATGTAGATTTTCGTGGCCTTGTAAATAAGTGCCCCTTTTATGTAGAACTTGCCCACGCAACACCCATAGAATCTGAAGCAATCCCAGACTTATGAGAAATCGTAAACCTGGCAATGCGTTAGAATCTAACTTTACCCCAGGGGTGGTGTTAGGGAGGCGCAACAAACAGAAATGTTTTCGTTTCTCCTTGTTTCTTCCTTTTCTATGTGTGCTGCATTCTGCAGCACATATGTAAATAGGAAATCACCTGAATTGATTGATTTTGTGCAGAAGGGTCTCCCTTCCTGCACAAAATGATTAAGCCCCGCAATGCAGGCACCCTTGCACCATGGTGGAAGTATTCCGGCATTGGCGCAAGGCAGCCGATTGTGCGCTGGCGCCGTGTAAAAGGATAGGAATCCACTGCATCACATAGATACAGCACATTCCTGCCCTTTTATTTTCACGTAGGTTAGCACAGCAATTTTCCTTGCCTTAAAAATGAAGCCCAATGTGTTTAAAGGGTTCCCCCATGGCAGAAATGCTTGTTGTTAAAATTAAAACCTTGCCTAGCCCTCAAGAAAGTGCTTAGTAGCATCTACCCCTGTCCTTGCCTCCAAAGGTGTTTGAAAGTGTAGGCGGCGGATTTAAAAACATCCGGGTTGAGTGGCCACAGCCAAATGAGACAGCCGCTCCGACGTGGCCAGCATCAGAGCTGGGCAGACCTTCATAAAGGGAGGCAGGCCTATCGATCGTGAGCCAAATGCGCTGAATGGCTGCTGCTCGAGCCCCGGCGGAATGCAAGTGCACAATAAAACATCTTTGATGTGCACAGAAAAGAAGACTTAAATGGGGAAAACGTTTATAGAATATTACCCTTCTCAGTCCTGCATCAATTTAAAAAGTACCTAGGGAGCTAGTAAATCGGCAAAACTGAGTGATCATTTCTCAAAGGGTGATGGCACCGGTCACTGGCCATTTTCCTTGTGGGTGGTGCACTGTATGCACTCTTATTCTCAAAGGCACATGCTTCATAGGGTACCTGAATTTAGTACCTGAATTTAGTTTGGGATAATATTTTTTGTGCTAAACTTTTTGGGAACAGTATATTGTGATTTAATACATCTTTTTCTCATCATTCTTATATTTGAGTCACTGTGACATTATGTCCAGTAGAAGCTATCGTTAAAGGAAGTTATCTATACAAAATCAATTTTTTAATCTGAGAACATCAACATTCTTCAAGGCTCATGATGATATAATTGTTTCCAAATGTACTGCTGTCAAATATATTCATTCATCCTGCTTAAAGCCGTTGTTGATTGGCTGAATTCCAATATTGTACAATTAACATCAAAGATAATCATTCTAATGAACTTCTCTGTCAAGCATTCCCATGTTTTATTCCAAAATCACTATAATGCCCAGACAGAAGCACATATAAGTACTCAGCATCTTGTAGTGAATATATGTTGTACTTTATACCTCTTTGAAACAGGTGAAGTATGTTTTAAACATATTGTATAGCCTTCATATAGGGAAAGTATTGTGTTGTCTTGTAAATAACGTTGTAATTATAGCAGTTTCCCTAAGGTCAATAAATGTATCTCATATTCCTTAATAAGTGTTAGTGAGAGCCTCAAAAAAGTCAGAAGATAAGGGGCAGATTTACTAACATTTCAAGCAACGCAGTCTAATAAAACACAGTTCGATTACTACATTGCATGAAAGGTAGAGAGCAGAACAGAGCAACTACAACTTAGATATGGCTCCTCTCCCCCTGTGAAACATCAACTAAGATATGGTTCCTCTCCCCCTGTACTATGCACACACCCATGCACTATTGAGAAAGGGTGTGTGCATTCTGTCTAGCAGAGGGTTTGTACTGGAAAGGGACCTTTTCAGTATAGAAACGTTTCTTTAATACGTTTTCCACTTTGTGTGCTGTACAGGGCAACACACATCCATCATTAGGAAAATGTGAAGACTTTTAAAAGTTGCTTAACAGTCATGCCTGCCTCAATGAGGTGTAATTTTATTGGCGCAATTCCCACTCTACAAATGTGGAAAGGCAGGGATTATCTTTAACTGCAATGGGAGGTCGTATGTGGACGCCCATGTACCCACCCCCCATGGTAGGTCCCCTTGATGCAAAGTACCTCATAGAAGTGCATAGTGCTACTTCGTGTTACTTTAGGCAACTTTCCAAAGCAAATCATGATTTGTGTTGGAAAGTAAATCCCACCACAACACTTAGCTTTGGGTTTGCGTAACTTTTGTTAGTACATCTGGGACTTTATTTTTTATAATTTGCATAATTTACACTCTTGTGTGGGTCTAAGCTGCACCTGAATAACTCATATTGCAAATGGGTGTGGGCAGAATTCGTGGAGTTGGACTGCGCGGAATTCCACAGAGTTCCGCTCTGCCCTACTGGAAATATATTCCCCAACATCTCTTTTTTGCTATTCACACTTAAACAAAGGTCACTGGTGCACATTTCAACATTTGCATCATCACTTGTGCTGTTTCAGGTCCTATCAGAAAGCAGCTCCAATGGAGCTTAGTTTGAAGTGATTTATTGAAAATACACAGCTACTCCACCAAGGGCCAGATGTATGAAGCATATTTGAGGTCACAAACAACAAGAGTCACAGAATTGGGTTGTTTGCGACCACAGAAATATTTTTTAAAATGCACAAAAGGCAAATTGACCACTGCCTGCTCTTTAAAAATGAACTGGAAATGTGTAATTTTTTTTTTTAATGTATCCTGTTTTCCTTGCCTTTCAGATAAAAATAGATTGCTTTATTTGAACGCACTCACAGACATGATGATGTGCTGACCCCAGAAAGCCACCATTCCTGTCATTCTAATAGGTCGATAACTGCGACCTACCTCATTGGTATTTACAAAGAAGTTCGATTTGCGGCACACTAGGAATTGCTAATTAAAACTCATCAAGTTTCACACATGAGGAATAGCGATATCCTAATTTGAATTCACAGAAAATCGCAATTAGGAAATCACTATTTTTAATCTTCCTTAATGTTACAAGAGGGATTCCCTTTTTTGTTTTGTATTCCAGGTCAGCTGCCGGAGAAAAGCTTCCCCAGCATCCGAGACTGTTTTTGTTTAAGTAAATAAAGATCATCAGAACATCATTACTGTGAACGTGATAATAAATGAGCCAATATTTTTTCACTTTCACTTGTTTTGGTGCTTGGGGGCATAACTCAGGTCCTTGAGTACCGATTTTAAAGGAAGAGGTATCTTTGGAAACGGGCAACTCTCCACTTTAAAATGAGATCCCTCCCTAGTGAATCCCTTCAAGTTAGCCCCAAGAGAGCAATGCCCAAATAGGGACCTACCTTAAAAATGGTTGCAGCAGTCTTTCTGGAGGAATGGTAGGGTCTACCTTTGATCTGCCCCTCAGAGAGGCAGAAACGCCTCTAGACACCATGGAAAAACATAGGCTACAAAATAAAGTAGGTGTGAGCCAACCAGGCATTGAGCCCAGCCGCTACCCATTCTTTCTGCAAAACCTGTGGGCAGAAAACCACCAGTGAGATAAGCCCACCCAGAGATTGTGTCATGCTCCTACCTCACAAAGGGGTGGAACTATCTTTCTGCGCTGTGGGTGGATTGGGGGTTCACCCACAATCATCCTGCTGATTGGGGGAGCAGAAATCCCACTAGACTCCAGTTGAAACAAAGCACCCAAAGAAAAGAATTGGTGGGGGAGACGGCCCAGGCATTCGGCCATGCCGATTTCATAGAACAGGTGCAACAGTGTTTCTGGCCCTTGGGGTGGAGGGATTGAAAGGGTTTATCCCCACTCTTCCTTCAGCGGGCAGAAATGCCACTAGACCTCAGTAATATATACACCTCACCCTCTAAAGCCCCAACCGTTTTTCTGCCCTCATGTTATCTACAGCATGGCCATCCCCATGGCAAACAGGAGGAAATTTGGATTTAATATCAATTGCCATGCTGATTGGCTAGAATATTCAGATATGGGTCAGCAGTATCCAGGCAAACCATCCCCAAGTTAGACATTTCTGAAATGTAGAAACCCAGGGGAGTGAGTGTGGTGTGATATACATTGATCCCTCTCGACACCCAAGACCTGATTCACAAGGCGAACTTACCAAGGATTACATCTTCCTCGGCGACCTAAATGTCCACATTGATGACCCAAATGACAAAAACTGCACACATCTTTAACAGTATGAGCAGCCTTGGATTGACCCAGATCATCCACAACCTTACACACACAAGCTAGACCTAATTTTCCCCTCCAGCAACCGCATCAAATACAGCCATGTCACAGAAAAAACATGGACCGATCACTCCATCGTTCACTTTAGCATCTATGCCCCCCCCAAAGCCACTTACCAGAGGTGGAACAAAATCTCAGAGACCAGTTGGGTGAATGCCCTCAACACTTCAAAACCTGCTATCATCACCAACCTCGAACAGGGAGTGAAACACTTCAACACCTGGCCCACCAATTGTGCAGACCGCAACATCCCCATCAAGAGCAACATCCAGAGAAAATCCTCCTAAAAGGCCAGCTGGTACACCCAAGAACTCAGAACAGCGAAACAAGACAGCAAATAGTTGGAGAGGAGATGGCACACCAGCAGGGACACTTTTGACAGGGCAGCCTTCAAGATCCCCTCAACCTCCACCACTGCCTGCTGAGGGCAACAAAGAAGACAGGTCTTGCTGCAAGCATCGAAACCAGTGCCAACAACACCAAGGAAGTTTTCAACATCGTTAAGGAATTCTCCAACCCAGCTGCCAGTGGAAACAACATCACACCATCACAGAAGCTGTGTGACAACCGTGCTGTATTACGAAGTAGCGCTTGTTTGGCTCAGATACTACAAGACCCAGAATGCAACACGTTAGTCAAATGGTTGTGTAGGATTCTAGACCCCGTCATGTGACCTCAACCTCGTCATGTGACCTCAACCTCGTCATGTGACTTCAACCTCGTCATGTGACCTCCTCGTCATGTGACCTCAAACATAAAAGTGACCTGCCCCAAGTGCAGGTGCTTGGCAACTGACTTCTCAGCACACCACGCCTACTAAAATGTGGATCACGCTTCGTGGAACACTGTTTGGACTCTCGCAAATCTTCTCCTCCCCTGACCCTTCTGGATTCCCTGGCCTGGATAGTGAATCTCGGTAACTTGGATCCTCCTCCAAATTTTTTTTTGTTTGTTTTATTGTTTGCACGTGCGTGCACACTTTAAACCTTTTTGAGCCTTCTACAGAGTAGGTTATTACTTATTTGTTTTTGTCCCCTTCTTATGTACACTGACGTTTTCTTTTTTTTGTGTGGGGCTTTTCCTTTTTTTTGCGGCGGATGCTACGCCAGTCTTTGTCGCCTCAGACACTGACGAGCCGTTTCTATTACTGGCTATCGGTTACCGTTTATTTTTGCAAACTAGAAAAGCGGCCCACGCGGTTCCCGCTTGCTACTTCCTTGCGGTTACCGTGTTCTAAGCAGCACCATTTCCTTCTTGTCTGCTGCTGCCTGTTTCTTTTTCCGAACACTGTTGTATCTCAGCCTATTTCAGTTTTGTGTGCCGCAAGGTATTTTTTTTTTTTTTGGAGCAAACTCTGTCAACCTCGGATCTGCAAAGAAACTCTGTGGATGTATTGTTGGTATCAATTATGCATGAACTATCGACCAGTCATAATTTACACCTTTTTTGGTGTCTGCGGGATTTAGTGACATGAGACATCAAGATTCTTCCCGAGTGATTTTAACTTCACTTCATCAAGTTCTTCTTGATTGAATTCCTGTTCCTGATGTCCTAAATTCTTACGTTGACTATGATGGTAAGTCTAAAAGACTACACAACCTGAGTAGAATTTTTTATGTACAATATATATATATATATATTCACTGAAAAAACCATAGGTTTCACACACGTTATAGTTAGGAATTAGCATTTAAAAAACCTTGCAAATTCACTGAAAAAACCATAGGTTTCACACATGTTATAGTTAGCGGAAATTTTACTGATAAAAAACCAATGAAATTCCCCCGTTATAATTAGTGCAGGCAACTATAACTCACGCGACCGCAATCCTCTGCTGATGCTAATACTGTATTTAGACACCTATTTGCCCATGTCTTCTTCCATAAATTTTTAGCTATACATATATTACAAATATTTTTTTTTTCATAAAGACACATATGTCATCAGCAGAAGATTGCGGTCGCGTGAGTTATAGTTGCCTGCACTAACTATAACGGGGGAATTTCATTGGTTTTTTATCAGTAAAATTTCCGCTAACTATAACATGTGTGAAACCTATGGTTTCACACATGTTAACGCAGTTCGTTCCGTGCGCGCACGGTGCGCTTCGCGCACTGCGTGCCCACTTTACGCAGTTAGTGCCGTGCACGCACGGTGGGCACGCGGTGCGCTAGATGGGCCATGTACGCACGATGCGCTTCGCGGCATGCGCGCCCATTCGTGGCGTGCGCGCCCACTTAACGCAGTTCGTTCCGTGCGCTCATGGAGGACATATGATGCGCTTCATTGTGAAAGGT
Source organism: Triturus cristatus (assembly GCF_964204655.1). NCBI lineage: Eukaryota > Metazoa > Chordata > Amphibia > Caudata > Salamandridae > Triturus > Triturus cristatus. The sequence goes on from NC_140587.1 coordinate 680,728,354, forward strand.
AATATTTAAATTTTTCACATGTGCGACCGCCAGTAGGTAATATATATATATATATATATATATATATATATATATATATATGTGTATATATATATATATATATATATATATATATATATATATATATAGATATATATATATATAGGGTTAAAGCAAGTGTTGGTTGTTTATCCTCTTTGTATTTTCTCAGGATTCCATACTACACTCCAACCCCTCTGAGACATAGGCAACTTCCCTTTGCCGTGGCAGTCCTGAGCTGACTCTTCTCTCCCTAGGGGGGGAAACTAGCCATCCGGTTATAAAGACAGATCTGGTTGTACCTGGAGGGGGAGTTGTGGTCCCTCTTTGCTCCAGAGGAATTGGCCCCCTCAACATGCTGGCTTCTTCCAAGACAAGATTGCAACCATAAACAGAAACCTCAAACCACAAACCACACCTATGGTCTCCCTCAACAGATACGCCGCCACCATAACCTACATGAACACACACTGACCACCTGGAACATCTTCTCCACTCAGGGCACAACCTTCACCATGAAATCCATCCATTCAGGAGCTCCCACAGACCCATTCCCGCACGACATCTTCAACCTGGGAAGCCAAATGATCAGCCAGGAACTCACCACCCTACTCATCACCTCTATCACCACCGAAACACTTCCTGATGCCTGGAAATACACTGAAGTCAGACCACTACTCAAAAAACCCTCCACCAACCCCAGGAAACTCAAAAACTACTGGCCAATCTTCCTGCTCTCATTCCCAGCAAAGGTACTGGATAAGATTGTCACCAATCAACTCATGACGTACCTGGAGCAGAGCCAGCTACTCAACACCTCCCAGCCCGATGCCTACAGCAGTCGCAGCACCAAAACCACCCTGATTGCAGCCACCGACAACATCTCAACCCTCCTCGACCAAGGAGAAACAGCAGCTCCTCGACCTCTCGTCAGCCTTCATCACCATATGCCACCACACACTGATCGAAAGACTCCACCACATCGGCATCCTAGGGAACGCTCTCAGATGAATCACCTCCTTTCTCACCGGAAGAACCCAGAGGATCCACCTCCTACCTTTCCCCTCTGAACACAAGGACATCACCTGTATTGTCCCCAGTGGCTCATCCCTGAGCCCCACACTCTTCAAGGCCTACATGACCCCACTGGCCAACATCATCAGATCCCACAGTCTCAACATAATTTCCTATGCAGACGACACCCAACTAATCCTGTCACTCACCGAGGACCCCACTGCCACCTGAACCAACTTTCACAGGTGTATGTCAAACATCGCCAACTGGATGAAGAACAGCTGCCTCTAGCTGAACACAGACAAGATGGAAGTACTGATCTATGGAAACAACAGCAACACATGGAATGACTCCTGGTGGCTATCAGACCTAGGACCTGCATCCACTCCCTCCAACCACACCAGAAGCCTTGAAATCATCATTGACAACAAGCTCAACATGAAATCACAGATCAACTCTGTCTCTTCTGCCTGCATCCTTATCCTGCGCATGCTACATAAGATCTTCAAGTAGCTACCCCTACACACGTGACACCAAGGGCCTGATTCACAAAGGTAAACTTACATTTGTATGTAAGTTTAAGATTGTTTGCTATTCACAAAGGGATTAACGAGTAGTATCCTTAAAAGTGTGGAGTCTCATAAAAAGATAGGTCTTTTTATTTGCAGAGACACCCCACTTGTAAAGATGCTACTCGATAAAAATCCCTTTGTGAATAGCAATCGTAAACCTACACAAAAATGTACGTTTACCTTTGCGAACCAGGCCACCAGTGTCTCACGCTTCACACAATAAAAATGGTACCCCACTTGTGTGGCTGAGCCTTGAACCTGGAACTGGAATAGATCAAATCAGGGACCATGCAAAATCAATATTTTTATTGGGAGCAGTGTGAATACAGGGTGGTAGAAATTTAGTGGATCCAGGAACTATTCCTCGCATAGGTTTGCAGGGCCTCGTGGGTAAGAAAAGTTAGTGAGAATCATGCAAGTCACTCCACCCTGGACTCAGCTGCATGTCTAGTTTTCAATAATGTCTTTAATGGGTTTCCCTGGGTGGTGTCTAAGCCCCAGCTCAAAATCAGCAGCTACCCACATCAGCAAACCAGGTAATTTTTCTATCAGAAATGTTGATGTCTCCATGTTGTCTCCGTCGTGTGTTTCGGGGCCTTTTGGTGAAGATGCTAGTCCGATCCAAACAAATGGGGTGTTGTTTTTATCACAAGACGTGTCGGGACACAGAATAATGGAACATTAGTTATTACCAATTGGAGTTCTCTCAATTTTTATCTTCCAAATGTAAGCAAATGTGCAAGAAAGAGCGCATTTTGCAACATGCTATCTGCGCTACTCCGGGTAATTCCTAATTCACAGGTGAAAAAATAACCACTGTGCCTTAACTTTGTATCTTGTGCACAATTCAGTAATGCATATATTTCCTTCACACCCATTTTTCATGGTAGAGTTCACACCTATGAAATGCAGCATGTTCAGTACAAATGAAAAATCATTATAAGCTTCAGCTCAGTTGTTGGCTTTGGGTTTGAGGACAACTAAATATATATCCCTGTGATCAGAAGGTAAATCAGTCCTTGGGGGGAAAATTTAAAGATGAAAACGCTGTCATCAATTGCTATTTTTTCCTACTTATTTACATTGTGTTTTTTTTTATTTCAGTGATTAGTTTCTTTGAGAACGCCTGAGCAATCTGCCTAAATTGCTAAATTGGAAATCTTGTCTAGTTTTCAGAAATGCATAGCTTTCTGGGAACATCCACAGCCTTCACACCAGGTTTCCAACTCAAATTGCATGTAGGCTGAAACCATAAATATTAGGAAAAGTGGAGTACTACTTAATTTTGTTTTAAAGGTGTAGTTTTTTTTTAACAACAGTGCTTGTTATTGAAAGCTGGGAAAATGCTCCTCCTAGCACTGCACACCATTTGTTGATTTCATTAAAAAAATATATATATATGCTTTCTTTCACAGTGCTTTTTCCCTTGTTTCCCTTTTCCCACCCAAAAACGGTACATTTTGATTATTTTCTCGGTTCCCTCCGTGGCAATCCACAAACCCTGGGTACCTTTAAAATCCCTAAGATGTGGTAAAAAAAAGGATGCAAAAAGAGTTATGAAGGCTTAATAAAGTTCCCCAAATGTCAAAAAGGGGAAGGTCTTAGCAGCCAAGTGGTTAAATGTGATGAAAAGTGGAGCATGTGTTTTCATTAGATTTCCCGGGCGTTTCTCAGATACTCTCTGGCCTGCTGCTATTCTTTGGTTATTCTAACTTACTCACAAGTATGCTACAGTTTTTCATCATTTATTTCTGAATTACTGCAAGAAACATTTTTATCATAAATTTATATTTCTACTCAAACCAATACAAAAGGCTTTCAGGAGGTAGTGAACAATTAAAATTGTGGCAATGGCGCAAGTACATTTCAATTCCACGAGCGAGACTGTGTCTGCCGAAGAATTTTTTGAAAGGCATCTTTCTCAATGCTAAGTAAATAAAAAAATGTTTGATTGCATTCTGTTTTGTTTGACCAATTGCTCCACCCAAAGTATGTTGATAAACCAGAGACGTTTTAAGGCATGGGCAAAGTGTGCTCTGGCCCAGGGCCCCAACCTTTCGGGGGTCTCATGATAGAGCCAGGCCTGTTCTGTAGGGCCTTGCCCTGCTGACTTTGGATAATTCTTGGACAAATTGTTTTAAATGCAGTTTTCCTTTAATTTATTTTTAATGTGGGTGATTTGTGAGAGTCTATAACAGACATTTTGCAGATAAATGTGTTTATGTTTCATGCAACATCCATAAAAAACAGGAACTCAAATATGAGAAATGGGAGGGTGTCACCGACATAATTTGCAGTAATATTAGTGAGCTGCTGCTGTATTATAATATTGCAAACATATGCAACTATCCATGAATATTAGATGTAAACACATTTAGAATTTGGAACAGTGTGCCTGTGCACTGTCAGTGACCTGGCCAAAGGGGGCATGAAAGAGCTGAAACTTGATCATACCTTCAAAGCTGTTGTGAACAAGGGCCCCCAAAACACAAGATGTCTCTGTGATAAACACCGGACTGAGTAATTACAATGGCTCCTGTAGGGTCCAAGAGACGCATAAATACATTTGCCCTGGCGGCTGCTTTGCCAAGATCGTCTTTTCAGCCCCAGTCTTCCAAAATCCTGTAAATTCGTACTGTCAGCTATGCACATTATAACTCCTTTATGCTCGTAGATCCATTTTTCACCCGTTGAATCCAGAAGCTTGTTGCTTTTTTCTAGTTTTTCATTTTAACCTTAGAAATGATTTGGGGCTTGTGTTACTTTGTAATCACTTTTACTGGCACATTATATTCTTTAAAATGCAATGAGAGGTAAAGTGCCTTTAAACACCATTCCCTTTCTAAAGAATAAATGCCAGCGTGATTGAAAGAGAGCTAGAGTTGTCACATGACTACACGAACATCATAAAAGACAGTCATCAGAACTGAATGCCTTTCGTTATCTTAAAAAGGCAGCAAGCTGACAGTGCCAAAAATAGAGACCTAGGGAGGCGTAGTAAACTTAAACATGCGCACTTCCACTTTTCTACACATGCAGGCTTGCTGTGGTATTTACATTACATTATCTGTAGACTTAGCTAAAGTTGGCTTTTGGATTGATCTGTCTGCAGGGGTGTAGCTTCCTTTGGTGCAGCCGGTGCAGCTGCACTAGGGCCCTGAGCACTGAAGGGCCCACTGAAACTTTATTCTTACTGTATTTTATCATTCAAACAGCAGTCGGGGTGCCCATTTCCTACTTGCACTGTGGCACATGACACTCTGACTACACTACTGCCTTTCTGACTCCTGCCAGCCTGTCCACCCCGATTTTCACATTTCACCACATCATTTCACTTACCATGCCATGCTCTTCGAGCATATTCCACAGGAGGAAGGTCATAAGTTGTTTTTTTCTTCAAATGAGTATTTTGTTGAGCCTTCGAGCTTGGAGGTACTTGTGGTGCAGATCGGAGCTTCCGAATCCCCTCTACTTCCACGGACGGAGCGGTCTCACAGTCACACACGCATACACACATCACACGCTGGTGGGGCCCATTACACCAACTTTCGTCCTACCACTCTTATCCGTGCCATGTATAAGGGTAAACACTTTCTGATACCTAACCAAATCTGCATATACCTTGGGGTCAATGCGACCAACTAGTTGCTTATAAATCTAGCGAAAACGTTTCACACAATATGCAAATAAATTCAATAATCATGACAAGAAAATAACCACCCGACACAGAGATTCAAACAGAATGTTCGTTTATCTAAAATTGTAGGAAAAGCCAATTAAATGCAAATTCATTTCTCTCATATTTACCTATTCTGTCTAAATGTCAGATCCTAAGTCAGAACTGGTCCTCAGTAGAAGAAACAGAGTTTCCTGCAGTCATGTAGAGTCACCGTCCTCTCCGTCAGCATAGGGACCTCGGATCATCAGTTCGGGAAGAAGTAGCGCTAGACCTCTCTAGTCTACTAATATTTATACTAAAATTACATTCTGTAATGTTACATTTTACTATTCAGAACGGATGAAATGGCGGAAATAATGTCCTCTTGGTACATTTGCGATACAGTGCGAGATTTTCTCACACTTAGATTGTCCCAAATAATGAATAGAACAATTGAATGTCCATGACTAATTCGATACTTCTACGGATGTCTTTTTAAGATAATTTGTATCCCAGTGGTGAGATCATCAGTTCATAAGTTCAGCATTCATATTCGATACAAATATCATGTTCAGGGGCTCTTGGCATCCGTCCTGGATTTGTCGTCATGATCATGGCTTTTCAGTTTTGTCAAGTGGGCAAGGTCACAGACAGCGCGAAGCTTCCTTGCAAAAATTTCCATCAACTCGAATGCAGGCTGCGGGTGGTAGCCATTTTCTGGTAGGCCACAATGGCCAACTTAAATGAAATAAGACATAAAACAGAATTACTGCACGGAAATGATTATACAGTGTTATTCCCCTACTAATACCCTTATGTGTATGTATTTATCTAGCCATTTGCGACATCAGAAGCCATTAATGCATATTAATTATAAGCGCAAACACAATAACATTACATAAGCAACATCGATTTCTGTCAGTTTTCTCACCAACTTAGTTCACTTATTATTGTAGCCATGCAATAGCATTCCCACGTGTAATTCTCTTGTTAATAAGGTTGGTTAGGCAAGACTTTAACATTTCTTTAGTAATTAATGATTAATCAGTAGTACTTTTAATTATAACATGCAGAAATGAAACAGGTATTCGGTGTTAAAGAAAAAACCCTGCTCCATCACTTGGACCTCACTGGAAGCCTGATGGCATTGCCTTCAAGCAGGATTCTGAAAAAACACACACTGTACTCAGGGTAACATTTAATCATGAGAACAGTTTCATCCTCCTCTTCAAAAAATATGTGGTACGTGTCTGGAAAGTTTCTCCTGGCTTCAAACACCAGCCATAAACAGTGATACCTTCGTATACCTATATGATCATAGGCTGTGGGATTCTTACCTTGACAGTCATTGATTTACACAACTCCATTGCCAACTAAAGAACTTACCAATAACTTGAGGCGGAGCATTCAGAGTAAGTCTTCCTGTTCCCTGACTCCCCATCATGATCTTCTTGTGATAGAAAGTGTGGGCTCAGCTCTCTGTTGAAACACCATGATAAGTGGCAGGGGTATCTGCAGGAGGGATCTTCCAATTGAATGTTTTTTTTTGCCTCAGAAGCCATATTTCCATGACCCTGTCTGGACAGATGTTAATCCTTCCATCAACATCATCACGTTTTGTCTGTTGTGTCTAGACATCATTTGGGAGTCCATCAGGCCCATTTTTGACATTGCTGCAGAGATTTCTAGCAGATATTTCTATCAATATCAATTTCTTTCATTGTGGATTTCATTTATTACATTAGTATATCAGTATGCTCAATGTTACGGTTGTTCTGTGTTTGGTATCAGAAATGTGACACAATCAGACGCTTGCTTTAATAACAACTCTTACATAATATGAACCCTGGCATAATCAGATAGTCCATTATCAGAGCTCTAATAGGAAAAAGGTGCATGGCCTAATGTGGGGCAAACGGATTACCTCGCTGTCATTTTTATATTTTATACCCATGACTTTTTGCTATATTCGGTGGCCTAGCGAACAGGCTGCTGCCTCAAGCACTCTGCTAAAACGAGGTCTCTGTTCTTAGAGTATATCCTGAAATGGGATCTGTGTACTCTGAGTGTAGCTTACGTTACAACGAAACTAGTTTGACTTCCTCATGGTGCCAGCAAACAATACTGATGCGCTAATAACTATCTCGCTGGAATGTAACAGTACACCTCTAGGCAACCATCAGGTCTGCATCTGGGTCAATTAAGGAGTTGAAGAGAAGTATAATTTGCCCTCAAGTTAAAATGAAAAACAAAAACCGTACAAACCTGCATAGACCCCAGGTAGTCTTACCCCAGAGCCCAGGTTTTATGCAGATCGATACAAAGTCATATTTTACTTTTTTTATGAATTGGCACAGTAGCTCTGAGTATTACACATTTTTATAAACTATAATGTGGCCTTAAGCTGAGGGGGCGTCTGCAAGGAATTCTAGCTCAATGTCATGCTCTGTGTCTGAACCCATTCTGGGGGTAATGGAGCAGGCAGGGGCTACTGGGATTCAGGTGTTTGGATTAAAGCGATTTTCCACCAATCTTCCATGGCCTGTACTACTGTGGTTTGGCAAATGGGTCAAGCCCAATCCTTTTTACACTTTAATCTCATGGCAGCGACTGCAGACAGTCTCAAACTTCTCAGGAAGAAAGTGTGGGTATGCTCGGGCTGAGTTCCACTAAACACTACACAAATCCAATGATCATAAGAGTCAGTGTTCATGAGTGTGTTTCTCTCCATACTTCAGGTGATTTTCCCTCTTCACTGGGAAACTGGCTGTCAGACACCAGGCCTTGTTTCACAACAGAAGTCCTTTGACTACTTTGCAGTGCTATCCCTGCCTTGGCCATAATAAATAACAAAAAAGAGAAAGGAAATAATAATCCATAATAACAGAAAATAAACTAAACCAATGTTACTGTATACACATACTACATGACATGTAAAGTATACCTACATATCTGTGCCTCAGTGGAGTCATGTTGAATTCCTAACTTAGTCAATGACTTGCAAAATGTTGACAAACTATGATTCATTTGCTGTACCTACCTTATTGGTTGCGTGAGGCACTCTATTAGCTTATTAAACCAACGGGTGCTCGATGGTGGTCTTGCTCAATCTGAGCACTGGCTAGGCCTGGGCAAAATTTTAATCATGAAATTACGCCATTACTCCACATCGTGTAATTTCAGGAAGTAATTTTAACACAAGATGTACCATTCATGTAATTTTTTATCGCAGATAGAATTTCAGGTAGATTTTTTACTCAAGCTCACAGTTCGAGTAAATGTGGAGTGCGAACAAACAAATCAAAACACGAACGGCAGTGTTTGAATGTGAGCAGCTGTTCATATAACTTAGGCAGTCAAATAAAATGTAGGTCGTTGTTTTACCTGAGTGGGCCGTTGTGGTAATTTTTTAGTGCAAACCTACAGATCGAAATGTGCGCAACCAAAAATAAACTTGAAATTGCATCTTCGAGTTGAGTTTGTACCCGAACGGACCATTCAGATAATTTATTGAGTGCAAGATGCATTTTGTGTAAGTGTGCACATTTATTTACATGAATATACATGAGTTATGCGCACCCATAGCACTGGCTACAGTGATTCATACTACCACTAAGCTGAAAGCTGTAAATGGCTGGTTGGGCAGTGATATATGAAATTTGCAGAGCAATACTATACATATACCAGATGTATACCTCTGCATCACACTTGTTGCTAATCTTGCATACAATGTAATGTCAACATTTGTCTATGGCATTTGACCAATATCTATGTCAAGATGATAGCTTTCAACTGGAGCAAACTGCCTGCTCCTGGATGCTCCACAAAGCCAGCCTTCATGAAGACAAATGCAACCTGCAAATAAAAGAAGCCAAGCAAAAGTACTTAATTTCCCATCACCCATCAGCACAGCAAGTGACATCACTGGATGTCCCATCATATCTTGTAGTGACATCACTGGATTTTCCATCGTCCATCTGCACAGGAAGTGACATCACTGGTTTCCCAGTCAAGGCACTCTGCACTCCTCCCTCCTCCAAGGACCTAATTAATGGTAGCTGCAACATGGAAACGCACAGCAGGTATGCTACTATAAGCCAAAGGCAAGCCCATCTGTGACCATCTATGCCAGAATTGCGCCCAGCACTAGTAACCCTGATTATCCCCCTACCCACAACTACCCTGCTGGGTTCATCTGTGCTATCAAACCCAGCAACCACTTGCTGCGCTGTTGCCATACCACACCAAACAAAATGGAAGGTGCTTTCACATACACTTTCTGCAGGTTTTCATGTAGTCACACATCCCAGACCCATCACTCCCGTGCCAACAACCAGCAGCATCACAATTGCTCACACTCACACAAACCAGCCAATCACTCACACACACAGACCAAATGGCACCCAGACAACATGATACACTCATGCATATTCAACACCCACTCACTCACCAAACACTGCACAGAGATATAGGACCTATTGCTTGTCCATGGTCCAGACCTTCTCTTCCTCATAGAAACATTGCTAAATCCATCCTCTGCTCTGAAGCCACTACAGCCAACGCCACCGGCTACAAGACTGGCGGGCAAGGCTGCCAGCACAAGCCTTGAGATGGAGACGCCATCATGTTCAAAGATACCATCATCTGCACCACCAACATGGATACCCCCACCAGCTATATGGAGCACCTCACCCTCAATATTTAGATCAAAGCCAACTTCTCTCTGGGCAGGGCCCTTGTATACAGGCCAGGAGGACCACACACCTTACCAGCAACATCACAGATTTTGTTGCAACCCTCATCATCAACACCAGCACCTTCATCCTCCTCAAACACCATAACTTTCACCTACAAGACCACACCAACACTAACTCTATGGCCCTTCTAGAAATCACGCAAACCTTGGACTCACCCAGCACATTACCGAACCCACCCACACTGCTGGACACCGATTGTACCCGATTTTCTCAACCATCTGCAACATCATATTTGACAAGCCAGTAACTATGACCTGGATAGACTACTCCCTTATCAGCTTCAGCATACTCATCCCACACCACAATAGACCTCGCACCATTCAAACCATCCGCTGCAGGTAGAAAAGTATCACAGAAGAGGAATGGGCTTCCACCCTTTCCACACACCGGCCTGAGCACACCACCAACTTGCTGAAAGCCATCAAGAACCTGTACAGCTGGGTTAACGCATGCACCAACACCCTTGCTCCCCTCAAGTGCTACTCAATGACAAGAGCCTGACCACAGGCCATTTGGTACACAACGGAACTCAGGCTGTCAAAACACCACTGCAAGCAACTGGAACGCTAATAGAGAACAAGTCAAAGAACCACAGACATCTTCAAATCAGCTCAAAGAAGCTACCACGAGCAAATAAGAAACACCAAGCGCACAGCTCTTGCATCGACATCGACACTAAGAGCAGCAAGAAAATCTTCACCACCATCAAGGATTTCACTGCACCTCTTTCCACCTCCAGCAACATCACCCTCTCACAAGACCTTTGCATCAAACTCTTGGAGTTCTTCTGTAACAAAATCACCTAGGTGTACAGCATCTTCGATCCTCAACTGGAACACATCACCTTTGCATTGCAACTCAACTTCATATCACAGCTGAAGAACAAACCCTCATCTTGTGACCCGCAATCACCACCATTTAAATTGCAGCTACTACGTAAATCATCCACTTGGGAGCCACATCTGACCCCTGCCCCCACCAGACCTTCACCAAAGTACTTTTACCTATCAGCAAATCACTCACATCCATCCTTAATGCCTCCTGTTAGACCTGTCAGCCTTAGGGTGGTTTTCCACCAAACATTTTGCCGGCTTGCCTCCAAAGTTGCAGATCTTGCTATGTTGGTTTAGGATACTGGGATACTTTATCACTGATAACCAGTGTGTCATATTTAATTTACTTATAAGTCCCTAATAAAGTGCTTTACATGTGCTCAAGGTCTGTAAACTAAATGCTGCTAGTGGGCCTGCAGCCCTGATTGGGCCACCTATTTAAGTAACCCTGTAAAAAAGGTCTCCGACCTGCCACTGCAGAGCCTATGTGTGCGGTTTACACTGCCATATCGACTTGGCTTGTAAAACCCCTTGTCAAGCCATAAACTTCCCTTATATTACATATATGCCACCCCTAAGATAGGCCCTTGGTAGTTCATAGGACTGGGTGCCGTGTAATTAAAAAGTAAGACATATACTTTTATGTTTTAAATATCCTGTTAGTGAAAAACTCCCAAATTCATTTTTCACTACTGTGAGGCCTACCCCACCTATATGTTAACATTGGGGATTCCTTGTTACATCTAATAAATGTAATTCCCAATTGGAAAGAGGTAGGACTGTCATTTAGTATCTATGGAATTGTAATAATAAATGATAATTTAGCATAACAATTGTAAAAATGCCACTTTTAGAAAGATGCAAAAAGAACAAATCAAACATCCCCCCCAGTCACAGATCTGGGTTAAATCCATAGTTTTTTTGCTCACCATGTTGTTTCAGTTTGGACCCACCCATATGCAAATCAGCCTTGATCCTGCTCCCCATGGGACCATTCCAGCCCGAATTGCCAGGCCAGCTCCTCCCTGGACCAGAAACAAGCATCCTCATCAGCCAGGCTAGCTTGAATCCGGTGGCTTAGTGAGCACAGGACCCATGTCTGGGCATATACTTCCCACTTAGTCCGACAAATGCAGTTCGAACAGGACTGTTCTCTTGAGGAGCAGGGTCAAGCCTAATTTGCCTTTGGCTGGGTCTAAACCCGGGTAGCGTGGTGAGCAAAAGAATGACTAATTTAACCCAGATCTGACTGGGAGTTAATGTTTGATTTGTTGCACATTCTGGCCATCATTTGAGTAATTTATTTTTAGAGAGATGTCATTTTTCTGCTCTTAGCCCTGTTTGCCTTCAGACTACCTAAAATATACATCTGGGGAGGATGACAGCTGGACTTTGTGCATTCCCTCTAAACAGGTAGACACAAAAGGAGCTTAGATGCCACTGATGGGCCATCCAATCAATCAGACAGCAATCTTATAAAGCACGACTACTCCCCAGTGAGGGTCTCAAGGTGCTAAGGGGGGGAGGAGTCAGTTCAGTCAAAGAGCCAGGTCTTGAGGTTCTTCCTGAATTGCGGCAGCGATGGTGATTGCCTGAGGTGCAGTGGCAGGGAGTTCCAGGTCTTCGCAGCGTGGTAGGAGAAAGATATTCCTCCAGCTGTGGTCTTGCGGAACTGTTAGATGGTGGCCAGGGCCAGTTGGGAGGAGTGGAGATGTCCGGTAGAAGTACAGAAGGAGAGGTGGTGGTTGAGTTCTGCAGGTCTGGCATTGTGGAGGGCTTTGTATGCATGTGTGAGGAGCTTAAAGGTGATTCTTTTGTTGACAGGTAGCCAGTGAAGGTCTCTCAGGTGGCCAGTGATGTGGTTGTGGTGTGGGATGTTCAGGATGAGATGAGTCTGACGGAGGTGTTATGGTCTTTATGCATTTTCTTTTGGCGTTTCTGGGTGGTGCCGGCATAGAGTGCACTGCCGTTGTCAACATCCTAATGGGCAATCCACATCCCAATGGGCCATCCTTGTCAAGATGAGAGGGATGGGCTGGGTACAGCCTCAAACTTACGCCTGAATAAGCTGTGTCTTGTTTCCACACAAAGAACTGCTTAACCCCCTGCAGTGAGTCTGGAGCCAGGGCAGGAAGGGAGGATCTCTGTGTACTTCAAAGCCCCTTTTTGAATTCTCCCCACCTCAAAGGCACCACTGGGTATACGAGCTGGAATTCTGACCCTACCATCTCAATACACTTCTGAACCTATGGATACTCTGCCAGGAAGAAGGACTGCTATGCTACTGATGGACTGCCACTCTGCTGGACTGATGCTCTGGAAGAACTGCTTTCTGCTGTGCTGACCTGCCTGCTGTCCTCCTTGCCTGGGGCAGAAGGAGTGGACCTACATCACTTGAACACAGAACCAGAGTGACTCCAATGGCTTGCTAGCTTGCCACCTTATTGAAGTCTCAGGGACATAAAAGACTTCCAACTCATTTGCTACAGCACCTGGACCCTACCATCTGAGAGTCTGCCCTGCTAAGTGGTACCAATCCAGGACCCTTGGAAGTTGGTATTAAGTGCTGTTCCAGATACAATCCATGCATCAACAGTGCATCTCCAACAACGCCGAAGCATCACTGCTGCTTTGAGGATCGAGGACATCACATCACCGATGGCACAGCTCATTGCCTCCATTCGCCACACATCTCAGACTTTGCGTGGCTCGGAGCCAATACATCGCCTACATCCTAAAGATCCCCACCAACGCATCGCCTCCTTTGCTCTTCGCAACTCGTCACAACATAAACGCGAAACAAGGTACTGTTTCAGCTGGCATGGCTGGTCCATATATCTGACTCACACTCCATCGTGGTTGACCTTAACATTTGAATTTTACCCTGTCTAGCGTGACCAGATAGCACCGGTTGGCGCATTATGCTTTTAAGCGCTACATTTAAAGATATTTAAAAAAATTCAGAACTACGGTTTTAGTTACTGGATGTTTGTTGTTTTGGTCTTGTTTTGTTAATTAAGTTAAGCTCTATTCTTCTAACCAGGTGTGGTATCTTTTGTGTGGTGTTTTCACTGTTTTGCTGTTTGAAATGCTGCACAAATACTTAATACATTGCCTCTTAAGTTGAGCCTGGCTGCTCTTTGCTAAGCTACGAAGGGGTGAGGATAGGTTAATTTAGGGTGTGTTTGTGACTTACCCCAACTAGGATTGTGATTCCTTCTTGGACAGGGTGCATACCTCTGCCAATCAAAAAAAATGTTTCTAAGACATCCATTGACTCAGACATATTCCCGGACAACAGGGAACATGCCACTGTAATGCCCTTGCCCAAGAAACCATCCACTCACCCTGTCATGCTTTTCAGACCATCTCCTTCCTACCATACCTGTCAAAAGTCTTACAGAAACCAATCAACGACCACCTCAGCAACCACCAGCTCCTTGATGCCATGCAGTCGGTATTCAGGTCCAATCACAGTACATAAACAGCACTCATCACTGCTACAGACGAGATCTGCATGATCCTTGACAGAAGAGCCACAGCAGCCTTTCATTTTCCTCAACCTCTCTACAGCATTTAACATGGTGGGATACCCCATCCTCATCAGGTGCCTGAGTGAGAATGCCATCCAAGGACCCACTCTCATGCCAGTAACCTCGAAATAATCAACAGCAAACTGGACATGACTGCACAAGTCAACACCGTCACTGCATCTTGCTTTCATAACTTGAAGATGCTGATGAAGATCTTCAAATGGCTTCCAAGTAACACTAGAAAACTGCCACTCTCACTCGTCATTAGCAAGTAAGATTACAGGTACACCCTCTACACCAGGATCACCAAGCAACTCACTAGAAGATTAGAACCTATTCCCAATTCAGTAGCCAGATTCATCGTCAACCTCCCAGACAGAACTGACATCGCACATCGCACATCAGGGAGCTCTGCTGGCTCCCAATACACAAACACATTCAATTGAAACTCCTCACACGCACATTAAAGGGACCATACAACTTAGGACCCAGCTACCTGATCAGTCACATCTCCTTCAATCAACCACCCAGACACCTCCGCTCTGAAGAGCTCCTACTCGCACACATTCCATGCATACACAGAACCAGATCAGGAGGAAGGGCATTCTCTAACATTGCTACTAAAGTGTGGAATACCTCCCACTTCAAATTAGAGACTACTCTTCTCTTGTTGAATTCCGCAAGAAGCTGAAGTGTCGGATTTTTAATTAACCAGCCTACCATAGGTATTAGTGTGTGCAAGAAATTGGGTTACTGGTTGAGGGGGTGGAACCCTCCTTAATCATCAACCACAATCTTTGTCAGGGTGAAGTGACAAGCAAGTCTCAAATTAACCAGTGCTCACCCCATTGATATCTTGACACAGAGCATGCAGGTTTAACTTAGAGGCAATGTGTAAAGTTTTTATGCAGCCCTTCAAAGAGCAATAAAGTGTGAAAAATCCCCTACCAATTTAGAAAAACAGAGTAACTTTTAATAAATAAATGAAGACCAAAATGACAAAATGCAATCAGTAGAACTGGTGATGTGCAACTTTAAAGATTTAAGTGAAAATAGCTCCAAAAAGCACAAAGCGTCTTCAGTGGATATCAGATCGCATGACTGCGATGGAGTGTGTGCTGGCAACAGGGACCCTGTTAGGCCTGCTGAACAAGCGAACCATAAATCTTGGATGCAAAGTATTGAGGAGTCCTGTGTCAAGGATGCATTGTGCAGTGACAATTCCAAGGAGCTGCAAAGCTGCAATGCAAAATCCTGCATCATCCTAGAGGATGCAGTTGATGAGGGGCTTTTGATGCGAAGTCCTCCATTGAGATGCGTTCTGTATCGGCAAGTTCTGAGGAAACTGTGCAGCTTGCGATGCAGATTCCTGTAGCATCATAGAAGATGCCACCGATAAGGGGCTTGTGATGAGGAGGTCTTTATTGAGGATGCATCTGTGGTTCCTGGGCGGCTGCAGGCAGTGATGCGAAGATCTTGCATTGGGGAAATCCATGCAGCAGAGGCAATGCGTCGATTCTGGTCGTTGTTGCACCTTGCAGCAGAAGGAATGTGTTGGGTCTGCTGAAGCCACAGTTGGGCTGTCAGAGCACCTTTAGGCCCACTTACAAGGGTTCAGGACTAGGGTGGCACCACTTGGAAGGGTAGGACTAATAGATGATAGAGAATAGGTGCTGGGTTCAAGGTTGTTGGAGTCTTCTCTCTCTGCAGCTGTAGTTAGTAGGCCAACCAACTAGCCCTCAGAGTCACTCTGCAGTTTAACAGATGCAGATCCAGTCCTTCTCACCAGGCAAGAAGGCAGCAGGTCAGCACAGCAGGGCAGCAGTCCTTCAAAGCAACAGTCCAGAAAAGTGGCAGGCCTTCCAGCAGCAAAAAATTATTTCTTTCTGGCAGAGTCCACAGGTTCAGAACTGTACTGAAGAGTTGAGGTCTGAGGTCCAACATGTATTCCTTGTGCCCACTTTGAAGTAGAGAAATCTTCTAGAGGTTTCCTCCCCCTGTTCTGGCCCTAGCTTGTATGGTGTCACTCAAAACAAGAGTTAAATCCTTTGTGAGAGTGCTCAGGCAGAGCCTTTGTGATGTGCAAGTGTGGAAGGTGATAGCTTCTGCCCCTCATTAACTTAGAGTGGCCCATCCTGTCAACACCTATCTTGCTTTTGTCTTACTGTCTGGGACTAATACACAAAAACCAACTGCCAGCTACACCTAGTCTTTTGACCCAGGATCAGGCTGCAGGCACCAAATTGCTAGGACAAGAAAATGCCAGTTTTCTAAAAGTACCATTTTCAGAATTGTGAGTACAAATTCGACTTGGATAGCCTTGGATAAACACCTTAATATGCACGATCACATCAGTGCAACTATTAGGGAGCTAATTTTCAGCTCAACACCCTTAAGAAAGTCAAGCCTTTCTTCCACCCGAGGACATCCGGCCTGCAGTACAATCCCTAGTTATCGCACACCAAGAATATGGTTTGGGGACCCTTGCTGGGCTATCTAAAACTAGTTTGGCTCCACTCAGAGCCACTCTAAACTCCTCGGCTAGGCTCATCACAGGCTCCAGAAAGCATGACCACATCACGCCAGACCTAATTCATCTAAACTGGCTGTCTATCAAAGCTAGCATACGTTTGAAGATGGCTTGCCTGACGCATAAAGCTATTCACTACAACACCCCGGTTTACCTGGCAAAAAAGCTTGAACTATCTGTCTCGAGTCGGAACTTAAGAAGCTCTACCACCCTACTTTTGAAACCTTCCAAATTCAAAAACTACAGAACTTAAAATCAGGCTTTCTCTGGTCTTGATCCAAGAATATGTGACGCTCTTCCTCCCGAGATCAGATCCAACCCATCTTTTGCATCTCTCAAGAAACATGTCAAATGGCTAATCTTGAATGACCATCAACAGCATTAGATCAAAAAACAACCTGAACGAACAGGTAAAAAGAACCTAACCTTAAGGCGTCGGAAAAACGATTGGATTCCGAAAGTCACCAGAACAAGGAAAAAGGGCAATACTTTTCCTTTCTTGAGTCCCCTCACTCACCAGGGTTTCCCCACGGTGACATGCTTCATCATTGGGGTCCTCTCAGTCCTCTACGGGCTGAGGCGTGCTGCAACTTGCGGATTACGTAGGAGCACTTAAAACAGATTATGTGTAGTGCAGGTGTAGTGAAAAGAAGTGGGACAAAGTGATTTAAAATAATCAACTAGTGGGCCAAATATATTTTATTCTTGCTCCTAGCTAATTGGTTAAAAACGGAGTAATATGCTAAAGGCCCTAAATATAATGAATAGGTGTACCTAGCATATGGTCAACTAGTTTCGAGCTTCCCCAGCTCTTCTTCAGGACTACACCGGGACCAGCCCAGTGCAAGAAACCACTCCTAGTAGACCTAAATATGGTGAAGAAAGTGAGACGCTGCAGCTAATAGGCATGCGTTTAAATTAATACATACGTAAATATACGTCTGGCAATATCTGTAGGGTATAAAAACATATATTAAAGTATCAAGGCAGTCAATATGCAATGTAAATAGAACTCATGGTGATCACACTCTGCACCAGTGTAAATACACTCTATCTTCTAATGTGCTGCTATGTGGTAAAGAGGTGTTAAATCAATTCTCCATGCAGGCGCTGTGCTACAAGGTGAATAAAAAGTCAATAAATGCACGCTATGCACAAAAAACGATCATGCGTCTCACACAACACACAACACACATACAAGACAAACATTAAGCATGACATTACATACATGTATTGAAGCAACAATATGCCTCATGGTCAACGGAGGGGGTGTGGAAATCTCGTACACCTAGAAAAATGGTACATGAGGTCGTTAATAGGATTGGGCTCCGTATCTGTTGCACGACTATGGAGAAAAAGGAATTTAGGTAGAGAAGTACGGTCTCCGTGGCTCAGGAGGGCGTGTTGGACTTCCCCACCTGGATGTTCACTTACTTGTACATTGTAGACCACACTCTGGCACACCTACTAGAGCCCGAGCCTCACGGACCGCATACTGCATGGTCACGGGCGAGGTGCCTGTTATCTATGGGCATTTCCGCATTGAAAAGAAGGAAGGACTTTCCGTTGGGAGGTCCTTTCTGTAGTGGCCATATTGGAACGGGAAGAGTTTAGAATGTGTGAGTCGAGAACAAAAGGGAAACAAAAAAGATCGTTGGACCTTGTTAATAATTTCAAAACAATACTTTAATAATTAACGGGAGATGGGTAGGCTGTTGGTAAAGGAAGACTTATTAGTCGGCAACCAAGCGCAATTGAAAGTCTGAAGTATGACGAACAATGCGGCCATGATGGATCAGGGTAAAAACGGACCGAAATTACTGCCGAACTGGACTAAACACATTACAAGGGAATATGTTACTTATACTAAAACTCCAGTGTAGAAGTGGAAGAAAACTGGGTTAAAGTAGATACCCATCGTATTTTTACGTTGTAGATCGAAAGATCTCAGGGATGGGTTTTCAAACGATACAAAAAAACTTATCAATAAAGTTATTTGACTCAGGAATTTAACAAAAATGGTAAGGATGGTATTCATAGGGAAATATGTATGTTATAACCCTAATTAGAAGTGAAATGTCCCCATGGTATGTCATCATTGAGACCATTGATGTCAGACCGTAGCTTGAAAACCCAACGTTGCTCTTTTTCGTGTAGCTTTCTTTCAATGTTGGGGTGGTTGTCCACATGTTCAATGATGACCCACCTAAAGTCATTAGGTGTGTGCTGTTGTTCGAGGAAATGCGTGGTCATTTTCGTATTGTTGCGTTTGCACCTAAAGTTGCTTCGGTGTTCTGTCATCCTTGTGTTTGCCTTTCTCGTGGTCATCCCCACATAATGCAGGTTGCACACACAGGTGATAAGGTATATCACACCTGTTGTGTTACAGTTGGTGAATGATCGAAGGTTCCATGTTATGCCATTGTTGCAAGTAACAGTTTGGGTTGCACTGGTCAGGTGACACACGCTACAGTTACCGCAAGGGTGATGGCCCTCGGGCAATGGGTGGAGCAAGCGTACAGATCCGACAGTCTGTTCGTTCAGGTTGTTTTTTGATCTATGTACTAAATGGAGGGTGAACCTAACCTCAAAAACCTCTAATTCCCCCTTTTTGTTAACCATCAACAGCATTAACCTTGTTACCTGCTCAAACCTCCTCTTTCTCCGGTTTTGATACTGTTTTATTATGTTTGTTCAAATTGTAATATGATTTTCTGTTCACTTTTTATCTTGTTCTATTGACCTGCTGATACTGTACTGGTCTCTCCAGACTGGCTGACTCCCCATGCCCCTTTGACCTTTAGTGTTCCCCCCTTTTTTTGAACATGTGGTTGTTTAACTATCTCTTTTGTTCCATTGTGGTGTTCTACTCTTGCTTTCACCACTTTGTACACCGCTCTGATACCTGTATGGCTCATGTTCACTGATTATAAAACTTTTCAAATAAATAAATAATTATATGGGAGACATAGGCCTTGCAGTAGTGAAAAATGAATTTAGGAGTTTTCACTACCAGGACATGTAAACTGAAAAGGGCATGTCCTTTTAAAATGCACTGCACCCTGTCCTCTGGGCTATTCAGTGCCTACCCTAAGTGTGACTTGTAAGTATTAAAAAGGAAGGTTAAGGCTTGGCAAAAGATGTATGTTTCCAGGTCGCAATACACGCTGCAGTGGCAGGCCTGAGACATGTTTAAAGGGCTACTTAAATGGGTGGCACAATCAGTGCTGCAGGCCCACTAGTTGCATTTAATTTATAGGCCCGGGTACTGGCAGTACCACTTTAATAGGAATGTACAGGTAAATAATTAAATGTGCCAATTGAGTGTAAGCCTATTCCACCAAGTTTAAAGGAACTATAGCACTGGTTAGCAGTGCTAAAGTTCACAGAGTCCTAAAAATCAACACAAACTGGTTCAGAAAACAGGATAGTGAAGGCAAGTAGTTTGGGGATGACCCTGCAGAAAGGGCCAAGTCCAACAGTGTGCTTTAGAAATATATATGACATATAATTTGTGTTGTGGTGCTACTAAAATGGGTAGCTTCAAATATTGCCCCATCAGAAAGAGAGTTGGTGAGATGACTTCTCTGGTAACCACTAATTTTAGAGAAAATGTTATTCTGACATAACAACATGTACGTTGTTTTTAATAGTATACCATTTGAATGCTGTCTGATCTTGCCTACCAATCTACCATCAATAGGTATACTTACAGCAAGCTATTAGTACTGTGGTGATGCATGCAAAGGTTTGTCAGCCTCAAGTAATAGCACCTCTGATTACCTCATTAGTTAAATCCACAGACAAATTTTAACTTTGTTCTTTAAGACTGCCGCCTGTTTTCAACTGAACTGTGTGATAATATCGAGTGATATGGGGGGCATATTCACAAAGATTTTTCAATGAGTAGGTGTGAGGTACTCTTTCATATTCCTGGCTTACTTCTGAACTCCAGTGAAAAGGCATGAGTACTATAAGGATAAATCACAGCAAAATGTTTGTATTTCGGGCCCATTGTCTGTAGAGCACAAGCAGTCACCAATATCAGAAGTCCCCAAGATAGTGTTGTTATCAATTATCATTGTCAATTAGGGCTGCATCTGCAGGTATCTAACAACATTGGGCCCAATTCATAAAGAGTTTACCACAAGTACGTTTGGTATCTATAGTAGGACTCTACCCTATTGAGCAGTGATTCTTAACCTGTGGTTCGAGACCCCGTAGGTCTGGGAAGTAACTCTTTAGCCGTAGCGGGCTATACCGGCTGTTAAAGGCCTGCTGCAGCGTTAACGACCCGAGCCAAAGGCGAGGGACTTTAACAAAGCAGAGGGACTTTAAAAGCCGCTATAGCCCTGCTACGAACGGCTATAAGGCTATTAGAACATTCTGCCACAAGAGGGTAGAATGTTCTAACAAAACAAAGCCTTCAGGAAGCGCGAGGGGATTCAAATCCCCTCAGGCTCCCTGAAGTCTTTGTTCACAGCCAGAGCTGTGAACAAAGACACATTGGAATGTTGGTGCTCCGGGCTTATACCAGCCATTATGAGCCCGGAGCACTCCATTGTTTTCAATGGAGCTTCCAGCATTCCAATGTTCTAATAACAGATTAATAAAGTGTATGTAAATAAGGAAGTAAAATAGAACATTTTAAACCGTTCTGTAAATGTAAAGGCATTTGAAATTGGAGGCTAAGAATTAAGTTAGTATCCACAGATTGATTCATGGGAGCAGTGCAAGTGCATCAAACAGAATAAAATATGGACGATGAGTAGCCTTAATCGAATTTAGACAAGCTCCAACGTTCCCAGTAATTGTTTTTTTTGTGTGAATTAATTGAAATATGCCCTCATTTGCGAATTTGTTAAACAAATGACTGTTTTTTTGGTTTTTTTTGGTATCGTGCAGTTAAAATCCTCAAAAATTAATATTCTGGGGGCCCGCTTTCTGTGAGGACTTGTGGGTGGTACCCAGGTTCCAATAATGATTAAGTTGAGTTCCACAGAAGTCAAAAGGTTAAGAACCACTGATACAGAGTATGGAATCTTTATGTTTTGACCAGAGTTCATCAAAACAGCAGAACCCATTGTGATAAAAAAAAAGTTCAGAAACTGTACAAATCTCTTAATTGACCTGTCTATTAGATACTGTGTAAAATATATACCCGCTCAAATATATAGTGTGGCAAATTAATATTTTTTCAATGAACAGCAAGCAATATGAAGATCAATGCTTGTGCAGTGTTCAGTCTATCTAGCTGAATGAAGAGTGGATGTTGAAATTTTAGCTGTGCTCAGCGGCCATATTTACTAGAGATTCATGCAGGTGCGCATACAAGCTGACACAAAGCAGCGCACAGAAATGCAAACAGTAGCACTGACCAACGTTTGCACACAAAAGAACACAAAAGCAAGAAAAATGTATGCAATGTTTCAGTACACACATGGGTCCCATGCTCAATTGTCCATTGGCACCAAACTGCACCCGACCGAAGGGACCCAAACAGGCAGGAACCAATCTTGGGTTGCTTGTGTTCCGGTTCAGAGAGGACCTGGATTGGCATTTCAGCCAGGACTGTACCTGTTGCAGCAGGATCTAGGCTGATTTACATATGGCACGGTCTAATCTGAGGTCGAGTGGTGGACAAAAAACGCTGGAATGTAATGCTATCCAGAGCAATTGCTAGTGGTTAGACTATTTGTAAGCATTTCTGCCATTTCCTTTTATGTCTTTGATGTAACGTCCAAGTGGCAAGGAGGATGCCCAGATGTGGGTCATGTGCTCACTGTGCCACTAGAATCAAGATACACCCGACTGAAGAGTAACAAATATACTGAAACTGGTCTGGGGTTGCTAGTGTTCCAGTGCAGATAGGATCTGGCTGAGGAGTTCGGGCTGGATAGTTCCTATTGGAGCAGGACCAAGGCTTGTTTGTATAAGGTTGGGTCTCATCTGAGGTGGCATGGTAGACAAACAAATATCAGGTAGGAATGCAATACCAAAACATTGCCAGTAGTCAGCTTATTTGCCATCACCTTTTGTGTGTTCGATGTAACACTCTAAGGGCCTGATTGCAAATTTGGTGCTGTTGCGCTGGTTTCACCCTACCGCCACACTGCCAAACCTGTGATCAGGCCTCCCACCACATTACAAGTGTTTCTTGTGTCTGGCGGGCTTTTATTTTGTGTTCCCATGGCCGTTCCTCAGAAAATGGACACCACAATGGGAATGCCAAAAACAGTTCCTGTACAGCCTGGACTGTTAAGTCTATGCCGTGCTGGAACTGGGTATCATACACACAGGGGGCACATGTTGTGCCCCCTTGCATGCACCCCATGGCCTTGTAGGGCCAACTTCGTTTTCTCCCCTCCGTGGTTTTTGTGGAGTAGGAACCGCCATGAAAACCGTGGTGGACGGGACATTTGCAATATGCTTGGCGGGACTGCGGAGGTTCCACAAAGCATAATGTGGCCTAAAGACCGCTGCAACACCACCAGGGAATGGTGGTTTCCTGACGGCTGTGGCAGGGCAATGGTGGTCCAACTACCCTAATTGTAATAGGGCAGTCATAAGACCGCCACTGCCGCGACCCGCAAGTCTGGCGGTCCGTGGGCCACCAGACTCGTAATCGAGCCCTAAGTGGCAAAGGGTATGCACAGACGTTAGTCTTGTGCTCACTGTGCCACTGGAACCAAGCTGCACCTCCTGACTGAAGAGGCCCAGATAGGCTAAAACCAGTCTTGGGTTGCTTGTGTTCCAGTTCAGAGGGGATGTGTCATGGCTTTTACTATTGGAGAAGGACCAAGGCTGTTTGCATTTGGCAGTATCTAATATGTGGTGGCATGGTGGACAAAAATCAATGGGTTTGAATGCTACCTCGAGTGAGTGTCAGTGATTAGACTATTTACAAGCATTCCTCTCATCACCTTTTGTGTGATAAAAGCAACAAGCAATACTTTTCGTTTCCATAAATATGCAGATCAAGATAAACCAACACTGAAAAATAAAATGTTGAGTTGGGTGGGAAAAGGGTATCAAACTGCATATCTCTACCTAAACTATAATATAATATATTTAATCCTGTATATTAACTATATATAACCTTAAACAAAGTTTCTCTAACCAAAATTCTGAATATATAATTAGACATTAGACCTAGTATACAAGTGAGAGCCACCGAAGATTTTATGGATGAGATAAGCAATTTTTTAAATCAACAACTGCCTTATCTGAACAGTTCGTCAAAGGAAGCCAGATCTTAATCATTAATGGTGTGATGGAGCAAGAAAAGAGACTTGTTCGGAAGCAATCCGCTCGTTTAACTTACTAACATGTTATTAATTACGGCTTGTGTAAAACTAATACGCACCACATGAACACGCGGTTGGTGAAGCTTGCCTATGTGTTTGCTAACACTAATAACATGAATGAAGGACTAAAATCACTTTAACGGTGAAATCTTTACTGCGCATGCGTCAACTGCATCTACGCAATATGACGTACTAAAGCTTGGAGGGAAATTCTTGCACATGAGCAGAAGGCACTAAAATGGAGTCTTGAAGCCTTGTATGCATGGCACCTGCTTAGCTGAAGTGAAAACGAGCTATTTTACTAATGCTAATGCGGGGAAAGTATTAATAAGTAAAGGGGAATAGAGTAGAGATGGGTGGTATACAGTGAACCCATTTAATTTCTGAAAGTAAAAATTTTCTTTCTGAATTTATCACTAGTGCACATTTGGGCCTCTTGTGTATAACTGAAGTAAGCTGAGTCACCTGACAGCTGCGCATGATTACTGAGAGTGGACCCGGAAGGATGAAATAGAGTTTGGATAAAAGTCAAGGCCGTGAAGTGTCCCAACCTAAGAAAGAACGGTGAAACGTTCAACTGAATGGACCTACATGTTAGATTTTTAACAAATGTTGTAGATGAAATGTGAATGCGGGTGGGAAAATAAAGAATGAATAAAAATTCAGGGGATGGATTTGTGAACAAAGGATTAATTGAATAAAGTGACATATAAGCATGGTGTGATAATCTTCCCCCTTGCCTGACCAATTAAATTTCTAATTTTTACGATATTGAAACTTTAGTGGGTGGCACATGATGAACGAAAGGTATAATTGAGGTAGCTTTACTTACTTAGTTAGTCGCGAGCTCGGGATGCTGTCAGTGCTGCAGGAGGTGCTGATGCTGGGAGAGATGCTGTGAGATGCTGACGAAGAACCCGAATGCAAAATCTTCTATCCTAATTTAATTGGGTTAGATAAGAAGATCGCGGAAGAATCTCGAGGAGAAGGAGAGTGTCAGAGAGGGGTGCGACGCAACCGTTGGTGTTAGATATGTCATCTATCCTGTCCTGAATCCTGTCCTGAAGTCTTTGTCGCCTGACCTTTCCCGGGGGCCCCTTACCAGTCCTTTGGCCAGGGGCTTGGTCTTCACACCATTCTTGGTAATTATATATTTAGCGTTATTTGCTGATGTTCTTTTCTCTCTGTCCTTTCCCTTTCTGAGCATTGATCATTGAGTGAGTTCAAAGTATGTGTTTGATGATTAATTGATTGAATTTTCTCTCCTAAGACTGAAGGTGACTGCACTGTGTATTTGAGATGGTTCACATGAACTTAATTTAGATAAAGGATTTTAAACTTCCAGAGTCTTTGGTTATTTACTTTAAATAAATAAGATAGAGACCGTGTTCATTTTCACCATCAACTAGTTTAACTAATGGTCCATCAACCAGAGGAAAGAACTTTTTGATCAGTGAAAGGTTAGTTAAGAATAAGGAATATGTAATCTTGAATTGTGAAAATCATAAACTTTGACTCCAGCAGCTTACTCAATAATATAAGTGTGTTTATGGGCCCAGGTGAGTATATGGTATTGGAGTATCTGTTGTTGGTTTGCCGCTGGATCAGTTTTCTGGTAGCAGAGCTATGGTTATTATTGACTAGTTTGGTGATGAGTAATGATTGATTTATGTTTAACAAAAGAATTAGCGTCTTTGTTTTATTTTGTCCAGAACTCCCGGGAAATGAATAGCGGATGTTGTCAGAAGCCATACTGCAGTGAGGTTACTCGTCAGTTGGAATAATAGTGAGAAGCTACTTAGGGCTGGCAGTATTAATCTAGGGACTATTTCGAATAAAAGTGAGAGTGAGTGATAGCAAAAGGTTTGCTGGTGAAACTTTGGTTTTATTTCCTAGTAAGGTTAACAATGAAGGAGTAACAGGTTCTCTCAAGCTTGAATGAAGGGTAAACAGAGGTTTTTACTCGCAGTAGAAGAGGAGCAATTCTGAGCCTCCAGAATAAGCCAGAAATCTATCCTTTGTTTAGCAGAACAGGCAGAGTAACGAATGTCTTTATGTCGTTACTAACGGATTTCATTTGAAAGAAAAGAGAAGTAAAGAAATACATATTTTTAATTACCTTGTGAAGGGAGGGTCAGTCGCCGGAGTAGTGCTGATGTCACAGAGAGCCACGCTGGGATTGGTTGAAACAGCGGGCGTGAGACAGAAGCAGATTGTAAAGGAGGGGTCAGTAGTAAGGAGTAAAACAGACGTCGCAAAAGGACGAGCTGGCATTGGTCAGACCACGAGTGTGAGCCTGAATCTGATTGGCTGATTGAATAGAAGCTGCTTTAGGATTGGTCGATAAAAATGTGTATGTTGAACTCTGATTTGACTGCTGGTGTGAGTCGCCCTGATAGAAGAGCTCAAGGGTTTGCAGATTATTGTTTCCTATATCGAGCATCTAGAATGTAGGGAGAAAAGAGAAAAATGTTGTTAATAAAGAAAATTAAGAATTTCTTTAAGAAAGATAAGCCTGTGTAGACTAGAGAGGGAATTACTATTCCGCCACCAAAGACGCCTGCTTCATTTATGATGATGGAAAGAGGATATCATATTTGTGTATGGTTGGAAAATTGGATAGAATATACGAAAGGTGATGGGGTTCTAGCTTTTCCTGAAAATTGTACGTTTAATGGGAGGATTCTTCCGAATTTGAGGATGAGGATGAATGATTTGGACCCAAGACGTAGATTAATCAAGTATGAAGCTTTAGAAGAATGGGAGACTGATTCATATGAACAAGAAAAGTGCAGAGGTGGGAGATATAAAGGATTTTGTCCCCGATATTTGTGTGAGTCACGTGAAGGTCAGATGAAGCAATGGAGAAGAGCTATAGTATCAGAAGGTTTATACCCAGTGTTGATGGCAGAGGAACAGTCAGGAAGCAAGTGTAAGGAGAAAACTAAACATATGAATGTAACAGGTCCGATGATGAATTGTTGGAGGACATTTTAACTAAAAACCCTCCACCGTATCAAGAAGTACCCAGTAAAGTCAACCCAAGTGCACCAGTAATGGGAACGCCTTTAATTCCACACATTTTTTCATGATACATCAGTTAATAGGGTGCTCCAAGATAAAGAAAGAGAAGCATTACATAGAAATCGAGAAGAATTAATACAGAAAATAAGTCACTAAAATGTAAACCCTGAAGAATTGACAGTACCAGTGACTATAGGTCCTGTTATCTAATTGTACGGAGATAAAATAAGTTGCCCAAAACCCCAAGCTGTAACAACTCGTTTGAGTAGTCCCAGAAAAGAGGTAGTAATATCCGATGATCAAGCCAGTGAGCACGATTGAGTGATTTCATTAATGGACCTTCCAATAAGAGAACCCATACTTGAAACCTCAAAAAGAACCACACCCAGTAGTTCGAAAGAAAAAGGGTATACGGTACCTATAGGAAACAGAAGCACGACAGCAGTCACTCCAGATGATTTAGAAAGGTGGGTACAGGGAATAGAAATGCCAAGCTCAACTCCAAAGATCTTAGATATTTACAAATTGAAAGTGGAGTTGGAGGAGATGATAGCTGGAAATGTGGGAATAGACAGATTGAACCATTACAATGAAGAAGCGTTGTTGTTTATATGTAGGAGTATAACCATAAATGCGAAATAGTTTCATGAGAAATTGACGGAGCTTGCTTCAGAGATTGGAGTAGATATAGGGAGATCTAAATTGTTACAGAAACCATATCGAGTGGAGTTTACAGACAAAGATTTAGAGAATATGAATGCATCTGGTAAGAAGCTACAGGTAAAAGAGTTGATGATTATTTTGCAAAAGTGGGTAGACATTGACAAATGGAGAACTAGGTGGACAAGAAAGAAGGAGGAAGCACAAGCAAAGGAAGCATCATCTGCATTTGTGTTAAAAGAATCAGAAAGGGTAGAAAGATTGTGTCCCATGAGAGAGGTTCCTGGAGGCGGATATGTTCACGTTCCATGGAGTAGACAGGATATTTTGTCATTTACCAACGATTTCCCTAGGTTAAGAGAGAAGCCCGTTGTGTGGTACAAACAGGTTGAGAGGTTTGTGAAGGTTTCAAAGGTTCTGATGAAGGATCTGGATGGGTTGTTTGATATTGTGGTACCAGCTGATTTATGGACAGAATGTAAGATCACAGTTGATTGGCCAAATGAAGAGTATCCGAGAGATTCTAAAACAGGAGCACCATCAGAGGAGGTGATGAAGAAATATCACTAAGTAATTACTTTTCTGAAATCGAAAATTCCTCCTAAAGAGACAGATTGGGTAAAGATAGATAGAACAACTCAAGATCAAATGAGTCTGTACATGCATATTATGAGCGGTTGTTACAGGTGTTTAAGCAGTATAGTGGTTTTGGGAATATTGGTGATAAGGATATGGGACATTTTGTGTGTCGGTTTGTGTATGGTCTGAAACCGGAGATTAGTCAGATGATTCAACAGCACATGTTGTGCTGGCAGAGTAATACGATAGATGACATTTTGAAATATGCTAAATATTGCAGAGGCGACATTGAGGCAAGGCATAGAAAGCTAAAGGAAAAAATGATGTGGGCACAAGTGAAAATGGCAGAACAGCAGGAAAATAAGTTGAACAGTCAGACTGATAGCCAGGTGAAGGAGCAGAATCAGAATGATAATGCAGCGAATGGTGGTAAATTAAGAGGACGAATGAATAGAGAGGAAGCAAAGAAGAAGTTTCCTTGTCATGCGTGCGGAAAGCTTGGACATTGGAAGAATGAGTGTAAGAGTATTCAGAATAATAATGGGACAAATCAAAATTTAAATCCACAGACGCAGAATGAGGTGATTATGAATCAGCCACAGCAGGTAGTCACTCCACAGTATCAGGTGCCACAAGTTCCTATGCCCAACTTTGTGAACCCTCAAAGACACAGTGTGAACACCGGATTTCAAAGAGAAATTGGTAAGAAAAATTCTGCGGTTACGCATTATATTTTACAGAACAATGTTGACGAAATGGAATATGCGCAATGATGGTGCCTGAGGGGGGAGGAAGAGGAGTGCGTACTTGGTGCATCCTCGCCAGTAGATCCGTCAGGTCGATTTATTGACGGGAAAGTAGAAGGTAGTGGTACCACTTTTCTATTGGACACTGGTGCTACCAGGTCTACTGTGAGAACAGTAGACATCCCAAACCTACCCCTCTCGGGAACACAATCCAAGTTGTAGGAGTGACTAATCAAAAGATTAGAACCCCACTCACAAAGCCAATGGAAGTACATATTGGACATTTTAAAGACATGCATCGATTTGTAGTCTGTGATTCCAGTCCAGTAAATCTGTTAGGTAGAGATCTATTGTGCAAGATGAACTGCACAATCTACTGCACACCAAGTGGTGTTGCTTTCCAAACCCCTGATGAAGACGTTATATACAAAGTGATGCTTGCTAAGCAAGGCACTGAAGTAAATGAGATGTATTCATTGATGACTGAAAATGAATTGCCAGAAGAGTTGAGAACAACAGTAAACCCAGAAGTGTGGGATTTCACAGGAAAAGATATTGGGCTGATGTCAAATGTTGATCCAGTGAAGGTAACGGTGAAAGAAGGTGCAGTTTATCCAAACACCCAACAGTACAAAATGAGTCCAGAAGTAAAACTAGGAGTTGCTCCAGAAATTGATCGAATGATTAGACAAGGCATTTTAAAAGAAATAATGGGTAGTCCTTGTAATTCGCCCATAATAGGACTTAAAAACCCTAGCGGAAAATACAGGATAGTGCTGGATATTTGAAAAACCAACACAATTGTAGTGCCTTGTTGTCCCGTAGTGCCAAATCCAGCAGTGATTCTTTATCAGATACCCTGGAATGCAGGCTGGTTTACAGTAATTGATTTATGCCAGGTCTTTTTCTCTATGCCTTTGTACTCAGACAGCCAGTATTTATTTGCATTTAGGTTCGAAGACCGTGTCTTGGAATGGTGCAGAGTTCTTCAAGGGTACGCAGACAGCCCCTCGATAATCAAATCCTGAAAAAATGTCTAGAAACACTGGTCATGCCCAGAAATTCAATCCTGGTACAGTATATTGATGACCCACTTGTGGCATCAGAATCACGAGAAGATAGTGTCACTGACACGATTGCATTACTGAATCATTTGGCCAATGGAGGAAACAAGGTGTCACCAGAAAAATTGCAGTTTTGTCAACAAGAAGTTAGATATTTAGGCCATAAAATAGAAAGAGGAGTTAAAAAAGTGACCCCAGAAAGAATAAAAATAATAAAAGAAATGCAACTACCTAAAACACAAAGGGGTGTGAGAATGTTTCTTGGAGTAGGTGGGTACTGTAGGCAGTGGATAATTGGGTTCTCCCTGCTGGCAAAACCCCCGATTCAGTTAACACGGAAAAGAGCAAAGGACCCGATTGTTTGGAATGATGAGTGTGTGGAAGCGTTCGTGAAATTGCGAGATTGTCTGTGAAAGGCCTCAGCCTTATTCCTGTCTGATTATACAAAAGAATTAGCACTGTTCTGTTGTGAGAGAGAAAGTTGTGCACTTTCAGTGTTTTTTTATTTAGCAGAGTTTTATATAGCGCGAACTTGACCCAAATTTCAATCAGGTATCAGAGCGCTTTACATAGCAACAGTTACGTTACATGAGGACACACATTCATTTTTATTTTTTTTGTTGTTGTTAGGCACGGGGAGATTAAGTGATTTGCCCAGAATCACAGGAGGTTTAGCGTCATTACCGAGACTCGAACCCAGTTGCCCCTGGTCCGAGGTCGAGCGCCCTAACCGTTAGGCCAACTCCTCAAAGACATGGATTAAGCCGAAGTCCAGTAGCATATTTTTCTGCTACTTTGGATCCTGTGGCTTCAGCTTAACCTGGCTGCTTAAAAGCAGTAGCTGCTACTTGTATGAGTCTGGAGCAAAGCAAATCGATTGTGATAGAACATCCGGTAAAGGTCTACGTCCCACATTCAGTTGAGATTCTTTTAACAAGAACTCGAACACAGCACCTTACCCCTAGTCGGATGACTAAGTATGAAAGAGTGATACTGGGAACAGAAAATGTGACACTGATTAGATGTACAATGATGAATCCCGCCACATTATTACCAGATCCATGTTGTGAAGAAGTGAAAGATGAAGTGGATCATGATTGTTTGGATGTGACTGAGATGTGTACGAAGCCCCGACCCGATGTAAAGGAAGAGCCCCTGAAAGAGCCAGATCATGAACTATTTGTAGATGGCTCATGCATGAGAAAAGAGGCAGGAGGACTCAGCGCAGCATACGCTGAATGTAAGATATCGGGGGTCATTGAAGCATCCTGTTTACCAGGGGTCAAGTCTGCACAAGTAGCCAAATTGATGGCCTTAACAAAGGCATGCAAAATTGGGAAAAATTGGAGAATAACCATATTTAAGGAGAGTAAATATGGTTTTGAGGTTGTGCACGACTTCGGCCAACTCTGGGTGCAGAGGGGATTTCTGACTTCTTCAGGATCTCCCATTAGAAATGGGAAAAATGTAAAAGAATTATTGGAAGCTATGCAATTGCCAAAGGATAGCAGTGGTCAAGTGTGCTGCTCACCAGTCAGGAAATGACTATGTGACAGCAGGTAACAGATGTGCTGACCAAATTGCTCAATACTGTGCAAGAAATAACATGGCGCTTAACAAGAAAATTGAAACAAATGAAACCAGCTGCCAACTTATTCTTTTTCTCACCTCTAGAAACATGGGATGAGGTTAGACAGTTGCAGAATGAAGTTGAGGCAAGTGAAAGGAAAATCTGGATAAAGACAGGTTGTGAAAGGAAAAAAGAAGATGATGTATGGGTATACACCGATGGCAGACCAGTCATGCCAGACTGCCTACTTTCTCAAATGACAAGAATGTATCATGGAGACACACATGTAGGTAGGGATGCCATGATTAGATTATTCAGGCAGAATTGGTACAATCCAATGTTCAGGGTAGTCACAGAGAGCTTTTGCCAGAGATGCTTAATTTGTCAGCAGCAAAATCCAGGCAGAAAGATAGTGGTCAGTTGGGGAAAGATTGGAAAGGCAGAAGGACGATTCACAAGACTGCAGCTTGACTTTATAGAGTTGCCTCCGAGCAATGGAATGAAGTATATACTTGTCATAGTGTGTCTGTTTTCATGATGGGTGGAGGCATATCCCACTAGGAGAAATGACAGCCTCACAGTTGCTAAGTTACTGTTGAGGGAATTGATTCCTCGTTTCGGTTTCACTGTCACTTTGGAATCAGATAGAGGACCTCATTTTAATAATGAGATAATTCGATTGATCTGTGAAGCATTCAAAATTAAACAGAAACTACACTGTGCATACCGCCCAGAGGCTTCTGGAATGGTTGAGCAACTAAATGGCACAATCAAGTCAAGGTTTGGAAAAGTGTGTGCATCATAGTCACTAAAATGGCCAGATGCATTGCCTCTTATGTTGATGGGACGCCGAAGTATTCCTGACAGAAAAACAGGATTGAGTCCCCGCAAAATACTTATGGGAAGGGCAATGAGACAAGCATTTATTCCTGGACATAAATTGATGAGTATAACTGATGGTCTGGTATTGGATTATTGCAAAGGATTGGCTGACCTAGTGAGTTCTATCTCTCACCAGGTTGGAGAAGACGCAGTTGCCAGGCAGCCAGCACAGGCGCATGATTTGAATCCTGGAGTCTGGGTGGTAGTGAAGAAACACTCCAGAAAGACGTGCCTAGCACCCAGGTGGGATAAACCACGTCAAGTCATGCTGGTCACTACAACAGCAGTGAAGTGTGCAGGTTTACCCAATTGGATTCAAGCTAGCCATACAAAAAGAATTCCAGGCCCTACTGAAGAAGAACAACAACTGAGTTAACCAGTTGAAACAGCTGAAGGTTGTGAAGTCGAAGAATCTAGAGTGATAGATTCTGAAGTAATAGATGAGGAACAACCGAGCACAAGTCAGGTGGGTTGGACACCAGTGACTGACATACCAGAAGTTGTTATTCAAACAAGAAGCAGAACAAGATTAGAGAGACAGGAAAATAGTGAAGACCAGATTGGTATTGAAAAACTCGCTCAGGAAGAAGTGAACAAAGCAACTCAAGACCCTGAGCAGGACAAGACAGGGAAAGAAGAACATACTCAGGCAAAAACAAACAGCCCTCGGGCCCAACTCAACTATCTGACAGACAGTGAGATATTATCCATCCTGTCTACATATGACCCTATTCCTACGCCAATAGGTGAGAGCCTGATCCAAACTATCCCAACGAACGCTGGTAGAACTTCAAAGTCAAACAATAGAAGGATAAACGCTAACAACCTAAAGAATGTACCATTACTGCCAGGAAAGATTATTTTGCCTACGATCAGTTCCCAAAAACACATCCGGGCCATACTACTCAACTGTCGCTCAGCGAATAAACACGCATCTGACATAGCTGACCTCATACTAAACCAGGAAATTGACATAACCATTTTAACAGAAACATGGCTTTCTGACTCGTCCTCACCATGCTTAGACCTATTAGTTCCCCCGAACTACCGGATTTTAAGACAGGACAGATGTCACAGAATGGGAGGAGGCATTGCCTGTGTACACAGATCAGACATAACCATCACAAAAATACAGGCTGACCCCTTAGAATCGTGTGAATATCTGGGCATGTCACTTAGGTCTGCAGATAACCATACTTGTAAATTACATGCAATCTACCACCCACCTGGTACTAAGAACATGTTCATAGACCAGATGATAGAAATTATAACCACCAACTCTAATCCGCAATCTAATGATATCTTCCTAGGAGACTTCAACATTCACTGGGAGGATAACTCTGATACTCAGATCGCACTGTTTAAAGCATTCCTGGAAGAGCAAGCGTTAGTTCAAGGATGTCAACTCCCTACACACTCTAAAGGCTCCACCTTAGATTGGATATTAACAAAAGAGAAAGCGATCGAGAACATCGTTATCACCCCTTGTGATTGGTCTGACCATCACATTATTTCATTCGTAATTCCTTTCAGAAAAACCAAATCGACCGCACAATCTATCAAACAAAAAAAATGGACCCGGGACACCAGAAGAATTAACTTGGAAAATGCAGCAGCGCGCCCTGAAATAGACCTACAGCCGCCTAAGAGCTTGGTTGACGTTAATGTCCTCGCACTGCACTATAACAAGGCAATGTCTAGCATTATCGAGGACATAGCCCCACTTAAACTAAAAAGAATCTCTGACAAAGAAAAAAACCCGTGGTTCAACGGCGCCCTTAATGAAGAAAGAAGGTCTCTAAGACTCTCAGAACGTAGATGGCAACAACACCCTTCGTCGCCCCATTTAACCCAACTGAGACAATCCAGAAAAGCTTACAATAAAAGCATTATAAAATCTAAGAAAGACTTTTTCAGAAAAGAACTGGATAATGCAGTAAACAGACCAAGGAAATTATTCGATCTTCTAAAAGTTCAATCAAATAAATCTGCCAAATCTACACCAATCATCACGAATACAACCTTGAATAGTGAAGACTTCTCCGTTTTCTTTACAGACAAAGCCAACGCACTGGAGAGGGAGCTCATTAAAGCAGCTGAAAACATGGAAAGAGATAAGGACTTCTCAATGGATCAGCAGAATCAACAAGAATTAGAAAAATCTAAAAACAAGGCTCAGTGGTCCGGATTTAAGCCGGTCAGCGAACTAGACATTGCTAAGATTTTGTCAACCATTAAACCTAACAATCACTACAACGATCCAATACCGGCAAAGTGCTGGTTTGCGATAAACCACCTGCTAATCCCATCATGGACAAAGGTCATAAACGCCTCATTGTCACAAGGCCAAATTCCGGCCTGCCTAAAAACTGGTCAAGTCATTCCCCTCTTAAAAAAACCTACAGAGAACCCAACTGATCCCAACAACTTCAGACCAGTAACAAATATTCCCATGCTAGCCAAAGTACTGGAAAAATGTGTCCAACAACAACTGAGTCTTCATATTTCTAAATTCAATCTTTTAAATGATTTCCAATCTGGTTTCAGACCAAACCATAGTACAGAAACAGCTATTCTGCAGATAGTAGATGACGCTTTGCTGGCACTTGACCCCAACAAAACCTGCCTCCTTATCCTGTTGGACCTGTCGTCGGCTTTCGACACGGTGAACCATGAAAAAATAGTCGATCGGTTGGAAAACAGAATGGGGATAGAGGGAACTGTCCTTAAATGGTTCAGATCCTTTCTCGAGAATAGATCACAAAAATTCATAGTCAACCAAACCCTCTCAGGACCATCCTGCAACAATATCGGAGTTCCGCAAGGGTCAACACTATCTCCGGCGCTATTCAACCTATACGTAGAACCGCTAAAGGATATACTACAAAAAGCGAACATTTCGTTCCACATGTACGCGGATGACACCCAACTGTACATCAAGGTCGCATCATCGGAAGAGATAAAGACCATGAACCATGCACTATCGAGAACCATCCAATGGTTAACGGCTAACCACCTGAAGCTTAACCCCCAGAAAACAGAATTCCTATTGATTACACCCCAAAAAAGCAAATCTAATATAGTGGAATGGACCAACACTATCACTGCTCTAAAATGTACTCCGAAGATTGTCGACTCTACTAAATCACTGGGAATTACTTTGGACAAAAACCTCAACATGTTAGCTCACATCAACTTAATGGCAAAAACCGCCCGTTTCCATTTAAGTTACCTGCGGAAACTAAAACCATTCCTAAATAACACAGATCTCAAGACAGCAGTACAGGCACTGGTCATATCTAGGATTGAGTATGGTTGCACAACTTTGGCCGGCCTCCCCAAGATATCAACAGCACCACTGAAAGCATGCCTGAATGCTGCAACAAGACTTATATCTGGATCCAAAAAATTCGACCATATCACCCCTCACTTGAAAGCCCTTTACTGGCTGCCCTTCGAAGCAAGAATTCAATTCAAGTTGGCATGTATCACGCACAAAGCATTACATCACAAAACTCCAGTTTTCCTCGCAAAAAAACTCACGCTATCAGGAGGGTGCCGATTTTCCAGGAGCCATGCAGACCTTCTATTGAAACCGG
This sequence comes from Triturus cristatus, assembly GCF_964204655.1. Classification (NCBI taxonomy): domain Eukaryota; kingdom Metazoa; phylum Chordata; class Amphibia; order Caudata; family Salamandridae; genus Triturus; species Triturus cristatus. The sequence goes on from NC_140587.1 coordinate 680,764,700, forward strand.
CTCGCTTTTGTAAGAAAAGAACTTATGATAGAGCATTCTCCGGGGCAGCTCCAAGAATCTGGAACGCTATCCCCCCTAACATTAGAAGAATTCCTTCCATCACGGCATTCAAAAAGGAAGCAAAAGCATTCTATATGAGGAAATTTCTCCCATAAGTACATGTTGGTCACAGTCTACAAACCTATTATGACTTTTCCATGTGCCCGCTAGGTGCTCTCTAACCTTATATGGGCCTGTATATACATGTTCAAAATGTAGTCTTTTACTTTTACTTTAATCTACTCATGGTAATTCAATATGTGTATATATTATCTTTTGCTGCTTAATGCTCTGTTCTAAACTTGATAGGCATCTAATGACTTGTAATGTATTCGGTTCTGTTACACCGAAATCCAGCTGTAAAGCGCTCTGATACCCTACGCAAGGTCATGCCCGCACTATAGAAAACACTAAATAAATAAATAAAATAAAAAGGACCTGAGCAGGGACAGACAGAAAAAGAAGAACACATTCAGGCAGCAGAAGAGCCAATTGCAGTAAGACCTGAACAGGACTAGTTAGGAGAAGAAGAACAAATTCAGGCAGAAGAAGAACAACTTGAAATAAGGCCTGAACAGGACAAGATAGAGGAAGAAGAACAAGTTTAGGTGGATAAAATAACAAATAGAAGACCTGAACATGAACAGTCAGAGAGTGATTCAGAACCAGAACAGATTGTGCCTAAACATAACGAAAATAAAAGAACTCTAGAGAAAGACGAAGAAGGTGAAAGTGCAGTTCAAGTTAAAAGGGTCAGAAAAGGTGATAACTGGCCGAGTGGAGTCAAAAGATTGAGATACTATCAGAGAAAAAAAAACGAAAGACCAGAGCAGGTGAATGAGGTTACTAGCCAAACTCAGTCTAAACAGTCAACTGTGAAAAACACACGAAGAAGCCCAAGAGTGAGAATCTTGAACAATAAATACAAGGCCCTCGAGTGGACTTATGTAATTTTAGAAGATTTTGAGAATTTAGATTTAGGTGAGGAATCAGAAGAAGTAGATGCTGTACAGATTGATGAAAGAAAAGTGAGAGCACCTTAGAAATAAGAGCTTAAAATTCCTGAGTAAAGAAAGAAAGGGGAGAAACTATCTTCTCAGATTAAAATGACGAAAAATGAAGTCACTGACCGACCGAAACAAAGTTTCACACGAAGATGTTGTAGAGTCTGCATATGTAGTATTCTATTAGTGATCTCAGTATAGTCATTTCTATGGGTAGCAGTACCTTTATTAATGATAACAAATAAGAATAATGATAAAATTACTAATCAAAAGACAGCTACAATAAAAGGAGATAGAGTAGAATTAGAAACAGCAGATGAGACAGATTTTCATCACACAGTATTAGATAATGACACGTCTTTAAACGTCTTCACAAAATTGTTATTGTTATTTCAGTACAGAGATACAATGGAGATTAGTGATAGTTATGTCTGTTTGAAATTACCAGCGTCAATATCAGAAGGGGTTGCATATCACCATTTACCATTAACATATGGTATATCATGTAGCGTTTTAGCTAGTCTGTGTTATGCAATGGGAAAACTTCAGTATTATTACTCAAACTTGGATGTAGTATTTTCAGAGCTTCCTATTCGAAAGAATATGAATCCAGTACATAGTAGTCAGGATGCACAGTGCTTTTGAATTTAGTTGAGAAAAGGAGACAGGATTTCCAAACTAAAGCTGCTGAACAGAAAACACATGTATCACCATGGGCTGGGAAAGAGGGAATGTATGCAACTGGCAAAGCTCATGCTGCGATGTCCCTAGACTTTGTGAAGAAAGGGAAAACATGCCTCCATAGATTAAAGACAGATTATAGTAACGTATTTATTGGTTCCAGTGATTGATAACTTCCTAATTTTGGGAGGTTGGGCACTAAAAGGGGGGAACTGATCCAGTATTTCCTGAAGTGTATTACGTGTGTGGAAATAATGCTTAGTATAAATTGACTGCACGGTGGTTCGAAATCTGCTATTTTGGGATTGCATTTCCGAAAATTTACCATGTAAAAAGAATCACTGGAAACAATGAAAACACTAATGAACTAACACGGAGAAAGAGAGCTAGTTTTTCAGAAATAGTAGGTAACATATTTGGTGCATTGATACCTTCAGTGGGAGTCCTTCTGAATTCACATAGAATATGTCAATTGTCAACAGTAGTTGATCGTCTCTCGACTGATACTGCTGGAGGTTTCTTGATGATAAACACAGAAATGGTTGCAATTAGGTCTACGGTTTTACAAAACTGACTTGCGCTTGATATTTTATTAGCAAAAGAGGGCGGTGTCTGTGGAATGCAGAAAGTTCAACATTGTTGCACTGAAACTGAAACCTGAGAGTGTATGGGAAAAACAAAAAGTATATCTTCAATAGGGACATGGTTTTCTGATTTAGGGAAAAGTGTTTTAGGTCAAAAAATTCTTCCAATAGTTAGTATAATGATGATAGTTTTAGCAATAATGATTTGGTGCAAATGTTGTAGAAACAAAGGAAGAAAATATGAAGTGCGTGGGAAAGGAAAGAAAAGAAAGAGGGAATACGCGGAGATCCAGATGGAGGAAATGAAAGGAAGGATATACAAAAAGATGAAAGATCTAGAAGATAAAGATGAAAATAAGAAAGAAAAATAGGACATTGAAAATGAGAAATACTGAAAGTTGGCATCTGGTTTGGGATGGGTAATTTTGAGATGGCACAAAAATGCCATCAGAGAGGGGATTGATGGAGCAAGGACTTGCTCAGAAGCAATCCGCTCATTTAACTTAATAACATGTTATGTCTTGTGTAAAACTAATGCGCACCACATGAACACACGGGTTAGTGAAGCTTGCCTATGTGTTTGCTAACACTAATAACATGAATGAAGAACTAAAATCGCTTTAACAGGGAAATCTGTATTGAGCATGCGTCAACTGCTTCTACACAATATGACATACTAAAGCTTGGAGGGAAATTCTTGCGCATGAGCAGATGGCACTAAAATGGAGTCTTGAAGACTCACATGAATGGCACCTGCATAGCTGAAGCAAAAACAAGCTATTTTACTAATGCTAATGCGGAGAGAGTATTAATAAATAAAGGGGAATAGAGTAGAGATGGGTGCTATACAGTGAACCCATTTAATTTTTTTAAGTAACATTTTTCTTTCTGAATTTATCAGTAATTCACATTTGGGCCTCTTGTGTGTAACTGAAGTAAGCTGAGTCACCTGACAGCTGCACATGATTACTGAGAGTGGACCCGGAAGGATGACATAGAGTTTGGATAAAAGTCAAGGCAGTGAAGTGTCCCAGCCTAAGAAAGAATGGTGAAAAGTTCAACTGAATGGACCTACATGTTAGATTTTTAACAAATGTTACTGATGAAATGTGAATGCGGGTGGGAAAATAAAGAATGAATAAAAATTAAGGGGATGGGTTTGTGAACAAAGGATTAACTGAATAAAGTGACATGTAAGCATGGTGTGATGATCTTCCCCCTTGTAAGCATGGTGTGATGATATTTCCCCTTGCCTGACCAATTAGATTTCACATTTTTACGATATTGAAACTTTAGTGGGTGGTACATGATACGAAAGGTATAATTGAGGTAGCTTTAGTTAGTTAGTCAAGAGCTCGGGATGCTGTCGGTGCTGCAGGAGGTGCTGATGCTGGGAGAGATGCTGTGACATGTTGATGAAGAAGCCGAATGCAGAAACTTCTATCCTAATTTAATTGGTTTAGATAAGAAGATAACAGAAGAATCTCGAGGATGAAGAGAGTATCACAGAGGGGTGCGACGCAACCGTTGGTGTTAGAGAGGTCATCTATCCTGTCCTGAATCCTTTCCTGAAGTCTTTGTAGCCTGATCTTTACCAGGGAACCCTTACCAGCCCTTTGGCAAGGGGGTTGGTCTTCACACCATTCTAGGTAATTATATTTTCGCGTTATTTGCTGATATTCTTTTATTTATTAATTATTTATATAGAGCATGATTCGACCCCCAAAGTGGTATCTCTGCGCTTCAGACAGGCAGCATAGGCATAGAACTGCTACTACAATTAAATCAGAGACAAAAATGAGCGGTCTTGAGCAACTTCATAAATTGGAGGTGGTCTAAACATTGTCTCAAGTGCAGAGGGAGCTTATTCCAGTAGCGGGGGCCGAGATTGGAGAGGGCCTTCCCCGTAATCTGGCCTTCCTTTTCTCTCTGTCCTCTCTTTGTCCTCTCCATTTCTGAGCATTGATCATTGCGTGAGTCCAAAGTATGTGTTTGATGATTAATTGATTGAATTTTCTCTCCTAAGACTGAAGGTGACTGCACTGTGTATTTCAGATGGTTCACATGAATTTCATTTAGATAAAGGTTTTTAAACTTCCTGAGTCTTTGTTTTTTTAACTCTAAATAAATAAGATAGAGACAGTGTTAATTTTCACCAGCAACTAGTTCAACTAATGGTCCATCGACCAGAGGAAATAACTTTTTGATCAGTGAAAGGTTAGTTAAGAATAAGGAATAACTAATCTAGAATTGTGAAAATCATAAACTTTGACTCCAGCGGTTTACTCAATATTGTAAGTGTGTTTATGGGCCCAGGTGAGTATATTTTATTGGAGTATCTGTTGTTGGTACGCCGCTGGATCAGGTGTTGAGCCAATATTATACCTATCTATTCTGTGATTCTGGTATAGAGGATTCCACCAGGCTTTAGAAGAGGCATTATCTGCTACTTTCCAGTCTAACGTTATAATTTGTTAGCATTATCTAATCCGTCAAGAAATGTGCCCAGTAATGGGCTACAAGCAAATTGATCATGTGCCCCACCTAGAAAACTATTCTCCAATATATAAATCACATATCGCCATAACGTTTGCCAAGCATTTTGCCAAAAATGATAAACTTTTGATCAGTTAAATAACATGTCCTTGAATATACCCTTATATAACTTAAAAGACCAGCATGTATTTTGAGGCAAACCCTTCATCTCAAATAGATGGGTTGGGGTATAGTACAATCACATATAAAGCAAAGAGTCTCAGTAGTACTGTCTGAACGTGAAGTTGGGTGAATTTTGAACCATATTGTATTCCTAACAATTATTAGACCATCCAGAAGTACAATCCGACTCTCATTGTATTTTAACATCAATTTTAACCCCAAACCTCAGAGGTGAAATCAGAAATGTATAAATATTAGATGTTTTACTACCATTGATGTGGGTTTCCACTTCCTTTGTGATAGAATGGGAACTGCTTAAAACCAATGATAGCGACTCCAGATGATGTAGAATACCAGGGACTAAGATATCATATTGGGAGTACCTTCCTTAAGCAGACCATATGTGTCAGATAGATCAGAAAAAGTAATTAATCCTTGCCTTTAACAAAATGAGAAACTGAATTCACACCTTAAGATCTACTTTTTTTCAAAAATATTGTTTTACCCCTAATTTTGATATCCTTGTTATACTGTAAGAGACAAGAGATAAATCGTTCATGAAGTGTCTGAAAGTCAACAAATATAGGTTTAACCTCTTCAGTGCCCCGCCCTTTCCACGCCCTGTGCCGGGCGTTTCATTAGCGGGCGGGGTTCATGACGAGATAGTCTCGTCATGGGCACAGCGCAACCGCGCTCCATGACGGGACTATCTCGTCATGGGCACTGAAGGTGTTAAGTAAATAGCATGAGAATGTTGTTCCAGGAGAGAAAAAATGCTTGATGTGTTGTGTCTTCAGAAAAAGTTCTTTGTAAGTATAGAGAGAGAAGACGACTTGCTCAATAATTCATTTACTCCTAGGATTTATAGATATTTCAGATTCAATAGACTGCATCTGTTTTTGAGTAAAAGCTGAAAAGTCAGGAAAATTAATACCACAAAACTGCTTAAATGTTTTGAGTTTTCCCAAAGAAATCATATTTTTTTTTTATTCCATAGGAACCCTGACTGTATACCACATATTGTATTAAAAAACAAAGTATTCATCTTAATTGGTAAAACTAAAATACAAATATATATATATTATTGGGAGGAATATCATCTTAATTGTGTCCCGTCTACTCCACCATGAAAGCTGCAAAGGAGACCATTTGTGTGAAAGATTGTGATTAGTTACTTTATCTCGTCAATAGTATACCTTATGGTATTCTTATTACAGTCTGCATTCCATATATCAATGAAGACTCTTTTAAAGTTCTCTTAGATAGTGTGAAATCCGGTTCACCCAAGGCCCCTATACCGATTTTGGTGCTCAAACAGCTTGAGCCACCTCCTCTGCGTGTCATTATGAACCTCTTAAACACTTCGCTACTTGAATCCACAGTCCCATCGGACTGGAAGCACGCCATGGTGACCCCTCTCCTAAAAAAGCCCAATGCCGACCCCGACACACTCTCCAACTATCGGCTTATCTCCCTACTGCCGGCCTTTTCAAAAGTCTTGGAGAAACACATCCATTCCCAGCTCTCTAAATTTGTACAAACCAATAAAATCCTCCACCCATCTCAATATGGTTTCAGAGCGGATTTCTCCACAGAAACAACATTACTGGGGGTTACAGAAAGGCTACGTCACCATCCGGATGCTGGAGATACTGTCGCACTCATACTGTTAGACCTAAGCGCAGCGTTTGACACAGTATCTCACTCAATACTAGTAAAAATGCTGGGGTCACTGGGCATCCATGGCTCAGCCTTACAATGGCTTATTTCTTTTCTGGCCAACCGCACCTTCCAAATCTGTCAGCTCTGACATCCACCCCTCACCCTATGGGGTGCTCCAGGGCTCCATCCTTAGCCCCTTACTCTTTAACTTATATGTCAGACCTTTAGCTGATATTGCGGAAGATGCTGGGCTGACTCTGTTCTCCTATGTAGATGACTCCCTGATTATCTTCTCTCTCTCAAAGCAAGTACTGGCGTATCATACCCCCTTCAGCTAGGATTAGGGAAAATTGCTTCATGGATGCACACAAACCATCTAAAACTGAAAGGTGAAAAAAACGAGCTCCTGATCCTTTGTAAAAACAAAGATCTCTGGGGCCCACTACATTGGCCCAGCGTGATGGGAGCACTCCCTCGTCCTTCCAGCCATGTCCGTAATTTAGGCGTAACCATGGATGACTCTCTCACTATGCACCACTAGGCAGTCAAGGTTACTACTACCTGTTTCACCGTCTTCAAGTGACTCAGAAAGATCATCTGGATGTTGCCGGAGTCTACCCAGAGAACAGTGGTCCAAGCTCTCTTCACTTCAAGACTGGACTACGGAAATGTTCTATATCTTGGATCCAACAAGGCTGAGACTCGCAGGTTGCAGATGATCCAAAACTCTGCGGCTAGACTACTCTGCAAGGTTCCCAGAGCCACCTCCATTTCTAGCCACCTACGGGACTTGCACCGGCTCAGGGTGGAGAACCGAATCAAGTTCAAAGCCCTGAGCTACATGTTCAAAATCAAGATAGGAGCGGCACCACAGTATCTGCAAACTCTGGTTAGCCCCAATGTGCCTACCCGCAGCCTCCGCTCAACAACCCATGAGAACTTTACTGTACCCAGATTTAAATTATCCTGGATGGGAGGCAGATCATTTGCCTACCTTGGCCCCGTACTCTGGAACTCCCCCCAGCTATCCGGAAAGAAACGGTCTACGCCCGTTTCCGCAGGTCCGTGAAGACTTGATTGTTTAACCAGTAATCTTACTAAGCTGCTACACATTCATCTAGTCTGCCTTGGCGCCGGGAAACCCTTCTTAGGTAGCTGCCGCGCCTTACAAATTCAATTAATAAAATATACCTAAACATTGTATTTTAGTATTGTCCCTGTCCAAACCTGCTTCTTGGAAAGGATTTTTAAGACAATATTTATTAAGCAGCAACATATCTGAATTGTCAATTTTTCATTTATATCTAGATACTGTCCAAAATGTCTTTAGGTTGTAAAAATGCTGGTGTGAATGACTCTGGTTTAGAATTATAAAGTGAAACATTATCAGTATGTGTCGTGAACTTCATTTCTTGATCTTCACATCTGTATCCATAAATGAACTGATTCTTATGTTTCTGGCTCCAAAGAAAGAACAGTGATAAAGGACAAAATTATTGAGCACTCCCATTGAGAAAGAAAATGGAGTGATAAAACTCCATTAATAGGCTTTTGTGGAAGAATATAACACGGATACATAGTTAATGAAACGGGGCCAAATCCACAGCAATTTTGAGATTTCATCATAGATTCCCAATTGACAAGATCAAAAGCCTTTTTGGCATCTAGCGTTTCTTACACCAAGATGCACCTAGATGATGATTAAGATAAAAATGTGTTTGCTCTTTACAGTTGATTAAGCAATCCCACTAGTTATGCTTACTGATCTATTATTCTTACAGTAGCTGATTATATATCTATATGCTTTTTAACTGAAAGACAGATTTAGCAAGACTTTGCACTGCAAAATCACTCAAAACAGAACAACGTTTTGATAAAGGGTTTACTTCCAGCACAGAGTTTTTTTTTTTGCACTGGAGAGTTGCCCTTCAAAGTAAAACAAATAGTGCTTTGCTTTGATTTGCCCTGCTTTATGTCAAGTGGCATTGTAGGGGTGTCACTGGGGTGTTCCATTGGTACCACCCATGGATTTTGGCACAATGCTCGATCTACAAAAATTGTCTGACCTAGCTTTGCATAAAAACACTAACCCTTCAGACAGGCATTACATAAGAGAAATCTATTCATTTCTTCTAACATTTCACATATTGCATGTACTGTGTTTGTCTAAGCATAGGATTATGTACTTGAAGGATAACCCTTTAGTGCAAAATCTATGCTGGATATCACATACACACCTTTGCAGAGTGGTGCAAAGGTGTGTGTGGCTTTAGTCAGCCTGTTTGAGAGCCATTACAGGAGAAGAGAGCAGCAGTAGGCTATATTTAGTAAGCATGGCTCTGCTCCAATGTTTTCCCCTAGCAGAACGCAGCACATTAACTTTGCTTTGATTTTTATTACAATCTAGTATTTACAAGAGGCCTGCGCCACCAGAGCATCACTTTTTATGATGGTGCAGGCCTCTCAATCCTATCTATGAGGCGACGCAAAGCCACCCTGTGTGGGTTTGCATGGCCTCAAAGATATGGAGTCAGGCAAGGCAGCTTAAAGCGCTGCCTAGCCTTACTCTACTTCAAGGAGGCATTCCATGGGTGTTGCTTTTGGTGTTCCCGCTCATCACCCATGGAATTTGACACTGCCCCAGATTTCCAACATCACGTAAACTTAATGCAGCACCAAAAACGTATGCCTCCTCAGAGCAGGCGTAATGAGGAGAAATGTGTACTTTTCTCCTTGTTTCCTATTTCCATGTGTGCTGCTTTCTGCAACACACATAGAACAAGGAAATCGCCTCTTGTGATTGTTTTTGTGCTGGAAAACAATCATACTAACAACATAAACACCCTTGCACCATGGTGAAAGGGTGCCTGGTTGGCGCTCAACTGCAAATTGCGTGTTGGCACTAGCTGAAAGGACAGGAATGCACCATATCTTGTAAATATGGTGCATTAATGTTCTTCGAATTGTCATAGGGCAGCACAGCAAAATGATTTGCGGTGGCGCCCTATGCGAGTTCTTTGTAAATGAGGCCCTGAGTATGCACATTCACCTGAGAAAATGTGTTTGACTCTTGATTACAGCAGGAAAGTGAAACCTTTCAGCATTTCCAGTTCCAAGGATTAAAATCCCTCCTTACATACATTCAACAGCTTTAGACACAATAGAATCCTTATAAATTTGAAGAGAGAAAACATTCACATTTTCCCAAATCACTGAAATTTAGCAAACTGTGGAAATGCAGATCTTATGAATGATGAATCAGATGTGAGCAGTGCCTTGCACAGTCGTTCATTTAATTTTGTTAAAGAACGTTCGTTATTGAGTTTTTTTAAATACAATCTGGGACTGAAAGAACAATAAAAACCTCGAAATAGGTACATGGAAGGTGCAAATATCTGTTTGAGGATAAAAAGAGTTTAATGGAACATAGATGTGGAACCCATTTTAAATGCTCGAAGTTAGGTTGGGGTAATGCAGCATCACACTACGCTTTTAGCTAGTTTCACTTTGGAAATGCAGGGGGCTTTATTGTGCCATATGAACATAAGTTTCATGAAAAGTAATCTTGGGAGTATAAGTGGAGAGGCATTGAAATAACAATATTAATCATTAGAAGGGTATCTGGTGTTGCTTTATGTACTTGCCCCTCTAAGTAGTTCAAGCAAAAGATCCCTTTCCTTTTTTAGGAGTGTTAATACCTAAACATTTAACTTGTTTTGATATTTTGTATGTAGAATCAATGAGAAGGTGCCAGGTCATTATTCTGCCTCAGCTATATGTATTTTATACTCAAAATATTCCAATCAAAGGTGTAGGGAGAACCCTAATAAGAGTTTGTCTCCTTACTATGGCCATAAAGTCCTATCCATCTAGTGATCAATGATTTGCTTTGAGATGCACTACAATTTAAAATCATGTTGCCTTTAGCAGTGAATTAATATATATTTTAGCAATTGTTAATTACCACTTAAAGTTTTAACAGGTTATTTTCATATGTTTTTCATTTAATTGCCTTGTATATAGAGATCTTTACCTATAATTTGCACTCAGTATGTCACAAAGTGACGCCAATCCAGCGTAAAGTATTGCATTGGGATTTACATTCCAACGCATATCATAATCTGTGTTGGAAAGTAGCCTAAAGAACCGTAAAGTAGTGCTTTGCGCTACTTTGTGCTACTTTGCGTTAAGGTGGCATTCTATTGGAGATACATGGGTTTTGACACAAATTCCTATGAACTAACATTGGTAGACGAATATTTGTGCCAAAAATGTATACCTCCTTGAGGCAGGATTAAAGTTTGTAAAAAGCTTTCTTTTCTAAAAACATTTTCAACTTTATATGTATGCTGCACTGTACAACCCACATACAAAGTGGGAAAAGTTTGTAACTAAGTCAAAGTATAGTGTTTTGTAATGGAAGAGTACACTTTCAGTACACAACTAATGCTTGACATTGCATACACATCCTCATCATATGGTGTGAGCATGTGTGCATTGAGATAATATAGCCTTAAGTGTGTCAGAGTAGGGAGAGGGAGATATAGCACCATATCTACTATAGCTCCAATCCATTCACGCAACGTAAAGAAGCCCCTTCTGATGTAGGTCTCTTCAGCAATGACCTGTGTGGCAAGAAATACAAAGATCTAATATGGTGGTTGAAGAAGTAGATCAAATTGTCAGAAAGTTAAGACAAAATTTCCATATTCTCACAATGCCATTCCTAAATTCGAAAGAGGTTTGTTGTGAATGCAGAGAATCTCTGTTTTTAAATTAAAAGAAGTATCTTAGTTTTCAATCTAAATTGTGAAGCAGCTCCATTAGAATAACTTCAGCAATCTATTGACCCCTGATTGTTCTGGTACCCCATTCAGACGTAGGCTATTATTTATTGATTGGTGTCTTACACTTTCAAGATTGTATTAGAAATATTTGTCATCATGTATACTTGAATGTAGCTGTAGTGTCCATTAGTAATTCCACATCTTAATATCAGCCTCAATAGCGAGCCTCTGGGCAAGTTGCTTAGTTACAGAACATTTGGTCTCTTGCTGCTGAACCACTCCATGAACATCTGCAAACTGCCCTGTGATCTCTCCTACCTTTTGTAACCATTCAGAGAACTCTACATCACTATCATATGTCTATGGGGGAAGGCTTCCATAAATGCTACTGTGGAAAGGCCATGGCTGTTTTGAGACAGTAGCTGATTCACTGTTGAGCATTCTAGGTTATTTTGGATAAGACAAAACTGTGATTGGAGGACAGCTAGAATCCTATCACTTGGGCCTGAGTAAGTGCTCTACAATTAGTGATTTCATTTATGTAGTTTTGTGTCTTACTTAACATGAATTGAGCCATTTTATCCAGTACTGGTGTGAACTAGCATCAGAAAACTGCTTTTTGCATCTGCAAGTGGTTCGGGACAGGTGAGGGCCTGTGTGAAACAAAGACACACCACACTGCATAAGGGAGGAACCACGCTTTAGTACAGTGACTAGCTTACCCCTGCCTCAGGCACACACCCGTTTTATAATTCCAGTGATATTGTGGACAAACCATCTGGTGATGATTGCCATGACTGGCTACTGACCAATAAACACTTGGCACTTAGGGGTACATCCTGGTTGTTTCTACTGAGGGCCTCCTTTTTGCGAGATGGTTGGTCTTAATGCAGTTGCTACACTTCTTGCCCATGGCTGGACATTCTATGTAGCAGAGAACAGCCACAAGGCAGGTGGGTCTTGTTAGCCCCATTCTTCTTCCTTTTTTAGGTTGCCTCTCTTGTGTTGAAGTTCACTGACTTGCTTTGATAGCCTTATTGAGAACTGTCTACATGTGGGATGCCAAGCCTTGGATAACTCATTGGATCGCCACTGTGTAAAAATGTCCGGTAGTGGTTTTCCTGGTTCTTGCAGTATCTGTTTGTGCGTCTTTGCCGGGGTGCATTCCTTGAATTATCCGTGTTTGAATTTCTTCGTGAGTGTCCCTGAGCATGCGAGTACTGGTTAATTCTTTTGGCTGAGTAAAAAAAGCGTCAATCAATTCACCTGTTCTTGTTTGGCCTTTGTCAGTATGAAACTTTCATAGTCCTTGTTCGTCATTGGCTCTATTAGGGCATTGAGTGTCACTACAATCGTGGCATATATGTAGCAGGCTTCCTCTGGCAGTCTTTTGGCAGTCTGTAAATGTCTGCCGCTCAGGTAAAGGAGTAGTGGTTACATTGCCTCGCTTCTTCTTCTGCTGTTGTGGTAAAGGACATGATCAGGTCCTCCACCCACAACTTCCAAATGAGCGATTGTGGTGGGGGGGGGGGGGGTCTGCAATGATAAAATGCTCCAACTGTGGTATGCTTGCCATACCATCACTAGCCATGTCACATGACCTGATGGTATGCTCAGGTGTCTTTCTTCGCAATTCTGTGTGGTGGGCTTAGTTATTTTGTTTTGCACTTTTCATTCTTGTTCACCTTGGATGTTGTCCCTCTTCTTCCCTTGGACACACTGGGGAAGACAGGTCTTCCTTTCTGCTGTTCCCTGGGCTTCTGATGTGCATCTTCCTGTTGACATGAGTGCACCTCCAGCACTTGTCTCCCACAGTACAAACGAAGTCTGTGCTGCCACAGCACATACCAGGGCTGCTCTCTACTGTTCTTGATGGAACAGGCAAATTGGGCTCTTATACAGATGATCATTGCCATTATTGTTGTGTCAGTGGATGGTGGCAGACAGATGTGCAACACACTCTATAACAGTAAGCAACTAACCACGCCCTGGGAACAAGACCACTTTATAAGTCTAGTGACATCAGTGTTAAACCAGCTCCCCCATACCAAAACACATGAGCACCCCTGGGCATCCCCAGCCCAAATAATACTGACACCAGGTTACACAAAACACTACTCGATTGCTGGGCTGTAGTTTTATAATAAATTCCGAGACTGTCATTAGACTAGAATTTCTTGCTGTGTGGGTGCCAGTAGCTCCATTAACCAGTGCTTTATTTGTAATAGCATGAGTGCCGGTGCCCGAAACTGTGCTCAGAAATCTGCAGTCGGCATTTTTAAACACCAGCACGCTGATTACCAAAGCTGCACAGCCTTCAGTCCAACTCGTGCCTCCTTTTTTCACTACCAAGCTCTCCCTGTCTGTTTGTTTCACTTGTGCTGGTTCCTGCTTTCTGCTTGAGCAAATGTTTTCCTGTCTCTCTCTTCTTTTTTCTTTTCCTTTTGTAAATTTTCCCTCTCTTACTATTGTAAAATGTGTGATGCAGTGAAATAAGGGCTGATCCCCAAAAGAAAGTGCCAGTGGCCCCCACAGGCAAGGTGGCCCCCACCGGCAACCACCAGCACAAATTAGTCACTGCCATTAATTACACTATAATTCATTACTGTGCTTCATATTTGAAGGTAACTTGTCATTTAACCACAGGCCAAAGAGTTATAATTAGTCTGTTTCATAAAATAATATTCTTCCCCTGCTTACAGAAAACTCTGTCAGGAGCAGTGGCCCTGCAGTGATTACCTTTTACTAGACTATATAAATATGGGGCTTAATCAGTACCTCCCAAAAAACTCTTTATTATCCAAAATGCAGCCTCTAGATTGGTCTTAAATCATTGACGGAATCAAAAGGTTTCCTGTTTCTAAATGGATTCTGTACAAATGCCTTTGCATTTGTCAAAAATCACTTACAGTTAAAAAATCGGAGAAAACCCTGTAAATATGTGCCAGTAGGTCTTCTCTGCCTGACAGATGTCCAGATGATACAAGTTCCAATAATCAGGGAGTAAGAACAGACGGCCAAGCCCTTTCCTTTTTTTTTTTTTTTAGTTTAAAGGAAGTTTATTTGATATAAACATAAGATATATTGCAATAAACAACAATTACATTTGTGCATAGAATATCAGTGTAAAAAAACAGAAAAGAGAAAGAGAAAGAGGTAAAGAAAGAAAAAAACAGAGGGAGAGAAAGGTAGAAAATAAGAGAAAAGGGGGAGAAACATCCATTTTATGCTTGATATATCGAAAAAGCAACAATTATGCATAAAAATTCCTACAAACATTGAAATATTCTTATGACTATAAGATAAAATTTGTAATTAAAACAAAAGTAAGCGTAAATTCAAGGGGGTTTGGGTACTTCTTCAATGCAGGGGTTATGCGATGGTAATTTTTTAGCGGAAGTATTTAAGAATTTAGTAACGGGCATCCAAAGAGCCTCTCTTTTAATAACAAGAGAGATTGGGTGTACAAAAGCTCTGTCTAACCTATGATTGTAGCAAACGCCATACCACCATGCTTGAAAACCTATTTCAGAGGCATCTTTCCATGATTTAGTGATCTGTTGAAATGCGACAGCTATGAGTAATTCAATAATATGAAAAGAGGAGGCCCAAACCTCAGAGACACTACCTAGGAAAATATGTGAAAAAGAAAAAGGAATGTGGGAACGACAAATTATATTAATCTGCTGCCAGCCCTGGGTCCAAAAACTATGGATTGCTGGACATTCAAAAAGCATATGTTTGAGACCTGCCAACTGGGATTTACATGACCAACAGGAAAAGGAAATGCTATGTTCAATCTTATGTAGTTTAGCTGGAGTGATGAGGAGTCTGTTGTAAATAATGAATAAAGTTTGAGTAGTATTAGCTGTTCTAGAAGATCTCCTTATTTTAGTCCAGATGTTATTCCACAATGGAATAGCGAAAGATGCAATCAAATCAGATTCAGATTCCCAACTACATTTAACATCAGATTCATTACAAGAAACTGGAATATCCATAGCTTTTTTGTATATTAGGGATGCGGAAGGAGAGTTACTTAAAAATGATGTGGCAATAGGAGTTGAAGGAATAGGAGGAGGAGAAGAGGAGAAAGAATTATAAGAGGCCTGAGCAACCGTCACTAAAGATATATATTTAGAGTGAAATGAAAAAGAAAGAGAAAAGAGAGATTGCAATACCGAAAATGGCATACAAGTGCCATCTTGAAAAAGTTGGTAAGTCCATTTGAGACCATAGGATAACCAGTATTTCGAAACAATATATTTATTGTTAATTTTAATGTGTTTATTGTACCAGATTCATAAGTTCATAAATTGTGCACGTTCATCTAAAACAGATGAAAAAAGTGGTTGGAATAGTTTCCGAGCATTTTTAAGAAAAGGGAGAAAAAAAGATAAAGGTACATGAGAAAGAGAAACAAATTCTTCAAAGGAGAAAGGATGAAAAAAGGCTCTCTCGATGTCAACCCACAATGGGCAAAGGTGAGATTCAGTCTCGGTCTTAGACAATAAGAAAGAAGAATTTCTAAGAAAAAATGAGTAGTGATATGAGTACAAATCCGGAAAATTAACCCCACCCATGTCCTTAGGTTTTTTTAAGCTTACTAAGAGATATCCTAGGGGGTTTATTATGCCACAAAAATTTAGAAAGAATAGTATATATAGTTTTGTAAGACGATTTAGGAATATTAATGGGTATATTTGATAGGTAAAACAATATCACCGGAACTAGCATCATTTTTAAAGAATCTAATCTACCCCACCAGGATAACAATAAAGGATGCCAACGAGAAGTAGAAGAGCGTAAATTAGTTTGTAATTCTTTTAAGTTTAAAGCAACAGTATCTTTAATAGAGGAAGTAAACCAAATTTCAAGATATTTTATTTGAACTGGGTTCCAATGAAAAGAAGAAGATAAGAAGTCAGCATGAAAACAAAGCTTGTTCAGAGGGAGGATCTCACACTTATTCATCATTGAGTTTATAACCTGAAACAAGGGCAAAGTCAGTTACCTCTGATAAGAAGGCTGGTAAAGAGGATTTCGATTTGAAATGAATAATAAAATATCATCTGCGTATGCTGAAAGTTTTAACTGATTAATTCCTTAAGAGAAACCAGTAATGCTTGTATTCAACCTAATTTTTATTAAAAAAGGTTCTAGGGAAAGGATAAATAAAAGTGGAGATAACGGACAACCTTGCCGACCTCCTCGAAGAAGGGAGAAGGAAGGGGATACTAGTCCATTAGCTAAAATAAAGGACCTGGGAGAGGCAGAAAGCAAAGAGACATAATTAATACATTTTTCTCCAAAACCAAAACCAAGCAAGGGTAGAAAAAATAAAGGACCAACTGACCCTATTAAAGGCTTTTGCAGCATCTAATGAGATTGCTGCTGAGGATTGTTTATATGATATAGATTTGCTTAGAACATTAAATAACAATCTATTATTATCTGATATGTGACGTCCTTTAATGAAACCACATTGTTCCTTTCCAATCAACTGAGGCAAAAAAGAATCTAAACCAAGGGCAAGTATTTCTGCAAAGATTTTGTAGTCTAAATTAATTAAAGAAATGGGCCTGTAATACTTACAAAGTGTGTGATCCTTGTTTTCTTTTGGGAGTAGGCAAATCAGCGCTTCTTGAAAAGATCCTTCCGACTTTTGAATGGAAATGAAATATGTGAATAACTGATGTAATTTGGGAAGAAGAAAAGGGGAGAAATGCAAATAAAATTCAATGGTACACCCATCCGGGCCAGGAGCTTTGCCTTTCTTAATAGCTTGAATAGCAGCAGGAATGTCAGTAGTTTGAATATCTTCATGCAAAACGGAAAAATCTACATTGAGGGATGAAGGTGAAGGGATAGAGAATAGATGACGAGAAATATCAGCCTGCTGAGAAGGAGATTCAGGGGTATAGAGATGTTGATGAAAATTGGAAAATTCTAAAAGAATATCTTCGTTTTTGTGGACTGTATTGTTGGTTGAAGTTAAAATAGATTCAATCTTATTGCGCTCTTTTTTGATTTTAAGATAATTGGCAAGAAGATTGCCAGCTTTATTTTGTGCGCTATAATATTTAGCACTAGATTGAAAGTAAATATAGATTGGCAGTTTCAGTATAGAGTTTGTTAAAGGTAAACTTGGCTTTGATAAGTTCTGTCAAGTCAGATGGGGTTTTTGTGGCCTACTAAGAGTGCTTTAGTTGTTTAATACGTGAAGTAAGCGAACTCATGACTTGGGCAGATGCTTTCCTATTTTGAGCTACAAATGAAATAATGAAATCTCTGGAAGCAGTTTTGAAGGTGCCCCAGATGAGAGGGGGAGAGGTAAGAGGAGATTCAATATCTAAAAAGTGTCTGTGAAGTTCTGGAAAGCAGAAGAAAATTTAGGATCTACTAGAAGGGCATTATTAAATCTCCATCTCCTAGTGCCTGCAGTGGGAGGGAGTAAATCTAAATCTAAGGTTATAGGAGAATGATCTGAGATTAATATAGATCCTATGTTGGAGTGGAAAATATGTTGAGTAAGGGCTTTTGAGATAAATAAATAGTCTATACGAGATTGTGAGGAATGAACGGGCAAATCAAATGAGTATTCTTGGAGAGTAGGGTGACATAACCTCCAAGAATCAACTAGGGATCTTTGAGATATAGTAGACTTAAATTGGAAGAGGGTATAAATTTAGATTTGGAGTGTCTATCCAGAAAGGGGTCCACAGCCATATTACAATCTCCACCCAATACTAAGTAATCATCAGTACATAACATCAATTTAGATAACATCTTAGGCCAGAAGAGTTTGTCTGGGGTGGTGGGTGCATATACATTAAAAATAGTTAGAGGGATTTTATTAACAAGTAACGAAACTGAAACCCATCTGCCTTCAGAATCAGCCTCTTGATGCAAAAGTTGAATATCTAAACGCTTATGACAAAGAATAGCTACACCATTCCGTTTACCTGAACCCGGTGATGCATAAAATGAGACCCACCCATTGACGTTGAAGCTTGGAAATTTCCTTGCTTGTTACATGAATTTCTTGTAGTAAAACTATATCACCTTTTAGACCAGCAATATGTGATAAAACCCGCTGACATTTGATGGTGGACCCTAAACATTTAGCATTTCAGGATATAACTTTTCACGGCATATATACAAGCAAAAACTTTAAATAAAACTTAATATGAAGTGCAACTAGTAAAATAACATAGCCGATCATAAATACATGTCCAATAAGAAGAATTCAAGTAGAAAAATATTGTGCAGTGGAGAAATACAAAGTTGGAAAGAATATCATAGTGGAACAAAAAATGAGTACTGATGAGAAGAGAAGAAGAAGACCAGCAAATAAAATGGTGAGAGAGAAATGGATGAGAGGGGGAGTGTAGAAACTGTGAGAAAAAAGATGAAGACAAAAGATAGAAAAGTAAGTAGAAAAGAAGAACATGATAGTAGGAAAAAGAACCAGGAGATAAATACATAGACAAAAAGAAAGACCAAGAGAGGATAGGAAGAAGAAAAAATAAAATAAAAAGACATACCACGAACACACAATGAGAAATGAGGGTGGGGGAGCCACGTAAGGAAGACGGCACAGCCACTCGAAAAACTCCAGGACAAGAACGGGGAAAGGAGGTGGACAACAAGACTGGAAAACGGTCACAAAATCATTGGACCATGGGGATCATACCTGGTGATAAAAAAAGAAAAAGAGTACATTATAATAACCATATAATTCGAAACATATAACAACTAGAAGGAAATGAATGACAACAGGTTAAAACAGAACAATCAGATCCAAGGAAAAGGAACTAATAAAACAGCGTAATCACATAATCTACAAACAAGTAGACTAGAAAGATTTGAAAAGTAGGGGAGAGAAATGAAAACAACCATATCAATGCAACAACATTAAAAGCAATGAAGAGTGCGGAATGTCCATATCTTCTTGTCTGCAAGTATCCAAACAGAGTTGTAGTAGAGCAGGATCTTCATAATTAGTAGTTTTGTTTTTATATGTCACCTTAAAGAGGCAAGGATGAAACAAACCATATCTGGCATTCAAATTCCGAAGTGCAGGCCTCATATCCAGAAACTGCTTCCGACGATCCGCTGTTGCTTTTGCATAATCCTGAGCAAAAAACAGGTTAGACCCTTGCAAAGAAATTTTTCCTTTAAGCTTGGCTGCCTGTAACACCTTAAGTAAATCAGTATATTATAAAAAGTACAAAATAATGCCTCTTGGTCTAGATGGTGAGGAAGAATGTTGCCGGACACGACCCAGATGGTGTGCTCTTTGGATATTCAAATGTGGAGAATCTGAAATATTTAGAAGTTTTGGGAGAAAAGACCGAAAGAAAACAAGAGGGACAGAGCCTTCAATACCTTCCACAAGGCCATAAATGCGTAAGTTATTACGCCTGTTTCTATTTTCCAAGTTTTCCACTTTTTGTTTTAGACGTGAGATTTCCTGATGCATGGAAGGTACCTGGTTGACAATCACTTGAACAGAATCAACTTTATTTTCTAAATGAATAACTTTTTGATTGGTATGGGACCAATTATCTTCGATACTTTGGAGACGAGCATTTGTTTCTGTCATATAGGGCTTGAGAGCACGAATTTCATCCAAAAGTAGTTCCATGGATATAGATGTTGGAAAGCTGGAAGGAGAAGGGGGATCTTTCTTGACCCGTTTCCCTGTTGCTGATGATGATGCAGATGCTAGCTTAGAGATTGGTTTAGGCACAACTCGCGTAGTAACAGGAGTAGTTCCATTTATGGCTGAGGAAACTGAGGTGGAATCAGACTCTTCCATGCTGTCCTGTAGAAAATTTAAATGATTGTAATCCACCACAGTAGCAGGATCGAGGGAAGAAGATGCACCACGGGTGACTCGTGCCTTTGCGATAAAAATCGTACTCCAAGAATATTAACACCTCGTAAGGGAGAAGTAACTTTTGGTTTAAAAGTTAAACAGAACAGCGAAAGTCCCAAGTCATCAATATATGAGGACTAGTTTCATACAGTACACAAGTGTTGAGCATAGAACAGCGTTCAAAGAAAGAAGTCCCATTTAAAAAGATGGAGCAAGTTCATAGCTGTTCACAGTGTAACATCCCAAATTGTCATGTGTGAGGAATACCAGACTGAAAAAATAAAGACACTCTTTCTCAAGGAAAAATATTAAAAGTCCAATATTGCCAGTAGAACTCATCACCTTTATGGGAAAGTATATGAAGTTACACATTGAGGCACAGTTAATATGTCCAGGACTCCAAAAGCATAGTTTATGTTGCAAAACTACTAGAAACAGCCAAAAAGGAGCCAAAAATGAGAAAAACAAGTGGCAAGGAGGAGCAATAGCCAGCCATTAAATAAGGGGAGCGTACATTCTTCAAAATTATTGGAACCGCCAGGCTTTAAAACCAAGAACAAGCGATAACAGCGCTCAAACTGTAAAACAAAATGGCGGCCACAAGCTGAGCTGACTGGAGCAAAGTCAGCTTGAAAGGAAGGCAAAACGCTCACCTACGATAGTCTGGAGCACCGTAATGAAATGAGGACAGCTTCTTGTCAACTCGCCGTCATTATGGCAGCAAACCAGCAAGCTGCAACTGCCGAAAATTGCCTCCGTTCGCCATGTCACCACGGAGCTTCAGGGAACGGCGGCCATCTTCTCGGGCGCCGAAGCCACGCCCCGGCCAAGCTCTTTCTGACCATGCAGATAAGGCACGGAGTCAAATGCTGCTGTACGTTAGGAAGGAGCTCTGATCTAGTCATTTTCAGAACACCCATATCACATGGTTCTTTACTTGATCATCAGCTTTGCGACTGTCATTCTATTTATCTCCTCAGTTCTTATCTCCTTCTAGGAGTTTCATCTATGTTATACATCTAGTCCTGTCGTGCTGTGCTAGTGTCAGTGTACTCTAGAATTTCTTCTTCATCTTATGATTATTATTATTATTATTATTAATAATAATATATAATGCACCATCTCACTACCTCCTGCGATAGGACTTGAAAGCTTGAGGTGTAACAGGAGGGAATAATTGGGTCATGTACCCAGTGATTAAAACTGCTTTATCTGTAGCTGCCAAACCTGCACTTGCAAGTGATTTCTGAGTTTGATTTGTTCCTTGAGATTAGTTTATTTTGGAACTAGGTAAGCGAGGAGGGTTGGATTTGAAACGGTAATCCAGCATTGACTATCAGCAGTGAGCACGGTTGCAGTCATGGGGGTCTTTTTCATTCTCAATTGTTCTTTTTTTAATATCTGGCTGTAGACACTGATGGCCTGATTCACAAAGGTAAGCTTACACGTTTGTGTAAGTTTATGCTTTTTCAGGATTCACAAAACTGCATTTTAATAGTAAGTTTATCAGTGCTGAGACTCCACACATAAAAAGAAGGGGCTGTCCTATCTTTTTAGGGGCTGTCCTATCTTTTTATGTGCAGATTTCTCCAGAGTCTCAGCACTCATAAACTTACTATTAATATGCCGTTTTGTGAATACTGAAAAATCGTAAACTTACACAAAAGCGTAGGTTCACTTTTGAGAATCAGGCCCTGAATTATTAGGAATCTGGGGCTTGAGCACATTATTCCTGGACTCTTGGGCACTTCTTTCTCTTTCCTTCACCATCCATTGAAAGGAGGCCCCATTCTTTGAGCCGTCATCTTTCCTTTCTTATATATTGATATTGTTGGCCTTACTGGGTACCTGTGGGCACCTTGGTTTGCTGACAAAAACCTCCCCTTCGGAATTTGCCAAGCATGGAAACATAAAAAAATTTCCATGGTGAGAAAGAGATTCATTTTAGAGAGCACGCGTTATATTAAGAGATGGCCTGTGAAATAGCAACAAGTGGTCAGTCGCTCCTCCAGTTACAAAGTAACTTGGAACCATCAAATACAATAATCTCTAATCTGGAATATATTCCTTATTAAATGAGAGGGGAAGCTGAGTCTCAAAATTGTTATGAACCTAATACGATGGACCCACAGAGTGAAGCAATCACAAACAACATATTAGTCTTCTCATATAAGACCACTTAGAAAAAAGAAGGAAAAATTAACATGAAGAAAAGGTGGAAGGCAATCTTGTGCTTAAAAGTATTTTAACATGCTTGAATCTGCCAGAAGGCACAAATGTACTCTTGTAAAAGCACCCGCAAATTCTGGAGCTTATTTCTGAGCTGGCTCAGCCGACCTCCAACTTCCCTACCGATTAGATCCACTCTTCTTGATGAAATTAAGGCATGCATGTGTTCCATAGCCTGCCTTTAACACATCACAAACAATAAACATAGGGGTTGAGCCATGCATATGTGATATGGAGTATCTTAAATAGATGTTTTCTAAATAGAATGAATCAAAATATGAGGAGCTTCCACCTGACATATTGACAATTGTCTTGTCGCCTTTGACAAATACCACCATTTATCTGGATGTCCAACTTGGGATGGTATATATCATAAAGTGGTGCATGCATTCTTTAATATGGGGTGTTATGGATGGAGAAATCAAGAAAGATCTGTTGAACATTACGCCTTGTGAAGGGAGTAAAAATGTATGCATTGTCTTACTTCAATATTGTGAACTCTTCATAGAGCCAACTCCTATACTGCCAAATGACGGAGAAGGCAGTCTATTGTACACTTCCTGATCATATTACTGCTGGGCATTATCCAATCCAATTTTGGATCGAAAGCCACAATAACATACCGGCATCAAATTCATGTGCAGCTGTAGATGGCTAGTCCTAGATTGAGATTAGACCAAATCCCAACAGTTTTGGCATTGGAGCCATAGACCTCTTTGAGAACAAACCTGTGTGTCTCACTGATCGATTGCAATATTAGCCACCTCCCTTTGGTAAGGATTTAATTCATAGCCATAAACGAATTGATTTATGATATAGTTGCCAGCTGCCTAGCATTTGCATTTTAAAAAGTTGCCCAAAAGTAACTCAAATTATTATGGTAGAAATGTTTTCTGGATAGCGTGCCTAACTATTGTATTTGATATATTTCTTTAATGCATAGTAGCTCTTGCTTATGCACCCATAGATTTCCGCCTGTTGCTTATCGATTGGTTGCATCATGATAACCATCGCTATTCCAGGCCAAAGATTAAAGGTGTGTAATTATAGTATGCAAGCCTTGATTTACCATTTCCTTCTTTCTATAATTCATCTGTCCTATATGGCCATGGCTGAGTAGAGAATGTGGAAAATGTTTTTCTCCTATCGTTATTCTCTTTCAATGACCCCTAAAAACCCTTACCTCCACTTCTTTTTTGGTCCCTTTCTTCTCACCCCACTTCCGTTCCACTGATGTCAACCCCTTTTTATGGTCTGGCTTGAGAGCGCAGCTCTCGACAGACAATGATGTGAGAATCACTAAGAGAAGGTCTTTGTCCCATCCACATGCTGAGAGCCAGGAGTACATGTTTTGATTGGGCACAAGTTGTGTGCTTCAGCAAAATGTGATTGCCTTCCACACAGCTGTGATCATTTGTTTGTTTATTCAGCTGCCTGGGCTTGAACTTTGAGAGGCTCACATATGAAATTGTAAGCTGATAAAGCATCGTAGATAACTAGATAATTTTATGGTGTTGTTCTCTGGCAGCAGCATAGATGGGAGGAGGACAGTCATCAACCTACAAGGATTTTTAGGTCTGGATTAACAGTGCAACTGTCACCTGACCTTTTAACCTACACCATTAATATTCTACAGTTCATTGCTACATATCCATTCCAAGGCTATCTGCTTGCAATGCTTCACATTGCCATATAACATTTCTTTAAAGCCAGACCTATTGGCGTTGCCAATGCTTGTTACTTAACATGCCTATTAATTCTTGAAGGAGGTCAAGCCCATTGTAGGATGTATGACACACTTACAGCTAACAAAAAAACACTAAATTCAGAAAAAAGATTTATATACAAACACATATACAAACAACGACATAAGACAGAAGCATCGAATGTAGACCATAGATGCCCAGAAAGCCAAAAGAGGTCTGTGTACTGAAAATAGTAAAGAAATTGTTCTTGATCGATACTTGACTGCAAGTTTAGATTGGTTTCCAGAGGTATCCTTGACTGCTCCACCAGGGGTATGGCTGTTTCATGAGCAGTAACTTAGGGTATCATTATCTATAGTTGCCAGAATTACCACTTTAGCCTTCCCACATACTTTTGCTGACCAATACTGTTTGGATGTGGCTGCTGTTCATTCCCGCGGTCTTTGTGATGGCGTTTTGTCTTGTGTTACTGTTGATTTATGAATTTGTTTCATTTGCTAATGTGTGTTCTGGCAGTTCCCTTGTCTCGTCTGACGTCTTTCTGCTTTGCCTGTCAGCAGGGTTTTTTCACTTATGATATGCTCACATCGGTCTGACTGAGATGAGGAAGACAGGATGATGATGTAATGCCTGATTAGTCACAATACTCCTCTGTTCTTCAAGGTCAGATTTCTTTGTCACAGTCTTTCTTAGTCGTAGGACTCTGTGAACTTTAGCACTGCTAACCTGTGCTAAAGTGCTTGTGAATCTCTTTAAAACATGATGGTATGTTAAAATTATTTAATCAGCACAAACAATTATCCATAGGTGTCAAGGTGCTACTGTCCAGGCGAGAGATCGCGAAAGGAGAAAGTTAAGGGAACAGCCAAGTTTTGAGATTTTTCCTGAGCTGATATGTTATGTTAAAAGGATTCATTTTGGCTTATACCCAATTAGCACATTTAATTTACTCCTAAGTCCCTAGCACAGTAGCATTATCTGTACCCAGGGTCTGTAAATTAAACACTACTAGTGGGCCCACAATATTGATTTGGTCACCCACTTAAGTGGCGCTTTAAACATGCCTCAGGCGTGCCATTGCAGGCTGTGTGTGCAGGTTTTAACTGCTATTTCAACCCGGCAAAATAGACCTTTTGCCAGGCACAAACCTTCCTTTTTAAATACATATAAGTTACCCCTAAGGTAGGCCCTGTACAGCCCATAGGGCAGGGTGCAATATATTTAAGAAGTGGGACATGTGCTTTAAACTTTTACATGTCCTGGTGTCAAAAAATGTTTAAACTCGTTTTTCACTACTGCAAGGCCTTCCTCTTCCATAGGATATCATTAGAGTTACCTTAATATATTTAATAAGCTGTAATTTTCAAATGGGTACAGGTAACCATTTCATGTTTTGTGTCTTTGGTATTGTAAAAAAAATACTAACTTAGAGGTGGCATAGCCACAGCGGCAATGGATTTGGATACTCAACCCGGAGCTCTGACATCCCCGGCCTGCAGATGCCACGATCCTGTGTTATCCCCCCAAGCCTTGTTCCCTTTCACTGTCTGCCAGTCAGGGGGCGCTGTGGGCATTGCTGCATAGCTGTGGGGCTTTTGGTGCCCATTGGGTCTATGATTGATAGGCAGTTGAGAGCTAGGGCCCAGCGCAGAGCAGGACGGAGTGAGAAACTGGGCAACGCCGGGACCTCCAGGCAGATTCTGCCTGCTGCCTGCTGCCTGCTGCCAGTGTGTACAGAGGCCCAGTGCCCAAGAAGGGTTGTGAGGGCAGTGCTATGAAGCCATGGCAAAAGCAGAGAATGAGGCTCAGCTGCGCCATGCTTGGGCAGCAGCAGAAGTTGCCATTTAGGGGCATCGCTGGCAATGCTGGAGGAAGAGTGGCACTGATCAGGAGTGTTGTGGCCCTCTAAAGGCCGTTGGTGCGGTGAACATCACCCGAGGGGCCAGTACAACTTGAGGTGAGCCAGAGATTGGCAGCGGACCCCCTTGGAACTGGCTCAGCCCTGAGAGGCACTACAGTGCAGGCCCACCTAGTGAGGGACCAGGAGTGGGGGCCAGCAACCTGTTGCAGTGCCGGGAGAGCAAGAGACAGGCCTGGAAGCAAACAAAGGCTCCTTTGGACCAGCAACCCAGAGTACAGCAATCCTGGTGGTCTCACGGTATACCAGAAGGGGACAGAGGAGCCCCCGGGTCTGGCCCTGGACAGACACTGCTGTGGTGCTGGGTGGGGCCAGTGCTGACTCGGTTGGATCAGAGTTGCCCAGGAGAGGGCTCCGGGAGGGTCTGGCATTGTTGCCCCTCTAGGTAGGGGAGTGAGCCCTTAATGGGGTGCTCAGTTACTTTGTGATGATCCATTTCCCCCCTCATTTGGCCTGTAGAGTGGGGTGAGTGGGGAGTCGTTTGGAAGCTGTGTGGAATATTGGTGACTAGTGGGTGCACTAGAGCTGCGTGTGTGCCTGGACAAATCTCCTTTTCCGATGGTGCAATCTATTCCGGGGGGCCATGCATCAGATAGGGGTGATGGCGGAGGGCCGTGAGCCATGAGCCAGCAGGCCCAGATATGGACCTGGAGACTCACATGGCCATGATACTAGCAGCTTTTCAGCACACAGAAGACACCTTGGAGCACAAAATCGAGGCAGTGGTAATTGGTGTGGGCCTCTTAAGGGTAGACTACACTAAACTAGCTGTGAAGGTCACAAATGTGAAATCGACAATGGCTTGGCTTCATTCACTGTTGTCAGACCATGAGGAAAGGTTGGCCCAGCTGCAGAAGGAGATGGCGGGTATTTCAGAAAGGGTGGAGGGCGCTGAGGGACGATCTTGCAGGAATAATGATTGACTGGTGGGGCTTACAGAGAAACAGAACTGTTTATGGAGAAGTTGCTTGCCTCTGTGCTGCTGAGGGGCAGAGTGAAGCCACTGTTCTCAGTGGAGAGGGCACACAAGATTCCAGGCTAGCCCGCGGTTCCTGGAGCACAACCCAGACCAATTGTGGCTCGCTTACTTATCTTCAGGGACTGAGACCATATTCTACAACTGGCATGCACTCATGGGCCATAGCAGACTGACAATAGCCCAGTGAGCATTTATCTGGATTATAGAACAGTGGTCCAGCGTAAATGAGAGTCCTTCTTGGTGGTAAAGGAGCCTGTGTGGCACCTCAAGTTCAAGTATGCCTTGTTGTTGCCAGCAAGTCTCCGGATGGAAGTGGGCTCTACGGTGCACTTCTTTACAGAGGCAATGGAGGTGTCGGAGATGCAGAGTTACCCAATGCTGCAGGGTCAAGCTGGTGAAAGATCCCCTGAGTGGCAGACTCAGCAACTGAGGTGTCGTCCACATAGAGGGATATGGTTGACCCCCACTAGAGCAAAGGCATGTATGGAAAGGGACAAGGTGGTTGTGGAGCTACAGCATGGACTCTTGAAGCACTTGGTTAATCAGTGGGAGGCCCTGGCTCGGGCGTCAGTAGGTGTTTATGGAATGGGGAGTTCCTGATAGTGGTGTCTTCGTATTTTCCGCCCGGTATTTAAGGTCCTAAAGAGCATGGAAAAATGGAGTGCTGATTACTCAGAGGCTAGGGCTCAACCTGACCCAAGCTCTGTCTGGGAAAGAAAAAGAGAAGGAATGCCCTGCCGGACCATAGACTGCCCAAAAAGGAATTGCACTCTAACAGTATGCACCTGCTGCACTAACAAAGCGCCACAAAGAAAGGACTGTGCTTGACTCCAAAAGGAAAGGAGCTGACTGGCTGACCAGCAACAGGTACAAAAGTGCTGAAGAAGTCTCCTGGAATAGCAAAGAGAGAATGCCGTAGCGGACCTGCCTGAGCTCTGCTGGCCTCTGCTGCAGTGAGTTCTTGATCCCCAAGTCCAGGGCTATTTGCTGGTGTCAGAGAGAGCTCCTCCTAGCCTAATTGAAGGTTTCACCACATCCAGAGCAAAGTAAGAAGAAGCCTTGCAAAGCCTTGCCACACAGATGCAAGATTCATTGGGACAGACACCAAGAGATGCAAAGCCCTGCAAAGAATCGCCTCACAGTTGTCAGCCTCAATGGAATCAATGTCGAGCAATGCAAAGTCTAGACGCATAGCTGCTAGCTTTAACAGATCCAACACAGGCTGACGTGAAGCCTTGCAAAGGGTCGCCACACAGCTTCAATGGAACCGATGCAGCACAACACAACTTGATGCAAGACCTCACATCACAATCCTCTCAGCTCCCTGGAACCGACGCCGGTAGACATGAAGCCTTGCCACGCAGACTGCACGCCAAAGACATAAGGTACAATATGCTAACTGGGTCCTGTGCCCCTCCTGTGCTCCATCATGGTCAGCCTGAACTTTGTACTGTGTCCATGTCCAGCGCAAACAGACACCCTCAGCTGGCACTTTGTGCCTTTTGTCGCTACTTTTACCTACATGTTTAGAAATTCATCTGTCTGGTTCCCATTATTGGATTTTTGTTGTGTTAGTGTCATTTTAAAGATGAAAATATTTACTATATTTAAAAATTGGTGTTGGATTTTTATTGTGTTGTGTCTTTAACTTATTTACTGTTTTGGTGGTATTAAATGTTTTACACATGCCTATTTCCTAAGTTAAGCCTAACTGCTCGTTAGCAAAATCTACCAAGGGTTGACCAAGGATAAATTTACTCTGACTTGACTAGGCCTATTAGTGATTGTGGTATTTTAATAGCTAAGGGTGAATACCCCCTCCTACTAATAACAAACTTTCCCACACTTTTCTAAAGAAACTCCCATTTTTTAGTACACATTACTCTCAGATCAATGGACAAAAAAGTTGAGGGAGCAGTAAAGAGGGCTCATTCCACAATCAATTTGTCTATGCAAGGAAATGCCTATATTTGATATACAGTATTCAATTCCTTTGAAGTATTTCCTTACGTTAGCAGATCAAATGCAGGAAGCACAGGCTACATCTATTCTTTTTTCTATCAGAGTCTCAGGTCCAGTTTCTGTCAGATTTACCCTTCGATAATTTGCTTGTATCTGCTGTGGCCTGTGGACCAGCTATAGCTGCTCGCTGTCACATCTGGATGTGTGCTTGGAAAGTAGACTCTGCATAGAAGTCTGTCAGTGAAGTTAACATTCAAGGGTTCTAAGATTTTTGGGTCCCAGTTAGACAATATTGTGAAGAAATCCTTTGGCAATAAGAAGATGATGTCTCCACACACTATCATGATGTATCATAGAATTATATTAGGAGGTGGAGCATAAGCACATTTTGGTGCTTGTGTATTGTCTTCTGTTCATGACCTTTAATTTCTGGTACATCCTTATTAAATACCCAGATGAAGCATCAATATTGGGCTTCTGCGGATTGCTTTATAGCCATACTTTTGCTCAATCGTGGTTAGTTTGAGTTTTGGCTCACTTAGTAAGGACTGCGACAGGAAGACAGACAAGGAGGTAATGACTAACCCTGGGCGGCCAACTACGCTACGCTCGCGTAGTTTGTGCTACTTCGCGCTACGCGAATTGCACGTAGCACAGTGCAAAAAAGTGTAGTGTAGCTGGCATTTTTTGCTCGCTCGCGGTCCTCAATGTCAAGTTGGCGACCGCGTGCGAGCAAAATGACATCCCGGCGAGACTTTTTCCTCGTTCGCGATCAGCAACATCAAGTTGGCGATCGCGAGCGTGGAAAATAAACCTCCCGGCGAGATTCTCAACGCGGGGAGGTCAGGTTTCTCATTGCGAGTGGTCGCGTATGCTCGCGACCGCTCGCGATGAGAAACTACCAGTCTGCTTTGGGAAAGCTGCCGCTCAAGTAAAAATCTACTTGAGCGGCAAAAAACGACAGCTTGCATTGTGCGAGATGCCGTTTTCAATGATTGCACAGTGCTGACAAGCATCCGGCTCTGTGTAATCATCCCGAACAGCGCACTACGCAGTTCGTGTAGCGGTACGTGTATCACGCGTAGTACGAAGTGCACTTCGCGTAGCAACGCGTAGCGCTACTACGCAAACTATGCCCGTATTAGTAATGACCCGGTTACCCACGGCAATCTTCATTACTCCGAGTCCAGTTCTTCCTGTCACACTCCTGAGCCCGTGCTCCCTCCTGTAGGAGTGACGATTGAGCTTCATTTTTTTCTTTTTAGGCTTGATAATACCAGTAAGTGGTCTCATCCAGTTCCTCCGTTTTGCATGATGGGAGTGGGGGGCACATTGAAGGAGCTTCAGTTTCTTATAAGCTAGGTCATGATATTCTGTCAGGCAGAGGAACTGCCCCCTGTGTAAGGACTGAGGCCACTGGCGTAACGAAACTTGAAGGGGCCTCCCTGCAAGGTACGTACGTGCATTGGACAGAGTGCTCTGCTGAGGGGGGCCACTGGAGTTTGCCCCCCTCCCCCCCCGCGCCCCGTGGGGGCTGCGGGGGCCTGTGTTACGCCCCTGACTGAGGCAGGAAGACCTGGGCTCGGAATAATGAAGAGTATCGGTCAGTAACTGGGTCATATCCTGCTCGCCATTTCATCAGCTCAGAGGACCTTACTTTAAAAAAGCTGTGGGCTTCCGGTGGCGTTTGACAAATCATTTTTCAGATCAGCGTTCTCAACCCATAAACAAAGATGTGATGTTTTCATGGAAATGCTCGCCTTAATCCTTTCTGCTGTCTCTGAGACGCGTGTTTTCTTTTAGCAGCTGAACTAGTGCGCTCTGCTCAAATTCTTTCTGAAGTGGTTGTTGATAAGCTATCAAAATGCATTTATTTCGAAGGCTGCATCTCTCTTTTCCCTTCTACCAGGTCCAAGCACAATCAAAAACCCCTTTAAACCAATTTCCTTTGTTCGCTGAAGACTTGACAAGTGCTTAATGTTTCATTTTCTGGAATTAGAAGTGCGTCCCACTCAAAACATCTATTCGCCGTCCTACAGAGGGCACGCATTTCTGAGGCCGTAGGAGGGCACGTCATTGCTGGACGTTTCCCCCTGTTCTTGCATGTCTTCCCTCACCCAGTGAAGAATATTCCAAGCAGTCCAGAATACCGTAATTCAGAGCGGGCGGAGGGGTAGCTGGAGGGAAGCAGCTGCAACGGCAAAAACAACTTTACAACGAACTCTAGGAAGGTGAATTGGGTTCGGACCTGATAGAATGACAGTAAAATAACAGTAATAAAAATGGGAGCAGTTTGTAAAGGTCACTCGTCACAGGATCCTGAACTGGTGTATATAACAAGCATTTGCAATGAAATAGGTCTCGCATTTACGCGAGTTTGAGCTATTGACATTGCAAACAACAAGGCCTTTTATTTTTTTTTCGTTTTTAAAACATAAATAAAAGGCATTGTGATATACAATGCCAATAGCTTAAACTCGCGTAAATGCGAGACCTATTGCAGATGCTTGTCAGGACTTGTGCCCTGGACAGGAGGTCAGGGGAATGATAAACCGGCATGACAAAAGCAGAAGGGCAGACAACAGAAGGGCAGGGGTGGAGACAGAAGTATGGGTAAAGGCTAAGGCAGGGAGAGAAACCGAAAAGGAGGGGAACAGACGAAGGAGCAGGGTGAAAGAGAAGCACGGGTAAAGATGCAAAGACCGGGGAGAAACAGAGTGGCAGAGGTAGAGACTGAAGCACAGGAAAGACAGGAAGGCAGGGGAGAAACAGCAGGTCAAGGGGAGAATCAGAAAGGCAGGGGTAAAGACAGAAACACGGTAAAGACAGGAAGGCAGGGGGAGAAACAGAAGGGCAAAGGGAAAAGCAGAAGGGCAAGTGGAGTGAAAGAAGGGCAGGGGAGAAAGAGGAGCCAGATTAAAGACAGAAAGGCTGGGACGAAACAGATGGGCAAGGAAAGTGACCGATGGGCATTGATGAGACAGAAGTGTATAAGGAGAGAAGGTTATAGGAAAAACAGAATGTTGGGGGAAGAGACAGGCGAGGGGAGAATCATATGGCTGTTGAAAGAAACAGAAGGGAAGGAGGCAGTACAGAAGAAGGCAAGAAGAAAAAGTTAGGGTATTCCTAGTTTCCATCCCGTTCATAGGGGTTGTACGTAATTTTACTGTTTATGGGCGGAGTGGGCTTAGTGCGTGCACCCGAGCACACATGGCGGCGGTACGGCGCTCATAGAGCTGTGCACAAGTGCTCCTGTTCACAAGGGCTGTGCATTATTTTACTGCTTATGGACGGAGCATGCTTGGTGCGTGCCCCGGAGCACATATGTTAACGTGTACAGCGCTCACAGAATGGGTGACTGCTACCGTTCACATGGGCTGCATGTTATTTTACTGATTATGGACGGGCTGTGCTCAGTGCATGCACCGGAGCACACATGGCGGCGTGTGTGGTGCTCACGTAGCGGTGCACCACTGCTCCCGTTCACGCAATCTGCATGTTTATTTTATGTTGAGTGGCGAGGTGTCCTGTGCTCAGACGGAAAGGGAGGGGAGACCCCAAGGAGTACGTCTCTGGCCTCTGAACACGAGGTGTGCCGCGCTGCCATTAAAGTTGATTATGAAAGCCTGTGTGCCCTCCACACGGGAAGGGTTCAGTATTAGTCTCTCGCCAGTGGAGCCTGGCGTTGTGCACATCACATGGAATAGCGTATTTGGGGAGACGTTAGGGGGCGGGAGTCTGGAGCAGAGCTATCGCCCCATTTCTCAGCAGTGGCGCTGAGAGACCTCCAGTCTGTCTCGTCTCTTCCCCATCCCCCTCGGCACGGCTCTGCACAGGAGTGGCTCCGTCATGCTCTCTCCCACAGATGCATGGCCCTTTTGTGCCGCCTGCCTCGACTTGTCTTTCATCCCCCCTTTTGTCTCTGCTGCACCGAAATCGATCCCTCTGTGAAGACTGCTATCAAATTCAGCAACCGGCAAAAGGATAGTGTTACAAAAGGCGGAGGAGGAGGCTGCAGGGAGAGTCGCTGAGGAATGAGTCCCTGAGCAAACAACATGGCCGCCGGGGCACGCTGCCGAGCACCAGGATCCCACAGTGTGCATAACATAGTGCTTACTGACTAAATGAAGGAAGAGTATAACACCGCAAGTAAAAGATCCAGTCTGGTTGGGCGGGGCCAAAAGGAGATAGGGCGGTAACAAGGAGGGACTAAAAAGCCTCACTTACAATCCAAAGCCAGCATTTAGCATCAACAATGATGCAAGCCAATGGAAAGAAGAGGGGGATCCTACACTCCACTTCTGAAATCTGCTCGATTACAAGAAGCCTCACAGAGCGAGCAGCGTATGCGCGCTGCAACGCAGGTCTGCGAGACCTAAAAACGTGTGAATGATGTTGCTCCTTTGCGAGTAGCGGTGTCCCATACCTGGTACACATGTGTGAACTGTGGTAGCACAGGCAAAAAATCGGTCATCCACGTCAAAAGAAGTCTTCATATATCAATCCAAATTAACAGAGTGCCACTGGACTATATATTTAAATAATGTCAAACATCCTCACCAGGAAACTCACTTAACCCGGGGATTGACCTTGGAATAGGATGCTGATTTGTTCTGAGTTTAATAACCCGATATGCTTCAGAAATCTACTTCTTGTACCTAAACATGCATGTACTTTACCTGTTCAGGGTAATTTACAGACGTGCTTTTTCTGGCTCCAAGTGAAAGAAGCATCTTCATTGTTCAGCATTGATATCGGATTCAGAACCAAATCTTATTTTAAGTTTCTATGGAGGTCCTAATAAGATTTATAGACCTTCAGAGCTTTCTCTTCAATTTGAGAATTCTGCAAGAAGCTGAAGACCTAGCTCTTCATCTAGCCTTAAGCCTGGCGCAGCCGTATAGCTCCTGTTCCAGTACCAGGATACCCTCCAGGGTGAGTTTGTAAGGTATACAAATACAAATAACATAACATAGCTGTCAATGCCTGATTCTGTAGGATCTGTCAAAATTAGTGGGCTTTGAGGCTTGTCGGACACTACTTCAAATTGAACTTTGATACAAATCTTTGTATTCCTGCAAAAAAAAAACTCTGAACGTATTCCAAGGAATCAGATGCAAATTTGATGAGGTGCTTCATAGTTTCAACAAATCCACCATTTGATTCAGAGTGCCTGCAGTGATTGAGAACAGCTGTCAGCCAAGAGTTTCATTCACCAGGTACTCTTAAGCACCAGTGATTTCCATGGATTTATTTAGATGCAGATCTCTGTCTATCATCTCCTGTATTTACTACAAGCAATGTCTTACGTTCTTCAATTCCTTAACCCACTGAACACCTCGATTCTCTACAATTGACATTTCGAATGTGCTACTTCCTACATTAGTCCTGCCTTGCATCCCCCTTATCTCTTCTCGCCTTTCCACTCGTTTTGGGTTTATCTCACTTTCAGTTCTTCCTTATACCCTAATACACATGTGATTTTCTCTCTACCTTTGACTTTCCTCTAATTTATTCGCCTATCTTCTTGTCCTGATTTTGCATAGACCCTAATTAGTTACCCTTTCCTCCTTTCTCTTGCACCTCTTACCACTGCAGTGATTTTTCCTTATTGTTTCCTGGTTATCTTGGCAAAAGGATTCATTTTGTCCTCATGATTTATATCTTGATATTGGGTATTTATATCTTGGTATTGTCTGCTTCACAGAGAGTCCCTCTGTGCCAATGCTACATATACGCTTTGTACATTTGTAGTTTTCATAGTGTACCTTGTACCTTGTACCTTAATTGTTCTGACGTGAAATGCTTTAACGCTCTTGGGCAATGTTGATGCTATATAAAAGGGCATACATAAAAGTAGACAATTCAGGGGAAGCACAGCAGAAGTGCATTCACCTTGACAGTACAAAAGCTCACACATGACTCACCAATGAGATTGAGGATGTGATCCCAAAAAAGTTGGAAATTTGTTCAGAAGGTAAAGTAAACCAAGAAAAGTTAAATTCTAACTTTTCAAAAGAAATCTCTCCCTCTCTGCATCACCATTGTCACTTTATAATTTTAAGATACGAGGGAAGCAGGGATTTCCTTCCTTTATTATGGTACAACATCGAAACCTTCGATGATCTTTTATAATTGCTAGATATCTGTGCTTTTCTGATGTTTACACATAGTTTAAAAATGTCTAGTTCATCAGAATGACTACAAATTTCAGAGGCCCCCTTGATTTATGGGACATTATTTTCATATGTGAGGTATTTGCATGACATATCTGTTTTGGTACCATTTGAAACACTAACTATTTAAAAAAAATCATGCAACATGAAAGGACAAGCACACATTCTTGGGACGAATTACCCCCAGGTCCCTCATGTCCTCGTCCCCTTCATACTTTACAAGTGAGACAATCTATCTCACAGACAGAAAAAAGAAAAGAAGGAATATTGGTACCAGCCCTCCTGCCCACCCCCCACTGGGAGTACATAACCGTACTCTACCCAGCATTCCTCCTGTTCTTTTTTCTGTCTTCTGACACCGTATGGAGGCTCCTGTGGCTTACCTGCTGCTGGGCGGCGGGTGTGTTGCTATTCTTCCTGGACTCCCTCCCTGCTGGGCTTTGGGGGTGTCTGCTGGCTCCTCGTTCCCGGATTCCGGCTTTTGGCTGTTTGGAATCTTGCCGCGTGGTCCTGCGGTAGTTCCTGCTATGGAGGGTGTCTTCGCTGCGCTTCCTGGGTTGCCGGGCACATCGGGCGTGTGGCCGTTCCTGTTTGGATTGCCGAGTCACAGCGGTCCTTGGGAGGCTGGGGCGCTTTCTTCCAGCTTTTGCCTGACTTCCGAGGTTGGGTGCAGGAAGTCAGGCATTTTCTTGCCGTGCGGCTGATGGCGGTGACATAGGGTCCGTATGTAAGTACTGCAATGCGGTTTCTTGTTTTCTGTGTATGTTCCCATACTCTGTTGTTGCTGTCTGTAGTCCCTATCTGCATTTGGGTTGGTGCACTTTGTGTCCCTTGGTGTGTGGGCTCCTGTGGGTTGCCTGCCTCAGGGGTCTGCTTGCTGTTCTGTGACGGGGCACTTCAGGTTGGGCTCCTCTGTGTGGCGTACTGCTGGAGTTCTCTCTTTTTCTGTCTGATTCTGCCCTTCTGCAGATTTCCCTGTCTGGGTAATTTTTTCCTTTGTTGGCAGGCCTGAAGCCCTGAGCCTGTTCTCCTGCTCCTTTGACCATGGGTAAACATGCCAGGAAGAGCAGGCATGTAGACGTTTCCTCCTCATCTTCATCTGTTATATCTTCTTCGCCCTCTTTTGTGCGCTCCAGACGGCGTAAGGAGGGTAGTGATGCCCAGATTAAACGTCGAATCAAGGAGACATTGCTGGAGATGGGTGGCGCTCCAAGAGCTCTGGTCAGGCTCCGCCATCGCCTTCTTCTGCTTCGGAGGATGAGTGGTTGGGGGGTGAT
Organism: Triturus cristatus; assembly: GCF_964204655.1. Taxonomy (NCBI): domain Eukaryota; kingdom Metazoa; phylum Chordata; class Amphibia; order Caudata; family Salamandridae; genus Triturus; species Triturus cristatus. The sequence goes on from NC_140587.1 coordinate 680,801,246, forward strand.
AAACTGAAGGGCAAGTACATTGACAAGAAGATGTTGCCGGACTTGTTGAAGCATGTGAAGTCAAATATGGGTTTTCCTTGCGATGATTCCCCGAGCACTTCTGGGGGTTCCTTGCTTTGCCAATTCCAAAGCACTGCTGCGGTTGATGTTCCTGTCCATCCCTATATCCAGGAGGTGCTTAACCGGGAGAGGAAGGACCCTGATGGCATTCTGCTTCCCCGTTCATGGCGAAACTCTATTCTCTTCAGGATGTGGCCAAGGACTTGTCTGACTTCATTCCCATTGATTCTTTTGTAGCCAGTCTAGTGGGTCGTACTTCCTTGGCTGAGGAGGCAGTGGTTAGGGATCCCGTGGACAAGAAAGTGGATGCTTCCCTGCGGAAGATCTATTCTGGTACCCATCGGGCACGCTGGGTGGCATTTATGGGACTTTTGTGGCTCAGTCGCTTATATCGGCTATCTAGTCCCTGTATGGGTCTATGGATGATTCTACTGACGGTTCGGGACATTTGGAACATATTGAGAGGCAGGTGGAGTTCCTGTTTGATGTTTCCTTCGACGTGGTGAGAGCCTCAGCTCTCTCTGGCGGGGCTTGTGTGGCAGCTCGCTTCAATTTGGTTCTAAAGAACTGGAAAACAGATTCGTCCCAGAAGTCTTCTGCCCTGCGATTGTCCTTTTAGGGTACCATGATGTTTACGGAAGAGTTGGAGGGCAAACTTCATTGTCTCTTTAAGGAAAAGAAGCATTCCTCCTCGCTCAAGCAATCGTCCTCTGTGGCGGTTTCTTCAAAACCCAAGTCCTTCTTCCATCTCCCCTCTCGCACGCAGTTTTTTCATGGTAGGGGACGGTTTCCGTATGGTAGAGGTCAGGACAAAAAAGCAAAGTCTCCTCCTGCGAAGCCTCTTTCCTGACTATCTAGCGGCCGACGCCGGATCCGTGTTCAGAGGTCAGCTTTGGTTCTTTCTTCCGGCCTCGATGAACTCCTGTTCCGATATGTGGGTACTGGACATTGTGAAACTGGGGTACCTCATCAAATGTTTGGATCCTCCTCCAGACTCTGTGGTCCGTCTGACTCCCTAGCCATCTTGTCTGTCCAAGAGGTCGGTGCTGTATCTGGGGATCAAGGCTGTGCATGACAAGGGGGCAGTGCAGGAGGTCCCTCCTGTGTAGAGAGGGTGGGGGGTTTATTCCATATTTTTCCTGGTCCCCAAGGTGACAGGGGGGTTTTGTCTTGTCCTGGATTTGAAGGCCCTGAACAAATTTGTGTTACATCTGCCATTCAAGATGGAGACTCTCCAGCGGTTGATTCCCCTGGTTCTCCCGGGTCATTTCATGTGCACCCTGGACCTTCAGGATGCTTATTATCATGTCCCAATTCACCCCCTGTCTCGTCGGTTCCTGAGGTTTTGTCTTCAAGGGAGGCATTATCAGTTTTAGGTCCTGCCCTTCGGCCTTTGGTCGGCTCCCAGGGTATTCACCAAGGTGGTGGCTCCATTGGTGGATCTGTTTCATCTTTAGGGTGTTCTGATTGACCCTTACCTGGAGGATTGGCTCCTTCATGCTCCTTCCAGGGATCATTTGTTGAGGGATCAGGAATTGGTGTGTTCAGTGTTGAGGGCCCATGGGTTTCTGTTGAATCTCCCCAAGTGTCAACTGGTGCCTGCACAGGATTTGACGTTCATAGGGGCTCGGTTCCACACCGATCTGAATCTAGTTTTCCTGCCGGTGTCTCGGGCAGTGGCCTTGTGCTCCCTTGCTCGTCGTTTTCTGGAGGGTTATTCCTTTCTGGTCCGTCTCTGGTTGCGGCTTCTGGGTCTGATGGCCACTTCGGTGTTCACAGTGCCTTGGGCGCGTTTCCATCTGCGTCCTCTTTGGTCCTTCCTGTTGGCTCGGTGGGATACACTGGCTCACAATTTGTCCCTCTTGGTTCCTGTGTCTCTCTCAATCCTCCCTGCTCTACGCTGGTGGACGGTGTCGGATAATCTCACCAGGGTTCTGCCTCTGCATTCCTCCCCTCCGGTTGTCCTCACAATGGATGCCAGTGCGGTGGTGTGGGGGGTGACTTTGGGTTCCGACTTCCTTCAGGGTCATTTGTCCCTTCTGGAGAGTCGGCGGTCTTCGAATTGGCGAGAGTTGTCTGCTGTGTTCCGGGCAGTCATGGGGTTCCGGAGTCAGTTGTTGAACCGCAATGTGCTGGTTCGTTCGGACAACACAGTGACAGTGGCCTACTTGAATCACTAGGGGGGTATCAGGTCCAAGTCCCTGAACGCTGTGGTGTCCCCGTTGTTTTGCTGGGCAGAGGGGCACCTCTTGTCTCTGGCGGCTGTTCATATCCAGGAAGCAGACAATGGGGTGGCAGATGTCCTCAGTCGTTGCTTCCGCACCTCCCAGGAGTTGGCCTTGAATCCAGTGGCCTTTCGTCTGTTATGCATGAGGTTTGGTCTTCCTTATCTCGACCTCTCTGCTTCCTGGCTCAATGCTCAGCTTCCCCGCTTTTGCTCCCGGGTCCCTCGGGTAGGGTCTTGTGGGGTGGATGCTCTGTCCCTTCCTTGCTCGTCTTGGCTACTGTATGCCTTTCCTCCCATTGCTCTGATCTCTCGGTTTCTGTCTCAACTGGTGAGGAAGGATCGGGAGGTGGTGATGGTGGTGCTCTTCTGGCTTCCCACTCTGAAGTTGTTGGCTGTTCAGACTCCTTGGTTCTTCCCATTCCCTCTGTCTCCCTTGCGGTCCACTCCGATGTTGTCCCTCTGGCGGCTTTATCTATAGGTCTGGAGGTTGAAAGGCAGGGGTGGAGGAATAGGGGTATACCCGACCATTTAGCTTTGGCGATTCAGCAGTCCCAGAAACCGTCTACTCTTAAGTCCTGCGGTTGTCACTGGGGTAACTTTGAGCGTTAGTGTCTGGGTCTGACGTTGTCTCCTTTGGTTTGTCCCTTGCCTGATGTTCTCAGTTTCTCTGGGAGACGTTTGAGAAGGGTCTGGGTGTCTCCCCTTTGCGGGCCCAGTGGGCGGTTATTGTGACTCTCTGTTCCCCTTGGGGGAATTTGCCTGATGTTGATGACCTGGTTTCTCATTTGTTGCACAGTTTTTCCTTTTCGCATCCTGTGGGTCAGCCTTGTTTTCATCTGTTGGACCTCCCTTTTGTGTTGAAGGCATTGGTGGCTGCGCCTTATGAGCCTTTAGAGGACGTTGATCTGAAGTTTGTCACTTTCAAAGTTGTTTTTTTGGTGGCTATTACTTCGGCTAGGCTCCTTGGGGAGTTTGGTGCGTTGATGGGTCGGGAAACTTTTCTTTCCTATTCTGATGATGGCGTGGTTCTACATTTGGATTCGTCCTTTGTTCCCAAAGTTCCATCCCAGTTGCATCGCTCCCAAGACCTGGTCTTGCCTGCTTTGTGTGCGGAGCAGGTTTATGGGGGTGAACTTTCCTGGTCTTTGTTGGATGTTTGCCATGCGTTACAGATCTATGTGGACTGTACTCGTCCTTTTCGGCAGTCTGACTCCCTGTTTGTTTCCTTTGATGTGGCCTCCAGGGGGTGCAGGGCTTCCACTTCCTTCATTGGTCGTTGGTTGAAGCAAGTCATCATGTTGGTCTACTCCCTTTTGGGCACCCCTCCTCCGGCTGGGGTTCAGGGGCGTTCGACGCGGGGGTTGGCGACTTCTTGGGCGGAAGTTCATGGGGTGTCCCTGACTGAGATTTGTACGGCGGCCACTTGGGCTTCTGTTAATACCTTTGTTAGGCATTACCTTATTCAGAATGTTCTGGGGAATGATACTAACGTTGTTCTGGGGTGCTTTGGGACTGTGTGCTCCTGATTCCCCTTTCTTTCCTTGTGTGCTGTATTTCAATAAATCACTGGGTTGGCTCTTGTTCTGAGTTCTGGTGATTTGTTGTGGGATGATGTCCGGTTGCTGCTTGAGTTTTCTCACTTGTAAAGTATTAAGGGGACGAGGACAGGAGGGACCTTGGGGTAATGTCCTACTATTTACTTGTAATCTTCCTTACTCTGGGTCCCGTTGTCCTCGTTCCCTTCATAGCATCCCTCCCTCTTTCCCGAGCCTGCCGGCCCTCATCTGGGGCTTATGGTTGGGGAGAAATTCTGAGTAGAGTACAGTTATGTACTCCCAGTGTGGGAGGGGTGGTACCAGCATTCCTTCTTTTCTTTTTTATGTTGGTGAGATAAATTATCTCACTTGTAAAGTATGAAGGGGACGAGGACAACGGAACCCGGAGTAATGAAGATTACCAGTAAGTAATAGGACATTACTCGCTCCCTGTATATCTCACGTGTCAGAATTTCAATAGACTAGTCAATAGAACCAAAAAAAGAACAACATTGGCTGCATTACCAAGTGCCCAACTTTTGACAGCCCTGCACACGCTTGTCATGGTCCAGGGACACCACAGAGGGCGTGTTAGTCACTGTACTTTGACCTGGGTCCTCTGCTTTTTAGAAACCTCCATTCCTGTCAAAAAATAAATGACTGTAGTAAAGAGCAGGCCTGACCTGCTCATTTATGATGCAGAGATTGGAGCCACCTTACTAGGTGGAGCCAAATACTGTAATTTGTCTTTCCTCAGCAAACATTTTTATCTAAATACGAGAACAAACCAGCGAGGGTCCCTCTAAGAGTTTCTTCTCTGAGTTTCACAAATGCTTCTGTCAAGTCGGTACTGGTCTCCGTGTTAATACCAGATCACTGTGAATTGTGCGTGTGAATCATTAGCCCAATCCAGTAAAGTGGTTTTGGCAGAGGCTGCCCCCGAAGAGTGCATTGGGGTCCAGCGCAATAACAGCTGTCGGGGTACTGGAAATGACCAGTCTAAGCCACCCCAGTGGCAGACAACAAGAGGAGGGGTGTCTCCCCCCGCTTCTCCCCAGAGAAGAAAGCACACCAAGGTTGGTGCAAGGACTGCGGGCCAATGAGGGCCCAGTAACAAGTAATGTTTTGAGCCCCCCACAGGAGGACACCACCACTTCCTCAGCTGGGGCGCAGAGGGTTAAAAAAGACTGCACTGCCCCTGCAGAAGGTACAATCATGGGGCAGCGCTCAGGAAATTTGAGATGAGTAACGGCAATGTACCTGGTAGGCACCATCCAGATTGTCCGGTGGCCTCAGTGGGAACCAGCTTGTGAATGCGAGTTTAGACCCTACCGCCCTGCCCCACCTGCTTGTCCCATCCGCTGGTTCCCAAAGCCGCTAAGCTGCTCTGCCTGCCGCACTTCTTGCTGTGCTGCCCCATCAGCGTTTCCAGGAATTCACCACTGCCACAGCCTTGTGAATGGAGCCCGCTGATGGACGTGCGGGACTCAAATGTTTTAATCGCTCCTGAACTCACAGCACTTTCCTCTGCGGTCTCTTATTCTGTTAGACACAACTTTTTTCTTCCCACATATTTCTGAAATCCTCCATCTGCATATCTAACAACTCAGCTATTTTCACTTTGGCACATCTCCCTACTTGCTCCTTCTGCATGTACTTCCCTTCATCTCCTCCACTTTCTCATCCACCCAAGCATACAACCCCCTCCACTCACCTGTAAGCACCGCATTTCATTTTCCTTTGGTTGTTTCCATATTTCACAAACTATGTGCCTCCACATATTTTCCAACAGTTACTATTTGGACATTTTTTTGCATTGCTCTATGCGCACTGCAAGCAGAGACCAACGACTGGATGTGCAAGTAGTCTGACCTCCTTTATGACCCACTGGCAGGCAAAAGGAGAAACTCGCCTAAGCTCCACAGCTCTCAACATGCCTCATCATAAACAGCCACCCACAACTTGTTCTCACACAGACACTTGTAGGCATCATAGTATGCACTGCACTAGAGTCATATATTGCTTGAAAAATATATTCAGAAACACATCTGGAAAAAGCAAATAATCTTTCGGAATGCAGGAAGTAAAACATATGAAATGTAAGCAAGGACAGCATTACTGACATCAGGTACTTTGAAGGCGTTTACAGTCACTGCTGAGAAATTGATCAATGTTTTGGCCTGTAAAGGTAAGGAATTGATTAGAGGGAATGATTTTAAAGACAGTTTTTAATTACTTCCAAGTCTGAGACTCAGCAGAACCTGGCCCACTTTAACTCCGGCACTTAAGTTCACATATTTGAATCTTGGGATGTAAAAATACTAATACTGCACACATATAAAGAAACCAACTGGGCATTGTGCTACGGTAGACTGTCCCAATTAAGTAATCTCTCCTCTATCACTGTCTTTGCATTATGGGTTTGACAGGGTACAAACCCAAACAGAGCATTGTCTTATAAACAGCAGCATGTAATTGAGAGGTTTTTTCTGCAATACACACAATCTCTATAAAGGTCATTCAGGCTCATCAGTGTAAGTTTTTTATTGAATCAAACACATTAAATAAAAATAAAAATTCTATCTCCTCAGTATGGATAGTACCTTCCATAAATAAATGGTTGCATGATTCAGTTTTCAAGTGACCATATTTCATAGTACAGACTCGAAGGTCTGCATTAACAACCCTGGAGCAGTCCCCTGGATGACCTAAGAGGCATGACATTGGTATGAGTGTGGACACCACTCTAGGGACTAGTCATCCTCTATATAAATTGTTTGCGGAAAAGAAGACAGTGGCTTGTTGTTCATCTGCAGTATGTCACCAAACACCTCCAGTAGGACCTCTATGTCCCTCATACTCTACAGAACAGACTGAATGGAGAAGGGCATTAGTGTGCACAATAAGGCAAGCACCTGAAACGCTGCCACGCCCTGTTATATGTTGGCAAAAAGGGCAAATTCTGCTTTGGGAGAACATTGGCTGAAGCCCTGTCATGGCTGGAAGAGATCTTCTGGTAGAACTGACAGTCATGTGCCGGTTGATGAATGAAGGCCCTCAGTTCAGTATGATGTCCCCTAGTGGCCCCCAGTAGACGCTAAAACACATGGGTGCACCAATCTCCCCCTAATAACGTCCACAGGAAAGCAGATCTGTAAGATAATTGTGGGACTAACTGTGCTCTTTCTGAAATAGAACAAGAGAGGCAGTCCAGGACTTTCTTCTGCAGCCCATTGAAAGTAATATGGTGGTGAGGTGTCCCTCAAGGTCAACCCTGGCTGAATCCAGTGAGAGGTGGATGATGACTGTGGCGCATAGGACGCCTCTTACTTTGCGAGAAATGACGAGTCCCTGACTGCCTCCTGCAGCGAGACAATTCCTTTAGAATATCTTCAACAAGACAAAGACTGCATTCATATTGTTGTGACTGTGAAATCCCACCTCAGATTCCACCCACGGTGATTCCCGCTCTTTATAATGTCACACAAGCCCCTGTAGGCCTCTGACAGCTCCATGTGCGTCATCTGGGTGATGGCTCCGTACACAATGAAGAAGCACTGTTAATTGACGTTATGAACACATCCAATTAGCAAGGCTGCCTGGTGCCTGACATGTGCAGGAAACATACATGAAGAATGTTTGAGTGACTGTGGCACAGGTTTGAAGACCCATTATCCTATTTAACGATCCATGTTTCATCACTGACAGGGGTGGAGAGCCGGGCTGTAAGAAGACGGATTTTGAATCAAAGAGCAATTATCTTGGAGCGAGAGCACAAAAGTCAGGTAAGTGCATTTACATTTTCCTTCTAGCAGCATTAAATGGCTTGATTACACAGTTCCACGAAGTCCTGTTTGTCTTTAATCGTTTTCTGTCAGGTATCTCTGGAGCCAGTGTAATTATTGCGTCGCATCCCTGTGTGGAATGCAAGCTTCTGTATCAGTGCGCGCCTTAAATATTTAATGGAGTTTCCTGAGCAGCATACATGATATGATATAGAAGCAGTCAAGCGGGTTTGCAATGTTTCGTTTAATTTAATCGAAGGTAAGCACGAGAACTGAATGCGATGCAAAAAATCCAATTTGTTACTGCGTCACAAGTTCAGCTTGCTTCATTTCTATAAACAAATGTACAATTGTTTTTTATTATGGTGGCTAGCAGAAAATAATATGAAGGTATGTTTCGCCCTGACAGGTGTATTTACGAATGTGAGCATTATTACATTCTGGAGTCTTGTGTTAAAATGTTGATTTATTATTTTATTTTATTCAGGGCTATATTCGCAAACTTGAACTCCCCAAAGTTTTTGGCGTTTTCCTTCTTTTTGTCACTGCTGATTCTGTAGATAAAAAAATAATTTCTTTTGACTTATCAAAATGTATTTCAATATTCCGGAAAGCATTTAGCAGTTATTGATTGCAATAATTATCCGGATTTAAGCAACTCATCGCCTGAGGCATAGCAGTGCATGACCGAAACGCACCTACCAGGCATAACCTATGTGGGATCCAGACATTCAGACACTTTGGGGCATATTATCAAACCAGGCGATAAAATTATCGTCGCTTTAGCGGCAGAAAACTGCCGCTAAAACGGCGATAATGGGCTTGATAATATGCTCTATGGAATTCCAATTGAATCCCATGTTAAATGTGAAGGACGTCTAACATGGACTTCAATTGGAATTCCATAGGGCATATTATCAAGCCCATTATCGCCGTTTTAGCTGCAGTTTTCTGCCGCTGAAGCGGCGATAATTTGATCGCCTGGCTTGATAATATGCCCCCATATGTTCATTGGATATGGAAGGTGCTCATAAATGATGTTAAAAATATTTTTTTATCAAATTAACATACATTCTATAGGATATTACTGACTAAGGTAGAACACAAGTAGGTCATAGGGACCGAGTACAAGGAGGACTGCCCCAGATATCAGGGTCGTCATCCGGCCATTTTAGAGTGGCACCTAACTATATTATGGGACATGAACTCAGTTTCCTTCAGGACCAGTATAGATAATTTAAAAAATCGAAATGTGGAGTAGATCTTTTGTTGGTTACTTAGGGGCATATCAGCAAGGCGAGGCGATAGAATTAACGCCGCTTTTGCGGACGTTTTCGGCCGAAAAGCGGCAATAATTTTATCGCCTAATTAGCAAGCTCACGCTAGTGATTACTTGCGTTAGCGTAGGAATTCCTAACGCCCAGCTTTGCATCTCTAATGTGATACAAAGTGGGCGTTCCTGACCTGACATGACAGGAGAAATGTCGCTAGGCGACATTTCTCCTATCATCAAGCCCCACGCTATGAAGCATAGAGGCAGGAAAAGTAGCGATAACCCCTGTTATCGCTACTTTCCTTACGCCTGCTTCAGGACTGACTTAGCCATGATATCCTATGGAAGGTGGATATCATGGCTAAGTTTGTGGGGCCCTATCAACAAGCTAACGCCACATTGTGTGAGATTATCGCTGGGTTTCCAGCGATAATCTCACGTTAGGCAGTTAGCGTGTGGATTTTTATCGCTTTTGAGATAAGCGTTCCTAATACCACGCTATCTCAGCGATAAAAATCCATGCTAGCCGGCGATAATTATCCTAGCGCTAAGTGCGCTTAGCGATAATTATCGCCGGTTGTTGCTGATATGCCCCTTAGATCTTTGTAGAAGGCTGTCCTGTCTTAGTCAATGCCTTTGTTTAGTAGCTGATAACGGATGACTCACCCAATTTACCACAGCCCAAAGTTTACTATTTCTATTGGAATTCCTTCTGTTGAACACCACCATTGTATAGAAGACTGTCCTAGTCATATTTTTAGGTCGAGCATTCGAGACCTCTTGTATATACTCTAGTATATACTTTAGTATATACTTATATGTGTATATACTTCGTGGACTCTGGAGATCAGCCCTAGGACTTGTCTGCTTCCGCTTAGGGGCTTTTTTTTCCGTTCAACTGCCTCTATTTAACTGTCTTGATAGAAAATGACCAGCAGAGGTCAGTAAAATACCAGAATTGCTTTCTGCTGAGGGACTTCTTAATTTGTATTTTTCTGGTAACTGCCTCTATTTAACTTTCATGATAGAAAACGACCAGAGGAGGCTAGTAAAATACCAGAATCACTTTAGCATTCTCTAGATTCCAGTCCATAGAAATTGTCTTCCACGAGCACCCGTAGACAATCATATTTTTTTCAAATCTTCTATTTTCAGTGATATGACCACCGAAGGCCCTGCTTTTATATTAAAAACAAAGCTTCGGACTATACCATTTTCCGCTGAAAGGCAATATTTCTGTCCATGTGTTCCCATACCTGGCGTGTCACGCAGTTCAGTGCTTACTTTCCCTCCATGTAAAGAGCAGTAGATGTTTCAGCACCCAGGCTAATGTGCTGCATAGCTAAATACATATAAGGTCCCAAAGGCGAGACCGAATGCACTTCAAATGCTTGTTTTTAATGCTTTCCCGGCCTTGGATGAATGTTGTGGCATGGGATATTTGTTAGGTGAGTCATGCAAATGGACACTCACTTTGCGGGTGTACCTAAAAGACTTGCATACGTGATAACAGTTCCTCTACGTTTCCATGGCTTGGTAGAACACAGTATCATTGTCGTTTCCACACAAACCATTCCCAGCCATGAAATTAGGAAATTTTCGGAGAAAAAGTGCCCACTAAAATGGGCGGAAACATACCAGCAGCCAGCTGCATTTTCAAGATGTGCATTTAGTGTATTAAAATGCATTAACAGCTGTTTCACTGCAAGGGCTTTTTGGTTTGGCTGACTATAAGGAAAAGTGCTCCTGACCTACTGGGCAGCTGTTCCTACAACCGGCAGTTTCTATTTTGACCTGGGTGTCCCTTTTCTAGGCCACTGATCGCAAGGCAACCACTATGTTCTGATCTAGTGCACATTAGTGACAGTTTTGGTATGCCCTTAGGTAAGGGCGACCCTCAAATGACCTCAGTTGGCATTTGGTTTCCCCACACTGTTGTCTCAAGGGCTAACCTCCATTGACCCATTTGTTGAGGGAGCTGGTAGCAGCAATGTGCAGTTTTCTGGTACAGTAGTAGCCGTGAGTGGTGATGTCTAGTGGCCTTACCTTGAAAATGAACTTCAGCGTGAATGTAGCCCCTTCATGTTTATTTTTTAACAAGTATGGGCATTTACAAACATTATCCGCATATTGTTGCAATAACAATCGTGAACATCAGAATCAGTGCAAATGAAGATTGATCACAGTTCCACCAGGGGAGTGCGGTGCAGAGGTGCTCTTTAGCTGTCAAATGAACTGTCAATCAATCTCGCTGTGTTAAAACGGTTTCCTTAGCAAAAAGGCACTTGCAGAGCGAGTTAAGCAGAACCCTTTGGAATTTAAGCAAGGAGCTGCCCCTAGACAAAGAGTCTCCAGGCAGATCCGATTCACGCAACTTGGGGGAGGTGCTCTTGGCTATCCATGGTACTGAACCAAATCCAAGACCATAGGAGCCAGCCGGCGTGCCAAGAGCGGGTAAAAGTAAATGCAAGATCTTCCCAATAGAGCCACACGGGGCTGGTCATTCATGCAGGTTAATCTCTTCTCTTGAAGTGTCGTGAAAAGCAGGTTGTAGTCGGACTGCCTTGGTACCTGCAAGCACTCCTGTTGAGAAAATCTTTATCCGGAGAATCAAGGGAATTTTGTAGAAAGCTGAGCCTCACTGAGGATCGGAACTACATTTCCCAGAATCCACCTGCCCAAGGACTTTGAATGGCCACACCGGACAGCTCGGGGAACAGTACTTCTGACTTAGCGATTTGTGCCTGCCGACTGCAGGGGACTTGTTCCTCTAGACCCAGGTAGTTCTTGTGGAGTCTAGAGTTTGCAGAGGGATTCACCTTTTTTATGGAACCAGTCTCTTGCCTTGGTTGAGTCACAATTCAGGAGGTGCAGGGTGGCTGGCACAGGTGCAAAGCTTAGCGTCTATCTTTGTGCTGTCTGCCTTGTCATGGAAACGGGTCTCTTCTTGGTATCACTCCGAATCTGAGGTTCTCGTGTCTGGGGTGCCCCTTAAATCCTGAATTTAGGGGGTGTTAGTGGGTGTGAGGGCTAGTAGCAAATGGGCATCTAGTCCTGTGGCTAATCCGTCCCAGTAGTGACGACATTCTGTGGGTGTATGTCACTAAAACTAGTCAGAACCTGACTTTAAGGCTAATTTCAAGATGGCCAAAACCATCCTCAGTTGCCCACCTCAGCTACCATCCCCTAAAGGAATGGTCAGCCATGTGGAGGTAGACGCTTCCTGCATAACTAATTTCCTGCTATCCCACAAAAAACAGTGCCTGGGGCAGGGGGAGGCTCTGTCCTTGAGTGGGGAACAATTCCTTTGTCCAGTGGCACCAGTGAAGACTTTGAGGCTCCCAGCCACACCGGTGTAGTCACTAGCCATCCTTTGTGGTCGGAAGTGTCACCACACAGGTCCTCTGGGAGTGGCACACACTCCCCACCATGAGGTCAGACTCCTACCTTGTGGCAAACCTTCAAAATAGCCTGCCAAGGCATGAGAACACTGGGTTAACATGGTGGACACTGTCCAAAGTGCTACCCATGTACCTCCTGGTTAAACCTCAACACTACCATCATGTCAGAGGTTAAAAATCGTGGAGTTTGCCACCAAACATGAAAGAAATTGGCCGGCCATCATGGATCTGGACATATAGGGAATGTCCATATTCCAGCCCATGTTATCTCCATGGCCTGCCAGACATTTGCAGTAGAATTACATTTAGAATGCTATCACAGGGGAATATATGCTTGCATATATATTTCCACACACATAATATAATGCACCCTGCCTCCTGGGCTATAGGAGGCCTACATTAGGGATGACTGACATATATTAAATACAATGGGGTGATCCTGTCACACATGGTGTGTGCAGGATCGATCTTGAGCAGCCAAGCTGCCTATGCAGGGCTGACGTGGCAGACCTGCAGACTTTGATTTTACTCGGGTCACCCAGGGTGGCACAAAAAGTACTGCAGCCCTGGTACCCCTTTTATATCCCTGTCCTGGGTACCTCTGGTACAATATAGTAGGGCCTGACAGGGATGTAAAAGTACTTGCCAATTGAGTATTCAAATTCCCATATACAGTTTAAGGGAAAGAGCACTGCTGTTGGGCCTGGGTAGCAGGACCCAGCCCAGCACACTTTCAGATGAATTACCACAGCACCTAGCAGCAAAAAGTGGGTGGATGACCATCCAAAAAGGGCACTTTTCAACACTTATTCTCCACTTGCTATTTTTTGGGGGGAGTTTTCCACTGTAGCATGTTGGGAGATGCCTACCTCTTGCCATGTAAGCACCAGTCCCTACACCACAAATTGGGAGGAGGGCAAGTCTTTTTCTTTGTAAAAGCATTTCTAGCCCAGCTTACTTGGCTGAGATGTCAAAGTATCTGAATGGAGTGGCTATGATTGTAAGTGGTCTGCTGCTGGATTGTCAGGAACTGCAAATTCATGCACTGTATGGCAGGTACCACATGGTGCGTGGCACACTGTGCATTGATGCTTTCAAAATGCTTTTTCCTGGGGGCGAGGCCGAACTGAGCAGCAAGATGGCTGCTCTCTAAGAGGGCTCTGCTGGCCAAGCCCGAAAATCCTTTAATTATCCTGTGAATACTCTATAATTTCATCACGCAGCACATAATATGCTTACCTAAATACAGTGAGCACTAAGCCTTGTGCTTTTGGACTCCTGAGGGGAGATTGATCACCAGCCGGACCCGACTGAGGACAGAGGCCTGCTGCGGCCTGACGGGCGTGCTTCCATGATCTGCCCGAAACTGGAGTGGTGAGCGGCTGTTGCCAGCCCCTGGGATCCATGGGCTGCGAGTGCTGGTGCCTGTGGCCTCCTGGTGGTGATGGCCTGTGATGTGATCACTCTACTGTGCGGGGGTGCCGGCTGTCAGCTGGGACCTTGTGAAGACGTGCCGGTAGGACCGGCTGCCTGGTGAGTCCGGCGGCGGGTCTGCATGACCACTGTGTGGCTGTTAGCCCTCGGTGGAGGGCGCAGCCCGAGCGAAGACTGTGGCATTTTCCTAACTCCACACTGGGCCCTGCGGAGGTGCTGGCAGCCCGGCGTGCGTGTGGACTGTGTCACTGTGGGCCTCGCATTTGACTCTGCTGAGCATCGGCTCACTGCATGCCTGCAGGGGAGCTTTGGGCAGCTGCAGCCCGGAACGTGGAGGCAACCAGGGCGGACCCGTGTGAGACGTGTGTCTGTGTGATCGTGGCTGCCCCTGAAGTTGGCTGGACGGGGCCAGCTGGAGTCACTGGCGCTGTAAAAAGCAACAAAGACAGCACTGCCCAGATTACACTGCCACATGGATGGGATCATAGGGGGCAACATTCTCAGCACACAGAGTGCAATCAAGCAGGGCACAAATCAATAATTTCATATTTGAACTGGCCCCCCATTCCCCCCTGTTTTCCATAGCATCACGTTGGGAGTGCTGAGTGTGTCTGAGGTCCTACAGCTCGGCCCAATGGACTTCCTCTTCTTGAGCTGGGGAGTCAAAACAGCTGTTGCACTCCCCATTTACAGCCCTCTTGCTATGCTACTAGGAGGTGTAAACTACTACCTTGTGATTGCGCTAAGTCAAAACGAAAATGGGAAAGACTAAACCTGTATGAGCCCTGCCTCTGTCTAGTTAGAGCCACCTGTGGAAGGGTAAGCAGTGCCGCAGATCACGATCGTCTGCTTGTCTACCTGTCCATCAGGCGCCACAACTATGGGCAAAGCAGATATCAAACAACCAAAATTGAATTTTGACAAAAAAGCGACACACCAACAGGAAGGAGGCGCCGTGACCTCCAATGAGACCGCGGATGTTGCGATGGCCACTACACAAAAAGATGATTTAAAATCCAATTTTGAAAGACCTTAAAGCAAGTTTGCATGCTATCGACTAAAAACTGGACTCCCTAGCTGCACACATGGACCACGTCACCCAGCGTGTGGAGAAGCACGAAACTCAAATAGATGCCCTTGAGACCAGGGTGTCTGACTCCGATGACCGCCAATCTGAAACGCAGGAGCAGCTGCTACACATGGACAAGATTCTTAACCTTATAAAGGCAAAGAATGAAGATTTGGAAGCCAGATCCTGGCGCAACAATGTCCGCATTACTGGAATCCCGTAGACGACAAACATTCCCAAAATGGAAAAATACGTGGAAACTTTACTGAAGGACCTTTTTAGCAACGACCTCTCTAACACTCTTGGTGAAGCATCCACACCGCTCGCTGGGCCCTAAACCGCCACCTGGAGCCCAGCTGCGTCCAATTCTTGCTTGCCTACTCAATACTGAGACCGGAACACTGTACTCAGAGAGGCACACGAGCAGGGATCAATCGAATATCAGGGAAACACAATAGCCATGTATCCGGATTTCATGCAGCTGGTATGGGCGGCACGCCGGGAGATCAACCCAGCCAAAAAATTGCTCCAAAAGACTGGAACTAAATACGCTCTTCTTTACCCCGCTAAACAGTTCAGATCGATGGTAGGCCCCTCATCTTTACAGATGCGTCTGCTGCTTTGAAATATGCCAAGCAGGCGTTGAAGCAACAACCGGGACCGAAACATGCAGATGGCACGCAGTCATGCAGCCATTTGAGTGATAATGAGTGACTGCGCTGTCCTGAAGAAGAGCCATGCTCAGGTTCTATCATCGTATATAATACTTGAACTTGTATGATGTTCCCTGTTTATGATTGCTATGTCCCGCATATAAGGGCCCGTCGTAGATGCATGTCTCTCTTCTCACCTTAATGCAGTGTTATAAATAGATTTCCTTATTGCTAATGTAACAGCATGAGTAGCAATATTCTTAGGCTCGGCCACCCTGCCCTAAATGGCAGGGATGTACACCGGTGACTCTATGTTCCCCCCGGAATAATTCCCTAGCAGCCTTAGGGCTCTTTTGTATTCATCGTATTGTTCTTAGAATATGGGAGGGACACTTACTTGACCTAATTGGGGGATTGGTGTGGGACGGGGGCATGATGGGTTTAATGGTTATTGCTCTATGCCGCAAACGGTAATATTGGAAAAGTCATTGTTGCACGCGCTTATAAAGCTGTCTAATGTACAACGTCATCATTTAGACATTATAGTTCCCGCATATGATCCTACACATTCAACGTTACACACTGTTGACCACACTCAAAAATATCGAACCCTGGCCTGTTTAAACACAGCAGCATATAGGTCACCATGGCAACGCTAAATTGAATCACTTGGAATGTTTGCGGCCTAATGGCCCCATGCCACACTTACTAGTCGAGGCATGGGGCGGACATCTGTTTCCTACAAAAAACTAATTTGTCTGACTCATCCTTGCCCAGACTCAAATCCAGCAGATTCCTCCACTTACTCCAGCTACTCATGGGGTGTTGCGATCTTGAGCTGCAAGGGTCTGCCTTGGAAAATTGACCAGGCCACAGTGGATCCAGAGGGCTGCTATATCCTATTAATGGGCATGCTTTACGGACACCATAAAATCTTAGCTAACAATTACGGGCCAAACAAGGATGACCCTGTTTATTTTAACCGGATATGGCAGGGTACTGAATCCTTGGGGAACGCTGCAATACTCTGGGGTGGAGACTTTAATGTATTCCTATTGGAACTGGTTGATAGGGTGGGTGCGGCTCGCCCACATCACCTGAATTCAGCTGCTGTAATCCGCATCTTGATTGTTGATCACTGCTTGGTCGACACTTGGCGTGCACTTAATCCTGGACTAAAAGAGGGCACCTGTATCTCTCAGCAACACAAAGCTTGGTCCAGAATAGATTTCTGGCTTACATCTCGTGAGATTCACTCATGGGTAAACAAAGCCACACACCATCCTCGCACATTATCCGACCATGCACCCACGCCCATCACATGGTGCCTACCTCCACACGCGTTGCTAGACATGCTATTTAGGGAGGGTATACGTAATAAAATTGCTGAATATTTTGAACACAACATGGGCTCAGTGGACTCTGTAGGTACTACACGGGAGACTTTTAAAGTGGTAATCCGGGGGGACTGTATAGCTTTGCAGTCAGGAGTGTTAAGAGATATCTGAAACCACCTTGCAAGGCTAGAAAGTGAGATCCGGGACCAAGAATGCCAATACTTCCAACCCCAAACACCTGTCAAACTGGCCAGTCTTCATGGGAAATTAACAGAATTTCAAGATAAGGCTGAAAGGGAAACCAAATTCCCAAACAAATACACACAGGCTCGCAGGTATGGGGGGGGTGATAGCCATGGAAAAACACTGGCAAACCTATTGAAACCACCTAGAGGTTCCTCCTACATCACTGAGCTTCAAATGCCGGATACGCCACCAATCACCAGACAAACCGAAATACTTGACACAATGAAATTTTTTTACACACACCTTTACACCTCAAATATGGGCCCCTTGACGTTAGAGATCGTCAACTATTTGGATGCCGTGGAACTGTTGTGGTTGGGAAATGCCCACTGTGAGTATCTGGATGAGCCGTTTACCAAATAGGACATTCAGAGGGTTATCCAGGGTCTACCCGGAGCCAAAGCTCCCGGGGCAGATGGCCTTACCTCCACATTCTATAAAGAATACGCATCTCTGTTGGCCCCTCGCCTACTGGAGTTCTACCAAGAGGCACTACAGAAGGGGTCACTGCCTCCCTCCATGTATGAGGCAATAATTATTATGCTGCTTAAGCCAGGCAAGGACCCCACCAAAAGTGACTCATACTACCCACTTTCTCTTATCAACATAGACAATAAAATATTTGCAAAAATGCTTCCCCTGATTGTACGTCCGGATCAGTCCGGGTTCGTACCGGGCTGCTCAACCTCACATAACTTAAGAAGCATTTTTTCGCTAATGCACCATCTTGCCCCTCACGTCTCTGCCATCGCAGCACTACTGGACGCCACTAAGGCATTCGATTCGCTGGAATGGGAGTTCCTCTTTATACTCCTGTCACGACTGGGACTAAGCCCCCTCTTTACACAACAAATAAAACTCCTCTATGCCTCTCCTACAGCCTGAGTCAAAGTAAATGGAATAATCTCTGACCCTATCTAGATCTCACTGGGCACCCGTCAGGAATGCCCACTATCCCCCCTTTTGTTTGACATTGCCACAGAGCCACTTGCTGCCAGATTAAGGCAAAACCATGCAAACAGGGGACTAGGGTTCTCCACGAGAGGATTAATCGTCTCCATGTATCCAGATGACATCACCCTCTATGTTATTGGTCAACTTCGCACCTATTACTAGAGAATTGGTGCGATACTGGGGCATCTCTGGAATCCATATCAACTGGGCCAAGTCTACTATTCTCCCATTGACTGATGGCACCACCACTTTTACATCCGAATTCCCGATAGCCTGAGCGAATGGCCCAACACGTTATCTGGGGATATGGGTTAGCAGGGACCTGCAAGAGATCTGAATCGTGATCACAAAAATGATCATTCTCCCCAAATTACTTTATCTCTTTGTATAAATATCCCAATACCCATCACTACACACTTTCTCAAACGCCTCAAGTCTAACATGATTGAGCTAGTCTGGGCCGGTAGGCAACCTAGGATTTTATGGAAAGTCCTTACGCTACCAATGACTCTGGGAGGACTGGGAGCTCCTGATTTTGCATTATATGCATACTGCGCCCAGGCACAATTCTTGCATTTCTGACAACACCCAACACCATTTCAACCAGACGTTGCCATCGAGACAGACAGAGTGGCCACACTGCCCCTGTCAACAGCACTATACCAACATTACAAGCGCCTAAGACAAGAAATTGACACTGCAGAGGTTATGCGGTGGGCATGGGGGGGATTCTGACGAATGGTAAAACTAGATGTAATATATGCACACTCCATGCCATTGGCTCAATATCCATTAATTCCCCCGCTCATGGAGCAAACTGAATGAGCACGCACACATCAGAAAGGGTTGACTACCTTTAATGACTTGTATCCCGACGGTCAATTCCTCACATTACAGAGCTTAAGCGTATTGCCCCAACCTGAATCATTGGATGCGCTGCCTAATTTGCAGCTCCGTGCTGTGAACTGGGCACGATTTGGCACATTCCCCACAGCCTCTCTGTCACTTCCAATGCTAGAACATGTACTCAAGGAACCATCGGCAGGCAAATTGATAACCCGGCTTTACACTATCACACAGCGCAAATCCACGATTATCATACCTAGTTCACGAGGTGCTTGGCATACAGACCCGGGGACCGCTATCACAGACGCACAGTGGAACTTCTGCTGCGGCCAATTAGAGCAGCTATTTCCAAACTACCATCTTAGACTCATACATTTCCTGTTCCTGCACCGACAATAACGCACCCCAACATAATTGTATCACAAGGGCTTGCGGACCGATACGCTCTGCGGAGCAATGCAGGCAAATGTCCTACACTTAGCCTGGGAATGCCAGCTATAGCTAGATACTGGGTGGAGATACAACACCACATAGAGGAAATAACAAGACAGAAGCTGGAACAAAACCCCATAGTGACGCTGCTAGGATATGTGCATGACAGAACAGCAAGGCGACTCACAGAACTCATACTTCTACTGGCAAAAAGATGGGTCGCAATGCACGGGGGGAAGACGGTGCCTCTGAATGTTAAGGCCTGGGTAGCAGATGTCACATACTGTAAAGGCTAATTGACAGGCTTCAGGGAACTAATGCCGATCCGCTCCCGCCCCAAGGACATCTGGACCTCATTCACCTGCAGGCTCCAAACCATGGACAGAGATATGCTATCGTAGATAGTACCTGGGTATTGAACACCATTGGCAGTAAACACTAAACCCACCCATACTAACCGATGTACGCTGACTATAGGTAATATAAAATACACACTAGCCGCGCCTACCCGGAATATATTTGCAGCTTATGCTACTTATTTAGGAGGATCCACAGAAATTTGCCTATATGTGTCTGCTGGAGCTGTTATGTTCACAGAACTACAAATGTCTAAGAATATGTTAATTTCAACCATACAGAATATTATATACCATGTATATTACGCTATGCAACAACACCGAAACGATCTACTGGACCATTGCTGCTGGTTCTTGCATTATGTTAATGTATGTACGAACACATGTAATAAAATATATATATTTTTTTTAAATACTTTTTTCCTATTGCGGCTTGTTCAGCAGCCCTTTTCTTAGGCCACTGCACAAGCCACAATAGAAAAAAGCATTTTACGACCGCTTTCATGGCGGTCGTATCATAATTGGGCTGTCAGGACCACCGACTTCTTGTCAGACGGTCTTGTGCCTGAAACGATGGTGGTCAGATGCTCATCCGAACGCCATCGTAATGAGCCCCAAAGAGTTCCACAAAGCCCTCCCTCCCCATCAACAGTGACTGCAGCAGGCTACCAACAGAGCAGCAATAACAACTGCTGGTGAGGTGAGTGGTGACACTGCTGTTGCAGGGATTCTGCACATACACAGAACTATGCGCAGGAAAACAGGACCTCACTGTATAGGGGTGTACCAACCTACCACATTAGAACCCCAAATCCCAAAACTGACGAGCTTTAGTGTTGCATTCGTTCTCCTCCAAATATCACAAAGCTGCAAATGATTAGACAACCCAGAACACAAAACTCCCGACTCTCTCAGGAATCGCGGGAGCAAGACATACTCTTTCGCTCACTCACTCGTACTTGTCCACAGTAAGAATTGTCAGAGTCACTGAAATAGTTCAAAATGTTTATTTTAACTATTGTGCACTACAATACAGTATACGAGCCACTACCAGCAGCAAAATGCATGAACTCAGCACAGTTAGCATTGTTAAAATTCCATAGAATACATAGGGAGAAGTCATAATATAAAGACTGTGGAAAAAAGGGCAATTAGGCCTAACCACCCTCCCCTTGACTAGAAGTTTATTTTATATAAAGGAAGATCTCTGGGCTTTGACAGCAGACCCCATACCTTAAAGCCTGGAAGTAAGGTTTACATCATAGGAATAGCAGAGCTCTTCTCCATGGAACGCTTTCTCCAAGTGTGTTAAAACAACATGCAACCCAGTAATATCAAAGCACAAGTCTTCAGTATTGCAGCTGTGTGTTGCATGTTATGTCTAGGTGCTAGGGACTGACCAGAACAGTATAACAAGGGGCATTGTTTATCGACCATGCACATCCTGTTCAGACTAAACTCCAAGAAAGGCAAAGAATGCAAAAAGCAGCCTGGCACAGACAGATTCTTGCAAAAACAAAGTCATGTAGTAACGTGCACAAAAGTAGCATCATGGTAGCAAAGCTCATGCTAACTTAGCAATGTCAACAATGTCCCTAAGGGCCAGTTAACACTGCCTGATGTGCACACTACATCTCTGTGCCAACATTTGCTCTATAGTTTTTATTCCTCTTTGTTGGACCCTATTCCTCTATGTAGCTGTTTCCAGGAACTACTGGACTTCATTCAGTGAGGCGTGAATACAGACTGATCACCAGCCTAAATTGAATTTATCTTGGAGAAAATGTTAAGGAACAACACATGCGGGGTCCCCTAAACCTATCTTACAGTGTAGAGTTCTAGCACCAGGATGACTTGAGTTCTACCCAGATAGAAAGAGCTCAAAAGAGGCCTGCGTGGTGTTAGTGTCTGCCCTTGCATCTGTAGGCTGACAGACTGACTATCCTTGTGAGTCAGAGAGCCGCCTGCCCCCCATATTCCCCCTAAATGTGGAACAATTGACCCAGATTCAGTAGGAGATATCTATCTTAAATAGACCGTCATACCCTAATCCTAATTAAGGAGATGACCATACATTTCTGGTGCCATAACTCTAAATTCTGAACATTTCCTGTTGGAGGATGGTTTATTGGTAGAGAAAGTAATGCAACTACCACTAGCAATAAGGCCACCCATACAATGTAAGGTCCAGGCAAGGTCTCAATACAGTAGCCCCGGGCTCAACCCTTGGTAGCGGGCTACAAGCAGGCAGGTTTACCGCAGGAGACAGGTATGTATAGCATTTAAAAACACCAAATTATTAAATAAGTAATACACAACAAACAATAATGATCCTGCACCAATTTATATAAATAATGAATATTTTTATCTTTAAAATGACACCACAATAACAAAAATCCAATATAGGGTACGGCAGATTAACCACGTTGTAGTGCTTAAAAACACATAGCGCCAACCGGAAATATCTGATCGTGCTTTGAAACTGACTGCGATGGAGCCGTAGTCAGATATAGTAAGGGGGGGCCCGGTTAACATTTTACCAGGATGGGGACTTTTAGAGGGAGAGGGTGCATGGAAGCTCTGTTAATCTGTTGCTTTCAGGGAGTCCACTCCCTAGCCCTTTTTGAAGCACGCCAAAGTTCTCAGGGCTGTAGTTCCAATTGTACAACAGGAACAGTCCTTCAGGGAACAATCCTGTGTGGTGAAGACAGCAGTGCCAGAAGGGAAATCCTTCTTCTGTTGTGTCAGGTAGCAAGAGCGAGTTACTATGCAGCTCTCACATATTCATTCATTGAACTAGGTTGACAAACAGGAGTGCACCTCAGTTGAATGAGTTGCATGGTGCCACCCAGAAGCATGACCGCTTACTCCAAAGTGTAGCATATTCGTGTCCCACAAAGCACTGCAATTTAAAGTTTAAGACGGAGATGTTCTCTCCTTTGGATTAACAGCTGGCAAAACCAACCTACTAGTGTGGTTCATTTTCATTAACACTCCCCCTCCATCTCCTGTACATTCTATTCCTGGGCCTGTGATATGGCTTGGGTTACAGGAAGAGGTGGTAGACCTGGCTAGCATTCCTTACTGTCCTGCTCTTTTTGAAACCCAGTGTGATTTACCCAGCCCCCGACCTGACCTGTTCTGTGCATCTGCAGAGCTCTCCCCATTAGATAACATGTGCTCTATTCGGCTACCTATCACCTCATCAAAGCAGCCTTGCTAAGCCTGTTAAGGCTGAACAATCAGGAAAGGCTGCTTGAAAGCTTGATTTGGGCTTACAGACAAGAAAGTCCTATAACTTCTTTTCTGTACTAGTTATGATAAATTCAACCGTGGCAAGTTGTTGGATTTATCTTTGACCATCTTTCAAGTCTTTGAATGACATTTTGAGCCCCTTCCTAGCAATATTTACAATTAAATAACATATTCCAATGTTAGCCTATAAAGCTATTAATCTACAATGGAGGACAACGAAATTGGCAGTTTTTCCCATCACAAGAGCTTATAAAACACCTTTTATAATGTCCCTGCTTATAGCTACATGGCACCCTACCTCTGTGGCTCTTAGGGGAGTCCTTAGTGGTGACGTATAAGTAAAAATAAGGTGGATTACTACTTTGGTAGTACCTGCACCAGAAAAGTTGTATTTGCATGTAATTTACTTTCAAAGACAGTCTGAAAAGCAGTGTTGCCTTTAAAAATGGCAGTAAGCACACAGCAGTGCACACTCCAGTGCAGGAAATCTACTGTGCCTCTAAACCTCCCTGACCTATTATATACTATGGACATATAAGTAGTTTCAATACCCCTTGCCTTATTATTACAGGGTCTGTCATTGTCAATTACAACTACACCTAATAACCATATACCTTTTTCATCAGAGTACAAGCCCTGGGTATAGCTAGCAGTGCCCAGCGCTCAGTCAGAGTCAGTTAAGAACCAGTCAAGAAATGGGGGTGAACAGGTCCAAAAAGGATGACTGTCCCACACTTCCTCACTGCAATTGTTAAATTCCTGTTTTCCTTCTTTATTGGCTGCACCAACTGTATTGTGGACTGTTTTTCAAGCGTTTGCGATTGGCTATAGTTTCAAATCCATTTAATTGTGTTATTTTGTTGAATATATTTGCAGTGTGGTTGTCATTCTTTATTACTATTGTTACTGGACATATATCCATATATTACTAGATATATGAGATTTCATTTAATTAAAATAAGGTATAGGGCTTAACATTGCTAATTTTATTGCAACTGTTATAGTAGTGTTATACTGTTCTTTCACTCCACTTTAACATTATTTATTCATTTATTTATTTATTTCGCGATTTTTATTGCGCAAACAAATACCCGAAGGTGTCTCGGCGCATGTGACAAAAACGAGAGACCAAGCCGCAGGATTACTGATTGAACAGCCATGTCTTTAAGAGCCTACGAAATCTTATCAAATTGGGGGCAGTTTTTATGGTGAGTGGCAAAAGGTTCCAGAGTTTAGGTGTGGCAACCAGGAAGCGCCTGTCTCCCCAGGTTGCCGTTCTGGTGAGAGGTAACGGAAGCAGGCAGGAGGTGGCGGATCTCAGCTGTCTCTTGGGGCTATACAACTGGAATGCTTCAATCAGAAACTTTGGACCGACGCCATGCACTGCCTTATAGGCAATGCAGAGGGCCTTGAATTTAATGCGGCCCTCTACTCTTAGCCAATGCAGGTGACGAATGGCTGGAGTAGTTGGCTGGCGGCGGGGGATGTCAAGAAGAATTCTTGCAGCAGCATTTTGTATGGACTGCAACTTAGATAGAATGAGTTTCTGAGTATTAAGGAAGAGGGTGTTCCCATAATCGATTTTAGAAAACACTAGGGTAGAGACCAGGGTCTTCCCAGCTGAGGTGGGAAGGTAAGGCAGTATTTTCCTAATTTTCTTTAAAATAAAGAACGCAGATGACACAACCTTGTTGACATGAAGGTTGAATGACAGCTTGCTGTCAAAAATGACTCCCAGGTTTCTGGCCTTATCAACTGGGACAGGAGGAGGGCCCAGCTGGTCAGGCCACCAGGCAGAAGACCAAACCGGGGAGAGATTACCAAAGGTCATGACCTCAGTTTTGTCCGAGTTAAGCCTCAGACAGTTGGAGGACATCCAGGTACTGACAGCAAGCATGGCGCTTTGGAAATTAGCTGCCACCGCTGGGCCGTCCTTGTGTATTGCCAGAACCAGTTGGGTGTCATCTGCGTAGGATGTAAGTCGCAGCCCATGGGCCTTTATTACCCTCGCTAAGTCTGCTACATAGATATTAAATAGCGTTAGACTTAGCGAGGAGCCCTGTGGGACTCCACAGGGGAGTGCAGAGACAGGAGAATAGAAGTTACCCAACTTCACTGTCTGGGTACGGTAGGCAAGAAAAGATGAAATGAGATTTCTAGCCATACCGTTTATCCCCAGGGCTGTGACACGGTCGACCAGAATATCATGGTCGACCGTGTCAAAGGCTGCGGACAAATCCAGCAGAATCAGGACAGCCGCACCTCCCTGGTCCATAATGGCTCTAATCTCATCTGAAGCTTTTATTAAAGCGGTCTCAGTTCCATGACCTTTCCTAAAGCCAAACTGCGTTTCGTCGAGAAGTTGGTGAGTATCGATGAACTCTGAGAGTTGTTTATTCATCAGAGATTCGCATATTTTGGCAGGAAAGGGGAGACACGCTATTGGTCTATAGCTGGCCAGAGCTGTGGGGTCCAGGGAGGGTTTCTTCAGGAGAGGTTTGATCACGGCCTTCTTCCAAAGATCTGGATAGTGACCAGTTTGAAATGCGGTGTCACAGATTTTCATAAGTGGATAAGAGATCACCTCGCTAAGGTTAGCCATCACTGAAGGAGGGCAGGGGTCTAAGGGGGAGCCAGACTTGGTAGTAAAGATAAGTCTGCTGATTTGATCTTGCGTAATGGGAGCAAAGGAAGAGAAGGGATCATGATCGGTGGCGGGTTCTACACCACTGCAGACTCTGGATCTTGTCTCTGCGTTCCCTGCAAAGGATGAGTATATATCTGCTACCTTAGTGGTGAAAAAGCTGGACAGAGCATTACAGAGAGACTGAGAGGGTTCGACCCCAGGTCCCGTAGAGGGGGT
This sequence comes from Triturus cristatus, assembly GCF_964204655.1. NCBI lineage: Eukaryota > Metazoa > Chordata > Amphibia > Caudata > Salamandridae > Triturus > Triturus cristatus. The sequence goes on from NC_140587.1 coordinate 680,826,972, forward strand.
GGACAGAGTGGTGACCACTGAAAACAGCTCTCTAGCAGAGTTGCTGGCATTCTCGATTTGAGCCAAGAAAAATGCACTTTTTCGGGCAATGATAGCCTTTTTGTATATTGTCAGGGCGTCTTTGTAGGAATGCTTGGCTATGGGGCAGTAACATTTCTTCCAGCGCCTTTCTAAGTTCCTGCAATGTTGTCGGTGGAGCCTAAGCTCTTCGGTATACCAAACCGCCGAAGGGGATAATCTGTTAGGTCGCGTAAACTTCTCCGGCGCCACCTGATCAGCTGCATTCCGAATCCAGTCTTGGAAGTCGGAGGCTGAGAAGACAGGATTAGCTACCCCCATAGGAAAGGATAGTGTCAGGATATCTGCCATCTGATGGATATCCGCATTTTTCCAAGCACGGGTCCCTAACCTAGTTCGTGGCCTGGAATGGGGAGGGTTAGCGTGCCGTGTATGGATCCCAAAGATAATGGCCCTGTGATCTGACCAGGTGAGAGGAAGAATATCCTGTACAAAGATGTCTGAGTTATTGGTAAACAGACCATCTAGTATGTGCCCCGCCTGGTGTGTAGTTCCCTTCACCAATTGTTGAAGTCCTAAGGTTAGGAGATCAGTGAGTTGAGTGGTTTCTTGGTTGCCCTGTTCTTCCAGAGGGAAGTTAAAATCTCCTAAGATCATGTATTCCGGCGAACTTATGATAAGATCATTAAAATCAGAGAGTGTGGCAAGGAAAGAATTTCGGGGCCCAGGAGGTCGGTATAGCAAAATTCCCTTGAGGGCTTGTATGTGATTAATATTAATAGCAAAGGTGGCTGCTTCACAGTTAATGGACTGTATGGGATCGAGTGTAGTGCGATAGAGATTCTTGGTAATGATAGCAAGTCTGCCACCTCTTCCTATATGTCTATCATGCCTAGCGACACTATAGCCCTCAGGGGTTGCCAGACAAAAGTCCGGTCCTGAACCAGCATCTCCCCAGGTTTCAATGGCAAAAAGGAAGTCAAGATCATGGGCGAGAATAAACTCGCTGATCTGTAAGCTGTGACAGAGAAGGGAGCGCGTATTAATGAGCGCTGCTCGATAACCATGGGGCTGAGTGATATGCAATTCATGAAAAGGTATATTGCTAGGGGGGTCTAAGGCTGAGGGGCCAGGAAGACGAGGTTGCGGAAGTTGGTATTGACACCCAGGGCAAGGGGTGGGGGTAACGCCCACTGCGGTGGAGGGAGGCCGAGTAATGCAATGTCGGTCGGAATGGCCAGGGTGCAACTGTCTTAGTTGCAGGGAAGAATAGCATAGTGGAGGGCCAGAAGTTATGGCCCTGGGCCGAGTCCGGTCGCGGACGGGCGCAGACGGGCTTGTCTCTGGCGCGCCTCCGGCGCTGCGCGCTTGCATGACTCTGTGTTTTATAGTCTCCCCGTCTGAGAGCGTAAATGCACGTTGCAAGATGGCGCTCAAAGTTTAGGATCTAGACCGATCCAAGATGGCGCTCAAAGTTTAGGATCTAGACCGATCCAAGATGGCGCTCAAAGTTTAGGATCTAGACGGATCCAAGATGGTGCTCAAAGTTTAGGATCTAGACCGATCCAAGATGGCGCTCAAAGTTTAGGATCTAGACCGATCCAAGATGGCGCTCGTGACTAGGAAGAGAGAGAGAGAAAGATCCTGCTCAAGCGGCAGGTGAGTGAATTCTGATTTTAAATGAGGGTATGCGGTTCAGAGTGCAGATAAAAACACAGTAAACACAGTAAAAGACACAAAAAACACAGTAAAAGACCGAAATCCGGTCAGTGAACTAGCAGCAACGAAGAAAATATTAGTATCAGCAAATGTCCCTGAGTAGGCAGCAGCAAGTACCCATGGAACAGGTAGTGGCCCCGTTACAACTGACTCCTGCGGCTGAGGCTAAGCGTAATGTCACAAACATTGAACTTGAATGTCACAAACATTGGACTGCTTCACAAAGTCACAGGGAGAGTCCGCGAGTCTTGGGAAGATACATTGCTCAACGTTTAGTTACCTGGCTAATGGGAAAAACTTGCAATTTTATCTTTGTTATCACTAAGTTGTCTCTGAAAATGCAAGGATCATGGTCAAGCCTTACAATGTGTGAATTTTAGTAGCTACCATCACGCTGAACTTAAATGGATCAACTTGTAGCTTAATGTTTGTGGAGTAGTAGACTGCCTAACAGAAGTGTGATGTACTTTATATACACTCACTTTCACCTCATATACTCAAAATGACTGACTGATACTCTGGAGAAAAAGTGTTGATTATTTTAGTTGTGTTGGGGATGAGAGTCAGGGATTCGCCAAGGTTTACATCAAAATTGGTGACCTTTGTGAGCAGTTCCAATTTTTTCCAGACAAACATGAAATAAGGAAAAATAAGAGTTGTAGAAAATTCACCTTTTATGTGCGGTCACCTGATAATTTTTACCTTTTTCTGGACTTTGCTGGTGTTAGAACTCTGTACACCTTAACCCTTCTAACCAGTGTTAAAATGTTTAAGCATGGCATTTAACTGGCATATTTAACTTACTTATAAGTCTCTAGTATATGGTACCAAGATGTTCCAAGGGCCTGGAAGCTAAATGCCACTAGTGGACTGCAGCATCTATTTTGTGATCACTACAATGGTAGGGAAAACATGGTTTCCGGCGTAAAAGCGTAGCCTGTCAATAGCAGTGTAAAAGCTGCAAATATACCTGTTAAAATAAACTCTCTTGACAGGGCAAAACCTTAATTTTATATATTATTTAGTCACCCTTATTTAGGCCCTTGAACCCTCAAGGCAGGTTGCATGGTATTTAATAGTAGGGCATGCAGAAATGTAATGTAAACAGTCTCTATGAAGACTAACACCCAAAAGCTTTTTTCCACTGTGGCAGGCCTAACTGCCCAAGGAAAAAAACAGAGTACAGATTAAAATCCCAATGCTGTATCTCAGAAATGGGACTAGCTAAAAAAATAATTAAGCAGCTGTTTGAATGTTATTAAGATCCAATGTAATGGGGACATAGGATTTTTAATGAAATATTAAGGAAAAGTACCTTTTAGAAAGTTACATTTTTCCTGCCTGAAATTCCTGGAGACTAATTTACATTTACTCCCAGATTTCTCACACCCAGGGATTAGCATTTGAATAGGTGTGAAAAATGTGGGAAATGCTTCTCAGGAACATAAAATAGGCTCATCTGAATGGGCAGAGGTGACTCCTCTGAACATCACAGTATTTGCAGGGTAGGCTGTGATCATTCTTTTTTTACAATAAAGTGTTGAATACTGCATGAGTCGTAAATCCTGATTTACAGTTCTATTAAGTTTACATATAACACTTTGGGATAAACCTGAAAGTCAGAGAACAGGATGGCAACACAATTCTTGTGTATCCCCTCTCTGGTTGCTGATGAACCCTGTTTTGTTCTACTAGACCTCTACCTCTGGGGGTCATTGGAGGTTTAGTGGCTGTTGCATACTGAATGTTGGCGCTTGATGTGGGAATACACCAGGATTAGCATAGCACACTTCAGACATGCCCGCTCGCCCTCAAAGCCCAAGTTTAGTGTGTCAGAAGACTTTTGCGATCTTGAAAATTCCAAAAGGGGGGATGGCCATGGGAACTTTCTGCTTGTATTTGCTTTGTTCGCCCTAAGTTGGCAGGGTATGCCCAGACATGGATCCCCTGCTCACTTTGCCACTGGATTCAAGCTAGCCTGGCTAATGCGGAAATTCTCCTTGTGTTCGTCTTGGTTCGCCCTAAGTTGGCAGGGTATGCCCAGATGTGGGTCCCTTGCTGCCTTTGCCACTGGATTCAAGCTAGCCTGGTCGATGAGCAAATGTCTAAACTGGGATGGTGAAGTGAGCTAAAGAATGATGGTGAAGTCAAACCAGATCTGTGACTGGGGGTGAGTGTCTGAAAAGTTTCATCGCTGCATCCACCATCTCCTTGCGGTTACATGGGAACTTTTACCCCATTGGGTAAGGTGTGCCCAGGGGTCATTCCTGCCCACTAGGTCCTGCCAGCCATAAATGGCCCTTTCCAGGCAACCAAATCAGATAACTGTTGGACCTGAGGAATAACTGAAGAAAGCTTGACCTGCTGTCTGTGACCTGAGAGGAGACCAATAATAGCGGACTTGATCCCTCTTGTACCCAGGACAAAAAAGTGGACTCCTTGGCTCATAAGGCTGCCCTCCTGTTCAAACCACAGGAAGGGTATCTGCCTTTCCTGCAACTGCATAGCTGACCAGTGACAACTAGTCTTAGACTGGAATAACATGGTTGGTGTATCCTATCCACACTCTCTTGCTGTCATCCTCAAATTGCGTCTAAGTCCTGGCCTACTGCAACCATTGACTATCCTTGGCACTTCGTGCTTCTTGTCGCCATTTCTACTTAACACTTTAAAAATGGATGTCTCTGGTTTTTCTTATTGGATGTTTGCCAGTTCCGTGTAATTTGGTTTATTAATATGCACTCTATGTTTCTAAATCAAATTAGGAGTTTTTATGTATTTGCATTTTGACTTTGTTACTGTTTTGGTACAGCATAAATACTTTACACATTGACCTAAGTTAAGCCAGTCTGCTCTGTGCCTCAGCTACCATGGGTTTGAGCTTGGGTTAATTTAGTGGCTTTGATTGTTTACCCTGACAAGGATTGTGATTATTTCTTGATGTGGGTAGTCACCCAACACAAATAATAATCCAGTTTCTTACAGGAGCTTAACTAGACTTGAAAGTGCTGCACTTGTCCCCAGTAGATGCAAAATAAGTCTCAAGATAATTCTCACCATGCATAACGCCTGAAAATCAGAACTGCCCACCTATAATGCTCTAAAAAGAATCCATTGTTTAGCTCATCCAAAAACTATCTCACAATAAACTTTTGGAAAGAGTAAACATGGAAGAAGAGCTCTTTGAGTTCAGTGACTCATACTGCTGCACTCACAGACCCTGAGCCAGAGGGTGGATCCAAACAACCTCCATTTCTAGAAAGGACTGCAAACTGCAATGTTCCATTATGCATGCATCTTAACCCCACTTCTCCAGTTGTGGTAATTGAAGAATATAGTGGGACCCTCCCTTAATCAATGAGATGCAAACTCCTCCTTTTTTAAATTGTACATTCTGGCACTCTGGAATCAACGAAAGGAGACATAGAGCACTTTACAAAAAGTGTAAATAGAAAAGAAATTCTCTAGATGTCATAGATGCTCAACCAAGCAATTGTACTGTTGATCATACCCTGTGTTCTGAACAAGGGTTTGCCTGTCACCAGATGTTGAGGCTAATGAGTGAAGTTTAGAAGTTAATTCAGAAGACTTTGAAGGCCCAGAATGCCAGAGACTTCTGGGAATGAAGCACAGGAAAGACTATGGGGCATATTTATAAGGAGTTAATGCCACCAGAAGGTCACTTTTTCTGACATTCTGGTGGTGTTAACTCCGCCTTATTTACAAGGTGGTGTTGTGCCACTTAACGTCACTTAACGCCGCCTTGTAAATAATGCCCCTATTCACTCAGCACTTAGCATGAAAGGGGCGTGCAATGGGTGTTGCAGTGCGCATCTCGCCACAACACCATTGTTTTTTGATGCTGTACCATATTGACAAGATATAGGGCAGCAGCAAAAATACCGCCAGGGAATACCTGGTCTTAAGCAGGCAATATGAGAAGAAATGTATTATTTCTCCTCGTATTTTGCTCTTTTCATGTGTACTGCATTCTCCAGCGCACATAGATAGAGCAAATTGCCTGTAAAGATTGATTATGTGCAGGAATGTGTCCCTTCCTGCACATAAACAATTGCCCCTGCAGTGTAGGCACCCTAGCAAAATGGCTCTAGGGTGCCTGCACTGGTGCTGGGCAGCTTTTTAGCTCCAGCGCTAAGGGTGACACAGGGGTGTGCCGCATTCTTGTGAATACAGCGCATCCCTGCATTTTGAAACTGTTGAGCGCAGGCTTACCAATTTTGGCCTAACACCACACTCCACCAGTTCCTTGTAAATATTCACCAAGGTTTTCAGACAGTATAGGACCCTAGGTTGATAATTTGCTCTCTATCTATTAGAAAAGAGTTACACTATTGAATTGTCTTCAATCTACTCAAGTTGCTGCATTGAGATACAGTGACCATCCATATCAAGGCTGCGTTGAGGTTAAAGAGAACCAGGGGAGACAAATGGCTCTTTCCTGCAGCCTTTAACAAGCTGCTCTGGATACCTAGGATAGTTCTCCAAACATAGAGGGGCTTAGTTATAAGTCACTTGTGCCGCCGGTGCCCCAGTGATGCACCAGCAGCGCATTTTGCTGTCTCATATTTACAAGGACATGAAAAGCCACCCTGTCCTTGTAAATACAGCCCTTTTACACTCAGCACGTTGAGTGAAAGGGGAGTTCCATGGGTGTTGCTGTGGGTGTTCCCAAGCAACACCCATGGAACCTGACACATTTCCAGATTTACTAGAAAATCGTAAACCTGGAAATGTGTCTGAATGCTACACCTTTCCAGGGGAGGCATAGGGAGTTTCTTTCCTCTTTCTATGAGTATTGCATTCTGCAGCACACATGGAACAAAGAAATCACCTCTTGTGATTGTTTATGTGCAGGAAGGTGTCCCTTCCTTCGCATACAGAATCATTTTTAAAAAATGACGTTTTACAAGTTGTATGTATGCTCATGCAGCACACATAGAAGTTGAAAAATGCCATTTCAGATTGTTTATATGCAGGAAGGGACAACTTCCTGCACATACACAATCATCCCTGTGATGCAGGCATATTTGCACCATTGTGCAAAGGTGCTTGGGTTGGCACATGGGAGCAAATTGTGCACCATCGCATGGGAGAGCAAAGGGATCCGTCATATCCTTGTAGATATGATGCATCCCTGTGCTTTGAAAGTACTGCAGCGTGGCACAGCCAAAGAGCTTGAGGTGCAGCGCTGCGGCACGTTCTTGTAAATGAGGCCCAGATTGATTTAGATCCAAAAGTAAAAACATTGTGCAGAAGAGTATAACATTCTCATGCCACAACCTTATCAGGTTGTTTAAGCACTTTCGACACACCAGCTGTAGGTCACAAGTCATCTGCCATCTGACGGCTCTAATTTTAGACCCAGATTCCTTTCAGTGAAATATTGATGATTGACTTCCTGGAACAGTCAGGCTAAACTGACTAGTTCAGTTTTTCCAACTTTGTAAATAGAGATGTGTTCAGAGGAATCATGTACCCCCACATTAGCAGATTGGCTGTGGCTCCTTTGAATGATATGAGACATTGCTTCCCAAACATAAAATACCTCTGCAGCAAAATAAAATGATGTTGCTGTAGGGAGGGTTTCCACATGAAGCAAGGGAGTATGAAAGGAAAGAAGGAGAAAGGATGGTGAGAAGAATGGATGGATGGATGGAAGGGAAGGAGAGAGCATGAGAGGAGTGAAGGTAGATGATAGAGAGAAAGAGGGAATGATGATTGAGAAATGAAGGATGATGTGGAGCTGGATGAAGAAAAGGAAGGCTAGATGGATTAGCAAATTCATCATGGATTGTGGTTTAATGGCATCATTTAGCCACATTGTTTTAAGAATTTTTTCAAGTAAGTAACTGAATACGTTTCGGGCTTGCTCATCTCATTCAGACACTCACTGCCATTTGACCAAGTTTCAACATTGGGGGTATTTTATTTTTATGGTTACTCCCTTGGAAGTGCTTATATGTTTTCTGCAGAACACATTAAAATGAGCTTTGGAACGAATTAGCCACCTAGCGAGGATTTGCTTAACCGGGGACCTTATTCTGTGATCTTACATTACTTTTAGTATACACTTTCTCACTGTGTTAAATAACCTACCATCCCTGCAGCATACTAAAAATCCTATGCTCATTAGTTGTTTCCTTAATTAGATCATAGCCAAGGTACAAAACCCTCTCATACGTACCCAATTGATGACAACCCAGACAGGCAATGAGAATTCAATGCAATTATACAAAAAGATCTAATGTCTCTAAAATAAAATCTTAACCCCTTCGCTGCTTGGTTGTCACCCGTGCTAAGCCTTTTTTTTGGCTATTTGGCATAGTTTGCGCTTAGGCCTCCATAACTTTATGTCCACATAAGGCATCCACGCCAATTTTGTATCCATTCCTTCCAACATCCCGGGGATAATAAAGGTACCCAGGGTTTGTGGATTCCCCTGGAGGAGACTGAGAAATTTGCCAAAATACAGTTACATTTTCCTTTTTTGGGGGGATGGGAAAAAGTGCTGGAGAAGAAAGTGTCTGTTTTTTCCACTGCAACTGGTATCAACACAGGGTTTATGGTGCTAAAAATCAAAATCTTCCCAGCTTTTAGGAACAGGCAGAGGTTTGTCAGAAAACCAAAATTTTCTACACAGTTTGGGCATTTTAGTGGGACATAGCCTATTTTTTATGCTTTCAACCTCCTTGCAGTTAGTGGTAGAAATTGGTGTAAAACCAATGATGGATCCTGAGAAGCAATACATTTAAAAAAATTAGACAAAAATTCTGAATTCAGCAAGAGGTAATTTGTGTAGATCCTTCAAGGTTTTTCTATAGAAAGTAAAAGTTGAAATAAAATAATATTGAATTTGGTCTGTAACTTCTTCTAACTATGGCAGATTTTTTAAAGCAATATACTGTTACATCTGCTGGACCCTTCTGGTTGGGGAGATATATAGGACTTGTAGGTTCATCTAGAAACCGAGGGACACAGAGCCAATAACCGAGCTGTGCCTTGCAATGGTTTTTCATTGTGTACCAGGGAAAACAGCAATTCATTTGGTAAAATATAAAGAGTGAAAAATAGGTATCAAGGCAGCCTATGTATTTATGAAATGGAACAATATATGGATTTTAGAAGCAGTGGTTATTCGCACATCTCTGAATTTGTGGCTACCCTTACTACCATGTGAATTAGAGGGTATTTTTCAAAATGCCATCTTTTTTACACACTGTCTTGCATTTGGAAGGCATAAATATATAGAAATTCAATTGGTATAAACACTTGTTCTACTATTCTGTGTTCCTCTAAGTCTCCTGATAAAAATGGTGCCTCATTTGTGTTGGTAGGCCTAGTGCCTGTGACAGGAAACAGCCCAAAATGCAATGTGGGCACATCACATGACCCTTTTTTCGCATTGTATCTAGCTGTGTATTTTGGACACCTTCTCAGCCGACTTCCAGGGAATACTAGCAAACCTGTACATTTTAAAAAATTAGACACACAGGACAATCCAGGATGGGGTGACTTGTGTAGCTCTCACCCGGTTCTGTTATGCACAATCCCTTGCAAACCTCAAACTTTGTAAAAACAACAACAACATTTCTCTCACATTTCTGTGGTGGAAAGTTCTGGAATCTGTAGGCAGCCACAAGGTTACACCCACCCAGCGTTTCCCCAAGTTTCTCTATGAAAATGGTACCTCACTTGCGTAATTAGGCCTAGAGCGCGCGATAGGAAACGGCTCAAAATGCAACATGAACACATCCTATTTTTCCAGTGAAAACACAATTTTTTTGCGATGTGCCGAGCTGTGGATTTGGACCTCAGTTCAGTCGGCAACTAGGGAATCCTAGCAAACCAGTAAATTTTTAAAAACTAGACACCCAGAGGAATCCAGTATGGGGTGAGTTTTGTGGGTCTCACCAGGTTCTGTTACCCAGAAGCCTTTGCAAACCTTAACCTTTGTAAAAAAGAAATCCTCGCATTTCTGTGATGGAACGTTCTGGAATCTTTAGTGAGCCACAAATTTCTACCCAACCTGTATTTCCCCACGTCTCCCAATAAAAATGGCACCTCACTTGTATGGTTATACCTAGTGCCCGCAACAGGAAATGCCCCAAAACATACAGTGGAGACTTCAAAATTATCGATCACATAAAAGACTTGGTTTTGTAAGGTGGTCAACTGCCTTTTTGGTCCAGGGCTCGGGGGCCATCTAGGGAAACCTACCAAACCCAGACAGTTCTGAAAACTAGACACTCTGAGGAGGCCATAGAAGTGTGGCTTGCATGGATCCCTCAAAGTTTTCCTACCCAGAATCCCCTTCAAACCTATAATTTAGCAAAAAAGTAATCACATTTTCCTCACATTCCTATGTGAGAAAGTTGTCGAATCACCGGACGAACACAAATTTCTTACCACCCAGCGTTCTCCCAAGTCTCCCAATACAAATGCTGTCTCACTTGTGTGGGTGGGCGAAGCACGTGTGGCAAGGGAGGGCCCAAAACATATTGTGGAGACATTAGAATTATCTATCACTAATTACCTGATTTTGCAAGGTGGGCATTTTTGGTCCCTGGCTCGGCTGCCATCGAGGGAAACCCCAGCAAATCCAGACATTTCTGAAAACTACACACCTGGGGGAGTACAGAGAGGTGGGTTCTGCATGGATCCCCCAATGATTTCCTACCCAGAATCCCCTGCATACCACAAATTTAGCAAACAAACTTTTAACATTTTCCTTACATTATTGTCTAGGATCACCGCACAGGTACAAATTTCCTACCACCCAGTGTCCCCCTTGGTCTCCTGATAAAAATGATACAGTGCATATTGATGAAGGGGATAGAAAAGAGGCTTGAGCCTAATCAAGCGTGGACTTCTCTTGCAGCCAGGGCTTGGCAAAACCATAGACCTTTTCATTAACATCTCTATAATGAAACAAATGAAAATCTACCTGCGCAAAATGTGCCAACACTCTTACTAGCAACCACATTCAAGGTAGCCTATGTCCTTAACACCTCTGGGCCTGTATTACAGAAGTGCTCGTGTGGACGCAATGCTTGTACCTGCTTTGTGCGCCGCGGGGGCACTTTGGTATTACAGAATCGAATGCTTGTGCGGTACACCTTCTGTACTACAGATAGCACTAGCGTACATGCTGCACAAACGCTATTTCAAGAGTACATTCCCTGATTCGCATGGGGGTGGTGCCATTCAAATGAGGATATCTCTTTACCTATGCGCCTGACCGTATTACTTGATCTATATAGTGGACAACCCAATATACCCTTGAGGGCTTGGGCAAATCATATGTGCTGGTAGAAAGTGCCTTCAAGGGTTTTTTTTAAAGGACTAAGTTATACAACTTGGCTATAGGATAAACATATACCTATAGGTGAGATTTATCTCAAAGTATGTGTATCATGAACTTGTATATTATGCATTAGTCATATATGTATATACAAATCATTTCTATTAGATTAAAGTAATTGAATGATCAAAAAGGAGAACAAACAAAAGGTGTGTGAGAAACAAAATTCGTTTATATCAACAAATGGTAATTAGGGTACTTAAAATTCAGACAGTTATACGAAATTTGGAAGGAAGTAATACATTCAATGATTCCTTCACTACACAATGTATCAAACACTTTTTCAATGATACTTATACATTTATCTAGAAAACAGTGTGACAGTCGACGTTTTGGTCTTTATGTTCGAATTTATAAGACGATCTTCAGGACTGGTAATTAAAAGTTGACCCCTATAAATGAAAAATATACAATAAATATACATCACACACACCTAAGTAAATAAACACAATATCATTACAATTTTACCTCATTAATTTTCATAACATCTGATATACAGATGGGGATTTAGTTTTTAATTGATCAATACATTAAACGTCATTGATCTATTCTGTGGTTACTCAAGACATTTAGATAGGACAAGATTCCAAAAAGAAGAAAAAATGAATTTTAGTTTCTGTAACGAAAATTCTCTTAATGGTATATTTTATGGCAATCGTTCCTATTGATAGCTTAACTTAGACATTTAATCGTTGTCGCAAATTTCTACTCTTGACTTACAAAGACCAGTGTCGAATTAATAGTCTATGTTAAGTCATTTTATTTTGCCACGATATACATCTTTTAATTTAAACGTTTGTTAGAGGTCAAGAAGCGGATTCATCGATTTTACCTCGTATTTAGCGGCTGCAAAATACCCGTCTCTTGTATTTCAACTTGAACGATTCGTCTATTGTTTAATTCAACATCACAGCATATTAATTAAAAAGGGAAGCTGTGGAACAAACGTATACCTTTTTTTCTAAACCAACGCAAACGGTTCAAGATACATGCTAACTCTAGCGGTTGTATAAGTCTCGTTACCTTTTCTTTAAAGAGCTTATGTTGGATCAATTGGTGTCGTGACTACGGTGCTTAAGAGTACGACCACCCGTATCTTGTGCTTCGACTTGGGCGATTCGTCTATTGTTCAATTCAATCACAGCATATTGATTTTGAAAAGAAACTGTGAAGGAGATATTTAACGGTTGGTAATTACGTCAGTTCACACCGTCTAGACGTAATTTCCCTGTATCCGTTTGGGAATAGAAATATATTTGCTAAGCGCTTTACCTCTCCCTTTGCAGTAGTCTCTGAGGGAAGCCACGAACGCCCCGAGGCCATTCACCGGTTGTTTCACTCCAAAGCACCGTTGTTACGGTTGTAATCAATTCATTACAAGCTCCGAAAAAAGGTAGCGAGACTTATACAATCACTAGATTTAATATATCTTTTAAATCGTTCGCATTTATTTACCAACCGTTAAATATCTCCTTCACAGTTTCTTTTCAAAATCAATATGCTGTGATTGAATTGAACAATAGACGAATCGCCCAAGTCGAAGCACAAGATACGGGTGGTCGTACTCTTAAGCACCGTAGTCACGACACCAATTGATCCAACATAAGCTCTTTAAAGAAAAGGTAACGAGACTTATACAACCGCTAGAGTTAGCATGTATCTTGAACCGTTTGCGTTGGTTTAAAAAAAAAACGGTATACGTTTGTTCCACAGCTTCCCTTTTTAATTAATATGCTGTGATGTTGAATTAAACAATAGACGAATCTTTCAAGTTGAAATACAAGAGACGGGTATTTTGCAGCCGCTAATTACGAGGTAAAATCGATGAATCCGCTTCTTGACCTCTAACAAACGTTTAAATTAAAAGATGTATATCGTGGCAAAATAAAATGACTTAACATAGACTATTAATTCGACACTGGTCTTTGTAAGTCAAGAGTAGAAATTTGGGACAACGATTAAATGTCTAAGTTAAGCTATCAATAGGAACGATTGCCATAAAATATACCATTAAGAGAATTTTCGTTACAGAAACTAAAATTCATTTTTTCTTCTTTTTGGAATCTTGTCCTATCTAAATGTCTTGAGTAACCACAGAATAGAGCAATGACGTTTAATGTATTGATCAATTAAAAACTAAATCCCCATCTGTATATCAGATGTTATGAAAATTAATGAGGTAAAATTGTAATGATATTGTGTTTATTTACTTAGGTGTGTGTGATGTATATTTATTGTATATTTTTCATTTATAGGGGTCAACTTTTAATTACCAGTCCTGAAGATGGTCTTATAAATTCGAACATAAAGACCGAAACGTCGACTGTCACACTGTTTTCTAGATAAATGTATAAGTATCATTGAAAAAGTGTTTGATACATTGTGTAGTGAAGGAATCATTGAATGTATTACTTCCTTCCAAATTTCGTATAACTGTCTGAATTTTAAGTACCCTAATTACCATTTGTTGATATAAACGAATTTTGTTTCTCACACACCTTTTGTTTGTTCTCCTTTTTGATCATTCAATTACTTTAATCTAATAGAAATGATTTGTATATACATATATGACTAATGCATAATATACAAGTTCATGATACACATACTTTGAGATAAATCTCACCTATAGGTATATGTTTATCCTATAGCCAAGTTGTATAACTTAGTCCTTTAAAAAAAACCCTTGAAGGCACTTTCTACCAGCACATATTATTTGACCGTATTACTGACATCACATACTGAAGGGATCTTTCGCCTCTCTTTAAAGTGCAGGTGGGTGCCACCTACACAGTGAAACGTGGAGGGGCTTTGAAGCAGACGCTCCATATTTCTCTTGAAATACATGAGTTTGAGATTGCCTTGAACCTCACAGGATGCACTTTCCCTGTTTGCGTATGGCACTCCTATTTGAAGGTGCAGTGTGGTGCAAACAAGAAAAGTGTATCCTATACATAATAGGGCCACAGGTTTCTCCATGAAATGGGCCTCATATGCTATGATTTCTTTTCATTTAGGGCCACCCACTTATAAAAATCTTCACCTGGTGCACAATGTGCTTTATTTTCATTATCCATTTTTAGACATTAGGAACTTCATCTAATTTTTATAACAGGGCTATAATATATCCTGCCACTAGAGACCTTAAAAACTAAGCAATGCATTTCACAAGCACAGCTGGAGATACCACTATGTACGTGATAAGACCCGTGTATATTTAATTCCGGTTTAACTCTTACCACAGATATTGTTCAGAGGTGCCAAAAATGTACGTCCAAAAATCATCCAAATGTGTCCAGTTCCTCATAATATTCTCCGGAGTCTCAGGGCCTGAACTACATCTTGTGCAGGCTTAGAATACTTTTTGGCCTGCATTATTTAATTTCTCAATGGTCTAATACTGGCAGAACTGCAAGAGGCACACTTCTCATTTTTGCTGCTGTAGTGATTTTATTTATGGCCAGGAGTGCAGGGAAGTATTCCTTATTGTAGCCTTCTCACTGTTTAGTAATATGTCCTTGCACTCTTGATTAAAAATGGGTTTAAACACCTATAATTCGAAGATACACAGCTTTTCCTAAATTATCATCAAAAAAGCTGTTTGAAAATGTTACCAATGCCACACTATTATTTGAAACAAAATACCTACTCAATCGCAAAGATTAACCTTGTGCTGGGATCCTGTGGCTCTCTTGAATCCAGAATTCTGAATAACCTTCAAGACCTGACTGTTCAAATAAGCCTCCGGGACCTGCAAGCACCTAGATACCCTATTGGGTGTTTACCCATGCTTTATAAATCCTGATTGATTGATTGATTGATTGATTAAATAGCTAAAAAGAAGAGTAATCTCCCTTCTTGCTGTGTTTACCTGTATTCTAGATTCTAGCGCTTGACCCAGACCTCAGAGCCAGAATCAGTTATCTAATCATTATTTAATTAAAGCCGTCCATTTTTAATCTTACGTTTTTTGGATGGTCAAGAGAAATCCTGGCAGATGCCTGCTAGGACTCAAAACCTGAACTGTTCCCACCATGTAGGGCTCTGTAATTTAGCAAAATGTCCCAAAGGTATGTTAATATTTTACTCTCACACAACAAATGCTCAGTAGCATTGTTTGTAATAGCATTGTTTGTAAATACTTCACAAGCAAAGAAATATTCCTCCATCTCCAAAAGAGGGCCAATCTCATTTTATTCCAAATTCTAATAGGTTTTCATGTGCTTATACATCAAGTTTTTTCATCTTAGACTAAATCTATGAATCTTTCATTCATTTTAGAAAAAAAGTGAATTAAGGTACACAAGACACACAAAGAGGCCCCTTGGAAGTAAAACCATGTATTCAGATTGATCTGACCCACCTGCACAGAGGGATTGAAAGCCAAGCAGCTAATTATTTTTTTATTCTTCAAATAGTGTCTTATGGTTTAGCATATACTAATCCTGCAGGAGATTATTGATCAGAACCCCTAGATACCTCACTGTCTTAAGACTTTCTAGCAGTATATCTTCACTGAAGTTCAGAAATATCATGTCTGTTTTATGTATTGCTTCAGTAGCTGGACACCTTGAGTATTCTGCTATAACTCCAAACAGCACAAATTTAAAGGTAGAGGGCACGTCATAAGTACCAAGTTGAATCTTTAAAACTCAAGCCAAATTGAGAGCTCGCCTCCCTCAATCTTCCTGGTGAGGGGCTCTATATGAACAGCAATCAGTAAAGGGAAAGGTGATGCATGTGCATAGTTCTTCTCTTTACACAAATAATCCTAAATGCTTTACCTTTTAAAACTAGTATTGAAGTGGCTCCTTCATATGGAGAGTGAAGCAACCAGTGAACTGTGAGGAAAAAAACATTAACGTAAGTATGAAAAATAAAAAAAATCCCAGTTCACCTAATCAAAAGCCTTCCCTGCATTTGGGAGTAATGGAGCCAGATGGGATTTACTTGTTTGAGAACAGAACCTCAACTATATAGTGGCTGTCAATAAGAAATCTGGAATTGATCCTGTTTTCCTGTACTCTGTGCGGGACCAAGAGTGCCGACTTAGTATATGTATTTTTTTTATTAATGCTTTAAAATCTAAATTGTGAGGAGATTAATTGGTTTGCAAGAGGTCCTTCTGGTCTTGTCCCTAACTGGTTTACGGAATATTACCAAATTTCTGGTGTTAAGTGAATGGTAATAAAAAGAGTTGCAAATTATGGATCTAAGCTTTACATAAATAAATCTTATATAGCTCAGTTGGGAGGCTGTTAGGGTTCATTGTTTTCTCGAATGATATGGCCATGACCATCTTCCAAATCTCCTACTTTGTTATTTAATTTATCAGCCCATTAGCATGTGTTTCATTCATTGTGGAAAGAGAGGCTTTAGTAATAAAATCTATCAATGTTGTCGCAGTAGGGAAGAAAGATTCATGATACCAGCGATTTTAATCAATTAAAAGACCTACTCAAATTACTTCATTTTCTGTATTTGTTATCCTTTCATCAGGCTTGACTATTTCACAGTTTTGAACCCGAGCCTGCTTTTGCTTTGCCTACCAGGCCAGAAGCTGTCCAACAATGTTATTCTCTTCAAAGATTTTTGTTTAACACTATGTTATCTTGGAGGCTCTCAGTCTCAAACTATTTCTCCTTCACACTCCTAGTGGCTGAACTCAGTTCATCAAAGTCTCAGAGGAGAGATAACTAACAACCAGAAACGTGTGCCTTGTGGGCTTCACGTTGTACTCTGTCAACACTGACACTCATGAGGGTCTATATTCATAAACTGCATTTTCTAGTAGGTTTTCTACTACTATAATAGTACTGCAAGCGTTCAACAAAATGTTACTTTAGAAAGCAGTTTGTGAATACCAGCGGGCTTATTTTTGTGGGTGAGTACGCTTCCCTCCTTAAACCCCTACCTAACCCTCCTTTAACCCCTCTGTACTCTTCCCTAAACCCCTCCCCAGTAGTTCTAAGTAGTCCTCATTTTACAGCCACTCCCCTTTGCCCCTCCCACATTTACTGCCAAAACGTATAATTAGGTGAGCTGATACTCTGCATTCGGTGTAGAGATCTCATAGAAAAGGATATGAGAGGCAGAGGCTGAGGTGGAAACTCCACATGAAGGTTTGTGAATAGTATTTTGTAGAGGTTTTGTAGTACTATTGTAGTACTGCAAAACATACTTGGAAAAGCTGTTTGTGACTAAACACCATAGTATGATGTCCCCCCCCTGAAGCCAAAACAATATTTACAAAAAGTTGCCTTAAGGGCCTAATTTGATGTTTGGCGGACAGGTTACTCCATCATAAAAATTACGGATATTCTGTCCACCATATTACAAGTGCCAAAGGATGTAATGGACTTGTAATATGTTGAAAGGCTATCCATCATCCTTATAATGGAGCAACCCAACTGCAAACTCTAAATCAGGGCCTTTATTTTCCAAAGTGGGCATATCTGCTCCTCCATTTGATGACCAAAGACCGCAGCAACTAACAAAATCCTATCCTACTGCTGATAGTGATGCCCTTTTTAGCAGGAGGGATCAACTCCACATATCCCACAGTCCACACATTGGTTGTCAATATCAAACCTATTAGTAGCACTGTATGTGATGGCATTTTTTTCTCATGCAATCTAGGAGTGGTCAGATTTCAAGCCAGCAGGTTAAAAAAAATATCTGATTCTGATTCTTGAGTTTCTGTGGTGCAATACTATTGTGATAGTATACTGCTGTGAGAAATTCATCCATTTTGGCCCTGTTCATCCCCATTCTTTGAGTGATACTCGTGGTAACTGACAGTGACTGTTCCCTGGGCTCTGCTAACCAGGCCCCGGGCCAGTACTCTGATGGAAAAGGTATATGGTAATTAGGTATAATTATAATTGGCAATGTCAGACCCTGTAAGTCCTTTGTATATAATAGGGCTGGGGGTATTCAAACTACCTATAATTCCCTAATATATTTTAGGGCTGGGGTGTTTCGGGGCCCAGTAGATTTGCTGCACTGGAGTGTGCACTGCTCTGTGCCTACTGTCATTTTCAAAGGCAGCCCTGCTTTGCAGACTGTCTTTAAAAGAAAATTACATGCAAATTCGACATTGGTGGTATAGGTATTACAAAGTGGTAATCCGTCTTATTATTATATATAACTGACCCCTAAGACCTCCCATAGGTCCCCCTGGGGTGGGCTACCATGTAACAATAAGAAGGGACATTATAAAATATGTTTTATAAGCCCTGGTGAGGGAAAACCTGCCAATTCCATTTTCCCTATTGTAGATAATTAGTACCATAAGCTAACATTAAAATATGTTATTTAATTATAAATATTGCTAGGAAGGGGCTTAAAATGTCTTTCAAAGACTTAAAAGATGTGCAATGATAAATCCATCTGTTGAATCTATCATAACTGGTATAGAAAAGAAGTTCTAGAACTTTCTTTTCTGTGAGCCAAAATATAACCTTCAAGCAGCCTTTCCTGATTGTTCAGCCTTAAAAGGCTCAGCCAGGCTCCTTTGATGAGGTGATAGGTAGCCACATAGAGCGGGGGTTATCTGATGGGGAGTACTCTGCAGTTGCAGAGGATGGGTCAGAAAAGGGGCTAGGTAGATCAAGCTGGGCTTCAAAGAGAGAGCAGGACAGTAAGGAATGCCAGGCCTATCACCCTCTCTTTCGGTATCACAAGCCAGATGGCAGGCCCGGGAATGGAATGTGTAGGAGGAGAAGGGGGAGTGTGAATGGAAATGAGCTACCCCAGTGGGTTAGTTAGTTTAGACAGCTCTTACTCCAAAGAAGAGAACATCTCCATCCTGAATTTTAAAGTACAGTGCTTTTTGGGACAAGAATATGCCACACTTTGGAGGAAGCTGCCATTCTTTAAGTGGCACTGGCACCTAAGTGGACAGGGGTGCCCCCCTGCTTGTTGTCTCAGATCACTGAATAAATATGTGAGAGCTGCATAGCAACCCACATTTTCTACCTGAAACTACAAGAAGAAGGATTGTTCTGCTGGAACCCTTGTCTGCACCACACAGAATTGTTCCCTGAAGGACTGCTCCTGTTTCACACTTGGAAATAAAGCCCTGAGGACTTTGTCTTGCTTCAAAAAGGATTAAGGAGTGAAAACCCTGCAAGCAACATGTTAAAAGAGCTTCCCTGCACCTTCTCCCTCAAGACGTACCCAGCCAGGTTGCATCCAGTGAACTTGTAAGGATTTGGCCAGGTGCATTGTGGGAACTGTAGTCCGAACTTTCTAGGACCATCTCAGAGATTCTAGACCTTTGGATATATGTTTTTGGTCAGTTTGAACCCTCAAGAGGAGCTTCAGGAAGAAGTTTCAGAAGTTTGGAGGAAGTTTTGGAGAACTCTCCATAATTGGACCGGCCGGATGTCTTGAGTCAAGCTGACTACCTTCAACCGCATCTAGGCATGGATTTCAGGTTCATCCCTCTGAAAGCTCAGGAGCTCTAGACTTCCAGGATTTGACCAGGGCCTCGTGGAAAAGCTATTTGATGACATTGCATCGGAAAAGCCCTGCTGGAGGGGAATGCACGATGTCGAGAGAAAATACTCCAGAAAAGTTTCTAAGTCCGAAGTAAACGTTTTGACTAAGGCCTCCCGCTTAGTGCATCCGGCCAGGGATCCATGGAGTCAGCCTTAAACTTTGACTTTGTGTCAGTCAAGTGTGACCAGGTGTCCCAGATTGGAGCTATAGGTTTTTAAGCACTATAATGTGGTTAATCTTTACAAATTCATATCTCTGGTTCCCTATATTGGACTTTTGATGTCTTCATGTCATTTTCAAGATACAAATATATTTCCTGTTTGTATAAATTGGTGTGGAATTTTTATTGTGTGGTGTTTCTTACTTATTTATTGTATTGGTGAATTCAACTGCCTTACATCCCTGTCTCCGGAGTTAATCCTGCCTGCTAGTAGCCAGCTACCAAGGGTTGAGCAAGGGGCTAATGCACTGAAACCTTGTCTGGACCTTTATATTGCATGGGTGGCCTTATTGCTAGTGGTAGGTGCATGCTTACCCCTACCAATAACCTATCTACCAACATATTTGTCATTCAGTGGTGTGTATACAGGCTTGTATTTAAATTATACCATATAGTAAAGTAAGTTAAGATCTTTAAAAATCTTCTAATTTGACTTAGAACAAAATTGTTGATTTTTAAATTTGTGAAATTTGGGCTACAATTGATTATTAATCAATTTTTTTGGTTTTTCTACATTTGTTCTATTGCTGATTTGTAAAGTGTGTGTTAAGACCCAAAACTAGTGATTCCATGGAGCTGGAACTGGCTAAACTGAACCAACTCACAGTGATAGGGTTCAGTGGAGGCCCAGGGGCTACCTCATAGCAACAAGATCAGGAAGGCAGAGTTGATTAGGCCCCTTAAGGCCTGGGCACAGACAGCTCAAGAGAATGAGGGGGAGGGTGACCCCTCCAACCACCGCCAGGAGGGGATGATGATATCCTTTCCATTTCTTCTAGCACCAGGTTCATACTTCCATCTAATGGGGGAAGGACGTGTTCCCCTGAACGGGCCCACCAATGTTCATTAGAGAGAGGGAGCTGAGTCTCAGTTAGCTTCCATAGCTTTGGAATAGAGGAAGGTGACCCTAGAGAAGAAGAAGTGAGAGGAGGCAAAAGCAAAATGAACTGGTGGCAGTGACAATGAAGAAAATGCTGAGATGCCCAAGGGTGGTGGGTTTAATTACATGCTTCCCAAGGATTGTTCCCAAGTAATCTAGGGTGATTATATTGACAAATGACTGACTGCATTTGATAGAGCCCTTGAGATAAGAGAGGTCTGTTCTAAGAATTTGGGTTCACTCCTGTGGGAACTGAACCCAATAGCTGGGAGGGGTAGGCTCCTGGTCCTACAGGGGAATGAGGCAAAATCATACTCCCACATGCGGCAACATTTAGTCAAGAAATTTGGTCTGACCCCTGAGCAGTACAGAGAGAGGCTTGGGGACAACCAGAAAGTTAACACACAGTCCTGTGTAGAATTTGTAGGCGTCTCAGTGAAAGCACTTGAGGTGATGGATTAGTGGTAACCAAGTGAGCCCCTATGAAGGGCTGAAAAATATAATGTTGAAAGAGCACATCCTAACTCATTGTTCACAGGAGAAGTTACACCAGTACCTAGTGGACTCTAAGCTGACTAGCCCTAGAGAGCTATGGGAGTTAGCTGATGAGTGGTTGAGAACCCAGGTTTCCCATCCTCATCAGGGGGGTGAGCAGAAGACGGGAGGACAGGTTACCCCCTCCCCTGTGGAACGCCCATGGATAAGAAGGTCAAAAATAGAAAGGGCCCTCAAAAGATCTGCAAAAACCTATGTAGGGCGGAGGGACCCAGAGCCAAAATAATTTCAAGAAGAGGGAGTATCAGGGGAAGTCTTTTGACCCTGCAAAGGCAGGAAAGTTCAGTGCCCTAATGAAGGCCGATCAGTGTTTTGACTGTAATCAGCCAGGTCACAAGAGAGGGGATGCTGCCTGCACAAAGAAGCCCCCCACTAGTGAGCATTCTCAGGAGATTGCCAGCATCGAGGTGGAGGTGGAGATTGTCCTAGAGATGGGGAAAGGGTTGATAGAGGCAACCTTAGTGCCCTTGTATAGGGCGGAAAATACAACCCTGGGTGTCTTGCCTACCAGCATGGAGAGGTATAGGCAGAGGCCTAAAATCAATGGAACTGATGTTGAGGCTCTGAGAGACATAGGAGCCAGTGTGACTATGGTATCAGAGAAACTGGCTTCCCTTGGTAGATCATGTCTGGTGTGTATCACCAGGTGACCCTTGCAGGCAACACAGAGTTGTGTCTCCTACATTCCCAGTAGACTGTATACTGGGAAATGATCATGAAGTGTCTGACTGGTCAGAGGTGGAGAGCATGGTCCGTGCAGGGATGCTTGATCTCCCAGAGTGGGCATGTCCTGTGAGAAGGTCACAGACTGAGCAAGAGGGAAATGCTGGACAGTTGGACCCTGGAACAATGGGCCAAGTAGGTCCACTAGCTCCTTGCCAGACCTCCCTTATTACCACAGCTAGAGGTTGGGACTGCCTTTGAGAAGGGCGGGTGGACATTGTGGGTGCCCTAGAAAACTCAATTGCATCATGTAACAAGTATATCTTTGTGGTAGTGGCCCATGCCACAAGATATCCTGAGGCAATACCCCTCAGAGTAGTCACTGCACCTTCAGTGGCTATGGCCCTACTTGGTGCGTTCGCCAGAGGGGGTTTCCCAAAAGAGGTTGTTACAGATAGGGGCACACATTTCACGTCCAGCTATCTAAAGGTGATGTGGGAGGAGTTGGCTGTTACCTACAAGTTCATCCCCCATATCATCCCCAAACAAAAGGTCTGGTGAAAAGGTTCAATAAGACCCTGAAGGGCATGATTAATGGTTTGTCTGACAAACACAAGAGGAGATAAGATGTTCTCCTCCCATGCTTACTGTTTGCCTACAAGGAGGTTCTCCTTCTTTACTCTCTAGGGAGAAGTCGCCTGCTAATGAAGGCCACTGGCTGATCAAGGCCCGCCTCATTTACTTGTGCCAATACTACCCCAACCTCTTGTTCTGAAGCATCTGTCTAAACCACAAATGCCATTGTGTAGTCAGTGGCCAGCAACACTGGTGCTGAACACATAGTATTCTCAGAGTGTCAAAGGCTTTCTGACACTCTGGGGTCCACATAACTTTCTTCGACTTGTTTTTAGAAGTGAGTTCTTTCAGGGGAGCCACAATGGTCCTATAGGGCAAATCATAACTGGGCTTCAAGGAGAGAGCAAGACACTGAGGAATGCTGGGTGTACCATTCTCCTTTCCTGTAACCCAAAACCAGATGGCAGGCCCTGGAATGGAATTTGCAGAGGGTGAAAGGGGGGTGTTAATTGACATGAGTTACCCAGTGGGGTAGTTTAGCCAGCTCTTACTCCAAAGAAAAGAACATTTCAGTTTTGAATTTTTAAGTGCAGTGCTTTGTGGAACAGGACTATGCCACACTTTGGAGGAAGCTGTCATGTATGGTCGCACCGACACCTCTTTGGACAGGGTTTCCCCCCTGTTTGTCAACACAGATCATTGAACAAATATGTGAGAGCTGCATAGCAACTCAAATGTGCTGCCTGAAACTAAAAGAAGAAGGATTGTCCTGCTGAAACCCTTGTCTGAATCACAAAGGATTGTTCCCTGAAGGACTGCTTCTGTTGCACACTTAGATCTACAGCCCTGAGGAATTTTTCTTGCTACAAAAAGGAGTAAGGGGCGGATTCCCTGAAAGCAACAGGTTAACAAAGCTTCTTTGCACCATCCCCCTCAAGACGTCCCCATCCTGGAGAGCGCTCAGTGGACTTTTAAGGGTTTGAGAAGGTGCACTGGGGGAACGGTACTCCAAACTTCCAAGGACCATCTCAGAGTTTTAGCCCCTTTGATCGGTGTTTTGGACACCTTGGACCCTAAAGAGGAACTTCAGAAAGAAGTTCCAGAAGTGTGGAGAAGTTTGGAGGAACTTTTGGAAAATGCTCCATAAATGGACTGGCTCAACGTCGAGAGTCAAGCCGACTTCCTTCAACCACAATCTGCCCTGGATTTCAGGTTTGTACCGCTGAAATCTCCAGAGCTCCAGACTTCCATGATTTGATCAGGGCTTTGTGGAAAAGCAATCAGACGACGTCACAGTGGAATCTGCCTGCTGGAGGGCACTGCACAACGTCAAAAGAAAACCCCTCCAGCGGAGTAGTGTATCTAACCAGGGTTCTGCCTCAAATCCAGGATTTCCCTTCCTGCCTAGCAATGCAGGTGCCAGTGACAGCCTGCTCCTCCATCTAAATATATAGAAGAAAGTTTACCATTCCAATGGTGAGCAATAAGTGGCACACTGTAGTCAAATACCAGTTCTTTACTGACACCAAGAACAATGCGTTTCAGCTAACCAACGTAGACTTTGTCAAGTTCTAGTGACCTGCCCTATCATCAGGAAAATAAATGATACACATCACTAAATATAAATAGCACACGAATATAAGATGTTTGTGTTGATCTCTAATGTGATATATTATAGGCATTTAGTCTGCACTTAGTAATATAGTTGTTATTCTGCAAATGAAAATTCATCACATTCGGAATTTGCCAAATACTTGATTCATAGACATAGACAAAAGACCTCCATGCACAGACTGTACCGGTCGCAGCCATCCAGAAATCCTATGTTTGCCCAATAGGCCTGATACAGATATACAATTTGCAAATATACACTATAAAATATTAGATATAAGAAGTGACATTCTAATCACTTACAAAGCATCAATCATATATAATCACTCCATAATAAACAGATGTCCGCCTACAATTTAATCACATTGCAGCAATGTCTACATATAATAATAATAATAATAATAATAATAGCGTGCATAACACATACATTGGATGGATACACAAACTTCAAATTCATATAATACATCAATACATAGCGCGTAAGAGTGCGTTGCTGACATAAATCAGAATGGGGCAGGTGCGTCAATTTATCTGAGCTAAATAGTGCAAAATAACTTCATAATCAAGATACCTCTGGTCTGAGAGATCCCAAACGTGCATAACATCGAAGCATACATTGAATGCATGTTATGTTTCAGAATCACAATGGATTATCAAAACAATATTGGGATAACAATAACCTAATAGGGCCAGTGTAAAATAACTTCATAGATGCACCTCCTTGTCCTTGCATGCCCAAACGCTCATAACATCAAAGCATAAATTGCATGCATGTTAGGTACATGTCAGATGCATGTCAATTTCAGAATAACAATAAATTGATAACACAATAAAGGGATAACAATAATCTAATGGGGCCAGGGCCCTCAATCCTAAAACGCAGTGCACCTACTATGAAAGGACTCCCTTTATCCTAATCAAGGACCCACCTAACTGCTGCACTTGCTTTCGAATCATCATGAATAGATGTGACCACATCCAAGAGAATCCCATCACGGGGCCTCTACACAAGAAAGCTAACTGTGACTAATGGCCTCATTACGACTTTTGGTACAGCGGGAGTGTGGTAATTGTGTGGTTTATGTGTTTTAATTAATTGATGTGATGGATTGGGTTTGTTTTTTAGTTTCTTAGTTGGTGACGGTTACATAAATAATTTACATATCATTTTATTATCTCAGTCTTTGTTCACACTTGACTTATGTAATAAAAATGTAAGTATTGTTTAAAAGAAAAAAGAATTGTCTTATTGGTTTAGATTTTGTGATAGTTTTTTAGGGCCTTGGTAAGTACTATTTTTTATAAAATGCTTTTGGCCATCATTTCTAAGTAATTCTACTCCTTTGTTATTTATGAAAAGTTTGACTTTAAATTGTAGCATGCTGTACATTCTTTTGGTTTGTTTAAAAGTTTAGGGATGATTTGGCTAATATATTGCTTCATTTGTAGTTGTTGATAGCGTTGCTCTTTTTGTAAAACTTCAAAATATTTATAGAGTGTAGGCTGGGTTCTGTCTAGTGTGTATTGGAGGCATTTTGCCATCCGTTTGTTTTGGCTTCCTGTGCCAAGGTGCTGTCATAGACATTGTACAAATTTTATTTGGAATTCAGGTTGTGTCTGTGTCTGGAGCGATGCAGTCTGCCGACCAAAGTGTGTCCGAAATAAGACATTATGGGCCTTAGTTTGTCTTTATTTTGTTGGAAGAAATGGTTTTCTTTTAGTTAAATTGTAGTGGTTAGCTACCTCTGTGACAGGGAAATAGGCTAGTGCTATAATTTCTTTTATTTCAAATGCAGATTGGCTGTTTGTAGAATATTCTACACAATGGGGCTAAATGCAATTTATGTATTTATTTGTTTATTTATTTGAAGAGTTTTATATAGCGCTGGCTAGACCCATAGGTATCAGAGCGCTTTACATGAGGATCGTTGAGTTACAAGTTACACATTACATCTGTTACCAAAGCATAGTAAAACACAGGCAAAAAAACCAATGTTACGGTAATTCGTCGGAGGGAGGGGGAGGAAGGGGACACAGCGGGGATACGGGGAGAACTGTGCCCAATGTCCGGCTGGGTAGGTGACGGCCAAGGGGGTGAACCAGTGCTGATCATCCCTATAGCTGTCTAGCAGCTCCACCGGGCATCAGCCATGTTGCTCAGGTCTCAGCGGTCAGGAATAACAGGAAAAACAGTTTTTCATGGGTTACATCAGTTACAGTTGCATTGTCAAACACAGAGGAAACAAGTCCCCAATAGAGGAATAGAGGGAATGGGGAAGGGGAGTGGAGACAGGGGGCTGGGAAGCAGATCAGCTCTGGCAGACCGACAGTTGGAGAAAAGTACCTTGTGGGGGCCCAAAAAGTTAAAGTAAGCGGGCCCATAACCCAGATGGGGTCACAAAGTCACTAAGTCCAGTGCCAAATTCAATCACCGCATTAGGTCATCTCGGCAATGTGGGGGGACCTTGCAGCATCGCGTTCCATGCCTCCCTCAGTAGTTCCTGTACTCAAGTGCGGTCCATCAATGCGATGGGGAGATGTTTGGCAGGCTTCTACACTATCGGGTCTGAAGTGCGCAGCTGCGGAGTGTTCCCAAAAAGGCAGCTTCAATGGCTTATGATCCCCAGGCTAATTCAGGCATTCCCATGTGCAACGGGGCAACCCACCTCTAGGAGGCTCGTAAGGTGTCAGTCCAGGTGCGGTGGATAGGTGCAGCAATAAGTTCTTGATTGAGCAAAGGAAAATCGCTGAGTTTGCTGAGAAACACTGGTCTGGTTAATAGTACTAGTCGTTTGCACTTTAAATAGGAACATTGCTTGGGCCAGATTACAATCACAAATGATGTGGAATGTCAGGCTTCCCCTAGGCGGGCACCATCTTAAATGCAGGGAGAACAGAGTACCTAGACAAGAAATAGGCAGCTGGCAAGCAATGAGGTATTGATCTGGAACAAGTGTTGCACAGTCTTAACTCCCTAGACGTGTGCATTAGTGAAAAAGTACTATCAATGTGCGAGTGCTACAAGCGCGGTCGCCATTTTAGGATCAGGCAGCGTTGAGGGATCGATTGCCCTGCAGATCGTATTGGGCTTTAAAGGTCTGTAATAATTGAGTACCTTGAATAGAAGTTGGCCTGAGAGTCATTGAGTGGCTCTCCTTTAGGGGAGCAGCCGCTCGGGATGGAATCTGGAGCTCCGTCAGGCTGCAAGCACTGCAGTCGGACACACCCAGGGACTCCGCCATCCTGCACTCAATGAGAGCGTGTCACCACCGGAGGTTGAAAAGTAGAATCAAACAGCTACTGGTGTGTCTCAGTGGTGGATCCAGAAGGCGTCGCATGATGTTCCAGGAGGGGTCCGCAGTATACCAAGCACAAAGGTTGAGTCCTGAAGGTAGGTGGTGGCCAGCGGGGGAGAGCCACCAGCTCACATCCTCTCAGCAGCGAGGCAGCCCAGATCATTACAATGTCAGGCGGAAAGCCTCCGCCTGACAGTCAGAATCTAACCACCTGCATTGGAGCCCTTCCGACCGACTCGGTCGGTTTACAGTCTGACTGCCCGATTACGATGTTGGCGGTCGGAACGTAAACCGGGCTGGTCATTCCGACTCTGTTCTGAACGATTCCTGTCGGTCAGAACCCCACTGTAACCTCCAACGAATGGTGTTTCTGATGTCGAGTTTATGGTGTCGGTTTCCAACAGCCTTTCCACGTTGGCCTTTCAACACAGAAAGGCTGTCGGAAAGTGACTGTGGGGGGCCCTGGCAGGGCCCACTAGCCCCCACAGCCTACGGTTGGTGGCCAAAGGGGTACCTAAGCTACCCCCCTGTAAAACCCTGCACTGTGTGGCAGGTGCCATGGGGTGCCGGTGAAAGGGTGCAGGTTTTTACACACAAATCCCATTTCCCGATTGGAGCCTGTGTTACGGCTGGTTCTCAGGTGTAACACGAGCTCCCATAGGAAACAATGGGAAACTGACCAAACAGTGTTAGGTCACATTGTAATCGGGCAGTCGGAACTGCTGACCGCAACTCAGTCAGTCCCGAATCCGAGATGTTGTCGGGCGCAAAATTTCCACCTGACATGGTACTGAGTCCATTATTGCAGATCGTTGCTGGTGTCTCCATATGCTTTGATTGAAAAGATAGTAAAAGCCTTGTATGGCTATGTGAGGGTACATTTTTTAAATGGTTTCATGGATGGATCGCTCAATGTCTATAATTATTTTCTGGGGGTAGTAGTTATTTGTATTTGTGTTTAATGTGGTTTAAGTAGTTGTAATAATTACTATTTTGTTTATTTGCAAGTCTGGTATATTTAAACGGTATATTTATGTTTTGATATTCACCATGTGAGGTGTATATCTGAGTGAATCATTTGGGACACATTTTGAAGGTCCAGTCCATTATCCAGGTTTGACAATGGCTTAGTTTTAGTAAGTCACTTGCTGTAGAGAGTATTAGCATTTGTTTCACATTCTTTATGTTGTCCTCATTATGTGTCATTACTAAATGTTCCAGAATTTCTGTGTCTTGGTATCTTCTAGGGGCAGGAGGCTTTTTTAGTTTGTGCAGTCAAACGTGGGTATTGTTATTAATAGGCCTGTGATGTGTTCTGGGACTTTAGGCAGTATATCTTAAAGGATATTGGTTATGTGTTCCTGAGAGCTAGTGCTTGCCTCTCTTATATCCTGCAATACACCCCATACTCCTATTTCTGTCACATTTGTGCTCACTTACAATATTTACATCATTTTGTGTAGTTGCCATCTTATAAAATTACTAAGTAGTTAAGGAACACAAGGCAGCAGTACAACATGCTGTGCTGTGTTGCGTGATAGGGAGAGAGCAGAAATGCACCATATCTACTAAGGTATGACACATTTATTTTCTCTCCCTGCTCTGGTGTATTGTGTGCTGCCAAACACCAATTGAGACACTCTTGCACCATGACAAGTTTGTTTTTTCAGTGTCTTATTTGTTACAATATGTGTAATAGTGACAATGAAGTAAAAAATCTGTAAGTTTCTTTTTTTCTGTGTTTTTGATGCCTAAAGATCTTTTTGCTGATTTATTGGGAGAATTCATTCATATTCCAATGACCTACAGTTCAATTAATTATAGTCCCATTCCTTTGCTTGTGGCTTTTTAGAAGAATACTTCTTCCGATGGCCCAACAAAGTACAGGTGTTGAAGGAAGGACTTTAAACCCTCTACCTTATTTAGAGTGAAACCCAGCTGTAAGGAACAGGAACAAAATGAACTCCCACCATGTGGGCCATTAGTTTATTTTGCTTTTCAAAAACAAATTCCTGCTTTGTGAGTTTGTTTTTGAAAAACACTATATCTGACTTTGCTCTCCCTCATGTGTTTTGTGCATAGACAGGAATTGCCATGACAGTAGTTCTTGTCAATATAAAGAGTTATTCAAAGCGCCACAGAACAAATCTAAATTTGGCAAGTGCAGGTCCCTCAGGATATTGGAGGTATTGTCCTTCACCATCCCAACAAAGTTAACTCCATTCTTAAAACTCTAAATCAGGCCCATAGTTTTTCTTATGTCGGCCATGAGATTAGAATGAAGCCTCTCAATTATACTGTGTTGGGCTCTTCATAAGGGGCCCTATGCAATTGTTTCAATATTTATAAAATCATAATATCAGATGGCTCTGTACAACAATTCCATTTCTGGTTTTTGCTTTTACAAATCATTGTTACCAGGTGTTTATTCCAATTTACTTGAACTGAACCAGAATTAATAATGCTCTAATGCACTGATTTGCTCAGCAAAATGAAGTATCATAAAACAGAGCTTTTTGGTTTGGTAATCCTTTATCTGACCCTTGTTTATTGCCATGGCTTTGTGAGTGAGAGGAAGTATATAGCTTTAAAAGAGTAAACATATTTAACTAATCCTGCAAATGTTCTAATCATCTATATCATAAGTCACAACTGAAGGTAAACACATTTGTTCCTACAGCTCCATAAAAGGCCTCCTTAGTCATTATGTCTTAGATCATGGTGTAATAAAGTGGCATTACCTTCTCGTAAGTCTTCCTTGCACACATGAGTAATAAAGTGAGCTTCAGCTCCAAACCAGAACCCTCTAAAGGAAAGTTAGCATCTCATGCCTCCCATCCCTCCCCAACATGGCCAACCCTCGTAACCTCTGACCCACCATAAAAGGAGAGTCGGCCCATCCCACTACGTGTTGTTTTTGTTCTGCTCTGGACTCTCCAAATGTGCATGCAGGTAAGTTGAGGTTCTGCTCTAGCAGGATCCATGACCCTTGGGTGGAGGCCCTGCTCAAGCGGGCCCATTTACTGGGATCTGGCCCCCACCCCTCCCCCTCTTCCTCTGTAAGTGGGGGTGGGCTATGCTCTGCACTAGCGAGCCATGGGGGTGCGAGGGCGAGCCGTCCGTAGTAGCACAAGTTTGAAAACCGCCTGGGATTACCAGGTGCTGTAGGCTTCAGGTATGGAGCCAAGACGGGGAGTGTTTCTCTTTTCGTGTCTAGACTCCAGTTTGCACTCGTGTCGGGTCCGTCTGAGAGGTCTGCCAAGATTGAGTGCCCGGGTTTTCTGACTCTCATGAAGAGACGCGAGCAGTAAGGCGTTGCAGGGATAGCGGTTGTGGAGCTTCTTTTTCTGCAAACTTGCCTGGGGCCCAGTAGCTGTAGGGCCCATCTCGATGCATGCAATACGCTGTTGAGTGCTCCGCTTCCCTCCCTGTGCTGCCCCAGTCCATGTATACAGCAGGAGGGGGGCGTGGACCGCATTTCTTGTATGGGAAGTGGCAGGGAATTTTAAGATGGCCCATCTCCCGGGCTTATGCAGCCTCTAGGGGGGTGGAGTCACACACGGCCAGTTTCCTGCTTCAGAGGGTTGCCAGGCTACGGTGTAACCATGAGTTTTTTGCATGATCACCTCACAATTATGACAGATTCTGTTATTTAAGGTGGAAGGCATCAATCCTCCACTGTCTAGTGCTTGATTTTTGCTCTGCTTCACTTCTTTCCCTGCATATAGTGCCTGTGGTTGCCCAGTATGGAGCAGGGTGCAGATCCTCCTGTGGTGTCAGGGCCCAGCTCCCAGCCTCCAGCTGAGTCCTTGTCTCTGCAAACTATTTAATCTATGATACAGGCTACGGTGGCTGCAGCTTTTGAGGAGTACGAATGGGAGCAAGGCCCCTCTTCCCCTAAGTGACAACAGCTGGACCTACCTCCATGCACTGAGGGTGAGAGTGAAGAGGAGGACCTCAGGGGTCATTATGAGCAGGACCAGGAGTTGAGAGAAGTCCTTCAGCACATCAAGGATAACATGGCCTTCCCGGTTCCTCCTGCCGATGAGCTGTCAGATGATTTCTTCATGCAATATCAGCGCAAGGAGCCCGAGTCCCTACCTCTGCATCCTTCGGTGAAGAAGGTGATTGGCAATGAATGGCAGGAGGTGGACAAACAGGCTTTCCCGCATTATCTGTCCAAACGCTACACCATCCAGGACTTCAGGGAGGATGTTCCTTCCTTCGTGAAAGTAACTCTCTCATGGCTGGTCTGGCTTCTCAGGGGTCCATCATTTTTGAGGATGCGCCTCCATTGGACTCAGTCGATAAGAGGGTGGAAGCTGCTGCTAAGCGGTCCTATGTGGCAGCCAACTTCTCCATCCCGGCTTCCGCCTATTTGTCTTACACGGTCCAATCTCTGTTAAAAGAATTCCAAGCATTAGCTGAGCTATTGGAACAGGGGGCTGATGTCCTTCCTACTCTGGCTATCATGGAGCAGCAGACTCAACTGTTGTCTGATATCTCTTTCCACACTGTGGGCTGCGGCTGGTTTTGCAGCTATCCAGGCTAGGCGACAGGTATGGCTCCGTCACTGAAAAGCAGATGCTGCCCGGAAGGGATCCTGATAATGAATACTTTTGAAGGGACAAAACTGTTTGGTGCTTCCCTGGAGGAGATGGTTTGCAGAGCACAGGAAGCTATTGACTCCCATCTGTCCATCTCGTGGCTGTTTTTTTGGCCCTAAAAGGTCTTTTGCACCCACTTCTGCCCCCAGGGGAGGCCTGCGCTTTCAAGGTCGGGGACGCAGCAGGGGACCCCGTTCTTCAACAAATCCTGAGCTCAGTCAGATACCTGGACCCCCGCATCTGAAAATCCTGACTATCATTGGATCCTGGTTGTCGGGGCTCTGGAGGGAACATGTCTGCTGAATTTGATCTGTGCCTGGGAGTCCTCTGTCTCGGGCCAGTAGGTCCTGCGGATCATCCAAGATGGCTACTCAATCGTGTTCGACTTTCACCCACAGGACGCTTTCATTAGCACCCCTCTGCCTTCAGCATCACAAAAATGGGAGGCTCTGCTGGCTGGTGTCCAGGACCTTCTTGCAAAAGTGGACATTCGGCCTTTTCCAGCTTGTCAGAGGGGATTGGGTATCTATCCCATCTTGTTTTTGGTGAGGAAGGTGTCTGGGGACTTCCGGCCTGTACTGGATTTGAAGTGGGTTAATTCTTTCATTCCCCATGTAAAATATGAGATGCTCTCGTTGCAGAAGATCCTGCCGCTGCTGGTTCAGGGGCAGGTGGTGGCTTCCTGGATCTTCTGGATGCCTACATCCATGTGCCCATCCACCTGTCTTCCCAGCATTTCCGCCAGTTTTGCTGGGGGACCGCCACTTCCAGTTCCAGGTACTTCCCTTTGGTTTGTCTTTGGCCCCTAGGGTCTTCATGAAGGTTTTGGCACCCTTGGTTGGGATCCTCCACATGGAGGGAATTAGGGCTTTTCTTTCTAAGGGGACTCTTCACGTCCAGAGGGTCTACGAAGTCCTGTCCATGGATTACTGATCAACCTCAAGAAGTCTCACCTGTTACCATCTCAGGACTTGATGTTCACTTGATGTTCATCGGTGGCCGCCTCAACATGGTCCGATGGATGGTCTTTTTGCAAGGGAAGTGGAGGAATACCTTATGGAGGGACCTGGGTTGTCTCCTGGATCAGGACTACGCCCCTGTCCATCAGTGGTTGAGGGTTCAGGGGTTGATGTTGGCAACCATCAATGTGCTGCCATGGGCTCGCCTCCATTTGTACCCGTTGGTGAACCATCTCCTGTCCCGGTGGTCTCCCTGTTCAGAGAATTACGATTACCCAGTAGTGGTGTCCCCGCAGATTCGTGTCGATCTGGGCTGGTGGTTGGTGGAGTACCACCTCCCCAGGTTTCTCCGTCTAGGGGGTTTATGTCCGATGCCAGCCTACTGGGCCGGGGTGGGCAAATTTAGATTGCCAGTCTGGTAAGGATCGGTGGGATCATCTACAGGCGGGGTGCTCCTACAACTTTCGCGAGTTGAAGGCCGTTCATCTGGCTTACCTGGAGTTTGCCCAAGCTCTCCATGGTCATCATATTCTGACCGGGACAGACAATCAGGTGGTGATGGGGTACATCAATCATCAGGGGGTTGCAGGGTTTGCTCTCTTTGGCTCCTGGCTCATGAACTCCTGTCTTGGACAAAGGCATCTGTCTTGACCCTCAGGGCTGTTTATCTCCTGGGGAGGGAGAACTAGTTGCGGATTGCCTAAGCAGGGTGTTTCCTCTGATGGCTGCCATTTCCCTGAGGGTGTCTGTGTTCCGTCAGCTGCAGGTCCGGTTTGGGTGCCCAACAGTGGATTTGTTCGTGGACGTAAAATGCTCTCGTGCCTCGCTTCTGCGCTCTTCCCCTGTCCCTGGGGGCATGGCGGCTGGATGCGTTGTCATTCCATTGGCCAGACTCCGTGCTGAATGCATTCCTCCCCATTCCCCTGATTGCATGTGTCTTGTGCAAGATTCGCCAGGAGAGGGTGTTTGTTCTGTTGGTGGTTCCCGGCTGGGTTTGCCGTCCATGGTTTCCTCTTCCAAGGGAATTGGCTGTCCAGGAGTGCTGGGCAATTCTGGATCTTCCTTAACCCTTTTGGGGCCCTCCGGGGGGGGGTGGGGGGGGGGTGTTGCGTCGGCTTCATCTTCAGACCTGGGTCTTGAAATGGTGAGCTTGCTGGTGCAGGGTTGTTCCCTAGAGGTGGTGGATGTGCTTCAGGGCTCCTGCTGTCCAGCTACTCTACTTTCTTACTCCCGCCATTTGGCTTCCATTTCTCGGTGGTGTGTGTTGAAGGGGGTTGACGCGGTGTCTCTGGATCCCTTGAGGGTTCTCGATTTCCTTGCTAAGGGTTTTTCCCTGGGCCTGGCACCTTCTACTCTTTGCGGCTCAGTGGGCGGCCTTGCGGGCTTTTCGCAGTCCAGTGCTGGACGGTCTGGATCCTTTGTTGGCTCGTTTGCTTCGGAGTTGCTTTTGCAGCGACCTTTGCGTGGCTCCATCCTGAGACCTTCTGTTTGTATTACGGGCCCTTCAGGGTGTTCCATTTGAGCCCCTGGGTTCAATGGATTTGAAGTTCCTCACCTGAAGGTGGTGTTTTTGGTGGCTATCATCTCGGCTGGTCAAATCGGGGAGCTGGGCTCTTTCCTCTCTTCTCCTCCATTCTTACAGGTCCTACCAGATCATCTGGTGTTACGCCCTGACCCAAGATTCCTGGCCAAGGTTCCTTTAGTTGTCACCTGCTCCCGTGAGGTAGTGTTACCTTCTTCTGTATTTGGACCAGACGGCACCTTTATGTTGTTGTGATAGTTTGTTTGAGACTTCTGGTCCAGTGCGATCTGTTCACAAGCCTTCTCTATCCACTTAAAGTCGTTGGCTAAAGCAGGCTATATTGCTGGCCTACGGTTCTCAGGGGTCTGAGTTGTCAGCCTGGGTTCATGGTCGGGCCACCAGGAGTCTCTCTGTCTCTTGGGCCTCTTTCAAGGGTGTGTCTACTGAGGATATCTGTCAGGCCGCAACCTGGTCCTCTTCGCACATGTTCATGGATCATTAACGGGTGGTTTTGGGTGGTCCTTCTGCGGGGGTTTTTTCTGAGGCGGTTCTTGGGGCTGGTTCTTCCAGCTCGTGATTTGCCTTTCTGCTGTTATTTCTCCTGTGTGGTTTTGTCCATTTGCCTGTGCTGTTTTGGATTAACGCACACAAAGGTGTAGGGAAATAAATAAAATATAAAACATATAAAGATATAGGAGAATGGTGACATGAAGCCGCTTGGCTTGGGTATGTGCTCACTTTGTTACTCATGTGGCGAGGAAGACTTACGAGGAGGTAATGCCCTGGTTACTTACCAGTAATCTTCATTACTCCGAGTATTGTCTTCCTTGCCACATGAGTTCCCATCCCTCCCTCACAGTTGTGCTATTGGCTTTATTGGTTCTTGGGACTTAGTAGTACTATAGGTAGTGGGATGGGCCAACTCTGGTCTTATGGTGGGTGAGAGGTGAACGAGGGTCGGCCATGTTGGGGAGGGTTGAGAGGCATGGGATGCTAACTTTGTTTTGGAGGGTTCTGGTGTAGAGCTGAAGTTCACTTTGTTACTCGTGTGGCGAGGAAGACCATACTCGGAATAATGAAGATTACCGGTAAGTAACCAGGGCATTCCGTAACATGCCGGCCAAAATATCTTGAAAACATTCAGCCATTTTGGTCTTTTAGACCTATAAATTAGTGCCTGTATCTAAGCCAATTTTAGCATTAAGGATCTAACGTCGCATATACATAAGGTTTGTGACCACAAAAGTGCTTAATATGTGCAAACCCTTTTTATAAGTTGGTAATTTCTTTAGACTAGTAAAAGGAATTTTGCTATCATTTCTGATTTGAAAATAGAAGGGTTCATGAAGGGGTTTTCGCACCTTCTTTTTTCAGTATGGAAAAGAATTTATTGAAGGTTTGTGACGGCAATTGCTGTCAAAAACCATTGATGAGATTATGACCTCTGAGTTGGGGTGCTAACTAATTTAAAAAAGGGAAATTGTTCCCTTAGGACAGGAAGTTGGCAGTCTCGGGTGAGACATTTTTTAAAAACAGCCGGCCAAACAGTGCAGAATCTCTACTGGTTAGACAGCCACAAGGTAAATAGTGAGGGTTTTCTGCTATTTCAATGTCTGCCCTCCGAAGAGTGCGGAATCTCTACTATTAACCCAACAGCAGGGTAATATTTAAGTGTTCCTGCTATTTGCATAGCTGCTGGATAAACAATGCAGAATCTCAACTATTTAACCAGTGGCCAGGTAAATAGTGAAGTTTTTGTGCTATTTGAATGGCTACCAGCCGGACAGCACACAATCTCTACTATGCAGTCAGCAGTAATGTAAATATTAAATTTTCTGCTATTTGTACAGCCACCTTCTAGAAAGCACAGAATCTCTACTATTTAACACGTGGCTGGGTAAATAGTGACTTGTTTTGCTATTTACACAGCCACCAGTCGAACAGTTCAGAATCTCTATTGATTAGTCAGCAATGGGGTGAATAGTGAAGATTTTTTGCTATTTGCACAACCGTTGGCCAAACAGTACAGAATCTCCATGATTTAACCTGCTATGTTTAAGGCCGCCAACCAAATAGTAAATCATTTCCACTATTTGGACAGCAAGTAAATAGCAGACAAAATTCACTATTTACTAACCGGCTGGGTTAGTAACCAATACTCCGTGGAAAACCTTCTAATGGATTGAATGATCTTGGCCTATTTGTTGGGGATTTTGTGCCTTCAGTGTAGTTGCTACTGTGGCAGCCACATTGAAGAGACTGACCCTTGGCTCTGTGGTGTAATGCTTAAAGTGCCTGTGCAGCAAAGTATTTTGTTCTGCAAAAAAGCTCCCAAATTGGAAGTTTGTTTTTTCAAACAGTGATCCCAACATGCAGGGAGTTTTCTATCAATGTGGGGTGGCCATTGTGCCTTTCCTCAAATCAGGACCGCTATGTTGCACACAAGGGTGCCAGGTGGAGAAAATGAATTAATATTGCCTGGCTCTAAATAGGATGAACGACTGGCACTGTGATCTGTTAGTCCCATATAGCTGGGCCGTCTGCTAAAGAGTTTCCAATAGGATAAACCTAGCATTTTCCCATATTAATTATGGTGGGGCAAGGACAGTAATTCTGTCATTTTATGGCTGATGAATAGTTCAACCAAACCGTAAAGGTGGTCTAAGTCTTAAACATTTCATCCCCTTTGTATTCTGCTAATATTATATTTTCCACAGAGATTCCATCAGGTGTGGGTATTTCCCATGCTGGTGTTATCTACACAAAAATAAATGTGTTTTAGATTTTCATTCTGTTCCAGAACTTCTTAGTTTATATTCTAATTATTAATTTTTCTTCACTTCGCCACGGTGTCTTTTAAAGAGGCTGATAGAAATTTTGGATTACTTTCACGAGGGAAGGGTGGAAGAAACTGTATTAATGATTTATGTACATTTTTCAAATTTCATGTATTACTTCCAATGCACAAGGTAAACTAAATAGACTTAAGTAGAAAAACACAGACCGGCATTACATTAAACCCTGTATTTTATATAACAGAAAAACTGCAATCGAAATTGGATAGTTTAGAAAAGCATTTGTCGAGAACTGCAGGATTAAAAAAACAGTTACGTATCTGGGAAAATCTTTGTGTAATTTTACATAATAATTGAAATGTTGAAGAAGTGCTAGTGTATGGCGCAGTGGGTAAAGTTATAAAATTCATTAATCATCCAAACAGAAATGATGTGGAATACTTAGCCATAAAATTTGATGATACTGCAAAGTTGAGCAGATTGGTAGATGTGTTGTATGTTTCCTACTTGTGGAAGACTTGTATGCAGTATGTAAGCAGTTCCCAGTGTCTTTAGCGTATGGAGTAACTATTCACAAATCGCTAGGTTTAAGTGTAGATACAGGTCTTGTTAATATTGGTAGTAGTGTATTCGAAGAAGGAATGTAATATCAAAGCAGTCTATCAGAGTTAAACAGAAAGATCAACAGAAAGAAATTCAACAAGGAGGAAAGAAAAGAAAATACAGCACAATGAGGAAATACAAAGCTTCACTTTGATAATAAATCTAGAGTGAACTGTTATGCAAATGTAGCATTAAATGGACTATATCATGTGCCTCATTTTACAAATTATATTAAAGAAAAGGTAGATAAAAGAATGTCTTCACAACTATGTAGTTTACTTGAAGTATCAAGAAGTGACAGAAGCATTATAAATTCTGCAACTGGAATAAGAAAACTCCCTGATGACTGTACTGGATCAGTAGTGTTCTCTCAAAATCTTAATCGGGATGTTCAAAAATGTCTTATGTTAATGCTAGGACTATTAGATGAAGAAGATGTGAATATCAATGAATTATTTGGTTTAACTTATAAATGGACCCAAAACTGTGAAGATTGAGAATGTACGTGCAGCACTGAAATCAATTCAGAACGATTCCTCTACTTGACATTACCAGATTGTAACGCTATGCCATTTGAAGATTTAAGTACAAACCGCCATCAAGATGTGACCTGTCCAAACTGCAAAACAGAACTTAGATCAACGTTGTTTCTACAAAGGAATGGAAATATATGTCATAGTCATGCTACAACGATGCAGAGTGGATTTAAAGCTACACACATTTCCATTTCAAAAAGAATTTTCACAAATAAAGAAATCATATTTCATGAAGGAGTTACTATAACCTTTGGACACTACACAGTATATTTAAGATGTCAAACAGGATGGAGAGTGTGACAGAAAGATGAGAGGCAATTCAATCTAAAGAGACGTTTCAATGTTCAATGAAATTCCATTCACTGTGCTTACCTGTAAGCAGAAGAATTATTTATTTGGTTTTCTTCAAATCAAGTATGCACAACCAACGTGTTTCGCCCTACAAGGGCTTCTTCAGGGCTATAAGCATCTATAAAAATGTACATGTGTATACCAATTTAAAACTGACATACAGAGCAATGAGAAGTACGTATTTAAATATAGTCACATAACCCATGAAGACACAAGGCTCATATAAAGAACCAAGTTAGAAGAAAGTCAACAGTAGAAAGCGGTAGAAAGACCGGAAAGTGCAAATTCATGTGACATTAAAAGAGTACCCTCATCACTTTAATTGCAAAAAAAAGTGGTATTGTGCGCAGAGATGGATTAAGAACAGACTGAACCTATATCTAAAAAGTGTCACACCGTAGCCTACCCAGACAGTGACAAACCAGAAACATGGTAGAGGAACTAGACCACGATATACCCTAAGTAGTGACAAAATCCATATCAACAAGAGCTTACCAATGTATTGTATTATCACTATTTTTAAAACAGAAACGGAAACACCAGCACTCTGCCGCGCTTTGACTGCTTCTTAGTCCTACAGGGATTAATTGTCGATCATATGCCCATAGTGGTAACCTCAACATAGGAATCCTATTGAGTGAGCGCAGTTACCAATAACAAAAATAGAGAATCCATATAGTGTGTGAGGAGTTCCAACACCACATATCCTTTTGAGGGTGTTCCAAGTGAAAAAACCACCGTAAGCATTTATCGGATAATGAAAATCTCCACATGCATTACTTCTGGCGAGCAAAACAAACAACAAACGTTAGCGCTAGTTTAAGGGCACTATTAATCAGAGATACCGTTGCCCGTATATAAACCAAGTAGCATATCCTTTAGTGAGTGTCAATAGCACCAAGGTGGCAACATGCAATCCATAAGAGCATGCTAACCGTGATAATCGTAACGGCAAACCTTCAACTGTTGAGTTGTATTCAAATCAATTGTCACCACCCATACAGCTCAAAATATTCAAATTCCTGTGTTGGCTACTAAAAGTAGAGATATATACTTTAAGGATGCATACTGCGATTACCCAAGTATGTTCCAAAGTTCCCCTAGTTATGTTTCCGAAGGTGACTGAATTGAATCACCCCTCACACGAATTAAGCGTATCCCAAAAACTAATCTTAAGTCAAATGCCAGCCCTCTTATTAATTCAACCCTCCCCCTATTTCTACAACCAAAGAACAAACATTACTCAAATACCAACTATCCTACACCAGAACCGATCCGCAGTGGGGCGATCAGTGCGGAAAGTGCAATACTTTAAAAACATACTTACAAATGTTCGTATGGGGTTTGTCCCCAGTCACAAGAGTCATCCAACTCTTACTGCTTCCCTACCTTTCTTAAGGCATTTCCAGCTACCGGAAGTTGCTATGTGCCAGTGCGTTGACTCCCTGCAACACTAGACCGCTAACTATACCAACACAGCGACGTATCCAACCTCACTTCCGCGTCAAATCCTGTCAATATACTGGTAACAGAATGACCCTGAAAGTAAAAAATTCTCCTAAGTTTCACTCAAGTTGTAATGCC
Organism: Triturus cristatus; assembly: GCF_964204655.1. Lineage (NCBI taxonomy): Eukaryota > Metazoa > Chordata > Amphibia > Caudata > Salamandridae > Triturus > Triturus cristatus. Next base: position 680,867,351 of record NC_140587.1, read on the forward strand.
CAAAATGTTACAAGACCTGAATAAGGCTAGGTCATAGCGACCAGTGACAATCCATAAGTACACTCCCGTGTAGTTCTTAGAGAGAATGGAATACGTGGGGTAGAAAAAAGAGATGCTGTGCAGGAGAAATTGTCATAAAGCCCACTGCATAAGATGCTGTAGCGATATTTATACAAACATAAAGAATTTATGACAAAACGACCATGAGGCTATTACATATTTAGCTCTAAAGTTGCACATGATGACAAGTTTGACCAGAGTGATTAATATTACCCAAGACCAATCAATTTCTGTTCAGTGTGTAAATACGACCGCAGGTTCAAACAAGACTCAGTGTTCCCCGTATGCTTTTAACCCTATCGCGAGCAGGCTAGGTTAAAATATTGTGGCATAATTCAATCACAGACAGTATAGTACATAAAAGAACACAAAGAATCTTCACATACCAGCTACAACATTTCCTGTTTTATGTAACCAGCTCAGTTGCGTAATTCTAACCCATGTGTAGTTACAAGAGGGAGTTAGGTGATAACACCACAAACAAACCCTTGATAAGGGACATGATTCAGCTAATGATAATATAGTACCTGGAACAATAATTTACATTTACCAGCCAAAGCAAGTCTGGCAATATGGAGCACGCTCAGTGGTGTACCTAAACCCATAAGTTGTTGCAAAAAGGGTAGGGTAGCTCCATCATAGGCATCCCAACAATGGCCAATGCTAGTGTGGTGTATTAAATACGTATCTACATCAGTAATACATAACCACTAGAAGAAGTAGTAAATTCAAACCCTGTTTCACGGATCATAGATTGCAAATATCTCTTGCCTCCAATTGTCTCAGAGATTGCTCCCTGTCACCCCCTCTTTTGTTTTGCAATGCTACCTCAATGCCATAAAACCGAAAATTAGAACTGTCACTACCCCCTTCACAATCATGGGACACTAAGTCATATGCAGAGTCCCTGTTCAGGCACACCCTACGATGCTCTTGAATTTGCGTCTTGAGTTGCCGCATTGTCCTACCAACATAGATCCTATTAACAGTCAAATCAGTACATGTGCCACATGGCTGGTTTAGCGGTTGATAAAGTGTCGAATGGTGTGTTTCCTCCTTGTGTTGTAACGGAAAAAGTGAAAATCTGTGTCTTATTGCATTCTGAATGGCAAATGTTGCAGTCCCCACAGGTATAAAAGCCCAAAGGTCTTTTCAACCAATTCTGGGTGCTCAGGGTTTTTAAAGGTATGTAGCTTGGACATAGGGTGTCTTTGATGGTTTTGCTCCTCCTATAGGTAATAGAAGGTCTTACTGAAATCAAATCACTAACTCCAGGTACCCTCTTCAAGACATTCCAATGTTTATTCAGAACCTTGAAAACATCATGATTTAGTGCAGAGTGTGAGGTGATAAAGGACAGACATTGTTTCCCTCTCTCCTTACTTTTCTTCTTAACCAATGTGTCCTTTCGAGTCACATCCCTAGCTCGTTGTTCAGCTAGCCGAAAAACATGTTGGTCGTATCCCCTTTTAGCTAGTCTAGTGGTTGCCAATTTAGCTTGGAACTCAAAATTAGCATCATCACTACAGTTCATATGAATACGTAGTAGCTCACCAAATGGGAAAGCTTTTTTAGGAGGTGAGCTACTACGTATTCGCAGGAACTGAAGTGATGAGGCTAGTTTTGAGTTTCAAGCTAAATTGGCAACCACTAGACTTGCTTAAAGGGGATATAACCGACATGTTTTTTGGCTAGCTGAACAACGAGCTAGGGATGTGACTCGAAAGGACACTCACATTACTAATCTTAAATGCCCTTTGTGAATACCGAAAGTCGTAAAGTTAGGAATAAAGGGCCTTTAGTAATAGTAAAGTTAGGAATCCTAACTTTACTACTCCTGAATGCCCTTTGTGAATACCGAAAGTGGTAAAGTTAGGATTTTGTCTCAGAGAACTTAAGTGAATTGGGCCCATTGATACTAACACATACTTACTTACCTATACAGTCACTGACACAAGCATATACTCACCCATACAGCTACTCTCAAAAGAAGTCACCCATATTGTCACTCATATCCCCCATCACTCACCTCTACTGCCTTTCACATACCTAGTTACTCACCCAAAGCGACCAAAACCTGAGACACCTAATCACTCACTTATACAGTCAATCATGCACCCACTGAATCATCCATACAGGCAATCATACACCCACTGATTCACCAATACACCTTGGTATATTTATTTAACACTTGTGAACTTTTTAAAAACACTCACAGTAACTGGATGATTTCATCAGTGGTGTCATCAGTGGTGTCATTTGAGATGTCATGAGTGATGTCACCGACCATGTCATGAGTGAGGTAATATGAGAGGTCATAAGCAGCAACTTCTAAATTTCACTGGTTCTGTACGAATGAAATCTGAGCCTAACTATAACATCTCAGTAACCTTCCCTTTTTCAGTGAATTTTTAAGGTTTTTTATTCTATTTCCTAACTATAACATCTCTGTAACCTTTGGATTTTTCAGTGAATATATATGTAAATCATTCTCTCCCACATCAAGAGAAAGGCCTGCACAGAGAGAAATCATTGCTTTTTATTTAAACAGGATTAGTCTCTGAGAACTAGTCTCTGTGTTTCGATGGCTCAATTAGCCCTTTTTGAACCCACAAGCGCTATTTTTTAACCATTTTTTTATGACCACCTCACATGATTTCTTTATGGGCATTTTGTTCTGTGTGAAGTGCCCCATCGCACAAGTGGCTCGGCCTGCGCTATACCAATACCATAAATAAACAAAAAAAAAATGGAGTTTACAATTGATAACACAAGTCTTAAGTATTACTACCGGCTAAGAAAAATGCAAGTACCAGATACCTCTAAATGTGATTACTCTTAAACGCAAGGTTACATTTACGAAAAAGGTTTCTCAATCTGTGCTAAATAAGATGGGGAATATTACACATTTTGTGGTTGGAGAGAGAGAAATTGTTTTGATAATGGCATGTTGAGCTATTGCAGATTTAAAAAGTGAATTTATGTGCAGGGAAAACGTGACCTAATGTAGGGCAATTTGTGCCGCTGCCCAAAGCGCTGCTCTGACACCCGTGGCTAAAAAAATGTCAGGGTGCTGAATACCAAGGATGCGTAGTCCGACGTAATGAGCCCCCTGGTTGAAATATAGTGTCTTCAAACAAAACAGTTTGCAATAACAGATATTTCTTTTCAGTATTTCGTTGAACTTTTGTTGTTCATCTACATAAATGTCATTTAAAGGGAGGCATTTTGGACAGAAAATATTCTTCTGAGCCCATCATTGGACCTACATTGAACTGAGTTTTAGAAACAATGTACTTTCAGCATAGTTTTCTACCATCTACCAAATGATTTACGCTTATTGGTTATTGTCTGTGATTTCAGCAGAGGATCTACAATAGTGGCAATACTTGGTATTTACTTCACAATTATCATTCTGCTCACTCTTGTCCCCAACACCAATGCTAGACTGTTCATGGAGTTCACAGTCTTCTCTTTAAGGTATGAAATTACCATTGTGCCAAGGTTTTGAGCGCTCTGTGATGTAAAGCACTACTCTCCACTTAGAGCTAGATATCTTTGAACAGTCAAGATACAGAACACATACCTAGGTTGTCAACAGACTGCATCTGCCCTAGAAAGCCCATGCATACAATGATAATACTGACAAATACACTTCTACTAGGGCTATCCAAGCTTGTGGAAGAATGTGCATGCAGCTCCCATCCTCCACATGGTCACTTTGCAGCACAAGATGCTACATGAGCTTCATAGGTGTGCAGGCAAGTAGAAAGAGCAACCAATAGTCTGAGTAAGTTCACCTCCCTCCACAGGAGAGATTTGTTTTTTGGGGGGTGTTCATTGCAATGTCAATGGAAGGATATTTTTAACATCATTTGTGACTACCTAGATCAGATGTTTGGCTTACCACAAGTAATTTCAGGGAAAGCAAATGGATAAAGTTTGCCATTAAGATCAAACTTTAAAAATATAACCATTATGTGACAAAGAGTATAAATGGCATATGCCGTTTCTGATATACTAAAAATAAAAAAAACATGAATGTAAAAAAAATGCAATTGTGTGTTTTCCTTCCTAATAAACACATATTGATGTGAAACTGACTTGTGCTTACAAGGGCCATACTAGCTATTCAGAACCCTCAGGTTGTAGGGCTCTCTCTCTCAAAATATGATATGGGTAGTTCAGCACAAAGACGAAAATGGAAAGTGGTCTGTGGTCGAGGAGAGGGTGTTAGTTGCACACTTTTAAACCAGAGGCCTGATTATGCTTTTGGTGGTCTCAGCACGGCTGTTGCTGCAACGGGGGAGTCCCCATCTGCCAGCTTGGTGGTCCACCAGCCATATTTTGATGTTGGTGGCTCACCACCCGGCTCCCACCACCACCGGCAGGATTTCTCACCCCGCCACAATAAAGTAACAGGTTACAGTAGCTGATGATAGAAGTCCAGACACTGTAACCGTCATGCAGATTATGATGTGCCTTACCACCAAGCCGACTGTGGCGGGAAGACCTCCTCACTTGACCCCGCAGGAACGCAGGAAATAATGTTAAAACTCATCTTATATCTAGTTTCCACTCATCTTCCCATCACAGAGCCCAACGTCCAGGTCCTTCAATTGCTGTAGACAATTACCCACAAAAATAAGTTGTCAACTCCTAAGCCACTCGTACATTTCTTCACTGTTACAATGCCTATGGACCCGTGCTGTTGGACAAGATATGTTTTGCATAGGTCTAATACATATGTGTGTATTTTCATACTTGCTTCATGTAAATACACACAAATGCATTTGTACTGGGGAAAAAACTTTTTAAAAAGTGAGGTTCCTACCGCGTCGGCCCCCCTCTGTCAGAAGACCGCAGCCACGAGACTGCCAGCATAACAGAAACATTCTAATACGACAGGCAGAATGCTGCTGGCTTGGCCGCATTGACAGGCCCGCTGCCGCGGCTGGCCAGGAGTAAGACTACCAAACTCATATTCAGGCCTCAAGATACCTAAGATAAAATCACTGAAAGAAATGTCAACATCTGGGCACATTGTGTTACCTACCAAGGCTGTCAGTCGCTTTATCTTGAAGAAATCTGGAGATTTGAAATTAACTCAGTTCACAGTTAGTATCTTTATTAGAATGTTTGTGGAGGAAAGTAACTAATTTGAAAGGAGAGATGTGGATAGGAGGCTTCAACTACATAGTATTAGCTGAAACATATGGGGGTTTTCAGTCAATGTACCTTCCTCCATAAGTACTGCAGAGAAAGTGATGAAATGCATTTCAAAATTGCCCAATGTTCCTACTTTAAAAATAAACATCATGATATGTGGAATCTACCTGTGCCTTGGAGTTTGTTTGAATATTCCTGTAGTAGAAAGTGTATGGATAAAACTAATTGAACTAACGGTTTAAAAGGATCAAGAATGAAACAGATAAAAAATAAAAATGGTTAAAAAGAAGATGAACATGGTTGAATTTAATTCATTGGATTCATACCGAGGTTATGGCTGTGCAACTTGGTGGAACTTGTAAAAAAGTTCCCCCCTGTTTTTGTTTTGATTGCAGCGCAGGAGGCGAAGCGCAAAATACGTTTGCACGCTAGCAAAGTGGAATCAGATTAAACATGATAAATCATGGATGAAATAAGGTGTGCATCTCACCACCAAGAACTTCCCAATGTTCCTACTCAGGCACCACAAATGCCTGTTGTGGCATTGGTCCCATGACACGTATGCCTTGCCTCCACACTAGCTTACCTCCTCCTGATTCTCAGTAATAACCCCTCAAACTTTGCAAATAGGCATGCGTCTCGACATTTTGATATATTAAGTACTCTTTGTTTAGAATTTGATGTACCTGGATTGAATGTTTAAGCGGTCACTTGGACACACTCACTTTCAATGTCATCCTACCCAGAATGCTTGATTTTTGCTTTCCTTAACGTGCTGTTTCTTTGCTGCCCATCTCAGTATGGACTCTCAGATTTAACACAAATAGTCAAATGTTTTGACTTGGCAGAATCGTTTGTCCCATGGGTCGTCCTGTCAGGATCTGGAATCTTAGTTGTTGGACCAGTGAAGTGTGGATAACATGGTGAGAGCATATCTCTGCTTACTTATGGCTCCATTGCCTTAGTGTCCTTCCTTTTTTCACCTGAGCTTTAGTTTGTTTGGCACTGTGTGTATTTGGAGATCAGCAAAGGCTAAGCACCTTACAGGGACTGCTGAGCCTCAGAAACTGGGCTATGTAAGAGCATTGTCTGTCTCTGAAGCAGGAGGCCTGCCATACCTGGTTAATCTAGGCAAGAAGGTCATGGTAGTGAGGGTGAGTTCTCTCTTTTTTTTACTTTACCCTGCTTATTAATCTCAGGGCTTTTCTCTAGTCATTTACTGCATGTAAGAAGGGGTTCCTTGCTCTTCAGTGGAGTGCTTCTTTTTCTTTCAGCTAGCGGGCCTTACTCGTATATATGCAAGGGCTGGTTAGCAGCTTGGTATCAGATTTCCTGTGGTATCTTCCTTCCTTTGCTTTTCTCTGGATCTTGTGTCAGATAAAGGTTTAGGAAATGGCAGTGCTTAAAAGTATAAAGCTACATTTTTGTGACCAAGGCCACTCAGGAGTCTGGAATTGACCTTCCTTTTCTGGAAAGTGACTTTTCTTGTCAGTATGTATTTCTTTTTTTGTGCTTTGAAGTGTTGCAAGAAAAGGAAGGTTGGAGTGGAACTGTTCTGTTGGCTATCAGGCTCATCTTCTTGGGTGGTATTGTCTAGGTACTTGGTTGTGATTCATCAGGCAGGCTTAACATCCCACAGTGCTCAATTTTTTTTTCATTACAAAGCTGCAACATGGAGTTCTGGGACTTCTACCACTGGATAGCATGGTGGGGCAGACTCAGCTATCTGCAATGGCTTGTATTCTCCCATTTCCTTCCACGATGTCAGGCTGTGGAGACGCAAGGTTTGGGGCATGTGTCTCTTATTGGGTTGACCAAGGCGAACAGCTAGGCACTAATGGGACAGTGCCAGGTGAGCAATCCTGTCAAAGGAGGCAGAGCACCTAAACACCAAAGCAGTGTGTGGAATCTTAATCTCTTAAGGTGAAGGACAATCATTGAGGAGATGCAGGCAGCAGTGTTGTCCGCTTGCTCACCTCTGGCTATAGCTCAACTCATTGTGGGCTGTCTGTTCTATGTTAAAAGGCAATTAGAAGGAAGGAGAGCAAGGCAGATCATTGGAGACTCTTTATTTGCATTGGAATTCCATCCCAAGGATGTTTTTTCCTGCACTGCATGGCAATAATATTTCAGTTCACTCAAAAATAGTAAAGTAAAGTGAACATTTAAAAAATGTATTTAAATTAAAAATAAAATTGATGTAAATCCGTGTTCTGTGTGTACTTGAATGCATTTACTGTAAATCTAGACTATATATATATTCACAGAAAAATCCATCCGTGATGTCATCAGTGATGTCATTTGAGATGTCATTTGAGATGTCATCAGTGATGTCATCAGTGATGTCACTGACCATGTCATGAATGATCCAATATGTGACATCATCAGCAGTGCATTGCGGGCGTGCGAGTTATAGTTAGCAGAAATAACTATAACGGAGGAATTTCTATGGTTTTGTACGAGTGAAATGGCCAGCTAACTATAACACCCCTGAAACCTATGTTTTTTTCTGTGAATTTCTAAGGCTTTTTAAATGCTAATTTCTAACTATAACGTCTCTGAAACCTATGGTTTTTTCAGTGAATATATATATACACACACATATATAAACATATATATAATCTGCATATCTATATAAATACAAATATAAATGCATGCATACATATACATATATGCATACATATGCATGTTATGTACATGAAAGATTGAAAAACACTAATACAAGCAAAGCTAAAAAGCCACCTAATTACAAACAAAATTGCTTTAACTTAACCCCTTCGATGCTCATGACGGAATGGTTCCGTCATGAGCATCGGTGCCCCTGTGGTCATGACGGAACCATTCCGTCATGTGGCCAGTGGCACAAAATCCGTCTGCTGCAGACAACAGAGGGATTTCTATTTAATCCCTTTGACCTTGGGAGCTTGGGAAGAGCTTCCCCAGCTCCCGAGGCCCCCTCCCTGGTTTCTGTGCAATGAAGATCAGCGCGCACATCGCGCTGTCTTCATTGCACAGAAACCAAAACTGAAATGAACCTTCAGTTTCACTTTCTATGTGCTCAGGGGGCTATCTCAGCCCCCCAGGCACGTAGAAAGACGGTAGAGATATCATTGGAAAGGGGAGAATCTCCCCAGTGGATCCCTGCTTGGGGATCGCCCCAGGAGGGCGATCCCTAAGCAGGGAACCACCCACTGGACACCAGGGAGGGGGGAGCGGCCCCTTGGGCAAGGGCTTTTGCTCCCCCCAAATGTAATGGGTGTGATTTAGTCTTTTTACCCCCCCTGGCAGTAGACCCCAATCTGACCCCCCCGGGGGGCAAAAAGCCCACTAGACACCAGGGATATTGACTTTTGGGCGCATAATTTATTAGGGTGGGGGCTGCCCATAAAGGGCATGTCCATGTCCCCACCCTGCACAATTTACAGCCTTTCTGCCCCCCCTAGGGGGCAGTTGGGGGCAGTAGCCCCTAATCTGCCCCCCCGGTGGCAGAAAGCCACTATACGCCAGGGATTTTTTTTCTTCTTATAAGTTGTGGTGGGGGCTGCCCAATATGGGCATGCCCATGCCCCCACTCACCCCCCACAAAAATGACAGCCATTCTGCCCCCCGGGGGGCAGATGGGGGCATTAGCCCCAAATCTGCACCCCCTGGTGGGGGCAAAAAGCCCAGTAGACGCCAGGGATTTTTTAGGCAAATTTTAATTAGGGTGGGGGCTGCCCGTTTTGGGCAGCCCCCACCCTAATTAAAATTTGCTCCAAAAACTCCCTGGCGTCTTGTGGACTTTCTGCCTCCCCGGCAGCCAAATGGGGGCATTAGCCCCCAATCTGCCCCACTGGGGGGGGGCAAAAAGCCCACAAGACACCAGGGATTTCTGGGGGGCAAATTTGAATTAGGGTGGGGGCTCCCAAAATGGGCATGCCCATGCCCCCACCACCGCCCACAAAAATAACAGCCTTCCTGCCCCCCCGGGGGGGCAAAAAGCCCCCTAGATGTAGGGATTTTTTTTGCTAATTTTAATTAGGGTGGGGGCATTGGCATGCCCGTTTTGGGCAGCCCCACCCTAATTAAAATTTGCCCAAACACTGCTTGGCATCTAGTGGACTTTCTGCCCCCCCGGGGTGGCACTAGCCCCCAATCCTCCCCACCGGGGGGAAAAAAAACCCACAAGACGCCAGGGATTTTTTGGGGGCAAATTTGAATTAGGGTGGAGGCTTCCAAAATGGGCATGCCCATGCCCCCACCCTAATTAAAATTAGCCCCAAAAACTCCCTGGTGTCTAGTGGACTTTCTGCCTCCCCTCGGGGGTAGATGGGGGCATCAGCCCCCAATCTGCCCTGCTGGGGGGGGGCAAAAAGCCCACTAGATGCCAGGGATTATTTTGGGGCAAATTTTAATTAGAGTGGGGGTTGCCCAAAACTGACATGCCCATGATCCCACCCCCTCCCTGCAAAAATTACAGCCTTCCTGCCCTCCGTGGGAGACAGATGGAGCAGTAGCTCCCAATCTGCCCCCCAGGGGGCAAAAAGCCCACTACACGCCAGAGATTTTTTTTGGGCAAATTTTAATTAGGGTGTGTATATTGGCATGCCCGTTTTGGGCAGCCCCCACCCTAATTAAAATTTGACCCAAAAACTCCCTGGCATCTAGTGGACTTTCTGCCCCCCCCCTGGGGGGGCAGATAGGGGCACTAGCCCTCAATTTGCCCCCCTGGGGGGGCAAAAAGCTCACTAGACGCCAATGATTACTCTGGCTTTTTTAATGCGTGGGGGCTGCCCAGAATGGGCATACCAATTACACCACCCCCAAAAATAGCCACAGTGTTTCTGCCCCCCTTGGAGGCATATCAGGGCAACCCCCTCCCCCCCAATAAACCCCCCCGGGTGGCAGAAAGCCAACTAGGCACGGAGTTGTTTTTAGCAATATGCCTACCTGTGGATTTTGGGCCCTAGCGCAGCCGGCACATAGGGAAACCTACCAAACCCACACATTTCTGAAAACTAGACACCCAGGGGAGTCCAGCGAGGTATGGCTTGCATGGGTCCCCTAACGTTTTCCTACCCACAATCCCCTGCAAACCTCAAATTTAGCTGAAACATTCACTTTTTTCTCAAAGTTCTGTGTGGGAAAGTTCTGGAATCTACGTGGATCCACAAATTTCCTCACACCCAGCATTTCCCCAGGTCTTCTGATAAAAATGATACCTCACTCGCATGGTTAAGGCAAGTACCCGAGACAGGCAAGGGCCCAAAACCTATTGAGGCGATATCAAAATGAGCTATCACAAATCAACCCGAGGTATGGCTTGGGTGGGTCCCCCATCATTCTCCTGCACAGAATCCCCTGGAAACCTCAAATTTTGGCAAAAAATTCACTTTTTTCGCAAATTTCGCCGTTTCCTCTCGCGGGCACTAGGCCAACCCACATAAGTGAGGTGCCATTTTTCTCGTAAGACTTTGGGGAACGCGGGGTGGGTAGAAATTTGTGGATCCACCCAGATTCCAGAACTTTCCACCACAGAAATGTGGGGAAAATTTGTTTTTTTGGACACTTTTTAAGGTTTGCAAGTGATTCTGGGTAACAGACCCTGGTGGGAGGCACTCAAGTTACCCCATCCTGAATTGCCCTGGGTGTCTAGTTTTCACAAATGTATAGGTGTGCTAGGTTTCCCTAGGTGCCGGCAGAGCAAGGGTTCACGAACTACAGCTAGGCACTTTGCCAAAAAGGGCTCATTTTTCACTGCGAAATTGAGGTGTGACCACGTTGCGTTTTGCGCTATTTCCTGTCGCGGGCACTAGGCCTACCTACACAAGTGAGGTACCATTTTTCTCATAAGACTTTGGGGAACGCAGGGTGGATAGAAATTTGTGGATCCACGCAGATTACAGAACTTTCCACCACAGAAATGTGGGGAAAATGTGTTTTTTTGGACAATTCTTTAGGTTTACAAGGGATTCTGGGTAACAGACCCTGGTGGGAGGCAGTCAAGTCACCCCATCCTGGATTCCCCTGGGTGTCTAGTTTTAAAAAATATATAGGTTTGCTAGGTTTCCCTAGGTGCCGCCAGAGCTAGGGTTCACAAACTACAGCTAGGCACTTTGCCAAAAAAGGGTCATTTTTCACTGCGAAATTGAGGTGTGACCACGTTGCGTTTTGCGCCGTTTCCTGTCGCGGGCACTAGACCAACCCACACAAGTGAGGTACCATTTTTCTTGTAAGACTTTGGGGAATGCGGGGTGGGTAGAAATTTGTGGATCCACGCAGATTCCAGAACTTTTCACCACAGAAATGTGGGGAAAATGTGTTTTTTTGGACAAATTTTTAGGTTTACAAGGGATTCTGGGTAACAGACCCTGGTGGGAGGCAGTCACGTCACCCCATCCTGGTTTCCCCTGGGTGTCTAGTTTTCAAAAATGTATAGGTTTGCTAGGTTTCCCTAGGTGCCGGCAGAGCTAGGGTTCACAAACTACAGTTAGGCACTTTGCTAAAAAAGGCTCATTTTTCACTGAGAAATTGAGGTGTGTCCACGTTGTGTTTTGCGCCATTTCCTGTCGCGGGCACTAGGCCGACCCACACAAGTGAGGTTCAATTTTTCTCGGAAGGCTATGGGGAAGGCGGGGTGGGTGGAAATTTGTGGATCCACGCAGATTTCAGGAATTTCCACCACAGAAATGTGGGGAAAATTTGTTTTTTTGGTCAATTTTTTAGGTTTGCAAGGGATTCTGGGTAACAGAACCTGGTGGGAGGCAGTCGCGTCACCCCATCCTGGTTTCCCCTGGGTGTCTCGTTTTCAAAAATGTATAGGTTTGCTATGTTTCCCTAGGTGCTGGCAGAGCTAGTGTTCAAAAACTACAGCTAGACACTTCGCAAAAAAAGGGTACATTTTCATTGTGAAAATGTGGTGTGTTCACGTTGGGTTTTGAGCCATTTCCTGTCGTAGGCACTATGCCTACCCACCCAAGTGAGGTACCATTTCTATTCAGAGACTTAGGGTAATTCAGATTTGTAAAGCAACTGTTATTACCTATTGATTTTTGATGCATTTCTGCCTTCCAAATGAAATACATTGTGTAAAAAAGAAGTCATTTTGAAAAATGACCGATAATTCTCATGCTAGTATGAGTATCCCCAATTTAAAAAATGTGCAAATATGTACTGTTTCTAAACTCTATAATTTGTTCCCATTTCAGAAATACATAGGTGTCTTTCATACTGATTTTTCCATTTATACATTTTCCCACAATAATTGCTATATACCCGGAACATAATAAAAAACCATTGCAAATTGCTGCTCAGTTTTTGACTCTGGGTTCGTCGGGTTCTTGGTGAACCTACAAGTCCTATATATCCCCACAACTAGGAAGCTCCAGCGGATGTAACGGTATATTGCTTTTAAAGAGCTATCATAATTAAAAGAAGTTACAGGTGAAAACGTTGACTCAAAAGGCTGTTTTTTTCAACTAATTTTCAATTTTTCCTATATTTAACTGTTAGTTTCTATAAAGAAACCTTGAAGGATCTACACAAATGACCCCTTGCTGAATTCTACTTTTCTAAAATGTATAGATTTCCAGGATCCATTATTGCTTTCACACCAATTTCTACCATTAACTGGAAGGAGGCTGAAAGCAGAAACAATAGCAAAAATAGGCTATGTCCCAGAAAAATGCCCAAACTGTGTAAAAAATGTTGGTTTTCTGACAGAAGTCTGTCATTCCCTAAAAGCTGGGAAAGTGGTGATTTCAGCCCCACAAGCCCTTTTTTGATACCATTTGTAGAGAAAAACCTGGATGCTTTCATTTGCAGCCCGATTTTCCCATTTTTCCCCAAAAAACCAAAATCTTGCTGTATTTTGGCTAATTTCTGGGACCACTCCAAGGGAATCCACAAAACTTGGGTATCTTTACAATCCCCATGATGTTAGAAGAAAAGGACGCAAATTTGGCGTGGATACCTTATGTGGTCAAAAAGTTACAGGCGCCTAAGCGCGCACTACCCCAAATAGCCAAAAAAAGGCTTCGCAGGGGTTAACCGAAGGCGAGACCTATTGCATTTTCAATGCTTGTTTACTTTGGTTCCATCAAGAAAGCATTCAGATGTGTCACACATTTGCCATAAATTCTGAATGGTAGCACGCCAGTTGCTCATTAGATCACTGTAGTAAAGCTACTGCTCACCAGGGAAGTCTGCTGCTGGTATTCAAAGTGCATGTTTCAGTCTGCATGTCAGACTTTTTTAATGAAATAGAAGAGGATTTGAGAAGTCAAAATGTGCCCTAATATTTCTTTCTGCAGCACTAATCATAATTTCTATGGCAAAATGAACCCCCTCATTTTGTTCCTTTGCAAATTAAATATTTTAAGTGTTACAACTTTGTTCCAATCAAGATGGCTTCAGGTGTGCCATACTTTTGTCATAATTAAGACTGTTAGCGCTCTAGCTGTTCTTTAGAACACTCTGGGACATTCTGTCATTGGGCTATACTTGGGCTACATCTGGGTGATATTTGTGCTACATTTGGGCTCTTTTGTCTCTGGTGGCCATCTTGGGAGACTTATATGTTATGAAGTTTCCTAATTTCCTAATTTCCTACAGTCTCCTCAGTAGGAATACTTTCAGTTTTTAGGTCTCGCCTGACCCAGCGCATGCGCTGGTCTGGCAAGACATTTTGTGAGGGCTCAAAAAAGTGCTACCACTGTAGCCTAGAGCTACAGTGCATGTGCGTGGGCGCGCGTGCCTCGCTTTCGCGGCCGCACGGCCGCTTTGATGCCAGTTTTTCTTTTCTCCTGTTTGTTACTTCTATGTAGTAATAGTGGCACCCGTGCGCTGCCATTACTACAGAGCAGTAATAAACAGAAACAAGCATTGGCATAGCCAATAGGTCTCGCTTTTGGGACCTTATAAGTATTTAGTTATGCAACTGTTGCATGGCTAAACACTTATAAGGTCCTAAAAGCGAGACCTATTGGCTATGCCAATGCTTGTCTTTGTTGTATTTTACCATTCCCAACTATTGCCTTGTTGCCATTTAATTTTTTGTTTCAGTCTGTTCTTCCTGTTCCGCCATTCCATTTCTTTTTCACCTTTCTGCTGCATCCTTTCGTACTTTTCAGCTCCACTCGCTTTTTTCTTTCACCTTTGTCATTTGTTTATTTTCCTTTAAAGAGCGATTCATTCCCACTCCCTAAAATCTGTTCCTTCCATCTTCTTATACATTCTTTCTATTTGATGCAGCCCATTGCAGCTCACGCAAGCAATTCCGACAGCTGCAAAAGCTCAGCTCAGCATCAGCTCTGCACCAGTGCAGAACTAACCACTACCAGCGCTGATTATGTCCCCCCCATAACAAAAAAAAAAAACTTTAACAAACATTAGAATAGTCAGGAAGAATTTGCCTGCATTGCAAGGAGAAAAATACTAGAAAGTATTGTTTATGATAATTCTTTTTTTTATAGGGTTGTTTAGTTGTACATAATATCTTTTGGTTATTACAAGGTAACAAAAATGCTTATAACACTTTATTAGAACATTTCAACATGCTGCACAGCAGCCATGCTGCTCTGCAACATAGCTTAAAGACATTGGCAAAGCCAATAATTCTGGGTAAGCACTTATAAGGTCCCAAAGGTAAGACCTTTTGCCTAAGCCAATGCTCGTCATTGAGATGCCACCATTAAAGCAAAAACAAAGTCAATATCCAGTTTGATTTTTCCTGTTATAACTTAAAGTTCTTTACAATAGGGCATATTTGAATATGGCTTTTTTAGATGTCGCCTACGCAGCGCACATGCGCTGCTTAGGAGACCTTTAGCCGTCGTACAGCTCTTTTTCCAAGCCCATACTCGTGGCGGCATACAGCTTGCAGGAGTGCGCAGCGGCGCGCCACATTCACGAGTGTGCGCTTTGAAAAAGAGCAGAAACAGCTGCTGCTTAATGCGCGCGTGCATGGCTGGGTGGGTGGAGGCTCTTTCTTCATCCCTCCCTCTGCCTTCTCTATTGTATGTTTTTATAGTCTCTCTGACATTGTCCTCCTGGGCGGAGACCCTCCCCGGCTTCTTCTGTTCTGGCTCACATTCTGTTTTCTCTCTGCTCTCTAAACAGAGGTGAAAGCGTCTTTTTCGTGTGTAACTGCACTCTCGCCTTTACTTTGCCATCTCTGGGTCCCCTTTCCTTGCCCTTTTCTCCATTTTAATTTCTATTTCTATTTTTTCTCCTCTATATATATATACATATTATCTACTGGCGGTCGCCAGTAGATAGTTATAGTTAGGACCTATTTTCCATAGGAAATCCGCAAAATTCTATTCCCAATAAGTCTGGCGCCGATTGACGAATCTTCACGAAATTTTCCAACCTTTTGGCTAGCGCCGCTCCGCTCCTACCCTGAAAGTTTCGCGGTGATTCGTCAAGTGGGGGATGAGAAAAAAGGGGGTCCCAAAACGCGTTTTCCCCATGCAATTTCCCATAGGACCTGTTGTCGCAGCTACAGCCCGAACTGCTGAAGGGAATTACACCAAATTTGGCAAAGAGGCAGTCCTCAGTTCAGACTCGTGCCTGTTGCTTAAATGGTGTAAATCCGTTCAGTAGTTCCTGAGAAAATTAGAGTTAAATGTTAGTGATATCTATGGCCGGGGAGGATCCGCGCACCCTCCCCGCACCCTCCCCGAACCCTCCCGAGCACGAGCTGAATGCTAATTGGCTGCCAACACTCTGAATCAGGAAGTGTTGGCAGCCATCTTGTGCCTCGGTAGAACCGAGGCACAAGAAAACCAAAAAAAGGCGCAAAACGCGACAAGGGGGGAGGGTAGAAACACCCTGACCCCCTAGGCCTGCCCAGGGGGTCCCACAAGGACCCCCAAGGCCCCAAAATGTTTTTATTTATTTTTTAAATCGCGGGATGCGCGTACGGACCGTGCATCCCGCTAACAAAAAAAAAATGAAGCGCGGTCTCCCGTGCTTTGTTTTGATTTAGCCCCTGGGGGGGGCCAGTCCCGGGGGCAATATGGTATTATAATGGGGGGCCCAGAGGGGGCCCCCCAGCCCCGGGGACCGCCAACCCCCAGGGCTTTTGTAAAATACGTATGGGGCTCTCAGCCCCCCCCAGCCCCGGGGACCACCACCCCCCCGGGGCTTCAATTTCTTTGTTGGGGGGCTCTCAGGCCCCCCCAGCCCCGGGGACCCCCTCCCCCGGGGCTTAAAAAATGAATGGGGGGCTTAATCTCCCAACTTAAAAGGCGCCACAGGGCGCGTTTGCACAGTGGTGAAGGTAGGGGGCGGGGCCTGAGGTGATACTGTGCAAACACGCCCTGTGGCGCATTTTTAGTTGGGGAAGTCATTCCTCTTCAATCCAGAGGTCCCCTAGGGGACAACTAGCCCACCAGGTACCTCCACTAAGTGCCACGGAGCTGCGTTGCAGTGTGTTGTAAAAAGGGGTGTGGCTTCTTAACACCTCTCTGAAACGCAGCTCCCTGGTGCATACTGGAGGTACCTGGTGGGCTAGTTGGCCGCCAGGGAAGCTCAGGATTCAAGGAGACTTAATCCCCCAACTTAAAACACCCCACGGGGCGTGATTGCACAGTGGTGAAGGTAGGGGGCGGGGCCTGAGGTTATGTGTGTGCAAACACATCCTGTGGCACGTTTTAAGTTGGCGAATTAATTCCTCTTCAACCCTGAGGGTCCCTGGGGACCAACTAGCCCACCAGGTACCTCCAGTAAGCGCCACGGAGCTGCGTTGCAGAGTGTTGTAAAAAGGGGCGTGGCCTCTGAACACCTCTCTGCAATGCAGCTCCCTGGCGCATACTGGAGGTACCTGGTGGGCTGGTTGGCCCCCAGGGGACCTCAGGATTGAAGAGGAATTAATTCCCCAACTTAAAACGTAACACAGGGCGTGTTTGCACACGTCACCTCAGGCCCCGCCCACTTCCTTCACCATTGTACAAATATTGTACAAATATTCCTCTAAAACCAGCCGAACTATGAATTCCGATTTACTCACCTGTTATCAGGAGAGAACCCAGGGCTGCATCTTTTAGCCCAGCACTGACCCTGAAAAGTAATTCTAAGAGTACTTACCAGTAACTTGTATTTCCTTCCATAGGAATCCATTGTGTGGTTTTCACCAGAAAATGTTCTGTCTATTTTCACAAACTAAAAATATTCCTAAAAAATCGTCTGTATGACTTAAACACATTCTTTCAACTGTTTACAGGAGGTTGGCCAGTGCTGGATCCAGGATCCACCACTGAGTAAGAAAAAGTAACGATAACACTACTTACCTGCTAAGTGAATTTTCTGCCATAGGATAACATTGGTGATTCTATGGGAAAAAGTTTCTAAGTGTCAACTTTTAAAATACAATAATATTCCTTAAAAATTACTATTGTAACCAAAGTGCTTTTACTCAACTGTTTACAGGAGATGTCCAAAGGACTGAATCTAGGATCCAGTCCTGTGGTTAGAAAAGTAATCCATAAAGTAACTAATTGCATTTAATTAGAAATTCACATTGAGCTCAATGTTGCTTTGTGTTTGAAATTGTGTTGTCCATTGCAACAAATGTAACTACTGTACTTAAAAGTCTGTTGCCTATTTGCCAAGTATTTAAACTAAAGTAATTCATTCTGAGAAAGTATATTTTGTATTGTAATGTATAATGTAATTAAAAAAAATATAACTAAAATTAAATAGTTTTAAAAATGTAGTAAATCAGTATCAAAAAAATCAGTATAACAATTAATATATTAAAAATTGTCATTTACAAAACCTTTGAAATTCACTGAAAAAACCATAGGTTTCATGCCTGATATAGTTAGGAATTAGCATTTAAAAAACCTTTGAAATTCACTGAAAAAAACATAGGTTTCAGGGGGGTTATAGTTAGGAATTGGCATTTAAAAAACCTTAGAAATTCACTGAAAAAACCATAGGTTTCAGGGGCGTTATATTTAGCTGGACATTTCCCTCGTACAAAACCCTAGACATTCCCCCATGGTAGTTAGTTCAGCTAACTATAACTCGCGCCCCTGCAATACACTGCTGATGACGTCACATATTACATCACTCATGACATGGTCAGTGACATCACTGATGACATCACTGATGACATCTCAAATGACATCACTGCTGACATCACTGATGCCGTCATCCAGTGAGTCTGTGTTTCTGTAAAGTTTTAATTTGTTTAATATAAATAGGGAAAGGCCTGTTGAAGAATGAGTGGGTGTACAAGTGTGTGAATGGATGATTTTCTAGGTGTGTAACTGACTCTATAAGTGAGTCATTAAATGTATCTTACTGCAGACTAGTGACTAAACTGTGTGAATGTCTGTATGTGTCTGTGTGTTGGTGTATAAGTGGCTGCATGGTTTTGTGAATAGCTATATGTGTGTCTATATGGGTTATTGATTGGTTGTCTGAGTATCTGTATGGGTGCCTGAGTGTTTGAGTGGGTAGGGTGTGTGTGACTCTGTGCATAGATGTGTGAGTGGGTGTTTCGATGGGTGCATGGTTTTAAGAGTGCAACTGTGATGGACTTTATGGTTGGGTGAGTGTAGGTATGGGTGTGTTAGTGATTGAATGTATATCTCAGGTGTACATGTGTCAGCAACTACATATGTGAAACGCAGTGTATATGTGTGTAAGAGTATATAACTATCTATATGTGAGAGTGTGTGATTGCGGGAGTGGCTGTAT
This sequence comes from Triturus cristatus, assembly GCF_964204655.1. Classification (NCBI taxonomy): domain Eukaryota; kingdom Metazoa; phylum Chordata; class Amphibia; order Caudata; family Salamandridae; genus Triturus; species Triturus cristatus. Next base: position 680,886,269 of record NC_140587.1, read on the forward strand.
GGATGAGTGTGTGCTTGTATCAGTAATTGTATAAGAGCGTCAGAATTTGTTAGTATTTTTATGAGTAGGTGAACTTGAGTGTGTTTAACTGTATAGGTGAGTAAATTGGACTGTGTTTAATTATTTGCATGACTGACTAGATGTGTCAGTACCTCAATGGATGATTGGTGGTGTGTGAGTGTCTATATAGGTGTATAAATGCATATGATAGTCCTGTACGGAGTGACTGTAAGTATGAGTGACTGTACAGGTGAGCGAGTGGAGATGTATGTAGACCTAAGAGTCAATGAGTGGGTATGTAGTTATTGGTATTGGAGTATCTATGGTTTTCAAAATGGCCATCTGAAATTTTGAGTCGGTGTATCAAAGGTTATATTAGGGTGTGAGAAGATGCACTAATTTATCACATGGATGACGTCATCAGTGATGTCATCAGTCATGTCATTTGAGATACCATCAGTGATGTCATCAGTGATGTCACTGACCATGTCATGAGTGGTGTAATATGTGACGTCATCAGCAGTGCATTACGGGGGCGCGAGTTATAGTTAGCTGAACTAACTATAACGGGGCAATTTCTAGGGTTTTGTACGAGGGAAATATCCAGCTAACTATAACGCCCCTGAAACCTATGGTTTTTTCAGTGGATTTCTAAGTTTTTTAAATGCCAATTCCTAATTATAATGCCCCTGAAACCTATGGTTTTTTCAGTGAATATATATATACATATATTTTTAATTTTTTTTTTTATAATGTAATATAATACAACATGATTACCTATGTGAATTGTTTTAATTTCAGTCCCTGCCTCTATTATTTGTTATGGGAGGGTGCTGCAATAGCAGTTGTTGGCCCCAATGTGTAGTGCTGAACTTAGTACAAAATGGTAAGTTACCACAAAAATGTAAATTACACATGTAATTTACCACAAAAATGTAAGTTACTACAAAAGTGCAGTTTGTGGATGCCAAATGTAGTAAACTTCCAAAAAAGTGTAAACTTGCTCAAAAGTTTAAGGTACTGTTGTGAATCAGGCCCTTGGAGAGGATTCAAAGCCCTAAACACAGTGACAAGGACTGCTGCTGGTACCAGAATAAAACAAAAGCTCCAGTTCACCTGGACTGAAGCTGCACAGCTGACTGTTAAATAGTATGTCAAAAACAGAAGGTGTAAGTCCTACAATATAGGGAGCTTTGCTGAAAGGTTATAGATTAGTACATCTTTGAGACATGGTGCTTTCTCTTGAGTTGTAACATAAAGTCCATCATTATTTACAATCATTTTTGTCTGCATAATTTGTGTGGGCTGTAAATATTTCTTGATATTGAACTAGCAAATGACTCTTAGGGCCAAATTTACAAAGGACTGGCTTTGCTCTTAAATCACGCAAGATGACGCAAAGTAATGCAAGCCCTTTAGTGGGATTTACTAAGCCACGCAAAGCTACCTTCCATGGCTCTGCATGGCTTAGTAAATCCAGAGTTTCGCAGTGTAGCACAAATTGCTGCCTTGCATAACTCTGCATTGGGAGGGCATTCCATGGGTGACGCATGGGCATTCCCATGCTCCACCCATTGATTTTTGAGGCAAACCTTGATTTACTAAGATTAGTAAACCTAGATTTGAATCAAAATGGTACGCCTTCCCCACATAGGCGTAATGAGGACAAATATATTTATTTCTCCTCTTTGTTTCCTCTTTTTCTGAGTGCTGAATTTTGCGTCACACATAGAAAGAAGAAAATGCCTCAAAGTATTGTTTTGTGCAGGCAGGTACCCCTTCCTGCACAAAAACACTCAAGCCTGTAACCAGTAGCGGCTTGTATAGGGCATGCTGCGGGGCGGGTGAGGGTCAGGGTGAGGGGTAGCAAACACGGACATAGGACGGAACAGAGGAAAGTAATTATTACGTTCCTCCGTTCAGTCCTATGTCCGTGTTTGCTACACCCCACCCTACCCCTCCCCTGTCCCACGCCAATGCACTGCAGCACGCCCTATACGAGCCGCTACTGCCTGTAACGTAGGCATGCTTGCACCTCACTGTAAGGGTGCCTGGCCTGTGTTGGAGCTATGGAGCACTCCTTGCAACAGTTTAGGCAGAGAGCGGGAATACCTCATATCTTAATAGATATGGCACATTACTGCTCTCACTGTCACGCCATGCAGTGCAGCAAGTTGTCTTGCTGAGTTGCGATTTATGACATTATGATAAATCTACCTCTGAGAGTGAATAGGTGCTTCTCACAGAAGCATTTTTGAAACGTACACATATTCCTCTAAAGCCAGCCGAACTACGAATTCCGATTTACTCACCTGTTATCAGGAGAGAACCCAGGGCTGCATCTTATAGCCCAGCACTGACCCTGAAAAGTAATTCTAAGAGTACTTACCAGTAACTTGTATTTCCTTCCATAGGAATCCATTGTGTGGTTTTCACCAGAAAATTTTCTGTCTATTTTCACAAACTAAAAATATTCCTAAAAAATCGTCTGTTTGACTTAAACACATTCTTTCAACTGTTTACAGGAGGTTGGCCAGTGCTGGATCCAGGATCCACCACTGAGTAAGAAAAAGTAACGATAACACTACTTACCTGCTAAGTGAATTTTCTGCCTTAGGATAACATTGGTGATTCTATGGGAAAAAGTTTCCAAGTGTCAACTTTTAAAATACAATAATATTCCTTAAAAATTACTACTGTAACCAAAGTGCTTTTACTCAACTGTTTACAGGAGATGTCCAAGGACTGAATCTAGGATCCAGTCCTGTGGTTAGAAAAGTAATCCATAAAGTAACTAATTGCATTTAATTAGAAATTCACATTGAGCTCAATGTTGCTTTGTGTTTGAAATTGTGTTGCCCATTGCAACAAATGTACTTAAAAGTCTGTTGCCTATTTGCCAAGTATTTAAACTAAAGTAATTCATTCTGAGAAAGTATATTTTGTATTGTAATGTATAATGTAATTATAATGTAATTAAAAAAAAATAACTAAAATTATAGTTTTAAAAATGTAGTAAATCAGTATCAAAAAAATCAGTATAACAATTAATACATTCAAAATTGTCATTTACAAAACCTTTGAAATTCACTGAAAAAACCATAGGTTTCAGGCCTGATATAGTTAGGAATTAGCATTTAAAAAACCTTTGAAATTCACTGAAAAAACCATAGCTTTCAGGGGCGTTATAGTTAGGAATTGGCATTTAAAAAACCTTAGAAATTCACTGAAAAAACCATAGGTTTCAGGGGCGTTATAGTTAACTGGACATTTCCCTCGTACAAAACCCTAGAAATTCCCCCGTTATAGTTAGTTCAGCTAACTATAACTCGCGCCCCCGTAATGCACTGCTGATGACGTCACAGATTACATCACTCATGACATGGTCAGTGACATCACTGATGACATCACTGATGACATCTCAAATGACATCACTGATGACATCACTGATGCCGTCATCCAGTGAGTCTGTGTTTCTGTAAAGTTTTAATTTGTTTAATATATATAGGGAAAGGCCTGTTGAAAAATGAGTGGGTGTACAAGTGTGTGAATGGATGATTTTCTAGGTGTGTAACTGACTCTATAAGTGAGTCATTAAATGTATCTTACTGCAGACTAGTGACTAAACTGTGTGAATGTCTGTATGTGTCTGTGTGTTGGTGTATAAGTGGCTGCATGGTTTTGTGAATAGGTATATGTGTGTCTATATGGGTTATTGATTGGTTGTCTGAGTATCTGTATGGGTGCCTGAGTGTTTGAGTGGGTAGGGTGTTTGTGACTCTGTGCATAGATGTGTGAGTGGGTGTTTCTATGGGTGCATGGTTTTAAGAGTGCAACTGTGATGGACTGTATGGTTGGGTGAGTGTATGTATGGGTGTGTTAGTGATTGAATATATCTCAGTTGTACATGTGTCAGCAACTACATATGTGAAACGCAGTGTATATGTGTGTAAGAGTATATAACTATCTATATGTTAGAGTGTGTGATTGCGGGAGTGGCTGTACGGATGAGTGTGTGCTTGTATCAGTAATTGTATAAGAGTGTCAGAATTTGTTAGTATTTTTATGAGTAGGTAAACTTGAGTGTGTTTAACTGTATAGGTGAGTAAATTGGACTGTGTTTAATTATTTGCATGACTGACTAGATGTGTCAGTACCTCAATGGATGATTGGCGGTGTGTGAGTGTCTATATAGGTGTATAAATGCTTATGATAGTCCTGTACGGAGTGACTGTAAGTATGAGTGACTGTACAGGTGAGTGAGTGGAGATGTATGTATACCTAAGAGTCAATGAGTGGGTGTGTAGTTATTGGTATTGGAGTATCTATGGTTTTCAAAATGGCCATCTGAAATTTTGAGTCGGTGTATCAAAGGTTATATTAGGGTGTGAGAAGATGCACTAATTTATCACATGGATGACGTCATCAGTGATGTCATCAGTGATGTAATTTACCACAATAATGTAAGTTCCTACAAAAGTGCAGTTTGTGGATGCCAAATGTAGTAAACTTCCAAAAAAGTGTAAACTTGCTCAAAAGTTTAAGGTGCTGTTGTGAATCAGGCCCTTGGAGAGGATTCAATGCCCTAAACACAGTGACAAGGACTGCTGCTGATACCAGAATAAAACAAAAGCTCCAGTTCACCTGGACTGAAGCTGCACAGCTGACTGTTAAATAGTATGTCAAAAACAGAAGGTTTAAGTCCTACAATATAGGGAGCTTTGCTGAAAGGTTATAGATTAGTGCATCTTTGAGGCATGGTGCTTTCTCTTGAGTTGTAACATAAAGTCCATCATTATTTACAATCATTTTTGTCTGCATAATTTGTGTGGGCTGTAAATTTATCTTGATATTGAACTAGCAAAAGACTCTTAGGGCCAGATTTACAAAGGACTGGCTTTGCTCTTAAATCACGCAAGATGACGCAAAGTAATGCAAGCCCTTTAGTGGGATTTACTAAGCCATGCAAAGCTACCTTCCATGGCTCTGCATGGCTTAGTAAATCCAGAGTATCGCAGTGTAGCACAAATTGCTGCCTTGCATAACTCTGCATTGGGAAGGCATTCCATGGGTGACGCATGGGCATTCCCATGCTCCACCCATTGATTTTTGAGGCAAACCTTGACTTACTAAGATTAGTAAAAATAGATTTGAATCAAAATGGTACGCCTTCCCCACATAGGCGTAATGAGGACAAATATATTTATTTCTCCTCTTTGTTTCCTCTTTTTCTGAGTGCTGAATTTTGCGTCACACATAGAAAGAAGAAAATGCCTCAAAGTATTGTTTTGTGCAGGCAGGTACCCCTTCCTGCACAAAAACACTCAAGCCTGTAACCAGTAGCGGCTCGTATAGGGCATGCTGCGGGGCGGGTGAAGGTCAGGGTGAGGGGTAGCAAACACGGACATAGGACGGAACAGAGGAAAGTAACTATTACGTTCCTCCGTTTAGTCCTATGTCTGTGTTTGCTACCCCCCACCCTGCCCCTCCCCCATCCCAATGCACTGCAGCACGCCCTATATGAGCCGCTACAGCCTGTAACGTAGGCATGCTTGCACCACGCTGTAAGGGTGCCTGGCCTGTGTTGGAGCTATGGATCACTCATTGCACCAGTTTAGGCAGAGAGCGGGAATACCTCATATCTTAATAGATATGGCACATTACTGCTCTCACTGTCACGCCATGCAGTGCAGCAAGTTGTCTTGCTGAGTTGCGATTTATGACATTTTGATAAATCTACCTCTGAGAGTGAATAGGTGCTTCTCACAGAAGAATATGAAAATAAAGAATGTATTAACCATACAAGAATAATAATATGACACTCAGGGCTGTGAAAATATCTCAGATTAACACCAGGAATAATTTGAGTAATGAGGGACTCGGATATTTGCAGGTTACCCTAGGAGAAATACAAGTCAAGAAAATGTAATATGAGGAATGGAAATTCATCAGATGCATGGCATGTTTCAGCTTCTTTTCACAAGGCTGAAAGCACTGACTTGTTAATCCATATAGCTATATTAAAGCAAAATAAAAACATGCTGCTAATTTGCATGATTGCTTTTGCATTATTACAAATAAATTATTCGAAATTACACGAAATGATAAGCTGGCATATGGGGCTATAGTTTAGCATGAAAAGCGTCCATGAACCTATTATGGATGTAAGGATGCATTTTGTCTAAAAAAATGCACAAAATTCATGTCATTTCTGTACGCTCACACTAGGGGGTATATTTATCAGATGTTTAAGCGACTCAGCTGCACTGCGTGAAAGAGAAAAAACAGGAAGGCACCATATTTAACATCATACAGCACATTTGTCTCCTTTCAATGAATGCAACACACATAGAAAGAGGAAAAACATGGAGAAAATAATATTTTTTTCCTAGTTATGCCTGCTTGCTTTTTGACTAATTTCCAAGTCTACCACTAATGGCAAATCTGGCAATGTTAAAAAATCCATGGGTGGATGCGTGAGAATACACACGCTCCACCTATGGAGGGCAGAGTAAAGCAAGGCAGTGATTTGCATTGCATTGCGTTGCCTTGCATTACTCCAGATTTAGCAAGCCATCCAAGGTGGCCTCGGGTGACTTGATCATTCTGACTTTGTTGTTGCGTCGCCCTTGCGGCCCTCTACACGATGCAAGGGTGACAAAACACAATGATAAATATGCACCTATATTTTTACAACAACTAATACTTAATTACGTGATGTAGGGTAATAGTCTATGTCCAGGAAATTTCACACAACAACTAGAGCACAAAATTACCGAAAGGACATTTTCAGCATATTGGTTGTATAAACCCATGGCAATGAGGGCTAGGCAACCACTGCACTTCAGAAACATACACAGAGGATAATATAGGACTTTAACTTATATTGTTTGGTAATAGAGACTCCACTTATAGGCGTTGTTCAGTCCATATAAAAGTGTTGCATTTGTCTCAGATATTCCTTGGTCCACTGGCTGAGTCAACACAAAACTTCTCAAAAACATATCATGCATCTTAGATTGATCATTTGCAAATTTTCAAAAAATTGGTCGAAATTAGAAAAATAATTTGGGACTCCAAATGCTCAACTTAAACTCAAGTCCTCATTAGTCCTCCGGTCCAGGCCAGCACTCTCCCCAGCAGCTCTGCCTCACAGCCGGACCTCTCTAGAGCCCGTCATCGAGCAGGGTTCGAGCTGGCAGCCCATCCCTGCGCCTCAGGTTCTCCTTTGCCTGCTATTCCGTTTCCGCTTTTCTAAAATTCCTCATTGTTCCTTCCTTCTTTTTTCTTCATTTTGGCTGATTGTGTTACTGTTTTCTGTATTACTGTGCTTTCTCTCACTGTTTCCTGGTCAATTTCCTCCCCACCGCTGCTGCCCCTGCGGCCCCGCCCACAGACTCAGCCATGCTCCCACCTCCCTACCGCTGCTCCCGCCCCCTCCCCTACTTAATGGCGTCTGCTGTGCTGGCGCGCTGCTGGCGCGCCGAAGGCCCGTCTGCGCCCGTCCGTGACCCGACCGTGGCCAGCTCCAGGAACCCTGGATCTCCGAAACCCTGCCATTACTGCTCCGCCGCCCTCCACGCACTTGACCCCGTAAGACACAATGACTGCCACAGAGCCGAGCCAAACTCCACCCAAGGACAGTTCTCCTGCAGACACTGCCGACTCTCCTTCTCCATCAACAGCATCCCACGACCGCCGAGGCCTCACCAGACACCCACATCCCCAAAGCCCTGACATGCATCCTCCTCAACGTAGGCTCCCTACACAGACAAGCCGTCGAGATCTGGGATCTGCTCGACACCCTCTTGCCCGACGTCTCCTTCCTCACTGAGACTTGGACTAACGCCTCCTCTGGCCCGGACATCGCCACCCCCATCCCCGACGGGTACAAAATCCAGAGAAAGGACCGCACTGACCGCCCAGGAGGGGGACTCACCATCGCACACAAGACCTCCCTTCAACTCTCCACCTTTCAGCACAAGCACCACAGGCTCCAACATGGAACAACTCCACTTCCAGATCCAGACCAACCCCAGAACCAAGCTACGCAGCACCCTCGCCTACAGACCTCCTGGACCGTGCTCTCAGGCCGCACCCGCCATCGCCGACCTCGTCGCGCCCCATGCTATCGCTTCAACGGACTACATCCTACTCGGAGACCTGAACTTCCACCTCAACAACTGCAGCGACCCCAACTCCATCACCCTCCTAGACAGCCTCTCCAACCTCAGACTGTAGCAGCTTGTCACCACCCCCACGCACAGAGCAGGATACACCCTCGACCCCATCTTCGCAGGAGGGACGAACATCCACTTCAGCCACACCTCGCAGTTGCTGCCCATCACTGCATACACTTCACCTTCAGCGCACCCACCAGACCCAAACCCCCCCTCACCGCCTCGAAGGAACTGGAGCGAAATCACAAAGAAGCACCTTAACACCACCCTTCTCGGAGACCCACCCCACGCCACGACTGACGCCAACTCCAAGGAATTCCACAGTTGGATCTACAGCTGTGCCGACAAGCTTGCACCCCTCTGCTGCCAGGGCAAACCCCGCCCCTGGAAAGCTGCATGGTTCACCACAAACTACAAGAAGACCGACGCTCCTGAAAACGCCTTGAGAAAATCTGGCAGAACCGGAACACCACGGAAGACCTAAACAGCTACCGGAGCGCCCTGAAGGAATACCACCAGCGCATCAGAGACACCACGCGGATCTTCCTCAAGAACAAGATCACCACCAACGCAACCAACGCCAAAGAAATGTTCAACGTCCTTCCCCCTAACGAAACCACAAACGTCACACCATCCCAGAAACTCGGCAACAAGCTTAGCTCCAATTTCCACTTGAAAATCCAGGCTCTTTATGACAACTTCAGCGAACAGAAGCAGGACACCACCTCCTACGCCCCCAGCACTGAAGAGCAGCCGACCATCGCAGCTTGGAACCCTGCCACCACCGAACACACCGCCAGGACCATGAGTTGCACCCACTCAGGAGCCCCCACGGACCCCTGCTACAGCACATCTACCACAGAGCCGCCGCCGCCATTGCACCCGAACTAGGATGGACCATCAACGCCTCCTTTGAAACTGGCACCCTCCCAGACACATGGAAATGGTCAGAGGTCAAACCCCTCCTCAAGAAGCACACGGCCAACCCGACAGACCTGAAAAACTACCGACCCGTCTCTCTCCTCCCCTTCGCCGCCGAAGTCACCGAAAGACTCGTAAACACCCAACTAATGGTCTTCATCGAAGAGAACTCCATCCTAGACTCATCCCAGTCCAGCTTCTGCAGCAACCACAGCACCGAGACCGCCCACTTCACTGCCACTGATGACATCCGCATGTTACTCCACCAGGGACACACCGTGGCACTCATCCTACTGGACCTCTCTGCAGCCTTCAACACCGTCTCTCATCACACCCTCGCTGCCAGACTGCACGACGCTGGGATACGAGGAACCGCCCTCTCCTGGATCCGCTCCTTTCTCTCCGGCAGAACCCAGAGGGTCAGACTCCCCCGTTCCTCTCTGAGCCTACAGAGATCAACTGCGGAGTACCCCAAGGATCATCACCCAGCCCCACGCTTTTCAACATCTACATGGCCCCCTTGCCACCATCGTCAGACAGCACGGGCTCAACATAGTATCCTATGCTGACGATACCCAGCTCATCCTCTCTCTCACCAAGAACGCCGACAACAGAAGACTCTGCTTCCAACAAGGAATGAGAGACGTTACTGCCTGGATGAAAAGCAGCTGCCTGAAGCTCAACTCAGAGAAGACCGAGGTCCTCATCCTAGGACCTTCCAACTCCACCTGGGAAATTACCTGGTGGCCCTCTGCCCTTGGGAGCTTGCCCATCCCAACAGACCATGCACGAAACCTCAGCATCATCCTCAACTCCTCCCTTACCATGACCCGCCAGATCAACTCCATCGCCTCCACCAGCTTCAACTGCCTCCGGGTCCTCCGCAAGAACTTCAAATGGATCCCCGCCAAAAGCAGAAAAACCATCACCTACGCTCTCATAACAAGTAGACTGGGCTACGGCAATGCCCTCTATGCGGGAATTCACAAAACTCTCCTGCACATGTTCTAGACCATCCAGAACGGAGCAGCCAGACTCGTCCTCAGCACCCCATGGCACGATCAAATGACCCAACACCTGCGAAACCTCAACTGGCTCACCATCGGGAAGAGGATAACCTCTGCTCACCCACACCTACAAATCACTCCACAACATCGGACCCAAATACCTCAACAACAAAGTCTCCTTCCACGTACCCAAAAGGAACCTACGCTCTGCCGACCTTGCTCTCGCCGAGACCACCCGCATCTGCCGAACTAGAGCAGGCAGAAGAGCTTTCTCCTATGTAGCAGCCAAAGCGTGGAACGCACTCCCCATCGACATCAGATGCTCCCCACCCTCCGAACCTTCAGGAAGAACATCAAGGCCTGGCTCTTCGACTGAACCGGAGCTGCACCCCCTCCCCCTCAGTGCCTTGAGACCCTCACGGGTGAGTAGCACGCTTTATAAATCCCCTGATTGATTGATTGATTGATTGATTAAAATGTTGCTCTTATGATAGATACAGCAAACACACTTGGACAGAATTACTCTAATCATTGCATTAAGATACAGCATTATCCTGCTTAAGTCATTTGATTGATTTTGTTTAAATCCATTAGGCAGTTTGTGATAAATATAAACAAGACAAAAATGTATATTTTGCAATTATGTCCTTGATCCTGTTCACAAACTGAACTACATATGCAAACTCAAATTGTTGTCAGATATGTTTCTCCCAATGATCCTTGAACTCCATTAAAAAAAATGGAGTCATGTGGTGGAGATGTGGAAATTGAGCAAACCCCAAGACCAGGATAAAATGAGAGACTAAAATCCCACACCAATTAAAATATTTGATAGATAACTGGTTCTCAAATCACTTTCTGGAGTTCTCTGGAGAACTGGACAACCCACTGTGCTATGCAACTTAAAAAACGTTTTTTACATGTAAAGTGCCAAAAACCTAATGCAAGAGGCTAAAGGCCTAGCTGGCTGAGTGGGTGTATGCAAGTGGTGTCATCTCCAGTGGAGAACCTGTGGGACTCGTCTGAGGATCTGACGAGCCCCTGGTCAGGAGATCACCATGAATGGGCAGGAGGGTTAGTACCTACAGGAAAGTTGTCTCACAGACAACGTGAGAAGCAGAACACATCAGACCTTGCTCAAATCCATTGGTTTGGGCTTCATATAGGCAACATTTTTGAAGCAGTAGCCATGGGGTAGTTGGTACCATCGCGGCATGGGAAACCATAACATAAGCATGTTCTATTCTGTTCTGGCCATTGGAAGTGGCAAGAGTTGAAAACTCTTTGGGTGATCACTAATTTTCCTGAAAATCTCCACCTTTAGGCTTTGGTCCAACAAGAAACCTGAGCATAAGTCCATGTTTCACTTTGTCACTTCTACAGCCTGGGGATAGAACAAGTTGTTGCCCAGGCCGCTTTAACATTGCCCTACTAGTTGGGTCATCTTGGAGCACCAGGAATGCTGCTGTTCTGTCCCCACCCACCACATCAAGAAGAATAAGTGCTGGGAAGTGGGGAGTGAGGGAAAAACTGCTCCGTTAGCCAACACAGAGGAAAGAATGTGAGGTTGGTGAAGAACCACATGGTTTAGGGCATGCAGTGGAATCTAGTAAAGGATTGTGTGTGCACGCAGATACGGCAACCCACAAGAAAAGTAAAAGCTCATTTGGCTGCTTTTGAAGACAAGGCAACCATGTCCATTTTCTCATGTCCAAAATTTTGTCTAACTTTTGTTTTAGGAAGTTTCTTTAGTGAGACACCTCATTCTACTGCACATTTTTATGTTTACGCAAACAAATGCTTATGTCACAAGAGATAGACTTGAAAAAAACATTTTATACATTTGTGGTTGTGCCTAAATACTAGGTTTGCCCTGTGGAGCGAGTCTCATGAGAATGTCAAATCCATTAATTAGGAATTCTGTTAACAATGCCTTTTTTGTATGGAGAACGAATCCTACACAAAGCGTTCATGCCCAAACTTGTTGATTGTGAACAATAGGCAAATTTAGGATGATTGCTGGTTCTCAATATTACGCCCTGCAGGAGCAGCAATTGTTACATGTTACTTTGCAAATTACATGATTACATGTACAGACAAGACGTGTTAAATGTCTCGGTTGTAAAATGTCGTCAGGTGATTTTCACCCTTGTTATTTTATGCGGTCCCTGTAGGAGAGGTTTCCAAATTGTTATTCCCTTTGAGATCTTGTCATATTTGTCCAACTCGTCTAAGTATTTATTTATGTGAAAACCAAATACTTTTCCTATTTAGTAAAAGCACTGACTGGACATTGATTTATTGAATTTTAATGTGCATTGATACGTTCTGAGTTTTTAGCCCAAAGCACCTCCACTAGTTAGCATTCAAATGTTCTGCCTTGCTGCCCTGAGGTATAGACGTGAAAAGGGGTACTTTAGCCCAGGGCCAGACTGGGAACCAAAACCGGCACTGGCAAACTGCTCGGCCGGCCCCCCTGGAGGGGAGGAGAGAGTGCGGCGAGCTGTTTGTTAGGGCCGGTTTCAGCAGTGTTTTTGTTACCGGGGGACGAAATTGCTGACACCCGCTAACAAAAATGGCCCCCAGGGGCCTAAAACCGGCCCCCGCCATGGTGGCCCATCGGGGAAATGCCCGGTGCCCGCTACGGTCAGTCCAACCCTGCTTTAGCCCTGTTTGAAGGACCAAACTATGATTGCCCTACGACACCAGAGGTTAAAGTCCACCATTGATCCATTTGTGGCCCAGTAACATTTGTTTGCCCTGAGACCACCTGAACTGCATTGCTAATAGTCTATATCACATGCATTTTTACATCAAATGTAAACCTACAGGCTCTGGGAGATCAGTCAAACAAATTTCTGGGAGACTTTGAAACCATCTAGTTGAAAGCAAAACACAATAGACCAATTCATAAAAGGCACTTTGGAGTAGGTGAAGTAGTATTTATGTAGTACTTCAAGTTCTACAATTTGTTTTTAAATCTATGGTTCAAGATGTCTGCCCCTCCCTTTCCCCATCTTTTCTTGTGCTGAAATCTATGCACCAATGGCAGAGAGCTCTGCATACATAGGTATATATATTTTTTTTAATAACACATTTTATTGATTTTCGATGATGCAAGTTGGGCAAGCGCCCTACAGAAAGACATTGACACCAGGGTAATCCGGATATACACTGTTGGTACTTATTTTTAACTACAATAAACATGTAATACAGTGCAAACTTTGTGCAGACAGATCCCAAATCCATACAGTGAAAAAGGCATATAAGGGAGCTCAAACATGCAGTATTAGTATGTTGTGTGCGGTCTGGCATTATCTTAAGAGTGGCGTTGAATATGGCCATCCATAGGTATATATTTTCATCATAAATGTGCGCGGGATAAGTCGGAATGGTGGGAAAATAGGGTATAAGTACTAATAAAGGGGAAGTTTAGGAAAACTGAAGGAGGAATTTAGGGAAGGTGCCTTGCTAATACAAAGCACACCCCCACATAAGTCTAGGGGTATTGTAAGTCACAAAAAACCCTACCACAGCCATAACAGTGACAAAAGGAGCTTTGATGTCCTACAGTCCAGTCCTAAATTTAATCCTGCACCACACATGGTCAACCACTGGTACTGCAACGTATTCCCATTGAAAGCTTTGATCACAAGCTAAAAAAGTAACACTATCTTCTTATAAGAAATGATGTTATATGCATTCATTCTAAATTGAATTATATTATGTAAACGCATGTTTTGGTAAAATAAACTTGTCTAATCAGCACTAAATATTTGTATTTAATAATTTAAGAATACACATGTTAATTTATAATTTCAACTTACTTTAAAGAGTCTAAAGATATATAGCATAATTAAGAACATAACTTTCAACTGGGTTTGTTGCAAATTAAATAAAAAAATACCAGTGATATTGGTAATACAAAATTCAGTATATTAAATAATATACAATTCAATTCTGAATTTGTTAGAAGGTGGCATGATGTGTATTTTTTGAGTAACCTTAGCTTACCATTATTTGTTTACAATTCTGTTATAATTTTATCTTGAATTTATTTGAATATTTTTTTAAATAGTGATTCTACTTCAATTCTCATATATCTTCCTATAGAGAGATATTCCGTCCATTGGTGGATCCCTCCAAAGTGAGGAGAAAAGTTATTAATAGTAAGCTAAAACTTGTAAATTGAGTTGTAGGCATCTCTATTCTCTCATTTGTTGGGGTAGAGGCACTAGGTTTAGGTAAAACTCAATTTGAAAACGCTGAAAACAAGTGGAGATTTAAACCTAAGTGTAGAAGTAGGTCCACTCATGAGTACATCTACACATGCAAACTTACCTTTGTGAATGAAACCTCACATGCTTCAAATGATTGAATAAATCCATCTCAGTCTGTTTCTTCCCTTTTCACAGCTATTCTTTAAAACTCGTCTCTAAATTACAGAAACATTGAAGGGTCTTATTGAATTCTGTTGCTCACCATAATGTGACCTAATTAAGAGGCTGACAGTGAGTGTCTTTGACAAAAGGAGTGATATCTCAAATCACTTGCTACCTACTAGGCATAAAAAAGCACCCTCTACAAGCATGCTGGACTGGGAGTTAAAAACAGCATTTGAAAAAGTGTTCAATAACTGCCCCATATCGTACCAAGTGTGTATAGTTTGTGAGTTTGACTAGCTATACCCATCTATAAGAAAATCAGGCCTGTTATTTGAGGCTGCTTTCCAGACTGAATGGCTGGTTTCCTCTATCAATCAAGTCCTAAAAGCATCCCACAGGGTTTACCTGTGTTACATCGGGACAGTCCATCCAGAATTTTTGACTGTTGGTGTATAACCTAACATCACTCACTAATTCCAGGGGAATTTCCATGTACAAATTGAAGTGATGGCAGGTGGGAAACAACACCTTAAGTTAATCTGATCACACATGAACATTTGAATAGCCCTGAGCTCAATGTAGGGCCTCATTAAAGATAATGGAGTAAACCCTGTGCCCCTCAGAACCTGGGTATTGGTAATATAATCTTCAATGAGTTATGTGGGGTAGAACACAGTTACTTCACAAGACTCTTTACTGGTGACCAGAATAGTCGATACACAGATCAAAACACACCAGACAGACAGTATTTCAAAAATTGTATGTATTATTTATAATAGTTGAATTTGTATATAGCAGCAACATACACAAATTGTAGAACAGAAAACCAACAGAATGAAGGTGACTTTAGTGAGATAAATGGCATAGTGTGCGTAATAGGAATAATAAGCAAGACATACATTAATTAAATACAGATATCTACACACAGAAATATTGAAATTGGCCCGTCCCTGATAAAGTTCTAGCAAAACCCTTTTGGATTGCCTTCTTTCTTAGTTCAAGGGTGAAGAGACTAGAGACTAGGGAAGAGAGCAAAAATAGGAGAGTTGACATTTCAACCCCGACTAAATAAAGTCACAGCGGGTCCTCAGGACTGAAATGCAGAATGCAGACAGCCTATGTGAAAGAAGGTTATTAAAACTAAATGAGGTGTGTTGAGACTGGTCAAAAATTTAGGATTTAGAGCCAAGGTCGAGGGAAACTCACCTATTTGAAAAGACTCTTCGAAGCCTGGATGGAGTATGAAAGTATTTATATATTTATAGAGGGACCATACCTCCTCGAAGTGAAGGCCCATGCATCTCGCTAGGCGAGGCCAGAATTACTCAATCCCAATGTGTTGCTTGAGTAAGCTAAAGTGAGCAGGACAAAGAAGAATTATGAATTCAAATTGAAGTTAACTGAATTAAAAGTTCCCAATCCTGATCCAATGGAAATCCACCTACCAATGAGTGATATCTTGGTAAAATGGCTAATGGGTTGAGATTATATTATTTGATAGACGTTCAGGGATTTGTAATAAGGAATATAGCTGCTTAGTCTTGAAAATGTAAAAAATTGAAAATGAATGAAATTTAGTGATTGAGCAGGGAACTTACCATGAGGTTGTGTTCTGAATTACTATCTAAATGAGGTAGGCTAAAATGTCCCCGAGTTTCAACCAAAATGAAAGAGATGAATTCCATCAACTGGTTGGATTCTAAAGGAATTGGAGAAGTATAAGGGTTTCATTTGTGGTAAACAAAATCAAAAAGATTTCATGCAAGCCAGGCAGGATTGCGAGCAAGTCTTACCACTGCTGAGAATCGGCAGTGAATGCCCAAGATGCCTCGTCAAAGCGGGAAAACCAGCAGTTGACTGCCTTGGCGGTTAAATGGGGTTGGCAGATGCCACATGTGCGCGCACTCCATAAATCAAGAAAGAAGCTGTCAGAACTGAACAGCTGACGCATCAACGCATTGACGTGTGTCTATCAGATGGTTTTAAAAAAAGGGGTGGGTGACGCGGGGGCTGCTCTCAAGACCGCAAAATCCTCGGAAGACGATTCAAAGTTTATCGCCTGTACAGTTTTGTATATTGACGGTAAAAGCATCAAACAAGTTAGGAAACTTTTTCTTAAATCAATCTTGACATGTTGACAAATAAACACTGTACATGCTTTTGTTAACAATTGAATAAAACCACCCTAATTAAGGGCCTGGGCCTTAGTTACAAAAAGCCGAATTTAGAGCAACTATTCATAAAACATTTTCATTGTATAACAAGGCACGTGAGAGGATTTAGTTATAAAATGGGTTACAGCAGAGGTATGTTATTTCAAACATAGCATTATACGCATAGATTACAATCAATATAGATGTTGACTACAATCAATTTTGATAGAAGATTTTGCAATGGCATTTCATCAAGGGGCACCATGTCGCCTTACATACACAGCAAGTTGCGTGGGAAGATTTGGGTTTACAGTAGGTTGTAGCAGGAGCAAGCTAGTTCGAATGCGACATTCTATGCTGGTCCGTTAGGTGACAATAAATATGGATTTTAATTATAATCAATACAGCATGTTTTAAAAATATGTGCAGCATAGGTTTCTGAAATTTAGTTATACATTAGGTTATAGCAGAAGCAAGCTATTCCTAAGGCGTCATTCTATGCTAGTCCCTCAGTTGATAATGAATGTGGATATTAATTATAATCAATACAGCATGTCATCAGAATGCGTACAACGTTCGGTTGAACTGATGTAGTATAATCATGGTTTATGTGGTGAGGGATGTTACATGAATGAGAGGAAGTGCCACATACACATTCGCTTGTATGGAAAGCAAGAAAACCGTCAGGGTGGTGGCCTATAAACGATGAATCAGACCCATTTGACGGTTGGTCTCTTCAAATTCATTAAGACTATGTTCCACCGTATCAAGAATGTGCATCCAGCTGCATTCTCTCCTGTTCAAAATTGGTGTAATATCCCCACCCCTAGAGTGGTGGCATATCTTCTCCAATACCCACCATCTCAAGCTCTCAGTGAGGTGGCCAGCGTTGACAAAATGTTCAACTAAGGGTGCACCCTGTACTTTGCAGTGAACCCTGCTACAATGTTGTAAAATCCTGGTTTTCACTTTCTGTCTTGTCTGTCCAAAATAAAACTGTTCACATGGACAGCTGATCACATAGATCACCTCAGAACTATTGCAATTCGAATGGTGTCTTAGTGTATGAATGCGTCCCAGATGTGTGAAATCACTACCTTCAATTGTGAGGTTGCAAGCTTTGCAGTAACTACATTTGAAATGACCTACTAGTGGTGGGAGACTTAATTGAAGATCCTTTTCCTTCATCTCTGGAACAAAATGAATACTAGTGCACTTTTTCCAGTGAGGGTGCATTTGGATCTAGACTTTTGAATTTGGACAGTCATTTATCTTGCATTATTTAATCCTCATGCTTAACATCTACATGAACCACACCCCACACCAACTGATGCCATCCCTTTTGTTTAATAATAATTTTGTAATAGAAACAGCAATAAATAGAAGCAAGAGAGTTGACAGAAAAAGAGTAACACTGGTTTTGAACCATATTGTGAATGAAACAGAGCTCAAGAGTAAAGTTACCAATTGTGTGGCTCAGATCTACAAGACAAATCACAATCAGAGGCAACATAGACCCACTCAGTGAACCAACAAATTTCATTTTGAACTATAACAGAACTACTTACACTCAGACAAAGTTTTTATTTTATTTTTTATTTTGGTGTTTTCGAATTTAACACATCATATTAAATAATTGCATTAGCGTCATTTATTTGAAAAGGCAGTTTTCGGCCATCAATTTTTGAAAATGAATAAGCAAAGAAGAAAGCTACATGTCTTTCTGCATGTAGGAAATCCTATTCTCTCCTCAGTCAACCTGTATTTTTTGTCCCTGGATGCTATATTTTAGCTGGCTATAGAACTGTGTGCCCTTTACCTCCGTTAGCCAATAATAAAGTGTTTGTGCTCCTCTTACAGCATGGTAAAATTGGGATACTCCTAATTGGCATATTTAACTTACCTAGAACTTCCTTGTGAATGGTACAAAGTGTACCCAGGGCCTGTTAAATCTCACTAGTGGACTGCAGCACTCATTATGCAATCCACTACAGTCACTGTAAACACAACTGCTGGCCCACCTTCTGTGGCCTGGCTGTTCAGATTTAACCTGCATATTCAACCTGTCAATATAACTGCGTTTGACATCCCTAACCCTTCCTTTTGAATATTTATAGCCCCCCCTTAAGGGGGCCTTATTTCCCATAAGGTAGTGTGCATGGTAATTAAATGTAGGACATGTAAACATTTAATGTTAAACATGTCCTCACAGTAAAGGGGTCCCAAAGTTATTTTCACTGTAGCAAGGCTCGCTGTGAAGCAGTTGTAAATTCTAATACTGTATCTCGTGAATGGGATTACCTAGAAAATAATTAAAACACTAATCTTAATAGTTATTAAACAAATCAATTGAATGGAGCGTTCCGATCTTTACTAAATATTAAGAACAGGTTACTTTTAGAAAGTTTGCTTTTCCCTGCCCCAAATTCGTGGAAACAAAACTGCTTTTTTCTCTCTCACTCCTGCCAGCCAGTAATTAGCATTTGAATAGGTGTAAAAGGGTGTGAAATGACACCCAGTAGCAAACAATAGGCTGACCCTATTGGGCAGAGATGACACTTCTGATCCAGTGAGCATATGCAGGGTGGGGGTGTGAGCATCCTTTTTGGTATCAAAGAGTCAAATCTTACTAGAGTGTCATGTTCTGCTTGACAGATCTGCCGGGATTTTTCACGGATGGCTGCACAGGGCATCCCATAAACACAGATTTCTGATGGTACTGCTCCCAAATGGAGAACACAGCAGCCAATTTAGCGAGTAAGGGCTTAGATGTGTAGGCCCTCAATACTGGGAGGATCAGTGGGAGGTGTTGGGGAGAGGATGTGGTCTCACGGCTAGACTGCCGACCTTGGAGCTGGGAAACCAAGGTTCGAGCCTCGGGGTTGACTTCACATCCTGTGATTCTGGGCAAATCACTTAATCTCTAAGTGCCTACCAAAAAAATTAATGTGTTCTTATGTAACATAACTGTTGCTCATGTAAAGCGCTCCAATACCTTCGGGTCGAGTTTGCACTATATAAATCTGCACACAAAAAAAACACCCCAAGACTTACCCCGGTGGGTCCACTTCTGACCTGCAGTTGTTCCCTGCACTGTCACAGAGACAGAGGATAGGAAACGTGCCCCAGGCAGACCTCTACATGACACATGCAGTGTGTGTTACTGTTAAGGAGGGCTGTAGTTCCTTCCTGAAAGTCCAGGACTGCCAGGCACCTCTTCATTCTCAAGGTACAGGCCCTGAACTGAAAGGCTATGCTCAGGGTGTGATCCCTGAGATGGCAGTGGAGAGAGTGGAAAGAGGTAGGCTGTCACCTGAGAGTGGGGCCCTCCCTTTAAATAATCTAAGATGCATGAGAGACCTAAGGAGTTAGTGGGGATTCTTTGCCTGCCCAGCAGCTGGACATGAGGCCTGCCCAAGACCCCAGACTGGAGGTTCACCTGAACGTTGATGGGTAGTGCCCTGATTTCTCATACTGACTATTGTCAGTGGCCTCTGTTGGTTGGTAGCCTTGTGAGCAGAGTTTGCTCTGTATTGGGGACGACTCTGGTGGTAGCCAGGCTGGTTTACTCAGAACAATATCAGCTAGGACAGGAATCCTTAGAATGGGAGGCGTTACGGGCACAGAGGATGGTTATTGCCAGCCCCCAGATGCCCATTGACTGCGTCCTTGGTAATGGACTTCCACCTTTGAGAAAAGAGCTGGAAGGGACAGCTACACAGGGCAACTCAAAAACACGGATTTCTGATAGTGCTGCTCCAAAATCGAGAGTACGGCTGTTCAGATGGAGAGCAAGAGTTAGATGGAGGAATAGTTGGAGAATAAATGGGCCAGGTGTTACCTGTTCTGAGAGAGGAGCACCCCAAGACCAGTGAGGCCACTTTTGACCCGGAGGTACTGCCTGTACTGTTACATAGACAGAGAAAAGGAGACCTGCCCCAGGCACATCCCTTGGTGACACAAACATAGTTTGGCACCCTTAAGGGGGAGCTGTGGTACCTCCCTGAAAGACTATGACTGCCAGGTACCCGCTAATCTCAGGGTACAGACCTTTAAATGATAGGCTAAGCTCAGCGTGTGATCCCTGATATGGGTGTAGAGAGGCTGGAAAGAGGTAGTCTTTCTTTTTTTTTTTTTTTTTTTTTTTTTTTTTTTTTTTTTTTATCCTCATCTCACCAATAAGCATTAACAGAAAAGGCCGTCATCTTGATCTATACGCCCTGCGGCCACTGTTTGCGCTTAGGTCTAGCCAGACCGGCCCCGTTGATGTAGGCTTGGTGTAATCATAGGACAAAAAGGAGGTTGTATGGAGGGGGGTATGGAGGGGGGAGCGGGGGCTGAAAGAGGTAGTCTTTCATCTGAGAGCGCAGTCCTCCCTCTGAGAAACCTAAGAGGCCAGAGACACCACAGGAGCAAGTGGAAAACTCTTTGCCAGCCCCGCGGCTTGAAGTGAGGCCCACCCAAGACCCCAGACTGGAGCATCAACCTGGTGGTAGATGGACAGTGGCCTGGATTCTGGCACTGGCTGCTGTTAAAGGCCTCTGTTGTTTTGTAGCCTGGACTGCAGAGTTTGTCTTGGGTAGGGGGCAGACTATGTTGGTAGCCAGATTGGTTTCCCCAGAACAGTATCAGCCAGAGCAGGACTGTAGGGAAACCCAAGCCAATGGGCAGACTTCTTCTGCCCTATGGCCCTGGTATCCTTAGAATGGGACGGTGTACAGGTTCAGAGGAGGGTCATTGTAAGCGCCCCAATGGCCACTGTCTGCATATTTGGCAATGGACTTCCACTGGTGAAAAAAGAGCTAGAAGTGGCAACTGCCCACAGCACCTCAAAAACACAGATATTTGAGCGTGCTGCTCCCAAACGGAGAGTATTGAGGACCAGATAGAGAGAAGGGGTAGGAGGAGGAGGCCATAAATAGTGGGAAGATAAGAAGGTCTGGTTGAAAATCTGTAGTAATCAAGTCCACATCCAGAATGTAGTTTAAAGTAGATTTATTGAAGTTGGTTACAAGATATAGGTTCAGTGGTATTCAGCAGAGAATCAGCCCCACCAGGAGCAGCCAGCAAGGCGCTCAGCCCTTCTCCAACTGTGGGTTTCATAGATGAACTTTCCACATTACATCATCTCCACAGTGTTCCACTGGAGAAGCAGTGGATGACATGAACAGCACTAACACCAAGATACCACAAAGAGCATTCCAAAACTGACCCTTGTGAGGCCACATCTGACCTGGAGTTGCTGCCTGTTACAGAGACAGAGGACAGGAGACCTGTCCCAGGAAGACTTCTATGTGACACAAGCAGAGTGTGTCACCATTGAGGGGAGCTGCGGTTCCTCCATGAAAGTTCAGGACTACTAAGCACCTATTCAGTCTCAGGGTATATAACATGAACTGAAAGGCTAGTCTCAGGGTGTGATCCAAGAGATGGTAGTAGAGAGACTGGAAAGAAGGAGCCTGTCACCTGAAGAGTGCAGACTTCCCTCTGATAAACCTAAGAGGTCACAGAGACCTGGGAGCAACAACTGTTACAAATATGGCAGCAGTGGAAAGAATGCAACCAGCACAAATACCTCCCTACGAGTGTGGTCAGTTATAAGAGCAATATTACACAGTGCTACCACAGACCGATCCCCTGCTGCCAAGAGGTGCAAACATGTACACTGCTGAGGCAATAACTCTTACAATATTCCACTAATGTCTGGAGCACATAAGCATTTGCCGTAAGATGCAGTCATATTTCAATTTGGTAAGAAAGAATCAGCCTATTTATTCATGACAACATTACAGTTCATTTGTATATGACAATGTGATAATTGTATAGAGCTTGAAGTAGTACAGAAAAATATTTGCGTCCCTAATGTGGTATAATTTATCCACAAAATACAATCAGTCAAGCTGATATTAGCACAGCCAACACTTGTTTTGCCTTAAAAAAGACCTCCTCATGGCCACTCACATGAAGCACCAAAAAGGCTGTTAATACGTAACTTGTACAAAAATAAAACTTGATGCACACAAATTATATGAAGCTCAAATAATTCAATAGAGAGCATGTCACTGACACTGAAGAATAGGCAATTACTCAAGAGTCTGGAGCAATAAATATGTCTAATATGGTTAATATACAGAATGTAGAGTGTCTCCGAACTACACAAGAGTCCCAGAGGTGGAGCTTGACTTAGTGGATAATACCCATTGTCAAGGGGGATTTTCATATATATTCTGTATATATAACACATTAGGGGCACAAATTCTTTCCCATTTTATGACACGCTCTATAAAAATAAAACATTGACATGTACAAATGAACTGTAACGTTATGAATATATAAGCTTCTTCTTTCTTATCGAATTGAAATATGACTGCATCTTACTGCAAATGTTTATGTGCTCCAGACACTAGTGGAATATTGTAGTAGTCAAAACCTTAGGAACAAGTACAGGACTCCTTAGCAGCTTCACAGCTGGATGTGAGGCCTGCTCAAAGGACCCAAACTGGAAGCACCACCTGACATTGGATGACCTGTGGCCCGGATTCAGACACTAACAGCTGTCAGTGGGCTCTGTTGGTTGGTAGTTTCATGAGCAGAGTGTGCCCTGGGTTGGGGTAATAAGTCTGGCCTCAGAATCAGAATTGGCCACATAACCTTACATGGTGGCACTGTCTGCCTACTAGGAGGCCTCTGTGATGCCTCACAGAGGTGGTCTGCAGGTGAGGGGAAGGATTCCCCATGGACAGGGTTAGTGGTTGGAGCAGGCAGATGTTGACATAGGACTGCAGATAGGTACAGTGGAGCTTAGAACAGACCAGTGCCACTGCTGAGGTTGTGAATTGCCCATGTTTTATCATGTGAGCAGGGAAGCCCATCATGGGATTGATTATTTTACCTTAACCTTTTGGCTTGGGGTAGCCACCCCTATCATAGGCCAATTTTAGCTAACACTTGGGCAAGGCCATTCCTTTTCTCCTTCACCCTACAACAGGGCATGCTCTAATCACAGTGAACCTCTGTTTGACATTACTGTGTCACAGCTTGCTGAGTTTACATTGAACACTTGGGGTACATTTCAAGGGACAGAAACAGGATGGCAAACCATTCTTGAGTATATACTGTCTTGCTGCTGAAAACTTAGCATTTGTTTTGCAAGACTTCTTTCTATGAGTGTGTTTTTGGTACAGGACCTACCTCAAACTGGATTTTAGTGTTATATGTGAGAGGACACTAGGATTACCATTGTATATTCCCTACACACACCCCAACCCTCAGAGCCTAGGTTTAGTATGGCTGATGAATTTTGCTATCTTGGAAATGCCCAAAAAGAGTAGTTTTACCACGGGAACCTAAAATCTATTTGTTGGGATGTCCACAGAGGTCCTTCCCACCTACTATATAGTTCAAGGCATAAATATGGCATCTCCAGGGACCCACTTCAGAAGACTCCTGGAACTGCGGAAGATCAGAAGAGGATTGAACCTGCTCTCTAAGACCTGAGAAAAGTCCTAACGGATTGGAGCTGCTCTTCCTCTTTTACCCAGAATAAGGATGTGGACTCCAGGGGTCATAAGGCTGACTTCCTGTATAAGTTACAAGGATACAACAGGCTACAAGATTAATTTCCTGCAACTGCCCAGCTAACTAGTGGCAACTGCCATGGACTAGACCCTGCTGTTGGCTTCTGCCTACAACCATGGAGTCTCTAAGTGCTTCACCTGAGGTTCAGGGGTCTTTAGAAGTGTACTCCTATGGTGATTGAGACTTAAAGGTTCAAGTCAGAAGCTAAAATCTTTTCCCCAAGATGAACTTGATTTGTGGATTCAGCCCGTACTCCATCATAGCCATTGTTTAAACTGTGCATAGGTCTTGTTCTACTGCGACCATTGACTATCATTGGCACTTTCTTAGCACTATATCTACTTAACACTTTAAAAAGCCATAACTCTCGTTCCCCTCATTGGGGTTTTGTCATTTTGGTTAATAAATCTTACACTATTTTTTTAATTTCATTTAGAGTTAATTATTGTTTTGCATTTCGACTTTATTGCTGTTTTAAAACTGCACAAATACTTTGCAAATTGTCTCTCAGTTAATCATGTCTGCTGTGTGCCATAGCCAACATGGACATGAGCTCAGGTTTATTTAGTGACTTCAGCGGTTCATCCTGACAAGGATTGTGATTATTACTTGGGGTGGGTGCTTACCACCCTCAACTAAAAACCCAAACTCTTATAGTGCAAATAATATAAATGGGCAAAATTATTTTCATTATATTAGCAACACTGTACTCTATTAAAAGCTATATTAAACTCTTCTCCGTATTACTCTCAAATTTACTGTTAGGGACTATTATGTACTGTGTTGCCAAGTTGTTTGTCCTCGACCACACAATTTGTCCTAGAGAAGAAGCCTTGATTTCAACCATACAATTTACAGTTGATCCATAGGAGTTAATTACTTTACACAGGAACATTTTTAGTTTAGAAACAATGAGCCTGATTCCCAAAAGTAATCTGAGAAAAAATCCTAACTTTACGACTTTCGGTATTCACAAAGGGCATTTAGGATTAGTAAAGCTAGGATTCCTAACTTTACTACTGCTTACTGCCCTTTAATCCTAACTTTACGACTTTCTGTATTCACTAAAGGCATTTAGGAGTAGTAAAGTTAGGATTCCTAACTTTACTACTCCTAAATGCCCTTTAATCCTAACTTTACAACTTTCGGTATTCACACAGGGCATTTAGGAGTAGTAAAGTTAGGATTTTGTCTCAGATTACTTTTGTGAATGTGGCACAGTTTTCTTCCAGAGAAAAATGTATTCAGTGTGTTCAATATTTTAAATCCAAATGCATTTGTGTTGCGATCTATAGAACAAAGTTAACTGTAAAAAAACTGGAACAGTCCATTCACTTTTTAAAATCGCTGGAATTCCCATTCTTTCCCCACAAAGCTGCTTTGAAGGAAACCAAGTTTAAAAGAAGCAATTGTTAGAGCTTTACTTTGTGCAATTTTAGGTCTCATATAATGTCACCTGATTAATCAAAGATTGCAACTAAGAGTGGTCAACAAATCTATACATTTAAATAACATGAAGGACATTTAGGTCCACAAGGAAGACAGTGAGTGATTAATTTTTCAAACCATACACGTTTTTATTAAGGTTAAAATGTTTACAAGGGCAAAAGCCATCAGGTTAGTGGCAATCAAATAGTAATATATGAATGCATTAGGTAATATGAAGTTCAAATCAATCAAAGTCATATAAGAGGATGAACAATCATAAAGTCGTCACAAAAGAACATTTTAGTAAAATCAGTTCTCTCTAAAGAGTGTTTCCTACTGTGCTCTATGCTGTCTCCAAAGTGAAAAAGCATTTCTGAAATGTTATGTACTCTGCACTGCTTTATTTCACTCTGCACTGTTTTATTTCACACAGTTCTAACATTTGCAACTCGAAGTTCCCACAAAAATTATCCAATCAGGTTAAAGTAAACAGATACAGTTTGAAACTCATTAGTTTCTCTGGATCCTCCACAATACAGCCTCTCTCCATGTCCTACAAACTTACAAATATGTGCAACAAAACAAGATACATTTCACTAGCATGTACTTTGCATGTGTTTTCTCCAATTTGGTACCACTTAGAACATTGCACAATTAATACAATAAAATAAAACCTTTCTTCTCATAAGAAAGTAAGAAACAGAACACCATGTTCAACAGTATTAAAATTCACTTGCCTAGATTTAAAAGTTTACATTTCACTTAGCAAGATGGCAATCAACTAACCATTTAAAAATGAAGGCCTACATTAACTATGGTCCATCGAAAACATGAATAATACACACTGAATACATATGTATGTTTGCGTGTTAATGTCAATATAATGCAAAACATTTATTATGAAGAAATAAACCTTTAAAATGGGAACAGCTGTCTCCTGGAAATATTGGATTATCTTGTTATGTGAAGGCAGGGGAGGAGAATAGTCTATATGTTGGTGTACTGTGTGCCTTTTTGTGAATATGTATTATTGTATGTTTAGTCATGAAAAATAAATGTGCCCCACTGCTTTTACCTGCACTGTCCATCAACGTGCAAATAAAAAGGACTTGTCATGGACACAGATATCCTTCAGGGGGCCTCAGAACAAGGTCTACCAAACTATAAAACCCCAAATTACATCTTTGATCTCTTTTATCACTGGTTACTTGGTGGTTTTGTGTTTCTAACTCACAGTAAGCACTGCGGTGCCATTACTGAGCATTTCCTCTACTCTCAAAAGATATGCAGCTCTATATCATTTTAGTCTACATTGAAAAGTGTATTAATCTATCATGAAAGCCTAAATGAAGGTTGTTTTTCTGTTCATAAGTTGCATGATACTCCAATACGAGTGAGATGTCTGGTTCACCTCACGATGTTTACTTCCAGGATTTGTTTCTAAAAGAGCTCAAAGATGCTACAGTTTGGTTAATCCATGGTGGACCAATCCTTACCTACTGGCATGGGCCCTAATAGACTAATGTACAGTTTACAGCATCCCTCAAACCCATTGGAACACATAGTCAATATCAAGCAGCAGGATTTTATCGAGAACAAAAACCTTCTTGATATAATCCAAATCTGCCTCTATGTGGGTAATAGTATGCGGTCAGAATTTATGGTCATCTGGGGAGACCCGCGAGCCTGTGAACAAAGATGGCCGCCTCCCAGTGAGCTCCGCTCGTTTTCGCCCGTTTTTTGGTTTAAAAATGACGAATTTCTGTCAGAATCTTTATCTACATGAGGACACTGTGATTTTGAAGCCATTACCTGCTGCTGTGAGGTTTTTCCAGCATCTTTTATCAGTGGAAGTGGTGTTTTCCTCCTTCCTGCTCCAGCACCTAGCTTTGCATCGAGGTATTGCCCAGCTTGTCTGTCAGGGGGGCGTAGTAAGTGCTCAAGAGAGGGCCTGGCATTGGCCTAACCACTCCCACAGTCTATTTTAGCTGCTGCACCAGTCTTTTTCAGGCTTTTTTCTCAAATAATACTCTACCTTTTCATTTACTTTACTGCTCTACAATTTTAATTCTGTATACAAGAAAATGGAAAATAAAAATGCGTATTCACTTATAAAAGGAGACAGCAAGTTTCACCACCTCCAGTTAAATCTAAAGAGGTAGAGTCAACTGAACCTTCGTTGACATTAATTCTTGATGAAATTCAGGCACTTCGTGCTAATACAGATAAAATTGCATCAGAGAATAAAAATTTGCGCAAAGACATGGCTAGTATGTCAATGAAAATCTCTGATAATTCAATTAAGATACAAGATAATATAGTTAAAATTAACTCTTTTTCTCCACATGTGGCAAAAATATCACCTATGTCTACACTCCTTTTGGATATGGAATATCGTAACAGACAATATAACTTGCGCATTTTCAATTTTCCAGAAGATGTTGAAGGTTCCAATTGCAGGTTGTATTTAGAAAATCTGATTCCTGGCCTCCTAAACATCAAATTTCCAGAAAAATTTGAAATTGATAAGGCTCACAGCATTCCTTCTCATCGCAACCCTCATCACACAAAGCCTTGACAAATGATCTTTAAAATGCTCCGCCACCACCATTTGGTCTTGATCAGAAAAGTAGCACAAGAAATTCCTTCATTGATGGTCAATGGAAATAAAATATTTATCCCCCAAGATTTTGCTAAGGAGACTGTTTCAAGGAATTCACTGCGCTTCGTCCTCAGCTACAAAGTCTTGGATTCAAATATGGTCTTTTTGACCCATCAACAATGCGCATTTGGAAAGATAATTTCTCTATATCCTTCCATCCTCCTGAAGAATTAAGACTGCTCCTGGATCAACATTCGCAGCACTCAATGGATACTCATGACTCTGCTTCTTGAATATTACTGTTACGAATATTTCTGACAAATTTATGGTTTATTTTCTCATAGGGCTCCAACAGTTCCGGTCATGCTTGTAAAGCGTGTGTGCATTTTATTCCTGTTAATAATGTTTCTTGTTTGTTGTTTTTCCATGTTTTGTTTGTTTTCTTTTTTACCTATTCTTTACTTTTTTCTCCTCTTCTTGATCTTCTTCTTCCTTCTTTTTATTATGGCCAGTGTTCATAATATCAAGATACTCTCTTTAAATGTCAAGGGGTTACGCCATCCAGTTAAACGTACAAATATTTTAGATTATTTAGGCAGTTGTAAAGCAGATATTTGTTTTATACAAGAAACTCAAATTGATGACAAAATCTTAGATTATATGAAAAAAGTGGGTTTATAGTATTGTCTCTTCTCCTGCAAATGGAAAAAAATGGTTTTGCTATCCTTTTTGCAAAAAGGCTACATTTCCAAATTTTGAGTCAATTTTCTGATACTGATGGCAGATATGTTATAGCTAAAATTAAAATTCCCAATTCAGTTGTGTTTTTGCTAAATGTGTATGGTCCACTCTAACAACAGAAGTTCTTAAATTGGGTAATATTCCTCTTATAGTTGGAGGAGATTTCAATATTATATCTGATCCCTTACTAGATAGATTATCTCTTACTAAATTTTGACCTCCTATAGCTTTTTTTGCTTTTAAATCATTTCTCCAAACTACAAAGCTAGTTGATATTTGCCGATTACACTTTCCTACAGCAAAAATGTTTAAATTTTTTTCTAACCCACGCAACTCTCACTCAAGGCTTGATTATCTTTTAATTTCCAGACAACTAATTAACTCTGTTGTCACTTCCTGTTATTGGTAATATTGATATATCGGATCATGCCTTAATTTCTTTTATTTTGAAATTGAATTAAAATTTAAATTGCAATCCAGATGGAGAATGAATACTAGTATTATTCTTAATGATCAAAATAAACCTAAACTCTTAAATGCTATTCATGATTACTTCCTTCTTAATCCAGAAAGCTCTACTTCCATGGTGAATAGATGGGACGAGTTTAAAGCCTATATTAGAGGTGTTTCTATTTCTCTTATGGCCCATGAAAATAAGTCTTTTAATGCAAATATTAAAAGTTTAGATAAATAAATCGCAAAATATGAAAGATTTTTTCTTACATCTAATGATCCTCAATATAGATTCAAATGGCAAAAACTTAGATATGAGTTAATTCAATCCCTGGCAGAAGAGATGGTATTCAACTATCAAATTCTAAAGCCAAATTTGGTTTTAATGCTAACAGATCTGGAAGATTGTTAGCTAATTATTTACGCATTAAAAAAGATAAAGCACAAATAAATTCAATTCATGGCTCTAACGGTAAAATTGCTTTATCCCAAAATGATATTGTTAATGAATTTCTGGTTTTTAAAACACTTTATATAATAAACATAATGTTGATGATACCTCTTTAATTGATTCTCTTTTAGCTAGCTGTGGATTACCCAAAATTTCCCAATCGGATAAAATTAAACTTGACTCGCCTATTACTCAAGATGAAATTTTATTAGCCATAAAATCATTTAAAATAAATAAATCCCCTGGACCAACACTGAGAAAACCGAAGTAATGGAGTTCGGGAAAGGTCCCTCAGTCTGGAACACCTTATGGTGGCCGTCGGCGGCAGGGCAATGTCCCCTCCCGGTCACTAAGGTGAGGAATTTGGGGGTGCTTTTTGACGAAAAGCTGAATATGTCAGCCCAGGTCAATAGCCTAACTTCATCATGCTTCCTACTGTTAAAAACTCTGCAGAAAATCCTCCCATACATCCCTTTGGAGCTACAGAAAATTGTGATGGCCGCCTTATTCATGTCCAAACTGGATTATTGTAATGCCTTGTTCCTGCGTATCGACAAGTTCCAGGTAGGAAAAATCCAGTCTCTACAGAATGCCGCTGTTCGTGTAATTAGGAACCTGCCCAGGGGCTGCCCTACCTCTGCGGGCAGGAAATCTCTTCACTGGCTTCCGGTTCAACAGAGAATCGAGTTTAAGGCACTCTGTTTGGTTCACCGGGCCCGTTTTGGTGGCAACGCTGAGGATGGAATAGATAGGTTTTTACCTTACATCCCACCCCGTGCCTTGCGGTCGGCCATCCTTGGTCTTGTCTGTATTTCCAGATTTAAACTAGCGAGATGGGGCGGCCGTTCTTTTGCCATCCGTGCAGCTGGGTTATGGAATGATCTGCCAGTGGAGATGCGACTTCAACCCAGCTATGCCCTTTTCAGAAAAA
Organism: Triturus cristatus; assembly: GCF_964204655.1. Taxonomy (NCBI): domain Eukaryota; kingdom Metazoa; phylum Chordata; class Amphibia; order Caudata; family Salamandridae; genus Triturus; species Triturus cristatus. Next base: position 680,917,099 of record NC_140587.1, read on the forward strand.
TGCTCAAATTTCGCTTATTCCAGGCCCAATAATCATTCTGTTTCCCGCTAATCATACACATCACAGCGCCAAGACACCGTTTTCGGTGTTCGGGCGCTTTACAAGCTTCTTTTATACTTAAACTTATACTTACCCGCTGAGTTTTATAATGAATTTCAGCTACAGCTTATTCCTCATTTATTTCAACTGTTTACTTTTTTTGGTTCTACTGGAATTACTGCTGGTTCTTTTACTGAGGCTTTTATTATTGTTTTACCCAAGCCTAATAAAGACCCTACTCTTGTCTCAAATTATCATCCGATCTCTCTAATAAACAAAGATTGTAAAAAATATGCCAAAATACTTGCTACTAGATGATCCTCTGTGTCGAACTCTGCTGTACATCCAGATCAATCTGATTTTATGAAGAATAGATATTCTGCTAATAATACAAGAACTTTGTTACATGTTATTGAACAAGGATCTACTTTTTCTCTACCATCAGGAATTCTCGCATTAGATGCTGAGAAAGCTTTTGATAAAATTCATTGGTAGTTTTTATTTCCTACTTTATTATGATTTAATTTTGGTGACATGTTTATCCATATGATTTCTGCTTTATATTCTTCTCCTATTGCTAGTTTATTCATTAATGGCCACATTTCAAACCAATTTTCTCTTTTCAGAGGTTTTCCCCTTTCCATGCTTTTGTTTCTTCTCGGTATCGAACTTTTACTTACTTCCATAAGAAAATGTAACAAAATTACTGGAATTAATATCAAAGATGTTATTATTAAAAATGTAGCTTATGCAGATGATGTACTTTTATTTATTAGTGATCCTTTATACTTTTTTCCCTCCCCAATGGAAATTATTTTGTTTTATTCCACTGTTTCTGGATCCAAATTAAATACCAATAAAATGGAATTCTTTCCTTTAAATATTTACTGTACTCTTGATATGCTACCTTTGAATTAAATTATTTGGCAAAAGGATAAATGTAAATAACTTGGTATTATGTTCTCTTCATCTATGAAATTAACAATATATCTTTGAATTGTGACTCCATCTTAAATTATATTAAAGATAAAATCTCCAAATGGTCTTCACTTCATATTTCATGGTGGGGCAGAATGGACTCTATAAAAATGACTATTACACCAACATTTTTTGTATACCATTGCTATGATCCTACTCAATTTCCTTTAAAGTTTTATAAAACTGTAGACAAACTCCTCTCCACATTTCTTTGGAATAACAAGTCAGCTCTTATCAGTTATAAAAAATTAAAAATGCCCAAATGTAATGGGGTTTTGGATTACCAGACTTTTTTCTTTATCACAAAGCTTTTATTTGAAAACAAAGCTCTCTTTGGTTTAATCTCTCTTTTTTGAGTAATCCCCCTAATTGGCTTATTATCGAAAAAACTTTGATAGAACCTTTTCCTCTACACACTTTGCTAACTATGTCTAATAAATCTCAATTTTTTCATAAATCTGTTATTTTAAAGTCCACCAAACTAATTTTAAATGATTTAGATTACATTTTTCACCCATATCCACTACCGAAGACATTTCATTATGGTATAATCCAGTCATAAAACTTAATAGAAATGTTAGATTTTGGAGTTCATGGATTAAAGCTGGCATTTCTTACCTTAAAGATGTTTATTGCAATAATGTTTTTATATCATTTAAAGCGTTACAAACAAAATTTCTTTTACCTCCTTCTGATTTTCTCAAATATGAATCTTTATGTAATTCTACTTTAGATTCATTTCCTCATAATATTCCTTCTAATGTTAAACCAGATTTATCAATTTATATTCAAACTGTTTCTACTTTATCTCATGGTGTTTCTATATTATATAAGAAAATGTCTATCTCCCAAGGAACCAACATTGATATGATCTCAACATTCTGGAATAATGAACTTTCAACCTCTTTCTCTATTGATACATGAAAAGTTATTTGGCTTAATAGTATTTCTGGTTGGTTACCTGTTTCGCTCTATCAAGCTAATTCATATATTTTATATAACTGTTTATGGACTCCCCAACGTTTACTTCAAGCAAAACTTCTTCTGTTTTCAATTTGTTGGCACTGTAATTTACATACTGGTTCGTTACAACATATGCTTTATGATTGTCCTATAGTTTTTCAATTTTGGGTCGAAGTTTGGGATATTATAAAAAAGGTATTTAATAATCATGATGATATTTCATTCAAACTGTAAATCTGTTGTTCTATCACAAAAAGTAAATGAATTAGAAGGTAAACATTTTAATTTTCTATTATCAGCAGCTTTCACATCTATTACAGCATGTTGGAAAAACGTTTCATTATTATCTGTTCATGTTTGTTGGTCATGGGTTATTTTTACTAGAAGAGGAGCTCAGTTATCTTTGAATGGCATTAATCATAATTCTAATTCTCATCCTTCTTTTTGGAAACCTGTTGATATATATTTATCTTCTTAAATATGTATTTATTTCCAGTTGTCTATTGCTATTACAATAATCTGGTCTTCATGTTATAGTAGCTCTATTTATTATCATCATTATATAGATGCATCTTTGCTCCTTTTCCTCCCTTTTTGTTTTTCTAGGAATATTATATTTACTGTTTTTACATATTGTAATTTAATGGCTGTTTTTTCATTATCTTTCAATTGCAATTGGGTACTTTTTCGGTACTATTTTTGGTATTGTCTCTTGTTTAGTGTTTATTATGAAAACTCAATAAAATATTTTGAACACAAGAATTTATGATCATCTATGTTGACCAAAGGCTAAAGATGGATGTTAAGTGTTTCATATAATTGATTCTTCTCAACATCATCAACAGTACTAGTCTGGTGAGTAAACATGAGAACTCTGGAAGCAAGGGCCCGCATTTGCCTGGTTAAACATTTCCTGTAGGACAAATTACAGGTAGTCTTTCAGCCCGTATCCCTGCACATCCTGTCCTCAGGCTGTGCCCTGTGGTGTGCCCTAGGGCTCAACATTCTCCCCTAGAAGAATACGCCATAAAAGTTGACGGTACCCAACTCTTGCCGAAATCGGTCCTTATGCGGTAACAATTATGATGTTTTTTGACTGTCAGAAATTGAGTAGTGGGATTGTGCTACTTTTTAAACCATGCAGATATTCTGGACATGATAGACTTGCTCCCTCGTGACGCACTGAGATGCATCCTCAGTAACTGGGCATTCCTTCAAACTAGTGAATACAGATAACTATTTAAGGCCAATTACCAATGCCCAACTGAGAAGTTACTCAAATGTCTCTGCAACCATAGCTTCATACATTCACCGAAAGGAAACACGTTTACAACTAGGTGCAGGCAGTATTAGTGAAAGAGAATACTAGCCATGGCTATTTGGATGGTTTGGGCCTAGTTGCTGGCGTAAAGGAATGTTGTGATTCCGTACAATGGATGCAGTCCTGTCATTTCATCTGCAGTTGAAAGCCCAATGAAAGGCCATGTAATAAAAGTGCTGATTTTAATATTGCATACACGGCATACAAGAGCCTTGTCCATCATATCCCTGTCTTTCTATTTTGGAAATTTGGTCTAAACTGCCTTTCTTAACCAACAGAAAAACGTCCAGGATCAGTAAAAACTGATGTAGAGGCCGTAGATTTTCAGTGCAGGCTGCCATGTCCTGAACTCGTTTTCTCTTCAGTCTAAGAGATCTGCTATCGTTTCGCATTATTGATTTGCGGATTCCTGTCTATCCTTAGATAAGATAAGATAACAAAACATAACTATCATAACGTCATTCTGACTGTTTGAGAAGACATGTATCTGTTACTTTGTCACAAGAGGTCGTAGCTTATATCCTCACGATTATAGCCTCTTAAGAGTGTGATAAATACATACAATTATAATTAGTATTACATTGCTATAAATGACACAACAGCGTTTTTAATAAAATACATTGCATATATTAAGACGTATTAGTATGCACGCATTATCTTCGAATAGTTGTATAATGTTGATAATCGGTGTATCATGAAAAAGAACCTGAGAACAATCTCTTATCGTAACTTCTCCTCTTGAGAAATCGTGCTTGCTCCAGAACCCTCATAGGCAGTCTGATAGTTCACAGGCGTTATGTCTATTCATTTCAATCGCCTGTGTCATTAATTAATTGCTACTACATGCTGTCAGTTTAGGCTGTAATTTACATCAGCACTACTTGGCAACTCAAAGAATCAATCAGCCTGGGGTTTGAGTCTGGTGATCATTAGCAGGTATAGCAGCCAGAAATGGGTATTAATTGCTGCCTGAAAGAATGCAAGCCATGGTTTGTGAGTATTGTGTGGGCGAGTGGACTGCATTAATGCATGAAAGCTGACAGAAAGCACAGTTTATACTTTAGACTGGAACTTTGGGAATGAATGACAGAGGAAGACAAAGAAATTCATGTCGCTCACATAGGGAAAAGAGAGCCGGGATTCGAATGTTTAGTGCACTGATCACATTTATTTATATGGCATGAAAATTAAATTCCAGACTGTATAAAATATTCTTGTCTTGTAGCGGAATCTTCCATAAATTGCCCATTGACACCGCTTGCTTAAAGTGATGATTGCCTTATTACATTTTTAGGGCAAAGGCAACCTTTTAAAAGAGTTATTGCCGTGTTCATTTCATGCAAAATGCTTTAAAGACGACTACAATTACCAGGGTCTCAGCCTCTTGATTGTGATGTGCATCAGTGAATCTACAGTAGATGTGCTGGGTTGGCTCATGATTTACGTGCTCCCAACCGGGACTTGACTACTTTTCTTAGACCATCCACGCCATCCACGGCAGGTGGTTAAAGCACAGGCTTTACCCAGATATGTACAATATCCTATTTAGTTCATCACAAAGGCCTGGCTCTTCTCAGCTTTGCACACGTGTAGCATTCTTATCCCATTGTGATATTGCCTTTAACTCTGCAAATGCCCTCCCAAGACTGGCCTTACTGTCACACACAACCAACATGGCCCTGCATTGTTCAACAAGAGTCCTCAATCGAGTCTTTCAATCTGAAAGTGAAGGAAAGGATGCGAACAGAAAGGAAGTTAAGAATTCCTTAGAACCCAACCCACGGGGGAATGAACATTAAGTACATATGGTAACAAAAATTTTGTCTCTTAAGTGCAGAATGCCTCCACGACGGGCGCAGAAAGGGAAAGGAGCTAAAGCGGCAAAGGACGAATACCTGGCATTGACTGAGTTGTTGGAGTTCACCAAAGAGAAAGGAGTGGATTGGGCACTAAAGACTCTGAAAGAAGGGGCCGGTACAGGTACACAGGAACAAGCAGTGCGAGGCAAGCGGACGAGGCGTACACCGGAAAGGTTCAAAGGTGCGCCAAGGGACAAACGCAATAGACCAAATGACGCTCAAGACACATCCTCAGGTGAGGTAGAAGTTGTCGAAACAACAAGTTTGGGATCGAAAGCTGCACAAGTAGGGACCGCGAAAGGGGGAGACGACAATATAAACAATGTGGCACAGGGGGAGAAGATACCGCCATTAATGGTGGGAGCGCCCAAAGAACAAATGGTCCCTCAAAATACGCCATCAGTGGTCGCACAACCAGGCAGTGGAATAGCGCAGGTATGGGTTCACTCAGGGGGTGTAGCGCAATCCCCAGGCATAATAGCGGCAACGTCGCAGGGACAGGCACTGAGTAATGGCACCGTAGGTTCAATGATTCCCGCATTGGCCTATCCGGGGGGGACAGGGCTAGTAGCTATGGGGCAATCCCCAATGGTAGTAACAGCGCCCCCACAAGGACAAATACTCAACGATGGCGCAGGTGCCACAGCAGGACCCTTCCCAGGCGCGCTGGGGACAGGCGTGACTGTGCAACCATCGTTAGCATACAGCCCTCTAATGTATGGATCTGCGTCCATGGCGTTATCGCCCTCAGCTGGGATCACATGGCATGTGCCGATAGAGACCAAAGAAAAGATTTTGAAAAGAGAATATATAGACGTTTTTGATCTCATAAATGCCGGGGTGGTGCCAGGAAAAGGCAGAGTAGGAAAGGAAGGCGACTATAGGCAGAAGAAGGTATGGGTAGATTGGTCTATAAAAAATTGGATTACGGGCTTTGCAATTTATGCAGCTATTGTAGCGGAGAAGTGCCCGGCAGTAGCCCCTCAATTAATTAGCTACATATCCCTAATACATGGAGCGGTGTCCGAATTCCCAGGGACAGGGTGGCTCCAATACGACACCAAGTTCAGGCAGATGAAGGCAGTGCACCCAGGGATGGCATGGGATCAGCGGGAAATTAATGTATGGCACACAGTATTTTACTCAACATTAGCAGGGAATAAGGCCAATCAAACCTTTCCCAACCAGTCCTTTCGTGGGGACAGGGGTGCGGGAGACAAAAAACAGGCCTGCTGGCAGTTTAACAAGAATGAATGCAATCGGGGCACATCATGCAGATTCAAACACTGTTGCGCCTTCTGTGGAGTGCCAGGACACGCAGAAATTAGACGTTATAAGAAATCGGGAAAGCCAAAAGAACAACCTGCCCCCACACAACCTAAAGGTCGGCCCCCTCAGGCCCCCTAAGGGCTTGCCGACACCTATCAAATTGCACGTGCTATCATACCTCCTCAGCAAATATGACAGATTACAAGATGCACAGTTTTTACATGATGGATTTCGTCTGGGATTTCGCATCCCATCTACAGCGGCACCAACCACCAATCCCCCGCGCAACCAACGCTCCGTGCTTCAAAACATAGAGGTGACTAAGCAAAAAATCGCAAATGAGGTGGCGCTGGGGAGGGTGGCGGGACCATTCAAGCAATTACCTAAGCCTGACCTGGTATGTTCGCCATTGGGGTTGATTCCAAAGAAAGAGGCAGGGAAATTCCGTCTAATTCACAACTTATCAAGCCCCCCAGGGTCATCCGTCAATGATAAACTTGACCCAGACCTCTGCACAGTGCGCTACACCACCTTTGACACCGCAATTCAGAAATTACAGAGGCTAGGCGAGGGTGCAGAAGACACCAAGTTCTTAGGTTTCACTTTCGGCGAAGAGTATTTCTTTGATCTATGCATGCCAATGGGGTGTTCGATCGCGTGCGCTGTATTTGAGACGTTTAGCAGGTTCCTGGAATGGGCTGTACAACAATTCTTAACCTCAGTTAATTCTTACGAGGTGGTGCACTATTTGGACGATTTTTTGTTCATGGGACCACAGGGCTCGCTAGCATGCAGGAAGGCCCTGCTGGGCTTCCAGCATGTGGCAAAAGCTTTGGGAGTACCATTGGCAGCAGAGAAGACAGAAGGGCCAACTACACAGCTAACATTCTTAGGCATTGAGATAGATACTTGCGAAGGGGTATGCAGGCTCCCGCAAGAGAAAGTGGTGGCGTTCAAGGCGGCTATTGAAACTTGCTTGTTGGCACGGAAAGTCACTTTACATCAATTGCAGGTATTAGTGGGCCAGTTGAACTTTGCGCTGCGAGTCATACCAATGGGCAGGACCTTTTCGAGGAGCATAGCAAGGGCAATGTCAGGGCTACGCGAAAAGCACCATCATACAAGGTTATCAACTGAGGTGAAGAAGGACTTAGCTATTTGGAAAGACTTCCTGGAAAATTTCAATGGCACAGTGTTCTGGCAAACGCCGAATCGCCCCAATGGGGAATTGGAATTGTTCACAGATGCAGCCGGGAGTGTTGGTTTCGGAGCTATCTTAGGCTGCAAATGGTGCATGCAACACTGGCCAGAAGAATGGGCAGTGTCAGGTCTCACAAGGAACATTACCTTTCTGGAATTGTTCCCAATCATTGTGGCTTTGCATCTGTGGGGGGGCAGTTTGGCGAACAAGCATATTGTGTTTTGGTCAGACAGCATGTCAGTAGTGATGGCAATTAACAATCAGAGAGCAAGGTGCACATGGGTTCTGCGATTGCTGAAGGAGCTGGTGATACAATGTTTTCGCCTGAATGTACACTTTACTGCCAGACACGTGCCAGGGATAGACAATTCAGTCGCTGACGCCTTGTCCCGTTTTAAGTTGACAGAGTTTCGCGCCCGATGGCCGCAAGCAGACATAGAGATGACGGAATTCCCGGCCGGACTATGGAAGCTCGGTGTCCCACAGCCCACGAGTTGATAACAGCTTCTCTGGCTCCCAAGACAAAGAGTATGTATGAGAAATCATGGCAGGCATATCAGGATTTTGTCAAAAAAGCAGAAAGATTAGAAGATTTTGCACCGTTAAGTATCTTAGAATTCATAGTGCAACAGAAAGAGAGGGGGAACTCTCCAGCAATGATGAGAAGACAATTGTCAGCAATAGCATTCTATGCTGGGTTGAGCGGTGTGGCAGACCCGACGAAAGACCCAAGGGTGAGGAGAGCGATAAAGGGTTGGGAGCGATTGACACCAGGGGCACAAGATATTAGGAGACCCATAGATGCAAGCAGATTAACTAACATGCTGGAAATTTTGCCCAGAATTTGCTTTACACCATACGAGACACAATTATTTAGTGTGGCATATTCGCTGGCATTTTTTGGGGCATTCAGGGTATCAGAGTTACTGGCGGCCTCAAAAATAGACAAGGAAGGGGGCATACGAGTTGAGGATGTTATTCTGACAGACGATTCTTTGCAAGTCAGGGTGCGGAGATCAAAAACAGATCCACTAGGGAAAGGGAGTTGGATCCAGTTAAGGCCTATGGCAGGGGCGACATGTTGCCCAGTGAACCTTACAAGGACCTTCCTGCGCATCAGGCCGAATGGGGGCTACAGCAGATTGCTAGTACATGACGATGGGTTACCCCTCACAAGATTTCAGTTCACTAGAGTGTGCAAGCTAGCGCTGGTAGGACTAGGGGTAGACACGGCGCATTACACCTCTCATTCCTTCCGTATCGGCGCAGCTACATCAGCAGCGGCACTAGGTCTCCCAGACGAGATCATTAAGAGGTTAGGCCGATGGAAGTCGACATGCTTTGAACGATATATACGCCCACAGCTACTATAGGCAGGCTGATTGTTCCCCCCTGTTTTACGGCACTTCACGTTGATTATGTCCATCTTCAATTTGCTCTAGGTACACCTACTCAGAGGTCGCAAATATGCTGGTGTGGTCATTCATTTATACGCAGGGCAGGGCTCAGGTTCAACGATTCTCAAGAAGAGAGAGATCAGAAGTCGAAAGGAATTGACCACCATTGGGTGGGGGTAGGCGGACAAAGTTTAAGAGGTGTCCCCAAGGACCTGCAGGGCGCCATGGCTAGAGGCATGCCGGTCCCTGACATTTTAGTAATACACTCAGGGGGCAATGACATGATCCCGGCTGGGAGGAGGGGAGTTAAGGAGACTTTGTTCTCGGTGCTGTCAGAAGTCAAGAACATGTTACCCAAAACAATTTTATTTTGGTCCGAGATCATACCACGACAACGTTGGGCGGAAAGGGCGCCTCCGAAGGCGATAAATAAGTCGGTGAGGAGGCTGAATCAGTCGGTAGCGGGAATTTTAAAGGGATCAAGCATACGTAACATCAGACACAAGTTGATACAACCTGCAAGGTTAGACCTATACGCAGAAGATGGAGTACACCTTTCCAAGGCGGGTAACGCGTTGTTCATGCAGACTATCTTAGGGGCTATTGAGGAGGTACTGGATTGAGCAGGGGGGAGGGCGAGCCCGCCAGTGAGCGTCTCGCCCTGTGGCAGGGTTCTGGCCAAGAGAAATGACATGGACTCCGTTTTGTGGTGACTTTTTAGTACCAGAACAGGTCTGGAAGTCTATCAGGGCTCCGGGCTGGCGAGAGAGAGAGGGCTGACCTGCTGGTGGCTCTGGACTCTCTGGCTCTACCCCAGGAAGCCAGCGGTTGTCACAAGAGGTGGCAGACTATTTACCTGCGGCTCTGTTGACCGGGGGGCGGTCAGCTTAAGGAGAGCAGGTTATCTAGGTTAGGGCCTACTGGCACAGCCCGAAGATCAAACCTAAATATGTAGAATCTTACAGTCAGTTGGAGTGCTGTGGTGTGTTGAAAAATTGATTAAAAGATGTTCACGAATAAGTTAAGTGGCCAATGAGTACATGGCCGGATTTGTATTAATAAAAGTTACACTGTGAAGACCAAAACGACTCAGGCGTTTCTATATGGGGAAGAAAGGAAAGGAGGGAAGGAGGGCTAGTGCACTTTGTATGCCAGCTATGGGGGGCGCCACCACATGTAAGGGGCGTGGCGCCTTTAGTGGCATCAAAGGGCCCTAGAAAGCGTAGGAACCCCTTCCGGGTCACGAGCAAAGTGACCGGAAGTGCGTAGGCAAGTAGAGTCTAGTTGACCCAGGAAGCAGTTAGTATGGCGGGGGGTTTAAAAGTGAAAGGGGCGTGATCTTCGCCCTCTTTGTCCGCGATCCTGCTAGGTGGTCGGAGGTCGCGTCGGAGTTGCCCACCCACCCATCCCTGAAAGCGGAGCGTTAGGTAGGCGGGGTCCGGGGTTCTGGCCAAGAGAAATGACATGGACTCCGTTTTGTGGTGACTTTTTAGTACCAGAACAGGTCTGGAAGTCTATCAGGGCTCCGGGCTGGCGAGAGAGAGAGGGCTGACCTGCTGGTGGCTCTGGACTCTCTGGCTTAAGGAGAGCAGGTTATCTAGGTTGGGGCCTACTGGCACAGCCCGAAGATCAAACCTAAATATGTAGAATCTTACAGTCAGTTGGAGTGCTGTGGTGTGTTGAAAAATTGATTAAAAGATGTTCACGAATAAGTTAAGTGGCCAATGAGTACATGGCCGGATTTGTATTAATAAAAGTTACACTGTGAAGACCAAAAACGACTCAGGCATTTCTATATGGGGAAGAAAGGAAAGGAGGGAAGGAGGGCTAGTGCACTTTGTATGCCAGCTATATACTTTAGACTGGAACTTTGGGAATGAATGACAGAGGAAGACAAAGAAATTCATGTCGCTCACATAGGGAAAAGAGAGCCGGGATTCGAATGTTTAGTGCACTGATCACATTTATTTATATGGCATGAAAATTAAATTCCAGACTGTATAAAATATTCTTGTCTTGTAGCGGAATCTTCCATAAATTGCCCATTGACACCGCTTGCTTAAAGTGATGATTGCCTTATTACATTTTTAGGGCAAAGGCAACCTTTTAAAAGAGTTATTGCCGTGTTCATTTCATGCAAAATGCTTTAAAGACGACTACAATTACCAGGGTCTCAGCCTCTTGATTGTGATGTGCATCAGTGAATCTACAGTAGATGTGCTGGGTTGGCTCATGATTTACGTGCTCCCAACCGGGACTTGACTACTTTTCTTAGACCATCCACGCCATCCACGGCAGGTGGTTAAAGCACAGGCTTTACCCAGATATGTACAATATCCTATTTAGTTCATCACAAAGGCCTGGCTCTTCTCAGCTTTGCACACGTGTAGCATTCTTATCCCATTGTGATATTGCCTTTAACTCTGCAAATGCCCTCCCAAGACTGGCCTTACTGTCACACACAACCAACATGGCCCTGCATTGTTCAACAAGAGTCCTCAATCGAGTCTTTCAATCTGCGCTCCCCCCTCAGCGCAGCATTCACTTGCATGCTCAACCTTCAGCATCAAAGTTTCCAAAAGCAGATTAAGGGCCAGATGTACGACTGTTTTTTACGGTCACAAAACACTTGCAGTTTACTACCCTTTTCAGACGGGGTGGTATACCATTCGGAAACAGGAGGGGGTCTCCAGGGGACCCTTTCCCCTTTGTGAATGGGTGCAAAAATATTTTTAAGAGCAGTCAGTGGTCCCAGGGACCACTACCTGCCCTTAAAAAAATGAAACTGAAAAGTTTCTTTTTAAATGCATCCCATTTTTCTTTAAGGAAAACGGGCAGCATTTTTAAAAAAACTGCTTTATTGGAAAAGCAGTCACAGACATGGTGGTCTGCTGACCCCAGAAGGCCACCATCCCTGTGATTGCAAGTCGTTCCCAATGGGGTCGCAAAATTGCAAAAGTCTCATGAATATTACTGAGGCATGCAATGTGCGACCCCATTGGGAATCGCAAACAGTGTCTGAGACACTGTTGTACATTCATTTTTGCGAGTCTCAAATTGACACAATTTGCGACTTGCAAAAATGAATGGTCATACATCTGGCCCCAAATCTGTTAAATCAATTTTCTCAAAGTCATCAAAGCCACCTACATCAAACACCACGCACACATTTATGACTCACACTAAATGCAGCATCCTGAACTCCCTTTTTCTCCTTACCAACCCTGATTTGCCACCTTAAACTAGCTCTCAACTCAGCCACCAACACTGCCATCTCATTTGACCTCAGTGATTAATTTGTGTCGGTGCTTTCCGGTGCAGATTTTTTTCACATGGCCACGCCCGCCCCCAGCATAACCACCGCAGCTCACTGCCCACCACGAATCATCATCGTTGTTCAAGTCAGGCGACCCCCGACCGACGACTACGTTGAGAGAAGGGCGGCTGTGCAGGCATCGATCAGCCAGTAGAACAGTGCAGTACTGTATGGTAGCAAGCAGCACCAGGCCGCGGCGGCCGCCTAATCATACAATCAGTTATTCACTGAGCAAAGGCAGTGCAGCCAGTGTGTGTCCCTGCCGGCCGGCTCACCACGATTAACGAGTAACGGTAAGAAGTTAAACCTTTACTAATCCTCTTGGAAACCAGAGATCGAGCCTCGAGGTCGCGTCCACATCCTGTGATTCTCGGCAAATCACTTACTTTCCCAGTGCCTGAATGTGTAATGTAAATACGGTGCTATGTAAAGGGCTCCAATACCTTCGGGTCGAGTTTGCGCTATATAAATTTGCAAAAAAAAACAAAACATGATAAATGCTTCCCACGGAATCTGATCGGCTCACCAGCTCTGTAAATCTTCCTCACCCTCCAAAAACTGTTTCCCTTCTGTTGACATCCACGACCCACCCCCGCCAAAAGCCTCTGACTTCACCCTCCTTTGAGACTCAGTAGTGTGACGGGTACGAAGAGTCACTGAGCCCTGGACACTGGCATTTTTATAATTTCGAAGGCAAATACCGCACATTTGCAGGGCAGCTTTAAAAAGCCCTACCAAAACAAACCTGCTTATAATTTCCTGGATGAATCGCTCCTCTCCACCCCTATGGGCGAAAAACCCCATCCTTTGATCTCCTGGGGGTGTCCAGACCGAGCACAGAAAGGCCCCTCCGACCTCGACCCCACACACCAGTGAGTGCATGGATGTGCCCCACCCCCACCCTTCCAGAGTGAAGATATGTTATAAACATATTTGGTTCTCAATGCTCTCGCAGACTACATCATGTGATGACTGTAGATCTATTTTTATACCAGGCTGAGAGACAGCAGCCTTGACCCCGAGATGTTGCTGGTGTTCTCGCTTCAGAGGATGCTTGCAGTACTTTCTCTTTCTACTCTCTACTTCCACCGGGCCTCCACCCCCTCTGTCGTTATCTTGAAAACGCGCATTTCCCCTAATTTCTCAACACTGTTCCTGCTGGGAGGCCTCTGCGTACCGCTGGCAGGAAGCCGGTTTAGCAACTCAGCTGTGTAAGTAGCCACTGCGGGTTGCAAGCATCACCACAACCCAGGGGGACTGTCAGGGCCGGCTTTAGTGCTGGTGGCGCCCTGTGCGACAATGTTTGTTGGCGCCCCCCCAATGACACCTCCACCAGGGAGTCTCTCACTAGCACCCTTTAACAGTGACGAAGTCTCCATAACCACACTCTCTCAGATGCATTGAATTAGTTATATAGCGACACTCATACCAGTGTAGGGTGTCCGAGCACTCTGCATCACACACACATTACACAGAGACAATCAATCATACGTGTGTAAATCAGTGTATAGGAAATGTTACATAAGCCAAAAGACTAAAAGTGTAGGAGTCACATGTCATCCATACTGGTAGGCAGTATAGTTTAAGAGTGCTTGGTGTGGAGAAGCACAAACCCAGAGTCGAAAAAGAAACAGCATAGTTGGGAGTTCTCTTTAATAATAAGAATCGATTTCTAGCCAAATTAATCCTTTTTGCAACATTAATCGATGTTCTAATAATGTATACTTTGCAGTGTGTATGCAGTTCTAGGATGAAAGTTGATAGCTCACTATTCTATATTAGGGCTTTAAGTTATAAATTGCAAGTAACAAAAGGCCGTCTCTTTTGAAAGCAGTAACCTGCTGATCTGTGTACATCATATGCACTCTGTAATCTACTTGGTACACGCTCTTTGCAGAAGGCATTTTAATCCTCTGCACTAACTTCACATAAGTCAAAACCTCAACTATTCAAAATGCTAATCTCTCTCCAGGAAGATAATTAATCACAGGAGTTATTGTGACATTTATGTGAGGCCTGGTAATTGCCTCACATAGCAGGTGCTTCAAAAGCGTATTAAACGTTCAAGCACAGCGCCCCCAGGAAGCCAGCACCCGGTGCGGTGGCACCGGTCGCACCGCCCTAAAGCCGGCCCTGGGTACAGTCAGCAGTGAGATAGATGCAGCATGACTGTGGTAGGAACCACAGGCAGGCACAGAGAATCACCACAGCCTTGGGGTACAGTCAGCAATGGGATCAATGCACCAGCCCCTCTGTGCTAAGAAACGTTACTCTAGACCTGGGGACGCACCCAGCAATGGGAAGCAGCAACCCCTCTAGAGCATTCATAGAGGCAATGGAGGGATGGTCAGCAATGGAGTGAAGGCACTGACGTCTTACAGCAGCTTTGAAGGCAACAAACATTACCATACTCCTGGGTGAATAGTCAGCAGTGGAGTACCGCAGCCCATCTATGGTAGCACTGCTGCAAGCATTGTGAATTATCAGAATCTTGTGTAAAAAGATTTGGGGTGTGACTTTCAGATTTTTCGACAATCACGCTGGCATATCCAGTTAAAATACATCATATGACAAAGGCATGGGGTGGGGTTAAGGGCAGTGGAGAGGGAGAGTAGTATAGCTCCAGGGAGTACGTTATAATAACAAGTCCAATTGTTTATCATCTTTTTTAATTGTTTCTCTAATAGTAATCGCTTTAACGGAATACTAACTCTGCTATTTATGAATCCCAAACCCCTTCGGCCACCGGAAGTGACAAATGTAAATGTATTTGTACTTATATAGCGCACTTCTACCCAGGGGTCTCGTAGCGCTGTATTCATACCGCTGTGGAACCCTTCCTGGTTTCCCTGTGAGATGTCGACTCCTGGGCACCCCCCCCAAGGTGAAGCCAGGCATCCTAGTGCTGTGGGGGCCGTTGTGGAGAATAAGCAAGCTATTGCCCAGAGTTGCACAGTGGGACCCATGATTAGATTAGGCACCGAGGCGAGAATGATCAGGTCCGGGGAAATTGAATCCAAGAGCCGCCGAGGCGGGAATTGAACCCTGGTCCCGGGCCACACCTCTGCATCAGGATCTGCCGCTCTAACCATTGAGCCACACTTCTCAAAGTGACTCATTCAAGTGCATTTCATGATTTTATTCAGTTTATCTGTTTTGACTAGTGTTTTCACAACATTTTGGTTTATTTCTTCACATAAGCTATGTAAAAGTTGAATCTTTGATGTCATAGACTCAGTCACTGCATAGACTCTATTAAAAAGGGCATACCCTACCCCAGTATTGTCCTTTTCCCCAAATCAGCACATAGAGCGCTGGAATTGTCCCTTTTCAATGCATTAGTGATTTCCGATAATTCATTCCAAATTTGTGCTTTAAATGCACTTTTGATTGAATCTTTTTCAAAATATCTCAGGGCAGGGGAACCTCCTATCAAAACCTTATTATGAGGAAGGCTCCCTTGCTGAAATTCATCTGACTTTTCGCAGTGCCAGTTGAGGATGTGGGTGGAGCTAATACAGGAAGTGGGTGGAGCCGGTGGAGGAAGTGGGTGGAGCCAGAGAAAAGTTGGTGTGGCCTCCGACAAAGATTTGAGCACCTGCACTTCATATTTTACAAATTAAGCACTGACTTACTACGCAAGCCATCCAAGTAACACATTTATTTTTTCAAGAACAGCTCTGCAACTAGACATGAACAGACTCACTGTCATTTCAGAACCTTCATCATGTGCAAATGTCTATTAATAACTTCCCCTACCAATCACTTCTAGACCCAGGCACTTGAGGAACCGATCACCGAAAGTAAAACCCTCAGCTGAGAAGCTTGGAATCAAATTCACTGAAAGCGACACCTCCTTGCTGAGACAGGAAACAAATCTGAAAATCACAGCTGCAAGAATACATGGAAGCTTTAATTAGGATCTGTTGTATTCGATAAAGGCTCATTGACATGGTCAAGGAAACCTGCAACACAATAGCATCAACACTGACTCCAACTGAAGCACAGCTGTCTTTGATACCATAAAACAATGCATCAGTCACAAATCAGGCAACACCAGAGAACACTCCACTGACAACGGCAACGTCATTAACTATTTTGACAATGAGAACAGCAACAAAATTATAGAGCACATTGATGCCACTGTACTACCAGCCATGAACCCACTGATACCACCCTGCAATGCTCCATAATGAAAGACTTCTCAATGCTCCTCAAAATCTCTCCACATACGTTTGATGGCAGCATTATTGTGTCAATAACAGTGAAGCTGCATTCTTGTGAAGCACACCACTGCAGAATCTCATTGATGTTTCCCTCACTAAAGACCTATTACCCAAAATCCTTGAGGCTTGGCAGATTCTCTCATGGTAGAAGTATAACCATACCCTAGCTGACTTCATCAATTACCACCCAATAACCCTCTTCAGGGGAGATTTAAAAAACATTCACACAGCGCAGCCCCCCGTGAGGCTATGCTGCGTTGCACGACAGGGAGAGAGCAGGAGAGCACCATATCTTCAGAGATAAGGCTCTCTCCTCCCCTTTACTGGGCGCCGGTGCTGATTACAGCTGCCGTGCACCAAGCACACACCTTGGAGCCATAGCTTAAAGGTGTGTGCATTAGTCTAGCATAGGCTTTGTACAAGACGAGTACCCTTCCTGTACAAAATACAATGTCTAGACACAATCCAAAGTTTTTCCCACTATGTATGCGTGCTGTACAGTGCAGGACGCATGCAAAGTCGGAAAAGGAAGGAGAAATTAAAGCATTTCGCCTTCTGTGTGCCTACTTGAAAAGGGCGTAGTTTGCTACCGCTAAACCTAATGTACTTTATTTAGTAAATTGGGTTTAGCATGAGAAAACTTGGGTGGCTTGAAGGGAAAGCCCATGCTCCACCCATGCTCCACCCTAGGTACACCTCCATGGCGCAAAGTAATGCGAAGCAGCGCTATGCATTGCTTTGCATTACTTTTCCATTATTTCCAGCGCTAAACAAGTTTTGAGCTGGAAAGTAAACATCACTTTTGTGACTCAAACACAGCGCAGAATATTAGTAAATCTCCCCCGTCCTTTTCCTAAGCAAGAGCAATAAGACAACAGCTATCAAGCTGCATGTGTAAAGCAAGATCAACACCCTCCTACTGCACTGCCAGCATGAAATCAGTTTGCAATGCAGTACTGCCAATGTCAACTACTGTCTGTTCAAACTCTTGGCCGGGTTTAACACCATTGACAACCATGGTCTGCTCATCCCAATCCTCTCTCTGGATGGGCATTGATGATATTATACCGCAGTGGCTCGCCTCCTACCTGAAATATAGTCACAGACTCATCCAAATGAAAGCCTCAGGTTTGCAGCATGTCTCCATGACCTGTAATATACCTCAAGACTATGTCTGATCTTCACACATTGGCAACCTTTAATTGGAGCTTCTTAAATAGTTTCTTCATAATAACAGTCTCAGGATCCAGCAATAAACATATGACATTCAGATGTTCTTGAAAGTTTTATTTGTCAGTGGCATCAACGGCTTGAAAAAACACAGTTCTACCATTCAAGTCTGGATTTTGAAAGCATACATGAAGTTGCGACCCTAGAGGTACGTGAAATGTTTAAGTGAATTTTGAAACATGAGAAATTCGCCTTTATTTTTTTCAACTGTCAGAGCGAAATCGTGGAAGTTCTACTGCTTTGTAGGTGGATAAAAAGCCCAAATATAGTTGCCTTTAGAAACACTGTGAATGACCCATCAATGTATTTAATTAAAATATAATTGCTTTAATCTAAATACATTGCCGCCTTAATCACATCAACTTGCATGCTTCACCTTCAAAGCCAATGACAAAATCTTGCATAAATGTCATGACTACTGTTGCAAAGCCATCCTGTGCCCTGGGCATCCCCATTTTTTGCTGATTGGTTCTGGTAGTAACTGACTAACTGTCCCGGGTTCTGCTGAACCAGGCCCAGGGCCAGTGCTATGGTGATAACCTAGTGAAAACACAAACATTATGGCACACTATGTGTTAGGGTACCCCTATGACTGGTGTGACCTACCCAATAGGTCCCTAGTATATAATGGGGTAGGGGGGTTTAAAATACCTATAAGTCCCTACTATATAATAGGGATTGGCAGTTTAGAGGCCAGCAGCCCTTTCTGCACTTGCATGTGTGCACTGCTGATAGCATGAGGTAATTTTAAAAGAAGCCCTGTGTTGCAGGACTGCTTTTAAATGTAAATATACAGAGAAGTTATATGCCTTTTTTTTGTCTGTAAGCCAAAATTCAGCATTCCTGCCCTCTACCCTGATTGGTCAGAATAAACAGGATTAGCCAGGCTGCTTTTATGAAGTGATAAGTGGCACCCAGGGAGAGAAATCTCTTCTACACAGGAATGCCAGAGCAGGGGGGAGGGGGTCATAAACCATGAACTTCAAAAGAAGAATGGGTCAGGCAGAGAAGCCCAGGTCCATCTACTCCATCCCCTCTGAACCCAGCCAGATGGCAGGTTTATGGAAGGAATTTGCAGATGTCCGGGAGAGGAGAGCTATGGAAATGAACCATACTGGAACTAGTTCTTGCTCCTAGGCTGAGATTTTAGTCATATTGAATTTTGGAAGAATAGTGCTTTCTGGGAGAGCATTAAGCCACACTTTAGAGCAAGTGCTTGTGTTCTGGGGTATTGCCCTGCACCTCATTGGACAGTAGTGACCCCCTGCTTGACCCTAGCCAAACCACTGAAGAAGTATCCGAGAGGGGAAGAGTCTCGCAGATCTGCTTCTTGAAACTAAGGGTAGAGGAAGGGTCCATGCTCAAAGTTTGATTTGCACCAACCACTCCATGCACTCTGACTGACTGTGCCTGCTGCACAATCTGGAACTACAACCATGTGGACCTAACTTGCTTCAAGAAGAATAAAGAGTGGACTCCCAACAAGCTACAGGTTAACAGAGCTCACCCGGACCATCACCACCAAGAATTCCCAGCCTGGAGTTCATCCAGTGGATTTGTAAGGGTTTTGTCCAAGTGGATTGGAGGAACGGAAGTCCCAAACTTTCAAGCACTGTCTGTGAGATTCCAGACCCTTGGATTGTGTTTTGGACCCTTTGGGACCCCCAGAGGAACTTCAGGAAGAACTTCCAGAACTTTGGAGCAACTTTGGAAAAAAGCTTCATAAGTGAACCAACTCAACCTGGAGAGGCAAGCTGGAGACCCTCAAACGTGAGCCGGCCTGCCCCCCTGGTTCATCCTGCTGGAAAGCTCCAGAGGTCCAACTTCCAGAGTTTGACCAGGAGCTCCCTTGAAAGTAAGCTTGTGAACTCTCACCAAACCCAGCTTGGTGAAGAGTATTGAGAGATCCTGGCAGAAAAAGCTCCAGAAAAGTTTCTAAGTCCGATGGTAGAATCTTCACCGGCTCCACCGCGAGACCCACGCTGCCCACCTTCACCCACGAGCAGGTCTGGATGCGTGGTTTATCCCGCTAAAAAGCTCAGGAGGTACAACTTCCAGAGTTTGACCATGATCTCATTAAAAGTCAAGCTGGTGAACTTGAACCCGGACTGGTGAAGAGCATCCAGGGACCCCAGCAACAAACGCTCCAGAAAAGTTTCTAAGTCAGAAGATAAAACTTTGATCGAGGCGTACCATGAGGGGTAGCTGCACCGGGCTCCATCCTGGTTGGCCTGAAACTTTGACTTTGGTCCAGTCAAGTGTGACCAGATGTCCCAAGGTGGCGCTATAGGTTTCTAAGTGCTATATAGTACTAAATATTTGAAAATTAATTTCTCTGTTTCCCTACATTGGATTGTTTTTGTTTTGGTGTCATTGTAAAGATACCAATATTTACTATTCTTATAAATTGATATTGGATTTTCACTGTATGTTGTATCTTAATTATTTACTGGATGGGTGTTTTTAAATGTTTTGCATACCTGTCTCTGAAGTTAAGCCTGCGTGATCGCAGTCAAGCTTCCAAGGGTTGAGCATGAGAATAATTTTCTGAGACCTATACTGAGCCCTAGACTGTGTTAGTGGCCTTATTGGCAGTGGAAGATATATATTTACCACTACTAATAAGCCAGTTTTCAACAACTACCCGCACTACATGTCATTTCACAGCCTAGGCTGTCATGTCAGCACATTTATAGGAGTTCAAAGCAGCCAGACAATATATTTATTCACTTGTGCTTGTCATCATTTCTGGACATATAATTTTTAAGAGGCAAACATAAGCTTTGTAAAACCTGTTGTCAAGTTGTAAAACACTTGTTGGCAAGTAGTATGATAGATGAAATTTGAGGAGTACAAAAAACATTTATAAACATTTTTATACATTTTTTGAGAATTAGAGACTTCAAGAGTGCTTCCAACTGACATGCTTTTAATCTATTCATTAGAAACATGGGGGAAGACAACTAGAGAGGAGTATAGTAAGTGCCTTATTCTATGATATCCCTCTCTTAGGACTATTGATACAATTTACTTTATATACTCGGTGTTAGAACTGGCATCCTTTGAGCTGTTTCTCTGACTCTTTGCCTTCGGACCTTCTGTTTTGACTGTTGTGCTGACTTAGCTTTTGCTGGTATTAGGAAGCTGGACACTTTAACGCTGCTAACCAGTGTTCAAGTGCATGTGCTCTTAACTTAAAACATGGTAACACTGGCATTTTTTATTTACTTATGAGCCCCTAGTAAAGTGCAATACATGTGCCCAGGGCCTGTAAATCAAATGGTACTAGTGGGCTAGTAGCACAGATTGTGCCACCCGCTGAAGTACCCCTTTAAACATGCCTCAGGGTTGACACTGCAGTGCCCATGTTTGCAGATTTAAGCTGCCATGCCGCCCTGGCAAATGATCCTACTTGCCAGGCCCAAACCTAACTTGTGTTACATTTAGGTCACCCTTAAGGTAGG
This sequence comes from Triturus cristatus, assembly GCF_964204655.1. Taxonomy (NCBI): domain Eukaryota; kingdom Metazoa; phylum Chordata; class Amphibia; order Caudata; family Salamandridae; genus Triturus; species Triturus cristatus. The sequence goes on from NC_140587.1 coordinate 680,938,362, forward strand.
CACTGGACAGCCCGTGGGCAGTGTGCAGTGCATTTAAAAAGTAGGACAAGTACTTTTAAGCTTAACATGTCCTGTTAGTGAAATTCTACACTGGGATTGCCTTATTACATTTTAAAAGTGTAATTTCCAATTGGGAAAATATGGGACTCCCAAATATGGAGTCTCTGAAATCACAATTTAAAAACACAACTTATGGTAGAGTTGGTTTTCAAATTGCAATTCTGAAAATTGCATTTTCTTACTGTAACCATTTGGTGCTTTCTGCCTGTATGTGGAATGCACGTCTGGGGTTGGTTGACAGTTAACTTTCTGCATTCCCTCTATGTAGCCAAACACAAAGGAAGGATAGGTGTGATTGAGTGACCATCTGCATTTGATGGGTCATCCTTAGTAGGATACAAGTGAGAGGTTGACACTAACACCTGAAATGGCTGTGCACTGTCCCCACACAAAGGATTGCATACCACCCTGTAGTGAGTCTGGAGTCAGGGCTGGAAAGAAATGGAATCTGTGTGCTTCAAAGTATCTCTTTGAAGTCTCCCCCACTTCAGAGGCCTAACTGAATATAAGTACTGACACCACCAAATCAGAACACTTCTGAAACTGAGAAAATTCTTTTTTTTTTTTTTTTTTATTTGTGAAATTTTTTATTTTTCTTCATTACAACAATAGATTATGAGCATTACCCATATCACAAGTCTTAAATACTAACTTATACAGTAAATCTGACCGATCAAAGTGTACACATTTATAGAAATCAGCTATGATTAAAATACTCGACATCAAAGTACAGGCAACAACCTACCCCTCTCCCTAGCTATTCCTTCTTTGTCTCTCTTTCCATTTACATATTGGCTCCCAGATTCTTTTCCCCAAACGTCTTCCACTCCTCCCCTTTCGTGCAAAAATTTTTTCCTCTATATTATATGCATATAGGGTATTTGCCAGCCAACATTGCATTTTCGGAGAACTTTTATCTAGCCATGCCCTAGCTATTGTTAGTCTATAGACAGCCATTGCTACAAAAAGGAAATCAGCATATTGAGCCTGCTCGTCATCACTTACTCCTAACATAATCCAAACTGGTGTAAGGGATATCTCAATATCCAGTGAGTTTGCTAAAAACCCCTCAATTTCCCTAATCAGAGTTCTTAGTTGTGGACATGTAGCAAAAATGTGTACGCTATCTACTTCCAGCTCATTACATCTAGGACAATTGATTCCTTGATTTCCTCCCCATTTTGCGATCTTTGCAGGAGTAAAGTACAAAGAGTATAATGTTTTATAATGCTGCGACTGCAGCGGGGCAGCACATAGTATCGTAGATCCAAGATTCAATGAATCATAAAAAAGCCTATTATCAATACCCAGTTTATCTTCCCATTTTTTACTAAATTTGACTAGATCGTCCTGCTTGTCTTTCACCAATGCTGCATAAAAGGACTTGATGGTGCAATCCCCCGACAGTTTTATTTTCTCCATTATTTCCACTTTATTAAAACCTGCCGGGCCCCCCACTTTATTATCAAGGAAACTTCTAACCTGTAGATATTTGAAAAATCCCCTATTATCTAAGCCATATTTTACTCTCAGCTCTGAAAATTGCATAAGGCCATCTTGTGTATACAAATCTCCAATTTGCATAACCCCCTTTAATGCCCACTCTGCCATAGTATAATCTCCAAAAATTTCCTTAGGGAGCGACCTGTTGTTACTTAATGAGACATATCTATTATACCTCCCAAGTTTTACCCTCTTCAAGAATGCATTCCACGTCGTCACTGCCGCTTTAACAGTTTTAAACTTGGTCCTCTTGAAATAGCTATAATCAATGCACTTCAGAAAGCAATTCTCAGCATTTACCCCTAAAGCGAGAGCATACACATCTGTAGACATTTTCTGCATTCTAACATCATCAGAGCTTCCACCGATAAGACCTTGAATATATTGCAGTACAGAGGCCATATAATATAAGCGAAAATCTGGTGCCCCCCATCCCCCTCTTTCTCTAGGGAGCGTCATGTACCTATAAGCTCTCCGGGTTTTACCTTGGGCCCATATAAACCTGTTACAGATAGACTCTATGCGATTAAACCAGCTAGCTTCAATCAACAATGGGACAGCCCTGAATACATACAGAAATTTGGGTAAGATCATCATTTTGATAGTGTTTGTACAACCAACCAGTGACAGATGTAAATTGTTCATTCTTTCTAGGTCTTTTTTCATTTGAGTTATCAAGGGATCCATGTTTTTTTCCACAATTTTGCTTACTTCTGCCGTCATTTGCACCCCTAGATAAGTTGCCGTGTTTACCACTCTTACATCATTACACATTACCCACTGATTCTTGACTATCTGTGTTTTAGTTGTATTCAACCTATAACCAGAGAACTGACCAAACTTCTCAGCTTCTGATTCAATTGCCCTGATGGCGGCTACAGGGTCTGGAGTCAGGATGGCAACGTCGTCCGCGTAGGCTAGTGATTTAAGTCTGCACCCATTTAGTACTAGTGGAGGTATTTGTTGATTCATTTCCAATTTACGAATATAGGGATCAAGATACAGAGCAAACAATAGGGGAGAAGAGGGACACCCCTGCCTTGTTCCTCTCTGGATGTTAACTGCAGCTGAATAACCTCTATTGACTCTTATCTTGGCCGTCGGTGCTATGTATAACGTCTGCAGAGCCTTTGTGAACCCTGGTCCTATACCATGCCACCTTAGAGCATCCCATAGATACCCCCATGAGACCCTATCAAAGGCCTTTTCAGCGTCAAGAAACACCGCTGCCATTGGGTCCTCCAAGATGTCTGCAACATCAAGTGCCGTTATTACCTGCCTGGTATGGTGGGTTGTGCCTTTCCCTGGAATAAATCCATGCTGAGAGGGTGTAACTAACGATTCAATTATCTTGGATAGTCTTTTTGCCAACATTTTTGAAAACACCTTGACATCGGCATTCATTAAGGTAATGGGTCGATAGGAGCCTGGGACATCTGGCGGTTTACCTTTTTTTGGAATAACAATGATGTCTGCACCACCCCAGGAACATGGAACAGTTTCACCCAGTTGCGCTGACACCATTATATTGAACATGTCTGCTAGCAAAAAGGTCTGAAAGACCTTATAAAATTCAACTGGGATCTGGTCCGGGCCAGCAGCCTTCCCCGATGGGAGTTCCCTCAGCGCTTCAACAAGTTCTTCCACCTTGAATTTCTCTTCCAGCTCTAATTTGTCTGCCTCCTCCAACTTTGATGGCTCAATATCCCTCAAATAAGCCCTCATGTCCTCCTCACTTCCCCGCCCATCTGCCCGATACAATTCCGTGTAAAACTGCCTAAAAACCTCTCTAATCTGTTCTGCACCCTTAACTTTAATTCCTTGATCATTTTGGATCTCCTTAATATTAGCCATACCATCTCTTTGTCTAGCTCGCACCGCTAATATATGACCCACTCTTTCGCTAAGCTCATACGCCTTTTCTTTATTGGCTAAATACTTCTCCACCGTTTTTTTTGCCATCTCTTCCATGGCCATTGCTTTAAGAGCGACTAATTTTAGCAATATCTGCTCAACTGATGCATGCATATGTATAGCCGTCATGAGTTCCTCCTCTGCCTCTCTAATTAATTCATTATTTCTTTCTATTTCCTCCCTTTCTCTTCTTTGAGTTCTAATAACATAGCTAAGGGTCTCACCTCGTATTCCAGCTTTAAAAGCGTCCCAGACACTCCCTGGTGACGCAGTACCTCTATTAATTACCCAGAACTCCTTAATCCATTCAGCCATTCTTTCCCTATATTGATGATCCTGCAGGAGTGCTCTGTCAAATGTCCATTGCGTCGGCTCCTTATTTCTCCTTTGCCCAATGTTTACCTCTAACACTAACGGGCTATGATCTGATATGATCCTTGGTTCTCTTGCTATCTTTGCACCATCTATCAGCCCTCTTGTAATTAAAAAATAATCCAGCCTGACTAAGATCTGATGGGGCGCTGAAAAGAAAGTACTCCCATCGAGATTCGGATGGCAGTGTACCCAGGGATCCTCAAGAGAGTTATTCCTTGCTAAATCTGCTAGAGCCCTATATGTTCTTTTTTTCCTCCCCGCATACTTCCCGTTAGGGTCCAAAAAGCTACTATCTAAATCATGAATGTTCAGATCGCCGCATAATATAACAGGCTCAGGCCACTGAGCAAGTTCTGCATCTAAGAATTGAGGAACATCTGGATCATCTCCAGTAGAGCCATAGACTGACACAAGCGTGAAGGTTTCCCCCCTAAACAATAATTCTACTATAACCCATCTTCCCCATTTATCCTCCAGCTTTCTTTTAACTATTGCATCCTGTTTCCTGCCCATTATCGCCACTCCTCTTGTCTTGGTGTTCTGATTAGTTTTTGCAAGTACATCAAAACCTAGTTGCTCAAGTAAATAAACCTTAGTGCCCTCGATGTGTGTTTCCTGAAGGCACACTAAGTCCGGTTTAAAAGTTTTTAGCAGTGACGCAGCTTTTAACCTCTTATTAATCTCATTGAGTCCGCAAATGTTTATTGATACTATTCTACACGACATTTAAATTCATAAACTTCCCTGTTCCGCTTTCCCAATTTAACCAGCAAAATTTAGTAATTATCTTTATACTTTGAACTTTCCAGAACACTTTCTCCCCTCCTTTGGTTTGTTTGTGTACCTTGATCCCTGCATCTTTTTTTAAGTCTTTTTTACCCCTTTCTTCTACACCAAGAATGTGCCCAAAACCAACATGTGTGTCTCCCCCCCCCTCCCCCCTCTCCCCTCCCCCCCCCTTACCCCCCACCCCTTGAGACCCCCCCCCCTCACTACAGGCAAATAGGCCAAACCTGGCCTATGTGTAGCCAACCGTACTCTGCAGCGTCGCTACTCTCTCCCATCCTGTTTACCCCACTGTCTGATATTGCCAAAAAGACTATATATGGCATTACCATCTAACCATTTTATGGAGTTTTTGGTGCAGTCCTCCGGGGAGATTGCGACGGGGTTCTGGTTCTAGCTCTACTCTCCTTCCCTTTGTTAATATCGGAGATTTCTGCTAGGTATTCTGCTGCTTTTATCTCAGATGTAAACATTTTGGTATAACCTTTCATGATAACTTTCAGCCTAGACGGAAACAAGAGATATGCTTCTGCCCCTTGCTTTTGAAAAGGCCCTATCATCTGTCTTAATTTCCACCTTCTTTCCACGGTAACGTGGCAGAAGTCTGGCCTTGAAAAAAAAGTATTTCCATCAACTGTAATTCTTGAGTCCGGTCTGGCTTTATCGATTATCTCTTGTCTTGCTAGGAAATTACCCAAGAATACCAACATTGCTCTTGGGAGTTCCTTATCCTGCCCTCCCCGATTTTTCTTTTTGAACAGTGGATACCTATGTGCTCTTTGCACTTCCACATCCCATTGCCATTTTGAGTCAGGAAAGACCTCTTCCAAAATCTTAACCACGTAACCTCTGGGATCCTGCCCCTCTTTCCCCTCCTCTAGGCCCAAGAGTCTCACATTATTCCTTCTTTGGCGATTTTCAAAACTTTCTAGCTTCCACTGAAGATCTTCAACCACCTTCTCTTGATCCATTTTAAAAGTCTGCCAGTCTGTCACTTCGTCTTCAACCCTACTTGTCCTTTCCTCCACTTGTAGGACTCTTTCTTCAACCTCTTCCTGCTTTCTACTTACTTTCCTTAGTGATGCCTGCAGTTTTTTTGTGTCTTTTTTCGCCCTTCTGCTCTCCATTCTTGCCTCCTTCTGCATCTGTTTCAAAGTACCAAAGAGCATTTCGAGAGTTACATTTTGGTTATTCCGCCTCCCCTCCTTCTCCCCTCCTTCCTGCTCACTTTCTTTGTAGGTCTCTGAAGTAGCGGAATAGTCCCATGATAATTTTTTAGTCATACTACTTCTTGAACCTCTTCCGCTTCTTCTTTTTACTCCCATAGTACTTTTCTTCTTTTTTGTGACTAATTCGCTAGATCCGTTACTACTATCTGAGTCAGAAGTACGTTCAGTTCGACTCCCCTCTCCCTCTGATTCTACTTCGCTCGGATTTGATGAGTCCGAGCCTTCGTTAACCGAAAAAAACTCAGATGAGCCTCCCCTCATGCTTCTATCTATACTTTTATTAGTTCTGCTCAAGTCCAGATCCAAGTGTAGCCCATGCTGCTCTGTTAAACTCTGTGTGCTGCCCCGGCTTGCCTCGGTGCCCTTCAAGTGCTTATTGTAAAGCCCTGCCTCTACTAACAAGAGAGCATCTAACATTTGAGAGTTGTTTTGTTTCTCCAGTTGCTTAGCAGCAGTGTCTATGTCGGTGTCACAACCCAACTCCTTACCGACCTCCACCCCTTCCTCCTCTCCTCCCGCGGCTTCTGGGGCTTCTAGACGCCGTTTAGAAGCAGTGTCAGCAGTGTCAGCGTCGGTATCACAGCCCAGTTCCTTACCGATCTCTACCTCTTTCTCCTCGCCTCCCGCGGCTTCTGCAGCTTCTACACGCCGCTCTGCGTTCACCGCGCCAATTCCTGCATTGCTTTCCGGTTGCCTAGCAACCAGGCCTCCGCTGCTTGCGTCCTCGCGGTCCGTCTCTGCTTCCGCGTTTGTATGACAGCTGTCTCCCTGGGCGTCGGTAGCCGTCGGCAGCCTCACCTCCTGCCGCTCCTTGTGCTGCAATCCATCTGCCTGGATCTGTATCCGTGGAACAGACGGAAGGATCCTTTTGACAAACGACTCTGGTAAGGTTGCTTGGCGCTTCTGATCTTTATCTTTCGTCGATTTAGACAACGCTGAGCGGGTCTCCGGGCCTGCTTCCAGTTTCTTCTCCTGTTTCTCCGCATTCTTTACTATTGCACTCTTCGACCTCCGACTTGAGAATTCCGCCGCTTTTCCCACCAATGCTGTTTTTGGGATGGCCCCTTCTCTTACGGCAATCCCTAAGGGTTTGATCGGTCCTGCTGATGTTGCTGATGTTGCTTTTTCTCTCTCCGCCTTGAGCCTTTGGGGCATCTTCAGAGGCACTTTCACGTCGTTAAGCAGACTTTTCCAGCAGGTCAACCAGTCTGTCACCTTTCTTCTCACTTTCTTTGTAAGGGAGCCCCTGAGCCAACCTGGGTTAAATGTATCCACTGTATCAAGGATTATCCGATAAGTCAAAGCCCACATCTCTGGATTCACCAATACTCCATCACCCTATGATAGGAGAGAGTAGAGTATGCGACTTCTCTCTACAGAGCCACGGCGGCCATCTTGCCTTCCGAAACTGAGAAAATTCTAACAGGAAGAAGGACTTGCGTGCTGCTTTAGGGACTGCCACTTTGCTGAACTGCTTTTCTGTGTTGGTATACTGCCTCTTGTCTGGGAGTGAGAAGGACTGGACCTGCATCTCTACATTCTAGAACCAAAGTAGCTCCAAGGGCTTGTTGGCTTGCCTCTTGTTTTCTGAAACCTCAGGGATATCAAAGACTTCTCTGTTCAACCTGCAAACAGCCCCTGTGGTGCCAATCCAGTCCAGGTCCTTTGGAAGTGAGTAGACAGTGCTGCATCTGCCAGAACCTGTGCTGATCACAACTGACACATCCCGCAGTTCCTGGAACCAGGTCGACTCATTGCATTCAGAACCACCGCATTGCCTCCAGAACTGATGCACCGGAACCGACGCATCACTGCCACTGCATGGAGAAGATTGTTGTATTACATCTACAACATGAAAAACCCGCTGCATCACATGCGGAACCACCACATCTTAGAACAGGTGCATCACTTATGGAATTGACGCATCACCTCCATTGCATAGAGAAACCCGGCGCATCACCCCAACTGCGTGGGGATCACGGATGCATCTCATTGTTTTTGGCTAGGATCAAGATAATTTTGCTTAGCGGGCATTACGAGGTTCCTGTATACTGCCCATGCTCCATCACAGTTGGCCAAAACTCTTGACTTTGTCTCATTCCAGGTTGACCAATGAACTAAATCTTTAAGTTCTTACTGCTTCTAAGAGCTATTTTTCCATATAATCTTTACAACTTCATATTTTTTGTCGTTATGGTCTTGTTTTATTTTTATAAGTAGTCTCTATTGTTCTAAATTAGTGTGAAGTGTTTTTTTGGTGTTTTCACTGTGTTTCTGTTTGATGCATTGCACAAATACATTACACATTGCCTATTAACATAAGCCTGACTGCTCTGTGCCGAGGTACCAGAGGGTAAGCACAGGTTAATTTAAAGTGTGTTACTGACTTAACCTGATTAGTGTTGTGGTTCCTGCTTGGACAGGGTGCATACCCCTAACAACCAGAAACCTAATTTCTAACAATTTACTTTGGTAGTGCTAAAGCATTTACAATACGGCCTAAAGAGAACTTGATGTACCTTCGCAGTACAGATAATACCAATGTTTTTTGTGTGAATTCAAAAGCATATTACTTTAAAAAATAATCTGTTGAAAGATAGCTAGCTATCAATAGAGACAATTATCTTGGATCAATACAGATATATTCAATGTGTTCACCATGGGCTTGAATTTGGGATTCCTTTGAAGGAATCTGTGAGGATAAGGCATTGGTGATGTACTATGTTCCTGCTTTCAGTTTGTAGTTGTGAATTCCACTTGGGGGCACTTTCTATTAAGTTTGCTTGTGCAGTGACATTGCATTATGTACATCTATATTTAGCATACATGCAATTGCCAAGGCCTGTGTAACTCCAGGTCACCATGATAATCCCAAGATAAACTTTTCAATTCAGCTCAAACACTCCCAAATTAAGGAAAACGCCTGTGATTGTGCCTTAAATTGGAGAGATGATGGATGTCACCTTTTAGTAAGGTCTTAAACCATGCATCTGGGGCACTGGGGCACTTGGCCTCTAGAAGTGTCCCATCAATGGAAGTGTTGAATGTATAGGAGGAGAAGCAAAAGAAGCAAAACAATCTGGGGCTTGGAGCTGAGACATTGCAATGATAAAGCATGTAGAATGTATGTGCACAAGATTTGATAAGCTTGATATGGTCTCTCAACAGCAAAAAGGAAACAGTGTACTGCTCGCACACAAAAACTTACAGATGGCACAGCATCATACATGGTGGTGATAGTGCCTAGAATCTTGAGTGTTTTTCAAAACATCAACAAGTTTGATATTCAAATGTGCTTAGATTAACAGTTGAAAGTGTCTCTTTCTAGCGAAGCAGCAGTTACAACATGCGCTTGGTGTGGTTTCCTGTCCATTGAGATGTATAAAAGCACATCATTGATTTATGGCCACCATTTAACCAGTATGGTTTGATTCTGCCACGACGTGTCATTGATTGGTCTTTATTGAATAACAAGAGATTGTTCTGGAGTGCATCCGATATTTAGGTGGTTGGTACTCAAATTAGTATGTCCTGAGAAGACCCTTACATTCAGACGGGGTCTAAACCTCGACAAACCTTACCTTTTGGTTGACTCTTGTGATTTGTTCTATAGGGATGCTATATCAAGACATTCACCTTTATATTTATGTTTTAATATTGTAGACAACCACTGGGTTTTGTACAGTGTCTTTGTTTGCATATGTTGAAAATCAAATCACTTTTGAGCACTATGCCATCTGTAATTATTTTACTTTGCGTTATAGGACCAGGAGAGAAGTAGTTGGGTTAATCAAAAAGCACAGATTGTTGTCAACAAATAACACTAATGTTATCTGAACTGTTCTTGCTGATATTCCAGTGATCTAAATAGTCACTATTACTTATTGCTTGAAGGGTTCCATTTTTAAAGCAAAAACAAGAGGTGACAGACAGCAGTCTTTTCTCCTTCGCAATGAGAGTGTGATGAAGTAAAAAAGTTGTGGCCCCACTTTCAGTCTACTAGAGGGATCAAAGTGTTAATTTCAGTCCTAGGCCAGCCTTAATTAAGACTTTCTGAAGGTAGGACCAGTTAAAAGCCTTCTCTGTGTCGAGTGGTTGCCAACAAAGGCTTTATCTATAACACTAAGAGTCAACCTAATATCATCTCCAGTCTGCTTATCCTTGACAAATCCTGCCTCATAAGACAAGATAAGTGTAGGTTATATATTTTGTATCTTTGACTTCAAAACCCCTCAAAATATCTTGGCCTCACTAGTTAAAAGAGTAATCAGTCTGTAGGAGCCACAGAACTTTGGGTTCTCGTTGCGTTTTAATTTTAAGGTAAAAGCAGATTCTATTATACTCAGGAAATTATTTAGTAAATAGTAATAGTAAAAGTAAAAGAGAGAATATGTTGTTGAGGGCTTTATAAAATGAATTTGGTTACCCAGCTAGGTCAGGGAGGATTATTGTTCCGTAGTCATTTATTGGACTGATAGACTTCATCTGTCAAAATCACTTCTTCTAGTTTGCATTTCAAATCTGGGGGATGTCAGGGAAATGTATATCTGCCAAATACTCCTGCTGTTGGGAAGGGAGACTATGTTCATCAACATATAGCAGCGGGTAAAAGCTTATTATTATGTCCATGACCCCCTGCTCTATAGTTTGGAGAGTCCCCTCACTATCCTTAACTGCCCAAATGTAATCCCCTAACCTTTTTAGTCACATTTTGCAAGCTAGCAAGCTAGCAGCCTATCAGCATTGCCACCTGTCTCATGATATTTCTGTTTTGAAACCAGTCTAATATAAGCTACATCTTTAGTTAGCGAAGAATATAGTTTTCCTCACAATTTGCCACTCTTGCCAGTCCATTCTCATACATTAGGTTTAAACTCTAGCCTCTTTTGATGGTTTTTGGAATTATAGAACAGCATCAGGGATGGTCAGTCTCTCACATTATCTTTTATTACCTTCCTGTCTCTTCCCTCTTCTGGACTGTTGCATCTGCTTTTGGACTCCAGGAGAGTAATTGGTAATGTGTGATTCAAGGTTCATAATTTTGTTTGTTTCTTTGTTTGAAATGGATTTATAATTTACTCTAAAAACCAGCTTGAACGTCACCTTACCTATATGGCATTTGGTTCTTCTTCCAGTAGTTGGTTCCCACTTTCAGTAATTTCCTTTACTTCAACATAAGATAGGAAATGTCATGGAAGAGAGAGATTGGAGATGCCCTGAATCCAATGGGGTTAATCTTCTGAGCTTGTCTCAGAATTTGAAAGAAAACTTGAACATACTGGCGTAGTTCTGAATCCAAAATTGTTTCAGGTATAACGCTAAGTCTTATGTTTCTACTATACCCACTTTTTCTAATAAGGTTTGGTATTCTTCAGATCCTCAAACCTGACATCTATTTTATATCTCTCGTGCTACTTCCCCCATGGCAACTGTTGGCCTTGGACCTCGCTGCAAAGTCACCCCCAAACCTTTTACCTTTACTCCTCCTATTTGTTTGAATTTGTTCTTGTTGACCTTAGAATGCTGTGCACTGCTAACCAGTGCTAACATGCTTGTGCCCAGACAAACACGAGTGGGCATTGTGCTCTTAGGTGCTATACCTACCTTAAATCTAAGAAATTGCATATCTACGGTTCTACTGATTGGATTTTTCATGTTTTTCAGTTAAATCATTTATTACAAATTACTATGTTTTGCGAACTTGGTGTGGGATTGTTCTTGTGGTGTATTAACTTTATTACTGTTTGTGTGCTGCATAAATACTTTACACATTGCCTCTAAGATACACCTTAACTGCGTTTGTGCCTAGCTACCAGATGTATAAGCACAGAATAACTTAGTGACTTTTGTGATTTACCCTGACAGGAGTTGTGGCTGTTTCTTGAGCAGATTTAACACTCCACTCACCCAACAACCTAATTTATCACAACAACCTCTAATTGTTTCACTCTTTTCACCTTTTTGAAGTGCGCAAACAGTGTGTGGAATGACTTTAGCAAAAGACTTGTCTCAGGGAGCTCATTTCTTTTTTACACTTGCCTATCAGTAGGCATATGTCTAATTTTATGGCTGGGGCTCCCATTTCACCATCTGAAGTATGTTCAGGCATGAGCAGGTCACATGTACTCAGATATTCGCTCACGCCCAAGGAACTAGGGAGGCTTTTATGTGGACTCAACAGGTCTTTGATGGTGGGCACATTTGGGGTTCTTTCCCATCAGTGTTGCCATTACTTCAATTCTGTTGTTGTCCAATCTGTCGGAGTATCAATCAAACATATATAAGTGACAGCATGAACACAACACTCCGGGAGTCAGGTTTAGATGTGATGGTATACTATCACAAAGGGGAGACAAGAGGGGCGTTATGGGGCTCATGCCTGCCCTAACTAACTCAAACAAACACAACAATTGGCGTGCTACCCTCAGAGAAATGCTGTTTGCTTAATCAGCAAGTCAGCAGGTTAGTACCAGATAAACAATGAGTTCTCTGTGTGCAGCTAGTTGTTTGTTACCTAAATTCAAGGCAATTCCAAGAATTGGACAAGGATGACTCACTCACGTAATATGACATTCTTCCTCATTTGCCACCCTGTCCCACCCTGGTAAGATGTTACTACCAGGGTGGACTCGACCTCAGAATGGGGCTTTTCTGAGAAATTCTTAGATATTTCTTGTCTCAGGACAATGATTTACGACCAGTTTATGACTTTAAAAAACCATGGGATAATCCACTAAAGTATCCTTTAATTTGGTGTTATCCCTGGTTGATTAAAATATTACCGAGGGGTAAATACAGGAGGCATACTTAGGTGTAATGACCTGTATTAGTCACTGTACAAATAATTATGCCAACATGTTTCTGCCTCTAATCAGCCGTGGGTCTAAGGTATTTGTCAGGGCTGTGTCTATGCCACTACACTGCAATTAGGAAGTGCTGGGTTGGCCTTGATATAAACAGAGGACCTACCTCTCAACTGGTATCATAATTAATGATGACCTATGAGATAAATACTAAAAGCAGCAAATATTGTTGTTCATGAAAGAGGTGAACAAGGAGTTACAGTCAACTTAACTTAGCGCAATATTCGACCAGGGAGATGGACACTTTTACCAAAAATGTTTAAAATATGTAGCACTATATGACACAAATTAATTAACAACAGACAAGTGATTAGGGTGAGCAGACTAACTCTAGCCTTTGGCGACATATATCAGTTTAGTCTCATGCATATCATATAACACTGCAGTGTTCAAAATGAAGAACGCAGACAAAATTAAATAACTACAACTATTTAGCTAGGTGCTTTATGGTCTGTTCGAGGTGTGTCTCTCCTGTAGTCACACTCTTGAGTCACAAATAGATATATAAGATAGAGTTTAGACAGATATCATCTCTATGGAAAACACAGGAGAATGTTTTTTTCTTTAAAAATCGATCTAAATTGCCCAACTATGGTTATGACAGGAATGGTAGGCAAAATATTTTCGCCCCACATGTAGTATAAGTTATATATGGAAGCACAACAACACTTCAGATACACCTAAAACATAAAGCATGGTGCTGTGTGTGCTCATGTTTCAATGTGGACGGAGCTCCCGGCACAAAAAATCTGTTCAAACAGCACAACGGGCCTATTTCTGTTGCAGAACTGAGCTGAGTGTTCATGTAACTCCACTGAATTTCACTGATTGAAACTCCATGAGTTCCGCCCACCCCTACATTTAAGTCTCTCCTTGGGTAAGCTCTGGAAGACCAAAGGGCAGGGTGCAATGTATTTAAAAAGTAAGACATGTACTTTCAGGTTTAACATGTCCTGGCAGTGAAAAACTCTTAAATTCATTTTTCATCAGCAAGGTCTTCCTCTCCCATAGGATAACATTGGAGTTACCTTATTACATTTTATAAGTGTAAATCCCCAATAGGAACAGGTAAGCAGTTCATGTCTGATGTGTCTTGAATTGTAATGAAAAATCCTAACGTATGGTGAAGTTGGATTTTAAGTTAAGTTGGCATTTTCTTGCTTTAGCCATTTGGTGCCTGCAGCCTGTCTCTGAGTCATATGACTTGGGTGTAGTTTACAGTTGGGCTTTTTGTATTCCTCCTAGACAGACACAGACAATGGGGAGCTTAGGTGTGACTGGATAGCCCATCACTGGCAGGTTGGAAGGGAGAAGCTGGGCTCAGACCAACTTATACTTGAATAGGCTGTGTACTATCTCCACACAAAGGTCTGCATGCCCCCCAAACCTTGTCTGGATCCAGGGTCAGGGCAGGAAGGCATGGCACCTGTACAATTCAAAGGAATGCCTCTAGAAGCTTCATCCCCACTGCAAAGGCACAACTGTACCTCAGACACCAACTCTTCGTTACACTTCTGAACCTGTGGATACTCTGCCAGGTAGAAGAACTTCTGTACTGTTGAAATGACTGCCCCTCCACTAGACTGCTGCTCTGAAGGACTGCTGCTGTGCTGTGCTTACCTGCTGCCTGATGCCCTCAGTGACACAACAGTCTACCAACGACCTTTCACCTGCACCTGGACTCTGCCATCTGTGCGTCATCCCTGCAAAGTAGTGCCACCATAGGCCTGCAACCTTGGAAGTGGGCTTAAGGTGCTCTGCCAGCCTCTGTAGATCCACTGGAACCAACGCATCTCCTCTGCTGCGTGGTGCAAACCCGAGCAGAACTGAAACATCTACGCTGCTGTATGGATGGATTGGATTGGACCGGTTGTAAAGAACCACATCACCGTTGCAGTCCCAACAGAACTGCTGCTGTGTGATTCATCCTCAGCGTAGTACCATACATCTTCGTCAATTGCTACCTCCACAATGACACTAGACTCCGCATCACAGCCTCGCAGCTCCACAGAACTGATGCATCACCCTAACTGTGCGTTGTGATACAGAACTTTTTATCACAAGTCCTGTCGACAGGATCTTTGATGATGAATATGATGCAGGTCTTCGCATCGCAGCCTCACTTCATCTCTGAACTGATGCATTGCTTCGGCTGCACAACACATCTTCAACTCAGATCCTCGCAATGCTCTGCAAATGAGAATATAAGGTACTATGTTCAGTGGGCCTAACTGGGTCCTTGTAGCCGGCCCATGTTTCATCGCAGTCATTCTGAACTTGTGACTTTGTTCCAGTCCAGCACGACCAGTTATCCACAGTTGGTGCTTTGAGTGTTTTGGTGCCATTTTCATCAAACACTTTAAAAGTGCAAATCTCCGGTTCTAGTTATTGGATTATTGTAATTGTAACCTTGTTTTAATTATTAAAATAAGATCTATTCTACTAGCCTGGTGTGGGATCATTTATGTGTGGTGTTTTTTCACTTTATCACTGTTTGAAGTGTTGCACATTGCCTCTAAGTTAAGCCTGACTGCTCTGTGCCAAGCTACTAGAGGGTCAAGCACAGGTTAATTTTTGGTTGTTTTGTACCTCACCCTGACAAGAATTGTGGATGATGCTTGACCAGGGCTCGCACCCCAGTCAACCAACACCCCATTTGTTACAGTCATACACTGTAGAGTCGTACAGTGAAGTGACTGTAGTGTTGTGTGTAGTAAAGTGTCAGGGTGGAGTGGCATGCTGTGTCGTAGAGAAGAGTGGCATATTGTAGAATGAAGTGGTATGTCGTGCAGTAGAGTGCAGTGGCATGTCATAGAGTGGCGTCTCATACAGTGTCTTGGGGTAAGGAGCTTAGAGTGTAGTGGCATACAGTGTATTGGAATGCCATACAGTGACGTGGAATGTCGTGGTGTGGAGTGGCATAGGGTGGAGTGAAGTGGAGTGCAGTGGAGTGGTGTCTTGTACAGTGTTGTAGAGTTCAGTAAAGTAGTGAACAGTGTAGAGGCATAGAATTGTAGAGTACAGTGACCTCTTGTACAGTAGAGTGGAGTGGTATGTCTTAGAGTGGCATGTCGTACAGCATCAGAGAATGGAACAGATTGAAATAGAGTGGAGGAGCATAGAGTGAAGTAGAGTGTTGTAGAGTAGAATGGGGTAGAATGGAGTAGAATGGTGTCTCTTGGAGTATAGTGAAGTGGTGTGTCATAGAGTGGTGTGTTCTACACTGTGTGACTGTGGAGTGGTGTAGAATGGAGTAGACTCGAGTATTGTTTCATTGAGTACAGTGGACTGCAGTAGAGTGGAGTGGAGTGTCATAGACTGGAGTGGTGTGTCATAGAGTGGAGTGGCATGTCATACAGTGGAGTCGCATATTGTAGAGTGGAGTGAAGTGGCATGTTGTACATTGTCATAGAAAGGAGTAGCGTGGCGTAGAGTGTAGGAACATAGAGTTGAATTGAGTTTTGTAGAGTGCAATGGCAAAGAGTGGAGTGTCGTGTTGCACAGTAGAGTGGAGCGACATGTTATAGAGTAGCGTGTTGTACAGTGTCATAGAATAGAGTAGATTACCATATAATGGAGTGGTGTAGAGTGGAGTGCTGTGTTGTGGAGCATTGTGGAGAGGTCTATTATAGAGTGGCATGTTGTACAGGGTGTAAGAGTGGAGTGTCATTGAGTGCAGTTTATAGAGTGAAGAAGTGGTTTAGAATGGAGTAGAGGGGAGTAGTATGTTATACAGTAGAGTGGAGTAAAGTGGCATGGAATGGGGTATAGGGAGTTGTGTATAGTGTTGTAGACTAGACTATAGTTTTGGTGCGCGGCACAGGATGGAATAGACTGTTGTAGAATGGAGTGGAATGGCATAGAGTGGAGTTGCTTAGAGAAGAGTGTCATAGAGTGTTGTGTCATACAGTGTTGTGAGGTAGAGTGTCTTAGCGTACAGTGGCACACTATACAGTATCACAGCATACAGTGGAAAGGTGTACAATAGAGCCACATACAGTGGAGTGGGGTAAAGTGGAGTGGCATACAGTGGGCTGGCGTGTTGTAGAGTAGATTGGAGTCAATAAACAACGAAGCCAGTGTATAATAAGGGGGCACTCAAATCAATGTGGTACATCAATCAATCGAGCCACAAGCCTCAGATTCCCTGTGAACCGTTATGTTCATTTGGAATATGCTTGGCAACAACAGAATAATACCCAGTGGGTATGAAAAGCCCTCACTCACCAACCTGGTCGGTGACATGCTTCATCATCGGGCTTCCACTGGGACGACCGAATGTCATCCCAGTGTGCTGCGACGCCAGGTTACTGCGGAGCTGGGTTGGTTGTGTGGGGAAAGTGAATTTAAAATAACCAATTAAGTCAAAAAGGAAACTTTATTAATTTTGCTTAAAAGGCAAGGAATAAAAAGGAGTGAGGGTCAAAAAAAAATAAAGGACCTGGTTCACTCCGTGGCGGTCAACATGTTTCTGCCTCAGAGATTGTTAATTGGGCATTCGTCAGGACCAGGGGGGGATGTGCGTAGACCCGGTGGTGTGCACGCTCTAAGGTACACCCAACCGTGGGCTAATGTGTGAAAAATCAAAAAAAGGCACACTAAATAGTGTGACCTCCGCCAGATAGGTTAATATGGGGAGAGGAACGAGTTTACTAACGAGGCCTGTCCGTTGGAAGCCTCATGGGTCCCGGTAGGGGGGTAGGAGCAAAATGGCACACCGCCCTTGCTGCTCTCAACCCGCGTTATGCCTAAACAGCCTCTTGCTGCCGGGCCCGCGGTTGGGTGTACCTTAGAGCGTGCACACCACCGGGTTGACCCTCACTCCTTTTTATTCCTTGCCTTTTAAGCAAAATTAATAAAGTTTCCTTTTTGACTTAATTGGTTATTTTAAATTCACTTTCCCCACACAACCAACCCAGCTCCGCAGTAACCTGGCGTCGCAGCACACTGGGATGACATTCGGTCGTCCCAGTGGAAGCCCGATGATGAAGCATGTCACCGACCAGGTTGGTGAGTGAGGGCTTTTCATACCCACTGGGTATTATTCTGTTGTTGCCAAGCATATTCCAAATGAACATAACGGTTCACAGGGAATCTGAGGCTTGTGGCTCGATTGATTGATGTACCACATTGATTTGAGTGCCCCCTTATTATACACTGGCTTCGTTGTTTATTGATATTTAACCGAGGGGACTAGCCGTGTTGATCCCTTCCTCTCCTGTTGTTTTTGAGAGTAGATTGGAGTGGCATAGAGAGTAGTGGTGTGTCTTAGAGTAGAGTTGCGTATCATAGAGTGTTGAGTTGTTGAGTGTTTTAGAGTGGAGGGGCATAAAGTGGAAAGCTGTAGACTGGAGTGACATGTTGTAGAGTGGAGTGGCGTGCCGTACAGAGGAGAAAAATGTTACAGAGTGCAGTGGTGTGGTGTATCACTGAGTGAAGTAGAGTATTGTACAATTTAGTGGCATATGGTACAGTGGAATGGCGTGTGATAGGGTGGAGTTGTATGTCATCAAATGTGCAGTGGTGTGGCTTTCAGTTGAGTGGCATAAAGTTGCAGTGTTGTGTCATCGACTGTTATGACATGCAATGTTGCTGTGTAGAGTGGAGTAGCATAAAGTGGATTGGCATAAGCTGAAGTGACGTAGAGTGGATTGATGTACAGTTGAGTGGTGTGTCGTACAGTGGAGTGCTGTGTCGTGGAGTATCTTGTAGAGTAGAGTGTTGTACAGTGGAAGATCATAAAGTAGAGTGTCGAACTGGGGCATTGAGTGGAGAGGCATGCATTAGAGTGGCATGTCATAGAGTGTGGTGCCAAGTAGTAGCGTGGAGTGGTATGTCATATAAACAAGTGGTGTGTAGTAGTGTGGAATGGCGGGGAGTAACGTACAGTCAATTGGAGTTTCATAGAGGGGAGTGGCATGTCCTAGAGAAGAGTGGAAGGCCATGGAGTGGGGTGTCACAGAGTGTTGAACAGTGAGATAAAGTGGCCTACAGTGGGGGGCTTACAGTAGAGCAGAGTGTTGTGGAGTGGCATAGATTGTAGTGGAGTGTAGTGCAGTAAAGTGGAGTGGGGTGTCATAGAGTGGCGTTTTCTACAGTGTCTTAAAGAGTGGAAGAGCGCATATTTGAGTGGTATTGAGTGAAGGGAGATGTCATAGTGTGGGACACACAATGCAGACTAAGTTAGGGCTAAACAACATGGCTGCCTTTAAATTTGTAAGAACTTAGATCATGTACTGTCTTGTGATCACCATGTACCACCGTATACCTCAAAATTACACGAGATATACTGCAGCCAAATATATCACTAAGTTTTTGCGCCTTATAAGTGCAAAACTACTGAACACATTTTCCTGAAATAGCAACAATTATCCTTTCCACACCATAATATATATACCTACCAATGTTCATGAATATCCATTCAATCGTTTTGCCATTACATCTCATCTGATACAAAAGTCTATGGAAAATGCATTGGTGGAAAAACATGTTTTGGCTCCCCCCCTCTCTTCTTGCACACCCTTAAACAATCACCACAAACCTTTTAATGATCCGTAGATGTAGAAAAAGGAATCGGTCAGCAATGTTTTGTGGTGATTTGTTAAACAAGAGCAAATTTACTTTGTTTAGAAATTCTGAGGAATTCCGATCTCTTTGTATCCCAACAATAACTACATAATGGGTTCCACCACTGTGTAATATATATTAGGTAGTGTTTCATATATATATATATATATATATATATATATATTCACTGAAAAAAACATAGGTTTCACACATGTTATAGTTAGGAATTAGCATTTAAAAAACCTTGCAAATTCACTGAAAAAACCATAGGTTTCACACATGTTATAGTTAGCTGTACATTTCACTCGTAAAAAACCAATGAAATTCCACGTTATAGTTAGTGCAGGCAACTATAACTCACGCGACCGCAATCCTCTGCTGATGATGTCAGATATTACATCACTGATGACATATGTGTCTTTATGAAAAATAAATATTTGTAATATATGTATAGCTAAAGATACAGTATTAGCATCAACAGAGGATTGCGGTTGCGTGAGTTATAGTTGCCTGCACTAACTATAACGTGGAATTTCATTGGTTTTTTACGAGTGAAATGTACAGCTAACTATAACATGTGTGAAACCTATGGTTTTTTCAGTGAATTTGCAAGGTTTTTTAAATGCTAATTCCTAACTATAACGTGTGTGAAACTTATGGTTTTTTCAGTGAATTTGTACGGTTTTTTAAATGCTAAGTTATGTATTTATTTTTAATTTTTGCGCGCACGTGCATGCCTCTCCATTTTTTTCAAATTATCAATTGTTTTTTTCTCCCTTGGGGGTCCTTAGATTTATATATTAAATGTGATTGTTATATATATTTTTTTTTTTTACCGTACGCGTACGGTAAGCTTACCGTACGCGCACCCCGCGATTTTTTTAAAAATTATTACATTTATTTTTCATACTTTTTGGCCCTTCGTGAACCCCCTGACGAACGCTAGGGAATCTGCAACTCTCTTCGTTGCCCCCTTTTCATGTTATCTACCTTTTTTTTTCAGTGCGACAGACAGAAAATGGCGGCCGATACTTCCTGGTTTCGACCGATTCGAATGTTTACTTTGATCTAACAACCAATCAGAAACGCGCTCGCGCACGGCACCGTACGCGTACGGTAAGCTTACCGTAAGCGCACGGTAAGCGCACAGAGCGCTGCCAGAGATATATATATTGATTTAAATGCTATTTTCTCAGGAACTACTGAACAGATTTACACCAGACCTACAAAAGGCACTTCCTTGACCTTATGGCTACCTCTCTGCCAAATTACAAGTAATTCTGTTCAGCCGTTCGGGCTGTAGCTGTGTCTAAAGGTCCTATGGAAAAATGCATGGGGAAAACGCGTTTTGGGACCCCCCTTTCTTCTCAGCCCCCGCTTGACAAATCACCCCGAGACTTTCAGGGTAGGAGCGGAGCGTATCGCCCCATTAGTTTTGAAAATTTCGCGAGGATTCGTCAACCGGTGCCAAAGTTATTCAAAATAGAATTTTCAGATTTCCTATGGAAACATGGTCCTAACTATAACTATCTACTGGCGACCGCCAGTAGATAATATATATATATATATATATATATATATATATATATATATATATATATATATATATATATATATATATATATATTACCTACTGGCGGTCGCCAGTAGGTAGTTATAGTTAGGACCACGTTTCCATAGGAAAACCTCAACATTCTATTTTGAATAACTTTGGCGCCGGTCGACGAATCCTCGCGAATTTCTCAAAATAGGTGGGGCGCTACGCTCCGCTCCTACCCTGAAAGTCTCGGGGGGATCCGTCAAGCGGGGGCTGAGATAAAAGGGGGGTCCCAAAACGCGTTTTTCCCATGCATTTTTCCATAGGACCTTTAGAACGAGCTACAGCCTGAACGGCTGAACAGAATTACTCAAAATTTGGCAGAGAGGTAGTCCCTAGGTCAAGGAAGTGCCTTTTGTAGGTTTGGTGTAAATCTGTTCAGTAGATTCTGAGAAAATAGCCTTTAAATCAATATATATATCTGAGCCAGCTTACGGTACGCTTACCGTACGCTTACGGTAAGCGTACGGTGGCGTGCGCGAGCGCGATTCTGATTGGCTCTTAGATCTTAGTAAACATTCGAATCGGCCGAAACCAGGAAGCGGCGGCCGCCATTTTGTGTATTTCACTCTGAAAAAAAAGAGTGAAAACAAGGAAAGGGGGCAATGAGGAGAGTTACAGACCCCCTAACAATTGTAAGGGGGTCAAAGAAGGACAGAAAAGTACAAAGAAAACATTTATTGATTTTAAAAAAAATCACGGGGTACGCGTACGGTAAGCTTACGGTAAGCGTACGGTAAAAAAAATAAAAATAAATAAATGAAAAGCAGATTTAAGAGTTTAGAAATTAGGGAGCTCTAAAAAGAGCTGTTGTGTTTATGGAGTCATTTTTTTAGTGGTACCTACAAGTAAGTACCGATGCAGAGTCTAAGGTTCAAGAGGAAGACTCTGTTCCCTTCATCATTGAAGTGCACACCATCTCCTCTATAAATGTCTTGCATGTCGTAACGCAAGTTGTTGTGGTAAATGGCACCCATACCATAGTCACGGAGGAAAGCAGAAACAGATTTGTTGACGTGCTTTCTTGCTTTGTCAATCTGTGGACAGAAATGATTGGACCAGTTCCATTTTTGCCTTTGGCATATGTTGGAAAACACAAAGGCAGTTTTAGGGAAAAGTGTAAACAGTTGTGCAAAGGTGTCCTTCATAAGCATTTCCAGACCTACCCCAGTCAAAGTGCCTAGGTCATTGCCACCACAGTGCACTATTATGAGGTCAGGGTGTTGGATTTGAATGAAGGATTTCACCAATGGCATCAATTGGTGCCACTTTAACCCTCTCTGACCAATCCATTTAATGTCTACATTTGGCAAAGCAAGGTCTCTCACCATATCTGTTTTCTCTGCAAACTTTTCACTCCAGAAGACATAGCTGTGCCCTACAATCCACACTGTGAACATCTTCAAAGGAGAACTGGATGCACTCAGGAGGTGTCTTTCAGTAGAATGGCAATATGAAAAGAAAGACAGTTTGGAAATGGAGGCATACATATTTTTTACAAAACAAAAAGAACTGATTGGCTGTTTCATACCATTCTAGAAAAAAAACTAGGCTGTATGTGAAAATTAATACAAGCATGTTTTGTATTGGTACAAAAAAATGTGTAACCAAAGAACAGTACTATGGATTTGCTGTTAGGTTTGAAAAGTCAAGCACTCTTGCTCTGTGGAATTGAAACATTGTGTGTCGAACTTCTGACCTAACTGCACACAGCAGTGTTCCATGAGCTGTTGCTATGGTAGCAGGCAGAAGTCAAGTTGGGGGAAGGGTACTAGGCAGAAGTCAAGTTGGGGGCAGGGTACTTTTGGAAAAGGGTTGGTTTTCAACCAATAGAAATGTGTCATTACATTTGAAAAAAAGGGGGAAGCACTGAGATTTGAAACTTACATGTATATGTGTGGAAAAATAGAGGGAAAGTTTGCCATTATCTGGTTCTGCTGAGAGGAGAGAGGTGAACACAACAGAGATCCTGGCTCTGATATTCTGCTGTTTGAGTGTCACATTTCTTTCACAACTAACTAATTATAAAGGTGAGTTTACAGTTTGAGAGGGGATGTATGTGGTAACTTAAGAAATGAATAATAGAAATGGGAATTGTTTTTGTTGTAGTTACACATGGTGGTTTCATAATGTGTCAGTCTGTAAAAGTGATTTTCACTTGGCCCGAAAAAAAAAGAGCAGTAAGTGTGCTTTCAAATTGGCAAAGAAATTTCGTTTTGGCACTAATGTGAAAACATGACTCTGTGTGCATAGAAGAATTATAGGCAGAGATTTATTGCGTCTTGCTCTGGTGATTTCACAGTTGCAGTAGATGGAAAAGAGGAGCGAATTTTTGAGGGAAGAAGCAGAGGCTTAGCACACACCCATGTGCTTGCCATGTATAGTCATGCACAGTAATTAGAAGCGAGTGGGGTTTTCAGGTTTAAGTCTGTAATGCAAATACATTCAGCATCACTAAGGCTGGTTGCCCCTGCTGGAGTGTAGGCAGTCACAGAGAATACACACGGTGGTGGTCTGAAAAAAAAAACAGCTTGGACATGTGCATTTAAATAAAATTAAAAAAAAGGTTTAAGAATGTGTCAGTCTGTAAAAGTGATTTCAAATTGTAAAAAGAGATTTTCACTTGGCC
Source organism: Triturus cristatus (assembly GCF_964204655.1). Taxonomy (NCBI): domain Eukaryota; kingdom Metazoa; phylum Chordata; class Amphibia; order Caudata; family Salamandridae; genus Triturus; species Triturus cristatus. The sequence continues at coordinate 680,961,885 of NC_140587.1, forward strand.
CGAAAAAAAAAGAGCAGTAAGTGTGCTTTCAAATTGGCAAAGAAATTTCGTTTTGGCACTAATGTGAAAACATGACTCTGTGTGCATGGAAGAATTATAGGCAGAGATTTATTGCGTCTTGCTCTGGTGATTTCACAGTTGCAGTAGATGGAAAGGGGGAGCGAATTTTTGGGGGAAGAAGCAGAGGCTTAGCACACACCCATGTGCTTGCCATGTATAGTCATCCACAGTAATTAGAAGCGAGTGGGGTTTTCAGGTTTAAGTCTGTAATGCAAATACATTCAGCATCACTAAGGCTGGTTGCCCCTGCTGGAGTGTAGGCAGTCACAGAGAATACACACGGTGGTGGTCTGAAAAAAAAACAGCTTGGACATGTGCATTTAAATAAATTTAAAAAAAAGGTTTCAGAATGTGTCAGTCTGTAAAAGTGATTTCAAATTGTAAAAAGAGATTTTCACTTGGCCCGAAAAAAAAAGAGCAGTAAGTGTGCTTTCAAATTGGCAAAGAAATTTCGTTTTGGCACTAATGTGAAAACATGACTCTGTGTGCATAGAAGAATTATAGGCAGAGATTTATTGCGTCTTGCTCTGGTGATTTCACAGTTGCAGTAGATGGAAAGGGGGAGTGAATTTTTGGTGGAAGAAGCAGAGGCTTAGCACACACCCATGTGCTTGCCATGTATAGTCATGCACAGTAATTAGAAGCGAGTGGGGTTTTCAGGTTTAAGTCTGTAATGCAAATACATTCAGCATCACTAAAGCTGGTTGCCCCTGCTGGAGTGTAGGCAGTCACAGAGAATACACACGGTGGTGGTCTGAAAAAAAAACAGCTTGGAAATGTGCATTTAAATAAATTTAAAAAAAAGGTTTCAGAATGTGTCAGTCTGTAAAAGTGATTTCAAATTGTAAAAAGAGATTTTCACTTGGCCCGAAAAAAAAAGAGCAGTAAGTGTGCTTTCAAATTGGCAAATAAATTTCGTTTTGGCACTAATGTGAAAACATGACTCTGTGTGCATAGAAGAATTATAGGCAGAGATTTATTGCGTCTTGCTCTGGTGATTTCACAGTTGCAGTAGATGGAAAGGGGGAGCGAATTTTTGGGGGAAGAAGCAGAGGCTTAGCACACACCCATGTCTTTGCCGTGTATAGTCATGCACAGTATTTACAAGCCAGTGGGGTTTTCAGGTTTAAGTCTGTAATGCAAATACATTCAGCATCACTAAGGCTGGTTGCCCCTGCTGGAGTGTAGGCAGTCACAGAGAATACACACGGTGGTGGTCTGAAAAAAAAACAGCTTGGAAATGTGCATTTAAATAAAATTAAAAAAAAGGTTTCAGAATGTGTCAGTCTGTAAAAGTGATTTCAAATTGTAAAAAGAGATTTTCACTTGGCCCGAAAAAAAAAGAGCAGTAAGTGTGCTTTCAAATTGGCAAAGAAATTTCGTTTTGGCACTAATGTGAAAACATGACTCTGTGTGCATAGAAGAATTATAGGCAGAGATTTATTGCGTCTTGCTCTGGTGATTTCACAGTTGCAGTAGATGGAAAAGAGGAGCGAATTTTTGGGGGAAGAAGCAGAGGCTTAGCACACACCCATGTCCTTGCCGTGTATAGTCATGCACAGTATTTACAAGCCAGTGGGGTTTTCAGGTTTAAGTCTGTAATGCAAATACATTCAGCATCACTAAGGCTGGTTGCCCCTGCTGGAGTGTAGGCAGTCACAGAGAATACACACGGTGGTGGTCTGAAAAAAAAAACAGCTTGGACATGTGCATTTAAATAAAATTAAAAAAAAGGTTTAAGAATGTGTCAGTCTGTAAAAGTGATTTCAAATTGTAAAAAGAGATTTTCACTTGGCCCGAAAAAAAAAGAGCAGTAAGTGTGCTTTCAAATTGGCAAAGAAATTTCGTTTTGGCACTAATGTGAAAACATGACTCTGTGTGCATGGAAGAATTATAGGCAGAGATTTATTGCGTCTTGCTCTGGTGATTTCACAGTTGCAGTAGATGGAAAGGGGGAGCGAATTTTTGGGGGAAGAAGCAGAGGCTTAGCACACACCCATGTGCTTGCCATGTATAGTCATGCACAGTAATTAGAAGCGAGTGGGGTTTTCAGGTTTAAGTCTGTAATGCAAATACATTCAGCATCACTAAGGCTGGTTGCCCCTGCTGGAGTGTAGGCAGTCACAGAGAATACACACGGTGGTGGTCTGAAAAAAAAACAGCTTGGACATGTGCATTTAAATAAATTTTAAAAAAAGGTTTCAGAATGTGTCAGTCTGTAAAAGTGATTTCAAATTGTAAAAAGAGATTTTCACTTGGCCCGAAAAAAAAAGAGCAGTAGTGTGCTTTCAAATTGGCAAAGAAATTTCGTTTTGGCACTAATGTGAAAACATGACTCTGTGTGCATAGAAGAATTATAGGCAGAGATTTATTGCGTCTTGCTCTGGTGATTTCACAGTTGCAGTAGATGGAAAGGGGGAGCGAATTTTTGGTGGAAGAAGCAGAGGCTTAGCACACACCCATGTGCTTGCCATGTATAGTCATGCACAGTAATTAGAAGCGAGTGGGGTTTTCAGGTTTAAGTCTGTAATGCAAATACATTCAGCATCACTAAAGCTGGTTGCCCCTGCTGGAGTGTAGGCAGTCACAGAGAATACACACGGTGGTGGTCTGAAAAAAAAACAGCTTGGAAATGTGCATTTAAATAAATTTAAAAAAAAGGTTTCAGAATGTGTCAGTCTGTAAAAGTGATTTCAAATTGTAAAAAGAGATTTTCACTTGGCCCGAAAAAAAAAGAGCAGTAAGTGTGCTTTCAAATTGGCAAATAAATTTCGTTTTGGCACTAATGTGAAAACATGACTCTGTGTGCATAGAAGAATTATAGGCAGAGATTTATTGCGTCTTGCTCTGGTGATTTCACAGTTGCAGTAGATGGAAAGGGGGAGCAAATTTTTGGGGGAAGAAGCAGAGGCTTAGCACACACCCATGTCTTTGCCGTGTATAGTCATGCACAGTATTTACAAGCCAGTGGGGTTTTCAGGTTTAAGTCTGTAATGCAAATACATTCAGCATCACTAAGGCTGGTTGCCCCTGCTGGAGTGTAGGCAGTCACAGAGAATACACACGGTGGTGGTCTGAAAAAAAAACAGCTTGGAAATGTGCATTTAAATAAAATTAAAAAAAAGGTTTCAGAATGTGTCAGTCTGTAAAAGTGATTTCAAATTGTAAAAAGAGATTTTCACTTGGCCCGAAAAAAAAAGAGCAGTAAGTGTGCTTTCAAATTGGCAAAGAAATTTCGTTTTGGCACTAATGTGAAAACATGACTCTGTGTGCATAGAAGAATTATAGGCAGAGATTTATTGCGTCTTGCTCTGGTGATTTCACAGTTGCAGTAGATGGAAAAGAGGAGCGAATTTTCGGGGGAAGAAGCAGAGGCTTAGCACACACCCATGTCCTTGCCGTGTATAGTCATGCACAGTATTTACAAGCCAATGGGGTTTTCAGGTTTAAGTCTGTAATGCAAATACATTCAGCATCACTAAGGCTGGTTGCCCCTGCTGGAGTGTAGGCAGTCACAGAGAATACACACGGTGGTGGTCTGAAAAAAAAACAGCTTGGAAATGTGCATTTAAATAAATTTAAAAAAAAGGTTTCAGAATGTGTCAGTCTGTAAAAGTGATTTCAAATTGTAAAAAGAGATTTTCACTTGGCCCGAAAAAAAAAGAGCAGTAATTGTGCTTTCAAATTGGCAAAGAAATTTCGTTTTGGCACTAATGTGAAAACATGACTCTGTGTGCATAGAAGAATTATAGGCAGAGATTTATTGCGTCTTGCTCTGGTGATTTCACAGTTGCAGTAGATGGAAAGGGGGAGCGAATTTTTGGGGGAAGAAGCAGAGGCTTAGCACACACCCATGTGCTTGCCATGTATAGTCATGCACAGTAATTAGAAGCGAGTGGGGTTTTCAGGTTTAAGTCTGTAATGCAAATACATTCAGCATCACTAAGGCTGGTTGCCCCTGCTGGAGTGTAGGCAGTCACAGAGAATACACACGGTGGTGGTCTGGAAAAAAAACAGCTTGGACATGTGCATTTAAATAAATTTAAAAAAAAGGTTTCAGAATGTGTCAGTCTGTAAAAGTGATTTCAAATTGTAAAAAGAGATTTTCACTTGGCCCGAAAAAAAAAGAGCAGTAAGTGTGCTTTCAAATTGGCAAAGAAATTTCGTTTTGGCACTAATGTGAAAACATGACTCTGTGTGCATAGAAGAATTATAGGCAGAGATTTATTGCGTCTTGCTCTGGTGATTTCACAGTTGCAGTAGATGGAAAGGGGGAGCGAATTTTTGGTGGAAGAAGCAGAGGCTTAGCACACACCCATGTGCTTGCCATGTATAGTCATGCACAGTAATTAGAAGCGAGTGGGGTTTTCAGGTTTAAGTCTGTAATGCAAATACATTCAGCATCACTAAAGCTGGTTGCCCCTGCTGGAGTGTAGGCAGTCACAGAGAATACACACGGTGGTGGTCTGAAAAAAAAACAGCTTGGACATGTGCATTTAAATAAATTTAAAAAAAAGGTTTCAGAATGTGTCAGTCTGTAAAAGTGATTTCAAATTGTAAAAAGAGATTTTCACTTGGCCCGAAAAAAAAAGAGCAGTAAGTGTGCTTTCAAATTGGCAAAGAAATTTCGTTTTGGCACTAATGTGAAAACATGACTCTGTGTGCATAGAAGAATTATAGGCAGAGATTTATTGCGTCTTGCTCTGGTGATTTCACAGTTGCAGTAGATGGAAAGGGGGAGCGAATTTTTGGTGGAAGAACAACAAACAGCAAAAATAAGGCAAAAAGATTTTTTGGTAAAAAATGTAAATATGTGTACTGTATTATAAAATGTTTAAAAAATATTAATACTTTTTTCTTTTTTTCCAGATAGATATAGAAAATTTTCGAAAACTACAACCATTTTAAAAACTATTTTTAAAAAAAACAAATGAATAAATATTTTTTTGAGTGAGTATGGTAAGTCAATAATAATAATTGTAGTCTCTCAAGGACCTTCTAATGTGATAAATGATTTTTAGTGTTTTTTTTAAAAAATAAAAAAAAAGGTACGCTTACCGTACGCGTACGGTAAAAAAAAAAAAAAAAAAGTTTTTAAAAACATAAGTAAAAAAAAGATGAAAGATAAGGTTGGCTCTTAAAAGAACCGTTGTGTTCATGCAGGGACAGAGGAAAGAAAGATTGGGAATATTAGACGGTACGACAAGTGTGCTGATCTATTTTACTGTTCACCAGGGAAACACTGGTCTCCCTATAAGTAATTAGATCGTGACAAGTGGCGCACCGTACTTCAACCCTCGCAAACCGAGGGTTAATTTCCAGAGGGCCAGCAAAAGGAGATTCTCCCCCCACAGATGAAGGGCTCACCTGACCTGCAGAAGAAGGAGTCTGCCCTGCAGGTGATGGTCCAGGCTGAGCTGCTGTGGATGTACTGGCTCGTCTTTCTGAAGAGTTACCTCCAAAAAGATGACCATGTGTCCTTTTGTGTACATCCTTGAGGTGTCTGATCATGGTATGATTCCCAAAGGAATACTTCCTGTCAGGATTACCTCTAGAAAGTACACGCTGACACAGCCTGCAAGTAACTAAGGGTGCATTCACCTTTTGCTGGCCTTCTGGAAAAGTAAAATAATCCCAAACATAAGAAGGCTTTACTTTCCTCGCTCTCTGCCTCAAGACAGTGCTGCTGGTGCTAGCCTCACTCTCAGAAGGGCTCTGCTGTTCTGCCATCGTATCCCAAAGACAAACCAGCTCCTTCTTCCAAGGGATCACAAGCAGAAATGAGGGGAATGGGTGTGGTGTAGGAGAGTTCTAGAACTGAAAGTAGTTTCCACCAATCAAAAGTTGTGTTTCATGATCACATGACCTACCGTACGCTTACGGTACGCTTACGGTGCGCTTACGGCAAAAAGTACGCGTGCGCGTAAAAAAGACACGCGCTTGCGCGCATGCGCATAACAGTCACTCCCCGGCACTTCCGCGTAACGTGCGCGTGTTGCGTAAGCGCGCACGCGTCCCACGCGCAGTACGCGCGGCTACGCAAAGTACGTAACTATACGCAAGCAGCGTAGATAGATTACGGACGTTGCGTAAACCGTACGCTTACCGTGAGCTTACGGTACGCGTACTATAAAAAAAAAAAAAAAAAAAAAAAAAAAATCTGGAAATAAATTTTACATGTTTATTTTAAAAAATATATATAAAAAAAATATTTAAGGATTTTAAAAATTTAAGCATAGTCTTTATAAAAGATAAGAAAATTAAATTAAAAATATGTTTGAAAAAAATGAAGAATAAAAAAAAAAAAATAGCATTTAAAAAACCTTGCAAATTCACTGAAAAAACCATGGGTTTCACACACGTTATAGTTAGGAATTAGCATTTAAAAAACCTTGCAAATTCACTGAAAAAACCATGGGTTTCACACACGTTATAGTTAGGAATTAGCATTTAAAAAACCTTAGAAATTCACTGAAAAAACCATGGGTTTCACACACGTTATAGTTAGGAATTAGCATTTAAAAAACCTTAGAAATTCAGTGAAAAAACCATAGGTTTCACACATGTTATAGTTAGCTGGACATTTTACTCGTAAAAAACCAATGAAATTGCCCCGTTATAGTTAGTTCAGCTAACTATAACTCGCGCGCCCGCAATGCACTGCTGATGACGTCACATATTACATCACTCATGACATGGTCAGTGACATCACTCATGACATCACTGATGACATCTCAAATGACATCACTGATGACATCACTGATGACATCATCCTTGTGATAGAGTGGCAGACCTCCTCTCACCTTAATATAAGCTTTGATACACACATTCAAAAATAGAGACTAAAAATTTCAAAAAAATGGACATACCAATACCAGTTACAACAACCTCTTCAGTAATTCTAAGATCCACATACACATCCACTCATTCACCAACAGTCCTATACAGTCACTCATACATGTACTCACTCATCATATGTACTCATACATCTATACATCCTGTTACACAATGCCACTCATCCATAGAGTTACTCACACACATAGTCACTCATGCTAATAAAGAATAAAACATACATTTACTTGCATATACAGTAATACACACACCACCATACTTACTTCTACGGAAACTTACACATACTTAGTCTTTTAAACAATCACTTACAGAAACACATACTTATTCATACAGGAACTCTTTCAATCTCTCCCTCTCACATATACTCACATATATACACCAATAGTCACATATACTAGTTTAAAACATATGTAGTTACTCCTGAAGACACTATTGAGACAGTCATTCACTCACTAACACACCCATACACACACTCATCCACCCATACAGTCCTGCACACATACTGTCTTCAACACATACAAACAGTGAGTCACTCATTCACGCATCTATGCACTACGTAATACCCCCCACCGTACCATACAGACACTCAGACTGATACTCAAAAAAACAACTAATAACCTATATAGACACCCATGTAGCTACTCACCAACCCATGCAGCCACTTATACACAAAGTGAGAGATACACTTAATCAGTCAGTTACACAATCAATTTTTCAAAAACAAATCATCCATTTAGACACTTATATACCCATTTATTCTTCCATCGACCTTGAGATATACATATATAAAACATATTTAATTTTCAGAAAAACACACATTCACTGGATGATGTCATCAGTGATGTCATCAGTGATGTCATTTGAGATGTCATCAGTGATGTCATGAGTGATGTCACTGACCATGTCATGAGTGATGTAATATGTGACGTCATCAGCAGTGCATTGCGGGCGCGCGAGTTATAGTTAGCTGAACTAACTATAACGGGGCAATTTCATTGGTTTTTTACGAGTAAAATGTCCAGCTAACTATAACATGTGTGAAACCTATGGTTTTTTCACTGAATTTCTAAGGTTTTTTAAATGCTAATTCCTAACTATAACGTGTGTGAAACCCATGGTTTTTTCAGTGAATATATATATATATATTACCTACTGCCGGTCGCCAGTAGGTAGTTATAGTTAGGACCACGTTTCCATAGGAAATCCGCAACATTCTATTTTGAATAACTTTGGCGCCGGTCGACGAATCCTCGCAAATTTTTCAAAATAGGTGGGGCGCTACGCTCCGCTCCTACCCTGAAAGTCTCGGGGGGATTCGTCAAGCGGGGGCTGAGATAAAAGGGGGGTCCCAAAACGCGTTTTTCCCATGCATTTTTCCATAGGACCTTTAGACACAGCTACAGCCCACACGGCTGAACAGAGTTACTTGAAATTTGGCAGAGAGGTTGTCCTCAGGTCAAGGAAGTGCCTTTTGTAGGTCTGGTGTAAATCTGTTCAGTAGTTCCTGAGAAAATAGCATTTAAATCAATATATATATCTGTGGCAGCTTACGGTGCGCTTACCGTGCGCTTACGGTAAGCTTACCGTACGCGTACGGTGACGTGCGCGAGCGCGATTCTGATTGGCTGTTAGATCTTAGTAAACATTCGAATCGGTCGAAACCAGGAAGCGGCGGCCGCCATTTTGTGTGTTTCACACAGGAAAAAAAAAGGGTGATAACTTGAAAAGGGGGCAAGGAGGAGAGTTACAGACCCCCTAACATTTGAAAGGGGGTCAAAGAAGGACAGAAAAGTACAAAAAAAACATTTATTAATTTTTTTTAAAAATCGCGGGGTACGGTAAGCTTACGGTAAGCTTACCGTACGCGTACGGTAGAAAAAAAAATAAAAAAAGAAATAAAATTCAGATTTAAGTGTTTAGATATTAGGGGGCGCTAAAAAGAGCCGTTGTGTTTATGAAGTGATTTTTTAGTGGTACCTACAAGTAAGTACCGATGCAGAGTCTAAGGTTCAAGAGGAAGACTCTGTTCCCTTCATCATTGAAGTGCACACCATCTCCTCTATAAATGTCTTGCATGTCGTAACGCAAGTTGTTGTGGTAAATGGAACCCATACCATAGTCACGGAGGAAAGCAGAAACAGATTTGTTGACGTGCTTTCTTGCTTTGTCAATCTGCGGACAAAAATGATTGGACCAGTTCCATTTTTGCCTTTGGCATATGTTAGAAAACACAAAGGCAGTTTTAGGGAAAAGTGAAAACAGTTGTGCAAAGGTGTCCTTCATAAGCATTTCCAGACCTACCCCAGTCAAAGTGCCTAGGTCATTGCCACCACAGTGCACTATTATGAGGTCAGGGTGTTGGATTTGCATGAAGGATTTCACCAATGGCATCAATTGGTGCCACTTTAACCCTCTCTGACCAATCCATTTAATGTCTACATTTGGCAAAGCAAGGTCTCTCACCATATCTGTTTTCTCTGCATACTTTTCACTCCAGAAGACATAGCTGTGCCCTACAATCCACACTGTGAACATCTTCAAAGGAGAACTGGATGCACTCAGGAGGTGTAATTCAGTAGAATGGTAAAAAGAAATGAAAGACAGTTTGGAAATGGAGGCATACATATTTTTTTATAAAAAAAAGAACTGATTGGCTGTTTCATACCATTCTAGAATAAGAACTAGGCTGTATGTGTAAATTTATAGAAGCATGTTTTGTATTGGTACAGAAAAATGTGTTACTAAAGAACAGTACTTTGGATTTGCTGTTAGGTTTGAAAAGTCAAGCACTCCTGCTCTTTGGAAATGAAACATTGTGTGGCGAACTTCTGACCTAACTCCACACAGCAGTGTTCCATGAGCTGTTGCTATGGTAGCAGGCAGAAGTCAAGTTGGGGGAAGGGTACTAGGCAGAAGTCAAGTTGGGGGAAGGGTACTTTTGGAAAAGGGTTGGTTTTCAACCAATAAAAATGTGTGATTACATTTGAAAAAAAGGGGGAAGCACTGAGATTTGAAATTAACATGTCTATGTGTGGAAAAAGAGAGGGAAAGTTTGCCATTATCTGGTTCTGCTGAGAGGAGAGAGGTGTAAAGAACAGAGATCCTGGCTCTGATAATCTGCTGTTTGAGTGCCACATTTCTTTCACAACTAACTAATTTTAAAGGTGAGTTTAGAGTTTGAGAGGGGATGTATATGGTAAATTAAGAAATGAATAATAGAATTGGAATTCCTTTTGTTGAAGTTATGTTTATTATTTTCTGTTTTGGGAGAAATTTAAATGTGAGAAACATGTAAAATAATATGGACTATGTTTTCACGATAAATTAAGGTGTACTGGTAAAAATAAGGAATACTTTAAGGGTTTGAGGTTGCACTCAGTAATGCAAATACATACAGCATCAGTAAGGCTGGTTGCCCTTGCTGGAGTGTAGGCAGTCACCCAGGTTACACATGGTGCTGGTTTGAAAAAGCAGTTTGGACATGTGCTGTTTTCAGAATCTGAAAAGTGGATTCAAAATGTGTCAGTCTGTAAAAGTGTTTATCACTTGCCAAAAAAAAGAGTAGTAAGTGTGCTTTCAAATTGGCAAAGAAATTTCGTTTTGTGACTAATGTGAAAACATGACTCTGTGTGCAAATAGGAATTACAGGCAGAGATTTATTGCATATTGCTCTGGAGATTTCACATTTGCATTAGATGGAAAGGGGGAGCCATTTTTTTGTGCAGAAGCAGACTCTTAGCACACACCCAGCTGCTTATCCTGTGGAATCATGCACAGTATTCACAACCGAGTGGGGTTTGAGGTTTCAGTCAGTAATGCAAATACATTCAGCATCACTAAGGCTGGTTGCACTTGCTGGAGTGTAGTTAGTCACCCAGGTTACACATGGTGCTGGTCTGAAAAAGCAGTTTGGACATGTGCTTTTTTAAGAATCTGAAAAGTGGATTCAAAATGTGTCAGTCTGTAAAAGTACTTATCACTTGCCAAAAAAAAGAGTAGTAAGTGTGCTTTCAAATTGGCAAAGAAATTTCGTTTTGTGACTAATGTGAAAACATGACTCTGTGTGCAAATAGGAATTACAGGCAGAGATGTATTGCGTATTGTTCTGGTGATTTTACATTTGCATTAGATGGAAAGGGGGAGCCATTTTTTTGTGCAGAAGCAGACTCTTAGCACACTGCCAGCTGCTTATCCTGTGGAATCATGCATAGTATTTACAACCGAGTGGGGTTTGAGGTTTCAGTCAGTAATGCAAATACATTCAGCATCACTAAGGCTGGTTGCCCTTGCTGGAGTGTAGTCAGTCACCCAGGTTACACATGGTGCTGGTCTTAAAAAGCAGTTTGGACATGTGCTTTTATCAGAATCTGAAAAGTGGATTCATAATGTGTCAGTCTGTAAAAGTGTTTATCACTTGCCAAAAAAAAGAGTAGTAAGTGTGCTTTCAAATTGGCAAAGAAATTTCGTTTTGTGACTAATGTGAAAACATGACTCTGTGTGTAAATAGAAATTACAGGCAGAGATTTATTGCGTATTGCTCTGGTGATTTTACATTTGCATTAGATGGAAAGGGGGAGCCATTTTTTTGTATGCAGAAGCAGACTCTTAGCACACAGCCAGCTGCTTATCCTGTGGAATCATGCACAGTATTCACAACCGAGTGGGGTTTGAGGTTTCAGTCAGTAATGCAAATACATTCAGCATCACTAAGGCTGGTTGCTCTTGCTGGAGTGTAGTCAGTCACCCAGGTTACACATGGTGCTGGTCTGAAAAAGCAGTTTGGACATGTGCTTTTATCAGAATCTGAAAAGTGGATTCATAATGTGTCAGTCTGTAAAAGTGTTTATCACTTGCCAAAAAAAAGAGTAGTAAGTGTGCTTTCAAATTGGCAAAGAAATTTCGTTTTGTGACTTTTGTGAAAACATGACTCTGTGTGCAAATAGGAATTACAGGCAGAGATTTATTGCGTATTGCTCTGGTGATTTTACATTTGTATTAGATGGAAAGGGGGAGCCATTTTTTTGTATGCAGAAGCAGACTCTTAGCACACAGCCAGCTGGTTATCCTGTGGAATCATGCATAGTATTTACAACCGAGTGGGGTTTGAGGTTTCAGTCAGTAATGCAAATACATTCAGCATCACTAAGGCTGGTTGCCCTTGCTGGAGTGTAGTCAGTCACCCAGGTTACACATGGTGCTGGTCTGAAAAAGCAGTTTGGACATGTGCTTTTTTAAGAATCTGAAAAGTGGATTCAAAATATGTCAGTCTGTAAAAGTGTTTATCACTTGCCAAAAAAAAGAGTAGTAAGTGTGCTTTCAAATTGGCAAAGAAATTTCGTTTTGTGACTAATGTGAAAACATGACTCTGTGTGTAAATAGAAATTACAGGCAGAGATTTATTGCGTATTGCTCTGGTGATTTTACATTTGTATTAGATGGAAAGGGGGAGCCATTTTTTTGTATGCAGAAGCAGACTCTTAGCACACAGCCAGCTGGTTATCCTGTGGAATCATGCACAGTATTCACAACCGAGTGGGGTTTGAGGTTTCAGTCAGTAATGCAAATACATTCAGCATCAGTAAGGCTGGTTGCCCTTGCTGGAGTGTAGTCAGTCACCCAGGTTACACATGTTGCTGGTCTCAAAAAGCTGTTTGGTATTGCTCTGGTATCAGAATTGGACTACTACTACTGTGTAATATATTGATTTATTAAATATTAATACTTTTTTCTTTTTTTCAGATTGTGAAAGAAAATTTTCAAAAAAAAACAACCATTTTTTCAAGTAATTTCAATTACATTTTAATTAAAAATTAAATTGTTGGGTGGGACAGGTAACTGACAAATTAGAAGGTCTCTTTCTTCCACTTTATCTCAAAAAGATTTTTAGTATTTAGTTATTAATTCCTCAAGGATCTTGAGATGTGGTAATTGATTTTTAGTGTTTTTAAAAAAAAAAAAAAAAATACGCTTACCATACGCGTACGGTAAAAAAAAAAAAAAAGTTTTAAAGAAAAATAAAAAAAAAAGTTGAGAGGTAAGGTTGGCTCTTAAAAGAGCCGTTGTGTTCATGCAGGGACAGAGGAAAGGAAGTATGGGAACATTAGCTGGTTGGACATTTGTGCTGATCTATTTTGTTGTTAATGAGGGAAACACTGGTCTCCCTGTGAACAATTAGATCATGGCAAAATGAACACCGCATAGTAACCCTACCAAACCGAGGGTTCATTTCCAGAGGTTCAGAAAAAGGTGATGGTGCCCCCACAGATGAAGGGCTCTGCTGAGCTTCCGAAGAAGGACTCGGCTGAGCTGCTGTGGATGTGCTTGCTCGACTTACTGAAGGGTTGCCCCTAGTATGTCGTGCATGTGTCCTAGGATGCACATCCTCAAGGTGTCTCAACATAGTGAGATTCCCAAAGGAATACTTCTTGTTGGGATTACCTCGCGAAAGTACACGCTGGCACAGCTTGCAAGTCACCAAGGCAGCATTGACTTTTTTCTCACCCTCTGGAAAACTGAAATACTCCCATATGAGATACACTTAATCAGTCAGTTACACAATCAATTTTTCAAAAACAAATCATCCATTTAGACGCTTATATACCCATTTATTCTTCCATCGACCTTGAGATATACATATATAAAACATATTTAATTTTCAGAAAAACACACATTCACTGGATGATGTCATCAGTGATGTCATCAGTGATGTCATTTGAGATGTCATCAGTGATGTCATGAGTGATGTCACTGACCATGTCATGAGTGATGTAATATGTGACGTCACACACGTTATAGATAGAAATTAGCATTTAAAAAACCTTGCAAATTCACTGAAAAAACCCAAGGTTTCACACATGTTATAGTTAGGAATTAGCATTTAAAAAACCTTGCAAATTCAGTGAAAAAACCATAGGTTTCACACACGTTATATTTAGCTGGACATTTCACTCGTAAAAAACCAATGAAATTTTCCCGTTATAGTTAGTTATGCTAACTATAACTCGCGCGCCCGCAATGCACTGCTGATGACGTCACATATTACATCACTCATGACATGGTCAGTGACATCACTCATGACATCACTGATGACATCTCAAATGACATCACTGATGACATCACTGATGACATCATCCATGTGATGGAGTGGCAGATCTCCTCTCACCCTAATATAACCTTTGATACACACATTCAAAAATAGAGACTGACATTTTCAAAAAAATGGACATACCAATACCAATTACAACAACCTCTTCAATAATTCTAAGAACCACATAAACATCCACTCATTCACCAACAGTCCTGTACAGTCACTCATTCGTGTACTCACACATCATATGTACTCATACACCAATACATCCTGATACACAATGCCACTCATCCACAGAGTTACTGACACACATAGTCACTCATGAAAAAAAGAAAGAAACATACATTTACTTGCATATACAGTTATACGCACACCACCACACTTACTTCTACAGAAACTTACACATACTTAGTCTTTTAAACAATCACTTATAGAAACACATACTTATTCATACAGGAACTCTTTCAATCTCTCACTCTCACATATACTCACTTATATACACCAATAGTCACATATACTAGTTTAAAACATATGTAGTTACTCATAAAGACACTATTGAGACAGTCATTCACTCACTAACACACCCATACACACACTCTTCCACCCATACAGTCCTGCACATATGCTGTCTTCAACACATACAAACAGAGAGTCACTCATTCATGCACCTATGCACTACGTAATACCCCCCACCGAACCATATAGACACTGGTACTCAAAAAACCAACTAATAACCTATATAGACACTCATGTAGCTACTCACCAACCCATGCAGCCACTTATACAGAAAGTGAGAGACTGATACAGATATTTACATATTTAAACATTACTCACTAAGCCATGTATTCACTAAGATACACTTAATCAGTCAGTTACACAATCAATTTTTCAAAAACAAATCATCCATTTAGACACTTATATACCCATTTATTCTTCCATCGACCTTGAGATATACATATATAAAACATATTTAATTTTCAGAAAAACACACATTCACTGGATGATGTCATCAGTGATGTCATGAGTGATGTCATTTGAGATGTCATCAGTGATGTCATGAGTGATGTCACTGACCATGTCATGAGTGATGTAATATGTGACGTCATCAGCAGTGCATTGCGGGCGCGCGAGTTATAGTTAGCATAACTAACTATAACGGGAAAATTTCATTGGTTTTTTACGAGTGAAATGTCCAGCTAACTATAACGTGTGTGAAACCTATGGTTTTTTCACTGAATTTGCAAGGTTTTTTAAATGCTAATTCCTAACTATAACATGTGTGAAACCTATGGTTTTTTCAGTGAATATATATATATATATATATATATATATATATATATATATATATATATATATGAAAGAGTTTGTAGTTTGCCTGCACCGTTGTTTCTCACCCAGGAAGAAGGAGTTGGGGGCTCCGAAACGCGTAGGTGCAATTTATCAGGAATGCAAATCTGCCGGTCCCTCTGAATAAATATTTCTTGTGAAATTGAACTGCTGGGAGTGCGTCCTTGCTAGCAGAACAACTTTGAGACATATATATATATATATATATATATATATATATATATATATATATATTCACTGAAAAAACCATAGGTTTCAGGGGTGTTATAGTTAGCTGGACTTTTCACTTGTACAAAACCATTGAAATTCCCCCGTTATAGTTAGTTCAGCTAAACATAACTTGCGCGCCCGCAATGCACTGCTGATGACGTCACATATTACATCACTCATGACATGGTCAGTGACATCACTCATGACATCTCAAATGACATCACTGATGACATCATCCAGTGAATGTGTGTTTTTCTGAAAATTAAATATGTTTTATATATGTATATCTCAAGGTCGATGGAAGAATAAATGGGTATATAAGTGTCTAAATGGATGATTTGTTTTTGAAAAATTGATTGTGTAACTGACTGATTAAGTGTATCATAGTGAATACATGGCTTAGTGAGTAATGTTTAAATATGTAAATATCTGTATCAGTCTCTCACTTTGTGTATAAGTGGCTGCATGGGTTGGTGAGTAGCTACATGGGTGTCTATATAGGTTATTAGTTGGTTTTTTGAGTATCAGTCTGAGTGTCTGCATGGTTCGGTGGGGGGTATTACGTAGTGCATAGGTGCATGAATGAGTGACTCACTGTTTGTATGTGTTGAAGACAGCATGTGTGCAGGACTGTATGGGTGGATGAGTGTGTGTATGGGTGTGTTAGTGAGTGAATGACTGTCTCAATCGTGTCTTTATGAGTAACTACATATGTTTTAAACTAGTATATGTGACTATTGGTGTATATAAGTGAGTATATGTGAGAGTGAGAGATTGAAAGAGTTCCTGTATGAATAAGTATGTGTTTCTATAAGTGATTGTTTAAAAGACTAAGTATGTGTAAGTTTCCGTAGAAGTAAGTGTGGTGGTGTGTGTATAACTTTATATGCAAGTAAATGTATGTTTGATTCTTTATTAGCATGAGTGACTATGTGTGTGAGTAACTCTATGGATGAATGGATGAGTGGCATTGTGTAACAGGATGTATAGGTGTAAGAGTACATATGATGAGTGAGTACATGTATGAGTGACTGTATAGGACTGTTGGTGAATCACTGGATGTGTATGTGGATCTTAGAATTACTGAAGAGGTTGTTGTAACTGGTATTGGTATGTCCATTGTTTTGAAAATTTTAGTCTCTATTTTTGAATGTGTGTATCAAAGGTTATATTAGGGTGAGAGGAGGTCTTCCACTCTATCACAAGGATGATGTCATCAGTGATGTCATCAGTGATGTCATTTGAGATGTCATCAGTGATGTCATGAGTGATGTCACTGACCATGTCATGAGTGATGTAATATGTGACGTCATCAGCAGTGCATTGCGGGCGCGCGAGTTATAGTTAGCTGAACTAACTATAACGGGGGAATTTCAATGGTTTTGTACAAGTGAAAAGTCCAGCTAACTATAACACCCCTGAAACCTATGGTTTTTTCAGTGAATGTCTGAGGTCTTTAAAATGCTAATTCCTAACTACAACGTGCCTGAAACCTATGTTTTTTTCTGTGAATTTCAAAGGTTTTTTAAATGCTAATTTCTAACTATGCCTACAGAGATAGGACATGTGAAGAAAGAAGAAAAAATGCACAGAAAGAATAAAAAGAAGTGCAGAAAGAAGCAACAGAAGTCCTCAAAGATGAAGAAAAGTGCAGGAAGAAGGATAACGTGCAGAAAGAACAAAAAGAAAAGCAGAAAGAAGCCTTGTTGCAAAATCATCCTGTACCCTCAACTTTTTCAGACGGATACTGGTGGTAACTGAGTCTGACTAACCAGTCCTAGAGCCAGTGCTATGTTAAAAGACACTTAGAATACAGTGAAAACACCTACATACACTAGGGAACATTATGCGTTGGGGTCCCCCTGTGATTAGCATGACCTCCTCTGTAAGCCCCTAGTATATAATAGGGCAGGGGGATTAAAACTACCTCTTAAAACAGGCCACAGGGCGTTTTTGCACACGTTAACTCAGGTCCCGTCCCCTCCCTTCACCACTGTGTAAACACGCCCTGCGTCTGTTTTTAGTTGGGAGATTAAGTTCATTTGAATCCTGAGGGTCCCTAGGGTCCAACTAGCCCACTAGGTACCTCCAGTAAGTGCCACAGAGCTGCGTTGCAGAGAGCTGTAAAAAGTGGCACGGCCTGGACCACCACTCTGCAATGCAGCTCAGTGGCACTTACTGGAAGCACTTGGTGGGCTAGTTAGCCCCCAGGGGCCCTCAGTATTGAAGGGAAATTATATCCCCAATTTAAAACGTGCCATAGTGCGTGTTTGCACACGTCACCTCAGGCCCCGTCCCCTCCCTTCACCACTGTGTAAACGCGCCCTGTGGCTGTTCTAAGTTGAGAGATTAAGTCCCCTTGAATCCTAAGGGTCCCTAGGGTCAAACTAGACCACTAGATACCTCCAGTAAGCGCCACAGAGCTGTGTTGCAGAGAGGTGTAAAAAGGGGCTTGGCCTCAGAACACCTGTCTGCAGCGTAGCTCCCTGGCGCATACTGGAGATACCTGTTGGGCTAGTTGGCCCTCAGGGACCCTCAGTATTGAAGAGGAATTAATTCCCCAACTTACAACTCGCAAGGGGGCGCGTTTGCAGAGTGCTGCAAGGAGGGGGCGTGGCCTCCGGCACGATTCCAGTCTTTTATTTATTTAAATTTTTTAAGAAGGGGGGCTGTGTGGTTCCCCTTCTTATTCTAATTTATTGGCCCTGATGACCCCATCCCCCAGAGCCTGTCTCCTAATTATATTTTTATGACCCCAATCCCCAGGGCCGGCCACTGTTTTTTATTATTTTAAAAATATATATATTTATAGACACACCTAGGACATGCTGGACAAACCGTACGTACCTATCACCATGACGATTTGCGTGATATTCATTAAAAGGTGACTATGCATAAAATGAATCCACGTGGAATGTATTTACACCACTAGTGAAGCTCTGACATGTCTGATGCCCTACCGTGCCTAATCCCGGTAGACACCCTTGTCGTTTATTTATAAAAACATGGGTAGCTATTGACGGGCAAATTTAATACACATGCACACCAAGCCATTCAAAGGGGATTCGACAAAAATTCGACCAAAACTATGCAAGAAACCCCCCTCACGGTTAATAAAACACACATCCACTGCCGGATGTGTAATACTTTTTATTTTACTCTCTGGAAAGGGGACGAACATCACTTGAGAGTCACAGCGCGCTCCTGGCAGAGCCCAATGCTGTGTTACACCCACCATTGCCTGCTGAGTGCCACACACCTCTGTGTTGTATTCCACTAGCTAGTGCATATGCTATGACACTCTCCATGTGCACTGTAACACCACCCCGTGAATATGTCAAGCCACACTTGTCTTCGCACGGGTTATATTGCCCCATCTAACGTGCCTTCCTCGATGCCTATGTTATAACGCACAGTGCTATGCCATACATATTACAATCTGGGATCCATATCTTTGTCACAGTGCACATGCAACGTTACACTCCCCAGCACATATTTTATATTACAACTTTAGAGACTAGTTAGGTTACACAACACTGCCCTGTGCATATTACACTCCAAGGCGCATATCGCATAGCACGCGCTAGTGCCTGTGCTATCTCACACTCTCCAATGAATCTGTCATTGCGCACAATGTATTGCATATTATATTTCATGCCCGGTTCATCTTATATCACACTTTTTGGTGCTTAGTTTATACCATACACTACATCTAGTTTTCATTTTCAATCGTGCTCTCAGGACTATATTCTATATAACACTGTGTTCACCTACCCTTTTCACGGGCATTACATTTTGCGATAGGGGGTGGAGGGTCAGGGGGTGTTTCTGCCAAGTGAGCCCGGAGTCACAGTCACGAACGTCCTCTTCTTCCTGAATAAAGTGAGATTATGCTGCATACTTGTTCATATTTTAAGTAGTTCGCACAGACACACGTTTTAAAAACAATAAAGTTCCTAATACCCGCCTTCTCTGAACAGTTGGCTTGCTGCCCCATCCCCCTCCTCCCTATCCTCCGTTGTGTGAATCCATGGACTAGCCTCCCCCCTCCTGCCATGCATGGTCTGATGTGCTGCCACTGCCATCAATTTAGTATGATGTACCAGTCCACTCCTCCCGCCCTCCATTGCCCAATTCTATGCCCCATCATTGAGCTCCTGCTTAAACTCTGTGCTTAGCTTGCTGCCCCTATTCTCCTTCCCCCTGCCCTCCGATGTCTTTGTGCATGCCCCTGCTCCATCCTTTTTGCCCACCATGTTCCATGTACCTGCCACTCCTATCTTCTCTGAGTGTTCTGTTGAGCTGCCACTCCCCTCCACCTGCCTAGCATTGTCAGATGACTGTAACCTGTCCCTGCCACCTCCACCCTGCCTGTCCACATGCCATGCCCCTATCCTCTTCCTCCTGTCTCACATGGTCCATTGTACTGCCACACCCTTCTGCCCTCCCTGGTCTGTTGTGCTGCAACTGCTTCTCCTGCCTGCCCTGTGTTGTCTGTTGTGAGGCCCCTTCCCCTGAACTTTCTTGTCTGTGCACAGGTCCTGACCCTCCCTTCTATCCTCCATCGTCCTTTGTGCATGCCCCTGCACCCTCCTTTTTGCCCATCATAGCCATTGTGCTGCCACTAACCCTCCCACTTGCCATGCATTGTCTTCTGTGCTGCCATGGCCCCTCCCACCTTCCCTGTGTGGTCAGTTAGCTGCCCCTGACCCCCTCCCACCTTCCCTCCATGGTCTGTGTGTATGCCATCACAGTCTCACTGTTGCTCTTCATGGTGTGTCTTGCTTCTAGTGCCCATCCTGCCTGACCTCCATGGCTATCTTGCTGCTCCTGCCCTGCCCCCTTGCCCCCAGCCCTCTGTTCACATGTGCAGACCCCTACTCCCTCCCTCCTGGCTTGTCTGTTCCATTGTAATGCCCCTGATCTGTCCCTCCTGCCCTTTATGGTCTGTTATGCTGCAGCTTTCTCTCCTGTCTGTCCATTATGGTCAGCTAGCTACCATTGCCTCTTGCCCCTCTGTTCTCTGTTGTCCATGTGCATGGTCCTGTCCCCTCCCTCTTGCTTTCTATGGATTGTTGTGCTGCACTCCCACCCCGCATGCCCTGTGTGGTGTATTGTGCTGCTGCAAACCCTGATGCCTGCCCTGCAGGGTCAGTTTGGTGCACCTCTCCATGTCCATGTCCCTACCCCATTTCCTTCCATGATCCAATGTACCATACTTGCGAACATTTTGAACTTGGTAAGAGGGAGATTTTGAAAAAAAACTGGGGTCTTGATTTTCCCCTTTGAGTTACATTGAAAAAGAGGAGATTGTAGACAGGAGACAGATCAAATAAAGCCCATTTGAGCTTAAAAACATTGGACGTTTCCTGGCTGAATCGGGTCTGTTGGCATGTATGGTTGTACTACCATTGCCTCTTCCTTCTGCCCACAATGGTCTATTACATTCCCACAGCCTCTCTTGCAAGTCCTGTATTGTTAGTTTGTTGCCCCTGCCCCCCTTTCAACTGCCCTCCATAGTCTGTTGTGCTGCCACGGCCCTTCCTGCCTGCTCAGTGTGGTTAAATTGTTGCCTTTGCACCCTCCTACCTGCCTTCTATTTTCAGATTCCGTGCCCCTGGCCTCTGCCTCTCAACAGTATCCTAATGAACAACTAGATTGCTAACATTCTATATTTATTACAAAAGTGTGGAACGCCTGAAGTCATCTTGATGTAATCAAAACTGTAATACCTAGAGCATTTCCTTTAGAAATTACATATATATAAGAGGGTCTTATTGGCATCAAAATTATGGTTAGTGCTCTAAAAGACTAAAATAAGGACATATTTTCTGAGTTTTCAAATAGCGACAAAGCACTTTTAAATTATTTGTTATCTTTGTTTTTTAATCCAGTTGACCAATTGATTAAATGTTGCACTTAGGGGAGAGGATGTGGTGTTACTTCCAGAACTGCAGACTTTGCAACTGGGGAACCAGGTTGGAGTTTCTGCTTCAGCTCGACATTCTGTGATTCTGGTCAAATCACTTAGTCTCCCCATGTCTACAACCAAAATGAATTTGTTCTTGTGTGATGTAACCAATGCTCATGTAAAGCACTTCAATACCTGACAAGTCTGCACTATATAACACTGCAAAAACACAAAATAATAAGTGTTTTGCACACTTCTGTCATTGGGCTATATTTGGGCTACATCTGGGTGATTTTGGGCTACATTTGGGCTATTTTGTCTCTGGTGGTTATCTTGGGAGATTTATTTGTTATGAAGTTTCCTAATTTCCTCATGTACTGCAGTCTCCTCAGTAGGAAATGCTTTCAGTTTTTTACTCTGATTCCATCATGAAGGTATTCAGATATGTCACACATTTGCCATAAATTCTGAATGTTAGCACTCTAGTTGCTCATTAGATCACTGTAGTAAAACTTCTGTTCACCATGGAAGTCTGCTCCTGGTATTAAAAGTGCATGTTTCAGTCTGCATGTCAGAATTTTTTAATGAAATAGAAGAGGATTTGAGAAGTCACTCAAAATGTGCCCTCATTTTCTTTCTTCAGCATTAATCATAATTTCTATGGCAAAATGAACCCCCTCATTGTGTTCCTTTTTAAATTAAATGTTTTAAGTGTTACCAGTTTATTCCAATCAAGATGGCTTCAGGTGTGCCATACTTTTGTCATAATGAAGACAGTAAGCGCTCTAGTTGTTTTTAAGAACACTCTGGGACATTCTGTCATTGGGCTATACTTGGGCTACATCTGGGTGATATTTGGGCTACATTTGGGCTCTTTTGTCTCTGGTGGCCATCTTGGGAGACTTATTTGTTATGAAGTTTCCTAATTTCCTCATTTACTGCAGTCTCCTCAGTAGGAAATACTTTCAGTTTTTTACTTTGATTCCATCAAGAAGGCATTCAGATGTGTCACACATTTGCCATTAATTCAGAATGTTAGCACTCTTTTTGCTCATTAGATCACTGTAGTAAAGCTACTGCTCACCAGGGAAAACTGCTGCTGGTATTGAAAGTGCATGTTTCAGTCTGCATGTCAGAATTTTTTAATGAAATAGAAGAGGATTTGAGAAGTCACTCAAAATGTGCCCTAATTTTTCTTTCTGCAGCACTAATCATACTTTTTATGGAAAAATGAACCCCCTCATTTTGTTCCTTTTTAAATTAAATGTTTTAAGAGTTACCACTTTAATCCAAGCAAGATGGCTTCAGGTGTGCCATACGTTTATCATAAGTAGGACTGTTAGCGCTCTAGTTGTTCTTTGGAACACTCTGGGAAGCTGCAGTAGAACACAAAGGAATCAACTGACAGTCTCTGCCCTTGTTGGATGTACATGTTTTACTGAGAATGTCAGACTTCATTCTCACATGACTGAGAAAGATAATGTGAATTTACAGAAAATTAGCTCTCAGTTTAGCTTATAGATCACCTTCCAAACTTCTGTGGGAAAAGCATGAGAAAATATTTTTCTCTCAATCATGATATCCCAGCAGAAAGCTTTTTCACATGGTGAAATCACCTTAGAACATACCACAATTCCTAAAATGAGTATGGTACCATCAACAAATGATTTATAATGTAACTAAAGTCTTAAAACCTTCTATTAACTGCAATGCTTTTTAATGAGGTGCTATCATGTATATTGGTCCAAAGATGGCTGCCAACAATTCTTGGATGAAGTGCTGACAGCCAATCAGATCTCAGGATGAGATGTGTGGTTAGGCTCCGCCCACATATATATATGATTTTACTTTTGATTTTCTCAGGAACTACTAAACAGATTGACACCAGACCTGCAAAAGGCACTTCCCTGACCTGAGGACTACCTCTCTGCCAAATTTCAAGTAATTCTGTTCAGCCGTTCGGGCTGTACCTTGGACTAAAGGTCCCTATGGAAAATTGCATGGGGAAAATGCGTTTTGGGACCCCCCTGTTTTCTCAGCCTCCGCTTGACGAATCCCCCCGAGACTTTCAGGGTAGGAGCGGAGCGGAGCGCCCCACCTATTTTGAAAATTTCACGAGGATTCGTCAACCGGCGCCAAAGTTATTCCAAATAGAATGTTGCGGATTTCCTATGGAAACACGGTCCTAACTATAACTATCTACTGGCGATCGCCAGAAGATAATATATATATATATATATATATATGTCATGTGATCAAGTCCCCAAGCAGGGACGAAACGCGTAATGGCTGCTATTCTGTGGATGTAACCCAAAGGACATTAAAAACTTCGGTATCAAAGGATTGTGGTCCGTGCTCTTTTTCCGTGGCTGGTGGCAGAATCGCGGAGTGGAAGAGTGCTTGAGGATATATATAGGCGATGTAAATGAGTCTATAATCACTAAAGAGACTAATACTGTTATCAATTTGACTGATTTAGATCACAATATTGCTGAAACTCAACTATTATCTTTGGGTTTGTCCTTTTGCCCTAAAAACAATTTCAAATATATACAATCTCGTATCGATGTTTTCAAATTCATACGCAAATTGAAATTGATGAAATACTTTAAGTTGAATGAAATTACTAATGTTGCCAGCAATATTATTGCCGACTCCCTTCCTAGTAAAAACATCCTCATTTCTGATGTATCCACCCTTAAAACTTTACAGTCTCTCTCTAATATTGGTGATAATACCTGTGCCAATACTCAGGAAGAATTGACCTCTATGGGTATATCTAGTAGCAGTGCAGGTTCTAGCCCTTTTTGCCCTCGCTCCACATTTGTTCCCATGATGCCCAGGGACGCTATTGATGTGTTCAGTGATCGTATGATTGATGATCTTAAACAACTTAATCGCTCCAGTTCTTTAAATTTTAAACGGCGGAGCTATACTGAACTACAATTCTCCAAACTTATCCGTAAAATTAATGACCATGGTGACATTGTTGTTAACAAAGCAGATAAAGGCGGAAATATAGTCTTATGGCCACGGGATATGTATATAACTGAGGCTGAAAGACAACTCAATGACTCCCTTTGTTATAGGAAGGCCTCCTTCTCTGAGCTCAATCGTGTTAAAGAAAAAGTCCATAGACTTTTATCTGATTGGAAAGGACAGGGTTTAATTAACAAAAAGGAGTATTTATTTTTGAAAAAGGATCACCCTATTACTCCGACCCTCTACCTTCTACCTAAAATCCACAAAGGTGTGTCTCCTATACCTGGTAGGCCTATCATCTCTGCACAGAATGGTTTGCTTGAACCCATTTCTAAGTACGTTGATTTTTTCCTGCACAGCTATATGGAATCCCTCCCCACTTACATCAAAGACACTGGTCATTTTTTATCTAAACTTAACAATGTTGTTTGGAATTCGAATTACTATTTTATTGTCATGGACATTTGTTCACTTTACACTTCTATCAACCACTTTGATGGTCTACGTGCTATTCAATACTATCTTTCTGGTAGAAACATCAGTCATTATGAACACAGTAAGATGTTAGTCCAAATGATTGAGTTTTGCCTCTGCAATAATTATTTCCTCTTTAATAATGAGGTTTTCCAGCAGTTGCGGGGCGTGGCTATGGGGGCTTGCTTCTCCCCCAGCTACGCATGTTTACATGTGGGCTGGTGGGAGAAGCATGTCCTCGGCCACGCCTCTACAACATGTGATCAAGGCATTGTTCACATGTGGCGTTTCATTGATGATGTCTTCATCATTTGGAACGGATCTAGAGAAACTGCTGAAAACTTTGTGGCTGACATTAATATTAATGATCTCAACTTGGAATTCACGGCTACCATTAGCAAAGAAAGAGTGGAATTCTTAGATGTGGAAATATATGTTGTCAATAATGAAATTCAAACCAGATTACATAGAAAGAGCACAGCAGGTAATTCTACCCTTCATGCGTCAAGCTCCCACCCGCAACATCTCATCAGGAGTATACCTTATGGGGAATTTCTTAGAATTCAGAGAATCTGCAGTAATGAAATAGATCGCAAAAAATATCTTGATGAATCTTTTCATAGATTCCTGGCTCGTGGTTACAAAAGTGATATTCTTCATGATGCCATGCGTAAAGT
The DNA here is from genome assembly GCF_964204655.1 of Triturus cristatus. Taxonomy (NCBI): domain Eukaryota; kingdom Metazoa; phylum Chordata; class Amphibia; order Caudata; family Salamandridae; genus Triturus; species Triturus cristatus. Next base: position 680,987,485 of record NC_140587.1, read on the forward strand.
AAGTAACATCAGAATTGACTGTTCTCATGTCTCCAACACCAGTGTTATGATCCCTAAGGCCATTAAACCTTCTATTAAAGAAGACATGACCATACGACTTATCACCACCTATAGTTGCCATGAGAAAAAAATTAGGAACATTCTTAAGTCTAATTGGTCTATCTTGAAAACTGACATAACTCTTGCCCCCCTCATCCCTGAACATCCTGGCATAACCTTTAGAAGAGCACCTTCTATGCGAGATGCTTTAGTTAAAGTCAGTCCTGAATCTTGCAAATCTACCAATTGGCTTTCAAACCGGCAAGGTTTTTTCAAATGTAGTTCATGCAGGGCCTGCAAGTTTGGTGTGAATACCTGTGAATATAGCGATGCCTTCAGTCAAAACGTTAAGAGAATTGAAGGTTTCTTCACTTGTAAAACTGATTATGCAGTCTATGTGCTCCAATGCACTTGCCATCTCCGTTATATTGGCAGCACCAAACTCCAAGTTTTTAACCGTATCCTGCAACACCTTAGAGCAATTGTCAACTCTGATTCTAGCTATCCAGTGGCGCGTCATTTCAAATTAGTTCACCAGAACAATTTGAAAGATCTTAACTATTTTGTTATTGACGCTGTCCCGATCTCCAAGAGAGGTGGCGATAGAGAGAAGAGGCTCAGACAGTTGGAAAGCCACTACATTCTTCTGTTAGATACCAAGATTCCTAATGGCCTGAACACTGGGGAGGACCTTCATAATTTTCTATAATGTGCAATTCATTGATCTTTCCCTATTTAAATTGTTCTCTGTGATTGAACTGACTAATATATTTGATTTTTTAGATGTTACTTTATTAGATGCAATCTCTTCTCTTACACTATTCCACGTCATTTTAGTATTTATACTACTTTTCTTATCCAGCTATGTTTTTATCTTGATCATTTTTACTCCATGTGTGTCGTTTTAACTGGTTTTATCTTTTGATTTTACCGGTTTTTAGACTGATGCTGGTGGGGTGCTTATGGTTGGGTTATCCTCATAGCTGGTGATCTATATGGTCTTGATGTTATTCCACTATTGTCTCCACACCTTTTTTGCCTGAGATTTATTGCAGGTATTTGTCCAGTTTCTTATGTCTCTCATTAGGATTATTCATTACTCAAATTCATTTTAGAGTATTTATTCTGTAATATTTTGCACTAGCGAATGTTTACATTAATGAATTCATTCATCCTATTTTCTGGTATTTGGACTACTCCCACATTATATTGCATTAATTATTCTCACAGTGTAGAGCTCAGGTTAGCATTGTTATTCTGTTATTTTAACTTTTTCTTGTTTGTAGGCATCTGCGCTATTTTACTCACTGTATATTTTTTATGTGAATTTGCTGCTATACGTCCTACTGACAACCAATTTTGGTTTTCAGGTCTGAGCTGTTTCCCATGCAACCATTGTTTTACCAACAGTCTAGGGGCACTTGCCCAAGAGTCTTTTATCCCCTGATTATTATCTTTCTTCTTCAGTATTTATAACAGCGTGATATAATTGTTTTTAAAGGATTTTTTATTTACTCAAATAATATCTTTAAATGTTCTCCCGCTTTTACTGATTATAGGGGTTCAATACATTAATTTAACATTTTAATTATTGTATTTCATTATTTTATATTCATTGTTCTAGCCTGTTTGGCTCATGATTGATAGCATGGATTATATCTCTTTCTCAATATTACTGACTCGACCTGTAATGATTTTAGCTAATAGTATGTATGTAATAGTATTTAAACTCTATGACCCTTGTACATGTCATGTGATCAAGACCGGTTCTCCGGTCAAAACGCGTCATGCTGTCATGTGAAAAATAAAGCACTTTACCTTATAGCCACGGAGAGGTCTGTTCCTGCTGCTTGTATCATTGGGCATTCTGAAGGGCTTTGGAAACCATTGAATTTCGGCGGTTTGACTGTTTCCGCTTTAAACGGACCCTCTCCTCGTAAAGCGGCTGGTTTCTTGCAGTCATCATCGTTTTCGATTTTTTTGAGTGATCCGGAAGGATTTCGTTAAACCAGCCCCCCGCCACCTGAGAAGGAAAAGAGGATTGGCAGTTCTAGTGCGGCGTCATCGGAAGGTCTCAACCGGAGGATTGCGAGGTTGCGGAGGTTACCCACGACCCTTTGTTTGTTGATCGAGGTGAGCCGTTTTAGTGTGCAGCTACCTCTTATATCTCATGGACATTAGCGGGTGAGAAGATTGTGGCTTTGTATATCTTGTGAGCCGTTGATTTTCATTTATTCAACTTTGCTCACGATTTTTTGTGCATAACTTTTTTCGTAATTCTGCCGTCATGGCAACAGCAGCTGACGTGCTCAAGGATCGTGAATTAGTAGCGGATGCTCTATTTTCTAATCTACCTGATGTGAACACTGTGAATAAAGGTGGCATTGTTACAACTGAGAAGAATGATGTGACATCTAAACTTAAAAGACTTGAAAAACTGCTTCGTACAGAGCTAACCAAATGGTGGGAAAAGAAATCCCTAGAGAAATACAAAAAAGTGGGGAGAGTACCACGTGGGTTAAGGGTTCTCATTGCTCCTTCTTTTGAGAACCCCAACCCCCTCATGTTGAAAGAATGGGCGTCCAACAACCTAGAGGCATCAATGAATATGGTCTGTATCCTCATTAAATATGCTGAAATCGACAGGTCTGATATTGTTCGTCAAATTGATGCTTTGAATACTGAATTAGATGCCAGCGATCAGCAAGAATTCATTATCAAGACGCGAGATGAGATAAAAAAACGTCTTGACAAACATGAACAAACAATTAAAACGCGTAAAATTTTCAAATTTGCACGCGACAAAGCTGATTATGAAAATGGCCGCATTTTTACTTTTTCTAAAAAGTTCGAATCTGTGAAACGTCAGGCCATGAGCAATAAAGCATGGACTATTCAAATCCTACAAATCAACACTCCAGCAACATCGGATACTGACCTAAGTTCAGTGATCAGCAGCATTGACTCTGATGATAGTTTGGGTGCGGTTTGCCAACCAATTTCAAGTGGTTTTACCCCTTCTGAAGAGTTGGGGTTTATAATAGAGGACAGACGGCACACCTTAAGACCGAGAGCACCACAACAGATGAAAGACGGCACAAGCGGAACAAAAGTCGGAAACAGAGGAAGAGGCAGAGGCGGCGCAATGAGGAAAGCAAGAGGGAGAGGGAATCTTCAGGCGATGAAAATGAGTCTATAATCACTAAAGAGACTAATACTGTTATCAATTTGACTGATTTAGATCTCAATATTGCTGAAACTCAACTATTATCTTTGTGTTTGTCCTTTTGCCCTAAAAACAATTTCAAATATATACAATCTCGTATCGATGTTTTCAAATTCATACGCAAATTGAAATTGATGAAATACTTTAAGTTGAATAAAATTACTAATGTTGCCAGCAATATTATTGCCGACTCCCTTCCTAGTAAAAACATCCTCATTTCTGATGTATCCACCCTTAAAACTTTACAGTCTCTCTCTAATATTGGAGATAATACCTGTGCCAATACTCAGGAAGAATTGACCTCTATGGGTATATCTAGTAGCAGTGCAGGTTCTAGCCCTTTTTGCCCTCGCTCCACATTTGTTCCCATGATGCCCAGGGACGCTATTGATGTGTTCAGTGATCGTATGATTGATGATCTTAAACAACTTAATCGCTCCAGTTCTTTAAATTTTAAACGGCGGAGCTATACTGAACTACAATACTCCAATCTTATCCGTAAAATTAATGACCATGGTGACATTGTTGTTAACAAAGCAGATAAAGGCGGAAAAATAGTCTTATGGCCACGGGATATGTAAATAACTGAGGCTGAAAGACAACTCAATGACTCCCTTTGTTATAGGAAGGCCTCCTTCTCTGAGCTCAATCGTGTTAAAGAAAAAGTCCATAGACTTTTATCTGATTGGAAAGGACAGGGTTTAATTAACAAAAAGGAGTATTTATTTTTGAAAAAGGATCACCCTATTACTCCGACCCTCTACCTTCTACCTAAAATCCACAAAGGTGTGTCTCCTATACCTGGTAGGCCTATCATCTCTGCACAGAATGGTTTGCTTGAACCCATTTCTAAGTACGTTGATTTTTTCCTGCACAGCTATATGGAATCCCTCCCCACTTACATCAAAGACACTGGTCATTTTTTATCTAAACTTAACAATGTTGTTTGGAATTCGAATTACTATTTTATTGTCATGGACATTTGTTCACTTTACACTTCTATCAACCACTTTGATGGTCTACGTGCTATTCAATACTATCTTTCTGGTAGAAACATCAGTCATTATGAACACAGTAAGATGTTAGTCCAAATGATTGAGTTTTGCCTCTGCAATAATTATTTCCTCTTTAATAATGAGGTTTTCCAGCAGTTGCGGGGCGTGGCTATGGGGGCTTGCTTCTCCCCCAGCTACGCATGTTTACATGTGGGCTGGTGGGAGAAGCATGTCCTCGGCCACGCCTCTACAACATGTGATCAAGGCATTGTTCACATGTGGCGTTTCATTGATGATGTCTTCATCATTTGGAACGGATCTAGAGAAACTGCTGAAAACTTTGTGGCTGACATTAATATTAATGATCTCAACTTGGAATTCACGGCTACCATTAGCAAAGAAAGAGTGGAATTCTTAGATGTGGAAATATATTTTGTCAATAATGAAATTCAAACCAGATTACATAGAAAGAGCACAGCAGGTAATTCTACCCTTCATGCGTCAAGCTCCCACCCGCAACATCTCATCAGGAGTATACCTTATGGGGAATTTCTTAGAATTCAGAGAATCTGCAGTAATGAAATAGATCGCAAAAAATATCTTGATGAATCTTTTCATAGATTCCTGGCTCGTGGTTACAAAAGTGATATTCTTCATGATGCCATGCGTAAAGTAAGTAACATCAGAATTGACTGTTCTCATGTCTCCAACACCAGTGTTATGATCCCTAAGGCCATTAAACCTTCTATTAAAGAAGACATGACCATACGACTTATCACCACCTATAGTTGCCATGAGAAAAAAATTAGGAACATTCTTAAGTCTAATTGGTCTATCTTGAAAACTGACATAACTCTTGCCCCCCTCATCCCTGAACATCCTGGCATAACCTTTAGAAGAGCACCTTCTATGCGAGATGCTTTAGTTAAAGTCAGTCCTGAATCTTGCAAATCTACCAATTGGCTTTCAAACCGGCAAGGTTTTTTCAAATGTAGTTCATGCAGGGCCTGCAAGTTTGGTGTGAATACCTGTGAATATAGCGATGCCTTCAGTCAAAACGTTAAGAGAATTGAAGGTTTCTTCACTTGTAAAACTGATTATGCAGTCTATGTGCTCCAATGCACTTGCCATCTCCGTTATATTGGCAGCACCAAACTCCAAGTTTTTAACCGTATCCTGCAACACCTTAGAGCAATTGTCAACTCTGATTCTAGCTATCCAGTGGCGCGTCATTTCAAATTAGTTCACCAGAACAATTTGAAAGATCTTAACTATTTTGTTATTGACGCTGTCCCGATCTCCAAGAGAGGTGGCGATAGAGAGAAGAGGCTCAGACAGTTGGAAAGCCACTACATTCTTCTGTTAGATACCAAGATTCCTAATGGCCTGAACACTGGGGAGGACCTTCATAATTTTCTATAATGTGCAATTCATTGATCTTTCCCTATTTGAATTGTTCTCTGTGATTGAACTGACTAATATATTTGATTTTTTAGATGTTCCTTTATTAGATGCATTCTCTTCTCTTACACTATTCCACGTCATTTTAGTATTTATACTACTTTTCTTATCCAGCTATGTTTTTATCTTGATCATTTTTACTCCATGTGTGTCGTTTTAACTGGTTTTATCTTTTGATTTTACCGGTTTTTAGACTGATGCTGGTGGGGTGCTTATGGTTGGGTTATCCTCATAGCTGGTGATCTATATGGTCTTGATGTTATTCCACTATTGTCTCCACACCTTTTTTGCCTGAGATTTATTGCAGGTATTTGTCCAGTTTCTTATGTCTCTCATTAGGATTATTCATTACTCAAATTCATTTTAGAGTATTTATTCTGTAATATTTTGCACTAGCGAATGTTTACATTAATGAATTCATTCATCCTATTTTCTGGTATTTGGACTACTCCCACATTATATTGCATTAATTATTCTCACAGTGTAGAGCTCAGGTTAGCATTGTTATTCTGTTATTTTAACTTTTTCTTGTTTGTAGGCATCTGCACTATTTTACTCACTGTATATTTTTTATGTGAATTTGCTGCTATACGTCCTACTGACAACCAATTTTGGTTTTCAGGTCTGAGCTGTTTCCCATGCAACCATTGTTTTACCAACAGTCTAGGGGCACTTGCCCAAGAGTCTTTTATCCCCTGATTATTATCTTTCTTCTTCAGTATTTATAACAGCGTGATATAATTTTTTTTAAAGGATTTTTTATTTACTCAAATAATATCTTTTAATGTTCTCCCGCTTTTACTGATTATAGGGGTTCAATACATTAATTTAACATTTTAATTATTGTATTTCATTATTTTATATTCATTGTTCTAGCCTGTTTGGTTCATGATTGATAGCATGGATTATATCTCTTTCTCAATATTACTGACTCGACCTGTAATGATTTTAGCTAATAGTATGTTTTCTACTTCTATTACATGGTTGGTAGTTTTGGCGGCACTCTCTGCTATTTAAACTCTATGACCCTTGTACATGTCATGTGATCAAGACCGGTTCTCCGGTCGAAACGCGTCATGCTGTCGTGTGAAAAATAAAGCTATTTACCTTATAGCCACGGAGTGGTCTGTTCCTGCTGCTTGTATCATTGGGCATTCTGAAGGGCTTTGGAAACCATATATATATATATATATATATATATATATATATATATATATATATAAAATCTACATGAAAGATTCCTAATGAACAAATTCATACCCTAATAGGGTTAGACTCACAGGCCCGTTGTCATTGCACCTGCTGACTTTGTTCTTACTTTTGATACAGCTACCCGCCTACACTTGTTTTATTGTATTACCATCCTAGTTGTATTTTGCACTGTATTTTCCTTCTCTCCCTTACTCTTATGGATATTGTTATAGATATTGCTTTTGTCCTTCCTCCCTTCATATTGTAAAGCTCTCTGTTATCCCTCGGGATCTTGTTCGCGCTATAAAAAACTTTATAAATAAATAAATATAGATAGATATCTCAAAAACATGTTTCAATTCAACAATGAAACTTTCCAGCAGTTAAGAGGTGTGGCTATGGGGGTATGCTTTTCACCCAGCTATGCATGTTTGCATGTTGGTTGGTGGGAGAAGCATGTCCTCATGGCCCGCCATGCTGAGCAATGGTCAACCAATATTATATCATGGTGGCGTTACATTGACGATGTTTTCGTAATTTGGAAACGAACTGAAAAAGAGGCGTTAAACTTTGTCAATAGCATCAATGAAAATGATCTCAATTTGGAGTTTACTGTAGAAGTGAGCGCCACCAGTGTAAACTTCTTAGATATAACTGTGAAATTGGAACAAGGGATTTTGGAGACATGTTTATTTCGTAAAAGCACGTCTGGGAATACAGTGCTGCACGCAGAGAGTTTCCATCCGCAACATACTATTAATAGTATACCGTATGGAGAGTTTCTCCGAATCCATAGAGCTTGCAGCACTAAAGCTGCACGCGATAAACATCAGACAGATACTAAAATCAGATTATTGGCACGAGGATATGAAGAAAAGAAATTGGATACAGCAATGAAAAAGGCGAACCTTAAAGATAGAAATGATTTACTTGTACCTAATAACAAAAATAATCAAGAAACCCTAGTTCCTAATACTATCCAAGCCAATGACAAAACAGAGAACGAAATAAGACTGATTACTACCTATAGTAGACAGGCCAAAATAATTATAAGTATTATTCGTAAGGAGAGGCCCATTATACTAACGGATCCTATTCTTAAAGCAGTGCTGCCCACCAATCCCACTATCACATACAGAAGAGCATTTTCAATGAGGGATGAATTGGTAACAAGTAGTCCTGAAATTTCACTTAGTGGCAATTGGCTGAACCCTTTAAAAGGGTTCTTTAAATGCTCTTCATGCAGAGCATGTAAGTTTGGAGTAAATACCAATGAGTATACCACACCTTTCAGCGATGTATCTAGACCTCTGAAAGGGCATTATATTTGCCTCACTGACCATGTGGTATATGTACTACAATGTACATGCAATTTGAAATATGTAGGGAGCACTAAGTTGCAGGCATTTTCTCGAATCTTACAACATTTAAGAGCCATAGTCAATTCCGATCCAACTTACCCTGTGGCAAGACATTTTAAAGCTTGTCATAACAATGATCTCAATTGTTTGAAATATTTTATTATAGACTCAGGACCTAAAACAAAAAGAGGAGGCAACCGGGAAAAACTTTTGAGACAGTTGGAATCAAAATACATAGTGGAATTAGACACACGCACCCCAGGAGGTTTGAACAATGGGGAAGACCTACATCATTTCTTATGACCATGCTTATATTTCACTGTAAAAAAATTTAGACTTGAATACTATTAACAGTCGATGTCTTACCAGCACAGTTTCAGCAATTCTAAAGATTCTTTCAGCTTGGACATTGGCTCACAGGTTATGAAACTATATGACTATTGCATTTTTTCATGTTGAAATTCCTTATATACAAATGTATATTTTTGGTTTTTAATATACATTTTATTGTATATATACCCATATCAAGGCATCAGCATATATTTTAGACCAGCTGCACCCTAGCTATCCATAGTTGAACTTAGCAGATGAGAATATAATATATCTTTGATCAATTTTATGTATTAACACATCTTATTAAGCGTAATTCCCAATAGAGACACAGCGTTGCACGGTATTTTCATAATGTCATCCAGATTCTTTTAAATCAAGTTTTTTTAATGACGATGTTTTTAGGGCAATAATCAGTCTATTTGCATATTTGCACATTATATTGCGAGATTTGCACATTTTGCAGTATTTGCACAGATATCAGATCCTTATGCTGTATGCACAACATATGCGTTATTTGCACTAACCCTAAAGGGAATGTTCCCAACAGATGGTTATATAGTGACAATATATATACGTGAATGGTCATATTGCAGACACGATCCATCAATTGATCAATGGCATTTGCAAGCGTTATTTGCGCAACACCATGCTTTTAATATTTGCTTAATAGATATAGTTTTGCCCATAACTCAAACAACTAGAATGAACTTTTTTTATGTACCTGGATAATTTATGAATTTCAGATTACATCCATACTATATAAAGTTTAATAGGTTTTGAATGTATAGCTTGATTGAGTGTGTCTTCTATGTCTATGGAAATTTTGTTACGCAATAGGGTATCCTGCACCTTTAAATTGTCACGTTTGGTTAAGAATAGTCATGTGATCAAGACCGCCTGGACCGTCGAAACACGTCTCGACTAACTGAATTATGTTTGTCGAAATAAATTGAGCACTATTAACCCCAGCGATAATGTGTCTGTGTCTTTGGTGGTACCGGCTGGTACTACAGAAGTTTGATTGTATATATATTTATATATATATATATATATATATATATATATATATATATATATATATATATATATATATATTATCTACTGGCGGTCGCCAGTAGGTAGTTATAGTTAGGACCGTGTTTCCATAGGAAATCCGCAACATTATATTTGGAATAACTTTGGCGCCGGTTGACGAATCCTCGCAAAATTTTCAAAATAGGTGGGGCGCTCCGCTCCGCTCCTACCCTGAAAGTCTCGGGGGAATTTGTCAAGCGGGGGGCTGAGAAAAAAGGGGGGTCCCAAAACACATTTTCCCCATGCATTTTCCCATAGGACCTTTAGTCCGAGCTACAGCCCGAACGGCTGAACAGAATTACTTGAAATTTGGCAGAGAGGTAGTCCTCAGGTCAGAGATGTGCCTTTTGCAGGTCTGGTGTAAATCTGTTCAGTAGGTCCTGAGAAAATAGCATTTAAATCAATATATATATCTGTAAGCGCGCTCCGTGCGCTTACGGTAAGCTTACCATACGCGTACGGTGCCGTGCGCGAGCTCAATTGTGATTGGTGGTTACATGACTGTAAACATTCGAATCGGTCGGAATCAGAAAGTGTCGGCCGCCATTTTCTGTCTCTCGCACTGAAAAACAAAGGTGGATAACGTGAAAAAGGGGCAACGAAGAGAGTTGCAGACCCCCTAGCGTTTGTCAGGGGGTCCACGAAGGACCAAAAAGTACGAAAAATAAATTTAATAATTTTAAAAAAAAATCGCGGAGTGCGCGTACGGTAAGCTTACCGTACGCGCACAGCAAAAAAAATAATAAAAAAAAAACGAAATAACAATCACATTTATTAAATAAATTGCAGGACCCGCAAGGGAGAAAAAAAAATTGTTACTGTGTAAAAAAAGGCGAGGCGTGCACGGTATGAACTGCGCAACGTGGGCGCTCGGTGCGCGAAGCGCACTGAGTGCCCACAGCGCGCGCACGGGGCGCGAAGCGCACCGTGCGCGCAGGGTGTGCGCAGGGTGAAAAACCAGAAAAAAAAATAAAAAATAAATACATAACTTAGCATTTAAAAAACCGTACAAATTCACTGAAAAAACCATAGTTTTCACACACGTTATAGTTAGGAATTAGCATTTAAAAAACCTTGCAAATTCACTTAAAAAACCATAGGTTTCACACATGTTATAGTTAGCTTTACATTTCACTCGTAAAAAAACAATGAAATTCCACGTTATAGTTAGATCAGGTAACTATAACTTGCGCGACCGCAATCCACAATGTGTCATTTCAGATGTCATCATTGATGTGAAGAGTGATGTCACTGACCATGTCATGAGTGATGTAATATGTGACGTCATCAGCAGTTTATTGTGGGCGCGCAAGTTATAGTTACCTGATCTAACTATAACGTGGAATTTCATTGGTTTTTTACGAGTGAAATGTACAGCTAACTATAACATGTGTGAAACCTATGGTTTTTTAAGTGAGTATATATATATATATATATTCACTGAAAAAACCATAGGTTTCACACATGTTATAGTTAGCTGTACATTTCACTCGTAAAAAACCAATGAAATTCCACCGTTATAGTTACTGCAGGCAACTATAACTCACGCGACCGCAATCCTCTGCTGATGCTAATACTGTATTTAGACACTTATTTGCCCTTGTCTTCTTCCATTAAATTTTAGCTATACATATATTACAAATATTTTTTTTCATAAAGACACATATGTCATCAGCAGAAGATTGCGGTCGCGTGAGTTATAGTTGCCTGCACTAACTATAACGGGGGAATTTCATTGGTTTTTTACGAGTGAAATGTACAGCTAACTATAACATGTGTGAAACCTATGGTTTTTTCAGTGAATTTGCAAGGTTTTTTAAATGCTAATTCCTAACTATAACGTGTGTGAAACCTATGGTTTTTTCAGTGAATTTGTACGTTTTTTTAAATGCTAAGTTACTTTACGCAGTTAACGCAGTTCGTTGCGTGCACGCACGGTGCGCTTCGTGCACCGTGCGCGCACAGTGAGCACGCGGTGCGCTTCGCGCACCGCGCGCCCACTTTACGCAGTTAGTGCCGTGCACGCACGGTGGTCACGCGGTGCGCTGCGCGCACCGCGTGCCCACGTTATGCGGGATGGGCCGTGTACGCAGGGTGAAAAACCAGAAAAAAAAATAAAAAATAAATACATAACTTAGCATTTAAAAAAACGTACAAATTCACTGAAAAAACCATAGTTTTCACACACGTTATAGTTAGGAATTAGCATTTAAAAAACCTTGCAAATTCACTTAAAAACCATAGGTTTCACACATGTTATAGTTAGCTTTACATTTCACTCGTAAAAAAACAATGAAATTCCACGTTATAGTTAGATCAGGTAACTATAACTTGCGCGACCGCAATCCACAATGTGTCATTTCAGATGTCATCATTGATGTGAAGAGTGATGTCACTGACCATGTCATGAGTGATGTAATATGTGACGTCATCAGCAGTTTATTGTGGGCGCGCAAGTTATAGTTACCTGATCTAACTATAACGTGGAATTTCATTGGTTTTTTACGAGTGAAATGTACAGCTAACTATAACATGTGTGAAACCTATGGTTTTTTAAGTGAGTATATATATATATATATATTCACGCCGGTTGACGAATCCTCGCAAAATTTTCAAAATAGGTGGGGCGCTCCGCTCCGCTCCTACCCTGAAAGTCTCGGGGGAATTTGTCAAGCGGGGGCTGAGAAAAAAGGGGGGTCCCAAAACGCATTTTCCCCATGCATTTTCCCATAGGACCTTTAGTCCGAGCTACAGCCCGAACGGCTGAACAGAATTACTTGAAATTTGGCAGAGAGGTAGTCCTCAGGTCAGAGATGTGCCTTTTGCAGGTCTGGTGTAAATCTGTTCAGTAGGTCCTGAGAAAATAGCATTTAAATCAATATATATATCTGTAAGCGCGCTCCGTGCGCTTACGGTAAGCTTACCATACGCGTACGGTGCCGTGCGCGAGCTCAATTGTGATTGGTGGTTACATGACTGTAAACATTCGAATCGGTCGGAATCAGAAAGTGTCGGCCGCCATTTTCTGTCTCTCGCACTGAAAAACAAAGGTGGATAACGTGAAAAGGGGGCAACTAAGAGAGTTGCAGACCCCCTAGCGTTTGTCAGGGGGTCCACAAAGGACCAAAAAGTACGAAAAATAAATTTAATAATTTTAAAAAAAAATCGCGGAGTGCGCGTACGGTAAGCTTACCGTACGCGCACAGCAAAAAAAATAATAAAAAAAAAACGAAATAACAATCACATTTATTAAATAAATTGCAGGACCCGCAAGGGAGAAAAAAAAATTGTTACTGTGTAAAAAAAGGCGAGGCGTGCACGGTATGAACTGCGCAACGTGGGCGCTCGGTGCGCGAAGCGCACTGAGTGCCCACAGCGCGCGCACGGGGCGCGAAGCGCACCGTGCGCGCAGGGTGTGCGCAGGGTGAAAAACCAGAAAAAAAAAAAATAAATAAATACATAACTTAGCATTTAAAAAACCGTACAAATTCACTGAAAAAACCATAGTTTTCACACACGTTATAGTTAGGAATTAGCATTTAAAAAACCTTGCAAATTCACTTAAAAAACCATAGGTTTCACACATGTTATAGTTAGCTTTACATTTCACTCGTAAAAAAACAATGAAATTCCACGTTATAGTTAGATCAGGTAACTATAACTTGCGCGACCGCAATCCACAATGTGTCATTTCAGATGTCATCATTGATGTGAAGAGTGATGTCACTGACCATGTCATGAGTGATGTAATATGTGACGTCATCAGCAGTTTATTGTGGGCGCGCAAGTTATAGTTACCTGATCTAACTATAACGTGGAATTTCATTGGTTTTTTACGAGTGAAATGTACAGCTAACTATAACATGTGTGAAACCTATGGTTTTTTAAGTGAGTATATATATATATATATATTCACTGAAAAAACCATAGGTTTCACACATGTTATAGTTAGCTGTACATTTCACTCGTAAAAAACCAATGAAATTCCACCGTTATAGTTACTGCAGGCAACTATAACTCACGCGACCGCAATCCTCTGCTGATGCTAATACTGTATTTAGACACTTATTTGCCCATGTCTTCTTCCATTAAATTTTAGCTATACATATATTACAAATATTTTTTTTTCATAAAGACACATATGTCATCAGCAGAAGATTGCGGTCGCGTGAGTTATAGTTGCCTGCACTAACTATAACGGGGGAATTTCATTGGTTTTTTACGAGTGAAATGTACAGCTAACTATAACATGTGTGAAACCTATGGTTTTTTCAGTGAATTTGCAAGGTTTTTTAAATGCTAATTCCTAACTATAACGTGTGTGAAACCTATGGTTTTTTCAGTGAATTTGTACGGTTTTTTAAATGCTAAGTTACTTTACGCAGTTAACGCAGTTCGTTGCGTGCGCGCACGGTGCGCTTCGTGCACCGTGCGCGCACAGTGAGCACGCGGTGCGCTTCGCGCACCGCGCGCCCACTTTACGCAGTTAGTGCCGTGCACGCACGGTGGTCACGCGGTGCGCTGCGCGCACCGCGTGCCCACGTTATGCGGGATGGGCCGTGTACGGAGAGTGTGGATAATTTTTTTGAAATTTTTTTTTTACCGTACGCGTGCGGTAAGCGTAATCGCCGATTTTCAAAAAAAAAATAAACTTTTTGGGGGGGGCTTGGGGGGTTTTAGGGGACCCCTATATCATTGATGGGTGGTTAGGATCTGAAGAAACTGCCCCTTTAGACATTTTTGGGCTTTATTTTTGCTGCCCAACTCTGAGAGCGAAAGAGAAAATGGCGGCCGCCGCTTCCTGGTTTCGACCGATTCGAATGTTTACTAAGATCTAAGAGCCAATCAGAATCGCGCTCGCGCACGTCACCGTACGCGTACGGTAAGCGCACCGTAAGCGCACCGTAAGCTGGCTCAGATATATATATTGATTTAAAGGCTATTTTCTCAGAATCTACTGAACAGATTTACACCAAACCTACAAAAGGCACTTCCTTGACCTGAGGACTACCTCTCTGCCAAATTTCAAGTAATTCTGTTCAGCCGTTCGGGCTGTAGCTGTGTCTAAAGGTCGTATGGAAAAATGCATGGGAAAAACGCATTTTGGGACCCCCCTTTTATCTCAGCCCCCGCTTGACGAATCCCCCCGAGACTTTCAGGGTAGGAGCGGAGCGTAGCGCTCCACCTATTTTGAAAAATTCGCGAGGATTCGTCAACCGGCGCCAAAGTTATTCAAAATAGAATGTTGCGGTTTTCCTATGGAAACGTGGTCCTAACTATAACTACCTACTGGCGACCGCCAGTAGGTAATATATATGTATATATATATAGATATATATCCTCAAAGTTCGGAGTTCCAAACGCGCTCGCGGAGCAAAAATTCACACCAAGGAAACGACTGGTTAGATCAACAGCAGGTAGGTTTATTCAAGTCATAAACCAGCGGGCTTGAACCTCGGAAGGAGTAACTTTGTGGAATATATATATATATATATATATATATATATATATATATGCCTTCACAAAGAGTTCACCAGATTTGAGGACGCACTCCGTAGCAGAAAGGTACACCTTTATTTGGAAAAACATGCAGCATCACATCCTGATAATTTGTCCCCGGCCTTACGCGTTTCAGGGAATCCTTTCCCCTTCCTCAGAGGCCCCCATGAGCAGCTTCAGGTTACGTGACTGCTTTTCACCTCTTCGTGCTTTCAAATTAATTGGCCTCCGGTGTGCCCTTTAATAGTTCCTTCTGTTGCACGCTGGTTATTGCAGTCCTAATTTGTAGTGTTGTTACCCTCCAGTGGGCTAAGTTGCTCATATCGATTTCAGGACACATTTAGCAGCCCTTTGTTGAGCCTCCAGATGCGACGCTGTATGTGCAATGAATTCCTCTGCTGCGCCGAAAATGAAGGAACATGATTTCCCTCCACACGGACCACTTACAATCAGCTGGGCGGTGCGATCAACTCCACGGCCTGGAGACGCCGTGTATTAATGCCTTCACAAAGAGTTCACCAGATTTGAGGACGCACTCCGTAGCAGAAAGGTACACCTTTATTTGGAAAAACATGCAGCATCACATCCTGATAATTTGTCCCCGGCCTTACGCGTTTCAGGGAATCCTTTCCCCTTCCTCAGAGGCCCCCATGAGCAGCTTCAGGTTACGTGACTGCTTTTCACCTCTTCGTGCTTTCAAATTAATTGGCCTCCGGTGTGCCCTTTAATAGTTCCTTCTGTTGCACGCTGGTTATTGCAGTCCTAATTTGTAGTGTTGTTACCCTCCAGTGGGCTAAGTTGCTCATATCGATTTCAGGACACATTTAGCAGCCCTTTGTTGAGCCTCCAGATGCGACGCTGTATGTGCAATGAATTCCTCTGCTGCGCCGAAAATGAAGGAACATGATTTCCCTCCACACGGACCACTTACAATCAGCTGGGCGGTGCGATCAACTCCACGGCCTGGAGACGCCGTGTATTAATGCCTTCACAAAGAGTTCACCAGATTTGAGGACGCACTCCGTAGCAGAAAGGTACACCTTTATTTGGAAAAACATGCAGCATCACATCCTGATAATTTGTCCCCGGCCTTACGCGTTTCAGGGAATCCTTTCCCCTTCCTCAGAGGCCCCCATGAGCAGCTTCAGGTTACGTGACTGCTTTTCACCTCTTCGTGCTTTCAAATTAATTGGCCTCCGGTGTGCCCTTTAATAGTTCCTTCTGTTGCACGCTGGTTATTGCAGTCCTAATTTGTAGTGTTGTTACCCTCCAGTGGGCTAAGTTGCTCATATCGATTTCAGGACACATTTAGCAGCCCTTTGTTGAGCCTCCAGATGCGACGCTGTATGTGCAATGAATTCCTCTGCTGCGCCGAAAATGAAGGAACATGATTTCCCTCCACACGGACCACTTACAATCAGCTGGGCGGTGCGATCAACTCCACGGCCTGGAGACGCCGTGTATTAATGCCTTCACAAAGAGTTCACCAGATTTGAGGACGCACTCCGTAGCAGAAAGGTACACCTTTATTTGGAAAAACATGCAGCATCACATCCTGATAATTTGTCCCCGGCCTTACGCGTTTCAGGGAATCCTTTCCCCTTCCTCAGAGGCCCCCATGAGCAGCTTCAGGTTACGTGACTGCTTTTCACCTCTTCGTGCTTTCAAATTAATTGGCCTCCGGTGTGCCCTTTAATAGTTCCTTCTGTTGCACGCTGGTTATTGCAGTCCTAATTTGTAGTGTTGTTACCCTCCAGTGGGCTAAGTTGCTCATATCGATTTCAGGACACATTTAGCAGCCCTTTGTTGAGCCTCCAGATGCGACGCTGTATGTGCAATGAATTCCTCTGCTGCGCCGAAAATGAAGGAACATGATTTCCCTCCACACGGACCACTTACAATCAGCTGGGCGGTGCGATCAACTCCACGGCCTGGAGACGCCGTGTATTAATGCCTTCACAAAGAGTTCACCAGATTTGAGGACGCACTCCGTAGCAGAAAGGTACACCTTTATTTGGAAAAACATGCAGCATCACATCCTGATAATTTGTCCCCGGCCTTACGCGTTTCAGGGAATCCTTTCCCCTTCCTCAGAGGCCCCCATGAGCAGCTTCAGGTTACGTGACTGCTTTTCACCTCTTCGTGCTTTCAAATTAATTGGCCTCCGGTGTGCCCTTTAATAGTTCCTTCTGTTGCACGCTGGTTATTGCAGTCCTAATTTGTAGTGTTGTTACCCTCCAGTGGGCTAAGTTGCTCATATCGATTTCAGGACACATTTAGCAGCCCTTTGTTGAGCCTCCAGATGCGACGCTGTATGTGCAATGAATTCCTCTGCTGCGCCGAAAATGAAGGAACATGATTTCCCTCCACACGGACCACTTACAATCAGCTGGGCGGTGCGATCAACTCCAC
This sequence comes from Triturus cristatus, assembly GCF_964204655.1. Lineage (NCBI taxonomy): Eukaryota > Metazoa > Chordata > Amphibia > Caudata > Salamandridae > Triturus > Triturus cristatus. The sequence goes on from NC_140587.1 coordinate 681,005,076, forward strand.
GGCCTGGAGACGCCGTGTATTAATGCCTTCACAAAGAGTTCACCAGATTTGAGGACGCACTCCGTAGCAGAAAGGTACACCTTTATTTGGAAAAACATGCAGCATCACATCCTGATAATTTGTCCCCGGCCTTACGCGTTTCAGGGAATCCTTTCCCCTTCCTCAGAGGCCCCCATGAGCAGCTTCAGGTTACGTGACTGCTTTTCACCTCTTCGTGCTTTCAAATTAATTGGCCTCCGGTGTGCCCTTTAATAGTTCCTTCTGTTGCACGCTGGTTATTGCAGTCCTAATTTGTAGTGTTGTTACCCTCCAGTGGGCTAAGTTGCTCATATCGATTTCAGGACACATTTAGCAGCCCTTTGTTGAGCCTCCAGATGCGACGCTGTATGTGCAATGAATTCCTCTGCTGCGCCGAAAATGAAGGAACATGATTTCCCTCCACACGGACCACTTACAATCAGCTGGGCGGTGCGATCAACTCCACGGCCTGGAGACGCCGTGTATTAATGCCTTCACAAAGAGTTCACCAGATTTGAGGACGCACTCCGTAGCAGAAAGGTACACCTTTATTTGGAAAAACATGCAGCATCACATCCTGATAATTTGTCCCCGGCCTTACGCGTTTCAGGGAATCCTTTCCCCTTCCTCAGAGGCCCCCATGAGCAGCTTCAGGTTACGTGACTGCTTTTCACCTCTTCGTGCTTTCAAATTAATTGGCCTCCGGTGTGCCCTTTAATAGTTCCTTCTGTTGCACGCTGGTTATTGCAGTCCTAATTTGTAGTGTTGTTACCCTCCAGTGGGCTAAGTTGCTCATATCGATTTCAGGACACATTTAGCAGCCCTTTGTTGAGCCTCCAGATGCGACGCTGTATGTGCAATGAATTCCTCTGCTGCGCCGAAAATGAAGGAACATGATTTCCCTCCACACGGACCACTTACAATCAGCTGGGCGGTGCGATCAACTCCACGGCCTGGAGACGCCGTGTATTAATGCCTTCACAAAGAGTTCACCAGATTTGAGGACGCACTCCGTAGCAGAAAGGTACACCTTTATTTGGAAAAACATGCAGCATCACATCCTGATAATTTGTCCCCGGCCTTACGCGTTTCAGGGAATCCTTTCCCCTTCCTCAGAGGCCCCCATGAGCAGCTTCAGGTTACGTGACTGCTTTTCACCTCTTCGTGCTTTCAAATTAATTGGCCTCCGGTGTGCCCTTTAATAGTTCCTTCTGTTGCACGCTGGTTATTGCAGTCCTAATTTGTAGTGTTGTTACCCTCCAGTGGGCTAAGTTGCTCATATCGATTTCAGGACACATTTAGCAGCCCTTTGTTGAGCCTCCAGATGCGACGCTGTATGTGCAATGAATTCCTCTGCTGCGCCGAAAATGAAGGAACATGATTTCCCTCCACACGGACCACTTACAATCAGCTGGGCGGTGCGATCAACTCCACGGCCTGGAGACGCCGTGTATTAATGCCTTCACAAAGAGTTCACCAGATTTGAGGACGCACTCCGTAGCAGAAAGGTACACCTTTATTTGGAAAAACATGCAGCATCACATCCTGATAATTTGTCCCCGGCCTTACGCGTTTCAGGGAATCCTTTCCCCTTCCTCAGAGGCCCCCATGAGCAGCTTCAGGTTACGTGACTGCTTTTCACCTCTTCGTGCTTTCAAATTAATTGGCCTCCGGTGTGCCCTTTAATAGTTCCTTCTGTTGCACGCTGGTTATTGCAGTCCTAATTTGTAGTGTTGTTACCCTCCAGTGGGCTAAGTTGCTCATATCGATTTCAGGACACATTTAGCAGCCCTTTGTTGAGCCTCCAGATGCGACGCTGTATGTGCAATGAATTCCTCTGCTGCGCCGAAAATGAAGGAACATGATTTCCCTCCACACGGACCACTTACAATCAGCTGGGCGGTGCGATCAACTCCACGGCCTGGAGACGCCGTGTATTAATGCCTTCACAAAGAGTTCACCAGATTTGAGGACGCACTCCGTAGCAGAAAGGTACACCTTTATTTGGAAAAACATGCAGCATCACATCCTGATAATTTGTCCCCGGCCTTACGCGTTTCAGGGAATCCTTTCCCCTTCCTCAGAGGCCCCCATGAGCAGCTTCAGGTTACGTGACTGCTTTTCACCTCTTCGTGCTTTCAAATTAATTGGCCTCCGGTGTGCCCTTTAATAGTTCCTTCTGTTGCACGCTGGTTATTGCAGTCCTAATTTGTAGTGTTGTTACCCTCCAGTGGGCTAAGTTGCTCATATCGATTTCAGGACACATTTAGCAGCCCTTTGTTGAGCCTCCAGATGCGACGCTGTATGTGCAATGAATTCCTCTGCTGCGCCGAAAATGAAGGAACATGATTTCCCTCCACACGGACCACTTACAATCAGCTGGGCGGTGCGATCAACTCCACGGCCTGGAGACGCCGTGTATTAATGCCTTCACAAAGAGTTCACCAGATTTGAGGACGCACTCCGTAGCAGAAAGGTACACCTTTATTTGGAAAAACATGCAGCATCACATCCTGATAATTTGTCCCCGGCCTTACGCGTTTCAGGGAATCCTTTCCCCTTCCTCAGAGGCCCCCATGAGCAGCTTCAGGTTACGTGACTGCTTTTCACCTCTTCGTGCTTTCAAATTAATTGGCCTCCGGTGTGCCCTTTAATAGTTCCTTCTGTTGCACGCTGGTTATTGCAGTCCTAATTTGTAGTGTTGTTACCCTCCAGTGGGCTAAGTTGCTCATATCGATTTCAGGACACATTTAGCAGCCCTTTGTTGAGCCTCCAGATGCGACGCTGTATGTGCAATGAATTCCTCTGCTGCGCCGAAAATGGAGGAACATGATTTCCCTCCACACGGACCACTTACAATCAGCTGGGCGGTGCGATCAACTCCACGGCCTGGAGACGCCGTGTATTAATGCCTTCACAAAGAGTTCACCAGATTTGAGGACGCACTCCGTAGCATATGTATATATATATAGATATATATCCTCAAAGTTCGGAGTTCCAAACGCGCTCGCGGAGCAAAAATTCACACCAAGGAAACGACTGGTTAGATCAACAGCAGGTAGGTTTATTCAAGTCATAAACCAGCGGGCTTGAACCTCGGAAGGAGTAACTTTGTGGAATATATATATATATATATATATATATATATATATATATATATATATATATATATATATATATATATATATATATATATATATATATATATATATATATATATATATATATATAACCTACTGGCGGTCGCCAGTAGGTAGTTATAGTTAGGACCCCTTTTCCATAGGAAAACCTCAACATTCTATTTTGAATAACTTTGGCGCCGGTCGATGAATCCTCGCGAATTTCTCAAAATAGGTGGGGCGCTACGCTCCGCTCCTACCCTGAAAGTATCGGGGGGATTCGTCAAGCGGGGGCTGAGATAAAAGGGGGGTCCCAAAACGCGTTTTTCCCATGCATTTTTCCATAGGACCTTTAGAACGAGCTACAGCCCGAACGGCTGAACAGAATTACTAGAAATTTGGCAGAGAGGTAGTCCCTAGGTCAAGGAAGTGCCTTTTGTAGGTTTGGTGTAAATCTGTTCAGTAGATTCTGAGAAAATAGCCTTTAAATCAATATATATATCTGAGCCCGCTTACGGTACGCTTACCGTACGCTTACCGTAAGCGTACGGTGGCGTGCGCGAGCGCGATTCTGATTGGCTCTTAGATCTTAGTAAACATTCGAATCGGCCGAAACCAGGAAGCGGCGTCCGCCATTTTGTCTCTCGCACTGAGTGTTATTTATCAAACATGATGGCCAAAAACATGTTACGGGGCTGTTTTGACAACTCCCTCCCACATAGTCATGTTGAGGGAGTCCCCAAACATCCCCCAAGAGCAAAAACGGTTTTATTTTTTTTTCGGCAATTTCGCCGAGTACGCTTACCGTACGCTTAACGTAAGCGTACGGTAAAAAAAAAAAAAAAAAAAAAACACTATCCACACTTACCCCACCCCCTGTGATTTTGGTGGGCGCAGGACACCAAATGTGCAGTGCTTATTAATAGTGAAAAAAAACTAAATTTTGGCAACATGAAATTATTAAATCGAAATAAAAAAAACACTATCCACATTGACCCCACCCCCTGTGCTTTTGGTGGCCGAAGGCCACCAAATGTACAGGGCTTATTAAAGTTGATAAAAACCGTGCACGGAACGAACTGCGTTAAGTGGGCGCGCACGACTCGAATGGCGTAAAGTAACTTAGCATTTAAAAAACCGTACAATTTCACTGAAAAAACCATAGGTTTCACACACGTTATAGTTAGGAATTAGCATTTAAAAAACCTTGCAAATTCACTGAAAAAACCATAGGTTTCACACATGTTATAGTTAGCGGAAATTTTACTGATAAAAAACCAATGAAATTGCCCCGTTATAGTTAGTGCTGGCAACTATAACTCACGCGACCGCAATCTTCTGCTGATGACATATATGTCTTTATAAAAAAAAATATTTGTAATATATGTATAGCTAAAAATGTATGGAAGAAGACATGGGCAAATAAGTGTCTAAATACAGTATTAGCATCAGCAGAGGATTGTGGTCGCGTGAGTTATAGTTGCCAGCACTAACTATAACGGGGCAATTTCATTGGTTTTTTATCATTAAAATTTCCGCTAACTATAACATGTGTGAAACCTATGGTTTTTTCAGTGAATTTGCAAGGTTTTTTAAATGCTAATTCCTAACTATAACGTGTGTGAAACCTATGGTTTTTTCAGTGAATATATATATATATATATATATATATCAAAACCAAGGTCCTTCCCCTTCTAGAAAGGACTTGAGCCCACGCAGGTAAGTAGAAATTGCTCCTTTAATGGCAGTGCGATGATCGGCATAATGCATTTCAGCGTAATCGCCTTCCTCAGATGCTTCAAACATAAAGTCATTCACTGTTCACCTTTTAAATTCAGAGTGTCCCTCTGCGATTGGTCGAGGCACTCCTTCACGTGTCCAGGGGCGGGTACTCAAAACGCAATGTCTCAAGCTTCCAAGCTACAGCAACACCTGTGTCAGTACTTCCCAAGTGGGCGGTGCCTGCAACTACACCACTGAATCATGGATCTTATAGTGTGAGAAACAGAAATCTTACTCCTTTATCCAACCGCAGTTCACCACAGCGGGCCTTGACACCCATCGCTACAGTGAGCATGAGTGTAGCCATGTAGTCATGGCCCAGCAGATCCTGGCCTGGCACATCACTGCGGAGTGTGGCGGTTCGGCGCTCCCCAAGCGCTTTGAGGCAAAACCAAAATGTTCCACAAAACGCCGAACTCTTGAGGATGGGGGCTCGACATGCTCGTGGCCAGCACCAAACATCAAAACCAAGGTCCTTCCTCTTCTAGAAAGGACTTGAGCCCACGCAGGTAAGTAGAAATTTCTCCTTTAATGGCAGTGCAATGATCGGCATAATGCATTTCAGCGTAATCGCCTTCCTCAGATGCCTTCAAACATAAAGTCATTCACTGTTCACCTTTTAAATTCAGAGTGTCCCTCTGCGATTGGTCGAGGCACTCCTTCACGTGTCCAGGGGCGGGTACTCAAAACGCAATGTCTCAAGCTTCCAAGCTACAGCAACACCTGTGTCAGTACTTCCCAAGTGGGCGGTGCCTGCAGCTACACCACTGAATCATGGATCTTGTAGTGTGAGGAACAGAAATCTTACTCCTTTATCCAACCGCAGTTTACCACAGCGGGCCTTGACACCCATCACTACAGTGAGCATGAGTGTAGCCATGTAGTCATGGCCCAGCAGATCCTGGCCTGGCACATCACTGCGGAGTGTGGCGGTTCGGCGCTCCCCAAGCGCTTTGAGGCAAAACCAAAATGTTCCACAAAACGCCGAACTCTTGAGGATGGGTGCTCGACGTGCTCGTGGCCAGCACCAAACATCAAAACCAAGGTCCTTCCTCTTCTAGAAAGGACTTGAGCCCACGCAGGTAAGTAGAAATTGCTCCTTTAATGGCAGTGCAATGATCGGCATAATGCATTTCAGCGTAATCGCCTTCCTCAGATACCTTCAAACATAAAGTCATTCACTGTTCACCTTTTAAGTTCAGAGTGTCCCTCTGCGATTGGTCGAGGCACTCCTTCACGTGTCCAGGGGCGGGTACTCAAAACGCAATGTCTTAAGCTTCCAAGCTACAGCAACACCTGTGTCAGTACTTCCCAAGTGGGCGGTGCCTGCAGCTACACCACTGAATCATGGATCTTGTAGTGTGAGGAACAGAAATCTTACTCCTTTATCCAACTGCAGTTCACCACAGCGGGCCTTGACACCCAGCGCTACAGTGAGCATGAGTGTAGCCATGTAGTCATGGCCCAGCAGATCCTGGCCTGGCACATCACTGCGGATATATAATCTAGTGCTGGTCACGACTAGGTAGTTAAGTTAGGTTTACATTTCCATAGAAAGAGCATTTTTTGGTTTGCTGATAACTTTGGCCCAATGTAACGAATCTTCACAAAACCTCAACTTCTTCCTGGAAAGATTTGGGTTGATCTGTTAAGCAGGGGCTGAGAAAAATGGGGGTCCCAAAACAAAAAAAAACAAAAAAACCTTTGCATTTTCCCTAGAAATCTTAAGACCAGCTACAGTAAAAACTGCTGAATGGAACTACACAAATTCGGCAGGAAGCTAGATCCTTGTCCACGAGCACTCTGATTAGCTGCAAGCAACATGAGAAAAATATTTCTGGCAGCCCTCACAGGACACAAGGACTTAGTCCCCTGTCCTGAAGTTGTAAAAAATGAAAGATACACAGGGGCAGGGTAGGGATACCCTGACCTCCAAGTCCTCATGGAGGTGACCCAGAGGACCCTCCCAGGGCCGAAAAGAAAAAAAGGAAAGAAATGCCGTAATCCCATGAGACTATTGTGGGATCACAAAAAAATGGCAGCCGGACTGCATTTAAATACCTTATGCACCAGGGAGCCTACCCGGGGCATGATTTCTTGTAGGGAGGAGGCTGCTTGTCTCCCCTTCCTGAGCCTTGAATAGCCCCAGGGAGTCTACCCCATGGTCTTAAATGTACAAAAAGGGGGAGGGAGCCACAAAACATCCCTCCCCAAGCCTGAAAAGGCCTCTGGGAGCCCACCCAGGCTAATTCCTTAAAACCCTTAATGACCCTTGGGATCCAATTCCCCAAGGACCACTCAGATCATATGTACCAGGGAGCCCACCCCCAGGACATCAAAAATTCTCAGCCTGTAGCAGTGCGGGCAGGCAAACCTGTGTTTGCTCTCACTTTATGGGAGCATTTTTACATCTCCCACCAAGCAGGAGCAAATATCTAGTCCGCTACCAGCAGTCGGGAGCTTCAAAAATGCTACAGCCTGCTGGATGCATACTTTTCAACTGTTTCCTTGCCTGCACAGCAGCAGGCAGGAAAACAGATGAAAATATTGCTCCTGCTTGCAGGGAGCAGCATTAGAAGCTCCTGCTTGTGAGCAAGAGCAATGTCAGCTCCATCTGTATGCAGGGTGCCCGCTGGGGCTGCAGGGGCTTTGCGGCTTCCCCATACGTCCTCCAACAAAATTATGGTGGGTGCACTAGATAGGCCCCAGGGCGCTCATCTTTTATTGTGCCAAGCCCTGGGTATGGGGTCCATGGGACTGAAGTAGTCCCTTGCAGAAGGGCCACGTGTTCCCTCATAAATGATGCCTGGCCCAGGGATGTGGCCCATGGGGCGGAAATTGGCCCAGGGAGTGGGGCAGCATGCAGCATGCCACCCCTCCACCTGAAAATAATGCTGGGCCCCAGGGGCTGGGGTCCGAAGTTGGCCCCCGAGAGTGTCTCCCTCCCCATGAAAATTACACTGGGTCCTAGGAGATGGGGTTCCTAGGGCCAAAATTAGCCTGGAGAGGTGGGCTGCATGCCCTCTCCCTTAAAAATGATGCCAGGCCCCTGCCCCTGAGGATGGGGTCTCCAGTGCTGAGATCAGCCCAGGGTGGGGGCCACATACACTCCTCTCAAAAGAACATTGTGCCCTGAGAGATGGGTCTTCTGGGCCAAAGTCGGAGAAGAAAGGGGGGTCACATGTGTCCCTCCTCTCCTTTATTTAAAAGAGTGGCCCTAGGTGATGGGGTTCCCAGGGCCTGACAAGGCTTAGGGAGGAGGGTCATGAAGCCCCCTCTCCTTTAATTGCAAAGCTCATGGCCCTGAGGGATGGGGTCCACAGGGCCAGGCCCTATTGTGCATAGCCAAAGGTCACATGCAAGGAAATCAAGTATTACTTTACGTTAAAAAACACTAGAAATTCACTGAAAAAACAATGGTTAAATTCATGTTCTAGTTAGGTGTGAATTCACTGAAAAAAAACAAAGGCTAAAGTAAGGTTATAGCTAGGTGAATTTCTCAATGACAACATTCCCCTTTTGAACTAAAAGAAACACAGAAATTCACCAGTTATAGTTAGCAGTATTAGCAGTAACTTGTGCTGAAGCCATGCACTGCTTATGATCCCACATATGACATCACTCATGACATGCTCTATTACATAATTTATGACATCACTGATGACATCTCAAATGGCATCCTTGATGACATCACCACGCTTCGTTTTACCGCATATTTGTCTATGAATTTCTATTGCATTACAGCCCTGATAGGCTTATGATAGAGGAATAGGCCTCACAGGAGCAACACAGGCACCCTTCCATCATTGTACAAGGGTGCCTGTGTTTGTGGTAGGCAGTCAAGATGGCGCCAGCACAGGGGAAAAGGCAGGAATGTGACGTATTCTTTCAAATATGGTGCATTTCTGCCCTATCACTCAGTGCAGCTCAGCATGCAAATCTCATGAATATGCCAATTTAGGGCCTATTTATCAAAGGGTTGCATCGCTTGTGCATCATGCAACAGGGCGCAAAAGTGACTCCACCCTTAAGCCAGATTTATCAAGCCACAAAAGGCCACCTTGAGAGGCCATGAGTGGCTTGATAAATCCAAAGTAACACAACGCAGCGCAAATCGCTTTGTTGTGTTACTCTGCCCTGGGAAACAGTTCCGTGGATAGAGGGTGGGTGTTCCCACACATCTACCCATGGTATTTGGTGCATTCCCAGATTTACCATTACTGGTTAACCTGGGAATGTGTCAAAAACTTACGCCTCCCCAAGTGAGGCATAAGAAGGAGAAATATCTTTTTTTCTCCTTGTTGCTTCCCCTTTCTACGTGTGTTGCATTCTGCAGCTCAAATAGAAAGAGGAAAATGCCTCTCAGGATTGTTTTTGTGCAGGATGGTGCCCCTTCCTGCACAAAAACAATCCAGCTAACAATGCAGGCACCCTTGCACCATGGCAGAAGTGTGCCTGTGTTGGCGCTAGGCAGCACGTTGTGCGCTAAGGCAGGGAAAAGCCTGTTAGGTACAGCGCATTCCTGCCCTTTCCCTATCACGCAGTGCAGCGCATGCGTGATAAATTGATAAATATGCCTCTTGGTTCAGAATATGTTGTCTACTATACAATATTAAGTTGCTACATATATTTTCTTCATGCTGGCTTTGTTGTTTATCATATTGAATGCCTTGTTGAATTTGTGGTTACTAAGCACCTACAACATTTACACTCATGTTAAATAATGTGCCCTTTATCAGCCACTTTCATTCAAGGTTAAACTTAGGTACTCTTTTTTCATGCATGAAATCGTCGAGACTTCTAATTAATTTGAAATGTACGTTGACTTGATTAGCCAAGCAATCAGTTCAAGATAGCTTCCTTATGAGTTTTTGCTTAACTTAAATTAATATGCTAATCAGAGCTTTCAAATTTAAAAAACAGGACGTTGTTCTTTCAGGCCTTCGTGCTCTGCAAAATTTGATCTGTGGCAGGATTGTGGTGCCCTCTCTGTTTAACACACAGAATCAGGGAAACAAGGTGGATCCCAGGATGTTGTTATCATGTATGTTCTTCAGACTGCTGTTGCTGCTTGGTTTCTGGGTTTGTGGGCAGATGTTCTATTTCCCTCTCACTTAGTAAATGTGTACTTCATACTTTTCCCCCTTCGTGGGTAAGAAAGAGAAAAACAGCAGATACAACCAAAAATGTACTTGTAATACCAGTATGGTTGTATTTTCAGGTGAATGTCTAGTAGCCCCCTCAACCGCATAAACATAGGGTGGTGGGGTGATGTATGTCTAGTTCTGAGTGAAGATTCAGGCCTATTCTATGTGAATAGCATTTATGCAGAAATGTTGCCCTCATTCATAATTCATCAATCACAATTTTCCTTTTTGCATTAGCTCATCAGTCCTCTTCTTCCACACTTTTCCCTTTTTTGTGGCTACAGAGACAAATCAGGAGTTTAAGGCTGTACTATATACTGAGGTGGCAGGGACGCAAGCATACCAGCCCCTTTGCGAAACATGTAAAGAACATGGCATTTAAATCTCTTGTCAACGGTGAGCCAGTGATGATGTCAGATGATCATACTTTTCGAGAATTAGCAATGTGCGTATTGTCTTTTTCTAAAGTCTGTGCAGCTTCTGGAGCTCAGTTATATGGATGGCCCTATACACAATGTTGCAGAGGGTAGCGGACTGCTGGCAAGCAGTACAGGAGAACTGTTACAGGGGGAGCTGGCACAAGGCCCAAAAGAACGCAAAAATCCAATAATATTATTAAAAATATTAGTAAGGTATAAAAAAATCCACAACTATAATTTGTGAGTCAAAGGATAAACTAGAAAATATAAAGATACATAAAAGAACAGAAGGGTAGAAAGAAAAATAAACTAAAGCAGGGAAAGGGGGATAGCATTGAGAAGAGGTGTCATTGAAAGATACAAAATTTGTAAAATTAGTGTCTTTGGCACTATAGCAATACAGTGAAAGAAATATCCAATTCTTTCTTAGTCATGAAGGAAATCCACAGAAAATAACAAGGACTTCGGAAAGGAAGATGGCGGATCGTATCTGCCACTGAAGGACGCGCGTCTGCCCTCTCCGGAGGGCCGGGATGCCTGCTGTGATGCCTCTCCGTCCATGCTGGTTATTTTAATACATTTACGGTGAATACTGAATACAACACTGCTACAGCCAAAAAAACGAGGACCTCAGATACAACAGTCATCCACGGATACTCACGGTCTCTCAACGCTGTTCGCCCATTCCCTCTCCCTTCGGTCCGCGAGCTGACGGATGTGGCGGCTCACCCGTATCAGCTGTGTGGTTCACGCCGCTCGTGCGGTGAGATGGTTCACAGCTAGGAGGTCGCTCAGAGCATTTGTTCAGCTCCCGCTGCTCGATTTTCGAGCTTCTTGGCTTGTTGGCGGTGATCCAGCTGGCATCTGGGTGATCAGGGGCATGAGCGGAAGCACTGGCTGTGAAAAGCGGACGCCGGAATCCATAATTCTGTCAAGGGAGCAGCTAGAAGTCATGGCCCCCCCCACAGACAACTCATCGAGTGTGAGTTGAGGCTCAAGCAGAAAGTGATGGCCATTCTGCAGCAGTGGATCGCCTGGAAGGTCAGACTGTTTTTTTGACTGACTCAGCTGTTGATAATGAATTATGCCGCAGAGAGCCTTACCATGCAACAACGCTCCAGCCAGCCCAATAGATCTTCAGGTGGGGAAGCCTATTCTAAAACTCTTGCGTTCAGGGAAAGTTACAGTGCTTCTTCGGTCCTGCGATTCCGAATCTGTTGCCCCCCCACCCAGATGGCCGAAGTCCTAAATGCCGCAGTCAATGAGGGCTTGGGGGGGGAGGAGGAATCATTGAATATTTCAAGATTGGAGTCTCCTTCTGCGGGGGTGAGTTCAGTGGACTTAGTCCCTTCTGATCCTCTTCCACTTGATGACGTAGTCTGAATTATCTCTCCAGTCCCAGGCTGCACCCCCCAAGCTGTGGGTCTAAATAGCGTAGGCTGCGAGCATTCCAACAAAATCGTGCAGGAGGCTAGTACATGTAGTGACTATAATTACCTGACAGATAACACTGGCAATGTAACTGGGGGCAATGAGGAGCAGGCAAATTTACTCATGGAATCTGGGAAATATTTGCTCTCCCTTGCAAATCCTGGTTCATCTGGACACGGTGGTGCTAACACTAGGATCAGTAACAATGCTGTGCATGGCCCAGGGGGTAATACCCCGAAAGATAAGGGCCCCAAATCTAGCCGGTCTGGTAAAGGCGGTAGAGATCGAGGTGGTACTGGAAACAGGGCTCAAATCTCCGATGTACTTGGTTGATTAGAGGGTTCTAGCTCCTGTAAGGCTGGTCCAGGGGTAAGCGCGCTACGTAAATAGGTGTCATCAAAGGGCGAAGTGAGAAATATTGTCTCCAGACTATCCAACTCAGGCTTACAGGGGGATAGTTCGGCCCCCTCTCTGTTGAATATTTCAGATCCGCTGGCTAACCTGCTGGCGCCTACGACCAGTCTTACCTCTCCCGCCGTTTCATTATCTAATAACTCTACCATGGCTATCATTAATACACCTACAATGGGCTATGCACAAGCCCCAGCTGAGGGCCATCGCACTGATCATGGCCAAAACGTTGCTGATGTGGTGCTCCACTATTCTAAGGGTCCAACACCAGCTGAGCGTAACAATCTACCCGCAGTACCTGATTCTCTCGTCTCTCCCTCCCCCCATGGTCCTCAGGTTATTGTAGAAACTGTGTTAAGTCATACTTCTGAGCAAAATCATCTGGATGGAAGGCACAGTGGGGGTGATGAGCCTTCTCTTTCCAATATTATGCAGGCTCTAATTACTCAGAGAGCAGAAGCACAAGCATATTCTCAACAGGCAAGGGCGGACTGTATTGAAATTAAAAAGGCACTATCTGAGGTCACTACCAAGGTTCATCATTTAACCGCGGATGTTACTGAGCTGCAACATCGAGTGGCAGACGTGGAGGAAGTCAATACTCAAACTACTAAGTTAGTTACCATGCATGAGTCACAGCTGGTCTCTATGCAGCTAAGGATCGACGATCTTGAAAATAGACAGCGGCGACATAACCTTAGGATTTTTGGGGTACCGGAAGGGAAGGAAGGCTCTGACCCTCGTGCATTTGTCGTGGACCTATTACAGAAAGCTTTCCCAGACTTGGGGGATTGGGATATGGACACACAGGTTCAAAGAGCCCATCACCTCCCATTATTCCTATCATCAAACTCTCAAGCTAAAACAAAATTCTCAAGGCCCATTCTGGTATTTTTGGGTAACTTTCTACTTCGCCAGGCTATCTTCTTTAAAGCCCGACCAACAGCTCCTGTTCAAGTTGACTCTATGTCAATCTTCGTGAGATCAGATTTGTGCAAATCATCTATGGGAAAAAGATGGCAGTTTCGTCAGCTTATAGACTCATTTAAGCCTGTTTGCTCTCAGGTCTTTCTGCAGGAGCCTCAAAGTGATTAAGGATGGTCGCTCATACTTTTTCTTAAGTGAACAGGAGGCTAAAAAAGCGCTTGCCAACTGGCAAACCACCCCTAATCCTGATTAATATGATGTAAGGTCTAGGCCTGATGTTCTTGATCGCTTTTTTTATTCTTTTTTTCTTTCTTGTTAGCACAGGGGGTTCGAAAATTCCACTTGGTGGCATTCATGTTAAAAGGAAAATATATTGCGTGGATTTGGATGGTGGGGATAGGATGTGCAGGAATGGCAGTGGACTCTGGGGGGGGTGGCCGTGGTGTCCTTCATGTGCTGTCAGGTCAGGACAGCTTCAAGGGGGGTGATTCCTTTCTTAAGAAACAGGGTGGGGGGGTCGGGGATGGTTTAATGGGGATGGGGGTTCGACGGGGTTAAATAGTCACGGCATTGTTAAAGTAGCACAGGAAATATTTGAAATTAAAAATGAGAAATGTGAGGAATGAGAAATGATTTAGTATTTAAAAAATGGAATGTTTGTGGGTTGAATCTGGCCAGTAAAAGGTGATTGGTGGCTGAAGAGCTCAATGGATTCAAGCCTCAAATAGTCGGATGGCAGAAACTCATCTGTCCTATCAAGATAGAAACTTTTTTAAACAGCCTGGTTTTGACTTGATCGTCTGTACTTCACAGACGGTCTCTATACGGGGGGGTCGCCCTTTTGAAGGATAAATCCTCTAAAAGTGTTATATTACGAACTCTTGCTGATAGCCGGATTATGTGGGCAATTGCGCAACTCTCTATTTTTGTAAGAATGTTACAGTATGCATGGTCTATGGCCCTAATACGGACTGTCCTGAGGTTATCTCTTATTTGAATTCTGAACTCTTGGATTGGGCTGGAGATCTTATTGTAATGGGTGACTTTAATTGCATTTTAGATAAAAAAAATTGATACCACAAATACGCTTGCTAGAGCTAGAATGGTCCGGGTCAGGGCTGCAATACGAGATCTACTACATGTCCATCAACTGGATGACCCTTGGAGAACACTGTTTCCTACAAGTTCTGGGTTTACTTTTTTTTCTCATCCCCATAAACAATACTCTAGTATCGACATGATTTTCACTAATGGCAGGCTTTTGTTAATGCATTTATGGTCATATGTCCAAAAGTAACCTCCGACCATAACCCTATTATGCTCTCTGTATATCTTGGCTCATCTAGACAAGGTCAAGTTAGGGAATTTTCATTCCCTCGGCATCTTTTAAATAATTCTGCTTTTATCAATTACATGCATCTGGCCCTGAAGGATTATATTGCTAACAATCGTTATACTTCTTCCCTCGCGTTGGTTTGGGATTGTTTAAAAGCATGTGCTAGAGGGGCTACCGTTCAGTTTATAGTTAGGCAAAATAGATTCAATAGTGTTCAGCTGGGTAACGAACATCGTCAGTATAACGAATTAGAGCAGCAACATGCTCGGGCAATCGTCTTAAAAGATATTAATGAGTCACTAATCTACGCCCAAATCATTGAAGTCAGAGCAAAAGTCAGTAGAGGGTTGAAGGATAAGGTCGCCAACAACTTTCTTAAGTTTAGATCTCTGCAGTACGAGTACGGGGAATGGGTTGGAAGGGTACTGGCTCACCAACTTGCTGATCAGAAGGGTAAATCACACATTAAGACTATTAATGGGGTAGATGGTGTCACTTACACGAAGTCGGAGGACATAGCCGAACAATTTAAGATTTTCTATGCTAGCTTATATAAGGAATCTGGCAGCTATAATCAGCAGGTGGCCATGAATTATTTACGAGAAAGCGCTCTACCCTCTCTGGATGTTTCTCAAACTTCGAGCTTAGAAAATATTGTTGATCTGGAGGAATTGAACGTAGCAGCAAGCGGCAAGGTGGCGGGCGAGGACACTATCCCGCTCGAGTTCTATCAAACTTTCAGGGATCTGCTGATGCCAGTTCTTCTTGAGCTGATTAATGACATACTACAGGGAGGGGAGGCGCCTCCTTCATGGAATAGAACTAACATTGTGGTTTTCTCTACAAAGGGCAAATCGGTAGAAGACCTAGGGTCATATCGACCGATTTCTCTTATCAACACGGATGCGAAAATATTCTCCAAGCTTCTTGCCTCTCGTCTTGCCCCACTTATACACCTATTGGTCTCAGAAGAACAGCACGGCTTTGTCCCCGGTAGAGACATGGTAACTCATATAAATACCGCCTTTGCATCTTTTGATGTTGCTGGTCACTTGGGTAATCGGATTGGCATGTTAATGCTGGACGCCGAGAAGGCCTTTGACCGAGTAGCTTGGGAGTTTCTTTGGTGTACTATGCTCTCTTTAGGCCTCGGTCGAAGGTTTGTCTCGGCGGTCCAGCGACTCTACCATAATCCGTCTGCTGTCATCAAACTTAATGGCTGTACATCTAGTCCTGTTCGTATCCAGTGGGGTATGCGTCAGGGGTGGCCGCTCTCCCCCTTACTATTTGCTCTCTATATTGAGCCTTTCATCAGACATCTCCTTCAGAATACTGCTATATTGCCAGTGTCACTTAACGGCATGACGCTAAAAGTCACAGCCTATGCAGACGATATTGCTATATTTACTATCAGGCCTGAAATGGCCATAGTCGTACTAACACAGGAGGCATAACTCTTTGGTTCCTTTTCGGGGTATAAGCTTAATACAAATAAAACGCAGTCCATCCTTAACTATGCTCCTACACTCTCAATACCTCACTTAGGGTTAACTACCTCTGCTATCTATCTTGGTGTTCGTATTAGTGGCCGCACTGAGGATTTCTTGGCCATGAATTATGAACCACTGCTTAAAAAAATTACAGCTGACCTTCATAGGTGGCATAGACTGCCTCTAACTATCATTGGGAGATGTAATATAGTGAAAATGAACATTTTGCCCAAATTTCGGCTTGATTCTGCTATTGGCAGCTTTATTTGGGGCTTTCGAAAATCCAGAAGAGCTCTTAAATATTTAAAGCTGACATACGAACAAGGTGGCTTCCTTCTCCCAGATTTTAAGACTTATTTTTGGTCAGCCTTTCTGAATCGTATTCAGAGCTTACTTTTGGGACCTTATGTGGTCAAAACATGGCTTGCGTACCAGCTCGCATATGGTTTAAACACTGGGGGGCCGATTCACAGAACAAACTTAAGATAAAATCCTAAACTTAGTACCATTTTGGTATTCACAGAATGCACTTACTACTTCTGGTATTCACAGAATGAACTTACTACTTTTGCGATTCACAGAATAAACTTACTACTTTTGCTATTCACAGAATGGATTTACGACTACTAAACTTACGTCCGCACTCGGGCCGGAAATTCCGGCCCGGAGGCGGAGCTTCCGGCCCGGAGGCGGAGCTTCCGGCCCGGAGGCGGAGATTTTGGCCATGGCTAAATCTCCGCCACTGGCCGAAATCCCCACCTTTGGTCCGGAAGCTCCGCCTCCGGCCCGGAAGCCCCGCCTCCGGGCCGGAAGCTCCGCCTCCGGGCCGGAATTTCCGGCCCGAGTGCGGACGTAAGTTTAGTAGTCGTAAATCCATTCTGTGAATAGCAAAAGTAGTAAGTTTATTCTGTGAATCGAAAAAGTAGTAAGTTCATTCTGTGAATACCAGAAGTAGTAAGTGCATTCTGTGAATACCAAAATGGTACTAAGTTTAGGATTTTGTCTTAAGTTTGTTCTGTGAATCGGGCCCTGGGTTCCTCTTACACTACATGTCGGACCCTAACTACTTTAAAAGAGTTTGTTTCAAGATAGTCAGACACATCTACCGTATCTGGCAAGATATCGGTAAAAATTTTGTCATACCAGATCTACATGAATTTATTGTTTTGTGGGACAATCCTAGGTTTCCGGGTATATTTTCGGACTCGGTATGCAGGCTGTGGCAACAGTGTGGAATAACACGGTTAGGGCAGCTGTATGATGATTGTGGTTTTAGGTCATTCTCCTCTTTAAGAGAGGAATTTGGGCTATCCCACAATTCCTTTTTTAAGTACCTGCAAGTTAGGGATTATTTTGTACAAGGGAAGGGCCTATCTGCCCCCCCTTGTACTTCAGAGCTACTGCGGGCTATCTTTAAGACTTCTGGCTGGGGTCAGATTGGGAAAATATACCAGAATTTTCAGTCTGTAAGCGGAAGCGACGGATCGCAGATTGCGACTAAACTCACTTGCATGTTTTCAACGGATATCAATATAGAAGAAATCACTGACTCAATGGCCATAATTAACTCTGCTGTTACTTCAATTAATTTAAGGTTGCAACAACATCGCACTATGTTTATGTTATACTATACCCCCAGGTTATTTCGAAATGGACTACCTTGTCGGTTTCTTCAAAGTCATACTGCCCTAAATGTAATGAATATGCTGCTGATCTCTGACATATGTTTGTTACATGTCCTCGACTTACTATGTTCTGGTATGATGTTACAAGTGTTTTGAGTCGATTGGCCGGTAAGGAGATTCAATTAACTGAGAAAGAAATAGTCTTGGGCCTGGTAGCGGACCCAGGCAATTTATCGACCTCCTTAGTTTCAATCATCATCATTACTGCTCGGCTGTGTATTGCTAGGGTTTGGATTGACGCACTGTGCCCCAAGATTATTGATTTTTTGGTTATTATTGAGGGGGTTTATGAAATGGAGCTGGCAATAGCTAAAGCTCGGGGTCTACGTTCCAGGGTGAAAAGAGTCTGGTCAAGTCTCCAGTGGGATTAACAGTCATTTTATTTTATTTTTTGTTTCTACTCTTATCATGAATTATTGTTAATCCCAGTTATAAGTTTTCCCTTTCTAAATCCGTCAATTTCATGTTCATTATGTTTATGATCAAACTATATATCCGCTCTTACAGTTTTGAAGTCTGATATTCTTCTCTCCTTTTCCCCTCTTTTTTCTATCTTTTTTTCTTTTCTTTTTTGTATTCCTGCCTTTTTCTCCTCTTCTCTTTTTCTTTCTTTCTTTCTTTCTTGTATATTTTCATGTTTTCTCTGTGCTATGTATGCTTCTTTGGTTTCTGTTGTTATCTGTGACTAAAAATCCATAAATAAAATTTAAAAAAAAGAAAATAACAAGGACTTCAAAGAGGTATAGCAGTATCATTGTTCCGAATAATACACACATTAGAAGCTGAATATATATTTGTTTAGTAAGCTGTCAAAATTAACCATATTTTATAATGTTTCATGAGCAATTTACAGTATTACTTTTATGTCTATAACAGATCCCATTGTACCATATATTGTAGTAATGTTTTTAAATATATTTCCAGTTCAATTTAATTTGCTGTAACCAAATTGAATTAAATATATCAATCTTTTATTGTGAGAGTGTTAGAACTGGGGGTCTCTAGTTGGCAGAGGTAGGGACCTTTGTCCAAATAGGGACCCTTGCTTCTAGCCAGGGTAAGGGGGATACACACTTTAGATAACCCATGCTCATCCCCTTGGTAGCTTGGTACAAGCAGACAGGCTTATCCCAAAGGCAATGTGTAAAGTATTTGTACCAACCCTCGCAGTAACACAGTGAAAACACCACAAATGGACACCACACCAGTTTAGAAAAATAAAATATCTTTATCTAAACCTAACAAGACTAAAACGACAAAAATCCAACAAACAGAAACTCAGTATAATGCCTTTAAAAAAGATTGTTGCAAAAATAAACTTGTAGATGATAAATGTGACACTTTAGTCTCAAAGTACCTGGGATGCATAATGCAAGACAAACAAAAGGGGCGCAGAGAAGGAGATGTGGCGATTCTTCCTGCACTCCAGTTACGATGCGACAAGATGGCGTCTCGATGCATTGCGACGATCTAGTGTGATGAGGCAAAATAGTGTCTTTACTGCGATGCGACAACATGGAGGCGATGCATGCACGCCTGCCGGCCATGCGGCGAACTCTGTGGTTTTCTGAGCCTCGACAGGCCCTGTGACACGCTTCCCCGGTGATGCAACAACACCCTTGGTGACTGTGACACGCTTCTCTGGTGTTGCGGTGGCAATCAGCGGCAGCGCACCACCTCAGCGATGCGACGGCCCTGTGACACACTTCTCCGGTGATGCGACGGCACCCTTGGTGGCGGCGGCACGCTTCTCCGGTGATGCGACGGCAAACAGCGGCTGCGGAGACATGCTTCCTTGATGATGCAACAGCGGCTGCTGCGGCAGCATCGCGCTTCTCTCTCGTTGCGTCGCGCTTCCAGCTCCCAACAGCATAAAAGCCTCACATACAGTTACAGACCCTCCTGGCAGACTGGAACTCCCATCAAGGAAGTTAAGGGAAGCTGTGGGTGAAGTCCTTTTGTGCCTGGGACTTCAGAAACAGGAGGCCAGCTCTTCTCAGGCCATTGGAAACTTTTCTTCAGATGGACACAGCACACAGCAAAGTCCTTCTTCAAGCAGGGGACACCGCACACAGCAGAGTCCCTTGGTCCTCTCCTCAGTAGAAACAGCAAACTGCAGGCCAACCCCAGACACACAGCAAGGGCAGTACTTCTCCTCAGTCTCTTCAGCTGACCTTCTTTGGCAGGGATTCCTCTTGTTCACTACTAGTCTAACTTTCAGTGGTTTCAGCTCTCATATTTATACCCCAAAAGTCTTTGTTCTCTATGTGTGAGGGGTCCTGGACCCAGTCCAAACCAGTTCTGGGGGAACTCTGCCAGTGCATATCTTCTTCCTTTGTGACTGTGGGCCAGGGCCATCAGACACACCGTAGGAGGTGGAGCCAGCATTGTGGAAGGCAGGCACAGCCCTATTCAGGCTCAGGTGCTACTCCTCCCACTACTCCACATGCAGATAGGTCTATTCAACCTAGTGCTGACTCACCCAGACTCCTGGAGCCACCCCAGCCCCTGCCACTCTCAAACCAGACAGTCAATTCACAAACAGGCAGATGAAAATAGCCACTTTCTAAAAGTGCTATTTTCAAACACAGTATTAAAAAAACATCTTTACTAAAAGATGTGATAATTAAATTCTGAATTCAGGTATACCAGACTCCAATTTTCTATCCAGCTCCTATGGGAAGATATGCAGGTAAACATGTTACACAGCATTCCCCATTCTGTCCTATGGGCAAGTTGCCTCTCAATAGTGAAAAACTAAAGTGGCAGTATTTCACTATCAGGACATGTTACCCACACTAGTGCATGTCCATCTTTCACATACACTGCACCCTGCCCAGGGGCGTACCTTGGGCCTACCATAGGGGTGTCCAATGTGTAAAAAAAGGAAGGGTAAGGCCTGGCCAGTGGGTGCACTAGACAGGTCGACTTGGCAGTAAAATGTAAATTGATACTTGTATAGCGCACTACTCACCCGCAAGGGTCTCAAGGCGCTTGTACGAATACCGCTGTGGAACCCATACTGGCTTTCCCTGTGAGGCGTCCACTCCTGGGCACCCCCAAGGTGGAGGCCAGGCATCCTTAGCGTTGTGGGGGCCGTTGTGGAGATTAAGCAAGCTATTGCCCAGAGTTGCAGAGTGGGACTCCATGATTGGAATGGCACCGAGGCGAGAATTATCAGGTCCGTGGAATATTTGAGCCCAAGACCCGCCGAGGCGGGGAATTGAACCCTGGTCCCGGGCTAGACCTCTGCATCAGGGTCTGCCGCTCTTATCATTGAGCCACACTTCTCCACAAACAAACTGCGCACAGGCACTGCGGCGGCAGGCTTGAGACTTCTTTTAGGGCTACTCGTGTGGGGGGCACAATCAGTGCAGCAAGCCCACTAGTAGCATTTGAATTACCAGCCCTGGCACACTCAGTGCACTTTACTAGGGGCCTACTGGTAATACAAATATGCCAATCATGGACAACCAATCACAATAACAATTTACACAGAGAGCATATGTACTTTAGCACTGATCATCAGTGGTAAAGTGCCCAGAATCCTTTAGCCAACAACCACAGGTCAGGAAAAAGTAGTACGAAGAAGCAAAATAAGTGTGGGGATAACCCTGCAAAAAGGGCCATTTCCAACAGAGAGGATGAACATCATCAGCTTTGCTTACCAAAATATTATTATGGAAATATAAGGGAGCATTGGAGTGAACAATAATATTAATCTTTTTCCAGACAATTTTTCAAAAAGGCTGCAGTAGACTTCACTTTAAAATAATATGTGAACAATTACTAGGAGAGAGGGGACAATACCCCCCAAACAATGTGTGTCTTGCGTAATGATGGCAACACATGTGAGGCACATAATTTTTGTCTGTATTTTAGCCCAAATTAAAGTTGAGAAAGATTTTTTAATGTCTCTCTCCCATTCTTCCTCTCTTAATACCATCTACCATAGCAACATTCAATAATACATATATTGCTGAGGCTTTAGGGAGTGGAGCACCCAGGAAATCAGAGGGGGACACAAGGAAACTCACAGGGTGTCAGGCATGGTGCAACAGCAAAGTCAAGTCCAGGCCCAGTTGCCACTGGTCAGCTGCAAATCTTCTCAGGAAAGTCCTCTTCAGCTTATTATGCTCTAGCAGCCAACCAGGGGAACAGCCTTATGATCCTTCGAGATCTTTCTGTCCTTGGATTTTAAGATGAAGGGGGTTCAAACTCTAAAGTCCTCCCCACAGGTCACAAATGTCAAGTGCAGCAGGTTCAGTATATATGGTATCCTTTAGCAAACACGCCAGTATACTGAAGAAGGTATCTCGGGGTGCCACATTTATGGTTGGCACTAGCTCGTAAGTGCGTGTGACCCCTGGACACTCCCTAACCATTGCTTTAAAGGTTCCCATGGGCCACCCTTCCCACTTTTTTCAGTAATTCCTGTTTGCTTTGTAGTAAACAGGCTCGAAATGTCATGTGTCACAGCATTTCCATACTGGAGAAAGTATTTAGTCACACTAAACTTGGGTTCTTAAGGTTGGCGGTATATAGGGTAGCAGACTAGGGAAATCCTTGTTGCCAACCCACAATTAACATGAAAATCCTGTTTGGAGCAGGCCTTGTACCCACAACAAATAAGGAGATGTAAGTGTGGTAGAGCAAAAACAAGGGTTCTTCTCCAACAAGATATCAGATTCACAAGAATTGTCCTGGTATTCTGTTTGCTCCCTTTCAAGTGTGTCAAGGTGTTACATGTACCTCAAACAGACCTGCCAGACAGGATTTGATGCTGTGTGGCCAACAGGATGGCAGGCCCAACCCTTCTGCTGAGCTCAAAGGAGTCATCTCTACCCATTCAGGTCAACACAGTGACCTATGTGTATCTCCGAGGAGGAATATCACACTTCATTCACACTTTATTCAGGCCAAGTACAGGCGGGAAGAAGGTGGAGCGTTAATACAAATTAGTCTACAGGAACTTTAGTCAGGAAAAAGGTAACTTTTCAAAGTTACCTTTCCTTCATATTTAATTAAAATCTGACTCCACCAATGAACTGGAATGTTAATAACCCGTAAAATTAGTGGTTTCATTATTTTTCTAGCTGCCCCCATTCCCGAGATAAAAGATTAGTATTTTATTCAGTACTCCGGATTTCTACATAGGGCAGGTAGGCATGCCAAACTGAAAATAGCTTTTAGGACATTGTCACTGTACAGACCTGTTAATGTTAATTTTCTACATGTCCCACTTTTAAATACCATGCATTCTACCATTTGGGCTACAAGAGCTGCAAAGAGATGACCTACTAATTTTAATAGAGGTTTTCTACCTTTTAGGGGTTATTCTTTATATGGTTTAGGAGTCAGAGCACATACACTGGCACTAGACAGCAGTACTCCAGTGTGCAGAGTCTAGAAAAAAACGGCAATACAATTCAGTAAAAAAATAAAGATGGTCACCCAAAATGAGCAATTTCTGACAATTATACTTATCTTGTAATTGAGCATAGTAAAGCCAGCTACAATGGTGAAGTAATTCTAAGCATGGTACTACCGCACCATTACAATAATTAGCCTTTAAAATAAGGAAATCAGGATTAACTGCAGAATTGGTGTTTGTTCACTGACGTCTGCACGCTTTTTCCTTGTTCCGAGCACTTTTCCATACAGTAGTTTGAAGGTGAAATGTGCCAGTGAAACATTAAAATGTGGATTATACTGCAAAATTAATAATCCCTATTTGCCCTATTGAGAGTTATTGCAAAAACGTGCAATGAGGGCCTCCTCCTCCATGTTTCCCTTCAACTTTTTCTGCATCTCCTCCCTTACCTAAAGCCATGAATAGAAAACATGTCTTCTCGTTTTCGAAAGTCAAGGTCACAAACTATTCAGAGATCAGAGTGACTTTACAAAGTAAGAATGAAGATTGAAGAAGAAACAGAAATCAGCCGTGTTCTTTTGGTAAGAAGTCGCAGACTAGTAACAATTGAGATCATCAAAAGCAAGAGAATGCAATGTCCCGCAGGTGTTTTTTAAAATCATGATGTCGGCTTTTGAAAATGCCAGGTTGGAGAGCTGCTGTACAGATCTGTTAATCTAACACGAGCGAAATACTACTTTGGCATTCACAACGCGTCTTTATGCAGCTCAGAATAGTAATTACAGAACAAAAATGAGTGCATTTTAAAAAGCTAGCAGATCTATTTATTTCTAGTCACATTTGCATCCGGCATTAGTATGAGCCTTTCGCACAGTCTTTTAAATAATAATTTAGATGGTCAAATATTTTGCTTTGATTGAATTGCTGCCTTTGGTGGATTGAAGAAAGATAATGAGAAAAATGCCTCTAACTCATTGACATCATTACAGGAAAACTGGCACCTGGCAGCTCAGGCAGTTCGTACGCGCCCTAACTCGTTTTATTTGATTTATGACCCATCGGATATTAATCAGGCAGAGAAAATCATGATGGACATGAAGATCAGAGGATTCCAGGTATGGCTGCTTAATGTATGACATATGCAATAAATGTTGTCTTTGTTTTTCCTTCCAGTTTTAAATGTTGTTACACATATATAATTAACCCTCTTTGTAACCCTTTTCCACAAGTTTAAAAGTGCCTACATACAAACACTATACATATATGTGTTTGTATATGCAAAACACACCAGGTTAACTACACATAGACAAACGCCATGTACAGCTTTTTCGGTGGGCACAAGGGCTGGGGGGGTCCATGGTGAGAGGCCATGGTGAGAGGCCATAGTGAGAGGCCATGGTGAGAGGCCATGCCTTTTCTCCAGATTGGCAACAGAAGTCAATGAGGATACAGAGGCTTAGATCAGGGCATGGCTGAAGGATACGTTTTGCCTCACATGCATGAAGGTCGTATTTTGCGAATTCTTAGTTTGTTCGGGAACCATCATATATCATTGCAAATCCTATATAATAAAATAGAAAACGTTCTTTCAAGAAGTTATACTTATCTTTGTTGATATTAAAATAACATTTACTTATAAAAAGAAATACCACTGATATTCCACTAAATATTACAGTTAAAGAATCACTATAGATTTAATGTGAAACCTGAACTCTACTGAAATTCCTCATTAAGGGCCTCATTATGATGGCGGTCGAATGAGCGTCGAACCGCTATTGTAGAGGGATGGAGACCAACTGACAAGTAGTCGGCGACTCCAACCATCATATTATGATGTGACCTCAGTGTGGGCGGTTGGAAACCTGCCTTTTATCATTGCGGCTTGTGCTGTGGCCCGAAAAAAGGCTGCAGCACCAGCCGCAGTAGAAAAAGGCCTATTCTTAAAGATCCATGAACCAGGTACCTTGTGGTGCCTGGCACATTGGCATGGATGTTTGGGGAAGCACCCCATGTGCCCCTCCTGGCCATATAGCATAGGCTCACAGGGGCCCTGCTAGGGGCCCCCACAGTCCCTTTCTGACAGACTATCCATGATGCTGGGGCTGCCCTGAAAAGGATGTGGGAAATGGATATCGTAATCCCTACGGAGGTGCCGGAGCAGGAACGCCTTCATTGTAGGGATTACTTCCCTAATGCCATCTTGAATGGGCCTGTCAGAGGTGGAGGTCCTTCCTCCTGCCTGCTGCGCTCTGACCGCCGGTATCTTAATCCTTTTCTCTAGCTGTCGGTAGCGGTCTACCCAACATCCTACTCAGGCCCTAAGATTGAGCTGTGCAAACTACAACCCCCACCTCTGCCATTCACAGACTTTTTTGTTGAGACACTCCTGAGACTGGGGCACTAACTGGAAGCGTACAGGTAACACCAATGACATAGTTCTGGGTTCAGTTTAACACAACAATAGACAGTATCTTATGATCAAATGCGGTGTCCACTACTGAATATAACAAGCTACAAATGGTTCTGTTGGGTAAAGCAATTGCTTTTAAACTCATGAAGTCTTGATCATGCAAAAACAATAATAATAAATGTCATAAATTGCTTTGTAAACTTAAGAGTGGAACACAAACGACACACGATATTTGACAGAGAAGTCAATTTTTACTTTTTTCCTCTATGAAGCATATAATCATATATGGCTGTCAGACTTCAATAATCATCAAATTACATCAGTGACATAGAACTGAGTGAATAAAGTGACAAGGTGACATATGTGACTGGGTGTAGTTTCTGAATAAGTGATATGATAAAACTAAATATGTTTACAATATACAAAGGCACAATTTGGGGTCTGTCCAGTTCAGTTATAAACAAAGTGTCCCAGGTACAAGCTGGGTGGGCTTATTGATTCTCCTGCCTTTCACGAAACGGTCTTGTGCGGCCCAGGTGAGTGTCGGATGATCTATCATTTAGCCAATTTCTGAAGTCAATCAATCTCATTTCTGTGCCAGACCAGATCATTATAACATTGTCGATATACCTTTTCCACATTGTGATGTTGTCTATGAATGGGTTGTCAAGGTTGTAAATGTATTTGTCCTCGTAGGCATCCATGAACAAACTGGCTAGACTTTGAGCGAATCCTGCTCCCATAGCCACACCTTTGCACTGGTAGTAGTATTGGTTTTGAAAGACTAAGTAATTTCTGGACATGACTATTTCAAGTAGGACAATTGCAAAGTCAGTGGGCACCCAGTGTGGTGTCGGCTGTCTCTCTAGGACTGCTCAAATCACTTCCAGTGCTTTGTTCAGCAGAATGCTTGTGCTACGTTTCGGTAACAATTCCATGCAGAGTCACGCCAATCTGACTAACATTTTGTGTTGTGTCTGCGTCAAAAACTTGGCGCAACTGTCAGTTTTTTCTGATGTGCAATTATCGATGTCAATTTATTTGTGGAAATTAGTCATTGTTATGATGCATATGACCCCAACAGATGGCAATGTCAGGTAAATAAGATATACTTTGAACAGGGTGAGATGCATGCAAAAGTCACAATGCGAAGAATCCCTGCAGCATAGCAATGCTACTATCAGGGGGAATCCTGAAAGCCAGAGTGCATGGGCTACAGTTCACTTTGCACATGCCTCGAAACTCCATGCTCTCATTTCCTGTGGAGTGAAGTACATTAGGGACAACCAATAGCCTAGCCAACTGTCATGCAGATGTGTGGAATGTGTAATGTTAAACTATAAAACCAAACACAGCAGTAACTGCATTTTTGTGCTGAAATATCAACTAAGTGTAACAAGTAACTAGCTTGCAAATAAGCACATATACAAAATACATAATTTGGAGAACTTTAACTTAAATGCAGCATTGACTGAAACAAAAAGAAATACTTACCACATTATATCCCATACAATTCAATGTCAGGCCCAATTTAAATACATCCCACGTATCCATCTATTGAGCCTGTCCTCCTGTACTGTGTGACTCCAACATTGTTTGAAAGAAGTGCAATCAGGTCCTCTTGAGATTAGGCGCCCTTGGAGTAGAGTTAGAGACCTTGCTTCAATACCACCGATTCCATAGATCAAAAAATGTTGGTTCCTGCATCTATGAGTCAATGGTTTTGATTGCGATGTTAAATCATTAGACAGCCCTTCCTACCCTACCATCTAACATTGTCCCATAGATCCCAATGCTCGGTACGTTTGCATACTCCTCTAGATTTATCCAAAGACCTAAATTTATGTACTGACCCCACCCATTCATGAATCAGTGGAGGAACGGGAAGTATCCACTTTAAACAAATTTCACGTCTCGCTATCAATATAAGTATAAATAAAAGATGTTTCTGATTTTTTGTCAAATTAATTTTACCGCAGTCAAGGAAACCCAGAATACCAAATATAACAGAAAAAGGTCTTACCTTAAAGGTCAAGTTTAAGCATTTACCAATAAGCTTGTCTACTTCATTCCAGAACTGACCAAGTTGAGGGCAAGAGTAAAACATGTGGATGTCATTTGCTTCTATCTCACCACATTTTGGACATTTTTTCTTTATCTGGATACTCA
This sequence comes from Triturus cristatus, assembly GCF_964204655.1. Lineage (NCBI taxonomy): Eukaryota > Metazoa > Chordata > Amphibia > Caudata > Salamandridae > Triturus > Triturus cristatus. Next base: position 681,032,794 of record NC_140587.1, read on the forward strand.
TTTTGGAGAGCTTCCCCGGAGTCCAATACGACCTATGCAGGGTATATAGATGATTTTTTCTCAATGGTGCAGAAATAGTAGTATGCCACAAATAGGTATAAGATACTTGTCATGCCTGTTGCAAGTCTTCAGCCGGAAAGATCTTCTTCCATTTATAGTCCGGTAAATCGTAATCCGATTCCTTCTTCTCTACCAGGGACCAATACCACTTCGTGACTTCTTTCTTTCCCGGGGCTTTATGAAGATTGTCCCCTACAATTGTAGAGTCCTCTGGTCCAAAGGCTTGCGATTTAACCCAGTTAGTCAATTGGTAGAATTTGAACCTCGAGATTCCATTCGTAGTTAGCATTACCAAATCTTCCCATGATTTTAGGATACCATTTTCTAAAAGATCACCCCATACTGTTATTCCAGATCTTTTCAAGGGAAGAGCTAAAGAATCCTGCAAACATTCAGGAGTACCGGGCGAGTTCCATATCGGGGCTTGTGAACTATAATATGGGTATTTCCAAATTTTCCTTATGTCGGACCAAAGTTTGCATGCTGCTCGCAGTACCTTTAATTTTATTTTCCTGAAGAATCTAGGGTGGCCGAATTTGTACAAGCAGTTAGAGTGATTGGTTATTGCTTTCCAATAGAGAGGGTACGAGCCGTAATCTAAGAAGAGATGTCTTATGTTTTTAAAGTGAAAAGCCCTATAATACATTAAGAGGTCTGGACTAGCAATCCCTCCTCGATGTTTTTTTTGACTCAGGTTTTTCCAGGCTATCCTAGATGTTTTAGATGCCCAGATAAAGGAGTTTAGCTCACTTTGAATCTTCTTTATTTGAAGTGTGTTAAACTCCAGGGGGATCGCATTAAAAACGAAGGTAAACTTGGACAAAATAGTAATTTTTATTGCATTGACTCTCCCTATGAAGGACAAGGATAAACATGGATTTAACCCAGATCTCTTGACTGGGGGAGAATGTATGCATTGTCAGCATTCCGTCCATCATTTGTTTGTTGTAACGCTTTTCGCCCTAAGTGGGATGGGTATTCCCAGACGTGGGACCCGTGCTCACTACGCCACTGGAGTCAAGCTATCCTGGCTGATGACGGCTGATAGCCAGAAACCGGTCCTAGGATGCTTGATTCTGGTCCAGGGAAGACATGGCTTGGCAGTTCGGGCTGGACTGTTCCCATGAGGCACAGGGTCAATACTGATTTGCATATGGCCATGTCTAAACTGGGGTGGTGTAGTGGGCAAAAGAACGATGGATTTAACCCAGATCTCTTGACTGGGGGAGAATGTATGCATTGTCAGCATTCCGTCCATCATTTGTTTGTTGTAACGCAAGGATAAACATGACCATGATTTAAATAGTCTCCTCATTTCTCTGATTTTTAGTAGCAAGTTCACTTGAGCAATTTCATCAATGTTTTTTCGAATTTGTATCCCTTGATATCGGATTTCCCTCTTAGAGTCGTGCTGGGAAGGAGGTAGATTCCACTGCATGATCTCTGTTTTTTGTTGGTTTATTTGATACCCAGAGATCTCCCCGAAATTTGTCAACATATCGTTCATGATGATAGATGTCTCTGTTAACTTATTTGAATAGACCATCAGGTCGTCGGCAAATAGTGCCACTCTCTTCTCCCAATTATTGAAACTAAAGGGGGTAAGATCGTTGGAGACTCGAATCATATTGGCCAGGGGCTCTATATATAAGTTAAAGAGTAAGGGGGAAAGGGGACACCCCTGTCTAGCGCCCCTCTTAATTTGAACACTATTAGTTGTGGCACCGTTTATCAATATTTTCCCAGTCTCTGATGTTTCTTGACCAGGAGCACTGTGGTCAACTGTTCCCTCATTGATGTCGACCATGTCTCCTCCCCCTGCCTGGGATGATGCTAAACTCAAAAACAAAATAGGTTTATTTAATGTGTCAGGCCACACTTTACTAACAGCTTTAATCATAGACCATTTATCAAGCATTCAGAAGACTCAGCCTACAAGTACCTGTTTGTGGATAAATCAGCATGAGGAGATGCATGCATGCTACCACAAATTTCAACACTTCCTCACAATGAAGTCATACCCCCAGACATCTACAATTGCATTACAGAAGGTTCTCCATCCTCATGTAACTAGTTGGCTACCTTAACACTTTGTACATTTTGGGATTTGTTATATACCTTAGTAACCTGGGTCTTAAATAATTAGGTCCTCAAAGCAATACTTAGCAATCCAGATTCCACACAAGGCTCTGGAGCAATCAAATAGTCATATACCTTAGAACATAGTGATGGAATGATGGACTGATCATACTGCCATGTTTATGCAATATGTACAGTAGCATAGTTGCTAATACAGATTGGCCTACATGCACAATTGAGATTGAATCAACCATGAACAAATGGAGACATGTAGATCATGTATTCAACTGTTGTGCACAAGACAATACAACAGGGAAAGGTGCACATGACAACATGCACAGTCTAATAGTTATAGTGCCATCAAGGGATTCTTTTGGATATCAATGTCATTGGAGGATATATGAAATAAATTATATCCAAGCCCTGGTAACTGGCTTGTTAAAAACAAATGTCAAAAAATGACTTATTTGATTAAACAGTGAATCAATCGCAATCCTGAAATACATTCAGTAAAAAGCACACATCAGCATGGGTGTATACTTCAAAAAGTCAACATTTATATAAAAAAAAGTTGTATTATATAAAGGTGGTACAAACTACTCATGATAGAAAAATCTATATGAAAGAATGTTCATTTCAGTTACTTTTGCCTTGATGTGATTTGTAGTTTGTACCCCCTTTATATAATACAACTTTTTTATATACATTTTGACTTTTTGAAGTATACACCAGTGCACTATAATTTGTGAGGTTGATTGCCATTTCAACACGCGAGTAAGTACCAATGTGTATTTTCAATCTTTAAAACCAGCCCTGTAAGTCTCTATTTATACCCTCATGCTGAAGTTCCCTCATGCTGCATTGTAAGCATCCATTATATACCTGTATTAAATAGCAATTGTGAAATGTTATTGCTGTTTGTCTTTAATAAATGTTGAACTCCTTATTCATTATTCTTGTCAAGATTACCTATTATAGTGGGATGTTTCAGGTGCCAAACCACAGCCATTCCTTTCACCCTATGAGCTATAGCGCGAGTGGACCCTTAAGGAATGGAAAGAATAAAACTTAGGAACATAGGGAATAATGGAAGGCTATACCACACTCTGGAATATCCATATTTCACCTCTTCACCAGTCTAAGTGGTATCAATGGAGGTATCATGAACATGTTTGTTCAGTAGTTTAGATCAACAATTGTCTGTTCAGAATTACATAAAACAGGATATTCACAATTCATGTGTAAGGAACATATCAAACACTGTCCTGCTCGCACAGCATACCAGGATCCGGCCTCAAGGCAGATTAAGGTGGAACCACATTGAAGCCAAAAGAACAGTATGACAAGACAGAATCTGAGAAGTCTAACCAGGAAACTGGATCTGAGCAGTTTCCTAACAGGAGAATGTGAGGGAAAGCGAGGGGGAGCAAAATAACAAAGTGAGAGGACTAAGGCCAATTGAAAAGAATTATCACCAGGGGATGCAAATACAACTTGCAGCTGCCAGTTACTCAGGTCCATAGACCAAAGTATATTTTTAGAGGGGGCAAGGCCCTCAGCTATGTCCAAACATTAAATTTGTGGTCTATAAGTGCATTTGTTCTCAAATACTGGATGTATTACTAAATAATGACCCCCCCAGATTATTGTGGTACAATATTATTAAGGACAGAATATTGAAGTGCATATAGAGAAGTAAAGATTTACTATTCCTAACTCCACATCTACATACCTTAAAGATATATATATATATGGCATAGTTACATATATGTGGAGTAAGTTATGGAGAAACTCTATTAACTTACCTGTCAATATTTTGGATTTGATACTCTATGCCATCGATATTCTGGTTTCAATATTCACACCATATGGTTCTATGTGAAGAAATATGTGGATGTTTTTATTGTGTATATTAAAGCACACTCAATCAACTTTTCACAGTCCAACTTTAAATCTTATCAATTAGATGGGATTTAAAGTAGACATTTAAGTAGAAAGGTTTACACTTATAAAGCAGGCTGACTTTCACCTTTGTGTATTTCTAAACTGTTCAAGCTCTGTGTAATGCAAAGTTCATCAAGCTCTTTTTAAAAAGAAAAGAAATCTGGTCACAGCTCAGAGTTCTCCCTCCCACACCTCTTTCCTCAGGTAGTGGATGTCCACCCTCCATGCTCAAACTTTATAGAAGGAGGACATCCTCCCTGAGATATTTTACATTATTAAATCATCACACCTGAAAGGCCTGAAAGGCTAAACCTTACCTCACGCAAACGTTGGAAACTTCATCTGCTTCACAAAGTGTGGAGTTCCCTAATTCCTACCAACTTCGTAAGTGAAGGTTCTATTTACCTCGCAAATAATTTTAAATAACTTAACTTGGAGCATATACATCAAGAACATTTTGTGAAATTAGTGGCAAACAGTAGGTTTTAACCAATTTTGAGTGCAACAATAGAATTTGAATGTCATTTTACAGGGAAAGTTGGGAAGGTCTCACAATGAATTTCGTTATAAGGCTGTGACAAAACATGAATAATTAAATTACATTTCATCAAAAGCACCAGTCAAAACTGCATGGGCATGAAGCAGCCTCCGACATTGGCATACGCCCCTCATAGTTACAGGCAGATTGTGCAAAAGGTATTGTGCAGAAGGAGACTGGAGACTTTTGTTTGAAATTGACCAGCAAGACAAGTAGGCATGGTAAAGTGTACCATAGTATGGGTCCATTTTAGGCTTGTGGCCTGGCTAAGGACACAAGTTCCATCTCCAGTTAAAGGCGTCATGGATGGGCAGGCAGCAGCACTTCTTCTAATGCTCTAAGTGGTGGTGTTGTGGTTTGCATTTAGGATCCTCCTCTGTGATAATATCCAATGATCTGTAGAGCAGATACATTATCTTACCAGGCAATATTTCACCACAAGCCAATGTAGGCTGGAGCAATGTTAATCAATTGTAAGTTGTACCTGACTTGTTTTAACTGTGCCCCAGCACAATAGGCTAATCAAAGTCCCATGGCATGTTCAAAACTGGTGTTTGCTGATTGGACATTGCTTCTGAATGGCTAGTATGTTTAGGTAGTGACAACCACTTATGTATCAGGAATAGGACATATCATGAAAGTTTCTGGCTTAAGAACAACATGACTTGTACAGTTGAAATATCTCTTCATACAGCAAATTCATGTCTGACATGCAATATGTGAAAGTTGAGAAGGGAGTTATGTTACGTTCTGTTATTTTAGGAAAACGTATACGGCGCACGGTTACACTGAGGTGTCCTGGCACTTGCTGCAGTCCTCCCGCCTTTCATAGGTTGCTACCAAAGTGGTGTTCAGAACAACCATGTTTTCAATGCCTTCCTAGAGGCCAATAAATCATTAAAATTTCTCAGATAGAAAGGGAGCTCGTTCCAAGCCTTAGCTGCACCAGCGGCAAAACTTCTGCCTCCACATCTAACTTTTTTTGTAGGTGGCACAACTGCTAATTTTGCTCCTGACGAGCGTATAGATATTTGGGCACATACCACTGAAATTGGTGTTTCAGATGGGCTGGGCCTGTGCCTTGATGAGCTCGGAAAACTAAACAGAGTGTTTTAAAGAGGAGTTGTTTTTTAACGTGCAGCCAATGAAAGTTTTTGATTGCACTCTAAATCGATGCAAATTTCGAGGTTCAGCTAAAGTCCATTGAATTACTGTCTCTCAGCTATGACAGCAAAATAATGTTGACACCACCTTTTATATCAGCTCCTCATACACAACACTGTGGAGTCCCACAGTGGCCCAGCATATCCCTTCCATTATTCCACATCTACCTAACCTCCTTACCAAATCTGATTAAATTATACAACCTCGCCAGTTACAACTATATATATGACACCCAAATAGTTTTGTATATTGGATGGTCTGGAAGACCTCTACAATCCTAAACTTGATCGCTACCTTCAGGCCATAAACACATGGATGATGAGTAACCGTCTAAAGCTAAATACCACAAAAGCAGAGCTTATGACCCGCAGAAAATGACATAAATACCAGCATACCGCCATATGGCCTAAGAAACAGGACGCCCCTCCAACAATATCGAAAGAAGTCAGAAACCTAGGGTCTCCATGGCTTTAGATCTTTATTTGATACTGCATGATAACATCATAAAACAGAGCGCCTTCTAAAAACACTACGTTGCATCCTCCCATACCTTGAATACCAACAGAAACTGCAAGCCATCTTTCCATTCATAATGTCCAAGCTTGACTATGCCAACAACCTATATCTTGGCACTTCCCCGTTCATCATACACAAAATACAACTCATCCAAAATGCTGCTGCAGACTTCTTGTCTGCCTTCACCCCAGAGAACACAAAACTATAATCTTGCAACTACTCTACTGGATAACTATAACAAGAAGGTCAATATTCAAAGCACTCTTCCTTGTCCACAGAGCCAACCAAGGCAAAGGACCGCTATATCTACAAGCTAAATTCAAGCAATTCAAACAAATTAGGAAACTGTGCTACAGGCTTACACCACTTATCATACTACTTTACAAGTAGAAAGCCATAGGAGGCACTGCATTCTCAGTATGAGCTTACAAGCTCTGAAATACATTACCAGCCAGAATCCAAACCATCCAGGAGCATATACACTTCAGAAGACAGTTGAAACCATGGCTTTATTTAAGACAACCACACTACCACACATCCCTGCAACAGAACCTGAAAAGACAGTTGCATCCTCAAGTTAAATCTTTAGCTTACAATCCACAGATTGGAAGCAGCCCAACCTGCAAACTACTTTAGATACGCAGATAAGTTAAGGAGCGCTGAACTATGCTTCTCTGAGGTATTATATGGTTATGTAAGTTCATGCATAACATTTCTGAACCACACTAATACTAAGACTATAACACTCAGCAGTTGGCAGCCAACTTAAACTTACACCTGTTACATTTAATTTGGGCTTATATGCTGCAAACGTTGTCCATCTCCAGTACTGTGCAGCTAATAGACCAGCCACCACTAAATGAACAGGCATGGAATAACGGAAGAGATCTGTCACACACTGCCAGTCAATCAAAGGACTTTATTCCAGTCCATGGCTTTAAGTCCCAAATATCTATACACTATGTGCACTTCTTTGCATTCCAAGATTTACTGAAGCTTATTACCTCCTCATTCTTTGTGTGTTGCATTCTGCAGCACAAATAGAAAGAGGATTGTTTTTGTGGAGGAAGGTGTTCCTTCCTGCACCAAAACAATCCTGCCGGTAATTTAGGCATCCTTCCACCATGACATAATGGTGCCTGTGTTGGCAGTAGGTAGCACACAATGCACCCGCTCTAGGAGGCAGCAGAAATGCCCAATATCTTTGTAAATATGGGGATTGTTCTATCTGTCCATCTGTCTTCCTGAGTGCAAGAAGTTGCTTGGCTGCATTGTGTTAAGTGAAATGTAAATAAATCTGATCCATAGTTTCTGATGGGACATTCCAGTGCAATAACCAGATAAACAGACTATAATCAGAAGAAATACCTAAAAGGGACCTGCAGAGATTTTCAAAGCTGCCAGCGTACTTATAAACCTTAAACTGCACGGCTGTCTCTCTCACACCTCATCATCCACTACACTGCATCTCATAACACGAGAACTGGCACCTCGTGGTCATCATGGACGACATTGAACACTTTCTACATAGGATCACAAAGCAAAGATGACATCCTTACAACCACACACCACCCTATATTATGTACCTTGCTGCCTATGTAGGTACAAACTTCAGTGCCACATATAAGGATAGTAAGTGCTACAAAAATGTTAAACACAATACAATATTTATCATCATTGCATCACAGTTGTTTTGATCCCATTAAAAGCTTTGTTTCCGTCACACTTTAGAATTATAAAACAAAATGTGCTTTATTGGTACTTTCTTAACTGTTTTAATTAGAAACAAATTGACATCCTACTGTATATCTTTCACACTCTCTGTACACAAGGCCACTTGACTTATGTGGTGTGTTTTCTGCATGGTTATGCATTTGCCACATAATTCATCATCTGGACCATAATCTGCAATTTTTAACAAAAAGAAGTTTGGTTTCTAGCTCAAACAGATCATATGCTGGCATGCAGTGGAAGGTCCTCTACAAAGGTTGACTGGTCACCTTTCAGTTACATACAGCTGTATTTGGATGTGCAATTTTGGCCCAGACTGTGGTAACGTGTAAAAATGACAAAATAATGAAGTAATACTTTCACAATATTTGCAGCGTTTAGCCATATATGTTTGTGTTCTCTTGCCACATAATTTAGTCAACATTGCAGCTTAATTTAGTCCTTCCCCTGCTGCATAATTCCAGTGGCACTGTCTGTATCCCAGAGGGATGGTCAGATAGTTCACTTTACAATATTCTCTGACTTTGCAGTCAAAGGAAGAAATGTGAATAACATCTCCACATTATACCAAGCTACCCAAAGTAAGTTGAGCGTACATTAATAAAACATGATGAGATACTCAATCTGGGCAGTGTGAGCATTAAACCACAGTACACATCTTCACTCTGCCTCTCTCATCAATTACCTGCCAGTGGGTTTTCTTGCATTTCTTGTCTCCTTAGTGAATATGTATTTTGCACCCTTAGGATTCTTAACAAACAGACGCTGCCATATGTTTCACTTAGAAGGACCGGAACAACAATTCATTCTCTTTTTAAAACCTGAAGACTTCCAACCTTAAGTGCTCCTAGTACTTTTAATTGATCATATACATTAATACATATGCAATATACATGCCATTCTGCTTGGCTGTTTTTAGATCTCTCTTAAAAATGGCTTTTAACTGTCTGATATCGAAAGCCCGAGTGTGGAACATACAAAAAACTTACAGTGGGATTTGATCATCCCATTACTTACCATTGGTTGGTCTTCTTGTCATTTTCATTTGCGTTCTCCTTTTTCAATGGCTTTCATTCTTTTTGTGTTGGTCCCTCCCTGGAACATAACTTTTTCACCATCCTTTTGACTGAATGGCTTGTACCATTTAACTTCTCACATTCAAGCATCTATGTGACCTTTCCTTTTACTTTCACCACACCATGCTGCTCTCCCCCTCAATGACTCCCCCCCACATGGAGGGTTCCGCAACTGCCATTTGCTGCCTGGGCACTCTTTTTTTCAAATGCTCATTTGTACATTTCCATTTAATTTCAATTTGTTACCCTTTTCAAGATTTAAACCCCCAATCAACCTCCAGAGGGCAGAAAGACTGTTTAGACTGTTTCCTTTTTTTAAATTGGGGAGCACTTGCCCATGCCTGAGTTGCCTCTATGTTTTCTAATTGCTGAATTGCTGCTTGAGGCTCATGGTCATGTGGCGAACCCCAAGCATGGATCCAGTAGCAAGAGATATTGCTGGAAAGAAGACATTCTCCCCTTTACAGCAGTACCTTTCTGACTTGGATTGACGTGCTTAGCGGGAAAAACTCCACAAACTCCACAAGCGGGGCAGAATTTCACACCCAAGCCTATTTTTTACTTTGATCATATATTGTGCCCAGAGTCATGCTGAACTATCTTTGGAGCTTTCTTTCTGTTTATTTTGTCTATATACCATGGGGTAACACAGGGCTGCCCACTCAAAACCTACAACGTGCTGTGAGGTAATTAACAGGTAAATTGAGCTTGCCGAAACTCACCTGTCGCGGTCATTCTCGCTTGAACTGGATCTTGAGTTTCCATGAGTCCCCTTGAGCCTAAAATGCCTACTCCTAACATGAATTCACCTCAGCAGACTGTGAGCATGTATGCCTCAGATATCCCTACCAGTTCAATTAACCATGGACTCGTTGTCACTACTTTGATTATTGAGCCTGCTGATTATTTCGAGAGGATCCAAACCCTTGTTAGGCTAATCGAGACAGGGAAGACAAAAAGTTTAGGAGGGAAGAGGAAGAGAGTGAAAAGAAGTGCCAGATCTAAGAGAAAATACCCTGGCCAATCAATAGTTCCTCTCAGCCCACCCTCTGCTTCCAATTCTGATAATAGCAGCCAATCAATGAGCAACACTGGGAACACTTCACCCAACATAGTTGGGGAATTTTGCAGGCTTGTTGTGTCCTCTCTTACGTGTGCACTGGGACCAATTGTGGATTACCTTGAGGAGGTGGAGGAAGCACTGATCAAGCTGAGTGGTTATCACCACCCGGCCCATTAGGGATTGTTATCAATGCTGCTCCACCCTTTCAGTCACTTGCTCCAGTGGATTCGGAAAATATCCGTGGGGGAAGGGAACGTGGTTCCAGGCAAAGGTGGGTCTAGGTTGGGCCAGCAGAACATTTTCACAATGGGGAGTGAGGTACACACAAAATACAGAGGCCCCTGTGGTCTAGGGCATAACAGATTTGGGCACACCCTGTCAGCCCCGCCTCCCAAGTTTCCCACGCTGCATCTACTGCCTCAGTCTACTCCCTTGAAGATCACTGCTAATTGATTAACAAAGTGGTACACTGGACTAATTGCAGGCTGGGAAAGCCAGAGTTATTCCATAATCAAATTAATTTCACTCATAGAGCCCCATGTGGGGCAATACTCTAAAGCGTAATGCAACTGACTGTATTATCATAAAATTCAAAGACAGAAGGGTGGCTAAAGACACTTTGAGCGAGATAAATTTTGCTGTACCATCTACATCAGTTATCGAGGCACTGCCGCTTGGTTATTATTTTTTTAAGCCTCAAGCTGGTTCGACTGCTCCAATGATGCCTGCATATACTGTCCTCACTTCTAACAGGTTCGTTCCCATTTCGAAGCAGGCCTAAATGCACTGACTCCCTCTTGCAACTACTCCTTCTGACCTATGAAACTTGCAGGAGAGGATCAGGTCACCAAGGTCCAGTCAGGTCCTATGCATTTCCAAGCTGCCAATGATAGCCCCACCCCTAGTCTTGACTCTGGAAGCAGCAAAACTCAGCCATCACTAACAGCCTCATGGAATGTGGCCGGCTTGGTAAGCAAGTTGGGCAGCCATGACTGGCATAAGTTTGTTGAACACTATGCTGTTATCTGTTTACAAGAGGCATGGCTCACTGACTCTGTATTTATGAACGAGTATGCCACATATTTTACACCAGCTATTCGAGGCACTGTGGAAAGGGCTAAGGGAGGCCCTGTTAACTTCATCTCTCTTAAATTCGCGGCCCAGTGCACATGGTCAAGTTGTGACTGCATGTAGTATCAACTCATCTTGTTGTCTTTGACACAACCAAGGTGGATTTAGCTAGCTTACTGCTTAAAGACATTGCCAATTGCTCTAGAAGCATACAATGGAGTTATGTGGTGGTACTTTTGGGGGACTTTAATTTAAGATCCTTCCAGTTCTCTTCATTTAATGTTTACGGTTGGTGGATGATGCCTTGGACCCATTCACCCACTTTGCTCACTGTCCACTCGGGTAACAATTCAACCTAGTCCTGGCAAGGTATAATTGAATTTTCTCTTTTGATTCCCTACCTCCTGCACCGGTTATCATGCCTACCTTTGTTGGGAGGGGCACTTCTACCCATATTGATTTTATCCTTTTTTCACAGACACTGAGGGACTGGGTGTTGGAGTATAATCTTGCTGATTGCCCCTTGGTGACCATAGGCTCTTAGCTCTTTCAATTCATGCCTCTTCTTTTGCCAATACACACATCTATCCTCTCCCTTTATAATTCTCCAGGAACAGAGGAGTCCAAAGGTAGGCCCAAAGTGGACGAAGCCTCCTTTTGAACACATTTGTTGGCATCCGCAGTCCCTAACTTTTTGAAATGTTTAACTGATGATTACAAACAGGGGGGCAGACTTGAGCTACTTAACAGCTTTTACAGGATTTGTAGCACAGAATACAGTCTACTTTTGGTCCCATTCAAATCAGGCAACAGGATGCCTGTTGAATGGTTTGATGCAAATTGCACCAAGGCCCATAACCAGCTACTGGCAGACCTTAAAACAATCCTAGAGATCAGGAAATGGTGTATAGTTGCAGTGCTCTGTTTAGAAATATCCTAAGAACTAGGAAGAACATCATAAGAGAGGAAGACTATTCTTCCTTATTGCAGACCAGCGACACCTTCTGGGCGAAAGTAAATCAAAATGTATTTGAGAACAAAGATCCTGGAATTGACAAAGTCATCCCTGCTGATATTGGGTTGCTTATTTTACGATCCTCCATGCCAACCCTGATGCTGGGGATACTTCCACCTAGGCAAGGCTGTCAATAGCCTGCCCTGGTTGTTCCCAAGCTCTCCTAAGCCCTCCTGGCCTTTGGCTACTTCTTCTATTGGCTTGGAGATCGAGCTGAGCAAGGTTATGCTGTTCTTAACACAGTTCTAGCCACAGGCCTGCTGAGGACTTGGTCTCATGCCACCAATGTCCCTATCTTTAAAAAGGCTCTAAAGTAGATCTGCAATGTTATCGGCCCATCTCATTGATAAGTTTGACTGCTAAAATTATGGAGAGAATATTGCTGGAACGCTTACAGACATGGGCTGGCAAACACAACGTGCTCTCTGAGCTTCAATTTGGTTTCTGGCCTGGCCTGGGCTCAGTTGAACAGTCTCTCAACCTGTACTTTAATGAGAATGTATACTGTGGCCATAACAGGCAAGCTGTACTCGTCATTTATGGACCTGAGTTCCTCTTTCGACTCTGTAAACAGAACCAAATTGTGGAGCATTTTGTCAGATATGGGTGTAGACTAGTATATTATCAACTTCCTGAGGGAACTCCATAGCAAAGTTACTGCCAGTGTGAGGCATGACCCAAGGGCAGACAACATCAGCTTTTAATCTCGCCAGGGGAGTATGTCAGGGCTGCGTTCTGGCCCTTTTCCCCTCTTCATTATACGTAAATGACCTGGAAGAAGAGCTCTTAGATCTCCGGACGGACTGGTCCCAGTATATGAGATAGCAGCATCCCTACTTTAATCTAAGTTGACGATACAGTCCCAAAAGCCATGACTGCCATTGGTCTGCAGCACCTGCTGGGCCCCTTCTGTAAATTTGTGATGAACCTGGCCCTGAGGATCAATCAGGCCAAAACACATGTCATGGTCTTCGGTGCCAGGAAGACGGAAAGCACTGTGTTTACAGTTAACAACAATAAATGCAGCTCTGTTCCCATGTTTTCTTACCTAGGCATTCCCTTTGACAAGCACCTTACCTGGGGCCAACTGAAGACCAATAGAGTTGCTACTTTCTCTAAAACTGTTGAGGTCGTCCTTAATGTTGCCACTAGACTAGGCCAGAAGCCCATTTGGCAACTCACAACCATTTATAAAGCAAAATGCTGTGCAGTTGACTCTTATGGGGCATGGATGTGGGGCATTAGTGATCGGGGAGCTGGAAAGGGTTGAGAATGGTCTTATTAGAAGGCTATTAGCAGTCCCTAAAAGCACCAGCTCCTTCATATGCCTCTCTGAGGCTGAGATAGGGTACATTAATGATATTATAAATTTGCAACCCCTCCGTCTGTGGCTCAGAATCTGGGCAAGGAGTCAAACCTCCTTTAACTGGGCCGTGCTTGCCGACTGCCTGAAACTCGACCCATGTTTAAATATCCCTTGATTAAGGTATATTCGCAACACTTGCTTTAGTCGGGCCAGAAAGATCTCCTCAGACCCCCCAGAAGTGTTAAGGCAAGCTCTCTAAGCTCCCTGAAGAATATTTTTTTAGCCGTCTGCTTGGATGATAGAGTGCAGAGGGAGGTTGATACACCATCTGTCTAGGCATATATGAGCATTTGGAAAAATATTGGTTCCGAGCCATACTTAACATGGGTATGCAGCTAGTATCATACGTGTTTGCGAGTAAGACTCAGACTGAGCACACGTGCAATTTTTAGATGCCTTTCTCCTTCAGTGTTCTTAATTCACAAACCTACTTGTTTGGCCCTGTGATGACTGGTCTACACAAAGCACATTAATTAGACTTTATGCTTTTTTGAAAATGTTATACAACACTGAGGAAACGTTATGTTCTACTTTTACTTAGTTGCAAACACTTGCAACTGTGAGAATCTGTTTTTTAACTGTTGTTTATATTTAACGTGCCATATAGTAGAGGGCAACTGTAGTCATGTAACAAGTTGTAACCTTTTTAATCTTTATTTTTTCAGTCTATTTTTATGGCTTTTACGCTTTTTATTGATGATCAAAACTGTTGGTCGAACCAATATTATTGACCGATTGTTGTATGTATTGATGTTTTATGCACTTTTATGGTTTAGGTCTACCTAAAAAAGTTATTCTGACTGACTGCTTTTGTTATCTCTGCTTACAAGATCAAGCAAAAAGTCCCCCCATGAATCTCTATTTTAAAAAACCTGTGGCACCAGCTCTTGGTTGGTACGCTCGTTGTTGCTAATTAAAATTGAGACTTAACAACCCACTAAATTAATATTATTTTAATTCAAAATTGCATCCAACTTAATAATGTGATAAGGATAGCTGCTACCCCCAGAGTATATGATTACAGACGGGTTTTGGGAGAGGTCGATGAACATCAGTCAAAAAGAAACATTGTGTCACATATGATGGTGGTCCAAGTAGTCAAAGGCCGACAAGGCCACAGAGGGAACATTTAAATGTTTCTCCGTGTCACATTTTTTAGTAATCTGGGCTATGTGGGGACATTGACATGCTCTCATTAAGAAGAGCTCAACCACAGAAAAGGATTTGGTGGGAAAATTCTGCTGCTAAATGTTTTTTTAATTTCGAGGACCTGCAAAATTGTCCACAATTTTTAATATTTGCAACTTCATGAAGTTGTTTTCTTTACTGGAATTTGAAGCGATTAAAAAATCAGCAGACCGCTGGTTTATATAAGGAGGTGGTTTCTTTTTGTGCATCTTTCTCTTTTGTCAAACACACATGGTTTGTAATAGACACCAAGATAGTCTGCTTCTGCTCCTTGACTGGCAACTGCTTCTTTGGCAAAAGTCTCTTACAAATGTTCTATAAAACACTTTTGCCTTTCCTTCCGTGTGCTGAGAGATTTCCTTGCCTAGCTTAGTTTTCTCTGACAGGCACTTTCTTTGAAGTTACTTTTGGCAACCTTCCCTGCCCCTGACTGTTGAGAGATGTGAGGATCACCCATGGAATATAGTTGTTTGATCTCTGTACTCCAGCGATAAGAGGGTTCCTCTGCTCTTTATTGCCAATAGTTCAAACCTTATCCAGTCTGTTTCTTCATGTTTGCAAGCACAATCCTACAAATTTTACCCTCATTGATTAGATGCGGTGTCAATCTCCAGCTACATTATTAGGTGACTTTAATTGCTGTATTAAACAGCAATTTGTATGTGTATTGTGTCTAAAGTGAAAACAGCAATAAGAACAACACATCTACTGTACTGTGCAGTGCGAAGGACACATCCACTCTAGTATGCCGGGTCAAGGAAGGATTTCAAAAGATCTGCTCATTTTTTTACATTTGGAAAGAATTTTCTCCCTAGAGCGTGTGTTTGCGTGTGTGTGTGTGTATGTGCAATTATGTGTGCCTCTGCATGAGTTTATGTATGTACCCGAGTTTGTGAATGAGTGCATGCATGTCTGTGTGGGTGCACGCATGGGTGTGTGCACACTTGTGTGTGTGTACGCATGTGTGTATGGGTATGAATGTATGCATTGTCATAGGGAACATATAGGTTACAGGTACAATGCAACCAACAACATGTGCCAAAATATCAAAACTTAAAGATAGAGGTAAGAATATACAGGTAAATACAGCTTTACTGTGCTTATCTCTGCATCTACGTACTTTGAATACGTGGGAAGAAAGGTTTAGTTCAGTTAATGTACACTCACCTATATATATATATACTTTTCTTCATGATATTTTGATCCTAAATATTTATCGAATGTTATTTTGACACATGAACATAGCCCATGCAGTGAGAAGCCCCAAACTCAGACGTGGAACTCTAGATTGCACACTCCAAGGCCAGCCCACCTGCCAGCACACCACTTCCCCTCCACAATCGGCGCTGATCATGGATGGCGCATAGTCCCATAGGCGCACTTATTTCACAGTTGGGGGAGTACTTAAGCAAAGAATATAGGAAGCCAGCAGCATTTGGATGCTGCAGACGAGAGTGCAATCCCATGAGCCAATGCGTAACCCTTGTTATCGTAGCTCGGTGGTGGTGCCTATGGAAGTGCACACAAGAGCTCAGTGCAGGGCAGTGTCCAAGGCAGGCTGTGGCATAGAAGGACATTCGACGGGTCCGGGGTCAAAGAATAACTGCTAGGCAGCAAAGTGAGGCCAAAGGATTCCAATGAATCAGAACAGGCTTCCCGATATACTATTTAAAGTACCGTCAATGCAGGAGGTGCTCCTAGTGTAGTGCTAAGGGACTCGTTAAACTTAGTTGTTGAATTTGTGAATGCAAAGTTTGCAGGTTTTGTGGGCTTTCTTTTCTTCCACAAAATATAGTGTTGGTTGGTGTAGCGCAGGACGTTTCGGATGGGCCTGAGAGAAATGCAGGTAAACTCCTGGAAACGTTTAAATGTGTGGGTGTTTACTTAAACGCGCAGATTTATTTACTAATGGAAGTGGAAGGCATTGGCATATACATGTTGAAGTAAATGCGCTGAGAACAAGTTCGATTAATGTGGAGAGTAGTTATTTAAAATGTGACCATTGAAGAGAATAGTTGGATGTTATTGATTCATTTTTCATGTTGATTAAGATGGGTTAAACTCATGTGTTGTATATTTTTTTAGATGCCCCTGACCAAGGGAATCTTTTTTCCCGAAATGCATTGGGTTGAGCAATAAAATCATGATATGTGGAAACTATTCGTGTTCCTGCGCCCTTTGTGAATATCAACGTTCAGCATTTGATATGGATAAAAAGATTTGAACAACAGTCAAGTTTGGAGAATGATTAAACAAATGGTGAAAATTAAGGATAAAAAGGGTGCAACATTATGTGGCATTTAACTCATTGGATTCATACAGTTCTTTGGCTGTGCAGCTTGGGGGGACCGTTGTTCGGTTCCCCCGTGATTTGGTAAACGCTATTTCTGACACACAAACTGGGGCTTCTCTTGGACTTACAACCAGTATATAAATAAAACCTCAGTTCAATTAACACTTGATATTTTCACTTGTCTCCAAACTCTTAAACACCTCCGTTACACCAGAGCACAGGATGGAGGAAGAAAGTAATTTTAGAGATTTAGGAACACGAGGGCTTATTTATGGGGAATTGGCTTACGGCAGAGTCGCAAGCCTTCTTGATGCACTGCCCTACGCCAATTTGAAAGGTCAGGAATTCATCGTATTTATGCATTTCTCAGTGTTACTGCTCCCCTGGGGAGGCGCAAGGTTTAGGTGCTGCCCCAGGTAAATCTGGGACATCGTCAAAATCCATGGGTGTTGCAGTTTCCATGGGGGAAACACACTGCAACACCCATGGAACGCCTCCCTAGTGCAGAGTGACTTGCGCTCCTTTGCCTTCTTCCATATCTATGAGGCCATTTGAAGCCACGCAAAGCGGCTTTGTGTGGCCTCATAGATATGGTTGAAGGTTTGCTCCGCCGGATCATCAGAAAAAGTGACACTCCTGGTGCTCTCATAAATAATCGCCACAGTATGGGGCAGATTTACAATAACTGGCGCATCCCTGCATATCAGCAGGGATGTGCCAGTTATTGTGCGTCACGGCTCCGCCACCATGGATGCGCCGGATTTACAATGAGGCGCACCATGGGGCAAAAAACGGACAGATGCGTGATGCATCTGTGCCGTAAAGGCAGTGCATTGCTGGAGTTGCGTCGCAAGCGCGACGCAGCTCCAGCAAGGCTCTGGGGTGCTCTATCTTCACAATGCTGCGTCAATCCTTACGCCTGCTTCAAGCAGGCGCAGGGTTTTGACGCAGCATGGGCTCAAAAGTGACTGAGTGAAATCTTGTAGATTTCACTCAGCCACTTTTAGGAGGCGTTCCTGCGACGGAACGCCCCCCCCTGCACAGGAACGCCTGCTTCTGGCGCAGGGCTTTACAACGTGACGCATCTCCCAGATGCGTCACGTTGTAAATACCCCGCAGCATGGCGCTGGATTTGCGCCGCCGCTGCGTCACAAAAGTGACGCAACGGCGGCGTAAAAGAGGCGCAAGGGGCATATATATCTGCCCCTCTGTATTTACCATACGTAGATATTTTAGGAAGTGTTGTTCCTTGTCTTCTACTCACTTGAAAGCTCCACTTGCCTGAAATCCATTCATTCTGTGACACTTTGCAGCAGTAAACTGTGAGCTCTTTCAACAAATCAACCTTTTTATTTTGCTCATTTGTGTATTCCACTTCTCCTGACCCGTCATCTGCTTTTGGCTTGTGAACATCCGAACAAGTGTTCGAGAGGCAAAATAAGCCTGCTCTGGTCAACCCTTTGATGCCTAATTAAAAATCTCAGAAGCATATCACAGGCACAGGATCACAGTTCAGATTAAGCCCCTTCCTTGCAAAAGGCGCTACTTCAAAAGCATTTAATGATCACAAGAAATCATGAACCCCTGTTTGTAGCTGCCTGGCTTCATTTCTGACATCTTTTCTGAAGGAGCCAGCTCTGCTGTATGAATCAGCCTCACCTCCTGAACACAAACACTGTGAAATTATGCTGGGGATGAATTCCTTTGAAAGGACAGTAGCCCCCTGGCTGCGAAATGGTTTTACCGCAGCAGGAGAAACGCATTTGCATTTTCTATCCATTCCTAACATGTAATTTCACTCTGTTAATTCGTAGATTGCTATAGGAAAATATTTGTATTGTAATTAGAGAGGTGTACGTCTTGTTGCGCGGTGTGACACGGACTGCAAATCTCAATCAAATGGGTCTCACGTGCCTGGTACTTTTATAAGTGTTTCATGCTCACATTTATCATGACTCCCTCAGAGGCCTTCGTTAAAAAATGTTCTGTTAGTATCTAAGCGTCGGTCTGCATCAGCACAACACACCTCCATTGTGTGCAGTACGCGTTTGGGCACTCAATAAATAAAAAAAAATGGGGGAGTATCTGTCATACACCCACATACTGTGGCAAAGCACACTGAGTACTGTCAGGTATCGCCCAGGTAGTTGCCATCCTGCAGGCTCGTGCTGCAAGCCAACTTAAACTCTGAAACAAGGGTATAAAGATTCTCATAGAACAGGAGGGGCTCGTGACTGCCACTCAGAAATTATATACATATATGAGGTCTCCTGTCCTGGATGACGCAAGAACAAGGCCTCTTCCTGCCTGTCTAGGACACCAAAGAGTGCCTGAGACAGTTGTGTCCCCAACTCCTCTTGGGAAGCATGCAGACTGCCAAATGTCTGTGTGGTATCTTGTCCTGTGTTCTAGCCAGGTGTGTCTTCTCTAGCCTCGTGTGGAATATTGTGAGCCGTATGGGATCTGTGATGTCATTAATGCGAGTTTCCCATTACTGTGGGTTGAAACCGCAATCTACAGCTGGGAGCTGAGCTGATTTCTAATTACCTAGCACCTGGTAGGATTCCCTTACTTGTAACTTGTTAAGAGGATGTAGAGCACCAGCCAGAGCTGCCGACTCAGGAGCTGGAGATCCGGGTTCGAATCTCGGTTATCAGTGCAACCTCCTGTGATTCTGAGCATATCACTTAATCTCCTCGTGCCCATGGACACTACCTGATAAGACGCGCTATAAATCTACAAATCTAAACCTGGTCCTTAAAACAGCATCTGTTCCTGTACCTACCGCCTTGGTCTTCTATCCAGTGTGCACTGTTGAAATACAGCAGTGGTGCAGACTGAAGAGGAGATCCATGTAAATGCCAAGCTCAATAAGGAACCCAACCAATGTCTCCAGACCTATCACCCCTAAAGCAGAGCACAGGACCTGTACGGTTGGTGTGCTGCAAGAGTGAGCAATAAAGAGAAGTGCTGATTAAGAACTATGGGGCATATGCATCAAAACTTAATTTTGCGATTCCCAAATACCGATTATTACCGAATCGCTATTTGGTAATCGCAAATGTCAATACATCAAAAAATGTGCAATTTTTTGCGATTCGGTAGAATTCAGAATCGCTATCAGCTAATTAAAAAATGCGATTTGCATCCTTTGCGTATCCGCTATAAGAGAATCGCTAATAGCGAATCTGAGAATCCGATGCAGCATGATGACCTCACAATCGGGAAGTGAGCCATCCCATGCTGTTACCTGTGTACTGAGAGCAGCCGCGGTCTGTGCAGGTAAGAGCGGTGGGGCGGTGGGACTGTGTAAGGGGGGATTTCGAGGGACGATGCTGAGGGAAAAATAAATAAATAATACATTTTCCCTTCGCAACATCCCTCAATATCCCCCCTTACATGGCCCCACTGCCCCACCGCTGTTACCTGCTCAGACCGCGACAGAGTGAGAGTGAGGAGGAGGAGGCAGACTGCAGGAGCACAACACTAGGAAGCATGTTGGGACAGCTAAACCTGTGCAGTTATCCAGCATGGCATCAGGAACCCCCCATAAGGAGCGCAAAAGAAAGCTGAAGTTCAGTGAAAAGGAGTTGGAAATCCTCATAGAGGAAGTGGTGAAGAGCCATATAAAACTGTTTGGCAAACAGTCACTGCAGGTCCCAGATTCTGAAAAAAGAAAAATATTGCTGGGAATACAATCCAAAATCAACACAGTGGGATCACACAGTGCTCCATTACGGATCTGTGCAAACGGTCCTATGACCTGTGGAGCCAGGCCAAGGAAAGGGTTGCTGCAAGGCTAGCTGATGCAAAAAATACTGGAGGAGGACCATCCACACAAGCAGCCCCCACAGCCTTCTGGGACCTGGTGGAGTCCACCCTTCAGCCTGAGGCTGTTGTTGGAGTGACGCTGAGCGACTCCTCTGCACCGCCCAGTACTTCGCAAGGTAAGATGCATGCAAATGACCATACAATGCTAGAATTACAAAACATACTCCATAAGTCTGATCTGGCTTAGTGTAGGGAATAGTACTAAAGACCATATTTTACTTGTAACACACAAATGCATTTTGGGAATAGCAGTCAGCAACTCCAATTGAAAAGGCAAGTGGTTAGCAAGCCAGCATAGCTGCAATCAATTGTGACACGCAAGTTTAATATGTACGCATAGTGTGTTGATAAATAACTTTATTTAACAATACTATGTGCAAGATGAAATACATGTCCAAATATGCAAACTGAAATTGCACTGTTTAACATCACAGATGCACCTGCGCAGGAGTCAGATGACAGTGAAGGCCATGCCCAGCTGGAGACTCAGCCACTTTTAGGAGTAGACATCGCAGTGTCAACATCACCCACAACACCTGCACCCACAAGATGCAGGTTCACAGTGGCACCATTGCCTGCACTAGAAATTGCAGAGGAGAGCCAACCTAACCTTCCAACAGCACAGTCTGGACAGACACTCACATCAAGACCACGCGTCCAAGTGCAATGTAGGAATGACCGCATCAGGAGGCGCAGGGCAGGTGCACAAATGAGAGCAGAGGAAGGTGACAGATCAATGTCCTTTGGTGGGCTGGAGAACGCAATGTTGAGGGTACAGCGCCTGCAATGCAAACACATGCCTTCAATGCATGCACACCTTGGCAAGGAACATGGGCGAGATGAGTGACAGCATCAAACAGCTCACAACAGCTGTGCAGGAAGGTCATAGAGAAACCAATCAACACTTTGGTGACATGACACAAGCACTCAAGGAGTTATGCAAGCTGATTCAGGAAGACCAGGTGTCCCACTGCAAAAGACACCATCTATTTCTTGGCCGCTTAGATGGTACACTAGGATCATAAACTGCCTGAGCACCACAACAGCACTACTGTCTCGACATCCTGTAGGCATGCAGGTGGAAATGACACATTGCTGCAGTGATGTGGCGAGGGCACTGATACAGGTCACCAATGCTGTGGTGCAATTGCAAACTACTTCAGTTGCTGCTAGTTGTGTCATGGGTGGAGGGAATAGTGAGGATGCCTCCAGCCTCAGTAGCAACATGGCACCAGTGACTGTATGCAGGAGGTGCAGCACAAGGAATACTCCAGCATCAGAGGGCTCAAACAGGGATGTGTCAGAGCACCCAGAACGGGCAACGGGAGTGCGTGGCTGCCAGAAATAGTGTAGCATTGAGCACAGGAATGTCATTTGGTGAGGTAACCATTATCCAAATTTGACTGGGCTGATGTAAAAGTACCATGGCAAAGTTATCCTGTTGCATTCTGACTTACACATTGCACGTTTTCTGCTTGGTATCTGTGCATTAACACAAACTGAACTCTTTTTCTTTAAATAAATCAAAATGGCAATGAAACCATGTAGGGTCTCATATCATCATTACCCACCTTAATAATAATTCTGTGTTATTTCTGCACATCGCTGTCTTCCTTCTGCTGCACTCGATGCGTTTGCTGCTTGTTGAGTTTGTAATGGCTAATATTCTTCATGGGGTTCAGTATCCGAGAGTTCCAGGGGTACGCCTCTAGCAGTTTCAATGTTGTGCAACATGGCACAAGTGGCAACAATTTCACAACAAGTGTCTGGCCTGTACTGCAATGCCCTGCCAGTTTTATGTAGGCTGCGGAAGCGACTTTTCAGTAGGCCAAAGGTCCTCTCAAACACATTGCGTGTTGATATGTGCGCTGCATTGTACCGCTGTTCACTTGGTGTATTTAGATTTAGGTTTGGTGTCAGTATGAATGAGCGCACAACATATGCACTGTCACCTATGGGGTAAAAGGAAATATATTGCTCACTGCTATGTCTCACAATGACCAGAGAATCAGCAAAACAGAGTTACATGTGTTTACCAAGCAGGTGGCCTTCGCCAAATTCACCCCTAAGGAGACATGTATGTATGCCACTGTGTCTGAAGATGTAGGAATCATGTGTACTACCTGGGAATCTTGCCACTATGTCTGTGATGATGTGCTTTGCATTGCATATGAGTTGTATATTCAGTGAATGATATGACTCTCTATTCCTGTAAATGTACTCATTCACTGAGGGGGGACATATAGCTACATGCATCCCATCATTGCAACCAATTACATGGGGGATGTGGGCTATCTTGTAAAAGTCAAATTTTGTTTCCTGCAATTCCTGTGGTGTTGAAGGAAATCTTATGTGGTGGTGCATCCTCAGTAACATAGCATCCAGGAATGCATTAAAGAAACACAATAGTGCACTTTGGGAAACCCCTCCTGCTGCAGCTATTATCCCCTGGAAGCTACCTGAGGCTAGGAGGTGCCGTGAACATAGGACCTGCACATGGGTGGGGATGGCATGTGTTCTGAGAGTCTCACGCTGCAGTAATGGATCTAATTCAGCTATCAGATCATAGATCATGGAAGAATTCAACCTATATTTCTCAATAATCTCTTCCTCTGTCTGACCCAACAATGTAATGCGCAATCTAAAAATGCGTTCCTGTATCCCCCTTCTTCTTTGTGCTGCTGCTTGTATCCTCATCCTCCTCGCCATGACGTACAGTGTGGCCATTGTGAAACATTCTGAGGCCTTCTGGGGCTGTTTAAATTGTTTTCACCTGGTTAACACCTGATTTAAATTGGTGCTATTTTGCATGTGCAAAATTGCGAATCCTGGCGTAATTGCAATTTGCAAATGTTTGCTGCATAAGCTTGCGATTACCTAATTGCGAATTCGCAAATACGAATTCGCTATTTCATGATCTCAAAATTGGGATAGCAAATTTAGTGAATTTCCGAAATATTCTGTAAATTTCAATGATGCATTGCTTTGTGCTATTTTGCAATCACAAGCGGTTGATTTTTGCATATCGCACTGTTTGCGATCGCAAAATTGCTTGATGCATGTGCCCCTATATCTCAATGTTGCTGAGTGCTGCAGGATGGAGTACTAATTTAGTTTAAGTAAGGTACTGATAGCGCATGAGACTGAGTAGCGCTCAGGAGAATCTTGAGAAGATGTTTGTTGCAGCAGCATTTAAAATTGGAAGGCCTGACTGATTTCTGCCTATGAGCACATGGAGTATCAGCACAGTGTAGTGAGGGTGAGTAACACTGTGTTGCGCAAAGCTGATGGGGTACTGATGTTCATTGAATGGCGCGATGAACTAAAAGTAAAGTGTGGTGCTGCTTCATCACAAAATGCCATTGGTACAATTCTAAAAGAAAAGCACAGTGTAACGTGAAAAGAGCTTGTTCGTAAGAACTGTCTGAGGTAGTTTTGCAGAGGAAAAGCGTGGGGTTTTGCTGAAATTGTGCCGGAATTGGATACGCCTACTGACATCAGATGCCGGCAGTTCGCACACGAGGAGAAAGAGCGCATTGTAGCTGTGTAGGGTGAGAGCTGCGGGCCCCACGGCCTCCTGTGGCTATCCTCTGCCTGGGATATTTTCTGAAGGGGAAGCCGCACCAGCACCAGAAACCAGCAGCATTCGTGACCGCGGTCCCTCCAGTGACGATGGACTGACGGGGCCAGCATGAGGGACAGTGGTCAGCGTAGGAGCATAGTAGCACCGGTGAACACCTTGTATTTTGGCATTTTGGCCCCCGATTACCTGCCGCTGTGGGGGAGTGGATGCTGGCTGGTTTGCTGCATGCCATCATGCTCAAGTGAGGAGCTTGAAATTGAGCTGGTAGCTGGTTGTGAGTGAGGTGGTAGTGGCACAAAACGGCAGTGGCAAGAGGAAAAAACGGGGCCGCTCCTCACTACCTCGAAAAGGCACAACCTCACATCAGGCCTATCCAGGCTGAAGCATCCCAGCTGACCCCGGAGGGCAGTCTCAACCTGCCCAGTCACCCCTGCTGAGCCACTTGGTAATCAGAGAACAAAGAGCAAGGAGTGAGGCAGGGAGTTGTGAGCAGTGGTAGTAACAGAGGGTGAGCCCAGGTCCACCCACAGAGACGGCCCAGCTAGGCTGGTTGTGGTTTGCAGGTGGTTCTGCAAGTTCCTACCCCTCTTGCTAAACTCCCAACACTCTATGTGCAGCCCAGTACTTGGCCAACAAAGCCCAATGGAGCCTGATGGAGGCAGAACCACACAGACAACAATTAACCTGTACTGAGCTTGGGAGACCGCACAGAGTTACTGCGCCCAAGGCCTTGGTTATTACACTCTTTGTTATAATCATCATCCGTATCCACATTCTGAATCCCGGCCTCAGACATTGGGTACAAGGCAAACGACAGCTGGTTTTGCAGCTTGGGTCAACAGTCAGTGGTTCTGATATTGGGAAGGTGGTGGCACGCAGTAAGTGTCTTGCAAAATCAATTAATTAACGGCCCAATTTTTGAAGATGCCCTCTAGGTGCTTGCGCTCAGGCCACTCAATTGCACCCTAAGGATCTATTTCAGAGTCCCCAGGGGTTGCTCCAGGGTTAGCTGGACTTATACTCAATCACTCCAGCTGCCCTAAATTGCAAAAGACAATTAGGTGGAAGAAGCCCCGAGCTCACTTGTCCCATTTGAAATCCCATCTGTCTGTATTCTCCATGTTTTTGAAGGGTCTGAGGGGAACAGTGTTAAAGGATAAGGATTTGGGAATGGCTCCAGGTGCAGTTAATATGGAAGGGGTGGGCATAAGTACTGTTGTCTTTGAGCTGACAGTTGCACATCAGCTCAAGTTCACCAAGCAGAACTTAGCGGGACCAACCCTTCCAACTCAGCCCACTGGCAAATGTGCTTTAACTATGGCAGTCAAAGAAATGGAAATGGACACGGATATGGATTTGGATATGGATAAGGAGGATGTTAAGGTTAAATCCAAAACAAATTATTTTGATGCTAAGCTGTTGGCCAAACCCATGGCCACACTGGAGCCCAGGACCCCGTCATTGTAACTAGCCCCTTGAACGTTCCAGAGGCATCATCAGGACTCTCTCCTACACCTTTGAATAGATCCCATGAGTGTTACAGAACGATGACTGCAGTTCAGATTCTGAGAATTTAGAGGACTTCACATTGCCAGATATTGCCATACACATGGAAAAAAATCAAGTATTGGAGGCTAACTTAAAAACACTGGGTGCCCAGGAATCTGCTTTCAGATTGTCACCAGACTATCCTGTTAGTTGCCCTCACATGCCAGCTTTGTATAGTAGCACTCCCTCCAGTGTTTCCCTTGTGCGATCATTAGGGCTATCAAAATTAGAGGTGTTCCCAAATAAAGGGGTGCAAGATACTTGGCAATCATTGAATAAGGGGGTCAACGGAAATGGGGGAGGGAGAGCTAATTTTGACATACTTTATGCACTAGAGAGGATTCTCTTGTCAATTTTAAATTCTGCTTGAGAAATCTATTGCAAACGCTGATCAAGTGCTGGATGTATTATGCCTGATTCTAATCGGGGTGCAGCAGCTCACTTCTGCCGGTTCTTGTCTAGGTAAAGCAGAAAAGGGTAATGATGTGAAGTCTCAGGCAATTCAGACTATTTTAGGGGTGATGGAAATGGGAATCCAGGTGGGGACATGTGAAGATCTGGGGGCCGCTTTCACTTTGTTGACCAGAGATAGCCCTATGTTAGATAATGTGTCTCGTATTTCCCCTAAAAACCAAATGTAGGGGGATCATCTGCATGCTGTTTTAAGGGAAAACACATGCATCAGCACTTAAGAATCCTCTGCCGATGTATTCTATTTTTAAAAAAGGGAACACTAGTTTGTCTCGTGAAATAGCTTTATCAAGTGACCCTCCCTTTGTTAATCAGTCTAGGGTTGAATTAGATGCTGCACGCCCTGGGGAGGGTGTCCTCATGTAGAAAGTAATGGGTTAAAAGTACGGAAGGAGAAGAAGAATGGGATTTGGTGTGTCACAAAACGTAAGCCTAAAACATTTATGTTTCCTATGGTTTCTGAGGAACTTGAAGTTTCCCCTTTGCCCCACATTGGAAATGAGCCCAAGTCCGCTGGGTCCCATGTTGGTCAGGATTAAGGGTGCCTAGAGGTAATTCCTCTTTGTCCCCCTATCATGAAAGTTGAACCGCATGGGGGATGAGGGCAAGAGGAAGGGCATGAGGATATGAGGATAATTGGATACACCTGGGTGGGAGGTTGTGCACCAAACGGGAGAATCATAAAACAAGTATAGACCTGGGTTTAGAGCACCATAAAACAAGGATAGACCTGGATTTAGAGAGTATCGTAGTAAAGACAAATTATGTTCTGTCAGAGGTAGGGCAGGTTGTGGATAATTTTCCTCCAAACCTTTCTGGTAGGGATACTTTCCCTGTACGGTTAGATCCTAATCAAGGGAGGTGTTTTGAAGGGGAGCCTGACTTTACTTCACCTATAGGACATATGCAAGAGTCGGGGGTTGATCCAAGGCAGAGTGTCAAGGTATGTGTAGTGTATGGGTCAGGGCAAGCACCTAATACCCTGATTTTTGCTTCACTGTTTGATAGAGAATTGGGCCCACTCAATAGAAGTTTACTTTTGCAGTTACTATCTGAAATTGAGGAGAAGTGGACTTCTGAATTCCAGAGTAACTTTTAGCTCTGGGATAATCGCAATGTTAGTTTTGGCCAATGTCGATCATTTGAGGAAAAATGGGATTGATGTTCTCCCGTTTGCAGAGCCAGTTTCTATTCCGCTTGAATCCCATAGGAAAGATTGCCAGGATTTAGGTAGAGTGTTATCTAATACTAGGGGGACTGTAAATCCGAAAGATATTAAAATCTCGGTTGGTAGTATTTCTGGGAAGAGAGTGAATAATATAGTGAGACCATCGATGGAGTTCACTGAGTTTTTCCCACTTCGAGCCCCGCTTGAAGCACGGAGTTCAACAAAAACTCCACCAACCGCAGTGCAGCTGAGTTTTTCTTGCATGTGGCTCACCAGCATTAAGTTGGCAACTGTGTATGAAAAAAATGAGTGATAGACTGCCTCCATGCGAGATTTGGAAATTTGGGTAGTCACATCAGGTTGCGAAAGTTGCCGCTTGCGTTGTAAAAGCTGCCGTTTGAGAAGGAAATCTACCCGAGCAGCAGAAAGAAGCAGTGCCCTCTGGTGTGCTGTGTTATGCTGTTTGCACTGATTTTACAGCATAGTACAAGCTCTCAGTACTAAACATCAGCGCAAACAGCATGACGATCAGAATTCCACTGCTCGAGGAACTCCATTGAATCTCTCAGAGTTGTTAGGTAACTCCGCGAGTTCCACCCACCCCTACTTTTGTGCCCCTTAAAGCAGGCAGACAAGAGACCTAACCTTTGATGAGTTGTCCTCCCTAGTATCTCCAAGTCAAAAGAGGTAGTGATGCGGTTGCCCTTGTTCCTGCCAAATGTTACTGTCTACTCCAAGATGCTTAATTCCTTCGCATTGGTCAGAGTTTAACACCATTTGTCTTTCCTGTGCTCAGAGGCAGGCCATTGCCTTCTGAGCCATGGTCATGTTATCTCCCAGCCAAGAATGTGTATTCTGGCTCTAATGGTCAGATTTGCGGTAGCATTGTGTATAAGCCAATTCTGCCTTAGGCATCCTAAAGAACATTATGATAACGTTAGTTTACTTTATAGGTTCCTGTAATTCAGATTGTGAAATTTAAATAAGAACTACATTTGAAGAACGTTCCTAGCATTTTCCGAGGCAAAGATATAGAATTAAATATTTTAATCACAACTAGCCCTGAACGCTGTAAAATGTAGCTGAACCTACACAGTGAAACAGCTTTTAGGCCTTGTTAGAAATTGGGTTACTGGTTGACGAGGGTAAAAGACCTGATGAAGCAGCAAGCGCAACCCTAGTCAGGGCAAGCAAACCCCAAGTTAACCTGTGCTTAACAGCTTGGTAGCTTAGCACAGAGCAGTCAGACTTGCCTTAGAGGTAAAGTATGTGTGCAACACCTCAAACAGTAAAACAGTGAAAACACCACGCAAAAAGATCCCGCACCAGGCTACATAAATTGAGAAAAATGTAATAAATGAAACAAGACTAAAATAACAAAATTCAATCAGTATAACTGGAGGTATGAATTTTTTAAGAAAAAACTGAAAAATAGTGACTACAAGCATTAAGCGTCAACTAGGGTGTTGGACTTGGTCCTTATCTGCAGGGTAACGCCCAAAGGTTTTGCTGCCTTCTTCCCATTTTTTCTAACCTGGTTTTGGTTGGCCGTAGGACTGTACACTTGCCAAACAGTGCTAAAGTGCTTGTGTTCTCTGCTTAAAACATGGTAGAATTGGCTTATATCCAATTGGCATATTTATTATACTTACAAGTCCCCGGTATTTATCATTATGATGGCGGAAGGACCTGAGTCCGTCAGCCATCGTTACAGGAATTGGGAATATCTGCCTATATCGCGACGGTCCCACCCATGGAATCACAATGCGACCGCCACGGTGGTGGTCGCAGTGGGCATGTTTACCATTGCGGTGGGTGCTGCTGGCTGCAGCACCCGCCGCAATGGTAAAAATGCAGGGTTTGCGTTTCCCTGCACTACGTGGCAGGCACCATGCGGTGCCTGCCACATAGTGCGGGGACATGTAGGGGGGCACCATAGGTACCCTCCAAGTGCAGTAGGGAAGTGCCCCTGGTGAAGGGGGTCCCGCAACGGGCCCCCGAAGTCAATCTCCGCCAGCCTTTGAATGGCGGGTGAACCGCCATTCTAGGCTTGCGGAGATGAAGCATCCTAATATGGTGGACAGTGCTGTTAGGCACTGCCACGATTCTAGGTATGCTTTGCGGGTTCGCCTGGCAATCCAAACGATTGCCTGTGGCGACTATGGCAGACGGAATTCTCGTCCGCAAGAAAACCGCATGCTATCATAATTTGGCAGGCGGAGAATGGCAGCAATTTGGCGGTGAATCTGCCACGGGCAGGCTGCCGGTGGCGGATTCACCGCAATCCTAATGAGCCCCTATATGTGCCTATGGCCTGTAAATGAAACGTTACCAGTAGGCCTGCAGCACTGATTATGCCACCCACTTAAGTAGCCCTTTAAACATGGTTCAGACCTACCATTGCAGAACCTGTATGTATAGTTTTAGACTGCCATTTCAACCTGGCAAAATAAATCTTTGGGCAGGCCCAAACCTTCCTTTTTGATACTTTTAAGTCCCCCCTATTGTAGTCCCTGTATAGCCCAGAGTGGAGGGTGCAATGTATTTAAAAGGTAGGACACTGTTAAGATTTACATGTCATGGTAGTGAAAAACTCTTACATTCATTTTTCGCCCACTGCAAGGCCTATCTCTCCCATAGGATTACATTGGAATTACCTTATTATATTTTGTTTCGAAACTAAAGGTCATTGTTGATAAAGGTTGCATTGAGTGATTGCACTGTTTTCATATGCATTCTTGTTAACATGACGCAGCTCTGCAGGCCAAAATAAGTCCCTGTTCCCAGCCTCTCCCTTGCGGTTGGCCTGAACTTATGTCTTTTTCCCAGTGCAGCGCAACCAGATCTCTCCAAAAGCGCTTTGTGCATCTTGGCACTATTTTTCACTAAAAACGTTAAAAATCTATATCTTCGGTTCTACCAATTGAATTTTTATAATTTAAGTTTTGTTTTAATTATTATAAGTCTGATCTATTTTTCTTACTTGATGGTTTTACCGTTTGAAGTGTTGCAGAAATACTTACGCACAACCTCTAAGTTTAGCCTGACTGCTCTGTGCCCAGCTACCTGAGCGTGAACACAGGTTAATTTAGGGTTTGCTTGCCTCTTACCCTGACTAGGAGTGTGGTTGCTGCTTGACCAGGGATCACACTCCAGTCAACCAACAACCCAATTTCTAATAGTTTATAGTACAGCTTTGGTTAGTTTTGCGGGTTGATTTGGTGGTACTTATATTTTTATCTTTACAGGTTTGGTTTTTCTTTCATATTTTGTTAAATTATCATACCTTTCAAGTTCCTTTGTCGAGTTTTATGTTTAGGAAGTTGGCATTGTTGGTCAGCAGGACGGCATTCTAATTTGTAGTCTTGAAATGGAAGCTAAAGTTTGGAGGTATAAATAAAAAGATAGGTTTTAGTTGTATATATTATGTTAAGTGGGAAGCAGGTTTTTTTAGGGTATTTTTATATTTGTGTGTTCATATTTCTTACATTTAGTGGTGGGTGGTTGGTTTTGTGACGGGTTGCTCCTGGGATTTCTCTCTAGAATTTGGCAGTGTCACATTCTTGTAGTTGTAGTATTTTTTCTGCAAAATCTAGCTGCTTTTTCTGCTATTTTTATTTTGTTAATTTAATTAGTTAAAAAGTTCTACTGGTTACCTTGTTGTACGTTCACATTTATTGGTTACTTTGTGTGCATCTTGAATTATTTTTCAGTTTGCTCCTTATTTGGTGGACACACATCAAGGTTTATGTTTAAGTCTTCTTTATATGTCTATGAAGAAAGATTATTATTTTTAAGTCAAAATTATTTTATATTTGATTTTAATAGTTAATAATTTATATATTCTTGTGAGATTTTTATTTTATATTAGTGCAATGTGTGTTGTATTTTAATTATCAATGTGTTTGATGTAGATATAGTATGGTAATTCATTTGTAATATTTATATTTTGTTTTAAGCGTGAAGTACTATATAATTGTAGTTAATATTGTTGATTCCATAGTTTTTTTCTCAATATTTAATATTTTGCTTTTTGATATTTTTCTGTTTGATATTAAGTATCTTAGATATTTTTACAGCGAGATTTTTGTTACCAATATTTTTATATTTGGCTGATATTTTAGTGAACAGGACCTAGAGCTGCCTAAATGATAAACATAGGTTGCGTAGGTAGGATGGAAACCAGTGAAGGGAATAGCCACTGAATCCCATTCAGGGTGCAGATGAGTGTGGAATGGTTGAAATTGTCAAAGGTGGCTGAGAAGTCCAGCGATATTACAATCAAGGTGTCATCTCTTCATTTGTTGTCAGGAGGTCATCATCATCATTAAGAACTGTGTCTGTGTCTGTGCAGCAGTGTGATTAGGATCCAGATTGAAATTCATGCAAGACATGATGATTGTTACCTTATTACATTTAATAAGCTGTCATTTCTAAATCGGAACAAGTAAGCAGTTCATGTTTGGTGTTTTTGGAATTGTAATGAAAAATCCTTTCTTGTGGTAAAGTTGGATTTTAAATTACAGTTTTGAAAATGCCACTTTTAGAATGTTCCTGCTTTAGCCATTTAGTGCCTTGTATAGCTGACAGTATGGCGTTTTGTTTTCGTCCTAGATAGCCACGCACAATAGAGAGCTGAGGTGCGTTTGGATGAGCCATCACTGACAAGATTGGAGGGCAGCGCTGGGCACAGCCCTGCTTACACTTGAATATGCTGTGACTCGTCTCCACGCAAAGGACTGCATAACCTCTTTAGTTAGTCTGGAGACAAGGCAGGGAAGACAGGAAAGCTGTGGGGTTGAAAGGGAAACCTCTTGAAGGTTCTCCCACGTCAAAAGGAGAACAGGGTACAAATATAAAACCTCAGACACCATCCATTCTGTACAGTTCTGGACATGGGGATGCTCTGCCAGGAAGATGAACTGCTGTGCTGCTAAAAGGACTGCCACTCTGCTGCCCTGAAGGAGCTTCTGCCCTGTTGTTCTCACCTGTTGTCCTCTTGCCTTGGTAAGAGGGACTGAACCTGCATCTGTTGAACCCAGGACCCCAAAATGATTCTAAGGGCTTGTTATCCGGCTTCCTGACTAGAGCCTCAAGGACAGAGGGATCCAACAGCCTTGAGCCCAGCACCTGAACTCTGCTGTCTGTGAGTCCTACCTTGCCACGGGGTGCCATTCCAGTCCTGGACACTTTGAAGTTTTGCCTGAACGTGCCAGAACCAACATATCACCTTTGCCCCTCAGCGCAATCCCAAGGAAAACCGATGCATCGCCTCTGCTGTGAGGATTCTCTCTGTGCAAGGATTCTGCATCACCGTAGCAGCCAGCTTCAGAACCTCCCCTGTGTGAAGCTTCACCGACGCTGGCCCACTCATTGCAAATATCTTATCGAAGGCAGCCTCAATGGCGAAGCACGATCTTGAATAACAGCCTCCCAGCTTGTCGTATCCGACTCATTGCTTAGACTCACTCTTGAAACTGGACTTTGCATCACAAGCTCTCGTTGGTGAGATCATCAATGATGACGCAGGACCTAGCATCGCGACTCAGCAGTTCATCAAAACTGACACATTACTGCGGCTGCACAGTGTATTCTCAACACGGGACGTCACAACACAT
The DNA here is from genome assembly GCF_964204655.1 of Triturus cristatus. NCBI lineage: Eukaryota > Metazoa > Chordata > Amphibia > Caudata > Salamandridae > Triturus > Triturus cristatus. Next base: position 681,066,117 of record NC_140587.1, read on the forward strand.
TGCAACCAGCATTTCAAGTGCTTTTATTCAGCTGGCCTAGCTAGGTCCCAGTAGTCACCCCGAGCTCTATCGCGGTCGACCCGAACATGTAAATTTGTCCCGGTGCGGCACAACCAGATATCCACAGTTAGTGCTTTGTGCTCTTCAGCTGTATTTTCACTGAACTCTTTACACCTGCATATCTCCAGTTCTACTGATTGGATGTGTGTCCTATTGGTCTTGTTTTATTTATTAACAATTACACTATTTTTCTAAACTGGTGTGGGCCTTTTGTGGTGTATTTTCACTGTATAACTGTTTGAAGTGTTGCACAAATACTGTACAGTTAAGGCTGACTGCTCTGTGCCACGCTACCCAGGGGTTGAGCAAAAGTTATTTTGGGGTTTGCTTGTGACTTCACCTTGACAAGGATTTTGGCTCCTGCTTGAGTAGGGTTTTACCTCCAATTTGTTACAGCAAAAATAAGCAAACGAGAGCAAAACGTAATCACTGCACCAATAAGAGCTGATATACACATGAGAAGTAGCCTGAGACTACTAATAGATATCGGATATCTAGCCGCAACAATAAAAAGTAAAAAGGAAAACCAATCATATTTGAGAATTCCCACATGCATTTCAATCCAGAAACATCCCCAGTATTCTTGGCAGTGAAGATATTTGCTGCATATCCTTCCCATGTATTTTAAGTTGCAAAGGCATCAAGTGAGGTAAATAATCTTTTCAGAATTGCAGCTTGTGTATTCTCTTAACTGCTGAGGAGTGCTCACCCATAGTCCGTTTTTTTAGTTACTATTGTATATTTATAGACACTACAATTCCCACAAGGATTAAGTAGAATTACAGGGGGTTATTGCTATGGGGTGTTCCCAATAAGCCCTATTTCCTTGGGTGTTTCTGTACTAATATGTTAAGCTTTCATTCCTTTTTAATAATGGTATCTGCAGTCTGTAAATTTTTGTGTTAGACCTGTCAGCCTTGGTGTGGTCTTCCCTCGAACTTTTTGCCTTCATCCCTCCTGTTTTCTGAGCTTGTAAGTGATCTTTTTGTTGACCGGGAGCCAGTTTAGGTCTCTCAGATGGTCCGTGATGAGGACAAGACAGCATTGATCTGGTGGTTCATTGAGAGGGGGGGTTCCGAGCACTGCTGGCCACTAGGAGTTGTCCCAGGCAGAGGGGTTGGAGCCCAGGATGAGGACTTCGGTCTTGACTGAGTTGAGCTTGAGGCAGCCGTCCTTCATCCAGGTGGCTACTGCCTTTATTGCACTGTGAAAGTTGTTCTTGGCGGCCTTGGGTTTGTCAGAGAGGGAAATGAACAGCTGGGTGTCGTCGGTGTAGGAGACAATGTTGAGTCTGTGATGTCTGCCAATTGTTGCAAGGGGGCCATGTAGATGTTGAAAAGAGTAGGGCACAGGGAGGAGCTCTGTGGCACTCCGCAGCTGATTTATGTGGGTTCTGAGAGAAAAGGTGGAAGTATGACCCTCTGTGTTCGGCCGGTGAGGATGGAGAAAATTCAGGCGAGCGCTATGTCATGGATGCTGGCATCATGAAGACTAGCACAGAGGGTGTTGTGGGAGATGGTGTGGAAAATGGCTGAGAGGCCCAGGTGGATGAGTACTGAGGTTTTGCCTCTATCAATTAGGATGCGGATGTCGTCTGTGACGGTGAGGAGAGCGGTCTCAAACTAAGATTGGAAGAGGTCCAGGATATTTTAAGATTCGATGAACTCAGAGTGTTGGATGTTGATGGCCTTCTCGATTACTTTGGCTGGGAAGGGAAGCAGGGAGATTGTTCTGTAGTTATTGAGGTCCGTCGGGTCAGCAAATGGTTTCTTCAGTAGAGGGTTGATCTCTGCGTGTTTCCAGTCTTCAGGGGTCGATGGCTTCTCTGAGACCTCATCCAGCATCCCCCAGCGAAGATAACTAACTCCTCCCAGGGCACTGCCAGCTGCCTGGCCCCACTGAACTCTGCCTTCTCTCCTGATCTTTTGTTCAAAATTTCTTTTAAGCTTGAAGGTAAGCCGAGAATGCGCTAACTCCACCTCATTTATCGCAACTGCACTCCACCTCTGTTGGCCTTTTGACCCGGACTTATGTGAACAGGTACCTGCAGTTGTGGCTTTGATCTTTTGGGTGCTATTTTTTCTTCAAAGCAAAAGGAGGGCTAGCTGAGGTTTAAAGACTGCCAGGGGTTAACTCCCCTTCTCAGTAAGAATGTGAGATAAAAATAACTCCAGGGTACACAATAGACTTTATTAGGGTGCCCCTAGACCAGGATGAAAGATCAAGCTGTAACAGGAGGGAATTCAACCTGCCATTGAGTGAAAAATAGGTTGACATATTTCAGCCTAATACCCTCAACGGAGGTATGGCAGTCTTCTTCAGTACCTTATGGAAGCTTCTACAAGGTATGTGTAAGTAACAGGTGATAAAAACAAAAATCTAATTGGCATATACAAAACCAGTGGTTGAAGTGGAAAACCACTTTGTAAGGAATCCACTGGTTTGTTTACCTGAAAGAAACAAAATGTTTTGGTATCAAATATACATACATTTGAACAACATATTATAGCACTCATTCCAACAATTCTATGTTACAGGAAAAATCGGGGAACTTGATCAGGGTTGCTACGGCTATCAGTAACCGACACACCAACACAACTTTGGGGTATCAAGAAAATGCATAAGCTTGCCCCAAACATTAGGTAACATGCCTCAACTTTACCTTAGTGATAAACTCAAGGTGGCATCAAGTCCTATAATAATAAAAGCACACATGCAAATCAATTTGTCATGGGACAACAAAGGTGGGTGAAACAGTTGACTCAATTGTGAACCACATCGATACCCCAACTACCTGAGTATAATATTTCTTGTAATAAGTAGGACTGATAAAGCTCATGGTGGAAAAATTGTATATCCCTGCTGTTGCATCATAAAGAGACAAATGTGCAGCTGGTGTGACCCACGGTACATATCCTAAATAATTGTCACTCCATTACCCCTTATAATGTCTCAGCAGCAGCATGAGCTACTCCCTCTCAGTGTGAAGGTAAGTAAACAATGATGCATGAAATAGATGCATGGAATAGATGCATAAATACAGAGGGAACACCTGCTTTCCTCCTTTTCATACACAGGTAAAACGGTTTAGTAAGACTCACCCTATCTCTTATCAAAGGCAGCCTCAATGGCGATGCACGATCTTAAATAACAGCCTCACAGCTTGTCGTATCCGACTCATTGCTTAGACTCACTCTTGAAACTGGACTTTGCATCACAAGCTCTCGTTGGTGAGATCATCAATGATGACGCAGGACCTAGCATCGCGACTCAGCAGTTCATCAAAACTGACACATTACTGCGGCTGCACAGTGTATTCTCAACACGGGACGTCACAACACATTGCAACCAGCATTTCAAGTGCTTTTATTCAGCTGGCCTAGCTAGGTCCCAGTAGTCACCCCGAGCTCTATCGCGGTCGACCCGAACATGTAAATTTGTCCCGGTGCGGCACAACCAGATATCCACAGTTAGTGCTTTGTGCTCTTCAGCTGTATTTTCACTGAACTCTTTACACCTGAATATCTCCAGTTCTACTGATTGGATGTGTGTCCTATTGGTCTTGTTTTATTTATTAACAATTACACTATTTTTCTAAACTGGTGTGGGCCTTTTGTGGTGTATTTTCACTGTATAACTGTTTGAAGTGTTGCACAAATACTGTACAGTTAAGGCTGACTGCTCTGTGCCACGCTACCCAGGGGTTGAGCAAAAGTTATTTTGGGGTTTGCTTGTGACTTCACCTTGACAAGGATTTTGGCTCCTGCTTGAGTAGGGTTTTACCTCCAATTTGTTACAGCAAAAATAAGCAAACGAGAGCAAAACGTAATCACTGCACCAATAAGAGCTGATATACACATGAGAAGTAGCCTGAGACTACTAATAGATATCGGATATCTAGCCGCAACAATAAAAAGTAAAAAGGAAAACCAATCATATTTGAGAATTCCCACATGCATTTCAATCCAGAAACATCCCCAGTATTCTTGGCAGTGAAGATATTTGCTGCATATCCTTCCCATGTATTTTAAGTTGCAAAGGCATCAAGTGAGGTAAATAATCTTTTCAGAATTGCAGCTTGTGTATTCTCTTAACTGCTGAGGAGTTCTCACCCATAGTCCGTTTTTTTAGTTACTATTGTATATTTATAGACACTACAATTCCCACAAGGATTAAGTAGAATTACAGGGGGTTATTGCTATGGGGTGTTCCCAATAAGCCCTATTTCCTTGGGTGTTTCTGTACTAATATGTTAAGCTTTCATTCCTTTTTAATAATGGTATCTGCAGTCTGTAGATTTTTGTGTTAGACCTGTCAGCCTTGGTGTGGTCTTCCCTCGAACTTTTTGCCTTCATCCCTCCTGTTTTCTGAGCTTGTAAGTGATCTTTTTGTTGACCGGGAGCCAGTTTAGGTCTCTCAGATGGTCCGTGATGAGGACAAGACAGCATTGATCTGGTGGTTCATTGAGAGGGGGGGTTCCGAGCACTGCTGGCCACTAGGAGTTGTCCCAGGCAGAGGGGTTGGAGCCCAGGATGAGGACTTCGGTCTTGACTGAGTTGAGCTTGAGGCAGCCGTCCTTCATCCAGGTGGCTACTGCCTTTATTGCACTGTGAAAGTTGTTCTTGGCGGCCTTGGGTTTGTCAGAGAGGGAAATGAACAGCTGGGTGTCGTCGGTGTAGGAGACAATGTTGAGTCTGTGATGTCTGCCAATTGTTGCAAGGGGGCCATGTAGATGTTGAAAAGAGTAGGGCACAGGGAGGAGCTCTGTGGCACTCCGCAGCTGATTTATGTGGGTTCTGAGAGAAAAGGTGGAAGTATGACCCTCTGTGTTCGGCCGGTGAGGATGGAGAAAATTCAGGCGAGCGCTATGTCATGGATGCTGGCATCATGAAGACTAGCACAGAGGGTGTTGTGGGAGATGGTGTGGAAAATGGCTGAGAGGCCCAGGTGGATGAGTACTGAGGTTTTGCCTCTATCAATTAGGATGCGGATGTCGTCTGTGACGGTGAGGAGAGCGGTCTCAAACTAAGATTGGAAGAGGTCCAGGATATTTTAAGATTCGATGAACTCAGAGTGTTGGATGTTGATGGCCTTCTCGATTACTTTGGCTGGGAAGGGAAGCAGGGAGATTGTTCTGTAGTTATTCAGGTCCGTCGGGTCAGCAAATGGTTTCTTCAGTAGAGGGTTGATCTCTGCGTGTTTCCAGTCTTCAGGGGTCGATGGCTTCTCTGAGACCTCATCCAGCATCCCCCAGCGAAGATAACTAACTCCTCCCAGGGCACTGCCAGCTGCCTGGCCCCACTGAACTCTGCCTTCTCTCCTGATCTTTTGTTCAAAATTTCTTTTAAGCTTGAAGGTAAGCCGAGAATGCGCCAACTCCACCTCATTTATCGCAACTGCACTCCACCTCTGTTGGCCTTTTGACCGGACTTATGTGAACAGGTACCTGCAGTTGTGGCTTTGATCTTTTGGGTGCTATTTTTTCTTCAAAGCAAAAGGAGGGCTAGCTGAGGTTTAAAGACTGCCAGGGGTTAACTCCCCTTCTCAGTAAGAATGTGAGATAAAAATAACTCCAGGGTACACAATAGACTTTATTAGGGTGCCCCTAGACCAGGATGAAAGACCAAGCTGTAACAGGAGGGAATTCAACCTGCCATTGAGTGAAAAATAGGTTGACATATTTCAGCCTAATACCCTCAACGGAGGTATGGCAGTCTTCTTCAGTACCTTATGGAAGCTTCTACAAGGTATGTGTAAGTAACAGGTGATAAAAACAAAAATCTAATTGGCATATACAAAACCAGTGGTTGAAGTGGAAAACCACTTTGTAAGGAATCCACTGGTTTGTTTACCTGAAAGAAACAAAATGTTTTGGTATCAAATATACATACATTTGTACAACATATTATAGCACTCATTCCAACAATTCTATGTTACAGGAAAAATCGGGGAACTTGATCAGGGTTGCTACGGCTATCAGTAACCGACACACCAACACAACTTTGGGGTATCAAGAAAATGCATAAGCTTGCCCCAAACATTAGGTAACATGCCTCAACTTTACCTTAGTGATAAACTCAAGGTGGCATCAAGTCCTATAATAATAAAAGCACACATGCAAATCAATTTGTCATGGGACAACAAAGGTGGGTGAAACAGTTGACTCAATTGTGAACCACATCGATACCCCAACTACCTGAGTATAATATTTCTTGTAATAAGTAGGACTGATAAAGCTCATGGTGGAAAAATCGTATATCCCTGCTGTTGCATCATAAAGAGACAAATGTGCAGCTGGTGTGACCCACGGTACATATCCTAAATAATTGTCACTCCATTACCCCTTATAATGTCTCAGCAGCAGCATGAGCTACTCCCTCTCAGTGTGAAGGTAAGTAAACAATGATGCATGAAATAGATGCATGGAATAGATGCATAAATACAGAGGGAACACCTGCTTTCCTCCTTTTCATACACAGGTAAAACGGTTTAGTAAGACTCACCCTATCTCTTATCAAAGGCAGCCTCAATGGCGATGCACGATCTTAAATAACAGCCTCACAGCTTGTCGTATCCGACTCATTGCTTAGACTCACTCTTGAAACTGGACTTTGCATCACAAGCTCTCGTTGGTGAGATCATCAATGATGACGCAGGACCTAGCATCGCGACTCAGCAGTTCATCAAAACTGACACATTACTGCGGCTGCACAGTGTATTCTCAACACGGGACGTCACAACACATTGCAACCAGCATTTCAAGTGCTTTTATTCAGCTAGCCTAGCTAGGTCCCAGTAGTCTCCCCGAGCTCTATCGCGGTCGGCCCGAACATGTAAATTTGTCCCGGTGCGGCACAACCAGATATCCACAGTTAGTGCTTTGTGCTCTTCAGCTGTATTTTCACTGAACTCTTTACACTGCATATCTCCAGTTCTACTGATTGGATGTTTGCCCTATTGGTCTTGTTTTATTTATTAACAATTACACTATTTTTCTAAACTGGTGTGGGCCTTTTGTGGTGTATTTTCACTGTATAACTGTTTGAAGTGTTGCACAAATACTGTACAGTTAAGGCTGACTGCTCTGTGCCACGCTACCCTGGGGTTGAGCAAAAGTTATTTTGGGGTTTGCTTGTGACTTCACCTTGACAAGGATTTTGGCTCCTGCTTGAGTAGGGTTTTACCTCCAATTTGTTACAGCAAAAATAAGCAAACGAGAGCAAAACGTAATCACTGCACCAATAAGAGCTGATATACACATGAGAAGTAGCCTGAGACTACTAATAGATATCGGATATCTAGCCACAACAATAAAAAGGAAAAAGGAAAACCAATCATATTTGAGAATTCCCACATGCATTTCTATCCAGAAACATCCCCAGTATTCTTGGCAGTGAAGATATTATGGTTGTTATGTAGTATGGGTGTCATATAGTCCGATGTTCCCAAGGGATGTCAACATATAATCCTACTTCAATAATTTTCGGCTTCTTTCCTAAACAGTATTTCACCTAGATCCCCAGATCTAGATCTTTCCAATTTTGCCAAGATGACCCAATTGATATAATTTTCAAAGTGAGCTTTTTCAATAAAATGACAAGTCATAAATGTGGTGCTCATTTTGGACCTAATGGTGCTCCTATGTTGAGTTATCTTTGTGTGTGCATTTGCTGCATATCCTTCCCATGTATTTTAAGTTGCAAAGGCATCAAGTGTGGTAAATAACCTTTTCAGAATTGCAGCTTGTGTATTCTCTTAACTGCTGAGGAGTGCTCACCCATAGTCCGTTTTTTAGTTACTATTGTATATTTATAGACACTACAATTCCCACAAGGATTAAGTAGAATTACAGGGGCTTATTGCTATGGGGTGTTCCCTATAAGCTCTATTTCCTTGGGTGTTTCTGTACTAAGATATATGTTAAGCTTTCATTCCTTTTTAATAATGGTATCTGCAGTCTGTAGATTTTTGTGTTAGACCTGTCAGCCTTGGTGTGGTCTTCCCACGAACATTTTGCCTTCATCCCTCCTGTTTTCTGAATTTAATTTTTTGGGACATTAGGACTTTGTGCACTCTACCACTGCTAACAAGTGCTAACATGCTTGTTCTATCGCCTTAAAATATGGTACAAATATCTGAATAGCATTTTTAATTTACTTATAAGTCCCTAGTATATGGTATTACAATTTTATTACAATTTTCCAGGGCCTGTAAAGTAAATTCCACTTGTGTGCCTGCAGCACTCATTGTGCCACCCACTTCAGTAGTACTTTAAAACATGTCTCAGGTTTACCATTTCAGCCTGTTATGCAGTTTTAAAACTGCCTCTTTGACATTGTAAATTAAGGGCGTCATTTATGAAAAGTGACGCATCACTGCGTGAAAACAGTGATGCGTCACTTTTCACTGCGCCCTCCCTGCGACTCCAATGATGCGTCATATTTACAGTATGACGCATCATGTCGCAAGGAGTCACAGATACGTCAGTATTTCTGACGTATCTGTAGGCGCAAAAGTGACGCATTGCTGGAGTGTGTCACAAAAGTGACGCAACTCCAGCAATGTGTCCTTTCACATGGGGCAAGCCCCATGTGAAAGGGCCTGCGTCAGTCTTACGCCTGCTGTGAGGCAGGCGCAAGATATTGACGCATTTGCACCCTAGAAGTGGCGCAGTGAAATCTCGTAGATTTCACTGCGTCACTTCTACGATGCTTACTTACGTGGGAACGCCCACCCTGCATACATTATACCTGACGCAGGTATAATGTAGCGCAGGGGTTTACAAAGTGACGCATCTAGGTAGATGCGTCACTTTGTAAATATGGCGCATCATGGCGCATGTTTTACGCCACTGGTGCGTCACAAAAAGTGATGCACCGGTGGCGCAAAAGTGACGCAGGGGCTCATAAATGAGCCCCTAAGTTTTTTTTACCAGGCCTAGACCTTCCTTTCTAATACATATAAGTCACCACTAAGGTAGTCCCTAAAAGGCCCATAGGGGAGGGTGCATTGTATCTAAAAGTAGGGCATGTGTTTTTAAGTTTTGCCTTTCCATGTAGTGAAAAACTCCCAAATTTGTTTTTCACTACTGTGCGGCCTTTCTCTCCCATTGGATAACATTGAGTTACCCTTTTACATTTATTAAGTGCTAACTTTTGATAGAGAACAGATAGGAATGTCAGGTTTTGACTCAAAGGAATTGCAATTTAAAATCCTCTTTAATAGTTAAGTCACAATTCTGATTTTAGGTTACAATTCTGAAAATGACACTTTTTGAAAGTTTACATTTTCTTGCCCTGACCATTTTCTGCCTGCTGCCTGTGTCCTGGGCCATGTGACTTCGACTAACTTGGACTTTGTGTGTCACTCCCAGATAGAGAGACAAAAGGGGCTAGGCGATTGAAGGATGGGTCATTTTGAAAGGGTGGTTGGGACAGAACTGTTCCCTGCCCTACTTCCCTTTCAAAAGGCTGCCTCAAGCACACATATAAAGGAACCTGAGACCAGTATGTTTTATCCCCAGACAATTTGGAGCCTTGGCAGGGACAGGAAGAGCTTTCCAGAACCAGACATGGGGTTAGCCTGAACCACCTCTTTAGTACACTCCCGGATTGTGGAAGAAATCAGAAGCACTGCCTTGTACTCCAGAGGACTGCCATTCTGTTTGAGGTCTGCCTTGCTCTTCTTAGGACTGATCTGCTGCTACCTGAGGATTGCTCTGCTGCTTGAGGCCTCCCTTGTTCTCAATAGGACTGCCTTGCTCTTGAGGTCTGCCTTGCTGCTTGAACAAGAGAGGTTCATCTCCTTTAACCTAGGGATACCAGAGTAACTCCAAGGTATAGCTGGCTGGCCTCCTGTGTGAGCTATAGGGATATAGGAAACTTCAGAGACCTTGAACCCTGCACCTGGCCTCTGCTGGAGTGATTCCTAACCCCCCAGTTGGTGCCCTCAGGATCCTAGACCCTTAGAGGTGTTATTAGAGGTGCTGCTCCTCCCTAACCTAAAAGTTGGACTTAACCGGGACCTACCTGCCAACAGATCACCCAGGATGCATTGCCAGTCAGCCTCCCGTTGCAGTAGCTACTATTACATTATTCTCTACATCAGCAAATTCTGTTCAGTGGGACTTATGAGTGACAGTATCAGGCCTTGTGGAGTCCTCTTCAGGTATTACTTGCAGCGTTGATGTACTAGAGGCTTTCCACTTCCAAAACGTTGTCTAAGTCTAAAGGTAAAAATCCACCCCCACGGCCTGGCAATACAGCTTCTTCCTTTCGGAGCTTTTATTAATCAATCAATCAGGATTTTGTAAAACACGACTACTCACCCGTAAGGGTCTGAAGGCGCTGTGGGGGGAGGGGTTCTACTGTTTAGTCGAAGAGAAAGGTCTTGAGGTCCTTCCTGAATTGAGGCAGATATGGTGATTGACTGAGATGTAGAGGAAGGGAGTTCCAGGTCCTTGCAGTGAGGTAGGAGAAGAAAATTCCTCCAGTGGTGGTCCTGCAGAAATGTGGGATGATGGACAGTGCCTGATGGATTGAACGGAGATGTCTGATGGGGGTGTGGAAGGAAAGGCGGTGGTTGAGGTATGTGGGTCGGGAGTTGTGGAGGGCTGTGTAGGCATGTGTGAGGAGCTTGTAAGTGATCTTTTTGTGGACCGGGAGCCAGTGGAGGTCTCTCAGATGGTCTGTGATGAGGACGAGACAGCATTGATCTGGTGGTTCATTGAGAGGGGGGGTTCCGAGCACTGCTGGCCACTAGGAGTTGTCCCAGGCAGAGGGGTTGGAGCCCAGGATGAGGACTTCGGTCTTGTCTGAGTTGAGCTTGAGGCAGCCGTCCTTCATCCAGGTGGCTACTGCCTTTATTGCGCCGTGAAAGTTGTTCTTGGCGGCTGTGGGTTTGTCAGAGAGGGAAATGAACAGCTGGGTGTCGTCGGTGTAGGAGACAATGTTGAGTCTGTGATGTCTGCCAATTGTTGCAAGGGGTTACAACAAACAAATGATGGACGGAATGCTGACAATGCAGACATTCTCCCCCAGTCAAAAGATCTGGGTTAAATCCATCGTTCTTTTGCCGACTACACCACCCCAGTTTAGACATGGCCATATGCAAATCAGTCTTGACCCTGTGCCTCATGGGAACAGTCCAGCCCGAACTGCCAAGCCATGTCTTCCCTGGACCGGAATCAAGCATCCTAGGACCGGTTTCTAGCTATCAGCCGTCATCAGCCAGGATAGCTTGACTCCAGTGGCGTAGTGAGCATGGGTCCCACGTCTGGGAATACCCATCCCACTTAGGGCGAAAAGCGTTACAACAAACAAATGATGGACGGAATGCTGACAATGCAGACATTCTCCCCCAGTCAAAAGATCTGGGTTAAATCCATCGTTCTTTTGCCCACTACACCACCCCAGTTTAGACATGGCCATATGCAAATCAGTCTTGACCCTGTGCCTCATGGGAACAGTCCAGCCAAAACTGCCAAGCCATGTCTTCTTTGGACCAGAATCAAGCATCCTAGGACCGGTTTCTGGCTATCAGCCGTCATCAGCCAGGATAGCTTGACTCCAGTGGCGTAGTGAGCACGGGTCCCACGTCTGGGAATACCCATCCCACTTAGGGCGAAAAGCGTTACAACAAACAAATGATGGACGGAATGCTGACAATGCAGACATTCTCCCCCAGTCAAAAGATCTGGGTTAAATCCATCATTCTTTTGCCCACTACACCACCCCAGTTTAGACATGGCCATATGCAAATCAGTCTTGACCCTGTGCCTCATGGGAACAGTCCAGCCCGAACTGCCAAGCCATGTCTTCCCTGGACCGGAATCAAGCATCCTAGGACCGGTTTCTGGCTATCAGCCGTCATCAGCCAGGATAGCTTGACTCCAGTGGCGTAGTGAGCACGGGTCCCACTTAGGGCGAAAAGCGTTACAACAAACAAATGATGGACGGAATGCTGACAATGCAGACATTCTCCCCCAGTCAAAGGATCTGGGTTAAATCCATCGTTCTTTTGCCCACTACACCACCCCAGTTTAGACATGGCCATATGCAAATCAGTCTTGACCCTGTGCCTCATGGGAACAGTCCAGCCCGAACTGCCAAGCCATGTCTTCCGTGGACCGGAATCAAGCATCCTAGGACCGGTTTCTGGCTATCAGCCGTCATCAGCCAGGATAGCTTGACTCCAGTGGCGTAGTGAGCACGGGTCCCACGTCTGGGAATACCCATCCCACTTAGGGCGAAAAGCGTTACAACAAACAAATGATGGACGGAATGCTGACAATGCAGACATTCTCCCCCAGTCAAAAGATCTGGGTTAAATCCATCGTTCTTTTGCCCACTACACCACCCCAGTTTAGACATGGCCATATGCAAATCAGTCTTGACCCTGTGCCTCAAGGGAACAGTCCAGCCCGAACTGCCAAGCCATGTCTTCCCTGGACCGGAATCAAGCATCCTAGGACCGGTTTCTGGCTATCAGCCGTCATCAGCCAGGATAGCTTGACTCCAGTGGCGTAGTGAGCACGGGTCCCACGTCTGGGAAGACCCATCCCAGGGAGGACCTGGCTTGGCAATTCGAGCTGGACTGTTCCCATGAGGCACAGGGTCAAGACTGATTTGCATATGGCTGGGTTCAAACTGGAACGGCATGGTGAGCAAAAAAACAATGGATTTAGGCCCAGATCTCTGTACTGGGGTGAATGTATGACATTGTTCTGCATTCTGTCCATTAATTGTTGTTTTTGCATTTGTCACCCCGAGTGGAAAGGGTATGCCCAGACGTGGGTCCCTTGCTCTCCATGCCACTGGAAATCAAGCAAGCCTGGCTGAAGACGGCTGAAATGCCAGAAACCGGTCCTAGGATGCTTGTTTCCAGTCCAGGGAGGACCTGGCTTGGCAATTCGAGCTGGACTGTTCCCATGAGGCACAGGGTCAAGACTGATTTGCATATGGCTGGGTTCAAACTGGAACGGCATGGTGAGCAAAAAAACGATGGATTTAGGCCCAGATCTCTGTACTGGGGTGAATGTATGACATTGTTCTGCATTCTGTCCATTAATTGTTGTTTTTGCAATTGTTGCAAGGGGGCCATGTAGATGTTGAAAAGAAAGGGTAGGGCACAGGGAGGAGCTCTGTGGCACTCTGCAGCTGATTTATGTGGGTTCTGAGAGAAAAGGTGGAAGTATGACCCTCTGTGTTCGGCCGGTGAGGATGGAGCAAATCCAGGCGAGGGCTATGTCACGGATGCTGGCATCATGAAGTCTAGCACAGAGGGTGTTGTGGGAGATGGTGTGGAAAATGGCCGAGAGGCCCAGGTGGATGAGTACTGAGGTTTTGCCTCTATCAATTAGGATGCGAATGTCGTCTGTGACGGTGAGGAGAGCGGTCTCAAACTAAGATTGGAAGAGGTCCAGGATATTTTAAGATTCGATGAACTCAGAGTGTTGGATGTTTATGGCCTTCTCGATTACTTTGGCTGGGAAGGGAAGCAGGGAGATTGTTCTGTAGTTATTGAGGTCCGTCGTGTCAGCAAATGGTTTCTTCAGTAGAGGGTTGATCTCTGCATGTTTCCAGTCTTCAGGGGTCGATGGCTTCTCTGAGACCTCATCCAGCATCCCCCAGCGATGATAACTAACTCCTCCCAGGGCACTGCCAGCTGCCTGGCCCCACTGAACTCTGCCTTCTCTCCTGATCTTTTGTTCAAAATTTCTTTTAATCCTGAAGGTAAGCCGAGAACGCGCCAACTCCACCTCATTTATCGCAACTGCACTCCACCTCTGTTGGCCTTTTGACCCGGACTTATGTGAACAGGTACCTGCAGTTGTGGCTTTGATCTTTTGGGTGCTATTTTTTCTTCAAAGCAAAAGGAGGGCTAGCTGAGGTTTGAAGACTGTCAGGGGTTAACTCCCCTTCTCAGTAAGAATGTGAGATAAAAATAACTCCAGGGTACACAATAGACTTTATTAGGGTGCCCCTAGACCAGGATGAAAGACCAAGCTGTAACAGGAGGGAATTCAACCTGCCATTGAGTGAAAAATAGGTTGACATGTTTCAGCCTAATACCCTCAACGGAGGTATGACAGTCTTCTTCAGTACCTTATGGAAGCTTCTACAAGGTATGTGTAAGTAACAGATGATAAAAACAAAAATCTAATTGGCATATACAAAACCAGTGGTTGAAGTGGAAAACCACTTTGTAAGGAATCCACTGGTTTGTTTACCTGAAAGAAACAAAATGTTTTGGTATGACATATACATACATTTGTAAAACATATTATAGCACTCATTCCAACAATTCTATGTTACAGGAAAAATCGGGGAACTTGATCAGGGTTGCTACGGCTATCAGTAACCGACACATCAACACAAATTTGGGGTATTAAGAAAATGCATAAGCTTGCCCCAAACATTAGGTAACATGTCTCAACTTTACCTTAGTGATAAACTCAAGTTGGCATCAAGTCCTATAATAATAAAAGCACACATGCAAATCAATTTGTCATGGGACAACAAAGGTGGGTGAAACAGTTAACTCAATTGTGAACCACATCGAAACCCCAACTACCTGAGTATAATATTTCTTGTAATAAGTAGGACTGATAAAGCTCATGGTGGAACAATCGTATATCCCTGCTGTTGCATCATAAAGAGACAAATGTGCAGCTGGTGTGACCCACGGTACATATCATCAATAATTGTCACTCCATTACCCCTTATAATGTCTCAGCAGCAGCATGAGCTACTCCCTCTCAGTGTGAAGGTAAGTAAACAATGATGCCTGAAATAGATGCATGGAATAGATGCATAAATACCGAGCGAACACATGCTTTCCTCCTTTTCATACATCGGTAAAATGGTTTAGTAAGACTCACTCTTACCCGTTTGCAAGATCTGTGAAGCGGTCTAGACTCTAAACTTAACCGCTTGTCAGGGCATCCTGGTGAGAAAGAGCAATGTGCCGGTTAACACTGTACTGCAGATGACATTGCTTTAACTATAGAAAGGCACCCGCATGACATGGCCAGAGTTACACAACGCCCGACATTAGGGAGGCAACATGCCTCCTTGGAAATGACGGCAAAGGCGTGGATTGTGCCACAACAGGCCTAACTCGTGGTGAGGGGCTGAGTCCTATATATATCTCTCTCTCTAAACGGACACTGGCAGCATCAGAAAAGGCATGACAGCAAGTCATGTGCCCCTTTGCGTAATGTCCAATCACCAGGCTCATTGCAGACTACAGAACCAATTGGGACTGTAGTGATGTATAATTTTATATCACGTCAGATGGAGGAGACTCTCACGAACTACCTCAATGATGGAAAATGTAGTACAAAAGTGCTGTATATGTGGGTTCATCATGGACTACAACACTAATGGAAACTGTAGTTCTAGTAGAATTTGTATGTCACGTGGGATGTAGAAACCTCTCACGACCTGCCATACTGGTGGGAATTGTGGTCCCATAAGTGCTGAGAACGCGTGCTGCATGTTAATGCCATTTCTAGTTAGGTAGTGCCTACATTTGGGTCAGCCAGTCTCTGGATATTATCTGAAATGAAAATTATTACAAAGAAAGGATACTCAAGATATGATCTTAGAATGAAAGTGTGCCACTTAGAATGCTTGTTGCGAGATGCAGTCCCATAAGCCCATATCAGAAAAATATAGGCTACATATTAACGTCACTGCTGATTTGGAAATATGGGAACCAGTGAATACGTTAATAGTAAAACAAGTTAAGTTTTTATAGTATATGCTGGGTTATGTAGCAAGTCTCTGAATTTATTTATTAAAACATATGTTCAGGATATAGTCTTTGGAGAGGTACATATCAAGTTGAAGATGGACTGTGCGTCCATGGGTTGTGTGTCTCTTATGAAAGAGCAGACCACGGGATGTCATCATTGAGACCCTGTTTGTCACTACGAACTCTGAAAACCCATCTCTGCTCCCTCTTGAACAAGTACTGTGTAACATTGGAGACAAACTGCGGGATAATGTACAGTCCATGACAGATCAATTGCCTGATGACCTTTCTCAAGAAAGTGTGTGGTCAATTTGGAGGGTTTCCTTATTACACCTGATGGTTCTCTTATGTTACATTATTTGTGTCTTGACCTTGCATGTTGTCAACCCATCCTACTTCAATCTGCAAGGACAAGAGAGCAGGTATATCTCTCATTCACTATTACAATTCGTTTGTTGTCTCTGTTCCGAGGACTTGGAAGTGCCAATATCAATGAATGTTGAATGAGACATCTGGGCACATACTGTACATGAACCACATGGATAATGTCCTTTCATGGGTGGTTGACCCCAAAGAGTGTTTTGTTTGTTCACATTTCCGGTCCTTGGTCTAGAATGCACTAACTTGCCTTTCAAGTTCTCACTTCGTCTGAATGTAAAGAGTGGTTGTGTCTTGACCTTGCGTGTTGTCAACCCGTCCTACTTCAATCTGCAAGGACAAGAGAGCAGGTATATCTCCCATTCACTATTACAATTAATTCGTTTGTTGTCTCTGTTCTGAGGGCTTGGAAGTGCCAATATCAATGCATGTTGAATGAGACGTCTGGGCACATACTGTACATGAACCACATGGATAATGTCCTTTCATGGGTGATTGGCCCCAAAGAGTGTTTTGTTTGTTCACATTTCCGGTCCTTGGTCTAGTATGCACTAACTTGCCTTTCAAGTTCTCACTTCGTCTGAATGTGAAGAGTGGTTGTGCTGGGGACTGAGTCCCTTTATTCAGGATATGCCAATTCTTGTTGATGGACATATGCCAATTCTTGTTGATGTATTTCTGAGTCAAGCCTGATGCGCTGCAAAAAGTATTAACACAGACTGGTCGCTCTGTAGGCTCTCTTGATGGTTTTGTTTCTAAAAGAGCCTCACTGTTATTATTTATTGCTTTTTTGGCTGATTTGTGTATCAGTGATGGTGGGTATTGGAATTCCAGTTGTTGGGAAGATAAGTCAGCTGTCTGAGTTTTATATCTCTAGACATCTGAGCAGTTCCGCCATAAACATAGGAACTGCCCAAATGGAAGATTGTTCCTTAGGGACTTAGGGCCAGATGTGTCAAGTAACTGTTTTGTGATTCCATAATTGTGAATCCTTGCGATGCGGAATTAGAAAATCATAAAATGGCATGAATGAAAGTGTGTCGAACACTTTTTGCGATTCCTAGGGGGTCTCAAATGACCTACCTCATCAATATTAATAAGATAGGTCACAATGTGCAACCCCCTAGGAATAACTTAAATCACGTTGATGGTGGCCTGCTGTGGTCGGCAGACCACCATGTCCGTGCTTGCTTTTAAATAAAGCAAACTTTTTTTTAAATGCAGCAAGTTTTCCTTAAAGGAAAATGGGTTGCATTTAAAAAGGAAAAATGAAGTCTTGATATATGTGGCCCTTAGGGTAGTAACTTGTGTATGAAAGCAGGGCATTACCCCCAGGTCCCTTATGTCCTCGTCCTCTTCATTAACATATTGGAGATAACAATCTCCCGACAGAAAAAAAGAGCAGAGGCATGCTGGGACCCTAATACTGCCCCTCCCACCAGGAGTACATAAGCAGTACTTACCCAGCATCCCGTCTGTTCTTTTTTTCTGTCTGTCGACAGAATGGACATGGTGAGCTGTTCTGCTGCTCCTGCTAGGCTGGTGTGGCGTTCCTTTCTTCCTCCCCCCGCCCGGCTGCCTGGCTGTGCGGGTGGGGGGGTTCCTGGTCCGTCCCCTGGCCTGCCGGGCTTGCTGGGGGTCGTGACGGAGGTGGCCAGTGTGCTGCCTGGATCCTGCGGGACCTTTGCGGCTGGTGTGCTCCCGGGTACTTCCGGGTCACGTGCACGTCTTCCTGCAGCTGGGCGTTTGGGAGACGTGCCACGTTTCCTGTGTGCCGCGCCTTCCCGCTGTTTGGGGTGGGGGACTTGCTGCTGGTGGTGTCCGGCCCCTGCTCTGGGTGAGTCCCGCATTGCGGTTTTGTTGATTCTTCGCTCTGCATTGGTGCTCTTTCTTTCATTTCAGGTCTGTGATGGGCGGCGGAGGCTCCTGGGGATGCCGGAGTTTGAACCCAGGACCTCATGCATGCGAAGCATGCGCTCTGCCGTTGAGCTACATCCTGACCGGTGCGCTCACAGCTTCCCTTTAT
The DNA here is from genome assembly GCF_964204655.1 of Triturus cristatus. Taxonomy (NCBI): domain Eukaryota; kingdom Metazoa; phylum Chordata; class Amphibia; order Caudata; family Salamandridae; genus Triturus; species Triturus cristatus. The sequence goes on from NC_140587.1 coordinate 681,084,340, forward strand.
GCTGGCGCTGTCCTGGTGCTTTGCTTTTCGCTGTCACTTGACTGCTCGGAGGTGTTGGGGTGCGTGGCTCCTTGCTCCTCATTCTGCCCGTTTGGCTGCTATGTGTCCAAGTGCTTCTTCTGCTGCTGGAGTTTGTGCCTGCGGGGGTGTGACACTCCTTCTGTCTGCTGCCTCTGCGTGTGCTGGTTTCTTCCGAGGTGTGGATGCTGCCTTGCCACTTGGGCTGCCTCTTTTGTGGCTGGGGTTCCGGGTTGGAGCCTGACATGGGCTCAACATCCTGTGTTTCTGTGCTGTTCGCCTGGTCTCCCTGCGCCTTGCGCACTTGTATGTGTTCTTGTGTGCCATCCCTGGTGTTCTTGTGGGGCACTTTGGTGCCTTCGCGTCGGGTTCCCGCTCTGTGGCTGTTTGAATTACAGTTCTCTGCTGCACTTCGGGTGTTTGCGTGGTGCGACGTAGAGATGGGTGCTCCATTCTCTTTTCCCCATGTCCGCCCCACTCTATCCTGCGCCCGGGGTGTGGTGGGGTTCCGTTCCCGTGGTGCTCTAGTTGGTTCTGTTAGTTTGTGCACTGGGGCTGCTGTGAGGTCCCTTTCTTTTCAGGGGCTGTTGACTGCTGGCCGCTTCTGTCTTTTTGGGCGTTTCCTGCTCATCCCACGCTGCTGGTTGCTCCTTTCCCCCTGCTCCTGTGGCGCCTCTGTTTTGTGTGTGGTGCCGGTCCTCCCGCTCCTGTTCCGTTTTTGGCGGGTTGGCCTTGGCCAGGTTGGGTGGCGGTGGCTCCTGGTGTTGCCGGGGTTTGTACCTGGGGCCTCCTGCTTATGCTGCTTGCTCTCTGCTGCTGCACTGCGTCCCCACTTCTGCCCTCATGTGTGGTCTGCGGGGCTGGGGTTCTTTCCTGGTTGGGCTGTTCCTCGTCCTTGGCTCCTGCCCTCCTGGGTGTTCCGGGTGGCTGGGCTGGTGTGCTGGGGTGTGCGGTGATGCCAGTGTTTTGGTTCACCGTGTGGGCTGTCTTTTGTGGCCTTGTCTCTGTTGAGGGGGCCTAGTCACCGGTTTGGCTCTCTGCCTCTGCTGCCTCCTGCTCCCTGGCTGCCGGGACTAGCGCGGCGCTTCCGCTGTCGCTTGCAGCTGGTCTGTGCCGCCTTGTCCCCTTGCCGCTTTTCCCTCCTGGGCTTCTGTGTTGCTCCGCTGGGTGTCTGTGGGCTTTGTTGCTCATCGCCGCTTTGCCTCTGTGGGGCATGGCCTCCCTGGGTAGTGTGTCTGGGGTTCGTGGTCCTCTCTTGGCCGCTTGTGCTTGCCCTCTCTTGCTCTCTTGGTCCTGCCGGGGTCTGCCTGTTTTCTGGCTTTTTCTGCGCAGTCCTGCTGCTGGGTGTTGTTGGAACTCGTGCTGTGGTCTGGCCTGGAGTGGGCTGGGTTCCTGGGTTGGATTCCCTTCCCGGGGGTCCTTGCCTGTGCGGCTGGCTCTGTTCCTCTGCTGCCGTCCGGTTTGGCTGGTTGTGTACCCTGTTTGTCTGTGCTGTGGGTTCTTTCTGCCTCTCTTCGGGGTTGCTCGCTCTGTCCGCTGGAGTGCGGTGTCCCCTTCCTTTCTGGGGTCTGCCCTCCCTGGAGTTCGGGTGTTGGCGTGTGCTGGGGGGCTTCTTTTACTGTTGCTGCCTCCTTTTTGCTGCTGCTGTGTTCTCCTTGCACCTTTCTGGGGCTTCCGGTTTGTCTTCCGGGCACTCCTGTGTGCTTGGGTTCCTTTGTGGGGGGATGTCTGCGTGCTGTCTTCTGTTTCTTGCCTCTTCCGTGCTGGGTGCTGTTGTTTTTGGTTGCTCCTGGCTCTGGCGATGGCTGTTCCTGGTTTCTGGGGTTCCTTGGTGTGGCCTTGTGTTCCCCTGCTTCTGCGGCGCTCCTGCTCATTTCCTGGGCTTGTATTTGGGTTCTTTAGGTGGGTCCTGGTCGCCCCTCCTATTTCCTGTGGCGGTCCTGCTCTTGCCTGGTCTCTATGGTTCCGCTTGGTCGGGCCTGGTTTCTTCCTGCTTGTGGCTACCTGGGGGTGCCTGTGGCTGTCGGCTTCTCCGGCGGGTGGGGTTGGGTCCTGCTCTCCCTTTCCTTTGCTTCCCCCCCTGGGGTGTGTTTCCAGTGGCGGTTCGCGTTTTGGCTCTCTGGCGTTCGTGCCTCGGTTGTTTGAGGCCTGGCTCTCTTTCGCTGGTGCTGTGTCCTTGACTTGGCTCTGGTTTCCCCCTCTTTTGGTCTGCTGGGGTTTGCGGTTTCTGCTGGTTTTGGGCGTTTGGTAGTCGCCTTTTTTTCAGACGTATGTCCTTGCCTGTGCTCTCTCGGTGGATCCTGGCGGGGTGCTCTCTTGGTTTCATGCCGTGTCCTGGTGGGTCCTTCTGGGCCTGCTCCTGCCGGCAATTTTCTTCCTGGACTTGGTTCACCTCTGGTTGAGTGTCCGTGTTTCTGCCTGGTTCCTGGGGTTCCGTTGGGTGCTGTTGGGCTTCGGTTTCCCCGTTGCTCCTGTCTGGCTGGCCGCCCTCTTCTTTTTTCCTGGGCTGCGGGTCCCTTGTCCGGCCCTGTGTGGGTCCTGGTGTTCGGTGCTTCTAGGTTGGCTTGTCCGGGGTTGCCTCCGGTTGGTCCTGGTCTGCGGGCTTCCTTCTGGTTCTGCGTGGCCTCTGGCTGGGCTCCTGGGTGTCCGGGTTTTGCTGCTGCTTGGCCCTCTGCTTTCTCTGCTTCCTCCGGTTTCCGTTTTGGTGGTTTCCTGTGCTTGTTCTTTTTTCCGGCCTTCTGTTTGGTCCGGCATTAGGTTGCTGGGGGTCTCGATCGGCCTCCCTGCCTTTCCTTTGCCCTGGGCTCTGCGTGGGCTTCTTACGGGGCTGGTTGGGCCTGTGGGTCCTCCTGCCTTTGCGGGTTGCTGGGCTCCGGTCCTGGCTTCCAGGTTCCTTGTCCCTTTGTTGCCCTCGTTTTTGCTGTCTCTTGGCTCCTCTTCAGTGTTGTCTGGGGTCGGGCCTGGTGGGTTTCCGGTCTGGGTACTGTGCGCCCTGGGGCTTTTTGTTCCGTGGCTCTGGCCCTTGCTGTCTGCTTGGCCTGGGTGTTGGGTGCCTGATGGTCATCCTCCTCTTGGCTTCTGTTTTTTTCTGCCCCATGTCTTGAGGTTTCGGTTCGGTTCCGGGTTGCTTCCTCTTCTCCGCCTGTTCTGGGTTTTTGGCCGCCCTGTTCGGTTGGCGGTTTTTCTTCCCTGTGGGGGCTTTTGGCCTCCTGGGGTTTTGGGTTTCTTTCTCCTTTCCGGTCCTTTTTGGTCTGGTTGGGGTCTGGTTCCTGTTCTGCTCCCGTGCTCTTGCTGTGGTTCCTCCCCGGTCCTGGCCTCCTCTGCGGGGTTCGTTGGCTTTCTTCTCTATGCTCTCGTCTGGCCGGGTCGTTCGGTTTGGTGTGGTGGGCCGGTTTCTGTCCTGTGCCTTCCTCCTTCTTTGTTGGTCTGGGTGCTTGGGGCTGCGCCCCGTTGCCTGGGCTGGCCTTCTTTCTTTGGCCTTCTCCGGGGTGGTCGGGGTTTGCTCGGTGTCTGTGCGGCTGCCGGGTCCTGTGTGCATTCCTGGTGGTTCTGGGCAGGGCGGACTTGTCCGTCCTTGGCTGTGTCATTTGGCCTGGTTGCCCTGTCTCCTGTTTCTCTGGTTGGTGGCCTCGTTTTTGTGGTCCTGGCCTTGTGTTGTTTTCTTTGTTGTCTCCGGTCCTTGTTTGGTGCTGGCCGGTTGCTTCCTGCGGTCTCCCCTTCCCTCCTTCTCGGTGCTCCCTTGGGTTGCTGCGTTCAGTGTGGTTTCCTGGGTGTGCTCCTGCTCATTTCCTGGGCTTGTATTTGGGTTCTTTAGGTGGGTCCTGGTCGCCCCTCCTATTTCCTGTGGCGGTCCTGCTCTTGCCTGGTCTCTATGGTTCCGCTTGGTCGGGCCTGGTTTCTTCCTGCTTGTGGCTACCTGGGGGTGCCTGTGGCTGTCGGCTTCTCCGGCGGGTGGGGTTGGGTCCTGCTCTCCCTTTCCTTTGCTTCCCCCCTGGGGTGTGTTTCCAGTGGCGGTTCGCGTTTTGGCTCTCTGGCGTTCGTGCCTCGGTTGTTTGAGGCCTGGCTCTCTTTCGCTGGTGCTGTGTCCTTGACTTGGCTCTGGTTTCCCCCTCTTTTGGTCTGCTGGGGTTTGCGGTTTCTGCTGGTTTTGGGCGTTTGGTAGTCGCCTTTTTTTCAGACGTATGTCCTTGCCTGTGCTCTCTCGGTGGATCCTGGCGGGGTGCTCTCTTGGTTTCATGCCGTGTCCTGGTGGGTCCTTCTGGGCCTGCTCCTGCCGGCAATTTTCTTCCTGGACTTGGTTCACCTCTGGTTGAGTGTCCGTGTTTCTGCCTGGTTCCTGGGGTTCCGTTGGGTGCTGTTGGGCTTCGGTTTCCCCGTTGCTCCTGTCTGGCTGGCCGCCCTCTTCTTTTTTCCTGGGCTGCGGGTCCCTTGTCCGGCCCTGTGTGGGTCCTGGTGTTCGGTGCTTCTAGGTTGGCTTGTCCGGGGTTGCCTCCGGTTGGTCCTGGTCTGCGGGCTTCCTTCTGGTTCTGCGTGGCCTCTGGCTGGGCTCCTGGGTGTCCGGGTTTTGCTGCTGCTTGGCCCTCTGCTTTCTCTGCTTCCTCCGGTTTCCGTTTTGGTGGTTTCCTGTGCTTGTTCTTTTTTCCGGCCTTCTGTTTGGTCCGGCATTAGGTTGCTGGGGGTCTCGATCGGCCTCCCTGCCTTTCCTTTGCCCTGGGCTCTGCGTGGGCTTCTTACGGGGCTGGTTGGGCCTGTGGGTCCTCCTGCCTTTGCGGGTTGCTGGGCTCCGGTCCTGGCTTCCAGGTTCCTTGTCCCTTTGTTGCCCTCGTTTTTTGCTGTCTCTTGGCTCCTCTTCAGTGTTGTCTGGGGTCGGGCCTGGTGGGTTTCCGGTCTGGGTACTGTGCGCCCTGGGGCTTTTTGTTCCGTGGCTCTGGCCCTTGCTGTCTGCTTGGCCTGGGTGTTGGGTGCCTGATGGTCATCCTCCTCTTGGCTTCTGTTTTTTTCTGCCCCATGTCTTGAGGTTTCGGTTCGGTTCCGGGTTGCTTCCTCTTCTCCGCCTGTTCTGGGTTTTTGGCCGCCCTGTTCGGTTGGCGGTTTTTCTTCCCTGTGGGGGCTTTTGGCCTCCTGGGGTTTTGGGTTTCTTTCTCCTTTCCGGTCCTTTTTGGTCTGGTTGGGGTCTGGTTCCTGTTCTGCTCCCGTGCTCTTGCTGTGGTTCCTCCCCGGTCCTGGCCTCCTCTGCGGGGTTCGTTGGCTTTCTTCTCTATGCTCTCGTCTGGCCGGGTCATTCGGTTTGGTGTGGTGGGCCGGTTTCTGTCCTGTGCCTTCCTCCTTCTTTGTTGGTCTGGGTGCTTGGGGCTGCGCCCCGTTGCCTGGGCTGGCCTTCTTTCTTTGGCCTTCTCCGGGGTGGTCGGGGTTTGCTCGGTGTCTGTGCGGCTGCCGGGTCCTGTGTGCATTCCTGGTGGTTCTGGGCTGGGCGGACTTGTCCGTCCTTGGCTGTGTCATTTGGCCTGGTTGCCCTGTCTCCTGTTTCTCTGGTTGGTGGCCTCGTTTTTGTGGTCCTGGCCTTGTGTTGTTTTCTTTGTTGTCTCCGGTCCTTGTTTGGTGCTGGCCGGTTGCTTCCTGCGGTCTCCCCTTCCCTCCTTCTCGGTGCTCCCTTGGGTTGCTGCGTTCAGTGTGGTTTCCTGGGTGTGCTTTTGATTTTGGAAGGCCGGTTTTTCTGCTTTGGTATTCTCCAATAGGTTAATGAAGGTGACGAGGACATAAGGGACCTGGGGGTAATGCTCTATTACTTACCAGTAATCTTCATTACTCCGGGTCCCGTTGCCCTCGTCCCCTTCATACGCCCCTACCTCCCTCCCGGGCGGCCGGCCTTCCTGTCTGGGCTTGGTTGTACAGACGGGATGCTGGGTAAGTACTGCAAATGTACTCCCGGTGGGAGGGGCAGTATTAGGGTCCCAGCATGCCTCTGCTCTTTTTGTCTGTCGGGAGATGGTTATCTCCAATATGTTAATGAAGGGGACGAGGACAACGGGACCCGGAGTAATGAAGATTACCGGTAAGTAATAGAGCATTCCTGGCCATAGTTGTTTTTACAGTTCTGTCTGCAGAGTCCCTGAGGACAGATATATCCATAGATCTAGAAACGGAAGACACTCCTGGCTATATTCAAGTGAATTTCAAGAATGGAATCCCCAGATCAGCCATTGGTGGAAAGCACTGATGGAGTCCACATCACCTCGCCAAATAACTAAAATTTCATTGATATAGCACTTCCATTGTACATTGTTGGAATAGTAAGGATTGTCAGGTACCAGAACTTCTCCTGTCTCAAAAGAGAGCACATAGACATTCGCTAGACTGGGGGCGAAGGCACTGCTCATTGAAGTCCCAGAGATTTATAGCTATAAGCCAGCTTCACATTGAGAGAAATTCTGTTTTATAGCTAATGTTGCACACTACATGATGAAGGATACGGGGGTCAGAGAGACCAGAATTGTGGACCTTAACTAGACTTCTTTTGTCACCAGTGTCTGATCCTGCGGCATGCAGTTATATAGTGATTCTACATCAAAGGATAGGAGAAAGCCGGTTTCAGCCTTAAACTGAACATCAAATAGAAGGCGAAGCATGTCTTTGGTGTCCTGTAGAAAGGTAGGCATTTCTTGTACCAGTGGTCTTAGGAAGAAATCCACAAATTGGGAAAGTGGTTCCAACATGGACCCAATGTCAGAAATGATAGGTCGGCCAAGATGTGGCGGTTGGGGTTTGTGGATTTTTGGTAAGACATAGAAATATGGAATGACTGGATATTTATTATTCAGAAATTCAGCCTTTTTAGAGGTTAGCCAATCAATATCTTGCACATCCTCGACCATCAAATTGATTACAGCTAGAAGCCTCTTAGTTGGGTCCATTTTCAAGGGGTAGGCACTACTTATGCCTAACTGCCTTAGGCATTCAGCCGTATAGGTGGTGTTATCCAAAATCACTGTACCCCCCCGCAGATTTGTCTTCTGGATTTATTGTAATGGAATATTGTCCATACTTAGAGACTTCAAAGCCTGTTGTTCTTGTCTGGAGAAGTTGTGGAAGGGTTGTTTACTGAGTAATGAACTTGACCCAAGATCCTTCAAAATTGCCTTTTCAAAAGTTATATCCTCTGAGAGATTGCACACCAAAGTCCTTAAGTTTACCTCGAAGAAGAAACCGAAAAAGAAACCATAAATGGGATGGCCAGATGGTTTCATAGGAGTACTGAACCCAAAGACCACAATCGGAATGCCTCTATACTGCGAAGCTGTCTTTAGTCTGAAAAAGTGCAAGTTTGTTCCATTGGTGCCTGGGTATAAAATCCTGACTTCAGTGTTGCTGACTTTTTGTGACAGATCTTTCCAGTCATCCAAACACACCATGTTTTACATTAAAAAAAGTCTTGTTCTGGAGAAAAAGTGATTATACTTGTGATTGTTTTCTGAAACAAACCCAGTTTCAACAGCAGTAATTCCAAAGTAATGAAGGTATGTTTTTCAGAATGCTCTTCACTCTTATGGGATGGCCTTCATCAGAGACTGTAACTTATTGTGGCACTCACAAAAGATGTATGAGTTGACTTTCTGGCAAATGTAGGTGAAACACTGTGTGGCTCTTCAACTCACCTATCACAGTCCATCAGAACAGCACGTCTCTCCGTTTTTCTCTAAAGCCTTCATGAAAGCAAAGGTGTCCTGCACACTGGCCTCTATCATAGCAGCAGGCAGTATGCCCAGACGATGGTCGTTCCGCATCCTATGTCAGCGTTATCAGTGGGGTGATTTGCCCTGGAGAGATCCGGTTTTAGGAGTCCAGTGTAGCTCCATGTTTTCAATATATCCCATCTGAAGGCTTCAGTCTTTTGGATCCCCTCATGTTAGGGGTATCCAAACGAAGGGATGAATATTGCCTTCCTTTCTTCTGTTGCCTTCGGAATCTGTTCCTAGCTCTCATGAAAGTTGGAGTCTCCTAACAGAAGGCCTTTGTGGAAATAACCAGTTTGTCCTTCCAGACTTTAACTTGGCGACTCTTCCCAGGTCCGAAATACCCTAACCCCTTCAGTTTTAGCCCTTCTGTGTTATAAAAGTAACTTCATTTGATAAAGAACAGGAACAATAGAGCTTTCCCATGCTTGATTACCTGTACTTTACCCTCTTTGATACCACTTCAAAGCCCTTACAATGAGCAATAAGATCATTTGGACTCCAACCATAAACATGATAGGGAAATTGATGCAATGATCTCTAGCAAAGGGATATCATTTTAACAAAGGTGAAGGATATCACAGCCATAGCCAGTTTACTGGACAAAGGATATCACAGACGTAACCAGTTTACCAGCTCAATGGTTAATCAGAAACCTCAGGATGGGAGGATTATACAGGACGCTAGATGAGATACCAAAATGCAGTTCAGACGTGTGTGTTAAAATCATGACCCAACTACATTAATGCAGTTCTGTTAACATTTTCTCAGTTATTCCTGGAGCAGGGCCTGGTGTCAAAGGTAGTCCATGCAATAAACAAGAGCATCTCTGGAGCTTTACAGAGGCTGATTCATGACAACAAGCTGCTTCCAGGCAGGTGGTTCTGTTAGGAAAGTTAAGTAGCTCTCAAAGTTCTCACCCTAAATATCTCAGTGGAGAAATATTTGGAAAGCGTCCATGCTCCGTCACGCATCATTGTGGTCCTGTTCATGTCACCATAAAGCAAATCTCTGCATATGTGAGCTATACTTTGATCTAACACATTGCCCTACATTTACCTTGATCATAGATGTAGGAAGAATTACACAGAACAGCTTAGAAGCCGCCCTTTGGTGACTTTCCCCTTCATATGCCCGTAGGTACTGTCTGCATTTTGAGAATTCTTCCCATGTGAAAAGCACTGCGTCACCCCTTACGCCTGCTTCAAGCAGGCTTAAGGATTTGACACATTGACGTTGTAGAAGTGTAGCAGTGAAATCTCATAGATTTCACTGCGTCATTTCTACGTGGCTGCCTGTGTTAAAACACCCACCCTGCTCATATTGGGGCAGATTTACAAGCCCCTTGCGCCCCTTTTACATCATTTTTAACATAGGAAAAGTGGGGCAGATTTACAAGCCCCTTGCACCTCATTTGCGCCGCCGTTGTGTCACTTCTGTGATGCAGCGGCAGCGAAATCCATGCGCCACGTTGCGTCCTATTTACAACGTGGCGCATCTAGGGAGATGCGTCACGTTGTAAAGCCCTGCGCCACATGAAACCTGCGCCAGGTTTCATGTGGGCGTTACGGCGCAGGGTGGGCATTCCCTCGCAGGTACGCCTCATAAACGTGATGCAGTGAAATCTACACGATTTCACTGAGTCACTTTTACGGCCATGCCGAGTCAAAACCCTGTGCCTAGCCTTGCTAGAGCCGCGTCGTGACTCCAGCAATGCGCCGCCTTTACGACGGGGGATGCGACACGCATCTGCCCATCTATGCGCCACGGCGCGCCGCATTTACAATAACAACAGTGGTGGCGCATGGGTGTTTTGGCGCATCCCTGCTGATTTGCAGAGATGCGCCAGTCCTTGTAAATAGGCGCAGGGGTTTACAAAGTGATGCATCTGCCTAGATGCGTCACTTTGTAAATATGACGCAGCGTGACTCAGGCCGCCGCGGCGTCACAAAAAGTGATGCAACGGCAGCATAAGGGCCTCATAAATAAGGCCCTTAGTTTTGTGCGTTAAAATGATATTTTAGAAAAAGTCATCAATTTTCACTCATAAAAGTGACCCACAGTTCGATGAGCTGATAGTTTAGAACGCATCATCGTGCCTGACTCCACCATTCTGGCATCTCTAAAGCTCCTGTTTCCATTACCACTCCTTCTAATAAAGAACCCTTTTATTGTAAGTGCATTTTTTTTCTAAGTTGTACGCGGAGACGCATTTACAAAATGTTCTGTGCTGGCAAGAAGCTAAACACATCTCTCTCCAAAGCTTAAATGACAGTGCTTCCGTCTTCAGGGAACTGTGTTTTACTGGCATTTCACAGCATTTTCCAGCTTTCAGCTGTGTTCGTTCCTCTTTCTTGACTCAAATCCCTCGTCAACTATCAAGTCTGACATAAACCACGTGCGGTATATTGACCTTGTTGCAAAAGCAGAAGTGTGAGACACAGTAGCACTAAATAATGCACCCGGCTTAGATGAAGTGAGGGCAGTCCGAATTACTTCAGGACAGGAATGCGCCTACAGCGCCAGCCTGATCTGCTGTATCTAACAAGTCTGGGAAATGGCGGCACATAAGTATTAAGCATCCATACGCAGTCATAGATAAAAACAGCGCGCACCATCCAAAGCTATTAAGGCTTACGTATGGCCAGTACTTTCAGCTCTATTATCTGCCGTGGGACGTGCCTGCCCAGAAAGTGACCCGATGCACCACAATAAACCTACGAGGGTCAGAGCACACTGCGCTGAAGCATGGTGGCTTGGCGTGTAACACAGTTATTGATGGGGTCTATTAAATATTGTTCGATGCCGGCAGCAGTTGATAACAACCTAAATAATGTGCCGTTGTAGTTTTAAATCAACTGCTCTCTTTATGCCCAAAGGAGAACTGAGTCGTATTTCCTTTGACTAGACCCATCCATCCATCTGTTTGGGTACCATTTTATGGCAAATTGTTTCTGTGATTGTTTATTCTCAGTACTTTCTTTTTTCAAATGCAGTTTTATTTTGCAAAAGAACAACTTAAAGTGGTGCCCTACATGCACCCGCATCAGTACAGACTCAATGGGAGACAAACTCTTTGCCATTATTATAGTATACCAGACGTTTGACATGCAATGAACATTTAAAGGAAGAAGAACAGAAGCAAAAGCCCACAGACAGATATTAAAGTTATACATCTAGATTCAGTCAGCTCTGATTGGTGCACAGAGTTGGACTACGCCCTGATCCTCCCCGTGGGGACCCTAGTGCCTAGTATTTGAGCAGCTGCCCAATACCGTATCCAATTCCAAGGACAACCCCCGCTGGTGTAGGTGACTTTCTCCACCGCCATGTATATGCCATTCCTGGTCTCCATCCTTGTATAACCTGATTTTTCATGCCTCCCAGTTCTGGGCCACATCTCTCTTGGCCACCACCCGGCCTTGGCCACTGAATAGTAGATTATATACTACGTTGGGGATCCCCAAGGAAACATATTTTGGCTCGTGTGGGATGGTGAATTCTAGGATGCCACTGAGCTTCGTAATGATCCTGTCCCAGTATGCTTGAATAAGGGAGCAGCCCCAGATCATGTGCAGGAAGGTCTGTTGGCCTCATCATAGTGCGTACATGTAAGGGAAGCAGCCCTCCCAATGTTGTGTAGTATCTGCCGCTTGTGATAAACCCCGTGTAAGATCTTAAACTGTATTGTTAGATCTGGGGGTCTCTAGTTGGCAGGGTAGGTACCACTGTCCAAGTAGGGACCCTTGCTTCTAGTCAGGGAAAGGGGGATACACTGTTAAGATAACCCCTGCTCACCCTCTAGGTAGCTTGGCCTGAGCAGTCTAGGCTATCAAAGGCAATGTGTAAAGTATTTGTACCAACACTTACAGTAACACAGTGAAAACACCACAGATTTACTCTACACCAGTTTTAGAAAAATAAGGTATCTTTACTAAAAACTTCACAAGACCAAATACTACAGAAAAACCAACATACAATTAAAAAGGTTACTTTAAAGATAGTTCAAGAGTTTGTAGAAAGTACTCCAGGATGTAAAAATCAGTGTCCTGCACAATGCAACTCTCAATGCACAAAATGCGACACTCTCGTGCCCAACAGTACCTGTAGTTGCGCTAAGGTTCCCAAAAGCTATAACAATGAAGATGGCAAAGGCGATGCAATACTCCTGAGACCTTGGGGAGGCTTTGCAGCAGCCCTGCTTCACGCAGCAGAGGTGAATGCGCCGGCTCCGAACTGTAGGGGGAGGATGCGATGACTTTGGCTTTCGTTGCGTAGGTTTCTTAGGGGGAAGCTTCACGCACAGGTACGGTGCGACGCTCTTCGATGGGGCGCAATGCGCGGCGCGGTGTTGACTTCTGGCGCCACAACCCTCGATGCGCCACGGGACGGGACTCTGCGTCGACGCACGCAGCGACTGGATACTTTCACGCAGCGGCAGTGGTGCGGCCCGCAAGCTGGTTCTGCGACGACCTTCGCAGTGTCAGGAATCTTCACACACCGGGACGATGCTCGACGCACTCGGCGATGTGGGGACTCCGGGTGCTGCGATGACGCCGCTATGAAATTCTTCTCGCACTCTCGATCTTGCGACTCACAACCGGATGATGCGACCCTCAAACGGATGATGCGATGGGTACCAGTTACTCTTGTTCACGCTTTCTGCTTTCCAGCTCCCAAACACAGCAAAACGACCTCCTGAGGCCCCAAGACTAGGCAAGCACTCCAAGGCAGGTCAGAACTCCCTCAGCAGAGTTCCAGGGGAGCTGGTGGTGAAGTCCTTTGGTTCCTGGGACTTCTTAACAGGGAGCCAGCTCTCCTCAGGCCCTTGGAGATCAGAATTTAAAGAAGGGGACACAGCAGAGTCCTTCCCCTCTCCTTGGCAGCAAAGCAAAACAGCAAGCAGGCAGTCTTCTCCTCTTCAGTTCCTTCCAGCTTTCTCCTTGGCAGAGGTTCCTTCTTGGTTCCACAGTTATCTAAAGTTTAGGTGTCTGGGGTCCTCTTCTTATACCCCTCCAAGTCTTTGTCTCTCTTTGTTTCAGTGGGGGGATTCCCCTGCTCAAACCGGTTCCTGGGTGTGCTCTGCCCTGGAGTACCTGGTTCCTTTCAGAGTGAGGGGCAGGGCCGTTGGACGCTCAGCAGGAGGTGGAGCCTTCTTTGTGCTGGCAGAGGCAGAGTCCTCAGCCTGGCCAGCAGGGGGTGGAGCCGGCATTGTGCTGGCAGAGGCAGCCCTATTCAAAACCCAGGGGCTACTCCTCCCACCCATCTAGAGCAGATCTCCCTAGTCACCCTGCTGCTGACTCATCCAGATTCCTGGAGCCACCTAGCCCATCACATGACACCAGCCAGCCAATCTGCACACAGGCACACAGGAAGGTTAAACAGGAGAATAGCTACTTTCTAAAAAGTGCTATTCTCACACAGTGAATTTAAAAACCATCTTCCTAAAAAGATGTATAATTAAATTCTGAACACAAAGATACCAAACTTGGATTTTCTATCTTGCCTTTAGGGGAAGATAGCCATGTAAACAGCCTCCCCCATTCTGTCCTATGGGCAAGATAGCCTCTCAGCAGTGAAAAACGACAATGCTGTAATTCAATACCAGGGCATGTTACACACCTCAGTACATGCCCTACCTTTCAGATACACTGCACCCAGCCCAGGGGGGTACCTAGGGCCACCATAGGGATGCCTTACATGTACAGAAAGGGAAGGATAAGGCCTGGTCAGTGGTTGCACTGGCCAGGTCGACATGGCAGTCCTGGACTGCACATAGGCACTGCAAGCAGGCCTAAGACATCATTTTAGCACTACTCCTGTGGGTGGCACAATCAGTGCTGCAGCCCACTAGTAGCATTTGTACTACCAGCCCTGGCACTCTCAGTGCACTTTACTAGGGCCTTTGCAGGTAGAACAAATATGTCAAACATGTATAGCCAATTACATCACAATTTCCCTAGGGAGCACTTGCACTTTGACACTGATCAGCTGTGGCAAAGTGCCCAAAGCATCTATACCAGTAAAAACGACATCCAGCATAGCATCAAAAATACAGGGGGTAGAGGCCAAAAAAGCCAGGGGTAACCACGCCAAAAGATGCCAGGTCTAACATGTGTCCCCTCCAGCTGAAATGTGGGGAGAACTACCCACCCTCTTGGGAGTTCTCATCACTAAGGCGGGAAAACCTGGACAGACCGTCAGCGTTGGCGTGGTCTGTACCGGGACGGTGTTCCACCATGAAGTCCATCCCCTGTAGGGAAATGGACCACCTCAACAGCTTAGGATTCTCACTCCTCATCTGCATCAACCATCTAAGGGGCCTGTGGTCTGTCTGAACCGGGAAGTGAGTCCCAAACAAGGAGGGTCTCAGCTTCTTCAGAGCCCAGACCACAGCAAAAGCTTAGCGCTCAAAAGCACCCCACCTCTGTTCCCTGGGCAGTAGCCTCCTGCTAAGGAAAGCTACAGGTTGGTCCAAGTCCTCATCATTTAGTTGTGAGAGCACTGCTCCCACTCCATGCTCAGAAGCGTCTGTCTGCACTATGAATTCCTTGGAGAAGCCAGGCGCCTTGAGTACAGGTGCTGTACACATGGCCTCCTTCAGGGCATCAAAAGCTTCTTGGCAGGCACTGGTCCAAATCACTCTCTTGGGTAACTTCTTGGAAGTTAGTTCTGTCAAGGGAGCAACAATGGTGCCATACCCCTTGACTAAACGGCGATAGTACCCGGTGAGTCCTAAGAAGGCTCTCACCTCTGTCTGGGTCCTGGGGGGTTCCCAAGCCCGGATGGTATCTATCTTGGCTTGTAGGGGCGCCACCTGGCCGCTTCCTACCTGGTGTCCCAAATACACCACCGAACCCTGCCCTATCTGGCACTTACTGGCCTTGATAGTGAGGCCTGCACTGTGCAGAGCCTTCAACACTGCGCAGAGGTGTTGCAAGTGTTCTTCCAAAGTGGAGCTGAACACAGGAATGTCATCCAGATATGCGGTGCTGAATTGCTCCAGCCCAGACAGTACCTGGTTGACCAGTCTCTGGAATGTGGCAGGGGTGTTCTTCAACCCAAAGGGCATGACACAGAACTGGAAGTGCCCCTCTGGCGTTGAAAACGCAGACCTCTCTTTGGCCCCATCAGTTAGGGCAATCTGCCAGTACCCAGAAGTTAAATCAAACGTACTGAGGTAGTTGGCAGCTCCCAACCGATCCACAAGCTCATCAGCTCTGGGGATGGGGTGTGCGTCAGTCTTCGTGACCGCATTGAGCCCACGGTAGTCCACACAAAACCTAAGTTCTGGAGTGGCACCTGGCACAGCAGCTTTTGGTACAAGTACCACTGGGCTAGCCCAGGGGCTGCTGGAGTGCTCAATCACCCCTAGTTCCAACATCTTAGAAACCTCCTTCTTGATGCTGGCCCTGACCTTGTCAGCCACCCGGTAAAACTTTTGTTTTACAGGCATGCTATCTCCAGTGTCCACATCATGGACACACCAGTTGGTGATACCGGGGGTCAGGGAGAACAGAGATGCAAACTGACCCAACATATGGCGGCAGTCCCTCTGCTGTTCTTCGGTCAGGGTGGGCGAGAGGACCACTCCATCCACTGACCCATCTTGCTCCTTAGCTTCCAGGAGGTCAGGAAGAGGATCGCTATCCTCCTCCATCCCTGCATCTGTAGCAAGTAGCATTGTTACTTCAGACCTCTCAAAATGGGGTTTGAGGTGGTTCACATGTAGGACCCTCATGGGGTTCTTGGGAGACCGCAAGTTGACCAGGTAGGTCACTTCACTCTTGCGCTCCACCACCTCATATGGCCCAGTCCACTTGTCTTAGAGCGCGCAAGGCTCCACTGGTGCCATCACACACACCATCTGCCCAGGTTGAAACTCCACCAGAGTGGTATGTTGGTCATACCATCTCTTCATTTCATCCTGGCTGGCTTCCAGGTTCGCCTGAGCGAGTGTCCTGAAGCGCTGTGTCTGGTTGCGGATGGCCAGCACATAGCTGAACACATCCTGGGGGTTTTTCCCAGGGGATTTATCCCAACCCTCCTTCACCAGACTGAGAGGTCCTCTAACAGGGTGCCCGTACAAAAGCTCAAAGGGACTGAACCCTAGAGACTTTTGTGGTACCTCCCTGTAGGCAAATAATAGGCATGGCAAAAAGACGTCCCACTTCCGTCTCATGGGCTCTGTCAGCCCCATGATCATGCCCTTCAGGGTCCAGTTGAACCTTTCAACCAACCCATTTCCTTGAGGGTGGTAAGGAGTGGTGAACTTATAAATTACCCCACACTCCTCCCACAGAGACTTCATATACCTGGAGATGAAGTTGGTACCCCGGTCAGATACCACCTCTCTGGGGAAACCTACACGGGAAAAGATCCCCATCAACGCACGGCCCACCACCGGGGCTGTGGTTGTCCTGAGAGGGATAGCCTCCGGGTACCGGGTGGCATGATCCACCAGGACCAGGATGAACCTGTTGCCCAAGGCTGTCCTGGGGTCCAGTGGCCCCACAATATCTATCCCCACCCGCTCGAAAGGGGTGCTCACTACAGGAAAAGGCTGGAGAGGGCCTTTGCACTTCCCTCCAGCCTTGCCACTTGCCTGGCAAGTCTGGCATGATCTACAAAAGGAACCAACGTCCATCTTCATCCCGGGCCAGTAAAAGTGGGTGGCAAGCCTTTGTCGGGTCTTGTCCTGCCCGAGATGTCCTGCAAAAGGCACGTCGTGAGCCAGACCCAGTAGGTTGTCTCTGAACCCTGCGGGTACCACCAGGGTACGTGATCCACTGGGCTCAGCAAACCTAGGCTCACTGTACAACAAGTCATTCTCCCAGTAGAGAAAGAAGTTCTTTGGATCAGCACCTGCTGCCTGGTCTGCAGCCTGGTGCCGCAGACCTTCAAGAGTAGGGCATGTCTTCTGCGCCTGGCAGAACTCCTCTCTGGAGGGACCACCCTCTTGCTGCCAATGGGTCAGCTCAGGTATGTCTCCCAGCTCAGCTACCTTTTCCCCTGTAGGCTCCAGGGCATCCCCCACAGGGTCTGCTCCTTCCTGGACCGTGGGAACAGCGGGGGTGGACGGACCACGCACCTTGCCCTTCCTCTTTCTGGCAGGGACCCGGGCCACTGTTTCAGGCTCCAGGTCTGCTTCACAACCATGTCTGGCTGCCATGGACCGAGTGGTCACACAGACCCACTCAGGCAAACCCAATATCTCCAAATGAGCTTGGCATTCCACCTCCTTCCATGGGAAACTCTCCAGGTCATTACCTAGCAGACAGTCTACTGGCATGGATTGACTCACAATGACTCTGAGAGGCCCTGAGACCCCCCCCCCCCACTCAAAGGGAACATGTGCCACCTTGCAAAGGCGCACGGAATGTCAGCTGACACTACAGGGTGAAGTACATCGGGAATGATCAGCTCCTCAGGGACCCACTGACACCTGACCGAAGTCAGACTGGCTCCAGTGTCCCTGAGAGCCTCCACCCTCTTCCCATTGATGGTCACCCACTGCCTGTACTTCTTAGTGTTATCAGGGACAGGGGTTTTCCGGACCATCTCTGTGTCTCCTAAAGAGACACGGGACATAACTGCCAATCCCTCCAAATCACTAGAAATTAAATCCCCACCGAAAGCTACACTAGCTATACCCGGTGTTGGAGCACCAGAGGGCGCCTGGAATTTCTTGGGACACACAGGGGATTTGTGACCCAATTCCTGACAGTGATAACACTTAATGGGACCCCTGTTATCCGACCTGCCCTTAGGGGGCCAGGTTGGTTTGGGTTTTGACTTGGGGGGCTGGGACTGGTTACCCTGGGAACTGTTTTGGGGCCCTTGGGAGAACTCCTTTTGGTTACCCTTGTCCCCCCACTCTTCTGCTGGGGACCCTGCCCACCTTTGGCTGTGGTACCCACAAAACCCCTATGGACCCTGGTACTGACCCAGCGGTCCGCCTCCTGTGCAAGCTCAAGGGGATCGGTTAGCTTGCGGTCTAAAAGATGCTGGCACAGCTCTGGAACACATATACTACTCAAGTGCTCCCAAATTATCAAATTCAACAACCCCTTATAATCATTCACCTTGCTGCCCTTTATCCAACCTTCCAGTGCATGTGAGAACAGATTTACACATTCCACCCAAGTCTGGGACCCCTCCCTCCTGGAGTTCCTGAACTGTACCCTGTACTGTTCTGGGGTTAACCCAAACCTGAGGCATAAGGCCTCCTTCATATGGGGATAGGTCAGGTTACCGGTCCAAGGGCTCTAGAGCACTACTCCCTGATGCCTCAAAATGCTTCCACAGACCTGCACCCCAATCTTGTTCAGGCACTCTATGCATCTTACAAGAAATCTCATAGGCAGAAAAACATCCATAGATATCATCACTCACTCTGTAACTCTGAACCACATCCTTGGGGATATATACCTTACCCCCTTTCACTGGCTGTTTGCGGCCACCATTTGAGCCGGTCTCCACCTCTCTGGCTTTGATCTCCAGCTCCTTCATGCTCAACTCATGAGCCAAAAGCAATTTTCTTTCCTCAAAAGCAAGGGAATTCTTCTTCTCCTCCTTTGCCATTTCCATTTTCATTTTCATTACTTCCAGCTCATGTTCTCTGATTCTTTGATTCTCTTGTAACTCCTCTGCTGGGGAGAGACCCCTGCTGGAATGGTGGCTCCCCGCTCCACTGGTGGGGTTGCCGACTGGCAAATCATTTGCCCCAAACCCATTCCCTTCATTATTATCATCTGCTCCCTCAGCCTCTTTAGCCTCCCACCAGGTTTTCAGAACCTTCTGCAACTCTTCCTTTCTGAAGTTGCTTTTCATGGGACAACCAAAATCCTTGCAGAACCGCTTGAGCTCCTCCACCTTGTATGAATACAAATCCTCAATGGTGAACTCTAGCTCTCCTTCTACACTGGCTGCTTTCTCACTTGGAGCCATGATAATTCAAGAGTTACCTCAAAAATAGAACCAAAAATCAACAATCAGCAGTATGTGGCTGTGTAATGGTCTGCGCTCCTAGTGACGTACACCAATTACTGTGGGTCAAGTACAAATACAAGTTCAATCCTCACCGCTGACCACCAATGTTAGATCTGGGGGTCTCTAGTTGGCAGGGTAGGTACCACTGTCCAAGTAGGGACCCTTGCTTCTAGTCAGGGAAAGGGGGATACACTGTTAAGATAACCCCTGCTCACCCTCTAGGTAGCTTGGCCTGAGCAGTCTAGGCTATCAAAGGCAATGTGTAAAGTATTTGTACCAACACTCACAGTAACACAGTGAAAACACCACAGATTTACTCTACACCAGTTTTAGAAAAATAAGTTTTTTTCCTAAAAAAAAACTTCACAAGACCAAATACTACAGAAAAACCAACATACAATTAAAAAGGTTACTTTAAAGATAGTTCAAGAGTTTGTAGAAAGTACTCCAGGATGTAAAAATCAGTGTCCTGCACAATGCAACTCTCAATGCACAAAATGCGACACTCTCGTGCCCAACAGTACCTGTAGTTGCGCTAAGGTTCCCAAAAGCTATAACAATGAAGATGGCAAAGGCGATGCGATACTCCTGAGACCTTGGGGAGGCTTTGCAGCAGCCCTGCTTCACGCAGCAGAGGTGGATGCGCCGGCTCGGATCTGTAGGGGGAGGATGCGATGGCTTTGGCTTTCGTTGCGTAGGTTTCTTAGGGGGAAGCTTCACGCACAGGTACGGTGCGACGCTCTTCGATGGGGCGCGATGCGCGGCGCGGCATTGACTTCTGGCGCCGCAACCCTCGATGCACCACGGGATGGGACTCTGCGTCGACGCACGCAGCGACTGGATACTTTCACGCAGCGGCAGTGGTGCGGCCCGCAAGCTGGTTCTGCGATGACCTTCGCAGTGTCAGGAATCTTCACACACCGGGACGATCCTCATCGCACTCGGCGATGTGGGGACTCCGGGTGCTGCGATGACGCCGCGATAAAATTCTTCTTGCACTCTCGATCTTGCGACTCGCAACCGGATGATGCAACCCTCAAACGGATGATGCGATGGGTACCAGTTACTCTTGTTGACGCTTTCTGCTTTTCAGCTCCAAAACACAGCAAAACGACCTCCTGAGGCCCCAAGACTAGGCAAGCACTCCAAGGCAGGTCAGAACTCCCTCAGCAGAGTTCCAGGGGAGCTGGTGTTGAAGTCATTTTGTTCCTGGGACTTCTTAACAGGGAGCCAGCTCTCCTCAGGCCCTTGGAGATCAGAATTTAAAGAAGGGGACACAGCAGAGTCCTTCCCCAATCAATCAGAGTCTTGATTTTATCACCATCGCTCTCACGTGCCGCCTCCGAGTCTATATTCCACAATTTCCCCTACATCTCGATCCCATCTCACTCTCTGCTTACCCAAGATGTCTGGCATACTATTGTTCAGGTTTTGTGTGTGAGGAAGATTTCACCTTTCTCTAGTTATTCCATTAATAGGCATTCTTCTAGCAGTGTATATTCCAGGATCTCTGCACTCATAAGTCCCTGCACCTGCCAGACATTTTACAGTTGCGCCTATATAAAAAAATCAATTAGGGTGTAGGTGATATTCCTGGTGAAGCAAGGAAAATGGCATCATATTATAATATCTCCAAATCTAGCAGGTCCCCCACTTTGGAGTTTCCAATAGTTTCCCATGACCCAAACCCGCCTTTTTTTTAATTCTCTGAGCCGCAGGCCCTCCCATTAGAGCTTTTCCCTAGTGATTTTGCGTACCCAGCCAGTACACCTGGTGGCTTTGCTCCATGCCTCTAGAGCCACCTCCATTGCTGGTTGCAACTGTTAGGTTTCTTTCCCCCGTAGATATAGTGGGGATGTGATCGTGCCCCCCGTATCGCCCATTCGAGCCAAATGTTTGAGAGGCTCCGAGGGGCAAATATCTAATCACTTATATTGAGTGCCACCCAGTAGTATGCTTCCATATCAGGGAGAGCGATCCACCCATTATGTGGGTTGCACTGCAATGTTTTCATTGCTATTTTGGGGTGTCCCCCGTTCCAGAGCAGGGACCTCATATGCCCCTCCAGGTTGGTGAATGCTCCCTGTTGAATATGGTAGTAAGACTTCTGAAGAGCGTAGAGCAGCTTAGGGAGTGTGATCATTTCAAAGATGGCTGCCTGCTTCAAAAGGGTTAGGGGCAGCCCTCGCCACCTCTCAGCATCTCCCTGAAAAGTTAGAACTACCCTCCCCAGGTTTCTTTGGAGGCCAATCTCTCTCCTTGGCATCATCAATATCCTCAGGTACTTACTTGAAGATCTCTGCAGTCACTGCCAGTCTCTGAGGGAGCAGCGAGAAGTCAATTTGTCCCTGGGTTGATATAACACAACCTTATCACAGTAAATCTTGGATACGGAGTGAACGCCTTACCCCTCAAAGAACTGAAAGACCATCAGGACCATCATAGCGAGGTCAGTAGTATAGAGGAGGATGTCATCTGTGAAATCTTTTACTCCTCTTATTTGGCAGCTGATATTTTAAACCTCTTAACCCACCCTGGGATGGTTTCACACTATGCAAGCCAAGGGCTCTAAGGTACCTCTTGAGTTCAGGAAGTCTGACAACGTCACACTGTTTAATCTCACCACTACAGTAGGGGCCTGATATAGCAGCACCTCCCACCTTCTATAATGAGGACTAGACCCAAATTTCAGTAATGTTTGCTTCAGGAATGGCCAGTGTACCGCATTGAACACATTCTCCGCATCTAGTGTGAGGAAAATGTGCGTGGCTGACCGATCCATCACCTCAGTCAGCCAGTTGTGGCTGCGCTGCAGACTGTATCGTGTCAATCTGCCAGGCATGAAGCCCAACTGGTCTCTATTTATCAGAGACGTTACTACATGCAGGAGCCCTGTGGCTAGTATTGTGGCGAGAATTTTAACCTGGATATTGAATAGGGATATCGGGTCGTATGACTCACTTTTCTCCCTGGGTTTACCACCTTTGGGTATCACTACAATGGTGGCTCATCAGAGATGCAGTGGTAGTGTCCCTTGCTCCCCTAAATAGGTTCAACAGGTGGGGACCCTTAAGTCCGGTGTAGTGATTGTAAAACTCTTCTGGGATTCCATTGGGCCCTGGGGATGTACATATGGTTAGTCATGCTATAGTTGACTGGACTTCACTCAGCGTAGTGTCTCCCTCTAGAGTCTCCTGCGCCTCTGCATCTGGCACCAGGGTGACCCCTCTGGCCAAGTACTGTTCAATGTTAGGTGTATCTTGCAGTGATAAGGCCATGTAAAATGTCCTGTAGTATCAGGAAACTTCCTCTGCTGTTTTCTCAACTGTATTGCATGATGCCGTTGCCTGGTCCATGATGGTTTGTACCCATATGCCCTTTCCTCCTGCCCAACCATGCCAGGAGCTTGCCCGCTTTGTCTCCTGTTTCATACAGACGGTGCAGTGTGGCCAGAATTTGCTTCTTAGCTCCCTCTTGTGCCAAGTCTCAGTATTCTGTTTACAGAACCGCTATCTTCCTAAGGATGAGGTGGTCCACAGCAGACTGCGGGGCACCTTCCAACAGTAGGAGTTGGTTCTCAAGACCCTCTATTTATGCCACTGCTCTCCCCTTGTTCCGCGTGATCAGGTTCTGTGCTCTATCACAAAGGACCAACTTGTAGGCCTCCCATATGGTATTACCTTTGATACAACAGAGCCCCCGTTGTTCATGAAGTAGAATTCTGTGTCAATGTGAAGTCCCAAGCCGACTTCCTGATCCTGTAGGTCCCAAGCCATTACTATGCATCCAGCCCTCCCTCATCCTCTCTGTTGACCAAGCCTTACCAATGGGAGGGAATGATCCGACAGACGACTGGACATGCATTCCACCTGTTCAATAGTGCCAACTCTCTCTGCAGGAGCAAATACACAGTCAAGTTTAGAGAAGACCTTATAGACTCCTGAGAAGTAAGAATACCATATGCCCTTGGGGTGTTTGTGTTACCACAGATCGGAGAGGGCAATCATGTCTACAAAGCGCTCAAGATGGATGTCTTGCGAGTCTGTTGTAGGGGTCTCAGATCGATCTTGTCCTGAAGCCATAACATCATTAAAGTCGCTTCCACTTGTGTAACAAGGAAGTCATCTCCAGAAGTATCTGGTGAGTTTGGCCAGTATGGGTGGCTGCAGTCTGGGAGGTGCATACACGCTCAGTAGGATTATGTCAGTCCGTCCCCAGGAACCTTGCACCTCCACAAATCTACTTGAGGGTCCATCCATGTTTTAGTCACCTTGAATGGGGGTTTCTTTTTTAGCAGTCTGGGGATGCCCCTAGAGCCGGTGGTATAGCTAGCATGGGTCAGTGTAGTATATGCTTTACTCCCTAGGAAATGGCAGTGTGTCCCCTGGAGTTGTCTCTTGCAGATAGATTACATCTGGCTGCAGCTGCTTAATGTATTGTGCTACCAGGCCCTGCTTAACTTTGCTGCACAATCTGTTGGCGTTCCATGTCAGGACCGTGAGTTTCATGTTATTCAAGGGTCTTGTCTATGCCATGTCTCTGTGGTGCTTTTTGATATGATCGGCTGCCCACATCTAGGTCTTAATACAAGCTGCAGTACTGGTGTCTCTCATCTGCAAACAGTTGTAACCAATAAACACAAACCCCTCCCCTACCACACCTCTCATCATCCCCCAATTTCACCCACAAGTGTAGAACCATATGTCTAAACATAAACTACTTGTCAGGGGAGTAGGAGAGGTCTGTAGCCCACAACCCCCCATCAGATATAAACTCCTGAAATGTTAACCTGTACCACTTGCCCCTGGAAGCAGCGGCCCTGTAATAGGGTTGAGAGAAAGCTCACGCTCAGTTCCACCAAGCGGTTTTGGAGGGTGTGAGGTGGTGTTGCTTTTTCCTTGCTGGCCTCAAACTCAGTTATATATCCCCAGGGATCCAGGTTGTGGTCAGCCTTGCTGATCGAATCTCTCTCTGGTTCATGTTCCAGGTTGGCAATTGCTACAGCAATTGGTTGTGGTTCACCTTGCCAAATTATTTAGCCCTCCCCCGAGGAGCCGGGAGAAGGCTTCACTGCGGCTCCTCCTGGTCTTTTTTGTCACCCCTGTCCTTTTTCCCTCTGAGTCCCAGGAGGCTCTGGGTTATCCCATTGACAACTTGCCTCACAGTGGAGTTCCCCTGCCTCATAGTGCCGCAGGGAGACCTCTCTTCTGGATCCGGATCCTTCCCTTTGGCCAGGCTCCCTCAGTGCTATGCGGCTTCAAACCAGGTCATCTCTTCCCCTTCGCAGAGAGCCTGGGAAAATACTCTACCCGTGACCATGCCTCCTCTGGTGAGTGAAAAAAGAGTGAATTCCTTTGTTAGAGGACCTGAAGTTTGCATGGAGTAGTAGAATACCCTGCAGTTGAAGTGTCCGCAGTTTGGCTTTTACAAAGTCAAAGGTAAGGGGCTGCTTCTGGTCTTACCGCATATAAACTGGAAACACAAGGCCTCTTGAGTCATCATGGGAAATTTCTCCCTGGTGCTTGACTTCTCTCAGGCTCATGCTGCGGTCACAGAAATGTAGACATTTTGAAACAATGGGTCATGGGGGTGCCTGGGGGGGCCTAGAGGAGGTCTCCCGCCCAGAGTTCTATGTGCACGCTCTATTATAAAGCAGGAAGAGAACTTGTTTTGGGGGAGGGTCGTTGTCATTCAACTGTCCAGAAATGCTACTATGTTAGGTCCTTAATCCCCTTCGGGGAAGCCCACGAATCACAAGTTATTGCATTGTACACTGTCTTCTGCATCTTCCAGTCTCCAGACCACATCCTTGGTGGTGGCCCCAGCCTCTGTTACCTCCTTCCAGATCACCTGGACCGTATCTTGCACTTCTGAAATTCGAGTATCCATGGTGGTCATTCTTTCTGCCACATTGCGTTGGTCTTGTCACAAGATGGAGACCACTGAACACATCTCTCCCACCCTCCCCTCCATGCCTCTCGGGAAGACTGGATAGCCAGAAACAGCAGAGTATTGTTGGGTATGGACTGCATCATCTCCTCCACCAGTGGAGCGACCACTTCAGTATAGAGGTCTATTTTCCCCTGCCAGGATGGTCCTTATATTTAGCCATTTTCCAAGATTGAGTACCAGTACACAAAGACAAGGCATTGGTGCCAGAGAAATTGGGGGGAGGGGCCACCAGGCTCTCCATTTGTGACTCTGTGTCTTTGGAGTCCCCCTTGTCGAGGTTGGTCGTTCCTCCCCTGCCCCGCACTGCAGGCTGCTGTCACCAGGTTGCACTAACCTCTGCTAACCACCCTGTGGCCTTGTCGCGGTCCGGTCAAGTATGGACCAACTCCAATTGTGGCTACATCCTGATGTGTCTGTTACCTTGCCCATCTTGTTCTCTCCTCTGGCTCTTTACAGCTTAGACACACTCAACTCATTCCCAGTGTCCAGAGTGGGGGGAAAATTTGGGGGTGGAGGGAGAAGGAGGGGTAGGGTGGGTCATGCTGTCCAGCCACTTTGCAGCCTCACTTTCATGCACCACCATTACTCCCCCGGAGGGAGGGCCTTGTGACTGTGTCTGTGAGCAGGGCTGCTCTCCTTACAGTGCCTCTGGTCCACCAGGGGATTTGGGTGAGGAGTACTGGCTTTCCTCCACCTCTGCCCTGCCAATTGCCTCTTCTTGTCCCCACAAGGGTCAAAGAGAATGGGGCCCAGTGCAGGCACAGCCGTACTGTTGTCTCCCATGCACCTTATCCCACCTGGCTTCTCCGCTGGCTTCTTGCTTCAGTTATGTCCTCCCCTCACTCCGGATGTTGCATATCTCTGTGTGAGGGGAGTAGTGGGGAGAATTTAATCTCCACTCTTTGCCCCTCCTGCCAGTCTGCGCTGCTACCTTCTTTTGCCCCAGGGGAGGTTCAACCCTGCACGGCCACCACCCAGAAAGTGTAGGCTGCGATGTCCAGGTCTTGTTGGCATGTCCCAGCAGGCTTATCTCTGCCTTCACTCTGCCTCGCCTGCTGTTTCCGCCATTGCCCTGGGAGGTGAGGCACCACGGTAGTGTTCTCAGATGAGCCGCTCCACTCCAAATGCATCTCTTTGCTTCTCTTGATGCCAGCTCTTGGATTGGGAACCTGGCCCATCACTGCCATCCATCCGGGTGGCAGGGCGCCCCCAGTCCGGCAGAGAACAGGGGGTGGAGGAAAGAGAAAATGCACCAGCCCTCCTCGCAACCATATCAGTGGTCTCTGTGCCTCTGCTGTGTTTCTGGCTGCAGCAGCACTCACTTCCCAGCGACTGCCATTTTGGGGGAAGACTACTGCACCAGCGAAGCGGATCTTTGTACGTCCCTCAGCTGGTCAGAAGAGCCTCTCGCTTGCCCTCATTTACTGCTAGCAGCTGTGCTGCTCTTGCTTTTGGCTCGTCAATTGTTACTGAGAGGGCAAGAGAAAGGTAGGATTCAGATTGTCCGCTGGTGCTTTTGCGATTCACCATTACTCGGCCATCTTGTTGGCCACGCCTCCCTTACTCTCAATACTTTCAAAAGCATTCATTAGTGCTATATGTTACCTTATGTTATACTTTTTCATGTTATGCTATTGTTATATGATAATGAATGGTGTTTGCTCTGGGGTGGGACAGTTTATGATGGTAGCGGATGATCCATTTTGTATATTGTGTGCAATAACATTTACTTCCAAAACGTCAAATATATTTTTTATTTTTTTGCATACTCTTATCAAGCACCTCACACCTTTTTGAAAACTTTTTTTACCTGAGTGCTTTACATTTTGTATTTTTACTTTTTCCCCAAAGAGCAGAGCATACATTAAATTACATTGACACTAATTCTAGATCAGATCGCCATAGTACCAGCATCTTGATGTCATCTTAATAACAGCTGAGGAAAGGAGGAGGGAAAAAAAGAGACACAGGAGTAAATAACACAAAAACCAAGACCCCCAATCCACTTTCCAAATATGCTAAACATCAAAAAAATTGTTTGTAATATGAAATCATCAAAACCAGGCCTAAACCACCCCTATGATCTACCCTGTTTTGCCAATCAATACCACCAAGTGAGCCCGTCAGCCAGTTAATCATAGGGCGCCATATTGTCTTACCCCACTTCCTGGCTCCCCTACCCTTACAGTTGTACAGCGAGCTTTCACATTGTAGATACCCATTAATTGCCCCAACCAGGCATGAAAGGTGGGAGGTTCTGCACTTTTCCAAACTTTAGCAATTACCAATCAGACTACTGCCACATATACAGATTCTATAATGTATTATGTGAATGTATATGCACGCATGTGTGTGCTGCTATTTTTATTTTTATTTGAAGTGTTTAATCATACGTGAAAGATGGTGCGAAAGGATCAGTGCTCCTTCTCTCAATTTGTGGGAATGGCAATGTTTCAAAAAATGTAAAATACCCCTCACACACTGAAACCTGATTCAGTGTCATGATTTATCATTGGGGTCTTCCCGCCCCTCTACGGGATGGGGCGTGCTACGACTTACGTAGACGCAGGAGCACTTTATTCAGTGATTGGTGAGTATGTGTAGTGCGTGGGATCGTAAAAAGAAAATGTGAGATTGTTAAAAATTCTCTGGCTAGTGGAACGAAAATACTTTATTGTCTTCCCTGGCTGAGAATAGTAAAAATGGGGAGGTGTAGATGGTGTACTATAATGAGTCACCTCCTACAAGGTCGACATGTTTCAGAAGCCATCCCCTTGGCTTTCTTCCTCAGGACCAAAAAAAACGATCCCTGTATCACCTCAATTGGTGATAGAATCAATGTGCATATGCCTGCTAGTCACAAACACTGTCCTTTGTTTCCTGTTTTGGGGGTAGAAAAATATACCACTTGTATATCTTAAGAACCTGAAAAAGAAAACTGTTCTGGATAAATCATGGCTTTCATTATTTATCACTTTTTCTATTCACATCACCATCACGTGGAAATTTTAAAGCTTTTTTGTGATATATTTCTCTTGTGCAACCCTGTTGTAGGTAATGGTACCATTTGGTAAGTATCCTCTACTCATAAATCATCTGAAAGAACACTCCTTGTGATTTCTAGTGCCCAGTATCACATTTATTCAACACTCTTTCATACATATGTATCTCCTAGCAAGATACATCTTTTGTTACAATACACTCATACATAAAGGAAGTATTTGTACACTCGTATTGTGCCCCAAAAGGTTACACATTGATGTTCACAGCAACTGAACACTCGCATTCATACTCCCATGGCGAGCCTTGGAAGGACAGCCAAATTGTCCATTTGGCTGTCGTACCCCAGGAGCATCAACGATGAGCTATATTTATCTCCCTCCCAAACATCTTTTTCCAATATAGTTCAATTACTTGTTTCAACAGCAGCAGCTTCACACTCCCATAAAACATATGGATCAAATCTACAGGGCCTTCACCACAGCCTGCTACACTTATCATTCTCCTTCAGACCCCATCGAAATAGCCTCGCTGATGTATAATACAAATTAAAAATAATTTTTAAGTGCTGACCTTTCAAGCTAGATGAGAGAAAGACCTTGGCGTCCAACCCTATAGACATGTACACATCCACATCTCCTTCCCCTAATCTACTCATCCAGTTTGATTCTGTCTTCTCCAAATCATCTAGGGCAGTGTTCCTCAAAAGATTATATAATTGTCCAATCCTACAATCCGGATATCTTATAGTCTCCAGTATGGGTATCCTTTCTAAAGAGATCTTACTGCCCCTAACCTGCCTTTAATATTCCTTTACTTGTGCATACTTATAGAACAACCCTTCAACTAACACTAAATCCCGTCGTAGCTCCACAAATGAGTACATGTGATCAGTGGAGGAGAGATCCTCAACCTTGCTAAGAGTGGATTGTTTCCATTGTTTGCCCACTCCGTGGTAAAAAATGCATGGAAAAATCGTGCATCACGATAAGGGAGTGTAACTATTGTATCTCCTGATCTTCATCATCTTTTTGAGCTTCTTCCAAACCCTTCAGGCAGCAGTCACTGACTTGAACCACACTTTTCTTTTTTTAATAACTCGGCTGTACCTGCTGAAGAAGACACCCCCAAGCCACTTTACCAAGTGCTAATCCATAGATGGTTAGGTTGAATGACACCATCCTGCTGGTCTTCCCTGGTCCAACTCCCTTCCATGAATAATACCCTCATTTGTTGGAGAAGTGCTGCCCAATGATCAAATAAGAAAGTGGGAGCTGCCCACCCTCCACGTTCCTGCAGAAGAATTGAAGACTTAATGGATCTCCTAACCTTCTGATAATTCCATTTAAAATGGGAACAATTGACGTCCAATTTCTTAAGTAGCCAGCCATCCACCTCGAAGGGGATTGAGCGAAATAAATAGGGCATTTCAGGCAGTACTAACATTTTCAATAGATTGCACATGCCAATTATTGATAAGTGCAGTCCATTAATATATTTAAACTCTGTGTTAACTTTGCCAATCAATGGCTCTAGATTGATATGATAAATAGTAGATACATACAGATTGATCTTAATCTTGAGATAAATTGTTGTACCCATTCGGCGAGCATCTGTAAAAACTATATTATCTGTACAGATAATCAGTTTTTTTCACTATGCAGCAGGTAACCAGATTTGCTCCCAAACTCACCTGCAATTTGTTCTATCACGGCTATAGCTTTCTTTGGATCAACTGTAATCACTGCGATGTCATCTGCAAACACCAATACCTTATAGACATATTGATTCATTCTAACCGGCTTTATACCTTGACTTTTAGCAACTTGTACTATAAAAGGGTCTATGCAGAGGGCAAACAAAATTAGGGAGCAGGGGCATACCTGCCTTGTCCCCCTCATAATTAAAATTCTCCCTGAATCTCGACCCACCATGTGCAGCCTAGCATAAGGAGCCGTTCTAAAACTTTTATGGCTTTTATGAAACATGGACCACCAGAGAAACCCCTATGACACTCCATCGAAAACTTTCTCTGCATCGAGGAGGATCATAGCCACCTGATCACCCATAGTTTCAATAATATCAAATAAAGTTACCACTTGCCTGATATGATCCATTGTTCCTCTGCCCTCTGTTAATCCATGTTGCCATTGCATGACCGGATTGGCTATGACCCCCCCCCAAAACGCAGCGCTAACAATTTAGAATGCAATTTGGCGTTGGAGTTAACCAAGCTGATAGGCCGAAAAGAGGCAGGATTATCAGTGGGTTTCCCCTTGATTGGAAAGACAATTAAACCTGTACCATGCCAAGACGCTGGGGATTCTCCACTATGTTGAACACCTAAAACCAAATCTAACAAAACTGGAGCTATTTCCACCTGTAAGGCCTTATACAGCTCAAGGGGGATCCTGTCTGGCCCGGCCACCTTCCCCGCAGCCATTGAACATCAAACCTAGGTAATATCCTCCGCTAATTCGCGACGGACCTCATGTCCTAAATGGCATTAACCTTCCTCTATCCCATCTTTTCCCCCCAGGCTGGAGTCAGGTATGCCTTCCTGATAAAATACTTTATAGAAATCTTCAAAAATGTTAATAATGTCACTAGATTCAGTAACATACGACCCATTGTTCTTTGAAATTTTCTCAATAGAACTTTGCCTACTGACTCACCATACTCAAGACTCTGTTTTTTTATAAACATGGTGGCATTTCCCCACCTTCTTGAGATAATAGCTTCTTATCTCAGCTTTGACTGCCATGATTTCCAGGGGTGGGCAGAATTTGCGAAATTGGCTTTCGCAAAATTTTGCGAAACGGCAAAAAATCTCCGTAAACACACGAAATTTCGAGTGCTCGCAGAGATTTTGTGCTGATTAATGCGTTACTTTTTTAGGTTTCATTTTTGTGACAGAAGCATCGTGCCAGAATGAATCCTGCCCTGCATATTTACCCAAGAAGATACCACGGTTTTGTGCAATACCTCTACTCAACTGGAGTACTTTCTACTGGCTAATTAGTAAGTGCTACCTCGTTGGGTAAATGTATAGTGCTTTTCCTACACTACAGCTGCGTAAAGGGCCAGAAGAGTTGTCTCCGGTGACCATGTGTGTCTGTAAATTTGCCACCGCGCCGATGGGCGCCGGGGTCTCTCGAGTGAGCTGTCCATCATAGTGGGGGAAAGGGCGGGAAGACGTTGCACACCGCTGATGTGTGGGCCGGGGCCAAACGGGCAGGGCTTCCATGCAGTTCACATGCCTCTTGTTATAAAGGGCCAGAGACCAATCAGAGCAGCAGATGAGGAGACAGAACCTCCTGGTGTCAGGAACTAAACGGGGATTGCGCTCGAGAAACTCATGGATGCACAGAGCTCCATCAAGGATTACAGCAAATTGTTGACGGTAGATATGGGGAGAAAGCACACCTGCCTAGCCTCGACCCTGCTTTGTGCTGATTAATGCGTTACTGAATTTGAGCTTCAACTCGAGCACCTGCTTTAGGTTGAGGTTTAGTGATAGGAGCATCATGCCAGAATGAATCCTGCCCTGCATATTTCCGTTCTGCCGCGGATCGCGGAAGTTTCGCCATTTTCGCGTTCCACGCGGAATGCAAACATGCCGAAATTTCGCAAGTTCCGCAAGCGGAACGGAATTTGTCACCCACCCTTAATGATTTCATAGAATATTTTCCCTTTGTCCTGCCCCTGCAAAATGTGCTTCGTTTGACATTCGTCCTGCACACCTAGCTTACAGTACAACCCTCCAATTTCACATTCTGCCTCCTTCCTTCTGGATGCAAGAAAGCCAAGAACTTTTGCTCTTAGCCCACCCTTGAAAGAATCCCAGGCCACCACCTAGAAGTGCTAAATCTATGTAAAATGAAATATTTCACCACCCACTTCCTAATCTGACCAATAAAAGAGTTATTCATAAGCAGTTCTATATCAAAATACCATTTTGCTTGTGTTCTGATACAATACTGACCTTCAATTTCCAGTTTTATGGGGTTAGGGACAGCAAACACCCTCAGCAGCTTGGTAATATTAACACTGCCCAATAATCTGGCTGAAACCAAACAATAATCTAACAGGACCAATTTACTATGTGGTGACGAAAAATAAGTCAATACAGAATCCGGGGCTCTTTGAGTATCCCACATGTCCACCGGGCCATGGCTGCCATGAGTAAGGCTAAAGCATGGTAAACACTTGGTTTCTTCCCCTGATATCTGGGCTTTCAATTCATTCCCACCCTCGAGATGTCTATTTAGGTATCCGCATATAATTAAGGGAGATGGCCAAGAAGCTAATTCGATCTTTAAATCTTCAGTTATTGCTGGGTTATCTTGGTTAGATCCTAAATTTATCCCACATGGCAATTCAACAATTGCCTATCTACCCCACTTATCCGCCCTTTCTCTCATAGGGGGCCCAATCATATTTTTAACCAGGATAGCAGCCCTTCTAACAGTAGCCTGAGTCATGCATGCTACCAACTTTAGCCCCTTATAGTCAGCCACTCTCTCTTACCCCTTGGGATATGAGTTTCATGTTAACATATAACTGCTGGGCCCAGTGAACATACATTTTCGGCCACCCACTGCAACTTAACTTTATTGTTTATACCCCCTCCATTAACCCAGCAAATAGTCAATTTACCCATATGGGTTACAAGGGCTAGCCGCTATATCCAACATGTACCATTTCAATATCGAAAACTCCTTTAAAAAGTTCCCTTCTGGTAATTTGCTTACTCTTTAGATTTTAACTTTTTCATTGCCCCCGCACCCACCCCCCTTCATAATACCCATCTTCCCAACCACCCTCCCAACATCCCCCAGCCTCCCACATCCTTCCACCCATACGAAGCTACAGGCCATCCATCAGTCTGTGGTGATGAGAAACACAC
Organism: Triturus cristatus; assembly: GCF_964204655.1. Classification (NCBI taxonomy): domain Eukaryota; kingdom Metazoa; phylum Chordata; class Amphibia; order Caudata; family Salamandridae; genus Triturus; species Triturus cristatus. Next base: position 681,116,941 of record NC_140587.1, read on the forward strand.
TCTCCAGCTGACCACCGGACCACCCAAGATACATCGTAATACTGTTATTGCAAATCACAAGGAAAGGAGAAGAAAACGATATTTTACACTATGCCAGCTTTTCAATGAAGAGAGAACACATTTTTAGTTTCAACTTTATTTATCAAGTAGACAACTACATAGTATAATAAATACATTCTGAACACAGAATTTCCTTTTGGGTCATACAACATGTTTAATTCCCATTAGATGGAGTTTTTAAAGTGAGCACAAATGTTCATTATTGTAAATGTCTGCGCCCTGTACTAGAGAGGCATTTCCCAATACTAGTCATGGTATATGGAAGCTGGAAAATGAGGCACAATTGGGGAAACAATTTGAAAGGGGACAAACACAGGTGCATTACAGATGCTCTTATTGGGGTCAGGTCACAATCTTCAGACCCTAATGTAAACTTCCAAGCCACCTGAACCTTTTGATCTTCCAGCTGACTTGCAAACGCATTCTTTGAAAACAAAGGCAAAATCTTCAATGTGGTTGGGAAAGACCCTAAATGTATAGTTTGTTCTCTTGTTTACTCTGAGCTTTACTGGGCCACTGCCAAATTGGGAAGTGTTTGTAGGTCTCTTTAGTCCTTCAATTTGTGCAAAATATCATCTAGGCTTGTTGTCAGACTTGTTAGTCTTAGGGTGGTCTTCCTCCAAACCTTTTGCGTCCACCTCTCCTATTTTTGCTGAGTTTGTTTTCGTTGGCTGTATGACCTTGAGCACTTTACCACTACTAACACGTGCTGAAAGAGCTTGTGCTCACTCCCTAAAACATGGTGAAATTTGCACAAACCTGGTTGGCATATTTATTTAAAAGTCCTTACAGATGCGGAATACCATATACCTGGGGCTGATTACTTAAATGCTACTATTGTGCCACCCACTTAAGTAGAATCCTAATGCTTGTCTTGGGCCTGCCATTGCAACCAGATAGAGTTTTAACCTGCCATTTTGCTTGGCATACTAACCCCTTTGCCAAGCCTGAAACTCCGGTTTCAACATGTATAGGTCATCGCTAGGGTGGGCCCAAAACAGCCCATTGGGCAGGGTGCATTGTATTTAAACTTCTACATTTATTTTTCACTAATGTGAGGCTTCCCTCTCCCAAAGGATAACATTTGGTTACCATAATAAATGTAATACGTGATAACTTGTATTTGGGAGCAGTTTGAAATATCATGTTTGGTGTCCAAGGAATTGGAATTTTAAAATCACCTTTAATAGAAGTCAGATTTTGAGCCACTATTCTGAAAATGCCACTTTTAGAAAGTTGGCAGGTTCTTGCCCTAGCCATTTGGTGCCTGCCGCCTGTTCCTGGGTCACATGAATAAGTGTGGTTAGAATTTGGCCTCTGTGTATTCCTTCCAGACAGCCACATAACAGAGAGCCTGGGTGTTGGCAGGATGGGCCATCCTAACTTGATGGGGAGAGGAGCTGTCAACTGTCACATTTACACTTCAAAGGCTCTGGGCCAGCTCGCACAAAAAGGACTTCACACTAGCTTATTGTGGCTGCAAACAGTCTGGGACCGAGGCAGGTAGGCAGGAAATCCCAGACACTTCTGTAGGGGGCACTTCAGAATTCTCTTCCACTGCAAAGTGGGTACCAGGTGTATAAAGCAGACGCTCAGACCTACTTTTTGGTATAACCCTTAACCTGTGAATACTATAGAAGAAGGACTGCCTAGCTGACCTGCTGCACTGTACCTGCCTAGACCTGCAACTGGAACTGCTTAAGTGATGCCCTGCTGTCTGAGAAGGAAGACTGGATCTGTTCTCTTCATCCCAAGCTGAAATGACTCGAAGGGTCAGCTGACTGACCTCCTGTTGTGAACTACAGGGACATAACACAACCTTCAGAAGTTTCCCTCCAACTGCCCAGTTGACCTGCTACACTGGATCTGAAACTGCACCTACCTGAGCCCTGCTGGCCTCTGATGGAGTGAGCTGCTGATCCCCAGGAGTCCAGGTCCTGGACGATTGTGTGGCATTGGTTCAGCTCCTCCTAGAAGAAAAGGAGGGACTCTTCATGACAGAAAGTGGGCCCATTCATGCCAAGCTCTTCCATCCATGCTGACCGCCAATGCAAAGCTCTGGTGAACCCGACTCTGCGAAACAGCGACTACCAGCGAGGACTGGCAATGCCAGATCTGCACTTCGCACTACAGCATCAACAGCCCACACTGACTGCAAACGTGGAGCTCCAGCAATGACTGTACAAAACACCCATCAGGTTCTTCATGCTACATAGACACCTGTCCACAACACTCTGCCTGCTCTCCACGCTACAGTGATGACCATCCCCAACTCTCTCCATGCTTATTATGGCCCCCTGCCCCACGAACAGAACTCTTCACTCTGGACTTTATAATGTACTTTTTTCAGGGCGACTAACGAGGTTTCTGTATCTGGCCCAAGCACCTTCGTGTTTGGCCCTGAACACGTGACTATCACCCAGTCTCACACGACCAGATAATCACGAGTTGCGAGTTGTCCTTTTAGGCACCACACTTGCCTTAAATCTTTGAATTTGCACATCTCCCATTCTTCTGATTACATTTTTGTCATCTTGATATCAAATAATGTATTCAAATGTTCTCAATTTTTCTAAAATATTGGGAGATTTTTCTTGGGTTGTGTTTTCACTGTATAACTGCTTGAGTGCTGCATAAACACTATACCCATTACTTCTAAGTTAAACCTGACTGCTTTTGTGTTCAGCACAGGTAAATGTAACGACTTTTTGAGCAAAACCTGAAAAGTATTGTGGCTGTTGGTCGAGAAGGGATCTGCACCCCATAACTAATAACCCTATTACTCACAAACTGCAGACATACTAATTAATTATTATTCAATATAATTTGTCACATAAAAACATAAACTTTAAAAACACTCTAACATTTCTTCCCTCTGATTATTTTAGAATCACTATAACCCATTATTAACTTTATTTATTAGTCAGAAAATCAACCAGTCATCATCATTTCTTGTTACGTTTTTGGAACCCTCCTCCGATATCTTTAGTTAGTTGTAGAAATAATCTCTGAGGTTCACCATCTCATGCTTCTCTTCTTCAAATGAGTCCCTTTCTTTTCAAACTTTGCATACAAACATCCAGGCATTTTTAGGTAAAGAAACAGGACAAATGAACAAAATTGTTATAATTATTACAGGTATTAAGATTAAAAGTAACGTTCTTCCCTCCTCACGCTAGCTATCCATTCACCAACTTTACTCAAACTCTTTTTAATAAGTAATGAAAGAATCAATAACCCTTCTATTTTCAGGTATGTATATGTAACACCTTTTGGCCCTTAGTCCCTTACAAGCTCTGACCCCTTTTGTCAGGGTGGTTTCTAATGCTAAAGTATTCTGCATCACCATAGCTCTCATATCCATCACCTCTACATTTACTTGCTTCATTTATCCTGCTGTATCTGCTGTAAGCTTATCTACAAGGGTAGACAGATGTCTATTTTTGCATCATTCATTGCCAAACCTACAGTAGGAATTATAGCTCCTAAAATATCAAAAGCAACCCGTCCAAAATATTTCACCCTTCTCATGCTAATTTCACAGTCTATTTTACTCATATGACGAACTCTAGGAAACACAAGCTAAATAACAAGACCCAACCCAGTTCTGTGGTAAATGAAATAAGCAGTCTTTCCACAAACATAATATTTTTATTCTCGGAATTAGCTCTCTACCAATCAAATAGTTTCTACTTACTTCATAAGTTCTAGCTTCATACATTCTTTCATATTTACTTTCTTTTACAAATATAGCCTTTCTCCTCTTTAAAGGACTAAGACTTACCATACACACCTAACCCCTTCGTTCATTCTCCATCTTTAACCTGGTATGCAAATGTGACCACCTCTTTCTTTGTCAGCTCTATTATTGCCTTTTTCACTTCCCAATTCACATAAATCTTTGCTCATCTCTCCTTATATTCCCTAATAAAATATTGCACTTCACTACTTTAAATACATACATGACCTTAATTAGTAATTTTAGGTTCATACTTCTTTTGTGCAACCACTTGCAAAAATGTGGTATATGTAAGAGCCTTGCTGTCTTCCGTTATAGGCATACCCTCTAAAGATACATCAAAATCAGTCAAGTAAGGAGAAAGAAATTCATCGTTGGTAATTATAGCAACATATACATTATAAGAAAGGGCATTTGAAATTGGAAGTTGTACAAATGCAGTGCAGTCTATAGCAGAGGTGGGAAGGAAAGGTCACATGAAGCAGCCCCTAATATTTATTAGATCTATATACTTATGAATCATCTAAGTGTAAATATTACCCTGGAAACTACTGACTAAACTCTCTTTATGCTCTGGTACATAGAGTTTTCATTCATTACTAAAGGTGGTAAATTTGACGTGATTAGAAACAAGCACAAAAACAGTCCCCTGAAACTATTCATATTGTTAATACCATCAACAAACCTACAGTTTTACAACATTTGCTGTACTCCATCTTCTAGCTGAGACAAAAAAAAGATTGTGATACTTCAAAAAATTCAAAGAAATCAAAACTTTCTTTACAACAATAATATATCCAGCCCTGGCCCGTGCAGGTAAGAGTGGTGGGGCCGGGTTGGGGGGGGGGGGGGGGATTTCAACATATGACCACAAGGGAAAATTAACCCCTCCGCCCAGCCCTATCGCCCAATCAATCAATCAATCAAAACATTTATAAAGTGCGCTACTCACCCGTGAGGGTCTCAAGGCACTGAAGGGGGGGGGGGGTACTGCTACTGCTCGAAGAGCCTGGTCTTGAGGTGTTTCCTGAAGGTGAGATGGTCCTGGGTCAGTCGTAGGTGGGTGGGTAGGGAGTTCCACGTCTTGGCAGCCAGGTTAGAGAATGATCTTCCTCCGGTGGTGGTTCTGCGAATCCGTGGTACGCTGGCAATGGTGAGGCTGACAGCTCTTACCTGCGCGGGCTGCGGCTAAATATATCTCATATTTACTTCTCTTTAATTTAAAACAATAATCCAAACAAAAATTCATAATAATCTTCCCAATTTCTTTTTCAAAGGTTCATCTCAGTCAAAAGGTCATTTGAATTATGTGCTCAGTAACTTCCTTTGATCTTGTCTATTGCAACAATTGTTTACTAATTCAAGGTGGTTCTTCTTCTGTTTCAATTTCACTCCCAGATTCACTCTCAAATATATACTGACATTGGTTCACTAATTTGTAACTTTCAAGCTCCGTTTATGTTTCAAACATTTCTGGTTTACAATGTTTTCTTTTACAAGTTCTATTTCATGTGACATCTTCTTCAACTTTATTTTGCTCACCAACAGTCTTTGCTAGGGTTTCTTTAGTCCCTGTAAAACATGAGCTTCAGCTTTTACTTAAACTTTGATCAGCTGATTTAGTGCAAACTTCTTTCTTCCTCTGGGGGTTCAAGTGACTTGAATTTTTAACTGCAGGTTCTCATGATTTGTAGCAGAGACTTTTTCTTCCTGCTGCCACTTTTGCACAGTAACAGCCCTTCACTCTGATCATTATTTGCAAACTGGACTTTAGGCTTTTTAAGTTCTCCGTCAAATCTTTCACTGACCTGAAACTTTATGCTGCCACATCTTTCTTCACTAGTTCCTTAAATGTTCAGCCCCCTGTGTATCCACACTGTGAACCTGAGCTTGAATCTGAGCCCACTTGGTTGTACTTGACTTTGTAGCCCTATAGTTGATTCAGTAGTTGTCAGTGGTTGTCTCTTCCACTTCTTCTGCACCTCTTACTCTCTTTGAATGATAATTGTGGATCACCTGCAGCACTCCAGGACAGTTCACCTCCTTTTTGGTCATAAGTCTCACCTGGGACGGTTTTTGCCAGCTTTCATCCAGAATATTCTTCCTGATGTGTTTTAGACCATAATGCAATCTCCTGGGTTGAGGTCAAGCTATGTCTTTTGTATCCTCAGTTGCCACATTCACCTGGTGAGAGACAGATTTCACCATACCAGCTAGACATTTGAAGTTATCTAGAACAATATCATCATTTATTGAAATTAGTGCAGCTAAAAGTGTGTATGCAAGCATCATTGCCCTATCCATGATCTCTTCATGGGGTGATACACCAGTCTTTTTCTCACGAGTACTTCTATTTGTTTTCAGCATTAACATACAGATGCTTGCAATTTTTGCTTGTAACCCAAATTTTGAAAATCCCGTTTTCTACTCTTCTGAAATAATTGCCTGCAAATCCTACACTTCATTCAATTAAGTCTGAATTCAATTCATAAAAACACAATTAGATTTTTCTGATTTGTGTACGGTACCTAGTCTTGATTCATCATCCTCATTTTCTTGTACACTGTCTAATCTTGTAATACACAATATTTTGCCACCCTTGTCTGCGTAACTGTTGCAAAATGTAAGTAAATCTTTGCCAGCTTTAAAGGCAACACTTGTTCAATGACATTTCGTCTGGCTGTTGTATTGCTCCAAAAGATGTTATAAAGCCCCTCTGCAACCATGGATGGCAGCAATCATGCACTACTCGAAAACCACTTTGACTGTCTGTACAGATTGTCACTTTCAGATCTTTTGGCAAGCAGCAAGCTCTTGTCAATGTCACTAACTCTGCCACCTGTGCTTAGGTTACATTCAGAGGATAGGATACTTCAGGGGCCTCAGTAATGCATAGGCATATTGCATAGCCAGCTCTTAGTGCTAAATATTTGTCTCTTTAACAAGAACCATCCACACAATAATCTAGCATCAGCTACTTCCAAATGAGTGTCTGTCAGGACTGGGGTTAATGCATAACTCAGTAATCTCAATACAGTTGAACTCAGGTTCATCATCAATTTCATCACCCTCTTTCACTTCAAAGAGCCTGTCAAAAATAGGAAGCAGTGTTGCTTGGTTCAGGAAATTGCAAATTCTGTTTAAAATATTTTAGCTGCATGAATGACTTCCTCACAATGGGTTATTCTGCTATTTGGCAAATGTTGTGTTCTTGTTCTCCTTAACCAGATCCCAATTGAGTGAGGGAGATACACAATGTATGTATGCCCCATCACTATTCCTTCACTTAATTCACTGACAACACAGACAGTTGCATCTGATTTCAAACATCCTGAAAGACTTACAGATACTGGATCCAAAACAGCTGATAGATATGGAATATTTTGAGTCTGGATTGATAATGAACATCCACTCATTTTTTGACAGTACATGTAAGATGCTAGATTGCATCCTGTATTCCTAGTTAGATGCAAGGCACAGACCCTCTTTCAATTCTTTAAATGCTCCAGTGCATTCTTTATCAAATGGTACCGGATCTTGTATATCACTATGGGTCACCCCTACTAGTGGCTTTGCAATCAAGGAAAAGTTTGGAATCCACTGACAACATTAGCCAACAATTTAAGGAAAGTCCAACCTTCCATTTGGTTGGTTGGTGGGCTCAATAACAGTATTACAGAAACGCTTTTTGTTGAGACTTTTCTCACACCTTTTTTAATTTGATGTCCAAGATAGATCACTTCTCTTTTACTGTACTGCACTGGGGAAACCTAATGTACAGTGTGAGTTATATGATCTAACAAACCAGTTGTATCAAAGTTACATCCTTCTGGGGCTAACAGATCACCTATATAATGAACAAAGACCAAATCACAGGGCCACCTTACATTTTCTTGATATTTCTTCAGGATTCGACTACAAATTGAAGGACTTTCTGTACACCCTCGTAAGATCCTATATCATGTGAGAACTCTATTCTGGAATTGCAATCTGAAACGATATGGGCTCTTTTCGTGCAAAGGGTTTGAAAAGAATGCTTGGTATAGGTCAATTACTGTATACCATTCTGCATCTGGTGTAATTGTGGAAAAAAATCATTGCTGGATTTCGTGTGACAGGACAACATGGTATGACAATTTTGTTCATCTTGTGAAAATCCTGAACGAGGCACCTTTTGCTGGTTCTTTATTTTCATCACCTGGGAGTTACAAGGACTACCAAGTACCTTACAGAGGATTACCTGCTCAACAATGTTTTCAGTTACTGGTTTTATTCCTTCTTCTGCTTCTTTTGAAAGTCTATACTTTTTAGTTCTAGGAAAATTACATGCATACAATCCACCTCCCCTTAAGGCACCATAATTGTGAATGGCTCTCTGCTAAATCATCATTTAGAGTCATTATATTCTGTTGGTAATTCTGTTGGTACCCTGCAGTTTATGCCATTTTATTTCTGGCGCTTTGCTGCATCATTAAAGCTAAAGTCATTGGTATTCAAAAAAAGTCTGATTCTGCATACCCTGCTCAAAACTTGAAACAGTTTGGACCATCCTGGTTTTCTGCATTTGAGGAATGGCATCAACCTGAATTCTATTTGGATTTTTGTGACACTCTTGTTTTCTGTGCCCGATTTCCCCACAGAATTGACAAGCAGTATTTATTTTAATCATTTCAACACTCACATTCATACCATCATAGTTCATAATTCCTCTACCCCACCTTGGATTTTCATCATTCCATTTCCCATTGCTGCACCCTACATTTGATTCATTCATTCCAAGCTGAGAATATGTGGTATTGAACCCATTTGGTTCCAAGAACCTAGCTTCACCCTAATAATTTTCTGATGTGATTTGTAGCAAAGTAATCACTACACCGCTTAGCCAGTTTCAAGATCTCATCAATACTCATTCCCTGCCAACACAGCTCCCTCTGGTATGTGATTACTGTGGTTGCAAACCCACAACAAAATCATCAGTGAAACCACTACACCATCTTTCCAGGATCATCTACTCCACTGTGTTTTTGAAAATTTTCATGAGTTTCTCATAAAAGGTATTCATTTACACTTTTGGCTCCTGTGAGGTTCTCAAAACCTCTACCCAATTTATGCCCTCTTCAACTATTCAGTTACCTGTCTGTATTACTAGCTGCCTCCTCAGAAGGAACATTATTAGGAGCAACCGCAGCTGGCTCTTAACATAACAAGTGCATTTGTAAAGTGCATGTTCACCCATAGGGATCTTGGTGCTGAATAACAGATGTTTATTGTTGACCAATTCAATGGTACTCATTCTATTGGACTCAGATGTATCAAAGGCTCACTGGACCTGCCGAGATTTGAACCAGTGACCATGAGGTCGAACACAGACCCCTACAGTGAATGCATTAGTTGCTGAGCCACCAGACCTGGATCTTCTGTTTAGTCAGGCTACTGCTGCTTTTACTCTGCCCAAAAGTCACTAGGAATCACGACTTTAAATAATAAATTCAAATCTGTCTACCACACATGTGATATGTGTGTCAACCTATGCACCTCTTTATACCTTCTCTCTGGTTCCTCTCGCAATTTAGGGAAGTTCAGAGTGAAAGCACAAAGATCCGCCCATCTCCTTGGCACAGGCACAAGATTACCTCCATGTACTTCCCTCAAAGGAAACTTCAAAAACAATCCTGTCCCAAGCTATGAATCACTTGCCATTCCCCTTGTTTTGCCTTCTGCCTCCATTGCTTTCTTTTTACTTGCTGTCCCTTTCTACTATCCCTCTTTGCATTTCTTCAAGTCACACCAATCCCTTGTTTATTCAATCTAATCTTTAATTTGGGCTCACAATCAAGCCCATTTCTTTATTCTCATTATGAGTCAAATCCATTTTATCATTAATTTTCAGATTTTTCAGTGTGCTGATGTCTACTTTACATTCATCGTCCTGCTCCTCTAACTTTACGCATCTGGCAGCTTCTTTAATTAAGTATCTAATTATATCACCCTGTTCCAATCAATGTTTCCCTGTAACATTTCACCAAATTAGATTTTTAAAATGGCAATATTAGCATTTAGGAGGCTACTTGACCAATATTGTTCTCTCTGATTAATCAACTTGAGACTCAGCAACAGGTTAGACATCCATACTAGTACTAGACATTGCTGTCATTGCCCCATCAGTTGGTGCACTAGTTACCAAAGCCATAGGATCTTGCACAGAAGTGCCATTCCCTTCCACTCCTATGTCAGGCCCTGAACTAGAACTACTTGGCGTGCTACTCTAGCAGTATTTGGAAGAGGTCTAGCATTCAAGTGATCATTAAAGAAATTATTCTCCTCATCAGAATCATCATTCTGTTTCGCATCCTTGTTTCTATTGGTTTGGTCATTTGTTTCTTTAACTATAGCAGGATAAGCTCTCAACTCTTCCATCGTATCCTCCTCCCAGCATTTTTCTTATTAAACCCACTTCTTCTTCAATCACTGTCTAAATGATCCCTTCACCTACGGTGACATTCCCTTTCTATCATTTTCTGTTGCCATTCGATCCAATTTATGCAGTGCCTCAAACTGTGACGGTCTGGACATTGCATTGTCAATGCTCATAGTCTGTCTAAGGACATCCAGCTTTTTAATGTCAAAAGTATCCTGCACATAAAACTGCAAGTCTTAATTAAAAGCAGCATAATCATGCCATTCAGAAATCCAGGTACAAGCATAGAACCCAATGTCAATCATCATTTTATATGCAAGAGCTCTCTCATCTGATATTTTCTTACCCTCAGTGGCACACCGAACCTTTCATACTTATACTCCAAATCGCTCAGGGATGCACTGCAAGTCAGATTTCCTGGGAATCTAAAGCCTCCTGAGCATTTGCAAATTTAGAAAAAGTCTTGATTTCTCTCAGGATGGCTCCAGTGTAGTTAAGGTTTCATCTATCAATTAACACGCTTAATTATTTCTGATCATTAAATAATGTTTGTATAGCAACATGAAAGTTTTGCACTTAGAATGAAAACACTGCATTTACAGTACCATGTTTTTCAAGCAGTAGCAAAACAAGGTCCAAACTAGGCCCAACTCCCTCTTTTTCTATATGTTAATTTTTTTCATTTTGTCACTGTCCCAGCAAATGTACACAAAATTAATTGCTTTGTTCATATATTCTTCTCAGGGAACCCTAGAGGAATCCTTCCAACACATTGCAACTGTTCAACATCCTTCCTGCCTGTCCTCAGTGGGCCTAGTCATTTCACGCGTGTCTCATTGTATTGAGTGGAACTAAAATTGTACTGTTGTATCCAATCGAGTGAGGTAAAAAATAGGACTAATTATTATTCAATAGGGCATGGTGTTTGGAATGGTGTCAGATAATGTTGCCTTATATACTGTACTGTGATTCAATGAACCTATGTAACCCCCTGGTAGCTTGGCACAGAGCAGTCAAGCGTATCTAAAGAGTCTTTGTGGAAAGTGTGTGCAGCACACACACAGTAACACAATGAATACACCAGGAAAAAGACTCCAAACAGGTTTAGAAAAATAGGGAATATGTATCTGAGTAAAACAAGACCTAAACAACAAAACTCCAGTAAGTAAAAGTCGAAATATTAATTTTTAAAGATTAAATCCAAAAACAGTGCTTAAAAGTCACTAGCGCTAAAAGGTTACTTGCAATTGTGCTGGATGTGGGTAAATCCAAAGTTAAGGCTGACTGTGAAGGTGGCAGGCCAGTTACAGGACCTACTCAGGGTCCACTGAAAAAGTACTTTGGAGGGAGCCAAGCCTCATCGGCGAGAGTCCGATGCGTCGGTTCAGATTCACACAGTCGATGCTTCGAAGTCATGTCTGGCAGTCAGGACATCGGAACAGTGCTGCGTTGTCGCTGAACCTCGCAGTCACATCCCACATCGTTGTTGATCTGTCTGATGTGCGCAGTAGTGACAATGCATCAATTGTGCAGCACATCAGCTGCAGAACCCACTTCTGAGGCTCAGGACTGGAGGGGCACTTCAGGCAAGGGCACAAGCAGAATTGCAATAAGTCTTTTGTGTCCCTGAGACTTCAGAAAACAGCAAGCACTTGGAGTCGCTCAGGATTCATGTGAGATGGGTCCGGTCCTCGTCCTCAGCAGGACAGATATCTGCAAGCAGCAGGTGCATCTCAGCACGTCAGTGAAGCCGTGCGTTGGAACAGTTGGAACAGTCAGTCGGGCAGAGTGGCAATCGTTATAGCACAGCAGTCCTTGCTTCTGGCAGAGTTCTTAACCGGTCCAGTGTGCTCATTTGGTAGGGTCAGAGCCCCAGTACTTATACCCAAATATGCCTTTGAATGTGCCATTGAAGTGGGGGTGACTTCAAAACAGCTCCTTTCATCCCAGCCTTGCCTGACAGCCATATTTGTGGGGGGTGTCCAGTGTGGGGACAGGACACATTCTACTCAGATGTGTCAGCTCACCCCCCCTTTCTGTCCAAGAAGGCTTTTCAAAATGCATATAAATGCAGATGAGTTCTCTGTCACACCCACCTTCCTGTGTTTGTGGTTGTTTAGAGGGAATGCAAGTGTAGCTGTCACCGAGCCCAGACGTGTATTGGCGACACGCTAAAGGCACCCAGAGCAAAGTTAAGAGCAGTGGACCTGTCCACTTTCTAAAAGTGGCATTTCGAAAATAGTAATGTAAAATTCAGCTTTACCACTAAAGGGGATTTCTCCTTATTTAACCAAATATATGAAACATGGGCTAGCTACACTTTTCTAATCAGGCATTACAGCTTAAAAGTCGCTGTTTGTCATTACTAGGACATGTACAACTCAAAAGTACATGTCCCACCTATTACTTACACAGCACCCTGTCCCAAGGGCTACCTTGGGCCTACTTTAGGGGTGACCTATGTGTACCAAAAGGGAGTTTAAGGCTTGGGAAGGGGTTTCAAATGCCAAGTCAAAGTGGCAGTAAAACTGCACACACAGGCCTCACACTGGCAGGCCTGAGCCAGGTTTGAAAGGCTACTCGTGTGGGTGGCATAACCAGTGCTGCAGACCCACTAGTAGCATTTAGATTACAGGCCTTTGGTATATGGTACACCACTTTACAGGGCACTTACAGGTAAACTAAATATGCCAATCAGGTATACACCAATGTCTCTAGGTTTAGGGGAAAAGCACATGCATGTTAGCACTGGCTAGCAGTGATAAAGTGCTTAGAGTCCTAAGGCCAACAAAAGATATAGCAAAATGTGGAGGTAAAAAGACAGAAAATTGGGGGTAGACCACCCTAAGGATGATAGGTCTTAAAAAGATTTATTATGTATTTTGTCTGATTTGAGACTAACCATATTTTGCCTTATGTAAATACTTGAAATGTTTAATAAAACTATATGATCTCCAAACCTATACTTTCCCAAGAAGGCTTATTTAATTGATTAGGCTATTTGATTTGCTTACAATTAAATCTATTTAGGGGTACATTTCTTCATACGTTTTTGGGAACAGCACATCTCCCATCCTGGAAAGGTGCTTTATCTTACTATCCTATCAGATTTTTGGATATAGCGTTAATATGTGCAACATATCACTTTCACCTTAGAAAAGACTGACAGGACGACGCGATGGAGCTCAGCTGTTGCAGAGCCTGTCAGCCAAGGGTCAGGCACAAAAAGAAAGACACAAACAACAGGGGGAAAGGCCAAAAGATCAAGACCTACCCTGACACCCGAAGAGCAACCTATCGCTCAAGCACTGACCAAGACAGACTTGATTGGCTAATTGGAATCTTTTCAAGACTCTATAAAGACTTTGTTGGACTCCAGATTGGGTCTGTTAATCCAACATTTGACTTTAATCGAAAAGGGTCTATCTGACCTCAAATGCTGTGTACCAACAGGAGGGGTAGCCATTAACTTAGAACCAGGACCATCAATGGCTCCCTCAGTCACGGATAACCTAATCCTGATAGCTTCACTACCAAACACTGGGGAACAACCAGAGCCATCAGGGTGTCAGGCACCCGCTCACCACCCAGTGTCAATTCCGGGTGTAAACCATGGACATATGGATAGGATGGCCACTCAAAGTTTACCTGCCTTGGACAGTTATTTAGCTAGGGGGCAATCACAGCGTGGAGGGGAGGCTTCTACGCAGAGCCTACCTGTTATTCATCTGCCAGTCGAATCAACTCCCTATGTTGTGATATTAGAGAATGTGCCAACTCTCCCCCAGGGTTCTAAGGAGGACTTTTCCCAACTAAAGAACAAAGACCTCCATTGGCTAATGTGTAACACCACCCTAGGAATGAGGGTGGAGAAAAACATTAATATGGTGCGAAGGGTTAATTGGATCAGCAGCAACTTTAAGTCTTGTAAGGCTGATTGTGTCATCATACATTTCATAAGGCCCCATTTCGCGGAAAAGATTCTGGTTATAGACCTGCACCCTGCTCCTTTTGGTCTCAAGTCATCTATAACGGCCCTACCTCTTGGCTTTTTTTTTATAAACCAGAGTCATCGGGGAGAATCCACATTAATAATGTTCACAGGGCCCCATACAACGGCTCATTAAATTTACCTATCAGGAATGTTTATTCAAATCTGCCTCCTAATTCAACTCACCTGAATTGGATGCCCCAAGGTCGACTGGATCCTGGTCTGCCCTTTTTGTAGTTGTCAAATCTTTTCACCTCCCTGGCTGCTATGGACGCCTGTGATTGACTCATTGGACCCTCTTTCACGGATCCAGAGAAATCAAATGACCAGCGAGATTTTCTAGTGCAAAGCTATGGGTCTTTGGGTAAACGTAATAAAAACTTCATACCCTGGAATATCGCAGGATTAGCCAATATGTTTTCTGACCTGTTGTTGATTGCATTTGTGAAGCAATTTACTGTGATATGCTTGCAGGAAACATGGCTGACGGATTGTAGCTTATTTTTAGAAGGATGTAAGTCCTTTTTCATCCCAACCTCCCCTTCTTCAGTTGGCAGACCAAAGTGTGGTCTAGCAGTTTATATCTCTCTGGCAGTAGAATGCAAGAGACTGGTCCTGCCCATATTGTGTTCATGTATACAGTCTTTGGTACCAAGTAAGGGATCGAACAAAGTGGGTTTCATCAATTTTTATAACTCACCGTCATGCTCTAAGGGTGGGTGTAACATCACTAGGTTAGGCTCTTTTATAAAGCAACATTGTGATGCTGTCCGTCAAAACCTCATGATTGCTGGGGAATTTAACATCCACCCACGAGGAGACCCCAAGGTCTCAAGATTGCTCGATCTGGGTTGCCCACGTGTGAGGGGAATTCACTTTCAACACTCCCTACAGGGGGACATGTTGAACGATCTCCTTCATGAATTTGATATATTGTCTCTTAGTCTTTATGTGACCCCTGCATCAAGGCCGCTGTTCCATCATTTAAAGGGAGGGGTGGCAGCTCATTTATTGATTTTATATTAATTTCGTCGATTTTAGAAGTTTTATTTGCAGGATTCACTATTCAAGCTAGCGTTCACAGTAACCACAATCCTCTGTGTGTTGATCTATGTGGACCCTTACTGTTGCCCAAAGGAGGGGCTGGGCGAAGTGGGACAGTGAGACCAACAGACAGTAAAAGGCAGCTAAAGTGGACCCAGATCTCCCCGGATGCATTTTACGAGTCAGTAATAGGTTCATGTGCCAGTGAGCTAGCCTTGTGTACCTCATTGTTTACACACCCTGGGGAAGGTTATCAGTGCTTTTAAAATCATTTCTGTTAAAGTAGGTGCTTTCCTGAGCATTCCGACCCGACAAACAGGTATTCAGACACCTAGATTGTTTGATTCCTCTTGCTCACAGGCTTTAAGAAAATTGCGGGAAGCCCTAAACAGGAGCCCAAAAAATCAGATTTTGGTCAGATCATGTCGGAGAGATTATAAATTAGAACTGGCAAAACGTAAGTCCACTTTGAAGCAAAAAACCTGGAGTGGGTTAAATGGGGATAGTACGTTGAGGAATAGCTCTAGATTTTGGAGCATTATTAATAGCCCTTTTCTAAATCATGATGAGGGAAGTGCAGTAGCTGCACTTATCACAGAGGAGGAGTGGGTGCTCCATTTTGAAACCATGTTTGAGAACCCCCTGAGCTAAACTGCCTGCGTGACTCTGAGGATGACATACTGAATTGGTCTTTAGTATAGAAGAGATCGAGGAGGGTATTGCCGGGTTGACATGTAATAAAGCTCCGGGACCAGACGGTATCCCGCCGGATCTTTTTAAATCAGATCCAACTTTCTGGGCTCCGGTCCTTGCTGCAGTAATTAATGCTGCAGTAATAACCGGATGCCCTGAGTCCTGGGCTACCTCGACTATAGTGCCTGTTTTTACAAAACGCGACCGAGATAGCACACATTGCTATAGACCGATTTTGTTGTTGGACTCGGTGGTTAAGGCGGTGGGCTGAGTATTCCTAGATAGGCTGACTAGCTTGGTGGCGGAACATACCATCTTATCAGAGATTCAGTATGGGTTCTGCCTGGGGAGGTCAACCATGGCTCAGTGCCTTAATCTAACCATGATCCTTAATAAATACATGGTCTCCTGTCCTGACACGATCTATTTAGCATTCATGGATATGTCCTCCGCGTTTGATCGCGTGAATAGGGTCAAACTTTGGCAGTCCATGTTGAATATTGGGGTAGATGGCAATATTGTTTATTTTTTAGAAGATCTTCACCATGCAGCTAAGGCTCATGTTAGATTCTCGCAGGATCTAAAAGTCTTGTGTAATTTCAACATAAGGAGAGGAGTACGCCAAGGGTGTATTCAAGTCCCCTTCTTGTTTAACCTATATATTAACGATCAGGATAATTAAAGATCTATCAGGCCAAGAGTGTCGCAACGGTCTCTTATGGTAGCAAAATATGGGAGCATGTTACCACAGACGACCTACAAGTCGCTGAGAATGCATTCCTGAAGTCTTATTAGGTGTCCCTTGTGGCACATCTGATATAGCAGTACACAAAGAATTGGGGATGCCTTACCTAAGTGACATATTGACCCTGCACCCTCTAACTTTCTGGATGAAAATTTGGCTGAGTGAAGGATCATCATTGAGCCATATGATATTGAAAGAGTGTATGAACCTTGATCCTGCCCTCCACATACCTTGGCTCAGATATATTAAGATGAGCTTTGAAAGCTTAGGAAGAGCTGAACTATACATGAATTCTGAATCGGTAACCAAAAAGAAGGTGTCGCTGACAAGGGAATCATTTAGCAGTTTAAGGAAATTAGAGGGAAGAGCTAGAACTGAGGAAACCCAGTATCCGTAAATTCTTAATGCTGAAAACAACACTATCATGTGAGCCATACCTCCTGGGGTGTTTTAGTACTTATAAACGCTTTTTATTGACCAGGTTTCGCCTGGATTTTTTTCATTTTATGTTGGCTATGCAAAGGGGGAGTAGAAGAGGACAGTTGTTAGCACCCTGTGGCTGCGACGGTGAGTCTCCACATCATGTGCTACATTTTTATTATTCTGCAAATTCTACGAGGTCCCCCCGAAAACTTTTATTGTCCCTATTTTAAAGAGGATGAATTTTTGCAGGCCCCCCCTCCAGCTCTTATCTATTTACAATTGATGCATGAAGAATGTATTCTTCTTATTCTTAGCTTCCTGAAATCTGCGGTGAAGGTTAGGGCCTGACTTGATTAATTGTTAGTATTTACTTTTACTATGACAATATATATATATTAGACAAGGTTCTGGGACCCATTCCTTTAGTCATTTAAATTTTTAATGGAGTGCCAAGGAAATATGTATTTAACTTTGTACCTCCGGCTCTGGATTATCATAGACTCTTGTGGAATCTAATTTCTTGTGTGATGAAATTTGTTATGATTTTATGATTTTTTTTAATGTATTGATACCTTTTATGGTTTTATATGCTGAATCCGAATAAAGTTCACTGATTGATTGATTGATTGATTGAGACTGACAGGAATCTTCCCAAATAATCCTGATCATTTCCCCATGCAATCACTTGTATTTAATGAGGTCCTGATCTACATTAAGATTTCAAAGGTTTCTGTAATTGAAACTTTATTAAATACCGCTTATGATATGCATTTCAATGAATGATCCAAATTGAACTTTGTCTTAGTGGAAAGAAACCAGCAATCATGCTCTAACCATATGGAAATTCTTTGGTGCTATCATTCAAGTGACTTCCTTCTAAAGGAGGACCTCTATCTCTCTATTGCAAATGTAGGAAGTTCGGTCACTTTCAACTTTGTCTTGTCTTTCACCCTACTTCTAAATAGTGAACAATCGCACTGCTGACACATCCACAAATCCCTCTCTCCCTTGTGTCCCTTTCTCAAATCAATTATTGCATTCGGTTTAGTTGGCATCCCAAATAATATATTCTGCAAGCAGCAAGGATAGTAAAACATTGCTCCCTGCCCGATCTACAGCTTGAGAAAGGCTGATCACTTCTCATTTTCAGTGTTATCTTTCCACTGGTTGCGAGTTAAGTCGAGTTTCCACTTCAAATTCGTTCTGTATGCCATGCAATAGTCTACGCCTGAGCACCTGGCAAAAGTGGTTTTCCCTTATTACCTGACCGGATGCCTTGGTGAGGTCTTCCAGAATATCTTATTGTTTCTCCTATCAAGATGGGATGTGGGAAAGATCCCTGCAGGTCTACTTGTCGACCCTGTGGAATTTCTATTTCCAAACGCAGGCTACATAAAATATTTAAAATATTTATAGAACCAACTCTTCTATCAGGCTTTTTGCATGAAGCGAGTATAATCATTGTTATGTTTCTTCCTCCATTACCCTTGCCCTTTTCTTCTGAGACGTCCTATGATGTAACTGTCAGGTTGCGGGTACAGAATATACAGAAAAAGCACTTACATTTAAAACATAATAGAATTATTGCTTTTCCCTATAGCTAAAATTTTAGCTTGCTGGTTGTCCACAGAAAATGCTAACAGACTAGACATCTGTGTCCTAATTCACCATATGTAAATTTGTTTATCTATTCCTAGCACTGGTCTGATAATGAATATTGATATCAACATTTCAGCATTAAAATATTTTTGACTAGAACACGAAAATTTGACTTTTGAAATCCCTTTGAGTTTTCAGAATAGAAGAAACACAAGATAATTTCTAGCAAATGATTTGACGCTCACCATGCTGGCCAGTAAAACAGCCCCACTTATACAAGCTGCAGGGCAAGTTTCACATGCGTCAAGTACTACACCTGTCAGACTGTGAGTGAGGGGGGCGGGGCAAGGCATGGTCTTGCTGTGATGTCAACAGCTTACACACACCTCTGGTAACACCTCTACTGTTTAGGAGTCAAGTCTTTCAGGTCCCCCTGCTTTAAGGGAGATTTTAATGCAGTTATAACAATAGTAATTAGAATTAATTTTAAGTGGAGTGTGCCGAATATATTGCCACTAGATTTCTGAAAGATTGAGATTTTTTTTTTTATGCCAATCCAGAGCAATATGTGCAGCAATTTATGACTAGTAAATATTTAGTCTAAAACCTGTAGGTGCATTGCTTTTGGTCTTTTTGTCACATATAAAAAATTGGGTGAAGGAAGTCATAGAAATTCTTGAAAACTGGCTTGGCCGGCGATTGCGGCATTGCTGCAGTGGAAACCACAGCAAAATAGGTAAACTTCATTCCCATATTCCGATCAATTTTAGGACTATTGAGCGAAGAGTTATGTTCCCTGTCCCAGCCTGCATTTCCCCAGCGCAAGGGCCTGTTTACAAGTGCACATGATTCCACAGAACAAGGGAATTACCTGCCCCATTTCACCAGCCGCTCATTCAAAACAAGCATTGGCAAATCCAATAGGTCTCGCCTATGCAGAGCTATTGGCTTTGCTGATACGTTTTAGCAATATTGTTCACCAGAGAGGCTGCTGTTTAGCATGGCTAAATGTTAGTGGGATGAAGGAGAGAGGCATGGAGTGGACTGTCATAAAGTGGAGTAGATTAGAGTGTTATGGAGAGGCATAGAGTGGCATTGAGTGGCATACAGTAGAGTTGAGTGGTGTGGAGAAGAGTGAAGTGGAGTGACATGGAGAAGCATACATTGTTGTGGAGTGTTGTGGAGCGAATAGAGTGTCATAGAGTGGAAGGGCATAGAGTTGAATGGTGTAGTGTGGAGCAAAGGGTCAGAGTTGAGTAAAGTGTTTTAGAGTGGAGTGGCATAGAGTGTCATAGAGTGGTATAGAGCAGAAGGTGTTGCGAAGAGTGGAGTAGAATGTTGTAAAGTAGAGTTGTGTAGAGCGGAGTAGATTAGCATAAATTGCAGTGGCAGAGTGCAGTGCCTTAGACTATATTATTTCAAAGTAGAGTGAAGTGGCTTAGTGTGAAGTAGTGCAGGGCAGATTGGAGTGGTCCAGGGTATAGAGGAGTGGTTTAGAGTAGTAGGGGAGAGTGTATTGGCATAGAGTGCAGTGTTGCTGAGTTGAGTGGGGCAGAGTGGAGTGGCCTAGTCTAGAATGGTGAAGAGTGTAGCAGCGAAGAGTGCAGTGGTGCATAGTTAAGTGGGGTAGAGTGCACTGGCATAGAGTAGAGTGGTGCAAAGCACAGCAGAAAGGCATAGAGTGAAGTGATGTAAAGTGCAGTGTCAGAACGCAGTGGTGTACAGTAGATTAGAGTGGCGTAGATTGCAGTGTTGTAGAGTGTATTGGCGTAGAGTGCAGTAGAGTGGCAGAGAGTGGTGCATGGTAGAGTGCATTGGCATACAGTAAAGTGGTGCAGAGTAGAGTGGTATAGAGTAGAGTGGCATGGAGTTTAGTGGTAGAAAGTGCAGTACAGCAGAGTAGAGTGTGATAGAGTGCAGTGGTATAGAGTGCATTGGTGTAAAGTGCAGTGGCATAAAGTGGTGCAGAGTAAAGTGACAGAATGCAATTTTGTAACATAGAGTAGAGTATAGTGGCATACAGTGCAGTGGTGCAGAGTAGATTGGCATTGAGTGCAGTGGCATATAGTGTATTGGTTTTGAGCAAAGTGGTGTAGAGAGCATTGGTGTAGAGTGCAGTGGCATAGAGTGGAGTAGTGTGGAATGGCGTAGAGTGGAGTAGTGTGGAGTGGCATAGAGTGACGTAAATTGCAGTGGCATAGATAGAGTGAAGTGGCGTAGAGTGCAGTGGTATAGAGTATTGTATTGTAATTGTAATTGCATTTATATAGTGCTTACTACCCCTGATGAGGCGTCAAAGGGCTTTTTAGACAAGTAGCACACTACTCTGGAACCCATAAAGGATTAGTGTTGAATTAGTATCGTGAAATATGCAAGTAATTTGAGTGGGGGATAGGTTAGTCAGTTGTTTGGATTCAGAAGGATAGCGGAGAGGTAGAAGAGGGAAACAAGGTTTACTAGAGTGCTATAGAGTGCAGTGGTGCAGAGCAGATTAGCGCGGCATAGAGTCAATTGACGTAAAGTACCGCGGCATAGAGTGGAGCCATGCCGAGTAGAGTGGTGTAGAGTGCATTGGCATAGAGTGGTGCAGAGCAGAGTGCAGTGGCATGTCATAGAGTTGAGTGGTGTGGAGTAGCAGAGTGCAGAGGCATAGAGTTCAGTGAAGAAGAGTACAGTGTCGGAGTGTAGTGTCATAAAGTGCAGTTGTATAGAGTAGATTGTTTCAGAGTAGAGTGCAGTGGTGCAGAGTAGATTAGAGTGGCATAGAGGGGATTGGCATAGAGTGCACTTGCATACAGTGGAGTGGTACATCCTAGAGTGCATTGCCATAGAGTGCAGTGTTGCAGAGTAGGGTGTCATAGAGTGGAGTGGCATGGAGTGCTGTAGAGTGCAGTGGCATAGAGTGCAGTGGTGCATAGTAGAGTAGTGTGGAATAGAGTGCACTGGCATAGAATAGACTGGATTGGTGTAGAGTAGAGAGACATAGAGGGGAGTGGTGTACCTAAGAGTGCAGTGACGTATGGAGTGAAGTGGCATAGTATGGAGTGGTACAGAGTAGAGTGCAGTGGCGTGGAGTTGTGCAGAGTGGAGTACAATGGGGTAACGTGGAGTATGCATGGTATGGTAGCATACTGCCATTACAGACAACACTTCTTCAATTGAAATGCTCATTACATTTGCACTCACATACAGTTTTATTAATGAAAGTATACAGGTCACAAAACATGTGTGGAAATGTCATCACTGCATGTATTGATTTGATCATCAGCACTGTTAATTTACAGTCATTTAAAAGCTGTTGTGCACGTGAAAAAAAATCACATCGTACAGCCTTCCGCAAGCGGTCCCCAGTAGCCAGCATGATTGTCACACAAATCCTCTCACTTTGAAATAAGAGAAAGAAAAATAAACAGCAATCTCCTTGGAAAAGACAGTCAGACATTTGACCTCTGTCTTTGAATGTTCAGCAAATGTGACAAGATAAGAACAAGATTTAAAGGCCTGTTTACAGAAAGGAAGATCGTGGAAGAATACAGTAAACAAAGATTTGGGCAACGAGAGCGATGAACTCGAGCTCCACAGCCTGAAGCAAATAAGACCGGCAAATAGCAAGCACATTTGAGTTACAAACCACAAAGCAAATGGTAAGCAATGGGCAGAATGCATTTCAAGGTCAATTTTCTGAATGTCACCAATATGTCTTTAGCAAACCAGGCTGCTGCGCTGTCTGGTAGGCAGTGGCCTAAACTGGCAGAACAAAAAGGAACGCAGAGCCACCCCTGTGTTCTTAGCACTAATTTGAGCCTAGGTGTTTGAAAAGCAGAGGTCATAAGGGGCAAGCCAGAGAGCTGTGAATGCAAAATCGTGCCCCCACTCCCTTCTCTGATATTCCAATTTCTCACAAATATGTTTTGGCCTCGGACTGAATGAGGCCCCTTGGAGGGTTGGGTCCCCCTGCACCACAGGAACTGCAGGACCCTACCTAACATCTTTGAAGCTAGGACTTGCAATTGAGACCCATGTCAACCCGCAGAGGACATCCATCGATGTTACCTGATGAAGTATTGGTGTGTTTTGTGGGGTTTTGGTTGTAAAGTGTTCTGTAAGTTTACTTCATCGTCTGGAAAAGTATAATGAATGTGCTCAGTGCCTTCTGATTGCGAAATTCCTTGCCTACTTTAAAATGCTGGCTATGCAGTAAAGACATCAATACAATATTGTGTAAAGGGTTTCTTGTGTGTTATAGATCATATTTCTGTAGTGCCTGATTTTTTTTCAGATTTATTTTCTGAGTTTCATTTTGTCATGCTTCAGAACTTCACAATCAAATTTGTGTTTTTTTGTTTTCGTTTTGCCAGTCCACCTTTGAACCATTTGATGTATTTGTGAGAGCAGCAATCTGTTTAAAGTGTTGCTGTTGTTTAGAAGGCTTTACTAGGCTAGCTGCATATGGATTTAGGAGAGCCTAGGTTTAACAGGCAAGAATGGAACAGTTCCAGTAGTTGAGTATAGCATCAAGGTCAATATACTCAGGCCCTCATTTTGGGAATTTTGGCATGGGGCAGCGCAGCAAGGCACCTTGGTGTCCTGCCATAAGACAAAGTGAAAGTGCGGGAATTCACTGTATTTAGGCAATGCAGTGCATTCCTGCCCTTTCTCCCTGCACTGGCGCCGTTTCGGCAGCCGAGTGCCAACATAGGCACTCTTGCATCATGGTGCAATGGTGCGGCCATTGCATGCAGGGTTATTTTTGTACAGGAAGAGGAACGTTCCTGCAAAAAAACAATCCTAAGAGGCATTTTCTTCGTTCTATAAATTTAGCACACATACAAAGAGGAAACAATTAGGAGAAATAAAGATATTTCTTCTTGTTTTGCCTAACCTTAAGTTGTACGGATTTAGAGATTCCCCAGATGTACATGATTTTGTAAATCTGGGGCAGCGTCAAAATCCATGGGTGTTGCGTGGGAAAACCCACTGCAATGCCCATGGAACACCTCCCAGGTGCAGAGTAAGGTATAGCAGTAATTTGTGCTGCGTTACCTTACACAAGATTTATGAGAGCACTCAAAGTCAGACAAGGTGGCTTTGCATGGCTTAATAAATCTGATTCGGCGCCCTGCGTCCTGCAGCATTCCATTTTACATGGTGAAAAAGTGACACAGGATGTTCATAAATAAGCCTCTGTGTGCTTTAAAGTGGCAGGTGCTGTCCGGTACTGAGTACTTGCACTTCTTTAATTTGAGAGAACGAGTACCTATACTTCTCGGCACTGCTGTAACACTTTTAATGAACAACAGATAGATTTGGAGCAGTTTGTGGTACCCTTGTGCTGGTAAGTGGTGTTTAGCACGTGCATATGGGTGTGTAGACTTTGATTGGCAGGGGACCAGATGGTGGGTGGCAAGATTTGCTCTGACAGTAAAAATAGTCCAAGGGGTACTGCTGGGAGGGGTTGACGAAGCAGATTGCTGCCTATCAATTTTTTTGATGGGGTTGATGGGTTTTGTGTAGTTGTTTACATAGCACACACGTACCTGAGTCACGAGAGTCTTCAAAATCGGGATGAAGAGAAGATGGAGTTTGGGTAGGCAAAGAGGGGGAGATTCAATAGGTATGTATCTCAAGCGGGTGTGGAGGGAAATGGTGAAGTATATTGAACAGGAGTGGGTTAATTAATATCTTTACAAGTAAAACATTTCCAATAAATCAGAAGTACTGGATAAAGCACTCCCTTTGCACTTTTTGATGAGTGCTCTGCTCCAAATGCACTCCTATAAATATCTGAAAGCTATGGTCCTGTGAGGGGGCTGAGGACACAGCTGTGTGCAGTAAGGTCCCACATTGTACCAGTGGCCTAAAAAGGCACAATCCCCATTTCAACATAGAGCACACACATGAACCAGTGGCTGTTCATTAATATAACCTGATGGTGCTTCTTACTGCAGACCTTCAGCATGCCCGGTCATTAATTAGCAGTAGAGGGCCCCCTCATTAGCCATTGCTCGAGTTGGAGCATGGCAAGTCTTTTCATGAGGGACTGAGTCCTTTTAACCCCTTCTGTGCCCCGCCCTTTCCCCGCCCTGTGCCGGGCGTTGAATTAGCGGGCGGGGTTCATGACGAGATAGTCTCGTCATGGGCACAGCGCAACCGCGCTCCATGACGAGACTATCTCGTCATGGGCACTGAAGGGGTTAAATAAAGCGAGTGTCACTTCTAACTCTGCAATCTGCTTCGAGGTACTGCTTTTGTGCATTTCTGAAGAAACAGTTGCTGCTATAAGGACATTTTGCTAATAAGAACAATTTTATTTTGTCCCTAAGGTGTTATTGAGAGGAAACACTGTGCTGCCACTAATGGACACCCAGGAATGAGGAGCATGTTAGATCTATTACCACAGGACAGGCTTTAACAATGTTTACATCTGGAGTTAGTCAGTATGGCTTTTTGCTCAGGATTTGTTTTATTGGTAGTAGAGTATTAATGAGTCAGTTTTCAGGCATTCCTGAAAGCCATTCTTGTGGGCATCATTACTCAAAATGTATCTGTATAAAGCCCTCTACGCCTCCCCTTCTTAAAACCTTGCATTTTCTCAAATTTTGAACTGCTAAAAAAATAAACTACAAAAAATAGCGCTGTTTAGGCTAAAGCGTAAAACAGTACTTAGGCCATGGGAGACTGATAAGAGAAACACACAGAGGAACAACAGGAAATAGAATGCTTCAGCCAATAGAAACAAAGGGAAAGTAAGTGGCAAGCACATACACCTATGAAAAGTAAGGGTAAGATGTAAGCCCCTTTTAAGATTTATATTAAATACAATAGGTTTGCAGGCGAAACCTAAACATATGATTTTCAGCACAGTGCTTTATTTTCTTCTGTGTGCAGCAACGGTATTTAAGCATAAAGTTTTCCTTCTTCTGTAAGCAATTGATGTCTATCTCTTTTGCAGAGCATGTCTACTGAAGACAGTTCTTAATCTTGCATGAGGCAAGTGTTTAAACATGAACTCTTACCTCTATGAAGGCAAACAGGCTCTTGATTGTTCATTGGTGCCACCCTGAGGTCAATTTGAAAAGCAAAGAGAAGACTGCATTTTTTACAGCGCACAACCTGAAATTATAGGGGATATATACAATAGAAGTGGCAGAGTGAGGCATTAGCTGTCATGGCTTAACGCCTCACTCCACCACTTCTGAAACGCAAGGCAGCACCATATTTACAATTATATGGTGCAGCCTTGCATTTCACCTTGCGATGGCACTACACTTAGCAGCCTAGCGCCAATTCAGGCACCCTTGCACCATAGTGCAAGGGGAGGATTATTTATGTGTAGGAAGGTCTCTTTTCCTGCACACAAACAATCCTAAAATACCATTGTGTCACTTTTATGTGTGCTGCCTCATGAGGCACACATGAAAGTCACAAAACTGCATTTAAAGATTGTTCATGGCATTTTGCTTTTTCCATTAAAGCGGAGGAGCGTCACCCCACTGCTTTCTCGCAGTGCGAGAAGCAAAAACATAAAATGGTAAAACTACAATTTTATGTTTCTGCTTTTCACGCTGCAAGAAAGCAGAAGGGTTTGGTTGGTTCAGGTCTGCTGGAGGGCAGAGGAGGAGTGGCTAGCCCAATGATGTGGGCCCTGACTGTTTGGTCGGCCCTCTGAGGCCGATCAAACCGGTCATGCGCACTCTCTCTTTTCTTCATATAGGCTGCATGCAGCCTACATGGTGAAAATCGCCTGGCTGGGTGCCGTCCCCACCATTGACAACACTGCCATTGCAGTTTGTGATTTGCTTAGGGAACGGGAGGGAGGCTGCCTGCTTCCTGTTCCACGGCACCCGGCCAGGAGCTGAGACACGCTGGACCCGGGAAGATAGGTTTATTTTATTTTTAAATTAAATTCCCCCCCCACCCTCTGCGCGAATTCCTGCGTGACCCCCCATCCACCCCACTACCCACGAGTCATGCTGACCGCGACTGTGTGCTGCACAGGGCAGCACACATGGAAAAAGCAAAAACGAGGAGAAAAAATGCATTTCTCCTTGTTTCGCCAAGTGAAGAGCAGGTTTTCCCTGGTCTTAATGTTGGCGCTGCCTCCGATGAACGTTGCTCTTGTACATAGGGGGCAGCATTAAAATCAATGGCTGTTACGGTGGGACGTCCACCACAACACCCACTGCCCACCCCTTTCAGGCTAAGCATAGCATGATAGGGGGCCTTATGTACAAGGCAGCTTTAAGCCGTGTTAAGTGGCTTAATGCTGCCTTGTAAATAAGGCTAAGCTCCTATTGCCACCACGTCATTAAATGTGACGCTGTGGTGGTGATAGGGGCTTGTAAACATGCCCCTATGTGTTTTAAGATACTCTTAAAATTGATGAAGGCGAATGAGGCACAACTGAAAATTAATTGTCTAGGATACCACAGCTTGGTCAAGCAGGGAACCTGTGTTGATTGCAGATTTCCTGGTTTGACATTGTGAAATACAGCCATTAGATAGCTATCCTTTCTCTCTCTCTCATTTTACTTCAGAGGTAATGCTTTGTTGTCACTTTTTAGCAGTTTATTGCGTTCAATTACACATATGACATATTAAATCAAGTTGGAACGAGAAACCTTTCTTGAAAAATTAACACAGTTAAGGGAAGTGCACACAACTATATTTGTTACACAAAAACACAGGCTACGTGCATACATGCAAATACTAGCATACACACTACATTGCTAGTATAGTCAACCCATAACAGTAAAAGCAGCTGCGCAGGGAAAGAAATTACTAAAGTATTCCCAGAGTACATTTTGGTTGCATGTCCCTAAAGAAATGCATGAGTCACCAGCATGTATGTAATTTTTCCAAAATGTCAGGGGTAGCGGGAGTAACATCACATATCTTTTGATTGCAGTGACATCACAGAAAGCGACATCGTAGGACCTGATGTCTATACAGCTGGTGATGTGACATGACATTTGACCATGATGACATCACCAGAATTACATCACTAAAGTTAAGAACCCTACAATAATTGCAAGATAAAGGACATTCCTTAACAGTGGCCAAAACAGATAGATGTTTAGTTTAGTCACCACATTTTTATTTAACTATTATACAGTTATATGTCAGCAATGCACCCAATATCTACCCATCTACAAACAGTTAAGATTGCATATGCAAATACGGTTACTTGCAGTCATAACCTAAAATACCCAGGCTTAATTAGTGAACGACTATGAGTTCAGCAACACTGCTCCCCATACACAATTTTTTTCACAAAGAATTCTGAAAAAATCTATTGTATGAAAAATATTAACCATGTTCTATGATAATGTGGAAGAGAATTTAGAAATAGAAATCCTTTGCTATGCATAGTCAATATTTAAGTAAACAATAAAAATGTCAACATTTTCAGATCTTATACAGTGCCACTCCTCCCTAGAGAATATTTATGGTCCTCCGTCTTGTAAGGAAATAGAGAGTTTTATTAAAGGGACATGGTACTCTGGTGCAATGGGTCCAGATGTTCTTCCAATAGCTGTCATCAAACAAGATAGGTCGGCATGGGCTCAGTTTCTTTACCTGGTGTTTGCTCACTGCTATGCTTACAGAGTGTTTCTGTCCTCTTGGAAATGAAGCATAGAGGTTGCACTATATAAAAAGGGCCCCAAGACTTCTCCTGCCAGTTTTAGGCAGATTTCGCAACTAGATGCAACCGGAAATCTGTTTGCCAAAAGCATACTCCTTCACCTTCAGGATTGGGCTTTTGGGAATACTCTAGTCCCCGTAGATTAAGCAGGTTTTCATGCTCATAGTGTCACTATGGATAACATCTCTGTCCTACAACCCTCATTGAAAAATATCCTATAAGTAGGGGAATGGCTTTATATGTGCCTTCATAGATTTCTCCACCGCTTTTGATCGGTTCGACTGGGGGACTCTGTGGTGGAAACTTGTTGCAATGGGGATCCCAGGGCATCTGTTAAGACTGATAATTGCATTGCATTTCTCTACATGAACACAAGTGTTGCTGGGTGATAATGAGGGTCTGCCAAGTAAAGTGGTAACCCACAATGGGTTGAAGCAGGGGTGCCTTTTAGCCCCTCTCCTTTTTTCCTTGTATATCAATGATCTCCCGAGCCGAGTTGGGCTCTGAAGAGGTGATCCTATGGAATCGAGCTGCCTGCTTTACGCAGACAATGCCATCCTACTGGATTTAACTCCAATAGGTTTGCAAAGGCGACTTAATGAGCTTGGTTACTATTTTGATTATAACTTCCTAAAAATAAATATTTTAAAAAGTAAAATGATGGTTTTTAGGTCTGGGGGATGTAGGCTCAGGAAAAATACTAATAGTTTTTTAGGTCAAAATAAACTTGAGGTTGTGAAACAATACCCATACCTGGGTAGAATTTTCTCCAGTAAGTGCTCCAGCAATGACCACATTGACTAGTGCAGAAGTAAAGTTATTTCCCAGGCCTCCGCACTTGGTAGTATGTATAAATGCTGTGGCCAAAGACATTTTGCACATGTTCTGTTTATAAAATCAAAGTCCCGCCATCGTTGAGTTATGCTTCGAATCTGTTGATGCTCAGCAATGGTTTTTTTTTTAAAAGGTGGAAGGGCGCATTTGGCACCAAATTTGTAATCTGAACTGTGCAGTGAGCTTAGCAGCACTTCGGCTTGAGTTTGGGCTTCTCTCGACTTATGTGTTTGCTATGGCAGCATGTTTAAGGTGGGGAAATGTCTTATTAGAAAACGGTACAACTTCTATTTGGGCTGCACTAAGACATGAAATCTCTGACTGTTTGAAAGGGAATAGTGTCATTTTTAGAAATTATGAGAAATCTTTGGCCTTATTTGAAATCAAGGGGAGTGGTACATGCTCTCAACCAACATCTGCAGTGAATGCTTTAATCAAAAAAGCTATTTATGAAGTCAGTCGTAAGAGAGATATATCTTTGTGTTCAGGGCACTTCAGAGACTGTAGAATAGTGGGGAGTTGTATGTATAAAAAAAAAAAACATATATTGTATGGAACCTTCCCCATGGAGTGCGTAGAACAATTTTGCGGCTAAGGATGAATCTGTTCCCCTTGCGAATTATAACAGGGGCCTAGGAGGGATTACCTACGATTTTGATTGGTAGATTTTTTTTTGTATATTAAAATCTGAAATCTAGTGCAGGATATAAAACCAAGTGCTATTTGGCCACTCCCCACATCATGTGTAAGATCTGATAGGAAAAGGGTCCTAGCTGTGTAGCATATAGCTTTTTTTATTGTAAACTGTTTTTAAAGCTATTTGAACTGTATAAAGGAGGATGTTTGGATATTCAAAGGGACGAAGTCTTATAGAGTTTTGCGCAAATCCAAATTTGGCTGGGTAAAGATTTTTTTAAAATTTTATTTTATTTATATGCGCATACATACTTCATATATTGGGCTGTGATTATATGGAGTCATGTTTGCTTTTAACCCCACTTGTATAGTGAAATTATAACTGTTATGATTTTGATTGCTCCTTATTCTGTTATCAAGAATACCATGATATAACACATGGTAAATTTCTTTCTCTTTTTATACATTTTTATGTGGAACTCATTGGAGTTCCGAATCATAAATAAACATATTGACAACATGACAACTATACAGTGCCACATGCCACACAGAGCTTCTTGCCTTGACGGAATGATGAATACTAATGATGTGTAGACCAGAAAGCTGTAATGTGCATACCCTGCTTCCAATACCCAGAGCAACATCCTCAGACAAAGTTTCAGCCTCTGCTTGCCAGTGCAAACGCAAATGCTCAGCCAGAGCACAAATCCACATTGCCACAACATTTGACATTACCAGGCAATGTTACAGTCACCAGTACTTCCAATGTCTATTTGTCAGTGAGCCTAATGCAATTTGCTTTTCTACTTGAGGAGGTCAAGACTCATTTTGCCAAATTCAATGCCATTCATTTCATTCACTTTGGATGGATGATGAAAGACTGAGAGGGTTTGCTGGGATTCTAGTATATGTGCATGGGGAACACAGATATTTGTAGTGGAAGCCATAGCCTTCTGAACCACTAGCTTCAGTTTATAGAAAAGAAGAGTGGCAACACTTCTTAGCAGGGTTATTATTCTACCAGCAGGACCCATCACAGTACTTTTAATGACATATTACTAGCATCTTTCAGCAGAGGTGCCATATAAATAGTGTGAATTAAAACATGACCAACACTTCTCTGCAGAAAACATAGTGCTTAGTTTAGTGAATCTGTCTCCCATTTATAGCAGATAGTGGACAGTTTACACAATGATACTGTAAATAGTCCAAACATCCCTCCCAGAACCCAGCACACACTGTCTAGAATCAATCTCTGTATCTCTGCCTTTGACTCTGCACAGCACTAAACTGCTTTTCGGATAAGTGTGCTATACAAATAACGCATATAAATATATACTGGGAAGGGCTAAACTTTACACATATTTAAACCCTGTACGTATTGCATGTTACAGTTTGAAGTATGAGACAACAAAACATATTTTGTCGGCATTCATTTTTTCTGAAACCATACTGTATGTGCAGATATTGATGTTTTCAATGAAATATCAGCTTACAGAAATTACCTTGTATATTAACTTAAGAGACAACATGCCAGTGCTTAAAAACCCTCATCTGGAATGCATCACTGTAACTACCATTCCATCATCCAGTACAAACTGTATCAAATCAGTTAGGGGGCTTTTGTAACAGTAATACTTAATCAATGGACATTATGAAAAGGGCCTTCTAAATGTTGGTACTACTTTTAACTGAGTCTTTTCATCTCGCTTTTCCCTTCACATCTTATGTCCAATGGATAAACGCATTAAGATGAACCCTGTGTAGCATTTTGTTACTTCCAATTCCTAAGAGGGTTCAGCCCTCATCAGTAATGTCAAGCACCAGTAGCGGTCCGTGGAAGAAGTTCCGTGGGGCGGTGAGGCGGGGCGGGGGAGGGGCAGGGTGAGGAAATGTAAACACCGGAATATGGATGAACGGAGGTAAGTACACATTTAACCCCTTCGCTGCGGCGGGAATTCCGCCGCAGCGCTGGAGGGTGCGGGGGGGCAGCGCGGTGGCGCTGTGCTCATGATGGAGCCACTCCGTCATGAGCCACGGTTGAGCTGTGCTCATGACGGAGCGGTTCCGTCATGACTCCGCCCAGTTGCGTTGTCCCCCCGCACAGACGGGGAAACAGCGCCGCGTGGGCGGAGCGGCCGCCAACGGTCGTGGCATGACGGAACCGCTCCGTCATGAGCACACGGCAACCGTGGCTCATGACGGAGCGGTTCCGTTATGAGCGGGAAAGGGGTTAAATAAGTAAAACGACTTTCGTTGCGCGCGCTGCATCGCATTGAGTAAAACTAGTGTGGAGGCTCAGGAAAACCTTTACCTGCCTTGTATCAGCCACTGAGGTGGCCAGCATGTCTTTCCATGAGACCAGCACTCAAACATAATTCTAGGCATCTCAGTTCAGAGGGGAACGCCATTGCTACTACTGAGAGTCAAGTGCTGTAGAGCTTGTACTTGGCAAAGTTTGCAGAGCCATAGTAGAACAGACTGTAGGATATCACAGGCAAACAAACACAACCACCATGGCTGTGGCCCAGTAAGTCAGGCAGGCCCTGTTGCCCCTGAACTGCTTCTTGCAGTACATGTCTGCAGCTACACATAAATAACAATAACATAAGGAAATGCCTCTTTATACAAGTTCCTTTCCACATTTTTGGACGGATGCTGCTGGTTTATCGACTCTGAGAGTGCACTGAGGCCTGCCAATCAGACCTCAGTGCAAGTGTTCAAACCCATTACAAAGTATATGTCGAATTGGCTGTCCGCAATTGGCAAGTACTGATATAGTTATAAGTGCCTAGTATATGGTACCCAGGGTACGTACGGCATGTAAGGCAGTGTGTACCCATGGCTGCAGCACTACTTGTACCACCCTGTGTGTGACAATGCACAAAATGGCTCCCAGCCTGCCACTACAGACTGGAAGGGCAATGATAACACTGGTAGCTCGATTTTGCAGTTCAAACTAATGGCAGAGCCCCACTTCCCATAACAATATATGTAAGTCTCCCCTAAGGAAGGCCTGTGGATCCCTTAGGCAGGGAGCTGTAACTTATCAAATAGGACATGCATTTTTATATATGTCTTAACATCAAAACACTTCTCAATTGTTGGTTTTCTGTGGAAGAGTTTGTAGCCGTATTAAACCTTGCATCCTTGGTGTGGTTTCCCAAGAGTGTGTGCCTCCTGACCTCCTGTGTTGCTGACCTCATTTGTGTTGGCTTTAGGATTATGGGCACTTTACTACTACTAACCAGTGCTAAAGTGCATATGCTCTGTACTCTAAACATGATATCATTGGCTTATCCACAAATAGCATATTTAATTTACTTTTAAGTCTCTAGTAAAGTGCACAATGGCTACCCAGGGCCTGTAAATTAAATTCTACTACTGGGCCTGCAGCACTGATTGTGCCACCCACTCAGGAGCCCTGTAAGCATGGCTCAGGCCTGCTTTGCAGAGCTAGTGTGTACAGGTTTAAACTGCCATTTTGACCTGGCAAGTTAAACTACTTGTCAGGCTCAAACCTTCCCTTTAATCACATGTATATCACCTCTAAGGTAGGCCCTAGGCAGCTCCAAGGACAGAGTGTAGTGTATTTAAAAGTTAGAACATGTACCTTTGAGTTTTACATGTCCTAGTAGTGAAAAACAGCTAAATTCATTTTTAACTATTGCAAGGCCTATGTCTCCCGTAGGTTGACTTGGGGATTGCCTTAACACGTCTTGTAAGTGTGATTTCACATTGAAAGCAGATAGAAGATTGGAGTTTGGTATCCCTGGACTCACAACTTAATGCATCTTTTAGTAAACTTGGTTTGTAAGTTGCAAATCTGAAAATGCCACTTTTAGAAAATTTGCCTTTTCTTACTCTTAACCATTCTGTGTCTTTGCCTGTCTCTGAATATGTGTCTGGATTGGGTGACAGATGGACTTTGTGCATTCCTTCTAGACAGTCACACACAAAGGGAGCTGAGGTGTGCTACGAATATCCTTAAGGCCCATCACCCGGCTGATGGGTCTCCCCAAGCTAGAGTGATATGGAGGAGCTGACACTTGCACCTGAATAGAGCTGTGCCTCCCCTCAAATAAAGAGCTGCATACTACCCTGTAGTGCATCTGGAGATGGAGATGGGAGGGCAAGGACCCTGTAAGGTTCAAAGGCTTCTTTGATATCTCCCCCAATTCAAAGGCACATTTGGGAATAATTATGGGACCCCTGACTCCCTCAAATAGTTCACTTTTCGGTCCTGAGTAGAAGGAGGTGCTGCGCTGCCAGGAGGGACTGCTACTTTGCTAACTGCTCGGCTGTTTTGGCCTGCTGCTTGCTGATTGCTATGCTGCCAGGAGTGACTGCCACTTTGCAACTCGTTCTGCTGAGCTGGCCTGCTGCCTCTAGCAGTGTTAATGACGGAACCTACTCTACAACCTTTAAACCCAAGTGACTCTAAAGGCTTGTTGGCTTGTCCCCTGTTTTTGAAGTCTCAGGGCCATCAAAGACTTCGCCTGCATCTACATGGCAGTGGATGCTTTTTACGGTCAGGGCTTTCTATTTTTGCCAACCAGTGTGTGGCCCAAGTTGCAGCTGAGCTCTGCACTCCATGTTTCACTTCACCAAGGACACACATTTCAACCCTGCGCTGTTTGTGACCAACATGCATGACTTCTCTGTGCACCACCTGAAGCCATGGACATGGTTGCTGAGGAGTTGCTCTAGCAAAGAGGGAAGCCCTCGTCAGAACAGATCCCAACCCTGAACTAGCACTGTATGTCAAAGTCACACCTGTGTGCTTGAGGAAGATCACAGCAGAAAGTGTGCTGTTTCACCTCAGCCTACTGAGGACAGACCAGCGTGGCAACTCCTTCCTGTTGGAGGAACCTCGAGAGACACGGGTCCTGATCCCCGTGGCTTCCACTCCTGAGGCTGCATAGAACACAGTACTGTGAGCTGGAGTAGATGCACTGTGCTCTAGCGGGTGGTGGAATTGACAAGCGCACAGTCACGAGAGACGAAGGGAGGCCTCTCATGTTAGCGCTGCGTGTTAATCATTTGTGAGAATCAGAACCCTCGCAAGGGCTTTTTGAAGCACTGCTGTTCCCTCTCCAGTGCTTAAGAAGTCTATTCGTCAATCCCCAGAGGGGATCGCTGTTCTTCTACAGAAATTACCGTAAAGCCCCAACTAAGGGGTTGATTACGATGTAGGGCGGATCGCCACCGCCCGCATGGTGGTGTCAATCCGCCCTACATTTCCCTCCGCCCGCCACCCATTTCCCCCATCATTTTAGTGTGGTGGGGGGGACCCCGGTGGACGGAAAAACCATCTGCCGGTTTTCCGCCGGTCGACCAGTCGACTGGGCGGAAAAGGGTCTAGATATGGTGGCGGTGTCTGCTAGACACCGCCATCCATATTAGCATGGGTGCGGGAAGCAGCCTTTCCGTGGTGGCGATGCTGCCATGGAAAGGCATGCGGAATTTGCTGTCGGGTGCCCGTTGCATGCCCCCAGGGTATTGGGGGGTGGGGGTGCACATGGGGGTACCTATGGTAACCCCCTACATTTTCATGGACAAGGTGGCAGGCACCATGCAGTGCCTGTCACCTTGTGCATGACAATGCACACAGTGCATTCCTAGCATTGTGGCGGGCGGTGTTGTGAGCACCACCCGCCACAATGCTGGGAATAGAGGATTGCAGGTGCGTTACCGCCGCGGCCGGTCCCAGCACCGCTAGAGTGGCGGGCAGACTTTCGTCCGCCCGCCATCCTAATCGGACCCTAAGTGTGTATGTACTTTTGCTTCATTTGAAAAGGCCTCATAAATTAAACAGGGTAAATTGGATTTGTGTCATTTTGCTCTCATTTTAATCAGATAACTATTCTCTATTTTTCTAAACTGGTGTGGAGTTTTTTTGTTGTGTTTTCACTATATTACTTTAATCAAAGTGTGCACAATTACTTTATACATTGCCTGTTATGCTAAGCGTGACTGCTCTGAGCCAAGCTACCAGAGGGTGAGTACAGGCTTATTTTAAGTGTGAGATTACTTAGACAGGTGCACACCTCTGCCAACTAGAAACCCAATTTCTAGCAAGCCTCTTTGGCTAACACAGAGTTACCAGGTGATTCCTCAGCTTAGCTAACGTATGAATAGGAGTACCTACCTGGGTACTATAAGGTATCAAATTAATCATGACATTAAACCTGACCTGATAGGTAGGTCGAATTTAATGTCACTATTAAAGAGATGTAATATTTAGAAAGTTGCCACTCTCTGCACAGTTGTCCAGTGGCCTCACACAGGCACTGGCCAACAGACAGCATTCTGCCCACCTGGGAGTCATGTAAACCCCTCCCAGGCTTAAGAACAGTAGCAGCCTACTACAGGGTAAGGTGTTACCTTCCCTTCGCCCGAAGCAGCTCAGGATGTTGGCCCAAAAGTCTTACTTTTTTAAATATTCACTTTATATTATTATTTATATTCACTAGGAAGGGTGAAAGGCTGAGTGGACCCATCTCTATTCAAACCTGTGACTAGGGGGGTTAAACAGGTTTTTTGTAGAGTATATATTAGACCACTGAGCCTCCAGACCCAGTTAACAGTTCCGTTTAGATTCAATAGCTAAATGTGCATGCTTAGCCCTGCTATGTTGTTATTGATTTCTAACACGTTCGTTTCGATTCAGGTCACTTATGCTGGACCTGCTGCTGGTGTATCAGTCTGTAACTTGGTATTTCTAATGCATTCAACAGCAAATCTAAACTCAGTGGGAAAATAGTTAATGCATACTACTTAGACCAGTCTGACTAAAAACATGTCTTGAGCATTTGTGCGACAGTGCCGATTTTATCTATATTTCCCTAAATTAAACTAAAACTAAAATCCAAACACACACCATTCTACTTCAAGTGATAATTTAAACCCCCCAATCTTGGCTCCTCTTGTCTGCCCACTGTAGAACCACAGCACCTAAAGAAGCAGCAGGGTGTTGTGTTTATGGAGGTGTTGCAAACTCAAGATAGAATGTTAGCTACTCTGTGCTCTAAGCAGATAAGGTAGCACTTGTTTCTCTAGTATTTCTTCCTAACGTATGTGAGCTGTTATAATGATCAGCTAAAAAGATACGAGACTGGTTGTCACTGATGTGTACTCTACCCTTCAGGCTACCCTGCCTTATGAATCCAGAACTATAAAATAACATATCGACAGCCCGCGCAGCATAGAAATGGGGAGTGAGAAAATGCGTGAAGATTGGGAGCAACGCACCATATGATGGCTTAACTTTGGAGTTGGAAACTGCCAATACCCTGAAGTGGGCAGAAACCCTTTCGCCACAGTCAAGTTAAATGCATTTAGGATAAACAGTTTAATCACAATGTAATTGCAGAAAGTCTGTGGTTGGTTACATTTTCATCTAGTTCGTTTATTGAACATTATTCAAACATTAGGCTGGCTTTACAAACAATAAGGAATGTTTGACTCATGGTCAACAAACTAATTGCGGCAGGCCATTATGCCACCAGCAGCACATGTGTACTTCTAAACTCGCCCTCCTGGTAAGGTCGAGGTAAGCAGAGTAGGATCCAAGGATGTTGTCCAGGCGCAGAAGGCCATGCGTCCTCTTACCCCTTCGGTGTTAGAAAATTAAAATCTAGGATTTTGTAGAATGCAGGTGCGTATGTCCCAGGTAGGGTGACCAACAGGCATGGGTGCAAATTCAGGATGGTGAGTGTGAAAAGGGTCACATTTCAGGACAAAAA
Organism: Triturus cristatus; assembly: GCF_964204655.1. NCBI lineage: Eukaryota > Metazoa > Chordata > Amphibia > Caudata > Salamandridae > Triturus > Triturus cristatus. The sequence goes on from NC_140587.1 coordinate 681,154,517, forward strand.
TTCAGGACTGAAGGTCGAAATTCAGGACACAAATTCGGAGATAAAGGAACGTTTTACAGACACATCACAGGAGGTCACACAATAGTATATGGGTAAGTAAACAGACAACCAACATAAGTACAAGTCCAAAATAGGTTTATACTAGGTTGAGACAATCGTAGACTTCGCGTTTGGTATGCATGCAGCATTGAGCAACATTGCAGGTATTTTTGTGGTATTTCATACAATTATATTTTATTTATATGGTTACTGCACTGGGTTGTCCCATCTTGCAGATGAGATCTAAGCCGGGCAAATACTGTCTGTGATCATTGAACATTGTTTTGAGAGGTCAATCTCTGTCTCACAGTCAGAGATGGACTCCTCTGAATGATTCTGATTGTTGTAGTGAGAAAACAAAGTATCAAATACTAGCTGCATGCTGGGGTCTCAACAGCAAAAAGAACTATTGATGGACAGAATGCAGAACAATGTCATACATTCACCCCAGTACAGAGATCTGGGCCTAAATCCATCGCTTTTTTGCTCACCATGCCATTCCAGTTTGGACCCAGCCTTATGCAAATCAGTCTTGACCCTGTGCCCAAGCGCTCCGTCCATCACCCCCTTTTGTATCGCTTTGTTCGCCCTAAGCTGGCAGGGTATGCCCAGACGTGGGTCCCTTGCTCACTTTGCCACTGGATTCAAGATAGCCTATCTGATGAGGGTTATGACCCCGAAACCGGTCCCAGGACGCTTGGTCCTGGTCCAGGGAAGACATGACTTGGCAGTTCAGGCTGGACTGTTCCCATGAGGCACAGGGTCAGACTGATTTGCATATGGCGATGTCTGAACTGGGGTGGTGGAGTGAGCTAAAGAATGATGATGGATTAAACCCAGATCAGTTGACTGGGGGTGAGTGTTTGATTTGCTCAAGCGCTCTGTCCATCATCCCCTTTGGTATCGCTGGGGTCTCAACAGGGCATCATGTGGTGTCAATCAATCAATTAATTATTTTTAGAGCGCACTAATCACCCATGAGGGTCTCAAGGCGCTTTTCAAATTTCAATGCATTCTAAATTCTAATGCATGGAGTGAACTTACTAGTGAAAAACGGTGATCCTGTCACTGCTCAGTGAGGTCCATTACCATTCTGTTGGTGATAATTAAGCCAACATACAGAATGATAATGGACAGGTAGCATTCTCTTCCAGGTCGGGGAGCGGCTGCTGCAGGCCATTGGTCACTGCAGGAGCGTGAGTTGGCCCCTGTGCAGTGAGCGTTACAGAACACTCAGGCAGGCTTGCAGGGGGACAGCCCGCTATAATGGCCGAAATTATGGACAAAAGGCATCCGTTAAAGAAACCCTTATGGACACCGGACAGGAGGTCCAAATAATGGGCGGTCCGTGAAATTTACTGACGGTTCGTCACCCTAGTCCCAGGACAAACCAGCAAGCAGCTTGAAATGCTGAATGTGCCAGCTCACACTTCATCGATCTTCTGTTTTTGGCACTGGCACTGCGATATTGGAGGCCAGGGGTAGCAAGAATAGTGCCAAGTATAGAAAGAGGCAAGCCAGGGGTCGCAATAGCGACCACTGGATACCCCTAAATGACATCCATGGTCACCAGTAGCCCTTGTGATGTGATTTGTAAGGATACCTGAAGACCATATACAGCACAATGTTACGGTCATAAACCTTCATCCAATGCCTGCTCTCTGGCGTTATCTCTGAACATAACACTACATGAACCGTTCACATACTTGGTGGTACATAAATACACGTACAACCACACTAAATTGCAGAATTTTCCATCATTTGGTGCAGCACAAATCAGCAAAACAACGTGCTGCGCTGCATCAAATGGAGAAAGCATGAATGTGCCATATCTATCAAGATCAGGGTCAGACTGGCCTATAGAACAATCAGGCCGTGCTTTAGGGGCTGGCTTGATAGGTCAGTGTGTGGGATGGTTTTTTGGAGATTTGTGGGCCTGTTTTATGGTCTGATGGGTCAGTATTTACCGTTTATTTTCCTAATATTACCACAAACATTGCCTGTTACAAGCACTAATGCCTCCCATGACTGCCAAAACACATATACAACATGCCTTTACAAGTTCAAAACTGACTGCCCTATTTGCAAATGTGGGCCACTCTAATGGGGTCCACTTTTATTTTAGTGTGCAGCTATTTTCTTACTGTCCAACCTGATCAAGATATGGCACATTCCTGCTCTCTCACTGCGCTGGCACACACAGAGCAGCCTAGCGCCAATGCAGTCAACCTTGCGTCATGGTGCAAGGGTGCCTGTGTTGCAGGCAGTATTGTTTGTGTGCAGGAAGGTACCCTTCCTGCATATAAACAATTCATAGAGGCATGTTCCTCCTTCTACGTGTGCTGCAGAATGCAATACAAGGATACATCTGGTTCTTCATATGCAATCACTACACTGGTTGTGAGGACATATAGATAATACTGACTAAGCACAGACACACCCCCATGAATTTGCCCAAACCTCAGATGGTGCAAACACAAGCCACCGATTAAAAAAAAAGTCATGCATCTCTGTGATGGCATTACATGTATTGCTAAAACAAGGATCTGTAGGATCAAATCATCCATTAGTTAACTTTTTTCACATCCACACTAGTAAAGTGCAGAGCTCGGGTTGCGGCCGACTTTGAGACAAAGTTCACAGCACCGGCCTTTAGCATGTTTATTACTGGCTGAAGTTGGGTACAGCAGTACTGGTGGGCTGAGTTCAAGATCCTGTAGAGTACTGTGACATGTTCAGAAAGGGACTGTTTAAAAAATCAATAAGAAATCCTCCCTCTCCCAGCACTTCATTGCCCTTCCACAGGTGTTCGCTACTGCTAATCTGCAATGCCCAGAACTGGGTATCACCTCTGCTACACTTAGAGGGATAAAGGGTGTTGAATCTCACCCTCTCTGCTCAAACGTTTTGCCTTTACTCCTGGTTTTTTTTTTATTCATATTTGTTAACTTTAGGACTCTGTACACTTTGCCACTGCTAACCAGTACTAAAGTGCCTAGGCTCTCTCCTTTAAACATGGTAAAATTGGCTTATACCCAATTGTCTAGTTTAATTTACTTATACATCCCTAGTAAGGCTGTACTTCATGTACCATGGGGATGTAAATTAAATGCTACTAGCTGACCTGCAGCACTGATTGTGCAACCCAGTTAACTAGCTCTTTAACCATGTCTCAGGCCTGTCATTGCAGCCTGTATGTGCAGTTTTAAACTGGCATTTCAACCTTGGAAAACAACATTTTTGTTGGGCCTAAATGTACTTTTTTAATACATGTAAGTCACCCCTAAGGTAGGTGCTAAAGAGCCCATATGGTAGGGTGTGTTGTATTTACAAGGTTGGACATATATAATTTTTACATGTCCTAGGAGTGAAAAACCCTCACATTGTTTTTTCACTTCTGTGAGGCCTACCTCTCCATAGGATAACATTGTGCTACTTTATTACATTGATTAACGGATAAATGGTGTTTGGGAGCTGGTTCAAAGGTCACGTTTGGTGTCTGAGGAATTGTAATTTAAAACGCTTTTTAATAGTAAAGTTGGATTTTAGTCACTATTCTGAAAATGCCACTTTTAGAAAGTCATCAGGTTCTGGCCCTAACCATTTGGTGCCTGCAGCCTGTTCCAGGGTTGTTATGACAAGGTGTAGTTACCAATTGGTCTCTGTGTATTCCTCCCGCACAGCCGCATAAGAGAGGGTCTTGATGTTGATGGGCCATCCTGACTAGATGAGGGGGGCAAAGCTTTGACCTGAAACACTTGCACTTCAGAGGCACTGCCCCAGCTTACACACGCAGGACTTCATACTAGCTGTGTCTACAGGCAGACTGGGACCAGGAACGGGAGGCAGGAAATTTCAGGCACTTCTGTAGGGGAAAGTCTCTTCTACTTCAAGTGGGTACAGGGTATAAAAAGGAGACCATCAGACTCCTGGACCTGTGAATACGATGTAAGAAGGACTGCTATGCACCAGGCCTTACAAACCAGTGATGCTTTGTGCTTTCAGGCACTATACTTACCTTAAATCTTTGAAAATGCATATCTCCCATTCTACTGATTAGATTTTTTTTATTTTGGTGTCAAACAATTTATGTAAGTTTGATCTATTTTTCTAAATTTGTGGGGGATTTTTTTTTAGTTATGTTTGCACTTTATTACAGTTTATGTGCTGCATAAATACTTTACACATTGCCTATCAGTTCAGCATGGCTGCTTTTGTGCCAAGCTACCACAGTGTTAAGCACAGGTTAATTTTGTGACCTTTGTAAATCACCCTGACAAGGATTGTGGCTGTTATTTGAGAGGCGCTCAAACCCTCCTCTACTAACAACCCAATCTCTCAGAGAGGGTGTCTGGGGAGCATGTGATAATAATATGGAAGGCAGTCAGTGGCCAGGTGAAAGCTCGGTTCATTTTGGGCTTGAGTATCCAAAAGGATTGTGAGCTGAGTCACAGAGACAGCTTCAGTGGTTCATCCACCTCTCACTATGAAGGCTAATACTAAGTTTAGACTACTGCAACAGTGTTGTTGTGACTGGTGTTCTTCCATATTTGAAAAGCTGGAGGAGCACTATTTTAACACCCTAGTCATTGGTAAGCGGTTGCATGTAAGAGGAAGTCGCAATACATGTACTGATTTACTCTGGAAATTTACCAGCATTTGTTGAACAACAGAACATAACACAGTAACATACATAAAGCAGCATAATAACACATTTTAAACATACCGGCATATAATAACAGAACAATCAAAACAGATTGCAACACAACAGCTGCAGCATAATACATCTGTTGGTCTACCCACTTCTTCTGTTTCCATCTAGAGGGGACCTGGCCAGGCAATTCAGGCTAGATTATTCCTTTTGAACAGGATCAAAATGACTTGCATATGGGTGATCTGTTGAGAGTGGTATTGTGGCTGGAAAATTAGGTACTGGGATGCAACCCGAGCAATTTCAAATGGCTGAAATTAATTCAGGCATTCTCTCCATCACCCTATTTTTCTTACAAATACAATGGGTATTACCAGGTGTAGGTCCTGTGCCCACTGTGCATAGGACTCAAGCTATACTTCACTGACTATGCCTAATCTGGCTGAAACCGATGTGGGACTGCTAGTGTTCCTGTCCGAAAGAGACCCGGCTTGGAAGTTAGGCTGGACTGTTCCTTTCACAGCAAGAGCAAGACTGAGTTTTGTACGGCCGGTCTGTCCTGAGTGCCACAGACGGTGAGAAATAATTAACTGGGATGTGGTTTGAGAGATCGCCAGCAGCTGAGTTTATATAAGTATTACTTCCACTCTCTTGTTTGTTGCAATTACATTGAAACAGTTACCACAAAAGTGTTTATTGCAAACAGCTACATCGAATCAAATTGCAACATTTGCTTCTTTGCTTTTTAAACAAATCTTTGATTTTGGTAGTTCATGCACAGCGCTTGGTTGCACAGTGAGGTCAAAGAGACCATTTATTGTCAAATGTACAGAAAAATAATTAGAGGGAACATTGGTGAAGAGTAAAAGTATAATGTTTGGAGGAGCACATCCCAAGAGAGGAGTTTCACGCAACCACTTCTGTAATGAATGGCACATAGTCTAAGCCAGTATTCATATTAATAGTTTAACATAACTTTTATGTCTAAATCTCAGTGAGTTAGTTATGCTGTACATGAATACAATCATTTGTATCTCCAGCTAGATTTGCTCAGACTCTCTCTCAAATACTTAATCAGGCCACTGAAGATTAGTCAGTGTGGGAGTAATTTACAAATGTTTGCATCGAAAGGAGTTGTGCAGGCAAAACTGCACATTTTATTCTGATAAATTATTTTTGATCTACAATCTATAGATATGATATATCCATCTATATACTCTGGATTAACATCTCATTTTTTCATGAGTGAGGCAGGCAATCATGCCTGACACCTGTCTTTAAGAACGAATACATGATCTATTTCATAAGCTTTGAATTCTTCCACCTGGTTAACAAAACGTTTTTCTAGCGCTTTGTCACGCTAATGTAGCTTTTTTGAGTTATCGCTGCATGCACTAATATGTCACTGGCCTTGTCAATTTAAAACATTGTGGACATTGATTTTTGCCTACGTGTGCTTCAGTTAGTTTTCTACATAAGTGAAATTCAGCTACATTTTTTTTTATTGTTTTAGGTACTGTCATGCACAAAACTTGGAAAATCAAAAGAAGAATTTCTACAGTCTGCAGGCCCCCTAGTGGCATCCGCAAAGAAAATAGTGGTTTTACTTTCAGAATCTACGGCTGGGTCACCTTTTGTGTACCACCTGATAATTTTTTGTGATTGGATGAGAAAACTGCCAGTCATCACAATGTTTAATAACTGTTGGCAAAAGCTGCGTCCCACTCTAAAGGCAATTCTTGGTAAGTGTAAACAAATTGCTCTTTTATAAACGTAAATTGAAAGGTGATAACACCACTCAGAAACCTTTTTCTGCCTTTCTGCTATACACATTCACATGTGCACATACACACATGTAGGGGGCCTAATTTTGTTTTTTGGGATTGCAAATATATCTTGAATTATTTGTGGAAGAAAAATGCCTCTATTTGCATGATCACCCCCATGTTTTGGACTGATACTGCTGATTTGTCTTCTCAGTGCACTGGGACTCTGCTAACCAGGCCCTGTGCATGTACTCTGACCCCCTTAAACATTTTGAATTTGGCACTTTTAACCCACAAATAAGTCCCTAGTATATGGTACAAAATGTACACAAGGTCCGTAAGTTAAGTGTCATGACTGCAGGGCATCCACCAGAAACCTAACTCTGCATGTTTAAACTGCAATTTCGACCAGGCAAAATGACTGCTTTTGTAGGGAGCCAGAGATGTGATTTTTTTAAATATTAAACATTTTCTAGTGCTTAGAAAACAATAGTGCCACTATTGGACATTTAGTTGCCTCTGACCAGGACAAAGTCAAAGTTTGAGGCCGACCGCGATGGAGCCCTGTTCAGATACACTAAGCGGGAGACCCTGGTCAAGATTTTACCTTCACACTTATAAACTTTTTGGCAGGGTTTCTCACCAGAGATTGTGCAGCCTCCTCCAGCAGGCCGGATGTAAAGGTATCCTTGTTCAGGCATTCGAGATACTGTTGCTCTAAATTGGAATTAGGACACACATATGACACTAAGTGCGCTGAAAAAGTAACCAACTTTAACCTGACAGAACCATTCTTTGTTTACTTATGTATACCCAGGTTCTGAGGGACCCAGGGCCAGAGTTAAGTGGATTATTCAGGCTGCTTTGATGAGGTGATAGTTTAACAAAGATCTTTGTTAAACTATCACCTCATCAAAGCAGCCTGGATAATCCACTTAACTCTGGCCAATCAGGTCAGAGCACTAGAGGGCTGAATTGTGGCTTACAGACAAGAAAGTCTTATAACTTCTTGTCTGTACATTTTAGGATACATTCAGCAATGGCATATTGTTGTATTTATCTGTACCATTCTAGGCAGTCCTTGAATGTTATTTTTATGACTTCCTGAATGTCAGTTATTATTTAATAACTTCTCGCTATGTTAACCTATGTGCCTGGGGATTTGCAATGGGAAAAATGACTTGGGCACTTTGTACAACATCAAGGTTTATAAAACATCTTTTATAGGGAACCTGCTATACCTACAGGACCCCACACCCCTGGGATACCTAGTGGAGTCTTTAGTGGTTCTGAATATGTAAATATATTGCTACAATGTGGACAGTGAAATGTGCTATTTCACTAAACCCAAGGCGCATAAAACTAATTTTATATGGGTCCTCCTTATAACTACCTAATTACACGCTCCCCTCCCACCCCTGGGAGACATAGAGGAGACCCTGGGATTCTAATATGCCACAAAATTGTAGTTTATTAATTTTTACGTTCCCCAAATGCATAGGTCGATTTTGGGCACAATTTGCATTTTAAAAGCAGTCCTGCAACACAGGGCTGCTTTTAAACTGAACTCAGACTTCAGCAGTGCACACATGCAAGAGCAGGAAGGGCTGCTGGCCTCTAAACTGGCATTCCCTATTATATACTAGATATTTAAAAGTAGTTTAAGTCCCCATGCCCTATTAGGTACTAGGGCCTCATAGGGGAGTTCATGCCAGTCCTAGGTTTATCCTTACACATAGTGTACCCCAGTGCATGTAAGTGTTTTCACTGTACACTAAGTATGTATTTAGCATAACACTGGCCCTGGGCCTGGTTAGGTAGAGCCCAGGGTCAGTTAGAGTCACTTACCACCAGTAACAGTCAGATAAATAAGTTTGGGGAACCCAGGGCACAGGATGACTTTGCAAAAGTATGGTAATTAAAAGTAGGACATATAAAAGTTAATGTAAAACATGTCCTTTGAGTGACAAAGCTCCGAAATCTATTTTAACTGTAGCAGGATAGCTCGTGTTAATTGTAAACTTAAATATGGTAGTCTCCACTTAGGGACCAGATAAAAAGTTAATTCTTGGACTTTTGAAATATTTATTACAATCCCAATTCATTGGTAAAGTCAGATTTGTAACACATATGTTACAAAACATACTTTTGAAGAGTCACCTTTAACCTGCGTTAAGCTGCTAGAAGCCCATTTGCCTGAGTATCCAACTGTTACCCAGCTCCTTGATGAGATGTAAACTGACTCCCTGAGCTGAGACAAAGTCCATGGGTGTGAGGAGAGGTTGACCTTCTCTTGACAGGGGGCCTGGTGGCCATGCCCAGCCCCTTGGATAGCTTCGAAGGATGCCTACGCTATCACTGTCAGATCCTGGGCCTACTTCCATTTTGTCCTCCTATCCAGCCAGGCTCTAATCCCAGTGGAACAGGAGCTGCCCTCAGAACCAGTTTTGTGTAATCACAGAGGAGGGGCTGCTTCTTTCTCAGACCACACCTCTAAGGTGGGCACATGAGCTCTGCAGGAGGGAAGAAAGATTCTGCCACATTGGATTTAGGTTGAGAGGGGTACTCTGAGATTGTTTGCAGTAGGGCCACGGGAATTCCTGCAAAAGTATGTAGGATTGCGCCTGGGAACTTTTTTCCTACTGGCTAGGTGGTGGCCAGGAGTCACCACCCACCCACACATTAGTGGCAGCCACAAATGTAGCACTCCTGGGTACCCGATTCAGCACACTACTGGACCAGTGTTCTTGAAAGAACCCAGTTGACCAGTTTCAACTGAACCTTTCCTGGTGGCTTCTGTGGAGTGACTCCTGACCCCCAAGCATTGTTCCTAAGGTCCTGGAACCCTTGGTTGGTGTCCAACCATAAAGAATTCGAGAATCCGAAACTTTCAGCAAAATGTATGCCTGGATAACTGTTCAGAGACCGGGAGCAACCAACCAGCTGGTGCACCAAGACTGCATGACAGGTGGGCCTCACTTCGCCATAGCTACCCCTACATTCTCCACTCGATGTTTGGAATCCATTGATGCAGAGGCCATTTTGACTCCATCAAGCAGCTCTCTTGATGTCACCATCGATGAGGACCTGTTTGACAGGAAAGACCTCCAAGACACAAAAACTTGAACTTATCATGCAGGAGCTTTTCCTACCTACATGAAAGATTTTCCAAGGCTCCATCTCGACGCCAGACTCCTTAGGCGCTGAAACCCCTTCTCTCGGCACCAGCCCGCTGCCTGCTTTCTCTGAAGGATGTGAAGGAGGTAAATTTCCCACTGGAATGAACCTGGTCCTTGCATGCGAGCTGCGATCGATCAAAGTTGGCCTGCAAATTTACCCTTGTCCCAGTCAGGCGCGACCAGTTGCCTGTGGTAAGCTATTTTAATTTCAAACTTTAAAAATTACTATCTCTGAATCCCCTATTAGATTTTCGTAGTTTTGGTGTCATTTTGTTATTTGAAATATACATTTTTTTAAATATAAATTGCAGCACCCAGATACCCCTAAGGGTGACAGTGTTGTACCATACAAATGCTGATTGATTAAGTTAGATATTGATTTTGTTGTGTTTTTGTCTCTGTAACTGTTTTGGTACTTCAAAATGTTTTACCCAAGTTACGCCTGTCTGCTCTGTGCCAAAGCTACCATGGGTGGATCTTGGGCTTAAATTTATGAAACATTTACTGGACCTAACAAGAATAGTACCATAATTACTTGGGGTGGACTACCATCCACCCCAAGTAGTAATGCACTTTCTCACAATTTGAATTACAGTCCAGTAGTAGAAAACTATTTTGTGATTGCAAACCTTGCGATTCACAAAATCCGGGATCTGTTCAATTGTGTATATGCCTGCAAGTTGGACTTTGCATAATGGGGTCATATTTGTGCTGCTAGTATAGATCTTTGTATATTGTAGTCATTCTCACAGCATGTTATGTTTTAAAGTATTAAATCTTGGTGGAAGTGACCACTAGGCCATATCAATATCTGTGGAATATATTTGAAGACTTTTGTTATGATGTGCTTTTAAGGTTCTTACATCCTTTCCCCAATGATAATAATCTCATAATAATAAGGAACGTTTATTATTATTAAAGAGTATCAAGAGTGGGTTTTTTAATGTGTGCAGTCTTTTTATGAATGAAGCTTCAATTGTAAAAGTGGTAGAGGGTCTAATACCTTTGGCAACATGTATAATGTCAATTTAGTCTTCCCAAAAAGGGTTGTTTGATTGGGATTGTAAAACTAAAAATAAAGGCTGCTGAGCAGGTTATCAGGCATATATAAAAAGTAGAATTATTTGTTATTTTCTTTATTAGAGTAATATAACAAGTAAGCCAACATTATAAGCATTATAAAAAAGAGTTTCAAACTAAGAAGGAGGTTTAAATTCTCTGGAAATATGTAGAAATGATAAAGATTATAGCTTAAAATGCTTCTGCTGCAAGGGAATGTCTCTAATGGAGCCATACCTATTTTAATATTTTGTTTAAAATAGACTTGAGCTGTAACTGATAGTGCCCACCTTGTAGTATGAGGTAAGCTGCTGTGTAGAGATGCGGTGAAGAGTTCAGGCAGTTTGCGCGTTACATAGATTTACATGTGTGCACATTTGTTGAAGGTGACTTAGGGACTGCTTGTCTAACTCAGCCTGGTATCTGTAGTATCCGTGTACAGGAATAGCAGGTATCACTGTTGCAATTGGTCGTGGCCTGCAAAGGTCTTATTATTCAATTGAGAGTCCAAGGAAGGAGAAATAGCCCCTTTCCTCCTGGCCAAAGTTTACACTTTGGGTGAATTTTGCTTATAATGCAACTTTTAATTGGCATGACATAGGAAAATCATCAGTGTGACTTGTCCTATATTTTGCTGGGTCCCAAACTGTGTTCCCTTTAGGGTGCATGCCCTCGAGCCTTTCCTTTTAAAAAGCGAGATCTCTTTTGGAGTGCACAGGTCTAAAATGCACAGAGGGAGACTTACCGAGTGCCTTCCTGATGCAGCGGAGTGGGTAGGTGAGCCACGAAGCTCCGAGCGGGAGCAGAGACACTACACTGTGTGTCCAAATTACTCCGCTGTGATCTGATGAGGCAGCACATGAAAACCAAAGAGGTTTGCTGCCCTTCTCCGGGGCATTAACCCTCAGATAGAAAGAGTGGTAGGTAGCGTTGCACCACACTACCCACTGTAGATAGTTTTTTAGTCACCTGGTCCTGAGGAATCGCCAACTGATCACTTCGTGACATTCTGAGGCGAGAAACATGTTGACCATCTGGAGGTAGAGCAAATTTTTGTCACAATAAAACAAAATAGTCGCTCCCGTCTCTTCCCTTTTTAGTAGGTTGGGACCTTTCCTGAATAAAAATAATCACAAAAGATTCCCTTACCTGTTTTAACCCACACGCCACATCTACACGTCTCTAGGCCCCTCACACCCACGGCACCTATACGGCAAGGAACTAAAGATCTCCGAAAAAGAGCCGCTTTATGGGTGCCCGTCGAGCATTGCAGCGCCGGCTCGATGAGGAGCAGACCCATATGATGAAGCATGACACCTAGCTTGCTGGGTGTGTGAGGGTCCTAGTTCTGACAGGAGGTATCCCCACCACCTCACTACCTTGAGTACACACCAGGTGGCCAACTTGCCACCGAGGAACTCCGTACCTTTCATTGTCTTCTAGCTTAACTCAGGGCAAGTACGTTGGACCTCTATTAAGCCCTAGCTGTCCCTCTCTTTGTTGATTGATAGACTTACCGAGTGCTCATTTAAAATCAGCAGCAGGAACAATTCTATAGATGCACGCCAGCACTCATGGGAGAGCGATGGGGCAGCCGGGGCGGACGTTGTACACGCCTCCGGCTCCCTAATTTATCTTACAGGAGAACTGCTGGGGTGTTTTGTGGAACTAATTAAGCAGCTGATACCAACTGCCTAGCCCAGAACTTGCTTTGCTGCAAACGAGCAGCATATCAATACACTAACCCCCGGACTGAAACAAGCACATTGCACCCATTACATACCTTTGTTACTTAAGGTCTATGCTCAAATAGTGGAGATGCAGAAAAAAACTGGAATCAATCACATGGCTCACAACTTCACATAATGTGTTATACTGTGTGCAGCTATACAAAGTGCAAAAACTGATCGATGATGGAAATGTAGGGATTGGTACTACTTCAGCAGCTGTCGGTCACATCCTCTGCTTTGAAAATCTTACCTTTTTTTCCATTCATTCAGTGACGCTCGAACGTGCCAAACCTGGTTTTGAAATTGAGCGGCTGTCCAGCCCTCCAGCTCCATCAGCCTGGTTTAGCATTCCTCAGACAGAATGCTTTCCTCCTGATATAATCCTGTTCATATCCATTTGTACACAACATTTAGATTTTTGGGAAATAAACGTGTGTGCAAAACTCATTGTTATACACCATGACCCCATGATATTATAGCAATACAAAGAATGGGAGAGGCAATGTTATGAGAACACAAGTTCATAGGGTGTAAATCCCACAAATAATGCACGAAAACAATTACAGAAATGTTGAGTCTTTCACGTTTAAGTTTTGTAGATCCTTTTATTCTTTATTGACAATACTATGTTTATTGACTATGTTAGATATTACGTGCTCAATAGCCAGCCACCTTTCACGGCCATCCGGTGCAATCGTGTCACTTCCAATGTAATATCTAACATAGTCTGTTCCTGGAATGGGACAGTGATCCAGCACCTTTGCATATGGAATAAACACATTTATGCAGACTCTGCGGTAAAGTTTAAAGGTTTTTGAGAAAGTGCTGTTTGAATTGAGCTCGCATCATATGGACTATAGTTTGCGGAGTGTGCGCATGTTATTTCTTTGCCCGGAAGAAGCCCGCAAGGGTGAAATGCGTTGGCTGTTGTATTGTCAATAAAGAATAAAAAGGATCTACAAAACTTAAAAGTGAAAGACTCGACATTTCTGTCATCGTTTTCGTGCATTATTTGTGAATTTGTGTTCTCATAACATTGCCTCTCCCATTCTTTGTATTTCTATGTTGTGTTTGAAACCATAATAGGTGGCTGGTTTCAGGAGGTGGGCATTGGTTGTTAGATACTACACAGAATAAGACATGTAGTTTCTGCAGCAAGATATACCCTGCCGCGGTTTGTTGTATGTAGTAAATTCCTATGATATCATATACTTAATCTTCCAGAAGTTGCTTGCCTTATTGTGGGAAGTTTGCTAAAATTTTCTTTACCTGTGTGGGGGAAACCTTGGGGCTGGTATTGTCTGTCCGCATGATGTGTGATTCCACAGTGTGGCCTGTGTTTGGTGTGTGACTTACTCCACTGTTGGATCGGTGTAACATGGCCTGGTCACTACCATAGCAGATGTGTGTATTTTTTGTGTGACTGAGCATCCAAAAGTTGTCACCTGTGGCTGCACCAGGCAATTGTACATAGACTTATGCATTCAAGTGACCGATTGTGATTGGAACCATTAAGCCTGGGCAAGATGGCCGCTGACTGACGCCACGGAAGGCAGCACTGACCTTCCTCTCCCTTGCGAGTTCCCCGCTGGCAATGGCGATTAAACTGTAAAGGATATGCAATGCTGTTTTTGCACCGACTTCGCCATGCTCCCATCGAGTCTCCCGCTGAGCCCTGAGCTTCCCGGTTCTTGCGTTAAGTAAAGCCTGAGGAGCCGGGCTTTCTCGCCGTATAACCTGCCGGATCTCCTGCGTTACCGCCATAGTCCTTGCAGGAGGTCCCACAGCTGCGCACAGTTCCCGTCGCTGCTCTTACTGATCGTGCAGCGCGCTATTCTGCCTTTCCGACGCTGGCTGTGGTTGTGGATGAAAATGGCACCAAAAACGACAAAAAAATCACAAAGAGCAAGGTGCAGTGAATAAAGATCCGAAAGATCTGAACGAGGCAGCTGGAGGGGCCAAAGGTCGTAAAGAACAGATGAGAGAGCAACCGGGGGGACCGGTCGTGGACTCTGGGACAAATCAAGGACAGACACGGCGCGGCGGCCCCAAAAAGAGAGGTGAGGAGGGCAGAGTGGTTGATGCTGGTGCAGCCGGAGTAGCAGGTGGGACAAGATTACAGACGGCTAATGCTGTTGAGGGCGCTCTGCACCAGCCATCGGTAATGGAGGCATTTGGGATGTCAAGCATGACAGCGGCAGTCCCTGGGAGCAATACGAGTTTATCTGTTTGCCCCCCTGCTTTGACTACTTTGACTCACAGGCGTGCGACCTGGCTCAGACTACGCACAAGACGGTTCTTTCTACTACCACTCAGGTGCATTCTGGGTCTGGTAGTTTTTCTTTTGATCTTCTGCCCCAGCGGGGTAATAACACTGAGCTGGACCCAGAGTTAAGTAGTGTGAGGCAACAGATGGGGCAGTTGGACTGCATTCAACGCTGATGTTGGAGGGGGAGAACCCTTCGATAAGGGCCTGTGTGATGAGCGCCCACAATAACAGCCGGGGCAATGGCAAGGCGATAAATAGGGATGTAAGCGGCTTTCGCAACAATATTTCAACAGGTGACACGAACGCAGAAGGCGAGCTTGAGGCTGCGGTTTCGCTCCCCCAGATAACCCAGGGCAATCTGTGTACATCCGCTCAGATTTATCCCAATGTGGAACCATTTGATATCGAGCCTGGAAATATGAGCAACACCTCCAGGGAGCTGGACAACAAAGGGCCTGGTTCCACCTGACCAAGTGCTCCTTTGTTCTCACCGGACGGCGATAAGTTTTTTTCATTGAATGATGACTCTGACACATCCCAGATTAGTGAGCAGGAATCATCACAGGAGAGTGTCTCTGGAGAAGAGTCCCCGGATACGCCGAAGCAGCATCTCAGCCAGTCCAAGACTTCCAGGCGCCGTGCCAGGACCAAAGGTCGATCCTCTGACTCAACTAGCAGACGGCTTGAATGGGATTATTCCGCTTCAACTCTGACAGCCTGCCCTGGTAGCGGGCTCGGTGGGCTCGGTGGGCTCGGTGGAGACATGGGCACAAGCGGAGCCAACAATCCTGGCAGTGCACCTCCACCACCGACACTGGAGTTGCTCTATACAACTCTTAAACAAATGCAGGGTGAGGCCCGGCAGGAGAGTAAGAGGTCGCAACTCGTTACTAAGAAGCTTCAAGGGGCAATTCGCGTGACAAATAAGCTATGTTCTGACATGTCCGAACAAATAACCCATGTAGAAGCACGAACTGTTGCCGTGGAGGAGGAGGTTGAGAAACTGCATATATTTAAAGCTGCTCAGGAAAAACATTCACGGGATGTGGACTGGAAACTCGAGCACTTCGAGAACCGGCAGCGCCGAAATAATGTCCGGCTGCTGGGCCTTGAGGAAAATGTGGAGAGGGAGAACATTCTGGCCTTCATTGTGAAGCTATTGAAGGCTGCTTTTCCAGACTTGGCCCATTGGAACTGGGAGATGAAAGTGCAGCGGGCACATCGTTTCCCAATGTTTAGGAAAACTCAGCCCAAAAATCAAGGAAACTGACCCAGAGCGATTCTGATTTTTATTGGTAATTTTTTGCTAAGACAGGCAATTATCGACCGAGCCAGACCAGACTTCAAAAGAACAGTAGAGGGGCATACCTTCTTCGCTCGGACGGATTTTTGCCACACAACGGTCGAGCGGAGATGGAGGCTACGTCAGCTGATTACCCCATTCCAAGGGGCGGGCTGCAATGCCTTTTTGCTTTTTCCTGCACGGCTCAAGGTTATCCACAAGGGCCGGGTTAGAATGGTTTTTTTGGAGATAAAAGCCCAAGAGTTTCTCACGGATCTAACTGAATCACGAGGGGTGAGGGCCTTGGCCAACGTAGCCGAAAGGGAAAAGGGTGATACAGGGAAGGACTGATGTGTTCTCCTAGATGATAAAAATACTCCCCAATTTGATAAATGTATAAATGCATAAGAATCCTAGCTTTGGTTAATAATCAATTGACTAAAAATGTGGTATGGGCCATAGGGCTTGGTGGGCAAAGTTAAATGCTTATTTTCTTGTTAAAACTGAGGGGCTGTTGGTGGGGCTTATCACTATCTGTTAGTTTGATTTAAGGATGGTTTCTTTTGGGTCTTGAAGTATTTGAAGTAGCTGTTCTTGGGGTTACTCGGGGGGAGAGTACTGGCGCTGTCTGGGTAGGAGTCTTCTTGGCCATATTTAGGTCATGCTTGACCTAATTGCCTGTAAGAGAGGTTGGGGGGTGGGGGTGGGGGTGGGAGATCCAGGGTTCTTTTTGTAGGGGGTGGTGTGGGTTCAGCACAGGTTAAGGTGTTTCAATTTGTGAGGCTAGTAAAGGAGCAGCAGATCTGGATTCAAGATGGCTTGGCCAGGTTATTTCAGGAGGCTCGTACAATGAGCATGAATGGTAAGGCAGGGTCCAAGAGACCAGCAGTAAAATGGGTTTATCGTAAGGAATTAAGAAATCTTAAGACATGAATCTGCGGGTTTTGACAGTGAACATTTGTGGGCTCAATGACCAGAATAAGAGGAATAAGGCAGCAATTTGGTTGAAATCTTTACGTGTAGATTTTCTATGTGTTCAAGAAACACATATAAAGGGCAGCAGAGCTCGCATAATAGAACAGCTCGGTTTTAAACTGGTGGCATATACCACACAGGGTTCTCGAACTCGGGGTGGCACTTCTTACTCGGAGGAATGATGTGACAGTTCTCAGAAAGTCAGTAGATCAATGGGGTCGGTGGGTAGTGATTGAATGTTTGCCTAATAATTTTAAATTCACACTTTGTTCATTGTACGGCTCAACACGTGATGACCCGTAATTGTTAGGAAACTTAGATTCCAGCTTGGCAATGTGGCTTGCGCCGATAATTCTATGCGGGATTTTAACATCAATGGTTTGGGGGTACAATGGGGCACTCCAGGAAGTAATTATTCGGGGAAAAAAGAAAAGTTGGTCTTGCCTTATCTAATTTAGTTTGTAATAAGGTTGTTTCCCGCCTGGATTATTTTTTTGTGTCGAATCAATTTATTACCAATTTAGGGATTGACAGGTACCCTTGTATTAGTTCAGATCACAACCCATTAGTTTTGACGGTTAATTTTACGATGAAAAGAAGAATGTTGGTTGGACCTTTGAATGGAGGTTACTATATGATCCTGATTTTATCGTATATATGAAGGGATGGAATAAGGAATTCTGGGATTTTAATTGAGGGAGCACGAGGGTTGGAATTGTCTGGGATGCTTTTAAGGCGGGGTGAGAGGGGAGACTATAAGCTTCAGTTTGCGTCGTCAAAAGATGGAGCGACTCAGGGAATCTGAAATAAGGGATGAATTAAATAACCTCGAGGAAGCATTAGCCACGGCTATTAGTACTGGAGAAGTGCTAGATAGAATATTATTACAGCTGGCTATTAAAAAGGCTGAGGCAGGAGATCATCTTGCTAAAAAAGCAGCTGAGATTTATCTGTCTAAAAAAGAGCACTGTTATGAATTCAATGAGCGTGTGGGACATACTCTGGCCGTAAGAGTCAGGCAAAAAGTGTCAGCTGGGGAGATTTCTGAACTCTATGATTCTGTTTGGAAGGTTATCACAGACGCAGCAGGTATTCGAGAGACCTTTAGGCTTTTTTATCAGCAGCTATATACCGGAGGATCTGTTGCTGCGTCTGGGGGTATCCGCAAATACCTAGATAAAGTATCTACCCAGAAGGTTGATCCTACAGACAGGGAGGAACTCGAGAGGGTGTTTTCCCAAGAAGAAATAATGGGTGCTTTACAAGATTTGCCTTCGGGAAAAGCCGTCGGCCCCAATCAGATGCCGTTGGAGTTTTAAAAGATCTTTAAAGACTCAATTGGGTTGGATCTTATAGATGTTATGCTGTTAGCTCAAGGGGGGGGGGGGGGGGGGGCTGCTCCTGAATCTTGGGCGGGGGCAGATATCGTTGTTTTTTTGAAAAAAGACAAACCAGCTAGAGAACCGGGCTCATATCGCCCAATTACCCTATTGAATAGCGATGTAAAAAGAAATTCTAACATTTTGGCCATGCGATTAAATGGTATTTTAAAAAGAAAAATATTCACCCTTGCCAACATGGGTTTATCATGGGTCACAGAACAACACAACATATACGGCTGGTGATCACTCTTTTTGATGCGATGGAGATCTCAGGAGACCCTATGGCTTTCTTGTTATTAGATGCTGAAAAGGCATTTGATAGGATCTCCTGCGAGTTT
Source organism: Triturus cristatus (assembly GCF_964204655.1). Classification (NCBI taxonomy): domain Eukaryota; kingdom Metazoa; phylum Chordata; class Amphibia; order Caudata; family Salamandridae; genus Triturus; species Triturus cristatus. The sequence continues at coordinate 681,173,187 of NC_140587.1, forward strand.
CTCTGGGAAGCAATGAGGTGGTTCGGGCTGGGGGAGGGGTTTATTAAATCTGTCCAAGTGCTATATGCGGCCCCCACAGCATGACTGAAGGTTAATGGCAACTATACTCTCCCTTTTAATATTCAGAGGGGGACCCGGCAGGGTTGCCCTCCCTCCCCTCTGCTGTTTGCTATCTATATGGACCCCCTGATACGATTATTTGAGGCTAATAACGGAATCCGCCCAGTCGTAAGTCAGGGTTCGAATCTAAAGTCCTCGCCTACGCCAATGATGTGACCATTATTACCACAGATCCACAATTGGCGCTGGAAACGGTTGAGTCAATTGCACTAGAGTTTGGTATATTCACTGGGTATGCACTTAATAGATCTAAGACCCAAGTTGTAAAGAATCGTTCGACTAATTTTGAAGATCCTCGCGTCACTGACTCAGCAGTTTATTTGGGTATACGGGTCACCTCAGACTTAGGAAAACTAGTGGCTGAAAATATGGAACCAGTGATTAGGAAGGCGAGGGTGGATCTTGACAGACTGAATAACCTTCATCTGGCTCTCGTGGGATGATGTAATGTCATCAAGATGATGTTTTTACCGAAAGTTTTGTATTTGTTTAGGGCAATCCCTTTGGAATTCCAAAAGTCCTGGTTTATTATTTTAGAAGGTTTAATCAATCGATTTATTTGGGCACACGGGAAAACTAGGCGGGCTCTTCGGTTTATGTCTTTATCACGGGAAAAGGGTGGCTTTTCGGTTCCTGATTTCCGTAGTTACTATTGGGTAGCCGCCTTGCAATATATGGGGATACTGGTAGGGTCGTGTCCTGGGGACATGGAAGGGGAAACCGATCTCCCGGATGTTTACAAATTATTACTGGGTGAAAATGCAGAGAACTGTTTCTTTAAATTCACAGAGCCTAGCTATTATAAGCGGACAACATTTAAGACGCTGATAGCTGCTTTTAAGATCTGGGGGCGTTAAAGAAAAAGATTGGACTAGGGAGGCTCAATCATTATACGGTGTTATATAAAAACCCCACTTTTCCGGAGATTTTCTCCGATGAGATTATGGCAGGATGGGCTACTACGGGTGTCCGAAAGGCTGGGGATGTAATTGGGAAGCAAGGGTTTCACCAATTGAAAGATATTCAGATGGAGTTTGGGCTGGAAAGAGGCAATTTTTTTAAATATCTACAGCTGCGTAGCTTCTTCTGTAGAAAAATTGGGGGGGCTCGTGAGTTTGCTAGCAATATAATAATTGACACTATGCAAGGTAGGACTAAGGGGGCGATTAAGCTGATTCATGCAGAATTGATAAGTCTAAAACAAGATGACTTAATTAAACATGAGGCTAAATGGACTGAGCGTGTGGGGGCTGCCCTGACGCACTTTCGAAATCCTTAGAGATGGGTCAGTCGGTTTTATGTTCGGCTGGGCTTCAGGCACAACATTTTAAAACTGTTTTTTCTTTATACTGCACGCCGGCCAGAATAGCTCAGTGGGGTGGGTTATCAGGAACTACATGTCCCCGATGTGGGGGATTGGAAGCAGATCTGGTGCATATGTTTGCTTCTTACCCTCGTTTGCAGGGGCTGCTGGATTTAATTATGGAATACCTAGATCGCTCACTTGGGGTAAAGACTACATTAACCCCAGAATTAATTCTGCTAGGAATAAGTAGCACAAGTCAAAATGAGATTGCTTACCGATTTCTTTTTGTTGCTATGGCTGTCTTAAGGATCAATATTGCTTCTGCCTGGTTAGACCCTCCCCCCTACCTTTCAGCAATGGCTGGCTCACCTACTTTCTATATATACAATGGAGAGAGCAATTTAAAAAAAGAAAGGGAAAGAAAGCAAAGCTGCTGGGAAGGTATATCTGGGCACCTTTAATAAAATGGAAGGAATCTGAATAATTTAAGTTAATTGGGCAGGAAGTTTATTTGATGCTGGTATATATTGGCCAAAACAAATCAAAACGTCAGTGCTTCATGAAATGTGGTTTTTGACAAATGGCTCATCTATGTTTTACTGTATTCAGTTGTTGATTTTTCTCATGTTGCTTATATATCTGTTTGTTCTTGGGCATTTGCCTCTGTCTCAATCCTCACATCTCTGTTGTTTTTGTTTTTTGTTGATGTTATTTATCTGTGCTGATACCCTTGAAGGAAAAAGTGAAAATCTTAATAAAGAATTTTTTTTAAAAAAGGAACCATTAAGCCTGGTCTACGTAGTTAGTGCCTCCTATTTTTAGTATGACAAATTGAAATGTCTTTCTGTACCTAGCAACACTGTAAAGTCCAGCAAGGGCTCTCAGTGCCTATACTTGTAATAGGATGGATTTGTTTCAATAACACTTAGCCATCTTTTTTATAGACTTCTTTGAAGCACTGATACCAAGGCTCTGAAGCACGACACTATCTGCAACGCCATTCATTTTATGCGTGGCTGGTGCAGAATTTTGGGACGAATGGTCAATAAACCAGACTATAAACAGATTAAAGCAGAGTAGCTCCATTTTAAATTTCATAGGAAATAAAATGCAAGTATGCCAATCTTCAGATAAAGTTTATAAAGATAATTTTAAAAGATGTGACTGCAACTCCGTTTGGGACAATACTGCTGTTAAAGTGTATGCCACGGATGGCATAATATACTGTCGATTGGACATAGTACACTCTGTGCACAAATTGCTCAGTTTTCTATCACAGCACCTATAAATCTTGGTGTTTTCTGAAACATTTATAACAAGAGCATTTTTTATCTCATACAACAATTCACCTAGGTGAAACGGTTACTTTGTTGAAACATTCAATCCTATAATTTGTCAAGCTTGTTGTTCTTTAAAACATGTTTACAAAAGGTGCTATTTAGAATCAGACTATAAAAAGCTGACACCAAAATGATAAAAGTCCAATAAGTAGAACTGGAGTTAAGAGTTTCTAACATTTATGGTAAAATAGCCCCCAAAAAGTGCAAACCATCAACTGCGGGTATCTGGTCATGCTGGACTGAGCCAAAGCCACAAATTCAGGTTAACCACGATGGAGCACAGGACAGATACTGGGCCAAGTGCAGCCCATTGGGAGTTGTACCTTCTGACATTGATGAAGGGATGGGAGGTACTGCGATGCAAAGCTCTGTGTCATGGGGCATCGGGTCCACTGAGCCCCCGATCAGGAGCTCTGTGGTGCTGCAATGTGAGGCACTTGCATTGTCCTGAATTCTGCTGCGTTGGATCCGGTGAATCGGCCATTCAGGAGCTGCGAGGTGCTGCAATGCAAGACAGTTCACTGCTTTGCAATGGATACAGTGATGCCTACAGTTGAGCAGGGAAGAGTGCGCTCTGCCTCCAGCCAAGGGCTAAGGACATGAATGACAAAACATCGAGGGTCAGAACGTACTCCCACAGAGGCCAGCAGAGGGATCTAATTCAGGTTCAGTTGGGTCTGATCTGCTGGAAAGCAAGAGAGGACTTTGGAAGCTTGTTGTGTCCCGGTAGCTCAAACAGGAGGCTAGCCAACTGACCACTAGAGTCACATCTTCTTTATCCTTTGTTCAAGTCGAGAAGGTACAGTGTTCCTTCTTCAGACAGCAGGATGGTCCTTCTTCTGAATCTTCCACAGGTCCAGGAGTGTTCAGATGAGGGTTTTGGAGGGTACCACTTTCATACCCTGTGCCAGCCTGTGGTTGTGGGTCCCTTTCTTTGTCTATCTCTAGTCTGTTTCTGTTCAGAGTCCCCTGGGTTAGGCCCCAAACTATGAATGGTGATGAAGGTCAGGCTGGCCCAGGTATGATCTATATTTGCTAATGACAGGCAGGTTGCTACAGACATCAGGAAGGGGGATGTGCAAAGCCCTCAGGTTACACTTTGAAACTCAGGAAGTTCTGAGCACAGCTCCCCAGGTCATCTTGCTCAGGAGGGGTACAGTCTGCCCCCACCAAAGGCCCTTTTTTCCGTCTGGAAGATATGCACACAACACCACTGGAGAACCGTTAACAGTCATGTGACCCTGAACACTGGCAGAAAGGCACATTTGGTTGGGCAGAAAAATGGCAACAAACTTTGACTCCCCACCCGCACTTCTGCGGGCAGGGAAAACAGGTTTGCTCCTGGCCGACGGAAGCAGAGAAAAGTTGCTCCTGAAAGGTGGAAGCAAAGAGATGGAGCCAGCTCCCACAACACCTTGATAGGTGCAGGCAGAGGAGCCGGCAATGGCCATGGGGTCCTTGAGGCTCCCCGCAGCCCCATGAGCAACCATTGCTGTGGATGTCCAGGTGGGCACCAAGGCAGTGGCAAAAACCCATTTTGAAATGTTTTGTGGCCCCTGGGGCTGCACTCAACCCTCCTCCTCCCCCAAAAATATTGTGGCAAGCTCCCAGCTCTGGCCCACCCCATGAATTTGCAGCAATTTATTTTTCAATTATGTTTATGGCCCGGGGGTCCCCACTGAGCCCACCCCTCCACCAGGTCTAGGGGGGCAATGTAGCAATACCCTTTCCCCCTAATTGTATTCTTTAATTATATTCATGACAGGGGACTGATCTTATCTCTAGATCTGCAGGCTTTGCGGATTCTCCAAGATGTGATATATACATACATTTTACACCTTCATTTCTCAAAACCTACAGAATGGATTTATTCCAAATCACAAAAAGCATGCTTTGTCGACCAAGATCTAGCTATCTACCAAATCTGGTGTAATTTCAGTCAGTAGTTTTTGAGAAATTAAGGATAAAAAATATTTGTAATGGACTGTTGGGTTTGAGGGACTTCTGTGAGAGCCCCTCGAACCCAGCATAAAAAAATAGAGCATTCTTATTGGTCCGGGGAGCTTTTCTCCATTGGATCTCCTCACTCCTGTGGGAGCGAGCACTCGAATTGGATGTCCGCAACCAGAGACAAAAGTTTGGGGCTGCCTTTGCAACATGCAGGGACTTCAGGGCCTCATTACGTTGGCCGAAAGACCACCACTGACAGGCTGTCGGTGGCGGTCTTTCAGCCATCAAAAGGCCATTCCCAACCACCTCATTAGGATGGCAGGCGGTTCAGTGGCGGTCGGAAACTTCAAACGCCATGCATCTGATGGGCTCCTTGAGCACGCCAGTGCAGCAGAGGGCTTCCCAATCTCTAAAATGGTGGCCTTGCCTACCATGCACAGGCATAGGGATTAGGATGCTCCATCCCTGCCAGCCATTCCATGGCGGTTCACCCGCCTTGAAAAAGGTGGCAGGGATGGACACTGGGGCCCTTAGCGGGCCCTCCTTCAACCCTGGCCCTTTTCCATGGGTGGATCCCTGTACAAAGTGATAGGCACAGCACGGTGCCTGTCATGTAGTACAGGGATATGTTACACATCCCTGTTTTCCATTGCGACGGTTGCTGCAGCCAGCAGCACCTGCTGCAACTGAAAAGGTGGCAAATGTGACCGCCACGATGGCATCATAATTGGCCTGTGTGACCTCTGCCTTGTAGGCGGGCGGTCCCACATACGATACGATGGCGGATGGACTGAAGTCCGTCCGCCATCATAATGACCCCCTTAGTATCCTGTCTTAAGATTGTGGCTTTCGTCCCCGAGCTACAATTGGGCCCTGGGGGTCAATTATAAAAAAAAATGGGAGGGGGACACGCTGCCACCCTCACTGAGCTGCTACTGGGCCTGGGAGACCCCATTTCACTTGGCCACATTTCTAAAAATAGAGAGGGTGGGCTGCACCAGGGCACCCATGTAATAAAAAATATACTACCATGCACTATGTGTGGTGGCTGAGGAACCGACTGCAGCTGCAGGGGAGCATCATAAAATAGGAGATGTGGGTGTCCCAAGGGAACACTAGGGCACACACAATTTTTTTTTTTATAAAATAAAAAAATAATCAAAAATGAGCGGCAGGAGCTGCTGATTTATTATTCTCAGCTCTGTGAAGGAGTGCCCTATAATGCCCTGCAAGTGCTATTTGTGTTAGTTTTTACTTTGTTGGTGTCCCTACAAGAATATTCTAAATGTTGTGGAGGCTGCAAGGAGTGTAGCAGCCCCGCAGCTACTTTGAAAAAAAACAGTAAGTTTATTGTGTCATTAATGACCTGAGGAGAACTTACCATATTTTTTCATTCTCTCCCAGCTGGAGCTCTGAACTCTTCAGATGGAGTGAAAGGCCCTCTTGTGGTTGTTTTTATGATTGGATTTTATGCAATGAAAAATGTTAAAAGAAAGACTCAGAGACATGTTAGTTGTATTTGGAAGAAATATATGTTTCTGAGTCTTTCTTTTAACATTTTTCAGCCCCCCAAAAAATGTTAAAAACTATGTTAAAAGAAAGACTCACAGACATGTTTTTTAGATTAAAAAGATATTACAATTTTTTATAATAATAACTATTATTAAACATTACATTATATTAATTTTTTTTATAATGATCACTATTATTAAACATTGCATTATGCGAATTACTGAAATATAAATTAGCTTTGGTGATTTTTGAGAAAGATGATAGATCTGCTTTATATATATATTGATATGCTAACGCCTTGAGAAAGCCAATGGCCTCACTTTAAAAAAAGTTGTGTTGTGACTCTTTGACAAAAGTCAGTAAGTCTGCCTGAGTATAGCCAAGACCTGTGAGACCGACAGCACTCTGCACATGCCTGAAAGCTGTGCGTGACGTGTGGCCACTAGAATAGAAATTCACTAGAAAACCAAAGTTTTACAGTGATGTTCAACTTAGGTGAAAAGTTCAATGACAACATAATGTTTTAATCTAAAAATAACACTGAAATTCACCAGTTATAATTATCTCTAGTAACTATAACTCATGCCCTAACATAACTATAATTCATGTCTTCGCCATGTACAGCTAATAATTACCCTGCATATTACATCACTCATGACATGTTCTATAACATAATTTATAGCATCACTGCAGCATCTGAAATGACATCATTGACAATAAACTGTGCCTAGAGAGAGCCTCTGCCCCTCTATGCTTGGAGGTGAGGTAACAGAGGGACCCCCACCCTCAGTCCAATAATTTGTTTTTTAATTTATCGCAAATTTGCAATAATATTTTTAAAAAATGTGCTATCATGCTTTAAAAAATAAAAACACCCCTAAGGTGCATTAGGTCCAGGTGGTCAACAATTTGATACTTTTTCAGGAGGGGTGTGTATCCCCCCTCCAGTGCCACTTTCCTGCTCCCCGCGTTTCCCTCCTCCTATCTGTCCAGCCCATCCGCACCCCGTAATGGCTGCTTGTGTGCCAAAGGAAAGCCCGTCTGCGCCTCGACCACGCCCAGCGCCACAGACCCTGGTCCTCGGACCTTCCACTGATATGATGCAAGCACCGTCCTCGCCCTCAACTCCGGACGCCATGCCGCCTGCTACTTCACATCATTGAAGGACACCCAAGGACCCTTGTCCTGCCAAAACTGCAGCTGCACCCTGTCCGATCTCTGCCCTCCAGCTCCTCCTGCCACTAAACCAACCAACAGCGGGCCTGACCAGCTCAGCTACATCTTCCTCAATGTGCGCTCCCACCACAAACACTTTACAGAAATCTGTGACCTCCTCGACTGCGTCCCTCCCAACATCGCCTTCCTCACTGGAACCTGGACAAACCCCAGCACTGGCCTGGACATCGCCACCTGAATCCCTGATGGCTACACGATCACCCGCAAGAACCGTGCCTACTAACCAAGAGGAGGGATCACCATCACCCACAAAAACTTCCTCTCCCTTACCACCCACCCGGATGACCCAATGACAACAATGGAACACCTCCACTTCCAGGTCCAGACCAATCCCAACACTTCCCCCTGCGGCACTCTCATGTACATACCACCTGGCCCTCTCCTGCCCTTCACCAGGGCCGGACTGGCCGTAGCGGGCACTGGGCAATCCCTCAGTGGGCCGCACGGGTGGGGGCTGGTTTTGGGCCCCTGTGGGCCATTTTTGTTACAGGGCCGTTTTTGCAGCATAGCTGCAAAATCGCCCCTGTAACAAAATCGGCCAAAAACCGGCCCTGGCACCCCCAACCCCTTGAGGGGGGGCGGCCGAGCACTTTGCCAGGGCCGCTTTTGGTTCCCAGTCCGGCCCTGCACTTCACTGAAGTAATCATCGACATCATCACCCCCCAGGCTCTTTCATCCATCGATTATATCCTACTTTTGTGATCTCAACATTCACCATGACAATTCCAATGACCAGAACACCGCCTCCCTACCGGAGAACCTTGCCAAAATAGGACTCAGGCAGCAGTCACCGCTCCAGCACATGCAGCAGGACACATGCTAGAACCCGTCTTCTACACCAGCGGAAATGTCACCTACAGCCACACCATCAAACTCCTCTGGACTGACCACCACTGCGTGCACTTCCCCTTCAACAAACCCACCATACATCACTGCCCTCACCACTTCCCCAGCTGTAGCTGGGACATGGTCACAGAGGAACAGCTCACCACCTCCCTCAGCATTACCACACCGCTAACAGCCACAGACGCCAATACCTAAGCACGCGATCTCCACAGATGGATCTCCAATTGCTACGACACTCTGGCACCCCTCAAGAAGGCACAGAGCAAGCAACACTCCAAGAAACCACCTGGTTCACTCCCAACCTCCACGAGTCCAGAAGCAGCTGCAGACAACTAGAGAAGAAATGGAGGAACAAAACCCCAGAAAGCCACACATCCTTCAAAACCACAAAGAAAACGGCCATCCAGGACAGAATAAATGCAAACGCACTCAACAGGAAAGAACTCTTTGCCATCGTTAAGGAGTTTTTCAGGCCCAACAGCGAGACCTTGGATTGCCCATCCTCCCAAGACCTCTGAGACAAATGCAGCACCTTCTTCCACCACAAGATCATTCAGATCTATGACAGTTTTGATAGCCAACAGATCCTGCTCAACTGGACCCCGCTCACCACAGATGACACTCTCAAGACCATGAAGAGCATCCACTCTGGAGCCCCCCCTGGACCCATGCCAGCATCACATCTTCCATAAGGCAGCCACCACCATAAACTCCAAACACCGCTGCACCACCAACTGCTCCATCGAGACGGCCACTTTCCCTGACAACTGGAAACATCCAAGATCACTATCTGCTAAAGAATCCATCCGCCGACCCAACAGACCTCAAGAACTTCAGACCCCTCTCCCTGCTCTCGTTCCCAGCCAAGGTCATCGAGACAGCCATCTATGCCCAACTCTCTGACTACATCAAAGCAACCCGTGATCTGGACATCTCCCAATCCGGCTTCTGAAGCAACCACTGCACGAAGGCCGCACTTCTTGCCACCACTGATGAAATCCGCTCACTCCTCTACCGGGGTGAAACCACAGCCCTCATCCTTCTGGACCTCTCGGCTGCCTTCGACACAATCTCCCACCGCATCCTAATCATGAGACTCCACGACGCCAGCATCCGCGATAAGGACCTGGACTGGATCTTCTCCTTCCTCACCAGTCATACACAGCGAGTCAGACTACCCCGTTCCTCTCCGAACCCATGGATATCAGCTGCTGAGTCCCCAGGACTCCTCCCTGAGCCCCACTCTCTTGAACAACTATGTGGCCCCTCTCATGGTCATCGTCAGGAACTACAGACTCAACATCATCTCCTACACTGACGACACCCAACTGATCCTCTCCCTCACCAACGAACCCACAACTGCCAGAAACAACTTCCACAGTGGGATGAAGGCTGTAGCCACCGGGATGAAAAACAGTTGTCTTAAACTCAACTGGGACAAGAATAAAGTCCTCATTTGGCGACCCACTCCCTCAGCTTGGGATCCCTCCTGGTGGCCCTCCGCATTGGGAACCTCGCCCACCCCCATGGACCATGCACGAAACCTCAGCCTCATACTGGACTCTTCACTCACAATGAACTCCCAGATCAACGCCGTCTCCTCATCATGCTTCCAAATGCTTCACCTGCTTTGAAAGACGTTCAGATGGATCCCCACCGCATCCAGAAAAACTGTCACCCACGCACTCATCAGCAGCAGACTTGACTACGGCAACGAACACTCTCCGCCGGCATCACCCATAAACTCCACAGGAAACTAAAGACCATTCAAAATGTTGCAGCCAGACTGGTACTCGATATCCCCCACCGCAGCCATATCACCGAACACGTCAAAGAACTCCACTGGCTCCCAGTCAACAAAAAAATCACTTCAAGTTCTCATGCACACCTACAAAGCCCTCCATGATGAAGGACCTGCATACCTGAACTGCCTTTCATTCCACGTACCCATCAGACACCTCAGCTCCACTCAGCTGGCCCTTGCCACCGTCCCTCGGACCCACAAGGCTAGAAGCCGAGGAAGATCCTTTTCATACCTTGCCACCAAGACTTGGAACACCCTGCCTCTCCACCTCAGACAATCCCTGTTGCTGAACCAATTCAGAAAGGATATCAAGACCGGGCTCTTCGACTGAACCCCAGCCCTCAGACAGATCAGCATCCTCCCCACTCCCCACACAATGCCTTGAGACCCTCACGGGTGAGTAGCCGTGCTTTATAAACACTGATTGATTGCTTGATCTGTTGTTAGAGTGTTATCTGCTTGCAAAATATACCAATTCCTCTTAAAACTAAAGAAAATCATAGGTGCTTTAATTGAGAAATCTGTAATCATTCTTTTTTGTGGCACTTCCAATTTTTTGTTTATGGGGAAAGGTGAATTGGTAAAGGTCCCCTCTTCCTGCCCCTTTCGGACCCCTGGAACCTCATACCCTGGGGCTGCGTATATATTATTGAAGGCGAGTGGGCTCACGGCCCCCTCCTCGAGCCAATGGTAGCCCTGGGGAACCCATCCCCTGGGTCAGGTTGATTAAAAAGGAGAGGGTGGCACACGTCACCCACCCCCAAGCCTCTAAAGACCACAAGGACCCCATCCCCAGGGCAGAGTAAAAAAAAGAGGGAGGGGGTGCGAAGACCAGCCCCAGAGCTTACCTAGGCGCAAGAACCGGGACTGATATTTAAATGAAAGGGAGGGGGCCATGCGCCCTCCCCCCACGGGCCCTAAAAAGCACTTGTTCGCCCATCCCCAGGGCATTACTTTAAGTAAAAGGGAAGGGGTCCGAACTGCCCCATCCCTAAACCTCTAATGCCCCCTGGGACCCTATCCCCTGGGGCTGTCTCCCTGAATGTGTCCTGGGAAGCCCAGCCCTGGGACACAGTTCTTTACTATCGTGGGCAGGTAAACATTTGGTCTCATCTGGCGGGAGCATTTTTAAATCTGAGGCTCCCCTTGCGGTGCCCAACATGTGCTCTGTGGGTGCCCGAGTGGGCACCAGGGTACCCACCCCATGAACCGGGGATGGGGTCTTTGAGGCCTATGAAGGCTTGGGGAGGGGGGCTGCGCAGCCCGCTCCACTTTTTATTATATTTGGCATCGGGGATAGGGTCCCAAGGGCCTAATAAGGCTTGAGGAGGGGGGTGAGTGGCTCCTCTCCCCTTTTATACAAGAAACAGCCCTGGGGGATGGGTTTTCTAGGGTCTATGCAGGTTCAGGTAGGGTGGCCTATGTGGCCCCCTCTCCTTTTTATCCGATTTGGTCCTGGGGGATGGGGTCCCAGGGCATATAAAGGCTCGGGGAGGGGGCTGCATGCCCCCTTTCCTTAAATCTTGACCCCAGGATGGAGTCCCGGAGATGAAAGAAGGTTGCATGGCCCCCTCTCCTTTTTTTAGTTTGGTCCCAAGGGATGGGGATCCTGGGCCAAAATAGGCTCAGGAAGAGGTGCAGCCACCTCCCCAATTTAATTATATTTGGCCCCTGGGGATGGGGTTCCCGTGGCCTAATAATGCTCAGTGAGGAAGACCTTGCAGCCCCCTCCCCATTTTATTGTGTTTGGTGTCAGAGGTTTGGGTCCCATGTTCTGACTCCAGAATGGGATCCACAGGACCTAAGGTTCAACCCTCCACTGTGCATGCTAAAGGCTGTGTGCAGCATGGGGTAAGCGCTGGGGGTTTGACCACGGGGCTTTGTGGCAGGCCAGGCCCTGTGGCCACCCCCCAGTACACATGGCCATAGGCCATGGCACCGTGAGGTTGGCTGCTTATTGAGAGATAGATGCATAGCCTGGCTGGAAGCCAGGTCCTGTGGCTAACCCTTGTCCCAAGCACAATGAAAGGCTTAGCATAGCATGGGGCAGGCTGCCTGCTGGCGGCTGAACTCAGCGCGACCAACCCGACACCACGCATGCTGAAAGGCCATGAGCAGCATGGGGTTGGCTGCCTGCAGGGGAGTTGCCTGCTTGCATGTTTGTTGGCTCCAGGCTAGACTCTGATGCCAAACCACTGCTGTGCATGTCCAAAGTCATGTGGGAGCCCCAGACGTTGGTCAAAGGTTCAATACAGTAATTTTCGGTTTTACAGGTACCTATTCTATCCTCTATCTGCACCCTAAAAATGCATAACTCCCTATGGTAGGTGCAGTGTAGCAATGGGAGGATTTTTGGGAACTAGGAGACTAGAAGAGCACCAACTTTTTAGTATAAATGTTTGCATTTCATTTTGGTTCATAATAGAAAGTTCTGTTATGTTCAATACCATAAGAAAACATTATATTGTTCCAAGGAAAACACATGTGATGGAGTTAATAATGTCGTACCTAACAAATAAAAACTAGCATGCAGTCAACTGAGTATACAGGTGCTTTGCTTGGACTCATTTGAACTCAGTGGGTTTTCAATAAAATCTCTGCTTGTAAGTTATTTATGTATCCAAAGTGCTGACCTAAAACAACACATAGCTGAAAAGCAGCAAATCTTAATATAAAGATATATAAAAATCCACTTTAGAAAAACAGACAATATTTTAATGAACATAATGACAACAAAACTATCAAAATCCAATAAAGGGAACAAATGGTGTGCATTTTAAAACTTGTTATTAAAAATAGGTCAAAAATCACAAGGCGGCAACTGTGAGCAAGTGGTCAAGCTAGACTGGGACAAGGGTGAGGTTTAAGGCTTTCTGCGATGAAGAACAGGTCAGATACAGAGACCAGGTTCACCCTGATTGGACGTTTTACCTTCTGAATTATTCTCTGAATTGGAAGTCAAAAATCCTGAATCCGGCAAGGCAGCAGGATATAGCTGAAATGGTTTCCATGAGGCCGTATAGTCTTCATACGAGTCCCAATGAAGTGATTGTGTTTTGGCAGGAAAGCTACAAGGAAAAGAAATTCAAATTTCACACCCAAGGAAGGTCCTTCACCTGCCGGATTCTTTTGCAACCGTCTCCTGGTGAAGATTTCTACGTTCAAAGTTAGTTACTTTTCTGGAGCTCGTATTCCTCACATGGGGGTGAGCAGCCAAAATATCGAAACTAAAATTTCTACCTACACAAATATCGAGTTTTAAATATCGAAGGGACAGAATATCGATGTCAATAATATCTATGGACAGAATATCGATCCTAAGGTAAGTATTTTAATATCGATGTTAGTAATATCGAAGTCAGTAATATCGACATCAAATATATCGATTTTACTAATATTGATGCTACTAATGTCGATATTTATATTATTGGTATGTATTTTATTATGTATTTAATATGTATGTGTTATATGTTTTTAGTTAAGTGTTCTACTGGTTTTAACATATATGTATACAATTTTTATATGTTAACAATGGTTTTTTAGGTCAATTTTGTGTTTTTGTACCGTAGCGGGTTGTGGGTTTATAGGGGAATAGGGTGGGAAGTAATTTAATTATATGGAATTAATTATACATTTTTAGGAATTATAAATTAATTTTAATAAATTTTTGCGTTTAAGTTCTGTAGCGGGTTGTGGGTTTATAGGGGAATAGGGTGGGAAGTAATTTAATTATATGGAATTAATTATACATTTTTAGGAATTATAAATTGATTTTAATAAATTTTTGCGTTTAAGTTCTGTAGCGGGTTGTGGGTTTATAGGGGAATAGGGTGGGAAGTAATTTAATTGTAATTAATTAATAATTTATTTCATTTATTGGTATTGATAATTATATTATTGTTAATTAAGTATTAATTGGTAATTAATTTTTATTAATTGGCAATTAGTTTTAATTAGTTGATTAATTGATAATTATGTTAAGTGTATTATTTTATTAGTGGAGTGTGTCGTGCGTTTATAGGGGAATAGTGTTGGAAGTAATTGAAATCTAATTAAGTAATTATTAAATTAGTTGTTGGGTATTGATAATTAATTAATTGGACAGTAATTATTAATTGGTAAATATTTTAAATTATAATATTTTGGTTATGGAAAATAATTAATTGTTGATTAATCATTAATTGTGAATAAATATAATTAAATATTATGCATTGATATTTCTAATTAATATATTAATAAGTAATTATTAATTGGGAATTAATGTGTAATATTTATTATTTTTGCGTATGAAAAATATTTAATAGTTCAATATTTTTTAATTGGTAATTAATGTTTCATAATTATTATTTTGCGGTATATATTTTTTTAAATGGTTAAATATATTTTAATTAGTATTTACTTTTTAATAATTCATATGTTTTTGGTTATGAAAAATATTGTATCGTTTAATATTTATTATTTGGTAATTAATATTTATTAATTATTATTTATTGGTATTTATTATTAATGTATTGTTAATTAATTATTCTTTGGTAGTTATGTTTGTAATAATTATTTATTGGTATTTGTAAACAATTTTGAGTTATTTAATAATTAAATCACTAATTATTTTAAATAATTATTTTATTTATAACTATGTTATTTTTAACTTCTACGCTATCCAACACTTTCCCTACTGTTGCACCCTCTGGAGTTGGAATAGTAAATGTTATCCCTACGCTATCCAACACTTTTAGTACTGTTGCATTCTCTGGAGTTGGAATATTAATTTTTACCTCTACGCTATCCAACACTTTCCCTACTGTTGCACGCTCTGGAGTGGGAATAGTAATTTTTACCCCTACGCTATCCAACACTTTCCCTTCTGTTGCACTCTTTGGAGTTGGAATAGTAATTTTTACCCCTTCGCTATCCAACACTTTCCCTACTGTTGCACTCTCTGGAGTGGGAATAGTAATTTTTTCCCCTTCGCTATCCAACATTTTCCCTACTGTTGCACTCTCTGGAGTTGGAATAGTAATTTTTACCCCTACACTATCCAACACTTACCCTACTGTTGCACTCTCTGGAGTGGGAATAGTAATTTTTACCCCTACGCTATCCAACACTTTCCCTACTGTTGCACACTCTGGAGTTGGAATAGTAATTTTTACCCTTACGCTATCCAACACTTTCCCTACTGTTGCACTCTCTGGAGTTGGAATAGTAATTTGTACCCCTACGCTATCCAACACTTTCCCTACTGTTGCACTCTCTGGAGTTGGAATAGTAATTTGTACCCCTACGCTATCCAACACTTTCCCTACTGTTGCACTCTCTGGAGTGGGAATAGTAATTTTTTCCCCTTCGCTATCCAACATTTTCCCTACTGTTGCACTCTCTGGAGTTGGAATAGTAATTTTTACCCCTACACTATCCAACACTTTCCCTACTGTTGCACTCTCTGGAGTGGGAATAGTAATTTTTACCCCTACGCTATCCAACACTTTCCCACCTGTTCCACTCTGTGGAGTTGGAATAGTAATTTTTACCCCTACGCTATCCAACACTTTCCCTACTGTTGCACTCTCTGGAGTGGGAATAGTAATTTTTACCCCTACGCTATCCAACACTTTCCCTACTGTTGCACTCTCTGGAGTGGGAATAGTAATTTTTACCCCTACGCTATCCAACACTTTCCCTACTGTTGCACTCTGTGGAGTGGGAATAGTAATTTTTACCCCTACGCTATCCAACACTTTCCCTACTGTTGCACTCTCTGGAGTTGGAATAGTATTTTTTACCCCTCTGCTATCCAACACTTTCCCTACTGTTGCACTCTCTGGAGTGGGAATAGTAATTTTTACCCCTACGCTATCCAACACTTTCCCTATTGTTACACTCCCTGGAGTGGAAATAGTAACTTTTAGCTCTACGCTATCCAACATTTTCTTTACTGTTTTTTTTTGGAGGTGGAGTAGTAGTTTTATTGCCGGTGCTATTTAATATTTTTTGGATTATTTTAGTTAATGTAATATATAATTAATTTTAACAATATTCAAATTAAATATAATTTTTTTAATGTGTTATATATAATTATTTAATTTGTATTCATGTTATTGTTTTATGTGTATGATGTATTTGTAATTTATAAAAATTTCTAAAAAGTTATGTTATTAAAAAAATTATTACAATTTATTATTAAGTAAGTATATATATTATATATTATATGTGTATGTTTAATTAATGTTTTATTACATTATATATAATAATTATTAATTTTAAACATTATAACATATATTTAATTATGTTTATTTCATTTATAAGTATTATTTGGTTTATTTTACATATTTTTTTTTAACTAAAAAATACTTTATATTTTTAATAACGATATTTTTGACATTCTATATTTTATTTTCGATATTTTTGTACTTACCATGTTGTAGATAGGATCTCGATATTCTTGTCATCGATATTTTTGTGTCGATATTTTTGTAGGTCGATTTTCTGTCCGTCGATATTCTGTCAGACATTCTCACATGGGCAAATCTGGAAGATATAGCCGAACAAGGCTTCACGAGGCCGGGCACCTTTTCTGGTACCTCCTGCTGAAACGGATTTGGTGCTGTGGAAGACTTCAAGTGGGAGCAACCTAAATCTTTGTTCTAGCAGCAACACACCTTCGTCATATTGACTTGGCAGGTTGGTTCAGGTCTTCTGTCGGTTCTCCAGGCAAAATCCTTGAAAACGTTTTTTAGCCTTTATGGGATAGAGCGGAGGACGACACCGTGGCACTTATCTAAGGTCCCCAGGACCCTAGGGGAACCGCATAGAGGTAAGGACTCACTCAGGAGACACCACTAGCAGGGTCTAGGGCAGATCCAAATGGAATTGATCAGCTAGGCTCTTCATCAAAGTGAGCTTCTTGCAGCTTTTATGCCCCTCTAGCTTAACAGGAGGACAGTTAACTGAGCCTTGGAATCCACCTCTCACTCCTGGGTGCAAGTGGCAGTAAGTTCATCCCTTGTTGGTCTTCTCTGAGGTCACAATAGGAGGTGTAGTCCTTCTTCTTGCTTCCAGAGGTCCAACGTTGTTCTGAAGAGGGTACTGGGAGTACCACATGTAATCCCTGTATCAGCCTATCTGTGGGAAAAACACCTGTCCATTCCCTAACCACTGGGGTAGAAAGTTCCCAGGGGTGACCCTTCCTACTTTTGCAGCATGGCATGTGTATTGTACTGTAAACTATCTAACAGTGCAATTTTCTAACTAAAACCAACATGGCAGACCTTATCTTAACCTGTGCAGAGCTCCCTGTCCCCACCCTAGGAATGTAGCTATGATAATGGGCAAACCCTCCCTTATAGTTATTCAAAATCTGTTCTGGGGGCATACACTCTCTCATTGCAATTGGTGCCTGGCTGCCTAACAGGACAATAGAGGAGGCAGGCCCAGATGTGAGCTGCATCTGACTGTGACAGGGTAGGCACCCTTTGAAGTTAATTAAGCTCCTTGGCAAAGCCTAGACGCCCATCCTACAGTGGACCATATTATCTCACTACACCCAAGCCCTTGGTCCACTGTCTGGGAGCAATGCATATTTCACCACAAGGGAGCCATCAACAGTCAGGTGACAATGAGCAATAGCAGGAAGACACATTTGGCTCAGGCAGGAAAATGACACTGTTCTAAAAGTGTAAGTTTCAAAATACTAATCTAAAATCTGACTTGACCATTAAGTTGGATTCTAAATGACCATGAAAATGGGTCCTTGAATAATTTTTTCTAGCTATTCACAACTGAAGTTAAGCATTATGAGCTGTTATAATATAACCCAGTGTTTTCCTATGGTGGGCCAACCTTATGATAGAGAAAAATGACTTTACAGATTTTTCACTTCTATGACATATAAAATATAAGTACACATGTCCTCTTTTTTAACTACTATGTATACGGCCCTATGCACATGCAGGTCCTACTTTAGGGTGACTTGTAAGTATTGAAAATGAAGGTTTAGGCCTGGAAACTAGTTAATTTTGCCAAGTTGAATTGGCTGTTTTAAAACTGCCTACCCAGACTCAGGGGCATCATTTGTTGCTGTAGCATACACAGACTCAGGGGCAGGCTTGGGTGCATGCTTTGCAAGATCACTTTAGTGGTGGCACAATATGTGCTGCAGTCCACTTGTGACATTTAACTTACAGGTCCTGTGTAAAGTGTTGTACCATACACTAGGGACTTATAGGTAAAGTAATTTCCCAAGCATGTATTAGGGGTTAGAGCACATGGACTGGGGCCTTGTTAGCAGTATCCCACCGCGCAGAGTCAAAAAACCATCAACATTAAAAAAATGGGGGTGGCCATACTAAAAGAGGCTTATTCTTTTAGTTAAGGACATGAATGTTGGGCCCAATAGGGACCCATTTTAATGTATATTTTTAATTACTGCCAGGTCGAAAACCCAGAGGGATCTGCCCCACTTAAAGCCCTTAACCAAGGTTTTCGAATCAGTTCAGCTGCATCTAGTTTTCTAGCTCATCCTGCTTTTATTCAAGACTTGTTTCATATATTTTTCACTGTCAGTGAAAGTCCGAAACCAGACACTTATGCTACTTTGCATATTTTCTTTTTTAAACATCATACTTTTATGACGTTTGAAAGTTGTTACTTTTGCTAATAAAAAAATGGCATTTGTGTGACAGAAGGAAAATCTTTCCCTGAGTGGTAGAGGGGAAACTCCCCCCAGTCAACTTCCAATTCCTGCAGATGGAAGTCACATCTTTTTAGGTCTGGCTTGACACTGAATCTGTATGTAATAGGTATTGCTATCAAATTTTTTAAATATACATAAAGTGGGATTTCCTCCACCTAGAGGAGTATTAGCTTCACACATTGTGATATTGGCTATTTGGTACATCATTTCACCATCCAGATAGTGCTTCCATCGGTCCTTAAACAGCACTGTTTTTTTGCACATTGCTCTTTACCTATTTTCAGAAAGCAGGCTGATTTTAGATTCAATTATTTTTAAAGTGTTTTTACAGGAAAGATAACATTGTATTTGCTGCTCATATCGTTAGGGTATTTGCGAAGTGGGAGCTGTGTTGTTACCTGGGAGGGAAGGAAAAGGAGCCAGCTAGAGACTGCAATTTTTGCTTAGTGCATGCTCAAGAGGTCGCCGGGGCTCATGTTTAAAGGAAGACATGAAGCACGGACGCATCACTGGTGCGCCGAAGGTGTGCCAAAGGCAAGCCTGTCTGCGCCAGTCAGCGTCCTGTAAGCATCCAGCACCAGTCATGCTGTTCGGGAGCACTCGGATAGTAAGATGTACACCAGAAATAGTAGAGATTCACTTACGAACCTTGCTCCAACTACCAAATGTCAAATGGAACCATGAGTTCCCTTGTCTAGGCTGAATATTAGCTGCACAATTTTGACTTCCACCTCACTGTTTTGAGTGGAAAGCAAACTGGTTTCCAGGGTGGGCTAACTAGGAATGGTGCTACTCTAGTTCGTGCTGCATTGATTAACGCACTTTCGATGCAAAAACACGCTACCAATATTTATGATCTCTTAGAGGAAGTTAGTCTTGACTTTTTATGTATAACAGAAACTTGGCTATCTGACGATTCTAGTCCTTCAAATGCTAATGCCATTCTTAAGGGATTTTAAAATTACAAAAAAGACCACTAAGTGGGGAGGGGTGGCAGTCTGGCCTTAGAGAGGACTGGTGCTGCCAATGCTTAGAGGTTGGTTGCAGAAGCCATGGGCTACTATATTTCTCTATCGCACCATCAATCAATGGATGGAGGTTGTACTTATAGGTCGTCCAGGCCGGCTGGCTCTTTTCTGAAAACATTCGATGAGGCTATTTCCCAATTATGCCTAAGATACTCACATTTCATACTTTTAGGTGATTTTAATTTACACACAGATAAATCAACTGATATTGAGGCTTCAAAATTTAAAAAAATGATCAAATCGCTGGGCTTAAATCAATATGTTGGGTCACACACTGGATCAAGTCTTCTCCACGTCACTATACAAATGGAGAATACACAGCCCCTGATTCGGTCGGATCACTACCTCATCAGATTTGGATGGCAGCTCTCAGCTAGATTAAGCCCAGCTCCGGGCGGGTTGACCCGCAGCAGGAAAACTTTTGATTAGATAGATCCGCTTGAATTCAGGAATGTTCAGAAACAACGTATTCCGGCCCTGTCAGGCATCTTTGAGGATGATCTCACAAAATGTGATAATTGGATTAGAAATGCTACAGCGGAGCTAGTACCAGTTCCCCAGAGTAAATAGAAGGATGCCTTCCAGCCTATTCTCGGTCGCCCTTAAAACAGAACAAAAAGCTGCAAGATGCTAGAACGAAAATGGAGAAAGGAATACAAGTTAGCGGATAAAGAGACATAGACTAGCACAAAAAGAATACTATGCCTCAATAGCCATAGCTAAAGAAGCCTACTATGAGGAGCGAATTGAAATGGCAGGGAATAGATCAAGAGACTTTCTCTATAGTTAAGAGTTTTATGGCTCCATCTGCATGTGTTTACTCCCATTCGGTCTCGGCTGAATGGTGTGAAAAGCTTTTTTTAATACTAAGATTTTAAGTGTTCAAGCCAGTTTGTCACTGGGTCAAATACTTGTTGTTTATTCCTTGATAAAACAACAAGCTAGTATGGACTCCCCTTTTCAGATAAAGTTGAGCAACTTTGAGACTATTTCGCTGGATTGCTCCACGCGGGCTTTGCAGACCATTAAATCTAGCTCTCCGACAGATCCATGCCCCCCTAAATTATTTGCATTAGGGGCAGACATTATCAATCCAGTTGCTAATTGGATTTTAAATACATCAATAAGGACAGCTACAATCTCTAGCGCATGGTAGCAGGCAATGATTCTTCCACTTACATAAAAGCTGGCAGCAGATCCGGCCATTCCGGCTAATTATAGGCCTATCTCCCTGTTACCTGCCCTATCTAACATTTTAGATAAACAGGTGAATTTACATCTGTCGGGCTTCTTGGAAGCAAATAACTTGCTTCACCCTAGTCAGTCAGGCTTTAGAGTCCGATATAGTACAGAAACAGCACTGGTGGAGGCATCAGACGTTATTAGAGGAACTCTGGATGCAGGGCAAGTGGCTGTATTGTTTATTCTTGAACGATTGGCAGCATTCGATACGGTCCCCCACACAATGCTGTTGGATTGTCTTCAGGCCATTGAAGTGACAGGGCAGGCTCTAGACTGGCTAACGTCTTTCTTAGCAAATTTGAGCCAACAAGTTTGGATTCTCCCTTGCTCTGTTAGTCCACATGAGGTATTTACGGGAGTCCCTCAGGGCTCTGCCCTAAGCCCTACACTTTTTAATTTATATTTGATCCCTTTGGCTCAACTAGCAGAAGAAATGGAAGCGATAGTGATCACTTACATGGATGACACTCAACTGCTTTTCTCTTGAGACAAGTGAGTTGAGCTAAATGGCCCAGAGAATAAAACTTGCCTAACTGCAGTTTTTCATTGGTTAGCACCAGTTCAACTCAAACACAATGAGGAGAAAACAGAAATGCTCTTCTTTGGGAAGATTCCACTAGGTTTCTGGCAAACATTTTGGCCACACAACGTCTCCCCCCCCTGAATTTGTAAATACCTGTGTTCCCATGTTATGGTACATTAAACCTGGACCTATGTGCGTCCTAGTAAATGTTATGGTGTGCATCTGGATGCAGTAAATAGGAAGTGTAGTGCTGTGTGAAGTTACAGTTCTTGTTTAGCAAAGTCAGGAAACATTGCCTATGTTTTCTATGGGCAAAGTTCGTTGTCTCTTTTTCAATTTACATGGGAAGCTTCAGCAATGTATAAAGCAGCACCGTAGAGAGCAAAATATCATACGATACGAGAGATCATGTATCTAGGAAAATTATTTATTTTGCAACTTAAACATTGTGGTAAGTGGGTGATTTCTAGAATTTCTAAAGATAATATAAACAGCAGAGACAGTGCATTTACAGAAAGGTATGATGAGCTTGCACAACGAGCATTGAAGAAGGAATTTTAAGACTGAATGAGATCCTTTGGTGATTAAATATTGAACTCCAGGACTTGATCCAGCCACCTAAAACCTTTCCATGAGCACCAAGCGCAGAGATGCCTGATTGCCCAAAGCAGGACAAAGTATTGTCAACAAATCTCTGAAAGAGAAATGGGAAAATCTACTATAGGAATATGTCTGTGCCTGTGTAGTCAATCTAAAGACATTCAACAAATGATTTTGACAGTTGTACAATGATGAAAGAATCGTATTTCTGAGTGGAGAAATGAGAGACTCTCAAGTAAAAATGTAAGGTGAAATTACAAGAATCTTACTAGCAAATCAACTATTGGTCAAACAATTATATTATTTTTATAACTTGTAGAAGAGGGACGGCTGAGTGTCAGTGCCAAATTGTTGCATGCATACGAGACTTATCAAATTGTGAAAAACAACTAGCTAAGTGAATGTTCCTCCCTAAATCACTTATCTGCACATTTTATATATCTCCGTTTTGCACTTCGGCACTTAGGTAAACTCAATCTTTTTTTTTTTTTATTCTTTTTATTTGCATTTCTCATAAATTGTACAACAGTAACATAAAGTGCAGTGCAGGACTTTCCATTCAGTCTATTATTCAGTTCGGAATTCCAGTACACTTTCAACATTCAAGGCCCGCCATTACATTGTCTGAAACAGAAGCAAATGCCTATTTACAATTACATCAGGAAGCATTATACCTCAGTACGGAATACAATACGTCCGTACACATCTCGTTCTTTAACACAGCATCTTAATGGACATACAGTACAATCTTGCTATGTCACAAGTCTTCTGCACCAGCTGAAGTTAGCCAGTTTACAAAAGGCTCCCACATATCTCTAGGGTGATGTCTTGTTGGCAGCAATTCCCAATATGTTGTCAGCTGTTCCCTGCAGTATGTCTCACTAGCAACCCACTCCTTCGTCGAGGGAGGCAGGGTCGCCCCCAATGTATCGCTACCTGCCGTTTTGCCATTAAGAGTAGGAGTTCTGGTAATTTGCAGAGTCTAGGTGGTACTGTCTCCATGACCCCTAATAACGATACCAGTGGTGTGTGGGGAAGGTCCAGCCCGGTGATGGTCTTTATGCGGCAAAGTATATTGACCCAGAAACTCGCTATTGGTCTACACTGCCATGCTAAATGTAGGAAGGTCGCCCTGGGGCCACCGCACTTCCAACAGCGGTCATCTTCGCGCAGTCCCAACTTATGTAGGTGTATGGGTGTGCGATACAGGCAGTGGATGTACTTAAAGTGGATGAGCTGGAGGCGGTAATTTGGGGACAGTCACTCTAACTGTCTACAGCTGAGTTCCCATTGCTTGTCTGTGATGCTATCTCCCAACTCCTCCTCCCAGGCCCTGCGAGCGGATGGGACAATGATCGGAAATGTTTTCAGGGTGCTGTTATAGATGCGAGAAATGAGTTTCCACCCCGATGTCACCGTTAATAAGTTTTCTAATGCCGGCAACATTGGTGGCGGCTCAGGGAATGTGGGGAAGCTCTTTTTGCAGGAAGCGCCAATTCGATAGTAAGTCAATGTATCTAGTGCTGATTGTGGTTTGGGGTCACACATTTGTTGTAATGTGAGAAAAGTGGCTTCTGGATAGAGATCACCTCCTTTCTCTATATTATGCGTGGATGTGCAGTGTTGTGCTCTGGGCTCCAAGAGTGGCAGGATCAATGGATTGTTTGGGAGTGGCATGGACAGAGCATATAATATGTCTAAGTGTGCCCGTTTACGAAGACCTTCCCATGCCCATCTCAGAACTTGCACCATATCGATTTCATCGAAGGGCGTTTGTATGAGTGGAATAGAACTGTGGACAATGGGAGGGGTGCTACCCTATCGATTTCTATTGCAACGTGCGGCTGAAAAGGTGTGGGATGCACCCAAAAGTGCAAGAATTGCACCTGTGCACTTTACGTAAAAAGGACAAAGTCAGGTGCCGCCATCCTGTGCTTGTGGAAGTGTCAATACCTCCCAGGAGATCCTGGGTTGTCCTCCGGCCCATGCCAATTCAAAAAACTGCACCGTGAGTGGTAAGGGAATGTTTACAAACAGATATAAAAGTTTCAGCAATATGATCATCTTGGCCACAGCTATGCGGCCTGCCAGAGAAAGGGGAAGGGTCTTCCATCTTTTAACCCTCTCCTCGATCCTGTCCACCAACCTGCCTAATTCGCTGTCCACAATTCCTGCAGATTGTCACTAAACCAGATGCCCAGGCATCGGATCGGGCCGGATGTCCAGATTAACGGATAGTCAGTCTCAAAAGCTTGGGTTCCGGGTGTGAGGGGAAGAATCGTGGACTTTCCCCAGTTTATGTTCACTCCAGAGAGTCCACTGTATCGTGCTACCTCATACGTCATGGGTGACAAGTTTTCTTTGGGGTTTACCATGTATAAAGTGATGTCATCCGCATACATCGACACGGTGAGTGCCCTGGTTGTAAAGCCTATCCCTCTGTTCGTGTGGTGCTGCTGCAGTCGAGCCGTCAGTGGTTCTGTCGCGATCGCGAATAATAACGGCGACAAAGGACAGCCTTGAATCAAATGCCTTAGTGGCCTCTAACAGAGCCACAATTGCAGATACATGGGGGCAAGGTAGTGCAGTAGACCAAATAATGTTCATAGGTTGTGGTAGGTTGATCTGCCTTGCACGAAGCCAGATTGGTCCAGCCTCACTATCAGTGGTAATAGGGGCTGAAGACGATTAGCCAATAATTTGGCCAAGATTTTGGCATCTAGATTTATTAATGAGAGTGGGCGATATGAGTCACATTGTTGGGGGTCCTTATCCGGTTTTAAGAGAGTGACTATAATAGCTTTGCGCATCAAGCTAGGGAGAATTCCCTCTTGTAGTGCCTCCTGGTATACCGCCAGGAGGTAAAGGGCTAATAGCTCAGAGTATTCTTTGTAAAATTTAGCAGTGAGGCCATCTGCTCCCGGCGCCTTATCTGCTCAAAAGCTCTCAATGACCTGTCGCACATCTTCCACATTGAATGGTATATCAAGGTACTCCAGATGCAATCTACAAAAACACAACAGCACTATTGAATCAAAGTAGTCCTCTAGGACCAACTATGGGGGAGTTGTTTGAGAGGTATACAGTTGTGCATAGAAATCGCGCATAGGGGCGAGGATACCTGGAGGAGAGTGCACTACATCGTCAGCAGGGGTCTTAAGTGCTGTAATGAATGTGGAGCCTCTGGGTGGGAGCAGAAGGTTCCCAAGTGTTCTGCCGGGCCTGTCTCCCTCTCCATATCTACGAGCAGTAGCATGTTTGTGTAGGAATGTTACCTCCCTATCTGCCTCATCTTGGAACTCTGTAAGTTTGCTCTGGATCTGTCCCATGATTTTGACTGAGGGTGTTATGAAGTACTGTGACTCCAATGTATGTAGCTCCGTTTCAAGCTTGTTCAGGCTGCCACAGATATCCCGGAGTACCCTGGTCTGCCCTGCTATGCAATGCCCAGGGATAACCACCTTAAACGCCTCCGAAACTATGCCTGCGGACTTGACAGTGCCCACATTATGACCTAAGTAGTCTTTAATCTGCGTGTGGAGCTCCTCCCGGAAAACTGCATCCAGAAGCGCATTGGGCGGTAAATGCTATGTAAAGGGCTGTATGTAAGGTTTAGGCACCTGCAGGGTCAGCGCGACTCGTGAGTGATCTGACAGAGTGCGAGCGTGATGGGTCGCCTCTGTCACCCAAGAGTGGGAGTCCTGGGAGGTGAGCCAGAAGCCTAACCGTGACCAAGCTTGATGCTGCTGTTTAATACATGTGCCCTCCCGAGGTTTGGGATGAAACACCCGCCAGGTATCGATTAAGCTATAGTCGGCAATCAGGCCCTTAAAAACCGTGGCAGCTTGCGGGTGATGTGTGTGCGAAGTGCCTACCCTATCCAAGCGACAGTACAGTGTTAAAATCGCCCCCAAGATTATCGCTGCGTCCCCTAATGATTGAATGCTGTGCCATACTTGCTGGAAGAAAGTGGGGTCATCAACATTGGGACCGTAAATATTGGCAATGAGAACCTGTTGGTGAAAGAGGGTCCCCAATATCAGTACATATCGCCTGTCTGGGTCACTGACTTCCTTCACTGTTTGCCAAGGAATGCCCTGTCTAATCAATGTGGCCACCCCGCTAGAGTAGCTTGAGTAACAAGATGTATGTATCTCGCTCCACCTGACGGATTTCAGTCTGGCACAAGCGGTACCTGTCAGATGGGTCTCCTGTAGGTTATTTTCTGTGGTCATTTAAGCCACGAACATTCCAAGTGATGCAAGTCAATTTAGACATTCAATATGGTAGTAAGAAGTGGCTTTAGGGTGACAGGTGTACCTTCAGTCTCTCCCTGCGATATCCCACCCACTGTAAGAGGGCGGACTCTGTATAATGACTAGTATTCCACATGTGTGAAATACCCAGAGGAAAGTATATCAAGCACTGCAATAAACAACAATAACCCCCACCCACCCTCCTCCCACACCAACCCCCAATCAGGTTGTGCATGCCCCACATGTCCCTTTACAAACAAACGCCCTGAACACTTAGGGCTGAAGGGAATCATCCCAGGGGGGCGAGGATTCGCCGCCGATCTGCCCTGTCGCAGGAACAACAGGGTGGCCGAGTAGAATTATTTACTACCATAACAGTTAATCAATTAACATTAAACATGGCTGGAGGGCCGTTTAGCTGAAGGCTAAGTACCTTACACCTTTAATATAAACCATCGTGCAATCATATTAGTCATTGTCACTTAGCTGGCTTTTCGTGGAGGCCACGGCTGCCAAATCTCTCATCTGCTGCTTCCTAGCCATCTGTTTTGCAAACTTCAAACCAGCACTGGCCTCGGTGAAAATCATGGGTTTGCCCCCGGTTTGGACCCTGAGCTTTGCAGGGTACAGCATAGCATATTTCGTACCTGATTTTTGGAAGAG
Source organism: Triturus cristatus (assembly GCF_964204655.1). Lineage (NCBI taxonomy): Eukaryota > Metazoa > Chordata > Amphibia > Caudata > Salamandridae > Triturus > Triturus cristatus. The sequence continues at coordinate 681,200,305 of NC_140587.1, forward strand.
CTTCTTGGCAGGGATGAATTCTCGTCATGTTGCTTGGACAGCCTGTGTAAAGTCTGGATAAATAGCAATGTTATTCCCCTGATGTTGTATGTCCCATTTTTCCCGGGCCAGCTTCAACACAGTGTCTCTGTAATTCAAAAGGCGAGCCAGTATCGGCCATGGCTGGGCGTCAGGGAGGGGTCTAGGCCCTAGGGTGCAATGCGCCCTTTCCACCAGGAACAACTCTGACAGTCCAGAACCAAACAGATCCCTTAGTAACTATTTTACGTATTGCTCCATGTTCGCTACATTCGTAGATTCCAGAATGCCTGTGATGCGGACATTGTTCCTTCTTGACCTCGCTTCAAGGTCTTCGTGGCACGCTTTTATTACTTCAAGCACCTTGTCCATGCAGAGTAGTCCCTCCTGCATTTCCACTTGGTGATCATCTGAGTCAGATACCCTAGTTTCCAGTGTGTCAGTGCTTATCTACTCTTTGTGAGGCATGGTCCATTCGCAGCACCAGAGAGTCTAATTTAAAATCTATGTCCACAAGCTGACCTTCACCTCTCTCAGCATAGCTTTGATGTCTTCCTCCTGTTCAGGGTCTAGCTGCGTCTCGGGCACCACAGTGATCGGCGTCGACCCCATAGCCTGTAGCCGTGTGGTGCATTTTCAAAGGTGATTTTGGCCTGCTTGTTATCCTGCTTGTTATCCGGTTTACCCATAACGGTGGCCTTGTTGTGGCGCACGATTCGGGTGTGAATTTTCTGGTTGGGGCTTCTGCAAGCAGTCCACGTGCATTGTGGACTTGTACGATTTATCCCCGTCTATGGGCAGGCCCTGGTCTCAGTGTCTTGCCAACCGTCGTAGCTATGCTCTGGCCGCCAATGCCACTTCGCCCTGACCACGCTGGCCGCAGGAATTAGTACCGCCGCTTACCTTAGGTCAGTGGGCGTCCTCCAAATTGTGTCCAATGTTCCACGGCGGCAACCACCTGTGATGTAGGAATGGCGCAGCCAACCACCACGTGGCACCCCAGTGGCCGCAATGCACCCTCCAATGGCACCCACAATGACTACCATGCCAGTGGAAACCAGAGAGGCCTGTAGATGAGACTGGGCACTGTCCACTAGGTCACAGGCCGGGACGACACCATCCACTCCCACTATATCCTAACTGGCCAATGACATCTTACTTGTGAGCACCACCTTGTCCCCCCACTGACCAGCCAGCGGTGTCTGAGTGTGCCTCAGTGAGTCCCCGTCTCCTCCATCTACAGACCCCGACAGTACTACCTGAGCTCTTTGCTTCCCGGCGTAGGCAGGAGTTAGTTATCCACTTGGATGTGTTTGTGTGCAGTTAACAGGGGGTCTCACTGTGTCTGATGGAGTGACCAGTTTTGCAGTCCCGATTCACTCCTTTGTGTGATTTCAGGATTAAGTGTGCCTGTAGTGTGTATTTCTCCTCCTCTGGGCCAGGAAAGTCTAATGCAGTGGGGTAGTCTCGTCCCCGCCTATCACCACAGTCCCACAAAAAGGCATGGAGGTGAACTAGTCTTGTCCCCCACCTCGTACGCCCCCAGCACCAGTATCATTGCTTGTCACCAACTGCTCTTCCGAGCGAAGGGATGAGAGCGGGGGAAGCCAGTACGCCGAGTGTCACATAGGCTATCCGTTCCCTCCAGCTAAACAGGTAGATGGGTAGTAGTTTTTCGGATAGTTACTGGATTGTGTACTCGGCCGGCAGAGCCACTTCACCAAGTGGCCATCTTGCTGCTCGGCTCGGCCACGCCCCCAGGTAAACTCAATCTTTAGTTGTTTGAATATGGTATCACAAATTAATGAAATCGCATGCAGATTGTACTTGAGAGCAATGAAGGACATTTGTGGACTGAAGAGACATTGTTTAACCTTCGAAAGAGAGGTACTTACTGTTTAAAAAAAATCACATGCAAGATTCTTACTCCGGAAACCTTTCCTCACTCACTTCAGTTCCATTTAATTGTCTCACACTTTACTCCCTATATCTCCTCCCTTTGCCCCCCATAATATAAATGTTGCTCTTTAAGCAATTGTTGTTGTAAGTTTAGTATCTCAAGCTCAATAGGGAGCACACATTATCTTAGTTGGGTTAACAGCGATTTGTATAGTGCTGTCTTGTCATTAGGATGGCAGTGCATAGTCACACCCTGTTCTCAAGGACTACATCAAAGACCAGAATCTGTTTCCTGTTTAAGCAGGATAATCAATCCTCTTGGTGTGGCTTATAGTTTTTGTAGTTGTTTTGGATGTAAGTGTGCTGTAATGGTTAGGGGTGTTGCTGAGAGTGGCAGAAGATCTTTAATGATGCATATTGGGCAGAGTCATATCTACAAGATAGATACTGCTGTCCCTAATTTTCTCTCCATGAAGTGTATAGTTGCACTCTGTCACTTCAGTACAGAGGTCTTCAAACTTTTTTAGGATGAGACCCCTTTGTTGAAATTATTTAGATGTCAGGCCCCCCACCATCTCACAGAAAATTCTCAAATCTGGTACAGTGCATAACTGACAGCCATCCCTATCCGCATGTCCCAGGCCATATCTGGCAAATAATGTTAAACACAATAAGAGTGTTTAGTCAACTGAAGATTTTTGAGGGCCTGTAGTTAGATGACAGATTGCACAGTTTAAATGAAAGATTTCCAAGATGTATTTTTGTATTTTTTCATTTCTTTATTTATAGGTTTTATTTAGCACTAGCTATACCCGAAGGTATCAGAGCGCTTTAAATGATTGTGAAGAACACAGTAAATCAAGAACACTTACCATATGATGCGAGACTCAATAGATTCTAGTACACACTAAAGATAAATAAAGAAAATCCATTAGGCAATGAGTGTGGATAACCGTAAGACCGGTATGTGTTAAGGGAGAGAAGACCTAATATACAGCAGAAACAAACTAACAAACAACTTTGACATCGGGTCTAGTCCTGTAAAGAGAGATAATTAACAAAGATCAGTATGCTAAACAGTTAAAGTATTTGTTGAGGAGGAGGCGTTTCAGGTCTCTTTTGAAGCATGGGAAGGATGGGTTGCATCTTAGATCTCTAGTAAGAGAGTTCCATATGTTGGGTGCATTTCCAGAAAAAGAACAAATCTGGGTTCATTTCCTTTTTAGTTTGGGAGGTAGGAGAAAAAGTGCGTTAGAGCTTCTCAAAGATCTGGTTCTTCCAGCTTTTGCGTGCTTGTTGTCTAAATAGTTGGGGGTATGTGAGTGAAGGACTTTGTGGGTGATGCAGGCAGTCTTGTAAGTACATCTTCCTTCAATTGGAAGCCAGTTGAGGATCTTGAGGGCAGGTGTGATGTGTTCAAACCATTTAACATCTGTTATGAGCTGGGCTGCCATGTTTAGAATTGATCTAAGGGGGGGCGAGTGAGTTTTCAGTGTCCCTATAAGGATGTCATTTCCATAGTCCAGTTTGGAGAGGAAAAGAGTTTAAACAACCATCTAGAAATCATCAAAGGTAATGAATGGTTTAATTTTCTTGAGCTGTTATGGTGTGTAAAGCGCTCCTTTGGCTGCATTGTTGATGTGATCCTTCATTGACATGTTGTTGTCCAGGATGATAAAATGTGCACATAAAGAAATTTACTATGGTGCTTTAATTTACACATACTGCACATAATTTGAAATAGATTAATAATAACACCAACAAAATTAATGTACAAGGCTAATGGAAGGTAGTGGTGGAAGGAAGAGTCGCACATCAATGATAAGAGAAATTTGTGTGGGCAATGAGGTATTCATATAATTCTAAAAGAAGAAAGAATAGTCTTGGTGCCACTCAGGGTAAAAGAACACCCCACTACCTCAGGTGTGAATACACGATTAACTAACAGAAGCTCCTGGTGTTAAAACATTCAAAGCTGATATACCCCGGCACTCCCAGCATTTAATGCTTCATTATTAATATAGTTTAATAAAAAAATCCTGAATCAATTGTGGGTGCTCTAAACGTAGGAAACACAGGCGTTGTAATTGATTTTAGAACATTCACTGATTTATTTCTTTCATACTTATTCTTTAGTCAGTTTCAATATTTTCAAATATAAAGCACAATGTTCAAGGACTTAAACACTTTATCGAGGTGGTGTTTCCAAAATCCTGAACAATTGATAAATTTACTGTAAAGGAACAACAGTGCAATCTTTGACGAAGAAAAAACACAACAGCCGACACGTGTTTCATCAAATCTGTGACTTTTTCAAGGCTTGCAATAGGGAATAAGGTGAGTCCCATAAGAATGGAAACAATTCGACAAATTCGGCGAACAATCGTTTACAGTAGTTCTGTAGATGTCAGATGGACATGGCTTTCAGTTAGCTTCAACAACGTTGAATATCAGACGCTCATCATATAATGTTGAAGATCTTTATAATAACAGTAAGAATGCCGTAAATGCAGTGGCAATTTGTTGGGTCAAAATTCCTTGTAAGAAGTGGGGAGCCCAAGAAGTTGATAGCCGTAAATAAGTTAAATCTTCTTCAGATAGACTGGGATAAGTCATTTTATTTTCCGTAAGGCTCACGCTTCTGTGGTCCTCTCAGGTCTGTATCAAAATCTAAATTAATGTGACGGTGTGCCTGTTTTTGCCACAGAGACGGTCAATCTGTGGATTAATTTTTGCTTCTGCCATCCTCAGGTTGTGCTCCACATCCAGTCTTGAACAGTACTCATTCTTCAATACCACAAGTGCTGCAAACCCAACCTCACATAATTATGATGAGCTGAAAGGCAAGAGAGTTTTGATATCGATTTCTCTCAAAGCGGAAAGTTCTGCAGAAATTTTCAGTCAAAACTCCCCCAATGAGAGTTTGCTGAATTGCATCTGTATAGTGCAGTCACTTTGCGGATTAATTTGTTATTCCTGCATGCGAATCGGGAGATGGCTATCCCCGCCAGAAATGCTCCTCAAGAGCATTTGCTTAATATCGATGGAAATGGCTCAAGCACGCCATCTACAATTATTCCTCCCATACCTCCAGCTTCTATATTTGGAGCCACTTTTACCACTTTATCTTTTAAGCCAGCCCTACCCCCACACATGAAGGAGGACCATCTGTGCAGATTCTAACACCATTTTTCAGTTTTAAGCCATGGATAATAAAGAAGTTGTTAGATATTGTTGCTCACCCCTTGATAAGGTTGCAAAATAAAAAATTCTTCCAATAATACTGTTTGATAACAGTATTGGATATAAGCAATGAAATGGGTGTCCTTTGACACACCAGTCACTTCATCCAACTGCAAGTCAAACAAACTTGATTTCAACTGGGCTATGAGCTGTATGTGAATATCTTCTAACATGTCAGACTGTTGTGTCTGAGATGGGTGTACTTTTTAACTTCTCTGCTGGTTTTTCACCACACATTGTCCTAACCACATCAAGCATCTATAAAAGCTCAGAGTCCAACTAACAGAATTCATCGAAGAAAACTCCATCCTCGACCCCTCCCAATCTGGATTCCTCAGCAACCACAGCACCAAGACCACTCTACTTGCCGCCACAGAGGACATCCGTACCCTCCTCAACCAAGGACACACCACAGCCCTGATCCTACTCAACCTCTCTGCAGCCGTGGACACCGTCTCCCACTGCACACTCACCACCAGACTCCACGACACCAGCATTCAGGGAACCGCACTCGATTGGCTCCGCTCCTTCCTCACCGGCAGATCCCAAAGAATCAGACTGGCACCCTTTCTCTCCGAACCCACGGAAATCAACTGTGAAGTACCCCAAGGATCGTCGCTCAGTCCCACGCTCTTCTACATCTACATGGTCCCGCTCGCCGTCATCGTCAGACAGCACAGACTCAACATAGTATCCTACGCCGATGACACCCAGCTTATCCTCTTCCTCATCAAGGACCCCATCACCACCAGACTCAACTTCCAGGAAGGAATGAAGGACGTCGCATCCTGGATGAGCAGCAGCTGGCTGAAGCTCAATTCGGAGAAGACAGAGGTCCTCATCCTCAGACCCTCCTCCTCTGCATGGGACAACACCTGGTGGCCCACCGCCTTCAGCAGCCTCCCCACCCCCATGGACCACACCTAAAACCTCTGCATCGTAGTCGACTCCTCCCTTTCAATGACCCGACCAGTCAATGCCGTCGCCGTCACCTGCTTCAACAGCCTCCGCATAGTCCAAAAGACCTTCAAATGGATCCCCCTGAATCAGGGAAGACCGTCACTCACACACTCATAACCAGCAGACTGGACTACAGAAACACCCTCTATGTTGGGATCAACAAATCTCTGCTCCGCAAACTCCAGACCATAAAGAACACCGCAGCCAGACTCGTCCTTGGCATCCCTCGACATGAATAAATCACCCAAAACATGCTCAACCTCCACTGGCTCCCCGTCAAGAAGAGAGTAATTTCAAGATACTCACCCACACCTACAAATGCCTCCACAACATCGGACCCCAATATCTCAATGATAAAATCTCCTTCCACGTACCTCTGATCTGCCGACCTCACCCTCGCCGAACTCCTGCGCATCCGCAGAGCAAGAACGGGTGAAAGAACCTGCATCTACATCGTGGCCAAGACCTGGAACGAGCTCCCAATCGACATCAGACGTGCCCTCACCGTGCACTTCTTCAGGAAGAGCCTCAAGACCTTGCTCTTCGACTGACTGGAGCTGCTCCCTCCCCCCAGTGCCTTGAGAGCCTCACGGGTGAGTAGCACACTTAAAAACATCCCTGATTGATTGATTGAGTGATTGCCTTTTGTTTTTGTCAATCTGGTATCCCACTTGGAAGGATGCTTTTGATGCATTTGATATGGTAGTTGCCACATTTTTCACAGTTTCTTTCTGCTAAGTTATCTCTTGCAAATACCTGGCAAAAAAGTCTCTACTTTTTCCTGCTAAAGACCCATGTTTTGTTTCAAAGTGAGGCCCTAGTTTGGTTGGCTTCAAGCTGTCGTTAGCTCAGGTCACACAACAAACCACACACTGCGGTTTACTTTCTCAACAAAAAAAAAATGCAGGTGAAACAAAATTCCAGATAGGAGGCATCATACTTCCTTATTTTTGCAGCTTTTCTCGCTCAATCTGTTTCTGTTTCAGCCTTTCCCCTGAGCACTCTACCATCTTTTGGCAGCAGGAAACAATGCATGTCAAATGTGTGCTTGACCTAAGATGCAAAATTCTGAAGCTGCATGTTAATGAATAGCATATGGCTGCAGTTTTACAGCTGCATGAGGTAGAACAGGTTTTTTAACTTTGCAGTTTCAAAAGAATCTTTAATAAATAAATTCATATATAATAAATAAAATTAAATGTGGATAACATATTAGTTCTATGTTAAGTAGATACAAAGTAGTTCCAGGTGATCCAGGTTTTAAGTAGGTGCTCCCAAAATTGCTGTAAGTTACTATTTCAAAGGCTAGTGAGGGGAACCTTCAGCACTGCCCCTTTACAAATCGCTCAAAAACGAATGAGTACCTTTTTATTCTCTTCCTCAGATGTTCCTGCGGCTTGAATAGATGTCCTCTGTCTAACCATCAAGTTGCTTTTTCCCTTTCAATGAAGAGAAAATGTTTATGAAATCTTCCTTGCATGTTCTCAATATGTTTCTCATGAGACATCTCAAAAGCTCCCCTAAGATCACAATCACAGTGATGGGTAAAGGAGTGTATGAAATGCCTAGAAGTTACCTACAGCCCTGTCTTAAGGGCAAATAAAATATGCCATGATCTGTAAGTTAAGAATTTGAATTCTGGCAAGGCCATGTTAGCCTTCCATTCTTTCAAGTTTTTTAAAATTGATCCTGCATGTACTTCCTTGTAGCTCCTTCATTCACTTTACTATCCCCCATAACACCACACCCACTCTCCTGTAAGCATCAAGCCTTGTCAGTATTTCAACAGCTGTGTAGTTCATTCATGCACCTTTGCACAGAATCCCAACTGGCACACATGACTAGTCTAAAGTGCGCTCTGCAGAGAGGTCAAGGATTGGAAGAGCATGCATTTGGAGCAATTTTAGGACCCATTGACAGGCACTGTGTGAAACTTGAACTGGCTTTGAGTCTCAACTCCAGAGGTCTTAATAGAGGATTTTGGACTGTATAAATATGGATGCATCTCTGACAGACTCAGAGGTGCTACATAGTTTGTATGGGGTGCTGGCCTTTGCTTGTGGTCCTTTGCCATATTACAGATGGACGGCCAGGGCATAAAAAACACTGGGGGAAAAGAACTAATTTTACAGCATCAACAAGGGGTCATACAACTGGTCTTGCTGAATGACATCTTGAAAGGGACAAGGAGGGTTCCGGGGATATCCTGTACCTCCACATTGTGGCCTTGCTCACTCTCCAAAGGAAGTCTAAAGGCGACTCAGAAGAGCCATTGCCAGTGCAGCAGGAACCAAGCTGTATTTTTTCTGACGGTGTCTTCTGAAGACGTCCATTAATGTAGATGTAATCTGTGCGTGCCACTAATGCAAGTGAAAATAGGTGGGTTTTGAAGATCCCCTCAAGATCTGAGGACCATCTGGATGAAAATACTGTGGAGTGAGTGAACTTCTCTTTCACTGGTATATCATGGAAGACAGCACGGTTTTCTTTTGTCAACCTGGCATACAGGATTCCATTGAAGACACACCCAGTGAGAGTGCATACCAGAACGATTAATAATTTGTCCGCATGTCTCTGATTTGGAAAGTGAGCAACTGGCCCAAGAGACCTCATCACCAGTAAATGAAGCTCAATCTTAACCATGCAGTGGGATCAGAGTGTAGCCCACTTCAAGAATATAACCAAGGACAATTTTTACAAAGGCGTTTCTATCTCTGTGGGCATGTCATTCATGGAATTGAGATAATGCATATCATGGAATTGCGTGGTTACTCTGCACACTCAAGATACTCTGTACCTTTTCCATCACAACATGAAATGTTAAGCACATATAAATGGAGCATAAAATGATACTGGATGCTCACCTATTCCTTATTATAGTTTGTAGGCATTGTGTGAACTACAGTGCCTCCATGACCCTATTTAAAACCAGGTACTTACCCTTTGCATGTCACTGGCACTACATTCATTGTAAAGTTGTACAGAATTGCTTCTAAGCTACAAAAGAACATGCCCCCTCAATGACAGAGATATTGTATAGTGCACCCTTCACATTCAACGTGTTCTTGGATATTGCTTCTGTAAGCACCTCTCTTCTGGGGTGAATTCTATCTTCTTTTCTAAAGTTTCATTTTTCTGTTTAAAAACCTGCAGCTGTACTTTTATGTTTTTTTATTTCAAAATATAAATATTTCCTATGCCAGTGCTAAGATTCCATTGGTTAAGCCACCACCTTAGTAGACTGGGAAAAATAAGTTCCAATAATTACTTTAAATATGTATTTTTTTACAGTTTTACTTGGTGCAAACTCAGCTTATGGACACTGGAGCATGTTTGAGCACTTTCAATGAGCACTAATTACATTACACAAGGTCAGATTTATTTTCTTTTATGCATGGATAAATTAAATGGTTTCGTCCAGGATCACAGGATGTTGAGCTGAGGCCGGGATTCGAACTTGGCTCTGCACCAAAGTCGGCAGCTCTGGCTATAAAACCATATGCTCTCTGCTTCAATTTTATACGCATCCAAGGTGGCTATGAAGAGTTAATATTCTTATGTAAACAAAGTCTAAAAATGCCAAACATGTGAATTTTAAGTATGCTTTTTCAGACCAAAGCAATCTTCAAAGTGGAGTCATGCTAAGTGCAATAATGTGTGTATGAGGCTTTGAATCTCTGTAACTTCTGTAGCGTTCTCAAGGCTGCTAGTGACGGCTGTGTGTGTGTGTGCACACATGCACCAGTATGTGTTTATGTGTAGCAGAATGTGTACCCATGTGAAAGTTTCAGTGCCTGAAACTGAGACAGTGTTACCAGATTTTTAGAGCACTCTCTAGTCCATAGCCAATTGAAAGGTAGCCCAATATTGTTTCTCTAAGGAAGGAGGGCCAGGGACAGCATCAAGGGGAAACATACTTTACCACACAGTGAAAACCACGCAGTGCCTTTACAACACAGTCAATACCACAACTGCGACATTACCATGCATTCCTGTAGAATACACGTCATTACAACGCCTGCTTTAGGGAATGCAGTGTTAGGCTGGTGTTAGATTTTAAGTCCAACACCTTCCCTACTGATACACTGACTGGAGTTAGAATAGTAATTGATACTATTCCAAAGTCTAGCGCTTCCCTAAAGCAACTCATCAAGCAGGCATTAAATGGAGATTCGTAGCTGGACCATCTTACAAAAGTGATTTGCGCAGAATGTCTGCTCCTGCTAACTGCTTACTTTCTCTCTGAGCCCTTGCAGGGAGGGCAGTACTCTGTAGCATAGCAAGGTGCCATGGTGAAGCAAGGCAAATGGCCCCTTAGACAGCTATTCGGGTAGTGCAATAGAACAATTATGAAGGATCAATGGGCCACTCATGGTTTTGGCCCCTGGTGTCACTAAACCTGCTGCACCAATACTGGTACCCCCCTTTTCTCCTCCATGTGGCAATTAGTCACAACCAGGTGGGCAAAAGCCTGTTACTCTCCCCAGCAAATTGAACTTCACCTTCAGTTTTAAGGCTTGCAAAAAGTGTTAAGTAACAGTAACATGTGGCGCAGTAGGAGGCACTGTTATAGCCCATGGATTGGCATTTGAAGAAATGGCTGCCTCTTATCATTTTCAGGTACCTTGGAGAGAGACTCCCAAACTTCTGTAAATGCCGATCAGCAAGGGAGGTAGGATAGTTGAGAGATGACCGTTGAAATACGTGTGACAAGGCTGTACTTTTAAAGTGCTTCTATCACACTTAGAGGGCAGCGCTAAGCTCACGGCCAGTGCAGGCATATTGTTAGAACAGCTAAAAGACTGATCCGGTTACCAACACAAATTTCTAGCCCAATACTCTTAATATAGCACAAATTAATTTAAAAAATAGCCCATTTGGCAATCCGCACAAATCAATATTTTCTCACACAACCGGGAAAGATTTTGCCGAATTGTGCATGATCCCAATCTGGCAACACTGAAGGACAGGGTCGGCTTTAGCGATGGTGGCGCCCGGTGCGAGAATCATTTTTGCCGCCCCCACATTCCACGACCACCTCCTTGATTTTCTCACTACCACCAGGCATAAGTGCCCCTCAACTCTCCAATCATAAGTTATTGCTAAACAAGTGCCCCCTCCCATGATGTCGTCGCCCCTTCCACAGATCAGCGCCCAGTGCGTCTGCACCAGTCGCACTTCCCTAAAGCCGGCCCTGCTGAAGGAATAATGCGTGCATGAGTACTGTGAATAACAGGTAAGGGCAGGGAGGAGTACTCCTACAAAGCTATTTACACTTACCTGCTGCTGATTTGAATCTTCCTTTGCATCCTGGCAGGGAACGCCAGTGCCAGGATGCACCCGCAGTAAAATCCTTCACAGCGAGGTGGTAAAAAGCATGTCACACACCAGGGTAACCCCAAGCGGCAAAGGGCAGAAACCAAAGAAGGGAAAGGTAGTACGCACAGAATAAAAGACAGCAAAAATGAGGCAAATGGCAGGAGTGAATCAGAGCCAGACTACCACAAAAGTTGTAATATCAAGGAGCTTTATGCACACAAAATTAATGGCACTTCCTGATATCTGTGGTGCTGTCTCCTTCATTGGTGAAACATCAGTGGTAACGTTGCTACGTGCTGATTGGCTGCTGTCCCCGAGTTCTACAACCCGAAAGCTCCATTTGAAATGGAGGAAGAAATACAGGAAGCAAACGTACTTTTGACATGGGAAACAATGAAAGGTGAAATGTTAAGCCGGAGTTTGCGTCCCTCTGAGATGGTGTTGCACCATCCCCACAGATTGAAGAACTCTGCTCTAGTATGTCAAGACCAGCATTTTGTTCTGGTTGTCTGCCCCCATATGTCATGGTTGTCCTACCTAATGCTAAGAATTATATGTAGTATAGTAGCACCATCATGTTGCCACAGCTGCCCTCTATGCCAACAAGTGCCTTTTGTGAGCAAGCACCAGGATTTTGCAATTGGTACCCCATAAGCCAAGAATTACCTTCAACATGCAAGTGCAAACATTATAACATTGGTACCTCTTATTGCAAGATTTACCTCCATTAAACTAAAAAACTCTCTAACAGAAACACAGACAGGTACAATTTATTATTAGTTCTATTTTTTCAACTTGCCTTTAGGTACCTTCACAGGTCCACTTCACCTGCCAATTCTGGGGAGACCTAAAACTGGAATACAGCAGCAGAAAGTGAAAGCTGGAGTCTATATAGTGATGTTTAAGCTCCATCTTTCTGTCTTTCCTTTTAAACTCACCCTCCTCTATGTCTTCTATGGGAGAGTGTTAGTTATCAGCCTGATTAACAAGGAGCTCTGGACAAAATAGTGCAGTACTAAAGTGCACAGGGCTACCTGTAACAATCGATCAATGAATCAATCAGGATTCATAAAGCATGGCTAATAATCCAATAGGGTATCAAGGCGCTTGCAGGCCCGGAGGCTTATTCGAACAGACAGGTTTTGAAGGCCATTTGGTATTTCAGAAGTGAGTGATCGTCCGGAGGTGCGTGGGTAGGCTGTTCCAGGTCTTTCTAGAGATGTGGGAGAAGGAGCATCCTCCACTTCAGCTTCTGTAGATGCCGGGAGTATAGGCACGTGAAAGTTTGACAGAGCGTAGTCTTCTTGAAGGTTAGTGGAAGTTCAGGCAGGGGTTAATGTAGGTGGGCCCTCGGTTGTCTATAGCATTGTGCATGCGGGTCAGCAGCTTGAATTAGCATCTCTCCTTTACAGGGAGCCAATGAAGTTTCCTGTGGTAGGGTGTGATGTGACTTTGTTGGGGAAGGCTGAGGAGGAGTCTGGCTGCGGCGTTCTGTATTGTCTCTATAGAAGGTGTGCGCCCATTCCCACATAGATGGTATTGCCATAATCTAGTTGGCTGGTGATAAGGGCTTGTGTCACGGTGTGTCTCGTGTGTAGGGGTAGCCACTTGAAGATCTTACATCGCATGCGTAGAGTGGAGAAGCTAGAGGATGAGACGGCATTGTTCTGTGATTTCATGGTGAGCTTGTTGTCAATGATGATCTGGGGTTTATGGCGTGGTTGCGCACCCTGGATCTGATGGCCACCAGGAATCGTTCTATGTGTTGCTGCTGTTGTCAAAGATCAGTACTTCAGTCTTGTCTGTGTTCAGCTGCAGACAGTTGTTCTTCATCCAGTCGGCGATGTTTGTGATGCATCTGTGGAAGTTGTCTCTGGTAGTAACGGGGTCGTTGGTGAGTGAGATGCTAAGTTGGGTGTCATTTGTGTAGGAGATTATGTTCAGACCATGGGATCTGATGATGTTGGACTGCGGGGTCATATATGGATTAAAGAGCATGGGGTTGAGAGATGAGCCTTGGGGGATACTGCAAGTGATCTCCTTGGGATCAGAGGTGAAAGGTGGGAGGTGGATCTGCTAGTTTCTTTCAATGAGAAAGAAGGTGATCCATCTGAGCACATCCCCTTGGATGCCGATGTGGTGAAGTCTTTCGATAAGTGTGTGGCAGGATATATTGTCGAAGGTTGCCAACGGGTCAAGGAAAATCAAAGATGCTGTTTCTCCTCGGTTGAGGAGGGTTTGGATGTCATTGGTGGCTGCGATCAAGGCGGGTTTGGTGCTGTGATTGCAGCAGAAGTCGGATTGGGAGCTGTCAAGTAGCTGGGAATGGGAGCATGGAGATTGGCCGGTTGTTTTTGAGTTTGCTGGGGTCAGCAGAGGGTTCTTTGAGTAGTGGTCTGACTTCAGTATGTTTCCAGGCATCAAGAAATGTTGCAGTGGTGAGAGAGGTGTTGAGTAGGGTGGTGAGTTCCTGGCTGATCCTTTGGTATTCAAAGTTTATTTATTTAATTAAAATGTTTTATACAGCGCTGGCTAGACCCAGGGGTATCAGAGCACTTTACAGGAGTATGAGGAGGTACAATAATCGATACATTTGGTCAAAAGCATTGCAATAAGAGCCAATATAAGGAAGGCTGATAAAAATTAATGCAATTTACAAAGGTCAAATAATAAACTCACGTGGGTAGAGAGTAATTAGGTTCGGGTGGGTGTGTGGAGGTTGACCAGGATGAGATCAAGTAGGGGGATAAGGATAGTGGGAATAAGGAGAGTGGGAGATTAGGGGAGTGGGGGAATGGGAGATCAGAGGGAGGCCGTGCGGTAGGTTAGATGGCATAGGTAAAGGTGGGGGCAAGAAGGGGTTGCTAGGGGGAGGGGAAGGGAGAAGCATGAGGGAGGGGAGTTAGGAGGGAGAGTGAGGGGGTGAGAGAGTTGGATGGCAAGGGGGAGCCTGGTGGGTCACAGAGTAGGATACAGTGTCAGAGGAGTGTATTATTGACCCCAGTATTTGTTGAGGAGAAACAATTTGAGGTCTTTTTTTAAGTTGATGTAGGAGGGGTTGCAGCGTAGGTCTTTAGGCAGGGAGTTCCAAATGGATGGAGCGTTTCCAGAGAGGGAGCGAGCTTGTGTGCATTTATTTTTTAGCAGAGGGGGATAAGAATGAGGGTGTTGGTGCTCCTTGTTGGTCTAGAGCAGCCCGCTTTGTGGAGTTTGTTTGAGAGGTAACGTGGGGTGTTTTGGTGAAGGGCTTTGTGTGTGATACATGCAATCTTATAGGTGGATCTGCCTTCGATGGGAAGCCATTTGAGGGTTTTAAGTGCAGGGGAGATGTGGTCGAAATGTTTATAGTCAGAGATAAGTCTAGCAGCTAGGTTGAGTACAGATTTGAGTGGTGCAAGGTGGACTTTGGGAGTTCCAGCGAGGATAGCGTTACCATAGTCTATTCTCGACAGGACCAGCGATTGGACAACAGTTTTGAAGTCATCTATCAGGATGCGGGTTTTGATTTTTTTGAGTTGACACAGAGTGAATAGTGCTCCTTTGGCTTTGGTTTTAATGTGGACGGTAAGGGCAAGATTATTGTCAATGGTGATGCCTAGAGATTTAACTGAATTAGAGGTGGTGAGAGAGCAGTTGAGAGCATTAAGGTCAGATATGCAGTTTTGTATGGGGAGTGGGATGTTTTTAAAGGGGGGAAGAGAATGATTTCCGTTTTTTTAGAGTTGAGTTTGAGATGATTTTGGTGGAACCAAGATTGGATCTTTGTTAGGGTGTCATTGAGGTGTAGCACATCAGAGTGGGATTTAATCTTATAGTAAAGTTGAGTATTGTCAGCATAGAGTTGGTAGTTGATTCTAGCTTGTTTGAGAATGAGGGTGAGGGGTTCCATGAATAGATTGAAGAGAGCGGGGCAGAGAATGGATCCCTGTGTGACACCGAGGGTGATAGGAACGGGGTTAGAAAGGCAGTTCTTGATTTTGTTTTGTTGGGTTTTATGTTAGCGAATGGAGGTGAGCCTGTTGAGGACATGGCCATTGAGGCCAAAATGGGTTTTAAAGAGTGTTAAGTAATGCAGTGTGGTTAACAGTATCGAAAGCAGCGGAAATGTCGAGGAGAATGAGTAGGCAAGCTTCGCCATTGTCAAGTGAGTGATGAATATCGTCCACTATATTGAGTATGGCAGATTCTGTGCTGCATCCTTTTCTGAAGCCGGATTGCAGCGAGTCAAAGAGGTCAAAAGTGTTTATGTGATTATCCAATTGAAGCAGGGCGCATTTTTCAAGGGCTTTGGAGAGAAGAGGGGGGTTAGAGAGAGGTCGGAGGTTATTGGGGTCGTTGGGATCTGCGTTGGGGTTTTTGGGGATGGGTGTGATTTGACCCAGCTGGTGGGAGGCGGGAACACACCCTGAGGTCAGGTAGGAGTTTATAATGGTGGTCCAGAGAGGGGCGATGATATGTTTAAAGTCTTGGACAAGTTTAGAGGGCATGGGGTCTTTGGTGTGAGAGGATGGTTTAAGCTTAGAGATGATGTTATAGACTTCGTGTTCTGTGACAGGGTGAAAATTATGCCAGGTGGCATTGTTTTTTAGTTGCTGGGGGCTAAAGGAGTAATTGATCATGTGCCACCCATGTTACGCATACCCAAAGCAAAGTAATGCAAGGCAGCGCTATATGTGCTGGGGTATTTTAATTTGTATTTACTAAACCTGGCAAAGTGACTTTGAGCGACTTTGTGAATGCTAAAAATTATTTTAAGTCGAGACTGCACAACAAATGTCAAGCAATACCAATGCAGAATCATATTAAATCTGGGCCCGAATCTTTATAAAATGGTCAAGTGTGATTTAAACAGAATATCGAGAAATATTGCAAAACCCATTAACAAAATTTCCATGAAAACTGACCCTCTTGCATTGCCCAGTCATGTTACTGACACTTTTTCCTGATTATTGCTTGTCGAGCTATGCTTCTTTCTTTTTAACATTCATTTTGAAACAGATTTATGGTAAAATCACTTGGTTGATAGATTCTAGTCAGACCAAGTCATCATCTTCCTAGAGAAGGCTTTTGGTATGCTTATAATTGTGCCTCTTTACAGTATTTTACAGTGTGGCTGCTGTTGTACCATTTATTAACATATCATGTTGTCCACAGGTGACTTTCCAGCAGTAGATTGTGTGGGGCAGTCTTTTAAGGAGGCAATGAACGCTCTGCAACTTCACCTGAGGCCTCCGGTCAGAGTGCACGGGGTCATTTTGGAGCAGGCATATTTGGATAGAATATCAGAGGGAGTGAAAACACTGAAAACGCTGGTGTATTCGCATACAGGTACATTTTGTTTAATATGGTTATATACACTGTGATCCCCACATCTTGCTTTTCTCTTAGTAAAGCGTTGCATTAGTCTGTGGACTTAGTTTAAAGCTACCCTTATCACTTCAAAACTTTTAACCAGTTTTTTTCCGATCTTGCCTTAGAATATGGCAAAATATAAAATGAAATGGAGAAGCCGCTCAAGATAACAATGTTGTTTCCTTAACGAAAACGTTCTATCGTTAAAAAAACGGAACAATTAAAGCAAGGACAATTTGAACGGTCTTCTTAGATCACCGTACATTTTAAATGTATTATATGTGTGTGTGCGCATGTGTGTATTTCAAAGTTCAATAAACGAGTGCACAGATATGTTTGCGCATCGTTATTTGTACATTCAGAATCACAAATATGTGTAATTACAACACCGTAAAGGACTTCAGACATAAAGGTGTTTAAAGTGATAAAGGAATAATGAAACAAAACAGAGACGACTAACAACCAATAGTTTAGAACGGGTACATATTCCGTTTCCAAAACCTGAGAAGCATTTGGACCAGCACTGCACGCATGAAAGCGTTTGAGTGGGTGTTTCACTTATTATAAACTTGCGTAGACATTTTCGAATGTGGAAAGAAAAATCTTGCTGATACATGGTAGAATCTCTCGGCTGTCGCAAGGGAAATTTATTTTCGTCTTTGTGCGTGTTTCTTGGGATATGTACTAAAAAAAATCCTTATTCTAAGCGAAACTTTCACGAAGAATGAATGCCCTTTCCTCGTCGCCAGCCTGTATTATACATCTGAAAAATCTGCATTTTGCCCTTGAGTTAGACTGTACATATGTTTGATTGTGTTTTGTGTGTGGTCTTTGAGAGCTGGGGTGAGCAAACTGTATGCTTTGGTATTTCGATTGCCCAGGGTCGGACTGCCCTGTAGGGCAATCAGGCACTGCCCGTCGGCCTATAGGGCAACCAGGCACTGCTCGTGGGCTGGTATGAGCCGGTTTTTGGAGTTAGAGGGCCTATTTTATGGTCTCATGGCTCGGTTTCTACTATGATTTTCCCGATGTTAAAACCAACATTGCAGTAAGCACAAATCCATCTATTCTTCCATACCTTGCGAAACACTTATAGAGCGTGTCTTTATAAGTTCAAAACTGCCTTAATTTGCAAACATGGGCTACTTATTTATAGGTATCTAATTCAATAATTGGGACCACTTTTATTTTGGTGGTCGTGTCCCTTTTCTTTCCCAGCCAGACCCTGCGAATGCCTGTACATACATGTACAACAGATCTTTCGCTATGTGTATCCTTTATAACTGTCTATTGTCTGCTCTGGGTGTTATGTTTTATCTCTTTATTGTTTTTGAGTCATCTTGGTATATTACAGTCATGGGATTAAATGCTGTGCACAGACATTTGCGCAGTGTAACTGTATCTTTCTTGCGTGGAATTACAATGCACTTCACAATGTGCTTGCTCTAAGAAACAATTATTTTTGTTATTACACCAGATATTTCGTTAAACTTAGGGGCATATGTACCAGCCCCTATCGCCACAGGAATGTCACTTTTTGTGACGTTCTCGTGGAGATAGGGGCCTTCCCTTGTACATAAGGCACCTTTTCACGCTATGTTTAGTGGGAAAGGGGCGTGCAGTGGGTGTTGTGGTGGGCGTTCCACCGCAACACCCATTGTCTTTGACGCTGCTCCCTATGTACAAGGGTGGCATAGATAGGAGGCAGCACCAAAATTAAGACCCGAAAATCCTGGTTCTAAGTTGGTGAAACGAGGATAAATGCATTATTTCTCCTCGCTTTTGCTTTTTCCATGTGTGTTGCCTTATGAAGCACACATGGGAAAAGCAAAATGCCATGGTTTGTTTATGTACAGGAAGGTGCACCTTCCTGTACATAAACAAACCCTTTAAAAAAATGCAATTTTGTAATTTTCATGTGTGCTGCATGAAACAGCACACATGAAAGTTACAAAATGGTATTTTAGGAGTGTTTATGTGCAGGAAGGGACACCTTCCTACACATAACCAATCCTCCCCTGCACACAGACACACTTGCACTCTTAGCACCATCGCAGGGGGAAACGCAAGGCTGCACCACATTCTTGTAAATATGGCGCAGCCTTGTGTTTCCGAAGTGGCGGAGCATGTCATTAAGCCCGGGAGGCTAACAACACACTCCGCCACTTCATTGTACATATCCCCGTTAGATTTTGAGTTTAAGTATGTGCCCACGCATTCGGATTTGCGTACTGATTCTTTTTAGGTTTGGACTTTGACTCTGCTTTAAGTGTCTCGCAAAACGACTGTTTTCCCCCCAAAATATCATAAACAATATATGTAGACAGAGGCGCCTTTGGCAGTGGTGTTCATATATTGATCTGTTAAATTGCCATTCACATTTGGCTACCGCCCACGTCAGCCATAGGCTCCCTTGTCTTTGAGTGAGATAGATATATTGTGCACATCCACTTAAAAATAGCTCACTTCAGTGCTGGAGTTGAAAGCCAAAATCTCCTTTCTTTTTGTTAAAAACTTTTTTGTTCGTTTTTTGTTTGTTAGTTTTTTCACTATTGTGAGAGCCTAGAGCCATACAGGTCCATCTTCTGCTCCCCCCGCCCCCGACCCGCTGCTTTGTGCCTCAGTTGCAATGCCCATTCTCTGGTCCAGCACCTTCCCAGCAGTGCAGGAATTGAAAACTCATGGCGCTCCAGGAGTCAAATAAGCCCACCCTCCTAATGACTTGCAGCATCTGCAGGTGTCAGCCTGGCAGGTATTGTGGAACTTCAGTGCAAACCGGACCTGCTTCTATCTGCATTAAAGCCCCCTTTAGTTTGATCAGATGTTGCAAATATAATAGCCAGTTTCCAGTGTCAGGCAGAATTTTCCTGAAATTCCAAGTGTGTTACACCAGACCGGTGCTGTTCACCTAGTTGCTGTCTGACTTGTGAAACAGGTGCAAAGCACCACTGAGCCCCCAATTCCTTGGCCTGTTTTGGATCTTAAAACGTCCCTCGTCACACTTGTGTAAACATTTTGTTTAACACAGATCGGGCAATGTGTTTATTGCTCTGTGAAACGTATACAGAGCTTTCCTTCCGTGACACATTATTGAACAGTTCACAAAATAAAATGCTCTACAAAGAGAGCTTCATCAAACGATGGCAGAGGATGGAGTGTTCGACACACCAGACCACAAATGTGTGCACTGACTGTGATTATTCTCACAGTCACACACAGCAGAAGGAAAAGTGAAGTTAGAAAGAAACCTTACTTGCATCACCCGTAGAATCTAGCATAGAAAAGGCCTTTGTTGCAATCTGATCCAAAATACATTGTAAAATCACTTTAAAATGACGCTTTAAAAAGAGCTCAACAAATAAAACGATTCAATTTGCATAAGGGTTGAATAACTTTTTAACAAGTAGAGCTAATTTTCTTTGGCCGCTGCTGTGAACACCTAATTTCCAGTAAGTAAAATGAATATATGTGAATCAGAGGTTGTGTCACTCATGGTGAGTAGCCATCAACGAGCAGAGATGACTAGTAAATATGCAGGTGAAATTTAAACACACACCAGACTGAACCGTCCCTAAGGAGCTTGCAGAAAATCTCTCTAGAATTTTCAATTTTGCTATAGTTGCCACTGCTGAGGGAAATTTCAATCAATTAAGGTTTTTGCTCTTTTTATAATCTGATCTATATAGATCTTGCCACCCTTACCGACAAATATTACTATACCACCCTGTTTATCACCATCATATTACCACCACCAACACTTCAGTCATTTTTACCAAAGACATTACCAACTCCACCATTATTACTTTCACCATCACCACTATCACCCCCACTATCACCATGATCACCATGATCACTACCAACATAACATAACATAACATAACATACCTAACATAACATAACATAACATAACATAACAGAAAAATAATATTTGTAACGTGTATGGAGTGCCCTTGGGGGATCTTGTTGCTGATTAATAAATGTATGTTTGCCAACTCAAAGATACTCATGATAGCGTTACTACTGCAACCACTGCAATTATCACAGCCATTACAGTCACCACAATTACCAGAACTATTATCACCTCCATTACCGCCACCATTACCATCACCACCTTTATCAGAACCACTACCATCGCCAGTAGCACCATCACAACCATTAGCTTCACTGTTACCACCAAATCCACTATCATTACAAGTATAAAAATACTATCACCATCTCCACCTCCATAATACCCACTGCCACCATGATTACCACCACAGATACCATTATCACCATCATTCCCAACTTTAAAACCAACATTAGCACCATAAACCCACCAACATTACCAATGACACCATCATTACAACTACCACCATCAACCCCACCACCCTCACTATTATTATTACCACCACCATTACCAATACCTAGCCACCGTTATCCCCATCATCACCACTGTCACCACCATCTCTGTCACCATTATCATCATCACCTCTCCCACCATAACCAATACTAAAACACCACTACTACCTTTGAACAATCACTATCACCAACACTACTAGTAAGTCCACCACTATCACCTTCATATCATTGCCACTCGCATCATAATTTTTGCCATTATCAACTCTATCACCACCACTGCTGCAGCCACCATAATCACTAGTACTACCGCCATCACCACTGCTGCCACCACCACTATCACCACCAGCATCAGAATCACTGTTGTGACCATTGCTATCACAACCACCATATCATCATCATCACTTGCACATAACATTGTTTGTTTGTGTCTGTGTGTAAGAAAAAAGACAATTTTAGCATATCTGTGGGAGTGCAAGAAATGTGTATTTACTGTCTGTAGTTAAAAAAAGGTCAGACCTTTTGGCTTTGCAAATGCTTATTCTATATGCTAACTATTAGGATGCACCAGTTTCTCATAGTACAAGTATCCACACACATTTTTCGTTTCATGAAAGTCACCATCTTTTTTGTTTGGCATGGATTTGTACGCTTTCCGATTAAACTATGGCCTTCTGAAAGCTTAAGCTTTCTGGAAAAGCATTGTTTTTATTTCAGCCCGATTCCATTTCCATTATATTATTCTTCCTACTTATGTTATCTTCTTGGTTTAGGAAACAAAGGGCCGGATTTGGACGAAATTGACGGTCTTTCGTTTGCCGCATTTAGATCCATGCAGACTACCTCGCCGTCTGCATCAACAGAGTGTTAACTGCTGTAGTCGTCGAAAACAACTGCCTACTTGATGGACTCCAATACTGGTGAATACTACTCCGTCGCTGTCAGGCCTGTCCCAAGTCCACTAACACCTTTGCACGCACCCACTCAGACAGACACAAGCAGCACACCCACACACAAACACAAAAAGAGCCATGCATCCAAACACAGGCACCCCCCCAACCCCCCGCACAACCCCAGACTCTTCCCCACCACCACAGACAGACACACCCACCCCCTCCGGCACACCTACATACAGTGTACCCACACCACTGACACATATACCAACGCAACACAACCACATGCAGCGCACCAACCACCACAGACACTTCCACCACCCCACCCACATACACTGCACCCACCACCTCAGACACTTTTACCACCATCATACCCAAATACACTGCAGCTACCACCACAGCCACATTCACCATGACCACACCCAGCCCCTCCCCAACACACACCTAAACAAGCATTTGCAATGCACTAGGTCTCGCATTTACGATATTGGCATTGTAAATTACAATGCATTTAATTTATGTGTTGTTTTTAAAACAGCTAAATGAATGGCATTGTCATTTACAATGCTAATAGCTTAAACCCTCACAAATGCAAAACCTATTGCATTGCAAATGCGTTTGGCGCCCGTGCTATAAAAATAAAATTAAAAAAGCATGGGGAGAGAGTGTGTCTTGCCTGAAACAGCAAGCAGGACAAAGGTATTTGAAAAAATAGTGCTCAGAGGCTGTAATTAAAGCCTACCGAGTAACAACACACGTAACGGGGGGTCGCCATTGGAGGTTACAAAATGAGAAAAAACGGTACTAAGGAGGGACTACTAAGCCTATTGACCAATGAAAAGCCACAGTTTACAGTGGTGAATGACAGAAGCAAATAAAAAATATGGGCAGAGTGGCAGAGCTTCAAGTCCTTACCTGAACACAGCATGCCTCCCAGAGCAGCGCATGCGCTGCCCATGATCGACTTAAATATGAATGTGTCCATCTGTAATGCAACTGGTGCTCATGTAAACCACTCTGATACCTTGGGGTCGAGTTTGCACTAGAAAAAACTACAAAAAAAGATGTTAATCAGAATGAATGATGACTTTATTATATGACTGGCTGGCTCTATTGGAGACGTATTTCCCTTTCAAGACAGGTGGTCAGGCCATCTCCACACTCATTCATTGCCAGTTATTTCTATTTTACTGTGGTCACCCTGTGGCCAGATTCACTGAGCAAAAGCGGGTTCATTCAATCAATCAATCAATCAATCAATCAATCAATCAATCAATCATTTGTAAAGCGCACTACATACCCGCGAGGGTCTCAAGGCGCTGGGGGGGGGTCGCTACTGATCGAACAGCCAGGCCTTGAGTATGGTCAGCAGGTCTTGGGTCTGTCGTAGGCTCAGTGGGAGGGTGTTCCATGTCTTGGCGGCGAGGTGGGAGAAGGATCTCCCGCCGGTGGTTGATCTTCGGATGCGTGGGACAGTGGCGAGTGAGAGGTCGGCGGAGCGTAGCTGGCGGTTGGGGATGTAGAAGTAGAGCAGTCTGTTGAGGTAGGCTGGGCCTGTCTTGTGGAGTGCTTTGTGTGCGTGGATGAGGAGCTTGAAGGATATCCTCTTGTTGACGAGGAGCCAGTGCAGGTTTCTCAAGTGGGGGGTGATGTGGCCGTGTCATGGTACGTCGAGGATCAGTCGCGCCGAGGCGTTTTGGATGCGTTGTAGTCGTTTGATGAGCTTGGTCGGGGCTCCCGTGTAGAGGGCGTTTCCATAGTCGAGTCTGCTGCTAACGAGGGGCTGGGTGACTGCCTTTCTTGTATCTGTTGGGATCCATCTGTAGATCTTGCGGAGGGTGTTGAAGCAGGAGGAGGAGACGGCGTTGACTTGCTTGGTCATTGAGAGGGTTCAAAGACATACCAAACTGTAGCAGGCTGTGTGGCCCAATCAACGGAAGAGAGCAACAAAAAAAATAAGGCTGTCAATATACATTTTTACCTCAATATTTATTTGCGGCAACATGAGTAAGTGAGGTATTCCAATAAGAAGATGTCACTTGTAGTCCCTCCTCCGGCGTGCGCTTAGAAGAGGCAGGCAGAAGTTTCATCTTTCTCACATTGCATCAAATATATGCATGTATGGTTTGGGATATACAACAGGAAATCGTGTTTGCATTACTACTGTCTTTGTGGAGATAGGACGCCAGCTGACGAGGCCCTGTCCTTGAATATCCTCAAGCAAAGTCTCCACACTCCGACCCTAGTGAAGCTCCTTTCGTATTTCACCCTTGAGTTAATCGAGGCTCCTAACGGATGGCCACTGATTGCACATTCACAGTGTGCAGGCACCAGCATACTCCTAATTGACAGGCTGCACAAGAGAAGCTCATTAATTAAAAGGTTCTGGGATCACTTTTTCCGTGACGTATTTAGAATGGGTACTCGATGGGTTTCGAGTACAAGCTCTAAAATGTTAAAAGCTAGTGGCCTGTTTTCTGATATTTTGCTAACTTGTATATGTGTGAAGCCTGACAGAGTGCAAGGGTTCAGGACTGTAGGAAGAAAAGAAAACAAGCAGGGTTTTACTAGGGAGAATAGTTATAATAACCAGATGAAACACTGTTTGCTCCGTTTACACTCCCATAGTCTGCAAACATGCTTAAAATGTTGTAAAAATAGCGACCGGTAATGTTAGCACCGGAAAAGCAGTGCTTTCGGATGTATTTATTATTGGGGCCAAAACAGCTTTCACTGGTCTCCCTTGTTTATCCCACCAGCATGTCTTTGAAGAAAACCAATTGCACACAAAATAAACCCTGTTATCTCATTGCTGTTTTGCCTACAACACATATAACGCCTAAAGCTTTAAAAAGTGGACAACACACCCTAAAGTCAGCCGATGAAAAACGAGCATTAATTATTTCTTTTCTCGTAGGTGTACATTTTAAAGAAAACCTGCAGCTGCGAGCCGGAACGTTCTCTATTTAGTATTCAGCTCTCCCTCCATATTATCAGCCCAAACTATCTAAGAGTTTCTAATAAATAAACAGAGCCAGGCCTCATAAACCAAGGCTTACAGAGCCGTAGACTTTATCCTCCTGGATGTTCAGATGTCTGCAGGTCACAGCAGGGTTTACACTTTGGAGTCGTGCTGCCTTAAAAATGGGGGGAATTGCGTGCCTGGAATTTGAACGAAGCTCACAGAGTAACCCCGGCTCTACCACGCCCCTTCTTCCCATGAGCAGCTGCATCAGAGGTCCTGACTGCAGACCTGGGGATCAGTGTTCGAGGCTCAGCGTCGCTCAACATCCTGTCAATGTGGTCAAATCACTTAATCACCCCCGGGCCCCCCTTACATACTTGTATAACCTAAAAAGAAACGCCTTTGTATTCCAGCGATTATATAATAATGAATGCACAAAAAACAAGGGCAAAAAACAATTGAACACGCAAAGGGTACAAGTAATAAATACTTACTGTTCTATGTATCTTATAAAAAGGGCCCGTCTTTGTATTTGGGCCGTAATACAATAATAATAAATGCACAAAAACACAAATAGGAAACAAAAATGGATGTTTTATTATAAACACACAAACGGCCCACAGTAATAAACACAATCTCTGTTTTGTGTGTCCCTGGAGAAGAAGCGGTATGCAGCGCTCGCACAACATTCAAATTCCTTGCTTTGCTCCATCGTCTGAAAAGGGAGGAGGGGCCATCACAGGCTGTATAATGTGATGGCCAAACAAAATGTTCTCTAAGTTAAATCGCCAGGCCAGGACAAAGGAGGGTCTGTTGCTGAAATGCAGCAATAACAAAGCTGCATTTCTGATTGACACAGCCAACAGCCAATCAGAATCGCTGGGTGTGCCTCCACTCATAGAATAGGATTCAAGAGGTCTTGCAGACAGCGCATGCTCTGTCTTAGGCTTGACCGAAATACAAAAATGCCCACACATAGTCTATACATCACACACCAACAAAGCAGGACACACCCAAATGTTCACAACATACACCAGACCCACAGTCACCTGCACCATTAACAAACACATGCACAACAGACATTTCCACTCTGTTGGACCCGGCCCTTCTGGCAGGTTCACCCCGAAACTTTTTGCTTTTCATTGATGACTTGGTTTAGTGATTTTTGGGTTTCTGCGCACTTTACCGCTGTGTCCCAGGGTAAAGTGCGTGCGGGTTGTGAGGTTGGCCTGCCCTCCCACAGGAATGCATGGGGGAATGTATGTGTCCTGGCAGTTCCTGATGCGTGGGGTGTGCAGGCCCGTGTTTGGTATGTGCGGACTCGTGTGATTGAATGCTGCGCGTTGATGTGTGCGGCGTGCATGTACCTAGTGTGGAAGTGCCACTTCTAGAAGTGGGCACTTCAGTGTGCAGTCTGAAATGTGTGGCTTGTCTGGCGATTGGCTGGTGAGGTCAGGTGACGGACTAGGGAATTCCCCAGAGTCAGGAGGAGTCACCCAGTGGTGAATGGGGAGTTAGCATGTTGATGGCTGGGGAGGAGTGTACCTGGGTCCTGAATAGGACAGGGCTTCCCCCACACAATGCTGGCGCCGGCCCCTGTGGTGCGTCTAATGACCCTAGCCCTGCCAGTGAATAGGGAGAGGGGCTGAGCAAAACAAAGTGCTGAGGAACCTGTTGGAACTGGTTCGCCCCTTCCCTGCACCTTTAGACAAAGAATTTACTGTATAAAAAGGGGCTGTGTCCCCTTACATGTTGTTCTCTTCCAGGATCCACTTGAGGGGGGGCCTGCTGCTGCTGGGCGCCAGGAGAGACCGCCACTGGGGACTGCCTCCCTGCTGGAGGGCCCTGTGAGCTGGCTCTGGGCCCAGCCTTTGCCCCCTGCTCTCTGAAGGACCTTTTTGGGTGCTGGACCTTGCTTATAGCACCTGGGAGCGCTTCCTGGACTTGGGAGCGCTGTGCACGCTGTTTTCCCTGGGCTTGCTATCTTTATAGCGCTGGGAGCGCTTTTCTGAGCCTTGCAGCGCTGCGAGCGCTGGCTCACCTTATAGCGCTGTGAAGCGCTTTGATTCAGCTTGCGGGTGCCCACCCCGCTTATTTGCGTTTATTTCGAGGGAGCCTACCCCTCGTTGCCGCTGGGAACGTCACCGCCGCGGCCAGGCTTCAGTCGGAAGTCAGGCGGCTGAGGGCGGGCCTCCGGGACAACCGGAACTCAGAGAAGGAGGGCGGGAGCCTACCCCGCCTCCTGCCAAGCACCGCGGTTGCAGCCCGGTCGGAGAAGTTAAGATCCAGGCGGGAGCCCACCCCGCGCTGGACCGTGAGGAGGAGGGTGGCCAGAACTTGTGCGGAGGGGGCGCGAGGCACATTGTCGGTGCCTGCCCCTCCGCGAGGAAGCCTTGGAGTCCTTCACGCCCCCCCCCCCCGAGAACGGAGAGAGGGAAGACGACGCGGGAGTCCCCGAGCAGCCCGGTGAGTGTTTAGAAGGGCTGGGGGACTCCGCGCATGTGCTGGGGGTGCGGGGGCAGTGATCGAGCCCCGTGAGGCTCCAAAGGTTGCCACAGCATTTCTCGAGCCCCGTGAGGCTCTAGGGGGGCATTGTGTGTAAAGAGTCCCCCGTGTGGGACTCCAACGAACGGAGGCATTGTGGTGACTCGAGTCCCTGAGAGGGACTCCAACGAAGAGCGCAGTGAACGCTCCGACCTCGGGCCTGTTGTTTCAGAGCCGTGAAGGCTCCCGGGGCATTGTTGTTTGAGCCCAGTGAGGCTCCAACGTTGTGCAGGGCCACGAGGGCTCTAGGGGGCCTGAGTACCTAGAGCGCTGACGCTCCAACGACGGGGCATTGTAGTTCCGAGCCACGAGGGCTCTAGGGGACATATGTGAATGAACAGAGCCCAGAGAGGGCTCCAGAGGCACGCAGAGTGCCTGAAGTTCGTTTTCCAGCTGCCCAGCACTTAGTGGGCAGCTGCAACGTTTAGGTTGGGGGTATTTTTGCTTTAGTCTGCGCAGCTGGCGCAGCTTGACTGGACACAGGGTGTCCTAGCCCCAACGAGGCCAGTTGGCCTGGGAACTGCCACAGGTGGTGGCCTATGTGAGTCTCCTTGCTTTACACCGCTGAATGTATTTTTATGCATCATGTGCCATTGCTTTTACACCTCTGAATGTTTTATGCATCATGTGTGTTCCTTCCTTGCACCTCTGAATGTGTGTTGATGCATCATGTGCCATTGCTTTTACACCTCTGAATGTTTTATGCATCATGTGTGTTCCTTCCGTGCACCTCTGAATGTGTTTTGATGCGTCATGTGCCATTGCTCTACACCTCTGAATGTTTTAGGCATCATGTGTAACGTTCTATTACCCCTACAGGTATTGTGATACGTAGGTGGTTGTTGCTTTCTCCTAGTACAGGTGGTGCTAGTGAGGTTCTAGTTCCCTGCGTGACAGTCTCCTAAAGTAGTTAGGGTTACGTAGGTGGTACTTCCCTGATACCAGTAAGTACTGGTTGTGTGCTATACAGATTATTTTTGTGCTACAGTGATTTTATATATTTTGTGTGCTAAATATCTAAAAAGTGCTAATTCCTGACAGTGGTCCAGGTGGCCCTGTCTTTTACATAATCCCTTGTAAATTCTGCCCGTGCCTGTTGGCACATTGTAAAGTGTGTGTTTTTATCTAATGTGTTGTGTATAATACAAAGGTTATTTTTATAGAATACCTTGTGTGGAGTTTCCTTTGTGGTGGGCCTTGGGTGTTGTTGCTGGGTGCGCGCGCAAACGCTTTACACCTTGCCTCAGAGATAAGCCTGACTGCTCGTGCCAAGCTACCAAGGGGGTGAGTAGGGGTTATCTTTGGCGTGTAACTTCCTTGCCCTGACTAGAGTGGTGGTTTCTGCCTGGCTTTGGCGCACGCCTTAGCCAACCAGAAATCCCAGTTCTAACATTGGTGATCAGCGGTGGGATTTGGACTTGCGTTTGCGCTGTACCGCAGCAGCGACTGGCTACACCACAAAACTCTGCATTAGATAACCACATTTTAGGGATTATTGTTTTTGAGTTCCATTATTTCCTCTCCTAAAGGTGTCCTTTGTGAATCATGTACTCCTGTGTTAGCTCAGACACTCAGGTTCCTTGTGTTAAACTCTTCTCGAGAACGTCCGCCAAAATGGAGCCTGCTTTTAATTTCTGTGGTCTGTTTAGATACAGTAGGTTGGAGTTGGTAAGGTTCTGTGAAGAGAGAGACATGGAGGTGGGTGAGTCAGATACCCAGTCCAAACTGAGGGACAACCTGATCCTATGGCAAAAGGATGAGTGGGAGCGAGAGCGCAGCGAGGAAGATAGGGCCCGGGCCGCACGCCAAGAGGGTGGTGGGTCTGTGGGGAGCCCTGAAGATTCAGAAGAGGAGGAAGGTTACCTGACAGGGACGCCAGTAGACAGTGAAGACCCCATAGATAGGGAGTCCCTTGCTGGGTCCAGTGTCAGGAGCAGCACCCCATCCCTTTCCCTGTCCCCAGAGGAGTGGATAGATAGGAGGGAAGAGAGGGAGCATCAGCTGGCCATGGAGAAGCTCAGGTTAGAGCATGCCAGGGCGATGGCGCAGCTGGGGGTGGAGGAGAAGAAGTTTGAGACTGAGAGGGTCTTGGCGCAGGAGAGGATAGAGGAGGCTGAGAGGGCCTCCACCAGAGGCAAAGTAGCTCTGGAGGGTAGACTATCCCCTGCGCGCAGTTTTAATTTTCTGGATTCACCAGTGTGGGTAGAGTCCAGTGGTGGCAGCGATAGAGAGGCCAGTGCAGAGAGTTCCATTCCCAGTTCCCCCAGTCTGGTACCTGTTTCCCAAGAAGAGGAGTATAGGTTGAAGTTCAGGGGCAGTAGGAAGCTGCCTCACCAGTATTGGGGGGATTTTGTGGATGAATGTGATGATGCACTGTGCGAATGGGAGTGGGTTAACAAGAAACGTGATTCTAGGAATCTGTTTAATCTGGTTCTCAAGGAGCAGGTGCTCAGGAGTTGTTGTCCCGAGTTGCGCCAACACCTGTTGGAGTATGGGTTTGCTAGTCCAGGGGACCTTGCAAGAGAAGCGGACCGTTGGGAAAGGGCCCAAGGTTCTGATGAGGTATGGGAGAGTGCTTCCAACAGCAGTGGCTCAGGGATCTTCCCGTCTTGGATGGGGGTAGAGGTTCAGAGTAGCCCAGCTAGGTCCCAGAGTAGTGAGAGGGGTGTAGGGGCTCACGGCCTATCTCAGTGGAGTAGGAGTGAGCGGGTGACTTTGAGTCCCCAGAGGCCCGAAACCCAGTCTCAGAACCTGGATGGTTTCTTCAGGGAACACCAGGTTGGGGGCCTAGGCTGTCCTGTTAGGCCACTTGAGGAGGATCGCCCAGAGTATGGAGAACCTGGAGTCTCTGTAAGTAGAGCTCCAGTGGTTCTGGTGTCAGGCAGTACCGCTCCAGTAGGGAGGGTACAGAAGTCCAGTGAGAGGAGTGGCATGGGGCTGTGTTCCCCGGTGGAGGAGCCAGTGGGTCAGGGACCAGCCGGTAGGGCTGAGTCTCCTAGAGGTGACCATGGCGACTACACGTCTGTCCTGGGGGATCTTCGCGCACTGTCAGGTGGACAGGGGACGGGAGATCTGCGCCAGGCAGACTGTCAGGCAACATATGAGGCATATGTTACTCTTGGGGGGATACTGTGTGACTCCCCAGAAGTCCTGGAGTGCCAGGCAAGTATGCAGCCGAAGGTTCTAGACCAGAGGTTGGGAGGCCAGGTTCAGGGTCAGCCTGACCTGAAGGGCAGGACGACTGTAACCAGTGTCCTGACCAGTGCTTCTTCCAGAGGTACCGCCCCAGTTGGTAGGGAGCAGGACTCTGGAAGGGGGTGCAGAGGGTGGGAGAGCCCACCTCTGACCCCGGTGCAACCTGAGGGGTTAAACCCTAGGTTGGTAGACCAGTTCTCAGGGAGAGGTCCTGAGCTGGTGGGAAAGTTGATATCTGAGGGTGCCTCTCAGAGGAGGAGAGGACGGAACCCTAGAAGAAGAGGTAGGGGGAGGAGAGCCTCGCCCGTGACTTGTGGTCAGCTTGAGGGTACAGACCCTGGGCTGGAAGATAAGTGGATGTTTAGAACCGCCCTGATGAGGGGTAGAGTGGAAAATGGCTGCTATGTGCCAGGGGTTACTACCCCCCACTCTGTGGTTAGGCAAGGATCAGTGGCGCCTGGATGGCCTAGGGCCTGGTCCTGGCCGCGGACAGCTGAGGAGTACCAGTGGGGTAGCCCAGTTGGTCCGCCGAGTTCTTTTAGAAGGAATTCCATGGGTTCAGAGTGGCGTAAAACCGGAGAGTGTCCCTGCCGTTGCGGGCCTGCGTCCGTGTTTTGTCGCCCAAAGCAGGGAAGACCTTCACGGTGGTGATTGGTCTACCCTGCGTTTTGGCTGGAAGGGGGTTGTGTTGGACCCGGCCCTTCTGGCAGGTTCACCCCGAAACTTTTTGCTTTTCATTGATGACTTGGTTTAGTGATTTTTGGGTTTCTGCGCACTTTACCGCTGTGTCCCAGGGTAAAGTGCGTGCGGGTTGTGAGGTTGGCCTGCCCTCCCATAGGAATGCATGGGGGAATGTATGTGTCCTGGCAGTTCCTGATGCGTGGGGTGTGCAGGCCCGTGTTTGGTATGTGCGGACTCGTGTGATTGAATGCTGCGCGTTGATGTGTGCGGCGTGCATGTACCTAGTGTGGAAGTGCCACTTCTAGAAGTGGGCACTTCAGTGTGCAGTCTGAAATGTGTGGCTTGTCTGGCGATTGGCTGGTGAGGTCAGGTGACGGACTAGGGAATTCCCCAGAGTCAGGAGGAGTCACCCAGTGGTGAATGGGGAGTTAGCATGTTGATGGCTGGGGAGGAGTGTACCTGGGTCCTGAATAGGACAGGGCTTCCCCCACACAATGCTGGCGCCGGCCCCTGTGGTGCGTCTAATGACCCTAGCCCTTCCAGTGAATAGGGAGAGGGGCTGAGCAAAACAAAGTGCTCAGGAACCTGTTGGAACTGGTTCGCCCCTTCCCTGCACCTTTAGACAAAGAATTTACTGTATAAAAAGGGGCTGTGTCCCCTTACATGTTGTTCTCTTCCAGGATCCACTTGAGGGGGGCCTGCTGCTGCTGGGCGCCAGGAGAGACCGCCACTGGGGACTGCCTCCCTGCTGGAGGGCCCTGTGAGCTGGCTCTGGGCCCAGCCTTTGCCCCCTGCTCTCTGAAGGACCTTTTTGGGTGCTGGACCTTGCTTATAGCGCCTGGGAGCGCTTCCTGGACTTGGGAGCGCTGTGCACGCTGTTTTCCCTGGGCTTGCTATCTTTATAGCGCTGGGAGCGCTTTTCTGAGCCTTGCAGCGCTGCGAGCGCTGGCTCACCTTATAGCGCTGTGAAGCGCTTTGATTCAGCTTGCGGGTGCCCACCCCGCTTATTTGCGTTTATTTCGAGGGAGCCTACCCCTCGTTGCCGCTGGGAACGTCACCGCCGCGGCCGGGCTTCAGTCGGAAGTCAGGCGGCTGAGGGCGGGCCTCCGGGACAACCGGAACTCAGAGAAGGAGGGCGGGAGCCTACCCCGCCTCCTGCCAAGCACCGCGGTTGCAGCCCGGTCGGAGAAGTTAAGATCCAGGCGGGAGCCCACCCCGCGCTGGACCGTGAGGAGGAGGGTGGCCAGAACTTGTGCGGAGGGGGCGCGAGGCACATTGTCGGTGCCTGCCCCTCCGCGAGGAAGCCTTGGAGTCCTTCACGCCCCCCCCCCGAGAACGGAGAGAGGGAAGACGACGCGGGAGTCCCCGAGCAGCCCGGTGAGTGTTTAGAAGGGCTGGGGGACTCCGCGCATGTGCTGGGGGTGCGGGGGCAGTGATCGAGCCCCGTGAGGCTCCAAAGGTTGCCACAGCATTTCTCGAGCCCCGTGAGGCTCTAGGGGGGCATTGTGTGTAAAGAGTCCCCCGTGTGGGACTCCAACGAACGGAGGCATTGTGGTGACTCGAGTCCCTGAGAGGGACTCCAACGAAGAGCGCAGTGAACGCTCCGACCTCGGGCCTGTTGTTTCAGAGCCGTGAAGGCTCCCGGGGCATTGTTGTTTGAGCCCAGTGAGGCTCCAACGTTGTGCAGGGCCACGAGGGCTCTAGGGGGCCTGAGTACCTAGAGCGCTGACGCTCCAACGACGGGGCATTGTAGTTCCGAGCCACGAGGGCTCTAGGGGACATATGTGAATGAACAGAGCCCAGAGAGGGCTCCAGAGGCACGCAGAGTGCCTGAAGTTCGTTTTCCAGCTGCCCAGCACTTAGTGGGCAGCTGCAACGTTTAGGTTGGGGGTATTTTTGCTTTAGTCTGCGCAGCTGGCGCAGCTTGACTGGACACAGGGTGTCCTAGCCCCAACGAGGCCAGTTGGCCTGGGAACTGCCACAGGTGGTGGCCTATGTGAGTCTCCTTGCTTTACACCGCTGAATGTATTTTTATGCATCATGTGCCATTGCTTTTACACCTCTGAATGTTTTATGCATCATGTGTGTTCCTTCCTTGCACCTCTGAATGTGTGTTGATGCATCATGTGCCATTGCTTTTACACCTCTGAATGATTTATGCATCATGTGTGTTCCTTCCGTGCACCTCTGAATGTGTTTTGATGCGTCATGTGCCATTGCTCTACACCTCTGAATGTTTTAGGCATCATGTGTAACGTTCTATTACCCCTACAGGTATTGTGATACGTAGGTGGTTGTTGCTTTCTCCTAGTACAGGTGGTGCTAGTGAGGTTCTAGTTCCCTGCGTGACAGTCTCCTAAAGTAGTTAGGTTTACGTAGGTGGTACTTCCCCGATACCAGTAAGTACTGGTTGTGTGCTATACAGATTATTTTTGTGCTACAGTGATTTTATATATTTTGTGTGCTAAATATCTAAAAAGTGCTAATTCCTGACAGTGGTCCAGGTGGCCCTGTCTTGTACATAATCCCTTGTAAATTCTGCCCGTGCCTGTTGGCACATTGTAAAGTGTGTGTTTTTATCTAATGTGTTGTGTATAATACAAAGGTTATTTTTATAGAATACCTTGTGTGGAGTTTCCTTTGTGGTGGGCCTTGGGTGTTGTTGCTGGGTGCGCGCGCAAACGCTTTACACCTTGCCTCAGAGATAAGCCTGACTGCTCGTGCCAAGCTACCAAGGGGGTGAGCTGGGGTTATCTTTGGCGTGTAACTTCCTTGCCCTGACTAGAGTGGTGGTTTCTGCCTGGCTTTGGCGCACGCCTTAGCCAACCAGAAATCCCAGTTCTAACACACTCCCTCGACCTCCCAACCCCAAATCCCTACCGACCATGCTACCCATTTTTCAGGGAAAGTCTTCTGCTTGGCCTGATCCCTGACACACGTACCCCCTCCAAAACCTACAAATATCCCTTCCACCCCTGAATCATCACTTCCACGTCCCAAACCAAGCCTCAAAACACTGCACCCACCCATTGTACCCCTAAAAATCCCAAGATCACCCCTCCTAAAACACACCCGCCTCCCAAACCCAAGGACATCTCTTCCAAACCTAACCACCCCCTCCCAGGTAACATCTTTCAGGTGCCTGCTTTGAAAATTGAGGCAAACATATGCACAGAACACCATTTGGACTGGCATTTGCCTTGTTTTTAACTACTTGAGAGACTTATCTCATTGTGATTAAATCATAATTTTTCTTTTCACCAAGTATGTCCTGGGATTCTTGAATTTTGTGGTAACTATGTTTCTTTAGCATGATAGGAGCAACTACTACTTTTTAAATATCTACTATTTAAAGTGCATACACTGGTTCACATGGTATGCGATGGTGATTTGGAAATTAGGTGCAGCCATTCAACATAGTAGTGGACACTTGCACCTACAAATAGATTTTGAGAGATTATTTAAGGATATTTTACTACAGGTGTGTTAGTTTCACCTTTATTACTGATAAGTATGTACACATTTGCATTTCACCTTGTAATATGATGTGCAAAATGAAATTATATACAATACAGGACTTGCACTAGAAAAGGGAAAATGATATATGGATGAATAAGTAGAGTACTTCAGATTTGATTTTCCAGGTAATCTATGAGGTGAGGGTTACAGGTTGTCTAGTGCAATTTCTACATGAGGTTACATTGCACTTACCCCAATGATGTCTGATGCATATGTTTTTCATGTGTCAATTTTCGTACTTTATTTCCACACTCTTGTATGGTCATTTTCGTATTTTTGATTTGCCAGCCTTTTTTGCAAGTGTCCTTTTTTTGCAAGGCAGCTGGCACCTGATTTATGAACACAATGTGGTGATATAAGTGTGTCACTTTGCATTTCTTGAACGTCAACATTTTAGAGGCATAGTCATTGCACATTGGTATGATATAGCTTATGTGAGTAATTTCATAATGCATGAGTCCTGAGACTCTGTTAACAGCCAAGAAAAAACAGGTTACAGGTAATGGGGAGGTTACCTTCGGTTCTGGGAATAACGGTGTTGATTTGCAACGTGATCAGCCAGCAGCAGTGGAGGCAGGACGTGCAGAAGCGGGCCCATGGTGGAACAGGAATTAGGAAGGTTAGTAAAGGTGAGTGCGTTCCTTATATGAATTCCATTCCACCAACTCAGGTGTGGAGGTTTCCCCGCCACAGTTAAGTCAGTGGGAAGGCCAATCATGATGGGCCTGGTGGAGAGAAACTGGCAGTCCTCCGTCCAACAGCTGCTTTTGCCTTTCCCGCCGTTAATGCGTTTGAGATATCCTGATGGTGATGATCGGACTGCGGCGGTCTTTCGGTTATGCAATTACCAACATGTAAATAGGGCATGCGGACCGCCAAATTGGCTGGCGGGAAGAGCGCTGAAAAGAGACAGCAGGACCAATTCCGCCAAGACCTGATCAGGTCCAAAATCACATACACTCAGTGTTTTGCATTGATAGTGTCACATATATAATTGCTCTTGTGCAACACTTCCCTAACACAAGCCATAAGTTGAGGTGTGTAGGGTTGTTTTTCAACTGCTCAACTGCAGGTATAAGGATAAAAGTCCCTGACTGTATCAACTGTGACTTTCTTACCATTTACCCTTATTCACAAATCTCTATTGCATTTTCAGTTCTCTTTTTGCTGTATTTAAGGGGCCACTAATCAGAAGAGGTCCCCAAAGTGTATATGTAGATCTCTCTTGGGCCACTGGTGTTGTATTCTAGAACATACGTACAGCTTTCTCGCCCACTCTGAAGTCCCTTGGGGGAGCCCTCTTTTAAACCCTCTACCAAGGATTTGCCTGGGGCTAGCATTGACATAGATTTGGTGGTGTATTCACTGCAATGAGGGGTGATGCCTACTGCCCTTCTATGTAAAGCCCAGTTACTTCAGCTCACTAGGGCCACCTTTGTTTATTTGTTGAATAAATCTGAATGATGATAAACAATATCTTCATAGAATTCACAATATATTTAGTGAACATCACAAGTGCGCATGAAAGACTGTTCGCAATTATTTTCTGTATATGTGGGTGTAATTAGGATCATCCATAGATCGCAAAATTGTTTATATATGAAAGCTGGATGCAAGATGGAAGAGGGCTACTTTCATCAAAGAAACAAACATGGACAGCCCACTTCTCACTTCTTCCTCTCTTTTGCATTATTATAAAGGATCTCTCTGAGGTAATAGACAAGGTTTTCTACCACAGCTTTCCCATAGAAGGTTTTCCTGTTGGTGCACATAGGCACCCGCCCATTAAGTGAATTCTGTGATCACAGCAAGGCATTTTGTGCTTATTTTATTTTTAGAAAAGGGAAAATACAGTGAGTGGTTGTCTTTGAATGCTGAGAATGCGCCACCACTGATTGACTGTGGACTACTGGAAAACTGTCAAGGCCAGATCATATATGCTTGAGCGCCGCTCCATCAAAGGAAAGATCCTCATCTAATCAGAAATGCATAGCCACAGCTGAAGTGCTTCCTGATGTAGAACTGCATGTTGCCCTGCTAATGATTTGTAGGCCTGTAGTGCTGTTGCTTTTAACTTGCTTGATAGGCGGCCCTACCACCACTTACATGAAATTTGGTGATATAATTACTATGCACCACGCCACCTTCTCTACCCGTCATAAGAGACTGGAAGAGGGCTGCCCAAGATCCAACAAAAACTGCATGTGAACTGAGTGGTTGTTTTGACCTGTTAGTACCCTCCCCCTGTATAGTAACCTTTATTTTGTTTGTCTAGCTTTGAGTGGCCTGATGTTTTGCCTTTTTCCACCATCAACCACCTCCAGCAAGGGGTGGTATGAACACAGGTCAATCACTACTCTGTTGCTTGGATTTTAGGCGTGTCCCTTAGATCCACGTGTGAGATACTCTGGTTCTGTCTTGCTGTGCAGATGTCAAGCAGCTGGCTGACTTGCAAACTACCAAAATATAAGGCACTTTAGTGGGGGTTGGAGTAACTTGTGTAATTTGATGCAGCATAATGACATCAAAATTACGAGAGAAGGATAACCCAGCATTAGCCTTATTTTCTTACTGCAAAATGCACCCTCATAAACAAAATGGACCAGAGGATGCAATTTGCTCTAAGAAAATAGTGCTAGATGCAACAGAATATGAACAGCAGCAGCTGCTTCTGTTCGCTAACCTCATTGTCCCTGAGTTCTTGCGGTAGGATTTATGTGAAAAAAAACCTCATAATTATGTGAAAGAGCGTAATTGTGTAATTCGGGGTATTTTCAAGTCAAAACAGTAAAGCAAAATTACGAAATTACTCTGATTACTCTGGGGTATTTAAAATGTTGCCCAGTCCTAATTTTAGTCAGACCTACATGGTCCTTTTATGTATTCTTTGTGCCTAATTGCTTACAACCCAATCTCCCTTGGATATCACAATGCTATCAGTCTCCTCCTTCACCACTGTAATCTGCCTATGGACAGAGCACATTTAGGGGCATATTTATCAAGATGTGATGCAGCGCTGCAAGCCATCTTGCAGCGTTGCGTGACAGGGTAAGGGCAGAAATATGACACATTTAACATAGAGTGGCCCATTCCTGCTTTTGCCCAGCACTGACGTGCAATGTGCTGCCTAGTGCCAATGCAGGCACTCTTGCACCATAGTGCAAGGGTGCCTGCATTGCCAGCAAGAAGGTTTTTGTGCACCTTTCTGCAGAAAAACAATCACCTGGGGCATTTCCCTCTTTCTATGTGTGCTGCAAAATACAGCACACATAGTAAGAGGCAAAAAATAGGAGAAAAAAAAGATATGTCTCCTCGACACTTATGGTAAAGTTTAGAGTGCATTCAAATCCATAGGTTTTGCATGGGAACACCCATGCACCACCCATGGAATGCTTCCCTGGGGCAGAGTAATGCAATGCAGTGATTTGTGCTGTGTTGAGTTACTCCAGATGCATCAAGCCACTCAGGGCCACGATGCTTGATAAATTGCATCTTAAGCTTGCATCGCTTTTGCACCTTATTGCATGGCCCAAAAACAATGCAACACCTTGATAAATATGGCCCCTAACCTATTGTTACTAACACCTTTGCAAGGAAACCAGGGCCATATTTATAATTTGTTCACACAACGCAATGTAGTAAGACACCTTGCTATGCTGTGCTGCACTGCACTGCGTGAAAGGTAGAGGGCAGCAATCCATCACATTTATCAAGATTTGGCACATTCCTGCTCCATCCTTGTGCTGGCACACTTTTGGGTACCTAGCACCAATGCAGGCAGGATTGTTTATGTGCAAGATGGGACACCTTCCCTGAAATGTTTCCTCTTTCTGTGTGTGCTCTAGAATGCAGCACATGTAGAACGAGGAAAAACAAGGAAAAATAAAGCTCTTTCGTCTTATTACACCTCCCGTAGGAAGGCATAGCATTTTGATGCATTCCTAGGTCTACTACTCATGGTAAATCTGAAAATTAGCCAAGCTCCATGGGTGGATGCATGGGTATACCCACTCTCCATCCATGGAATGCCTCTCTGGGTCCGAGTAATGCAAGGCAGCAACTTACTCCAGATATACCAAGCAAATCAGGGTCACGCAAGGTGGCCTTGTATGGCTTGGTAAATCTCATTTAGGTTTTCCGTCACTCTTGCGTTACCTTGCATGGTGCAAGGGTGATGCACAACTTCGATAAATATGCCCCATAGTTCCGGGTTTGTAGGTAGTATGCACAATCTACTCATTAATATTGTTGAGTAGCCATTGTGACTTCAAGGATCAGACACATGCGAGACAAGTTGTATAAATAATACCCTTGACATTCTCCTGGACAGGCCAGTGATCTGCCCAAAGGAAATCTGCTGCCTGGACCCAATGGGTGGAGGACAAGGGTCATTGTATGTGATTAGTCCCATTTCATTGCCCCTGCCCCTTGTAATCTTATGAATTCTAATGCCCTTGGTGCTTGCTTGTTATTTATGTATTCGTTTGTGGAAGACTACTTAAAATACTGTTGCAAGTGTGCTGCTCTCCTCTGAATACAGCTGCACTTTGAGAACCAGTACCTGCATGTAAGATGAGAGTGAATGTATATTTGCAATAAACATAAAGGACCTCACTGGTGTGCATGCACTACTTTATAATTTGCAACCTCAACAATTATCTCTTTGGGAATTAAACATTATAATTTGCACATGGTAGAGGTGAACACAGTTTTCTTTCTAATTCTCATTACATTCCTTGTCAATGCTTATTTCATTTTCTCTACCAAGTGAATAATTGTTTACAGCGTCATTAAGTCATTAAGGGACCGATACACAAAGGTAAAGTTAGACAAAAGTTTAACTTCCTGACTTTCGGTATTCACAAAGGGCATTTACTACTTGTAAATGCCCTTTGTGAATACCAAAAGTCAAACTTTCCAACTCTAAGTATTCACAAAGGGCATTTATAAGTAGTAAATGCCGTTTGTGAATACCGACAGTAGTAAAGTTAGATGTTCGCCCAACTTTCCCTTTGTGAATCAGGCCGCCCTAAGTCATTAAGACTGCTTGCTGATTAACAATATTTCATCCTGAAAAGTCAAGAGAGCTATGCACACTTCCTTCACTTCAGTGACTTGGTATCCACCATGCACCTATAAGAAAGCAGACAATACACCTTCCATTGTTAGAGGACACTGTCCTCATCCTCCATCTTGTTTCATGGTAAACCAGGAGCATCAACCTGTATCCGAATGGCTCTTGTACTCAGACTCACACAATTCACAGAGTCCTACTGCCACTAGGGATGGGCGGAGATTTGCGTAATCGCGTTACGCAAATCTCCGCAAAACGGTAAAAAATCTCCGCGAACACGCAGAAATTCCGCGAACACGCGGAATTGCTTGTTCGCGATGCTTTTTTCCTGTTCACAATTGCTGTTTGCGTGCTCGGGGAGAAATATCTCGCGAACACGCATTTTGAGAACGCGAACAATCAAAAATTTCGCGAAATTGCGGAAAGCAGACTTTTGAGCAATTTTGCGTTCTCCGCGGAACGCGAAATTACGCAAATTCCGCAAATTCCGCGAGCGGAACGGAATTTACCGCCCAGGCCTAACTGCCACACATATGCAACTCTCTCTACTCTATCACTGCATATACGTGCAGTTGACATGCAATTAGTATCTCGTCGATTTGGGTTTCATGTAAGAGTGGAACTTTACATGAGAATGATCAGTAGGCTCCCCTCCCCTCGACACAGAGAAAGGGTCCAGTCACATCAGGGACTCACAATACATTTTCACGACCGTGTTAAAACCAGGTAATAGACAGTAGTCTAGTTCCCACCCTGTGGACATGTTTGGCAAGGTTCTGGACCTTGCATTACCAAGGACACAGCTAGGCCTCTCTGCACATTCTAATTAGCACAATACAATGGTCAAAATGAAAGTCAGGATGTCAGTTACACTTATAGTTTGGCACTCATACAAAGGATGAATGATTGTTTACCCAGCCACGGCCCGTATAGGGCGTGCCACCGGACGGTGACGTGGGGCGGGGGAGGGGCAGGGTAGGGGTTGTAAAATGCGGCATACGGACGATTTCAGGTAAGTAACAGAAAAAATAAATAAAATGAATTTTGTTGCGCGCGCTGCATCGCATTTGGCGTTACTTACCTGAAATCGTCCGTATGCCGCATTTTACAACCCCCCACCCTGCCCCTCCCCCGCCCCACGTCACCGCCCAGTGGCACGCCCTATACGGGCCGTGGCTGTGTTTACCATGCATGGGACCATGCATGGGACATTCCCATCCCAAGACTTTCTATTGCCCAGATAACAATTTCAACTCACCATTCAGGTACACCTTCCACCAAATAAATAATTCATCAAATATCATGAAGAGTTTTTTTCTATAATGCACAAGAACTGTGAATGTAATTAAAGACACAAACTAGATATTTGAATATTGACCAGGGTCAATGCACTTCAGAGAACGGCTTAAGGCTTAATAACACACCACCGCTGAGTCTAAAATTCTCCATTCACATCTTTTGTTGTAAATTTTGAGATAGATAGTAAGAGGCACCTATTTTTGTGAGTATGATATTCTTCTAGACAAAAGGTATAGTTTCATGACTATCATGCCTCTACAGCTGCCATCCAGCTCACTTGACCATACCTAAAACTAACACCATGTCCTCTGGCAGACAAAAACATTTTTTTTAAAGAGCACATGTTCTAGGTCCAGGTAGAAAAGGCATTCAAAGAAGTGGTGAAAATAAGGCTTGGGCAGAACTTGCTGAATTACAAAAAAACTCAGCAAGATTCTACAGAAATCTGCAAATGGGTAGAGAGAGGCATGTCGCACTGCTTGTGCTGTGATTTAGAACTGGGAGCTTGTTTGCGCTAAAAATCAGTGCCCGGCGCAGCTACTCAAGTTGATTTTGCTGCCGCTCGTGTAGATTTTCACTTCCCTTCCCCTTACCTATCACGTTGTATGGTGTACACCCTCCATGTTTCTCTACATGTCTTTCTTCATTTTACAATTAGGTGTGTGATATATAAATCTACATTATTGTCCATGGCTCCTGATACTACTTACTCCAAGTTGTCATTCCACTTGTTTTGTATCCACAGGTTTCCCCCATACCAATTGGTCCTAATGAGACCACGCATTGCAAAGGGGGTCGAAACGTCATGCTGTCTGTCTGGCCATGAAGTCCAGCTCCTTCAGACTCAGTGCAGGAGCCACTAACAACTTCTTCTTCTCCAAGGCCCTCTCAACATTCTTCTCCTCCATGGCCAGATTCCTTTCCTCCATTCTTAAATGGGCAGCTTTAACTCTCTCTCTTCCCTCCTTCCTGGCAGCTCGTCTGGGGACAGGTTGCATGAAGAGACACTGCTTCCTGCCCTGACAGGGGGCTTCACTTCAGGGGCCAAGTCACCCCCTCAACTGCAGGTGGCACAACAGGAAGCACTTCTCCAGGCCCTTCCATCTCATTATCCTCTCCTGTGACTTCAACCAATGACTGGTGAGCTTCCACCCATGTCCTCAGCACCGTTTGGAATGCCACTTTCCTGGAGATGCTTGTTAAACATAGGATTTATTGTTGTCTAGGGTATGCACCTAAGCCAGGCAGAACCAACCACTCTGGTGAGGGCAAGTTAGTTACACATCAAAATTAACCTGTGCTCACCCTTTGTTAGTTTGGCACAGAGCAGGAAGGCTTATTGTTAGAGACAATGTGTAAAGCATTTGCCCAACACACTCTCACCAGTTTCACAATGACTACACCCGAAAAAAGACTCCACACAGGTATTATATAAAATATATACTATATATTGTACATATAACATAGATCAAAATGACATGAATCATAAATACTGTACATACTATGCAAATGCTGAGTCAGAACTCATTATTCTGACACTGCAAGATTCGAAATGACATACATCATAACATCAGGGCATGAAATGCAACAGTTAGGTTAGAGCAAGAAACCACGAGTCACTATATCACCAGAAAACCATAAATATTTTATAGGTAGGGCAGACTTGTGTAGAGATGAAAAAATGGAATCCACATCTAAACATGAGAACATCGAGCCCAGCGCTCCTGCATTCCAATTAGCAGGATTATGATAGCTTTCTGAGCCTCACTGACACAAATGTATCTAGGCATGAAATGTAGGCGCCTACTTTGTTTAATATGTTTATTTAGGCTTCCTGAATGTGACAAGTTTGATTCGGGGGGCCTCCATCGAGGACCTCTGCCTTAATGCCATCAATAAAAAACTGCCCCCCCTAAGGTATGTCTCAACAGGGGGAGGGGGCACACACTGCAGTTCTTGCTGGGTCCCCCACATGCAAGAAAACAGAGTGCAGCTGCCCTCGATTGCACAGCCACAATGCAGATGTCTGTGGGAAGACTTAGCTGGATTCCATCTTGCCAAGTATGGGAAGGTAGTTGGGATACCTCACATTGCAGCACGAGGGACATAGTGCTTCCCAAGTCCCAAGCAGAACACAAACTCGGGATGCACATAGGAGCTGTTGTTCTCGTAAATTCACTCCTTTAGCTGCCCGTGGAAAGTGTGTGCCGCTACAGGGGCAACAGTACCTGCTCTCTGCTAGAGCTGCTGTGACATCTTCACTGGACAGTCCTCAGGGGGTCTGGAAATCTAGTGGCATTTGCCAACAGCATTCTCTGGGCCAACTACCAGTGGGTAGTTTATGCCGGCACACAGCATCCTCTCAGCTGATGCACCGCCTCGTTCAAAACTCGGATTGCTCTGGCAACAGTAAAGCAGCGCTAGCAGCATTTAAACAAGGGCTTCTCTCAATGTCGCACTTTATCAGTGGCTGAGTCTGCAAGCAACATACAGATAGTGAGAACATCCCAGAAGGTAAAGTATATAGCTCTCCCCATGCGCTATTTGCAAATACAACTAAATAAAAAATGAAGCGCTCACCTCCTGCTGCATTTTGGGTGTAAGGTAAATGCAGATGAGTGACGATGAAACACCCCCCATGCGTTAGGCAAATTAACTCATGCGCAGATCATGAAGGAGTGCAGAATGAAGCACTCACTCCGTGCTCAGTGGCACAGGACTTGAATGGCGGGACTCACGGGTCCCATGGCTGTCCTGGGAAGTCCACAGTCCCAGGAGAACACTAGGGGGCACAAGAGGTGCAGTTGACAGGCAGGTCAGCACATCATGGTCTCTTTAGCAAAGTGGCAATCCATTTTTGCATAAAGAATACAAACCGGGAGTAAAGGGTCCAAGGGAAGTTTGGAGACCAGCGTGGATAAATTCCCCAAAAAACTGTTACTAAACACACAAATATTCACGGGTACGACGGGCTTCAAAAAGCACCAGAAACAAAAATAGAAGACACAAGCAAAGGCTCCTAAATCATGAAAAAGGGTCCTTTAATAAGGACCAAATCCCATTCGTTCTATAGTCAATTATTTCAGTGCTTTACATCTGATGGATTTTAGTACATCCTTTACAAGAGTAGTAATCTAAAACATCCCAGAGCTCCTCCCTCACAGTGAGGGGGTTGGAGCCCTTGGCTGCACTAGGTGTTTCAGCCAAGAGGAGAAATCCCAGATGATGAAGCATGCCACTTCGGTAGGTGATGAGATTCCCTCCTTATTAAAGAACTCCCCTTTTTTATGATTAAGAGCTTTTGCTTGTGTCTTCTGTTTCTGGTGCTTTTTGAAGCCCGTCAGACCCATGGATAATTGTGTGTTTAGCAACAGTCCTTTTTTGC
Source organism: Triturus cristatus (assembly GCF_964204655.1). Taxonomy (NCBI): domain Eukaryota; kingdom Metazoa; phylum Chordata; class Amphibia; order Caudata; family Salamandridae; genus Triturus; species Triturus cristatus. Next base: position 681,244,986 of record NC_140587.1, read on the forward strand.
ATCCCAGCAGGCAAGAGGTCAGCACAACAAAGCATGTAACTCCAATGGTGGTTCCTCCTGGTAGCACTGTAGCCTCTGGCGACGTGCAGCCTTTAAAACATTGTAGTCCAGAGTCAGGGAGCTGCTGGCAGCAGGGCAACACACAGAAAAGCAATCCAATGAGTCCTAGGGCATTGACAATAAAGCTCTATTTGCCAATATGATAAAATTACACCCACTGCTCATCGAAACCTGTTTGACAATTAGTGATTCTAACCCAGAGATTATTGAGGCATTTAGTAGCCTATGCGCTGGTATCCAACAAATGATTTCTAGACCAGCGTTAAACACCAGCAAGAAACCTAGATGGTTCAATAGTATCTGCTCATGAGCAAATAGAGAACTGTGGGTAGCATTAGCGGCTACACCCAGGGATGTAACTCTTGTTAGATCATTACGATTACATTATAAAGAAGCAGCCAGGCTATGAAAAGATGAGCTTTTAAAAGAATGTTGGGTTAGTCTTGCCTGTGCCGCTACACTTAATGACGGAAACGGCTTTTGGGCAGCAGTCAAAACTATGAGATCCTTGGGCCTCACCCTTACTCCCATAAGCTGCAATATAACCAGTGAATCATGGGAAGCACATTTTGCTAGGATTTATACTGCCCCGCCCGAGACTGCGAACACTTCAATCAGTCCTCCTATCACTAGAGTATTTATATCGGTGTCAGAAGTTGAGGATGCAATACACCAAAGCGTAGGCAACAAACCCCCAGGGCCGGATGGGCTATCTATCGATCACAAACCGGATTTCTGGGCACCCCTTTTATGTAATGTTTTTAACAACTTAACAAACACCTTTATCCCAAGTACCTGGTCCACCAGCATTATCGTGCCCATTTTTAAAAAAGGAGATCGATCTAATCCTAGCTGTTACAGACCGATCTCCCTAATTGATAATACCCTAAAAATCCTAGGAAGGGTCGTGTTTAACAAACTTAGGACATGGGCCGAAAAGGAACAAATTTTAAATCGGTGCCAGCTGGGTTTAAGAAGCAAACTGGGAACAACCGAACAGTGTCTTAACCTAAATCATATTATTGGCAAGTACACAATAGCACAGAAGTCACCTATTTATTTGGCTTTTATGGACCTCACCTCAGTGTTCAATTTTGTCAACAGGTCACTCTTGTGGTCGGTCTTTTTAAACTATGGGTTGGACGAGGCGCTGGTTCACTTTTCGGCACATTTGCACAGGGACTTGAAGGCACGGGTAAGGATTAGTAATGATGGGGAGGTCTCAGGGGATTTTGTTATTGGTAGAGGGGTCAGACAGGGATGTGTACTGGCCCCTCTACTATTTATTCTTTACATAAACTAATTACATAATGCCCTATCAAAACTCACTAATGATGTACCACAAATTTATGGAAATGTACTTCCCGCGCTTTTATATACGGATGATGCGGTCCTTATGGGCCGCACTCCGAATACACTGCGCATTTTAGTTGGGGGCTTTGTATCTTTTATGGCAGATCTAGCCCTCTGCACCAATTTTAATAAATCTTTTATAATGACTTGTGGCCCAAAAAAACACTGTATTAATTCAATAACCTCAGGCCATGAACGCCTACTACGCACTCACACTTTTCCCTATTGGGCTTAGTATTTTCTGACACTGGATCCTGGGCAGTAAGTTTTTAAAAGCAACTAACTCTATTTTGAGCTTTCCTCAACCTAAACAGGCAGAGGTAATTTTACCTCTAATGAAGATTTATAAATCGCATTGTATCCCCACCGCCACATATGGCACTGAAGTCTGGGGTTTTATAAATTGCAGTGGGATCCAAAGAGAGGAAAATAGATTTTGAAGGAAACTTCTAGGGGCCCAAATTTCCTCCTCGAACTATGTATGTCATAAGGAACTAAATTTGCATTATATAGAAGATTTCATTAGGTCACGCCCAGCTATATTTTGGCTAAAAATATGGCTAAACCCAGCAGCAACCCTAACAAGGGAGATCATTGTAGACTGGCTTAACTGCGACAAGGGAGGATCCATACCCTGGCTTTTCGCTGTTAGAAAAAGCCTAACCAGCGTGAACCTTGAACGCATCATCTTCTTAAACCCATTAGCATCAGAGGGTATGAATAAAAGAGCCTTCATGGGTGTATTGTACGAATCTTACAACAACGAAAGACACGCCACAGAGGGTCTAAAACCTTCAGTCGCTAGGTATATGTCCCTACTGGAGTTAAATAGCCCTCAAACGCATATGCCATCTAAATACCTTTTGAAGAACATTGGACGCTGGGAGAGGAGCCTGCTTTTTTGCCTTAGGGTCAGCACTTAAATACTCACTTTGCTTCCCTCTGGAATTTAACATTAATCTTGAGCAAATGCCCTGTCCGTGTGGCACCGGCAGCAACCAAACGGTAGTACACTTCTTATTCTTTTGCAATTTTTACGGAAAGTACACAAAACAATACTTGATTCCGTATTTTAAGGCATTTGTTAAAATTGATTATAGAACAGCGCATCTTGAGATTCTTAGACTCGAAAGCGACTATTTGATTTTTCGTGTCAGTTCGTTCCTGAGAGCGGCTGTCTGCTCACGTACTTCTATGAGCAATTTTTAATGTGTTAAGGGCAGCCAAACGCATAATATTGTTCTTCCGTATACAGTTACTTCTATCCTTTTAGCTGAACATCAATTGAAGCGCTATTTGTAGGCCGGATAATTTTAAAAGCTTAAAATTCATTTGCACTTATACTATGGTGCTAAAACTTTTTACAACCAATTGCACTTTATCTTAATATGATGTTGCTGCTATACGTCTGCCCAACCCTTTTAATGTACTAATTTTTTAACGCTGCTATGTGTTTATCAACTTGTAAATCTTAATCATGATTTCTGTATATTATGCCTTTTTAATGTTGTACACAACTGTCATCTTCTTTACTGGAAGTTCCTTTTAACCAAAGCATTCATGCACCATGCTCTTTAACAAGAATTGTATTTCTGTTGGAGGTGTTTGAACTGTGCTTTTATGGATATCTGTATCCGAATAAAGTTATTTAATTGAATTGAATTGAGTCCTATAGGCCACCCAGCAAGTAGCAGGCAGCAGGGCAGCTGCAGAAGAGCAGCCAAGATGAGTCCTTTGAGCAGCACATAAGTCATTCTGATAGATGTTTGGTTCCAAAAGTGCTCTGAAAGCATTGGGTCAAATCCCCTGTACTTATACACAAAATTGTCTTTGATCTAGGGGTGACTTCAAAAGAAACCTTAGAAGTGCACAACACTCTCTTTCAACTCCAGCCCTGGCTCCAGACATCAATAGGGTGAAAATCAGACCATTGTGTGAGGGCAGGACACAGCCTATACAAATATGAATGCCTCACTCTCTCCCAGACCAGGAAGACCATCAGTATACAGATGATACAGATGTGAACCTGTCGTAACCCTTCCTGTGTGATGGCTGTCTGTAATTTATGCAAAAAGTGTAGCCATCACCCAGGCCTAGACGTGGATTGGAGTCAGGCTGCAAAGCACATAGAGTCATAAACACAGAGAAAAGTCCACTTTCAAAAAGTGGCATTTCTAAAACTACACCAGAAAGCAGGATTTATCACTACCATTCTCAACATACCAAACATGTCATCGCTACTCTTTTCAGATCAGGAATTACCACTTAAAAATATATAAGAGAATTGCCAATGTTAGCCTAAAAGTGGAGTAGGTTTCACAGCAGTGAGAAACCAAATAGGCTGTATGACACTACCGGGACCTGCAACACCATAAAGGCACTTGTCCTACCTTTAATTTACACAGGACCCTGCATATAGGGGTACCTTAAGCCTAACTTAGGGTGACCTATATATAGGAAAAGGAGAGTTTAAGGCTTGGCAATTAGTAGTTTAAATGCAAAGTCTATGTGGCAGTAAACCGAGGATACAGGCCCTGCAGTGGCAGACCTAAGAAATGTTTAAAGGGCTACGTATGTACATGGCACAAGCAGTACTACAGGCCCACTACTAGCATTTAATTTATAGGCTCAGGTATATGGTTTACCACTGTAAAAAACACTTATATGCAAATGAAATATTCGAAACGGGTTTAACTCAATCATATTATATTTAAAGGAGAAAGCACATGCACATTAGCACTGTTTATCAGTTGTAAAGTGCCCAGATTCCTAAAACCAACAAAAGGAGAGTCAGAAAAATGGAAGGATGAAGGAAAAAAGTTTTGAGATAACCCTGCAGAAAGGGCCAGGTCTAACAGTGCTCTTAGCTGTAAGTCCCTCTCCTTGCAGAACACCTTGAGCTGTGCCACAGTGTAGGACTCCATGTTAGCCAGCTCATACTCCATACTTGTAGAGGAGGATCCAGGCACCAGTCAGTGAGAGAATTTAGAAAAAGCAAAATAGCCAACTGGAGAGAATTTAGACTCGACATGGTCTTAGATATGGGATGATAGTGTGCACCAAATCCCTGTATAGCATTTCACAAACACAAGTCATAATCCTCACTGCTGATCACCAATGTGAGAAATTAGGTTCTGGGTTGACTGGGGTGTGAGCCCTGGTAAAGCCCTGGTTAAGTAGCAACCACAATCCTTGTTAGAGTCATGGACAAGCCAACCCTAAATTAACCTGTACTCAACCCTCTGGTGGCTTGACACAGAACACTCTGAGGCAATGTGTAAAGTATTTGTGCAACACTTCAAACAGGTATAAAGTGAAAAAAACATAGAAAAAGGGTCCCACATCAAGTTAGAAAAATATAAATTGTTTTACTAAGTCAAATAAGACAAAACCACAAAACTCAAATCAGTAAACTGGAGATATACAGTTTTTAGTAAAAATATTGCCAAAAAGCACAAAGCACGAATATGGTCGCGCCAGATCAGGACAGAGTCACAAGTTCAGGCAGACCATGATGGAGCGAGGCCGGCCACAAGGTCCCCAATAGGCCCGCTGAACAAATTACTTCAAATCCTAGTTTGGAAAATGTTGCAAAGATCTCCGTCAAAGATGCGTCGCTTAGGTGAAGCAATGCGTTGGTTCTGAGATGCGGCGAGTCTGCGATGCAAGGGCAGGTATCTTCATCAAGGACCAGTCCGATGGAGCTTGCGATGCAAAGTCCAGCGTCGAGGATGCGGCACAGAGTTGGGGCTACATGTCGGTTTCAAAGAGTTGTGAGGCTGAGATGTGGAGTCTAGCATCATCGCCGAGGCTGCATTGATGAGGAACGTGAGGGCCTGTGCTGAGGATGCATTGCACAGTGGCATTGTCCTTGTGTAAGGTGTTTGGAAGCCTTTGGTGTTACTCAGGCTTCAGATCAGGTGGCCAGCCAACTAGCCCGTGAGTCACTCTGGGTTCAATATATGCAGATCCAGTCCTTCTCACCCAGGCAAGAGGGCAGCAGGTCCTTCAGAGCAGGGTAGTCCTTTCAGCTGCACAGCAGTCCTTCTTCTTGGCAGAGTATCCACAGGTTCAGAGGTGTACTGAAGAGTTAGTGTCTGAGGTCCAGTATTTATTCCCAGTTGTGTCTTCAAAGTGAGGAGAAGCTACTAGAGGCATGCCTTTGAAGTGTGCAGGTGCCCTACCTTCCTAGCCCTGGCTCTAAACTTATCTTATGGGGTATGCAGCCCTCTGTTTGGAGACAGGGCACAGCATATTCAAGTGTAAGTGGGGCCGGGTCCAGCTCCTCCCTCCCATCCTGCCAGTGATGGCTCATTCACTCACACCTAGGCTCCCCATTGAGGAATACTCAAAGCCCAACTGTCAACTACACCCAGTTATGTGATCCAGGCTGCATTTACCAATTGGCAAGAAAATGGCAACTTTCTAAAAGTGGCATTTTCAAAAGTGTAATATAAAATCTGATTTCACAGTAAATTAGGATTTTTTGCACGTATAAAATTTAATCCAATCCAATGTCATCCTATGGGAGAGGTAGGCCGTGCAGTACTGAACAACAGATTTAGGAGTTTTTCACTACAAGGCAGTGGCAGCTCGCACAGGTAACGCTCTGGGTCGGCAAGGTGGGGCAGGGGTGGGGCTGGGTGGGGGTTAGTGGAGTGTGATATATGAAGGGAAAGTGGAGAGTAAAGAAATAAATAAACAAAAGCCCCCGTATTTCGGAATCAGCCATCCCGGCCACTGTGCCACACCTCTTCTGTGAGGTCGCAGTCACTATTTGTATTTGCTCTGCTTATTTGATGGGCCCAAAGTCAAGGGTGGTTGTTCACTGACAAGATCAATGATCAGAGCCTCTGTGGCTAAATTTGAGGTGAACAAATATTTGAGCAAAATAAAGTTTTGGGGTTCAGCTCCCACATTCCTGTACTAAAATAAAACATGGATTACTAGATGGAGAGGGGGAGATCAATCATTAAATTTAGTATCCTGGAATGTTTCACGGACAGTGTCCAGGATAGATTGGGCATTGACTGAATTACGTTAACAGGTTTCACATCAGTTCCTTTGATCTTAAAACTGTGGAACTTGTGTTTTTAATGTAATTTATGCTACATAGAGAGGTATTCTGCAATCTTTTGAAAGACAAGGTGGTATACTGTATCATACCTTGTATCAACAGTGGGGCATGGTTTCTTAGGAACGATCTCAGCTGACTGGCAGGTCCGGAATGTCACATGGACTTCATGAAAGTGAAAGATGAAAAGTGCCTGGATTGCTGCTCATTTAATTTGCAAAATTGTTCTGTAAGCCGTCTAAAATGTGCACTGTGAAAACTATAGGCCATTGTGTTGTCAGTAGTACTGTGTGTGAAATGATATGCGCTCATACTGAAAAAAAAATACTACCTGAATACATTACCCAGTATGTACACCCCAAAATTGTGCAAGTCACAACTGTTACAGCCTAAGAGGAAAGTATATAATTTAACAGATTGCCATCTCTTATTGTAGCTGTTACCTCCCAGGAGAAGATATCTGGTGGCAATGAGTAGCCATCTCCGAGTCATGTATCTTACCCACCCAAGATTCCAGAAGGAGGCCATCAGGTTCAACCTGCAGAGATACATCTGTCTATGCTTCAGTACACCTAGCACATGGCACCTCAGTGGTCTCAGGTGTTGATGCCATTGCCTTTATTATACCTACTTCAGAAGCCAGTGAGAGACCCATCTCCTCTTGAAACGCTATTGGCTCCATCATTGCCTGCCAAATAGTGGCTTCAGCACCCACTGCCACCATCACATCTATTTCAGCAGACACTTCCACCCTACTTTGGCAGCTACTTGCTCAACAACACTGCTTCAGTTTTCTCCACCTCCCAGCTTCAACTGTCTCTATATCCATTGCCCTCACAACTGGTATCACATCTCTGACCACTGGATAACTCATCAAAATGTATGCACCACACAGACTGATCTCTGGCTTAAGAGGTCTACCCATGTATCTTCCTGCTGCCTCTCATCTAGAGATGGACAAGGCCTTGGATGTTGATATAATAGAAACAATTGTGGATACAATGGAGTGAGGACAAGTCACCCAACTTAGAACTTTGAGACAGTCTGCTACACCTACGTTTGGAATAAGAATCTCTATGTGACTTGATGAGCAGCTTGAAGAAGTGAAGTCTGCACTCTGCCATCCAACGTAGCAAAGGTGTGCTAAATGTCAGTCCAGCATTATCGCATATTCAAGTTGGAGTCTGAACCAAGCCAAAACGTTGGCCCTGACAAGAACAACAGCCACCATTAACTATTTCTATCTAGCAAGTATCTCAGTCACCAAGGAAAAACGCATCCTTTGGAGAATGGAGGTGCAGAAGACACCTGTTAGCTATTTATCAGCCCAGGGAGGTACAGAAGCACTGCATCTTCCTCACCACACTCATCTACATGCTCACACTCCAATTCATCCCAGCAGTTCTCGCCTCTCAGGCCTTATAAGAGGTCTGTTCTTGTTACCCAGCTGGTAGGACACTGGAAAGTGAGGGTCCTTTGCTCTTGTTTTTCAGGATACTTTGGGTTAGGTTGATAGTATGTAGGTGATGGGTTACTTCGAGACTGGGTGGGGATGAAGGAAGCTCCCAATGGATAGGCCTTGCTAGGTTAGTATGGAAGGTAGAGATTGCAACTAGCTTGTGAGTTAGTTTGGGTTTACTTACACTAGGTAGAGATGCAAGGGACAGTGACCCTTGGGGTTAGGTTTAGAGATAATATAGTGTAGCTGAAAAGGGGGTCCATTTAAAAAAAAACAAATCTAATTATAATAATTGAATTGTACAATTTATTTTGAAAACATATTATTGTGATGCTGGTCAATTTGAAAATGATTGTTGAGATGAGGTAGTTCCTGACACTAACCGTATCCACTTTCTCACGCTGTTGGTCATGGCACACTTTTACCTTATATTTTTCCTCCCTTAGTGCTAGCAATCATTGCATAGCTCTAATATTACACAGCATGCAACATTGGAGTGCACATCTTAGCATCCCCCTTGTGTGCATTAGAAACAGCTTCTAAAGTTCAAAAGCAGTCACTTGTTTTGCAGATCTTGTTGTACTTGGTTGTAGGCTCATTACAATGCAGTTCTAGGTTCAATGAGAGGGCTCACCATGTAAGTCATCAGTGGACATACAGTTTCTCTTGCACATGATGATCAGATGAGTATGTGTTGGAGCAGCAATGTAAATAATACTCATGCTCATTTTTAGTTATCAGTATTAACTTAAGGCTCCTATCTGATTCTGTTATATATAGGACATTTGTCAGCCCAGTACTTCTTAACCAGTACGGCCACATATTTCTTGGAATGGTCTGATTTGTGGCAACAAGTTGCCTTTATGAGGACCCATCACTGATTTTAAAGTTACGTACTGACATTTCAACAACGTGAGCACTGGAAGAACCTTGTAATTTGAATTTTTCGCAAATCCGTCTATGTGTATGCAAGATCCAAAAGATCCTTCACTGGGTAACCAAATGCAAGTTCAGACTGCTAAACACCAAAACTCTCTACTCCTGAATCTTCACAAATAGATCAATCATTTTGCATCATGGAAGCAAATAGGAACATGGTTGTTTTCCTTAATATTGCTCCCTTCTAGTTCCGTGTGGTTGTTGTAGAGATGAGGAAGTCCGCGTGTGATGAGACAAAGGTAAGTTTATTGATACAAATAAGGAGCAGACACCAATCACTGCCAACACCAGAGGATTCTCTTCTGTCTAACTGTTTTCCCTACCACTCTCCCAAAATTCTCTCCCACTCCGTTCCACCCACACCATTCCACCAGCATCCTGCCGTCAACAAGTCCTAGGAGGCAGAATATAATAGTTGTCATTGGTCCATAATGCAGCAGGAGAATAACAGTATAGGCAATTCTATGCTTTCTGCTTAGGTGATAATAGCGCCTGAAAGTGAGGAATACCCATCACGAAACTCAGAATGCATTGTGCATGTAGAAGTTGTACAACCTGAGAGACAAGTGTCATTATTTCTTGAAGTGTATATACACATTAAGGGATCTGAGATTACTGTTTTTACATTTGTACCTATTCTGTCAGAGGGGTTGTGGATATACTAACCAAGCAGCCATGCCTTGAGGAGGTGGTGCATCTCAATGATATATTAAATTGAGCTCTTCCTAATGTGCATTATCTGTGAAATCAGGTCCAACAAGGTATAATCTTAAAGTCTGTAATGCACATCATTTAAGCACTGATACAGTGCTACACCTTGTTGTTGAAGGAGATGTGCTAAATAGCAGTGGGTCTAAAAGCTGAAACGTGTGAAATCTATGGGTCCTATGGAAAACCTCAGAGACACTTTGATTAGCCAAAAATTAGTTACGGTACGTGTAAAACTAGTGTACTGGGTGCTAAAGAGAGAAAGGCACTCATGGCCTGTTTGAAAACCTTATACATTGTGGGCTGTGCTCTGGTATTAAGCCAGAAGGAGAAACATGTAGCACAGCAACTAGTTAAACAAGGGAGAAACGGCAGTCTGTGTGGCAATATTAGTCTCTGCTGCATCCCCATGGGAAATCAACAGGTGCCAGACGGTATCCATGCCCGGTCAATATGGATTTAAGATGTGGGCTGGGTATATGCTGAATCGGTTTAGGCTCGGCCTAATAAGACCAGACCTGCTTCTCTGTCTGTGGGTGGAAATGTCATTTGTTGCTATGTAGTATCATCCTGATGCAGAGTACCTTCTGGTCAATGTGTGCTAATGTGTTTTTTTTTTTTTTAGTTCAAAAGATTTTTATTGGATAAGTAAAGGTGTCAATACATGAGAAAAAAAAAAAAAATACAAACATGTCTTCAATTGGAGAAGAAAGGTAATACATGGTAGTGAAAATATACAATTAATCAGAAGATAACAAGGGTTTGAGGCTAAATATCAAAAAACAGCACTGGTAATAATGAAAATTAAAGTAGCTTATATAAAAAGAATAATACAAATGAAAAACAATATCACTCAGGGAGGCTTAGAGACCTCTTGCTGAATAGGTGATACATGGGAAGAGCGTTTAGCACAGATATCTAGATACAAGGTTACAGGAAGCCATAAATCATGTCGTTTAGCAACTAAACTAAGGGGGTGCACAAAGACAGTGTCTAGCCTGTGATTATAACACACATTGTACCACCATGCTTTAAAAGAGATATTCGTAAAGTTTTTCCAGTTGACGGTGATTTGCTGGAACGCAACAGCTAACAACAAATCAACAATTTGCGTATTAAGATGAATGTCATCCCAGCAGGGAGAAAGGCTTCCTAAAAAAATATTGACAAAAGAAAAGGGGAATGTAGTGTGGAATATGACATTGATTTGGGCCCAAACTAGTGTCCAGAAATTTTTCGTGAAAGTGCAAGAAAAAAGCATGTGAAAAAGAGTGGCGTTAGGAGCAGAACAGGACCAACAGAGATCAGGTGTGGAAGAAAATCTTTTATTCAACATCTGGGGAGAGAAGAGGAGTCTGTTGTAAATGAAGAAAAGAGTTTGTGTGAGGGAGGCAGCCCTAGATGTCTTGCGGAGTTTGGTCCATAGTTTATCCCACAGGGAGGTGGGCCAAGAGATGGCGAAATCAGATTCCCACTGTTCCTCAACTTTGGATTTTGGTCTGGGTGTGAGAATCGTATGGAACGAGTGGTATAATGAGGAGGCTGTAGGGTGAGTGCGCAAGAAGGAATGAAGGTGTGAGGTAGGATTGGGAGGGCGAGGATGCGTGGGGTGGTTAGAGAGAAGAGCATAAGTGGACATGACTGCATTTTTAAGCGCAAGATACTTGCAGGCAGAAGAACGGGGGAGATGGAAATGTTGACTGAGAACGGAGAAGGATAAGAAATCAGAATTAGAGAAGAGTTGAGATACCCAGATTAAACCCCTCTGTCTCCAGGTTTTCCAATAAAAGGGCTTGCGATTGATGGTTATACTATTGTTGTGCCAGATGGTGGAATTGAGAAACTCTGCTACAGAGGAAGGGGGGCTTGGGGAGGTGGAGAGAAGCAGCTTGGCTGTGAACTTGAGGATAGGAATGGAGGAGAAGTGAGGCTTGCGGGAGAATGAGAGGTATTCAGCAAAAGTGAAAGGTGATAAGGAAAGTCGCTCAATGACAACCCATAAGGGGGACGGCTCAGCAGGGTCTTGCAGCCATTGGGAAGCTTGCCGCAAGAGGAATGCCTTGTGGTAAGCGGGAAAATTTGGAAAGTTAACTCCACCTTCAGACTTGGGGAGTTGCAATCTGGACAGGGACATACGTGCTTTTTTGCCGGACCAAAGAAAGGAAGAGAGAATAGTGTTGATTTTCTTAAAGAACTTAGCAGGGATAGGAATTGGGATGTTAGAAATGGTATAAAGGACTAACGGGGAGAGCATCATTTTAATCGTATCAAGACGGCCCCACCAGGAGAGGTATAATGGGTGCCATCTAGAGGTGAGGTCGGACAATTTTTGGATGCATTTATTGAGACATAATGAAACAGTGTCAGGGAGGGAGGAAGTAATGTGTAAACCTAGATATTTGATGTGTGAGGAGCTCCAGGTAAAATTGGACGCCATAAAGTCCGGTTTAAAGGTGAACTTGGTAAGGGGTAGAATCTCGCACTTGTCATTGTTTAGCTTATAACCTGAAATCTGAGAGTAGTCATGGACTTCAGCTAGGAATGCGGGAATGGAAGATGTAGGGTTAGACATGAATAGTAGAATATCGTCTGCGTAGGCAGCAAGTTTAATATTAGTTTGGGAAATTTGGAAACCATGTAAGTTGGGATTTTGACGAAGCTTTGAAAGAAAAGGTTCCAGGGCCAAATTAAAAAGAAAAGGGGAGAGAGGGCAACCCTGACGAACACCCCTACCCAGATTGAAAAAAGAGGAGACTAGACCGTTGGCGCAAACCGCCGCTCTAGGGCTGGAATACAGAAAGGAGATAAAGGAGATGAAGTGTGGGCCAAATCCAAACCATTTGAGGGCGGAGAAAAGGAAAGTCCACTCCACCCTATCGAACGCTTTTTCTGCATCTAGGGCAATGGCTGCAAGTGAGTCTTGGAACTGTGGAGATTTGGAAAGGACATTAAACAAAAGTCTGGTGTTGTCAGTGATGAAGCGGCCCTTAACGAAGCCAGATTGTTCAGGGCCTAGCAATTCGGGAAGGTAAGGGTCTAATCTAATGGCGAGAGATTTGGCATACAGTTTATAATCAATGTTAACCAAAGAAATTGGTCTGTAATTCTTACAATGTTGGGTATCTTTGCCTTCTTTGGGTATGACACAGATGTGGGCATCAGAAAATGTACCTGAGGAAGAGCCATTCAATATGAAGGAATCAATAAGGGAATGTAGTCTGGGCAACAACAATTTGGAAAAATGCAAATAAAACTCAACTGTGAATCCGTCTGGGCCGGGGGCCTTATCTTTCTTGAGTGATTGAAGTGCTGAAAGTAATTCATCACTAGAGATTGGTGATTCAAGGGCGGATAGATCAACAGGGAAATTGGAGGGTGGTTGGATGGTGGCGAAGAAAGTAGCAAGAGAATGAGGAGTGGGGTGAGTCTCAGAAGAGTAGAGTTTGGAATAAAACTGGGAGAATTGCTCTAAGATATCAACATCCGTATGCTTTAAAACAGAATTAACATCGTAGATAGATTCAATATTCAGTTTGTTTTGCTTGACTTTTAAATAATTGGCTAAGACCTTCCCCGCCTTGTTTTTACCCCCATAGAATTTTGAACTGGATTTTAACAAATACAATGAAGCATCCTCAGTGGATTGTTTGTTAAATTGCATCTTAGCAGCAATGAGAGCAGTCAAACTTTCTTGCGAATGGGATGTATAGAAGGAATGTTCTAATTTTTTAATCGTACAAAGGAGGTCACTGGTACGTTTACGAGCGTTCTTGCGTTTAGCAGCCACAAAGCTGATAATAAAACCTCTGGCTGCTGCTTTATAGGCATCCCAGACAACGTGGTTAGGCATAGTGGGAGTGTCGTTAATGTTGAAAAATTCTGTGGTAAAGTCTACAAAGGAGGCGGAGAATTTGGGGTCAAGGAGTAAAGTGTTGTTAAAGCGCCATCTCTTTGGTCCAGTGGACTTGGGTAAAATGTCAATGTTTATCAAAACAGGGGCGTGGTCAGAAAATAAGATGGGGCCTATGTCAGCATGGGTGAGGGATTGGGACATATGATGGGAAAGGAAAATATAGTCAATACGGGACTGGGAATGATGAGTCGGGGAGTAGAAGGTGAATTCTTTAGAGGTGGGGTTACAGAGACGCCAAGAATCAATGAGTTTATGCTGGGATATCGCTTGAGTAAAAAGCTTGTGGGACTTGTTGGGGATAAAAGGTGCCTTGGAGTTCCTGTCTAAAAAAGGATCAAAGGGTAGGTTATAATCACCTGCTAAAATAAAATTATCATCAATGTATTCAGTGATGCGGGAGGCCAATGCGCGCCAGAAGACCTGATCACCTCCAGTAGGAGCATAAATGTTAAGGAGGGAGAGAGGGACGCCTTTTGAGGAGAGTTTGACATACAACCATCTACCATCAGGATCTGATTCAGAAGCCAAGAGCAAATGGGTAAGAGACTTGCGGACTAGTACAACCACACCGTTTCTCTTACCATCACCCGGAGATGAAAATACAGCCCCCACCCAACCTCTCTTAAGTTTAGCAGCTTCAACATCAGATAGATGGGTTTCTTGTAAAAAGGCAATGTCTGCATTTAATTTGGCTAAATGAGAGAGGATTTTTTGTCTCTTGATAGGAGAATGCAGACCTCTAACATTCCAGGAAACAATTCGAACTGACATTAAAGACTAATCAAAAAATGGACCAATTGGAGAGTAGGACAGCAAGGAAATGCCTCACAGCGGACAAGAGCATAAGAGGAAAAGAGAGTGAGATGAGAACTGACGCGAAAAGACAAGGGTAGAAGAAAAAGTGAGAAAGGAACCAGTGAGGTCATAAAAATAGGAGAGAGCCAAGAAAGCAGAAAGAAAGTGAAGAAGATACAACAATACTCAAAGATAATGGTAGGTAAGGGCCAAGGGGAAATAGAATAGGTAAAGGGAGATGAATACAAGCAAGAGAGCCAATACACAATGGGGAGAAGAAGAAATGAAGAAAGAAAGATAAGGGAGAAGCATGAAAAATGCAATGACACCAGTAAATCTGAAAACAACGAGGGAAAAGGTACAATAAGAAAATATAAAACAAAGAAAAACATGATAAATGAGGAATGAAGAGTACTTACGAGGGGTAGCACGGGAAAAATACAATCAGGAACTGGGAATAAGCGGAAACACACATGGAGATGAGGGGAGGGAGGTAGGGCCAACTGGGAGAGGCAGGGCATTCGGGGTGAGAGAGACGTCCAACCAGGGATAACAGAACGGAACGCAAAACAGTGATCTGTGAAGGGAGAAAGAGAACATAGTTAGAAACTCGAATACACGGTGATAAAGAACAAACATATGACCAACTGAATAGCCCGATTAACACTATCAGACGATAAAATGAAAGGCATAATCTTGACGAAAAGTCATACAGTCTGAAGAACCTGCGAAAGAAAATGAAAGCATTAAAGCAGGACAAATTAGAGAATCAAGCTGCAGCTGCAAAAATAAGTCATGGTGGGTGGGAAGAGGGACCGGCTATCTCCATGTCGGGCTGACCGCAAGAGTTCAGGAAGCTTCGAAGACGGGCAGGATCCTCATATGTCGTAGTCTTGTTATTATAAGTGACCTTAAAAAGGCAAGGGTGAAAAAGCCCATATCTGGCACCAATGGAGCGTAGGTCAGGTCTCATGTCCAGGAAGGCCTTGCGACGGTTTGCAGTGGTCCTGGCATAATCTTGTGCGAAGAACAAGGTGGAGCCTGACCAAGTGAGGCGAGGAGAGGCTTTGGCGGCTAAGAGGACTTTCAACAAGTCTGTGTACTCTAGAAAGTACATTATTACACCTCTAGGCTTCGTTGATGCGGAAGGAGAGGAGGAAGCTCGACCAAGTCTGTGGGCACGCTGGATATTCAGTGAGGTGTCATCAGGTAGGTGGAGAAGCTTCGGGAGAAAGGATTTGAAAAAGCTGATGGGATCATTCCCCTCACAGCCCTCCACCAGGCCGTAAAGGCGAAGATTGTTGCGCCTGTTACGATTTTCGAGGTCCTCCACCTGCTTCTGAAGTAATGAAATCTGCGTGTGCATGTGGGAAACCTTGGACGCGGATTCCTGAAGAGAGGAGACGTCACGTTCCACCAGCGATACTCTTTCGTCCATCGAGGCCCAGTTATCAGTGAGAATCTGCAGCTTAGCATTCGTCTCCTCCATGTAAGGGCGCAGGGCCCGTATCTCTTCGAGGATTAGTTCCATTGAGATGGGCGAGGAGGACTTAGGAGGCGAAGGCGGGTCTTTCTTTAACCTCTTAGAGTTCACTTTTGCCGAAGGCTGTGAAGTGATGTCCGCAGTCGATGTCATTTCAGTTGAAGGTAGAGACTGAGAGGCTTCCAAGTGGGCCAGTGCCGTGAATAGTTTGGAGTTCTTAATATAACTACGTTTTGGAGTCTGACTAGAGCAGTGCGCCATCGGCACGCCAATGGAGCGCGCAGTCAAAAAAGAAGAAAAAATATCTTATTGCCCAACTGAAAAAGGAGCAGGGAGCAAATTAATAAGGGAAGGAAAATGCCAGGCCACAAAGTAGGAGTCAAAGGTGTTGGAGACTGGAAGCATAAGATGGCCGCCGTATATGAGGAAAGTTGAAAATTCCAGTCAGCAGAAAAAGGCAGCGGAAATAATCATGATGAGGAGAAAAGTCACCTTAGAGTGCAGAATGTCCACAACTGTGCTTCAGGAGGTGCTGGGGTCAGTAGTTAAGCATGAGGCGTCCAGGGGATCCATGCGCGGCAAAGCGCACTGCTGAGGCAATCACGGGCGAAAATAAACAAGATGGCGGCCGCGGCCGCTGACGAGCCGCGACCGAAAATAAAATGGGTTGTAAAACCCAAAATAACTGTGCCTCAGCGCCAGAAAAGGATTAAAAATGATCTTGGCATGTTCCGACAGGAGAGGGTGCCCTTCGTTGGTGGAAACTGAGGCGCGAACCGCCAGTAAACCCTGGTGTGAACGGAGCTCCTAGCCGAACGCCGCCATCTCCTTCGGGCGCCAAGCCACGCCCCTGCTAATGTGTTTTTCACTTTAAATGTATCTTATCAAGTAATATATCACTGCATTCCACCTTTAAAAAAGGCGTTTTTGCTTTATTTGTCAATTGCAATTATCTGCCACCTGCGCGCTCAGAAGTGGAGGATGACTTTGGTGCTACATCAACAGATGTCACTGCTTCCACTGCAACTTGTAATGTAAATAGTTGTTTTTTCCATTTGAAATAATGCATGTGGTTTTACGCCATGCTGTAATATTGCATGCAGAAACATCGACCTAGGAACTGTGCTGTCAAAACTAATGAGTGTAAATGTGATAATTTCATCTCTGGCCAACTCATAATGACGATCTTAGACCCATGTTATATATGGGATTAAGTATACCTGCTGTACATTGTAAGGTTATTGCAAGCCAGTGAGGAGTTCCGTCACCATATAGAGGAATAGGCCGAAAGTAGAGTTCCATTATAAACCTATGAAACTGAGACGTGACTTGCTATAGCCTTAAATTATATTGCAAACAAGGTTTTATTACTGTTAACACATTACCACACCATCACTTGTCCCACATAACACTTAAAAAGTTGAGGCCTCATTTATGATATATTTATGAGATACAGCGCATCACTGCCCTTTTCTTTTGGCGTAGGGCAGTGTAGTGTCGCTGCGCCAGCAAAAATGATGCAGACACGAGTAATATTATTATTATAGGGAGCTTTCTTCTTGTCGCTCTTAGCTTCCCTCGCTCCTACTCTACTCTGCCGCTCTCGCTCCTCCCTTTCCGCCTCCTCACTCTCCTCCCCACCTCTTGGTATCATGTGCCGGTCCTAGCACCCAGCACTGATTATAAACATTACATCTTCCCCCTTCTTAAACACTTTTGATTAGTTTAGAGTGTCCGTGTATACTACGTTATGTGATAATATAATCAACATAGTTACAGTTCTTCAATCAGGCGAACTGGTCTTCGATGACTTCGTTGTGGCCGGAGATGGACCTCTAGAGTCGCCTGTTCCTTTTCGTCCGGAGACCTGGAAGATTGATGATCACTTACTGACTCAGGTGCATCTCCCGTTACCGCGAAATGAGGTACAGTCAGCGCTTCTCGGACATTGGGCGTGCATTTCTGAAAATGCGTCACATTCCTTGTAATCCTCTTATTCTCTGACTCGGCTGCAATCATAGTCCCTTTTTGTTTTGTCACCAGCAGAGGGCATGCGTGATATCGGCAATCTACTTTTCTCTGTTGTTCTTGTCGCACAAATACCCAGTCCCCTTCCTGTATGGATGTCTGTGTAGCTTTCCTCCGTCGTTATGCATATTCCTTCATTTTCTCCTTTTTCAGTTTGTCTGTGGCTGCTAACTCCTCATGCTCAGAGTCTTGAGACAACCCACTAGCTGCATCTTCCCACGTGGGTATTCTGGTGCGCACAGTGCGCTCCAACATTAAGGTTGCCGGACATTTGCCTGTGGTAGTATGTGGTGTGGTTCGATAAGCGCATAGTACTTCATTTAGAGCCACTTGCACATCACACTTCGAAACTTCTGCCTGCTGGATGGTCTTCTTTAGAGTGGCCATGAATCTTTCCACCATTCCGTTAGCCTGGGGCCACAACGGAGTGATCTTTGGTGTCTGAAATTGAGGTGCTTGGCAAATTCAGCAAAATCCTGTCCATTGAATGGTGGGCCATTATCTGTTCTTACAACCTTTGGTATGCCCCATGCTGCGAAAACCTCGTCAATTACCGGTATAGTGGTGGTGGCTTTGGTTCATGTGACGAGGTGTGCAATCGGGAATCGTGAGTACTCGTCCATTATGACTAGGACATACTTGCCAGACTGTAGCAGTCCAAAGAAGTCCACTGCAACATGATGCCAAACGCCATCCGGCAGTTCCGACATTTGAAGCGGCGCAGGGGGATCGTCTCGACTTACTAACTGACACTGTGGGCAATCTTTCAGAGTAAGTTCTCCAATCTGATGCAGCATAGGGAACCAGACCCGTTCTCGCAGCGCTCTCTTTGTGGCTACAACCCCTCTGTGCCCTTCATGTGCTAGGTTGATGACTCCTTGGCGCAACTGTTTCGGGATGACAATCCGCTTGTCCCTTAGTATCAGACCATCTGAGGTGATGGACAGTTCCTCCTTGACATGACGGAAAGAGGACAGTTCCTGATTGTCAGTCTGTTCACTCTGTCCGGATTCTTCCAAGTGCCTCCAGTTGTTTGTCCGAATGCGATGTTTTACATTTTGGAGAGTGGCATCGTCCTTGGTAGCATCAAGGATGGCTTCCAAGGGAACTGCGGGTGGTTTGGCTTGTATGTATGTATGTATGCAGCATTTGTAAAGTGCACTTGTGCCACTACAAAATGGATGTATTCCTCAGCTAATGATGGATTGGATCTGGATGTTGCTTTGGGGTGTCGGGACATATAATCAGCAGGATTTGCAGCTTTTCCCGGCTTGTGGACAATAGTATAGGTATATTCTTGAAGGCGGACGCCCCAGCGCTCTATTCTGGGTGGCATTTTGGCTCGGGGATTTCCAAAGTTGGTTATCAGGGCCTGGTGATCCGTGATGAGTGTGAAATGCTTCCCGTAAATGAAAATGTGGAAATGCTCGCAGGCCCAGACCACCGCCAGACTTTCCTTTTCAGGCTGGGAGTAAGCTCTCTCCGTGTCCGTGAGACTCTGACTGGCATATGATACAATTTACCGCTGATCACTCTCTTTGTCATGTTGGGCTAATATTGCTCCCAGTCCTACAGGACTCGCATCCACAGTAATTTCAGTTTTCCTTCTCGGATTGAAATATGCAAGATTGTCGGCAGATTCAACCGCAGTTTTGATGTCATGAAACGCTTGATCACATCTCGTGGTCCATTGAAATGGGTGTCCTTGTTTGGTCAGCTTTCTCAGGGGGTAGCTGATTGTGGCATAGTCCCTGATATAGCGTGCACAGTAGCTTGCCATGCCTAGGAAGGAACGTACATCACCCGCGTCTCGCGGCCTGGTTGTGTCATTCAGAGCGGCAATCTTTTCTGGATCTGGTTTCATTCCGGCGCCTGAGAAAATGTGTCCGAAGAATTTTAATGTTGAATTGTGGAATTCACATTTATCTTTATTTAACGTGAGATTGGCCTCCAGTAAAGCATGACAGACGCGGTCCAGCGCTGTGTCATGCTCGTGTAGTGTTGCTCCATAGACCAATATGTCGTCACTGTAATTTAGAGTGTTGGGATTGTGATGGATTACCTTTCGAATGGCTTCCTGAAAAATCTCAGCGGCTGAAGAGACCCCAAAGTTAAGTCTTTTGTATCGGAACAGGCCTTGATGAGTCGAGAATGTGGTTATATATCTCGATATTTCCAATTGGTGGTAGCCTTTGTTAAGGTCTAATTTGGAAGATATTTGTGCACCATTGAGTGATGCAATCATGTCGCTAATGTGAGGCCCTGGGTGTCTTTCTCTCTCAATGGTGGTGTTGGGTGCCCTTATATCTACACAGAGGCGCACTTTGCCAGGTGAGCCCTTCTTAGGCACAACGACCACTGGAGAGACCCAGGGAGTGGGTCCTGACATTCTTTCGATGATGTCAGCCTGGAGAAGATCTTGCAGTTCCTCCTCTACAGACTGTTGAAGGTGAAATGGGATCTTTCTGTGATGTTGTGCTTTCAGAGTCACTCGTTCATTTATATGCAGTCGAACTTGGCAGTGAGCTATCATTCCAAGTCCCGTGAATAACTTCGGAAATTTGTGAACTATGTTAGGTTCGTCATCGACTTTATACAAGATGTCCACTAGTCGAAGTCGTTCCGCCGTGGGCAAGCTAAGAAGTCAGTCTGCTTCAGGACCATCGATGACGTGAACGCGGGCTGGAATGGTCCTGTCCTTGTATGTGAGATTGGTCGGGAATTGTCCTAAACACGGAAGAGGTTTCTTGGACATCCAAGTGTATACCCGTACATTTGCTTTATGCAAGTGTGGTGGTGGACTCATTTTCTTATATTCTGTAACCGAAATGTAGTTGAGAGATGCTCCACTGTCCAGAACAAATTTTGCCCAGTGTGCGTCCATCTTAATATCTAGTCGCTGGTATTTCTTCAGCCGGTCCTGATCCGCAAACATGCAGACGTATTCATCACTGTCTTGCGATATTGGTGACAGCGACCTTGACTCACGAGATTGCGATCGCCAAGATCAATATGTCCCATGAGACTGACGACTGGATCGTGAAGAGCCAGTAGAAGAATCCCTGTAGTCCCTCACTGCTTTGGCATGATGTTGAGTGTTCAATTGTCGGGCTTGTCTGTAATTGTCTCTGCAAGCATCTTTGCGAGGTGTTCCGCAGACGTTTTCAAAGTGGTTGTCCCGGCCACACTTCCTGCATTTTTGGCCTAACTCAGGGCATGTCTCCGTGTGAAGGAAATCATAATCACAGCGATAGTTGACGCTCCTGTCGTTTGTCAGTCCGGCTAGAACTGCGACGCCGACGACTTGTATAGTGAGACTGAACTTTGGGTCTAGATGACCTTTGTTTCGTCGAGGCAGACTTGTTGGTGTTGCTATATTGGGGCCGAAATGCTTGCTCCCGTTTTTCACCTTTTCCAGCTTCCATTTTCTTGGCATGTTCTTCTGCCTGATCATGTACCCGTGTCATTTCTTCGATCTCATCCAAAGAATAGCTTTTCTTTAGCAGACGTCTGCGTAATGACTCAGACTGGCATCCTTCTATTATTCGCAGGCGAAGGGCGTCTTCCGTCGAGAACAAATCGAATTCACAATAGCGGGCCAGGCGTCTAAGTCGCGTGATGAAAGTACTCATCGGCTCGTCTTTTTCTTGCGAGGCCAAATTGAACGTATACCTTTCATAGTCAACGTTCCGTTTGAGAAGACATTTTCTGTTTAGTGCGTCGTGCACATTGGCATAAGACGAAGCAGCGTCCGCTGGAAGTTCCTTTATAATTTGACCTACATCTTTCCCAATTAGATTGCGTAGCGCAATCAGTTGCTGCTCCTCCTCGGTCACGTGCGACCCTTTCATGAAGTCTTCAAAGTCTTCTAGCCACTCCTGCCAGCGAAGGCCCATAGCCCCCCTCCCCGATATGAGGACCAAGGGTTCAGGCGGGCGCAGAAACTGGACTCCAATCAAGCCAAATCTGTGTCCAGCCAAGTGCGCTGTGGATGTAGGTGACTCCGGTCTGTTGTTGGTGCTGGCAGAGTCATGCCTCTGTGGTGACGTTGGCGATCCAGACATCGTGAATGACGGTAGTGACGTGAATGTGTTAGACGGATGGTCAAATCACAGGTCCGTCCCAGCGCCTGCCACGCTGTTTAACACGTCCGCTCCACTCTTTACTCGCGTTACAATGTAGGGTCACGAACAGTGTACCTCTGAATACAGGCAATCCGCCAGCTACTGGAAATGTATATATAGTCTCTTACATCAATAGGCATCCACGTCAGGCAAGAAGATGAGCTGGCAATCCCATAAGGCCATTAATCTTTCGTCAGAACCCAGTATAAACCAATCAATCAATCAATCAAGCATTTGTATAGCGCAGTACTCACCCAGAGGGTCTCAAGGCGCTGGGGGAGGGAGGTCCGCTACTGCTCGAACAGCCATGTCTTGAGCTGCTTCCTGAAGGCGAGGTGGTCCTGGGTCAGGCGGAGGTGGGTTGGGAGGGAGTTCCAAGTTTTGGCGGCGAGGTAGGAGAAGGACCGTCCCCCTGTGGTGGCTCTTTGGATGCGGGGGACGGCGGCAAGGGCGTGGCCGGTCGATCGAAGCTGGCGTTTGGGTGCGTAGAAGTTGAGGCGGTTGTTGAGGTTTCCTGGGCCTTGGTTCTGTAGGGCTTTGTGTGCGTGGGTGAGGAGTCGGAAGGTGATTCTCTTGTTGACCGGGAGCCAGTGCAGGTCTCTCAGGTGTCCGGAGATGTGGCTGCGACGGGGGATGTCCAGGATGAGTCGTGCTGAGGCGTTCTGGATCCGCTGGAGTCTCTTCTGGAGTTTGGCGGCGGTTCCGGCGTAGAGGGAGTTGCCGTAGTCCAGACAGCTGGTGACGAGGGCCTGGGTGACCGTCTTCCTGGTCTCAGTGGGGATCCACCGGAAGATCTTGCGTAGCATGCGCAGGATGTTGAAGCACGACGAGGAGACGGCGTTGACTTGTCTGGTCATGGAGAGGGAGGAGTCCAGGATGAAGCCCAGGTTGCGTGCGTGGTCTGTTGGTTTGGGTGCGCTGCCTAGGGCGGGGGGCCACCATGAGTCGTCCCAGGCGGAGGGTGAGGACCCCAGGATGAGGACTTCCGTCTTGTCCGAGTTCAGTTTCAGGCGGCTGTTCTTCATCCATTCGGCTACCTCTTTCATCCCTGCGTGAAGGTTGGCTCTGGCGGTGGCGGGGTCGTTGGTGAGGGAGAGGATCAACTGGGTGTCGTCAGCATAGGAGATGATGTTGAGGTTGTGCTGGCGTGCGATGTCTGCGAGAGGGCTCATGTAGACGTTGAAGAGGGTTGGACTGAGCGAGGAGCCTTGAGGAACGCCGCAGATGACTTCGGTGGCTTCGGAGCTGAACGGGGGGAGGCGGACTCTCTGTGTCCTTCCTGCGAGGAAGGAGGTGATCCACTCCAATGCCTTTTCCTGGATTCCGACGTTGCTGAGACGCTGCACTAGTGTACGGTGGCAGACAGTGTCGAAGGCCGCGGAGAGGTCTAGGAGGATGAGGGCTGCTGTTTCTCTGTTGTCAAGCAGTGTTCGGATGTCATCGGTGGCTGCGATCAGGGCGGTCTCGGTGCTGTGGTTGGCCCGGAAGCCCGACTGCGAGAGGTCGAGGGAGCCGTTCGTCTCGAGGAAGGCGGCCAGCTGTTTGTTGACGGTCTTCTCAATGACTTTTGCAGGAAACGGGAGCAGTGAGATGGGACGGTAGTTCTTGAGGTCGGTGGGGTCGGCTGATGGCTTCTTTAGTAGAGCGCTGAGTTCGGCGTGCTTCCAGCTCTCCGGGAAGGTAGTGGTGTCGAAGGAGGTGTTGATAATGTCCCGCAGGTGGGGTGCGATGACAGCGTCGGCCTTGTTGAAGACGTGGTGAGGGCAGGGGTCGGTAGGAGAACCGGAGTGGATGGAGTTCATCGTGCGGACGGTGTCTTCGGTGCTGACCGGGGTCCAGGCGCGGAGGGTGGTGGTGGTGGGCGGTGGTTCGGCCGTGGCGTGCATTGGTTGAGTGCTGAAGCTGTTGTGTATGTCAGCGATCTTGTTGTGGAAGAAGGAGGCGAGGGAGTTGCAGAGGTCTTGCGAAGGGGTGATGTCGTTGTTTCCGGCGTTGGGGTTGGAGAGCTCTTTCACGATGTTGAAGAGTTCCTTGCTGTTGTGTGCGTTGTTGTCCAGTCGTTCCTTGAATGCGGTTTTCTTGGTGGCGTGGATGAGTTGGTGGTGTTTTCGGGTGGCGGGCTTGAGGGCGGTCATGTTGTCTGGTGTCGGGTCTCTGCGCCATGTTCTCTCGAGGGTGCGGCAGTTCTTCTTGGAGCTCTTGAGTTCGTCGGTGAACCATGGGGCTTTCTTGCTAGCGGGTCTGCTAGGCGGGGTCTTCAGAGGGGCGAGGTCGTCTGCGCAGTTGCTGATCCACTTCGCGAGGTTGATGGCCGCCTGGCTTGGGTTCGTTGCGCTGGTGGGAGGGTTCATGCTCAGGGAGGTCGCGAGCTGGTCGGCTGTGATCTTGTTCCAGCTTCTGCGTGCAACCTGTTGCTGGTGGTGGTGGACCGTGGTCCTTCTGAAGCTGAAGTGGACGCAGCTGTGGTCCGTCCAGTGGAGTCCGGTGGCGTGGCTGAAGGCGATGTCCTTGCTGGATGAGAAGACGGGGTTGAGTGTGTGTCTGGCGTAGTGGGTGGGGGTGGTGACCAGCTGCTTGAGTCCCAGGTTGGCGAGGTTGTCCAGCAGGGTGGTGCTGTTGCGGTCGTTGTTGTTCTCCAGGTGGAAGTTGAGGTCCCCGAGGAGGATGTAGTCAGTGGAGGGGAGGGCGTGCGGGCTGATGAAGTCGGCGATGTCTTCGCTGAATTGTGTACGTGGTCCCGGGGGTCTGTAGATGAGGGTGCCTCTGAGGGTGGTCTTGGGGTTGATGTGGACCTGGAAGTGCAGGTGCTCGGCGGGTGCGAGGGTGTCGTCGCTGTTGGTCGTGATGCGGATGGTGTTCCTGTGGATGATGGCGATGCCTCCACCGGTCTGGTTGATGCGGTCCCTTCGGATGATCTTGTAGCCGTCTGGGATGGCTATGGCGATGTCGGGCGCTGAAGAGGCGTTCATCCAGGTTTCCGTGAGGAATGCGACGTCTGGGGCTGTGGTGTCGAGCAGGTTCCATAGCTCGACGGCGTGTCTGTGGACGGAGCGGGTGTTGAGCAGGATGCATTTCAGGTGGCTGCTGCTGTTGCTCGTCTTGGTCTTGGTTGGTGCTGGGGTCGTGCAGGTCCGGATGCAGGTGAACTTGCAGGAGTTGCAGCAGAAGGGTCCGTGGGTGCGTTCCGGGGTGGCTCGATAGCATCCTGGGCTTCGGCCGGCGTTGAGTGCGTTGAGGGTGGCGGTGTCGTACGTCCGGCGGGTAGGGTGGGGTCTGCGGGGGCCAGGGGTCCTGGCGCTGGGCGCGGTCCGGCCGCGGACGGGCGCATACGGGCTTACCTTTGGCGCACCTTCGGCGCACAATCGGCGCGCCCGCTGCGCGTCAACGCTGCGCTGTACTTGAAACTCCGTATACAGTCTTTTTCCAGTGCTTGTTGAACTTTTTGAGTAGACGCCTGACCTTAAAATGGCCACCGGGCACTCCTTGCAGGGGATTGGGTGAGGCGCCTGACTCCAAGATGGCTGCCTGTGAAATCTCGCTCCTCGCGAGATTTCGGACTTGAATCACTTAGTGAGGGCAGCTGCAGGAAAGAGAAGGAGCTCTGCACCTGGGAAGGGACGATCCCAGAGATCCGTTGCAGCGCTGGACTCCACACTCCTTCGTGGGCAGCACAGACAGGTGCAGCCTCCTCACACGCGATCGGGGTGGGCTCCCGGGTCGCGATCAGCATGGCACGCCTCCTCCTCCTCACACGCGACCGGGGTGGGCTCCCGGATCGCGATCTGCAACTCGCACCTCCTTCACACTAGACGCGACCGGGGTGAGCTCCCAGGGCGCAGCGGCAGATCTCGCAGGTCCAAGACAGCGGAGCGACCGGCTGTACGGCGGGCACAACGCGACCGGGGTGGGCACCCGGTCCGCAACTCTGCGCAGCTCCAATGCAGCAGAGCGCACACACACCAGGATACAGGTAGGCAGCAGGCACAAGTACTGACCACTGTCGTCTCCAGTTGTCGCTGCACCAGCACAAATGACGCAGACACTAGTATTATTATTATAGGGAGCTTTATTCTTGTCGCTCTTAGCTTCCCTCGCTCCTACTCTACTCTGCCGCTTTCGATCCCCCCTTTCCACCTCCTCACTCTCCTCCCCACCCCTTGGTATCATGTGCCGGTCCTAGCGCCCAGCACCGATTATAAACATTACAGGCAGCACAGCAGGAAGGCCTGCGGCACTGCCCTACGGCAAACCTCATAAATGAGGCCCTTGGTGCCTTGCTGTTTCACATGAAAGTGGAAGCATGGTTGTAGGCATGCAGAATAAGACGAACAAGAGCATCTAGTGTGAAATTATACACATCTAAGCACTTCATAATTTGTGGCAAAATGTTTTGAATCAGTTTAATGTAAGTCAGGTTTAAAACGTGCTAAACCTCAGAATGTGTAAAGGCAGAACTACACGCTTTTTCCTGAATTGACATTTAGGTGCCGCATCGTAAGCAGCCCGTCGGTTTACTTTCTGACCGCCGCATACAATGCTGGTGGTCGGAAAGTAAACTGACCCGTCATTCGGGCTGGCTTCTGATGGGCTCATGGAGCCCGTCAGTCAGTCGGATCCGGCTCGTAATTCCAAAGGGCGGGACTTTCCGCCCTTAGGATTACAATGCATGGTTACCAACATGGTTTCCATGCCGGCCAGCCACGGGGTGCAGGGATGAACAACATCTCCCATTTCTCAATGGGCGCTTGTGTTACTGCTGGTTTATGGTGGTAACACGAGCTCCCATTGAGAAATGGTAAGTGAGAGATGGGAATATGCAACCGAACAGTATTCAGTCGCATTGTAATTAGCCAGTCTAGACCGCCAACTGAAGATCGGTCGGTCCCAGGACCGAGACAGTGTCAGGCCCTTAGTGTGTAAAACACA
The DNA here is from genome assembly GCF_964204655.1 of Triturus cristatus. Classification (NCBI taxonomy): domain Eukaryota; kingdom Metazoa; phylum Chordata; class Amphibia; order Caudata; family Salamandridae; genus Triturus; species Triturus cristatus. Next base: position 681,271,848 of record NC_140587.1, read on the forward strand.
CACATGTTGCCAAGAATATCTCCTTTCTACTCATCATGGTTTACTATTAAAAAAACACAAATAATGAAAAGCCATTTTTCTTTTTTTGCAGCTACAATTTTGCAGCATGAACTGCCTTTCAACTTAGCTGCTGGCTATGACAGGAGGCATTATGGCATCACAACTCAACTTTTAGAATGCAGAATTGTATTAGGATTATTAATTGTTTCCTACGGAATGGGGAATCACGGGGACAAACAGTATTACCTCACCGATTTGTGTTGATTATTCCTGAACTATAGCCCTCTTTTGATTAACATATACCACCATGATTCACTTAGTGTGTATGTCTCCCCAGAAATATTCAATTTTGCATACAGCAATACCCCATGGAATAGAGATTCAGAGTGAGAACCTAAAAAAAGGTTATTTATAATATGTGTTGAACTGAGAAACCTTTCCTTCTATTCCATAAAATATGTCTGTTTTTCATGTTTCTTTCACCCACTCAGAGGCAAATAAATGCACCTTCAACTCATCCTCGCACTCTTTTAAGAATAAGAAATCTAGGGAACAACGTGCAAAAGAATTATGTACCATCTTTTGATATAGGAATAAAACACTGCCGATGTGCCTCAAATAGGTTGCATAAGTGCCCCATTAGAAAAAAATTGTTTCCATTTATGCTGTATTTCATCCGTTTTCCAATTAGGAAGTTTGCTCACTATTAAGATTTATTCCTCTAACATTTTGGAACTCTCATTAAACAGTCCTAAGATAATTAGAGACCTTTCCAGGTATTCCGCCTCGCGCTGCAACCCATACATCTTCTTTTCTCGGCGTTGACTGTTTTATTTGCAGTATCCAATTCTAATTTTTTAATAAGATGAGCATTTCTTGAACTCAAGAGGTAACACAATGGGAGATTCAGACAGGGGTTTAGAGGTCTGCCAAGAAACCTTCAGGAGAGATAAATTGTACCTTTCAGAAAAAAAGAAATGACAATATAACTTTATTTCTCACAATACACCCCTTGTGAATGCCCTGTAAAGCAGCTGCCTCATTTGCAGGCAGGCTCCTGATACATTGATTCTGCTTTAGGGTCGTGCTTGTTGCCCATTCATAGTTAGTGAAAAAATATTGATTTTGAAATTGTATTTAGAGGGGAGCGTAACCATTGGAAATCCGCTAAAGGGCATTGAGCACTCCTGCAATTTTAGGAGTTGGGAAGATGGCGAAAATACCAACGCATTTAAAAAAAATAGGACTCCAGAAATAAAGGTTCGACCGTGTCAAAAATGGCAAAATCCTCCGATCTGCGAGTTCTAGTGCTAATGTACTAAAGCATGCAGTATCGGCATATTAAAGCCATCAGGAGAACACAGGGAGAACAGTTATATGCAAGGACTAAGGTGGAAATGGAAACATACACCCAAAAAACACAATAGCATTAGGTGAGGAATGAATTCTCCACTGGTTGAGGAAAGACTTGAGTGAAAAAGCCTCAAGCCAATAGCTGAAAGAGGCTGGTCGAAAAAAGCCAATGGTTGAAAAGGCCCACTCTGACCTCATTACTAGTGGGGCGCAGTAATTGGTGTGATATTTATAGTTGAGGATAAAAATCCAACTCTACTGAGTCTGAATTTATCAGGTGCAATACTGGTATGATTTTTTGGGAAAACATGCAGGTTGTGGTGCTTACAACACCAGCATGTGCATGCTCTGCTAGATACTAGACATTTCCCCCCAATAAATATCATCAGGTTTGACCTTCTGATATTTATCAGAAAACTCATATTGTGATATATAAAGTAACAGCAGTTACCACACATATTGCAAGTAACTTGGCCGCTTGTGATGAGGGCCTGCGTTTATTGTAAGCAAACTAATGTTCATAACATAATATTTATGAGGTAGGTCAATTCATTAAATGCAACCCAAAATTCTGAGTGCTTGTGTGCCAAAGAAAATTTGTTCTGCAATTTTAAGTTGCCGCCTAAACAAGCGGTGGAACATAATGAACCTACTAAACAAAAAAGTATGAATCACAAAACCTTGCAGTACGACTCCTTATATTCTCCCTGGAGGCTGGTGCTATTTGCACTCATCCTGAGAATGAAGCCCCCAGTCCAGATGGGGTACCCAAGGAACAATATAAACTCGATGTGAATCTGTGGGCACCTCTGATTACCAAATATGCTAATCTAGTTTGTAAAACTGGTTTACCGGTGCATAGGGATTCAGCCATTATAGGGAATCATATGACCCTGAGTTCGTACATGCTGATTTCCCTGTTAGATCCGACAGTGAAAGTCATAGGTTGGGTTATTCTTAACAGATTACCATTATAGGTGACCGATAGTCATATATTCTCCAGAGCACAGTATGGATTTAGGTCCGGTTTCGGTATGCTGAGGCAGTACCTTAATCTGAACCTCCAGATAAGTACATGATCGCCAAATGCAGTCCCATTGATCTAACTTTTATGGATCTCTCCTGCTCGTTTGAAAGTAGTCAGATCCTAATTATGGGGCATATTAGAGTCTATCTGGGTGGATAGTAGTTTGGCTGCTTTTCTACGACCCTTTCATCTTGATCTTAAAGCCTTTGCAATATACGGGGCAAATAGCGAATGTTTAGAGGCCCTTAGTCTGGAAAGGGGAGTTTGACAGGGTTGTTTCCTAGTGCCCACCTTTTTTTATTATACATCAGTGGGCTAGACCCAGCCCTGGTTAGCAAGGGCAGGGACATGCCAACTGTGCAAGGTAGTGCTGTACCTGTCCTGTTATATGCAGACAATGTCATGTTACTATCTAGAACATCCAACTGGCTCCAAACCCTTTTAGACACTTCTGTTTGCTTTATGGATGATATGGGCCTGACCACCGACCTAACCAAATTCTTTGTAATGGCCTGAGGTCCGAAGAACATTAGGTCACAATGTATCATGCTATATGGTACTCCAATTCGGGAACACACACATTTCCTCATTTGGGAGTTACTTTCAATTCTCAGGGTTTATGGCCACCTTCTTTGGCTAGGAGAAGGTTGAAGTTTTGCATTTCTATTAGTTTTTATATAACCTTGAATCCAAAATTGGTAAAATGCCCATAGCGCCAATTATTGAAATCGAAAAAAGTTAATGCCTAGCGACTATTACTTATGATTTTGGGGCATGGTGTTATAACGCTATGTAATATTTGAAAGGGGAGGAAAACAGTGTATGCAGGTGCATCCTGTGTTGTCCAGTCAGTTCACCAACCTACGCAGTCCATGAGGAGATTGGGTTATTGCTGGACTTGGCCCTTTCTGCAGGGCAATCCCCAAACGCTTTGCCTTTATCCTCCTGTTTTCTGAACCTAATTTTGTTTGCTTGTAGGAATCTGCATGCTTTACGACTCATAACCAGTGCTAAAGTGCTTGTGGTCTCTCTTCTTAAAACATGGTAATATTGGCTTGCACCCTATTGGCCTATTTAATTTACTAGTACATCCCTAGTAAAGTGGTGCTGCATGTACCCCGTTCCAGTAAATGAAATGCTACTAGTAGGCCTGCAACATTGGTTGTGCTACCAGCTTAAGAAGCCCTTTAAACATGTTTCAGATCTGGCATTGCAGCCTGTGTGTGCAGTTTTCAACTGCCATTTCGACCTGGACAAAAAAAAGTTCGCCAGGCCACAGCCTTCCTTTTCAATACATATAAGTCACCACTAGGGATAGGCCCTAAATAGCCCACAGGGCAAGGTACCATGGGGCAGATTTATGAGCCCCTTGCGCCACTTTTGCGTCACTTTTCCCATGTTAAAAGTGACGCAAAAGTGGCGCAAGGGGCTCATAAATCTGCCCCCATGTATTTAACAAGTAGTACATGTACTTTTAAGTTTTTTGTGTCTCGGTAGTGAAAAACTCGCTTTTTACTACTGCAAAGCTTGTCTCCCCCATAGGATGACATTGGAGTTGTAATCCTTATTACATTTAATACACTTTAACTTTGAAATGGGAACAGGTGCCTAGTTCATGTTTGGTGTCTTTGCCATTCTAATGAAAACTCATCTTTTGAAAATGCCATTTAATGCATGAAGCCTGTCTCTGGGTCACAGGATTGGGTGTAGCCGACAGCTGGGCTTTGTGTATTACTCTTAGACAGCCACACACAATAGAGAGTTTACGTGTTCCTGGATGAGCCAGCACTGGCAGGATGGGAGGGTGGAGCTGGGCACAACCTTACTTTACACTTGAATAGGTTGTGTCCTGAATACTCACAGAGGGCTGCATACCCCCTGCAGATAGTCTGCACACTGAGAAGGTGAGTCAGAAAGCCTTTCGGCTTCAAAGGGAAACCTCTAGAAGCTTCTCCAACTTTCAAGGAGGGTCTAGGTATAAATATTGGAACGCAGACACCAACAATTTAGTACACGTCTGGGCCTGTGGATACTCTGCCAGGACGACTGCTGTGCTGCTGAAAGGATTGTCACTCTGCTGGAATGGTGCTCTGAAGGACTACTGCCCTGCTGTGCAGACCTGTTACCTTCTGCCCTCTTGCCTGGGTGAGAAGGACTGGACCTGCATCTGCTGAACCTATGACCCCAGAATGACTCCAAGGCTAGTTGGCTGGTTTCCTGACTAGAGCCTCAGGGACAGAAGGCTCCAAAAACCTTGAAACCAGCACCTGGACTCTGCCATGTGTGAGTCCTCCCCTGCCAAGTGGTGCAGACCCAGTCCTGGACTCTTGGAAGTGGGACTGAATGTGCTCTGCCACCCTATCTGTGGGTCCAGCTGAACCGATATATCTCCTCTGCTGCACAAACATGAGCAGAAATGATGCATTCCCTCTGCTATGAGGGTTCTTTCAACACAAGGACTCCACATTGACCTCGCAGACTGCGCTGGGACAGCTGCTGTGTGAAGCTTCACCGATGTAGGCCCTTGTATCGTATATCTCTTGTTGACGCCAGCTTCGATGACAACACTAGTTCTCACATCACAGGCTCACAGCTCTTCGGAATTGACGCATTGCCTCAACTGTGCGAGGCATCTGCAATAACGGACTTCGCATCGCAAGCCCTTGTCGACGGGATCCTCAATGATGATGCAGGACTTCGAATCGCTGCTCTGCAGAACCGATGCATCACCTCGGCTGCATGACTCATCCTTATCGTGGGGCCTCACAACTCTCTGCAACCAGGATTTAAGGTACTCTTGCTCTCGGGCCTCACTGGATCCCTGAAAGCTGGCATGCGCTCCATCGCGTTCAGCATGAACATGTGACTTTGTGCTGGTCTGGCTCAACCAGATAGCCACATAGTTTCATGCTTTTTGGTGCTATATTTACTGAACTCTTTAAAATTGAATATCTCTGGTTCTACAGATTGGATGTTTGTTGTTTTGTTCTTGTTTTATTCATTAAAATGTATTCTATTTTTCTAAATTGGTGTCGGCTTATTCCTGTGTTGTGTTTTTACTTTATTGCTGTTTGAAATGCTGCATAAATACTTTACATATTACCTCTAAGTTAAGCCTGACTGATCTGTGCCAAGGTGCTAGAGAGTTGAGCACAGGTTAATTTGTGGTTTGCTTGTGTCTCACCCTGACAAGGATTGTGGTCGCTGCCTGAGTAGGATTTCACCCCCCTCAACTAGTAACCCAATTTCTCACAATTATCTTATGTCGAGGATCATACTAACTTTGCCCCCTTGATGCTGTCGTCTTCCATTTGGTGCAATCATGAGGATATTTTCAACAAGGAGATTAGTCAGTCAATCAGAACTTACTTTATTTGGTTAATTACAACCATAAAATACACACAAAAAGCAATCAACATCAAAAACAATGAAAACCATAAAACATCCAAAAACCACAATTTATATAAATAATCACAAAGACAGTAAAAAATTGCAATATGAGAATAAAAATGCCTCTCAACCAGGGTCGAACTAAAAATAAAGCCGCTATAATATTCTTACAGACATCATCTTTTTCTGTATGGCATTGCAGCCACTAAAAATCCTGCAACATAAAATGACTCCAGCGAACTCAATAGCATCTGGAGCTAAATCAGTGCCGGTCTAGCTTGTACAAAGCCCTTCCCTTTAAGTAGTGGCAGACAAAAACGTTGTTGTAATATAACAATGCTTGCAGAAACCACAAATTGGAGTGTATCCTGACAGGAGAAATTATCACAGGTGCAGGGACCCAGATCCTCCACCTTTTGTCTCCCCTGGGGTATAGCAAGCAACCAGTGAAAATGATTTAATCTAAACCTGGTTAAAAGGGAACGATGATAAGTTATTCAGAATCTCTAGTAAATGGGGTTCTGTTGAAGGACAAGTTTTTAATACAATACAAGACCGTAAGGTGGGTTTAATGAGCTCCCTTGCTTCCTGCTTCACACCTGCAATAGAGTAGACAAGAAGTGCTACAGGACCCACTGCAAATCTGTCCTGGAGAGCCCACTGGGGCACACAATAGCATAGGGGTGACCCTGTTTCTGCGCTAAGGTCTTAATATAGTGAATCCAAGGGATACTATTGGCTGTCTCTAAGGACAAACAATCTTTAACAATTTTCTTATTTAAGTCCAGGGCGGGAATAATCTAGGTCCTGATCCAGAGCATCAAGGGAGATAATGCCACCAGATCAGAAATATACCCTATCCTCAATTTTTCGTGGGCAATATAGGAGGCTACAGATTGAGGAACAGAGAGTAAACTTTGCAAGAATGTATTCTCCACTATCTGTAGGTCCCCAGGATCCTTATAGCCCAAGACCTCACTCCCTTAACAGGCAATGGAAATACATTTTTCCCTATGTATCTTCAAAAGGACCAGCACTGACTTGGCCCCCAATCTTTTGGCAAAGTCAAGAACAGCAATTGCAGTTCTTGACATAGAATTTATTTTTGCGTTACGTAATGGAGCCATTGAACGCCTTTCATCCTACAAAACTCCCAGATAGGAAAAGGTACCCTGGTTATTGCAATACCATCTCCGTATTGCCTTCCTTGGATTGTATTTCTTGGGCCCATTACCATAGTGAGGGACTTTGAGAAGTTAGTGCTCAAATTCAACAAGTTCTTAAAATCTATGAAGGAATTCAGCAGACTTTGGAGCCCGACAGCTGTGCTTACCAAGAGCACAGTGTCGTCTGCATAGAGAAGCACCAGTATAAAGTGTGTATCACCCAGGGGAACATCACTACTTGTGGTACATAGAGTTGAGCCCAAAATGTTGCTGTATAAAGTGAATAATAAAGGTGCTCAAATGCAGCCCTGTGTACATTGAGTGGTAAAGAAAGGATCCTGCTGTGATTGTATCTTACACCGGCAGAGAGATCCAAGTGGAGCTCATGCAGAAGATTCCCAATATTGGGATTGATCAACAGAGGCCACAGTTTTGATCTACTCCCTCGGTCAAAGGCAGATGTTAAATCCATAACTGCCAAGTGCAGTGTACCTCTCTTGGCCACCGAGTATTTCCCTATTATCAACTGGAGGTTAAGGCATTGGTCTATGGTACAAGCAGATTATAATTGATTGCTTATCCTGTGATAGGGGTCTCCAGATTCCTTGGTTATCTTACATCAAGGTTATCTGCACTAAATTAGGTAGGCCCTCTTTCTTCTCAAACCCAGAAACATTATCTGAAATTGATCAACACTATCCTAAAATAATTTTCAGGGATGCTAGGCAAGGGTAAAGAGAGATGGTAGCACTTCAGAAATCCATGAATAAATATTATATATTGCTCAAACCAAAGGTAGGGTTGGTTTGGCGCCATTAGATGTTAGTACTGCTTTCCCCTGGGCCAGCCAGTTTTACTCATCTGCTGTTATTACCTGTCCCTGTGATGTGCACTCTGCAAACCCTGGCACACTTTGTATTTTATTGTAAATGTTATCACATTTATACCAAAAGGTTTTTAATACCTCTACTTCAGGGTGCCACATTAAACATATGTATTACTATGTTATTATATAATCAGATGCTTTGTTTCCCCAATGATTTTGCAAGTTTTAACATTTCTGAAATTTGCATTGTTGTCATCAGTCTCTAATGTTTCAAATTGTGAGGTATATATTTAAGAATATTTATCATTTTAATCTGGGTCTGTATCTCTATGAATTCTACATATGCTTAAGGTCGATGTTGTGCTTTTGTGATTAATTTTTAATGATTGAATAAAGCTAGCTAGACCCAAAGGTATCATAGAGCTTTACATGTTATGTGAATACCTTTAACAATGAATTACATGTGATGATTTATGAGGGTAAAAAATACATAAAAAGTGTAGAAACCATACATCATTAAAGTATTAGAAAATAAACACCAATCATATATAATTGTAAAACATTTTGACAATGGAGGTGAGATAGATGAGAGACTGAATGAGACAGACTACTGTCTCGGAGGATCTAGTCGAAGAGGGTAGCGTCTTTGAGATTTGTAGATGAGTTTGTGGTTGTATTGAAGTAGTTCTTGAGCAGTAGAGATTTGAGGTCCTGTTTGAAACAGGGGAAGGAGAGGTTGCAGCGGACAGTTTTGGGGAGCGAGTTCCAAATGATAGGAACATTACCCGAGAAAGAGTGCGCCTGGGAAAATGTCTTCTTCAGCTTTGGTGGTACAAAAAGAGGTTTGGAGCAGTATAGAGCCTGGCTTCTTCCTGGTCTCAAAAGTTTGGTTTCTAGGTATTTTTTTTTTGTGTAGGGCTTTGTGTGTGATAGAAGCTGTCTTGAAGATGCATCTACCTTCAATGGAAAGAAAGTTAAGACTCAAGAGGGCAGGTGAGATGTGGTCAAACCATTTAATTTATGTGAGGAGCCTGGCAACCGCATAATGGCTGCTCTAAGGGGGCAAGGTGACTTTTTGGAGTTCCTGTTATGATGGCATTGCCGTAGTCAAGTTTCAATTGTACTACCATTTTAAGATTGTCAGGGGAATGAGCAGTTTAATTTGCTTCAGATGTTTAAGTGTGAATATCACTCCTTTGGCTGAGTTGTTCATGTGCTACTTCATTGACATATCTTTGTCCAATGTGATACCCAAACACCTTCCGGAGTTAGATAGTGAGAGAGAACAGTTAGTAGCAACATTTGTTGCGAGCGGTGCTGTAGATTGAATGTGAACCATCTCAGGACTGTGCCTTTGATGCCAATGTGGTTCTTGAGTGTCTCAAGTAAAGCTGTGTGATTTACAGTATCAAATGCTGCAGAACGATCTAGTAGGATTAGGAGACAGGACTTGCCTTCATCTAAGGTTCTGAGAATGTCATCTGTTATATTGACCGTAGCAGTTTCTGGGCTACAGCCTTTCTGAATCCTGACTGCACTGTGTAGTGGAGGTTGACTTCATAGTAAAGTGATTACATTTCTGCAGATGCAACTTTACATCATTAGTTCCACAATAAATTTATCGAACTGGAATCCTTTTGCAGTAGTATTTTCACCACCTGAGAAATGCAAAAAATTATCTGCACATTGCAACTGTAATTCAGTATATATTTTGGTGCAATGTTGCATAAGTGCCATTGCAACCTATGTAATCAGGCCTTATTTGAGCTGCTCAGCACTCAACAAAAGTGGTGGGACACCTCTTCCTGTCTCCACCGCCTCCTGCATGTCTTCCTCAGACATGAAAAACTATTATTTTATTTTGAAAACATCATTAGGTTTGAGAAAGTTACAATTCCATGGTTGTAAGGGGTAGGGTGTGATGCGAGTTTAGCAAAAAGTATATAAATGTGCGGTTGAGTTGGAAGTGTTCTTTAGTTTGTTGAATAATATCTAAAATTGTTTGGGCTTTTAAATACAAAACAACGAATGCACGAAAAATTAACGTTATAGACGCAGGAAACAGTGGCTGCAGTTGCCGACAACAAACAATGCAATGGAAAGTGAAGTTAAGCAGTTGTAAATGGTATCTATGGCATAAAATTGTAGCATGGGGGCATTTGAACATTGAAATTTGTGTCTAATAGCTCCTGCATAATTAAGACAAATACTGGGAAAGGCAATAAGGTCTCCCCCTTAGAAAGTGAGTGCCAACCTATTAGCTTTACCAGCGCTTACTCGCATTGGCACTCCTTGTGCATTTATTGAGGGAATCCTGAGGTTTGTTGGAATGACCAAGTAAAAAAACACACATAAGCATACACAATGAGTTTAACATGGAAATATAGTTCATGATTGATGCTTCAGTTTTGGCAGTGGTTGATGGTAGTAATACAGCTACCCATTTCTGGGGCTGGACATATTTTTCTTCTTAAGACCTTGACTCAGTGTGAGAGAGAGAAAGGCAGAGAAGAGAAAAATTTAGGATGAAGAGGAGGATAGGGAAATATTTACAAAGGGAGTAAGCAGGGCGGAAAGGGAACCTGAGTAGATAAAGAGGCAGGAAGTATAGGATGGTGGAAGAAAGGGGCATGAAGGGGATTCAAGACTAGACAGCCTACATATTTGGCAACTATGGCATTTAGCAGTATTGGTGGCAGGCTCCTAAGAATATTTTGGGGCTCTGCATGTATGTTTTCAAAAATTAAGCACTGCCTTCAATAATAAACATGTGGCTTCTAGAGCTACTTTATTAGAGGCCCGCTTTAGAGACACCTCCTAAAGCCTACTCAATAAAAAACAGAAAGTTAGTTACCAGGGAACTAAATAATTATATCTATACACACAAAATGGAACAACTCTCCTCTTCTGAATCCCCTCACCCATTTCCCTCAAGGCTTTAAAGACAGTTTAAATAATGCTGTAGGAACCGGGTATGCTTACCTGGTGAGCTGTGTCTGAGCTCGAAGGACTTCCGGTATGACGTGTTTAGCCCGTCTCCCTCAATGCAATCTAGAGGGTGTATAATCTAACACAGCTGTGACTTCCACAATGTGCTTAGTAAGATTCTCACATTCAGATGAGAGGTTCCTTGGCGAATGGTGGCAGGGCTTGAAAGTTTCCACTGCTTAGTTCAGCAAAGACTCCTGGCAAAAAATGGCAAATGCAACGTAGGAATAAAGTATTTGGGGCCACACGCTGGACCGGTCTATTCTGGCATGGTATCCGGCTGTCCCCTAGCTTCAATACCAGCATTGATGCTTAGATTCCTACCCAACTGAAGAACGTCATTAAATGATGTGTTACACCCCCGTTGCTGAAAGATAAAATAATAATAATAAGATAAATGTTTTAATTCCAGTTCCTTGTAGGGTGAAACCTCACTCCAGGTCATTTCGGGCACTGCCACCAGTTCTTAACTTTTATCCTACAGTTTATTGATTAGAAGTGTTTAGTCTGTTTAGTTCAAAGCAAGCATAATGACACTACAACACCCAGAAAGTATTAAGCTAGCACCCAAAGGTCCAGGACTGGAAACAGGGTTTATAATTACGTAGAGCAAGGTGGCCAACTCAAATCATTCTGCTGTTCAAGAAACGTACCTTTTTTCTTCTTTTTTGTTTTTTACACGGCACTTCAACATAAATCAATGCTACTACTACATAACTTGATTAAAAATATTTGGACCAGATTGCTTCCATGCCTGCAACAACTAAGTAAAGCCAGCATATTGACAGCCAATTACTACCAAAACATGGTATTCGGAGCGATGGCATTGCTGAATAAAAGGTGAACACTTTTTATATCCTAATTAAAATTTATGTAAGAAACTGAATAGGAGATGGAAATACAACATGTCCCCTTAACCGATAAGAACAGAAGAACAAATAATAAAAACACCCTGAAAATGTGAAAATGCTGGACGAGTACTTACAATACTAAGGTTGTGTGACATGACAGGTCCAGAGTGGCATTACTTGGAGAGCAGTGCATACCAAAGAAGGGAATTGTGAACCATGTTATGATAAATCAAATATGGTGAAGTCCACGAAGGGATATCAACTTGAAATCACAATGTGGCACACTGCAATTATGATGCGGAATGCTAATTTTCTGGGTTTTAATGCATCCCTGTTCTGCTTAAAACCGTATAGTAACATTATTATTAATAAGTAGCTTTTCGTGTCAGACAGATTACCAAGTCATCCAAACCATGAATATCCATGACAACTACACAGAAGATAGCATGGCATGCATAACAGTAAAATAGAAAAAAGCTTGTAGCACATGTTGCATACTGAAGTGGGTAGTGGCGGTGTGGAGGGAAATGTTCATCACAGATAACATGACATAAAATAGCAATCCATATGTTGTCATATCATGACATAACATAAGGTAATGTGACATAACGTGAGATAAAATGACATGACATGAATAGTGGCTCACAAGCCTCAACAAGTATACTGCAGGCAAAATGAAACAGAGTATAACATTTGAAAGCTATTTCAGTGTCTTAAGGGAATAAAGTGCAAGCATTGTTTACTAGAGGATCTCTGCTACAGGAGATTATATGGCACATGTGTTAGAACAGCTTCCTGGGATTCCAGCGCAGTCACTGGTGATGGCGTGGAAACGTTTTTCTTTAATGTAATCAGTTCAATCCTTAACTTACAATGGGTGTTTCTAGCTCTGCATCAAAATCTTCTTTCGAATGGAGCATCTCAATAAACATCATCAATTTAGTCATTTAGTTCAGTCCATGATGAGAGTTTTGGATCCGTTTGAAAACCTTTATTTGTTGATAAACGTTTGGTATATTTGTTATTTTTGGCCTCTTTATTCAAATTAGTGAATCAAATAAATCCGTTTAAAGAAATATCATGAAAATCATGGCTAGATTCAATTAAGAAAATTGCATTGTGTTCCATAAAGGAAATTAAGGCCCTATTCCAATCTAAGCGGTTCCTAACCTACCAGAACCCATAAAGAGTCCTATTGGAAAAGAGCAAGATTTAGAGGAGCATTGAAATAGAATCAGTTTGAAGTTGAACTCCTCTTAAAGAGTAGTTCTAGAAACACGTCCGAGTCTCTTCTCTCCAGCAGCATTAGCAAACTGTCACAGTAACAACTGTTCAAAGTTAAGCTAAGAAATCAGTCACAGCAGTAGCCATAATCGTTAAAGAAAATAGTCACCCACAATGTAGTAGGCAACAGAAATCACAGTCGGCAGTGGCTCACAACGAATAGGGCAAAAGTGCAAAGGGAAATAGTGATAGTTGCAGAAAATAGACTAGACCAATCTGAACAACAGTCCTTAAATTCTAACTAGGAACAAGTATATTTTAAACACAAAAACACACATAACATTCCATGCTGGCAGTAGCGGCTTCTGGAGGGAGTGCCGCGGGGCGGGGTGGAGAAGGGTCAGGGGGGGCCTAGTAAACTCCGGATTAGGGCTGAACAGAGTTCAGTAACTAAATAAATAAATAAATTTAATAACATTGCGCGAGCTGCAACGCCAAACCGGCGATGCAGCGCGCAATGTAATTTGTTTTATTTAGTTACTGAACTCCGCTCGGCCTTAATCCGTAGTTTACTACCCCCCACCCTGCCCCGCCCCACCCCGCCCCACCACCCCGCGGCACTCCCTCCAGGAGCCGCTACTGCATGCTGGTGTTAGGTCATCTTAAGCCAATGGAAGGATCGTCCATTGGTCTGCTTCTTCTGCCTTCATTCTCACAGTAAACGTACAAAGTCGGCAAGGTGCTATCTACAAGTGTCAACTCAGTTGCTAAACATTCATGTGCGTAAGGTTCATTCTGAATTCCCATGAGCACCCTACAGTCTAAAGTATTAGCTCTTCAGTATCCCACTACATAACCATGAAACTATTCTAAAGTCAGAAACATTTGAGTTGTAACTTATGATATAAAATCATGAAATTCACATCTTCATGTGAGCATATGTGGCAGCTAGAAATGAACTAAATACGATGTGAAGGAGGAAATACATTTTAAAGTCAGCACATTCTACAGACATTACATGTTTAAGGAAGTCAAGTGTGAATAATTTATTAAATAATATTGCATAGTTCAGCATTTCCTAAAAGCATTTATTTATTAAACAAGAAAATGAACTGAAAGATAGAACGATGAATGAGGCATACTGCAACATAGTAGTGTAATTATGATAAAAATGAGTGCTTACTACAACAAAAAAAACAAATCACGCTATTCATTAATTTTGCACGTTGAAGAAAAGCCACATTTTCCCATGTTTCATTCTTTTGAGCATTTTCCTGTTAATCTCTAGTGTAAATTATGGCATTATTTTAAGCTAAATTTTCCTGTTCTATCAATGGTTAGCGGTTCCAGTTGTAATGACTGGAGTTGCTTACCACTGGTGTCATTGAGTCACGGTACTGCTAGACCCTGGAATTACTGAGTATTACTTCTTAGGGCAGGATAAGCCGCAAAGTGATACAGACGATTCTCTGCTCACTTTCACACCATAATTCAGAGAAACTCCGAATAATGGGGCACATCAACAACAACCGGCGAAAATTATCGCAAAGCGCACTTAGCGCTTGGATCATTATCGCCGGCTAGCGTGAATTTTTATCGCTGAGATAGCGTGCTATTAGCAACGCTTATCTCAATAGCGATAAAAATCTACGCGCTAACAGGCTAATGTGAGATTATCGCTGGAAACCCAGCGATAATCACACGTTACCTTGTTGATAGGAACAGGCAAACTTAGCCATGATATCCTCCTTCCATAGGATATCATGGCTAAGTCTGAAAATTAGCAGACGTAAAAAAGCAGCGTTAACCGCGGTTAGCGCTGCTTTTTTGTCTCTAAAGGGTTAGCGACATTCTTGATAATAGGAGAAATGTCGCTTAGCGATGTTTCTCCTATTATTTTACTCTGGAACGCCCCCTTTGCATCTCATTAGAGATGCAAGGGGAAGCGTAGAGTAAAAGGGTGCTAACATGCAAATTTGCGTGTTAGCACCCTGTTGTTGATAGGGAGCTAGTTTTATCTCTGCTTTTTTGGCTTTTAAAGCCAAAAAAGCAGAGATAAAGTCCTTGTTGATATGCCCCTATATGTTTGAACTTTAGACAACTTTTACGGTCCCAAATCTGCAGCAGTCAATCATGGCCAAAGGCTTGAACTAGATCTATATCACTTCCATAAATCACCAACGACATGCTTTAAATTGTGTAAGACGTTCTTATTGTGTCCTTATAGTGTGTAACTTCCACACAAAAGTTCTCTTGGAGCTGTTGAAAAAACTAATTAGCTGTCAAATGGAAGATTGCACCTTCTGCCAGTCAAAGTTCTTCACAATTTATGAGTTGAGAAGGAAAATATTAAATTACCTTTCCTGATAATCCCTCAAAATAAATCAATGTTGACACACTTCCTCCAAGCAAAGCGCGAATCTTGTGTGTGCTCCGCAAGCAGATCAATGTACTAGCATGAAGTGTGCTGAAAGTCGTTGAACTCCTATGTCAGTATGTAAAGTGGCCTCGAGAGTTCTAATGTAACTCTAAACTCTAAATTCTGTGAATGATTAATGCATGAGCATTCTGAATTAGAGTATTAGAGTGGATTAGGAAGGAAGTGTAGCTAGGAATTCTTAAAGCGATTATGTAAAGTCCACAATGCAAGCGCAACCCTGGTGAATGCTCACATGACATTATTTATTTAAGTATTTTCAGCTCCATGTTACCTAGGAAGCAATGGTCAGGTCTCGAACTTTATTTGACTAATTATTAGTAGGTGGTTAGTTAGTTCAATTGGAAAAACAGAAGTGCTCCAGGGCTGCACATCCCAGAATTTATTAGGCTTCTAAACTAAACATCAGGAAAGGAAGATTACCACTTTGGTGACATGGAGTGATTTAGAAACCTCAATTTAATTATATTTGTGTTTAGCACTCTCAAAAACTCGCAGCTGTAGAGACACTGCAGTAATTATGACGGTAGGTTTATATGGCTAATGTCCAATAGCAGCTTTCCCATATTACATGTATATTCCAGTTCATGTTTTCGTTTTCTAAGAATACTCCCAGGTTTGATGAAGGTTGCTTTAATAAGTACCAACAAATCATAAAAAGAGGACAGGCACAATTGTCTGGCTAGTGGATTTTCTCTCGCTCCGCACATCTTTGAAATGGTGGGCAGACCCAGGAAAGAGAGAAGTATGCACGGCCAAACAAGAGTTAGAAAGGCTAATAGAGCTGGCATTTAAAAAAATTAAATTGCTTCATCATTGGTTCCAGTTTTTAGGTCTGGCTTGACCCTGCAGCTGATGCAGCCGTTATGTGATCAACAGAATAAGAACTTTAAAAAGTACTACTGAAAATTTATCGTGAACAACATATATTGGCAAGGTATGCACAGACGTGGGCCCCTTGCTCACTTTGCCACTGGATTCAAGCAATCCTGGCTGATGAAGGTGTGTTACCTCGAAACAAGTCCCAGGATACTTGTTTCTGGTCCAGGGAAGACATGGCTTGGCAGTTCAGGCTAGACTGTTCCCATGAGGCACAGGGTCCAGACTGATTTGCATACAGCTGTGTCTGAACTGGGGTGGTGACGTGAGCTAAAGAACGATGATGGATTCAACCCAGATTTGCGACTGGGGGTGAGTGTCTGAAAAGTTTCAGCGCTCCGTCCATCATCTCCTTGTGTTTGCCAACAGGCATTTAAGTGCGTATTGTCATCACACTGTGTTAAAGCTTGTAAAAAAAGTATTATGTTACAGGGAATCTTACAGATCATTGGTAAGGGTTTTGATGTTGGTTCCCCCCTGTGACAAGCCGCCTGGATGGGAGATTTTCACTTTGGGAATCCATGTTATGCCATTTTAGGGAGGGCTGTATCTATGTTTGCCTACAGGAATTTTGTAGCTTGAGCCCAACAGTTGCCTTCTGTAAAATGTACGTGGAATACAGTAAACCAGAGTTGGTTTTGGTGAAAGATAAAGGGGGATATTCTCAAGAACGTGTGATAACTACCGCAAAAGTAGCTTAACGCAACTCCTCACAACGCAGTCCATTGCGGGAAAATAATACCGTGGTAACGTGGTATTCCCAAGCCGGCGGTACCATGCGTTAGACCAACCGCAACGCGACAAATGAACGTGTTGAAATCAACGCAACACCGCAAAAATGAGAAACACCAATGCGGAAAAAGCAGCGATGACGCAAATCGCGGTACAAAAATCAGCAAAAAACAACCACAGGCCTGCAATCCCCACGCGACATGCTGGAAAATGCACTACAAAAGCCAAACAACAGCGCAACACAATGGAGGCAGCCGGAGCAAATAAAGAGGACAACCTGAACCCCAAAACCCCCCCGGAGGGCCAGCCTGGGACCTCGGCGTCAGGGAAGGGCAAGGAGAAGAAGAGTAGGAAGAAAAGGTTCAGTCCGCAGGAAAACAGGATCCTGATAACGGAAGTGAACACCATCAACTACTGTTTGTCACCTCCACTGT
Organism: Triturus cristatus; assembly: GCF_964204655.1. Classification (NCBI taxonomy): domain Eukaryota; kingdom Metazoa; phylum Chordata; class Amphibia; order Caudata; family Salamandridae; genus Triturus; species Triturus cristatus. Next base: position 681,289,155 of record NC_140587.1, read on the forward strand.
GTCACTGGGAACCAAAAATGGAATATGGCAGACCATTGTGGACAAGGTGAATGCAGTCGGAGTGCTGAAGAGGATAATGGAAGAGGTCAAGAGGTGCTGGAATGATGTCAAGCGCAAAACCAAGCAGAAACTCTCAAACAACCGGAAGCCCGCAATGCAGACTGAAGGTGGGAGCCCAGGGCCACAGGAGGAGCTGGACGAGATGGAGGAAATGGTGTCTACAGTCATCAGTGGGGAGACGGTGGCAGGATTCGGGGGCCCGGACACTTCTCAACATGACCAGACACAACAGTACCTGGGTGAGTAGCGACCAGGGACTGGGGGGACGGGGAGATATGGGCAAAATTGTCACACAGGCACAAGTAAGCTTAGCACAGCTGCACACAAACCATGCCCCAGACTCTGAAATCCTACCAAGAGGCCAATGCACCCAAGTATGCAACATCTCAGCACTGTAGAAGCAGAGAAGTCAGAGGAACACTACATGTAAGGGATAAGGGGCAGCCAAATCAGAGCTGCAGGGGCAACTCACCCAAAATGCGGCACACACATTACATGCAGAGCACATCAACATCGACAACGATGTGGCACAATCCACAACACGTCCACCACAGAACAGAGGTCACAACTGGTGTCGCTTGTGTGCAGGAACTGGCCAATCACATGTGGCATAGCAGGGAAATGTGAGTTGACAATGTATAAGTACAAACACACATCCGTGATGTTGTCGGAATGTCCACTGTCCCGCACCATATAGGCAGCTCCCCACAAACAGTCACAATGTACACTGTCATGCAGTCTGAATGTAAACATGTACAAAACGTCAACATACATGTGAACACAATGTTAAACTGCATCTCTCCTTCACATTGCAGAGGGAAATTCAACACCTCCGGCAGAGCAGTCCAAAACTCTCTTCTCTGATGACGAAGAGGACCACGACACCTTTGACTCAGACGCCCTCCAAAAGCTCGTGGAGAGCCTCCACAGCCCACTTCCAGGAGCAGGGCAGGCCAGCTGCTATGAGGAGAACCCACCCCCTGCACAGAACACACAGCAGGCAGCACCCACCACCATGCCTGCATCCCAGGACCCCCAGGGCGAACACATGGCCTTCCAACGCCGTGTGTTGGGGTGCCAGGAGAAGCTGGCTGAACAGGTGCAGGTGGGGTTCGACCGCATGGCAGACAAACTAGACACCATGCGTGGGTGTCTAAGTCCCATCAGGGACCACTCATAGTCCCTAACGGACATCCACAGTCCGCTCCATGCCCTCCAATGAACCATGGCTGACATCGCCAGAGTCCTGACTCTGAGACAAGAACAGCTGTCTAGTCAGAGTGGCTCCAGTGAGCTCACCCGGGAGTTGGGATTCATGCGGAGGCTCATGGAGAACATGGAGCGGACACCGGCGGAAAGAGAGGCTACCACGGATGCAAACGAGCGAGAGGTAGCTGGGTCACTCAATGCCATAAAGACCCTCCTCATGGCATTGCTGCCACAAGGCCTGGCGCTTATGCATGCTGCTGCTACCACTCCATCCACATCCCCGGCCCCTGATGTGTTAGTGCGACACAGTGCTGGAGACACAACACCACCACCCACATGTGAGGCACTTGAAACAGCAGGACGAAGATGTGGATGAATCAACCTCCGTGGTCAGGAGGACGCAGTAGCATTCATCCCTGCTATATGGCCTGTTTCTGCTTGGTTCTGCTATCTGCATCATCACCTTCCACTGTCCCCCTATGCACTCTGCGACACTCACCTCGGACCTCGACATGGACTGCCATATTCTGTTTGGTTGCCAATGACACAGCTATCAGACTGCGGACTGGACTCATCGTCTCCTGATGTACTTGTCATTCCCTGAAGGACTCTGGCTGGCCCTCCACGGGCTGTCAATGTGGCATGGGGTTTGCATGGCCCTGTACTGCTCCAGCTACGATACTCCATTGGATGTGCATGAAACATGCACATCTCCCTCTCTTTCCCTCTCCCTCTCTTTCCCTCTCCCTCTATCTCTCTCTCCCTCTCTTCCTCTCTACCCCTGTCCCCCCTCTCTCTCTCTCTTCTTCGCTCTCTCTGTACTTTGATGGGCGCATGACACACCTTCTTATCTGTATTTCTGTCTTGCAGGCTGTGACTTCGAGAATGCCCTTAGAAGACCCATCATGCCTCTACAAGTTTGTTGTTTTTATCTGATCTGCAAAAAAGTTTATATTTTGATGATATGATTTGGATGTATGATTTCCATTTTTATGGCCGCACCTATATGTTAGGTGTTGTGATTCTGCTACTTCAGGGGATTTGTTTCGTTCATGGTTTCGTGGTGTTGATGTGCATTCTCTTTGTCCAAAGGGAGGGGGGATGGGTGGTGAAGTCGGGGGGTGGTGGCAGTGGATGTTGTTGCCCTATTGGGGCTCTGGGCTGCATGTTCAGTTGCTCGGGAGCATCTGTTGTTCTTCATGTTTGGATATGGGCTGTGCTCCCTTGGCTGCTGTCGGTTGTTGTCCGACTTTACACCAGGTCAGAGCAGGTGTTAGTTTCCTGCTGCTAACGCGCCTTATCGCCTGTTTTGTTATCCTATTGTCGATCTGGCTGGTCATTGAGAATGTTGTGATGTGGTGTTGTCGCGGCTTTTTGCTCGGGACCGCCTACTCTGCATCTCATTAGCGATAGCTGCCGGGGTCATCTGTGGAGATGTTTTTTGAGAATGCTATCGTCAGAAAACTGGTGATGTGGGTTGTTTGCACAAGCTTGTGAATGGGGCGATAAAATTATCGCCAATTTGGCTGCGATAAAGTGCCGATAACTCGGCGATAGCTCCTTGAGAATATGCCCCAAAATCTTTGGGTCTGATTGGTTCATTGAGAAAAGGCATGCCAGATGCCAGATGCCACAGGTTTGATCGATTGGTTATGAAACATTATGACAAACACAGTAGTCTTAACATATATATTGTGAAGAAGATATGTTAAAGCCATTTGGCCTTTCATGGTGGATTGTTATTACACTGCATTAAAATCTGCACATAGGTATTGTGCTACAGGGAAACTCATACATTACTATAATAAGCAAGGTCCTGGTGTTTGTTACATGTCTTATAAAACCCTGGGGGTAGAAGCTTTGCAATGTGAGAATCCTTCTTAGGTAGAATATAGGTTTCCAAAATCTTAATCTTGCACATATTTCAAATGTTGTGGCCATATGCGTGATGCTTTAACTTGTAGGAAAGGTCACGCTCAGTACAGTAGGACTAAGTTGGTTATGGTGTAGGATTGATTGGTTAATTAGGAAAGGTTACGTCGGATGCCGTAGGTCTGATTTGTTTATTATTTAATGTTACAAGAAAAACACTCAGCCTGACTTATGTATTGTGTAAGCATTAGCTAATTTCAATCGGCCTTTAAGAGTGAATTGATACAACACTGTGTTAATTATTGTAGACAGGCATTTTGTTATATGAATCTCACAGATACTGTATGAAGCATTCAGTGGCAGGTGGTATTTGAAGTTTGCGGGGGCTGTTGAATGAAATAAAAAAAATACAAATTTACCTGTCTTCTGCGCTGCCGCCTGCCGTCTGCACCTCCTCCTCTCTGTCCTCTTCCTCGCTTCCAACAGGAAGTAGGAAGCTGGATGCATCCGGCTCCCAGCCTCCCGATACCCAATCACAATGCTGCAATGCAGCGTTGTGATTGGTCTGAGCGCCGTGGATCAGCGCTCAGCCAAAGAATGGGAGGCTGGGCATGTTCTCCATGCAGGCTGTAGTGCAGCTTGCATGGAGAACATGCAAAGAGTGCATGAATATTTGACTGACCCCAGAGGGCTGGCCAAACATTCATGCACACTTTAGGGAGTGCAAACCACTCCTCCCCTTCCCTGCTGTCAGCAGTGCAGCCTACCTCATCCAGCCCACAAAGCTGATGCAACAAAAGGAGAAAATAAAATGACAATAAGTTATTCTCATTTTTTTTTTTCTTTAGTGACACTGCTTAAAAGCAGTGGGGCGATGCTCCTCACCTTAGCGGAGGAGCCACCACTGGAAGCAATTACTTCCTTTGACAGGCCCTGGGGAAAGAATATTTGCACTCTGATACTCCTTGCTAAACCCCCTGAGGATGGCCTGGCCGATGTACTTGTCTGCCAGACCGTTGTAATAAAAAAATAAAAAAATACACATGCATATGCATATACTGAGAGTCTGAGGTTCATTCCGTGTCTGTTTCTTTGAGCGTCATTTAAATTTTGCTTCTCCCTGTTACAGCATACTGCATGTACAGTGGCAAGCCCATTTCTGATATTGGCTCTATTGCCCTGAGATTAAGAACATTTTGTCCAATAACATATGCAAATCAACCCGAAAATGAGTGTGATTTAGTGTCTTACCTATTGACCAGTCCTGTACTTTCCATTTTTTACTTTTTAAAGGTATGCTTTCATTTCTTTCCTTCACCTGTTTTTGCTCAAAAGAATGAAAATGTATTTTTAAGCAAACATACAAAAGAATAGTGGAATATAATCAATAAAATTAGATGGAAGAGAGTACCTTGACAATTAGCAAAATAAGTTCTGATATTCATCACATGGCATGCGATTGACCAGACACATTAAATAGCACTCAGAAAGTGGAAAAGAGGAGGTAGAGCTATGGAGTAGTTCAATATAAGTTCTTATCTTAAAATTTAATTTCAACCAATCAGCTTTACTAACATACAGACAGCACAAGTCCCATGACAACAGAAATCCTATATGCACATTCTGGAAGGCAGAACCATAATATGGACATTACAACAGGAGCAGTATCAGTACTGAGAGGGATGTCTAGAATGTTATTTCAGCGGAAACTGTTCCTAATAATGGATTTACAGTTAATATAAACAGTGAAGACAGGTGAATCAGTATATATAAGGGCCGACAGGGCCCATCACAATGTACAGCACAGTACACAAACTAGAAGCAGCTCAAGTGGTACCGGAAGTAAAGTCAATGGGCGCATCCCCACGCTACCACATCACGGAGCCACAGGTGCATCTCCATCCGTGCCTACATCATAAAGCAGCGAATAAGGTCTAAGGGGCTCCACAAGTCCTAAGGTCGAGATGCTACAGGAAGTAAATCTGCATGAAGTTACATCTTCTCATTAAAAATAGACCAAAATCACATAGACAGCGCTTGAATTTGGGAGCCCCACATCTGCCCCCCCCCGTACATTGGCCAGGATGCTATGATCCAATCGAATTGCAGACTACATCACAGAGATCCAAACTGATGCAGGCATGCACATATTGGACACTGAATGAGTAAAGGCCACGTTCCTGAAATACTCTAAACATTTATACACCTCTCACATCCAGAAACCCCTCCAGAACTTTCTTCCTGCTTGGAGGTAATAGCAATGGTAAGGCTGGCTGATGACAAGCAGCAGTCTCCTTGTGAGCTCCTCACATTTGACGAAATCAAGGAATCCGTTGACGCACTTGATGGCTCTAAAGCACCGGGACTCAATGTCCTTACTGGCGATTTTTACAAAGCCTTTAAAGAGCATCTAGCCCCGCAGCTTTTAACATTGTACAATGAATCCCTAACCACCTGTCTACTACTGCCCACTTAATGAGAAGCATTAGACACACTATTATTAAAACCAAGCAAGGATCCTACCTTATGCACCTCATACAGGCCCCTTTCACTTCCTAATCTAGGTAATAAAATATTAGCCTAAGCCCTGGCGACCAGATTGGCCTTCCTAATGGAGCAAATCATCTCACCAGTACAGTGTGGTTTTGTCCCACACAGATCGACCATGCTCAACCTGCGCACAATATTCGTGGTTCTTAACAGGATATCCCCGACCATACCTGCAGCGGCAGCCCTTTTAGACACCAAGAAGGTATTTGACTCTCTTGAATGGCCCTTCATGATATCAATCTTGAGGAAGCATGGGATCCCCCCTCTCTTTATATCCATGGATAAGCTACTATACTCTGAACCACTGGCCCGTATACGGATTCATGGATCACTAACTGACTTCTTCCCAGTAGCCAGAGGAATGAGGCAGGGTCACCCACTATCCCCCTTACTTTTTATAATAGCTATGGAACCTCTGGTATGCCAAATGCAGGGCAGACACATTCATCGAGGGCTTCAACTCAAACGGGGACCTTTGCTTCTCTCATTATATGCTGACAATATCCTTCTCTTTATAACGCACCCTGTGGACCTCTTCCCAGTTGCCAGAGGAATGAGGCAGGGTCACCCACTATCCCCCTTACTTTTTATCATAGCTACGGAACCTCTGGTACACCAAATGCAGGACAGGCACATTAATCGAGGGCCTCAACTCATACGGGGACCTTTGCTTCTCTCATTATATGCTGACAATATCCTTCGCTTTATAACGCACCCTGTGGACAATCTCTCACCCCTGATGAAGGAGATAGTGTGCTTTAGCGACCTTTTGGGCATACAGATCACCTGGGTCAAATTCAAACTTTTTCCACTCACAGTCGACACTCAACCGGTGTCGACTGGACATCCTCTCATGGAGGAACACACCAGATACCTCGGTATCCAATTACACAGGGACAAGCACCAAATGCTGTAATTAGATTATGGATCTGCAGTGGCAAACCTGGAGGTACAAGTTTGAAGATGGATTAAATTACCACTCTCTATGACTGGCCGGGTAGCTATCATTAAATGGTTGTGCTCCCCCAGTTTCTCAATGTCCCAATACTGCTCCTGAACTCTTTTTTTCGTTCTCTGCACAGTCACCTTCTTTGTTTGATCTGGGAAGGCTGCCGACTCTGAATTCATTGAGACACTGACATTACCGTACGAGCGTGGCAGCCTGGGAGTGCCTGACCTTCAGCTATACTATCTGGCAGCTCTGTGCCAATATACACATAGATGGTACCATCTGGATGTGCACATCCCCTATTTGAAGCTGAAGCTGAACTAGTTGCGGGGCATCCCTGTGATGTAGCTGAATTCCATGTTGGAATGTGGAGTGTGCGTGAAACACGCATTCACGTGATTGATGGTTAGCCGTGCTGGCTGATGGTTGGGGTGAGAATAAAGAGTCTCCTTCATGTACAAATATTGCCTGTCTGGATCTTGTCTTACTTTGTTACACTGGCGACGATAGGGTATAATAGAAGGCAGACTCACCTCAACATCGTGCTGAAGAAAGGCGAAGCTTGGATTCCTGCGGGAGAGTGGTGCGGCGCAAGAGTGCTGGTGAAGCAGCGCAGTGTGTGGAAGATATCAGGCCTGGAGTTTACGGGCAGTGCGCGGCTGGTGGAAGAGCCGCAGAAGATGTCCCAGAGCCCAAATCCATTGGGGCATGAACTGATGGAGCTCATAGCTGGTGAAACGCATGTTGAGGCTGTGCATTTCACCGAGCTGCACGACGGGATATGCGCTTCACCAGGCAGAGCGGAAAGCAAGCCCAAGCGTCCAGTAAACTTGAACAAAAGGTTTCAAGCTTCATAAGGAAGCAAACAAGCCCAACCACGCTTGGAAAGTGATCTAAAGGTGTATGCAGCAACGTTGATGGCCATTATGAAAATAACAACTTAATCAGGAAAGGTGTTAATTGGTGGAACCAAAGGGGATGATGGACGGAGCGTTAGAGCAAATCAAACACTCACCCCCAGTCAACTGATCTGGGTTTAATCCATCATCATTCTTTAGCTCACTCCACCACCCCAGTTCAGACATGGCCATATGCAAATCAGTCTGACCCTGTGCCTCATGGGAACAGTCCAGCCCGAACTGCCAAGCCATGTCTTCCCTGGACCGGAAACAAGCATCCTGGGACCGGTTTCGGGTTCATAACCCTCGTCAGCCAGGCTATGTTGAATCCAGTGGCAAAGTGAGCAAGGGACCCACGTCTGGACATACCCTGCCAACTTAGGGCGAACAAAGCGATACCAAAGGGGATGATGGACAGAGCGTTCGAGCAAATCAAACACTCACCCCCAGTCAACTGATCTGGGTTTAATCCATCATCATTCTTTAGCTCACTCCAACACCCCAGTTCAGACATGGCCATATGCAAATCAGTCTGACCCTGTGCCTCATGGGAACGGTCCAGCCCGAACTGCCAAGCCATGTCTTCCCTGGACCGGAAACAAGCAGCCTGGGACCGGTTTCGGGTTCATAACCCTCGTCAGCCAGGCTATCTTGAATCCAGTGGCAAAACTACATATCTGTGGAATTCACAGCGGAAACGATGAGTGAGCGGTGACATGCACAACTCTTTTGCTTGTCATAATGGTGACAACCACACCTGCTTGTTTCAGTGTGGCAGCAATGTAGGAACGGTGACAGGCACACCTTCGATTGTCATATCGGTGACAGGCACATCTGTTCATGACTGACACATTTGGAGGTTCTAGACTTGGATTGTGAGGTAACACATTTTCTAGTTAACTCATTCTACAGACTAAGCTTGCCTGGTTTTGCATCGAGGACAACAGTCATTGACTACGTTCTATTTGATTATTGGTATATTTAAATATATTTTGCTGTGGGAAAGTAATTTTTGGGGGACAAGTGTAAAACGTGCAGAATGTTACAGTTCCCCCATTTTTTATGGCAAGTCCAGGGGAACCACCTGTGAAGTGGCAAAAGTGGAAAAAGATTTTTGAAAATTATGCCAGGGTATTTGGCACAAATCTAAGTGCAGAACGTAAGCAGGCGCTATTGCTTCTCTGTTTGAGAGGAGAGGGGCAGGAGATTTTAGAAAATTTGCCACAATTGATGGCTTCTGTCCAAAGAGGATTGAATGAGTATGAGGTGTGTATCACTCAGCTCGATCTTCATTTTCTCCCAAAAGTGAGCACGATCAGGAAAGGTATTATTTTGGGTTGAGGGAGCAAGGGAAAGAAGAGACGGTAGAAAAGTTTGTGACTAGTTTAAGAAAGTTGGTGGGAAGCTGCAAATTTGGTGCGTTATTTGAAGAAAGAATGCATGATCAGTTTGTTCCAAAATGTTCCAGTGATAAAATAAGGGAAAAGGTATGGCTTAAAGATGAGCCACCCCTGGATGAGGTTATGGTGCTTGCCAAACATGTTAAAGTGCGTGAATGAACTGAGTAAGGTGGGCAAACAATCTGCATGTGCTGACAAAGTGGAAGAGGTGGCAGGTCAAGTCAAGCAGAAGCCTGGTCCTGTCAACAATAGGAGTGTAGAGGATGAGACTAAAGGATTGAATGGGTTTCAGCAAACATGTTTTCGCTGTGGCAAGTTTGGTCATGAAGCCAATGCCAATTTTTGTCCAGCTATCAAAGTTGTATACAATTTTTGCAGAAGGAGAGGCCATGTTTCCAAAAATTGTAGCGGTAGGAACAAAAGAGAAAGCAAAAGGGAAATTAATGAAGTTGCATATCAGGGGAATGAGTTTGGTGTGGAACATCCTTCAGAGCGGGTCAAGCCAGTTATAGCTAAGGTGTAGGAGTATTCCATTAAGTGAACACGATGGTGTACAGAAGGAAATTCCTAGGTTAATTGATTCTGGGGTGATTGAGCCTGTTGAGGCCATGGAGTGGTTGGCTCCAATTGTGGTGGCAGAGTAATTATGAGATTCTGCTTTGTGTGGCCCTTCGAGCACTCAATAGGAAGGTGATAGTGGACAAATTCCCACTTCAAAATATTGATGCAATGATGTTGACTTTGGATGGGGCTGGTTATTTTACAACTCTGGACCTAGCCTCTGCATATCATCAGTTGCCTTTGGATAAATCGTCTCAAGATTTGATGGTATTCATAACTCCTATGGGGGCTTTCAAGTTTCTACGTATGCCGTTGGGATTGGTCTCGGCGGCTTCAGTCTTCCAAAGAATTATGAGTGATATTGTCAGAGAAATTGCTGGTGTGTGGTGTTACCAGGATGACGTGTTAATTTATGGAAGGACTTTTGAAGAGCATGATATCAAGAGTTTTGAAGGTGTTAGAGAGGCTATTAAAGGCAGAGTTCACTTTATGTTGTGACAAGTGAAAATTTGGAGTGACTGAGGTTGACTGTCTGGGGCATCACATATCGGGCTGTGGTGTCAGGCCAAAAAAGGAATTAGTTGACACCATAACTCAGTTGAAAGAACCATGTTCTAAGGAAGAGTTATCCTCTTTTTTAGGAATGGCTGAGTTTTACAGCAAATTCATCAAGAATTTTGCAGACAAAACTAATCATCTCAGAAGTTTGTTATGTAAGAAAGTTGAGTTTGTCTGGGATGATGAGTGTAAGGAGGAGTTTGCAAGGATAAAAGCTGGTTTGACATGTGCCCCTGATCTTCAGGCTTTTGTACCGGTAGATGTCACGTACATTGTCACTGATGCGAGCAATAAAGGTTTTGGTGCTCTGCTTGTTCAAAAAAGGAAAGGTTTGGAATATCGTATTACCTATGCTTCAAGATGTTAAGAGGTGCTGAGGTAAACTACTCAGTTATTGAGAAGAAGGCACTTGCTGTTTTCTGGGCATTAAACAAATTCAAGAAATTTGTACGGGGCACCTCTTTCATAGTCAGGTCAGATCATAAGCTTTTGAAGGAAATTTTTGAGACTAATGTTATGGCTGATTGCCTTTCACGACTGGTTGACCTGGTGGATTTGGAGGTTTGTAAGGATGATATGGATGTCATGGATGAGCTTGATGTGAAAGTGTGTGAGATCACTTTGGGGGCAATCAGGGAGGAAGAGTGGAAGGAGGAGTTAGGGAAGGATTCTGAGCTAATGAAGGTGATTGACCTGATTTTGTTGGAAAAGGTAGACATGCTTGAGAAACCCTGGTCTTTGTTGAGTGATGAGCAAGCTGTCAGTAACGGTATGTTGACAAGGGGCACAAGATTAATTCCACCTGTGAGTTTAAGGAACAACATCATTCAAATGCCTCATGAAGGACACATGGGATTTTCAAAAAACAAAGAACGCATTCAGCAGGACCTTTGGTGGCCAGGTTTACATCTAATGGTGGAACATGTTGTACGTGAGTGTGTACCTTGTTCATTGTGTGACAAGGTACTTAAGCCTAGACATTCACCTATGGTTTGCAGGAAATTACCTATGTGTCCTTAGGAAGAGGTAGCTATAGATATTGTAGGACTTCTTCACGGTCAGACACCGTTTTGATTGTATTACTAGATCTATATTCCAGGTGGGGTGAAATGAGTTCTGTGTGTGACATTACTTCTCAAAGTGTGGTAAAGTTTTTTGGATGAGGTTATCAAACGAGAACATTTTCCTCGATTCATGGTCCACAGTTTGGTTCACAAGAAATGGAGCAATATAAGGAAATTTGTGGGATTTGTCACAAGAAAACTTCTTTCTATCATCCAGAAACTAATGGTTCTATTTAATGTTGAACAAAACTCTGAAGGAGGGAATACAGTTGGCAAGAGTGAATTGTTTGAACTGGCGAAAGGAACTACAAAAAAGAATTTCAGCTTACAGATTCATGCCTCATACCTCAACTGGTAACCCTCAGTTTGAGTTGTGCTAAGGGAGATCTCCCAAAATAAAGCTTTGTCGTGGGTGGATGATGCTTAATAAAGGGGTGAAAGATAATGGCATTGGTCGATGGAGGGAGAAGGAGGTGTTTTTGCAACAGAAAAGAAAGAGGTATTTTGATTACCGTAAGTGTGTAAAGTAAATTGGATTGCAGGTGGGAGACAAAGTTAAGGTTAATGCGCACATGGTCTGTCAAGACTGGTCTAAATTCAACACATGAAGGAGGTGGTGAAATTGTTAAAAAATGCAGTGAAAAACAATGATGGAAGAATCTGGAATCACAGCCAGGCAGTTCATGTTCAACCTTGAGACAATAGTGCTTGTGCGGCCAACTCATCTCCTGGTGCTTCGTCACAGTTGGGACGTCCTGGGGTTACCAGGAAAAGTGTGAGGATATGTAAAACCCCAGTATTTCTTATGGACTTTGTTATAAAATAGTTGTCATTTCGTAGGTGCTTATATTATATATTTTTTGTTTTCTTTTCTCTTCTTGTGTTTTTCTCTTTGGTTATAAGGGAACATGGGGTTTGGGGGTTTCGCCAAAGTTTATGTTAATTATAAGAGGGAAGAAGTGTGATGTAGCTGAATTCCATGTTGGAACATGGAGTGTGCGTGAAACAACTGTTTGTGTGATCGATGGCTAGCCATGCTGGCAGATGGTTGGGGTGAGAATGAAGAGTCTCCTTCTTGAACAAATAGTGCCTGTCTGGATCCTGTCTTAATTTTTTACAATCCCATTCACAGCCATGCTGCCTGAGGGCATACCCCTGGACACTGCAGATATTATGACAGTGTAAACGACGTGTTGGTCATGGCGAACATTGCACCGCAGATTGGGGTGTGGCCTTCTCTACTCCACGGCTCTCCTGTTGAAGAACAGTCCATGGCTCCCACTGACTTGCGAACTGCTCACACAGCGCATATTACGCCACTACAACATCCACACTCAAGGAGCTTTGTTTAACAACGGCCATGTATTGCAGATCATGGATAACCCCCGATTTCAAGGTATACCATACATGCATCACATTATATTTCAGCGCCTCTATGCAACCCTGAGATCCCAATTGCCCAGCTACTAACACTTGTAATATCCAAACCGGATGGCATCCCCTTGACATCAAAACTATACCGCACATGCCTGGCATTGAAACCGGATACCACTACCAGGGCACGGGAGGAATGGGCACAGGACCTAAGCACTTTATTAATGGACAAAATGTGGTCCTACTGCACAAATCCAGAAAACATCACTTAACCACAAACACAAATTATACCATTTCAAGTTCTCACATTGAGCATACCTCACCCCATTAGATATTGCCAGATATGACACAAATAGACCAAATTGCTGCCCCAAATGCCAGACCCCCGTGGCGGATTTTGCGCATCTCACATGGACCTGCCCTATTATATCTGCATACTGGATCTTCGTATGTGTACACATCACAACAATGTTAGGATCCACTATGCAACACCGATCCAGCGGTGACACTCATCGGCCATACGGCTCACCGTCCCAAATAATTGCGCAGGCTCGCATCCGTTGCTTTTTTATTAGCTAATCGTGAGATTGCAGTTCATTGGGGAAATGCGCTACCTCCCTCCTCTGCTATCTAGCTCAAGCACATGTCATACTGTGACAACATTAGTGCAGACTATGCCACCCTCCAGCACCCGACATCACATTCCAGCGTTTTCTGGCAACCTCTGCGTGACTATCTTCATACCCTTGAGCAGGGCACTGCTGGCCGTTCCTATTCCTCTGTTGCCTCCTCCACCACGCAGCATGAGCTCTCCTCCCCTTAGTTTCTCCTGTAGCAAGTCACTCATGTCAGAATATCTCCTCCCCACTTTCATATTTCTGCTCACTACAGGACTTTACAGTCATGTGTTTGAAAACGGAACTAATGCGATATAGAATGGATACATGTGAATTTAGACTTGTTTTCGCATGATCTTTCTTGTGTTTGTAAAAATTAAACAGAAATGTTTTTTTAAAAAACGAACTTACTCTAGGCAAATGTATGAACATCTGTTCACCATCTGGATACACCACGCCAGTGATAGGGCGCTTTGCACATATGCATAACACAAATGAACAACATTTTCAAAGGCTAAAACCTGGAGGTTTATGTAGTGGAGCATTTTCCTACTAGTATTGTGTTCACACTTATTGGCTGTTCCTCGCCAGTATCAAAGACAGTTTTCTTTAATGGAAAAGCTATTCTGATCACATGAAATTAGTTCTGAAGTTTGTGAACATGATTGATGCCTATTGATGTCCCATAGCCTTTCTTCAAGATCAAACTTTCATTATAGTCTATGTTTTGTAAGCGCACCATCTGGAGTAAGATTTCACACTTGTTTAATGCATACGGAGCTGCCACACAAGAATTGTCCTGCAGCCATCAACAACTATTTCCCCAACTGCTTACAATACTCACCCATTATTCTAAGTCTAACATTTAAAGATTCTAATACATGACATCATACTTCTGCAATGTCTAGTATGTACCCTGAACACTACACTGTTTGTCATAGTTTGCAGAAGCAACATGTTAATTGTCAGTCCTTGGTGGCACATGTAACATAAACACCTAATGATGTGAATGACAAAGACTTTTGGAATGAAATGGTTTTTTTGGGGGGGGGGGGGGGGCTGGGGAGGATTCTCCTGGTCCGTTCATGCTCTGATGTCACATTGGGCCTCATTAGTTTTGGTGCATGAGAATGTGATTTTTAGTTTTGCAGAGGAGGCCCTTGGTGCTTGAGCAAAAGAAGAGATCTCTTAGAGCTCTCTCTCCAGAAGGTAACCAGGATCATAGCTGCCTGGATGGCGCAGAGAGATGACCCTAAACTCTGTAGAATATTATACTAAAGTATGAATTGTGGGGAGAAAATGACGATTTATTGAGCACTTGCCCGTAGAGATTCTGGTTACCATGAAGAACGTAATTGGTCCCACTGCAACCAACATGGCTTAACCCCAAACTATATTAGTTTTTGGCATATGTTCAGCTAAACTACAGACATACACTGCACATACCACACATAGGGGCGTGTCAAATATCAAGGCATGCTTACTCTCCCAAAATTACAGCATAAAGAGAAGGCTGTGGACTTCCAACGAGGGCTGTATGATGGTGGTTGTGGTGTGTATTCTGGAAAGGGGGTGGAGGACGGAAGGAGCATAGGCCTAAATGAGGTTAACTATGGGAGAGAGAGGGTCCAAAAGGGGATTGATGATGATAACCCTTTCAGAGGGCAGGAGGAAGACCTCACTTATAGTATTAAGTACACAGTGGTTGATGTGTCACCCACCATATTACACGTGCATTGTAATTAATTGCACTCTAAAAATGGCGGAAGGGACACCTCTCACAATACAACGATGGTCTCTAGCGACCAAACTTCAAATAAGGCCTTAAGTCTAAGAGATTATAAAAAGTACCAGAGCAACCTGTCATTTTAGCCGTTTTGTGATTTCATGGTATGTATAATCCATCTCTTCGGACATAGTTTAAAGTGAAGAATGGGACTGGTGCCTGTGTAAAACAACGCAGCCTCGATTACACCTACATTGCTGGCACACGAGATCTCTACTTTAAGTGGTTATCCAGCACATATATCCCATTTTGTTATACAAGCAAAATCGCCTCATAGTTGGGCACACATCTCTACAAAGTACTCCCTTCAAATACACAGAGAAATGTGGCTATTTGAAAACATGTTTTGCTTCTTGTCACTCACATGTTCCACTCCTCTTTACAGTTTCTAATTTACATTGTAGAGCAGCTTTATGCTGTCAGTCTGCTTATCATTTCCATTCGAATTTGCCTATTCATGAGACTTTGAAAGGCTGTAAATGCCTGCTCACGCCTGAGGGCTACAGCTTGCATTAACTCAGCTGTTTAGGCAGTAAATCGTTGATGAAGCTAACCACTCTATGTGACTGTTTGAAAACAACATACATAAGCGCGAAAAAAGCAGCCTGAGAACGTAAAGCAGCTGTGTTTGCACCTACACAACACACAGCCTTTTAATAAACAAATGGTTTAAAACTATTGAAGTTTAATGAAAAAGGCGATCTTCGGAGTTTAAGGCGCCATTTTTGTTTAGCGTTTCCATAACATGCTAGAAACCCTTAAGGAGAGAATACATACATAAAAGTAATAAAGTATAGAATTGCAAACAGCCACGGATGCAGACAAAAGAAGTTCAGCAGTCAATACAATGTTCTCTTTATATTAGCAGTCAGCTCCAAATTATCATGAAAGTATTTGCGGAATGAGAAGAAGCGTTGATTATGTAAACACATTGGGGCAGATTTACAAACCCTTTTGCGTCATTTTTAACATAGGAAAAGTGACGTAAGGGTGGCGCAAGGGGCTTGTAAATAAGCCCCATAATTTCTTCACACTATGCATTTTTTTACCTTATATTTTTTCAATAAACACTTTGCTGGATTATAATCACAGTAACAGTGAACCAAAACAAAACTAAACATGTCATGGGTTGACTTTCTGATCTCTTCTCTTTGTTCAACATCCTTTACAAATATGCAATTTTGTAATTTGCTACTTACTTTTATCACTTATATTGGTAGGGACCAATTCACAAACTGCATTTTGTACTACGTTTTATAGTATTACATAGGAACTACAAAATTCTATTCACAAACCTACATGCAAAGTTTATGCCTCCTTTTTTTTCATGCGGAGGTCTCCACCCAACTCAGGGGGATATTCTCAAGAACGTGTGATAACCATCGCAAATTTAGATTAAAGCAAATTTGCATATCGCAGTCCATCGCGAGAAAATAACACCGTCTTAACGTCCAATTTCCAACCCGGGGGGCACCATGCGATAGCAGCACGATATCGTGCCAAATGACCGCGTAAAAACCAACGCGACAAGCAGAAAATGTGAAAGAGGAATGCCCAAAAGTTGTAATGCCCCAAAGCGCGATACCAAAATCAGCGAAAACCAGCGACAGGCCTGCAATTCCCACGCGTCAAATGGGAAAATGCACTATAAAAGCAACAAAAAAAACACCAAAACCAATTCAAACTGCGTCGCACCATGGATGCTCCCAGACAGAGTGCAGAGGACAGGCCAAATTCCACAAGACCTACGGTGGACCAGCATGGAACCCCGTGTTCAGGGAAGAGCAAGTAGAAGACTGTGTTCAGTCCTCAGGAAGACCGGATCTTCATCACGGAGGTGATAGAACACCATCAACAACTGTTCGCCACCTGCACTGCGGCACTGGCAACCCAAACGGAAATGTGGCAGTCCATCGTCACCAACGTTAATGCAGTCGGAGTGTCGAAGAGGTCAATGGAGGAGGTAAAGAGGCGCTGGCATGAAGTGCATAGCCAAACCAAGGAGAAACTCGCTGCCAACAGGAAGGCAGCAAGGGTGACTGGAGGTGGGAGTCCTGCTCCACAGGAGGAGCTGGATGAGCTGGAGGAAATGGTGGCCACAGTCATTAGTGTGGAGAAGGTGGCAGGAGTTGGGAGCATTGACACAGCTCGAAATGACCTGACCCAACAGCAACAGGGTGAGTAACCACCAGGGACTGGGGGACGGGGGGAGATGGGCACAATGGCATACATGCAAAATCATGTGTAGCACACTGCACACGCACATTGACTGTGGAACATGTCCTTGATACATTTGGAAATATACAGCACACCTACAAACACCAAGTAGGCCCCCGTCCACCATGTGCACATATGGGCCCCCTCCAAATCACCAACGGCACAACCAAGCTATGCACATGTGATGAATCCCGAAAAGCAGCGGCTGTGTGAGCCACACTGACTATGCAAGTGACACTGTATGACCGATAGCATGGCAGCAGCCAAAATACATGACATGGTGTAAGATTCGACATGGAGGTGGCCCAGTGCGGATCACATCCGTAAAGGAGCAGGTCACACTCTGACAAATCCACGTGCACCCACAACCCATGCCGTCCAATACATGCAGCAGATGAACAATGCACAAGGGCACAAAATCTGTTCAAGAGCACATATGACCCAAGTCACTAACATTTCAGCCCCCAAAAAGCAGGCAATTCAAAGACAAACCGCCTCAAAGGGATAAGGGTACACAAAATCAGAGCTGCAGGGGCAACTCCCCCACAATGCAGCACACACACATAGCAATCACAGAACATCAGCAATGCCAGCAATGTGGTACAAAGTGCAACACCTACACAACAGGACAGAGGACCCAACAGGTTCCGCTTGTGCGTAGTAACTGTCCACTCACATCTGTCATTGCCTGACACTGTGTGATGATAATGTACGGATACTACCACACATCCGTCATGTAGTCGAAATCCCACTGTCTGCCATCAAATAGCCAGCTCCACCAAAACAGTCACAATGTGCATTGTCATGCAGTCTGTATGTAAACATCTGCAAAGCGTCAACATACATGGGAAACTCTGTTAACCTGCATCTCCTCTTAACATTGCAGAGGGACAATCAACATTTACTGCAGAGCAGACCTCAAATCTCATCAGTGATGATGTAGATTACAACCTGCACATATGTCAAGACACCCTCCAACGGATAATGGAAAGCCTCCGCACCCCACCCCCAGGAGCAGGGCAGGCCAGCTGCCTCGAGGTGACCCCATCACCTGCACAGACCACACAGCAGGAAACACACACCACAATAGATGTCTCCCAGGACCCCCACGAACAATACATGGAATTTCAACGCCCTGTGTTGGGTTGCCAGGTGGAGTTGGCTTATCAGCTGCGGGTGGGTTTCGCTCTTGAGGCAGCCAAACTTGATGCCATACGTGGGTGTCTGAATCCAATCAGGGACCACGTACTGACCCTAACGGACACCCCCTGTCCACACCATGCTCACCAACAATCCTTGGCTGACCTCGCTGGGGCCATTACTCGGATACAAGAACTGTCTAGTCAGACAGGCACCAGTGATGACAGCACAGAGTTGGAACAGATGTGGAGGACAATGGAGACCATGGAGCAGATGCAGGCTGGAAGTATGGCTGCCACGGCTGAACACCAGCGAGATGTAGCTGGAATCTTCCATGCCCTGAAGTTCATCATCGTGCTATTGCTGCAACTTAGGCAGTCCCATATACCTGCAGCGGGATCTTTGACACACACATCTCAGACCCCTGATGTGTCAGAGGCACCCAGTGATGCAGCCCCATCACCTTCGCACCCTGATGTGTCAGTGGCACACAGTGATGCAGCCCCATCACCTTCGCACCCTGATGTGTCAGTGGCACACAGTGATGGAACCATTACACCACCACACACACCAGACACACCGGATACAGAAGAATTATCAGGGGAGTAAGATGTGGATGGTAATTACTGTGTGAGGAGGGAGGTAGTAGCATCCATCACCGCCAGTTGGCCTGTCCCTGCCTGGTACTGCCCTATGCATCATGCCCTGGGACACTACCTTCCACTGACCCCCGGAACACTCTGCGACATCCACCCGGACCCCGACATGGACTGCCACAGCTTCATTGCTTGACAATTACACAGCAATCCTGCCGCAGACTGCACTTCCCCTCTCCCAAATCACTTTTCAATCCCCAGAGTACTCTGGTTGTCCCACCACTGGGCTTCCATGTTATGTGGGCTTGGATGGCCATGTGACGTTGGCAAGACAGAAACTCAGACGGAAACTGATTCACAACACTGCCATTGGCAGGGATACCAACAGATGCAGCATTCGTGCACGGTACAGTTCCACGTGAGAGGGGTTGTGCATGTGCCCGGGAATGCCGGCCATTGCGTTTGTTGGTCTCGTGGCACCGGCACTCCTCAGACCGGCGGAAGTTCGGTGGACGATATTCCACAGCTCTGGGCAATGAGTCGTATGTGTGTGCAACGTTTGGACGTATAGGTAGTTTTTAGCCAATGTGTCAAGGGCATCCCTTGCAGGTGTAGGTCGTGCAGGAACAAGTGTGTGTGGGGTGTGGACACATTGGTGTTTCATTAGGACAGTTTGTGGTGTGGGAGTTGTCAGAGGCTGGTATGGTATCTCACGCAGGGTGTGCCAGTCACATTTAGGACCAAGGTAGGGGGTTCGGTTGGCCGTCAGCCTTGTGTGTTAAGACAAAGGAGCTTTTATTCCTGATTTTAGTCTGACTACTGCTTGCATTCCTTAAATGTGATGTGGACTTCGCACTGACTTTGATGCCAGGCCTGTGATTTGGGGTGCACAGATTTCGAGACACACACAGCTGTTGGCCTGTTTGCATGAGCCAAGGGCCCGATTGGCCTTGCGCTCTTTGTTCAGTCTCTCTCTTTCTCTCTCTTTCTTTCTCTCCCTCTCTTTCCTCTCTCTCCCTGTCCTTTGATGAGTGCCTGACACCTTCTTATCTTGGATATTGTCTTGCAGGGTGTGAGTCACAGATTGTCCAGGGATGCCCCACCATGACTCTTCAAAATAGTTATCTGGTGACAAATTAGGATGTGACATTTTGTTTGGTCTTTCAATGGTGAATGTATGAATCAGGATTTCAGTGCTCACATGTATGTTGATTGTTGCAGTTGTGCGACATCAGGCGTGCTTTTGTTCATGTTTACGTGCCGTTGATGTGCAGTATCTTGGTGGGTGGGTGTGGTCCTGGGTGTGGTGGCGGTGGGTGTTGTGGCCCTCTTGGGTGTCCGGGCCGCTTGTTCAGTGGCTCCATGGCATCTGTTGTTCTTCAGGTGTGGCTATGGGCTGGGCTCCCTTTTCTGTTGCAGGCTGTCGTCCGACTTTGCACCAGGTCAGAGCAGGTGTTAATTTCCTGTTGCTAATGTGCCATATTGCATGTTTTTTGGACTTATCGCTGAGCTGGCTGTTCATTGAGAATGTTGCGGTGTGGTGTTGACATGGCTTTTTGCACTGGAACGCCTACTCTGCATCTCATTAGCGATAGTTGCGGGGGTCCTCTGTGGCTATGTTTTTTGCAGCTGCTATCGCAGGTAAACTAGTGCTATGGGCTGTTAGCACTGGCTTGGAATGGGGTGATAACTTTATCGCGACTTTGGCTGCGATAAAGTGCCATTAACTCGGCGATAGCTCCTTGAGAATATGCCCCCAGTGTCAGTTTTAGTACTAATTGTGGGAGCGACAGGAGACTGGTGGGAAATTGGGGATATTTACTACTAAAGGGAGTGTTTAACAAGGCCTAAAGAGGGGTTTATTTATTAAGGGAGGATCAGATAGAGGTTTAGGGAGGGCCGTGTACCCACCCACAAAACAGTAAGCCCATCGCCATTCACAAATTTCACTTCTAAAGTTATTACAGCGAAAAAGGGACCCAAAACAGAAGTAAATTTACTCCATTTCATAGCTGCAGTACGTCCAGCACCATACAAAGCCAACCCTTGGTACTGCAACACCCTCCCATAAAAAATAAAGGCGATAGGGACTTAAAAGCCTATAGGAATAAATGGTGAATTGAATTAAATTATGTAAAATTGTTATAAATATAAACCAATATGAAGGTGAAAATATATAAAATAGCACATATTTTCAATTGTATTATACCATAGCTTAAGTATCTTTTGCAATTAACCCCTTCTGTGCCCATGACGAGCTGGACTCGTCATGGAGCACAGTCGCGCTGTGCCCATGACGAGTCCAGCTCGTCATGAGGCATTCCCTAGGGAATCCCTATTTAACCCAAATAGCCTCGGGAGCTGGGGAAGAGCTTCCCCAGCTCCCGAGGCCCCCCCCCCCTTCACTGTAATGACGATCGGCGCGCACGTCGCACCGACGTCATTACAGTGAAAGTGAAACTGAAATGAACCATCATGTCCCAGTTGTCAAACTAGATAATTATATTGGCAATACACTTGTCTCCATTGCTATAGAGCACTTGGTAGACGTTTCTGAAAGTCTCTCTTGTTGAGCAGGAGCCATCCTTCTTTTTGATTTTCCCAATGTGGGCTCAGGCTTGTTCAATCCATCAATGAGCCCACTTTGTCTCCCGTTTCGTAAAACTGCTGCCTCATTTTAAACAGGAATTCTTCTGCTCTATTTAGACTGTAGGCTTTCAGTTGACCCCTGGCTATAGTCAATTGTCTTTGGGTTGACCTGCTTGGTGTAAGCTTTTTCAGTCACTCTAGGGACTTAATCTCCATTGTGTTCTTGTTTTCTAGCAGCGTAGGCTCCTTAGCACACTCAATTCCAATGTCTTCGATCATTCCTCTGATCTTCATTTTGAATGTGATCCATATCATGTACAGTGACAATTCAGGGAATGAGCTCAATGTAAAATATTCCCTAATTGCAACTTCTTGGGAGGTTCTATGGACCAGCTTCCCTTAGGTGTCTAGTGTCATGCTCCATCCGCAATTCCCACCTGGGGCTTTTGGCTTCCCCTCTAAATAACTTCAAGCTGGACTTGATTTGAGACTGTTAAATATGAAGTGGAAGCTGGTTAAAAGAAGTGCAGAAGGGAAAGGATAGAGTCTAAGCTGGAGTATGCAGTATCAACATGGGGGCAAAAGGAGTAATTCTTTGTGTAAGGGTTCAGATAGAGACATACCTATATGAGCCCAATTCAGTGATCTATTTTTCGAAAATGCACTGACATCGCTCATGTGACTGTGTATGAGTGTTTACTTCTATCCCAATCAGGGTTCCATACTAGGATAAAATTGCCACCCCCTTTATATTGCTCGGCTGGGTGGATAGGGTTTTACACAAGAGGGATTTCTGGGCATTATACAGAGCACAGGTATTGTTAGACAAGACCCCTGGTACGATAATGTGGCATTAATATAGTTAGTGCCCCTAGTTGTCTCTAGCTATGTTAATGTTATACTTACTAATGTGTGGTCTAAAGAGGATGGGCACACCAGCTGTTTTACCTCTTGCAGAGGCCTAGTATTGATGGAGATTTTGCAGGTATCTCATGAGTACTTTTTTCAGGACACAAGTCTCTTGCATGAATTTAATATCATGGTCCCTATTCCTTATGTAGCTCCAGGTTTGGCACCTTTTACTTAGTGAGTTTAGCCCCCTCACTTTTAGTGATAGAGTTTGAGAGAATGTATAAACTCAGTGACTGGATGAGATGTGGATGTCCTGGAGTGTGCAATCCATGAGGCCCTTGTCTCCGAGAGTAATCCCTGGTTTGCCCTGCCTCTCAACAAAACAAAGTGCAAAAAGGCCAGCAGGGCCAAATAAAATATTCCAATCAAGATCAGACAGGTATGGACCCATTTTAGGCCCTCACGAGAAAAACTCCACGATGGGTAGGGACATAAAAGGAGGAGGATGAGCCTTGGGAAGCAGCCACACCCTATCTCTCCAGTAACGTCCGTAATCTGGTCAGATCTCTTGCACCCAGCTGTGCATCATCGCCTGGCAGAATACCCCCATCCAGTGCATAAAGATGAGATTTACAGTTCATTAACTGGTTTCTAGGCATCCTCTTATACCCCACTAGTGCCGTAGGGGGAGTCCTCTTCCTTGTTCTCAGGTGAGCTTTAACACCGGCTTTGGTTTCTTCATTGGAGCTGAAGATCCGGTGTCTCGGTCTGGGGTGAAAGCGCATCATCTGCCATTCAGGGAGGGCAAAGTCCCTGTCATCCAGTGAGGGTTCCTTATACTGCATCAGTTTTGTCAGTCTCCAAAAGAGACCAAGGGGTATTTTGGCTTTGGCCACAGATCGTAGCAAATGCTGCTTCTCCTTCCATTAAACAATGAGACTAAAAGAATGTCCCATTAGAACCTGGCATGGTGCTCATGCCTCTGTGATTGGGTAGAAGTCTCTGCATTTCCTCAGATTGCACAGAGGTTCTGATAGTTGAAAACAACATTTTTCATAGGTTAAAAGACCTTTCTCCCTGGTTCATGTCACCAATAACTCTGTCGTAAAAATGTAGTAAAAATGTACATCCGCATGATGGTGTCTGTTGTGCCGGCACAGCGAGATGGAGTTTCCACTACACATTGAGCACATCTCCTCAAATGGACAGCAATAGCACTAGGGTGAATATCAAGATGTCATTTCATTCCATGCCTTTGGGATTTCCTCTGATGCAGATGTTATTGCAGGAGTTTCTATTTATTTTTAAGATCTGTTATATTTGGGTATTATATTCTGTTGTTCAAATGCCTGGACCCTACTCCGTAAATGTTCTTGGTCTTTTTAGCAAATGGCAGAACCACGTTCAAGGTCATCCACTCTAATGCCAACTTTGTTGAATTTTCCTTGTATTTCCTGTACATAGGATTTAAGTTCAACTTTGGTGGAGCAAATTTGGGTGTGGATTACAGACAGGAACCGTTCTAATTATTCCTGGCCTATGAGGGTGGGCTGGCCTCCCCCACACATAGAAGAGCTGCTTGTTCACACAATAATTAATTATGTGGTTCAATTACAAATTCCTTCCAAATTCCATATTCATCTTTGGTGCTAAATTTTCATTAGATGTGGCATGTCACCTAACAGGTGACACTCCTTTAGAATGCCACATCTTGCTGCAGTCACCCAACAAAATGGCCTTCCAGTGCTTTGTGTGACTTGATGGTATCTCCACAGTCTTCCACAAGATCCACCTTTATTCCACTCTGCACAGCCCTGCAGTTTATAAAGTGGCACTCCATTCTCAGGAGCACCACAATATTTATAATTGAACCACATCATCCTGAATAAGAAATTCCCAGCCCATCTTGTGGGCTGTGAATTCCACACAGTAGGTGAAAGGAAATCCACACAGTAGGTGAAAGAGACCTAAGACCAATACAAACCTCAGAATAGGTGAAAGTGACCTCAGGCCAAGCAAAACCTCAGAATAGATGAAGCATTCTAATGAATAAAATCAAGGTCTTGTCCTCAAATATAGCTGAACCGTCTAATCTGGCCACTGAAGAAATCCCCCTATGATCAAGATTTAATAACTGTCAACCATACTTTGAGTAACGGAGTTTTGGAATCAAATGGAATGTTCCATCTGAGAAACCCAGCATCTGGAGTTCCACCAGGCAAATGCAGGTGAGGTGAAAACAGTTTAGTAACTTCCAAACAAAATGGGGGTATGTAATCATATTCACCAACATGAGCAACATGTGCACATCTTAACAAAGATGTCTCAAAACCATATAACTATGTTTTCCCAAATAAAATCTAAAATAGGGTAAAACATCACTCCTTACCAACATTAGATCCTACAGCAAATAGAAAATACCAAGCATTGATTAGAATCAGATTTTACAGATTACTCCTTTGTGTGCATGAGAAATTTACAGAGAGAACATAGTTATGTGCACAGTTGTCCCCAGAAGACTTTGCAAGTGATGCTGCCACTTGGAATAGCAAGATGGGTCCCACTCACATGGAAACACCACAAGAGCTACCGTAAAATACTTCAGGGGAGGATCAACAATATATGTATCGATAGCCATGACATGCGGAAAGTGACTGACTGGATATGGAGTATGACCTACCACACAAGTGAAACATATAATAACAATAGCAACAACAATAATTATAGTAACAGTAAGTAATGAACAATTTACTTACATTCGGTAACGATATATCTGTAAGAAACATTAGTTAGTGTTAGATTCCTTACCTTAGAATATCCCCAGGCGTCAGACTGGATCCGGAAACTTTTCGCTAGCAGTACCTCTGCACGTCAGTAGGTGGCACCGTGCGGCTCCGCATCTGTCGCTAGCGTCGTATGCACCGAGATGACGTCACAGAGACTACTTAGGCCTCACCCATGCACGCTGATGTCAGTTCTGTACACGACTTTCCACGCCAGGAACGCAGAGCCATGCCAGACACTGACCACTGGTGCATAAAACTAGGGCCCTAAAAGGGATGACCTTAACCCTAGAAATCAGTTCACAGAACGGGGAGGATGGGTGAGGCGGTAAGGAATCTAACACTCACTAATGTTTTTTACAGATATATCGTTACCGAAGGTAAGTAACTTATTTATCTGAAAGAAACACTTTAGTGTTAGATTCCTTACCTTAGAATAGATAACCCAGCAATACCAACCCCAGTGGTGGGTCTGCGAACTAAGATCACACCAGAAAATCCCGGAGAACAGAACGGCCAAAGAAGCCGTCTCTCCGGACTTGGCTGTCAAGGCAATAATGCTTGGTAATGGTATGCAGCGAGGACCACGTAGCTCCCTGACAGATATCCTGCAAAGGGCCTCCCCGTCCCAGAGCGGTAGTGGCTGCCGTCGCCCGAGTAGAATGGGCACGCAGCCCCACAGGAGGCTCCTTTTTAGACAAGGAGTAACAGGATTTAATACACAGAACAACCCACTGAGATATGGTTTGTTTGTGCACAGCTTGACCTTTCTTGTCGCCCACGTAGCCAACAAAGAGTTGATCATCCACCCGGAACTGTTGTGTGCGCTTCAGATAGAACAAGAGCGCACGTTTTGGGTCCAGACGGTGGAGCCTCTCTTCCTCTTTCGAAGGATGCGGAGGCGGAAAGAAGGTGGGCAAAGTGATGGTCTGCCCGATGTGGAAGGGTGTGACAACCTTGGGAAGAAAAGAATGACGGGTCCTTAACACCACCTTGTCCGGATGAACAGAAAGGGAAGGAGGTTTAGAAGAAAGAGCCTGGAACTCACTCACTCTTCTGGCAGAGGTGATAGCAACCAGGAAAGTAGTCTTTAAGGTGAGAAGACGTAAAGGACAGTTGCGAAGCAGCTCAAAGGGAGCGCACATCAAATAAGTCAACACAAGATTCAAGTCCCACTGAGGCATTATAAAGGGAACTGGAGGGAACGTGTGTGTAATGCCTTTCAAGAAACGACTGACAACAGGGGACTTGAAAAGAAAAGGCTGATCTGGAAGCCTTAAAAAATCAGAAATGGCTGAGAGATAGCCCTTGATAGTTCCCAGAGCAGAGCCCTGCTGGGCCAGAGAAAGGAGGAATCTCTGAAAGAGGGACAGAAAGGGTATCCACAGCCTTCGCTGTGCACCATGCCACAAATGTATTCCACCTGCAGGCGTATACCGTTTTAGTGGAGGGACCCCTGGCTGCCAAAATAACATCACAGACTTCAGTAGGAAGGTCAAAAGCTGTCAACTGTCACCGCCCAATCCCCACGCATGGAGGTGGAGGTTGGACAGGTTCAGGTGAAGGACCGTCCCCTGCTGCTGCGACAGAACATCCACCCGAAGAGGCAGCCGGATCGGAGGACAGATTGCCAGACTGAGTAGCTCAGGATACCATACTCTTCTTGTCCAATCTGGAGCCACAAGAATGACTTGGGCCTGATCGCGCCTGATCTTCTTCAGCACTCTGGGCAGAAGTGGTATAGGCGGAAAGGCGTACAACAGACCGCAACTCCACTCGCGGCGAAAAGCGTCTCCGAGCGAGTGCCGCCTTGGAAATTCCAACGCGCAGAATTGATGACATTGCGCGTTCTCTTCGGTGGCGAATAGATCTAACCAAGGCTCTCCCCACTGGAGAAAGAGACCTTGCACCACGTCCGAGGTCAAATGCCATTCGTGATCCAACATGCATCTGCGGCTGAGTTCGTCCGCCCTGGCGTTCAGGGAGCCTGCCAGGTGTTGAACCACCAGAGACATGCCCCGATGTTCCAGCCATGTCCAGAGGCGCAGAGCCTCCTGACATAGGGTCCATGACCCCACCCCGCTCTGTTTGTTGCAATACCACATGGCGGTGGTGTTGTCTGTGAACACCTGCACTACCTGTCCCCGGACAGAGGAAAGGAAGGCTTTCAGAGCAAGTTGTATCGCCCGCAGCTCCAGAAGGTTGATATGGAGCCGGGACTCCGCCGAAGACCAGAGGCCCCTGATCTCCGCCTCTCCCATGTGGCCACCCCATCCCAGGAGGGACGCATCCGTCACCACTATGAACTCCGGTTGGGGAAGGGAGAGGGATCTGCCATCGACCCAATCGCGATTCGTGAGCCACCACTGCAATTGACATGCAGTGTCCTCTGAGATCTGGACGTGATCGGAAAGGTTGCCCTGATGATGTGCCCACTGAAACTTCAGGTCCCACTGCAGAGCCTGCATATGCCATCTGGCATGTTGCACTTGCAGGATGCAGTAGGCCATCAGGCCCAGGAGCTGGAGGGTCATCCTGACTGAAACCTGGGATAGAGGCTAAAAGATCGGAATCATAGCCTGAATATCCCGGATCCGCTGTTCAGGGGGATAGACCGGAAACTGCGTCGAATCCAGAACCGCTCCGATGAATTGGAGCTTCTGAGATGGACTCAGGTGCGACTTTGGCACATTGATGGAAAACCCCAGCAAATGCTGGTGGTCGGCCGTAGTCTGGAGGTGGGAGACGACTGTTTGGGGTGAGCCCGCCTTCAACAACCAGTCGTCTAGATAGGGGAAGACTGAGACCCCCAATCTGCGCAGATGAGCTGCGACCACTGCCATCACCTTCGTGAACACCCGAGGGGCGCTGGTAAGGCCAAAGGAGAGCACGGTAAACTGAAAGTGCTCATGGCCCACCATGAACCACAGGTAACGCCTGTCGTCCGGCAGGATGGGAACATGAAAATAGGCGTCCTGCAAGTCTAGAGCAGACAAGACCTGGGCTAAATTCAACATCTTGAACTTCCGGAGAAAATGGTTAATGTTCCGGAGGTCCAAGATGGGACGCAGACCCCCTTTGTCCTTCTTGGGGACCAGAAAGTAGTGGGAATAACAACCACTCCCTACTTCTGGCCCAGGAACGCACTCGATGGCCCCTTTGGCCAAGAGGGCCATGACTTCCTGCTGGAGAAGTACCAAGTGTTCCCCCGACATGTGGTGGTACTAAGGTGGCATGGCTGGAGGGGTGGACTGAAAGGGAAGGGAGTAACCCTTGCGGATGATCTGCAACACCGACTTGTCTGATGTGATAGCGTGCCAGTGGGGGAGGTGACGGCAGATCCTGCCACCTACTGGCATGGGGTGTCTCCTAAATCTCGGATGAGGAAGGTTTGGAGGTAGAAGCAGCGGGGGCGGAGGTGGACTGACCCCAACGCTGATTCCCAGACCCTCCCCTGTGGAAACCGTGTACGCGGCTGTGCTGAGGCTGGCTCTGCACAGGCTTACTGAAGGAACGTGCCTGGGTGCCCCTGCCGTGGCCACAAAGGAAACGAAAACCTGGAGTGGCTGGGCTTTTCGTGGAAAGACCTAAGGACTTGGTTGTGGCCTGCGAGTCCATAAAACGCTCCAGCTGCTTTATCACCAAACAGGCGAGCTGTGGACATCTGGCGAGAACCCGTTAGATCTCAACCAGGCGTGGCGATGAAGCGCCACAGTCGTAGCTATTGACATACCTAGTGAGTCCGCGGTGTCCAAACCACACCGGATGGCGAACTTAGCCACATCTTTACCCTCGGCAACAGCTTGGGACAGCACAGCTTGGGTCTCTTCAGGACACTGATGCAATGCCTGTGCAACTGTATCCCACACTGCATGGGAATAGCAGCCCAATAGGCAGGCGGTGTTCACCGACCGCAGCCCTAAGCTGGCTGAAGAGAACAACTGCTTGCTGAACTGCTCCAGCTTCTTAGAGTCCTTATCCGGCGGAGCTGTGGGAAAGGCACTCTGGGACGTCGAAGCTTGGATGACCAGACTCTCGGGTGTAGGATGAGTGGTCAGAAAGGCAGGGTCACCCGGCGCCGGGCGATGACGCCTGGCGACGTTCTTATCCACAGGAACCCCTGTGGCTGGCCGTGACCAGGTGCCCAGTAAGACGTCAGTGAGGGTGTCATTAAATGGCAGCAGGGGCTCCGACGAAGTGGACGCCGTCTGGAGCTCCTCAGTGAGGAGATTCGTTTTTAGGGCCACTGTAGGGAGAACAAGGTTGAGGACCTCAGCTGCCCGACGGAGCACTACCGTGTAAGAAGCGCCCTCCTCCATGGTAGGCGGAGGAGAGGCATACCCCGGGTCAGAGGAGACATCAAGGCCTCCGGCCTCCTCTAACTCGTCTGCCGAGTCCTGCTCAGAGTCACACTGACGAGCAAGAGGGTCCTCAGACCCCTCCCAGTCATCCTCTACCTCTGCCATATGTGGTACAGACTGCGGCAGCAGGGCAGGGACCGGGCAAGAAACAAACGGTGCCTGGAACGGGCCGATCCGGCGCCATGTCCCAATGCGGATCCCAGGTAGGAACAAAATGGTCCGCGAACCTGGCAGGGGCGGAACAAATAGCATCCACTGCAGCGCCGGAGGCGGAGCCGAGGGTGGCGCTGGGGCCAGAGCTGGCAGCGGGGGACCTTGTGGCGCCATGGCTGGAGCCAGCGGCTCGACAGGATTCTGACACGGGGCCCAAGGGCGCGCAGGCGGGAGCCTGAGGCCTGAGTCGCCGATGGTCCCAGATAAGGTGGGTAGGCCGCGGGACTCCCAGGCTCTGAAGGAGCCGCACGAGTAGAACCCCTGTCCCCCTCGTCCGCATCCGTGGACAGACGGGGGGACATCGGAGAGCGACAACGCTTTTTCGACTTCTTTTTGTGTCGTCTCTTACCCGAACCCGAGGGTGAAGACTTGGAGCCCGAGGAGCGATGATGGTGGCCCCGCGAGCGTTCTCTAGAGCGGCCCCTGGACCGTGAAAGGCACTGGGATGAGTGCCGGACCTCAAGCAGCTTCCGGTGCCGCTCCCTCAAGGCCTTCAGGGCCATGGCCAGACAGTCCATGCAGGACCGGGAGTCGTGGTCGCTCTCCAGGCAGTAGACACAGATGTCGTGGGGGTCCGCCACCGGCATATTGCGACGGCAGGCCCCACAAGACTTAAAACCAGGCATCCCTACGTGCACCAGAGTAGACTCAAACTTACAGGGGACAAAAGTCTCAAAAAGATAGTCAAAAAGTGACTAAGGTACGTGCTCTAACCAGATCTGCCTTTACTGTCGCGCAAAACGAAAGAACTGACGTCAGCGCGCATGGGTGGCGCCTAAGTGGTCTCCGTGACGTCATCTCGGCCCATACGACGCCAGTGACGGACGCGAAGCCGCACGACGCCACCTACTGACGCGCAGAGGTACTGCTGGCGAAAACTTTCCGGATCCAGTCTGACGCCTGGGGATATTCTAAGATAAGGAATCTAACACTAACGTGTTTCTTTCAGATAATAATATTCATAATTATTATTATATTTATAAAGTGTCTTCTAAGTTTCTATGTACTATGAAGATGCGGCATTTCTAATGCCCAATTTATGGTACTCAATGCACAGACCTAAGAAATTCGAAAGGATGACTGTCTGTCTTTCAAACCCATAACTTCAAGACCTGCAAATCACAACCATTGTGAGCACTGATCATTAACTCATTGAGCAATCTTGCCAGCCCTATGATTTTAGGAACGTTGGCACGTGCCAATGTGCAGATGATGGCTACGAGATGTGTATGTATTGTTACACATTTACAATATTTGTCAATTCCTCCATCATTCTCTGAGTTCAGTGCCTCCTCCGTTGGCACACTGTGGCGTTTCATCCTCACTATCTCTGTCCTTCTCAACATTGGTTGCCAAAGGAATTGGAAAATGACGTCAAATAGAAATGTTATGGATGGTACAGCACAAAACCACAATGTGTCACACTTTTTATGAGCTGTGCTTGAAGGACTTCCTGTGCAAGCGATGAAAGGTTGTTTTTAGTAGGTCAAATAGAAGGTCAGTGTTGATCCGCATTTACAGTAT
Source organism: Triturus cristatus (assembly GCF_964204655.1). Taxonomy (NCBI): domain Eukaryota; kingdom Metazoa; phylum Chordata; class Amphibia; order Caudata; family Salamandridae; genus Triturus; species Triturus cristatus. The sequence continues at coordinate 681,320,329 of NC_140587.1, forward strand.
TTCTCCGTGGAATTGTTTTATTCATTGTAGAGACTAAAGTGTACAGTGACTCATAAGGGATAAAAGGTTTTTTTCATGATTTCAATGTACTTGTAAGGGGCAAAGAAAATATTAAAATAGCAGGATAAGAAGGAATAAACTGGCAATAATAGTAACAGTCGTAATGATAATGAATTGAAGAGTAAAATCACAGTATTGTTGCAAAAGGAGTGCAAGAAAGATGAAAGGCAAAGGAGTTTAAAGTAGGGGTGGGCGAGGTGCTGCAGAGCCTTTACATAATTTGAGGACTTTAATTTGGAAAATATGCACTAAAAAGACTTCTGATGCTTAATTTCCTCTAAACCATTGCTGTTTGTTCACACACATACTGGCAAATTTCAGACAATTTCTTCAGAGGATCTGCTATTCAGTTTTTTTTAACATGGGGATTTCTATTTACTTTCCGTTTTATTGACTGCATTTTTAGCTGAACTGAGGTACACTCCTTTTCTGATACAAGATAGTGTGTAAAATGCAGCTAACTGTATAGTAAAGGCTAAAAAACATGAGCATTAAAACACTTGCTGTTTTCCAAAATATTCTTTCCATGTATTTCAAATTTAGCAGTAGCTCGTGAAGTAGAAATTGTGTGTATCCCTTTAATGATGTGTGATTGGAGTAGGTTGCAAACAAAGTCATCTCAGTTTTAATGTGTTTGGAGCATACAATCCGATTTGAGGTGTTATCTTTCTTTTTCCTAAAGTTTTATTTTAAGTTTAAATTGATAAAATTGCACACCCAAATGCTGTACTTGGGATGTTCTGCAGGGTCTTCCTACGTTTTTAACCTCTCGCTCCTGTTTCCTAAACAAGTTTTTGTTGGCTTTTAGGACTTTACCACTGCTAATCAATGCTGAAGTCCTTGCACTCTCTCCTTTAAACATGGTGAAATTGCCTTGTACCACATTGGCATATTTAGGGGCATAGTTTTTCTGAGTCTCCTCCAGGACCACAAGCATTTAATGCAAGCGGTACCAATCTCAGGCATATATGTCTAAGTCCTCATGATGATCCCAGTACCTCTGTGTAAGGGATCGAAGTATCGTTGACTCCTTAACACCCTGACACTGTTATATGTATCATTGATTTGCACTAAGGTGTTTACCTTAATTTGTGCATGACAATCCTCTTATTTCTTTCAAGCACCAAGAAATGCCTGAGTTTCCTTTCTTCTTTTAATTGTCGCAGGGTTTGTGTTTCCACTTCATTGTTTTGTTTTGTTTGTGAATATAAAATATTTTTGTCCGGCTGAACAACAGTTTAGATCTCATTGCATTTCTATAACAATTTTCCTACCTTATCCTGCGTGTGAGGGACCACTGTTCATATAAAATACCAGTACCCAAGGTCCCTGACCTACCAATTGTGTTCCCTTGTCTATATATAATATAGATAAAATAACAAAGCACATCCCAAAGAGAAAAAAATCCTAAAGTAAAACAAAGGTCCAGAGGTCCTGTTAGAAAGTGGGTTATTAGTAGTGGCAAATGTATATCTGTCACTGGCAATAAGGCCACTACCACAATATTGGGCTCAGTACAGGTCTTAGAAAATTATTCCCATGCTCAACTCGTGGTAGCCTGGCTGCGAGCAGGCAGGCTTAACTTCAAATACGGGTATGTAAAGCATTTAAAAATACCAATCCAGTGGAAAATTTAAAAACAACATACAATAAAAATCCTACACCAATTTATTAACATAGGAAATATTTTTATCTTTGAAATTACACCAAAATGAAACAAATGCAATGTAGGAAATCGGTGATATGAATTTTTAAAGATGTAGCAATACATAGCTCATGCAAACCTATAGCTCCTATTGGGACTGCTGGTCGTGCTAGACCGGGACAAATATAAAGTTTCAGGCCAACCGTGATGGAGTCCTATATGGCTACCCCTCGCGGTAGGTCTTGGTTAAAGTTTTTACCTTCTGACTTAGAAACATTTGTGGACCTTTTTTCCCGGTATCCCTCGAAGCTCTCAGCCAGTCTGGATTCGGTGAGGATTCGCCAGCTTGATGAATACAGGCCCCAGCTAGGCCCGCAGGACACAAGGGTTCGCTCTCCTGTAATGGAATCTATAAGGAAGTTGGCACGGAAACTGCAAAATACAAAGACAGCATTTATTAACCCTTAAGGGTGGTCCTACAATCCACACAACACTCTTCAGTATTGCATAGAGTAGCACAAAGAACTTGCGTACACAGTCCCCTTTTATACACAACAGAGGGGCTCATAAGTGGGTGGATACAACATGAGGCTGAAGAACATTACCATTTATGGTCATTTTCGATACTGAATCAATATGTGGGCGGAGCTAACACATTCCTTGAGCCCGCGAGGACATGGTCAAGCAAGGCTAACTGATAACAGATGTGGTCAAGTCTGGGCATGTGCCAGATGGACAAAGGAGCTATTTATAGACTGTTACTAGGCAGATTACAAGAGCAACTAACACAGAGGTTGGACTCTTCTCGTGGGGAACACGTGGAAGCATAACAATACAAAATGGAGTCCGAACTTCGGTCAACATAACAGAGAAAACATGCTCTATAAGAGGGGAAATTAATGTCTTTAGTAAATGCTTAATCACATCGTTGTTTCAATTTACAACAGACGACCCTTTCAGCATTTACTGAAGACATCCGGCTTATTAGAATAATCATCATATATATCAATTATCATCATCTCTTCTACTTCCTTAGCTAAACGTTTCTGATAAGTGACATTGGCAATAGCTTTCTTATCGGGGATACAAAATGATACACATGATGAGCAGAGTAAAGGACCACACTGAATGCAGATACAGCATGAAAACAGAACCGCTACAATAATGCAGAGACCAGTTAGAACCTTCCATCCCCAGGCAGTAATTAACGCCCAAAACCATCCAGAAAAGGACCAAGTGCCGTTTTCTGTATGGATCTCAGCTGCAATTTTATGCAGTTTATTGATGGCATTATAAACTGATGGCGTATGATCAGGGATAAACACACAACAGCTACTTCCAATAATTTTACATGCTCCTCCTCTGTCAGCTAGCATAACGTCTAATACCATACGATTCTGCAATGCAACAATTCTAGTAATCTGTAATTCCTCCGTAAGATTCCCAAGAGCAGCAGCAGTCTGATTTGTCACAGCTTCTACCACTCTTGTTAACCTTCGGATCTTCCTACTGTTCAGGGCAGCTCCAACAAAGAAAAACAGTCCTAAGTTAAAATCAATATACTGTTGCAGACTGGTATCAGTCTGATCTACATCATCAATTGATAAAGTACGTTTATACCTATTCACAGTTACATTATTCAATAATTTCAGATCCTTATGATAAGATGCGGGTGCTAGGAATACAGGAGGTAATAGAAATGATACATAGCATACCCCAGACCACCCAGCCGGCAGACGGTAATAACCTTTATTTCTACACACAAAGTACGTATTATGGGAGGCTAAAAAGGTACTATTGTTCAACCCGTCAATGTTTAGAACAGTAATACAATCACTAACACCAACAGGGATAAAACCCACACTCTGGACACACAGGTCCGCTTGAGCTTGTGCTACTTGAATCACAAATTTGTCCTTTCCCACAGTGTCTCTTGTGTTCGTGAAGATGTAGGGAATGGATTCATTGTCTGGTCGGTACTCTTCCCACTCCCAAATTGTCCCATTCGCTTGTGGATACCCATTTTTGTCTTGATGGCATTCTTTATTGAGTCTGAAGAGCAATCGTCCCACTGTTGGTTTCCGAGTAGCAAAAAGCAAAGTATACCATGCTCTACAAGAGCCATTATGAGAGAAAGGAAGTGGTATAAATGGCGTTCCTCCTTTCTTCTGATGAGCTGGCATCATCCCACATATCCAACAGTTCGTAGCATTCGTAGCAACGTGGGTATGATGCAGCATCTGGATGAAAGTGTTATTCAAGTAAGATTGTCGATGCTTCAACTCTTGATACGGTAATGTATAAAAGTAGTGCTCCTCAGGCACCGGAGTTGTCAATACAAGAATCTTCCGAGCGGGAGTTACATCCTCCACGAACCATGTGGTTATCCCAACAATGACTACTGTCAACATGAACCCTACTGCACAAAGGATTTTCTTTTTCTCCATGTCAAGGTAAAGATAAGAATAAAACCAATATCTTCCTGAAACTAAAAAGTCTGTCAGAACTCTTCCCCTTGGGCAGCGGTTGATTTCTTCACCAGCGGGCCAAGACGGGTGTCACTACACTAATGCAGGGCTGATCCCCCCCCTTGCCTCATCGGCTCTCCGTTTCACTAACCCAAGGGCCGTTCTGACAGTATGTCCCGGTACTGGAAAACTCACTTCCTTGGTCGAAGATGATATCGCCTTCCTCCAGGAGTCGCGTGATCCGGAAAGAGCTCCTCAGTGGTGTTTGGCTCCGCAGTACGGCCTGTCTCTGCAGCCAAGATTTCTCGTTGATCGGTCAGCACGGCAGGTTCCACCAATCCGGGCGGCACCTTCCTACAGTGCAGAGAGTGGATCCAATTCTTTCGGTTGGAGACTCGCACAGCCGTCCTCGTTGCGAGGAGGACCTGCTCAGGGCCCACCCATCTCGGCTCCAAACTGTTCGTTCTGTCGAAGACTTTCACCATGACGTGGTCACCGGGCCGGAGACCATGTCCTTCGCCGGTAGACCGATCAGGGAGCGCCTCTCGGACCTGTTGATGAATAGAAACCAAGTTATCCGTTAACTGTGCCAGATAATCGCTCATCATTACACAAGGTACATCATACACAGCCTTAGGTCTTGGTGGACCCCAAATATTCATTGGGCGTCCGAAAACGATTTCATAAGGTGTAAGGCCAGTTCGAGAGTGTGGTACCGATCTAATTGACAATAACGCCAGTGGCAGAGCGTCTGGCCAAGTCAAAGACGTCGAAGCTTGAATCTTGGCGATCTTAAGCTTCAGTGTACCATTATACTTCTCGACTAGGCCTGCAGACTGAGGGTGAAACACGGCGTGGAACTTCTGAGTGATGCCTAGGCCCTTCAAGACATACTTTATAACGTCCGCTACAAAGTGAGGGCCATTATCACTCCACAGAAGTCTACAAACGCCATATCGAGGGAAGAACTCTTTCAGCAGCAACTTCGCAGTAGTCATTGCAGTATTGTCTTTCGTAGGGTACGCTTCAACCCATTTGCTGAAAGCGCAGACCACTACTAGAACATACTTCAGATTGTTACAGCGCTCAAGCTGGATGTAATCCATCTGCAAAACCTCGAAAGGCGCAGTAGGTGTCACAAATCCTCCTGCTGGAGTTCGAGTACCCTTTCCTGGGTTATACCTCAGGCAGATCATACAGGTCTGCACCACCCTCTTCGCTGTGCTAGCAATCTCTGGATGCTCCCAGACTTGGGTAAGCAATTTCACAATTGCGGAAGCTCCAACATGTGCTAGCCCATGTGCCATCTGAACCATAGGCTGTACAAAAGCCGTGGGTAATTTCCATCTATCCATCTGCTTATTTCTCCAGCAGCCCTCGTCATCCAGTTCTCCCTCACTAGCCCATTGTTCCCGCTCTTTGTCAGAAGCGGTCCTCTGCATTTCTCGCACTCCCTCCTTCGCATCATGCCATCTTTCCACCTGTGACTTTACTACATACATGGCAGTAGCACCGGGCTGCATCGCAGTCTCCCGTGCTACTCGATCTGCCAACGCATTCCCTTCTCCAACTTTATCAACTACTTTCCTATGGGCGCTACAGTTAACGATGGCAATTTTCTTTGGGTATGTCAATGCGGTTAAAAGATTGTGAACTAACTCTCCATGCATTATCTGTACTCCATGTGACGTTAAAAACCCTCTCTCCTTCCAGAGTAGGCCGAAGTCATGCGCTACTCCGAAGGCATAGCGGCTATCTGTATAAACATTCACACATAGTCCTGTACTGAGCTCACATGCTCGTGTTAATGCTATCAGTTCCGCTGCTTGAGCTGATTTCTGTGGTATGCGTGCTGTCTCCACTATCGTTTGCAATGTGGTAATCGCATACGCTGCTGAAGTCGTACCATCTGGTAGCTTCAGGCATGATCCATCCACCCACAGTTCTCCATCTACATCTGGAAAGGGCGTATCCTGGAGATCAATACGACCCTTTGTTTGTTCCTCAGTCACGAGAATACAATCATGCGCTTTCCGCGCCTCAGGCTGGGTTTCGGGGTATGGCAACAATGTTGCCGGGTTTAACGTTACGCACCTTTTTAACGTAATATGAGGAGCCAAAAGCGTCAACTCATATCCCGTTAAACGGGCGCTGGTCAAATGCTGCGTCTTCGTTTGATTGAGCGGGGCATCGACAGCATGGGGGACTAATACCAACAGCTTATGGGATAACACAATTCCCTCGCTTTGGCGTATTGACACAGCTGTCGCCGCAACCGAGCGAAAACACCCCGGTAATGCTCGGGCGACAGGATCAAGTACAGCCGAAAAATATGCACAAGGGCGCTGCTTATCGCCGTGCATCTGCACTAAAACTGACAATGCACATCCATCTTTCTCATGCACATACAACGAAAAGGGTTTTGCATAATCAGGGGTCCCTAACACTGGTGCTGAACAAAGGGCCTGCCGTAGTTGCTGAAAAGCAGTATCACACTCATCTGACCAAGGGATTGGGATAGGCGTGTCCTTTGTCAAGAGGGCTAACAATGGCTTAGCTATGTGCGAAAACCCCAATATCCACTGTCTACAAAAAGAAACAAGACCCAGAAATGCACGCACATCCTTCTGTGTGGACGGTCTCGGTGTATCCAGAATTACTTGGATACGATCCGGTGTGAGTGCACGTCCCTCCTTAGACAAAAGGTGACCCAAATAAGTCACCTTTGGTCTACAGAATTGCAATTTCTTCCTAGATACCTTATGATTGTGGGATGCTAAAAAGGAAAGTAAGGATAACGTACTTTTTTCACACAACTCCAGGGTGTCAGCCGCCAGCAAGATGTCATCGACATATTGAATGAGGGCGACACCCTCGAGCAGAGCAAAGGAATCCAATTGTCGTTTCAAAGCCTGACTGTAAATGCTAGGGCTTTCTGTGTAGCCCTGGGGAATCCTACAAAAACGATAAGATCTATTATTTAATGTAAACCCAAAAAGATATCGGCTATCAGGGTGAATAGGAATGGAAAAGAAGGCATTCTTCAAATCAATCACTGAGAACATGGTTGCCGTAGGCGGGACCAAAGTAAGCAACGTCGTGATATCGGAAACCACTGGGTACTGAGGTATCACGATCTTGTTCACTTCTCTCAAATCAATTATAAACCGATAAACTCTAGCATCCGTATCCTTTTTCAGTATAGGAAGAATCGGACTGTTACAAATGTTGTAGGGGACTTCCTCCACTACCCCTACCGCCATCAAATCCTGCACTCTCTGTATGAGAGCCTCCTCGCCCTCCTGGGAAATACGGTACTGTGGGAGGCGTGGTAACACCGCCCCCTCCTGGACGCTAATGTGGACCGGTGGAATCACCATTTGTCCTACATCAGTATCCGAAGTTGCCCACAAGGCACGAGGGAGGGTAGCTAACAGCGCATCCTCAGACATCGTACACATCCGTTCTGATCGGGGGTAATTGTCATTCAATATTACCCGTACACCAGCAGGGGAGCAACGGATCGTAGCCCTAAAATGCTTTAACATATCAAGACCCATAATGTTGTCCGGTGTGTACGGGGCAAGCAGAAACGGACAGGGTGCAGAAAAAGAATCAATCTTAAACATGAGGGGCTGTGAAAGAGGGCTTCGGGAGAGCGTTCCGTCAAACCCTACCGATGTGACCATTAAGCCGGATGGGGGAGCCCCCGGAACCAATTGCTTAGACAGTGCACTACGTGTCGCTCCTGTATCCACTAGGAACTGATCAGTAGAGCCCAAAACCTCAGCCGATACATAAGGGCCCTTCTGATTGACCGGCACCTCAACTGATTCTAACCCCCATCCAACGCATTCCTATGCATGCTGAGAGTCATGGTACCCCGACCGGTCAATCCCCGACGCTTGGTACTGATGCTGGCGATCGAAAACGTTTGATCTATCGCGGTGCTGCCCAGCAGAGTCAAAACGAGCCTGTTCGTTAGAATTCCCTCGAAAGTTCGAGAAACCCCCTCTACCTCGCGGGCCACCATAGGTATGCCCCTGACGCGATGCATGCAACACCGGGCAGTCCCTAGCCCAATGACCCGATTGCTTACAATACGCACATTGGTTCCTATTTAAATCAGATCGGCCCGAGGGAGGACCATAAGATCCTCCCCTACCTCTATTACTACCCCGCCGGGGCGGGCCATAGACTTGTGCCAACATCACCTTTGTTTTCAGATCTTTCGATTTCTTTTCCTCCTGGCCCTTAGCTTCTTGCTCCTGACGCTCATAATACTGGGCGATAGTCAGGAGGGCCGTCGGTGTAGCGGAGGACCAAGAACTTTCACTCGCTTTTAGACGGGCCGCAACTGCCGGCAGCAGATTAGCCACATATTTATCCGCAAAAAGGTGGCGGCCCGTATCGTCAGTAAGCGACTGGCCACTAAAATCATGAAACGTCTCCTCAAAGCGCGTAAAGAAGTCCGCAACTGACTCGTCAGCTTTCTGTTTACATGCAGCTAACATATTCCAGTCAATCTTTTTAGGGGGAATAATTGTCTTCAGCTTAGCCACAATAGCAGCAGGGAGATCTAAAATACTCTGGGGCGGTTTCTGCGCAGGCTTCCTCTCCCTATCCTCATCCTCCATTTCAGACCATCGAGCCTTAAAGGTGGCAACATCATCTACCTTTCGCACAGATCGCCACATATCTGGTGGTAGAATAAGCCCAAAAAACAAATCTATATCTGCTAAAGTCATAACGCAAGAATTCAAGGCCCCCTCGACTTCTTCATAGAAGGCCGCTGGATTCTTGCGGGGGTCAGGCAGCGCATTCTTTAATGCCATAACATCAGCTCTATGCCACGGAGTATAAACCCAATTATACACAAAATATCCCTTAGCATCGGCGGAGGTAATGTCCGAGCTAGTCCCCGCTCCTTTAGGAGGGACATACAAAGGCGCCGCCTCGCGCATTGGTTTAGCATGCACTAGATCGCTCTTATCTGATTGAGAGGTGGATGAGTGGCCTTCTGCAGTACACGAATCCGACTGCGTCTCCTCCCCTGCTCGTTGGCGCGCTTTTTCTTTATGGGCCAGCACCGCGTCCCGCAAGGCGAATAGCCGCCGAGCCGTATCAGGAGCCTTAGAGGGAGAAAAAACACCATCATGTAATGCTTTAGCATCCGATGTCACTTCTTCAGGCTCAAAAACACTAGAATATTTCCGAAAAGCAGCAATCACTTCCTCAGCGAAATGACTCAAAAAATACAATCTCTCTCTATCCTGCCACGACCCCCAAGTATGGAACAATTCATCCACGGACACCTTACCCTTAAGTGCACGGAAAGAGATTTGCCGAAGCTCAGCCATATGCTCAGCCGATAACATGGACCGCGTATCTACCTTACCAGGACCCGGGACAGAATCTTGCGGCCTCGGAGCAGATGCGCCAACATAAGGGGGCGGAGAGCGATCTAGTAAATAAAAATCATCATCAAGATTATTAAGGACAGGATAGAGTGGCTGCCGAACAGCATATTGACCCGAAACTTGCAGCCTACGCTCTTTCTCTTGCCTGTCCGTCTGCTCTCTGTCCTCCCGACGCTTCGCTTCCTGTGCTCGCACATGATCATTCTTCCGTTGTTCCTTATCAAACAGCGCTTTCTCGCGCTTTTCTCGCTCACGCACCTCCTTCACCCACAACCGTACACACTCAAACATATCCTGACGAGCACGCCGCTTACACATACACTGTTCCACTTACTCAATCTTACGTATATCAAACGATCCATACAAAGGCCATCGCAACTCAGGATCTTTTTTTGTATATTTCCTCCATACTGTGCTGTACATTATGGAAGAAAGACCATGCTTCACGTACATATCCCTATTAGGAGTCCCCTCTGGGGGAGCTGGAGCAGATTCCTCGAGGTTCAACCGGTTCCCAAAACAGCAGCACCACTTACGGAGTGCGCTGAAAGCAGGCATGCTCAGAAATAATGCAAAATATGCAATATTATAGAAAAAAAGGGCACTTAATCGTTGCGCCGTTCAAAGTTACACAGCTCCGGAGAAATCTCTCCACATTACCTGCCTATATGTGTTGCAACGCATATATTTTCACAAAGACAAATACAAAATATGACTAGTCATCACAAATCAAACTCAAATAGCCAGACCAGGCTTCAAAAACTCGGAGCAAGTACCGTACACCGGTTCTTACCAATCAAGAGTCCAGATTCCAACTGCCAAGCTCCACAATCGCCCAAACGGCTTTCACGGCAGAACCGACAGAAGAGGTCTCAGTCGGGGACCGGCGCCACCCAGACGGTCAGCTCGGAAGGGAAGGAAGAAAAACCTCGGGATGCCAGGGCTAAGACGCCGCTGGCAGTGATCACGTCCCCGGCCAAATTCCTCACCTTCGTCGCGACCAGTCCTTCGAGCATCCGAGTCGCCGATGAGCCCCACGTGACGGGCGCCAATTGATGAATACAGGCCCCAGCTAGGCCCGCAGGACACAAGGGTTCGCTCTCCTGTAATGGAATCTATAAGGAAGTTGGCACGGAAACTGCAAAATACAAAGACAGCATTTATTAACCCTTAAGGGTGGTCCTACAATCCACACAACACTCTTCAGTATTGCTTAGAGTAGCACAAAGAACTTGCGTACACAGTCCCCTTTTATACACAACAGAGGGGCTCATAAGTGGGTGGATACAACATGAGGCTGAAGAACATTACCATTTATGGTCATTTTCGATACTGAATCAATATGTGGGCGGAGCTAACACATTCCTTGAGCCCGCGAGGACATGGTCAAGCAAGGCTAACTGATAACAGATGTGGTCAAGTCTGGGCATGTGCCAGATGGACAAAGGAGCTATTTATAGACTGTTACTAGGCAGATTACAAGAGCAACTAACACAGAGGTTGGACTCTTCTCGTGGGGAACACGTGGAAGCACCTGGTCGATCTTGTGGAAGTCTAACCTCCGGATCTTTCTGGCCGGAAAAGCCAGGGATCCTGGTTAGTTCGCATTTGAAGGTGGGTGGCTTGGCTCCCGCAGTTTGTCCTGATCACCTTTTATATGTTTGGACTTATAAACGTTTACAGAGCTTTTTCTTGCGAGGTCCATTGATGCTCTTCACCAGACTGGATTCGGTGAGGGTTTGCGGGCTTGGGTTTCAGCTTACTCCTGGTCAAACTCTGGAAGTCGGACATCCGGAGCTTTTCAGCGGGACAAACCTGGACAGCAGACTGGCTCGCGGTTGAGGTCATTTATGGAGATTTTTTCCAAAAGTTGCTCCAAACTTCTAGAACTTATTCCTGAAGTTCCTCAAAGAGTCCAAAGTAAAAAAAAAAGTACTCCAAAGGTCTGGCAGCTCAAAGATGGTCCTTGAAAGTTTAGACTTCAGTTCCCACAATCCACTTGGAGAAAACCCCTACAAATCCATTGGTAGTACTCCAGACTGAGGATTATTGGTGGTGATGGTCCAGGGGAGCTCTGTTAACCTGTAGCTTGCAAGAAGTCCACTCTGTAGTCCTTTTGGAGCAAGGTAGACCACAGGGCTGTAGTTCTGGATTGTGCAGCAGGTGTGGAGCCTGGTTAGTGCAAATCAAACTTCTCAGCATGGACCTTTCTTGTATCTCAAGTTTCAAGCAGCAGATCTGAGAGGCTCTTCCCCTCTCAGATACTTATTCCAAGTTCTGCCGGTCAAGCAGGAGGGCAGTCCAGTCCTGTGAGGTGCAGGGCAACACCCCAGGGTATGACCACATCCTCCAAAGTGTGGCACTATTTCCTCCCAGAAAGCAAAAATTCTCCAAAATTCATCATGGCTGATTTTCCAGCAGGGATGGAAGCGCTGGCTAAACACACCTCCAGAATGGCTAATCTCCATAGACTCTTTTCCTTGCATCTGCTCATTCCTTCCTTAATCCCAGCACCTGGCTGGGTTCAAAGAGTAGATGTGTAAAAGAAACTGGTTTCTTCTGCCTGTCTCCTCCTTCCATTGAAGGATATTGTTTAGACCTCTCCCCCTGCTCTGGCATTCCTGTGTAGCAGAAACCTGTCCTCCTAAAAGAGCTGGCTAACCCCACGGGCTATTTATCACCTCTTCAAAGGAGCCTGGCTAATCCACTTAACTCAGACCACTAAAAGGCTGAATTTTGGCATACTGGCAAAAATGTGTTATAACGTCATGTCTGTACACTTTAGGAGAAATTCCTAGCAGGAATTATTAAAGCCCGCCGTAGCGGGCTATATCGGCTGTTAAAGGCCCGCTGCAGCGTTAAAGGCCCAAGCCGAAGGCGAGGGACTTTAACAACAGCAGCGGGACTTTAAAAGCCGGTATAGCCCTGCTACGAAGGGCTATAAGGCTATTAGAACATTCTGCCACTAGAGGGCAGAATGTTCTAACAAAACGAAGCCTTCAGGGAGCGCGAGGGGATTCAAATCCCCTCCGGCTCCCTGAAGTCTTTGTTCACAGCCAGAGCTGTAAACAAAGACACATTGGAATGTTGGCGCTCCGGGCTTATACCAGCCATTATAAGCCTGGAGCACTCCATTGTTTTCAATGGAGCTCCCAACATTCCAATGTTCTAATAGTTAATAACTTCTTGCCATGTTAACCTATGTGGTAGGGAATTTTCAATGTGCAAAATGACTTGGGCCATTTTTCCAACACGTGGGTTAATAAAAACATATTTTATAAGGACCCTACCTATATCTATAGGACCCCCCCTACCTCTAGAACACTTAGGGGAAACTTTAGGGGTTCTGAATATGAAACAATATTGCAGATCCTCACTCCACAGTGCTCCTAGCAGAAAAGTCAATATTTTGAAGCACTTTCAATTTCACTTAACCCAGGGCATATAAAACTCATTTTATAAGGGTCCTCCTTACAAAAACTTGACCCCCTCTTCCTCACCCCTGGGACACCCTGGGGAGACCCTGGGGTACCTAATATGCCCATATATTGTAGTTTATCAATTTTCAAATGCCCCAAACAGTAAAGTCGAGTTTGGGCACAATTTGCATTTTGAAAGCAGTCCTGTAACCCAGGTCTTCTTCTAGACTGACCTCGGGCTTCAGCAGTGCACACATGCGAGTGCAGAAAGAGTGCTGGCCTCTAAACTGCCATGTCCTATTATATACTAGGGACTTAAAGCTAGTTCAATCCCCCTGCACTATTATTTACTAGGGCCTTATAGGGAAGGTCATGCAATTCATAAGGGTACCATAACCCATAATGTGCCCTAGTGTATGTAGATGTTTTCACTGTATTCTAAGTGTATCTTACAGCATAGCACTGACCCTGGAGCTGTTTAGGCAGAGCCCAGGGACAGTCAGAATCAGTTACCACCAGTACCAGTCAGCAAAGAAATGGGGGGTTTTCTGAGCACAGGATGACTTTGCAACAGGTCCCCAATAAAGGAATCTTCTACACCCCTATCAACCTAGCCATACTAATTGGGTCATCATCATTATAAAATATTTATTTGGTTGTCGACGGCAACTATAATAGAACAAAACAAATATTTAATAGAAACATGCGTATAAAATATATATACATTAGGCAGAAGATTAAACCTAAACACAGTTAAATTAGATTTAAAAGGAACTCCTAATACATTAGGACAGTACTCAATCAGATCTAGAGCACCTACACACCAGGACAGCTCGTAAAAATCTAATCACAGCAGAGAAAACATATTCATTGGGAAGCATCCGGAAATACAATTCAGAGACTTCAATAATGGTATCAAAAACTGCTTTCTGGTTCCAACTAAAATAGTAACAAAACATAATAAAGTGTAGAGTGTCCTGCAGAGACCAATTGACCAGGATGCGCCTATCGGCAGGCTGTGGCCAGGAGATGATGTAATTGATTCTTAAAAACCTAGTCAAGAGAAACCTATCTTGACTGTTATATACCTGAACTAAGTAATGTTCCATGCTGTGAGCAGTCTTTAGGAGCATGTGACCCCTCACCAAGGGTTTTATCAGTTCAGACCCTTCTCTATTTAGTGATGACCTTTCAAGAAACAGCATTTTTATTCCTTGTAGTGCTCAGGGCAATAGTAGGTGGGAAGTTGAGTATACACCCGCTCTCCCTAGTGTGCAGAAAGCTCCCTTGAAATAGGCTAACCAAGGGCTTCTGTTTGCACCATTAAAAGATAAATAATCCAAGAGGATCAGTCTCTTGGGCTTGAAATCCTCCCTGGTCCAAATTTTTATCCAGCAAAGCAGAGGACTGAGAGCGACTAACTTGGCTAAATACTTACTTCTGAGTTCCACATGAAATAAAAAAAAGCCAGAGTACATTGTGGATCCTGGGCAAGTCATCTTAGAAATTGATTTTCTGCTGCTAATTGAGTCATCCAAGCATTGCCAGTGCCTGAGTAAGCATTTCTAGGCCACGTCAAGTCAAGCCAGACCAGAAGAGATGAACATCAAATAAGGGGGCTAGGAGGCAACAGTCGCTGCACATATGGTACGCAGTTTTGCCAGCTGCTGGACCACAGGTCACTACACACTATGCTTCTTCAAAGCAGACTAGAAGATGAACCCTCAGAGATGGAAATGGCTTGAGCTTACATCCGTCTAGCAATATTGAGCTGAGACATAGGACATTTCTGGTGGTACGGGTAAGTAGATATAGAGTTAGTGACTGGACTCCGATGTAAATTGGCATTGCATACATATGAGAGTAATTTCCAAAACAAGCAGAGATAATTTGAGGATGAGTGATTGGGTTTAATTACCAATTGTGTATTCCTCCTTTCCCCCTTGTGGGGCTAGCTCTTTAGGAGCTGTGACAATTAATATTATGGAGTCATGGGTGGAGCTGTGAAACTCTGCACAGCAATATTGAAAGGTGACATACACAGTCAGGACCTTGATATAGTGGAAGCATTTATTGTTATGGGCTTGTGCTGTAGGAGGGACACACTGGTGCAGCCCTCATACTCACCTCAGTGTAATACTTGCAAAACTAAAGAAACAATCAGTGAGGTTCTTAAGTATGCACGTGCTATCAGAGAATTATATGTAATTGTTGACATGTTTAGCATTTGCTGTGAGGCATACAATAACACTTGCAAACTCCATAATACTCTACCATGAACTACCTTCACAAATGGCTCCCATGAATGTTTGTGGTAACCTGGCCTTTGAGATTCCTAGCATGTTCACATTTCTCCAGAAAATCAATTTTGGGTACCCTAGACCTCAGAACACTGCTCTGAAGTCAACATGCATTTAAATGTGGGGACCCTCTACGGGCTCACATGATTGTTAGACGCACTGGGCCAAAAGAAACAAAAGCCACAGAAAAGGATAAGACAGATGTGGTCTACAGAGTCACTCAGTGGGATTTTCCATGGCATTCTCTTAATTTACATCCTCATTTCAGCAATAACTCCAAATAGTTCATGGTAGTTGCAAGTATTGCTGTGATCATGTGTGGGGCATGTCCAGGAACAGACATATGTATGCACCTGAACATGACTGCAATTAAGCATATTCTATCACAAAGTGACCTTGTGTCATGTGCAACACCTTGAGCAAGTTTTAGCATTTGAGACAATACTATATTGTTTTCTGGGAGTTGTAATCTTCAGATTGTGATTGTTGGTATAGGCTAGGAATCCCAGCACACAGAGTGCTTTTGGCAATGCTCATGTAATATATCTTATTAAGCCACTATGATCACTGTTTTTGAAGTAGGCTGAACTATTATGAAGCAAATGAAAGTGACACAATGCACATATATTTCTGGAGTGGTGCACTGTTTTTCTCTAGTAGCTGTACTGCTACGCAGTGCACAATGTATAGGCAAGAGCCATGACATGTGCAGTGGCAATCTTGTGCAAAGTTTCTTGGAAGGGCTCAGCCATTTTGGGTGTGTTTTACACTTTTGACCCCGTTCATATATAGTGCAAATGTTTTGTAGTTAATTTGTCAATTTGCTGGGGTTTTTGTAAGCAGTAGATGCAGTGATGTTAGCACCACTGTGCTAATGACGTTAAACCATATTTGGTGCATACCCGCCTGAATTGTTGCAAATGGTGACTTATCAACAGTCATCTGATTTCTGGGACATCACAATTATCATTGTGAGAAATTGGGTTATTGGTTGAGTGGGAGTGTAAGCCCTACTTAAGCAACAACCACAGTCCTTGTCAGAGTGACCCACAAAAGTTACTAAACTAATGTGTGCTCTGATAGTTTGGCCCAAAAACCGTCAGTCTTAACTTAGAATAAATGTGTAAAGTGTTTGTGCAGCACTTAAACAGGAATAAGGTGAAAACACAAAAAAAGATAAATCTCAAGCCAATTTAGACAAATAGATTACATTTTAATGAATAATGTTACACCAAAATGACAATTATTCAATCAGTAGAACAGTAATTAGGAATGCTTAAAGTTTAAACTGAAAAATAGTGCTTAAAAGATCAAAGCAACATATTGACCCCCTCCCCCCCAACTTCTTCATAGAAATGGTAGGAACCCTAGTCCCGCTCTGGTCCAAGATCATCAACACTTTTCTTCTCCAAGGGGAGATCCCGGGCTGCCTGAAGGCAGGCCAAGTTCTCCCTATTCTCAAAAAACCCACGGCTGACCCTGAAGACCTAAATAACTATAGACCTATCACACACATTCCCACCTTGGCAAAACTCCTCGAGAAATATGGAAATGAACAACTGCGCAAACACATTGAGCAATTCCAACTCGTCGACCAATTCCAATCAGGCTTCCGCTCTAGACACAGCACTGAGACGGCCATCACTCATATAGTTGACGATGCCTTCTCTTTACTTGATCAGAATGAAGCCTGCCTTCTAATACTACTCGATCTCTCATCTGCTATTGACAGGGTCAAACATGACAACCTTCTGAACCCCTTGGAATGTAGGATGGGGCTCTCAGGCACTGTCCTAAAATGGTTTGCCTCTTTTCTCAACAACATAACTCAAAGAGTCAAATCCAATCAAACTCTATCCAACTGCAGTCCCTGCACACTGGGTGTGCCTCAAGGGTCCTTACTCTCCCTCACACTCTTCAACCTTTTAATTGGTACCACTAACTGTAATCCTCAAAGCTTCCAACAACCAATATCACATATATGCGGATGATACCCAACTGTACATGAATTTATCTTCACCTGAAGATATCCAGTCACTTAACGGTACCCTGCACAAAACCTTAAACTGGCTAACCTCCAGCCACCTCAAACTAAACGCCCTTAAAACTGAATTCCTCCTCATTTCACCCATTAGGCAATCCCCCACAGTGGGGAAATACTTAACAAACCTCACCGCTCTCAACTGCACACCACACATCATTGACTCCACTAAATCATTGTGAGTTGTACTAGACAAGAATCTAAACATGCAAGATCACATCAGAGCATCTAGCAAAGGAGCAAACTTCCAATTGAGAATTCTTATAAAACTAAAACCCTACCTCCCACAAGATGACTTCAAATCAGCGGTGCAAGCACTAGTCATGTCACAACTTGAATACGGCACTGCTACTCTATGGGGTCTCCGGAAATTCAGTATAGCCCCACTCAGAGCATCTCTCAATGCTGTGACTAGACTTGTCACGGGTTCCAGGAAATCTAACCACATTTCACTTGACCTGAAAGTGCTCAACTAGCTCCCATTTGAGGCAAGGATCCAGTTAAAAATTGTGTGTATGACCCATAGAGCACTACACTTCAATACCCCTCTCTACCTGACCAATTAGCTTGAGCTATCTGGTAGTGCCAGGCCCTCTAGGAGCACCAGCCAAAGAAATTTAAAAAACTGAAAACCTACAAACGCTCCTTCTCTGGCATTGCCCAGAGAATCTGGAACTCCCTACCTGTTGAAACAAGACTAATTCCCTCAAATCTTGCCTTCAAAAGGGAAGTGATCATCTACTGATGAACAATACCTTGAACTAGAAGCTTTGCTCCTTCTGTCTGCCTGCCTGTTTTTAACTGACTTTTTTACCACCTGGCTTCTGCTACAGCACAGTGTCGCCCGCCATTATGCCACTGTTGTTCCTTATGTATCTTGTCATAAGTGCTAACCTAAATTTCTCCCTCAGCTTTCGATATATGTCTTCCGCAACCGTCATGTAAAGCACTCTGATACCCGCTTGGGTCATTTTCACGCTATAGAAAACTTTATATAAATAAATAAATAAAT
This sequence comes from Triturus cristatus, assembly GCF_964204655.1. Lineage (NCBI taxonomy): Eukaryota > Metazoa > Chordata > Amphibia > Caudata > Salamandridae > Triturus > Triturus cristatus. The sequence continues at coordinate 681,338,694 of NC_140587.1, forward strand.
AGTTGCACGAGACAAGGGCAAAGTTGAAAATTATGGTGGACTGCGATGGAGCGCGCTTTGGAATCATATCTTCAGACTTTGAAGAATTTTTGAAAGAAAAATGTCTGAGAAGGTAAAGTTTTGCTAAGCAAGGCATCTGCCGATGTCTGAGGAGTTGGCGTAGTCGAGAAGCAAATGGATGAAGTCACATGAAGATTTCTATGTTCAGACTTAGTCTCTTTTTGGGAAGTCAAAATTCTCTATTGGAATGAAGCTGCAGACTATAACCGGCATAGGGTTCACACGTCCGGATATCCTTCTGCGAGGATTTGCTGACCAGGATTTGCTGCTGCAAAGAACGCAACAGGATCTGCCTCAATGTCAGGCCGACCTGCAATGCACCTTGTGCAGATTATCAATCAGGTAAGTCCCGTTCTTCTCTCAGTTCTCACAGCACTTTTTCGCAGAAAATGTTCGAAGTCCCAAGTTTTGGATTTGGGCTATCTGGGCACTTGTAACACCCCTTCCAAGTGTCCAGGGCTGCAGGGTCCCAACTTGGAGGCTCAGCCTGGGTCCAAGTGTGGGTGCTAGATGCTTGGAGCCTGTTCTGTTCCTGAGACTCCCATTAGGAGGCCAGCCATGTAGCCCTTGTAATCACTCTGGAAGTCTTGGGTTCAATAAGAAAAGCAGATCTCAAGCAGAAGGACAGTCCTCTGAGGACACAAGCCCTGGGTACATGGTATATGATTCTACAAGAAAATTATAAGTAAATTAAATATGCCAATCAGGTGTAATCCACTTTTACCATGTTTTAAAGAATGAGCATAAGCACTTTAGCAATGGTTAGCAATGGTAAATTGTACAGAGTCCTAAGGCCAACAAAAACGAACTCAGTAAAACAGGAGGGAAGAAGGCAAAACGTTTGGTCTGATCCAGCAGACAGGGCCAAGTCCAACAATCATACATTGAGTTTTAAGCACAAATTAATATTGTGCCACACACGCATCTTATTTACCATTCAAATCCTCATTTAAATAGTTTTGACGTTTGCAAGCTCAAAATATTGCTTAATGTTATGTTATTCTCTATTTCAAATGGATGGATGTGCTTTGCAAGAAATGCAGCTAAATTCACATTTTGATAATTAGCTGCCAAATAAATATTTTAATAGGGAAAGACAATGTGGTGAGTCACAGAACCCCACCTACTGCGATCTATTAGTATTAGCTAAATTCCTTCACCCACTCTTTAAAAAAAAATGTGAAGAGGCATCTGCTACTGAAACCCTTAAGAACCATCTGAATTTGTTCTAGGTATTCCTAACATCCTAATGCCTGGGCTTTACCTTCTAGCAAACTCTACCTGAGCTGGGGCTTCCTACTTTCACCCTGTATGATGAGGTTAAATCTTCTTTCTTCTTCAAACTCTTCTATTCCCCCGTCTCTTGTGAGACCCTCACATTATTATTTTTGCCCTTTCAACCCCTTCCCTTTATGGAATCTATTTTCTATCTGCTCCTTCTTTAGCCTCTGTCTCAGCATTCAAAGTAACATAAGACGTCTATAGATATAGCACAACACGTCTTCCAGCAATATAACTGTTTTAATTTTCTGGTAATTATAGAAGTTTACTATATTCTCATTAGGGCTAGTTACTGCTATTGGGAACTTCTAACTTTTACTATGTAATACATTTGTATTTCTTATTCATTAACTCCTATTGCAGTCCCATAACGTGTCACTGATGTACTAATCAAGGATACCGTAGCATATAATTACTATGCACACTAAGACCCTTGTGGTTCGGGGCATACTCTCAACAGGAACTATGCGATATGCATTGGAGATGTTAAGGTGCGGTTATGGGAAGTATAATGCAATGTGCAGTGTATGAATGAACATAGGAGAATAAAGATATGCTCAACCGCAGCTCCTGTGTGTGGCGTAATCTATCTGCATGCTCCAGAGCTAGGCAGAATCAAGATATGCTCAACCGCAGCTCCTGTGTGTGTCGTAATCTATATGCATGCTCCAGGGCTAGGAAGAATCAAGATATGCTCAACCGCAGCTCCTGTGTGTGGCGTAATCTATCTGCATGCTCCACGGATAGAGAAGGCTATACATGTACTGCACATATCAAAGTCCTAATATGTGCCAGGGCTTTACCAATCAAGTGTACTATCATCTACTGTCTCAGGGCAAGATTTGATTCATTCAGAGGAATGTCCCTTAAGACAGATTCTGGAAAGAAATACAGCTCGTAGCTCTGCTGTAAATCAAAAGATTAGATGGATCTCATTCAAGTGAAGAAACAAGAACATTGTGAAGGACCAGAGATGGAAACACTCATATCGTTTTAATTCTGATGAATAAAGATAGAAGAAAACAAGGCATTCCACCGACTAACTAACAAGCATTGGCAAAGTCAATCGATGAGCTCAAAGACTGCTGCTAGCATAGACTTTGTCTATGTTTGTAGAACTGACAAACGAGCATAAGCAAAGACAAGAGCTGAGGGTGAATATCTAATATTGTTATTTTTTATACTTCCAACATGGCCATCATGTTGCATGTAGAAATGGCAGCCATTTTGAAACAGTTGAACAATAAGTGTATAGAATATTAATAGTATACTGTTCCAAGGTCATCAAGTTGCACTCAAAGAGCAATATGGAGGCTCTGTGGGGAGGAAGAATAGGAGAATGACAGGGCAGGCAAGGCTGTGGAAAGAGAAGGGGATAGAGGTATGGAGAAATAGGAATAAGTATGGTATGCACTCTCATCAAGTACAAATGTTGAATTGTCAGAGAAACATGCAAAAAAGGAAACAAGATCCATGGTATCAAGGAGAAAATCAGCCAGTAAAAATGAAGGGTAAAACCTAAATGCTCAAGGGACAGGACAAACACAATCATAAGCACGAAAGTCATTGAACCAGGAACAAAAAATTGAATTAGTTAAGAAATTGATCCAATAAAGAGCACGGGACATCCCCAAACCCCACTCTATCTATATGGTTTCTCTCCCTTGACAATGGGTATTAGCTGTTATTTCCCTACATCTCTTCACATCCTATGCTGTAATTGTACACTGGATGGCACCAGACAATCCCTCTAGATGTTTTGGTGGTTACTTGTCAGCACTAATCTTGGCAGGTTACTATTCGTCTGCTGTGGTATCTGTTGTACAAGTGATTGTTTCATATGCTGCTGCTTCTACTTTGTGGGATATTGAAAGAGTGGGACAGTGTGGGAAGATTCTGATTTTTCAGTACTTGCCTAAGCATGAGATACACTGCAATACACAATGCAAAGGTGTTCAAACTATATCAAATAGCAGACTCTCAAATTCATAGCTAATGCGCACAAGAAAACAGTTCAAGGTGTTCATTACACTTCGTGCGCATAGAGCCTTTTCTGCTGCTCAATGTCGTTAAAATATTGTTACCATAATTGCACAATTTAAAAAACAGCAGGCTTTCCGAGGGGAAAACTAATACACAATATATCAAAGAATATTGCACCATACAAATCACACATTGGAAGATCTTGTGAATAACAATAGAAAGTAGCTGGCAAAGTGGAGTTTCCCTCTCTCTTGTAATTTGCACCAACATGTCAGTGCTTTGCTTGTGGTTACAAAGCATGAACATTTAACCCCTTCCAGGCGTGAGACTCTCAGTCCCCGCACCCCCTGCCCTTTGACGCCAACTGCACGCTTTTACCTTAAATCACCATTGACACCATTCTTGGGTGCCTGAAAAGGTCGCAGTTTTTATTCGTCAAACATCAATATATACATTTAAAACGTTCGTGATTTTATACACATTTTATTCTTTAGCATTTTATTGCATTATGGACCCAGCCTTCTCAATGACCTGGGAGGGGTGGCACCCCTTTTGGGCTTCTGATTCACGGGTCTAGGCTTCAACTTGCTACCAATGTGAAGGGTGTCCATTTGGACCTGTCCGGGCCGCAAGTGCCGTCCTGCTCGCCCTGAACCCTTTTGTGGGCCCTCCCTTCTCCCAGAGGTCCCTGCCATGTGGCATCCCAAGGACCTTTCTTGAGCGTCTACATTACTTTCTTGCGGCTGAGTCCTTGCCCCCTCTGAACCCCTGCCGTGAGGCATCCCAAGGGTCCTGCGGGAGCATTACATCTAATCTTTTATGGCGGCATGCCGCCCTTTGGCTCCCTCAGTGCCCCTGCCGTGCGGCATCCCAAGGACACTGTGAGAGCCTTCCATCTACCGTCTAGTGAGTTCTTCTCTTTATTACTAATTTTGCTGGGTTTGCTCCTCCATGCTACCAACGGTTTTTCGATCGGAGGTAGCTCCCCCCATAGGATCTCTTTGCTTTTTTCTAGAGTTACTGGAAGCCCCTCTGCTCTAGTATCCCCACATTATTTAGCAGGAACATGTCCATTCCCACCCCCGTGAGGTGTACCCTGTCTTCCAGGTGGTACCCCGGGGATCTGAGGTTTATGAAACCATGCCTCACGAACCCCCATCTGTTGGCCCTGCAAACCTTGGCCATGGTAATGTTACATTTTCTTCTGGATTTTTCGACCGCCCCCAGGCCCCTTGCCCCCCCGCCAGGATTTCCGTACTATAATTTCTGAAAAAATAACTTCTGCGGGGCGTATTAGGCGTGCCACTGGTGTGAGGCCTTTCTGCATTTCTTTCAGGAGTGCTCCCCGCCCCATTGCTGCCAAGTCATTGCCACCCAGATGGACCACTACCGCGTCCGGTTTGTCACCTTGTTGTAAAGCTTCCCGCACTGCAGTTAGCAGATGTTCCCATTTCATTCCTGAGCGGCCCCGTCAAGCTATTTCCGTCTTCTGCAGCTAGAATCCACCGAAGTTGTGTGTGGCTGCTGCCCATCGTTGGGCCCTCGTGACATAGGAGTGCCCCACGATCCACACCTTCTTCGGTGGAGTGCTTGGACCTGGAAGAGGGGTGGGGGGAGGTCTGGCTTAGAACATCTTCGGGCGTATGTAGTGCCTGAATGCGCCAGACACCCAGCGCCCTATCCACTTGATCGCCCCGTTGTCCATTCTAGCCCCGTCGCCGTGGTGGCTGCCCCTATTGTAAACGAGTGTGACCCATACTTGCGCGCGGGGAGCCCCATTGCATCTATGGTTTTTCTCATCACCGCTATGAGCTGAAAGCGGCTGAGAAAAGACCCGTCCCTGTGCTTGAATAGTGGCCCTTTCATCCCCTGCCCGTGTCCCAGGTGGTCTTTCAGCAGGCACACTGGGCAGTAGTTAGCGTCCTTGGTGCAGTGTAACCTAGTCCATCTTCCCTTGCCTGCCTGGTCTGTCTTAGACCTTCGTAGTAGTATGTCCATGTAGCCCTTCTGTATTTTTACGTCCCCATTGTGTATGCATACCATTCCTGGGTCTACCACTGATGGGGCTACCAGCTCGCTGATCCAGTATGCCCCAAAGAATGCCACTGTGAACGCTGCCCTGAATAATGCCACTTCATGTCTTGATGAGCAGATCCCTACCAATGCCCCCAGCATCCATCGCAGTATGTCGAAGTGGATCGGGCGCCTCACGTCCTCTTTTGCCCACTGGATCATACCCCATCCTTTCAAAGCCATTCGACATTCAAATGCTTTTGTTGGGTCTTCCTGCCCTGACAGTTTTGTATAATACGCCACTATGCTTAAGTGTGCCTGGGCCCATGTCTTCAGCTTTCCCTCTAAGAATGCCCCATCAATGACATCTAGAACCTCCTTCTGTGTGACCCATTGACCACTCTTCAACCCTGTCCTGCCCTTGAATGTTTCCCGGCAATTACTGTAGCGGGTGCTCTTCTTTGGGGCCAGTGCATTGTACAGTAATATCCTTAACCCGGATCCACCCATGCCCATGCCTCATCCGGCATTGGGGTCATCGTTCTGTCCGCGTCTGGGGCCAGTTGCCTAAATTTCTCCCACTGGAAAAGAAAAATGGCATTCGCAACTAAATTTTCTACTCCAGGAAAGTGTTTTGCCCTAAGCACAATGTTGTCTTTTAATTGGCACCCTACCATCTTCCATAGCAGGGTTGATACCGCTGGGTACCGGGTAGCTCCTGTATTAATCGCTTGTACTACTGCGTGATTGTCCGACCACAGCGTGATTTGTCTATTCGCTAGCTGTGGGGCCCAGATGTGGAACGGTACTACTATGGGGAATAGCTCCAGCAATGATATGTTCGTGGTCAGCCCGGAATTGTGCCATGCCGCCGGCCACTCCCCTGCTGACCAAGCGGTCCCTAGTATTGCTCTGAAGCCATACCCAACGGCCGCGTCGATGTAAAGTTCCAGCTCGCTTGCCTGAACCCAGGGTTCCCGCCATATCAGGGTGCCGTTAAAATCCGTCAAGAAGCTCTCCCATTGTCCTAGGTCCTCCTTCAACCCTTGTGTGATGCAAACCCTGTGGTGCTTCAGTGTCATGCCCCTGGTTAGCCATGCTAAACGCCTGGCGAAGGTGCGCCCTGTGGGGATTACTCGAGTGGCAAAGTTCCGTTTTCCTAGCAGCTGTTGCACTTCCCCAAGCGTGGCTTTTTTTTGCTGCCTCAACCTCTTTATCTTGCTCAGTAGGTTGGCTACCTTTTCTGGTGGCAACCTGCATGTACCGGCTACTGAGTCCAGCTCTATCCCCAGAAATGTCAGTTTCGTTGTGGGGCCCTCTGTTTTATCTTTAGCCAATGGGATGCCCAACTCCTGGGCCATCTTTATGAAATTGCTTAGGAGAGTGTTGCAGTCATCCGTATACACTCTTCCAATGAACAGGAAGTCATCTAGGTAGTGGATGTGCCCCCCCCCGCGGTGTGCGTTTTCCCAGTTTCCACTCTAGAAGACTACTGAACGCCTCGAAGTGTGCGCATGATATTGCGCAACACATCGGAAGGCACTTGTCGTAGTAGTAGCTCCCCTCCAGTTTAAAACCTAACAGATGGTAGCTGTCTGGGTGCACTGGTAACAGTCTGAATGCTGATTCTATGTCTGGTTTTGCCATCAAGGCCCCTTTCCCTTCCTGCCTAATGAGGTCCACTGCGTCATCAACTGACGCGTAGGCCACCGTGCAGGCCTCTTGTTCCAGCCAGTTGTTAACCGATCCCCCTTCTGGGTAGGAGAGGTGGTGAATCAGACAGAAATTTCCTGGCTCTTTCTTGGGCACTTTGCCAAGAGGCAATACTATCATGTCCCTCAACGGTGGTAGGGGGGAGGGGCCTGCCACCCGGCCCAGCATCACTTCCTTCTCCACCTTTTGTATTGCTACCTCAGGGTTGTCTTTGACTGATTTTAGGTTCTTGCACTCTCGTGCGCCTTTGGGGTCCTTGTATGGGCTTGGAAACCCTTGCGTAAACCCCTCAGCTAGCAGCTGCCGATCTGTTGGAGTTTGGTAGCATTGGAGCAAATGAAGTAGCCTGCCTGTCTTTATGGGTGTTGGAAGCATCTGTCTACCGCCCCCTTCCCCCCTGACCCCGCCTATCTGGGCCAGTACCTCATTTCTTAGGGCCCGTTTTTGGTTTGTCTGTCCCTGGCCCTGTGGCTCACCGACATCGTATGGTAGGGTGGCTTCTCCCCCATTGACCCACAAGTGTGCTTGAAATGGCATGATGCTCCCCACTTACACTCATCTTTGTCAAATTTCCAGCATGCCTTGCTTGACTTGTTAACTGTCTTGCTTTTCCCTTTGAAATCTTTTCCTTGCCCCTCGAACCAACCCTTACTCCCGTAGGGAAGTGAATTACACTCTTTTGCGCCAACCCCTTCCCTGGCTGCCACCATGTGTTTGGAATAACCCTCCATGTCTTGGCAGTCCCAGCCTATTGTTGGCCATACTTGCATTTTTTCCCTAAACCCTTCATTGTATTGCAGCCATGCATCCCCTTGATACTGCTGCTGCGCCTCATGCACTTTTTGTTCATAGAGGATTAGTGCCGCCGCACTCAGTGGGAATTTCTCAATGAACACGCATGCCAGTGTCCTGAAAGCCTTTAGCCAATTTTCTATTGCTCTATCCACCCTGGGTTTCCTCGGGCCCTCCTGTCCTCCTCTTTCTTATCCTGTGTTGTGAAAATGTCTATAAATTCCTTCCTCCAAATCCTCTCCTTTACTGTGAGTGGGATGAGGTTGGCCAGCCCCAACATCTTGGTTGTCGTGGGAGGATCACTTGGGGAGGGGCGTAAGTACTCACTCGCTGGCTTCCCATTATTGCCTTGCCCCTCGCCCGCTCTGGCTGTACTTGAGATCTCACCCGCGGGGGCCCCTTTACTTTCTTGTGTGGCTGGCTCGCTGCCTGCTTTCTCGCTTTGCCCTGCCTGGCTTACCCTATTAGGCTCCTTGCTCGCTGCCCTTACTGCTGGTGCCTCTGCGTTAGCCGTTTTGCCTGCCGCCGTGTTATGCTCTTGACCCCCTGTGCCCCACGGTGCGTGACCATGGAAAGGGGCCCCCCTCCCTGGCCACTGCCACCAGGGCATCCATGGTGGTGGCTGTGTAGGCCCCTCTAACCAGGCTTCCCCTTGGAAATCTGACCTCCTGTATCCTATATCTGTTTGCTATGGGAGGTGCATGAGCCATGTCCCTTGTATTGCCAAGTTGTTACCCCCCCATTTGGGTTCCCAAGTTAACGTTTTGCCCCACATTGCTTCGGGCCCCCTGCCCCTTCGTGTGCCCCCGCTCGCTGCTCGGCACATCATGCTTACCCTGAGCATTGTCCCCATGTCTCTCCTGAGGGGCCGCCGAGCTGGCCACAGACCCCTCATCATCACTGCTGACGTCCGACTCGGAGCTGGCCACCTGCACTGGCGATGCTGCGACTCTGCCTTTTGGCCTTCTGGTTGACCATTCTTTTCTTGACTGGTGCAGCTCTGCTCTTTTGTGGGGCCGCCGGTTTTTCTGCAGGCCTCCCCTTTGCTGCCTTCTTAGGCGGTGGCGGTGGCGGTGGCGGTGCTGGTGATGCCTGGCGCTGTTTTTTGCCATTCTTTTGTGCCCCTTCTTTGATTTGTTGTTCCATCCAGCTGCGCCCTTTCAGCTCCACCAGGGCCCTGGCTTGTTCCAGCATGTCCTGAAGATCTTCATCCAGGTCTGGGCCTGACCCCTTGCTGTGCCTCTTCCGTCCCTTCTTTGGTGCTGCTGGTGTCTCCTGCAAGTCCCTGAACTGGGCCGGGACCTGCTTCTTTCTTCCAGTTGCCCCCTTCTTCCTGGCCATCTTTGTCTTATTCCTGTGCCCTCAGTTGCAGTTTCTGTGCTGTGCAACCACAGCTGCTCTTGTTGAAAAGCAAACTGCCTGCACCCAAGAGATCCACCAGCACACACACGCTGGGAATTCACGCAAACTATGACAGTAAGAGTCTCAGCCCGTAACCATTCAGCCACAGTGCCTCTACCCCGTTCGTGTTAGCGCTGCTCGCCGCCGGCAGAAAACCCTTCTTGCTTAGCGCTCCTGTGCCTTTAAGGGAGCGAGTTGTTCCCTAAGCGCGCCCCCCTTTGCTCGTGTTGCTCCGGACTACTTCTTTAGCGCTCCCGGGTGGTGGCGCTCGGGATTGAGGAGTGTTGTTCGGCCTGGATGGACGGCGGGGGTGGAGGCTCCTAAATACGCTGCCCCCCGTCGCTTCAAACTGCCGCTACAAGCCTATGGCGAGGCAGTCACCTGGATGGCGGTAGCGGGTGTCCGTGACGCTTCTCCCGCAAATCCCAGGGCGGGGTGGAGGCTCCATGCACGCTGCCCCTGTCCGTTGGCAAGGCCCCCGGCGTGCTGCTGACACGGATGATGGATCGGGACGGCGGATGAACGCTCTTCTTGCTGCCGCTCAGTTCGGTTGCTCCGCTACTCACCCAACGGTAGGGAGCTTCCAGTCACCTTACAGAGAGTCGAATTCGAGGCTGGAACAAGGCCGCCCAGCCTGGGGCCCATTTGTGCTTTGCCCTGGCAAAAGGGGGGGGCGAAACTGGCGGTCGTCTCCTTCTCGATAATCCACAGCCGGTCGGGTCAGTCCAGCTGTTGTGCTTTGTCCTGGCAGAAAAAGGCGCGAAACCGGCGGCCGTCTTCGCAATCTACCCACAGAAGGTCAGGTCAGTTCAGCCGATTCTTCTTCCCCCTATCCGAGGGGGAGGGATGAGTGTGATTTCCTGGTGCCGTCTGCCCCCTTTTATCCCACCCTCACTCACCGGTTCACCCCCTGATTGGGGGGGCTGGCTTTTGTCTAAGGGGGCCAATCCTAGCCCCCGCCGGCTTAGCCGTGGGGGCAATGCTAATGTGGGGCGGGGGAGGGCCTCCCGCCTCCGGACGGCGTTTAGCCCGGGACTCTATTGAGTCCCGCTTCGCCTCCCCGGCCCGGGTCTTTAGTGGTTGCTCTTTGGGATGGTATCTGTTTGTAAAGGGAAGCAATCCATCCGTGAGTTCCAGTGGCAGCTGCAGGTCTAAGAGGGTTGGTGTTGGGGCGGGTGTGCGGGGGGAAGCCTGGTCTCACCGATGTCCCTTTGCTGTTGCCGGACTTTTTATTGGCATAGTGACTACTAGCCCTCAGCTATGAGACAGTGTGAGAGAGAATAACAGCTGGGCATCTGCTGTATATCACAGGCTGCGTTCTCAATATTTGAAGGTGATCGCAAGGCTTTGCCAATGCAGCCCTCCCGCATGAATACTGAAGAGGCAGGATTTGTTTGACTCCTGTGATCCGCCTCCTTGTGCTGTGTCTGATCGATCCATTTGTTAGAGCAACGAATAGGCCAAATCGCATCTCAGAAACGGTGCAAACACAGCGCTGGAATGTAACCCAGGCTGTGACAGAACTGTCACCACATGTTGTTATACAGCTGTTCATGCAAAAGTCATGACGTTTCACAGTGCTGTAAATGGCAGGTGCTATTATTGTTGCAGAACAGTCAAGCCCACCTACCGGCAAATACATTTGTAGCTGGCAGATTTTTCCCCGATTTTTACAGCAATGAAATTAATCAAATGAACAACAATTTTTGAGTTCGGCTTGTGGTAGACAGTGTGTCGATGAAGGCGATCCTCGGTAAAATGTGAATTTGTGAACTTCTGTCCCAAAATCGACTTAGCAACATTTTCAGACACCCTGCCTCTCACTACAGGTTCATGGAGCATACAATGTAATTCATAATTAGGTCCTGAAAATTGTAGACTCTAAATTTGAGATTAAATACCAAACTCTTGGGTGCACATGTGCAAATTAGGCAGAAATCGGAACTTCTGGCAAGATGTGAATTTTATGAGACTTCAGCAGAATGCCAGCAGAACTACTATACCAAAACGATAATCATTTTAGTTAAAAGTTGAAATATGAGCACCTGATAAGCCACCCTTACCAATTACTCAGAGAGGGAATAAAAGAACAACATCTGATGAAATCACCGAATGTACAACACACACCATAATTCCCTAATAGGTCGATGCGCAATGAGTCACATACGTCCTGCAGCATTAATATTAACGTGGTGGAGACAGGAAGTAAGTCTCATTGCACACAGATGCAAATCAGTGCTTCACTTGAGCCGGTGGTTTCCGGTGCTCAGCACTTACTTGTCAAACACAGCACTTATGACTGTCTGCCACATGGTGGCACTGTTTGAAGTGCACGACAACAGTTCTTTATTAAATCAATGCACATTAAAAGTGGCTAATACCTGAAGGCCAAGCCATTATTATAGCTTTGTGGGCTTGAAATAGTCTGAATTGTCACACTTAGAGGAATGTGATGCTTGGTAGTTGTATTGGTACTGTCATCGGCAGCCCCGGCAGGGGCATTGGGTGCTGCAAGGTACAGTGGCCGACAAGGGCTCTGGCACTTATTCTTTTACATATTAAGCACCAGTGCAAATGCAGAGATGAAGAAACTGCAGACAGTCATTTGTTTATGCATTTTCATTTTGCAGTGTACCCTTATTGAGACCCCCCTAGAGATGAGGCTCTCAGAAAGTGGAACATAAACAAAGGAACATTAAGAGAGCATACAGAGGCCTATTAAGTCACTGGCTTGTACCTTTGCTGATGGTAGCTGTCTCTCGCACCATCGACAGCTTCCAGGTTGGCAATATTTAACTCCTTGCCTCGGCAGTCAATGGCCTATCGGCGTTTTTCATTAGCAGGATACATTTCATTGTAATTGAGAAAGAGGTGTTTACTTTTATCACCTCATTTGCTAGCGACTTGCAAGGAATCAAGATATGAGAATTGCAAAACATAAATCCATTTGTGAACTGTGAATTCTATTCAGTGCTTTTCACATTAGTAATTTGTATACACAAATCCTGCCACTTAGTACAGTAAAGGCTTTGCAAACACAATTTTCTGCTATAAATCCGGTACAAAGTGCGTTAGAAATGCTCAAAAAATATGCCTTGACTTTGGATTTGAAGTAGCCGTGCCAGGTTGGATAAACAAACACTAATTACACTCTCCACAACTTGGAATATTAACTGTACAAATTCATATTTAATCACCTTGCTCGGGCACTTTTATCAAAAGTAGGATTTCATTACTTTAATAATTCATGTGAGAGTGGTTTATAATTAAGATGCTAATTTACTAGCTGACTAGTAATTTCATTTTCATATTCTTGGTAGCTCTTCCTGGTAGAATGCTTCTTTACAATTAAATGGTGGCAGCAAAATAAAAATAAAACTTAAATAATCAGTCATGCCTATCTTAAAACCTGTTCATTTGCACTAACCCGTACACTTTTCCGTTGTAATCATAAAAAAGTTATTTCTTTTTTGATGGTTTTCAATATATTGGTAGTACTTCGCAGCTCGAGTATGCTTTTAGCTTTTCAATATAGATTCAAAATGTGGGCTGTTCGAAAATAGGTTTCTAAGCATAATTTCACTGGACAAATACAATTAAGCTAAGAATAACATTTAGGACAAAAGCAAGCAGAAATATAGAAGCAAAGAGGGACTCTAAATGTGTTCTACACTAAAAAGAAGTGGATTGAAAAGCCATTTGAAATTCTGACTTTTGTCCATTTGCTTTTTTTCACTTTCCAACCACATTTTAGAGTTCTTGTACTTAAACGTGTTCACCACTCTACTTCGAAGGATGATGCATAACCATTTTCCTTGGGCAACCCAGGAGCTATTTTAAAATGTTTTTGAATTAGAAGTGCATTACTCGTTAATTTCACCTCCTCTTTACCACAGCCCAAGAGTGGTGGATGGGGCCCTACCACTTTCAACCACTGCACGTATACAGTCATGGGCTAAAATTATAATGTATGAAAGAAAAAAAAACAAAGTTCAGGGGGAAACTAGGGAACGAGATGTTTAAAAAGAGGGAGAGCAACCAAGGAACAGAAAAGGAGATAACTGAAGTAATACCTAGGGTGGGCAATGAGAGTAATTATAAAAAGGGAGCAATAGAGCCTGCTGGAAGAAACATCTTACATAGGTTGGCAGGGAAAATAAAATGACGAATATGAAAACAGCAGAAGAAAGACAAACTTTCTGAGATGAAAGATTGAGCATTTAAAACAAGGTAGATGGTGATACACAAGCTGAAGAAAATAAATGAAAAGAAAAATGGAAACGAGAGAAGGTATTTTGGAGTTTGGAAAGTTGTACTCCTGTAGTACTGTTTTACATCAGTCAGTCAGACAAAATACTTTGGGGCAGATTTATGTGGGACTTGCGCCCCTTTTACGCCGCCTCTGCAATTTTCCCCCACTTGATGTTTATGCCCCTATTTTTATTGTACAGGACCTTATATTGTTGTTTTTTTCCTCGCTGTTTCCCCAGAATTATATCTAGGGACAGTGATATAGGATTATGATCACTTTAGCTTCTAATCAGCATTTTACACCCTCTACAGAGTGGTAAAAGGTCTTTAGTGATTAATATGTGATCTATTTTTGAATTTGAGCGTGGCCCTACATAGGTAGGGATTTGCAAGTTCCTGGTCGGATCATACGCCTGTGCAAATATCAGATCTTTGGCTATAGCTACTCTTTAGGGAGACTCTATAAGGAGAGTGTTTAAAGTGTGTAAGGGGCTGATCAGCTTCATCACATATACCACATATTATTGATACATTGGGTTCACATACTTGTAAATTCAAATCTCCTGCCCAGATAATTTGAAGTTCTTTCCCATGACCATGTTGTATTTCATTTATGGCATCCTCCAGCCCATCTATGACCTTAGTTACTGTGTGGTCAAATATATTATAATAGTAATTAATCAGCAATAGATTAAAGGACTTTGGGAGAGTTATTAACAGCAAATGAGAATAAGATGTTGAAGTAAGTTCTTGTATCCTTAAGACTTCTAGTGATACAGAGATAAAGGTGGTCAGACCTCCTTTTGCCCCGCCTGACTTAAAGGGGATGACAGGAACCGAGTAAGAGTCATACCTATCAATGTACGGTGTGTCCTTAAGCCAGGTCTCTTGACAACAACTTATGGTATATTCTTCTACCAACGTTCACCAATCTGGATTTTCTAGCTTAGTATGCAAACCTGCCACGATCCATGAGAAAATACTTAAAGTCTTTGTCTGGTTAATCCCAAGATTCATAGCATTTTGTGCAGGTGTGGATATCGTTAGGGGTTTTGGTGTTGTTGTAACTTCTTCTTCCGACTGTAGCCATAGCTGTCAGTCTTGGTGTCTCAGTGAAGACAGGATCTCAAATCTGTTGAACGTACAACGGTAGTTTGATTGGTGTTGGAATATTCCTTCATCAAACCTACTACCTGACTGCATATGTTCTTCTTGGAAAACTGGGGGCATAAAAAATCTCGGGTGGTAGAAAAAACCCTAAAGGTTGAGCTCTAATACCTTCTGTGGAGGGAGATATGTAATAGAGATATCTCAATAAAGCACAAACTAGGCCTACGTTTCTAAAATTAATAATTATACAGTCTCCTTGTGATGGCTTTGGGAATGGGCCAACCGATAAGACTCTTCTTGTGGAATCACTTTTGTTAGACGGTTTACTGGACCAGACAGAGTTTTTCCTTAGCCAAAAAGAGACTTTGTTCGTTAAAGATATTTGTGACTCATTTTGCATTTGGTCTAGCTTGGGTACATTCTCTAAAACAATTATATAAGGTGTGCACTCTGAGGGATAATGTGGGGGAATATGTGGTTGAATACCCTTTACCTCATGTCGAGTGGCGCTGCTTCTAGCCCTTAAATCCCTATTAGATGTGCGCCATGGGTCTACAGCTGCCTGTGTCGTCTGCCTTAATATATCTGCTAGGTCACTCTCTGTGTGAGGGGTTTGCAGGCGTCTCAATTCCACTCCTTGTGGATTTGGATGTATTTGATCTGTGGCTCCATCTATTGCTTTCTGTTCACTTTGAGCCTTCCCTTGGTTGTTCAGAGAGACCACTTTTTCTATTAGCTTCACCTGGGTTATGGAAATGCTGTTAATTTTCCTCTCCATAATAGTGATTTTTTCGATTGTCGTAGCACAGGATTGTGCTATGTTTTTAAGCTGACTTTCCCGGTGGTCCAGTTCCAAACAGTTTCAGCCAGACTTGTTTGGGGCTGAAATTCTCTAAAGAGATTTTCTTGACGTTCCTATTTCCCACATTTGTCTGAGCTTCTAGGCTTCGTTTTGGCACGGTGGGGATGTTGGATGTGTCAATCTTGCCGCCCCCTGCCTGATTATCTTACAGGGGGGAATCTCTGCCTGGGATATCACTTCAGGAGTTGTTGGGACATATAGGTCCTGTGCAGTACATGAGTTAGTAGGTGGAAAAGTAGCTGTAGAAGCAATAGCCTTGGTGGGGATCAAGGGTTCATAATGAGTAAGCGCTCGTGGGTCATATCAGTAGTATCCCTAATAGACTGATTCTGCACAGGTTCTGTCGAGGTCATGATGTTGTTTTTGTCCATCCTTGCCTCAACCTTGTCAATCTCAGACTCAATAGTGCCCATAACAGATGTGAGATAACTTTTAACAGAACTTGGCAAAGCCTCTCCCCTTTTTTTATCCCCAGGTTGATTACCCATACAGTGCAAATCAAATTTAAAGCAGGTTACATGAGTTCCGTTGTAGATTTTACTTTCATCCTGTATCTCTACTTCCAGTCCACAGGATGGAACCAAAACATACAGATTAGGATATTCCCAAGCCGTAAAAGCTGAGAAGGCCAGAGCCAAGAGGCGGGGCCCAGCCCTGCTGCTTACAGCCACACCTGGGCGCAACCTGCGCTGCGGGTCTCCCTGGCAGTTTTAAAGAAGCACGTCTGGATGCGGGCTACTTGCGTCTGCAGCTCCCTGCCGCGAGTTGTTTTGGGGCTTGAAGTCTGCCACTCGGTCACCACAAATTCAGGTTCCCTGTGCTGTGGGATTCTCGGGCAGGTTTCAAGAAGCACCTCTAGGCGTGGACTACTTGTGTCGGTGGCTTTCTGCCACAAGTTTTACATATTCTTACATGCTTTTGTGAATTACCCTAAAACATGGGAATCAAATCGGAATATTCATGGACTAGTCATATACAGTTAGTACAATTAGGAGTATGCTCTCTTTTCACTTTTAGTAATAAGGAGTTGGATGTTTCAGTGTCGATTCACAAAGGGTGTAAGGGTGCATTAAGAGTACGTTTGTAGTACCACTTTGCATACTCATAAATCTTTTTGCGAATGTGCCTCATTAAATAAAAAAGAAAAAAACACAAAAGAATAAAAAGGTTCTACGTTTTGCAGGTAAGAATGTGAGTAAAAAATTCCTTCTGATGGGTCATTTGTGTGATCTGCTGTTCTCATCTCAATCTCACTCAGAGGAAATAGTGGATAAATGAACGCACTGCAGCGATCTGTGTGTTTTGCATGTCATGGATGTTAGGACCATTCTGAAAGCTTGGCAGATGAATGCGCTTTCAAGTGACAGTTCAAGCTCAGCTGGGGTTCACTTCTTTCTGATGATTGTCCCTGCCGCCAGAGGGTGCTTGCTTTCACACTTGATGTGTACACATTTCATTGACTCTATTGATATAGTATTTTATAACATTATCTCCAAGTTATCGAAGTATCATTACCTTTACTAGTGCTATTTGAGGTTAGGCACTACATGGTTGGTTTATCTTTTGGTGTGCCTACTGTCTAAAACTGTACATTTCTTGAACTCTGAGTGGTAGCTAATTTCTGAGGGTGTGAAGTCTCATTAACCCAAGAAACATTGCTACAGCATGCGGACTGAGAATATGAGAGCACTATACATTTTTCATTTGTACACCAAGGGCCATATTATCAAGAACGGCGATAACATTATCGCCGTTTTAGCGGCAGGAAACTGCTGTTAAAGCGGCGATAAGGGGCTTGATAATATGCCCTAGAGAATTCCAATAGAAGTCCAGGTTCTGCTGTGAAGGACATCAAACCTGGGCTTCTATTGGAATTTTCTAGGGCATATTATCAAGCCCCTTATCGTCGCTTTAACTGCAGTTTCCTGCCTCTAAAACTGCGATAATGTTATCGCTGTTCTTGATAATATGGCCCCAAGTGTCTTCCATGCAGAATCTCGGTCTAATTTGTGGCCGAGATATTTCTTGGGAGGGGGTGAATGAAAAGATGTAAGGTCATAGAAGGTGGAAGTGAGGAAAGATACTACATACATTAGACAATTGCTTTGAAATTAGTGCTGTAAGGTGCTCAAATTGGTCTTATGTTTTAACAAATTACCTTGAGGAGATAACCCCTCCCATTAAGGGGTAAGGTGTTTGCATGCTTTAATTCCCCTCTCAGTGAAATTGAGAACGTCTATTTAAGGCCCATCACTTCCCAAGTTTCCCTGGCCATTATGGACATTTTTCCACGTTACAACATTATAATCGGCCATGCCTCTATATATTTTTAAATCAGTTATATATCAGAATCTGTCTTTAGATATACCCTGTATGGTTTATTTTACCAAAAGGGAGGCTTAGAACTCAACTGCCACGTGTGCTCATAGGACACCCTTTTCTGAATAAGTGTCATAACGTTATTTTACATTTATGATTGACTTAGATCCGGTTATTGTGAAATACAAGAGATTCTTTTGACTCTACTTTTATTTTATACATCTGCAGAAGAGAGAAGTCTGATTTTGTCTGCAAAGTCCTTGTGTGCTTTTGTTTGAATAAACATTCCTTTGTCTCAGACACAATCACACTGGTAAAATAAGTGTGTGCCATAATCAGGTCTGTGTGCACGTACGACATGCTGCGATTAACCTGGTGATGGGTTCACCAAAAGGAAGGTACTCGGATGGGTATTAGGTTATACGACTTTCAGTATAATTCTACCTTTATGTGTTCTTAAGCGTTGTTAGATCTGTTATTCTTAGGGTGGTCTTTCTCCAGACTTTTTGCCATTTGCCTCCTGTTTTTGCTGATTCTTTTTTTTGGCCTTGGGATTCTAAGCACTTTACCAGTGCTAACATGCACGTGCTTCTCCCCTAAACAAGATGTCATTCGTGTATACCTGATTGGCATATGTGTTGTACTGGTAAGTCC
The DNA here is from genome assembly GCF_964204655.1 of Triturus cristatus. NCBI lineage: Eukaryota > Metazoa > Chordata > Amphibia > Caudata > Salamandridae > Triturus > Triturus cristatus. The sequence continues at coordinate 681,357,133 of NC_140587.1, forward strand.
CTTATAAAGTTGTATACCATATACCCAGGGCCTATACTTCAAATCCTGCTAGCGGGCTGCAGCACTGATTGTGTCAACCAGCAGTAGCCTTTCTCAGGACTATAACTGCAGTGCCTGTGTGTGCAGCAGGGGCAATAGCGGAGGAGCGTCGCCTCACTGGCTCAGAGCCAGCAGGTGAAAAATAAAATGATTACCTATAATTGTTTTATTTTTCATTTGCCTGCTCTGAGACAGCTTGTGCAAGGAAGGGCTGAGACGGGGCATGGGAGGGGGAAAGAGTATTGTTATGTACACTTCTAAGTACGCATGTGCAATTGGCCGGCCGTCTCAGGCTGGCCAAACACACACGCGCACTTAAGTATCTCCAGCCCGGCTGCATTGAACAGCCGGGCTGGGGAAACAGTACAGACCGCTGAGGGCAATCCCCATGCTGCTAGGGATTGCACAGGGAGTCTAATGCTGCCCCAGTACTTGCTGGGACCAGAAAGGACGAGGTGCGACCAGAAACCCCATTTCTAACATTGGTGATAAGCGGTGAGGATAGGACTTGTGTTTGTGAAATACCATATAGTAACTCATTGTTCACTAAAACTCTATACTAAGACCAATTTGAGTCTTTTCAATTTTCCCTAATTGGGTTTCCTGCTAAAATTATGTCTCACTCTGGAAAAGCAGCACCTGCAATAATTGATTTTGAGCTGTCCATGTTAGAATCTTACACCGTGCTCCAACTAAAGAATTTGTGTAAGGACTTTCAAGAGTCTACAAGGGCTTTCATCTGGAAGATGGAGCTACAGAAGGGCTTGTGAGCATGGGCGGGAGAAGGAACAGGAAATTGCTGAAAAGGAGACTGGCCTGATTCTGGAGTCCAATGTGGATTTGGACTAGAAGGGGCCAATGACTTGCCCGGAGCATTAGTGGCTCCCAGACAAAGGAGCAGTGTCTCCTCCAGGAACCTGTCCCACGAGGAGTTGGCAGACAGGAGGTAGGAAAGAAAACTCAAAGTGGAGCTTGCCAAGCTGGAGCAGGCACAGAAACCTGCTTTGGCTGATAAATAACAGGTTCTAGAGAAGAGGAGACTAGCCATAGAGGAGAGGAAGATGTCCCATGAGCTCAGTCTCAGTCAGCTGGACATAAGAGCCCTACAAGTGGGGTCCAGCAACAGCAATGGTGACAGCATACCTGCAGTGTCCACTGGTGAGTCCATAATCCCAAAGGATTTGGTACCGTTATGTGGTGAGGATGACATAGACAAATGGTTTGCAGCCTAGGGATTGGCTTTTAGAGTACACAAGGTTCCAGAGGAGTTCTGGGGAATTATAGAGGAGTTGTGGTAGTTTATGGAGGTACATGCCCATGGCAAGGAGGGACACATTCCTTACACTAGAGGTAGAGGACCAGACAAGCTACACTGCTTTGAAGGCCATCCTAGTCAGTAAGTTTGGACTGACTTCTGAGATGTATAGGCTCAGATTCAGGGGCAGCCACAAGATCTCAACGCAAACATGGGTGGAGTGCTTGGATTATGCCAGCAAGGCACTGAAGGGCTAGGTGAGGGGAAAGCAAGGTTGAGGATTATTCAGGGCTCTACATATTCATTTTAAAGGAGCTTGATATTTGTTTTGCAGAGCTGTGCCAACACCTGGTTGATAGCAAGTTTACTGGCCCCTTGAAGCTTGTTGTGGAGGTGGCATGGTCAGTTACCCCTCTAGGGCGTTGGGGCGTCTTCTCACTGGTGAAGCATACGCTTTGATCAATCGTTGTTTCTTGGTATGCTTTTTTCTACTTCACTAAATATTCCCACGTGTTTCTTAAGAGATTATAAGGGTTCCTAAGAGACGTTTTAATCTATTGAAGCTGTATCCCCTCTGTCCACCAAAGTCATGGGCACCTAGCATCAGGAAAGTATTGACATATGTAAAAGTCCTTTCTCTGCTGGTCCCCCATTAGAAGACAATGCAAAAAAAACATTCTACATATCTTATTTGAACCAACTACCATCATCAGTAAACTGGGGGGCATATTTTAAGCCCAGAATGGTGGTATTGCAACATTCCCCATATTTACATAACATGGCTTAATTCCACCTTGTTAATATGCACCTTTCTGCTGCAGTCTGCCGCAGCACGGGGGGTCAATAGGTGTTGCAGTGGGCATTCCACTGAAGCACCCAGTGCTTGTTGACGCTGCACCAGATTTACAAGGCAGGGGCAGCTGCAAAAACCAAGGCCAGGTAATACTTGGTCTTAGAATGGAGATACAAGGATAAATTATAAATTCCTCCTTGTTTTTTGCTCTTTCTAAGTGTGCTGCATTCTGCAGAATACATAGAAGGAGCAAATTGCCATTAATTGGTTGTTTATGTGCTACAATGTGTCCAGTGGAGGTCTCTCAGGGTGGGGGGCGATGTGAGTTCATTTGGGGAGGTCCAGGATGAGTCTGGCTGCAGCGTTCTATATGGTATGGAGTCTTTTGAGGAACTGGGTATAGATGCCGGTGTAGATGGCATTGCCTTAGTATAGGTGGCTGGTGATGAGGGCCTGAGTAATTGACTTTCTGGCGTTGGTTGGGATCTATCTAAATATTCTGCAGAGAATGAGAATTGAGTGAAAGCAGGAGGAGGTGACTGCTTTGACTTGTGTGGGGAAAAAAAAAACAACGAAGTAGCCAATGCTGATACCTATTCTACCACCTAAATGATCAGGGCGCCAGAAAATGAAATCATGACTACCTATTCGAATTTAATTTGAAAAAATGTCTTTAATTTATCAAATATTTAATTCATTTTAGAACTTTTTATATATTTCAACAAAATTAGCACAACAAACCACAAAAACCAACATCACTAAATAAATAAACTAGAAGAGCCAAAGAATGACTCAACAAGACAGCATAAATGCTAGACAACATCAAAGACAAACCAATCACTTACATAGACAACATAAAACAACATGTAACTGATGATTCAAGGTCTTGTCTGTTTTTTTCTAAGAGACAAAAGGCAATGATTGATCAATTAAGGAAAAATCAAAGGTAACAGTGTGAAATTACTACACTTATTACACAGCCAAAGCAAGACCTAAGAAACAACATGCAAGGTCAAATAAAGGACAGAACAAACATGGAAGGTCGATGCGTTTTGAACCCCTTTGAATTTAAAGGTGGGGTCTCTCTTCTGGACCGATCACTATTTGGGCGAAATCAGACGATTTCGCAGCATGAATAAAACATAGTTGGAATCATGTATTTTTGAGAAAATAAAACTCTTAAAACGATGTAGATTAATTGTATTAGGCAACGTGTGGCCTTATAATTCTTATTGAATGGTGTCTCGGTTTTAAAGGTCGGCCTCGTAGCTGTGCCAGAGCCTTTTTCACACGGTATAGTTCAAATTCATTTGACCACACTTGACTTGTGTGGAAGCATGAGGTGGTGACTGCTTTGACTTGTCGTTTCATAGTCAGTTGGCAGTTGAGGATGATGCCATGGTTGCGTGCATGGTCTGTCGGTGTGGGTGTGGGTCCGAGTTCTGTAGGCTACCAGCTGTGGTCCCATGCAGAGGTGTTCTTCCTGAAGCTCAGTACTTCAGTTTTGTCTGAGTTGAGTTTGGAGGCAGTTATCTCTCATCCATTTGGCAACATTGGTCATGACGTTGCATAAGTTGGCTTAGGTGTTGGAGCGGTCTTTGGTAAGTGAGAGGATCAGTTGAGTGTTGTCTGCATAGGAGATTATGTTGAGTCCATGGGATTTGATGATGTTTATCAGGAGGGGGCAATGTGGAGTTTGAACAGGATGGGGCTGAATGATGATCTTGTAGCACGCCGCATATGATGTCTTTGGGTGCGGAGGTGAAAGAAGGCAGTCGGATGCTCTGTGTGTATCCTGAATCCTGTAAGGAAAGTGGTGGCTTTAGGGCATCGTGCTTTATGTCTATGTTGTGGAGCCAGTTGATGAGAGTGATGTGGGAGACTGTGTCGATTTGCATGGAGAGGTTGAACAGGATCAGGGCCACAGTTTCTCCATGGTCGAGGAGTGTTCTCATGTTATCTGTGGGGGCAATCAGCACAATCTGTGTTGTGGTTGGCATCCTGATTGTGAGGCATCCAGTAGGTGGTTTTGTTCCAGAAATTTGGTGAGCTGCTGGTTGATGGCTTTCTCGTTGATGGCTTTCTCTAGAGCTTTGGACGGATAGGGGAGCACGGAGATTGTACAATAGTTTTTGATATTGTTGGGGTCAGTGGAGGCTTTCTCTATGAGGAGTCTGATGTTTGCGTTTTTCCATCTGTCTGGGAAGGTTGCTGTGGAGATGGACGTGTTGAGGATGCTGCTGAGTTGTGCGCTGATAGGGTTTGTTGCAAGGTTGTAGAGGTTGTGGGGCAAGGATCGGTGTGTTCCCTGAACTGGATGGAAGACATAATGGCTGAGGTGGTCAGGGAGGTGAGCAGTGATCAGGTAGTAGTAATGGTTAGGCTTGTGTTTGCTGGTTGGTTGAGGTTGTTGGTTTGAGGGTGGCAGGTTGAATGTTGGAATTGTTATAGATGTTGGTGATCTTGATGTGGAAGTAGTCTGAGAGCGTGGATTGTGTTCTCTATGGCTGTCAGGTTAGGCAATTCTTTGACTATTTTGAAGAGTTCTTTTGTGTGGTTGGTTGGGGAGTCGATGCAGTTGGTGATGGCTGCTTGCTTGGCTTGTTTGATGTGCCAGTGATAGTTGCTGAGGGCTGTTTTGTGAGCTGCTCCATTGGCAGGGTTCTTGGTGGTACTCCATTGTTTCTCCAGGTGGTGGCAATTGCACTCTCTGGCCCTGAGTTCTGGGATGTACCAGCTGGCACATTTGGAGCTATTATTAGAATTTGTATGTTTCAGTGGGGCAACTAATTTGGCGCTGTCACTGTTCCAGGTGGTGAAGTCCTGAAACACCTGGTTGAGGTCTGTTGAGGCCTCAGGTTGGGAGGTGGTGAGGGCCTGTGACCACTGAGTTTCAATGATCTTGCTCCAGCTGTGGTGGGGGGAGATCTGACACCTGGTGATCGCGTGCTGGGAGTTGGGGATGGTGTGGTCAGTCCGGGTAAGTTCTGTGTCGAGGCTGAATTTGATTCTGTTGCTGGGGGTGAAAATAGGGTAGAGTGTGTGTCCAGCTTTGTGCGTGGATTCGGTGACCTGTTGGGTGAGGCTGATGTTGTTCAGGTTCTCCAGGAGGGTGATAGAGTTGGGGTTGTTGGGGTTGTTGATGTAGAAGTTGAGGTCATTGAATAGGACGTAGTGGTGTGAGTCAATTGCTAGGGGGGGTGATGAGAATGGGGATGCCATCGCAGAATGTTGCTCGGAGTCCCATGGATCTTTGTGTCAGTTTGTAGTAGGAAGTTGAGGTTTTCCATGAGAGGTGTGGGATCGTTATTGGTGATGGTGTATCTGATGGTTTCCCTGAAGATGGTGGCGATGCCTCCACCTTGTTTGTTGGTGCGGTCACATTGTATCATCCGTTAGACTTTGGGAGTGGCAATGGTGAAGTCGGGGTTCAAAGAGGGGTTGAACCACATTTCGGGGATGAAGGCAATGTCCGTAGAGAGGGTGATGATGGTGTCCCGGATTTCCGTGGCATGTTTGCAAGGAGAGCCGGCGTTGAGTGGTTGCAGGATGTTCTCTGTCTTGTAGGTAAGAGTGATGAGGGATCTTTCATAGGTTGTGTTGCTAGAGAAGTGGCAATCTCAACAGTTGAAGGGCATTTTGGTGGATTGTGGGGAGGTGGAGATGCAGCTATTTTGGCATACCGGGTCCAGGTCTAGGAGTTCCGTGGTAGTGTGCCGTCGGGTGGTGGGAGGGCCAGGGGTCCTTGCACTGGCCGTTGTCCAGCTGGCAGCACACACGCTGTGCTTGTCCGCTGCGTGGTCATGCTGTGGCCTCCATTAGTATCAATGTTGGACAATAAAGGTGATCGTTTTCCTAATATCACCTATTTCAATTCTGATGTTAGCAGAAAAAACAGCAACTAAAATGTGGTGTGTTGACTGGAATAACATCTTTTAGCACTTGAATTATAAATGGTATTCGAAAATCAAATAATCAGTATGCTTCTAATGATCGAAATGTGCACAGCTTTGTGTCAACAACAACATTTTTAAAGATATCTCAGGAATCTGTGTCTGAATTCAGAACTGTATTTGTATATAATAACAACCCATACAAGATGAACCTTACTCAATGGTATCATTATGTCGATGACGTGTGGTGTCTCTTGAGTGGTACGGAGTTAAAACTGAACAATTTTCATGAGTGGCTTAACCGTCGGCAAAAGTATTACAAGAGTTTTATCCTTTGGGGAAAATATACCTGTATCTGTTATATGTTCACACTTCTTCCACTCATTCTCTGTCACTCACACCATCTGCATTCTTTGGAAGTGAGACCACATATTCCAAAAAATAATCCTGACACTAACAGTTGTATAAAAATAAAAATCGATTTATTAATAAAACCCTTAAAGGTACACAATTAAAAATTGAAGACAATTATTACAAAATAGAATTAATATTGTACATAGAATTGTAACCAGGACATATAAACAAATCCTATTTGTATAATTTTAAATCACACACTATAAAAAGAAAGAAAGAGAGAGTACAAATCACAAGACAAGAAGCAGTATGTCATAAGTAGTGTACACATTCGTAGGAAAAAACTTTACGGGCTAGAGCCTGGTATTATTTGATTCATAAAATACTCCTTGGTCTAGCCACTTGACAAATTGTGTACTCTTCAACAGCTTCGGCGTTTCACCCCCGCACCCTTCGGCCGAACCTACGCACCCCGCCGCCATCCTCCAGAAATGATCCACAACAGCTTCGGCGTTTCACCCCCGCACCGTTCGGCCGAACCTACGCACCCCGCCGCCATCCTCCAGAAATGGACCGAGGTGACCCCCGAAGACACAACACGCATGATGAACACCATCCACTCCGGATCGCCGACAGACCCGTGCCCCCACCATGTCTTCAACAAGGCCGCCTCTACCATCGCACCCCACCTCCGACACATCATCAACACCTCCTTCGACACAGCCACCTTCCCGGAGAGCTGGAAGCACGCCGAGCTCAGCGCTCTGCTGAAGAAACCAACAGCGGACCCGACCGACCTCAAGAACTTCCGCCCCATCTCGCTCCTTCCCTTCCCTGCCAAAGTCATCGAGAAGATCGTCAACAAGCAACTGACCGCCTTCCTCGAGACGAACGGATCCCTCGACCCATCACAGTCCGGATTCAGAGCCAACCACAGCACCGAGACCACCCTCATCGCAGCCACCGACGACATCCGAGCCCTGCTCGACAACGGTGAAACAGCGGCGCTCATCCTCCTAGACCTCTCCGCAGCATTTGACACTGTCTGCCACCGCACCCTAGTCCAACGCCTCAATGACACTGGCATCCAAGGGAAGGCCCTGGAATGGATCATCTCATACCTCTCCGGCAGAACACAGAGAGTATGCCTCCCTCCATTCCTCTCTGAAGCCACTGGAGTCATCTGCGGCGTCCCGCAAGGATCATCGCTCAGCCCCACTCTCTTCAACATCTACATGAAACCCCTCGCTGCCATCGCACGACAACACAACCTCAACATCATCTCCTACGCCGATGACACCCAGCTGATTCTCTCCCTCACCAGAGAGCCCGACACCGCAAAAACCAGCCTACACGAAGGGATGAAAGACGTCGCCAAATGGATGGACATCAGCCGCCTGAAACTGAACACGGACAAGACAGAAGTCCTCATCCTGGGACCGTCGCCCTCCGCATGGGACAACTCCTGGTGGCCCCCGGCCCTAGGCACCGCACCCAAGCCTACGGACCACGCACGCAACTTGGGCGTCATCCTTGACTCCTCCCTATCGATGACCAGACAAGTCAACGCCGTCTCCTCAACTTGCTTCCTCAACCTCCGCATGCTCCGTAAGATCTTCCGATGGATACCGACCGAGACCAGGAAGACGGTCACCCAGGCCCTCGTCACCAGCAGACTAGACTACGGAAACACCCTCTACGCCGGGACCACAGCCAAGCTTCAGAAAAGACTTCAGCGTATCCAGAACGCCTCGGCCCGACTCATCCTGGACGTACCCCGACGCAGCCACATCTCAAGCCACCTGAGAGACCTGCACTGGCTCCCTGTCAACAAGAGAATCACCTTCAGACTCCTCACCCATGCACACAAATCCCTCCACGACCTGGGCCCAAGGTACCTCAACGACCGCCTGACCTTCTACACGCCCACCCGCCAGCTACGATCCGCGAACCTCGCCCACGCCGTCGTCCCTCGCATCAAGAGAGCCACCGCCGGGGGAAGATCCTTCTCCTACCTGGCGGCTAAGACATGGAACTCCCTGCCCGTCCACCTACGGCTGACCCAGAACCACCTCGCCTTCAGGAAACAGCTCAAGACCTGGCTTTTCGAGCAGTAGCAGACCCCCTCCCTCAAGCGCCTTGAGACCCTTCCGGGTGAGTAGTGCGCGATATAAATTCCTTGATTGATTGATTGATTGATTCAACTGGGCGTCGACGCGTTTCGATGGACTCTTATATCACCATCTTTTTCAAGACATAAAGATTTATTGTACTCTCTAAACCAATATTAATGTACGTATGATGGATTAAAAAAAGCCTGTTGATTAAAACACAAAAAACGATCAAGACACAATACTATGGCATTCTTAAAAATAGAATAGCATGATATTTTTTACATCTAAACACACCCAATCCCCATCTGGGCACATAATGGCATAATTAACATGTCTCGCAAACGGGAATACCTTATAAATGCACTCACCTGGTACGGTATTGGTACAAATACAATGCAACACATACCCGGTGTAATACTCCTATACCCAACAATTATTACACAATACATAGTGCCCAATGCGCACTTCACCATATCCCCTGATTACCCAGGTATATATGTCGCTCTTCCCACTCTTTACATTCACATTCTCAAATGTCTAAACAACTCCAAGGTTCACATACACCTTCCTCTCACTAATAGTATGAAATCCAATACTTAGATTACATACGGTCATTAAATTGAAAGCACACCTCACCTCTCTAGAGCAATGGTAACTGCTCCTTCAACCTGCTGTGGCCTCCATTAGTATCAATGTTGGATAATAAAGGTGATCATTTTCCTAATATCATCTATTTCAATTCTGATGTTAGCAGAAAAAACAGCTACTAAAATGTGGTGTGTTGACTGGAATAACATCTTTTAGCACTTGAATTATTAATGGTATTCGAAAATCAAATAATCAGTATGCTTTTAATGATCGAAATGTTCACAGCTTTGTGTCAGCAACAACATTTTTAAAGATATCTCAGGAATCCGTGTCTGAATTCAGAACTGTATTTGTATATAATAACAACCCATACAAGAAGAACCTTACTCAATGGTATCATTATATCGATGACGTGTGGTGTCTCTGGAGCGGTACGGAGTTAAAACTGAACAATTTTCATGAGTGGCTTAACCATCGGCACCCAGATATCCAATTCACGCTTACTAAGAGTTGTACAACATTAACGTTTCTTTACCTAGAGGTCTTCCCCTATCGGCATAAACTTGTCACTACGCTTCACAAAAAAGAGACAGATAAGAATGCCATCTTGCATTATCGCAGTTTCCATCCAAGGAACCTTAAATATAATCTTCCCTACGGGCAACTACTTAAGATCCAAAGGAACTGTTCCCGCAATGATGATTTTCAATACATGGGGAGGCATTTTGCGAACAAATGAAGGACGGGGGTACCCCAAAAAATTGCTGTAACATGTATTTAAATGAGCATGGTGTACACCAAGGGAGTCTTTGCTTATTAAAAAAGCTAAACCAAAGATGGAGAAGTTAGTGTGCGTCTCGACTTATGGACTGCACACTAATGCATTCCGGTCAATCTTAAGAAAGAACTGGCACCTAATACAAAATTCTGAATTATGGATTGATGTCCCTCCCTTCGAGATGAAGAAAAACATGAGCATTGGACAAAGAATCATACGAGTGGACTTATCCTCTACCGGTATAAAAGATATCAGAGAATTGTTCAACATGAAGCCGTTGACAGGCCACAATAAATGTGGCACCTGCACAAACTGTAGCAGTACGATTGCAGATACTGACTTCACACACAATGGCATTAAGTGGACAAGGAAACAGTTCTCTAACTGTAAAACAAAAAACGTCATTTATGCTATTGTGTGTCCCCGCCCAAAGATTTACATTGGTAAAACTATGAAAGAGATTTTTCAACGCGTAGCGCAGCATCGTTCAAGAATAAAAAATAAAGTGGTAACAGCACCTATGGTAAACCACTTTATTAACCAAACCACCATGAACTTGAATTCAAATGGACCGTGCTAACGGTCACAAAACCACTACCCAGAGGGGGTGACACTGAGGCTTCACTATTAGGAAAAGAAGCTTATATGATAGCCCTTTTCAATAGTATCACCAAAGGACTGAACAAAATGTTTGAAATGGGTAGATGCTAAAACCGTTCAGGTCCATGTTTTGCATTTCCAGTGTGCACCATGATCCATCCATACATTCATAGGAAAGCAAAAGATAGATCTTAATATCAATGCATACATAAAATTCTGATAGAGACCGGTAGGGTTTCTCCCCTCTGTTTACATGTTGTACCTCCCTTATACATTATAAACTCACTTAACATAATGCAATGAGAGTATGTCACCTCCCTTTTTTTTTTTTAAAGTTCAGTGACCAGTAAGTGATTTTAGTGATTGAATCTGGGAATGAGGTACCACTAGAGGACTCGCTTAGCTGAATACAAGTAAGTTCACGTATATTTTTTAAACCTAGGGACATTTAAAAACTCCCACATAGAACAAGACACAAGCAGATATCTTGTTTTTTGTTGTGCACAGAGAGATGCGATGCGGTCCGTTTTTTTGGGGGGAACTTTAAAGCAATCTGAGCCACCGCTGACAAAAAAAATCTGCGGAACGGCCTTGAACAAAATATCCAACATCGCTGGCATGGCAAAAGTAAGTGTTGCATGTAACTTATAAAGCAACAATGTGCCATATTACCATATATGCAATTTAATGAAGTGGCGCTCCTTTCCATTCATAGATCGCCCCACGAAAGCTCAACTAAGCTTCCATTTACCACCAACAATCATAACTACTGCATTGGTAGAAGTATCGTCCGATTGGCGCAAGTAAGTGCCCCTTCTTTTTTCCTTCCAGCCGTAAAATAATGAAAACCACTAAAATCCAACATGTGACTGATGGTTTATCCCTTCTTATTTTAAGTCATGATACTTACATTTTAACTTGCATCTTTTCGCCTGCAACACGCAAATTGCTTACTCAAATCGAACAGGTACTTATAAAACATAATTTTGTAGTTTGAGTAAATTGGAAGTGTAGAGCCCCTTCACAGGTTCAACTTATGCCCCCTTTGTTTTTTAGGTAAACAAGTCCATGCCCTACAGAGAAACCCATAAGCCACCCTAGGAATTGAAACGCGTTGGCATCACAAAACACAGGGACTGATGTATTTGATTAAATTTTTCCACCCTGTGGAAATGTTTTTTGAATTGTCTCATTACTGGGTTTGATTGCTTTGTTCCCCGTGGTAGCAGCTACTTAACTCAGTTATACAATGTGGATGTTAAAGGATATCCAAGTAGCTGCTTTGTTTGTGAATTAAGACTGGTGACATAATGTTTGTATAATTTGTTGTTTTGTATCATTTGTTCATGTATTGTTTTCTACATCACACTACTTCACCACAAAGTTTTTATGTTGTTGTTTGATAAGTGTAATTTGGTCTAGACTGAAATGTATCTAACTTCTCTGACCCATGATTCAAATGTGGAGTAAAGTACATAGAAATGAGCAGCAAATAAATGACTCAAGCCAATATCAATTGAGTTGTTGGTTCATACAGGCGCATGCATCAAAACAAAAACCGGTCGCAAACGGGCAGATTCTCAGTATCTGCCCCTTTGCGACCGGTATTTTTGCATTTGGGATGCATTATCCCAAATGCAAAAATCGCAATTTAAGTAATCTCTAAATTGCGATTACTTAAATTGCGATTGCATTTAAGGAATCGCAAATTGAGATTCCTTAAATGCAATGCATGAAAGTAAAGAAATAAGCGATTTCGCTAATAGGGGGCACAAATTACCATGAAGTTGAACTTCATGGTAAATTGCAGAAACTTTGAAAAATGCACTAAAGTGCATTTTTCAAAGTTCCATTTTACACACACACATGCCCTTGGGGCATGTGTGTGTGCAAGATGTACTCATATGCAGATTTCAGTGTTGCAACAGGGTGTCCTTTTGACACCCTGGCACCCTTGAAATTGCATTCTCAATTTGCAATTCTCTAATTGAGAATCGCAAATTGAGAATGTCTTCCCATTCATTCCTATGGGCCTCTAGGCCCATAGGAATGAATGGGGAGGTATTCCATAATTGCGACTCGCAATTTGCGAGTCGCAATTAGGGAATGTTTAGAAATCGTTATTTTTAAAGCAATTTCTACATGCATAGGCTTTTGCGATTCCTTAATTGCGATTCCTTAAAAATCGCAATTAAGAAATCGCAAAAGCCATCATTGATGCATGTGCCAGATTTATTAATGCAGTGTCAGGCCATCCCCAGATAGAAAGTTCTTAGGCCAATGTGCACCGGAATGTGTGCCACGACAATATATGCACTGCACTTATGCCTAGGACTACGAAGTTATGTGAGACACTAAGTGTGTGGGCTACGAAACCAGCGTGCTTGCACTCTGTGGAGTGATCTGTAATTAGATTGTGCTACGCTAGTAAGCGATTAACGTCCTTGTTTTCAAGTTGCAGGTCATGTCCCACAATGTCTTGTGAGACTTCAGGAGTTACGGCCGCCATTTAATCACATATCATGTCCTGAGTCACATGCTTGTGAATAGCTCCCGAGTAGTGCAGAGACTGCCTGCTGAACCAAGGAAGGGAGTGCGCTACGGTGCTCGTCTTGGTTTCAGAAGTGATGTTACGATCTGAATGACTACCAATGGGCATGTCCTGGCAATGGCATTTTGCCCAAGCAAGAGTTGACTGTAATGGCGGGGGGTTGAGCGGCAATAGCAGGAAACCTGGTGTGTGCATCCATCTACAGTAGAGCCTACCTTCCATCTGGAAATGGACAGAAGTCGGCTCTTATTTTGGTCCAAGGTATGTTACATGGTTCTTCGGTGAGCTGGGGTCAATTGCTCCACAACACTAGTTAACTGGAATGACCAGCAGCTCCACATGGCCTTCTCCACCATCCCCTTCTTGCAAGGAAACCATGCATTCTCCATTAAATTATTATTTATTTTATCAACACTTTGATACACTTGGTGTGCAGCACAATTACTTTACTTGCAGTGAGGCAGGAAACAAAATTGTGGATCCTCTCAACACCAGTCGATCTGCAATAGTGCTTAATTCTGATCTAACTTTCCATGGGACTGGGAGGTAAACCTTCTTTGCAGCAGGCATAATATATATAGCACACCTGACAATGAACCTTACTTGTAGGGAGGTTGCTTGTGAGACTGTTCATGACGAGTGACGTCAGGAAATCCAAACAGTCATTCACATCAGTCTGGAAGACACTCCTAGGAAGCATAAGGTTCATGGTAGAGTTTATCAACAGACAGTATCACCGCTCTGTGGGATGTTGCTTTTTTCACAGTGATCCTTTTATTACTGTGCAATTCATAAGTTACTATCACAATCTAATACAGTGAGCTATGAACTACCATCAAAGCGGTAGATGCAAACAGAATTGTACAGGTTAGAAAGTTATGTTTTTCCCCAGGCTTTGACTTTGCTAATTTTACTAAAAAGGGCTTGTTTGGGGAGGCATAAATTGTTATTAGTAAAGTCAACCCTAACCACTGTGTTGCGTCACAGAAGCTGCATTAGTCCTTTTAACCAATGTATTCTAAAATAATGCTTTAAATGCACTTTTGCTTTTTTTGTTTTCAATAATTTCTCTGGGTCAAGGGGAACCTTCTATCAAAACCTTACTTGAGTAATGCTCCCTTGCTGAAATTCAGATCGGGTATTACTTCTGGCTTACAGCAGTGCCAGTTGAGGATGTGGGTGGATCCAATAGAGTAAGTGGGCTGTACCAGTGGAGGGAATGGGTGGAGCTGGGGATGTGGGTGTGGCCTCCTAAAAATAATTGAGTGCCTAGACTTAGTATTTTACAAATTAAGCACTGGTACTTTGGAGTTGTACATGTGCTGGAAGTGCAAAACTGCATAATTCATTCTTCACTACAACAAGGCCTATCTCAACCATAGGTTAGCATTGGAGCTGCCTTATAACACTTTGCAAGTGTAACTTCCAATTCGGAAAAGAAAGGAAGAGTACATTTCGTGTCTCAGCACTCACAATTTAAAAATACATCTTTTGGTGAAGTTGGTTTTTAAATTGCAGGTCTGAAAATGCCACTTTTAGAAAGTTGGTATTTTCTTACTTTAACCATTCTTTGTCTCTACCTGTCCCTAGAATACATGTCTGGATTGGATGACAGCTGGGCTTTGTGCATTCCCTCCAGACAGTCACACTCAAAGGGAGCTGAGGTCTGCCCTCCATATCCTGATGGCCTGTCATCAGGCTGATGGGTCTTCCTGAGCTAGAATGACATGGAGGGGCTGACACGTGCACCTGAATATGGCTATGCCTATCCCTACACAAAGAGATGCATACCGCACTGCAGTGTGTCCGAAGCCAGGGCCAGGAAGGGCAAGGGTCTTGTGCACTACAAAGACCTTTCTTTGCAGTCTCCCTACTTCAAAGGCTAAAATGAATATAAGTACTGGACCTCTGTCACCATATACTCAGAACACTTCTGAACCGAGGACATTCTGCCAGGAAGAAAGGCTGTTGTACTGCCAGGACGGACTGCCACTTTGCAGCTTGCTTTGCCGGGGACACCGCTCACCGATTGCATGACACACCAACCTTGGCATACGGCACACCCCTGACTTTGCCCAAACAGCTCCTCCGAATCACCGATGCTGTGTGAGTCTTGGATAACACATAACCAACGTTTGCGATACTCCATTGCTGACTCCGATGTATGCCCAGCGTGGCTTCTAACCAATGCATCACCTTCAGCCCAGCAGTTTGGCATCCATGCCTCGGAACTGACACACAGCGATCTTGAAATCAACGCCTCGTGAACCAACGCACAGCGCTCTTGACACCAATGCACCAACGACTTTGCCTGACTTCAGAACCGACACTTCGTCTGCGACAGCAATGCATTACCTCCGGATTTCAAAGCATCTTTCCCGAGCATCCACTCATCCAATGTACTGTCTACGGGTCTCCATGACTCCTCTATAGGACTGAACTCTTGGATTTGCCCCGGTGAAGCACGACTGGATAGCTCCAGTTGGAGCTAGTGACTTCTACGAACTGCATTTTGATTTAATCTTGCAAATTTCATTCTTGACTTGTTTATGTTGGGTGTTTGTCGTTTTGATCTTGTTTTACTCAGATAAGTATTGGTTTGAACTTTTGACTTTCTACCAGTCCTGCACGACCAGATATCTACAGTCGGTCAGTACTTAATTTGTAAAAAAATGAACTTGTTACCAGAGCTGCTGAATGCGGGGTTGACATTTGGTTAATCTCCTGACACTCCTAGCATCAATTCGAGTTGTTAGTTTTGGTCTTACAGATTCTCTTTTTCATTAGAAATCTCTGAGGCAATGGCATGTTGTAAAGTACGAAAAGTCTCAGTAATTAAACAAAACATTTTTTTTTTTTGCCCTAAAGCATTTACCAAAATAACGTTGTGAGTGAATAGAAGCATAACTACTGGTCACTTTTAACAGCTATATTTAATTGGGATGTGAAACAAAAATGTGTGTGTTCATGTTTATTTTTTTTATGTATGTGCCTGTATGCGGTTTGTGTGTGTCCATATTTCATTGTGTTTGTGGGAATAGTGGCTACTTGGAGGAATGGGAAGGTGGCTATATCTTTATGCAATACTGTAGTCCTTTAAAAGCTGAAACAAAGACTTTTTGTAGAACTAGACACTCCTGGCTATATTACATCATGTCCCGTCCCTTTTCCAAGTTAAAAGCAGCACCCAGATTTCATACTGGAAGCTAAGCATGTTCAACGAGGCCCAGTACTGAAGTCAGAAAAAGAGGCACTCACTGGCAGATTCAAGCTGACGTCCAATCCAGTGGTCCCGTGCAGCTCAGGACCCAGCAAGATATAAACCAAGAGGCTGCCTCAGGCAGCGAGATGCACGCAATTGAAGTCTTCATTATTTCTAATTGAAATAGAAAAAGAACAGTGACATTCATTCACTCTATCTTCCCTTACCCCAACTACTTACTTTCCGGCAGCACTCATGACACAGGCAGTTTCAGAGGGGTGAGAACTGTGGGCCCTGCACTAGTATAGTTAGCTGGGGAGACCCAGTGGTAGGCCTCTGTGTAATATTTTTTTACTAGGCACCAGGCGCACAGGCGAGCATAGAGTCGGCACTTCACTGCTAAGAATTTCCTGGGCCTTCAGTTTCCAAGCTTGCCTGGCCCCAGCTGAGCCATGAGCCGAGCCCTACCTATAATTATCCAAAGAGCGGCTCAGACAGAGTGCAGGTGTTGTGACAAAATGTGTGACATTTAAAGCAGCTCGGAAGAAGATTTTGGAAAAATACAGCTGCCCTGCGGCAGTGCATTTATCTTTGAAATATTATCTGCACTGCCACTGTCCGCATGAAAGAAAGCTATAGTAAAGGCCCTATAAAATAAGTGCCGATGCTGAGCACTGGAATCCACTGCCACAAATTAAGTACTGCAAAGGACAGGTCCCATCTTTTAAATACACTGCACCCTGCTCATGGGGCTACCTAGCGCCTACCTTAGTGGTGACTTATATGTAATAAAATGGGAGGTTTAGGCATGGCAAGAAGGTGAACTTGCCAGGTCGAAAGGGCAGTTTAAAACTGTACTTAACGGCTCTGCAGTAGCAGGCATGAGACAGGTTTGAAGGGCTACTCATGGGGTTGGCACAGTCAGTGCTGCAGGCCCACTAGTAGCATTTGATTTACAGGCCCTGGGCACATACAGTTCACTGTACTATGGACTTATTAGTAAATCAAATACGCCAATCATGGAAAAACCAAATCCCATTAGATTTTAGACACAGAGCACATGCACTTTAGCACTGGTCAGCAGTGAACACGCGCCAAGAGTCCTAAAACCAGCACACTGTCAGAAGGCAAAAAGACAGGCGGAAGCACACCAAAAGATGCCAGTTAAAACAGAGTTTTTCACTACCAGGACATGTAAAACTTAAAAGTTAATGCCCAACTTTATAAATAAAATGTGCCCTGACTTTTATGTATTAAGCAGGAAGGGGTGGACCTTACAAAAAGTTTATTTTTCCATTTCGAAATGACAGTTCTAAAACTTCACAGACAGGCTGCAATAGCAGACCTGAAGTATGTTTACAGGGTTACTTAAGTGGGTGGCATAATCAGTGCTGCAGGTCCACAAGTAGCATTTAATTTACAGGCCCTGGGCACATGTAGTGCCACTTTGCAAGGGACTTACAAGTAATTTAAATATGCCAATTGGGTCTAAGCCATTCTACAGCATTTTAAGGAATGAACACATGCACTTTAGCACTAGTTAGTAGTGGTAAAGTGTGCAGAGTCCTAAGGCCACCAAAAATGGCCTCAGCAAAAGAAATTGAGGAGGAAGGCAAAACGTTTTGGGAGAAGACCACTCTAAGTCTGACAGGTCTAACAATGTGTTATAGGAATAGAGTTGTTGCGTTTGGGTTACTAACAGTCCCTATCAAGGGATCAGGGATGCTGTGGTACACGTAACAAACTCATTTCGTTATTCACAAACACACACACCCTACTTAAGTAAAAGTATTTATTATTACAGGAATTACCTGTTTCAGAGTACATCTAAAACAACTACACAGAGTATCAGAAAAACAGAAAATAGGCATGTTATGAGCAACAAAAATAAAATTAACATTTCTGATATGGTTAAATTGTCATCTAGAACTTAACACCCTAACATCTAATTCTACACTCTACACTAAGAAAGCATGGAAGGCAGAGCAACTTGCAGTCTAGAGGAGAAGAGGCGCACTGCATACATTAGTGACAGCAAAGGCTGCCTTTATCAGTGGAGGCGTAAAGACAGTGTTCCCTGTGAAGGGCAAACACATGCTGCAGTGGTGGTCTTACTCCAGGAATTAGCTTTATCGACTTCAAGCGAATGTAGCATCTATGATGTGTGAAGTGTGTTGGTAGTAGGTGAGACCGTCTCTGGCATAAGTTTAGGAATGTCTGACAAAGATTAAATGCGTGAAGATGTGCGTCCCAGACCTTTTCTTTATGAACATATACGGTACTTCAACTATATGTCTGTATTTGTTGTTATTTAACCTTGCCATGATGAAAAGTAGACATTTGTACCAGACACATTTCGCATCAGGTGTTATATCTATGTCATTAGTTGAATGACTTGATGCTTTCACAGTTATTAGAAAGATAAGGTCAGACGACATCTGTGCCAAATGGCAGACATGACAATGATTCTGCATGAATCAGAAAAGATGCTGAGTTCCTTTTTCTAAGTTTGTGAAGATGGTGACTGCCATTGCCTAAGATAGATTCAGGCCTTACATAAAATGCAATCAGACCTTAGGGGCTTTACATCAGGGTCAGCAGACTAATTTAGGTGTGATTATCTTTCAATAAAGTAAACTTTTTTTAATATGTAGCTTTTTTTCCTTAAAGGAAACTGGGTTGCGTGTTTTTTGGTTTGTTTGTGAACCCCTTCTGTGAACAGGTTTCTATCCATACTGGGGAGCTGGTAACTTTTGAAAGGCTAATGACTGCTCTCCTAGTCTAAACCAATTTTATAGGTCAGTGAAAAGTTACAAACTCATAAAAGGAGTTTAGTACATAGATAAAAGCTGTTTTTTAGTTGTAAACTTTGAATCAACATTTGCAACCAAAAACCAGCTTTGTACATCTGACACTACGTCTGAAGGTAGAAACCTTTACAGGTGAAGGTGCAAAAAGTATACGCCTGACACAAGACTCAAGTGGATGCAGCCTGGCTGGCTGGAGCATTTTGACTTGCATTTCAGAGACTAAGCCAACATTTATGACCATGGACAAAGTCGCTTGGTCTATTCGACTCGTGCTCCATCATGGTTGGCCTGTATTCGCCCCTATGTCATGGTCACTGGCTATAATGACAACCGATACTGAATGGCCCTTTACTTTTTCTTTGTGTCCTTTTGATGTACTTTTGCTTTACATCTTTAAAAACTGATTTCTCTGGCTCCCCTTATTTGATTTTTTGCCACTTTTGTGTAAATATACACATTAATTAGTTTCTCTACTTCTCTAAATTGGTTGTGTTCTATTTTGACTTTTTAATTGGTTTGTCACTTCTAAATAATTTACACATTTTCCTAAGTTAAGCCTGTCTGTTCTGTGGCATGGCTACCTGGGGATTTTGCAC
The DNA here is from genome assembly GCF_964204655.1 of Triturus cristatus. Classification (NCBI taxonomy): domain Eukaryota; kingdom Metazoa; phylum Chordata; class Amphibia; order Caudata; family Salamandridae; genus Triturus; species Triturus cristatus. The sequence continues at coordinate 681,376,706 of NC_140587.1, forward strand.
AGGTTTAATTTATTGATATAGTGTTTTACCCTGACAAATTTGTGGCTTTACTCCTTGTTGTGTACTCACACGTACCCCCATGTAATAACGTAATAAATAGATGTTTATTTCCAAGCATCTCTGTCCAGCATATGTACTTAGGCATGTGCAAACTTTGTAACCAATCGAATGAACATGCAATGACTCTATTGTGGTTTCTTTTCACCAATATAAGGCATCTGCATTTGAATTAGAAAAATCATCGGGCAGATTTACAAGCCCCTTGCGACACATTTGCTCCGCCTTTGCGTCACTTTTGTGATGCTGGGGCGGCGTTAAAAATGCAGGCAATTTACAACGTAATGCATCTAGGGAGATGCGTCACATTGTAAAGCCCTGCGTCACATTATACCTGCGTCAGGTATAATGTATGCAGGGTGGGCTTTCCCATGCAGGAAAGCCTCGCAAATTTACACAGTGAAATCTACAAGATTTTACTGCGTCACTTCTAGGACTTTCTGGAGTTGCATTGTGCATGCGACACGACTCCAGCAATGCCTGACTTTTGACCCAACAGATGTGTCAGAATTTCTGATGCATCTGTCAGTCCATGCGCCATGGTGCGCCGTATGGTAAATACGTCACATCCATGGTGGCGCAAGCGTTTCTCAGGGTGATGCAGGGAAAGTGACGCATTGCTACAGATGCGTCACTTTCTTGTAAATCTGCCCCTTTACTTTTTATGACAATAATAAAAAAAAGTAAGAAAACGTGAGAAATCTTCAGCCCTACCATTAGTTTCTTCTTTATTAGGAGATTTTTGGTACATTCATTTTATTTAAAATTGTTTCCTGTTTTTTCTATGATGAAGGTGTTTCTTACCGCTTGCTCTTGAATTTGCTGCGCTTAGTACAACTGTAAACGACTCCATTATGTGTCCTCTTAAATAAAACTTATTTGTTGCGGCTTCATGCTGTCTCATTTGTTCAAAATGTGTAAGACATACATTTATAATCCCAGGAGATTTAACATTCTTCAGAAATAAAACCTTAAATGCTGTTTTGGTTTTGCAATTTTATTAGCCATCTTTTATTTCTAGGAAATAAATGGCCTGTCAATGTAGTCTCCTAGCACCAACTTATAACCTTATTAGTTTTCTGCTGTTGGTGACAGGGCATTGCTCAGAGCAGCTACAAATCTAAAAACAAACTCCACATTTATTAGCTGGACTCGCAATGCATTTAACTGACTTCTCTGGTTTGATATTACAAAGAAAAACTTCTCTACAAGTTAAGTTTAGTGTGGCCAAATTACATCTCTGCCCTCACCTCCCCTTTCAAAGGACATCTTGAACTTTTAAGGGTTTTCTGACCTTTTTTTATTTCTCTGGTCATAGCATTCCTAACGACTGCCGGTATAGTTCTCACATCAATTTTAATACATAGCTAAAAGAGAATTGCATTCTTCATTGCTGTAGTTTGAAGAACACTGAATATCATCCAGATTTCATTGGAACATGGGCAGTGAAATTACTTGAATGAATTAAGGAGTTATGTCTAATTTTTTCTAAAGTTTATACACTTTGTGGAGTGTTATATTGGATCCATATTGCTTTTAGTCCAATATATATTCATCAGAACTGAGTGAAGTTTGCATTGCAGTGTATACCGCCCTTGTATGTTTAATGTGAGTCAGTAATTCATGATCACGATCAAAGTCCGATTGCCTGGAATTCCATTATTTGAGATGTGGCACTGTGAGACTGTTCCCAAACAGGAACTCCATCTGGTCCTCAACAAGATGCACAGCCAATTATATATGCAAAATTTCAATCATGTTATTGTATTTTTTCCCATTAAATATTCCATATGTTAACCAATCATTTTTCAAGTTTCCTCTTTCCATTTTCATACATCAATTGTATCTATATTTTCATAAGGGCCTCATAAGGCTTTCTCTAAGCAGTACTGGAGGGTTCACAGGAATATTCATGGAATAAAAATACAATAACATGATTGAAAGTTGCATATATAATTGGCTGTGCATTTTGTTGAGGACCTGGCGGGATTCCTTTTTGGGACTTACATACACTGCGCTCACGGACGGAGAGCGGGCCAAGATAGCACGCCAGCTATGCCGTTGAGCATGATGAATATTGTAAATGAACTGATGAGTGCACTCCACTATTCTTTGTATGCATGCACTGTGAGACTTGTCATTTAGCCATTCACATTGTTAATTCGCTTTGAAATACAAAGTGCTATTGGCCTGTTGAGCGGGTTGTCACATATGTCACACGGTCACTTGGCAACTATAAAATGGAGGGAAAAATATCTTGCAGAATAAGGAATGGCAGCAGAATTATCTATAAGGTATAAAATTCCAATCAACCGTACACCACAAAAAGGATATTTCAAGCCCACTTGGAGGTCACTAACTTTATGAAGGAACATGGCCTGTGAATCAGTGAAGTTTTACATATATTCTCTGTAAAAACACGGTGACTTTATGGTTCCATTACAAAACCTAATAAACCCTGATATTTACCCGTTATACAACTCTATACGAACAATAACTCCTGCCCTCACCATGACCTCCTCATTCCTCACATACAACATCACTTATGGCATGTCTAATGACATGACTGATTGAGTCATACATGACATCACCAGTGACATGCTAATGGTTTCACTGATGTAATCATTGTATCAATAGTGCATTTTTTTCAAATACTATTCTATTTCACATAAATTCTATTACAGACTACTGAACAGATTTGGTTTGGATGTGTATGTTGTGTTGGTGTGTTATCGTGGTTTTTTCCCCCTGTGATTAGTTGGTGATAGGATAACAACTTTGTTGGTTTCTGATGGCGGCTGTTTGGCTGAATAAAGGTGGATGTCAAGCCATTTGATGGTTGCTGCATAGACAAATGATATTTGGTGTGCATTATATGTTGTGCTTCTGTGGTTCGTGGAATGGATGTGGTTGTGAAATGGTGACTGTTGGGTTGTATGGTGATATGTGACTTGGTGTATATTGGTATGTGTGTGAGTGGATGATGTTGGTGTGTGGGTGTTTGTTGGAGGCTAGAGCTGAAACACTTAACATATTTACACCAAACTTGACAAGCAAGTAGAATTCTCCTTAAAGAAGTGCATTATCTTGGTTTGATGTACGTTCATTCAATAGTCTACAAGAAATTAGTTTTACAAAAATTTGTCAGATGGATTCACAAACAGAAGACGGATTTGCAAATCCGATAAAAAATGGGTGCATGGCAATGAACGTCGGAGCATTGTTTTCCGTTGTCCAGTGTGGGTTCATGAATCCAGCTGTAGATTTGTAAATCTACCATTCTCTGATTGGGTGGCCATATCAGAAAACTTCTGTTCCAGCTGCCATTACCCAACATGCTGTTGTGAGCACCATGTTTGAAAAGAATGGAAAAATGAAATCAGGAGCAGAAGAAGCCTACCCTTAACTCCAAGCTCATAAAGTTTCCGGCTCAGCCAACACCCTGGCATTAAAAAAAATATTTAACAAATAATTGTAATCATCATATTCCTGAAATCTGGAGCATGCCTGGATCTCACAGACCCTTTTTGGGTCTCATAGCTAGGAATCTGGCAAAGAATTTGCAAATTATGAAAATAAATTTAAAAAAAAAGAAATTTGGCACAATTCTGCTGTACCTGACCAGACCACTGCCAAAGGTCTTGTTCAGGAGCTTTGGCAGCTGTGTAGCAGTGGATGCAGGGCTTCAGCAAAGGCCCAATCCTGGATCCAATGCCTGCTGTCCACAGAAAAATCCAATGTGCAGCATTGGGTGCTGGGTGCAGGGCCTAGTTGGGCTTCCATCATGTAGTTGTTTTTCCAGGAGAAGCCCTATGTGTGAAGGGTATGCCCAGCCATGGGTCCATGCTCACTATCCAATAGAACTCGAACTATAACATACAGATGAGCCATAAGTAGGTTAAAACTGATCTGGGGTTGCTTGTGTTCCCATCTGGAACTGATCAAATCTGGCAATTCAGGCTGGACTGTTACTATTGGAGTAGGACCAAAACTCATTTGCATAAGGCAGGTCTCTGTCTAGAATGGCTGGCCGGGTGAAATATGGTGGTCTGGAATATGGCCCTGAGCAATTGCCAGTAGATGCGATACATTCAGACATTCCATCCATCACCTTGCTGTTATTACAGTAGATGTCTTAAGTGAGACAGGTATGCACAGACTTGAGCCCTGTGTTCACTGTAAGACTGAAGCAGTTCCTCAATATTGAGACCTGAGTAGGTCAAAACCAGCCTGGGGTTGCTTGTGTTCCCACCTGGGCTGTTCCAGTTGGAGCAGGACCAAGACTCATTTTCATAAGGTAGGTTTAAAATGGCTCAATGGGTGATATACAGTAGCATGGAATACAGCCCCCAGTGATTTCCCATGGATGAGATTAATTAAAGTACTCCTTCCATAACCTTGTTGTTTTTGCATCTGACTGCTGAGTAGCATATCTAGGAGATTTCGTGGGCCAATGGATGTGGAGTCACTTTACACAAAAATTCGTCATCGATGAGAAAAAGATTTGCAAAAATGCCTCTTGTCACTGATACTGCAACCAGTTTCATACATGTCATCTTTATCAAGAAATATGTCACATTGGAAAATTGCATAAGTCTCCCTATTGACTTTTACTGCTTTGGAGACACAGATGGCTCCACAGTTTGCAAAGCTGTTCATGGTACAGCAGACCATTTATTTTCTTGCCACCTTTGATTAGAGATGATTACAATACATGCCTAAACTGCAGAGATTCTTTTGATTTGGACTTTTGGGAAACAGGACCTGATAATGGACTCCAGCGGATTTGATAAGTCTCACCAAAAAACAATTCATAAATGTGTCTACTCTTCATAAAGAGTACATTCCCTAGACTTACCAAATTTTCCTTTACACTAAAATACTTATTTGCATTCTTATCATTGCACTACAATTTATCCACCATCCTATTTATCAAACCTTGGTCCTCCAAAGGATCTTTTTGTTGAGCTATCAGGGACTTGGATATTTAGAGAACATGAGAAATGCCAAATACATGTCTATTACTTCACTTTTCTTTGAGACTTCAAACCCACCTATCTTGAAAAACATTTATCTAGAACCTCAAATTGAATGGTTAAAAAATGAAATTACATTTCATATCAGTTATAATATTAGGTAATCAGTGTAAATAACCACACATTACAAAGCAGATTCAATAATGGACTTCTGCTGATTGCCGAGAGAGAGAGAGAGAGAGAGAGAGAGACAATAGAAAATTTGAGATGCAGTTGTCATATCAAACAAACCAAAATATAGTTGAGGTTTTGTTCGTCTTAGATAGGGGCTTAAATAAATAAGGACTGCAGCACAGCGTGCCACAAAAGGAATCAGTTAACCCTTCAGTCGAAAGGTTAGTTCCTGCTCAACTTTACCAACCGGCAAAGTGAAGGTTCAGGGCAGTCAGTAAAGTTCAGTTCAAGGGATTAGGTATTGAGGGAAAAAGACTCAAAGTTCAGTCTGCAGCATGCTAGGCAGGGAAATGGGTAGATGACAGCCCGCCCGACTCCTCCTCCAAGGAGAAATTATACTTCCAAAAGTTCAAAGTTTACGCCCACAAAGTATCTTTTCTATCACCCCATATGGTTTCCATTGGCCGCTCACTGTGGGCAGCTCATGGTGTGATCAATACCTCACTAAGAAATCCGAAAGCATTAAGTAATCATTTGCAAATTCATTAAGTTCCCAATGTTCATCCTTTCCATGGAGGAAAGAAAGTTCCATTTACTCAGGGTCTGTCCGTTCTGAAGTGCTCCCCCTGGGTTTGCCATCATATTGATTAGGGGCGGGCGGAATTTGCGTAATCGCGTTACGCAAATCTCCGCGAAACGGTAAAAAATCTCCGCGAACACGCAGAAATTCCGCGAACACGCGGAATTGCTTGTTCGCGATACTTTTTTCCTGTTCGCGATCGCTGTTTGCGTGCTCGGGGTGAAATATCTCGCGAACACGCATATTGAGAACGCGAACAAGCAAAAAATTTCGCGAAGTCGCGGAACGCAGATTTTTTGGCAATTTCGCGTTCTCCGCGGAACGCGAAATTACCCAAATTCCGCAAATTCCGCGGACGGAACGGAATTTACCGCCCAGGCCTAATATTGATACATTGCTGTCAAGAGTGTTGCGGAATTAAAAGTGAAACCATTGTATTTGAATACAGAAATAAAACTCCACAGAAAGTTCTTGCAGCGTCTGAAAATTGCTACTTCAGCTTGATTCTGCCTTTTGCGCAAGAAAGAAAAGCATCTGAGGCCTACATGAAAATTCACTAAATTATTACCATGTTATTATTAGTATTAATCACACATCAATAATCGTATTTTTGACTTCTTTCGATTATGCAATCTCTATTCATCTTAACCAGTTACATGTCAATATCAGGCACCAGTAAAAAAGAGAACATTTTATAACATCTTTTGCATGTTAAAAATTTTTCAAAGCAAATATTAATGTGTCACTCTGAAATACACATTTTTATCACATAGCGTTAGAGAAAGCAGCTGTTTTTTCATACTATCGATTAATACTGAATTAAGCATTTTAATTATTTCAGGAGCTTTTTGTTATGAACATCATTTCATTTTGACACATATTAGCAGTTATTGTCACCACAACCTCTATTTTAACTAAGGTTTGTTTCTTAGAACACGTGTTTACATGCATAGTAATATCATTGTTTCTTCTCTGTTTGTTTACATTTTGTCGTTCTCATGTTTGAAACACTTCAACATGCTTTTACGCTGCAGCATGGAATTAAAAAAATAAATTCTTCGGCTAAATCGTTTTACATGTTTTCATCTAGAAATAATTAGCATAATCTCTTTAGACAGTTAGAATTGATAGAGGCAAGCGTCATTTAACATTTACGCTCCATCACCACCATCACCATAAACAACAACTAGTTACCATCACAGCATACCAGACATCAACAGACTGAGCCACTATCTGAGGAGTAGCAGCTTTCACCCAAAGCATTGTAAGATGTTACAATATTCAGCCAGGTTTCTATGATATAGCTGGAGAGGCTCAGATACACCAGAGTTGATGGAAATATAAAGAATTTGAGATGTGAAACACTCCGTGAGTCGAAACACAGACCGGTTGAAAACAAAATCCTCATAGTAATCAGGATGCCTCTTGGAATGCAAAGCAAAAGAGTTCAGTGATAGGTTCCCACTTATTGTGTCTTACAGCCTACAGTTAGAAAACCTATACAAGGTTTCCAGGGAATTACAATCCAGTCTAAAGCAGGATGAACAACTTTAAGATGCTGTCCAGGATTTTTGTAATCTTGCATTTGATACAATCACCCTTCTGAAAAGATCTATGGAAAACAGAATATTACTTGTGACAACAAAGAAGAATGGAACAATGCCAACACATCCACAGTTCAGATACAATAAAGATGCCACACTGCCAAATAATTAGGCGGTGTGCCTGTTCTACTAGCAATGTGATATATTTTATCACCCATAAAAAATGCACAGGTGGTCTTTATTATGTTGGAGAAACCGGCCATACACTGCATAAATAAATGCATCTCCACGAGCAGAGTCTCCAGAGATCAGACAAGGAAAGTACTGCTGATGAGCACTTTTCGGTTTCTACCATAGCATTCAAGATCTAAAGATTGCATAGCTCAAAAGTAATTTCAAGACAAAAAGGGATAAGTGCATGCAGCAATTCAGTCCCTTGAGATGTGCTTTGAACAGGCACCACTGAAATCACTATACTGAAAATCTTCCAACCTCAGTGATGCAAAGGCTGTTCTGACACCTCGCACTGCTGGCTAAAACACTTGGCCAGCATGTGAATGACTTTGCACCAGAACCTCTTCTCTATCAAGACTTTGACCTGACAGGTAAATGGTACCTCCCAAACCCATCCAGCCTTACAGATGTACAAACTAAAAATGCAGCTGACTGGGCCCATGACCTAGCAGAAATCCAGGGGCTTTGACCTTTCATGCGGCTAATCTTGCACAGCATTTTACCCTCTAGCTATTTACACTGGCTTTTTATGTGACTGAAGCCACTATAGCCCCATCAACCTTCATTAAGAGGCAGTGGATGCTGGACCTTACATCTTTTGGCGTGGTTTCCCCTAACGTTTTGCTCTCTGAACTCTTGTTTTGACTGTGTGCTGAACACTTTTGCTGGCCTGTAAATTAAATGCTACTAGTGGGCCTGCAGCACTGATTGTGCCATCCACTTATGTAGCCCTGTAAACATGCTTTAGGTCTGCCATTGCAGCCTGTGTGTGCAGTTCAAAACTGCCATTTGCACCTGGCAAAATAAACGTTTTACCAGGCCCAAACATTATTTTTATTACGTACAAGTCAGGGTTAATTACGTACAAGTCAGGGTGAAGTCAGGGTTACCTTTATGTTTTACATGTCCTGGTAGTGAAAAGCCTTTCACTACTGCAAGGTGTTAGAATTGGCATCTTTTTGTTGGATTTTTCCCCTGACATGTTTCCTTCTGAACTCCTGTTTAGACTGTGTGCTGAAATTCGTTTTTGCTGGCCTTAGAACTCTGGGCACTTTTTCACTGCTGATCAGTGCTAAAGTGCATGTGTTCTGTGTCTAAAATGTAATAACATTTGGTTTCTCCATGATTGGCATATCTGATTTACTAACAAGTCCCTAGTACAGTGCAGTACATGTGCCCAGGGTGTGTAAATTAAACGCTACTAGTTGGCCTGCAGCACTGATTGTACCACCCCAGTAGTCCTTCAAACCTTTCTCAGGCCTGCCACTGCAGAGCTTGTGTGTTCCGTTTTAAACTGCCCTTTTGACCTGGCAAGTTCACCTACTTGCCAGGTCCAAACCTTGCATTTTATTACATATAACATACCCCTAAGATAGGCCCTAGGTAACCCTATGGACAGGGTGAAGAGTATTTAAAAGATGGGGCATGCACTTGGGAGTTTTACATGTCCTTGTAGTGAACAACTGCTAAATTTGTTTTTCACTACAGCAAGGCCTATCTCTCCCATGGGTTAACATTGGAGCTGCCTTGTAACACTTTACAAGTGTAACTTCCAATTGAGAAAAGATAAGAAAAGTACATTTGGTGTCTCTGGGCTCACAATTTAAAAAAACATCTTTTAGTGAAGTTGATTTTTAAGTTACAGGTCTGAAAATGCCTCTTTTAGAAGGTTGGCCTTTCCTTACTTTCACCATTCTGTGCCTCTACATGTCACTGGAATAAACGTCTGGGTTGGGTGAAAGCTGGGCTTTGAGCATTCCCTCTAGACAGTCACACACAAAGGGAGCTGAAGTGTGCCCTACATATCCTGATGGTCCATCACTAGGTTGATGGACCGTCTTGAGCTAAAGTGAGAAGGAGCAGCTGACACATGTGCATGAATAGGGCTGTGCCTGTCCCCACACAAAGATTTGCATACCCCCTGTAGTGGGTCATGAGCTAGGATAAGATAAGGGAGGGTCTTGGGCACTAGTAACACCTTTTTTGAAGTCTCCCTACTTCAAGGGCTAAAATGGGTAAGCTACTGGAACTCTGACACCATTCAGGATGTGTGGGGCGCAGCCAAGATGGCTGCTCCCAACCCCCTTTGTCATCTGTTGCTATCCTTGCCAGAGAAGGAACTGCCCAGGGACCTGCTGTCCTCCCATAATCACTGACTGATGTTGCAGCTGTTGTGGGTGCCGCAATCGCCGGATCGGAGATACATTTCCCATTTTGCAGCCTTGGGCGTGGATGTGGACATTGCAGCCTGCCGGCAGTAGGCCTAGGCTGGAGTGAGTAGAGGAGACTGGATCGCCTGCTGCCTGGACATGTCTGCTTTGAGAAGGACTGACAGCCGGTCTTTTCTGCTTAGCAGGGATGCCGGCTGGAGGTGATAGAACTTGCTTTTCTGATGTGCCAAAATATAGCCTTCTAACAGCCTCTCCTGATTGGCCAGCCTTTGACAGGTTAAGCCAAACTGCTCTGATGAGGTGTGAAGTGGCCAACATGGAAACAAAGGGCATCCAGTGGAAAGAGATCTGCATCTGCAGAGCAAAAGCAGAAAATGGGTGGAGAATCCAAATTGGTCTTCAAAATGGGAATGACAGTTAGGACAGGACACAGGCTCACCTCCACTACCTGACCCCCAGCCAAACAGAAGCCCCAGTAATTGAATTTGCAGAGGGGATGGAAGGGGAGTGTAAGGGAAAGTTAGCCATGCCAGTGGGATGGCTTAGCCAGATCTTAACCTCCAGGAGAGAGTTTTTCCATTTTTGATCCTAAAAGAATAGTGCTTTCTGGGCCAAGAATATGTTACACTTTGGAGGACGTTGTCATGCCTGAGGGTGGCACCCTGCACAGCATTTGTCAGGGGTGCCCTCCTGCTTTTATGTCACCTTTGGTGAGTAATGGGATTCTGTCCTTTGAATAGGGCTCCCCAGCAAGAGGTTCAATATTCTTTTACTTGTGTATAGGACGCCCTAGCACGCCAAGTGACTGGTGAGACCCACAGATATTTCAGTTTGTTTCACAGTTCTTATTGGGAATATATTTGTGCTGGTCGTTAAACTTCCCCAAGGACCCACCCACCCCCGCTTTAGTTTTTTGTGCCCTCCTGCTTGCCACCCCAGAAGCACGGATAAATATGGGAGAGCTGCGCACTAACTCAGATCCCTGCCTGAAACTACAAGAAGGACTGCCCTGCTGGAATCCTGACCTGCACAAAGAGGATTGCACTGCGCCTGTAGCACACTTTGGAACTACAGCCCATAAGGACTTTGCCTTGCTTTGACAAGTAAAGGAATGGACTCCCTGAAACAACAGGTTAAAGGAGCTCCACCTGCACCATCTACAGCAAGAGGAAACCAGCTGACAAACTTCAGCTGGACTTCAAAGGATTTGGCCAAGTGCATTATGAAAGACATACTCCCAACATCCCAAGGAGTACCTCAGAGTTTCTGGAACCTGTGATTGGTGTTGTGGACACTTTGAAACCCCAAAAGAACCTTCTGGAAGAAGTTCCAGATGTTTGGAGAACTTTGAAGAATCTTTGGTAAGTTAGGCCACCAACGTCGAACCGTGACCCGGCATAGATTTCATGCTTGTCTCACTGACAGCTCCAGAGACCCGGAGCTCCAGACTTAAGGATTTCACTGAGGCCTCACGTTGGACCAAGCCACCACAATCAACTAGAAACCAGGCCAGATGAGGTGCTTCACTCGATGTCGAGAGGAAAAGCTCAAGAAAAATGACTACGGAAGGTAAAAACTTGACCATGCTCTACCGCTTAGTGCATCTGACCTGCGCTATATTGCGATCGGCCTCAAACTTTGACTTTGTCCCAGGAAACAGCGATCAGATGTCCCAAGTTGGTGTTTTTCATTTTTACGCACTAAAAAGTATTTAATCTTTAAAAATTAAAATCTCTGGTTTGCATTTTGATCGGCCCTTGGACCACCCGGTCCTGGCAGCTCCATGTGCTCAGTTGCTGGTGAGCCTCAAACAATCAGGACTTTGAGTGAGACTACCAGTAAGCGGCTTGAAGCTACGAAAGCAGCTTAAAGGAAAGTAAAAAAGGCCTGAAATCTTCAGGCTTAGGCAATCATCTGATTTATTTAATAATCTTTCACTCAACTCTTATAACTCATCAACTTCATTTTAACTATTCAACCATCACCATCATCATCACCCAATAACAATGAGTTGAAAACTGTGTGGTGCAGAGGGGGCAGTTGGGCAGTTGGCGGGGAGCAACTGATGTGCTCATGTATCCCTGGGTAGGCCGCATCGCTTGTCGTCCTCCCTGGCGCAGAAGACGGCTCTTGGTAAGAAGGAGGCACCATGTACACAATAGTGCATATAGTGCCCCCCCAGCTGCCCAGCCCCCACAAGGAAAAACCCTCAATTCCAGCACTCTGATAACTCCCTTGGGAGCCGGAAGATCACCTCATATAGGGAGTGCAGCTGCAAGAGGATCCATCGTAGGAGGGGGTCTAACAAACATCCCATGCCATCACACAAAATTCAAACGGAAAAAAGGAGTTAAAAGAGAAACAATAAATAACAATGCAGTCGCGAAGAACAAGAGGTGGATCCAGGCCAGGGCAAGAAAAAGGCATTAAAGAGAACATGAATGGCCGACCAGGATTCAGTAATATGTTTGGAGAAAGTAGAATTAATAGACTTGAAATCTTCCTTGTCAAATCAGAAACCAAAAAAGGATAAGATCTCAACTGCATAGAAAAAAAGGGCTATAAAATAACAGACTTCTTAACTCAGAAAAATTAAGATAAAGTCATCACTATGACGAATAGTACAAGGCCAGCATTAGTTAACCGGGGAACTACATCAGAGACAGAATTCCTCTGCAGGCAGTCGCTCACAAAACGAGTCCATCAACATCATTTTTTTCCCCGAACCTCTCCCTCCTTCGAAACTGGGACTTCCTCAGTCCAAGCTCTGTACCAGCTAACCCTATGACCCACCCTAAGTTTCCCGAAGTGCAGGATCCCCTTGTACCATTATTAGCTTCATTGCAAGGGGTAATTCGACAGAGGGACAAAACAACAGTTAGTCAAAGCCCATTTGTGATCTGCAGCAGTAGCTCCACAGCCAAGGTCAAATTGACTTTTCAGGCAAATCCTCCCTTGAGTCCAATTAAGAGGCCTCAGCATAAGGCTGCTTCTATCATTGGCACAAATGTCCCCGAAGGAGCTATAACATCTCTAAGCCTGGAATTAGCGGCACTGGCACTTGGGGGATCTCCTGCTACAATAGAGGCAATATAATCAGCAATCTACCATCAATCAGATAAACTGGATCTTCAGGATGACCTTCTTAACATTTGGCAGTACACATAGTGGGCATTGACATGAAACTACAAGTACTCAATGAGCTGACACAGAGAACCCAAAATCCCAACTATATTCAGCAAGTCCCATGTCAATGCGTAAACCTAGGGGACAAGTGTCAGGTTCTTCCAAACAATCCTCAACGACATCTTGCAGAAGTAAGAATACAATCAATAAAACAGCATAAAAGGCTGTGGCTTTTAGAATATGACTTAAAAGATACTACCTCCACTACTGATGCACAAGCAACAAGGGAACAGTCACTCGCTGCAGTATCCAGCAGTTTCTATGATAGTTGACCGCCTATGACTGGCAGAGAAGAACACACAAAACAGCAGGCAAAGACAGGAGCAGGCAGAGATAGACCAGCACCCGAGGATCTGGAAACAGCAGCTCTAGTAACCTAGTCTGAGGAAAATTGAAAGGAATGGATCAGCCCTAACCGAAAGGAAAAAGGAAAGAAAAACTTTCAAAATAAGTGATGTGACACAAAAATACAGTATTCTGCAGCTATTTGCCCAACTTAGAATGACAGCTGCAGCCCACACAGAGGAATTAAAACATGAAGAAACAAAGATAATTGAAAATACCCAGGATGACATCCAAGGGCCAGTGAACGCTCAATGTCCTATTAGCACGCTGCATAGCTCACCAAAGAACCCAACACCGCCCATAGAGATGCCACCGCAGGCCCAAGTACAGGGGCAATACACGCAGTTTGATTGCCATGGCTAGTTCAAATACATGCTTACCTGGGTACATAAGGCTCTAGGATGCAGTGGTATCCTGGGATCTAAAAACTACAAAATGTTTGCTAATACCTACCTATACATCTAAAGGTGCTTTTGATACTTTAAACAGAATAGCAATTATAAAGTTAACAAGGGAAATAAGGGAACTTGCGCATATTATCTCCTCCGATCTACTAACAATAGAATTTAAATCTCACCCCTATACAGGTAACAGAGGGACAACAACTTGGGCCTCCCCTGAAACTTTGCTCAAAAGATCGAACCCCCTTGTTACCCAGGCCCAAAGCTTCCCTCACACTCAAGAAACGCAATGTAGAACCCATGTATTACTGCAGGAAGCTGCTCAGTCCTAAGGAAGGTGATGGGGAAGAACGGGCCCCAACAAACTTTGAAAACTTAGCTAAAGACCAATACCAGGAATCAATCACAATGGACAATATCAGCAGCTTTATCAAGAGTTTATAGTGGAAACAAACCAGGATTGGCAACGGACCCCCAGTGACCAAGATGCAAACTGATCCTGATATTAACAGCCCAGCAACTGATCCGGGCAGCATCATCATCTGCTCTTGGAGCACTCATGACTTCGAGAACCTGTTACAAGATGGAGGCGCAATGTAATTCCTCCAAAACTTTGACATTATTTTACCCCAGGAAACTTTGAGCCTAGAACGAAGTGAAACATTGGCAACATAGAACATCACATTCCAGCTGAAAAGACTTCAAACTTTGGGCATCCTCCACAAAATTCTACTTGGTGCCAGAAAATATTGATTTTGGAATATATTGCATATAAGTAACCAGGCTAGTAAGCAAAAATGGCAGATTCATCCAAAAGACGCTTCCTGATATAAACATTTCCATTCAAAGTTTCCATCAGCCTTTGATCTTCATCATCTCTGGGGATTTCAAAACAATCCTAAGTCACATAAGTAAATAAAGGGGCGACCTAAGTAGTGGCACCTGGATATGGCAGCAGTTGGAAAAATGACTTGGGTCTAAGATCTTGTGGCAATTCTAAGGGGTTCTTCCCATCACCAATTACATATCTTTGTGGCAGAATAAGTTCAATAATAGATTTCACTATTTCACTTTTAAATATCGAAGCCAAAATTCTTGCCAAAGGAATAGAGAATAGGCTAAAATCACTCCTTTTAGACTTAATTAAACCGGATCAGGCGGGCTTTATTCCCCGTAGAGCTACCAGGCATAATATACGTCGCGTACATAATGCGATTGCGGCGGTGGAAAGGCTGCGAAGGCCAGCTGCCCTTCTTCTTGTTGACATGGCCAAAGATTGCGACTCTGTCAGCTGGGCATTTATGTTCACATTATTACAACATCTTAATATGGGCCCCCGATATATTGCATTGGTGAGACTTTTATATACGGAGCTCACCGCCTATATTCATGGGGTGGTGACCTCAGTGGCACAATTCCCAATACAACACTCTACGGGGGTGCCCTTTCTCCCCCCTACCATTTGCTTTGCCCATAGAGCCTCTAGAGGTATGGGGTAGAAAAGACGCACTCATACGAGGCTTTGAGTGGACTCCCGTAATTAAAATTAAAGAAAATCCATATTTCATTCCAGTGTCTTGGTTCCGTCAAATAAATGTCATCAAGGCGTATTTCCTATGGGGGGGGCAGCACCGCTTGGGTTGCCCAATGCACCCGTATGGAGTCCACATACTGTGGCGGCATTGCTGCAGCTGGTATACAATCATATCATGCTGCAGCACACCTCCAGATACTGTATGAGTGGTGGCATGGGTCCAGAGAAGACCCAGCTTTTAAAGTTGAACAATGGCTTAGGGGAGATTCCTCAGTATATTCTCTTATCTATTGTAGGACTGACCCCAAGGACCTCCCCCCGGTGACAAAAGTTGTAGTCATGACATGGAGACAAGCTCTACGACGAATGGGCTGGTGGGGTCTCCTCACACGCGAAACACTGCTTTGGTGAAATCGTCTTCTCCCACAGGTTTGCGGTTCTTAAGGGATTCCTCGGTTTGGGACCGTATAGGCATTTCAACCTTGGGGGACATTATGCAGGTGACTGATCTGAAATCATTTGAAGATTTACGCAATGAATTTTTCCATGCCCCCTCTCGGTTCTACAAATACTCACAGCTGCGGCATGCTCTTCACCTGTGTATTAGACCCCTAACATAGGTTCCAGAATTTAGCCCATTGGAAGGAAAACTTCTTATGGGAGACCTCGGGGAGCACAGATTTACCCAAATATACCAAACACTAGCGACCAATAGCCCCACAAATATTGACTCTCTGAGAGCCACCTGGCATGCTGATGTCAGCCCGAACGACAATGATGACTGGACGGATGCTCTATCATCCCCACGTGGGGTGACAATTTCAACTTGATTACGATATATTTAGTTCAAATATCTGCACAGGGTATATTTCACTAGGCAAAGACTTTGGAAGGCAGGATTGATTGCATCTCCTCATTGCCTTCTGTGTCAATCGGAGGAGGGCACTTTTATACATAGTCTGGACCATTTCTGACAGGGGGTACTGACATGTCTTGAGGAGGTGTTAGCATGGGAACTTCGGAGATCCCCCAAATTCCCAATGTTACATTCCACAGAGTGTATTGGGGGAAACAGGTACAAAAGACATCTTCTTTTCCTGGTACTCACTTTGGCTAAACAACACATTGCCCAACATTGGAAAGCAGTGAATGCTCCCCGTGTATTGCTCTGGAAAACTGGCATGGACTATGCCGTGGACCTAGAATTTCCATTATTTGTTGCGAGAGGCTGCCCTCAAAAACATACCAAGATTTGGTCCAGATGGGCCACCTTTAGGGGCATCCCATTGAAATATACGAGGTCACGGATGGCCAACTTTGATGAAGATTACAATTGTACATGTTATATTAGCTGAGACACTGCATGTTATGGGTTGATAGTTGGGGAGTGGAATAATGTTTCATGTGTTTACTCTGGAATATTCAAGAACAGATGGGTGTTTGCTATACAATTGAAATTTTTTGTTTGCTGAAAATGTATGCCACATGTAATTGGAACACTTGGAACCTTTATAAAATCAAGAAAATGAGTTCCCACAAAAAAAAAAAAAAATAGGTTTCACTCTTATAAGTGTGCCAATTTCAAATCATGCCCTGCACAGAGACGTGATCATCTTCCACAAACCCTTCGGATAGGTTGCAAAATCCTTAAGCTGAGTTCAGAAAATGGTCTAATCACCACTCAAGTCACTTATAACCTAAAAAGACTAAAATGGTGTGGGCCAAGGGCAGAGAAGTTAATGCAGAAGTCTACCATTGCGTAGGAACTTCAGAAAAGGTCAAAAGAGTAACAGAAAACCTAGAGGAAGAAGAAGGGGAACATGAAAAAGCATGGGCAACCCTAACTTCAACCTTACTCACAAACTTCCCTGTCAGAACACAACCACCCATGAACTTAGACGGCATAAATATAAAAGGGGGAACAGGAAGGCAAAGCTGGTACACCATTGTGTTATGTAAGTGAAAAATCCAAATCTCAAGTGAAGTGAGAAGAATTACAACAGAGGAAAACAAAGGGAAGAGGGCTGAAAAAAACACATTGCGAAACCTGAGACTGCAATATCACAAGGAATGCTGGGCAGCAAAAAGAAGAAATCAAGAAGAATTTTGGAATAAGCGCTTATGGTCCAGCAAACAACCAAATAGCAAAGAAATCTGGCAAGTGATCAATGGGATGCTATCTGGAAAGGCCAAACATGAATACGCAGGGATAACGACAGAATCCTGCAAAGCCCACATTCAAGCAATATACCACCCTTGGCGAGGATGAAGGCCACCAAAACAAAGTCATTCAGTCCATGTCACATAAAGAAGGAACCTGGGATTCCAAAGAGGCAAAGTTAGTAGCCGCAACTCATGGTGGCCAAGAGAATCTTGTAGAAAATGGGAGTTTATGAGAAATCACAAGAACAATGTGGGTTCAATGCAAACATTAAACAACCAGTAAACATATTAAAGAAGCTGAAGATTGAAGGGACCATGGGCACGAACTGACTCCCCGACGCCCTCTCCAAGCAGGATATTTACCTGCTGGGCTTACTATTTAGCACCTCTTTCTGACCAAATCTTTCACACAATCATCTCTCCAGACTCATGGAAAGGTAAAACATTTTCAACCCCTCTACAAGAATGGAAATCCATCCTTACCAAATAAATACAGGCTAATTGCTCTTATTGACATTGAGGCTAAACTATACATGTCATGTTTACTCCAACATCTGAAAGCGTGGGTCAATGAATAAAATGTGATCCCACAAATACAAACCGGGTTCAGACACGGTATGGGGACCCTTATGAACCTAACAGCATTAACCATCTTAGCTGAGGAAGCTAAATGGAGTAAATCTCTGCTGTTGGCATGTTTTGTTGCCCTCAAGTCTGCCTTCAGCTGGGTCCCACGCTGCCATCTCTGTGTGAAATTGGAACAATGGAGCATACCAAGAGACTTGCTGAGGGCAATCACAGCACTGTAAACAGAAACCTGGGCTCAGGTCAAAATAGGAGACGGCAACAGAGTCACAAAAATAATCATCACAATGAACGGTCTTAAACAAGGATGTTTACTAGCCCCAAGTCTTTTTAACTTATATCCAGCAGAGCCTGTACAGTTCCTTCAAAAAAGGAATAACCACCCTCCAATCCTGGCATCAGAGAAAATAGGATGCTTGCAGTACCTGGACAACATAGTTCTCCTGAGTCAAACACCAATGGGCCTGCAGCGCAGCATGAATTCTCGAAAAACTACATGGACCTCCAAGGGTTAGAGTAAACTTAAATAAATCTAAAGTGGTCCGCCTTGTCGACACTAAATAAAAGTCAATCACCTTGTTCATAAAGTACAAAAAAGTTGAGGTTGCCATTACATATAAATATTTAGCCATCAATGTGGAACATCAAATGTCCTTTAAACATCATTTAACTGATATGCAGGCAAAAACACAGTTGTTAATTTTTTGGTTCAAACTACTGAAAAAGAAAATCAGTCATCTGCTCAGCGTAATGTCAGCGCAGCTAATGCCAAGGGTGGCTTATGGCACGGAAATCATGCATGGACGGGAAAAAGCAATACTTAATAAGTTCCAAGCAAAAGAATATAAAACTGTGTTTTCCTACTAAAAACAGCATATCCAGTCCAGGTTCATCTCAAATTTTGTTTAAAAAATCAATCACAACAAAGAATAAATGCTTTTGCTAAACTGTGCTGGAAACTGCATGCCTATGAGCGTGGCTCCATTAACAACCTATGTTGATTTGAAATTGGGGAACAACAGAGCCACAACCAAAAAGGTTCTTTAGGAGAATAGTTAGGTCATTTCTAAAACTGTTTTTAAAGGAACTCAGGGGCAATGGGCCAGCGAAGGAGAAACGCCAGGTCAAACTTTAGGGAAAAACTTTCCGAAAGTCACATGCACTTTATAACCCGATTCAAGACGTTTAGTTTTGCACTAGTTAAACAGCCTTTATAACTGCAAATAAGGTATATTAACAATGAATTCTTCCTCCTCAAACCGCATCGATGGACCCAAAGGAGTCAAACAAAAACTGAGAACATTGATGTTACTACACACAAGAAGTCTAATTGAGTAACGTTTTAAACTGCTTATTTTATTGAAATGATTATGTTTTTATACATCGCTTTTGATCACATTTGAGTTTGTTAGACATTGTCCGAAATGGTTTTATTTACAGTTGTATGCAATGGCTTTAATTAACTATGCAAATGAATATACTTTAAACTTGATATCGCTGGTTCTCTACATTGGATTTATGTCATTTTCGTGTCATTTTAATCATAAAAATACTTCCTATTTTTATAAATTGCTGTCGGATTTTTATTGTGTGTTGTGTCTTGCTTATTTAATGAATTAGTGTTTTTAAATGCTTTACAGACCTATCTCCTAAGTTAAGCCTGCCTGCTTGCAACCAGCTTCGATGGGCTGAACAAGGGAATAATTTATTGAGACCTTGACTGGGTCTTATATTGTGATTGTGGCCTTATTACAAGTGGCAGGTACCTACTCATCCCTACTAATAAATCACATTCCAACAGACATTCTAAAAAGCAAAACAGCACCTTCTTAATGTCCTGCTTTTTGGTACATGGTCATAACTTTGATCTCTGTCACTCCATGAGAAAGTTAGCAGATTCCATGGCAGGGCTCACTGATGCAAATGATCACACACTTTTATGCTCTCATAATGAGAATAAGCATGCACTAATCTTATTGTGTCATTTCAGTTATTCAACGGATGGATTCCTGTTCCTTATTCTTCTGTTTGTCTAGGAGGTTGTAGTTTGCCCCTGTGAGAGTGGGCATTGGACTGTGTCAGCTCAATATATACTTGTTTTATAAACGTCAGTTGAATGGATATTATAGTTGTGATACAGCAGGAAATTTACCAGCTAGGTGTGCAATCTTCCCCATGCACTGCTGTAGGCCTCATTCGTGTTACATAGGTGACATTGTAAATCACATCTTTATTGATACCACAATTGACAATATATGTTATATGGCCATTCAGATCATCAGTGAAATCACAGATGTGGGTCAACACCCTTTCACTGCTGAGCTTACTGGGCTCAACTCCATCACCTTTAGTTGTGGCTGCAGACAAAGCAGTTCAGGAACTGAGGGAATTGTCACAGGCCACAGGGCATGACAAATGACTATGTTCTACAGGTGCTGAACACATGTACAGAGTGCAGTGCATCACCAGTGGTCATGCCCTACAGCCTCAGCTCACGGGGCATCACCATATGCCACGCCTTAGAGTCAGGAACATTGATAACGGGGACATGACAGAGCAAAATGTTCATTCCTCCAGAACGCTTTCTGGAGATCCCTGGAATTTCTTAAAATGTCTTCCATCAGAGAGACCTTTGTTGGCAGATGAAAGTATGATAAACAACAAAAGAGTATGAGGAAAGAACAACTACTACAAAGGAAAGGGAAAGAAAGCCTATATTACCAAATCAATCAAAATTTGTAAAAAGAGTCCTCACTCACCAACCTGGTTGGTGACATGCTTCATCATTGGACTCCCACCAGGGAGGTCTAATACCTCCCCGGTGTGCTACAACGCCTGTTTACAGCGGAGCTGGTGATTGAATGTCACGTGTGTTAGTGCAATGTGATGTGCAAAGTAAATGTAAAAAATGTCTAGGTTTCAACCAAAATCCTTTATTGTGGTAAACCTGGCATTAATTTAAAAAGGGTTGTAATAACTGAATACCAAATTTTGGTTAGTTAACCCTAGTTGTGAAAAGAATAAAATTTGGTCAACATGTTTCTGCCTTTTTTAGATGGTTCACCAGGCATGCATCAGGACCCTACTGCCCCGGTGGTATGCACACGCTAAGGTGCACCCAACCGTTGGCAGCAATGTTAATAAAAGACTCACGGTTCTTGTTACCGGAGAGACTTCAGGAGTTCTGAAGAAAAAAGTGTCTGTAAAAATAAACAGAAACAAAAACATAAACAGATCTTTGCTTAGTGAGATAACACGCAATTACATGTTTTGGTAAATGGCAAAAGTCCCCCTTCACTTGACAATACCGTGATTTGGTATATGATAAAAACTGCACAAATTCTCATTTTTTAGAAGTCATCCGAGCCATACAACACCATAGTTTGTTTGAGGTAAGCTATTTGGCCTCAGATAATGGCTACCGGTGCTACTGTGGTATACAGAAATCTTTAATTATTTGACAGCATGCGTATCATTCGTTGCATTTCAAAAAGTGTCGCAACTGTCCCACACCCTCTTATTTAGGGTTGTACTCATTGGCCAAGAAACCAAAGGTAAAAGAAAGAACTCCAATATTAAGGTCACGGAACTTTCAGGAGTCCCCAAAGATATCTTTAGGGGAAAAAAGGTCTTAACAGTCTTAATCATGATCGTGCGTTGTCACAGAACGGGTTCGCAAAAGACTTACTAATGGCTATGATCTGCCTCACACCATGGACCCAGGGAGGGGGATGCGCACTTGTAGTCACACACTGCAATTGAAAATAATATGATCGTTACCATCTGGTAACCGGAGGAAATGAATGGAAAACGAGTTATGCAGTTGCAAAGGACCACTTACTTCGTCAAAGCGCAGCACCCGCCGGAACACCTAACGTTCCCTCCGATTTGGATCCCGTAGGTGTTGTTATTGGTCAAGGGAACAGTTTAAATACCTGTAACATCCAATCAATGTCCAAACAAGACGGATGTTGTTTGTTTCTCAAATGCGGAAGCCCCAAGATACGTATTACGTCATATTACATCCTCATAGCCAATCAAAAGAAGGACAATGAGGAAATAGCTCAGGGACTAGAACGTTAAACCCACTTTAAATCTAGCCTTTTCTACGAGTGTGCAATTAAAGGCGGAAGGGTTTGTGAATGGTATCGCATGGTTATAGGGAACAAACAGACACAGGAAATTTGTAAGTGCCCTTTTTTTTAGTTAACCCTAGTTGTGAAAAGAATAAAATTTGGTCAACATGTTTCTGCCTTTTTTAGATGGTTCACCAGGCATTCATCAGGACCCTACTGCCCCGGTGGTATGCACACGCTAAGGTGCACCCAACCGTTGGCAGCAATGTTAATAAAAGACTCACGGTTCTTGTTACCGGAGAGACTTCAGGAGTTCTGAAGAAAAAAGTGTCTGTAAAAATAAACAGAAACAAAAATATAAACAGATCTTTGCTTAGTGAGATAACACGCAATTACATGTTTTGGTAAATGGCAACCCTTGTTTTCCTTCAAGAAGGCTAGAAGCATTAAAGATGCCCTAGTACATACTCGCCCAAAGAACATGACTATGCAAGGTGAACAAACACTTTGCAATGTTTGGGGTCTCCCCAAAATAACGGGATACTACCCATGCGGGACATGTAGTGTTTACCACCTAACGAAAGCAAGTAAGACCTTGCTGTTGGAGACCGACAAGGTCTGGACACAAAGACAACACACGAATTGCAATACTAACAATGTGGTCTACCTTATTACCTGCCCATGTGGGTTACGGTACATAGGAATGACCACCAGAAAGATTAAGCAACGAGTGTGTGAACACCGGAGCAATATAAGGTGTAAGCGTAATACCACCAAGCTTACCGAACATTTTCTCCGCTTCAATCACACAATTGAGGACCTGGTGTGGACCATCATTGAACACCTACAAGGAGGTAATAATATAACCCAGAGACTCTTTGAGAAAGAACAACGATGGGTATATCGTCTGGCCACTCATACATCTGGTCTTAATGATAATATACCCTGGAATAGCGTGATGCAGCACTGAAACATCTGTTTGGCATCTGATTTATTAGTGTGGTCACCTTATAAATCTAAAGGGCCTGGTACTTGACCTAGATTACCCAAATGTCCACAAGTGCCACTGAATAAAGTTTTGAGAAAAAGAAAAAAACGTTTGAAAAAGAGGCATTCCTTTTTCTATTCCTCAAGACGTACCGCACTTTATTGTTTTTTTTTAAAAAAAGGGCACTTACAAATTTCCTGTGTCTGTTTGTTCCCTATAACCATGCGATACCATTCACAAACCCTTCCGCCTTTAATTGCACACTCGTAGAAAAGGCTAGATTTAAAGTGGGTTTAACGTTCTAGTCCCTGAGCTATTTCCTCATTGTCCTTCTTTTGATTGGCTATGAGGACGTAATATGACGTAATACGTATCTTGGGGCTTCCGCATTTGAGAAACAAACAACATCCGTCTTGTTTGGACATTGATTGGATGTTACAGGTATTTAAACTGTTCCCTTGACCAATAACAACACCTACGGGATCCAAATCGGAGGGAACGTTAGGTGTTCCGGCGGGTGCTGCGCTTTGACGAAGTAAGTGGTCCTTTGCAACTGCATAACTCGTTTTCCATTCATTTCCTCCGGTTACCAGATGGTAACGATCATATTATTTTCAATTGCAGTGTGTGACTACAAGTGCGCATCCCCCTCCCTGGGTCCATGGTGTGAGGCAGATCATAGCCATTAGTAAGTCTTTTGCGAACCCGTTCTGTGACAACGCACGATCATGATTGAGACTGTTAAGACCTTTTTTCCCCTAAAGATATCTTTGGGGACTCCTGAAAGTTCTGTGACCTTAATATTGGAGTTCTTTCTTTTACCTTTGGTTTCTTGGCCAATGAGTACAACCCTAAATAAGAGGGTGTGGGACAGTTGCGACACTTTTTGAAATGCAACGAATGATACGCATGCTGTCAAATAATTAAAGATTTCTGTATACCACAGTAGCACCAGTAGCCATTATCTGAGGCCAAATAGCTTACCTCAAACAATACTATAGTGTTGTATGGCTCGGATGACTTCTAAAAAATGAGAATTTGTGCAGTTTTTATCATATACCAAATCACGGTATTGTCAAGTGAAGGGGGACTTTTGCCATTTACCAAAACATGTAATTGCGTGTTATCTCACTAAGCAAAGATCTGTTTATGTTTTTGTTTCTGTTTATTTTTACAGACACTTTTTTCTTCAGAACTCCTGAAGTCTCTCCGGTAACAAGAACCGTGAGTCTTTTATTAACATTGCTGCCAACGGTTGGGTGCACCTTAGCGTGTGCATACCACCGGGGCAGTAGGGTCCTGATGAATGCCTGGTGAACCATCTAAAAAAGGCAGAAACATGTTGACCAAATTTTATTCTTTTCACAACTAGGGTTAACTAACCAAAATTTGGTATTCAGTTATTACAACCCTTTTTAAATTAATGCCAGGTTTACCACAATAAAGGATTTTGGTTGAAACCTAGACATTTTTTACATTCACTTTGCACATCACATTGCACTAACACACGTGACATTCAATCACCAGCTCCACTGTAAACAGGCGTTGTAGCACACCGGGGAGGTATTAGACCTCCCTGGTGGGAGTCCAATGAGGAAGCATGTCACCAACCAGGTTGGTGAGTGAGGACTCTTTTTACAAATTTTGATTGATTTGGTAATATAGGCTTTCTTTCCCTTTCCTTTGTAGTAGTTGTTCTTTCCTCATACTCTTTTGTTGTTTATCATAATTACTCTAGGGGGACGAAGAGTGTGTTTTTGACCCTCTCTCTCTTGTTGTTTGATTCTGGCAGATGAAAGTATACAGATCACACAATGGTAAAGCCTGGTGAAAGCCAGGTATTTTTGGAGGTGCCAGTGATCCAGCATCAGATTAATGTGAAGGCTTCTCCTCGGGTCAGGTCAGGTCATTCAAGCAGGACCGATCATCTACAGATCACCTACAGTGATGTCAGGGGCATGGACAATTTATATAAATATCATTTGCTCTTTTTAAGAAGCCCGCTACAAACTGAAGAAGCTTAATGAATCAAGGCTCTGTTAGAATAATTAGAGTTTTTATGTTCTTACGTTTTTTCTTCGACAGAAAATTATAGCTGTTAAATATGCAGGAGAATTTGAAAGCAGGAAACGGGAATAATCTTCTAATTCACGCAAACGAGATCAAATTGCTTACTTCTGAAAAACTCCTACAGGATGGCAGGAAATGATCATGTGTGTAAAAAAAATGCGTGGTTCATCAGTGCTAGAAGAGCTGAGGAGTGGTAAAAATGACGACTGGCTAATAGAGCTAAATTGAGATCAAATAACGCTTTGATTATAGTATTACTTGAAAGTCAATAAAGCATATAGACGTTCATTAAAATGATCACACAGAATTTAAACATCACTCACTTTTATGTATTATTAAAACTACACTTTATAGCTGAAACGTGTCATGTCTGGGGCATAAGGAAGTCCTGTTGCTTCTTGAACAGCTGTAATATAATTCTTTAGATAGTCTTGTAAGTATCGACATCTGTACAAACTTCTGGACAAATTGTACATCGGACAAGTGAACTGCTTAACCACGATTTTTCAACAACGTAAAGTGCGAAAGGGTTAATTCATTGGTACTTCTTTCCAAATATAAAAACGCTGCATATTCCACTTGTGAACACCGCTGTTTTTTATGTACAATTACTGCACTTTTGATGCATGTAATTCAGCTTTTTTTTCAATTATTTATATCTGCTCCCTATATATGAATGTCAACGATGCCTTGGAAATCTAAGATCCTCATTTACAAAGAACTGATGCATTTGCAGAGATGTGCCAGTTTCCATGTGCCGGTTCCAAATGTGCTTGCGCCACCATGGATGCGCAGTATTTACAATACAGTGCTCCATGGCGCAAGGATTAACAGATGCGTCAGAAATTCAGGCATTGCTGGAGTTGCTCATGAAAGTGACGTAAGTCCAGCACTGCGCCACAGGTGAGTCCCAATCGATATGCCCTACGTCATTCCTTACACATGGTCTTAGGAGGTGTAGGGATTTTGACGCAGTGAAGGTGTAGAGTGACGCAGTGAAATGTTGTAAATTTCAGTGTGTCAGTTCTATATGGCTTTTTGTGTGGGAACGCCCACCCTGCATACATTATACCTGACGCAGGTATAATGTGGTGCAGGGCTTTACAACATGACACATCTCCCTAGATGCGTCACGTTGTAGATTGGCCATCAACGTGGTGCATTGTTTATGCCGCCACTGCGTCACAAAAAGTGCCGCAATGGCGGCGCAAAACTATCTCAAGGGGCTTGTAAATATGCCCCTAAGTCTTCTAACTTAGCCACCAAATTCAGAACAACCCTCACCAGTACATTATTCTTTGCAGGGGCACCGACCACTGCCTGGAAATCACTGGGCCTGATTCACAAAGGTAAACTTACACTTTCGCGTATCTTTTGATTGTTTGCTGTACTCAAAGGGATTTATGAGTTGACCTATCTTTTAATGTGCAGACACTCCACACTAGAAAAGATACTGGTAGTACATCCCTTTGTGAATAGCAAAAAATTGTAAACGTACACAAGAGTGTAAGGCTACCTTTGCAAATCCGGCCCACTATTTATAGCACTGAGTACTCTTTCCTTGGCTTTAGGAGTCCTGTAAAAACCCATCTATCACTCTTCATCTGCCCTAATAATATTTATTTTACGACCGAGCTTGAGTAAGCGTACCCCCAATACATCTTTATGTATGAAATTCTTACAAATTATTCATGTAATCACCCATATATCTTCTCTGTTTCCTCTGTTTCATTTCACTCCACTATATACTCTTAATGATTTCACATTGTTTAGTCTTTGTTTTTACTGTTCATGTAATTCTTAGGTTCCTTGTGAAGAGCTGCCATACCTTTTGAGGCAGATGCGCAACATAGGAATGCTAAATAAATAAATAAAATTTCCATTGGAAAGGTCCGACTTCATACTGCCTTTGACATTCTAAAAAAGGATAGTTTATTATATAGTGTGGTGCTTAAATAGAAAAAGGA
The DNA here is from genome assembly GCF_964204655.1 of Triturus cristatus. Taxonomy (NCBI): domain Eukaryota; kingdom Metazoa; phylum Chordata; class Amphibia; order Caudata; family Salamandridae; genus Triturus; species Triturus cristatus. Next base: position 681,403,757 of record NC_140587.1, read on the forward strand.
ATCAAAAGTCTGCACCTGTAAAAATACTCAGGGGGACAGGTAAATTTTTCCAATTTTTCCAATTTCACCAACTTAGCTAGTAGTGCACCTACCACTGACAACTCACAAGTCAAATCTCACCTTGGCCCTTCCACTCTAAGCACCTCTTGATCGATTTAGCGCCTCCTATGCAGTTGTGGTACATAATTATGTAATAGAAAATTAGTTTATTATGATCAAAAAAAGAGTGAAACCCGACAAGTCTAGTTCCTAAGTCTCACAAGAAAGTTTTTGGAAGACCCTCACCCACTAGTTCTTGCCACTGGTGTGTATCTATTACACTGGTGTGTCCTAGTGTTTTGCTTCATCATCAGATTCCCCACTTGGACACAGGAGATGTCCAAGTAGGTAATGCCTCCACCAGGAGGAAATGGTTCTGGGTGTAGAATTAGGTGGGATGTCTGAAGAAGTGAATTAAAATAACCTCCAACTCCAATAACGATTCTTTCAAATATATTGGGGAAGGGGTAAGGTTAAAGACAGTAACAGATGTTTAAGAGCCGAACTACTGATCCTTCACATATTACATATAAAAAAGAATGTTGGTATACATGTTTCAGCCTTTTGCACCCTATTGGGTCAAGTGGCTTTTGTCAGGCCCTCGCAAACACAGGTCCCTTTATCACATGTTGGGACAATACCCTGGAAATATCCATACCTGTAATTATGTGTTGGGACAATGCCCTGGAAACATCTGTACCTGTTGTTGTAACACTCACTTATGGTTCTTCAAGAATATTTTCTGCTTCCCATGTTCTCAAATTGGCTCCCCATCCTGCATGCAAAATCTTCACCCACAGAAATTCATTCTGGCTAATGAACCCATGATTGCCATAGCCAAAGAACTGTTTTGCAATGTTAATATTAACAATAGGAGCCCTATCTTGACCCCTAAATATCCACTTTCCTCCAATGGATTAGGATTTCCACTTATCAGAAAGCTGCAGTATTGTCTATAAATACAGCACAAATATCCCCTTGTGTATTGACTTTTTTTTAGAAAGTCGTATATAGAAACAAAACGCTATCCTATCCTGACTAATCATGTTACAAGCCCTAATTATATTATTTTGTGGGATTCTTCCAAGTTCAAGTCCTCAAATGTAGCAGTGAGTGCTTACAAAGTAATTTCCCTGAAGCATCCAAAACAGCGATTATTCTAAAATATTTTTTAGTTTCTCATGAAGTGGTAGTAATCTACCTCCATGCCACTGTCACGATTCGCTCCCTGTGCTCTCATACCCATCACCAGGGGGCCGCATAGTGGGACTTTTCAGTGTTCTAATAAGCTACCAGACCCTCCCCTGCATGCATATCTTGACTTCCAGCCATCTGGACATTATTTGGGAATTGACATCCATTCCCAACCCATGCCCGGTTTTGTGAAAGCCAGCCTGCTCATACTTGAAGCAAGCCTGCTCATGTTTGGAACTCCACTAACAAGAATTCCCTGCTCACTGCTTCGTCTCCACCCCTGCAGGCCAAGGATGGGTGGAGGAATTCAAATCACCTGTTGCTGGCTTCTGCTAGCCTACACCGAATCCTCCTGAGGCACAGCCGGGAGCAGCTTACTTAGTGATTTTTTTAAAAACTTGTATACTTGTGTGTTTTTAATTTACCTACTCACTTACCCCTGGGCATTTCACTACGCTTCAGGCACTGACACCCCCGCACAGCGGAACTATCGCTGCAGCGGGTGAGGTGTTTTGGACCTTCTTGCCGCCATTTGCCGCGGCCAGCAAGACACGCCCACTTGCACAGGCCACGCCCCCTCCACCAGGCTCCTATTTAAGCGCTGAGTACGAGCGCCGCCCTATTACACCGAATCCTCCTGAGGCACAGCCGGGAGCAGCTTATTTAGTGATTTTTTTAAAAACTTGTATACTTGTGTGTTTTTAATTTACCTACTCACTTACCCCTGGGAATTTCACTTCGCTTCAGGCACTGACACCCCCGCACAGCGGAACTATCGCTGCAGCGGGTGAGGTGTTTTGGACCTTCTTGCCGCCATTCGCCGCGGCCAGCAAGACACCCCCACTTGCGCAGGCCACGCCCCCTCCACCAGGCTCCTATTTAAGCGCTGAGTACGAGCGCCGCCCTATTACACCGAATCCTCCTGAGGCACAGCCGGGAGCAGCTTACTTAGTGATTTTTTTAAAAACTTGTATACTTGTGTGTTTTTAATTTACCTACTCACTTACCCCTTGGCATTTCACTTCGCTTCAGGCACTGACACCCCCGCACAGCGGAACTATCTCTGCAGCGGGTGAAGTGTTTTGGACCTTCTTGCCGCCATTCGCCACGGCCAGCAAGACACGCCCACTTGCGCAGGCCACGCCCCCTCCACCAGGCTCCTATTTAAGCGCTGAGTACGAGCACCACCCTATTACACCGAATCCTCCTGAGGCACAGCCGGGAGCAGCTTATTTAGTGATTTTTTTTAAAAACTTGTATAATTGTGTGTTTTTAATTTACCTACTCACTTACCCCTGGGCATTTCACTTTGCTTCAGGCACTGACACCCCCGCACAGCGGAACTATCGCTGCAGCGGGTGAGGTGTTTTGGACCTTCTTGCCGCCATTCGCCGCGGCAAGCAAGACACGCCCACTTGCGCATGCCACGCCCCCTCCCAACCTCCTCTTCACCAGTATATAGTATGTGTCCCTACCGGAAGCGCAGCGGACGGGCGCAGCGGGCGCGACGATGGCGCGCCGAAGGCGTGCCTAAGGCAAGCCCGTCTGCGCACGTCCGCGACCGACCGGACCAAGGGCCACCTCTCTCTGCCCCATCGAGACATTATTCGTCAGCCCAACTTTATGGTCTTCAAGGGCCTTGGCCGATAAATGACTCTGTGACCTCTCACATTGACAGTTTGGGACTCACAGCCTCCATACCCCCATCCTCTTTTCCTTCTTCCTCTCACCCCCCCTTGTATCCCCCCGTCTCCCGTCCTGAGCACTCTGCTGCACCTACACCTGCTTCTCTCTCCATCTATTACCTCAACACGCGTTCTGCTGTTAAGCACTATCACGAGCTCTCTGTCCTCTTAGACTTCACCACCAGCTCCCCATAACTTCCTTGCTGGGAGTTCTGACCTGCTAAGAGGTGCCTGATAATGGTTTGGTCCTCTGGAAGCTGTTTGCCGCTGGGAGCTGGAAAAAGTAACGCAACTTCGAGAAGCGCAAGGCATCTGCACCTGTTTCTGACACATTGCCGAAGAAATCGTCACAGCACCTGCCCGCGGCTCAAGTGCACTGATCGCCGAAGTCCGAGATCACCACACCCATTCCACCGCAAGGCTTGCTGTGCAGCTGCAAGAACCCACCCATCGTCACGGATCGTCGCATCGAGGCACCAAGTCTGTTGCATCGTTGAGGGATGTAGTAAGAAACAGACGCATCATCTCCCCACACAGTAAGAAACCGATGCATCATCTCCTCTCCAGTAAGGAACCAAAGCATCACCTCCGCTGGAGCAAGGAAACAACGCATCACCTTCCCTCAGTATAAGGAACTGATGCATCACTTTCCCTGTGACCCTTTTTGTTTGTGCGAGTGAGGCATTCAAAGTACTTTGTATGAAAAGTGTTGCATCTGGAATTTGCTTTGAACTGATCTATTTCTACCATTTGAAAGTCATATTTGTATTACTGTATTGTGGATTTTTTTGTTTTGGTCTTGTTTGGTTTAGATAAAGATTACTTATTTTTCTAAACTGGTGTGGTGTCCATTTGGAGTGTTTTCACTGTATTACTGTAATTGTTCACAAATGCTTTACATACTGACTCTGAGATAAGCTTGTCTGCTCATGCCAAGCTACCGAAGGGATAAGCAGGAGTTATTTTAGAAGTGTATCCCCCTTACCCTGAATAGAAGCAAAGGTACCGACCTCTGTCAACTAGAGACCCCCATTTCCAACACCTATTTTTATTTCTTCCACATTGACCCTTTTCCTACATTAGTCCTATCTCTACTTCTTTGAGTTGCATATGCGCTTAACACACAATCGAGTACACCACACTTTTGTGTTCGCCTTCCCTATGGAAGTTCAGCACCTGTATTAAATAAACTGATAATGAAGGTAAGTCGTGATCAGCCCACTACTTCACAAGCTGTCAATACCCTCTTTTTGAGGTTTGATCTTCCATATTTCTTTTTTTCTAATTGTGGAATAAAAAAGATTGTTATACACCAAATAGGCTAAAATCCTGGATATTATTGTTTGTATAGGGCATTGGTTTTCAATTGATTACTTAGAGAATTTTGTTCCTTTAAAACACTCAAGTAGAATTTGGCACTGTAGTGTGAACAAGCATTTGCAATGTAATCGGTGTCGCCTTTGGGACCTTATATGTATTTAGCTATGCAGCACATTAGCATGGGTGCTGAAACATATGCTGTTCTTTAACATGGAGGGAAAGTAAGCACCAAACTGCGTGACAAACCAGGTATGGAAACACATGTAGATTTTCACCGCACGTCGTGTGGAAGGGAGTCTCCCTGAGTGCCTACTCAGTTTCTTCTTTTTCTTCAGAAATGTCTGACAAAAAAGGAATTACTATAGCATCGAAATGTACTTCTAATTACTATAAAACAGAGTTGTCTAATTATCTCCCTAGCGAGTCCAATTCCCAAGATACTGTATCAGGATTTTAATCTCTAATGTGGTTTTGTACATAGGGGGTCTTGAACTTGGTACCTGCCGGTCACATCAGATGTCAGCAGCAATCTCTTAACTCTGCGCCATTGTGCATATCATTTAGATAGGTTGCTGTTAGAATGAAGTTTCTACATTGGTGATTGAAGTGGGCCCAGAGAACTTTATCATAATAAAATTATGTTATTTTTACTCTCATGAGTTTAAGGTTCATAATGAGATTGAATATATTTTAATGCATTTGCCATTCATGACTTTTGTGCTAATCTTTATTGATGTAACTATTTAAGAAATCTAAATTACTTAACTTTAAGTTGTTCTATTTTCTGTAAATGTGGGCCAACTCTATGGAGAGAAAGGATAACATTGTTTTAATGTTGGGAGCACCATAGACACGCTGCATAATATTACCATACTAAATGTGCCATTTTTAAGATATAAGTAAAAGGTATTTGACATAGTGTTAGAAATGGGATTTCTGGTTGGCTAAGGCTTGCGCCAAAGTCAGGCAGAAACCACCACTCTAGTCAGGGCAAAGAAGTTACACGCCAAAGATAACCCCTGCTCACCCCCTTGGTAGCTTGGCACGAGCAGTCAGGCTTATCTCTGAGGCAATGTGTAAAGCGTTTGCGCGCGCACCCAGCAACAACACCCAAGGCCCACCACAAAGGAAACTCCACACAAGGTATTATATAAAAATAGCCTTTGTATTATACCAAAACACATTAGATAAAAACACACACTTTACAATGTGCCAACAGGCACGGGCAGAATTTACAAGGGATTATATGTACAGGGGACAGGGCCACATGGACCACTGTCGGGAATTAGCACTTTTAGAACTTAGCACAAATCACCAATAGTAAATGTAGAACATAACACAAAGTAACTGTAGAGCACAACCAGTAACTACTGGCGCAATAATGACCTCAGCGTCATCACACTAGCATCAGGTATAAAACCTATCCTGCATCCATCACAGGGGCATAAAGACATTTATGCAATTTCTCATCCGTCTAGCATTAGACCTAACCACCTAAGTATAGCTACTCTAGGGGCGTATATCGCACAGGGAAGTACCATCTGCCTAACATCAACCTAAACAGGTAAAACAACCTCCTAGGCAGAACTAACCACATTTAGAGGTATAAGACACAGGGTGCGCCAAACATACTATACACAGTACATTTCCTAGCACCATAAGCATGAACACAGGGTGCGCAAAACATACTACACAGTACATTTCCTAGCACTAAAATCACATCAGCATGAATCGCAATAACACCTCAATCACATTAGGGTCCAGGTCGCACCAGAACCTAAACGTAGCAGCTGCCCACTACTTGCTGGGCAGCTGGTGGACAAGCACAGGGCCTAAACGCTGCAGCTGGCACTAAGTGCTGCACAGCTGGGGAAGGCACATAGTAGGCAGGGCCTCTCACTAGCCCCTGAAACAATATCCAGAACGTTGGAGCCACCTAGGCTCGAAAATGACATGTCCCCATGGAGCGCACGGGCTCCTAAAATAATGGTGCGCAAATATAGAAAAGGGGCTTGCCCCAAAGTACTGTGGAGCGCACTGGCGCTCTCTGGGCAAACAATGCTGGGTTGGAGCCTCTCTGGCTCAAGACAATTCTGCCCCCACATCGCTAGAGCCACCCGGGGCTCTAAAAATACAATACGGACCATGCCCGCCTCGTTGGAGCCTCGTGGCTCAAAACCAATTATTCCCACATCGTTGGAGCCTGCGCACAGGCTCTAAAGATATACATCTGTGCCCCGTGTTGGAGCACGCTGGCTTAGAAAGTAACTAATGCCCCCGATGGAGCGGCCCTCTGCCATGTGGGGGCAGCTCTGGCAGGAGGCACTGGTGCCTCGGTCCCCCCCTTCGCCACAGGCAGCACCACTCACCGGCTCAGGCACGCATTATGGGGGAATCCCTACGCTGGGGATTCCCTCTCTCGCTCGCAGCAGCGCAACACTGCGCAGCCCCAGCTCCTCTCTCTAGGGGAATAAAGCGCTCTCCCGGCGCTGTGTTCAGGACCAGTAGAAAGTCCTTGAGGGGTCCAGGAACCAGAAGCAAATGGTCCCATAAAGTCCATTAGGCATCCAGGGGCTGGGCAGGGCCCAGGGAGGCAAGCCTTCCCCTGGGCCCCAGCAGCAGCGCGCCCCTGGGCCCCAGCAGCAGCGCGCCCCTGGCAGATTCAAGTACAGAACGAGAACATTTTCATGGGGTCACAGCCCCTCTTTTATACACCAAATCCTTTTGTCTCAAGGGTGCAGGGAAGGGGCGAACCAGATACAACTGGTTCCTGAGCACTTTGTTTTGCTCAGCCCCTCTCCCTATTCACAGCACAGGCCAGGGTCATCAGTCGCACCACAGGGGGCGGAGCCAGCATTGTGTGGGGAAAGCCCAGCCCTATTCAGGACCCAGGTGTACTCCTCCCAGAACTAACTTAAGACAAAATCCTAAACTTACTACCATTTTCGTATTCACAGAAGGCACTTACTCATTTTGGTATTCACAGAAGACACTTACTCACTTCGGTATTCACAGAAGTTAGGAGTCCTAACTTTAGGACTCCAAAATGCTTTCTGTGAATACCGAAAGTATTAAAATTAGGATTTTTCTCAGTTTAGGAGTCCTAAAGTTAGGACTCCTAACTTTACCACTACTAAACTGAGAAAAATCCTAATTTTAAGGCTTTTGGTATTCACAGAAAGCATTTAGGAGTCCTAAAGTTAGGAGTCCTAAAGTTAGGAGTCCTAACTTTACTACTACTAAATTGAGAAAAATCCTAATTTTAAGACTTTCGGTATTCACATAAGGCATTTAGGAGTCCCAAAGTTAGGAGTCCTAACTACACTACTACTAAACTGAGAAAAATCCTAATTTTAAGACTTTCAGTATTCACAGAAGGCATTTAGGAGTCCTAAAGTTAGGACTCCTAACTTCTGTGAATACCGAAATGAGTAAGTGCCTTCTGTGAATACCAAAACGAGTAAGTGCCTTCTGTGAATACCAAAATGGTAGTAAGTTTAGGATTTTGTCTTAAGTTAGTTCTGTGAATCGGGCCCCTTGTGTTTTCTCCTTTAAACATGGGGAAAATGACTTGCACCCAATTGGCACATTTAATGTACTTTTAAGTCTCTAGTAAAGCGGGACTAGAGGTACCAAGAACCTGTAAATTACATTCTAATTGTAGGCCTACAGCACTCACTGTGCTACCCTTTGAAGTAGCCTTTCTAAACATGTCTCAGGCTCGCCATTGCACCATGTGCGTGCAGTTTTAAATTGCCATTTCGACCTGGCAAAATAAAGGTTTTGCCATGCCTATACCTTTCTTTTTAATACATATGTCACCCCTAGGGTAGGTTCTAAACGGCCCATAGGGTAGAGTGCGTTGTATTGAAAAAAATGGATATTTTAATTTTGCATGTTCTGGTGGTGAACACTCCTAAATTCATTTTTTATTACTGCAAAGCCCCCCTCATTACATTTAATAAGACATAACTTTTGTGTGGGGGCAGGTAGAAATTCACTTGTGGTGTTTGAGGAATTGTAATACTAGATGGCCTTGGTGTTGGCAGGATGGGCCATCCTGGCTAAATGGGGGGACGAAGCTGTTGCATACCACACTTGCACATCAAAGACACTGGCCCAACTCACACAGAAAGAACTTAACACTAGTCTATTGTACCTCCATGCAGACTGGGACCAGAGGAGGGAGGCGGCAGGAAACTCCAGACAGCTCTGTAGGGGAAATTCCAGAAGTTCCTTTCACTTCAAAGTGGGCAACAGGTATGAAAAGGAGGCACTCTGACCCACTCTTCAGTACACTCCTGGACCTGTGGATACTACAGAATAAGGGCACCTTGCTTCTTGAGATCTACCTTGAAAGACTGGACCTGTTCTCTTCATCTGAAGCTGAAGTGACTCCAAAGGATCAGCTATCTGACCCTCTGTTATGAGATTCAAGACTATAAAAAGCTCACAAGGCCTTTACAATATCACAACAAGGTAGTGGTGGTTTAAACAGTAGCACATCAATCCACCAGTGGTACGTTTTTCAAATTTGGTCCTTATAGATTACGGTGCTCCTCAAGGTAAGAAAGACAGGAAAATCCCACTACCAAGGATGTTTGATTAACGAGTATTCAAATGAAACTCTTTATTGTATTCTTTTATCAAAGTATTGCACCTCGGCACTCTAATAGTTCAATTTAAAAAGTTTCAAAAATTGTCTGCAAAAATATGGTCACATAAGAAAACACAATTCTTCATATATTTGTGTAAGCTCCCAAGGCCTCCCTGCATCTGCCCGGCTGAACTGCCTGAGCCATGCTGGCCTCTGCAAGAGTGAGTCTCTGATTCCCAAGAGGAGCCTTCCAAGTTTTTGGACTCTTGGCTGGCATCAGACTGCACTCCTATAATTCAAACAGGAGAAATCCTGAAGTTTGTAGCTCATCGTAACCATGATTGGGCCTGTTCCCAGCAAGATTTTGCCTTTAGCACCGACTGCCAACATGAAGCTCCAATGAACCTGACTCTTTTCGCTACTGCAACTGCCAGCAATGACTTGCAGCGCAAGATCTGCACTTCACACTACAGCATCAACAGCCCACGGTGACCCCATCATAAATCTCTACCAATGACTGTCAGTGACACCTTACAGGATCTTCATGCTACAGCAATGTCCATCCTCAACACTCGGCCTGCTCTTTACACTACAGTGACGACCATTAGCGACTCTCTCTCAGCTCCTCATGGTCTCCTCCACAGCGGACCTCTTAACAATGGAATTTAGGAGGTAATTTTCTCAGCTGCACTAATTTGGTCCCTGTACCTGGCCCATGCTCCATTGTGATCTACTTGAACGTGTGACTTTCACCCACTCTTACACTAACAAGATAACTGTGCGTGTCACTTTGTGCTATTATGAGCTAAACTTTTCTTAAATCCAGTTCAACTGATTGGAATTTTGTCATTTTGGTGTCAAATAATTTATTAAATTGTACTCTATTTTTCTAAATTGGTGTCTTGTCATGTGTTTTCACTTTATTTCTTTTTATGTGCTGCATTAATACTTTCCACAGTGCCTCAAAGTTAATACTGACTGCTATTGTGCCAATCTACCACAAAGGTTCAGTACACATTCATTTAGTGACTATTGTGGTTCACCCTGGTAAGGATTGTGGCTGTTGCTTGAGAAGGGCTCACACCCGCCACAACCAGCATCCCAGTTTCTCAAATGGTTACATTTATGTAGTAGGTTTGGCTTGTCGACAATGGATTTTCGAAACTTATAGCAAGAACTCCGAAGAAGTAGGTAGCCATTGAGCCATTCTCTCATCTTGTTTTAAGCATTGTGAGGGTGGTGGAAATGTGTATCTTACTCAGTTAGAGTTTCTGATGTTTATCCATTGCCTGAAAATACTGGCTTCTCAGAGGAGTTTTCCTTAAATTTGGGATGGTCTCAGTATGGCGATGCCTTCCTCCATTAATACGAAATCTGGGTGGTCCCTAAGGCTGCAGGGGTTCAATTTCTAGCCCATCAATGCAAGGGCTTAGTTCAATGCAAAATAATTGAATTTGAAATTCCAGCTGGACTGCAGACCTAACACTAACCTGCTGAACAATTCTGCACCAGCAGTTTTTTCAAGTGACTATCAGTCCCTTCAAAAGGTCAGGGACACAGTCACAATCAAACAATTTTTTGTTTATGATTAACACACTCAAAGATAGCACTAAAACATGGGGATATTTAGTTTAAAAAATCTTCAGTCTAGTGCATAAAATGTATGGTAACCTCACAGAATGTGAAAATAAACGCAGCTAGGCATATTACGTTCCGCAAAAACAACATAAACGTTTTTAACATTGTTAGGTAGTTTTTGACATCCTGTCACCCTAATGCTATTTCTAAACACTATGCTTAAGGTCCGCTACAGGATTAAATAGCAAAGACCTGCCTTGTGTGTTTCATAAGATGGATCACACAGCATACCTTTTTTAAAAAAAAATGTTTAAGTAACTGTTTATTAACATTAAAATCTGCAGCAGTTACAGCAATCGTGATCATTAGGCAACATGCAATTATACAGAGTACATTTAAGGGCATCATTAGCGATCATCAGCACAACAAGGGTAAATTTGTTCAGAGACAAACACAATCCAAAGCTCATAGCAGCTGATTAGGGGTCTACCAGAGATCCGGACATACTCCCGGAGCCCAATGTGTCCTGTAACGCCTGTCTCTCCCGCCGGAGTTCAACCGTGGGGAATATACAAATGTCTCCCCTATACTTGTTCCACCGTCCCCATTTGTGGTCCCATTTTTTGGGGCACCTACGCCCTTTATAGACTGTCTTCTCCGCCACCATTGATAGATCCATATCTTTGGCCCAGGCGCTCAAGGACGGCAAAGCGGCCACCCCCCATTTCTGGGCAACATTTCTTTTAGCCAGGGCCCAACCCAGCGCCGCCCATTCCTGTTCTACTGGGGTAAGGCCTGTGTCCTCCCACACATTCAGGAGACATAACTGAGGGGAGGGGACCACCGACTTCCCGGTGGCCCGCGCCATCTGGCGGGTGACTTCTGTCCAATAGTGTTGTATGGGGGGGCACGCCCATAGAATATGCGTGAACGTGCCTACCTGAGAGCACTGCCGGATACAACGCTCATCTGGGCGTCAACCCAACCTGCACAATAGGACCGCATCAAAATAGACCCGGTGCAGAACCTTGAGTTGGACCAGGCGGAGGCGCATTGATATTGCCACCTCCCGAGGGGAGGCCAGCGCATCTCTCCACCCCTCGTCAGACAGCTCGCCCACATCTGCCTCCCATCTGGCCCGCAGTTTCCGCATCGGGTCCTCTCGATTATTGATTAGTTTTTTATACATTAGGGAAGTCGCCCTGCGGTCCATTGGGTCAAGCAACAATCTGTCTTCCAAGGGTGAGGAGGCTGGAAGCGGGGCCTCAGCGGGCAGGGCAACGTCAATTGCATGGCTAATTTGTAAGTATCGGAACTGCTCCAAAGGGGCCAGTTGGTATTTAATCTGCAGCTCTGCAAACGTCGCCCTTCTACCTTTAACCCACATGTCTCCCACTGTGGAGATGCCAATGAGGTCCCACTTATCGAACCCCACACATGTGCTCAGCCGTCCCAGGCAATCCGGTTCCCACAGCGGAGTGGCCTTAGTCAGCCGCCCATACCACCCCATTCGCTTCTGGAGGAGATGCCAAATCTCCACCGTTCTGGCCGTGGGTCCAGTAAGACCCCGTTTCTTCGGGTTTGAGTACAGTGCCCGGTTATATCCACCTTTCCCCATGAGCCAGCGGTCGGTGCGGAAGCTAGGGTCATCATGCGCCCTGAACACCCACTGGTTGATCGCTATAAGTTGTGTGGCCTGATAATAAAGACGTAGGTCCGGCAGACCAATCCCACCATCATACCAGCCCATAGTTAGTTTCTGCATTGCGATACGTGGCTTTCCGTATTTTTGTATCCCACAATAATCCCCGCAGTGTTGCGTCAACCTGTAAGAAGTAGGCTTCCGGGACCGGGATAGGCGTATTCTGCAGGGCATAGAGGAAACGGGGAGCGCTAGCATTTTGAAGAGGGCTGCACGGCCAAGGAGTGTGAGGGGCAGCGTTTTCCAGTGGAGCACGTCAGATTTGAACCTCTGCAAAGGGCCTTCAAGGTTTCGCACATAGAATAATGTTTCATCTAATGTTATGAAAACTCCTAGATATTGAAAGCCCTGCAATGCAACCGGTATGGTATACCCCCTAGGGCTCAGTGGTGGATCGCCCCGTAGTGAGTACATCTGGGATTTGGACCAGTTGATCTGGTATCCTGAGTGGGCCCCAAAAATATGAAAAATATGCAGTACCCGGCGAAGCGATCGAGCGGGGGAGGCCAAGTATAGCAAGATATCGTCTGCATACAGCGAAATGCAGTCTTCGTGATCAGCTGTCCATTTGAGGCCCCGAATTGCGGGGTCATTGCGGATCCAGACCGCCAGGGGCTCCAGCGCCAGGGCAAATAAGAGCGGTGACAGGGGGCAGCCCTGTCTCGTACCGCGACCCAGGGAGAAGGAGGTCGAGCGGTGGTTATTGACTGATACACAGGCCGTAGGCAGGGTGTATAATAGTCGGATCCATCCAATCAACCGAGGGCCCAGTCCCACCCGGGCCAAAACCGCGAATAGATACTCCCAGGCCACCGTATCGAATGCCATTTTGGCATCTAGCGCCAACAACAGCGCATCTTCCTGGAGTGTCGCCGCCCGGCCCAGGGCGCCATGGACTCGCCGCAGATTTCGTGCGGTGTTACGGCCCGGCATGAAACCCGACTGATCTGGGTGAATCAAATCCGTGAGGTATGGGAGCAGTCGGTTGGCCAGCAGCTTAGCTAGGATCTTGGCCTCCACTGCGATCAAGGAAATGGGCCTGTATGAAGCACATTCGTTCGCCGGTTTGCCGGGTTTGCGGATTACCACTATCGTGGCCATGCGGATTTCGGTTGGAAGGACGCCGGTCTCATAGCACTCCTTGTAGAGGTTCAGCAGGTGGGGTGCCACCTTCAGAGCCATATTTTTCAGGAGTTCGATCGGCATTCCGTTGGGACCCATGGCCTTTCCCGAGTGTACATCGCGGATGGCTGTCAGAATTTCCTCCAACGAGATGTCTGACTCAAGCGTCTCGATCTTGCTGGGAGAGACATTTCATCTCGATGGTTGCAAGGAGGTCAATTGCCCAGCCGGCCTGTGAGTCTCAGCTTCCCTTTTTTTTTTTTTTTTTTTTTTTTAAAAAAACCTTTATTCGTATAAATCAGATACACAGCTATTCAGCCGACATCCCGCAGGTTCGGCAGCTAATCAGTCAACACATGAAGTCCTCCATAGCTCTAATGCAGGATAAAGACAAAGGTTTCATTTTTGAAAACTACCTACAATAAACACAACAAGCAAGGCAGTATACACCACAAATTCGTGCCAGTTCCCAGCGGGGGCGCGGCCCCATTTCCAACATCAAATCAAAGCCACCGATCGGGAGGATGAGGGAGAAGCAGAGGCGCTAACATTCTAACGGAGGTGCATCAGAAAGACCCAAGTCGGAAGTGAGGCTAGGGGGAAAGTTGCTCCTCTGGTGGTTCAATGGCAGGAGGCAGACATATGCCCCCCCTATATTGGTTCCAACTTCCCCATACCTTATGCCATTTCTTAGGCCTCCCCCGTGCACTATACACCGTTTTCTCCCGAAACATGCTCCAGTCCATGTTGTCCTTCCATGCATCCAGGGTGGGCGGGCTATGAGAGCCCCACAGTCGTGCTATATCTCGCTTAGCCACCATATTGCCTAGGGTCGCCCATTGAGTCTGCGCTGCGTCATAATCTGTAGGACCCCACACATTCAAAAGACAGCGTCGCGCCTCTGGGTGCAGTACAATACCCGTGACCTCCTGCATCACAACGTGAATCCGCTTCCAATAGTCCGCAATCACACCACACTCCCATATGATATGTAGAAAGGTGCCCACCATCCCGCAGCCCCTCTTACATAGCCCATCCTCGGAAAAACCCATATGGACCAGCCGGGGCCCAGTGATGTAGACTCTGTGCAGTATCTTAAGCTGGACCAGCCGTAGTCTGGCGGGGATCGCGACCTCCTTAGGAGAGGAGACGGCGTATTGCCAATCCTCATCGTCCAGCTCAAGGCCGTCCCTAGTCCACTGATCCCGCACCCCCAGGAGGAGGTCGGTCCGGACGTTCACAAGCTTTTTGTAGATTAGGGAGATTGTGCTCTCCGGCATATGGCCGTCCAGGATCCGGTCCTCCAAGGGAGAGGACTCAGGCACCTTTTCCCCCTCAACGAGTACCGACCGCAGCGCATGGCGCACCTGCGCATACCGGAAATATTCCGTGCCCTCCAGCGCATATTCCGTCCGTAGCTCGTCAAACGACTTAATCCGCCCCTTGGCCAGCAGGTCACCCACCCTGGAGATGCCAATCAGATCCCATTTCTCGAATCCCTTAGAGTGCCAAAGTTTCCCCAGCATATCGGAGTCATACAACGGAGTGGCGAGGGTGAGCCTATCTTTCCAGCCCAACGAGTTCGTGACTGTCTTCCACACATTCACCGCCACCCCGGTCGGCCCCGTGAGGGACCCAGCCGGGGGCCTCGAGTAAAGTGCTCTATAGTAGCCACCCCCACGCAGCAACCACCGGTCCATAGCAAAGCCAGGGCTAAGCGCCGGGCCGTAGACTCCATGATTGATCGCACTCAGTTGGGAGGCCCAATAGTATCTTCTGATGTCGGGAAGCGCGATACCCCCATCGTTCCAAGGAAGAGTTAGTTTTGCTATCGCTATACGCGGACGGCCGTCCCACAGCAGCGAGCGCTGGAGACTCTCAACCTCCCGAAAGTAGCTGGCCGGAACCAGCTCCTGGGTGTTCTGCAGGGCATAGAGAAAACGGGGAAGAGACATCATTTTGAATAGCACAGCACGGCCAAGGAGGGAAAGCGGCAGCCTCCGCCAGCCCGCTACATCCCGCCGCAAGCGCGCCAGCGGAGGGACCAGGTTCCTCTCATACCGTACCGTTGGGTCGGTAGAGATATAAATCCCAAGATACATGAAACCCTCCCGGGCGATCTGGATCGGGCAATTCCGCGGGGGAACCGGGACGTCTCCACACAGGGCATACAGATATGACTTCCCCCAGTTAATTGTTAGTCCCGAATTCCTCCCGAAGGAAGTCAAAATGTCGCAGACAACTATGAGGGACTTCCGGGGTGAAGCGAGATAGAGCAGGATATCATCGGCATAAAGGGAGATGCGGTCCTCGTGGTCAGGTGACCAGCGAATCCCCCTCACATCCGGGTGCCATCGTATCCAGGCCGCCAGCGGCTCGAGAGCAAGAGCAAACAACAGCGGCGACAGAGGACAGCCCTGCCTGGTACCTCTCCCCAGCTCGAAGGGACGGGACGCCCTACCGTTGACCGCGACTTTAGCGAGAGGTCCTTCATATAATAGTCTCACCCAGCCCACAAATCCGGGTCCAAAGCCGAATTTCGCAAGCGCAGCCCACAGGTATTCCCACTCTACCGTATCGAAAGCCATCGTTGCGTCGAGCGCTGCCACAATGGCCGGCTCCCGCATCGTCCCCACCCTTGCGATCACTCCGTGGATGCGCCTAAGGTTCAACGAGGTGTTACGATGCGGGATGAATCCGGATTGGTCAGGGTGGATCAGATCACCGATCACCCTGACCAAACGGTTAGCGAGGATTTTAGCGAGGATCTTCGTCTCGGCATTAAGGAGCGAGATCGGCCTATATGAGCTGCACCTGTTCCTGGGCTTACCATCTTTATGTATGACCACGATTGTTGCCAGGCGCTGGTCGCGTGGGAGGCATCCCGTCTCCCGCGCCTCCACCAACATAGCTCGCAAATGCGGAGCGATCTTATCTGGCCGGAGTTTGTAGAACTCAATTGGCAGGCCATTCGGGCCCGAGGCGTTGCCCGAACGTAATGAATGGATAGCCCCCGCGATTTCATCGACTGTGATATCGCCCTCAAGATCGTCCCTGTCTATGTCGGAAAGGCAAGGCAAAGCAAGATCACGCAGGAGTTCACACGAATCCCCCACTGGCCTGTCCGACACGGAGGTATAGACCGTGTGGAAGTAATCCGCAAAGCACTGGACTATGCCATCCGGCTCCGCGACAACGATGCCATCCTCCGTCACGAGGTCTGGCACAACACGATTGACCCGCTCCTTTTTATCCAGCCACGCGATTAATTTCCCGGCCTTGTCCCCGACGTCGTACAGACGGCCCCGCTGTTCCCTACTCAAGGCTTTGACCGCGTCCGTCACAAGGCCCTTGTACTCCGACTGCTTAAGGGTCAAATTGTGCAGCGCCGCCGCCGTGACCTCCCCCTCCAATGCCAGCTCCAGATCTGCGATCTCCGCCTCAATCTGGGCGACCTCCGCGTCTCGCCGACGCTTGGCCGCTGCTATCAAGGAGAGGGCCTCTCCCCTAAGCACTGTTTTGAACGCTTCCCACAAAGACACCGCCGACGTGACCGAGCCGAGATTTTCCTGGAAATAACGATCGACCGCCTTCAGCACCGCACTACAAGTCGTAGGGTCCCTGAGATACCACGGGTTAATTGGGGCCACCCTACCCCCCACTCCTCTACCAACATCCATACAGATCCACACCGGCGAATGGTCAGAAATACCCCGTGCCATGTGCCTGGCCTCAGAGACAAAGGAGGCGTGTGCAGCTAGGGTAAGCACATAATCAATTCTGGAGAGACTGCCATGCGCCCCGGAGTGGAAAGTGTATTGCCGCTGTGTGGGATGCAGTAGTCTCCAACAATCAACCAGACCAAGGGTATCTACAAAGTCCGGAAGCCACTTCTGAGCCCCCCCCCCGAGCTCCTTGGCGGGTGTCTGTCAAGCAATCCGGAGCCAACCGCATTGAAGTCGCCACCCACCACAACATTCCCTCTGGGAGATCCAACAAAGTCCTCTCTAAGTCCGCAAGTGTGGAAGGTTGCAGTGCAGGAGGGACATAAACCGACACCAGGACCAGCGTCCTGCCCTCCCACCTACCCGCTACAGCCGCAAAGCGTCCCCTATCATCAACAGTAGTGGAGTCGACCTCAAAGGGCAGGGAGGACCTGACAAGTATTCCAGCCCCTCTAGACCCCGAGGAAAACCCGGAGTGTGCGACAAATTTGTAGCCTTTCCTGTTGAGTGCATAGCACGTGTTACCAATCAAGTGCGTCTCTTGCAATAAGACAATATCAGGGGTACATCGCTTCAGGAATTGCAGGACAATCCCACGCTTAATACGATCCCCCAAGCCATTTACATTCCAACTGAGTATTTTTAAGCCCCTACCCCCCATCACAACATGTAAGGAGACCACCACCCCCCGCGTGGAACCGCACTAGAGTCACAGAAGCTTGCATCCTTACGCCTTGCATAACCAAAAACAACAACAACCCCAACAACAACCCCAATCCACCCCCCACCCTGCACCCCTGCGTAAGCTCTAAAATGCCCCCCAACTTGCAGTGTGCCTGTCGCCCCATACAAAGACTAATCTACAAAAAGAACCCCAGAGGAGGAAAAAGCTCCCATACTGCCCCCGCTACCCCCCGGACTGTCACCCTCCCGGGGGAACCGGAGATCTAGTACTTAAGTCCTGGCTCATTGTTCATCACCGCCACCGTCTGCTCCACCGGAGCGTTCCACGCTAGTCCGTCCTTGGGGCAATGTGTCCAGCCAATCTCCGACCATGTCCGGTGATTCAAAAAAGAAAGTCCGCTCTTCGAACACCACACGCAACCTGGCCGGGAAGAGCATGGCGTATTTCAGTCCCATCTCTCGTAGCCTTCTCTTGACCGCCAGGAAGCCTTGTCGTTGCTTCTGTACCATCTGGGTAAAGTCCGGATAGAAACTTACAGTGGTGTTCTGGAATAGCGTCGGGCCGGACACCCGTGATGCTTGCAGAACGGCATCCCGGTCCCTGAAGTTAAAGATCCTGGCGACAATCGGCCTCGGAGGGGCCCCCACCTTGGGCCTCCCGCCAGGAACTCTGTGGGCCCTTTCAACAGTAAAAAACTTACTAAGGCCTTTGGGCGCCAGATGGTTCACCACCAGGTCCTCCACAAACAGGTCCACCGACTGTTCCTCCGAATTTTCCGGGACCCCAATAATGCGCACGTTATTGCGCCTTGCACGGCCTTCGAACTCTTCCAACCGTCGGGCAAAGTGATCATTTGCAGTCCGCAAGGTACGGACTTCCAGCTGAAGGCCGGAGACGTCGCCCAGGAGGCCTGCAGTCTTGAGGTCCAAGGACTGAACCCGCTCATTAGTTTTCCCCAGGTCTGCCCGAATCAGATTGACGTCGATCGATATGGCGTCCACTTTATGCGCCAGGGTCTCAAATTGTTGCCCGATAGAGGACTTCATCCCCTCGATGGCCCCCATGATATCTTGCAGGGTTGGTTCAGCGGAGGGGGGCGGCACGTCCTTCAAGGCCTCCAGTGTCTGTCCCGATCCGCCCGGTGACCCCTTCTGGTGGGCATAGCGGTCCATGTTGTTAGTCTGGGTGTAGCCTCCCCGCCTGGTACTTTTGGGCTTCTGTTTTTCGGCGTCCGATTTGCTCGACATCGCAATCTGCCGCGGAGACAATCTCCTTGCCCATACAGAGTAGACAACCATGCAACCAGTGACTGGCGCTACCCACGTCCAGGCCGGGCGCGGTGGAGACAGGAAAGCGAAAGTGAAAGTGAAAGTGAGGACACCTTCCTTCCGACGACTCGCCCCTCGCGCGGCCGCTGTTGTTCAATTAGTGCACGGGCACTGTGCCAACGCAAGTTCCGGGCACCTTCCGGGGAGTAGGCCACAAACTTCCAGGCAGTACAACTTCGGTCTCCGGTGGGCGATTTCGATCCGGACAACGGCTCTCGCCTCAGCAACGGCTCCCCTCCAATATTCCGGGCGTCAAAAGCAGGATAATAGACAGGATATCTGCCGGAGGGAGCGAGGGTCTCGGGAGCTCTAGGCTCACGCGGCCATCTTGATCACGCGCTAAGCTCCTCTCCAGCATACCTTTTTTAATAGCTCTCTGTCTCTATTACTTATCTGAACTCAGCCACAGAAATAAGATATGTTCTCAAACTGAAGGATGACTTCATCACAGCTTCTGGGATCACCTCTCTGACTCAGCAATCTGGTGTGACCTCTGGCAATAGCTCTGAGTGAAGACCTCTCCTAAGCAATGATCATACCCTTGGGTTTCTATACCATGTGATCACTGTTTTAGTCTCTGTTGGACTTGGCCTTTTCTACAGGGTCATACCCAAAATGTTTGTCTTTGCCCTCCACTTTTTTGCTAAATTCATTTTTGTTGGCCTTAGGATTCATTACAACTGCTAACCAGTCGTAAAGTGCTTGTGCTCTTCACTCTAAACATGTTGAATTGGCTTATACCCTACAGCCATATTTAAGTTACTTATAAGTTCCTTGTAAAGTGACACTACATGTGCCCAGGGCCTGCAAATTGAATGCTATTGATTGTGCCACCCACTTATCTAGCCCTTTAAACATAACTGAGGCCTGCCACTGCCTGTATGAGCAGTTTAAACTGCCATTTTTACATGACAAACTAAACCTTTTGCCAGGTGCAAACCTTCCATTTTAATATATGTTAGTCACCCCAAGGGTAGGCCCTGAACAGCCCAGAGGGCATGGTGCAATGTTCTCAAAAAGGTAGAAAATGTAATTTTAAGTTTTACCTGTCCTAGTTGTGAAAAACTCTTTTTTTCACTACTGTGAGGCCTACCTTTCCCATAGGATAACATTGGAATTACCTTATTACATTTTATAAGTGTAATTTCTAAATAGGAAAATGTGACCAGTTCATGTTTGGTATCTCTGGAATCATAATTTTAAATCCTAACTTATGTCATAGTGGGATTTTAAATCACAATTACAATTCTGAAAATGCCACTTATAGAAAGTGGGCATTTTCCTGCCATAGCAGTTTAGCACCTGTAGCCTGTCACTGGTCACATGACTGGGTGTAGCTGACAGGCAAACTTTGTGTATTCCTCCTAGACAACCACACACAATAGGGAGCTTAGGTGTGGCTGGAAGGGCAGTCACTGGCAGGATTGGAGGGTGGAGCTATGCACAGCCCCACTTACTCTCAAATAGGCTGTGTCCTACCTCCACACATAGGGATGCATGCCCTCTGTAATTAGTTTGGAGCCAGGTCAGGGGAGGCAGGATTCCTCAGGACTTGAAAGGAAAGCATCTAGAAGATTCTCCCCCACTTCAAAGGCACAACTGGGTACAAATACTGAAACTTAAACATCAGCTTTTCAGTGCACTTCTGAGCCTGTGGATACTCTGCCAAGAAGAAGGACTGTTGTGCTGCAAAAGGGACAGCCACTCTGCTGGACTGCTGTTGTAAAGGAACTACTGGCCTGTGGTGCTGACCTACTGACCTCTTGCCTGGGGAAGAAGAACTGGACCTGCAACTTCCTCTTGAACCCAGAGACCCCAGAGTGACTCCAAGGCCTAGTCTGCTGGCCTTCTGATCTGAAATTTTGAGACATAAAAGGCACCCCAACTAAGTCCTGGACACAGATGCGGTAAGTTCCTGACACACCAATTAATGCCCCTCAGGTCCTGGACTCTTGATGTGGCCAGCGCACTCAAATCAAGTTTTTGGACTCTTCGTGAACGGGCCCTTTCGCACCCAGACTACTCCGCTAGCACCAAAAATCAGGACGAGTCCCAAAAGCCCATCTCTTTACACAGCAGCATCGGCTGCTCACAGGGGACCGCCAATGCAAAGCACCAGCCCTCCTGCCCGCAACACCCAGCATGCTCTTTGTGCCATGCCGACAACCCCAGTGACGTTCTTTTTGCTCCCTGCGACCCTCTCCAATGCGAGCGGGACTCTTGGCAGAAATCTTGAGAAGTTAAAACTTCAGTGGGACTAATCTGGGTTCTGAATCCAACCTGTGCTTCATCACAGTTGGGCTGAACTTTTGACCTTGACCCAGACCAGTGTGACCAGATAGCTGCGTTTGGCGCTTTCTGCTTTTGGGCACTATTTTACACTTGATTCTTTAAAAATTCATAACTCCGGTTCTACTGATTGGATTTTTGTCATTTTACTTTGTTATTAAATTCAAATCTATTTTTCTAAGCCAGTGTGGGATCTTTTTACGTGGCTTTTTCAATGTTTTGCACAAATATTTTACACATTGGATCTAAGTTAAGCCTGACTGCTCTGTGCCAAGCTACCAGGGGGTTCAGTACAGGTTAATTTGGGGTTTGCTTGTTACTTAACTTGCCAAGGTCTGTGGTTGCGGCTTGACTAGGGCTCACATCTCAGTCAACCAGCAACCCAATTTCCTACAGTCTCTTATTTACAAAATAAAACAGGTTTTGGAGACACTAAGGGCCTGATTTAGAACTCGGTGAATGGGTTACTCCATCAAAACAGTGACAGATATCCTGTCTGTCGAAATATAAGTCCGATTGGATATATTGATATTTATATTTTGGCGGTTGTGGCATAGTAACCCATCCGCCAAGGTCTAAATCAGGCCCTAAGCCTAATGTCTGGCTAAATCAACTTGGCATGAAATGTGTCAGCTTGATCCATATGTTATTATGAAGTATCCAACTTTTTAAACAATAAGTTTGCATTTTAAGAGACCATGTTGTAATGGCTGCTCCCATTATTATAAACAAGAATATGTCAGCCTACTGAGTTGTCGGGCATAATATGAGCTTTTTTTAGTATGCTCTAAGAACTTCATAAAAAAGAGAAGCTGACTGCACACATGGAACGAAAACAGACTGACAAAATTAGCACTGTAGAGCTCTGCTTCCTTCAGTAATGGTCAGCTTCTTTCCCAGGTATTTTAGGTACCCATATATAATGTATTCCATTTAATACTGATGGTAGTATTTGTACTCATGCTTCTAGCGTCAATCAGTGCGGTGATTCCAGGACTGGAATGATTTGGTCACATTTTATTGAACTAAAGTTGAACGGGTAGTAGTATAAAGGCGTACTTTTAGTGGAGTAATTTGGGTTCTATTGAGGCCTGTGAATAAAATGTTGCACTAGTCAGTTATGGATTTGAACATGACTTAAATTAGGTTCTTTAAATCGGACTGGGGTTCTCTTTGGACTTGGCCTTACATGGTTGTGCAGGCGAAGTAGGTAGTCTAGGGCGATACTCTGGGATTTTGCTGATGAAGTGGATTTTTTTCAAGTTGATTTCACTCATGAGTGAACCAGAAATACAATTCAGCTTGAGAAGTAAATGAGCATCCTGATGGTCTTTGTCCAAGGAAGGAGAGGATGGAATAGGAGGATTATTTTGATGATGTGTGCAAGAAACTGGGTAATTAATTGAGAGGGGTGAAAACCCCACTCATGCTGCAATAACAATCCTTATCAGGGTGTACCACAAAAGTCACTTAATTAACTTGGGCTTAACCCTCTGGTATCTTGGTACAAAAACAGTCAGGCTTAACTTAGAGGCAATGTGTGAAATATTTATGCAGCACACAAACAGTACTAAAGTGAAAAGACAATGCAAGAAAAATCCCAAACCAATTTTTTGAAAAAAATAAAGTACATTTAATTAAATAAAATGATACTAGAACAACAAAAATCAAATTCAAATTTCAAAGCTTTATTCGACAGCATGTCATAAAGCATGTAAACATCCTAACACATTCTATAAATACTACAAAATAAAAATCATTATTTTTAAAAACTCATTAAACCATGATGCTGTCGATTACAAGATTAAAAGGATATCAACAACAATGGATTAAAACAATTCAGAGAAAAAACATGATTTTAAAAGTTAGTCATACATTATTCGATGTCAAAAGTTCATTGGCTAATTTCTGGAGGCTTTAAAGTGCGGAAGCGTATGATCCAAGCCCACCCTAGAAATTTTGCGACAGCAATTGCCATACAGGGTGTGCAGTCTGATTCAAGTATTCTTAAGGCCTCTTTATAACTACGTGTCCCCAAATTTATACACACTGGTTTTAGCCACTTACGACGAGGGCTAGTGTACAGAGGACATACGAACAGCAGATGGCCTATATCCTCAATCAGATCTTTACAGCAGTGGCACTTATTGTCCTGGGTAGATGACCATTTATGGGTGAACGCTTTTACGGGAAGAGTCCCAATTCTGAACTGAAAGTACAGTTTTCTATCGGGGACCCTTTCTATGATATCAGAGTAGGCTTCACAATATGGTATGGGTTTAATGTCAAGAAAGCGATCAGTTAGCTTAGCATTTGGACCAGAACTATTGGCAGACATTAAAATCATATCCCAGTAAAAAATTTTAATAGTTGACTTTGGTGGGAAGCTTGAGCCATTTGGATCATCCCATAGGTAGTCTAGTTCCAGCTTTGTTAAAAAACTCCTAATTTCCTTAAGCCATAGAATGGAATGGAAACGATCTACCCTGATGATGTCCTTCAGGGCAGTGGCATAGTGGGCTAATTCGGGAGTTGTCATAATCCGTCTCCAATAGAGTAGGGGACATAACCGTGCTATATCCTCTATTTTTTTCCTGCCCAAGTCATATGCAAGCGGAACAGTTGGGGTACTTTGGGGAACCCCGGCTAAACAGCGTAAAAACTTGTTCTCTGCCAATCTTAGTTGTTTCAAGTTAGTAAAACGCCACAGTTCCGAGCCATACAAAGAGGCACTTATGACTTTCATGTTGTAGATTTCTAAGGCAGGAATAATGGGCTTGGTTAAAGAAGATTTATGCTTAGAAGCACTTGCACCCGCCAGCTGGTGAAATTTTAAAACAGCCATATCAATATGACTTTTCCAGCTCATGTTGCTCTGGAGAGATATTCCTAGGTACGTAAATGCCTCAACCTGTTCTAATGGGATACCATTAAAATTAATTACACCTCTGAAAGTTTTCCGCTGATTCAGGGACATGAATTTGGTTTTGGAGGTGTTTATCTCAAGTCCACGTGCTTGACAGAAATCTCCAAACGCATTTATTGCCTTCTGAAGCCCACTCAGTGTCCGGGAAACTATCAGCGTGTCGTCTGCAAACATGAGGACTGGCACGCGAACCCCTGCTAATACCGGGGCATCCGTGTGGGAACTACTAAGGTGATCTACTATGCCGTTGATGAATAAGGAAAACAGCGTGGGTGCCAGAACGCACCCCTGTCGGACACCACGCTCGACAGGAAATGAGTCGGTCACCTCACCCTGAGCCCCCCACCTAATTCTTGCGTAGTTGTTCTCATGCAGGCGGACAAGTAGCGTTAACAGTTCCGGCGCCATCCCTGCTTCAGCGAGAACCCTCCAAAGTTTGGAACGGGGGACTAGATCAAAGGCTGATTTCAGGTCTATAAAGACCGCGTAAAGAGTCCCATTAGTCAAAGTCACGTTCCTTCAATAAAGTGCTAAAAAATAAAAGACCTGATCAACAGAGCTAGTACAGGGTCGAAAACCAGCTTGGTACGGGGACAAAATGTAATTTTCTTCTACCCAAGATTGCAGTTTTGTGTTGCACTTGTCGACCTATACGTTTTTGAGCTGAGTCTATGAGACTGATAGGTCTATAGTTGCTAGGAAGTGATTAGTCACCCTTTTTAAAAACCGGAATTATTTCCGCACCTTTCCATGAGGTGGGGATAGGCGCAATCATAGCCACAGAATTAGCCAACCATTGAAAATACTGACACCAAGATAATCTATCACTTAAAAACACATCAGCTGGTATGCCATCCATCCCTGGGGCTCTCCCCCCAGTCACGCAGTCTAGTGCCAGGTTGACGTCTTTATAAATAGCTGCTTTTGATAAAAAATAGTGGGGGGAAATGAACACTCTCCTTCGGATGGATTACAGGCGTATTGTGGTCTAAAAAAATCAACCCACTGGTGTTTGGCAACATTATTTTGGGGCGGTTGGGCGATCCCTCCTCTATCCCACTTGACTATGGCCCAAAATTGCTTTTGATCTTTAGCTACACAAGCATGTTTCAGATCACGCCACTGTTCCTCATCCCACTGTTTCTTGGCCACTTTCTGTGTGTGCCTGTATATCCTTCTAGCCTTTCTCACACCTGGAATATTTCTAGATCTAAGTTCAGCACTGAGGTTCTGGCAGGCTACTTTGCAAGCTTTGTTGTACCATCCCGCCTCAGGTATTTTTATTTTCTTGGTCTTGTCTGCTTTTGTTGTCTTCATAAAGAACCCTTGAAGTTTATTAAAGAAGTGGGTATGAGCCTCAAGCATAATTTGGGGAAAAGTTTGATTGGCAGATTGAATGTTTAAGTTAACCACTTCATCAATCACCACTTTTTTAAGGTCCTCCAGCTTCTCTGGGTTCTCAATAAATCTGCCCCATTTAACGTGGCGCATGTTATTCGATGCTACAATGTCCAAGGTGGTTCCCCCCCCCCTAAATTAGGTTCTCTAAACCCGTTGAATGCTTGGAGTTCCATGCAGAGAGGGTTGTGGTCGCTTTCCACCCTAGATATTATGGTCATATCAATCAGCCTATGCCATTCTCTAATATCCACCAGGATGTAATCTATGCGACTGGAGAACCTACCATTATCAAATGTTTTTACTCCCTGGCGATCAGACGGGGTACGCTCATTGACTGCTCTAAGCCCTCTCTCTAAGTATAAAGCTTTGAGTTGGATAGCTACTGCTGACCCTCTTTTAACTACGGGAAGTTCCAACTGTGGGACGCCCCATTTACTATCCTCCTCAGCAGCGAGAAATTGGTCCTCAGGTCCAAGTGGCTCAAATGTAGTATTAACATCACCTCCCACAATGATGGACAGCTGGGTTGGGAGTGCTATGAGCTGGAGGTCGAGAGCAGTGATTACATCGGATGTGTGTCCCCCGACCATCCCTCTGGCATAAATGTTAAAAATTGCCACTCCATGACCAGATGCCCATGTGATGTTCACTGACAAGATGTTATTTGATAGGGAGCTCTGTTGTTTAATTTTGCAGCATAGTGATTGGCGGATCCAAATTATCAAACCCCCTGATGGCCGACCTTTAGTTTTTTTAATAGCGGGTGTTTGAAAATTAAGGAACCCCAAACGATGTACTGGGACCAATGACCAGGATTCCTGAAAGATGATGATGTCAAACTGGTCAACAAAGCTACACCATTCAGGAGAGATTAACTTATTACTAATTCCAGCAAGGTTCCAAGAAAGAAAAGTCAACCCTGCCTCAGCTGATGAGAAACAAGGAGGGTCTTGAGTTGTTAGAAAACTTTGAATCTCACCCTCCATCTCGAGCTCATGCTCAGTATTAGTACATGAGCTACCTAGTGGGTCTATTATTAATGCCTCAGATCCTAAACTGTCACATTTATCTAAAGGGCTACAGCATATCAATTTCGGCTAGGTCGGTATTCTCAGGCTGTCTCTCTAGGTGGTTAGGTACTCCCCTCATTTCAGGTCGGGGAATAAAAACAATATTCGATGAAATTAATCTCTGCGCTACAGGAGCACACAGTCTATCAAACTTGTCTTGGATCTTTTTCTCCAATCTGCCATCCCTTTCAAGTCAGTCACATTCGTTCAAATCAGACAAGACCCCAAACCTGTTTTCCAAGCTAATACCCCAATTGCTGTTTAAGTCGCTCCTACCCCATTTGTTAGAGGCAGGAATCCGCTTTGGTCTTAATCTCATCGGATTCTTTTCACTGCCTCCCTTACGATAGAAATATTCTAGAGTTAGTGGGATTATAGCAGTACACCTTCGTTGTGGGGGAAATATATTGGCCAGGACGTTGGGGAGTACACCTGCGTTTGAGAAATTAAGAACTATACAGTCTCCCACAAATGTTTTCGCGTTATCCCCTAACCCTGCTACTCTTCTTGCCATGATAATTTCCCCTGCTAGTTGTTGTTCACCCCAAGGAGACATCTTCATATTATTTAACATCCAATGCAACAATTTACTAATCAAAGAAGATGTAGATTCCACTTTGCCAGGCAACAGGGTGGGTACATTAGCTAAAACTAATACAAGGGGGGAAGCCTCAACGATACATTGGAATGTGTCTCTCTCTTGGAGCGAAACAGTAGGTCTTGGTGGAGGATCTTCTTTAACTACATTCTGACCGTCCTTATCAACTATGAATTGAGTAGGGGGAGGGTTCGCAATCACTTTTTCTTCCGCCCCTACCCCACACCTAGAGTGCTCCACATTTGGTGCAAGTCTACTTGGCACCAGGGTTGATATACTACCCACCTCCTCCACTGACTTGTTTGGAAGAACGCTCAGTCTTGTTACCTCTGCCGTGAGCTGGTCGATTTTAGCCACCAATGGTTTAATAATACAGTTAATCTTTGCGTCGACCATGCTAGCTATTTTTATCGATAGCTCATCCTCGTTCTCTTTATCATCGTGTATCCCCTTTACCTCATTCTTGTCCAGGCTTTTAGATGCAGAGATTGTCTTTTTCCTACCTGCACGTGACCCACCACTTTTGCCCTGGGCTTTTCTACATGCTCTGACTGCTCTAGTCACAGGTGGGGGAACGGGAGACGGGGATTTCTCTACTTCAATATCTGGAACTACTTCTTCTTCGAGATTAATTTGCAGGTTGGTGACAGAAGATGCGCTTAGTTCAAAAATGTCACTAGCTAGAACCTCTACGTTGTCAACGGCACTACTGGTGACCTGCCATGGGGATTCTAGAGAAGGATCTGACATAGAACCCATCGTAGGGGGAATAGAAGAACAACACAACACTAATGATGCCCTTCTATCATTATTAATTTTACTTACAACCTGCACCAGATAATTGTCCATGGTGTTAGGCACAGAGGAAGCCTTTTGCTTAGACATGTCTCACCAAATTCACTAGCTAAAGCCACACTATTACTCGACACCGTTTGTGCCAACCCATAAGTACCAATTAAAGTTTGGGCAAATAAGATTGATCACATGTGTGTAGTGATATTACGACGCTATGTAGAATAAGCAAATAGTACTTGAGTTCCAACAGTACCTTTGTGTTCGTGTCCTTATCAGTAACGGATCGGCATGGGAAATATAAGGGGGGTAGCCCGTCCCGTCCTCCTACGTCCTCGGACGGCCACAGATGGCCCGCCCTTTGCCCGGGCTTAGCCCGGCGATGCCCACGCGCGGTCCCGCGACGCGGGGGACTGAGTTCTTTTTCAAGCGCCTCCAGGTGCGGATGTTGCCGTGACAGATTCCTGTTGTGGGGAGCCGTGGAGTCTGGGAGCCGTAGTCTCCCTCCGCACAGCGGCCGCTAAAGGACCAAGCGCGACGGCGGGAGGGAGACCCGAACAACGACAATGGCGCCAAATACAAAGGAGACCACAGAGGTAAGCACAAAATTCCCTGGCTCTGCTTGACGCACTTGTGAGCACCCACTCCACCGGGGACTGAGTTCTTTTTCAAGCGCCTCCAGGCGCGGATGTTGCCGTGACAGCTTCCTGTTGTGGGGAGCCGGGGAGTCTGGGAGCCGTAGTCTCCCTCCGCACAGCGGCCACTAAAGGACCAAGCACGACGGCGGGAGGGAGACCCGAACAACGACAATGGCGCCAAATACAAAGGAGACCACAGAGGTAAGCACAAAATTCCCTGGCTCTGCTCGACGCACTTGTGAGCACCCGCTCCACCGGGGACTGAGTTCTTTTTCAAGCGCCTCCAGACGCGGATGTTGCCGTGACAGCTTCCTGTTGTGGGGAGCCGGGGAGTCTGGGAGCCGTAGTCTCCCTCTGCACAGCGGCCGCTAAAGGACCAAGCGCGACGGCAGGAGGGAGACCCGAACAACGACAATGGCGCCAAATACAAAGGAGACCACAGAGGTAAGCACAAAATTCCCTGGCTCTGCTTGACGCACTTGTGAGCACCCGCTCCACCGGGGACTGAGTTCTTTTTCAAGCGCCTCCAGGCGCGGATGTTGCCGTGACAGCTTCCTGTTGTGGGGAGCCGGGGAGTCTGGGAGCCGTAGTCTCCCTCCGCACAGTGGCCGCTAAAGGACCAAGCGCGACGGCGGGAGGGAGACCCGAACAACGACAATGGCGCCAAATACAAAGGAGACCACAGAGGTAAGCACAAAATTCCCTGGCTCTGCTTGACGCACTTGTGAGCACAAAAATCCTATCAGTAGAACTGGAGATATTAGGGGCCTGATTATTATGGCAGCGGGACCACCACGTCAGACCGTCAGTGGCGGTCTAACCGCCATCAGACCCTGCTTGACTGCCTGCGCATTATGATGGCGTGCAAATGGAAGGCAGGCAAAGAGACCGAACGCCATGGATCCGACGGGGTGCTTGAGCCCTTCAGACCGTCAGAGGAACTGCTATCCCTACAAAAGTGGCGGTGCCTGCTCTGGCACTGCCGTAGGGATTACAATGTCCCTTTCCTCCGGCCGTTTCATGCCGGTTACCTGCCATAAAAAGGCAGGCGGAAAGTGACGGGCCCCCTCCCCTCTGGCCCTCCGGAGCTTCATTTTGGCAGATGGGCGGACGGTGCAAACAGGCTTGTTCACTGTTGGGATAAGCTCAAAACGTCAGGATTTCACCTTTCTTACCAGGAGGAGTGAAACTGATGAGAGTCAAGGGTCCAGGATCTAGGGAGGCACCTTTTGGGGATCAGGTACTAACTCCAGTAGAGGCCAGCAGGGCTCAGGCAGGTTCAGTTGCAGGTCCACAAACTAGACTTGTAAAACCCACATTTTAATTACAATGCACCCTGAAATTTTGGGCCTACATTAGGGGTGACTTATATGTATTGAAAAGGAAGATTTAGGCCTGGCAAAAGGATAAGTTTACCATGTCAAAATGGCAGTTTAAAACTGCACAACAAACTGCAGTGGAAGGCCTGAGGCATGTTTTAAAAGGTTACTTTAGTGGGTGGAACAATGAGTGCTGCAGCCCACTAGTAGTATTTCATTCCCAGGACCTGTGTACATGTAGTGCCAGTTACTAAGGTTTACTGGGGTTTAAACAAAATATACCTGTCAATGACAGTGCTGAGTCCCATGATTTAACAGAAAACACAGTTTCAAATGTGTCCACCTGGATTTATCAAGGTAAAATTTGGGAGTGGAGGATTGTTATTTTAGGGTACTGAATATCTCTTTCAAATATTTTCAGGCATTATAGAATTTGTGTTCATGGACTGTGTGCTAATACTGAATCAGATGTTTTTGTATGTGCGTGTCTCATTTAGTCCTAATACCAACAAAAATGGTTCAGCAACAGAAGGTAAAATCGCGTGAACATGACTTGAGTTTTATGAGCGTGTATTCAGGCAGGTGCTCACTTCGGGGCATATCTACAAGGACGGCGATAAATAGTCGCAAAGCGCGCTTAGCGCTTTTCTATTTATTGCCATCTATCGCTTGATTATATCGCCCTGTTAGCGCGTTATTTACAATGCGTTTCCCCAGGGCGATATAATTACCAGCGATAGCGGGGAGATCGCCGTTTTGCAGGGAACATCGCTGGTTTTCCAGCGATGTTCCCTGCAAAACGGCGATAACCTTGCTGATATGACCCACAGGGTCGTATCAGCACAATCCACCCCCATAATAGGTATGCCTAAGTCTGCATTTTAGCAGACGTTAGTTTCCGGTGAAAACAGCAGTTTTCGCCCAAAACTAACGTCTACTAAAATGCGTTGACAGCCTTGTAAATATCGCGATGTGCACATCAGCGATATTCACAAGGTTGTCCTGCCCAGTGACGCCCACTTTGCATCTCATTAGAGATGCAAAGGGAGGCGTTGGGTAAAAGGGTGCTAACATGTGCTAATGCATGTTAGCACCCTCTTGTTGATAGGGCGATAGTTTTATCTCCGCTTTTTTGGTTTTAAAAGCCAAAAAAGCAGAGATAAAGGTAAATATGCCTTTTCATTTCTGTTTAACAGGTCAAAATGTCTGCCTTTACATATTTACTTATTGAGAGGCCCAATGGAATGTTTTCTTTGTCTTTTTAGATGAATGAAGCAATAGGCAATGGGAGCAGTCTTTAAAGCAGCAACCATGTGCTTAAAATATTTAAAATAAATGTTTAGGTAATTCTAGGTGGGTTGCCCTTCAGAGGATGAGTTCAGTGTGGCACAGATGGGGGGAGGAGCAGAATAAGCAATCCTATAAATCTACTGGCAGAGGATCTAGAGACTTTCTAAATTCCTTGCCTGGCATAGATTAAACATTGAGTTTTATTGTTTGTAGTGGACTTGAACTGCTGGCAAGACAATTTTCATCCAGTTCAGTTCACAGGTTCTTGTATTGATATTTTGACAGTGTATATTGAAACCACCAGAAAATGAGTAGTTATGAAAGGAGAGGGGTTGGTCAGCAGTAGCATTGGTGAGATCATCAGACTGAGGACAGGAATGAGTTCCCTCCTGACCCTGCAATGTGAAGAGGCTTCATTGAAGTCTAGAAGCACCTAAAGGCATATCTCATTCATCCAAATAACTTGCAGGTGTCAAAAAAGATTTTATAAAAAACTGTTCCTGTGCCATTGCCTTGTTGAAATCCTGATAGTAATGTATTAGGAGGGATAGCTCAGGTGGAATTGGGCACTACTTTGTGAGGAGCACATATGTTGCTGATCAGAAAAGAATAAATGGATAATAAACTTTGGGGAACGATTATGGCCTGTGGTACAGTTTTCAACAATGAATTACATCATTTTCATTAGAAACCTGGCTGAATCAGAGATTTACTCCCGGTAAACATCATTGATTTGAAGTGCCAAGCAGTAGATATTTCTACGTTTTCCTATCTGTTTCTATGTCTCTGGCAATCATTCAAACATACATTTACATAGATAGGAGTGAATCAATGGCACAATTCACGTGTGCACGCCTGACGGCCTATGGAGGAATGTGTCTCTGTACATAAGGGTTTATATATGTATATTTCTGAAATATTTGATTTAAATATCTTATCATATCTGCCCCATAGGAATATGTTGCCTTGTCTTTCTTTTGTCCTTAGCAGGCCATGATTTGGAATGGCCGACAGGTGTCAACCTTTATAAGAGGAGGAGGTTTGTGTATAACTGAACTACGGTTTACTCAAATCTCAAATAATCTTTATTCGGTTATTAAAAAAATAGCCATAAAAGATACATATAATACAATCGGGCCTTCATCTAATACAGAATAATTCATACATCTATACATCATTCATATTAAAACAGACATGTTAAAAACAATCGATCAGTATAAATATTAAAAAACCGAGACAATGATGCTCTATTCATTTGGTCAAGTAAAAGTTTCCACCCTCCCTGGAAAGAAGGATCATGCCAATCTAAATTTGGTTCTTTCATTTCTGCTCCCTATAATAAGGGCAGCCTAATTAATCCTCTCCCCTGGTCTTTCTTAATTTAACTGCCAAACGCAAAAAATGTACCATGCTAAATAGAGTGAAAGGTTCATGGGAAGTTTGAGAAATAAGAGAGCCACTTTGGCCTGTTTTATATTGGTGCATTTTAGGATTGTTTTTAAAAACAGTGATCGTGGGTAAGCATAAAAGGGACAAATTAGGACGAAGTGAAGGGTGTCTTGCGGAGATCTAAGATCGCAGCCGCAACACCCTTTTAAGCTAACGTCATGTACATAACACGCTGGGACGGACAGGATGTGATGCAGCAGATCCAGTCTAAATCTGGACATTAGAAATCTATCCTGTCTATTATACATATTGGCAAGATAGAATTCCATGCCCAGATTAACTTTAATGAGCTGGTATGACCTGACTGTGCTTTTCAGCCCTTCTCTTACCTCTCTGGCCCTAACCAGATGCTGCCTACAATCTATCTTTATGACACCCTTGTCTCTGCTAACCAACGTACATGGTTCATAAAAAAAGTTTTCATGCCCCAGGCTGGTCAGTACATCCCTTACATATTTGAGCCATGGTATTCGGGGCCACTTGTCCCCTTTCAAACAATCCTCTAAAATCAATCTGCTTAGGCTTGCCTCTGAGTTTGTCCAAATTTTTATCCAGCAAGTGATTGGTTTAAGGGCAGCCTTATCAGTGAGATAATCTATACCTAGCTCCTCATGTGCAATAAATGAAGAAATGCATGTTGGCACTTGCAAAAGCCTTTTTAGGAATTTGTCTTCTTCACGTTGGATGTTCCCCACATCTGAAAAACCCCAGACCTCGCTCCCATATAGGATCTTTGCACAACATACCGAACTGTATAGTTGAGCGATTTCGTGCGGGGACCAGCGACCCAATCTTGTCGCATAGTTCATAATAGACACCGCATCGCTGGGATGTTGGCTACATTTATAACTTACTAGGGGCTTAAATTTAAGGTCTTGGTCAAAAATAATCCCCAGATAATTGAAAATTTTAACTTTTTCCAGTATATGGGTTCCTATTGAGAAACTACAATTTTTGCCTGGCTTTTTACCCACTTCCATGATATATGACTTTGAAAGATTGGGCACTAGATCTAAATCCGCCATGAACCTAACAAAACCATTAATAAGTGCCTGTAAACTCCTTCCTGTACGGGCCAAAAGGACTGCGTCGTCTGCATATAGGAGGACTGGTATACTTCTCCTCCCTATGCAGGGGCAATCTGCCTCCAGTGCTCCCAACGCCTTATCTAGCCCATTTATATAAAGCGTAAACAGAAATGGCGCTAGGATACAGCCTTGCCGCACCCCTCCCCGGCATTGAAAATCATCTGTGAGGTCACCGTCATCGGTGAATCTCACCTGTGCCGTTGTATCGAGGTGAAGTGTCTGCAGGACTCGTATCAGTCCTGGTTCAATGCCCATCTCTACCAGTATCTCCCACAGCTTTCTTCTGTTAACACAGTCGAAAGCTGCTGAGAGATCCATAAAAGCTAGATACACAGTACCTTCCCTAGCCAGAGTGTATTTGGCCACTAGATGATAGAGATTAAGGCACTGGTCTGTGGTAGAGCGCCCATTTCGAAACCCGTACTGGTGATCGGTGATAATATTATGTTCTTCGGCCCAATCCAAGAGACGATTTAAGATGACTCTCCCCATAACTTTCGCCGTAACATCTATAAGGTATATTGGGCGATAGCATTGTGGGTCATTTCTGTTTCCCTTTTTGAATATTGGGACGATGACAGCAGTAGACCAAGATCTTGGCATGCCCACCTCTCTAGCTGCATTTAATACCCTTGATAATATTGGGGCCCAGAGGTCCACTTGACTTCTGAATAAGTCTGGTGGAATCCCATCAGGCCCTGGCGCCTTTCTTAATGCCAGGCCATCTATTCCTATTTTGACTTCTGCAACCGTGAATGGAGTGCACTCGCCCTCAGGTAGTTCTATGACTTGCGATTGCTGCATCTCATGATTGCCCCGATTATATAAACTTGTGAAATGTGCTACCCAAGCCTCTGGCAAAATGTGGGACACCACTTGTGGCTTGTTCGGGGCTTGGAAACATGGGTCATTTATTATTCTCCAGAAGCTTGTCATATCGCGGCGCTCCGCTGCTTCTCTTAGAGACTCCCAGGCCTGAGATTGGAGACTATTTTTCCGCCTATTGATAGCCTTTTTATACTGATTCCTGCAATCAGTAATCGCACCTCTGTCCCTTGGGGCTGTCTTAAGTGCCTGCTTCAGATTTCTGAGAGCCTTAGAACATTCCTTATTAAACCATCTGGGGCAGAGGTCGATGTGCTTTTCCAATTTACGCCTTAAAAGACTGTCAATGTGCTGGGCAGTTCTCTCAAATGCTGCAATCAGGTCGCTCCCCTCTACAGTGCTGTCCAGGCATTTCCACGTGTGGCTATCACTGTCTGCAAGGAGCGCTCTGTGTAATGCTAGCCCATTGATCTTGCTCCATTTAATTCTCCTGCCCTGGTCCATTGCCTTATATTGTCCCTCGGTGATCCTTTTGTCCACTTAGCGCGCAAGTCTAAAATCCCTATTGTTAGTTCTAACGGGTTGTGGTCGCTACATGCGCTAGGGACTATCGAGAAATGACTGACCCTACCAATTAAGGCATTAGAGACAAAGATGTAGTCTATGATAGAATCGCAGCCCCGTCCCTTAAACGAGGGGGTCATTGTGTTTGGTGATCCATCATCGATTAAATCCATCGTGTGTGTTAGGGCCAGTTTACCCAAAATTGTGCCTAATGCCATGCCCTCTCTGGAGTGCTCTGTGTGCCATCCCTGTATGGAGGGGCAAGTGTCCCATATACCTCCTTCCCATTTCAAGTAGGGGCACGGGTGGGTATTAAAATCCACCATCAAAATTAACTGGGTTCTTGAATCCCCCGTGTCGTTTAACCCCATTAATCTTTCATCTAACTCCACCAAATTTGACATCGATTGTCCCACATTATAAAAATTTATAAAAATGACCTTGAGGCCCCTTGTAGTGTATCTTATACCCTGGAGACAATCAGAGTCCCACCCCAGGTCTTGCCTGGTTCCTTGCAGCGCAGTGCCACATACGTAATTAGGCCACCCTTGGCTCGACCCATAGGCGATTTGCGGGCCGGGACAAAAAACAGTTTGTATCCCTCCAGGAATAGCCCACTGCAATCCCTTTCCCAAGTTTCCTGCAGGCAGATGACTTTGTACTCTTTAATAAAGACTTGCCATTCACTATTGGTGACTTTAGTTGCAAGTCCCTCTAAGTTCCAGGACGTCAGCCTCAGCTCCGAGGTTATTTGAGCCCGGCCGCTGTTTCCTCCTGATCTTCCTTTGTAAAGGGTTCATCTCTGGGCAGGGTACTTTCCGGGGTGTGTCTTCTGCGTCCCTCACCTGCCCTTCGGATATACCAGCTTTTAGATCCTGGGCATTATTTCCTATTTTAGTTACAATTCCCAGGATCCCTTGGGTGTCTCGTGCTCTCTCAATCTCAATGCTCACCGGACTCCCCAGTCAATCTTGTTCGTCCAGAGCAGAGAAATTGGAGAGGGTTGCAAATCTATTTGGAGCCAAGCGCATATTATCATCTCTGCTTTTCTTAAATGTTCTTGGCCAATGCAAATTCTGCCCGGGGTCAAGGGCACTGTCCCTATAGAATATAGTGGGAGCATCCTTATACATGACCCTCTCTCACTCTCCCCAAACCGATTATATAGGAGTTCTTTAACTAACTCCGGATGTCTAAAATTTACAATAATGCAATCACCTGCAAATTTTTTCTCTCCACCCCCGATCCAAGCCACCCTCCTGGCCATGAGAATTTGATCGTGCTGAAATCTCCTTACTGGTATATTGTTGTTAATCCAGTGCACGGCCTTATTAATCAGAGTACTGGCCGATTCCTCGCTGCCATTATTTACTCCTGGTACTCCTACTAGCACTGCTGAGTAAGGACAGGAGGCCGGGGGTAAGTCTAATGTCTGGAGTCCTGGAGTGCCCTGGATACAGTCCATGCTATTATTCTTAAAGGATCTCTTGCGCTCCTTATATACTGGACCAGTATCCCTGATCTCCTGTCGTATACCTGAGTTATCCGGGGCCTCCCTGCTCGGGTCCTTGCCACTAGGTTTGTCTGTTTCCGGGGATGTATTTCTATTCTCGCTCTGGGCTTTCTCCACGTTCTTTGTTACCTTGTTTCTACAGTCGGTCACTATGGTGCCCTCCTCTCTCTCTCCTGCGGGAGATCCTTAGTGGGTTGCCCCCTATTTTTGGCCACAAAGCTATTTATGATCCCTTCCATATTAGAGATTTTCACCATTACTGGCCCTAATAGGCGGTGGAGAAGTTGTTCCATTATATTTTCTAATGCTGAAATAACTTCTTGGGTCCCATCCCTCCCTTTTTCGTAACGACAATTTGGACAAGCTATGTTATCAGGGTTCTTACTAGTGTCTTTGGTGGGCTTAGCCGGCCCTTTTCGACTGGGTTTAGTGGCACGGGTAGAGCATTGTGAACCACCCGGCACTGAGAGCCCTGCTGAGACTTGTAGTTTTTTAGAGCGTGTAACTACCTCTCCACTAGGACTCCGTATGGGGTTAGCTTCTCCTGATACTAGCTGAGTACTGGACCCCTCCCTTGGGACGTCCCCCTGCACTACTCTTTGTTGTGTAATCGGTTGAGTGTCCCCTGTGTCATGTGAACTCAGTACTGCATTTTGCCTGCCGTTAGACGGCCCTATTAAGCCCACAGTCGTGGTATCCCCCTGTGAACTTAGATCAATGGTTAGTGGTGTGTCAGAAATGTCAGACTGAATCTCATGGACCGTGGAGGGTTCAATTGAATGTGCCCCTCCACCGGGCGTTAGGCAGGAGGCTATGTTACCCAGAGAGGATCGTTTCTTTGCTAGTTGGGAATCCAGTGAGAGTCTATGCTCGGCCAATTGAATCTCGTGAACTAAAAGCGATTCAGCTCTTGTAATAAAAGCATCGAGGGTCCCTTTAACCCCTCCCTCCACACTCGGCTTGGAGATCTTGTTTTTAACCATTGTTAGGCGACACAATGCCTATTATCCCTTTTACAGACCCTCTTGTTTTAGGTACACAGATACACAGATCTAATACACTAACAATATTACAATGAAACCGGCTATACTCAGTACCTGCCGCTTTCAGGCAATCTGCCTGCGAACAATATGCACAAGGCCGGGTCAGTAAGGCATACAACATAAATTTGAGTCACCTGAATAGCAGCATATAATGTGGGGCCTCTCGTGTTCACGCCTGCAAAATGCAAATATCGGTAGATGACTTACAGCCAGGAGGAAAACACATAAATGAGGAACGGGACGTGGCCCTGCCCTGGCCTCTTTTGGCCCCTGACGGCCACAGACGGCCCGCCCTCTGCCCGGGCTCAGCCTAGCACTGCCCGCGCGCGTCCCGCGACGCGGAGGGAGCCTCTCGGTTTTAGCGCCTCCAGGCGCGGAAGTGCCGGTGATTGGGGGCGTGGCTGCTACTGGGAACCCTGGGAGCTGTAGTTCCTGCGCTCCGTCAGTCAAGCCCAGCAAGCGCCGCCAGCAACGGGAGGGAGAGCGTCCGCCTGTCAGGTGAGTCCTGCAACCGCTGGTCTCCCCGCAATCAGACCCCAGTTAATGGTGTTCCTTGCCAAAAGCGATGTCGCCCGCTCCACCGAGGGAGCCTCTCGGTTTTAGCGCCTCCAGGCGCGGAAGTGCCGGTGATTGGGGGCGTGGCTGCTACTGGGAACCCTGGGAGCTGTAGTTCCTGCGCTCCGTCAGTCAAGCCCAGCAAGCGCCACCAGCAACGGGAGGGAGAGCGTCCGCCTGTCAGGTGAGTCCTGCAACCGCTGGTCTCCCCGCAATCAGACCCCAGTTAATGGTGTTCCTTGCCAAAAGCGATGTCGCCCCTGTAATCTGAATGCTGAATGGTACCGTCCCAGCGGAAATGTACGGCGCAATAAAACCATGTCGTAACCCGACATCCGGGTCAGATGATTGGTACTACGGTTTAATTAGGTATCTCCGTAGGGAGCAAGTAATTAGCGAAGGTGTCTTTGTTTTGAATTCTTGCCAATGAGACTACCTCTAGGTGGATCATACACTGAAATTATAAGTCAAACACCCACTGTACATCACAACAGCTAGAGACAAGGAACAAAATGATTTAAAAATAATATTTTATGCTGTATATTGGCGATATACATGTAAATATATGTTTGACACAGAAACACATAGGACATGTTGGAATATTTATTGCCTGGCACTTCGAATAAACGAAGTTCACCAGCAAGCGATTTTTGATTCAGTCAGGTTTCAATGAAGAGTATGTAACTCATTGTTGAAAAAAAGGACCAGAGTTCATAATCGTTCCATTCTTTTTGTAGTTACAGCCCGGGAGATTTGAGGTTATTTGGGCATACACCTGTCTTATATTTATCAGTTGGTATTCAGGGCAAGGGTCATTTCATGAAAAGGGTCTGATGCTGGTTTGATTGGTGATGGGTGGAACTAAACTGTTCCATGTTTGAAGCGCTGCACACTTATAGTCCGGGTTGCATTGATGATGGGTGGAACTGTTCCATGTTTGAAAGGCTGCACACGTATAGTCTCAGTTTTATTGATGATGGGTGGAACTAAACTGTTCCATGTTTGAAGCGCTGCACACTTATAGTCTGGGTTTCATTGATGATGAGTGGAACTGTTCCATGTTTGAAAGGCTGCACACTTATAGTCTTGGTTTTATTGATGATGAGTGGAACAGAACTGTTCCATGTTTGAAGCGCTGCACACTTATAGTCCGGGTTTCATTGATGATGGGTGGAACTGTTCCATGTTTGAAAGGCTGCACACTTATAGTCTCGGTTTTATTGATGATGGGTAGAACTGTTCCATGTTTGAAGCGCTGACCACCTATTATCTTGGTTTGATTGTTGATGGGTGGAACTGAACTGCTCCATGTTTGAGGCGCTGGTCACTTATGGTCTAGGTTTGATTGATGATGGGTGGAACTGAACTGATCCATGTTTGAAGCGCTGCACACTTCTAGTCCAGGTTTGATTGTGATGGCTGGAACTGTTCCACTGTCTCAACTGTTTCATCTCACTGGTTTCAGTATAATCTGAACTGCAAGGAGTGACTGGAAAGCAAGGGGTTAACCTTTAGCCTCTGATGAGCTCATGTGCAGACACGGATGGTCGTACATTTAGTAACTTCTTCTCCAACACACAGCAGCTTGCGCCGGGGATGATGGATATGTTATGTGAAAGGTGCCCTGTTGCCTAATCATGTGAATTCCAGAACGAAGCAGAGTTGCATATGGCGAATGAGCTTTGATATGGAGTCTTCTGCCTCATCTTCCAAGCATCCGAAACTGGGAATAAATGTCTTCTTGTTAACCTAGCGGCAAATGGGTCCTGCTACACTCGCATAGCCCTTTAAGATGCCTGTGGGGCATTCATTGGATGTTTACCCTCCATGGACGTTTCTATCAGTCCACCGGTTGAAGTGACATGCCTCACTCATCTTTGTTCTGGCAGGGCTATTATCTGCTACTCCATTTCATAATCGGAATTCTAGATTAGTTCTTACCCAACCACTGCCTCACAATTCACGCCTCGGAGAGAATAGACTACTGCCTACGGTGTGGTTCATTGGTAATCTCTGTAACCCAGTGCCATTGCTACTTTCTGTAACCAGAATCTCACTGTTATGGTAGAATGGCTGCACTTTCTCTGACCAACTGGAAACACGCACTTTATTCTAGACATATGCCCTGATTCCATAACAACCCTAAACTAAAAGAGCTAGGAATTGTTTTACTGATATTATCTTCCCATCCATGTGGGTCTATACACAACCTCTCCATCCTGGGGGAATCATTAACTAACTAGTACCCCAAATTAAGTCTTAATATCTGATAACCTTCGGTTCCCCCATACTTGTCCAAATTGACTCACTGGGTGAGCCAATCACATTACTAGCCTAGATCATGACTGGATTTTGGTGGACAATTCAACCTGGAAGTTCACAATGATGAGAGTCAAAGTTCAGCAGAGAAGGGCCAGACAAACCTGCAGAGCATTGACTGTTTCAGAAACATATTTTCAATTCAACCCCTGTATGTGAACCGCGGCATGTCCGAATGTGGTCAACTGAACAGTCAAACAAGTATGTAGGCATTCCAAGGTTTGTGGAGGAATAGAGACCTGGATCCACCAAATAAAATCACTTAAATTAAGAAGTCTAGAACATGATTTCTGTGAGGGTGCTGATGCACTTTATTCCGTGGTGCATGACACATAATTTTACTAGAAACTTTATTATGAATGGTTCTCCAGCAGGGAAGTAATTTACAAACTCCGTTTACAGCCATTTACTGCAGCAGGATTCTGCTGTCAGAAACTTGAATTTGCACATAAGGAATACCATACCTGCCAACTCACAAGGTGCCACTGTGTGACACATGTTACCGGCTCCCATCACACGGTCTCCCGGTGAGGAGTCGATAGCACATGGTGGCTGGGAAAACGAGCTGAAAACCACTGTAAATAGTAGTTTTCCAGTTGTTATCCGAAGGCTTTGAACTGCCAACGTCTATTAAGGGTTGTGAAAATACCCCAGGCCATCGGCACCAGCCCCAGCAAGCATTGTTTTTTGGGGGGAGGTGGGGACTTGTTGGTGGGGTTGGGTTCAAAAGTGCCTCGAAGGTACTCTTAAAGTTGTTGGTATGGAATACCCCTGTTGATAGTAAAACATATCTTTCACCTATTATCAGCATGCCCTAATCAGTCTTCTTCGGCATGCTTGAGGGGCAATTAGAACTGTGGCAGTTATTCAGTTTGCAAGACGAGCGTGTGAACTACAAACCATACATCAAATTACCGCAAGCAATGCTAACGTACCTAAGCATGTCAGCTGTGGTTACCTAAGTTTTCCCCTTCTTTTTGCACAGATTTTTCATCATCTGCAATCATATTTCAACCGAGACAGCCAAGGGTTTAGTAGTGAGTGATGCGCCAACAGCGTAGTACTTTCAAACTAGGTCCTTGCAGTCCTACTGAGTGTAAAATTGCCTGGACAGTCTTTTATTAAGGCGTACGGGGTGTTACTGACCACAAACGTCCTCATGGTCAAAGTCGAATTACTGCTCGAGGAATACCTTAGGCATCATTCCGGCAGAGTTACCAAAGATGTGAACTCTTTTCCAAGACTCCCGCCCAAATCACTTCTCTCCGGGTCAGTACACCCATTTTGGTGGACTCTATTACTAAAAATAATGTGGAGGCAAAACAGCAGTTTGTGGCCCGACTCTAATTTCTAATTGAGAATGGTGGCGGCTAAGGATGCCAGGTTTTTCCTTGGTTACCCTGGAGGCTGTACCCAGTAGGTCGAGAGGTTGTTGTTATATGCATGCCTCTGACCTTTGTGGCTGTAGTCGGGGGCCGTGCCCAATTTTGGCATCACAACCAACACTAAGTACTCGCTGCATGATGTCATCCGTGTTGACCACATGCAGCACTGCTGATATCATTTGAAGAAAAACACATGCATATACGCTAATGCGGTGAATGTGGGCAGATTTATCCATAGTTTTATTCTTTGAAATGTTGTTTTGAGGGCATGTGTGCAATAAACATATCCGTCTGCAAACAGAATAACTTCCCTCACCCAGTAAAAGGGGGAGGGGCCTTTCCAGCCCACTCAAATAACAGATGCCCTCAAGTAGTTAACCCCTGGGCCCTGCTGAGCTATAGCTAACGCAGGAACTCATGGAGGCAATGGAAAGATACTCTAGTAGACGCAATGCAGCAACTGCTGCCAGTCCTATTCCTGTGCCTCGGCAGATGTATGCGGTTTTGCCACTGAAGTACAATATGCCCACGATTTTATGCCCTCAAGTGTAAACCCCGACAGTCCAATCAACAGTACTTGAATATTGATCTACTG
The DNA here is from genome assembly GCF_964204655.1 of Triturus cristatus. Taxonomy (NCBI): domain Eukaryota; kingdom Metazoa; phylum Chordata; class Amphibia; order Caudata; family Salamandridae; genus Triturus; species Triturus cristatus. The sequence goes on from NC_140587.1 coordinate 681,446,391, forward strand.
GCAGCGCAGCGCATTCCAAACTTGGTCTGCGCCAGCATTTGTTACCTATTTTAGGTCCCTGTTCCAGGGGGTTCAGCCGTACGATTGACCCGCGGGCAGGCAATTTAACCCACCTTCGCACATGAAAGCCCACTGGGTGGCAGCAATTGCAGGCTTAGTTTCGACTGAGCCAATAAAGTTCCGGCACCCAGCAGGACCACACCTAGCTGACTGTAAGATGGCCACCCGACAGGTCTATGTGACTGGAACATATCCCTCTGTTCTAGGACCAGAAAGGGCTTCTCTAATTTTCAGCACGTGAGGCCTAACCTCAACCACTACATATAGTGTGGAAACTCCCCCATACCTCTAGTCTGCTCCTCCACTGCAGTCCTTGAAAAAAATCCTTTAAGCCGTAGGGGAACCAGCGACCTAAGGATGACTACATGCTTGCATCCAACTTCATTTCAGTACTTGCCTGGCACAGCCCTTCACGCTGATTGGAACTGTCTCTCGTAGTGAGAGTATCTACAGGTAAATAGGTACATGCTGGCAGCACCTGGTGAAGAGGTGGGAGATGGACAGCCTTTCTTAACTAAGCTGATCACTAGCTGTCACCTACTGACACGCGGAGGCCCAGCTAACGGCCTCAGCACCAGAATTGGTCTTTGCACCAAACTACCGATCCTCGAAAATCACAAACCTTTCATGGGAGTGCTGTGCTCAGCCAGGCTGGAAAGTTAACCTACACATGGACACATCTGATAACGCCGGATTCTTATCTTATCTTATCTTACCACTCTTAAGAATCCTCGGTCAACTGGATCTTTTTATCTGCTGAGAAGTGTAAAGGGGAGGAAACCAATACCTTCACCATCAACAGTATAAATCAATACTCTTAGACTTGGAAGGAATCATTGACTCCAAAATTCAATTTAGGGGTTTTATTACAAAGCCAAAAATAACTAAACATACAAACACCTCATGACAAGGTTAAGAAAATACATGGCCACTAATACAAAGTTTAGTCTAAGCAACAACCTAATTCGATGAAGCATAAAAAGAATAAGGAACTCTAAAAATACTAAACAAAAAATAACTGCTCCAATATCTAAATCAGTCTTCATGGATACCTACAAGAAAATCTGTTAATCTGTCCCTACTCCATCACTAAGGTGGCATCTCTACTTAGCATCTCCCAGGCAAGATCGAGAAATGGTGTCAGCTCGTGAAGACTTCCTAAGAAGTACACTCACGTTGAAAGGGTCACTAGCCAAAGCTATAGATTAGTTCTAAGTCTCCTTCCTCAGTATTGATCTCTTCCTTCCATCCTCTAAAAGGTCTCTGCTCTCATCTGCATCTCCTCCCTCGGGGCACTGTCCCTAGTATAAAATGATCACTCAATAGAACACGCCCCTGAAACACTTCCTTTGGCCGGGCATCTCTCGTAGGTAACTTTCCTCCTAAACTTGTACTCAGTCCAGCAGCGGTTGGTATGTCCTTGGGTCTCAGGTTCCTCCAGCGAATTCCCAATTATCAGCATTCCGAGATACACTGTTTCAGGGTTCCTCCGTACCTAACTCCTAAAACACAGAGCATCAGTCTAACTAACAAAGACGATGTCCTTGCACCTGCAACGGAAAGCATGTGAACGAAATAACCTTGCACGCACATGAAATCTGCTGACTGTCTTCAACTGAGAGCTCTTCCATGGAAACACATTTCGGGCCTACACAATTCAGCTAACATAAGAAATAACAAATAGGCCTTTCACAGTAAAACGTGAACATGCATCCAGGCGTGTAAACAGCTAGGATTAAACGTATTAATAAACTTTGCATTTGCAAGCATTACATTTCTTCACCTTAAGGCACATTTAATCATTTCTACAGGTGCAAACTTTATGATACACGTTTGAATCTAATACATTACATTACACATGAAATAATTCATTAAGCATTTTGCAATAAGTGGTTACATTTAAATGTTGTTTACTCTCTCAACTAACACGAGCTAATTTTATCATGACACTAATACATTTTGTTATCCCTCACATTTCTAATGAGTTTCATTTAATATAACACACCAATATATGCGGGTGCGAACTAACCGTGATTATAATGCACTTCTACAATTTTCAGAACATCATGGCGCTCTATCAGTTCCCCCCTTTGATGACTTGTGTCATCACCAAAATCAAAATTCCCTGTAGAAAGAACCGACCTAAACAGAGCTGTTAGCCATTCTTCCCTGTCGGAACTTCTCTAAATTCTTGATATTCTGATAGTGACTGTCCTGCAGCCTAGCCATCCTTATCTCTTGCTCCCTAATGGAACTTTCAACTTGGTTCGCCCTATACCACTGATAAGCTCTAGCAAATCCCCACACGCAAATTACACAGACCACAATTATAATGATGGGCTTCAGAATATAACCAAGAATACCTTTTCCAAAGTTTGCAAACCAATTTCCCATTCTGCCAAATCCCTTACCAACCTTTTCCCAAACTCCCTCTTCAGTCAGATCCTTGATCTCGTGATGTATCACAGTGATGTTACTTATATATTTCTCCAGATCTTTGCTGTTATCTGGTATATAAGTACAGCACTCTTGAACCTTCAATATTTTACAGACTCCGCCCTCTTTGGCCAAAAAAACATCTAAAGCAAGGTGGTTCTGCATCACCATCCTCCTTATCGACAACATCTCTCCATCAACAAGTATTAGTGACTTAGCTGTATTTGTTGACAATCGGTCCACAACAGTCGCCAACTTCCTTATCTTTACATCATTCAAAATCACTCCCAAACGTGGTATTACTGCTCCAAAGATATCTCCAATCACTGCTCCTGCACTTGCATCTCTCCTGGTTCTAAGATGTGTTTCACCTTCCAAAAGTTCTAAATCCTCTGCATGGTAGATTTTAGGAAAGATCATTCCCAGATAACATGTACCATACCAATTCACTGGCAATCTCACATAAGCATTCCTTCCACACACATTATATACTGTTGGCACCACCTGTACCGAACCTTGCAAAAAGTCCTTAGCAGAATCTTCCATCGTGAAAACATGGTCACACAAACTTTGTCCCATATAGACCTTATCGTAAAAAGTCTGCACACGTTTCACACACAACTTCCCCTTCTGCACCAAATTCAATGCTATAGGGCCATAACTTCCCTTTGCCCTGTGAGCGCTCTCCTCATTTGTCCAATCTACTGGACTTTCTCAAGTGTGACATGTTTGCATTAACTGTCTATATCTGTCCTCTATTTGATATACACATTTCTTCTCTATGTCTGTTAATGAGCAGGTTAGGTTGTGTCTATGAGCATAAGCTGTATCTAGCGTTGAAGTCAGTATGTAATACTTCCCAATCCTATCCTCCTGTTAATAGTAATCATACTTATTCAGATGTTTGTAAGCTGGCACCTCTGAAAGCACTACATCAAAAAGTAGTACTCATAATGACCTCTCCCAAAGAATATACTATGCAACAGACTACATGAAATTCCATAAGTAAGCAGAAGATGGTGATACTTAATACCCTCATCCACTGAGGCAGGCAACTGCATACACACATAACAGTCTTTTGCATCCATCACCTCCACCTTTTCATAGAGCAGCTTGGCATGCGCATTAAGCTTAAAATCACCTCTAGACAAATCTACATGCAACCTACGATTATTCTGATCTAGCAAAGCCTTTTCAGATCCTATGATGCCCTCTTTCTTGGGTGAAGTAATAGGTGCAGGTGTTCCCTTCACCTCTCCGACTTCTACCTCATGTGGAATAGCAAGTGATACTATGATAACTACGACTATTGAGACTATCACTCCTACTATGAGTGTACCTATCATATATTTGGACATACGGATCGGATTTCCAGTGTCCATTCGCTTTGTCGGTTTGGCTTTTCAGCAAACGAACACTTAAGAGTCTCTTTCTCCACCACAAGTTGTTGTTCAACCAGTTCAGACACCACTCCGGAAATGCTGGAAATCCCCTTTACAGTACCTTTGTTCCATATTTACACAGTCCAAAGAAGACTTCCTTAATCCTCTTTCTTCTTCTATGGAAAGTCCCTAAATGTATTCTTCTTCCACTCGGGCCTAGGTTATCTTCTTTAAGCACCTATTTACAAGACACAGTTCAGTCGCAATCTACAATGAGTTCAGATCCAGTTGCAGCTAAAACATGTTGCAAAATTTCAAGACGAACAGTTACCAGTTCAAGAAATGATGGTTAAAATCCTAACATCGGGAAAACTAGTCTTTGTAAGATCAGGATTCGCACCTTACTCAAGACTGGAGGTTTCGGAACCGTGATTGTCAACACCCCCTTCGATTTCAAGTCCTGGCACCAGCAGCACCACCTTGATTTTCAGTAGCGGATTCCTGTTGACCACTCTCATGGACCTCAGCCTCCTGGAACTCACTACTCCCGGCATCAGTCACTGCGTAAGTCCACTCCGGGATAGCGTATCTCTGGCAAAGCACTCTCGTCCTCCTTGATCTCCTCAGGCTTTAATTCTGCTCTTCTTCGCTCTCTTCCGATTCAGAGACCTCAGACACAGGCGCAAGATCTCTCCCAGGAGCCAATCTCAGATTCAGCCTCCTCTGTTTTTCAGGCCATGCTTCTTCTGTGCTCCTCGCCCTTTTGCTTTCCTCCCTATTACGCTGTGCACCACTTCCTTCCGTTGAATCTGACTCTATGCCACTCCCAAAGTGACTTTCTTCTTCAGAGTCAATGTCCGGATCATGGGTAGTGTAACCCTCCTCAGCTTGTTCTGATGACGAAGCGTCAGCGACCCTTTCAGCTTGGCTTGTCACCTCTTGTGGCCCTGCCGCCACAACTGGATTTTCACTTGTGAGAGGAGTTGTTTCTTTCAAGGGTGTTGAAACTCTGCGAGTATGAGAAGCGTGTACCCAATTTGGCAATCCTCCATACTTCACTGCTGTGTTCATTATCAGTATCACCTCATAAGGGCCTTGCCACCGAGCATCCAGGCAGCTCTTCCTCACGTGTTTGCGGACAAGTACCCAATACCCTGGGCACAGGTTGTGGTAAAGATCACTTGAAGTGGGAACAGTGGCAGCCTGCACCTGCTGAGACACAGAACGGACCACATCAGCTATTCCTTTGCAGTAATCAAGGATCAAATCATCAGTGATGTTTATCAAAGCTGTGGCTGGTACCGCTGGCAACCACATCACCCTCGCCGGTCCGGTCCTCCTATCTGGGACACTGCGAACACTCATCAACACCAAAAGCAATGCATCAGGCCACTTCAGGGATGTAGATGAAAACACTTTTGCCATCCGTACCTTCAAATTCCCATTAATCTGCTCCACTATCCCAGAAGCCTATGGTCGATAGCGACAATGGAGTCTCTGATCAACACTTAAAGCGGTGCAAAGCAACTTTGTGATCTCACTGTGGAAGTGTGTTCCTCTATCCGACTTCAAAGAGGTTGGTAAACCGAACTTAGGTATCAACTCTCTCAATAGCAGCTTTGCTACAGTGAGGGTGTCACATCTCCTTGTTGGGTACGCCTCCACCCACCATGAAAACACACACACCACCACTAAAATGTACCTCAGCCCATTGCATTTAGGCATCTCAATGAAGTCTAGCTGCATCCTATTGAAAGGTCCTCCCGACATCCCTATGTGACTCAACGTAACCACAGTCTTCTTTCCAGCATTCATCTGTTGACAGGTAACACATCTCTGACACACAGCTTCAGCAACCGCACACAATTTTGTATGTATCACATTTGTCTGAACACTCACATCATCGCATCTCTTCCAAGATGCACAGCACCATGAATATGTCTTGCCATCGGACTCAAGAGGTTATCTGGTAACACTGCTTGACCATCATTTGAGACCCAAATATCAATATCCCCTTTCTCACATCCTGATCTGATCCATAGTTCCTTCTCCTGCTCTGTAACCCCTTTCTGCAGGCACTTGAGTTCATCACAAGTGTCTGCCATGGCTAACATCATGTTGAGCTCGGTTCTCTCTTGGCTCTCTCCTGTGTAATCTCCAGTAAACATACACCCATGTTCAGCGCAAAAACGTGCAACTTCATCAGCGTACTTATTGCCGAGAGAAACAAAGTCAGTTCCCCTCCCATGAGCTGCACATTTTACAACAGCGATTTCCTTGGGACATTGCAAAGCCTCCAACAATAGTTGCACATATTTCCCGTTTCTGATGGGTGAACCAGATGATGTCATGTAACCCCTCTGAGACCATAGCGGTCCAAAATCATGAATAACACCAAACCCATGCCCGCTGTCGGTGTAAATGGGGATTCGTATCTGATTAGCTGCCAAACAGGCGGGAGTCAAGGCAATTATTTCAGCCACCTGTGCGGAGTGTACTCCTTCTAAACAAGCAGCTTCAACCCCTCCTGTAATGGTGCATACAGCAAATGCTGCTCTCAACTGACCAATATAGTCTCTTAAGCATGAACCATCGACAAAGAAAATTTAATCAGGGTCAGTCAGAGGTTCATCAACAATGTCTGGTCTCGGCTTGGTACAAAGTTCAGTCACATCAAGATAGTCATGATCTTCACAATGTTCATCATCTGCATTTGGTAAAGGCAGAGTCACATGTTCCATGGCAAGTATAACTTGCTCGTAGCGTGTGAGTCTATTGTTTGTCAGGTGCTGAGTTTTAGTCCTTTTCATCAACAGTTCAACAGAATGTGGAATGCACACAATCAAAGGGTGACCCATGAAAATGATTTCACATCTCTCAATGCTGACACCCGTTGCACCAACAGATTTGAGACATCCGGGCAACGCTGAAGCTACTGGATCTAAAGTAGCAGAAAAATAGGCAACTAGTCTACGGACACCTACATGATTCCGAGTAAAGGCTGATAATGTGCAACCTTCTCGCTCACAACAGAACAATGAAAAAGGCTTGTTGTAGTCAGGCATTCCCAGAGCTGGAGCATGACACAGGCCCTCCCTCAACTCTAAGAACGCCATCAGACAATCGTTGTCCCTTGGTGCCGGATCACTCACATCCTTGTGCATCAGCCTCTGCAAAGGTTTCGCCTTGAGAGAAAAATTGGGAATCCATTGGCAACAGTAGCCAACCATCCCCAGGAACATTCTGACTTCCCTCTGAGTGGTAGGTACAGATATATTCATGATTGCATCAATTCGATCTGGTGACACCTTTCTCTTGCCTTTCTCAATGCGATGACCCAAGTACTGTACAGTACTGCAACTTGTTAGGGGACACCTTGTGTCCATTCTCTGCCAAATGAATCAGTAAAGCGATTGTGTTGACCCTGCAAGCGTCCTCCATTTCTGATGCAATGAGGAGGTCGTTGATGTATTGCACGAGAACAGAGTTTTGCGGCAACACGAGACTCAAGATTCTTTTTCAAGATCTAATTAAAGATCGATGGACTCTCAGTATACCCTTGAGGGATACGACACCATGTTAACACACGGTCTTCCAGCTGGTAGGCAAACAAAAATTGCCTCTCCTCATGAAAGGGTATCGAAAAGAATGCTTGACACAGATCAATCACCGTAAACCACTCTGCTTTGCATGGAATCTGGAATAGTATTACTGATGGATTCAGTACCACTGGACAACACAGAACCACAATCGTGTTAACCTTTCGCAGGTCCTGCACATTTCTGAATTTCCTACTAGGCTTCTGTAATCCCATAATGGGTGAGTTGCATGGACTACCCGTAATCTCCTTCAAGATTCCCTGTTTGATCATGGAATTGATTACAGGTTTGATCCCTGCAATCGTCTCCGGTGACAGGTCGTACTGGGATGTCCTCGGAAATTCAACTTTCTGCTTAACCTGGATCTTAACTGGCTCAACACCTTTGATCAGACCAATCTCTTCTCCTGTAAAGTCCCACACATCCAATGAAACGGAATCTCTTAGGTCGAGTGGAAGCTCTTTCACTGTCAACATAGGATACATCTCTATGCACAAATGCTGATTCGCAACCTTAAAGGTGTCCTCATCATCCCTTGTTTGTACTTCTGCTCCCTTGGGTGTGCAGTAGATGGTACAATTTAATTTGCACAAAATATCTCGTCCTAACAGACAAACTGGACTTGAGTCGCACACCACGAACTGGTGCCTAATCTCACAGGAATCGGCTCAGCCAATGGATTAGTCATTTTCTTATTCGCCACTCCCACAACATGGATTGATTGTCCCGAGAGGGGTAGGTTGGGAACTACTGCAGATCTCACAGAAGAACAGGTAGCACCAGTGTCAACCAAAAAGGTGGAAGGATGACCATCAACATCCGCCTCTACAAACGGTCCCCTCTGGTCTACCTCCAAGACTGCCTCAAGAGTGCAATATTTATCCCCCCTCATGCATCGTCATGTCAGCGGGTCTGAGCTGTACTCATCATAATTCTCAAAAAGGAGCATCTGCTGGTACGTTCCACTCCCCTGCGTAATTCTCGGAGGTTGCGGAACTTGTACCTGCTGGGCCAATGTCCCCCCTTGCATAGACCTGGGTCTCATCACTGTATTGACGGCCTCAGGTATCTGTACCATCTCTCCCTCTTGATGTACTTGGTTGGCTGGGTTCAACCTACACTCGCGCTTCCAATGCCCGATTTTGTGACAAAGGTGACACGCCGTAGTCTTTTTCAGTGTTGCCACATCCATCCCTGTCTTGGGGTCTACAGGTTTCCCTTTCCCTTGACCCTGAGTATTTTGCGTTCCTCCTTGATTGTTTCCCTGTCTTCTCCCTAGTGTCCCTCCATTTGACTGTATCTGGAGTTCCCTATCAGCAGTTTGCATTTGGACTAGCATCAGCTTATCCTTAAGCTTCCTGTGTTCCGAGTCCACCTCATCACTACAGTACCTAGCATACCACAGTATTTCGTCCACCGACTTGTTCTTCCAGCAGATCAGGTGTTGCTGAATCATGAAGTTGATTTCTGGTGTCAGACCCAAGACAAACTTGGAAACAAACTGTCCCATGTCCTTGGGGTCTAATATGTCTATCCCACTGTACTGCTTGAAAGCTTGTAGGAGCCTCTCATAGTATTCATGTACAGACTCCTTCGATTCCTGAACAGTTCGATCTATCTTGACCCAATCTACGTCCTGTGGTGGGATCTTGGACTTCAGCCATGTAATTACCTGTTCAAACTTTTTGATAACAACAGGTGAAGGACCATTTGTAACAGAATTCCTGTCTGGTTCAGAAGTTGGCCAATCAACGGCAACCTTACACACTGCCCAAAAGTCACTTGGTACTACAATGTCAAACAAGGTATTCAAGTCAACCCACAACACTTTCGAGATTTTAACAAACTGATCAACCTGCTTGTACCATTCGACAGGTTTCTCCCTCAGCCAAGGACATTCATTCGTAAATGCTGCTAAATCACCTCTACTCCAAGGTACATGCACATACCCTCCATTGGATACCTCTCGCAAAGGGTAATTGTCCACTCCTACTATACCCCCTCCTGGAGGTGGTGTCTCCCCTACACTCTTTTTAGTGCTCTTCTTTTTGGACCATCTTTCCTACCACATGTCAAGCATGCTCCATGCACGCATCCCTATAATCAATTCTCGAATATGAGCTTTCAGCCCTATGACTCTCTCCTCTTCCAATTCCTGATCACTGTACTGCAACCTGTGACATCCCTGAAACATCTTTGTTTTGGACAAATCCATCTCATACCTCTTCGCCAACTCTGTCAGTTTCTCATGTGCCGACCTTGCCTTGCGAGTTACATCCTTTGCTACAAATAGCAACTCATCAGGTTCATAAAGTTCCAACCTTTCCAAAGGCAAGTTCCCACTAATTACCTCATCTACCTCAGCTTTCAACCTTACCACGTCCAACATTTTAGCTCTTTCAGTGTCCTTGACTAGATGCACCACTCGATTCTTCATTCTCACTGCTCTGGTCTCCACATCGATTCCCTTCTGCTATATTCCTGAGGGCTTGCCGATTTCCAGAATTTCCCCGATCACAGTCTCCTGTTATCCTGTCATTTTGATTCCTCACTGGTGGTTCCCACATCCTTAGATCAGATCTTGAATCAGCCAAAGACCTTGGTCTCGCTGTCCTTACATCCACCTATCCTCTAGAGGAGTCCGCGGTGGCTGGTAATGGGGTATTCGATTCTATGGGTCTCGGCAGATGAGCTATCCTGCTCACTGTGCCATTACCTCCAGAGCCAGTCCCCTCTCCTACTGGTGACTGTGCTAAACTTCCATTTCTCGCTTGATCTGGGTCATGTACTGACACTATGGGGCCAATTGTAACCGGCACTGTAAGAGCATCCGGTAGCCAGGTAACTCTGTTAGCCTCAGCATTTGCTGGTGTCTGTGTCCTCATCCCTTCTGTTCCTATTGTGATCTTCCCCACTACTCTTGCGTCGGATTGAACCTGCGATTCTCGAATTTCTTCTGTCAGTCCCAACTTTCCTTTTTCTGAGTCTGGATTATAAATGGGTGGTCTTTCTAATAATAACCTTTCTAACAAGCTGTCATCTGTGTCACGATCGTCTTCCTCAACACTCTTCCTTTCTGTGTCTACCACCTTTACCATCAACGGGAATAACCTATTCCCCTCAATAGTTTCCACCCTCCATCTTGTCTCCAATTCATCTCATCACGCATCTTGTAATGCCCTGATTGACTTTTTCACCCTTTGCTGACTTCAATCTCTTTTTCTGTCATGTGCTGCTCTAATCCATGCATGTAGTGCCTCAAACTGTGTTCGTCTTGGCAAAGGTCGCAACGAAGACATCACTGTTTTCAACTGGTACAAATCTTCCAATCTGAAAGTACCATAACATGAAAATGCCAGTTCTCCCTCCTTTTCCGTCATCTTGTTCCAATTTTCAAGCCAAATTATAGTATGAAATCCCACATTCGTAGCCATATAATGTGCTGGGGTATCCTCAGGCGGAGCTTCTTCTCCTCCCCGAGTAACCACCCCTCTATCTCCTCCACACATATCTCGTAAAACTTTAAAACATTTCATGATGAAATCAACTCCCGTCTACACACAACGTTTTGTCTTACTTCCTGATGTCAATCCACCAATACCAGCCCGGCTTCACACCAACTGACCTATCGCAGTGCAGCACTCTCTGATGTTACTCTTCCTCCGCATGCAGCAGTTCCCCGCCTTTACAATTCGTCTTTCACACACTCACGCGTCTCTTTCATACAATGAAATAACTGTCCGCGAAACGACCGAACAGTCACTTCTCTGACTGTCTGTCCACCAAACGACCGGATAGTCTCTCACAATTGTCGACCTCAACTCTAGCAACCGTCTGTCCATGAAACGACCGGACAGCTGCCTTAGACTATCTGCCCACGAACAGTCGGACAGTCATGTACTTGAAAGATAGGTTCCAAACACTCGATGTTCCACATACAGCAACCCACGACCTGCATTGGTTACTCATGCACTCACTCACTGGTGGGTCAGTCAACGACGTCTCATGACTCCCACAAATACTGGTCAGACAATTTCAACTCTGGGTGTCTTCTACACCACAATCTCTTGCCCCGGGGTAGCAAAAATCAAATCTCATGGACCGTGTGCGCTCACAGCCCGAATCCACAATCACTTGACTCTCACACCAACTCCGCAAGACATCACACAATCAACACAACACCGCAATCTAACAGGCAAACATCCCTGTTCATACTCAGTCGCCCACAAACTGCTGTTTCCGCTGCACTGCTACTCTCCGTCAGTTTCCATCAAATGTCGTCGTCCTCCGCTCTCAATCCACTGGATCACCATCACTTGGGCTCTATGAGATCAATATCTACCCTTCTCTAGTTCTCCCCTTACTCCAGAGATAACCATCCTACTCTTCCACCAACTGATAACGACGCATTTTTATCTTATCTAATCTTATCTTACCACTCTTAAGAATCCTCGGTCGACTGGATCTTTTTATCTGCTGAGAAGTGTAAAGGGGAGGAAACCAATACCTTCACCATCAACAGTATGAATCAATACTCTTAGACTTGAAAAGGATCATTGAGTCTGAAATTCAATTTAGGGGTTTTATTACAAAGCCAAAAATAACTGAACATACAAACACCTCATGACGAGCTTAAGAAAATACATGGGCACTAATACAAAGTTTAGTCTACGCAACAACCTAATTTGATGAAGCATAAAAAGAATAAGGAACTCTAAAAATACTATACAAAAGATAACTGCTCCAATATCTAAATCAGTCTTCATGGATACCTGCAAGAAAATCGGTTAATCTGTCCCTACTCTATCACTAAGGTGACATCCCTAATTATCATCTCCCAGGCAAGATCGAGAAATGGTGTCAGCTCGTGAAGACTTCCTAAGAAGTATACTCACGTTGAAAGGGTCAGTAGCCAAAGCTACAGATTCATTCTCAGTCTCCTTCCTCAGTATCGATCTCTTCCTTCCATCCTCTAACGGCTCTCTGCTCTCAACTGCATCTCCTCCCTCTGGACACTGTTCCTAATACAAAATGATGACTCAATAGAACACGCCCCTGAAACACCTTCTTTGGCCGGGCACCTCTCGTAGGTAACTTTCCACCGAAACTTGTACTCAGTCCAGCAGCGGTTGGTATGTCCTTGGGTCTCAGGCTCCTCCAGCGAATTTCCAATTATCAGCATTCTGAGATACACTGTTTCAGGTCCCCTCCATACCTAACTCCTAAAGCAAAGAGCATCAGTCTAACTAACAAAGTCGATGTCCTTGCACCTGCAACGGAAATCATGTGAACGAAATAACCTTGCACGCACATGAAATCTGCTGACTGTCTTCAACTGAGACCTCTTCCAGGGAAACACATTTCGGACCTACACAATTCAGCTAACATAAGAAATAACAAATAGGCCTTTCACAGTGAAACGCGAACATCCATTTAGGCCTGTAAACAGCTAGGATTACACGTATTAATAAACTTTGCATTTGCAAGCATTACATTTCTTCACCTTAAGGCACATTTAATCATTTCTACATGTGCAAACTTTATGATATACATTTGAATCTAATACACTACATTACACATAAACTAATTCATTAAGCATTTTGCAATAAGCGGTGTCATTTAAATGTTGTTTACTCTCTCAACTAACACGAGCTAATTTTATTATTACACTAATACATTTCGTTATCCCCCACATTTCGTATGATTATCATTTAATATAACACACGAAAATATGCGAGTGCGGACTATCCGTGATTATAATGCACCCCTACATTTTTCAGAACATCATGGCGCTCTATCACATCCATGTTTGTTTATAGACATGAAGATATTAAGTGATTTGCCCAGAATCACAGAATGTTGAGTCGAAGCTGAGAATTAAAGCCTGGTTTCCCAGCTCTGAATTCGGCAGCTCTGACCTTTTATGGGAGTGTTGTGCTCGTCCTGGCTGGAAATCTAACCCACACAAGGACTGTAATGCCAAGTCCTTCACACAGCCCAGAATGTTCGCCCCAAAAGAGGCGCATCTACGGGCAGGTAAAACATATTTAGCGTACAATGATCACATAGTCCAGACCTCATGGCAATTATGTAGTAAATGAAGATGGTCCACTCAAATGAAGCCTTAAGGAGTCATTTTATTCAGCCCACCACAACGTGACTTTCCCCTCACCAGCTTCGGCATAAACTGACCAGCATTTCAAACACTGACATTCTAACAGAACCTTGACTCCAAGGTTATGTTACATCAACACAAATATAACACATCTTACCCCTTTCATATAACAATAGACAATGAGAACACAGCATTGTAAATAGATGCAAATGTAAATAAACACAAAAAAGTAAAATGAAACATTCCCCTTTAACCAACAAGAAAATGCAGAGCACAAAAAAGCAAATAGATTAAGAAATAAATTAGATTAAGAAATTAGGTTGATGATACTGTGAAGATTTATCGTCAAATTAAAAGCCACGAAATTGTATCTTTAAAACTTATCGCATTTTTGATTTAAATTTGTATTACATGTTTACTATCACCTTTATAAAATTTCTGTACATTTAACTTTATTATTGATTGTGCCGTTTTTCCTACATGAACCATGTATATAGGGAATACAACTTTACTTGCCGTATGAGGCATTTGGAAAACAATTATAATTGTTATAAATTATGTTTTTATTGTGATGTTATTGTCCTAAATGTATTCACCCAAACAGCAAAACAGAATTAACAATGGTCTTTTTAAACGATTTTGTATGAATAAAAAGATTTTTTATTGATAATTGTAGTACACTGAGTCTTCTCCTATTAGTTAGGAATCATGGTATAATATATTTAATAGACCAATAGTTGCCTAGGGAATTTTTCTTCAACAACTAGACACACCCTCTCTAGCCAGCATAAAACCACTACAACCTTCATCACTTTCCAGCATAGATCTTTCACATTTGCCTCCGTTTTGATAAAAAGCTACTCTGCATCTATTCCACTTACTTCCACTCTCCAAAACAACGTACCACTCACATAGTTTCTTGACCTTGAATGTACCCCTGAACTTGAAAAGGCCTCTTCCAATATGACCATCCTTGACCTTCACCCAGTCACCTATCTCAATCGTAAAATCTTTAAACCCTTCCCAAGCTACACCAGGTTCCTCCTTACCTTCCAACCACCCAGAAACCATTTTTTTCCCTTGCCTTACACCCTTTCATCACATCAAATGGAGATCTGTGAAGATCCTTATTCACAGTGTTGCGATGTACTCAGACTGATTCCTGGACCACGACAGGCACATCTGTTCCACTCTACATGGCTAACTGTATAGTTCCCTTGACCATGCAATTCATTCTTTTTATAATTCCATTGCCTTGTGGATTGTAAAAAGCTGTACAAAGATGCTTCATAACTTGCCCCTTCACAAACTCCTTAATTTCACAAGAAGTCAGCTGGGTGCCATTATCTGTTAACAAAGTACGAGGCAAACCCTCACTCCTAAAAGGGTCACGTAAATTGAATATAGTACTTCCTATAGAAACATCCTTCATAAATATTCCCTCCAACCATTCGGAATAAGCATCCACCAGAACCAAGGCAAACCTCACATCCTGACTCATCTCCTCCAAGGGTCCAATAAAATTAATACAAACAGTGTGCCCCACTTCTTTTGGAACCTGAATATGACCCATAGCGAATTATACACCTACGTTAGGTCTTTTTTCACTTTTCCTACAATCTGGATACCTCTCTACTCTTTGAGCAGTCTGCACATCAACCCCCAGCCACCAAATATTTTCCTTCACTCTCCTTTGAGTCAAGGTCTGCTCCAGGTGCCACTCAAATGCCAACTGGATAATTTTCCTTCTAAGATTTTATGGTGGTGTACATTTGAACGCCCACAATAAAACACTCCCTTCACAGGCAGATAATTCATCCAGTAACAACTTAACAAACAGCATCACAGATAATGTAACAGTGCTCTCTCTCCTATCTCCAGTCACCACCATCATGCAAACATCCCACAAAATATAATTAGCTATTTCCTGCATCCTTCCCCAGAGAAAACATAAACTCCATAGTGCAACATCTTCCAGCCATGCCGCCGCTCCCTCCTACGATTCAGATAGGTGACTGGGTGTTGGAGGAGCTTTGGAAGGTGAGAGAAGGGATGGTTGCTTGAGCGTTGTTCTCAGTACTATTGTTTTAGGTGTAACCTAATTTCTTAATCTAATCTATCTCTTAACCTATTTACATTGTTTGCGCTGTGCATTTTTTTGTTGGTTATAGGGGAATTTTCTATTTTACATTTTTGTGTTTATTTAACTCAAGTCCTTGTATGTGGATCATGCTGCATCTATACCCCCTTCTGCCCTCCTGCTCTCTGTTGGACTCAACAAAGATGGCCCCCCTTACCAAAGCCAGCCACCGCAGATCAGCACCTCATGCCTCCAGGTGGGCTTCTCCTCCTTGCGCACTGCCGTGCTGGCTCCTTGTGAGACTGGGAGGCCTGCAAGTTGTCCTCGTTGCACTCCAAGCACCCGCCGCCTGCTCTTTACCAGTGCCGTCCTGGCCGCAGGTACCAATATAGCGGGACAGATGCCCGCGATTCTTCACTTTATGAGACTCTGTTTGCCACTGCTCCTGGGTACTGTCGCATTGGCTGCAGGTGCTGGTATGGCAGGACAGGTGATTCTTCGGTCGTTGAGGTTCTCTGTTTGTCTCCACCTCCCGTTCTTAGGACGTCCATTTTTCCGTTCTACTGCTTGAGGTCCCAAGCCACGCGTTGTCCATGCCTTTGTTAAGGGTGATCCCCAAGGGGCAAGCCAACTCAGTTGTTACCATCTTTTGGGATGAAGCACTGTTATTCTAGTGCAGGTGGTGACAACGTTAGCAGTCAATCCTTCTCGCTGAACGCACTAAATCTTTCCAGCCGCACACAGCACATTCAGACTGTACCACTTCTTGCCCCTTTAAACTCCCTGCACAAAGACCCTCCTTTCGATTGGGCCCTTCAAATGCCTATCGTGGTGCCCTCTTTTCATGGGATTTTTCCGCCTTCTGGGTGACTGGTCTTGGGAGGTTTTCCACATGGGCCCCTAACTGGTCCGGCTGCACCTTCCAGGCCCCCTGCTTTTCCTGTTGTTTCCCTTTGAAGATACGTCAATACTGTTTAACCGACATTCATTTGGCAAACTGTTCCACGAATTTTACTACAGACGTTTTCGAAACCAATGTAATAGATTAAAGCAGTAGCGGCGGCTCGTACTGTGAAGTGGTCGGCTCGTACTGTGAAGTGATGGGGTGGGAGGAGAGGGAACACAAAAAAGACAGACGTATAAACACATAAAATTGCACTTACCTGCTCTGACGACCGCCCCCTTCCCTCCGATCCTCATCTCCTTCCAGTAACTGCCGCACCCTGTGCAGGATCTCAGCTGTGAATCCCATCGCTGCTCTCATGCTGGAAATACTATTCCCAACATGACAGCTTTGATGGGATTGGTCTGAGCCCCATGGTTCGGCTCTCAGGCAGATACTGGGAGCCTTTGTTGCCTCTCCAGCCGGCTGTGCAACGTAGCTCGGGTTGAAGAAAGGATAAGTGCGCATGATGGTTTGGCCAGCCCTCTGTGTCAGGACAAACCGCCATGGGCACTTAGTGCCCACCACTCCCCCTCCTCCCTGGTCCTTGCTTCAGATCACGTCACTAGCGATGCCCGCACCCCTACTTCGGCTTGGCTTCCAGCCTGTAGACAAAATATGAAATAAAAATAAACTTTATCATTTCATTTATGTCCTTTGCCTCTGCTGGCTTTCAGCAGCGTGGGCAAAGCTCCTCCGCCATAACAGAGGAGCCGCCACTGCGAGGCATTAAAACAGTACAAAATAAACATTCGTCACTCATCAAGGTTGGAAGGAGACTTGTTTTCTACTCTACAGTGGAAACTGACAATTGAGATTAATGAACGTGCTGTTTATATTCGATATTATGCGTGTACGTGCATCTCTAAATTCGCAGATGCTTTCAGAAAGCCTCTCAATCGCGGAAACAAGTGGTGAGCAAATGCAACCATATCTTTCAGATAAATGCATACTTAAAACATCACTGCAGTAAGTGCCAGCAACATTTTAAGCCGGCGCAAGTGACACCTGCGCTGATACCAGTGAATGACGCGCTTCCGCTTTGTTGATTTATGGAAATAATTTCGCGTAGAAAAAACAGCGATCACTCGAGCGACATTTGTAGTGGAGATTTATGTGATTTATCGAATGGCAAGAAGTGCATAAAAGAGAGTTATGGGCGAGATGGCAGAACAAGCGCGAGATGCTTGTTGATTTAAGCCTCGCGGGCTAATACAATGCAAACAGGTATGTTTCTAAAACATTTATCAGCACTTTGGCATTTAAGAGGCAGGGCTCGCTTTCATCGAAAGGTTAATTCTTTCCTTTTCCTACAAGAGTTCAATTTCGCTCTGTATGATTCATGAGCATGATTACCTTCCGGGTCCCTACTGAGCGCTAATGGAAGGCAGGAGGCACCGACAATGCACTTTTGCCTAAGTGATAAAGGGAGCTGGACTAACACAGACATGCAATGAGTGGGCTTTACTATTATTATATTACAACCGCCAGCCCTAAAATGAGCCTAACTGCTGAGGATCAAACACACGCAAACATGTGTCAGAAGAAAGAAGAAAAATAGATGGATGTTGAATCTGTATCTTTAAAGGACCAAGGGGCATATTAGCAAGGACTGGCGATATAATTATCACCGCTGTAGCGTCTGTTTTCGGGCGATAAGCGGCGATAATTATATCGCAATATCATCAAGGACACGTGTTTATTTGATGTATAGCCTGTTTTTTCACAGCCTCGCATCGCTAATGAGATGCAAAGAAGGCGTGGCTGTGAAAACAACACATGAAAATATCGCGAAGGCAGCTTTCGCGATATTAACAAGGAGGTGCGACGATAAAAAAAATCGCGCTACCTCGGCCTTAACGCTGGAATTTACCGTCTGTTAAATTCCAGACTAAGTCATACTAATAATGGTAGGAGGATTATGCTGATACGACCTCAGGGTCATATCAGCAATGTTATCGCTGTTTTCCATGGAACATCGCTGGAAAACCAGCGATGTTCCATTGTAAACACCGCTATCGCTGAAATATTATCGCCATAGCGCTATGTATTGTTAATATAGCGTTATCATGGCGATAATTTTCAGCGATAGCCGGCGATAATATCTCTACCGCTATGTGGGGCCAGCGATAATTATCGCTGGCCCTTGTTAATATGCCCCCAAGATGCATACAAGTATTTCCAGTTATTTATTTTCATCAAGCTCACACCCTCTTTCAATTCAGACGATTGTTTACAATTTGTATTTTGCGTGCAAACATTTAGAGGCAATACGAAGGAGAGTGCGCTCTATCCACAATTAAAAAAGAAATCAACGGATATGTCAAAATACGGGTATATAAACACACTTATTTTTAAACAAATGCGAAAATAAATGAATAAAAAAGTAACTGATGTGATTTTATGTTTTTAATGTGCTGTGTATGATTTTAAAACTGCTCCTTTGTGATAGTTTTTTAATGGTCGAGAAAAGAACAAAATAAATAAATAAATAAGGAAACAAAGAAAGAAAAAAAAGTGAAATGAAGTGAAGTGAAAAAGTGCACTCAGGTAGTTTTGGTAACGAGTATTCCTGGGTATATGTTCCAATGCAATCAACTGAGGCACAAGTGATTTCACATCTTGTACATTTATTTATTTGAAAAGTTTTATATAGCGCTGGCTAGACCCAGAGGTATCAGTGCGCTTTACATGAGGGCGAGCATTGTTTCATAGCATAGTTACAAGTTACATCGTTACAAGATACACAGTTTTCGAGCATAGCTACCAGTTGCTGGAGCGCCGTTGCATGTGTTAAAAACGAATACTTAAGGGAAAAAGCAGGCAAGGTGAGAGATTCAGGGGAGAGAGGATAGGAGCAGGAGAGGAAGACCAAGAATGAAAGAGGGGAAGAGGTGGCGGAGGGAGAAGGAAACTTAACCAGGAGACACGAAAAAACAGTGTCCACTGTCCGGTTTGCTGTGATCCCAGTGGAAAAGGTGTCGTTCCACAACTCCGCTGTGTGTGGCTCCCTATACGCTGTGTACTCTCTTAGAGGGGTCACTGAGACACCAGGGCATAAATACTGTTCCAGAAGCACAGGACACCTCAACAGGAAGTATAACCTCCTGGAATAGACCGAGCACATCTGAGGCCGAGAAAAGCAACTGACACAAATGTGACCTTTTAGATTTCAAAGTAAAGAAGGTATTTGCCATACGATTTAATTACTCTAATAATGATACCATTTTCATTCCCTACATCCCTTCTCCCCTGGCCACATTCTACGCATTTTAAGATTCCATCTTCCTGTGTATTCCTGCACTCTTACCAATTATCACCCATGGTAATTCTGCATCTAGCCCAATCCTTGAGGGAAAATAGCACGACTGTGGTCCCCTTCAATGAATGACATTATCATTTTTATGACTTGGAGACTTACAAATAGAGCAATGAATTTCCATATTATTCATATTGTAAAAGCGAGAGAAGAACTTGACAAAAACATGGAAATCCAATCTAAAAGGACAGTAAAAGAAAAATAAGAAATGAATATTCCTAATCAATATGTGCATCCATACTGCAGAAATCCGTCTCGGGTGTGACCCAAATTAAATGAATATGAGAGTGTTGCCTTCCTCCCTGTTGCCTTCCTCCCAGGGCCGGCTTTAGGGCAGTGCAACCGGTGCGGTCGCACTGGGCGTCGACCTGTGGAGGGGGTGCTGAACTCAGGGTGGGTTCGGTGTTTAGTAATAATCTATGATTGGAGAAATGAGGGGCACTTTTGTCCGGTGGTAGTGAGAGAATCTGAGGAGGAGGTTATAGGGTGTGGGGGCATCTAAAAGGGTTGTCGCATCAGGCGCCACCGTTTGGGCCTCCCTAGCAGTTCACCTGTTTTGAGGCCAAATGAGGCTGTACCAAGCCCTCCCAGTAGGGAGATGGGTCCTTCAGCCTCCACGTTCTAGCAGTGAGAGTGTGAACTATGACTCTGGCGTGGAGGGCTGCTTCCTCTAGTGAGTGGCTGAAGATGATATGTCGGGGATATCAGGGTTCGTGTTCAGTTCAAAATATGACTGAGTTTGCCAATGTGTTGGACCAGAACAGGGCTGAACTGGGACACTGCAGAAATGGGTTTTTTTCTATTTACAAACATGTTTTCCTATTTGCCAACATGTTTTTTTCTAATTACAAACATGTTTTTCCTATTTCTGTAGTGTATCTGTCATCAGGGGCACTTGTCCACTGATATATTATACCGTTTTGGTATCCTTTCAGGTGGTGCTATATTATTTAGTTAATGGGCAATGCTTCTCAGCTATACATCTGTCTGGTTGAGAATAGTATGCAGATTCCTAATGTATTGTGCAAAATATAAGTTTAGAATGACAGTCCCGTCAGGGTATGCACCGTATTGGAGGTATTCCTGTCTGCTATTCAGTATACTTGTATAGTTCAGGTACACTATGATCCGCATATGAGGGTTAAATTAAGGAAATCTCAGAAATTGTGTGTGGGCTCAGAGTAAGTGATAAACTAAATCCTTGTTCTCAATTGCAAAAGTTTACCCTTGGAAGAATGAATTTTGATTTTAGTAACTCTAATAATGTGACTTTGGCATGGTAAAGGGGAATATGTGGCCCTAAACCTGGATTATCTCACTCGAACCTGTCAGTGTTTGAGAAAATATAATGAAGGTGATCGAGCCCTCCATATTTGGAAGGTTGTATGAAAATTAAGTGCAATTCTTAAAGTCCTTAAGTCTTCCAACGCCCTATAAAAGGTGTTTACGGTTTTAAATGTAACCTTTTTGTAGTACCCAGGGTTCCCAAACAAAACAGAAGAAGGTTACAAAAGGTCACATCACACTGACCGAATCTATACATTAAAACAGCCGAAAAACAGATATTCTGCCTTCACAAGATATTGATACATATGAGAAACCTAAATAAATGAACTTCTGATTAAAGTTATAATAAGGCTTCATTCACAAAGATCAGGGCCGGACTAAGAATCAAAAGCAATCTTGGCAAACCAACCCACAGACTACATGGAGTGAGCAGCAACAGCAAATTAGCACTGCAAGAGCAGTTTATTGGGTTTACCCCAAAGAAATGTTTGAAAACTCAGTGACTTTACAACACATTTTTAGGTTTCACCTGTTGCACTGTGCTTGTGAAATCTATTGTTTTTAACATACACTTAAAAGGGCTTACTTCCTGCCCCTCTCTTTCCTGGCTTTTAAGTGGTTCTTGTACATGCCACTTACATTCCATTTCTCTCGGCTGTCGCATATTTTTGTGCATTTACCAATGCTTGTTCCTCGTCTGCTTCTATTATCAGGTTCCCGAAGCCAAAATACTGTTAACATTCGCTTTGGTGGAACTATTTTTTCATAAAGTTGTGCCTCTTTTTGCTTTTTCGTCTTGCAGCAGATTTATATTTCAACTTCTCACCCGGACAGGTTAAGCGAATTTGGATCCCCAGCTCTCGGGTCAGCAGCTATGGCCACCGCGCCACAACCTCTCCAATCCCGTGGTACATGTCAGGAAGCTCTTTCATTCATCCCGTATGATTGATGATAAATAGCTTTTTATCACCAATGCTTGTTCATCATGTACTCACTTTTTGGCCCTTATTCTTTCCCCTCACCCTCACCCCCACCTTTTCCTGCTCTCTAATCCTTTCTGTCAATTCCTCTTTAGTTTCTGTAACAATAACACATTTATAATTTCCTCCTCCCTCCTTTTTCTGCACTCTCCTTCTTAAACTCGTTTTCAACTACTTGCCCTTTGTTTTTACTTCGTCATCCTTCCCTCTCCCTTTTATCTCTTCCTAGCTCACGTATGTTGTTCCCCCATATCCTCCCTTTTGTAATCATCTCTCCAGCTTCCCTTCCGTGTCTTTATCTGTGCTGCATGCTGTCCTTTTATGTTAATTGACCTCCAGTTTCCACCATAATCCTGGGCGTCCATGGTGTGTTTAGCCTAGTTATGGTTAGCTGTGGTTCTAACATAATAATGAATATTCAAAAATAAACTCTAAAATACACTGAAACACAAACACAATTAAAATGCAGTCATGTTCTTAAACAAAGCCGAAACTCCCCTAAAATTCCATAGTTATGGTCATCTCCACAAACCTTATTTTGAACACCTGCTATGCAAACCATAACTTGTTCACCAAATGGAATGTGTATGCCCTCACATTATTTTTGACAATAAATGAAAGGAACTTCACACCACATCTTTAAGTTGCCACACATACACAAAGAAATCATACTCCAACCATAGTCACATCATTCATAAACCGAATGGTAAGGTTATTGACCTGTGACTTGAGATCATTTATGTCATTTGTGAAGGCATCTGTTACATCAAGAGTGAGTCCATGATAATTGTAAACATTTGATGGAAATGACCATTGATGGCAAAAGTAAGAGCAACAGATAAAACACAGTGTCTTTTTCTTACCTTCTCAGGATTTAAACATGTATACATAGGCCAAAGAGCTTATGGGACCTAAAATATATTCAATTGAGATTCCCTTTTTCCGTGTTAAAATGCTGTTTCTACCGCTTAGAGGTCTGAGGGCCCAAGGGCAGACACAGGTTAATAGGCCCTACTTCTAACAGCTGGATTCTATCACCACCGATATCTTCAAGCCCCGTACTGCAAACTCCACAATTTGAGACCAAGAAACATTTTTAGCACAAGCCTTGAAGGGTAGTGAGGCAGAGTAGTCTATGTACTCAGGGAAGGTGATGTGGGACACTCAAACCTTACCAATCAAACCCTTTGGGGACCGTTAGGGCACTGCAGCGCCGTCCTGACGAGAAGCACTGCTCTATGATGAAGCATGACATCCCTTGGGATGTGTGAGGGCACTAAGTAAAAGTTGATTTCCTCTCTTATCTCTCTAAAACGGCTCCCTCTGTCTTCTCTCAGGAACAGTGGCCTTTCATTTTTATTGAACCCTTAAAATATACTTGCTCCCCGCACCATTAACAGTCTATACACTTGAATGCCCTGAACCTCAAAAACACAATACTTCCCAATTCGGTTAATACATCATGAGAGGTGCACTTAATAAAAGTTAGGCCTACTGAGTTTGTAAGTTAGAGTGTCGCCAACATAATGAAAGATAAAACAAATAGTCAAACATCATGCAAATCAATATTAGGACACTTCAGAATAGTAACAGCTTTCAATGATAAACAAGATATGCAGTGATTTAGAGCAAAAAAAATGCACATCAATAAAAAATTCAATGTTTAACATAATGCCTTGTATTAATCTTTTTTCTATTTTGAAGATGGCTTCCAAGCAACTATAAGGTCAAGTAACAAGTGTCCATACAACAAGAACGCCCCCTTCACACACCCAGAGGGAGTGGGAAGGCCATTTCCAAAGGCCCTGGAGATACAGGTCCAACAGAGTAAAACTAAATAAAAGCCCAGCGTCTCCCTTCACTCCTGACGGGGGATCCAGCTATGCATGGTATGTCCTTTCCTATCTTATGCAGTTCCGTGTGTTTCTCAAAGTCTCTCCCTAGCCAGTGATGCCCCAGAAAATGAGCCTCATTGCCTAATGTAAAGATGTTACATTATCCCTCAACCCTTGATTTATTCCCCTGCATGACATTTTGAGATTTTCCAAGATTGCGAATTCAAGCTTTCCTCAGTAACAGCTCCTCCAGTCTTCAGCTCTGCTTCTAACTGACACGGGATCCTCTAAAATGTCACGAGGGAGACCTTCTTGTGAGTAGTACCAGAGGTTTGGCTGCCTCCCTTTGTTTCTGTATGAAAGGGCATGTCTAGGTTTGTCATTAAGTGTACATTAATTAAATCAAACAGATTTCTCCCCCATCCACTTCCTTTGCTAGGACTAGGCTAATCCTTTTCTAATGGTCCTCTTGTCTGCAGGAGGCTTTGTTATACCTACTGCAGCAGAGTGATTAACTCAGCTCAGCAGTGTAGTCCAAACGCAAGTCTCATTAAGGATTACGCAGGAAGAAAAGAGAGAAAAACCAGAGGAACACCCAGAGTTTAGAACAAGTACAAATATGGCCAAATTAATATTTGTACTCTGGACCTTTTTAAACCAAGGAAGAGAGTATTTACTCTTTTCTCTGGCTTGAGCTAATTTGATGTTGATATTTTGGCTCAGCTTTCACCTACAGTGTGGAGACAGTAAAGCATTACAAACTTACAGTGAAGGGCGACAGACTTAAAGTAAAGCACTATAAACTGACAGTATAGTTGAAAAGAAATGGGAGTATTGCATTTGCATGCCAAATTAAGTTATAAGGTCTGCGCTGGGCATAACCAATTTATTAAACGTCTCATCCATGACAGGCTACCGGCCTTAGACATTCGCCCCTCTTGCTCACCCTCCTCACATGTGCACAGATGTATTTGTGTAACCAGTGCAGTCTCTCACACCAGCTGTGTAACAAAGCTCCTTAATTTAGAAGACAAGCACTGGCAGTTAGCGCACAAAACCATTTCACAGAAGTTTAAAATTAGTAAAGACTACAGCACAGATCCAAAAGCCAGGGGGTCCACAATCAAAAACTCCATGGGGGTTTACTTGGCTCAGATCCCACTTCCTCATAGGAACCAATGAATGTTCAGCTAAGATATCACTTATATATTGGGCTTAATCATCTTAAGAAATACTGAAAGCTTATAATAACCTAACATGATAATATTAGGATCTAACTCATATTAAAATCACCAATGATTAACATGAGAGTGAAAGATGAATGCTTTGAAGTTTCTCCTAATCAGCTCTGAAGTCATTAAAACAACTGTGATATTGTTACTTTTTTATTAGGTTCAAATACAAATTAATTATTACCAGGATTATTGCTACTATCATGAAGCTGAAGTATCATCACTGATTCCAACTTAAAAGTAATTTCCAAAATGGCATCAGATTGAATCAATGCAGCTGAAATTAAAATGGCCCATCGCTGTGAGAGATGGCCCTCAGTTTTATTCATGACTGGCTCACCCAACGTCATCCGCCATCATAAATACTAATAATTTCCAGCACTTCTCTTCTCTAGTAATAGAATTAATGCACAACAGCCACACTTTGTTTAATGCCTACATGACCCAACTTACCAGCATTATCTACACCCAGGGAATCAACACAATATCCTATGCTGCCAACGTCTAGCTCATACGCTCCCTCTCTGACAAGCCTCCAAACAGCTGGAACAATTTCTCCACCTGCTTGTCAGAAGATCCCAGATTGATGAAAACCATTTGCCTCAAGATTAACACAGAAAAGACAGAAGTAGTAAACTTCAGCAAAGACACCTCACTCAGGGACTCTACCTGGTGGCCTGTCCAATTCAGACCCACACCTCTTCCCTTGGAAATTCATGCAAAGCACCTTAGAATTGTAATTGACAACCAACACACCATGACCAGGCAAGTGAATAGAGTCTCGGTCTCCTGCTTCCAACAACACACTCACAAGATACTCAACAAGATGTTCCAATGACTCTTCACCAGCACTCGCAGAGCCATCACCCAAGTCCTCATCACCAGTGAGCTGGACTACAGCAATGCACTCTATGCTGCAATCAATGCTCAATCGAACAGAAGACTCAAGACCATACAAAACACAGCAGCTAGGCTCACCCTCAACCTCCAACCTGCACTCACATCACAAAGCACCTCAGAGCGCTTCATTGGCACCCAATCCACAAACAAGCACTCTTCAAATTCCTCAAGCGCACACACAAAGTCTTACACAACATTAACCCAACATACTTCAACAACAGCACAAACTTCCACAAACCTACCAGACACCTCCACGCAGCACACATTCCCACATACACAGAACCAGATCTAGTTGTCGTGGCTTCACCTATTTTACTCCTAAAGCCTGTGACAACCTACCCCTACACACCAGAGCCCCCTTGTCAGTCCTCGAATTATACAAGAAACTGAAGATCTGGCTCTTCATTTAGCTCCTGCCCTGTCTTCGGCCATACTGCTTCTGTTTCAGCACTGGGATACCCTACCGGGCGATGATACGCTCTACCAGATATTCTGCCAATGTTCGTTAGTAAATTCTCCAATGAAAATGTTTCACAACAATCTATAATGCATAGCTTTTGTATCGCAGGTCTCTAAAACAAAAAAAATTCACATCTTCCTGGTTTGCAAACAAATTTTGGAGCAGCAATGCTAGAGAGTGACAAAAACAACCGAAATTATTCGAGGAAACAGTCCCTCACTTTGAATAGCTCATTCTAATGTATTAATTTATAGAAATACTTTCACCCACTCTGCCACTTTTCATAACACAAATGACAATCAATCAGCGCCTTTCTTTCCTTAAAGCGGTTTACAATGGGATTCACTGATGATTCCGTCATTGGTGATTTCTGATTTTTCACTCCTGCAAAAGAAGGGTAACCACCTTTTGTGAGACGGTGCATTCTTCTTGTATTCATCTAATCAAGAAGGATTCCTCTCTGCAAACAAATAAAAAAAAAAAAAGTCTTATAAATTTACGGGGCCCTCATCCCTTAACTGGCCAGCATCTGGACCTCTGATGCATCATTAGTACTCTGCATCTGGTGCTGAAGTCCTTATAGGAGTTTGCAATTCTATAAGAGGCTGGTCATCAGGGAGTCAGAAGCATGACAGAAGTGCTGGAGATAATAGTTACTGAAGCCCTTCCATGCTCTAATTCTGTTTTCTCATCTATTTCCTTGTGGCCTACTGCCTCCTAATATTAACTGAGCAAAGAATCAGGCCAATTCAGAATAATTCATAAGAGCATGGTATAAATTATCATTAGGTAATGTTACAATAAAAACCTTCCCACCCACGGCTATAAGTGGGGCATGAGTACCAAGAAGTTAGTCTGTCAGGAGCCATCAGCATGGGAGGAAAGATAAAGACAAGAGTCAGTGAGACCCCTCCCTACTCAAATTCCTCACTGGGCTCTCCTTCTGTGTACCACCACAAATCAAAACAAGGCACTGAAAAGAATCAGAACAATTTACAGTGATCCCAAAGTGCATCATGCGAATTACCCCCTCTTAATATTCCAAACAGTAGGACATTTTGATTTTTTTTGCACATGTGCTTTTACTTTCAATTTTTTGTTATAAAAAAACAGAGCCATTCAAAGCACGTCTCATTCACAAAGACTTTGTGCAAGAAACTCAAACACATGTGTAAAAGGGGGAACAGCCATTACAACGCGGTTATTACCACGCTGTGCAGTTACATCGCATGCGTTACAACGCATGCGATGTTACAACGCTATGCCATTAGAACGCAAGTCTGTACATCAACTTGCGCTAGATGGCGTGCTAACATTACAAATAGTGTAGTTTACTATCCCAACACCTTCCCTACTGTTAAGTGGACTGGAGTTGGAATAGTAAATTACACTTTTTTAATGTCAGCACGCCATCTAGCGCAAGTCGATGTAAAGACTTGCGTTCTAATGGCATAGCGTTGTAACATCGCATGCGTTGTAACGCATGCGATGTAACTGCACGCGTGGTAAAAACCCGCGTTGTAATATCATACATCCGTGTAAAAGTGGTTTTCAAGGATGAAAGTAGAAGATCCTAATTCATGGACTTAGGTAGAGACTTCTCTCTGCAAGTTGCACTGGTCAGTGTTGAAAGTCCACTAGATGGTAGATCTTACACATTGGTAAATGTAAGTCAGAAAAAAGGAAAGGGCTGTTCCCATCAGCAGAAGTTAATAGTGATTATTGTAACCTGAATGCAGCGCGCAGAAGCATTTGGTTTTTTTTAATGTAAAGGTAAAGCTAAATGTTAAAAAGGTGATGAAAGATGTCAGCGAAGTCATATATATGCATTACTCTAGAGAAATAAACAAACCCTACGAAATAGACTTTGGAAGCACTTAACTGTAAATCAAATTAATTAAAATAAAAAACACGAATTATTTCCCTTTATGGTATGCGCTCTATGAACAGAGAATGTCTCCCTGACAAATTTGCTTAGTAAGGTCACAGAAGTTGTCCTTGCAACTGTGTTGAATAAAATGAGAGGGAGAGTCAGAGGAATTTCTCCAAAGAGATGTGAACTGAACGTCCTCCCTAAGTGCATCAGCTTCATAGAGGAACAAGGCAGGGCTGTCCTCTTTCCCCCAAATGTTTGCATTATTTCTAGATCAGCATTTACAAGCTCTAACGGCTTTATTTAATTTTCCATCAATTCGGTTGCATAATTCAGAGGTTTAGGTGTTTGCTTATGCCAAGATATTGCCATCTTATCTTCTGCACCCTATTTGTTCTCAGCAGCAATTCGAAATAGCGGCATACCAGTCCAGTTTTGGGCCGCATCTGGCTATAACTTCATATCACAAAGACACAGGTTGTGCTGGTTAGAGCCTGCGCACTTAACATTTCAGAGCTCATCGAGACGGATGCATTGCCTCTCCTGTGCCCCACATCCTTGACACTGGACTTCGCATGACAAGCCCTGTCGACAGGATCCTCAGCAACAATGCATCAGGACCTTGCACCACAGCCTCACTGCATCTCGGAACTGATGCATCGTCTTGGCTGTGCTATGCATTTTTGGCGTGGATCCACCCAAGCGCTCAACAACCAGGATTAAGGTACTTTGTTTCAGCTGGCTTGACTGGGTCTCTATATCTAGCCCACACTCCATCGCAGTCATCTGGAACGAACATTTGACGTTGTCCCAGTCCGGCGCAAATAGCGTTTTTTGCTTCTAGATGCTTTTTTACCTAAAAACTTAGAAATTCGGTATCACATATTCTACTATTTGGATTTTTGTCATTTTGGTTTTGTTTCATGTATTACATTAAGCTCTATTGTTCTAACCTGGTGTGGAATCTTTTTGTGTGTTGTTTTCACTGTTTTATTGTTTGAAGTGTTGCACACATACTTTACACATTGCCTATAAGTTAAGCCTGACTGCTCAATGCCAAGCCCCAAGAGGGGGAGCACAGGTTAATTTAGATTTTACCTACTTCTTACCCTGGACAACCAACAAACCCAGTTTCTAACAGTGGTAAATTTTCCCTCTGAAGCATCTGACTCTGCAAAATGTCTCGGGGTGCCTGTTTCGACAGACAGGTGGGAATTTATCCGCTTTCTTCAGGATGCTCCATAAAAGGAGCCAATTTTAACCTTTAGGAAATTCGATCACTTATATTTGGGCCTAATTGGTCCGTATAATGTTATAAAAATTACGATCTTGCCTCACTACCATTATTTTTTAAAGTCTGTACCCATTTACGTTCCAAAAACATTTTTAAAAAAGTTGAATCACGCTGACATTCATCTGGTTTTAGAAGAAACCATGTTTCTTAGATACAATGTCTTGAGACTCCTCGCAACATGGGCAGTATGTCTCTCCCATCTATGTGGTTGTAATGTATCTAATATTTTACATTTTGACTTTCAGTTGTCATGGAGAGGAGGCAATGCCCTTGGGGCATTTTTTCAGATTATCATGGTATAGGATAGGCTTTAAAGCCACCAATAGGTTTGATACAGAGTACTTTAAACATACCAGGTTTAAAACTATCATTGTATTCCATAAAATATGGCAGAGCATAAGGAGCTTGTGCAACATGTACTGTTTAAATCAGCTAACACCCCCTAGGTGATCATTCTAGCATGCCATCATCTATAATACTAGTTATGTATCTTTTTGGTGAGCTCTACATGTTATCACTGCAACAGCGTAGATATGATTATTCTTTACATGACATATACACTAGATTTGACACTGAAATAATACCATGTACCTTACACACGTTGAAGAATACCATCACAGAAACAAAGAAACATTGAATTATCAGCCCAGTGAAAAGTGCTTGATTAGCTAGAAACCGTAAAATTAATCAAATAATATTAATAACAAGATGTTATGATGGCTAATGAGAAATTTAGCATTTCTATTGATTTTAATTAAAGAGTGTTTTCACAAACTCGACACTTGCACAACTCAAGGTTGATAAGGGTTGCATGCTTGAAACTTACAATTTAAAACCTAACATCATAAAGAACTTATATCAATGAAAATGATTTTGTTTTAATGATTTTTAGAATTAGTTTATATGTTGCTACATTTGAAATTCGTATGAGTGGTCTACTGTATTTAGGATTATTTTTATTATATAATAATTACTGAAAAACTATTATAGTTTCTCAATTTGAAATGTTTGCTTACTTTCTTATGGTTTGAATAGTTATCAATGAGTTGATTCACTAAAAGAAGATGTTTCTAAGACATTGAAATTTTGTTGCTTAGGCTACATTATTTCATGGCATGGCAGAATGAACTTTGACATGTTTCTTTCAAATGTTGCTTTAACTATTCTTGCCTAATGTAACAATTTGTCTACGAATGAAGCCTTAGTTCTTGTGTGTTTGAATTGGTGTGAACTGATCCTTGGAATGTACCCACGATGGAGCTACAAATACATTTTTCGTTTTGTAAATAAACTGTGAGGATAGCAAAGACTGTGATTTCTCATGACTAGCTTAGGAAACAATGCTGGAGTAGCATATGGTATCTGACAAACAGAAGATGACCACACAAAGGACAGACCACGGTGGTCCGATTGCTGATGTCACAACTGCATCACCTATGCTATAAAGATGATCTCCCCAAAGGGCATGGGTGAAGGATGAGGATTAGATTGGAGACACAGACTAAAGAGCTCTCTTACTTTTTGGCTCTCCTTTTTTCCCAATGACTTGGGAGGTTTTTCAGCTGGTGGTGTAACTGCTGATCGATTTGGACTCCTTCTCTTCCCAACAACCTGAGCTTAACATTCTGATTTTTCCATTCCAATGAACTTGCTAACTTAACTCTTTGGATAGATTTAGTGAGGTACAAAACCTAAACTTTCCTGATTTTTTTTATCCTTTCCCCATTTTCATGAACATTTCCTTAGAGGATTTTACCTTGATTCTTTGACCCCTTTCCTGAATGAGGGTTTTCCTCCTTCTAACCATCGTCCTTCCTTCATTGGTAGTGGGAATCTATAATGCTTAGACCATCCCCGTTGAAATTCCTTGACTAAATGTGTAGTTTGATACTACGTGTTATTGGCATTCTAACTGAGATACCTAAAATGTTGCTTGTATGCATTGATTTTGGATCATTAATACAATAGCTAATTTATCTAAATTTCAATGAGTCTGTTATCGTGTCCTGATGTTTTTTATTGATTCTAGACGCGTAATAGGGAGAGTCATAAATTGTTTTCAGAGCATCAAGTTCTGCATCTTCTGTTCTGTGTTGCCACTGCAGAACTCTTAGTGTGTTTAATTTTGATCATCTGGAGCCGTATTATAGAAAGTGCCCTGGGAGGCACAACGGGCATGTGTACCCACTTTGTGCACCCCTGGGACACTTTGGTATTACATAATGGGCCACAGACACTTGTGCTGCCCCTTCTGTAAGACAGATAGTGTTGGTGCACATTTAGCGCCAGCACTATTTCAAGAGGGCATTCCCCCGTTTGCATTGGGGCGTGGTCCCATGCAAATGAGATAATCTCTTTACCCCTGTGCCCGTGCTGTATTAATGATGCTGGTGCAAAGGCAAAGAAGCTGTGATAGTATGCCACAAAAAGGTAGTGCACTATCAGTGTGCCCCCTGATGGCAGCCCTCTGGAAGGGGAAAGTGGGTTCTATAGACCCCCCAGACATCCCCTTGAGGCGAGTGCAAGGGGATGTTACAGGATCACTAATTCGGCACAGTGAAATCCTGCACAGTGAAACAAAGAGCGGCTTTGAAACAGCCACTCCGTATTTCATTTGAATGTGCTGTTCCCTGTGGGGAAGCAAGATGGAGGCCGCTTGAGGTTGTAGGAGCGGGTCTGCCAACATAGCACTGTGAATGGCTTGAATACGGGGACGACTGAATCAGATATAGTGCACTTACCTGCTGGATGTTTTTGAACGTTGGGATTTTGGGTGCCGAAGCCAAAGCAGCGGTGGACGGCTTTTCAGAGGACAGGCAGTCACGGAGATACAGCGCGGCATTGGAGCTGCTGATAAATCGAGTCCTCGCCTCTGTTGGGTGTCGGCGCTGCCAGCGGAGATTGGCCACGAGGATGCCCTCTAAAACCGCTGGCTCGACAAGAGGAAAGGCCGGAGTGCCCTTGACCACGGACTCTGTCAGCAATGAGGGGAAACACGGTGGACGACGGACACTGCAGGCTGCAGCGCTGGTATCTGTGAAGGAAAGGGAGCTGACTCCAGTGAGAGGAAGAGGCGGGGACCTCGTCTGGACGGCGTGCGCCGGGAGGTTCCGTGTTGGAAATGTTGCACTTCGCCTGACCCAGGTCTTCTTTCAATTCGCCCACTTTATTCTCAAGGGCTGTGGTCCTAGAATTTATATGGTCTACTTTTTTTCCAGGGATTCGCAGAAATTCCTTATTTCCCCTTGGTTCACTGTGAATACTGCAAATCCTCTCTTTATGTCTTCTGATAATGTAGCAAAGAGGCCTTCCAGACCTACTGGTGAAGATAAGGATCGCAACGCCAAAAGAGTATCCCTTTCTCATTCCTCCTCCATATTACTGTTAAACATTTTCGATACCTGTAGTTGTGGTTCACTCAGAACACCGACCAAAAGGTCATTACTCGGAGCACTTCTACCCTTTGAGGGCTCCCCTAGCTCACTTTGCTGGGGGACCAAAACTGTTCCTCGTTCTAATGTTGCCTCCATCATACTCATAGGGGTTATGCCCAAGAAAAAATCTGATACTATAGGAGGAGTTATATCTACCGAGCGCTGCTCCAGGGGTTCAGGTTGCACACCAACAACCAGCACTTCTGGTTGAATCCTAAAATAAGAACATAGCGACTGAGTCACTTTGACAACACTATTAATTGCCCTGTTCCTTCATTTCTTTGTTTTAATAGATTTCCCCTTCACCGGATAAACCTGGAAGGCAGAGCCCCCACTTAGAGAATTAACTCCTTCGCTTGGGGAGGCCTCTACTCCACCGGGGGAAAGCCTAACAGTAGCAGTAAAAATTTGCGATGAATCAGCGTCGGGGTTATCTTTCCCGATATCTGCTTTACCAGAGGCAGTTTTAATGTTTATTTTTATCTTTGCTTTTCTATTGTCCACTGTGACCCCCTTTTTAATTTTCCTTTGTGCTCTCCTAATCACTATGGATGGACTTGCAGCAGGGGAGGAATTTTCTTGTAGATTTTGGAGGGTCTGAAAGCGACCAGAAAGATGCACTAATGAGGGACCTGACCCCCTCACCTCCAGTTCGCCTCCAGTACCTTGTTCTGGATCACCAGCAATCACCTCCCTTCCCTCTCCAACCTTACCATCCTCCTTCTGCTCCTGCTCCTGTGCAAGATCTTCGTGAGAGTCGTTAATGTCCCTCACATGCTGGAAAAAGTCGCAAATACTTTTTCCATTCCCCCTGAGGAAGCCTCGTGCGGCCGCCTTGTGCCCTCTCCGTAGCTCCAGGGCGGCTACCAGCAGAAGGGGAGGTGAAGGAAGACGTATCCCCACCTCCTCTCTGTACATTCCTGGCGTCTCGCGTCCTGCATTGTTCTCATGGGGAGATACTCGCAGCTGAATCGGCAATAAACAGATAAGTTTCTTCAAACAAAATTTGCCGGCAATTGAAAATTAATCCCTCTGTTCCTCATTTAGCCGGTTTCTAATCGGCTCTCTCCACGGGTTTCACTTCATTGGTGGCCGGTGCGGGAGCTCCGGGAGCTAGCGGCTAATGCGCGGCCACCATGTTCCCCCCGAGGAAACAACCATCGTCAGTCCCTCGATTTAAGATTATTATAAGTGCGTGCAGAGTTTGGGGTAAAATTCTAAAACATATGAATAATAAGAAAATTACAAAGTATATTACACCCATCTGGAGATCATCAGTATGTCCCCCTGGGTTTTATGATACTATGGGGAAACAATGGGAGCAACTCGGCTTAAGGACAGTTGGGGATATTCAATCAAAAGGCCAACTATACTCATTTGAAACAGCCACTCCGTATTTCACTTGAATGTGCTGTCACATGTGGGGAAGCAAGATGGTGGCCGCTTGAGGTGGTAGGAGCGGGTCTGCCAACATAGCACTGTGAATGGCTTGAATACGGGGATGACTGAATCAGATATAGTGCACTTACCTGCTGGATGTTTTTCAACATTGGAATCTTGGGTGTCGAAGTCAAAACGGTGGTGGACGGCTGTTCAGAGGACAGGCAGTCACGCAGATACAGCATGGCATTGGAGCTGCTGATAAATCGAGTCCTCGCCTCTGTTGGGTGTCGGCACTGCCGGCGGAGATTGGCCACGTGGATGGCCTCTAAAACCGCTGGCTCGACAAGAGGAAAGGTTGAAGTGCCCTCGACCATGGACTCTGTCAGCAATGAGGGGCAACACGGTGGACGACGGATGCTGCAGCGCTGGTATCTGTGAAGGAAAGGGAGCCGACTCCAGTGAGAGGAAGAGGTGGGACCTCATTTGGACGGCGTGCGCCGGGAGGTTCCATGTTGGAAATGTTGCGTGGAAGATAGACTGTAAGCATGGGCTCAGACACAGGCACTGCAGAGATTGAGGTGGGGGCTCTCCCTCACGGACCAGATCGGGATGTAGTTGTTTCTGGAGAGGAAAGCGCTCATATACAACCGGCTGAAGAACTATCTTTGGGAAGTTTGACTGTAAGTACTGAGGTACAAAAAGAGAATGAAAAGGAGAAGGCGCTTGTGCTTGCTAAAACTTATGACTTGAAGCAGAGTGGGCAAGATGGGGAACATGGGGATAAACAGGCAATTAGCAAGGGGGAGATAGGAGGAGGAGCTATAACAGGGGACACAATGGGTCTCAGGTCCTCAGTAATAGACACAGTCATGCAAGTGGAACATAAAGAACATCCTTTAATCCATGAGAAAGAGATACAGCCTGTAAGTACTGAAATCGAGACAGACCCTAATGACTGCTTCTTTTCTCTGTCTGATGGTCAGGAGTGGTCGGTTGGCGACTCAGGATCCTCAAATATATCCAGTGAAAATGAAAGTGACTCAAAGAAAGTAGGAGATTCTCTCTTCATGACTGCTCGTCGGGCTGGGTATAAGAAAATGGGGCAACATCTAGAAAGGACAGCAAGCTTGAAATGAGATTATTCCCTAACTGAATCAACTAGCACTAGCACTGCCCCAAATGTAGTACCTCATGACATCTCCGGCTCGCAAGCCCCGACATAGGAAACAGTCTTGCAGACTATCTTACAGCACCGTGAGGAGACATGGGCAGATGCCCGTAAACCCCAGAGTGCAGCACGGAAAGTCCAGGGTGCAGTAAGAAAGCTAACTAAGACGTGTAATAATATAGGTGAGCGCCTTACAGAGCTCGAAACTAGAGTTAGCAATGTTGAGACGGAGGTCACTGAAAAACTTGCACAGTCTAGTGAACAGGAGATACGACTCATTGATATGCAATGGAAATTGGAAGACAGTGAGAATCGCCAACGGCATAATAATCTGAGGGTTTTAGGAGTCCCTGAAGGGAAGGAGGGATCAGACATCAGTACTTATGTGCTGGATGTCTTTCGGCAAGCTTTTCCAGAAATCTCAGATTGGAATTGGCAACAGGCGGTCCAGAGAGTACATAGGACGCCATTTACGCCTGAAAAATGCAGCCAGGGAAGGATCAAGACCCAGAGCCATCCTGGTATTTTTCGGTAACTTTCTTTAGAGACAGGCAATATTTGAAAAAGTCAGGCTAGAAGCCAGGAGAAATGGAAGTGATGTTTCTTTTTTTGTTAGACCAGACTTCTGCCATGTCACCGTCGAGAGAAGGTGACGATTTCGGGTGGCAGGGACAAAATAGGGTGAAAAAATTCAGAGAGATAATTGGTGAAATTTTTTAACATGATTACAAAATGCTAAGAAATAGGATAGAATTTGGAATAAATTGCTAAAACTTAGGACAAAAGGAGAAACGGATTAAAAAAGGACGACTTATTTGTAAAAATGGGTAAGATGTCTATTTGCTCAGTCAATATAGGGTGGTTAGGGGACAGGAATAAACCAGACCGGACTATGGAAATGCTAAGACCGAACAATTCAGATATTGTCGCTCTCCAAGAGACACATATACCCTGGGAAAAGAGAGGTTTGATCGCAATAGGAGGGTATTCGCTTATGTCTTGCTCTACGCAAACCTCTAATATTAGAGGGGTGGACATCCTTGCTAAGAATCGAATAGGACCAGCTAGACGGATATTGGGTGATGCAGGAACGAGATGGGCCCTGGTGGAGTTAGAGCTTGGAATAACAATATTAACAATTTATGGCTCAAATCAAGATAAGCCCAAGATATTTGAGGATCTGTAGGTGGAGCTGGCAGCTTGGCCTACCCCTTTAAATATGTGTTAGGATCTTAGCATACGCTTAGGAGTAGGAGGCACAATGCCTAGTAGGTACCAAGAACGGAAGCCTAAAGTTTATAGAGCACTAACATCATTAATTGGTAGTCATGGGCTAGTAGATGTGTGGGAATCTATTTTCCCTTCTGACCCGGGATACACATATTTTTCTTATCCTCACCAGAAATACGTTAGGTTGGATAATTTTTTTATTTCGAAGCAGATTTTGGGAGGGGCAGAGATAGAAATGCTACCTAATCTAATGTCGGACCATAATCCCTTGAATTTAGGGCTAAGATTACACCAGGTACAAATGTCGCAATCACAATGGACCTTTGACCGGCAACTATTGGTGGATCAGGAATACGTGCGTTATTTTAAGAAGTGGATAATAGATTTTTTTAACATGAATAGATATAGTGCCTCGCGTAATATGGTCTGGGATGCGTTTAAGGCGGGAGTAAGGGGGGAGATGGTAGGCTTCGTCTATAATAAAAAACAGCATAAGAGAAGAAGATCAAGCAACTGCGAGCTAAGCTCCGGGATTTAGAGAAAGAGCATATGGGTAAGATAATGCAGGGGATGGGGTAGTAATATCTAACTACCCAGTTAGATATTACTTTGACTAAAGCAGAAATTGGGGCATATTATTCTCAAAATGTAGCAGCAGGATATCAGACTCACAGGCCAGAGAGCTATGAATATGGGGAAACAGTGGGAAAACCTTAAAGACAAGACAAAAGATAGTGAAGAAACAAATAACCTCAATAATAAGTCAGGGAACCTTTTACACAGAGCCGGGGGACATAGTGGATGTCTTCCATAGGTTTTATCAAGATCTTTATACAGAAGAGAACCAGGGTCCACATGGAAATGTATTTATGAGGACCAGTGAAGGGTATAGGAGGTTGGGGGGATGCGAGAGACAAGTTGGAGTTAGAACTTACAATGGAAGAGATACAAATAGCGATACAGCAGCTGGCCTCAGGTAAGGCTGCTGGCTTTATAAGATCCCAATAGAATTTTATGAAGTTTTTTCAGAAGAGTTAGTCCCTTCACTTTGGGATCTGTCTCTGGGCGTGCAGTATTCTGGACATCCACCAGATTCTTGGAAAGGTACCAATATTGTTATCGTCCCGAAAAAGGATAAACCACAGGATATGCCTACTTCTTACAGGCCCATTTCCCTAATTAATTCAGATGCAGAAATCTACTCC
This sequence comes from Triturus cristatus, assembly GCF_964204655.1. Lineage (NCBI taxonomy): Eukaryota > Metazoa > Chordata > Amphibia > Caudata > Salamandridae > Triturus > Triturus cristatus. Next base: position 681,484,606 of record NC_140587.1, read on the forward strand.
AAAATCCTGGTGAATCACCTCCAGACTTGTGTCACCTTGGCAACACGGTTTCATGCCAGGTAGAGATACAACTGATCATATAAGATGAGCCGTGGCCTTATTTGATATTGCACTTGAAACTAATGATAGTTTGGCTATGATCCCCCTGGACGCGGAAAAAGCATTCGACAGGGTGGCATGGGAGAATTTTTGGAGAATTTTGGCTGCCAAAGGATTTGGCCCTCGGGTAATCAATGCAATTAAAGCTATGTATAAGGCACCATATGCGAAGTTACAGTTGATGGGAAAAGAGCCAGACATTGTAAGTGTATCAAGGGGGACAAGGCAGGGGTGACCCTGCTCCCCAATTTTATTTGCCCTGTATATAGACCCGTTCCTTCAAGCAATAATTGAGAATCAGGCAATTATGCCAGCGACAACTCAGGAGTTCAATACTAAAGTATTGGCTTATGTGGATGATATCGCGGTACTAACACCTGACCCTGAGGGAGGAATGAAGGAAATAGAAACTATGGCTACTATATTTGGTAGGGAGTCAGGGTATCTATTAAATAAATCTAACACCCAGATAGTCTGTTCTGAAAAGGTCATTTATCAGGATAGCCAGCGAGTACCTATGGCCACCTATCTCGGGGTTAGGGTTAGTCCGGATATAGATCAAATTGCCCAAATCAATTTTAACCCCTTGATTAATAAAATAGCTACTGACCTTAGGCTCACTGCACCAAACCATTATAGGAAGAATCAATGTCCTTAAAATGGTAATGCTCCCCAAGGTACTGTATTTGTTTAGGGCACTTCTGATAGAAATTGAGGGTTCAATAATAAAAACTTTAGACTCTATATTTAGCAAATTTATCTGGCAATATGGTAAGGTGAGGAGATCCCTAAAGTTTCTTGTCTTGCCACAAGCACCGGGAGGCTGGGCTGCTCCTAATCTTACCTTTTATCAATGGGCAGCATTTTTACAACATTGGAACATACTCTTCTTTGATAATGATGGCAGAGTTAGTGGGGCACAGGCTGAGGGCCTCCCGACAATTTATGAGTTGGCATTAGGGGGAAGGGCAAGAGCACTGCTGCTACATCAGGTTGAACCTAGTTACTATAAAAAGGTTTGATTTAAGATTATTAAAAGTGTGTAGAGAGTCTGGGGTAAAATTCAAAAACATATGAATAATAAGAAAATTACAAAGTATACACCCATCTGGAGATCATCACTATGCCCCCCCGGGTTTTTCTGATACTATGGGGAAACAATGGGAGCAACTCGGCTTAAGGACAGTTGGGGATATTCAATCAAAAGGCCAGCTATACTCATTTGCCAAGTTACAGAGTATGGAATATTGGATAGGCATTATTTTAAATATCTTCAAATAAAGTTTTTTTTTGGTAAATAAAAAAGCAGGTACTCCCAAGCACTAAAATTACATTGTTTGAGACCATGGGGAAACCAAGCTGTAAAATTAAACATCTATATGGTATAATGATGGAGCAAGTCCCTGATGACATCGAAAAAATAGAAACACAATGTTCCAGTAGATTAGAATATGCTGATTTGGATATAGATATGTCATTGCGGATGGCTCAGAAAACGCTCTCTTCAGCCAATTTAAAGGCGCAACATTATAAAACTATTTACAACTTATATTTTACACCCGCCAAATATTTAAATGGGGGAAAAGGGAGGACGACAAATGTCCTCGATGTGGAGTTGGACCAGCAGAAGAGATCCCCATGTTTTATGGTTGTCTGCAGCTTGATTTGTCAAAAAGAGAACTAGTAAAGTTCTGGCAAAAGATTTTTGGTAAACCAGTGGAACTAACCCCTTCACTTATGATGGTGGGATTTGATAACAGTATGGGGCTAGATCAAGTCCAAAGTAGTATCACGTTTATTTCAGTTACTATACTCAGGTTACTTATTGCAACTAGATGGAAGGATCCAATGTGTTTTCATGAGTATCTGGCCCGCTTTATAGCTGTGTATACATTTTAACAGGCTCTGTATGCCTGTAAGGGGCTCCAGGCTAAAAAATGGAGTACGAAATTATGGGCTGCAATTACGAAGTGGTTAAAGAGGTTAGGGTAATATATATAGTATATCTATTATATTGAGACTATTTAGATCAAGTGGGTTATAATAGTGAGATTAATCATTTTTTTCCTTCCCTCTTTTTTTTGGCATGGCTTTACTCTCTGTTTTCCACTTTTCCGTAATGAATTATGTATATAATATGTTTTTTTGGAAATCAGCATCTACCTTGGAATTTTTAATGTAAGATGTAGCAATTTGGATTATTGAATAATGATTGAAGAAAGGAATACGTTTTGAGTATGATTATATGTATAATATATCTCTCTGAATTAACAATAAAAAAAAAATGAATGTGCTGTCCCCAGGGCAGCACGAGTTCACAGCTACCAAAAGGGCAGTGCATGATAGGGCATAGTTTGTTTGCCCATGGCACACTTATTTAAAGGTGCAGCATGACGCAAACAGGAAAAGTGCTCTCTATCTGTAATAGGGCCCCAGGCCACAAGGTGGAATAGACATATTGATAGAGAGGTTTTAATAGACGAACTTAGGCAGAGCAACCTCCGTGCTCAATCAATCCTGAATGTCTCTTGTATTTCAGTACATCATTTGAAACTATTACATAATTTTGCTACACTCTTTGTCTAGTACACAAACGAGGGCTTAAAGAGAATTCTAAGTGTTTTGATGTCAAAGCTCAGAGGCAGATATTACACATATTTTCGCTATCTGTTGTTTGATCCAAAATTATTGGAATTTAGTTTTTTTTGTCAACTGAATCATTTAATGAAAACCAATATACCCTGAGATGCTTAATTGATTTTATTGGACCACTCACCCAGGAACTCTCATTCTAAAATAGTATATTCTTTTTTACATTAACGTCATCCAACTTGAAATAGCTAGCTTGTGGCTTCAAAATTCATCGAAATCCTATGGTATTGGTGCAGGAGTTCACCACATTATGCTAGTTAGAAATATCCATTATACAAAATGATCCACGCCATAATACACATATAAGACGTTGGGACAGTGCTTAATTTGTGCCGGTGGTTTCCACAGCACCGGCCATTATTTGTCAGCATCAGTCTGCCACAAAGTTGCGCTGTCTGTCTAATTTATTGATGACCACAACAACAGTAAATTATTGATTCAATATACATTAAAAATTACTATTACCTGCCGCCCAAACCATTCTTATAGCTTGGGGACTTGGAATAGTCTGAATTGTCAGACTTGTAGGAGTGTGACAGTTAGTAGTTGTGTTGTTACTGGCTGCTTGGCAGGGTCAATGTGTGGTGCAAGCAGAAGTGGCCTCCTGACGAGAGCCCTGGCACTTATTGTTTTACAAATTAAGCACTGCTTTGGAATCCTATAAAAGATTGGCTGCAGAATCTAATTCCTGGGTACTCTCCTGAAATCTTCTAGGTTTATTTTCTTAGTTCGCCATTGTCTAAAGCAGAGTTCTTCAAAATAGGGGGCGGGACCCCTGGGGGGGCTCTAATTTATGTCAGGGGAGGCACCAGGCACTGTCCAAGTGAATCATCATGCTAAAAGAAGTGCTTTTTTTTACTGAAAGAAAATAGAGGGGCGGAAAGACACTTCATACTGGTCTATTACTAAAATCTTTAGTCACTCATATGACTGGGAGAAAGTGTCAAAGGGGGAGGGCCACTGAATTATATTTTTACACTTTAGACCTGGCTGACAAGAATAGTATGTTGGCAGGCATGTATTTGATTCCATTTTTAAAATGGATATCTGCAATGTTTAAATATGTTTATATATATTACAAGGTTGTCAATGTTATAGAATAATTGGGAAAAATATGTTTTCATTCAGGGGGCCAGGCCCTTAAAAAGTTTGAAGACCTCTGGTCTAGGGTTTAAATCACTACCTTAAGGATAATTGGGGGTTACAGTAATTATAAAAAGATAGACCCTCACACACCTAGTGCTGCATGCTTCATCATCAGTTCTTCCAACTAGTATTCGGAGGTTCATGTGTGAAGCTGAATTGCAGTAGTTTGAATGTACTTTAAGGTGAAGGAGTTCTTAACAATGGTATGAAATGAGGAAAACATAAAGCAGTCAAGATTGTGTGAAGGTAGACCCCTCAATGGTGAAAACTGATTTCATGCATCTCTATCCACAAGATTAAAAGCAACCTGATCTATATCAGGCCCTGCATGAGGTGTTTCAGCATCTTACATGAACACTAATGGGAGTGTGACATTGGTTGACACACTCAACTGTGAACTGATTGTAATGACTACCTTTTATCAACTGCTAACATCCAGTCCAAGGAATCGAAGTATGCTGTTGAAACTGGAGTATGACCTTTTGCTTTCTGGTGCCTACAAAAGGCCAGGCTAAGTGGAAAAAAGGTGTTTGTAGCTGATATGGGGTGGCAACTGCTAAGTAAATAAGTCCCAATCTGACTTCATGCCAAATGCACTTTCCAGTTACCCAAAATGCCTTTAAAATTGTGGTCCCCAGGCATCTTGAATCAAGGCTGTAGTTGGTTAAAAAGACTCTATCAGCATATAACGTTAGAGCTCAGTCAAGTTAGAACTAATAATGCATAATGTCCCTTTACTCACAAAAGTGAATGGTGGTACAATGAAAAACCAACCGCTTTAGTGTCCACTACCATGTGCATCCTTAAGAGGGGGAATATGTCTGTTGGGGTTTATAAAGGGGACGCAGCATCACAAACTTGGAGATTTCACACACAGATGTGTTCTGGTGGAGGCCGATCAGCACTATTCATCAATGATTACTGTTGGCAGTAGGACTTGTTGCTGGTGTGCTTATTGTGGTGAGGCAACCGGGGTTGTTTGCATGCATATGTCTTGAGACGACAGGGGATATATAAGAGTGTTTGCCTTACATTTGTGTCTCTCACAGCAATAAAAGTAATTAGGATATTGTATCACTGTTGGGAATACCAAGCAAGTGTGACGAAAAGATGCAGTTGGTGCCTGTACAACTTTGTTATATCATAACATCAGATTGCCACTGTTAGAAATGGGGGTCTCTAGTGGGCAGGTTGTTACATTTTCCAAGTAGAGACCCTTTTTACTAGTCAGGATAAGGGGGATGCACTACTGAAATAACCCTTGCTCACCCCCTTGGTAGCCTGGCACAAGCAGTCAGGCGTATCTCAGAGGCAGTGTTTAAAGCATTTGCACATAACCAACAGTAATACAGTGAAAACACTACAAACTGACACCACACCAGTATTAGAATAATATGCAATATTTTATATAGTTAAAACAAGATCAAAAATTATAAAAATCCACAATACAGTTCTCAAGAATCTAAATAATTAAAAAGAGGCTTATAATACAGTTCCTTGAAGTCGATAGCTCCGTCCGGAGCTATCACGTTGTCGGGAACAACAAATCCAAATAGTTCTGGCTGACCGCGGCGGCTCGAGCCAGCTATGGTGTCTGGAAAACCCGCAAAACAGTACCTTTAGAACTGCAAGGTGTTGGCGACCTCTTGTTGAGCTCCAAAGAGCCTTCGTCGGTAGGCATTGGTTCCGGAGGTCAGTGCAGGAGCCATTGGGTCCTTGAAGTCACACGTGTTGCAGATCGAACTCCTCGCAGTTGAATTCGGGAGCGCTGGCATCGGGAGGCGTCAGGGCTGCAGTTCGAAGTGCAGCAGTGCGGCGATCGGTGTCCTTAGGTCACGTGCAGGCAGCGGATTGGTGACGGTCATCCAGCGGCGTTGGTTAGACCAGGGCTGCAGTGCGAAGTGTTGCGGTGCTGGCAGGTCATGCTACAAGCAACGTCGTCATCGTTGCTGAAGCACTGACGGTGGCTGACAAACTGGAGTCGATGGTGCCAGTGTTTGTAGGTCAAGACTGTGGTGTGAGATGAGGACGGTGCATTGTGTAACTTACAAGCAGTGCCCTTGAATCACGGTGCATGCAGAGGCATTGATGTCAGCGTGGAACGTCGTGGTCAGTGATACCAGGGCTGCAGTACAAAGCAAGACAATACTTTGTGTTCTCCACAAATGGTATCCACAGGTCACGATGCAGGCAGCAGCATCGGTGATGGCATCATGGTATCGTCGAGGATACCAAGGTGGCTGTGTGTGAAATGAGGCGGTGCGAAGGGCCGTGCCCACAGTTCACGGTGGAAGCAGCGGTGTGGTGGTGGCATCAGACCGCGTCGTCGGTGAGACCAGGGTTGCAGTGTGAGGTGCGGCAGTGTCCTCTGTGGTGTCTTCAGATCACAGAGCCAGCAGCAGCATCACTGACAGCGTTGGGCTACCATTTTCCTCTGTGGCAGCGGAAACATCCAGTTCCAGAAGCCGGTACCCACAAAATGTTGAATTCTTTGATTTCCCTGAGACTTTCAACAGGAGGCAAGCTCTACATTAAGCCCCTGGCAATACTTTGAATGCAGAAAGAACAGTCAAATCCTTTCCCTGTCCAAGACAAAAGCAGCAACTGCAGGCCAACCCAGCAAAGCTCACAACAAAGGGGCAGTACTCCTCCTGGCAGCTCTTCCAGCTCTTCTTCCTGGCAGGTACCTTAGTCCAGCAGTAATCTAAAGTTCTGGGGTCTGGGCCCTAATATTTATACCCAGTTTCTCTTTGTTCTTATGGGCAGAGAGTGTCTGTGCTCAGCCCAAACCAGTTCGGTCCTCTCTGGTCCAGCTTCCTGGCAGAAGGTGGAGACAGCATTGTCCATGGCGGACAGGGCCTATTCAGGTGCAAGGGAAATCTCCTCCCACCATTCTAAAAGCAGACCAGGCCTTTTCAGGTCCTAGTAAAAACTCATCCCTCTACTCTAAATGCAGCCCAAGTCTATTCAGCCCAGCCCTGACTCATTCAGGAAAAGCAGGACACACATCAAACCCCACCCCAGTGGCTGTCTGAGAGAATACACATCACCAGCCCCTGTCACTCCAAAGCCAGACAGTCAATCCGCAAACCAGCAGAGGCACAAATGATGGCTAAGCAAGAAAAAACCCACTTTCTAAAAGTGGTATTTTCAAACACGCAATATAAATATAATCTTTACTAAAAGATGCATTTTTATATTCTGAGTTCAGGCACACTAAACTCAATTTTTCTATCTTGTCCCAATGGGAAGTTATATTTATAAGATGTTATAAATAAACTCCTATTCTATCCTATAAGACAGATAGACTATCAATTGTGAAAAATAAAATACACTGTATTTCACTATTAGGACATGTCACACGCCTAAGTACATGTCGTACATTTCACATACACTGCACCCTGCCTATGGGGCAACCTTGGGCCTACCTTAGGGGGGTCTTACATGTAAGAAAAGAGCATGTTAGGGCCTGGCAAGTGGGTGCACATGCCAGGTCCCCATGGCAGTACCAAACTGCGCACAGACACTGCAGTGGCAGGTATGAGTTACATTTACAGGCTGCTCATATGTGTGGCACAATCAGTGCTGCAGGTCCACTAGCATCATTTGATTTCAGGCCCTGGGCACACACAGTGCACTGTACTAGGGACTTAGCAGTAAATCAAATATGCTAATCATGGAATCACCTATCCATAAACACAATTTACAGAGAGAGCATATGCACTTTAGCACTGAATAGCAGTAGTAAAGTGCCCAGAGTCCTAAAACCAACAAAAACAGGGTCAAAATCAGGAGGCCAAAAAGCAAAAAGTCTGGGGGTAAACCCGATGAAAAAGCCATGTCTAACAGCCACATATAACATTTTACAAGAAGGAAAGGTAATATGGAATTTCCCAAAATGAAACTGATGGAAGATGGGTCACTGATTAATATATAGTGAGATCTCACATCTTGTTTATGTAGTTATAGCTTTTCAAAATAATTGGTTCCACTTTATTGCACTATTAATATACCTGTATGAATGTATGACTGTGTGATCATGGATCTAAATCAAGTTTCAGAGAGAGGAGAAACTCACTCCTCAATATATATGGAAAGAATTGTGATTTAGCAATTCATGAAAAATATAATTTTGATGACAACAAAAAATAAAACAGAAATTCCACAATTTAAAAACGGTGTCAAATATATTAGCATTTGAAATGTTAACATGTCTTGTTGATGTAACATTAAAATGATCACTCCATCAACTGGTAAGTAACTTTTTATTATTAGAGCCCTGCAGCAAAGAGTATGTACAATTACTTCAATTGTAACTGCCAGGCCTAAATCCACATTAACAACATAATACATTCAATTCCAAGAGCTTACCTCATAGTCCCCAATGACATACCTCAATTCTACTACCAGTAGCAACACCATAATTGATGTAGTTATAACTTTTTAAGTGAATTGTGTCCACTCTATTGCATCATTGAGACCTGTGAGAAATGCATTATAATTGAACGCTCACAGTTATTTCTTGCCAAGGAAAGTTTTTTTGTGGGTGCTTGATAAATATCAGGGTTTAGGTGCTCGATTTCATGTATTTAAAATCTTTAGGTGTACGTTTTGCTATCATGAAGGGAGACCCCCAAAATGTATTAACTAACAACCAAGTATAAATAGGAAATTATAAGATCAAATAAGACCCCTTATTCCATGAGAGTTATCAAAACAGCCTTGTCAACTATAGAGTTGCACAAAATCTGAAATTAAGTTCTAAATTCTATGAACAAAGAGACTGCTACTCTGTATTCTGTAGCAATGTGTAGTTATACAGTATTATTTCTCTGAAAATGAAGCTGACTGGTGATAATGCACTGAAATCAAGGTGATGTTTAAATGGGTATCTCAAACAAGAAAGGACCTAAAGAGGGAAAAAAGGAGAAAAATGGGATACCCTCCAATCAAACAAAACCCTACTCTCCTGCCACCCGAAAGAACCTTCTATGTACACACTGTTCGCAACGGGTCCTTTGTTTACTCTACAATTAAAGGGCTGCTCCCATATTACAGAAAAAACAAGTGTGGCATTGAAAGCGTGTAAGGAAGTGTAAAAATTGGGGTGGAAATATTTGGGTAAACAATATAGGAAGCGCCTCGTGTAGATAATCACCACAAGCCTGTCAAAGAGTGCTACAGACTGGCTAATATCTCATCATCTGCACTTTCGTACAGATACAGGGGGAAAAAGGCCAATCCCCCAAGATCCTCTTTTGGGGGAAGCCTCGGAGATATGTTCAAAACAGCGTATTTATTAGTACCTGAATCAAAAAGGGGAAAGTTCCTTGGTAGAATGAGAGATCTATCATCACGCTCTGACACACAGACGACCAACAGTGTTAAAAGTATGTCTGAAGTACCCCCGAAACATTTTTTTTTTAAATGTGCGTTGGAATGCATGGTTAAATACAACTGGACATGTTTAGACCACAAAGTACTGAACAGCTGACATTTTTCATTGTCAACGGAAGGATTGTGGCAACTTCATCAGGGCAAGAGGACGAGACCATCACCTCACATCACTGCACATAGACAGAGAGGAGAACAAAACAAAGTATGGGAAGGAGGTGGTCCATGCAATGTTCATAGCCAAAACAATGGGTCAACACATACACACAAAAGGAGAGAAAGGAGAATTTTAAATATATTTCCCACATCACCACCAGAGGATGGCCTACCAGTGGGCAGAAAGGTTCAAACGGTAAAGCGTTACTCAAACATTGCCAAAGCCAATGGGTCTTGCCTGTTTAAACGTCTGATGAATTATTGGCTTTGAAAATTATTGTTTCAATTAGCAGGGTCAAAAAATAAGAAAAAAGTCGTCACTTTGGTGTGTTGATGTGTTGTGAGACCACGCCACATGCGCACAGCACATGAGCAATCTATGAATGGTCTTTTTTTTTTTTAAATACCATTCCAATATGCACTCCAAGAAGGTCCCCAGTGCATGGTTATGCATTGCAAAGCACTGGTGACCATTTGGCAATGTACTGGAATTTCATTTACCATTCAAACAATGGCAGCTGGTGTTCAGTGTGTGTGCACAACATGTGAACCCTTCTTCTACTGGGGCAGGGGGGGTTCAGCTGAAGATCATTTTGAAAGGGTAACACAGTTCATTTTATTGCACAAGTTTCAAATAAATTGGCTGAACATCTATCATCATTGTGTTGGTGTTGTCAGAATTATCTTTACATGCCCACAACAAGTCAAGAATAGACAGCGTTGTGCCATGGATGTAAGTATCAAATGGATAGCCCATATTTTTTTAAGAAGGCCACTCTATGTTAAAAGATGACCCTAAGATTTACCTCGAGAGTCCAGCCCGAATGGCCACATTAAGTACTGGATGAGCCTACTAATCACCAAATAAATGTATATAGTGCAGATTGGTAGTTTGTCTTTCTGCATCAAACACCCCACTCTCTGTTGTTAAATACACTTTGAGGCAATCGCGTTTTATGCCTATGCAGTAATTGGAGAATTGCAGTAAACACACAGGCTGTCCGCTACTCAGCCGGCAGTCACAACTCAGTACTTGGAGGGGCTCACTTGTTTAGAATGCCACATGATGTCTCCAACCAGGTCATGAAATGTTGCTTGGTATTTCAGTGCATAAGCCACATTTTGCCTCTTTTAAACCAATGCAAGGAAACAAGAGCAGTGTCAGATATTATATATGCTGTTCACTAAGGATATCGTATCTCAGTTAAAGTAATTATAAAAACGACCTCAAATGCCAGGCTCAACTAGAGTTGGGGGTGCAGATCGTTTGTGTTGTCTATCGACAGCTGGTGTGGGCTGCAGGATGAACCTGAAACTTAACAAGGCCGATCCATTATCTTTGCTAGATTGAGTACCATTGCATTGTATAACAGGAGCATTTCAAAATGCTGGTAAGAAGCACTCAAAATAATATACCAAAATATAATTATTAATACCCCTTCCCCCTGTGAAATGACTTACCCCTCTACCAGAGGTAGAATTCTTAGGGTATGTGGGGCATGGCATGCCCGTTCTTTTTTATTTCAACAAACTAAGTTCCACTACTTTTTATTAAAAGACAACTGTGCGGGACAGTTAATTCCAACAGTCACGATGCCTGAGCTGAAGTGGAATGAAAGGAGTCTCCTGTGCTGTCAAAGTGAGGGAGGGACAGACAGCTAAACAAGAAGCAAACTTTCTTTCCAGGGTGCCTGCTGCCTGAAGGAGATGCAAATGTGTGGAATTGGTTAAGATGCAAATGTAAAGGATGCATAGAAGCTAGTTTGGGCTTTAATTGATAGAGTCATTTGAAGCTTAGTGTTGACAAACATGTATTGCTTTTGAGAAGTATTACAAGGGTGTTACCACCTGAGCTGTGGAGTGTGTGCTTTTATAGGCAGTAATAATGTGTGCTTTTATAGGCAGTAATAAAAAAAAATTGCACTTGCTACATTATATTTTGAAGTATATTTTTCTTATCTTAAGTCTAAATCTAATTATGCATTTTGTGGCAGCCTATTTTATACTGTGTGTAATGCAAATCTGTAAAAATGACCTACATATCAACAGCGTTTAGTATCACATGCTAGGACCTTGTAGCACTGAAAGTACACCAGTAACTATTCTCCACTGCACCATCCAAGATTCAATTTTATGACTCTTTGGATACACAGACCTATGCAGTGATCCTACTAACCATTTAGTTATAAGTTTAACTTTTATTTCTTTGTTGGTATCGCCTGCACAGCGCTTGCGCTGTTCTTGTGAAATCGCTTGTTTTCAATATATCTTAACAGGTGGCTCTTTTCAGTTCCCAAAGCCAAATTACTGTGTTCATTCACTTTTGTGTTGAACTTTTTTGTTAACTTTTCCTGACTGCACGCATTTATGATACTTCTACTAAAGCTATTCACACTGTTTAAGCCCCATTCACTATCTCTTCCACGGAAAAGGCAGACAGCTTCTAACAGTATTTAGGGGCATATCAACAAGGGCTTTATCTCTGCTTTTTTGGCTTTAAAAGCCAAAAAAGCAGAGATAAAACTAGCACCCTATCAACAACAGGGTGCTAACATGCAAATTCGCATGTTAGCACCCTTTTACTCTACACTTCCCCTTGCATCTCTAATGAGATGCAAAGGGGGCGTTCCAGAGTAAAATAATAGGAGAAATGTCGCTAAGCGACATTTCTCCTATTATCAAGAATGTCGCTAACCCTGTTAGAGACAAAAAAAGCAGCGCTAACCGCGGTTAACGCTGCTTTTTTACGTCTGCTAATTTTCAGACTTAGCCATGATATCCTATGGAAGGAGGATATCATGGCTAAGTTTGCCTGTCCCTATCAACAAGGTAACGTGTGATTATCGCTGGGTTTCCAGCGATAATCTCACGTTAGCCTGTTAGCGTGTAGATTTTTATCGCTATTGAGATAAGCGTTGCTAATAGCACGCTATCTCAGCGATAAAAATTCACGCTAGCCGGCGATAATTATCCTCACGCTAAGAGCGCTGAGCGATAATTATCGCCGGTTGTTGTTGATATGCCCCTACGTTGTGTAAAGCAGATGCTTTAGCCTTAGAACTTTTGTGGCATTTTCTATTCATGCCTCAGTACCTTTCTTCACACTTTGTAGGTATTATCAGATAGATTTTTTCTACTATAATAAATTCAAAATGTTGCAATAAACATTGCACATTAAAAATAAAGTTAATATACAAGAACTATGCTATACTTTACTACTAAAGAGGCAGTCACAAGTGCAGTTACCCAGCAGACATCAGGGTCATTTGGATGGTGCAGCAGGTGCTGTAGGACCAGTCCCAAAAGTTGTCAAGACTCCTCTAAACACATAATATTTCTAAATTTGACTGCTAAAAAGGCAGTCACAATTGCAGTTACCTTACAGTTAAAGGGGTGCAGCAGGTGCAGTGGCACGGGGTCCAAAAGCTGGAGGGACCCCACTAAACCAGATTATTGCTACAATTTGAAACTAAACAGGCAGTCATAAGTGCAGTTATCTTGCAGACAACAGGGTAATGATTTCAATGTGGCATCAGTGCAATGACACTAAACACCGGAAATTGCTTTATTTTACTAATAAACAGGCAGTCACAAGAGCAGTTACCTTGCAAACAACAGGATCCTGATTTGAATGGTGCAGCAGGTGCAGTGGCACCGGGACCAGAATTTGTCAGAACTTTTCTAAACGCCAACTATTGCTATATTTGACTACTTAACAGGCAGTCACATTTGCAGTTACCTTGCAATTAAAAGGGGCTTGGTTTAAATCATGCATCAGGTGCAGTGGCAAGGGGCCAGAAGTTGTCATATCTCCACTAAACACCAACTATTACACTACTAAACAGGCAGTCACAAGTGCTGTTATCTGGCAGGCAACAGGGTCATTATTCGAATGGTGCAGCAGGTGCAGTGGCACTGGGCCCAAAAGTTATGAGAACTCCTCTAAACACCTAATATTGCTATATTTCACAACTAAACAGGCAGTCACAAGTGCAGTTATCTAGCAAGGGCTATGGTCATGATTTCAATAGTGCAGCAGGTGCAGTGGCACCGGGAGAAAAAGCTCCATTCACCCCACTAAACACCAACTGTTGCAAAATTTTAAAACTAAACAGGCAGTCACAAGTGCAGTTATTTTTCAGGCACTAGGGTATGATTTGAATGGCACTGCAGGTACAGTGGTACCGGGCCAAAACGTTGTCAGTACTCCTCTAAGCACCTAATATTGCAATATTTTACTACTAAACAGGCAGTCACAATTGCAGTTACCTTGCAGTTGAAAGGGGCTTGATTTAAGTGGTGCAGTAGGTGCAGTGGCACCGGGGCCAAAAATTGGCAACATTCCACTAAGCACCAAATATTGCTATATTTTACAACTCAGCAGGTAGTCATAAGTGCAATTATCTAGCAAGCCCCAGGGTCATGATTTCAATGGTGCAGCAGGTGCAGTGGCACTGGGAACAAAAGCTCCAGGCACCACACTAAACACCTAATATTGCTATATTTTATCCACAAGTGTAGTTACCTTGCATACAACATTGTCATGATTTGAATGATGCAGCAGGTGCAGTAGCACTGAGCCCAAAAGTTGTCAAAACTCCTCCAAAGACATGGGGGGTCGTGGCCTGGGCGCAGCCAAGATGGCCGCACTCTTTTGAGCTCCGGTAAATCGCCGAGAGGCTGGTCAGCAAAAGAGGTGATGGAGACCTTGAACACCTGCTCTAATTATGGAAAGCAACAGCGGAATGTGACGTGAGGACGAGTGAGGAGTTGCAGCGACGGTGGAGTGCTCTGGGCTGAGAAACCTTAGTTTCTGTGTTTACCTCAGACGTGGCTCCCAAGATGGCGGCGGCGCGAGGAATACGAGAGAAATGGTGCATTCTCTGTGCTCTTTCTGTTTCTGGCTGCAAGGGTGAGATCGGAGGAATACCTCTAGCACCATAAGCCCACTTGAAATATTTTTTCTGCAGACTAATAGTGCTTTACTGAGGAGGAGTTCAGTTCCTGTTGAGTGTGCTGTGAGTGTTGTTTTAATACCTGATGTTCCACCCTTATCTGCCTGCTTACTATGGTGTCACACTGATTAAGAGACTTATCCAAGGTATTTTGGACTGCTGCTGGCTGCTGGGATGTCTACTCTTGAGCTGTAGCTATACCAGTTATACCGGCCACTGAAATATACCATTTCCTACGAGGGTCCGCACGTGGTAGTCTGAAGATAAAGCTGTTTTTTGAGCAGGTGGACCTGAAGACTTATTTTCCAGCCAGCATGTGAGGTATGAGAAGTCTCTCTTGCAACCTTCTGATGTGTTTTTCTTGACGGGAGGCTCATTTCCAGTTTTCTTTTTTGGGGCCAGAATTGGTTTTTTCATATAGTTTAAATATCCCGGTTACTGCTAAGTGCTCCCTCAGGAGTAAAGGTCATCAGGCACTCAGTCATTGGGTGCTTCTAAGCGCTATCTGAATCTTGCTTGGTATTCCTGGTCAGTCTTCACCAGTCATTGCTGTATTGCGGATGATATTGCTTGTTTATCAGCAATTTCGTGGTGCGCTATATATATCCTTAGTCGAATGAGGGTATAGAGAGTCACTTATCACTGACTATCATTATCTGTTCTGCCTTTTCTTCAAAATTGTTCTGTGTTTTGGGGCAAGGTGTGAAGCTTGGTGTTGTCCTGGAGATCAATATCAGTTGTTTATATCTCCACTATAATACCTGTGCTCCAATGGCAGAAAGTATGGGTCCTCCTACTAAAGATAAAGACTCTAAAGGGTATCTGAAAAGGTCTAAACAGGCCTCTCCCACGCCGGAATTAGTACCTAAGGACCTTGGCACTACTTTGGACACTATTCTTTCTCGCCTTAATTCTGTTCATGACATTGCGCAGAGTACTAAAACAAGTACTGATTTACTTCAGGTTGAAGTAGCGGCAATCAGGAATGATTTAAAAAAATTGTCGCTTCGTGTCACTCTCAAATACCGAATCTCGTGTAAGTGCAGTAGAAGATACCACACACAAGCAATCTAATCTTATGCAGAATATGGAACGTTGCCTGGTTGCGTTGCGGAGAGACCTTACGGAGCAGGAGGACAGGAATCGTTGAAGTAACCTACATATATTTGGTCTACCAGGGGATTCGGAGAAAGCTGGTCCATCAATGCTAGACTTTCTGCTTAATTGGATTCCTACTGTACTGGGTATCTCGTTCCAAAGTGACTTTGAAATTGAGCGTGCTCATAGAGTCCCAACATTTAGATCAAAGTCTATGTCGTATCCCAGACTGTTGGTTTTCAATCCATTGAGACACCACCATTCTGAACAAATTTTGGCGCAAATGACGAAAATCAGGTCGATTCAGTGGGAGGGCCATAAAATTGCCATATCCGAGGACTTTGCCAGAGATACTGTCATTTGAAGGAAAGGTTTTCTAAACCTACGAAGGTAACTTTAAGAGATAAATATTCTGTTCTCCTTTGCTGGCCCTTCACGGTTTAAAATAACTTTCAAAGGTCGCACTCAGATATTTTATGAGCCTTCTGACTTGTCTACGTTTCTGGATAACCAGTCTGAATCGAGGATGGACTCTGATTCTTCTTTGAGCACTGCTACTTCTTAATCAATCCTTGTTGGAGATGTTTGGATTAATCTTTTTGTGCTTCTTATCACTTTTCAGATGCTTTTATCCCTTTATTATTCTAGGGGTGAAATGGGCTATTTATCCTAGGAAACTTGGCTGTTATAGTCCTCATGCTTGTGAATTTACTAATTTTTTTTCTTTACATGTTTCTCTTTCTTTCTTCTAATTTATCATAACATAATGTTATTCGTATAATATTCAATGGCCTTCACTTTACAAGATTCATCTTTTTCTTTTCTGATACGTTTCTTCTTTGTGTTTTTCTTTGAAGTGCACCTATTAATTAAACATTGTTCTAGGTGTTTGGGTTAATGTTCCTGTATGCCTTTTTTCCCATTTGTGATGCTATTATCCCCTTGTTCCTCTAGGGGTGGAATTTGTCATGTATTCTAGGAAGGATGGCTGTAGTTCTCTCTTTGTTTTAAAGGGTATTTTCTTCTTTTTATATCTCTTTACAGGCATACAGCTGATTTGTTTATTTTTATTGTCTATCTTCTTCTTAGGTATCATATATATGTTTAATTGTTTTCCTGACTGTAGTTTTTAGATATAGGTCTGTTTGGCAATAGATCCTGGCTACCAGATATTAGAACATTGGAATGTTGGCAGCTCCATTGTAGACAATGGAGTGCTCCATGCTTCTACGGGCCGGTAAAGGCCCGCAGAGCAACATTCCAATGTTTTACAATAGCTTCTCGAAGCTCGAGGGGATTTAAATCCCCGCAAGCTTCTAGAAGCCTTTGTTTAATTTGTTAGAACATTCTGCCCTCTAGTGGCAGAATGTTCTAATAGCCTTATAGCCCTTCGTAGCAGGGTTATACCGCTGTTAAAGTCCCGCTGCTTTTGTTAAAGTCCCTCGCCTTCGGCTCGGGCCTTTAACGCTGCAGCGGGCCTTTAATAGCCGGTATAGCCCGCTACGGCGGGCTATAAGGCTATATTATTGTTTTTATGTAGAGTTTTTCTGTTTTGCCCCTTTTTTCATATCATTCCTTCTTTACCTCGCTCTGTTCCTGGAATCTGTTCTTCTCTACCATCCTCTCATGCATTACCTAACTTTCATTGTTATGAAGATGTATATTGCAGTATGTATTTTACAATTCCTCGATGTATTTCTTTGCAATGCTAATTAATTCACATTTTCTTTAAGAGGTAACATAGATTTCTGTGTCTTATATATATTTAATAATATGAATTTACATAGGTTTAAGTATATAGAGCTATTGGTACTGTGATATTTTAACTGTTCTAGTTATTGATAGAATGTTAACTATATTTCTGCGATAGTTCTTTTTGTTCCGTTGCTCATTATAGGATTTGGTCTTCCTTTTCAATAGGCGAAACTATGTATGCTGGCCTCTTAGGCTGCTCCTTCATGTTATTCCTCCCCATGTATTTGGTCTATTATAGTCTTCCCCTGTTGGGTTTTTTTCTTTTTATATGTTGTTTTTTTTGCTCTGTTTTCTACCTTTGTTTTTCTCCTTTTTCCTTTCTCAACCTAGTCCTTCTTGACTCTTTTTCTCCTAGAGACTCCTGCTACAATTCACTATGTGTTTTTCCATTGTCTCCATTTTATCTTTACATTTCAGATGCAACTACTAGGCGTTCCCTTTTTCATGCACCAAGTGCAATAATGTATATTGGTTTCTCGCTAATATGCCGGGCCTGAATGTGCTTTCACTCAATGTGCGTGGTTTGAATCACCGTGTGAAGAGGGCAAAAATTTTGGATTGTAAAAGCCTTTCTAGTGATTTAGTCTTGTTGCAAGAAACCAAAATAGCTTATAAAGAAGCCTTATTGTTGCGGAAGGAGTGGATACTTGATGTCTCTTGCTCTAAGGCCTCTGGCAAGAAGAATGGAGTGGTGACTATGATTTCCAGGAGTTCTGGGCGGTTTATTGTTACTGCGGAGCATGACTCGGAGGGTAGGTGGTTGCTTACTCGTTTATCTAATGGTTTGTTGGAAATCTATGTCATGAATATCTATGAACCTAATGGTGATGATCCATCTTTTTGGCGTATTGTCACTAAAAAGCTCTCAGAAATTCCTCAAAATGGCAAATTGATTGTTGGCGGGGACTTTAATCTCCCAATGGACCCTATCTTAGGCAGACATTCTGCTTTTAAGTTTCGCCCTCCCAGGGCTCATAAACAGATGATTAATATGTGTTCCTCTTCTAGACTCACTGATGTGTGGAGAATGCATAATCCCACGGCCAGCGACTTCACCTTTTTCTTTTCTCCACACTCTAGTTTTTCTCGCATTGACTAGCTTCTGGTTCATTCAACACTCCTAAGCATTCTAGGAATCCTATCATTCATCCTATACTTGTTTCTGATCATGCAGTGGTCTCGTTCACGCTTCTGAATCTCACAGATAATAGTGAACCACGTACTTGGCGCTTGAATACGGAAATCTTGTATGAACAGGATGAGGTTGAACAGCTTAACATAGATATTACATATTTTTTCCATGCAAATACGTCTTCGGTAAACTCTCCAGTGGTTCTATGGGACGCTTTCAAGTGTACTATTCGAGGACAGATTATTAAAAGAATGGCAAAACGAAACGCGGATATTAAGAAGGAAATTTCTGCTTTAGCGGATAATATTAAACATAAAGAGTGTCTATATAGAAGTTCTAAAGATAAATCGATTTGACAAGATATCAAGAACTTAAAATACTCTTACAATTCTATTGTAACTAGAAGGGCTCATATTGGCGTCCAGGCACAGAAGTCCAAACGGTTGCTGCTGAAAAATCGAGCAGGAAAAGTGTTGGCGGCTACGTTAAAATATCAAGATTCTAGTATCAGGACAGCGCAGATTTCTTGTAAAATTTGACAGTTCTGGAGCTAGGAAATTTCAGACTAAAGAGATTCTTGAAGTGTTTCGTGATTACTATTGCAGACTATATACTCCCCATAATCAATCGTCTCTTGCTCAATGTCAACAATTTTTGGAATCGATTCCTACTCATACTATTTCTAACACTGATGGGGTAAAGTTGGGGAAACTGATCGATTCCGAAGAAATTATTCATGCCATTAAGGCCACTCGGTCTGGGAAGGCTCAAGGTCCAGATGGGTTCCCTATTCTTTTTTATAAGACATTTCTCCCATCTTTATTATCTCGTCTCAAAGATGTCTTTAATAACTTTGTCTCGTCAGGGACGGTCTCTGGATCAGCTGCTTGTGGTAATCCCTAAGGAGGGTAAGGATCATTCTGACCCTAGGAATTTTCGCACCATTTCCCTTCTGAATATGGAAGCAAAATTTTTCACCAAGATTTTGGCCAAATGCTTGGAACTGTATATTCCTTCGCTTATTCACCCCTCGCAGACTGGCTTTGTTAAGGGCAGGCTGGCTAGGGACAATATTTGGATTTTTTGTCATATCCTGGGGAAAGCAAAGTTATCTAGCCTCCCTTCAGCAGCCATCGCTCTCGACGCCAAAAAGGCCTTTGATAAGGTCTCTTGGACGTTCCTAAAAGTAGTACTTCAATCTCACAATCTAGGAGATTCTTTTGTTAGTATGGTGATTTCTTTGTATGTGCAACCTAAAGCAAATATTAGAATTAACGGGGCTACCTCTTCCTTTTTTAATCTGTGACAGGGCACTAGGCAAGGTTGTCCGTTATCACCTCTTCTTTTTCTGTTATCTATTTACCCTCTCCTTCGGTAACTTAATCTAAATCAGTTTGGCTCGAAGAATATCAAAACAGCCGCCTATGCGGACGATGTGGTCATCTTTTCTGAAGATGTAGGTAATGCAATTCCTGCCATTTCCGATAATATTAAATAATTTTCTCGTGTTTCTGGGTATACTCTGAATAAGGATAAGACGGAAATGTTTCCTATCAATATGTTTTGCTTTCCTTCCCACATGAGGGATGTTGGCTTTAAATGGCAATCAAAGCGCATTAAGTACCTAGGGATTTGGTTCTGTAACAATTTAACAGAGACTGTCTTGGATAATGAATCTCAAACTATAGCTAAGGTTAAACAGTTGTTGGATGCATGGTCACCTAAATATATATCTTGGTGGGGACGTCTTCAAACTTTGAAGATGTTGATAACTCCCTTTGTTAATTTTGTGTCTTCAATGCTCCCTATCAAGTTGTCTTCATCTTTCTTTCATGAGATCGACGCCCTTACTTCAAAATTCCTATGGAGTGACAAGCGAGCTAGAATAGCCTATAAACATCTGAGGAAACCTTATGATATGGGAGGATGTAATTTCCCAGATTGGAATTTGTACCAAGTGGCATTCTTAGCCTCTCAAGGTGCTCTTTGGTTCTCTACAGACTCTCGACATATTCCGCCGTGGTTGTCTATTGAGCGGGAATTGTCTTCTCCTCTATCTACCTCTTCTTTTTTAACTGCGTCCACATTGACTGTACCTTTTTCTCGACGTATTATCTCTGCCTTGAAGCCTAGAGATAAAAAAGTTTCTATGCCAACTCATAAGTCTTGGTGGTCTTCTTTGTGGCACAATTCTGAAATTAAACTTGATATTGACTCAGCAACATTGGCATACTGGGCTAGCAAAGGTATCACATTGGTTAAGCACCTTTATGATTCAAATCATGATCCCTTGCCTTTCTCTTCCCTAGTTCGGCAGTATACTCTCAGTAATTTGGATTTCTATACATTTTTTTAAAAAAGGTTGCCTTAGCTAAGGTCCACTTTTCCCCGGATTCACATACTGTTTCCCTTCTGTCTATGTGGTATAAAGCAGGTCATGTAGCCTTTAAAATATTTAAATTTGTATCCACCACGCCGCCTTTGCAGACTATGGTTACACAACAGAAATGGCTACATCATTTTGAACATGACCTTTTTAAACATATTTCACCAGAAATCTGGCAACTTATTGGGAAATGTTCTCTACGAAATAAAATTGCTCCTTCTCTTATTCAGTCTATATTTTTTTCTCTCAATCTTTTACATTGGACCCCGGCTCGTTTGTATACCCTCAAACTCAAGGATAACGATCTCTGTTGGAGTTGTAATTTAGCTGCTGGAACATATCAACATATGTTCTTTGAATGCTCTTTACTCCAATCGTTTTGAGAGCTGGTTCACAAACATCTATTAATTTTCAATATTTAATTTGAGCTCTCGTTACCTCTAATTTTGTTGGGCCCATGGGCTGCAACATTGCCATTGCCTTTGGATCCTCTTGATATGCAATTGCTAGACTTGTTGCTGTCAATTGCGGTCAAGATTATATTTTCAGAATGGAAATCCTTTGGGTCCATATCCTATCAAACATGGTGGGCTTGGGTATCTTTTCTCCGAGGGTCTCATACTTCTGTGGAGGAGAAACACTATACACCCTTTGTTTCTAGTGGGGTCTGGAGATCTCTTGATAGATATATGAACTTAGCCTTACAAGGCCTGGTGGCTCAATATCCCTTTGTGTCTTCTCCTTAACTTACCCTTCCTATTGTAGCAGGGGTCTCGATCTCTCTCTCTCTCTTGTTTGCTTTATTTTGACTTCTCTTTCTCTTCCTCGATACTTTCTTCTCTCTTTTTTCTTGCTTTCCCTCTTTATCTTGCTGATTGATTTATACAAGTGATAAAACTGATTCTCTCGTATTGCTTCTTTATTGCTTTTTCCATCATATTAAATGATATGTCGGTGATATATATGACATTGATTATATCTATACCGATGAATGCTTATTTATCTATTTATTTATTGTGTAACTCTCTTTTTGGTTGTATTGCTTATCATGGTTTTTTAATTGTTTATATTTCTTCTCTCAAACTAATTAAGATATTAGACTAAAAAGACTCCTCTAAAGACATACTATTGCTATATTTGACTACTAAACAGGCAGTCACAGTTGCAGTTACCTTGCAGTTAAAAGGGACTTGATTTGAACGGTGCAGCATGTGCAATGACACTGAGGCCAAAAGCTATATGGACCCCACTAAACCCAGATTATTGATTCGTTTCACTACTAAACAAGACAGTCACAAGTGCATTTATCTAGCAGTCAGTAGGGCCATGATTTGAATGAGACAGCATTTGCAGTGGTGCCAGGATCAAAAGCTCTAGGCACCTCACTAAATACATTATATTGATATATTTTACTACTAAACAGGCAGTCACAGGTGCAGTTACCTTGCAGACAACAGTGTCATGATTTGAATGGTGCATCAAGGGTAGTGACACCGGGGCCAAAAATTGTCATAAATCCACCAAGTTATCAGTAATGTATGTAAGGGAGCTACTCACTTGGTGAGGATACTTAGAAATATCAAGCCCTTCCTTCCTCAAAATGACTTCAAACAGGCAGTCCAAGCACTGATCCTGCCATGGCTAGATTATGGCAGTGCTATGCCCTGTGGCCTTCCCAAATACACCTTGGCTCCATTAAGGTCAGCACTGAACGTGGCGGGCAGATTAATTACTGGTACCAAACGTAATGAGCTCATTTCCCCAGTCCTAAAATCTCTCAAATGATTACCCTACGAAGCTCGAATTCAGTTAAAGATTGTCGTTCTAGTGCACAAAGCCCTGCACGCCAACACGCCCAGGTACCTAGCACAAAAGCTTGAATTATCCTGTGGCGAGAGAGCTTCAAGAAGCGCTAACAATTTCCTCCTCAAACTACGTATCATGAACAAAAAGAGAACTTGTCGTTGAGCCTTCTTAGGTGCTGCTCCAAAGATCTGGAACTCTCTTCCTCCTGATTTGCGCAGAATCTCATCAATAACTGCATTCAAACTTGAAGCCAAAAGATTCCTAATGAACAAATTCCTACCTTAATTTGGGCTTTGTGCAGTTACTCGTAAAAACTGATCCTTCAACTAGTGCACCAACATGTGTTGCATTGACCCTACAACCTTTCTTTATTTTACCAACTTGTGTGTCTGCTCTCTGTTCCTTCCGGCTGTATGTTGTGCCCCCCCTAGCAGCTGTCATTTACCTGTTAATCTTATTATTCGAGGTGTACCATTTGTCTGTGACTAATGGGTCTACTACTGTTTGGTACTGTTACTTGATATCGTTACTTGAGTCTTATTCCCACTTTACTCCTTGTGTAAAGCGCTGTGATATCCCTCGGGATCTTGTTTGCTCTTTATATAAAATAAAAAATTTTAAAAAATGTGCACAAAGAGATAAAAATAATGCCACCCGTGCGCATAGAGCAAGCAAAAACACACACACGCACGCATGCACGCACTCCCCCCTTACAGAATAACAGACCACACACATGCGGGCATAGGAGCATAGGGAGGCAAGGCTAGACCATCATGTTATTGGACAAATGGATGAATTAGAGATGGTTGGGTGCATCACTAGTTCTGGTTTGCAGTCTTCTGTCTACGGGGCATTCAACCTCTCTGAGGAAGAAATGAATAGGCCTCAGTAGAATTTTTCATTCTACTGGCGAAATTCGAAGAACTTTGTAAATCCGCATTACTACTGCAATGCACTGTTAATCTGCCTTGTGGAGAACTGAAAATTCTCTGTGCATAGCGTTGCAGAGAACCTCCTATTTATAGCTAAATACGTCTTAAATGACTGCGAATGCCTCCTCCTCAAACGCATCCATCTGCCTGCAATAGCAGATAACTTTCTTGTCAGACCGCAAGTATTTCAAAGGAAAAAAGTCTCCACATGTGTGTCACGAAGGTGATGTCAACTAGAGAAACTATGATGAAAGAACTGGTAGGGCACCTCTCACTACCTTGACTGTGCATAGACAGGCCTCAACAGAAAGATTATTATTTACCCTTAATCTTCAAAATTCAAATTAGGAACGCACAGTCCTATCTGACATCTTTAAGCATGTAGATGTGTCTCCAAACTGCAGCAACGAGAGAGAAGGTGGGAGGGGGTTAAAGAGAGAGAGAGTGGAAAATAGAGGAGGGCGAGGGTTGCTAAGAGAGAGGGAGGAGGAAATGGGGGAGAAGAGGGGGAGAGAGAAGGAGAGGTGTGAGCAAGACTGCGAGGTGAGGCTGAGAGAAAGATGTTCGAGCTAGAGGCAGAAGGGATTGCAAGAGAGTGAAAGAGAAGAGGCTGACAGAGTACGAGAACGATAAAGATAGAGAGCGGGGTGCAGAAAACGAGGGGCGGGTGCAAGGAAATGGAAGGAAGAAGGTGAGACAGTGGGAGAGGGGGAACAATAGAAAACGAGCAAGCGAGGGAGAATGCAGGAGAGAAACAGGGCGAGAACGAGGGAGAAGTTTTAACTGCAGAGTTCTGGGGTAGTAGTAGTATCTGCCATTGTTGTGATGTAGTGCGTCGGATCGGTCTGTGTGTAGCGTGTGGTAGTAGCGGAAGGCCTTATCTTAATGTACGGTGGGTGTGGTCTGTCCGTGTTTTGGTGCAGGGCGTTAGTAGTAATGACAAATATGAGGCAGGAGTCCGAATAGTGGGATTGCACTCTCAAATTTGCTTGAAAATGCACCATTTGCCCTCTCATATTTTCAAAATTTTCTCGGGGAGGGGGGAACCCCCCCGTAGGTGGTTCATCCTCGCTTGCTACGCTCACTCGCCGCAGTGAAGTATGACAATTGTTTTACACCCCACCACTTTCAAATGTCACCAGTCGCCACTGCATAACACTTTAACAGACTTTCTGTAGCTTATATTGTACAGCTACTCAGCAAGCTGCAACTTACAACAAAAAACAGCTTATTGTTAATCACATAGGCGAAATCTAACTCAATGCTGGTTCATTTAACGAGTTTGTTATTTGTATCCAGTTACCTACAGATGAAATACCAACAAAATAGTAACACAATATTTTATTCTTTTAAGCCACACCCCAGGGCTCACTGACCAATTGCACTCTGGTTCACATATTCCATACTTCTTAAAATGTAATTGGACTGCTGCTCCTTCGATTTGGAATATTGGGCCACTTAGTGTCCCCTTCTACACATTAGAGACTTATAATAAGACTCATTTTTCTAAATATTACTTAGTTTTTATCTCTGCTGAGATGGCATGCCTTTACTGGAATTGTAGTGCATTGCAAATGGGATTATCATGCATATGTACTAGCATGAAATTTGAGTGTAAACAAGTTAGTGCCGTTACTTAGATATAATTCTCATAATGGCAGGTTCACGAATTTTGAAATGCATCTGAATAGTAATAGTGCAAACTATGAACATGATTTCAGAAATATCAGTTTTACTACAAACAAGATTATCTACTGTGGTTGTGTAAGTGAAGCATTTCTCGGAGAGATCCCCATGTAACTTATATTTTGCCTTATTTACCACTGACTTTAGGAAATAATACCTTCGTTTTTATTAGCTATTTGCTGGGCTAATTTTCTTCCCTTTCTTTTAATTTCTAAATGTGTGAAAGGGAGCTGGTTTTGAAGAGTAAAGCCCTATAAACGTTCTTGCTGCATTTGGTTCACGACTGTAGGTTATGAGGAGCATTTTAAACATGAAAAGGCCCACACATTCCCGAGACTTAGTATGGTCAATCAAGAACATTTACATTTTTCTTCATTAAATACAACGCATTTTTCAGAATAATCCACTTGCCAACTTGTGAGCACACCAGCCGCTTTTTATATACATTATTCCCATGAAGCGTGAATTTCTACCTCAATACCCTGCCTCCTAGCTTTAAAAAAAAAAGTGTCTGATAATTAAACCTGCAGAAAGCAAGAGGCCTGCAGACCTTATTCATCCCTCTTGAGCAATGTATGGTAAATCTGACCACAGATAGCCAGTGTGCAATGTTAATTTAAAATGATAAAGCTTGTTAATTTCCCAAAAATATATTCACGACTAATGATGCCGAAAGCTAGTGTGGCAGCAATGAGAAAATACATATTGATCATTTTAAAACTGTTTCAGAGTTAAAGCTACAGAAGGCCTTTCCAGCCAAAGTAACTGAGTTTCATAAATCAAACGAGTACCTTTGACCCACCTTTTCAAACTGATCAGTGTGTTGCACTTCTGACAATCCCTGGAGTTAGGGAATATTGTCCCTATTTTTTTATGCTCCTTACTTAAGTCAAGCTTTCAATATCCCACCGACAGATTCACAGTGCTAGTTTTATTACATTTCAGTTAAACACTGCACACCAATGAGTTTCAGTCTGCCCCTGTCAGCTACCCTGGCTTCAGCCATGCACTCACAGGTATGCGCAAGCAGAGACAGGCACAAACACGTGGTCATTCAAACACACTTACACACGTTCAAACATTCGCACATACAAACATGTATCTCATGGACCAAACTCCTCTTCCATATCCAGGCACTTACGTCATATGTAGATGGCTCACTGTGATATCGCACCTACTGAGACGGTCCATCTAGTCTGTGTGTCACCCTGTGGTGCAGGACACAGCAGCGGGTGGTGGGTGGAAGGTCTTGCGGTCTTCAGCGACTGTAAACACATGGTGCTAAGACGTCTGCCTAGTTCAGGAACCATACAATTGCTGGTTGCAGCTCTTCACCTCCTGAACTCTGCTGATGCCAAGCACCAACTCAGATCAGGACTGAGACTCACGTGGGAGGCCAGGAGTCAGCTAAGCTAAAGCCATGGTTGTGAAAAAAATGGCAGTGGTGTCTTAAGGAACATAGAGCACCAATAGGTCCTTCACTCTCTGTACCTACTGGACTCCATCTCTCCCTCTCGCTGTCTGACCATATTAATGTTCAGCCAATGAGAAATAGAGGTGAGTTCCAGAAGGCTGGTCTTAGGACACATCCGTGCTAAGGGGCTACTCAAGTGCTCTCCCTGAGCCCAGGAAACGATCACGTTTACGGCACCTGTGTGCCCTCAACTCTACCTCACAGATCCACACTTCACCTGATAATTCTAGGCGCTATTGAAGTCACCCAGTTTGGCATGTTCAGTGTGTGACCTTTCATTTTTCTGATGCTTTTCTACTCCCAGACTTGGTAGTGGGAGAGCAGCAGACTGGCTGTCAAGGTCCTCCTGCTTCCACTGACAGACCCCGAGCGACAGCACCCCAAAGACGCGCATCGATGGGCTTCCCCTGAGGAAGAGGGGAACTTCTGAGCTCTGTGCAGGGCCGGCTTTAAGGCAGTGCGACTGGTGCGGCCGCACTTAGCACTGACCTGTGGAGGGGGGCGCTGTGACCTGAGGGGGGCACTGTGCTTGGCAATATCTTAGGAGAGATGAAGGGCGTTTTTGCAGGTGGTAGTGAGTGGATCCGAGGAGGCGGTCATGGGACGTGGGGGCACAAACAAGGATTGTCGACCGGGCACCACCAGTGCTAAAGCCAGCCTTGGCTCTGTGCTCCAGACACCTTCTAATTGCATAACATATCTATTATTCTATTTGTGTAGGTTTGCATTTGCAAACATATCTACACCTGAATGCTGTTTGAAGACAAGTTGGTGTTTTGCTGCGTGAGGATTAAAATGGCGGTTTTATTAACTGCTGTTGGGAAGAGCTGCCGCCAGTGCATCGCAAGCAATGGGGTAACCCAGTATCCCTCAGAAACTGGGTAGACTTATATCAAAAATACAATGGTTCTGTCGGGTAAAACCATATCCTGCTGGATATACAGCAAGATGTCTGAATGAATCAGAAGTGACACAGAGACCAAGAACCCTCAATATCCTTATACGAATTCATTCATTTATAAATTTTGTCATCAAAGATCATTTGCAAAGGCCATCACAATACAGAGACATAACAAATAATGACCAAAGTGAAACTTAGTGCTCAGTGAGATAAGGTGCAAGACAAAATACAGTGTAATTGTACAAAAATATCAATTATTAATGGCCAGCAAACCCAAAATTCATAGTAGTCATGCAAACTAAAGCAACTCAATAGTTAAGGCAGGCTCTAAAAACTGGTCCGGGGAAATTGTCGACGTTTCAACCCTGTTGATGCACTACTAGTAAGTCGGTGCGGGTCTTCATCAGGACAAAAGTAACAAAAAGATGGCCTGTGGAGAATAAATTAACTTAGAGTCAGAAGTGTCACAGGAAACTGAAAAACTTTCACTAAAGGGTAATTTGAGGTGGTGTCCCACTCACCTATACTCTGGGCGGGGTATTCAATCCTTTCCGCAGATAATGATTGAATGTATCTATAAATGAGTAGAATAAGTTCAAAACTCCTACTCATCAAACTCGTAAAATTACAGAGCTATTAATATAGATTTGAATAGTATTCGTGGCAATTGAAGCTCACCTCAATATTGAACGTCGTGATTATGACTCTGTCACGAGATTAATAATTTGTCTATTGCTTCTCGAGAATGGTCCAAGATGATCCAATCTAAAAGCCATTAAGTTAAAAGGATACAAATTATGTAATAAATCATACTCGTATCCAACTATTCTTCATTTACATAGTAATATTAAAATTGTTATAAAGGAAGTGCTAATGGTGCTCACCTCTTGAAGCTCAAATGAGGCAAAAAAACGTCACTCAAATTGCTGTTACACTCGATCTGTCAAACAAAGATTGTGAATTAGGTATACGCTATTCTAACTAAGCTTAATGTTATGGGTGTTCCAGAAAAGCTCTAGGTCCTGAGATTACCTGGGTCCGAGTGATTGAGAGGAACGGCATGCAAACGTCTCAGCTCGTCCGCGTCTATCGAAAGACGCGTTCGAAATGAGCATTGTATATATAACATCCATTGCGCATGCATCACTGCGTCCATTGGCTGTTGCTAGGAAGCGACGTCTATGCACGTCATCACGTGATCGTTGTCCTGACAACATAGAACGCCCAAGGTTCATGTCCTTGCCAAACCCTAATGAATTACATGATCGTTACATCAATCGGGCACTGTTCTGAGGTGAGCTCACTATTCCTCAAAAAAGGAACACACGGGCCGCCAGACGTTAAAGGCAGCACCCTCGTTATGTTGATCCTAATGCGCATGCGCGTCATATAGGCGTTACGGGGCAACCGGAATCAAACAGTTATCCGTGATACTTATCGAGTATGCACGCAAGGTGCTCTCAATCTACAAACTATATATATGCGCCAAGAGAAAAAAAGTCTCGCCATGAGTTAGATGACACGGGAGAATTCCTTTGAAAACATCAATCCCTGTCATGTGATTTGCGATGTTATTCGTAAAGTCATATATCTCACATGAATTACATCCCATTTTTCAACCGATAATTGACAAATGTTATTCATACATTCAAGACAATCCCTTCAGATTCTGGTGTTAAAGCAATTCAATCACGATAGGATCATAATTACAATCGAAATTGCAATGTTCAGCATAACTTCATACAAGTAGTTGGTCACATATAGATCTGTAATAATTGTTCCACTAACAAGTCTACTAGGATTTAGATATACTCCCATCTGGTAAAGCAATACGGAAATCATTATATAATGCCAGATTTGTAAAATTGTATAGTCATTGTGAATTATACATTACATACATAGTGGGAGGTGTAGATTCGTTAACATGGGTTGGGTGGAAACTTCCAACCGTACAATTGATCATACATTTTCAAATGCTAACCAGAACAAGATTATAATTGCCCCATCTGTCTTGTTGTCTCCTCCATCTCATTCAACCCATGGTCTATCAAGTCAAGCTGATGTATCCATCTACATTCTTTATAGTTCAAGCACCTCGTGACTGAACCACCCCTTACACTAGGAATAATCTTCTTAAGTACCCACCATGTAAGATTGTGTGGAGCGTGCTGGTGTGTCATATAATGATCAACTAAGGGTGCCCCTTGTACCTTACATCTTATCCTGCTCATGTGCTGTAGGATCCTCACTTTTACTTTCTGAGTGGTTTGGCCAACGTATATCAACCCGCAGGGACATCTGATGGCATATATAACGTTGGTACTGTTACAATTTGTAAACTGTGAGAGTGTATATGTTCTGTTGGCGTGTTCAAATGTAGTGCCCACATAGCATAACTCACAGGCCTTGCACTGTCCACATTTGTGATGTCCAGTTACTGGAGGAAGACCGAAGTGACCTCTAAGGTCCACTGGTTTTGGTTCTTCAAAGTATGCACTGACCACTGTGTCTTTGATGTTTTTCCCCCTCTTGAAGGCAAAAATGGGGTTCTGTGTGGTCTGGATTTCACTTGCAACCAGGTTCCAATATTTCTTCACGATCCCTTTTATTTCGTTACTCCTGGTGTTAAATGTGGTGACACAAACCATTTTGTCTGTTTCTTTAGTTCTCTGATTGATCTCCAAAAGTTGTTCCCGGGGGCAATACCAGGCACGTTTTTTAGCTCGTTTTAGTAGTCCAGTAGGGTATCCCCTCTCTTTCAGATGGCTAGTTAATATCTCGGACTCCTTGAAATAGTCGGTTCTCCTCGAGCAATTTCTTCTGAGTCTGAGATATTGCCCGTACGGGAGGTTATCTCGCAAGCTGCGTGGATGGTGCGACTGATATTTCAATAGTGAATTCCTCTCCATTGGTTTGCGATACAAATCGCTATACAAAGAACCTTCTTCGACTCGGAAGGTGACATCCAAGAAATCTATGGCCTTGTTGTTACTGGTCATAGTAAACTTGATGTCGTCAGATCTCATATTCAACCAAGAGAAGAATTCATTCAAATCCTCATTACTTCCAGTCCAGATCATTATGATGTCGTCGATATATCTTTTCCATACCGAGATCGAATTGAGGTATGGATTTGCATGATTGTATAGATGTTCCTCCTCATAATAATCCATATAAATGTTCGCCAGGCTCGGCGCATAGGTTGCGCCCATGGCTACTCCTTTACATTGGAAGTAGAACTGTCTTTTAAATACAAAGAAATTTTTGTTCATGGCAATCTCAAGTAGGGAGATTAGAAAGTCTGTGGGGATCCAATGAGGCCTTGGTCTGGTGTCTAAAGTTGTTCTGATGACTCGTAGTGCAGTATCTTGAGGAATCGATGTATAAAGTGATGATACATCCAGCGTAACCAAGATTTGAGTTTGTATATCATACGCTTGGCCTTCCAGTAGTTGAATAATATGCATTGTATCTCTAACGAACGATTTTGTCTGAGGAACAAATGGTTGCAAAAAATGGTCTATAAATTGGTTAAGTGGTTCCAATATAGACCCGCAACCCGATACAATTGGCCTGCAGGGTGGTTTAACAATCCGCTTATGAATCTTCGGCAGCGTGTATATCGTTGGTATTCTCGGTTCCTTTTTGTTTAGAAAATCATGCTCTGATTGGCTCAAAAAACCATCAGCAAGACCTTTCTTGGTAACTCTTGCTATCAAAGATGTAAGTACAGGGGTAGGGTCTCTTGGAGTCGGTTGGTAGCTATCACGCATCCCAAGTTGAAGTCCCAGTTCCTCCACATAGTCGCTGGTGTTTTGTAGCACTACCGCACCCCCTTTATCCGCTGCCTTGATTACAATTGAATTATCTTGACTCAGTGAGTGCAGTGCTAATTTCTCTTCCTTAGTGATGTTAAATTTTATATATTTCTTCACGTCAAGGATTTGCATCGTTTCTTGAAGTACAATCTTTTCGTAAGCCAATATTCTCTCGCTCATCATGTATGCCCCTGGTGTAAAAGTTGAAGGCGGTCTGAAGCCAGTAGCCGAAGGGGTCGGATTGTAAACATTTCTGCTGAAATAATATTTCAATCTGATCTTTCGAAAGAAACGCTGAAGTTCAATTTTCAGTTGGAATGAATCAGTAATCACCGTGGGTATAAAGGAAAGTCCCTTTGAAAGTACCTCTCTCTCTGCACTTGATATGGCATGGTCTGATAGGTTGACTATGGGATCCAATGCATTCATGTTGTTATTGTTTTGATAATTCGTCAAGTCTGTCGGATTCTCTGGGTCTCTGTGAACAGTACATGTGCCTAAAATGGTTGGATGATTTGGCATGTCATTCAAGTCTGTAATGGGAGAAATGTGTAATGTAGTATCTACCATCTGTATGTCTGTCTCCTTGTGGAGATCTCACCATGCGCCTCTGGTTGGTAAAACCGAACTCGTGATGCAGCTTGTTCGGTATTCCTGTCTCTGCCCCATCCTCCACGTCTCTCCCAGTTCTGTGATCTCCCCCGTCCTCTGTTGTGTGGACGATAGCCCTCTCCTAAAAAATGTGCACCCTGATTGGACTGGTGACTAGTAGAGGGTCTATCTGAATCGGAATCTGTTCCACTACCTGCAGAAGAGTTGGAAAAAGTATAGAATCTCCTAGGGCCCTGTCTACTTTTATTCGTAAAGAAACCCTGACTGTCCTGTTGGTAATAGTCCTCTGAAAGGTAGGGATATGTGATGTTCTTGTCGTAATTTCTCAAATCACGAGATAATTTGTCGAGTTTCCTATTTAAAGTTATAGTATTGAATTCTGTAAGGGTTT
This sequence comes from Triturus cristatus, assembly GCF_964204655.1. NCBI lineage: Eukaryota > Metazoa > Chordata > Amphibia > Caudata > Salamandridae > Triturus > Triturus cristatus. Next base: position 681,516,999 of record NC_140587.1, read on the forward strand.
TTTCAGCTCGTTCTAATGCCTCCCTTGCATTGGTGAGTGAAGTATCCTCGAGAATCTCTTTCTTCAAATCCGCAATCTCCTGTGCAAGTTTCTTAACATATTCAATTGCAGTTTCTATTCCCAAGACCATCCAATGTCTAGAACAGTTATTCGCTATAAAGCTGAACCCTTCTCTAAATTTCGGGACATCAATGAATATTGCCGGTTCTATGCGGATTTGCAAACCCTTAGGGATTATATTTGACTGTAAATACTTTGTTAGGACATGTCCATGTAAACGAGATCTAATCATTTTCTTTTCAAGTCTCTCAATCTTAGCTAGTTTTTCATTCAGGCTTACATCTAACGTGCCTCTATCCGACCCTAATAGAAAACTTGAGGCACCCTGATCATGAATTAGTTTAGTGATGTAATCCTCACTATAAGATAGCGTTTCTCTTTCAGACATACTCAGAAAAATGTACACAATAAACAATTACAATATTCCACGAACAGAACCATTGTATTTTTGATATAAGTCTACCCAGGTTCTGAGGGATACTGGGTTACCCCATTGCTTGCTGAAAACACATTAGTGCAGGTGATTACCTGTGAGGGTTTTTACTCTCATTTGTTTGTTTGTTCGTGGAATATTGTAATTGTTTATTGTGTACATTTTTCTGAGTATGTCTGAAAGAGAAACGCTATCTTATAGTGAGGACATGCTAGGCCCAAGGGCAGGGTGCATTGTAAGGATAAGGTAGGACATGCCCTAGTGTGTGTGGCATGTTCTAATAGTGAATTGCAGCCATTTTCGTTTTTCACTATTGCAAGGCTATCTGTTCTCCATAGGCCAGAATGGGCAGTTTGGTTATTACATCTTATAATCTTAACTGACTCAGAGAACATGGTGGAAATTCGAATTTAGTATGCCTGAACTCAGAATGATAAAATACATCTTTTAGTGAAGTTGGTTTTAACATCCTGTGTTTGAAAATGCCACTTTTAGAAAGTAGGCATTTTCTTGTCTAACCATTCAAACCTGCCTCTGCTAGGCTGTGTATTCCTTGTCTGGAGTTTGAGTGACAGGGCTGGGGAGTTCCAGGAGACAGGGTGAGGTGTCCCAGTGGTGAAGAGAGATCTGCATCTAGATGGGTGGGAGGCGTTGCACCTGGGACCTGAATAGGGCTGTGCCTTCCCTCCACAATGCTGGCTCCACCTCCTGTGGTGCATCTGATGTCTCTGCCCTGCACTCTGAAAAGAAAGGAGCCAGGTAAACAAAGTGCTACAGGACTGACCAGAACCGGTTTGAGCAAGGCAAAGGCCTTCAGAGGACAAAGGATTTTTGAGTATAAATATTGGGACCCTGATCCCAAGAATTTAGATCACTTTGGGAAACAAGAAGAAACTCTGCTGAGGAGAGGAACCAAGAAGAAGCTGAGGAGGAACTATCCCTGAAACTGGGTGATTGGCCTGCAGTGGTTACCTACTGCCAAAGTGTACTTTTGCTCAACTTGTGAAGGATCTCCAAGGGCTTGGAAAATATCTTTCCTCCTGCTGAAGTCTCAGGAACAACAGACTTCACCCCCAGCTCCCCAGAGTTCTTTGGAACTGCCTGCTGCTGTTGTTGTGCCTTCTGAAGGACTGAGTGTCGCAAGGAGCTGGAAGCGTGACTCAAGAAGGAGAAGCGTGCCGCCGTCGCCGTTGCTCAGACGTGAGTCCCTTGCTCACTATGCCACTGGATTCAAGCAAGCCTGGCTAAAGATGGCTGAAATGCCAGAAATCGGTCCTAGGAAGCTTGTTTCCGGTCCAGGGAAGACATGGCTTGGTGGCTCGGGCTGGACTGTTCCCATGAGGCACAGGGTCAGACTGATTTGCATATGGCCATGTCTGAACTGGGGTGGCAGAGTGGGCTAAAGAACGGTGATGGATTAAACCCAGATCAGTTGACTGGGGATGAGTGTTTGCAATGTTCAACACTCCGTCCATCATTTCCTTTGGTTTTTGCTTTGTTCGCCATAAGTTGGCAGGGTATGCTCAGACGAGAGTCCCTTGCTCACTTTGCCACTGGATTCAAGCAAGCCTGGCTGAAGACGGCTGAAATGCCAGAAACTGGTCCTAGGAAGCTTGTTTCCGGTCCAGGGAAGACATGGCTTGGCAGTTCGGGCTGGACTGTTCCCATGAGGCACAGGGTCAGACTGATTTGCATATGGCTATGTCTGAACTGGGGTGGCAGAGTGGGCTAAAGAACGGTGATGGATTAAACCCAGATCAGTTGACTCGGGGTGAGTGCTTGCAATGTTCAACACTCCGTCCATCATTTCCTTTGGTTTTTGCTAGAAGCCAGGAATGCCACTGATGATGATAATGCAGAGGAGCAGCTGGAAGGGCCAGTGGGTCCAAGAGGAAGGAGAATCCCTTCCCCTGCCGGTAGCAGTGTTTCTGGTAAAAGTCTATCTCCAGAGGAGTTGGCAGATAGAAAAGAGTGTAGGATGCACGAAATTCAGCTGACCAAGCTCAAGTTAAATGGGCAGTTAGCATTTGAAATGCAAAGTAGAAAGTTGGCCCTAGAAGAGAAGAAGCTACAGTTTGAACATGAAAGGGTTTTGAGGGAGTTGGAGTTGAAAGCCCAGAGTTTAGAAAATGCTCCCTCTGGTGGCAGTACACCGTCAATGCCTGTGGAATCTAGAGTGTACATCCCTAAGGATGTGGTGAAGGATTTTTTAAAAAAATTATGATATTGGGCAGTGGTTCAAGGCCTATGAGGTGACCATGTCTTCCCACTGGGTCCCTGAGAAGAATTGGGGAGCGGGGTTTTGGGGGCGGTTCCTTAGCGAGGGGCGGGACACACTGCTAGACTTGCCTTCTGATGTCTATAATTTCTATCCCCACATGAAAGATTCATTGATGTCTAGATATGGTTTGACCCCTGAGATGTACAGACAGAGGTTCAGGGGTTGCACAAAGACAGCAAACAGTACCTATGTTGAATATGTCACTTTTTGTGCAGAGCATTGGATGGTTGGGTGAAGGGTAGCAAAGTTGATGATTTTCAGGGACTTCTTGATTTGATTGCATGGGAGCACTTCTCAAGTAACTGTTTCCCTAAACTACACCAGCACCTGAGTGATAGTAGGTTGACTAATCCTAGGAAGCTTGCTGAGGAGGCGGACCGCTGGGTCAGTACCAGGGTCCACAAGGGTCACGTGGGAGACTCAGCCAAGAGTGGGCAGGGTCCCCAGTAGAAGAGTGGGGGGACAAGGGTAAACAGAGGGAGTTCCATAGGAGGCCCCAAATTAATCCCCAAGGGAACCAAGGGAAAGGTTCTCAGCCCCCCCCCCCAGAAATCATCAGGGCCCCTGACAGGTCCACCTGTTCAAAGAGGGCCCCGAGATGCTACAAATGTGGAGTACTGGGTCATTGTGACAATGATCCCAAGTGTCGCCTGTTTGGAAAACCAGCACCCACTGGTGCAGCCCCCGGCAGATGGCTAGTGTAGCCCTGGGTGAGGAGATGGGTGCCCAAGGTGGGTGGGGTCCCGCAGAGATGTCCCTTGTCTCATTGGGAGACTGTGAGGTGGTCCCCAGGACACAGCTGCCTGATAACACTAAGAAATACAGGCAGTGGGTGACCATCAATGGCCATAGAGTGGAGGCTCTTAGAGACACAGGGGCCAGTGTGACAGCTGTCAAGTGTCACCTGGTGTCTCAAGAGCAGGTTGTCCCTGGAGCATTCTACCCAGAGAGTCACTGCAATGTGGCTCAGGTTCCCTTTAAATGGGGGGGTCTCTGGTACTCTTCAGGTAGCTGTGAGGCCCCCCATGGCTGTTAACTGTTTGTTAGGGAATGACTTGGAGAACTCCCCTTGGGCGAAGGTGCAGCGCAGTGCTCACTTAGAAATGTTGGGTTTGCCTGACTGGGCGTGTGTGACCACCCGGTCAATGGCAGCGAGTAAAGGTGCTCAAGAGGACCTGGAGCCTGAGAGGGAGGTCCAGGTACCTGCCGTCAAGAGTAGAGGCAGGGGGCGCGGGAAACCGGCCCCCGAAGTTCCCACGGTCCAGGAGGGAGCAGACCCTGAGGGGGATGCCTTGGAGCCTACAGGGGAACAGGTAGCTGAACTGGGGGACCTGCCTGAGCTGACCCATTGGCAGCAAGAAGGAGGACCCTCCAGGGAGGAATTCTGCAAGGAGCAGAAAGAATGACCTTCTCTTGTGGGTCTGCAGCAACAGGCTGCAGACCAGGCAGCAGGTGATCAGTCGAGATCACATTGGATTTACTGGGAGAATGACCTCCTGTATACAGAGCCTAAGGTCGCTGAGCCTGGGTCAGCCCGTGTTCTGGTGGTACCCCAGCGCTTCAGAGCCTTCCTACTGGAGCTGGCTCATGATGTTCCATTGGCAGGACATTTGGGGCAGGACAAGACCTTTGAGAGGCTTGTCACCCATTTTTATTGGCCCCAAATGCGCAGGAGTTCAGACACTCACTGCAGGATATGTCAGACTTGCCAGGTAAGTGGAAAAAGTTGGAGGAAGCACAAGGCTCCTCTCCAGCCATTCCCTGTAGTCAGCACCCCCTTTGAACGGGTGGGTATTTACATTGTGGGGCCACTGGATCCCAAGACAGCCATGGGCAACAGGTTCATCCTGGTTTTGGTGGACCATGCCACCCGGAAGCCATACCTCTGAGGACAGTGACGGCCCCATGGTGGGACGAGCACTGATGGGAATTTTCTCCAGAGTGGGATTCCCTAGCGAGGTAGTGTATGACCGGGAAACCAACTTCATTTCCAAGTATATAAAATCCCTGTGGCAGCAGTGTGGTGTAACCTATAAATTTACCACTCCCTACCACCCCCAAGGAAACGGGTTGGTTGAGAGATTCAACCAAACCCTTAAAGGCATGATAATGGGTCTTGAGGAACCCATGAGGCGTAAGTGGGATGTCCTCTTACCATACCTACTCTTTGCTTACCGTGAGGTGCCACAGAAATCTCTAGGGTTCAGCCCCTTTGAGCTTCTCTATGGACACCCCGTGAGAGGACCTCTAAGTCTGGTCAAAGAAGACTGGGAGCAATCTCCCAGGAAACCTCCCCAGGATGAATATATCTACATGCTGGCCTTTAGGAACCAGACTAGGCGTTTCAGACAACTCGCTGTGATGAATCTGGATGCCAACTTGGAGGAGACGAAGCGGTGGTACGACCAGAATGCCATTCTGGTTGAGCTTCAGCCTGGACAGAAGGTGTGGGTCATGGCCCCAGTGGAGCCCTGTGCGCTACAGGATAAGTGGACCGGCCCCTTTGAGGTTGTAGAATGCAAGAGTCCGGTTACCTACTTGGTGGACTTGCGGTCTCCCAGGAACCCCTTGAGGGTCCTGCATGTCAACCGCTTGAAGCCCCATTTGGAGAGTCCCAAGTGGGCATGCTCTTGGCAATAGATGCTGGGATGGAGGAGGAGACCGAGCCTCTTCCTGACCTCCTGTCAGCCAGAGAGCAAGATGGGTCAGTGGATGGTGTCAATCTCTCTTCCACCCTGACCCGTGAGCAACAGAATGACTGCCACCAGTTGCTGGGACAGTTTTCTGATCTGTTCTCCCTGGTTCCTGGTGTCACTAATTGGTGCGTCCATGAGGTGGACACTGGGTATAGTACACCTGTGCGGCACAAGGCCTACAGATTGACTGACAGGGTGAGGGCTTGCATCATGGAGGAGGTCTCCAAGATGCTTGCGCTAGGGGTAATTGAGTCCTCTAGCAGTCCTTGGGCCAGTCCAGTGGTCTTGGTCCCAAAGGCTGCCGCGCCGGGTGCCACACCCGAACTCCAGTTCTGTGTGGACTACCGAGGGCTCAATGCAGTCACCAGGACTGATGCACACCCTATCCCCAGAGCTGATGAGCTCATACATCGGCTAGGGGCTGCACGGTACCTCAGCACGTTTGACTTAACGTCTGGGTACTGGCAGATCGCCTTGACCGATGGGGCAAAAGAGAGGTCAGCATTTTCCACACCAGATGGGCACTATCAGGTCCGGGTTATGCCCTTTGGGATGAAGAATGCCCCTGCCACCTTTCAGAGGTTGGTCAACCAGTTGTTGGCTGGACTGGACTCGTTCAGTGCCGCCTACCTGGATGACATCGCAGTGTTCAGCGCCAGTTGGGAAGAACATCTGTGCCACCTCTGGGAAGTGTTGATGGTGCTGTGGAGGGCAGGCCTCACGATCAAGGCGAGTAAGTGCCAGATCGGGCAGGGTTCCGTGGTGTACTTGGGACAGGTAGGGAGCGGTCAGGTGGCGCCCCTGCAGCCCAAGATTGAATCTATCCTGGCTTGGGAGCCGCCCAAAACCCAGACAGAGGTGAGAGCCTTTTTAGGACTCACGGGTTACTACAGGAGGTTTGTCAAGGGTTATGGCAACATTGTTGCACCCTTGACAGTGCTGACTTCAAGAAAGCAGCCAAAGAAAGTGATTTGGACTGACACCTGTCAGGAAGCTTTTGAGGCCTTAAAAACTGCAATGTGCACAGCGCCCGTGCTCTTGGCACCCAACTTCTCCAAAGAGTTCAAAGTGCAAACAGATGCTTCAGAGCATGGTGTGGGGGCTGTTCTATCACAGATGATTGAGGAGGGCCTAGATCAATCTGTAGCCTTCATCAGTAGGAGGCTACTTCCACGGGAACAGAGGTGGAGTGCTATTGAGCATGAGACATTTGCTGTGGTCTGGGCACTGAAGAAGCTGAGACCCTACCTGTTTGGGAATCACTTCTGGGTTCAGACAGACCACAGCCCCCTCAGATGGTTGATGCAGATGAGGGGTGAGAATCCAAAGCTGGTCCATTTCCCTACAGAGGATGGATTTCATGGTGGAACATCGACCCGGTAGAGAACACGCCAATGCTGATGGTCTGTCCAGATTTTTCCGCCTTAGTGATGAGAACTCCCAGGAGGTAGGGTAGTTCTCCCCACATTTCAGCTGGAGGGGACACGTGTTAGATCTGGCACATTGGCGTGGGTCTCCATTCCATTTTTCCCTGTTGCCTCATATGTTTTGCTGGTGTTAGTTGCTCAGGGCACTGTGCCACTGCTGTCCAGTGCCACAGTGCAAGTGCTCCCTATTGTAAATTGCTCTATGATTTGTGATTCCATGATTAGTTGGTTTGGTTTACTTGTCAGACCCTAGTACAGTGCACCAGGAGTGCCCAGGGCTTGTAAATCCAAATGCTGCCGGTGGGCTTGCAGCACTGGTTGTGCCACCCACAGAAGCAGCCTGTAAAAGTGTGTCTAAGGTCTGCCATTGCAGAGCCTGCATGTAGTCTGGTACTGTCATGCTGACTGGGCAAGGGCACCCACTTGCCAGTCCCTAAACCCTCCCTTTTCTTCATATCATACAACCCTATGGTAAGCCCAAGGGCAGGGTGCATTGTAAGGATAAGGTAGGACATGCCCCAGTGTGTGTGGCATGTTCTAATAGTGAATTACAGCCATTTTCGTTTTTCACTATTGCAAGGCTACCTGTTCTCCATAGGCCAGATTGGGCAGTTTGGTTATTACATCTTATAATCTTAACTGACTCAGAGAACATGGTGGAAATTCAAATTTAGTATGCCTGAACTCAGAATGATAAAATACATCTTTTAGTGAAGTTGGTTTTAACATCCTGTGTTTGAAAATGCCACTTTTAGAAAGGTGGCATTTTCTTGTCTAACCATTCAAACCTGCCTCTGCTAGGCTGTGTATTCCTTGTCTGGAGTTTGAGTGACAGGGCTGGGGAGTTCCAGGAGACAGGGTGAGGTGTCCCAGTGGTGAATAGAGAGATCTGCATCTAGATGGGTGGGAGGAGTTGCACATGGGACCCGAATAGGGCTGTGCCTTCCCTCCACAATGCTGGCTCCACCTCTTGTGGTGCATCTAATGTCTCTGCCCTGCACTCTGAAAAGAAAGAAGGAGTCAGGTAAACAAAGTGCTCCAGGACTGACCAGAACCGGTTTGAACAAGGCAAAGGCCCTTCTGCCTTCAAACGACAAAGGATTTTTGAGTATAAATATTGGGACCCTGATCCCAAGAATTTAGATCACTTTGGCAAACAAGAAGAAACTCTGCTGAGGAGAGGAACCAAGAAAATGCTGAGGAGGAACTATCCCTGAAACTGGGGGATTGGCCTGCAGTGGTTGCCTACTGCCAAAGAGAGAAGAAAGGAACTGTGTGTGTACTTTTGCTCAACTTGTGAAGGATCTCCAAGGGCTTGGAAAAGAGCTTGCCTCCTGCTGAAGTCAGACTTCACCCCCCAGCTCCCCAGAGTTCTTTGGAAGTGCCTGCTGCTGTTGTTGGGCCTTCTGAGGGACTGCGTGTCGCAAGGAGCTGGAAGCGCAACTCAAGAAGGGGAAGCGTGCTGCCGTCGGAGCTGTTGTCGCATCGCGTAAAGTGTGTCGCCGCTGCAGCATCACATCGAGTGGAAGCATCTCGCATCATCCAGGAAGTGTCTCACAACGCCGAAGAAGCATGTCGCCATCGCAGCCATTGTAGCTGATGCATTGCACCGCATCAAGAGAAGAGTCTCGCATCGAGGAAGAAGCGTGTCGCCATTGCAACCATCGTAGTTGTCCCATTGCACCTCATCAAGAAAAGCGCATCGCATCCATGGAGAAGCGTGCCACCGTCGGAGCTGTTGTCGTCGCATCGCGTAAAGGGGTGTCACCGCTGCAACATCGCATGGAGTCGAGTCTTCTCGCAACATCGCATAAGCGTGCCGCATCTGGAAGATCTTCACGTCTTTATTCCTTTGCACCAAAATCTTCAACGCATCAACATCGTTGCAACACTTTCGTTCCCAGGCGTGTCGCATCTAAAAGGTACATTGACTTAAAGTGTCACATCTAAGAACTTAAGAGAACTAAGTTAAATTCTACCATCTAAAGTAACAGTATTGTGTATTTTTGTCGTTTAATGGTCTTGTGGTAAATCTATATAAAGAATACTTATTTTTGATATAAAATCTATGTGGTGTTCATCTGTAGTGTTGTCACTTGATTACTGTATGTGTTCACAAATGCTTTACACACTGCCTCTGAGTTCAGCCTGTCTGCTCGTGCCAAGCTACCAAGGGGGTGAGCAGGGGTTATTTTAGGAGTGTACCCCCTTACCCTGACTAGAGGCGAGGGTCCCTATTTGTCACAAGTGCATACCGGTGCCAACTAGAGACCCACAAGTCTAACACACACATACAGTGCTAGTGCAGCCTTAGGGGGGAGTGTCTTCATTTACATAGTGCCATGACCCAATGCAAACGAGCAAACACTTTGTCTTTGCCTTTTGCCAGTTTTTAAACATGGGTTTGGCAGCAAAGGAGCTGTCACTAGCTGCACTGTCTATACACCACTGTATCTGCCTCCCGAAGGTGCCCCCTTGCAAGGGGAGTAAGGGACTCCCCCAGACATCTCACTGCAAGTCACTCATTGTACCCACCTGCGGGGCGAGCTCTCACCTTTCAAATGCTGGGTGAGTTACTGCCTGCACAATGAAAGGCTGACCGGAGGCTTCACACAACTGGGGCCACATCTCAGATACAGCGTATTTTCCTTGTTTGCGCTGGTGACACCTTTTAAAGGTGCGTCCTGGAGCAAACAAGGAAAATGCGCTGTATAAAGATGAATGCACTGCCCTCAGGGCAGTCGCAATCTTGCAGTGCCCTGGGAACATCACATTCATTTGAAGAACAGAGCAGCTGCTTTGAAGCCACTCTTTGTTTCACTGTGCAGGCAGTAACCTGTCTGCACTTTGAAGAAGGATTAGATATCCCCTTGCATGTGGGTGAAGTGATTGACTGCAACCGCCTGCAAGGGGCTGTCTGGGGGATACATTGGACCCCCTTTCCTCCCTACAGATGGCGGCGGTCAGGGGGTATACTGACAGGGTTCCACCTTTTAGGTGACGCACTGTCAGTGCAACACCTGACAGCTTCTTTGCCTCTGTGCCCACATCTATAATACAGCGTGGGGGCAGAGGCAAAGGGATTCCCTCATTTGCAAGGGGTCCCACCCCCATGCAAATGAAGGAATGTCCTCCGATGATAGTGTTTTTTGCTTTATGTGCAACAGCGCTATCGGTATTACAGAAGGGGACACACTGCGTCTGTGGCCCCTTTTGTAATACCTAAGTGCCCCAGGGGGTGCAAATCGGGAGCAAACACCTGTCGCGCCCGCGGGCACTTCTATAAGAAGACCCCTGGTCTGCCTTTCAATTATGCTCTAACTAATTATAAAGTAAGGAAAATTACCCGTCACCCCTATAAACCCAAAACCCAAACACAAAAAAATAATTGATCAATTACCTTAATTAATTATCAATTAATTAATTATTATTAATTATCAACTAATTATTAATCAATTGAAAATAAATTACTTCCCACTATATACCTCTAAAAAACCCACAACTAAAATGAATTACATAATTTTCATATTTAATTGTCAATTAATTAATACATCTTATTTTACAACTAATTATTTATTTACAAATAAATTACTTATCACCCTTTACCCCTTTAACCCCCACAACCTGCATCTTATATTTACACCCCAAAATTAAAAACACAATTAACATTATAGAATCTCAATTAAATAAATATTAATAAATACAAAATATTCATTAATTTCTTATAATTAAATAACTTCCCACCCTATTCCCCAATAAACCTACAACCATCTACGGAACTAAAACATGCAAAATGTAATTAGAATAAAATTAATAACTACAAAAAATGTAACACATATATAAAAAACATAAACAATACTTATGCAAAAAATACAACAAAAATATATACTAAAATATATAGCACTAATTAAAAAATCGATATTTTAAAAAACAATATTTTTGCAAAGGATATAAATTACTTCTATATTTTGAACATCGATATTCCTTACCTTAGAGTCGATATCTTGACATCCCTATTTCTGTGTTGCGATATTTAAAGCTCGATATTAGTGTAAGTCGACATTTCCAACTCAATATTTTGACTGAATATTTCACCAAACCGCTCCAATTCATCTACCAGGCACGTGCATTGGCAAGGAGAAAAAATACAAAGTCATGAAAAGGTAATCAGGCAGGTAGTCAACAATGGAGGATAGAGGAAACAATGGGCAAAATGGAGGCTAAATGTGAACGGCGGCTCCCTCCTCCTAGGAAAGTTGCTTTTTATACTACAACTTGTCCATTTGTGACATTAATTGTCACATACAATGATCTGATCATCATGTGACCATTCTTCTGCATATCAGGTAAACATTTGATACTCTAACGTATTTGCTCATGTTGCTTATGAGAAATGACTGTCCATTTCATCCTCACAGGTTAGTTGACAAAGAGTTTATTTACTTTGTTGCCCTTCATGTATTAGGTCGAAGGGTCAATCACTCACAACGAAGTATTAAAAAAGTGTCTATTCATTTAAAAATGTTGCATATAAAGAGAAGAGATAAAGCAACATTTGAGGAAAAGTACCAAAAGTCCACTACCATGCTATGAAATAATGCAGCCAATGGAAAAAAAACATTTTAATGCATTTTTAAGTCAGTACTTCCTATTTAGAAAAACTAACTAATAATTAAGTTCTAGCAAAATGAAATAAATCATGTATATCATGTGAGGAAATAATTGTAACATTTGGCAGTGATCATTGCATCAAAATGTTCAACTCTAATATGTTATAATACTACATATTGATAAGTACATACTTGCAAACTATTCTTAAAAAACATTATAATGTTATAAGTTGTTTTAGGAAATCATAGACTCTAATAATATCAAGCAATTATGTCGCTATGGTGCATTACAATGAAGGCAATTGAGATACTAACTTTCATCATTAGTATTTGCACAATCGCATGCAACACTCATTTGTTACATAGATATACTGCTTCAAATTCATAATTTAAGTTATTTTGCATCATAGAAAACTTTTCCATCAATAATCTTTTATAACAACTTTGTTAAAGTAATAAGGTAATCCGATAATAAACATGTTAAACTCGTTGCATCTTGATCATTCTATTTCTACAAATCTAAGCACACTTTTATGGTGCTGGTACTTCAACTTTTCTCAGTGTTAGTTGTTTTTCTAGATGTGTACAAAATGTACATTATAGTTTTATTGTCAAAATCAGATGTTATATCTTATTAAAAATGTCAGCTTTTACACTGCATCAGATGCATGTGAACACCTACGCTTAACCCATTGAATGCCTCCCTGGGACAGAGTAACGCAAGGTAGTGACTTGTGATGCCTTGTGTAAATACAGATTTACCAAGCTACGCAAGGTGGCCTTGCGTGGCTTGGTATATCTCTTTCAAGTTTTTGCCAACCTGCATTCACTTACATGGCACAAGAGCAACACAAACCCTTTGATATATGTGCCCCTGAGTGAGAATTAGCATGATATATTTGTGTCATCTCTCCTACACCTTTTACAGGTGTGAAATAAACATCCCCAATAAGCTTTGCCCAAGCATCTACAGGTGTTTCAGTACATATTACAGGTTTCTTATGCGACATTGTTGTAAAGATCTGTGTCTCCCATCTATTATTGATCACAAGGAAGATGCTGGTGAAGAAAACAGTGTATTACATTTCCAAATTATGTAGAAGTAGAGCTCACTAGCCAGTGTCCTGCATTCAAGGATATTGATCTCCAACTGGCAATTAGGAAGAGAAATAGTACCAGAAAACACAGGCACTGGTATGATGAATTTACGAGGCCTGGGCGCGAAATTCCATTCTGCTTGCAGAATTTGCGGAATTTGGGTAATTTTGTGTTTCGCGGAGAATGCGGAATTGTCAAAAATTCCGCGATCCGTGGCTTCTTAGAATTTTTTGCTTGTTCGCGCTTTCAAAATGCGTGTTCGCAAGATATTTCTTCCCGAGCACGCAAACAGCGTTCGCGAACAGAAAAAAAGCATCACGAACGGGCAGAACAAGCAATTTCGCGTGTTCGCAGAACTCTGCGTGCTCGCGGAGATTTTTTACCGTTTCGCGGAGCTTTGCGTAGTGCGACTATGCAAATTCCCCCCACCCCTAGAATTCACAAGTGTGAGAAACTGGGTTTCTGTTGCAGTACCCACCCACTTATTGCTTGGGTTTTTGATGCAACTTTGACTGAGGTGTACTGGATCCCTGCTAACAAGGTTCTTTCCCTAAAATGTACCACAATTGGCACAACGTCAGCTACTCCTGTAAGTCCCATAGTAAATGGTACCCCTGGTGCCTAGGGCATAGTTACTGAAGAGGGCTCCCTGGGGCTGCAGCATGTATTATGCCACCCCAGGGACCCCTCATTAAGGCTATGCACCCAGCCACTGCAGGCTGGTTGTCTTGGTGTAGAGAAATCCAAATAGTCGACATGGCACACAGCCCTGTATGCCATGCCCTCCAAACACTGCATAAGGTATAGGTAGATCACCGCTACTGCAGGCCTTTGGACCAAAGGCAGGTTGCACTACATACTATGTGAGGGCATATCAGCATGAGCAGATATGCCCCTACAATATCCAGTCTATTCTGAGATATTGTAAGTGCACAAGGAAGAATAAAGAGTACATGGGCTGGGTACTAGTCAAAATGAGTTTCCTAGCTCTATGATGGCTTCACTGATTTCTAAGTTGTTTGGTACCAAGCATCTTATCTTACTAAATCCTCATGTATGCCAGTGTTGGATTTATTAATAAATTGACACAGGAGACCATTTAGAGGGTCACCTGAAAACCTATTAAGCACTGTTGTGGTCTCTGACCTGTTTTTGCCAGTGTGCCACTTCCAGACATGTTTCTGGCCTCAGAGGGTGAGAGCCAGCACTCTCGGAGGACATAGACAAAGCCTACTCTGGGTGGAGTTGCTTCACACCTTCTCCAGGACAGTATGGCCTTCCTGGGTGAGACTGTTTAAAGGTGATGCCATCTTTGAGATACAACCCAGGAACCTCCAGATAGTGTGGGAAGCCAAACCACCTTTCCTGCTCCAATTTTGGTGGGAGGAAAGGCCGTTAAATTAGTTAGATTAGGGGGAGGGTCCCCACTTAGCCTACACTATCCCTAGGGCAGGGCAGGCAATGTGAACCCCTCTCCTGAAATACCACCATCTTGGGATGGTGGAAAAACAACCTATCAGGGCTAGGGTAGTGCCTCTTCCCACAGGAAGTGGTCACTAGGGGGGGTAGACACCCTAAAGGTAGGTAGCCCATTGGCTGCTACCTGTCTCCCCTTTTAACACCCCTAAATTCAGTATTTAGGTGGCACCCCAAGACCTGAACATCAGATTCAACAGAAAAGAGGAGACCAGGACAAAGAAGATCCGCTGCGCGAGAACTGAAGCCCTGCTGCAGAAGAAACAGGCACCAAACCCTGGCTGCTTCTTCTAGGACTCAACAATCACTGCTGCTGTGTCATCCTGAAAACGGAAAGGACTCCAAGAACCGTGGAGCCCCTTTAGCCTTTAAGAAATTACAAGGAAACTCCCTTGGGGTGAAGGCATCACTTCCCTGCACACCGTAGGCACAGATCGAGTGTAGTCAAGTTTGTTGACTTACTGCTCCCCCACGACCTCCATGCACGACCAAAGCAAGAAAAGGTAGAAAAGCTCTGGGTCAGATCTGTTTCTTCCCCAAGTTTGGAGACACCAGGACCTACCGAAGCCCTGGCATACCAATACACGGGGTATCTCACCCCCAATGGCAAACTCCTAGAAGTCCACTCCGGACTCCCAAAGCATCAGAAGCAAGCACCCATTGAGGGATGTCGAGTCACCAGACACCCACTTCCTGAGGGGTCCAGCTGTCCAGAGATTGCCTTTCAAAGTTGCCTGCTCCTGACCACGAGGACCTCAAAACAGACGATGCCCGGCTGACCTGTTCGCTCTGTACCCGGCCCTGGCACCAACTACCCCGCTGTGCTTCCATGGTCCTCAAGCCCCTGTGTCCTCCACCCTCAAAGAAACTTCCTGGTACTTACCTGTAGGTCCTCCTGGGCAGTGTGTTTTCAAGTGGCCCCCTTCGTCTTTGTGCTCCAGCTTCCAAGACCCTCAGCACTCTGCTCCCAGCCAATCTGGGATGCTACTGATCTTCTCCTGCTGGAACATTGGACCTGGTCCCGATAACGACCTAAAACAAGAGGGTGAATTTCTTGAAAGTAAGGCCTGAATTTCAATGCATTTTATTTCCATTGTTTCCTTTGGTGCTAAATTGAGCATAAAAGTGATATACTTTATGAACTCTGCCAAATCATAACTCCAAAAGTACTTAACTTTGAACGGTGTTCTTGGTCTTAAAAATTCTATAAAAATCATTTTTTTTTTTTTTTAATTGGTCTCGGATTTAGTCTTTTTGCGTGTATGTCATTTATTGCCTCTGTAGAATACAACAAATGCTAGCACTACCGTCTGATAAGCCTAATTGCTTGCCCACACTACCTCAAAAACAGAATTAGAATTATCTGCTTTTACTTCTGTGTACCAAGTTTGGATTCTCTCGTCTCTCCGCACAGTCTACTTCTTTTTAGGAAACTATATAGAGCCAGCTTCCTACAACAAACTCTGATGGACGCACGAGATAAGAGCTTAAATCCATATTCAAATATCATTGAAAAGCATTAAAACTACATACAGTTCCAGAAAATAAAACACCTTTTCTCCTTAAACAAATAGGAAATTACACAACAATTTGAAATTAAACTTTGTAATCACACACAAATATACTAATTTCTTGAAAATACGCCATTTAATTTATTTCTACAACATTCTACATCTTACTACCCTCACATTCATACATTTCCACTGTTTGCTCAGAACCAACAGTGTTTGCCTGAGGTAACACGCAGTGGAACATTGGCCCGGTCGTATGACAGCAAAACCTTTTTTTCAAAATTCCAACCTCGTTATTATGGACAGGATCAATTTCCATAGTGTTTAATAGGTCGCCAGATACGTGCAACTTCTAGGCAATAACTCTACTTTGAATTTCATCCGGCGGCATTAAATTATATTTGGGCCACCATCTGCCATCTGATAGTTTAACTGAGTTACAACTGACCTGAACAGCCTTGTATGGATCAACAAAGTTGAAGTAAGCTTTACACCTTCTGGACTTAATTATATTTAACATCAAACAAGAACCAACAAGATGTTTTCTTTTTAACAATACATATTTTGCATAATAGTATATTTTCTTCCTATCCTGCTTTTCCTTATCCGTAGACAAAATCCAGTAGGGGGTCATAATATACTCCCTATGTAGAAACAATACAATGAAGTTTGTTACTTAAACAATCAGGAACTTATTCCATTCTGGCATTTCTCTGTTTTAATAACTCAAAAGGTAAAGCATCTCAAGTGCTTTGTGAAGTTATTATGATAAGCTCATACCTTCTTCCATACAAAATCAATCACATATGCATAACAAGTCAAAGCAGCATGAACACACTCGCTCAGCAATCTATTGACCCTCTTACCAGCACCATTGGCCTATACAAGGAGACAGTATACTATTTGATGCATTTGTCCTTGAAAAACTGTACCATTCTGACAGAAAGTGGTTATCCTCCATTATCAGTGATATGTTCCAATGGTGAACCTTCTAAAGCAATAATGTTTTATAAACAATCAACAGCCACTTGCATGCTCATTTTCTCAACAAAATCATAATGCACTCACTTGGAGTAGTAGCCCATCAGGACTATCAAATAACATTATATTTGAAATGCTCTTAACAATGTAGCAAAATCTAAACCCAATTTATCCCAAGCATTTTCTGGGGGAGTCTCTAACTTTCCAATGTTTATTAGACAATAAACACTTCTCACAGTTATTCACAGTAGTGACAACATACCTGTCCAGAGTAGGTGTCCAAAGTGATTGTCTTAGGATTTTTGTGGTAGAAGAAGATCCTAAGTGACCAGAGTTGCCAACATAATTATTCTAAATCTTACACTTACTGATGGAAATTTTTTTACAGTGCCTTAACAAAACACCAATTAACTCGGAACAAATTTGATAAAAATGTAATTAAATCTCGCTTGAGATTTTTGATAGTTGGTCATTCATTCTGAACATACTGTTAAACATTTTTCATGACCAAATCATTCATGCAGCTCTCTCTCTCTCTGTGATTGTACCCTCACACTGCTTCACAACATCAACTATAATAACCACAGATGCATCCAAAAAGAACCCAGCTTCAGGTTCATCAGAAATTGGTAATCTAGACAGACAATCAACATACTCATTTACACCCCCTTCTATGTATGGAACCTCAAAGTTGTGCTTTTCAAATATGGAAAAAATATGACTAAGTCTTGATGCTGCACACAATCTCATTTTATCAAGTAGATATTTTAAATGGTTTATGATCATTGCAGAAGCTGGAACGTGTTCACCAGACATGCATTTAAAATGTATCTGTTTCCTAGGCACATGCCAAAGACTCTTATTCGGTGGTGCTGTACCCTTCTTCTTTGAGTGATCTTGATACAAATGCAATGGTATTTTTCACCACATTACCCACCCTTTGGCAAAGAGCAATACCAATGCCCACTGTACTGTTATGTTCCATATAGGTGCCACAATATAGGCTCAGTTAGCATCACAACCTTTCACCTATATTCTCCCCTACCATTACACTACATAACGGTTCTTGGGACTGATCTTTTACCTAGTTACGGTACTGCTTACAGGACATGGGACTTTCCCTGAAAACTAGCTTGATCCATTATATATTAGGATTTTTGGAAACTCAGCAGGACTACCATCTCCTGCATAATAACTATGTATAAGGGTATTCCTTCCATCATCCTGAGTCCAACATGACACAGCATGGTAGAACCCATGAGGGTTCCTCTTTGGGTAAATATACACCATATGTTTGCTGATGCTGAAGAGGAGAAAAAGGACTTCCATGCTGACATACAGACCAGAGACACAGAGGTTCCTGCACGCAGACACTCCAGCTTGCAGTGGTCTGACATCCCTCGCAGGGTGTCCACCTCAAGACCAAGACGGGGTCCCACAATCTCTCACTTCAGGTAATGGGGTTGGCTTCATCCTAGATGGGTGCTTGGCTTTACACCTACATACATGCTAGGTAAACTTAGGTACATCTAGTTAGGGTTGCATCGTAGGAGTACGCATTTATTACTGTCATGTATTTTTTAAACTTGCCTGCATTCATTGTTTAAGCATCATGGTAGAAATCTATCATCCTTTTACTCTGTTGGTGCTTCTAATCATTTAGATCTGTTTCTGTCTAATGGTTGTTTCAGCACACCTATTTTATACTAAAATGATGCTGGTTCAATAAATGCTTATTGGAAACCGTTTATTCTGTGTATTTCTCTGAGACAAAGTAAGCACGAGTGACTGAGCGAAAAGTATAGCACTGTTTCCACGATCCCTGATTGGACAGAGTTGTCATGTTCGATAGTTGCCAAGAACTATTCTCTCCTTGGTAAGAGGGGTTACTAGTGGCACTGTGAGCTAGCTGGTACACAGGCCAACATACCCGGTGAGGGTGTCTGGAATCAGTCTGGACACCAATCCCACAGTCTATGTTGTTCAAATGCGCAAATCCTATACAGGTTTATAGGAACTACACAACATGTTACTGCCAATGTTGGTTTGGTACTTATTTAACGGTCAAATCTGAGTAGGTCAGTCGTGTTATTCTCAGAGACTCCTACTCACATTTCCCCAGAGACGTCTTGAGTGGGAGGGGAACTATCTGCCACAGCTGAGTAGGCATATCCTATGTATTGGCTATAGGTTTATCAAGCTTGAAAAACAAGTTGTTCCTAATATGAATAAAACCTTATCTCCGTTTCCTTGAAATTTCTTCTTTCAAAAACAATGGCTGACAAAGACTCCACTGTGAGAGTACAACGTGCTACAGTTAGGGAAGAAGGAGAGGAAGATGAAATAAACATTTCAGAAAATGTTAGAACTGCCCTTACTCTAAAACTAGTAGACTACAGAGTCACAGCTAGGGGTGGAACAGTGACATTCGTGACTGAGGCACACAAATTATATATAGAACAGAGGTATTCTATTCATGGGTTAAATTCCCACAAGTAGATGCACAATCAAAAACATTTCATTCTTATACTGAGGATAAAACACCAGACGAATACTGGCAGTATGAGGACATTGAAATTCCGCTCACCTACCAGGCGCGCATAAACTAGTTTAAAGGCACCCTCCCACACACAAAAGAAAAAGTGAGACTCCTTCTACTCAGAAGAGATGAAGTGTCTTGTCCAGTCCTAGTAGCCTACACACCACATCGAGACATTGACACAATGTCATCAGCAGACTTACATCCATTTCATAAAGAAATAATAAAACTTTACAGAAACCTGACACAATTCATGATGGGACAGTCACACCTCAGCCAGCAAGGGCTACACAAGCAGGACAAATTCAGGGATCTACAACTAAAATAGCACATCAAACGCTAAACGCAGTTATGGGTAAAATGCCCACTAAACGTGAACAAATGCCACTGTGGATAGCTAAAAAAAATTCACAGTTAGAGACAATATTTCCACATACTAGCCCTCGAGAAAAACACAGAATACTATCCATTTGCTTGCCAATGGGAATAGCTCCCCTGATCGAGGATTGTACCTCTTGGGGTACAGTTTTTGCTGCCATATATACCAGAACGTATGGTATCCCTTCTTTATCAGTAATACCAGATGGATTATGCCAAATACAGATTGAGTATGGAGCAGAACCTGCTCTAAACTTAGGGATGAAATGATTAGGCAATTTTGCCCAGGTTTCAGCTATTATATTAGCAAACATAAAATGGGAGGCAGCAGCAGTGGCCATACGCCAACGCCTGAGGGTCTTCACTCCTTTACAACAGGAATATAAATTACCTAAAATTAACAAAGACATCTATGCTGAATTAGATAGAGACAATGTGGGAGCTAGAGCAGTAAAACCTCGACTCATGGGTGGTCCTGAAAGAGAGAACACTAAGTAAGTACCTGCTTCTTCGAAGAAGAAATGGGAGAACAACAAACAACAAATGAATAGAGAGAATAGATTAAAATCCAGGGGTGGGTCTCCTCAACAGGAGCCCTCTGAAAGGAGGTACAACCTTAGGAACCGTGATAACATTAAAAAACCTGACAGGTATCAGGATACTGATACACTTTCCTCTCGTTCCTTTCAGGGTTCATAAAAAAACTCTGAGAGGGAAGGATGGTCAGAACACAGACAAGAAGAGTGTACAAAGTCCAGAGACATGCAACGCACTCCAGACTATACTTCCAAAAACAGAAGAAAAGCAAAAATCAAAACCTCAATTGAAAAAAAAAAAGTAGCAGGTCTCAAAGTTAGACATGCCCAGAATTCTGAGGACTCAACTCTTCAATGGGGAATGAGCTCTGACGATGCTAGACAGTGCAGCAGATGTAACTATAGCTAGCTAGAACCTGATGGAATTTCTGGTGGCAGCGGAGTTGAATGAACATACTACGGTGGAGACACCTGAAACGAGGGTAAGCGTCCCACATAAGTTACATGAAATAACTGTCCAAATGGATGGGGAAAAACCCCCAAAAATGAAAGGTCTCTTTTTGTAGAACCTGACTAATTGTTAGTTAATTATGGATTAGTTATGGATTGCCCAAAGAGCGAAACGGTAATTTTACTGGATTTTTCCAACCTCGTTCCAACATATTTAAAACACACATATGTGCAGGAGTGGGCGGAAGCACTTCTTCAAGCATTATATTGCAACCATGTTGGGAGGAATGCTGATTCACCTCACCATACAATCCCAGTAAAAACTACTCCAACTTGACAGAGACAATAGCCAATAAAACAAGTAGCAAAAAAACAGGTCAGGGAGATCTTAGATCAACTTGAATCCCAGGGTGTAATTGAAACCTGCCCCTTCCCCACGAATAATCCTTTGTGTCCAGTAATGAAACCCAATAATTCATACTGTCTAGTTTTTGACTACAGACATCTGAACACAGGCGCTAAAATATTTGCAGTACAAAATGCACACAGTGCCCCATTGATGAATAACATTGTGTGGATAAAATACAAAACAACACTAGATATGTCAAATGGATTCTTCTGCCAAAATATAGCACCTGAGAGCAGATATTTGACAGCATTCTCTGCGCTCCGTTCACAGCATCAATTTTGTCAACTCCCTCAAGGGTATAAGAATAGCTCTGGGATGTTCTTGGCTAGGGTAACAGTTACTTCAGAATTTGGATGAAGAGGCATTGTTTTATGTAGATGGTATTTATCTGATGGATGATGAGTTAAAGGATCACTTGACCAGGGTGAGCAACATAATTTTGGGGTTCGCTCAGGAGGGCTACAAATTCAACTTTAAAAAATCAAAAATAGCCTACCTCAATGTCCTGTTTTTGGGATATGAGCTTTCTAGTGATGGAAAAGGCGTGGCAGCTAACTTTTCCGAAAAGTGTGTGCTGCTCCAACCTCCTAAGTCTTTGAAGAACTGACAATCCATATTGGGATTCTTAAATTTTGGCAGAACATACATATTAGATTACACAGAAAAAGTTAAAAGTTTCTACAACTTGAATAAAACCCGTTTTTCAGTTAGGCATTGGACACAGGAACATACAGATATCCTTCGTTCCCTACAAGTTGACATAATAGCATCAAAATACTTGCAGACATGCATGAATGCCCGCAACTTGGTGATCGGTGTTATAGCAGGTCAATCCGGGTATACTTACTTAACAGTCAATGAAGGCGAAACAGTACCCATAGCATACAGATCACACTTGTACACAAAGCTGAAATGCGTTTTGCGTCTACAGAAAAAATTCTGACAGCAGTACGGACTGCTGTAGAGAGAGAAAGAGCACTGCCTCAGTGGAAACAAATAATTGTCGTTACTCCAGTACCAGCCTTAGAGGCTGTTACAAAGGCTAGCATTCTGAATGCTAACGACTTACATCCAAGATGGATACAATGGGCTAATTCTCTCACTGCAGCAGATATAGAATACAGATATGACTCTACATTAAAAACACAAGCATTTCTGCAATACAAACAAGAATATCCTCTCCCGAATGATATAATGACTCTAGATCAGCATGAATACATTATTTACACTGACGGATCTGCTCAGCCGGTCCTGGAAAGTAAAGAGCAATACAGCGCTGCGTGTGCGATTGTGAAGGGTCATATGCAGGAAGGCAAGTTTCATCCTAGCAGTATGAAGGCACAGTCTCTAGGAGACTGCACAGCTCAGCTTGTAGAATTAAAAGCCCTATTACTGGTACTAATAAATATGGATCGAGAATTCTCCACTTTGATAGTGTGCCATGAACTTTTACTGTGTCCAGTCATACAGTGAATATCTTCACTACTGGGTTCAAAATGGGTTTAAAGACTCAAAAGGTGGCACAATTAAGCATAGAATGCTATGGGAATAGGTTGCTGAGTTATACAACAAACTACCAAGAGCTCACGTGATACACACGCTGAGTAATCAACATGATGACGTTCACATTGAAGGGAATTCATTGGCCCATGAAGCTGCAGAGGGGGCTGCTACGAACTGCTGCCATAGCTGCAATCACTCATTCTAAAATGAGAACAGACGGACAGATAATGGTAGCTGTCATTGCTTCACGCAAAAATAGCACAGCCTCCCCAAAAGGCTTTCCACTCAAGAACTCCTATAAGTTAGATGCAGATAACATTCTGTATGCTCAAATTCCAGGAGTGGGGGATAGAGTAATACCAAACATGGATAGCAGATTTGGTTTAATACTAGCTGCACATGATGGTCTGGGTTCTGCACATGCAGGAGTTACAGTGACAGTTTAATTGTTGAAACAGCGCTATTGGTGGCCAGGACTAACAAAACAGACGAAGAATTTCGTCTTAAAGTGCGACATCTGTTAGCAGATGAAGGGTTCCACCGTGGCACGTCCAGCACAGACACCATTACTAATATCAGACAAACCACTCGCTTGTGTCTATTTGTACCACTGCAGCCCCCTACAATCAGATGGGGCTTACAAGTATATCTCGGTAGCAGTGGATTCATGCTCTAGATTCCTATGGCCTCCGGGCTCGGCTGACGCTCTAATTGTTTTAAAACATTTGCCCCGTGTTTAGCTCTAGGGCTTACAAGGAAGACATGTGAAGTCTGGGTGTTGTACTGCAGTACTCCTCTCAGTACCATCCCTAGGGAAATTCGGTCGTGGTGAGGAAAAACCGGGATTAAAGTAGTCTTTAACAGCGAGAGTATTAGGTTTGGGTGGTAGTTGGGTCAATCACTTATACGGGGTCCAAAGAGCCCTTAACAACATGCCATGATATTCTCACTGTGGCGTCACTCCTTACGGAGGCCTATTTAGGACAAGAATGTGGGTACCTGATCTTGATTTTGAAAGTACAGCGGCGGATGGAAAACCATTTGACATCAATAAAGCTTTGGCTGTTTTGCAGGATCTCAATGAATGCTGGGCACTACAAAGCAACGTGCAAGCAAAACGCACCGCCACTGGGGAAGTCAAATCAGTCATGGCAAGACCTGCCTGGATCCCAAAAGGCGGGGGTCTGGTCAGAGAAAAAATTGTGGACCATAAAGAATTTGGATCATCATACAGGAAGCCAGTCCCTGTCTTGGCTGTTAAAGGAACAAGAACAGTGTTTCTTCCGCCTCTTGCTGGCAAAAAAGAAAAGAGATTTGTCTCCATTGATCTGATTAAACCACACTTTGTGGCCGATACTGAATAGTAGGCCTCGTGGGCTCCTGGGTAGCCAACGCTCTCATCTCGCTACCATACAGGAAGTTCAGACAGAAAGAATCATAACATTTGAAGAGTCACCAATACAAAATGATAGAATTTCCAGCAATGAAATGGAACTCGTTCCTCTTGAAACAGAACTTCAAAATACAAATGAAAGACAAATATCAATTCGGCCTATTCTACTTCAATAGACTTCTACAAGAGATGCCTGCCAGCTCAACAAAACCTGCTGAGCTACCAAAGATAGATCGAATTGCATCTGGCTACTTTATCGATTCTGATACCTTCTCGCTGGGTGGCAGTGAACCTGAAACAACGCCAGTTCCAGTTTCCGGTACGCAACAATTTGTGACGTCTACATTTTTCTGAAAAAGACTTACTTATTATCACCTTGGTGCCAGCTCTGGATAATAACTGGAATATTGTTTTTTCTATTCTGGATTGGCCTAGTGACTGTCTTTTGCTTACTCGTGAATGGAAAATATCTCCCAGAACGCTCTGCAGTATCCAATGTGAACTTGGTCCTGGAACCTCATACATCTTCTCATCGTGAACAAAGAGACCGGTTCTTCGTGAACATTACAGCTGTTCCAATTCCTGATGGTATAGTTTGGGACAAGATTGATTATGATGTAGTTGGTCCCACTGAACTTTTGAAAATACCACATTTATTTAAAATTTCTCTAAATAATATCATTACTTCTAGTACATTTTCTGATGATTGGGATTTTGAAACTTTAAATAATATGTTGTCTGATTTGGAACAATCCACTGCATTTTCAAGCACTGAAATGTTAGAGGACACATCTGTTTTGACACTGTTTACTGTTACTATCATTATGGTCATAACTTTTTACACAAATCCAGTATCCCACAAAATGTTTTTACATACCACCAATGGGAACATTGCCCAACACCACCAAAAGGTAGTTCAAAAACGTTTGCACAGAAATTCTCGTATTTTTCAGGGTTTAACATGTCTGACCCGACCTCATATTATTATAAGGTTGCACCTACAACTGCATAGAAAAATATGCTAAGTAAGACCAAACAGATGTATTCTGCATCCTTTATTTCCCAACTTTTTTAAAAGGATTTTGAATTATGAAAGAACACTATAGACATAAAATCAGTCTGGGATTCAAAGGAATGGCAAGTATAAGGAACAGAAGCACTATTTAGAGTGTGCCTCATTCCACAGCAGATAATAGTTCTGAAGGACACTGTGCAACAGACTTCCTGACTTGGAATTGCCAAGAACAAGGATTTGAACACACCTCGAATTCCAACGCCATCACACTTTGAGGGGTGGCAACATTTTACATCACATGGAGGGTATACTATAGATGACATTATACAGTCCAATACTTCAGACCCCAATTGGACGGGATGGTTAGTTTGGCCAACAGACACAAACAGATGTCAATCAAGATTCAAGGGTACAACCGAAGGGTTTAGTATCCATAGGCAGGACCAGCGCTATGTAAAAAGAGAACATTTGGGGGTGGTGACATCATACAGTGTTGGGAATTTGTGCCTCGATTAGCTGAAAACCTTGACACAGTCCCAGGTGAAACAGCACTTATCCTTACACTCAGATGAGGTGGATCTCAGGGATTTTTATTAGGTCCCTGAAAGCCAGGTCAGAAACATTTCTAATACGCTGTCTATAATGAAATCTGGAAAATCTCTCAACAAGAAGCTCAGGAGAGACTTTGTGAAATAGATAGAATTACCCTAGAAAAGGCATTAGTTGTAGTTGACAATGGTATGACTACATTAGCATCCAGGATTTAATCCCTGGGCAACATTGTATCTTCTGCTATAGATATACTAGAACAGGACTTGTCCATAACACAGCACGGACAATCTCTACTACGTTCTATAATGTTATTAAGCTGGACGCTGCAATCATTGCACGCTGGTTATGTGCCTTGGCGATTTATCAACAGAACGTCCCTATTTTCTGCATACAATCATATTAAGAAGCAGATAACCATGACACAAAGGGGAGTAAAATATACAATTCTGCGTATTTAAATACTGGACCAATTACCTTTTACTGTGGCAAATATGAAGAGGTGGGTAGGGAATTAATCAAGGAATCTTGGGAATTGCCATACAGATTTCGATGTAGGAGTGGGGACATGGAAGTGTTTCTAAGCGGTACAAACAGCGAGAACGCTTCAAGTGGATCTCTCATATGCCAGGATATCATGCTTCACAGGGCCTGCAATGGTTCAGTTGCTAACTTGGTCTGTCAATTGAAAGGGTCCCCAGCTGCCGTGATTAATCCGGTGTTCAAGTTACTTTCAAATTGGAGTTACTTGATGCTGAATGATCAAGGCTGTTGTGGGATGCTCCTGGGCACTGGTGTCCCTTCCTGCACAAAGACAATCTCCCCACGACGCAGGCATCCTTGCACCAAGGTACAAGGGTGCCTGCGCTGGCGCATGGCTGCAGTTTGTGCACCAGCGCAGGGGAAAGAACAGAAATGTGACATATTATTGTAAATATGTTGCATTCCTGTGCTTCGGAAGTGACGCAGCGTGGCGCAGCCAAAGGGCTTGCTGTGCCACGCTGCAGCACTTCCTTGTAGATCTGACCCTATGTTTCGACCAGCATGTGTGAGCTACCTATGAAAACAACTGATAATGCATAAGTATACCTGAGCTATGACACTTTTATGTGTTTGAATCTTTCTTAGCCAATTGCAAAGCAATTGAACAGATCATCCTTCATGTTGTATATTGGGTATGTTACTTTCCCTTGAATGCCACATGGACAAAACGTTAAATCTAAAAATGTGACAACATAGGTTGGGATGGTGACCCCTGATTTATGTGAAATTATTATGTTGGGATTATGCAATAAAACTAACAAGCTTCCTAGAACACGTAGGCTCTTTTACACAGGCGTATATGGGGATGCCACCTCCCATATACTATGTTGAACCTCCAAAGTGCCCAACTTTGTATCTTGGGTTAATTAGCTGCTTTACACAAGCATTTTCAAAGACGATCAGTTTTGCCTTTTAAAATGACTCCTCAACTATTGGCTTTGACAATGCTTGTTTAAATTGTCCCGGGCAAAAATTAAGTAAAAAATGGCCACAGTAGTATGTGGTCCATCTATGAATATGTTTTTTTAGTTGGGAAATTCCAATATTCAAGTAATATTCTTTTAATATTAACACATTCTAAGAAAACCACTGGTGCATAATTGCATGTTGCAAAACACTGATGGCTCTTTTGTTGTGAACTGGAAGTTCATTTACCATTTAAAGGTTAGTAGTGGCCATCTTCGTACAATGAATTTAAAAAGCCCACAATTGGCTAAAAGAAAAGGTAGCAGTGCACAGCTGCCCGGCCCTCAGTACAAATGCCTATTTTTTTTAAATACATGAATAAAAAAATGGATTGGGAAGGGGAGACGATGGTGTGGCAATGAAGGATATGCTGAGGTGAGGATAAAGAGAACAAAAAACGAGGAGTCTGATAGCAGTGTGTAGCTTCTGGCCCCTAGCAAAAAGTGTTGTGCGAGGTGTAGGGGAGTAGCAGGAAGAACAAGGCCAAAAAAGCATTTATTTAAAAATTGAGCAAATAATAAAAGTGAAGCAGGAAGGAAAGGGGTGAGGGTTCAATAGGAAAGAGAGCAATAAGGTTTAGGCACTCTGTTGGATTGTTAAAAATCATAGAAATAATACCTCCCTTAATCAGTAGTGGATGGACACAAGTCTTCTAATCTGAACATGGCAAAGAAGAAAAGCACCAAAGGCTGTACAAAACAGAGAATAGGTAGGGTAGACATTGAGTAAGAAGCAGGGAGATGTTATAAACAAGAAAGGCATCCAATAAAGTGCAAGGGGCTAACCCAAATCTCACTTAATATGAATATTTTGCCGTATTGGATGCAACAAGTTTAAAACCACAGGCAGCAACAGATGACTGAACAAGAGACGCCTAAAAATGGTTTGGAAGACTTGATCAATCAATCAATCAATCAATCAGGAATTTGTCGAGTGCACTACTCACCTGTGAAGGTCTCAAGGTGCTTGGGGGAGGGGGGGTTCAAGCAGCTCTGTCTCATCCGAAGAGCCAGGTCTTGAGGCTCTTCCTAAATGCTTTCAGTGTGGGGGTTCGTATGATGCTGAGCGGGAGTTCGTTCCAAGGTCTTGGCTTGGCTCTGCGGATGCATGGGATTTCGGCCAGGGGAAGATTAGCGGAACGGAGGCTTCTATTGGGTGCATAGAAGGAGCATCTTTCATTGAGGTATTGGGGTCTGGTGTTGTGGAGGGATTTGTAGGCATGAGCGAGGAGCTTGAAGGTCACTCTCTTTTTGATGGGGAGCCTGTGGAGCTCTCGTAGGTGCTGGGTGATGTGGTCTTGTCATGGGATTCCGAGGACAAGTCTGGCTGCGGCATTCTGGATGGTCTGGAGTTTGAGGAGTAGAGATTTGTTGATTCCAACATAAAGGGCATTCCCGTAGTCCAGTCTGCTGGTTATGAGTGTGTGGGTGATGGTCTTTCTGGATTCAGGGGGATCCATTTCAAGGTCTTGCGGAGGATGCGGAGAGTATTGATGCACATTGAAGATACAGGTTGATCAGTTTGTTCACGTTGAGGGAGAAGTCAAGTATAGTGCCGAGGTTGCGGGTGTGGTCCATGGGTGTGTGAGGGTTGCGGACGGCAGTGGGCCACCAAATGTTGTCTCATGTAGAGGGGGTGTATCCAAGGACAAGGGCTTCAGTTTTCTCTGAGTTGAACTTCAGGCAGCTGCTGCTCATCCAAGAGGTGACGTCTTTCATTCCTCCCTGGAAGCTGTGTCTGGTGATGCTCATTGGTGAGGGAGAGGATGAGCTGGGTGTCGTCGGCATAGGATACTATGCTGAGTCTGTATTTTCTGACGATGGTGGTGAGAGGGGCCATGTAGATGTTGAAGAGCGTGGGGCTGAGTGAGGATCCTTGGGGTACTCTGAAGCTGACCTCTGTGGGTTCGTAGAGGAAGGGCTGGAGTCTGATTCTTTGAGCTCAGCCGGTGTGGAAGGAGTGGATCCAGTCAAGGGTAGTTCCCTAAATGCCGGCGTTGTGGATTCTGGCAGTTAGTGTGCAGTGGGATATGGTGTTGAAGGCTGCTGAGAGGTATAATAGGATAAGGGCAGTTTTGTTGGTCGAGGAGGTTACAGCTAGGAGGGCTGTCTCGTTGCTGTGGTTGATGCGGAATCCAGATTGGGAAGTGTTGAGGATCAAGTTGGATTCTATGAAGTTTGTGAGCTGGTTGCTAACGATCTTCTCGGTGACTTTGGCTGTGAAGGGGAGGAGTGGGATGGGTCTGTAGTTTTTGCGGTCCGTCGGCTATGCGGAGGGCTTTTTGAGGAGGAGCTTGACTTCTGCACGTTTCCAGTCATTGTGGAACATGCCTGTTTCGAGGGTGCAGTTGATGGTATGTCGTAGTTCGGGTGCTATAGCAGATACGGCTCTGTGGAAGATGTACGGCAGGCAGGGGTTGGTGGGGGCTTCTGAGTGTATGCTTCACATGGTCTTAGTGGTGTCTTATGTGGTGTCGTGGGTCCAGGCGGAGATGGTAGGCTGGGTGGCGTTGCTGGTTGTAGGTGTAGTGTTGGTGCCTGGGCTCCGCTTGTTGAAGTTCTCGTAGAGAGTGCTGATCTTCTGATGGAAATAGGAGCCAAGTTTGTTGCAGAGTTCCTGAGAGGGAGTGACATTGGAGAATTTGCCGGGGGGGTTTGGTGAATTCTTGTATGATGCTGAAGTGTTTCTTAGAGTTACGGGAGTTGGAGAGTATTCTGGCCTGGATTAAATTCTTCATCGTGTTTCTGTTGAGTTGGTGATGTTCTGTCATGGCAGTCTTGTAAGCGCCGCATGCTTCAGAGGTTTTGCTGTTCCTTCAGGTTTTCTCGAGTCGTCGACACGTGCGCTTGGATTCTCTGAGGTCGGTGGTGAACCAGGTGGCTTTTGTGGTGCATTGTCTGTCGGAGTTCTGGAGTGGGATGAGTATGTTTCTGCAGTCGGTGATCCATGTGTGGAGTTAATTGGTGCAGAGGTGGTGTCAGTTCGTGGTTGGATGAGGAGTGCCATTGAGGGTGGAGTTGAGGTGCTCTTTGGTGATCTTGTTCCAGTTTCTGCACGGGGCGTGGTGTAGGCTTGTAAGTTGTGGGTTTTGAGAAGAAGTGGACACAATGGTGGTCTGTCTAGAAGGGTTGCGAATGTTGTATCCTCCTGCGAAGATGGGGTCAAGCGTGTGTCCTGACTTGTGGGTGAGGGAGGTGATTAGCTGTCTCTGACCGATGTTGGCGAGGTTGCCAAGGAGGGCGGTGGAGTTGGGGTTGCTGAGGTTGTCAATGTGGAAATTTAGATCTCTGAGAAGTGCGTGGTCCATGGATGTGAGGGTGTGGGGCGCAATGAGGTTTGTGATGGTAGTGGTGAATGTGGCACGAGGTCTGGGAGGTCTGTAGGCGAAGGTGCCAAGTAGAGTCATTCTGGGGTTGATCTGGATCTGGAGGTGGTTGGAGCGGTCTTTCCTCTGGAACTTGTACCCATCGGGGATGGGGGTTGCGATGTCGGGTGTGGAGCTGGCATTGGTCCAGGTCTCTGTGAGGAAGGAAGGTGACGTTGGGCTAGAGGGTGTTGAGAAGCTCCTAGATTTCTACTGCGTGTCTGTGCAGGGAACGTACGTTGAGGAGGATGCCGCTCAGGTATTTGAGTGTTTTTGCATCCAGTTGGTTGGCGGTAGAGGTGGGGGTCTGAAGGTGGGTGAGGGTGCGGCTGCAGTTTTGGCAGGACAACTGGCCTTTGGTGGTGTTTGGCATCGACAGCTGGCAGTTGTTGTTTCTTCCAGGGTTGAGTGCATGGAGGGTTGCCGAGTTGTAGCGGCGGGGGGTCAGAGGACCAGGGGCCCTTGCGCAGATCACGGACGGGTGCAGATGGGCTTGCCTTTCGCACGCCTTTGGCGTGCTGGTGGCACGGCCGCACAATGGCCTCCATTTAGTAGGAATCAGTGGATGGAGGGCAGCTTGGAGGCAGGAGTGGGAAGATGCAGGGGGAGGGGCTGCGGGAGCAGCAGCCGTGAAGAAGGAAGCAAAGCGGAAAAACGGGCAGTGAAAAGAAGGCACAGAAAGGGAAAAAAAGACACAATAAAGGCACAAAGGGGAAAAAAGAGAAAACGAGGTACAATAAAGGCACAGAGAGAAAAAAAGAGGAAAATAGCACAGAAAGGAACAGAGGGAAAAAAGGCAACAGAAAAGGCACAATGGGACCTATAAATTCCATGTTAAAATATGCAAAATTCGAAGGCAAGCTATAAATTGGAGCTTTCGTGCAAACATGAAGGTTCGTATGTATTGTTGCCCAAATGAAAGATTTGGGGGAGATATACAGACATTTAGCACAGAGTTTGTGCCACAAAAGTGACGTTAACCAGCATACATTTTTTTTGGGCTATTTACTTTCATGCGCAAAACTTGTTTTGCACTGGAGAGCACCCTCAAAGTAGTGCAATTCAGCGTGATGCACTGCTTTGGGTTACTTAGCACCAAGGGGGCATTAAATGGGTGGAGCATGGGTGTTCCCATGCAACCACCCATGCCTTTTGGCGCAAAACCATATTTACAATGATTTGTAGACATGCTTTTGCACCAGAACTTAACGCCCCTTTGAAGGAGGCGCTAACAGGAGAAATGCTTTCATTTCTCTGTGCCTTTCCAAATTTGCATGCGTGCTGCACTGCACAGCATGCATACAAAGTGGAAAAAGCTTTGCATCGTGTCTAGGCATGGCAGTATGCACAGGAAGGTTACCTTTCCTGTACAGAACCTATGCTAGCCTCATGCACTCACCCAAGCGCTATGGCGCTAAGGTGTTTGCCTGGCACACAGCAGCTGAAATCAGTGCCAGCTAAAGGGAAAGGGGAGGAGCGAGCCATATCTCTGAAGATATGGCGCTCTTCTGCTCCCTCCCTGTCGCGCAACACAGCGCAGCCTCGCGGGGGGCTGCACTGCGCTGCACAGATTTTTTAAAAGGCCCCTCCCCCCTGTTTTTTCAGAACTAATGGATATCAAATTATTACTGCAAAATTAGCAAATGTAAAATTCCACACTGCCGACTCACTGCCACCCTGCTCAATGTCACTGCATCATTAATGTAATTCAGAAGGTAACTGGAAAGTCCAAAAAAGAAAGGCTGCAAGAAGTCAAGACTCAATGCAAGACTATATATATTAATATTATTTGAAAAACGGCAATGCACCTCCCCTTTGAGTGGGATTCGGAGTGAGGATCTGTCTTATGCCTATTTTCCAACCCCGCCCCTATTTTTACCCACATGTCAGAATGCCATCCTCACTGCGGTGATAATGGACTCCAATTAATGACCAAGATTACAAAGATCCTTCAGAGAGCCCCTCTCATCACTCACTGAAACACTGCCTGTAAGTAATTTACAAACTAGAAATGGAACCACTGCACTCCATTGACCTCTGCTTGGCAGTGAGTAAAGATCCGCATATCACGAACAAATTCTGACTGTACCACAAAATTAATTCGTAAAAGGTTCATTTTGGAATGGAATAGATCTATTCATAACTGGCAGATAGCATCCATCTAGACAACTCAGTAATACTAATCACATTCAATCCTTTTCAGCTTCTTGTCAGGATATATAGCACAAATTACATTACAAATGAGGCCCATTGTTGCATCTTTCAACATAGCCGAGCACAGCTCTCTCCATCAGGCCATTGGTAGCCTACACGATATTTTACAAGAAGCCTCGTCCAATGGAAGGCACGATTTCAGCAATCAAGAGTGACAGCGTAGAGACCATCTTTAAAGAGTGTCTGTAAATGTTTGTTCCTGACTATTTGGCCAACAACAGCCCCTGCAGTGCAGGAGGGTCGAGCTCCTGGGGGTCCACTCAGGCACTATGCAGGGGAGCCCCCGCAAGGTTCGTTAAGCCACTGGTCCTGACATATTCAGAAAAATGAATTTCTATGACCACTCTTTATCCACATTTACCCAATAAAGCAGAAGCCAACATGTCCTTTTTACCATCTCCGTTATCTGGTATCACTGTGCCACCCGCCTGCCTCCATGTCATACCACATTCCCAATGGTGGGGAGGTAGCTACTGAGGGATGGAGAGTTTAACATTCTAATATTAAAAAACAAATCATACCGTATAAAGCCACTTTGGGCATTAGACAAGTTCAGTTCACCCTAACATTCTGTCACTAGTTAAAAATTAGCAGCCCTAAAGCAATTTTGGTTACACTTCGCTGAGAGCAAGATACTAATTACGACGTTTCGAGTCTAACCCAGGAACCTGTTCTCAACACAACTGGGCGTTAGCTACAGTTTGGGCATATTATCAAGAACTGCGTTAAAATTATCGCAGCTTTAGCGGCAGGAAACTGAATGGGAGAACGCCTTGAAGTGTCTTCAGATATGACAATCGTACATATGAATATATCCATTCCTCCACCTCTCTCTCTGTGAAGAATGATTTACAATTAATTGAAAACTGGCTAGTGGGTAAGAGTACTCTGACACATGGAAGCTTTCTGCAGGCCATTAACCTTACCCTATTCCATTCATGATATAGAACCCTTTTTAGGAGGATTAAGTCTACACGGAAACTGCCCAAAATCTACACTGCTAGTCATAGAAATTTAGGGGCATATTTACAAGGAATTGGCGTAGGGAAGTGCATGAAGTCATTTTGCTGTGCCGCCCTAAGCCAGTTCAAAAGGGCAGGAATGCACCACATTTATGGGGCAGGAATGCACCATATTTACAAGATACTGTGAATTCCTGTCCTTTCATCCAGCACTGGTGCAAAATTAGCAGCCGTGAGCTAATGCAGGCAGTCTTGCACCATGGTGCAAGGGTGTCTGTGTAGTTAGCATGATTGTGTTTGCACAGGAAGGTACACCTTCCTGCACAAAAACAATCATGAGAGGAGTTTTCCTCTTTCTATGTGTACTGCAGAATGTGCGCACACGTGGAAAGAGGAAAAAAGAAGGAGAAATGTAAGCATTTCTCCTTGTTTTGCCTGCTCTAGGGAAGCGCATGGTTTTAACGCTGCCCCAGGTTTATGAGATATTGTAAATCTGGGGCAGAGTAATAGTCCATGGGTGTTGCGTGGGAACACCCGCAGCAAAACCCATGGAACGCCTCTTTGACGCAGAGTTAGGCAAGGCAGTGACTTGCGCTGCGTTGCCATAGCCCGAAACTACAAGGCCATGAAAAGCCACGCATAGTGACTTTACATGGCCTTGTAGATATGGATAAGACCTGTGTGCCACTGGAAAGTCTCAAAAAGTGATGTTCTGGTGGTGCACAGGGCTTGTAAATAAGCCTCTTAGTTCTTCTGAGGTTGTCAAGCCTGTCTTGTGGAGGCATAATATTTTGGCAAAAAAACCTGTCTACCAATGTTTGTAAATAGAGATTGCATCAAAACCCATGGGTGTTTAAAAGGGAATGTCCATTCACCAACCAGGGTCCCATGGAATCCCTTAATGCAAAGTAAAGCAAAGCAGGTCATAACACAACTCTGTGTTTCATTAGGATACTATCAAATGCAAATACTGATTTGCCTTAGATAGTAAATCTCTCCCTAACTCTTTGCAATGGGTTTGCATCACAAAACTGATGCACACAAGGTGTACAGTGCTAGTAAATTGTTGCCTCAGTCGAATGGTAAGAATTAGCCTGCTTGCACTTACAAAAGGGACCTCAATATGAGCCTTGCTGAGCTGCATGTAATGCAGCATGCATATTTCAAAGCAAGACAGTGCTCCCTAAAGCAGAATTTCATGACATTAGCTCCCTGGAAGAATGTGGCAGTTACATTTATGAAATAATTAGTAAATCTACACCTGTATAATTACTTAGGTGTGTGGGAGGGGAAACAGCCTTTACAACGGAAGCATTACAGCGCATGTCATTACAACGCATGTTGTTACAACACGAAAGGCTTGTTGCAGGGGGTAGAAGGTATTGGAGTTAACTCCTACACCTTCCCTACTGTTGCACACACTGGAGTTGGAATAGTAAAGTATACTATTCCAACTTCCAGCGCACCCACGACAGCAACTCGGAGTAAAGGTATGCATTGTAATGGCATGCGTTGTAATGGCATGGTTGTAATGTCCTACAACCATGTGGGAGCATGTAGGAAAATGGTTTTGATTTTTTGGGACTGGTTCTGCTGTTTTTTGACTATGCACTGGGACTCTGCTAACTGAAATTGGCTATCTTCCTAATTGACACATTTAGCTTAACCTATCGGCCCCTAGGATATTGTACAAAGTCTACCCATGTCCTGTAAGTGAAATGTCACTAGTGGACTGAAGCACCTATTGCGCCACCTACTAAAGGGACAGTGCAAACATGATAGCAGGCCTACAAGTGTAGCATGGCTGTGCAGTTTAGAACTGCAAATTCAACCAGTCAAATAACCCCTTTTGACAGGCCTAAACCTTCCTTTTAAATATTAGTAAAACACCCCTAAGTAAGCCTTACTACGCATTAGGCAGAACACCTGGTATTTAAAAGGAGGACATGTGAAGGTTTAAGGCTATACACGTCCCTACAGTGAAAAGGCCCCAAAAGCTAGTTTCACTGTAGCAGGGTTGGCTGTTCCATAGGACAGCCCTTGATATAATATTACATTTTATATTATTATATCAGGAATAGAAAATACCTACAAAATGAATTCTTGGATTTTTAAAAATATTTAGTATAAGCCCAATTAACTGGACTACAGCACCCATTGTGGCTATGCAGTTTTTAAAATGCCAATTGAACCAGTTGAAATAATTCCATTTGACAGCCCTAACCCTTTGTTTTAAATATTAAGAAGTCACCCCTAATTAGGTCCTACTACCCATAAGGCAGAATGCATGCTATTTAAAATAGGACATGTAAAAACGTAGGGCCTGATTTATATCTTGGCCGTGATGGCGTAGTCATATCACCAAGACTGTGGTTTGCCGCCCCATTTAACTACGGGCGGGCCTTTGGTTTAATCACGGCGCGGACTACTTCATCTCTGCGATGATTAAATCCCTCCTAAGGAGTAAGAGCCGTTAGAGCAGTTGTCTCAAATCAGTCGATCGTGAGCTACTACTAGCTCTCAGAAACCTTCAGAATAGCTCCCAGCCTTGAGTTCTGTTTTAACTCAGAACTGTACTAAAAAGTGTTGCATTTTCCTTTTAAAGTTAAAGGAAAAGCTGTGTTTATTTTACACTATTATAAGGCTGCAGGTAGCTGAGTACTCGGATTTATGACCCATGTGGGTCTCAGAAGTTCAGAACTGAAGGACTGAGGTATTTAACTCATAAATATGAGTTGTTCTCAACTCCATATTGAGCATGAGAGCAAAATGATATTTCAGAATTCTTGTAAATGATAGAAGATTAAAATCAAGAGTTAACTTAATGATTAAAAGTTAATTCTTCATTTTAATTTTCTTCTGTTTCATCGGGTCACATTTACAAACAGCAGACATCTTGCTGCCAGTGGCTGGTAGACACAGTGCCACATTTCTAACTGAAAAATACAGTAATTTGCTATCAAATGGGAGAAATTTAAAGTGTAGAAAAAAAATTCTGTGACACATTGTCTTTTCTCTACATTATATTCAGCCAATTAAATTCCTCACATTTAAACAAATGACTGTATTTTCCTGTTATAAATATGGACCCATGTAGACAGGTCACTGGGAGTAATATGTCTGCTGTTTGTATAGACACTTTGACATGGGAAAAAAATTGAAATGATGAATGTTTAAGTAGTGCATATAAACATAAAGTTAACTCTTCATTTGAATTTTATACATTTTCAAAGTGTCGCATTTACACAATGCGGGCATCTTGCTCCCAGTGGCTGGTAGACATACTGCTATATTTATAACTGAAAAATATAGCTATTTGTTTTAAATGTGAGAAATTTAGTGTGAGAAAAATGTTCCATCAAGTGCAGACAAATGTCCCATATTATGAACATATTTGCAGAACATTTTCTGGATTTTAATTGTCTCCCATAAAAAGAATTACTGTATGTGTGTGTTAAACATGTGTGAAAAACATTTAGGAAATTCATTTTTGGGTGGACCTTCATAATTTGA
Organism: Triturus cristatus; assembly: GCF_964204655.1. Lineage (NCBI taxonomy): Eukaryota > Metazoa > Chordata > Amphibia > Caudata > Salamandridae > Triturus > Triturus cristatus. Next base: position 681,553,906 of record NC_140587.1, read on the forward strand.
ATAAAAATATGTAAACTCCCAGATGCTGTTCATTATCAAAAACATTTATTCATACAAAAATATTTTGTTCTTTTGTCCTTTTTGTTAAAGTATATCTTCATTCTGTATATGTACAGAAACTTTTGTTCATAGAGACACATGATTGGTCTATTTCTGTAATAATCCCTAATATGTGTTCAGGCATACTCCCACATTCATCCAGTGCCTATCTCATCATGGATACTTTAAAGATATAATACAAAAATGATATACAGATTTTGTTTAAGGCAAAACATTAATTATCCATGAATAATTCTTCATTTCATACTATGTATATAGTCTCTAATTTTTATTATTCATTTAGATATTTTGAGACTTCCTTTGTATGAAATATGCAGTGGTTTATTGGGGATACGATGTCACAGATTGGAGTCTGAACACTGTCTTAGTAGAAAAAAAGCATTCATGTTTGCCATGGCTGAAGAAAAATTGTATCCTATGCGCGTTTTGGCGTTAAGCCTTCATCAGGAAGCCATGTATGATATAAGACCTAGAAATATATTAAAAAACATCTGGGTTACAAATTATCGGTCCTACTTATACTTGTACTTAGCTATAGGATGAGTACATTTAAACTACTTGGTGTGTCACAGATAAAGAGGAATATAGTTTAGAGTCCTCAATGAAATAAAACGTGAAGAGATAGAACCCAATTATTACCAGTATTGTGCCCACCAAAAAATCAAGAAAGATGTGCGGACAAAAAAAATCCAAGTGCAAAGACCATGCACGTGTTATGCGTAAGATAGAGCTGGTATAAAAACTGCTTGCTTTTAAAAGATACAAAAATTCGAGGTGAAAACCAGTGCTCCCAAAGTACGTATACCGCATGTTGCCTAATCCCTGCATGCTATTACCTTATCAACGTGGACTGATCATCTAACCGGTAGGAATATATATGTAACTGGATGGTTTTATTGACATTTATTTACAACCTAACAAATATGAGATTTCTTTTAAAAAAACTTCATTCGTTTTAAGATGGTTAATTATGAATCGAGGCTAGATGGCTTACCCTTTATTTAGGCATGGGATTGCACCCACCAAGGTAGGGGTCACATGAAAATATTCCCTGCAGAGAAAACATAAGAGTTTTATTAGCGGCTATACTACAGTCTATTTAATTTCCTTTTGTTTAATTTTTTAGTAGTTTTTTTGTGTCTCCCATTTTATTTTAAAAGGCAAGCGATAACTGCAATTTCACAGTGGGCTCTTATCAGTGTATTTAGTCCATGTGATGTGTAATCATCTTGGGACTGCTGCAACGTGGAATTGGAAGTTTCAGGTGGCCTAAAATCTCACACTCTGCAAATCTCCGGCGTGGCAAACAACCAGACGGTTCTTCCGCGTCTTACAAGCGGGCGTATTTAGCTCCTGTACGAGAACGTGCAGCATGTTTCTGCTATGCTAACAGATTACGGGGTGTTCACATGCCATTAATGAAGGCTGTCACTTGAAATAGTCAGGACTGCCCTGATTGGCTAGTTCTCGGTGAGTGGGTGGCACTACATAGTACCTTCATATCTACCGAGTACCTAGTCTACCGTGGCGGCCAACTTAACATGATCTTACAGCTTCTAGATGTCCCTCAATTTATCGGAGTATGTTGGTGATCTACACATAAGGTGTGGTGTCTCATGAATTGTGTGTCTCTACAAAATTATTGAACGTATGTAGTTACCATTTAGGCATGTTTTGAGGCTTTCTTTCATTGAAATTACCATTAAGGACCTGCGTCGCGGTTCAGGGCGAAGTTGCAAGCTTCCATACGTTCCTTTAAAGGGAAACATGTTAGGTGAAGAACCTGCAAATAGCGATCTAGGCTTCTGATGTATAGTCAATATCGAATCATACCCTGTCTACCATGGTGGCCATCTTGGAATGTGCATAAAGCCTCTAAATATCTCCAGGGTCAAGACTGATTTGCATATGGCTGGGTCCAAACTGGAATGGCATGGTGAGCAAATAAACAATGGATTTAGGCCCAAATCTCTGTACTGGGGTGAATGTATGACATTGTTTTGCATTCTGTCCATCAATTGTTCTTTTTCAAAGATCTATCAAGGCATATCGAGTATTGTTATATATAAGTCAAGTCATAGAGGAAGGACCAGCAGTTTTCATAGACGAGGTAGAGTGTGAGTGAATCAATTTCTTAAGCACCGGAGGATCCTCAAAGTAGAGGTACTGTTTTGAAAAGTAACCTTAAACAAGCATGGCTGATATAAACCATAACATGCACCCAAGGCAAGCAATGAAGGTTGAAGCTTGAGGAATTCCTTCCGTTGTTTAGCTGTTACTGTGGAACCATCTTGGGACAAAAACAATTTAGCACTAGACCAGAATAGTTGTTTTTTAACTTAGCTACATATAAAACTTTTAGATGATCGGTGAATTTTAAAAATAGAAGGACCACACTATGTAGTTTAGATGGTGCAGAAGAAGAAGGCAAGCGGGGCCCAATCTGTAAGCTCACTGGATGTTCGAATTTGTAGATGCAGGAAGGTCCACATGTTTTGGAAGAAGAGAGGCAAAATAATTAACAGGGTCATCCCCTTCAGAACCTCCTGGAAGACTATACAAGTGAAGATTGTTGCGTCAGATTCTGTTTGCAAGATCCTCAGCGTACTTCTTTAACAGAAGAACATCCTTCTCCAGGGAGACAATTTTGCTAGATGCATCCTGTATATCGCTCACATGTTGTTCCACCAAGGACAACAGAGAGTCCATGGGCGAACATTTATTATCCAAAACATGCAGGCGGCTATTGGTTTGCTCAATGAATGGTTGTAAAGAATGTATTTACTCCAAAACAGTGTAAAGATGCAGGAGGTAAAGATTGTTGCGGAGAAGAAGGGTCTTGCTTAAGTCTTCTAATAGCAGAGGATGGTATATGCATTTTTGATGTTGAATGTGACGAAGCCATAGGCCGTTAAGAACCAGATTAAGTCATATTACCAGTATTGTGTAATCCATCGATTGAGAATCCAATGGAGGAAGGACAGTAAGCAGTGTATTTCTTATTTGTGTGCAACAAACTCTTACTTCTGCCCATGAATCAAATATTCCTTTAGATAAAACTGGCGGAGAAAGGTCCAAGGAGCATTACAAATGTACAGGCAAATAGGCTGAGACTCCCTAAAATCCCCCTAAAATCTCTCCTCCCAAAAAAGAGAATGGTAAAACCAATGAAATTGTTGATAATAGTACTTGTGGATTTCGGAAAAAAATGCTGAAAAATTCAGTATCTCAAAGAAATACCTTCATGGTGACCTACATTAAAGAATGCCTTGTCTCTGCTCTGTATGGTCTATCCAGTCCTTGAAATAAGAAAAGGAAGCTGGTCTCTTCATAATTACAAGCGCTGAGGAAGAATTTCTAACACACAAAAGATTCAAAATGGCAGCCACCGGTTAAGCCAATGATTCCCCAGGGTAGAAAGCAACACCAGAGGTAGAAGTATCAGCCTTCAAAAGAGGGGATATTCTGGTGCAAAAATATCCATGTTTCCATCCTGCAACACCATTGGGGCTGCAGAGATCAAGGCAGCATTACCCAATGCAGTACAGAGCTCCATATCTAGGCAACCATCTTGATTGGCAGCACTCACACACACACTCCAACATGAGGATTTGTAAAGCACACATTTACCTAAGGGTATCTCGGCTCTGAATAATAGATGTTTATTGTTAACCAACTCAATGGTGCTCATTTTATCGACCTCAGAAGGATGAAGGGCTGACTGGACCCACTGGGATTTGAACATGACAATGAGGTTAAGCACTGGCCCTGACAGTTAATGCATTAGTCCACTAAGCCACCAAACCATGTATGATAGAATCATTTAAGAGAAACTTTCTGTTACTCTACAGGCGCTAACTTTCTCATCATACCTGGTTCCAAAATAAATGTGATACAAATTCATACATATATATATATTCACACACATACAGACACATACATACATATATGTATATATAGTGGGTAGTTATAGTCAGGACCATGTTTCCATAGCAAAAGCATTTTTGGGGCTTGCCTATAACTTTGGTGCTGGTTGACAAATCTTCACGACCGTTTCCCCAAAAAAGTATCAAGTTAGTTCTTTTTGTGCATGGAGAGTTTCAGAGTGATTCGTGAAGCAGGGACCGTGAAAAAGGGGCGTAAAAAAAGTGTGTTTTCCCATGTTAATTCCAAGAGGACCTTTAGACACACCCCAAGCCCAAACTGCTGGACGGAAATACACCAAATTCAGCAGATAGGCAGCTTTTGGTCTGCAGATTGTGCCATTTGGTGTAAATTTGTTCAGTAGTTGTTTGAGAAATTCAAGAAAATTAAGATAGTGATATCTGTGGCCGCGATGACTTCACGAAAAATAATGAGCTCATGCAGGGAAATGGAGAGATCTGATTGGCTGCCAACACTTCAACCAGGAAGTGTTGGCAGCTATCTTGGGACTGGGTGCCCTGGATGGCTCCAGGGCACCCAGCTTTGGAAGGAGGGATAAGGTCTCCGGGGCCGAAATTGGCCCAGAGAAGGAGCTGTGCAGCTCCCTTCCCCTATAGATTTAAGGCTTGGCACTGGGGTCCCAGGGCCAAAAGTGGCCTGGGGAGGGGGACTGCACTGCCCCTTCCCCCATTAAAATGCGGCCTGGCCCAGGGGGATGGGATCCCCGAGGCCGAAATCGTCCCTAGGAGGGGGGCCAGCAGCCCTCCTCCCCTATTGTATTATAGTGGTCCATGAGAGATAGGGTCCTTGGAGGCAAAATCTGCTTGAGGAGGGGGGCCCTTCCCCCATTGAATGATGGATAAAGACCAGGGCCACTGGAATCAAATGATTGAACAGTCACAGCGATTTTGGCATAATTATATATTTGCCACATTTGGCACATAATCCACTATCTGCAGCATAATCTGTACATTTAACAAAATAATTCTAGCTCAAATTATTTAAAATTTACAATACATACAGCAAAACGCATTGCTGTGCAGTGGAAGGCCCTTTGCAAAGACTGACTGGTTGCATTTGTGTTGCTTATTGCTATATTTGGGTTTTAAACTGGTACTAATGAAGTGCAACCAATACCGAGACAATGTTATCAAGTATGAAAATGAGGAAATAATGAAGTAATACTATACCAAATTATGCCACATTATGCAGCATAATTTGCCGTTTTTGCCACTCGATTTACTTAACCCTGCCACATAATTTGGCCCTCCCCTGCTGCATAATTCCAATGGCCCTGACAAAGACGCACAAGGAAGGAACAATCATATTGCCAAAAAGCACACAACATCACTGTTGACAATTCCTCATGCTCCATTATGCAGCTGTGGTGCAGAATATGTACTGGATATTTATCCAAGGAGGTAGCACTTAGCAATTAACCAGTAGAAAGTACTCCACTTGGGTACATATTTTATGCAAAACTGTGGACTCTTTTTGGATATAGGCGCAAGTGCAGTTGTGTTGTGGCTCAGTTACTAACACTCCTACTGACAGGCCCACTCAGATGCTGATTCACCCACTTACAGACCTACTCAAAACCTCACACATCCACTCACAGATCCAATCACACACTCAGTCACAGACATTCTCACAAGCACTCATAGACCCACTCAGAAACTCATGCACCCTCTCACAGAACCACTCAGACACTCCCACAGTCACTCACAGACCTATGCAGACACTCATGTGCCTACTCAGACACTTATGCACCTACATACAGACCAATTCATACTCTCTCACACCAACTCACAGACCCACACATCCACTCACAGACCCACACAGAGACTCATGCACCCACTCACAGACCCACTCAAACACTCACACACCCGGTGAGACATTTATGCAGCCACTCTCAGGCCCACTCAGACACTCACACACCTATTCACACACCCATTGAGACACCCATGCACTTGCTCACACACCCACTGAGACACCCATGCACTCACTCACATACTCACTCTCAAAGGTTACAGGTTACAGTTAGGAAGTAAAATTTAAAAAACGTTAGAAATTCACTGAAAAAAACAAAGGTTATGAAGGATGATATAGTCACGCTCAGATTTCACTTGAAAAAAAACCATAGGCATACAGCAGTTATAATTATCTGATCGAACTATAAATTACGACCCTGCAATGCACTCCTTATGACGTCACATATTACATTACTCATGACATGGTCATTGACAAGGATTGCCACTCTCCTGGTCTGCTACTCCATAGGTACTGCTGCCTGGCTGTGCTGACCTGCTGCTTGCTGTTTTCTTGCTTGGGGAAGTAGAACTGGATCAGCAACTTCATGTTGAACCGAGGACCCCAGAGCGACTCCAAGGGCTTGTCTGCTGGCCCCTGATCTGAGCCTCAGGGACACAAAATGCTCCCCAATATCCTGCACTATCGCCAGCTGCAGCATGTTCCTGTCCCAAGTGGTGCCTCTTAGTTCCTGGACCCTTGGTGTTTCTCAAGGGTGCTGAAATCATCTTTTTGGGCCCTTCGTGACCACGAGCAGGCCAGTTTGCACCAAGATCTTTTTTGCTCGTAACATAAATCACTGCAAAGCACCGTCAGCCCGACACTTCCCACTGCTGCATCGATCACCAACTCAAAGCACCAGCAACGTCTTCCTGTGACACCTGCTGGCTCTTTGTGCTTCGCTAACAGTCTCCCGTTCCGCTCGCCCCTCTTCTTGCATCCCTCGTCAATGCAAACTGGACTCTTGGCATGAACTTGAGATGGTAAATTTCAGTGGACCTAACCTGGTGACTGTATCCGACCTGTGCTCCATCCCGGTCAGCCTGAAAGTTTGACTTTGACTGGTTCCAATGTGACCCGAAATTCAGAGTTGGCGCTTTGTGCCTTTTGGCGCTATTTTCACCAAATTCTTTAAACATTTATTTCTCTGGTTCTACTGATTGCATATTTATAATTTTGGTCTTGCTGTATTTATTAAATTCAGCTCTATTTTTCTAACCCTGTATGGGATCCATTTTATGTGGTGTTTTTACTGTGTTACCATTCGAAGTGTTGCACAAATACTTTACACATTGCTTCTAAGTTTAGCCTGACTGCTCTGCGCCAAGCAACAAGGGGGTTGAGCACAGGTTAATTTGGTGTTTGCTTGTGCCTTACCCTGAAAAAGATTGTGGTTGCCGCTTGACCAGGGCTCAGACCCCAGTCAACCAATAACCCAATTTAGCACATGTATTTACATAAATAAGATTAAAATGACAATGTCATGAATTTGTGTCACCTAGATTGTGGAAGCGAAGATGATTCGGAAGTTAGCCCCTGCAGAGTAACAGAACGTTTGACTTGAATGATTTTGTAAGGAACAGTGTTTTGTTTACATTGCCCCTTTATACCTGTCACCCACCCAGGGCTTTAAGTGGGGCAAGTTAAAATCTGACTTTCTAATTGGACCCTGTATTCATATTTCTTAACTTCAAAGGCAAAAGTGTTTAACAATTTCTCAACATTGACTGTAAAAAACCCTAAGATAGTCCATGTCAGCAAAGCAGTGCACATTTTTACTTCATAACTATTTGGTTTTTCCAGAAGTTGCATTTCTATAGTTTTATTTTCATGCAAAATGTGACTCTTGTATAGTGTATATAATGTACTGAATCTTTTCCCTGTGTGTAGGTGAGTTTAGGTTGTGAGTGGGTGTATATGACGAAGCACAATTTCTGCCAGTGGGCCCTAAGGTGTTCAGACTGCATGCACATCCAATCCTTTGCCTCTTTGCAGAGCACACAGAGTGATGGCCAAACAAATTCCAATCATAAATTATTGCACTTCTGCACACTTATAGTGGGATGCTGAGTCACAGCCAGTTTCACATGCCGCTCTAGATGTGGTGAGGGCAGAACCTTTTTTCAACCCATATCTTTCAGACAGCCTCCATTTGCATATGCCACATATCACCTCTTTCCTCATCAGCATTCGATTTTCAGGCTCCCGTTCTGTATATATGTCCTTTAATCAGAGCAGAACATGAGGAGGGTCCAGCAGGATCCCCCATCCGGGCCAACATCAGTGAAATATGCTCAACTTGTCCTGGTGTAATTTGCCTGGGCTCATCAACAGTAACTACACATTGTCTGCATCGTTTTAGAGCAACAACCTGCAGGAGATGAGGGAGATGTCTTTCTTTCATTATCAGAAGGGTCCAAAACATTGCCTCACTTAAAGAGCCATCAGCCCTCCTTTTGTTGGAGTCTCATCCTGACTGAGTACTATCTGCCACCTAACACCTATATACCAATGCAAATGAGGAAGACGAAGGCACTCAGCTTTGTATGAAGTCCTTGGGAAAAATAGTGATTTGGAGGCAGGTTTTTGACTTTATTCAACCCCTCTATGTAGAATATATGAGTGCCGTGTAAGAATGTCAGATGTATATGTATGATTAGCTACACTTATATTTATTTAAATAGCATTTACTAATTTATTTAATATTTATAGCACTACACATCCTATTGTGGGGTGTCAGAGCGCTTTACATCACACACATATTAGCATGTACTCTGGAATTAACCCCTTCGCTGCTGCGGACATTCCGCTGCAGCGCTGGGGGGGGCAGGGGGGCAGCGCGGTGGGCCTGTGCTCATGACGGAGCCGCTCTGTCATGAGCCACGGTTGAGCTGTGCTCATGACGGAACGGTTCCGTCATGACTCCGCCCATTTGCGTTGTCCCCCCGCACAGGCGGGAAACAGCGCCGCATAGGCGGAGCGGCCGCCAACGGTCGTGTCATGACGGAACCGTTCCGTCATGAGCACACGGCAACCGTGGCTCATGACGGAACGGTTCCGTCATGAGCGGGGAAGGGGTTAAACGGCAAGAGAGCACCAAATTATGAGGCAGGGTTGACTAAATTATGTAGCAAGAAAAGGCAAATTATGCTGCACATTTTTTTATAGTATTATTTTAAACTATTTACTCATGGTAATACTGTCTGGGCAAGTAATTCACCTCTTTAGTACTAGTTTAACAATCACATACATAAATAGGCAACTGAAAGACGAATGTTGCCACATTTCTAGTAAAGTTTTGATCCGTTTGAGATATGCTGCAGGTGATTGATTATGGGGCAACTGCAAACATGTATGGTTATGCGAATAAACCCACTGCCACAGAATGGCATATTTCGAGTGGACCAGCATATTATACAGAGACAATGAATAATAAATGTGTGTAAATCAACGTGCAGGAACTGTGCTATAAGAAAATGAAGGTGTTGTAGTATAAGCGTCACATGTCATCCATTAAATTTTAAGAGCACTTAGGCTGGAAATACACAAAGTCAGGATGTAAAGCATAACACAGTGGATGGGACGGTCCGTTCCAATGAGAATTTATTACTTCCCAAAGGACCTCTTTGTAGCAACTTTAGAATAGCAAAATATTGAAAAGAAAACAACAAGGTTTGAAACCGATACCTTGAAGTTTTCATACAGCTCCTTGTTGCTGTTTTATAACTCATTGCAATACAATTCTAAACATCTGCCGTGCAGTTTCACGCAGCTCCTTGTTTCCAGCTTCATAGCTCATTGTGACATGTTCAGCGGCGGCTCCTCTGCTAAGGCGGAGGTGCATCGCCCCACTGCTTTATGCAGGGTAAAAAAATAAAAAATAAAATGATAATAACTCAAGGTTGTCATTTTATTTTTTCCTGTTACTGTGTCTTTGTGGGGCGGGGCTGCTTTCAGTGCAGTGGAAGGAGTGGTTTGCACTTCTTAAGCAAGCATGAGAGATTGGTTGGCCCTCTCGGGCCGGCCAAACAGTCATGCGCACATAGTATGTTCTCCATGCAGGCTGCATTACAGCCTGTGTGGAGAACATGTCCATCCCTCCAGCACCTAGCTGAGCGCCATGTCATGGTGCTCAGACCAATCAAAATGCTGCATTGCAGCATTATGATTGGCTGCAGGGAGTGTGGGAGCCCTTGTGCTTCCAACTACCTGGTTCCCCCAAGAAGCCAGGAGAAGAATACTGGAGGGGCACTTTGCCGGGAGGTAAGTGATGCTTTTATTTAACCCAATTTCCCTTCTTTTCACGGGTCATATTAGAAATATTGTAACCTATGAACTGCAAGTAACAAAAGAATCTCTGTAACAAAAGCAACAACCCATTGAGCTATGTATAGAAAATAGAAACCTGTGATCTGAATGTTAGAAGTTGTGCTTTGCAGGAAGCACCTTTGCGCTATATGCTACATTATGGTGATTCAGAACTGTGAATAAACATTTTACAGATCTCCTCGGTAAAAAACAATTACCTCTAGCGTTATCTTGCTAATGGTATTATTTCCTGAGTATTCGCAGACTCTTAGGATCAGCAGTGCACAAGTGGGTGGTCCAACAGGCTGAGATTAAGTCTCCTCCTCCCTCAGATAGCTGCAGCCTGGGGCACAAAGTGAAATGAAATGAATTAAATGAAAAAAAAACATTTATATAGCGCATGGCTACCCGAAAGCATCTCAGCGCTGGACAAAACTAGAGACAGGTAACAGAACTTAAGGAAAGAGAATAGTCTTTAATTGTTTGCAAAAGAGTTTAGCAGCGTTATACGAAAACAGCTGACCTCCACTTCTGGCCTTCTTGATCCTAGGGATCTCAACTAAATGGAGCTCATCTGATAGCAGTTTCCCCTTGGCCTTGTATGGGCAAATCATAGATGAATTTATTGGAGGCCCATTCCCTTGCAGGGCTTTATGAACCACACAAAAGGCCTTAAAACTGATTCTTTCTCGCACTGGAAGCCAATGGAGGGAAAGAAGTGCAGGTTTTGCTGAATGGCGATTGGAAACTCCCATCAGCAGTCTAGCTGCACAGTTTTGTACTGTCTGAAGATTCGAGACTACTGCAATAGGGGCACCCAAATATAGGGCGTTACCATAGTCAATCCTGGACAGTGTAAGCGATTGGACTGAAACTTTTTTTGCTTGGGAAGGAAGGAGGGGAAGCACTTTGCGGGCCATTCTGAACAGGCCATAACAGGTGGCCGCAGTCTTTCTGGCCTGCACCTTAAAGTTGAAATTCTGGTCTAACCAGATGCCTAGGCTCTTTATCTTGGTCTTTGGCACCGGTACCGGGCCCATACACGCGCTGGCCACATCGTGCTGGATTTAAAATGTAAGGGATTTCCCAGGATCAGGAGTTCGTTTTTCTCACCGTTGAGTTTAAGATTTGACAGGCCCATCCACTTATAGACTTCTTCCAAACCTGTCTAACTGAGACTGGTGATGACGTATCATGTGTATATGTATTTGCCAGCTCGACTGTGATCCGAAAGTTGCATGTGAAACTCGTCATAGAAAAGAAACATTCTGTAATTCATACATTTCTTCATGCTCATGTATCCAAAGCTACAGCGTCAAGATTGCTGCTGCCACAAAAAGGAATGGGGAGGCTGGAAGTGCAGTCTTCTTAGGCAATGCCTTTACACACAGCATGGAAGCCTACATCTGTTCTCTAAACAGGCACAACATATAATTGGAAGAACTTTTTGCAATTTATGAACCACGGCTTAATGCCTTGTCTGCTCTTACAATGATAGGGGTCTGTAAGAGGTTGTTTGGGCAAAGTGTGTTTACCCTTTGTAAGGTCAGGGACTGAAGGGCTGCTGCAGGTATGTATGGAAGAACAATTGACCAATGAGAAGGCCCAATAATTGGAGCTGATCATGCCCATTCTCTTTACTAGTGCATGCTGCATACTATAGCAACAGTTGAGGACAGCAGGGGTGGCAAAAACTGGCAACAGGGTGGTGTGTGTGGTATAGACAGAGTTAAGAGTTTGATTACTGGTGCTGAGTAGCACAGTTCGAATTAAGATAGAGATGGGGAAGTGTTGTGGAGTTTCTGAAAACTGACCAATTGTAACACTGTCTTTTGGATCCCCTAGCAGCAAAGAAAAGAGGAAAAGAAATGAAGCAAACGGGCTCATAGCACTCAGGTGCAAGACCTCCAAAATTCCCTTGTGGTGGGCCAGGGCTCAGTGGGTCGGTAGACCATCCACTTCTTGTACTTCCTGGGGAGGGGACCTGCGTGGGTCCCACTCACCAGGCCACTTTCATCCTCTGGGAGCCCCCATTTCCCAAGAGACTGGGAAGAGAGCTGGGCTGGTGTGTTGCCGGCCATTTACGCCCATGTCTGGGAGAGCAGGGTATGCTGACCTTTTGTCTTCATACCCACACGGGCAGGGATAGTGCACAGCTCCAAGTGCATCGTAGAAGAAGAAATGATGCTGGCTCCAAAGCACTGCCCAGGAGGTTCACCTGCACTCTAAGAGCTGGTTGGAGGGCCTGGGGCTCCTCTTGCAAACTCCTATGACCCTAAAGCTTGTGGGTGCCCCGGGTGGGACCAGGGCGCCCCATAAAGAAGAAAAGCACTGACTGGGCAATCTTTTATTTAGTGCTGTGTTGCATACCAGGGGGCTGCTGTTACTAGCCCATACCACCTCCACTGAGTAGGATCTGACTGCTCTGCTTCTCTACCCTCAGAAAGTCAACAGCTCCAATTCAGTACATGGTTCTCAGTAAAAAGACAATTGCAGACTTATTACTCATATCCTTCACAAATAATAACCTGATCTCTTACACAGCTGAATATTGTTTTGGCTTTCTTGAGCTAAGTATCTATGTACAATATGTATTGCATGTTTTTTGCTGATATTTCTGCCTGCACTCGTTTTATTGAAGTTCAGTTGTTTGAGCACTCACTGTTCAAATCTATCTGTGACCTTAACATTACCGATTGCAAGATCATAAACTCACACTTACATGCAATTAAAGGCAATACAAAGAGTAGCAGGTTAGAATCCCTTACTCTACCTGCAGACAAAGAATATCCTGGATTCACAATGAGTGAGACTCAGATAGTGAGACTTGCTTACAGTAATGTCCAAAAACTGGGTAGTCAAAAGCGAAAAATCCTGGGAGACTAAATGGGTGGGACTAATTTGCTACCATAGGGCTGTTCACCTCTTGCAGGGCCGGACTGGCCGTTACAGGCATCGGGCATTGTCCCAGGAAGCTGGAAGGGTGGGAGCTGGTTTTGCAGCAGCGGGGGTCGTTTTTTGTTACTGGGGGCTGGTTTTGCAGCGGTTCACACTTGCACACTTCGCCTATATGGTGGAGAGGACAAAGTCTCCCAGGCCTCTAGCCCTCCAGACCTCTGATCCCATGCAGGGACTAGAAGTGTGCAGGTGTCCCTGCCTTTTGACACATTGCTCATAAAATGATCCACCGAGGTGTGCCTGGAACGCTGTTCCAGCTGCTCAAGAGTAGCTACTAGAACAGAAAGGGTATGGACGTATGGTTTTCGCTCACTTGAGCAGTGCACAAAATAGTAGGTTGTTATGAACTGGTAACTTCACCCATTGCTATCAAAGTCAGGGGTCCGGTGGCATTCTAGCTCCCATTCCCAGGAAGTCTCTCCCCAGTATGTCAGTGCACACTATCAATGCTAATAATGTGTCTACCCCCACACAATATCTGAAACATATGCTCTCCATACATCCCGTGTAGATTTGGAGCAAGCGTCCTGCACTGGTCACTTCTGTCATGTCACTGTAGTTCAGCGTCACATGGAGGCATCTGTGTGTGCCATCTTGTTTGACTCACTCCTTTAAACCGATTGTTGGTTCTTTAAGAAGTCTGAGAAGCTAACACATACATATGGCAGAAGGTATTATAGAAGCCTTCAGCTACTATCCATGAAGCGTCTCTCCTTGGGCGCATTTTTCAGTGTTTTATGCTAATTTAAGAAACGTTTTCTGTCTGATTGCACGCAGAGACTAACTTCTCAGACGAGATTGTAATCATGTTACATCACCTTCGACTTGATGTCGCAATAATGAAGGTTGCAGACTGAGCATGCGCCGATTGACTGGCTGTTTAATTAAGGTTTTCCCTTTCCTGCAGCCTTATACACCTGGCCCCTGGATACCGATGAAATAGAACCGAAGGTATTCATTAGCTACCAGTGGGATATGCAAGCAAAAGTAAGTGCCAAAGATTCATTTAAAGTTTTATTGCTACTTACACTTTTTTGATGCATCATTCTCTTATTTATTATTTCCGCCAAGGCTATAAATCACTTACTCTCAGTATGACATGCCTGATTACTAAATGTTCTTTAGAAATGGTTGATGGGCAGAATCCTCTTTGAAACAGCGGTTTCCACTTCATTTAAAATCAGCACAGCGAACTGCATTTTAATGTGCCTGTCTGAATCTTTTATGCTGTCCTCTATCAGTTTAGTTATTTTTTCAGCATTCAGGAAAAGAAAGTAATCAAGTACGAAGCTGTGCCTGAAAACACCTCTCCACGAACACGAGTTTATATATTAAAGATTACATACCTGAGAATCCCATTTTCAACAAGTGATTTTCTTCTTGCAGTGTAATCTCTGAAATCCCTCGAGAGAAAACTTGGATATAAAGAGTCAGTAACTGTGTTCACCCACGGTTTCAAGGGGACGACATATGTGATGGGCCTCTAAGCAAAGCATGGCCTTAGAAACACATCAGAGGATTTTTTGATAGACGTGGCTCTTGTAAAAAAAAAAAGGCGTGGTCTAGAGGACTATAATTATGTGACGACGTTTTAAATTGAACCTTGCTTCACAAAAAGAATAATTCAATGTCAAACTACAAATCGTAAACTTGTTTCTCTGATAAGGCTACATGTCTAAGTTTATGCGAAGTCACAAACTACAGGAGTGCACTGCACATTCAAAGAATCAAGTCGAAAATTTGGAGGCAGACTCCATACAGAGCACAACCCCCCCAAAAGGGGATGCTTGGGCAACTTTTCTCCCTGTTTGCAGACGTTTCCAAAGTGATTTAAGGCTCAACTTATGTTTACAGAGGGGCTTAGGAAAATCTATGGAAATGATTGTGAAAACAAGCAATGCTAGGATTTTGTGGGTTGTTCACAACGTCCTGCAATAGTTGTGTTCCTAGGCCATGTGAAGTCGCAGAATTTCGATGGCAATTAAGATGTACACACGTCTGCTGCGTAACTAAGCCCACTGGAACCAGGCAGCCTCCTTGTTAATTTTCCACGTCACTTCTCAAGACCATACCAACTCCCTGGTAAATAGAGGTGAAACTACTGGAGTGGCCCTCCACACATGGAACGCTCTGTTTACTCTCAGATATTGCATTCACCTCCAAAATACAGTTTCCAAAACGCATACAACACTGTGCTGTTATTTCAGCAACTTGCGCCTTACAGTCACAGATTCCACAGGTCACATCAGGATAGCTCGGAGTCGGGTGGATGGAGCAGTGTTTTCTTGCAAGTGATAGTGGGGATGGCTTCTCCGGCTCCCAACCATTGGTGGCTCTTTGGCTGCCTCATTCTCAGCTGAATCTTGGACACCTGAGGAGGTCTCGTCTCTACCTCTTCCCAAGATGAGGTAGATCCAGAGTGTGAACCAGGGTCATGATCACTCCAATCAGGGTCACCATCCTACACACTCTCCCGCATCTCTTGGCCTGGTGCCAAGGTCTCAGGCACAAACCCCTGGAATCTCTTAAAGAATTACACATTCCTGGTGACCACTTTGGCTCCCTCTCTGCGTGGTAACCATGGTGCCCTGCCAACGAGTTATTCGCCATGGTGGAGTTCAGAAGGTAATCAAAATTTTCTCCCCGTGTGGTGATTCTTCAAAAGAAGGACATCCCTACGTGTAGCTCAGATGGTCTGTCTTTTCTGTTGTCTCTGGCTTAGGCATTCCTCTGTCTGCAACATTGCAACACTTTGCCTTCATCATTGGGATGCCGCACCCAGATGGGATCATGGGGAATTGCATCTTTGATGACTCAGTTTCAGCTCACTGGGCCTAGCACTTGCCCAGTTGTTGCATGAGGGGGTTTTCCAGGATTCCTAGAGAAAAGAGTATATAACCCACTCTAGGAGCTGAGAGAAGGTATGAACGACATGGACTACTTTGTTCAATGTCTTCATGAAATGCTCAAACACCCTTTCGCTTGGGGCCAGCAGTGCATAATGTTCAGTGTTTGGAGTAGTTCATCAGTTCCTGCCCATGGATCGGGGGACCATTATCTGTTCAGACAACTGGCAGTACACCATGTGTGGCCCAAGATTTTTCTAGTTTCAGCAACACTTCACTGGCAGCTTTAGTGGACTCTGTCTCCCCTTCTGTGCATTTTGAATAGCCATCTTTTGGAAAACAAGGCAGTATCTCTGAGGCCTGCACAAATAACATGTCTATATTTGTCCTTCACTGGGAACCAAACACCTCATTGTAGCGCTTGACTCTCAGAGGGTAGCGTTGCAGAGCAGTCTAAGGCTTACTCAAGGGAGGTGGTGTGGGCTAGTAATCGCCATTTACAAGTACGCAGAAATAACACTCAATAATTGATTGTCCAGTATGTACTTTGCTTTCTAAAGGGAAGAGTACATTTATTAAACACACACACTACTCAATACTATTTAACAGTTTACAAATATACATAAGCTGTTGGAATTACTTTGTGACATTTCATAACATTCCCACCCCTCCCACGGGGGAGAGGGGGTCTAGTACCACCCCTCCCATGAATGCACATCATCATGTCCCCTAGTGCAGTAGATTGAACATAACCTGGAGTGAGGGGCCTGCCCACTGGCACCATCTCAGTGGCGACCGACGCCATTATCTCAACAAGCATTTTAAATGGTTACACCTGCCATAGTGCCACATAAACCGGACTGAACATTTCATACTGACCATACAGTATACACCCCTGACTCACAGTGGCCAACAATCTGGGTTGTTCATCACTTAATGCAGAAGAAAGAATACATGTCTAGGCATCACTGAGAATGACATTACCTATAATATCTGGTCGCATTGATAATGCATTGCAATTAAAGCCCCTAAAAGGCACCACCGTTATAATCACAGGATTAAGCATGTACAGCCAGACACCCTGGCAGGAATGTCCAGCAACATAACTCAACTTTGCCTATGCTTTCACAATTTACATGTGACTTCTAGTCCCTCAAAAGAAACAACATCAGATAAGTGCACCTCTTTTGCCATTACAGCTCTTCACCTCTAGGGAATGCCTTCCTCCAGAAATCCCCCATTTAGCCCTTCACACCTTGGTGCAGTTCCAAACACTTCCACCTAGCCGCAGAACAAAAGTGAGTTTAAGAACCTGGCTGAATCCTGGAGGGGTTGTTTCTTGTGAGTCCCCAGAGACTTAGGGTAGGGACTTCTAAACTTCCTGTTGGGGGAGTCTGCATTGCTTCTGGAGCTCCCACTGCACCTTGTCACTCACTTGGCGGTGACCCTGTCCTCCTGGGTAGCCTACCCCGGCTGCCCTCACCAGCTCACCGACTGGCCAGCACCCTTGCTTGCTGCTGCAGGAGCTGGCCCTTCATTCTGGTCTGCCCGTGCAGACACGGCGGCTGCCTCTTGACTGGTGGATCCTCAGGGGAGTGCAACGGCACTCCCTCTGCCATCCTCCTGCCACGGGGGAGTGCACCCGCACTCCCTCTGCCTCCCTCCATACTGGTCCCGGGTCCCAGAACTCTTCACAGGGAGAGCAACCGCGCTCCCCAACTTCACCTTCGGCGGTGCCTGGAGTTGGGGGTCCCGGGCCCCTGGGGCTCACTTCAGGAGGAGCGAGATGGCGCTCACCAGCTTCCGCTTCTTCGAGGCCCAGGGTAGGCTCCTGGCACCCCCGGGCATCTTACCAGGGAGCACAATGGCATTACCCGACTTTCTCTTCGTTGGGGGCGAGGGCCCTTTCTTCTGGGGCAGCCCCCAGGACCGGACCCACCCCCCGGGGGCACATCCAAGACCGGAGGCGGAGCCCCACGCGCTTCGTCATCGGTCAGGGCAGAGGTAAAAGGTCGCCTAACTTCTGGGGGGCACATCTCAGTTCCCAGGGGACCGATTTCCACAATTTCTGCCTCTTTTTGCTGGTGGCCAGCCCTAGCCACTGGGAGCACTTTCCGCTGCCCTTCTGGTCTCAAATAGGGGGACTCAGCAGGGAGCTGCCTTCACTGGCTCCCTGCACCAGCCTTTCACCTGGATCTCCTTCTGGCCTCCCTTCTCACTGTGCAGAGGCTCAGGCTTCTCCTCACTGTCCCTGGACTCCCTCCAAGGCGCAGTCCAGAGTCCTGGGACAGTCAGGGGGTTCCTCCTTCCAACTGCCCATGGCGCCAGGCTCCAGCACCAATCTTCCTCAGCAGACCACACACCAGAGAGAGCTCCTCTTCCTGTGCAAGACCTTCTAAAAGAATGTTGAGGGGGCTGTCAGGAAGGCACTTCTGCCCTATGCTGCAGTGACACATCACCTCTCTGCCGCCTCCTTTTTTGCACAGGCCTCTGGGATAGTTCAAAATGGCATTGTCCAGGGGTCTTATGCCACATGGTCTCTGTATAAGTCCCCTTCCCCCCTTGCTGCCTTCATGGCCCGGGCCCGGAGTAGACATAGTCCTGACACCGGGTGACAGCTGCTGATGGATAACCTGCAGCTCCATCCCCTCTCTCCCTCCTGGAGAGGAGACCTTCGCCCTTAGGAATGCTTGCAGTGAAGTGCTAGGCCTCTGATGCCACAGCTTGGGGAGGAAGGCAATTAATCCAGCCTGGCATGGTCACATCCAGCCAGGCTCTGGTTATGAGCTGCGTCAAAGGATGATGCCATTTCTGAATGACACATAAGCATTACAGATCTGGTTTTTGACTCAGCAGAATACTTCTTTTTACACAACTTAAAGTGTACTTTGGTGCATGGCTGGAATTTGTAGGCCCTAGGAAAGTGAAACTACCCCATGTGGTGCCCATCTTCATAGGAGAATAATGGAGTGTTCCTACAGTGAAAACAGTAAAGTACACTTACTTTCCCTTACATGTGTCTTCCAATAGTATAAAGCCTATTCCATGTCACCACCCAACTCTGCATAGTTCCTGCCACACTATTCTATCAGAACCTACTTCTGGGTTGTGCACAACAGGAATCTCCCCTGTGCAGCCCCTACACGTGTGCACACGCATGTACACAAGTGTCTACATGTAACTAGTCTGGTGCCCCTTACTCCAGCTGCAGCGCATCGGCCTTCTCTCACAACGGAGACACCGGTAAAATACACATGCAGTCTCTTTCATTATGAGTTCACTGTGGGTGAGTCCCAGCTTATGAGGCTCTCTCACTATAAAAGCTCAAAAGTTAGGCGTTCAAAAAGCGAAAAATCTGGGTGGTTCAGATGGACAGAACCACCTTCTAACACCATCTATAACAATTCATTGGCATACTGCCAAAATCGATGCTGGCCTATATCCATGGTTATTTTGGACCTTGTGCAATAATACCAGGCCTGGGTTCCCAGAGACATGACACCAGTGGCAGTCCCCACTGCTATTTTCACCGACCTGTTGAGATGGGGAAACCACAGCTTGTTACATAGTGAGCTTTTGGTTTTGACAATGTCCTGATAGCCCACATGTCCCAGCTAGTTTCATGATCTCTCATACTTATTGACATGACAAGGCAGTGCCGCCTCAGCAGACAACACTTCGGAGCAGCTGATAATACGTGACACACATTGTACAGTGACTTCAACATTTTCTGGGTGTCCACTGCAAACAGTACGATTGCAGTGTTCCCTACTGCACTGTCTCTAGTGCATTTAAGACCATTCTCAGACAGTCATCTCATGTGGAAGCTGCTTGGATAGTGGCCAATGAGATGGGTAATGGCCTGGTAGCGAACATACTTTTCTGTTACCTGGGCTGCTCATTCTTCTTCCATCATTGCAGCTCAGGAGATTCTTGATAGATAGTCCACAGGGTTCTGAGAGATTGACTTGTACCCCCATCCTGAAGGGGTACTCCTGCAGTTGGAGAACTAATTTTTTAGTGTGGGGTGGGAGCTTGAAATATGACCCTTGAAAAATGGGTAGTAATGGTTTGGTGTCAATATGCACATTCAAAGGTATAAATGGCGACACCCCCAGTAGATGTTTGTGGCCTCTCATTTCATTTGTTATATCGCTGCTCTGTGGAGTGAGAACTCGACTGGTCTATGCAATTGGGGTCCACTCACTGCACTTTTGTTGTTCAAAGAGTACAGCCCCATCATAGTTGGGCTAGTGTCTACTGAAACTTCAGTGGTTGAAGTAGACCGTTGTAGTGTCTGCTGACAGGACCTCTTTGGTGCGCTGTAAAGCTCTTTCCTGATCCTAACTTCAGGGCCCCAGTTTGGATTACATAGTGAGTTCTCCCAAGGGCCTTGTGAGGGAGGCCGGTTCCTGGATGAATCATCTGCAGTAGTTCACCATTCTGAGGAAACTCCTCACCTCAAAGACAGATGTCGAGCTGTTTTGACATTCTGTTCCCTTGTCGGATTGGGTTCTACACCTTCTACAGAGAACTGGCATCCAAAAAGATGGATTCCTGTCTACACTCACATTTTTCCTTTAGCATGGTGAGGCCAAAATCTCGAAGCCTTTTTACCACCTCCACAGCTGCACATGATATTCTTCAATAGCCAAGGCAAAGCAAATGATGTCATCACTTCTTTTAACTGTGCCAGTCTGCCCCAACAGTACCTCATGGATTACATTTTGAACAACATCTGCCACACTGGATATTCCAAAATTAAGTTATTCTTAATGCCAGAGGCCCATGTGTGTAGAAAAAGTTGTACTATTGTAGCAAAATCTGCGGACCTGTTGAATTTGGTGGTAGCCAGACCAGATGTCCATTTTAGAGAACGAACTGAATCACTCAGCTTTCTGACCATATCCTTGACTGTCGGGGTGATGTCCCTTTCTCTTTTAAGTGCTAAATTTGGGAGCCTCATGTCGCCAAACCTTATTTTCCCTGGTTGGTTAGGTTTCCGTATGGCAATAATATGGGATGCCCAAGATGTGAGGATATCCACACTTTCAAATATGTTCACCTGTTCTAATTTCTTTACTTCAGCTTCCACTTTTGGCCTCAGGTGAAAAGCTACTTACCTGTGCCGCAGGGCGAAAAGATGGACAGACTGCTCTATCTGCTCTTGGAAGTCCTCGAGGATTGCGTCCAGCTTGGTGGCATGCACCCTGAGCGTGAACTGTACTGGTTGGAGGTTTTCAGCTGTCTGGCAGCTCAGTAACAGTCTGGTGTTCTTTTGGGTGACATACACTTTGGCCGTGGTTGTTTATGGTCATCAGAGATGTTGGTGATAAACAGGCCCTTGGAGTCTAGTGGCTGTGTCTTCTGTAAGCAACCTGTTAGTGTGGGGGCACCAAGTTCTCTGGGAAGACCTGCCTCCCTGCATACACAGTATGTGCCATGCTGTCTGTTGTATCCTCATACTTTTTGCCTTCCTAACTGCCTTTTGGAGTGTCAGTGACTACCTTGACTGCTGCTAATCGGGTTGGTTTCAGACTGCAGGCCGAGTGCAGACTTTGACAAAATGATTAATCTTCCAGCAGCATGTGCAATTCTTCCCCTTTACTGGGCAGTCACCTTGATGGTGGATAGTACCGCCGCAGTAGCCAAAGGGCTGTTGGATGGGAAGCTATGTCTTTTAGTTTTTGTTGGGCCTGCCTTGTGTAACTAGGTTTGCACCTTGCTTTTGATAGGCTTGTGCAGAGACGCCTCCGTATACGATGCCCACAACAATTCCTTTCAGCTTCCCAGCATATGGTTATCCTGTACTGATTTTCCAGGTTCCTGAGGGATCTCTTCCCTTAGTTTTGACAACACACATCCACAAATGACTTGCACTATATATCAACCCTGGTGTTAAGTAGAGCCGCACCAAATGTGGAGCACCCTAGGTGTGGGGCAGGGGATGAAGAAAATGTGACATTGAACCCTACCCTCATTCAACCCATAGTAGGTAAGGATGGTCAGAATGTAGTTAAAGAAGATCCTCCATTAAGATCTACTGCATCGCATCAAGAGAGAGACCCATTCCAATGTATCGTCGAGGCTTTCCCCCTCGTATTAGTCCTTGCTAATGCACCCACCCTGTCGCCTGGCAAAGTGGAATCTACATCCTCTTTGATTAGTAAATCGTTGCATTGGATGTTAAATAATATGAAGATGTCTCCTTGGGGCAAACAACAATTAGCAGGGGAAATTATCATGGCAAGAAGAGTAGCATAGTTAGGGAATAACCCGAAAAAGTTTGCGGGAGACTGCATAGTTCTCAATTTCTCAAGTTCAGGAGTACTCCCTAACGTCCTGGTAAATATATTCCCCCCACAACGAAGGGGTACCGCTATAATTCCACTAACGCTAGAATATTTCTATCGTAAGGGAGGAAGTGAAGTGAATCCGATGAGATTAAGATCAAAGCGGATTCCTGTCTCTAACAAATGGGGTAGGAGTGACTAAAATAGGGATTGGGGAATCAGCTTGGAAAATAGGTTTGGGGTCTTGTCTGATCTGAATGACTGTGATTGACTTGAAAGGGAAGGTAGACTGGAGAAAAAGAACCAAGCCAAGTTTGATAGACTGTGTGCTCCTGTAGTGCAGAGATTAATCTCATGTAATGATGATCTTATCCCCCAACCAGAAATGAAGGGAGTGTCCAACCACCTAGAGAGACAGACTGAGAAAACTGACCTAGCCCAACCGATTTGCTCTAACCCTTTGGATAAATGTGATAGTCTAGGATCTGAGGTATTAACAATAGAGCCACTCGGTAGCTCATTTATTAATGTTGAGCATGAGTCTGAGACGGAGGGCGAGATTGAAAGTTTGTTAACAATACAAGACCCCTCTTGCTTCTCAGCAGTCGAGGCAGGGTTGACTTTTCTTTCCTGGAACCTTGCTGGAATCGGTAATAAGTTAACGTCTCCTGAATGGGGTAGTTTTGTTGACCAGTTCGACATCATCCTTTTTCAGGAATCCTGGTCATTGGTTCCAGTACATCGTTTGGGGTTCCTTAATTTTCAGGTACCAGCTATCAAAAAAAACAAAGGTCGGCCATCAGGGGGCTTGATAATTTGGATCCGCCAATCACTATGCTGCAAAATTAAGCAACATAGCTCTCTACTAAATGACATTTTGTCAGTGAATATCACATGGGCCTCTGGCCATGGAGTGGCAATTTATAACATTTATGCTAGAGGGATGGTTGGGGGACAAACATCCGATGTAATCACTGCTCTTGACCTCCAGCTTGAAGCACTTCCAACCCAGCTTTCTAATATTGTGGGAGGTGATGTTAATACTACATTTGAGCCACTTGGATATGAGGACCAATTTCTTGCAGCTGAGGAGGATAGTAAATGGGGCGTCCCTCAGTTGGAATTTCCCGTAGTTAAAAGATGGTCAGCAGTAGCTATTCAACTTAAAGCTTTATGTTTAGAGAGAGGGCTCAGAGCAGCCAATGGGCGTACCCCGTCTGATCGACTGGGAGTAAAAACATACGATAATGGTAGGTCCTCCAGTCGCATAGATTATTTCCTGGTGGATATTAGAGAATGGCATAGGTTGATTGATATGACCATAAAATCTAGGGTGTAAAGTGACCATAACCCTCTCTGCATGGAATTCCAAGCACTTAAGGGGTTTAGAGAACCTGAATTGGGGGGGGGGGGGAATCACCTTGGATATTGTAGCCTCGAATAATATGCGCCACGTTAAATGGGGCAGATTTATTGAGAACCCAGAGAAGTTGGAGGTTCTTAAAAAAGTGGTGATAGATGAAGTGGCTAACATAAACATTCAATCTGCCAATCAAAATTTTCCCCAAGCTATGCTTGAGGCTCACGCCCACTTCTTTATTAAACTTCAAGGGTTCTTTAAGAAGACCATAAAAGCAGATAAGGCCAATAAAATAAAAATATCTGAGGCGGGATGGTACAATAAAGCTTGCAAAGTTGCCCGCCAGAACCTTAGTGCTGAACTTAGAACTAGAAATATTCCAGGTGTGAGAAAGGCTAGAGAGATATACAGGCACACACAGAAAGTGGCCAAGAAACAGTGGCATGAGGAACAGTGGCGTGATCTGAAATCTGCTTGTGTAGCTAAAGATCAAAAGCAATTTTGGGCCATAGTCAAGTGGGACAGAGGAGGGATAGCCCAACCACCCCAAAATAATGTTGCCAAACACCAGTGGGTTGATTTGTTTAGACCACAATATGCCTGTAATCCACCTGAAGGAGAGTGTTCACTTCCCCCCACTATCTTCTATCAAAGTCAGCTATTTACGACCAAAGATGTCAACCTAGCACTAGACTGCGTGACTGGGGGTAGAGCCCCAGGAATGGATGGCATTCCAGCCGATGTGTTTTTAAGTGACAGATCATCTTGGTGTCAGTATTTTGAATGGTTAGCTAATTCTGTGGCTAAGGGTGCGCCTATCCCCATCTCATGGAAAGGTGCGGAAATAATTCCGGTTTTTAAAAAGGGTGACAAATCACTACCCAGTAATTATAGACCTATCAGTCTTATAGGCTCAGCCCAAAAACTCATAGGTCGACTAGTGCAAAATAATCTGCAATCTTGGGTAGAAGAAAATGATATTTTGTCCCCATATCAAGCTGGTTTTCGACCCTGTACTAGTTCTGTTGATCAGGTTTTTTATTTTTTAGCACATTATTGGATGAACGTGACCTTGACCAATGGGACACTTTATGTGGTCTTTGTAGACCTGAAATCAGCCTTTGATTTAGTCCCCCGTTCCAAACTTTGGAGGGTTCTCGCTGAAGCAGGGATGGCGCCGGAACTGTTAACGCTTCTTGTCCACTTGCATGAGAACAACTTCGCAAGAATTAGGTGGGGGACACAGGGTGTCCGACAGGGGTGTGTTTTGGCACCCACGTTGTTTTCTTTATACATCAACGGTATAGTAGATCACCTTAGTTGTTCCCCCACGGATGCCCCGGTATTAGCAGGGGCTCGCGTGCCAGTCCTCATGTTTGCGGACGACACGCTGATAGAATCCCGGACTCCGAGTGGGCTCCAGAAGGCAATAAACGCGAATGGAGATTTCTGTCAAACGCGTGGACTTGAGATAAACACCTCCAAAACCAAGTTCATGTCCCTGAATCAGCGGAAAACATTCAAAGGTGTAATTAATTTTAATGGTACCCCATTGGAACAGGTTGAGGCATTCACGTACTTAGGAATATCTCTCCAGAGTAACATGAGCTGGAAAAGTCACATTGATATGGCTGTTTTAAAATTTCATCAGTTCGCGGGTGTAATTGCTTCTAAGCATAAATCTTCTTTAACCAAGCCTATAACTCCTGCCCTAGAAATCTACAACATGAAGGTCATAAGTGCCTCTTTGTACGGTTCGGAACTGTGGGGTTTCACTAACTTGAAACAATTAACATTGTCAGAGAACAAGTTTATACACTGTTTAGTTGGGGTTCCCCAAAGTACCCCCACCGTTCCGCTTGCATACGATCTTGGCAGGAAAAAAATAGAGGATTTAACACGGCTACGTCCCCTACTTTACTGGAGACGGATTATGACAACTCCCGAACTAGCCCACTATGCTACTGCCCTGAAGGATATCATCAGGGCAGATTGTTTCCATTCCATTCTATGGCTTAAGGAAATAAGGGGTTTGTTAACAAAGTTGGAACTAGACCACCTATGGGTTGACCCAAATGGTTCAAGTTTCCCATCAAAGTTAACTCTGAAAAAAATGTATTGGAATATGATCTTGATGTCTGCCCATAGTTTTGGTTCAAATGCTAAGCTAACGGATCGCTTTCTTGACATCAAACCCCTACCATCTTGTGAGGCTTATTGGGATATCATAGAAAGGCCCCATGATAGAAAACTGTATTTCCAGTTCAGAATTGGGACTCTTCCTGTAAAAGCGCTCACCCATAAATGGTCATCTACTCGGGACATCAATTGTCATTGTTGTAAAGATCTGACTGAGGATATAGGCCATCTGCTGTTTGTATGTCCCCTGTACACTAGCCCTCGTCGCAAGTGGCTAAAACCAGTGTGTATAAATCTGGGGACACGTAGGTA
Source organism: Triturus cristatus (assembly GCF_964204655.1). NCBI lineage: Eukaryota > Metazoa > Chordata > Amphibia > Caudata > Salamandridae > Triturus > Triturus cristatus. The sequence goes on from NC_140587.1 coordinate 681,579,915, forward strand.
CACAGAGGCTTTAAGAATACTTAAATCAGATTGCACACCCTGTATGGCAATTGCTGTCGCAAAATGTTTAGGGTGGGCTTGGATTATACGCACCCGCACTTTATAGCCTCCAGAAACTAGCCAATGAACTTTATGACATCGAATAATGTATCATTAACTCTTAAAATTATGGGGCAGATTTATGACGTCTGGCGCATCTCTGCTAATCAGCAGAGATGCGCCAGAAGAGTTGCGACGCATCTGCCCACCCGTGCACCACCATTGATGCGCCGCATTTACAATGCAGCGCACCGTGGCACTCGGATGGGCAGATGCGTGACGCATCTCCTGTCGGAAAGGCGGCGCATTGCTGGAGTTGCGTCGCAAGCGCGACGCAGCTCCAGCAAGGCTCGGGGGTGCCCTATCATTACAATGCTGCATCAATACTTACGCCTGCCTCAAGCAGGCGCAGGGTTTTGACGCAGCATGGGCTCAAAATCGACTGAGTGAAATCTTGTAGATTTCACTCAGCCACTTTTAGGAGGCGTTCTGCGACGGAACGCCCCCCCTGCACAGGTACGCCTACTGCTGGCGCTGGGCTTTACAATGTGACGCATCTCCCAGATGTGTCACGTTGTAAATACCCCGCAGCATGGCGCAGGATTTGCGCCGCCGCTGCGTCACAAAAGTGACGCAACGGCGGCGTAAATGAGGCGCAAGGGGCTCATAAATCTGCCCCTATGTTTTTTTTTCTGAATTGTTTTAATCCACTGTTGCTTAAATTTTTTTATTTTTGTAATCGACAGCACCATGGTTTAATGAGTTTTTAAACAAAAAAAAGAAAAATGAATTCCATTTTGTAGTATTTATAGTGTATACTCGCTTTTATGACATGCCGTCGAATAAAGCTTTGCAATTTGATTTGATTTGACTTGCACTTGTATTTTCACTGTTGCTTCTGTGAAGGTGCATGTGCTCACCAGATTGGTGAGTCTTGTGAGGAAGGCGTGGATTCTTTTTTTTCTTGTCTGGCCCAGTGGAATACAAACAGTTTGTAGTACAGATTTGCCATGGGTTCAAAGTGGACTTTAATTCTCCCACCATCCCAGTAGCCACAAAGTACATGTTAAGGCTTTCCACTCATAGCTTGTAATTGGTGGTTCTGCAGTGACAAATTGTTCTGTAGCTGGGATGTGGGACAAGACTCTTACATGCTTAAAGGGCTTGGAATACGGTACAGCAGGTGCAATGGTGGCGGGTTTTCCACAGACCTATTGATAGTGGTGCTGTTCCATTGGTGTTAACAGCCGTGGGGCAAGATCAGTTTCTTCCCTTACTACCTTGTCCACTGCATTGGGCCTGAGTCCCTTTATCAGCTGCAGACTATGGTTCGGTGATATCCTCCTCTCTGGCAAGACTAGTTACAGAGTGTTGTCACTGGAGTCCCGGTTGGATCGCACTAACTCCGCTGGTGGCTTGTGGTTGCAAATGTAGTCATTCACCAGAATCACAAGTACTAGCCTGGCTGTGACTAAGGTGTCTTCTAGAGGCCATTGTTGGTATCACACTCTCCTGCCATTCAGAGTGCTCACACTCCTGCTGCTGACTGGGCTCACTCTGATTATGACTTGTGGTGGAGGTTTAAGGTGAAGTATGGAAGCATTTTCCCTTTTTGTGACCCTTGTCCCCGCATTTTCTGTCCTCCACCCATATTGCCATTAAACCTCTATTTGAGCAGCATCGTTTAATGCAGGTTCCTATCGGACACCACCGTGGCCTCAGGTGAACAGGCTTTCTGCCACACGAGGCTCGTCATTCTCACCATTCGTGAACATACGGCAGCATGCTATCAATAAAGACATGCACACCAGTCTGCTGTATATCTAAGATTACCAGTCTCCTTTTTAGTAGTTCCCAACATCTCTTCCCAGGACTGTACCAACTTCCTGATCCGGAGAGGTGGAATGAGTGGAGTGCCCTTGCACAAACGGGACTCTCATGCAGAGGCATCACAGGCCACTTGGCGATTACCAAGTTTAAATCTGACTGTGTAAAATCTTCCATATAGTCAGAGTTTTTTTTTAACTTGTAATATAGGGCATAACATTTCGTTGTTTCTGCTTCTGAGAATCAGAATTTAGCAATGGTGATGCGGTACAATAGTGTGGAGGCTCTTTAAGCACCGTACAGCAAACCAAAATCACTTCTGGCAAAAATGTGAAAAACAGTCTCCCACTCAGTAGAAATCCCTGGGTTCTAGTTGTTTTCTTCCCTCTCGGGGGCCCAGCAGCCTAGCAAATGACTGATCTGCCTCTCAAGGTTGGAACACATAGGACATATATAGCCACTGGACAGGTAAACTAGCCCTAGGGCCATGTCCCCCAACATATATAAAAATACACATATGAAACAATATCCCTGGTGTCTAGTGTTTTCCACCCCACCTACCAAAAGGCTGCTCTGCCCCCAGGGAGCAAAAACACAAGGGACATGTGTGGCCCATTATGTGGAGCAACCCTTGCCCAAGGGGTTGCTTCCTGGTTGATATAATTAGACATTACCTAGTGTCTAGTGATAGGAGTGGCAAAAAACAATAGGACATTTATGCATCAATATGGGGAGTGACCTTTGCCCCAGGGGCTGCCCCCCCACCAACAAACATCCCATAGCAGAAATACATCAAGAGAGACACCATGAAAAGAAGAAACTCTTTCTTTTTCTCTGGTGCCTATATGCCCCTCAGCAGAGACTTCACTAAGAGTAATTCCTCTTCCTAGTCTTGGGTGACATTTGGTTTGTTTGGTTTTTTCCCATGCTCCCCGAAACATTTTATTTTTTACTAACATTGTAAATCGAATTGACAAAAACTACAAGAGATTATGCTGGTGTAAAAGAAACTTCACCTGGGCTTAATTTATATCAGAGAGTATTTCTGTAGTTGATATTCTGACATATAGCTTTGTGCCATCTGGTCTGGGGTTTAGGATTAGTGGGAGGACACTGTGTCATTCAGAAGCCCCTAAAAGAAGTTTAGGAGTGGTTGGTGGCTTTGGCTGAAATATAAGATGGAAGATGTAGTAGGAAGAAGAATAGTGTGACCATGCAAACATAAAGCGAAGGACTTCCCTTTAGGCACTAGAAGTAACTTCAAACAGTCTTCTATATTAATCTGTCCCACCTGATTTCAGTTTACTGATCAGCTGTGTGTTCATGTTTGCTCAGCAGTGACAGCAAACCCCTCAAAGGACGTTTAAGTCTGTCTATCCTGTTCTGGGCAGGTTAAGTTTAACAACTCCCCCAGAGAACTTTAGCCAATTATCCTTAATCAATTGACAACACCGACAGAAGCTTACTTGCTAAAATTACAAACAGTAGTTTGGGGCCAGTTTAATTTATCCTCTATCATCTTTAATTCCCACGCAGGTAAATTTTAAGGCAATTTCCCCTTTTTATAAGCCACTGCCAATGATTAATGTTTGTTAGACCTGGCATCCTTAGCTTGGTTTCCCCTAGCTTTTTGGCTTCAGACCTCCTGTTTTGCTGACCTTATTTTTGCTGGCCTTAGGATTCTGCCCACTTTACCACTGCTGACCAGTGCTAAAGTGCTTTTGCTCTTTCCCTAAAATGTGGTAACATTGCCTTATCCACAATTGGCATATTTAATTTACTTATAAATCCCCGGTAATATGCACTCCTGTGCCCAGTGCCTGTAAATTAAATGCTACTAGTGGCTCTTCAGCACTGATTCTGCCACCCACCTAAAAAGCTTTGTAAACATGTCTCAGGCCTGCTATTGCAAAGCCTGTGTGTGCAGTTTAAACTGCCATGTCGACCTGGTAAGTTAAACCTCTTGCCAGGCCAAAACCTTCCTTTTTAACACATATTAGCCACTCCTAGGGTAAGCCCTCGACAGCCTCATGAGCAGGGTGCAATGTTTTTAAAAAGCAGGACATGTACTTTTTAGTTTTAAATGTCCTGGTTGTGAAAACCCTTTAAATTCGTATTCCACTACTGCAAGGCCTATATCTCCCATAAAATTACATTGGGATTACTTTATTACATGTAATCAGTGTAAATTCCAAATGGGAAGATATAACTGGTTCAAATTTGGTGTCCCTGGAATCCTAACTCATGGTGAAGTCGAGTTTTAGATTGCAATTATGAAAATGCCACTTTTAGAAAGTGGACATTTTCTTTTCTTAGCCATTTAGTGCCTGCAGTCTGTCTCTGATCACATGATTGGGTGTAGTTGGCAGTTGGGCTTTGTGTGGGGACAGTTGGCAGTTGGGCTTTGTGTATTCCACCTAGACAGCCACACACAATAGGAGCTTAGGTGTGACTTGATGGGCCATCTTGGCAGGAAGGAAGATCGGAGGTGGGCACAGCTTCACTTACACCTGAATAGACTATGTCCTGACTCCATACAAAGGGCTCCATAACCCCCTGTGGTGCATCTGGAGCCGGGGCAGAAAGGGAGGAGATCTGTGCACTTACTACCAATCTCTTTGGAGTCTCCCCACACTTCAAAGGCACCATTGGATACACCTTCTGGACCTCAGAAACCACCACTTCAATACACTTCTAGATCTGTGGATACTCTGCCAGGAAGAAAGACTTCTTTGTTGCTGAAAGGACTGCCACTCTGCTGAACTGCTCCTCTGCTGGACTCCTGCTTTGCTGTGCTGAAATGCTGCCAGCTGCCCTTCTGCCTGAGCGATAAGTCCTGGACCTACATCTCCTGAACCCAGAACCCAGAGTGACTCCAAGGGCTAGTCGGGAGGCCTACTGAACTGAATTCTCAGGGACATAACAAGCTTTCAGCAACCTTGCATCTGCACCTGCACTCTGCCATCTGTGATTATTTCCTGACAAGTGGTGCCACCCCAGTCTTGGGCCCTTGGAAGTAGGTCTAAGGAGCCTACCAACAGAATTTACGCATCTTCTCTGCTGAGCGTTGCATCTTTGAGCCAAACTGACTCATCTCTTTGGCTGAGTGGCGCATCCTTGAGCTGCTGCTTCCTGGATTGAACCCAGCGCAGAAGGTCTGCATCGCCCTTGCAGTCCTTGAAACCGATGCATCACCAAAAACGTTGTGCATGTATGACCCAGGTCCTTGCATCCCTCGTTGATTGCAGCTCAAAGATGCCGCCGGCCTCCACATCCTCGATGCTCGGACTTCGCATCCTAAGCCCCGGCGAAGTGATCCTCGACGAGGATGCAACAGGACCCCGCACTGCAGCCTTGTTGCATCTCAGAACCAAAGCATTGCTTTGACTGTGCAACACTTCTTCAACTCGGATCCATGCCACACTCTGCAACCAGGATTTAAGGTACTTTCTCCAGCAGGCCTAACCTAGTCCCTGTAGCCAGGCACATGCTCCATCGAGGTCAGCCTGAACTTATGACTTTGTCCCAGTACGGCGTTTCCTTGTTGGCGCTTTGTGCTTTTTGGCACTATTTTACTCTAAAACTTCGAAATTAAATATCTACAGTTTCCGTGATTGGATTTTTGTCGTTTTGTTCTTATGTTATTTATTAAAATATGTATATCTTTTTCTAAGTCTGGTGTGGGATCTTTTTGCATGGTGTTTTTACTGTTCTCACTGTTTGAAGAGTTGCTGAAATACTTTACACTTTGCCTTCAAGTTAAGCCTGACTACTCTGTGCCAAGCTACCAGAGGGGGAGCACAGGTTAATTTGGTGTTTGCTAGTGCCTTACCCTGAGTTCATGGGCAGCAGCTGAATTCGGAAATGGAGCATAGCTTCTGTTGATGAGCTCACAGCCGGCAAAGTAATGAATCCCGTGGCCCGCTGCATCACGCCACCCGACAACCCAGCCTGTCCCACCATAATGACCCGTGCAGCTGAGCCAGCCGGCCAGAACGAGCCTGATGTGGGTGGCCGGTCACAACAGGTAGAGAGAGGCGAGCCAGGCGGTCGGCATCTCGTGAAATGGAGCTGCTCTCGAGATGCCACAGCTGCAATTTGTTTTCAAGTGAGTGTGTGCTTAGCTGCCCTGGAAGTTAGAGAGGGGCGTAAAATGAGAGTCCTTGCTGGCAATAATGTTCCAAATGATCTGTGTTCCCGGCACATCATTAAAACAATTATGATTGGTAAAGCCAAAGTGTGTAAAAGGTGCAAGAGGGCAGTAACAATGGACCTAAATAAGCTATACCAAGGGGGCCCCAGGGGGAGCGGAGAAACAGTCTCCCCCTGGGGCTGTTCGCCCGAATGGAACGGGCCACGTTAGGGACGTTAGGAAGAGGCGCGCGCACGCGTAGTTCGTTTTAGTCAGGTGCGCATAGATTAGGGGAGCGCGAGCGTGGGGAGAGGAGGAAACGAAGTCCCACCCTCCCAACCCCAAAAAATAAATAAATAAATAAACAAAACAAAACAAAAAAAAAAGCCACTATTAGACAGGTTACTCTTGGGCAATGTTCATTGGTAAAGGCAAGGTTTGGGGTGGGTGAGGCAGGAGCGGTCTTACCCGGCATCCCAGGAAGACGGGTAGGAAAAAGGAGAAGAAAAGAATGACAAGGTAAAGGTAACACAGAGAAGTTGGAAGGTTGGTTTAAAGTTTTGAAATGGGAAAATGTGATTTTAGAAATGGTTTTGGCTCAGTATTCTAAATTGTATGAGAAATAAATAAATTGCCAAGTTATTTGAGAGTTTACCTGTTCTAAATAAAGTGGCCTTTCTACTATGCAATGATGTGTGAGGGTCAGTTGTTTTGGGCGAATGAATAGAAAAATATGTGAACGAAAAAAATGTAAAACACTTTGACGCTGAAGGCCAGTAGAAGGGAATGCTATTGGAACACGGAGGCTAGGGTTGTGTTATGGAGACTAAAAGAAGGGTGTGTTACATCCTACCCACCCAAAAAGTTGTAATTTGTAGTCTTATAAATTGTGATTTCGATCTTTTGGATTTTAAGACTTTTATATCACAGCATGGCACCTTCCCTTTTCCGAGTTGCATGAAACCCCTGACGCCATGGCGCCTGGGACCTCCACAAGGCTAGCGTTATTGTCGAGGAGCCCAGGCTGAAACCAGAAAGGCCTTTACCGCATCATAATTGTCATACCGTGTTGAGCATGCAATATATTTTTTCATTAGGACACCTCAGATTTGTATTTGCGATGGCAGGACGCTGTTTATTTCTAAGCACGCACATACTCGAGGCCATTTTAGACGTTTTCGATGAGCAGGATTATGTGAAATGTGCAAGGGGTTATTTCATGCAATGTATCAGCGAGGGCGCAACACATCTGTTGGGCCACTGTAACAACACACCAGCACGAACATTCAGAACGGGCCCATCCTTCTGAATACATCTTTTTATTTTAACAGACCATAATCCGACACTCCATCCCCTTCTGATGCGGTTGAAGCATGCCTTTGAGTGCCTTTGAGTGGACCCACGCTGGCACCTCCGCTCCGACCTTTGCTTTCACCTGCAGTGGAGTAGAGAGTGGCATTGTAACTTAAACCCTGCCAATCCACCCCCCGCTGCTCGCCGCCCTTTTTCCCCAGCCCCCCGGCCATGGGCGGCAATCTGAGGGATAGCCCCAGGCGCCAGAAGCTCTAACTATGCCACTGGCCGTAGTAGAGAAACTACAGAAAGCACACAGCGCTTAGGGGCCAACTTGCTTTCTCTTCCTATAGATGCTGAAATAAACATCAAGAGCTAGGGTAGACAGGCTGTGGCTCGAGTAGCAAGGATAGTGACAGGAGTGCTTCCCCTGGTACCCTAAATTGGTCACCTTGACCTTCTCCAGAAAATATCTTCCCTGTATCTCAGGAACAATTTGAGACGGTGGCCCGAGTAGCAGGGTTATATCCCTTAACATGTGGAAATGTGTCTTTGTTGAGTCCCCAAGGAGTTCAGATTTATATATTTCATGTAGTCCACTATCATGCAGCAAAGCAATCCTCAGAGCAAAAACCCATTTATCACATAAAACATCATCAAACCTAGCAAAAGAGAAAGGGATTCCAATCGAACGTCGCATTCGGTTGAAAGCTTTGCTCGACTCACAAACCCTGTCTACAGCACAAAATGTTATTTTCCTGGGGCACACCGGTGTTCAACGAAAAACACACTTCCATCAGTACTAACCACAGGCCTTTCAGGACGCTCGATAAAAGCAGTTTTATGATTCTCAAGTGCAAGAAAATAAACACCGGCCTCCTGGCTTTTTCTGGAAACTTTTGAATATCCTATTTGACATCCATTCTCAATCTGGGCTTCTCCGGGAGCGATGAAATCTGCATTTGTTTCAAGCCTCTTATTTCCAACTGTAGCAATTCCTAACTGTGCGTATTAACTATTTAATGCAACTGAATGAAATTCTTTTTACAACACGCTTCGTTTTGTTTTCTAAATATTTCAGAATTGGTATTCTATGTTTTCAAAATGCATCCGCGCATTTTTGTTTTAATTCTGACATTTATCCTGGTTTTAAGCACTTAGGGGTTTATTTACAAGTCCCTTGTGCCGTCGGTGCGTCACTTTTAATATGGATAAAAGTGAGGTAAAGGGGCTTGTAAATAAGCCCCTTACGGTACTTGGCAAATGGGTGACATAAGGAACGTGGAGATTACGGGCCTCATTTATGAAGCCCCTTGAAGCGCCCGAATGTCACTTTTTGTGACACTAGGGTGGCGCAGGAGCCTGCTCCATATTTACGAGGCAGCACTAGGCCACATTTTTTGGCTTACAGCTACCCTTTAACGCAGGTTTCTGCTTTAAAGGGGCATGCAATGGGTGTTGCTGGGGGCGTTCCCAGCAACAACCATGGCTTTTTGATAGTGCCCATGATTTACAAGAAATCGAAAATCTGAGGTAGTGCCAAAATGTACGCCGCCCCGGGAGAGGCTTAAGGGGGGTGCAACAAGGAGAAATATATTTATTTCTTCTCGTTGTTCATCTTTTCTATGAATGCTGCATTCTGCAGTACGCATAGAAAAAGGAAAAATCCTCTTGTGATTGTTCTTGTGCAGGAAGGTTTCCCTCGTGCACAAAAGTGCCTGCATTGGTGCACGGCAGCCCATTGTGCGCCAGTGTAGGGGAAAAGGACAGGACTGCATCATATCTGATAGATACGGTACATTCCTACCCTTTTCTTTTGCCGCAGAGCAGCGCAGCAGGAAGGCCTGCGGCACTGCCGTAAGGCAAAACCTCATAAATGAGGCCCTAAATATTTTGCCCGTTATCACAATGTGTTTAAAACTGAGAAAATGTCATTAAAAATCAAGACTATTGCAGAAATCAAGACAATTTTGTTTTATACTTTCGCTATTTTTGTAAAGGGGAATTCAACAAACTGCATTTTCTCCTAAATTACATTGTACACCATGACAAAGCATGGAGCAAACTGGTTTCACACTTTTTTCCTCTCTTTTATAAAACTACGAAAAAAGCAGATCCATTTTATCACTTCTCAAATGTGAAAGACATAGGGCCTAATTATGAGTTTGGCAGTCCAACGATTGCCAAACTCATGGTGGCACAGCGGTGGCAGTCCAGACACCCCTGCACCAGTGTTCCGACTGCCGGATTACAATTTGGTTAGCCCAACGGCCATGGCACCGCCGGAATTGCCAGGGATAAGAAATCCATGCTGGTGGCTAGGTGGTCTGAGGGCCGCAATATCCTTGGTGGTGCTCTGTGGCATTGCCAAGCATATTATGACTTTCCTCACAGCCAGTGGTCTAATGGAGGTTCCTACTCCATGAAACTGCTGGCGGTGAGGAAAGAAAGAGGGTCCTACAGAGCCCACACTTGGCTGTGTGTATGGGGGTGCATGCAGGGGAGCACATGTTGTGCCCTCCTGTGTGCCTGCACCCCATTCCTGCACAGCATGGACAGCACAGTCCAAGCCATGCAGAAACATGCACTGGCAGTCCTGCGGTGTTGCAGTTTAAGGCTAACATATGAGCTTTTAACCTGCACCACAGTGGGACCGCCTGCCAGCCAGACCCCGATAATACTCATAATCTGGCAGGCCACATGCCCGGTTTGGCATGTGGGAGTGGGCTGTGGCATGGCAGTCCACTCCCACACCTCCAAACTTGCAATCAGGCCCATTATAAGTAAGGGCCTATTTATGACTTTGGCAGTCTGGGAGCGGGCCTCGACACCAGCACCCCACTCCAAGACCACCAAAGTCGACCACTGCCCTGTTTGGCACTATGGGAGTGGGGCGGTAGCATGACGTTCCACTCCCACACCGCCAAACTTGTAATCGGTCCCATAATACCTAAGGGCAAGATTACGACTTTGGCTGTCTGGGAGCGGGCTGCCATGCCAGCGCTTCGCTTCTAGGCATCCACAGTCGACTGCCGCCCACCCACCAGATTATGAGTTTCCTCGTTGTCTGTTGGGTGGGTGATGCAGAGGTCCCATTGAGGTGCCTATTGAAAAGGCACCGCAATTGGAGCACCTGAGGCCATTCCAGGACTGCATGGACTGTGCAGACCATGCAGTGCAAGAAAGGGGGTGCAGGCAGACAGGGAGGTACAACATGTGCCCCCCTGCATCCATCCCCATGCTCAGGGGCAACAGAGGGCCCTGTAGGGCCCCCTTTGATTACCCACCACAAGCCTTTTCATGGCACGCTCACCGCCATGAAAAGGTTGGGGGTGGGAAAACTTGTAATATGCTTATTGCTTCCCCAGACAACTGCAAGACCACCAGGGATCGCAGATACCTGGCAGATACAGTGGTCCCCTGGCGGTCCGACCACCATAGTCGTTATACGCTGGTCGGACCACTGATGTGGCTGTCCCCGACTGCCACAGCACCTTCACCGCAAGTTTGTCGGTCCTATGTTCCACCACACTCGTAATCAGGTCCTAAGTTTGAGACAAAACATGTATCTGTTGTGATTTCATAAGTAGCAAAAAGATGACATCTTTACTTTGCTTTAATTGTTTGCAAATAAAAGCAGTGTTCTTTAATTGTTCAAAACAAAAAGGGTATTGCATTAGGATTTCCTAGGTAAAATCTAAATGAGATGAGTATAATGATTCATAAGCAATAAACAACTTTTATATTTTAGCAATGGTTTCACAATTCCTTTCCTCCACAGTTGCCTTGATGCAAACCATTTCTGTAATATACGTTAGAGAAAAAAGTCTTTCCTCATTTAGCTATTACTTGGGTAGGATAATATAGAAAAATTAATTATATAATTTTTTTCACCAGTGTAATGATTTGGTAATATGACCCCAACAAATCAGAATATTTGCCGGGCAAGGATATCAGTGTTCCTGTGACATTTTTGTATACCTAATAGTGTTTCTACTTCAGTGATTCTGATTTTAGAGCGCACTGATGGCCAGAAGCATAGCACAAGCACAACGGCACAAGGAGGCCCTCCAACCCTCTATGGTGCCCTCAAGTGGGTCATGGTCAATTAATATTTATGAAATATGTGAGACTCAGGGGCTCCTTATATCATACTGCAGGGGGGCATCATTTTGCATTATGCCACTGCTGATGCCCTTGCCTTAAATGAATGATCACTGCATTTGAGAACGTCCAGCACACGGCAGGGTAGACAAATGAGGCAGATTCTGGTGGCCCCTTTAGAAGCAATGGTTATTGGAAAAGGAAAGATTGCAAAATGACATGTCTTGTGAGTCTCTAGAACAACATGAATGCTTAGGACTATAGAAACAAAGTTGTAGAACACAACATGTGTGATGGATATGAAGATTTGTTGCTGGTAGGATCAATACCTGCAAAACATTACATGACCTATTGTCAAATTCCCCGTGTTAGCCTAATTGTGCACGTTTTAGGCCACTTTTGTTTTGCACATGTTACCACTTGACACGCATGCCCTTGTGCAACATTGTATTTTTACACAGAAGCTGCAAGTTTTCGTGTCTTGTTCTTTTCCTGCGATTTGGCCTTTACATCCTAGACAAGGTGAAACAATATTGCCCCTTGTTATTCTCTCTGGTCAGAAACTAGTGCCTAGACATAATAAAAGAATGCAGCTGCTGTTTTTGAATACACATATCTTGTCATATAACTGAGGACAGGGATTCTGGAAAAACACAAAATGAGTGAAGGTTCTGAAGCAAGAGTCAGCTGCGATGCAGAATGTCCTCCTATGTATGCTAAGGTACGGTTACCACCACTAATGCCAGAGATCCATCCATAATATATAATCATATAGCTTCAATAGAAAGGGGGATGATTTATAGCTTGACAGGACTTTTCATGGTGTATGTTTTGTTAACCATGCTAATGATATGTTTGATAGGAATTTGTTGTCCAGTTCTGGTGCAAATACGGCATCTTAGAACGCGATAGTTAAAATAAACTTTTTAAACTTCTTTCAAGACTCTTTTTTATCTTGTTGTAGACTAGTAGGAGTGAGAGCAAAATGGTATTTCCTGTTACCGCTATCCCTGAGAAGGTTTAGAGTGTTGTGTTCTGGAGGGCCAAATCACTTGTTTCTCAGGAAAGGTTAGGAAGGCAAGTGAGGCACTATAGCTAGTCAGACTCTGGCTCAAAGATACTGAGGTGATTTGATGACTGAGTCAGTACATGCTAATGTTCTGTGATCCCAAGCATAGTTCTGTTCCCAAGCAGAATCCTTCCCCCAACATAATTAGCCTGTAGAAAGATGTATTTAACTGAAATATTTTAATAGTTTACAACCAAAGGAAAACAATGGATATGCTTTTGTTAAACGTGCAATTTATTTGAAAGAGAAATAGAGAGCACCTGGTTTATAAAGCACTTTTGAATCATGAAGTATTATTAAGCACACAAATTAAGAAACAATAAATCTATTTATTCCAATGTAATATCACCCTCTATTAGCATAATATTAATTGATGCTTAATCTGTTGCAGAGGGTGGAGAGAGGGTAGTTCATTGCGAAGGGTTCTTTTGAAAGTTTAAGAAAACCCACAAACACCAGTTTGAATGTATTCACAATCATCTCTGCAACCTTTTCCAACCCTTAAAATGGTCAGAGATTTCAACCAGTGTAGGGCTGGAGAAATCCCTTTTCAGTGTGGCTAGTGGAACAGCACCCCTCCAAACTTTGTGGGATTTTGGTGAAAAGGGTTTTCCTTTTTCTGCAGCTGGAAAGTATTCCCCCCCTGCAGAATAAAAGGAAAATACATAAAAGTGCATATGGCCATAGGCCTTATCTTTTACGATTGTGGAATTGCACTGTGTGTACAATTCCACATTGAGGAAAGAACAATTCTTTTTTTTTTAAATGGCAGCAATACCACTTTCCAGGTTGTTAATCAGGAATGCTGCCATATGTGACACATGATGTAGTCTTCCAGGCATACTTCTGGAAAGCTGTGTAAATAGCCAAATGGTGTAAATCTCCATCCATGAGTAGGAATATATGTAAGGGGGCTGATTTACAACACTTCTTCGTAAATTTGGCAAGTGTTTGGGTATATAAAAACAATATTTAACTTAGATAAAAACCATTGATTACAAGTGGTGAATAATGTTACTCCGTGATTTCACTCTTAGTTGGGACACTCACAGGTTATTGTTAGGATTGATCTTCTAAAACACATTCTTATTTGTCCTGGCAAAAGGCATGAAAAAGGTTGTGAATTGCTTGAAAATGTAAAACGAAGATAAAATTGGTGGCAACTATATAGATTAGACAAATTGGTTATAACTGATCTAACATTAACTGCAAACCTAAATCTCTTATTATACACTTCAATTAATAACTCAAAATTCCAGACCTTCGATTAGTCTAAGCCAGATGCAATCATACATGGCAATATTATTCTACATATGACATTACCCTTAGCACTTTGAAAGAGATGAGTGTGAATGTGCTATCTTTCAGTAGTTTCATTATAACTTCCTGTTTATTTAAATTTAATCCTTTGGTGTTGGTATGTATTGGTGTATAGATAATGTGAGATCATAAGTGTTGCATTTGGTTTGTAAATTATGGTTTGCATGGCTGTTATGTGAATTAGGGATTGTGGAATTACCCATAATGTGTGACTTTCAGGTTTTTTGGGGTTTTACTTTATAGCGATAACTGCACTTTAACTGTGGTTATTGTTAGGTGAATTTCCGAGGTTTTTAAAAACATATGTTAAGGTGTTGAAACAAAGTCAAAAGTAACTTCACTTTAACATTTCTTTTTCAGTGATTTTTTTTATCATATACCACATCCAAGAGTTTGATGCATCTAACGTCCATTGATTGGTCAATCCCCAAAATATTGAAGACAGACAATGATCCACATTTTAATCAAAATGAGTTTGGTACATTTCTTAAATCTATGGGAATGGCATATAAAATAATGACTCCACTTTGGCCACAGGCTAATGAAATAGTAGAAAGATTGATGGCTACTATAAAAAAAATCTATTCAAAAGCCACGTTGTCACAAATTTCCATAAACCAAGCTCTGTGCCAGGATTTACATGTTTAGATCCTCATGGATCAATAGGAAAATGTCCTTCAGAGCTATTATTTGGGGAAGCCAGATAAACACTTTTTCTGCAAGTGACATTAAAACCTCATACAGAACCTGATCAAATTGCAATGAAAGATGAAATGATGATAGGAAAAATGAAGCAATATGCTCATCAAAGGAAAAACATTCAAGAAAGAAGTTATCGGGTTCGAGAGCTGCTATTAGTAAAAAAAAAAAACAGTTAAGGAAACCTGTGAGTAGATTTCATTCACTGCCATTGGAAATATCAAAATAAATTTGTCAGCAATTACAGCACATAATGAAAACAGGACAATAGTGAGAACAAAGTACATTTTAAGAAGTGTATGACCCAAGTTCAAGAACAAAAGAATACAAGTACAGAGACAACAAAAAACGCTTTTTCAATAGAGAAAAAGTCAGTTAAAGATAATACAAAAGAAAGTGATTGCGACTCCTTCAGAACAACAAGAACACTTAAAAAACCACAAAGACCCTGACCCAACTTAAGAGTGATGTTCTACACTTGTGGTCACTCCCCTTCTCCTTGCTGGGGAGAGCAGCATTATTTAAAATGATAGCACTACCCTAATTTCTTTATATATTGCAGAATACACCATTTCCCATACCTGATATATACTTCAAAACTATAGAGGGTGAGATCAGGACTCTCCTATGGAATGGAGGTTACCCACGAATTGCTTTTAGTAAATTGACATGTGGTTGATATGAAGGAGAGATTGCCTTGCCCGATATCCAAACATATTATAGAGCGGTTCAATGGGTTCTTCAACCGCTAACTGAACCAGCTTACCAAATGGGCCGGCTGGTTATAAAACCAAGGGGGCATCTCCGAGCACTCTACGCCAATCTCTGCTACCTCACCCTGGAGGGACCAGAGTCACTGACGGTCCAACTTTGGCACTCAGCGCTCACCAAGCTGGGGTGGAGAAATACAATTACTCAAGCGATGCCCTTATGGACTCTGAGCTTCTAGGTGTAATGGGCACGAGAAAGGTATTTGACAAATGGGACCTGATAGGGCTCTTTTGGATGGGCGATCTCTATCCTGGGACGGAAGTAGTACCCTTCGCAGAGTTACAAACAGCCTATGAGCTAGCTCCCAACGAAACCTTCTGTTATTTGCAGATTCGTCCTACCCTACAGGCAGTGCAGCCCTGAGGGAGGTCCTACCAGAGGACTAGAATACTTATGAAAAACCTATTAACAACTTTCGGCCAAATGGTGTCTTCTCAATGTTTCGGAAGCCACAGACCTGGGACAAGATGATCAGACCTGGGTAACATTAGGCCTGATGATTGCGAAGCATAACATAGCTTGCCATTGGGGTGGTGGAAGCTACACCAACCCTCCTGGACTGGAAGGACATGGATTGGTGTATGGCAGTAGAGAAAACAGTCCATGTGAGTAGAGGAGGCCCCCGGAAGTGGGAAAGGCTGCGGAACAAATGGAATATATACAGGGAGAGTTCAGCCACTGCCCCCACTGTGAGAATGTTGCAGCCCCTGGTTTATGAGGCGGAAGAACAGACGAGACCCCTGAGGGGATAAACGTGGGATGACCTTTTATTGAAGTAGAAATGTCTGAGAATTGTACTGTGCTGTAATGTAATGCCTTATTGCTATAATGTGCAAGATAGTGGTGTGACGTTATTTTATTCACTGACTCATATTGATAAAAAGCTATTAGAAAACACAAAGACTTTTAACAATGTTAATTAATTAATGTATTTATTTTATTTAATTGCTCATTTGTTAAAGAGTGGGGAAGATGTTTTGATGTAGTATAGAATGTGCAATGTAGTATGTGATCATTCATGTCAACTGGATGTCTGAACAAGTAATCTGCTGGATTATGTTCCCTTCCAGGTTTGTGGATAATTTTGAAATCATAATCCATTAACCTTATACCCTATCTTTAATGCAAAGAGGTCTCTTTGCTTTTGGATTTCAGAAAGAGGTCATCCATGCCTGATGATCTGTGATTATCACAAAAGGTTTTCTAAATAAAAAAACTCATGGTAATGCTCACAAGTACATACCACACCTACATTTTCTGCCACAGGCTGCAAATATTTATTTTCTATATCAGTCAGGCTTTTGCTAGTGTGCTACACTACGTATCTAGGAGTCTCCTTGCCAGGTTTGTGTTGCAGCAGAATGGCACCTAATGCCACAGGACTAGCATCTACTATTAGCTCAGTATGCAAATACAGGTCAAAGTATTTTAAGTTCGCGGCTTACACTACATCATTTTTAATTTTATTAAATTCATTTTCACACTGTTCACCCCAGTAAAACACTCTTTCTTTTTTTGCTAACCCTCAAAGAGGTGAGTTAGTAGGAGCATAGTTCTTCATATAGCGAGAGCAATAATTAGCCATTCCTAAGAAGGAGCGTAATTCTGTTCTGTCTTTTGGACTTAAACATGATACCTTCATAGGGTCGGCTCTCATTCCTTTACTTGAAAATATATGACCATCAAAAATTTATTCTGGCTTGCTGTCTTCACATTTATCTGGATTTAGTGGAATTCAACATTCAAAAGCTCTTGACATACTTTCTTTAAAGCTTGATCATGCTCAATTTTTGTTTTTCCAAACGCCAATATATCATCGCTGTAGTTTATCTAGTTTTCCGTAGGTCTAATTCCATTCTTATGATTTCTTGAAAAATCCCTGCGGTTGAACACATCGCCCTATTGAGCCTTTCATAATGGAATAACCCCAAATGTGTAAAAAAGGTTTTAGTATATCTTGAATGCTCATCAATCTCTAGTTGATGATATCCTTTACAGAGATCTAATTTTGAAAAAAAATTGTCGCTCAATTTAAAAAGCTAATCATATCATGCAAGTACGGTCCTAGGTGCCTTTCCATGTCAATTATTTTATTTGGCACCTCATATCTACGCAAATTCAAATTTGGTCTGTGATGTTTTTCGGCACCAGTACTATTGGGGATACCCAAGGTGTTGGACCAGTGGTTGGTTCAATGATGTCTTGCCTACGCAATAGATTTATCTCTGCTTCCACTTTGTCTTGCATGTGAAGTGGAACTCTCCTCTGCATTTGTGCTAAAGATTTCACTGTTTCACTGTTTCATTTATATGCAGAGTAATGGATGCTCCTTCAGCTTGTTCAAATCTTTAATTAAAACAGGAAACTCTCTTAATATAGGTTGGTCCATTATTACATTGAGGGGTATATGTACAAGCTCCTATCGCCATGAGAACATCACTTTTAGGGACATTCCTGTGGCGATAGAGGCTTCACCTTATTTACAAGGCATTGTTAAGCCACTTAACGTGGCTTAACGCTGTCTTCTAAATAAGGCCCCCTTTCACGCTATGCTTAGCGTGAAAGTGGGGCAGGAATGGGTGTTGCTGTGGGTGTAACACCGCAACACCCATTGATTTTGATGCTGCCCCTCAGACATGGTTTGTACCTGGTCCTGATGGAACATTGCAGAACAAGCGATCTTTGCATTCAGGATGGATTTGGCCCTGGGAAATCCCCTTTTGCGTCCTATGCAATTACCAGGAGGACCAATTTTGGCCATTCTCTTTATTATCTTCACACACCTCGCTTTATTAATAATCTTTTCTCATGGCCGGACCTGGCCCTGGGAATTTCCTGCTCTGCGCCAAGCACATATACCTGGAAAGTCCCATGTGGAAAATCTCTTCATTATGTTTAGGAAACTCGCTTTATTTAAGCCCTGATGAAGTTCTCCATGTGAGAACGAAACGCGTTGGCTGAGTTCAATGCTCTGTTATCGTGTGAATAAATCGATATGAAATAAAGACTTTCTAAACATTATACCGATATCTTGGACTTCATTGCCGGGCGCACTCCCACCACTTGCTACAGTTAGGGTCCGGAACACAGAAGCATCACTTGACGGCTGGCGCCGGGGCTTGTTGCGCAGGACCTTTATAACATATGAAACTAGCATGAGGTGCAAAAAGAACAGTACACCGTTCAAGTTTCTCTCTAGTTGAACTCTCTTAATATAGGTTGTTCTGTTTTTACATTGAGGGGTATATGTACAAGCTCCAATCGCCATGAGAACGTCATTTTTAGGGACGTTCCTGTGGCGATAGGGGCTTCACCTTATTTACAAGGCAGCGTTAAGCCACTTAACGTGGCTTAACGCTGCCTTCTAAATAAGGCCCCCTTTCACACTATTCTTAGCGTGAAAGGGGGAGCAATGGATTTGCTGTGGGTGTTCCACCGCAACACCCATTGATTTTGATGCTGCTCCCCTATTGACAAGGAGTCAGTGCCAGAATTAAGACCTGGGAAAACCCTTGCTCATCGAGGAGAACCTTGTTTTTGCAGTTTTCATGTGTGCTGCCTTGTGCAGCACACATGAAAACAGCAAAAGGCCAATTATTGTTTATGTACAGGAAGGTCCCCCTTCCTGCACATAAACAATAACTTTTTAAATGCTGTTTTTCAACTTCTATGTGTGCTGCATTAAGCAACAGACATAGAAGTTACAGAACAGCATTTAAAGATTGTTAATGTGCAGGAGGTGAATATTCCTGCATATATACTATCTTCCCCTGCACTCAGACACCCTTTCACTATGGTGCAAGGGTGCCTGTGGTGGCGCTAGGCTGCTAAGTGTAGTGCCGCCGCAGGGGGAAAGGCAGGGCTGCATCATATTCTTGTAAATATGGTGCAGCCCTGCGTTTCTGAAGTGGCGGAGTGAGGCTTTAAACCAGGAAGGCTAAGGTCTCACTCCGCCACTTCCCTTGTACATATGCCCCTGAATGTCATTGCCAGTAGTCCCATCAATTGAGCAGTGACACTAAGCAAGGACCAGAAACATCTTCTTTTAAAGCATACACTTCAGAAACATATTTCCATATGTTATATTTTCTTTTTTTTAAGTTTGAAAGAAGAATTTTATTGAGACAAGCAGAGGTATCCATACTGTAAGCAATAACAATAGATACATATCAAGGTAATCCATTGACATAGAACAAAAGAATGCGACAAATTCATGCCATTACATTACAATAAACTATACTGCAAAAAATGAAAAGGCAGACTCGTGAGGAAAGAAAAAAAAAAATAGGCTAGTAATGCAGAAAAAATAAATCAGAACAGTATTAAAATTTGGAAATAAATCCGGGAACGCATAAGGGGTTCATGGAGGTTTTAAGACTTCTTGTTGGGACGGCTGTAGTTGAGAGGATTTTTTGGCGCACAAGTCAAGGTAAAGTGTAACAGGGGACCACAAGTCCATACGTTTCGTCGCCATCCGTATTGGATATACAAAGGAGGTGTCAAATCTGTGATTATGGCAGACTACATACCACCACGCCTTGGAAGAAATTTTAGTAGAATCCTTCCAATTAACCGTGATCTGCTGAAACGCAGCCGCCAATAACAAATCAACAATTTTAGTATTACCTGGGACATTCTCCCAGCATGGTGAAAGACTTCCCAAGAAAATATGAGTGATAGAAAAGGGAAATGTAGTGTCAAAAATTAAATTGATTTGGGACCAAACTTGCTCCCAAAAACTGTGTACAGGCGGGCATAAAAATAGCGCATGAAAAATATCAGCGTTTGGGGACGAACATGACCAACAAGTATCTGGGGTAGATGCGAATCTTCTGCTCAAAGCACTTGGAGTGAGTAAGAGACGGTTATACACGAAAAATAGCGTTTGTGTGAGATTGGCTGCCCTGGAGGATTTACGCAGCTTGAGCCATATATTATTCCAAAGAGATAATGGCCATGAGAGCTGAAGATCGCGCTCCCAAGCATCCTCCACTTTAGACTTCTGTCTAAGAACACCTTCCCCCTGTAAGTGCTTATATATACTAGAGGCCGAGGGTTTAGTCTTAAGTAGGGAGGAGAGTTGTGAAAAAGAAGTTTGGGATGTGGGGGCCTGAGGCAAAGCAGATAGGCGATCAAACCTATCCATCACAGCCAACTTGAGTAAATGATATTTATGTATGAAAGAGGCAGGCAAGTCAAAACGTTGCTTAAGTGATTGAAAGGACAAAAAATTTGAATCCGAGAATAACTGGTGTATCCATATTAAACCCTTCCGACGCCAAGTCTTCCAGTAGAAAGGTTTGCCACGCACAACCAAGTCTTTATTATGCCAGATTGTTGAATTTAGGAAGTAGTCAGTCGAATCCGGGAGGGGAAAAGGTGTGAACATCAGAAGCTTGGAGGTCAATTTAATTATAGGAGAGGACACCGCCTGTGGTTTGCGCGAGAATGAAAGATATTCGGAGAAGGAGAAGGGAGAGAGGAGAAGACGCTCTGTCCTAAGCCATAGAGGGCAGTACTCCGAGGGGTCAAGCAACCAAAGTGAGGCTTGACGCAAAAGGAAAGCTTTTTGATAAACCTGGAAATCAGGAAAATTAACTCCTCCCTCGGCCTTGGGGCGAATTAATTTAGCTAAAGACATTCGAGGCCTCTTTGAGTTCCACAAGAAGGAGGAAAGGGTGGAATTATTCTTTTTAAAGAACTTGGCCGGGATAGGGACTGGAATATTAGAGATGGTGTATAGTACAATAGGTGCCAGCATCATCTTTATAGTGTCTAACCGACCTCACCATGATAAATACAATGGATGCCACTTGGCCGTTAAGTCAGCGATTTTTTGTATACATTTGTTTAAACATAGCGCTACTGTATCAGATATTAAGGGGGTAACGTACATGCCCAGATATTTAATATGAGAGGGGCTCCATGTGAAATTTGAGGCGCTGAAATCCGCTTTAAAGGTATACTTGGTCAGGGGAAGAATCTCACATTTGTCGCTATTCAATTTGTAGCCAGAAATGTTAGAATATGCCTGTACATCTGTAAAAAAGGAAGGAATGGAAACACTGGGATTGGACATAAAAAGTAAAATGTCATCTGCATAAGCAGCCAATTTAAGGTGAATACTCGCTGATTGAAAACCAGATAAATTTGGATTCTGACGAAGCTTAGAGAGAAAGGGCTCCAGAGCTAAATTAAAAAGGAAAGGAGAGAGAGGGCAGCCCTGACGAACCCCCCTACCCAGATCAAAATATGAGGAAATCAGACCATTAGCACAAATAGCCGCACGCGGGTTGGAGTAAAGGAGAGAAATCAAAGACACAAACTTGGGACCAAAACCAAACCAACGAAGAGTATAAAACAAATACTTCCATTCAACCCTATCAAACGCCTTCTCGGCATCAAGCGCAATTGCCGCAAGGGGATGCTTCAGGGACGAGGATTTAGACTAGACATCAAAAAGAAGTCTTGTATTGTCCGTGATAAATCTGCCTTTGACAAAGCCAGACTGTTCTGCACCTAGGAGATCAGGCAAGTAGGAGTCAAGACGCATGGCCAAGGCTTTGGAGAAAATCTTATAATCTATATTTACCAAAGAAATAGGTCTATAGTTTTTGCAGTGTCTATGATCTTTTCCCTCCTTCGGTATAAGACATATGTGTGCTTCCGAAAAAGATCCTGAGGAACAACCTAGGGCATTAAAGAAAACTATAAGGGAATGCAGTTTGGGTAACAGGAGTTTGGAAAAGTGCTGAAAGAATTCTACTGTAAAGCCATCAGGCCCAGGCGCCTTATCTTTCTTGAGCAACTGGAGCGCCGCTAACAGTTCTTGTTGCGTTAAATCGGACTCCAGGAGACTGAGATCCGGCGGATGGCAGGGAGGAGCCTGAAGTGTTGAGAAAAACTGGGAAAGAGAGCAATCAGAGGGCTGCGATTCTGAAGTATAGAGGGACTTGTAAAATAGGGAGAACTCGTTCAGAATGTCCGCATCTTTAAATTTTAAATCCAAGCGGTCATCATATATGGATTCAATATTGAGTCTATTGTGTTTAACTTTCAAGTAATTAGCTAGTATCTTTCCTGCCTTGTTTTTGCCTCCATGATATTTAGCACTGGATTTCAACAGAAATAATGAAGCATCTTCCGTAGACTTCTTGTTAAATGCCAATTTAGCATTAATGAGGGCCGTAAGGGACTGGCTCGAATGCGAAGTGTAAAAGGAATGCTCCAATTCTTTGATGTTCTGTAAAAGGTCTGCAGTAAATTTGCGGGAAAGTTTCCGCCTCTTAGCAACAAAGCCAATAACGAAGTCCCTCGCTGAGGCCTTGAAAGCATCCCAAACGGTTGAGAAGGGCATGGATTGGTCGGTATTGAACATAAAAAACTCGTCAAAAAAAGTAGTAAAAGCAGCAGTAAATTTCGGATCCAGGAGGAGGGCATTGTTAAAGCGCCACCTTTTAGGACCTGTGGCCTTAGGCAAAATTTCTAGACCAATTGAAACAGGGGCATGATCTGACAACAGAATAGGGCCAATTTCCGCGTGTGTAAGGGTTTGTGAGACGGAGTGGGAGACAAAAATATAATCAATTCTCGATTGAGTGTGATGTGAGGGGGAATAAAAAGTGTACTCTCTGGTAGTCGGATTGCAAAGACGCCAGGCGTCTAAGAGTTGGTGCTGGGAAATAACTCGTAAAAATGACTTCTGAGGCTTATTAGGAATGTAAGGAACCTTGGAGCTCCTGTCTATAAATGGATCAAAAACCTGGTTGCAATCACCAGCAAAAATAAAATTATCCTCAAAACCCAGGGCAATCTGGGCAGCTAAGGTGGACCAAAAAGAAGGTTCTCCACACGTTGGGGCGTATACGTTGAATAGAGAAACAGGAACACCTTTGAATGACAATTTAACATTTAACCACCGTCCGTTAACATCTGAATCCTGGGCTAATAATGTAAGCGGGAGGGATTTGCGACAAAGAATCATCACCCCATTTCGTTTGCCATCCCCGGGAGAGAAGAAGACCTCCCCCACCCAACCCCTTTTCAACTTTAACGATTCATCATCAGAGAGGTGAGTCTCTTGTAAAAAGACAATGTCTGCATTTAGTTTGGCGAGGTGGGTCAAGACCCTTTGCCGCTTAATGGGAGAATGTAAACCCCTAACGTTCCATGTAACCAATTTTAAGGACATGAGCAGTCATAAATGATACAAAATGCAATTGGAAAGCATAAAGTCAATGCAGTACAAAACCAGTGGAAAATATAAAAGATGTATGGCACAAAAGAAATACTTTGTCTGAAAACGGAGACAGAAGAAAAAGACGAGTCAAGCATACAGAAGAGGATATAAGCAAATAGGAGAAAGAAAGTCAAAGCAATAAGGATACCAGAAAAGCAATAGAACATGGATGAAGAGGTAGAACGCCAAAGCAAAAACAATACAACAGAGGAGACGCACAACAAAATATAGAACAAACCTACAAAAGGAGAGAATGGGTGGGAGGGTGAGTGGAACCACATGGAGCAGACACACGTCCAGGGAGGGACCTGCGGGGAACGGGGAAGACCTTGTAAGAAGACGCCATAACTGTGAAGCAAGAACATATGACAGAAGTTAGTCTCAGGGGAAAACTGTAAAAGACATGCATCAGGACCTACGAACCTAAAAAATAATAAAAAGCAGTATTATAAAAATGCAGAACCATTAATTCAGTGAAGATCCGCACATATAACTAACATTGCTATATAGAATAAATTAAGAACAACTGTTTAGCTGGCTTTAGAAAGACTGTAAAGCAAGAAGAATGACAGAAAGGCAAAAATATTAAGTAACGATTAAGCAACATGTGAGGAAGCAGCTCCTGAAGAGGTGGTGGCATCCATCCTGTGTGATTCGATAAAGCTCTGCAGGCATCCAGGATCTTCGTAAGTCGTAGTTCTATTGTTGTAGGTGACCTTGAAAAGACAAGGATGAAAGAGGCCATATCTGGCCCCCATAGAACGAAGATCAGGTCGGAGATTCAGGAAAGCTTTGCGCCTATCAGCTGTGGCCTTAGAGTAGTCCTGCGCAAAGAACAGCGTGTAGCCTGACCATGTAACACGTTGAAGAGCTTTGGCTGCCGCCAACACCTTTAGCAAATCTGTGTATTCTAAGAAGTAGATGATGACACCCCTCGGTCGTTGGGGAAGGGAGCCAACAGAAGGAACACGCCCTAATCTGTGGGCTCGTTGAATATTTAGCATAGTTCCATCTGACAAGTGAAGGACTTTAGGGAGGAAGGTCTTAAAGAACGCAATAGGGTCACTTCCCTCAAGTCCCTCTCCCAGGCCAAAAATGCGCAAATTATTCCTCCGATTGCGATTTTCAAGGTCCTCGACCTGCTTCTGGAGGGTAGTAATTTGCGAATGCAAAGCAGGAACACTCTTAGTAGTATCACTAAGGGTGGCAACACTATGTTCAACCGCTGTAAGCCTTGTGTCAAGTTGCACCCAATTGTCAGGGAGAGCCTGCAATTTGGTATTTGTTTCCTCCATAAAGGGTCTGAGAGCCCTTATCTCATGTAACAATAGTTCCATGGAGACGTCAGAAGATAGTTTGGGAGGCGAGGGAGGGTCCTTTTTTAACCTCTTCACGTTCGACTTGACAGTTGCAGCAGGTACAGGATCCATTGTCGAGTGCTCAGTCACTTCCTCAGGCAATTGCGATTCTTCCAACTTGGAAAGTTGTGAAAACAAAGTAGAGTTTTTGATGAAAGAACGCTTTGGTAAGGACGGACAGGTATGAGCGCCCCGTGTCCTACCCATAAATTAGTAGGATTAACGACAAGGCACAAAATAGAAGAAACTGCCAACCAGGATGCGCAATATTCAGTCGTGAGTCACTAAGCAAGATGGTAGCAAGGCTGTAGAAAAGCAGTCAATGACTATTTGCCGATGAGGTCACTGGGAGCTACAGTCAGTGAAATAAGTGCCATTAAAAAATAACAGCGAAGATCTTTCGTGGATCCAGAGCGAGATCGTGTAGTCCCAGCCAACACCTATCTGAAGTTGAGCAACAAAAGTGCAGCAGGAAAGAGTGACGAGGCAAACCATCACCTAAAATGGCGGCCACTGCTAGTATCCACGCATGCTGAGGTGAAAACAGAAGTAACAGCAAGGAAAAACCAGGAAAAGCGGTCTTGTAGGCATTATGGAGAGAGGGGACATCACTTGCCACAAAAACCATGCCATTATATCGCTTTTAGCTGAAGTTTATGAGGAGAAGAGTCATTCCGCCGAAATTCAAAATGGCGGCCGCGATGCTGCAGAGACGAGCAGACGCTTATTACCTGAAAAAATATGGTAAATCAGCTCAAATCGGCTCGGTTGACATCGTGCGCGGTGTAGGAGCGCCTCCGATGCTAAGTCCTGCCAGCTGCTTCCCAGGAAACCATCGCGAAATCGGACTTCTCCGCACCGGGACCGGGAGCCTCATGGAGACGCGTCCATACTCCTTGGGCGCCTAGCCACGCCCCCATGTTATATTTTCTTCAAATTTGGAAGTAACAGGATGTTTGGCTTCCCATTCAAACACATTGACATTAAGAGAGAGACAAGTGAAGGCTTCTCAGCATCTTATCGTATTCAGTTGCACACATGATGTTACACTTTGCTCCACTATCAAGGACAGCGGCAACCTTTTGAGATCCTACTAGTATCTCAACAGATGCTGTCTTCCTGTTTTCTTACTTTAACAAATTAATTTGTTAATTTTTACTTTCTTCAGTCATCATGTATACTTATTCCAGTTGTTCAAGTTCTTCTGCAGAAGAATCATATTCCAAACTTTGCATTTGACTAATGTGTTTATGGGGAGAGGATGTGGTCCAATGGCTAGAGCGGTCGATCTCTGAGCTGGGGAACCGGGTTTGAGTCTTGGCAGGGACGCCCAACATCCTGTGATTCTGGGAAAATCACTTAGTCTCCCCGTGCCTAACAAAAAAAGGTGTCCATCTGTAATGCAGCTGGCACTCATGTAAAGCGCTTTGAAACCTTCGGGTTTAGCTTGCTCTATTTAAAACTCACCCAATTTCTTTTTTTTAAATGTTTAATATTTCTTTTGATTTGTCTCTTCAATGTCTTCTCATTGTCTCTCAGTTTTACTCTGCAGACACTTGCAAAATGGTTTCGTTTTCCACATTCTTTACAGTACTTCCCTAATGCTGGACAAGTATTTGAATTTGGGAACTGTTGTCCACATCTGTAGCATGTTCATCTGTCTTTCCACAAAGCATTAGTTTTATCAGTTTTATTATCTTTTGTAATCACATCGTTTTTGTTATCCTTTTTGATCATTTGTCTGATTTGTTACATAGCGTTTAGCCTTCCTTGTTCCATATTAGTAGCCAGTTGTTTAGCCTGCACTTCTGTTCGTGCCGTACAGAGATTTGTTTGTAGGTCATATGTCTTTTCTAATAATTATTTTCTGAATGCTACTAAATTACATCCTTGAATAATTCCCTGACTGCTTCTTCATTTCTGAATTTGTCAAATTCGCAGAACATAACCAATTTTCTTAGTTTAGTCACATATTCATCAATGGATAAATTATCTTGTTGACAGGCTATGATGAAATTATATCTTTCAAAATCTTAATTACTTTGTGAATCAAGCCTTTCATTTAGACATTTCATAAGTCCTTTGTATTTGTTCTTGTCTGTGTCAGGGAATGTAACAATTAGATCCTCATCTTCATCACCTACCAAGTTAAGTAGTAACTCTTTGTCTCAGTCATCAGTGTGTTTTTTACATGTTGTTTTTTAAAAATATGCTCAAATCTCCTTCCCCACTTTTCCTATCTCTGAGCAATAGTTTGCGGATCAGTTGTGTCAAAGGGTAACGGTCTCTTGAAAATCATGCTGGAAATAATATTTTCGTCTTGAATTCTTGAATATAAATATATCTTCCATTTGTGTGCTTGCTGTTGTAGTTGTTGAACTTTCCCCTTCTTCCAAAAGTTTCCTTCTCTAAAAAAAATAATATGGTTTTTGTTTTAATATTCTATTGTAAATATTTTCTTCAATATTTCCTAGTATTTCCAGTATTATTGCAACTTTATTTGAATTTCTAATGCATTTTAAATTTGCCCTGACTAAAAAATGGCTGCCAAGCTATTTTTTACATTAATGTATGCTGCATTGGCCTTACTTAAAGATGTGCACTAATTTTTGGGAATCTCATGTTACTGCTTGTCTGAAAGATGGTCGCCAAGTGGGACAAGTCTTGAGTGACTTGGTGATCAATGAGCATGCTCCAGTTATCAATGAAATCGGGGGTGCAGCACGTGTGGATAAATGGTGAGCCCTTTCACTTAATTGACTTTGGCATGCTGCTGCTTTGCTATCACAGTTTTAGTTTCTCTATGTGCAATATGCACAGTTTCTTTTTTTGTGAATGCCAGTTCACACACATTCACTGCTTCACTAGTTGCCCCTGAAGCTTGTGTTTGTGAACACAGCAGTTACACGCATTCAGCGCTTCGCCTTATTTTTGTGAATACACCAGTTACACATGTTCAGCATATCACCACTTGCCGCAGGGGCTTTGCACGCTCCTCAGCTAACGGAGCCTATCGAAATGCTCTATTACCATAGTGACAATGAGCACATCGCAGGTTCAACCAGTGTTTATCTCCAATCTGAAATGACGCGAAGACAGATCCTCATGTACAAAATATATTTATTGGTATGCTGGGACAGCTCCTTCAGCTCTCTGTCTTCAGCTCTGCTCCTGAAACTGACCATCAATTCAAATAGCAACATTCTATTCATGGTTATGATCACATACTACATTCTACATTCTATACTACATCACTACAATGTCCATTTGCCCAGAGTAGCTCTATGGCATGTAATATAAACCCCCCTCCTTTTTTTACTAGATTCATTGATTCAATGTTGGATTTACAAAGTCTGGAACCTCCGACAGTCGTGCAAACCCAGGGATGGTTCAGGATTTGCGGATACAATAATAGATTTGTGACTAACCAGATAATAAAAATATTTGTAATATTTATTACATTTCCAGGGCATCCCTTTGGGAGCCCCACATACGCTCAGGGTGTATTCACCCTACAACGCTATGCCCCTTTTCCTTTGCTTTTTCCCAATGTGGTGCTCAATGCCCCTCGCTGTGTAAAGGAGGTAGCAACAGATATGTTTCTGTGACCAAATCCACATTAGGAGAGAGAAAGTTCACTCATCCAATGGTGTGGATAAATGTTTTGAATTGGTCATGCAATTCCTCTGTCGAATCGCAAATCCACGAAGGATCTGCATGTTAACAGTTCAGATGTGAATTTTATTAACCCCTTCACACCCAACGTGAGCACCCTTTTAAGCTATTTTTTTCACAAACTACTCAACAGGGTCATGCCAAACCGAGCAAAAGCCCTTCCTTGAGTACAGTTCTACTTTCATGCTAAATTTGGTGTAATCCCGTTCATCTGTTTTTTTCCGTATAGAAGAGCAAAGATACCAATTTCAAGTAAATGGGAAATGGCACTTTTGCAACTTTCTTTCTTTGTGCTCCTACTGACGGATCTGAATGAAAATTCCCAAGAAGAACCCAAAGTACATGTAGGTTTAAAAAAAAAAAATCTTTCCTGCAGATTTTTTGAGCGGTACCAAAATTATGAGGAAAAAAATAAATGTCTTTCCTATTGAAGCAGTGACTCATCCATAACTACACTGGTGCTAACCCTATGTTCTGCTAAGACATGCATTTTAGAACAAATGCTACATTTCATTTACTTTTAAGGGGTTTAAATATTTCTAAGCAAATCTCAAGTAAAAATAAAACAGTTGTTGTTTACAAATCTATTTTGCTCATATAATGTATATCCCAGTAAAAACTACATAACATAAAATAATATTGAATCATTCCAAAGCACTCAGGATTTATAGCTTTGAAATACTTCTAGTCCTGTCATTCACATCGGTGACCCTTGACCACTTTCAGACTTTCATATGTTCTTGGACATTAGGGGCAGATGTATGGGGATTTGGCGTGGGGGAGCACAGTAAGTCACCTTTCTGCACTGCCCTACGTCAAAGTGAAAGGGCAGGAATGCACTCTACTTATATAATACGGTGCATTCCTGTACTTTTCTCCTGCGCTGGTGCCATTTCTGCAGTCTAGCGCCAACACAGGCACCCTGA
Organism: Triturus cristatus; assembly: GCF_964204655.1. NCBI lineage: Eukaryota > Metazoa > Chordata > Amphibia > Caudata > Salamandridae > Triturus > Triturus cristatus. The sequence continues at coordinate 681,609,367 of NC_140587.1, forward strand.
CCACTCTTCAAATAAGCACTCTACATGGAGTAAAACATACATTATTACTGCATTGCTTCAGTTTGCCCATACCACATCTTACTTGGTGCATGGCATTGTGTCACAGCAGCACTTTGTGCAAACCGGAAGTGATTAAGACCCAATGTCCTCATACTTTACATGACTGTGAGACAATTTCAGCTGGGCCCATTGTTTTTCAAAGAAAACTGGGGACAAAAACACAAAAGATACTTCTTTGGCCAAATTAGATCTCTTACCTGTACAAACATCAACATCATCAATGAGTATGAGGCTATACTTGACATTAGTGTGCTTTAATACTTCTAAATTGTCACAACCATATTAAACAAGCATTGGCAAAGACACCATATCTGCCCATTGCACTCTAATGCAATTGTTATTTTTATTTGTTATTTTTAGAATGCAAGTATATGCCACAAAAAACAACTAAAAACATGTTGATATCTAAACGTGGCTGCCATATGCTTGTAACTACTATTTGGAAAATAAAAAACATTCACCTATGTGGCCGTTTTATTGGCAGCTACAATGTTTCAATATCACTTACACACTTTATAACAGCAACCTTAAAGTTTAGCTGACACCCAAACTGCAAGCGAAATAGATAGCAGTTATGTAGAGATAACAAATATATAATTGAAAAAGTGTGTTTTGAACCTCATTTGTCACAGAAGAAAAAGGAAGTATTTTTGGACAGAGGTGAACTATGTGGACAATAGGCTTTGTGTGTCACTCAAAGTGAAGGTATCCATTGAGTACAGTGGGTTGTCCCATTTCACCTTGCTGTTTTCTGTAGTGGGCGTAGGAAAATGTGGATGCCAATTTAAAAGCCCAAAAGTTGAAACCAGCTGACCAAAAGCCCTTCTATCTATGTACGTCATATATGAGTTTTTCGGAGAAACAAAAGTCTGTCGATACATTACAACTGTCTCAATGGTCAGACCTGAAAAGGAAATAATTGAACTTGGAAAACTCATTGACAACTCTTGGTAATGAAGGTTTTATGAACACGTGAGGGGGGCTGGGTTATAAATTCTTATTCTCACAACATTTTCTTCCTTTGCTAATGCAGTTTTTCCTCTAGAACCAACTGTGAGATGCATAGAGTCCAGTAACCAGGAATAAAGGCACCAGTGCTAATAGTCCGAAGTATTAATTTTCATCTGCTTCATGTTAAAGGTAGACCTTTACTCAGTGGCTGCCCGCACGGATCTAGGGTGCCAAGGCGGGGGGATGAGAGGGGTCTAAAAAAGAAAAATTTATTTACCTCCTGCCGCGTCTTTCCCACATCGTCTCTCCTCGCGTTGGGCTGAACAGGAAGCAGCCAGGTTCCCCCAAGCCAATCACAACGCTGCAATGAACACCATGGTTTGGCGCTTAGCCAGGGAATGGGAGCCTGAGTGTGTTTTACACCGAGGCTGTAATGCAGCCTGGGTGGAGAACATGCTAATTGCGCAAAGGGCCTGCCAAAGCGTCAGGCGCATTTCAGTGTGCCCACCACTCTGCCCCCTCCCCTGCCCTGCAAGCAGAGCAACCCGCCCCGATAAGCTGCCACAGGAGGCACACATAAAACTATAATAACATCAAGTTATTATCATTTTATCTTTCCTTTCTTTCACTGCTGCAAAGCAGTATGGGTCGACGCTCCCACTCCTTAGCGGAGGAGCCACCACTGCCTTTCCTAAACACTGCCTAAGAGTTGTTGTACAGAACATGGATTAGAAGCAAACTTTAATAAAGCAAGATAACTTCTGTGTCACAAAACTCTGGGACACTTTCCAGATGCTGAAAGAGATATGAGGCAGATAAAGTGGTGTACACATCTGCATTTTCAAAACAGGGATGAACCAGAATTTAAAAACCTTGTGAAGATCAAAATGTGCAGGAAAAGGAAATATAGCTTAATTAAGGTGGTGACTGTTAAGATCTTAGTGCAACCTGCCAATCGTGTATTTTAATCCCACCATTATTTTCTGAGCATTTAAGGTTGATTCACTACAAGCCATTAACAGGACTATTTGTAACATGTGATTTGGATCATATGTACCTAAAGATTTAACATTTCTTAACTAACTGAATCGCAATTTTGGTCTGTTAAGAAATGCTAACTTGCCTTTCCATATGTAGAGAGGCAGATAGGAAATCGTAAAATGAGATTTCTGCCCAGTAGAAATTGCATTTTGTGATTTCCTGAATAAGAAATTGCAAATAGGTATTTCCTATTTGCGATGCCCTAAGTACATGTACAAAGCATTTCACAAATGATAAATGGGCATTTAGGAAATGCTACTACCATCGACTTCAAGTCGAATATCCATTTGCAATTTTAAAAAATACTCCCAAAATGCATTTTTGTAAGTGCCATGTAGCGCATATGCCCCTAGGGCATTTGTGCGCTTTAAATGTGCACCACTTTTTTGGGGGGGTGCATTAAGCCCATAGGCCCTTAGGCCCATAGGCACCCCATGGTTTTGCATTTCCTGTTACAAAATAACAAATTTGAAAATGCAAAACTATTTGCACCTATGAGCTTTTAGGCTCACAGGAAGGAACGGTTTAGCATTTCCTAAATAGCAATTGCCTAATAGCGATTCCTACTCTGTAGGAAGCGCTTTTAGGAAATCACTATTTCAGTACATTCCATTTTGCATTTCCTAAATAGAGATTTCTTAGGATTCCCTATTTAGGAAATGCAAAGATGGAATTTCATACATACGGCCTTTAGCTCCGTCCTGCGTATTCTCGTTAATGACAGTTTTTTTGCATAGATTCATGCACGGTTCGCAGGGCCGGACTGGGAACAGAAACCGGCCCTGGCAAACTGCTCGGCCGGCCCCCCTAGGGGAGAGGGGTGGTTGCTATTAACAGAAACAGTCCATAAATGAAACCTCAAGCGAAGTCCACAGATTTGATCCTCAACTACAATTTTAATACAACAGCTAACAAATAGACCTGCCGTCTCAACAAAATAATATCATGTGTCAGCACAGGCTAGAATACACAAGACTTAAACACTCACTACTATCACTGAGTGGCACATCAAAGTTTAACTTGTAAATTCAAATCAATAACATTAGTGAAAAGGTGGTCCATTATGTATTGGACGTTGGTCGCAAGTTTTGTATGGATTCCTCAGCGATGCCTCAGTGAGCTCATGTTTGGCCTGTACAAAATATATTTCTGAAATGGATAGCCCTCAGAGAGGGTGTGGGCTGTATCACATGGTGGAAGTCCGGATGCTTAAATATCTCTACTAAGGTTCTCATGATGTGGAATATTATCCAAAGTCAAGGTCGTGAGGCCCCAACTTAAAAATTGGCAAAATATTCAAATCTAACCATATTTTGGGGAGAGGCTCGCAACTGTACTCAAGAAGGTGAAGATGAAGTTCAGAAGGTCAGATGTGGTCTCTTACCCTCTAAAGGCAGCTTCAGGGCAGACCTCCACCCCGCAGATTCAGCAGAACTTCCAATCAATTGCAGTGTCTTCACACCTTTTTTGCTGCGCAGATGTGAATCCGTCTGGGCGTGGTCCCTTTCCTTCGGCTGCAGTCCAGCTTGAGATACCAGTCTCTCCTATCCAAAATGGTGCCTGAATATAAATTTACCTTGAAAAAACAAAAGACAAGAGGCATTTTGCAAAACAAAACACTTAGGCTGGGAGTACAGCTTACAGAATCAGGTCTGAAGACTATCTCAAAGTTAAGTCAATCCGAGCAATTTTTATGCAGTTTTGGATGTCATAAAAGTGCCTCCTGCAATCCTTGTTTGGTAAAAGAATGTTAGCCTTGTCTGTGAAGTTGTAAATAAAAGGTCCCTGATAACAAATGCAGGGGGACCTCCACCTTGCTTTGACACAATGTGGGCCAGTAGGTAATGTGTCCAGATGTCCGGCATGAGGGATGCATTATCACTGCATGTACTGTGGGTGCTGTGCCCTGATTGGCTGTGTATTCCTAACTCCATGTGGCATCTGACTTTCTGATGTTTTGGGATTGCACGCACCCCTCTGGCCATGTGTGCTTTGTTGGGGCCAATTTTCTGGATCCATTGTGGTGCTGCCCTTATCTGGGGATGGACCTGAGCTTCCTGTTTGCGCGTTTGTCTGCCAGCTACGTGCCACCCCACCTGTCACCTGGCAATCAGTTACCGCGGGCCTATGTTGCAGAGCCTGCCTGATTGCTTATTTTTGAGTCTGGGTTGGTGTAGAGTTCACAACAGGCGAATTTGATAATAGTGATGCGATTTCGTTTGTGTATGCAAAGTCACCATTATAAGCATTGGTATCATTTTTAATAATATCAGCATGCTCATAGTAATACAATGCTCATTTGATCATCATCAGTATTGGCCCTGACAACAGCCACGTTCACCCGATACCTTTCACTATTTGGTTACAAGTAATCGTGGCAACGGCCCACCCTCCAAAACGCTGAGCGGCCATCGCCGGAGCAGACACCTGATTGTAATTACGCCAATTAATGGTGCTTGAAATATTGATCACTTTTCTTTCTCAGTTCAGGCGAGCAGAGGAGGGCTAGGTCTCTGGCGCTCTTCGCACAGACCGCGTGAGTACTATCATTGATTTTAGCTCTTAACAGGTAACATTTCTCTGTAATTTCCAGAAGTCTTGTTTCTATCATCTTGATTTGCTGATACCTCCTTGTTATTTTAAACAGTTTTTTAGCAGCAGTGCACTACCTACTGCCCTGGACCACTGTTTGATCCAAAGGGTAAGATCCCTGCTCTACCTTTGGAGAATTCATCACCCTATTCATGTTGTTAGTATGTCTTGTATGTCTTAAAACAAATGTTAATTGTTGTTTTTACGTGTGCGTCCACCTGCCTGACCTGCTGTATGTATGTACACCTTCACCTTATGGTGACTTTTCAGCACCAACAAAGGCATGAGTATGTCTACAATGAGAGGACTCGAGCAAATAATGTGCACCTTGATAAGCACATTGTCATGTGTTCTGAAAACTTGTCTTCCTAATATCTTTTTTTTATTCTACATTTGATCTAGGTTGGACAACTGACTTATAAGGTATTGAGGAGGGTAACACCTGGCACCACATGTCACACCCAAGGTGTCAGACAGGGATCTTTTTAGGTCCTGAGGAAGTGCCAGGGATCTGGCTGGATCATTAGGAGTGAAATATGTCAACCTGACCATACTCTTTTTTCCAGTCAATCATGGTTCATTGAGCCCTTATGAAAGCTTCCCTTTATTGGTTTTAAATTCTGTCATGGGAGACCTCCATATTAAACACTGTTTGGTGTCCCTGAGGCAGTTTTAACTTTACTCCTTTCACTCCACTGAAACAACCATTCTACCCTAAACGTCCCATTTGTCTTACACACTTGCATATTTAAGGCTAAAATTAAAAAGCTCTCCGACATAGAGACGCTTCCTGGGGCCCGTGGTGCATTGTAGTGTCAGCACACCCTATGGTGAAGCATGACATCATTTTGGATGTGTGAGGGCAACAAAGAGCAATCAGTAGAATCCCCTAGGACTCTCCAACCACTTCTTCTTCCTCCCTTTCCACTATAGGAGCAGTACCTTCCTGTATTTGTGATTTTAAATGCCAAGCTGAAGTGGCAGTAAACTGCACACACAGGCACTGCAGTGGCAGGCCTGAGACAGGTTTGAAAGTCTACTTATGTGGCTACAACAATTATTGCTGCATGCCCACGAGTAGTATTTGCCTTACATGCCCTGGATATATCTTATACCACTTTACAAGGGACTTAGTAGTAAATCAAATATGCCAATCAGGTATGCACTAATGTCACCATGTTTAGAGGAGAAGCATATGCACTTTAGCACTGGTAGTAGCGGCAAAGTGCTCAAAGTCCTAAGGCCAACAAAAAGAATCAATAGAAGGCAAAAGGTTCGGGGTGACCCTTCAGAGAGGGCCATTTACCAATAAGTCCTGATTGGCACTCATCCAGTAAGCTGTTGTCTCCAAACAATTGTTTCAGTTGGGACACTACACTGATATCTGATAGATTTGCATGAAAGTGTAGGTCTGAAATGTGAAGAAAGGTGTTCATTCCCTCCATACCTGCACTGTTTTCATTGAAAGAAGATTAGCTTGTCCTACTTTGCGACAGCCATGGACTTTCCCTCGGGTTAGCAAGGGTTTCACAAGGTTAGTCCAGAAAGGAGCCACAGACTGACTTATGCCTTTAACGATAGAAGAGTTCATGGGCTCTTAGAAATGTTGGGATGGTCTAGATTTGGCCATTGTCTTAAGGATTTCACTTTTCCTAACTTCTGAAATGTAGATATAATGAAATAGAATTTTCTAACTGGCCGTTTGTAGATTCTTCTATGGGTTTTTTTTAGGAGTGAGAGCTTCATTTAACATTACTACAAAGAAGTTGACAAACCTCTTCCAGCTTTCTTAAGAATATTTTATCACTATTAATGTGAAGCATGTGGTATATTAATTAACAGCATCAAACAGTTTTCTGGAATGTTGTTAAACTGATTTATTTGTGTACTATCCTCTTTCTCTGGTTTCATTTATGAGGCCCCTTGCACCGCCGGAACGTCACTTTTTGTGGCGTTCCGAGGCGCAAGAGCCTGCTCCATATTTACGAGGCAGCACTAAGCCACTTTTTCACAGTTGTCTGCGTTAAATGAGTGTGCAATGGGTCTTGCTGGGGGCATTTCCAACAACATCCATGGCTTTTTGACACTGCCCCAGACTTATGAGAAATCCTAAATCTAAGGCACAACAAGGAGAAATATCTTTATTTCTCTTTCTTTTTCTGTGTGCTGCATTTTGCACAAATAGAAAGAGGAAAAAGCCTCTTGTGATTGTTTTTGTGCAGGGAGGTTTCCCTTTGTGCACAAAAATAATCTTCCCCACAACGCAGGCACCCTTACACCACGGTGCAAAGGTGCATTGTGGTTGAGCGCAGGGTAAAAGGACAGGAATGCCCCATATCTGATAGAAACGGCGCATTCCTGCCCTTTTCTTTTGCCATAGGAAAGCCTGTGGTGCTGCCCTACGACAAAAACCTCATAAATGAGGCCGACCCTCAGAATCTATGTTGAGGATTTTACCCCCAGATTAATTCCACAGTTCTTAGGCGTTTCACTTCTTTACAGAGCTCTTTTGTAAACTAGTGGGTTGTTTTTGATGGGGCCAACCTTATCAATAGTTTCCAACACTGAAACCGTATATTGACATGTGGGCACATTGACCTCTTCATCCTGGACACTGCATGTAATGAGGATATGTATTTTAGACTTTCTTGGTTGATGTTTTCGAGTTCTTTAATTTATTGTTTGGGTCTTCTAGGTTGACCTTTGCTAATGGTTTTTGGGAGGGAAGAGTTAATGGGATAAGATAGGGAGATAGGGGTCTGACCGATGCACTAGAATCGGCAGTCTGACTCAGTCATCTTGACTGGTGATATATTAAGATTGAGCATTGTGTCTTTCACGTGAGTGGGGTGTAGCCAAGCTGTGTTAGATGGTGGCTTTTTAAGAATGTGGATCGTTGAGAAATGGCAGGGTCTATTTCAGCTCCCCAATGTAGTTAAAATCCCACATAAAGGTGTTTTGATCAGAGATAATTTTATCTGTGATGAAATGAACAAGCAGTGCTGTTCTTTGGTAGTGGTATAAAATGTGGAATTTTATGGATTTGGAAATATTTTAAAGTTAAGTTTAAAAGAAGTAAGCTTTTAGTTAGCTCACATGGGGAGCCTTGATGTAGAGGTGATGAAGAATTCAAAAAAGACCAACTGGAGTATGCTGTTGAAGAATTGTTGTATATCCCTGAAATATAATTTGATAGGTGAGAATATAGGTATTTTAAGTTAAGTTAAGTTGCTCTCTTAGAAAACAAAGCCTGAAAGAAATTCCTCAATATTGTTGGTGAGGATAATTCCATATTCTAGGCAAGTGATACTCAGAGTATGGCACGGGGGGCGCTTGCGGCCCTCTTGACCTTTACATGCAGCCCCCCTGGTGAGCCGCATCTGGAGCTGCTATTTAGTAGCGGAGCACTAATATTCCGATTTTATTTTAAAATAAACAGGCAAGCATGTATTAACCTGGAAATAAATGCTTGTCTGTTCATTGAACAATTTTTAGACCTCCTTACAGAATCCTTGACCCACCCAGACCCCCCACTGCCACCCTGCTGGCATCAGTGCGGCGCTCGGTCACACTACAGACATACTTTGTTGTCCCTGGGCAAATGTTTGCGAGTACCCATGTTCTATGCCGACTGCTATATTTACTTTCAGCAGCAGGTAAGACTCAGTTAGGCCCAGATTCTCAAAGGTTAAGTGTTGGGTTAGCATTACTTTCTCAATGCAAACCCGACGCTAAACCTGTTTTGGAACTTAAAAACCAACTGTAATTGGTATTAGCATTGATTTGTATGTAAAAGTAACACAAAGCAGTGTGAAACTCTGCTTTTCATTACTTTGGGTCAAGGGGGTGTTCCCATGCAATCACCCATGCTTTTAAATGTTCAGCCCTATTCACAAACATTGATTTAGTGCCAAAAATTAATCCCTCTGAAAAACAGGCGTTAAACTGAGAAATATTCTTATTTCTACGTGCTTTTCCAACTTTGAATTCGTGCTGCATTGTATAGCACACATGCAAAGTAGGAACAGCTTTAAAACCTGTCTAGGCATAGTATTTTGTACCCTCCTGTACAAAACCTATTCTAGACTCTATGGCGCTAAGCTGTGTCCCGGTGCACAGCGGCTGAAATCAGCACTGATGCCAGGTAGAGGGGAGGAGAGGGCCATATCTCTGTAAATATGTTTCTCCTGCTCTCTCTCTATCACACAACTCAGTGCAGCACCTTTGGGTGCTGTGCAGCATTGACTGACACCTTTCAGAATCTGGGCCTTAGTTTCAGGATTATTTGGATATCTGATTGACTAGTGTTTCAACATATCGGGGAGGCTGGATGTCCAGTGCTTGCCAGAAGGCTGCAGAGAAGTGAAACGCCATTTGCCATGCAGAGAGAAGCAGTAGAGAACAATAGCAAAGATTTAGTTTTTTCACTTTTATTTGAAATATTTTAGCCTCTTCTAGAGCAAAAGTTGGTTAACAAGCAATGGCTTATGAGAGTCATACACTTTAAAAAATAATCAGTATAGTTAGCTACTGTGTAATATTGAACACCATGTAATTCAGATAAAAACATAACATAAATTAAACAATAGATGTATTACATTTTAAAGTAATTCTATTCTTAATGCTGCACCGTGTTTCTTTTAGTGGCCAAATGTTTTACACAATTCATTGTAAACTTATGAACTTTTATTAATAAGCGGTGTTTCTTAGAGCTGAATCCTAAAGACGCTATCTGCTCAATACCTACAATGTTGCATCTTTTTCTTCTAGGTCATGGAGATTCAAAAATATTTGGAAGCCAATGATCTACCGTGCTGGGCGGATCTAAGTGTGCGTGGCCAATCAAGGATGAGCTCTCGTAGCGCAGTGTCTTTTCCAGTAACCCCCTCGAAAGATTTTAAAAGCACCATCCAAACAAGCATGAAGGTATAGTACCTTTTATACCACGACATATTTACATTATGCATCATCCATTAACAATTAAACACAATGTGCTCTGTTTTGCATAAGTCTTAAGCATAACACAGACTGCAGGGTCCAGACAGACAGGTGGAATGGCATTCCTATTGTTCACGTCATGCATTCTCTTAACATATATCATAGGATTATATTGCATACAGAAGAACAACCAGGAAGCAAATACAACATGTGATTGCTGTCTTAGGTTCAAACCAGATGTGTGCAAATTCAAGCTGCAATGTTTGTGATTTATAAAAAGATAAACTGGAGCTAAAATGTGCTCTGAGTTTCAGTTGAAGAACTGCAAATCATAAACTGATTTGTCGTCCATTTGTGCAGCTTCCTAGGAGGTTTTGACATATCTGAGTCCACATTTCCACTACAGCACACAATCCCTTCAGGACATTCAAGTGGAGGAGAGCATCATTAAATATGTAAATATTTTTCTAGTCACAGCGTTCATCACAAGTTTATATTTGTATAGCATGATTTATTCATTCTTGTTATCTATTTGCATAATAATCTTCCCCATGAAATTGCCACCCTACAGCCAAGCCTACAGGCTCTCTAGGTAAATCCATGTCACCTTTGCAAACTTTGTTCTGCACCAAATTCTCATGTATGCAATACATGTATTTGTATTCATTAATGACACATTTAAATCACAGAATCAAATATAGTGAACCATTGCAATAGCAAATTGCATTTAAGACGATGAAAAATCTGCCTTTATTTTAGATTTTTGAGGATTATAAGTTTAGGATTAAGGGTTGGAACTCCATGGATTCCATGCTCACTGTGCTACTGCACTTAAGCTGTATCTCTCTGATGAGATCGAACTAGTCTACAACTAGGCCTGGGTGAAACTCACAGAGTTTCACTCTGCGGAGTTCCCCGAAGTTACAAAAAATACTCCATGAGATTCAGGGGAATTCTACGAACAAGCACAAAAAGGCACAAGTAGGCAAGTTGCGCTGCTTGTGTTATGATTTAGCACCAGAAACTCGTTACGTGCTGGAAAATCAGCGCTCATGGCACCAGAGGGCTGTCGCTCGAGTAGATTTTCTACTTGAGTGACAGCTTTTTGACTGCAAACGATCGTTGCCAACACATTGGAGAAATCTTGCCGGGTGTACCTCAGAGCGACTGGAAATCATGCTAGGGAATGCCAATTCCCACTTGTGATTGCCAACTAACCATTTTCGAGCCACGTGCAAGAAAAAACTCGATTACACGGCGGTTGGTGGAATTTGGCCAGAACTCCGCATTAGAAGCATAATGTGGAGTGGCCAATATTCCTCCAGTTCCCCTGGTGGAGCAGAATACATCGCCGACCTCTATCAGAAACCAGTATGGGGCTACTTGTATTCCCATTTATAGAAAACGTGGCCTGGCAGTTGATTTGGACTGTTCCTTTTGGTGCAGTACCAACACTATTTTGCATATGACTGGTTCATGTCTGGGATGTCTTTTTGGGCAAAAGATCAATGGACTGGAAGGAGGCCAGAGTAATTGTCAGTGACAAAGGTACATTTTTGAATTTCACCCATCACTTTTTTGTTTTCCTCAGTGTGATGTCCGAGTACAAAGTGCATGCCACGTCCTGTGCTCACTGTGCCCTTGGATGAAAACTGGAACCTTCTGACGGTCTTACGTTCCTATTCAGTGGATACCTAGGCTAGAAGTTATTGCTGGACTGTTCCTAATTAGTGCAGGGCCAAGGCTGATTTGCATATGGCTGGGTTTTGTCTGAAGTGGCATGGTGGGCAAAAGAACAACAAACAAAATCTGGAAGCTCACCTAGAATAAATACAAGTGGTTGAGATTAATTCATGCATGCAAATCATCAATAGTTTTTCCACAGTGCAACGGGTATGCCCAGAAGTGGATCTTGTGACCACAGTTGGCATAGGACTCAAGAAACATCCTACTGATGATGACCAAACAGTCAAAACTGGTATGGAGTTGCTTGTTTTCCCATTTCTGGGGCACTTAAATGTGGCCCTGAGTAACTAATCACCAGGGGCTGAGATGAATTCAAGTATTTAGTCATGATGCTGTCATCATGATGATATTAGTTATGTAGATCCTATCTATTCCCAGCTTTTCTGCTGCCTTGCAAAACGCCCGATGTAGAATGCCTTCACCCCCTTTTGCGGCTCAGTCCAGTCACAGCACCCTTCTTCTTCATTGCCCTTCTGCAGTTCAGCCTGCAAACACCTCATAATCCAGAGAACCAAGTGAAATGCTTCAGCATAGCCAACTGGTAATGTGATGCACTTCCAATTTAGTGATACCCAGATTATATGTTGCTGAATTGTAAATGTGTTGGAAAATGTTTGCAAAGAGAAAGTTACATAGTGTTGTTCTCCAATTTAAAAAAACCGAAAATTAAGCAGTGACCACTGTCTGCCTATGTTTCCCTGAAAACAACGCTATGCTTTTATTATTATAATATTTCAAACTTATAGGGCCATATTATCAAGAATGGCGATAACATTATCGCCGCTTTAGCGCCAGGAAACTGCCGCTAAAGCGGCGATAAGGGGCTTGATAATATACTCTAGAGAATTCCAATAGAAGCCCATGTTCTGGTGTGAAGGACCACAAACCTGGGCTTCTATTGGAATTCTCTAGGGCATATTATCAAGCCCCTTATCGCCGCTTTAGTGGCAGTTTCCTTCCGCTAAAGCGGCGATAATATTATCGCCGTTCTTGATAATATGGGCTGGCCCATAGACTTGTGCTTGTTTAGCACATGCATACGTAACAAGCACTGTAAAGACAAATCGGCCCTGCATTTCTATAAGCAAAAGTACTTCTCGGCTGGGTGGCACTTTTGTGTGTACAGTTGTGTGAATGTGATACTTGGTCAGAGGTAACATGAATGAGTGCAAAGACGATAAGTATGTGAATGACTAAATGCGCTCATGGTTAATGGGCACGTGAGTGCATAGCGGGGTGAATAAGTCATTAAATATGTGAGAGGGTGGATAAACATGTGAGCATGTGAATGATGAAGCCAGTTTACACACAGATATACACACACACACACATTATGAGCTTTTATGGTGCAGCTTAGACCCAAGTGCCTGCTTTTTGCGCCTCCGTGGCTTACCTTTTTCAAATAGTACAGCTTGGGGACATTGGGAAAGGTTTGCTTCCTTGTGTTTCTGAGCTGTGCTGTCTAATAGTGTGCACATTGCATTGCTTAATGTGTGACACTTGGAGTGACACCTTACTGTGTATAGAAACAAGCTGTTATGGCTATGTAATGAGAAAATGTACATTTCTCCATCCTACAGACATATTGAACACGAGTCGAACTGCTTTTGGCTGTCACCATTTGTGTGCTTGGGACGATGAAGCTATGAGCTGCGGTACAGGTGCAGACCCAATTTTAGAAATATGGTTATCTTTTTTGAGATCAATAAGGAAGGTATTTACATGAAGTGAAGCCTTTCTAAACCGCTAAACGAGAAGGTTAATTACAAATCTGGTAATGAGAAAAGGGCATCTACTAGTGCCAGAATGCAAAGTGATCTTGGTTGAAAAGTCATGATTTGGAGAAAGTGTCATTCGCCAAACACATGGCACTTGGAAGATATCACGCTAAAACCCGTTCCCTGCCCCAGGGCTAAGGTGGAGAAGCGTCACCCCACTGCTTGAACTGCAAGCTGAATAAAAAGTATTAAATGACAATAACGTTAATTATTATCATTTTGTTTTCTGTATTCAGTTTGAAGCTTAAGCCATGGGGATGGGGCTGGACTCCCCACGTCACAAGGGGAGGAGTGGTGGCAGCACCTAAAGTGCGCATGGTGGGTTGGCCAGCCGCCCTGTGCCCTCCAAACCGTAATTTTCTTCATGCAGGCTGTAATACAGCCTGTGTGGAGAACATGCACAGCCTGCCGGCCCCTGGCTGAGCACTGAACCATGGCTACAACAGTGTTGTGATTGGTCAGGGGATTCTGGGAGGCTGTGAGCTTACTGTGGAAGCAGGACGGAGAACAGAGTAAGAAGAGGCAACGGCCAGCGGTATAGGTAAGTACTTCATTTTTTATTATTTCCCACCCATTCCCTCCATTACCCCCACCCCCGCCCCGTCTCACCACCCCTGTTCGGTAGCAGCCTCTACTGCCCTGCAAAAAGAAGCATACACATGCACACACAAATGCACACACCGAATACAAGGAATGATTTGTTGAAGGGATTTTCCCGGGGTTGCACTGGGATTGCAATTATGATGGGGCACTCACCCAAAAAGTGGCCCACATTCTTGGATCATCCCTTTCATGGATCACCATATGGTCAGTCTCATTAGACTAAGTTTTTTGATAAATGTTTGGTGAATTTACTTTTTTACAGCTAATAGAGCCAGTGACATTGGTATAACTAGGAACACTGCATGCGGTTGAGGAGAAATAAAATAGCCTAGGGCTACAACACTTGATCTGGCTAGGGTTACCACCTGGATGGTACATACTTTAAGTAGTAAATGTAAGGTGAAAGCACTTTAAAATTCATTCTAAAGCTGCCTTAATGATGTATGACTGATAGTTAAACTAAAAAAGCTAAAAAATATGTTAGCAAGCATTGGAAATGCAATAGGTCTAGCAATTGTTTGAGTTATTGGTATTATAAATGGCAATGTATTTTACCTATATGTGGGGGATCTCAGACATGGATAACATCGCATTTACCACTACAGAGATGAAAGGATTCTGATCGTTTGGCAGTGGCAGTAATGCCTACTGGAGGCTGTAATCTAGAGGAGGATATAACAGAGTGCTCCAGCTTGGAGGGCAAAATCCCTCCCTCTATCACAGACCAATGATCTCACATACACACATTATCCATACATTCGCTGGTGGGGCCCATAACACCAACATTCACTCACCATTAGTCCGTGTGGGAGACGAATATCTTCCAGACGCTGGTATGAGAAGAAAATACCACTTCTACCCTAATGAGTAACAAATTTACATCACCTTCTGCTGCTCATTAGGCCATATATTCCATCTTTGGTATTCCTCTCATAATTTTGGCGGTGGATCTGCTAGTTGCTGTTTAAATGATTATCTAATTCTCTTTTCCCTTCACATTAATACATTTTCATAAATAAACAAACCAACTCATTTCTGTAATGAATCAAATATGTTCTTTATCTAATTAATGCAAATACATTCATTAGTTGTTCAAGCAGCTGACCATCATATTTACCTATTCTGGCTAAATATCATCTTCTAAGTCAAATCCAGTAGTCTCATCAATCTATGCCCGCCAAATTTGAAAGTTCAGTTCATCAGGAAATTGGGCATTCGATCAGTCTGTCAAAGATTCAGGGAAACAGCTGTCCTGCAGTGTCACCGTCCTCTCCGTCAGCATAACATCAGGAAATTGGAAAAACGACCGTAATTACCTCTCTATTCTACCATAATTTATAGTAAAATTGATGTTAAAAGTATCAAAGTTTAGGTATCCGAGTTCGCTGATTGGACAATTAGGGATCATCCTTTTGGGTTCTCACGAAAGTGTCTTTTGGGTTATGACCCTTGTCAGTTCCGGTTCACACAACAGTCTTTGTTCAGAATATTTGGCCGATGTCCCAGGCTGTCCTTGGAAGGTACATGTTCATCTGGGGTCAGGTCCAGGCCACAGTTGCTAGCGGTGACGCATGCGCACTTCACCCAGAACCTTGAGCAATGGAGCCGGTTTCATCGGGTACAGGAGTCAGCCATTTT
Source organism: Triturus cristatus (assembly GCF_964204655.1). NCBI lineage: Eukaryota > Metazoa > Chordata > Amphibia > Caudata > Salamandridae > Triturus > Triturus cristatus. The sequence continues at coordinate 681,624,714 of NC_140587.1, forward strand.
GTGGCCACTCGAAATGGTCAACTTAAGCAAAAAAAACACAAAAACGTAATTAATACATAGAAAAGGCTAATTAAATGTTATTCCCTCGCTAATACCCATATGTGTATGTATTTATCTAGCAAAGCAACACTCAATGCGGTTTATACTTATTAAATAAAGCACAAATCACAATTACATCTCAAAAGCGACATATATCATGCAATATTCCAATTGTCTATCATTAGTACGCGTACAGAATTTTTAGTTCACTTATTAATTAGGCCATGCATATGCAGATCCCACGTGTAATTCATATATTAGTAAGGTTGGTAAATATTTTCCACATCACTCCAAACCATTAGTTCGATTATAATTAATTAATTAATCTAATTAATAAAACAACATGCAAAATGGGGTGGGTATACAAAATTTTGCATAACCCGCTCCAGCAATCCCCCCTTTGGTGATTTTATCACCATACCACCCAAAATGTTGTTCTGTCTTACGGAATCTTTAAAATGTTTTCTTGCTCTTAATCATAATTCAGTTTCACCTACATCTTCTCTTTTTGCTGATTCGTACATACTCTCCTTCCACTCCTCCAATTCTATTTCCTCAATTTCTCTTTCTTGTTTCTTATCTTTTCTTTTTGATTTTTCACTTTTTATTCTTTTCTTATTTTTCCAGCAAATACAACCTAATCTTATCACTAAAATTATGCAAATTACACATGTTAATGGAAACAATATTTTACCTATAAGAGTACTACCTATTTTTACTGAGAAATTCTTAATAGCAGCTATTTTCTTTCCAATCTTTTCCCAAACACCTTCAACATCCAGTGGTGCAATTTCATCATGCAATTCTGTGATATTCTTAATATAGATTTTCAGATCTTTGCTTTCGTCAGGAATGTAAGTGCAACAATGTTGAACTTTCAGCATTCCACAGGCTCCTCCCTCTTTTGCCAATAATATATCAAGGGCAAGTCGATTTTGCATTACCATAGCACGCATGGCAACCATTTCAGTATTTACCAATAAAAATCCTCCAGCGGTGCTTGTTGACAAGCGATCCACTACTGTTGATAATTTTCTAATTTTGTTTGCATTCAGAGTTATTCCCACTGCTGGTATCAATGCCTCGAAAATATCACCTACAATTTCTGCCCAAGATTCTCTCGTACTCCTGGCTAAATGATTACTTAAGCTATGTACACCATCTTCTCCTCTATCCATATGAAATTTTTTGGGAAAAACCAGGCCTACGTAACATGTGCCATACCAATGGTCTGGCAAATGATAATATGCCCTGTTCCCACAAATAAAATATAACCCAGGAAAGACTGGATCTTTACCACCTTTGATTCCCCATCCACCCATGATTCGATATGTATCATGGCACTCACTATTACCTAAAAAATAATTATCATACACAGTTTGATTCCTTCGAATGCAAAATTTCCCTTTCTGTGGCCAATCTAAAGCTATAATTGGACTATCTTCTCCCTTCAAATGTTTTTCTTTCTCTATATCCCAGACCGTTTTCTCCACTTTCCCTTCTGCTGCCTTTCTTTGCATTTTCAATCTCCTTTCTTCAACCATGTCTAAGAATGTCTTTTCTTCCTTCTTCAAACTGCATGTCAAATTGTTTCTAAAAATATACTCTAATGTTAATTCTTTAGTTTCTAAGAAGAATTCACCTAATACCCTAGCAGGTTTTACTTTGTTTAATTTATTATAAGAAGGTACTTGCGCAAAAATGTTATCTACATCTGAAAAATAATATTCTAATTTCCCTTTCTGATAAAATAAACTAGCTATTACACTACATGTTATTCCATACATTGCCGGGAGGTGATGATAAGTCACTCCTTCAGAAACAGATGCAGGTAACTGCATACATACGTAGCAGTCCCGTACGTCCATTGTCTTTACATATTCATACAATAATTTTGAAAACACATTATTATAAAAATCTGTTATTGACCTGTCTTTATGCAAATTATTATTATCTATTCTAGTTGGAACTACCTTTGGAATTTTCCCTATATTAGTTTTGTTTTCACTATGTCCTTCTAATGTATCTATAGTGGCCTTAAAAGAAATGCCAAGAGCAAGGATGCTCCATAAAAGCATTAATAATCCTGTACAACAACAACACATTTTACACCATGTTTTCATGAATATACATCTACCTTTGCTACTATCTATGTTAGCCATCTTTGTTAAAATGGACCGTGTCTTTTGACTTAGCCTCTTTCACTTCACAACTAGTTTTCTAACCTAAGGCTCTTACACCTATTTGGTTCTACCAGCCTCTATCTTCTGATTTAATTACTTGTTCTCTTCATCAACAGTTTTCTTGATTTATTCAGTTTGGCATCTCATCATTCTTCACTTTCCTTTCGTCATCCAAATACAGAATTTCCTGAACTTCCGTTTCTTCTTCTGCAATGTCGGACAAGAGAACTCTCAGGATTTCCGATTCTACTTCTTCTTCAACCACTTTCAGTACAGCCTCCTCTGGATTTCCTTGACTATCTGCCTCTTCTCCCTTTTCAGGCAGAGCCACGTACGTCCATTCCGGTGACTTATACTTCTGGTTAGGTTTCCTTGTTCTTTTACTCTCTTTGTCTTCAGTTATATCGTCTTCTTTTGATTTTTCTTGACTTGTCACTTCATTCACCTGTTCAGCTCTTGGTGAATTCACTTGTGTCAGTCGATATCTCAGTTTCCTTATTTTATTGGGCCAAACATCATCTCACGCAACTCTTTTTACTTTACTCCCTTTGTCATTCTTTTCATTCCTCCAAGCTCTCTTTCTTAGAACTCGACCTTCAGGTATTTCATTTTCACTCTCTTCAGACTCTGTCTCAACTTGCTTTGTCTTTTCAAGGACTTCTTCTTCCACCACTTGTTTTGTTTTCCCTACTTCTGTCCCTCCTCGGATCTCCGACATGCAATCTTCCTGCTGGCTACTTGTCCCTTCACCTAACTGGATGTTGCAGTTCCCTACACCTCCTTGGGGGTCTTCCGCAAAAACCTGTCCCTCTCTCTCTGTACCTGTCCCTTTTTCACTTAAATTTGTTATTTCAGGTGGAATTTCTCTCAGTCTCTCATCTGGTACTTCCTTTTCACTAATTTCTCTTATTGTTTCTTCAGTACTCTTTCCTCTTTTCTTTCTGTGTTCTTTTTTAGAACCCTGCGCTTCTTGCTAGTTTCCAGAATAGCTAGATTCTGAAATCTGCAATCTTCTTCTCAGAGAGCTACTTCTGGGGACCAAAGCTGAACTTGGTTGTGTTTCCCCCCCTTTCAGAGTTTTCTCGTGTCTTTGACCCTTCGTCATCTGACTCAGTACTTGATTCTGATTCATCAAAATATTATTTTCCTGTGCTGTCCACCGGATTCGGAATTCTCAATGTATGACTTGCATGGATCCAGTTTTTCAGTCCAGCACACTTCACAGCTGTGGTCGTGGTCAAAATGACTTGTCGTGGTTTTCCCCACCTTGGAACCAAACAACTTCTTCTTCTGTGGGCCTTTATCCTTACCCAGTCACCTGGGCTCAGATCATGGGCTGGCTTCTTTTCAAGTGTGGTGGCATCTGCTCCAACCTGATGAAACACAGAATGAACGGTGTCAGCCAGGCCTTTACAGTATTCCAACACCATATCATTAGTTATAGTCATCAGCTTGTTGACTGGTATAAACACATGTCTCATCACACGTCCCATGATTATTTCATGAAGACTCAATCCTGTAGTTCTGTCTGGAATTGACCTAATTGTCATGAGTACTAGAGGCAAGACATCAGGCCATTTCATACATGTGGCCAAACACATTTTCCCTATTCTATTTTTGATAGTACCATTCATCTGTTCAACCACACCAGAAGCCTCTGGTCGGTAGGCACAATGTAGTTTTTGTTGTACATTCAATGCTTCACAAATTAATCCTACAATCTCATTATGGAAATGTCCTCCTCGGTCTGACTCAATTGTTACTGGGAACCCGAACCTGGGGATGAACTCTCTCAGCAGTAGCTTGGCTACTGTCAACCCATCATTTCTTCTTGTTGGGAATGCTTCCACCCACCTAGAGAATAGGCAGACCACAACCAAAACATACCTCAGTCTGTTACAGGGAGGCATCTCAATGAAATCTACTTGCATTCTGGTGAAAGGCCCTCCTTCTCGACCTATTGTTCCCAGACTCACTACTGTCTTCCTTCCAGGATTGTATTGCTGACATATTAAGCATCTTTGACAAAGACTTTCTGCTACAAGTCTGAATTTTGCATTGTACCAGGTCTGCTTAAATGACCTGATCATGGCATCTCTCCCTACATGTCCCTGGCCATGATACATCCGTGCCATGGTAGACATCATGCTATCAGGCATAACTGGTCTTCCATCTCGATAGACCCACACATGATCTTTTTCCCTTGGGGCACATCCTGCTTTTACCCACTGTCTCATTTCCTCGTCTCCTGCCTCTTCCTGCAATTATCTTACCTCTTTCCAAGTTCCCACAATGTTAATAAACATCAATGAGCAAGAAGACATTTCTCTTTCCTTAGCCCGATTGACCGAATTCTGATTTTGTGCACAATACTGTGCCATGTGGTTGGCGTACCTGTTCCCGGTGGCGATATAATCAACACCTTGACTATGAGCAGCACATTTTACAACAGCCAACAGTTTAGGCAGCTGTATCGCCTCAAGCAACTTTCCAACCACTTCTGCATTCTTAATAGGAGTTCCACTCGAGGTCAGGAAACCTCTCTGTAGCCATAGTTGGCCAAAGTCGTGGACGACTCCAAAGCCATACTGGCTGTCAGTTATCACAGTCACTATCACACTCTTCCCAATCTTGCATGCTCTAGTCAAAGCCACAAGTTCTGCTACTTGGGCTGATTTCACTCCTTTCAGATATGATACTTCTATTACTGCTGCAACTGTGCATACTGCATACGCTGCACTCAGCACTCCTTCATCTGTTCTCAAAGATGACCCATCAACGAACATTACAAAATCACTTTCTGGCAAAGGTACATATTTTATATCTGGTCAGGGTTTTGTACAAAAATCAAGTACATCCAAACAATCATGATCTACTTCATCTTTTACTTCCACAATCTCAGCATCAGGCAACAAAGTTGCAGGATTCACATTCAAACATCTTGCAAGACTCACATTAGTTGCACCCAATATGACCTTTTCATACTTAGTCAACCGACTGTGTGTCATATACTGAGTACGACTCCTTGCCAACAAAATTGCCTCATCATGGGGTACAAACACTTTCAATGGATATCCCATCACAATTCCTTCACTCTGCTCCAAACTTCGACATGTTGCAGACACCGCTTTCAAACATCCAGGTAAAGCTACAGCTACTGAATCAAGCATTGATGAAAAATATGCAATTGGTCTTCTCAGTTTTCCATGCTTCTGGATCAACACAGAAAGTGCACATCCATTTCTCTCACTGCAATACAACACAAATTCTTTCTCATAGTCAGGCATAATTAATGCAGGTGCTTCACACAAACCATCTCTCAATTTTCTGAATGCTGCCAATTCTTCCTTGTTTAATTCAATGGGATCTTTCACATCACTTCTCGTTAATCGCACCAAAGGTTTTGCGATCAAGGAAAAGTTGCTGATCCACTGACGACAGTATCCAACCATTCCAAAAACATTCTCACTTCTCTTTGAGTCATAGGAGCTCTCATTCCTTTTATTATTCTGATTCTGTCTATGGTTATTTTCCTTAGTCCTTTCTCAATGTTATGTCCCAAATACTGCACTTGCTTCTTGCAAAACTGAATTTCGCTGGCGACACTTTAAGTCCTCCATCTGCCAAATGATTCAGCAAGGCTATTGTGTTTACCTCACAAGCTTCAGGTGTTTTTGACGCCACCAAAAGGTCATCAATGTATTGGACTAACACAGAGCTTTCGGGCATTTCTACACTCTCCAAAGACTTCTTTAATAGCTGATTGAATATTGAGGGGCTTTCTGTATACCCCTGTGGGATTCGGCACCATGCCAAAATACGCTCACCAAAACGAAATGCAAAAATTTGCTGACTATCGTGGTGCAATGGGATGGAAAAGAAAGCATGACACAGATCAATCACTGTATACCATTCTGCATCATGGGGAATCTGATATAAAATCACTGATGGATTTGGTACAATGGGACAACATGATACCACAATTTTATTCACCTTTCTCAGATCTTGCACTATCCTGCATTTCCCATTAGGCTTTTTCAGTCCCATTATCGGTGAATTACATGGACTACTCATTATTTCTCTCAAAATTCCTTGCCTGATCATTTTCTCTATTACAGGAGTTACTCCTTCAATTATCTCAGGTGTCAATTTGTATTGCGGAACATTTGGATATGTTACTCCTTCCTTTATGGTTATTTTGATTGGATCTACATTTCTCATTAGTCCTACATCTTCTCCAGTGAAATCCCAATTTTCTGCTTTTACAGATTGTCTCAATTCTTTAGGTAATTCATCAGGGTTGAATACAGCATATGTTTCAGTAACTTCATTTTCTCTGTTAGCTATGGTCATTTTATACAGTACATCATCATCTGGTGTTTCAAAAGCTATTACATCCGGAGTACAAAATATAGTGCAATTCATTTTGCACAACAGGTCCCTACCTAATAAATTCACAGGACTGGTGTCACACAACACAAAGCGGTGCATTTCTGAAAATTTCCATATGCTAACTTTCACTGGGTCTGTAAGATATGTTTTAATCTGTCTGTTGGGCACACCAACTACTTGGATCGTTTCATCCGAGAGAGGAAGATTCTTAACATCAGCTGATCTAACAGTTGATCGAGTAGCACCAGTATCCACTAGGAAAGTAATATTTTCATCATTAACTTTCCCATCTACAAAAGGTCCTGTCTGGTCTACTTCTAGAGTTGCGCCAAGTACGCACTCTCCTTCCTCCCTTCGGCACCGTCAATAGCTCTCTTCTGAGTCACTCTCATCGCGGTGCAGCCAATACTGCGAGACAGCACTAGCGCGTGGCGGCTTATTTACCTGTTCTTCATTGTAGAATCCCGATTCACTACTATACTTCTGTGTGTTTCTGCTCTGTGGAAAAGGCGGTTTTGGCACCTGATTCTGTGGGGGAACAACTTGCTGCTGTTGCTGCAGTTGACCACTCACCTCATGCTGCACCTGTGGGTTCAATGATGGATTTTCATTGTTAGTACTCGGGGGAAACTTACACTCAGATTTCCAATGCCTTATCCTGCCGCAATTATGACACAGAAATTTCTTTTAAGCTTCTTCAATATTCCCTTTATACTTCCCAGTATGAAATTTAGGCTTTGACCCTGCTTGTTCCACCAATTGTGCTTATTGTCTCTCCGCTACCTTTACCTGTGCCCACATTGCCTTCTCTTTTAGCTTCCGCTGTTTTGCTTCAATTTCATCACTGAAGTATTTAGCATGTCTCAATACTTTATCTATTTTCTTGTTTTGCTAATCTACCGTATGCTGTTTAACCATCTCACCAATTTCTGGTCGTAAACCATATACAAATCTGTATACAAAATGACTCAAATCCTTTTCACACAGATTCTCATCTCCGCTAAACTGCTTAAAAGCTTGTATTAGCCTCTCGTAATATGCATTTACTGACTCTTTACTTTCCTGGTGTGTTCGATCAATTTTGACCCAATCTGTCTCTTTAGGGGGCACTTTATTTTTCAGAAACACCATAACCTGCTCATATTTCTTCATTACCTCGGGGTCTGGAGCTCCTGTTTTAGGATCCCTAGGATATTCCTTGGTTGGCCAATTGATCATTAATTTGCACTCTGTCCATAGATCTGCTGGTACGATTATGTCAAACAGACTATTCAAATCAATCCATAATACTTTAGACAATTTCCCAAATCTGTCTACCTACCTGTACCACTCGACGGGCTTTTCACGTAGTCGAAGGAAATCATTCATAAAAGACAAAATATCCTGTCTCGTCCATGGGACATGTACATATCCTCCTCCCGGAATCTCTCTCATAGGGCATTCTGTCACTACCTTCTCCTTTTCTCTTACAGGAAAGGCTGAACATGTCTTATCTGAGGCATCATCGCGTTTTCTATACCACCTGCTTCTCCATTTATCCACATCTCCCCACTTTCTCAGCAAAATGATTATGTCCTTAATTTGACCTATTCGTCCTGTGGTGTTCATATTCTCAATGTCCTTTTCAGTGAATTCTACTCGATATGGTTTCTGTAAGGCTTTTACTTTTTCAATATCAATGCCCATCTCATTTGCTACCTCTTCTAACCTTTCATGTAAGTTTTTTGCTCTCCAGGTCACACTCTTGCACAAAAATAATAATTCTTCATCCTGATAGGTTTTAAATTTTTCTGTTGGGATAGTCCCTACTATTAATTCTTCTAATACCATTTGTAACTTGGCCACATCAATTGATTGGGATTCTTTGTCTTTCCTCTGCAAGCTTCTTAACCATGCACTTAACTCTTCTGTCGATGGTCCTACTGGTTTTTCTATACTTCTGTGTCCAAAATCTTTTTGTGTTTCTGACACTGTCTCTATCATTGTCATACGTCTCTCTGCACAATTCTGGTCTACAAATGGATTATTTGTAAAATTTGGTTCCATTACACTCATAGTCTGCCTCCGTGAATTCTCATTCTGACTCATTCTTGGTTGTTCCACTGGTTTATTACTTCTGTAAGGGACTGTCAAACAATGCTCACTGTCCTTCTATTTGTCAAAAATAGGCATTACTGGACCTATCGTTACTGGAACAGTTACCGCTTCTAGATTCTTAGTCAATTCTCTTATTTTCTCAGTTAATTCCAGGGTTGTTTTCGCTAATTCTACAGAATTTTCTGTTTTTTCTTCCAATCTCTTTTCTACTTCCCTAGTAGCACTATTTTTACTCAAACTTAGGGATTCTGGTTCCGATTTTATAATTTGCATGGTTTCTCTCATTGGGGCACTTGGAGTTAACATTTCTGGTTCTGGTCGATACGGTGGTGGATTTTTATAGAACATATCATTAAGAACATCATCCTCGGACTCATGCACTCCATACCCTCTCGACTCCACATTATGCCTCTTTTCTACACACTTTCGTCCTTCATTCTCTCCTACAGTTCTTACAGGGAACACACCCTCAGTCATACTCGCATCCCGCCATCTTTTCATTCGATCATTATGCGTTTCATGTCCGTATGGTCTTCCAAACCAGTACCTATATCCTCTACCATTTCTTTGTCTCTCTCGTTCATGCATTTCATCTTCCCATTCCGTCAAAGCCTCAAACTGCGTCGGTCTAGGTCTTGGTTCCAAATTCATAATTTTTTCTCTCAAATTTTTCAAAACAGGCAAATTAAATGAACCATGCTCTGGAAAAGCTAATACTCCGTCGTCCTTTGTATATCTCACCCAGTTATCTAACCAAATACAAGTATGATACCCATATTTCGCAATCATAAAAGATGCGGGGGTTTTCGGTGGAGGAAGTAACTGTCCTTCCCTAGTCTTTACTGGTTTGTCCTTCTTAAACCACTTCTTGATTCTTCCTAACCATGTTCTTTCATCTTTTTCTGGTGTATCGTAATACATTTTCCTGCCTTTCGCGTATCGCTAGTCTCTCTTTACAACTGTACCGCTAGTCTATCCAATCACAGCGCGACTCACACTAACGCACCAATTCAGAGCGTCTACGTCACTGTCACAATCCTCAAATCCCAGCGCGGCTCACACTAACGCACCAATTAAGAGCGCCTACGTCACCCTGTTTTTTTCTCCACTCCTAGCGCGGCGTACACTAACGCACCAATCCGGAGCGTTTCACAGTTCTGACCGACTGTCTAATCCCAGCGTGGTCGTTCTGACGTCAGCAGCCACTGCGGCAGCTCCTGCTCCTGCTTCTGTATACCCCTCCTTTACAAATCTGCTCAGTAAGTTTTTGTTTCAATTTCTACACTTCTGTTAGTAACAACATAAAAACATCTCCATTGTCCGCTTTGCTAACCAAAGAACAGCAAAAGACCTTTCTCACGAGAATTCCGTCTTTCCCGAGAGCAGCGCTTACCTCTGCCCTACTACGGAATCGTTACTTCCATTGATAAAGTAGCACATCCCTCTACTTCACCCTTCTAACAAGCATTAGCTAATTGTTTCTCTAGTATTTAAGACACATAGTTGGAGACCCAATGCTCCTGAGAAATAAACCTAGAGTTTCGCAATCAACCCGAATGCCTTTACATTCATGCTCGTTCATACAAGAAAATGTAGTACATTCACACATAATCCTGTCTTTCCCGAGAACAGCGAACAGTCTGTCCTACTACAGAATTATGACATACGTTAACAAAGCAGCGCTTACCTCTCCTTTGTCCTTCTAACAAGCTCAGAGAATACCTATTACCTTTCCAGTGATAAGCGTTATCGGAATGCCAGTTGGATCCCTGGTAACTAAGACCAGAACTTCACAGGTAACCTTCGCTTTCATACACTCTTCTCTCACACTATAAATGTCTCTGATTGCAACACACGACGATGCTACCGAATCAAACCCAGACAATGCGCAGTGCAACTTCAATTGTCACACGTTTCCCTTGTGTACCTGCAGCGCAACAACAATTCCGTCTTTCCCGAGAGCAGCGCTTACCTCTGCCCTACTACGGAACCGTTACAAACTTCCGACTTCCTTCATCCCAGAAGCCGTACCAACAACATTAAACTCGACGCAACTCAACATAGAGTGTTAGTACATAAATCAATACCAATCAATAATCAATAAGCTATATACAAGCAAAAATCATCAAACCAAAACAATAGCAAACCATCATTCTGCTACCAGAAAAACTGCTCCAGCGTTGAGTGCAAAATCCCTCCCTCTATCACAGACCAATGATCTCACATACACACATTAGCCATACATTCGCTGGTGGCGCCCATAACACCAACATTCACTCACCATTAGTCCGTGTGGGAGGGGATTATCTTCCAGACGCTGGTATGAGAAGGAAATACCACTTCTACCCTAATGAGTGACAAATTTACATCACCTTCTGCTGCTCATTAGGCCCTATATTCCATCTTTGGTATTCCTCTCATAATTTTGGCGGTGGATCTGCTAGTTGCTGTTTAAATGATTATCTAATTCTCTTTTCCCTTCACATTAATACATTTTCATAAATGAACAAACCAACTCATTTCTGTAATGAATCAAATATGTTCTTTATCTAATTAATGCAAATAAATTCATTAGTTGTTCAAGCAGCTGACCATCATATTTACCTATTCTGGCTAAATATCGTCTTCTAAGTCAAATCCAGTAGTCTCATCAATCTATGCCCGTCAAATTTGAAAGTTCAGCTCATCAGGAAATTGGGTATTCGATCAGTCTGTCAAAGAGCAGGGAAACAGCTGTCCTGCAGTGTCACCGTCCTCTCCGTCAGCATAACATAAGGAAATTGGAAAAACGACCGTAATTACCTCTCTATTCTACCATAATTTATAGTAAAATTGATGTTAAAAGTATCAAAGTTTAGGCATCCGAGTTCGCTGATTGGACAATCAGGGATCATCCTTTTGGGTTCTCACGAAAGTGTCTTTTGGGTTATGACCCTTGTCAGTTCCGGTTCACACAACAGTCTTTGTTCAGAATATTTGGCCGATGTCCCAGGCTGTCCTTGGAAGGTACATGTTCATCTGGGGTCAGGTCCAGGCCACAGTTGCTAGCGGTGACGCATGCGCACTTCACCCAGAACCTTGAGCAATGGAGGCGGTTTCATCGGGTACAGGAGTCAGCCATTTTGTGGCCACTCGAAATGGTCAACTTAAGCAAAAAAAACACAAAAACGTAATTAATACATAGAAAAGGCTAACTAAATGTTATTCCCTCGCTAATACCCATATGTGTATGTATTTATCTAGCAAAGCAACACTCAATGCGGTTTATACTTACTAAATTAAGCACAAATCACAATTACATCACAAAAGCGACATATATCATGCAATATTCAAATTGTCTATCATTAGTATGCGTACAGAATTTTTAGTTCACGTATTAATTAGGCCATGCAGATGCAGATCCCACGTGTAATTCATATATTAGTAAGTTTGGTAAATATTTTCCACATCACTCCAAACTATTAGTTCGATTATAATTAATTAATTATTCTAATTAATAAAACAACATGCAAAATGGGGTGGGTATACAAAATTTAGCATAACCCGCTCCAGCAAGAGTTGCAAATTTGAGTCGTCAAACTGGACTTTAGGAAAATATGAGAAACAAATGTAGTTCGCGATGAGCAGTTTAGTCTGATTATTTCCAATGTTTTAAACAACAGCAGGTGAAGGATAAAAACAAACTCCAAGTCTTCTGTAGAAAAGGCAGCGTGTGTTTTTTTCTCCGAAGAATGACTTTGCTTGGACTAAGCCCACTAAAGGCTGCATATTTTCTGCATACTTTGATTTCCAGGTCATCAGTGGTGGTGAAGTATCTGGGTGCAAACACACTTGAAGTGCACTGCTTCAAGCGTAATATTATACCAGCTATGAAATGGTTTTAGGAATAAAAAAACTTTTGAAAGGAGGCAAGCTGCTCGCACGAAAACATGAATGACTTAACATCCACCACCTGAAAGGGCATTTTTATATGGGCCCTGGGCACAAACTCGTCGTCTAGCCATCTGGATCAAAATGATCTGATGTGGTGGAGGTTACAAGCTGACGTTCATTTACTGATTTACTGAGGCAGTGAAAATAAAGGTTTTATTTGCGACTACCACTACCTGAGAAGGAAGAAAATGTAATACCATTATACAATTGATTGATTTACAAAAGTAAATTCACACCTGCGATTCCTACACATGCGTTTGCATTTCTAGATTGATTTACCCACTCATATTTAACACTGTACCTCAATTGTGCAATATTAGAATATCACACACACAAGGACTACTGCGTCCATTTAAGAGATGCAATTAATAAAACTCCTGGGTGCCATCAAGGTAGTATACCTGCATATGTGCTTGACAGGGTAGTGAGCAAATGCCAACAAGCAGCGAGCACTTTACAGTGAACACAAGGGGCATGAGCTGCGTCAGGACAAGGCATATGCAGGACAACAAACAAGGAAGTGATGAGGTTGTGAGGGCACGTCATTGAGGCATATCTGGCCGGCACCTGGCTTTCGGTGCTCCGCGGAGCTTGAGGAGTGCAGAAAACTCCACGTCGCATAGTGCAGCGGAGGTTTTTCCCCTCTCGCGTTCACGAACGTTAAGTTCGCGAGGTGCCGTTCGAGTAGAATTTGTACCCGAGCGGCAGGAAGACCAGCGCAATTGGCAGTTTGCACTGTACTCTGCCACTTGCGGAACTCCGCAGAGTTTTTGTGTCACATTGCAGTCTTCCGCGAACTACGCCCAGGCCTGCTAAGCACACAAAGGAGGGACATTGACACAAATGCACCAATGACAAGCCAACATTTCTGAAAGCACAGATGTCAACCAATGGCAATCGGTATTTGTGTCAAAAGCCCAGAGAAGACATCCAACAGGTCTAGCAGACAGCGCATGCACTGTGAGTCTCGACCTAAAAAGGAATAGGGATATTTTTTATATGAAGTGTTCTCTTTAATTATCTTTGCCAGCCTTTGCAGAATCTTGTCTGGATATTTCTTGTTATTATTTTTTTGTAGTTTTATATAGTGTAAACTCGGCCTGAAGGCATTGAGTAATTTACTTGAGCACCAGTTACATTATATAAGATTAAATTCATTTTAAGGATCGAGCCTGTGAGAGCATGCCCAGCTTTTGTTTACAAAAAGGGCCTTGGGTCCGCCCATTGCTTACTATTTGTTCGCTTGATGTCACCCTTCTTTACAGGCTCCCTAATCGGCCACTCCAGGCTAAGCATAATTTTCAGTAATTTCCATGGAGCAGGGACCAAGCACAGATTGATTCAAGTTAATTTATGCCCATCCGCTGCTCACAATGTGATTGAGTTACAATTTCTCCCCTGCTCCAACTTCCCCTGCCTGCTGCTCACTCCGTATAGTTTGCTCTTTTTTTCTTGTTTTTCAAATCTTCAACATGTTGCAAGGTGAAAATACTTTTTTTTATGGTTCAGTTGAGGCCCTGGGCTTGAAAATGTACAAAAACTCAATAATAGTGTTATCCTCAAACAGTGGAAAGAAGTCCACTCACAAGTTTCTCTCAAGTTTTCCCAGCGGTATAATTGCTACACGAGAGTACTGCTGGGGCAGTTATATTTCTGGAATAGCAACATCCCTGAACCACTCAAGGCTGCCAAGGCTGCAGAGAACAGAATCTGAAAATGTGCTGGGGGAAGCCCCCTTATGTGCCCGATGTCTTCTGTATAATGTAAAGGGCTGAAGTGTTATGTATGTGTTTTATACAGCACCACCCCTTGCTCTTCTAAGTGCCTCGATGTAGTCACACATTTGCGTTGTGACAAAAATAAATTGAACTATGGATGCACGTCAACACTCCCAGTTACCATTCTCTGAAGTTAGCCATGCCCAAACGTTCTTGAGACCCGAAATCCCCAAAAATTATAATAAAATAAAAAGATCCCTGTACACCACTTTTTAAGAAGTGCAAAACGCACAGACTTTGTGCAGGCAACTCCCCCAAAGTCAAGAACACCCCTCTTTTCTGTGCTTCAAATATCTTCTAAAAACACACTGGTGCAGGCACCCCTTTCTGTGGCTGCATAACAATCTTTCTGTGTGACAGCATGGGAGCCTCTGATCGTTAGATCTACTACGAAGCCTGTCTTACGGGAGCTCATGGTTTACCAGTGACACAAGGTTCATTAATATAAAACTCTACTGAATTTAGCTTTACTCACCTACCTCCAATCAGGGGCTCATCTGGTTTTGCCACGTGTGCGCACTTGCTTTACATCTTGCTGACATTTTCCTGTACTGCATTGTTCATTTAACACTTGTTGTAAATGTTCATTTACAGAACTGACACTGTTCCACTCAGTGCTTTCTGTACTTTTCTAGGCACACGTTTCAGGATTGACCTAAATGTCATATCCAATTATTTAAGCCAGCACCCCCAACAAGGCCTAAAAGACACTAGGGCTAAGGTGACAATACCTTGCCGCTAGGAAGCCTGCTTTTTTAGCCCCTCCCAGCCAAACACAGCTTGAAGTGAGAATGGCACAACAACCACAAAATCAACCCCTCCCTCGACCCCCTATGGAGGCCCCCGCATATTCACATCCTCTCCATTGCCCCTATAATCTGAAGGTCATGGCCCAGCAGGGGATGACACTGCTTCTGGCCAGGCAGGCTGCACGAGTCAGGGGGCAGAGGCGGGAATGCCCCAAAGGTCACAGGAACACCAGGCTCCAAGTCTCAATTTACAGCAGGCCAGGAGAGTGCCCATGATGGGGGCGCCAAATTAGAGTGGCCAGGCGGGGACTGGAGAAGACAGTATGTCTCTTGGGCCAGTTTACAGAAGCCCAAAAAAGACGGCCCACAAGTGCCCCTAAAGCACCCGTCCATCACCTAATGCTCGACTTCCCGCCTTCCAGTCCGACACTGGATTTCCCCATCCTCCAACCTAAGATTTTATCAAATTCCTATTTTTCTATTTAAATAGTTTTTGGAAAGCATTTGGGCCTGCAAATATCAACTTTTTCTTCTTGTGCAAAAGTAGGTGTGTATTTAAATCAAACCACCAATCAGAACTTGTACAACTCTTTTTTCCAGCGGAAGTCCATTACATTCTCGGCTGTTGCCTGTGCAGCAATACTCCATCAGGACAGGTCCTGACGGTACTAGCCGTCTGTTTTCCAGAACTGCCAAAAACAGCCTTTGCACCATCATTAATTGTGATGGCTTAAGGCAGGTTAGTTCCAGCAATGCACTGCATGTTGAGATTTGCTGTTTCACCTTTTTTAAATTATATTGGATATTTCTAAAAAGGCAGACCTCGCTGTGTGTCGTGCTCACCTACACTTAAGTAAAATTATGTGTAACTAAACTCTATGGGGCAGATTTACAATAACTGGCGCATCCCTGCATATCAGCAGGAATGCGCCAGTTATTGTGCGTCAGGGTTCCTCCACCATGGATGCGCTGCATTTACTATGCGGCGCACCATGGGGCAAAAACGGACAGATGCGTGACGCATCTGTGCCGTAAAGGCAGCGCATTGCTGGAGTTGCGTCGCAAGCGCGACGCAGCTCCAGCAAGGCTCGGGGGTGCCCTATCTTTGAAATGCTGCGTCAATCCTTACGCCTGCTTCAAGCAGGCGCAGGGTTTTGACGCAGCATGGGCTCAAAAGTGACTGAGTGAAATCTAGTAGATTTCACTCAGCCACTTTTAGGAGGCGTTCCTGCGCCGGAACGCCCCCCCTGCGCCGGAACGCCTACTTCTGGCGCAGGGCTTTACTCCGTGACGCATCTCCCAGATGCGTCACGTTGTAAATACCCCGCAGCATGGCGCTGGTTTTGCGCCGCTGCTGCGTCATAAAAGTGACGCAACAGCGGCGTAAAAGAGGCGCAAGGGGCTTGTAAATCTGCCCCTATATCCAAGCAGAAGTGGAGGGAAGTCTGGGAGTACTATAGTAGCTATTAAACACCTTACAGCAGAGCTGCATTATCGATTATCACTATAAACATGTTATATTCAAATAAATGTGTTCTGTTTGCTGGTTTGGAGTGTAAATAACACAGTCGTGTAGGCATTTCTACATGCTAGGCTCCAGTGGAGAAGGCCAGTCACCAGAAGCAATTTCTAAGGGATGATTTTCACAAGCTGGACCTCATGGGAAAGCAGTTCGGGGCAGCCTACTAGTGGACTGATTGCTGATTGATTTGCACACCAAAGAATATAGGACTGTTTTGAGTAAAACATTTAAAAAGCAGCGCAGTGAAAGGATGGTGGCATGCAGAGACAGCCCAGGGGATGTTCCAATACACTGCTCTCATTTACATAATATTTTATTTCCTGATATCAGTAACAATGACGCAAGGGAACTAGCCTGACAGCGAGTGAAAACTCCCAGCTTCAGCCATATCTCTGCTCTCCTTTGGGCCTCAGAGAGCCCTGAGCAGGTCACAAGTGCAGTGGCACTGATGTGTGTGTGTGTGTGTAATAATAAAAAATAAGTATTATTATTATTATTTTTAAATAAATGCAACAATACTCTAAATGTAAAAAAAAACTTTGTTCATAATACACAGTTTTTAAAAAAAAATTAAAATCAGAACTCTTAACCAAGTTAATGCAAACTAAATCTAACTAAATCTAACACATTTTAGCGAGGTGATTTTATTTTAAAAATGTTGTCTAAAGATAAATATTGATAAATTGAATAGAGAATTTTAAAATTATTTTGTAATTCAGAGCAAATTTATAATGTGAAATTTATGCATTGTATCTTTTAATTTTATTAGGGATTGTTTAATATTCGTTATTGTTTATTAATGTACATTTATGCTTTACATTAACATAATTGTATTTATTTATTTATTTATTTTTGATATTTTCTTATAGTGAGATTTCTACTTCTTTGGCAGAGATCTCCACCTTCAGTGGTAAAGTTTTACAGCCGAAAGGTGTTGTAAGAGCCCCATATTTTGAGGCTGAGGAGATTCTTAAGTCTCCATGTAGGTGTAACTCGGTACTTGGAAATGGTAAATAGCAAAAACGTTGAGATTTACACCTACGTGAAGAAGTATCTCTACAAGAAAGTAGATTGGCTCATGTAAATTTTACCTTTGTGAGCTGAACTCAAATTACCAAGCATATTCAGTTTTTAAGACCTCATTTGGTGGTATGGCTGTAACTTGATATGTGCAGAAAAACTGCAAATTCCTCATCTGTCACATGCGCACTTCCGAGCCTGCAATTCCAAAGCTGAAAAGTTGCTGCGGGATTGCAGCCACAGGCCCCAGCTTCAAAATGAGCGCTGGGTTAGCTTTCTCCAGCCAATACCCAATCAGCTCCAGGATTGGCTGGTTTTCTGCTGTACAAGAGAGGAAGTCCTTCCCCTTCCTCCCTAGTCACCGCCCACGGAGGAGAGTACCAGAAGGAGGGAGAGAGACAGCAGTCAGACCCTCCAGCAAAGGCAGCATGCATATGGTGGGCTTTTGGGGCATCACTCCCCACCAAATTTAAATGTTGCCGGCCGCTGCTGTTTACTAGCCTTCCCCAACCTGTGGATCGTAACTGTGAATTGTCACTGTCCAGTCGTACACTCACTGTGCCTCTCAAGCTTGCAACCAGCCTTCGACTAATACAGTTCATAATGTACAGTGGTCTAGAAATAATAATATGACTGAAAGTGAAATCTCTATGCATTCAAAGAATTAAAATTTGACAACGTACACGGTGCAGACTGAAAAGCCACTGTTTCAGATTTTTGTAGTGTACTTTACAAGTGTAACAACTCACCTACTGACTAAACACTGCTTTTTTTGTAGGCTGCTTTTGTGGTGCTCAGCTGTATCACACCTAAGTATATTCAGTCTGACAACTGTCACAAGGATCTCCAGCTTGCTGATGCTCTGAACAAACCAGTGATCCCTCTTCTGTTGCATTTCCTGCTCTGGCCTCCAGAAGGCGCGTCTCATCACATTCCCAGGCTCCTCTTCCGCTGCCCACCTATTGATCTCAGCAGTGAGAGGCTATTCCGAAGGAACATTGGCTTACTTGTGAACAAAATCAAGCAATTTATGAAATATTAACAGTACTTTTGATATGCAGATATTTTTCTTTCTTTAGTTAACAGAAATATTTCTGTTACTTGACCAACCTCACATATTATCTTCAGGAATTTGCCAACGTTTCACTCTGAAGTAGCCTGAAAACAACTGATGGTAAAACAGGTTTCTAAATCTGAGAAGTTTGTGCCTATTGACTGAAACTGTGCATGATCTTAAACAATCAACTGTAGCTGTAAAATCTTTCGTCCATGTGCCATTCTGGGATAGAAGTGGGAAATGAAGATAGCATGTTCTCAATGTGAGGTCTTCCATTTTACATCTCCTGATCATCTTATATTTTAAATCCAAGATGCCGTAGACAAAATCAGAGAATCTGAATTCAGACTTTTTTTGTGCACTTGTCTTGGATATTTCCGGAGCTGCCAACTTCAAAACGGGGGACCATGCTTCATAAGACATTGCTGTGCAATAGTGAAAATCACAATAATTTATTAAATGCACTTATGAAAGAAGTTACATGATTCATGTGTCTGTGTTGATTTATGTATAACGGTGTGCACATGAGTAGAAAATTCATTATAATGAGATTTTGAACAAAGTCTGATACAGAGGATGTAATGTATTTACAAGGCATTTATCAGCAGCATATACAATATATATAATTTTTTATCCCATATGTTTTGTCAATAGGGATTGCAAATTCACATTTAGCATGTCTTGAGTGATGTAATATGTGAGGTTATAAACAGTACATGGTTCAAGTTATAGTTAGTTCAGTAAACTGTAACTGGTGAAGTTTTTGAATCTTTTGTTTTTTTTAACATTCGTTTTTACTTTATTTTAACACCTCACTATAACATCACTTTAACCTTTTTCAGTGAATTGAAGCTCCAACCCGATTAACATTAAGGATGCAAACTCATGGGACTGGAATAAATCAGTTCTCAAATACTCACCAAGACCATTAAAGACAAGCATTGGTAAATGCATTATGTTTCACCTATGTGATTAATATTAGGGCCATCATATAATTAAGCACAAAGCATTGGTATTGGGTGATAAAAGGCAGAAAGTTGAAATATTCATTCAGTAGCTTAAGTGCAGAATGTGTAATCAGGAAATCTGGGCTCAAATCCCTGCTTCCCCACTTAAGTAAACTGTGATTCTGAACAAGTCAGTTAACTTTGTTGCACATCATTTTAATTGAGTAGCCAATCAGTGACTACTGTGAAGAAATTCAGTTCAGTATGTATGTTATATAAATACATGAATGATTCAATAGACAATAATGTGGCTCTGCCGACAACATAAATATTGGCTTTATATATAGTGCACATGACAAACTAACATCGCTTGGTTCATTCATTGTAGTGCTGTCACTGCACTTGAAATGGGGAAGAGTTCATATTTAACTAACTTTACTTGTAATGTCAATGTTGTTACATATACTAATGTACTAAAAGGAAACAAATCTTAAAGAAATAATCAACTTTGTGAAAGTCTGTATTACATTTTATATAATGCCTGTTCTATCGTTTACATGCTAAATCTTTAGATGGCTTGATTTGTTCTTTGGCTCCTAGAGCCATACGGGAGCCTTTCAGTTGCCTCTGCTCTCTCTATGAATTGCCCGGCTAGCCTAATTATAATATTATTGAAAACAACAAGCACTCCCTGCTATTGATAAGAGCTCCCAAGGCAGGGAAATATATTGTATATAAAGACCTTAGGCAGACAAATTATACAGTTGAGTGATGCTTACAGATATTGTTGCAGAAGAAAGCCAAGCAAACCTATTACAATCAACCAATACATTTTATCATCAGAAATATAAATAAGAAAGTCATGACAATGATGATAAATCTATTAACCATGTCCTATTATATGGGTAATCTAAATCATTATGTCATAGTATAATCCAGGAATACATGTCAAAAGTCATGAAAATTATTTTCCTACAATAATGAACAAAAAATAAAACACAACATAATGGTGGCTTGGACCATGGCTGATTTCTTGTAGGATCAAGTCTATGCATGTTTCGGAGGCCCATGCGTCCTCATCAGGAAAGCCACAAATGTAACCAAATGCACCTATAAAATATAACAAATATGGTTGGCTATACGTGTGGAAAATTTGATCGCTTGAAAAGAAGAAGGAAATTCATGTAATCATCCTCTGTTTTAGATAGGGGTGCTTAATCAGGTAGTCAGTGGTGTCAAAGAAATGAAGTTATACTCCTCAAGTGAAAATGAATAGAGAATGTGAATACAAAATGCATTCACCCAAAATATAAATCAAAAATATCCAGGCGTGAACGTAAGAAAAAAGAGTAAACAAATAATTACACATAGTCAAAGAAAGATATAAAAATGTATTTACAATTTTGTCCGAAACACGGACAGAGAGGAGGATGACAATGTTCCTAGGTACCAACTTGGGATTTGCAACTATGGAATAGGTAGATGAAAATATATATACTTGCTGTGGGGAGAGTACAAATAGTAGGAACAATACCCACAGAAGATTTCACATAGCTCCACACAATGGAACATCTGTCTGTATGAAATGAAGATTGGTATTCACAGATTTTTAGATGGTCTACTGTAATGCAATCACAAAATAAACATGAGGAGTACTAACTACATAACGAGTCTCAGCACAAGTGTTACTTTAAATAACAGGTCTGATATATTATAGAGACGACTGGAGAGAGGGACGGGGGGCACATGAGTACAACACAGTTGTGTCTATCTGGTGCTAGGAAAACTACATTAGTTTCCAATACATTTGAGAATCTTGTTTCAATCACTTTGTTTGGTACATAAAGTGGCACATCAACCAAGTCTTTCAGCTCTCATATCCGACTTTAAGTTATACTGTCCCATATGTACTCTGAGATCAACCTCCAAAAGAGAGTCAGATCATTCTGAGATTTAGGAGCAATTTGAAAATCTGACTCTTTCCTTAGACCTAGCAAAGAGGTTTGACATATCCCCTATATGTAGTCTTATGACTTGTTTTCAGCTCCATGAAACCTAGTGGGGTGATAGAAGTGCTCCAAAAAATACACATGAACAAGCAAGGGTGCGTACTGGCACCAATTATGTTTAATCTGTTTAGTAATGATATGGCAAATGTATTGATTGGTTCACTGATGTATCCTCCAAAATGGGGTTTTAGCACGTTCTCTTATTGCAATACATAGCTGACACCATGATTCTTGATCACATCTGTTGGTCTTCAGCACACTCTATGTTGTCTGGTAACACATGATATTATATCTGTCTACATGAACTATAAAGTGTTCAATTTTGGCTGCAAACAAGTCTTTAAAGTATTGAAAGAATATAACTAGGTGGGTGGATGGATTCCACGGTTCTCAAAAAAACCCTTCTCAACATATTGAAGATGAAGTTAGCCAGTTTGTCTTATGTAATGAGAGACAACAACAGACTATTTCACTCCTCAATGTCTAATATTTTGGAATTAGTTGAAAGTAAAATTATTACCATGCTAGTTTATGGTGCCTTGGCATTTCGGGATAAGATGAATAAAGAATAGAATACAGTCTACCGCTACAGCATTCACCTGTTTTTAAACTTCAGAAGAGCATGTCACTGCTACAGATCAGACTGTAATTAGAAATAACAATTGTGTGAATCACAACTGCAGGGCAATTTGCAAAATATGTTTTTTAGAGCACATGGGAGTTTTGACATGCCTATGATGAAGGAACTTCAAACCACTTTTAGTGCCCAGAGTAACACCTGGTAAAATTACAAGCCATATTTCTTGAAGCAATTGAACAATACAAATTAATGGCAATCTAATAGCTTATCCTACTACATTTCTAAAGAAGTAATCAAAGAGAATCAAAACTTCAATTAAAGAGAAGATGTGGCTTAACTGTTGTCAGTACCCAAACTTTGGAGGACCAATTGATAACCAGTACAAACCCAAAAGACTTAAAAAAACGACCTCGTATTTTTGGCATTCCTCCATCTTCTGGCAAATGACTCTGGAGCATAATAAATTACATTTCAAAGAGAATCATCAACTTTCTGTATATTAATGTTCAGTCAATGATGAGAGGCTTGGAATAGTTTCAAATATTCATTTAACATTATGAGATTAGTATTGTTTTTGTACTTTTTATTCAGATTAGTCAAATTACAGATATATTGAGAAAAGGTTTTGTTAGAGTCAGAATAAAATAGACTGTGTGTTCAATAAAGGAAAAGGCCCCCATCTTAACCTAAAAGTTCTTACCTAGATAAGAACCCATAAAGAGTTCTCGTGAAAAGAACAAGATTCTGGCGCTTCTTTCTAGTCAGCGAATGAACTCGCCAGGAAGAGTAGTAATTGTTAACATATCAAAAGAAATTATTCACAGCAGTAGCTATGATCAATGTGAGGAAAAAGTCCCGAAAAAGGATCAAAGTAAAGGACATCACCATTAGCATTAGCACACAGCAATCCTTACAAGAGTAAGGGTATGATGGCACTGAAAGGAAATAGATTGGAACAGATTCTTTCACTCTCTAACTAGGAACACATATATATGAAAACACAAAACATTTGCATCATTCAGCATGGTTAAGTCATCTTCTTGTCCAATGAAAACAGGTCTTCTGCTGGTCTGTCATCTCTCTCCAATGGTAAACATCCACGCCGGTGAACAGTTATCTAAAAGTTTCTAAATGTCTTGCACTAGACATATGAGAGAAGGTTCTCATGAAAACCAGGCCTATTCTGTTAGCTGATGTCAGTATGCCATTGTGTGGACAAAGGGCTAGTGTAAAGCAGAGAGGATGTGGCCTAATGACTAGGGCAATCGACTTTGAAGCTGGGGAACCGGGTTCGAGTCTCGGCAGGAACGCTCAACATCCTGTGATTCTGGGAAAATCACGTACTCTCACCATACCTAACAACAACAAAAAATGAATCTGTCCATCGGTAATTTAACTGGTGCTCAGGTAAAAGCGCACTGATACCTTCAGGTCTAGTTCCCGCTATATAAAACTCGCAGAAAAAATAAGAAAACATGAAATATTTCTATCAGAAAGTCTTGATGAGACTTTGCTAAACAATACCTCTGCGAAGCTTAACATTACTAATACTCCATTCATTAGAAAATATAGTGAAATACATTGTTTAAGAAATGGGGAAATCATATTGTGTGAGGAAGCAGAGAAATGCATTTCTCTTAGAGTCGCACATTTTAAAATGATGAACGATTTTGCAGTCAGATGATTAGATCAGTAGTTCTAAAAGACCTTCTATTTAGATGTCAAACAGAAGTCGAAAGACATTTTCAGACCCAGTCACATTAGGTGTGAGGGCCTACTACTTTATAAAGCTGGACATTTAATTTATATGTTCAAGAAAGCATTGTCTCCAATGCTTTAAAGCTGCATAACTTATTTATCATATTTGAAAGAAGCATTTTCTATGGTTTTCTCTATGGTTAAGTCAAAGTTAAACACATTTTCTAATGTCGGGTACATTTTCTTCAATGTTAACAGAGGTCAATTTTGATGAAATATTTTGACTTTAACAGTCACTCCCTTCTTTTGATTTTTGAATCATCACTCAATAAGGTTTCACATGCAAATTGTTTATAGAATGAACTTTCATTATCAGTTGAGTCCGGTTGTTTTCTTTTTGTCCCCCTAAATGTTAGAGCGGCCGCGGTCCGAGCAGGTAACAGCGTTTGGGCTGTGGGGCCGTGTACGGGGGGATTCGGAGGGACGATGCGTAGGGAAAATTAATAATTTATTTAATTTTCCCTCTGCATCGTCCCTCGGAATCCCCCTACACGGTCCCATGGTCCCACCGCTGTTTCCTGCATGGACTGCGGCTGTGTTAGAGATTTCATGTAGTCATCATTCATAATGCCATTCATTCCTATATTTCTTTCATATGATTTCTCCAGGATATTTTCCTGTCTTTTGCGTAAGAAATATTTGCAAATGAGTAATATAGCATGAAGAAATATTAGAAAAAGTCTCACTATTTGTAGTGGCATTAGCATAGCTTTAAATATACCTTTTCCTGCAGTTGAAAACCAACTCCTAATCAAGGTTACTCTGTTTCCAAAATTTTCATGCAAACTAGGTGTTTTCAATTCATGTAATTCGTGTTCTAAACCTGAAATATTCTTTGTGTAACTCTCTATTACTTTGATTTTGTCAGGTATGTATGAGCAGCAGTGAGTTAACTTAAGCATCTGGCAAACGCCTCCTTTTTCTGCAAGTAGTATGTCTAAAGCAAGATGGTCCTGCAAAACCATTGACCTAATAAGCAAAGCTCCATATGTGCTTGTCAACATTTTGTTGCCATCTATTGCTAACATTCTAATCTTTGCATCCTTCACAATAACTTCGCCAGGTAAAATTATAGCTCCAAATATGTCTCCTACTAATCCAGTTCCAGTTTCTGCACTACATTTCTAAGTGCTGGTGTTAATGTTAGTGAATTTAAGCTTGCAATATGATACATCTTCGGGATTAATATGCCAAAATAGCAAGTTCCCTCCCAATCAGCTCGCAACAGGAAATAAGCTTTTTGTCCACAAATATCGAAAACACCCTGAAATTGCATTTTCACATCCCTGTAATATTTTCCAAGATCCCCCTGTCAATTCAATTGTATGTTCACAACTACTAATCCATACATGTCTTGTTTATTTTTGGTGTTCTATTTTTATAGGAGTCACAGTTCCTGTGAAAAAAGTGTGATAGGAGGAGGGGAGACGGAGTCGTTCTCATAATATAGTACCTGGGGACAGTGTGTCCTTATCTTGGTGCCCTCCTACAACCGAAAGGATGTCATGCTTCATCATTGGGCACTTTTTCCATAGGAACTGTGACTCCTCCGAGCAATGATTTTTATTTTCAGGAGCACGAGCCACTGGACCTAGATCAAGCTCATTGTCCCCCCTCTCCCATTTTTTTGAGTTCTATTTTTTTAAACACAAATCTTCCCTTTATGTGGACTGTCTAGTCTGAGTTTAGGGTAAACCATCTTCTTTCTAAATTCATTTTTTTCTTTCTTCCCAGCATTCTGTAAAGCACCATCCTTTTTATTTGTAGTTTTTGTCCTGTTAATGTATCTTCTCAAATCATTCTGTATGTCTTTTCTACAACTCACATCAAACAGGTTAAATTGTTTTTATAAGCCTTTACACTATCTGTAGGTGCGTATGTCAACACATAATACCAAGCAGTGTCCATCTCTTTGGCTTTTGGGTGTAAATTCATGCTATTGATTAAGGGAACTGTAGAAAGTACTAAATTATGGTTAGAATAGAAATATTCAAAATGTCCTCATATGCAAACTAATGACAGTAAAATTCAACAAGAAAAAGCATTAGACAGTGGTATGTGATAGCATGTAACCTCCTCAGAAAACGAAGTGGGTAAATGAGCACAGACATAGCAATCCTTTGCATACATAGCATTAGTGAACTCTTGAACTAATCTAGAACAAACATTAATAGAATATTCACCCCTTTTACAGTTTACAAAAGCACACCAAATAGAATTTCCCCAAAGGTGAAGTGTGTGTGTATTAGTAAGATTCTTTGCTTTAAGTTCTGACTCATGTGTCAAATAAAACTTTATTAGTACTAAAGTGATCATTATTACTGTTATTACAAAAATCCCCCCCATGATACATTTACACTTATTTCTAATACAACACATTCTCTATGAGTCAAACAAAAGCTTAGTTCAGTAGTTTTAGTGAATGACTTCTTTTATACAGTTAGTGTTCTTTGTTTCAACTGTTCAGATTTCTGTACAGATAATCCTTAAACCTACTCTGTGTTCTTCTAAATTGTCATCTCTAACTCTGCTGTAGATTTTTCTTAGGCCTAGGTTTGTCTTCTTTAAAATAATTAACTAAAATATTAAATCTATCAGGAATAGTTCAACGTCTTTTCTCTATGTCTTACTGACTTCTTTTATTACAAACCTTTCTGAAATGTCGCCTTCGTTATCTTTTGGACTTTCAGGGTAGCTCAAATAGTTTATGATTTATATTGTACAAACCTTCTACTGTAACATTTAGGGCAGTGTTCACGTAATAGGACTATTCTGATGCAGAGTATCTGTGACAAGGTATTCGTACTCTCTTTGGATCCCCGTATTACTTGTTGATTTGGTTCTATACTACTTTTGTTGTCTGTTTTGTTTTCATTGGGTACAATCTCTGGAATCCGAGTCATTGAGATACTTCTCCTTGGGTTCCTGTGTTCGTAAATCTTTGGCCACTCTGCTCGTTGATTTGTTCTCCTTATTTCGGTGCTTGCGCCTTCACCTTGGTTGTTCTTGTCCCCTTGCACCACTATTGAGCCCTCTCAACTTGTGCCTCAATCTCTGCTTCACTTTCATTAGAAATCTCAATGCCACTTTGTGTCACTTCAGGCACTTGCACTTGTCTCTTCTTCCAGAATCAAAGACCAAATAGACTTCTTCTTGATTGCTCTCTCTTTTGGTGTTTGAAGCATGAATCCAATTTGCAACTCCAGCACACTAAACAGCAGTGTTCATAGTCAAAATCACTTAACCACATAAGCCAATTCTTTGCAGTAATCCAAGAATATGCTGTCTGTAATATTCACAGGGGCATTTGCAGGTAAAGCAGGTAGTCTTATTGCCCTACCCATTAGGATTTCATCTGGTGATAGGCCTGCCATTCTGTCTGGGTTCTTCGAATGCTCATTAACACCAAATGTAAAGCATCTGGCCATTTTAGGGAGGTCAAAAACACACTTTTGCCACCTTGGACTTGATGATACCAGATGCTTCTGGTCTGTAACTGCAGTGTAATCTTTGCTCAATCTGTAAGGCTGTACAAATCATCTACATCACTTCATTGTTGAAGTCTGTTCCTCTATCTGATTCTAGAGAAATCGGCATGCCGTACCTAGGGATCAGTTCCTGCAATACCAGATTTGGTACAGTCAGACTGTTGTTTCTTCTTGTCGGGCAGGCTTCCACCCATCTCAGACAGTCACCAGACTATATCTCAATCAGTTATTTTGTGTACAGGCATCTTGAAAAAGTCCATCTGCATCCTGTTTAAAGGACCACCTGATCTCAATATGTGCATCAAAGTGATGTGTTCATTTCCCTGCATTCAGTTGCTGACATATTACACACCTGTGACAGATCGTTTATGCAAACGTTTTCAACTTGGGTTTGTACCAACTCTGTCTAAATAGTCTCACCATGGAATCTCTCCCCAAATGTGTGTACCTGTGATAATATCGTGCCATTGGAACAATAAGCTATCGGGCAACACTGGCATCCCATCAGATGACATCCAAATGTCATTTGGATCTTTCGTACATCCTCCTCTTACCCGTCCATTCTTTTCTGCCTCTGACACATTTTCTTGTACTCGTTTTAGTTCATCCCAAGGGTCAGTGACTTTCACCAACTTGGCAAAAGAACTATCTTGCTCAGATTCACATCTCCAGTAAAAGAACAAGTCAACAGAGCGCAATACCTTGTTACTGAGTCAGCATATCGGTTGTTCATGGCAATGTATCTGCTTCCATTTTGGTGACCTGGACATTTAACTACAGCAATTTCTCCTGGCAATTTGACTGCTTTTAACAAGTTCTTGACATGGATTCCATTCCGTATTGGCTTTGCTGCAGAAGTAGGAAAAGCACTCTGAGACCATAGCTGCCCAAAATCATAGACTACACCAAACCTGTATTGGCTGTCAGTGAATATGGTAACTTTCCTTTTTGCAGTTAAACTGCAGGCTCTGGTAAGGGCTATTCACTTGGCAACTTGTGCTGGGAACCAACCATTCCCAAAAACATTCAAACTTCCTTTTGAATTCAGGGCAGATTCATCTGTAAGATGGCTTCCACCAGTTCTGGTGACACCTTTCTAGCTCCCTTCACAATAATGTATACTAGATATTGAACTATATTATGATAGTACCGCAGTTTACCTGGAGACATTTTTGGGCCTGATTATGACTTTGGAGGTGTGGCGGTAGGTCCGCCCGGCTGCGTTGCCACTATAGCCATGGTTGGGCCACCTGGCAGATTAGGACTTTCCTCCTGTCAGGTTTTTTGGGCATTCTCACAGCAGTGCCTCTAAAAATGGGCACCGCTATGGAACAGTTCCTTAACATCATGGGCTGTAAAGTCCATGCTGTACAGGAATTGGGGTGTATTTGCACAGGGGGGGCACATGTTGTACCCCCCTTTGTTTATCCACAGGGCATGAGACACCAGGGGGCCCTGTAGGGTCCCCTTTGTTTCCTCACTACCATGGTATTCATGGTTGTGGAGCCGCCATGAAAACTGTGGCAGGGAGGAAACTTGTAATATGCTTGGCAACACCTCAGTGGGCCTGCCAACCATATTACTGCCCCCTGACCACCGCATTACCACCAGTGAACAGCGGCTTCCTGGTGGTGGGGCAGTGGCAGTCCGACAGTCCTTATTGTAATAGGGCATTCATGACACAGCCACACCCCCACAAGTCTGGTGTTCCATGGACCGCCAGACTTGTAATCAGACCTTTTGTGTCTATTCCCAGCCAGGTGATTCAAGAGTGCAATGGTGCCATGTTTACACGCATCATGTGTTTCTGATGCCATAAGCAGGCCATCTATGTACTGAATAAGGGTAGACTTGCAGGGGATCTGTAGGGTTTCTAGATTTCTTTTTAGAATCTGATTAAAAATGGATGGATGCTCTGTATATCCGTGTGGGACACGCCACCATGTTAATACCTTCTACTGGAACACAAAGGTGAAAATATACAGGCTTTCTTCATGCAATGGCACTGAGAAGAACGCTTGGCATAAATCAAAGGCAATAAACCATTCTGCAGTACATGGCATTTGAAACAGTACAGTAACTGGATTCGGTACCACAGGACAACAGGGCACCATTATCTCATTCATCTTCATCAAATCTTGAACTATCCTATTTTTTCCATTGGGCTTTAATAACCCCATAATTGGGGAATTCAATGGACTCCCAATTATTTCCCTCAAGATTCTTTTCTTTAACATATCTTCTATCACTGGTTTTATTCCTGCAATGGTTTCTGGAGTCAAATGATATGATGGCATTCTTTCTAATGTCTTTTCCTGTGAAGTCCCAAACTTCCTCTCAGCTCTTCGGGTAATGCAGTAATGGTCAATAAAGGGAATATCCCCACTTAAGCTTGATGTTTGATTTATTTGACATCTGCACCCTCATCATGTGTTTAAAACATAACACCATCCGGCGCACAAAAAATTGTGTAATTTAATTTGCACAATAGATCTCTCTCAGGTTCGCAGGATATGTGTCACAAAAAATAATGTGGTGTTTTTCTCTGAATGTGCCTATTTTTAATGAGACATTCTCTGATATTAGATTTGGTATCTGTTTATTTGTAACTCTGAATGCTTGGATGGTTTTCGCTGAGAGAGGTAGGTCTGGAGCTTCCACTGCTGTCACAGTTGAACTGGTAGCTCCTTTATCGATCAGAAACAATACAGGGTGGCCATAAAACTCAGCATCTGCATATGGGCCACTTTGGTCTACCTCTAAGACTGCGCCAAGTACGCAATTTTACTCCCTTCTCAGGCACCATTATTGGGAATTATCAGAACCGGAGACATGGGTTTTAAATACAGGGAAATGTTGCAATGAGTTCTGGCTTGGATTTTTAATTGTTGTGCAGAATCCTGAAACTGCGGTATAAGATTTTGAAATTGAGGCATAGGATTTTGTAATGGGTTTGTGTTAAATTTTGGCATTTGGTTTAAGTTTAATCTAGGATTCCCGTCTGTGTGGGCACAGGAACTATTGTTGAGACCGGTCCCTACATTAGCATTTGCATCTGTTACATAGGCATTTTTGGAACCTATAACCCTTGTGTTGTTTGCATATTTTCTCCAACATTTTCAGGATTAAATGGACAGTCTCGCTTCTAATGTTCAATTCTGTGACAGATGTGACAAGCAGTCATCTTTTTCATAGCAGCCACGTCTGAGTCTGTACTTACGGGAATACCTTTACCCTGTGACACATTCATTCCCCCTGGATTTCCCCGAAAACCAGGTGGTGGGGCACCAACCACTAGCACTAAAGCAGGATTTTGAAATCCTTTTTGAGCTAGATTGGTCTGGGCCAACATGAACTTCTCTTTAATCTTTTTCTGCTTCATGCCCAATTTATCGGTACAATATTGATCTTATCGCCGGATCTCATTAAAAGTGATTTATTTGCCAACAGATCACATTTTGAGTTATGTGAGCACAAATTTCAGGCATCAATCCTAAAACAAATTGGGATACAAAAATCCCCATGTCCCTTTCCTCAAGATACTCAATCCACAGTGCTGCTGCAACACCTGCAACCATCTCTCTGTCAGGTCCGCAGATCCTCGAAGACGTACGATGCTCTATGGGGTCCACCTCCTGATAGCTCAAAAGGCCTGAATGAAACCACAGACTCTATCGAGTGATCAGGTGAGGAAAGGAAGGGGTCAGCAGGGAGGGAGATCAGAAAAGGAAAGCACACAGAGGTCAATACACCGGTCAGTAAATGCACCCCAAACACTTCTACGAATGGTACCTACAACAACAAGATGCCTTTCCCCCTCTAAATACCTGTAAAGGAAAAGAACGGATCGTTATGCCTGGATATAGCCTCTGTTAAGCCACGACCTCTATCTTGCTCTAGAGATGGGAGAGCAACGGTATTACAGCCATACAAGCGCGTCCTATCATTGCGTTGTTACATTCATTATATACATTGCATACCTGGTGACATACAGCGGCTCGTGACAGGGGTTTTGGAGCTGACGTCCTAGGAGCTCAACAAGCCCCTGCTAAAGAAGGCGACAAACAGAAGTACTATTAGTTTCCCCCGGTGGATAAGAGAAACACCAAGTAGCCACAAACATACAAAGGTGTCCCCTGAGGTTGTCAGACCTTCAATTGTTATAGAAGCATTTCTCCCGAACCTTTTGTAAACATGTCATGGCATATACAGAGCGGTGCAGGCTTCTCCGGAAACCCAGCTTTCACAGTACACACGTCTTCTTTGTTCCAGCTGTATTAAGCTCATACAAGCCCCGAAACTAAGAAGCCAATGAGGAAAAAATAACTAAGGATGCAGTCCGCAAAGCGGCATTAACATTTCCATGTCCGAGTGGGGGCACTTCGCAAGCCCGCAAGAGCCTGCCTCGGCTCCTCCAGCAGGCCTGCGTGCCGCTCCCACAGCTTAGAACAAAGATAGGGGCAAGCAGACTCTAAGCGCCCACAGGAGTCAAAGTATAATGAGGAAGTCAGAATTCCCCACCGAAGCCACTACTCCATGCAGCCCCCTGACGCTGCTATGAGTGGCACACGGCAAACAGAGTAAGGAAGCACCAACGAAAAGATAAGCGTAGGGCGTTTTCACAACTTGTTCTGGTGCTACAGCACCCCTACCAGATCCCAGGCATCTTCTCCAAACCTCGATCCCATTCTGGAATTAGCGGTGCCGCTCCTCGGGAACCCGGAAGCATATCTTGATTTCCGACGGGCGTTGTGACGTCATCGACGGCGCGCTGTTCCCTGAAATCCTGGGAGATGTGGTTTTTGATTCCTCTCTACCACCTACGGGGGGCCGCGAGCGTCGTCACTGTTCTACGGCGGCGCCCGCGGTGTGCTGTGACAGTACATTCCTCTCCCGAAGAACACTGACAGAGGCAAGGCTTAGTGGGGAATCTTTTATGAAAGAGATTCGTGTACCGGGCGCGTGTACACCAGACGCTGGTTCCCAGGAGTTCTCTTCAGAGCCATATCCCTTCCATGCAACTAGATACCACAGCTTACCCCTGTATATCTTGGAGTCCCGAATGCCCCGTACTTCATGTTCTAGTTCATTATTGACCAAAACAGGAGCAGGACCCTTCGTGGCTGTAGTATGGGAAGGCTTAAGGAGTGACACATGAAAAGCGGGATGGATTCGTAGGGAGGAGGGCAGTGCTAATCTAACCACAACTGGATTAACTAGCTTAACCACCCTGTATGGGCCTATATACTTAGGGTTGAACACACTGTATCGCTTGAATCGGATATGTTTAGTGGACAACCATAAGTAATCTCCTTTTTTATACACAGGACCTGGACGCCTATGTCAGCATACGCCTTGTATCGGAGTTTTGCTGCGCCTAGTTCTTTCTGCGCATCCCTCAACGTCTTCTGTATACTGGAGATTCTCTCTTGTACCTCGGGCACCTGTGTGGCATGTACCGGTAAAAACAGGGGAGTGAACCTAGGATGGAATACATAAGTGCAAAAAAATGAGGAAGTTTTGGTGGAACTATGCACTGCACTGTTGTATGCCACCTCCGCCACCCACAGTTTGTCCACCCAGGCCTCCGTGGTGACGTCTACATAGCATCGGAGATACTGTTTGAGGGTTTGATTAACTCTCTCAGTTTGCCCATCCGTTTGGGGGTGGAAACTGGTCGAGGCGTTAGGAACTACACCCAGGGACGAACACCACACCTTCCAAAAGTTCGGAGTGAATTGGGATCCCCTATCTGAAACTATATTCTTCAGCAATCCATGTAACCGCACTATGTGCGTCAGCATCAAGTGTGCTAACATTCTGGCCGAGGGAATCTGTTTGCAGGCAACGAAATGTGCCATTTTAGTAAGATAGTCCCTAACCACCATTATCACTGTATGTCCTTTGTCCGCAGGCATCCCTACTATAAAATCCACGGAAATGCGGGCCCATTGTTGTTCAGGAGTAGGGAGGGGGCGTAATAGCCCGGCCTGTCTAGAGTCGTCGGTTTTCATTTGACTACAGTTCTCACATTCTTTTATCCACCTAGAGACGTCGGTTCGTAAGGAAGGCCACCAGAATTGTCGTAAGATTCTTTCAGTGGTTTTGTTTAAACCGCTGTGCCCGGCACAGGGCAGGGAGTGACAACACTCGAAGACACGTTTGCGGAGAGACATGATAGGTAGCAGTAACTGTCTTCCACAGACAGGTAATCCCTCCTTCTCCTTCCAGTCTCTGTTCTTCCTCAGCCATTCTCGCCACTTCACAGTGCAACAGTTATTTGCCACGCTCTGAAGAAAAGCGTCGGTGTAGGTGGCTCCAATCAGGTTTCGCAGGTTTATGATAGTCTGTTTGGTGTCGGCTATCTGTGTTAAGGCAGTGGTTTGTCGGGTTAATGCATCGGCCTTCTTGTTGTTCTTTCCAGGTCTGTACGTCACCAGAAAGTTGAACCCGGCAAAAAAAAGTGTCCATCGCAACTGTCGTGGGGTGAGATGTCTGACGGCCGTCATAAATTGGAGATTCCAATGGTCAGTGTACACCGTCACGATGTGTCGGGCTCCTTGCAAGTGGCGTCTCCAGTCCGTGAATGCTTCCTTAATGGCAAGCAGTTCCTTTTCTGCGATGGTATAATTGCACTCCGCTTTATTAAGTTTTATGGACATGAATGCCACCGGGTGCAGTTGCCCATTCTCTTTGTGGCGTTGGGAAAGCACTGCACCCACTGCCGTGTCTGATGCGTCTGCTTCCACTATGTAAGGCCGTTCAGGGTCGGCAGGCATTAGGACCGGGGCTGACGCAAAAGCGTTTTTTAGGGCGTCAAACCCTTCTTGAGTCTTCTCGGCCCACTGGAAGACCATCTTTTTACATAGCAAGTGTGTGAGGGGGGCAGCCAAGTCAGAAAATCTATCAATGAACCGACAATAAAAATTGGCGAACCCTAGAAAGCACTGAATATCGCGGATGTTCACAGGTCGGGGCCATTCTGTTACCGCCTTTACCTTCCGTTCTGACATTTCCTGACCCTCAGGTGTCAGCATTACCCCCAGGAATTCGACAGAGGGTACGTTAAATTCACACTTGCTGATTTTGCAGTACAATTTATGCTTCTGTAGGGTCTTCAAGATGGTTTTTACATGTGGTGCGTGTTTCCCAACGCTAGATGAATAGATCAGGATATCATCTATATATACTACGACGATTTTATCTAGGTACTCCCGCAACACGTCGTTCAGGAAGTATTGAAACGCTGCGGGAGCGTTGCACAATCCAAAGGGCATAACAAGGTACTCATACAACCCAAAGCGAGTTTTAAGCGCTGTTTTCCATTCATCTCCGCTACGCATTCGGACCAAATGATACGCCCCTTTTAAGTCCAAACACGTGTAGATCACTGACTCTTTGACCTGCTCCAGCAGGACATTGATAAGGGGCAACGGGTATCTATTTTTGATGGTAACGGCGTTCAATGATCGATAGTCCACACAAGCGCGGAGCTCGCCGTTGGCCTTCGGGATAAAAAACAAAGGAGAGGCCGCGGGCGACTTGGAATCTCGTATGAAACCTAGTTTCAAGTACTTATCCAAGTACTCTTGGAGATGTGCAGTTTCCGGTTCAGTAAGTGCATACACCCTACCCGAGGGCACTATGGCTCCGGGTTCAAGGTCAATCTGGCAATCGTATGACCGGTGTGGGGGTAGGACCTCCGCCTCCCTCTCATCGAACACACCGGTGTATTCTTGATATTCTTCGGGTAGGGTTACCTCAAGCTTCTCCGCTGTGGCGATGTGGTGACAATACGCCAAGGAAGTAGCGGGATTGAACTGGTGTTGGTTACAATGTTTTCTGCAGTATTCCGAGGTGAATAGAAGGGTTCTTTCCTCCCAGTCCACTTTAGGATTGTGAGTTCTCAACCAAGGCAACCCGAGTATCACCCCGTAATGTGGTGCTTGTATGATGTTAAAGTCCAACTGTTCGATGTGGGCTGTTCCCGTCAGTACACCCAGTTCCCCTGTATGGCAACGAATGGGACCTGAATCCAAAGGTCTCCCATCAACCGCGAATACTGCTTCAGGTGTATCTTTTTCCCGTAAGGTGATCCCCAACGTAGTGGCCTGCTGCTGATCCATGAAGCAGCCTGTTGCTCCGGAATCCAACATGGCTTGTACCGTATGCCATCTGTCTTGCACTTCCAGGCGTATCTCTATATAAAAGTGATTTCTCTTACTGGCAGAGTTACCGTCGAGTGGAGGGATAAAGGCCTGGCTTGAAGGGCTCTCTTCCGTCTTCTTCAAGCTTGTTAGTTTCCCGTTTGTGGACCTGTTATGGCGGCCGATACTTTTCTATACTCTTCCCTAGGCGACTATGTCCTATTCTTCCGCAGTAGAGGCACAGCCCTTTCTTTCTTCGATAATCACGCTCCTCCGTTGTTAGGGGAGCGCGTACCGCCCCGATTTCCTTAGAACCGATGCCTTAGAACCGGGGGTACTGTTGGACGCTCGAGTCGGTTCTACCCTAAACGTGTACCCGTCTCTTCTCTTTTGTTCCCCTTTGCGTTCACATAGACGATGATCCAACCGTAACACGAGTTGGATAAGATCCTCGCATGAAGCTGGTTGGGGGTCGATTTGAGCCAAGACATCTTTCATCTCTTCCCTCAGCCCTTGATGAAAGATCGCCGCTTGTTTGGCTTCAGGCCACTCGGTTTCCGTTACCAGGCGTCGAAAGTCATTGAGATACGAAATCAAGTCCCGATTGCCTTGTCTTAATTCCAACAGCTCACGGTCGGCCGAGAGAGTAGCAGCTCGGCGGTTGAATGTTCTTTCGAATGCTGCTATGAATGCCTCCCAATAGTACATTAATGGATCATCCCTCTTGACTAAGGGCACCGCCCATTACGCTGCGTCCCCAACTAGGTAAGACACTAAAAAGGCTACCCGGGACTGGTTTGTGCTAAATGCCTTTGGTTTACAGGAGAAGTGTAGCAACACTTGCGTGAGAAAAATCTGTACCTTACTGGTGTCCCCATTAAACCTCTCTGGTGTAGCTAGAGAGATAGGAGTAGGGACTTCTACAACCACTGACTGGATCGGGGAACCGTGAGGAACCCCTGCATTAAAGGGATTCCGCTGCAATCTATCCATTTGTGCTTGAAGCGCAGCTGTTTCCGCTCTAGATGCGCATAGCTCGCGCTGTACTAGGGCCAAGGCGGCTACAACGTCTTCTAAGGTGGCCATAGCACCATACGTCCAGGAGGATGTGTAAAAATTGGGCCGCTAATTCTGTCAGGTCCGCAGATCCTCGGAGCCGTACGATGCTCTATGGGGTCCAACTCCAACTCCTGATAGCTCAAAGGGCCTGAATGAAACCACAGACTCTATCGAGTGATCAGGTGAGGGAAGGAAGGAAAGGAAGGGGTCAGCAGGGAGGGAGATCTGAAAAGGAAAGCACACAGAGGTCAATACACCGGTCAGTAAAAGCACCCCAAACACTTCTACGAATGGTACCTACAACAACAAGATGCCTTTCCCCCTCTAAATACCTGTAAAGGAAAAGAACAGATCGTTATGCCTGGATATAGCCTCTGTTAAGCCACGACCTCTATCTTGCTCTAGAGATGGGAGAGCAACGTTATTACAGCCATACAAGCGCATCCTATCATTGCGTTGTTACATTCATTATATACATTGCATACCTAGAGACATACAGCGGCTCGTGACAGGGGTTTTGGAGCTGACGTCCTAGGAGCTCAACAAGCCCCTGCTAAAGAAGGCGACAAACAGAAGTACTATTAGTTTCCCCCGGTGGATAAGAGAAACACCAAGTAGCCACAAACATACAAAGGTCTCTCCTGAGGTTGTCAGACCTTCAATTGTTATATAAGTATTTCTCTCGAACCTTTTGTAAACATGTCATAGCATATACAGAGTGGTGCAGGCTTCTCCGGAAACCCAGCTTTCACAGTACACACGTCTTCTTTGTTCCGGCTGTATTAAGCTCATACAAGCCCCGAAAATAAGAAGCCAATGAGGAAAAAATAACTAAGGATGCAGTCCGCAAAGCGGCATTAACATTTCCATGTCTGAGTGGGGGCACTTCGCGGGCCCGCAAGAGCCTGCCTTGGCTCCTCCAACAGGCCCGCGTGCCGCTCCCTCAGCTTAGAACAAAGATAGGGGCAAGCAGACTCTAAGCGCCCACGGGAGTCAAAGTATAATGAGGAAGTCGGAATTCCCCACCGAAGCCACTACTCTATGCAGTCCCCTGACGCTTCTATGAGTGGCACACGGCAAACAGATTAAGGAAGCGCCAGGAAAAGATAAGCGTAGGGCGTTTGCACAACTTGTTCTGGTGCTACAGCACCCCTACCAGATCCCAAACGTCTTCTCCAAACCTCGATCCCATTGTGGAATTAGCGGCGCAGCTCCTCGGGAACCCAGAAGCATATCTTGATTTCCGACGGGCGTCGTGACGTCATCGACGGCGCTGTTCCCTGGAATCCTGGGAGATGTGGTTTTGGATTCCTCGCTACCGCCTACCGGGGGCCGCGAGCGTCGTCAGTGTTCTACGGCGGCGCCCGCGGTGTGCTGTGACACTCTCATAATAATCATGAACCGTATAATTCGGAAGTTTTGTGGTTCTTTGAGCCAATCCATAGCTTTGGGAGGTACTCTGACCTTTAAAAAGGTAACAACACGTCATATTTCTCCATTACCCCAGGTCATGGCACAATCATCCCTTTCTCTTGAAGTGGCTCCTCCTTTGGCCATTGCACTCCTGTCTTAAATTCAGCCCATTAATCAGCAGGCACTATATTGTCAAAGAATTTGTTCAAATCAATCCACAGAGCTTTGGATTTTTTTATGAATCACTCTACTTGTGCAAAGCACTGCACTGACTTGTCTAACAATTTTGGAAAATTGTTCATACATGCTGCCATATCACCTCTGCTCCATGGAACATACACATACACTTCTGCTATTTCCCTTGGTGGATATACTGTCACTTCATTCTCATGTTGCTCATCCTGTCCTCCTCCACTAGTTGCTTCCTTCTTTTTCTTTTCACCCTTCATTGCCCATT
The DNA here is from genome assembly GCF_964204655.1 of Triturus cristatus. Lineage (NCBI taxonomy): Eukaryota > Metazoa > Chordata > Amphibia > Caudata > Salamandridae > Triturus > Triturus cristatus. The sequence continues at coordinate 681,663,342 of NC_140587.1, forward strand.
ACATTTCCAATTTTTCTGTATCCCTACATCTGCGAATGCATTTAATGAATTCCACAATATTCAAACACATTCCTGTTGTTCTCATATTTTGTATGGCTGGATAATCTAACTCTCCTGTAACTTTGGCACAAATGTATGTAATTGATGAGATCAACCTCGTATTTCTTGGCTATAATTGTCAATCGATCATGTACCAATGCTGCCCTTCATGTAACTTCCTTACACAGACAATTTCATCATTTTCTTAGGTATTTATTTAAATGTTCCATTTCCAAACATCCCCTTATCATCTCCTCCAGTTCTACCTTTAAATTCAGTATATCTAAAGGTCTATCTTTTTCCGTGCCTGGTTTCTCTGGTGATTCCACGGCTTCAATTTTCTTTACTCGTACTACTTCCTCAAGTCATGCTGGTAGGTACCCTTCACTAGTAACATTTAAATCACTGGAAAACATAGGGGTTGTAAAGACCAACATCCCTCTTCCATCCACCAATGCTTGCAGAGTTTGTGTGGGCTTAGACAAAAATATCTGTGTATTTTGGGAAGTCCAAACAAATCTGGACATAGCGGCTAGCTGTACTTCTGACCTTACTTCTGCTGATACAGGAGCACTCACAACCACTCGGGTTGCAACTGAGGCACTAACAATAGGTGCTGGAGCTATGGTAGGCACAGCAACCGCAGTTGTTCTAGTAGGGACTGCATCTGGTCGAGCCTTAACTGGTGGTACAATCTGCAAGGGCCATTCAATTGATGTTAAACTTAGATCCACAGGGGCCGTACCCACTGTTGGACTAGTTCTGGTACTTAAATGTCTTTGCTCAGCAAGGGTAGTATGGGTCTGGAATTCAGCATCTGTTCCAATATCTCATCCCCTGAATCACTATCTGAGTCATCCCCTTCTTTCTTGGTGGCAGACTTATTCTTTACCATATTTGGAGTTTCTGCAGTAAGTACTGGATATTATCTAGTTCCTTCAATATTAGCTTTCCTCCATCTACGCTGTTCTTCATCCCATCGAGCATTTGCATAATTTTGCACTGCTTATCCAGTTCTTCTCTGGTACTTTTCATTATCCTTTTCCCTGCAACTTTCTCCCAGACATTAAACGCCTCATATTGAATGGGTCGAGGTGATGGCTTCATTTCACACAATGTTCCCTTCAAATGATCCAGGATTCTGGTGTTAAATATCCCATATCTAAGGAAACTCAATGCACTCTCATTCTCAGTAATTATACTCCACTGTCGGGGCAAAAAACATGTGCTCAAACCATGGGGAATATTAGCAAGGGCCAGACCGCCGCTTTATCTGCACTTTTTGCTGATAAAGCGCCGATTTTTTATCGCCCAATTGCCAAGCTGTCGCCAACAGCAGTTAGCAACAGCTTCCAGGTGATAGCGACCGGTTTGGGGCCCGCTTTGCATGTCAGCGATATTTATCACTAATGACATGCAAAGTGGGCGTACCCAAACTGGTAGCGACTGAAAGCAGTCGCTAACACAGCTATCGCCTATTAGCAATACCCGCGGCGCGATAAAAAAAGGCACACTAACCGCGATTAACGCCAGGATTTTACACCAGGTAAAAACCTGACTTAGCCATAACAGTCAATGGAAGGTGGATTCTACGGCCAAGTCCCCACCTGTCTATTAGCGAGATTTTCCTTAGCGATAGGATTTTTATCGGCTGAAATCTCCCGTTGAAGATGGGATTCGCCGCTATCGCTGGATTTTTATCGCCGTGGAGATAAACATTGGTAATACAGCGTTATCTCTGTGATAGAATCCAGCGATAGGAGGCGATAAAAAAAATTGCGCTATGCGCGGTTTGCGATAATTATCGCAAGTTGTTACTAATATAACCCTATGTTCAGTAGTCATAATGTATGCAGGAGTACCCTCAGGAGGTGCATCCTCTCCCATGTGTACTGGAATAGTGACGTCTTCTCTCACCATTTTCTTAAAATCCTTAAAACATTTCATCTTAACACTTTGGTTCCAGCAATTTTAATCAGAACAAATGTTATGATTCTTTTCCGTACATGTCAATTTTCATCAATCCTATACAATTTCAGCTATTATTTCTCATGAACACAACTACCAAATCCAAAGACAGTATTCACTTTGGGCCCGATTCACAAACGTAATCTAAGACAAAATCCTAACTTTACGACTTTCGGTATTCACAAAAGGCATTTAGTAGTATTAAAGTTAGTAATCCTATGTTTACTACTACTAAACTGAGAAAAAATCCTAACTTTACAACTTTGGGTATTCACAAAAGGCATTTAGTAGTAGTAAAGTTAGGAATCCTACTTACTTGCCTTCTTTGTCGTTATTAAAATCAGGGCTCTCTTTCACAACTGGCTAGGAAAATCTATAATTGTGCATTTAATGTAAGTGGGTAAAATACAAGACACACAATTGCAAAAATCATTAAGAAAACAAATATCTCTAGCTCCTTACACTCACTTGCCCAAAGTTACAGAATTATCTTCATTGCATGTACAAGATGTGAGATACAAAATTTGAAAGCTGAAATTTAGACAAGTGAACAAGAAAAAATTAAATTTGAAAATTGGAGAAACTAACCCCAAAAGCCAAGCACAGTAGAGGACTCTGCACCTAGATCAAACACCCTCTGTTAGGCCTGCTGCTAAAAGCAAAGTATTCACTCTCAGTCAAGATGATAAGGTGTAATAGTGATCCAGCAGAAACATGGTACATTTTTGTGGGCACAGACACAGATTACCCACCACACTATAAACTCCAACCTCAATAATACAATTCACAATAACATAGAGTTTGGGCCCGTAGAATCTTTACTACTTACAAATCATGAGGTCCTCCAATACATCCTTGTACAAGCTAATAGGGACTCAGATATTTAGAGGCCGAAGCCATTCAATCATGAGGACCTGTAATGAAGAAGTGCCTATCTAACAGCAATAAATCAATAATCAATACTTTGTAAATAATATTTATCAATACGCAAACAAACTCAGTAGGTTTATCAAGGCACTTTTATCTAATCTTCAAAATTTGAATCGTCAAAACACAACAACGCATTAAAAGTTTTAGTACATAGGTTTCATTGAAACACAGGTAAATACACAATATAATCACAGTTCAAAGCAAAATGCGTCAAATCAAATAACTAGCATGAGGAGAGAAAAAGAGAAATAAGCATTTATTGCAATTCTGTATGCAATTTTAGGAATAGTTCAAACTAAAGTTCAGATGTAGATAATAAGAACCGAGACGCAAGATGGGCTAATGCATTGCATGCAATAGTCTGGAATATTTAACCCTACAGCTGAAACAACCAAGGAAGTGAAGGGGAAATCAGAAGAGTTCGGTTCAAGATAGTCAGAGTTTGGACCGAAAGCATGTCCCACCCATGAATTGCAAGGAAAATAGCTACTGCACATACTTTCCCCCACAAAACTTTTATACCTCGAAATGCTCACAACCTACAAATGTAGCCTTTTACACAGTTTTCAATATTCTAGTGGTTGGGATCCATAGTGTGATCGTGGAATGATTATTCTCTAGCCCAAATCATCCGGAACCTACACGTAATACCTTTGTTTTCTGTGCTTCAATTTTCTAAGAATGTACAATATCTAATTTCACCTCAGAAGTAGGAAATACATTTGCAACTCAACATGACCACAATCTCACTTCGGAAATGACTTGCAACAAATTTTGACACAATTACTCATAGAGAGAGAATGTTCAGACTGTAAGAAGGAACTTTAGTGATAATACTTGTAACAAACTAAGTCAACGCATTATTCTGTTTTGAAGGTAATAATGAAGGCCAAAATACATTTCTCTAAGACCTGCAGTGGAAAAACATAATACATGTTTAAGGCCTACATGGAAAATCAAACGAGTGCTAATGTTAAGCACTTGAAGAAAATGTAAATGCATAAGAAATCTAATATAATTACCTTTTTACTATTTTCTGATTGTTTGTTTGTATATGCTTTATTTCGCCAACTTGTGTCATATAAGATACGAAAAACATTTATGAAAAAAGGGAAGAGGTACAAAATGACGTAAAATGCAGCGATATAGTCAAAATAGTTTACAAGGTTAGTCCACGAAAAAGCGATATTGCACCCTCTATAGAAAATACTGTTGTCAAAAGCTACGCAATAAAAAGTATTATACAATTCGTTAATAAAAACATAAATAGTTTAATGTTAAAAAGTAAGAACATGGGAATCCTTCATGATGTGGGCCTCAAGATAAGCACAGTATGGGGCCCCCAATGCATGCCCAATAAGAACGAATTGAGCCCTCTTTGGGGTGACAACAGGGGCAGTCTGATATAAAGTGCGAGTGCATAAAATGTAATCTCAATGGGAGATTGAACAACCATCAAGTGCTGGTACAATTTTGTCGCAACTTCAGGGGTACAATGTTAGGCCACTCCTGATAAGGCTTTTCGCATAATTAGCCAAGCATGGCTGAGAAACTTGGCAACACCACACACAAAAAAGTGTCTTGGATCATACCTAAGAATGCGCGAAGCAACCCGATGGTTCTGTGTGCCCAGTTATCGGCAAATTGGTTTTGGCCATTTAGACCTTGGTGCATTATACGCCGGACACGCAAACATGACATGAGCAACACATACCAACGGGGCTCTGCAGCAAGGACAATCCTCTAGTGTCTGTTTTGTTGGGTGCCATTTTGGTGTTAATGCACAGACAGGGAGCAGGCCGAGCCTAAAGTGAATGTACAGCATCCTGACCCTCGGGACCTGGATTATATCTATATAGGGCTCAAGGCATCTAGTCTGCTTATGTAGATACAATTCTTCCGTCAATCTGCCCACATTGGGTTTGCTAATTTCCAGGCTATCCACCCATTCCCAATACGACCTTTTGAGCTCCTCTTTGCTTGGTGGTTCCTGCCTGTCCCAGTGTCCTTGAAAACCCAGGGCTGCTAATGTTTTTCTTATATTTGAAATCCATCCAATTCTGCGTCCAGCATCGATTTGTGTGACCTCAGTGAGTGCTTCGGCATACTTAGAGAGTTCGGGGGACCGCCTGATGCGAGCCCAGAAGAGCAGTGGGCGCAACCTTGCTGTGTCACCTATCGACCGAGCGCCCATGTCAAGCATTAAAGGTGTGAGTGGAATATTGCGGGGCAGCATCACCAAGTCCCTTAGGAACTTATGTTCAGATCTACGGATGTCATCGACATTATCAAACCCCCATAGCTCAGCTCTGTAAAGAGCTGTGCTAACTGCTTTGGCATCATAGACCGTAAGGGTCGGCGCAACTGGTCTACTTTGTGAGGAACGATGTTCTTTTCCTAGTGCTCCAGCCACATGTTTATGCCCCATGAGCATCTTAGCTAGGTTGTGCCTCCATTACATTTTATCAGAGTCGGATACCAAGCTAGTCAAAGGTACCGACTCTCTCCAGGGGTGCTCCACCCAGCAAAAGATTGCTTCTAAATGATTTGTGGGGGTTAAATGTCATGAACTTAGTTTTTGAGGTATTGATGACCAGTCCTCAGGACTCGCAGAAGAGTTGAAATCTATTAAGTAATCTTTGTAGTCCTTCTAGGATCTTAGACACCAGCAGGGTATTGTCAGCAAACAAGAGGGCCGGTACCTTGTCGCCCGCCAGGGTTGGTGCGTCTGATGGATCGTCTTACAGAAAACTAACCACCCCATTCATATATAAAGAGAACAGAGTGGGTGCCATGACGCAAACCTGGCAGACTCCCCTGTTAACAGGGATCCACTTTGTCAGCTGGCCTTGTGTCCCCAATCTCACCTGAGCATAATTACCCTCATGGAGCCGGACCAGCAGAATGAGGATGAAAGGGGGAGTACCCATGTCTCTAAATGTGAGCCACAGCTTGCTCCTGGGAACCAGGTCAAAGGCAGTCTTTAGATCAATGAATGCGAGGTAAAGACTGCCCTTGACGCTTACCACTATTTTCCAGTATATAAGGAGCAGCCTAAAAACCTGGTCGATCTAGTGCTGGACCTCAAGCCAGCCTGGTATTGAGAGAGGATAGCTTGGTCTTCTACCTATAGTTGCATCCTCTGTAACAGAACTCTACCAAAGACCTTCTGCAGTGCATCTATAAAACTAATTGGTCTATAGTTTGAAGGGTCTTCTCTGACAACCTTTTTGTAAATCGGGACCACCTCAGCGCCCTTCCAGGACCCCGGTACTGGGCTGCCGCTGGCAATGGCATTAACGAGGATGCCCTGTTTGGAATGTCTGCGAGGAATAGGTCACCAGGCAGACCATCTGGTCCACCTGCTTTGGCGGGGACTATTTTCCTTATCGCAGCCTCAATCTTAGCCAGGTCAAAAATCCCACTGTCACTATCAGCATTGGAATAGTCGTGATGGTCACATGGCTCCTCAAGCGGCGTGCCCTCTAGTTCAGAGTAAAGCTTCCAAAAATGGTCATGCCATTCATGGCCTGGGATATGGTTAGGGGGTTACTATTTTCATCAACATAGTCTATTCATATTTCATCAATAAAAAAACTGTTTCTCTTTGCAGTTTCAGATTTATATTTGAAATAAATGTAGCAAGGCACATTTCAATAGCGAAATCTTTTCAAATCCTATTCTAATAGAAATTAATCACTGCATTATTAACTTTTACATTATTTTCATAACACATATGTAGTTTTTCTTTCTCTCTGGTAAATCTCTCAGCTTTACCAGTTTGCAACCATTCTGCATGCTTTTACGATGCAGTTTTAGAACTCTCACTGTTCAATGAGACGCAATGTTAGTCATGGTCCCTTTTAAGTATGATTAGTAATTTCACCCAGCGAGCAGGATTTGACCAGGCAAACTCATTGTTAAATAATGATGCTCCATCAATGGTCAAACCAATTCTAAGGAGGCAATACTTTTATAGCCATCCTCAGCTCTCTGTTATCCCTCCAAACACGTTTTTCTAACACAAATTACTAAGGCAGAGAGGGTGCAATGACCAGCTAAACATTTCCATTGAAAATAGTCATTTTCAAACTACACATTCTAAATGTGGCAAACCGATATCAGACTTGTGAATTGTAAAATCTAGAACCAGAAAACTGCTATCATATATATTACTAGAAATAAAGAAATTACTAAGAGTTATTCTAGAGCCAAGTCAAAGATATTATGTCATCATTAACCTCTGCTCCAACTCTCACTGCGCAGAGGTAATGCGCTCTCAGTTAAAGTACTTTAAAATAATGTATTGTTCAGTCAATAAAAACACAACGATACTAAATATAACTCTCTGCTCAAATACTAGTGGTGACTGCACCATCACAAGCACCAATAAAGCGCTAATACCTCACCAGTTGGGAGCCTAAACACTGGGGAAGCAGTCAACGCCCTAGGCCACTGGGGAGTAAATGTCCCACAAACTTTAGTTGCGTTGGACACAGCCATGAGCACTACTTAAGCGCGCAACTGTTCCACTGTTTTGGGGGCTCATTATTAGTGGAGACAGCACCATCACTAGTGCCGCTGAAGCGCTAATACTGCACCAGTTTTGAGAGTACATGCTAGGGAAGCCACTAACACCCTGGGCCATTTGGGACTACATGTCCCATGATCCCTAGCTGCATTGGGCACAGCCAAGGGCGCTACTTAAACACGCCACTGTACTGCTACGTGGGCCGTGCCCAGGGCAAGGGCAGGCTCATCCTGTGCTCGTCAGCACCAGAAAGAGGCAGGGCACGGCCGCCCCCTTTGGCTTTCAGTAAGGAAGCTGAAGTAAGTTGGTTCTGCTCCATTAATCTTGACTGATTTTTGCCTGTACTCTGGACAGTTGAGAACTGTATCCATATTTATGATGTGGCAACATACGGAATATGGACCTAGTAAGTAATCCTTGAATCCACATGAATCAGCCCATCCTGGCTTGGCCCAACTAGGGAGAGATCTGCGCTGTTATAACAACACCAATGGGCCTGTTTACATTCTGTGGACCCAGCAGATGACAAAAGTGTGCATTACCAGTAACACTTGTGTTGTAATACAAAGTCAATTAGCCGAGGTGTATATTCTATAGATGGTTTATGTACAAGGTAAGTGTCAGTAACATAGGTAAGTAAGTAGATGATAGTAGATAGCCCCACCAGGAGCAGCCTCCCTACTGTTCAGCCTGCACACTCCAACTGACACTCAGCACATCACCAGGCACCCATGCATTCTATGACATTGATGGAGCGGGTTATACAACATTTTGTATACTTCCCCCATTCTGCATGAAAATACTAATTGAATAATCTATTAGTTAGCATGAATATTAAACCAACATTACTAATATCCAAATTATACGTGGGATTGCATATTGCATGGCTAAATAACCTTAATGACTAAAATCCGTACGCATACTAACAGTAGTAAATGTAATAAATAGAATACCGCATGATATGTGTTGCTTTTGTGATGTCTTTGTAATGTTGCTCGAGAGTAGGACCAAAAGGGTGAATATAAATGCTTTAAATGTTGCTATATGCTAGATAAATACAAACACATAGAGGGATTAGTAGGGGTTAACATTAGATTTATTATTTCTATGCATTAATTACGTTTTTGTGTTTGTTTCGCTTAAGTTGGCGTGCGTCTAAATTCCAAAATGGCCGCCGGCGCGACACGACGAAGTGGCCACTGTCCCACGAGGCATGGAGTGAAGTGCACAGAAGCGACAAAGTGAACTGTACCAAAATACCAAAAAAGATTCTATCGGACGATCGCAACCAGCCAATCATAACCATGCTGACATTACAAAATGTATCTTCTTGCTTTGATTTTATTATAAAAATACACGGTGGAATAGAGAGGCTCTCAATACAATCGTTCTTTCCGATGACAACGACGACGACAGTGACGCTACGCGAACTCTACTACTTAGGGTGACTGCTGCGTTTTCCTGAATCCTAGATGGTCCGGATGCTGCCCAATTATCTGATGACTGCGAACTTTTCCTAACTCTATGGGCGCTGACAGATGCTTGCACGTCTCTGGTCTTTATCGATCCTTTGAGACTGTAGCGTGCTGAGCAAAGAACTTTGAACTTTTAGACGAATGACGACAGATCTGAGTACGCAGACCTAATGATTCAGAGGACTTCAGATAGCCAAATTAGGTAAATATGATGTTCTGCGATTTACTTGAAATTTTATATAAACTTTCCAAATGAAAACCTAACTTTTAAAGAAATTTTAGATAAACAGATATTGATTAACAAGAATTGAGTGTGTGGTTTATTAAGAAAGGTAAGATCTAAATCTTGAAATGTGTTTTAGCTGGTACTAGATCACCATCAACCAATCCAACTGTTTGGTCCATTGACCACGTGGGAGAAGTGCCTTGATGTTTAGGATTGAGATCTGTAGGTGGAAGGGGTATTGATGTATATTTTGTAAATTAATTTTTCTTTCCCTATAGGTTATAAGGTGTTCCCCCACATGTCGAGCGTTCGAACCGCTCATCCCTACAACTGCGTGCAGACCGGTGAATGAGTTAGTGTGAGTGTTGGAGTGATGGGCCCCACCAATGACTGCATGTGTGAATGAGTTAGTGTGACTTTGGGTCTGTGACGCAGGGGAGGATACCGGTACGGGTTTTGCTTTTCCCTGTTACCAGGGTTTTCGCGCTCCACCAGTTTTTCTGGTAGCAAGATGATGGTTATATTGTTTTGGTTTGGTGATTATTGCTTGTAAATTGCTTATTGATTATCGATTAGTATTGGTTTATGTATTAACACTCTATGTTGAGTCACGTCGAGTTCTTTGTTGTTTAGCGGCTTCTGGGATGTAGGAAGTCGGAAGTTGTAACGGTTCCGTAGTAGAGCAGAGGTAAGCGCTGCTCTCGGGAAAGACGGAATTGTTGTTGCCCTGTAGGTATACAGGGAAAACGTGTGACGATTGGAGTTGCACGACGCATTGTCTGGGTTCGATTTGGGAACATCGTCCTGTGTTGCCATTAGGGACATTTTCTGTATGAGAGAAATGTATGGTAGTGAAGGTCACCTGTGAAATTTTGGTCTTAGGTACCAGGAGTCCAAAAGGAGCTCTGATAACGCTTATCACTGGAAAGGTAATAGGTGTTCCCTAAGCTTGTTAGAAGGATAAAGTAGAGGGAAGTGCTACTTTATTAACATGTGTCATAATTCTGTAGTAGGACAGACTGTTCGCTGTTCTCGGGAAAGACAGAATTCTGTGTGAATGTACTACATTTTCCGTGTGAAAGTGCGTGAATGAAAAGGCATTCAGGTTAATTGTGAAACTCTGGTTTTATTTCTCTGGAGCATTACATCTCCAACTAGGTGTCTTAATTCTGGAGAAGCGTTTAGCTGATGCTTGCCAGAAGGGTGAAGTAGAGGGATGTGCTACTTTATCAACGGAGTAACGATTCTGTAGTAGGGCAGAGGTAAGCGCTGCTCTCGGGAAAGACGGAATTCTTGTGAAAAAGGTCATTGACTGTTATTTGGTTAGCGAAGCGGACAACGGTGGTGTTTTTATATCGTTACTAACAGATTTGAGTAAAAGAGAACGTAAGGAAAAGTTACTGATAAATTTTGTAAAGGAGGGGTCAGCGGGAGCAGGAGCTGCGACAGTGAGAAAAGCTGACGTCAGAAAGACCGTGCTGAGATTGGCTAGTCAGAAAGAAATATAGACGCCCTGATTGGTGTGTTAGTGTATGCCGCGCTAGGAGTGGAGAATAACAGGGTCATGTAGATGCTGCTGATTGGTGCATAAGTGTGAGACGCGCTGGGATTGGAGAATTGCAGAAGTGACATAGACGCTCCTGATTGGTGCGTTAGTGTGAGTCACGCTACGATTGGTTGAAACAACAGAATAGTCGTAGGGAAAAACTAGCGATACACGAAAGACAAAATGATGTATTACGATCCACCAGAAAAAGAGAAAAAGTCCTGGTTTAGAAAAATCAAGGGTTTATTTAAAAAGGACAAACCGATTAAGACTAGAGAGGAATAGTTGCTTCCCCCACCAAAATCGCCCACATCCTTTAAGGTTGCGAAATATGGATATCATACATGTATTTGGTTGGACAATTGGGCGAAGTACACAAAAGATGATGGAGTTTTGGCATTTCCAGAGCATGGTTCATTTAATTTAGCGGTTTTGAGAAATTTGAGAGAGAGAATGATGAATCTAGAACCGAGACCTAGACCAACACAGTTTGAAGCATTGACGGAATGGGAAGATGAGATGCATGACAGAGAATGACAGAGGAGTGGCAAAAGGTACAGATACATGTTTGGTAGATCACATGGACAAGAAAATCATGATGACAGAATGAGGAGATGGCGAAGTGCAAATATGGCTGATGGTTTGTTTCCTGTGAGACATTTTGAAGAAGTTAGATAGAAAATGTACGGAGAAGAGACAAAATATAGAATCAGGAGGGTATGGAGTGAATGAATCGGAGGATGATGTTCTTGACAACATGTTTTATAAAAATCCACCCCCGTATCAACCAGATTCTGAAATGTTGACACCAAGTGCCCCAATGAGAGAGACTTTGCGAAGCATTAAGACTGAACCAGTACCCCAAGAGTTAGGGAGAAATAATTATTTCAGAGACGTAGAGAGAAAATGGGATAGTAAGGTAAGTAGTGAAAATTCAGCAGAATTAGCAAAAACCACTTTAGAGTTAACCGAAAAGATTAGGGAATTGACCAAAAACTTAGAGGCCGGGACTGTTCACGTAACCATAGGTCCAGTAATGCCTATTTTTGCTAAACAAAAGGATAATGAACATTGTTTAACGGTTCCTTATAACAGTAATAAACAGACAGAAAGGCCAAGGATAGATTCAGAAGAGAACCCATGGAGACAAACAATAAGTACATCAGAACAGAGTACGCCTAAAAATTTGACAGCAAATCCAGGTTTAGTTGAGAAACTGATAATAACTACAGATTCCATGTAAGAAACCCCAAGAGACTCAGAACGAAGTAATGAGGAAAAACCAGTAGGTCCTACTTCAGAAGAATTAAGTGAATGCTTAAGGAGCTTACAGAGAAAAGACAGAGAATCTCAATCTATAGATGTGGCCAAATTAAGGATGGTTTTGGAACAATTAATAGTAGGGACTATCCCCACAGAAAAATTGAAATCCTATCAGGATGAAGAATTACTCTTTTCGTGCACAAGTATAACTTGGAGAGCAAATAATCTACATGAGAGACTAAAGGAAGTAGCAAATGAAATGGGTATAGACATTGAAAAGGTAAAGGCTTTACAAAAACCATATCGAGTAGATTTTACCGAGAAAGATATTGAAAATCTGAACACCACAGGACGAATAATTCAGATTAAAGACATAATCATTTTGTTAAGAAAATGGGGAGATGTGGATAAATGGAGAAGTAGGTGGTTTAGAAAACGAGATGATGCCTCAGAGAAAACATTTGCCGCTTTCCCCGTAAGAGAAAAGGAAAAGATAGTGACAGAATGCCCTATGAGAGGAATTCCAGGAGGAGGATATGTACATGTTCCTTGGACTAGGCAAGATATTTTGTCATTTACAAATGATTTCCCTCGAATATGCGAGAAGCCAGTCGAGAGGTATAGACAAGTGGACAGATTTGTAAAATTATCAACAGTTTTGTGGATTGATTTGAATAGTCTGTTTGACATAATAGTACCAGCAGATTTATGGACAGAGTGCAAAATTGTAATAGACTGGCCTACAAAAGAATACCCTAGAGATCCAAAGACAGGTGCCCCTGATTCGAAGGTGATGAAAAAATGTGAACAAGTAATTACCTTTATGAAAAACAAAGTAGCTCCCAAAGAGACCGATTGGGTGAAAATTGACCGAACTCATCAAGAAACTAAGTCAGTGCATGAATATTCCGAAAGGTTAATCCTTGCCTTTAAGCAATTTAGTGGTGACGAAAATTTGAGTGAAAAGGATTTAAGTCATTTTGTATATAGATTTGTATATGGCCTACATCTAGAAATTAGTGGAATGATTAAACAGCATACTGTGGATTGGCAAAACAAGAAAATAGATGAAGTACTAAGACATGCAAAATATTTTAGTGATGAAATTGAAGCCAAACAGCGTAAATTAAAAGAAAAAGCAGTGTGGGCACAAGTAAAGGTCGCAGAAAGACAGGAAGCACAACTGATTGAACAAGCAAATAATGCAGGACCAAAACCTAGATTTAACACTGGAAAAGGAAAGGGACAGTTCAATATTGAGGAAGCCAAAAAGAAATGGCCTTGTCATAATTGCAGAAGGATAGGGCACTGGAAATCCGAGTGTAAATTTCCCCCCAATATTAATGGTGATAATGCATCATTGAATCCGCAGGTGCAGAAAGAGGTGAGTGGTCAACCGCAGCGACAGCAGCAGGTTGTTACCCAACAGAATCAGGTGCCAAAACCGCCTATTCCACAGAGCCTAAATTCACAGAAATACAGTAATGAGACTGGTTTCTACAACGAAGAACAGGTAACTAAGCTGCCGCGCGCCAGCGCTGTTTCGCAGTATTGGCTACAACGCGATGGAGTGAGTCAGAAGAAGGTTATTGACAGTGCCGAAGGGAAGAAGAAGAGTGCGTACTTGGCGCAACTCTAGAAGTAGACCAGACAGGCCCTTTTGTGGACGGAAAGGTAAATGATGAAAATATTACTTTCCTAGTAGTTACTGGTGCTACTCGATCAACTGTTAGGTCAGCTGATGTTAAGAATCTTCCTCTCTCGGGTGAAACAATCCAAGTGGTTGGAGTATCCAACAGACAGATCAAAACTTATCTCACAGAACCAGTAAAAGTCAATATAGAGAAATTTTCCGAAATGCACCGCTTTGTCGTGTGTGATTCAAGTCCTGTAAATTTATTAGGAAGAGACCTGTTGTGCAAAATGAATTGTACCATATTTTGTACCCCTGATGGTATAGCATTTGAGACCCCTGATGAAGACGTACTGTAAAAAATGACTATGGCTAATATGGAAACTGAGATTACTGAAGCCTATGCTGTATTCAACCCTGACGAATTACCAAAAGAATTGAAACAGACAGTGAAAGCAGAAGTCTGGGATTTCACAGGAGAAGACGTAGGATTGATGAGAAATGTGGATCCCGTAAAAGTAAGAGTGAAGGAAGGAATAAGCTACCCAAATGTTCCTCAATATACATTGAGACCCGAGATAATTGAAGGAGTTACCCCTATAATTGAGAAAATGATTAAACAAGGAATTTTGAGAGAAATAATGAGTAGTCCATGTAATTCACCAATTATGGGACTGAATAAGCCTAACGGAAAGTTCAGGATAGTGCAGGATTTGAGAAAGATAAACAAAATTGTTGTGTCGTGCTGTCCTATTGTACCAAGTCCATCTGTGATTTTGTAGCAGATTCCTTATGATGCAGAATGGTACACAGTAATTGACTTATGTCACGCTTTCTTTTCCATCCCGTTGCACCATGATAGCCGGCAAATTTTTGCGTTCTGTTTTGGCGAACGTATTTTGGCTTGGTGCCGAATCCCACAGGGGTATACAGAAAGCCCCTCGATATGTAATCAGATATTGAAAAAGTCTTCGGAAGATTTAGAAATGCCCGAGAATTCAGCGCTAGTCCAGTATATCGATGACCTGCTTGTGGCATCGAAAACTCGAGAAGCCTGTGTAATGGACACCATAGCATTGTTAAATCACTTGGCAGATGGAGGACTTAAAGTGTCGCCATCGAAATTGTAATTTTGTCAGAAAGAAGTACAATATTTAGGTCACAAAATTGAAAAGGGATTGAGGAAAATAACAACAGACAGAATCAGGATAATAAAAGGAATGAGAGCCCCAATGACGCAAAGAGAAGTGAAGATGTTTCTTGGAATGATTGGATATTGTCGTTAGTGGATAAGTAACTTTTCCCTGATCGCAAAACCTTTGGTACGCCTGACGAGAAGTGATGTGAGATATCCCATTGACTTAGATAGGGAAGAACTAGCAGCATTTAAGAAATTGAGAGACAGTTTGTGTGAAGCGCCAGCGTTAGGAATGCCTGACTATGATAACGAGATTGAGCTGTACTGCAGTGAGAGGAATGGATGTGCACTCTCTGTATTGATACAGAAACATGGAAAATTGAGAAGACTAATTGCAAATTTTTCAGCTATGCTAGACCCTGTAGCTGTAGCTTTGCCAGGTTGTTTGAAAGCAGTAGCTGCTACTTGTAAGAGTCTGGAACAGAGTGAGGGAATTGTGATGGGATATCCTGTGCGAGTGTTTGTAACTCATGATGTGGCAATCCTTTTAACAAGGAGTCGCACTAGATTCATGACACATAGTCGGATGACTAAGTATGAGACGGTCATATTAGGTGCAACGAATGTGAGCCTTGTGAGATGTCTGAATGTGAATCCTTCAACGCTATTGCCTGATGCTGAGAATGTTGAAGTCAGGGACAAAGTGGATCCTGATTGTTTGGATGTATTGGATTTCTGTACCAAACCACGTCCTGATATAAAGGATGTACCCTTGGCTGAGAGTGACTTTGTGATGTTTGTACATGGGTCATGTTTGAGAACAGACAAAGGAAATCTGAGTGCAGCATATTCAGTGTGCACAGTTGCAGCAGTAATGAAAGCATCCTACCTGAAGGGAGTAAAATCAGCCCAGGTTGCTGAACTTGTCGCCTTGACTAGAGCGTGACTGTGATAACTGATAGCCAGTATGGTTTTGGTGTTGTGCATGATTTTGGCCAGATATGGCTGCAGAGAGGATTTCTGACTTCAAGTGGAACCCCTATAAAGAATGCTGAAGTGGTGGGAAAGTTGCTTGAGGCGATACAGCTGCCAAAGCAATTGGCTGTTGTGAAGTGTGCTGCTCATGTGCAAACCGCTGATTATATTGCAGTTGGAAACAAATATGCCAACGATATGGCCCAATATTGTGCACGAAATCAGAACTCAGTAAATAGGGCTAAAGAGAGGGAGATGAATTCTTTGCCTCTAATGTTTACTAACATTGTGGGTACCTGGGAAGAAGTGAGGCAATTGCAGGAAGAGGCAGGAGATGAGGAAATGAGACAGTGGGTAAAAGCAGGATGTGTACCAATAGAAACAGATCATGTGTGGGTTTATCGAGATGGAAGACCAGTCATGCCTGATAGCATGGTATCTGCCATGGCACGGATGTATCATGGACAGGGACACATAGGGAGGGACGCGATGATTCGGTCCTTCAAGCAAACGTGGTACAATGCAAAATTTAGACTGGTGTTGTAAATTGAAACGACGATGTGATTAAGCATTCACTAAAGACATGAATTCCCCTTTAGGACCAAGTCTCTTTCGTTATGTTGACTAAAGTCTGGACTCCATTTTGTATTGTCATGTCTCCACGTGCTCAACACGAGAAGAGTCCTATCTTCGTGTTAGTTGCTCTTGCAATCTGCCTAGTAACAGTCTATAAATAGCTCCTTTGTCCATCTGGCGCATGCCCAGACTTGACCACATCTGTTATCAGTTAGTCCTTGCTTGACCATGTTTTCGCGGGCTCAAGGAGTGTGTCAGCTCCGCCCATATATTGATTCTGTATCGAAAATGACCATAAAAGGTAATATTCTTTGCCTCATGTTGTATCCACCCACTTATGAGCCCCTCTGTTGTGTATAAAAGGGGACCGTGTACGCAAGTTCTTTGTGCTACTCTATCCAATACTGAAGGGTGTTGTATGGATTGTAGGACCACCCTTAAGGGTTAATAAACTTTGTCTTTGTACTTTGCAGTTTCCGTGCCAACTTCCTTGTAGATTCCATTTGCAGGAGAGCAAACCCTTGTGTCCTGCGGGCCTAGCTGGGGCCTGTATTCATCAATTGGCGCCCGTCACGTGGGGCTCATCGGCGACTCGGATGCTCGAAGGATTGGTCGTGACGAAGGTGAGGAATTTGGCCGGGGATGTGATCACTGCCAGAGGCACTTTAGTCCTGGCATCCCGAGGTTTTCTTCCTTCCCTTCCGAGCTGACCATCTGGGTGGCGCAGGGCCTCGACTGAGACCTCTTCTGTCGGTCCTGCCGTGACAGCCGTTTGGGCGAATTTTGGAGCTTGGCAGTTGGAATCTGGACTCTTGATTGGTAAGAACCGTTGTACGGTACTTGCTCCGAGTTTTTGAAGCCTGGTTTGGCTATTTGAATTTGATTTGTGATGACCGGTCATATCTTGTATTGATTATTGTGAGAATATATGCGTTTGCAACACATATAGGCAGGTAATGTGGAGATATTTCTCCAGAGCTGTGTAACTTTGAACGGCACAACGTTTAAGTGCCATTTTTTTTGATAATACTGCATATTTTGCATTATTTTTGAACATGCCTGCTTTTAGCGCACTCCGTAAGTGGTGCTGCTGCTTTGGGAACCGGTTAAACCTCGAGGAATCTGCTCCAGCTCCCCCAGAGGGGACTCCTAATAGGGATATGTATGTGAAGCATGGTCTTTCTTCC
The DNA here is from genome assembly GCF_964204655.1 of Triturus cristatus. Lineage (NCBI taxonomy): Eukaryota > Metazoa > Chordata > Amphibia > Caudata > Salamandridae > Triturus > Triturus cristatus. The sequence continues at coordinate 681,680,829 of NC_140587.1, forward strand.
ATAATGTACAGCACAGTATGGAGGAAATACACCAGAAAGGATCCTGAGTTACGATGGCCTTTGTATGGGTCGTTTGATATGCGTAAGATTGAGTATGTGGAACAGTGTATGTGTAAACGGCGTGCTCGTCAAGACATGTTTGAATGTGTGCGGTTATGGGTGAAAGAAGTGCGTGAGCGAGAGAAACGTGAGAAAGCGCTGTTTGATAAAGAGCAACGGAAGAATGATCATGTGCGAGCACAGGAAGCGAAGCGTCGGGAGGAAAGAGAACAGGCGGAGAGACAAGAGAAGGAGCGTAGGTTACAAGTGTCGGGTCAATATGCTGTTCGGCAGCCTCTTTATCCTGTCCTTACTAATCTTGATGATGATTTTTTCCTATTAGATCGTTCCCCGCCACCTTATGTAGGTGCGTCTGCTCCGACAGTTCAGGATTCTGGATCGGGTAAAGATAAGAAAGACACGCGATCCATGTTATCTCTTGAGCGCTCGGGTGAGCTTCGGAAACTTTCTTATCGTGCAGTTTCAAATAAGCTGTCGTTTTCAGAGCTGTTACCGGATCTGGAAGGATGGCAGGATAGGGAGAAAGTGTATTTTGCTGCCATTTTCTCTGATGAAGTGGTTGCTGCCTTTCGAAAATATTCTGATGTTTTTGAGCCGCAGGAGATAGTGTCGGATTCCAGAGCACTACGTAATGGTACTTTCTCTCCCTCCCAGGTGCCTGATGCGGTCCGACGTCTGTTTGCGCTACGGGATGAAATGCTTCGACTGCGGGAAAAAGCGCGCCGGAACAAGGAAGAGGAGAGCTTGACCTTGCAGGCGGACGACCAGCAGCCGTCTTCCCCCCAGTCAGATAAGAGCGACCTAGTGCATGTTAAACCAATGCGAGAGGCGGCACCTTTGTATGTTCCTCCTAAAGGAGCGGGGACTAGTTCGGATATTACCTCCGCCGATGCTAAGGGATATTTTGTGTACAATTGGGTTTATACTCCTTGGCATAGGGCTGATGTCATGGCATTAAAAAATGCATTGCCTGATCCCCGCAAGAATCCAGCGGCCTTCTACGAGGAAGTTGAGGGGGCCCTGAATTCTTGTACTATGACCTTAGCAGATATAGATCTGTTTTTTGGGCTTATTTTACCACCAGATATGTGGCGATCTGTGCGGAAGGTGGACGATGTTGCCGCTTTTAAGGCTCGGTGGTCTGAGCTTGAGGATGAGGATAGGGAGAGGAAGCCCGCGCAGAAACCACCTCAGATTATCCTAGATCTCCCCGCTGCTATTCTGACTAAGTTGAAGACAATCATCCCCCCTAAAAAGATTGACTGGAATATGTTAGCCTCGTGTAAGCAGAAAGTCGATGAATCAGTTGCAGATTTCTTTACGCGCTTTGAGGAGACGTTTCATGATTTTAGTGGTCGGTCACTTACGGATGATACGGGTCGACACCTCTTTGCTGATAAATATGTGGCGAATTTACTACCGGCGATCGCAGCCCGCCTAAAAGCGAGTGAAAGTTCTTGGTCCACCGCGACCCCAACAGCCCTCCTGACTATAGCTCAGTATTATGAGCGTCAGGAGCAAGAAGCGAAGGGACAGGAGGAGAAGAAATCGAAAGATTTAAAAACGAAGGTGATGTTAGCGCAAGTATATGGTCCGCCCCGTCGGGGTGTCAATAGAGGTAGGGGAGGATTTTATGGTCCTCCCTCGGGCCGATCTGATTTGAATAGGAATCAATGTGCGTATTGTAAGCAATCGGGACACTGGGCCAGAGATTGCCCGGCGTTGCATGCTTCGCGTCAGGGACATAATCAGGGTGGCCCGAGAGGTAGAGGGGGTTTCTCGAATTTTAGAGGGACTTCTAACGATCACACTCGTTTTGATCCCGCCGGGCAGCAACGAGACAGACCTAATGTCTTTGATCGGCACAACCAGTATCAAGTGTCAGGGATTGACCGCTCTGGGTACCATGATTCTCAGCATGCATAGGAATGCGTTGGATGGGGGTTAGAATCAGTTGAGGTGCCGGTTGATCAGAAGGGTCCTTATGTATCAGCTGAGGTTTTGGGTTCTAGTGATCAGTTCCTAGTAGATACAGGAGCGACTCGTAGTGCGCTGTCTAAACAATTGGTTCGAGGGCTCCCCCATCTGGCTTAATGGTTACATCGGTAGGGTTTGACGGTACACTCTCCCGAAGCCCTCTTTCGCGGCCCCTCACATTTCAGGTTGATTCTTTTTCTGCACCCTGTCCGTTTTTGCTTGCCCCGAACACGCCGGACAACATTATGGGTCTTGATATGCTAAAGCACTTCAGAGCTACGATCCGCTGCTCCCCCGCTGGTGTGCGTGTGATATTAAATGATAATCACCCTCGGTCTGAACGGATGTGTGTGGTTGTAGAGGATGCTGTGTTAGCGACCCTCCCTCGTACTTTGTGGGCCACTTCGGATACTGATGTAGGACAGATGGTGATTCCGCCTGTTCACATTAGTGTCCAGGAGGGGGCGGTGTTACCACGCCTCCCACAGTATCGTATTTCCCAGGAGGGGGAGGAAGCTCTTACACAGATTGTGCAGGATTTGATTAAGGTGGGAGTAGTGGAGGAAGTTCCCTACAACGTCTGTAACAGTCCGATTCTATCCATTTTGAAAAAAGATACGGATGCCAAAGTTTATCGGTTTATCATTGATTTGAGAGAAGTAAACAAGATCGTGATACCTCAATATCCAGTGGTTTCTGATATCACGACGTTGCTTACTTTGGTCCCGCCTACGGCGACGACGTTTTCAGTCATTGATTTGAAAAATGCTTTCTTTTCGATTCCTATTCATCTCGATAGCCGATACCTTTTTGGTTTCACTCTGAATAATAGGTCTTATCGATTTTGTAGAGTCCCTCAGGGCTACACAGAAAGCCCTAGCATTTACAGTCAAGCTTTGAAAAGACAATTGGACTCCTTTGTTCTGGCCGAGGGTGTCGCCCTCATTCAATATGTCGATGACATCTTGTTGGCGGCTGACACTCCGGAGTTGTGTGAGAAGAGTACGTTGTCCTTGCTTTCCTTTTTGGCATCCCACAATCACAAAGTATCTCGGAAGAAATTGCAGTTCTGTAGACCAAAGGTGACTTATCTGGGTCACCTTTTGTCTAAGGAGGGGCGTGCACTCACACCAGATCGTATTCAAGTAATTTTGGACACGCCAGTGCCTTCCACGCAGAAGGACGTGCGTGCATTTTTGGGTCTTGTTTCTTTTTGTAGGCAATGGATATTAGGGTTCTCACACATAGCTAAGCCATTATTAGCCCTTTTGACAAAAGACACACCTATTCCGCTTCCTTGGTCAAATGAGTGTGACGCTGCTTTCCAGCAATTACGACAGGCCCTTTGTTCAGCACCAGTGTTAGGGACCCCTGATTATACAAAACCTTTTTCGCTGTATGTGCATGAGAAAGATGGATGTGCATTATCAGTTTTAGTGCAGATGCACGGCGACAAGCAGCGCCCTTGTGCATATTTTTCGGCTGTACTTGATCCTGTTGCCCGAGCATTGCCTGGTTGTTTTCGCTCGGTTGCGGCGACAGCTGTGTCAATACGCCAAAGCGAGGGAATTGTGTTATCTCATAAGCTGTTGGTATTAGTCCCCCATGCTGTTGATGCCCTGCTTAATCAGACAAAGACGCAGCATTTGACCAGTGCCCGTTTAACGGGATATGAGCTGATGCTTTTGGCTCCTCATATTACGTTAAAGAGGTGTGTAACGTTAAATCCGGCCACATTGTTGCCATACCCCGAGACTCAGTCTGAAGCACGGAAAGCACATGATTGTATTCTTGTGACTGAGGAACAAACAAAGGGTCGTATTAATCTCCAGGATACGCCCTTTCCAGATGTGGATGGAGAACTGTGGGTGGACGGATCATGTCTGAAGCTACCAGACGGTACGACTTCAGCAGCGTATGCAATTACCACACTGCAAACAATAGTGGAGACAGCACGCATACCACAGAAATCAGCTCAAGCAGCGGAACTGATAGCATTAACACGAGCGTGTGAGCTCAGTACAGGATTGTGTGTGAATGTTTATACAGACAGCCGCTATGCTTTCGGAGTAGCGCACGATTTCGGCCTACTCTGGAAGGAGAGAGGGTTTCTAACGTCGCATGGAGTACAAATAATGCATGGAGAGTTAGTTCACAACCTTTTGACTGCATTGACATATCCGAGGAAAATTGCTATAATTAAATGTAGTGCCCATAAGAAAGTAGTTGATAAAGTTGGAGAAGGGAATGCGTTAGCAGACCGGGTGGCACGGGAGACTGCGATGCAGCCCGGTGCTACTGCCATGTATGTAGTGAAGTCGCAGGTAGAAAGATGGCACGATGCGAAGGAAGAAGTGCGAGAAATACAGAGGACCGCTTCTGATAAAGAACGGGGGCAATGGTCCAGTGAGGGAGAATTGGATGATGAGGGTTGCTGGAGAAATAAGCAGATGGATAGATGGAAGTTACCCACGGCTTTTGTACAACCTATGGTTCAGATGGCACATGGGCTAGCACATGTTGGAGCTTCCGCAATTGTAAAATTGCTTACCCAAGTCTGGGAGCATCCAGAGATTGCTAGCACGGCAAAGAGGGTGGTGCAGACCTGTATGATCTGCCTGAGGTACAACCCAGGAAAGGGTACTCGAACCCCAGCAGGAGGATTTGTGACACCTACTGCACCCTTTGAGGTTTTGCAGATGGATTATATCCAGCTTGAGCGCTGTAACAATTTGAAGTATGTTCTAGTAGTGGTTTGTGCCTTTAGCAAATGGGTTGAGGCATACCCTACGAAAGACAATACTGCAATGACTACCGCCAAGATGCTGTTGAAGGAGTTCTTCCCTCGGTATGGCGTTTGTAGACTTCTGTGGAGTGATAACGGACCCCACTTTATAGCGGATGTTATAAAGTATGTTCTGAAGGGTCTGGGCATCACCCAGAAGTTCCACGCAGTGTTTCACCCTCAGTCTGCAGGACTAGTCGAGAAGTATAATGGTACACTGAAGCTCAAGATCGCTAAAATCCAAGCTTCGACATCTTTGACTTGGCCAGATGCTTTACCACTGGCATTATTGTCAATTAGATCGATACCGCACTCTCGAACCGGTCTTACACCGTACGAGATTATTTTCGGACGCCCAATGAATATTTGGGGTCTACCAAGACCTAAGTTTGTGTATGATGTACCTTGTGTAATGATGAATGATTATCTGGCACAGTTAACGGATAACTTGGTTTCTATTCATCAACAGGTCCGGGAGGCGCTCCCTGATCGGTCCACCGGCGAAGGACATAGTCTCCGGCCTGGAGACTATGTTATGGTGAAGATTTTTGAAAGGACGAACAGTTTGGAGCCAAGATGGGTTGGTCCTGAGCAGGTCCTACTTGCAACGAGGACGGCTGTGCGGGTTTCCAACAGAAAGAATTGGATCCATTCCCTGCACTGTCGTAAAGTACCGCCCGGATTGGTGGAGCCTGCTGTATTGACCGATCAACGAGAGATTCTGACCACAGAGAAAGGCCGTGCTGTGGAACCGAACGACACTGAGGAGCTCTTCCCGGACCACGCGACTCCTGGAGGAAAGCGATATCATCTGAGGCCAAGGAAGTGAATTCTTCAGTTTCAGGACACGTTGTCAGAACGGCCCTTGGGTTAGTGAAACGGAGAGCCAATGAGGCAAGGGGGGGGGATCAGCCCTGCATTAGTGTAGCGACACCCGTCTTGGCCCGCTGGTGAAGAAATCGACCGCTGCCCAAGGGGAAGAGTTCTGACAAACCTTTTAGTTTCAGGAAGATATTGATTCTTTATTCTGACATGGAGAAAAAGAAAATCCTTTGTGCAACAGGTTTTATGCTTACAGTAGCTATTGTTGGGATAGCCACATGGTTTGTGGAGGATGTGACTCCTGCTCGAAAGTTACTTGTGTTGACTACTCCAGTGCCTGAGGAGCACTACTTTTATACCCTTCCGTATCAAGAATTGAAGCATCGTCAGTCTTATTTGAATAACACTTTCATCCAGATGTTGCATCATACCCACGTTGCCACGAATGCTACAAACTGTTGGATATGCGGTATGATGCCAGCTCATCAGAAGAAAGGAGGAACGCCATTCATACCTCTTCCTTTCTCTCATAATGGCTCTTGTAGAGCATGGTACACTTTGCTTTTTGCCACCCGGAAACCTACAGTGGGACGATTACTCTTCAGACTTAATAGGGAATGTCATCAGGATAAAGATGGATACCCGCAAGCGAATGGGACAATTTGGGAATGGGAAGAGTATCGACCAGACAATGAATCGATTCCTTATATTTTCACAAACACCAGAGACACTGTGGGGAAAGACCGATTTGTGATTCAAGTGGCACAAGCTCAAGCGGACCTGTGTGTCCAGAGTGTGGGTTATATTCCAGTTGGTGTTAGTGATAGCATCACTATTCTGAATATCGATGGATTGAATAACAGTACCTTCTTAGCATCCCATAATACATATTTCGTATGTGGAAATAAAGGTTATTACCGTTTGCCAGCCGGTTGGTCTGGAGTATGTTATGTGGCATTTCTATTGCCTCCTGTATTCTTGGCACCTGCATCTTATCATAAGGATTTGAAGTTGTTAAATAATGTGACTGGAAATACGTATAAACGTACTCTATCAATTGATGACGTGGATCAGACTGACACTAGTCTGCAGCAGTATATTGATTTTAATTTAGGATTGTTTTTCTTCGTTGGAGCTGCCCTGAATAGTAGGAAAGTTCGAAGGTTAACAAGAGTGGTAGAGGCTGTGACAAACCAAACCGCTGCTGCTCTTGGGAATCTTACGGAAGAATTACAGATTACTAGAATTGTTGCATTGCAGAATCGCATGGTGCTAGATGTTATGTTAGCTGACCGAGGTGGAGCTTGTAAAATTATCGGAAGTAGTTGTTGTGTGTTTATCCCTGACCACACGCCGTCAGTTTATAATGCTATCAACAGGTTGCACAAACTTGCAGCTGAAATCCATACAGAAAACGGTACTTGGACCTTTTCTGGATGGTTTTGGACATTGATCATTGCTTGGGGGTGGAAGGTCTTAACTGGCCTCTGTATTATTGTAGCAGTTCTGTTTTCTTGTTGCATTTGTGTTCAATGTGGTCCTTTGCTCTGTTCCTTATGTGTATCATTCTGTATTCCTGATAAGAAAGCTATTGCCGATGTCACTTATCAGAAACATTTAGCTAAAGAAGTAGAAGAAATGATGACAATTGACATATACGATGATTATCCTAACAAACTGGATGTCTTCAGTAAATGCTGAAAGGGTCGTCTGTTGTAAATTGAAACGACGATGTGATTAAGCATTCACTAAAGACATGAATTCCCCTTTAGGACCAAGTCTCTTTCGTTATGTTGACTAAAGTCTGGACTCCATTTTGTATTGTCATGTCTCCACGTGCTCAACACGAGAAGAGTCCTATCTTCGTGTTAGTTGCTCTTGCAATCTGCCTAGTAACAGTCTATAAATAGCTCCTTTGTCCGTCTGGCGCATGCCCAGACTTGACCACATCTGTTATCAGTTAGTCCTTGCTTGACCATGTTTTCGCGGGCTCAAGGAGTGTGTCAGCTCCGCCCATATATTGATTCTGTATCGAAAATGACCATAAAAGGTAATATTCTTTGCCTCATGTTGTATCCACCCACTTATGAGCCCCTCTGTTGTGTGTAAAAGGGGACCGTGTACGCAAGTTCTTTGTGCTACTCTATCCAATACTGAAGGGTGTTGTATGGATTGTAGGACCACCCTTAAGGGTTAATAAACTTTGTCTTTGTACTTTGCAGTTTCCGTGCCAACTTCCTTGTAGATTCCATTTGCAGGAGAGCGAACCCTTGTGTCCTGCGGGCCTAGCTGGGGCCTGTATTCATCAATGGTAGCTGAGAGCCTTTGTCAAAGATGCCTTATATGTCAGCAGTTCAATCCTGGAAGATAAACAGTAGTAAGTCTATGAACGATAGGTCGAGAAGGAGGGCCTTTCACCAGAATGCAGATTGATTGCATTGAGATGCCGCCCTGTAATAGGTTGAGGTATGTTCTAGTGATAGTCTGCTTGTTTTCTAGATGGGTAGAAGCATATCCCACAAGAAGGAGTGATGGAATTACTGTAGCAAAACTGCTCTTGAGGGAATTCACCCCTAGATTCGGGTTCCCAGTTACAATTAAGTCAGATAGAGGAAAGCCTTTCCATAATGAGATCATGAAATTGATTTGTGAAGCATTGAATGTACAACAGAAACTACATTGTGCCTATCGCCCAGAGGCTTCTGGTGTGGTGGAACAAATGAATGGCACTATTAAAAACCAATTGGGAAAAATGTGTTTAGCCACAGGTTTGAAATGGCCTGATGTCTTGCCTCTGGTACTCATGACTATTAGATCAATTCCAGATAGAACCCCGGGTTTGAGTCCACATGAAATTATCATGGGAAGAGCAATGCGTCATGTATTCATACCAGTCAACAAGCTGTTGCCTATAACTGATGACTTGGTGTTGGATTACTGTAAGAGGATGGCTGATGCAGTTCATTCTGTGTTTCATCAGGTTGGAGCGGATGCCACCACCCTTGAAAAGAAGCAAGCTCATGATCTGAGCCCAGGAGACTGGGTGAGAATCAAAGTACACAGAAGAAGAAACTGTCTGGTCCCACGTTGGGGAAAACCACGACAAGTGATTTTGACTACAACAACAGCTGTGAAGTCCACTGGGATCAAGAACTGGATCCATGTTAGTCACACATTGAGAATCCCAAATCCAGTAGATCATCAAGAACGAGAATATTATGACGAGTCAGAAAGTAGCTCTGAATCGTATGCTAAAGAGAACAAGAGAAAATCCCGAAAGGGGGGATTCGGAACCAAGTTTGATCATTGCCCCAGAAAATATTCCCTTGAGAAGGAAATTGCAGATCTCTGATACCAGCTCAGACTCAGAGACTGAACAGATACCGGTATGCTCCGGAAGAGAGAAAAGCAGTGAAGAGACAATCAAAGAAGTTACTGATAAGGAAATTCCTGATGAAAAACTGAGAGAAATTCCACCTGAAGTAACAAAAATAGATGAACAGGTGCCAGATACAGAAAGTGAGGGAAAGATTCTTGCAGAAGACCCCAGAGGAGTTGCAGGGAATTCCAACATCCAGTTTGAAGAAGGGACAGTAAGTCAGCAGGAAGATATTGTGCAAGAAACACGAGGAGGGACAGAAGTATGGAAAATAAAAGAAGTGGTGGAAAGAGGAATAACTGAAAGCAAAAAGCAGGTTGAAACAAAATCAGTGGAAAGTGATGAGGAAGTACCAGAAGGTCGAATCCTGAGAAAAAGAGCATGGAGAGCTGAAACGAATGATAAAGGAAATAAATCGAAAAGATCAGCAAGAGATTAAATCTGGCCTAACAAGATAAAGAGATTAAAATATCGACTGACTCAAGTGAATTCACCAAGAGCAGAACAGGTGAATGAAGTATCAAGAAAAATCGAAAAATTAGAAAATAATTACAGCAGACGAAAACAAAAGAACAAGAAAGTATAAGTCACCAGAATGGTCGTATGTGGCCCTGCCTGAAATAAAAGAAGAGGTGGATAGCCAAGAAAATCAAGAGGTGACTGTACCGGAAGTGGTTGATGAAGACGAAGAATCGGAAATCCTGAGAGTTATCTTGTCCGATATTGGAGAAGAAACGGATGTTCAGGAAGTTCTGTATCAAGATTACGAGAGAAAAGTAAAAGACGATCAAATGCCAAACTGAACAAGACAAAAATGCTGCTAATGGAAATAAAATAGAATACTGGAAAAGACAAAACGATAGAACCAAGTAGGTGCTTAGAGCCTTGGATTAGACAAAACTAGTTGTGAAGTAGAAAGAGGCTAAGTCAAAAGACACTGATCATTTTGTGAAAATGGCAAACACAGAGAGTAGAAAAGCTAGATGTGTATTTCTAAAACGATGGTTTAAAATGTGTTGTTGTACAGGATTAATAATGCTTTTATGGAGTGTGTTAGCTTTGATGATTTCATTTAAGGTTACAATAGACACAATAGAAGGACATAGTGAGAATAAAACTAATATAGAGAAGGTTCAGAAAGTATATCCGACTAGAATAGATAGAAATTATCTACATAAGGACAGGTCTATAAATGATTTCTCTAACAATGTGTTTTCAAAACTTTTGTACGAATATGTAAAGACAATGGATGTGAGGGATTGCTACATTTGTATGTAGTTATCTGCATCTGTATCGGAGGGAGTGACCTACCATCACCTCCCAGTAACATATGGAATAACATGTAGTGTAATAGCTAGTCTGTTTTATCAAATAGGGAAATTAGAATATTATTTTTCAGACGTAGATAACATATTTTCACAAGTACCTGCGATTAACAAATTAAATAAAGTAAAGCCTGCAAAGGTGTTAGGTGAATTTTTCTTAGAAACTAAGGAACTAACATTAGAATACATATTTAGGAATAATTTGACTTGTAGTTTAAAGAAAGAAGAAAATACGTTTTTGGATATGGTTGAAGAGAGGAGATTGAAAAATGCAAAAGAAAGCATCTGAGAGAAAGGAGGAAAAGACAGTTGGGATGTTGAAATGGAAAAACACTTGAAGGGAGAAGCTAGTCCAACTATGGCTTTAGATTGGCCCCAGAAAGGGAAGTTGTGTATTAGAAGGAATCAAACTGCATATGATAATTACTTTGTAGGTAACAGTGAGTGCCATGATACATACCGAATCATGGGTTATCTGCGGGAACAAGGCATATTATCGTTTGCCAGACAATTGGTATGGCACATGTTATGTAGGTCTGGTCTTTCCAAAGATATTCCACATGGGAGGAGGAGAAGATGGTGTACATAAGTTAGGTAGTCTATTAGCTTGTAGAAAGAGAGAATCTTGGTCAGAAATTGTAGGAGACATTTTTAGAGCATTGATACCAGTAGTGGGAATATCTCTGAATGCACACAAAATTAGAAAAATATCAACAGTAGTGGATCGCTTGTCAACAAGCACCGCTGGAGGATTTTTATTGGTAAATACTGAAATGGTTGCCATGCGTGCTATGGTAATGCAAAATCGACTTGCCCTTGATATATTATTGGCAAAAGAGGGTGGAGTCTGTGGAGTGCTGAAAGTTCAACATTGTTGTACTTACATTCCTGACGAAAGTAAAGATCTGAAAATCTACATTAAAAATATAACTGAATTGCATGAGGAAATCACACCACTGGAGGTTGAAAGTGTTTGGGAAAAGATTGGGAAGAAACTTTCTTCTATTAAAGATTTCTTATTAAATTTAGGTGGTACCTTTATAGGTAGGATCTTATTTCCATTAACCTGTGTGATTTTTATAGTATTTATTCTAAGATTAGGTTGTTTGTGTCATAAAAGAAAGAAAATACAGAAAAAGTTAAAAAGAGAAAATTTGAAAAGAAGGCAAAATAAGAGAGGGAATTTGAAGAAGTAGAGTTAGATGAGATGAAAGAAAGTATGTATAAAACAGCTAGAAGAGAAGAAATTGGGGAAACAGAAATGTAAACTAACTAAAAGAATTAATTTCACTTTCTTGACAAATTGATACAAAATTTTAATGGCGTGGTGATAAAATCACCAAAGAGGGGATTGATGGAGCGGATAGTACAACATTTTGTATACTTCCCCCATTCTGCATGAAAATACTAATTGAATAATCTATTAGTTATAATATTATTAAATGAGTTTGCATGAATATTAAACCAACATTACTAATATCCAAATTATACATGGGATTGCATATTGCATGGCTAAATAACCTTTATGACTAATATCTGTACGCATACTAACAGTAGTAAATGTAATAAATAGAATACCGCATAATATATGTTGCTTTTGTGATGTCTTTGTAATGTTGCTCGAGAGGAGGACCAAAAGGGTAAATATAAATGCTTTAAATGTTGCTATACGCTAGATAAATACAAACACATAGAGGGATTAGTAAGGGGTTAACATTAGATTTATTATTTCTATGCATTAATGACTTTTTTGTGTTTGTTTCGCTTAAGTTGGCGTTTGGCCCTAAATTCCAAAATGGCCGTGGATGCGACGCGACAAAGTGGCCACTGTTCCACGAGGCATGGAGTGATGTGCGCAGAAGCGACAAAGTCTTCCAGACCTCGTCATGAACCCTAATCTCCGTGTACCGAAGCAAGGACACTGTGGGATGACGGCCAAGACGAAAGACAATAGACTTTCACAGTAGACCAGAACGGACTGACTTTAGATGAACTTGTGACATCATCCCTTGAACTGTACCAAAATCCTAAAAAGATTCTATCGAACGATCGCAACCAGACAATCATAACCATGCTGAAATTACAAAATGTATCTTCTTGCTTTATCGATCCTTTGAGACTTTAGCGTGCAGAGCAAAGAACTTTGAACTTTTAGACGAATGACGACAGATCTGAGTACGCAGACCTAATGATTCAGAGTACTTCAGATAGCCACATTAGGTGAATATGATGTTCTGCGATTTACTTGAAATTCGATATAAACTTTCCAAATGCAAACCTAACTTTTCAAGAAATTTTAGATAAACAGATATTGATTAATAAGAATTGAGTTTGTGGTTTATTAAGAAAGGTAAGATCTAAATCTTGAAATGTGTTTGTTGAGGCATTCGAGTGCTCTGCAGTCAAGAGGGCGCTCAACACATGTTGAGGTCATACTTTAGCTACGATAGTCTTTCCAACAGCATTTGATGCATTGTGTCAGCGGGATCCCATGCAACTAACCCGACATCCCATCTAATTCCTGTGTGCCTAATGCCTTGTAGCTGCACCTAATCGTAGTCATTGGCAGCGGCTGCGCACCATCCCTCTGCATACAAAACACCCCACTGAGCGAGACGATTACACTACTTCCACTGCTAGGGAACCATTTCCTTTGACTTCTCCAGCGATCTATCCCTACATCCTCTGACCGGGGGCAAGCTGGAGGACGAGGCAGACGGCACCTCCCAGTAGCACCGAGATTGGTGCCTTCAATGGAACTATGACGATGCCCCACGTGCTGAAACTATAACGGTTTGTACTTACCGCGGAGCCCGAGTACCCTTAGCCGATGCCCGGTGGAGCTGTACTAAGCAGCTATAGAGGAGTTTGGCTCTGGTTCACCCCCTCGGCTGTCACCTACCCAGCCGGACATCGGACATTGTTTTTCATGGTTTTTCACGGTTCTGTCTGTCCTTCACTTTGACTGCTTTGTCTGATTTGTTCCCCCTGAAGTTCTTTTCTCCCTTCCAGGCTGCCTGCCTCTATCTCCATTCCTTTCCCCTGTTTACATTTCCCCCTCTACCTTCCATTCCCCATATAGACGTGTGTCTTGGCTATGCTACTCGCTAATAACTTATATTATTGTGTCATCTCATGTTTTATCATTTTTGTAACCTGTAATTCGATGATCCTCATGTAAAGCACTCTGATACCTCCGGGTCTAGCCAGCGCTATATAAAACTCTGCAAATAAAATAAATAAATAAAATGCAGATGATGCAGTCCTGCTTTCAAGAACAGCTAATGAGCTGCAGCTGCTAATAGATAGATTTGTAGATTTTATGGATGATAAGGACATGAAGGTAAATTTAAAGAAAACTGTCACCATGGGAGCCGGGAAAGGTAGGGCAAAAAAGAGGGTATATTTTATTAGGAGGGAGAGGTTAGAGGAGACACAAACCTTTACATGCCTGGGTATACAATTTACTGCATAGGGCTCTTGGGATCGACAATTAGATATATCAAAACTGAAATTTTAGGATTAATAAAAACAAGTTTTAGATTCTCCAGTAAAATAGGCTGAAAACCAATTAGAGAAATGTTGTTGCTGTATAACGCTAAATGTTTGCCGAGTGCTAGCTATGGGGCCCCCTTGTGGGGTTATATAAACTGCGCAAAATTGCAGACACTAGAAAACTATTGTTCTTGGCACGCACTGCCAATACCAAAATCTATTTCTACCTATATATCACATAAGAAATTGGCAGTCCCCTTTTTAGAAGATGATTTATATATTAGGCCTATTATATTGTGGCACAGCATTTCGAGTAAAACAGGGACACAGTTTACAAAGGATATAATTGAAGACTGCCTTACTCTAGATGCTTGGAAAAAAATAAAATGGTTTCCCATCTGGATACTTCCCTGAGAATACTAGCCCCTGACATAGGTGTAACAGATACAGTTAAAATTCTTACCTACTCTAAAAAAGAGGTCAGGACTAAACTTATGGAACAAAGAGAAAAGGAGATAGAATTATAAGAGAGTAAAAAAGTTACAGACAACACAACATGTGTGGGGGTCAGCCCAACTATTTGACATTTGTTAAAAACAGTCAACAAAGATTCTATCTCACTAGATTGCGTCTAGATATAGTCTAGATATAATCCATGCACAGTTTGCCTTCCTAAACAGCAGAGCATGGTCCCAAAACCTCCCAAATTGTCCATGTGATGGTAAATCACGACAGAGCACAATGCACTTTATTTTATTTTGTAGTTTTTATAAGGATCTCAGGAAACAGTTTTTAACCCCCTTTTTAAAAGAGGTACATTTGTTTTTTTATCAGGATGTTTTCATTATTTATGCATTTTGGGAAAAAGTGAGTTCTGCCTGTCTGTTATAACTTATATTACAATAGCCATAGGAAGAAGGAAACAATTGAAAACTATGAGACGTAAGGATGGGCAAAAGGAGAAATGGAATTTACAAATGTAAGGGGCAAGCATGCCAGGACAAACAATACAATGTTAACATTTTTGACTAATTTGGTGGGTGCATTCACATGTAGAAGAAAAACTTGTTTAAAGTCATCAGGCATCAGGTTTCACCTCAGGTACCCCTCACCTCTGAGAGACCATACTCCTAATGATACAGATGTTGTTACGCCAGCTCAGTCACAAGTCCCTGACACCTCCCAACTTAAGCCTGCCACTGCGAACCAGATTAACATCTCCTCTACTGACCATCGTGTTCGGCAGATTCGCCAAAATTCATCAGGGGGTGTCATTAAAAGGGAGGGGGCAAAGCTAAAAACAAGCAGAGGATTACCAACATCAGTTCTTAGTTCTCCTAAAGTCAAGGTGAAAGGGGGGAAAAAGAGTAAATCGACAATCATTCATGATAAATGTATTTCACAGGAATACTTAACCAGAATAGAAAATAATGTTATTATGCTTGTAAATGCCCTTGTACACAGAGGGGCATATTTACAATAAAGTAGCAAAGGGTGTTGGTAGGCCAAGAAGCCTAACGAAACGCTTTGTCACTTTAGAAACGCAGAGCTGCACCTTATTTACTAGAATATGTGGCAGCCCAGCATTTTGCCCCGCGCTGGTGCTAAATTAAGCTGCCTAGCGCCAATGCAGACCCCCTTGCACCTAAGCACAGCGTGAAAGGGTGCCTTACTTACAAGGCAGTGTTGGCCTAACGCTACCTTGTAAATAAGGCAAGGCCCCTATCGCCATCACAACGTGAGTGATTTGGAGGGTTTGGTCAGCACCCTTGGGTTGCTGTGTGCCCAGTTGGTGCTCTTGAAACTAACTGGACCCCCTTCAGCATCCCCCTCTTCTATCCCTTTGCTTTTGCTGGGTAGAACTAACCTGGCAATAGCAAACCAATTGCACTCAGCAGCTCAGAGGGAGGGGTCCAGTTCTGGGACTCCCAGGAACTTTTCTGTCAGTCATCCAGAGTCAACATTTTCCTATGCATCAGTCTTCTTGCCCCGGGCGCTCCCCAGGAGGGAAGAGGAAATTTTCACTCTGAACAGCCATGTAAGACTGCAGAAATATAGTGAGGGTAGGAAAAATTCTCAAATGACAACTGTAAACCCTTTTGCTCAAATGTCCAATAAGACGGTCATTCAATTACTCCCAGTATATACTCCTTATGTCTCGGTTCTGGCTAATGAATCAAATTGAAAAGGAATCATACAGACAAATAAAAAATAAAGTGGTCCATTGGCTCATGGGGAGACTCCCTAATCTCCAAACACAGATGTTGTTTGAAGAAATAATTATGGTCAGGAGAATAGGTTAGATTGGGAGTAGCCCCAAGATAAGGGATGGGGATTGTATGGAGATCAACGTTTCCAATTCCATTAGAGTGGGATCTATTCTGAGAGATTCTTAATCTCTCCCCTATTCCCATGGTTCAATTTCTGTGCACCCCCTTGGCTTTCCTATAAATTCAATTGGTTTGAAGGAGGGTAAAACCAGTAGGAATAATTTCTTATCCCTAAGAGGATGGTAAGACCTCTGCTGACACAGTCAGAGAACCATAGCATCCCATTATGTAACCGATATGAAGCTTTGAGTAGGTTAAATGGGCAGGATTGACCGGGACCAGACCAGGGTGACCCTTTTTTTGGACAGTTAAAATTTTGGCAGGACCCCAAGAGTGCTTGGAATTCTGAGTTGGAACGTAGCGGGAGTCCAGGGTAAGGAGCTATGTTCCATATAAGGAGCACGCGCACACCGTCCACTTTCACGGCACCAACACCACTGCAGGAGCGCACACTGGATAACTGGCAAGGAGAGAAAGACTTTCCCAGTTGCACATTTTAAAAAGAACACTGCAGCCGGGAAGGAAGTATTCGCTTTGTGTGCGTGCTGCAAAAGAATCCAGTTGGAAGAGATCCTGCTGGGGTCCCATCAGTATTGGACCCTCTGGCTGGTAGTGTGAGGAGGCAGCTCTTTAATTCATATGCTAATGTACTTAACACCTTTACAAGCCCTTTTGCTCTGTCCCTTTGCTTGAAAGGACGTTGCGACGTGTTAAGTACATTCATATGTCAACAGGCTACAAGACCGACATGCAAATTCACTGGTCTATGGGCCATTAGGCTGATCTTCCCCAGCCCTTACAGATTTGTATGGCTGTTTGTGGCTGGTTTTATGGGCAGGTGGGCTGTCTTTACTGTTGATTTCCCTGATGTTATTTCATGCACTGCCTGCAGTAAACACAAATGCATGGAGTGCCCCATACCTTGTAAAACATGTAAACAGAATACCTTTACATGTTAAAAACTACCCTAATTAGCTGTCTCATTCAGTAATGGAGGCCACTTGCTGTCCAGTCCAAACCTGAAGACACACGCATGGCTATAGTAACAAGCATTGGCAAAGCCAATTGTTTTTGGCTATGCAAGAACTATTGACTTTACCCATGTTTTATTACATATGATGTACAGCAGCACATGCTTTAAAAAAGAGTGCTATGATGCAACCAGCGCTTACCGTGTCATAGCACTTTTTTTCCTCTTAAGCCATGTTGCAAGCAACACAAAGGAGGTGCAGGTGCCCGTGGCCTTGGCTGTGGTGCACAGAAGACCTTCATTGCTACTCAAAGGAAGAGAATATTAGAGGGATCATTGGTCAATCCTGATTTTAGAACTTTTCTTAACTCTCACAATAATATTAGTCTACAAGAGACATGGGACCCCAAATGTCTCTTTCAGCATAAAGGGAAGTCCATCTTATAGTGTCTGAGCTAGAGGAGGTCTAGTCACCCTTGTGAAGCTAGATCTGGTTAAAAACCCCAAGATGATCCTCACAAACTCCTCAAATGTTTTAGCCATCACACTGATTTTCAACCAGCCTTCAACCACTCTCTGTATCCCCACCTACATTCTGCGCGAGGTGGGCTGCTTCCTAGAAGCCTTCCTCCTTTCCCCTCCCAGTCAAGAGATTGATTTGATTGTGTCAGGGGATTTAATTCACAACCTTGTGTGGATTCATTTATATATGATACTAGGGAATCAGAGGGACTCACTATGGAACAGTTCCATGTAAATAACTCCACTCTGGGATATCTTCTAAATGATATGGTTTAACATTTTGATTTGTTAAATTTACTCCCTATACGAACACTTAGGCTCCAGGAAGGTATCCCTACTTTTAAGGGGCCAGGAGCAGGGACTACCATCGATTACATTTTTGTCTCAATGGGGGTTTCTTCTTCTCTGACAAGTTTTTGCACATCGTTGAACTCAAATAGTGATCACAACCGTCTGGCGGCCAGTTTTGTATTGGGGAAAAGTCATGGGCGTGTAAATGATTTTTTTATAAATACATAGTCATGTCCAAAGACACAGGGCACAGAATTAAATGCAATGAGGTAATTCCTGCAGAATGTAATGCTAATTTGTTGCTGTCTTGCAAAGAGGAGTTTGCAACTTGTCTTGAGGACGAGGCATCAGATGCTCAAAGTTTTATAGTCTTTGACTCCATTTGTAAGTAAATGAATCAGGCACTCACTAACTCTGACCCCGTAGGTCCACCTAAACCATGTGGGTGGTATGATAATAACTGAACTAGGGCAAAGAAGGAGCTCTTGACAGCACTCAAAAGTACTCCTTGGGATATGGACTTGGTTAAAAGATGCAGATCAGAATATAAAATTACTGTGTCCAATAGGACTCAAGAATGATCTGTGGATTGAGCTGCTAGAAGCCAGTTCATCAAAAGACAGCATCAAGTTGAGGGGGTTTTTGAATCACTCTTTTCTTAAGGCCGATCGACTCCATAATCAGGTGAGCAATATTCCAGTCTAGGCTTGGGTAAATCACTTTGCAGTTCTTTATGACTATGTAGTTTCGTACCTGTGTTCTCCCCCCACTAAAAATATAAATATAGATATTTTTTCCATACACTGGTCCAAAGTCAGAGAGGCAATTTTGTCTCTACCCAAGGGTAAGGCCACCAGTGCCAATGGCATTCTGGGTGATTTGATGAAATCACTAGAAGATCTTTGGGCCCCTCTTTGAACCCTTCATATTAATGCAGCCATTAGAGGCCCACACCCAGAGGCTTGGAAGAGGTCAGTGATAGTCCCTATATTCAAAAAAGGATACAGATTAGATCCTGCATGCAATAGACCAATTTCCTTTGTTCACATAGAAGTAAAAATCATAGAAAATGTGATTTTGTAGAGACTCTCCACCAGGGCTAATGAAAAAGAAATCCTCTCTGACTTACAATATGGGTTTAGACCCAGGAGTGGGATTATTGAACACATTGAAACCTGCACCTTCTGGTGTCCAAATATACTAGGGCCAGAGGGGGCTCTGCCCACTTGGCCTTTACGGACCACAGCTCCACTTTCAACTGTGTTAACAGAGATAAGCTCTGGGCTGAGCTGGGGTCCTTGGAGTTGATTCACACCCTTATTTCGTTTTTGAGAGATCTACACAGTGGCCTAACAGGTGGTTAGATATGGGCCCGATTTTGAATGTACCCAGACTTTTGAACTTTGGAAAGTCATCCGGAAGGGCTATATCCTTGACCCGCCTTTATTTATTATATATATTAATCGGCTAAAGAAGGTGCTACTGGACACTGGTGTAGATGTTCCTAGAGTTGGAGGAAGAGCTATTCCAGTGCTTTTATACGCAGATGATGCAGTCTTAATTGCCCTCACCGCAAGACATTTCAATGTCTTTTAAATGCTTTTATTAATTTTATGAATAAGTTGGACCTATTCATGAATTTTAAGAAATCAAATTTTACGGTGATACGCCACAAATAAACAAAAGTCTGTAATCATGTAATACAGGGGCAGGTTTTATCTAAAGTGGAAAACTTTTCTTCTCTTGGCATGCTACTCAACTCAGGGCTCAGCTGGAAACAAAGAGCTCTTCAATATCATCAGGAATCAAACCTCTAATCCTACACCCTCCTCAACAATGGCATCCAAAGAACGATGCCACAACTTTGCCATCTTTTTCAACGACAAAATCGCTAAGATTGATCTCTCACTCAGCTCAAATCTCATCCCCTCCACCGAGATCAATTCTAACGAAACTCCTATCGGCTCCTCCGTGAACCCCCCTAAACATTGGTCCTCCTTCACTCCCATCCAGGAAGCAGAGATAATCAAAATAATCTCCAATGCTAAACCCACATCCCACGCCCTGGATCTGCTACCTCCTCACCTGACCAAAGACATGAAGCTCGTCCTAGCCCCACTATGGTGCAGGATCATTAACAGCTCACTGAGCTCTGGAATCGTACCTGACTGCCTCAAAGTTGGCCAAGTCACGCCACTGCTGAAAAAACTAGGGCTAGACACTGAGGATCTGAATAACTTCAGACCTGTATCGAACCTACCTCTTTTGTCCAATATCTTGGAAAGATGTGTACTCCCCCAGTTGACCCAACACTTGGATGACATCAATCTCCTTGATCCCCATCAATCAGGCTTTAGAAGAGGCTGCAGTACCGAATCTGCAATCCTCAATGTTATAGACGATCTACTCAAATCCCTTGACTCGGATCAATGCTGCCTTCTCATCCTCCTAGATCTATCAGCCGCATTTGACACAGTTGACCACAAACTGCATATCAAGGCTCTTCAAGAAAGAGCCGGTCTTCAGGAGACGGTCCTCCACTGGTTCACTTCCTTTCTCCACAACCGCTCACAAAGAATTAAAATTAAAAACTTCGAGTCCGACCTCCACCCCGTCATCAGGGGAGTTCCTCAGGGGTCAGTGCTCTCCCCGCAGCTTTTCAACATTTACATTGAACCCCTCACCACTCTACTCAGGAAATCCAACATCCCCTTCTACTTATATGCAGATGACACGCAGCTTTATCTGGAAACCACATCAATTGAGGACATCCAAAGACTTAACACCAAGCTCATGGAGGTTCAACACTGGCTCACAAGTAATCACCTGAAACTCAATCGAGAGAAAACGGAAATACTCCTCATCTCCAACAAAGACGAAAACCCCCAAATCGAAGAATGGCTCAAAGCAATTGACGCCCTCAATGGTAACCTCACCATAGCAGATTCAGTAAATTCCCTTGGGATCACCCTTGACCCCGAAACTGGACATGAAGAGACACATTTCAAGAACCACCAAAAGTGCCTTTCTCAACCTGAAACTACTATATAAAATAAAACCCTTCCTCCCACCCAAGGACCTTCAACAAGCCACACAAGCACTAGTGCTCTCTAGAATAGACTATGGGATTGCGACCCTGACAGGGACAGCAAAATCTCTCCTCGCCCCCCTGAGGACAACCTTCAATGCAGCTGCCAGAATGGTTATGGGTACTAAGAAATTCGAACACATCTCTCCCGCTCTCCAAGGACTTAAATGGCTCCCAGTTGAGTTGCGAGACAGCTTTAGAACAGCCTGCATCACGCACAAAGCGCTACACACAGGCAAACTGGAATACCTGGCCGCCAAACTTAAAAGGGCCAGCCAGGCCACAAACCTCAGGAGCTCCAACTCTTTACTACTCATCCCGCCAAAAACTCGCAAGCAGAAAACCGCAGCCAAATCATTTGCTGGAAACGCACCTAAAATCTGGCACTCCATCCCCCCCACATCAGAACAACCCTCTCGTTTCCAAAATTCAAGACACTACTCAAAGCCCTCTTCCTTGACCGCTCTCGAATGAACGGATAGAGCATAGGATGTTCCTCAGCCAACGCCCCACCCTACCTTAATGTGGGACCGATGTCACTGTCACGGATCATGAAAACTCTCTTTGCACGAACCAATTGAACAATGAATACGCTATGATGATTGTCTGGTTTATATTGCATCCCACTCCCCTTTGCTTATGTACCTGTTCCCCACCCTGCGTGTTCCCTCTTGCTCTACCTATTACCTGTACCGTCTATGCACTCATAATTGTATATGCTGTAAAGCGCTCTGATACCCCTGGGTCCAGCCAGCGCTATATAAAACTCCTAAATAAATAAATAAAAATCTACTTACGAGAACTGGAGAAATCCTGCAACGGGCTGTCCCAGGCCTCCACAATTTTACTGGATGCATCGGGCACACTGTGAAATTAGGTGGTATGGCAAGATTGACCATGTGCAGGTGTTAGAAAACACATTTTTTAAAACGTATTGGCTGTGACTGAGGCCATTCCTAGGGAAATTATCCATGAAGATTTGAGAATGTCATATATTACAGATTTTATTTGAGTTCGCCGTATACTATTATAGTGCTCAGTATAGTACAAGGAGGAGCTGCATCTTAATTGGCTCATCCTTGAGGACTGAATGCACTTTGATAATGTAGTTCAGATACCATGTATACAATAAGTCAAAAAGTCTTTCTATGAGCTAGGGCGACCAGGACTATTTACGAATTCAAGAGTCATCGAGAAAAGTGACCTAGGTTGGGTCAAGACGGAGTTTCTCCAAAGGGTGGCAGCTGACAGGGAAAACACTACTGTAAAAAAGTAGTTTAAGCAGATGTTTGTTATGGTTAAATCTGTTGCCGGGAGTGAGCCATATCTCGTTTTGAATCTGTCAGCATCACTGTTTTTAACATTTTTTAGGTTGAACATTTTCCATCAGATGCTGTTCCCGAAGGGGGTTTGGTATATCCTGTCTAACCTGCCTCTCTGTAATTGTGACAACATCTCAATTTGTGATACCATGCAAGTTCTTCTCTTGTGCCCAAAGTATTCTAATCTCTGATATAAATTCATTAGATCTCTCCAAATTCCAGGTGAGTTTAAATATACATCAATGCACCCATCCTAAACCACTCACACATCTCAAGACAAGCACCGACCCACACACACAAACCCAAAGACAAACTTTTTAATGCATGATGCTTAACACTTGCTCTTTCAGCAAACACGCCATGGAAATCTGAGACCTCTCACATGGTAACCCCACTTATCTCCTCTTCCTTACGGACACATGATTGATCTCTGAAGCAGCGCCCAACATGGCCACAGCTATCCCAGCAGGATACATAATTGCATACAGATACTGAATTGCATCTTGAACACAGACCAGAATGAGGAATTGAACTCATATGCAAACAATCCTTCAACTGCACCACAACCATAGAAGCTGCAAGTCCATACATGGAGTATCTGCACTTCAAGCTGCTGACATCAGCAACATACACCCTAAGTGGAACCCTCATCTACCGACTACCAAGACCCTGAGACCACCTTCGCAGACATCATCGCCGACTTCATCACCTCCTTCACCATCAATTCCAGCAACTAAATACTGTTGGAGACTTCAAATTCTAGTTCGAAGACAAAAACAACCCCCAATACAACTGGACTCCTCAAGAGCCTTGAGAACCTGGGACTGACACATCACATCACCAAATACACACACTTCGCCAAGCACACTCTTGACCCAATTTTCTCCACCTTCAACAACATTGAAATCAGAACAACCATGTGCTCATCTGGACCAACCACACTGTCATCCAATTCCTCATCAGCATACTGCACCCAATGAAACCCACCACCTTAAACACAGCCAAGCAAGGCAGCATGCACTACTCCAACTGGGGAAACACTGCACCTCAATCAATTAACCTCCACCAACGGCTTCAACAGCTAATTCACACTCTGAGATAATAGATCATAAAGTGTGCAGACTCCTTGACACCCCAGAAACTCAATGCACATAGTATAACATGGAAACAGGCTAGTTGGAACACTAAGGAACTTCGAGCATCAAAATAACACTGCAAACAATTGAAAAGAAAATGTGGAACAAACCACCCAAAAAATTCAAAAATAACATATGAAACCGCCCTGAAATCCTACTACCAGCAACTCAAAGAAACAAAAAAGAAAGTTCTAGCAAAGCATGTAGACAACTGCCTCAACAGTGAAAAAGAAATCACTTCACTAGCAGCCACCACCAACTCCATCAACTCATCGCAGGAACTATGTGACAGCCTCCCAGAAGTTTTCAGTGACAAAATCAAAGCGTGAAACAACTTCGACCTCCAATTGAACACCCATACCCTTACCTCCAGCCTACTCTCAAACACCCAAGGAACTACCCTGACAGCCAGGGAAACTCTCACCACAGAGGAAACAGCCAGTATCATGAGAACAATACACTCCAGGGCACCTACAGACCAATATCCATACCACATCTACAAAATATGTGATACCCCTATCAGCAAAGTCCTCACCCCCATCATGAAAAACTTCCAACACTTCAGAAATGTTCCCAGAGACCTAGAAACACACGATGGTCAATGCACTGTTGCATAAACCCTCGGCTGAACCCACACAGCTAGCAAACTACCACCCAATCTCCCTTCTACCATACCCAGCCAAAATTATGTAAAAGGCCAACATAATCAAATCTTTCACCATCTCAGTGTACACCAACTCTTGGACAACACACACCCAGATTTCCTAGCAAATCACAGAACAGAGACTGTCCTATCACAGCACCCAACAACACCAGGATGATCAATGACCATGGAGACACAGCGGCCCTTACAGTACTTGACCTCTTTGCTGCTTTGACAGGGTCTCTCATGCAACCTTGATGAGAAGATTGCACGAGACAGGCATACAAGGACCAGCCCTCAACTGGATTTGCTTCCTCCTCACAGGGAGAACACAAATGGTCACCTGCTACCCTACACATCAAAAGCAAAGAACCTCAAGAGTTTTCCCTAAGCCCTATGCTCTACAAGACCCTAATAGCATACCACATCAGATACTACAGCATCAAAATACTCACCAGCACTCCCTCTCAGAGAAGACACCCACTACTAAAAACAGGTCCTCAACCTACGTGACGGCAGTAGCTACATGGATGAAAACCAACTTCTTTCAACTGAACACGGACAAAACTTAAGTGGTGATCTTTGGAGGTAAAACCACCTCCTGGGACATTGCCAGATGGCCCACTAACCTCGGGCCTGGACCCTCCCGATCCACAACCCATGCAAGAAATCTCAATATTACCCTGGACAGCAAGCTTGACATGACAGCCCAAGTAAACACACTGACCTCCCACTGTTCCACATTTGTAGGATATTACGTAAAATCTCCGAAAGGCTTCCTGAATGCACCAGTAAACTGTTACACAAACCCTGATCACTAGCAGACTCAATTATAGCAACACACTTTATACAGGACTCAAGAAACTCCTGAAGCGGCTCCAGGCCATCCAAATGCCACAGCAAGACTCATGCTCAACCTACCTCCTGGCACCCACATCACCCCTCCCCTCAGAGAACTGCACTGGCTCCTAATCCACAAACACACACAATTCCATCTGCTCACCTACACATTCATAGCTCTACACAACACCGTCCTGCATACCTAAACAGCCGGATACAGTTCTACACACATCCCAGGCAACTCTGCTCAGCTGAACCCTCACAGCCAATGCATACATTTTCCGAAATTCATGTGTGGACTGAAGATCCTCAAGATAGGATCAAATATGGATTTTAAAGGAATTTGTCTTGCTAAGTAAGGGAAACATCAAAGAGATTATTGCCTGAAGTATGTTTTAGTTTCAATGCGTGGTCATGATATAATTTCACCGTTATGCATTTGGCGAGCCGACACTTGCGTTATCGAGTGCGAGCAACACCATCCAAGATCGACATCCTAGCTGAAACAAAACAGTTTACTTATCCAGACTAATTGCTTTTAATTCCATATTTGATCCTATTTTGAGGGTCTTCAGTCCACACAGGAATTTCTTTGTTCTGAAGAGGGTCTACTAGATGTATCACAAGACAAGACCAAGCGTCTACATATCTAACCTATCTTCCACAAACAAAATGTATTTAGGAATTATTTATTGAATGTTGAATTGTAATTTCTATTTGTGAATAGGTGAAAGAAATGGGTTATTTACTATGAGACAATTTTATCTGATAGACAATCAATCTCTGTCATTTTTGTCTATGTGAATGTTGTTTTGTACCCTTCAAATTTAAATTATTTAATTATATACATTTCTACAAAAAAAGTATACACCTGATGTTGTTATTTTTCATACATTCATGTTTTTATTATCATAATTGATTTCTATAATTCATATATATGAGGTCACTAATCTGGGCACTCATAATTAACTTTGATAAATTGAGCTTGATTATTTTTAAACAAAATCCCCTACAGGCACTGTTACCTGATACAAACCTTTCATTACCCAAGCCATCAAGAGTTTATTGGGTTGTGCAATCTACTTAAAGGTAACTTTTAGAAAGTTGGCATTTTCCTGCCGTAGTCATTTGGTGCCTGCAACCTGAGGGTTCCGTGTAGGGTTTTGAGTGCGCAGGAAAATTGGCGCCCTGCCTGGTAGCGGTAAATTCGAGTAATTAGAAAATAAGAAGAATACGGTGCCACAAGGTCAGAGGAAACCCCAATAACCCCTGAAGGGAGTGGCAAGGGCCCACTCAGTGAGTAAAACAAGAGTCCTAGGCACCGTTATAGAATAAATATATACAAGCGTTTTTCTTTTCAGAGCAACATGAAATTACAGTATGGAATGGAGAAAAGGTCGACACAGGTTTTTTTGTTCTTTCCAAGTCGAAATGTATTTGAAAACATCAAAGAGAAAAACCAGCCGACACGTGTTTCGTCAAGCGGGTGGTACACCCGTGACTCTTCAGGGCTGAATGTGGAACAAGGATGAATGGGTCATGAGGCCGGTGATAATTCCAACCCGGCCTAGTCGGGTTCACAATAAAGGATAGAAGCCAAGGATGGCTTGTTGAGAATAAAGTACCACGGGATGACGGGCGGGTTCAGCCGTCAAACGTGAAGTCTGTAAGCTCCAGGGTCTGAGAAAAACAAGGTACTCTTCATGCGGAGACCCCACATTCACCCCAGTACAGAGATCTGGGCCTAAATCCATCGTTTTTCTGCTCCCATGCCATTCCAGTTTGAACCCAGCAATATGCAAATCAGTCTTGACCCTGTGCCCAATGGGAACGGTACAGCCCGAACTGCCAGGCCTGGTCCTCCCTGGACTGGAAACAAGCATCCTAGGACCGGTTTCGAGATTTCACCTCTCATCAGCCAGGATAGCTTGACTCCAGTGGCATGGAGAGCAGGGAACCCAAGTCTGGCCTAAAGAACAATGATCGATTCAACCCAGATCTATGACTAGGGGTGAGTGTCTGTAAAGTTTCAGCACTCCAGCCATCATCTCCTTGTGTTTGCATTGTTTGCTCTAAGCTGCCATGATATACACAGACATGGGTCCCTTGCACACTTTGCCACTGGATTCAAGCTTGTCTGGCTGATGAGGGGTGTTACCCAAGATGCTTGTTTTTTGACCAGGAAAGACCTGGCTCGGCATTTCGGACTGGACTGTTTCCATGAGGCACAGGGTCAAGGCTGATTTGCATATGGCTGTATCTGAACTGGGGTGGCAAAGTGAGCTAAAGAACGATGATGGATTCAACCCAGATCTGTGACTGGGGGTGAGTGTCTGAAAAGTTTTAGCGTTCCGTCCATCGTATCCTGGTGTTTGCTTTCTTTTCCCTAAGTTGGCAGGGTATGCCCAGACGTGGGTCATTTGCTCACTCTGCCATTGGATTTAAGCTAGCCTGGCTGATGAAGGGTGTTACCCCGAAACCGGTCCCTGGATGCTTGTTTCTGGTCCAGGGAAGACCTGGCTTGGCAGTTCGGGCTGGACTGTTCCCATGAGGCACAGGGTAAAGACTGATTTAAATATGGCTGGGTCTGAACTGGGGTCGCGAAGTGAGCTAAAGAACGATGATGGATTTATCCCAGATTTGTGACTGGGGGTGAGTGTCTGAAAAGTTTCAGCGCTTCATCCATAATCTCCTTGTGTTTGCCATAGGTTGGCAGGGTTTGCTGAGACATGGGTCCCTTGCTCAGTTTACCACTGGATTTAAGCTAGTCTGGCTGATATGGGGTTGTTACCCTGAAACCAGTCCCAAGATGCTTGTTTACGGTCCACAGATACCTGGCTTGGCAGTTCGGGCTGGACTGTTCCCATGAGGCACAGGGTCAAGACTTATTTGCATATGGCTGGGTTTGAACTGAGGTGGCACGGTGAGCTAAAGAACGATGATGGATTCAACCCAGATCTGTGACTGGGAGTGAGTGTCTGAAAAGTTTCAGCGTTCTATCCATCATCTCCTTGTGTTTACTGTGTTTATATATATGTGCATGGATGTGTATGCCGAAGGATGGTGCCTCAGTGTCTCTCTCTGCTGAGGTGTATGGATGTCCATTGTATGTCTGTAACATCATTCAATTTGTTTGCGCAAAGGCCAATCCCAGGCTACTCAAGTATGCCGGGGAGCATAGGTAGCATTAGCCAGCGAGAGAAGTGGTGACAGGTAGTAAACAATTATGAGAAGCCAGGGATGAGCTAAAGCTTAGAATGGGCTCCTTATTGTACACTATGCCAGAAAAATCCAGGTAAATATTTATTTTCACGTTTCTGACCCTCTTCTCAAAACTTTTCTAGGATAAAGTGTTATGGAATAGCTGTTTGTTTTAGAATTATTTACGTGGCCTGATTTGCTCTACTTGTCAGGATGTGACGATCTGTAAAGGTTTTTCTGCAGACGCTTAGATCGTTTCTGTAAACTGCTTGTAATCTCACTGCTGGAACGAATGATGGTGCTTTCGAGGGAGCAAAACACAGCCAAGAAAAAAATATGAGCTTGATGTTTATTCCTCACAACTGTTGTTCGTTCACCTAGTGATTGCCTGAGAACATGGGGGCATATTATCAAGCACAGCGTTAAAATTATCGCTGCTTTAGCGGCAGAAAACTGCCGCTAAAGCGGCAATAATGGGCTTGATAAAATGCCCTTAAGAATTCCAATAGAAGCCCATGTTCAAACCGGAACATGGGCTTATATGGCAATTCACAAGGGCATATTATCAAGCCCATTATCGCCGCTTTCGCTGCAGTTTTCTGCCACTAAAGCGGCAATAATTTTATCGCTGTTTCTTGATAATATGCCCCATCATTTTTCTGTGGTTAAGATGATCAGTGTGTTACATGTGACATAAATCTGTGAGCCCAAAATGCTTCTCTATGAACTGCTGTTTGCCCCACATTTCAGCATCCTTATTGCATGCCTTTGACTTATTAGTGTACGTTTTGTTTTCTTAAAATTAACTGTGTTCTTTCTCAAGGAAGAACATGGCAATATTTTATGAGTCTGCCTTTATAAATGCATGTAAAATCTATTGCATTTTGGTGAATTTTTAAAGAGATTGTGTTGGAAAATTCCAATTTCTTCCCATTTTTAAAAAACTTTTCCAGAGGGGAAGACCCTTCAATCATCATTTCCCTTAAATTGCATGGACAAACAAACTCATGGTTTGTTCTTGCGTATCACCACTTTCAAAGTTTACCAGCCGCCACTGTTCTATATGCACAAGGTATTAGCAGTTTCTATGTTTAGAAAGCGGGGCTTTAATTAAATGATGCACAGTGTCATCGGTGGATCACAGTGAGCTATGAACTGCCATCAAAGAGCTGCATGCAACTGCATGGTACAGGTTACAAAGTTATGGTTTCTTCTCAGTTTTCCATTATCCTGATGTTGCTGAAAAGGGTTTGTTTGGGTAGAAATAAATTCTTATCATTAAAGTTAATGCTAACTACTGTGTTATGTCCTGGATCCTGAGTGTGTGCTTCTTCAGACGAAGCATTCTTACAAAATACCTACCAGTATGGGTGACGTGCATCCTACACCTTCTAGTCCCTGATGCCTTATGTAACATTTTCTATACACTAATTTACACACAGATGATTCGTTGTCTGTGTGTGTGTGTGCGATGTAAAGTGCTCTGGTACCCTACACTGGTATGAAAGGCACTATAAAACAAATGAAATACATTTGAGTGAAAGGCACTGTTGGTGATAGTGAGAGAATCATTGAAGAGCCACATCAAAGTTTGTTGGGCCCGATTCACAGAACTAACTTAAGACAAAATCCTAAATTTACTACCATTTTGCCATTCACAGAAGGCACTTACTCATTTTGGTATTCACAGAAGGCACTTACTCATTGATAAGTAAATGCCTTCTGTGAATACCAAAATGAGTAAGTGCCTCAGAAGGCACTTACTCATTGATGAGTAAGTGCCTTCTGTGAATACCAAAATGAGTAAGTGCCTTCAGTAAATACCAAAATGGTAGTAAGTTTAGGATTTTGTATGAAGTTAGTTCTGTGAATCGAGCCCGTTGTATCCTGGTGCACAGTAAGATCATCATTTACCATGCTTTAGAGGCTCATACAATTGAATATAGAATGACAAATGTGTTGTAGAATGCATCATGTTTTCGCGAATGTTCTTGGGGGTGCGAAACTAAAGGCTGTAAGCTGTCAGTTTGTTTGTAGCTCACAACTTCTAGATATCTGCAAATGAATGCAAATGTTTCAAAACATATCAGCAGTTAGGAAATCACAAATGGACCACATGTTTGTAATTCCGGTGTGTGCTGGAAACAATTTTAGTAGGATCAAAACAATCAAGACACTTTAACTGGTGATGTTCAAATGAAAACAAATTTCCACACATTAGTATTTGTGTGCTGTATAGATTTATCAGTAAAACGGGATGTAGGCATTTTGCTTCCATTCAATAGAAAATGTTCTGTATGTAAAAGACTGTGCCTCATTCTACCCTACAATTATGCCATTAACACTGTATACAGTTTCTAGCCTGTAGCATGCTTCTGTGCATCAATGAGAATCTGCAGTTTACAGCTCACAGAAATGAAACAGCCCAATCAGTATACTATTTCCCATATACAGGTAAAGTAAGGATGGCTGATATATGGCTAGCCAGGGCATTATATAGTAATGTTAACTCCTATCTAACCGTTCTAACCCACAATAATACCATAACGCTCAGCAGTCTGCAGCAATGTATGGCAAATGCAGGCTGGTTAATAATTCCTTTTCCCTGCTTCATGCTCTTACTCACACACAAGACCTGTCCGCTATGGGTCTTATCCATCACTGAGCACTGTACCAGGCCCTATACCACTCATCACCAGCGGAACAGACATGGAATACCTGAAGCGATCTGACACATAAAGCTGGCCCCTCAGAGAACTGCACTCTAGTCCAGCATTGCAGGTCCCAATTAGCTACATCCTGTATGTGCCGCTTTACATCTCACAATGGCACTGATGTGTCTGTAAAACGTACCTTTTGATCTGAAGTTTTGTCCTGAATTTTGACCTTCTTTCCTGAATTTTTCTCCTGAATTTATTTTTTACACTCACTGTCCTGAATTTGCACCCATGCCAGTTGGTCACCCTCATCACGAAGCACGTCACGTTATAGGCCAAAAAACGAAAACCGACTACAAAGTCAAAGCAGTATAGGTAAGTCATACAGCTAAACGTTGTAACATGATACAGACATATATGAATTCATTTTAATATGTGACATTAATTGGATTTTTACATGATATATGGGATATAATACAATAAGAATAATATGCTGTTACGTTAAATACAGAATACAACATGGGTGCTATAACTCAACACCCTGCAGCAAACCAGCCACTTTCTCTTTTATCTTGACGTTTTTTGCCAAATTACGTATGACCTAAATAGTTCCCGTTAGCCTGTCGCTCTGAAGATTTACTGTACGATTCAATTTTCTTGAGTGTTTACGGAATTCGCGCAACATCAGGGAATCTGCACTCAGTATTTTTCAGCTTTCTAAAACGTCAGGCGGTCTGCTGTACTCCTTACAAATACAATTCTGTGTGAGACACAGATACCTCCTTGCATTAGCATCTGAAAGGTCAGCTCGCGCTGCTGTTACAGGCTTGCCCTAGTAATCGTTTAAATTAGGATTGGTGACTGTATCGCCGCTGGGACTGCAGGACGCGAAGCCTGGGTTAACAGGATCATAACTTTCAAATCCATCTTAATTGCCGTGAAATGGTATTTGCAACAAATGAGAAAGAGTCTAAAACGATTTCTTAGGGACCAGGTTCTACAGTGTCAGGAACACAATTCTAAAATATATAAATGTGGAAACATATCTTTCAGTTATTACTTATTTATGATTCAAATATGGGATACATATTCCCCTTAGAGCATCTCTTTCAGTCACCTGTGGTTGTTGATACGGACAGCTGAATTACAATATAAAAGACAAATTAATGTTTCTTTTGTATACTAACTCGATGTCAGAATTGCCGGACAATATGCATCTAATTCTATTTAATTGATATTCGTACAGCAAAATATAGACTTATGTGTACAGCATAAATTAACTTTTTTGGCGGTGTGATGAGCAAATTCCAATACGAGTAAGCCTGCCATTAGATATAATTTGAAGATTTCCATGCATAGTGTTATGTCGTGGGCCCTAGGCCCACATGCTGATTAATGACTGATGCGGACACCGTGGCTATCCTTGATCAACTGGCATCGAGCACGTGCACTCGGGCCCTTTTAATAGCAGGCTCACGTCACTCGTGATGCCTGTGAGGGATGCGTGTGAGGTGCCTGTGTGCACACTCCCATAGGGGATTTGCTACTAACTCTGTGCCAGTCGAGACACTAGAACGTGTCTCGCAGGACACAACATTCCTCCCAAATTTTAATAAAAACAAAGGTTCCCTAGTCCAACCTGTAGGGAGAAATTACAAGGAAATATACACCACAGGGTCCATCAGTTTCTCGGGTCAGGCATCCAGAAGACAGCAGACCAGGACGGGTGACTCAGACGGCAGCAGGGCGATCTTTGCGGGCACTCATCATTTAACCTGGGCGATTCAGGACACGAATGCTTGCTTGGAGATGTCAGTTGCATTCTAGTAGTATGTCGGTGGAATCATGCCCTTTGGTCCCAGATGGCTTCCTTTCGCTGACCTGGAGGATGGTATGTGGTGATTAACAACAGTTCATTAACTGGGTGCGTCAAGATCATGGTTGGAGTCCATGGAGAAAGTTCAACTGGATTATTTCTTTATCGCCTGAAGTCTCTCTTAGGCTGTCTTGCTGTGTCCGGTGACCTGTTGGTGGGGCAATGTCTCTTCGAGCTCTCCCGCCTGGGGAGGCCCTTCAGCGGGCTTGCCACGGGACTGCTGGTAGGCTGCGATGGGGCTACGTGTGTGCCAGCTGGGGGCAGCTGCAAACCACCGGTGAGCCAGTAGCCAATCTCTCGCACAAACCTCAAGATTGTATGGGTCTTGGTCAGGACACGCTCTCTCTGCCGCAGTTCATGTGCAGACCAGGTTAGCAGGTAGCATATGAGTTTTCTTATTGGCTCGTTTGGCCATGGCGTAGGACTCCACTCCATGTGTGTTTGAGATGGTGTCGATTGACGCACGTGATGAGGACTGGCGTGGTAGCATTGCCAGCCGTGTGGGGAATCTGGACAACGGCGGGTGATGACTTGCCTTCATGGATGCAGGCGTCTAGTCTGGAGTCGATCACCTGAGGCAGGGAGTGGCCAGGTACCTCCATGTTCTCTGGGGAGGCACTTGCATTCATCTACTTGTACTTCTTGGGCTGTTGGGACTTTGATGACGGAGAATTAATGAACGCGCTGAGGAACGTACGACTTGAGACTCGGTTTGCGCAGGCTGTGTGGCTTACTCTCGGACTCCCGCTGTGCGGTTGCCAGTTCCTTCTCGGGTTATCCCCCTCTTCCTTTGCTGTTCCTGTGTCAGGACTCACTCCTGTTGTAGCTTGTGTTTTCTTCATCGTCCTGCCCTGCCACTCATGACTTCCTCTTCTGACCTCAGCTGGTTGTCCGATTCTTGATGTAGACCCTCTGGTTACACTTCCGCGTTTCTTGCTGAGTGCGGTGTCATGCACTTGGCACTGATGATGTAGCTGCCATTGAGCCGGGACGACAGGTCGCAATGATTAACTAGGGAAGGAAGTTTTGGGATGGACATCGCAGCCACGTGACTGCCTCTTCTGAATCTTGTCTTGCACCTCTGGCATTTACGGTCAGGAGCAGGAATGCCACTCGACTCCAACACGCTCCTACTCCGGGTGTTCCCTCTCCAGGGAATGGCTTCCACGGGCAGGGGTGAGCTGTGGTGGTGGCTAGCCATTGGTGTTGTACGACTCTCCTCTTGTCAGCCTTGGGTCACTGACGACTCCTGCGTGCGGCAGTGTGAGGGAGGACACTGTGTTGCGTTTGGCCCCTTCCGGGCTCCATTGCTGTTGTGGAGATGTAAGAGATCTCCCTGCTGGTTCCAGCAGTGCTTCTTTCCTTTGGAGAGATCTCTTTCCCTCCTGGGCGTTCACCTCTACTGACATTCTTCTGGGTGCACATGTCACGCACTTCGGACTGCACGCGCTTCACCTTTCCCTCTTCTGGCACTTGGCGTGCCTGCTTTCCTTCTTTGTGGTGGTGCTTGTTGACCAATAAACAATACAGTTCAAAACGGGGGATCTAAGGGAATTTTTAATGACCACGACAAGATTTATTCCCCATCAGATGTTTCAAAAAACAGTATGAAATCTTGGGGTCA
Source organism: Triturus cristatus (assembly GCF_964204655.1). Taxonomy (NCBI): domain Eukaryota; kingdom Metazoa; phylum Chordata; class Amphibia; order Caudata; family Salamandridae; genus Triturus; species Triturus cristatus. The sequence goes on from NC_140587.1 coordinate 681,715,172, forward strand.
ATGGACAAACTATTATAAAAAAAGTGTATACAAATGCTATTCAAATTGTATCAAACTCTCAGATCTAAACCAATGACTAAACCTCACAGCATAAAACTGTGGACATATCCCTTTATAGGACAAATTCCCTCACTCACCGTAGGTGACATGCTTCATCATTTGGGAATCTCCTCCCAGAGGAAAAACCTAGTTCCTCCGGGGGCTACAACCTCCTCTCTACGAGGAAGGAGCTCAGGGATGTTTTTTCAAAATATAGGTGGAATTTACTAAATCCACAAATGATGAGCTTGGTAAATGTGAGGAAGGACGCAGCGCAAAAAATAATTGAATGTGCAGGAAGTGCAATATAAAACTAGTTCGAGAGTGTAAATCGGAAACTTTATTCTAATATATTCCCTACTAGGATTAAAAGAAACAGTGCACCAGCAGTATAAATTTAAACTGCTTTGGTGAGATGGAAAATCGTGGTCAACATGTTTCAGCCTAAAGCCCCATTGTGGGCAAAGCTTTCATCAGGACCTCAATGGTGCTGCTGCATAAATGTGTGAAGTGATGTCAACACAAAAGGATACACAAACAGGAACTAGAATCAGTCATCTGTTCTTCTAAAAAACAATACCCGTAGTCCGCTGGGTATCCATTTCATCTCAACCTGGCAACAGCTTAAGATGGGACACCGTTCTCTCCGTCGGTACTCCGGGCCCAAAATGAGCCTGTAACTGGAGGTCTTAGGCTCATTTTGGGCCCGGAGTGAAATGGTTACCCAGCGGACTGCGGGTATTGTTTTTTAGAAGAACAGATGACTGATTCTAGTTCCTGTTCGTGTATCCTTTTGTGTTGACATCACTTCACACATTTATGCAGCAGCACCTTTGAGATCCTGATGAAAGCTTTGCCCACAATGGGGCTTTAGGCTGAAACATGTTGACCACGATTTTCCATCTCACCAAAGCAGTTTAAATTTATACTGCTGGTGCACTGTTTCTTTTAATCCTAGTAGGAAATGTATTAGAATAAAGTTTCCGATTTACACTCTCGAACTAGTTTTATATTGCACTTCCTGCACATTCAATTATTTTTTGCGCTGCGTCCTTCCTCACATTTACCAAGCTCATCATTTGTGGATTTAGTAAATTCCACCTATATTTTGAAAAAACATCCCTGAGCTCCTTCCTCGTAGAGAGGAGGTTGTAGCCCCCGGAGGAACTAGGTTTTTACTCTGGGAGGAGATTCCCAAATGATGAAGCATGTCACCTACGGTGAGTGAGGGAATTTGTCCTATAAAGGGATATGCCCACAGTTTTATGCTGTGAGGTTTAGTCATTGGTTTAGATCTGAGAGTTTGATACAATTTGAATAGCATTTGTATACACTTTTTTTTATAATAGTCTGTCCATTGACCCCAAGATTTCATACTGTTTTTTGGAGCTTGTTGACCGCCAGGGGCATGTGACGCTCTTCTCACGTGTGGGGGCGTTGGGCCGCCGCTGATGGCGCACTCTCTGCACCAGTCTTTTCTTGCACTTTTGGCAGGGGGTAGCCTCCCTTGAGCTGTTACTTGCTCAGTGATCACCTTGCTGAGACTGATTGTCGGCGTGGCTGCTGTGGACTTTTAGCCTCTCTTCTTCGGCTGAACGTTACATGGTGGTGCCTGGGAAGGCTTTCTGTAGAGTGAGCAGTCTCTCTATGTCAACCTGACATGCAGTCCATGGGGCAGGTGGCACTATCCTGATCCGTCTATTGCTGTGACGTCTTGACCATTGCTCAGTGTCTCCCACTCTGTCCTCTCCTTCTGTTTGGGCTGCGCCGTGACCAGTACAGTGGGTGTGGGCACTTGTCGTTTTAGGTGCAGTGTTGTGTTACTTCATGCACTCACTGTGTTGCTACGCACGTGCTTGGCGCTGTGTTCCTGAACTCCTGGTACCTAGCTGTCCATTATCTCTTCATCCTTAAAGTTGTGTAGTGGCTTGGCACCACTCTGGTATGGCGGCTTTCCTGTGCACTCGCTTTATGCACTTGTCATTCCTCACTGTGTCCCTGTCCAGTGTTGCCTTTCTTTTTTTTTTTGCTAGTGCATTATTGTCCCTCAATTGTGTGGTGCTGCAAGATCCAGCTCTGTGCTGCTGCTGGCACTGGTTGTGTTCTCTAACTTATTTTATTTTTAACACATGGATAACCTTTTTTTCTGGTACTTATTGCAGGCTCAGCAATGGGTTCCCTTTTCATGCATGCTTGTCCATATATTCTTTATTCTAGCCGCGGTAGCGCAAAACGGCCACTAGATGGCACTGCAGGGCAAATTATAGCTGTCTGCAGTCATTGTCCTTCCTTCTGGAACCATACTCGGTTCTGTGTTGCTGCCGTTTGTCCTGTACTTGCGCGCTTCGATGGGGCAGAGGAATAGAGGGCAGGCAACTCGTGGTGGGTGCTGCCTTCTTTACAGCCCTGATACCCACCGAGCTGCCGACACACCTGGATGTTCCTGGGCCTCAGTGCACTGCACCAGCGGTCCTCGTGGCTCCACGGCCACTCTGCATTCTGCGGTAAGGTTTCTCTCTTTTTCTTTGTATGTGTTTTTTTTTTCACATTTTAATTGGGCGCCTCAGCTGCAATTATTCCCATGCCCGGCAGCCCTCGTGTGCTTCGGCACTTTTCATTGAAGGCCGCAGAGTTTGCACTTACGGCGCTCTGATTGTCCGCTGGCGGGACGCGGTCTCTTCCTTACCCCACCCCACTGCTGAAGCCTCGCAGTTCACACGCTGAGCAGGGGGTGTGGGGGTTTGGTGCTGTTGCCAGTATGGGGCATTGTTTGTCTTCTTCGAGGGGGTGACGGAGCGGGCCACTGCTCCCCTTTCTAATCTCCCCTCATTACGCTCTCTTCACTGTCCCTGATGTCCCGCAGCCAGGGCTCACCTTACACCCGCGGGCTTTGCAGGCGGAACAAATGTGGGATGGGCCCCTCCTCGATTGCACTGCGGCCAGCCTTTATCCCTGCAGTCCTCGCTGGACACTGCTGTGCACCGGTGTTTCTCTGGTCAGCAATGGGCCGCTTCCCCTTACTTTGCAGGGCTCCATGACAGCCTGGCATGTGTGCCTAGTAGGCAGCCTTTTTCTGTAGTCCATGCGTGCCCCCTAACCACCTCCCGTAGTATGATTGCTATCTGTGACCAGTAGGTAGAGAGGGCAGGGCAGGACCATAGCACGTGTAAGAGTTCAGCATCTTGTTCAGTACATCTCGGGCAGTTCGCTGCCACCGCCGGAAACATTGTGTGTAGTCGATGTGGTGTGAGGTATGCTCTGTGTGGTATAATATATTGAATAAGCTGGAATTGGGAGTTGCGGGAGACCCTCCTCGGGTAGGCGAGAAGGGAGGTCCAGTTTTTGTCAGCTAGGACCCTGCCCATGTCCGCGTTAGGCGTGAGGGTATATGTGCCCATATACCTCGGTACAACCACCACATCAGGTGTCTGCCAGTGCCCATTAGGTGTACCAAGTTTACCAGTTCATGTGTTGATGGTTCGGCCCGTCAGGCATCGAGCCCCCGCTTAATATATCATATAATGCTTGCATGCGATAGAAATAGAGTGTGTGGAGCCCTTGCTCATGTACAAAATCGGTGTAAGTGAGTAGAGTGTCATCTCCGAATAATACACTGACAGTGGACACTCCAGCCCACTCCCACCTAGAGAGTTGCTGTTGTGTCAGTATACCGGCGGAAGTAGGGTGTCCCGTCCAGGTCCAAAGTCTTGCTCTCCTTCACGTTCTGGGTGCCACTTTTATGCCCAGTCCAGCTGGTGGGTAATGAGCTCCTCTTTTGTCTAACATTCCCCCTTTCCTGGGTTTTACTCCAGCCCGGGTAGTGACACAAAAAGCTGGTGTTAGATCTCTTTGTGTGCCCAGGGAAAGTCCTTTTGAAATGAATTAAGGCCGTGCCCAACTCCTCCCCAGCCATGATCCAGGTCAACTAGTCACTGTAGTAAGTACATTTCTGTACACATAATATTAGAACGAGCAGTTTAAAATCCTATTTATTAAACTACCAGCAGACAAAGGAAAAAGTCAAGAAGTGTTTGAAATAAAAATAGCACTGAGTGTTCCAAACAGTGAACTAGCAGGACTAATATTTCCTGTCTGATTATTTTCAGAAAATAAACCCAGAAATATACATGATCTCCAGAAAATGTTCTGCTCACTGTATAGTGGCGCTGTGCATCTTTACATGAAATCTCACTGCAGTAAATTAGAGTGCCATTCTGTGTGACTGATGGCATGGGGATTAAATTAATGTCCCTTTATAGAACTAGCAATTGATAATCCATCATCTTCTCATCCTGTAAATCTTGATTATATTATGAAATGTCAGGGCTTGCAGCTCCTGTCGTGTAATGAAAGTGCTGTAACATCAGCTCAGCTAAAGTTAACAAAAATCCTGCTCTCACTGAACAGACATTTGCAAACTTATTTGAACATGTTAAGCTTATGCGCTTAGAACTTTGAACTTTCTCCATGATCGCTGACTCTAAAAGCTCTCTTTCTTTAATATGCGTGATCATTTGGTATAATGATATATACAGTGAGGTTGAAGATTAGCGTGAACCTTACTGAATGATACAGTATGACACTTTTATCGCTATTACACGATTTAAATATATTTACCCATCACATTATCATTATAACGTCTCATATTTATAGTTTTATTTGTCAGAAGAACGACATTTCTGAGGATGAATGCATATAAAATCTAAAAACTTAAATACTCCCTGGTTTACATCCCAACTGGCTCGAGCACGCCTGCACTGCAGGCAACTGGAGCGACAGTGGAGAAAGGGATATATGGAGGAACAAAAAAAATGTTTCAGGGAAGGTAGGAAAGCGTACTTTCTCCAGGTTCAACTGGCGAAAAAGGAATTTTTTACAAAAAAAATTAACACAGCTAAAGACAATCAGAAAGTGATTTCTCAAATTGTGAAGTCTTTTATTAAACCTATGGCGGAACAAAGGGAGCTTCCAGCCTCTCAGCCACTATGTGACCAGATCTCCCTGTTCTTCGAGGAAAAAATCCTTAAAATTCAGAGAGACTTTCCAGGCTGTAACCTTATCCCCGATCCTCTTTTGACGGATAGCTCGACCTCTATCTCCACTTTCGAACCTGTGTCGCTAGATATGACTCTCATGGTCATTGAAAAATGCAAATCGGGATCACCATTGGATGCCTGCCCTCCATCAGCTCTACACAAAATGTTAGAGGTAGTAAATCCTATGATTAATCAGATTGTCAATTCGTCCCTCAGGACGGGTGTTGTTCCAGCTGACTGGAAGCTGGCGCTGGTTAAACCACTTAAACAAAAACAACATATTGACTCGGCTGTGCTCTCAAACCTTCGCCCCATCTCACTTCTTCCAATTTTGGGAAAAATCACGGAAACCTTTGTTCTAAAGGAGCTAACAAAATTCTTTGAAGAGCACCATATTCTTCATCCTTTTCTAGCCGGATTTCGGCCCAAACACTCCACAGAGTCAGCCCTCATCGAAGTCTCCGACTCCTTGAAAATGATTGCAGATAGAGGCAGGAGGGCGGCTTTGATTCTTTTGGATTTGTCGGCTGCATTCGATACGATCTCCCATGACATTCTCCTGAGGCGTCTCGAATGCAGCGGCATTTCTGGTATGGTGTTGAGGTGGATCAAATCCTTCCTGGCCTCTCGGAGACAGGTGGTTACCCTAGGCTCGTTCCTCTCCTCAGAACGCTCCATCTCAGCAGGAGTCCCTCAGGGATCTTCCCTAAGCCCGCTACTCTTCAATGTCTACATGGCTCCCCTCATTACCCTGATTAATTCTTTCAGGATTGAGGTAATGTCATACGCAGATGACACTCAAATGATTATCTCCTTGGAGAATGACTCCACGCAAGCTGAAATAAATTTCAAACTTTGCTTGACTGCGGTCCTTCAATGGATGTCGAATAATCATTTGAAGTGCAACACGGACAAAACGGAGTTTCTTCTTTTAGGGGCAGATGTCCTCTTCCAGCCATCTAAATGGTGGCCTGATGGAGCACTTCCACCACCTTAGGTTGTGAAGGTTGCCAGGAATTTAGGAGTTCAATTTGATAACTCTCTCTCTTTCCTCCCCCATACCAAAGCGGTTGCAGGCATGTGTTTTGGTCTAATCAAAACCTTAAAAAAAATGTTCAAGTTTCTCCCTCTGTCTGCAAGAAAGTCTGTGGCAGTGGCCCTGATACTCTCCCGTATTGACTATTGTAATGGCCTTTTGGCTGGAGTTAATAGGTCAGTTTTAAAGAAGCTTCAGGTGGTACAACATGCCGCAGCCCGCCTGGTGCTTAAGCTCCCTAGAAAGTCTTCAGCCTCTGCAGCCTTGAATAAACTTCATTGGCTTCCGGTCCCCAAAAGAATCCTTTTTAAGATTCTTCTTATTACGTTTAGGGCAAAAATGAGGGTTGGTCCCAAATTTGTGTCGGCACGCTTCACTCCATACACTACTACCAGGTTGCTTGATCTTCTTCAGCAAATCTTCTTAAACTGCCCAACTTCAGATACAAATTTAAAGGCGCTAAGAACCCTGGCCTTCTTGGGTGCCAGAGCCTGAAATAAGCTCCCAGCCCAGATTAAACTTTGCAACACTGAACTCTTATTAAGGAAAGATCTTAAAACTTGGATTTATGGCATCTCGGAGGACTGCTGTCTTGCTTTGCTCTAATTGCTCTTAGCGGGTCAATATTCTTTCTTTCTCATCACCGTACGACGTCAGCGCCAAGATACTCCTCACGGAGTGATAGCTGCGCTTTATAAATACAATCTCAAATCAAATCAAATCAAATCATTGCACATCAAATATCAACCCCGGCTTAAAACTCCAAACTTTAGAATGCAAATACATCTTTCCCAATCCTTCTCTGGCTGTGCCCTGAGAAACTGGAACTCACTCCTGTATGAACTCTGACAAATTACTACAAACACGACTTTCAAGAAGCAATTGTTTGGCCACCAGATGATGGGTCTGCTGAGGCTGTAGACAGTGGTGGACCGACCTGTGGAAGGCACATAGGAGCAGATTTACAATAACTGGCGCATCCCTGCATATTATCAGGGATGCGCCAGTTATTTTCCGTGACTCAAAAATCCCCTTACGCCACCATGGATGCGCCGCATTGACAATGCAGCACACCATGGCGCAAGGATAGACAGATGTGTGACGCATCTGTCGCTGTAAGGGTGACGCAGTGCATTACATGAGTTGTGTTGCAAGCTTGACGTAACTCCAGCACTGCAAGGGTGCCCCATGCCTGATATGCTGCATCACTCCTTACGCCTGCTTAACGCAGGCGTAAGGATTTGACGCAGCTGGGACGTAAAAGTGAAATCTTGTACATTTCACTGCGTCACTTTTACGGAGCTTCCTTGCGACGGAACGCCCACCCTGCATACATTATACCTGACGCAGGTATAATGTTGCGCAGGGCTTTACAACGTGACGCATCTCACTAAATGCGTCACGTTGTAAATATGTCGCATAGTGGCGCATTGTTTACGCCGCCGCTGCATTACAAAAGTGACGCAACGGTGGCGTAAAACTGTCTCAAGGGGCTTGTAAATCTGCCCCTATGCCCTTTGCACAGACGGTAAGTAACCAATCATGGGGATACCAGATCAACAACAGAGCTGATATTAATGAGTTTACAATGATATACAGCTGGACCCCAGTGTCTATCATGACTGATAAAAGACGAACCAGATGCCTGTATGAATATAAAGATGACAATGAGGATGTTTGCTGTCACAAAAGAGCTAGTTTGGTCCACAAGGTCTGATTCAGAGCCAGTTCTTAACAAAATTACAGAACTCTGTGGACCTCCGCCGCATGCTTGGAAATTGTGACACTGAACAACTAAATATACATTTGAAAGACAGCTCGTTCTCCCAAGAGAGAACCAAAATGAAAATAATCAGCATATTCAACAATTGTTTATTCTCTTCTTTCCTAGTGATTTTTATTGTTTTATGTTATGTCAAAGATTAGAATTTTTCTCCTTCTTTTGTGATGCTCATGGTTAATTGATTTTTTCTTCAGTTAACATGTCTTTTTAATGGCACCAGTTTTATAAATATATTCCCTGCTTGTGTATACAAGGTGGCTCCTCGACAAGGGCATCAAGGGTGCAGCCCTGCTACTTGTGGGATGCTGTGCAAAGCCTTCTGACCAATCTTATTATTATGCAGTATGGCATTGTCCATAAAATCATGACTTTTTTGTTTTCATGAACACTGGAAGTGTGCAGGTCAGTCCTCTCTGCCTCTCGACCAGGCTCCTGATGACAGAAAGAGAAGGAGGGGCGTTGAGGTGGCTGAGTGGCAATCCAGCTATGTGGATGCCAGGATTGTGCATCTGAGGGGCGAAGTTCAACTTTAGATCATTAGAGCAATATGAAGTATACCTGCTCCAGTATTTAGTATAGCTGCTAAACCCTGGCTGTAGGGACATATATCAGTGCACTCCTCAAGCCAATGAGGAGCCACACAGAGTAAGAAGGGCAGGACCCCAAACATTGTGCCAGTTTATGATGGGTCTGTTCTTCCAGTTCTATCAAGAATCAGAGAGGGCTTGAGGTGGGGATTCCCCTTTGGAATCCTGTCTTTGTTGCTCTTTCTCGTTCCCCCTTGGAAATCATGCCTCGCCAGTTCCGATGTCCAGCATGAGAATTCTGCCCTGCTGCTGCCATTGTGCCTTGGAATTGCCAGCAAAGGAAGAAAGGTAAATAAAAGATCTTGGGGCATATGTATGAAAGCAAAAATTAGTCGCAAATGCTGCGAATCGCAAAAAACAGCGTTTGCGACTGATTTTTCGCTATTTCATATGTATGACACACTTCCAAACTGAAAAATAAGAAATCGCAAAATTAGCGATTTCTTAGGCTGCGAAACAAGAAAACTGCGAATTTCCTAGCGAATACCTAATTTGCGATTCCTTAGCGTTGCGAATATCGCTAACAAGAAATCGCTAGCTAAGAAATCGCAAACACATGTATGAAAAAATCGCAAATTGCGATTTCACGAAACTCGCTAATTAAGAAATCGCTATTAACACCAATTGCTTGCAGGTGGTAAACTGGTGCAAGGTACAAAAACCAGCCCACAATGCAACAAACACACCCACAATGGCTGCAATGTACGTGATAGCCAGGAGGCTGCGTATTCGGGCCCTTGCACACAGGAGAATGAGACAGGAACGTATCTTCAGGCTGCGCATCACCCTGTTACAGAACACTGAAGAGGAGATCTATGACAAGTACAGACTGCACCCACAGACCATAATGGACCTGATTGAGGAGCTGAAACCCCACTTGGAGCACCCTACTCGCAGGACACAAACAATTCCCACACATGTGCAGGTCCTGTGCTCCCTGCACCTCCTCGCGTCAGGGAGTTTTCAACGGGTCATAGCGGAGGTTGGTGGTGTGTCACAGAGTGCACTTTCGCGCTTCTTCCATGCCTTCCTAGATGCAATGCTACTGAGGCTCCCACATCACATTTACTTCCCCACCACCCAACAGGCATTACAACAAACGATACTGGACTTCTACCAGATTGCACGTTTCCCCCACGTCATCGGCTGCATTGACGGGACCCATGTGGCCATCACACCCCCAGCAGAAACTGAATATGTCTACAGGAATCGGAAATGCTACCATTCCCTCAACATACAGATTGTGTGCAACGCTAAGTATCACATCACCGACATCGTAGCCAAATACCCCGGCAGTACACATGACTCCTTCATCTTCCGACACAGTGGAATACACAGACGTCTGAGTGCTGGAGAGTTTGGGGAGGGGTACCTGCTCGGTAAATACATTGCATACATCAATACATACACTACATCAGTTGACGGGGGGGACATTGACTCACCTATTGTGTTTTTTTCCATGCAGGTGACAGTGCCTATGCAGTGCGCGACTTCATCCTGACCCCATACCTGGATCCTGCAAATGCAAGTGAGAGGAGCTACAACAGGGCACACAGATCTACACGCTGTGTCATTGAGCGAACCTTCGGAATCCTGAAGAGCCGCTTCCGGTGCCTGCATAAGAGTGGAGGCGCACTGCAATACAGCCCTGAGACCTGCTGTAAAATCGTGGCAAGCTGTGCAATGCTACATAACATGGCAATGAGGAAAGGCACCACAATTGATGTGACCGATACAGACCCATCGGATGACGAGCGCCCTGCTCCCCCTGCCAGACCAGCACCAGGAGTTGGGGCAGCTGCTGGACGCCAGAGACGGACTGAGATCACACAAAACTACTTTTAGGTGAGTATTGAGGAAATGAGACTACAAAGCCTGATGATGTGTCAAGTGTTTAATCACACTTAACATGAAAGAAATTGTAATTGTCCCCAGCACATGTTGTACACACAGTGCAGAGAAGGCACAAGAAATAGGGCAAACAGCCTTTTGCGGGTTAATGCACCCGTGTTGCAGTCAGTGTCCCCGCAGATGATCACCTCCGTCGGTGCCGTCCAGGGTGGTTGACCCCCATGGTGCGCCCTTGGCCTGCTACCTGTCTGCCACTGCGGCGTCTTTCACCTGGCAAGGTTGGAGTGATGCTGCTGCGACTCGATGTGTCCTCACTCTCAGCAGAGGCCATTAGTGCGCTGCCACCTGCATTGGCTGTCTGCAGCTGTTCCACAGCAGTGGTCACCTGCGCCAGCCCTCGCGCTATGTCCTGGCAGCAATGTGCCATGTCCGCCTGCATGGTTACGCTTCTGCGTGTGAGTGCGCTGGTGGTGGTGCAGAGGCGGTTGACTGCCTTGGTATAATTGTGTAGCCGTGCATTGGCACGTCGTCCAGCCCTGTCATTGGCAGCTTGGGTGTCCCTCAAAGTGGCACAGAGCTCTCGTATTGCCGCTACCATGTTGCGATTGTCCTGATGTAGGCGGCCTAGCTGGCGATTCATTGACCGCATTGCCTTGCTTTGCAGGCGCTGTTCCTGCAACATGCACTGTTCCAAGCCGGAGAACACGGTGCCTTCTCCTTCTGTTGCAGTGCTGCTCCTGGGCCTTGACCTGGAAATGGCCTGTTCCCTTTGCCTTGGTGTTGGTGCGTAATGACGGGGCATGTCTGTCACACCCTGACTCCCCTCTCTCCTGTCGGTGTCATCGCCTGTTGCTGGGACTTCATCCTCAAATGGAGGCAGTGGGGGCACATGTGCGCGCTTCCTGCGCTGAATTGGCTGCTGCTCTGTCTCATCGCTGGAGTCCGCAGGGTCTGCAGGCTCCTCTCCCTCAGCGCTGTCTTCTTGTGGCATGGCGTGTGCTGTGGATGTAAAGGGGACTATATGAGTTTGTGTTACTGTCTGCATGTGGCACTCAATAAAGTTACAAATCTTTGACGGCTAATCTCTGACACATTTCTATTCAATGATCCCCAAAACACATATGTTGCATTTACTTGTGATGGTGTCATGGACACACAGTCAGACACAGTACTACGAGTACCATGATGCATTGCTGGGTGTGCTGTAAGACCTGGGCTGGATTGGCATGGTGGGAGTTAACTATGCGCATTTGGGGGAGTGTGCAAGGGATGGGGAGGAGTGCAGGGTGATTTGGCATGCATCTTACCTTGTCTGCTGGATGAGGGGTCGGAGCTGTCGATTGCAGCCACACCACCAACGCTCTCAGGCAGGAGGGTTGACTCCACAAGCTCCTCATGGGGGGTTGGCTGCTCTGCAGTGGATGGTCCTCCTCCAGTCTGACTGGCATCCTTGAGTCTGGCTGCCACCCTCTCCTTGGACCTCTGGCGCATATCATACCACCGCTTGCGCAGCTCCTCGATGGTGCGTGTGGTGACTCCAACAGCATTCACCTTGCTCTGTATTTCCAGCCAGATTTTCCTCTTCCTGGCCTCTGGGACTTTGAGTGCCTTCTTCCCAAACAGGAGCTCATGGCTGCAGACCATCTCCTCAATGAGGACCTCCTGCTCCTTTTCTGAAAACTTGTGTTTTCTCTTTCTTTTTTCTGCATCTTTGCCCTGCTGGTTTTGTTTGGGATCCATTGCTGGTTGCTGTCTCCAGGAAAGCCTCCTCACACTCCACAAGCAGCCTCTGGGTGTGGCTCAGGTGAGCAGGTGCAGGCAATCACTACAGTTTCCTGTTTGTGATGTCATCAGCCTGCACCAGGCTTGCAGATTCCCGTTTTTGCGATTTCTTATTTAGCGAATTTCGCTATTAAGAAATCGCAATACGGGATTCTGCGAATTATTTGCGATTTTTAAGGAATCGCAAATGATTAGCGATTTATTTTATACATCCCGTTTAGCGAATCTGATTTTGCGAATCGCAAATTCTCGCAATTTGAGATTCGCTAAAGGGGAGTTTGATACATATGCCCCCTAGTGTTTGTTTATGTGCATTTGTTAATGAATATGCGCTTGTAAGTGATGGAGAGAGAATGAGATTGAGTAAGAGTGTTGGTTTAGTGTGTTTGAGATTGCCAATGAGAGAGAAAGTGAGTGTAATAGTTAGTATGAATAAGTGAAAATGAGGGTGAAGGAGTGAATAAAGGAGAGTGAAGGAATACAAATGAATGAGTGAGGGAGAGATTGTGAGAGACAGTGGGAGTGAGTTGGGACTCAGCTGTCAATGGTACAGTTGGTACAGTTGCACCAGAGCCTAGAAGCCTGAGGAGACTCATTGACTGTTGGACCCGTCACAGTCGGGGTTCAGGGCTGCTCACAGCCCTGAAACCTCGCTGAAGGAGGTTGCAGACAACATTAGACTGGCCTTGGACAACAGGCAGTCAGCCATGCTCATCCTGTTGGGTCTGTCAGCCACCTTTGACACCATCTCCCATCGCATTCTAGAACAGCGGCTCTTGGAGGTGGGTGTCAGGGGTGTGGCCTTGGACTGGTTCAGGATTTATCTTACTGATTGAACCACCACTGCAAAATGGGCACCCTGGTCTCTTGCAATCAGTCTATAAGCATAGTAGTTCCTCAAGGTTCCATCTTAAGTCCCATGCTTTTCAACCTGTACATGACACCCTTGGCCAGGGTGATCAGATCCTACAGTTTTGATGTGGTGTCATATGCTGATGACACTCAGCTATTGATTACCCTGGGCCCCGATCCCACTGACACAAAGATCCGTTTTAAAATCTGCATGACCCATATTGAAAACTGGATGAGTACCAATCACCTGCAACTTAATGGAAGTAAGATAGAGGGCATTCTTTTTGGTCAGGCGGATGAATACTGGTCTAGTGACTGATGGCTTCAGAATCTGGGCCTGTGTCCATCTCCCAAACCTGTGGTGCGGAACCTTGGAGTGATGATTGACAATCAGCTGTCAATGAAAAGCCAAACAAATCATGTAATCGGCATTTGTTATGGCATTATGCATAATCTACGCAAAATCTTTCCATGGATCCCCATCAAATGTAGAAAACCACTTGTCATATTGACTATGGAAATGCCCTGTTGGCCTCCATAAACGAGGAGCTCTACTCCAAGCTTCAAGTTTTGCAAAACACCATTGCCAGATTAGTATTAAACCTTCCATCGAGAACCCGATCATTGCCTAGTCTGAAGAATCTTCATTGGCTCCCTATCAAGAAGCGAAGCAGCTTCAAAATCCTGTCTTGTTTATAAGAACATGTATGAAAACGGGCCAAGTTATTTTGCAAAAAAACATAGCTGGTATCAGCCAAGTAAGACGCGCAGGTCAAGAACTAAATGTCTCCTTACCCCTTGCAGAATCCACACTGCCAGGAACGGCGGTAGATCTTTCTCCTTCCTTTCACCTGCTTTCTGGAATAAGCTTCCATCACATCTCCTCTCCATCGCTGACCATAAGCTATTCTGCAGGGAATTAAAAACCTGGTTATTTGACCATCTATAATGCCCGCAAATCTGATCATCAGTCTTCACGGAGTCTACGCTAGCGCCATGAGACCTCAGCATGATATGTGCACTTAATAAGTCCCTCTGACTTGACTTGACTTGAGGAGCCTACTGACACCTATTGATTAAAGCAAAGTGTCTGTACATTTGGAGTTCAGATTAGACCCTGATGTTCACCAGCAGTTGTGAGTGAGTAAGTAAGCATGTGTAAGTGCATTTGTGAGTGACAATGAGAATTGAGTGAGCGTTTGTGGGGAAAATGTATGTTTGAGTGACGGTCTGTGGGAGTGAGTATGAATGAGAATGAATAAGTTAGAGAGTGTGAGCTAGAGAGAATGTGTGAGAGAGAATGAATGGGACAGTATGTATGAGTGAGAGTGAAGGTAAGTTAGTAAGAGTGTATCTGTTAGCATGTTTTATCCTTGTGAGGCTGCTGCTGGCCACAGCATACTCAATATGTTTCTTGGCTGATAGGAGCACCCAAGGCAACTTGCTATTGCTGGAGAGGTGGAAGTAATAAGGGTCGACACCCATTGAAAAATGCAAGCCCTGAAATACTGGAAATAATTCTTGGCGTACAGGAGACACATACTGCAAAATGCTGGTGCTGGCATACTGGAGGTAATACTTGGCAACCAGGGTATTTTGGAGCAGGGAATTCTGATTGGAAGAAGCAAACATTGAGAAAATTCTAGCTATCACATATTGAAAGTAAGTTGTTTACATATGAGGCACTCGTGGTATGTGGGCAATATCAATGAGACAATTCTTGTGTTGACATATTGTATGCCATTCTTGGCACAAGGAGTTACCTATGACGAAAATTCTGGCATTATTACAATGGAGATAATTCTTAATGTATAGGGAGCACCCAAAGCAAATTTGGAAAATATTAGGTGAACCAGTGGCAAGTATGACACCTCTCCACTTTCAGAGATCACCAGCTGCCACTGATTTAATGTAGATAACTTGAAGCGTGCTCTGCTATTGTTCATGTATTATTAATAAAATGAATTAAATACAACTATCAGCAAAATAAAAAAGTGATCAATCTGGTAGCTAGATAAAGTAGGGCTAACACTAGTTGCAGAAGAATATGATCATGCGGGCTATAGGATCTTTGCTCCACTTAAAAAAAGAGACAGAAATATTTTAATACCCACTAGCACTTTTAAAGATTTTTGGGAAGAAGAAAAAGAGACTATTTCTTATTTCTCCTAAAGCACCTGAAGGGAACTCAAATTCCATGTGTGATTGTACATTAGACTAGCATTTAAAAAAAAACCCGAAAGAGCTGAAAAGTAAAAGACCGTCCCCCAGCCTGCACTGCCATAACTCCTTCTGCAAACGTGTCATTAAACAATGGGTGCAGCTTACATAAATCTAAAAGACATGAATTCACCTTTTCGTTCCTCACCTGAGACATTGAAGAAATTGCTACATTTAAATAAATTATAAGCATTTATTAAAGCCAGAGGAAATGGCTCTCTCAGTAAAATATATCTCAAACCATGCCTGCATTCATCTCTTGAAAGACCTGCAGATCACCACTCCGATAAAAATGTCTTGGAGACTCAACAATGAATATGTACACCAATGAGAGAAAGTCAGAACAGTGACAGAAGACAGATACCATTCTTTATTACCCATGAAACAACATATACAATTCCATTCCTTTACTAGAAGGTGCCATGTAAGTAATATGACAAAGTGTAATGCATATAAGCTGAAAAATGGGCTTCATTCTTTTAATGTGACCACCTTTTTTGCCTTTGGGAACCATTTTGTTTTGGACTTTTTCCTGTGAGTGAGTCTCACCCACAGTAATCACATGGCAAATTGACTGTGCATGTTTACAGCCATAGTCTGCCTTTAAGAAAAGTCTGTTGTGACACAGCTAGGGTAAAGGAAACTTTGCTGATTACCCATGAACACAAGTACACATGTGTAAAAATGTGCGTTGGCTGCAAATGTGAGACCACCATCATGCGCAGCCCAGCAACTGAGCACAGGTAGCCTGGCACAGAGAGTACTCTGCAGGGTTAGATATTGACCTAGGATAGGACTATAATATTAGTGGGCACAAATAGATAAGGTCAGTTTGGTTTACTGTTTTGTCTGCAGTGACACTTTATTATACACATGGGGGAATTCTGCCTTAGAGTGCAGTTTCACTTCCCTCAGGCCTACAAAGTCACAAGACTATACAGGTATATCTTATGGTTTATCCATAATGGTCATGTTTCTCTAGCTTCACTCAGGATCAGAGCCCAGGCCTTTTCTCACCCTGCTGGGCCAAGATAGTTAAATTTCTCCCAGCAGAGGCAACAAAGGCCACCCCACACAAAAAGAGTAATTAACAGTGCTTTCACCAGCTCGGAGGAAGGGGTGGGGATGATAATCTGCTTCTGTTAATTACCTGTCACAATGTACCCGGACTAGGGACAGGCTAGGATCACTGAACAGTACAGACAACAGGAGCTTACAAAGCAAATGGCTCCTCCATGAGGCTTTGGTCAGAAAGAACCTGGAAGTGATATCTGATAGGAGCAGGTCATCCCAGATTAGATGTGAGCAGCGACCTCCAGATATCGCCATCTTGAGCTGTTCCAGCATGCTCTGCAGGAGGATTGAGACAGGGTGGAGAGATGATGTGGTACCATAGGATTGGGCTTGGGTGCCTGGCTTCTAGAACCGCCCACCCCCTTTTAAAAAGCTCTTGCACAAGGGAAAGAAAGGCTTGTTAATTCTGTCATTCCTATTTGCTGCTGAACCCTGGGACTGCGACAACCATGAACAGCTGGAAGGAGAAACCCCCTGATGCCCAAAAGGACCTAGGACTCTGTCACAGTTGGCCCCAGGACCAGTGGGCATGAACACCAATCCACCAAAATGATGGGGGTGAGAGCAGGGTGTGGTGGAGAGCATACAAGCAGACTTCTTCCTGCCCAACTGGAGCACTGGTGGGAGAAGGAGAACAGGCTGACTTTCATGCTAGCCGAGGTAGGAGGTTGAGCGAGAGGGAACTAGTTGGGGTAACGGTGGCCTTGAGGCTCCCCCGAGTGCCTCCCATTTTACCTGCTTTGGGGGTATCCTGGATGGGCCTGGTAACCCCGGTATGAAGCCAACATGTGGTGCCTTGCACGGCACAGAACAAAGGAGAACGACATGGCTTTCCCTGGCAAAGCGGGAGAGCTAATGCTAAAATATTAACTGCTCCTAGCTGGAGCACCCTATCATGTCCTATGAGGTTTTCTGATTTACATATTTTAGTTGCCGTGTGGTGGCCCCAGTATGGCAGAAGCATCAACAACAAAATTAAAAGTATTGCAGGGTGTGCAAGAAGGCAGCAGCTCAACTTACTTCAAATTTGAAAATGAACCCTAACTTTCTGCAGTCATAGAATCCATGACCCTCCAGGATTTATAGGCTTTTGTTTAAGGGGCTGGTTCTATGGCTGCATTTTACGTGGACTGAAAGAGGCACCCTCTAGGGAATGTTTTTGTGGTTGCATTTTATGTGGCCTAAAAGTATATAAAACGCATTATTGATATATTAATATTGATAGTGATTACTAATCAAGGTTGATATGCTTTGATATTAATAATTGCATCTACACATGGTTATTATTGATTATTACATTTATGCAAAATATGATGGTATTTTTAACATGTGGTTAGTTGTTCTTGTAATTTGGTGGGCCCTTGATAATGCCATTAGGCCTATTTTATCTAAAGCGTTACCACTTATATTGTAATGTGTTGTCTGCGGTAGGTGATTTAGCACTGTAATATTGAGGGTCATGACACTTTGGGGTCAACTATTTAGTAGTGTGTTTAGGAATGCAGTAAATGTACTTTTCCTTTCTCTAAAGCATAAACACTGACTGGACAATCATTTACTGAGTGGTATTTTTGCATACCAGCGAATGGTGATTTCAGCCCAAACCACCTCCTCTGAGTAGGACTTAGATTGCTATGCATTATGACCATGAGAGAGTCAAGCGCCCCAATCGGTGCTTGGTTCCTAGTAAGAGGAAATTGCAGACCTATTACTTGTACAGTCCTCACATTTCGCACAACAAATTAACCAATTTCCTACAAAATATTAATGTAACATTGCGTAAGCTAGTGATCTAGAAACTAAAAGCAGAAGACAATGCATCAAAGTCCTATATACGCTGGCCATTTTCTAAACTGTCCAATGTACATAAAGTAAACTAAAAAGTATAAGAGCAGGAATATGATGCGCAATTATGGTAGTACATCAATAATGTGAGATCAATAAAGAAGTTAGGAATCAAAAAACAAAGAGCTTCAAATGTGAATTTAAAATCAGAGAATGGAGTGCTACTTTATGAAGATATGGAGATTGTTAGGATACTTTGGCCCAGATATAAAAAGATGCCATGCAATGAAGCACAGCAACCAAAGTTGTTGTGCTCCGTTGTATGAGAGGGGGATGTTATATGGTCTCATTAGGCCCAGGAAGGAACACCACCATTTTACTTGCTCACATTCGAAGTTGACATCTTTTTCTTAAACGATGACATTTGACAGACATTTGCTTGCGTACTTGTATGAATAATGTTCCAAGAAGTAACCTTGCTTACATTTACACATCTTCACAGGCATATTATCAGAGCCTTGAACCTTCTGTACCAAAGCTAAAGTTCACTGTGCAAAATGATGTTGTTTATTATTGTTTTCTCAGCGACAGCTTTTTCAGGATAGAATCAATAATGGAAGCTTGACTGGGACTTTGGCATGGCAACATGGAGGAAGTTTACTTTATAAATGATATGACCGTTTGCCTAGTTGGAGGAGCATATCACTGACACTGTCAATGTTGTCCCATGCCGAATTTCCACCCCAGTTGAATCCTGTTTACCACCTGAGAATGGATGGTGCCCAGCTCGACACCAAGACGAGCAACCCAGATGTAACATACCCACAGGTAACTGGAGAGTTAGATCACCTAATAGAGATTACCCACCCTAGGCACAATATGATAGGGAGCGCTAGGTAGGAGCACAAATATAACTGTACCTGCACATATATTCTATGTAACAGCACAATGGTTGAATCATTCATTGTCTTTGTCATCCTCATGATGCTCATTACACTATTCTGTTTCCTTCTATTGATTATTGCAGCATATGTATTTTAAGCAGAAATCTTATTGCTTGAATATGAATGAATATTGAAATATTAACTTGAGTATCTTGTCCCTTTGGGCATGCATGAGTTACCAATCGACAGGGTTCTTGATCTGTTGCCACGATTTCCTTGGGGAGTCATGGATATCACGTTCTGAGGTTACACATACCAACTGTTACCTTACTAGATTAGGGGTTCAGATGGTGCACTGTGAACTAGCCAGGACTCAGGCCAACATACTCTGATGGTGTGCGTTGAATCAGTCTTGCATAGTTTACATTAATGCTGTCCACCAAATTCACAGTTTTACTGAGAAAGTATAAACCATACGACAGAGAGAGCAGGGAAGCATCATATCTACTGGACTATAACAGTTTCCTGCTCTCTCCCTAGTGCTGGCAAACAATCAGGGTGCCTAGCACCACACACACCATTGCACCATAGTGCAAAGGAGTATGTGTCGTGTTGAGGATAGGTTTTGTAATGGACAGATACATTTCCGTTAGAACAAATTATGCCAAGACAATCTTTAAAATGTTTCCCATTTTGGATGTGAGCTGTACAGTGCAACACACATGCAAAGTTGAAAAGTTTGCAGAAACAAAAGCATTTTTGCGCCTTCCTCAAAGAATATGTCTACTGTTATTAGGAGATAGGGATGTGTATAAAAAATATCGGTGGCTGGATAGGATCGATCATATGCCAACCATGGAACACTTCCTTGATGCAAAGTAATGAAAAGCAGTGCAAAACCTATGAAGCAGTAGGAGAATGACAACAACAGGCGGCAACTGCTTTCACTGCACTTTGTTTACTCCCATGAGCTTCATTGCAAAGCAAATATGGAGGCTGTACTGTGCTACACACACAATTAGTAAACCTGAGGCAGAATGTTTTGAGCAGGCATTTCCAAAGTGATTACATGTATGGGAGCTTTTGTATATTAATCAGAAAACCCAAGAATGAGTGAATAATCAGATTTGTGCAATATTAATAATGTGAAGAATAAGAATCTACACTCCAATTCATATGTTTATTCTGATGTTACTATTGCCTTTGAAACAATATTTATATGACCTGTTAAAGTGTATTTTCCTAGCTTATGCAAACTAGGCATCAGATAGACTTCAACGCCTTCTTGCTCAAAACGGATGTATGATCATGTTCATGCTCTGTTTATTATTTCAGTTGCATGTAGTCAAGCAAGTCATGTCTGCTTATTTCTGACTGGCACTGTTCTTGAAGAAGACTGTCTAGAATGTGCTCAGTAATGTAACATTTCTCCAAGATTTTTCAGCTTGCATGCAGTATTGCATTCATTCATAATGATTCACTGTTTATATAACTAGATGTCTCTGACACCTCCGGCTGATATTAGATCAGAGAGGACTGAATCAATTTTCATATAGGTGGACAGTGCATAGGTGGTAAATCTCTATGATGATCCTAATGTCTTATTTCTGACTGGTGGACAATATATTTCTTTGCTCACATAATCATGATTCTGCTGGCAGAGAAGGTGGCCACATATGTGGCAGAGAGGTTTCACAAACAAAGAGGTGCGCAACTGCCTTAAGGCCCCCACACCTGGAATTTCTTCCCAGATGATTACCTTACTAGCCAAATACATCCAGGGACCCCAAGAAATAGATCAATCACTCATGGTGGTCATGGCAAGATAAATTGCTTGAATTGCCCTGCCCCCTGATGACATTTCTAGACATAGCAAGGGTTGCCAATACCTTGGAGTCCCTGGAAACCCTTCCTGGTTGGGCCCACGGGCCAGCATCTTTCTAGGCAATGCCAATTACCCCCTCATTACAGAGCAATGACAGTCCCTGATAATCAAGATTGATTCCAAGCATGGAGATCTGGCCACATTAGAGGCTGAACAGATTGTATAAGGTTTTTTTTTTTTAGGACCCGTTCATAAAAGAACTAAGCAAATTCATGGCTAGGTTCAACTTCCTGACCAAGGGCCAATCCTCGATGAGGAAGATAATTTATCCTCTGGGTTTCACCAGGGCAGACCGTGGTATTTGTCTCTTGGCCGGCTGCTACCAACATTAAGCTCCTTCCAGAGGTCAAACCCCTAAAGAAGGACAGTGGCAGGACCAGAAAAGGTTCAAGGGCTTCTACCTCACTCAAGGATACCCCCGCCACAGAGACTCAAGAGGCAGATACAGAAGTGACCAGTCCCAAGGCTCCTCACATGGTGAGTGTTCTCCCTTCTTCCCATGTAAGAGTAGGGGGCAATTACCCACGTCTAGAGGACAGTGATATCTGACGCGTGGGTTCTTCAGACCATCTGGGGCTTCCACATAGAGTTCTATGGTTCTCCGGTCTGACCTCAACCTCCTCTACCCATTTGGGTCCCAGACAAAGACACCACCCTGGTATCTGTGGAAGAACTAGAACTCCTTTCCATTGGACCTATCATTACTATGAACCCTCACCCTCGAGGCTTCATCAGCAACCACTTCCTAGTGGAAAAACGGGACAAGGGTCAATGCTCTGTTATAAACCGAAGAGCATTCAACAAGTGGATGGTTTTCTGTCACTTCAAGATGGAAGGAATCCATCTTTTACAGGATCTTCTTAAGCCCTATGATTGGCTAGTGTGTCTAGACCTCAAAGACGTGTACCTTACACTCCTGATCTTCCAACCCCACAAGCGTTTTCTACAATACGTCTGGTGTCACAATGCTTCTTTTCGGGCTCTACTCGGCTCTATGTTGCTCACCAAAATTCTCAAGTCTGTTGTGAAACTTCTCTGATCCAAGGAAATATTCCCTATAATATATCTTGATGACCTTCTCCTCATGAATCAGTGCCCTTGGACCCTGACGGACCATATCCAATTCACTGTCAGCCTGTTCCAACCTCAAAGGTTCATACGCAAGGAGAAGAAGTCAGTGCTATCCTCGATCCAATCCCTAACCATTCTTTGTTTTATGGTCGAATCGGTCCATGCCACCTCCAGCCATCCCTTGCAGAAGGTAGCAAAGATATGCCACAAACGACTACACACACTGGCCTCCCAGTCCACGTACCTATGGCAAATCAAATAGGTGGTGGGTCTACTCTCTTCATCCAATCAGAGCATCTTCATGGGGCCCTTACATTATTGGGCCCTTCAGAACCTCAAGATTGCCGATCTCAGGAAAGGCCTTACATACTCTCAGAAAGCTTCCCTTTCCAACAAGGCGAAAGCGAAGATTCACTGGTGGTTAGCTCATATGGAGGCCTGGAATGGCTGAGCCATTTTCGAAGCCCAACCAAATTTGGTCATAGACTCGGATGCCAGCAGCACAGGCTTGGGGGCAAGGTGTGGGGATTTCTTCACAGGAGGAAAATGGTCCAATCAAAAACAAGCTCTTCATATCACCTGTCTGGAGCTATTGGCAGGCTCCTTCTCAGTGAAATGCCAGACCAAGGAGAAGGCTCAGTGCTGTGAGCTTCTCAAAATGGACAATGTAGCTGCAGTCAGCTACATCAACCACCTCAGAGGTACCAAATCCAAGCCCCTTTCTCAAACACCATATCTCGGTCATGGCGGAACACATCCTGGGGTCAGCCTACCTGGTTGCCAACTGGAAGTCTCACTACCTCTAGGATCTCAGCCTGTGGAAGATAGATGCCTCCATGTTCCAAGCCTTACAACTCAAATGGGGCCTGTTCACAATGGACCTGTTTGCATCCAGAATGGATAACCAGTTAAACAGGTACTTCAGTGGGTGGCCGGATCCCAATGCCTTGGCGACAGATGCCTTTTTTCAGGACTGGACAACGATGGTGGGATGTGCCTTTTACCCATTCTCCATGATCATGAGATTAGCGGCACAGGTAAAGAGACAGCAAGAAGGCGTGGTGGTTGTGACCCCCTCTTGGAGAACTCCTTTTTGTTATCCAGTTGAAAAACACCTTCTTTTGAATCCATGCTGCTGAGATAATTACTTATGCTTAATACATAACAATTATGACTTGGTTGGTCTGAAAATAAAATAAATGGACTGTTAAAGACTTGTGTACTCGCTTACTCATGTAGCCAAAATATAGATTCCATCTTTCACTCACACATGGATGCACACAACCACACATACTCAAAAACACCTCTTCACTCATTTCAACTCCCCATTCTTACTGTTTCAAACATTTTGTCCCTTACACACACAACTCTTACACTCTACTACTTCTCAGTCATAGTCATGCACACACACCCTTATGATTTTGCTTTTACTTTGTCTCACACATGCCCTTACATGTGCTCTCACACATATGCACACCTACTCTGAGTGTAGCAGCAGTTGTTCTTGTTGGCAGTATTAGAGTCTGTCCATGCCTGCTAATTGTAGGCAGCATTCCTGACATAAGAATGTGTGTCACTTTACTAGGTCTGGGCCTTAGTTTACCAGGAGCTGACAGCATTATTAATCTTTCTGTTTCCTCCTGGGGTTGGATTGCGAGTCCTGGAGCTGTGTTGAAGTCGCACACAGACCGCGGTCTTTCAGCCACCTAACGTGAGCCTGGTTAAAGTCTCCGAGGCCAGGCTGGGCAGCACCAGTACAGTCTGTTACCAACAGTAGAGTATGTCAAGGTCTCAGTGAGATCGAAACATGTAGGGCCATCACAAATCGTCTAAACAAGATGTAAATAAAATAATGATTAATGAATAATCGTGAGTGAGGCCCGCACCTCAAGAAAACATTGCCCACTGGACCTAGCCCACCCGGGGGCTTTAAAAAAATGAAGGGCGGAAGCCCATGCTTCTTTTTAAACATTTTCTGCCAGACTCGAGGACCCAACGCGATTTTTTTTTTTAAACTGCTTTTTTGGCCTGACTTAACCATTTTCAACCCTTTTTTCTTGTGACTCAGTTTTACTTTTACTTTAAAAAAAGAATTATTGGGGAGGGGGGCCGTGTGGCCCCCCTCCTGGGCCACTTCTGGCCCCAGGGACCCCATCCCCCATGGTCCCGCCAGCTCCCCGCCTCTTGCGGGAGCCGGCATTGCTTTTTCACACGGGGAGCTGCTGACATGCAGCTCCCCATGTCGAAAAGCAATCTGCTTTGGATTTTGGAAGCAAGAGCAAGCAGAGTTTGCTCTTACAGGGTCATAGCAAACAGCAGTGTCCCGGGGGTGGGCATCCCGGTACACTGCAGAAGCTGGCCCTGGGGGGTGGCGGTCCCCAGGGACATCAAGGGCTCCAAGCAAAGCAAAGCCCTGGGTAGGTGGTGGTTCCTGGGGCTCGGGGGTCCGTAACGGACCCCTGCATTTACATACTTAGTACCCCAGGGAGGTGGCAGTCCCCGGGGCATGTGGGGGGGCTCGAGCCCCCACACACTGGCTTATTTTTTTAAAAACAGCAAGCCCCCCCCCCCCAGGCGTGGCTTGGCTGCCGAGCGGAATGGCTGCCTGAAACCGCAGCTCCGCCGATCGAGCACAGAAATCCTTCAATTATTAGCTGAACTGGGGTGCGAGCTCGGTCCTCCCCGCCCGAGACGGTAGTCCTGGGTGTCCGCCCTGTGCTCTGGCTTTTCTGACCCCGTCGGCGGCTTGTGGACGGAGAGCGGCCCGCGGGCGGCGCGGAGTCGTGGCGGCCTACGCCATTCGCTAGAGCCGGGGCCTTGCGTGTGGAGTGCCCGAAACCTATCCGAGGGGTGAGGCAGAGGCTGTTCGCTCGCCCAAAGAAAAGCGCACCCCGGCGAAGGTCTCACCCCCTACGGCTGTCGGAGTGAAGCCGAGGAGGCGGCGGCTGGTGTGGAAGACCGCCGAACGTCCGCCCCTGGATTGCACGACGGCGCACGGCGACGGGCCCGGGCGGCTGATCGCAGTGGCGGCCATTTTGCCTGAAGCAGAAGTCCCATGGTCGAAGGTTCCAGGGAGACGATCGGAGGGACGAGGCCGGCTGCCGTACATGCCCCGACAATACTGTGGTGAGGTTGGAGCGTTGACCTGTCATGTGGAAAGTGCACGGCTGTACTAGGGTTGTCCTGCTCCGGCGGCCTGCGCTGTGACTCTCCCCGCCTGCTCTGCTTAGGGTGCGCGCCCCGCTATTGGAGGCCCAGCCATTCAGCCTACCTACTGGGACTAACCGACCTGCTGCCCTCGGTGAGACGCTGAGGGTCGGCGACTGGCGGCGACTGGTCGCGGCCGCCAGGGCATACTCGCGGCGCCGGGTGGCGGCTGGTGAGTGGCCATGGGCAAACCGGACACGCGGCAGCCGAAAATCACTTTCGACAAGTCCAAGCAGAAGCCGCCGGACCCAGACCCAGACCTCCGTGAGGCCGAATCTACTCGAGCGGACCAGAGGGGTGCTCAGGAGGCGGACATTAAGGCCATGTTTCAGGAACTGAAAACAAGCTTACATGGCATCGATGGCAAAATGGATGCGCTGGCTGCCCGCATGGACGGTATCACGTCCCGCATGGACAAACAAGAGGGGAGAGTGGAATCGCTCGAAACACGTGTGGCCGACACGGAGGAAAATCAGACCGGCCTTGCCGGCCAACTTCGGGGCATGGAGAAGATTCTAACACTCATTCAGCAGAAAAATGAGGATTTGGAGGCGCGCTCGCGGCGCAACAACGTCCGCATCACGGGTGTGGCGGAAACGACGGACATAACCAGCATGGAGCTCTTTGTCGAACAAATGTGTAAGGATCTGTTTGGGTCGGGATTGTCTCCGATGTTCCTGGTCGAGAGGGCTCACAGATCACTGGGGCCCAGGCCTAAACCCGGTGCACCGCCCCGGCCTATTATTGCACGTATCTTGAATTATAGGGACCGGGACGTGATCTTACGAATGGCAAGGGACATATCGGACTTGCAATACAGGGGCAACCACATTGCACTATACCCGGACTATACGATGCAGGTTCAAGCCGCTCGAAGGGAATTTTTGCCGGCGAAGAAACTTTTTCAACAGGCGGGCACCAAATACTCCCTCATCTACCCTGCTAAACTCCGGGTCCAAGGTCCCGGTAAGCCATCCTTTTTTGTTGACGCTAAGGCGGCTATGAAATATGCCAAACAACTGTTAAAGGACCAAAAGGCTCAGACACCGGCAGTTGACCCGGACCAGCGGGACAGGCTAAGTGACGTTGAATGACTACTCCTGTTTGCTTCTTGTTAAATCGCTGGGTGTCGCCTGGCTACGCTGCGCTGGGCCATATTGAGAATGTTTAATTCCCTGGAGTTCCAATTTCAGATGCTATGAGGGAGCTGAGCAGGGCTGCGGGATTGGGGGGGGATGGTCCTTGAGCTGGTACACTAGTCTCGCGCTCGATCGCCCTGTCACAAGTACAGGGCCTGTAGGTGGCCAACCTGCGTACCTCAAGGGATGATTCCCATTCACTGTTCACATTTAGAGACTGTAGTTACAGTTGTTGTAGTTGGGAGGGGGTCCAGGGAGTTCATTGCACAACCTGATTGGGGGGTTGGAGCGGGAGGGTTAGGGGTTTGGCTGGGGCTGGGGGTTTTTGTTGTGTTTTATTTAAGTTTCAGAGCCGGGTCGGAGGTGGCGAAAACTGCTATTGAATCACACGTTGTGCGCAGCGCGCTGTCATGTCGACAGTCACCTAGCAAGAGGTGTACTGGCATTTACCGGGCAGGCTGCCCAGCTGGCCGGGTGGGATATGTGTTGTCTGACAGGGACGGGCTGCAGGAATCGATGCAACGAGGAACGGGTCCGTGGCCTGCTCGAGTTCTATTTCCCTGCTTGGTGCCTGGTGGAGGTTCCCTGCCCTGTTGGCGGGCGTGCGGATTGCTGTGGCATTGCCGCCCTCATATATTGGGACCCGCTGGATTGGAAATGCGTGCTTCGAGAGTTGGTGTGACTTGGCCGGGTGACTGGGGGGTAGGTGTATGCTTGAGGCTTGCCCGAACTCTGTTAACACGTATGGTGCGGTGAATAGCATAAAGTGTATTACCTGGAATGTACGGGGCATGAATGATAGGCGGAAAGTGAGACTGATACAGGCCTTTCTGATTAGGAAGGGTGCGGACATTTGCCTTCTGCAGGAGACGCACCTGACGGACAATGCTGCGCAGCTGCTCAGACACAACCGATGGGGTGAGGTAGTTCACGCTCACTACTCTAACTACTCTAGAGGGGTGGCGATACTTATCAGAAAAGGGCTTCACTGGAGGACGCATGAGGAAATCAGGGACGCGGGGGGCAGGTTTGTTCTGTTGGTAGGTTCGCTGTGCGGCGCGAGAGTGATTCTGGTGAATGTTTATGGCCCGAATGACGATAATCCAGATTTCTACGAGGGATTGTGGCATAAGGTGCGGAACTGTGGACCTGCTGCGATACTGTGGGGAGGAGACTATAATGTGGTACTGTCAGATACTGCAGATAGGCAGGGCACCACTCGGGAACATCACCCTAGGGCGTCGGAGGCGCTTGGCCATATTATGCAAGAGGCAGGGCTGGTGGACTCCTGGAGGACACTGCACCCTGAGACCCGCGCCGGTACGTGTATCACAGCTCATCGTGCGGCCTGGTCCAGATTGGATTTCTGGCTGCTGTCCAGAGATCTGCACTCATCGGTGTTAGAGGTGACTCACTTGTCGCGGTCACTTTCTGATCATGCCCCGGTTTGCTTAACGATATCCACCCCGCCGCAGTACATTCAGCCGTTTAGTTGGAGATTCCCGTCCCGGGCTCTGCGCGACCAGGTCTTCCAGCACTCTTTGCGGGAAAAACTGGAGGAATACTTCGCACTAAACGAGGGCTCAGTAGATTCACCTGGCGTGCTCTGGGAGGCCTGTAAAGCTGTGACAAGAGGCCACTGCATGGCGCTAAAAACTGGGGTTTTACGCTCCATTAGAGCTACTCTCGGCAGGTTGGAGTCTGAACTGGCTCGGCTTGAAGCTGCGATGGTGGCTACCCCGTCTGGAGGTGCGAGTGCAGACTTCAGGACGAAACTGACCGAGTATCAAGAGGAGGCTGAGAGGGAGGTCAGGTTCTTGTCCAAAGATTCTCAGGCCAGGCGTTACGGAGAGGGTGATAGAGCTGGCCGAACACTAGCAAATCTGCTGCGCCCGCCACGCGGGTCGGAGCATATTCTTGAGATACAGGAGTCGGGGGGTGCAGTAATTCGAGATCCTCCGGCTATACTGGCGGTGATGACAGACTACTATAAGGACTTGTACACCTCTAAGGTGTCCCCTGACGACACCATTATTAGTGATTACCTGGACACCATAGCTCTTGCGTGGTTCAGTAATAGTGCCCGACAATATATGGACCTCCCCTTCACGCAGGAGGACATTCGAGCGGTTATAGCCGCTATGCCGCTCAGCAAGGCACCAGGCCCAGACGGGCTGACGGCAGCCTTCTACAAGGAATACGCAGACCTACTGGTCCCTCGCTTGCATAATGTTTTTGAGGAAGCGATGGAGGTTGGCATCCTCCCTGCCTCGATGCGAGAGGCCCTCATCATTACGCTGCTTAAACCTGGCAAGAATCCTGTTACCCCGGACTCATATCGCCCACTCTCGCTAATTAATCTTGACGCCAAAATCTACGCGAAACTACTCGCTGACCGCCTGAAACTTATGCTGCCTCAGATAGCGTTGTCCGATCAGTCGGGCTTTGTGATGGGGCGGTCCACTTCCCACAATCTTAGAGTGCTGTTTGGGCTCCTGCATTATTTGGATCCCAAGGTACAAGCCGCGGCCGCATTGCTTGACGCCACTAAGGCGTTCGACTCACTAGAGTGGAAATTCCTACGGGCGTTATTCACTCGCATGGGTTTCAGCCCCTCCTTTGCCAGGCGTATTGGAATAATCTATAATCACCCGACGGCTAGGGTACGGGTTAATGGTCAGACGTCTTCCCCGATCCCCATAACAAGAGGCACTCGGCAGGGCTGCCCCTTGTCGCCACTGCTGTTCGCTATTGCGACGGAGCCGCTGGCGGCTCGTTTGCGCCAACACCACACTCATCGCAGTATCGGCTTCACGTCGCGTGGCCTGCTGGTCTCTATGTACGCCGACGACATAACCATATATTTGATGAATCCATCGGAAAACTTCGACCCACTGATGCGTGAGGTGACGAGGTACAGCGGCCTCACGGGTATCGATATCAACTGGTCAAAGTCGGCGATATTCCCGCTGACGGACGGCACGAGTCAATGCCACACGGAATTCCCGATCGACTGGGTCACTGATGAGATTAAATACCTGGGCATACGGTTTAGCCGATCGATACAGGACATATGGCTGGCCAATTTTGGGGTGGCCGTGGAATGGCTGGAGTGCAAAGTGAAGCGCTGGAAAGCGCTGCCACTATCTCTGATGGGCCGCATAGCAATTGCTAAAATGGTGGCCGTTCCTAAGTTTCTTTACTTATTCGTAAACATCCCCGTGCCACTCACTAAGTCGTTCTTTCGCCGGCTCCGCTCCGCCTTGATTGAACTGGTCTGGGCGGGTAAGCAGCCCAGAGTGGCCTGGAACCTCCTCACACTTCCCTTCCGTCAGGGGGGACTCGCGGCCCCGGACATGGAGCTATATGCGTACAGTGCTCAGGCCCAATATCTGCACTACTGGCAGCACCCGATCCCTTACCAGCCGCACGTGGCCATCGAGATGGATGTTGCGGCCCCCTGCCCCCTTCGTGCAGCGGCATATCAGAGATACAGACGCTCCAGGGACGACATTGACACTGTTGAGATGGTACGCTGGGCCTGGTCAAGCATTGCCAAACGTGCAGGCGTAGATGACTTATATGCGCCGAGTATGCCCCTCGCGGATAATCCACTATTGGGGCCATTGACGGACGCGGCAGTGGCGCGGCGGGCGCGGGCCTGCGGACTGAAGGTGGCGGGAGACTTGTACCCGGACGATACCTTCCTCACAGTGCGGGACATGGCGGCAGCGCCGGAACCGACGGCCTCGGAGCTCCTTCTCTACTATCAACTGCGGTCCGCCTGCAAGGGCAGGTACCCTATGTTTCCAGAGGCTCCGCCGACGATTGCGGCCTTGGAGGACGTACTCTCGAACTCCTCCGCGCGCAAACTGATCACACGGATCTATAGAGCTACTCAAAGCACGGCTCCGGTTGCGCACACTGACTCCAGATCCGCGTGGGAACTCGAAGCGGGTATATCTATTACCGAGAAGCAGTGGGAGTACTGTTGCTCCCAACTTGAAAACCTATCCCCTAATTATAGGCTGCGGTTGGTACACTTCAACTATCTGCACCGGACCTACCGGACGCCCATTCAATTGTGTAGGATGGGTCTGCGGTCTGATGCGTGCTGTTGGAGATGCGGTGCGCAGGATGCCGCGTTCTATCACCTTGTCTGGGTGTGTGGCCCCATACGCGACTTCTGGATAGCAGTCTTCAATGCCGTGGGGCAGATCGTGGGGATGGTGCTGGGGCCGGACCCACTTGTGGCCCTATTGGGATTCGTTAGAAATGTGCCCAAGACCTCACGTAGGCTTGTGGCCATTTTATTATTACTTGCTAAGCGTCAGGTAGCGCTACACTGGAAGAAGACAATGCCGCCAAGCGTGAAGTCCTGGATAAGATCGGCGGTGTACTGTAGGGAGCAGCTGACCTCATACTGGGACCAGCTGCCGCAGCGCTCGCGGCCTGTAGATATCTGGCAGCCACTGGTAGACTGGTTGGCTAGTACGACAGCGTTGGAAGATGACCAAGCGGGCTGATCGTGGCTTAAATGACGTGGAGAGGTTGGAGTTCGACTGTGGGGTGCTGTAAGTGGTGATCCGCCTGGCATAAGTGATCTGGGATATGGGGTTCGTTCTCTGAGAGGGGTTGTCTGTCGCTTGCTCTGTCTGGACGGGCTGTGGGCGCAGCGTGAAGATGATTATGTCATATCGATCATTTACTGTTTGCTTTCCTTCGACTCGGGCTCTTTATTAGTTCTGTTTTGTTTGTTCCATTGTAAGATGCTGTATTGCCATTTGAAAGTACGATCTCAAATGCTTGGGCGGAGTTCCGCCTCGTATACTAGCTGCCTGCCTCCGGGTTGTTGGCTGAATAGCGGTGTACTCTTCGATGGAACAATAAAGGTTTTTGAAAAGAAAAAAGAAAAAAAAAAAACAGCAAGCCCCAGGGGGTGGCGGTCCCCGGGGCAGGTGGGGGGCTGTGTGCACCTGCGAATATTTAACAAAAGCCCTGGGGGGTGGTGGTCCCTAGGGCTTGGGGGGCCTTGGAGGCCCCCAATGATTAATAAAAAACAAGCCCTGGGGGGTGGCAGTACCCGGGGTTGTGGGAGGGCTGCGTGCCCTCGCACACATAAATTAGACAGCCCCAGGGGTTGCTGTCCCCGGGGCAGCGGGGAGGGCCATGTGCCCCCACAAATATTTGAGAAAAGCCCCGGGGTGGTGGTTCCCGGGGTTTGGGGGGCCTTGGAGGCCGCCTACACATTAATAAAAGAGATGCCTCGGTGTGGTGGTGG
The DNA here is from genome assembly GCF_964204655.1 of Triturus cristatus. NCBI lineage: Eukaryota > Metazoa > Chordata > Amphibia > Caudata > Salamandridae > Triturus > Triturus cristatus. Next base: position 681,746,684 of record NC_140587.1, read on the forward strand.
ATCGTCGCTGTGCCCTCCCACATGGTGGTGTCCTTGGCTGCGGGGCCCCCGCAATTATAAAATATGAATTGGGCAATGCCCCCAGGACCTGGCCCACCTGGGGGCCTCATTTAACTGAAGCGCGGGAGCCCGTTCTTCATTTTTTTTATAATTTCGGTGACCCATCACGATTTCCGCCGAAATTATAAAAAAAATGCTTTTTTTGGCCCTGGAGGTCCATGTGGAACACCCTGAGCAGGCCTAGGGGGTCAGGGTGATTCTACCCTGCCCCCTTTTCTTGTGTTTTTCACTGTGCTTCACTGTTTTCTTGTGACTCGGTTCTACCGAGTCACAAGATGGCTGCCAACACTACCTGGATAGGAGTGTTGGCAGCCAATCACTGTGAAGCTCCTGGTTGGGAGGATTTGCGAAGCCACCGCTGCCCTAGATATCAAAACTGTTTTTTCTAATTTCTCAGCAACTACTGTATGGATTTACCCCATTTTACAAAAAGGGCTCTTTCTGAACCAAGGGCTACTATTTTTCCTCATTTGGTGTAATTCCGTTCAGCAGTTCAGGCTGTAGCCTAGGCTAAAGTTTCCTATGGAAAATTACATGGGGATAACGGGTTTTGGGACCCCCCTTTTTTCTCAGCCCCTGCTTGACGAATCACCCTGAAACTTTCAAGACAAGAGCTGACCGGAGCGCCACACTAGTTTTGAAAATTTCATGAAGATTCGTCAAACGGCGCCAAAGTTATTGGGAAAAGAAAAAACACTTTTCCTATGGAAACTAGGTCCTAACTATAACTAGTAGGTAAGATATATATATATATAGAGGAGGTAATAGTACTCTTAAATTGAGACAACGCGAATCACGTCACATAATTGGGATGGGGACTAAATATCCGAACGGCCATAACATTGATGAGGAGATGGCAATACACCTACATGGGGACTAAAGGGATAGCAATTTTCCATCCACAAATATGACACTGATCACATATAAGAACAGAATGGATTCTCCTAGGAGGGCGATCCATGAGGGAGGTTGTTTTGAGGCCCAGTTAGGACAACGATGAATGGTTTATTTAACTAATGATTTGTATTTTGATTGTCTGTTGAATGTCTATTGTAGTTGGAGTCAACTGACCCTGTGTTTCTCTTTTACAGGAAGAAAGGAAGGGACTATGTCTCGGGCCCGCGACACAGGATCCCTACCCTTTTCTTCCCATGCTGCTCTCCAGTGGACAGATAAGACCAATTCTATTTTAACTTTATTATTGGGACAGTTTTGAATTTATTTTGATTTTGGTTAAGGATGCACCAATGGACCAATATGTTACTATACAATTCAATGTAATTAATTTTTTCTGGGCTCAATAGAGACAATGCAAGGTAATCGACACAGCTGGACGGGGCAGGTGTGACAGGCTGTCTAGTTATACATCAGTAAGATCTGTGACACAAGGGATTGAGCGACCAATTAGTAATATACAAAGACACCCAGCAACACAAGTTTTAACTGACATTTGGGTGGCAGTATAGTATAGCCAAATATCCCGGCATTAGCCACATACACATCACTAACATGATCAGTAGCCACTTTGGGAATATGTTGCACCATCAAGGAGCAACACAGATTGCGACCAATTATAGACGCGCTCCTAATATGGCATACGACATTTTAATGCATGATGCTACCCAATCACAGAGAGCAATTGTGAAAATCAACCACACGGCGCAAATTCAGTCCCGGGGGTGCCACTAATGTTCATCCAATGTTTGTTCAACATGTCTGTATAAGCCAGCTAACTATGCCCTAGAACCAAGCTCACTAGAAGCGAGTAACGACATTGTAATGCGGAACGCCATTTAAACACAGAGAGTAATCAAGCAAATAGCTATGCGACCCCCAGCTCAATCACACGGCACAAAATCACTCCAGAGGGTTCTGTCAATGTATATCCGATGTTTATTAAACATGTCTGTATAAGCTGGTTAACTATGTCCCAGAACCAAGTTCACTAGGAGCGAGTTACGGATTTTCCATTTAAAAACAAGTAAATTGCAATGTAGGCTTTGCTACAGTATATGAGTTGCTTTTACCGTTGTGCAATGGCGCCCATAAAGTATTGCTATTTGTTAAAAATTCACTGTTCCAAAATGGCGCTGTAAAACCTTTGCAATAGTCCTCTTTTGATGTCCATGGTTGTACGATTAATGTATGTATACGATGGTCCGGTAGCATAACGGTGTGTGAGCAAGCCCGTTGAGGGTGAAACGCGTCACGTTGGGTTTATGAAGCAATAAACCAACTTGAAGCAACTTGGACGGTGTGGTGTCTTTTTTCCTTGACCTGAGAGCACAGTTGGAACTCCGTTTTGCAAGGATATATATATATATATATATATATATATATATTCACTGAAAAAACCATAGGTTTCACACATGTTATAGTTAGCTGGACATTTTACTGATAAAAAACCAATGAAATTCCCCCGTTATAGTTACTGTAGGCAACTATAACTCACGCGACCGCAATCCTCTGCTGATGCTAATACTGTATTTAGACACTTATTTGCCCATATCTTCTTCCATTAAATTTTAGCTATACATATATTACAAATATTTTTTTTTCATAAAGACACATATGTCATCAGCAGAGGATTACGGTCGCGTGAGTTATAGTTGCCTACAGTAACTATAACGGGGGAATTTCATTGGTTTTTTATCAGTAAAATGTCCAGCTAACTATAACATGTGTGAAACCTATGGTTTTTTCAGTGAATTAGCAAGGTTTTTTAAATGCTATTTCCTAACTATAACGTGTGTGAAACCTATGGTTTTTTCAGTGAATTTGTACGGTTTTTTAAATGCTAAGTTACTTTACGCCATTTGTGGCGTGCGCGCCCACTTAACGCAGTTCGTTCCGTGCACGGTTTTTATCAACTTTAATAAGCCCTGTACATTTGGTGGCCTTCGGCCACCAAAAGCACAGGGGGTGAGGTCAATGTGGATAGTGTTTTTTTTATTTCGATTTTATAATTTCATGTTGCCAAAATTACGTTTTTTTTCTCTATTAATAAGCCCTGCACATTTGGTGGCCTGCGGCCACCAAAAGCACAGGGGGTGGGGTAAGTGTGGATAGTGTTTTTTTTATTTTTATTTTTTTACCGTAAGCGTACGGTAAGCTTACGGTAAGCGTACGGTAAGCGTACGGTAAGCGTACCCCGCGAAATTGCCGAAAAAAAAATAAAACCGTTTTTGCTCTTGGGGATGTTTGGGGACTCCCTCAACATGACTATGTGGGAGGGAGTTGTCAAAACAGCCCCGTAACATGTTTTTGGCCATCATGTTTGATAAACAACACTCAGTGCGAGAGACAAAATGGCGGACGCCGCTTCCTGGTTTCGGCCGATTCGAATGTTTACTAAGATCTAAGAGCCAATCAGAATCGCGCTCGCGCACGCCACCGTAAGCTTACGGTAAGCGTACGGTAAGCGTACGGTAAGCGTACCGTAAGCGGGCTCAGATATATATATTGATTTAAAGGCTATTTTCTCAGAATCTACTGAACAGATTTACACCAAACCTACAAAAGGCACTTCCTTGACCTAGGGACTACCTCTCTGCCAAATTTCTAGTAATTCTGTTCAGCCGTTCGGGCTGTAGCTCGTTCTAAAGGTCCTATGGAAAAATGCATGGGAAAAACGCGATTTGGGACCCCCCTTTTATCTCAGCCCCCGCTTGACGAATCCCCCCGAGACTTTCAGGGTAGGAGCGGAGCGTAGCGCCCCACCTATTTTGAGAAATTCGCGAGGATTCGTCGACCGGCGCCAAAGTTATTCAAAATAGAATGTTGAGGTTTTCCTATGGAAACGTGGTCCTAACTATAACTACCTACTGGCGACCGCCAGTAGGTAATATATATATATATATATATATATATATATATATATATATATATTTTACAAAACTAATGGGGCGCTCCGTTCAGCTCCTACCCTGAAAGTCTCGGGGTGATTCGTCAAGCAGGGGCCGAGAAAAAAGGGGGGTCCCAAAACGCGTTTTCCCCATGCATTTTTCCATAGGACCTTTAGACACAGCTACAGCCTGAACGGCTGAACAGAATTACTTGAAAGTTGGCAGAGAGGTAGCCATAAGGTCAAGGAAGTGCCTTTTGCAGGTCTGGTGTAAATCTGTTCAGTATTTTCTGAGAAAATAGCATTTAAAAGCATATATATATGTAGGCGGAGCCTAACCACACATCTCATCCTGAGATCTGATTGGCTGTCAGCACTTCATCCAAGAAGTGTTGGCAGCCATCTTGGGACCAATATACATGATAGCACCTCATTAAAAAGCATTGCAGTTAATAGAAGGTTTTAAGACTTTAGTTACATTATAAATCATTTGTTGATGGTACCATACTCATTTTAGGTATTGTGGTATGTTCTAAGGTGATTTCACCATGTGAAAAAGCCTTCTGCTGGGATATCATGATTGAGAGAAAAATATTTTCTCATGCTTTTACCACAGAGGTTTGGAAGGTGATATATAAGCTAAACTGAGATCTTATTTTCTATAAATTCACATTATCTTTCTCGGTCATGTGAGAATGAAGTCTGACATTCTCAGTAAAACATGTACATCCAACAAGGGCAGAGACTGTCAGTTGATTCCTTTGTGTTCTACTGCAGCTTCCCAGAGTGTTCCAAAGAACTACTAGAGCGCTAACAGTCCTACTTATGATAAATGTATGGCACACCTGAAGCCATGTTGCTTGGATTAAAGTGGCAACTCTTAAAACATTTAATTTAAAAAGGAACAAAATGAGGGGGTTCATTTTTCCATAAAAAGTATGATTAGTGCTGCAGAAAGAAAAATTAGGGCACATTTTGAGTGACTTCTCAAATCCTCTTCTATTTCATTAAAAAATTCTGACATGCAGACTGAAACATGCACTTTCAATACCAGCAGCAGTTTTCCCTGGTGAGCAGTAGCTTTACTACAGTGATCTAATGAGCAAAAAGAGTGCTAACATTCTGAATTTATGGCAAATGTGTGACACATCTGAATGCCTTCTTGATGGAATCAAAGTAAAAAACTGAAAGTATTTCCTACTGAGGAGACTGCAGTAAATGAGGAAATTAGGAAACTTCATAACAAATAAGTCTCCCAAGATGGCCACTAGAGACAAAAGAGCCCAAATGTAGCCCAAATATCACCCAGATGTAGCACAAGTATAGCCCAATGACAGAATGTCCCAGAATGTTCTTAAAAACAACTAGAGCGCTTACTGTCTTCATTATGACAAAAGTATGGCACACCTGAAGCCATCTTGATTGGAATAAACTGGTAACACTTAAAACATTTAATTTAAAAAGGAACACAATGAGGGGGTTCATTTTGCCATAGAAATTATGATTAATGCTGAAGAAAGAAAATGAGGGCACATTTTGAGTGACTTCTCAAATCCTCTTCTATTTCATTAAAATATTCTGACATGCATACTGAAACATGCACTTTTAATACCAGGAGCAGACTTCCATGGTGAACAGTAGTTTTACTACAGTGATCTAATGAGCAACTAGAGTGCTAACATTCAGAATTTATGGCAAATGTGTGACATATCCGAATAGCTTCATGATGGAATCAAAGTAGTCAAGTCAAGAAACACTTTATTCGATTAAATAAAAATCATAAAAGTATACTATACAGTTATACAGTTAAAAAGTTTAAAATTTCCAGAACATTTTAAGCAGGTAAAAAAAATTTGAATATTAAAATACATTAGCAATAAAAAGTAAAAAACTGAAAGCATTTCCTACTGAGGAGACTGCAGTACATGAGGAAATTAGGAAACTTCATAACAAATAAATCTCCCAAGATGGCCACCGGAGACAAAAGAGCCCAAATGTAGCCCAAATCACCCAGATGTAGCCCAAATATAGCCCAATGACAGAAGTGTGCAAACCACTTATTATGTTGTGTTTTTGCAGTGTTATATAGTGCAGACTTGTCAGGTATTGGAGTGCTTTACATGAGCATTGGTTACATCACACAAGAACAAATTCATTTTGGTTGCAGACATGGGGAGACTAAGTGATTTGACCAGAATCACAGAATGTCGAGCTGAAGCAGAAACTTCAACCTGGTTCCCCAGTTGCAAAGTCTGCAGTTCTGGAAGTAACACCACATCCTCTCCCCTAAGTGCAACATTTAATCAAGTGGTCAACTGGATAAAAAAACATAAAGATAACAAATAATTTAAAAGTGCTTTGTCGCTATTTGAAAACTCAGAAAATATGTCTTTATTTTATTCTTTTAGAGCACTAACCATAATTTTGATGCCAATAAGACCCTCTCATATATGTAATTTCTAAAGGAAATGCTCTAGGTATTACAGTTTTGATTACATCAAGATGATGTCAGGCGTTCCACACTTTTGTAATAAATACAGAATGTTAGCAATCTAGTTGTTCATTAGGATACTGTTGAGAGGCAGAGGCCAGGGGCACGGACTCTGAAAATTGAAGGCAGGTAGGAGGGTGCAAAGGCAACAATTTAACCACACTGAGCAGGCAGGAAGGGCCGTGGAAGCACAACAGACTATGGAGGGCAGTGGAAAGGGGGGGAGGGGCAACAAACCAACAATACAGGACTTGCAAGAGAGGCTGTGGCAATGTAATAGACCATTGTGGGCAGAAGGAAGAGGCAATGGTAGTACAATCATACATGCCAACAGACCCGATTCAGCCACGAAAACGTCCAATGTTTTTAAACTCAAATGGGCTTTATTTGATCTGTCTCCTGTCTACAATCTCCTCTTTTTCAATGTAACTCAAAGGGGACAATCAATACCCCAGTTTTTTTTCAAAATCTCCCTCTTACCAAGTTCAAAATGTTCTCAAGTATGGTACATTGGATCTTGGAAGGAAATGGGATAGGGACATGGACTTGGATAACAGAGGACAGGAGGGACATGGAGAGGTGCACCAAACTGACCCTGCAGGGCAGGCATCAGGGTTTGCAGCAGCACAATACACCACACAGGGCATGCAGGACGGGAGTGCAGCACAACAATCCATAGAAAGCAAGAGGGGGGGACAGGACCATGCACATGGACAACAGAGAACAGAGGGGCAAGAGGCAATGGTAGCTAGCTGACCATAATGGACAGACAGGAGAGAAAGCTGCAGCATAACAGACCATAAAGGGCAGGAGGGACGGATCAGGGGCATTACAATGGAACAGACAAGCCAGGAGGGAGGGAGTAGGGGTCTGCACATGTAAACAGAGGGCTGGGGGCAAGGGGGCAGGGCAGGAGCAGCAAGATAGCCATGGAGGTCAGGCAGGATGGGCACTAGAAGCAAGACACACCACGAAGAGCAACAGTGAGACTGTGATGGCATACACACAGACCAAGGAGGGAAGGTGGGAGGGGGTGAGGGGCAGCTAACTGACCACACAGGGAAGGTGGGAGGGGCCATGGCAGCACAGAAGACCATGCATGGCAAGTGGGAGGGTTAGTGGCAGCACAATGGCTATGATGGGCAAGAAGGAGGGTGCAGGGGCATGCACAAAGGACGATGGAGGATAGAAGGGAGGGTCAGGACCTGTGCACAGACAAGGGGCCTCACAACAGACCACACAGGGCAGGCAGGAGGAGCAGTTGCAGCACAACAGACCAGGGAGGGCAGAAGGGTGTGGCAGTACAATGGACCATGTCGGACAGGAGGAAGAGGATAGGGGCATGGCATGTGGACAGGCAGGGTGGAGGTGGCAGGGACAGGTTACAGTCATCTGACAATGCTAGGCAGGTGGGAGGGGAGTGGCAGCTCAACAGAACACTCAGAGTAGATAGGAGTGGCAGGTCCATGGGACATGGTGGGCAAAAAGGATGGAGCAGGGGCATGCACAAAGACATCGGAGGGCAGGGAGAAAGGAGAATAGGGGCAGCAAGCTAAGCACAGAGTTTAAGCAGGAGGTCAATGATGGGGCATAGAATTGGGCAATGGAGGGCAGGAGGAGTGGACTGGTACATCATACTAAATTGATGGCAGTGGCAGCACATCAGACCATGCATGGCAGGAGGGAGGAGGCTAGTCCATAGATTCACACAACAGAGGATAGGGAGGAGGGGGATGGGGCAGCAAGCTAACTGTTCAGAGAAGGCGGGTATTAGGAACTTTATTGTTTTTAAAACATTGTGTCTGTGCGAACCACTTACAATATGAACAAGTACGCAGCATAATCTCACTTTTATTCAGGAAGAAGAGGACGTTTGTGACTGTGACTCCGGGCTCACTTGGCAGAAACACCCCCTGACCCTCCACCCCCTATCGCAAAATGTAATGCCCGTGAAAAGGGTAGGTGAACACAGTGTTATATAGAACATAGTCCTGAGAGCACGATTGAAAATGAAAACTAGATATAGTATATGGTATAAACTATGCACCAAAAAGTGTGACATAAGATGAACCGGGAGTGAAATATAATATGCAATACATTGTGCGCAATGACAGATTCATTGGAGAGCGCGAGATAGCACAGGCACTAGCGCGTGCTATGCGATATGCGCCTTGGAGTGTAATATGCACAGGGCAGTGTTGTGTAACCCAACTAGTCTCTAAAGTTGTAATATAAAATATGTGCTGGGGAGTGTAACGTTGCATATGCACTGTGACAAAGATATGGATCCCAGATTGTAATATGTATGGCATAGCACTGTGCGTTATAACATAGGCATCGAGGAAGGCACGTTAGATGGGGCAATATAACCCGTGCGAAGACAAGTGGGGCATGACATATTCACGGGGTGGTGTTACAGTGCACATGGGCTAGAGAGTGTCATAGCATATGCACTAGCTAGTGGAATACAACACAGAGGTGTGTGGCACTCGGCGGGCAATGGTGGGTGTAACACAGCATTGGGCTCTGTCAGGAGCGTGCTGTGACTCTCAAGTGATGTTCGTCCCCTTTCTAGAGAGTAAAATAAAAAGTATTACACATCCGGCAGTGGATGTGTGTTTTATTAACCGTGAGGGGGGTTTCTTGCATAGTTTTGGTCGAATTTTTGTCGAATCCCCTTTGAATGGCTTGGTGTGCATGTGTATTAAATGTGCCCGTCAATAGCTACCCATGTTTGTATAAATAAACGACAAGGGTGTCTACCGGGATTAGGCACGGTAGGGCAACAGACATGTCAGAGCTTCACTAGTGGTGTAAATACATTCCACGTGGATTCATTGCATGCATAGTCGCCTTTTAATGAATATCACGCAAATCGTCATGGTGATAGGTACGTACGGTTTGTCCAGCATGTCCTAGGTGTGTCTATAAATATATATTTTTTTAAAATAATAAAAAACAGTGGCCGGCCCTGGGGATTGGGGTCAAAAAATATAATTAGGAAACAGGCCCTGGGGGATGGGGTCATCAGGGCCAATAAATTAGAATAAGAAGGGGAACCACACAGCCCCCCTTCTTAAAAAATGTAAATAAATAAAAGACTGGCATCGTGCCGGAGGCCATGCCCCCTCCGTGCAGCACTCTGCAAACGCGCCCCCAACAGGCATCTCCAGTATGCGCCAGGGAGCTGCGCTGCAGACAGGTGTTCTGAGGCCAAGCCCCTTTTTACACCTCTCTGCAACGCAGCTCTGTGGCGCTTACTGGCGGTACCTAGTGGTCTAGTTTGACCCTGGAGACCCTTAGGATTCAAGGGGACTTAATCTCTCAACTTAGAACAGCCACAGGGCGCGTTTACACAGTGGTGAAGGGAGGGGACGGGGCCTGAGGTGACGTGTGCAAACACGCACTATGGCGCGTTTTAAATTGGGGATATAATTTCCCTTCAATACTGAGGGCCCCTGGGGGCTAACTAGCCCACCAAGTGCTTCCAGTAAGCACCACTGAGCTGCATTGCAGAGAGGTGGTCCAGGCCGTGCCACTTTTTACACCTCTCTGCAACGCAGCTCTGTGGCACTTACTGGAGGTACCTAGTGGGCTAGTTGGACCCTAGGGACCCTCAGGATTCAAATGAACTTAATCTCCCAACTAAAAACGGACACAGGGCGTGTTTACACAGTGGTGAAGGGAGGGGACGGGGCCTGAGTTAACGTGTGCAAAAACTCCCTGTGGCCTGTTTTAAGAGGTAGTTTTAATCCCCATGCCCTATTATATACTAGGGGCTTACAGAGGAGGTCATGCTAATCACAGGGGGACCCCAACGCATAATGTTCCCTAGTGTATGTAGGTGTTTTCACTGTATTCTAAGTGTCTTTTAACATAGCACTGGCTCTAGGACTGGTTAGTCAGACTCAGTTACCATCAGTATCCGTCTGAAAAAGTTGAGGGTACAGGATGATTTTGCAACAAGGCTTCTTTCTGCTCTTCTTTTTGTTCTTTCTGCACGTTATCCTTCTTCCTGCACTTATCTTCGTATTTGAGGACTTCTGTTGCTTCTTTCTGCACTTCTTTTGTTTCTTTCTGTGCATTTTTTCTTCTTTCTTCACATGTCCTATCTCTGTAGGCATAGTTAGAAATTAGCATTTAAAAAACCTTTGAAATTCACAGAAAAAAACCATAGGTTTCAGGCACGTTATAGTTAGGAATTAGCATTTACAAAACCTCAGAAATTCACTGAAAAAAACATAGGTTTCAGGGGTGTTATAGTTAGCTGGACTTTTCACTTGTACAAAACCATTGAAATTCCCCCGTTATAGTTAGTTCAGCTAACTATAACTCGCGCACCCGCAATGCACTGCTGATGACGTCACATATTACATCACTCATGACATGGTCAGTGACATCACTCATGACATCACTGATGACATCTCAAATGACATCACTGATGACATCACTGATGACATCATCCTTGTGATAGAGTGGCAGACCTCCTCTCACCCTAATATAACCTTTGATACACACATTCAAAAATAGAGACTAAAATTTTCAAAACAATGGACATACCAATACCAGTTACAACAACCTCTTCAGTAATTCCAAGATCCACATACACATCCACTCATTCACCAACAGTCCTATACAGTCACTCATACATGTATTCACTCATCATATGTACTCATACACCTATACATCCTGTTACACAATGCCACTCATCCATAGAGTTACTCACACACATAGTCACTCATGCTAATAAAGAATCAAACATACATTTACTTGCATATACAGTTATACACACACCACCACACTTCTACGGAAACTCACACATACTTAGTCTTTTAAACAATCACTTATAGAAACACATACTTATTCATACAGGAACTCTTTCAATCTCTCACTCTCACATATACTCACTTATATACACCAATAGTCACATATACTAGTTTAAAACATTTGTAGTTACTCATAAAGACACTATTGAGACAGTCATTCACTCACTAACACACCCATACACACACTCATCCACCCATACAGTCCTGCACACATGCTGTCTTCAACACATACAAACAGTGAGTCACTCATTCATGCACCTATGCACTACGTAATACCCCCCACCGAACCATGCAGACACTCAGACTGATACTCAAAAAAACCAACTAATAACCTATATAGACACCCATGTAGGTTCTCACCAACCCATGCAGCCACTTATACACAAAGTGAGAGACTGATACAGATATTTACATATTTAAACATTACTCACTAAGCCATGTATTCACTATGATACACTTAATCAGTCAGTTACACAATCAATTTTTCAAAAACAAATCATCCATTTAGACACTTATATACCCATTTATTCTTCCATCAACCTTGAGATATACATATATAAAACATATTTAATTTTCAGAAAAACACACATTCACTGGAAGATGTCATCAGTGATGTCATCAGTGATGTCATTTGAGATGTCATCAGTGATGTCATGAGTGATGTCACTGACCATGTCATGAGTGATGTAATATGTGACGTCATCAGCAGTGCATTGCGGGCGCGCGAGTTATAGTTAGCTGAACTAACTATAACGGGAGAATTTCAATGGTTTTGTACAAGTGAAAAGTCCAGCTAACTATAACACCCCTGAAACCTATGGTTTTTTCAGTGAATTTCTGAGGTTTTTTAAATGCTAATTCCTAACTATAACGTGCCTGAAACCTATGGTTTTTTCTGTGAATATATATATATATATACATATATATATATATATATTCACTGAAAAAACCATAGGTTTCACACATGTTATAGTTAGCGGAAATTTTACTGATAAAAAACCAGTGAAATTGCCCCGTTATAGTTAGTGCTGGCAACTATAACTCACGCGACCGCAATCCTCTGCTGATGCTAATACTGTATTTAGACACTTATTTGCCCATGTCTTCTTCCATACATTTTTAGCTATACATATATTACAAATTTTTTTTTTTCATAAAGACACATATGTCATCAGCAGAAGATTGCGGTCGCGTGAGTTATAGTTGCCAGCACTAACTATAACGGGGCAATTTCACTGTTTTTTTATCAGTAAAATTTCCGCTAACTATAACATGTGTGAAACCTATGGTTTTTTCAGTGAATTTGCAAGGTTTTTTAAATGCTAATTCCTAACTATAACGTGTGTGAAACCTATGGTTTTTTCAGTGAATTTGTACGGTTTTTTAAATGCTAAGTTACTATACGCCATTCGAGGCGTGCGCGCCCACTTAACGAAGTTCGTTCCGTGCACGGTTTTTATCAACTTTAATAAGCCTTCGGCCACCAAAAGCACAGGGGGTGGGGTCAATGTGGATAGTGTTTTTTTTATTTCGATTTTATAATTTCATGTTGCCAAAATTTAGTTTTTTTTACCTATTAATAAGCCCTGTACATTTGGTGGCCTACGGCCACCAAAAGCACAGGGGGTGGGGTAAGTGTGGATAGTGGTTTTTTTTTTTTTTTTTTTTTTTACCGTACGCTTACGGTAAGCGTACGGTAAGCGTACTCGGCGAAATTGCCGAAAAAAAAATAAAACCGTTTTTGCTCTTGGGGGATGTTTGGGGACTCCCTCAACATGACTATGTGGGAGGGAGTTGTCAAAACAGCCCCATAACATGTTTTTGGCCATCTTGTTTGATAAACAACACTCAGTGCGAGAGACAAAATGGCAGCCGCCGCTTCCTGGTTTCGGCCGATTCGAATGTTTACTAAGATCTAAGAGCCAATCAGAATCGCGCTCGCGCACGCCACCGTACGCTTACGGTAAGCGTACGGTAAGCGTACCGTAAGCGGGCTCAGATATATATATTGATTTAAAGGCTATTTTCTCAGAATCTACTGAACAGATTTACACCAAACCTACAAAAGGCACTTCCTTGACCTAGGGACTACCTCTCTGCCAAATTTCTAGTAATTCTGTTCAGCCGTTCGTGCTGTAGCTCGTTCTAAAGGTCCTATGGAAAAATGCATGGGAAAAACGCGTTTTGGGACGCCCCTTTTATCTCAGCCCCCGCTTGACGAATCCCCCCGAGACTTTCAGGGTAGGAGCGGAGCGTAGCGCCCCACCTATTTTGAGAAATTCGCGAGGATTCATCGACCGGCGCCAAAGTTATTCAAAATAGAATGTTGAGGTTTTCCTATGGAAAAGGGGTCCTAACTATAACTACCTACTGGCGACCGCCAGTAGGTAATATATATATATATATATATCCCAATATCAGTTCAATAAAGTATGCTCTCAGGAAAATAGGCACGGCAACCACGTAAGCGGGTCCAAATATTTATTAACACTTGTTAATAAATATTTGGGCCCGCTTACATGGTTGCCGTGCCTATTTTCCTGACAGCATACTTTATTGAACTGATATTGGGATATTGAAATTACCGGCAAGCTCCGCCGGCATGTATGCCACCCTTCCAGGGTCCCAGCACCTCAGAAGGAGCGACGTTCTGTTGTTATATATATATATATATACATTACCTACTGGCAGGCGCCAGTAGGTGGTTATAGTTAGGACCTATTTTCCATAGGAAATCCGCAACATTATATTTGGAATCACGTTGGTGCCGATTGACGAATCTTCGTGAAACTTTCCAAACTTTTGGCCAGCTCCGGTACGCTCCTATCCTGAAAATTTCACAGTGATTTGTCAAGCGGGGGCAGAGAAAAAAGGGGGGTCCCAAAACACGTTTTCCCCATGCATTTTCCCATAGGACCTGTTGACGCAGCTACAGCCCGAACTGCTCAACAGAATTACACCAAATTTGGCAAAGAGGTAGTTCTCAGTTCAGACTCGTGCCTTTTGCTTAAATGGTGTAAATCTGTTCAGTACTTCCTGAGAAAATTAGAGTTAAAAAGATAGATATATATGGGCGGAGCCTAACCACACATCTCATCGTGAGATCTGATTGGCTGTCAGTACTTCATCCAAAAAGTGTTGGCAGCCATCTTGGGACCAATATACATGATAGCACCTCATTAAAAAGCATTGCAGTTATTAGAAGGTTTTAAGACTTTAGTTACATTATAAATCATTTGTTGATGGTACCATACTCATTTTAGGAATTGTGGTGTGTTCTAAGGTGATTTTACCATGTGAAAAAGCCTTCTGCTGTGATATCATGAATCATGTTTGAGAGAAAACTATTTTCTCATGCTTTTCCCACAGAGGTTTGGAAGGCGATCTATAAGCTGAACTGAGAGCATATTTTCTGTAAATTCACATTATCTTTCTCAGTCATGTGAGAAGGAAGTCTGGCATTCTCAGTAAAACATGTACATCCAACAAGGGCAGAGACTGTCAGTTGATTCCTTTGTGTTCTACTGTAGCTTCCCAGAGTGTTCTAAAGAACAACTAGAGCGCTAACAGTCCTACTTATGACAAACGTATTGCACACCTGAAGTCATCTTGATTGGAATAAAGTGGTAACTCTTAAAACATTTAATTTAAAAAGGAACAAAATGAGGGGGTTCATTTTGCCATGGAAAGTATGATTAGTGCTGCAGAAAGAAAAATTAGGGGACATTTTGAGTGACTTCTCAAATCCTCTTTTATTTCATAAAAAAATTCTGACATGCAGACTGAAACATGCACTTTCAATACCAGCAGCAGACTTCCCTGGTGAGCAGTAGCTTTACTACAGTGATCTAATAAGCAACTAGAGTGCTAACATTCTGAATTTATGGCAAATGTGTGACACATCTGAATGCCTTCTTGATGGAATCAAAGTAAAAAACTGAAAGTATTTCCTACTGAGGAGACTGTAGTACATGAGAAAATTAGGAAACTTCATAACAAATAAGTCTCCCAAAATGGCCACTAGAGACAAAAGAGCCCAAATGTAGCCCAAATATCACCCAGATGTAGCCCAAGTATAGCCCAATGACAGAATGTCTCAGAGTGTTCTAGCAAACAACTAGAGTGTTAACATTCTTACTTATGACAAAAGTATTACAATAAACAAATGATGGACGGAATGCTGACAATGCAGACATTCTCCCCCAGTCAAGAGATCTGGGTTAAATCCATTGTTCTTTTGCCCACTACGCCACCCCAGTTTAGACATGGCCATATGCAAATCAGTCTTGACCCTGTGCCTCATGGGAACAGTCCAGCCCGAACTGCCAAGCCATGTCTTCCCTGGATCGGAATCAAGCATCCTAGGACCGGTTTCTGGCTATCAGCCGTCATCAGCCAGGATAGCTTGACTCCAGTGGCGTAGTGAGCACGGGTCCCACGTCTGGGAATACCCATCCCACTTAGGGCGAAAAGCGTTACAACAAAAAATGATGGACGGAATGCTGACAATGCAGACATTCTCCCCCAGTCAAGAAATCTGGGTTAAATCCATCGTTCTTTTGCCCACTACGCCACCCCAGTTTAGACATGGCCATATGCAAATCAGTCTTGACCCTGTGCCTTATGGGAACAGTCCAGCCCGAACTGCCAAGCCATGACTTCCCTGGATCGGAATCAAGCATCCTAGGACCGGTTTCTGGCTATCAGCCGTCATCAGCCAGGATAGCTTGACTCCAGTGGCGTAGTGAGCACGGGTCCCACATCTGGGAATACCCATCCCACTTAGGGCAAAAAGTATGGCACACCTGAAGCCATCTTGATTGGAATAAAGTGGTAACACTTAAAACATTTAATTTACAAAGGAACAACATGAGGGGGTTCATTTTGCCATAGAAATAATAATTAGTGCTGCAGAAGGAAAAATTAGGGCACATTTTGACTTCTTAAATCCTCTTCTATTTCATACAAAAATTCTGACATGCAGACTGAAACATGCACTTTGAATACCAGCAGCAGACTTCCCTGGTGAGCAGTAGCTGCAGTGATCTAATGAGCAACTAGAGTGCTAACATTCAGAATTTATGGCAAATGTGTGACACATCTGAATGCCTTCTTGATGGAACCAAAGTAAAAAACTGAAAGTATTTCCTACTGAGGTGACTGCAGTAAATGAGGAAATTAGGAAACTTCATAACAAATAAATCTCCCAAGATGGCCACCAGAGACAAAAGAGCCCAAATGTAGCCCAAATATCACCCAGATATAGCCCACATGTAGCCCAATGACAGAAGTGTGCAAAACACTTATTTTTTGTGTATTTACAGTTTTATATAGTGCAGACTTGTCAGGTATTGGAGTGCTTTACATGAGCATTGGTTACATCACACAAGATCAAATTCATTTTGGTTGTAGACATGGGGAGATTAAGTGATTTGACCAGAATCACAGAATGTTGAGCTGAAGTAGAAACTCCAACCTGGTTCCCCAGTTGCAAAGTCTGCAGCTCTGGAAGTAACACCCCATCCTCTCCCCTAAGTGCAACATTTAATCAAGTGGTCAACTAGATAAAAAAACATAAAGATTACAAATAATTTAAAAGTTCTTTGTCGCTATTTGAAAACTCAGAAAATATGTCCTCATTTTAATTTTTTCGAGCACTAACCATAATTTTGATGCAAATAAGACCCTCTCATATATGTAATTTCTAAAGGAAATGCTCTAGGTATTAGTTTTGATTACATCAAGATGACGTCAGGCATTCCCCACTTTTGTAATAAATATAGAATTTTAGCAATCTAGTTGTTCATTGGGATACTGTTGAGAGGCAGAGGCCAGGGGCACGGACTCTGAAAATTGAAGGCAGGTAGGAGAGTGCAGAGGCAACAATTTGACCACACTGGGCAGGCAGGAAGGGCAGTGGCAGCACAACAGATTATGGAGGGCAGTGGAAAGGACGGCAGGGGCAACAAACCAACAATACAGGACTGGCAAGAGAGGCAGTGGCAATATAATAGACCATTGTGGGCAGAAGGAAGAGGCAGTGGTAGTACAACCATACATGCCAACAGAACCGTTTCAGCAAGGAAACGTCCAATGTTTTTAAGCTCAAATGGGCTTTATTTGATCTGTCTCCTGTCTACAATCTCCTCTTTTTCAATGTAACTCAAAGGGGAAAATCAATACCCCAGTTTTTTTTCAAAATCTCCCTCTTGCCAAGTTCAAAATGTTCGCAAGTATGGTACATTGGATCATGGTAGGCAGGAGGAATTGGGGTAGGGACATGGACTCGGATAACAGAGGACAGGAGGGATATGAAGAGGTGCACTAAACTGACCCTACAGGGCAGGCATCAGGGTTTGCAGCAGCACAATACACCACACAGGGCATGCGGGACGGGAGTGCAGCACAACAATCCTTAGAAAGCAATGGGGAGGGGAGAGGACCATGCACATGGACAACACAGAACAGAGGGGAAAGAGGCAATGGTAGCTAGCTGACCATAATGGACAGACAGGAGAGAAAGCTGCAGCATAACAGACCATAAAGGGCAGGAGGGACCGATCAGGGGCATTACAATGGAACAGACAAGCCAAGAGGGAGGGAATAGGGGTCTGCACATGGAAACAGAGGGCTGAGGGCAAGGGGGCAGGGCAGGAGCAGCAAGATGACCATGGAGGTCAGGCACTAGAAATATGACACACCATGGAGATCAACAGTGAGACTATGATGGCATACACACAGACCATGGAGGGAAGGTGGGAGGGGGGCAGGGGCAGCTAGCTCACCACACAGGGAAGGTGGAAGGGGCCATTGCAGCACAGAAGACCATGCATGGCAAGTGGGAGGGTTAGTGGCACCACAATGGCTATGATGGGCAAGAAAGAGGGCGCAGGGGCATGCACAAATGACCATGGAGGATAGAAGGGAGGGTCAGGACCTGGGCACAGACAAGAGATTTCAGGGGAAGGGGCCTCACAACAGACCACGTGGGGCAGGCAGGAGGAGCAGTTGCAGCACAACAGACCAGGGAGTTCAGAAGGGTGTGGCAGTAAAATGGACCATGGAGGACAGGAGGAAGGAGATAGGGGCATGGCATGTGGACAGGCAGGGTGGAGGTGGCAGGGACAGGTTACAGTTATCTGACAATGCTAGGCAGGTGGGAGGGGAGTGGCAGGCCCAATGAACATGGTGGGCAAAAAGGATGGAGCAGGGGAATGCACAAAGACATCGGAGGACAGGGGGAAGGAGAATAGGGGCAGCAAGCTAAGCACAGAGGCTAAGCAGGAGGTCAATGATGGGCCATAGAATTGTGCAATGGAGGGCAGGAGGAGTGGACTGGTATATCATGCTAAATGGAGGGCAGTGGCAGCACATCAGACCATGCATGGCAGGAGGGAGGAGGCTAGTCCATGGATTCAGGCAACAGAGGATAGGGAGGAGGTGGATGGGGCAGCAAGCTAACTGTTCAGAGAAGGTGGGTATTACAAACTTTATTGTTTTTAAAATGTGTGTCTGTGCAAACTACTTAAAATATGAACAAGTATGCAGCATAATCTCACTTTTATTCAGGAAGAAGAGGACATTTGTGACTGTGACTTCGGGCTCACTTGGCAGAAACACCCTCTGACCCTTCACCCTCATCGCAAAATGTAATGCCCGTGAAAAGGGTAGGGGGACGCAGTGTTATATAGAACATAGTCCTGAGAGCACGATTGAAAATGAAAACTAGATATGGTATATGGTATAAACTATGCACCAAAAAGTGTGACATAAGATGAACCGGGAGTGAAATATAATATGCAATACATTGTGCGCAATGACAGATGCATTGGAGAGCGCGATATAGCACAGGCACTAGCGCGTGCTATGCGATATGCGCCTTAGAGTGTAATATGCACAGGGCAGTTTTGTGTAACCTAACTAGTCTCTAAAGCTGTAATATAAAATATGTGCTGGGGAGTGTAATGTTGCATATGCACTGTGACAAAGATATGGATCCCAGATTGTAATATGTATGGCATAGCGCTGTGCCTTATAACATAGGCATCGAGGAAGGCACGTTAGATGGGGCAATATAACCCGTGCGAAGGCAAGTGCGGCATGACATATTCACGGGGTAGTGTTACAGTGCACATGGGCTAGAGAGCGTCATAGCATACGTACTAGCTGGTGGAATACAACACAGAGGTGTGTGGCACTCGGCGGGCACTGGTGGGTGTAACACAGCATTGGGCTCAGCCAGGAGCACGCTGTGACTCTCAAGTGAGGTTTGTCTCCTTTCCAGAGAGTAAAATAAAAATATTACACATCCGACGGTGGATTTGTGTTTTATTAACCATGAGGGGGGTTTCTTGCATAGTTTGGTTGAATTTTTGTCGAATCCTCTTTGAATGGCGTGGTGTGCGTGTGTATTAAATGTGCCCGTCAATAGCTACCCATGTTTGTATAAATAAACGACAAGGGTGTCTACTTGGAGAGTACCCACCGGCGGGGGCGCCGGGATGAGGCACGGTAGGGCATCAGACACGTCAGAGCTTCACTAGCGGTGTAAATAAATTCCATGTGGATTCATTGTATGCATAGTCGCCTTTTAATGAATATCAAGCAAATTGTCATGGTGATAGGTACATATGGTTTGTCCAGCATGTCCTAGGTGTTTCTATAAATATATATTTTTTAAAAATAATAAAAAACAAAGGCCGGCCCCGGGGAAAGGGGTCCCCAGGGACATAAGTGGCCTGAGGAGGGGGGCCAAGCAGCCCCCCTCCTAAAGAATAAAAAAAAAAAAAGGCCATGACACAGGGGTTGGGGTCCCCGGGTCCGATTAAGGCCTTGGGAGGGGGGCCACGCGGCCCCCTTCCAAATTTATTTTTTCAACAAATAAAATTGGGGTGCAGGCCCTGGGGGATGGGGTCCCCAGGGCCAATAAATTAGAAAAAGAAGGGGGGCCACACAGATCTCCTTAAAAAAATTAAATAAATAAAAGACCGGCATCACGCCGGAGGCCACGCCCCCTCCTTGCAGCACTCTGCAAACGCACCCCCTGGGCAGTTGTAAGTTGGGGAATTAATTCCCCTTCAATACTGAGGGTCCCTGAGGGCCAACTAGCCCAACAGGTATCTCCAGTATGCACCAGGGTGCTGCGTTGCAGACAGGTGTTCTGAGGCCACGCCCCTTTTTTACACCTCTATGCAACGCGGCTCTGTGGCGCTTACTGGAGGTACCTAGTGGGCTAGTTTGACCCTAGGGTCCCTTAGGATTCAAGGGGACTTAATCTCTCAACTTAGAGCGGCCACAGGGCGCGTTTACACAGTGGTGAAGGGAGGGGACGGGGCCTTAGGTTACGTGTGCAAACACACCCTGTGGCGCATTTTAAGTTGGGGAAATGATTCCCTTTTAATCCTGAGGGACCCTGGGGGCCAACTAGCCCACCAGGTGCTGTCAGTAAGCGCCACTGCTCTGCGTTGCAGAGAGGTGGTGCAGGCAGTGCCCCTTTTTACACCTCTCTGCAATGGCGGTTACTGGACGTACCTAGTGGGCTATTTTGCCCCTAGGGACCCTCAGGATTCAAGGGGACTTAATTTCCCAGCTTAAAACGGCCACAGGGTGTGTTTACACAGTGGGGAAGGGAGGGGACGGGGCCTGAGGTGACGTGTGCAAACACGCCCTATGGTGCGTTTTAAGTTGGGGAAATAATTCCCCTTCAATCCTGAGGGCCCCCGGGGGCTAACTAGCCACCAGGTGCTTCCAGTAAGCGTCACTGAGCTGCGTTGCAGAGAGGTGGTCCAGGCCGTGCCACTTTTTACACCTCTCTGCAACGCAGCTCTGTGGCACTTACTGGAGGTACCTAGTGGGCTAGTTGGACCCTAGGGACCCTCAGGATTCAAATGAACTTAATCTCCCAACTAAAAACGGCCACAGGGCGTGTTTACACAGTGGGGAAGAGAGGGGAGGGGCCTGAGTTAACGTGTGCAAACACGCCTTGTGGCGCGTTTTAAGTTGGGGAAATAATTCCCCTTCAATCCTGAAGGATCCTGGGGGCCAACTAGCCCACCAGGTGCTTCCAGTAAGCGTCACTGCGCTGCGTTGTAGAGAGGTAGTCTAGGCCATGCCCCTTTTTACATCTCTCTGCAATGCAGCTCTGTGGCGCTTACTGGAGGTACTTAGTGGTCTAGTTGGACCCTAGGGACCCTCAGGATTCAAGGGGACTTAATCTTCCAACTTAAAACGGCCACAGGGTGTGTTTACACAGTTGGGAAGGGATGGGACGGGGCCTGAGGTGATGTGTGCACACACACCCTGTGGCGCGTTTTAAGAGGTAGTTTTAAGCCCCTGTCCTATTATATACTAGGGGCTTACAGAGGAGGTCATGCTAATCACAGGGGGACCCCAACGCATAGTGTTCCCTAGTGTATGTAGGTGTTTCACTGTATTCTGAGTGTCTTTTAACATAGCACTGGCTCTAGGACTGGTTAGTCAGACTTAGTTACTACCAGTATCCGTCTGAAAAAGTTGAGGGTACAGGATGATTTTGCAACAAGGCTTCTTTTGCTCTTCTGTTTGTTCTTTCTGCATGTTATCCTTCTTCCTGCACTTTTCTTCGTCTTTGAGGACTTCTGTTGCTTCTTTCTGCATTTCTTTTTTTTTCTTTCTGTGCGTTTTTTCTTCTTTCTTCACATGTCCTATCTCTGTAGGTATAGTTAGAAATTAGCATTTATAAAACCTTTGAAATTCACTGAAAAAACCATAGGTTTCAGGCATGTTATAGTTAGGAATTAGCATTTAAAAAACCTTAGAAATTCACAGAAAAAAACATAGGTTTCAGGCGTGTTATAGTTAGCTGGACTTTTCACTCATAAAAAACCATTGAAATTCCCCCGTTATAGTTAGTTCAGCTAACTATAACTCGCGCGCCCGCAATGCACTGCTGATGACGTCACATATTACATCACTCATGACATGGTCAGTGACATCACTCATGACATCACTGATTGTTAGAAGGCGACCTCAGAGGGGCCCGAGGGGGCCCTGACTGACCTGAGACCCACCCTCGAGGTATCGTAGCCGGGCACTGGCGGGAGACTCCTCAGGGGAGGAACCTCGTACCTAGGATCGCACACTCGGGGCCACACGACAGAGAGACACCACACAAGGAGTTCTTAAGAGCAAATCTTTATCAGATCGGAGTGGTAGGATCTTTATGATCAGCAAGGCAGATATATACAAGCAGAGCGTGGGCTCCCAGAGTCTTGGAGGGGGTTAGGAGGTAGCGGGACAGTCTTTGGGGATATGGATCAAATGCAGGAGCGTACCCGGCGCACAGCTCACAATCCTCGAGCTGGGGGATACGCTTGTTGTTGTGGGGTCCGGCGGGACCAAGAGAGTCTGTGGGAGCCGCAAGTCACTCAGCAGGGCTCGGATACAAGTTCGGTGGTCTTACGATCTTCGAGGAGCTGCAAGTCACTCAGCAGGGCTCAAGCACAAGTTCGGAGGTCTTACGATCTCCAGGGAGCCGCGAGTCACTCAGCAGGGCTCAAGCACAAATTCGGAGGTCTTACGATCTTCAGGGAGCCGCGAGTCACTCAGCAGGGCTCAAGCACAAGTTCGGAGGTCTTACGATCTTCAGGGAGCCGCGAGTCACTCAGCAGGGCTCAAGCACAAGTTCGGAGGTCTTACGATCTTCAGGGAGCCGTGAGTCACTCAGCAGGGCTCAGGTGTTCCAAGGCGAATCTGCCGGACAGTCCCAGAGCACCCCTTGTTATAGGGCGGCTCCTCTTTGATGTCCGGAGTCTGTGCAGGCAGGGGTCTTGTCACCTGGGGGTCGCTTGTTGGGGTTTCCTGCCATTGTCTTTTGATCCTTTCAGGGCCGGGTGGGAGGAGCCCCAGACACCCAGCAGGCGTGGAGCCAGCCCTCGGGGAGGCCGGCAGGTCAATCAAAACCCACCGTCCCAGGGAAGCGCAGGGGTGTGATAGAAACTGCTCCTCCCTCTCTCATCCCAAGGGGAGCGTGATGTCCTCCAGCCGGAGTGGCGCCTCTAGGCCAGGGTCGCGCTGGGGCCGGGCGGCCATCTTGGTGCATGAAGTGGGCACGCGGGCCCGGTGTGGCCGAAGGGCGGAAGGCCACGGACGGGGAAGGCTGGGTTGGGTGCGTGCGGGTTCTGGTGGTTTTAGGGGCTGGTGTGAGGTGCAGGGGTCATGTCTAGCTATGTTACGAGGGCCGGGTCTAACACGCGTCCCCCGCAGCTGAAAGCCGGAGAGAACTACCCATCTTCTTGGGGGTTCTCTTCGCTGAGGCGGAAGAACCGGGAGAGGCCATCGGCGTTGGCGTGGTCAGTCCCAGGGCGATGTTCCACGGTGAAATCCATCCCCTGGAGGGAGATTGAACACCGCAGTAGCTTGGGGTTTTCTCCTCGCATCTGCATGAGCCATCGCAAGGGGCGATAGTCGGTTTGGACCTTAAAATGGGTGCCGAACAGATAAGGGCGTAGTTTCTTGAGGGCCCAGACTACGGCGAATGCCTCTCGCTCGATGGTGCTCCATCTCTGTTCCCTGGGCAATAGCCTTCGGCTGAGGAAGGCTACGGGCTGGTCTAGGCCTTGGTCATTTACCTGGGAGAGGACTGCCCCGATGCCATGCTCGGAGGCATCAGTTTGTACCACAAACTCTTTGGAGTAGTCGGGGGCCTGGAGGATGGGGGCAGTAAACATGGCCGCTTTCAGGGCCTCGAACGCCTCTTGGCAGCCAGGGGACCATTGCACCTTCTTGGGCTGCTTTTTGGACGTGAGTCCCGTGAGGGGACCGACCAGGCTGCCGTAATTCCGGATGAATCTCCGGTAGTAGCCCGTGAGGCCCAGAAAGCCTCAGACCTCTGTTTGGGTAGTGGGGGTTCCCAGGCTAGGATGGTGGCGATTTTGGGCTGTAGAGGGGCGACCTGCCCGCTTCCGACCTGGTGCCCCAGGTAGGTTACCGAACCTTGCCCAATCTGGCATTTGCTGGCTTTCACGGTGAGGCCTGCCTGGTGCAGGGCGGTCAGCACCCTCCGAAGGTGCTGGAGGTGCTCACTCCATTCAGAGCTAAAAACTGCGATATCGTCGAGATATGCGGCACTGAATTTTTCCAGCCCGGCCAGGACTCTATTTACCAGTCGCTGGAAGGTGGCCGGGGCATTTTTCATCCCGAAGGGCATCACGCAAAAGCGATAGTGCCCATCCGGGGTGGAGAAGGCGGACCGCTCCTTGGCTCCTTCTGTGAGCGCAATTTGCCAGTAGCCGCAGGTGAGATCGAAGGTGCTGAGGACCCGAGCAGCCCCGAGCCGGTCAATGAGCTCGTCGGCTCGGGGAATGGGGTGGGCATCGGCTCGGGTGACTTCATTGAGTCCCCGGTAGTCCACGCAGAAGCGGAGTTCTGGTGCGACCCCGGGGGCAGCTGCTTTTGGGACCAGGACCACGGGGCTGGCCCAGGGGCTGTCTGAGGGTTCGATCACGCCTAGGGTCAACATTTTCGAGACTTCGGCTTGGATACAGGACCGGACCCGATCAGGGACTCGGTAGGCCCGGTGTCTCACTGGCGGACTGTCCCCGGTATCCACGTCATGGACACACCAGTCGGTGACCTTGGGGACCAGGGAGAAGAGGTCCGAAAACTGCCCTAGGAGCTGGCGGCAATCTTCACGTTGCTGGGGAGTGAGAGACGGGAAGAGGTTCACTCCCTCTACGGAGCCGTCCTTCTCTTTGGTGCACAGGAGATCGGGGAGAGGATCGGACTCCTCCTCGGACCCATCATCAGTGGCCAGTAGGAGGCTCAGCTCCGTTCGCACAAAGTGGGGCTTGAGGCGGTTCACGTGGAGGACCCGGAGGGGGTCCCGGGGGGACTGGACGTCCACCAAGTACGTGACCTGGCTCTTCCGCTCAACCACTTTGAAGGGCCCGGTCCATTTATCCTGGAGGGCGCAGGGTTTCACGGGGGCCATGACCCATACCTGCTGGCCCGGCTGAAACTCGACCAGAGTGGCGTTCTGGTCGTACCAGCGCTTCATCTCCTCCTGAGTCGCCTCCAGGTTGGCCTCGGCCATCTCTCGGAACCTTCTAGTCTGATTTTGGAGGGTCAGGACGTAACGGAACACATCTCGGGGGGGCCTTGGGGCGCCGCCTCCCAGCCTTCCTTGACCAGGCTGAGGGGCCCCCTGACGGGGTGCCCGTAGAGTAACTTAAAGGGGCTGAACCCCAAGGATTTCTGGGGAACTTCGCGGTATGCGAATAGGAGGCAGGGGAGCAGGATGTCCCACTTACGCCGAAGGGGCTCTTCCAGGCCCGCGATCATCCCCTTCAGAGTCCGGTTAAACCGCTCTACCAGGCCGTTTCCTTGGGGGTGGTACGGGGTGGTGAACTTATAGGACACCCCGCATTGTTGCCATAAGGACTTCATATATCGGGAGATAAAGTTGGTACCGCGATCGCTCACGACCTCGCGGGGGAAACCCATGCGGGAGAAGATTCCCATCAACGCCCGGCCCACCACGGGGGCCGTGACGGTGCGCAGGGGGATGGCCTCAGGGTAACGGGTGGCATGGTCCACCAGGACGAGGATGAACCGGTGCCCTTGGGAAGTTGGGGGGTCCAGGGGCCCTACAATGTCGATCCCGACCCGCACAAAAGGGGTACTGACGACAGGGAAGGGTTGGAGGGGAGCCTTGCTCTTCCCTCCGCTCTTCCCACTGGCCTGGCACGTGGGACAGGACTTGCAGTGGGCTCCTACATCTGCTTTCATTCTGGGCCAGTAGAAGTGGGTCACGAGGCGACTGTACGTTTTGTCCTGGCCCAAGTGGCCTGCGAGGGGAACATCGTGGGCCAGGCCCAGGAGGAGGTTTCGGAAGCGTAGGGGTACCACCAG
This sequence comes from Triturus cristatus, assembly GCF_964204655.1. Lineage (NCBI taxonomy): Eukaryota > Metazoa > Chordata > Amphibia > Caudata > Salamandridae > Triturus > Triturus cristatus. Next base: position 681,772,794 of record NC_140587.1, read on the forward strand.
CACCCGGCCGGACCCTAGCTCCACCGACTTCTGTTCGCTGTACAGGAGGTCATTCTCCCAATACACCCAGTGCATCCCCGTCTGGTCGCCTGCGGCCTGGGCCTCTGCCTGTTGCCGGGGCCCGACCAGGGAGGGACAGGTAGCCTGCTCTCGGCAGAACTCTTCTCAGGAGGGGCCCCCCTCGTGGCGCCACTGGGCTAATTCGGGCAGATTGCCTAACTCGGTGACTGGGGTAGAGTCGGAAGGCGGGGGTTCGTCACTGGCAATCGACTCTTCTGGTGGGGGAATGGGGGGACCCTCGGCTGGGACCATCCTATCTTCAGGGGTCGGGGCGTCGTCGACTTCCCTCAGGGGGGTCAGTCGAGCCGCCATGGATCGAGTGGTGGCGCACACCCACTCAGGGAGGCCCATCATCCCTAGATGGGTCTTGCGCTCCACTTGTCCCCAGGGGGAACTTTCCAGGTCGTTCCCCAGGAGACAGTCGACGGGCTGGGAGGTTCTCACTGCAACCTTCAGTTTACCGACCACCCCTCCCCACTCAAAGGGCACCAGGGCTACCTTACATAGGCTTTCCGTGTTGTTGGCTGAAATGACAGGGCAAAAGACGTTGGGGAGGACCTGGTCTTCATGTACTAAATGGCTGAAGACACCGGTGATGCTGGCCCCGGTGTCACGGAGGGCTTCTACTTGGTGGCCATTGATCGTTACGAGCTGCCCATATTTCTTGGTGTTAGAGGGCAGGAGGCTCCCAGGGACCATCTCTCTATCTCCTATGGATACTAGGGCCATAACGGCGGGTTCCCATTCCTCGGCCTCCTCAACCTCCTCCCCCAGGGCTACATTGGCTATCTGTCTAGCAGGGGGTGCTGCCTGGGCGGTGCGTGGGACCATGGGGCATTCAGGGTCGTTGGCGTAATGCCCAGGCTTCTGGCAACGGAAACAAGTAATGGTTACCCGGTGCCCCCGTCTAAGGGGGGGCCGGATACAGCTGGTGGGGGTGCCGGGAAAGGTGGAGGTTGGGACTTCGGGGGACTAGCCTGGGACTCTCTTTGCCCTCCCTGGTTTCCCCCCCCTCTCTGGAGGGGTGGTCCCTGACTGGCTCGGGGGTACTCTCCTACCGGGCCCCGGGAGACCCGGGTGTTGGTCCAGTGATCCGCCTCGACAGCCAGCTTTCTTGGGTCCGTGAGCTTGCTGTCGAGCAGATGCTGGCATAGTTCCACAAAGCAGTTGGCCGCCAGGTGTTCCCACAACATAAGGTCGGTTAGTTCTTCCAGGGTGGTTACCTTGCTGCCCTTGATCCACCCATCGAAGGCTCGGCTGAAGAAATTCACATATTCCACCCAGGTGGTACCCGGGATCTTCATGCAGTCCCGGAACCGCTGGCGGTACATCTCCGGGGTGAGGCCGTACCTTGTGAGGAGGGCCGCTTTCATGTGTTCATAGGAGGTTTGCATGGAGGTGGTAGGTCGAGCAGGGTGTCTCTCCCTTCGCTCAGGAATCGTCCCCATAACCCAGCCCCCCAATCCTTCTGCGGGACCCGATGGGAGGTCATGGCGACCTCGTAGGCCCGGAACCACTGCTGAATGTCATCATTTTTGTAATATTCTTTGACCACATCCTTGGGGATGTGGACCTTCTGCTCCGTCGGGGCGGCCACCTCCCGGTTTCCCGGGGGCCGCGTTTCTTCGCTTCTTGCTTTCAGTTCTATTTCCTTCAGGCTGCGTTCATGCTCCAGTTGAAGTCTCCTTCCTTCGTGTTCTCGTTGGAGTTTCTTCTCTTCTAGTTCTCCTTGTACTCGCAACTGTTCTACTGCTAGCTTTTTCTCGGCTAAGTTAAACTCGCCCTCAATTTTGAGTTTGGCTAATTCGAGCTCGTGATGGCGACTTTTTTCTCTGTCTGCGAGTTCCTCCGGGGATAGGCCCCCGTCTGGTACGAAGCCTCGCACCTGGTTGCTGCTGCGTTCTCCTTGGGAGGGTCCCGCTTCGTCGTGGGGCTCCCCCGCTCCTTTTGGGCGGGAGGCTCCAGAATCCACCCAAGCTTTCAGTGCCTTTTGCATATCTTCTTTGGTGTTGAGACCAGTGGTAGCGATTCTGAGTTCCTTACAGAATTGTTTTAGTTCTTTGTGAGTGTACTCTTCCAGCTGTTCCACCTGGAACACGGTACTGGCGTCGTTTTCTATGAGAACCACGGCGTTTCCTTCTGCCATCTTTGTCGGTAGTGCGTCAGCCGTTCACGGTACGATCTCTAGATTATGGGCCCGAATCCCACCGCTGCCACCAATGTTAGAAGGCGACCTCAGAGGGGCCCCGAGGGGGTCCTGACTGCCCTGAGACCCACCCTCGAGGTATCGTAGCCGGGCACTGGCGGGAGACTCCTCAGGGGAGGAACCTCGTACCTAGGATCGCGCACTCGGCGCCACAGGACAGAGAGACACCACACAAGGAGTTCTTAAGAGTAAATCTTTATCAGATCGGAGTGGTAGGATCTTTATGATCAGCAAGGCAGATATATACAAGCAGAGCGTGGGCTCCCAGAGTCTTGGAGGGGGTTAGGAGGTGGCGGGACAGTCTTTGGGGATATGGATCAAATGCAGGAGCGTACCCGGCACACAGCTCACAATCCTCGAGCTGGGGGATACGCTTGTTGTTGTGGGGTCCGGCGGGACCAAGAGAGTCTGTGGGAGCCGCGAGTCACTCAGCAGGGCTCGGATACAAGTTCGGTGGTCTTACGATCTTCGAGGAGCCGCGAGTCACTCAGCAGGGCTCAAGCACAAGTTCGGAGGTCTTACGATCTTCAGGGAGCCGCGAGTCACTCAGCAGGGCTCAAGCACAAGTTCGGAGGTCTTACGATCTTCAGGGAGCCGCGAGTCACTCAGCAGGGCTCAAGCACAAGCTCGGAGGTCTTACAATCTTCAGGGAGCCGCGAGTCACTCAGCAGGGCTCAAGCACAAGTTCGAAGGTCTTACGAACTTCAGGGAGCCGCGAGTCACTCAGCAGGGCTCAGGTGTTCCAAGGCGAATCTGCCGGACAGTCCCAGAGCACCCCTTGTTATAGGGCGACTCCTCTTTGATGTCCGGAGTCTGTGCAGGCAGGGGTCTTGTCACCTGGGGGTCGCTTGTTGGGGTTTCCTGCCATTGTCTTTTGATCCTTTCAGGGCCGGGTCGGGAGGAGCCCCAGACACCCAGCAGGCATGGAGCCAGCCCTCGGGGAGGCCGGCAGGTTGATCGAAACCCACCGTCCCAGGGAAGCGCAGGGGTGTGATAGAAACTGCTCCTCCCTCTCTCATCCCAAGGGGAGCGTGATGTCCTCCAGCCGGAGTGGCGCCTCTAGGCCAGGGTCGCGCTGGGGCCGGGCGGCCATCTTGGTGCATGAAGTGGGCACGCGGGCCCGGTGTGGCCGAAGGGCGGAAGGCCACGGACGGGGAAGGCTGGGTTGGGTGCGTGCGGGTTCTGGTGGGTTTAGGGGCTGGTGTGAGGTGCAGGGGTCATGTCTAGCTATGTTACGAGGGCCGGGTCTAACACGCGTCCCCCCCAGCTGAAAGCCGGAGAGAACTACCCATCTTCTTGGGGGTTCTCTTCGCTGAGGCGGAAGAACCGGGAGAGGCCATCGGCGTTGGCGTGGTCAGTCCCAGGGCGATGTTCCACGGTGAAATCCATCCCCTGGAGGGAGATTGAACACCGCAGTAGCTTGGGGTTTTCTCCTCGCATCTGCATGAGCCATCGCAAGGGGCGATGGTCGGTTTGGACCTTAAAATGGGTGCCGAACAGGTAAGGGCGTAGTTTCTTGAGGGCCCAGACTACGGCGAATGCCTCTCGCTCGATGGTGCTCCATCTCTGTTCCCTGGGCAATAGCCTTCGGCTGAGGAAGGCTACGGGCTGGTCTAGGCCTTGGTCATTTACCTGGGAGAGGACTGCCCCGATGCCATGCTCGGAGGCATCAGTTTGTACCACAAACTCTTTGGAGTAGTCGGGGGCCTGGAGGACGGGGGCAGTACACATGGCCGCTTTCAGGGCCTCGAACGCCTCTTGGCAGGCAGGGGACCATTGCACCTTCTTGGGCTGCTTTTTGGACGTGAGTCCCGTGAGGGGACCGACCAGGCTGCCGTAATTCCGGATGAATCTCCGGTAGTAGCCCGTGAGGCCCAGAAAGGCTCGGACCTCTGTTTGGGTAGTGGGGGGTTCCCAGGCTAGGATGGTGGCGATTTTGGGCTGTAGAGGGGCGACCTGCCCGCTTCCGACCTGGTGCCCCAGGTAGGTTACCGAACCTTGCCCAATCTGGCATTTGCTGGCTTTCACGGTGAGGCCTGCCTGGTGCAGGGCGGTCAGCACCCTCCGAAGGTGCTGGAGGTGCTCACTCCATTCAGAGCTAAAAACTGCGATATCGTCGAGATATGCGGCACTGAATTTTTCCAGCCCGGCCAGGACTCTATTTACCAGTCGCTGGAAGGTGGCCGGGGCATTTTTCATCCCGAAGGGCATCACGCAAAAGCGATAGTGCCCATCCGGGGTGGAGAAGGCGGACCGCTCCTTGGCTCCTTCTGTGAGCGCAATTTGCCAGTAGCCGCAGGTGAGATCGAAGGTGCTGAGGACCCGAGCAGCCCCGAGCCGGTCAATGAGCTCGTCGGCTCGGGGAATGGGGTGGGCATCGGCTCGGGTGACTTCATTGAGTCCCCGGTAGTCCACGCAGAAGCGGAGTTCTGGTGCGACCCCGGGGGCAGCTGCTTTTGGGACCAGGACCACGGGGCTGGCCCAGGGGCTGTCTGAGGGTTCGATCACGCCTAGGGTCAACATTTTCGAGACTTCGGCTTGGATACAGGACCGGACCCGATCAGGGACTCGGTAGGCCCGGTGTCTCACTGGCGGACTGTCCCCGGTTTCCACGTCATGGACACACCAGTCGGTGACCTTGGGGACCAGGGAGAAGAGGTCCGAAAACTGCCCTAGGAGCTGGCGGCAATCTTCACGTTGCTGGGGAGTGAGAGACGGGAAGAGGTTCACTCCCTCTACGGAGCCGTCCTTCTCTTTGGTGCACAGGAGATCGGGGAGAGGATCGGACTCCTCCTCGGACCCATCATCAGTGGCCAGTAGGAGGCTCAGCTCCGTTCGCACAAAGTGGGGCTTGAGGCGGTTCACGTGGAGGACCCGGAGGGGGTCCCGGGGGGACTGGACGTCCACCAAGTACGTGACCTGGCTCTTCCGCTCAACCACTTTGAAGGGCCCGGTCCATTTATCCTGGAGGGCGCAGGGTTTCACGGGGGCCATGACCCATACCTGCTGGCCCGGCTGAAACTCGACCAGAGTGGCGTTCTGGTCGTACCAGCGCTTCATCTCCTCCTGAGTCGCCTCCAGGTTGGCCTCCGCCATCTCTCGGAACCTTCTAGTCTGATTTTGGAGGGTCAGGACGTAACGGAACACATCTCGGGGGGGCCTTGGGGAGCCGCCTCCCAGCCTTCCTTGACCAGGCTGAGGGGCCCCCTGACGGGGTGCCCGTAGAGTAACTTAAAGGGGCTGAACCCCAAGGATTTCTGGGGAACTTCGCGGTATGCGAATAGGAGGCAGGGGAGCAGGATGTCCCACTTACGCCGAAGGGGCTCTTCCAGGCCCGCGATCATCCCCTTCAGAGTCCGGTTAAACCGCTCTACCAGGCCGTTTCCTTGGGGGTGGTACGGGGTGGTGAACTTATAGGACACCCCGCATTGTTGCCATAAGGACTTCATATATCGGGAGATAAAGTTGGTACCGCGATCGCTCACGACCTCGCGGGGGAAACCCATGCGGGAGAAGATTCCCATCAACGCCCGGCCCACCACGGGGGCCGTGACGGTGCGCAGGGGGATGGCCTCAGGGTAACGGGTGGCATGGTCCACCAGGACGAGGATGAACCGGTGCCCTTGGGAAGTTGGGGGGTCCAGGGGCCCTACAATGTCGATCCCGACCCACACAAAAGGGGTACTGACGACAGGGAAGGGTTGGAGGGGAGCCTTGCTCTTCCCTCCGCTCTTCCCACTGGCCTGGCACGTGGGACAGGACTTGCAGTGGGCTCCTACATCTGCTTTCATTCTGGGCCAGTAGAAGTGGGTCACGAGGCGACTGTACGTTTTGTCCTGGCCCAAGTGGCCTGCGAGGGGAACATCGTGGGCCAGGCCCAGGAGGAGGTTTCGGAAGCGTAGGGGTACCACCAGCACCCGGCCGGACCCTAGCTCCACCGACTTCTGTTCGCTGTACAGGAGGTCATTCTCCCAATACACCCAGTGCATCCCCGTCTGGTCGCCTGCGGCCTGGGCCTCTGCCTGTTGCCGGGGCCCGACCAGGGAGGGACAGGTAGCCTGCTCTCGGCAGAACTCTTCTCAGGAGGGGCCCCCCTCGTGGCGCCACTGGGCTAATTCGGGCAGATTGCCTAACTCGGTGACTGGGGTAGAGTCGGAAGGCGGGGGTTCGTCACTGGCAATCGACTCTTCTGGTGGGGGAATGGGGGGACCCTCGGCTGGGACCATCCTATCTTCAGGGGTCGGGGCGTCGTCGACTTCCCTCATGGGGGTCAGTCGAGCCGCCATGGATCGAGTGGAGGCGCACACCCACTCAGGGAGGCCCATCATCCCTAGATGGGTCTTGCGCTCCACTTGTCCCCAGGGGGAACTTTCCAGGTCGTTCCCCAGGAGACAGTCGACGGGCTGGGAGGTTCTCACTGCAACCTTCAGTTTACCGACCACCCCTCCCCACTCAAAGGGCACCAGGGCTACCTTACATAGGCTTTCCGTGTTGTCGGCTGAAATGACAGGGCAAAAGACGTTGGGGAGGACCTGGTCTTCATGTACTAAATGGCTGAAGACACCGGTGATGCTGGCCCCGGTGTCACGGAGGGCTTCTACTTGGTGGCCATTGATCGTTACGAGCTGCCCATATTTCTTGGTGTTAGAGGGCAGGAGGCTCCCAGGGACCATCTCTCTATCTCCTAAGGATACTAGGGCCATAACGGCGGGTTCCCATTCCTCGGCCTCCTCAACCTCCTCCCCCAGGGCTACATTGGCTATCTGTCTAGCAGGGGGTGCTGCCTGGGCGGTGCGTGGGGCCATGGGGCATTCAGGGTCGTTGGCGTAATGCCCAGGCTTCTGGCAACGGAAACAAGTAATGGTTACCCGGTGCCCCCGTCTAAGGGGGGGCCGGATACAGCTGGTGGGGGTGCCGGGAAAGGTGGATGTTGGGACTTCGGGGGACTAGCCTGGGACTCTCTTTGCCCTCCCTGGTTTCCCCCCCCTCTCTGGAGGGGTGGTCCCTGACTGGCTCGGGGGTACTCTCCTACCGGGCCCCGGGAGACCCGGGTGTTGGTCCAGTGATCCGCCTCGACAGCCAGCTTTCTTGGGTCCGTGAGCTTGCTGTCGAGCAGATGCTGGCATAGTTCCACAAAGCAGTTGGCCGCCAGGTGTTCCCACAACATAAGGTCGGTTAGTTCTTCCAGGGTGGTTACCTTGCTGCCCTTGATCCACCCATCGAAGGCTCGGCTGAAGAAATTCACATATTCCACCCAGGTGGTACCCGGGATCTTCATGCAGTCCCGGAACCGCTGGCGGTACATCTCCGGGGTGAGGCCGTACCTTGTGAGGAGGGCCGCTTTCATGTGTTCATAGGAGGTTTGCATGGAGGTGGGTAGGTCGAGCAGGGTGTCTCTCCCTTCGCTCAGGAATCGTCCCCATAACCCAGCCCCCCAATCCTTCTGCGGGACCCGATGGGAGGTCATGGCGACCTCGTAGGCCCGGAACCACTGCTGAATGTCATCATTTTTGTAATATTCTTTGACCACATCCTTGGGGATGTGGACCTTCTGCTCCGTCGGGGCGGCCGCCTCCCGGTTCCCCGGGGGCCGCGTTTCTTCGCTTCTTGCTTTCAGTTCTATTTCCTTCAGGCTGCGTTCATGCTCCAGTTGAAGTCTCCTTCCTTCGTGTTCTCGTTGGAGTTTCTTCTCTTCTAGTTCTCCTTGTACTCTCAACTGTTCTACTGCTAGCTTTTTCTCGGCTAATTTCAACTCGCCCTCAATTTTGAGTTTGGCTAATTCGAGCTCGTGATGGCGACTTTTTTCTCTGTCTGCGAGTTCCTCCGGGGATAGGCCCCCGTCTGGTACGAAGCCTCGCACCTGGTTGCTGCTGCGTTCTCCTTGGGAGGGTCCCGCTTCGTCGTGGGGCTCCCCCGCTCCTTTTGGGCGGGAGGCTCCAGAATCCACCCAAGCTTTCAGTGCCTTTTGCATATCTTCTTTGGTGTTGAGATCAGTGGTAGCGATTCTGAGTTCCTTACAGAATTGTTTTAGTTCTTTGTGAGTGTACTCTTCCAGCTGTTCCACCTGGAACACGGTACTGGCGTCGTTTTCTATGAGAACCACGGCGTTTCCTTCTGCCATCTTTGTCGGTAGTGCGTCAGCCGTTCACGGTACGATCTCTAGATTATGGGCCCGAATCCCACCGCTGCCACCAATGTTAGAAGGCGACCTCAGAGGGGCCCCGAGGGGGCCCTGACTGCCCTGAGACCCACCCTCGAGGTATCGTAGCCGGGCACTGGCGGGAGACTCCTCAGGGGAGGAACCTCGTACCTAGGATCACACACTCGGCGCCACACGACAGAGAGACACCACACAAGGAGTTCTTAAGAGCAAATCTTTATCAGATCGGAGTGGTAGGATCTTTATGATCAGCAAGGCAGATATATAAAAGCAGAGCGTGGGCTCCCAGAGTCTTGGAGGGGGTTAGGAGGTAGCGGGACAGTCTTTGGGGATATGGATCAAATGCAGGAGCGTACCCGGCGCACAGCTCACAATCCTCGAGCTGGGGGATACGCTTGTTGTTGTGGGGTCCGGCGGGACCAAGAGAGTCTGTGGGAGCCGCGAGTCACTCAGCAGGGCTCGGATACAAGTTCGGTGGTCTTACGATCTTCGAGGAGCCGCGAGTCACTCAGCAGGGCTCAAGCACAAGTTCGGAGGTCTTACGATCTTCAGGGAGCCGCGAGTCACTCAGCAGGGCTCAAGCACAAGTTCGGAGGTCTTACGATCTTCAGGGAGCCGCGAGTCACTCAGCAGGGCTCAAGCACAAGTTCGGAGGTCTTACAATCTTCATGGAGCCGCGAGTCACTCAGCAGGGCTCAAGCACAAGTTCGGAGGTCTTACGAACTTCAGGGAGCCGCGAGTCACTCAGCAGGGCTCAGGTGTTCCAAGGCGAATCTGCCGGACAGTCCCAGAGCACCCCTTGTTATATGGCGACTCCTCTTTGATGTCCGGAGTCTGTGCAGGCAGGGGTCTTGTCACCTGGGGGTCGCTTGTTGGGGTTTTCTGCCATTGTCTTTTGATCCTTTCAGGGCCGGGTCGGGAGGAGCCCCAGACACCCAGCAGGCATGGAGCCAGCCCTCGGGGAGGCCGGCAGGTCGATCGAAACCCACCGTCCCAGGGAAGCGCAGGGGTGTGATAGAAACTGCTCCTCCCTCTCTCATCCCAAGGGGAGCGTGATGTCCTCCAGCCGGAGTGGCGCCTCTAGGCCAGGGTCGCGCTGGGGCCGGGCGGCCATCTTGGTGCATGAAGTGGGCACGCGGGCCCGGTGTGGCCGAAGGGCGGAAGGCCACGGACGGGGAAGGCTGGGTTGGGTGCGTGCGGGTTCTGGTGGGAAGGATCGGCGAGGCCGTGGGTTTAGGGGCTGGTGTGAGGTGCAGGGGTCATGTCTAGCTATGTTACGAGGGCCGAGTCTAACACTGATGACATCTCAAATGACATCACTGATGACATCACTGATGACATCATCCTTGTGATAGAGTGTCAAACCTCCTCTCCCGCTAATATAACCTTTGATACACACATTCAAAAATAGAAACTCAAATTTTCAAAACAATGGACATACCAATACCAGTTACAACAACCTATTCAGTAATTCTAAGATCCACATACAGATCCACTCATTCACCAACAGTCCTATACAGTCACTCATACATGTACTCACTCATCATATGTACTCATACACCTATACATCCTGTTACACAATGCCACTCATCCATAGAGTTACTCACACACATAGTCACTCATGCTAATAAAGAATCAAACATCCATTTTCTTGCATATACAGTTATACACACACCACCACACTTACTTCTACAGAAACTTACACATACTTAGTCTTTTAAACAATCATTTATAGAAACACATACTTATTCACACAGGAACTCTTCCAATCTCTCACTCTCACATATACTCACTTATATACACCAATAGTCACATATACAAGTTTAAAACGTATGTAGTTACTCATAAAGACACTATTGAGACAGTCATTCACTCACTAACACACCCATGCACACACTCATCCACCCATACAGTCCTGCACACATGCTGTCTTCAACACATACAAACAGTGAGTCACTCATTCATGTACCTATGCACTACGTAATACCCCCCACCGAACCATACAGAAACTCAGACACTCATACTGATACTCAAAAAACAACTAATAACCTATATAGACACTCATGTAGCTACTCACCAACCCATGCAGCCACTTATACACAAAGTGAGAAACTGATACAGATATTTACATATTTAAACATTACTCACTAAGCCACGTATTCACTAAGATACACTTAATCAGTCAGTTATACAAACAATTTTTCAAAAACAAATGATCCATTTAGACACTTATATACCCATTTATTCTTCCATCGACCTTGAGATATACATATATAAAACATATGTAATTTTCAGAAAAACACACATCCACTCAATGATGTCATCAGTGATGTCATCAGTGATGTCATTTGAGATGTCATCACTGATGACATCACTGATGACATCTCAAATGACATCACTGATGACATCACTGATGACATCATCCAGTGACTGTGTGTCTCTATAAAGTTTAAATATGTTTTATATATATGCCAAGGTGTATTTAAGAATGAGTGAGTGTATAAGTGTCTGGATGGAGGATTTAGTAGGTGCGTGACTGTATAAGTGAGTGATTAAATGTGTCTTAGTGAATGCTTGGGTTAGTGACTAAACTGTGTGAATATCTGGATCAGTGTGTCTGTTGTTGTGTTAGCTGATGCATGGGTTGTGAGTAGCTACATGAGTGTGGGTTATTGAGTGGTTGCCTGAGTATCTGTATGGGTGCCTGAGTGTTTGTGTGGGTGGTTGGAGGGTGTGTGACTTTGTGCATATATGTGTGAGTGGTTGATTGACTGGGTGTATGGGTTCAAGAGTGTGTCTGTGAAGGGCCGTATGGGTGAGTGAGTGTGTGTATGGCTGTGTTGGTGAGTGAATGGATGTCTCAGTGGTATATGTGTGAGTAACTACGTATGTGAAAGGCAGTATATTTGAGTGCTGGAGTATTTAAATGACTATATGTGAGTGTGAGTGAGAGTGGCTGTACGGATGAGTGTGTGCTTGTGTCAGTGAATGTATAAGAGAGTAAGTATGTGTTAGTATCTGTATGAATAGGTGAGGTGGTGTGTGTATAACTGTATCAGTGAGTAAATGGGAATGTGATTGATTCTTTACATGACTGACTAGGTGTAAGGTGTGTAAGTAACTGTATGGGCAAGTGGTGGGGTGTGACTGTCTGTATAGGTGTATGAGTGCATATGATAGTGCTGTATTGATGAGTGACTGCATGTATGAGTGACTGTATGTATGAGTGACTGTATGGGTGAATGAGTGGACATGTGTATAGACCTAGGAATCAGTGAGTGAGTATGTAGTAACTGGTGTTGGTGTGCCTATGGTTTCAAAAATGGTAGTCTGTATTTTAGAGTGGGTGTATGAAAGGTTATATTACAGTGTGAGGAGGTGCATCAGATTATCACGTGGATGATGTAATCAGTGATGTCATCAGTGATGTCATCAGTGATATCACTGACCATGTAATGAATGATGTAATATGTGACATCATCAGCAGTGCATTGCGGGGGCGCGAGTTATAGTTAGCTGAACTAACTATAATGGCCGAATTTCACTGGTTTGGTATGATTGAAATGTCCAACTAACTATAACGGCCCTGAAACCTGTGTTTTTTTCAGTGAATTTCTAAGGTTTTTTAAATGCTAATTTCTAACTATAACGTCCCTGAAATCTATGGTTTTTTCAGTAAATTTCAAAGGTTTTTTAAATGCTATTTCCTATCTATAACTTCCCTGAAACCTATGGTTTTTTCAGTGAATTACAAAGGTTTTTTAAATGCTAGCTTCTAATGTAACCAAGCTTTAGAAATAAAAAATCTTAAATATTTTTGCTTGAAGTTGCGCATCCATCGCGACTTAAGAACCCGCGCACCCATCGCATTCACACTAGGGGGCCGCGCTGAGAGCTGCGCACCCATCGCATTCACACTAGGGGCCATGCTGAGAGCCGTGCACCCATCGCATTCGCATATGGGGCCACGCTGAGAGCCGCGCACCCATCGCGTTTACACTAGGAAGCCGTGCTGAGCAGCGCGGCAGGGTCACGTCTTCAAACTTTGTAAAAAAAAAACTGTCCACTTCCATTAATTTATATTTGTCCTGGGGACCCTAACCAGCCAGGACATGCATAATTCTTTTATTATTTTTTTTAAGGAAGTGGGGCTGGGTAGCCCTCCTCCCGGGCCATTTTTGCACTGGGGACCCAATCCCCCAGGGCATGCCCTCTTGTTGGGGACCGTGGGGGGAGCCCCAATGCCCCACGGTCTCCTGCCTCCTGTGGGAGCCGGCATTGCTTTTGAGCAAGGGGAGCTGCTGACATGCAGCTTCCCTTGATCAAAAGCAATCTGCTTTGCTTCATTTAAGCAACAGCAGGTTTCCTGCTCTCGCTTTAATGAAGCAAAGCAGTGTTTGCTATGGCAGGGCAGGAGCCATTCTCCCGCTCTGTCATAGCAAACGGCAATGTACCGGGGTTCCAGGAGCTGGCCCTGGGGGGTAGCAGTCCCCAGGGCCATCAAGAGCTCCTGGAAGGAGGCCCCCTTCCAACATGTTTAAAGCCGGGGAGGTGGTGGTCCCCGGGGCTTGGGGTCCATAACAGACCCCCAAAATTCAATTTTAAGTGCCCTGGGGAGGTGGTGGGCCCAGGGCAGTATGGGGAGCTTGAGCCCCCCACTCACTGTATATCATTTATAGCCCCGGGGAGGTGGCAGTCCCCAGGGCTTGGGGGGAGCCCGCAAGGCCCCCCCCTTATTTAATGACCTCACGCTTAATTTTCTTTTTTTTAATTCTCGCCCGGAGTCGCGCACCCAGCGCAACTTCAATTTTGTTTTGGGGGGGGGGGCTGAGGGTCCTTGTGGGAACCCCTAAGCAGGTCTAGGGGGTCAGGGTGTTCCTACCCTGCCCCCTTTTCATGTTTTTCATCCTTTTTGCACAGTTTTCTTCTGACTCGGTAACCAAGTCACAAAATGGCTGCCAACAGTTCCTGGTTTGGAGTGCTGGCAGACAATTAGAATGAAGCTTGTGCTCGGGAGGGTTCGCAACTCCTCCTAGGTGCTCATATATCGATATTTTTTCTTTTTCTAATTTCTCAGGAACTACTGAATGGATTAACACCATTTAACAAAAAGGGCCTTTTCTGAACCAAGACCTACCTTTTTGCCAAATTTGGTGTAATTCCGTTCAGCAGTTCGGGCTGTAGCTTTGTCTAAAGTTTCCTATGGAAATTACCAGGGGGGAAACATGTTTTGGAACCCCCATTTTTCTCGGCCCCAGCTTGACGAATCGCCCCGAAACTTTCAAGACAGAAGCTGACCGGAGCGGGCCACTAATTGAAAAAATTTCGCGAAGATTTGTCAAACGATGCCAAAGTTATGGGGAAAACAAAAAACGCTTTTTGAATAGAAACAAGGTCCTAACTATAACTACCTACCAGTAGGTAGTTATAGTTAGGACCTATTAGGAAATCCACAACATTCTATTTGGAATAACGTTGGTGCCGATTGATGAATCTTCGCGAAATGTTCCAAACTTTTGGCCAGCTCCGGTCCGCTCCTATCCTGAACATTTCACAGTGATTCGTGAAGCGGGGGCCGAGAAAAAAGGGGGGTCCCAAAACGCATTTTCTCCATGCATTTTCCCATAGGACCTGTTGACACAGCTACAGCCCGAACTGCTGAACGGAATTACACCAAATTTGGCAAAGAGGTAATCCTCAGTTCATACTCGTGCCTTTTGCTTAAATGGTATAAATCCGTTCTGTAGTTCCTGAGAAAATTAGAGTTAAAAAGATAGATATATCTGGGCGGAGCCTAACCACACATCTCATCGTGAGATCTGATTGGCTGTCAGTACTTCATCCAAGAAGTGTTGGCAGCCATCTTGGGACCAATATACATGATAGCACCTCATTAAAAAGCATTGCAGTTAATAGAAGGTTTTAAGACATTAGTTACATTATAAATCATTTGTTGATGGTACCATACTCATTTTAGGAATTGTGGTGTGTTCCAAGGTGATTTTACCATGTAAAAAAGCCTTCTGCTGTGATATCATGAATCATGTTTGAGAGAAAATTATTTTCTCATGCTTTTCCCACAGAGGTTTGGAAGGTGATCTATAAGCTAAACTGAGAGCATATTTTCTGTAAATTCACATTATCTTTCTCAGTCATGTGAGAATGAAGTCTGACATTCTCAGTAAAACATGTACATCCAACAAGGGCAGAGACTGTCAGTTGACTCCTTTGTGTTCTACTGCAGCTTCCCAGAGTATTCTAAAGAACAACTAGAGCTCTAACAGTCCTACTTATGACAAACGTATTGCACACCTGAAGCCATCTTGATTGGAATAAAGTGGTAACTCTTAAAACATTTAGTTTACACAGGAACAAAATGAGGGGGGTTCATTTTGCCATAGTAATTATGATTAATGCTGCAGAAAGAAAAATTAGGGCACATTTTGACTTCTCAAATCCTCTTCTATTTCTTAAAAGAATTCTGACATGCAGACTGAAACATGCACTTTGAATACCAGCAGCAGACTTCCCTGGTGAGTAGTAGCTTTACTACAGTGATCTAATGAGCAACTAGAGTGCTAACATTCAGAACTTATGGCAAAAGTGTGACACATCTGAATGTCTTCTTGATGGAACCAAAGTAAAAAACTGAAAGTATTTTCTACTGAGGAGACTGCAGTAAATGAGGAAATTAGGAAACTTCATAACAAATAAATCTCCCAAGATGGCTACCAGAGACAAAAGAGCCCAAATGTAGCCCAAATATCACCCAGCTGTAGCCCAAGTATAGCCCAATGACAGAATTTCCCAGAGTGTTTTAATGAACAACTAGAGCGCTAACAGTCTTACTTATGACAAAAGCATGGCACACCTGAAGCCATCTTGATTGGAATAAAGTGGTAATACTTAAAACATTTAATTTACAAAGGAACAAAATGAGGGGGTTCATTTTGCCACAGCAATTATGATTAGTGCTGCAGAAAGAAAAAATAGGGCACATTTGGACTTCTCAAATCCTCTTCTATTTCATAAACAAATTCTGACATGCAGACTGAAACATGCACTTTGAATACCAGCAGCAGACTTCCCTGGTGAGCAGTAGCTTTACTACAGTGATCTAATGAGCAACTAGAGCGGTAATATTCAGAATTTATGGCAAATTTGTGACACATCTGAATGCCTTCTTGATGGAACCAAAGTAAAAAACTGAAAGTATTTCCTACTGAGGAGACTGCAGTAAATGAGGAAATTAGGAAACTTCATAACAAATAAATCTCCCAAGATGGCCACCAGAGACAAAAGAGCCCAAATGTAGCCCAAATATCACCCAGATGTAGCCCAAGTATAGCCCAATGACAGAATGTCCCAGAGTGTTCTTAAGAACAACTAGAGCGCTTACTGTCTTACTTATGACAAAAGTATGGCACACCTGAAGCCATCTTGATTGGAATAAACTGGTAACACTTAAAACATTTAATTTAAAAAGGAACACAATGAGGGGGTTCATTTTGCCATAGAAATTATGATTAGTGCCGAAGAAAGAAAAATTAGGGCACATTTTGAGTGACTTCTCAAATCCTGTTCTATTTCATTTCAAAATTCTGATATGCAGACTGAAACATGCACTTTTAATACCAGCAGCAGACTTCGGGGGTGAGCAGCAGCTTTACTACAGTGATCTAATGAGCAACTAGAGTGCTAACATTCAGAATTTATGGCAAATGTGTGACATATCTGAATACCTTCTTGATGGAATCAAAGTAAAAAACTGAAAGCATTTCCTACTGAGGAGACAAATGCAGCACAAATATCACCCAGATGTAGGCTCACATGTAGCCCAATGACAGAAGTGTGCAAAACACTTATTGTTTGTGTAATTGCAGTTTTATATATTGCAGACTTATCAGGTATTGGAGTGCTTTACATGAGCATTGGTTACATCACACAAGATCAAATTCATTTTGGTTGGAGACATGGGGAGATTAAGTGATTTGACCAGATCCACAGAATGTTGAGCTAAAGCAGAAACTCCAACCTGGTTCCCCAGTTGCAAAGTCTGCAGCTCTGGAAGTAACACCACATCCTCTCCCCTAAGTGCAACATTTAATCAAGTGGTCAACTGGATAAAAAAACATAAAGATTACAAATAATTTAAAAGTTCTTTGTCGCTATTTGAAAACTCAGAAAATACATCCTCATTGTAGTTTTTTAGAGCACTAACCACAATTTTGATGCAAATAAGACCCTCTCATATATGTAATTTCTAAAGGAAATGCTCTAGGTATTACAGTTTTGATTACATCAAGATGACGTCAGGTGTTCAACACTTTTGTAATAAATATAGAATGTTAGCAATCTAGTTGTTCATTGGGATACTGTTGAGAGGCAGAGGCCAGGGGCACAGACTCTGAAAATTGAAGGCAGGAAGGAGAGAGCAGAGGCAACAATTTGACCACGCTGGGCAGGCAGGAAGGGCAGTGGCAGCACAACAGACTATGGAGGGCAGTGGAAAGGGGGGCAGGGGCAACAAACCAACAATACAGGACTGGCAAGAAAGGCTGTGGCAATATATTAGACCATTGTGGGCAGAAGGAAGAGGCAGTGATAGTACAACCATACATGCCAACAGACCCGTTTCAGCCAGGAAACGTCCAATGTTTTTAAGCTTAAATGGGCTTTTATTTGATCTGTCTCCTGTCTACAATCTCCTCTTTTTCAATGTAACTCAAAGGGGAAAATCAATACCCCAGTTTTTTTTCAAAATCTCCCTCTTACCAAGTTCAAAATGTTCGCAAGTATGGTACATTGGATCATGGTAGGTAGGAGGAATTGGGGTTGGGACATGGACTCGGATAACAGAGGACCGGAGGGACATGGAGAGGTGCACCAAACTGACCCTACAGGGCAGGCATCAGGGTTTGCAGCAGCATAATACACCACACAGGGCATGCGGGATGGGAGTGCAGCACAACAATCCATAGAAAGCAATAGGGAGGGGACAGGACTATGCACATGGACAACAGAGAACAGAGGGAAAAGAGGCAATGGTAGCTAGCTGACCATAATGGACAGACAGGAGAGAAAGCTGCAGCATAACAGACCATAAAGGGCAGGAGGGACGGATCAGGGGCATTACAATGGAACAGACAAGCCAGGAGGGAGGGAATAGGGGTCTGCACATGGAAACAGAGGGCTGGGGGCAAAGGGGCAGGGCAGGAGCAGCAAGATGACAATGGAGGTCAGGCAGGATGGGCACTAGAAACAAGACACACCATGTAGAGCAACAGTGAGACTATGATGGCATACACACAGACCATGGAGGGAAGGTGGGAGGGGGTCAGGGGCAGCTAGCTGACTACACAGGGAAGGTGGGAGGGGCCATGGCAGCACAGAAGACCATGCATGGCAAGCGGGAGGGTTAGTGGCAGCAAAATGGCAATGATGGGCAAGAAGGAGGGTGCAGGGGCATGCACAAAGGACTATGGAGGATAGAAGGGAGGGTCAGGCCTGGGCACAGACAAGAGAGTTCAGGTGAAAGGGCCTCACAACAGACCGCGCGGGGCAGACAGGAGGAGCAGTTGCAGCACAACAGACCAGGGAGGGCAGAAGGGTGTGGCAGTAAAATGGACCATGGAGGACAGGAGGAAGGGGATAGGGGCCTGGCAGGTGGACAGGCAGGGTGGAGGTGGCAGGGACAGGTTACAGTCATCTGACAATGCTAGGCAGGTGGGAGGGGAGTGGCAGCTCAACAGAACACTCAGAGTAGATAGGAGTGGCAGGTCCATGGAACATGGTGGGCAAAAAGGATGGAGCAGAGGGATGCACAAAGACATCGGAGAGCAGGGGGAAGGTAAATAGGGGCAGCAAGCTAAGCACAGAGGCTAAGCAGGAGGTCAAAGATGGGCCATAGAATTGGGCAATGGAGGGCAGGAGGAGTGGACTGGTACATCATGCTAAATTGAGGGCAGTGGCAGCACATCAGACCATGCATTGCAGGAGGGAGAAGGCTAGTCCATGGATTCAGACAACAGAGGATAGGGAGGAGGTGGATGGGGCAGCAAGCTAACGGTTCAGAGAAGGTGGGTATTAGGAACTTTATTGTTTTTAAAATGTGTGTCTGTGCGAACTACTTAAAATATGAACAAGTATGCAGCATAATCTCACTTTTATTCAGGAAGAAGAGGACATTTGTGACTGTGACTCCGGGCTCACTTGGCAGAAACACCCCCTGACCCTCCACCTCCATCGCAAAATGTTAATGCCCGTGAAAAGGGTAGGTGGACGCAGTGTTATATAGAACATAGTCCTGAGAGCATGATTGAAAATGAAAACTAGATATAGGATATGGTATAAACTATGCACCAAAAAGTGTGATATAAGATGAACCAGGGTGTGAAATATAATATGCAATACATTGTGCGCAATGACAGATTCATTGGAGAGCGCGAGATAGCACAGGCACTAGCGCGTTCTATGCGATATGCACCTTGGAGTGTAATATGCACAGGGCAGTGTTGTGTAACCTAACTAGTCTCTAAAGTTGTAAAATATAATATGGGCTGGGGAGTGTAACGTTGCATATGCACTGTGACAAAGATATGGATCCCAGATTGTAATATGTATGGCATAGCGCTGTGCGTTATAACATAGGCATCGAGGAAGGCACGTTAGATGGGGCAATATAACCCATGCGAAGGCAAGTGTGGCATGACATATTCAAGTTTGGCATGACATATTCACGGGGTGGTGTTACAGTGCACATGGGCTAGAGAGTGTCATAGCATACGCACTATCTGGTGGAATACAACACAGAGGTGTGTGGCACTTGGCGGGCACTGGTGGGTGTAACACAGCCATGGGCTCAGCCAGGAGCACTCTGTGACTCTCATTTCCAGAGAGTAAAATAAAAAGTATTACACATGCGGCGGTGGATGTGTGTTTTATTAACCGTGAGGGGGGTTTCTTGCATAGTTTTGTCGAATTTTTGTCAAATCCCCTTTGAATGGCTTGGTGTGCGTCTGTATTAAATGTGCCCGTCAATAGCTACCCATGTTTGTATAAATATACAACAAGGGTGTCTACTTGGAGAGTACCCACCGGCGGGGGCGCCGGGATTAGGCACGGTAGGGAGTCAGACAAGTCAGAGCTTCACTAGCAGTGTAAATACATTCCACGTGGATTAATTGTATGCATAGTCGCCTTTTAATGAATATCACGCAAATCGTCATGGTGATAGGTACATACGGTTTGTCCAGCATGTCCTAGGTGTTTCTATAAATATATATTTTTAAAAATAATAAAAAACAAAGGCCGGCCCCGGGGGATGGGGTCCATGGGGCCATAAGTGGCCTGTGGAGGGGGACAACGCAGCCCCCCTCCTAAAGATTTTTTTTTTAAAAAGGCCATGACCCGAGGGTTGGGGTCCCCGGGGCCGATTAAGGCCTTGGGGGGGGGGGGGGGGGGGGGGGCACACAACCCTCCTTCTTAAAAAAATAAAATAAATAAAAGACCGGCATCGTGCCGGAGGCCAAGCCCCCTCCTTGCAGAACTCTGCAAACGTGCCCCCTGGCCAGTTGTAAGTTGGGGAATTAATTCCCCTTCAATTCTGAGGGTCCCTGAGGGCCAACTAGTCCAACAGGTATCTCCAGTATGCGTCAGGGAGCTGCGTTGCAGACAGGTGTTCTGAGGCCATGCCCCTTTTTACACCTCTATGCAACGCAGCTCGGTGGCGTTTACTGGAGGTACCTAGTGGGCTATTTTGCCCCTAGGGACCCTCAGGATTCATGGGGACTTAATCTCTCAACTTAGAACGGCCACAGGGCGGGTTTACACAGTGGTGAAGGGAGGGGACGGGGCCTGAGGTGACGTGTGCAAACACGCCCTGTGGCGCGTTCTAAGTTGGGGAAATAATTCCCTTTCAATCCTGAGGGACCTTGGGGGCCAACTAGCCCACCAGGTGCTTCCAGCAAGCGTCACTGCTCTGTGTTGCAGAGAGGTGGTGCAGGCCGTGCCTCTTTTTACACCTCTCTGCAATGGCGCTTACTGGACATACCTAGTGGGCTATTTTGCCCCTAGAGACCCTCAGGATTCAAGGGGACTTAATCTCCCAACTTAAAACGGCCACAGGGCGTGTTTACACAGTGGGGAAGGGAGGGGACGGGGCCTGAGGTGACGTGTGCAAACACGCCCTATGGCGCGTTTTAAGTTGGGGAAATAATCCCCCTTCAATCCTGAGGGCCCCTGGGGGCTAACTAGCCCACCAGGTGCTTCCAGTAAGCGCCACCACGCTGTGTTGCAGAGAGGTGGTCTAGAGTATGCCCCTTTTTACATCTCTTTGCAACGCAGCTCTGTGGCACTTACTGGAGGTACCTAGTGGTCTAGTTGGACCCTAGGGACCCTCAGGATTCAAGGGGACTTAATCTCCCAACTTAAAATGGCCACAAGGCGTGTTTACACAGTGAGGAAGGGAGGGGACGGGGCCTGAGGTGACGTGTGCAAACACACCCTGTGGCGCTTTTTAAGAGGTAGTTTTAATCCCCTGCCCTATTATATACTAGGGGCTTACAGAGGAGGTCATGCTAATCACAGGGGGACCCCAACACATAGTGTTCCCTAGTGTATGTAGGTGTGTTCACTGTATTCTGAGTGTCTTTTAACATAGCACTGGCTCTAGGACTGGTTAGTCAGACTCAGTTACCACCAGTATCCGTCTGAAAAAGATGAGGGTACAGGATGATTTTGCAACAAGGCTTCTTTCTGCTCTTCTGTTTGTTCTTTCTGCACGTTATCCTTCTTCTTGCAGTTTCTTTCGTCTTTGAGGACTTCTGTTGCTTCTTTCTGCATTTCTTTTTTTTTTCTGCGTGTTTTTCTTCTTTCTTCACATGTCCTATCTCTGTAGGCATAGTTAGAAATTAGCATTTAAAAAACCTTTGAAATTCACTGAAAAAACCATAGGTTTCAGGCACATTATAGTTAGGAATTAGCATTTAAAAATCCCTAAAAATTAAATGATAAAGCCACAGGTTTTCAGGGGCGTTATAGTTAGCTGGACTTTTCACTTGTACAAAACCATTGAAATTCCCCCGTTATAGTTAGTTCAGCTAACTATAACTCGCGCGCCCGCAATGCACTGCTGATGACGTCACATATTACATCACTCATGACATGGTCAGTGACATCACTCATGACATCACTGATGACATCTCAAATTACATCACTGATGACATCATCCTTGTGATAGAGTGGCAGACCTCCTTTCCCCCTAATATAACCTTTGATACACACATTCAAAAATAGAAACTAAAATTTTCAAAACAATGGACATACCAATACCAGTTACAACTAACTATTCAGTAATTCTAAGATCCACATACACATCCACATATTCACCAACAGTCCTATACAGTCACTCACCTATACATCCTGTTACACAACGCCACTAATGTAAATGTAAATGTGCAGATATTTATATAGCGCAAATCACCAACCGGTCTCTAAGCGCTTGCTTAGGGAACCCGTCCTGGTATTCCCATGTGAGATAACCGAGCAGGGCATCCACAAGGTGAAAGCCAGGCATCCCGCCGCGAGGGGCCATTGTGGAGATTAAGCAAACTATTGCCCAGAGTCACAGAGTGTGAACCCATGAATCGAGTATGCACTGGAGCGAGAATTATTGAGTCCATGGACAATTTATGGACTCAAGACCCAGCCGAGCTGGGAATCGAACCCTGGTCCCGGGCTGACCTCCGCTTCCAGGTCTGCCTACTCTAACCAGTGAGCCACACTTCTCCACTCATCCATAGAGTTACTCACACACATAGTCACTCATGCTAATAAAGAATCAAACATCCATTTACTTGCATATGCAGTTATACACACACCACCAAACTTACACATACTTAGTCTTTTAAACAATCACTTATAGAAACACATACTTATTCATACAGGAACTCTTCCAATCTCTCACTCTCACATATACTCACTTATATACACCAATAGTCACATATACTAGTTTAAAACATATGTAGTAACTCATAAAGACACTATTGAGACAGTCATTCACTCACTAACACAACCATGCACACACTCATCCACCCATACAGTCCTGCACACATGCTGTATTCAACACATACAGTGAGTCATTTATTCATGCACCTATGCACTACGTAATACCCCCAATGAACCATACAGACACTCAGACACTCATACTGATACTCAAAAAACCAACTAATATCCTATATAGACACTCATGTAGCTACTCACCAACCCATGCAGCCACTTATACACAAAGTGAGAGACTGATACAGATATTTACATATTTGAACATTACTCACTAAGCCATGTATTCACTAAGATACACTTAGTCAGTTATACAATCAATTTTTCAAAAACAAATCATCCATTTAGACACTTATATACCCATTTATTCTTCCATCGACCTTGAGATATACATATATAAAACATATGTAATTTTCAGAAAAACACACATTCACTGGATGATGTCATCAGTGATGTCATCTGAGATGTCATCAGTGATGTCATCAGTGATGTCACTGACCATGTCATGAGTGATGTAATATGTGACGTCACGAGAAGTGCATTGCGGGCGCGCGAGTTATAGTTAGCTGAACTAACTATAACTGGGGAATTTCAATGGTTTTGTACGAGTGAAAAGTCCAGCTAACTATAACCCCCCTGAAACCTATGGTTTTTTCATTGAATTTTTAAGGTTTTTTTAAATGCTAATTCCTAACTATAACATGCCTGAAACCTATGGTTTTTTCAGTGAATATATATTTATATATATATATATATGTATATAGGTGTCATGTGATCAAGGCCGCTTTGATGGCTGAAACGCGTAATGGCAGGCGAGGAGGAATAAAATACTCTGAATCTACTCAAGGAGGTCTACGTTCGTTCTTTTTTCTTGGAGAAACTTGTGAGCGAAGAGTGCTCATATATTATCTACTGGCGGTCGCCAGTAGATAGTTATAGTTAGGACCCTGTTTCCATAGGAAAACCGCAACATTCTATTTTGAATAACTTTGGCGCCGGTCGACGAATCCTCGCGAAATTTTCAAAACTAATGGGGCGCTACGCTCCGCTCCTACCCTGAAAGTCTCGGGGGGATTCGTCAAGCGGGGGCTGAGAAAAAAGGGGGGTCCCAAAACGCGTTTTCCCCATGCATTTTTCGATAGGACCTTTAGACACAGCTACAGGCCGAACGGCTGAACAGAGTTACTTGAAATTTGGCAGAGAGGTAGTCTACAGGTCAAGGAAGTGCCTTTTGTAGGTCTGGTGTAAATCTGTTCAGTAGTTCCTGAGAAAATTGCATTTAAATCAATATATATATCTGTGGCAGCTTACGGTGCGCTTACCGTGCGCTTACGGTAAGCTTACCGTACGCGTACGGTGGCGTGCGTGAGCGCGATTCTGATTGGCTGTTAGATCTTAGTAAACGTTCGAATCGGTCGAAACCAGGAAGTGTCGGCCGCCATTTTCTCTCTCGCACTCTGAGGGGGAGGAGGAAAAACAAAGTCAGATAACATGAAAAGGGGCAGGCTAGACAGCTCCTAACCACCTAGTCATCGTTAGGGTGTCCCAAAAGAACCCCCAAGGCCAAAAATTATTATTATTTTTTTTTCGAAAAATCGCCGATTGCGCTTACCGTACGCGTACGGTCAAAAATAGATTTAAAAAAAACCAATATCCACGTTTTCCCCACCCCGTGTGCAAAAGTTGCCCGTAGGCCAACTTTAGTGCATGGCATATGTTCCCACTAAACAATTAATACATAACCCTTCACAACGAAGCGCATAATATGTAGGCCTGGGCCAAAATTCCGTTCCGTTCGCGGAAGTTGCGATATTTTGGCATTCTCGCGTTCCGCGGAAAGCGCGAAAATGTAAAAATTTCCGCATTCCGCAGCTTAGCGATAATTTTTTTCTTGCTCGCGCTGTAAAACAATACATTCTCGCGCGCGCGCGATCGCCTTACCTGAATCCCTGCGTTCTCCGACAAGTTTTCTTGACCCGGTCGCGTTCTCCACGAGATGTTGGATTTTGGTAGCCATTTTGCGCTGTCTCGCGAGAGTTCGCGGCCGCATTCAAGTCATTTTTCACGCGATCACGTCATTTGTCGCGCGATCAGGTCTTTCTTCTCGCGATCATGCACCGCGCGAGTATGAGAAGATTGAGATCTCGAACATGTCATTCTACATCGCGAGCCAGAGAATGAGGACGCGGGCACATGAAATCGAACGCGAACAGGAGAAAGAGACCGCGAACACGTCATATCCAACGCGACAGGGACAAAGAAGAGAACGCGATCATATCGTTTTCGACACGCCGGCGGAAGTAATGTGAAGCTGGAGAACTCAACAACGTAAAATTTACAATTTGGAGAGGAATATCGGCTCTAGCAGCATGAAACCATCTGCAAATACTGATTTTGGATGAAAAGAACTCCTTACATTCACATTTGGCTTTCCTTTTTTGTGCAAGGACTCCAGGAGTCATTTTTTTTTTACAAAGTGGAGAGAGGGAGGAAGTGACACAGATTCTCCAACTTCCTGTTCCTGTCCAGCAGGCTCCTCCCAGTGCTTTGTCCATCTCCTGCTCATTCTGCCTTTGGATTTGGAGCTGGAAAGATCTCTCTTTTTGTCTGCTGCATCATTGCAATTGGATTTCAGGATTTTTGGAATAGGATATTTTACAAGTAAGTGATTGTTGTGTTTGATTGTGGGCATTGCAGTTGTTGTGTAACTACAATTTATTTTTGATAATTAATTATCATCATTCCTTTTTTTTTTTTTTAATTTATTTTAATTTTGTGGGTTGTAGTAGTAGGCCCGAGCTAGCCATGGGCATGGCCTCATGGGTGTGTGTGTGCATGATGAAGCAACTGTTCCTTTTGTTTTTTGAATATATTTCATTTTCAATCACATTTAGGGCATGGATGGCATTGGATTGAGTTGGGGAAGTGTGTTTTTTGGGGTGGCCTTGCTGATGTTGTTGGGCCTGGACATGTGGCTGGTGGCCATTTTGAGGCCTAGGCCTGCAAGCTTGCCTGGCCTTGTCTGCCAGCAGGCCTGCTTTCATCCACTGCTACCAGAGCAGGTAGCCACAGCTTTAGTAATCTACTGTTTTCTGTGTGCTCTGTTGAATTTAGACATCATTTTGGGCATGGATGCCATTGGATTGAGTTGGGGAAGTGTGTATTTTGGGGTGGCCTTGCTGATGTTGTTGGGGCTCTCCATGTGGCTGGTGGCCATTTTGAGGCCTAGGCCTGCAAGCTTGCCTGGCCTTGTCTGCCAACAGGCCTGCTTTCATCCACTGCTACCAGAGCAGGTAGCCACAGCTTTAGTAATCTACTGTTTTCTGTGTGTTCTGTTGATTTTAGACATCATTTTGGGCATGGATGGCATTGGATTGAGTTGGGGAAGTGTGTATTTTGGGGTGGCCTTGCTGATGTTGTTGGGGCTCGCCATGTGGCTGGTGGCCATTTTGAGGCCTAGGCCTGCAAGCTTGCCTGGCCTTGTCTGCCAGCAGGCCTGCTTTCATCCACTGCTACCAGAGCAGGTAGCCACAGCTTTAGTAATCTACTGTTTTCTGTGTGTTCTGTTGATTTTAGACATCATTTTGGGCATGGATGGCATTGGATTGAGTTGGGGAAGTGTGTATTTTGGGGTGGCCTTGCTGATGTTGTTGGGGCTCGCCATGTGGCTGGTGGCCATTTTGAGGCCTAGGCCTGCAAGCTTGCCTGGCCTTGTCTGCCAGCAGGCCTGCTTTCATCCACTGCTACCAGAGCAGGTAGCCACAGCTTTAGTAATCTACTGTTTTCTGTGTGTTCTGTTGATTTTAGACATCATTTTGGGCATGGATGGCATTGGATTGAGTTGGGGAAGTGTGTATTTTGGGGTGGCCTTGCTGATGTTGTTGGGGCTCGCCATGTGGCTGGTGGCCATTTTGAGGCCTAGGCCTGCAAGCTTGCCTGGCCTTGTCTGCCAGCAGGCCTGCTTTCATCCACTGCTACCAGAGCAGGTAGCCACAGCTTTAGTAATCTACTGTTTTTTGTGTGTTCTGTTGATTTTAGACATCATTTTGGGCATGGATGGCATTGGATTGAGTTGGGGAAGTTTGTATTTTGGGGTGGCCTTGCTGATGTTGTTGGGGCTCGCCATGTGGCTGGTGGCCATTTTGAGGCCTAGGCCTGCAAGCTTGCCTGGCCTTGTCTGCCAGCAGGCCTGCTTTCATCCACTGCTACCAGAGCAGGTAGCCACAGCTTTAGTAATCTACTGTTTTCTGTGTGTTCTGTTGATTTTAGACATCATTTTGGGCATGGATGGCATTGGATTGAGTTGGGGAAGTGTGTATTTTGGGGTGGCCTTGCTGATGTTGTTGGGGCTCGCCATGTGGCTGGTGGCCATTTTGAGGCCTAGGCCTGCAAGCTTGCCTGGCCTTGTCTGCCAGCAGGCCTGCTTTCATCCACTGCTACCAGAGCAGGTAGCCACAGCTTTAGTAATCTACTGTTTTCTGTGTGTTCTGTTGATTTTAGACATCATTTTGGGCATGGATGGCATTGGATTGAGTTGGGGAAGTGTGTATTTTGGGGTGGCCTTGCTGATGTTGTTGGGGCTCGCCATGTGGCTGGTGGCCATTTTGAGGCCTAGGCCTGCAAGCTTGCCTGGCCTTGTCTGCCAGCAGGCCTGCTTTCATCCACTGCTACCAGAGCAGGTAGCCACAGCTTTAGTAATCTACTGTTTTCTGTGTGCTCTGTTGAATTTAGACATCATTTTGGGCATGGATGCCATTGGATTGAGTTGGGGAAGTGTGTATTTTGGGGTGGCCTTGCTGATGTTGTTGGGGCTCTCCATGTGGCTGGTGGCCATTTTGAGGCCTAGGCCTGCAAGCTTGCCTGGCCTTGTCTGCCAACAGGCCTGCTTTCATCCACTGCTACCAGAGCAGGTAGCCACAGCTTTAGTAATCTACTGTTTTCTGTGTGTTCTGTTGATTTTAGACATCATTTTGGGCATGGATGGCATTGGATTGAGTTGGGGAAGTGTGTATTTTGGGGTGGCCTTGCTGATGTTGTTGGGGCTCGCCATGTGGCTGGTGGCCATTTTGAGGCCTAGGCCTGCAAGCTTGCCTGGCCTTGTCTGCCAGCAGGCCTGCTTTCATCCACTGCTACCAGAGCAGGTAGCCACAGCTTTATTGATCAAGTGTTTTCTATGTGATCTGTTGAATTTTTAGACATCACCTTCCTGAGAGTGTAGTGTGGCTGTACACAGTACTAGTAGTATAACATAGCTCTAGTTAAAAAAAATTCATAAATGGCTAGAATATCTTTTGTTTGCACTAGTACAGTACTAAGTAACTGAACCACAAAAACAAATGCAACATTTCACTGATGTTCTTCTCCTGTCTTCTTTGCTTTTAGGTGCACAAAAGACAGAGTAGGAGGTGTCATCGGCATCACCTGGCTACCCGTTGTACTGCCAGCCAGACAGAAGTCCTGCTGCGCATCACGCCCACGTGTGACCAGAACTTGTTGTGCATCTGCCTCCTGCCTGACGTCGGAATAAGATGGCCCCAAAGAAAGGTACCAGGTCCAGTACCAAGAAAGTTGCTGGTGAGAAGAAGGAACAGAAAAAGGAAGTGCCATTAACCACGACTGGTGGTGTGCCGGCCAAGGTTTTTTTTGGCACCAAAGCGTTGTCCGGGAACCAAGCTGGGAGCAGCACAGCGGTCCAGCAACCCCACCAACCTAGGCCCAAGGGCTTTACTGTCGCAGAGGTAGCCAGTCTACTAACGGGCAGCGATGTTGAAGAAATGTCATTACCGCAAAGTAGTACACAATCAAGTTCAACGCAGGCGCAAACTCAGCAGATCAGTGTGCAGCCGCCGCAACAAGAACAGCAGCAGCAGCCGGCGCAACCAGAACAGCAGCAGCAGCCGGCGCAACCAGAACAGCAGCAGCAGCCGGCGCAACCAGAACAGCAGCAGCAGCCGGCGCAACCAGAACAGCAGCAGCAGCCGGCGCAACCAGAACAGCAGCAGCAGCCGGCGCAACCAGAACAGCAGCAGCAGCCGGCGCAACCAGAACAGCAGCAGCAGCCGCCGCAACCAGACCAGCAGCAGCAGCCGCCGCAACCAGAACAGCAGCAGCAGCCGCCGCAACCAGAACAGCAGCAGCCGCCACAACAGCCCACCATAGTAGTTGTTGCTCCTGACGTAGGGGCATTTCAGGAAATCGAGCTTCCTGCAGACAAAGCGGAGCGAAGTCAAACCACTGTTTCAGAACATCTATTGTCTTCCAGACCACCAGCAAGGAAAAGGAGGCTTAGTCCATCATCTTCTTCTTCAAGCCCCGCTTCTGATGATCGTGATGACACTTGGGTCCCACCAGCTCGGTCTGAGAGTGAAGTACGCCACAAGACATTGCTTCTGAAAAGGAAGGTCCCAGAAAAACTTAGAGTTATGGAGGTAGATGTAGAAGAGGGGGGTGATGATGTTGATGAAGACGAGCCAGTCATCACGCACATTACTCCCGCCCCAAAGGGATTGGAGACCGACATTCTAACCCTATCCAGAAAGGCTGCTACTGAGTGGGATGCAGCACGGATCTCACCAACACAGGTTACACCACCACTACCTCCAGCTGCCATATTTTCCAAGGCCCGGCAGGGACCTACATCCAGCTCAACCACCTCAGTAGGAAGTGGTAGTAAAAGTCACAGTGTAGGTGGACAGGGTCACATATTTTCAAGGACCCCCTCAAGTTCATCTGGTGTTGAAAGTGGCACATCCAGCAGTGCCAGAAAGTTCTCCTCCCCAGTTTGGGACTTCTTTTCTGTTAGCGCCAAGGAGGAGAACATTGCTATATGCGCAATTTGTCGGCAAGGTGTTCGGCGTGGTAAGCTTGGTACAAACTATGGTACCGGAGGACAAGCAAGTCATCTCAGAATACACCACACTATTGTGTGGGAGGATCACCTACTTAAGTTAAAAGAAAGTAGGAAAACTAAACCCTTTGAAGTTGGTCAGGAATCAGGGAGCGATATTATTGTGGTGGCAGGTGAAGAACAGGGAGGCATTTCTAGCCCTGTCTCCAGTAGTGCAGTCACTGCAGTGGTAACGCCCACATCCTCCTCAGTAACATCAGAGTGGCACCGCAGTAAGAGCCATACTCAGAGTGTGGGTGAGACACCAAGGCGACCGGCGGCGAGTACCTCAATGAGACAATCTGTGTCGTTGAGCCTTAGTGGGTTAATGGCACCACTAAGGAAAGTAAGCCAGCCTACCATTGACAGCATGTTTAGGTTGGAGGGGCAGTTCCAACGCAACCACCCAACGGCACGATTGTACAATGCGAAGCTGGCTAAAATGTTAGCGCTGGACCTTCTTCCTTTTTCATTTGTGGAAGGGGTGGGTTTCCTTGAATTTGTGTCTGCCATCTGCCCGAAATGGAAAGTTCCAAGCCGGTCCTATTTCGCAAGAATTGCTGTTCCGGCACTACATCATGATGTGCTGGAATTGGTTGGACAAGCTTTGCAGAAGAGTGCTGTGCACAATATCCACCTGACAACAGACATGTGGACCAGTTGCCAAGCCACAGATTACATGTGTATCACTGCACACTGGATCTCTTTTGTGGGGGTTAAAGATCAACTATCTGCACGAGGTGTTGTTGACACAGCTGCGATTTTTGAAGGTACTCGGAAACATGCAACTGTAGCCATGTTCGCCATGGAGAAATCTCATACGGCTGAAAACATTTTAGAAGAGTTTCGCACCAAGGTTTTGGAATGGCTGCAGCCCAGAGGGCTTGGTATTGGTTTTGTTGCCACAGACAATGGCAGTAATGTACTTAAGGCCATGGAACTTGGTTCCTATTTCAGGGTTCCGTGTTTGGCACACTGCATAAACATTATAGTGCAAGACTTTCTGAAAAAAGAACCCATAGTAAGCAATTTACTGTCCATCTGCCGAAGAATATGCACTCATTTCAGCCATTCTTTTAAAGCTCGGAAGCAGCTGAGGATCCTCCAACGTGAGCGTAGGGTGCCAGTCAAGGCACTCATCCAGGAGGTGGCAACACGTTGGAACTCAACGTATTACATGCTTGATCGTCTGTACGAACAGCACAGGTCACTCAATGATTATGTCTGGTACAGAAGCAGTGATGCTAGTGTTAAAGGCATGACCCTTCAGAGGGAGCAATGGACCCTAATTCAATGCCTGACTGAGATGCTGTCTCCTTTTGAGGTCTTCACACGTGAAGTCAGCAAGGAGGACTGTACAATGGGCCAAGCGATCCCATTGTTGCAAATGCTAGAGCATGAGCTGAATAATGTGTCTGAATCCTACAAAGGTGTAGAGGACAGAAGGCAAGCCCATGACTTGGTGGAGAGCTTATCCAGGCGCTTATCAGAAAATGTAAGGATACAAAATAAAATTTTGTCACAAGACCATTACATTTGTGCCACAATTCTGGATCCACGTGCAAAATTAGGACTATTCCTTTCTTTTTCCGACACTGATGTTGCCCGCTACAAAAGTTGTATAGCTGAAGCAGCCATCAAGTTTGAAAACGAAGGGCTGCTAATTAAAAGCCCGCCACATCAACCCACAACAAGTACTGATACTGAAGCAGGCCATGCAGAATCAAGTGCAACTTCGTCGGCTGAGGGCAGTGCGGTTGGCCCACAATCGCAACACTCACCATCACCATCGACTACAAAAACAATAACTGGATCATTCAGCCGAGTACAATCATTATCAGATTGGTATGTAAAGATGGGCCGTAAGCACAGTGCTGATGCACAGAAAAAACAGCACAAAAGCTTACCAGCAGCAACTCTGAACATTGAGCGGATGGTCCAGGCCTATCTGGACGACCCAACAGAGGTGTACGTTGATCAAAACCCAGTGCAGTATTGGTATAGGAAAAGGTCTGAATGGCCACAGCTCAGCAGGCTGGCAATAAGCTATCTGGCTTGCCCTGTCGCAAGTGTCTCTTCCGAACGTGTTTTCAGTGCTGCTGGTTCCATTGTAACCTTGAGAAGGACCAGTCTATCTCCCAAAAACGTGGAGAGGTTAACAATGATCAAAATGAATCAGCACTTCATACCACCGAATTACACAATGCATGAATCAACAGAGGAAGATGAGGACAGCGGCTCAGGTGACGGAAGTATTGTGTCAGATGATTACCTACTACTGGACGATCCCCCAGAGTTTGAGGACGAGCTATACTTCCCTGACAATTAGGCTCGCACTTACTGTCTTCCTCCCTTTTTTCCCCCTTTGTTTGTGTCTGTTGTTCCGGTTATAAACTTGTGAATCGCAACCAATGCATTATCACCGTCTTCTAATCTTCTAATTTAAGATACAAGTTTCAGGTGTCTGCCATTTGACACTACAGTCCTCAGAATCCAGCTCCTCCGCTCGATCATACTGCATCTCCTGGTCAATTCCATTTCCCTCATGAATGATGATTGGATGATGGTAACAACAAATTCAAACTTTCCTCGTCCTTCCAAAACAAGTGGACCATGAATCTGATGACTTCTATAGCTATCCTCCTTCAGAGCCGAGAGAGACTGGCCATTAACTGAAAATAAGATGCAACAGGTAATGATTGATGCCATGCATTGTCCGCAGAAAAGCAGACTGAGTGATGTAGATTTTGTTGTGTGTGTTGCGCATGAATGAATTGATGTAATTGTGCACTGCCACTAATCAACTTTCTACAGAACACATTAGTAATTACTAATTTTCCTCTTCTGGCAAACAAGAAATGTGTACTTCTCTCCTGCATCTTGGTGATACATTGCTTTTGATTCAATACAGGAAGGGCACTCACTCAATCTGCGCAATGCAAATGACTGTGACTTAACAGCACCGTCCATCATGATGATGGCGAAAGAGACGGCCTGCAGCGTTAACGAGATGAGATGCAACAGGTAATGATTGATGCCATGCATTGGCCGCAGAATAGCAGACTGAATGATGTAGATTTTGTGGTGTGTTTCGCATGAATTGATGTAATTGTGCACTGCCACTAATCAACTTTCTACAGAACACACTAGTAATTACTAATTTTCCTCTTCTGGCAAACAAGAAATGTGTACTTCTCCTGCATCTTGGTGATACATTGCTTTTAATTCAATACAGGAAGGGGACTCACTCAATCTGCTGCGCAATGCAAATGACTGTGACTTAAACAGCACCGTCCGTCATGATGATGGCGAAAGAGACGGCCCGTTAACTTAAGATGAGAAGTAACAGGTAATAAATGATGATAATTAATGGCATGCATTGGACACCTGACTCTGAGCTATTGATCTTTGTGTTTGCGTTGTTTGTTGTGCACAAAGTGAATGATGTCAAAGTGTACTAGTGTTAATCTATCTTTCTGTACACAATAAAGAATGACTCAAGTCAGTAATATTTATATTTCTACTCTTGTTGTGTTCTAAAAATTACACTTGTACTGCAGGCCGATCTTCAGTCAGTAGAAGTATCAGAGCTGATGATGAAGTCAGGAGGATGTTTCATGAGTGGCATAAAACGGAAAAGCCTAAAGGTAAACACGTGAACCACAACCACAGCACACCCAAATGTCTGTGTAGAAGTTGAATAGAGTGTAGCGGTGGGATGACTGCAGTGCATTGATTTTACTAACTTTAACTGTAAAATGCTATGTCTGGAATGGATAATGTGCTTTGCGTTTGTCCAACTCTTTGAGAGAAAAAAAAAAAGGACTCTAAAGTGTTAACGTAGGATGTGCTAATGGTAAGCACTGTGGGCCTGATCTCTCCTGTTACTGTTGAAGGTCTATGCTGGAAACAGACTACAGTAGAGATGATGCATATGCATACATGCCACCTCGGAAAGTGTTCTTGTTGCACTACACCATCACTTGTGCATTTGTTTTCACTTTCTTTCTGAATATCCCCTTTGGTTTTCAATCTAAAATTACAGGCCGGGCCTTGTCCAAAACTTTGTAAAACATTACAATGCATATTAATTACCTTACCAATCAATCACCTTTTTATTCCAGCCGGGCAGTGGCGAGTGGTGAGGCGACACACCCAAGATTGATGGACGAGAGGAGCAAGAGGAATGCCGAGATGCAAAAAACCAGTCCACATTTTTGACCAGGATAAGACAGTAACAGTATCCACTTTTCACTTCTTTTAAATAATTTGATTAATATCTTGTATACATTCTTTACAACAGTGTGTTCTTGGAGTTGTTATTATCAATCATCATTACGTTTGCTCTGTGTTTACGATTCTTCACTACCAATATTTAAAATTTCTATTTGCTATCTGTTAAAGTTTTAAGGCCGGAACAGAACAAGAAATAGAAGTGTATGTAATCCGGGTCTCATCATGCATGCATTTCCTTTTTTATACCTTAACATATGGAATGGATATGGTATGGTAGTCTTCAATGATTGTCGTTTGTTTGTCTATGTATGCATACTGTTTTTCTATGTCAAACCTTTCCCAAAATCCCCCTTCCCATCCAATCAACGGACCCTAACCCTCTTCCCCCGGGCTGTGTGACTTATTGTCGAGGTGTAACTAAATTAAATGTACACCAATACTTAATCACACACTTGCTGGGGCGGATGTGGTGAAAGCAACACTACTTCAATTTCAATGCAGAGCGATGATCTTCTTCTGCTTGCCCACCCATGAGTAGGATATTTCTTTTTTTTTTTATTTTTTTTTTATTATTTTTTTATTTGAGTACAGGCTGAAGGATATAGCATACATTAATACATGCATTTGTTTTGACAATCAATCAATAAGTTACTTTGATAAATGGGCGGGAAAAAAAAGGAAAAAAGAAGATAAAAGACAATCCAAAGCAGAGGGAAAAGATCACACTATTCCATAAACGTACCCCAATTCTTTTTGTATTTCATCAAGGAACGTGTCCCCCTAAGATTAGCTAATCCTAACTCCATCGAGTGAATCTCGGTTACCAGCAACCACCAGTCCCACACAGTTGGTGGATCAGGACGAATCCAGGCTCTGGCCAGAGTTAATTTAGCACAGGACATAAGAATTGAGGTCAAAGCAGGCTGTGGAAGAGAGATAGGATATATATCTAATAAGACCGATGCAACAGAAAATGGAGGCAGCTGAATATGTTTAGTTTCGAGAACCTTCTGAATATCCCTCCAGTAGTCTACCAGGGTGGGGCAAGAAAACAACATATGATCCAAGTCTACTGCATGAGCGGAGCATTTAGGGCATTTGGTACGATCATTTAAAAGATTATTAGAGGGCCACCTGGAGATAAGTTTTGGAGTGTAATATAACATGCAACTCGTTCTGAATTGTTGTAGCCTTAAACTTGAGGATCGTACATTTTCATTAATGTTTGAAAAAGATCGTTCTATGTCCTTTAGTGTAATATTAAAGCCTAATAGCCTGCTCCATTTGCCAGCTAGTTTGGAGCAGTCGTTTGATTTAAGACTAACTAAAAAGCTGTAGGTGTTACTTATTACAGATTTAGTTTCTGTGGAATATAAGTGGCTCCATATATCGCTATCAGAGTTTTCCACGAGATGTTTTTTATTAATCAGATAGTCATGTAACTGTCGATATTTATATCGCATAGTTTCAGGGAGGTCATAAAGTCGTTTTAGGTCATTAAAATCTAAAAACCCTTGCGTGCCGTATAGGTCCCCTAATACTCTGATGCCCAACCTTGCCCAGCCGTTGTCCATTTGTTCGTAAAAAATTGCTGGAAGCCCAGGGTTACCCCATAGAGGTAACTTTGAATGAAATAAACTGGTTTTGCAATAGATTAGTATATTGTCCCAGATTTTTTTTGAGTCTCTTGCGGTCTTAAATTTGACTCTTTTAAAGTAGTTGGGGTCATTAGCGCGTAGTAGAAACATATTTGAGTCTTGTTTTAACATAAAAGAATGAAAAAAAAGAGCGCCTCCTCTGTTTAGTAGAGAGCGTATGCGTAAAACAAATGTAGACCAAAAATATAGCTTAAAATCAGGAAAGTTAAGTCCACCGGTGTTCGTGCTATTTTTTAAAAGATTCAGCGACCTTCTAGATTTTTTATAGCCCCAAATGAAACTACTAAGTACCCCATCAAGTCTTTTAAAGAAAGCGTTGTTTAATATTAGTGGGATAGAGCGAAATAAGTATACAAATTTAGGCAGAACCTTCATTTTAATTAAATTAATTCTTCCGATTAAATTCAAAGGAAGCCTATGCCATTTTTTAAGTGTAAGTATAGTAGATTTAATTAGTTCGTTATAGTTTATATTATTGATTTCTTGAAGGTTGGCTGCTCGCCCGGGGGGTCCATCCACTGCATTCTGTTTCCCCACCCAGAGTAAGCGGCAACCGGAGCAATATGACTACGTTGCGGGATAAGGAGCTAAACCGCTAGCATACCCCCCCGAGAAAAAAAACATACCTGCTATCTGGCTGCTCTGAGCTGTTTGACCGACTGGCCGGCGGCGTCACTATCACTGCCGATGCAAAAACTTCCAAGGACTGCCTGGTTACTCGACCGCATTCTGCAGAGTCTTCGTGGGAGCACCAAACTCACCCGTTTCGGCTTAGATCTTGGGTCACATCTTTGGTTGTATCTCCGGTCTCTCCCCAGCTATATCCAGCCGTCTGGGATAATGTCTCCTAAGAAACTACATCGCGCAACTCGTCATCACAAATTAACCGAGAGCAAAGCACAGGAGGCGGCCCCTTCTGCCGCTACGGTTCCTGCATCAGTCAAGCCGCGCACGGCTGCTCTGGTCTCGGCTGGACCTCCATCGATCTTTCAGGTCTCTCTGGCTGATGCCGACCTCGATGCCACTGGGGCCGTTGGGGCCGAAAGAATTGCCGGGCCAGTGAGGGACGAGTACAACGCGGCGGAGCCGGCACTGGAGAACACGAAGAAAGAAATGTTGCCGCTCATATCCCAGAAGCCTGCTTCGTCTCTGTTAGTGGAACAGACGGGAGAGAACAGCCGTAAACAGGTATTGAAGCCACCCACCTTGATTTTAACTTCATATCCTAAGTGCTCTTCTAGTAGAACGCATAAAGGGGTGGACAGGACTCTGACCCGCGAGAGAGAGGTGTTGGGGGGTGAAATGTGTAATGCTACTGCCCCTATTAACTCTGATGCTGATGCTGATACTGATATTGCCACCGGGAATGCAACTGACCTGGCCCCTGACCTGGCCCCTGCTCTCTCTACGACAGAGCATTCCAGTGATGAAAAGGTGGAGGATTTGGCGGACTCGATGTCTGAATCATCTATTAGTATGGCGAGCCCCACTGGCCGTTTTGATGGTGCTATTACAGGGGTAGGGGCCGCGGAGCATAATGACTTGGTTCAAGCCAGCGAGCGAGAACTGTTTGAAGAGCCTTCCATACATACTGAGGAAGAGGATGAGGACGAGGATGAGCTCGGGGGAGGACAGAGGAAGGACCATGACACTAGCGGCACCGATGACAGGTCTAAGCTGCGAGCAAATAGAGGTCGCAAACTAAGAAGTAAGGCAAAATCCAGAAGAGGATTCAAGACTGCCACTACTATATCGCAGCCTGTTAAAAATATAAAGAAAAAGCAAGCAGATAAAAGCCCATTAAGAAAATGGATTGAAACCAGGGGGCTGGTGAAAAATATGACGCTGAGACTGTCAGGTGCCAGCTTGCACGATCTCTCAGAACAGGTCGATCTTTCTTCCACCCCGAGCTCTACCGGTGCTACCACCGCTCAAACTAATTCGGCAATAGATGGCTTAAACGAACAAGAACAAGATGATGAGCCGTCTCCAACTCAAGCCTGTCTCAGCCACACGGACTCTCCTCTAAGCCGAGCTGACGCAAATCCACTGTCTAATGCTAATGCTTACACAGCTCCAATACTCTCGCCAAACTATATCTCTTCTCAACCTAAAATGGGCAACACTATACAAACGCCACTTTCCTTACCCCCTCAAAACGAGCACTTCACCAAAGAGGGAGCTGGGGGCGAGATATCGGATCATTCTTCAATAGATTTAATATTGCAGATATTGAACGATCAACGTAAGGTAGCCCAAGAACACTATACTCAATTGCGGGAAGATAACAGCAAAGTACAAAATTCGCTACAAGAACTTACCACTAAAATTGGAGGGATTTGTCAAGATGTCACTGAGTTGCAACACCGAGTGGTTGAGATTGAAGAAGTTAACACTCAAATGACTACCAAAGTTGGAAGGCATGATGATCTGCTATCTACTCTTCAACTGAAGATCGAAGATTTGGAGAATCGACAGAGACGTTCCAATCTAAGACTGTTTGGGGTTCCAGAAGGGTCCGAGGGCTCTGACCCCAGGGCTTACGTCGTGGGGCTACTTCAGAAAGCCTTTCCAGACTTGGCAGACTGGGACTGGGACTCACAAATACAACGGGCTCATCGCTTACCATTGGTAATGAAAAACAGAGCAAGTCAATTTCCACGTCCCTTCTTGTTGTTCTTCGGTAATTTTTTACTTCGCCAAGCAGTATGGCAGAGAGCTCGCCCTAACACCCCTATTGCCATAGGGGATTTCTCAATCTTTGCTCGCTCCGATTTAAGTAAAGATACCATGGACCGACGTTGGATACTCCGCAGATTTATCGATCCAATCAAATCTAAGGGGGGGCCAGGCTTTCTTACAGGAACCTGCCCGCCTGAAAGTCGTCAAAAATGGACGCATATACTTCTTCAGCGAAGTCAAAGCAGTCGAAGCATTCGTTTCTAGCCTGAGCGAAGGCAGGAATCAAACAGAAAAATGATGACATGTGGAGTCCGAGCTAGCTATCATATAACTGATCAATAACTGGTCAATATTGCATATTTCATGAATAATTGAGCCCACGAGCCTATGAACTTATGAACTTATGAACTTATGAACTCATGAGCTGACGCAATTTGTACTTATTTTTTTTTTCTTCTTCTTGGTGTGGGAGGAAAGATGGGGTGGATGGGTGCCCCGTGGTGATTTGCCACGAAGCTGTCCTTCCAACGGCAGCTGTTCACTGAGGGTGGTTCTGCCCCTGCTGGGGCTGGAACCAGGGAGGGGGATGGGGGAGGGGAGGGTGGGGGGGTATGGGGTTGGGTTAAAATCATTAAAAAATGTTTACAGGCTGATCGAACAAATTTCATTGCATATACATTAGGTTTAAATTTTCAATCCATATTTAGAAGCAAATGGGAAAGTGTAAGCCACCCGGTAATACGGTTAAGATTCCAACTACTTACAAATGCATGAGATAAAGCTCTTGGCCTGGAATGTAGCCGGGCTTAATAGCAGAAATAAAAGGCTATTGATTACAGCAGAACTAAAACTGCACAATCCTCATATCGTCCTTCTTTCAGAAACACATATTGTTGGGAAGGACAAGAAAGTGCTTAACCAACTTGGCTACGACATTGTGGTGTGTTCCACATTTGACCATCCCATAAGAGGGGTTGCGATTTTAAAGGATAAAAGATTTAAAATCGATATACTCCAGACCTTCACCTGCAAAAATGGCAGATGGGCAGCCGCTCAGTTTAGTTATGAGAACTATAAATTTGTACTATGTGTTGTTTATGGTTCCAACACAGATGAACCGATAATTTTTGATCAGCTGAGCATCAAACTTCTGGATTGGGAGGGAGAACTCATTATTATGGGTGATTTTAACTGCATCATGAATTATAAAATAGACACAACCAGCTTCGGTAGATCTAAAAGGATGCATAAAACTAGGTCCTCTATTCTCGAAATATGCCGCATCCATAATATCAAAGATGCTTGGCGGCATTTAAATCCAACCCTACCAGGATACACATACTATTCCGCACCTCACAAATCTTGTTCACGATTGGATATAGCATTGGCCAGCGATAACCTATTGAAACACAGCACTATGGAGATATGCCCCCGAATTTCATCAGACCATAATGCTATAATCCTGACCATTGCTATACCACATAGGAGGCCCCCGCCTAGACCGTTCTCCTTCCCTAGATATTTAGTCACAGACGCGCAATATCTGACTCAGCTTAAATTTCACCTGACGGAATTCTTGGAAATCAACACTAACACAGCTACATGTATTACGGTTTGGGACACTTGCAAGGCTAGTATGAGGGGATTTACCCAAGCGTATCTGATTAGACAAAACTCCGAACGCAAAAAAAACAGCGCCCAGATAGTTTCCGAAATAAGGACTCAAGAAGAATTGTTGGTTTCTGCACTACGATCAAAGTCACCAACTGCTACAGAAATAGGTCTCAAACTTACCTCACTCAAAAACAAAGTCAAAGCTAAATTTATTCAAAAGAGCAGCGCTAATATCCATAAATTTAAAATAACGCAATACGAAGGTGGGGATAAAATTGGCAAAATTCTAGCCTATAAAGCCGCGGAGGATAGAGTTCGAACACTGATTACCAACATTCGGGGCAATGGCAATAAAATGTATAGTCAACCGACGGATATAGTGGAACAATTCGCAGACTACTATAGAACTCTATATACTCCAGAAAGTACACCAAATTCAGAAATAATACGGGACTATTTGGATAAATATTTAATAAACTTGCCGAATGATTTAAGAATGGAATCACTCTCGGATGCTATCACCAGGGCAGAATTATGTCAAGCAATAGACCTACTTCCGACAGGGAAATCGGCGGGGGAAGATACAATACCTTTGGAATTGTACAAGGCATGTTTGGATGAACTGGCCCCCCTTCTGTTGAAGGTAATGCAATATGTCGGGCATAATGGCAAAGCCCCAAAATCATGGAATAAAGCAAAAATAATTTTCTTTCTAAAAAAAGACAAACCAAAGGAGGAGAGAGGGTCATACCGACCTATATCTCTGATCAATACCGACGCCAAAATATTCGCAAAAATTTTGGCTTTAAGAATATCACCTATCCTGCCTCAAATAATTAACCCTCAACAACACGGGTTCATATTCGGGAGGGACACAACCACACACGTGAACACGGCTATTACAGCTTTCGATGTAGCAGAAACTGAATCCACCCCACTCGGTATGATTTTATTGGATGCCGAGAAGGCCTTTGACCGTGTGGGATGGAATTATCTTTGGTGCGTCCTCTCCAAAATGGGGTTTGGGGGGCAATTCTTACGAGGTATACAGGCTCTGTATGATAACCCTACGGCCTGTACCTGTTACGGGGGTCTAACCTCTGCAGACTTTCCAATCTCACGTGGAACCCGTCAGGGATGCCCCCTCTCTCCCCTCCTTTTTGCTCTCACGCTTGAACCATTTCTATCTGCCCTTCAACTTCAAACTCAAATTCGTCCCTTTAGATCAGGCACACAAGAGCTAAAAATAACAGCATATGCCGACGACATCGCGGTCTACTCACAAGATATAGTGGAGGCACTGCGAGGTATTGTTTTTGAGGCCGGGAAATTTGGGACAGTCTCTGGATACAAGCTCAATATCCAAAAGACCCAAATCATAACTAACTACACCCCAGCTGTCGCGGTCCCGGAGATATGTAAAAATGTAACTTACTTAGGAGTCAAATTAACGGCCAACCTTCGAGTAGGATATTTCACAGGTTATTTTATTTAACAAAGGAACATATACCTCGGCATGAATTGCCGGCATTGATTTGATTTGTTTGTTGTCATTCCTCATATACAGCACTAACTGTTAGACTGTAGGCATAGCCAAGTCGACAAAACTATAGTTTGTAACTCTGTCTAGTAGGCTATCCTCATAATATCCAGCATTCATTTTTTTTGTCAAATATTTGAGCATATAATTGTTGCTCGGTAAATTCTGTGATGTACTTCATTCAACTACTCCTCTAACAGTCTCTCAAAGGCGATTGACTATCTCCTTTTCTTTTTTTGGAAATGCTGCTACCCTGCCAGTGTATACTACTACTATACTACCACCACCACCCCAATCATGGCATGTATGAAAAAGGAAACCATCTTCACCATGCAGCCAGTGCTGTGCCACAGTTGGACATAAACATCAAGCACCGGTAAGAGAGAAGTTTGGGGGAGGCAGAATCAATAATGGACATGTTGTCAATGATGTCAGTTTCAAACACCACTCCAAGGAATGCATAGTAGGACCAGTCAATGAGTGAGGTGTGTCGCATCTATCTGTTTGTGTCTTATACAGTCAGCAAATTATTGAAATCAAACACACGCTATGGGCGGCCATGCACCAGCAAAGAAACAGTGTGATGTAAAACAGTTACCCCACCTACAAAACATTAACAACATTGCATGTAACATAGAAAAATATATTTAATTGACCCTAACAAATAAACTAAACCCACAAAAGCTGACCCACCCCCCTCCCTAACCCCAACGACTGTCCATAGAAATAGAGAACGCCCAAACGAGTGAGGAAACAAACAGGAATTAAAAAAGGGGCAGTGACAGGGACTAACTGGTGGGGCGGGACTGGAGGAGGACACGAATCTGGTCCTCTAAATGGGCGACGCGGCGTCTAAGGCCGCGGCAGTTGCAACCACAGTGGGGGGGGGCACCGGAGATGGCACGGTGGCGGCGGGCAGCCGCCAGACGGTGGCGCCGTACCGCTGGAGGGCGGTGGCTGGGGCCCGGGGCACTGGAGGAGGCTTCAATTGCTGCTGCACTCTCCTCCTCCTCCTCTGCTAGGACCACCAGCCGCCGGTATTCCTGCTGGATTGCCTCCAGCTTCCGGCGCCGTGCCTTGGCGGCCAACTCCTTCCAGTTGATTTTCGGAGTAGCTGTGTATCAAAAAGAAAAAAACAAGACAATTGTAAAATATAGTCTTAATAAAACAGTAGGACAAGGTAATTATTTATACACATAGTGGCATGGTAGAGTAGCACTATAAAATAAAGCACAGTAGTACATAACATTTTAAATGTCGCCCGTCCTTCTTCCTTCCACCTGTCTTACACTTTTTAGTTGAACAGTGCACCAGGTGCTCTTCTCCATAAAACTTTCAAAGCGGAGTTGAAATCAGATAGATGAGGCCATTGGTTACTCAATACTCTGGCTCCTAGTCCTATACCAATTAAAGGGAATTCTAGTCTTCTAGTTCACTCTTCAAACGTCCCCAAGAACTCATACTTACTTACGACATCGGATAGCGGGCGGACTTTGTCCGCCCGCCATCCGACTGCTAAAAAGGGTGGGGGTCCCGTGGGGACAATTAATTAGGATGATGCGCCCGGCACAGTGGCGGGCGCACCCTGTTATTTTAAATTTAAATTCTGGTTGGCTTTGCTGAAAGCAATGCTAAAATGTTGTGCTGCTTTTCCAAGCACAACATGACGGGCCTCGCACGGAGCCTGTCACGTTTTGCTTTGAAAGTCGGGGGGTACCATAGCATCGGTAGGTACCCTCCATGGGGGCCCCCAAGCATACTCTGCAATGTGTGCATGCCTTTCCGTGGCGGACGGTAATGCCGCCACGCAAAGGCATTCCAAAATGCAGATTATATGGCTGCCGGTGTGGTGAGAGAGACACCACCGCCATATTGAACCCTTTTCCGCCTAGACATGTCTGAATATTTTCTACAGGGATGGCGGGAGGTTTGCCCCTGCTGTGACGGCAGTGAATTCCAGCCAGCCCGGCGGGGGCAATACGCCCACCATCCTAATGGGGCCCTAATTCACAACTTTACAGTATACATATACATACAGTACACCTTTGCAGTGAGTGTGCTGTCAAGTTCAACAATAGTTAAAGATTATGAATCTAACTTACCACCGCCTGCCACTGGTGCTGCCACTCCCCCTCCGTTGCTATCTGCAACTGCCGCATCCTCGCC
The DNA here is from genome assembly GCF_964204655.1 of Triturus cristatus. NCBI lineage: Eukaryota > Metazoa > Chordata > Amphibia > Caudata > Salamandridae > Triturus > Triturus cristatus. The sequence continues at coordinate 681,816,060 of NC_140587.1, forward strand.
CTCTGCGTCGCCTTCGCTGGCCCCAGCAATGGTGGTCGGTAGTGCGCCTAGAAAACATTACACATTTATTAGGCAACATATACACCTCCCCCCTATTGATCAGTAGCAAGGTTGAAAAATGAGTTAATACTAACATAAATCACTAGTACAAATCAGGTAGTAGTAGAGTAGACACTAAGTTATATGACCATTGTAGCATTTGCTTGATTAGCCCTAGCCATGCACATGTGACATTACCTTTACCTTGCAGCTTCTTAAGACACCTTTGAGCCCACATGACCTGCCTCACACTGCTACTGTCTAGTCTACGCGCTGCGTACAGGCGGTCAACAAACATTAACAAGCCACTTTTTTAGGAAGAACTGGTGTACTACTGTTACTGTTAGTCCATATTGCTTATCCATAGATGCTACACTTTTTGGCACGGCTGAGAAATGCTTGCAAGTTGCAATATACTAACGCACACCATTTCCTTTTTTCGCATTACAGACGCAAGATTCGCTTCTACGAACCAGAGCTTCTGAACGATGCACCAACTACCAGTACTAGGTTCTTCTGAGGTGAGGGGTCCCTTCACTCACATCTTCATTTATAAATGTATATAAACTAAATTGCTATGGGATGGTGGTGCTGCCTTCCACCACTTCAGTTATCATGATTTAATTCCCAACTGTATTAGTGTAACAATGTATTTTGTTTTAATGTTATTGATTTGCCGGTTGGTGCTGCTAAGATAACAGTGTACAGACCTTCTCAAATTGAAATAAAAATTTTAAACTTACATAGACTTTGTGGTATTTGGTGTGGAGTGGACTAACTTACACGATTGAGCAAATTAAAGTAAGGGTGTGCATGTGAATTGCTTCCACGACAGAGGTTGGGTGTGTTAATGTTCTGGGTTGTCTACTTGTTGGTTGTCTTGGGGGGAGGGTTCCGAGACCTAATAGGTATGACAAGACAGTACTATAGTCAAGCAGTGGAATTGTGGTGGGTGCGGAATTTCTGATTGAGGTGTGCAAGGAAGGTCCAACCTACCATCACCAACATCCTATTTTCTGGTGCAAATGTATGTGCAAGATCCCTACAACAGTTGTATGTCCTATAGGGTATCATATCAAAATATTAAGAAATCTGGTAGGGCTGTTGCTGTGAATTTTCAAAGCCTAAACATCAACAAGAGTAAAAAGTAGTACAAGACAACGACCCAACGGATTGTACGAGCTACTGGTGAATATGAGTTTTATATTACAACCTTTCACAAAGAGTGGCACTGGGCAAGACTAGCTACTACAGTACAGACAGACAGACTGATAGTATGTAGTAGTACTCAGTCATCATAGCGGAGGCAGGGATAAGCTTTTTGAAACCGTACAGATCGAAGGATAATTGGTGGTAAAAAAATAGCATTTGGAAACACACTATAGTTCGGGAGAAATGGGGCAGTAAAATTAATGGAATAAGAATTATTATTAAAAACAAGAAGACTTACTGGGGCCAGCAGAGGAGCCCTCAGCGGTGTCCTCCTCGTGGTGTTCCTGTCCCGCCGACTGCCCAGTCCCTGCCCGTCTGCCCCTGGGTGCTGATGAACAGGAAAGATATAAGAAAGACAAACATTGATGGATGGTGTCAACTTAAGCAAATACAATTTTTTTCAACAACGGTCAAAAAACACTTATGTAAACAATTTCAATAACTACATTGACCGATCTCATCTGGTCAACATGTAATATCGGGGGATTCGCAGTTCGACTACTTAAGTTACTATTTATCAACAGTAATCCATTCTTCCATTCTGATTCCAGAAAACTAAGTTACAAGTAAGCCTAAGTATTAGTACAACCTACCACCCAACCTAGCCCACCTATTCCAGGCATGCCAATTGTACATTAAGTATGCATTTCGACTGTATTCCTCAACAATGTGTATGATCCAATCATGGAGGACACATTAACATGACTACATTTTTTGTATATACACAATTTTGGTTTGATTGATGCTCATCTGCTACTGCTAAGTAACTGCAAAGCCTACCTCCACTCATTGAACAAACTAGAAAGGTTCTAAAGACTGGCGTACTAGCAGCACGTCACGTAACTGAGTGAGGGGGCATCACGCATACCAGTAACCAATTAGAAGCTCATACAAAGTACCTAAACCTATGTATCAATCCGCCCCTATCTATTAGTGACAGGACAAAGTAAGGAGTGGACATGAGTCACTGTAGCATTACGTAACTTAATTTCTCTAAAATAAACTCGTAAAGAATCACGCTAAGCAAGCGCAAACGCAAAGCTGCAAACAAGTAAGATTAGTAGTAGCGCAGAAGAGCACCTGTGTCATAATCACAGAAGACTTTTAAACATTATTAACCTGGAATGTATTGCAAGCAGCAACATTCTATCTGGTTGGAAGGAAAAAAAGATATTCGCAATATATAACATAGAGCAGAAGAACAGACACAAAGTTGTAATAATTAAATAGGTACTCACCAAGCCCCGGGACCTCCACTCCTAGCAGGTCCAGCAGGTCCTGCTCACGGTCCAGGATGTCGGACCACCGGTGCGTCAGCTGTGCCTGGGTGCGCCGGACCCCAGAGATGCGAGACACTGCCCGGCGCACCTTCCCCCACCGCTGCCGACGCTCCCGGAGGCCGTACCCGGACCCAGGCCTGCCACCTGCTGCCAGGGTTGAGGGGAGGTGGCGCTGCACAAAGAAAATTAGTGCAGCCAACTCCGCCTCCCCAAATAAGGCCCGTGCATGCACCCCTTGTGGGCGCCGCCTTCCGCAAGGAAGGCGGTCGCGGCTCTGGCTGCGCCGGCGAACAGCCCTGCCCTTGGACATGGTTCTGGGGACGGGGCGGGAAAGAAAAGGTAAAATAAATAAAGGAGTAAAGGAAATAAATAGCAGGCAATACAAAGAGAAAAAGTAGCTAAAAAACAAAAAAAAAGGTACACAAAAACCAAAAATATAGAGGCAGGAAAATAGTTAGAGAAATAATAAGTAATAAAGATCCGAAAAAAGTGGCTATAAACAAAGGATTGAAAAGATTTAGGGAGGATTGAAAATCAGGCCCCAGAACCATGCAATAGAGTGGAAAACAAGATGGCCGCGCCCGTTGCGACCACGTGCGCAAGTTCGCGCGATATTTTCTCCCTGAGCAAGCAAAAAGCAACGCGATCAAGTAAAAGCGATCGCGAACAGGAAATATCGACCGCGAACATGCATTGCGCGACCCGGAACAGGAAGTAAACAACGCCAGAGGGCGGGACAAGTGAAAACAAGATGGCCGCGCCCGTGAGCGACCGCATGGGTAAGTTGGCGACCCGCGAACATGCAAAAAATACCGCGAACAGGCGGCAAAAAACGTCCGCATCTTCGCAATATTTCCGGCGTGTTTGCGGAGATTTTCTGCATTCTCGCGATAATTTGCGGAGGTTAATTCCGCAAATTCCGCCCACCCCTAATAATATGTCCTCCGTGTGCGGACGGTGCGCGAAGCGCATCGTGCGTACATGGCCCATCCAGCGTAATGTGGGCACGCGGTGCGCGTAGCGCACCACGTGCCCACCGTGCGTGCACGGCACTAACTGCGTAAAGTGGGCGTGCGGTGCGCGAAGCGCACCGTGCGCGCACGGAACGAACTGCGTGAAGTGGGCGCGCACGCCACGAACGGCGTAAAGTAACTTAGCATTTAAAAAACCGTACAAATTCACTGAAAAAACCATAGGTTTCACACACGTTATAGTTAGGAATTAGCATTTAAAAAACCTTGCAAATTCACTGAAAAAACCATAGGTTTCACACATGTTATACTTAGCTGGACATTTCACTCGTAAAAAACCATTGAAATTCCCCCGTTATAGTTAGTGCAGGCAACTATAACTCACGCGACCGCAATCCTCTGCTGATGACATATGTGTCTTTATGATAAAAAAATATTTGTAATATATGTATAGCTAAAATTTAATGGAAGAAGACATGGGCAAATAAGTGTCTAAATACAGTATTAGCATCAGCAGAGGATTGCGGTCGCGTGAGTGATAGTTGCCTGCACTATCTATAACGGGGGAATTTCAATGGTTTTTTACGAGTGAAATGTCCAGCTAAGTATAACATGTGTGAAACCTATGGTTTTTTCAGTGAATATGTATATATATATATATATACTGCTCTAATTGGCGCTGAATCTGTGCTGCAGTATGCAGATCAGAAGACACGTGGTTTAGTCTTGGGGGGGGCGTAAGGTGTAAAGGAAAGTTCTATAATGGCACAGACCACAATGGTTTGAATACACATTGATGAGCAGAACAGCATCTGCATTAATGCTCGGCACCTATTAGCATCAGTACTATCCTTGTCTTACGAAAAGTATTGGTACTCCAGAGATGAAAATAAAAAAGTGCTGGTACATTGTACCAGTGAGTACCGTCCCATGTAAAGCACTGCTCTCCTCCCCGTACCAAATTTTAGAAAGAAAGTAGCCTTTTGCTACCCACGCCACCACTTTCTGTGCCTCCCCATGTTTCTCTTCAAAAGGTTGTGCTCCCCACTCTCCAGCACTACTGTGACAGGCTCTTGGCGAGTCCTTTCAGAGCAGCCTGAAATTCCATTTAATGTAGGAACAGTAGGAAGCAGCTTTTTTAACATCTGTTGGTATGTCATGGCAATGAATTACTCTATTTCAATCAAAATTCAAGGTAGTGGTTCTCTAGTAGATTCATGCATTATAATAGTGTTGTTGCTACAGGCAGCTTCAGCTTTACATACTATACTGCACTGGCATCACTAACAAGTGCCTCTGAGAACAGTTACTATTAATCATATGGATGACCTTGGCCTCAGAATTTAACAGGCGTTATAAATAGAACCAATAACACACTATTGCCATTGTAATGGGGAATATTATACAGATATGGGCGCTTTATGCACTAAAATCTGCCTGTCCCACTTTTGTTTGGGCCCTTTCACCCTGTACATGTCAGCAGGTTTGCTCCGCAGATGTTTACCTGGGAAAAAAACAGAGTGGTTGGGAAACTCCATCCCACTCACAATTGTGACACCTGTGCAAATATTGGTTTGCAATATAACAAGGCATTTAATAATTGGGGCCACAGAGTGGGCTTTGGGTCAATCCTTTGCTCCTAATGGGATGGATTTCTTGACTGTTTCAAATCCCTGCTGTTATTTGGATGGCTTCCCCCGTACTCATGTTTGTGCTCCCATGGAACATTTTTCCTTTATCCTCACTCTTGATTGGATGAATTCTATCCTTCCACTTCTCTCAGGTAATTGTCATTTTATGTTTCAATTGCCATTTGAAATTGAGCACTCCATGGGTGTGCATTTCCTAAGAATTCCTCTAGCTCCTTTTCAAGTGATGTTCATCACTCAGGTTCCTTTCCACAGTCCCTCCACCCCTGTAGTTTCGTTTTGTTTTCTCCCTGCAGCGCAAAGTACTGCTGCAGCTTGTTGTTGTCTCTCTCTCTCACTTTTTCTCAACCATGCTTTACCTTTCTCCTCTTCTAAGCTTTTATTCCCTCTCCTATGTTTTTCTTGCCGTTCTCCACTAGTGTGACATGCCATTCAAATTGTGCTGCCAATTTAAAAGTACAGAACATCTGAGTTTCAATACTTCTAGGACTGCCTTGTGTTGAGTATATGTGTGAAATGGCAATAATTTGAAAATGTTTTTTTAATGCTTTCAAGATGGCCTCTATATTGTGCAGTGATGCAACACCTCAGGCATCCTGAAAGTGCTGAAAATTGTACTTTATGCACTTTCAAGATGGCAAATACTTTTGCCCTGTTTATGGGTGGGTCGGAGGCTTTGTTGGAATTACGAGTAAGGTAGTATTTAACTAACATAGTAATCACTGGCTATGTTAAATAGCTCATACTTTGTTACAATTCATTATGTCATACGTGCCAGAGTTTAACAGGGGAGAAGTGTACAATGTTTGCACTACCATGTGGAGTTTGGTGCAGTAAGTACCAAACTCTGCATGTTGTTCCCCTAAAAGCCATAATAGGTGTTATTCATCACACCCAATAAATAAGGAGCCCTGATGTGTTATTTTTTTTACCAGGAGTGATATATAGCTCCTTTATTTAAAAATACAACCTATAATAAGAACCTCTGTCTCTACATGCAATACTGTGGTCATCATGAAATGTTTATTTTGAATACTTCCAAAAAGGCATCTTTGTTGCATCTACATTTAATCCAGCAGCTGTCTTGACAGTATAGAGGATACTATTTTGCTATATATATAATTGAAATATGACCTACTGTCAATATTGGCTGTGCAAATGTTAACTTAATTTGAAAGCATTCGGCATTGCAAAAGACAAAACTGTCGAACTAATAGCTTTGGTAAAGTGATACCAATTGGCTTTGCCAATGTTTGTTTTTAAGCACCCATTTGGGGTGTCACAGTAGTATCAGCAACACAGAAACAGTACAGGACTTGTTTTAATGCTAAAACCATTAAAATAAACTTCTCTGAACTCCAGGAACTTCTGAAGAATGATGCTAATGGTGTTAGAAATAAAATAGACATTTAATAATACCAGTCAGTGAAGTCTTTGAAATAAATATAAATGGACTTATTCACAAACTACATTTTTGTAGTGCATTTATTAGTACTACAATAGTACTACTAATGTAAATCATAATGCTGTTTACATACCTATGTGCATACCTATGTGCGGAGGTCTCCACCATCGCCTGTCCTATCTTTTATGTGCGGAAATCTCCATACATGTAAGTATTTGTTTTGCTAGTAATGGTGGAAGTGACGAAGAGTTAGAACATGGAGAATACTTATCGCTAAAAGTAGGGGTGTAAGGGAGGAGTAAGGCCTTGTTAAGGAGGACTTTTGAGAGACACATGCACTCACTCACATAGACTTAAGCTCCTTATATTTACAACATTCTATAAGACCCAAAAGAATCGCAACGGTACACCACTTTGCAGCTGAAGTAAGTCTAGCACCACCCATGGCCCTTCACACGTATTACAACACCCTTCCATTGACAATAATGGAGGTAGAGACCTAAAATTCAATAGGAACTAATGTTAAAATAAATTAACTGTCCAAAAATGCAATAACATTTTAATGTTAGTAAAACATGTTGTTAGATTTGGGGGTCTCTAGTTGGCACAGGTAGGTACTTGTGACAAATAGGGACCCTTGCCTCTTGGTCAGGGTAAGGGGGTACACTCCTAAAATAACCCCTGCTCACCCCTTGGTAGCGTGGCACGAGCAGACAGGCTTATCTCAGAGGCAGTGTGTAAAGCCTTTGTGACCACATACAGTAATCCAGTGACAACACTGCAAATGGACACCACACAGGTTTTATATAAAAAATAAGTATACTTTATATAGATTTACCACAAGACCATAAACGACAAAAACACACAATTCTATTACTTTAAGATGGTAGTTTTCAGCTTAGTTCAGTTCAGCTCTTAAGATGGGACACTTTGCGTCAATGTACCTTACGATGCGTTGCGCTTCCACGACAAGCAATGTCGCAGCGATGGAAATGCAGCAAAGTTCTGGTGCAAAGAAATAAAGACGTGAAGATATTCCAGATGCCGCACACCTCTCCGGGGATGTGAGAAGTTCTCGGTTCGATGCGTGGACTGCAGCGGCAACACCCTTGTTCACAAGTGCGACGGCGACAGCTCCAACTGCGACACTCTTCTCCCACGATGCGTGAAGCTTCCTCATGATGTGACAACTACCGCGGCGACATCCTTGTTCAGAAATGCGACGGCAGCAGCTCCGACGGCGGTGCACTTCTCGGGGATGCGAAGCGCTTTCTCCGATGCGGTACAATGCGACAGTTCCAGCGGTGACACAATTGTTCAGAGGTGCGACGGCAGCAACAACGACGGCGACACGCTTCTTCCTCGTTGCGAGACCCTTCTCTCGATGTGGTGCAGTGCGACAACTCCAGTGGCGACACCCTTGTTCAGAAGTGCGACGGCAGACAGCAGCGACGGCGACACGCTTCTCTTCGTTGCGAGACGCTTCTCTCAATGCGGTGCAGTGCGACAACTCCAGCGGCGACACCCTTGTTCAGAAGTGCAACGGCAGCAGCAGCGACGGCGACACGCTTTGTTGAGTCGCGCTTCCAGCTCCGTGCGACACGCAGTCCCTCAGAAGGCCCGAAACAGCAGCAGGCACTTCCAAAGAACTCTGGGGAGCTTTGAAGTCTGTTGTCCCTGAGACTTCAGCAGGAGGTAAGCTCTGCTCCAAGCCCATGGAGATCCTTACAAGTTGAAATAAGCACACAAAGTCTCTTCTCCTTCCTTTGGCAGTCAGGCAAACCACTGCAGGCCAATCCCCCAAGCAGCACTTCAGCTCTCTCCTCAGTTTCTTCAGGTTCCGCTCCTCAGTAAAGGTTTCTTCTTGTTCCAAAAGTGATCTAATTTCTTGGGATCAGGGTCCCACTACTTATACCCCAAAATCCTTTGATCTCTGAGGGGAGAGGGGCCTTTGCCCAGTCCAAACCAGTTCCTGAGCACTCTGTTTACCAGACTTCTCCGTTCCTTTCACAGTGTAGGGCAGAAACATCAGACGCCCCACAGGAGGTGGAGCCAGCATTGTGGAAGGCAAGCACAGCCCTGGAGCACTTTGTTGACAGGATTCCTTCTCTTCATTCACTGTGCAGGGCAGAGACATCAGCCGCTCCCCAGGAGGTGGAGCCAGCATTGTGGAAGGCAGGCACAGCCCTATTCAAGTTTCAGGTGTAACCCCTCCCTCCCATCTAGATGCAGATCTCTCTATTCACCACTGGGCTGACTCATCCTGTCTCTTGGAATCCCCCAGCCCTGTCACTCACAGAAACCAGACAAAGGAATACACAACCTAGCAGAGGCAGGCTTGGAAGGTTAGGCAAGAAAATACCTACTTTCTAAAAGTGGTATTTTCAAACACAGAATGTTAAAACCACCTTCACGAAAAGATGTAATTTATCATTCTGAGTTCAGGCATACTAAACTCAAATTTCTACCATGTTCTCTGAGTCAGTTAAGATTATAAACATGTAATAATCTAACAGCCCATTCTGGCCTATGGAGAACAGGTAGCATTGCAATAGTGAAAAACGAAAATGGCTCTAATTCACTATCAGGACATGCCACACACATCAGGGCAGGTGTGCCTCCGACGATGGTGTTTGTCTCTGTTGCACACTGGGACATGTAGTTCATTTTCATAAAATTTAACCCTCCGGTGGGTTCCTCATTTGACACGCTAATCTAGGACTGTATACAAAAGGACCTGTTCACAATGTGAGCGAGTAATTTATACATCCGTTCCGGTTGTCATACGTTTTAGACAATCTTTAAAGCATGCGATTATTTCATCTATGCTATTCGTCGGTGTAGCTCACTTAAGAGAAGAAAAGGAAAGACAAATATTTTGCATACGAGGTAAAGCAGAATGACTATCAATGCGTCTAAAAGCTTATGTCTCCAACACCCAAGCGTGATGAAAAAAGAGTGAGTGGGAGTGTTGGTGCCTCACGGTAGCGCCACCAAGGAGGGTTAAGCAGGATGGTACTCGCCTGCTACCTCAAGATCTCATCATCAGCTACCAACACTCCAAAAGCAAGAAATATGTGTAAGAAAAACAATCATTGACTGTACAGGTGCTAAGGTGTGTGATTAAAGAAAGAAGAACTGTGCTATAGTGTGTGCACCATGTTGAACCCCATAGTGATATACAATGATATCCAAAATTGAGCTGAATCACACTGGCTTGCATTTTTTATTCTAAACTGCGTGATTGCTCATGTTTAAAATGCCTTCATGTTTCATTGCCACTGGACAAAACTCACGGCAACTTCTTCAGGGCGTGGGGTCTGTTCGTTTCACCCTGCACCTCTGTTTGTCAATTAAAAACAATTCTGTTGGAGACAAAAGAAAAATACACAAACATAACAACACAGGACAGGCTTGGTTGGCAACCAGTTTACCTCAGGACTGTTGTCCTATGTATTGCATTCTGAGTCACACTTTGTCATATTTACCGGGATATTGCCCACCATGGGCATACCTTTACCCTTGAGTCCTTGTGGCTGAATACACGCGTTCAAGGCTCCACTTATTCAACTCCAATCGTGAGTCTGTAATATATAATGTACAACAACGATTGTATGGCTGACAGTGTCAAATGTCTACCCTGAGTGGTGTCATTGATAATTAATGCTGGTGTATCTCCGTCCTGATTAGGTATCTCCCCAGTATCTAAGTCTTTCCTTGTAACTTCCTCGTGTTCAGCATCCTGTTCGATAAGCTGTGCCCCCTTATAGTAGCATACCCTTTATGGAGTTCTAGCCTGACCCATCCGCGTTAAAACCCCCCGCTCTCACCGAGGTTTCCCAAATTCCCTTCCTTTGATGTTTTCGTGCCGAGTGCCCCAAGTTAGATACATCCAGCGAGACTCACCGTGAAAGTGTTCGTGACTGGCGTTTACTCAGCCCAGCAACAACGCGGCTGTTGTGTTTCGCGGTATAAGAACGTACTTACGTTCACCACGTGACTTGCGTTCACAGATCCCGTTCTCACATGGGAGTTCGCGTAGTGTAAAAAAGGCTGCCATTTTGCAGTGGGGGGTTCCTTAGTGTACCAACCCCCATTCGTTTGCAAAAGTGTTCTACTACATATAATTACTGCGCCCTAGTGGTGGATAATGATGGATATATTTCAATCAACCTATTTGTAACATTTACAAAAAGCGAAACTAAGGTCTTTCCAGAAATCCCCCTTCGGATACATGTCCCTTTGTAGTTTTAAATTTTTCATTGGGAACTGACTACTTGCGGAAAGGAAAATCACCGGAGGGTTAGATTTTATGAAAATGAACTACATGTCCCAGTGTGCAACAGAGACAAACACCATCATGGGAGGCACACCGGAAGCCTATATAGCAAGGAGCATGCAGGGGACTGTGTTCGTCATTCATTGCTGCACTTTCACGTATTGCCCTCGAAGAAGAAGCGTGAGGCTTCGTAACGCGTAGGCATAAGGACTGATAACAACAAGGTGAAATGCTACTTTCTGTTGCTAATAAAGGTTGTAACCTGGCTGCTTTGGAGTGCGTCCTTACAAAGGGGCAAAACTTGGAAACAAAATAATCATGGCGGTTCCTGTCGTAAAATATGTGAGACCTCCGGGGAGGGAATTTTTTCCTTTCTGTCGTTGGCATGGCAGCGCGCTAATTGGGGAAAGCGGAATTTCACCTGGTGGCCCATTGGAGGGCAATAATTGTGTCCTAAAAAAGCGTGTCAAATGCGGAACCCACCAGAGGGTTAAATTTTATGAAAATGAACTACAAGTCCCAGTATGCAACAGAGACAAACACCATTGTGGAAGGCACACCGGAAGCCTATAAAGCAAGGAGCATGCAGGGGACTGTGTTCGTCATTCATTGCTGCACTTTCACGTATTGCCCTCGAAGAAGAAGCGTGAGGCTTCGAAATGTGTAGGCATAAGGACTGATAACAGCGAGGTGAAATGCTGATTTCTGTTGCTAATAAAAGTTGTAACCTGGCTGCTTTGGAGTGCGTCCTTACAAAGGGGCAAAAACTTGGCAACATATATATATGTATATATATATATATGTACATATATATATATATATTTATATTTAATTAACCTTATTACTTAACACAATTTTTTTTCTTCTATTTTTCCCCTATACTTTACGATAGAAAGAACTCCAACCTAGTACCAGTTATCTCTGCCTATGTGTGAAGTTATACGTACTAACGAACAATTGTAAGTTAGTCTCCACTCCGTCAATTCAGTGGATAGGGATACATACATCTACATGTTTGAGTAACTTTACACTTGTAAATGGTGAATAGCCTAAATGAGTAAAGTTATTCAAGGGTGTAAGAGTAAATCTACATGTTTAGATTTAGTCATGCATAGTTTTACCTTTGTGGATATATCCTAATGTGTATTGCTCCTTCTGGGTAGATAAATTGCACTTTGGAAAACATTTTCTGTAGCCGATTTCGTGGTAACACATAATTTTCTTTTCTTACAACAATATAAAAAGTAACACTTTCAAGGCATGACATAGAGTATCGCCTAGACTGCTTTGAGAGCACAGGTGTTATTGCAGTGACAGTCTGCAGTCAGTGCTGTCAAGTGGAACATTGCCGTGTTATGGCATCTGCAGAATTGTTTTGTTCAGCAAAATGCCTAAAGCACCATCGTGGCACAGTAGGTTGGTACCTCGATAGTCTAAAAACAAACATGTCACCTTACAAGATAAATCCCCACAAAGACCTAAGCTGAGAAATAAAATGTGTTCGACAACAAGAAAATGCTGAACACATCTGACACTGCTGCATCTGACGGAAAATGAAACATCTTCTTGTGATGAATTTATAGTATAAAAAATACAACCTAAAGAAAGTATGTTTGGTTTATAAATATTTTCTTTTGTAAGTATTTTCTAAAATAAATGAGAAGATCTAAATGATGTGATCACTAAGCTACTATTTTCCAAACATTTAGGGCCAGATATACAATGCTTTTTTGAGGTCTCTAATGGCCCGACTCACAGAATCAGGTGCTTTGAGACTGCAAAAAGGCATTTTTGTATGTATTAGTGCCCGAAACACGATTTGGGGGCATATGTATCAAACTCCCCTTTAGCGAATCTCAAATTGCGAGAATTTGCGATTCGCAAAATCAGATTCGCTAAACGGGATGTATAAAATAAATCGCTAATCATTTGCGATTCCTTAAAAATCGCAAATAATTCGCAGAAACCCGTATTGCGATTTCTTAATAGCGAAATTCGCAAAATAAGAAATCGCAAAAACGGGAATCTGCAAGCCTGGTGCAGGCTGATGACATCACAAACAGGAAACTGTAGTGATTGCCTGCACCTGCTCACCTGAGCCACACCCAGAGGCTGCTTGTGGAGTGTGAGGAGGCTTTCCTGGAGACAGCAACCAGCAATGGATCCCAAACAAAACCAGCAGGGCAAAGATGCAGAAAAAAGAAAGAGAAAACACAAGTTTTCAGAAAAGGAGCAGGAGGTCCTCATTGAGGAGATGGTCTGCAGCCATGAGCTCCTGTTTGGGAAGAAGGCACTCAAAGTCCCAGAGGCCAGGAAGAGGAAAATCTGGCTGGAAATACAGAGCAAGGTGAATGCTGTTGGAGTCACCACACGCACCATCGAGGAGCTGCGCAAGCGGTGGTATGATATGCGCCAGAGGTCCAAGGAGAGGGTGGCAGCCAGACTCAAGGATGCCAGTCAGACTGGAGGAGGACCATCCACTGCAGAGCAGCCAACCCCCCATGAGGAGCTTGTGGAGTCAACCCTCCTGCCTGAGAGCGTTGGTGGTGTGGCTGCAATCGACAGCTCCGACCCCTCATCCAGCAGACAAGGTAAGATGCATGCCAAATCACCCTGCACTCCTCCCCATCCCTTGCACACTCCCCCAAATGCGCATAGTTAACTCCCAACATGCCAATCCAGCCCAGGTCTTACAGCACACCCAGCAATGCATCATGGTACTCGTAGTACTGTGTCTGACTGTGTGTCCATGACACCATCACAAGTAAATGCAACATATGTGTTTTGGGGATCATTGAATAGAAATGTGTCAGAGATTAGCCGTCAAAGATTTGTAACTTTATTGAGTGCCACATGCAGACAGTAACACAAACTCATATAGTCCCCTTTACATCCACAGCACACGCCATGCCACAAGAAGACAGCGCTGAGGGAGAGGAGCCTGCAGACCCTGCGGACTCCAGCGATGAGACAGAGCAGCAGCCAATTCAGCGCAGGAAGCGCGCACATGTGCCCCCACTGCCTCCATTTGAGGATGAAGTCCCAGCAACAGGCGATGACACCGACAGGAGAGAGGGGAGTCAGGGTGTGACAGACATGCCCCGTCATGACGCACCAACACCAAGGCAAAGGGAACAGGCCATTTCCAGGTCAAGGCCCAGGAGCAGCACTGCAACAGAAGGAGAAGGCACCGTGTTCTCCAGCTTGGAACAGTGCATGTTGCAGGAACAGCGCCTGCAAAGCAAGGCAATGCGGTCAATGAGTCGCCAGCTAGGCCGCCTACATCAGGACAATCGCAGCATGGTAGCGGCAATACGAGAGCTCTGTGCCACTTTGAGGGACACCCAAGCTGCCAATGACAGGGCTGGACGACGTGCCAATGCACGGCTACACAATTACACCAAGGCAGTCAACCGCCTCTGCACCACCACCAGCGCACTCACACGCAGAAGCGTAACCATGCAGGTGGACATGGCACATTGCTGCCAGGACATAGCGCGAGGGCTTGCGCAGGTGACCACTGCTGTGGAACAGCTGCAGACAGCCAATGCAGGTGGCAGCGCACTAATGGCCTCTGCTGAGAGTGAGGACACATCGAGTCGCAGCAGCATCACTCCAACCTTGCCAGGTGAAAGACGCCGCAGTGGCAGACAGGTAGCAGGCCAAGGGCGCACCATGGGGGTCAACCACCCTGGACGGCACCGACGGAGGTGATCATCTGCGGGGACACTGACTGCAACACGGGTGCATTAACCCGCAAAAGGCTGTTTGCCCTATTTCATGTGCCTTCTCTGCACTGTGTGTACAACATGTGCTGGGGACAATTACAATTTCTTTCATGTTAAGTGTGATTAAACACTTGACACATCATCAGGCTTTGTAGTCTCATTTCCTCAACACTCACCTAAAAGTAGTTTTGTGTGATCTCAGTCCGTCTCTGGCGTCCAGCAGCTGCCCCAACTCCTGGTGCTGGTCTGGCAGGGGGAGCAGGGCGCTCGTCATCCGATGTGTCTGTATCGCTCACATCAATTGTGGTGCCTTTCCTCATTGCCATGTTGTGTAGCATTGCACAGCTTGCCACGATTTTACAGCAGGTCTCAGGGCTGTATTGCAGTGCGCCTCCACTCTTATGCAGGCACCGGAAGCGGCTCTTCAGGATTCCGAAGGTTCGCTCAATGACACAGCGTGTAGATCTGTGTGCCCTGTTGTAGCTCCTCTCACTTGCATTTGCAGGATCCAGGTATGGGGTCAGGATGAAGTCGCGCACTGCATAGGCACTGTCACCTGCATGGAATAAAACACAATAGGTGAGTCAATGTCCCCCCCCTCAAGTGATGTAGTGGATGTATTGATGTGTGCAATGTATTTACCGAGCAGGTACCCCTCCCCAAACTCTCCAGCACTCAGACGTCTGTGTATTCCACTGTGTCGGAAGATGAAGGAGTCATGTGTACTGCCGGGGTATTTGGCTACGATGTCGGTGATGTGATACTTAGCGTTGCACACAATCTGTATGTTGAGGGAATGGTAGCATTTCCGATTCCTGTAGACATATTCAGTTTCTGCTGGGGGTGTGATGGCCACATGGGTCCCGTCAATGCAGCCGATGACGTGGGGGAAACGTGCAATCTGGTAGAAGTCCAGTATCGTTTGTTGTAATGCCTGTTGGGTGGTGGGGAAGTAAATGTGATGTGGGAGCCTCAGTAGCATTGCATCTAGGAAGGCATGGAAGAAGCGCGAAAGTGCACTCTGTGACACACCACCAACCTCCGCTATGACCCGTTGAAAACTCCCTGACGCGAGGAGGTGCAGGGAGCACAGGACCTGCACATGTGTGGGAATTGTTTGTGTCCTGCGAGTAGGGTGCTCCAAGTGGGGTTTCAGCTCCTCAATCAGGTCCATTATGGTCTGTGGGTGCAGTCTGTACTTGTCATAGATCTCCTCTTCAGTGTTCTGTAACAGGGTGATGCGCAGCCTGAAGATACGTTCCTGTCTCATTCTCCTGTGTGCAAGGGCCCGAATACGCAGCCTCCTGGCTATCACGTACATTGCAGCCATTGTGGGTGTGTTTGTTGCATTGTGGGCTGGTTTTTGTACCTTGCACCAGTTTACCACCTGCAAGCAATTGGTGTTAATAGCGATTTCTTAATTTGCGAATTTCGTAAAATCGCAATTTGCGATTTTTTCATACATGTGTTTGCGATTTCTTAGCTAGCGATTTCTTGTTAGCGATATTCGCAACGCTAAGGATTCGCAAAATAGGTATTCGCTAGGAAATTCGCAGTTTTCTTGTTTCGCAGCCTAAGAAATCGCTAATTTAGCGATTTCTTATTTTTCAGTTTGGAAATGTGTCATACATATGAAATAGCGAAAAATCAGTCGCAAACGCTGTTTTTTGCGATTCGCAGCGTTTGCGACTAATTTTTGCTTTCATACATATGCCCCCAAGTGACCTATTACCGAATCGCAAATTGGGCTGCGATTCGTTATTAGGAAGGGGTGTGTATATGGCATCCCTTCCTAATAGCGACCCCCAGTGGTACGTATGAATTTTTTGCACCCAAAATACGGTCGCAAAACATTTTAATTTTACTGCCAATTCTGAGTTGGTGGTAACCGATTCATAAAAGGGAAGGGGTCCCCAAGGGACCTCTGCCCATTTGAGAATATTGTGGAAATCATTTTTCAAGAGCAGGCAGTGGTCCAACGGACCACTCCCTGCTCTTAAACACGCATTGGTAAATGCATTAGGTTTCGCCTCCATGATTAATACTAAGCTGTTTTTCGTTGTAAGTTGTAGCTTGGTGAGCAGTTGTGCAATGTAAGTAATTGAAAGTCTGTTAAGGTGTTATGGCTTGTTTATTGAGAAAGGCAATGCTTTCTTGCAAACTGAGTTAATGGAATCACAAATGTGCAATAATTCTGTTATAATAAAAGAAAGCGCTGCTGTTCACTGACACGTGTTCAATTGAAGGCAGAGGTAAGCTGTGCCCCAAGAGCCCAAGCTGCATGGGTTGTCTCTAAAGTACAGTGCAAGCCTAACTGAACTCCCACGAAGTACAGAGAAAAACATGAACAAAGTGAAAAAAGAGCTGCATTTCGCTGTAAGAACTTGTACAAAATGTCTTCCTGTCAAGTCCACAAACACCCTTCAAACTAGCAAACATCTTAGCCCTGTCCGGAGATTCACTAGCAAAAAGAAAATGAAGTACTGCTGCAGGACAATAACACACCCAACATCTCCACTACAAGATTTAAAGCTTAATGCCATAGGTTTAGGAATTTGCCAAAAACTAAAGTGCTAGCCATTTCAAAGAGGTGGTAAAAAAAACCCTGCAAAACGTGCTAGGCACATTAAATGAAAATCTTTAACAAAACACAAAAACCTCACAAAAGCCCATTGAATATTACTGGGAAACGTTGTTTAGGACAGACAGATAAAGCTGACACATTTTAATATCAACATAACTGGGTTAACATTTTAAACAGCACTTCCTAATATTTTATTTAATGCTGTTATAGCATTTCTCATCCCTACATCACACATGCACATTAATCAGTGATAATCAATCATACAAGTGTGTTGTGCAAATTAATGTACCTCATATTACATAAGATGAAGAGGGTTTCAGGGTGTAAGAGCCACACATCATCTTTACTAGTAGAAATTATATGATAAGAGTATATAGCTGGGAGAAATACAAAGTCAAGATTTAAAACGTAACACAATAAGGATCTAAGCAATGTCTTCCGGTTTGAATGCAGGTCCTGGGTGTCCCTTCATAGCTCACTGTGCTGTATTAGAAGAATTGTGATTTATGAACTGCAAGTAATATAAAGAGTCCTGTGTCAAAAGCAGTGTCTCACCTATCTTTATAACTTCATAATCAGTCATCTGCATGTTACAGAATGTGCTTTCCAGGAGACAACCCTTCTATGCTGAACTGCAAAACTGTGACTAAACAAAACGTAAATCTCTCCAGCAAACGCTTTAACCACCAGAGTTATCTAACCATTATTTGTATTTTCGGAGGTTTTACTGGGCACGCAAAGTTCTATGCAACAGGTGCTTTAACCTGATATTTTTAAAATGCAGCCTTTGCATCTAATTAAGCTACAGGAATCTTGCAGTCACGTGTCTCTTTGTTGCCAATGTCTATGTGACTTTGTGACTGTGTGAGTTCTTAAAAAATAAATGTATAAGTTGACTGTCAGACTACTTTTCATAACTCTGTCCCTTGTGACTCCTCCCCCTTTTTGTTGTTCACCGTGTTCCCCAATGTATGGGCTCCCAGAATAAAATAGCCCAATTGTGACACTGATACCAGATACCCTTGGCTAGCTTTTTAGTGTTCAACATAGAGCTTCAAAAAGAACTGAGACAGAGCCCAATCGTGATGTGATAATGGGCATACTAAATTTCATGCACATCAAAATTCTATTGAATTACAACTGGTGAAACACACTGCCCAAAAATGCATGAATGAAATGAAATGAAAAAAAGTATTTGATTAAGCGCACTGCGGCCAAGCGGCTTCCTGGCGATGTAGATCGTTTATCTTCAACAAAAGAGTGGCACAAATGTACAGCTGTCACTCACATATTCCCAGGCTCCAGCTATCAGCGTAAGGTGTATAGAAATGCTATGCCGAAAGAAGACACCGTCAGCAAAAGAGAACGTAGCACATTCAGAAGGCAAGTCACAGGCATGGATTCATAGATCTAGAGAGCAGACAAGTGCAAGCCTGGGTCCACCCAGCCTTAGCTATAATTTTGCAGCCATCATGTAAAGATACATGTACGAGCAAAATAAGTGGATTATTTCACACAAGTTACCAATTAAAAACTGTACAGCTGGGGGCGTGGCTTGGCAGCCGAGGTGAATGGCGGCACCCGGGTGAAGCTCCGCGGTCCGTATGGAAGACTCGGCGCTCCGAGGTCAGCTACCGCTCTGTTGGGGACACATATGGCTTCATGAAGATTCAAGGAATGCTCTGAGACCCCTGCGGACTTCTATTGCGGCAATTGGATGCTAATATCACCGAAGTGAGTTCTCTCGCGGCTCCGTTTTTAATGCGGCCGCCATTTTGAATTTAACGCGCGAACGCGTGTCTCCTCACTACGCCACTGAAATGTTGCTTTTGCTCACCAGCGCTACTTAAGCCATTGCCAGTACGCCAACAATGCTAGCCAGCTGTTTTTGTGGGGGAACTGTGGCATTTCAGTGCTGCATCCCCTTATTTTGGACACTGTTTAAGCCTTTTCACCCCCATTTGTGCAGCAGTCATTTTAGGTGCACATTCATTTTTTCACAGCATGTCTTCAGGATACAGTACTCTCCTACTCTAAAAACATTTCTCTCCTCTATTTCCAGCTTATTAATCAAGGGGGATTGCTATTGGCAAGCTCAATGTGATCACTTTCTGCTGTGTCTCGTTTTATTAATAGTTTTTTGCTTAAACACTGGTGGTGCAAGCCGCAGTACATTCTTTTTGGAGTCCTCATTTGCTCTTTGGCTTGTGTACTTTTATCTATATCATACTAGTGCTTTGAAGATGGCATGGAGTCTGACTGAAAATGATTGTCTTTACTAAGAGAGTATCCCCTGCTCTACTTTGACGGTGCTCTCTTACGCTCAGCGCATTGAGTTTTTCTTCTCATAAGCCTACTTTTTTACACATAATTCTTTTTTTATCTCGTTGTGCTTGGCTCCTAGTATACTAGCACTGGCTCGGAGTATGCTAACTGTGCTTTATGGGCAGAACAAAGATACCCAATCCTTCTTTTTCCAAACCAAAACATATTTTTATAAAGAATTTGAAGATTTTCTCTGAATTTTCTAAATGAGAGGAATCTCTACCTTCATCTTCTCAAAGTTTGGATACAAAAATGGAGCCCTCGTCTACAGCTTCAGGAAAATCCAACACTAAACGCTTAAAAAAGGATCCTCCATCACCACCTACATCAGCATCACCAGTGTCAATGGAGCTATTATTGGAGGAAATTAGGGCTCTTTGTCCATTCATGGAAGAGACTATTACTAAACTACAAGTCTTAACGGACAACTGGTTTCAACTTGAATCAAGGGTCTCGTCAGTTGTACAAAATGTTTCCTCCTTTAAAGAAACTTGTGTTACTGTTTCTCATCTTCATTCTCAAGTTTCTACGCTTCAGAAACAAGTCGAGGACTTGGAAAACCGCAGCAGACGCAACAATCTACGCATTTATGGCCTGGGAGAAGGACTTGAAGGGACAGACTCCCTAACTTTTTTCAAATCATTCCTCCCTAAGTTGCTCCATATGCCAGAGGGAACGGTACTCAACATTCAACGAGAGCATCGGCTAGGTCGTATTCCAGCACACACTTCGTCCTCACCAAGGCCCAGGGGAGTCATCTTATACTTCCTAGAATACACAGATTTGTTGAAGGTTCTTTCAGCGGTCAGAGCTTCTCCCAAAATCACATGGTCAGGCTCTTCCTTGTATTTTGCACAAGACTATGCCAATGCTACCGCTAAACCGACGCAAGGCTTTTTTGAATATGTTAGCTGATTTTTGCTCAATAGGAGCCAGATATGGTCTTTTTCATCCTTGCCTCTTTAAAGTCACACACAATAATAGAACAACCACATATGAGGATCCTTTGCATTTACAAAGCTTCATCAATTCGTGTAAACCGAATGTCATGGATTCCTCTGGTCCTGCCTCCTCTTTTAATGTTTGACATGGCTTTTCGCTGAACATGCTGATTGAGTTCTCGTTTCCCCACTATACTACTTGGCAGTTTAAATGTTGTTTTTCCCTGATATTGGTATACTTGAGGTTGCTTTCCCTATGTCTTACTTTTTGAGATTTTTGTTTATTACTGTTCCTAAATATTACTGTTAATGTTCGTTCTCATAAATTATTCTAATGATTGTTCTGCTTTGTTGCCACAGATTCCCCAACCCTGTTTTATGATGTCTTCCCGGTCCTCTGCTTCGCTGATCCCTGGTTGTACCGTCCGTTCCATGTGGTTCCACCCCCTCCCCCTTTCCACCTGGTTTCTCCTTATGTAGGTATGTTACCCTCCTATACTCCCATCCTTTTTATGTTCTTATTCTTCTTGTTTCTCTCCCTTTTATATATTCTTTCTACTCTCCTTTCGAGTGTTGTTAAGTCTCTTACTCTTTGTGTATCTTATCCTGTTACCTTTCCTGTTACCTTTCCTGTTCCATTCGACCTTCACTTCGAGGTGCTTAATTTCCAGCTTTTAGTGTTATTTATTCTTCTTATCTCACAATCGCTTTCTTATCTCTTCCCTCTGAATCACAGCTCCAGCTATACATCCTTCTGTTTTTCGGCTCTTCCTTTTAGAATCGATTATCTCCTTTCACTACTTTCTGTTCATCTTCTCTCTTTCACTTGGGTCCTGGTAACCAAGTTTATGATCTTTATTCCCCTTTATATCTTCTCTGACTCTTTCATTGAATTGATTTGTCCTTATTAACTTTCCTTGTTTATTTTTACTCTTGATCCATTATGCCGTTGAGATTAGTATCATGGAATGTTAGAGGGAAAAATTCCCCCATAAAATGACAAAGAGTTCTGACTCATTTAGCTAAAATGAATGCAGATATTATATTCTTGCAGGAGACTCACCAAACGGAGAACAAGTCATCAGAACTAAAAAGGTTGGGTGGGGGAAATATTTTATTCCAATGGTGATGGTAAACGTAATGGAGTCATGATGCTTTGTCGTAAATCGCTTAATTTCAAATTTATATCAAAAGAATCTGATGTAGAGGGCCGATGGCTTAACGTTAAATTGATGTTGAAGGATGTTCCAGTCTCCTTTTTCAATGTTTATGGTCCTACTGGTGGTGACTCTTCTTTTTGGTTTCAATTGCCCAGCAGATAACCCTTTGCATGGAAGATAATTTTATCCTAGAAGGGGACTGCAATCAGATTTTTGCTCCCTTTATAGATCGAAATTCTAAAGTCCCATTCATTCCTAACAAACCACACAAATCTTTCACCCATGCTATCACACAGCACAAACTTTTGGATGCTTGGAGGTTGTGTAATCCCAGCACCAGAGAGTATATTTGTTATTCCCCTGTGCACCACATCCCAAACACGTATTGATTACTTTTTTGTTTCAAACAATATTTCACAAGCACTTTTGAATGCAGAAATAGGACCTATATTCTTATCTGATCATGCCCCTGTTTCAATTGTTTTGGACATTTTACCTAAAGGTAATGCTCCCAGAAGATGGAGATTTAATAATTCCCTTCTTTTGGATCCAGCATTCTCTTCCTCATTTTTTGCCTTTTTTGACGAATACTTTTCCAGAAATGACACTAACTCTTTACCTTTCTCAACTATTTGGGACGCCTTTAAGGCCTCAGCAAGAGATTTTATTATTAGTTATCTGGCCAAAAAGCGTAACATTGCTCGCAAGCGCTCGAGATCCCTACTTCACGATATTAAGAGACTGGAGCATTCTTTTTATACATCCAATTCCAAAGATGTTCTTGATGCCCTTATAAAAGCAAAACTACAATTCAATAAGGAATCAACTAATAGTGCCTTATTTTACCTCCTGAAATCTAGCGCAAAATATTATGGTGGCAAAAATGAGGCAGGTAACATTTTAGCCAAATTGAATATCGATTCTATTTTTGATGATAACTCTATTTTAAAATTTAATGACACGGAAATTTTGAATGCATTTGCACTTTTTTACAAATCATTATACACTTCTGAAACAAATCCTACCAGCCATATGCTTGCACACTTTTTTTCAAACTTACACAACACCCAGCAAAATCTCCCCGACCTATCATCCCTAGAAACAGACACAACACAACAAGAACTCTTGGCTGCACTCCAGCACTTAAAAAAAGATAATGCACCCCGACCAGATGAATTCACTGTTGATTTTTATCTCCACTTCTCTAAATTATTATTGCCTAAATTACACCTTCTGATTAATTCCTTTAACTCTTTGGGGAATCGGCGGGCTCTTTCTCAGAAGCTCATATATGTCTAATTCCTAAAGAAGGCAAAGATTTGAAATATTGTAAAAATTACAGACCCATCTCATTGGTCAATATAGATTACAACATTTTTTCTAAAGCACTAGCCTTACGTTTAGACCCTATTTTACCAACTATATTAGGGAAGGAGCAATCCGGTTTCGTGAAAGGGCGAGTCATCAATGATAATACAAGACTGTTTTTTAATATTTTATCTAAAGCTCCGCATTTAAAACACTCTCTTGCTGCTATAGCGCTTGACGCAGAGAAAGCATTTGATAGAGTTGAATGGCAATATTTATTTTATACTCTCTAATGGTTTGGCTTTGGTCCTAAATTTACAGCCCTAATCTCACTTTTATAATCTAGTCCACGCGCTGCGGTTTGTGCCAATGGTCTCATCTCACCTTTTTTTGGCCTTGGTAGAGGTGTGCGTCAAGGCTGCCCCTTATCTCCTTTTCTTTTTAATTTATCCCTTGAACCCTTTCTCTCAAAGATTCGTCAAAATACACAAATACACGGTTTTAAGACCCCTAATACCAATGTCAAACTAGCAGAATACGCTGATGATATTTTGCTATTTATTTCAAACCCTAGTGAATCAATTCCTGCCTTTTTACAGGAAGTTCAATCCTTTTCACTGATTTCAGGGTATAAACTGAATAGCGATAAGTGTAAAATCTTACCTCTGACTAAATTCACTTTTAAAGCTGATTTTCCCCCAACAAATTTGACTTGGAAGTCCTCTCATATCAAGTATCTAGGCTTAACTTTCACTCCCACAATCAAAGACACAGTTACTTTATGTTTGAATAATTGTATTAAAAAACTTTCTGAACTTACTACTAAATGGCACACCCTGTACTTTTCCTGGTGGGGCCGTGTAGACACTATAAAAATGATGCTCTCCCCTATGATTTTATATACCATTTCCAATATTCCAGTCCCCATTCCTCCAAAACTATTAAAATCTATTAATTCAGCATTGTCTTCCTTTTTATGGAACAATAAGAAATCACGTATGTCTATTTCCAAGTTAATACGTCCTAAAGCTGAGGGGGGGGGGTTAATTTTCCCAACTTTCCTGTCTATCAAAAAGCTTTCTTATTATGACAGGCCTCATACTGGTTGCTTGACCCTACAGCAGATTGTCCCCTATGGGCATCAGTTGAATTTTCGTTTTTGTCCCTTTTCATTTCAAGAATATCTCTCTTTTTCCCGTAAACCCCAAACATTATCTACTCCACTATTTAAATTTACTTCCAACATGGTTTGATCTGGGTCCACCAATTATTTTCAAACAATGAATTTGTTTCTTTTCCTTCGCTTCGACAGTCTTATAATTTGCCTGCCGCTCTGCTTTCTAAATACCATATTCTCCGCCACACGGTGCTTGACGTATATTCTCAACTTGCTAGTAATTCTAGCAATTCTCATACTACTGATGTGCCTACTGACTTGTCCACTCTTTTACGTGCTAAACCAAAAGCTTCTACTTTATACACCCTTCTCCAATCCAAAGGTCTAACAAGACAAAAGTCCAAGAATGAAATCACTTGGAACAGTGTGGTACTTTAGAATTTGGGACCGCGTAGGAGGCAGGGCCCTACCCCTGTCTATCACGGTATTAGCGAACCACGAATGGTCAATGTGGTATGTACAAGTGCTTTATATAACGTTTCATTGATAAATGCACTATGTATACGTTATTATACATTGACTTCGTGGGTTCCATCTTAGAGCGGTGGCCATCTTATGGTTGCCCTCACATAGGCTACATATCATGAAGCAAATACGGGCCTTTAGAACACATGTACTTTCTGTTTGACTTCTCTGTGACCTGTGCAGCTTGGCTCCGCTGCCCCAGGTCAGTCCGGTCTCACGAGCTCCCCGTCCTTCGGCCACCTGTGATTAGCATCAGGGTTTGACACACCATAAAGCCTTTTCATCCCACACGAGCCTCCAGCTAATCTCTTTCGCACCTGACTGTTCCTGCTTTATGGCTTGTTTTCCAAACAGGAGATGTTCGTGTTTATTGGGGCCTGTTGATATCTGATGTGGGATCTGAGCCTTGCTGGGTAAATAATTGTGGGCTGGCTTAACTGGAATGTGGGATGGTCATCATGACTCTGCCTTTTCGTTTGTAATGTATACATTTATATGGCCATATCATAAAACAAGGAATGTGTGCCTGAAGCATGATATTTTGTATTTAAGGAGAAGCCCGTTTCTGTAACTGGAAGCAGTCTCCTGAGAACATACACGCTGTTGTACTTCTAGGATGCCTGTAATTGGTCTGCAGCCAATAAACTGATCCTTGACTTCACCCAGAAGACTCTGTGTTTCTGTAGGTCTGAAACAGGAAGAACCCGAAGTCATAGGGTGTGTTCCCCTGCACCGCTGGGCTTAAAATTCCCAGTACTTCAACAGAGATTTTAATGTAGTATGGTCCCTATCAATGTGGAATAAGATTTGGACTAAGAAACGTAAAACCTCCAGAACAGCTAATTTAACCAAACACTGTTTTACACCTACAATAGGCTTTTGTTATCTCCTCACACCTTAAACAAAAGATTCTCCAGTGTACAGGATACCTATTGGTCTTGCACATCTCCTGATGCTGATTTGTTTCATATGCTTTTTTCGTGTTCACTTGTACATAAGTTCTGAAAACAGGTTTGGTCTCAAATTAACTTAATTTTTAGCACCAATGCCCCCTTCTTTGTAAAGGACATTTTCTTGGGAAGCCTCTCACCAATTTGGGATAGTTACAAAATTAATGTCAGAATTGTTAATTTACTAATAGCAGTCGCTAGATAACGAGAAATTGGAAAGATTTCACGAAAATTTCTTACAAAGTTTGGTGGTATGATGTATGCCACAATCACAGGCTGGATACATTCCTCCTGTTTCCTTTACAAATGGCTACAAAGTGAATTCAGTTATGGTTACCTGTCACAACCTTTTTTGATAAATGTGCATTGCAACATTCTTTACCAAACCCATCTCAGCACGAATGACTTAAACCCCCATGACTTTTCTTGATGTTCTTCTAGTTTTTATCTAAATATGCACTGTGTTATTCCTGATTTTCTTTTTGCTGTGTTTTTACTTTTTATTCTCACTCGTATATTTATGCTGGAGTATATATGTGATGTATTGTTTTATGACCGATAATATGTATTGTATATCGCCACCTTTTTACCTTTAATAAACTTTGCTTCTGAACTAAAAAAACTCTACAGCTGATTATGATGCTCATTTAACCATTACGAATATAAAATGAGCCACGTTTTTGGAAATAAACATATATAATTAAGCAGTTTCATACTCAGAATGCATCTTCTATTTTTATTTGTGTTTAGATTTCCCATAAAGATAGTAGATAGTGACAGCTGTCTGGTGACCTATGTTGCTGCAGCAATTTAAAATCATCATTTTAAAAAAAGGCTGATTGTATAGACACGTGTCACTCTTCTATGTATATCAAATGGTCTTTTATAAGGTTTGAGATGGAAATAAAGGTGCGTGCCTGAAATTATACCCATGAGGGGGATGTTATGTCATTGTAGAGGCCGTGTTAGCATAGGGTAAACATCTAGTTTAAATACACTCAGTAAATTCTATTCAAACTGGGTCAAACTTGTCGGTAACGTGATCGCAGCAGATGTTTGCTCACTGCATGCTCAGTTTGGAGCACACAGGCTACATGGCATTGTCAGTATAGTCTTAAACTTCGTTTGTGTCACATCCATACTTTGAGTGTGAAGTGCACCTTGAGATGTTGCAAAATCAAATACTGTCATTGTCTATCCCAGCCTCTTGGGCTGAGAGAGTATGATTACTTGGTATGTCTGCTGGTCCATGGAGCAGGAGGATATGTACAACAGCCACCACAGGCTTTGTTTACTCTCACTCTGGAAGTGACCATTAGCTGAAACAACCTATAACACGCATTGTTTAGGGAAAACCAATTAAGCATGCATGAAATGCATGCAGCCACGGGGTGATTACGTGCATTACAAAAAAAAGTTCCCCAAAAGCAGATGGAAACAGTACTTTGTCCCCGGGACAATAAGAAAAGCACTTAAGGAACAATATGAGGAAGAGCAGGAAGCAGTATGCTAGAGCCAATAGAAATAGAGGAAAAGTAAATGGCAAGCACAGTAATCCAATGAAAAGCAAGGTGGCGAGATGTAAGTCCTTTTTAGGAGCAGGCTCACATTTAATAAAGAAGACATTTGCTTATTTGCATGGGTGCCTGGTCCCACTGATAGGAAGACATATCAGCCTTATTTTCATGTATTTGTACTTACATAAAAGAAAAAAATCCATGGGAAATCAGGCTCTCTTGGGGTGTGCTAACTATCCTCATTCTCGATAGGGCAGACTTTTAATATTTCCTGCAAGGGATCTTAAGGATGGACATGGAGATGACTCAATAGAAGCCACAGTTGCCACTAGAGATGTGAGGCCCAATGTACAACACTCCTGGAAAGAAAGCTAATAATATTTATTGTATATTGTTGATTTATTCACACATACAGAGTAAGAGCTGGATGTACAAAGCTATGTTGTGGTCACAAACACTGCAGTTTGCTAAATCACAGGGTTGGTGATGGCAAAAGAGCTGTTAAAAAGTGCAAAAGCCCTACGGCAAGTTGAAAAGATTTTCTGAATCATAAAATGGCTTTAGCAAGCCTTTCTGAATTTCAAACTTGTTAGCGGCCTTTGAGTGGAGGGGAGCAGGCAGTGGTCCTTGGGACTATGGCCTGCTCCCCGGGTTTCCTCTCAAGTAAGAAACACACATATTTTTTTTTAAAGCAGCACCCATTTGTTAAAGCAGATGCAGTGACAGAAATCTGTTGTGCCCTGCAGGCATTTGTAGCCAATCACATGGGTTCACAAATTGCGACTTGTTTAATTAATATTCACTGGGCAGGTCATTCAATGACTCCACAAGTAAATGTACAACTTGCGAAGGTTGCAACACAAACTTTATTTTACAAGTTGGTATGCAAAATACACATGTCTATTTTGGAATGGGAATAGTACATCTGATCATATTTTCTTATATATTTATTACATGTTGTGCTTATCCATAAACCAAGACCAATTAAGGACCACTCAAACAGTATATATTTTACACTTTTCACATTTACTTATATAATGTGTAGAAAAAAATTATCCAGGAAATGATTAATATTCATGCTCCAATAATAAAAATGACACAATTCAATTCCCTAGTGACATATTTCCAAGGGAAATGATATTCAATGTATGTCCTTTATTAGTCTCAGGTTAAAGGAGAAAAATCAGATTTGGATTAAATTATATCCAGCAAATGACTAATAGTTTGATACAGTTGTGGACTGCACCGGTAAGCTGAGACTGACCCTAGCTCCCTTGTAAAGTCTATCTGCGAGTGTATAAAAGCAAAACGTACTTGTGTATTTGGTGCTATGCTGAGAGGATGATCCCATGCACAATCTACATCCTGGACGTTGAAGGTACACTGCGTTTAAGAATAGGGACCTTGCACTCCAATTTCATTGACATATGCACTCAGTCACGCAAAACCCACCCCAATAGCAGTTCTGCATATACATATATCTTTCTTTGAAAAAAGAGATCTGCTCAAAGTAAAGTGAACCGTTGTTCCATGCTATGGAAATTAGAGCCCTAATTTAGAGTTTGGCAGAGAGTATTCTTCGACAAATATGGCAGAATACCCTGTCTGCCAAACCAAGGGTCCACCGGGTCTATTCAGAGTCTGATGTAGTTTTTTCTGATATAAAAAATGGCCCTCACACCCTGGTTGAACATTCCCAAAGTGTGATTGTCATTTTTTTCCACTCCAAAGCAAAGCCCATCTTTGAGAGTTTTGTTTTTTAACATGGCAGCCGCCCACCAGACTGTTAGTGCCTTCAGAGGAGCTGTAGCTGGCATGACTGTACTGAGAACACAGTCATCTCTGCATTTCCTTCAGAGGTTTCTGAACATGGTGAATAGTAATCTGCCTAGGTGGCGGATCTAATGACCTCGGAGAGCCGGTTGCCACCAGACTTTAAATGAAGCCCATATGCAGAATGATTCAAAATGTGACCCACGTGAAAATGTCCAGCTGGGCTGTTTGTTCTGCAGAGAATGGGCCATAACGGCCTTCTCTCATGAGGGTGATTATGTCCTCAGCCAAAGTATTTAAATGTGTGCATAGGTGCATAGTTTGTCATTTATTCCATTATGATGAGATGGCCACATGTACGCCCTGCATTTGCCGTTTGAAAGGAGCAGCCACCATACTTGTAGCACGGGTAAGACATCCTAATACATACACATGAAAACAGAAAGCTGAAGTGCATAAGGAAGTGTATTTATTAAAATAATAAATTGGTATACATGCAATACATCCATTGATAGGTTTACTAACCTTTCAAGCAATGCAACAAAGCAACCAAAGTTGTTGTACTGTGTTGCATGAAAGAACGAGAGTATAAGAGTGCCATATTTGTTAGAATATGCTGCTGTTTCCTTCTCTACCTGCACTGGCGCACTTTCGGCTACCATGCGCCAATGCACATCCTCATAGTACAGGGAAGTGTGCATTCTGGCAAGCATAGGCTTTGTAGTGAAAGGGAGCACTTCCAGTACATAAACTATACTTTAAACCTTTTGCTGCTAGGTGGCAGATTAGAGGAAAACACCTAAAAACTGCCCCCAATAGCAGAAAGACAGCTGGGTTCATATTGGAGGTGGAGGCTAGGCCTGATGTGTGTGCATGCCAACCACACACCTTGTAGCTATAAGAAACCTCCATGGTGTACAGTGGGATTTCTGCCACTCCAGGGGTAGATTGGAGGTAGCGACCTCCAATCTTCCTACAATGGGGGCAGAAAGGCTTTTTGGGCCTGGGGGAAGGATGAGCACTAGCCCATTGCAGGCTAACAGCTCATCCTCTAAAGAAATAGTACTCTCCTGTGGTAATGCCCAAGCAGAGATTCTCTAGGCAAAGGCACCATAGGCAATGGGAGGTTCTCCCCTTTCCAATTATACCTCTCTCGTCTAAATCAGTGGTCAGGGGGCTGAGATTTCCCCCGAGCACTGTTCCAGTGAAAGTGAAATGAGCCCATCAGCTCATTTCACTTTTGTTTTCTCTGAAATGACATCAGTGTGCCATTCGCTGATCATTACTTCAAAGAGAAAAAACATCTTTGTGTGCTGGGGAGTCCTGCAAAAGGAAATCTCTCTGCTGCTCGATCCAGAGGCATTTGCTGCCTCACGTGCGAGGACCACCTGGAACTGTCCTCAGCACACGAGGACTGGTGTGGAGAACGGCATGGAGCTGTCCTCCACACCCAAATGATTAATTTTTTCTCACTTTGTATATGTCTGGACAGAGCAACACACAGGCAAAGTTGGCAAAATGTGGAAAGTTTTAAAACTTGCTCCACTGTTATGTCTGCCACGAGAAGTCAAGTATTTTGGCACAGATCTCTGTGTGCAAATGTTAGACTGGGATTTACGTCAAAATCCATAGTTGATTGTATGAGAACGCCCATGTTCCAACCATAGTAGACTCCATTGATGCAAAGTAGTGCAAAGTAGCACATGGCACATTTTTGCATTACCTTCTTCAAGAAAAGTAATGATTTGCTGTCAAAAGTAAATCCCATCAAAAATCTTTGTGCTGGGTTTGCCACACGTTTTTGATGCAAGCCCAGCGGAAAATGTTAGCAAATCTGGGCCCCAGTGTTCATGTATATATAAATCTTGTTTGCCATTATGGCTGAATTTTGAAAATAAAATAAACAATTGTTACAAATTTAAAGCCCCCTGCTGCATTATGTTTTGTGCCAGATTATTGAATCTATGTCCTATGTGCTAATGGTCCGCTGTGTCTTTTGAATTAAGGGGAGCAACAATTCAATCGCATTGTCACACATTCAGAACATAATTTGAAGGGGCTATTATGATATTGGGATTCCATTTGCCCATTCACATGATCCAGTTTCAGAAACAAGTGCAGGATAATTCGACAACCATGGCTTGTACAAATGATTGCTATTCAAGAGCTGGAAGATGTTTAGCTGGTGAGATGACTCATGAAAATTGTAATGGTGGAGTCCAGGAACCCACAGCAGTGCACAGTTAATGATTTCACCTCAGTGCAGTGTATTCTGGCTCCATTCGAGCGGTTGGCTTTCTGGTGCTATGTGCTTAGTCTGCCAGTGCGCTGGTGCTGTACTGGCAGGATATGTCCATGTGCACTCTACACTTAGTGTATGCAAGAACAATGGTTCTGTCGGAGAATGAACGAAATAACTTAATATGTGCTGAATACACTTTTTCAATTATCAAGGACACACACAAAACCAAAGAAACAGGACAGAATCCAAGTCACTTGATAGAATGATATTAATTAATGTATCTAGAGCACCAGAATATTTACAGGGTAAACCAACCAAAAAACACATTCATAGTGAAACAATTGGTGAAACAGTGATAATTTGCACAAAACACATCACATATAACGAATATGTACAATGGACAATACATAAACATAATCAACAAACAGGGTCCTATTAACAATTCATAAGCCACTTTAGGGTTCAATTTTCTTGCTGCATAAGTGGATTTGCATGAGACACATAGGACATGTAACGTCGACGTTTCGACCCAAAGAAGGTGTGCCAATTAGTACGCATCAAAGAGGGTCTTCATCAGGACAAGCGAGGTTGGGGACCTGTAAGCGCAAAGAGTTTGGTGTCAGGGCAGTGTGTGCGTCACATGTAAAGGGAATAATTAATTTCCCAAATACGGTCAATTAGCTCACCTGGGGAACCAACTTAATTATGAGGAAAAGGATTCCTGTTGTCTCTAATGCAGATGGCCAACATCAAATGTGAAAAAAATATTTAACTCCTGCAAGAAATTAAAGAGGAGGAGCTGTAGTAAGGACTCGACAGGCTGCGTGTGGAGATATTTAAAACATACCTGTTTGCAAGCAAGAAGCACGTACCTGTGAGGCGGTGATATATGATTTAGAAGGGAAAGTGGTGCTGTCTCTACAATCGCCACGTACTGTGAACATAAAGGATAGGGGCGTTGTTGAGAAATCATCACATAACAAGATGCCTTTGTATGCATCAACTTAATATAGAGAAAAGTGTTACTAAAATATAAGGCAATCAAAGGCCCGTTGTCCTTAAATGAGATCTTGCCAACCGCAAGGCATATTAACCATCCAATGCACGGAGATATAAATTACTGGTTGTGCCGGGCGCGAAAGCGCGACATTAAACATATATGGTATTGCCGCATATTAGTGTCACTACGTTCTAGTAGACCAAAAAACCATATGCGAGTGAAATCAATTTGATTAAGGGTATTAACGTGTATTGTTATCATAACGTTCAAGGGGACCAAATGCGAGTAAAATCAATTTGATTAAAGGTATTGCCGTGTATTGTTATCTTAACGTTCAAGTGGACCAAATACCCATATGCGAGTAGAGTGACATTAATAGCAAGTCTTGTTTCGGTTACGGCTACTAAGGTTCAAGCGGTGAACGTGACGGCGGGACGCCGACTTACTTCAAGTCCGTGAATGGACAACTTGTTCCGTCAAAGGCTCAGCTGCAACTGACAGCGAGCGAACGCCAGAGCTGACTATATGACGTAGTGGAGCAGCCGTGGACGTGCGGCAGCCGGAATGAATCAGCAAAAAAAGGGGAAGACCTGGGATGGATTTTTGAGAGGGCTCGCACGGAATACTTAAGAACAGAGAGAATCTGTGTGTTTTAAAGGAAAAACAGAGGTATTATACACGCGAACATGTTCGATACGATTGCGGTGAATGCGGATGTGCTACCAAAAACCCGGCTTGGCAGATATAGGAATTTACATGTTTCAGTGTTCACAAACATTGGCAGATATAGGAATTTACATGTTTCAGTGTTCACAAACATTTCATATATTACGAGCTAGGTGTGCAGACATTATGAATGGCATTAACCAACATCACATGACAATGATCATGGCATACGGCATATTGAGCCCTATATATATAATAAGGTGGAAAACAAAATTTTTTTTAAAAAAAACCTAACGAACACTAAAGTTACAGATATTATACACATAAATATCACAATTAAAGCCAAATCCACATCTCACGTAAATAATGCTGGCATAAGGCACAAATGTTTACGCTGAAAAAAGGGGAAACATACTCAGGAAAAGATTACTAGATGAATACCCAGTAATACATCTACTAGAGAATCTTCAAACAGATCAACAATGAAGTTTAGAGTTTGCTCATTTGTAAGTAAGTCTCCTCATGCTCATTCAAACCGGAGTTAGTGGCATCAAGGAGATGGATCCAACGACACTCCTTGTAATTAAGAGAAGTGCCCATGTTACCACCCCTTCTGTGTAGTGTAACTTTCTCAAGCACCCACCACTCTAGATCCTGGTGTGTGTGTCTTGTGTTGGTGTAGTGTTCAACGAGTGGAGCCCCAAGGGATTTACATTTGATCCTACTCTGATGTTGTTGGATCCTATTTTTGACTTTTTGTGTGGTTTGGCCTACATATATCAATCTGCACGGACATCTAATGGCATAAATTACATTTTGGCTATTGCAGTTTGAAAAGTGGTTAAGAGAGTAGGTCTTTCCCAAGTGATCGAAACTAATTCCAACCATGGTGTTTGGACAGACCTTGCAATGACCACACTTGTGATGTCCTTGGATTTGTGGTAGTTGTAGCAGAGATCTTATGTTGGGTGTGGGTGGGGGTTCAAGGTACGAGGATACCACAAAGTCCTTAACGTTTTTAGCACGTTTAAACGCAAACATGGGGGCTTCGGAATAACCAATCTCTGGTCCCACCAAATTCCAATATTTCTTAATGACTTTGTTGATCTCATTACTTCTGGTGTTAAATGTTGTAACACAAATTAATCGCTCAATTTCTTCGTTTTTGGGTTGCACTTCAAGAAGCGTTTCTCTAGGCCTGTACCAGGCCCTTTTGCGTGATCTGTTCAGCAGTCCCTTTGGGTATCCTCTTTCTCTCAGTTTAGCAATGAGTATGTCGGTTTCCTTAAAGTAGTCATTTCTTCTTGAACAGTTGCGTCTCAACCTTAAAAATTGTCCGTACGGAAGATTATCCCTTAAGTTTCTGGGGTGATGAGAATTATATTGTAACAAGGTGTTGCGGTCTGTGGGCTTCTTGTATAGAGACATCAGAATAATACCTTCTTCCACTTGCAAAGTCAGGTCTAAAAAAGGTATTGATTCATTGTTGTGTGTCATGGTGAATTGAATGTTTTGATTTCGTGAGTTCAACCATTCAGCAAAGGCTATTAGTTGGGCTTCTGTCCCAGTCCATAGCATGAGGACGTCGTCTATATATCTCTTCCACGCCGTGATGTTGTCAATGAAAGGGTTCAAAGCAGAGTAGATGGTGCTGTCCTCAAAGTAATCCATATAAAGATTCGCTAGGCTCGGCGCGAATCCAGCCCCCATGGCTACTCCTCTACATTGAAAGTAGAACTCATTGTGGAAGATAAAGTAATTTTTCTCCATCGCAATTTGTAATAGTTTTACAAGAAAATCTGTGGGAACCCAGTGTGGTCTTGGACGTAAATCTAAAACACTGCTCATAACTTCTATGGCCTCATTTTGTGGTATGCTGGTGTATAGTGAGCATACATCCAAAGTTGCAAACAGTTGCAAGGAACGGTCAAATGGTTGGCCTTCAAAAAGTTGGATGGTGTGCGTAGTGTCCCTAATGAAAGATCTTGTTTCCAGAACAAACGGTTGTAAAAAACTATCGAGATATTGGTTCAGGGGTTCCAGGATGGAGCCACAGCCAGACACAATAGGTCTTCCGGGGGGTTTTGATAGGTTTTTGTGGACTTTAGGAATGGTGTAAATAGTCGGAATCCTTGGATCAGTTTTATTGAGGAATTTGCTCTCAGATTCCGCGAGGAATCCCTGTTCAACACCGTAAGATGTGAGATCACGGATGAGCTTCGCAATCTCCTTTGTAGGATCAGATGAGATCTTTTTGTAACTGTCAGGACAACAGAGTTGAGAGTTGATCTCTTTTATGTAATCTTCTGTGTCTTGTACGACCACCGCTCCACCCTTATCCGCAGGCTTTATAACAATCGACCTGTTGTTGTTCAATGTGGATAGTGCAGTTCTTTCTTCTTTAGTGATATTGTGCTTGATGTACTTGGTGTTGTTAAGTATTTCCATCACTTCAAACATCACTACTTTCTCATACGCCAAAATCTTATCATTCATTAAGTATGAGGCCGGCGTAAAAGTAGAAGGCGGACGGAATTCAGTTGCAGTTGTATTCTTTTTGTAGCTGTCATTTTTTGCAAAGAAGTATTTTAGGCGAATCTTCCTGAAGAATTGTTGCAATTCTAGTTTGATGTTAAAGGAGTTTGGAATGGAGGTGGGAACAAAAGACAAACCCCTAGCTAGAATGTCGTGTTCTGCTTTGTTCAGAGTGTATTTCGAGATGTTCAATATAGGGTCCTTAACATTCGTGCCAGACACAGTTGTTCCTTGAAGTACGGTTAGGCCTTCCGTATTAGAGATGTTGTCTGGTATAGGAATTACCACCGATAGGTCTGACGTCTGGTGCGGATCTCCCCGTGATTCTGTTGTGCTTGTGCTTGGAAGCGAACTCTGGAGTTGCTCCGTTGGTTCCCACGTGTTTGGTTCCATCGGGGCGGTCGCCCCCAATTCTGATCTCGACTTATCCAAGAGGGTTCCCCTAAAAAAGCCGAGTTGGCTGGTCCAAAATTGTCCTGGTATCTGGTGCGTGGTTGGTAAGATGGACCTTGTTGAAAGGATGGCTCAGGTGGTTGAAAGTTGGTGGCCTCTGTGTATGGGCGAGTATCCGAACTAGTACTTGCTCTTTCAGATTCGTTCTCTGAACCACTCCCGAAGGAAGAGTTTGAGAAGGTAGCGAATCGCCGGGAATATTGTCTGTTCCTATTGGTGTAATACCCCTGCGAGTCTTGAATATAGTAGTCGTCACTCGTATAAGGATATGTTGCCTTTTTATCATACGCTTTAATGTCCTTAGCTAGTTTCTCAAGTTTCTTACTTAATGTGATGGTGTTAAATTCGGATGTCGCCTTTTCTGCTCTTTCTAGAGCTTCTTTTGCGTTCTTCAAGCTTCTATCTTCCAAGATCTCTTTCTTTAGTCCCGTTATCTCTAGGATCAGTTTTTTCGCGTACTCAAGGGCGGTTTCCACCCCAAGCACCATCCAGTGGCGAGAACAGTTATTTGCCACAAAACTAAACCCTTCGCGGAATTTTGGAAGATCAATGAAAATGGCTGGCTCATTACGAACCTGTAGTCCTTTTGGGATGATGTTGGCTTGTAGATATTTGGTTAACAAATGTCCATGTAGTCTTGTTCGGATCAATTTCTTCTCCAGTCTCTCCAGACGGGACAATTTATCATTGAGAGAGGTGTCTATGGGCGTTAGGCCAGTGCCCAAATAGTCAAATTCAGCTTGTTCTTGTATCAATTTATTTATATATTCCTCACTATAGGACAATGTTTCTTTCTCTGACATAGTCTTATTTTTGTTATGGAGAAATCACAACAAATGTGTAAAGACCCTCGCAGGTAAAACCTGCACTGGATGACCATTAACGATAATGGGGCAACCCAGTAACCCTCAGAACCTGGGCGTAATAGTGTATGCAAGAACAATGGTTCTGTCGGAGAATGAACGAAATAACTTAATATGTGCTGAATACACTTTTTCAATTATCAAGGACACACACAAAACCAAAGAAACAGGACAGAATCCAAGTCACTTGATAGAATGATATTAATTAATGTATCTAGAGCACCAGAATATTTACAGGGTAAACCAACCAAAAAACACATTCATAGTGAAACAATTGGTGAAACAGTGATAATTTGCACAAAACACATCACATATAACGAATATGTACAATGGACAATACATAAACATAATCAACAAACAGGGTCCTATTAACAATGCATAAGCCACTTTAGGGTTCAATTTTCTTGCTGCATAAGTGGATTTGCATGAGACACATAGGACATGTAACGTCGACGTTTCGACCCAAAGAAGGTGTGCCAATTCCACCTTATTATATATATAGGGCTCAATATGCCGTATGCCATGATCATTGTCATGTGATGTTGGTTAATGCCATTCATAATGTCTGCACACCTAGCTCGTAATATATGAAATGTTTGTGAACACTGAAACATGTAAATTCCTATATCTGCCAATGTTTGTGAACACTGAAACATGTAAATTCCTATATCTGCCAAGCCGGGTTTTTGGTAGCACATCCGCATTCACCGCAATCGTATCGAACATGTTCGCGTGTATAATACCTCTGTTTTTCCTTTAAAACACACAGATTCTCTCTGTTCTTAAGTATTCCGTGCGAGCCCTCTCAAAAATCCATCCCAGGTCTTCCCCTTTTTTTGCTGATTCATTCCGGCTGCCGCACGTCCACGGCTGCTCCACTACGTCATATAGTCAGCTCTGGCGTTCGCTCGCTGTCAGTTGCAGCTGAGCCTTTGACGGAACAAGTTGTCCATTCACGGACTTGAAGTAAGTCGGCGTCCCGCCGTCACGTTCACCGCTTGAACCTTAGTAGCCGTAACCGAAACAAGACTTGCTATTAATGTCACTCTACTCGCATATGGGTATTTGGTCCACTTGAACGTTAAGATAACAATACACGGCAATACCTTTAATCAAATTGATTTTACTCGCATTTGGTCCCCTTGAACGTTATGATAACAATACACGTTAATACCCTTAATCAAATTGATTTCACTCGCATATGGTTTTTTGGTCTACTAGAACGTAGTGACACTAATATGCGGCAATACCATATATGTTTAATGTCGCGCTTTCGCGCCCGGCACAACCAGTAATTTATATCTCCGTGCATTGGATGGTTAATATGCCTTGCGGTTGGCAAGATCTCATTTAAGGACAACGGGCCTTTGATTGCCTTATATTTTAGTAACACTTTTCTCTATATTAAGTTGATGCATACAAAGGCATCTTGTTATGTGATGATTTCTCAACAACGCCCCTATCCTTTATGTTCACAGTACGTGGCGATTGTAGAGACAGCACCACTTTCCCTTCTAAATCATATATCACCGCCTCACAGGTACGTGCTTCTTGCTTGCAAACAGGTATGTTTTAAATATCTCCACACGCAGCCTGTCGAGTCCTTACTACAGCTCCTCCTCTTTAATTTCTTGCAGGAGTTAAATATTTTTTTCACATTTGATGTTGGCCATCTGCATTAGAGACAACAGGAATCCTTTTCCTCATAATTAAGTCGGTTCCCCAGGTGAGCTAATTGACCGTATTTGGGAAATTAATTATTCCCTTTACATGTGACGCACACACTGCCCTGACACCAAACTCTTTGCGCTTACAGGTCCCCAACCTCGCTTGTCCTGATGAAGACCCTCTTTGATGCGTACTAATTGGCACACCTTCTTTGGGTCGAAACGTCGACGTTACATGTCCTATGTGTCTCATGCAAATCCACTTATGCAGCAAGAAAATTGAACCCTAAAGTGGCTTATGCATTGTTAATAGGACCCTGTTTGTTGATTATGTTTATGTATTGTCCATTGTACATATTCGTTATATGTGATGTGTTTTGTGCAAATTATCACTGTTTCACCAATTGTTTCACTATGAATGTGTTTTTTGGTTGGTTTACCCTGTAAATATTCTGGTGCTCTAGATACATTAATTAATATCATTCTATCAAGTGACTTGGATTCTGTCCTGTTTCTTTGGTTTTGTGTGTGTCCTTGATAATTGAAAAAGTGTATTCAGCACATATTAAGTTATTTCGTTCATTCTCCGACAGAACCATTGTTCTTGCATACACTATTACGCCCAGGTTCTGAGGGTTACTGGGTTGCCCCATTATCGTTAATGGTCACTCTACACTTAGGACATTACAAGGTCATTCAGAGGTCCATAATGGTTATGTTTTCCAGCTCTGGAGGCGTGATAGGTGGCAGAACTGTTTTTTCTCCTACTGAGACTGGTGACTGACTGTGTGGAGGGGCTCATGGCAATGAATAGGAGACGTTATCCCTGGCATCTCTAAATTTAAAGGGGTAGTGCTAATGCTGTTGTTTGTTCTTCCAACTGCTCCTGACCCCTCCCAAATAGCTAATCCCTGCTATGTAGTCAACAATTAATGCTCATTGGCCTTTCCTGAGCTCAGAAGCAGGCCATTGTTCTATGAGTCAGGATTGGTGTAAGAAATTGGGTTCCTGGTGACTGGGGTCTGGGCCCTGGCCAAGCAGCAACCACAATTCTTGTCAGGGTAAGACACAAGCAAACCCCAAAATAACCTGTGCTCAGCCCCCTGGTAGCTTGGCACAGAGCAATCAAGTTTAATTTAGAGGCAATGTTTAAAGAATGTATGCAATACTTCAAACAGTAAGACAGTCAAACACCACATGAAAAGGATTCCACACCAAGGTAGAAAAATAGAACTTTGATTAATAACTAAAACAAGACCAAACAACAAAATTCCAATTAGAAGAACCAGAGATATGCAATTTTAAAGTTGCGATTCAAAATAGCGCCAAAAAGCGCAAAGCGCCAACTGTGGAAATCTTGTCGCACCAGACTGTGACAGAGTCACAAGTACAGGCTGACAGCGATAGAGTGCAGAATGACTACAGGGACTCACTTAGGACCGCTGAACACAATACCTTAAATTGTGGTTTGCAGAGCATTGCGCGAATCCGCATTGAAGATACATCACGCAGCCATTAACGATGTATCAGTTAGACGATGCGGCGAGGCTGCAAAGAGAGGGCCTGCGTACCTGTGGAGGATCCCATTGACGGGGCTTGCGATGCATAGTCCAGCATCTAGAGTGCAGCCCACAGTTAGGGTGATGTGTTGGTTCAGAGGAGCTGCGAGTCTGTGAAGCAGAGTCTGGCATTGAGTCTGCGCCAAGGGTGCGTCAAAGCCTGCTATGTTCCTGAGGCTTCAGATCAGGAGTCCAGTCAACTAGCCCATGTAGACACTCTGGGTTTTGGGTTTAAGAGGTGCAAGTCCAATCCTTCTTACCCAGACAAGAGAGCAGCAGGGTCAGCACAACAGGGCAGCAGTCCAGCAGAGTGGCTGTTCTTGTAGCAGCAATGCAGTCCTTCTTCCTGGCAGAGCATCTACAGGTCCAGAAGTGTACTGAAGAGATGGTGTCTGAGGTCCAGTATATAAACCCAGTTGTGCCTTCGAAGTGGTGTTGCAGCAACATGTGCAATCAAAGGTGAAACATAACAGAGTAGGCTTGTCACTTTTTACCCAATGCATTTCTAGCCTGTCAGACTCTTCGTCAGAGGTTTCTGCAACAAATGAAAAAACAACTCAGCCGACTGTTCCCTGCTGACCTTCATAACTAAATAACAATCGTAAGTGAAACCCAATATAATATGCCCAACCTTCCAAACTCCGCACTCCCCCGCAAGTCCCAATTCTTCCTTTGTGCGTAATCCATTACCTACATCACCAAACACTACCCTCATCCCTAAATGTGGCATTTTCAGAATAACAATGTAAAATCCAACTTCACCATAAGTTAGGATTTTAAATTGTGATTCCAAATACACCAAACATGAACTGGGAACCTATTCTCATATGGACATACACTTCTAAAAATATAATAAGTCAACTCCAATGTTATCCGAAGGGAGAGGTAGGTCTTGCAGTAGTAAAAAATAATTTAAGAGTTTTTCATTACCAGAACATGTAAAAGTTAAAACTACATTCCCTGCCTTTTAAATACACTGGATCCTGCCCTCTGGGCTGTCCAGGGCCTGCCCTAGGGATGATATATGTATGAAAAGGGAAGGATTGGGCCTGGCAAAAGGCAAACTTTGCAAGGTCGAAATGGA
Source organism: Triturus cristatus (assembly GCF_964204655.1). Taxonomy (NCBI): domain Eukaryota; kingdom Metazoa; phylum Chordata; class Amphibia; order Caudata; family Salamandridae; genus Triturus; species Triturus cristatus. The sequence continues at coordinate 681,856,892 of NC_140587.1, forward strand.
AATTTAAAAACTGACACACATGCTGCAATGGCAGCCTGAGACATTGTTAAAGGGATACTGAAGTGGGTGGTGCAATCAGTGCTGTAGGCCCACTAATAGCATTTAATTTACTTTACTATGGACTTACAGGTAGATTAAGTATGACAATTGGGTGTACGCCAATGGTATCATGTTTAGAGGAGAAAGTACAAGCACTGGTTAGCAGTAGTAAATAGCACAATGTCCTAAGGTCAGCAAAAATTAGACCCGAATAAGGGGTGTGGCAAAATGTTTGGGGATGACCCTGCAGAATTTGGCCAAGTCCACCAATAGGTAACTCTCCCAGCTAAGAGAGTGTATTCCAGCTCTAGAGATGTGGTGAAAATGGCAGAACTGGTTTTAAGATAGTTCTGGCTCAAGTAACATTAGGTTCCTTTTTAACAAATGTATTTTTCATCTCAAATCATTAAAAAATGATTTCACCATTTAGTCAGTTTTTAAAAACTAAGCAGAAACTACCTGTGAAGTATTTGTCTAGCTCTTTCTTTGTGAAGGTTTAAAATAAATATTTGAATCTCACCTAGGCCTGTTATGTAAATGTCTAGCCAGGCCTATGCAGTGAAATAACTTTTGGTTTTTATTTCAATGTGAGGGCACACTAACCCTAATAGGCACTGTCTGCATCCAATCCTCTCCTGGACCTTGCAATCTGCCTCTACAGGATGCCACTCACCCTTTATTAGCACAAGAAAGGTTCAGTTATGTTGATTGGCCAATAACCAACCAATCAGACTGATGAATGCCAATCCAATTGGCCAAGATTGTCCAATATGTCTTCCAAGGATGTGAAGGTTGTCTTTTGCTCCATCAACAAAGCAAACTTTCTGCATGCAAAAACAGCATTTCACGTAGGACAAATATTCCATAGCCTGGCTCACACTTTATGCACTGATTAACTCATAAAGATGAAAAGTTCACAAGCAATTGACTGAGACCACACCTGTTTGTTTGGAGAGAGTCATGTTGCAGGTTTATCTGATAAGGAAGTGAGTTAACTAATAGGCAATATCAATGAAGACTAGCAATACACATCTGGAGCTAAACATTTGGAGGCTCATACCACATCTGGACCCCATTGTCCAGGAAAAGAACTCCAGTGCAGATGCAGAGTGCTACCAGGTAAGCACCCGGTTACTCAAGCTTACAGCTGCCCGTGGGAATAAAGGGGCACCATTACTTTCGACCCAGGTTCTGCGATAAGGACTCCTGGGGTATTGGCAGAAGCCCCTTGGGTTTTTGTGGTTGATTTTCACACTAAAATCCTTTGAGTTACACTTTAACTCCGCTTGTAAAGCATAACGAGAGAAAATAAAACATCACAATTCTTGAATTAGTGAGTGATCAGAAAACCGGTCAACAAGAGAAGTGGTAGGGTGGGGTTCGCTGTACAAGATCGCTGTACAAGATCGCCCAAAGAGGTTGACCCCTGGAGCCAAGCTGATATAAAGAAGGACCTGTCCTAGAGTTGACATGATTGAAGGGGTTTTGTCTTCTTCCCCTGATATAAGCACTTCCCTCCATCACACTTTAAGTAAAATAAAGCAAGTGTTGAAAGTGTCTATACCAGCATGGGAGTGCCGAACTAAACTGCTGCCTTTCCAAATTAGATCCCTGCGTGGACGCAGGCAGCTCCATTAAGTGCAGGGCACACACTGCACCAGGGACTTTCCAGCAAAGTGAAGAACGGTTCTCCTTTGTAATGCTGAAAAAGTGTTTCATGTATCCACCCATTTTGTAATTACACTGTGAAAAATCGGTGGCCTCTGTAAACGTTGTCCATCACCTGTAGAAACCTTGCATTAAGGCTCAAACTCACTGATTTCTGGTACTAGTCACTATCATAGCTGGCAAGTTTTTCAGGTCCATGCATACCTATTTGCTCCTGTCCAAGTTTTCTTATTCAATTCTTGTAGCGCTGGTATTACAATGGAATAAACAAGAGAATAAGTCCCAAAATTCAAACAAAAAGCTTGGACCAGAGCAGCTAGTCACGCATGGATCTGCGTCACTTCGCAGTGCCGCACCGTTGCAGCATCCCTCGAAAACTGGCTTTGATGTGCCTCCCCTAAAGTGCTGCTGTTGCTCTTCTGTGCGGCACGTGGACCAGCATGGCACCACTAGCAAAATATTGGTGTTTTTCAAACAGCTGCTCATTTAAGGATTATTTCAAATATGTGCCACTGCAATCTGATCTAATTGACAAAAGCATTCTGGACAGAAATACTTAAGTAAAATGAATGACCACAAAACGCAAGTTCACACCTCTACCTCCTTATTGAACAGCACCACATACTGGTCTCACCAGGGGGTATATTCACAAGAACGTGTGCTAAATATCACCAAAAAATGCTAACACAACTTTACACATCGCAGCCTATCCCGGGAAAATAACCCTGTGTCAACGTGGAAGTCACAACACGGCGGTACCTTGCGATAGTCCGCCAAAAATGTGGCCAATGTCCTTGATACAACCACCTCGACGGAGATAAAAACATAAACCTCAACGCGGAAAAACAGGCGATGGGCCAAAGCGAGATGAGGAAATCAGCGATAAGCAGAGCCAGGCCTGCAATACACACATGGCAGGCAGGAATAAGCACAACAAAAGCCTGAAAAAGAAAGACAAACCAAACCGAAAACAACAGCCAAGCACAATGGAGGCAACCCGAGCCAGGATACAACCCCACAAGCCCCATTGGCAACAAAACATTGTACATGGCAGGACTTCTTGGACAAGGTGAATGCAGCCTGAGAGCGGAGGAGGATAATGGAAGAAAACCATAACATCCGGAATGATGTGAAACGCACAAACAAGCAGAAACACGCCAAAAACAAGAAGGCAGCAATGCACACCGGAGGTGGGAGTCCAGCGCCACACCAGGAGCTGGATTACATGGAGGAAATGGTGTCCACCACATCAGTCTGGAGATGGTGACAGGACTCGGGGACCGGAAACTGCTCAAAACAACAGACACAACAGCAACAGGGAGAGGAACCAGCAGAGACTGGGGGGACGGGGGAGATGGGCACATTGGCACAGATGCACAATTAAGCACAGCACAGCTGCAGACAAACCATGCCCAAGAGTAACAACACCAACCAAAAGCACAAGTCACACAACCCAGCAATATCACAGCACTAAACAAGCACAGAAGTGAAAAACACACTGCCTGAAAGGAAGAAGTGTGAGCCAAATCAGAGCTGAAGGGACATCTCACACACAATGCAGCACACACACAGAGGAAACAGAGCAACCCAACATCGAACACAATGTGGTACCAACATTTGCACAACCTAAAAAGGACACAAGTGCACCCGCCTGTGGCTGGTAAACGGCCTTACGCATCTGGCAAAGTACGAAACAGGGACACGATAATGCACAAGTACAAACCCACAGTCCTGATGTGGTAGCAATGCACGTATGGCAGGGAGCCAGAGAGTCCGTGACACAAACATTGGCACACAAATCAGTGGGAGACAAGTGAAAGTGTGCAAACTTTATCAACAAGTGCGTGTCAGTACAGCCAAGAGAAGTGCCACGATATGCAGACCAATGCAGCAGCATGTCTGAATGAGGAACGTAGGAAAGCGCCCATGTCCACCTCGGGGGAGTCCATCACCAACACAAGTCAGTGTCAACCCGCGTTGGTTGTCCGCGCATGGATCATGAGTCCAGGCCAATGCAGCCATGTCCACTGTTGTCTTGGGACATGTGACCAGATTCCCAACATGCAACCAGGCGTCGGGACACGTGCAATGGGTCACATCCAGTTGTGGCTGCAGGTACCTTGTCACTCGTCCATGAACGCGAGTGCAGCTGCGTAGGCCAACATCTCCAATGAGCGATAGTCGTCCACCACATCTGACATGTCACCGACGTAATCCATCAGCTGACCTGGACAGATGTGCTAACTCCAACCACTGGACCCAATGTGCACCAAAGCCCAATCGGGTAGTGGCTCAATGTGCTCACTGTACACGGTGACTCGAGCAATCTCCCAGGTCCAGTTTCCAGCCTGCATGCCAAACATCCATGCATGCCATAAACGGGCATCACGGTGACACTCCTGGTCATGGACCAACAGGGGGCGCACACACACGTCGTAATTCAGATCAGCTACCGTCACATTGGAGAGGCAGACATCCATGGACCACTCAAATGTGCACAAGCGACAATGCAACACAGGCTGAACGCAGGAGACGTCCGCAAGGCAGAAGCTCAGCCTGTAACTGATCCACAGCACTGCCAATGGCAGTGCCCCCGTACATGCAGCAGAAGTGCACGGTACAGATCCACGTGACTGGAGTAGACCATGTGCCTGGGATGGTCTGCCATTGCGTCAGTGGCTCTGCTTGAAGCGGAACTGGCTTGCCCTGCGCCAGTCCTGTGGATGAAATGGCACAGCTCGGTGCAATGAGCAGTGTCTCTGTGCAATGGGTGCAGGCCTGGGTTGGGGTGGGAGTATGTGTGAAGGTCATTTCACGCACGCTAACTACGACCAAGGACGTCTGCGTGTGGGGACTGTACACGTTGGTCTCACGTCGGGCAGTGCATAGTGTGGGAGTCGCAAGCAAATGCTATCGTATCTGTCATGGGATGCTGCCCACATGCAAGTTCCTGCTCGGAGCTGCAGATGTGTTTGCGCCTGATAGTGCAGACAAAGGACCATTCTTCCCTACAGTAACTTCACCATCTGCATGCATACAGGAGATGTACAGAGGCCTGTCGTGGGTGTGGTGGGATGTCTCTGACCCTGGGAATCATGGTTGATATGCCCAGCACGTGGCACATGAGTGGCCTCACTGTGTGTTACGTTGCCACACAGCTGCTCCTCCCTCCCACGAGACCCCACACTTGTGTGCACTGCGTGGTTGCATCACTGGCACTCCTATGGCACACCATTGTAATGCCTGTCTGCACATGTCCAGCGGCATGCCAACAACACCTTGACGTTGGCCTTTGAAGGTGGGCGGCCACATGAGTGTGGACTAATGGACCGGACAGGACGGACACAGGTGTACAGCCCATGGCTGGCTGTGATGGCGTTGCGAATGAGGCCAGGCAACTGACTCATGCATCCACAGGACTGATACACATAACACTTGGCATGCATGTGCCAAGACCCTGAGAGGTCTTGCCGTCCTGGTACATGCCACACTGCAACATCAACTATTGTGACCCTGCTGGCAACAACACCCCAACACAGAGACACACTTACAGCACTTCCTGTCCAAGGCCAGGTCTGAGCCATGCCCTGCCGAATCAGCACACCCCTGCGCTGACCTGACGTACGCCCGACAAGCACATGCTGCTTGTGCATGCAGGGGGGTGCGTGCGCAGCTACATATCCAGGGTCACTACCAACGCTGAGGTGACATGCTAACGTTCGATGAAGACAGCACACTGTGATGTTGCAGTGCCTGTGCCCATCAAGCTGGCACAATGATCACGTGGACACACTTGCTCAGATGGTGTGAATGGCTACGGGCACGTGCGCCTGGCTACATTTATTAGCAGGCACACATACCGAGTGACACCTGTGTTGGATGTGTGTGGGGTGTGTGCACACCAGCCAGCAAGGGCTGCCTGGTCCAGTCAGAAATCGACAACAGTGTACATCGTGAAGGACACAACCATTCAACCATAAAGGCGCTATGACTTGTGCTGCACAGAGTTAGTGGCCCCAGATGCACAGCGTCCTTCATGGGTCTACCGCCACGGGCCGCTGACTTGCGGGGCACTGGGGTAGGGCCACGAGTGCAGAGCTGGTTTCCGTAGATGACAAAGGGGCTTGTCGCTGAGTGTCTCGGACAGTGGAAGGTGTGCCCCCAGGGCATAATGCAGAGGGCAGGACCACGCTGAACAGTCACTATGGCGGAGATGAATGGAACTGACATATGTGGGACACCAAGCCCAGTCCTGCAAGATGAAGATGCGGAAGACCACCAGGCCATGGACTCAGATGCCACCAGGGTCCAACCAGATGGTGCCCATGACTCATTGCGCACAGAGTTAGTGGCACCAGTGCTGCTCGGGGATGCCGCCTGCAATGAGGCGTGTCCAATGGTGTGGACTCCTCCACATCTTACCCAAGACACAGTTCCACATGTGTGACTACTGGACCGCAGTGTAGGCCTGATGCAGCGTCCAGCATGGGCCATTCACCGAGTGACACCGGCTTAGGTTGGATGGCCCCACCGGCCTGCGTAGTTCAGGTTCAGTGGCACCACGGGATGCGGACTTGCGGCGAACAGGGTTGATGGCACCAGGTCAGTTGTTGATAGTGTTCGATCACCTCCGTGACTCTGATCTGGCTTTCGTCCGGACTGAGCCGCATCTTCCTCTTACTCCTCTCCGTGCATTCACTGGTGTGGACTCTGCCATTCATGATTCGCGACTATGTGCTGGATGTAGGACCTACTGGTCCACAGGGTAGGCCTGAGCCCTCATCCACGTGTCGCCGGCTTGCGTTGAACAGGGCTAGTGGCACCACGTGTCACAGGCTTGCGTTGAACAGGGTTAGTGGCACCATGTGTCGCCGGCTTGCATTGAACAGGGTTAGTGGCACCACGTGTCACTGGCTTGCATTTAACAGGGTTAGTGTCACCACGTGTCGCAGGCTTACGTTGAACAGGGTTAGTGGCACCACGTGTCGCAGGCCTGTGATATGGAATTATGCCTCACTGACTGAAGGGAGTCTGGTGCTTTGGACGCTGCCACGGACTTGGGGCCACTGCCATTCATGACTCAGGACACAGTTCCACATGTGGGACCTACTGGGCCCAAGGGGACGCTGGTGGATTATGTCAATGAGAAAGGAGTAATGTGGGCCAGCGTCGGGGTGGCCAGCGATGGTCTGCAGAGGCTGCAGAGGTCTCGGGACTGGTGCTTGGAGCTTGCACCGGCACGTGGTGGGCCCTCTCTGACACACGCCGGTGTAGGAAGGTGAGGGGAGGCTCGTTGGTGCGCTGGGGCAGGCATGACGGGTCTGGGGAGCAGAAGCGGCCCTGGGTGCACAGGGATGCAGGCCCCGCCGTGCTCGGTGCAGGACTCGGGACGGCCTGAGAGGTGCCACCCTGTCAGATCCGTTGTCCATTCCAAATAAGAACCACGACCAGTGCGACAGGCTTTTTGTTCACACCCCTATGCAGACCTGGCATACGCCGGTCCAACCCACTATGCACGCGCATGCAGGGGCGGATGTGACGTGAGACATTCCCGTGTTCTGCTCCACAGCCTGTGGGGACATGGTAGCATCCACTGGCCACTACACTCCATGCACCAGCAGTTGATCTCCCCATGTCCATTTCCGTGGTTTGCACTCTGGTCTGTCTGGCACCTCCACACCACACCTGGCATTGGGTAGGTTCATATTCCTTAGTCACCTGCCACTCTCACACATGCCTGCTGCATGCCTCTCTTCACATCCTGCTATTGTGTGTCTGTGGGGCCAGGCCTTGGCTGGGTTGTGGGCATGGCAAGGCAGGATTCCCGATGGAGTCGTGTTTGTCGTGTCTGGTCGGTTGGCATATTGCGTGTCATGTTGAATGTAGTTGTGCTGCGTGCCTATTGGCAGTGTCGTGAGTTGCATGACTGTTGCCTGGAGGTGTGTGGTGTGTATATTTTGGACTTACCAACGGGCACTACATTTCCATGTGTGCCATCCTGGGAGTGCTGGGTGATGATGGACTTTCGGGAGATGTGAGTTTCATGCACTCTGCGTAGGGAGTTGGCCACGAACATTGTTGAGGAGTCCCGGGCGGTCCACTATTGCCTGCACATTCATGGTATGCGTGTGCTTTCTGTTGTGGTAGTTGTGTGCAGTGTGGGCCGGGGCACGAGGTGTACATGTGTGCAGTTGATTTTCCCTGACACGTGAGGGTATCCAGCTATGGCGTAGGGGCCTTGCTTGGTCTCCAGCTGCTCCTGCTCAGTGTGGGTGATGTGGGGGTGCTGGAGTAGAAGCATGATGTTGGCATCCAGGACAGGTGTGATGACCTTGGATGGGGCTGGCTGTGTGACTCCTCTGACTCTGGCGGTTGTGGGATGGATGGTACCAGAGGCAGGCATGTGCTGCACAGCCGGCAGCTTTGTCTGCGGTGGGATGTTGGTTGGCCGCTGGGTTGGTACCGTCATCAGGTGGGGGATGTGGGTCAGGATGCAGGGGATGGTTGTCCTTTTGGGCCTGTTGTGGGCAATGGCCTCCTCTGGCGTTAGGTCTGGGTGGCAGGTGCGTTTCAGGCGGGTCCGCTGTCTTTGTGTACGCTGCCTCTGTGGTGTTCCCGGGGGGTGGGGGGCGGTACAGGTCCTGAGGCTGGTGGCGGGCATGGGGTGGTTACAATGGGTGTTGTGGCCCTCATGGGTTTCCGCGTTGCATGATCATTGTGTCCATGGCATCTGTGGGTGTTACGGTGTGTCTCTTGGCAGGCCTCTCTTTTATGCTGCAGGTAGTCCTCCTGCTTGACACCAGCAAAAGGCAGGTGTTAATTCCCTGGTGCTACCGCGGCACATCGCCTGTTCTTGGATCACATCGCAGATTTGGCAGTTCGTTGTGAAAGTGGTGTTGTGTTTTTTTCGTGTGTTTTTGCACAGGAACGCCTACTCTGCATCTCATTAGAGTAAGTTGATGGTGTCCACCATGGAGATACATTTTGGGGCAGTTATCATGGGAATAATGGCGATGTCTGCAGTTTGCACCAGCTTGTGAATGAGGTGTTAAATCTATCTCCACTTTTGATGCGTTAAGGTGAAGAAAAATTGGAGATAAGTCCCTGTGAATATCCCCCCTAGTCATATATGACCCTATGAAGTAAAGCACACACATCTTCGTACGTGGGTAGACACACATTCAGTACTGCCTATCTTGTAGTACATGTGCGTCTTTAGAAAAGTCCACATATTTAGGGATTGCCCTGTTATTGACTAATTACACCAGCACACGCATGTTACTATAATGGTATTTCGAAATGTGTTGACCATCACATGCATGTGGCATGCTGGATAACAGGACAAATAAATGCCGCAACCGGAATATCCAAATGAGAATCACTGTTCAACGCCTATTCGTAAATATGCAGTGTGACCTTATGAACACATTAGTAACTAAAAATATACATTGCAAGTTATCTATGTTAGCCCTTTCACACTCAAATGTATCTGAGAACAACCAATCTACGGAAGTGCTTGTTGCGTGCGTGTTCATTTGCAATCCTTTTCTCGTGTGCGCCTCATACGTCTGTGTAACTGGATGCATAAATACAGAAGGCGTATTGTTGCTATTATTGACGTATTCAATGAAGGGATGCCAATTTGTCATTCTCGCGTCCTTGGACAGTGCTCTAACGGCAGCACTTGGCAGGCTCGTGCTCAGAGAAACCATACAAATAGATAAATACTTTCATTTAAAGCATTCAACGCCACTGACTGCACACACCGATCTGCCACACAGAACAAAGGATAGTAGGGGGTTCTAAAAGAAATAAAACGTGCACTTCACGTGATTTTCTTGGCTTGCTGGAATAAAATGTTATTTCATTTATTTATTTATTTATATTTATTTATTTACTTTTGGAGTGTATTTAGTGTGAGCATGGTACCAGAGCCATCAAGTCCTACAACAGCAGTAAAAGAAAAAAACAAATGACAATCAGAAAGGGGATTATCATGAAGTACATGTATACAGTATGTTGTTAAGCACATCAGTTCAAAGATCCTCTGGAGTCCAACCAATGATAGCAAAGGTGAAGAATGTTCTTTATTCCTGAAGAAGGAGTTTATGCATCAAGAGCTTTTTTGCTTCCTTTTTGATGTAGGCAGATGAGGGGTTTGTCCTGATTTCTGGAGGTAGAGTGTTCCAAATTCTGGGGGCAAGGCTAGAGAGGGAGAGGTTGTATGTTTTTTTTTAAAACTAATTTGGTTTCAATAGAAGGGAGTAAGTGCTTCTTATGGAGCGCCTGCTCAAGTTTTTTGGCCAAGTATACAGGAGTATTGTGGTGGAGGGCCTTGTGCGTCTTACAAGCAATCTTTAATTGGATTCCAGCTTCAAATAGGAGACAAATAAGAAGGTTTAAGTCTAGAGTAATGTGATCTATTCTTCTGGAACCTGTTATGAGTCTGGCCGCTGACTTGAATGTGACCTTTAAAGGGACGAACTTTATCTTGGGAAGGCCAGCAAGAGTGGCACTCCCGTAATCTAATCGGGCGATGACCAGAAATTGTATAGCTCTTTGAAAATCCACAGGCGGCAAGAAGGGTTTGATTTTTCTTAGGATATTAATTTGTTGATTGGCTTCTCTGGTGCTTGCCCTGATATGATCACATTAAGATGTTTGTCCAGATAATGCCTAAAGATCAGATGGAGTCAATAATGTAGAGGGAGAAGTAGAGATCTGTGAGTTTTTTAATAAAAATATTCTATGGGGGGTCAAAAGATTGTACGGGGCGATCAAAAAGAAATCTGTTTTGAGGCTGTTGTGCATGAGCTGATTGCGGGCCAGCCATTGTTGGGTTCTCAACAGAGTGCAAAAGATCATTTTGATATCTTCAGGTTAAGAGATTTTAATTTTCAATTGTGTATCATCAGCACACATGTGGCATTGAATGTTTGAGTTCTTCAAAATGTCCTTAAGAGGTTCCATGAACAAGTTTGATAGAGTGGGTCAGAGTGAGGAGCCTTGAGGTACTTCACTTGTTACTGGTGTATTGTCAGATACGTAGTAGTTGATTATGATTCTCTGAGGTCTGTCTTGAATGAAAGAAGCAAACCATTTTAAAATGGGACCAGCTAGCCCCATCCTATATTCGAGGAGGTCAATCATGCTGTCATTTTTGACCGTATCAAATTCCAATGAGAGATCAAGAAGTATGAGCAGACAGGAACCATTCTGATCAAGCAATCTCAGAGCATCATCACTAATTTGTGTCAGAGCCGTTTCCATGCTATGACCAGTCCTGAAACCAGATTGTGTCATGTGCTTGGTGCATGGCCCATTGTAGTTTCCCCTCTGTAAGCCTAGCTATGCACAATACAGGCCACAGTTGTGTTACCCACATTACTATATGCACAAGCTTATTTTTGTGCCATACTGTACTCTCACACATAACTTGCAGCTGTGTTTGTGTACTGTTTTTTTCCTATGATTTAGTCTGAACACAGCAGACAAGGTCAAACAACAATGTTCCTTGGTATTTCGTTCTGGTCAGGCACTAGCACATAGACACAACCTATGAATGCAGCTGTTGTTTGTGAGCATATGTGTCTTGTCATATAGGTAAGCACAGTTATGTAACGCACATAGAGATAGAGATTTTCTGAGAAGGAGATCACAGCTGTCCCTGAGTATGCTAATGTATGGGTTCCGCTACTAATCCCAGAGATCTTTGCTGTATAATCATTCCACTTCTGTAGAAGGGGATGGGAGTTAGGCTTATCTGTTTTATAATATGAAAGGGCTTTTCATAATATATGGTCTATTGACTATGCTGACTGTATTTTTGTTAGGCATTTGTTTTCTAATTGTGGCATGAATACTGCATTCTAGAGCACGATAGTTTAAATAAACATTTCATACTTCCTTCTTGTCTCTGTTATCTCTTATTGTGGATGAGAACGAGTGTGAGAGTGAAATGGAGTGCCCTGTTACAATGATCTCTGAGAGTATTAGGAGTGTCGTGTTCTGGGGTGTTAATTCAATTGTCTCTCTGGATATGGTTAGAAGGGCATGTGAGACAATATAGCTAGTCAGACTCGAGTTAATGGTTACTGAGGTGGTATGGTGACTCAGTTCCTGCCTACTGATATTCTATTGCCCCAAGCATAGTTCTGTTCCTGAGCAGAATCCTTGCAACATGATGCCGCTAAAGTTTGTTCAGGTGCTTATTAGCGGGAACCCTGAGTAGCGCTTGTCCACAATACCCTTGCACAGTCTTGCAGAGATGTTTGTGGTGTTTGGGATTTATCATCCACAGTTTTTTGGGACCACCTTAATCTGTTGGTTTATCAACCTTGAATATTAAAAGGCATCCTTGTATATATGATTATAGTGCAACCTGTAGCGATTGCAGTTAATTGCCGCCCAGCGGTTACTCAACACTTCAGCATAGAGTCCCCAATGCGGGAGCTCCTGTAGTTTTTGTAATTGAGGCGGAGGCAGTGTACGACTTTGAGTTTTTTGTTATTCTGAGTTACTTTCCTGGCTGTGGATGCTAACGACAATATGTTTTATACTTCCACTGCACCTGCACCACCACAGCTTTATCATCCTTAATCACTTCTTGAAGTTCCTCTTACAGTCTGGGAACACCAAACTCTGTTTAATGGTGCTCTTCCCCATTGTCCATGGTATAGTTCATATGGGCCACTGTAGTATTGACGGGGCCACCTGACTTATTCCAGCAGGTTTTACGAAGTACTCAAATTTTGCTAATCTATATTTGACAGAAAGGCATGCGTTTTATAACCAGGTATTTCTTTTATACAGATGCTTGATAGAGTTTGTTTCTCCCGCTTTTCCATCTGGCCCTGCTAGGGCTGGTTCAATAGCACAGGCACAACAGGTGGTGGGACTCGTTATCAGTCCAGTCATTGTACATCCTGTTAATGGCAAACATCCAACTTATTGTGAAGACATTCCCTTTTGGATTGCCCAGAAAATTGATCAACTTGATGCTGTGTTTTCCCTAGGGGGCCTCAAGAAAAACAGAATTTCAACTATGTGTTTGCCAAATGTTCTGGTTCCCTTTTTGGCCAACTCCAACACCTGCTGGACAAGTTTTGCCACAGTGCAGACTCTCTGTTAAGGCACGCCCTTGATGGGCGTTCTTCCAAACATCCTCAAACAAATACAGAATGATTATGGGGCAGATCCTGCCCTAGATTTGTGGATGAAACTGGTAAGTAATTTTCCAGTCATCTCCTAAATGATTCTTTCTAATGTTAAAGGTGAAGTGACATCTTTGGCTCTACGCCAGGGGCTTGCCATGGTGACTGTAGCAGACTGCTAGCGTGAGTTGCATATTATCATAGCTCAGGTGTATACATCCTTAGGACGTAATCGTTTGGGGACCAGACCCTCTATCCCACCTCGTATCAAAGCTGTTTTAGACAAGGATGTCCATCTACCCTGTGACTTTCCTAAAAATACATGGGATGAATCTGAGCAACCACAACAAAAAAGTAGACCTTCTAACGGTTCCCCGCAACCTGAGTCCTCTAAATAGCAATACCATTTTTGTGATTGCTCCAAAAATCAAGACTCCTGATCAATATCAGATTCCGGATCTCTGTTCTCATTGTTCCTTTCAGGACCCGTCTAACTAGCAGCAGTATGACTGAGGAGGGCAATCTGATCTCAGACACGGAGAGTACGTGCAGCCCAAATGGGAGACACAATGCTCGTTTGACGTGAAGATAACAAAAGAGAATCAACCTTGTCCATATATAGCCCCTTTTCAAAAGAAGAAGGTTGCAGCCTTAGCATCTAAATATGCCCCAAATGGTGCAAACCCTTCTCCGGAGAGGGTCTGGGCAGTGACTCTCCTCGACAGCGCAGAAGAAGTCACCATAGTGCATCAGACACTCCGCCAGTTTCTGGAGGCGAGAGCAGCGGAAACGTTTGCCACTGTGGACACCGTGGACACCCATGTTGCACTCCCATATAGGCTCTATCATTTAAATATTCAAATTGAAGGTGACATTAAGAGCACATTTAAAGCTATTTTCTGGAGAAATGTTGCTTCTTTGTATGACTTTCTTTTGGAGGCGGTTGAATGGATTCCTCCTTTTATTCTTGTTTTTCCTCAAGGTGAGGATGTTATCTTCCCTTCCTTTTCGCATCTTGCTCCTGATGAAGTTAAACAAGCGTATTTTTCAGAATGGGCCACTTCATATTACACCAATGGTGATTGGGATTAGGATTCCTCTTTCCATGTTATTCCTATATGTTTCATTCCGCAGCCTCAGTTGCAATATCCTAATAAATGTGATGCCAAGGCATCCTTTAAAGATATTCTTACCCAATTAGAGTACGAGGGAGTAATTGAACCGTGCGTGTCTCAGATGAATAATCCCATTTCCGGTTTTGAAACCTGATCACACCTATTGTCTTGTGTTGGATTACAGACATTTGAATAGTCATAGACGCACATTTGCGGTGCAGAATACACATAGTATGGCCTTAATTAGTAATATTGTTCTTAAGAAATGTAAAACAACCTTGTATATTTCCAATGTTTTTTTCAGTCAAAATTTGGCTGTAGAGAGCCATGATTGGTCCTCATTTTCAGCCCTCGGCTCTCAGAGGCGCTACACTTTTTTGCTTACGGGCTACAAAAATAGCCCAGTTGTCTTTGAAGCATGTATTGTGTCAATTCTACATGACATTGACCCGGATAATCTTTCCTATGTCGATCACATCTATTAACAGATGATGATAAATTTAATTCTCATTTAGCTAGAGTGGATTGCATTATTTCGCAATTTGCTGCCCTAGGTTACAAGTTCAACTTTACAAAATTTCACATTGCTTTCCTCAGTGTCCTTTTTTTTCCATTATGAATTAACCAATGCGGAAAAAAGCCTTGACCCTCACTTTTTGTAGCAAAAACACATGTTGAATATGACACTTTGGCTGTCGTCCATGGTTTTACAGCCGGCACCACATTACCTAAAGGTTTTCCTTCGAAATATCTTATCTGAATGACGAAAATGTTCCATTTGTGACTATTCGAGGAGTTGGTGATCACAATATCCCCAACCTTGACCGCAGATGTTCTTTACCAGTTGCAGCATATGAAGGTGTTGCTTCTGCACATGTGGAAGTGGCTGCCACTATGCCCCTTTTACAACAGCGATATTGGTGGCAGGGGTTATACTAGCAAACCAGAAAATATGTGTTATGTTGTGACATTTGTCAACAAATTAAGAGTTCTACTGTGTCTCGTACAACATAGACACGTCAGTTTATTCCTAATCATCCATATAGCTGTATTTACCTAAGTCATTGTGGTGCCTTGATTTCTGATACTGCTTTCAAGTTTATTTTGGTTGCCGTTAATTCTTTCTCCAGGTTTCTCTGGGTTTTGCCTCAGCGCTAGGCTGATACTCAAACTGGTATTAAAGACTTGCAAGTCTTTATTTAGACTTATGCCTGTCACGCATTCCACTCGGACCAAGGTACGGCTTTTGCTTCTAGAGCGTACTAAGATTCGATGAAGTCCATGGGTGTGCAAGTGCATTCTTCTTCTCCATATAGGCTAGAGGGCAATTCTGTGGAGAGAATAAACCATGACTTAAAGCAGTCCTTAACGATTAGAGTTTTAGTTACAAGGCGTGGTTAGTTGAACCATCTCTATGGGGTTGACCAAACATTAAATAATCTCCCTAAAAGATCTCTGGGTGAGCGGACCCCATATGAAAGGGTCTTTGGCATTAAGATGTATGCTCCAGACCTTTGACATAGATAACCACTATACTGTCTTACAGGATATGCAAAAGTGCTGTGACTCCCTGGCTTGTATCAATTTGCCTGCAACTCAATCTTCAAATCCTGAGACTCAGATTCATGTATCTGGTTGGCTTCCGAAAGTTGGAGACCTTGTTCATGAAAAAGTGGACATCAAGAAAGGAATTTGGTCCAACATACCGTGCTCCTTTTCCAGACCTTGGCATCCAGGGTAGACAAACTCTGATTTTACCACCACTCACAGGATATAAAGAAATCACACTACACTATATGGCCGATTTTCCATAGTATGCCAAGGAGAGATCTCCACAGGACTTTTCTTTGCAGACTTTGAGCTCCTCAGTTACTGATTTTCCCAGGCTGCCAGAGGGGTGGGGAGGAGGCCAAAACCTCATTTGATATAATATATGTTTCTATTTTTCCATTTTATACAATGCAGGTAGTTTATACTGATCCGCCATTGGATACCATTTCTGACTTACATTTGTCAAATTTGACTGCTGAATTGCAGCCTCCTCTTTTCTAGTTGAGTTCCTACGGGTACTATATGGATCACGGCCACTTTTCTTCTTACAGTTCTTCAGTGTCTTTAGTTTTGCATCCACCTCCATCATGGATTTTTGTTTTTATTTCTTGGTTAAAATGCACTTATCTGGTCCCTCCTTGGATACATGTCTGGATCATATTTTCTTTATTTTTTTCATTCATGTGGATTGTATTTGTGACAGGTTTTTTTCTTTTGATTAATGAAGATTACACCCCAGAATGTTCTGCTAGAGAAGTGGTCAATGGGGTGTTGGCTGCTCATTTCTCTTCACATAAAATAAATATTGTCTCTTGTCAACATTTAGGCCGTTCCAGTAACTGATGGAATTGTTTGGGATTTAGGGCCTGATTACGATGGTCGAGTGACCACCACCTGCAGGCTGTTGGTGGTGGTCCCTCTGTCATGGTAAAACGGTTCCCCCCATATTATGATGGCGGGGGAAGCATGGCGGTCAGAAAGACCAACCGCCACAGTCCAGATGGGCAGATTCAATCCAACAACCCATTAGAATCACCACGTGTGCGTGAATTGCGGCGGAGGGGATTATAATCTCTTTCTTTGGCTGTTCCATGGCGGTCAACCCACTGCAAAACGACTGGCGGAAACATATTTTGGGGCCTGTAGCAGGCCCCTCTAAATCCCTAGGGCCTACATGGCCCTGCACCATGTGACAGGCACCATATGGTGCCTGCCACATATTGCAGGGTTATATACACTCCATATTTTTTGTATGGCAGCGGGGGCTGCTGACCGCATCCCCGCCGCAATATAAAAGATAGGGAATGCTACTGCCTTGGTGGTGGTCGCATCATTATTCGGAGTGTGGGTAGGCCACCTCGTAGGCGCAAATCTGATACTGTGGAATCTTAATAAGGCCCAAAGTTCCTTTTGATATATTTAGCCCTATAGAGACCATACAACTACCATATGTATTCAAAGTTTCTATGGGTGATGTAATAGTACCAGGCTTACAGTCAGGTGATTTGGATGTTGACACTGCGAATTGAATGCTTTCTGAATTTGAAAATTATACTGTGTTTCAATCAGAAGATCTGTGTCTTAATTCTGCTAATAAAGAAGTTCTGCTACCACTATTATGGACATAATTTTCTGCATAGGTCAAGTGGAAAGCGTCCCCATTAGAATTATACCCAATAGAAACATTGTCCAAATCCCACACAAGGAAGTTCAAAAACACAGGCACACAAATGCACCTATTTTATTAGCTATGATATTTCAGAACCAAAGTCTTACTCTTTTAAATTGCTTCTAATACCGCCCATAAAATATATATTTACTCAGACCAGGCTGATATATGCAGTTTCAATTTTAGACCAGCTGTCCCTTAAAGGCTATGATTATTGTAAAGACAATATTGACATGAAATCAATTTGGGGTACCAGATCCTGGCAGGTCCAGGGCACAGAAACTTTATTTCGAGCTTGTATTCTCCCCACACAAATCATTTTCTTACGCGAAGCGATCCAACATGCTACTTGTCTGGAACTGGCAAAAATTAAAGAAATTAATCTGCCGACCATCCCTTCTATTGCCTGCTTAGATGATTCGGAGTCTTACACATACTCATCTGAAGCTCAGTTAAATGGTATGGTACAAAACAATACATTTAACCCATCATTTTAGAATCTTGGTGGGTGGTTATTGTGGCCAGCGGACACCAAGGATTATCATGCCCATTTCCTTAACTCCATACCCAGGTTCAACTCAAGTAGACTTGATCCATGGTATTCACTGTTACACGATATGCCAGCAATGGTTAGAACATTCTACATTATCTGCAGTGAAACAACATCTTTCTTCTTTGTCCAAGGACATGAATCTATCTGATTTTTTAGTGGGTCCCAAGTCCCCTCGTTCCAATAGATTTATATATGCAGGTTACAAGGAAATTTACAAATTATCAAAAATGGAAGCTGCTGCATGTCTCAGGCTAATTGATCAAGATTATTTGGAAAAAAGTACTTGCTGTAGTAGACAACAGTATTAACACTTTGTCATCCCGTATTTATAATTCGAATAACATGGTGTCGTCTGTTATTGTTATTGTGCAGAGTGATATGTCAACATTGTATCATGGTCATAGTCAGCTCAGATCTATTATGCAGTTCCGTTGGACACTTCAAACACTCAAAAATTGACATGTTCCTTGGCATTACCTGAACTGTAATGCTTTGTTTCTGCCATGCAATTTAACACACAAACAACGTTCAATGGCTATGAAAGATGCCACTTACACTATGTTACATTTGGAAAAGTTATAACACCTTCCATTTACTATAGCCGAAACGCCTTCAGCGGTGTGGGTAATACACAGTGTTATTTCATTGGCCATCTAGACCTTTCAGTTTACATCTTGCATGAAACATTTTCCAATAGGTACATATGAACCCCTTGGGAGCAGCTAGATAGATGAGTTGCAGTACCTGCTCTTTAACTATCGTTGTGAAACTGTTGATGGCAGTCCTGTGTTTTGTATCCCTTTCCCAGATAGTCACTTGTTGAAACAACGTCTTGTTTCCCCCTCTGCATGGAGCTGTAGATAGCTCATTGTGGCCTTCCATTCCAACTATAAATGCAAAATTTAACAAGCTAAGCAGACTCAAAGCATTATTGTTCCAACAAGAAGTGGCTTTCACATCTGCTCGTGAGACCTTAGAATTGCAAGTGGTTAGAACTTCCAGTGAAATACAATCATTGTTAAATACAAATTTTACCCTGCATTTCGGAGAACTGATACATCAGGGGGCAGATTTACAAGAACTGACGGATCTCTACATATTAGCAGAGATGCGTCAGTTCAAGTGCATCATGCAAAAAAACCCTTGTGCCACCATGGATGCGTCGCATTTACAATGCAGCGCACCATGGCGCAAGGATTGACAGAAGCGTCACGCATCAGTTGGCGTACCGGTAACCCATTGCAAGCGCGACACAACTCCAGCAATGCTCAGGAATGCCTATTACTAATTAGGCCTGGGCCAAAATTCTGTTCCGCTCGCGGAAATTGCGATAATTTGGCATTTTCGCGTTTCGCGGAAATTGAGCAAATGTCAAAATTTCCGCAATCCGCATCTTACCGGTAATTTTTTTCTTGCTCGCGCTGTAAAAAAATACATTCTCGCGTGCGCGCGATCGCCTTACCTGAATCCCCGCGTTCGCCGACAAGTTTTCCCAATCCGGTCGCGTTCTCCACGAGATGTTGGATTGTTGGTAGCCATTTTGCGCTGTCTCGCGACAGTTCGCGCCCGCATTAACGTAATTTGTCACGCGATCACGTCATTTGTAGCGCGATCACGTCTTTCTTCTCGCGAGAGTATGAGAAGATTGAGATCTCGAACACGTCATTCACCACCGCGAGCGAGAGCGTGAGGACGCGGGCGCGTCATATCGAGCGCGAAAAGGAGAAAGAGACCCCGAACACGTCATATCCAACGCGACAGGGAGCGAGAGAACGCAATCAAGTCATTTTGGACACGCCATCGACATCCGGCGGAAGTAATGTGAAGCTCGAGAACTCGAACATGTAAAATTTTCAATTTGGAGAAGAATATCAGCTCTAGCAGCATGAAACCTTCTGAA
Organism: Triturus cristatus; assembly: GCF_964204655.1. NCBI lineage: Eukaryota > Metazoa > Chordata > Amphibia > Caudata > Salamandridae > Triturus > Triturus cristatus. The sequence continues at coordinate 681,876,540 of NC_140587.1, forward strand.
AATGATGATTTGGATGAAAACAACTCCTCAGATTGACATTTGGCTGTCCTTTTTTGTGCAAGGAGTCCTTTTTTAAAAAGGTGGGGAGAGGGAGGAAGTGCCACAGAATCTCCAACTTCCTGTTCCTGTCCAGCAGGCTCCTCCCAGTGCTTTGTCCATCTCCTGCTCATTCTGCCTTTGGATTTTGAGCTGGAAAGATCACTCTTTTTGACTGCTGCATCATTGCAATTGGATTTGAGGAAGTAAGTGGTTGTTGTGTCTGTTTGATTGGGGGCATTGCAGTTGTTGTAACTACAATTTATTTTTGGTAACTATCATCATTCCTTTTTTTTAAAATGTTGTGGGAAGTAGCAGTCAGTAGTAGGCCCGAGCTAGTCATGGCCTCATGGGTGTGTGCATGATGAAGCAACTGTTCCTTTGGTGTTTTTTTAATGTATTTCATTTTCAAGCATCATTTAGGGCCTGGATGGCATTGGATTTAGTTGGGAAATGTGTTTTTTTGGGGTGGGCTTTCTGTTGTTGGGCCTGGCCTTGTGGCTGGTGGCCATTTAGAAGCCTAGGCCTGCAAGCTTGTCTTGCCTTGTCTACCAACAGGCCTGCTTTCATCCAGTAGGATCAGAGCAGGTAGCCACAGCTTTATTAATCAAGTGTTTATGTGTGGTCTGTTGAATGTAGACATCATTTAGGGCATGGATGGCATTGGATTGAGTTGGGGAAGTGTGTTTTTTGGGGTGGACTTTCTGATGTTGTTGGGCCTGGCCATGTGGCTGGTGGCTATTTTGAAGCCTAGGCCTACAAGCTTGTCTGGCCTTGTCTGCCAACTACAGGCCTGCTTTCATCCAGTAGGCTCAGAGGCTGAGCAGGTAGCCACAGCGGTATTAATCAAACGTTTCTGTGTGGTCTGTTAAATTTAGACATCATTTTGGGCATGGATGGCAGTGGATTGAGTTGGGGAAGTGAGTTTTTTTGGGGTGGGCTTTCTGATGTTTTTGGCCCTGGCCATGTGGCTGGTGGCCATTTTGAAGCCTAGGCCTGCAAGCTTGTCTGGCCTTGTCTGCCAACAACAGGCCTGCTTTCATCCAGTAGGCTCAGAGGCTGAGCAGGTAGCCACAGCTGTATTAATCAAGTGTTTCTGTGTGGTCTGTTGAATTTAGACATCATTTAGGGCATGGATGGCATTGGATTGAGTTAGGGAAGTGTGTTTTTCTGGGGTGGGCTTTCTGATGTTGTTGGGCCTGGCCATGTGACCGGTGGCCATTTTGAAGCCTAGGCCTGCAAGCTTGTCTGGCCTTGTCTGCCAACAACAGATCTGCTTTCATCCAGTAGGCTCAGAGGCTGAGTAGGTAGCCACAGCTGTATTAATCAATTGTTTCTGTGTGGTCTGTTGAATTTAGACAACATTTAGGGCATGGATGGTATTGGATTGAGTTGGGAAGTGTTTTTTTTTGGGGTGGGCTTTCTGATGTTGTTGGGCCTGGCCATGTGGCTGGTGGCCATTTTGAAGCCTAGGCCTGCAAGCTTGTCTGGCCTTGTCTGCCAACAACAGGTCTGCTTTCATCCAGTAGGCTCAGAGGCTGAGCAGGTAGCCACAGCTGTATTATTCAAGTGTTTCTGTGTGGTCTGTTGAATTTAGACATCATTTAGGGCATGGATGGCATTGGATTGAGTTAGGGAAGTGTGTTTTATTGGGGTGGGCTTTCTGATGTTGTTGGGCCTGGCCATGTGGCCGGTGGCCATTTTGAAGCCTAGGCCTGCAAGCTTGTCTGGCCTTGTCTGCCAACAACAGGCCTGCTTTCATCCAGTAGGCTCAGAGGCTGAGCAGGTAGCCACAGCTGTATTAATCAGGTGTTTCTGTGTGGTCTGTTGAATTTAGACAACATTTAGGGCATGGATGGTATTGGATTGAGTTGGGAAGTGTGTTTTTTTGGGGTGGGCTTTCTGATGTTGTTGGGCCTGGCCATGTGGCTGGTGGCCATTTTGAAGCCTAGGCCTGCAAGCTTGCCTGGCCTTGTCTGCCAACAACAGGCCTGCTTTCATCCAGGAGGCTCAGAGGCTGAGCAGGTAGCCACAGCTGTATTAATCAAGTGTTTCTGTGTGGTCTGTTGAATTTTAGACATCATTTAGGGCATGGATGACATTGGATTGAGTTGGGGAAGTGTGTTTATTTGGGGTGGGCTTTCTGATGTTGTTGGGCCTGGCCATGTGGCTGGTGGCCATTTTGAAGCCTAGGCCTGCAAGCTTGTCTGGCCTTGTATGCCAACAACAGGCCTGCTTTCATCCAGTAGGCTCAGAGGCTGTGCAGGTAGCCACAGCTGCATTAATCAAGTGTTTCTGAGTGGTCTGTTGAATTTAGACATCATTTAGGGCATGGATGGCAATGGATTGAGTTGGGGAAGTGTGTTTTTTCAGTGTGGGCTTTCTGATGTTGTTGGGCCTGGCCATGTGGCTGGTGGCCATTTTGAAGCCTAGGCCTGCAAGCTAGTCTGGCCTTGTCTGCCAACAACAGGCCTGCTTTCATCCGGTAGGCTCAGAGGCTGAGCAGGTGGCCACAGCTGTATTAATTAAGTGTTTCTGTGTGGTCTGTTGAATTTACACATCATTTAGGGCATGGATGGCATTGGATTGAGTTAGGGAAGTGTGTTTTTTTGGGGTGGACTTTCTGATGTTGTTGGGCCTGGCCATGTGGCTGGTGGCTATTTTGAAGCCTAGGCCTACAAGCTTGTCTGGCCTTGTCTGCCAACAACAGGCCTGCTTTCATCCAGTAGGCTCAGAGGCTGAGCAGGTAGCCACAGCGGTATTAATCAAACGTTTCTGTGTGGTCTGTTAAATTTAGACATCATTTTGGGCATGGATGGCATTGGATTGAGTTGGGGAAGTGTGTTTTTTTGGGGTGGGCTTTCTGATGTTGTTGGCCCTGGCCATGTGGCTGGTGGCCATTTTGAAGCCTAGGCCTGCAAGCTTGTCTGGCCTTGTCTGCCAACAACAGGCCTGCTTTCATCCAGTAGGCTCAGAGGCTGAGCAGGTAGCCACAGCTGTATTAATCAAGTGTTTCTGTGTGGTCTGTTGAATTTAGACATCATTTAGGGCATGGATGGCATTGGATTGAGTTAGGGAAGTGTGTTTTTCTGGGGTGGGCTTTCTGATGTTGTTGGGCCTGGCCATGTGGCCGGTGGCCATTTTGAAGCCTAGGCCTGCAAGCTTGTCTGGCCTTGTCTGCCAACAACAGGCCTGCTTTCATCCAGTAGGCTCAGAGGCTGTGCAGGTAGCCACAGCTGCATTAATCAAGTGTTTCTGAGTGGTCTGTCCAATTTAGACATCATTTAGGGCATGGATGGCAATGGATTGAGTTGGGGAAGTGTGTTTTTTGGGGGTGGGCTTTCTGATGTTGTTGGGCCTGGCCATGTGGCTGGTGGCCATTTTGAAGCCTAGGCCTGCAAGCTAGTCTGGCCTTGTCTGCCAACAAAAGGCCTGCTTTCATCCGGTAGGCTCAGAGGCTGAGCAGGTGGCCACAGCTGTATTAATTAAGTGTTTCTGTGTGGTCTGTTGAATTTACACATCATTTAGGGCATGGATGGCATTGGATTGAGTTGGGGAAGTGTGTTTTTTTGGGGTGGACTTTCTGATGTTGTTGGCCCTGGCCATGTGGCTGGTGGCCATTTTGAAGCCTAGGCCTGCAAGCTTGTCTGGCCTTGTCTGCCAACAACAGGCCTGCTTTCATCCAGTAGGCTCAGAGGCTGAGCAGGTAGCCACAGCTGTATTAATCAAGTGTTTCTGTGTGGTCTGTTGAATTTAGACATCATTTAGGGCATGGATGGCATTGGATTGAGTTAGGGAAGTGTGTTTTTCTGGGGTGGGCTTTCTGATGTTGTTGGGCCTGGCCATGTGGCCGGTGGCAATTATTTTGAAGCCTAGGCCTGCAAGCTTGTCTGGCCTTGTCTGCCAACAACAGATCTGCTTTCATCCAGTAGGCTCAGAGGCTGAGTAGGTAGCCACAGCTGTATTAATCAAGTGTTTCTGTGTGGTCTGTTGAATTTAGACAACATTTAGGGCATGGATGGTATTGGATTGAGTTGGGAAGTGTGTTTTTTTGGGGTGGGCTTTCTGATGTTGTTGGGCCTGGCCATGTGGCTGGTGGCCATTTTGAACCCTAGGCCTGCAAGCTTGCCTGGCCTTGTCTGCCAACAATAGGCCTGCTTTCATCCAGGAGGCTCAGAGGCTGAGCAGGTAGCCACAGCTGTATTAATCAAGTGTTTCTGTGTGGTCTGTTAAATTTAGACATCATTTTGGGCATGGATGGTATTGGATTGAGTTGGGGAAGTGTTTTTTTTTGGGGTGGGCTTTCTGATGTTGTTGGGCCTGGCCATGTGGCTGGTGGCCATTTTGAAGCCTAGGCCTGCAAACTTGTCTGGCCTTGTCTGCCAACAACAGGCCTGCTTTCATCCAGTAGGCTCAGAGGCTGAGCAGGTAGCCACAGCTGTATTATTCAAGTGTTTCTGTGTGGTCTGTTGAATTTAGACATCATTTAGGGCATGGATGGCATTGGATTGAGTTAGGGAAGTGTTTTTTTCTGGGGTGGGCTTTCTGATGTTGTTGGGCCTGGCCATGTGGCTGGTGGCCATTTTGAAGCCTAGGCCTGCAAGCTTGCCTGGCCTTGTCTGCCAACAACAGGCCTGCTTTGATCCAGGAGGCTCAGAGGCTGAGCAGGTAGCCACAGCTGTATTAATCAAGTGTTTCTGTGTGGTCTGTTGAATTTTAGACATCATTTAGGGCATGGATGACATTGGATTGAGTTGGGGAAGTGTGTTTATTTGGGGGGGGCTTTCTGATGTTGTTGGGCCTGGCCATGTGGCTGGTGGCCATTTTGAAGCCTAGGCCTGCAAGCTTGTCTGGCCTTGTCTGCCAACAACAGGCCTGCTTTCATCCAGTAGGCTCAGAGGCTGTGCAGGTAGACACAGCTGCATTAATCAAGTGTTTCTGAGTGGTCTGTTGAATTTAGACATCATTTAGGGCATGGATGGCAATGGATTGAGTTGGGGAAGTGTGTTTTTTGGGGGTGGGCTTTCTGATGTTGTTGGGCCTGGCCATGTGGCTGGTGGCCATTTTGAAGCCTAGGCCTGCAAGCTAGTCTGGCCTTGTCTGCCAACAACAGGCCTGCTTTCATCCGGTAGGCTCAGAGGCTGAGCAGGTGGCCACAGCTGTATTAATTAAGTGTTTATGTGTGGTCTGTTGAATTTACACATCATTTAGGGCATGGATGGCATTGGATTGAGTTGGTAAGTGTGTTTTTTCTGGGGTGGGCTTTCTGATGTTGTTTGTCTTAAAGACATGCTTTTGTTGTGTGTGTCTGGTGTGTGTTGGTGTGCAATGCATTCACCCTGCAGACCTTTTTGGGGCCTGTGAATGTTCGTATTTATATTTTGTTGCATTAATAAGGCAGAGCAGTGTGCTTTAGCATGCATCCTTTACCTGGCTTTTATAGGCCTTTGTCAGCTCCTGGTGTTTCCCAGGCCCCCTGCTTGTTTGTGATTTGTGAGTGTCCATGTGGCTGGTGGCCTTTTTTGTGTTGGGAGATATTAGTGTCCTGCTTTTGCCATATAGGCCTGCATGGTTTTCCTATTGGCTTACTGCTTCCATCCATCCACCCCCTTTGCCAGCAGGAGCTCCATGGATGATGAGATGCTCAAATAATTTAATGGCAAATAGGGTCCACCCCACTTCCATTACATTTTTATTTTGGTGGTTCTTATTAACTTTCCTATCCTTCCTGAGAGTGTAGTGTGTGACTGTACACAGTAGTATAACATAGCCCTTGTTGAAAAAAAGTCAGAAATGGCTAGACTATATCTTTTGTTTGCACTAGTACAGTAGTAAGTAACTGAACCACAACAACAAATGCAACATTTCACTGATGTTCTTCTCCTGGCTTATTTGCTTTAAGGTGCACAAAAAGCCAGAGGAGGAGGTGTCATCATCATCACCCGGCTACCCGTTGTACTGCCAGCCAGACAGAAGTCCTGCTGCGCATCACGTCCACATGTGACCAGAACTTGTTGTGCATCTGCATCCTGCCTGACATCTGAAGAAGATGGCCCCAAAGAAAGGTACCAGGTCCAGTACCAAGAAAGTTGCCGGTGATAAGAAGGAACAGAAAAAAGAAGTGCCATTAACCACGACTGGTGTGCCGGCCAATGTTTTTTCTGGCACCAAAAAAGTTACGCCTGAAGCAGCGTTGTCCAGGAACCAAGCTGGGAGCAGCACCTCAGCACCAGCGGTCCAACCCCACCAAACTAGGCCCAAGGCCTGTAGTGTCGCAGAGGTAGCCAGTCTACTAACGAGCAGCGATGTTGAAATGTCATTATCGCAAAGTAGTACACAATCAACGCAGGCGGAAACTCAGCAGATAAGTGTGCAGCCGCAACAAGAACAGCAGCAGCCACAACAAGAACAGCAGCAGCCACAACAAGAACAGCGGCATCCGCAACAACAGCCCACCATAGTAGTTGTTGCTCCTGACGTAGGGGCATTTCAGGAAATCGAGCTTCCTGCAGACAAAGTGGAGCAAATCACTGTTTCGGAAGATCTATTGTCTTCCAGACCACCAGCAAGGAAAAGGAGGCTTAGTCCATCATCTTCTTCTTCAAGCCCAGCTTCTGAGGATCGTGATGCCACTTGGCATCCACCAGCTCAGTCTGAGAGTGATGCACGCCACAAGACAATGCTTCTGAAAAGAAAGGTCCCAGAAAAACTTAGAGTTATGGAGGTAGATGTAGAAGAGGGGGGTGATGTTGATGAAGACGAGCCAGTCATCACGCACATCACTCCCGCCCCAAAGGGATTGGAGACCAACATTCTCACCCTATCCAGAAAGGCTGCTACTGAGCGGGATGTAGCACGGATATCACCAACACAGGTTACACCAGCACTACCTCCAGCTGCCATATTTTCCAAGGCCTATGGTACCGGAGGCCAGGCAAGTCATCTCAGAATACACCTTACTATCGTGTGGGAGAATCACCTACTTCAGTTAAAAGAAAGTAGAAAAACTCAACCCATTGAAGTTGGTCAGGAAGAATCAGGGGGCGATATTATTGCGGTGGAAGGTGAAGAAGAGGGAGGCATTTCTAGCCCTGTCCCCAGTAGTGTAGTGTACCGCCCACATCCTCCTCAGTAACATCTGAGTGGCACCGCAGTAAGAGCCATACTCAGAGTCAGGCTCAGACACCAAGGCGACCGAGTACCGCAATGAGACAAACTGTGTCGTTGAGCCTAAGTGGGTTAATGAAAACAACAGCACCACAAAGGAAAGTAATCCAGCCTACCATTGAGAGCATGCTTAGGTTGGAGGGGCAGTTCCAACGCAACCACCCAACGGCACTGTTGTACAATGCGAAGCTGGCTAAAATGTTAGCGCTGGACCTTCTCCCTTTTTCATTTGTGGAAGGGGTGGGTTTCCTTGAATTTGTGTCAGCCATCTGCCCTAAATGGAAGGTTCCCAGCCGGTCCTATTTCGCAAGAATTGCTGTTCCGGCACTACATCATGATGTTCTGGAATTGGTTGGACAAGCTTTGCAGCAGAGGGCTGTTCACAATATCCACCTGACAACAGACATGTGGACCAGTTGCCAAGCCACAGATTACATGTGCATCACTGCACACTGGGTCTCTTTTGTGGGGGTTAGAGATAAGCTATCAGAACGAGGTGCTGTTGACACAGCTGCGATTTTTAAAGGTACTCGGAAACATGCAACTGTAGCCATGTTCGCCATGGATAAATCTCATACGGATGTAAACATTTTACAAGAGTTTTGCAGCAAGGTTTTTGAATGGCTGCGCCCAAGAGGGCTTAGTATTGGATTTGTTGCCACAGACAATGGCAGTAATGTACTTAAGGCCATGGATCTTGGTTCCTATTTCAGGGTTCCGTGTTTGGCGCACTGCATAAACATTATAGTTCAAGACTTTCTGAAAAAAGAACCCATAGTCAGCAACTTACTGGCCATCTGTCGAAGAATATGCACTCATTTCAGCCATTCTTTTAAAGCTCGGAAGCAGCTGAGGATCATTCAACGTGAATATAGGATGCCAGTCAAAGCACTCATCCAGGAGGTGGCAACACGTTGGAACTCAACGTATTACATGCTTGATCGTCTGTTTGAGCAGTACAGGCCACTCAATGAATACGTCTGGAAAAGAGGGGATGCTATTTAGGCCTGGGCAGCAAATTCCGTTCCGCTCGCGGAATTTGCGGAATTTGCGTAATTTCGCATTCCGCGGAGAACGCGAAATTGCTCAAAAGTCTGCTTTCCGTGATTTCGCGAAATTTTTGCTTGTTCGCGTTCTCAAAATGCATGTTCGCGAGATATTTCTCCTCGAGCACGCAAACAGCAATTGCGAACAGGAAAAAAGCATCGCGAACAAGCAATTCCGCGTGTTCGCGGAATTTCTGCGTGTTCGCGGAGATTTTTTACCGTTTCACGGAGATTTGCGTAACGCAATTACGCAAATTCCGCCCACCCCTATTGCTATTGTTAAAGGCATGAACCTTCAGACGGAGCAATGGAGCCTAATTAAATGCCTGACTGAGATGCTTCGTCCTTTTGAGGTCTTCATACGTGAAGTCAGCAATTAGGACTGTACAATGGGCCAAGCTATGCCATTATTGCAAATGCTAGAGCATCAGCTGAAGAAGGTGTCTGAATCATACAAAGGTGTAGAGGACAAAAGGGAAGCCTATGACTTGGTGGAGAGCTTAGCCCGTCGCTTAGCTGAAAATACAAGGATAGAAAATAAAATGTTGTCACAAGAACATTACATTTGTGCCACAATTCTGGATCCACGTGCAAAATTTGGACTGAAGACATTCTTTGCTTTTTCAGAGATTAAAGTTGCCCGCTACAAAACTTGTATAGCTGAGGCAGCCAGTAAGTTGGAAAACGAACGGCTGCTAATTAAAAGCCTGCAAGATCAACCCACAAGAAGTACTGCAGCAGGGCATGCAGCATCAAGTGCAACTTCGTCAGCTGAGGGCAGTGCGTTTGGATCACAACACTCACCATCACTATCGACAACAGCAACAATAACTGGATCATTAGGCCCAGTAGAATCGTTAGACGATTGGTATGTACAGTTAGGCATTAATAAACACAGTGCTGATGCACAGAGAAAAGAGCCCAAAAGCTTACCAGCAGCACCCCTGAACATTGAGCGGATGGTCCAGGCCTATCTGGACGACGCAACAGAGGTGTACATTGATCAAAACCCATTGCAGTATTGGTATAGGAAAAGGTCTGAATGGCCACTGCTCAGCAGGCTGGCGATAAGCTATCTGGCTTGCCCCGTCGCAAGTGTCTCTTCCGAACGTTTTTTCAGTGCTGCTGGTTCCATTGCAACAGTGAGAAGGACCAGTCTCTTGCCCAAAAACGTGGAGAGGTTAACAATGATCAAAATGAATCAGCACTTCATACCACCGAATTACACAATACATGAAGCAATGGAGGAAGATGAGGACAGCGGCTCAGGTGACGGAAGTAGTGTGTCACATGATTACATACTACTGGCTGAACCACCAGAGTTTGAGGACGAGCTATACTTCCCTGACAAGTAGGCTTGCACTTACTGTTTTCCTCCCTTTTTTTCCCCTTTATTTGTGTGTCTGTCGTTCCGGTTACAAACTTGTGAATCACAACAAATCCATTACCACCATCTTCTACTCTTCTTATTTAATATAAAAGTTTCAGGTGTCTGCAATTTGACAGTACAGTCCTCCGAATCCAGCTCCTCCGCTCCATCATACTGAATCTCCAACCTAAATCCATTGCCCTCATGAATGATGATTGGATGATGGAAAATAGAAGAAAAAATAAAAACTTTCCTAGTCCCGCCAAAAGAAGTGGAGCATGAATCAGATGACTACTATAGCTATCCTCCTTTCAGAGCCGAGAGAGACTGCCCATTAACTGAAAATGAGATGGAACAGGTGATGATTGATGCCATGCATTGGACGCAGAGTCGCAGACTGAGTGATTTTGTTGTTATTTGTTGTGCATGAAGTTATGTCATTGTGCACTAATCATCTTTCTACAGTACACACTAAACGTAACTCAAGGTGAATTTTCAATTTTCCCCTTTTTGCAAATAAGAAATTTGTACTTCTCCTGCAGCTTGATACATTGCTTTTAATTGAATGCAGGAAGGGGACTCAATCTGCGCACTGAGTATGATTGACAACAGCACCGTCCATGATGATGATGGTGAAAAAGACGGCCCGTTAACTTAAGATGAGAAGGAACAGGTAATGACAATTAATGGCATGCATTGGACACCTGACTCTGAGCGATTGGTGTTTGTGTTTTCGTTGTTTGTTTGTTGTGCACGAAGTGAAGTCAAAGTGTACTAGTAGTCTTACTGTACACACTAAAGAGTGACTCAAGTCAATAATATTTCTACTCTTGTTGTGTAATAACAAAATTTTACTTCTACTGCAGGCCGATCTTCACAGTCAGTCAGTACAAGTATCGGAGATGATTGATGGAATAATAACAAGTCAGGAGGACGTTTCATGAGTGGCATAAAAGCCTAAGGGTAAACACGTCAACAATAACCACAGCAGACCCAAAGGTCTGTGTAGAAGTGGAGTCGAGTGTAGCGGTGGGATGACTGTGGTGCATTGATTTACTAACTTAAATTGTAATATGCTATGTTTGGAATGGATATGTGCTTTGCCTTTGTCCAACTCTTTAAAAAATAAAAAAAAGTACTCTAAACGTAGGATGTGCTAAGCAACGTGCCATCAGGCCTGTCACTGTGGGCCTGCTCTCTCCTGTTGTTGTTGAAGGTCAATGCTGGAAACAGACTACAGTAGAGATGATGCATACATGCCGCCTCGGAAAGTGTTCTTATTGCACTACACCATAACTTGTGGATTTGTTTCAACTTTGTTTCTCAATATCCCCTTTGTTTTTCCATCTACAATTACAGGCCGGGCCTTGCCCTATACTTGGGAAAACATTACAATGCACACTTACCTTACCAATAAATTGACATTTTTTTCCAGCCGGGCAGTGGCGAGTGGCGACACCCAAGATTGATGGATGAGAGGACCAAGAGGAACACCGAGATGCAAATCCAGTCCACATTTTTGACCAGGATAACACAGTAACAGTATCAACTTTCATCTTCTTTTAAATAATTTGATTCATTTTTTTGTCTACAATCTTTACAACAGTGTGTTCTTGTTGTTGTTATTATCATCATTAGGTTTACTCTCTGTTTACGATTCATCCCTACCAATATTTAAAATTTCTATTTGCTATCTGTAAAAGTATTAGGCCGGAACAACAGAACAAGAAGTGTATGTAATCCAGGTCTCCTTATCAATCATCATCATGCATGCATTTCCTTTTTCTCCCTTAACATATGGATATGGTAGTCTTCAAAGATTGTTGTTTGTTTGTCCATGCGTACTGTTTTTCACTGTCAAATCTTTCCCCAAGCCCCCTTCCCAACCATTCAACAAACCCTAACCCTCTTCCCCCGGGCTGTGTGATTTATTTTCGAGGTGTGACTAAATTAAATGTACACCAATACTTAATCACACGCTTGCTGGGGCGGATGTGGCGAAAGCAACAGTACTTCAATTTCAAGGCAGAGCGATGATCTTCTTCTGCTTGCCCACCCATGAGTAGTATATTTTAGAGGTGATTTTATTTAAGAAAGGAACATATACCTCAGCATTAATTGCCGGCATTGATTGGATTTGTTGTCATTCCTCATACACAGCACTAACTGTTATGCTGTAGGCCTAGTCAAGTGACTCAACACAACTATAGTTTGTAACTCTGTCTAGTAGGCTATCCCAACCACCATTATGTTTTGTTGTAAAATATTTTAGCATATTATTGTTGCTTGGTAAGTTCTGTACTGTACTTCATTCTACTACTCCTCGAACAGTCTCTCAAAGGCGACTGACTGTCTCATTTTCTTTTTTTGCAAATGCTGCTGCCCTGCCAGTGCCCACTACTACTACTATACTACCACCACCACCCCAATCATGGCATGTTAGAAAAAGGAAACCATCTTCACCATGCAGCCATTGCTGTGCCTAAGTAAAACATCAAGCAAAGGTAAGAGTAGTTTGGAGGAGGCAGAATTAATAATGGACATGTTTTCAATGAATTCAATTTCACACACCCCTTTGAGTCCAGATAAAGAATGCATAGACTAGAGGAGAGACTGAAAGTACTAGTAGGACAAGTCAATCAGTGAGGGGTGTCACATCTATCTGTTTGTGTCTTACACAGTCAGCTAATTATTTAAATCAAACACTGGCTATGGGCGGGCCTGCACCAGAAAGGAAACAGTGTGATGTAACACAGTAACCCCACCTACAAAACATTAACAACATTGCATGTAACGTAGAAAAATAGATTTAATTGACCCTAACAAAAATAAACTAAAAACCCACAAATTCCCACCCACCGAAACAAGAATTAAAAAAGGGGCAGAAGACAGGGACTAAGGTGTGGGGCGGGATAGCTGGAGGACACGCATATGCTCCTCTAGATGGGCGACGCGGCGTCTGAGGGCGTGGCAGTTGCAGCCACAGTGGGGGGCACCAGAGATGGTATTGCGGTGGCGGGGGGCAGCCGCCAGACGGTGGCGCCGTACCACTGGAGGGCGGTGGCTGGGACCCGGGGCACTGGAGGAGGCTTGAAGTGCTGCTGCAGTCTCCTCCTCCTCCTCTGCCAAGACCACCAGCCGCCGATATTCCTGCTGGATTGCCTCCAGCTTCCGGCTCCGTGTCTTGGCGGCCAACTCCTTCCGATTGACTTTGGAAGGAGTAGCTGTGTATCAAAAAGAAAAAAACAAGACAATTGTAAAATATACTCTTAGAAAAACAGTAAGACAAGTTAATTATACACATAGTGGCATGGTAAATAACATTTTAAATCTCGCCCATCCTTCTTCCTTCCACCCGTCTTTCACTTTTTAGTTGAACACCATGTGATCTGATCTGACTTTTAGTCTTCTCCATAAAACTTTCAAAGCAGAGTTGAAATCAGATAGATGAGGCCATTGGTTACTCAATACTCCCGCCCCTTTGCCAATTAAAGGGTGTCTAGTCTAGTTCACTCTTCAAACGTTCACAACTCTTACTCACTTAGGACATCGGATGGCGGGCGGACTTTGTCCACCCGCCATACTCACGCTAAAAAGGGTGGGGGCCCGTCGGGACAATTATGATGTGCCCGCCACAGTGGCAGGCGCATCCTGTTTTTTATACATTCTGGTGGGCGGTGCCGAAAGCAATGCTAAAAATACATGTTGTGCTTTTCCAAGCACAACATGACAGGCCCCATGCGGAGCCTGCCACGTTTTGCTTTGAAAGGGGGGGGGTACCATAGCATAGGTACCCTCCATGGGGGACCCCAAGCATACTCCGCAACCCTTTCCATGGCGGCCGGCAATGCCACCACGTAAAGGCATTCCAAAATGCAGATTATATGGCTGGTGATGTGTTCAGACACCGCCACCATATTGAACCCTTTTCTGCCCGGTCGACATGTGGGGGGTCTGACTCATTTCTACAGGGATGGCGGGAGGTTTGCCCCGGCGGGGTCGGCGGTGACAACCGCCGGCCCGGCGGGGGCAATCCGCCTGCCATCCTAATGGGGCCCTAAGTCTCAACAGTACAGTATACATACAGTACACCCTTGCAGTGAGTGTAGTGTCAACAATAGTTAAGGATTATGAATCTAACTTACCACCGCCCGCCACTGATGCTGGCACTCCCCCTACCGATCCATCGTCGGTATCGGCAACTGCCGCATCCTCTCCCTCCGCGTCGCCTTCGCTGGCCCCGGCAATGGTGGTCGGTAGTGCGCCTAGAATACATTACACATTTATTAGGCGTCATATACACCTCCCCCTATTGGTCAGTAGCAAGATTGAAAAATGAGTTAATAGTATATAACATACATCACTAGTACAAATCAGGTAGTAGTAGAGTAGACACTAATAGTTATATATGGTCACCCCTAGAGTCATTCTAGCCTTTGCTTAGTTAGCCCGAGCCATGCAACCATTTTACCTTTGTGTCTTTTATTTTTGCACATGTGACGTTACCTTGCAGCTTGTTGCATAAGACACCTTTGAGCCCACATGACCTGCCTCACACTGCTACTGTCAACAAAAACATTAACAAGCCAGTTTTTTATGAAGTACTGGTGTACTATTAGTCCATATTGCTTATCCATAAATGCTACACTTTTTGGCACGGCTGAGAAATGCTTGCAAGTTGCAATATACTAACGCGCACCATTTCATTTTTCGCATTACAGACGGAAGATTCCCTTCTACGAACCAGAGCTTTGCCGAGCTTATGATGCAACAACTACCAGTACTAGGTTCTTCTAAGGTCAGGGGTCCCTTCACTCAGAGATCTTCATTTATAAATGTATATAAACTAAATTCCTAGGGGATGGTGGTGCTGCCTTCCACCACTGTTCAGGTATCATGATTTAATTCCCAACTGTAAGTAAGTGTAACAATGTTTATTGTTTTAAATGTTATTGATTTTCCTGTTGGTGCTGCATTATATAATAGAACAATGTACAGAGCTTGGTGTAGACTTACACGAGTGAGCAAATTAAAGGAAGGGTGTGCATGTGTATTGCTTCCACGACTGAGAGGTTGGATGTGTTATGTTCTGGGTTGTCTACTTGTTGGGTATCTTGGGGGGAGGGTTCGGAGACCTAATAGTTATGACAAGACACTACTATAGTCGGGCAGGGGATTGTGGTGGGTTCTGAATTTCTGATTGAGGTGTGTGAGGAAGGTCCAACCTACCATCACCAACATCCTATTTTCTTGTGCAAAGGTCTGTATGTGCAAAATCCCTACAACAGTAGTAGTATGTCCTAGAGGCTATCATGTCAAAATAGTAATAAATCTGGTTGGGCATTTGTTGGTGTGAATTGTCAAAGCCTCAAGATTAACAAAGACTCAAGATCAATAAGACTAGAAGTAGTACAAGAGGATGACCCAAAGGACTGGACTCAATAGAAAGAGCTACTGGTGAATCTGAGTTTTATTTACAACCTTTCAAATAAAGAGTGGCCAACTGGGCAAGCTTAGCTACTACAGTACAGACAGACTGATAGTAGTAGTAGTACAGAGAGTCATCATAGCAGAGGCAGGGATAACAATATTTTTTAAACCGTACAGATCAAAGGATAATTGTTGGTAAAAAATAGCATTGGGAAACTGAGACAATAGTTGGTGAAAAATATGGTGCAGTAAAAGTTATGGAATAAGAAATATTATTAAAAACAAGAAGACTTACTAGGGCCAGCAGAGGAGCCCTTGTTGGTGTCCTCCTGGTGGTGGTGTTCTCCCGCCGACTGCCCACTCCCTGTCTGCCTGCCCCTGGGTGCTGATGAACAGAAAAGATATAAGAAAGAGACAAACATTGATGGATGGTGTCAAACAAATACAATATTTTTAAAGAACGGTCAAAAAACCCTTATGTAAACAACAATTGCAATAACTAAATTGTCTGATCTCATCTGTTCAACAAGTAGTATCGGGGGATTCGTAGATCGACTATTAAGTTACTATCTATCAACAGTAATCCAGTCTTCCATTCTGATTCCAGAATACTAAGTTACAACTAAGCCTAAGTATGACATACCACCCGACCTAGCCCACCTATTCCAGACGTGCCAATTGTACATTAAGTATGCATTTCCACTTCTTTGAGTCCTCCACAATGCATATGGTCAATTGGAGGACACATGACTACATTTTTTATTTACACCAAACTTTGAGTTGATTGATTGATGCTGATGTTCTGCTAGTGCTAAGCCAATTACCACCACTCATTGAACAAACTAGAAAAGGCTGCCCATAAATCAGCGGTCAAACTGCCAGTGATGCAGGCGGTTGGACCTCCAGAAAGTGACGCAGTTCTCGGAATGCCGGGATTGTAATCAGGCCCTAAGTTCTTTGACAAGCTTATCTGGTAACAGATCATTAAAATAGTAAGAGGGTTTTATTGAGGTCAATTTTTGTGAGTATGTCAATTTCGTCCGGGAATTTGAAGGAGGACCACTGAGCCCTATTTTTGTAGTATATCCAGTACAAGAATTACACAAATAGGTTTATTGAAATGTGCAACATAAATACACTAACAAAAGTGAATCATTATCCATTATGTGAAGAAACAAAGTGAAGTATCAATATTTACTGCAGGAAAACATTTGTTTTGGTTGAAGTGACTATTTTTTCCAGAGTGATCTCAAAATAGCAGCATTGGAGCTGCCATATTTAAATACAAACCTAGAGAGAGTAGGATGGAACAACAGATATATACGTTTATTATCGGGAAACTGTTCTCTCTTCTCACATTTATATGTTAATGTGGCAACATGGCTCTAGCGAGCTTCCTTGAAGAGAGTGGCATTTTTCCAATTTTGTGAAATTTGTTTCAAGGCAGGCCTGTCAAGTATATCAATGCGCGTCCTATTTTCGTTACTGTAGACTTTTGTAGAGTCAATTGATTTCATGATGATACATTTAAATGTGGAGGTTAGATTGTGCAGAGAATTGTTAATGTAATTAGTTTAAGCAGTCACTTACACTCACAACAATGAATTAATTTCAAGACCTTCAAAGTGATGGTTCACAAGGATCTCATGTGCCCGTTTGAGCTAAATCACATTATCTATGGCGCATGAAGTGCATCAGTAAATTTAAACTTTAGTGCATAATCTGCAGACAGCTCTGCTTGGAGGCATGGCCTAGCAGTGGTTGGCGTTCTGAGATTCCCAGTTGTGATATCAGAAGTTAATGCTCTAAATCCCCAGACATGCACTCTCAACATTTACTTTCTTAGAAAATGAGCTGACAAGTCTGTTCATGCTACACCCCAACGTGCATGCTACAATGAAAGACTGGCTGACTTTCTGGAAACATGCTACTCTTTTTTGTTTGTTTGTTAAAACACAGAGTGACAGTGGCTATCTCTGTTTTACAAATGGGCTCCTTTTAAAATGGACAGTGTTGAGAATGAGTATCCACCGAAAGTGGCACACATCGATAACAGACCATTAGCTTATGCTCAGTGGTCCCTCTCAACAGTGTAGCCCACACTATCCACCATGAATGATTCTCAAACACTAATTTGCTCATCCATTCTATGTCTTATAACAGCATGTTTTGTAAAGAACTGATTAAAGCAGACCCTAGACTCCGGGTAGGCTATAGACGAAAATTAATTTACTTATTAGTAAATCTGCACATGTAAACTTACTCTTATACGTTGTATTTAATTTACTATTTTTGGCTATTCAGCATTCATGATTGTAAACTTACTGTAAAGTGTAGACTCACTTGTCTCCACTCCCTGAGTTGGAGCCTAATTTACGAGTGTAAAGTTACTTCTAATCATTTCTTCATACAAAAAATAAATAAATAAATAAATTAAAAGAAATAATAAAATCTATTGTATTTTCTTGAAAAATGTTAATGATTTGTTTTATTATTTCTGTACTGCTCATTAACTTAGCCTATACCTACGACTAGGGTTTTGTGCTGATCATTATAATATTTTTTGTACTCTAATGTGTGTATGTAGATATAGTGATGATTTTAAATGTTTATGTTTTAATTAATTTAAAGAAATGTTTCTGTTATTTTGTAAATTACAGCCCTCAGAAAGCTCATAGTCACTGAGGGAAATGTGTTGGCTGTATGATTACACTTTATGAAGAAAAAAAATTGGAAGAACATTAAAGGAAAAAATTTATTCATAAAGCTGCCTTGAAACATCTGAAGGTATATTTCTTTGAATTTTATGGACTAATTGTTAGAAATCGGATTTCTGATTGGCTGTGTATGCACCTAAGTCAGGCAGAACCCACGACTCTAGTCATGGAAAGTAAGTTACACACCAAAGATAACCTCTGCTCACCCCGGTAGCTTGGCACAGAGTAGTCAGGCTTTTCCCCAGCGGGAATGTGGAAAGCATTTGGGTAACACACACACAGAAATGCAATGAATACACAATAAAAGAGACTCCACACAAGGTTTATAAAAATATATATATTATATTGTGCAAAAAAGATAGAGCAAAATGACAAAATCATGAAAACAGTGCATACTATGCCAAACCTGTGATAATACTCGATATCCCGACAATGCAAGGCAAATATCAGAACATCAGGGAATAAAATGGAGCATGTAAATTAGAGTCAAAACACACAAATCACTGCAGATAACAAGTGACACCTATTATCACAACACATCATCATAAATGCATCAGTAACCATCAACCCACATAGCACAGGATTCCCTGGACTCACAGTAGCAGGATGTTAGACTTGGCATTTTAAGCAGGTTTAACCCTAGACTTTTTGGCCTCCTGTTTTTTAACTATTTTGTGCTGCTTTTAGAAAGCTGGGCACTATACCACTACTATTCAGTGCTAAAGTGCATATGCTCTCCATGTAAATTGTGTTACTGATTGGTATATCCATGATTGGCATATTTAATTTACTAATAAGTCCCTAGTAATGTGCACAGGTGTGCCTGGGGCCTGTAAATCAAGAGCTACTAGTGGGCCTACAGAACTGGTAGTGCTACCCACTCAAGTAGCTCTTCCAATGTGTCGCAGACCTGTCACTGCAGTGTCTGCGTGCACAGTTTTTAATTTGCCATGTCAACCTCGCTATTGTACATACTTGCCAGGCCCAAACCTTCACTTTTCTTACATTTAAGTCACCCCTAGGGTAGACCCAAGGTACCCCCATGGGTAGGGTGCAGTGTATGTGAAAGGTAGGACATGTAGTGGTGTGTTTTACATGTTCTGATTATGAAATACTGTGTATTTCATTTTTCACTATTGCAAGGACTAGCTCTTAAATAGACTAACATTGAAGCTGACTTGTAACATTTTACAAGTGTAACTTTCAATTGGGAACAATTAGAGCTTTGGTGTTTAGGCTCTCTGAACTCAGAATTTAAAGTAGTAAAGGTGGTTTTGTGTTTGAAAACACCATTTTTAAAAAGTGGACATTTTCTTGTTTAACCACCTTGTGTGCCTCGTTCTGTCTGTGGATTCACCATCTGTTTTTAGACCGACAGGGGCTGTTTGTGCATTTACTCCAGACACTCACACAAAGGGAGCTGAGGTATGCCCTACATATGCTGATGGGCCATTCTGGGCTAGAGTGGTGGGAGGAGTTGTCACTAACACTTGCATAGGCTGTGGCTGCCCTGCACAATGCTGTCTCCACCCATTACAAAGAAACTGGAAAAGGCGGAACAGACTGTTTTTCACTGAGCTAGAGAGGCTTTCTTACAAAGACTTCAAATGGAAAAAGGAAAGCCCCCAGAACTTTACTTTGGACTAAGGAACCTGCCAAGACTAAGAGCTGTAAGAGCTGTCAGGAAGAGTACTGCCCTTTTGCTGTGTGTTGCTTTGCTGGGTTGGCCTGCAGTTGTTGCTTTTGTCTTGGGCAGTAAAAGGACTGGACTGAACTTTCTTGAATCTTGCTGTTGAAGTTTCTTCAAGGGCTTGAAGTAGAGCTTGCCTCCTGTTGGAAGTCTCAGGCACAAAAACACTTCATCATCCTCTGAGTACCTGCACTAGTAAATGTGGGTTTCAGCTTTCACAGAGGAAAAAACAACGTGATGCCATCCAAGATGCTGGTGCCGGCTCTGTGACCTGTTGGCACCTCAATGAGCACCGCCACACTTTGCACCGCAACCCTGGTCACACTGATGCCATCACCAAGCTGCTGCTGGCACCATGACCTGTGGGCACCACACGCCGCACTACCTTGCTTCACATCACCACCCTGGTTTCATTGATTACGACACTCCAAGATGAAATTGAGGCCACTGTCTGGGGCACCGCTCCTAAGGTATATGAAGCACCACCCTTTCCCACACCTCAGCCTTTGCCCACTGACACAAGCGCATCGACTCCATATCGTCAACCTACATTGCTGCTTTCTCCACCACCTGTGGGCCCACACAACACTCTGCCCAGCTTTGCACCTCAGCCTTGAGTCTACCAATGACAGCGCTTCAGCAACAATGATGACGCTGCCTGCACCATGATCTGTCAGCACCGCAACAAGCACTTCCCCGCATTGCACCGCAGCCCTGGTCTCACTGATACTATTGGATGCCATCACCAAGCCGCTATCTGCACTGCAAATAGAGGGCACCACACTTCCCACCACTCCTCTTCGCATTGAAGTCCCAAAACCTGCCGACGCCAGTGCTCCTGACTTCAACCTCACAGAGTTGGATCTGCACCGTGTGTGACTTCAATGGCCCGATGAGTCCTGCACTGACGCCTAGAACCAATGCCTGTCAATGCCACCTCTCAAGAGCTCATTGCAAGGTTCACAATGCCCTGCATCTCCAAGGTACTGTTTGCGGGTCTTCCTGACTGTTAGAACTGGGGGTCTCTAGTTGGCAGAGGTAGGTACCTTTGACCAAATAGGGACCCTTGCTTCTGAGTCAGGGAAAGGGGATTATACTACTGGATAACCCCTGCTCACCCCCTTGGTAGCTTGACACGAGCAGACCGGCTTATCTCAGAGGCAGTGTGTTAAGCATTTGTGAACACATACAGTAATACAGTGAAAACACTACAGATGGACACCACACAGGTTTTATAAAAGTAAGTATTCTTTATATAGACAACACAAGTCCAAAAATGACAAAAATCTACAACACTGTACTCAAAATAGACTTAAAGATGGTAGAAGTCACTTAGTTCAAGTTGATGATAACTGCGACAAAGCTCTCACAAAATTACCTGGATGCGTAATGCAAAATAAACAAAAGGTTCGCAGGGATGGAGATGCGTTGGTTCCTTACTTCAGGGGAGACGATGCGTCGCACCTCAATGCTTGCGCAGAGTAGGGGATGCGTCTTGATCCTTACCGGAGGGGAGGTGATGCGTTGATTCTCGTACTGCGTTCCGGTTACGATGCGACAAGATGGCGCCTCGATGCGATGTGACAATCCAGTGCGATGTGATAAGATGGCGCCCTTAATGCAACGACGTCAAGACGATGCATGCACGCCCAGTGTAACTTTGGAGCCGCAACAGGCCCTGCGACACACTTCTCCGGTGATGAGACAGCGACCTCTGCGGCAGCGATACGCTTCTTCGGTGATGCGACAGCAACAGCTGCGACTGCAACACACTTCTTCTTGTTGAGTCGCGCTTCCAGCTCCCAGCAACACGCAGGCTTAAGCAGACAGAATTTCCAGCAAGGGAATTCAGAGGGGAGCTGGTAGTGAAGTCTTTTGTCCTTGAGACTTCTGCAGGAGGCAAGCACAAGTTCAAGCCCTTGGAGTAATATTCTGCAAGATGATGAAGGTTCTTTGAAAGTTCCTTCTCCTCTCCTTGGCACTGAAGACACCACTGTATGCCAACACAGCACACTTGCAGGGGAGCAGTCCAACTCGTACAGCTTCCTTGCTTCTTCTCCTTGGCAGAGGTTTGCCTTGTTGTTTCAGAAGTGATCTAAAGTCTTGGGGTCTGGGTCCCCATATTTATACTACTAAATCCTTTGTCCTCTGAAGGCAGAGGGGCCTGTACCTGGTACAAACTAGTTTTGTGCAGTCCTGGAGCACTTTCTTTACAGTACTTCTTCTTTCCTTTGACAGTGTGGTCCAGAACATCAGATGCACCACAGGAGGTGGAGCCAGAATTGTGGAAGGCAGGCACAGTCATATTCAGACCCAGGTGCTGACTCCTCCCACCACTCTACATGCAGATTCAGCCCTGTGCTGACTCCCCCTGTCTCCTGGAATCCCACAGCCCCTGTCACTCACAACAAAAATGTCTGTTATTCACTGTTAGGACATGCCACACACACCAGGGCATGTCCTACCTTATACTTACAATGCA
This sequence comes from Triturus cristatus, assembly GCF_964204655.1. Taxonomy (NCBI): domain Eukaryota; kingdom Metazoa; phylum Chordata; class Amphibia; order Caudata; family Salamandridae; genus Triturus; species Triturus cristatus. The sequence continues at coordinate 681,898,477 of NC_140587.1, forward strand.
CCCTGCACATGGGCCTACCTTAGGGGTGTCTAATATGAAGGAAAGGGAAGATTTTCAGACTGGAAAGTGGGTGCACTTAGCAAGTCGACATGGCAGTACTGGACTGCACATAGGCTCTGAAATGGCAGTCCTGAGACACACTTTACAGGCTGCTTCTGTGGGTGGCACAATCAGTGCTGCAAGCCCACCAGCAGTATTTGATTTACAGGCCCTGAGCACACATGGTGCACTATACTGAGGTCTGACAAGTAAATCAAATAAGCCAATCATGGAGTCACTAATCAATACATGAATTTACAATAGAGAGAGCATATGCACTTTAGCACTGCTCAGCAGAGGTAAAGTGCACCGATGTCATAAAACAGCTAACAACAGGTCAGAAAAAATACAGGAGGAAGGCAAAAAGTTTAGGGTTGACCCTGCAAAAAGGGCCAAGTCCAACACTGACACTGTAACTGACCCAAAACCTTGCGGTTGGCCTGAACTGTTGGATTTCTTTTTTTGTGATGCTGTGATAGCCCTGACAGAGCTATCGACTTGAAGGAACTGTCTTTTAAGTGTATGCCTCATAACCCTAATCTTTCTTACTGTATGTCATATCGTTTTGGTCTTGTTTTACTTCGATAAATATTGGGTATTTTTCTAAAACTGGTGAGGTGGCCTTCTGTAGTGTTTTCACTGTATTACTAGGCATTATGTGCAAACTCTTTACAAGATAATCTTGATTGCTCCTGCCAAGCTACCAAGGGGGTGAGCAAGGGTTATTTTAGAGGTGTAACTCCCTTATCCTGACGAGAAGGAAGGGTCCCTACTTAGACAGGGTAAAAAGCTGCCATTTTTAACACAGGGTTATGCTACTTTTTGTGAGCCGCGTAGAAATGTGTGCTATTATTAACAAAAATAGGGTGCATGAGTATTTGTGCACCTATTAAATGCAATACAGAAATCCCAGTTCTTTTGAACCAGATTGTATTAGGGGACCTCCGACGAGGGCCTGCCCCTCAATGCCTTCCCAGATATAATGCCTCCAAAATAGGTCTCCAAACTGGGTGGAAGCACACGTTCACTGTCAAGGATAGTGGGGAGACCTCATGGGTACCCGAGCACAGGACTGTGCTTACTCATTTGTGACTGGGTGCAAGTCCCTCTCTAAATGCCACCTAACCCTTCCTTAACCACTCCTTACACCCCCTAAAATCCCTCCCATTTAGTTGTAATTATTCCCTATTTGCCAGCCACTCACTCCTATACCTCCTACATTTATTGCAAAAATATATGCATACATGTGCTGAGACTCTACACTTGAGTGGAGATCTTTGCAGGGAGAAAATAGGAGAGGCGGAGAGAGAGAGAGACTTATGTACATAGGATTGTGAAGAGCATGTTGTAGTACTTGAGCAGGACCATTGTAGTACAATTAAACCTGCTGCAAAATCCAGATTATTTAAACAGGCCCCCATATCTCACAATAACTTAAATATGTGATTACTACCAGGAACAATGCTTTAAATGACATGAAACCAACTGATGCACCTGAAAATGATTCATAAAATGTTGATTTTAATCTACAATGGAAGATCTCAAGGAAAGGAGTCTGAGTAGGCGACAACATTATGAAGAGTCTATGGAAGTGACCTACATAATATTCTAGAACCTGTACAGATCCCTAGCTATCCCTAAAGGACTGCAGTTCTATCCATTGTCCTTTAAGTCTAGCTGCAGCCATCCACTTGTGAAACCTACATACAGAAATTGCAGAAAAAAAGGAGAGTCGTCCTCAGCTTGTCTGATTACCTTTGCTGTACACTATTCCTAAAATAAAATTGGTTGGTGGGCCTATGATCAAATTGTAGATCGATGTGAGCATCTCAATTTGTCTTAATATAAGAAAAGTATTGTCATGTAAATATAATTCCTTCCCTGGAATGTGAGGAGGTTTGGCTGTATGTCAGAAACATAAAAGAAATATTCTTACCTTTGATGACAGAAGGCTAGAGCTAGTGCCTTTGGAACCTGGGACCCAGGTTCAAATCCTGGCATTGGCACTTGACTGAACATTGTGTGATTCTGGGCAAATCATGTAATCTCCCTGTGCCTAGAAAATATATATAAAATTTGTCTGCATAATCCCTACTTGATGTACAGGATCTATTGTCCCCTAACCCCTCACATAAAGGACAGTGCTGTGTTGCTTCATAGCTAGGTTTTTGCTATAGAAATACAAACACATACAAAACAATTTTTTAATTATTGCAGCAAACAGATTCAACTAGTAAGGAGGGAATAAGATTACATAAAGGTTGTGTGGGTAGTTAGATTATACATTATTCGGCCTACACCCGAATAGTAGTACATGTGCTAAAGATTCTTCAGATGTACAATTGTGGGTGGCAAATTATTTGTGCGAATTTGTAATTTTAATGATGCATGTGACCATAACCGATAAACTAATGATCTTGTAATTAAAACAATATGATTATCTTGTCTAAAAGTATGAGAAATATTGTACAGTGCAAAACCATAGGGGATGATGGACGGAGTGTTGAACATTGCAAGCACTCAGCCCCAGTCAACTGATCTGGGTTTAATCCATCATCATTTTTTAGCTCACTCCACCACTCCAGTTCAGACATGGCCATATGCAAATCAGTATGACCCTGTGCCTCATGGGAACAGTCCAGCCTGAACTGGCAAGCCATGTCTTCCCTGGACCGGAAACAAGTATCCTGGGACCGGTTTCGGGTTCATAACCCTCATCAGCCAGTCAATCTTGAATCCAGTGGCAAAGTGAGCAAGGGACCCAAGTCTGGGCATACCCTGCCAACTTAGGGCGAACAGAGCAAAACCAAAGGGGATGATGGACGGAGTGTTGAACATTGCAAGCACTCACCCCCAGTCAACTGATCTGGGTTAAATCCATCATCATTCTTTAGCTCACTCCACCACCCCAGTTCAGACATGGCCATATGCAAATCAGTCTGAGCCCTGTGCCTCATGGGAACAGTCCAGCCCAAACTGCCAAGCCATGTCTTCCCTGCACCGGAAACAAGCATCCTGGGACCGGTTTCGGGTTCATAACCCTCATCAGCCAGGCTATCTTGAATCCAGTGGTAAAGTGAGCAAGGGACCCACGTCTGGGCATACCCTGCCAACTTAGGGCAAACAAAGCAAAACCAAAGTGGATGATGGACGGAGTGTTGATCATTGCAAGCACTCACCCCCAGTCAACTATTGTACAGTGGCATAGCTAGCCTTTTGGCTGCCCGTGGCGGTCCCAGAGTCTGCCGCCTCGCAGCGGGCAGGATGAATAGCGGGGGGAGGTGCTGGTGAGATCTCCGTTACGTTTGCCGCCCCATGGTGACTGATGTTAGAGCTGGGGGTAATGATTCCTGCCCAAGACCACAGGTAAGAGCAAAGGGAGCCCGCCGCCCTCAAAAACTCGTGCCTCCTTTGCTACGCCATTGATAATGTAGCATAGTTATGCCACATTTTCATGAGAGATACCATTTAATTTACAAGTAGATGCACTTTCTGGTGTTCAGCTTGTCTTGCTCCTTTTCATTCCCGCCTCCCAATCAGCTATCCACTGCGAGTCTTCTCTCCCAAACATTTCCGAGGAACACAGAGCACTATGACGCCGATTGATTGCAGTATTAGAAAACATGTAATGTGAATGAAACATTTTATCGTGTAGCTGATGTATCATTCTGATGGATTTTTGCTGGAGGTTCTGATGCAGGCATGGAGAAGAGCATAATTCTATAGGGATATTGCTGAGAAATATTTCATATAGAGTTGTGCATCTCCAGGGAGTAAAGTTGCTGAGGAAGCAAGCTGATGATTTCTCTTACCTTAAAAAATTGTTAGTGTTAGGAATCTTTCAGATTGACGAGATTGGTCCTGATTTGTCAATGCAACCTAACCATGATCCTATCATGATGAATTTGATTTTTTAATAAATCAATATGCATAAATTGTGTATAAAAATATGATTTTGAAGGATCAGGGGAACGTTCCATTTTTCTCCCTAGACTCTGTCCAATTATTCTGAGATTATCTTCCTCATTTAGGATGCTATCAGTACTCTTTTGAGTTTGACACTTAGGGGCATAGTTAACAAGGGCTTATGTCTCCCTTGTGTCATGTAGTGTGATGCAAGGGCGACGGAAGCAGTAAGTCAAATTTAACAAGCAATGCAAAAGGGCGAATGAATAATTTTCTGGCAATTGAGTGGTGCAACTGCTGCACTAAATGTAGCAGCATCAAGCAGGAATACATTTATGCAATGGTGGCATTCCAGTGTAAAATCTAACGCAAACGTAGCACAGTGGTATTTTGCATCATATCACTGCATCACGCATCATTACATAGTGTAACACAACAAAAGAAATGTGTCAGATGTCTGCACATTAGCAACACAGGCATAGGACATGAAGCAGTGTCTGTAGTATAAAATTCACACTTTCACAGGACACTTTGGCAATCTCAACTGCACCATGGAGGTCATCATATTGTAATTGGGAATTGGTAGGATACAGCCATGTAGACAGCAAAGGAGGAAAAAACATGTTTTCCGTCAGCACATGTCCCTCATTGACATCAGGTAGGAGGAAGTCATACTGTTCGACAGACTAAAGAGGGATTCCACAATGGAATTGTTGGAGAAGATAGCTCCAAATCTCCAGTCAGCAACTGCAAGGACCAATGCCATCCCACCACTTGTAAAATGTATGTCTGGGCTCCAAATGTTGGCCTCAGGATCCTTCCAAGCCATATTGGCAAGATTTGCTGGCATTTTCAGGGAGCATTTTCATCATTTCTTCCATCTGTGTTGGATGCCATCATAAAAGTCACGCCCCAGAACCTCCTCTTCCCAAAAATAATTAGATACCAAGCAAGGCTACTACAACATTGCTGGATTCCCTCATGTGCTTGCTGCCATTGATTGTGCCCCCTGTGGCCTCCTTGCACCTGAACAGAAACCACAAGCACAAGATCTATGTCAAGCAATAGTGGAGCATAATGGACTCTTCATCAATGTCCTTGCCAAATACCCAGGAAGTGCCTTGATGCATACATATTTCACCACAGTACCATCAATGAGCAGAGTGAGAATGGAAGATATGGGAATGACCTACTCATGGGTAAAGCAAGATGAGAAAGTGTCCATATACTAACTAAGGGCCTAATTGCGATGTCCGGTGGACTTAAGTCCGCCCGACATTGTTTCGGTCTTGGGACCGCCCGACCACCTGTCGGCAGTCCTGACCGACCAATTAGGATACGACCGAACAGTGTTCGGTCGCCCTCCTATTCTTTACAATGGTATCATGCTTTCCGACCAGAATGCATGCTCTAGTTGTAAAATGAAGAGGTGCAGTTCATCCCTGCACCCCTGGCAGGAACCTCAAGGTGCCTGCCACGGGGTGCAGGGATCAGCAAGGGGCAACATAGATGCCGCCTCGGCCACCAACCGGGGGGCCCTGCAGGGGGGCACCAAAGTCAGCTTCCGACAGCCTGTCTCTGTCGGAATCTGACATTGTAATCCCTTGGGCGGAAAGAGCCGCCCTTGGGATTAGTGAAGTAATTCCGACTGGCGAACAGGCTCTCTGAGCCTGTCGGAAACCAGTTGGAATGACCGGTCAGATTCCTTTCCGACCGACACCATCGAAATGGGTCGGTCAGAAAGGAATCCGACTGACTGATTATGATGCATTAGGAAACGGCTCCGACTGACAGTTGGAGCTGTTTCCTAATGCATCGAAATCAGCCCCTAAGTTGTAAGGTAGGACATAATTGTCAAATCTGTGTTTTTGTCTGAATCTTGTGTCATGTGTACTTAGTGGTGGTATGTTACTCAACCATATAGCCAATGATGTCCCATTGTGTGATACCCTCCCTGATTCTGCAATGAGAGTTAGAAAAATCACACAGTGAGAATTATTTATGTCATGTCACACTGTGTGAGCAGACAAAATGCTTTATTGTCTTTAATGTCATAGACTCCAACTGAGAAATCATGTGGTCCAGGATTATTTTTAATCTAAGAAAAAAGGATAACTCTTATAGATATGTATATGTACAATAGTGTGGCAAGTCAGGAATAGTAGAAAAGTTCTACCTAGGTTGAAGCAGCGACCTCTTTCAAGATTCCCAGGATGGTAGATTCAGGGTTAAAAATGTATAAAAGGATGTCATCAGCATTGACAGACATTTTGAAGTGAAAATCATTATGAATAAAACCCTTAACAGACAATTTGTAAAATCTAAGACAAATATTAATGGCGAAAGAAAGCATCCTTGTCTAACTTCTATAGAAAAAGAAAAACATGGGGAGCATAGGCCATTGAGAAATAAGGAGGATTTAGGGGCAGAATATAGCAATGAAATGTTGTTTGTGAACTGTGGATCAAACCAAAACAAGTTGTGAGTAGAGAACATAAAATTCCAATTCATTCTGTCAAATGCCTTCTCTGCATCCACCATAATAGCTGCTGAAGGGTAAGGTCGATAATATTTTAAAACAATTGAGTGTTTTCAGACATTTGACAGCCTTTAACAAAACCGGTGTGTTTCTTACCTAACAATTTCTGGAGGAGAGGATCAATTTGCAATTCAATAAGTATAGCAAACCTTTTATAGTCTACGTAGAAACAAGCAAAATTGGACTAAAGTTGTTACAGTGCCTAAGGTCTCTAACTTCTTTTGGAATGAGGAAAATTAAAACCTTTTAAAATGAACCTTTGTCTGTAAGAGACAAACTCTTGAATAAGTGGAATAAGTGGGGAGTATGCAAGGATGAAAAATGGATATAAAACGCCACAGGAAATCCATCGGGACCAGGAGATTGGTTGGGTTTCAAAAGGTGCAAGGCATGAGCTATTTCCTGTATCATAATATCTCCTTCACACAAATTGAAATAGATATCGCTAGAAAAGATTATAGGGGTATGTGAGGAAGTAGGCCCTGAGTCCCCCTACTTACCATTCATATGTAGCCAAGTCTGTACCGCTGACTGCTGACAACACCGGAAAATCTGTAATAGAAATAGAGAAAGGATTAACCCCTTGTATGCCCATTACGAGCTGGACTTGTCATGGAGCACAGTCGCGCTGTGCCCATGACGAGTCCAGCTCGTCATGAGGCATTCCCTAGGGAATCTCTCTGGTGCGGGCACCAGAGGGATTCCCTGTAAACCAAAATAACCTCGGGAGCTGGGGAAGAGCTTCCCCGGCTCCCAAGGCCCCCCCCCTTTCATTGTAATGACGATCGGCGCGCACGTCGCGCCGACATCATTACGGTGAAAGTGAAACTGAAATGAGCCAAGAGGCTCATTTCAGGTTTCACTTTGTACGTGCTCAGGGGGCTATCTCAGCCCCCTGAGCACGTAGAAAGACGGGAGAGGTATCGTTGGAAAGGGGAGAATCTCCCCTTTCCAATGGTACCCCTCCCCACAGGAGGGCAATCCCCAAGCAGGGATCCACCCACTAGACACCAGGGAGGGGGGAGTGGCCCCTTGGGCAAGGGCCTTTGCTCTCCCCAAATAATTTTGGGCACATTTAGTCTTTTTGCTCCCCCTGGGGGGCAGATGGGAACAGTAGCCCCCAATCTGCCCCTCCCGGGGGGGCAAAAAGCCCACTAGACACCAGGGAATTTTTTTACAATAAAAATAGGGGTGGGGGCTGCCCAAAACGGACAGGCCCATGCCCCCACCCTACCCCCCAATTATCACAGTCTTTCTGCCCCCCGGGTGGCAGATGGGGCATTGGCCCCTAATCTGCCCCTTCGGGGGGCAGAAAGCTCACTATACACCAGGGATTTATTTTCAGTTTTTTTTAGGGTGGGAGCTGCCCGAAATGGGCACGCCAATGCCCCCACCCACCCACCACCATTACAGCCTTTCTGCCCCCCCTGCGGGACAGATGGGGCATTGGCCCCCAATCTGCCCCCCCGGGGGGGCAAAAAGACCACTAGACACCAGGGAAATGTAAAAAAAAAAAAATAGGGCTGGGGGCTGTCCAAAACGGGCAGGCCCATGCCCCCATCCAATTATCACAGTCTTTCTGCCCCCCCGGGGGGGGCAGAAAGCCCACTAAACACCAGGGATTTTTTTGCGCAATTGTTTTTGGGGTATGGGCTGCCCGAAACGGGCAAGCCAATGCCCCCACCCTCCCCCCCACAAAAATGACAGTCTTTCTGCCCCCCAGGAGGCAGATGGGAGCTGAAACCCCCAATCTGGCCCCCCCTGGGGGCGCAGAATGCCCACTAGAAACCATGGATTTTTTTGTTTTATTAGTGATGGGGTAGGGGCTCCCCAAAATGGGCATGACAATACCCCACCCCACCCCCAGAGAAATTCAAGTTTTTCTCCCCCCCGGGAGGTCAGATGGTGGCAGTGGCCCCTGATCTGCCCCCTGGGGGGGGCAGAAAGCCCACTAGGCGCCAGCGAGTACGCATGCTTTTTTTATGCGTGGGGGTGGGGGCTGCCCAAAATGGTCATACCAGTGCCCCCACCCCCACAAAAAATAGCCACAGTCTTTCTGCCCCTTTAGGGGCATATCAGGATGAAACCCCCTTCCCCGATTCCCCCCCAGGGCGGCAGAAAGGCCACTGGGCTCCGGATTTTTTTAGCAATGTACATACCTGTGGATTTTGGGCCCTAGCTCAGTTGGCACGTAGGCAAACCTAGCAAACCTGTACATTCTTTAAAACTAGACACCGAGGGGAATCCTGGATGGGGTGACTTCACTGGCTCTCACCAGGTTCTGTTACCCAGAATCCATTGCAAACCTAAAAATGTGTCCAAAATAACACATTTTCCTCACATTTCTGTGGTGGAAAGTTCTGGAATCTGCGTGGGTCCATAAAATTCCACCCACCCTGCGTTCCCCAAAGTCTTCAGAGAAAAATGGTACCTCACTTGCGTGGGTAGGCCTAGTGCCCGCGTCAGGCAAGGGCCCAAAACCTATTGAGGAGACATCAAAATTACCTATCCCAAAACAACCTGGTTTTGCAAAGGGGGTCCTATGAGTTTTTGGCCCTGGGCTTGGCGGCCACCTAGGGAAACCTACCAAACCCACACATTTCTGAAAGCTAGACACCCGGGGGATTCCAGGGAGGTATGGCTTGCGTGGATCCCCCAATGTTTCCTTACCCAGAATGCCCTGCAAACCTCAAATTTAGCTGAAAAGATCACCTTTTTCACATATTTGTGTGTGGGAAAGTTGTGGCATCACTGGGCTGACACAAATTTCCTACCACCCAGCGTTCCCCCGGGTCTCCCGATAAAAACGGTGCCTCACTCGTGTGGGAGGCCCAATTACCCGCGACAGGCAAGGGCCCAAAACGTATTGAGGCGCCATGAAAATTGCCTAACTCAAAACGACCTGGTTTTGCAAGGGGGGTCACCTGGGTTTTTGGCCCGGTGCTCGGCGGCCACCTATAGGAACCTACCAAACCCACACATTTCTGAAAACTAGAGACCCGGGGGATTCCAGGGATGTATGGCTTGCGTGGATCCCCCAACGTTTCCTAACCCAGAATGCCCTGCAAACCTCAAATTTAGCTGTAAAAACCACCTTTTTTCACTCATTTTTGTGTGGGAAAGTTGTGGCATCACCGGGCTGACACAAATTTCCTACCACCCAGCGTTCCCCCGTGTCTCCCGATAAAAACAGTGCCTCACTCGTGTGGGAGGCCCAAGTACCCACGACAGGCAAGGGCCCAAAACGTATTGAGGCAACATGAAAATTGCCTACCTCGAAACGACCTAGTTTTGCACGGGGGGTCACCTGGGTTTTTGGCCCGGTGCTCGGCAGCCACCTAGGGGAACCTACCAAACCCACACATTTCTGAAAACTAGACACCCGGGGGATTCCAGGGAGGTATGGCTTGCATGGATCCCTCAATGTTTCCTTACCCAGAATGCCCTGCAAACCTCAAATTTAGGCAACAAATTCACCTTTTTCACCCATTTTTGTGTGGGAAAGTTGTGGCATCAGCGGGCTGACACAAATTTCCTACCACCCAGCGTTCCCCCGGGTCTCCCGATAAAAACGCTGCCTCACTCGTGTGGGAGGCCCAAGTACCCGCGACAGGCAAGGGCCCACAACGTAGTGAGGCGACATAAAAATTGCCTACCTCAAAACGACCTGGTTGTGCACGGGGGTCACCTGGGTTTTGTCCCGGTGCTCGGCGGCCACCTAGGGGAACCTACCAACCCCACACATTTCTGAAAACTAGACACCCGGGGGATTCCAGGGAGGTATGGTTTGCGTGGATCCCCCAACGTGTCCTTACCCAGAATGCCCTGCAAACCTCAAATTTAGCTGAAAAAATCCCCTTTTTCACACATTTTTGTGTGGGAAAGTTGTGGCATCACCGGGCTGACACAAATTTCCTTCTTGGGCCTCCCACACGAGTGAGGCACCGTTTTTATCGGGAGACCCGGGGGAACGCTGGGTGGAAGGAAATTTGTGTCAGCCCGGTGATGCCACAACTTTCCCACACAAAAATGTGTAAAAAAGGTGGTTTTTTCAGCTAAATTTGAGGTTTGCAGGGCATTCTGGGTAAGGAAACGTTGGGGTATCCACGCAAGCCATACCTCCATAGAATCCCCCGGGTGTCTAGTTTTCAGAAATGCATGGGTTTGGTAGGTTTTCCTAGGTGCCGGCAGAGCTAGGGTTCAAAAACTACAGCTAGGCACTTTGCCAAAAAAGGTTCCTTTTTCACTGCGAAATTGAGGTGTGTCCACGATGTGTTTTGCGCCGTTTCCTGTCGCGGGCACTAGGCTGACCCACACAAGTGAGGTACCATTTTTGTCGGAAGACTATGGGGAACACGGGGTGTGTGCAAATTTGTGGATCCACGCAGATTCCAGAACTTTCCACCACAGAAATGTGGGGAAAATGTGTTTTTTTTTGGCAATTTTTTAGGTTTGCAAGGGATTCTGGGTAGCAGAACCTGGTGGGAGGCAGTCAAGTCACCCCATCGTGGATTCCCCTGGGTGTCTAGTTTTCAAAAATGTATAGGTTTGCTAGGTTTCCCTAGGTGCCGGCAGAGCTATGGTTCAAAAACTACAGCTAGGCACTTTGCCAAAAAAGGGTCATTTTTCATAGCGAAATTGAGGTGTTTCCACGTTGCATTTTGCACCGTTTCCTGTCGCGGGCACTAGGCCGACCCAGACAAGTGAGGTACCATTTTTCTTGGAAGACTTTGGGGAACGCGGGGTGGGTGGAAATTTGTGGATCCACGCAGATTCCAGAACTTTCCACCAGACAAATGTGGAGAATTTTTTTTTTTTGGGGCAATTTTTTAGGTTTACAAGGGATTCTGGGTAACAGAACGTGATGGGAGGCAGTAAAGTCACCCCATCCTGGATTCCCCTGGGTGTCTAGTTTTCAAAAATGTATAGGTTTACTAGGTTTCCCTAGTTGACGGCAGAGCTATGGTCAGTGGCGTAACGAAACCTGAGGGGGCCCCCCTGCAAAGTACATGGAGGGGGCCCCCCACCCACCGCCCAAAAATATGGTATATTTTGAATTGAAACCTCCAACATTTAATGAAATGCCTCTACATCGCGTACTCAAAGTTCGAATAAGAAAGTAAGAAACACTCTTAACATATAAGTTACGCCATTTGCAACATTATTGTCAAGAGCAGACTATTTAACGGAGACAGGAATGAGAGCAATGCCAAGGAGCGGTCCTATTGTTTGAGGAACTGCCTATCGCTGAAGAACAACTACATAGTGTCTGAATTAGAATTGACATTGATATAAAATAACTTGAAACTCTGACAGACAAACCCAAATCTGCAATTTAACAGACTCGACTGACACAATACATGAGCAGTACACAAGGTATAACCCAGTATCCTGCCAGCTCCAAGAGAAATAAACTGGTGTGAATTATCGGCATGCCACATACTTGCGTCTGTCAGGGATTTTGTATGATATTAACCACTCTATAGTATTTAAAATGAACTGAGGATGCAATTTCTATATCTACCATCTGGGCTTTATCAGTAAGCAGGGCTTAAACAGGTAGCCACACAAGGCTGACAATGAAAACTGCTTGAATGCTTCAGAACATTGATGCAGATGTGTGTATGTATTTATCATTTCTGTATTGTAAACAAAGCTAATCAGCCAATTTCAGGTGCACATACTATAGACAAGTGCAAACACCACCATCAATACCGCATCATGTAGGATAAAAACAAACCATATTAGCAAGTACCTAATGACAGAATCTACACTAACTGTAGCTGGTGAAGCAAAGGAACAAGTGCAAATACTTTCAAAGTGCATAATAAAAGAATCAGCAATCCAGCAATATACAAAACTCAAGGATGTTTTGTAAAGCAATCCCCCTTTCTTCTTGCACCAAGGTGAAAACACTTTAATCAAAGTGTGTGATAAAAACAAATCCAGCAGTATGCAGAAATGAAGCCAGGTTGGTCAAACAAATTCCCCTTTGGTTTGTATATGAAGGCGCCAATATTTCAAAGTGACTGGTCAAACAATAACAAGCACAACAGCATACAAAAATCTAATCTAACCAGTTTCATCAGACTATGGCCCATTGGTTTGTGAATGAAGGCGCACATATTTCACAATGACTGTTTAAACAATAATAAGTACAGCAGGCAGCAGCATACACAAAACAAACCAGTTTAGTCAACCAATGCCCCTTTGGTTTGTGCATGAAGGTGCAGATATTCCAAAGTCACTGTTAAAACAATAATAAGTACAGCAGGCAGCAGCATATACAAATTCCTGTACTGTACCCTTCCCAGGCACACACACATCTAGCGCAGAGTCACTGTTCCTGCGCAGCACTGCACATCTACCTGAAGTAGGCCAAGGGTGAGTCAAGCACACAGCAGTGGAACTACAAAGTGAGTGAGCCTGTTGTCCTCACTCCAGTGACAGGGTAAAAAGGATCTGTTCACTACTACTGATCTCTACACAGTATGCTGCTACCACGGCGCTTGTGCTGCTTAACACCTGGCGAAGGCTGTAGCCTTCCACCGCTATAAGAATAGCACTTTAGGTGCCCCTCTTGGTCCAACAAGACCGCATACCGTGAAACAGACCTGTGTCATGGCGCACCTGCATGATCTGTGCTCACCTATGAGAACAAAATCAGCCTTAGGGATACAGACAACAGTACAGTAGAGCCATCAGGGCAGGAGTACACGTCTTTAGACATGCAGAGGGATAGATAGATAGATAGATAGATAGATAGATAGATAGATAGATAGATAGATAGATAGATAGATAGATAGATAGATAGATAGATAGATAGATAGATAGATAGATAGATAGATAGATAGATAGATAGATAGATAGATAGATAGATAGATAGATAGATAGATAGATAGATAGATAGATAGATAGATAGATAGATAGATAGATTGATTCTCTAAGGGGGGGAAATGTCATTTGTATGCAATTATGAAGGCATTTCAAGCCAGGATCAAAATCATGATTGCAGGTTTCGAAAACCTTTCTCTGAAACCATAATAGTATAGGCAAATATCGTGTTACTCTTCTCTTCAAGCCTGAAGGGGGGCATGGTACCATAAATTGAGGTAACACTTCATCCCCTCTTACTTTGTCTATTTTGATTTTCCTGCTAAAAGAAGAGCCACAGTAGGAGAGCACCATTATTTGTCTTCAAGATTAAAATATCCAGCAATCTCTTTTGAAAGCTAAAGTGGCATTTCTCATTATGGTTATAAAAGCAGAACATGCAGCAGTCATGGGTAGTCGGGTAGGCACTCAGGGTAAGCCAATTCAAGGTGTCCCCAAAACTGGTGCTGAGAAAATGAATGGGTTTAAATTAAAGGAAATTTTAAGCCCCCAATTACAGGTGGTCTGGATTGAGATGTCAGGATACTATCCAGCCACAAAGAGTGATTCCAGACGGTATATCCAGACCTGAATCCTGCTGTTCTGAGTACTGGTCTCTAGAATGGGAATTAACATGTGAACTGGGAATTACCTGGTCAAAAACTGCATCTGGAGCCTCCCTTCTGAGGATAAATCTGCTTCGATTCACCATCAGCTATTAGGAGGTGATAAATGGGTGCAGGACCAGGTCAGTCTTTGTAGTGTGGGTAGGGCTTCAGGGGGTATTAGAGGCAATGGGTTCTGATGTTGGAGGAGGGGACCAGAGAATGGCGTGTATTCTTAGGACTGAATTCCAGAAGTAAGCCAAGAGTTTTCCTGGTTTATTAATGACATTTGGAAGTAAGCCAGGAGTACTGCAAGAATACGTCATACCTACTCATAACAAAATCGTTTGTGAATCAGGCCGTGTGTGGATTGAGCTCCATGAACCAATTCACAAAAGATTTGCTGGGAGTAGGTGAGACTTACACATATAGTACTCTTATCTTACTCATGAATTGTAGACATAAGGTAGACTGTTCCTGACTTACTCCTGCCTTCCTTACAGAATGCAAGCATAAGGCAGGAGTACTTCAAAATTAAGTAATAGCAAAAACCTTTGGAGATTGTGGCCTGTATCTTTCCCTCTGCAATGTCATTACACATAGAAAAACTCTGCAAAAGGTAAACTTGCAGACACATTTTTCATCATGGCTAGCTTTGTTGAAAGTGAAAAAATATATTGCTATGCAGTAGAAATTATCACACTATGCAGAGACAATCTTTGTGGGATTGCAATGGGAAACTTTGCAAGCTTCGCAAATGGAAATAATTGGGCGCTATGTAAATCCTTGCAAGTTAAAAACAGCACTCTTCTGCACTCTAACCCTTAAACCTGTTGTGCATCAAATGTCCTCTTTTGGCTGACGCTATTACCCTACTCGTTCCTTTATTGTATGCTTTGTAAAATCAATATTAAGTCGCTCAGAAATAAGACAAATCAATGGCATGAGTGTCTCAAACATACTTTCAATGCACAGTAAGTAATTTAACTTAAATAAAGGGTCAGTACATACAAAAATAATGTAAAATGCAACTGAAAGCTACAACTGACGACAAAAAACAACCAGTACAATAAAACGAACCCAATCCGAGATCATGATTAGACAGCCCTGCCAAGTGTCACACATCTTGCGTTATACTAACGCATTTTAAGTCAATATACTGCATTACCGCAAGCAAACATATTATCAGGCACATCAGCTTATTATACATTTTGAGCGTATCACCTGTTTTTGTGATCCATAGTATCAGCTCCCTATGTTTTTTCGCGAGGCTATCGATGGACTTCTGGGTCAAGGGCATCCAGCAGCAAATTGATGTTCTTACAAGTTATGATGAGGCTTGCTGATTCACCCTGATTGGATGCCATTTTATTTGTTAGCTCAGTGATTGGTCGCTACCATTACACATGTGCCTGCTCTGTGCAGCCTGCCCTGCACCACGAGAATCACTGCTGCTCGGCCAGAAGAAGGTGTGCTGGTAAGGGATGTTTGGCAGTCGCTTAAGTATGGCCCACTGGGACTGAGACAAAAAAGCATCTGGGACTGGGACTAAGACAAAAAAGCATCAGAATGCTAGCAAGGGTGTTCTGGCTGCGAGACGCTGTGATATCACCTAACAACAACTGTTTGGGTTTTTTCCGAGGTTCGGTGGTGCCAGGTGAGCAGATCGCCATATAGGCCCGGCTTTTTATGATGTAGAATTTCACTGCATTCTTGAGACACTTGGATTGATAATGGCTTTTCAGTAGCTCTGTATGAAAATGAGGCATGTACTGATATTCTCTTTGCTGTGCCTCTTCTGTGTGTATAAGTGAGGATTTCACTGCCGTTGTCTATTTTGCTTTACTGTATGGGACTAGGAATGAAGCTTACTCCACCTCCGCTACTTTTGCTGCTCTTCTGTTTTTGTGAAGCTTGGGCTGCCTATTCTGTGTGTCTTTTGTATGCATATGTTGCTAGCACTGCCATCCCAGAAGACCTCTGTGCCCTTCGGGCAGGTCAGTGCCTGGTGCAGAGTGTCAGGCCCAGATCGGTACCGAAGAAGCTTCTGCCTGCCGGCAAGAATAGCTCCAAGGGTCGGGTCATGGTGGCAGAAAGATAAGAGGGGCTTTCATTTACACAGCTCGAGGTCCTGAGTTCATCGCTCAGTGACACGTAGACAATGCAGTATAAATGAGAGTATGGGAGTGGTGTGTGGTACAATAACCACCACTGAAGCACAGAATCCACATTAAGTAAACTATTAGTGATTGGAAGCGTTCTCATCAGTCGTGCCCTTCGTAGAACACGATTCTCTACACGGGTCTTTCACTGCAAAACATTAGACAAGCTGCACTGTAAACCATCCTTTCCAGGCCTCTTTGTGCTCATGTGAGACATGTTTTGCCACAGATGCACCCTACGGGAAAGAGCTCAGTCAGCCTCTCACACAAACCAGCTGAGCTACTTCAGTTGTTGTAGCTTTCAAGTGGCTGTCGTCTTTTCATACTTTGTTTTAGCCAGTAGTATCAAAAGTCCCAAAATGCAACGTCATGTATGTTAATAAGTTAGTACTACGACAAGGTGTTACACAGGATAAAAAGCAATGTAGGAAGTAAACATTAAATAAGAGTCTTTCAGACTAAAAGAGTCAGTAGCTCTAAATATGAACAGGAGTCAGACATCAAGACTTGGGAGAGAGGAGGAGAGAGATAGACCAGGGTAAAAGCGGCACAACCGGAGGAAGAACGGAGAAAAGGTAGAGGGTGAAATGAGTGGAGAGAAAGGTGTAATACAAGAGACAGGGGGTGATGGGAGAGTGATGGGTGGAGAGAGACTGTTTCCCTCGTCTTAATTGCTTGATTTTGCACGTGATGATAAAGTGTTACTCATAGTCGTTGAAATATCACTCATAATTCCAATGAAATTATGGAAATGCCACATACCAATCTGAAACCTTGGCAGCTATGATTAGATAAAATGCAGCACTAAATCTAGATCATGATTGTAGGACAGTATCGACGCGCAGCAGGACAGAAAGTATAGAACTGGTCTCTCGATTGTTCTGGTACAATAGCAAACTGCTCGGAAAGGGGAAATTAAATACTTGAGAAAAGTTGCAGTGAGCACGAAGCAAGTAAATGTGATAAGGATCAGCAAACAAGTCTAAGGCGAGTTGAACCTTATTGAAAAGGAAAAATCGAATACAGAAAAGTAAAAGAACAAACAACCTCAAGAAGCTGCAGTGTCTAGGATGGGAGGTGTTAGGAAAAGGGAGTTCAACCACCTCGGCACCTGTGAATATTCAGTGATCACACGTCAAGAGCGCACTCCTTGACTTCCCAATCAGGCCGGATAATTGCAGTTGAGTTCGCCACGTGCTGCCACCCACAACTGCACCCACAGTCTGCCTCCTGAAACTGTTGTCATGAAATATGAATACCTCGGAATGGCGGGCAAGATGGCAAGAGGCCTTCTTCTGTAGTGTCCACGCACGGGAGCAAACACAGATGACTGTTGCTGATGCGCGCAAACATGACCCACACTGCCCCACTCTGTAAAGCAATGCGTGATGGCGCGCAGGGGACGCACTGCATGTGAACGTGCACGCAGCCGCGGCGTGATCCCAGCCTCTGCTCTGTCTATGAGGCCGAGTGCCTGTTTTAATAATGGCCTGCTGCCCGTGCACGGAGCCAGCCTTTGCAGTGCATGGGCACCGGGCGGCAGGTCATTATCATTATTAAAATGCTCCTCGGCCTCGGAGATTCTTCCCAGGCGAACCGTGCAGCCCAGTCTGCTTTGTGTTGAGGGGGCCCCCTAGACTTGGGGGCCCCCCCGCACCGCGGGGGCTGCGGGGCCCTGTGTTACGCCCCTGGCTATGGTTCAAAAACTACAGCTAGGCACTTTGCCAAAAAAGGGTCATTTTTCGCTGTGAAATTGAGGTGTGTCCACGTTGCGTTTTGCGCCGGTTCCTGTCGCGGGCACTAAGCCGACCCACACAAGTGAGGTACCATTTTTCTCGGAAGACTTTGAGGAACGCGGGGTGGGTGGAAATTTGTGAATCCATGCAGATTACAGAACTTTCCACCAGGGAAATGTGGGCAAAAAGTGGTTTTTTGGGCAATTTTTTAGGTTTGCAAGGGATTCTGGGTAACAGAACGTGGTGGGAGGCAGTCAAGTCACCCCATCCTGGATTTCCCTGGGTTTCTAGTTTTCAAAAATGTATAGGTTTGCTAGGTTTCCCTAGGTGCCGGTAGAGCTAGGGTTAAAAAACTACAGCTAGACACTTTGCTAAAAAAGGGTAATTTTGCATTGTGAAAATGTGGTGTGTTCACGTTGGGTTTTGAGCCATTTCCTGTCGTAGACTATGCCTACCCCTACAAGTGAGGTACCATTTTTATCGGGAGATTTAGGGTAATTCTGATTTGTAAAGGAACTGTTATTACCTATTGACTTTTGATGCATTTCTGCCTTCCAAATGAAAGACATTGTATAAAAAAGAAGTCATTCTAAAAAATGACTGATAATTCTCATGCTAGTATGAGTATTCCCAATTTCGGAAATGTGCAAATATCTACAGTTTCTAAACTATATATTTTGTTCCCATTTCAGAAATACATAGGTGTCTTTCATACCGATTTTTCCATGTACACATTTTTACTATATACCCGGTACATAATAAAAAACCATTGCAAGTTGCTGCTCAGTTTTTGGCTCTGGGTTCGTCGGGTTCTTGGTGAACCTACAAGTCCTATATATCCCCACAACCAGAAATGTCCAGCGGATGTAACAGTATATTGCTTTCAAAGAGCTGTCAAAAATTAGAAGAAGTTACAGGTGAAAACGTTGACACAAAAGGCGCTTTTTTTCAACAAATTTTCAATTTATCCTATATTTAACTGTTAGTTTCTATAAAGAAACCTTGATGGATATACACAAATGACCCCTTGCTGAATTCAGAATTTTGTCTTCTTCTCCAAAATGTATAGCTTTCCAGGATCCATTATTGCTTTTGTACCCATTTCTACCATTAACTGGAAGGAGGTCAAAAGCACAAAAAATAGCAAAAATAGGCTATGTCCCAGAAAAATTCCAAAACTGTGTAAACAATGTTGGGTTTCTGACAAAAGTCTGATATCCCCTAAAAGCTGGGAAAATGGTGATTTCAGCCCCACAAACCGTTTTTTGATAACACTTGCAGGGAAAAACCCAGATGCTTTCATTTGCAGCCCGTGTTTCCCATTTTCCCCAAAAAAACCTACATTTTGCTGTATTTTGGCTCATTTCTGTGACCCCTCTAGGGGAATCCACAAACCCAGAGTACCCTCAGAATCCCCATGATGTTGGAAGAAAAGGATGCAAATTTGGCGTGGATGCCTTATGTGGTCAAAAAGTTACAGGGGCCTCAGCGCGCACTACCCCAAATAGTCAAAAACGGGCGTGGCACAGGAGGGGGAAAAGGCCTGACAGCGAAGGGGTTAAACATGGAAAACACAATGACCAACAACACTAACAAAGTATCCCTGGTCCACGATGGTTACAGGATGGTGGCAGGGGCGTAACACTGGCCCCCGCAGCCCCTGCGGTGCGGGAGGGCCGCCACGCTCCAGGGGCCCCCTCGCTCAGCGGAGGGAGACGGCTCCGCCTGCAAGCAAGCCTCTTCAGTCTTCGCACATAAAATGGTGCTCCTGCACGCACGGCCTCCCCAAGTCCCCATAAATTAAACTGTGCGCGCACGCCAAGTGACGGCCTCTAGCCTCCGAGTCTTCCCTCTCTTTCTGTCTCGCTCCTCAGTTAGTGAAAAACGAGACTTCAAGAAACAGGTATTGCCCTCTTTCCTCCTTTTGTTTATTTGCCCCCCTGTGAAATGGATCCAAAAAAGAAAAACATTTTTGCTGGAAACATTGTCTTTTTCTGACTCAAGTGCAGCATCAGGTGGAGAGAAATAAAACTTTCCAAATGTGAAAAATAAATAACTAATTAAAGCAAGACAGAGTGGTTGCAAGGTGGCCAGATTGATTTATTTACACCTAAACACATTAACGCCACTTTACAGTGTTTGCCAGTGAAGTGATACTTTTGTTTTCTCCTCTCTCTTTGAACAACATTGTTTTCCCTGTGTGGGAAAGTGCACCTTGTCTGGAGGTACTGAAATACCTGCTTGATGGGTGAATTGGAAAACAAAATGTGTACAGGGACTGTGTGTTTACGAATGTGGTCTTTTTAAACCATACTGCCTATGTTTTGAAAGGATATAAGCAATGGGCATTGAAACGGGTCTCTTCCGGCCCAGTAGTCATTGCCTTACCTTTTCATGCAAAAGCACTCGCTAATTTCTGAATAATGAGTGTAAAAGGAAAACGGTAACCATGTTGTTCCTGCTTACATTTCACATGCTTTACTTAATCTTGTATTCCCTACGAGTGTTTGCTTTTTCTAGGATGTTGTTAATTTGTTTTAGGCAGCATATTGCTCTTGTCTAGTGCATAATTAGAATTAAGTCACATCCAGGTGTTTATAGCGTGTCAGTGCAGTGTTTCTCTAAGTTGGGCAGTATGGTGTTCAGTGGGGGAGAGGATGTGGCGCTATAGTCAGAGCTGCTGAAGTGGAACTGGTGAACCAGGTTCAGCCTTAATGACCAGGCTCCCAGACCACTCTCCTGAGGGAGTACATTCCTGTGCTACACCTTAGAAGGCGCCCCAAGATCTTAAAAGCCCTGGTGTTTTAGCATCAGCAGGTGGACCCTAGCAGTGGCAAGTGTGGAGTAACCTTGAAGGCCTGTCCACCACTATCCATGAAGTTCACCTCCAGTCTTGGGGACAGACCTATGAAGCAGCACACCATAGAGTGGCAGTGACTCTGTCACTGAGGTCACAGGACCCTTGAGCAGGGTGGCTCTAGGGCAGTGCGACCGCACCGGGTGCTAACTTCAGGTGGGGGCGTCGTGTTTGTAAGTATATGGTTTTAAAAGCACTTGCTGCCTCCTTCCGGCCTCCAACATTTTTGGGCAACAATAAAAATGTCTTGATAACTCCAGTGCTTAATGTTCTTAGTAGACAGAGATGGTGTTTTGTCTAGTGGAAGGTTTGACTCATGAAAAGGAATGGCAGAGGTGTAATGTGCATACTGCTAAGAACATGTGCCATGCAGATCACAAAGTGCACATAATGTGAATAGGTCAGTGGGTTACTGCTTTTGTCAGAGAGACCCTATTGTTACTTGCAGTTAATAAGTTAAAATCCTAACATAGAACAGTGAGCTATTAACTATCATGTAAAAGCTGCATGCAAACTCCAAGGTATAAATTAGAGCGTTATGTTTTCCCCAGACTTCGATTATTCTAATGTTGCAAAAAAGTGTTCATTTGGGTAGAAATCAATTCTGATTAATACCATGGTATTATGTTTTTAATTCTGAGTTTGTGTTTCTGCAGACCAATCACTATTAAACTATGCTGCCTACTAGTATGGTTGTCATGTGACTCCTACACCTTGTAGTCCTTTGTCTTATGTAACATTTCCTACGCAGTGATTTACACACATATGAATGATTGTCTCTGTGTAATATGTGTGATGTAAAGTGCTCTGACACCCTACACTGGTATTAGTGGTGCTGTAAATTTTCTGATCATTTATTATTTTGAAATTTTTACACATGCTAACAGTCTCTGCAAAGATTTTTCCTTATTTGTACTAGTGGAACATACAACTGCAGCAATGAGAAAGGTGACCAGTCAACCTTTGCAAAGGGCCCTCCACTTCACAGCAGCACAAGTCACATTTTTAAATAACTTTTGATGTGTTTGAGCTATAAAGAATTTATTAGTTAAAATCATTGGATTATGTAGCAGATGATGTATTATGTGGCAAATATGGCAAAGCGATAGTTATGTGGAAAACATTTGGAAACTAGGATATTTTGCCATTTATGTTTGAACTGCGTTTGTGGAAAAAGGGAGAAGTGCTGATGACAGAAACTCTATGGCTGGGAGACAAATGGCTTGCGATTCCACTTTTAAGGATATTTGGGACATTCTGTGATTGGAAACGTATCCCACTTTGTGAATGTATTTTAATGTCAATAACACATATTTAACCTTAGATAAACATGTGTATCTATTGGTTAAATTAAATAATGTAATAAGCTGTAACCGGTTAGTGAAATGGGAAGCGAATACTAAAAATTGGGATATTTTGCTCTTTCTGCCACACCTCTCACTCCGCCCACTGACCTAATCCATTGGTTATTTCCACCCTCTGATTCTCCTGCCACAGTTCCCCTACTTTTTTTCCCCCACTTCGACCACTGCCTGGCACTAACATGTATTAGAGACCACTGTGGGCTTTTACCACTGGGTCTCTTAGAGAATGACACCTCAGTTCCATACAGGGGGGCTAAACATAGCACGTTTCTGGGTTCTCCACACAACGTGTTTTCTATTTGACGCCAGACTTCTGCAGCTTGTGTTGAGGAAATTAAACATCCCCTTGTACTTGTATAAAACATAGCTGCCAAGTGTCATTGGCACCAAGTCGTGCCCATTCGTAGCTTTTATCCAACAACACTTTGCATGCTGGAATGTGTAGTATCCTGCATTTGTAATGCAATGTATGTTACACCTCCTGCTCAGCAAAACATCCTGAATTACAACCTTCCTGCGTGGACCTCCTCACTACAGAATGTTTAACCCCTTACTTAGATGGTCACAGCATAACTCCCAGAATGCAAGGCGCTGTTATCTTAAAATCCAGGCCTGGCTGGCGGTGTCACACGTGACAAAAGAGCCATTTGGAGGCAATGGTGAATCTGTAATTTAGCTGGCGTGTCTATACTCTTAGTAAATTGTAAATACCACTAGTGTTGACACACTGAGGTCTGAGGCCTTATTTTGTTATGAAGTAAGGCCCAGTCTGGTGGCTCAGGTCAGTCCTTGTAAGGGAAGCTGCTGGACTTGTTTTTACCATGCACTTTGAAAATATTTTCACCTTGATGCAAGAAGAAAGTTGGATGGTTTTACAATCATGCTTGATTTTGTATATTGCTGGACTGGTGATTGCTTTATTTTGCACTTTGAAAGTATTTGCACTTTTTCTTTTGCTTTACCAACTACAGTTTGTATAGATAGTCATTAGGTACTTGCTGATATGGTTTGTTTTTATTCTACATGCAGTGTTATTTATGGTGTTGCTTGCACATGTCTGTAATACGTGTACCTTAAATCTTGTATTTAGCATTGTTTACACTACAGAAATGACAAATTAAAACAGACAAACATCTGCATCAATATTCGGAAGCACCCAAACAGTTTTCTTCCTCAGCCTTGTTTGCCTGCCTGTTTTGCATTGCTTACTACTAAAGACATTATGGTAGAAATTGAAATTGCTTCCTCAGTTCACGTTATTATCATGCACAACCCTTGACAGTCGCTAGTGTGTGGCATGCAGATAATTCCCCAGTCTATTTCTCTTGACTTTCGCAGGATACTGAGTTATAGCTTGTGTACTTTCTCATGTATATTGTCAGTCGAGTTTTTATGGAATTGCAGGTTTGGGTTGGTCTTTCAAAGTGTCAAGGTATTGTCCATTCTATTTCACACCCTTCATAGTTGTTCTTTGTTCTTCAGCCATAGGCAGTTCCTGAGACAATAGGATCGCTCCTTGGCATTGTTCTGATTGCTGCCTCAGTTAAATATTCTGCTTTTGACAGAATTATTACAAATGGCATAGCTTGTATGTTAAGAGTGTTTCCCACTTTCTCATTAGAACTTAGAGAAAGACAATATAGAGACATTTCATTTAAATGTTGGAGGTTTTAAATCAAAATATGCTAGCTTTCTGGGTGGTAGGGCAAAGTGGTAGATGGTGGGCTGTGCCGCCGGAGGAGGGGGGGGGGCCCTCCATGTGCTTTGCAGGGGGCCGCCTCAAGTTTCGTTACGCCACTGGATGGTGGTTTTGGCCACATTGCCCATTTCTGTCCACAGAAGGTAGAACCCATGGACATAGCAATAGTCAGAACTGTCTTCAGAGTGTGATGCGTTCACAGGTCCTCCCAGGTGGGATAACCCATACCACTGGGTCCGTAAACATCCAGTGTGTCCACAGAGATAATAAGACGTATCCTACAATAGAAGTTTAAATCCAACACCAGATTCACCTTATGGTTCCCCTAAGCGTAGGATTTATGCCAAAACTGCAAGAACCATTGATTGTGGGAAATGATTACCCCATCTAGAAACCCTGGTTTAGGAAACCTGTAAGGAGGGAGATGCACAGAGTGGAACCTCACCCTTTTCCCAGGCAGGAGACCATTAGTGGCCTTCTTCAAAACTCCAAAAAAGCAGAAGGCAAAGACAGGAAGAAAAGAAAGCACCCCGGAATGCACTGCCAATATGTAATGACAATATTATCTGGGACACAGATCAGAACTTCGTGGTTGCCCAACGAGAAGACCCCACATTACAGAAAGACTGGAATGATGCTTCTGAGCAAGAAAACACTGACCACGTAGGTCCCCAGTCTTTTCTAAAGGAGGTTTTGTTATATAGAAAGGGAGGGAGAGTCCAACCTTGGCAGCTGTTCATACACGCTTCTTTTTGTGAAAAAGTCTTGTTCCTAGCTCATAGCCATCTAGTGGTGGGGGGCACTTCAGTACTTGGGAAACTGAGAAGGCTATTCTATATAGGTTATATTGGCCAGGGATCTATTACCAACAAGTGCTGTAGAAAGTGCTCCATATGTCAGAGAAACAGCTGATGCTGTCCCAGTAAAGTCCCCCTCATGGCCCTTCCTCGTAATAGAAGAACCATTCCCGAGAATAGGTATGAACATTATAGGACTCCTTCTCGCCTCACATAGTGGTTGCTGATACTTCCTGGTTAGTGTCAACAATGGCACTCATTTTCCTGAGGCCATGGCATTATGAGAACCCAACACCAAACATATAGCCAAAGCCATGATCCCCATCTTTTCAAGAGTGGGGTTCCTGAAGGAGAGTCTAATGGATCAAGGGACCCCATTTGTTTCTAGGATCATGCGGCAGGTATGTCAACAAATGGGGATTAAACAAATCCATACCACAGCCTATCACTGGCAAATGGATGGGCTTGTCAAACGATATAACACAACATTGAAAGGCACCCTCCAAAACTTCTAAATCTTGAAACAAGAAAATGGGAAGACTTGTTGCCTCTTCCATTGTTTGCCCTTCGGTGTAAGGTACATAAAAGCAGAGGGTTTTCACCATTAGAGCTTTTCTAAGGTCATCAGCCATGTTCCCGATTGGACACGGCCAAGAAAGATTGGGAAAAAGAGAAAGACTGGACTAAAACCCTGCTAGAGTATGTAACTAATCACATGACTCATTTGGGGCAAATCAGGGGTACAGTCAAAACCAATATTGAACAGGCCCAACTGTGCCAAAAGAACAAGTATGAAAAGAAAGCGAAGGAAAGATCCTTCGATGTAGGAGACCCCGTCCTATTAATGATGGCCTCTTCAGATCATAAAGTATGAGGACAATGGCAGGATCCTTATGAGATCACAGAAAAAAATAACTCCTGTTACCTACTGTATCGAAATAGATTCCAACAAAAAGATGACTGAAATCTATCACATAAATCTCCTAAAAAATGGGAAAATCCTGTACCTGTTATGTTAGGGTTGTCCAGAGAGGACACCCCTTTATCCATGCAGAGCATAGATCCCGATCTCCCTGCTACCGTGAAGCAGGAGTTAACCCAAAGGCCACATACCCTACAGGGGGTGTTCTCCCTGTTACCATATAAAACTGCCCTTCTGGAACACCCCATACATACTCCTCCAGGGAAGAAGCTACAGTTGAGGCCGTACCACATACCGGAAGCCAGGAGAGACACCACAGAGCAGGAAGTGAAACAAATGGGTGTCATTGAGAGAAACCGCACAACCGGGACCCGGAGGACTACAACACCCAGCATTCCCTGAAGCCCTTGAGCCACCAACATAACACGTCTGCCACACTGTGCCTAGAGGTGCATAAAAACCCAGAGATCTCCCGCAGCTCAGGGGAGAGAAAACATACAACCGGGAGGACTACAACACCCGGTTTTCCCTGCGTCCCGTGAGCCGCCAACGCAACGCACCTCCCACACTGCGCCTGGAGGCGCATAAAAACCCACAGAGCCTCCAGCAGCGGCGGGAGATAAACCGCACAACCAGGACCCGGGAGGACAACAACACCCAGCATTCCCTGCTGTCCGTGAGTCACCAACGCAATGCGCCTGCCACACTGCGCCTGGAGGTGCATAAAAACCCACATAGCCTCCTGCAGCACTGGGAGAGATCCCACACAACCGGGACCCGGGAGGACAACAACATCCAGCATTCCCTGCGGCCCATGAGCCACCAATGCAACATGCCTGCCACACTGTTCCAGCTTCAATTCTTTGGGACCATTCAAGTACTCAAAATTGCTAAGAATTGAGTCTGAATACCCACAATGGGAAAGCTCATTGGGGCATCATCTGCACGCCCCATTACCAGCAGCATTAATAGCATACTTGAAAGGGTAGTTACCATTGTATGGGGCGAGATTGAACTGACAGAACGCCGCTTGTCTCTAGGGTAGTGAGGGCTCACTAATTAGTTCCCACCCTAGAGGGGCTTCAACCGATCCCACACCTGAACCGGGACCTGTTACTGTATTGCATTCCCAACAGCTTCATAGGACTGGCATTAACAAAACGCTGCATGCTAGCGGGAGTCCAAATGGTCGTGACACAGTTGAGCCTCAGCCAAATACAGACAGTCCTACAAACATGGGAATCCCATCCGTTAAACATGAGAGGAAGAGTGGGAAGCCCATTTGTAACAAAAGGAAACAACCCTCACGAACTGGCTCCTTCCGTACCTGTTTGTCTGCAAGGATGCAGTCATCCTTAAGTACTGGTACTCCTGAGGCAGTGTTAAATGGGAAGTT
Organism: Triturus cristatus; assembly: GCF_964204655.1. Lineage (NCBI taxonomy): Eukaryota > Metazoa > Chordata > Amphibia > Caudata > Salamandridae > Triturus > Triturus cristatus. Next base: position 681,925,372 of record NC_140587.1, read on the forward strand.
GCGCTGTTCCATCTGCACACAGACTGAGGTGGCATCTGGCTATGGGGGTTTTGGGGACACCATTGTTAATATTGTCACTGATACTGTCTCCAAGCGAATCAACTAGTTATTAGACATAAAACTTACTTCACTTCTGGAACGCTTAGATCAGCTGGACACAGCCATGGAAAAGTTTAGTCAACCGTTGGAAACAGCACAAATTGTGGCTGCCCCGGGGGATGGACCTATTGCTAGCACGGTTCCCAATGACAATCAACTTTCTACTACCACTGCTACTGATACTGCCATCACTTCCCCTATCAGCCCTTTAATTAGTAGCACATGCACCACATGCAGACAAGTTAGGGAATGTTTTCAACCTACGGTGAATGAAGTACCGAGTTGTATTCCAAATAGTAATGGCTTACCACCCACAGATGATTTAGTCACAATTTTGCCTTCCAACTCTATCCCAGGTTGTATTAATAGATCAGATGGCACACAAGCAGAGATAATGCCAAGCAAACCAAGTAACAATGCAACAGACAACAGATACTCTGAGTAGAAATCCCCAGAGGCCAAACCCAGATGTTTTAGGCTTACTACCGGCCGCTTGCCCTCATGTGTTGGTGCTGGCAGGTGTCCCAACTCTTGAGAGGGATCAGATGGAGTCCTGGGTTCACCTGCAGAATAAATGTGTGGATTGGTTATAAAAAAAAAGGTGGTTCCACCCGTCTGATATGAATGAGATCATCATGGCACGCAGAGTTGGGTGGGTTGGCCCGTCTCCCAAGAACATTGAAGGAGATTGTATTGTGATCAATTTTCGTAGACCATCTATGGTGAGATCCCTATCAAGAGTACATGAGACCAAAGTAACTGACAGCACTAACTTCTTCTCACTTCCGTTGGGCTATTTTTATAAACCGATCGATGGTCCGCCCATAAATGAGTCACCCTTCCCTATCACACACAACAGTATTTGGCCTTGTCTGAACTGGACACCCAGGATTGACTATTGTCACCACTGGAATCTCCTGATATTGTCAATGGGCTCGTGTTTCCCCCCCCTGTAACTGAGACTGATGACTTATATGCCTCACCCAAGGTCTTAGTCAATTCAGAACTGAGCATCTTGAGCTGGAAAGTGGCCAGCCTTTAGTATAGGTTACAAGAACCGGATTGGCTAAGACAGCAGGACTTAGTTATGTTTCAAGAGACATGGGCGACGCAAGAATTACAGGGCTTATTTACAAGCCTCTGCGACGCCGTTCTGTCACTTTTCCCATGTTAAAAGTGACTCAATGGTGGCGCAAGGGGCTTGTAAATAAGCCCCTACATATTTATGGGTTTGAATTAGGGGTGGGCGGAATTTGCGAAATTCACTTTCGCAAATTATCGCAAAATTGTTAAAAATCTCCGCAAACACGTGGAAATATCGCAAAGATGCGGAAGTTTTTTCCCGCCCGTTCGCGGTATTTTCTGCGTGGTCGCGGCTCACTAACTTACCCATGCGGTTGCTCGCGGGCGCGGCCATCTTGTTTTCACTTGTCTCACGGTGCATGATCGCGAGAAGAAAGACGTGATCGCGCGACGCATGACGTTACTGCGGGCGCGAACTGTCGCGAGACAGCGCAAATGGCTACCAACAATCCAACATCTCGTGGAGAACGCGACCGGATCGGGAAAACTTGTCGGCGAATGCGGGGATTCAGGTAAGGTGATCGCGCGCACGCGAGAATGTATTATTTTACAGCGCGAGCAAGAAACAAATTATCGCTAAACTGCGGAATGCGGAAATTTTGACATTTTCGCGCTTTCCGGGGAATGTGAAAATGCCAAATTATCGCAATTTCCGCGAACGGAACGGAATTTTGGCCCAGGCCTAGTTTGAATGCCACAACATTGTATCCTCAACCCCCAAGTGTTGCCGGCCTTCGGGGGGCTTACCGATCTGGGTAAACATTGCTGCAGGTGGTAGTACTAAGGCCTTATGCTCTAAAAGTGACAATTTTCAAGTTTTATTGTATAAAAGGGGCGTTTCTCTCTACCTAATTCATTTTTAAAATAACGACTTCCATTCTACACCAAATGGAAATTTTATAAATTTATTTGAATTTATCGCCACCGAGCAGCTTCACAACGAACTTACCATAATAGCAGGCATTTGCTTGGGAGGCGACTTTAGTGCAAAATTACCATATACTAGGACCAGCACATGGACATATAGCAGAGCACAAACCTGCCGCAGGGATGAGAAATTAGTAGAACATTTGAATACTCACAATCAAACCATGGAAATTGCTGTTGTAGCAAAAGATAACAACCCTCCTGAGCCGACATTTAGAGGAAGGGAATGTGCTTCTACCATTGTCTATGTTTTCATTTCCCCTGCCTTTGAGGATTATTTATTGAAAGCTGCAGTCATTGCCACAACCCATGGGTATCACAATCCAATCAAAACGGGTGCTGAGACTATGCCCCAGGCCTACAGTCAATACAGAATGTGATGCCAGGAAGTTTTCAACCTCCATTGACAACTTAAGATTGGTCTGGCGCGGTGTCAACACTAAATTGTTTTGTATGTGGGCAAAAGATAACTATTATCTTATCAACTCTTGTTTGTTAGTACAGGGCCCCCACCCTAAGGCTGTTAGCGCATTTATTACACTTTGTGCGGCTATTAAATCCCTATTATCGAAGCCCATTTTGCCCGTGCAACGAGGACCTAGATGGTTTCTTTGAGAGTGCTCTGAGGCCAATTGACAGTTACGCAAGGCCCTGTCGACCAGCCCATGGTGTAATTCACTTGTTAAAATGTCAAGGCAGAAGTATAAGCTAGCGACCTCCAAAAGGAAGGAAGAAATACTAAAAGACCACTGGGAAGCACATGCCAAAGCTGCCAGCCTAAGAAAATGGGAATACATTTTGGGCTGCTGTTAAAGATTTGAGGGCCACGGGACAGTTATTAAACTCGATAAGCTGTAACATAACAAGTGAAACATGGGATAATAATTTCTCTATGATCTAAACAGCCACGCACAAGAAGTAGACCCCTTTAAGTACAGGGCCCCGACCAGGATCTCAATATCGTGTCTGAGGTCGAGGAAGCCATCCACCAGAGCGTGCATAATAAATTTCCAGGCCTGTGCGGGCTACCCATCAACCTCATCAAACATAAACCTGATTTTTGGGCATAGCTCCTGTTGAACGTTTTTAATAAGTTAACCAATGCCCCGTTACCAATCTCATGGTCAACAAGCATCATTGTTCTGATTTTTTTAAAAAGGGTGTCCGCTCTCAATCCCGTTGTTACAGACCAATTTCCTTAATAGACAATACCCTGAAAATCTTAGGCAGAGTTTTATATAATAAGATCTTAGATAGGACTAAGGAAAATCGTATTTTATAACCATGTCACCTGGGATTTAGTAGCAAAGTAGGCACTAATGAACAATGCCTATATCTTAATTTAATTATTGGAAAATATACCATAGCTCAGCAATTGCCAATATATCTGGCCCTTATGGACCTGACCTCTGCCTTTGATTTTGTTAACAGGTCCCCTCTATGGTCCCTTCTTTTAGCTAATGGTTTGGACAAGGCATTGGTGCATTTTTGGTATCCTTACATAAAGACCTGAAGGCCCGGGTTAGGATCAACGGGGGTACATGTTTCCAATGAGTTCAAAGTAAGTTGAGGGGTCAGGCAAGGGTGTGTCTTAGCCCCTCTTCTTTTTATTATTTATATAAATAATTTGTACAAATTACTGATTACACTGACTAATGACTAATGACTAATGACTAATTGGAACCCCTCTGAGGCGGAAAGCCGGAGGTTTTGTTAAGTATCTCGCATTTCTTTTTTAAAACTTTCATTCTTGTGCTGTGTTTTTATTATTAAATGCTACTTGCTCACCTGTGTTACAGCGCTGTTGCCTCGCGCTAAAACATATCTTCCGTAATCTGGACAACGGCCTCCCCTCCAGCGCGGCAAAGGAGTAGCCACGCCCACTGCGAGGCCACGCCCACCGATCCTTCACTTAAACGCTCGAAAAGCGTAACGATCGCCACTAATTGGAACCCCTCTGAGGCGGAAAGCCGGAGGTTTTGTTAAGCATCTCGCATTTCTTTTTTAAAACTTTCATTCTTGTGCTGTGTTTTTATTATTAAATGCTACTTGCTCACCTGTGTTACAGCGCTGTTGCCTCGCGCTAAAACATATCTTCCGTAATCTGGACAACGGCCTCCCCTCCAGCGCGGCAAAGGAGTAGCCACGCCCACTGCGAGGCCACGCCCACCGATCCTTCACTTAAACGCTCGAAAAGCGTAACGATCGCCACTAATTGGAACCCCTCTGAGGCGGAAAGCCGGAGGTTTTGTTAAGCATCTCGCATTTCTTTTTTAAAACTTTCATTCTTGTGCTGTGTTTTTATTATTAAATGCTACTTGCTCACCTGTGTTACAGCGCTGTTGCCTCGCGCTAAAACATATCTTCCGTAATCTGGACAACGGCCTCCCCTCCAGCGCGGCAAAGGAGTAGCCACGCCCACTGCGAGGCCACGCCCTCTTTTTCTTCTACAAATGTGCCGACCCCCCCAGCGCAGCGGACGAGCGCAGCGGGAGCGCCGTCTTCGCGCCGAAGACGCGCCTAAGACAAGCCCGTCTGCGCCCGTCCGCGGCAGCCCGGGGCCCGGGGCCATAACTCCTGGTAATTTTTACACTTACTCCTCCCTTTCACTGCTGTCACTTAGGCCTACCGACAGCGCTGGTCCCGCACCACCCGCTCTTGTTCTAAAGCGCGCTGCCACTTACGGCATTCTGAAGTCCGAATTCTCTCTCGGTAAGGCTCCTAAGCCCAGGTCTTATGCACCTCATCCCACCTCTAATGAATCTGAGGTTATTCTCAAATGCTTATACCTAAACACTAGATCCATGGTCAAACATCATCTGGATATCTTTCTCCTGCTTCAGGAGGAACAACCTGATTTCCTGTTTCTCTCTGAAACATGGCTTACTGAGGGCTCCTTACCCGATATCTTAGCTGCAGTTCCCTCAAACTACTACATTTTGCACGTTGATAGACCAGCCGGTAAAAGAGGCGGGGGAGTCGCTGCAATTATTCGCAGCACCCATAAAGTCTCCTCTCTACCATCTCTGGACATACCAGGAACAGACAATCTGATTTTTAAAATGGATACTAACACTGGATCATTACTTCTCATCCTTATTTACCGCCCCCCCCAAAATACGTCCTCTTTTTCGGCCTCTCTAGCTGAACAACTCGCTCCTCTGATAATCTCCCATAAGAAAATTTTGCTGCTAGGAGATTTCAACCTTTGGCTGGACTCCGCCGAGTCTGACTCTCAGGCAGCCACGCTGAAAGAAACCCTTCTTGATATGAATCTTTCTCAACATATTCACCTTCCTACTCATGTCAAAGGGCACAGCCTAGATCAAATCTGGTCCCAAAATATTTCCATGGCTATTCAGTCTATTACACCCTGTGTTTGGTCGGACCATTATCTGATCAATTTTACTATGACCACCGGGAGAAGTAGAAACCCCCTGCCTAAGCCAGGAGGAAAAACTAGAAGGTGGAAGAATGTTGATGTCCCTGCTTTTATTTCTTCATTAACTTCTTCCCTTCCCTCGTTTGACCGGGACATCGAAAAAATGGAAGAAGCTTTCTCAGGGTGGTTACTTCAGGCAGCGGATGCTCACGCTCCATGTACCTACTCTTCACGCTCTCGCCCCAATGACGCCCATAGGTGGTTTACACCCTTTTTGAAAACCCTCAAACTAGAGGTCCGTCAACTGGAACGCAAGTGGCGTAAAGCCTATTCAGAACAAGATAAGGCTAACTACTGTAAGGCTCGCAAAAACTATCAAAAGCTTATCCTAAAACACAAAACTGACTATTTTTCCGAAAAAATTCTCAAGGCCCACAATCAATCCAAGGAACTGTTTAACATTGTGGAAGATCTTAGCACCAGTAATCGAACCTCCCTTCCGACTGTTCCCACTCAGGAACTTTGCAATTCATTAAACTCTTTTTTCTTTGACAAAATCTGCACCATTAAACAAAACATTTCTACCACTCAGTCTCCCCTTTTATTTGCAGACACTTTTTACAACCCTGCTACTTTGCACTCCTACCCCCCCATTGATAACGTTAATCTATCTTTACTTCTCTCTAAAATTAAATCTGGTTCCCCTGATGACATTTGTCCCCCTTACATCCTGAAAGAAGTGGGCACCATCATCCCTGGGGGCTTACTCCCCTTGCTGAATGGCTCACTCGCTCAGGGTAAAGTTCCTAACAACTTTAAGAAAGCCCTCCTTATTCCCCTCATAAAAAAGGCAGGAGCCAACCCATTAGACCCTCTCAATTACAGGCCTATATCTCTGCTGCCATACTGTGCTAAACTTCTGGAATCCCATGTATGTGACAGCATCTCCACATTCCTTGAAAAGTCGGAATATTTAGCACCTAATCAGGCCGGTTTCCGCCCTTGCCATTCTACTGAGGCGGTCATCCTCTCGGTGCAGAATACTCTGAGGCGGAATGCGGATGAGGGGATCCATCAAGCTCTGGTACTTTTAGATCTTTCTGCCGCTTTCGACACGGTCGACTATACCATCTTGGTCGACCGTGTCGAACAGGCAGGCCTTAGGGGCCCCGCGCTGAGCTGGATCCATTCATTTATCACCGACCGCACTCAATCGGTCAGATTGGGCTCGTTTACTGCTCCCATCATACCTACCATCTGTGGAGTACCCCAGGGCTCCTCGTTGTCTCCCCTGCTTTTTAATTTGTATCTACGCCCTCTTCTGTACTCCCTCAGGCACGCTAAGGTCACCATTTTTAACTACGCCGATGATTTGCAGCTCATCTTTCCTCTGAACACCAAGGACTCTGTGGTAGAATTTCAAAACACCATGTCCCACATTTTGAGTTGGATGAGCCGCAATCACTTGAAACTCAACCCAGGCAAGACCGAATTGGTCTTGCCTGGATGTAGCACCCTCAGCTGGAACCCCAGCTTCTGGCCCTCCTGTATGGGTGCTCCCCCATCCAAATCTTCCTCGGTCAAGAGCCTTGGTATTTTTATTAGTGAGGATCTCTCCCTGAAAAAACAGGTCGGAGCTGTTGTTTCCTCTAGTTTCTTTCAGCTGAAGAAAATAAAGAAAATCGCCCGCTTCTTTTCCCAAGCTGCCCTCACTCAGATCGTCATCTCCCTTGTATTGTCCAGATTGGACTTTTCCAACAGTCTTTACCTCGGGCTCCATACTGGAGAGCTTAAACGCCTCCAGCTGGTTCAAAACCAGGCAGCCAGACTTCTCTTGAATATCTCTAATAGGCAATCAGTTAGATCTGGCTTGAAACAGCTGCACTGGCTCCCGGTTGAGCAACGCGTGACCTTCAAAGCTGGGTGTATTCTCTTCAAGTCTCTACATGACATTGGCCCTATTTTTATCAGAGACCTATTTAAAAAATACAGCCCCTCCCGTAACCTCCGGTCTGCTCATAAAGCTCTTCTGACTATTCCCTCGTATAAGAAGAAACGTCTGGGAGGCAGCTGCTTTGACCATCTGGCAGCCGCCTTCTGGAACTCTCTTCCTCTTCATCTTAAACTCATCGACAACATCCTCAGCTTCAGACATTCTCTGAAGACCTGGCTCTTTTCCCAGGCGCATCACTAGCTGCTTTTCCTTACCTACCGATGGCTTCGCCTGTTCCTTTCTATAGCGCCATGAAGCCTCCGGGCGTACGAGCGCTTAACAAATTTCATATAACATTAACATTAACATTAACATTAACATTAACAATGATGTCCCTAGAGTAAATGGCAAAATGCTTCCTTTGTTATTATATGCCTATGATGCTGTTTTAATGGGCCGCACACCCAACGCTCTACGCACTTTAGGGCAGGGATTTGTTGATTTTATTGCCAGCTTAGACTTATGTACCAATTTTAAGAAATCTTTTATTACGTCCTGTGGGCCTAGAAAACATGTATTACATTTCATATCTATGGGTAACAAAAAATTAAAATGCACTAGCACTTTTCCATATCTTGTGCTGGTCTTTACTGCAAACGGTTCCTGGTCTGTAAACATGAGGGCAGATTTAAAAGAACTGGCGCATATCTGCATATTAGCAGGGATGTGGTAGTTAATTTGTGACACATTAAAAAACCCTTGCACCACCATGGATGCACCGCATTTACAATGCGGCGTACCGTGGCTCAAGGATAGACCGATGCGTGACGCGTCTGTGTGGCGTAAGGGCAGCGCATTGATGGAGTCATGTTGCAAGTACGACGCAACTCCAGCAATGGTTAGGAATGCCTATTCCTAACATGCTGCATCACTCCAAGCAGGCGCAAGGTTTTGACACAGTGGCATCGGAAAAGTGACTAATTTCACTGCGTCACTTTTATGAGGCTTTCCTGCGTGGTAAAGGCCATCCTGCATACCGTATACCTGACGCAGGTATAATGTAGCGCCTAGATGCGTCATGTTGTAAATATGTCACAACGTGGCACATTGTTGACGACGACGCTGTGCCACAGAAGTGACGCAACGTCGGCGTAAAGTTGTCCCAAGAGGCTTGTAAATCTGCCCCATGGTGTTTTGCAAGAACAAGTTCTCAAAGGCCTCCAATTCTATTCTTAGGTTCTCTCGTCCTAAGAGAACAGGGGCTATTTTAGCAATAATCTGGCACATGCATCAAGCAAAAATCCAGTCGGTAAAATACCGAATCAGTAAAATCAGCCGTTAGCGAGTGTCAAAAACCGAATCCCAATGCATCAACACGAATCGGGATAAAATAAGGAATCGCAAAATAAGAACCCGGAAAAAAAAAGAATCGCTAATAACCAACCCGCAAAATAAGGAATCGCTAATAACCAACCCGCAAAATAAAGAATCGCTAAATACCGAACTCGCTATCACCGAAATCACTATTAGCTACCGGCAAGTGCCAATGGCTAATAACGAATCGCTACTCAATGCATCAAAAATCGCAAATAGCGAAAATCCTAAAATTCGCTATTTAGCAAGAGCAGATTAAGGGGAATCAGAACCTGGAGGTAAAGTTACACAAAAAAAAAAAAATGTCTAAAAAAAATATACATGTGCCACAGATGCTACCAATCAGTAAGCCCTTAAAAGTGGCCCTGGAGACCCTGTTGGCTTGCACAAAATGGCAGCCCTCTACGTGCTAGCAGGGAGGATGCGAATCAATGCAGCAGGACAGCGCAGGAGAAGGGTCCAGGAGAGAGTCTTCAGAGTGCGTATCACATTGCTAGGACAGAATGAGGATGAGGTGTACGACAAGTACCGACTGAATCGTGCCATGATCATGCGCCTAATTGCAGACCTCGAACCAATACTGCAGCACCAGACCCATCGGACAAATGCAATTCCTGCGCACTTTCAGGTCCTCTGCAGCCTGCACCTACTGGCCTCAGGAAGTTTCCAGGGGGTCATCGCCGTAGCCGGAGGCGTATCACAAAGCGCACTCTCACGCTTCTTCCACAAATTCATATATGCCATGCTGACAATGATACACACTCACATCAGCTTCCCCACAACCCCACGGCAGTTGGACCGCAACAAACAGGCATTCTACCAAGTGGCCCATTTCCCCCATGTCATTGGATGCATCGACTGCATGCATGTCCCCATCTGTTCACCCTCTGCCAACGAGTACATATTCCGGAAGTCACACCACTCAATCAACGTGCAGGTTGTGTGCGATGCCAAGCACATAATCACGGACCTAGTGGCCCAATTTCCGGGGAGCACACAGGACTCCTACATATTCCGTCACAGTGGCATCCACAGGCGCCTACTCAACAGAGAATTTGGAGAGAGACTTCTGCTTGGTACGTATACATACCTCTTCCAAACATGACCACCACACATGTATATACATCACCGTTGCTAAGCCTTTGCTTCCATCTTTTAGGTGACAGTGCATACGCCCTGCGGGAATATATACTCACCCCCTACATCAATCCAGCAACACCACAGGAGCAACGATACAACGCAGCCCACATAAGCACCAGGAATGTAATAGAGAGGACCTTTGGGATTCTGAAGAGTCGCTTTAGAATCTTACACAAGACTGGCGGTGCCATGCAATACAAACCTTACACCTGCTGCAGGATTGTAGCTGTATGTGCCATGCTGCACAACAACGCTACCAGAAGGGGGATACCCATAGAGGTGGACAGGAATGACGTCTACCGGGATGACCAACCATCCGCACAACACCGACAGGCACACGTCCCTAACACAGCTGAGGGGCAAAGGAGGCGGACATACATCACGCAACATCATTTCTGATCTAGGTAACAATGAACCATGACGATTGCATTTGTGGTGCCACTGTTTAATGCACAGGAGCACTGAGGAACGTGTGGGCAGACATGATACAAAATAAGAGCTCCCCAAAACAAGTGTAACAAAACATGCCCGTTGTAGTCACGGGTGTGCAAGTGTCAAATAGGAGAGGACCCTGGTTACCCCACCATGGTCATGGATAGCCTTCAGTCAGTCTAGTGGTGCTTGCCACGAACGCCCAGCCTCCTTTCAGGTGTCTCCTCTACCCCACCACGGCCTGTCCCTGTGGCTGTGGAGCAGCGCGCACTGCGCTTCCTGGTGCTGGCCTCTGCCACGGAAACACTGCTCACACTTGAGGCAGCCTCACTGCCGTCCTCCCCTCCCAATGCGCTAGCACTGAAAGTACTGCTCTGCAGGTGTTCCACTGCAGCGGTCACCTGGCCTAGGGCCTTGGCAACATCACCGCAATAATGGCCCAGGTCCACCTGCAGTGACACCGAGCGGCGTGACAAAACAGCTGTGCTGTTGCACAGCCTAGTGATGGCCTTTGTAGAGGCTGCGGACCGGAGCAAGTTCTGCCGGTGCCTCCTTCTCTCGCTGTCATGCCCTGCTCTCATGGCACGGGTGAGTTCCTGTATGTCCTCCCTCAGGTTCCCATTACCCTCTGCCACCACAGTGGTCATGTCCCTCACTGCCGCAGTCAGGGTGCGCATTTCTTTTGCTAGGCGCGCAATGTGACTGCTGATGGTAGCCATGTGTCTCCCCTGTAGGCGCTGGACCCGCAGCATCTGTTCTTCAATGCCACCATTTGGGGAGCTTGCATCTTCGCCTACATATGGTGTACTGCGCAGAGACCAGTGGCGCAGTGGGAGTCGGACACGTGCAGATGGTGCTGGATGGTGGGACGAATGCTGGACTTTTGCCCGATGGTGTGGCAGGTGTCTGACATGCATCCATCACCTGCATGGGTGGGACTTGTGACCTGCGTCTCCGCTGTCTCGTTGCAGTTGGCGCATCAGCAGGTGGTGGTGGTGGTGGTGGCGGTGGAGGTGGTGAATGCGGCTCTGCCGGAGTATCGACGTCCAAATCGGCTGGTGTCTCTGATATGATAAGCCGCCCGATGTCGTCGGAGTCGCCAGGAGATGCATCTGTGTGTGAAACAGTGCATGGTTAGTGGGATTGTTACTACTAAGGTGTATTTTACTACATACATGTCCTACTATGATTCACTGAATTAAAGTCTATTACTAGCTTCTACAGATGTCTTGACTAAGGTATATTTTTTCTCCCTGTACATGCACACCGGCCTGACATGACTACGACTCCCATGATGCACTATTGTTATGAGTGAAGATGTGTGGGGCAATTCTGCATGCACACTGCGATCGTGCTGGGGGCTTGGGAATGGTTGTACGCAATGCTGAGTATGGGCACAGACATGCATCTTACCTTGGGCACTTGTGGCTGCGCCGGAGGTGTCCATCTGTGTGACTCCCATGATGGCCTCTGGCTCGATGGTCCCTTCTACCAGCTCCTCCAGGGCAGTGTTTTCTGGCACTGTAGATGGTCCCCCTCCTGTTCTAGCAGCCTCCCGGAGCCTTTCAGCGATCCTCTCCTTTGCCCGCTTCCTGAGGTTGTACCACCTCTTTTTTAAATCATCGATGCTGCGGGGCGTCACACCCACCGCATTGACCCTCTCTCTGATGCGCAGCCATATGCGACGCTTTTCAGCCTCTGGCACCTTTAGGGACAGCTTCCCGAACAGCCGATCGTGTTTGCTGCTCACCCCCTCAATCAGGTGATCCAGTTCCCGGTCGGAGAACTTGCGCTTTCTCTTTCTTGCAGATTCTGCGCTGGCTGGTGCATCTTTCTCCATCCTGGTTGGTTAGGGTGGTAGTCCTGTCAGTGGTGTATCACAAGGCTCAGGCTGTCTCCAGTTCCTGCTCCTGTTTGCTCCTCTGCCGAGTGAATGAGGGTGGGGCTGCTGGACTTCCTGGTTGTGATGTCATTAGACCGTTCCCAGAGCGACCCGTTTTTTGCGAAATCGCAATTACCGATTTCGCTAATACCGATTTCGCTATTACCGGAATCGGTATTAGCGATTTCGGAAATACCTATATCGCAAATAGCTACTTCGGTGTTTGCTGTAGTCGCTATTGTTGTTTCGGTAAATATTAGCGATTTTTAAGGAATCGCTAATTTTTGCCAAATCTGTTGATGCATCCTGAAAAGCGATTCCTTAATAACGATTCCTTAGTTATCGCTATTAAGGAATCGCTATTGGATTTGTTGATGCATGTGCACCTTTAATTTATTTTAAAACCCAGTGCACACCCACAGCCACCTATGGTGCTGCGGTTTGGAGCATTGCTAAAAGTCACAGCATTCAGCGAGAAGAAAATAGATTTTGTCGAAAGAATTTTGGGTGTACCGATCACCACCTCTCAATATGTTTGCCATAGTGAACTGAAACTAAGCTACATTGGGGATTTTATAAGGGCCTGCCCCGCCTTATTCTGGCTCGCTATATGGAAAAATCCAGCAGCATCCCTCACAAGAGAGATTATAGGTGACTGTATTAGTTGTGAGAAAGGAATGGACATCCCTTGGCTTGCCGGGGTAAACCAGAGCCTAACTAGCGTTAATTATGGCCGGCTATTTTTAAGTCCAAGCACAACTGAGACTGTACATAAAAAAGCCCTCTGGATGACACTATATACACTTTATAGTACAGAAAGATTGGAGAGGGAATCCAAGAAACTAACTTGCTAACTTTATGACCATTGAGCACACTGTGTACCCCCTGCCAAGCTACCTCACTTTGTCCATATGCCACTGAGAGAGGGGTCGTCTCTTCCGTTTAAGGGCCAGCAATGTAAAATACTGGCTTTGTGTTCCTCTCGAGTACAACACAAATCTCGACTCCCTGCCTTGTCAGTGTGATGGACATAGGTGATTCTTCTGATATTCCGTGGGAGCGAATTCCAAATCCTTGGTGCAGCTCCCGTGAACGCTCTATCGTAAGTTCTTTTCTTACAGAAGAATGCTGGTTTCGGTAAAAAATCCTCATATCCCCTGCGGGTCTAGTGCCTCCGGACAGCGTAATTTTATGGGCCAGGTAATGTGGAGGTTTGTGGTGTATTGCCTTGTGTGTAATACATGCAATTTTTAGCTCTATTCTTGCCTCGTATGGTAGCCAGTTGAGCGCATTCAGATGTGGAGTGATGTGGTCATATTTTTTTGTTCCTGATATAAGTCTAGTTGCTGCATTACGACAAGCTTTTAGGGGAGCTGTTGAGATCTTAGGAAGTCCTGATACAGTTGCGCATTCATATTCAATTCTTGATATGACCAGGGCCTGGACTGCCATTTTCAGATCATCGGGATCGATGAATGGCTTCAGTTTTCTGAGGTAATTCAGATGAAAACGAGCATTTCTGCTATTGTGTTGATGTGGGCTAGCATGTTTAATTCTTTATCCAGGGTGATACCAAGGGATTTAGTTGAATCAACTATAGTCGGGGTACCATTCAGTGCCGTGATCATCTTGATCCATTCTTTAATCTTGGCTGAACTTTTAGGAGGAGAGATCAGAAGGAATTGGTGTTTTGTGAGTTGAGCTGAAGATGATTGTCAGCTAGCCATTCAACGGTTTTCTTGAGTGCTTGGCTCATAGTGATGATCTCTTCCGGTGAAGATGTCTTCAGGTTAAACAGTACAGGGGATAGAGTTGATCCTTGTGGAACCCCTATTTGAATCGGAGATGGTGGGGTTAGCTTGCTGTCCACCAGTAATCTTTGCGATCTGTTCTCGTGGAAGGAATAGAACCATTTCAGGACTGTTCCCGATAAGCCCATCCTATTTTCCAGGCGTTCTAATAATTTGGGATGGTTTACTGTGTTAAATGCAGACGATAAGTCAAGAAGGATCAGGAGACATTATTTGTGTCGGTAGGGCAGGGTTCCTCCCTTGTTCGCTCCTTAGGTTTGAGACTTTTTCAACGCTATTCTTGAGTTCTCTTTACCATGAGCTGGCTTTATCAGTAAAGAATGTTGAAAAATCTTCACAGTTCAGATCTGATCTAGATGGTAATAGGGAAGATTTGGCTAATTTGTTTGATTGTTCTTTTAGTAGATCGAAGAGTTTCCTCGGTTGGTTCTTTGCATTTTCAAGTTTATTTCTAAAAACTTATTTTTTTGATTTAAGTATGCTTTTATTGTAGGTTTTTCTAGACATTCTTGGTTGTTTTAAGTGCGGGGATGATGGCGTTTGTCTCCATTTTCATTCTGTTATTCAGAGTTTACATCTTTCTTCATGAAGTGATCCGTTGAACCTTGGATTTTTATCTTTGCTCTGTATTCTTTTAAGTTTTAGAGGGGAAATATCGTAAATTATTTTCGATATCGTACTATTGCAATGGTCCGTGAGCTCGCTGATGTCCGTCAGTTCAGAAGGGGGTTGAAGTTCTTTCTCGCCTTGTATTGTTAGAATCCTCGAGTTCAGATCTCTAGTGATTCTCATCCAGTGTTTGGGTTTGATTGGTTGCGAGATTGTTTTATTATTTTTTGGCTGGTATTTGGAAAGTGATGATGTGGTGATCAGACCAGTCACAAGGAACGATTGAGATTGCTTTCTTTCTTTGGAGATGATCCAGAGATGATCCAGTCTAATGTAGCTCCTTTGGAGTGGGTTGTTGGGGTACATGCCTATACTAGTGAGTGGTCAGCTTGGAATCCTTCAAGAATGTTGACCTGATTATCTCGGATGTCGTTCCAGTGAAGATTGAAGTCTGCTAGAAACTATAATTGGAGTGAGGTTCTGAGTTAGTTGTGATAATTTCCATTAGATGGTCTATGAAAGTTAGGTTTTTGCCTGGGGGGTGATAGAATGTGTGTAGTTTGTACACTTGGTTGTCTGTGAATCGTACTGTGAGCCCCTGGTATTCACATGAGTCTATAGGGTCTGAGAGAACTTTAGAGATGGTAATGTTTGATCTGTGGATACAGGCTACTCCTCTTCCCGTTTTGTTTAGCCTATCTAGTCTTTCACTGTTATAGTTAGGTGGTAATCTAATAGGTGTCCTATACATTTAGTATATGCATACTGGAGCATACTCAATTTGGAAGATATTGAGTCAGTCTTTCGTGTCGTCAAGTTTCTAAGAACTGCTGTACGGGCCCGCAAAACGATGAGTAACCCTTGAAGAGTGTTTTGAAATGCATGGGCTCTTTTAGAAACCTGTTGTTTGTGTTTTAAAATTTTGTGCATTTTTGACCAATGCTACTGAAATTGTTTTATTGTGAATATGAATTTGTGCTTTTAATTTGTCGCATTTGATGTGCTTCTATGGATATGGTCCTATCCGAATAAAGCATTTTTAAAATGAATTGAATTTAAACCTTCTATCAGGGAATGGAATTCTCCAAGTGCACTGGTACCAAATCCCAATGGGTCAGTAAGGTTTTGCATTGACATCAGAGAAGTGAATAAAATATCCCAACTTGACACTTATCCACTCCCTAGAGTCAATCAATACTCTGGTTCCCTGTAAGGGGTACAAGCAAGTACCACTTAGGGAACAAGACAACAAGAAGACAGTCTTTTCCACCCTGGGGGAGTTGTATCACTTTACTACATTGCCTTTCAGGCTTCATCGGGCCCCAGCAGCATTCCAATGCATGATGAACGCCAACACAAACTCCACAAATTGTTTCTGCCACCTACATAGACATCATTATATACAGCTCTTCATAGAATTAACTCTTAGAGCATTTGAAGGCTTTTATAAAAGCTCTGGGTACTAGTGGGTTAAAGATCAACCCAGCAAAGAGTCACTTAGAAGCCAGAAAGTAAAATATTTTGGATTTCTTCTTGGGAAATCCAAATTTGACCCCAAGCTGAAAAAATAGCAGCCATTTCTAAAGTGCCATTACCCAGAAACAACCATGCACCTGCACCATCTAAGAGTATACCCTGTCATGTGGTGCCACCTCTGTTCCAAACACTTGGAAGTGGGCCTAAGGTGCTTGCCAGCAGAACCAATGCATCTCCTCTGCTGAGCGGTGCATTCCCAAGCAGAACCGATGCATCGCTGTTGCTGCATGGATTGAAACTGTTGCAAAGTCTTTCATCACCCGTAGTCCTCGTACCTGATGCACCACCCTGACAGCATGGTGCACAGGCTGCTCATATCCCCATGTTGTAATAATAGAAGTGGACAAGGGGGGGAATGTGGTCCTAATGGACACTCAGGATTACATAAAAGAACTGGACAGACAATTATCAGACATCATATGTCCGACTGGCTCGTAATCAACTGCCACAAATCACATCCCTGATTGAAAAGAAGCTTAAGATCTGGCTTGACTTGTGCCTTATCAATGATTTGATATTTAGATGTGTGCCCCATCCAAAAGCTCCTTGTATCTATGCTCTTCCCAAAATATGGAAACAAGCCCCTTTTCCACCAGGGAGGCTGATTATTTCAGGGATATGTTCTTCGACGGAGCATATATCCGAATACATTGATATCTTTTTGCAACATTTAGGGCCTCATGTAGGTGGGCTTGCATTTACCACTTCATAAATACCGAACCATACCGATTCGGTATTTATGAAGTGGTAAATGCTATGTAGGTAATGAGTCGGTAAATATTACCGATTCGGTAAAATTCGGTAATTACCGAATCGGTATTTACCGATTCGGTAATGAGGCATACCTTCCCATTGATGGGAAGGTATGCCTCATTACTGAATCGGTAAATATCGATTCGGTAATGGGGGAACACATGCAAGGGTGGCAGGGTGTCACATTGACACCCTGTTGCACCCCTGATTCGGCCATGTGTGCACATGTGGCACACATACATGCCCTAAAAGTACATTTCCAACTTGTTAAATACACAACCCCCTGCCCTTGGGATGTTCAGGCCTGTCCAGGGCCTTAAAGGTGACTCACAGCTCTAAAGAAGGAAGGTTTGGGCCTGGCAAAATGTTTGCCAGCTTGAAAAGGCAGTTTTAGATGCACACCAAGGCTCTGCAATGGCTAGCTTGAGTCATGTGTAGAGAGCTACATAACTGGGTGTTACACGCAGTGCTGCATGTTCACTAGCAGCATTTAATTTACAGGCGCTGGACTCATGTAGCACACTTTACTAGGGACTTATGAGTAAATTAAATATGCCAATGTGGTATAAACCAATGTTACCATGTTGTAGAGAAAGAGCACAAATACTTTAGCACTGGTTAGCAGTGGTAAAGTGCGCAGAATCCTAAGGTGACCAAAAACAGAATCAGCAAAAACAAGATGTCTGAAGATAAAAAGGGAGGGGAAACCATGCCAAGGATGCAAGGTCAAACTGAATTTTTACAGACATTAGGAATGACATAACCAGAAAGTGAAAATTGAAGATAAGTGAGATCTAGTTGAATTCATTGCTACTCTCTTACAATCATCACAAAATGTTTGCTGTTTGGCTGGATCATCATATGTAGTAGTAAGTGACTTTAAACAGACATGTATGAATCAACCCAAAAGGTGCATCCAACGCTGATCACAGGTTGCATGTTGAAAAATGTCCTTCTGTGATCTGCAGTGATTCTAGAAACATCCTGTGAAAGAAAAAAGAGTGTTACCAGACCAGTTTTTTTCCTAGATTTGATGACAGAAAGAACTTTCAGTAGGTCCATAAACTCTAATAATAATAAAATAATACCTCTGAGGTTAGTAGAGTTAGCAAATGTAGACAAAGGGCCTAGTCTATGTGCTCTCTGTATGTTAAAAGAGACACTCTCCATATCAATTACTTTCGGCACAAAGAAATTGAAGAAACAGTGTAATAACCCTCAATGCCTTCTGGTAATCCATGAATTCTTAAATTAGTCCATCTGCTCCCCAAGTCCTCTTCTTGTCTCTTGAGAAGATCAATCTCCCTCTGCATTACATCAATTTTAAGAGTTGTATCCTGGATTTTACTAACTCGCTGTTCAACCTCTGTAACCCATTTATCCATAAAAGAACATGAATCATCTAAAGTTTAAAGGCATTTGTTAGTCTCTTCCATATAAGGCTTAAGGGCTTTAATCTCTTTTAGTAGTAAATCCATGGAGGAAATAGGCAAAGTCTAGGTGGGAGACAGTGGATCCTTTTTTGGCCTCTGATTGACATTAGAAGACGATTTGATCACATGGCTAGTTTTAGGAATCATCAGAGCAGAGGCGTCTATGGAAGAAATAGCAGCAGCTTCTGCTGTCAAAGGCTCAATGACATGGGCTAAATAGACTTTGAGTAAAAATTGTGAAAAATTGCCAGCCAATTTATGTCTTCTAAGTTTCCACATACAGAAATAGACACAAACTGGAAAAAAGATGAGTAGTTTAGTCAATATTGCAGCATCCAGGGCACTATGTAGGGAGAGAACACAAAAAGGCTTTCAAAGGATAAATGCAGGCAAGGACTTCATTTACACAAAGGTATAGCAGTGTTTTTACCAAGATGTTATAAAAATTAGCATGGGGAGGCCAAAGGTGAACTTTTCAAAATACGCAGTCTTCAGGAGAGGAGCACAATGGTATCTATGATAGTGGGCGCTTCTGAGAAGAAACAATATGCGCAGAGAGCTTCATGATGACAGGATGCCCAGCTTGAAGAAAAAAACCCTTCAGTGAGAGAGCATGACAAAGGAAGTGATTTTGCTACCTGCTTCCACTGTATTTTGTAGTGTGAGATGTGGCGGTCACTTGAGTACCGTCAGGTGGTAGCCATCTTGTTGCAGCACCAAGCCATGCCGTATCCCAAATGTTGTACTTCTAAAATATAAAAGTACTTTTACAAAATTAATTTTCATTGGGTTGCTTAGGTTCACATTTTTTTGTATGTTGTAAATTCAATACACAATTAAAAAATCACTTGCAAATCTCAGATAAAAATGTCAGTGTCTTGTTGTTTTTTTAAAGCCATCTACTGAGATAATCTTTTATAGCATTTGGACTACTGCTTAATTTCTCTGTATTGCCAATTTTATAAGTGAAATTGAAGTGCATCTTTTCTGGTGTTCACAATATGCTTACATTTTGTGTGCTTTGTCCTTGCAGTACTAGAGTAGTAAGTCAATAGCCAATAATCTTTATTCAATCTCCACACATAGACAATTTAAAAAAAAGCATATGACAAGAGCTTGAAATAAAAACATGATAAAATATGTTCCATTAAAAAAATATTATAAAAATATGTTAATAACATGCAAGAACCACCCGTGATGTGGTACACTTTGAGTAAAAGTTACATTTACATTTAAAATTATTTCACTACAATGTGGCTTGTTTTTTGGTTAATTTAATCAAATTGATACAACAATACATTAAAACATTTTAGGAGCCAAAAATAAAATTTGCCTCTAATGCTACTAAATGGAAAAACATCTTCCAGGGAAATTGCAATTAATTAAAATGACAATTAAATTAACAATGAGATAATCAAAATGGAAATGGTTACAGTAATGTAAAGTAAAACAGAAAAGGCAACATTATTTAATATCATTTTATTGGTTAGAAAGGGGAGGAACACTTATTAACATGTGCATAATAAGGTGATAGTGGCGAGGAACTGACCAATTTATGATTAGCTTTATGTTAACAGTGAAATGCTCCAAAAGAAAAAAACTAAAACACTTGGGAGGTAAGGAAATTTCAGATAAGCAAATGGTAAGGAATTGTCATTAATAGTGTAGGACCTAGATCTTCAAAAATGTTTGTTCTGAGCACTACATGAACAAAATGTGTACAAGGTGAGACCATGGCAAGCTTTTGTGGTAAGGAAGGGGAATCCGTAGCACTGCCTGAAGTGTACCTTTTACTTAGCCCATAACCTACACTAGATGTAAATTAAACAGCACAAATGCATCAAACAAAAACACAGATTGCTCAAAACACCTCTGTGTCCCATTCTATAATAAGAGTGCATTGGGCACTTCACAACCTCATTCCATTAGTGCACCTGCTCCTGCTGCACCTATTAGTGCTATTGTCCTGGCAGGCAGGCTGCCTCCTCTGTCACTTTCCCAATCTTCTGAGCCATTGCTAGAAGGCCCAAAGTGATACGTTGCTTCCCCTTTAATATAAAAATGCTACTGAATTATCACCGAAGTGCAACATATGCAGCAAAACCAAAAACCTGTCTCTGCTCATGTCCACTACGAACCTGAGTGTTGCCTAAACCTGTGCGATTTGGTCAGTACAATTGTATGATTGTTTTGTGCACTATTTCCATTTTGCCCCACCAAGTGAAGGAGGAGTCCCTCGGTGTGCCCTAAAATGACACCTGAGAATTCTCCATGATACCTCAGAAACTGTTCCGCATACACATTTTTAAGGTGCACTATTTCCTTTAGGAAGTTTTCAGCCAAAAAGGAACTGAAGTAGTTAATAGGCCAAACAAATGATGTATTGACTTCATATCCAGCATTTGCAGTGAATGGGAGAGTTTGGTGCAAATTAAATTGTGGCGTTGGCAAGTGAGCTATCTGCCAATGATAGGTGTGGAACCTGCCTGCCCTCCAGATTGGGATATGCTGCCACTATCTCTCCGCTGGTCCAATTGTGCTTGTGAGTGAACATCATGACTGCCATGACCATGTTTTGCAGAATCACTGGAGGACAATTCATCATCAGATAAAACTCCTCCGACTGAAAAATCACTTCTAGATTCTGTTCTGTGATCCTCTCCCTCAGCTATCAGTATCAGATGAAAAGGCTCTTGCCAGAGAAGCTAATATATAGACGCTTACGTTGTTAGAGGCTCTCCTGGGCCCTGTGATTTAGCTCAGATACCTTAAAGCTATTTTAAAAGCGAACTGCATATTTTAAAATTGAACTGTTTATTTTGAAACTGAACTGTATTTTCTGTGACTATAATTGCACTTTGCTTGCTAACCCCCCTTTTGTTGTGCAGGTCAACCGTATGTGCTTACCTTGCCCTCATTTGTGTATTCGCCCTGATCTGTCCCCTGGCTGGCGATTGTAGCGCCGCCCGGGACCCGATCTTGGCCGCCATCTTGGGTGAGGAGCTTGGAGCGGAGACGAGGCGAGCGGACTAGCGCTCGGCCCCTCCCGCCCTCAGCCCTACAAAAACCTTCCTTGTGTCTCAGTCTATTGATAGACGCTTACGTTGTTAGAGGCTCTCCTGGGCCCTGTGATTTAGCTCAGATACCTTAAAGCTATTTTAAAAGCGAACTGCATATTTTAAAATTGAACTGTTTATTTTGAAACTGAACTGTATTTTCTGTGACTATAATTGCACTTTGCTTGCTAACCCCCCCTTTTGTTGTGCAGGTCAACCGTATGTGCTTACCTTGCCCTCATCTGTGTATTCGCCCTGATCTGTCCCCTGGCTGGCGATTGTAGCGCCGCCCGGGACCCGATCTTGGCCGCCATCTTGGGTGAGGAGCTTGGAGCGGAGACGAGGCGAGCGGACTAGCGCTCGGCCCCTCCCGCCCTCAGCCCTACAAAAACCTTCCTTGTGTCTCAGTCTATTGATAGACGTTTACGTTGTTAGAGGCTCTCCTGGGCCCTGTAATTTAGCTCAGATACCTTAAAGCTATTTTAAAAGCGAACTGCATATTTTAAAATTGAACTGTTTATTTTGAAACTGAACTGTATTTTCTGTGACTATAATTGCACTTTGCTTGCTAACCCCCCTTTTGTTGTGCAGGTCAACCGTATGTGCTTACCTTGCCCTCATTTGTGTATTCGCCCTGATCTGTCCCCTGGCTGGCGATTGTAGCGCCGCCCGGGACCCGATCTTGGCCGCCATCTTGGGTGAGGAGCTTGGAGCGGAGACGAGGCGAGCGGACTAGCGCTCGGCCCCTCCCGCCCTCAGCCCTACAAAATGGCCTCCCCCCCCCGGAAGCGCAGCGGACGAGCGCAGCGGGCGCGTCGTAGGCGCGCCGGAGTCTCGCCTGAGTTAAGCCCGTCTGCGCCCGTCCGCGGCCTGCCGGGCTCAGGGTCCTGGAACGCTGCTCCTGCCCTCACTTATTCAGCTGCTACACTCAGAGCACTACAGCACTTTCCCTGCGCTCTCTCCTCTACTGCTTGGGATCGCCTAGTGTCTCTTGGCATCTCGGCTGACACACCTTCACCCCCACTCACATATCAGGCTCTGTCTGCCCCGACCCAGCCTGAGTCCCGGATCCGTATATTTTATCTTAATACACGTTCCCTCCCTCAACACCATTCTGACATATTTCTTCTCCTGACAGCCGAGAACCCTGATGTCCTGCTGCTCACCGAGACTTGGCTATCTGACCTCTCCCTTCCTGATATCCTGGCTGCTCTGCCACCTAGCTACTATATGCTGAATGCCAATCGGCCTTCAGCTCGTCGCGGTGGAGGCGTGGCAGCAATCATACGCAAAGATCTCAAATTCATTGCGTCCTCTTCGCTCTGCCTTCCAGAGGTTGAGAATCTTGTCATCAGCCTAGCTTCCGAGGCTGGAGCCCTGACTCTCATTGTTCTGTACCGTCCTCCCACTCCTATGCCTTTGTTCTCTGCTGCTCTCAGCGAACAGCTTGCCGCCCTGATGACTGCCTCTGCTCGTATCGCCATGTTCGGCGACTTTAATTACTGGTATAATCAGGCTGACGCCGGCCCTCATACTACTGAACTGTTTGAGGCACTCCTCAGCTTAAATTTGACCCAGCATGTCACTACTCCCACTCACATCGGGGGCCACATCTTGGATCACATTTGGTCGCTGGGGGTATCGCTCTCTTGCCCGACCATTTCTCCATGCGTCTGGTCAGACCACTCGCTGATCGAGACCTCTATCTCGGTGAATGGCCCGGTCAGACTTCCGCCTTTGGAGGGTGGGGTCGCTAGGAAATGGAATGCCCTTGATCTTCCTGCCTTCCTCTCTTTCCTTGCAGAAACTCTACCCCCTCCTAGTAACAGCTCAGGCGTCAACGCCTTGGATGTTGATATCACCCACTGGCTCACGACAGCCAGCGACCAATTCGCCCCCACTTCTCGGTTCCCTCGCTCCCGACACAGTAATTCCCATAAATGGTTCAACTCAGCTTTGAAATCTCAACATCTTGAGCTACGCCAAGTGGAGCGTAGGTGGAGGCGTAATTACCTCAGCACCGACAGGGAGGCGTACGTGCTTGCACGTAAGGAATATAAAAAAGCTATCATCACCACTAAGGCTGCCTTCGTTTCCAAGAGAATACTAACTGCCCCTAACAAATCCAAGGAGATATTCAAGGTTCTTGCTGAATTAACATCAGACGCCAGGACACTCCCCAATCAGGCGCCTTCCGCTGAGTCTTGTGATGCTCTGAACTCTTTCTTTATCGATAAGATCTTGATAATTAAAAATTCTATTCCTCACTCTCCCTCTCTGGCCACTGTCGTAGCCCCCTCCATTAATGCTTCTACTCTGACCTGTTTCCCCTTCCTCGACCCCGAATCCCTAGTACAACTGGCCACACGTGTGAAATCTGGCTCCCCTAAAGATTGCCACCCTCCTTCAGTGCTTCGGGAGATCTGCCACACTTTTCCACACAGTGTTCTACCCCTACTCAATGCCTCTCTCAGCTCTGGAACAGTCCCCAGGTCGTTCAAGGAGGCCATCTTGGTGCCTCTGTTGAAAAAGCCTGGTGCGGACCCTGCGATCCTCGCAAATTATCAGCCCATCTCCCTCCTGCCCTACCTGTCTAAAATCCTAGAGGCACATGTCACTACCTGCCTCTCGCAATTCATTGAGGAATCCAACTTTTTAGAATTAAATCAAGCCGGGTTTAGACCAGCCCATTCCACCGAGGCTGTCATTCTTGCCGTGCTGGACAACCTCAGAATTAACGCCGACAGAGGTCTCTCCCAGGCCCTGGTCCTATTGGACTTGTCGGCTGCATTCGACACGGTGGACCATGCCATCTTACTCCACCGTGTCGAGTCAGCGGGAATCCGTGGGCTCGCTCTGACCTGGGTCAGGTCTTTCCTCGAGGGAAGATCTCAAGCTGTCAAACTGGGCCCTTTCACTGCTTCCAGCACCCCGTTGCTCTGTGGCGTCCCCCAAGGATCATATTTGTCTCCCCTCCTTTTTAATTTGTACCTTCAACCCCTTATTCATTCCTTGGGTAGGTGGGACGTCACCGTGTTCAATTATGCGGACGACTTACAAATTATTTTTCCACTCACCTCCCCTGACGCCATCATTAATTTCCAAACGGTCATGTTACACATCCAGCACTGGATGAATCAAAACCAACTGAAGCTCAATCCAGGGAAAACTGAGCTCCTCCTTCCCGGGAGGAGCATCTCACATTGGGGCCCCCAGTTCTGGCCCTCCGAGCTCGGCCCTCCGCCTTCACCAGCTGATTGTTTAAAGAGTCTCGGGGTCATCATTGATTCTCAGCTCACACTTAAGGCCCAGGTGAGCGCTGTAACTTCCGCCTGTATGTTCCAGCTTTACCGGATACGGAAAGTCTCCTACCTCTTGACCCCGGAAGCCTTGCTACAGGTTATAATAGCACTGGTGATGTCCCGTCTGGACTTCTCCAACTCCCTGTACCACGGCCTCCCAAAATCCCTGCTATCTAGGCTACAGCTCATTCAAAACCAGGCCGCAAGACTCGCCTTTAAAATCCCAAGATGGCAGTTGGCTAGACCCCTGCTCCACCAACTACACTGGCTGCCTATCAGCGAAAGAATAGCCTTTAAGGTTTGCTGCTTGGTTTTTAAAGCTCGGACAGGTCTCTGCCCAGCTTTCGTGAAATCTCTGGTCACCCCTTACTGCCCCTCCCGTACACTGAGGTCCATTAATCTCCAGCTCCTGGTCATTCCTCGCTTCAAACTTTCTAGACTAGGTGGCCGCAGCTTCACTCACTTGGCTCCTAAGCAGTGGAACTCTCTCCCACCCCTCCTTAAGGCTGAGTCCTCTCTTCTGCCTTTCAGGAAATCTTTGAAGACTCTGTTTTTTTCACATCCCCGTTAAGCCTCTCTGTACATCCCCGTGGTCTATCAGTGCCAGGAAACTTATGGTGACAGTGCGCTTAATAAATCCCCCTTAACATTAACATTAACATTATACAGCAAAGAAAAACTATTGCTTCAATTTGCAACATATACATTACCACCACATATATTGTGGGGCAAAAGGTGAGGTGTCTTTACCCATAGTTCTGCCTTTGTATGATTCACATTTTGCTTCCGTAAAGCACAGTGCAATGTGTCAGCCCACACCAGACTTTCATCAGATATTGTGCCATTCACATTTTGCTTCTGTCCATCAAACCAGACATCGTGGCGCAAGAGATATGCCCACTCCAGCAATGGTTCTGCCACTGTGCCATTCACATTCCCCTTCCTCTCACAACAGCACAGGGCAAAGTGTCAGCCCACTACAAACATTGATGTGTTACTGCAGTATTTACATTTTGCTTCCACTCATCACAGCATCATCATGGGGCAAAGAGTAAAACCCACTTCAACCATAAGTGTGCAACTGTGCAATTCACTTTCTTCTTTCACCTACCACAGCATAGGGCAATTTGTCAGCTCATTCCAAACACTGATCAGTTTCTGTGGCATTTACAATTTGTTTCTGCTCATCACAGCACACATCATGGGGCAAAGGGTGAGCCCACTTCGGCCATAGTTCTACCAGAGTGCCTTTCTCACTTTACTTCAGCCCACTAAGAGCTGTGTCAGCGCACTCCATTTTTTACCAAAAGACTTAGGGGAATGCTGGGTGGAAGGAAGTGTGGGACTTCTCACAGATTCCAGAACTTTCAATCACAGAAATATGAGGAAAATATGTTTTTAGTCAAAGTTTGAGGTTTGCAAGTGATTCTGGGTAAAACAATCTGGTGAGAGCCACGCAAGTCACCCCATCCTCAATTTTCCTGTGTATCTATTTTTCAAAAATGTAAAAGTTTGCTAGGTTTTCCTAGATGCTGGCTGAGCTAGGGCCCAAAATTCCCAGCTACCCACTTTGCAACCGACTTTGCAGGAAACCTGTCTGTTTCGAGTGGACAAATGCAATGTATCCATGTTGCATTTTGGTCAATTTCCTGGTGCAGGCAATACCCGCACAAGTGAGGTACCCTTTTTTATCAGAAGACATGTGGGAACATAGGATAGTAGGATATTGGTTAAAGCCAATTGGATATCGCTGCATACCTATTTTTCCCTCTACATATTTCGCCATATGAACTGGTCTATACTCTGTAAACAATGGAAAAACATTGTACGGTGCAGCTCAATTGTTTGCTTTGGGTGCCTCTGGTTCTTGGAGAACCTGAAACCCTGTATATACCCACAACCAAAATGTTCTAGCGATAGTATAGGTATATTCATTTTATGTTTTATTTTGTGATGTAATTGTAGTATGTTTGCCAGTTTTTTTCTTCTTCTCATACTCTGCTCAATAAAAAATAAAACTAAATGAAAAAATATAGTGCTTTAGTAAACCGGCCATTGTGACAAAAAGTTACTGGTGAAAACATTGACACAAATGGTTGTTTTTCCTTCTCGTTTTCAATATTTCTATATTTAAACAATTAGTTTCTGTGGGAACACCTTGGGGAATCTACACATATGAACCCTAGCTGAATTCAGAATGTTGTATATTTCCTAGAATTATGTGTAGTTTTCCAGGATCACCTATGGGATTCACACTGTTTTCCACCCTAAACTGAATGTAGGTTGATAGTACAAAACATAGGAAAAATAGGCTATCTCTTTGAAAATGCCAACACCGGGGTAAAAAAGAGGTTTTTTTATTCAGCTCTGCATGATCCTGAAAGCTGGGAAGATGGTGACTTTAGCACAGCAAACCATTTATTAACGCCATTTTTATGAAAAAAAACAGACCCGTATATCCAGAGCACATTTTCCTATTTTTCCCCAAAAACTCAAAATGTAGCTCTATTTTGGCTATTTTCTTGGTCCCCTCCAGGCGAATCCTCAAATCCTAGGTACCTTTAGAGTTTTAAGGATTCTGGGAAAAAAGGACACACATTTGGCATGGATAGCTAATGTGGACAAAATGTTATGTGTGCTAAGCCTGAACAACTCCAAATAGCTAAAAATGGCTTAGCACTGGCGGAGGGTGTACTGCCCTTCCTCCGATGACCCCTACTCCATTAGGCAATTGGAGGAAGCTTTCCATAGATGGAGTCAATGATTGCTCCGTCTACAGAAAGCAGATGTTCCTACTCACTCTAAATCGGGGACAGGGCACTCCATCATGTTTGCAACGGACTTACCTGTCTGTTAAACTCTAAATCACCCCCTTTGTCTTCTATCATGAGACCATATTCTGACTTCTGTTTTTTGTTAAGAATTGCACCTTTCTAAGCTATGTTTTTTCCATTCAAATTTTGATTTTTAGACTCATGCCAATGATCCCTTGTCTGAGACAACCATGGATGTAATACATGAGATAGGTTCTGTACTCAACTCTTGGAGAAAAATGTTATTGGCATCGAATTTCTTTGTAGTATTCTTGCACTTTAGAGCATTTGGAAAACAGATGCTTGAAATATCCTGTCTGCTGAAATAAAAATCCCATGTATCCTATAGGATTTATATTCAGGCGGACAGGATATACGTCACTGTTGTGACTGAGTAACCCCTCCGCCTAGATCTAAATCTGGCCCTAGCTCGTTCTTTTGTAAGGCAGAAAAACTGTGTGTGTCATTTGTCCTCGGTGTTCTGACTGTGACTTGGATATCTCCACCTCAAAAACTCTTTTAGTTAACTGAAATGGGACTTCATTGACAATAGGAGCCAATAGAAGCACATAATTTCTCTTCAACACACATTTAGAAGAAGCTAAGCATGTGTTTCTTATATTTTGTTTAACATTCCTTTATGTTTAACTTATATAGGATTTATTAGGTACACAATACTGGTAAAGGTGACCTGGAACAGGGTACAACTGCACAGCAGGTGGAGGGAATACATTTTAATTAAAAATCCAGGTCTTCAGACGTTTTCTGACGACTGCGACAAAACTTTTTCCCCTTTGCTCTCTGATAAGGAAAATAACGTGGGCTAACAGAGGACCCCTGAATCACTCTTCAGTTAAGAATTTTGGGAAGGGTGACAAGATGACCATCTGAGAGTGACTTTTCGGAACGGAAATAAAGCAGGTTCTCTATCGGACACCAGTCCTATGGAGTGTGGAAATAAAAGGCTGCGAAAACGTTGTAGCAGGAAAAGTGCAGTAATTCCGATCTGAACCAGAATAAGTCTGAGCTCATTGTTCACTGCTGGAATATGGAATACCAGCTTCCATTCCATGCATAACGTTAAGGCCAGTTTAGGATGAATCTAGCAGGTTTTTGAAAAAAATAACTTGCAAATTCACTTTTGTTCTGCTGTCTTAGCAGCAAATTAGAACAAGGACTTAGTACGAGATTTACTGGGTAGTGAAGCAGGGCCTAGTTTTACCATATAGAGCCCCAGGCCCATTCTGTCCACATCTGAAGCATGAGAGTCTCAATTGCCCCAGCCAGCCCATAGCCAGGGTTGTGCTAACAGTGTCCACACTATAGGAGTTGGGGCCAACTGGGGCTTTCAGCAGCTTTGGAGACTAAAATAGAGACAGGGCTTAAAATAAACAATAGCCTTATAAGGAGCTTCCACCTTAACCCCTTGTGTGCCCCGCCCTTTCCCCGCCCTGTGCCGGGCGTTGAATTAGCGGGCGGGGTTCATGACGAGATAGTCTCGTCATGGGCACAGCGCAACCGCGGCCCATGACGAGACCATCTCGTCATGGGCACTCAAGGGGTTAAAGCTTCTGAGAGGCGACACAAAGTGTTTTTGATAAAAAGTTCAAACTTTTGTTATGTTCTACGGCCAACACCTGCCAAAATTAGATCTTGTGGTCAACGGTTCCTCATTTCAAATGTATAAAAGGACTGCTTACTCTCCAGCTTGGTGACCACCTCTCATAGTGTACTATTTTCATCAAAGAGGTGCTACCTGTTAACCGTTTTATTTAGCATTTTGATTGAGGTTGAAATGCTTCATTGTACTTTGATGTTCATTTTCTCTCTCTCTCTCTTTTTCTTTGGATTGCCGTGATTTTAAACTTGCTAGATTGCATGTTTTTGTTCCTGATCTGCGGTGTGTCTTTGACACGTGTCACTTGCTAGACTGCTTGGTGTTATCTCTGATTAAGTGATGTGTCTTTGACATTTTATTGTCTAAATTGTTTGAATAAATGGTGCCACTCTTGACTCAGTTCCTGCATCTCACACGTGGGTCTTGTTATTTTAGAAAGCACATTTTGGCGCAAAATTATGTGGGAAAAACCACCCTCCAATAGCTGGCAACCATGGAAAGGGTGTGCATAAGAATCTCCAGACTGTAATGAGATGGAAATTTCCTCTGTGCCCGTGGCCAGAGTTTACCCCTCGTTGGCCCTTCCTGACTGACCCGCCGGACACACACAGGTGAGTCAAAGTGCCCTTTGCTTTTTCTTTTTGCCTTGCCTCGGTGTAGTGTCTGCCTGTATTTGGTTGAGGGCTTACAGGTGCAGTACTGCCTACGTCACTGTTCCTTGCTGACTGGTGTCTTGCCACGACAAACAACCTTTTTTTTAAATATTACACATGTGAGCAGGCACTGACTAGGATTTATTGTCAGATTTTGAAGTTTGAGGTTGTGGTTCCAGTGCACTGTTTTAATATTATGTATTTTTCTTCATATCGCCTGTCTAACAAGATGGAGATTGCTTGTCTCACTGGTCCGTCGGTGGGACATGTCATGTGAGTAGATAAGGCAGGAAAAGTCATATCTCTCATGCACCTCGAGGCATGCCAGTGTATCTTCTTCGATAACTGATGTGAAAGGTCATGTGCCTATTTAATTAGTACAAATAGGAAAAGGGGAATCGCGTCTTGCGTCTTTCAGCTCTTGCGGGTTCTGAAAGGGTCAGAACTCCTAAAAGTGTTCCGTTCATGTCTGGTGACCGTTAAGGGAGGTTTAGTGCTGAAAGTATTAGAAATCTCCTGCTTCTGCAGTCCTACAGAGTTAAAAAATGTTAAAGGTTAAATAGACTAAATAAATAGTTTTGTGAATGGGCACCCTGCTAGCTTCTCATACTTTTGCATAAAAAAAACATTTCTGACTGTGCTACAGAATAAAGAGGAATTATTTCACTTTCAAACATTTCTAACTGCATAGCAAAATAAAGAGGAAGTACTTCACTTTCAAAACTAGCTCGTTCTTGGCTTCCTGCGTTCAGCATCTCATAGAAAAATTAATTATTCCTATCTGTCAACATTTCTTACAATGTATAGATTCGTCTTTTAATTCTGTTTTCTGGCACAGGAGTGCACAGTCTTGCCTTTTAATTTATTATGAAGGAATTGTTTTGAGAAAATTGTTGCCTTTTTGCACGGCAAGCTCATGGTTTTTCTATCTCCACGTTTTCAAGTGACTCTGTTGTGGTTCCTTTTAAGATCTGGTGCAACGATTCAGAGTTGCATTCCTTGTATTCAAATTGTGTTTTATTTTTTAGTAAGACCAAATCTAGGTGTATAACATTGTGTAAATGTATATGTTGTGGGCATGTTGGAGTGCTCCATTCTGTTAAGTATGTATGTACCCTGTTAGTTTGAGCTCAAATACCCTTTTTTTGTCCCCTGCCCATTATATCCTGTTGGTAGAATAAAAACATTTAAAAGTGCATTGTTACATCTAGCTCAAACACCAGTGTTACTTCCTGTCAATGAAGCCTTTAGAAAAAAGATTAAAATACGCTCACCAATTAACGTATTAGACTGTGAATAAAATAAAGACTTTCTTACATAAATTGGCTGCAAAAAAAAGTACTTTCAAATACAGCCAACACTAGCTTCCCTGTAACGATTAACGGCAAATTAAAGTAGGTCAACTGCGCTAAAAATAAGTTCATATGAAGAAAGCAGTTAGAAAGAGGACATAAGTAAGTCAGCACTTATTGCACAACAGACCAGTAGCCCTCCTTAACAGTCAATAGGACTAAATAGCACCAATTACTGCACAACAAAGTGACATTCTGTAAACGGCCCTAATACGTTCCACTAGGCAGAAGAAAAAACTATATATTTATAGTTACTGAAAAACTATGCTCACATGACCCACAACCACAAATACCCCAGTGACTCATCAAATGCCCCTACTGTTCAAAAGCCCAGACGCTGTCCCTCAATGTGTCCCATGGCCCCAAATGGACTAAGACAATTTGAAAGAAGAACTACCGCCATAACAGGAGGTGCTGCTAAATGGATAGCAGCCTTAGAAAAACATACAGCTGGTATCACCCAAGAGGTAGGTGACATTAGACGCCTGCTCACCTCCCTGATTGGAGTGGAAGCAGTAGACATACTAAAAGCAGGAATAAAAGAAACAATGCTAACAGAAGCACAATATGACGTCCCAGTTACACTCCAAGTACCCTGATATGCATTAGGAGGCAACACGCAGGGTGTTGCAGCCCACATGCAGTCACAGACTCAAGCAATTCAGCCCCAAATAATGTACTCCTACTTGCGTCCAATTAAACAAAAGCGTATGCAGTAAACAGTACCATACCTCCAGGCACCAGCAGTAGCCCGAATGCAAGCACCCATCCAGGAGGTACAGCCACAGAGCACACACAGTTAGCTAATGCAAGAGAGATTTTGAAAGTGTGGCTCATGAACTAGGAGGTCAGTGATACCTTTCAGTATATATATATATATATATATATATATATATATATATATATATATATATATATATATATATAGCCTTATAAGGAGCTTCCACCTTACAGCTTCTGAGAGGTGATGCAAATTGTTTTTGATACAAAGTTCAAACCTTTGTTATGTTCTGTGGCCAAGCACCTGCCAAAACTAGTCCTTGTGGTCAACGGTTCCTCATTTCAAGTGTATAAAAGGACTGCTTACTCTCCAGTTCGTTGACCACCTCTAACAGTGTACTATTTTCACGACAGAGGTGCTCCCGGTTAACCATTTTATTTAGCATTTTGATTGAGGTTGTAATGCTTCATTGTACTTTAATGTTACTTTTCTCTCTCTCTCTCTTCATCTTTGGATTGTTGTGATTGCATGTTTTTGTTACTGATCTGCGGTGTATCTTTGACACGTGTTACTTGCTAGACTGCTTGGTGTTATCTCTGATCAAGTGATGTGTCTTTGACATTTTATTGTCCAAATTGTTTGAATAAATGGTGCCACTCTTGACTCAGTTCCTGCATCTCACACGTGTGTCCTGTTATTTTAGATAGCGCATCTCTGCACTAAATTATGTGGTTAAAACCACCCTCCAACAATAGTGGGGGGTCCAAGGTATGTTTATTCTTGTAGAGGAACCACTTGAGCCTCTTTCCAGGATAAGGGAAGCTGACACTCTTGAGTGATAAGCTTAGCAAGACATGGCCCATGGCCATGGTAAAAAAAACGACTGAGCAAGGATCTGAAGGTGACAGACTTCATACTAGATATAATCTTCATAGTAGAGTCTAATGTGACAGGAAGAAATTCATCTAGAGTGCTAAAAGGCGGAAATAGAACCCTGTCTTAAGACAACTATTAGAGATGAATCAGCTGTGGTGCTCATGAGCAGTTTATAAAAGGCTTAAATGTTGCTTAAAAGGGAACTGAAATGCATTCCCTAAGATGGATGAAGAAAATTCATGAAGAATTTAAAAAATCTCTTAGCAGAATTATGGGAGATTTAAAGCTGAGTTATTTTAAAAAAAACAACCAAGGCTTGTCTAACAGCCACTTTGTTTTTCTTATGAGTAGTCGTATAACATAGATTAGCAGCTACAGTTTAATCCGGATGGCAGATGCGTTCTAATTTTGTATCCACTTTTTAATAATAGAAGCTCTTCTTACTGTCAAGATACAGATGGCTTCATGTGATCATGGCACAGTTGGATGGAGTCAGCATGGTGTCCAACGACGCAGTAAGACAGGTTCTTGGAGCAGTTTTTCATGTCACAGGAATTAAATGAAATACAACGGAAGACAAAGTTTGCTGGTATCATTCTAGCCCACGGTAAGACAACTCAGCTGTCATACTAGATTGGAGGAGGAGAAATCAGGTGTAATACATGAACGATTGCATGAGTGGAACTGGTAACCTGGTGCATGTGTCTCTTTACAGTGCTGGAGCATGGGAGATTTCTTACTGCTGAAAAACAGCGTCCCCTGTCCACAAGTTTGCGACCCCATTACCAGCAGCTAAGTTGTTTTTGAAGACAGTGCACTGAGTAGTGCCTCTTTCAAATTAGATGGTGCAGTCCTAGGTGTCCATCGTAAAGGTGTTGACAAACCTGGTGGTAGTGTGGTTCCTTCCCAGGTGTGGATATAATCAGGGATCTTTGTCCAGTCTATTCCTTCTGCCCCTAGAAAGCGTTTAAGTTGAATGTATTCATTTGCGTTGGTGGGCGCCAGTGTGTATTTATTCCCTCTGCAGTGCCTCTAATGTTTTCATTTCCCCACCCTTAAACACATCCCCATGAATTCCATCTCTAGATTATCCCATTGTTTAAGGTCTTTCGAGGCCATCCCCTTCCTCAGTGGAGTTGCCATTATTACCTTTCCCTGCCCTCCAGGGCGTTACTGGCTTCTTCTCATCCATACAGGGCTACTTGTGTGGGAATAGGCAACAGCTTCCTATTCTTTTTTCTGTAGGGTAATTAAAGTTGTGTCCCTGAACTGGAGGCTAGCTACGTGGACCTGAGAATACTGGGTCCTTTTCTGCTGCTCTTTTACTAGATTTCCGAGACAAATTGGCGAACACTTTCGATCTGTTCAGTGCAGATGGACAGTGCTCTCTGGAGGGCATAGCTGGATCAAGGCTGACTTGGTAATGGTTGGCATAGGCCGGGTAAGCACTGCCTGCACCCCTCGGGTGCTGTAGATGTCAGGCAGGACCCGGCTGCTCTCCTGCACATAGCCCCTGCTGATGTCCCTGGAGTGAGCTCAGATGTGCAAATCTGCACCCGATGAACCTGGGCCTGGTGTCTCCACATCTGGAATTATCAGGTGCGAAAATACCAGGCTACATGTTTCTCTGGGTAGATTGCACAACTCTTACTCAGGGCCTTGATCTTTTCTAGCCTGTTATATTTGATCCTAGGTTCCTAGATAGTTACACAAATACATATTTGATTGCCACCAGAACCTCTGTTCCACTCAGACCTGTGTATGAAGTTCAGCATTTTTAAATTATCAGATGTGGTAAAGACTCCAATACCAGGACAAGTGATTGAACTCCCTCTGCATAGTTCTCAATGTTCTTAATTGGAAGGACTTGACATTTTCACAAACCAACATATAGGTAAGACATAAGCCTGCAGAAAATTGGACACCCGGCTAGTTCCACTTGGTAGGTCTTCTCTTACATGGAGAGCTAGAGCTTACTTCATTTGACCCCAGCTATTATTTTGTGACCAAATGAAACCTATGCACGAAACACAAGTCTTGGGTTGCCTCTGTTTTGCACAGTTATGAGTGTGTTTCCCAAAATTCTTATCAAAATGTAGATTTTTTAAATATTATTTGTGAATTAAAAAAATGTTTCATTATTTGTGTATATGTTTGTTAAATGGTTGTTTCGAGATATTGTTTTGTGGTTCAAATCATCAAAATTGCTTAGGCGGGGGTCCCAGAATTAAAATAATGACTCGGTAGGGATCCCCGGATTTCAATTAGGATTCAGTGTGGGTCTCCAGATTTCAATAATGATTTAGGGGGGGTCTAAGTCAAAACTTAAGAACCACTCGTCTACAGATTTCCTACAAAACTGAATACAACATCACGCCTTATTCCACAGGTGGACACACCATACTCAATAACAACACAAAATGGTGGCAGCACTTAAACGCTGCAGCCAACCATTTTTCCCAAATGTGAGGCTTAAAAAGGCTGCTTTCAGTTGCAGCACTGCAGTCTTCTTTCAGCAGTGAAATACCAATTAAGTTTCAAAGAGGTGATCTCTTTCATTTAGGCAGTTCATTTAGTTCAGGTTTCATTGAGGTACTCTCCTATAATCATGGCCTTTTTCTTTCATTTACTGCAAATGCTGCAGAACATTTCAAACAGTAAAATACTCAAGAACCTGTTCCAGCAAAGTAGCAATGAATGGATGCAGATCACCGACCTCTGAACCCACAAGCATCAAAAACATAAACACGGACCTGGCAGCACTCAGACAAAGCAGGACAGAACTTCCCATGAGTGTGTGTCTTCAATAACTCCCCGTTTCATTCTGACAGATGTTGTTTATCCCTCGTGCATTCATCGTGTATTCATTATCTACATCACAGTAAGATACTGGTGTCTTTTCATTCAGCTAATCTCTTCTCAGTTAAACAGATATCACAGTTCGAAATTCACAGTAGATAATTCCTATCATTACAATTTCACAATTTGCTTTTTTTTAATGAGATATTCAGAGGAACTTACCGTTGTCAGGTGGTGTTGACTTCGAATGCTGAAAAATACATCAAATGGCAAAATGAACAAATACCTGTTGCTTTATGGGAACTAACTAACTCCTTTGGGGCATGCAACTAGCATTGGAAGCTGGGATTTTTAAAGGCATGGCCGACTGAAAGCAATAAAAAAAAGCAGCACAGAAAACGGACTAAGCACAGGTGTGTGCCTTCAGTAAGGTCGCATAGCATTGTGGCAGAAGTCCTTGCAACTTGCATTCCCCTTTTCAGTCTCTATTTAGCAATAAAATACTTGTAAGTATTAAATTAACTATCATTTTCTGTAAAAAAGAAATTTAAAATTTCCCTGAAGTAACTCGCCTGGCATCATGCCATTGTGATTTATTTAAAGCTCTTCCGAGAAAGCTAACATTGTCAGGTGGTGCTGACGTTGAATGCTCAGAGCAATTCAAACGGCAAAATACCAAAGTACCTACCACAGAATGGGAGCAACTGCAAAGTGAAGATCACTGGTCATGGAAGTCATCATTTTTAAAGATATAAACACAGACTACGGTAGTACCTAGACAAAGCAGCACATACATCTCAACAGGTATGTGATCAAAATAAGTCCGAATCGGTAAGGCCTTTTATCATTGTGGTATGTCTAGTTGTTGCATCTTTCATGTCCTTTTTTCAGTCTAAACTTAGAAGCAAAATGCAGAGCTAGATCATATATGGTGTTCCTGAAGGATCAGTGCTTCACCCCCTACCTTCGCTATTTTACACTACTTCACTGTCACCTACTATCTCTTATTTTGAATTACATGCACATTTTTAAGATGACAATTTACAAGGTCCTTTTTTATACTCTTTTTTATACTTCTTCTATTCTTCCTCATCTCTCTGCTAGTCCTTCTGCTATGAAGAGTTGGATATATTCTCACTTTCTACACTTGAAAAAGTCTAAGATGCAAATAAGTATTTTTCGGCTTGTGGGATCTTTTTAAACTTCGTCTTCAATTTCCCCTTCTTCTATTGCGTTCCGTCCTTTGGCTCATAAATGAAGCAGTATTACCCACTGGGGGATGCCAGTAGGCAGTTATAGTTAGGATGTAGTTTCCATCGGAACAGCCTTTTTTCATTTGCCAATAACATTTGCATCATTTGACGAATCCTCTTGACGAATCCTCGCTGAATTTTCAAAACCAGTTTGATGTTCACTTCAGCTGCTCTCTTGAAAGTTTAGGGGTTATCCGTTAAGTGGGGGCTGAGAAAAGGGGGGCCCAAAACACATATTTCCCATGTTAATTTCCATAGGAACTTTAGACATGGCTACAGCTTGAACTACTGACCGGAAGTACACCAAATTTGGCAGGAAGGTAGATGTTGGTTCGGGGAAGTGCCTTTTTGTTAAATCGTGTAAATCTGTTTGCTAGTTTCGGAGTTATATACAACTGGGGACGGGAAGGGTGTGCGACTTTGACGCGTTGCTAGGCGAAGCCACATGACAGGAGAAGAGCTGTCATTGGCTGCACGCAAACTTTTGAAAATGTTGCAGCCGCCATTTTCTGATGCAAGCTGGTCCCGCGGGATTATTTGAAGGGTAAAAAAACATAGAAGGGGTCAGGGTAGGAGTATGTCGGTGGGGTCGTGACTCCAATGCAGCTCACAGTGTGGCCCCGTGTAACATCGCAGTGAAGTCGCGCACCCCAACTAAACAGCCGCCATTTCATGAGGCAGTGACAGTCCTGGGGGATATATGGGAGAGGTAAAAAGTTTATAAATGGGCAGGGTAGGGGTACCCTGACTCCAATACTGTATTGTAGAGGTTTGTAAAGCATCCCCTATGAGTGTTGTGAAATGTGGTAATCATTTTTTTTTGCAAGCTCTTGGAGTCACGACTCCATCGCGGTGCTCGGCATGGCCCCCCATGTAACACAGTGGAGGGGCCGTAAACCTTGACAAAATAAATAATACGAAAAAATCCATTCCAACACTCAGTCATACATTAATGCATGCTCTTACAGAGTCAGACAGATGGTCACACATTTACTCACAGGCCCACTCGTAGATGCATACACCCACTGAGAGACCCCCTCAGAGAATCACACACCCACTTAGAGGAGGACTGAAATGTACTCACTCACTCATTCACAGTGTCATGCACCCACTGGCAGACCCACTCAGAAACTCACAGAATCACTCACAGAACCACTCAGAAACTCATGTGCCCACTCGTAGACCCAATTACAGACTCACACACCCACTCACAGACCCACTCAAAGATGCATGCACCCACTCAAACACTCAGTCACCCAGTCACTCACCCACTCACAGATTCATTCAGAGACTCACACATCCACTTGGAGACCCACTCTGAAACTCATGAAACCACTCACTGACATACTCAGACACACATACAACCACTAACAGACCCACTTAGAGACTCACAAAACCACTTACAAAGCCACTCAGAGACTCATGCACCCACTTACAGACCTATTCAGACACTTATGCACCCATTAACAGATCCAATCAGAGACTCACACATTCACAGTCATACCCACGGAGAGACAGTCATACACCCACTCACAGACCCACTCAGAGACTCATACACCCACTCACTGATGCACTCAAACACTCATGTAGTCACTGACAGATCAACGGAGAGACTCATGCACTCATTCACAGATGCATTCAGAGACTTATGCACCCACTCACAGACCCACTCAGAAACTTACGCACTTGCTCACTTCAGGTGTAGCAGGCCAAAAATAGCCCAGGGCAAAAATACCTCTGCCCATATTAAACCAGGGTATAGTTTGGCCCAGTCCAGAGTATACGGGGGGGGCTAAAGTGTCCTAGGCTAAACTATAGCCGGGGTTTTAAAATACACTGGGCCAGACCATACCCCACCAGGCCAGAATATGCCCCACTTGAAAGATGACACAGAGAACCAAACCTTTTAATTATAATTAAACCTTTCATAAATAATTAATTGTTCTATGGCAATTATCAATACAGAGAACAACCGACAACAAACTTCTGCCGATATCTAAAAAGTGTATAAATGGAAGTTAGATTTTAAATTTTATCAATTGAAGTAGTTGCCGGTCTGCTGGTCGGTGAGTCGTTGCGCCTCATCCTTCGTGTTCTTTATACACTTGTTATAGCTTGCCTCTGAGCTGCCTGTCGTACCGTTGTGAAATACCGGCAATTTTGTTACAATTTTTTTAGAGGTGTGTCCTTGATAGCGATGCTAGTAGCACATTGCGCGCGGTTGTAACCCTTAGGCGTGGTACGGACATCGGAGACGCACACATTGCGTGCGTTGTGCCGCTAACCTAACTAGAACAGGTTATGCGGACGTAACACAAGTGAAGGAAGCAAGTGAAGTTGCTGTGAAGTCGAATACGCCTGCAATTCCATTGAAGTGTTGTTGGAAGTCACGGAATCGTAAGTTCACAGTTTGATAAAAGGTTAACTGAGCTACAAGTCTGTGAACACCAAATGTATGCAGTTTAACAATGTACACATTACGTAAAAGAAGATCTTAAGAGGTTGTCTCATTACACCCACTTGTATATTGAATTATTTATTTTTCAAATTATTTTGCATTTAGTTCTCAACCATGGAAGACCAACTGTATGACCAGCTTGTGAGATTCTACACTGCAACATAACAAAAGTACCCCCAGTGCTTTAACTATCTACCTCCAGAGAATTGTGTGAATGCCAAGTCTCAGTTTAGACAAACAGCTAAGCCATATCGTGCTGAAGGAGGGATTCTTTATCATGGAGAGAAGGAAGTTCTCACAAGGAGCCAAATTCCATATATCATGAAAGCATGTCATGATAACCCACTTTCTGGTTGGCATTTTGGGCGAGATAAGACGTTGGCCAAAATCTCTGACTGTTATTACTGGAAAGGAATGAAGAGTAACATTCACCCACATGTCAAAGACTGTGAAAAATATTTTTTCATAAATCCCAAAATCAGCAAAGAAGCTCCACCACTCAACAGTATATCAGTGCCTGGAAAAGTATGGTGCCTAGTCAGTATTGATAGGATCGGTCCCCTTCAGGAAACATCAAACGGAAACAAATATATAGTTGCTGCCAGTGATCACTTCTCCAAGTGGACTGAAGCCACAGCTGTTCCAGGCAACAGTGCCAAGTCAGTAGCAATTTTTTTGTACTCCGTCATTTGCCGCCTTGGTTGTATGGACACTCTGATTATTGACCAGAGTTTGTGAATTCGATAATCAACAACCTGATGGAGAATGTTCGAACAGATCATCACGTTTCATCTCCCTTCCACCCACAAACAAATGGCCAATGGAATGCGACAATCGAACACTCAAAGAATCTCTTAGTAAGCTTGTCAATGACCAAGGGAACAACTGGGACCAGTTAATCTCCAGTGTTCTGTTTGCATATCACACATCTGTGCATGCCTTGACCAAGTGTACTCCATTTGAGGTCATGTATGGACATTCATTGCATGGGTTCAAAGATGGAACCACGCTGGATTGGACCCTACACAGTTGTGGAATCCTTGACCAAGGAGCGAGTTAAATTTAAGAACAATAAGACTGACAAGATACTGAGCAACACCTACTGCGCCAGCAACCTTAAGATTTACCAGTATGCAGAGGCTTCTCTGCCATCCCAGTGACTCTGCCGATGAACGCCCAAAGGAAAAGACACTCAAAACACCATTTGAAAAACCAGACAGTTATGACAGCTATATCTCAGCGAAACACAAACAGACGAAGAATTTCAACCCACTACCAAGTTCAGGAAGAAAGTATCTTAGCACTACTCTTGGCCTTACTTTTGGTAGGGCTGTATACTTTGGAAGAACAAGGGACCGTGGACAACCACAGCTTATATATAAAACCAAAGGTGATGGAAACTGCTACTTCCGGGCAATAGCGGGCCATTATATATATATATAAATTTCCAAATGGGAGTGAAAAGGATAATTAACTGCTGGATATAAAACTTTTGGAAATTTATAAATATTTTTTTTAAATGGAGTTTACCCAAATTCATGGGAAAATATGCATTTACGCAATACATTATGCAAATGTTGAAAGGAGCAGGAGGAGAAAAAACACAAGTTTGATTATTAGTATTTCATTTATGTCCATTGTAAATTGTAACAGCACTGCCACTTTAAAAGTATCACAGGAAATCCCAAACGCTGTCATGTGATCAAGGCAGGCGACTGCCGCTACGCATTATGGCGAGATCTAGTTGCGGTCAGTAAAATAGAATTTGCACTTACTTTTGGGTCCGCTCTTGATTGTCGGCAGCAGACGACGAAGGATTCGAGTTGTGGCAATATATATATATATATATACACATATTTCAGAGGGCCATGGGGCCTGCAGAGATTACTGGGTCCAACCGTGGTGGTTGAGGCCTTTAACTCTAGATGGCCCAGGAGCTGGTTTAATATGGGTTCTGAGCACTTGGGCCAAGTACCCTTTTGGACTTGACTCTCAGGGGTAGCTGTGGTCAAGCAGTCAAGACTCCTGCAGGGGTGATGTAGATACAGTTCAGTGAACATGACTCATATCTCAAAGTGCAGACAGCACAAACAATAAAATAACTGTCAGCCAAATACTTGCTTTTATAAAAAAAAGTTGTATTTTATTTCTACCTCTACACATGCAAAGAGATACACCATTCAAATGCAACAACACAATACCTCTTGAGGTCAGGGCTCTAGTAGTTGGCAGGTGAATCACTGTCCCACCATCCTTCATGTTATAGGTTCAGGGTTATTCCCCATTCAGTGGTGGCTGTACCAGGGAATGCAAACTATCAGGCCATGCTCCAAGAGTTCCCTTTTGACTCTTCAGGATTTCAGTCAAAAGTGACTATGGTGCTGCAGCACCTTCAGCAGCGAGTTCCTCCGGGCACCAAAGGCCCTAGCCTTACTAGCTCTTGCAGCAAAAAAGAGTTTGGTGTTACAGCGGGTCACATCAGCGTGGACACACATAAGATGAGATCCTGCTTGAGAAAGTCAGGCTTTTTGTGGTAAACTCAGCATCAGGCAGGCCTAGGCTAACTGTCCGAAGTGGCATGGGCAATGTCCCGGGTGATCGTAGAGGCTTCCAACAAAGCAGTACATCAAGGTCTCCCCGGTGAGGGCAACCTACCTTCCCAAGCGTCATCTTAGTCAGCTTGGAGTCAGTCAGGGCACATTCTTCGGTGCAGCTATACCTGCTGGACACAGCCTCACTCCATTACCAAAGTCTTTGATGATTTAGGGCATGATTACAACTTTGGCAGAGTGGGAGCAGGCTGCAATTCCAGCTCCCCGCTCCCACACCACCAAAGATGTCCGCACACCGCCCGCCAGATTACGAGTTTCCTCATGGTCTGGTGGGTGGTGCTTTGGCGGTCCCATGGTAGTGCAGTTCTAAAGCTCATATGTGAGGCCTAGCACTGTGGTGCCGAAGGAAAGCCAAAGCCCGTTCCTGCATGGCATGGACTGTCTAGTCCATGCCGTGCAGGAACAGGGGTGCATAGCGACAGTGGGGCACAACATGTGCCACTGTGCATGCACCCCCATGCACAGGAGCACCAGGGTACTTTCCTGAACGCCAGACTTTTCATGGCGGGCTCACCACCATGAAAAGTGCGGCGGTCTTGAAAGTCATAATATGCTTAGTGGTGCTGCAGCGGTACCACCAGCATATTGCTGCCCCTGACCGCCATGCCACCGCCAAGGGATCACAGATCCCCAGCCTTTGTGGTGGTCCTGTGGTGGTGGGACTGCCAAACTCGTCATGCAACAGTCGTACTACCAGTGCAGCAGTTCCCTCCACATCACCGTGGAGCACCAAACTGGTAATCAGCCCCTTAGTCCCAGCCGCACCCCCATCAGCACGTGGATTGCCACAGTACCTTCCAGCTACAATGTAGACTCCTCAGATGCAATTGCCGACACCACAGCAGTCCCTCCTGGCATACAGGATTGCTTTTTAGGCGTTCACGAATCCTGGAATGCTGGCCACAAAACCTCTTCACCGTTGGCCCCCTCCAGCATACAGGGTCACCGCAAGGAGATTATGTGGGCTCGGTGCCCTCTGCACAATGCTCGATACTGGGCACAGTTTGCTGCAATCCTTTCAGAGCAAATGGGGGTCACCGGAAACAGTCCAGCACATGGGTTACAGCCCAATCGGTGCAAAACTCAATCCTCACACCTCGCACAGGGAGTCCTACAGTAGGGCTCCCCACTGGATCCTGCTTTCTCCAACATTCTCCTCTTCTTCACAGCGCACTTGGGTCTTGGCCAGCAGGCAGGCACTAGTGCTCCAGGCTCCAGGGTATGTGGTCATCTTGGTTTCCTGGGTAATGTCCTGTCACCAAGCAGGGAGACTAGCAGTCCTTTGCCCCAAGTCCTGGTCATAGGCAGACGTCTTGCAGAGCTTACCCTTTTCACAGAGCCCATCTGGGTGCTTGGCAAATTACCATTTCTGGGGGACTCAACCTCCCAATCTTATAGTCCTTTTCCAAACACCAAATGTAATTCAAGGTGTGGGTCTTTGAAATTTTATTTTATGGTTCTACTTCTTTAGAAGTGGCCACTTCTACATTTCATCTACCTTCATAAACAAGGTCTGACACAGCAGGCATGATTCCAAAGCTGATTGTCCACAACACAATTCATGGGAGTGACCAGAGTTCACACCTGAATGTCAGCCACAGTTATAAATGAATCAAAAGGTTAATCCCAGACCCCCAGCCCTACTCTTTATGATTCCCTCATCAGCCCTATCTCCCTTCCTGAGATGTGTCCAGGCTCCTTCCTTGTGATGTATAACTGAATCAAACAGCAGTCCCTTGTAATGCAAAGATAGTCACTTCCTTTTCCCTCCTGTGTGTCCTCAACCATCTCACAGGAATGCAGCGATCCTTTAATGTGGGGTGATTCCTCTCCTCCTCCTCTCTTCAGCAGGCAGGCCTTGGCTTCCTAAAATTGAACCCAGGGTCCTCCATACAATGTACCATTGCAGGCACACTCACTCTCCCAGCACACTTTCAGTGCAGCACTGTTACCTTTTATGCATTTTACCATTACATGTATACATGTATTCAGCACGCACTCAAACAGCAGGCACCGCTCAGTATTTAAGCTTTTCTATCATTAACCAGGGTGTTTTCTTTCAAAATACATGCACTGTCAGCACACATACCAATTATGTGCACACTGCACAACACTTCACCCTTCATGCTTTGTACTCAATCAAGCACACATACACTCAGCACATGTTTTTTACACCCATGCACTGCACACCACTACAGCTCTCAGGTAATGTATTCCGCTCATGCATACATATACCCAGAACATGTTGTAACAACATATGAATTGCTCTGTACTGCTCCAGCCTTGTCCTGTACCCTTCCCAGGCAAATATAAATCTAACGGATAATCACTACTCCTGCGTTGCGTAGCACACCAAATCTTACCTGACGTAGGCCAAAGCTGAGTGAGGCACACAGCAGCTGAACTTTAAAAAAAG
Organism: Triturus cristatus; assembly: GCF_964204655.1. Taxonomy (NCBI): domain Eukaryota; kingdom Metazoa; phylum Chordata; class Amphibia; order Caudata; family Salamandridae; genus Triturus; species Triturus cristatus. Next base: position 681,969,695 of record NC_140587.1, read on the forward strand.
GTGGGTGAGCCTGTAGACCTCTCTCCAGTGATACAGTTTACTACTACTGGTGACTACATTGTATGCTGCCACCAATGCGCTCGTGCTTAACTCCTGGTTTAGGCGGTAGCCTTCCACCACTATGAGGGTAGCAATTCGGATGCCTCTCCTGGTTCAACAAGACTGCGATCCGTGAGACAGGCCCGTATCATGGTGCACATGAATGATCATTGTTTACCTATGACAAAAATCAGCATTAGGGATCCAGACAATAGTACAGTGGGGCACTCAGGGCAGGCTACACTTCTCTTACCATGTACAGGACTTTTCCATCCCAACAGGTGCTCCTCCAGGATCAGAACACCATGAACCAACTCCTAAACTGGAGAGGTTGGGTGGTCAGATTGCTAAAACCTGCAGGAAAATCAATCAGCATTCCTGTGGCCCAATCCCTCTCTGTGCCCCACTACAAAGTCTAACCTTTGTAAAGAAATAGATCATCTCAACAACTTAAGAATCGCTCCCTCCATAGCCATCAACCCTTCCAGTGGCTTATGATCTGTTTGCATCACTAATTTAGTGCCAAACAAATGTGGACAGAATGTATGACTTTCCCGGACTCCGGCTGATTCAGACGCCTTGTCTCTATTCATTAGACCTTCCAAAGTTCCGCGTTTTGCTCGCGTTTGGATCACGAATTGATTAAGATCCTGACCTCCCATTTCGGATTTGTTCCTGCATTGACGCTTTCGCGGTCTTATATAAACCGGCTATACCCTTCCAGCACCGCCTGAACTTCTCAACCTGGTCCTGATGATGATCCTAAATTGCATGGATCGAAACGCCGTCGACTTGTCAGCTTAATTGATGGCACAATCTTGTCTTATGGTTCTATGAAAAATGAGAAACATTTAATTTCATTGTTAAAATTGAGACTAGAACCTCTGATTGCACTGTATATATTCACTTTCACTTCACCTTGCGCCGTCCCCTTGCTGACTTCACTTTGTCACTTGCGTCGCTGTCTCTTTGTGTCACGTACACTTCCCAGCACCAAGTACAATTTCGGGTTGTTTTATGCCAATTGATCTTGCTTGCAGTGCTGATATAACTGTAACATTCTCCTATTTATGATTGGTTAAATTTCTTAACCCTTTCCTCTCCCCCTTCCCCCTTTTTTGTATGAATCGTATTTAATACATGATGTTTTTGCTAAACAACTTTACAGTTTGAGAGTCTTCCTTTCTTTTCTTGCAATGTTATATACATGCATGTATAACTGCCTCTGAATGATACCAGTTGAGATATTTTGTTACTTTTTACTTACTTACCCTAATCTCAACAAGGTTTATGGGTTCACGCTCCTGTTGTTTTTTACCAGAATGTATGCAAGGCACACACTGTGGCATAGCTCTCCTTCTCAATACTACCCAGTTCTGCTCTCTGGGTAGTAATCTCCTACTGATAAAAGCTAGCAGAAGTTATCTACCTTTCTCATCCAGTTGAGCTAACACCGCTCCAACTCCTTTGTCAGAGGATACCATCTGTACAAGGAAAGGATGACAGTAGTCAGGCACATTCATGATACAGTGCACAATGCCTTCTTCAGTTCTTCAAATGTCTTTTGACACTCTGCAGACCACATTACCTTTCTGGGCTGCTTCCCAGAGGTCAGAGCAGTCAATGCCTTACCAATCCAGCCGTAACCTCAGAGCATTTGAAGAACACGTTAAATGAAAGGAACAGGATATAAATGAAATTAGACACACTCTGGGCATGCCTTGGGGCTCCCCAAATCCCATGAAGACATTCTTTGTCAACCATACCTGAGAGTGGCCATGGGTAGACAAGTCCGAAGGAACATTTTAAATCAATCAAATATTTATAGACTGCAGCAAATCACCTATGAGGGTCTAGAGGCGCTGTGGTTGTGTGCTGTTGCGTAGAGGTTAAATATCCAGGTCTTTAATTCTCCTCTGATTTGCTGGAGCGACGGTGTGGTCCTGAGGTGTAGGGGGAAGATTGTTCCAAATCTTGGCTGCCACGTGCAAAAAGGAGCGTCCTCCGCTGTTGGCTCGAAAGATCTGTAGGGTGTCTGCAAGGGAGAGGGAATCTGATTGGAGGTGCCTGGTTGGTTGGTGGAAGGTCAGGCGTTTGTTGAAGTATGCTCGTCTTTTGTTGTGTAGGGCCTTGAAGGCATGAGTCAGCATCTCTTCTGAATCAGGAGGCAGTGTAGTTTCTTGAGATGGGGTGTGATGTGGGTCCTTCTGGGGAGGTCAAGAATGAGTCTTGCACTTAGTTCTATATTGTCTGGAGTCTCTTCAGGAGGAGTGCAGTGATTCCTACATAGAGTGTGTTTTGGTAGTCCAGTCTGCTGGTGAAGAGGGCCTGCGTGACCGTCCTTCAGGAGCCCCCTGTAGATCTTGCAGAGCATACGAAGGGTGTGGAAGCAGCCGAATAAGACTGCATTTACTTGTTTCATGGCTAGCTTGATATCCAGGATGATGCTGAGGTTGCGGGCATCGTCTGTTCGATCGGCTCGGATGTGCTGAGCTCCACGGGCCACCATGTGTCATTCTATGTTGAGGTGTTGTTCCCAAAGATGAGGACTTCCATTTTTCCATGTTGAGTTTGAGACAGTTGTCCTTCATCCAGTACGTGACTTTCATCATCTGTCTGTGGAAGTTAGCTGTTGTGGTGGAGGAGTATTTGGACAGTGAGAGAATGAGTTATGTATCATTGGCATAGGAGATGATGTTTATGTCCGTCTAATCTGATGGTGTAGGCCAGGGGGTTCATGTAGGGACTCCGCAGATGAACTTCTTGGGCCCTTAGGTGAACGGTGGAAGACAGATTGGGTTCTCCCAGTAAGGTAAGAGGCGATCCATTTAAAGAGTTTCCTTGAATCCCAATGTGGTGCAGTTCTGTTGATCAGGATGTGGTGGCAGATAGGTCCAGGAGGTTGAAGGCTGCTGTTTCTCCATGGTCCAGGAGGGCTCTGATGCTGTCGGTGGCTGCGATCAAGGCTGTCTCAGTGCTGTGGTTAGCTTTAAGTGTGGCGTGGGGCAATCCAGGAAGTTGTGGTCTTCTAGGTGTTCAGTGAGTTGCTGGTTGATTGCTTTCTTGAGGACTGTTGCTTGATACTGGAACAGAGAGATAGGGCAGTAATTCTTCAATTCGGCTGGGTCAGTGGATGATTTTTTCAGGAGGGGCCTCAATAAGCATGTTTACAGTCCTCAGGGAAGGATGCCATGGTGATGAAGGTGTTCAGGACCTTCCTGAGCTCATCGCCGATTGTTTTGCTTCCGACGTTGAAGATGTAATGGGGTCATGGGCCCGTGGGTGCTCCTGAGTGCAGGGAGTTCATGGTGGAGCTAATGTCTTGTGTGGTGAGGAGTTCCTAGTGGGTGAGAATGTGTTTGGGGTTTCTGTTCATGGGTGTGAGCTGGTTGATGCTGTCTGCGGCAGAGGGTTGGTGTTCAATTTTTTCATGGATGGCCAAGATCTTGTCATGGAAGAAGTCCACGAGGTTGACGTACAGTTCCTGGGAGGGAGTGATGTTGTTCTTAGTGACTGCGGGATTGGTGAACTCCTTCACGATGGTGAAGAATTATTTGCTGTGGTTTGTGCTGGCTTTGATGCAGTCTGCTAGGGTGTTCTTCTTGGTTTCTTTCCAGAGGCGGTGGTACTGGTTGAGAGCGGCTTTGAAGGCGGTGCAGTCTTCTTTTTTTTGATGATGCTACACTTCCTTTCAAGTTGTCGGCAGTTGCATTTGGTGGAGTACAGTTGCACAGTGTACCAGTTTTACTTTTGTTTTGTTCTTTGATTTTGTCTGTCTTGGCGGGGGCGATTGTGTCTGCGCAGTCTGTGATCCACTGGAAGAAGCTCTTTGCTGCTTGTTCAGGGTCTTGTGTAGAGTCTGGGAGGTGGGAGCAGAGTGTCATTCCACTTCTCTTTACATGGATCTGGGGGGGTTTGTGCCAGGGTAGGTGTGTCCTGAGATGGTGAAGTATGCACTGTGGTGGTTGGGCTAGGTGAGTGGTGTGGTGTGGATGTAACTGACTCTATCGCTGGAGGTGAAGATAGGGTCGAGCATGTGTCCTGCATTGTGGATAGAGTCAGGAACGAGCTTCTTAAGGCAGATGTTGCTTATGCTTTCCAGGAGGTCAGTGGAGTTGGAATCGCTGGGGTCATCGAGGTGGAAGTTAAGGTCCTTTAAGAAGATGGAGTGCTCTGAGTTTATTGCTAGTGGGGCCATGAGTTTCGGGATGGCGTTGCGGAACCTGAGGCATGGTCCTGATGGTCTGTAGGCAAGGGTGCCTTTGATTGTGCTTTTTTGTGTCTGTGTGGAGTTGGAAGTTTAGGTCTTCCATTACCGGTGTCGGGTCATCAGGGGATGCCGCGCAGCGGATGGTGTTGCTGTAGATGATGGCGATAGCACCTCCCTGGTTGTTGGTTCGGTCTTGGTGTGTTATCTTGTAATCTTCGGGGATGGGGGTGGTGATGTCTGGTGCGGAGATGGGATTTAGCCAGGTTTCTGTGAGGCAGATGATGCCTGGGGTCAGGGTGTAGATCGTGACCCAATCCTCTGTGGCATGTTTACTGAGCGAACGTGTGTTGAGTAGGTCCTGGTGGTCTCGGTTGATTAAGCTGATGCGGGCGCATTTGCTGTGTCACTGGTGTTGTTAGTTGCTTAGGTGCTAAATGTGAGGCGGCAGTGTCGGCAGGAGAACAGTCCTCTGGTGGTACGCGTGTACATGCAGCAGCAGTGGTTTTTGGTGCATCCGGGATTCAGGGCTCCGAGGTCAGTGGCAATGCATCTTTGTGGGGTGGAAGAGCCATTGTTTCCTTGTGCTTGCAAGGTCCAGTCGCAGATGGGTACAGATGAACTTGCTTTTGGTGCATCATTGGCGGGCAGGTAACACAGTTGTGCAGCCGCACAGGGGCCTCCATAAGTAGTCCTGGGAGGCGAGAGGGGCAAGAAGGAAAGCAGGAAAGCGAGGAGCGAGGAAAAACTGGGCAGATGGCAAACAACTCTTGAGAGTTGCAGGACACCCAATCCAACTACGAGGCAAAATAGGAACCCAGAAAAAACCTGAAGCTAAAGTAAACCCAATATGTAAATTCAATCTACAGTATTATCTAAAGCAAACCCAAAATGCCCCAAATTTAAGCCACCGTGCCCTGCAGTGGAATCGAACCAGAAGCTTTGAAGGCTGAGAGCAGCAGTGCCTTCAGAGGAGCTTGGCAGTGGCAGCAGGGGTAGCAGCATGCACGACCATACTTCCGGCACTGCCTATATATGAATATAGGGCTTACTGGAAATTAAAATCACCAGGGCATATGCAGTGCAAGTTGTGCTCATATACCTTAGAATCAGTAGGACAATTTGTATGTTGCTGCCTAGCTTTGTTTCCTCAAAGACAAACTTTCGTAAGGCTATTATTCTTGCAGCATGACATAAAAGCATGCAAAGAGGCAGTGTCTTATACTTTTTCGTCCGATATCTCAATGGAGTTAGCACAAATTGGCAAGTTTTTTGTTATAGCTGGAAGGCTACTGCAGAACCATAGACCACACTTAGGTACAGCCCATCAGGCTACATGAACTACGAACTTCCATGAACTCAAATAATAAACCTGTGGATCTGAGGATTGGTAGACCTTTTATTCCCAAGGTATGTACCTGCCTTTATTCGTGTTACTGTCCATTTTCTGTCGACTGTATCTTAACCCGCTTCTTTGAAATATCCAACTTGGCTTGACTACACAGCACTTTCCACTTTGGAACATACATCAGGGCACAGTTTCTATCAACTTTTAACATCCCACACACGTTGACCATATTTTAAGACGCTACACTGAATCATTTGTCTGCATGGCATGTTGCACTTTGGAACATACTTGCACTTACTTGCACTGCATGATGCATCCAGTACTAATAATAATAATAATAATAATACAGCATTTTCTAGAGCGCGAACAGCTACCTCACAAGGAGGTGTCCCGGCGCTAGAGCGGCATAGACACAGAGACCAATTTTATGCAACTAGCGCGGTTGGGAGAAGAGCCAAGTCTTCAGCAGCTGCTTAAAACAGGATTCAGAGGGGGCCTGCTGAAGCGCAGGAGGTAGGGAATTCCATAGCGCTGCCACCTTGGCCGAGAAGGTTCTCCCTCCTAGCCGGGCCCTTTTTATTCGTGGAACTGCAAGCTGAACACGGCAGATGGAACGAAGGGAGCGGGCCTGAGTGTATCTCGGTAGCCGAGCTCTCAGGTAAATTGGGCAAGTGCCATACAGAGATCTAAAAGCCAGCGTGAGTGCCTTAAATTTGATCCTACTTGCTACAGGTAGCCAGTGAAGAGAACGAAGGTGCGGAGAGACTGAATGCTTAAATGGAATAAGCGTTAGCAGTCTCGCAGCCGCATTCTGGACCATTTGCAGTCGCTGGATTAGGTACTTTGGCAAGCCCAGATAGAGGCCGTTAGCGTAATCTAGTCTTGACGTTACTGTGGCATGGATTACTGTTTTTCGGCAACTCTCAGGTAGAAGTTGCAGAATCTTCCGTAGGTTCCTCAGCTTTCCTAGACAACATCCAGCTACCTGTTGGATATGCGAGGCAAAGGACAAATTATCGTCCCAACGCACCCCCAGATTTTTTGCTGTTTGACTAGGCGAAGGGGCAGGTCCCATCGCTGCCGGCCACAAAAGCTCAGAGGGGGGGGGGGGGGGGAACCTTTTCCAAAGAAAATCACTTCCGTCTTGTTCGCATTAAGTTTTAATTTGTTGGTGTTCATCCAACACGCGACGTCTTGAAGACAGCCCTTAAAGCTTGAAAAGGCCGCCTCCGACACCACCGAATATGGAAACGCCAGTTGGGTGTCATCAGCATATGAGATTGCCTTGACCCCCAATTGGCAATCAGCGTAAAAAGCGGAGCCAGGTAGATATTAAATAATAATGGGCTAAGTGCCGAACCCCGAGGGACACCACACCTGAGAACCTTAGGTGTGGAGGAGACGGTCCCCAGTGCTACCTTTTGGGTTCTCTGAGTCAGATACAACTGTATCCAGCCCAGCGCCTGGTCCTGGAGGCCTACCTCTACCAGTCGCTTCAACAGCCTTGCATGGTCAACCGTATCAAAAGCTGCCGATAGATCCAGGAGCACCAGCATGGCTGAGTCTCCCGAATCCATCGACCACCTCACTGATTCTGCCACCTCAATCAGAGCAGTCTCGGTACTGAAACCGGGTCTGAAACCTGACTGCGATTCATGCAGTATCCCGTTTTCCTCCGTAAATTTACTTAGCTGCCGCTGGATTACTTTCTGAAGCATTTTGCCCGGTGCAGCCAGCAGAGAAATAGGACGAAGGTTACTGAGGTCCGTGGGGTCCCCATTTGGTTTTTTCTTTAATGGGAGGAGGGTGGCATGTTTCCAAATCTCCGGGAACACCCCGGAGGAGATGGACGAATTCCAGATATGCTGTATAGTGGGAGCCACAAAGTCAGCCATTATGCTCCAGAGCTTAGGTGGACAGGGACACGGACAGGGATCGTCAGGTGACCCTGACTTACCACGTCTTAATTCCTGCATGACCGAAATCAGAGCTATAGGCTGAAATTGAGCCACAGAATCACCAATCGCCTCTTTGACAGCCAGATCTGTCTTCACCGTCCTCCTCTCAGGGCCGAAGGACTCATAAACTCGCTTAATTTTTCGGTCAAAGAAATCAGAGATGCTATCGCACAAAGTGACCAACGGAGGTAGCTCCCTCTCAATACATCTAGGTTTAAAAAAGGACTGAACCACCTTAACAAAAAAGGTTCCTTTATGCCAGAGCCGGTACTGCACTGATTCATTTGTTTACTGCTCCTGCCATACACTGTTTTGTTTCACTCACCGGTCCTGTCAGGGCCTGTGCCTGCCTCTAATTGTTTCACTGTCCCTTTTATGTCGGCTTTATCATAACTCGCTTCCTTGAAATACCCGACTTAGCTGCACAGCTGTTTGGAACATACATCCGGGTATAATTTCTAACAATTATCAAAGTCCTTCTCATGTTGGCCATATTTTAAATTGCTACTCTGCACAGCATGTGGCACTTTAGAACACACTTGCACTTATTTGCACTGTATGTTGCATCAAGTACTAGGAGTTCTCTTCATGCCAGGGCCGGTACTGTACTGATTCAGTCATTTACTGCACCTTCTACATGCTGTTTGTTTGATTCATAGGTAATGATATATAGCATTAAATATATTGAATGATTGCCAGAGGGCAGACAAAACTGCATGTTCTACATTTTAGTGATGGCCTTGATTTTAGTCTAACGATTTTATGATGTAATGTTAACCTGTGGATTTTAATACATTTATAGTTTGCGTCCTGTAGGTATCATGATGGATTTGTAAAGATCATAATTATTCATGTAATGAAAACATAATTCCTTCAATTCAATTCATACTTCCATAGTTGGCCACAAAGTTTCAGTAATACCCAGTGAGTCCTATAAATGCCCTCACTTCAGTAGTAGGTATCTCCCACTCCATCATTGAGCTCCGTTGAGTGAATCTTGACATCCAAAGGATGAATTTTCCCATTCCTCACCTCATACCGAAAATAGACTAAAGAGGACTGCCCCACCTGACACTTAGTGCCTGATTACGAGATTGGCAGGCAGGGTTACTCTGTCACAAAAATTACAGATATCCCATCTGTCAAATTACAATTCCATTATATCCTATGGAACTTTTAATATGGCGGACGGGATATCATAATCAAGCCCTCAGTTGCCTTGATGGTTAGTTTCACCACGCGTATCCTTGCCAACACCTGTCCAAGGTGCCTCAGGTGGTCCTTTCATGAATTGCTGAACACAGCAGTATCATTCAAGTAGACTACATAGAACTCCTACCATCCTGCAAGAACATAGTTCACCAGACATTGAAAAGTGGAAGGAGCATTCTTCAGCACAAAGGGCATCACTTTGAACTGATACAGCTCACCTGGTGTAGAAAATGTAGTCTTCTCCTTTGAATTTGGAGCCAAAGCGATCTTCAATTACCACTGTTAAGAAACAAGGTGGGCAAATACTTTCCAGCACCTAACCAATCCACAAGCTCATCCGGTCTGGGAATTTGATGGGCATTGGTTTTGGTTACTTCATTGAAAACTTGGTAGTCAACAAGTCAATAGACACTTGCTTCAGTGTTAGAACTGCAGGACTAGACCAGGGGCTATGAGATCTCTCAATGACTTCCAGGTCCAAATGTTGGCAATTTCCACCTTAATGCATCCCTGAACCTGGTCAGACATTCTGTACATCCAGCCCCTCACTGGCAAACTATCACCCATGTCTCTATCATGCACACAGACAGGTGTCAACCCTGGAGTCAGCAAAACGAGGTTGGCAAATGTCCCAACACCTCTCTACACTCTCTCTGCTGCTTGGGCACTAACTCAGGGGCTAACTGAACTCCTTCCACAGTGCCATCCTTCATGTCACTATGCAGTAAGTCAGGAAAAGACTCACTGTTTTGCTCAACTTAGTCTGCCATAACCATAACATGGAGGTAAGGCTTTAGCCTGTTCACATGGAACATCCTCTTGTGCCCACCAAGTAGTTTACATCAGGCACTTTCTGAGCTACATTGCATGGCCCACACCATTGTCCTCCAAAGATGTGGGACAAATAGGCTTTAACACCAACATCTCCTGACCTTCTTGATACCCAGTCAGCATAGCTTTCTGGTCATACCATTTCTTCATTAGTGTTTGGTTTGCCTGCAGGTTTTCCTTTGCCTGACCCATGTACTGTGCCTTCATCTTCCTGAGGCCAATCACATAGTCCACCATATTCCACTGTGGGGAGTCTGAGGTTCCCTACCTACCTTCTCTTACTAATGTGAGTGGAACCCACACCGTGTGTCCAAAAGTATAGAAGTTCAAAGAGAAGGAACCCTGCTCCCTCTGCGGAATCTCTCGATAGGCAAATAAGAGAAATGGCAGGAGAACTGCTCCAACAGACCATTGGTTTATGAGTAGGATACCATGGAGAAGTGGTATGTAGTCAGCTTGCTTACACATCTCTCTCACATAGGAAGAGAAGAAGTGGTTCCCTACAACTACAACTGGTAGAGGCACTAACCATGCCTTCATCTTCCCTCCTGTCTTACCATTCATATGGCAAGCTGGACAGATTGCACAAAACCTCCTGTGTCTCTGTGGATCCCTGGCCAGTAGAACAGAGGGTCCAACCTATCCTGATCTGATCCTGGGCTCCCTCCTGAAGTCCCTCAAGTGTATGGTTCTCCTCCTAGGACTTGCTGATATCTTCCCCGCTAGGCCTTCCATCAGCTAACAAAGCCTGCAGCTCTGCCAGCTACCCAGACTCCAACAAATAGCCCGCTTTGGGAGCCTCATCCTCCTCTCCTTCTGGAGCAGAAGCGATTACCTTGATGGCTAGTGCCTTCCCGCAGTCTGCCCTTTCCTACAAGCTACCTTGTTCTGGTCCCTGCAAATCAGAGATGATCCCAGCCTCACTCTTAGACTGACATGCAGTCTGTGCTCTGGTCAACACAGCTGACGTCCAATCCACAAAGGTTTCTGGCCCTAGCACCAAGCCAGGGGCAATACAATCACTGCTCAAAAGACGTACAGCTCCTTGCTTTTTCGTTATCTCAACATCAATCATGGCCTCCTTGCCATTAAGCTCAATCTAAACCCTGGCAAGTGGTTACTCCATGTCCTTTCTACTGGCTACCAATCCTGTATCATTGGCTCCAGGGAGTATCTCCGCAGGCTCAGGGTACTTTCTCGCAGAATTCTACAGTATCGCTGAGGGCAGGTACTTTCCTCTCATGGATACTTATGTCCTGCACAAATCCCATTGTAGTAGGATGGATATGATTCAGAGCATCTAGGTTGCTCTCCCAAATGCCTGAACTTCTAGGTTGAATGCAATTGGTCCATCTCAAGTGCCTTTACCCATGTGTAACATCCTTGCTATCACTGGTGTTGCTGTGTCAAGTTTTTACTCTTGACAGTCTTTCTTGTAATGTCGCACCTTGTGGCACATAAAACAAGTCACCATCATGGACTTAGAAATGCTTCATTGTCTTCCTTTCTCATGATGCTCCTTCCCGGGCACACCATTTCTATTCCTATATTTCCTGGGCCCACCTCGAGTCTCATGAGAATTACCATGGCCGTCACCCTCCGGTTTGGAACAGGTATGTGGAAAGTTCTCCCCCTTAGGCTTAGAACCATGCTGTTGCAGCCCTTTTTGAACCCTGTTAGCCAAATACTTATAAGCTAACACTGCAAGTTTTGTTGGATCACTCTATGCCAGATCAGAGAGGTAGCGCCTAAGTGGGCTAGAGCACTCCTCTGTGAGTTGCTCTATTACCATCAACTGGTTAAGGGACTGAAAATCCTTGGCTTCTATCTCTTTTACCCATTCATTCTAATCAATCATACACCATGAATCCAAGTCTCAAACAAAACACCAATTGCTCTCTTGCAGTCACAGAATCTATGTAGGTACTGAGCAGGCTTCAGTCCAAACCTTCTAATCGGAGCTTCCTTCATTCACTCATAGACCATCTGGTATGTCAGGGCATCCTCCCAATGATCGCTGTTCTTTCCAATGGCATGCGCTGCATTAAGGCAGCTGCCTTAGACACTTCATTTAAGACCTGTGCTTTACAAGCAACCTCAAAGCTCACAAACCATTCCAAAATATTGTGATCTTCCACATACACATGCCTAAGATCTTTAGAAACATTGGCCACAACCTGGATTGAACAGGAAGTAGAGTCACTTATCCCAAATTGAGTTGTCATTGTCGCCACCCTAATTTTCTTTCTCTCTCAAGGGCTATTCATTCTTGTTCTCTTTCCTTTTCCTTCTGTTTATCCTCTCACTCTCTCTGCTTTCCTCTCTTTCTCTCGGTTTCTTCGCTTTCTCTCAAAGTTTCTCCTCCCGGAACCTATCATCCTGTCTTTACCTTCTCCTCTCCTCTTGCTCCCACTCAGCTAGACTTAGCTTCTCTCTCAAACTCTCTGGCATTCTCATCTTTCTCAGCCTTAGCATTTTGAAGTGCCAACTACAAGCTCAGAGTTGCTGCTGGGCTAGACTCAACCCTCCCAAGTGGTTTACTCCTGGAATTGGGGACAGTGGTCTTCTAAAAATTCAAAGTGGAGTACACTTCTGAGGTATTCTAGAAACTAAAGGTAGTGAGTGTCTTGTTGAAGCTCTGGAAAATGCATTAGGATACATACTCAGGATATAGCTATGCCTAGAGGATCGTAGAGCTTTAGTCCACAGTGCTCCTTTCCTGGCTCCCTCCCCTGAGTCAACTACAGCCTCCTTCGTGTAACTTGTTCTAGGTTATTCCTCATTCACTGATGGCTGTATCAGGGAATGAAAACTATTAGGCCGTACTCAAGAGTTCCATTTTGACTCTTCAGGATTTCAGACAAAAGCATCTATAGAGCACAGCGCCTTCATCAGCAAATTCTCCCGGGCCCCAAAGGCTCTAGTTTAAGTATTACCCACTCCTACAGCACGGAAATGTTTGGCCTTAGAGCGGATGCCCTCAGCACAGGGCATTTGCGAGATCAGATCCTACTTAGAGAATTTGCGCTGCTTGCGGCACATGCTGCAGCATCAGACAGGCATAGGCTCACTCTCTGGAGGGGTGCAGCTGTTGTAGCCAGCAATTGGAGCACCATCCAATGCAGTAAGGCAAGGTATCCCGGGCAGGGTGAATTCAGTCCTTTGGCTCCTGACTGGGGTCACGCACGTGCGCGTCATCCTTTTCGACATCCTCCTAGTCCATGAAGGTCAGTCAGGGCAGATCTTTCGGTGTGGCTATATCCGCCGATCACAGTCTCACTCCAGTCATAAATTATTCAATGATTTGCTCATGGCAGTGTCCCTTGGCACATTGGGCTGCCATGGTACCTTCCGGATGCAACGTATACTCTTCAGGTGCAATCGCCCACACCATGGCAACCCCGCCTGGGATCCAGGGTCACTGCTCAGGTCTTCACGAGTCCTATCATGGATGGTCACACAGCTATTTCACCAGTGGCCCCCTCTGGCATATAGGGTCACCGCAAGAAGGCCGTATGGGCATGGTTCCATCCGCACATCACTCAATACTTGGCACAGTTTATGGTGTCCCTCTCCTGGCATACGGGGGTGTTGAAAACAATCTTGCACACGGGCTAAGGTCTGATTGTTGCACAGCAGAATCCTCACACCTCACACAGGGAGTCCTCATGGTAGGGCTCCCCATTCGACCGCACGCACTCCAAGTCTCTCCTTTTCCTCTCAAGGCACACTGGTCTTGGAAAGCAGGCAGGTTCTGGTATCTCTTCCTCTTCCTAGAGCTTCCTTTTCTCACACAGCCCATCTGGTTGCTTTTTGAGGACTCAATCTCCCCTTCCTATGGTCCTTTTCCAGACACCAAATATGCTTTAGGATGTGGGTCTTTGAAGTTTTATGTTGGGGTTCTGCTTCCTTGAAGTGGGCACTTCTCCATTTCACTTATCTTCATGAAAGAGGCCTGCTACAGCTGGCACTACTCTGAAGTTGATTGTTCATAACACAATTCATGGGAGTGAACAGAGTTCACATCTGGATGACAGCCACAGTGATATGTGCATCAACAGGTTTATCTCAGACCTGCATCCCTACTCTTTAGGATTCCCTTATCAGCCCTATCTCCCTTCCTGAGATGTGTCCTGGCCCCTTCCTTGTGATCTATCACTGAATCAAAATGCACTCTTTTGAAATGTAATGGGAGTCTCTTCCTTTTCCCTCCAGTGTTCCTCCACCCAGCTCACAGATACTTAACAATCCACAAATCTACCATGGGGGATCCGTTCCTCCCCATGTCTTCACCAGGCAGGCCTGGGCTTCCCAAAATGGAACCTAGGGTCCTCCATACAGTGTTACATTGTAGGTGCACTCACTCAGTGTACTTTCAGAGCATACTTTCAGTCCAGCCCTTTTACCTCTATACATTGTACCCTTAAATGTACACATATATTAGGCACACACTCAATCTGCTTGCACTGTTCAGCACTGAAGCTTTTCTGTCTTTAACCAGGGTGTGTTATTTCAAAACACATGCACTGTCAGCACACTCATTATTTGTGTGCTGCACAACACTACACCCTTCATGTATTGTACTCCACACAAGCACACATATACCCAATATATACTTTTACACACATGCACTGCACAGCACTACATCTCCCAGGTAATGTATTCCTCTCAGGCATACATACACCCAGTACATGTACTAACCAAACATGCACTGCACAATACTGCTCCTTCCCTGTACTGTACCCTTGCCAGGCACCTATACAACTAACGCAGAGTCACTACTCCTGCGTTGAACAGCACTCCACATCTTACCTGATGTAGTGTTGCAGGGATTCTGCTCATGCACAGAACTATGCACAGGAAACCAGGACCTCAGTGAATTGTGGTGTACCAAAAACTCACCTCAGAACCCAGAACCCCTTATCCGACCAGCATCAGTGTCCCATTCGTTATCTGAGTTTTATCTCGGCGGTCCCAATGTATAGACAACCCAGAACAAGCGACTTAGGGTATTCTCAGGAATGGTGGGAATCAGAAATACCTGTTCGTAATTATTCTCATATCAGTCCACAACAGAATAAACAGAGACACGGTAAAGTTTAAAGAGTTTATTTTATAAACCTCGTGTCCTAAGATGCAGTACTTTGGCTAACATAAGCAGACAAATGATTAAGATCAAAACCATCAGCATAGTTACAATACCATAGAATATGAAAGGAGTAATCATAATAAAATGACAGTGGATGACAGCCACCTTCCTTTCGCTAGTAAACTAATATTATTATTATTACTAATAAAAGGTCTCTAGGCTTGAATGGGGAACCCCATACCGTAAAGATCAGCTTAGTGGAATCACTTCACAGGATCAGCTAGACTCTGCTCCTGGGAAAGCTCTTCTTCTGAATGTGTCTAAAGCATGCAGCACTGCAATATTAAAAGCACTTGACTTTCAGGTATTTGCAGCTGCGTGTGTGTTATGGCTAAATAGTGGGCCGATCAACCTGAACCCAACAACATGCACCGTATAGCGGCCCAGACTGTCTCTTTACACAATGTTCAGACCAAGGTCGCTGCTCACTGTTAGGGATGTGAACAACAGACAGTTCTCATGTGAAGCAAAGGCGAGCAAGCATTTCTCAATTAATAACATGTAACACCAGTGTCGCGTGCAAAAGCAGCAAAAGTGTCAAGATGGCTTTCTAACATCTAACACGGTTGTGCTAACTTAGCATTGTATGTATATAAATAGCAGTCTTCACTACACCCCCCCTTGATCGGACCAGTAACCAGTAGGGGCGCAATTTCAAGAACGCAGAGTTCAAGTCTTATAGAACGGAACTAAGGGCACAAATTGTGAATCCATATAAGGTAAGTGAAAAGTTCGAAGAAAAAAAAGGGGAGAAAAAACCATTTAAATAAGAAAAAATATCATCGATGGATGTATAATGAAAAATGAAGGAAAAAAAGGCATTCCACAGGAATTTTGGATGACCTCCAAGTTAATCCATCAAGTTATAAGCACAATAAGTTGCAACAGCTTCCAAGAGGAAATCATTGGAACGTTCTGCAAAATTATCTGCCATCCAATTCAGCAAGGGAAAGGAACACACATGTTCCTCGACAGCCGGAGCCTCTAGTACCATCAGAGGACAACTGGCGTGTTCTTCAAGATAACTTCTCGCCAAGAATTCAGCTGCAGCCGTTCCAATGTCCCAATTCCCTAGGACTCCATGTGCTGCTCCACAGGCCATAATCCTGACACCAGAACAGTCCAACTCATGAGCCACTAAGGGGCTCATTAGCCGATCATAATCCGGGGTGGGAGACACCGAGTTCGACAAGCACAAATCCAGAGCCCATTGGAACGGGCACTCTAGGCAATGAAAGACAGGCTGTACGCAAAGTAGGGAAACCGGAAGGACAACCCATAGGCTATGCGTAGAGTTGCCAGTGGTAAAGTTCCATAGTAGTCAAGCATCCGGTTACGAAGATGGAGCAGCCGGGACATGCTGTCGTGTGACGCAAGTTGTGCATCCATAGCGTAGTACGCAGATCAACAAAAGCACCCCAGCTAGGAGGGCGAGAAGCAAAGGGAGACCTCCGAAGACGCTGGAAAAAATAGAATGAAAAAAAGTCTGGATCACACCAAAAATAGTTTGAAAGGCGGTCACGAGGCCGGAGCCCACAATTTTTAAAAAATGTGCCAGTCCACTTGTTGACGAGGCATTAAAGATAGTCTGAATCAGGGCCCCAAAATTAAGCGGGATGTCAGTATTCAAAAGCGCTTGCACCTCTGTGCACGTGTTTGCTACATGAAGGACAAATGTTTCCTGGGATGAAGTCAACGCGACTTCTTTTTGAGACAATAGAGCCCTTATTCTGCTCATCTTGTTGAACTCTGCTTTCAAGGTTGGAATGGAAGGCCAGATGGATACATCGAGCCGTCCATGTGGGGGTGGGAAGAGGACGTTATTACAGCAGACTACTCTCTGTGATACAGTCACTATGTAGGGAATTCCCACTAACATCCCAGAGCAAGCTTCATTATTTAATAGCAAATAACTGCCGTTATCAAGCAGCGTAAAAGACGGTGTTATAACTGGCACCGGGATCCCTTTCAGGACGCAAGCTAAATTAGGAGCGTGCACATTCCATGCACCATGCAATTGAATGTACCTACACACCACAGAATGATCTGCAGTGGAAGTGCACTCTTCACCTTTTAAGTAAACCTCTTTTACGTCCCTCACACATCTATAAGTGAATGGGAGTGACCAAACTTCGTGCAGGAAGGCAGTACCAAGTTTTTCATATCTGCCAAGGGCATAATGTTTCATGCACGAACTGAACTTAAACAGGGGGAATGGTAATGTGATCAACCCGTGGATAAGCCACACAGCGGAGTTTAATTTGTCAACAGAGAAAGGTAAACGTTCTAACTTTTCAATGTGCAGTAATGAGTATGTGGCATCTTTCATGGACATGAATTGTTGTTTCGCAGTTAAATTAAAAGGAAGGAACAAAGATGAAGTATTCATGTAATCCCAAGGGACTTTCCCAGCCTTTAACGTTTGCAACGTCCATGCAAACTGCATAATGGAACGCAATTGATTTTGATCATGATACAAAACAGACAAATCATCCTGCACATTGTCTAGTACAGATGAAACAATATTATCTAAGGTATAAATTCTGGAAGACAGGGTGTTAATGCTATTATCTATTACAGCCAATACTTTCTCCATATTGGCTTGATCAATAGCTCGTAATCTGGATGCAGCTTCAATCTGTGATAGCTTCCAAACTTCGTTGTAAACAGCATATACCCATCTTTTGGACCTGCCAACCGCAGGACCCTTAACAAAATCATTCAAATCTATTTTGTCGTTCAATTGTGCTAAATGAAGTTTAACAGATGCTAAGGTGGAATGTTGCAGCCAAGATTGGCATAACTTCCCTACTGAGTAGGTAGTTACAGTGTGAGAAGATTCAAAACGGGGGTCTACACGAACTTGTGTATACCCCGGTGCCAAATCCAGAAACCGATGTTGACAGGAATCTGAGCTCGTTTGCCATATTAACCACCCTTACGGATTCAATTCAGAAATATTGAAGGATGTGTTGGAAATGTATGACTGCAACGTAGCAAGGGACAGATCCGTATGATTATCCCAATTAGGATAAGCACCCAGACCCAGAACGGAGGGAGAATTTAGTTTTTTAGAAGTAGCCAATCCAAAACAGGTGGTCTGAAAAATTGACGAATTAAAAAATAACATGTGGTTCGAGATGAGGCAGGCACGATGCAAAGCTTCTGTTCCCTATACCTGCCACGGTTTAGAACCCCAAACCGATTTAAGATCGATAGTAGCTTTCCACAGATCATAGTCTCCGATTGCCAACTCGTCCATAAAGGACTTGGAATACAACAATTTGGTGTGTGTCGGTCTAACTTTAGAAGCAGACTCAGCCGCAACCTTAAAATAAAAGGAGGCCGGATTCGACACACTGAAATCAGAAAAATATGTGAATTTGTCCACTAACGTGGTGGAGCTGCCCAGCCTAGGGGCTGGACAGTGTTCCCATTGCGTATAATTTACAAAATTCCTAAACGTATTTGCTTTGTGTAGGAAATGCGTGCCATAATGTTGATAGCAGAATTGCTCATTATAATTAGCAGTATCTAAATACAAATCCTCAGCATCAAATGCAGCATAATATTTCAAATCAGAAAACAGTGCTTCTATGGCTTGAACATCCCAATCATCCGAGTGGATGTTTTGCTTAACTACATCACCCATAGAAACACGAAATACATTTGGCACATTGATTACTTCAGTGGGACTATGAATTTGAAATTTAACAGCATCCCAAGCGATCCCATCCTGTACAGGCCAGGCAGTAATGTTCACAAAAGTCTGGTCCCTTTTCATAATATGTGATGAGGAGTGGGGGGCCAAAGTTCCATCAATTAGCCTAATTGTAGATCTTTCTTTCAGGTAGTGTCCATTTATAAGTCTAAAAAATACTACCAAAAAGCCAATGGACATAAACAAAAAAATACATATGAGCACCAGCCAAATGTAAGTCCAATGGGTAATTAAAAAATGTCTTTTGAACCAGACAACAAAAATCGAAACTTTTGATGGGGCAATGGAAGTCATTGAATTAGTGTCAAAGGAGAAGCGCAACTGGGTAACTGTGGTGGATTGTAAAACAGGCAACGGGACATCCGCAGGATAAGGATACTTCAGGTAGACCACCAGGTGTCGGTGGCAATAAAGGAAAAGTAACTGTATGCATCTCGACGGCAACATCAGGCAAGGTGTTAGAAGCTGGGGCCACAACAGAATTTCTCAGCATCGCAGGGCAAGAAACCGCTGGAGTCATACTAAGAAGAATCGGCCACTCGCTGTAGCTTGACATTGTCAATAGAGATGTACCTATTATCCTTGCGACCAGGAAGTGGAGGTAAAATGACTGTACGTGTACCCTGTGCTCCAAGCACCGGAACTGGTGCACGATAAGAGGGGCCAAACTCCTTCTTGTTTTCCACCTTCTCACGGACCAGGTCACCAACTCGAGGTAGCCAGCCGACTACCGGAATCTGAAGCGCAGCATCAGATGTGGAGGGCACGTGTTCCTTCGCTAGACTGTCTCTGGCTTCTTGTAGATTCTGCAATACAGCACAGTGATCATCTACGTCAAAGGGTGCGGCCGACGCCGCCATGTCTAGACCATCAAGGTCCGGGACAAACATTTGTATGCCAAAGAGCATCATGTATGGGGTCCGCCCACCCAGAGACCTTCTAGGGAGATTATTAAGTGCACATTGCAAGTCATACAAGTGGGCTAGCCAGTTCCGGCCAGTACCTAAAACCCTAGCTGTCAAAGATTGCTTTAAGTCACGGTTCATTCGCTCCACCACACTATTACCCTCAGGTCGGTATGGAGACGAAAATTTGACTTGGACCCCCAAATTTCTCATGGCTTCTTTGTATGCCTTAGAGGCGAACGCAGGCCCCTGATCAGAATGAAAGGTACCACATGCAAAACTTCCAACAAAGACACGCAAATCCTTGATGACAGTACAGGCATCAGCACTCCTTTGTGGCCATACCCACAGAAAACGTGTGCACGAATCCACTGCAACCAAGATGTATTTGTACGCAGTATCAGAGGTGAATGGACCGCAATGATCTAAATAAACACACCCCAGTGGTTTATTAGATATGTACAACTGAGTCTGTGGTGGGCGCGCCGCAGTTGAAAGTTTTATCTGCTGGCAAATGTCACAATTAAGAACATAAGCGCGAGCTTGTTTATATAAACCGCACCACCAGTAACGTTGTTGTAACAGAGATACAGTAGCTGCAACGCCGGCATGAGCAGACGCCATGCCCTCGTGAGCCGCTAGTATCAAAGATGGTCAGCAGTCTGCGTTGGGAATCAATCTGTCACCAACGACGTTAATCCTCACTAACGGGATGTTATCAGGATTTAAGGGATAATGGTAACGAGAAGGGAAACCTCTCTGATATTTTGTTCCCTTCTCTGTAGCAGCAATAGCTGCCAAGATGTCATCATCAATCTTACTTTGTGATCTTGTAACTGCTGCTACTAAGTATGTCGCCACTGCTGTTTTTGCTGCCTCGTCAGCTAGGCTGTTGCCGACAGCATGGACACCAACTCGTTGGTGACCAAGAGTGTGAATAACATTCACGAGAGGCAGAAATGTAGATATTCGTTGCAATATTGAACACAATAGAACGAGTCACTCACTATAAGTGTAGTGACTCGAGGATCAGCAAACTCCAGTGCAAGCACCAGAGCACGAAGCTCCGCCAACTGTGCGGTACAATCACCCAATGACTGCGTATGCACGACATCGGATTGGAATTCACAATTCACGAAAGTACCGACCACAATTGCGCAGGCCGCTGAATAGGCATGCTTCGATCCAGTAGCCGGTTGTGCAGAACCGTCAGTGTAAATGACACAATGGTAATCCTCGAGCGGGCGCAAGGACAGAGGAGCTGGATGAACAAATTCCTACTGTAAGAACTCCTGAGACTGTAGAGCCGCGTCAAAGATATATGTGACGTCGGGCGATGTCAAGAAAGTGGCCCATTGTATCCACCGTGGATGCAAAGCCTTAGAATTTGGTACACTCGCTTTCATCACCGCCTCAAGGGCAGGATATGGTGTGACCACCAACATGCATTTTCCTTGCGATAGCGATCGTTCTTTCAGAATCGCCATCTGCACTGCCATCAAAACTTTCTCGACAGCGGAAAATCGCAGTTCAGCCGAAGTGTACAGGTGTGATTTGTAGGCAATGGGGACAGTGTCGCCCTCATTGAACGTTAAGTACGTGAAACCCACTGCGCCTGGCACAATTCTTATGACCAGGTTAGTGTGGTTATCACGAGTCAGTAAATATTTTGAAGCAAGAAGGTCAGCCTGCAAAGATTGCAATATAGCTGAATGCTCCGGCAGCCAGCATGATTCGGAAAAAGTAGATTGTACCAAGGCATAAAGCGACTTGATACGCTGGGCATAATCAGGAATGTACGTTCGACCGAAATTCAGAAAGCCCAGTAAAGATTGTAATTTCTTCAGTGTCGTAGGAGCATGTAGGCATGCGCATTTCTCTAGACAGTGCGGAGCCAATCCTCGACCTTCATTGTTGAGTTCGTATCCCAAAAACAACACTGTATATTCCGCAATGTGAGACTTCGCAAAGTTGAATTTGTAATCGAAGTCTGCAAACAAAACAATAATGCGATCAACGCAACACAGATGCGGCCACAACTCGTCATCTGTGAGATAAATATCATCCACATACGAGTACGCATCAGGGTCTATGCTCTCTAACAGAGAGACTACACAAGCGGCAAAGACACCAGGGCTGTTCTTATAGCCCATCGGTAATCTTTTGAAATGTTTTTCTTTGCCGCCCGAGGTGAATGCTGTCCATTCACTACTAAGAGAGGACAGGTTATGGCTATAAAAGCCGTTGGAAATGTCAAGTGTGGTTTTAAACCGTTTTCTCACGAGACTATCGACAAGAGCCGAACTGTGGGTATTCTGTACTGCGCATGTCCGGCAATGAGAGTTTAAATGCCGGTTATCCAAAACCAGGCAGTACGACCCATCAGGCTTCGTCACAGTGAATAAAGGATTATTCATTGGTGACACACATGTTTCAATTACACCTTGATATTCCAATTGTTCAAGGATAGCTGCGACGTGAGATCTCGCTTCGTGACGCATGGGATATTGGGGTTGTGGCTGGGGCGTGGACCGCAACGGAATCTCATGGCTGGGTGACAATTTATCCCAGCCTACCTGATTACGATACAAAGCCGGTGCCAGCACCAGAGCCCACTCCTCGGCGAACTTCTTAGCTTGGTCCTTTGGCACTGTGTGCGCAAAGGACGGGAGGATCATCTCCTCCCCTCTAGGAGCATCTAAAATGAAAGCCGGGGGCCAATCTGCCTATGCCAATAGTATATCATACGAAGAGGTCAGATTATCCCAAAAAATCCCTTGAATCGTGTATTGTATGTCACCTTCAATTAAGAGGACTATATTATACAGTCTGTCAGGGGGAGCCACTCTAGTGTCAGCAGTTTCTACAGTTATGAACTTATCAGTTGCTGTCGCCACCAGATATGGACGCAGTGCTTGTTGCACTACTGTAACTTCCACCTCGCTGTCGAGCAGCGTTAGTGCACATGTCAGGTTCTGAAGCTGCATCCGCACTATCTGTGGCATACCTCGCTGTTAGCACAGCAACTTTCTTCTTCTGAAACGGGGGTCGTTGACGTGCAGACTCGTCCAGCTTGCCTTTGCCATCAGTCTGACGGGGTTGCTCACGACTTTGGGCACCCCGTCCTTTCCCACGGTCTCCGCCACCAGATTGTGAAGCCGATGTTTCCTGTGAAGAACGAGGAGAACGTTGTTCAGAAACCTGAAACCTATCAGGTGACTTAATACTAGCTGGATCGCGCAGATCTTATGTTTTTTTTTTTTTTAAAGTTTACATGCTTTATTGCCGGTGTTAAGTGCCATCAGTCATGGTTATATGTCATTATCTGATTTTTTTTTTTTTTAAAGCTTTATTTATAAAGTTTGAGTATTACAGACAATTGCATTGCATTCAGGAGCATAAAATCAGCACAGTGTCCTTGCCATAATCCGGCACAGCTGCCGCTTGTTTGTTTTAGTTCAGGTACAGTACATCTGTATATCTAACAGAGTCCAGCCCATCCCCCCAAGAGATACTTCAACGGTAACGTCCCCAGCCATCGCAACCCCGCACTAATGCAGTGTAATCCATGCAGTTTCCAGTGGAGCATTCCCGTCCCGCCCCCCCCCTCTCCGCCTCCCTCCCCGGACACATTCCCCTCTCTGCGCACCTCAGTAGTGTCTCCCTGCGGATGTGCAAGCAAAAAGCCCTTCAGCGGCCCCCAAATATCTCTGGGTTTAGAGGCACCCGGCAGCAGGTCCACATAGGTGCCGAGCTGCTCCTGACAATATATCAAATCGCCTAACCATACTTTAAATTTTGGCGCTCTCCCTCTGCCTCAGCGACACGCCACTCGCCGCTTTGCCAGCAGCAGCGCCAGTGCTACATACTTGCGGTGTTCAGCCTTCAATGGTTTGGCATATTCCAGTATTGCCAGCAGGGGCGTGGGTTCGATATGGTCATTTATCATCAAAGCTAAGGCATCAAAACCCTCCCTCCAGTAAGCATGGATACCCGGACACCCCCAGGCCAAGTGTAGGAAATCCGCATTCGGTGCTCTGCACCTTTCACAGTGATCCGCCGCTCTCAACTTGTATCGGCACAATCTGACCGGCGTGTAAAATAATCTATGCAAAAATTTATATTGTATAATGCGCAGTCGGCTGCTAGCCGAAACCTGTTTCGTCTGCAATGCACAGTACTCCCACTGCTCATCTGTCAGTTCGGTTCCCAACTCCGCATCCCAGCTCGCACGGGCCGGGGCAGACGATACTTGCCTCTGTGTGTGAACAGTATTGTATATTAACGAAACCAAGCGTTTCGCCGTCGCGCTTTTAAGAATTAATTGTAATGGCGCAAGCTCAATGGGTTCTTCCGGGAAGCCAGGGGTAAGTGATCGGACACCCTGCCGAAGGCGGATATATAAGAACGCATCAAGAGGGGTACTCGGCGAGTATCGAAGCATGTGCTCTAGCGTACGAAATCGACCATTGTGGTAAAGATCCCCCCATGTTTTAATGGGCACTCGGTCCGCAAATTTGCGGAACACCGATTCCTGCAGCAGGGGCATTTTGGGGTGGTAGACGAGTGGCAGCAACGAGGAGTAGAGCATAGGAGCATCCAGTATGCTACAGATACGCTGCCACGCCGCCACAGTGCAGGTAATTGTCGTCCTCGGCAGCTCCCTGCCAGTATGCACATCATACAGTGCTCCGTCAATCGGGATGGGTTGAGCCAACCAGTGCTCCGCCGCGACTTGCGGCATATATCGCGGCTGTCGCACCCAGAAATATGCATAATGTGCCTGTGCACTAAGATAGTACAATTCAAGGTTGGGTACACCGAAGCCGCCCTGTGAGTACGGCCTAACAAGTACATCCCACTGTAGCCGTGAGTGTTTGCCCCCCCACACCAGGCGTATCAGCTCAGATCTCAATGTTTTAAAAAAATAATTACCGGGATAGAATGGTATATTTAGGAATAGATACAGCAGCTGGGGTAAAATCACCATTTTAATCAGGGATGCACGTCCCGCCATCGAGAGCGGGAGGGAGATCCAACGAGTCACGCATTCCTCAATACGCGTCAAAGCCGTGCCGTAATTGAGACGCATATGCACATCCCTGTCTCTCGAGACCGTATTGCCCAGATATCGCACCTCATCCTCGCACCACTCCAGGGGGTAGTCCAACGGGAATCGAGTTGCGGCGGCTGTCAAAGGGAAGACACAAGACTTACTCCAATTTATTTGGATCCCGGAGAGCCTCCCGAACACAATAAACCCGCGGAGGATCGGATTCAAGTTGACGTGTGGCTCTCGAACATACAAAGTTATGTCATCCGCATATACTGAGATTAATATGTGTCTCATGTTGCAGCGCAGCGCCTTATCGCTGTGTTGCTGTCGCAGTTTAGCCGCTAAGGGTTCAACTGCTAATGCGAAGAGGAAAGGGGACAGAGGGCACCCTTGACGGGTGCCCCTCGAGACCGAGAAGGATCGGGACACGCTGCCATTGACGAGCACTTTAGCCATGGGCATGCAGTACAGCAACCTAATCCAAGAAAGGAAAAGAGGTGGAAACCCCATACGTAACATCAGCCCAAACATGTAGTCCCATTCAAGGGAGTCGAAAGCCTTCGTGGCATCCAGAAACACTGCCGCCAGAGGCAATTCATGCGCAACATTGTTCAGCACCGAGAAAAGGGTGCGTAGGTTATGAGAGGTTGCGCGCCCGGGCACGAACCCCGATTGGTCAGGGAGAACCAAAGCCTCCATTAATAAGTTTAGCCGGTGGCAATTAACTTGGCCAGTATTTTGACGTCGCAGTTAAGGAGTGATAATGGACGATATGAGTTGCACAAGTGAGGCTCCTTCCCAGGTTTCAATATGGAAATGATCAGGGCCTCCCGCATAGATGGTGGGAGGTGCCCAACCTCCAGGGCATCTTCATAAACTTCGCGCAATATGGGGGCCATCTGATCTATGTACATTTTATAGAATTCTACCGGTATGCCATCTGTGCCAGTGGTCTTCCCGGATTGAAGCTGCATTATGACCTCCCGTACCTCATCCAATTGAAATGGGATGCAGAGGAACTCCCGTTGTCCATCACTTAGCCACCCGAGCGCTACATCAGCCAAGTAACTATCCAGGTCCAGTTCCCCAACCCTCTGCGTGGTATACAGTTGCTCATAATGTGTGGCAAAGGCGTTGAGGATGTTCGTCGTGTCTCTATACACTTTCTCCCCTGGGCCTGCCAGTTCCAGCACTAGGGAGGAGTATCGTGGTTTCCGGATAGTATCCGCCAGCGCCTTGCCCGGCCGCTTCCCCTCCCCATACCGCCTAGCCGTCCAATATTTACCCCTAAAGCGCGTCTCTCGCTGCGCCTCTGCCATATACTCAGTGAGCTGTTCTCGAAACTTGAGCCGGGTAGCGCCACACGGCCAATCTCGTCTCCAAATCCTTCAGGTCCCTATCCAGCCCCCTCAGTGTGCCAACGATATCTTTGAGCACACCCGCCCCCTTAGATATGCAATATCCCCTGAGCGTGACCTTGAAGGCTTCCCAAACGGTCTCTACATGCTCGACTGATCCCTTATTTCGAGCAAAAAAGTCACTCACCTCCTCCCCCAACCCGTCCTGGAAAACCGGGTCCAGCAAAATAGATGCACGCAGCCTCCAGTTATTGCACGGAGGGCCGTAATCCGCTGATGTCAGGGTAAGTCGAACTGGGGCGTGTTCGGAATAAGTACGCGCCAGGTGCTGCACCTGCGCTATAGCGGGCCCCAGGCCGCGGGACACGAAGACATAATCCAATCGCGCCCAGGACGCCGCTTGTGCCGTAAAATGTGTACCCTCCTTCGTGTGCAGTTGTAAGTGCCACCAAGCATCCAATAACTGATAAGTGCAAAGTATGTCGTGAAGGGCCGCCCTGGCCCGGGTATAATGATGCAAGGCAGGGTTGGATCTATCTTTCCCTGGGTCACAGGTGACATTAAAATCCCCCCCCAGATAACATGATTTGAGCCTACCGCAAATATCTCAGTCCACAAAGCAGAATAAAAGTCGGGGGAATCCACATTGGGACCATAACAGCAAGCCAAGGTGACGGAATCAGAGTCCAGCCGGCCCCAGGCTATACAATATCTCCCCTGCTCGTCCCAGGCAGCGCCCGCCAACTGAAACGGGGTACGTTTCTTTATGAGAATAGCGGTGCCCCGAGCATAAGTGGAGTAAGAAGAAAAAATTTGGTGTTCCGCCCATCTACTGGCAAATGTATTGGGGCTCCGGGGGCTAAAATGTGTCTCCTGCAGCATAGCGATATGTACCTGATGCCGATCGAGATAGGCCGCGCAGATCATATGTGCGTTCACTAGACGACGTACGGGTGAGGCAGGACGAGACCCCTGTTTCTGTTGCTGCTTCCCCTGTTTCTTTGCTCGCCAATTTTGTTTAGGAAAAATTAGGGCGTTCGTCTTTACTAGACAAGCTCACCTCAGTTTGCTGTACTATATCAGGAATTATCACAGTTGGTTTAACACCTAAGGCACTGCGGCCTATGGTCCTATAGGCTTCCGAAATTATTTTAGCGAACTCCTTAGGCCTGTCGAGTTCGTCCACGTGGTCCAGCTTATTAGCTACTTGGAACTGCATGGCATCGCCAGGTGCGCCATGTTGCAGGGATTCTGGTTTCCTGTGCATAGTTCTGTGCATAAGCAGAATCCCTGCAACGCGGTTGTGCTAACTTAGCATTGTACGTATATAAATAGCAGTCTTCACTACAGTAGGCCACGGGTGAGTTAAACACAAAGCAGCTGAAATATTTTAAAAAGTGAGTGAGCCAGTAGGCCTCACTTGAGTGTCACAAGTTAAAAAGGTGTTGTTTACTACTACTGATAACTACACAGTATGCTGCATTTGTGCTGCTTAACTCATAGTGAAGGCGGTAACATTCAAGCACTATGAGGGTAGAACTTTGGGCCCCCATCCTGGTCCAACAAGACCTCAACCCATGAGACAGGCCTATATCATGGTGCACACACATGATCTGTGTTCTCCTACGATACAATTCAGCATTAGAGATCCAGACAACTGTACAGTTTAGCATGCAGGTCAGGGGCACAGGTCTCTTACCATGAATTTCCACCCTAACACCCTTCTCTGTTTCTACATTTGAATATACTGTATCAGGGTATTATATTCTTTCTCTTGTGAACTGTTTGCCATGTTATAGGGCATACAGAGCATGCTGCCGCTCATGAATAGGGCACCTTGCACTGTAAAATAAAACAGAGGAGATTTGACTAACGTTGACAGAGGAACATAGTCCTTTATGGACTACATTTCCAGATAAAAAGCCAGGACTTTGGAATTTCATGACATTTGAGATGTGCAAATGCCGATTTAAAGACGAACGGGGTGATAATCTACACATTGGGTATGAATTTAGCAATCTCTACGTTAGGAGAATTTGAGTTCTTACCCTTTGAACCTGCAGTTCATCAAGGGTAGTTCAAGTGTATCTGTCAAATATTCGCTGCAGAAATAAGGATGCATGGTTATAATAGATTTTGCAAATCAACCAAAAGGCTAGGAAATGTATCCTTTTGTGAATGGTTGTGATGTGCAGGCTTTTGCTGTTAGTCTCCGAAGGGATTTTAGGGCAATGTAATGCAGCATTTTGATGGAGGGTACGTCAATATATGCTCCATTACATTAGTCCAGAGTGGACTTGGCAAAGGTATTGTGTACCAAGATATTTCTTGGGTATTGTAGAAATTGCAGTATTCTGCTGAAAAACCTCAAGCAGTAAAAATATCTTCCCAAAATAGTTTGAGGGTTTTATGGACAGAAAGAAGTCTATGAACATGTACAAATTCGATATCACCTTTACGGTGAAAGCATTCCCCAACCAATGGACAGAGATGACTCTGAGTCAGAAGGAGGTCCATATTAGAATGCTCCAGCTTTAGAAAATTCGCATTTATCCACCATTCAAAATCTTCTAGGGCTGAGGAGTTATTTGCACTCACCTTTGGCAGGTTTAAATATTGAGCTTGCCCAGGGTACCAAGCAGTGAGGCAATGGTACCTTAGAAACACTTGATGAACCCATTTATGTGACAAGCACATCATAGGTGATGTGCATCCCAGCATCCAAGCACCTAAGCCATTATCCGCCTCTGACAAAGCTAGGGGCATATATATGAGTAAGTGGCGGAGTGAGGCGTTAGCAGTCATGGCTTAACACCTCACTCCGCCACTTCAGAAACGCAAGGCTGCACCATATTTACAGGGATATGGCACGGCCTTGCGTTTTCCCCTGCTCTGGCGCTACACTTAGCAGTTTAGCGCTAACGCAGGCACTTTTGCACCATAGTGCAAGTGTGTCTGCATGCAGGGGAGGATTGTTTATGTGTAGGAAGGTGTCATTTTCTGCACATAAACAATCCTGAAATGCCATTTTGTCACTTCTATGTGTGCTGCTTAATGCAGCACAGATGGAAGTTACAAAATGTCATTTTTTTAAAGGATCGTTTATGCACAGAAGGGTCAACTTCCTACACATAAACAATCTAAGGCATTTTGATTCTCCATTGTGTGCTGCGCAAGGCAGTACAAATGGAAAAAGCAAAAACGAGGAGAAATAAAGCATTTCCCCTTGTTTCGCCAACTTAAGACCAGGTTTTCCCTGGTCTTAATTTTGGCGCTGCCTCCTATATATGCTGCCCTTGTAAATAGGAGGCAGCGTCAAAATCACGTTAAGTGGCTTAACACTGCCTTGTGTATAAGGCGAAACCCCTATCACCACAGAAACGTCACAAAAAGTGACGTTCCCGTGGTGATAGGGGCTTGTACATATGCCCCCTAGTGTCTTCTGCTCATGAGTGTCAATGAGTTTTACAACATTTTAAATGACATTAAATCGCAAAGCTTTTGTGGCATGTGGCATATAAAAGTATATTATTTAGCATAATTTGAATGGACCTTTAAGGAGGCACTTTTAAAGATCCACACTTTTAAACACTTCAACTTTTGTGCATTGCATTTTATTAAATGCGGTGAATCAATCACTGGAAATGCCTGATGATGACGCTCATGAATTGTGGCATAAATCATAGTTTTGACATATTGCCATTGAAAGCTCAATTACATTTACTGTCAAAAACGAATATTTATACTGACAACAGCAATGAACTCGGAGATGTCAACATAATTTTTTTTCATTTAATCAATTAAATGCACATTTAAATGAGATGCTTCCCGTGATATACTTTATTCTGTTAAATGGGTACAGTTTATATAATCTCACAAAATTAACTCGCACAATTTGATTCCTTGGCCTTCTTAACATCTACACGTTTTGCATCCATTGCCATAATAGTAAGACTCCCGTAAGTCAACTTTACGATTGTCACCGTAAGGATCAATCAATATTCAATATTGCAAAAGCATGGGCCGACGTTTCATTCCAATTTATCTACTTAGGTCTGTTTTTTATGAACTCTTTATCATATTTCCTTTTAAATCAGTAAACATTACATCTTTATTCTAAAAGTTCAGCTAGCAGACCATATGGAATTTTATGGAACAATTCGATTTATTGAAGCCCATAATGCCAATGACACAGCTAATGTGATGAGCATATGAAAGATGGTACACAGCCGAATGTCTACAACCCGGAGGCTGGCAGCGATGAACGAACAGTTTTAAACATTAGGGGGCATATTTACAATAACTGGTGCATCCCTACATATCAGCAGGGATGAGCCAGTTATTGTGCGCCACAGCTCCGCCACCATGGATGCACAGCATTTACAATGCGGCTCACCATGGGGCAAAAAGGCCACAGATGCATGACGAATCTGTGCCGTAAAAGTGGCGCATTGCTGGAGTTGCATCGCAAGCGCGACGCAGCTCCAGCAATGCTCTGAGGAGCCCTATCTTGTTAATGCTGCGTCAATCCTTACGCCTGCTTCAGGCAGGCACAGTGTTTTGACGCAGCACGTGCCTAAAAGTGACTGAGTGAAATCTTGTAGATTTCACTCAGTCACTTTTAGGAGGCGTTCCTGCGCCAGAACGCCCCCCCCCTGTGCAGGAACGCCTACATGTGGCACAGGGCTTTACAACGTGACGCATCTCCCAGATGCGTCACGTTGTACGTACCCCGCACCATGGCGCTGGATTTGCGCCGCCGCTGCATCACAAACGTGACGCAACGGCGGCGTAAGTGAGGCGCAAGGGGCTTGTAATTCTTCCCCTAGGAATGAAAGGGAAAATAAATACCTCAACACTGCCCTCCCCATGCTCCTCTGCACCTGCTTTACTCAACTATATTACATATGTCCAGGGCATGTCCTCAGAGGAAAGGCATGCACAGACTGTGCCTGTAAAGACATTCTAGGTAGCTTCTGGAGATTCCCGGGGATCAGTTGTAGTACCAGTAAATATTTTGGGCAGGTCACTTCTCTGACCTCTGATGGAAGGGTTCGAATAAAGGGGGCCCATAGGTCAGGGTAAGAGGGACCTCTGTCATCTACTGTGAGGGACATACGTTCCATCCCCAGAATAAACCACAATTTGTGCAACCATGAAACATAATCAGGAATTTTCTCCCTCCCCCAAAGCAAAAGGATTACTTGCCGCGCAGTGCTTAGTGCTAAAGGCAAATGTCTGCAGCGGTTCAATCGTAAAGGAAAGGTCTGGGGGTTGGATAGCCCTAGAATAATATAGGCAGCGTATTAGGGGATAGAGGTATCAAATGCCATAGCAATATCATTTAGGACCTGCTCCCAAAACCAAATTAATTTGGGACAGTGCTACAGGAGATGGAGAAAAGAGCCCGTCTGCCAGCATTCTTTAGACCACCTCTTAGTCCAGCTATGTATAAGTGCAGGTGTAAGATAGCAATAGAAGGCTACTTCACCGGCCAACTCCATACTAGCCATATTGTGTGCAGTGTGGTGTACCCTATAAAAAACATTATTCCATTCTTTGGGAGTCAGAGTTCGTCCCAATTCCTCTTCTCAGCGTATTTGACCCTTAGTTTTAGATGTGGAACCTTCCTTAGAAAGTAAGGCACAGAGTTCAGTACGGAGATATTTGTCATCAGCCTTGCGAAGCAGCCATTTCTCGAAGTTAGTAACGGGTACAGCAGAACCAGTCCTATAACCTGATGATGTCATGCAGTGTCTCAGCTGTAAGTAAGGGAGCAAGTCTGTCGGAAGAAGGGAATAGTCCTGCCTGAGTTGGTCAAAGGGAAGAAGCCCGTTATGGTCAAAAAGTGAGCACCCACGTTTACTGTGCCCCCATTGCGCCATCGAATAAAAATGTCCGAGTTTTATAACCCGGCAGCAAGTTGGAGTAGTTAAGAATAGGTGTCATTGGGGAGGGAAACGTATCAGTCAATGTATAAGGTCAATGGAGTCACATACTTTCATCGTCGGCCTGTCACCAGCGAGGAGTATAGTCACCAAGCGCGGTGTTTGCGAGGAAGCCAGGCCTCGCACCAGATATTAGAGCCAGCGACTGTCTGATCCATTAAGGACCAGTGCGTCTGCAAGAGGGGAGGATTCCACTCCATGATATAGCGAACTTGTGCAGCTTGGTAATATGTGCGATCAGAGGGCGCCCCAGGCCTCCGTCCCAAACGGGACAGTTGTTCATGGTGGCGACCTGGCTACTTGCCATTCCAGATAAATCGATTGATAGCTATCTGTAATGTGCGCAGAACTGCAGCAGGGGGGGCCAGAAGGATGGTTTGAAAAACATAGAGTATGAGCGGTGGCACTGTCATTTTAAATGTTGCAATGTGACCAGTTGATGCAAGACGAAATCGGCTCCAGGAGGATAATGTTTTGTTCATTTGGGAAAGAAGTTCATCAGAATTTACAGCCAGGATCTTCGGGAGTGTGGAAGTTATCCGCATACCCAAGTACAAGATGGCCTCCTCTGCTCAAACGAAGGGGAATTGTGAACGCAAAGCAGATTCATGAAAAGGAAAAACTGATGGGTTAAATATCTGTGACTTTTGGAGATTGACCTTAAATCCAGAGACTCCATAAAATACACAGAGTTCATTGAGTAAGGATGGCAAAAAGGTCATCGGATCAGAAAAGGATAAGCTAATATCATCAGCACAGAGGCTAACGGTGTGGCTGCCCTTACCAAACTGAATGCCAGTACTCTGCGTGTTGTCCCTGACTCTCTGTGCCTTGGGCTCCATATATGGCACAAAGAGAAGCAGGGACAAGGTGCAGCCGTTGGGTACCATGCGCTGTGGGGAACGTGGAGGACGATATTCCATTGACGCTGACAAAGACCCTGGAAGCGCCATAGGTGCAACGTACTCATGTGATAAATTTGTCTCCAAATTGGCAAAGGGTCTCAAGCAGGTATGGCCAAGGAATATGGTCAGGTGCTTTTTCCGCATCAAAAGAAATAGGGCCTCTTTTTGTGATCAATAGGTTTAGTCAATAAGGTGCAGGAGTCTTTTAGTGTTGTCGCCACATTGCATTGTAGAAATGAAACCACAATGGTCTGGGTCAACCAAGCCCGGCATAAGTAGTAGTAGTAGTAGTACAAGCTTTATTCGAGATATTTCTCATAAAAGCACAGCATAAAAACATTACAGATTAAAAACGAAACATTTACAAATATAAATTCATATAGGCATTGTGTGCAGCTCATACAATATTAGCATAAAAAAGTTTACATATAACAAATAATTTTACATTATTAGACAATAGAGATAAAAGGAAAACCTAATTAACTAGTCCCCCCCATTAAACTTTGCCTGATGACCCAGGCCCAACCCAAGTATTTAGCTACCCCGATGACTATCGATTCATGAGTTGTTGTACACAAAATTCTTAAAGCCACTGCACTGTCACGTGTCCCCAGGTTCTTACATACAGGGGTGAGCCATAGTCTCCTGGGTAATGAGTAGGCTTTACATACAAATAGAAAGTGACCTACACTCTCCTCTGCGTTACCACAAGCTGGACATAACCTGTTAGTCGACTTATGCCAGCGTGACGTTAGTTTTTTTAGGGGAATGGATCCGGATCTTAGCTGGAAGACTAGCTTCCTATCCATTGGTACCGTAATAGTATCCCAATAATTTTCTAGGATAGGAAAAATTTTTGTCTCCAAGAAGCAACCAGCCATAGAGTCAGACCTAACGTCTTTCAGCAGATTGCCACCCACCCAATCCCAATAACGTGATTTGAGGGCTTCTTTGCTTGGGAACTCCTCTTCCGCTGGGTTATTCCAAAGATTGGAAAACCCCAAATCAATTAGCATTGCCCTTAGATTTTTAAGCCATGTTATCTTGTGGAAGATGTCTTCCTTAATTATCCAAAGAAAACCCTCTGCATATTGTCTAATCTCTGGAGTTGTCCAAAGACGCCTCCAGTAGAGAACAGGGCGCAATCGCGCTCTATCAGTAATTGGGCGTTTACCCAACTCCAGGAACAATGGTATTAGGGGGGTGCTCTGAGGAAGTCCTGTAATCCCTCTGAGGAACTTGTTCTCAGATATCTGTATGGCCGCAAGATTGTCCCAGGCCCATAACTCCGCACCATATAAAGTGGCACCTAAAACCTTGGCATCGTACACTATAAGTGCGGGTTTAATCGGTTTTGTTTTTGATTTGCGGTGTTCTCCCCTCAAAGCACCTGAAAGTTGTTGATGTTTTATGGCCACTTTTTCCAAATGATGCGACCAGCCAGTGCTCTCTGCTATCTGTACCCCTAAATATGTAAACTCCTTAACAGTGTCTAACTTGCAATTATTTAGGGTTACCTTGGGATAGATTCTACGGTTTGGGGTAAAGGCCATTAGTTTTGTTTTCCCCACGTTTACTTCAAGCCCGTGCTCTGTGCAAAAAGTATCAAAAATATTTAATGCACGTTGCAGCCCTACAGGGGTTTTAGACAAGATAAGAGTATCGTCAGCGAACATCAGGATCGGAACCCTGGCGTCCGCTAACGAAGGTGCGTCTACGCTTGCTTCCAACACTCGCTTAACAATCCCATTAATAAATAATGAGAAGAGTAAGGGAGCCATGGAGCAGCCTTGTCGGACACCCCTTTCCACGGGGAAGTCCGAAGTAAACTCGCCATTCCCACCCCACTGTATTCTTGCGAAATTGGATTCGTGTAGACGCATAATTAGTGTAAGCAAATCGATAGGAATTCCCATTTTTTGCAAGACCAACCATAGCTTAAACCTGGGGACTAAATCAAATGCCGCCCGCAGGTCGACAAACGCGACATACAGGCAGCCTCTTCCCAGTAAAACCGTCTTCCACCGCAGTATGGTAAAGCGGAAGACCTGATCAATGGTGCTGGTAGCTCGCCTAAATCCAGCTTGGTATAAGGAAAGGGCGTTGTTGGCATCAACCCAGTCCATAAGCTGGTTTGCAACCATTCTTCCCACTACTTTTTGCATGGTTGCTATTAGGCTTATGGGCCTATAGTTGGCAGGCGATGAGCGATCTCCCTTCTTATGGATGGGAATAATAATTGCACCTTTCCAAAGGTCGGGGACCACCCCCCCCTTGGCTAGGGCGTTTGCTACTAAAAAAATATACCTCACCCATCTCGTCATATCATACTTGAAGATATTCGGGGGTATCCCATCTAACCCTGGCGCTCTCCCACTTTTCACAGATCTAATCGCGATTTCTACTTCTTTGGGGGAGAACATGTTGTCAATAGCATAGACTGGCACTATGCCTTCACCTACCCCGGGGTGCATGACTTCAGCATATTGTGGTCTGAAGTAGTCAACCCAGGCTTCTTCAGCTACATTATTATCGGGCTTTGCTGGGCCACCTCCTCTACCCCACTTAATAATTTTCCAAAAGGACCTAGAGTCCTTATTGCTAGAAGCCTCTTTTAACTCTGCCCAGTGGTCTTCGTCCCATTTCTTTTTGGCTTGGAAAATGGCCAATTTGTAGTTTCCTTGACTCTTTTATTGCGACGCGGTCCCTGTTCCTAATAGCTTGTCCCAGTTCTAGTAGTACAGATCTACATTGGCGATTGAACCACCTTCCAACATCCTGGGTTTTCCTCCCTTTCTTACTCTTGGTCAAAAAACATGGTTTGAGGAGGGAAAATAACTTATTGTGGATATCAGTGATATCCCTAACCCCGGGAACTATTGGATCAGCCGCTTCCATTGCGATAATTGCACTATCAACCTCATGGTTGATATAGGTCATGGTTTCCTTGTTAGCCAATACCCTTGGCCATTTTAGCCTACGTTCGTTGTTGCTCATGACTGGAATCTGATCGTTCTTTAGGTGCAAATTTCCCACTCCTACATTCCACCACCTATGAGTCACACAAAGGGGGTTGTGATCACTTTCTACTCTAGGCCTGATGGCCATATCAATAACCCCCTGCCACAACTGAAGACTACATATTATATAATCGATTCTGCTCCTGCTGTTACCATTATCAAAGGTACAACTACCCTCCTTGTCCCCTGTAGTTCTCCCATTCAGTGCTCTTAGACCATGTTCCATACAAATAGCATTTAGTAATAGGATGTCTTTTGTCCACCTTGGGACGGGGTTTAAACATAAAGATGGTACTCCCCAAAGGTTGTCCTCATCCTTCCCTAAGGGATCATTTGTACAATCTAAAGGTTCAAAAGTCCTATTAAGATCCCCGGCTATAATTACCCTGCTATCTTGGGACTTGGTCTCTAAGCAGGCAGACAACAGTTCTAAGGTGGAGGAATTGGTTGTATTACTGCCTCTTATATAAACATTATACAAGTCCAAGGACGGACCCTTATCTGCTGAGATTCTTAGCAGTTGTAAATCGCTAGTTCCCAGGTCCAATATTTTGATGGTAATGTCCAAATCTTGTTTTATCCATACAGTAAGACCTCCCATGGGCCGACCCCTACCACCTTTCGATGCTGGTATCGAAAAGTTTAAATAACCGCAACAAAACAGGGGGTCACAAGCCCAGGTTTCTTGGAAACAACAAACATCGAACCCACAGATATATTCCACCCAAAGTTGGGAGTCTAACTTGCTACTCAACCCTGCCACATTCCAGGATAAAAGCGTACCAAAGCTAAACTCAGACCCATCATAATTGTTAGTATAAGAAGACACTCGGGAAATCATTGGGCTTTTGATGTTAATAACGACCTTCCCAAGATCGTCGGTGGGGTCAGCAATCGTATTAGCTGTTGTTAAGGGTAGTTTCACAGTACTAACATTTATATTTTCCATCCCAGTACCTCCCTCTACAACAAAACTCCCCTTCTCTGTGTAACCAACAGTTAAGATTGTAACAGTAGAACTAACATGATCTTCACAGGCCCCCTTGGGCTCATTATTAATCCCTCCAATACTACTGTTCAACTCTCTAATAATTTGTCAATATCCCCACCCTGGGTCCAGCCGTCCAGCTTGAGGATTATAGTTAGTACATGTGGTATAGTTCTGACCAAATAATGAAGCTGGTATGGAAGTAATTGGCCATGATACAGCAGAAGGGTTCAGGGGTTCGTTATGCAGGCTAGTCAGTACACTGGTTGGGCGGGGGTAGAAAAAGGTAAGATCTACAATTCTAATATCTCCCTTGTTTTCACCCCATCCCTGCCTAGTTATCCATCCCGCCACCCTTGGATCTTGAAAGTTAACCACAACACAGTCCCCACCCAAACTTTTCGATGTATACCCTATCCAATCTATTCTCCTTACCCCTATGATTAACCCGTCGAGGTCTCCTGGGAGAGGTCTATTCTCCCTTAACCAGTGCATGGTCTTATTTTTAAGCATCTGGAAGGTTTCTCTCTGCCCTATGGGAAGTGGTGGAACATTTATAAGGACTACTACATAGGGGAAGGAATCCGGAGTAAGATTTACTGGGGGTTTTCTGTGGTGTGGCTTTATCACGGGAGGTGGGATTGATTTGGAAACTATAGGAACAGGACGGGGTGCAGGTTTCAACACCAACTGATTATTAGTTGGTTGGGTTGGAACTAGAACTTTACCCGCTGGAGGACATACATTATCCCCTGTCCCAACCGCAAGATTGCTTCGAACTATCTGCTTGTTGGTTATTTTTGTGGGTACTGGAGTTTTTCCCACTAAGGAACATACAGTAACCCCTAAACCAGCAACGGGAGATGGATTTTGTGACTGAGATACCATAGACTGGGATGGATTTGTAGTATTAGGCTGAAGTTGGACAGGGCCTAAATATACCAAATCAGTAGATTTGGTAGTTGTTTTGACAATGGTGTTACTTGTCTTAGGGGGTGAAGGAGAGTTGTTTTGAGACCTTCTACCCTTATCTTGAGTGACAAGGTTAATATTATCATGGGGCTTTATACTTAAATCCACCCTTGCATTAGCTTTAATCAATGATTTTGTAGAATAAAAATTATCTAGTGTTGCCTGCTCAAAGTGGTTTAACCTATCAGAAAGCTTGGCAATTCTATTCTCTATCGGGATAAGTATTAATCTAAGTAATCTTTCTAGCTCAGGGAGCAGATTTGCAAGTGGTAGCAATTTATCGTTAGTTGATAAAGCAGACTCAGGGCAAATTTTCGCTTGTGAGTCTAGGCTACCCGAGGGAACAAGGTTTGAGTTCTGAACACTTCCTATGCTATGGTTTCCTTCAATAACAGCCTCTCTAGTACTCACAGTTTTGTGTAGCTTCCTATGCTTTAGAGGGGGGTTTGGCCACATTTTTACATTTTCTTTGTGGGGCTGTTCTTTTTCTTTTGGACCCAATCTTAGGTCGAGTCGGGATAACCTGAACACCTGGATCAGGAAGCAATATAGGATGGATGTAACTCCCACTGGAACTGTTCAAATCTGTAACAATTTCCTCATTTATTATTTGTGCCTGTCCTTCAGGTTGTTCGTTGGCAACTGGAAAGTTTACAGAAGATAATGGAGTCACCAGAGTGGGATATGTTTGAGTTAAGTACTTGTCCGTAGAATTTTTAAGCAATTCAATTGATAGTCTGCGCTCTGCGCCTCTCGGCCAAGGTTAACTCTTTATCAATTAAAGATGAACGGTTAAAAAAGAATTTATCTAAAGGGCCAATTGCCAGTAGACCAGTCTCAGTCGGTGAAGTAGTTGAACGGGCGCTGGCGGTACTTGTTAAGGCAGACATTGCCCTACTTCACACCAATAGGATACAAAAAATTCACTTACTAGAAAGGAAACTGTAGAATACTTGTCAGGGGGATGGCCCAGCCCAGCCCCCTTCAGCCCCCGACAAGCTCCGTCGCGCTCCCGCGCAGCGTATTCACGCGTTAATTTATGACTCTGACAGAGGCTACCCGGTCGTTGGGGGCGGGGGCGGGGAGGGAGAGCGGGCCAGGTGGAATTGGGACTCCTGGGAAATGTAGTCCCGGCCCTCTTGCTCGCAGCCCTCAGCCCCTATCTTACCCCAGCTGCAGCTCGCAGCCCACAAGGAAGAGCACCCCTCTGTGAAGCGGGACCCGCGCAACGGGTTCGGCCAAGCGTTGGTCAAAATACAAGGAATCCACGGTCAATCCAAATAGCAAGGGCAACAAAGGCAAATTTGTCCAGGTGTCCCTATTGTATTTCTAACTTCTACTGACACGTGGAAGTAAGCACAATTAAAATCACAACGTAGTAAATGAGCAAGTTATACTGCAGATGAATCCAAGATCCGTGGCCCAGCCCTGTCTCCTCTGGCCTCTGAGGGCCACAGAGGGCCCGCCCTTTGCCCGGGCTTAGCCCGGCGGCGCCCGCGCGCGTCCCGCGAAGCGGGGGAAGCTCTCGTTTATCTAGCGCCTCCGGGCGCGCTGGGGGAGGAAATGACGTCGGTCAAGGAGCTGGGACTGCTGGGAAACGTAGTCCCTTCTCGCGGCTACAGATGAAGTGGTCCGCCAGCGAGGGAGACACAAGATGCCCCAGTCCACCACACCCCCACAAGAAACACCGCTGATCACCAACTCTGGAGTCCTGTGGCAAGCGCAAAAGGTTCGATTGTTGTCACCCCCGCTCCGCCGAGGAAGCTCTCGTTTATCTAGCGCCTCCGGGCGCGCTGGGGGAGGAAATGACGTCGGTCAAGGAGCTGGGACTGCTGGGAAACGTAGTCCCCTCTCGCGGCTACAGATGAAGTGGTCCGCCAGCGAGGGAGACACAAGATGCCCCAGTCCACCACACCCCCACAAGAAACACCGCTGATCGCCAACTCTGGAGTCCTGTGGCAAGCGCAAAAGGTTCGATTGTTGTCACCCCCCATAAGTGAGTTCAGGCAGAAAGCTAAAATTCTGGCAAAAAGTTTGGCATCTATGTTAAGGAGAGAAATGGGTATATACAACTTACAGTCTTCAGGATCGTTAGACGGCTTCAGTATTACCGAGATGGACGCTTCCAGCATCGAGCCCATGAGGGAGCCCTTGTCGAGAAATTAGTTAAAAAGACTTGCTAACAGAGGTGCCAACTCCTGAAAAAAGGTTTTTTAAAATTGGGTGGCGAATCCATTCAGCTCTGGCGCC
Organism: Triturus cristatus; assembly: GCF_964204655.1. Taxonomy (NCBI): domain Eukaryota; kingdom Metazoa; phylum Chordata; class Amphibia; order Caudata; family Salamandridae; genus Triturus; species Triturus cristatus. Next base: position 682,009,562 of record NC_140587.1, read on the forward strand.
TACGAGAGTTTAAGGTGAGAGATAGCTTCAATCACCTCATTCACTCGTATAGGTTGATCTAGCTGGGACGCGACCTCCAACAGCAATCTAGTTAGGGTAACCCCATGGAGATATAGTGGAAAGTCACCTCTAGGGCTGTCAGAGGAGGAATAAAGGGATCTATAAAATTCCTTGAATGCCGAGGCAATCTCTGCATCTGTGTAGACCTCTACACCTTGAGCCATGCGCATTGCATTCACAGAGCCGTAATGAACTTTGTTGCAGTGACGATGAGCTAACATACGTCCACAGCGATTGCTACTCAAGTAAAATTTATGTTTGAGACACAGAAGGGCATACTCTGCCCTCTCTATGTCTAGGCAACGCAAAAGGAGTCATTTTTTCTCTAATTCTTGACAAATTCTGGGGGCCATCTAGCATTTATGGATTTTCTTGAGTTCAGAAAATGTCTGTTCTAATTGCTGGCATTTTTTCCCCAGCGTATACGATTCTCAGCTGCCAAAATGGAAATAGATTAGCCCCTCTTGACAACTTTTAGTACCTCCCAGACTGACGATAAGAGGAACTCCCCGGTGTCATTGATGCATAGATAATCCATCAGAACCGAATGCACAGTGCTGACCGCGGGGAGTGGGATAGCGTCAAAGTGTCTCGGAGTCGCTAGCGCGAAACGCAGGGCTGGGTGACATCTAGTCGCATAATCAGTGTGATTGGAATGTGATCTGAAAGCGATCAGGGCTCGATGTTTGCCTCTGTGACGTGAGCTACTAGTGCGAAGGATGTTAGAAAGTGGTCAATGCGGGCATATGATTTATGTGCCACAGAATAAAAGGTATAATCCCTGGAGGAGGTGCGAAAGTGGCACCATCTGTTGCATAGTGCACCGTCTGTCAGCCATTGCAGACCATTGGCAGAAAAAGCCCCTGCTTGACTGAAGCATTAACTGGAGCGGTCAAAAACGGGATACATCACTAAGTTTGGGTCACCCTGGTCAGTATGGCAGCATCAGTGATACAGTGGCCTGCAGATAAAGTGCTAAGTATAAAGGGTTCTTGGTGCTCATTCGGGGCACAAATGTTATCCAGGGTGAAGCAAAAGGTGCCCCATTGTATTTTATGTAACAGCAAGTGACCCTTGATTTCAGTAATTGTGGATAGTATTTTGCCACTGAACTTCTGTGAGAGAAGGATCGCTACCCTGTTCTTTTTTGAGGGGCCGGAGGACCAGAGCTGGCAAGGAAACCAGCAGGACTGCATGCGAGATGTGTCTTTGGATAGAAAGTGGGTTTCCTGAAGCAGGCATATGTCGCAGCTCGATTGATCCAGAAGGAACAATACTGCTGCATGCTTGACAGGATTGTTTAGACCCCGGACATTAAAACTATGGATATTAGTTCCTGGATTAGGCTTCAGGGTAAAAAAAAAGCAATGCGTTGCGCCAGGTCCCTAGGCTCTATAGTGGGTTTACACAGGGAATACAAATACGGATAACTGGTAAGCATATGTAAGGAAGCCCATGCCAAGTGCGTGTGGGGGACCAAAAAAGAAAAAAAAATAGAAACGCAATAATAACAACAAATATAGAAAAATAGAATTAAATTAACCCCTTCAGTGCCCGCCCCTTTCCCCGCCCTGTGCCGGCCGTTGCATTAGCGGGCGGGGTTTATGACGAGCTGGACTCGTCATGGGCACAGCGCCACCGCGGCCCATGACGAGTCCAGCTCGTCATGGGCACTGAAGAGGTTAACAAATGTCTGTCAGTGTGAAATACCATTTGTGGAACATCAGCCAGACTGGAATGGGCTAGTTAGCACATAAGGCCCATTAGGGGTTCCAGACTTGTGAAGGGATAGGCAAGGAGAAGGGTATCATTGAGGGAAGTGGACCTCTCCCATCCCTCCATCTTGGAGTCTTCCCTCCTAGAGATCATAATTATTAATTGTAGATCCCTTCGGCATCATGCTACTTTCAGGATGTCATTATCCCCCGAGAGTGTTTTGAGTATTGATTGTCTTTCTTTGACCATAGTATCTGAGTCTGGTTTCACTTTGGAAGAGGTGCCCAACCGGATCTCTTGCACTTCTTGTTTTTTTGGGGGCTGTCTTTTCACGTTTCTAGTGAGGGTTCTACGACACCGAGTATGGTGCAGGCTTCTTTGAAGGATCTGAGTTGCTGCAGTGTGCCATCAAGGCAGAAAATTATTCAAAAGGGGTGACCCGAGGTGTATGCTATGCCAGCTTTGTGAAGGTGATCATTGACAGGGCATAAATCCTGTCGTTTCTTGAGGGTGATCCTCAGCAGGTCGTGATATAGTGTAAGAGAAAGACCCCTGAATTGGACTGTTTGCGATTCCCAGGCTCTATGCAAGATGTCCTCCTTCATTTGAAAATCATAAATGCGGATTTAAATGTCCACAGGTGGAGCCCTCTTCGGTCTCGGCAGACACAGTCTACTCGATCAAGTTTTTTGTGTCGGAAAAGGGTCACAACATAGTCTCAGAGAGCTGGGTTCTCCGCGTGAGTTGACACTCCTCTGATCTGAACATTGTTTCAACAAGAATGATTTTCCAGGTCTTCAGTATGGGAATGCAGGTCTACGTGTTGTTCCTTGAGACAAAGAACCTCTTGCTGGAGCCACTCTACCTCCTCGTCCCAGCTTATTTCACGGTCCTCTATAGTGGCCACCCTGTCGCCAATCTCTGCCAGGTCCTGGTGCACCTCCTGCTTGTCCACGGAGAGCTCAGTCTTTAATGCCTGCAAGTACTCTCTGATAGAGGCAAAAAGGGTCTCCAAGAAGGATTTGGTGACCAGGCCCTCCTTTTCCCCAGGATCCGCCGAGCAGTCCACAGTGGCCAGAGTTGATCTAACGTCTGTCAACCCCCCACCTTGTTTCATAAATATGTCTTTAAGGGATTAAGCTTTTTTTGACCTATTAATTGACATACTCAGACCATAGTTTACTAAAATTCCATATACAAATAATGCCCACCCATGAAAATCCAAGTTTTAAACAGAAATGGACCAGGGGCCCTAGAAAAAGGTCAGCCTTGCAGCCTTCTCTACCAATTTCATTCCTCCTCCCTTGACATGCTCAGCGAACATAGACCATGCAGTGGACGTCTTTGAGAAAGCAATCAAACAGGCCCTTAACATCATTGCAACTCTATCAAAAGTCAAACAGAAGTCTGAAGCGTCACCTTGGTTCACAGACTCCCTAAAAATCGACAAACTGGCTAGTAGGAGACCAGAACGCAAATGGAGAACAAAAAGTAAAGAGGACAGACTAGCCTACAAACAAATCCATAGACATTACTTAGACAATATTAAGGTAGACAAAAAAAACGATATTATTAATAGAATTGACAAGGCCTCAAATTCTCACAAGGAACTACACAGAATACTAAAAAAAATGCACCACCCCCTTATCTAGCCAAATAGACCATCCAGCCTTGCAACATTGGATTGGGTAGACACATTGTCTACCTTTTTTGAAGAAAAAATTCACAATATTCACAACACCTTTCCTAAACATAGTACTGAAGAGCAAAGTAACAAGTTTGACTGTATACAGACTCCTATCACAATACTTCTAGAAGAGTTCACGGAATTTACTCAGGAGCAAGTTAGAGAGGCTCTTTTTAGGACTAAATCAGGCTCTCCAGTCGATCCTGTCTTACCCCATATTGTCAACTCTCTCACCAGTTCTCCTAAAAGGGCTTACCAAGCTTTTTAACATGTCCTTCAATCAAGCTGCAGTTCCTATTAAATGGAAATCAGCCAGAGTCAAACCAATCCTTAAAAAACAATCAGCAGATTATAAAGAGCCTAGTAACTATTGGTCCATTTCCTTACTACCTTATTTAGGAAAAGTACTTAAGTCCCTGGCCAATAAACAATTAACAACCCATCTAGAAAGCCATCAACTGTTAGATCCATCTAGTCAGGTTTTAGGGTGGCTACAGCATTTATAAAGGTCTACAGGGACCCAGTCAGACCCAGGGGTTTTCTCCCCCATACTTGCCATAATAGCGCAGTTGACCTCTTGTAGTGTAAACTGAACGTCTATTGGGCAATTAACAGGGGCAGTATTTCGGTTTGTGGCTGTGTGGTGTCCATGGGTTTTTCATTCATGGTACAGTTATACATGTTAGAATAATGTTCCACCCATTGATCTTCAGCAATGGCTATCTCGATAGTGGGTGCTTTATGAGAAGCCAAAAAAGGGGGCATTAACTGCCTTCCAGAACACTGTGTTGTCCCTCGTTAAGGTGGCTTCATGCAAACCTGACCATGCTTCTTCTCTCAGCGTGCCTTTACGCTCTTTAAGTGCATGTTTATATTCCCCCCCCCCGGCCATTCGAATATCTTGGTTATTTCTGGCTTGCTTGTGTAAGGTGTGTTTCAATTTAGTATATATTTAGTATATGCTTTGGTGCATTTAGCCTCAAACCAGCTTTGATTTCTATGTGGAGATTTTATATTCACCAAAAATAAGGCCTTTTTAATATATCCAGTTATCTGTGAGAAGAATTGAAAAATATCGGCATGGGGGTTGTCTCATAGAGGCAAGCTAGGAAGGAAAGTTCACAGTTGATCACTACTTTCTTTGTAAATTTCGTCGGATCCACCATGGCCCAGCGTAAAGAGTAGCCATTGGTTTTGTTCAGAGCTATATTCTGGACAGCATGGGCCAATTTACCCTTGGTGTTTAACGCCTTATTTGACAATAGAAAGGATAAGCTTATTGGAAAATGATCACTCAGGGCATTTTTATGGGTGGTAAAGGATTTAAGTCTAGTAGAAAGTCTGTTTGACATTACTATATAGTCAATAATTGAATAGATCCCTCTCCCAATAAATGTAAAACTGAGGGGGACTAGCGGAGTACATAACTCGTTAGCAAATCCTAAATCAGATGCGAACATGACTTTGTTTAGATGTTTCCCGTAGTTTGTATGCAGGAAGTGTGTGGAACTGTTCCAATCATCAGACGTGAATCCACACATATCCCCCCCATTATGCGGGCACAGTGCACAGTTAAAATCCCCACCCCATATTAATAACACATCTTTTGCAGTTTCATTATGTATGAAGTTTAAATCAATACTTAATTTCCTCATTAACCCCATAATCTGATCTAACGACAAGTTATTATAGAAATTTAGCAGTGCAGTACAATGCAACTTATCAATTTGTAATATAACAAGTTGATCATATATTTCTGATTTCTTCAGGTCAATTTTAATTAGATTCACATATCTACATAGCCCACCCTTGTGTCTCCCATGCTCCAATGGTAGCGCAGTGGTGTGAAAAGTTTTATAGCCATTGATGTGTGCAGTGCCGTCTGTCCAAGTCTCCTGAAAAAACAGTGTGTTAAATTTCCCTATAAAGTCCAGCCATAGCGGGATGACAAGTTTTGAACGTATACCCGCAACTTTTCAAAATAGGAAAACCTATGGTTTTTTCAGAAAATATATATATATATATATATATATATTCACTGAAAAAACCATAGGTTTCACACACGTTATAGTTAGGAATTAGCATTTAAAAAATCTTGCAAATTCACTGAAAAGACCATAGGTTTCACACGTTATAGTTAGCTGGACATTTCACTCGCACAAAACCATTGAAATTCCCCCGTTATAGTTAGTTCAGCTAACTATAACTCGCGCGACCGCAATCCACTGCTGATGACGTCACATATTACATCACTCATGACATGGTCAGTGACATCACTCATGACATCACTGATGACATCTCAAATGACATCACTGATGACATCACTGATGACATCATCCTTGTGTAAGAGTGGCAGACCTCCTCTTATCCTAATATAAACTTTGATACACACATTGAAAAATATAAACTAAAGTTTTGAAAACTATAGAGATACCAATACCAGTTAGAACAACCTATTCAGTAATTCCAAAATCTACATACGCATCCACTCATTCATCAACACTTCTATATAGTCACTCATATATGTACTCAGTCATCATATGTACTCATACACCTATACATCCTGTTACACACCTACACTCATACATAGAGTTACTCACACACATACTCACACATGCAAATAAACATCCATTTACTTGCATATACAGCTATACACACACCACTACACTTACTTCTACAGAAACGTACACATACTTACTCTCTTAAACAATCACTTATAGAAACACATACTTATTTATACAGGAACTCTTCCAATCTCTCACTCTCATATATCCTCACTTATATAAATCAATACTCACATATACTAGTTTAAAACATATGGACTTACTCATAAAGACACTATTGAGACAGTCATTCACTCTCTTACTCACCCATACACACACTCATCCACCCATACTGTCCTGCTCACATACTGTCTTCAAAACACATACAAACAGTGAGTCACTCATTCATGCATCTATACGCTAAGTAACATCCCCCACTGAACCATACAGACACTCATACTGATACTCTAAAAACGAACTAATAACCCATATACACACTCATGCAGCTACTCACCAACCCATGCAGCCACTTATACACAAAGTGAGACACTGATACAGATATTTAAATATTTAAACATTACTCACTAATACTTGTATTCACTAAGATACTGTTAAGTCAGTTATACAATTAATTTTACAAAAAAACCATCTATTTAGACACTTATTTACCCATTTATTCTTCCATTAACCTTTAGATATACATATATAAAAAATATTTATTTTTCTGAAAGACACATTCACTGGATGATGTCATCAACGATGTCATCAGTGATGTCATTTGAGATGTCATCAGTGATGTCATGAGTGATGTCACTGACCATGTCATGAGTGATGTAATATGTGACGTCATCAGCAGTGGATTGCGGTCGCGCGAGTTATAGTTAGCTTAACTAACTATAACGGGGGAATTTCAATGGTTTTGTACGAGTGAAATGTCCAGCTAACTATAACATATGTAAAACCTTTGGTTTTTTCAGTGAATTTGCAAGGTTTTTTAAATGCTAATTCCTAACTATAACGTGTGTGAAACCTATGGTTTTTTCAATGAATTTGCATGGTTTTTTAAATGCTAATTCCTAACTATAACGTGTGTGAAACCTATGGTGTTTTTTAATGAATTTGCAAGGTTTTTTAAATGCTAATTCCTAACTATAACGTGTGTGAAACCTATGGTTTTTTTAGTGAATTTGCAAGGTTTTTTAAATGCTAATTTCTAACTATAACGTGTGTGAAACCTATGTTTTTTTTAGTGAAGTTGTAAGGTATTTTAAATGCTAATTTATGTATGTATTATTATATTTTTTATATATTTATTTTGCAATACCTATGTATATAGTTATAGATTGACTGTATCCTGTAATATGGAATGGCTCAGCTCTTTTTTTTTGAATTTGGATAAAGTTGAACAGCATAGTTAATATCTTCTATAAACTTATAAACAGTTTAAAATGTTTTTTTTTGTTGTTAAGGGTTTTTCACGGTGCGCGCACCGTGCGCGCACCGGCAATTTTTTTTATTAAACAAAATGTTATTTTTTTTATTTACGAGGTCCTTTAGGGACCCCCTGAGAAGGTCTAGGGGGTCAGGGAGTGTCTTCCCTGCCTCCTTTTCATGTTTTAGAAATCGGGTTAAAAGTAATTCATTTCTGATGCGTGCGTGCACCGTGCGCGCATGCGTTCGTGCACCATGCGCGCATGCGTGCGTGCACCGTGCACGCACGGCAAGTCATGTGATTACGAAACAACACTTTTCATTGGTTCATAGTAGTTTCTGTTCCAGAATCTTCAAACACCACACCCACTCCCCTCACTATTTCTTCTTATTTCCTGGGACAAGGAGCTGAACAGCTATTCTACTTGAAAATGGCAGAACAGCAGTCTACTTCAGGGAGTGAGGAGGAGACATTTGTGGTACCACCAAGGCAGACCAAACAAAAAGACTCTTTTATTTGGAAATTCTTCTCCTTTCCAGAGGGCCAAAAGAAGGTCAATACCCCGAAGGTGACATGCACTATTTGTGGAAGTGTGTTATCCAGAGGAGATCCCACCAAGAAATACTCGTTTATTATTTATTCAATGTTGAGACACTTCAAGACAGTGCATCCTGTACCTTATGCTCGAGAGTCAACTAGAGCCCTAAGAGACAACCCTCCACCTGCTCAGCCGAGCACATCATCTGCGGCCGCAGATTCTCCGTGTACCAGGTCACTGGACATCCGCCCACTTTTCCAGAAGGTGCACATACATTGTAATGTGTGCAATGCTGTTCTTTGCTACGCTGAGAGCAGTATTAACTTGATCGAAAACAAAATATAGCAGCACACATGCTCCAGCCCATAATTTTTTTCATTTATTGTTTTTGTTCCTGTTGAACAGTTTTTCATTACCAGTTTTTTTTGGTGCTCTAAAAAAATATAAAAAAATACAAAATTGTTAAAAAACTTAAAAAAAATACAAAACAAAAAACACAAAAAAACAGTTTTTTTCAGAACTCACTTCACTTCTCCAAGAAGAGCTATATTCCTAATATACTGTGTTGTAATTTTATTGAATGAATGTGTAGTGTATACATGAATGATTGAAATGACTGAGTGAAGGGGAGGAAAGGACAGACAGAATGAGTGAGAAAAGGAAAGTATGATCAGTCATGAAAGGGAAGTGAAAGACTGACTGCAACAAAAGGACTAAGGGTAGAGGATACAGGTAAGAAGAGTGAATGAGTAAGGGATTGGCAGTGAGTAATGGAGAGTGATGGAGGGGGAGTGAGAAAAGGGGAGTAAGGGACGGAGATAGGAAAAGGGAGTAACAGATGAAGCGGATGAAGTACAGCAGGGTAAAGGGATTGAAAGTAAGAGAAGTGGAGTGATGGTGAGATAAGGTGTATGAGGATTAGAAAAGGGGGTAAGGGAAAGTGAGAGATGGGGAGTGAGGGGATGGAGGGATTTAGGAAACTGGAGTGAGAGAAAGGGAGTCAGGATTTCAATGAGCAAAGGAGAGTGAGGGAGAGTGAAGGAAAGAATGCGAAAAGGTAAAGGGGTGTGAGATTCAGACAGGAGGAAATGAAGTAGGAGAATAGGAGTGACTATGAGTAAAGGATAGTGACAGTTAGGGAAGGTGAGGGAAGGAGAATGACGGAGAAGGTTAAAAAATTAACATAGATGGAAAATGAGTGATGGAGAGAGGAGCAGTGGTAGAAACAGAGATGTTAAGGAAATTAAGGGTAAGACAGACAAAGGGAGAGAGACAGAAACAGAGAGCAAGGAATTGAGAAGGAGTAAGGCAGTTAGAATGACTGAGACATATGGAGACAGGGAGAGAAACATGGTTGAAAAAAATAGTGATGGAGGCAGTAAACCTAGGGGAGTAGTAGAGAAGGAGTGAGGGAGTTACGAAAGAGCAGTAAAGGAAGAAGAGAGAGGGAAGGGGAATGAGAAAAGCAGAGTGAGGAGAAGTGAAGAAAAGGGGGCATGAAAGTGAAGGGGTGAGAAATACAGATATTTTAAACTTACCTGACCAACAAAATAACTTAATTAGAAAGAAATGTTTTTTTTAATTACAAGAAAAATGGATTCAATTTCCTAAATTTTCTTTCTAGATCTGTAAAAAAAGAAAAAAGTAGTAATATTTAACAATACATTTTAGAATGCAGTACACATATTTTCATATTTAACAAAGTCATGTTTTGGCCTTTTTTTGCTTTTTTCAGAATATATTGAATTTCACTGAAAATAGTGATATCAATTGTATTCATCACTTAACAGCGGGCAAAAAAATAAACAATCTGAAAGATTGTTTAAAAAAGCCCTGAATCTATCCTCAGTAAAACATACCTTGATAGAAATGTAACATATATATTAAGAATATCTTCTAAGAACAATAACTATTTGCAATAAATAACGTCTGTAAATCTTGTTGCTTAAGCACATACGCCAAAATATTATCTGTCAAAGAAGTCCACAATAGAAACATTTACCTTTCCATGAGGCCAAATAGTAATTTTTAAATCCTTTTTAGGTGAAATATCCAATGGTAATCCTATAAAATCGAAATAATGGTTTCTTCAGATGCTGCAATTTGTATCTAAAATTTTGGTTTTAGAAAAATTAAGTAGGAATTTGGTAATTCTGCAGGCAAACGTTGCTTGAAAATCAATTGAGAATCATTACACAGTGTCCAGCCTTTTTCACATTTTAGATAAACTGTGTAATGATCAGAAGTTATAGAAGGTCCATCATGGAAAATTATTGCAACTGCAACAAAAGTCTTTCCTGATATTGATAATTGATTTCCTACACACTTCTTTATTAAAGTGTCCAATTTTGTTCCATCAGCTCTACAACGTTGCATCATTAAAATTATATACTGTCCATATTTCTTTAAAAATAACGATAACAATTCTGATTTACATTGAGAACCTTCCATGTTGTGATTTGCATCTTTAACTAATTTACTAAAAGTCACTGATTTACTCTCTGGTAATGTTAAATGTATGAACCTATCAGAATCAACATTAGTGCTGCATGTGTTCATACAGTTTTCACAACAGTGTTTCCATTTATAAGAGAGACCAAACATATTTTCTATTTCTATCCCTTCATCTTCCAGTACCATAAGCTTATACATTAAGAATTCCTGTACATCTTGCTGGACATTTTGTGTAAACTGTGTACATCCAGAACATACATCTAAAAGATTTCTAACATCAGAAGCACTTTCTATTTTAGTTTTATCATTACTCAACTTCTCATAAAGGAAACTCAGCAGAGAACAAAATCTTTTTTCATGATTTAGTATTATCTGCTCTTGCAAACTTTCAAGATAAAATACAACATTCAGCACTACATTAGCGTAGCAGTTGACACCAGAGCTATTTTCAAAATGACAACCAACAACCTCTTCAACATTGTCCTTTTTCTTTTTGCTTGCAATCACATCACTCTATTTTTGTTTTCTCTTCTGTACATCCTCATTACAGATATTCTCAATTCTCCTTTTCCGACAAACAAGAAGTTTTTCAAACACAGGATACTGACCTAAATGAGGAGCATAGCTTCTACTTAATCTATTATACTCCTTTACACAATTTGCATCAGCAACAACTTTTGAGTCATTAAAGTCTATCATGAATAAACCAGATAATTTTTTCACTCGTGACAAAGCAACATATGCCATACCTTCTTTAAACACACTAGATCCAATGTTTACAAAAGCACTATCTACAGTTAATCCTTGAGATTTGTGAATAGTTACAGCATATGCTAGAGAAAACGGAAACTGCTTCCTACGTACATATAAGTCTTGCACAAGCAAAAAACGAACTGAGCAACGACTAATGTCTTTAACCTCTTCAATCTGATCACATTTTAGTTTTAAAAATTCAATTCCATCTTTTTTCTGGTAATTAACAAAACCCACAACTTTACCCATAGCTCCATTCACATAACCTTTTTCTACATTCAAATTACGTCTTAAAATTACTCGACAGTTCATGCATACATAAAGATTCTTTTCTAAACCAGCTGTTTGATATGTTTTTCTCTAGAGAATCCAATTTAGTTTTCAATTTGCCTGTCAATATAATAGTTATTCCTTCATGCTGTATTTTATCCACGGCTTCCATTTTCATAATCTCTTCATTTTCCAATTTCAAAAGTTCTTCATTGAATATAGAGCATTCATGTAGTGTTGGCATTAAGCAGATTACAGTATTTTTTTCTGCGATTTTCTTGTATATTTTCTCTGGAACTATTTGTTCTGTTGGAAACAAATTACATAGCAATCAACTCTGTAAAGCTTTTCTGCCATGTTCTGTGAGTAGTCCAATTCTGATATCTTTGAGAATACTTGCATAATCATCATCATTTGCTTGCCGCATATTGGTAAAGAGTTCTTTGTACTCAAAGTATGACCAAATATTAACATTACCTATACTTCCTAATGACTTTTTCGTGTCTTCATGTGCAAGAGTATTAAATACTGGTTGTCCTTTAACTGGAGTGAGCTGCAGTAGATCCCCAAAAACTTTAACATGTTTTCCTCCAAATAACACGTCATAGTCGGTCTTTAGAATTTGCTGCATTCTTAAATGCCCAAAGGCAAGCATTAAGTTTGATACCATGCTTACCTCATCAATAATGAGAACTTTCATTTTCTTTAACACTCTTGAAACTTCAAAACATGCTTCTCCTGTTAGCTTGTGATATTCTATTTTGTTCTCATGCTCTACTGGTAACATTAGCAAACGATGTAAGGTAATTCCTTTTATGTTATATGCTGCTAACCCAGTTGGAGCAGTAACAACACAAGACAAAGTTGAATCAGTTTTTTTCTGTAGATAGCTTCTAATTACTTTAATTAAGAAACTTTTTCCAGTTCCAGCTTGTCCACTCACATACATTCTGATTGGTTCAAATGATGTGCATGAGCACTCTTTATTTTCATGTAGTAATCCATGATCAATTTGTTTTGTGACTTCTTCATAAATTTGTTGTTGTTCATCATTCAGTTGTTGTTCCAAATTTGGTAAGTCTATTAAACCTTCCTGAGCTTGATTCATTGCTGTTTCCACTTCAGTCATGGCTATTGCAGCTTCATTTTCTACGATTGGTTGTCCTAGGGGATCTTGACTGAGCGTACCAGAACTTTGACTGTCTTGAGAACTGTCTCTAGCTACTTCAGCTGCAATTGTAGCTTCTTGTTCAATTTCTTCATTTAACATTTGTACATAATTTGTGAAAGTACTGCATTCTATGCTATCTTTACATGCATTAAAGGAATCTTCATAGCTCTGAAAATCTCCAAGTAATTCATTCTCTGAACGCCATGGTTTAAACAGCTGTAAAAGTGCTAAGTAGTAAAATTCCTTTTTGTCAGTAGTGTCGCAACTCAGCTTTCTGTGATTAATCAAACTTCCTTTTGTTTGTTTCACCAAACATCCTTCCTCACCAATGACTTTATATTTTCCATTGTTGATGTCTTCTGTGGCATTCCGTGTAAAAATGTAGTTCTGCAGCACTTCATAGAGACACATGTTCTCAAGATGATGACTTCTGTTTGGGTAATATGTGTCCAACATATTTGTTTTCAAAATGTCTGTACTTTCTGGTTCGTTCTCTGCTAAATATTCAATTTCTCGAATAGATTTCAGTACCCGATTTCGCATTCATGCAAGGCCTAAACTTACCCAAATTAATCTTCTGGATTTGGAGTACAGAATTGCAGATGATAACCTATCTGAGCATTCATATGACCCAATTTCTCGATGCGATAACATCTTTAAACTGAAACTGTATAGCTTTTTACTGACAGTCTTCTCGTGAGAAATCTCTTCCCACATTTCTTTCAATTCCGTTTTCTCAGATTTAGTGATGTAAGATGTGACATACCGAGCAACAGCAATAGAATTGTCAGCTACATACTGAATATCCATGTTAGCATTCCACATGGATAAAATGACTGGGTTGTAGTCATTTATATATTTTGACTCTTCTTTTCTTCTTAGGTTGTAGGTATTTTACGGCTGACATAAAACTGTTTACTCTTCCTTTTGAAAGAACAGATCGTTGAAATCCAAATCAACATTTTGTGTAGAATTTATCTTTACTCTTGTACTTTCTTCGACAGTATTTTCCACACCGATGACTTTGGAAACGTAAAACTTGCTCTTTTAAGTTTTTTTCTTCTGTGCTTTTAGGTACAGGACATGTTGCATATTCTTCAATAAAAGATAAAACTGCATTATCAGAATCTGTTCCAAATTTTGGGGCATCCTTGATCCACAACAGCATATGAATATGAGGAGCACCTCTTGCTTGGTACTCTTTTCTCCAAAAGAAATCCACAACTTCTCCAAGAGGTGGATTTTTTTTATTGCAGATGAAGGACATTATAGCCTCAAATCTATGATTGAAATATCTGCAAACATTAACTGGCTCCAATGAGCACAATTCTCCTGCTGTCTTGTATTGGATGTTTTCAATATTTGAATTTGCCTCTCGAAGAAAATCCAGTAAATCATCCCAAGCGTACTCAGCACAGCTTAGGGTAAGGAACCATGTAGGAGTTCCTAAATTCCATAACATACATTTCAATTCTCCATGGCGTCGGTACCAATATTCATTAGTTCCACGCTGACAAGCCATCAAATTGATCAATTGAGATTCCAAATGATCATCTCGCTGTTGCACTTTGTTCATAAAATCCTTTGCAGACACATTAAGTAGATGTACTCCAGTTTTTAAAATGTGATTTACTGCATAAGATAGTGCAGACAAGTCACTTTCAAATAGAAGATGGAACAAATAAGGAATACTTTGACGAAATCTTGGATCTTCTGCATATAATCTTGTAGTCCAATACTCAGAAGCAGGAATCTGTACTGGACGTTCATCATATCGTCCACCTTTTCCTGTAGGAAACAGCTGGGGAAAACAATGAGCTTAAAAGCTCTCCTCCCATACACTCACGGGAGTTCCTTTTGCTTTTTTCATCTGAAACAGATCAATAGTGTTTCCCATAACTTCTTTAGAATGAAGAGGATGTATGCTGAAATGTTCATAAATTTCTTCTTCTTGTCACTTATCCACTTTTTCAATTTGCCCAGTTGGTATTCTTGTGTCTGCTAGTAAAACTTCTTCATTTTCATCCATATAAATTGATTCATAGTACTTATTATTTCTTTTCAAATATAAATTTGCTCTTTGTACTTTTCGTACATCTACTAGCTCCTGCCAAATTTTCCTATTCTTTGTAGGTACACCATTAACCAGAATAACTAATGGTTCAGTTTCCAAACTATCTACATCAATTGTTTCAATATTTTTTTTCAAATCTAATGGCAAATAGACAACTCTTCCTTTTAAACCTCTTTTTAAATCTGAAGGAGGTAATTTACCTGTTTTGGGCTCCATACGAACTATAGTCTGAAACGGATGGACACATTGAATGAGTATAGACTCATACGTATTTAAATCACTTGTTCTGCAAGTTCTGCAGGAATATCAACCAATTCTAAATTATTATGTACAGCTCTAGCTGGCATTTTATTTTCTTCTAACTTGTTATAACAGTATTTACAAATACGCTGATCTTCACCCACATCAAAACAATTTTCCAGAAACAAATATGTAGCAAAATCCTTCCACTCATAATTATTTTCTTTTTCACTTTTTTTATAGAGATCAACATTCCTTGTTTGAGATTTATAATGGCTTCTCCGGCAACAAATACAAGTAATATTTGGTCTTTCATTAGGGATGATAGTAAATTTTGACATTTGATCTTCAAAATTTTTACTAACTGTGGGTTCTACATTCTCTTCCACATTTTCTTCAATAACTGTGTCATTTCCTGCACTTTCTTGTTCTGGACCAAAGTAACAAAACTGAATATCATCAGTAACCTTCTCTACATCTGATACAGATCCACGCAACAGAGCACAATTCAACTCATTTAACTTTAGTGCTGGACATTTAGCAAAATACAATCTTCTCACAAACTTTCTCATTTCAGTATGATGTACTGCCAGCATCCTAAAATGGTGAAAAACACTTTGACAAACTTTCCTAGAAAGACAAGCCAGAGAATGTCCTTGCAAACCAGTTTTCTTTCTAACTCTGCATGGATCTAGTCTTTGAAGCACCTTAATCTTCTGTTTAACACTTTGCTTTACTATATTCTCTTAGAAAGTCACGTAATTTATCAATAGATTCTTGTCGTACAGTACAAATACTACTACAATTCCAAGTGTACACTGGGGCTTTAGGACGTTTCCCCATAACCTCATCAGCTAACACTTCTTCCTCATTTCTTGGAACCATTTTCTCCTTTTCCATTACACAACCATCTTAAACTTCATAAGTTCGACCACTGGTGTCAACTGCATGCAGCAAACTATTACTTTGAAGATAACTCTCTTCATTAAAAAATGGTTCAGTACTTGAACTATGCTTCCATTCTCCTAAGAACACATTACAAAAGTTTTTTTTTTTCACTACTCTTTTCCTTTTGCTTTTTGACTTCATTACATTGACTATTTTATCTAATGTACGGATCCTGTTCAAAATAAAATGAATAATTATCTTTTTAATTCCAAAGCCTTTGCAACAATCGATTCAATATGTTTCTTTTTCTTATAAAATATTGCTTTCTTCCTATATTTTTTCACATCCACCACTCTTCGCTGAAACATTTTTTTACGAATGTTTTGAAATTCTGTTTTTCTTTTTAAGTCATTCTTTCTTGCTCCTGATTGTACATTAGCATTTAGTATTTTCTTTCTATTGTCTTGTTGTTTTCTTCTTGAAACACTCTTTGCGGTGGATATACTTTGTACATTTTTTCTATGTTTGAGGATATTTTTTAAAAAATCCTTAGCCTGCTTACCTGAAGACTTTTTCTTTTTTCCAACATGAGGTTCTTCAACTAATTTTTATTGTCCAGTTGTCTTCAAATATAGATGTTTTTGCTGTTCTTTTCTCTTTCTTGATTTTATAGGCATGTTTAATTTATTTCAGTGTTGTTCAGCAATACCTAAAGGAAAATAAAAAAAAAATACCTTTATGTAATTTAAATATATTACTATATTTTTATTGAGCTTTTCAAATCCTATCATATGAGCTGCCCCTTTCCTACGAGTGCAAGTCTTACAGAACAAGAGCAACACAAATTAAATCTCTGACAACAATTCATTTGTGCAGACAGACTCATGGTGTGATTCTAGGCAGAAAACGATATTTGATTGGCAATTTCAAAGCACATTTACTACTGTGGTAGAGCAAGTGATAATTACTGTAACAGCCTGACACATTTAACTCATAGTTTAGAGAGGCAGAAAAGAGCACATGTCCTCACAGCTACTTGAGACCATGAGCATGTGGAACCTGGGTGAGTGATTAGACTAGAGCAAAGGAAATGAGCCTTGTTGATGTTGAATGTGTTAGCATTACACACTGCTATCTGAAATACCACACAGTGCTGAATAGTAAGCATGGGAGTGCAGGAGAAACAGCTGCCTGTGTGCTAAGAGTGTGTTTCTGGAGACTGTGTATTGTTAGGTGCAAGTGAGATCTGCATGGACGCTTGCACAAATGCATGAAGACTGCAGAGATGTATGTAAGAGCACATGTGGTAAGGGTTAATTGGGCTTATGAACATGTAGGAACTACCTCAGTCATTACAGTACTGCAAGGAAAATCTACCCTGTTGTTTTCAAATGTGTTAGCATTTGCCTCTCATCTGTGAGATGGTGTTGTGTGCTGTATGCTAACCATCACAGTTCAAGAAAACAAGCTGCCCCTTTCCTATGAGTGCAAATCTTACAGAACAAGAGCAACACAAATTAAATCTATGATAAAAATTATTGTGTGCACACAGACTCATGGTGTGATTATAGGCAGACAACGATATTTTATTGGCAATTTCAAAGCACATTTACTACTGTGGTAGAGCAAGTGATAATTACTGTAACAGCCTGACACATTTTCCTTATAGTTTAGAGAGGCAGAAAAGAGCACATGTCCTAACAGCTATTTGAGACCATGAGCATGTGGAACCTGGGTGAGTGATTAGACTAGAGCAAAGGAAATGAGCCTTGGTGATGTTGAATGTGTTAGCGTTACACACTGCTATCTGAAATACCACACAGTGCTGAATAGTACGCATGGGAGTGCAGGAGAAGCAGCTGCCTGTGTGCTAAGAGTGTGTTTCTGGAGACTGTGTATTGTCAGGTGCAAGAGAGATCTGCATGGACGTTTGCACAACTGCATGAAGACTGCAGAGATGTATGTAAGATCACCTGTGGTAAGGGTTAATTGGAGTTTTGAACATGTAGGAACTACCTCACCCATTGCAGGAGTGGAAGGAAAATCTACCCTGTTGTTTTCAAATGTGTTAGCATTTGCCTCTGATCTGTGAGATGGTGATGTGTGCTGTATGCTAACCATCACAGTTCAAGAAAACAAGCTGCCCCTTTCCTAAGAGTGCAAGTCTTACAGAACAAGAGCAACACAAATTAAATCTCTGACAACAATTCCTGTGTGCACACAGACTCATGGTGTGATTCTAGGCAGAAAAAGATATCTCATTGGCAATTTCAAGGCACATTTACTACTGTGGTAGAGCAAGTGATAATTACTGTAACAGCCTGACACATTTTCCTTATAGTTTAGAGAGGCAGAAAAGAGCACATTTCCTAACAGCTACTTGAGACCATGAGCATGTGGAACCTGGGTGAGTGATTAGACTAGAGCAAAGGAAATGAGCCTTGGTGATGTTGAATGTGTTAGCGTTACACACTGCTATCTGAAATACCACACAGTGCTGAATAGTAAGCATGGGAGTGCAGGAGAAACAAATGCCTGTGTGCTAAGAGTGTGTTTCTGGAGACTGTGTATTGTCAGGGGCAAGAGAGATCTGCATGGACGCTTGCACAACTGCATGAAGACTGCAGAGATGATTGTAAGATCACCTGTAGTAAGGGTTAATTGGAGTTTTGAACATGTAGGAACTACCTCACCCATTGCAGGAGTGGAAGGAAAATCTACCCTGTTGTTTTCAAATGTGTTAGCATTTGCCTCTCATCTGTTTGATTGTGATGTGTGTTGTATGCTAACCATCACAGTTCAAGAAAACAAGCTGCCCCTTTCCTACAAGTGCAAGTCTTACAGAACAAGAGCAACACAAATTAAATCTCTGACAACAATTCCTGTGTGCACACAGACGCATGGTGTGATTCTAGGCAAAAAATGATATTTGATTGGCAATTTCAAAGCACATTTACTACTGTGGTAGAGCAAGTGATAATTACTGTAACAGCCTGACACATTTTCCTTATAGTTTAGAGGGGCAGAAAAGAGCACATGTCCTAACAGCTACTTGAGACCATGAGCATGTGGAACCTGGGTGAGTGATTAGACTAGAGCAAAGGAAATGAGCCTTGGTGATGTTGAATGTGTTAGTGTTACACACTGCTATCTGAAATACCACACAGTGCTGAATATTAAGCATGGGAGTGCAGGAGAAGCAGCTGGCTGTGTGCTAAGAGTGTGTTTCTGGAGACTGTGTATTGTCAGGTGCAAGAGAGATCTGCATGGACGTTTGCACAACTGCATGAAGACTGCAGAGATGTATGTAAGATCACCTGCGGTAAGGGTTAATTGGAGTTTTGAACATGTAGGAACTACCTCACCCATTGCAGGAGTGGAAGGAAAATCTACCCTGTTGTTTTCAAATATGTTAGCATTTGCCTCTCATCTGTGAGATAGTGATTTGTGTTGAATGCTAACCATCACAGTTCAAGAAAACAAGCTGCCCCTTTCCTACGAGTGCAAGTCTTACAGAACAAGAGCAACACAAATTAAATCTCTGACAACAATTCCTGTGTGCACACAGACTCATGGTGTAATTCTAGGCAGAAAACGATATTTGATTGGCAATTTCAAAGCACATTTACTACTGTGGTAGAGCAAGTGATAATTACTGTAACAGCCTGACACTTTTTCCTTATAGTTTAGAGAGGCAGAAAAGAGCACATGTCCTAACAGCTACTTGAGACCATGAGCATGTGGAACCTGGGTGAGTGATTAGACTAGAGCAAAGGTAATGAGCCTTGGTGATGTTGAATGTGTTAGCGTTACACACTGCTATCTGAAATACCACACAGTGCTGAATAGTAAGCATGGGAGTGCAGGAGAAACAGCTGCCTGTGTGCTAAGAGTGTGTTTCTGGAGACTGTGTATTGTCAGGTGCAAGAGAGATCTGCATGGACGCTTGCACAACTGCATGAAGACTGCAGAGATGTATGTAAGAGCACATGTGGTAAGGGTTAATTTGGCTTATGAACATGTAGGAACTACCTCACTCATTATAGTACTGCAAGGAAAATCTACACTGTTGTTTTCAAATGTGTTAGCATTTGCCTCTCATCTGTGAGATGGTGATGTGTGCTGTATGCTAACCATCACAGTTCAAGAAAACAAGCTGCCCCTTTCCTACGAGTGCAAGTCTTACAGAACAAGAGCAACACAAATTAAATCTCTGACAACAATTCCTGTGTGCACACAGACTCATGGTGTGATTCTAGGCAGAAAACGATATTTTATTGGCAATTTCAAGGCACATTTACTACTGTGGTAGAGCAAGTGATAATTACTGTAACAGCCTGACACATTTTCCTTATAGTTTAGAGAGGCAGAAAAGAGCACATGTCCTAACAGCTACTTGAGACCATGAGCATATGGAACCTGGGTGAGTGATTAGACGGATGTATGACGTTACAACGCACACTATTACAACGCATGCACTTACAACGCATTTTTTACAACGCATAATCCATTACAACGCATGACATTACAACGCATGACACTACAACGCATTTTTAAAAAATACCTTTACAACGCACTACCATTACAACGCATACTACCTTTACAACGCATACCATTACAACGCATAATATTAAATTACATTTAAGGTAAGTATTAGATAGTATAGGGGTAAAAATTACTATTCTAACTCCAGGGGGTGCAACAGTAGGGTAAGTGTTGGATAGTGTAGGGGTAAAAATTACTATTCTAACTCCAGGGGGTGCAACAGTAGGGTAAGTGTTGGATAGTGTAGGGGTAAAAATTACTATTCTAACTCCAGGGGGTGCATCAGTAGGGTAAGTGTTGGATAGTATAGGGGTAAAAATTACTATTCTAACTCCAGGGGGTGCATCAGTAGGGTAAGTGTTGGATAGTATAGGGGTAAAAATTACTATTCTAACTCCAGGGGGTGCATCAGTAGGGTAAGTGTTGGATAGTATAGGGGTAAAAATTACTATTCTAACTCCAGGGGGTGCATCAGTAGGGTAAGTGTTGGATAGTATAGGGGTAAAAATTAATATTCTAACTCCAGGGGGTGCATCAGTAGGGTAAGTGTTGGATAGTATAGTGTAATATTATGCGTTGTAATGGTATGCGTTGTAATGGTAGTATGCGTTATAATGGAATGCGTTGTAAAGGTAGTTTTTAAAAATGCGTTGTAGTGTCATGCGTTGTAATATCATGCGTTGTAATGGATTATGCGTTGTAAAAAATGCGTTGTAATGGTAGTGCGTTGTAACAGTTGCGTTGTAAAGGTTGTTCCCCGATTAGACTAGAGCAAAGGAAATGAGCCTTGGTGATGTTGAATGTGTTAGCATCACACACTGCTAACTGAAATACCACACAGTGCTGAATAGTAAGCATGGGAGTGCAGGAGAAGCAGCTGCCTGTGTGCTAAGAGTGTGTTTCTGGAGACTGTGTATTGTCAGGTGCAAGAGAGATCTGCATGGACGCTTGCACAACTGCATGAAGACTGCAGAGATGTATTTAAGATCACCTGTAGTAAGGGTTAATTGGAGTTTTGAACATGTAGGAACTATCTCATCCATTGCAGGAGTGGAAGGAAAATCTACCCTGTTGTTTTCAAATGTGTTAGCATTTGCCTCTCATCTGTGAGATGGTGATGTGTGCTGTATGCTAACCATCACAGTTCAAGAAAACAAGCTGCCCCTTTCCTACGAGTGCAAGTCTTACAGAACAAGAGCAACACAAATTAAATCTCTGACAACAATTCCTGTGTGCACACAGACTCATGGTGTGATTCTAGGCAGAAAACGATATTTCATTGGCAATTTCAAGGCACATTTACTACTGTGGTAGAGCAAGTGATAATTACTGTAACAGCCTGACACATTTTCCTTATAGTTTAGAGAGGCAGAAAAGAGCACATGTCCTAACAGCTACTTGAGACCATGAGCATGTGGAACCTGGGTGAGTGATTAGACTAGAGCAAAGGAAATGAGCCTTGGTGATGTTGAATATGTTAGCGTTACACACTGCTATCTGAAATACCACACAGTGCTGAATAGTAAGCATGGGAGTGCAGGAGAAACAAATGCCTGTGTGCTAAGAGTGTGTTTCTGGAGAGGGTGTATTGTCAGGTGCAAGAGAGATCTGCATGGACGCTTGCACAACTGCATGAAGACTGCAGAGATGATTGTAAGATCACCTGTAGTAAGGGTTAATTAGAGTTATGAACATGTAGGAACTACCTCACCCTTTGCAGGAGTGGAAGGAAAATCTACCCTGTTGTTTTCAAATGTGTTAGCATTTGCCTCTCATCTGTGAGATGGTGATGTGTGTTGTATGCTAACCATCACAGTTCAAGAAAACAAGCTGCCCCTTTCCTACAAGTGCAAGTCTTACAGAACAAGAGCAACAGAAATTAAATCTCTGACAACAATTCCTGTGTGAACACAGACTCATGGTGTGATTCTAGGCAGAAAACGATCTTTGATTGGCAATTTCAAGGCACATTTACTACTGTGGTAGAGCAAGTGATAATTACTGTAACAGCCTGACACATTTTCCTGATAGTTTAGAGAGGCAGAAAAGAGCACATGTCCTAACAGCTACTTGAGACCATGAGCATGTGGAACCTGGGTGAGTGATTAGACTAGAGCAAAGGAAATGAGCCTTGGTGATGTTGAATGTGTTAGCGTTACACACTGCTATCTGAAATACCACACAGTGCTGAATAGTAAGCATGGGAGTGCAGGAGAAACAGCTGCCTGTGTGCTAAGAGTGTGTTTCTGGAGACTGTGTATTGTCAGGTGCAAGAGAGATCTGCATGGACGCTTGCACAACTGCATGAAGACTGCAGAGATGTATGTAAGAGCACATGTGGTAAGGGTTAATTTGGCTTATGAACATATAGGAACTACCTCACTCATTATAGTACTGCAAGGAAAATCTACACTGTTGTTTTCAAATGTGTTAGCATTTGCCTCTCATCTGTGAGATGGTGATGTGTGCTGTATGCTAACCATCACAGTTCAAGAAAACAAGCTGCCCCTTTCCTACGAGTGCAAGTCTTACAGAACAAGAGCAACACAAATTGAATCTCTGACAACAATTCCTGTGTGCACACAGACTCATGGTGTGATTCTAGGCAGAAAACGATATTTCATTGGCAATTTCAAAGCACATTTACTACTGTGGTAGAGCAAGTGATAATTACTGTAACAGCCTGACACATTTTCCTCATAGTTTAGAGAGGCAGAAAAGAGCACATGTCCTAACAGCTACTTGAGACCATGAGCATGTGGAACCTGGGTGAGTGATTAGACTAGAGCAAAGGAAATGAGCCTTGGTGATGTTGAATGTGTTAGTGTTACACACTGCTATCTAAAATACCACACAGTGCTGAATATTAAGCATGGGAGTGCAGGAGAAGCAGCTGCCTGTGTGCTAAGAGTGTGTTTCTGGAGACTGTGTATTGTCAGGTGCAAGAGAGATCTGCATGGACGTTTGCACAACTGCATGAAGACTGCAGAGATGTAGGTAAGATCACCTGCGGTAAGGGTTAATTGGAGTTTTGAACATGTAGGAACTACCTCACCCATTGCAGGAGTGGAAGGAAAATCTACCCTGTTGTTTTCAAATATGTTAGCATTTGCCTCTCATCTGTGAGATAGTGATTTGTGTTGAATGCTAACCATCACAGTTCAAGAAAACAAGCTGCCCCTTTCCTACGAGTGCAAGTCTTACAGAACAAGAGCAACACAAATTAAATCTCTGACAACAATTCCTGTGTGCACACAGACTCATGGTGTAATTCTAGGCAGAAAACGATATTTGATTGGCAATTTCAAAGCACATTTACTACTGTGGTAGAGCAAGTGATAATTACTGTAACAGCCTGACACATTTTCCTTATAGTTTAGAGAGGCAGAAAAGAGCACATGTCCTAACAGCTACTTGAGACCATGAGCATGTGGAACCTGGGTGAGTGATTAGACTAGAGCAAAGGAAATGAGCCTTGGTGATGTTGAATGTGTTAGCGTTACACACTGCTATCTGAAATACCACACAGTGCTGAATAGTAAGCATGGGAGTGCAGGAGAAACAGCTGCCTGTGTGCTAAGAGTGTGTTTCTGGAGACTGTGTATTGTCAGGTGCAAGAGAGATCTGCATGGACGCTTGCACAACTGCATGAAGACTGCAGAGATGTATGTAAGAGCACATGTGGTAAGGGTTAATTTGGCTTATGAACATGTAGGAACTACCTCACTCATTATAGTACTGCAAGGAAAATCTACACTGTTGTTTTCAAATGTGTTAGCATTTGCCTCTCATCTGTGAGATGGTGATGTGTGCTGTATGCTAACCATCACAGTTCAAGAAAACAAGCTGCCCCTTTCCTACGAGTGCAAGTCTTACAGAACAAGAGCAACACAAATTAAATCTCTGACAACAATTCCTGTGTGCACACAGACTCATGGTGTGATTCTAGGCAGAAAACGTTATTTTATTGGCAATTTCAAGGCACATTTACTACTGTGGTAGAGCAAGTGATAATTACTGTAACAGCCTGACACATTTTCCTTATAGTTTAGAGAGGCAGAAAAGAGCACATGTCCTAACAGCTACTTGAGACCATGAGCATATGGAACCTGGGTGAGTGATTAGACTAGAGCAAAGGAAATGAGCCTTGGTGATGTTGAATGTGTTAGCATCACACACTGCTAACTGAAATACCACACAGTGCTGAATAGTAAGCATGGGAGTGCAGGAGAAGCAGCTGCCTGTGTGCTAAGAGTGTGTTTCTGGAGACTGTGTATTGTCAGGTGCAAGAGAGATCTGCATGGACGCTTGCACAACTGCATGAAGACTGCAGAGATGTATGCAAGAGCACATGTGGTAAGGGTTAATTTGGCTTATGAACATGTAGGAACTACCTCACTCATTACAGTACTGCAAGGAATATCTACCCTGTTGTTTTCAAATGTGTTAGCATTTGCCTCTCATCTGTGAGATGGTGATGTGTGCTGTATGCTAACCATCAGAGTTCAAGAAAACAAGCTGCCCCTTTCCGACGAGTGCAAGTCATATAGACCAAGAGCAACACAAATTAAATCTCTGACAACAATTCCTGTGTGCACACTGACTCATGGTGTGATTCTAGGCAGAAAACGATATTTGATTGGCAATTTCAAAGCACATTTACTACTGTGGTAGAGCAAGTGATAATTACTGTAACAGCCTGACATATTTTCCTTATAGTTTAGAGAGGCAGAAAAGAGCACATGTCCTAACAGCTACTTGAGACCATGAGCATGTGGAACCTGGGTGAGTGATTAGACTAGAGCAAAGGAAATGAGCCTTGGTGATGTTGAATGTGTTAGTGTTACACACTGCTATCTGAAATACCACACAGTGCTGAATAGTAAGCATGGGAGTGCAGGAGAAGCAGCTGGCTGTGTGCTAAGAGTGTGTTTCTGGAGACTGTGTATTGTCAGGTGCAAGAGAGATCTGCATGGACGCTTGCACAACTGCATGAAGACTGCAGAGATGTATGTAAGATCACCTGTGGTAAGGGTTAATTGGAGTTTTGAACATGTAGGAACTACCTCATCCATTGCAGGAGTGGAAGGAAAATCTACCCTGTTGTTTTCAAATGTGTTAGCATTTGCCTCTCATCTGTGAGATGGTGATGTGTGCTGTATGCTAACCATCACAGTTCAAGAAAACAAGCTGCCCCTTTCCTACGAGTGCAAGTCTTACAGAACAAGAGCAACACAAATTAAATCTCTGACAACAATTCCTGTGTGCACACAGACTCATGGTGTGATTCTAGGCAGAAAACGATATTTTATTGGCAATTTCAAGGCACATTTACTACTGTGGTAGAGCAAGTGATAATTACTGTAACAGCCTGACACATTTTCCTTATAGTTTAGAGAGGCAGAAAAGAGCACATGTCCTAACAGCTACTTGAGACCATGAGCATATGGAACCTGGGTGAGTGATTAGACTAGAGCAAAGGAAATGAGCCTTGGTGATGTTGAATGTGTTAGCATCACACACTGCTAACTGAAATACCACACAGTGCTGAATAGTAAGCATGGGAGTGCAGGAGAAGCAGCTGCCTGTGTGCTAAGAGTGTGTTTCTGGAGACTGTGTATTGTCAGGTGCAAGAGAGATCTGCATGGACGCTTGCACAACTGCATGAAGACTGCAGAGATGTATGCAAGAGCACATGTGGTAAGGGTTAATTTGGCTTATGAACATGTAGGAACTACCTCACTCATTACAGTACTGCAAGGAATATCTACCCTGTTGTTTTCAAATGTGTTAGCATTTGCCTCTCATCTGTGAGATGGTGATGTGTGCTGTATGCTAACCATCAGAGTTCAAGAAAACAAGCTGCCCCTTTCCGACGAGTGCAAGTCATATAGACCAAGAGCAACACAAATTAAATCTCTGACAACAATTCCTGTGTGCACACTGACTCATGGTGTGATTCTAGGCAGAAAACGATATTTGATTGGCAATTTCAAAGCACATTTACTACTGTGGTAGAGCAAGTGATAATTACTGTAACAGCCTGACATATTTTCCTTATAGTTTAGAGAGGCAGAAAAGAGCACATGTCCTAACAGCTACTTGAGACCATGAGCATGTGGAACCTGGGTGAGTGATTAGACTAGAGCAAAGGAAATGAGCCTTGGTGATGTTGAATGTGTTAGTGTTACACACTGCTATCTGAAATACCACACAGTGCTGAATAGTAAGCATGGGAGTGCAGGAGAAGCAGCTGGCTGTGTGCTAAGAGTGTGTTTCTGGAGACTGTGTATTGTCAGGTGCAAGAGAGATCTGCATGGACGCTTGCACAACTGCATGAAGACTGCAGAGATGTATGTAAGATCACCTGTGGTAAGGGTTAATTGGAGTTTTGAACATGTAGGAACTACCTCACCCATTGCAGGAGTGGAAGGAAAATATACCCTGTTGTTTTCAAATGTGTTAGCATTTGCCTCTCATCTGTGAGATAGTGATTTGTGTTGAATGCTAACCATCACAGTTCAAGAAAAAAAGCTGCCCCTTTCCTACGAGTGCAAGTCTTACAGAACAAGAGCAACACAAATTAAATCTGACAACAATTCCTGTGTGCACACAGACTCATGGTGTGATTCTAGGCAGAAAACGATATTTGATTGGCAATTTCAAAGCACATTTACTACTGTGGTAGAGCAAGTGATAATTACTGTAAAAGCCTGACACATTTTCCTTATAGTTTAGAGAGGCAGAAAAGAGCACATGTCCTAACAGCTACTTGAGACCATGAGCATGTGGAACCTGGGTGAGTGAGTAGACTAGAGCAAAGGAAATGAGCCTTGGTGATGTTGAATGTGTTAGCGTTACACACTGCTATCTGAAATACCACACAGTGCTGAATAGTAAGCATGGGAGTGCAGGAGAAGCAGCTGGCTGTGTGCTAAGAGTGTGTTTCTGGAGACTGTGTATTGTCAGGTGCAAGAGAGATCTGCATGGACGCTTGCACAACTGCATGAAGACTGCAGAGATGTATTTAAGATCACCTGTAGTAAGGGTTAATTGGAGTTTTGAACATGTAGGAACTATCTCATCCATTGCAGGAGTGGAAGGAAAATCTACCCTGTTGTTTTCAAATGTGTTAGCATTTGCCTCTCATCTGTGAGATGGTGATGTGTGCTGTATGCTAACCATCACAGTTCAAGAAAACAAGCTGCCCCTTTCCTACGAGTGCAAGTCTTACAGAACAAGAGCAACACAAATTAAATCTCTGACAACAATTCCTGTGTGCACACAGACTCATGGTGTGATTCTAGGCAGAAAACGATATTTCATTGGCAATTTCAAGGCACATTTACTACTGTGGTAGAGCAAGTGATAATTACTGTAACAGCCTGACACATTTTCCTTATAGTTTAGAGAGGCAGAAAAGAGCACATGTCCTAACAGCTACTTGAGACCATGAGCATGTGGAACCTGGGTGAGTGATTAGACTAGAGCAAAGGAAATGAGCCTTGGTGATGTTGAATGTGTTAGCGTTACACACTGCTATCTGAAATACCACACAGTGCTGAATAGTAAGTATGGGAGTGCAGGAGAAACAAATGCCTGTGTGCTAAGAGTGTGTTTCTGGAGACGGTGTATTGTCAGGTGCAAGAGAGATCTGCATGGACGCTTGCACAACTGCATGAAGACTGCAGAGATGATTGTAAGATCACCTGTAGTAAGGGTTAATTGAAGTTATGAACATGTAGGAACTACCTCACCCTTTGCAGGAGTGGAAGGAAAATCTACCCTGTTGTTTTCAAATGTGTTAGCATTTGCCTCTCATCTGTGAGATGGTGATGTGTGTTGTATGCTAACCATCACAGTTCAAGAAAACAAGCTGCCCCTTTCCTACAAGTGCAAGTCTTACAGAACAAGAGCAACAGAAATTAAATCTCTGACAACAATTCCTGTGTGAACACAGACTCATGGTGTGATTCTAGGCAGAAAACGATCTTTGATTGGCAATTTCAAAGCACATTTACTACTGTGGTAGAGCAAGTGATAATTACTGTAACAGCCTGACACATTTTCCTTATAGTTTAGAGAGGCAGAAAAGAGCACATGTCCTAACAGCTACTTGAG
Source organism: Triturus cristatus (assembly GCF_964204655.1). Classification (NCBI taxonomy): domain Eukaryota; kingdom Metazoa; phylum Chordata; class Amphibia; order Caudata; family Salamandridae; genus Triturus; species Triturus cristatus. The sequence continues at coordinate 682,038,054 of NC_140587.1, forward strand.
ACCATGAGCATGTTGAACCTGGGTGAGTGATTAGACTAGAGCAAAGGAAATGAGCCTTGGTGATGTTGAATGTGTTAGCGTTACACACTGCTATCTGAAATACCACACAGTGCTGAATAGTAAGCATGGGAGTGCAGGAGAAACAAATGCCTGTGTGCTAAGAGTGTGTTTCTGGAGACGGTGTATTGTCAGGTGCAAGAGAGATCTACATGGACGCTTGCACAACTGCATGAAGACTGCAGAGATGATTGTAAGATCACCTGTAGTAAGGGTTAATTGGAGTTATGAACATGTAGGAACTACCTCACCCTTTGCAGGAGTGGAAGGAAAATATACCCTGTTGTTTTCAAATGTGTTAGCATTTGCCTCTCATCTGTGAGATGGTGATGTGTGTTGTATGCTAACCATCACAGTTCAATAAAACAAGCTGCCCATTTCCTACAAATGCAAGTCTTACAGAACAAGAGCAACAGAAATTAAATCTCTGACAACAATTCCTGTGTGAACACAGACTCATGGTGTGATTCTAGGCAGAAAACGATCTTTGATTGGCAATTTCAAGGCACATTTACTACTGTGGTAGAACAAGTGATAATTACTGTAACAGCCTGACACATTTTCCTGATAGTTTAGAGAGGCAGAAAAGAGCACATGTCCTAACAGCTACTTGAGACCATGAGCATGTGGAACCTGGGTGAGTGATTAGACTAGAGCAAAGGAAATGAGCCTTGGTGATGTTGAATGTGTTAGCGTTACACACTGCTATCTGAAATACCACACAGTGCTGAATAGTAAGCATGGGAGTGCAGGAGAAACAGCTGCCTGTGTGCTAAGAGTGTGTTTCTGGAGACTGTGTATTGTCAGGTGCAAGAGAGATCTGCATGGACGCTTGCACAACTGCATGAAGACTGCAGAGATGTATGTAAGAGCACATGTGGTAAGGGTTAATTTGGCTTATGAACATATAGGAACTACCTCACTCATTATAGTACTGCAAGGAAAATCTACACTGTTGTTTTCAAATGTGTTAGCATTTGCCTCTCATCTGTGAGATGGTGATGTGTGCTGTATGCTAACCATCACAGTTCAAGAAAACAAGCTGCCCCTTTCCTACGAGTGCAAGTCTTACAGAACAAGAGCAACACAAATTGAATCTCTGACAACAATTCCTGTGTGCACACAGACTCATGGTGTGATTCTAGGCAGAAAACGATATTTCATTGGCAATTTCAAAGCACATTTACTACTGTGGTAGAGCAAGTGATAATTACTGTAACAGCCTGACACATTTTCCTCATAGTTTAGAGAGGCAGAAAAGAGCACATGTCCTAACAGCTACTTGAGACCATGAGCATGTGGAACCTTGGTGAGTGATTAGACTAGAGCAAAGGAAATGAGCCTTGGTGATGTTGAATGTGTTAGCGTTACACACTGCCATCTGAAATACCACACAGTGCTGAATAGTAGGCATGGGAGTGCAGGAAAAGCAGCTGGCTGTGTGCTAAGAGTGTGTTTTTGGAGACTGTGTATTGTCAGGTGCACGAGAGATCTGCATGGACGCTTGCCCAACTGCATGAAGACTGCAGAGACGTATGTAAGATCACCTGTAGTAAGGGTTAATTGGAGTTTTGAACATGTAGGAACTACCTCACCCATTGCAGGAGTGGAAGGAAAATCTACCCTGTTGTTTTCAAATGTGTTAGCATTTGCCTATCATCTGTGAGATGGTGATGTGTGCTGTATGCTAACCATCAGAGTTCAAGAAAACAAGCTGCCCCTTTCCGTCGAGTGCAAGTCATATAGACCAAGAGCAACACAAATTAAATCTCTGACAACAATTCCTGTGTGCACACTGACTCATGGTGTGATTCTAGGCAGAAAACGATATTTGATTGGCAATTTCAAAGCACATTTACTACTGTGGTAGAGCAAGTGATAATTACTGTAAAAGCCTGACATATTTTCCTTATAGTTTAGAGAGGCAGAAAAGAGCACATGTCCTAACAGCTACTTGAGACCATGAGCATGTGGAACCTGGGTGAGTGATTAGACTAGAGCAAAGGAAATGAGCCTTGGTGATGTTGAATGTGTTAGTGTTACACACTGCTATCTGAAATACCACACAGTGCTGAATAGTAAGCATGGGAGTGCAGGAGAAGCAGCTGCCTGTGTGCTAAGAGTGTGTTTCTGGAGACTGTGTATTGTCAGGGGCAAGAGAGATCTGCATGGACGTTTGCACAACTGCATGAAGACTGCAGAGATGTATGTAAGATCACCTGTGGTAAGGGTTAATTGGAGTTTTGAACATGTAAGAACTACCTCACCCGTTGCAGGAGTGGAAGGAAAATCTACCCTGTTCTTTTCAAATGTGTAAGCATTTGCCTCTCATCTGTGAGATAGTGATTTGTGTTGAATGCTAACCATCACATTTCAAGAAAACAAGCTGCCCCTTTCCTACGAGTGCAAGTCTTACAGAACAAGAGCAACACAAATTAAATCTCTGACAACAATTCCTGTGTGCACACAGACTCATGGTGTGATTCTAGGCAGAAAACGATATTTGATTGGCAATTTCAAGGCACATTTACTACTGTGGTAGAGCAAGTGATAATTACTGTAACAGCCTGACACATTTTCCTCATAGTTTAGAGAGGCAGAAAAGAGCACATGTCCTAACAGCTACTTGAGACCATGAGCATGTGGAACCTGGGTGAGTGATTAGACTAGAGCAAAGGAAATGAGCCTTGGTGATGTTGAATGTGTTAGCGTCACACACTGCTATCTGAAATACCACACAGTGCTGAATAGTAAGCATGGGAGTGCAGGAGAAGCAGCTGCCTGTGTGCTAAGAGTGTGTTTCTAGAGACTGTGTATTGTCAGGTGCAAGAGAGATCTGCATGGACGCTTGCACAACTGCATGAAGACTGCAGAGATGTATGTAAGAGCACATGTGGTAAGGGGTAATTTGGCTTATGAACATGTAGGAACTACCTCACTCATTACAGTACTGCAAGGAAAATCTTCCCTGTTGTTTTCAAATGTGTTAGCATTTGCCTCTCATCTGTGAGATGGTGATGTGTGCTGTATGCTAACCATCACAGTTCAAGAAAACAATCTGCCCCTTTCCTACGAGTGCAAGTCTTACAGAACAAGAGCAACACAAATTAAATCTCTGACAACAATCCCTGTGTGCACACAGACTCATGGTGTGATTCTAGGCAGAAAACAATATTTGATTGGCAATTTCAAAGCACATTTACTACTGTGGTAGAGCACGTGATAATTACTGTAACAGCCTGACACATTTTCCTCATAGTTTAGAGAGGCAGAAAAGAGCACATGTCCTAACAGCTACTTGAGACCATGAGCATGTGGAATCTGGGTAAGTGATTAGACTAGAGCAAAGGAAATGAGCCTTGGTGATGTTGGATGTGTTAGCCTTACACACTGCTATCTGAAATATCACACAGTGCTGAATAGTAAGCATGGGAGTGCAGGAGAAGCAGCTGGCTGTGTGCTAAGAGTGTGTTTCTGGAGACTGTGTATTGTCAGGTGCAAGAGAGATCTGCATGGACGCTTGCACAACTGCATGAAGACTGCAGAGATGTATGTAAGATCACCTGTGGTAAGGGTTAATTGGAGTTTTGAACATGTAGGAACTACCTCACCCATTGCAGGAGTGGAAGGAAAATCTACCCTGTTGTTTTCAAATGTGTTAGCATTTGCCTCTCATCTGTGAGATGGTGATGTGTGCTGTATGCTAACCATCACAGTTCAAGAAAACAAGCTGCCCCTTTCCTACGAGTGCAAGTCTTACAGAACAAGAGCAGCACACATTAAATCTCTGACAACAATCCCTGTGTGCACACAGACACATGGTGTGATTCTAGGCAGAAAACAATATTTGATTGGCAATTTCAAAGCACATTTACTACTGTGGTAGAGCAAGTGATAATTACTGTAATATCCTGACACATTTTCCTCATAGTTTAGAGAGGCAGAAAAGAGCACATGTCCTAACAGCTACTTAAGACCATGAGCATGTGGAACCTGGGTGAGTGATTAGACTAGAGCAAAGGAAATGAGCTTTGGTGATGTTGGATGTGTTAGCGTTACACACTGCTATCTGAAATACCACACAGTGCTGAATAGTAAGCATGGGAGTGCAGGAGAAACAGCTGCCTGTGTGCTAAGAGTGTGTTTCTGGAGACTGTGTATTGTCAGGTGCAAGAGAGATCTGCATGGACGCTTGCACAACTGCATGAAGACTGCAGAGATGTATGTAAGAGCACATGTGGTAAGGGTTAATTTGGCTTATGAACATGTAGGAACTACCTCACTCATTATCGTACTGCAAGGAAAATCTACACTGTTGTTTTCAAATGTGTTAGCATTTGCCTCTCATCTTTGAGATGGTGATGTGTGCTGTATGCTAACCATCACAGTTCAAGAAAACAAGCTGCCCCTTTCCTACGAGTGCAAGTCTTACAGAACAAGAGCAACACAAATTAAATCTCTGACAACAATTCCTGTGTGCACACAGACTCATGGTGTGATTCTAGGCAGAAAACGATATTTGATTGGCAATTTCAAAGCACATTTACTACTGTGGTAGAGCAAGTGATAATTACTGTAACAGCCTGACACATTTTCCTCATAGTTTAGAGAGGCAGAAAAGAGCACATGTCCTAACAGCTACTTGAGACCATGAGCATGTGGAACCTGGGTGAGTGATTAGACTAGAGCAAAGGAAATGAGCCTTGGTGATGTTGAATGTGTTAGCGTTACACACTGCCATCTGAAATACCACACAGTGCTGAATAGTAGGCATGGGAGTGCAGGAAAAGCAGCTGGCTGTGTGCTAAGAGTGTGTTTCTGGAGACTGTGTATTGGCAGGTGCAAGAGAGATCTGCATGGACGCTTGCACAACTGCATGAAGACTGCAGAGACGTATGTAAGATCACCTGTAGTAAGGGTTAATTGGAGTTTTGAACATGTAGGAACTATCTCACCCATTGCAGGAGTGGAAGGAAAATCTACCCTGTTGTTTTCAAATGTGTTAGCATTTGCCTATCATCTGTGAGATGGTGATGTGTGCTGTATGCTAACCATCAGAGTTCAAGAAAACAAGCTGCCCCTTTCCTACGAGTGCAAGTCTTACAGAACAAGAGCAACACAAATTAAATCTCTGACAACAATCCCTGTGTGCACACAGACTCATGGTGTGATTCTAGGCAGAAAACAATATTTGATTGGCAAATTCAAAGCACATTTACTACTGTGGTAGAGCAAGCGATAATTACTGTAACAGCCTGACACATTTTCCTCATAGTTTAGAGAGGCAGAAAAGAGCACATGTCCTAACAGCTACTTGAGACCATGAGCATGTGGAACCTGGGTAAGTGATTAGACTAAAGCAAAGGAAATGAGCCTTGGTGATGTTGGATGTGTTAGCGTTACACACTGCTATCTGAAATATCACACAGTGCTGAATAGTAAGCATGGGAGTGCAGGAGAAGCAGCTGGCTGTGTGCTAAGAGTGTGTTTCTGGAGACTGTGTATTGTCAGGTGCAAGAGAGATCTGCATGGACGCTTGCACAACTGCATGAAGACTGCAGAGATGTATGTAAGATCACCTGTGGTAAGGGTTAATTGGAGTTTTGAACATGTAGGAACTACCTCACCCATTGCAGGAGTGAAAGGAAAATCTACCCTGTTGTTTTCAAATGTGTTAGCATTTGCCTCTCATCTGTGAGATAGTGATTTGTGTTGAATGCTAACCATCACAGTTCAAGAAAACAAGCTGCCCCTTTCCTACGAGTGCAAGTCTTACAGAACAAGAGCAACACGAATTAAATCTGACAACAATTCCTGTGTGCACACAGACTCATGGTGTGATTCTAGGCAGAAAATGATATTTGATTGGCAATTTCAAAGCACATTTACTACTGTGGTAGAGCAAGTGATAATTACTGTAACAGCCTGACACATTTTCCTTATAGTTTAGAGAGGCAGAAAAGAGCACATGTCCTAACAGCTACTTGAGACCATGAGCATGTGGAACCTGGGTGAGTGATTAGACTAGAGCAAAGGAAATGAGCCTTGGTGATGTTGAATGTGTTAGCGTTACACACTGCTATCTGAAATACCACACAGTGCTGAATAGTAAGCATGGGAGTGCAGGAGAAGCAGCTGGCTGTGTGCTAAGAGTGTGTTTCTGGAGACTGTGTATTGTCAGGTGCAAGAGAGATCTGCATGGACGCTTGCACAACTGCATGAAGACTGCAGAGATGTATGTAAGATCACCTGTAGTAAGGGTTAATTGGAGTTTTGAACATGTAGGAACTATCTCACCCATTGCAGGAGTGGAAGGAAAATCTACCCTGTTGTTTTCAAATGTGTTAGCATTTGCCTCTCATCTATGAGATGGTGATGTGTGCTGTATGCTAACCATCACAGTTCAAGAAAACAAGCTGCCCCTTTCCTACGAGTGCAAGTCTAATAGAACAAGAGCAACACAAATTAAATCTCTGACAACAATTCCTGTGTGCACACAGACTCATGGTGTGATTCTAGGCAGAAAACGATATTTCATTGGCAATTTCAAGGCACATTTACTACTGTGGTAGAGCAAGTGATAATTACTGTAACAGCCTGACACATTTTCCTTATAGTTTAGAGAGGCAGAAAAGAGCACATGTCCTAACAGCTACTTGAGACCATGAGCATGTGGAACCTGGGTGAGTGATTAGACTAGAGCAAAGGAAATGAGCCTTGGTGATGTTGAATGTGTTAGCGTTACACACTGCTATCTGAAATACCACACAGTGCTGAATAGTAAGCATGGGAGTGCAGGAGAAACAGCTGCCTGTGTGCTAAGAGTGTGTTTCTGGAGACTGTGTATTGTCAGATGCAAGAGAGATCTGCATGGACGCTTGCACAACTGCATGAAGACTGCAGAGATGTATGTAAGAGCACATGTGGTAAGGGTTAATTTGGCTTATGAACATGTAGGAACTACCTCACTCATTACAGTACTGCAAGGAAAATTTACCCTGTTGTTTTCAAATGTGTTAGCATTTGCCTCTCATCTGTGAGATGGTGATGTGTGCTGTATGCTAATCATCACAGTTCAAGAAAACAAGCTGCCCCTTTCCTACGAGTGGAAGTCTTACAGAACAAGAGCAACACAAATTAAATCTCTGACAACAATCCCTGTGTGCACACAGACTCATGGTGTGATTCTAGGCAGAAAACAATATTTGATTGGCAATTTCAAAGCACATTTACTACTGTGGTAGAGCAAGTGATAATTACTGTAACAGCCTGACACATTTTCCTCATAGTTTAGAGAGGCAGAAAAGAGCACATGTCCTAACAGCTACTTAAGACCATGACCATGTGGAACCTGGGTGAGTGATTAGACTAGAGCAAAGGAAATGAGCTTTGGTGATGTTGGATGTGTTAGCGTTACACACTGCTATCTGAAATACCACACAGTGCTGAATAGTAAGCATGGGAGTGCAGGAGAAGCAGCTGGCTGTGTGCTAAGAGTGTGTTTCTGGAGACTGTGTATTGTCAGGTGCAAAAGAGAGATCTGCATGGACGCTTGCACAACTGCATGAAGACTGCAGAGATGTATGTAAGATCACCTGTGGTGATGGTTAATTGGAGTTTTGAACATGTAGGAACTATCTCATCCATTGCAGTACTGCAAGGAAAATCTACCCTGTTGTTTTCAAATGTGTTAGCATTTGCCTCTCATCTGTGAGATGGTGATGTGTGCTGTATGCTAACCATCACAGTTCAAGAAAACAAGCTGCCCCTTTCCTACGAGTGCAAGTCTTACAGAACAAGAGCAGCACACATTAAATCTCTGACAACAATCCCTGTGTGCACACAGACACATGGTGTGATTCTAGGTAGAAAACAATATTTGATTGGCAATTTCAAAGCACATTTACTACTGTGGTAGAGCAAGTGATAATTACTGTAACAGCCTGACACATTTTCCTTATAGTTTAGAGAGGCAGAAAAGAGCACATGTCCTAACAGCTACTTGAGACCATGAGCATGTGGAACCTGGGTGAGTGATTAGACTAGAGCAAAGGAAATGAGCCTTGGTGATGTTGAATGTGTTAGCGTTACACACTGCTATCTGAAATACCACACAGTGCTGAATAGTAAGCATGGGAGTGAAGGAGAAGCAGCTGGCTGTGTGCTAAGAGTGTGTTTCTTGAGACTGTGTATTGTCAGGTGCAAGAGAGATCTGCATGGACGTTTGCACAACTGCATGAAGACTGCAGAGATGTATGTAAGATCACCTGTAGTAAGGGTTAATTGGAGTTTTGAACATGTAGGAACTATCTCACCCATTGCAGGAGTGGAAGGAAAATCTACCCTGTTGTTTTCAAATGTGTTAGCATTTGCCTCTCATCTGTGAGATGGTGATGTGTGCTGTATGCTAACCATCACAGTTCAAGAAAACAAGCTGCCCCTTTCCTACGAGTGCAAGTCTTACAGAACAAGAGCAACACAAATTAAATCTCTGACAACAATTCCTGTGTGCACACAGACTCATGGTGTGATTCTAGGCAGAAAACGATATTTCATTGGCAATTTCAAGGCACATTTACTACTGTGGTAGAGCAAGTGATAATTACTGTAACAGCCTGACACATTTTCCTTATAGTTTAGAGAGGCAGAAAAGAGCACATGTCCTAACAGCTACTTGAGACCATGAGCATGTGGAACCTGGGTGAGTGATTAGACTAGAGCAAAGGAAATGAGCCTTGGTGATGTTGAATGTGTTAGCGTTACACACTGCTATCTGAAATACCACACAGTGCTGAATAGTAATCATGGGAGTGCAGGAGAAACAGCTGCCTGTGTGCTAAGAGTGTGTTTCTGGAGACTGTGTATTGTCAGGTGCAAGAGAGATCTGCATGGACGCTTGCACAACTGCATGAAGACTGCAGAGATGTATGTAAGAGCACCTGTGGTAAGGGTTAATTGGAGTTTTGAACATGTAGGAACTACCTCACCCATTGCAGGAGTGGAAGGAAAATCTACCCTGTTGTTTTCAAATGTGTTAGCATTTGCCTCTCATCTGTGAGATAGTGATTTGTGCTGAATGCTAACCATCACAGTTCAAGAAAACAAGCTGCCCCTTTCCTACGAGTGGAAGTCTTACAGAACAAGAGCAACACAAATTAAATCTCTGACAACAATCCCTGTGTGCACACAGACTCATGGTGTGATTCTAGGCAGAAAACAATATTTGATTGGCAATTTCAAAGCACATTTACTACTGTGGTAGAGCAAGTGATAATTACTGTAATATCCTGACACATTTTCCTCATAGTTTAGAGAGGCAGAAAAGAGCACATGTCCTAACAGCTACTTAAGACCATGAGCATGTGGAACCTGGGTGAGTGATTAGACTAGAGCAAAGGAAATGAGCTTTGGTGATGTTGGATGTGTTAGCGTTACACACTGCTATCTGAAATACCACACAGTGCTGAATAGTAAGCATGGGAGTGCAGGAGAAGCAGCTGGCTGTGTGCTAAGAGTGTGTTTCTGGAGACTGTGTATTGTCAGGTGCAAAAGAGAGATCTGCATGGACGCTTGCACAACTTCATGAAGACTGCAGAGATGTATGTAAGATCACCTGTGGTGATGGTTAATTGGAGTTTTGAACATGTAGGAACTATCTCATCCATTGCAGTACTGCAAGGAAAATCTACCCTGTTGTTTTCAAATGTGTTAGCATTTGCCTCTCATCTGTGAGATGGTGATGTGTGCTGTATGCTAACCATCACAGTTCAAGAAAACAAGCTGCCCCTTTCCTACGAGTGCAAGTCTAATAGAACAAGAGCAACACAAATTAAATCTCTGACAACAATTCCTGTGTGCACACAGACTCATGGTGTGATTCTAGGCAGAAAACGATATTTCATTGGCAATTTCAAGGCACATTTACTACTGTGGTAGAGCAAGTGATAATTACTGTAACAGCCTGACACATTTTCCTTATAGTTTAGAGAGGCAGAAAAGAGCACATGTCCTAACAGCTACTTGAGACCATGAGCATGTGGAACCTGGGTGAGTGATTAGACTAGAGCAAAGGAAATGAGCCTTGGTGATGTTGAATGTGTTAGCGTTACACACTGCTATCTGAAATACCACACAGTGCTGAATAGTAAGCATGGGAGTGCAGGAGAAACAGCTGCCTGTGTGCTAAGAGTGTGTTTCTGGAGACTGTGTATTGTCAGATGCAAGAGAGATCTGCATGGACGCTTGCACAACTGCATGAAGACTGCAGAGATGTATGTAAGAGCACATGTGGTAAGGGTTAATTTGGCTTATGAACATGTAGGAACTACCTCACTCATTACAGTACTGCAAGGAAAATTTACCCTGTTGTTTTCAAATGTGTTAGAATTTGCCTCTCATCTGTGAGATGGTGATGTGTGCTGTATGCTAATCATCACAGTTCAAGAAAACAAGCTTCCCCTTTCCTACGAGTGGAAGTCTTACAGAACAAGAGCAACACAAATTAAATCTCTGACAACAATCCCTGTGTGCACACAGACTTATGGTGTGATTCTAGGCAGAAAACAATATTTGATTGGCAATTACAAAGCACATTTACTACTGTGGTAGAGCAAGTGATAATTACTGTAACAGCCTGACACATTTTCCTCATAGTTTAGAGAGGCAGAAAAGAGCACATGTCCTAACAGCTACTTAAGACCATGACCATGTGGAACCTGGGTGAGTGATTAGACTAGAGCAAAGGAAATGAGCTTTGGTGATGTTGGATGTGTTAGCGTTACACACTGCTATCTGAAATACCACACAGTGCTGAATAGTAAGCATGGGAGTGCAGGAGAAGCAGCTGGCTGTGTGCTAAGAGTGTGTTTCTGGAGACTGTGTATTGTCAGGTGCAAAAGAGAGATCTGCATGGACGCTTGCACAACTGCATGAAGACTGCAGAGATGTATGTAAGATCACCTGTGGTGATGGTTAATTGGAGTTTTGAACATGTAGGAACTATCTCATCCATTGCAGTACTGCAAGGAAAATCTACCCTGTTGTTTTCAAATGTGTTAGCATTTGCCTCTCATCTGTGAGATGGTGATGTGTGCTGTATGCTAACCATCACAGTTCAAGAAAACAAGCTGCCCCTTTCCTACGAGTGCAAGTCTTACAGAACAAGAGCAGCACACATTAAATCTCTGACAACAATCCCTGTGTGCACACAGACACATGGTGTGATTCTAGGTAGAAAACAATATTTGATTGGCAATTTCAAAGCACATTTACTACTGTGGTAGAGCAAGTGATAATTACTGTAACAGCCTGACACATTTTCCTTATAGTTTAGAGAGGCAGAAAAGAGCACATGTCCTAACAGCTACTTGAGACCATGAGCATGTGGAACCTGGGTGAGTGATTAGACTAGAGCAAAGGAAATGAGCCTTGGTGATGTTGAATGTGTTAGCGTTACACACTGCTATCTGAAATACCACACAGTGCTGAATAGTAAGCATGGGAGTGAAGGAGAAGCAGCTGGCTGTGTGCTAAGAGTGTGTTTCTTGAGACTGTGTATTGTCAGGTGCAAGAGAGATCTGCATGGACGTTTGCACAACTGCATGAAGACTGCAGAGATGTATGTAAGATCACCTGTAGTAAGGGTTAATTGGAGTTTTGAACATGTAGGAACTATCTCACCCATTGCAGGAGTGGAAGGAAAATCTACCCTGTTGTTTTCAAATGTGTTAGCATTTGCCTCTCATCTGTGAGATGGTGATGTGTGCTGTATGCTAACCATCACAGTTCAAGAAAACAAGCTGCCCCTTTCCTACGAGTGCAAGTCTTACAGAACAAGAGCAACACAAATTAAATCTCTGACAACAATTCCTGTGTGCACACAGACTCATGGTGTGATTCTAGGCAGAAAACGATATTTCATTGGCAATTTCAAGGCACATTTACTACTGTGGTAGAGCAAGTGATAATTACTGTAACAGCCTGACACATTTTCCTTATAGTTTAGAGAGGCAGAAAAGAGCACATGTCCTAACAGCTACTTGAGACCATGAGCATGTGGAACCTGGGTGAGTGATTAGACTAGAGCAAAGGAAATGAGCCTTGGTGATGTTGAATGTGTTAGCGTTACACACTGCTATCTGAAATACCACACAGTGCTGAATAGTAAGCATGGGAGTGCAGGAGAAACAGCTGCCTGTGTGCTAAGAGTGTGTTTCTGGAGACTGTGTATTGTCAGGTGCAAGAGAGATCTGCATGGACGCTTGCACAACTGCATGAAGACTGCAGAGATGAATGTAAGAGCACATGTGGTAAGGGTTAATTTGGCTTATGAACATGTAGGAACTACCTCACTCATTACAGTACTGCAAGGAAAATTTACCCTGTTGTTTTCAAATGTGTTAGCATTTGCCTCTCATCTGTGAGATGGTGATGTGTGCTGTATGCTAACCATCACAGTTCAAGAAAACAAGCTGCCCCTTTCCTACGAGTGGAAGTCTTACAGAACAAGAGCAACACAAATTAAATCTCTGACAACAATCCCTGTGTGCACACAGACTCATGGTGTGATTCTAGGCAGAAAACAATATTTGATTGGCAATTTCAAAGCACATTTACTACTGTGGTAGAGCAAGTGATAATTACTGTAACAGCCTGACACATTTTCCTCATAGTTTAGAGAGGCAGAAAAGAGCACATGTCCTAACAGCTACTTAAGACCATGACCATGTGGAACCTGGGTGAGTGATTAGACTAGAGCAAAGGAAATGAGCTTTGGTGATGTTGGATGTGTTAGCGTTACACACTGCTATCTGAAATACCACACAGTGCTGAATAGTAAGCATGGGAGTGCAGGAGAAGCAGCTGGCTGTGTGCTAAGAGTGTGTTTCTGGAGACTGTGTATTGTCAGGTGCAAAAGAGAGATCTGCATGGACGCTTGCACAACTGCATGAAGACTGCAGAGATGTATGTAAGAGCACATGTGGTAAGGGTTAATTTGGCTTATGCACATGTAGGAACTACCTCACTCGTTACAGTACTGCAAGGAAAATCTACCCTGTTGTTTTCAAATGTGTTAGCATTTGCCTCTCATCTGTGAGATGGTGATGTGTGCTGTATGCTAACCATCACAGTTCAAGAAAACAAGCTGCCCCTTTCCTACGAGTGCAAGTCTTACAGAACAAGAGCAGCACACATTTAATCTCTGAAAACAATCCCTGTGTGCACACAGACTCCTGGTGTGATTCTAGGTAGAAAACAATATTTGATTGGCAATTTCAAAGCACATTTACTACTGTGGTAGAGCAAGTGATAATTACTGTAACAGCCTGACACATTTTCCTCATAGTTTAGAGAGGCAGAAAAGAGCACATGTCCTAACAGCTACTTGAGACCATGAGCATGTGGAACCTGGGTGAGTGATTAGACTAGAGCAAAGGAAATGAGCTTTGGTGATGTTGGATGTGTTAGCGTTACACACTGCTATCTGAAATACCACACAGTGCTGAATAGTAAGCATGGGAGTGCAGGAGAAGCAGCTGGCTGTGTGCTAAGAGTGTGTTTCTGGAGACGGTGTATTGTCAGGTGCAAGAGAGATCTGCATGGACGCTTGCACAACTGCATGAAGACTGCAGAGATGTATGTAAGATCACCTGTGGTGATGGTTAATTGGAGTTTTGAACATGTAGGAACTACCTCACCCATTGCAGGAGTGGAAGGAAAATCTACCCTGTTGTTTTCAAATGTGTTAGCATTTGCCTCTCATCTGTGAGATGGTGATGTGTGCTGTATGCTAACCATCACAGTTCAAGAAAACAAGCTGCCCCTTTCCTACGAGTGCAAGTCTTACAGAACAAGAGCAGCACACATTAAATCTCTGACAACAATCCCTGTGTGCACACAGACCCATGGTGTGATTCTAGGTAGAAAACAATATTTGATTGGCAATTTCAAAGCACATTTACTACTGTGGTAGAGCAAGTGATAATTACTGTAACAGCCTGACACATTTTCCTTATAGTTTAGAGAGGCAGAAAAGAGCACATGCCTAACAGCTACTTGAGACCATGAGCATGTGGAACCTGGGTGAGTGATTAGACTAGAGCAAAGGAAATGAGCCTTGGTGATGTTGAATGTGTTAGCATTACACACTGCTATCTGAAATACCACACAGTGCTGAATAGTAAGCATGGGAGTGCAGGAGAAGCAGCTGGCTGTGTGCTAAGAGTGTGTTTCTTGAGACTGTGTATTGTCAGGTGCAAGAGAGATCTGCATGGACGCTTGCACAACTGCATGAAGACTGCAGAGATGTATGTAAGATCACCTGTAGTAAGGGTTAATTGGAGTTTTGAACATGTAGGAACTATCTCACCCATTGCAGGAGTGGAAGGAAAATCTACCCTGTTGTTTTCAAATGTGTTAGCATTTGCCTCTCATCTGTGAGATGGTGATGTGTGCTGTATGCTAACCATCACAGTTCAAGAAAACAAGCTGCCCCTTTCCTACGAGTGCAAGTCTTACAGAACAAGAGCAACACAAATTAAATCTCTGACAACAATTCCTGTGTGCACACAGACTCATGGTGTGATTCTAGGCAGAAAACGATATTTCATTGGCAATTTCAAGGCACATTTACTACTGTGGTAGAGCAAGTGATAATTACTGTAACAGCCTGACACATTTTCCTTATAGTTTAGAGAGGCAGAAAAGAGCACATGTCCTAACAGCTACTTGAGACCATGAGCATGTGGAACCTGGGTGAGTGATTAGACTAGAGCAAAGGAAATGAGCCTTGGTGATGTTGAATGTGTTAGCGTTACACACTGCTATCTGAAATACCACACAGTGCTGAATAGTAAGCATGGGAGTGCAGGAGAAGCAGCTGCCTGTGTGCTAAGAGTGTGTTTCTGGAGACTGTGTATTGTCAGGTGCAAGAGAGATCTGCATGGACGCTTGCACAACTGCATGAAGACTGCAGAGATGTATGTAAGAGCACATGTGGTAAGGGTTAATTTGGCTTATGAACATGTAGGAACTACCTCACTCATTACAGTACTGCAAGGAAAATTTACCCTGTTGTTTTCAAATGTGTTAGCATTTGCCTCTCATCTGTGAGATGGTGATGTGTGCTGTATGCTAACCATCACAGTTCAAGAAAACAAGCTGCCCCTTTCCTACGAGTGGAAGTCTTACAGAACAAGAGCAACACAAATTAAATCTCTGACAACAATCCCTGTGTGCACACAGACTCATGGTGTGATTCTAGGCAGAAAACAATATTTGATTGGCAATTTCAAAGCACATTTACTACTGTGGTAGAGCAAGTGATAATTACTGTAACAGCCTGACACATTTTCCTCATAGTTTAGAGAGGCAGAAAAGAGCACATGTCCTAACAGCTACTTAAGACCATGAGCATGTGGAACCTGGGTGAGTGATTAGACTAGAGCAAAGGAAATGAGCTTTGGTGATGTTGGATGTGTTAGCGTTACACACTGCTATCTGAAATACCACACAGTGCTGAATAGTAAGCATGGGAGTGCAGGAGAAGCAGCTGGCTGTGTGCTAAGAGTGTGTTTCTGGAGACTGTGTATTGTCAGGTGCAAAAGAGAGATCTGCATGGACGCTTGCACAACTGCATGAAGACTGCAGAGATGTATGTAAGAGCACATGTGGTAAGGGTTAATTTGGCTTATGCACATGTAGGAACTACCTCACTCGTTACAGTACTGCAAGGAAAATCTACCCTGTTGTTTTCAAATGTGTTAGCATTTGCCTCTCATCTGTGAGATGGTGATGTGTGCTGTATGCTAACCATCACAGTTCAAGAAAACAAGCTGCCCCTTTCCTACGAGTGCAAGTCTTACAGAACAAGAGCAGCACACATTAAATCTCTGACAACAATCCCTGTGTGCACACAGACTCATGGTGTGATTCTAGGTAGAAAACAATATTTGATTGGCAATTTCAAAGCACATTTACTACTGTGGTAGAGCAAGTGATAATTACTGTAACAGCCTGACACATTTTCCTCATAGTTTAGAGAGGCAGAAAAGAGCACATGTCCTAACAGCTACTTGAGACCATGAGCATGTGGAACCTGGGTGAGTGATTAGACTAGAGCAAAGGAAATGAGCTTTGGTGATGTTGGATGTGTTAGCGTTACACACTGCTATCTGAAATACCACACAGTGCTGAATAGTAAGCATGGGAGTGCAGGAGAAGCAGCTGGCTGTGTGCTAAGAGTGTGTTTCTGGAGACGGTGTATTGTCAGGTGCAAGAGAGATCTGCATGGACGCTTGCACAACTGCATGAAGACTGCAGAGATGTATGTAAGATCACCTGTGGTGATGGTTAATTGGAGTTTTGAACATGTAGGAACTACCTCACCCATTGCAGGAGTGGAAGGAAAATCTACCCTGTTGTTTTCAAATGTGTTAGCATTTGCCTCTCATCTGTGAGATGGTGATGTGTGCTGTATGCTAACCATCACAGTTCAAGAAAACAAGCTGCTCCTTTCCTACGAGTGCAAGTCTTACAGAACAAGAGCAACACAAATTAAATCTCTGACAACACTTCCTGTGTGCACACAGACTCATGGTGTGATTCTAGGCAGAAAACAATATTTGATTGGCAATTTCAAAGCACATTTACTACTGTGGTAGAGCAAGTGATAATTACTGTAACAGCCTGACACATTTTCCTCATAGTTTAGAGAGGCAGAAAAGAGCACATGTCCTAACAGCTACTTGAGACCATGAGCATGTGGAACCTGGGTGAGTGATTAGACTAGAGCAAAGGAAATGAGCCTTGGTGATGTTGAGTGTGTTGGCGTTACACACTGCTATCTGAAATACCACACAGTGCTGAATAGTAATCATGGGAGTGCAGGAGAAACAGCTGCCTGTGTGCTAAGAGTGTGTTTCTGGAGACTGTGTATTGTCAGGTGCAAGAGAGATCTGCATGGACGCTTGCACAACTGCATGAAGACTGCAGAGATGTATGTAAGAGCACCTGTGGTAAGGGTTAATTGGAGTTTTGAACATGTAGGAACTACCTCACCCATTGCAGGAGTGGAAGGAAAATCTACCCTGTTGTTTTCAAATGTGTTAGCATTTGCCTCTCATCTGTGAGATAGTGATTTGTGCTGAATGCTAACCATCACAGTTCAAGAAAACAAGCTGCCCCTTTCCTACGAGTGGAAGTCTTACAGAACAAGAGCAACACAAATTAAATCTCTGACAACAATCCCTGTGTGCACACAGACTCATGGTGTGATTCTAGGCAGAAAACAATATTTGATTGGCAATTTCAAAGCACATTTACTACTGTGGTAGAGCAAGTGATAATTACTGTAATATCCTGACACATTTTCCTCATAGTTTAGAGAGGCAGAAAAGAGCACATGTCCTAACAGCTACTTAAGACCATGAGCATGTGGAACCTGGGTGAGTGATTAGACTAGAGCAAAGGAAATGAGCTTTGGTGATGTTGGATGTGTTAGCGTTACACACTGCTATCTGAAATACCACACAGTGCTGAATAGTAAGCATGGGAGTGCAGGAGAAGCAGCTGGCTGTGTGCTAAGAGTGTGTTTCTGGAGACTGTGTATTGTCAGGTGCAAAAGAGAGATCTGCATGGACGCTTGCACAACTTCATGAAGACTGCAGAGATGTATGTAAGATCACCTGTGGTGATGGTTAATTGGAGTTTTGAACATGTAGGAACTATCTCATCCATTGCAGTACTGCAAGGAAAATCTACCCTGTTGTTTTCAAATGTGTTAGCATTTGCCTCTCATCTGTGAGATGGTGATGTGTGCTGTATGCTAACCATCACAGTTCAAGAAAACAAGCTGCCCCTTTCCTACGAGTGCAAGTCTTACAGAACAAGAGCAGCACACATTAAATCTCTGACAACAATCCCTGTGTGCACACAGACCCATGGTGTGATTCTAGGTAGAAAAAAATATTTGATTGGCAATTTCAAAGCACATTTACTACTGTGGTAGAGCAAGTGATAATTACTGTAACAGCCTGACACATTTTCCTTATAGTTTAGAGAGGCAGAAAAGAGCACATGCCTAACAGCTACTTGAGACCATGAGCATGTGGAACCTGGGTGAGTGATTAGACTAGAGCAAAGGAAATGAGCCTTGGTGATGTTGAATGTGTTAGCATTACACACTGCTATCTGAAATACCACACAGTGCTGAATAGTAAGCATGGGAGTGCAGGAGAAGCAGCTGGCTGTGTGCTAAGAGTGTGTTTCTTGAGACTGTGTATTGTCAGGTGCAAGAGAGATCTGCATGGACGCTTGCACAACTGCATGAAGACTGCAGAGATGTATGTAAGATCACCTGTAGTAAGGGTTAATTGGAGTTTTGAACATGTAGGAACTATCTCACCCATTGCAGGAGTGGAAGGAAAATCTACCCTGTTGTTTTCAAATGTGTTAGCATTTGCCTCTCATCTGTGAGATGGTGATGTGTGCTGTATGCTAACCATCACAGTTCAAGAAAACAAGCTGCCCCTTTCCTACGAGTGCAAGTCTTACAGAACAAGAGCAACACAAATTAAATCTCTGACAACAATTCCTGTGTGCACACAGACTCATGGTGTGATTCTAGGCAGAAAACGATATTTCATTGGCAATTTCAAGGCACATTTACTACTGTGGTAGAGCAAGTGATAATTACTGTAACAGCCTGACACATTTTCCTTATAGTTTAGAGAGGCAGAAAAGAGCACATGTCCTAACAGCTACTTGAGACCATGAGCATGTGGAACCTGGGTGAGTGATTAGACTAGAGCAAAGGAAATGAGCCTTGGTGAAGTTGAATGTGTTAGCGTTACACACTGCTATCTGAAATACCACACAGTGCTGAATAGTAAGCATGGGAGTGCAGGAGAAGCAGCTGCCTGTGTGCTAAGAGTGTGTTTCTGGAGACTGTGTATTGTCAGGTGCAAGAGAGATCTGCATGGACGCTTGCACAACTGCATGAAGACTGCAGAGATGTATGTAAGAGCACATGTGGTAAGGGTTAATTTGGCTTATGAACATGTAGGAACTACCTCACTCATTACAGTACTGCAAGGAAAATTTACCCTGTTGTTTTCAAATGTGTTAGCATTTGCCTCTCATCTGTGAGATGGTGATGTGTGCTGTATGCTAACCATCACAGTTCAAGAAAACAAGCTGCCCCTTTCCTACGAGTGCAAGTCTTACAGAACAAGAGCAGCACACATTAAATCTCTGACAACAATCCCTGTGTGCACACAGACTCATGGTGTGATTCTAGGTAGAAAACAATATTTGATTGGCAATTTCAAAGCACATTTACTACTGTGGTAGAGCAAGTGATAATTACTGTAACAGCCTGACACATTTTCCTCATAGTTTAGAGAGGCAGAAAAGAACACATGTCCTAACAGCTACTTGAGACCATGAGCATGTGGAACCTGGGTGAGTGATTAGACTAGAGCAAAGGAAATGAGCTTTGGTGATGTTGGATGTGTTAGCGTTACACACTGCTATCTGAAATACCACACAGTGCTGAATAGTAAGCATGGGAGTGCAGGAGAAGCAGCTGGCTGTGTGCTAAGAGTGTGTTTCTGGAGACGGTGTATTGTCAGGTGCAAGAGAGATCTGCATGGACGCTTGCACAACTGCATGAAGACTGCAGAGATGTATGTAAGATCACCTGTGGTGATGGTTAATTGGAGTTTTGAACATGTAGGAACTACCTCACCCATTGCAGGAGTGGAAGGAAAATCTACCCTGTTGTTTTCAAATGTGTTAGCATTTGCCTCTCATCTGTGAGATGGTGATGTGTGCTGTATGCTAACCATCACAGTTCAAGAAAACAAGCTGCTCCTTTCCTACGAGTGCAAGTCTTACAGAACAAGAGCAACACAAATTAAATCTCTGACAACACTTCCTGTGTGCACACAGACTCATGGTGTGATTCTAGGCAGAAAACAATATTTGATTGGCAATTTCAAAGCACATTTACTACTGTGGTAGAGCAAGTGATAATTACTGTAACAGCCTGACACATTTTCCTCATAGTTTAGAGAGGCAGAAAAGAGCACATGTCCTAACAGCTACTTGAGACCATGAGCATGTGGAACCTGGGTGAGTGATTAGACTAGAGCAAAGGAAATGAGCCTTGGTGATGTTGAGTGTGTTGGCGTTACACACTGCTATCTGAAATACCACACAGTGCTGAATAGTAATCATGGGAGTGCAGGAGAAACAGCTGCCTGTGTGCTAAGAGTGTGTTTCTGGAGACTGTGTATTGTCAGGTGCAAGAGAGATCTGCATGGACGCTTGCACAACTGCATGAAGACTGCAGAGATGTATGTAAGAGCACCTGTGGTAAGGGTTAATTGGAGTTTTGAACATGTAGGAACTACCTCACCCATTGCAGGAGTGGAAGGAAAATCTACCCTGTTGTTTTCAAATGTGTTAGCATTTGCCTCTCATCTGTGAGATAGTGATTTGTGCTGAATGCTAACCATCACAGTTCAAGAAAACAAGCTGCCCCTTTCCTACGAGTGGAAGTCTTACAGAACAAGAGCAACACAAATTAAATCTCTGACAACAATCCCTGTGTGCACACAGACTCATGGTGTGATTCTAGGCAGAAAACAATATTTGATTGGCAATTTCAAAGCACATTTACTACTGTGGTAGAGCAAGTGATAATTACTGTAATATCCTGACACATTTTCCTCATAGTTTAGAGAGGCAGAAAAGAGCACATGTCCTAACAGCTACTTAAGACCATGAGCATGTGGAACCTGGGTGAGTGATTAGACTAGAGCAAAGGAAATGAGCTTTGGTGATGTTGGATGTGTTAGCGTTACACACTGCTATCTGAAATACCACACAGTGCTGAATAGTAAGCATGGGAGTGCAGGAGAAGCAGCTGGCTGTGTGCTAAGAGTGTGTTTCTGGAGACTGTGTATTGTCAGGTGCAAAAGAGAGATCTGCATGGACGCTTGCACAACTGCATGAAGACTGCAGAGATGTATGTAAGATCACCTGTGGTGATGGTTAATTGGAGTTTTGAACATGTAGGAACTATCTCATCCATTGCAGTACTGCAAGGAAAATGTACCCTGTTGTTTTCAAATGTGTTAGCATTTGCCTCTCATCTGTGAGATGGTGATGTGTGCTGTATGCTAACCATCACAGTTCAAGAAAACAAGCTGCCCCTTTCCTACGAGTGCAAGTCTTACAGAACAAGAGCAGCACACATTAAATCTCTGACAACAATCCCTGTGTGCACACAGACTCATGGTGTGATTCTAGGTAGAAAACAATATTTGATTGGCAATTTCAAAGCACATTTACTACTGTGGTAGAGCAAGTGATAATTACTGTAATAGCCTGACACATTTTCCTTATAGTTTAGAGAGGCAGAAAAGAGCACATGTCCTAACAGCTACTTGAGACCATGAGCATGTGGAACCTGGGTGAGTGATTAGACTAGAGCAAAGGAAATGAGCCTTGGTGATGTTGAATGTGTTAGCGTTACACACTGCTATCTGAAATACCACACAGTGCTGAATAGTAAGCATGGGAGTGCAGGAGAAGCAGCTGGCTGTGTGCTAAGAGTGTGTTTCTTGAGACTGTGTATTGTCATGTGCAAGAGAGATCTGCATGGACGCTTGCACAACTGCATGAAGACTGCAGAGATGTATGTAAGATCACCTGTAGTAAGGGTTAATTGGAGTTTTGAACATGTAGGGACTATCTCACCCATTGCAGGAGTGGAAGGAAAATCTACCCTGTTGTTTTCGAATGTGTTAGCATTTGCCTCTCATCTGTGAGATGGTGATGTGTGCTGTATGCTAACCATCACAGTTCAAGAAAACAAGCTGCCCCTTTCCTACGAGTGCAAGTCTTACAGAACAAGAGCAACACAAATTAAATCTCTGACAACAATCCCTGTGTGCACACAGACTCATGGTGTGATTCTAGGCAGAAAACAATATTTGATTGGCAATTTCAAAGCACATTTACTACTGTGGTAGAGCAAGTGATAATTACTGTAACAGCCTGACACATTTTCCTCATAGTTTAGAGAGGCAGAAAAGAGCACATGTCCTAACAGCTACTTAAGACCATGAGCATGTGGAACCTGGGTGAGTGATTAGACTAGAGCAAAGGAAATGAGCTTTGGTGATGTTGGATGTGTTAGCGTTACACACTGCTATCTGAAATACCACACAGTGCTGAATAGTAAGCATGGGAGTGCAGGAGAAGCAGCTGGCTGTGTGCTAAGAGTGTGTTTCTGGAGACTGTGTATTGTCAGGTGCAAAAGAGAGATCTGCATGGACGCTTGCACAACTGCATGAAGACTGCAGAGATGTATGTAAGAGCACATGTGGTAAGGGTTAATTTGGCTTATGCACATGTAGAAACTACCTCACTCGTTACAGTACTGCAAGGAAAATCTACCCTGTTCTTTTCAAATGTGTTAGCATTTGCCTCTCATCTGTGAGATGGTGATGTGTGCTGTATGCTAACCATCACAGTTCAAGAAAACAAGCTGCCCCTTTCCTACGAGTGCAAGTCTTACAGAACAAGAGCAGCACACATTAAATCTCTGACAACAATCCCTGTGTGCACACAGACTCATGGTGTGATTCTAGGTAGAAAACAATATTTGATTGGCAATTTCAAAGCACATTTACTACTGTGGTAGAGCAAGTGATAATTACTGTAACAGCCTGACACATTTTCCTCATAGTTTAGAGAGGCAGAAAAGAGCACATGTCCTAACAGCTACTTGAGACCATGAGCATGTGGAACCTGGGTGAGTGATTAGACTAGAGCAAAGGAAATGAGCCTTGGTGATGTTGAGTGTGTTAGCGTTACACACTGCTATCTGAAATACCACACAGTGCTGAATAGTAATCATGGGAGTGCAGGAGAAACAGCTGCCTGTGTGCTAAGAGTGTGTTTCTGGAGACTGTGTATTGTCAGGTGCAAGAGAGATCTGCATGGACGCTTGCACAACTGCATGAAGACTGCAGAGATGTATGTAAGAGCACCTGTGGTAAGGGTTAATTGGAGTTTTGAACATGTAGGAACTACCTCACCCATTGCAGGAGTGGAAGGAAAATCTACCCTGTTGTTTTCAAATGTGTTAGCATTTGCCTCTCATCTGTGAGATAGTGATTTGTGCTGAATGCTAACCATCACATATCAAGAAAACAAGCTGCCCCTTTCCTACGAGTGCAAGTCTTACAGAACAAGAGCAACACGAATTAAATCTCCGACAACAATTCCTGTGTGCACACAGACTCATGATGTGATTCTAGGCACAAAACAGTATTCCTGGGTGATACCAGTATACCTTAACTTATGGTGTAGACATACTCCATAATATCTTACAAGTTCAAGGCAGGTAAATATCTTCCAAAACATAAAATGTAAAACACAACTTTAAATTAAGAAACACATTTCTATTATTTATATCAAAATACACCACATACATCCCCTCTCAAATTCATAACTCACCTTTAAAAGTAGTTAGTTGAGAAAGAAATGTGCCACTCACACAGCAGATTATCAGAGCCAGAATCTCTGAGCTGTACTCCTCTCACCAGAACCACTAAATGGCAAAATTTCCCTCTCTTTTTTCACACATATACATGTTAACTTCAAATCACATTGCTTCCCACAATTTTTTTTTAAATGGAAACACACATTTCTATTGGTTGCAAATTTCAACCCTTTCCAAATGATTCCTACCCCCAACATGACTTCTTCTTGCTACCACAGCAACAGATCATGGAACACTGGTGTGAGCAGAGAGGTCAGAAGTTCAGCACACAATGTTTGTAATCCAAAGAGCAAGAGTGGTTGACTTTTCAAACCTAACAGCATATCCAAAGTAATCTTCTGTGGGAACACATTTTTCTGAACCAATACAAAACATGCTTTTAAAAATTTAAACATACAGCCTAGTTTTTAGTGTTGAATGGTCTGAAACAGCCAATGAGTTCTTTTTATAAAAAAAAGTATGTAAGCCTCCATTTTACAACTATCTTTCTTTTCATATTGCCATTCTACTGAAAGACACCTTCAGAGTGCATCCAGATCTCCTTGAAAGATGTTCACAGTGTGGATTGTAGGTCATAGCTATGTCTACTGGAGTGAAAAGTATGTGGAAAAAAGAGGTATTGTGAAAGACCTTGCTTTGCCAAATGTAGACATTAAATGGATTGGTCAGAGAGGGTTAAAGTGGCACCAATTAATGCCTTTGGTGAAATCCTTTCTACATCTCCCACAGCCTGACCTTATAATTATGCCCTGTGGTGGAAATGACCTAGGCACTTTAACTGGGGTAGGTCTGGAAATGCTTGTTAAGGACACCTTTGTGCAATGGATGTCACTTTTTCCACAAACTACCTTTGTATATTCTAATATATGCCAAAGGCAAAAGTGGAACTGGTCCAACCAATATTGTCCGCAGATTGAGAAAGCAAAAAAGCTCGTCAATAAGTCTGTTTCTGCTTTCCTCCGAGACTATGGTATGGGTTCTATATACCACAACAACTTGCGTTACAACATGCAAGGCATTTATAGAGGAGACGGTGTACATTTCACAGATGAAGGTAACAGAGTCTTCCTCTTGAACTTTAGACTCTGCATCGGTACTTACTTGTAGGTACAAAAAAACACTCAATGAACACATCGGCTCTTTTTAGAGCCAACCAACATCTAAACACTTAAACTTGATTTTGAATTCTATTTTTTTAATGAATTTTTTGGCGCCGCAATATTTATAAACATTTTTTTTTTCACGTTCTCCACTTGTGTTTTTAGCTCTCTTCTGCCTCTAAAACTCAAAATGGCGGCTGGGGGGTGCGCGCACCCCGCGATTTTTTGAAAAAAAATAAAATGTTTTTTTCACCCTTCGGGGTCCTTCAGGGACCCCCTGACAAAGGCTAGGGGGTCAGGAACTCTCTACCCTGCCCCCTTTTAACGTTCTCCACCTTTCTTTTTCACTGTCACACACAAAATGGAGCCCGACACTTCCTGATTTCGACCGATTGGAATGTTGACTGACATCTAACCACCAATCAGAATTACGCTCGCGGACATTTGGTGCGCGCCCCGTGCGAGCACCGTGTGCACACGGTGCACGCATATAGATATTTATGTACATTTAACTGCAATTTTCTCAGGAACTACTGAACAGATTGACACCATATATGCAAAATATATTTAGTAACAACAAGAGCACCCAAAAAGGTCAACTAGGGACCTTGGGAGTTAAGTGATTATAAACAACAATTGTCCCTAGTCATATGAGGAATAGGGTTAGTAATAAATAAGGACCCGAATCAGTACTTATCAAGAGAGAGACTTATCCAGCCGGACAGAGGTCATGAATTTTACTAATGTACAAAAATAAGCAAAATTTAAGAAGGTAGATAAAGTGGGACACAAGCCTGCGTCCAGTACATACATTAGGTCATAGAAGCAAAGAGGTTCAGGCATAAATACATAGTTTGCTTATAGGAATCATCAATACTTGAGAAAACAAACATTTTTAAGCAACACCCTTATGTGTCAAAATCATGTTTTTAACATTTCGGGTATTTATAAGTGTCGACGGCGTTTCGATCCTATTAGACAATTGCAAGGATCATCATCAGGACAAGGAACAGTAATGCCTGTACGATAAACCTGAATAACCGCAGCCGCGGTAGATTCAGAACCGATTGTATAGTTAAAAACGGCGGGTCCCATTGCCGGTCTCCTGCTCCCGCATCGTCGGTTTTCCATTAAGCATACCTCTTCGGAACCTCATTCCAGGTCCATTGATCCTTGGTTACCTGAGCCAAGTTGAACAACTAATCACAAGACTTAGCCCCCGGCTACGTCCCGCCGTTTTTAACTATACAATCGGTTCTGAATCTACCGCGGCTGCGGTTATTCAGGGTTATCGTACAGGCATTACTGTTCCTTGTC
Organism: Triturus cristatus; assembly: GCF_964204655.1. Lineage (NCBI taxonomy): Eukaryota > Metazoa > Chordata > Amphibia > Caudata > Salamandridae > Triturus > Triturus cristatus. The sequence continues at coordinate 682,064,106 of NC_140587.1, forward strand.
CTGATGATGATCCTTGCAATTGTCTAATAGGATCGAAACGCCGTCGACACTTATAAATACCCGAAATGTTAAAAACATGATTTTGACACATAAGGGTGTTGCTTAAAAATGTTTGTTTTCTCAAGTATTGATGATTCCTATAAGCAAACTATGTATTTATGCCTGAACCTCTTTGCTTCTATGACCTAATGTATGTACTGGACGCAGGCTTGTGTCCCACTTTATCTACCTTCTTAAATTTTGCTTATTTTTGTACATTAGTAAAATTCATGACCTCTGTCCGGCTGGATAAGTCTCTCTCTTGATAAGTACTGATTCGGGTCCTTATTTATTACTAACCCTATTCCTCATATGACTAGGGACAATTGTTGTTTATAATCACCATATATGCAAAAGGCACATGCCTGACCTGAGGACTACCTCTTTGCCAAATTTCAAGTAATTCTGTTCAGCCGTTCAGGCTGTACCTTCGACTAAAGGTCCTATGGGAAAATGCATGGGGAAAACGCTTTTTGGGACCCCCCCTTTTTTCTCAGCCCCTGCTTGACGAAGCTCCCTGAGACTTTCAGGGTAGGAGCTGAGCGGAGCGCCCCATTAGTTTTGAAAATTTCACCGTCAACCGGCGCCAAAGTTATTCTAAATAGAATTTTCAGATTTCCTATGAGAACTCGGTCCTAACTATAACTATCTACTGGCGACCGCCAGTAGATAATATATATATATATATATATGTATTATCTACTGGAGGTTGCCAGTAGATAGTTATAGTTAGGACCTATTTTCCATAGGAAATCCGCAACATTCTATTCCCAATAAGTCTGGCGCCGGTTGACGAATCTTCACAAACTTTTCCAAACTTTTGGCCAGCTCCGCTCCGCTCCTACCCTGAAAGTTTCGTGGTGATTCGTCAAGCGGGGGATGAGAAAAAAAGGGGGCAATTTCCCATAGGATCTGTTGTCACAGCTACAGCCCGAACCACTGAACGGAATTACACCAAATTTGGCAAAGAGGTAGTCCTCAGTTCAGACTCGTGCCTTTTGCATAAATGGTGTGAATCCGTTCAGTAGTTCCTGACAAAATTAGAGTTAAAAGTACATATCTATGGCCAGGGAGGATCCGCGGACCCTGCCGGCACTGTAAGCGCACCCTCCCCGAACCGAGAGAGCACCCTCCCGATCGCACGCTGAATGCTAATTGGCTGACAAGTGTCTGTCTACATTCGAAACCAGGAACTGTTGGCGGCCATTTTCTGCCTCGGTAGAAGCGAGGCTGAAGAAGCAAGGGGAATAAGTGTGTAAAACATATAAAGGGGGCAGAGTGGAAATACTCTGACCTTCTAGAGGTGCTTAGGGGGTCCCAGTAGGACCCCCTGGGGACCCGTTTTTTGTTTTTTTAAACGGCGGAATGCGCGCACGGTGCGCGCATTATATCGTGTTCGGTGCACGGATCCTCTCGTGTTGGGTGCGCGGATCCAAGGAGAAAAAAATTGAAAAAAGACAGGAAATCATTGGTTGTATGACAACTTTCTACACTGAAAGGTAGGGTGTATATTTCTGTTTTTTAAAGGCATGATTCTTATTGGTTAACAAAAACTGATTGTAAGGAACATTATATATGATAAGCTGATATGTTGAAAAGTCAAGCACACTTGCTGTCTTGTTTAGCAACATTGTGTGCTGAACTTGTGACCTGTGTGCTCAGTGCAGTGTTCCATGACCTGTTTCTATGGTAACAGGCAGAAGGCAGATTGGGGGAAGGGTTGAAATGTATTTCATTTGGAAAGGGTTGAAAGGGTTGAAATGTTTAACCAATAGAAATGTGTGTTTGCTTTTGAATTTATGTGTGAAGGATTGTGATTTGATGTTTACATGTATATGTGTGGAAAATGAAAGGGAAACTTTTCCATTCTTTGTTTTTGCTGAGAGGTGCACAGTGCAGAGATTCTGTAAAAGAAAATCTGGTGTGTGACTGATATACTTCTTAATCTACAAAACAACTTGAAAGGTGAGTTATTTAATTGTGAGGGGATGTATGTAGACTATTTTGGTTTTAATCAGACTAATGTATTTCTCCTGCTAAAGTGTAGGGAGTACTTTTTTTCTCTACAATCTTATTGACAGTGTGTGTGCATGTAGAAACCATTCTGTGATAAGCATTTGTGTTTTTCATGTGTTTGCAGACAGATAACTGTGCTGTTTTATATTTTGGTAGAATTAGAAACCAGTCATTGTTTATGAATTCGTGAAATGAATTTTGTTTCTATATTAAAATGTAGTACTCCTTCTAGATGAAGAAATGTGTTTTGGTATAGTGCAAGGGATAGTGTTGTTTGTCTAGAATCACACAGTGAGTCTGTGTGCATTTGGGAACCACTGTGAGAGAAGCATTTGGTAACATCGTGTATTTGCTGACAGATAACTGTTTTAAAACCTGTCATGTTGTCAAGTTTTAGTAGCATTAGAAGACAGTCTTTGCTTATGCATTGATAAAATGATTCATGCTTTGACACTAATGTGCTGTACTTTAATATGTAGAATGTGTGTAGTCTCCTTACCCCTTGCACAGTAGTGAATGAGTTTTGGTAAGCTGCTAGGGATAGTGGTGCTTGTCTAGAATCACACTGTGAGTCTGTGTGCATTTGGGAACCACTGTGAGAGAAGCATTTGGTAACATCGTGTATTTTCTGGCAGATAACTCTTTTAAAACCTGTCATGTTGTCAAGTTTTAGTAGCATTAGAAGCCAGTCTTTGCTTATGCGTTGATTAAATGAGTCATGCTTTGAAACTAATGTGCTGTACTTAAATATGTAGATTGTGTGCAGTACCCTTACCTTTTCTAGACTAGTGAATGAGTTTTGGTAAACTGCCAGGGATAGTGTTGCTTGTCTAAAATCACACTGTGAGTCTGTGTACATTGGGGTAAGGATTGTGATAGAAGTGTTTGGTAACATTGTGTATTTGCTAACAGATAACGGTTTTAAAATTGGTCATGTTGTCAAGTTTTAGTAGCATTAGAAGCTAGTCTTTGCTTATGCATTGATAAAATGAGTCTGGGTTTGACACTAAAGTGCAGTACCATGTACTATTCTCTTCACTGTGCCAGAACTGAAAATTTTAAAGTTTTACCCAGGCACTGTCCTAGCAGTAGTCTGATGATTTAGTCAGTTTCCAAGTACTCATGTTGTGAACCATACATTACCACATAGACTGCTTCAAATGTCTGTGCAGTATGGACGCAGTCTTCTAACATACTATACACTTGTCTTTCACATCTTCAATTCCCTAGTCAGTATCCATACAGTCCAGCAAACATCCTGTCACTCCCTTTGCACTCCTCTAGTGTCCCATTCAGTACCAAGTACTAATCCATTCACTGTGTCAAAAGCCAACCACTTATAAATTCACCCAGGCACTCTCCTTGCTGTACTCTAATCATTCCGTCAGTTCCCAAGGACTCATGCAGTGTGCCAGGCCTTAGCACATAGACTGCTTCAAATGCCTATTCACTATGCATGCAGGCCTCTAACCACCTACACAGTTGTCTTTCACACCATCAATTCCCCAGTCAGTATTCATACACTTCTAGCAAACACCCTGTCACTCACCCAGTGTGTCTCCTTATAGTACTGTAATCATTCAGTCAGTTAGCATGTAGTCTTTTAGTGAGGTAGGTTTTAGGGCATGAACTGCTTCAAAGTAGTATGCACTATGCATGTAGTGTTTTAACCATCGTCACACTTGTGGTTCAGGGCTATAGTTTCTTAGTCAGTTTTTATATACAATGTGTTTGTACAGTAATGGAATAGTATAAATTTGAAAGTAATTAATATACATTTATTTGTGATTCTTTTTTACAGATACAGAACAGGAGTGTTTCTCATCTGTTTTCACTCTTCTCGTGCACGATTGTTTGGATGAAGGGTCCTTCGGTGTTTCATCATACTTGCCGTGCCGTACGAGTATTTCTTGTTAGGATCCCCTTGCAACAGAACTATTTTGCAAATCTTGCACGTGACCAAGGTGGCATTGATCTTTGTTTGCCCCTCGGGAAAAGTAAAAAATGTCCACACAACTGAAAGAAAACGTTGTGGGTGTGATGCGTTCTCCAAAAATGTATCCTTAGATTCGGTGAATATTTTAAAGCGACAAAATTTACATTTTTTGTAAGTTAAACTTATAAAATGTTGTTAGCTGTAAGCATTTTATATATCTGTGATTTGTATCTTGTGGTATTTTGTTGAGAATAGCATGTTGGTTTTTTTTTAACAATCTTTTTGATTGTTTTTTTTTTTTGCCCGCGGTTAAGTGATGAGTACGATTGAAATCACTATTTTCAGTGAAATTTAATATATTCTGAGAACAGCAAAAAAGGCAAACAAATTACTTTGTTTACTTTGTGGAAATTATGCTGTGTTGTAAAAAATGTATTATTACATGTTATAATTTTTTTTTTCTTTCACAGATCCAGAAAACACTCTGTTTATACCTATGTAGTTTTGAAATCTGACCATAATCAGATATCATGTGACCTGCAAAAAAAGAGATTTGAGGGGTTCATAATATTTCCCATTGTAGCTATTGAGGACCGCAATTATGTCAATCATTCTTCTTTGAACAGCTTTGCAGACAAAACTCTGTGCTTACCTTCTATCATTCGCAAGGAATTTTTAAACTGGAAATATGTCACTTTTTGTAACATAGTTATTGTGCAAGACACTCTTTCATATTTACAAAGAGAGGAAAAGGCACTCTGTGCACTTTTTATACTCCATGTAAATTGTATACTCCATGTAAATACAAACTCATCATGCACACCAGTTTGCGTTGAAAGGGTGTTCTATAAGTGTTGTTGTGCATGATTGCACTGAATACTCATAGAACAAGACACATGTCTAGATTTGTCAGAAATCATAAAACTCGATTTGTGTGTGAATGCTGCACCATTCTAAAATTGGTGTAGGAAAGCACAACAAGGAGAATTGTTTTCATTTCTCCACATTTTTACATCTTCAATGCATGCTAAAATGCTCAGCATACATTGAAGGAGAAAAATGCATTTACTGATAGTTTTTGTGCAGGAAGGTGTGTCTTCCTGCACAAACACAAACAGCACATGGCACAGATATCCTTGCACTATGGTGCAAGGGTACCTGTGTCACCACATGGCTGCAGTGTAAGCAGCCGTGCAGAGAGAAGCATAGATTTGCAACATATTTATGTACATATGTTGCATCCCTGTGCTTCGGAACTACTACAGCTCACTGTAGTTAATGAGGTTACTGTGTGATGCTGCAGCACTTCCTCATAGTTCTGCACTCATACATTCACCATACACTACTAATGCATTCGTTCAGTCAATTACGTACTACAGATACATTCATCTAAAATTACACAGACAAACAAACAAATATAGCTCTTTTTTTAAACCAGGCAAGTTAGTTCTTAGAAGAACTTTTTTCTTCTTCTTTTTCTTCTTTTTTTTTTGTACTTTTTGGAACAATTTTGTTATTTTTTTGTTTTTTTCAAAAGGAAAAAAAGACAACAGGAGAAAAAAACAGTCAACTTCTGCAAAAAATAAATAAACACAAGTTTAGCACTTGTGGTTTTGCTGTGCTCGGCAGATTAGTTCAATTGACTGCTCGCCGTAACATAGTAGTTTGTTGCATTTAATGCAACTCATTTTTAGTTTTCCAAATTCTGGACGTATGTCCGGGTGAGTGCTCGATGGTGATGCTGCAGAAGTGCTTGCCACTGCTGGCTCAGGCTGCTGTCGGAGTCTTCTGCATTCCTGCTTGGCCAGGTTCACAGGATGCAGAGTCTTCAGGTGTTTTAACATAACCACAGTCCCACAAGAGTATTTTTTTGATGGATCTCCTCTGGAAAGCACTCTTTGACATATTTTACATGTCACTTTAGTTGAATTAGTTTTATTTTGTCCTTCTGGGAAGGTAAAAAATTTCCACACCACAGAGGTGTATCTTTCTGTGCGTGGAGGTTCCACAACAAATTCCTCATCGGATGAATGGTCTGATTTTGATGGTGGCTGCTGTGCAGAAGCCATTGTCTTCAGAAAAATTGCAGCTATGGAAATCTTCCCCAAAAAGTTTCTTCTAGTTCTAAGGTGTGAGATGTTCCTCCAAAGAAGCTCAAAGAAGAATGATTGAAATGGGTGGGGTCTTTCAATAGTTAGAATAGGAAGTGTAATGAACCAATCAAATCTCTTTTTTTTTTTAGGTCACATGGGATCCGCGCACCCTGCGCTTACGCATCACGCACCCAGTTTGCATCCGCGAAATTCAATTAAAAAGAAATATAGGATTAGATGTAAAAATATATTACTTTTAAGACTAGTTTAGAGTTTGTTTTCAATTAATATTCACATGAAATACATATATATATATTTTTTTAAATGTTAAATATTTCACCGGATCCGTGCACCCATCGTGTTATACACGCATATGACGCATCGCGGAAGCGCGCATGCGTCGCGTTACGTTCATCGTACGTGTTGCGTATAGGCTTGGAGTCGCGTATCGGTCGCATTGGAAACACGTACCCAACGCATACAGTGCGCGGATGCTTTCGCGTAGGGATCGAGAATGGTGCGTATAGGGTGCGCGAATCCCAAAAAAAAGGAAAAAAAAATAAAACATAAAGTTTTGAAAATATAGTTTAAAAAGTTTTAAAAATATTTAAAAATATTTTTTAAAAACCCAATAAAAACAATAATATTTTTTAATTTTTAAAAGAATTAATTGAAAAAATAAGTTACAAAAATGATGATAAAATACTATTTCAAAAAAACATAATTAATGAAATTGACACACTGAAATTGAAAAATATAGAAATCCAATGAAAATCATTAAACATGATATCTTTAGAGATAAGTTATAGATCGGAATTAGCATTTACAAAACCTTTGAAATTCACTGAAAAAACTATAGGTTTCATGCATGTTATAGTCAGGAATTGGCATTTAAAAAACCTTTGAAATTCAATGAAAAAACCATAGGTTTCAGGGGCGTTATAGTTAGGTTTTGGCATTTAAAAAACCTTAGAAATTCACTGAAAAAACCATAGGTTTTAGGGGCGTTATAGTTAGCTGGACATTACCCTCGTACAAAACCCTAGGAATTCCCCCGTTATAGTTAGTTCAGCTAACTATAACTTGCGGCCCCGCAATGCACTGCTGATGACTTCACATATTACATCACTCATGACATGGTCAGTGACATCACTGATGACATCACTGATGACACCTCAAATGACATCAGTGATGACGTCACTGATGACATCATCCAGTGAGTATGTGTTTCTGTACAGTTTTAATATGTTAAATATATATAGGGAAAGGTCTGTTGAAGAATGAGGGTGTACAAGTGTGTGAATGGATGATTTTCGAGGTGCATCACTGACTCTATAAGTGAGTCATTAAATGTATCTTACTGCAGACTAGTGACTAAACTGTGTGAATGTCTGTATGTGTCTGTGTGTAGGTGTATAAGTGGCTGCATGGTTTTGTGAATAGCTATATGAGTGTCTATATGGGTTACTGATTGGTTGTCTGAGTATCTGTATGGGTGCCTGAGTGTTTGTGTGGGTAGGGTGTGTGTGACTCTATGCGTAGATGTGTGAGTGGGTGATTCTATGGGTGCATGGTTTTAAGAGTACATCTGTGATGGACTGTATGGTTGGGTGAGTTTATGTATGGGTGTGTTAGGGATTGAATGTATATCTGAGTGGTACATGTGTGACTAACTACATATGTGAAAGGCAGTATATATGTGTGTAAGAGTATATAAGTGGGTATATGGGAGAGTGTGTGATTGTGAGAGTGGCTGTATGGATGAGTGTGTGCTTGTATCAATGATTGTATAAGACCGTAAGAATGTGCTACTATTTTTATGAGTAAGTGAACTTGAGTGTGTTTAACTGTATAAGTGAGTAAATTGGACTGTGTTTAATTACTTGCACGACTGACTAGGTGTGTCAGTACCTCAATGGATGATTGGCGGTGTGTGAGTTTCTATATAGGAGTATAAATGCATATGATAGTCTTGTACGGAGTGACTGTAAGTATGAGTGACTGTACAGGTGAGTGAGTGGAGGTGTATGTAGACCTAAGAGTTAATGAGTGGGTATGTAGTTATTGGTATTGGAGTATCTATGGGTTTGAAAATGGCCGTCTGAAATTTTGAGTCGGTGTATCAAAGGTTATATTAGGGTGTGAGAAGGTGCACTAATTTATCACATGGATGATGTCATCAGTGATGTCATCAGTGATGTCATTTGAGATGTCATCAGTGATGTCACTGACCATGTCATGAGTGATGTAATATGTGACATCATCAGCAGTGCATTGCGGGGGCGCGAGTTATAGTTAGCTGAACTAACTATAACAGGGGAATTTCTAGGGTTTTGTACGAGGGAAATGTCCAGCTAACTATAACGCCCCTAAAACCTATGTTTTTTTCAGTGAATATATATATATATATATACATATATATATATTCACTGAAAAAGCCCATAGGTTTCAGGGACGTTATAGTTACAAATTAGCATTTAAAAAACCTTTGAAATTCACTGAAAAAAACCATAGGTTTCAGGGACGTTATAGTTAGTTAGACATTTCACTCATACAAAACCATAGAAGTTCTGCTGTTATAGTTAACTGAGCTAATTATAACTGCACCCCCACAATGCACTGCTGATGGTGTCACATATTACATCATTCATGACATGGTCAGTGACATCACTGATGACATCTCAAATGACATCACTGATGACATCATCCAGTGAATGTGTTTTTCTTTAAAAAAATAAAATATGTATTATATATATACCAAGCTGTATTGAAGAAAGAGTGGATGTAAAAGTGTTTGGATGGAGGATTTAGTAGGTGTGTGACTTACTGTTTAAGTGACTGATTAAATGTGTCTTACTGAATACATGGGTTAGTGACTAAACTGTGTGAATGTCTGTATCAGTCTGTCTGTTGTTGTATAACCTGCTGCATTAGGTGGTCGGTAGCTCCATGGGTGGCTATCTGGGTTATTGATTAGTTGCCTGAGTAATTGTATGGGAGACTGAGTGTGTGTGGTTGGATGGGGGTGCGTGACTCTGTGCATAGATGTGTGAGTGGTTAATTGACTGTGTGTATGACTTTAAGAGTGCATGTGGAAACAGTTGTATGGGTGAGTGAGTGTATGTATGGATGTGTGGGTCAGTTACTGGATGTCTCAGTGGTAGATGTCCAAGTAAGTACAAAAGTAAAAGGCAGTGTATGTGAGAGTTGGAGTATATAAATGTCTATATGTGAGAGTCAGTGATTGTGAGAATGGCTGTATGGATGAGTGTATACTTGTATTAGTGATAATATAAGAGAGTAAGTATTTGTTAGTAACTGAATGAACAAATGAGGTGGTGTGTGTATAACTGTGTAGGTGAGTAAATAGAACTGTGATTAATTCTTTGCATGACTGACTAGGATGAGTGGTGGTGTGTGAGTGTCTGTATAGGTGTATGAGTGCATATGATAGTATTGTATTGATCAGTGACTACATGTATGAATGGTTATATGGGTGAATGAGTGGATGTGTGTGTAGACTTAGGAATCAGTGAGTGTGTTTGTAGTAACTGGTATTGGTGTGTCGATGGTTTTGAAAATGGTAGTCTGTATTTTACAGGGGGTGTATCAAAGGTTATATTAGAGTGTGAGGAGGTGCATCAGATTGTCACATGGATGATGTCATCAGTGATGTCATTTGAGATGTCATCAGTGATGTCATCAGTGATGTCACTGACCATGTCATGAATGATGTAATATGTGATGTCATCAGCAGTGCATTGCGGGGGCGCGAGTTATAGTTAGCTCAACTAACTATAATGGCAGAATTTCTATCGTTTTGTATGAGTGAAATGTCCAACTAACTATAACGTCCCTGAAACCTATGGTTTTTTTCAATGAACTTCAAAGGTTTTAAAATGCTAATTTGTAAATATAACGTCCCTGAAACCTATGGTTTTTTCAGTGAATTTCAAAGGTTTTTCAAATGCTAATTTGTAAATATTTTCTTCTTTAAACCTATAATTTTTTCAGTGATTTTAAATTATCACTTCATTGTCAACCTAGTGAAAACAGCCAATATCCCCAGTTTTCCACCAATAGCTTCCCCCAAAAAATGTTTTGGTCACAAATGAGAACAACAACTAACGGTAATAATATACAGAGTAGACGTCCCCGTGCAACAATTAACACAAAAGCACCAGTTCCCGATATTTTAAACGAGCAGCCAAATCTGGGGTGCGATCCAAAAATAGGGACTAAGCCACGTTTGCAGTAGGTATCTAACATCTCCATTTTACTGGTGTGAACCAGGACGACTACCTACAATGTGAAAGGGATCGCAGCCCAGAATCACATCTGAAGCGCAACATATGTCATAGAGTTATTGATCACACAGCTCAAACACCCATGAAGGCCACAACACTCACTGCAACCAGCCTCAGGACGTCCCACCTGGACCACCCCCTCCCTACTACCACCGAGGCAGCTTAGAACAGGACAGCGGACCTTCCAAAAACAGCATGGTCTCTCAGCCACACAATACTTGAATGTTGGCAGGTATGGCAAGAAAATGTGTGAAGGACGCAACTCATTCATCAATAATGATAATGCACACAATACCAGTGTAGCGGTGCTGTGCTGGACAGACCTCACTATACAGATTATAAACCGATCATAAACCTCTCCATCTGTACATAAACTGCAAGCGCGACGCAACTCCAGCACTGTTCCAACCTACCCTATCCCTAACATGGTGCGTCAAGCCTTACGCCTGCTTCAAGCAGGCACAGGGATTTGACGCATCAGCGTTGGGAAAGTGACTCAGTGAAATCTTATAGATTTCACTGAGTCACTTTTCAGGGGCGTTCCTGCGACAGAACGCCCCCCCAGAGTGGAAACGCCCACATGAAACCTGACGCAGGATTCATGTGGCACAGGGCTTTACACCGTGACGCATCTCCATAGATGCGTCACGATGTAAATGGGGCGCAACATGGCGCAGGGTTTACGCCGCCGCTGCGTAACAAAAGTGACGCAACGGTAGCGTAAAAGGGGCGCAAGTCCCACATAAATCTGCCCCATGGTTCATTACTGACCCAAAGGCTGTGAGGAGTTACATAAACCCTACAATTTTTCATCATAATGGCACCATGCAAAATAGTTTTAATTTGTTTAAGTTTGAGATCTAACAGTGTATCCAAATGTTGTTTTTGAGATGATGATTGGACAATGTTAAGGTCATTCAGTAAGGGTTGGCCCTGATAAAATCAAGATCACTTCTTCCTCCGAAAAAGTGAAACCAAAGTTCTCTGCCATCGTTATTAATATTGATATATGGAATAGTGTGTGTTTACTGTGTGGTCTTGACGTTGCTTAACCCACATGGTCACAGTATAACCATACTTTTTGACCTATTATAAGAGGAAGAAGAAAAGATCCCCAGAGCTGTGTGCGACCGAAATACATTAAAAACAAACTGCGGAAGGTAGAAGTTCATTTTAGTAGCAGGCTGACTCCACTTAATTTAACTGTAATGTAAATAAATGAGAATAGATCAATACCTAGTCATCTTCTAGAATCGTTATCCGGTCAGGAAAGACATAGAGTCTTTTTAAAAGGGCTTTCAGCCATGAAGACTTTGTGGCATGCTTCATCACTGAGTCCTCTCCCTGAATGTAAGTATATCCAAGAGGGCTCAATCTCTGTAATAAAGAGAGCTCTTTTGATCTTGTTCTCAAAGAGGGGATCTCAGCTGTTAACATTGCCCAAAGGAATACTCAGTGTTTCAATTTGTTTTTTGATATGTCCTTTGGCAAGAGATAAAAAGAAAGGTTGTGTGAAATTTGTGTAATTTGAGTTTGCACATTTATGGCAAAATTATGTTCAATCATGTGTATTTATGCAAAATGTTAATTAGTTATTTTGCACTATATTTTAGTGCAAAATGCATCCTTGTGTCATTTTTTGATGCGAGGATTCATTTAAACAAAAGCATGGCGGACAACTGCTGCTCTCTTTCTGTTTTATCTATTTGTACATGGTAAACCTTTATTGAAAATGACTACGAATTGCACTAGCTATGCAAAGTAGCACAATTATATAATTTTGGGGGATTTTGCATAGCAAGCGTAGCGCCAAATTTCTGAAATTACACAAATTAGACATAAGCATAATTTAATTTTCACCCAGTCTAATAAAGTGTTAGATGCCAATTGAGACAATTAGCTCTTCTGCATCTATCAACATTCTAGATGTTTTAGCCCACCACGTATTAGCTCATAGGAGTCACCCAGCTTTCTTCAGGACCTTAATTAATGATCCCTTTATTGTGTAATATGATTACAAAACACTGTTAATTTGATTATCTATCACTAAGTGAAATACATTGATTTATTTACTCAGTTCATACAAAGCATACTAGTATTTCCAGGTAGTTATCTGTGGATACAGAAACATCACTTAAATATGATTCCATATTATCAAAGTTTGCAACAGGAGCCACAATCCCAAAGTTCACTCTGTTTATCATTGCACAGCTTCTTTCTGGTGGAAAACACGTGCCACATTAAAACACACTACTTGGTGCACATTTAAGTCCATAAACACACTTCCGCAACCCCCAAAATTGCAACACACACCCCTTCCTTCCATGGCACATAGTGCATGTTTAGCTCAAAAGGTACCATCTGCATCGATAAAATTACACCCACACACATACACACACAGTTACCATACTCAAGTCCCCACAAGGATAGTAACGCAAACCCAAATGTGCGCACATACACACACATACATTAGGGAAAGTAGAGTATTAGAAGGCTGACAATGCCCGTAAACGATAGTTAGGTTAAAGAAGCATCCACACAACTACAAAGATCGCCCCACTAAAACAATCACCGCAGTCATGACGAGGCGGGGGGATCAAAGACCCACACAATAAAATTCAGGCACCCATGTCCAAAAAAGCCACGTTCCTAAAATGATGCTCAAACTGGTGCCCCCTCCCATCCAATACCTCATCAAAGATGATGCAAAATGGACGAACAGTAAAGTCCCAAAGGGACAGGCATAGGAATTTCCGAGGCAAAGTAAAGATGCATAGCTAACAAACTAACCTGCAACCCACCGTTTTTAACCAACAGGTCTGCAATCAAGCTGTAAGTGAAACCACCTTTACTGGGGCCCACAACCTATTCAGTGGCAACCTCCGAAGTCCCACTGAGGTCCGAGGGTTCAACGCAAATAACACAATAGACTATTTGTTTTGGACATTTTTTAGAGATTCTTTACACTGTGCCGAGCAAAGACACCCCCAGGCACCAAAAAGCTGCAGACGACCCCTCCAGACACCATACCAAGACCTGCAATGTTCCAAAAGTTATGTATTATTGCATCTTTGTACATTATCTGCTTAGCATGGGTGTGGCCGCATCCATCCGTAGCAAGAAATCTGTCTAGTGACATGGAGCCTACCTTGACATTTCTACAGGGACCTCTCTCACCTCTCTTACACTTAGACAGAACCAAATGCTAGTACTCCACTTGTACTGCACAGCGCACTCCTCTACAACATATGGTACCAGCACATGACCGCCATTGGTGTCCAGACATTGGCTAAGTCATGCTATATCTGCTTGCTGATACCCCATGCCGTGGGCGTAGACAGACTTTACTTATCCCAAGAAATAGCCCCTGAAAAAAAAAATGTCTCATCCACCAGTCCCAATAAAGGATTAAGGCCAAGATCCAACCCAGTAGATTAGAACCCCATAGAGTAGTCGTAAACATTTCCCAGTATGAAACTACCCCTGAAGCAGTACATCTCTTTTCCAAGCTGATATAAAGAAGGAGGGAGGTGCCCTTGAGCAGAACTGGTTAATATACTAATTTTCCTGGATTAACCAATGGGTGACCAGACTGTGCCTGTCATTGCTTCCCATTGTTCTTTTTGTGCTATTTATGTGTGGTTTCCTACAAGTAGGGGTTTCCTGCTGAAAAATACAGTTGTTAGGATTCCTGCCACAGCTCACCTCTCTTGACTATCTCAATATACCAGCGTGACTCCTATCATCCCTCCCTACACTTATGAATGAACAATTGTCTTGTACTCTGACTTTTGACTCTATTACATGCTGGTGGTAATAGCTAGCTGCAGCTGGTGTTTCCCGGTTTATTTGAAAAGTCCTAATAGCTTTTACAAATGTTTTACCATGCATATGCAAGGTCAGGTTTCAGGCACCAACGAAACATCCAGAGAATCCACCAGAATAAGCATCAAGCAACTGGCATAGATTATCTCAACGTGAACAACAGCCCTCATCACATTAATCCCCTGCACCTGTTCCTTTTTTAAGCAATTAGAACATGAACTTTGTGAACATTCTAAAGTATGTTCTAGAAGGCAGCCTCATCAAGTTAATAATTTGCACCTGTTCCTTGTTACAAACAATTAGAATGTGACTTTTATGAGCATTCTAAAGCAATCTTATTCAAAGACCATCGACATTCCTCTCCTTCACTTAGCCTCTTCGTCTGCCACTTAACTATTTCCCGGCTTCCAGGACTCTGTCTTGCCAGCTCCCTTTATCCTCCCGCTTCATCCTCACTGCAAAAATTGTCCTGCATTAGTCTCACACCTGGATGGAAAAAAAGAACAAGAAGAAAAGGAGAGACGCATTAACAGACTTGATTTTACTATGCGTTGAGCTTAGTCACAACATTGTGCTGCAAGCAAAGGTGACCAGTGTTTTTGTTCAACTTGTACATATTGTTAGCAGGGCTCTGCCAGAAAGGACTTGGGTGAAGCTAAACCCGTCCAAATTTGCTTGTGGGTTTGATGCTGAAATCACACTCACTACAGTTCTGAGAACTTTGATGAAGGGGCCTCTATGGACAATCTAAATAAAAACAAAACAACAACAAAACGAAAGTTAACATATCTGCCAGTACTATTCATCAGACTGGTGTGGATGCCTGCTGCAATGTTGCTGTTGAGTAGACAAGGCACAGCATCTTTGACTCTACACACTCTCTCCATCTCAACCCCCTTCCCTCTGGGATTTGCCACCGGAGCAGTGTTTCATCCTGAAAACTGAGGGCAAGTCCTGGGAGGCTTCAGGAACTAGCGTTGCCACCCCATTAAAATCATCTGGGATCCACGTAGGTGACTTATGACAGCATTCCTCAAGTTAGGTGGAATGCAAGTAACTGAGGAATTAGTAATATACACAACAGAAACACAACAAACCTCGAACAATGTGACTATCATGAGTATGGGGTAAATTATGTAGTTGAAAATTCAACTAGAGGGGGAATGTTCATATTGAAAAATATGGTATCAATGTGTCACAATATATGTATGTATAATGACAAACTCGCATCACCGTTATTGAAACCACTTGATGTGACCACCCCCTCAACCCAGAACCAGAACTATGTGGACAGGCAGGCCTGTGAGCTAGTCCTGCAGCAACTGATTGACAGATCACAGGTGTGGTGACATGTAACCCTGAGACAAACGAGAGCAGAAAAACCCAGATCGATCCCACAGATAGGTGCAACACCACAATGGTCTCAGGAGATTGGCCCCTAATAAAAACAAGTTTGGCCGGAGGGGAGCGCGTTCTCAAAACACCATAAAGTTAGATGCTACATTAAAGTTAGGAACACTCGGGAAATCAGAACACAGCATGCACACTACACATAGTGATCACACACTCCCCATGTCATACATCTGGACACATACCCACTAGCTCAGCATTGTCTCCATGCAGGGTCGAGACGTCTCGCTCCTGTACTTCCTATAAAATGACCAGATTTATAACTCTGTGACTAAGTCCATATTCCTGTTAAAAAACGAATGCATAAATCACTTTATTACACCTTGTGAAATGTATACAATCACAGCCAAAACCAATGTACTTTGAGACAGTCTTCAAACCCTGACTCTGTTGCCTGTTCTCACAGCCGCTGCGTTTACTTAAACCAACTGTTCCTGTTTTGCCAAACGCCTCTTGTCTTTCTAAATTCATATTCAAGGAACAGAAGTATAAAGCATTAACAAACGCCTCTTGTCTTTCTAAATTCATATTCAAGGAACAGAAATATAAAGCATTAACAAATGGTACACATGTAATTACACATGTAATTATCAATAGGCAAATAATTAAGGATGAAGCACAACCATTTTACTACTGATTAACAGAAAAAATAAATGTTGTTGGTTGGTCTTCAAAATTTGATAATTTATATTGAGTGTTTGAATAGAAATCCTAATATGTAGTTTGCAATTATCAATATTTACCTTTTATGATACATTTTATATAAGACGTAGTGGCATGTGTGAGTATCTGTTAACCAAAAACAGTATTGATGGTATGTTGATAGTATTAATAGAGTTTGGCATGAGTTAACCAGAACTTACTATTGTACTTTTGCCTGCTAAACCTACATATTGCTCAAACTATTTTTAACAGTAAAGTTTATCTCCATATTGTGAGTGCTATCACTAAAAAACAAGCAACAAGCAGTTTCACTAATCTGTTGATACCGACACCAAGAAAAATCCTGACAATGTCTGAAACATGAGAATAAATCTGGCAGGAACAAAGAGATATTAACAATGTGTGTAGCCATTTTTTTTCTTTATGAGATTTCAGGGATCATTGTTGACACAAAAATTAAATTCAACTTTACAGAAGAGGAAAACCATTACACAAATAAACATGTTTGAAATGAAAACACAAGCGTTATTACAAAATCGTAAAGATTATTACACAAATTGCCATAATCCAAGAAGGATGCTATTCGACATCAGTATTTGGACAAGATAAACACCATATCAAAAACAATGGTTTGCAGAAGAAATGCAAGCAGATGGCATGATAACAATAACAGGGCCAAGAAAAGAATTGTTCAAGAGCAACTCACTAATAAATACTTAGAAGCCTTTTTTTCAAAAGCAGTGATTCATACACCTTCAACCTTTGATTCTGCTTCCTCCTTACTTTCTGGTTGAAGGGTAGATATAGAAGGACCTATGTGTAATATAGATTCATCAGAGAAGGAAGATGTAGGCCGCAAGGTAACTAAAACTTTAGTGAGTGCTCTGAACGTTCCATGATAATCCCTGGTAAGGGACTATTGATTTAATTGAACAGCAACAACTTTGCTGTTGAGAACACTCATGGTGGAAACGAAGGAGCTCATCTTGAGACTGGATGGGAGGAACTGATGAGTGAGAGCTGTTTGACATCACCAGTGTGTGAAGAAGAAAGCAGTTGTTGTTTGTTCCTTTCTCTCAACAATTGGCATTTGCGGTTGATGGTAATCAAAACAAAGGCCTAGTTTCACAATCTATTCCCTTGCCTGTCTTTGCCTCAATGGTGCATTCCATGGATTATTCATGTTTCATGGGTATTCACATAAAACCAAACATGGTTTTTGTCAGAATTAACTGTGTCCACATATAGCATTTTAATAAAGTAAATTCACCTTCTTGAGGCTGATGTGAAAAGTTGTATTTTTTCATTTCTCCTACATTTTACATACTTTAATGTGTGGTGCACTTTATAACACACATACAAATAGTAAAACTAGAAAATTGTATATTTCAACAATTCAAAGACAACTTATAGTAACTAAACTATGCTTACCACAAGAAAGACACTCTTGCATTTTGTTTACTAGTGTGTCTCTTTTGGCACATGGCAGCATAATGTGCACCACTACAAGTTCATAGCACAGCAAGCCCTTATATTATCAGATGTGGCACAGTTCTGTGTGCTCATTTCCAGACAACACAGCCCAGCTTTAATTGGTATAGTGTGTTACCTATTATCTTTCAAATAACAGGCCTTAGATTAAAACATTATTAAGATGAACTGGAAATTAGTGATTGGAAATATTTAAAATATATCTCACAATTTAACATCTCTTAATAACAATAACAAAGTCAAAATGAGATTTCACCATCTGTAAATAATAGTTCAACTATATGGCTGGAATCCTTGTTGAAAAAGCATTACATAGGTGCTTCATTGACTTACTTTATGGGTGAGCACAATGTCATGGATTTATCTTGTATGTTCACACATGTAGACTCAATAATGTACACAGTTGTTTCATCATAGACTTGTGAAGAGGGATTTAATTAACAAATATTAACACTCAGGCTGGGGTAAGCTGGATAATATGTTTATTTGACCAAACATGATTTCTTCTTTCCGTGAGTGATGTATTATTAGTAGGAATAGCCTCAATGGTTAGTTTGTGTGCAGAAAGAAAGTCCTTCAGGCACTTAATCCATCATGAACACTGGCAACCTTGAGCCATGGCTCTAGGGTGTCCGCATTGACACTAGAAACCAACAAAAGCACAATTTTTAGGAGAAAATAGAATTGCATCTTATTATTGCAAATAAAGCTCAATTCTGCTCTCTACCTTTGATGCAATGCAGCACACTGTAGGAAAGTGCTTTTTTATGCCTGGTATATGATGCAACTTCAACTGGAAGTGCACTGGGTTCCCGCAAGCCAAGTCCCCAGTGCCTGATCTCTTTACTAAAACTGTGCAATTGTTTTCCCCAATAGTCCCTCTGTAAGTCCCTTTTAAATGATACCCCAGGTACCTAGGGCCTGAGCTACTAAAGAGGGTAAACAAGGGCTGCAGCACAAACTGTCCCACCATAGGGGGTCTCCTCACCAAGCCTATGCAAACTGCCATTGCAGACTGCATGTCTTGGTGCAGGCATAAGTGAAACACCGACATGGCACACAGTCTGTGAGCCATGCCTGCCAATACGGCACGCAGTATATGTAAGTGACCCCGACAGCAGGCCTTACCGCCCCAAGGCAAGGTGAGCTATACTACATGTGAGGGTATAACAGCATGAGCAGAAATGCACCCGTACTGGTCAATTCCATTACTGCCAGTACAAGTAATCAGGGAAGCCATTTTAAAAGCATGGGCTGGTCACTGGTGAAAACAAGTTCCCCCGCTACATGATGGCTTCACTCAAAATAGGGATGTTTGATGTCAAACATCTCGTATTAATAAACCTACACTGTTGGATTTACTAATACATGCAACTGTTGCAGGGATTCTGCACATATACAGAACTACGTGCAAGAAACCAGGACCTCGGTGTACAGTGGTGTACCAACCGCCCACCTTAGGGCCCAGAACACCAATCCGACTAGCTATAGTGTCTCATTCATTCTCCGTACTACAGCGAAGCTACCAATGATTAGACATCCTAGAACATGTAACTCAGACTCTCTCAGTTATCGCGGGAGCAAGAACACTCTTTCGGCAACTCACTTATACTTGTTCCACAACATAAGTAACCAGAGACACAGGATAGTTTAAAATGTTTATTTTAACTAACGTGCTCTATAATGCAGTACACGAGCCAATACTAGCAGCAAAAGGTATAAACTCAATACAGAGAGCATTGTTACAATTCCATAAAATATGAACGGGGAGATCATTTTATAAAGCTAGCGGAGAAAAGAGCTAATGAGCCTTGCCACTCGAATGTATGACGTTACAACGCATACATTGACAATGCATGCCTTTACAACGCAGTTTTTACTTCGCAACATCCTTTACAATGCATACATTTACATCGCAAGCCATTACAACAAGTATTTTAAAACTACATTTACAACGCATTCCATTACATCGCATTATACCTTTACAACGCATACCATTACAACGCATACCCTTACGTTGTATTTAAGGTAAGTGTTGGATATTGTAGGGGTAAACATTACTATTCTAACTCCAGGGGGTGCAACAGTAGGGTAAGTATTGGATAGTGTAGGGGTATAAATTACTATTCTAACTCCAGGGGGTGCACCAGTAGGGTAAGTGTTGGATAATGTAGGGTAGGGGTAATGACATGCGATGTAATGCCTGCGTTGTAGTGACATGCATTGTAGTGTCATGCCTTGTAGTGGCATGCAATGTAATGGCTGCGTTGTAGTGATATGCGTTGTAAAGGATGTTGCGATGTCATGACTGAGTTGTAAATGTAGTGCGATGTAATGACTGCATTGTAAAGGTTTTTTCCCTTGCCACCCTCTCCGTGCTAGGAACTAGTTTATAATAATTATAGAAGACATCTGGGCTTTGTCAGGGGGACCCCATACCTCCTGGTTTAGATGCAAAGATTTACATCTCCGGAGAAACACAGCTCTTATCCTCGGAAAGGTTTTCTTCGAGTTCCAAGCATGCATGTCATGCCATATTAAAAGCACTTGATTTTCAGTAGTGCATCTGTGGCAGTGTTAGGTCTATCATGCGTGGGACTGACCAACAGCAGATTAACAGAGCATATTGTTTTTTTACCTTGAACACGCTGTGCAGACAGAGCCTCAGAGTACAACAAGAGAACTGAAAGGTAGACGGTTCTCATGTGAGCGAGCACAAGCAGAGTATTTGTGCAAAACAAATGCATGTAGAAACGTGTGCAAAAAGCCGCAACATGACACCCGCCCCTTGGTAAGTCCATTGCATGTAGTTATAGGACGAACACAGAGTCCAGGAAGCATGAGCAGAGTTCAAAAGCGTCAATAGTCCGTCGAATTTAGAGGGAAAGAAAAAATGAAAAAAGTTCTTCGGACTTTTATTAGGTTCCCAAAAAAAAAATTCATATACATATTTAAAAAAATAGGCAAAGATGAGCGTCAGCCTTTTTAATCCAGCAGAGTGTATGAGCAGTAGACTGCAACAGCTTCCAATAGGAAATCATTGTCATCGGTAGAAATCAGAGATGCCATCCAATTCAGCAAGCAGAAGGAGCATTCATGAACTTCATAGGTAGATGCTTTTAGCACCATGGTAGGACAACTTGCGTGATATTCAATGTAGCCACGTTGTAGGAAATCCTGCGCCGCCACACAGATATCCCATTGTGCCAACGCTCCAAGCGCATCCGTGCATGCCATAAAACCAACCCTGGAGCATTCTTGCTCATGGGCCACTAAGGGACTCATCAACAGGTGATAATCTGGGTCGGGAGATGACGTATTGGAGAGGCAGAGATCCAAAGCCCATTCAAAGGAGCATTCCAAGCACGAAAAGACGGGTTGCACGCAAGTTTAGTACGCAAAGCGGAAAGACAGTCTATAAGCCACGCTGAGTGTAGCGAGTGGCAGCGTGCCATAGCATTGAAGCATACGGTAATGGAGCAGTTGTAGCTGATCTGGGTAGTCTAGGACCACAAGAGGTGCAGCCATTGCGTAGCAGGCAAATTAATAGAAGGACACCAGCAGCTATGGTAACCAACAGAGGCAATTCCCAAAAGATGCTG
Source organism: Triturus cristatus (assembly GCF_964204655.1). Lineage (NCBI taxonomy): Eukaryota > Metazoa > Chordata > Amphibia > Caudata > Salamandridae > Triturus > Triturus cristatus. Next base: position 682,085,488 of record NC_140587.1, read on the forward strand.
GAAAAAATAGAATGAATAAAGGCTGGTATTACACCAAATATAGTCTGAAAAGAAGTCACAAGGCCAGAGCCCACAACTTTAAAAAAATGTACCAGGCCATGTGTATCAGACGCATTGAAGATATGATGAATTAGTTCACCAAAATGTTGTGGGAGGTTTGTATTTAAAACGGCTTGAATTTCAGAATTTGTACTTGCTATCTACAGGACGAATGTCTAGCGCGACAATGTGAGCGGGACCTCCAGCTGTAATAATAACGCTTTTGTTCTGCTCAACTTATTGAAGTCTGTTTTCAAAGTTGCGATGCAAGGCCAAATCGAGGTATCGAGCTTCCCATACGGGGTGGGGAAAACACATTTTTACAGCAAACTACACGCTGTGAAACTGTTACAATGTACGGTATGCCAGCAAGCAAACCGCAACTTTCTTCGTTATTCAAAAGAAGATAGCTACCATTAGAAAGCAGGGTGAAAGTGGGCCTTATAACCGCTACTGGAATACCCTTTAAAATGCAAGCAAGATTCAGGGCGGTAACACTACAAGCCCTGTGTAACTGGATGTTTTTGCAGACAAGTGAACGACCTAATGTAGAGTCACAAGATTCCCCTGTAAGGTATACCTTCTTGTCATATCGCAAACATCTGTATATAAAAGGCAAGGACCACACTTCATGAAGGAAAGCGCTGCCCAGGGGTTCATAGCGACCTATCAGGTAACGCTTCATGCAGGAGCTAAACTTAAATAGAGAAAACGGTAAAAAGATAATCCCCTGGACTAGCCATACAGCAGAGTCAGTTTCAGCCATGGAGAAGGGCAATGGGTCAATCTTTTCAATTTGTAAAAATGCGTAGGTTGCATCCTTCATGGACATAAACTGTTGTTTGTCAGTTAAATTAAAAGGTAAAAACAAAGCAGTTGCCTTCAAATAATCCCATGGAACCTTTCCCATTTTCAATGTTTGTAAAGTCCATGCAAATTGCATTACTGAACGTAATTGCTTCTGTCCATGATACAACACAGATACATCATCTTGTACAATATCGACAACAGTTGAAACAAAACTATCTAACGTGTAAATGCGGGAAGACAGTGTGTTAATACTGTTGTCAACAACAGCCAGTACCTTTTCTAGATTCACCTGTTCTATCTCCCTTAAACGTGATGCAGCTTCAATTTGAAAAAGTTTCCATATTTCATTAAAGGCTGCATAGATAAACCTTTTTGATCTTGGGCCAGCAGGGTCCTTGATAAAGTCGGCCAAATCAATGTTATTGGATAACAACGACAAATGTTGTTTCACGGACGATAGGGATGAGTTTTATAACCAATTTTGACACAATTTTCCCACAGAATATGTGGTAACCTAATGTGTATCCGCAAAAGGTGGATCTAGTCTATCCTGTTTGTAACCAGGGACTATGTTATGAAAAGGTACTTGGCAGGCATCAGCACTCATCTGCCATACTAACCATCCTTGCGGATCTAAACTAGGGGTGGGCGGAATTTGCGGTCACGCTACGCAAAACTCTGCGAAATGGTAAAAAATCTCTGCGAGCTCGAAAAGGTTCCACAAACACGCGGAATTGCTTGCTCCGTCCGTTTGCAGGGCTTATTTCCAGTTCGCGAACGCTGTTTGCGTGCTCGGGGAGAAATATCTCATGAACACACATTTTTAAAGCGCGAATAAGCAAAAAACTCCACGAAGCCGCAAATCACGGAATTTTTGGCAATTCCGCGTTCTCCGCCATATGCAAAATTACTCAAATTCCGCAAACTCCGCAAGCAGAATGGAATTTACCGCCCAGGCCTAATCTAAACTTGAGACATTAAATGTTATATTCTGAAATAATGCTTGCAGTTCTTCAATGGAATAATAAGTATACATGCTCCATTTCTGATGCAGAGCCAGTTTAGGAATGGTAGGGACATTCATCTGTTTTGTAGTGGCTAAACCAAAAGAGGTGGTTTGGAAAATAGAATCATTTAAAAATAAAAATTTGTGTCGGGATGAGGCACACGCGGTGTAAAGAGTCAGTGCCACGAACCTGCCAGGATCTAGAACCCCAAACATATTTTAAATCTATGGTGGTCTTCCATTGTTCATAGCCGCCAACGGACAATTTATCAATAAACGCATTGGAATATAATAATTTAGCGTGGGTTAGCATTACCTTGGTAGTAGATGAAATGTTCAACCTAAAATAAAAGGACTCTGGGTTGGACCTGTCAAAATCCATAAAATATGTACATTTCTTTAACAGGGTTTTGGACCTACCTTCCAATGGAGCTGGGCAATGTTCCCATTGTGTGTAATTAACAACATTTTTAAATGTATTAGCTTTATGCAAGTAGTGGTGTCCGACCAAAATGCTGATAACAATAAAAAAAATCGGCATCATTTGCAGTATTTAAATATAAATCTTCAACATCAAAGGTAGCATAAAACGTCAAATCTGAAAATAAAGATTGCACAATTTGCACATCCCGATCATCTGAATGAATGTTCTGTTTCACTACATCACCCATTGAAACACAAAGTACATTTGGAACATTAATAATATCTGTTGGACCATGAATCTGGTAATCCGCAGCATCCCAGACAATCCCGTCAGCCACTGGAAAGGCTGAGATGTTAACAAAAGTCCGGTCTCGCTTCATGATGCGAGAAGGCGAATTTGGAGCCAAAGTTCCAGTCACCAACTGAACAGCAGAGCGTTCTGGCAAGTAATGACCATGGATGAGTAAGAAAAAGACTGTCACGAAACCAATGGACGTAAAAAAAAAATTAGGATCAGCACCAATCAGATGTATGTCCAAGGAGGGACCAAATAAGTCTGTTTAAACCAAGTGCCAAAAATACTGAACTTAGTAGGGTCAAATGATGAAATAGAAGTCGAATCAAAGGAAAAACGTGACTGATTAAGTGAAGTTGGTTGCACCCCAGGCAACAACTCACTTTTGGGATAAGCATATTCAGTTTCAGCTATACACGGTGAAGTTGGTGGTATCAACAAGAAATGTGTAACAGAGTCCATCTCGATGCCAGACGCGCCAATAACTGGATTCTTTGAAAGTGCTGGAAACGATGCAGCAGGTGTAATACTATTCAGAATCGGCCAGATGTTGTAGCTTGACATTGTCTACTGAGATGTACCTGTTGTCTTTGTGACCCGAAAGCGGTGGTAAAATTACTGTACGAGTAACCTTCACGCCAAGCACTGGAACCGGTGCATGATAAGAGGGACCACATTCTTTTTTGTTCTCCACCTTCTCTCCGACCAGTTCTCTAATTTTGGGTAGCCAGCCTACTACCAGAATCTGTAGTGCAGAACCAGTGGCAGAGGGTAAATGTTATTTTGCAAGACTGTCACGGGTCCCTTGTAAGTCCTGTAACATAGTAGAATGATTATCTACATCAAAGGTTGCAGCTGGCGCTGCCAAATCTAGACCATCAAGGTCCGGAACAAACATTTTTATGCCAAAGAGCATTTTGTATGGGGTCCACCCACCCAGAGATCTTCTAGGGAGGTTATTAAGTGCACGTTGTATGCCATACAAGTGGGCCAGCCAGTTCCTGACACTACCTAAGACTCGGGCTGTCAAGAATTGCTTTAAGTCATGGTTCATTCGCTCCACAACTGAATTGCCCTCAGGCCTGTATGGAGACAAAAATTTCACCTGCACCCCTAAAGACTTCATTGCATCCTTGTACGCCTTAGAGGCGAACGCTGGACCTTGGTCAGAGTGGAAGGTGCCACATGCAAAAATTCCCACAAAGACATGCAAATCCCTGATGACATTTCGAGAGTCAGCACTGCGTTGTAGCCAAACCCACACGAAACATGTGCACGAATCAACTGCAACTAAGATGTACTTATAGGCAGTATCTGAAGAAAATGGACCACAGTGATCAAGATATACACAGTCAAAAGGTCTATAGGAAACGCAGAGTTGTGTATGTGGCGGACGTGTGAATATAGAAGGTTTATCTCACAGGAAAGCACATAATTATGAGTCTGTTTATATAAACCACACCACCAGTAGCGCTGCTGCAAAATAGAAACTGTCGCTGACACCCCAGCATGCGCCGAAGCCATGCCTTCGTGTGCGGCTGTTATCAAAGAAAGTCTGCGATCTGTGTTGGGAATTAACCTTTCACCAACGTTATTTATTCTCACATAAGGAACTTGGTTGTGACTTAAATGATAAGAATACTTTGAAGGGAACTCCTGAGGGTAATTTCCACCCTTCTCTGTAGCATTAATAGCTGCCAAGATTTCATTATCAATCTGAGTCATGGATCTTGTAACGGCTGCAACGGAACACGTGGCTACTGCTGACTTGGCTGCTTCATCAGCTAAGCTATTGCTGACAGCGTGCATGCCCACATGTTTATGGCCAAGAGTATGTATAACTATGAGTGGCAAACGTTGTTTAAGATCTGCCACTCGAACCTAAAGCATCTTATGCTTAATTGCGCTGCCCTTGGAATCACGATAGTCATTCTGAGACCAAAAGAATAAGTTGTCATTGAAGGCTTGAACACAGTAATAAGAATCACTCACAATTAGAGTATTCACATTAGGATCCACAAACTCTAGTTCAAGCACCAAAGCACGCAACTCGGACAATTGGGAGGTACAGTCTCCCAAAGCATGTGTATGCACTACACTGGACTTAAACTCACCGTTCACCATGGTACCTGCCACAATTGCACAGGCTGCCAAATACGCATGCTTTAAACCTGTAGCGGGTTGCGCTGAACCATCGGTGTAAATGATGCAGTCGTACTCCTCAAGGGGACGCATAGACGGGGGAGAAGGATGAACAAATTCATACTGCAAAAACTCCTGTGTCTATAGCGAGGAGTCAAAGATAAAGGTGACATTGGGAGATGTCAAAGAAGTAGCTCATAGTATCCAACGTGGATGCAAGACCTTTGAGTTTGGTACACTTGCCTTTGTCTTTGCTTCAAGGGCAGGGTAAGGTGTCACCACCAAAATGCATTTCCCCTGTGGCAGTGGGCGTTCTTTCAAGATCGCCATCAGCACAGCTGTCAAGACTTTTTCCACACTAGAAAAGCGCATCTCGGCAGAAGTGTATAAATGTGATTTGTAAGCAATAGGTACTGTGTCACCTTCATTAAACGTCAAGTAAGTAAATCCCACTGAGCCTGGGACGATTCTTATCACCAGGTTTGTGCGGTTATCACGTGTTAACAAGTATTTAGATTCAAGAAGACCAGACTGCAAAGATTGCAGGACAGCTGAATGCTCCAGAAGCCAGTAGGCTTTTGAAAAAGTTGGTTGTATCAATGCATGAAGAGGCTTGATACGCTGGGCATATTCGGGACTGTAAGTACATCCGAAGTTCAAAAATCCCAGCAATGATTGACGTTTTTTCAGGGTTGTTGGAGGCCGCAAACGTGTGCATTCCTCCAAGAAGTGAGGCGCTAAGCCTCAACCTTCATTATTGAGCTCGTAGCCCAAGAACAACACAGTGTACTCTGCAATGTGTGATTTTGCAAAGTTAAATTTGTAGTCATAGTCCGCAAACAATACAATGATAAGGTCGTCTCTACAAAGATGCGGCTATAATTCGTCGTCCGTGAGATAAATATCATCAATGTATGAGTACACATCCGGGTCTATGCTGTCCAGCAAAGAGACAACACGGGCGGCTAAACGCCTAAATTGTTTTTGTTTACCACTGGTGGTAAATGCTGTCCATTGCCTGCATGCTGGGGACAGATTGTGACTAAAAAAAACATTGGAAATGTTAAGTGTAGTTTTATATTTTTTACGAACAAGACTGTCTACAAGAGCAGAAATACGGGTATTCTGTACCGCAAACGTGCGACAATGGAGTTCAAATGCAGGTAATCCAAAACTATGTGGTACGACCCATCGGGTTTGGTAATGGTAAAAAGAGGGTTGTTCATCGGTGACACACATGTCTCAATCACTTCTTGATACTCTAACAGTGTCATAATCTCAGGAACTGAACCTTTCGCTTCCCGCCACAGTGGATATTGGGCTTGTGGCTGAGGCATAGACTGCAATGGTATCTCATGGGGCGGTGAGTCTTTATCCCAGCCCACATGTGTATGGTACAGAACCGGTGCAAGCACCAAAGCCCACTCTTCTGCAAAGGACTTTGCATGCTCCTTCGAGACATTACGTGGAAAACTCGAAAGTATTACAGCCTCCCCTTTTAGAGCAGCAAGAACAAATGGTGGGGGCCAATCTGCCTCTGCCAACAATATGTCGTAGGAGTATGTCAGATTTCCCCTAAAATTCCCTTTAATAACACGTTGTATGTCACCCTCAATTAGAAGAACAATATCATATAGTCTATCAGGGGGAGACATTCGAGTGTCAGCTGTTTCAACTGTACTGAAAGTCTCATTTGCTGTCGCCTCCAGAAATGGACGCAGTGCCTGCCGCACTATGGTAACTTCCGCTGCGCTGTCAAGCAGCGTTACTGCCCAAGTTAAATTCTGGAGTCGGGTCCTCACCGTCTGTGGCATATCTAGCAGTTAATGCTGCAACTTTCTTTTTCTGAAACTGTGGGAGCTGATGAGGAAAATCGTCCTGTTTCCCTTTTCCATCAGTCTGACACTGTTGGCCACATCCTTGTGGGGCACCTCGACCTCTGCCGCGATCCTGACATTCACCTCCACCGGCTTGTGAGCCCGATGTTTCCTGTAAAGAACAAGGAGAATGCTGATCAGAACCTGAAATCTATCATTAGACCTAATTCTCGTGCGTTGAACACTCCGACCAATCTAATACCCAATTCAACAGCTGCTTCTGGGCCATGCTCATCTTGAACACGCTTAATCACGGAGGGGAGTACAGGCATTGAGGGAGTGCCGAAAAATGTCACATATACTGCCGTCAACACCTTTCTCCAATTGTTACAATCGGATAACTCGGGAATCAAGCTTTTTGGAAACTAATTGTCAATATCCTGTGTTTTTCCACAGGTGAGGTGTTAGGAAATACAGCCTCCAGCAGGTCAAATTTTTCAGCAAGCCAATAAGGTAAATTGTCCTTGTTTTGAGGACGCTTGCCCATTACTGAATTAACCATAATAGGACTAATAGTCACTCCGCCAGGTCCAGCTGGTTGTGCAGCAAACCCAGGTGGTCCCACCTGGACGTTGCACATAACGTAACAGACAACAGCTCTATGCACCCGTACTAAAGAGGTGTGCATCACGCGGAGCTCATTCACTCAAACTGTTAGGTAACATGGATGTGGGGTGTACCCAGCCAAAACCGACCAAGTGGCCCCATCGATCGATAAAGGGCCAAAACGGATCGGAGTCACTGGGTGTGGGAAGGCACCATTAAACCAAACAAGGTGTTGTCATGCCGTGAGCGGAACTTCAAGATTCGTATATGGTCGATAAGCGTGAGGAAGTGCCGAAGCAGTGTACGTATGGAACAAATCATCGTCTCCATTCACTGACGGAAAAGTGACCCATCAATAAAACACTTCATAGTGTTGTGTCAGATCAGCTTCCACCACAAAGATAAGATCGACACCCGCATCTGGCACTCCATACATGGTCAAATGTCGACGGAGTGCTCCGCGACTATGTGCTGGAATATCTCCTACAGCCATGAAGAAGAAGAACGTATAACAACCTAATGCGTGGCAGCGCAATAGAGGGTAACTGGGAAAAGAAAACACCTTTTAAGAACATCAAGCTTGAAAAACCTATAAAAACATTAATATATGAGGTATCACCATCACATCTGTTTCCGGAAACAGAAGCGAGGGGATTGTGGACAAGCACAAGTACTACTCAAGCGTCTCGCAGATAAGAGCCAGACCAAACGTTGGTTGCGCCATGTTGCAGGGATTCTGCACATATACAGAACTATGCGCAAGAAACCAGGACCTCAGTGTACAGTGGTGTACTCACCGCCCACCTTAGTGCCCGGAACCCCAATCCGACTAGCTATAGTGTCTCATTCGTTCTCTGTACTACAGTGAAGCTACCAATGATTAGTCATCCTAGAACATGTATCTCAGACCCTCTCAGTTATCGCGGGAGCAAGAACACTCTTTCGCCAGCTCACTTATACCTGTCCACAACATAAGTAACCAGAGACACAGTATAGTTTAAAATGTTTATTTTAACTAACGTGCTCTATATTGCAGTACACGAGCCAATACTAGCAGCAAAATGCATAAACTCAATATAGTGAGCATTGTTACAATTCCATAAAATATGAACGAGGAGGTCATTTTATAAAGCTAGTGGAGAAAAGGGCTAATGAGCCTTGCCACCCTGCCCATGCTAGGAACTAGTTTATAATAATTATAGAATACCTCTGGGCTTTGTCAGGGGGACCCCATACCTCCAGGTTTAGATGCAAAGATTTACATCACCGGACAAACACAGATCTTCTCCTTGGAAAGGTTTTCTTCGAGTGCCAAGCATGCATTTCATGCCATATTAAAAGCACGTGATTTTCAGTAGTGCAGCTGTGGCAGTGTTATGTCTAACATGCGTGGGACTGACCAACAGCATTTTAACGGAGCGCATTTTTTTTTGACCTTGAATACGCTGTGCATTCAGAGCCTCAGAGAACAGCAAGAGAAGTGAAAGGTAGACGGTTCTCATGTGAGCGAGCACAAGCAGAGAATTTGTTCAAAACAAATGCATGTAGAAACCTGTGCAAAAAGCGGCAACATGGCAGCCAAGCTTATACTAACTTATGCTAACTTAGCAATGTACGCAGTGAATCCATAACCTCACTACACACCCAGAGGGCACCTTAGAGGTGCCCCATGAAAACTCACCGGCCACTGGTTTTGACTCGACTGCCACCAGAGATGAGTTGCTAACCCCAAAAGGTGAGGGCCATTGCTCTCTGGGGGCCATAAATCAAGCCAGCTCGAGCAGGGAGTGCTTTCCATCCCCATCAACAAGATTAGCTGTGGATTAGCATTCTAAGGCCGGGGTATTTCAAAGAGGCCCACTTCCTTTGGTATGTGAATCTGGCTTCACTCACAGGAGAGAAAACCAACCCCCTTTGTCCAAAACCCTTTGGCAACTAGACAGGTGGGATAATTAGCTATTCAAGACAGGCGTGTCAACCCTCAGACAAGCACCAGCCCTGAAAGGGGCTAAGTGAAGTGGATGCAACTTTTCAGAAGTGACCATCTTGGTGGTGGCAAATTTAGGATCTCTAAGACCAGGTTATGCCCACTTCCCCCAGGAAGTGATCATACAGGGGGCATAGTGACCCCAGGAGTAAGTGCCCCATTGGCTACTACTCTATGCTCCCCTAATGCCCCTAAATTCCACCTTTAGGGGGGCCTTGGCACCTGGAAATCAGATCCTGATGAGCAAAAGAAGTTGGCCCAAGAGCAGCAAAAGGAAGAACTGCAGAAGAAGCAACTGACTCGGCACCAGCTCTGCCGGCTTGTACGCCTTTTCTCACCATTGCACTAAACTCTAATTTGTTCTGTCGGTCTCTGCTTTCAGTGCCTTTCTCCTTTTTTCATGGTTATTTGGCTTTCTGTTTAGCGTCGGGACACTCCAGGGAGTAGCCGCGCGCTCTATAAATACCATACTAACATAACATAACATAAAGTCATCTCACCCTGCAAGCTGCTGCTCCTCCAAAGCATGGGAGGACAGCCAGCCCTTCTCCCTAGACTCAGTAACTCCCATGGAACAGCAGAGCTGTTCCCCTGCATCTTACAGGTACCAAAGACTGAGCTGTGAGTCTCCAAGACAGTGAAAACCTGACACCGGAAATCACCATTGCACCCGAGCCACCAAGCCTGAGCTGAAGTGGGCCAACGGTGTCAACGTGATCCTGAAATCTTGATAACCTATGAAGAAGAAGGACACTGAAGAGAATCAAAAGCAGAAGACCGAGAAAGAGCAACTGACTTGGCATCAGCCTTATAGGCCTGTCTGCTGTTCCCCGTCGAACCTGTGTGAAAGGTGTCTCATCCTGCAGCTGTTGTGCTTCCAAAGCCTGGGAGGACTACCTGCCTTCAGTAAAGACCCAAGCATTCTCGTGGAGCAGTGGAGCTATTTCCCTGCATCTGGCAGGCACTCCGAAGAAGACTTTGAGTGCTCTGGACCTCAATAACCCAACACAATAAAATACCACTGCACCTGTGCTTCCGAGCTCAAGCTGAAGTGGTTCAATGGTTCCAGCGTTGCCCCACAGCTCTCGGAGGACAAAGACTACCTTGGACTTGCCCACTGTGGACTTCCCCACGCTGCCTGCAGACTCTGTTTACTGGCCCCGCTCTACCCCGAGTGCTCCCGGTGCTGAAAATCCGACACCTAAAGGCACTTCTGCATCAGTCGCCCCTGGTCCCTGCAGAAGAAGATCACAGGTGTACCCACATCCCTGATCATCACAAGAGTTGAATCCCCCTGTTGGTTCAGCAGGACTGGTCTCCCAGCATGTAGCCTCTTTTTCGATGACTGAACTCCATAGACTTGAATGGGGCACGTAACGCTGTAATGCACCTCTGCACCCAGCACCCCAGTGCTACCCGAAGTGAACTGTTAGTGTTGCCTTTTACCTTGCCTTATAATCACCTTAAGTCCAGAATATTGGTCCCATAAGTCACTGTTGAGTGCCCAAATGCAATACATGTTTTTCCTCCAGAGGTTAATATTACCCTGAAGTTCTTCCATTAGGATTTAAAGTATCAAAAGCAACCAATACTGAAAAACACACATAGGCACCCGGATGCCCCAGTGCCTCCTGAGGTGACCTGTTGGTGTTGCCCCATACTCACATTCATACCCTGGGAAGGGTCCCCTCAGACGTTAAGTGAGCATATGCAGTGTATGTTTCTTCCTAAGTTAACATTGCCACAAAGTGCTTCAATTACCGATTTAAAATATCAAAAACCTGTTTTCTTCAAACCGGCTATTTTAAAAAGCACTTACCTGATTTGATGATCTTGGTGCCTAAAGGTATATAAAGATAAGTGTTATTTTTATAAATTGGTGTGGATCTCCTCATTGAGTCGTTTGTGTCATTTATTGGCTGTGTGCGTATAGAGGATGTCTAGCACTTCTCTCTGATAATCCTAAGGCTGCTCGGCCACACTACACCCAAGAAGAGCACATTGGGATTGCTAGAGCAAGCTTCTCTCTACTAGAAAGGGAATACCTGGACTCTTTGCATGGTATACCTCTTTTTGGTATACCATATAAAGAGCCAGCTTCCTACACACACCAACTATACTTTTGCTGTGCAGCATTTTGACAATCTGTAACAGAGTCTACTAAAAACATACACACTTGTGAGAGTCATTTGCAATGTTGCATTAAGAACGGCGAGTATTTTACACATTTATACCCTTCTGAAATGAGTTTTCTATGCTTTGGGTTGAGTGAAATTGCACATTTCACTCCCAACATTGTGGTAAAGTTCTTTCCAAAATCGACTTTTGTTCTAGGAGCACTATGGAGTAAGGATTTGCAATATGTTTACATATTTAGAACCCCTAAAGTCCCCCCTAGGTGTTTCAGTGGCGTGGGGACCTGTAGATATAGGCGGGTTCTTATAAAAGATGTTTTTATTAAGCCTGGTTGTTGGAAAAATGGCCCAACTGATTTTCCCCATTGCAAATCCCCAGCCACATAGGTTCACATGGCAAGACGTTATTAAATAATGACTGACATGAAGAAGGTGATAAAAATATAATTCAAGGACTTCCTAGAATGGTATTAATAAATCCAAAAATACGGTATTGTTAAATTTATCCTAAATGTACAGACAAGAAGTTATAAGACTTTCTTGTCTGTAAGCTAAAATTTAGCCTTCCAGTGGTCTGTTCTGATTGGTCATAGTTACTTGGATTAGCCAGGTTCTTTTAATGATGTGTTGAGTAGACGCTGGGGTTATAAAGCAATTTTGGGAGGGCAGGGTTCTGCTACATGGGACTGTCAGAGCAGGGGGAGGAGGTGTAAACAATATACTTAAATAGAAGGAGGAGATGGGCAGGAGAGGCCAGTTTCATTTACACGTCTACTTTTTGAACCCAGTCAGATGGTAGGATTAAGGAAAGAATAAGCAGATGCAAGGGGGTAGAGTCTATGGAGATTAACCAGTCTGGGGGTTGTTTAGCCAACTCTGCTTTCTTTGCTGGAAAATCAGCCATGATGACTTTGAGAAATACTACTCTCTGGGCTCGGATAGTGCCACATTTTGGAGGATCTAGTCATACCCTTGGCTATTGACCTGCACCGCATTGGACAGGAGTGCCCTCCTGCTTGGCCCAGAGAACTTGGAATAAGTATCTGAGAGGGGCAGATCCTCTCAGAACTGCTGCTTAAAACTTCAGGAAGAACAAGGGTCCATGCTGGAAGTTTGATTTGCAAGAACAAGACCCTGAACCCTGAATTACTATGCCTGTTGCACAATCTGGACCCACAGCCATGTGGATCAAACCTGCCTCAAAAGGATTAAAGAGTGGGCTCCCTGCAAGCTACAGGTTAACAGAGCTCACGTGGAGCATCACCACCAAGAATCCTCAGCTTGGTGTTCTGCGAGTAGATTTGTGAGGGTTCTGTCCAAGTAGAATGTGGGAATTGAAGTCCCAAACTTTCATGGACCATCTTGAAACTTGCAGACTCTTATAGTACGTTTTGGACAATTTTGACCTCCCTGAGAAAACTTCAGGAAGAAATTCCGTAAGTTTAGAGCAACTTTGGAAAAAAGCTCCACAAAAAAGCTTGAGGTTGAGTGTCCAGTCAGTCCACAAGTGGACTGACTGGACCCTCAACCACGAGCTGGCCTTCCATTCAGGTTCGACTTCCAGAGTTTGACTGAGAGTAAGCTGAAACCCAAGCTGGCTAACCCTCACCAAGTCCTGCCTCGTGAAGAGCAGCGAGAGACCTCTGAAGAAAAAGCTCTGTAAAAGTTTCTCAGTCCGAAAGTAGGAGAGGGGACTGGGGCCAACCACAAGAGTCAAGCCGCCCACCTTCAACCGTGAGCCAGCCTAGATCCCTGGTTGATCATGCTGGAAAGCTCTGGAGGTCTGACTTCCACAAGTCTGACCTGCAGCTTATTGCAAGGCAAGCCGGTGATTCCTCTCCGAATCTAGACTGGCTGAGAGCTTCGAGGGACCCCAGAAGAAAAGCTCCAGAAAAGCTTCTACGTCCGGAAGTAAAAACTTTGACTGAGACCTATTCTGAGGGGTAGCCACACAGGGATCTATTATGGTCAGCCTGAAACTTTGACTTTGTCCCGATCTAGCCCGAACAGATGTCCCAATAGGCGCTATACGTTTTTATGTGCTATATAGTGCTAAATATTTCAAAATTCATACTTCTGATTCCCTACATTGGATTTTTGTTAGTTTTGGTGTCCTTTTAAAGGTAAAAAATATTTCCTATTTTTTAAAATTGGTGTTGGATTTTTATTGTGTGTTGTGTCTTAATTATTTACTGAATTAGTGCTTTTAAATGCCTTACAAACCAGTCTTTGAAGTTAAGCATGCCTGTTCACAGCCAAGCTACTAAGGGTTGAGCATGGAAATATTATTCTAATATCTGTACTGACCCCCATAGTGTGTTACTGGCCTTATTGCGAGTAGTAGATATATACTTACTACCACCAATTACCCACTTCCCAACAGGCAGGGCAAAACAATTTGGGACCGGAACAGAATTAGTAAGATGGACTTATCAAAGAGTTCAGAAGCTACACAGCCATTGCTTACAGAGGACCCCAGTGCAGCTGCAGCAAACTTCACAGAGTGGATATGTGAGACAGTTACTAAGCTGGCACCTTACAGTATGTAAAAGCTCATAGGAATAGACCCATCACACCAAGGTTTTTGCCCGAACGTATGGCCTAGAAATAAAAATGTCAAAGGTAAGAGAAAGTTTTTGAGAGAGAACTATTGTGCAGGGGAAAGACGTAGATATAAAAAATATATTAAATTTAGGGCCTCATTAAGATGGTGGGTGGACCGCCACCGACATCCAGGCTATTGTTCTGACTGCCGGTTTATAATACCCTCATTTGGAGTGCAGAAGTCAGAGGGAAAGACCATCGCCTCTGACAAGATCCAAGATCTGGTCAGGGCGGCGGTTGGAATCCTATGCCTAAAATAGAGGAGGTGCGTGCGCAGGCACCACCGTAGAGATTAGGATTTCCTTTCTGACTGCTTTTTCATGGCGGTCTCACCACCATGAAAAGGCAGACAAAATGGACTTTGGAGGCCCCACACAGAACCTCTGTCTCTGTGGGGAACTGTTAAATGGCCTGGGGGCACATGTCTTGCCCTCCCACACATCCATGCACAGGTTGCCAGTCACCACATGGTGCCTGGCACACAGTGCATGGATGTGCACAGAGTGTCTTTTTCTTCTGGGGCCCTTTTCTCATGCCCCAGCACAAGCAGCAGTAGAAAAAAAGCATTTTATGACTGCCTGCATGGCGGTCCTATTCTAAAAGGGTAGGTGGGACAGCTGACTCATTGTCGGACGGCCTCCTGCGTGATATGATGGCTGTCTGATCGAGCAGGATCGTAATAAAGCCCTTACTATTGTGGAGAAAATAAATCATTATGCGGAATAAAATTATTTGGTGAAAAGTTATTTGAGAGAGCTTTTTAAAACTGTTCAGGCACTATCTAGCCGTAATCTTTCAAGTGCTCTCCTTTACAGCCAGATGTTTTGCGAGACGCTGGCAAATTTTTCAAATATAAAGTGGAGGCATAATATGGTAAATTTGATTCTACCCGCCAATCAATTTCTGATCCACGCACCAAGCCTGCCTACTCAAGCCTCAATAATAGTGAACTCCTCAACTTCACACCTTTAACTATTGACCAAGTGCTAGAGTTAATCAGTCACACTAAATCAGGAGCTCCCTCAGTCCCCTGTCCACCCAAAGTACTATATGACTATAAGCCACCCTTCTAACCACTATGTTAAACATAATTATTAGTGTAGGTCCTCCATTCTTAGTTTGCTGAAAAAACCTTCACTTAACCCGAAGGAAGACAAAAACTATCGACCTATTTCGCATGTACCATTTCCAGTGAGTGTCCTTGAGAAGCACATTAATAGTACTCTCTCAGAGTATTTAGATAATAGTGAGATTCTGGTTGAGGCACACTTTGGCTTTAGGTCTAGCTACACTATCAAGTCAGCTTTGGTTATAGTTGCCAAAGAGATTAAGCATATGATGGATAATAGAGGGAGGGCTGCGGTGGTCCATTTGGATCTTTCCGCAGCCTTCGATACTGTGCGCCATGCAGTCCTGCTGGAGCGCCTAGCAGACATTGGGTTCGCTAGATCGGCCTTTGTTCTTCTATCCTCATTTTTAACAAATAAAGAGCAGATGGTGGCACTTGGAGAATTTTGTATCAAAATGTTGACTGTCTTGTGGTGTCCTCCATGGGCCATCACTGAGCTTACTTAGCTAAGTTGGTTTGTTCTTTTGCCTTTGCCACAGTGTCTTATGCTGATGACACTCAAATTGTAGAGTCGCTCTCCAGCAATGTGGATGAGGTCGCTGAGCATTTCAGCAGGTGCACATGTGCAATTGTCAGCTTTATGAGCTGCAATTGCCTCAAGTTGAACTCAGAAAAAACAGAGGTTCTCCTATTTGGAAAGGACACCTCTTTCTGGAATCAATCTTGGTCACCCCGGACTCTGGGTCCTTCAACTCTGCTCCTTACCAAAGTTAGGAACCTAGTGGTAATTTTTGATTTGGATCTGTCTTTTACAGATAAGATTTACAAACTGACCTCGTCTTATTTCTTCTTGCTGAGACCTTTGAGGAAGGTTCTGCCTTGTATTCCTTTTGATATGAAGAAATCAGTTGGAAATCTGCGCCTTTGCTCCCTGTTGCTACCCCACCTCGTCAGGAGGATTCCACCGCCCCTTCTGTGCCCTTACCACTGGCAGTAAATGGCCAAGTTTTTAGCAAAAGGAAATGACTGGCTAGTCCACGTAAGGGCAGTTACTTAAAACCTTTTAAGAAACCCAGGAGAGTTGGAAGTAGGGTGGGTTGGTCCCATAAGGGCGCAGGGGTGGGTGTTGGTTATCCACAGGGGCTTAAAGGGGGAGCAGTTACTGGTGCTATTGTAGAGAAGACATGTGTGAATCTGATGTCCGATCCTCCTGAATCTGCCGACGGCCCCCCTACCGAGACCCCATTAATCACCCGGCTCGAAAAAATCATGAAATCATTGTTGATCCCGGTTCTAGAGAGAGTGAAGGGGCTAACAGAGCGACTGGACAGATTCGAGCAAGTCACTCTTGATAATTTTTTCTCCCTAAAATCTCTCATTAAACTCCACTCTAGAATTAGGGAGGATGTCTCAGTAGGGAATTTTGCATCTCGAGAGTCACCTACTGCCCCAATAAGTCTAACTAACACATGTGGGGCAGTGCAGGGGGTGGTCGAGGTAAATAGCCCTGTGGTACAAACTGTGGCCTCCTCTGGAGCCATCCCAAAGTTCGGGGCAACCACAGTGGGGGTACCGGCTCAATCTAACGCAGCACTGGGTAGCATTGTCTATCCAGTGACGATTGCGAGGTCTACGGGCCCAAGCACAAGCGGTACCGCTACGACAAAAAAATCTAGCGATAGTAATTGTACTGGTACAACTAATACCAAATCTGGCAAAATAACCTCAACTTCCATCTTACAACCAAGAAATGCTCCAAGCATTTTTCCTGTCCCCAATGTCAACTTACCCCCAGACTGCCAGCCCTTTGTGACAGTACTTACTGGGGTTCCCGTGCTAAAGCCAGGTAAACATGAGTCATATGCCGAACTTAAGAATAAAACCCTATTCTGGCTAAAGGAAAACAGACCTCTCCCTAGCTCATTGGGTGGTCGGGTTATCCATGTGAGGAGGGTTAGCTGGTTAGACATAATGGGGGACTGTATTATAGTTAATTTTGAAGACCCTAGGGTAGCCAGCTATGTTTGTAGTTTCAACAATAGTGAGGGCGGTATGGGCCCCAACACAGGAATTGGTACGCGTGATCTTAGTTTTTTTAATCCCTATGTAGCTCCCGCCCGGACTGCTAGAATCGCTAGTTGGGAGGGATGGATTGGCAGACAAACTCCTCAAAATCTCCCCCAATTCAGCCTGTTTCGTCAAAATCCATGCCCATTTCCCACTTGGTCCTGACACGATTGTTGACAAAATAGTTACCAACCTCCCATGAAGTCACCTGCTGTACTTGAGGAGGAGGAGAGTTGTGTTTTAGATTGTAAAGGGGTAGTTTTGGGGCCACCCTGTTATAACTTATCTTCTTTTGAGGGTAGTGCTGTATCCCATATTGTGGAGTCAACAGGTTATTCAAATCCCGATGAGTCCGCCCTCGAAGCCCCTAACCAGCTGAAACCAGTAAGTGATGTACCAACTAACTCTGGATTTCAGGATAGTCTATCCGTGCAGAGGTTTTCCTCTGCGCAGGTTGCAGTTGATGATGAGCTCCTGAAGATTGTCAGCTGGAATATAGCGGGCATTTCTCGCAACCTGGACATACCGGAATGGAACTCTTTTATTGAGTCATTCGGGATATGCTTATTTCAGGAAACCTGGTGTCTGGAACCACGATACAAGGTTGGTTACACCACCTATTTTGTACCTGCAACCCCTTCGTCCGCTGGGAGAGGTCGACCTTCAGGCGGTCTATTAATTTGGGTAAGCATCTTATTGGGGTATCAGATTAGGTGTATAGAAACTAAGTCCCCAGATTCGCAGAGACTAGTAGTCAGAGGGTCTTCTGGGGGGCGGACTTTAGAGATTTTTAATATCTATGTTAGATCCCCAAAAGGGGGCGCGCCCTCATTGACCCTACTGGGCTTAGAGGATGCACTCAGATCCTGTAGGTCAGCAACGTATATTATGATAGCAGGGGACTTTAACTGCACCTTTGAACCCCTAGCCGAGGATGACATATTAGGCTCTCAAGAAGAAGATGTTAGGAGAGGCATTCCACCCCTGTTAATACCACCTATTAAGAGCTGGACCCAAAGTGCTATCCATTTAAATGCCCTAACCCTGGAATATGGTGTGAGGGCAGTAAATGGACGGTCAAAGTCGGACTCCTGTGGGGCCCACACCTTCAATAGGGTAGGTCATTCATCTCGAATTGACTATATCCTGCTGAATTTCAAGCTCTGGGGGCATTTGTTGGATATGGCAGTCCTCCCTTCGTCTGACAGCGATCATAATCCGCTGTCTTTGTCACTGTCCCCAATGTGGACACGTTGGGGAGAAACTGCAAGCCCCCCAGGCGTGGAAGTCAACAAGCGATGTTTGTCCCTCGAATTGCGGTAGGCGCCTAAAATGGAAAAATGTAGCTTTCGATGAGGGCAAGATCGTGGCAATAAGATCAATCATGGCTAACGCCTTGTCCAGACTAGATTCCCTTGCGACGAATGTTCATGAGATTTCCACTCTGTTTAGCCATACTACCAAAGCATTAGGTGACCTCTTCACTGTGCGAAATCCAGGTTATAGGGCCAACAAGATGGGGCGCCCTAAGGGTAACCCTGGTTGGTATTCTGCTCCCTGCAGAAGTGCGAAAAGGGACTTAATCAATGCAGTTAAACTTAAGGATACCGAATTGATTAGTGCAGCCAGGAAGTTGTACAGGGGTGCTATTGGTAAGGCGAAGAAAGAGTGGTAAAATCAGTTCTGGTGTGATCTAAAACTGGCAAGTGCTGGGAGGGACTCGAAGGGTTTTTGGGATTTAATTAGAACCAGGGACAAACCCATAGATTCCCTTATAACATGCAATATCCCTGAGGCGTCATGGTTTGACCATTTTTCCAACCTTTATACTGTGGCTACGGGGGTTGGGGTAGATCCAGCTGAAACTTTTTCGGTTGATTTTTTCGGGCTGAGTGAGGACCTCCTGTTTACAGGGAAGGAAGTAGAGGTTGCGATTTTGTGTCTTGTCCCAAATAAAGCTGCGGGGCCGGATGGGCTACCCGGGGATTTGATCTGCATTAATATATTAGAATGGGGAGATCTCATTGCATCATTACTTAATGCAAGTCTCTATGATGCACCTCTCCCAGACTCCTGGATGGGTGCTGAGGTCGTCCCGATTTTCAAAAAAGGGAGTCGGGATGACCCAGCTAATTATCGCCCTATAAGCCTACTGGATTCATCGCAAAAGGAGGCAGGAAAGGTGGTTTTAGGGAGGATGCTCCAGTGGGTAGAGGAGAATAGGATACTTTCTGATTTCCAGGCGGGCTTTAGGTCAGGTACTGGGACCATTGAGCAGTCATTCCGTCTGCTGTTGTTATACTGGAAGGTGGTTGTGCTGGGCAAAGGCAGTCTGTATCTTGCCTTTATAGATTTACGGACTGCCTTTGACCTAGTGCCCCGCAGCCGCCTATGGAGGGTGTTGTCAGATTTAGGTATGCCACCGTACCTATTATCTTTGATAATTAAGTTCCATGCAGAAAACTTTGCACAGGTTCGGTGGGGCAATCAGGGCCAAAAGACCGCCCGAATAACTGTAAGTAGAGGTGTCCGTCAGAGCTGTGTTTTAGCCCCCACTCTGTTTTCATTGTACGTCAATGGAGTGGTTGAGCATCTCTTACAAAATCCTTCAGATGCTCCGTCCCTGGGGGGCAGGAGAATACCCACTCTATTATTTGCAGACGACACCCTCTTGATCTCCAAGACCCCAGTTGGACTGCAGAGCCTCCTTGATAGGTTCCAAACTTTTTGTAATTTGAGGGGATTAGAAATTAACACGGGAAAGACCAAATATTTGGTCTTGAATCCCCCCCAAAAAAGGGGTAGGCCACCTGCACTGAACTCAGTGTCCCTAGAAAGAGTCAAGGAGTTTGACTATTTAGGAATCCGCCTCTCTGACACCATGAGGTGGAATTGTCATCTCCACAAAATGCTGCTAAGTCATAAAAGGGTGGTGGGGGCACTGCTCAAAGAACAACGGTCCTCCACCCTCAAACCGATTGCCCCAGTACTTGACATCTACAAGGCAAGAGGGGTGAGTGCGGCGCTTTACGGAGCAGAGCTTTGGGGGGCGCAGAATGTGGATCAGTTGACCCGTTCAGAAAATAAGTTTTTGAAGGATTTAATGGGCCTCCCTTATAGTACCCCCACCCTTCCCTTACTCCTTGACATGGGCTGCTGTCCTATTAAAGACCAGGCAAGGTTGCGCCCTCTACTCCTCTGGGCCCGCATATGGAGAGTTCCGGAGCTTGTTAGTTATGCGGAGGGGCTAAATGAGGTTTTATCAATGCCTGGTTGGCATAAAATAGGATGGTTGAGGGATGTTAAGCGGTTGCTGGGCGAGTTGGGTCTTGGAGGGGCCTGGCAGTCCAGGACCGCACCATCCAAGTCTGTCCTGAAAAAACTGTACTGGAAATGGGTAATGGATTCCAGAAACTCTAATCCCAATCTATGTAGATGTTCTGCTGAATTCCTATTAGTAAAGGAGGTGGCATATTTGAGCCTTATCTCGATATCATTTCAAAATTTAGAGATAGGGCTTTATATTTTAAATTTAGGATAGGTGTGCTGCCTGTGTGTGAGTTGACCGCAGGATGGAAGGTACCAGCACAGACTACTCCTTTCTGCCCTTTCTGTGAGACCAGGATTGAGTCGGTTTCCCACCTTTTATTTGAATGTCCTGCATATAAAGCTCCTCGCCTCAGGTGGCTGAAACCCCTATGTAAAGAGCTAGGCACAAGACAATGTAGTGAGGCTCTCCAGAGTTTAAAATCCGACACACGCCCTTTATTCGCCTGTGGTATGGCGAAGTTCTTAAATTGGGCATGGTCGATCAGATCAAAAAGGGTTTTGTATGTTGTTTAATTATGGTTTTAAAAATTGGATTTTTTTTTTATCTATGCCATTCATATTTTGAACCTGCATAATTGTTTTCTTATGAATTGGCCTTTTATTTTCTTTTTAAAAATAGATGTATTGTATTGCTTTTAAAGATATGTTTTATATCGAAATAAAGCCAACTTTGACTGACTAACTGAAATCAGTTATCACAGCATTAGTGTTATCAAGATTGGATTACTGTAATGCCGTTTATTTGTGCATAAAACAACACTCTCTAAACCAGTTCCAGACTCTGCAGAATACTTAAGAAAACACCGAAGTTCAAATCTGTTTCTGGCGCCTCATCGGAGCTTCACTTGCTTCCAGTTAAAAAAAAGAGTGGCCTTTAAGGCTCTCTGTTTGGGGTATAAAGCAGAGTACCTGAAAAATACATTTGTGTGGCACACTCCTTATAGACAGTTGCAATCTGCAGTCTCCAAATCAGTCACTGTTCCAAAAATTTAGACAGTTTCATGGGGTGGCAGGCGTTTTGTTTACTCCACCTGTCCACTTTTTAATTGACTTCCTATGCACCTTAAATGTCAGTACAATATGTCAAGCTTTCAGAAACATCTGAAATCCTGGCTGTTTTATCCTCCTCTGTAGTCTTCATTCCTCCCTCGGCTACAAGTCATGAAATTGATAAATGTGAGCGCCAAGATGCCCAAGGGAATTCGTGTGCTCTATAACTTATAAATCACATCAAATAATTTCTCCATCCCAGTTGTGACTTTACATATATGCTGTACATATATTCACTCAAGATTCACTTTTCTAGTAATTCCTCCATGACAGTGTGACTCTACAACTTGAAATGTTATATTAGTCGAAGTTGCAGGCAAGGCTTTAAGTGGGTTGAAAAAACTAGGGGGTCTCTTAAAGGGGCGTGGTCAATGTAATTAAGGGCGTTGCTTAAAAACACGTAAGCTAAAAATCTGTGTTTAGCACAGTGTGCCGCCCGACTTGTATTTGACTGTTCCTGTCGTTGCGTCCAGATATATGATACGACAAGTCACATCATACCTACAAGTCAGGACTATTGGCTTTGTCAATGGTTGCTAGTGGCATAAGATAAATAAGCAGCAACTATGGCTTGTATATAATATTGAAAGAACTTCCACTGAAAGCCCTAGTAACACCAAGAGAATGTTGCTGCTCCTGAGTTTCAAAAAGAGAAGGGAAATCAAGAGAGAAAATGACTCTCTTCAAAGGATTTCCCTTCCTCTACAACGCTCACCACTCGCACATCGACATTCCTGCTGTCACTGCAGTCGGGAAATAAAACCTGTACCGCCTGTGCCAGAGCACAAAGCAGAGCCCGATAGAGACCCACATAAAACAAGCATTGGCATAGCCAATAGGTCTTGCCTTTGGGACCATATACGTATTTAGTTATGCAGCACAATATCCTTGGTGCAACCACATCAAGTGTTGCATGGCTAAACACTTATAAGGTCCCAAAGGCGAGACCTATTGGCTATGCCAATGCTGGTTTTACTTTTCACCTCTCCTTCGGACCTGTTCTATCCGTGGAGCCGGATGGGCTCTTAGGCGCTGCAACAGAATCTCAGAAAGGAGAGCATTCTCACCTTGAGCAGTAAAAACAAGCATTTGTAATGCAATAGGTCTCGCATTTACGCGAGTTTGAGCTATTGACATTGCAAATGACAATGCCTTTTATTTTTGATTTTTGAACATAAATAAAAGGCATTGTAATTTACATTGCCAATTGCTTAAACTCGTGTAAATGCTAGACCTATTGCATTGCAAATGCTTGTCATGTGAACGCCTCCATGGGATAGACTTTAGTACCTTGGTGTGTTAAAATTTCTCACCACAAGAGAGTGCCGGAGACCACTACTGAATACAAACATTCTGGAGGAATGCCGAGGTTAAAGTAACATCTGATATTGGACTCTAGGTGAGCCACCATAACGGACTTATGTGAGCCTGTTTTTTCGGTATACTGTGCCTGGATGTGCTGCAGTCATTCGTTCAGGGATAAACCGCTGGAGGGGGACACCGTAAATATTACCACAGTGCACGGCAAACTGAATAAACTCTCATATTTACTTAACAGACACTGCTATTAGCAGCTGAAGAGGAGTCAGTCTACGTGTTCTGCAAAAGGGAAAAAGGCAAACTGCAGTTTATAGATAGACAAAAAAAAAAAAGAGGCTGAACCCATCGAGCTGTATCGCTGTAAACAAACTACCTCCATCCGCACTCTTGTTTTAAAACAAGCAAAATAAACATATGGATTGGAAGCGCCCCGCTGGAGCAGTGGCATGTCTCGCTGTTGCGGTTTGATTAGCTAGTAAAGCTGATATTTTGATGCACATAAAAGAACAAGCCAAGCCACAAAAGTGAAAGTTAAAGTGATCGGGCGGAGGCAGAGGAGAATGCAACCTAATGACCCGTGATGGAGGAGACAGATGGTGGCTGTGTCCGCAAAAGTGATCAGGCAGTGCTTTTCAGGCTGCCAAATGGTGCGCGCGCCGGCACACATGCACTGTATTTGGAGGCCTGAAAAGCACTAGTTTGCACTTCCAGATCCCCCTTTTACAAAAGCTCTTGCGAGAGCAGCGCTAAAGCGCTGGCTAAGACGAGACCTAAAAATGAAAACTGCATCACCTTGGGGCGAGGTGGTAAGAAGGGGGGGGTTTAATCGCACTGACTATATAGCACCCAAAACACTACAGATTGACTATTTGCGAAGAAGTAATTGTTTTTTTATAACTAAACTCAAATACATAATATTTTGCAACTTGCAACAAAGGCTTGAGATCTTCTTTCACGCACCAGTTTGCAGATTTCATAAAAATCTGATCAGTGAACGCTCAACGCACTGAGCTATAGAGCCTTTTCTTTTTGAGTCCCGCGGCAGCAAAACGATCTTCGGCAACCCCACTCATATTGGCAGACAACCCAACAAAAGTGCACTGTTAGACCTGGCACCTTGGCGTGAGTCTCCCTTCCTCTTTTTGTCGCTGTGCCTCATGTGTTTTTATGGTGTTGGCCGCTCAGCGCGCTGTGCCACTGCCAACCAGTGTCGCGGTGCGAGTGCTCCCTATGTAAATTATATATGTTGGTTGGATTCCATGATTGGATTGTTTGGTTTACTATCAGACCCCAGTAAAGTGCGCCAGGAGCGCCAGGGCATGTAAATGCAAACACCGCTGGTGGGCTTGCAGCACGGGTTGTGCCACCCACAGAAGCGGCCGGTAAAATATGTCTAAGGTCTGCCATCACAGAACCTGCGTGCAGTCTGGTACTGACATGCTGACTGGCAAGTGCCCACACTTGCCGGTCCCTAAAACCTTCCCTTAGCTGCATGTTAGTCACCCCGCTGGTAGGCCCACAGGCAGGGTGCGTTGTGAGCCTAAGGTAGGACAAGCCTAGATGCGTGGCATGTCCTAGTAGTGAATTACCGCCATCTTGCTGTTCACTACTGCAAGGCTACCCTGTTCTCATAGGCCAGTATGGGCGGCCTGGATTGTTACACCCTATGATCCTAACCGACCCAGGGAACATGGTAGAAGATCGAGTTTAGTATGCCTGAACTCGGAATAATAAGGTACATCTTTTCGCAAGGTTTATTTTAATATTCCGGGTTTGCAAATGCCGCTTTTAGAAAGCTGGCCTTTGCTTGCCTAAACATTTCAGCCCGCCTCTGCGTGATGTGTATCGGATGTCTGGCCGGTATGAGTGACAGGGCTGGGGGAACCCAGATGGGCGGGGCTAGGTAGCCTGGTGGTGAATAGGACGATCGACAGGTAGATGGGTGGGAGGAGTGCTCCTAGGCTCTGAATAGGACAGTGCTCTGCCACCTCAATGCCGGCTCCGCCCCCTGTGGAGCGTCTGAGGACTCTGCCCTGCACTCTGAAAGAAGAAGCCTGCATCGCGTTAACAAAGTGCTCAGAAACCGGACTGGACTCGGCAAAGGACCCCCTGGCCTGGGAGAACAAAAGATTTGCTGTATAAATGGAGGAGCCCTGCTCCTAAGAAACTAGATCCGCTTTTGACCAAGAAAAATCTCTGCCTGAGGAGGAGGCACCGGGAAAGCTGTAGGAGGAAGACTGTCCCTATCCTGGGGGATTGGCCTACAGTGGTGACCTCGCTACCAAAGGGGAGAAGAGAAACTGTTGCTGAAGACTTTGCTTTATTTTTACTTTCAAGACTTTTGCTTTTCCAAAACGATCTCCAAGGGCTTGGAACCAAGCTTGCCCCCTGAACTGAGCCCCAGGACCATTGGGCTCTACCTGATCTTCACTCGCCTGCCGCTGGACTGTGGTGTCCTTTCCCTCGCCGGATGTGTGACCCTCGTGCCCCAGTCCCTCCCTGAGCCGTGACCAGGACTGCTTAGCCGCCCCCGCCTTGGGAAGAGCCTCGCTCGATCGGAGCCGCTCCCCCTACGCTGTGCTGGGCTGCCCCTGTCACCTCGCTCGCCGGAGGCTCGCTGCGCACCTTCACCCTCCCGCCGGAATCGGCGTTGTGAGCATCTCTAAGCCTCGGACGGCCCGGACGCAACCTGCGTGCCCGGCTGCCCCGCTTTGTTCACCCGCCACCTGCAACACCCCGCTCTTGTCGTGAGCCTGAAGATCAGACCCCCATCGTGAAGTGTGGGAGCCCAGGACGCCGCCTCGCCCTTCTGTCGAAGAGCCGCTGAAATCCCGCACCAGCCTTCGGGTCAAGAAACAAGGTACTGTACTTACGAACTCGACCGCGAGCTCGCATCGGATCCAGGGTCCGCAACGTTCTGATTTCCCTGTCATCTGCCGTGTTCTTCCCGGCCGCCGCCTCAGCACGAAGTGCGCTGAGGTCCACAGCTACCTTGTGCCCGCCTAAAGAACTTTCCGTAACAAAGAGCCTTTACCGTATTCCTAAGAATTTTGGCCCCATCAGTTCAACGTTACTGGGCCTTGTATTTGAATCTGCTGAATCTACATAAAAGCTTATATACTACCTGATTGGTGTCCGTTTGTGGTGCATGCAAGGGGTTTACTGTATGTGTAATTGCATTTGCTTAACCGTGTACGCCTGAGACTTAGCCTAGACTGCTCGCGCCACGCACCTAGAGGGTGAGCAGGGGTTATTCTCGGGAGTCATCCTTCACCCTGACAAGAAGTAAAGGGTCCCTGCTTGCTGTGGGTTCACACCTGCGTCAACCAGAGCCCCCTCATTTATAACATTGGTGGCAGCGGTGAGGATTTACGGATTTGCATTTGTGGTTTGCGTATAGTGAATCACTGATCACCACGTAGTGAGAGCAGACCAGTAACACAGCCACAAGACTAGCATTTGTTATTGTTTTGCCAAGAATCTCCGTTGTTAAAGCCATGCCTGGTTCACTTCCCGCCGGAAGGGCAGCTTCTATAATCTCTGGATTTGAGGACATAGATTGGGAAGAAGGCGCACTTCAGAATCATACCAATGAAGAATTGAAAGGTTTTTGCTCCAAGTTCAGAATTGCCCAAACTGGATTAAAAAACAAGGCCCAACTCGTGAAGGCGCTGAGGGCCTGGTATGAGTCAAAGGCACCAGAGAATCAGGTGGAAATGGTTCCACCATAAAGTGTCCATGAGTTTGGCAGAGGCCTATCGCCAGAAGAGTTGGCAGACAGGGCAGCAACCCGGGCACACGAGGTAGAGATGGCAAAACTTCATGGGCAGATGGATATGGAAAAACAAAGATTAGCCATGGAAGAAAAGAAACTACAATTAGAGCATGACATGAAGCTGAGGGAGCTGGAGCTGAAAGCAAAAAGTTTGGAGCTTAATCCCTCTGGTGGCAGCACACCGCCAGTACCGGCGGAACCAAGAGTTTATATTCCTAAGGATGTAGTGAAGGAGTTCTTCAAGAATGACGACATTGGGCAGTGGTTCAGAGCCTACGAGGTAGCCATGTCATCTCACTGGGTCCCTGAGAGAGATTGGGGAGCGGGGTTGTGGGGACGGTTCCTGAGTGAAGGGCGGGACACACTGTTAGATTTACCTGCTGATGTTCATAATTCTTATGCCCATATGAAGGAAGCCTTGATGGCTAGGTATGGGTTGACCCCTGAGTTATATAGACAGAGGTTCAGGGGTTGCACTAAGATTCCCAATAGTACGTATGTGGAGTATGTGACTTTCTTTTGCAGAGCGCTGGATGGTTGGGTAAAGGGTAGTAAGGTAAATGATTATCAAGGGCTTCTTGATTTAATGGCATGGGAGCACTTGTCCAGTAATTGTTTTCATGAGCTACGCCAGCACCTGATAGATAGTAGGCTGACTAACCCTAGGAAGCTTGCTGAGGAGGCGGACCGCTGGGTCAGTACCAGGGTCCACAAGGGTACCGTGGGAGATTCCGCCAAAGGTGGGCAGGGTCCCCAGCAGAAGAGTGGGGGGGACAGGGGTAAACAAAAGCAGTTCCAAAAAGGGCCCCAAAGTAGTCCCTAAGGGAACCAAGGGAAGGGTTCTCAGCCTCCCCCACCCCAGAAACCGACCGGGGCCCCGACAGGTCCTCCTGTTCAGAAGGGGCCCGTCGGATGTTACAGGTGTAACAATTTGGGGCATTTTGCCTCTGATGTAAAGTGTCCCTTGTTTGGTAAACCAGCACCCACTGGTGCTCCACCCCGGCAGGTGACTAGTGTAGCCTTGGGGGAGGAGAGGGATGTCCAAGGTGGGTGGGGTCCCGCAGAGATGTCCCTGGTCTCGCTAGGAGACCGTGAAGTGGTCCCTCCAACCCAGCTGCCTGAGAACACTAAGAAGTACAGGCAGTGGGTGACCATAAATGGCCATAGAGTGGAAGCTCTTAGAGATACAGGAGCCAGTGTGACAGCTGTCAGGTGTCACCTGGTGTCTCAAGAGCAGGTGGTCCCCAATGCATTCTACCCCGTTGTTGCCGCTGACAACACAGAGAGACACTGCAAGGTGGCTCAGGTTCCCTTTGAGTGGGGGGGGTCTCTGGTACTCTTCAGGTAGCTGTGAGGCCCGCCATGCCTGTAGACTGTTTGTTAGGGAACGATTTGGAGAGCTCACCTTGGGCTAAGTTGGAGCGGAGTGCTCACCTGGAGATGTTGGGTATGCCGGATTGGGCGTGTGTCACCACACGGTCCATGGCAGCCAGTAGAGGTACTCAAGAGGTCCTGGAGCCTGAGAGGGAGGCCCAGGAACCGGCCTCAGAGAGAAGGTGCAAGGGGCGCGGGAAGCCGGCCCCTGAAGTTCCCACGGTCCAGGAGGAAGCAGACCTTGAGGGGGATGCCCTGGAGCCTACAGGGGAACAGATAGCTGAACTGGGAGACCTGCCGGAGCTGACCCATTGGCAGCAGGAAGGGGGTCCCACCAGGGAGGACTTTTGTAAGGCACAGAAGGAGTGCCCTTCTCTCGTAGGTATGCGGCAGCAGGCTGCAGACCAGGCCGCAGGTGATCAGTCAGGATCACATTTCGTTTACTGGGAGAACGACCTCCTATATACAGAGCCTAAGGTTGCTGAGCCTGGGTCAGCCCGTGCGCTGGTGGTACCCCAGGACTTCAGAGCCTTCCTACTGGGGCTGGCTCACGATGTGCCATTGGCAGGGCATTTGGGGCAGGACAAGACCTTTGAAAGGCTTGTCACCCACTTTTATTGGCCTCAAATGCGCAGGAGTTCAGATATTTACTGCAGGACATGCCAGACTTGCCAGGCAAGTGGAAAGAGTGGAAGGAAGCAGAAGGCTCCACTCCAGCCATTCCCTGTGGTCGGTACCCCATTCCAGCGAGTGGGGATTGACATTGTAGGGCCACTGGACCCCAGGACAGTGATGGGCAATAGGTTCATCCTGGTCCTGGTGGACCATGCCACCCGGTACCCGGAAGCCATTCCTCTGAGGACAGTGACGGCCCCCGTGGTGGGACGTGCACTGATGGGAATTTTCTCCCGAGTGGGATTCCCTCTAGAGGTGGTGTCTGACCGAGGTACCAATTTCATGTCCAAGTACATGAAATCTTTGGCAAGAGTGTGGTGTAACCTACAAGTTCACCACACCTTACCACCCCCAAGGAAACGGGTTGGTTGAGAGATTCAACTGAACCCTCAAAGGCATGATAATGGGCCTAGAAGGACCCATGAGGCGTAAGTGGGACGTCCTCTTACCATGCCTTCTCTTCGCTTACCGTGAGGTGCCACAGAAGTCTCTGGGGTTCAGTCCCTTTGAGCTTCTGTATGGTCACCCAGTCAGAGGACCTCTAAGTCTGGTCAAGGAAGGCTGGGAGCAATCTCCCAGGAAACCTCCCCAGAATGTATATAGTTACATGCTGGCCTTCAGGAATCAGACTAGGCGATTCAGGCAACTTGCTGAGGCAAATCTGGAAGCCAGCCAGGAGGAGATGAAGCGGTGGTACGACCAGAATGCCACTCTGGTAGAGCTTCTTCCTGGACAGAAGGTATGGGTCTTGGCCCCCGTGGAGCCATGTGCGCTCCAGGATAAGTGGACCGGTCCCTTTGAGGTGGTGGAGCGCAAGAGTCCTGTTACCTACGTGGTGGACCTGAAGTCTCCTAGGAACCCCTTAAGGGTCCTACATGTCAACCGCCTCAAGCCCCACTTGGAGAGGTCCCAAGTGGGCATGCTCTTGGCAACAGATGCTGGGATGGAAGAGGAGACAGAACCTCTTCCTGACCTCCTGTCAGCCAAGGAGCAAGATGGGTCAGTGGATGGTGTCATCCTCTCTTCCACCCTGACCCCTGAGCAACAGAATGATTGTCGCCAGTTGCTGGGACAATTTTCTGATCTGTTTTCCCTGGTCCCTGGTGTCACTGATTGGTGCGTCCATGATGTGGACACTGGGGATAGTACACCTGTGCGGCACAAGGCCTACAGGGTGACTGACAGGGTGAGGACATGCATCAAGGAGGAGGTCTCCAAGATGTTTGCACTCGGGGTAATTGAGTCTTCTAGCAGTCCTTGGGCCAGCCCCGTGGTCTTGGTCCCAAAGGCTGCAGCGCCGGGAGCCACACCCGAACTCCGGTTCTGTGTGGATTACAGAGGACTCAATTCGGTCACTAGGACTGACG
The DNA here is from genome assembly GCF_964204655.1 of Triturus cristatus. NCBI lineage: Eukaryota > Metazoa > Chordata > Amphibia > Caudata > Salamandridae > Triturus > Triturus cristatus. The sequence continues at coordinate 682,115,379 of NC_140587.1, forward strand.
CACACCCCATCCCCAGAGCTGATGAGCTCATCGATCGGCTAGGGGCTGCCAACTACCTCAGCACGTTTGATTTAACGTCTGGGTATTGGCAGATCGCCTTGACCGAGGGGGCCAAAGAGAGGTCAGCATTTTCCACCCCAGATGGGCACTACCAGTTCCGGGTTATGCCCTTTGGGATGAAGAATGCCCCTGCCACCTTCCAGAGATTGGTCAACCAGGTGTTGGCTGGGCTGGATTCGTTCAATGCAGCCTACCTGGATGACATCGCGGTGTTCAGCTCCACGTGGGAAGAACACCTGCGACACCTCTGGGAAGTGTTGATGGCGCTGCTCAAGGTAGGCCTCACGATCAAGGCGAGTAAGTGCCAGATCGGGCAGGGTTCCGTGGTGTACTTGGGACACCAAGTTGGGAGTGGCCAGGTGGCACCCCTTCAGCCCAAGATAGAAACCATCCTGAATTGGGAGGCGCCCAAAACCCAGACAGAGGTGAGAGCCTTCCTAGGTCTCACTGGGTACTACAGGAGGTTTGTCAAGGGGTATGGCAACATGGTTGACCCCTTGACAGCGCTGACTTCGAAGAAGCAGCCCAGGAAAGTGATTTGGACTGACACCTGTCAGAAAGCTTTTGAGGCCTTGAAAACTGCTATGTGCACGGCGCCCGTGCTCTTGGCTCCCAACTTCTCCAAAGAGTTTATCGTTCAGACAGACGCTTTAGAGTATGGTGTGGGGGCTGTTCTTTCACAGATTAATGAGGAGGGCCAAGATCAACCCGTAGCCTTTCTTAGGAGAAGGTTACTTCCACGGGAACAGAGGTGGAGTGCTATTGAGCGTGAGGTATTTGCTGTGGTCTGGGCGCTGAAGAAGCTAATACCCTACCTGTTTGGGTCTCACTTCCGGGTTCAGACGGACCACAGGCCCCTCAGATGGTTGATGCATATGAGGGGTGAGAACCCAAAGCTGTTGAGGTGGTCCATTTCCCTACAGGGTATGGATTTCACGGTGGAACATCGCCCTGGTACAGATCACGCCAATGCTGACGGTCTGTCCAGATTTTTCCGCCTTAGTGATGAGGAACTCCCTGGGGTAGGGTAGTTCTACCCACTTTTCAGCTGGAGGGGACACGTGTTAGACCTGGCACCTTGGCGTGAGTCTCCCTTCCTCTTTTTGTCGCTGTGCCTCATGTGTTTTTATGGTGTTGGCCGCTCAGCGCGCTGTGCCACTGCCAACCAGTGTCGCGGTGCGAGTGCTCCCTATGTAAATTATATATGTTGGTTGGATTCCATGATTGGATTGTTTGGTTTACTATCAGACCCCAGTAAAGTGCGCCAGGAGCGCCAGGGCATGTAAATGCAAACACCGCTGGTGGGCTTGCAGCACGGGTTGTGCCACCCACAGAAGCGGCCGGTAAAATATGTCTAAGGTCTGCCATCGCAGAACCTGCGTGCAGTCTGGTACTGACATGCTGACTGGCAAGTGCCCACACTTGCCGGTCCCTAAAACCTTCCCTTAGCTGCATGTTAGTCACCCCTCAGGTAGGCCCACGGGCAGGGTGCGTTGTGAGCCTAAGGTAGGACAAGCCTAGATGCGTGGCATGTCCTAGTAGTGAATTACCGCCATCTTGCTGTTCACTACTGCAAGGCTACCCTGTTCTCATAGGCCAGTATGGGCGGCCTGGATTGTTACACCCTATGATCCTAACCGACCCAGGGAACATGGTAGAAGATCGAGTTTAGTATGCCTGAACTCGGAATAATAAGGTACATCTTTTCGCAAGGTTTATTTTAATATTCCGGGTTTGCAAATGCCGCTTTTAGAAAGCTGGCCTTTGCTTGCCTAAACATTTCAGCCCGCCTCTGCGTGATGTGTATCGGATGTCTGGCCGGTATGAGTGACAGGGCTGGGGGAACCCAGATGGGCGGGGCTAGGTAGCCTGGTGGTGAATAGGACGATCGACAGGTAGATGGGTGGGAGGAGTGCTCCTAGGCTCTGAATAGGACAGTGCTCTGCCACCTCAATGCCGGCTCCGCCCCCTGTGGAGCGTCTGAGGACTCTGCCCTGCACTCTGAAAGAAGAAGCCTGCATCGCGTTAACAAAGGGCTCAGAAACCGGACTGGACTAGGCAAAGGACCCCCTGGCCTGGGAGAACAAAATATTTGCTGTATAAATGGAGGAGCCCTGCTCCTAAGAAACTAGATCCGCTTTTGACCAAGAAGAATCTCTGCCTGAGGAGGAGGCACCGGGAAAGCTGTAGGAGGAAGACTGTCCCTATCCTGGGGGATTGGCCTACAGTGGTGACCTCGCTGCCAAAGGGGAGAAGAGAAACTGTTGCTGAAGACTTTGCTTTATTTTTACTTTCAAGACTTGTGCTTTTCCAAAACAATCTCCAAGGGCTTGGAACCGAGCTTGCCCCCTGAACTGAGCCCCAGGACCATTGGGCTCTACCTAATCTTAACTTGCCTGCCGCTGGACTGTGGTGTCCTTTCCCTCGCCGGAGCTGTGACCCTCGTGCCCCAGTCCCTCCCTGAGCCGTGACCAGGACTGCTTAGCCGCCTCCGCCTTGGGAAGAGCTTCGCTCGATCGGAGCCGCTCCCCCTACGCTGTGCTGGGCTGCCCCTGTCACCTCGCTCGCCGGAGGCTCGCTGCGCACCTTCACCCTCCCGCCGGAATCGGCGTTGTGAGCATCTCTAAGCCTCGGACGGCCCGGACGCAACCTGCGTGCCCGGCTGCCCCGCTTTGTTCACCCGCCACCTGCAACACCCCGCTCTTGTCGTGAGCCTGAAGATCAGACCCCCATCGTGAAGTGTGGGAGCCCCGGACGCCGCCTCGCCCTTCTGTCGAAGAGCCGCTGAAATCCCGCACCAGCCTTCGGGTCAAGAAACAAGGTACTGTACTTACGAACTCGACCGCAAGCTCGCATCGGATCCAGGGTCCGCAACGTTCTGATTTCCCTGTCACCTGCCGTGTGCTTCCCGGTCGCCGCCTCAGCACGAAGTGCGCTGAGGCCCACAGCTACCTTGTGCCCGCCTAAAGAACTTTCCGTAACAAAGAGACTTTACCGTATTCCTAAGAATTGTGGCCCCATCAGTTCAACGTTACTGGGCCTTGTATTTGAATCTGCTGAATCTACATAGAAGCTTATATACTACCTGATTGGTGTCCGTTTGTGGTGCATGCAAGGGGTTTACTGTATGTGTAATTGCATTTGCTTAACCGTGTACGCCTAAGACTTAGCCTAGACTGCTCGCGCCACGCACCTAGAGGGTGAGCAGGGGTTATTCTGGGGAGTCTTCCTTCGCCCTGACAAGAAGTAAAGGGTCCCTGCTTGCTGTGGGTTCACACCTGCGTCAACCAGAGCCCCCTCATTTCTAACATGCACTATTACTTGAAGATTTCTGAAGGAAACCAAGTAGAACATGCGCATGTTTTCCTGGTGCTACAGTTCTGCATGTGACTGAATGCAGCTTCGAGCTTCTAGCCATGAACCCAATAATCAGGACTCCTCATCATAAAACCCTACATAGCAATTCATTCCTGGTGTGAGTTGGGAGGCAGGTCGGAGCACCCCTCTCCGTATGTAGGCGAGAGAGGTGCTGTAATTGGATTGTCGGCAGTCATATCTGCTGTCACTGAATTGACTTTCGCTCTCCGGGATGAGATGGCCGAACCTCTCCGGCTGTCAGAAGGGCTGAGAAAGGAGAGCCCCCGGCTTGGGGGAAGGGGGGAACAGGTGAAAAATTTACACCAGCCAAGATGATGTACAGGGAACATTTCCTGCTGGCATTACACCCCCCCCCCCTTTCCGTTTGGGAAAAAGGGCTCTTCCGGATGAGTGTGGGGTGAGGGTGGGGGTTTGGGGACGGAGACGTGTCTGCTAAAAAGGGCACGAGGAGTTAGAATTAGTTATAATAGATATTAAAAGGGCATGCCTGGGACCTGCGGGTGTGCCTGCCGATGACATCAGAGGAAGAGGGGCTCCCAAGCAGGAGCAGGAATGTTAATATAACGGCAGCAGATCGGACCCTCAGCCCCTATTTGCACAAAGCAAATAATGGCAAACCCTGTTGCGCAAGGGCACCGAACAGCAGAGCTGCCTGACTGTGGGAGCTGCGGGCAGAGGCGGGCACTTTGGACACGCAGTCCTGTGTGACGCCAAGATAATCATAAGGGCCCTTGTTAGAACACAACGTCAAATTCAATTGCTTCTAGGCGCTAGTTACGGATACAATCATAGGATCAGTTTTAAAACGTGGCTTATGTGTGACCAAAACATGCTGAGCACAATGCCAAATGAACAAATAACCGGAAAAAAAGATTTGTTGGCCATCAGAGGATGGTGTATCGGACTGGTCCTTTCGGCGCTTTCTGCACGCTGTCCTTATTTAAGACGCGTGTCTGAAGAGTCCTAGCGTCACACTTCACTCACGATCTAAAAGGATCCATTTTTTCCATGCGACCACATGTTCCACGTGAAATAATGGATGTAATCATATCGAAGCACATGCATTGCTTATGTAAAACTTAAATTACTCTGTTACAAATAATAACTTGAATGTTAGTAATAACTACGATAATATGTAATTATTTTATTTTCATGTGCATCTCGCGACGCGAAAGTGAAAGTGATCGCGATCAAGCGCGCGGCGAGTGATGCGCTTAATGAACATTAGGAATGCCATATGGCGCCTCTGCTCAAGCGCCGGTCGTGCACATGCACTGCAAGCTGTAGCCGGCGGTAGCATTTTTTGAAGCCCTTACTTAAAGTCTCGCCAGACCAGCGCAAGTGCTGGGTCAGGCAAGACCTAAAACAAGCATTGGCATAGCCAATAGGTCTCGCCTTTGGGACCTTATAAGTGTTTAGCCATGCAACAGTTGATGTTGTTGCACCAAAGATATTTTGCTGGATAACTAAACACTTATAAGGTCCCAAAGGCGAGACCTATTGGCTGTGCCTAAACCCTTTACTACAGCCGCTAGAGGTGTGGTGGGTGTTGCACTGAGCCAATTGGCTGGTAAGGCACTAAAATGTTGGCTCTTTTGTGAGCTTCGTCTGTCTTCAGGTTTGCAGAACAGAAAGAGATGAGGAGTGTAGGTCTACGGCTGACAACTGAGCCAAGTGCGAGAAGGAGACAGAGGACTGAATGAATAAAATGTGGAAAACCAGAAAAGTAGAGGCATCAAACAGATAGAGGTACAGAAAAAGATAAGAAATTAAAAATCAAAGAGGGAAGAAAAGAAAAAGATTGCTAAATATAAATGGTGAAATGAGGAAGGGAAAAAAGGAAGGAACAAGGAAGGATACAAGTATGAATGGAAGGATAAAACAAAGAAATGTGAAGGGAAGAGTGGAAGGAAGTGTGAAACAAAAGAAGGGTGCAAAGAAGGAAGTGTGGAAGGAAGAATTAAAATAGGGACAGAAGGAAAGGGGGTAGGAGGAAAAGAGGAACACAAAGAAGGGTGAAAGAAGGTTTGGAAAGATGGAAGGACAAGTGAAAGGATGGATGAATGACAAGAGGACTGGAAGACTGCTGGAACAAAAGGATGAATGAAAGGGTGGAAAGATGGAAGAGTGCATGGAGGAGAGTTGGGTGGCTGGATGAGTTGAGAATGGAAGGAAGAAAGGATGGGTGAATGGATGAACAGAGAAAGGATGACTGGGAGGATTGATAGAGGACAGGAAGGAGGGAAGGGTGAAAGGATGAATGAGTGAATAGATGGATATTAGGTGAAAGGATTATAGAAGAGAAAGTGATTGATAGAAAAATGTGTGGGTGAATGGAAAGGTGAAATAGTGGATAAATGGGTCGTGGATTGATGAAAAGGTGAATGAAGAAATGGATTAATAGGTGGATGGAAGGTGAAAGGATGGATGGGTGTATGAAGTGGAAAGGACAAATGGATTAATTGATGAAAGGAAGGGTGGAACGGAAGTTTTGTAAGGAGGATTGGGCTAGCTTGCTGTGCTCGCTCGGTGTCATTGGACATATGATTCAAAGTGGTAGGTATCTTAATTGTATGTCACCTTCTTGGTTTAGAGTGAAAGTATCTTGTAGTTACTGTGAAGCAAAATCTCGCCGGGGCAAAAAGGTAAGTAAACTAAGAAACTTTGCAAACTTCACAAATTAAAAAAAATTGCAAGTTCTGCCCGGTGTAGGAAATTGCACAGTTGTGAGTAGCATCTCGTTGGTGACTAGAGGAGTGGTTAGTGCAAACGTTTATTTATTGAATTTAAAAAAGGGTACATTTACACACTGTACACTATAGAAATGAAATGGTCAATTGAACCGGACAATAATATACCAAGAACGGTTCATGGCATGTGTTACTTCTGAACAAAGTGGATAGAAGACAAATGTAAGCAATGTGGAGCGTGAGATTTCAAACCACTGGACTGAGTAAAGACAAAGCACCACAAGCATTGACAAAGCCAAAAGGTTTCGCAGATGGGAGAGCTATTGGCTTTGTTATTGTCTTTTACCCATGTTGTACAGTAGCACGGCTGCAGTGTACCATGACTGAAAGAAAAAACAAAAGTGGTATAATGCTGGCAGTGCTGACTGCGTAATAACTTTTGACAAAGCACTACAGTGCAGCACTGAGCTATTTTTTAAATAATTTTCAGCCATGCAGCATGGGTAATAGTTATGGGAAACGTGCTATGATGGCGGGCACTGTTTATTATGTTATTAGAGCAAAGGTTTGAAACACACGTGTAGAAGGTGTTAAAAGTACAATAGACTCAGAGCAACCGTTTATGCAGGAGAATCTATAGAAAAATAAACCACAGTGAAGGATGTGAGCTATCCATACTCGGCCGGATGTAGAAATGGGCACCACAACTGTGAGAAATATGGTGAGCAAACAGGAAATGATCCTTCAGATGTTTAGCCACAAGAACAAATGGTAAACCCCGCTTAGCAACATACTCACAACCGGAGACCCTACAGAAAACAAAATGTAAGTCAGGATGCACAAACGAGATATAAACATAAGACCCTGGAAAAAAAATCTGCAGTCTGGCCACAAGAAAAATCCATCACAAAAAGTGAAAGAATGTGAAAGCTCCATAAAACCTGAAACCGCATTACAAAAAGGAAGTTAACCGCAGGGCCAAAGTAAAAGTGATCACGGGGGAAAATGCTACCGCCGGCCACAGCTTGCAGTGCATGTGCGCGAGTGGTGCACACGCAGCAGTAATCACGCCATATGGCCCCTCAGCTCCAGCGCGCACCTGCGCACATGCACTGCAAACTGTGGCCGGCCGTAGCATTTTTTGAAGCCCTTACTTAAAGTCTCGCCAGACCAGCGCAAGAGCTGGGTCAGGCGAGACCTAAAAACTGCTGGTGCTCAGAATCTTTTTTCCCTTTCTATTGTGCCTCCTCTCAAACTTCTCTTGCATACATAATTGATAATCTTTCCAAGGGAATTCCATTAATCATACCTGACCCCTGTAACCGCAATAAATATTTACACAATCGTATTCTACTTCAGAACCATGAGCTTTCAAAGCCTCTCTCTTGGAGACGGCCATTTTCCCTGCTGTGCTGCAAGTGGATGCTGAGTTTTCTCCAAGTGAAACAGTGACGATCGAACTGTTCTCCAGTCCGTTTCAAGACCGCTTCGGGCAATCTTTATCTCGACCACCCATGTTTCCCATATTGAAATAGGATATTGGGGGAGGGGGGTCTGAAGCCCTTTTCGCGTTGATCACCTGCTCTCCACGCTATTATAAAAATTATGGATCTCAAAATGCATAGGAGGGGAATTGCAGCCCCTGGCAGTGGGAATTAAGTGTAAAAAAAGAAAAACATGAGCTACCTCAAATACTGCGTGTTTGTGCATATACACTCTTGCATGTCTATGAAAGTGTGTGTGTGTGTATGTGTGCATGCATGCTTGTGTGTGTGTATGTGAGCGTGCATGAGCGTTTTGCCCTTTGCCCATCATGGTGCAATTAATATTTCTGAATGCATTAATGTCACAGTAGGCGCAGAGAGGAGCCAGTGCAAGTGAATACATGCAACATTATGCTACAGTACAGACATAACCAATCCTCTTGCCTCCTTCTTGTAGCTTTACAGTTACATCTGCTTTTGAAATACAGCACTGTTGAATAATGTTTTGAAGAGGTGGTTATTTTTTATACTCTAGTAGCCACACCCCCACCCCTACCGACCCAGCCCCACCTAACCCCGCCCCCACCTGCAGGCCCATCGGTGCAGCCCTCGGCCACAAACCAGACTGTATTTTGGGCCTGAGTTAAAGTTTGTGAGTACCCTTGCTCTAAACTGATTGAATGTTTACCGGATTGAGATGCAAATGACATTACAGCTCAGAAGTCTTGGTCCCCGAGACAGCACTATAATCCTTGGCACACCAGTCCATGGAAAAACTGTAGTGGTGCATTTTGTAATTATAATTTTTTTTTAGGTATCTATATTTACTAGGTTGTCATAATTCCTACTAACATTGCCATCCTAATTGCTATATTCCACTTGTAAGCCATGCCTGGCTCATTGAGTGAGTAACATCTCCTTATTCCCACCCCTAGTGTTCCCATATAGGTGAGCCTCATGGTACATCTGCTAAGGCAACTAACTTTACCTGGACTAGTCTTAACCACAGTTCCAGTGACTTTAACTAACGTTAATATCCCTATGATGTTTCCCACTTAGGTGTCTCGTTTCCCCGTCTTGATGATACCTCTACTTTTCAAACTAGGGCAAAACACCGCGCACAGCAATCAGCACACAGACGTATTGACTGGCTATGATTTAAAAAAATTCAAACTATATATAAGCCATTTGAAAAGAACTGCAGTTGTGTGCTTTATATGACCACATACTATGGGGCAGATCTACAAGCCCCTTATGCCACTTTCGCGTCACTTTTAACATGGGAAAAGTGACACAGAAGTGGCGCAATGGACTTGTAAATCTGCCCCCTTGTTTTTCAATGTACGTTTACCACTCTTTTCTTTATGTGTTTTTCACTGCGACAAATCGCAATTGTCTCTTGTTATTGAATTTGAAGGTTGGACAGTAATCTTTGGTGTCTCTTCATTTTTGCTAAATTGAAACATATTTTTTTAAAAGGCCTTTCACAATCTGTTTTCCCTATCCATTGAATGTTTGCAGTTATTCATCTGCTGACTGCTATTCATAGTACAGTATGTGCCAGACGAACCATTGTTTTCTATATATAGTTATGTGCCCAGGTTCCCACTGGCATATAGGCTGCTCTTGTTTATTGTAGTTACTTTTCAGTTGCACAAGAGTCCAGTGAGAATTAATCTCACCTTCATCAGCTAGTCCATAGTAATGAAGTTGAGGTAATTATCTTTCTAAAAGGGAGAAATGTTGATAAACAGATATTTGATATACTCATTTCTTGTATGTTTTAATTTCAGGAATAAAAAGTTTCATATCTGAACACAGTGGGTTGGCTACACAGAGATTCCTCAAGGTGTATCCTTTTACAGTTGAAATTAAATGGAGGGCATTCACTGCAGGTTGCTAGACATTTGGTATTAACATTAGAAACTCTGCTAACTAGTTTCTGCAGTAGTGACGAGTCAGAGTGATGGGGTTTGGTGTCTGTTTCCTATGTTATCGCATTCCAGTTTCCCCACTTTAAGTACTGTCCTCAAACGTGTTGTATGTGGTCACTAGGGGACACAATTAAAAACATAGTGTATCACTCCAGTTGCATCCAGATTAGAAGGTTAGTGTTTTCTGACACTTGGAGCATGTGTGCTCAACACATGATCTAATTAGAAGCACTTGGTAATGTGAGTAAGGGTCTCAGGGTGCTCCTGTCATATTGCTATGGTCCTGACACAGCACCTATGCATGTTGGCGAAAGAGTGTGAAGTAGATGGGACCAATTTGTTGGAAAACCATTTCTATTAGAGCCGTGGTCGGGGAAGTTATGGAGCTGAGAACAGCAAGACCTTTAAAGATCCTAGGAATTGCAGGTTGTTGGGAATATTACTTGCAGAGAGTTCCAGACCTGAGGCTTTACAAGGAATCCATATGTTAAAAGTACATTTTGTCCAGTAGTTGAACTACTTTGTTTCTCTATGGGTGACCTAGGGCAATTTGTCATGGAATTTGAAAGGCGTTGTCAAAATTCCTTACAATTAGCCTCCTCCCAAGTTCTTAACAGATGTGTTGAAATGCAAGATGGTTGTCCATATGTTCGTTTGGTTCAGATGAAATGAGATAGTGTGGTGGCCATTTCAGGTAAGAACATGACTGTCATAGTGATAAATGCCAGGGGTAAAATGATCACATGAATAGCATGCCTGGTGACATGGATGGAGCCTATACACGTTTATCGCTTTTTAGGTTTGATAGAAGAGGCTTAGATTGGGTAGCTCTGATTTATCCAAGCATATGCTGCAGTCATCAAGGCTGGATGAGTTTCAGTGGTTGATGGTATTTGCAGGAATGAGGTTGAGAACGGCTTCCAGAGAAGCAGTGCGGGTGGGAACATTGATACATCAATAGTAGTGATTATGGAGCTGTGCAGAAAGGTTGACAGCTAATTAATATTGATTCCCTCTATGCAGCAGTAATCACAGGTTAAAGAGCTCCTGAAGACAACTGCTGCTACTTTGCCAGTTTTCCAGGTAACACTGTTCCTAATGAGGATTTTGTATTCCAATAGGATGGCATTAAGGCATTGGGAAGCAGTCTCTTCGCCTGATTATGTACCTGCATGCTGGAGTTTTTCAAAGATATAACTTGATTCCTGTTTACAGATCTCTTCTTGATAAAGATTCAAGGTGGCTCTATTTTGGGCCAAAGAAGCAAGATGGCCATGGTTGGGGGTAGATAGGTGAGAAGTAGCCACTGTAAGCCTTGATGAGACTAAGAAGCACTTTGGCTGGTCATGGAGATTACAGGTTCCATGGTGAAGAGAACTCTGGGGTATATTTACAAAAGGATAGCACCGCCAATATGCCACTTTTAGTGACGTTATGGTGGTGCTATGTCCTTCTCCATACTTACAAAGCTGCTTAAAGCCACTTTTTGTGGCTTAACTCTGGCTTGTAAATACGACCCCTTTACATGCATTAGTTAGCGTGAAATGGCCATGCAATGGGTGCTGGTGTGGGCATTCCAAACCAATACCCATTGCTTTTTGATGCTGCCTCAGATTTACAAGGATGTGTAAATCTGAGACAGTGCCAAAAACTAACGCCATGCAAGAGCAGGAGTTAGAATGGCAAAACGGGGAGAAATACTTGTATTTCTCCCCGTTTTTGCTTCTTCTGTGAGCTGCAGCACACCTAAAAAATGTCAAATGCAAATAATGATTGTTTATGTGCAGGAATGTGTCTTTTCCTGCACATAAACAATCATTAAATATTGACAATATGCTACTTTTATGTTAGCAGCATTTTGAAGCACACATAGAAGTAACAACTCACCATTATAGATTGTTTATGTGCATGAACACAGCTTATTACAGAGCCAGCGCTAGTGAAAACACAGAGATGCGCTGTATTGTTGTAAATACAGCGCTTCCCTGCGTTTTTGGAAACATCGCAGCATGGGGCTGCTAAATTTGGCGCAGTGGAGAGCTCTGACATTTTGTTGTAAATACACCTCTCTATTGGGTGGATGTAGGAAGGAGGCAAGAGGCAGCTTGTGATTCATAAGGTAAAATAAGGGAGATACAGAGAGGGTATGAGGAGAAAGTGAGGAAGGAGGCTAGAGGAAGGTGGGGCTTTATGATGCCTTTTTATGTTAATGCCTCATATACGTTAAATAAAAACAAGCAACTTGCACACTTATTAGTGAAGATATAATGTTAACTCGAAAAGCAGCGGATATGGAAGCGCCCTCTAAGCTACAAAGGCATAATGCACCTCGAAAGTTAGTGCAGGTACCCAGCTTACTTTGTAGGAATAAAAAGTGTTTTTCCGACCTGAATTTTAGCATGGCAATCTTTAGCAAACCTTGTCTCAGTTCCATTAGACGTTCTGGCTGCACAAATAGATGCACAAGAGCAAATGTTTACAAGAAAAAGAATTCACAAAAAGTATTGTTAAAAACAAGAAGTGTATGATATTTGGATGTATATCTAAGCAGATACCTTCTTTTTGGCACACGTGATTAAAGTTAGTATTTTACTCACAAGCAGCCGCACAGTTAAAATATTGAACTGTTGCATATGCTTTCTAATAATGCACTGTAGTCGAGATGAGTGGGCCTGACCTAACCCCTTTGTTTTTAATCACTGACATAAAAATGGTTTCCATCTTCGCTTTACTTTTGGATTTTTTTACATCTTTCAAGATGTAAAAAAGTAAGCGTTTTCCCACAATGAACTTCTGTAAGATCACTTTCTTGCTCATTGCATTTCAGAAAACCCCCTCAGATCCAGGAACCCTGTCAATTTCCTGTAAGTGCAATTTCATCGCCATTGATGGAAGCTAGCTCCGTGGAGGATTTCAAGTATGCATTTCTGATCATGGACACACATGTTGCTGGCATTGTGGTCGTGATCGTTTTATCCATGTTTTTGTTAACTTTTACTTGTTGCATTTTCCTTCTTGAGACTTGTTTAGATTCTTCCCCAGCGTTGCTTTGATGCCTTATTTTTCCTTTTGTGCTTTTATCTCTCAGAGGCCTTACATGTCATTTATCTGACATGACCCTTGATCATCTGCTGTTCCTCTGATTTTACCAGACCCTTTGTTCTGTCTTGCCTGGAGTTTTCAGCTTTTCTGTTGTTTCTACACTTCCACTGTGCCTGCTCTTGCGGCTATCAGAACTTAGAGACCATTTTTGAAAATAGCGTTTGACGTATGCATTGTTGTTCTTTTACTGCTTTCAGTAAACGCTCTCCTCTGTTAGGACCTACAATTTGGGGAAATAATATCTAAGCATGCCGGTGGTGTGAGTACATTTGCTATACATTTTATGATATTCTTTTTTATGCTATGCCTATTTACAAGAACACATGGACCCAGGTTAACACGAGGTCATCGTGTTACTCATTAGGTTCCTTTTATCTGTGAGCTGGGATAAATTCGAGACGATCGAAATACAGAGCCAACTGTTATATTAATGAGGAGCAGACCAAGCGCGGAGGTTTTCCAGACCTTTAATGAGAGAACAAGGAAGCACCGCTGCAGTAAGGGGCCAAGGATCCGCTGACCTGCAGACCCTGGATTCATAACATAAAAGATACACATTCTAAACTGGAAGACACAATCCACCAATAACAGGGAAGGAATCACAATGCATCAGAATGCAGATAAGACTGTATTATAAGAAACAATCTATACAACGTTGCCTTTACCACACAATGCATTTACCACGCAGGTACGCTTTTGTGCCTTTCCAGGCATGGCTTCTACGTATTGTCAAGGTATATATATACGGATTGAGAAAGGCTGCCTGGACAGTCGAAACCTTTCTCTTCAATCGCTGGGTCGAGGGAGGCCCTTTTTAATAAAGAAGCCTTGAACCTGCATGTCTTTGAGTGCGTGCCTTCTTCATTTGGAGTAAGGATGGGTGTGGATATATATATAAGATGCTCCAGAAGTTGCCCACAGGCGAGAACGCACTCTGGTTGCAGTGATTCCTTTCAGACCCCCTCACTTAACGGGATGTAGCCGACGCGTTTCGGAGTAAAATTCCTTCAATACACAGCGTCTTGATTTGGGGACCCTTTGAACTCATCACCCATTTGGGTAGAATCGCCGGACTTCAAATCCCATAAGACTCTGGGGACAGCTCATTGGAGCAAGCCTATCGGCCTATCAGAAGGCAGATAATGGTATATAGGTGTGGTTAAGAAACACTGTGTATTGGGGGAAACCAGCCTGTGAAGAAGGAATCTTATTCCGAAACGCGTCGGCTACATCCCGTTAAGTGAGGGGGTCTGAAAGGAATCACTCCAACCAGAGTGCGTTCTCACCTGTGGGCACCTGTCAGGGATCCTTGTTCTCTCTTTTTATTGAGCCACTTGCAATGACAATCCGTTCTAATACTTCAATCATAACCCCCTATAAGGGGGAAGGCAAAAATTCAACTTTTTGCTGATGATATAATCTTATACCTTAAAGCCGGATGTACCAACATACAGACAGCGCTGGCGGAAATTCAGACTTAGGTGGGTACAAAGTCAACCAGTCTAAAACAGAGCTGCTTCTGTTTAAAGCTCCCAATAGGGCTGCAGATTTCACCACAACAGCCCATAAGATATCTAGGGTTATATGTAACAAGTGATTATAAGCAATTGTTCCACCTAAACTACAGGAATACCCTCACAAAGATAAAAAGATTATTAGAGAGCTGGACACTACTGCCTCTGTCATTGGCGGATCGAGTTTCTTTAGTCAAAATGTTAATACTCTCCCTGTTTGTATTTTTGTTTCTGAATCTTCCTCTGAGAGTGCTGAATTCATACTTTAGGGAACTAGATACAATTATTCACCAGTTTAAATGGGGAAAAAACAAGCTTGGGTAAAACATTCCACTCTTCAGTTAGACACAGAGCATAGGAGGCTGGCACTACCACATTTTCCAACATATTATCAGGCGGCTCTTGTTAAGCTGGGTCTGCCAGCGCTGTGGACTCCGCGCTTTTTTAAATACAAGTACTGCTCTTTCCTACCTGCCTGCAGTCCCGAGCGCCTTCCGCTCCTCGCTCTCCTCCTTTGCCGGCTGGTCACTGGAGCGGGGTGGGTGAGCTCGCCATCTTGGACGCTCTGGGGTTGGCGGTGCAGTCTCTTGGTCCCTCCCCCCCTGGCTGGTATATCTGTTGCCTGGCGACCCTTTCGGCCAGCTTGACTGACGTCCCTGATCTCCCGACGCGACTCCGGGAGCAACGCTTGCATCCAGCTTCATTTTTAAAACAGAACCTCGGCAGTCCCTCTGCCAGCGCTGTGGACTCCGCGCTTTTTTAAATACAAGTACTGCTCTTTCCTACCTGCCTGCAGTCCCGAGCGCCTTCCGCTCCTCGCTCTCCTCCTTTGCCGGCTGGTCACTGGAGCGGGGTGGGTGAGCTCGCCATCTTGGACGCTCTGGGGTTGGCGGTGCAGTCTCTTGGTCCCTCCACCCCCTGCCACGCCTTGTTTCTATCATTGGCGCCTATAACATGCCCCTTTTTTCTCGGCAGCGCAGCGGACGAGCGCAGCGGGCGCGACGAAGGCGCGCCGAAGTTGCGCCTAAGTTAAGCCCGTCTGCGCCCGTCCGCGACGGGCCGGGGCCAGGGGCCTTGGACTCTGCCTCTCTGCTGGAGTATACCTCCGCTCAACTGCACTCCTGTAAACTTGTTCAGCCTCTTGCACCCTCATTGCTGCTACACTTGGACTCGCTTGGCATCTTAGTTTCAGACCCCCCCCTTTTGTTAGATATCTCTGCATCGTCTGTTTCTATCTCTCCCAATTCTGCCTCGGCTTTCTTAATTAACACTCGGTCAGCTGTGAAACATCAATTGGAACTATTTAATCTGTTGCACACTGAGTCCCCTGACTTTCTTTTTCTTACTAAAACATGGTTTTCGTCCGACTCTCTTCCTGACGTCCTGGCCATTCTTCCCTCCTCCTATTACGCCCTCCGGTCGGATCGCCCTGACGGCAAGATGGGTGGCGGTGTGGCCATGATAGTTCGCTCCAGCCTACAGTTTCAGCTTCTCCCTCACTCACCTATACCCAATGTGGATTTTCTGGTTGCTCGTTCACTCAATCTCCCTGCCCCTCTCACGGTTGTCCTTTTGTACCGCCCTCCCCAGCACATGCCCCTGTTCGTTGCTACCCTTCAGGAACTCCTTGCCACACTTGTGGTCAACAATTCTTCGGTTCTCCTGTTGGGTGACTTTAATTTTTGGCCGGGTGACGCTAAGGAGGACTTGTCCTCCAAGGATTTCTCGGCTACTCTTCAGTGTCTTAATTTTCATCCCCATGTCGTTGGCCCTACCCATGTCCAGGGTCATACACTCGACCAGATTTGGTCTTCAAGTTGTACGCTCTCTCCCCCCAGCATTTCTCCCTGCACCTGGTCTGATCACTCCCTTATTTCCTTTTCCATCACTCTCGGTGCTCCCGACAGGCCCTCCCTACCCAAAAACCTTGTTGTTCGAAACTGGAATCGGATTGACCTCAACTCTCTTTCTCTTTCTCTTGCTTCTTCTACTCCTGTTCTTTCTGAACTCTCCTTGGACTCCCAAGCTGAAGCGCTTAACACCTGGCTGTCCTCCTCTTGCGACTTGGTCGCCCCGCTGGGGAAAACTAAGGCCGTTCGTCCCTATGACGCTCATAAGTGGTTTAATACCGAGCTTAAAGCGTTGAAATTAGATCTGAGACGCTCTGAGCGTCATTGGAGACGAAATTACTGCCCCGTTCTCCGGGCCCAATATAAACATCTTCTCCTGAAATACAAGCGGGCCGTCCTCCTGGCCAAAACCAACTACTTTTCTGAGAAAGTGGCTCTCGCTGCCAATAAATCCAAGGAGATTTTCTCCTTGGTCAAAGATCTGGCTTTCTCGAATCGTACCAACTCCACTCCTCTCCCTTCTCAAGACCTCTGCTCTTCGCTTAATGAATTCTTCATCGAGAAGATCATTAAGATTAAAGCCAACATCCCCTTGCTCCCTCCCCCTACTCCTACTTCCTCTTTTTCGGTTCTTTCTTCTACTTTTGATTCTTTTCCCCCTATTTCTTCGGACACATTTCTTACTCTGCTCGCTAAGATCAAGTCAGGCTCTCCAGCTGACTGCGCTCCGGCCCGGATTTTAAGAGCTCTATTCACTAACTGTCCCTCTCCCCCTCTTTCTTTCCTTAATGCTTCTCTTGCCTTGGGCTTAATCCCCTCTTTTTTCAAAACCGCTATTGTCCTGCCCATTTTAAAAAAACCTGGCCTTGATCCTTCACTTCCCTCTAACTTCAGGCCTATTTCCCTTCTTCCCTATCTTGGCAAGGTCTTAGAGAGCTATGTCACCTCTTGCCTCTCTGCTTACATTGAGGAGAACCATGTCCTGGCCTCTCATCAGGCAGGCTTTCGTCGAGGCCACTCCACTGAGTCAGTGGTTTTGGCTGTCCTCGATGAGCTGAAACTTAAGGCTGACTCCTCTCTTCCTCAAGCTCTGGTTCTCCTTGATCTATCCGCTGCGTTTGACACGGTCGACCATTCCATCCTTCTTGACCGTGTCAGCGCAGCGGGCATTCGGGGCCTTGCTTTCTCTTGGCTTGCCTCCTTTCTCTCTGGCCGCTCTCAGGCTGTTCACCTGTCTGGCTTTTCTGCTCCCCCCCGCTTGGTTTCCTGTGGTGTTCCCCAAGGCTCCTCTCTTTCTCCTCTGCTATTTAATCTATACATTCACCCTCTTATCTCTGCTCTTCTTGCTCAGGGGGTCTCCGTGTACAACTATGCCGATGACCTCCAGCTTGTCTTTGATCTTTCCTCCTCACCTCTGTCTTCTTCTAAATTTCGCTCTACTTTGGTCTTTATCTCGGATTGGATGAGCTCTAACCATCTCAAGCTTAACCCGGACAAGACCGAGTTGGTCTTGACGGGCGGCTCTTCCAGTCCCTGGTCTTCTGCTTTTTGGCCCTCCTCTTTTGGCCCTCTTCCCACTCCCGTCTCCTCAGTCAGAACTCTGGGTATTCAGGTCAGTCATGATCTCTCCATGCATGCACAAATCAGCTCTGTTGTTTCCTCTTGCTTTCTATCCCTTCGCCTCATTCGAAAGATCTCCCGCTTCTTTTCTTCAGAGGCACTCAAAATCATCATCACGGCCCTGATTACCTCCCGTCTTGACTACGGGAATAGCTTGTACGTGGGCATCCCAGCCTACGAATCACGCCGCTTGCAAGCTATTCAGAACCAGGCCGCCCGTCTCATTTTTCACCTTCCCAAAACCCATCATATCACTCCCGTCCTCAGGTCTCTTCACTGGCTCCCTGTTCTTCAGCGTTCTCTTTTTAAAATGGGTTGTCTGGTTTTTTTGGCCCTTGCCCGCTCTGCTCCTGCATTCATATGTTCCCTTATTTCTTCTCACACCCCGGTTCGCACTCTGCGCTCTTCATCTTTGGCCCTTCTTAATGTCCCCCGTTTTCGCAAAACCAGAACTGGAGGCACACGCTTTTCTGTTTTGGCCCCCCGTTTCTGGAATAGCCTTCCCCTGTCCATGCGATCCATTCCCATTTATTCCCATTTTCGTAAATCTTTGAAAACTTTTCTGTTCTCTCAGGCGTACTCCGGCTAACTCCTTCGGGCTGCTTCTGTGACCGTTGCTCTTGCTACCAGCGCCAGGAAGCCGCTTGGCCGCAGTGCGCTTAATCAAATACTTTTTTCATTTCATTTCATTAGTGGACTAATGCGTCCACTATAGGAACCTGTGTTTGACCTCATGGTCTCAAGTTCAAATCCTGGTGGGTCCAGTCAACCTTTCATCTATCTAAGGTCGATAAAATGAGTGCTATTGAGTTGGGTAACAATAGACATCTGTTATTCAGCACCTTGATACCCTTGGGTGATAAGTGTGTTTACAAATACTTATGTTAATCAGTCAACACAGTTAGCAGCAATACTTTCAAATTATGATAACTTTGTTTTAAACCATATGCTAAAAGAAAGCACAATTAAATTACCTGTTTTTCTTTGGACAAAAAAACTGCCTAAGAAAGAGAGATATAAGGTTGCAATGAAGATAGTTTCACACACCCAATTATTTTTAAAGGCATATAATGTACCAGTATTCCATGCACGTACTTCTCTCCAAGACTGTTGGTTCTGGGGTCTGCAGCTCTCTCAAGGATCCTGCAGTCCTAGAGCGATCTAGGCTTTCGGAAGCTAGAGGACTTTTATAATCTTAACAACTTGATAACATTGGAACTGCTATTGCAGCAATTGGGAGCAAAATACGAGCGCTATGGCTACGTTTTATCCAAATAACCATTTTCCTCAAAAAGTATTATATCATGATTAATGATACAGTGAGAACCATACTAAGGTGTATCAATGATAAGGAAGTGTGTGGTATAAGAAACTGGTATTGCTAATTACGTCAAAGTATGAATATTAAATGTGTGGAAGCGCTCCTTCCTAAGATTTTCCAAGATACGTGCTGCAGGTTTAATTATAAAGAATGGCAGCTAGTGTGTGAGTTCGGGCACATAGCCCTAAGAGCGGACAACTTTAAAAGAATGATGTTTTTATCTAGATGGTTGGCATACTACACTCCTCATAGTCTTTATAAAATGTTTCCTTCATCTCTGGATCAATGTTTTCTTTTCATGACCTAGCTTAAAGCATTTTTGGGAGGAGGATTTTAGGAGTATTAGCCACTACATGTCATTACCTATCCTTCCATCAACATCCAGCTTTTCGAATATGGGTCACCGGCTTTCAAAATAGCAGTAGGCAGGTCTTTAGTACTGCAGAACTGGAAGTCGTCTCGTCAAAGGTGCCGACGAAACGGGACGATTCTGTGAATCGGCCCGTTTCGACCAGTATTTTGGTTGATGCATGTGCCCTATAGAGTATAAGGTACATTAGATAAAAGGGTTATGTGGGGTAGGGTAAGGTACATTTTTGCTTAAGGTGCAAGAAGGCAATGTACCTTGTTGGAGCTTAGTGTTGGATTTATGCACATTCATTGCAGACAAAAAAAATGTGGTTACTGTTGCTATGTGCTATATGGTATTTGTAAATTGATGAATTAAATGACTATGGCGCCGATCACGATCCTGTAAAAACCGGGTACGAACCGCCGGACGGAGCATATTCTCCGTCCGACGCGTACCCGGTCGTCAAAATCTACCAACATGGAATTACGATTCGTGCGGAAACACCATTTCCGTACGAATCGTACAAAACCCCGACCGACGAAAATAAACCTACAAATGCGATCCAGGAAAGCGCCGACCTGACGTCGGGACGCTCGCAGCCTGCCATTCACGAACCAGGAATTACGATTCGCACCGACGTCATCCCGCACGGTGAATATTATCCGGCAGCCAAAAACTGCCGGGAAATCAGGACGACGCGAACAAGGAGTACCAGTACGCGACGGACAGACAGGACGACGCGAACAAGGAGTACCCGTACGCGACGGACAGACATGGACCCGAACCTACGTGTCATCCCGGCCCTCATAGCAGTCAACCTCCTCTACAGGTTCGGACGCAGACGCCGCAGAAGGTCAGAACAACTAAGGGAGAGGGGAAAGTGGGGGGGGGGTGGCAGGACCAGGGCAGGCCACAAACCCCGCACCAAAGTCACACAGCACACATGCCCTGGACATACCTGACTCCCAGGCCCTGGTCACTACGAGGGGGTGGGGGCGTGTCCAGCTAAGCCAGCGACCGCCACAACGGAAGTCCTTCACGACGCGAACCGGCAACACAACCAGACAGGTACGTCCCGTACCCACGCCTGAAGAGCGTGGGTACAAGTCGTACCACGCCCACACCCACGTCACCCCAACAATGGCGGGACGGCTCGTACCCACGTGGCAAAGGCCTGGGTACGGGCCGCACAAGCATCACATAGCGTGGGGACGGATATGTACGGACCGTACCCCCACCCCGTATGCATGGAGCGTACCCCCACCCCAACAGTGTAAGTACGATCCGTACCCTCACCTCGAATGCATGGAGCGTACCCCCACCCCAACAGTGTAAGTATGACCCGTACCCTCACCTCGAATGCATGGAGCGTACCCCCACCCCAACAGTGTAAGTACGACCCGTACCCCCACCCGCGTACGAATGGAGCGTACCCCCACCCCAACAGTGTAAGTACGACCCGTACCCTCACCTCGAATGCATGGAGCGTACCCCCACCCCAACAGTGTAAGTACGACCCGTACCCTCACCTCGAATGCATGGAGCGTACCCCCACCCCAACAGTGTAAGTACGACCCGTACCCCCACCCGCGTATGTATGGAGCGTACCCCCACCCCAACAGTGTAAGTATGACCCGTACCCCCACCTGCGTACGTATGGAGCGTACCCCCACCCCAACAGTGTAAGTACGACACGTACCCCCACCCGCGTACATATTGAGCGTACCCCCACCCCAACAGTGTAAGTACGACCCGTACCCTCACCTCGAATGCATGGAGCGTACCCCCACCCCAACAGTGTAAGTACGACCCGTACCCTCACCTCGAATGCATGGAGCGTACCCCCACCCCAACAGTGTAAGTACGACCCGTACCCCCACCCGCGTACGTATGGAGCGTACCCCCACCCCAACAGTGTAAGTACGACCCGTACCCCCACCCGTGTACGTATGGAGCGTACCCCCACCCCAACAGTGTAAGTACGACACGTACCCCCACTTCGAATGCATGGAGCATACCCACATCCGTGTATGTCATGAGCGTACATATTGTGAAATAGGAGGGGTGTGTGCAGAGTCCTCCCAGCAGTGCCCAGAGACAGGAGGGGTAGGGGGGCCTATCACTCCCAGCAGTGCCCTGAGACAGGAGGGGTGGGTGCAGAGTCCTCCCAGCAGTGCCCTGAGACAGGAGGGGTGGGTGCCTAACACTCCCAGAAGTGCCCAGAGACAGGAGGGGTGGGGGCCTATCACTCCCAGCAGTGCCCTGAGACAGGAGGGGTGGGTGCAGAGTCCTCCCAGCAGTGCCCTGAGACAGGAGGGGTGTGTGCAGAGTCCTCCCAGCAGTGCCCTGAGACAGGAGGGGTGGGTGCAGAGTCCTCCCAGCAGTGCCCAGAGACAGGAGGGGTGGGTGCAGAGTCCTCCCAGCAGTGCCCTGAGACAGGAGGGGTGGGTTCAGAGTTCTCCCAGCAGTGCCCAGAGACAGGAGGGGTGGGGGCCTATCACTCCCAGCAGTGCCCTGAGACAGGAGGGGTGGGTGCAGAGTCCTCCCAGCAGTGCCCAGAGACAGGAGGGTTGGGGGCCTATCACTCCCAGCAGTGCCCTGAGACAGGAGGGGTGTGTGCAGAGTCCTCCCAGTAGTGCCCTGAGACAGGAGGGGTGTGTGCAGAGTCCTCCCAGCAGTGCCCTGAGACAGGAGGGGTGGGGGCCTATCACTCCCAGCAGTGCCCTGAGACAGGAGGGGTGGGTGCAGAGTCCTCCCAGCAGTGCCCTGAGACAGGAGGGGTGGGTGCAGAGTCCTCCCAGCAGTGCCCTGAGACAGGAGGGATGTGTGCAGAGTCCTCCCAGCAGTGCCCTGAGACAGGAGGGGTGGGTGCCTATCACTCCCAGCAGTGCCCAGACACAGGAGGGGTGGGTGTAGAGTCCTCCCAGCAGTGCCCTGAGACAGGAGGGGTGTGTGGAGAGTCCTCCCAGCAGTGCCCTGAGACAGGAGGGGTGGGTGCCTAACACTCCCAGCAGTGCCCAGAGGCAGGAGGGGTGGGTGCAGAGTCCTCCCAGCAGTGCCCTGAGACAGGAGGGGTGTGTGCAGAGTCCTCCCAGCAGTGCCCTGAGACAGGAGGGGTGGGTGCAGAGTCCTCCCAGCAGTGCCCTGAGACAGGAGGGGTGGGGGCCTATCACTCCCAGCAGTGCCCTGAGACAGGAGGGGTGGGTGCAGAGTCCTCCCAGCAGTGCCCTAAGACAGTAGGGGTGGGTGCAGAGTCCTCCCAGCAGTGCCCTGAGACAGGAGGGGTGTGTGCAGAGTCCTCCCAGCAGTGCCCTGAGACAGGAGGGGTGGGTGCCTATCACTCCCAGCAGTGCCCAGACGCAGGAGGGGTGGGTGTAGAGTCCTACCAGCAGTGCCCTGAGACAGGAGGGGTATGTGCAGAGTCCTCCCAGCAGTGCCCTGAGACAGGAGGGCTGGGTGCCTAACACTCCCAGCAGTGCCCTGAGACAGGAGGGGTGTGTGCAGAGTCCTCCCAGCAGTGCCCAGAGACAGGAGGGGTGGGGCCTATCACTCCCAGCAGTGCCCTGAGACAGGAGGGGTGTGTGCAGAGTCCTCCCAGCAGTGCCCTGAGACAGGAGGGGTGGGTGCAGAGTCCTCCCAGCAGTGCCCTGAGACAGGAGGGGTGGGGGCCTATCACTCCCAGCAGTGCCCTGAAACAGGAGGGGTGGGTGCAGAGTCCTCCCAGCAGTGCCCTGAGACAGGAGGGGTGGGTGCAGAGTCCTCCCAGCAGTGCCCTGAGACAGGAGGGGTGTGTGCAGAGTCCTCCCAGCAGTGCCCTGAGACAGGAGGGGTGGGTGCCTATCACTCCCAGCAGTGCCCAGACGCAGGAGGGGTGGGTGTAGAGTCCTCCCAGCAGTGCCCTGAGACAGGAGGGGTGTGTGCAGAGTCCTCCCAGCAGTGCCCTGAGACAGGAGGGGTGGGTGCCTAACACTCCCAGCAGTGCCCAGAGACAGGAGGGGTGGGGGCCTATCACTCCCAGCAGTGCCCTGAGACAGGAGGGGTGGGTGCAGAGTCCTCCCAGCAGTGCCCTGAGACAGGAGGGGTGTGTGCAGAGTCCTCCCAGCAGTGCCCTGAGACAGGAGGGGTGGGTGCCTAACACTCCCAGCAGTGCCCAGAGACAGGAGGGGTGTGGGCCTATCACTCCCAGCAGTCCCCTGAGACAGAAGGGGTGGGTGCCTAACACTCCCAGCAGTGCCCAGAGACAGGAGGGGTGTGTGCATAGTCCTCCCAGCAGTGCCCAGAGACAGGAGGGGTGGGTGCCTAACACTCCCAGCAGTGCCCATGGAACGCAAAGGGCGGAGTAGCCACAGATACCATGCCCACAAATGTCAGTCAGGTGCACAAAGACCCTGCAGTACATGTACCACATGTGTGCGAGGCTGGGAGTATACGCATGCATAGGGCCAAAAAGATAACATGTCCACATGAAGTCATGTCAATAGTCCACATACACAAGTACAATGACTACCAAGGATGCCACGAATGATGCAGGTGGAGAATGGCTCAGCATGCATGTGCAAAGTTGAAGGAGTCCGTCACACACCCAGCTAATGTACACACAGCTCGGCGCTAAATATTGGGATCACCCTGCAGGGAAGAAGTCAGGGTACACAGAGCAAGGAAAACACCTTGGGACAATTGCAACATGCAGCAACTGCTTACATGAATTGAGAAAGCTAGCTAACACCGTGTGATGGCACACAGATCCCATGGTCCCCCCTATGAGCAGCACACTACTACATTTCCCACACACCCAACACATGAACACCACCCACGACCATGTAGCAGCCCCACCGACAGCAATGCCAGCAAAGCAGGAGTGTTCCAAGGGCAAAAAATAAATAGCTTTATTCAGCATGATCCAAAAACTGGTATGTAGAAAGTTCAATATTTACAAAGCCCATAGGGCAGTCCAGGAGTCACAGCTGGATGGGGACACAGTTGGATGCGTGTCCCCTAGCTTGCCTGCACAGTTACAAGCCGTTTTCTTCCACAGGGGTGAGGGCATCAAGTGGGGGGGAATGAACAGGCACCGCAGGGACAGGAGTGCGAAGGGTAGGCGACGTGGGTGCAGGGATGGAGGACTCCACCACAG
The DNA here is from genome assembly GCF_964204655.1 of Triturus cristatus. Taxonomy (NCBI): domain Eukaryota; kingdom Metazoa; phylum Chordata; class Amphibia; order Caudata; family Salamandridae; genus Triturus; species Triturus cristatus. The sequence goes on from NC_140587.1 coordinate 682,139,818, forward strand.
GGGGTGGGGCAGGGCCAAAGGTGGATTCTAGGAGCGCGCTGCACACCTCGGCAAGGTCCTCCAGGGACTCCCCTGCACCCGAAGGAACCACAGGCCTCAAGGAGGGGGGGGGGTCAGAGGGATGGGTCGCAGCGCCACTGGGGGAGGGTGTGGACAGGGGGGGGACTCAAGCACCCTGACCGGGGACTTCCTTGACCGCTTGCGGGGTGGTGTCACTGTGGGGCTCAGGGACAGAGCGGCCATGAAGGAGTCTTTGGGGGAGATGTGGCCAGGAGAGCTGAGGGGATGGGATTTGGAGGGAGTGGATTGGGTGGAATGCGGACTCCCACTCTGGCTGCGTGTCACACGTTTGCCCCCCGACCCAGTGGGTGTGCCTACTTCACCCTGTGTGTGCGTGTCAGGAGGTGTGCGGCGGACCTTCCCTGCTGGTGTGGTTCCTGTGTCTGCTGTGGTGGGTGCATGCTTACGTCTGTGTGTATGTGGGACAGGCATGGGAGTGGGAAGTGTGGAAGGAGCAGGGGTAGGGGGTGGGACGTAGCGCTGCAGGAGACCCACTGCTGCAGTCAGTGTGGAGTCTATGGACCTCAGCAAGTTGCGTTGGTCAGCCTGCGATGAATGAATGCCCTCCAAGTATGCCTCCATGTTGTTGAGGACCTGGCTGTGGGCATGGAGGACATTAAGGATCGCAGTCTGACCAATCTGCAACTGCCGCTGGATGTCCACAGACTCAGCATTGGCGGCAGCAGTGGAGACAGGGGCAGGGGGTGCGGTGCCTGGCAGGAAGGAGACATGTGGTGACCGGGCACGTAGGGAAGGGACACGAGCAAGTGGGAGGTGGCTGATGCCAATGGAGGGGGCGGTGCGAGATGTAGGGCTGCTGTCAGATGGTGGTGCAGCCACCGCCCACTCGGAGAGATCATCCTCGGACCCGTCAGCTTCATACTCTGTTGTGCCAGTCGACAGGTCCCCGGGTTCACTCTCCTCTGCCTCTGTCCCACTTGAAGTGCCAGGCACGATGCCACCGCTGGCACTGGTGCTCGGTCCCTCCACGCCGTCTGTGTCCATGTCTCCCTCCGTGTCCCCCGACGATGCTGTGGGCAGGGTGAAGAGACAGAAATTAATCATACACCTATATACATATGTCACATGAGTCAAATCTACTTAGGTCACAGTGCATAGCCTGAAACAAAGGAAGAGTTACAACTACAAAACAAGGTACATATGTAGGCCCTGCAAGATACAGTTGTGTGACCCACCATGCCATGGAAAAACTATGGAGAGCATGACACAATAGCAAATGAGATGACATGGAATTTTGACTGAGGAGCAAGGCCCTGGGGACAATCCAGCACTGCATCTGCACCACACAGCGTGGCAGGCAATAGGGATGAGCAGGGACCACATCCAGAAACTAGAGGCACATGCAGCATAGGTAATACTGATAACATGCCCACCCTGACTGGCACAATGCACCTTGAGTGTATGTCCAGACAAACATCACACACTGGCAAGTCCTAGCAAGGAGATGACAGGTCTTGACATGTAGGCCATGCCCGCACCACCCACCCCCTACATGAGACTAATCAGTGGAGACACAGGAAGCACTTACATCTCTTAGTCAGGGTGAAATACACATGGGATGCAAAACTTCAATATTGCACACAAACTACCCAAGGTGCGGCTGTCCAAATTATCAATTACAAATGGGCATCATCAGATGATAGCAACAAGACACAAAGGCAATGGCCACCGTGAGTATGTAATTGGAAAATCAGGTCAGGCTGGACAGTGGACACTTGTAATACATCTCAAGTCAATATACATGGTGCCAGGGGACAATGGCACAGAGCACAACCTATGCTGTAGACACAGAGATTGTCGACATTCTCGGATTACACACATGATACCTAGGAAAAGATGCCCCTGGGGACAGTAGTGGCCACACAACTCCATGCTCCTGAATAGAAATGACTGGAACACACGCTAACCTCCCTGCACTATGCGTAACGCACACTCATGCACATCATGTCACAGGCCACCACATGGGACATGCCTGCTGGAAGGCCTCGCACTCGAGAGATTAACTCCCATGTCTGCAATCAGCATTAGTGCCAACTTACATGGAACCCACAAGTCCAGAACTGGACAGGGCACAGGCAAGGTCACTAAACCTGTTACACACCAACCCCACACATGATGCTGCAGGCATTGTACACTTGGAGAATGTGTCAGGCTACATAACTTAGTGATGGAGTGACTACACAGAGACCAGTGAACACATTGCAAGGTGGGGAAGGGAGGCAGGAGAGGCCTGCAACACTGTGGGTAACAGGATCTGCACAGCACCATAAACCCTGGAAGTGTATCCATGGAACAGTGCACTTACAAATGCTGGTGAAACACAACAAACACACACATGTACCTACCCCCTTCCGGCTGCTGCATCTCCTGTAGGCGCCTGTCCAAGTCAGGAAAGACCACCGCCAGCACACGTTTCTGGATGTGGGAGAGACGGCGGCGCCCGCGGTTCTTATGGCTTTCAGGTGAGTCCCCCAGCAGGACCCGTGTGATCCTCCGCGTCCAGCACCGGATATCCTGCCAGCGTTTCCTCACCTGGGGCAGGCGCCGCTTCCGACCATCCGCACTCCTCACGGCGCTGACGGCGTCCAGCCATATCTTCTCCTTGGCAGAGGCGTCTACCTGTGAGGATGGACAAGTGACACTACCTCAATACACCTGGCACATGTCACAGGGACACAGATTATAACACATTTGCTGTTTCCAACAAGGCATAGTATGCATCCAACGCATTGCACCTTTGTCATAGGGACATGATCCTCTGGGGGAAGGCCAAAAGCAGTACGTGCCATTTAAAGGACAGAGGTGGAATGAGGGCAACTACACAAGCAATGATCCAGGCTCACACTGTGCATCACACCCAGCCCTCCTGTCTCAGGGCACTGCTGTGAGTGTTAGGCACCCACCCCTCCTGTCTCAGGGGACTGCTGGGAGGACTCTGCACCCACCCCTCCTGTCTCAGGGCACTGCTGGGAGGACTCCGCACCCACCCCTCCTGTCTCAGGGCACTGCTGGGAGTGATAAGCCCCCACCCCTCCTGTCTCAGGGGACTGCTGGGAGGACTCTGCACCCACCCCTCCTGTCTCAGGGCACTGCAGGGAGGACTCCGCACCCACCCCTCCTGTCTCAGGGCACTGCTGGGAGTGATAGGCCCCCACCCCTCCTGTCTCTGGGCACTGCTGGGAGTGTTAGGCACCCACCCCTCCTGTCTCAGGGCACTTCTGGGAGGACTCTGCACACACCCCTCCTGTCTCAGGGCACTGCTGGGAGTGTTAGGCAACCACCCCTCCTGTCTCACGGCACTGCTGGGAGTGTTAGGCACCCACCCCTCCTGTCTCAGGGCACTGCTGGGAGGACTCTGCACCCATCCCTCCTGTCTCAGGGCACTGCTGGGAGACATCAGGCATTCCCCCCCCTGGGACCCCCCCTACAGTACATAGCAAGTGTGTCACACCTGGACACAATGGCAGAAGTCACAGTCACTAAAAAGGGACACAGTCTGTGCCAGTGGACACTGCACTCACCTGATAACCTGGTCGCCCATACAGCATGGGGTACCGTGGGAGGATCACATCCACCAAAGCCATGTTCTCCTCCAGGGTGAATGGCTGTGACCTCTCCACAGCCCTTGACATGGTTCCAGGGAATCAGTAGCAGCAGCTGGGTCGTGGAATACAAAGATGTGCAGGCAAGTGCTCCCTCATGGGACCTGCCTGCCTTATATCTGCCTTGCTGGCCCATCTCATGCACAGGAGTACAGAGTGATCGGTCACTCACATTTGCATCCTATGTTTCCTCCAATCCCTTCAAACCTAGCAGTCTGTGGGTTCTCAATCTGTTTTTTTCTCCTGCATGATGTCAGCCCCACAAACACATTGCAACAAAGTAGATTCATTCCAACTGACTTCTGCCATGCAGCTTCCTGAACAAATTCAAAATTTGAACTTGGTCTCCATGACAACCAGCATGCATGTAGGCCTTAATACTTGTCCCTCATGTGTCCCCTATGTAATTTTGAGCTTCACACACAGGTACGGCGCGTTCCGGGGCCCTAGGGCACCCCAAATGCATAGCAACGGCCCGTACACGCGTGCCTACGTTCACTATCACTCTGGGTGTCCTCGCGTATGCGTACTCGTAGTGGTACGGGCCGTACACGCGCCTGTACGCTCCCTATCACTATGTGTACGCATACGCGAGGACACCCAGAGTGATATGGAGCGTACAGGCGTGTGTACGGTCCGTACCACTACGAGTACGCATACGCGAGGACACCCAGAGTGGTAGGACCGGACACGCGCCTGTACGCTCCATATCACTATGGGTGTTCTCGCGTATGCGTACACGTAGTGATAGGGAGTGTAGAGGCGTGTGTACGGTCCGTACCACTACGAGTACGCATACGCGAGGACACCCAGAGTGATAGGGAGCATACAGGCGTGTGTACTGTCCGTACCACTACGAGTACGCATACGCAAGAACACCCATAGTGGTAGGGCCGTACACGCGCCTGTACGCTCCATATCACTATGGGTGTTCTCGCGTATTCGTACACGTAGTGATAGGGAGCGTACAGGCACGTGTACGGCCCGTACCACTACGAGTACGCATACGCCAGAACACCCATAGTGGTAGGGCCGTACACGCGCCTGTACGCTCCATATCACTATGGGTGTTCTCGCGTATGCGTACACGTAGTGGTACGGACTGTAAACATGGCTGTACGCTCACCATCACGATGGGTACACATACGGCAGCACTCCCATATTGATATTGGCACGTACACAGGCCCTCTTAGCAGCAGTACGGCGGTTTTCACACATCACAGTGGTGACAGGCAGCACACAGGAAGGAATAGGGCGGACATACTTGTCCATGGATGGACATCAAGGCATTGTCTGTGCATTACTACATGTGTGGGGCACAGGTGTGACAGGCTGTGATGTGGAACATTACTCCTGAGTCGAGAAGGCACCAGATGTATGATGAGATGTGTACAGATGTAATGTGTGACGGTGCAATGTGTGCCAGGCATGCCCTTGACTCCTTTGACATGTGTGCATGTCGTACTGCACACTTGGGATGAGCGTCACTGGCATGGCACGGACACCAACACACGGAAGTGTCCCCTGATGCCCGGTACAGGGGTTACCAGACATGACTTGTCACTACCCACGGTGCACGATGTGACTATGTCATGTATGTGTGGGGGCTTCCCATTAGGTTGATGTTGGAGCACCCTCAAAAGCTGCAGCTGTTGCAGCAACCAACATGTGTATGTGTGTAGATTGACATTGGACACTGTTCCGCACACCATGCCACATGTGGTATCGGATGTGAGGTGCGTATGTATGCATGGGACACGGAGTAGCGTGACAAGGACATGTCTGCATCCTCTCAATGAAGGTGTGGTGAGTCATGACATGTGCACCTTCATGGCAAGGTGTGTGGGCTGTCCTAGTGTAATGTCATGTGACCTGTGTCTCTAGTGTTCCGCTACCAGTCTCTGCAATCGGCATCCTACTTCTGCTGATGTGTGGGTGTATGTCACTCCTGTGTTGCGTCTGGCTGTTCACTTGCACTGGGACACAGCTAATCCCATGGCATGGCATGTGGAGGTTCTCAATCTCCGTGTGTAGCTGGGTCTTGGTAGGAGTGTCACCTGGCAGCCATACGTGTCCAGGGCATGTGGCACATACCTGACTCCGTATGTAGCATATGTGTATAGACAGATTAACATGTGCTCAGTACAAATTATTTGTTGTTGTGGGGCACTCACTCTTCCGTGTCACTTCCAAATTCCTGCAGAGCGCCGCCTCTTCCCCGAGCAATTCCGGACTTGGCTGCCATGCGGGAGAATGATCGGATCCGGTGCTACCGCTTCCCCCAACAGTTGATTCTGGAGTTGACGGCGAGACTGGCACCACACCTGCAACCGCTGCACAGGTGTCCTACGGCACTGACACCCAAGCTGAAGGTAATGGCAGCCCTACATTTTCTAGCCACGGGTACCTTTCAAAATACCATAGCTCATGTTGGTGGCATGTCCCAGAGCATGTTCTGCCGTGTGCTGCATGATTTCTTAGAGGCCATGTTGATTCACCTGGATGACTTCATCAAGTTCCCAACCCCTGAACAGCTGACTGGGGTCAAGCGTGGATTCTATGCCCTGGGAGGGATGCCCCATGTCATTGGGTCCATTGATGGGACACATGTAGCTTTGGTACCACCACACGCACGGGAGGTAGCGTACCGCAATCGGAAGCACTACCACTCCATCAATGCCCTTGTGGTGTGTCTGTCCAACATGGTGATTTCACATGTCTGTGCTCGTTTTCCAGGATCAGCACACGATGCCTACATCATGAGGCGTAGCAGGGTGCCTGAAATGATGATGCAGCTGCGCAACGAACGAGCACGTGTTGTTGGTGGGTACAGTCTGTCTGTCCTGTATTTTGCATAGCCTACCAGCACGACCGCTTCACCAGTTCTAACGATGTCCATGTGCTTCCCATGTAGGGGATGCTGGCTATCCCAACATGCCATGGCTGCTCACACCTCTCCGCAACCCCATCACGCCGGCCCAGCTCCGCTACAACACCGCCCATGGCCGGACAAGGCGAGTGATAGAGAGGACGTTTGGCCTGCTGAAGAGCCGATTTCGGTGCCTCCACAAGACCGGCGGCGCGCTCCCATATGCCCCTGCGAAGGTCTGCAAAATCTTCATGGTCTGCTGCATGCTGCACAACATGGCAGTTGAGAAAGCTGTGCCACTCATCCTGGATCAACATGACGAGGACCATCCACTCGTGGAGGACGAAGGGCTTGGCAATGGGGCTAGTGATGTGGAGGATGTGGAGCGGCAAGAGGACATCCGGACTCGGCTCATACGCGACTTCTTTGCTTAGTGGTGAGTACCAGTGTCTGAGTGTGCACGCATTGGTCCCCGTGTGGCATGTGTTGTGATGTGTGTCTCCACCTGCATGTATGGCACGTGAGTCAGAGGTGTGTGTGTGTGGGTGTGTCACTGGAGTGATGGTGCCAGTGATGATTGTATTTCCCCAGTCATAATTGTGACCTAGCATGTTGTCATCCATACATGTGTCGAGTAAATGCACATGCAAGTGGCTGTGCTTTTTGTGGCTGACTTCTTGTGTGTCTCTCTTCCCCAGGTACTTGCTCATGCCGTCTGCTGCTTGCATTGTTGTGGCACTGCTATTCCTCATGGACACGTCATCGTGTGCTGACTCAGCGTTACAGGCACGGACACATTTGGAAGTCTCCATAGGGTAAGGGATGCATCAGGGGTGTATTGGGTGTGGCAGTTGTTCACGATGTATGCACACTGCCCCTGTCGATGTTTGGTTCCTCTGCAGACATGTAGCATCACCATGGTACACATAACATGCAGCTGGGTACACCTGAATAGATGGTCAGACTTGTTGACAGTCATCAGTGATGGGATAGTGGATTGTGATGATGGCATCAATGTGTGTAACACTGCCCTCGGTCACATACGGTTTGCATTGGCTTGACATGGTGTGGGACTTCTACATCAGCGGATCAATGGTGTATGGCAGTCTCTCCGTGAGCAGCTGTGGGTGTTTAGCTGTTGGCCGACAATTGTGTGCCAGTTCCATGGCTATCACGCATTTGTGCTGCAGAAGGGGGGTGCCAGTGTTGGACCCACATGTTACTCCACATGAAGTGTTCATGTGTACTTCAAGTTGCCTCTGCAATCCCGAAAACATGACTAATGAAGGTGTCCCTATGCCTCCAAGGTGCCTCTTCTCAGTCAATGCTGGTGTGTTGCCACGGTGCATCCAGCATGTCTGGCATGGTTTCCCCTGATAGTGGCTATGTGTCTATGTGTTGAGTAGCAAGATGCAAGCTGTGTGTGTGGGCTGAGACTGTGTATTATGCATGATGTCCATGACTGTGTGGGTATTGTGAAATGTGCCATCCCCATGCATCCAACGTTGGCCAGGCCCCCATTCTCTGCATCCACCGGACTCAAGCTTGCAGGACATGGTTCTGCCACCTGTCTACACATACCTGGGTGCCCCCTAGGACACTGGACTGGATCCCTCACCTCTGCGCATGACTGTTGCTGTACTCAATGTGTCTGTCAGCACGGTTGTGCGGCCACCCCCTCAGCTGGTTGGGCCCATCATGGGTGTGTGTGGTGCTCCATGTCTGTCTTGCCTAATACACTGTGGCCCGTGTGTCCTGTGCCAGACTCAGGCTCCAGGGTGTGGATGGTTGAAGTCAAAAGAGAACTCAGGCATGTTTAGACTTTACAAGACACATGTAAGGTAATAATGCAACCAGCAGGCATCTTCTCTTCATGGTGTGAATTTTTATTTTTGGGGGGGTGGGGGGGGGGGGGGGGGTATGACGTGAGGGGCTTTCCGGGAGTTTGGAATCCAAAGTTCAGTAGGGGAGTTGGTGTCCTTGCCATTGGAAATCCTCAGAGTCCATGCCACGGTCTTTGTCCACATTGGTCAGACAGTGACCAGCAAGGCCATGTGGCAGAGAATGTCTCTTGATGCTGTGATGCTGTTGCTCCAGTGGGCCAGGTGCCAGGCCAGGTGTCCTGGGAGATGGTGATGTAGCACCGACCCTCACGGTCCTTTCCGTGGACGACCCGGCCTCCTGCGGGGACCCTCAGCAGCAGGCCGTGACGATGTTTGGGATGCTCCATCGGATGTTTCCTCCTCCTCCTGATCCCTCCCTGTGGGTGGTGATGTTCTACGCCTTCTGGAACAGGGAGGGTTGCCCATGTTGTCGGCCATCCGACGGGGTGTATCGTGAATCCCCTGGAACACCGTCACTTGCTCAGCCTGTCTGTCCTCCATCCTCCGTTGGTGTTGCAGTAGACAGGCATGTTGCTCCGCATGTTGCTGGGCCTGCTGGGTCTTTATCTCATCGAGGCTCCCCTTGATCTCATTGAGGGTGGACACAACCTGGGCCATGCCCGTGGTGTCCTGCCGGTATGTGTCCATGATGTTACGGACATGGGCAAATACCGGTTCCCCAGCCAACTGGTCAGGCTCGCGCCTCCGCCGTCCTCCACTCCCACCACCCCTGCCCACTTGCACCTGGCCTGCCCTTGTGGGCACATCGGGTCTCCGGGACCCCTGAGGGGTGGCATTGGCGTTGTCGCCTGCCTCCTCCTGGGTGCCCGGGACACCGTGTCCCTCCTGGCCAGCTTGGCTGCTTTGTGGTGGTGGGGCAGGGATCCTGGGTGTCTCCTGGGATGTGGCAGGAGTGGGGGTGGTGGTTGGCCCCGTTGTACCTGACGCAGGTGCTGCAGGTGGTTGGACACCAGAGGGGCCAGGTTGGTCGGGGTCGTCCACAGAGTGGTGAGAGTCGTCGCTGCCGGTGGGATCGGGCTCCCGTAGATCCGGGTCCTGTGAGTCTTCCCCCCCAGTGTTGGGGGGTGAACCACGACGTTGACCTGTGTGTGAGAGAGACAATGTTAATTTTGGTCTATGCAACATCCATGTTTCATCAGTTTCAACGTTGGCACATTTCCTCTTGGAATTAGGATCTGTCTTGCATTCCACTCACAGTGCACTTGTGCATGGGTGTGTCCCTTGGGCACCACTTTGGCCCCTTTAACTATGTGTGGCACAGTCTTACTTGCTGCGTCAAGTGTGACTGCAGTCAGCAGTGGAGTGGGCAGGTGTGGCGAGCCATGCATTGGCGCCTTCCGTGTAGCACTGTACATGTGCACATGGAGTGGATCCACACACTTATATAATGCAGGTAGCTGTCGTTGTGCTTGTGAACAGGTTGTGACATGGCCCTGTGTTTTGCCATGGAGAAGAGGGGGGTTCTGGCACTGGCCACCCTTGGCTACATGCACGCAGTCTACCTGCTGACGAGCAGACATTCCCACACACCACACGGCTGATTTGCTCTCCCTGTGTCTCCCTCCCTCTCTGTCCCCCTCTCCCTCCCTCTGTGTGTCAGCCTCCTCCCTCTGTCCGTGTCCCTGTGTCTCCCTCCCTCTCTGTCCCCCTCTCCCTCCCTCTCTGTCCCCCTCTCCCTCCCTCCGTGTGTCAGACTCCTCCCTCTGTCCGTGTCCCTGTGTCTCCCTCCCTCTCTGTCCCCCTCTCCCTCCCTCAGTGTGTCAGCCTCCTCCCTCTGTCCATCTCCCTGTGTCTTCCTCCCTCTCTGTCCCCCTCTCCCTCCCTCTCTGTCCCCCTCTCCCTCCCTCCGTGTGTCAGCCTCCTCCCTCTGTCCGTGTCCCTGTGTCTCCCTCCCTCTCTGTCCCCCTCTCCCTCCCTCCGTGTGTCAGCCTCCTCCCTCTGTCCGTCTCCCTGTGTCTCCCTCCCTCTCTGTCCCCCTCTCCCTCCCTCTCTGTCCCCCTCTCCCTCCCTCCGTGTGTCAGCCTCCTCCCTCTGTCCGTGTCCCTGTGTCTCCCTCCCTCTCTGTCCCCCTCTCCCTCCCTCCGTGTGTCAGCCTCCTCCCTCTGTCCGTGTCCCTGTGTCTCCCTCCCTCTCTGTCCCCCTCTCCCTCCCTCTCTGTCCCTCTCTCCCTCCCTCTGTGTGTCAGCCTCCTCCCTCTGTCCGTGTCCCTGTGTCTCCCTCCCTCTCTGTCCCCCTCTCCCTCCCTCCGTGTGTCAGCCTCCTCCCTCTGTCCGTCTCCCTGTGTCTCCCTCCCTCTCTGTCCCCCTCTCCCTCCCTCTCTGTCCCCCTCTCCCTCCCTCTGTGTGTCAGCCTCCTCCCTCTGTCCGCGTCCCTGTGTCTCCCTCCCTCTCTGTCCCCCTCTCCCTCCCTCTGTGTCCCCCTGTCCCTCCCTCTGTGTGTCACCCTCTGTCACCTCAGCCCAGCTTCCTGGGCACACACTGTTAGCAGATCTTTGAATGGCCCTTGGCTTGTTGATGTGAGTTTGTTTCTGATCTCCAGGCACCCATTGGGTGTAGTGTCTGTCTCTGCGCTGCTGCTGTGGTGGTGTGTGCTGCCACTCTTTCACAATGTTGGCTGTTCATTAGCTGCTGTCATGTGCAAAACAGTGCCTTCACCCCCATGTGTTGATGCAAGGTGTCCGCCATTTGCTGGCGAGTCTTTCCTGTGTGGGGACACAGTGTTTGTATGGCTGTGACCTAGGCCATATGGGCAGAGGGCATTGTTGTCTGCTTCTGAGTTGCACTATGTGAATTTTGGGGCCCACCCTCCCGCCATCCGGGTTACCGTGTCATGTGTTGGTGTCTTCTGTGGCCTGTGACTTGACATTGTCCAGCTGGGTGCATGGGGCATGGTGGCGGCAGTGGCATGTGCGTGTTCATGGAGTGTGGTTGAGTCATGCGATAGCTTGGGGTGGTTGCGTGCCTGTTAGTGATTTTGGTTGTAGATGACGTTCCCCCCATGTGAGGTGCGTTGTTTGTGTACTCACCCGGGTCTCGGAGTCCTCCTAATCCTTCGACTGCCTCCACCGGCTGTATGGCCATCCCCCTCTCCTCCCAGGGCTGGTAGTGTACGGGTCTGCGGGAGGGCCCTCCTCCAGTGGCGTTGGCCTGGTTGTGTTCCTCCAGCATCTTGGCTCGGACCCTCCTCCGCAGATCGTACCACCTGGCTTGACATTCATGCCTGGTCCTTCTGGTGTCCGCAACAGCATTCACAGCATCGACGATGGTCTGCCACATGGCTGTTTTTGCTGCCATGTTGATCTGTCTGACCAATGTTCCAAAGAGCTGTGGCTCGACTCTGAGGATTTCATCAACAAGGACCTCCAACTCTCGGTTACTGAACTTTGGATTCTTGTTAGTGGGCATGGTGAGGGGTGTGGGTGTGGATGGTGGGGGGGTGTGTGGATAGTTGTGGGTGTGTGGGTGTGGTTGTGCAGGTGTGTGTGTGTGTGAATGTGATGAGGGGGTGTTTGTGAAGGTGGTTGTGTGAAGGTGTGCAAGTGTAAGGTGTGGTGAAGCTTGTAGTATGGTTCTGTGGTGTCTGGCAGCAGTGAGTCTGTTGCAAAGGCTCATGGTTTGTGTGTGTGGGCCCTTTTTATTGGTCCATTGGTGGGTGTGGCTGTGTTTGAAGTTTGGGTGGGTGTGTTATAAGGAGTGGTGGTGTTTTGGGCCTCTGTTTGTTTTTGGCAGTTGCAGGTCAGTGAATGTGTTTTTTTAGTGTTTGTTGGACATGTTTTGTAGCTTTCTGTCATTCGAATGGTGTATTCTTGTGTTGTTTTGGTTTGTCCTGGTTGTGTACGTGCGTTTTTAGCGTGTGTACGGTGTGTACATGGGCCATTTGGTTGTACGGTGCTGTCCTTGTGTGTGGCTTGGTACGACTCATACATGCGGTTGTGATGTTGGGGCCTGGGGTGCGCTCCGTACTTAGGAGGTTGTGGTGGGGGTGCGACTCTGACGTACACGGGTGTACATACAGGGGGGTAGGACACGTACAGGGGTGGGGGTACGACTCGAACGTACAGGAGTGTATATACACGGGGGTAGGACACGTACAGGGGTGGGGGTACGACTCGAACGTACAGGGGTGTACATACACGGTGGTACGACACGTACAGGGGTGGGGGTACAACTCGAACGTACAGGGGTGTACATACACGGGGGTAGGACACGTACAGGGGTGGGGGTACGACTCGAACGTACAGGGGTGTACATACAGGGGGGTACGACACGTACAAGGGTGGGGGTACAACTCGAACGTACAGGGGTGTACATACACGGGGGTAGGACACGTACAGGGGTGGGGGTACGACTCGAACGTACAGGGGTGTACATACAGGGGGGTACGACACGTACAGGGGTGGGGGTACGACTCGAACGTACAGGGGTGTACATACACGGGGCTACGACACGTACAGGGGTGGGGGTACGACTCGAACGTACAGGGGTGTACATACACGGGGGTACGACACGTACAGGGGTGGGGGTACGACTCAAACGTACAGGGGTGTACATACAGGGGGGTACAACACGTACAGGGGTGGGGGTATGACTCGAACGTACAGGGGTGTACATACATGGGGGTACGACACGTACAGGGGTGGGGGTACGACTCGAACGTACAGGGGTGTACATACACGGGGGTAGGACACGTACAGGGGTGGGGGTACGACTCGAACGTACAGGGGTGTACATACACGGGGGTAGGACACGTACAGGGGTGGGGGTACGACTCAAACGTACAGGGGTGTACATACACGGGGGTACGACACGTACAGGGGTGGGGGTACGACTCGAACATACAGGGGTGTACATACACGGTGGTACGACACGTACAGGGGTGGGGGTACGACTCGAACGTACAGGGGTGTACATACATGGTGGTACGACACGTACAGGGGTGGGGGTACGACTCGAACGTACAGGGGTGTACATACACGGGTGGGGGTTCGAGACGTACACGGGTGTACATACAGGGGGGTGTGTACATTAACTGGGAGTACGACTCGAACAGTATGGGTGCTGGGGGGAGTGTTGGGCGCGTATGCGGGCACATGTCTCCATGGTTGCAATGGGAGTTCGGTGCGGACGGTGTTTTTACCATACGATTGTGAGATCGGACGCACGGGTTGGATCGTGATTCCTCGGTCGGACTTCACTTTTCACATTTGTACGGTAAATCGTCCGAGGACGTGTCGGACACATTTTCCGACCCGAGGACGTGTGGGGAAATATTCCGAATGCGGTTCGTATGGACTTTTTACCATGCGAATCGTGATTGCCAGTTTGTACGGCACTTGTACGATTCGTACGGTAAAAAGACCGGATACGAGTCGTACGGGCTATTTTTTCACCGGATCGTGATCGGCACCTATGTATTTTTGCAGCTGCCCTATACTTGATTATTCATTATGAATGTATGCATTTATTGACTGCCTGTGTTTTTCTCTTGCTTGAAATAAAAATTTAAAAAAATAGAATTCACATATAAAATTTGGCTGAGTGTATATTTTGTTGCATGAATAAAAACAGAATTGTCTGTAGTTCATTCTTCCTTCGTCTGTGTTTTGTCAGCAAATTTCAGAGTAGTGTGAAAATCAATGTTTAAGACTATTTTAATGACATCCCTAAAGTCAACTTGTCTCTTTACTCTAGATTTTGGCAACTGCTCTTAACTTTGGGTAGACTAAACACATTGACTAAAATAGTAGATATGAAGTCACGAAAACTCACCTTTAGATAAATGGAAACAAGCAAAATGAAAAGTGTTGTCCCATATCTTTCTTCTGAAATGTGCAAAAGTGATCTGTACTAAGAAAATGCTCACTTACTCACAAAAACTACTCAATCACACAGATAAAATAGTATTATATTTCCCACTACACACAAGGCTCACTATGCAAATATTATCATATTCACAAAAAAACGCAAAATGGAACCACTTACAATGGTGGACAAATTTAAAAAGCGTCACATTATGTGGAGCCTCTGTAGACTCAGATTTCTCAAGAAGTATGTGATCGTAATATATTACAACTACATAATAATAAGAATGTGGCTGTCCACGCTAGAAGTGGGGTGGTCCCTTTAAAGGATCTATTAATAAAGAGAAAGCTGGTGCCAGCAGCTCTTTGCATGTGGGAACAACACACCTGGTGCACTTTGTACAACAGTGCAGGATTAACCAGAAGATAAGAGATAACACCACTAGATTGCATAGAACAATTATTGAATGATGAGGGAGGTAGTTTCTTTCTGTTAGGTGCCATCTAAGAGAAAATGAAACAGCACATGGGATTTGGAATGCTACAACCAACTACCTAATGATCCTACAAAAGAAATAGAAACTAATCTGACAATGAACTTACAGAAGTGGCATGAGAAAGGTCTAATAGACATAGAGGAACAAAAATATCTTAAATGCGATCATCCAACCATGGCAACATTCTACTGCCTACCTAAAATTCATAAGAGCAGAGAAAACCGTCCGGGGACACCAATCGTCTCTGCAAATGGCTCGTTACTAGAACCGATTTCGAATTACATCGACCACTTCTTGGCACCCTTAGTCAAAGATCTTAGTTCCTACCTACGTGATACTATGGATCTTCTACAGAAATTAGAAGGAGTCACATGGCAACCAACCTTTAAACTCGTTACAATGGATGTGATTTCATTGTATACAAACATTGAACATTCATTTGGAATCCAGGCTTGCAAATATTTTCTAGGCAAAAGAAATATTCAATACTATCAGCATAACACCATGCTAATTGAAATGATCACTCTATGGGAGGACAACTATATTTTTTTGTTTAATAAACACATTTTAAACAAATCAAGGGATGTGCCATGGGCTTTTCTTTCTCCCCCAATTATGCCAATCTAACAATGGGATGGTTTGAAGAACAACTGGCCTGGGCCCCAGAAAATGATGAATTCTTGGAAAAAACTGTTTTATGGCTTTGTTTTATAGACGATCTGCTGATCATCTGGGATGGCACAGAATCAGAATTCAAAAGATATTTTGAAAAACTGAATAACAATGTATCTAAACTGAAATTTACCTTTGAGATCAGTGCCAAAAAAGTAACATTCCTGGATACAAACATCTATGTGGAAAACAACTCCCTCCATGCAACATTACATCGCAGGCCCCTTTATTTTTGCTACAGCAACATGTATATAGTAGTGTGTGTTATGTTTTTAGTACATGGACCAAAAACATTTTAGATATCATTTGGCCTTACAGGGATGATGTTTACAAAACAATATTGAAATATGAAGACTGGTAATTTTGTACCAGATATTAAAATATAATTAACAGTTTTAATATATAATTGCTTTCATTAAGGTAGTAGTCTGTCAGGAAGCCATTATTAACAAACTTGTAGTGAGTGGAATGCACAGTATGACATATTTGTATGATCCACTGTGTACATTTGTCTTTTTTACAATCCCTTGATTGTTTTTTTCCAACTGTTTAATGATGATGCTTCATAGAGACCACTGTTGAAAGTAAAGAATATGAAAGCTGAAAACTACTAAAAAAACAGTAAAACATTCCTCATATTCAAATTGAAATTCTAATACATTTTTCTCTGTTTATATTTTTTTCACAGTGGTTGGAGAGCGGGATATATTATGTGTGTCAAATGACTAATCTAGTGATGGATTAATCGAGTCACTACTTATATACTCATCACATCATTCAAAAACTACACTTGCACTCATGCAATGACACCCCGGTAGTACCCATTTAGTCAACCAGTCACCCACATACTACCTATGCATTTATTCAATAGGTTCACTGATAGAATATCGAAGCCCAAAATATCCCCATACACAACTATCGACTCCTAAATATCGATGTCAAAAATATCGACATCCTATATTTATAATGGTAATAAAATATCGGGAAAAAAATATTGATGTAAAAAATATTGATGTGCTAGATATCATGTATTTATATATATAAAAAATAATGTTAAATATATTGAACAATAAAATTAACTTGACATTTTTTTATTTGGATTTAATGTACATTTTGACAAATATAAGAAACAAATGAAATTAAAAAAAATGTAAATATGCAAATCTAAAATGTAATAAATATATATATATATATATATATAGATAGATAGATAGATAGATAGATAGATAGATAGATAGATAGATAGATAGATAGATAGATAGATAGATATATTTTATTCCAGTTTACAAAGTGAAGCGCGCTCTCAGAAGGGTAAATCAACCAGCGATCTTTATTCCGACGTTACGCGTTTCGAGAGTGAACTCTCTTGATCATATATTTACTTTTAAACAATCAATAAACCAATAATTTTAATTTGTTTTAAAATGTAATAAATATAAAAAAGTAAACAAATATATATATAAACATACACCTATAACATAAAATCTAAAACTTTATATTATAAATTAAAACATTAAAATATTTAATAGTTTTTAAACTTACATTTTGCACTCCTTTGAGTGCAACAGTAGAGAAAGAGTTGGATAGCGGATAGGTAAAAATTATTATTCCCACTCCAGTGAGTGCAACATTAGGGAAAGTGTTGGATAGCGGAGGGGTGAAAATTACTATTCCCACTCCAATGACTGCAATAGTAGGAAAAGTGTTGGAAAGCGGAGGGGTAAAGATCACTATTCCCACTCCAGTGAGTGCAGCAGTAAGGAAAGTGTTGCATAGCGGAGGGCGGAGGAGATAAAATTACTATTCCCACTCCAGTGAGTGCAACAGTAAGGAAAGTGTTGGATAGCAAAGGGGAAAAAATACTATTCCCACTGCAGTGAGTGCAACAGTAGGGAAAGTGTTGGATAGCGGAGGGGTAAAACGTAATATTCCCACTCCAGTGAGTGCAACATTAGGGAAAATGTTTGATAGCAGAGGGGTAAAAAGTACTATTCCCACTCCAGTGAGTGCAACAGTAGGGAAAATGTTTGATAGCGGAGGGGTAAAAATTACTATTCCCACTCCAGTGAGTGCAACAGTAGGGTAAGTTTTGGATAGCAGAGGGGTAAAAATTACTATTACCAGTCCAGTGCGTGCAATAATAGGGAAAGTGTTGGATAGTGGAGGGGTAAAACTTGCTATTCCCACTCCAGTGAGTGCAACAGTAGGGAATATGTTTGATAGCGGAGGGGTAAAAATTACTATTCCCACTGCAGTGAGTGCAACAGTAGGGAAAATGTTGGATAGCGGTGGGGTAAAAATTACTATTGCCACTCCAGTGAGTGCAACAGTAGAGAAAGCGTTGGAGAGCAGAAGGTTAAAAAATACTATTCACACTCCAGTGAGTGCAACAATAGGAAAAGTGTTGGATAGCGGTGGGGTAAAAAATACTATTCCCACTCCAGTTAGTGCAACAATAGGGAAAGTGTTGGATAGCAGAGGGGTAAAAATGTATATTCCCATTGAAGTTAATTCAAAATTAAAAACAAACAAGATATCAACTACAACACAAAAGATGTTAAAAAGCAAAAAAAGAAAACATATATAAAAATATTAAAAATTACAAACGACAGAAACATTTCATAATGTAAAAAAAATCAAAACATTACCTACAAAGATTATTTTTTTTTAAATGTAAATATAATTTACAAACAAATACCTATTTTAATAGAAATTAATTTTAATCAAAAACATTAATTGTTACATAAATGTAATCTTTTTTATTTCCTACCCTATAGCACCACAAAATTCACAGCACATATCTACATTTTTTTTAAAAAGTGTACCTCCATAATTAACATAATTAGGTATCAATTAAAAAATATTATTAATTAAAAAGCAAATTAAAACAGATACAAATTAATTTACTCACCAATCGTTACCTCTAGAAAACCACAATCCACACACAAAATGGAAATAAACAATTAACATAAATATTTATCAATTAATGAATTAATATAATGATTAACTAATTATTAATTAATTAAATCTAAATTACTTTTCACCCTCTACCCCAATAAACACAACACACACCTACAATCATTACACAATTTCCATAACTAATTTTACATTAATAAATTAAGATCAATTAACAACTTAATAATTAATTTAAAATAATTTACTTCCCACCCTTTACTACTATAAACCCCACAACTCACATCTCAAATAATTACACAATTTCCATATTACGTTTTTAGTTATCCAATTAGCATTAATTTACAAATAATTATTAATTAATTCTAAATAAATTACTTCCCACCCTATTCCCCATAAACCCCACCAACCATTCCTAAAAAAATGACACAGTTAACGCAATTAATTAACAATTTATTAATTAATTAATAATAATTAACAAGCAATTGATAAATAATTGTTATTAAATTAATTCCCACAATTAACACTATAAAATATCAAATAAATCAATATTAATATATATAAAAATATATAAAATTATCAATTCATTTATTAAAATTTAATTACTTCCCACCCTATTCCCCTAGAAACCCAGAACCCGCTCCTAAAAAAATGACACAATTAAAATATTTACCAATTAAATAATAATAATTAACAACCAATAATAAATAATTAATAATAAATACATTCCCACAGAAAATAGTATAAAATATCATTTAAATACATATTAATAATTAAAAATATTAATAATTTAACTATGGTTAAATTTTGATTATAATTAAATTACCTCCCTCCCTATTCCCCTATAAACCCACATCCCGCTCCTAAAAAAATACACAATTAACATAATTACTAATTAATTCATTAATAAAAATGAACAACAAATTAATAATTTATTAATGATAAATCAATTCCCACAATTAACACTATGAAATCTAAATTAAATATTAATAAATACAAAATAATAATTAATTTATTATAATTAAATTACTTCCCACCCTATTCCCCTATAAACTTACAACCCACTACAAAACGCAAAATGTAATTAACATTACATTAATAGCTACTAAAAATGTAACACATATATTAAAAAACAAAAGCAATACTTGTACAAAAAATAGATCACATACTTTTAAGATACATACTAAAATACATAACATTAATTAAAAAATCGATATTGTAAACAACCATATTCATGCAACTGATACTAATGACTTTGATATTTTCAAAAACTATATTTCTTACCTTAAAGTCTATATTCTTGACCACGATATTCTTGCTGTCGATATTTCTGTATCACGATTTGTCTATGTTGACATTTAAAACGCGATATTCTGTCTGTGCACCAATTCAATAACCCAGGCTATTCCCATGCACTCATCCATCACCCAGGCACTATCCATGCACTCATCCAAACAATCAGACACTACTCTTGCACTCATTCAATCACTCGGGCACTACTCTTGCTCCCATCATATCACTCCGGTACTGCTCTTGCACTCATCCATTCACCCGGGTACTACACTTGCAGTTATCCAGTCACCCAGGCAGTACCCATGGAGTCATCCATTCACCCATGCACTACCTAGTCAGCCATGCAATCATCCAAGCTCTGCGCTTTTCTCATCCATTTACTCAGGCACTACACGTGCACTCATCCATTCACCAAGGCACTACACTTGCACATATCCTTTGATCCAGGCACTGCATTTGCACTCATGCAATCATCCAGGCAGTACACTTGCACTCATACAATCACTCAGGCACTACCCATGCAGTCATGGAATCACACAGGCACTGCATTTGCAACCATTCATTCACCCAGGCACTACACTTGCACTGATGCATTCACCCAGGCACTGCACTTGTACTCATTTTTTCACCAAGGCACTGCACTTGCACTCATTCATTCACCCAGGCACTGCACTTGCACATATCCATTTACCCAGGCACTACCCATGCACTCATCCATTCACTCAAGCACTACCCATGCAATCATCCAGGCACTGCACTTGCACTCATACAATCACACAGGCACTGCCCATTCACTCAACCATTCACCCAAGCACTGCAGTCGTAGTCATCCATTCACCTGTTATGTTTCATAGGGTACCCCAATATAGGCTTGAGTAGTATCCTAACCCTTCACCTAAATTCCATACCATTACACTACATAACGGTTTTGTCATGGAACGTTTACCTAGTTAAGCACTGTATAATATGTTGTATGGTTTTCCGTGAAACCTAGCCTCATTAATTATGCATGAAGATTCTCAGAATCAAAGCAGGATTACCATCTTCCTCATAATAACTATGTATAAGGGTCATCCCTTCTGTTATCCTCGGCCGACATGACACAGCAAAGTAGAATCCACTGAGGGTACCTTTTGGGTATATATACAGCATATCTTTGCCAGGGCAGGAAGAGGAGAAAGACTTCCATGCTGAGACAATGACGTGAGACGCTGAGGTTCCTGCATGTAGACACTCCCGCTCGCAGTGGTCTGACATCCCTTGCGGGGTGTCCATCTTGAGATCAAGACGGGGTCACACAGTCTCTCACTTCAGGTAATGGGTTTGGCGTCAGCCTAGGGGGATTTTTGGCTCCACACCTACATACATGCTAGGTACACTTAGGTACATCTAGTTAGGGTTGTATCATAGGAGTACGCATTACTATTGCCATGTATTTATATGCTTGCATATATCCATTGTTTTAGCACTATGGTAGAAATCTACCAGCCGTTTACTCTGTTGGTGCTTATAATCCTTTATATCTGTTTCTGTCTTATGGTTCGTTCAGCACACCTATTTTACACTAGAATGACGCTGTTCAATAAATACTTATTGAAAACGTCCCCAACGTTTATTTCTGTAATTCTCTCTGAGAAAAAGGGAGCACGAGTGACTGAACGAGAAGTACTGTACTGCTTCCGTGATCACTGATGGGACAGGGTTGTCATGTTCAATAGTTGCCAGGAACAATTCTCTCCTTGAAAGAGGAGTTTACAGTAGCACTGTGAGCTAGCTAGGAATACAGGCGAACATACCCAGTGGGGGTATCTGGAATCAGTCTGGACACCAATCCCACAGTCTATGTTGTCTAAATGCGCAGATCTTATATAGGTTTATAGGAACTACACGACACACCCAGGCACTATCAATCAATAAATCAATACATAACTTTATTCGGAGGCAGTTAGCCGTCCATTAAAGCAATATATAAAACAATACAAGATTAAAAAATATAAAAATACAATTCATGTCATCGGGTCAAAGTACATGCCCAGTTCGACAGGAGGACCACATAAATGATAAGAATTTAAAATGAGATACAATGCCACTATATAACGTTAACAGAAGTCAAATGTATCTCAGTAGAATCGACAAAATATAAAAGACCTTCACGTCTAAATGGATTGTTTCCCGCATTCACACCAGGCGTACTACAGCACAGTGGGCTGAAATTCAGCAAAACTAGAGCAAAGAAGGGGGGACAAAAACTGCAAAATGGGTCCGCCATGCACTCCCCATCTACCCCAGTGAACAGACTGAGATTTTTTCAATTGTAGGGACATAGAATGATAGTAGATAAACAATAAATGAAATGTACTTGGTGCAGAGAACACCACCCAGCATTACAGCATGAAATACACTTTGGTGCCAATTACGATCTGGTAAAAAAATTCCCCGTGCGACTCGTATCCGGTCTTTTTACCGTACGAATCGTACAAGTGCCGTACGAACTGGCAATCACGATTCGCATGGTAAAAAGTCCATACGAACCGCATTGGGAATATTTCCCCACACGTCCTCGGGTCGGAAAATGTGTCCGACACGTCCTCGTATGATTTACCGTACAAATGTGAAAGGTGAAGTCCGACCGAGGAATCACGATCCATCCCGTGCGTCCGAGGCCACAACCGTATGGAAAAAACACCATCCGCACCGAACTCCCATAGCAACCATGGAGACATGTGCCCGCATATGCGCCCAACACTCCCCCCAGCCCCCGTACGTCCGACACGTACCCCCCGTGTATGTACACCCCCACCCGTGTATGTACACCCCTGTACGTTCGAGTCCTACCCCCACCCCTGTACGTGTCGTACCACCGTCTATGTACACCCCCCACCCCTGTACGTGTCGTACCACCGTCTATGTACACCCCCCCACCCCTGTACGTGTCGTACCACCGTCAATGTACACCCCAGTACGTTTGAGTCGTACCCCCACCCCTGTACGTGTCGTACCACCGTGTACCTACACCCCAGTATGTTCGAGTCGTACCCCCACCCCTGTACGTGTCGTACCACCGTCTATGTACACCCCCCCACCCCTGTACGTGTCGTACCACCGTCTATGTACACCCCCCCACCCCTGTACGTGTCGTACCACCGTCAATGTACACCCCAGTACGTTCGAGTCGTACCCCCACCCCTGTACGTGTCGTACCACCGTCTATGTACACCCCCCACCCCTGTACGTGTCGTACCACCGTCTATGTACACCCCCCCACCCCTGTACGTGTCGTACCACCGTCTATGTACACCCCAGTACGTTCGAGTCGTACCCCCACCCCTGTACGAGTCGTACCACCGTCTATGTACACCCCAGTACGTTCGAGTCGTACCCCCACCCCTGTACGTGTCGTACCACCGTCTATGTACACCCCCCACCCCTGTACGTGTCGTACCACCGTCTATGTACACCCCAGTACGTTCGAGTCGTACCCCCACCCCTGTACGAGTCGTACCACCGTCTATGTACACCCCAGTACGTTCGAGTCGAACCCCCACCCCTGTACGTGTCGTACCACCGTCTATGTACACCCCAGTACGTTCGAGTCGAACCCCCACCCCTGTACGTGTCGTACCACCGTCTATGTACACCCCAGTACGTTCGAGTCGTACCCCCACCCCTGTACGAGTCGTACCACCGTCTATGTACACCCCAGTACGTTCGAGTCGAACCCCCACCCCTGTACGTGTCGTACCACCGTCTATGTACACCCCAGTACGTTCGAGTCGAACCCCCACCCCTGTACGTGTCGTACCACCGTGTACCTACACCCCAGTACGTTCGAGTCGTACCCCCACCCCTGTACGAGTCGTACCACCGTCTATGTACACCCCAGTACGTTCGAGTCGTACCCCCACCCCTGTACGTGTCGTACCACCGTCTATGTACACCCCCCCACCCCTGTACGTGTCGTACCACCGTCAATGTACACCCCAGTATGTTCCCGTCGCACCCCCAACACAACCTCCTAAGTACGGAGCGCACCCCAGGCCCCAACATCACAACCGCATGTACGAGTCGTACCAAGCCACACACAAGGACAGCACCGTACAACCAAATGGCCCATGTACACACCGTACACACGCTCAAAACGCACGTACACAACCAGGACAAAACTAAACAACACAAGAATACACTATACGAATGGCACAAAGCCACTAAACATGGCCAACAAACACTACAAAAACACCTTCACTGACCTGCAACTGCCAAAAACAAACAGAGGCCCAAAACACCACCACTCCTTATAACACACCCACCCAAACTTCAAACACAGCCACACCCACCCATGGACCAATAAAAAAGGCCCACACACACAAACCATGAGCCTTTGCAACAGACTCACTGCTGCCAGACACCACAGAACCATACTACAAGCTTCACCACACCTTACACTTGCACACCTTCACACAACCACCTTCACAAACACACCCTCATCACATTCACACACACACACACCTGCACAACCACACCCACACACCCACAACCATCCACACCCCCCACCACCATCCACACCCACACCCCTCACCATGCCCACTAACAAGAATCCCAAGTTCAGTAACCGAGAGTTGGAGGTTCTTGTTGATGAAATCCTCAGAGTCGAGCCACAGCTCTTTGGAACATTGGTCAGACAGACCAGCATGGCAGCAAAAACAGCCATGTGGCAGACCATCATCGATGCTGTGAATGCTGTTGCGGACGCCAGAAGGACCAGGCAGGAATGCCAATCCAGGTGGTACGATCTGCGGAGGAGGGTCCGAGCCAAGATGCAGGAGGAACACAACCAGGCCAACGCCACTGGAGGAGGGCCCTCCCGCAGACCCGTACACTACCAGCCCTGGGAGGAGAGGGTGATGGCCATACTGCCGGTGGAGGCAGTGGAGGGATTAGAAGGACTCCGAGACCCGGGTGAGTACACAAACAACGCACCTCACATGGGGGGAACGTCATCCACAACCAAAATCACTAACAGGCACGCAACCACCCCAAGCTATCGCATGAATCAACCACACTCCATGAACACGCACATGCCACTACCGCCACCATGCCCCATGCACCCAGCTGGACAATGTCAAGTCACAGGCCACAGAAGACAACAACACATGACACGGTAACCCGGATGGCGGGAGGGTGGAAAAATATCACATAGTGCAACTCAGAAGCAGACAACAATGCCCTCTGCCCATATGGCCTAGGTCACAGCTAGACAAACACTGTGTCCCCACACAGGAAATACTCGCCAGCAAATGGCGGACGCCTTGCATCAACACATGGGGGTGAAGGCACTGTTTTGCACATGACAGCAGCTAATGAACAGCCAACATTGTGAAAGAGTGGCAGCACACACCACCACAGGAGCAGCGCACACACAGACACTACACCCAATGGGTGCCTGGAGATCAGAAACAAACTCACATCAACAAGCCAAGGGCCATTCAAAGATCTGCTAACAGTGTGTGCACAGGAAGCTGGGCTGAGGTGACAGAGGGTGACACACAGAGGGAGGGAGAGGGGGACAGAGAGGGAGGGAGACACAGGGAGACGGACAGAGGGAGGAGGCTGACACACGGAGGGAGAGAGAGGGGGACAGAGAGGGAGGGAGACACAGGGAGACGGACAGAGGGAGGAGGCTGACACACGGAGGGAGGGAGAGGGGGACAGAGAGGGAGGGAGACACAGGGAGACGGACAGAGATGGAGGCTGACACACGGAGGGAGGGCATAGAATCCACGCTTGACCGCAGTCAACTGTTCAGGGGTAGGGAACTTGATGAAGTCATCCAGGTGAATCAACATGGCCTCTAAGAAATCATGCAGCACACGGCAGAACATGCTCTGGGACATGCCACCAACATGAGCTATGGTATTTTGAAAGGTACCCGTGGCAAGAAAATGTAGGGCAGCCATTACCTTCAGCTGGGGTGTCAGTGCCGTAGGATACCTGTGCTGCGGTTGCAGGTGTGGTGCCAGTCTCGCCGTCAACTCCAGAATCAACGGTTGGGTGAAGCGGTAGAGCCGGATGCTGTCATTCTCCTGCATGGCAGCCAAGTCCGGAATTGGTCGGGCAAGAGGCGGCGCTCTGCAGTAATTTGGAAGTGACAAGGAAGAGTGAGTGCATTACGACAACAATTCATGTGTACTGAGCACATGTTAATCTGTCAATACACATATGCTACATAGGGAGTCAGGTATGTGCTACATGCCCAGGACACGTATGGATGCAAGGTGACACTCCTACCAAGGCCCAGCTACACACGGAGATTGAAAACCTCCCCATGCCACGCCATGGGAATAGCTGTGTCCCAGTGCAAGTGAACAGCCAGACGCAAGACAGGAGTGACATACGCCCACACATCAGCAGAAGTAGGATGCCGATTGCAGAGACTGGTAGCGGAACACTAGAGCCACAGGTCACATGACATTACACTAGGACAGCCCACACACCTTGCCATGAAGGTGCACATGTCATGACTCACCACACATTCATTGTGAGGATGCAGACATGTCCTTGTCATGCTACTCCGTGTCCCATGCATACATGTGCACCTCACATCCGATACCACATGTGGCATGGTGTGCGGAACAGTGTGAAATGACAATCTACACACAGACACATGTTGGTTGCTGCAACGGCTGCAGCTTTTGAGGGTGCTCCAACATCAACCTGATGGGAAGCCCCCACACATACATGACATAGTCACATTGTGCACCGTGGGTAGTGACAAGTCAGGTGTGATAACCCCTGTACCGTGCATCAGGGGACACTTCCGTGTGTTGGTGTCCGTGCCATGCCAGTGACGCTCACCCCAAGTGTGCAGTACGACATGCACACATGTCAAAGGAGTAAAGGGCATGCCTGGCACACATTGCACCATCACACAGTACATCTGTAGACATCTCATCATACATCTGGTGCCTTCTCGACTCAGGAGTAATGTTCCACATCACAGGCCGTCACACCTGTGCCCCACACATGTAGTAATGCACAGACGATGCCTTGATGTCAATTAATGGACAAGTATGTCCATTCATGGACAAGTATGTCCATCCATGGACAAGTATGTCCATCCATGGACAAGTATGTCTGCCCTATCCCTACCTCTGTGCCGCCTGTCACCACTGTGATGTGTGAAAACCGCTGTACTGCTGCGAAGAGGGCCTGTGTACGTTCCCATATCACTATGGGAGTGCTGCCGTATGTGTACCCATCGTGATGGCGAGCGTACAGGCATGTGTACGGCCCGTACCACTACGAGTAGGCATACGCAAGAACACCCATAGTGGTACGGGCCGTACACACGCCTGTACGCTCCGTATCACTATGGGTGTCCTCGCGTATGCGTACTCGTAGTGGTACGGGCCGTACACACGCCTGTACGCTCCCTATCACTATGGGTGTCCTCGCGTATTCGTACTCGTAGTGGTATGGGCCGTACACACGCCTGTACGCTCCCTATCACTATGGGTGTCCTCGCGTATGCGTACTCGTAGTGGTACGGGCCGTACACACGCCTGTACGCTCCCTATCACTATGGGTGTCCTCGCGTATGCGTACTCGTAGTGGTACGGGCCGTACACACGCCTGTACGCTCCCTATCACTATGGGTGTCCTCGCGTATGCGTACACGTAGTGATAGGGAGCGTACAGGCGTGTGTACGGCCCGTACCACTACGAGTACGCATACGCGAGGACGCCCATAGTGATAGGGAGCGTACAGGCGTGTGTACGGCCCGTACCACTACGAGTACGCATACGCGAGGACACCCATAGTGATAGGGAGCGTACAGGCGTGTGTATGGCCCGTACCACTACGAGTACGCATACGCGAGGACACCCATAGTGATAGTGAACGTAGGCACGCGTGTACGGTCCGTTGCAATGCATTTGGGGTGCCCTAGGGCCCCAGAACGCACCATACCTGTGTGTGGAGCTCCAAATTACATAGGGGACACATGAGGGACAAGTATTAAGGCCTACATGCATGCTGGTTGTCATGGAGACCAAGTTCAAAATTTGAATGTGTTCTGGAAGGTGCACAGCAGTAGTCAGTTGGAATGAATCTACTTTGTTGCAATGTGTTTGTGGGACTGACATCATGCAGGAGAATGAAACCGATAGAGAACACACAGACTGCTAGGTTTGAAGGGATTGGAGGAAACATAGGATGCAAATGTTAGTGACCAATCACTCTGTACTCCTGTGCATGAGATGGGCCAGCAAGGCAGATATAAGGCAGCCAGGTCCCATGAGGGAGCACTTGCCTGCACATCTTTGTATTCCACGACCCAGCTGCTGCTACTGATTCCCTGGAACCATGTCAAGGGCTGTGGAGAGGTCACAGCCATTCACCCTGGAGGAGAACATGGCTTTGGTGGATGTGATCCTCCCACGGTACCCCATGCTGTATGGGCGACCAGGTTATCAGGTGAGTTCAGTGTCCACTGGCACAGACTGTGTCCCTTTTTAGTGACTGTGACTTCTGCCATTGTGTCCAGGTGTGACACACATGCTTTGTACTGTAGGGGGGGTCCCAGGGGGGGGAATGCCTGATGTCTCCCAGCAGTGCCCTGAGACAGGAGGGGTGGGGGCCTATCACTCCCAGCAGTGCCCTAAGACAGGAGGGGTGGGGGCCTATCACTCCCAGCAGTGCCCTGAGACAGGAGGGGTGGGGGCCTATCACTCCCAGCAGTGCCCTGAGACAGGAGGGGAGTGTGCAGAGTCCTCCCAGCAGTGCCCTGAGACAGGAGGGGTGGGGGCCTATCACTCCCAGCAGTGCCCTGAGACAGGAGGGGTGGGGGCCAAGCAGTGCCCTGAGACAGGAGGGGTGGGGGCCTATCACTCCCAGCAGTGCCCTGAGACAGGAGGGGTGGGGGCCTATCACTCCCAGCAGTGCCCTGAGACAGGAGGGGAGGGTGCCTATCACTCCCAGCAGTGCCCTGAGACAGGAGGGGTGGGGGCCTATCACTCCCAGCAGTGCCCTGAGACAGGAGGGGAGTGTGCAGAGTCCTCCCAGCAGTGCCCTGAGACAGGAGGGGTGGGGGCCTATCACTCTCAGCAGTGCCCTGAGACAGGAGGGGTGGGGGCCTATCACTCCCAGCAGTACCCTGAGACAGGAGGGGTGGGTGTGATGCACAGTGTGAGCCTGGATCATTGATTGTGTAGTTGCCCTCATTCCACCTGTGTCCTTTCAATGGCACGTACTGCTTTTGGCCTTCCCCCACAGGATCATGTCCCTATGACAAAGTTGCAATGCGTTGGATGCATACTATGCCTTGTTGTAAACAGCAAATGTGTTCTAATCTGTGTCCCTGTGACATGTGCAAGGTGTATTGATGTAGTGTCACTTGTTCATCCTCACAGGTAGACGCCTCTGCCAAGGAGCAGATATGGCTGGACGCCGTCAGCGCCGTGAGGAGTGCGGATGGTCAGAGGCGGCACCTGTCCCAGGTGAGGAAACGCTGGCAGGATATCCGGTGCTGGACGCGGAGGATCGCACGGATCCTGCTGGGGGACTCACCTGAGAGCCACAAGAACCGCGGGCGCCGCCGTCTCTCCCACATCCAGAAACGTGTGCTGGCGGTGGTCTTTCCTGACTTGGACAGGCGTCTACAGGACATGCAGCAGCCGGAAGGGGGTAGGTACATGTGTGTGTTTGTTGTGTTTCACCAGCATTTGTAAGTGCACTGTTCCATGGATACACTTCCAGGGTTTATGGTGCTGTGACGATCCTGTTACCCACAGTGTTGCAGGCCTCTCCTGCCTCCCTTCCCCACCTTGCAATGTGTTCCCTGGTCTCTGTGTAGTCACTCCATCACAAAGTTATGTAGCCTGACACCTTCTCCAAGTGTACAATGCCTGCAGCATCATGTGTGGGGGTGGTGTGTAAGAGGTTTAGTGACCTTGCCTGTGCCCTGTCCAGTTCTGGACTTGTGGGTTCCATGTCAGTTGGCACTAATGCTGATTTCAGACATGGGAGTTAATCTCTTGAGTGCGAGGCCTTCCAGCAGGCATGTCCCATGTGGTGGCCAGTCACATGATGTGCATGAGTGTGCGTTACGCATAGTGCTGGGATGTTAGCGTGTGTTGCAGTCATTTCCATTCAGGAGCATGGAGTTGTGTGGCCACTACTGTCCCCAGGGGCATCTTTTCCTAGGTATCATGTGTGTAATCCGAGAATGCCGACAATCTCTGTGTCTACAGCATAGGTTGTGCTCTGTGCCATTGTCCCCTGGCACCATGTTTATTGACGTGAGATGTATTACAAGTGTCCACTGTCCAGCCTGACATGATTTTCCAAGTACATACTCACGGTGGCCATTACCTGTGTGTCTAGTAGCAATCATCTGATGATGCCCATTTGTACATGATTCTTTGGACAGGCGCACCTTGGGTATTTGGTGTGCAATCTTCAATTATTGCATCCCATGTGTATTTCACCCAGACTAAGAGATGTAAGTGCTTCCTGTGTCTCCACAGATGTGTCTCATGTAGGGGGTGGGTGGGGCGGCCATGGCCTACATGTCAAGACCTGTCATCTCCTTGCTCGGACTGGCCAGTGTGTGATGTTTGTCTGGACATACACTCAAGGTGCAGCGTGCCAGTCAGGGTGGGCATGTTATCAGTATTACCTATGCTGCATGTGCCTCTAGTTCCTGGATTTGGTCCCTGCTCATCCCAATTTCCTGCCACGCTGTGTGGTGCAGATGCAGTGCTGTATTGTCCCCAGGGCCTTGCTCCTCAGTCAGATTGCCATGTCATCTCATTTGCTATTGTGTCATGCTCTCCATAGTTTTTCCATGGCATGGTGGGTCACACAACTGTGTCTTGCACGGCCTACGTATGTACCTTGTTTTGTAGTTGTAACTCATCCTTTGTTTCAGGCTATGCACTGTAACATACGTAGATTGTACTCATGTGACATATGTATACAGGTGTATGATTACTTTCTGTCTCTTCACCCTGCCCACAGCATCGTCGGGGGACACGTTGGGAGACATGGACACAGACGGCGCGGAGGGACCGAGCACCAGTGCCAGCGGACGGGTCCGAGGATGATCACTCCGAGTGGGCGGTAGCTGCACCACCATCTGACAGCAGCCCTACATCTGGCACCACCCCCTCCATTGCCATCAGCCGCCTCCCACGTGCTCGTGTCCCTTCCCAACGTGCCCGGTCACCACATGTCTCCTTCCTGCCAGGCACCGCACCCCCTGCCCCTGTCTCCACTGCTGCCGCCAATGCTAAGTCTGTGGACATCCAGCGGCAGTTGCAGATTGGTCAGACTGCGATCCAAAATGTCCTCCATGGCCACAGCCAGGTCCTCAACAACATGGAGGCATACTTGGAGGGCATTCATTCATCGCAGGCTGACCAATGCAACTTGCTGAGGTCCATAGACTCCACACTGACTGCAGCAGTGGGTCTCCTGCAGCGCTACGTCCCACCCCCTACCCCTGCTCCTTCCACACTTCCCACTCCCATGCCTGTCCAACATACACCCAGACGTAAGCATGCACCCACCACAACAGACACAGGCACCACACCAGCAGGGAAGGTCCGCCGCACACCTCCTGACACGCACACACAGGGTGCAGTAGGCACACCCACTGGGTCGGGGGGCAAACGTGTGACACGCAGCCAGAGTGGGAGTCCGCATTCCACCCAATCCACTCCCTCCAAATCCCCTCCCCTCAGCTCTCCTGCCCACATCTCCCCCAAAGACTCCTTCATGGCCGCTCTGTCCCTGAGCCCCACAGTGACACCACCCCGCAAGCGGTCACGGAGGTCCCCGGTCAGGGTGCTTGATTCCCCCCCCTGTCCACACCCTCCCACAGTGGCGCTGCGACCCATCCCTCTGACCCCCCTCCCTCCTTGGGGCCTGTGGTTCCTTCGGGTGCAGGGGAGTCCCTGGAGGACCTTGCCGAGGTGTGCAGCGCGCTCCTAGAATCCACCTTTGGTCCTGCCCCACCCCCTGTGGTGGAGTCCTCCATCCCTGCACCCACGTCGCCTACCCTTCGCACTCCTGTCCCTGCGGTGCCTGTTCATTCCCCCCCACTTGATGCCCTGACCCCTGTGGAAGACAACGGATTGTAACTGTGCAGGCAAGCTAGGGGACACGCATCCCACTGTGTCCCCCATCCAGCTGGGACTCCTGGACTGCCCTATGGCCTTTGTTAAAATTGGACTCACGTCATACTAGTTATTTTCTCATGCTGAATAAAGCTATTTATTTTTGCCCTTGGAACACTCCTGCATAGCTGGCCTTGCTGTTGGTGGGGCTGCTACATGGTTGTGGGTGTTGGTCATGTGTTGGGTGTGTGGGAAATGTAGTAGTGTGCTGCTCATAGGGGGGACCCTGGGATCTGTGTGCCATCACACGGTGTTAGCTACCTTTCTCCATTCATGTCAGCAGTTGCTGCATGTTGCAATTGTCCCAAGGTGTATTCCTTCCTCTGTGTACCCTGACTTCTTCCCTGCAGGGTGTCCCCTGACTTTGGCACAGAGCTGTGTGTCCATTAGCTGGGTGTGTGACGTAGTCCTTCACCTTTGCACATGCATGCTGAGCGATGTCTCCACCTGCGTCATTCGTGGCATCCTTGGTAGTCATTGTACTTGTGTATGTGGCCTATTGACATGACTTCATGTGTACATGTTTTCTTTTCTGCGCTATGCATGCGTATACTCCCAGCCTCGAACACATGTGGTACATGTACTGCAGGGTCTTTGTGCACCTGACTGACATTTGTGGGCATGGTATCTGTGACTACTCCACCCTTTGCGTTCCATGGGCACTGCTGGGAGGGATGGGCCCCCACCCTTCCTGTCTCAGGGCACTGCTGGGAGTGATAGGCCCTCACCCCTCCTGTCTCAGGGCACTGCTGGGAGTGATAGGCCCCCACCCCTCCTGTCTCAGGGCACTGCTGGGAGTGATAGGCCCCCACCCCTCCTGTCTCAGGGCACTGCTGGGAGTGATAGGCCCCCACCCCTCCTGTCTCAGGGCACTGCTGGGAGTGATAGGCCCCCACCCCTCCTGTCTCAGGGCACTGCTGGGTGGACTCTGCACACACCCCTCCTGTGTCTGGGCACTGCTGGGAGGACTCTGCACACACCCCTCCTGTCTCAGGCCACTGCTGGGAGGACTCTGCACACACCCCTCCTGTCTCAGGGCACTGCTGGGAGGACTCTGCACACACCCCTCCTGTGTCTGGGCACTGCTGGGAGGACTCTGCACACACCCCTCCTGTGTCTGGGCACTGCTGGGAGGACTCTGCACCCACCCCTCCTGTGTCTGGGCACTGCTGGGAGGACTCTGCACACACCCCTCCTGTGTCTGGGCACTGCTGGGAGGACTCTGCACACACCCCTCCTGTCTCAGGGCACTGCTGGGAGTGATAGGCCCCCACCCCTCCTGTCTCAGGGCACTGCTGGGAGTGATAGGCCCCCACCCCTCCTGTTTCAGGGCACTGCTGGGTGGACTCTGCACACACCCCTCCTGTGTCTGGGCACTGCTGGGAGGACTCTGCACACACCCCTCCTGTGTCTGGGCACTGCTGGGAGGACTCTGCACACACCCCTCCTGTCTCAGGGCACTGCTGGGAGTGATAGGCCCCCACCCCTCCTGTCTCAGGGCACTGCTGGGAGTGATAGGCCCCCACCCCTCCTGTCTCAGGGCACTGCTGGGTGGACTCTGCACACACCCCTCCTGTGTCTGGGCACTGCTGGGAGGACTCTGCACACACCCCTCCTGTGTCTGGGCACTGCTGGGAGGACTCTGCACACACCCCTCCTGTGTCTGGGCACTGCTGGGAGGACTCTGCACCCACCCCTCCTGTTTCTGGGCACTGCTGGGAGGACTCTGCACACACCCCTCCTGTGTCTGGGCACTGCTGGGAGGACTCTGCACACACCCCTCCTGTCTCAGGGCACTGCTGGGAGGACTCTGCACACACCCCTCCTGTTACAGGGCACTGCTGGGAGGACTCTGCACACACCCCTCCTGTCACAGGGCACTGCTGGGTGGACTCTGCACCCACCTCTCCAATTTCACAATATGTACGCTCATGACATTCACGGATGTGGGTACGCTCCATGCATTCGAGGTGGGGGTACGTGTCGTACTTACACTGTTGGGGTGGGGCTACGCTCCATGCATTCGAGGTGAGGGTACGAGTCGTACTTACACTGTTGGGGTGGGGGTACGCTCCATACGTACGCGGGTGGGTACAGGTCGTACTTACACTGTTGGGGTGGGGGTACGCTCATACGTACGCGGGTGGGGGTACGAGTCGTACTTACACTGTTGCGGTGGGGGTACGCTCCATACGTACGCGGGTGGGGGTACGAGTCGTACTTACACTGTTGGGGTGGGGGTACACTCCATACGTACGCGGGTGGGTATGGGTCGTACTTACACTGTTGGGGTGGGGGTACGCTCCATACGTACGCGGGTGTGGGTACGGGTCGTACTTACACTGTTGGGGTGGGGGTACGCTCCATACGTACGCGGGTGTGGGTACGGGTCGTACTTACACTGTTGGGGTGGGGCTACGCTCCATACGTACGCGGGTGGGGGTATGAGTCGTACTTACACTGTTGGGGTGGGGGTACGCTCCATATGTACGCGGGTGGGGGTACGAGTCGTACTTACACTGTTGGGGTGGGGGTACGCTCCATACGTACGCGGGTGGGGGTACGAGTCGTACTTAAACTGTTGGGGTGGGGGTACGCTCCATACGTACGCGGGTGGGGGTACGAGTCGTACTTACACTGTTGGGGTGGGGGTACGCTCCATACGTACGCGGGTGGGGGTACGAGTTGTACTTACACTGTTGGGGTGGGGGTACGCTCCATACGTACGCGGGTGGGGGTACGAGTCGTACTTACACTGTTGGGGTGGGGGTACGCTCCATACGTACGCGGGTGTGGGTACGGGTTGTACTTACACTGTTGGGGTGGGGGTACGCTCCATACGTACACGGGTGTGGGTACGGGTCGTACTTACGCTGTTGGGGTGGGGGTACGCTCCATACGTACGCGGGTGTGGGTACGTGTCGTACTTACACTGTTGGGGTGGGGGGTACGCTCCATGCATACGGGTTGGGGGTAGGGTCCGTACATATCCGTCCCCACGCTATGTGATGCTTGTGCGGGCCGTACCCAGGCCTTTGCCACGTGGGTACGAGCCGTCCCGCCATTGTTGGGGTGACGTGAGTGTGGGCGTGGTTCGACTCGTACCCACGCTCTTCAGGCGTGGGTACGGGACGTACCTGTCTGGTTGTGTTGCCTGTTCGCGTCGTGACGGACTTCCGTTGTGGCGGTCGCTGGCTTATCTGGACACGCCCCCACCCCCTCGTAGTGACCAGGGCCCGGGAGTCAGGTATGACCAGGGCATGTGTGCTGTGTGACTTTGGTGGGGGGTTTGTGGCCTGCCCTGGTCCTGCCACCCCCCCCACCCCACGTTCCCCCCTCCCTTAGTTGTTCTGACCTTCTGCGGCGTCTGCGTCCGAACCTGTGGAGGAGGTCGACTGCTATGAGGGCCGGGATGACTCGTAGGTTCGGGTCCATGTCTGTCCGTCGCGTACTGGTCCTCCTTGTTCGCGTCGTCCTGTCGCGTACTGGTCCTCCTTGTTCGCGTCGTCCTGTCTGTCCGTCACGTACTGGTACTCCTTGTTCGCGTCGTCCTGTCACGTACTGGTCCTCCTTGTTCGCGTCGTCCTGTCTGTCCGTCGCGTACTGGTGGTCCTTGTTCGCGTCGTCCTGATTTCCCGGCAGTTTTTGGCTGCCGGAAAATATTCACCGTGCGGGATGACGTCGGTGCAAATCGTAATTCCTGGTTCGTGAATGGCAGGCTGCGAGCGTCCCGACGTCAGGTCGGCGCTTTCCCGGATCGCATTTCTAGGTTTATTTTGTTCGGTCGGGCTTTTTTACGATTCGTACGGAAATGGTGTTCCCGTGCGAATCGTAATTCCATGTTTGTACATTTTGACGAACGGGTACGCGTCGGACGGAGAATATGCTCCGTCCGACGGTTCGTACCCGGTTTTTACAGGATCGTGATCGGCGCCCCTATATCTCATTACTGTGAAAGAGGTAGGGAAATGTTCTTTCTTGTGTAAAGGACTGCCCGTAAAAAGGATGCCGTACTGCAGCAAATCTCCAGAGTGGGCAGAGACTCTAAGCATAGATATGCAGGTTGACATTGCGTGAAATGTGCCCTCTTATAATAGGTATAATATAGCGCTACCTCTGGTGGGTAAAAACTTTCAGAAAAACACCATATGCATAGTATTCTGCTCCATTACATCACTACAGGGACAGCTAGATAAAATAGTGAACCAATCATTCATATTTTTTAAACTGACCAATCGATAAAAGGTACCTAATCCTAAACTGGTAAGCACAAACCTATGTCTTACATTTAAAACTGCTTTAATATAGCGTTGCATATCATAAGTACTTAAAAACATTTGATTTTTTAAAACACTAGATTTACAGATTTCAGATGCAAGTTTAGCATTCTCAAAGTGGGTCATGATTTCGTCTTTTAAAGAGTCTCTGCTGATGGAGACAAGTGTTTCAGGCTTCTCAAATTACTCAGGATGACCGAGGTCATTACAGAAACGTTGAATATGTGGAAAGCGCTGATATAGACTTGATTTAACACAGTCCTTAATTATTGCTCTATTTAAGTCAGTATGTACAGAAGTCTATATTTAATTCCTAAGTAAAATTGGCTGTAACAGGATCAGATCGGTAATGAATGGAGCTCCAAGTTTGGCGTGACATACATGTACTTGAGTACTTTTTGGGCTGGCTTGAACATATTTAAAAAACTCATTCTCCACCAATCGTATGTCTCTGCATTTCTTATATCCCCACACTCCTACATAATAGAGTGCGACACTAAGACATTTAACTTTGTAAATTGACATCATCAGCGCAGGTGGATTAGAACACAGTCGTTAAGCAAACCCTCTAAGTGCAATACAGCTTTACCAAATCTCAACTTCCTATCTGAAATAGCCTTCTTTCATAGGCACTTGATATTGAATAAAATCCCCAGCTACGAAAAAGTATTGGTAATGCCTATTTATTTATTTATTTATAAAGTTTTATATAGCGCGAACAAGATCCCAAGGGATATCAGAGCGCTTTACACTCAAATTAGCCCTGGAGGCTAATAAAGTAACAACCAGCAGATGAAAACACAAATGAATAGTAAAGTGCATACAGGTTCACATATCAGTTATGTTAAACAGAGTACATTGTACACAGTATGTCAATAAAAAAAATAATAATAATAAAAAAAATGTATAGTAGTAAATGTTGAAACAATGGAAGTAAGAACAATGTCAACGGACCAAGGGGTTAGCCCAATTACTGAAGGAATTTATTCATCAGGAATCTTTTGACTTCCAATTTGAACACCGTTGTTCTGGTGATTCTGCATATATCTGGAGGAAGAGAGTTCCATATCTTTGGAGCAGCGCCGGAGAAGGCTCTGTTAGAGGTTCTCTTTTTGTTCAAGATAGGTGGTTTCAAGAGTAAGGTAGTAACGCTTCTAGAGGCTCTTACACCACAAGATAGTTCAAGTTTTTGAGCCAGATACCTGGGCGTCATGAAGTGGATAGCTTTATGCGTCATCGTGGCAATTTTTAGCTGGATTCGTGCTTCATAGGGGAGCCAATTTAGAGTTTTTAGGACTGGCGATATGCGCTAATTGCGTTTGGTGCCTGTAACCAGTCTAGCAGCAGCGTTCAATGAGGCCCTTAGCGGAGCCAGGGTGTATTTTGGCAGGCCACAGAGGGTTGCGCTGCCATAATCTAGCCTCGGTAGGACAAGCGCTTGAACCACCTGCTTGAAATCCTTAAGCGGGAGGAAAGGTTTGATGTTTCTGAGTGTCCTTATCAAGTGGTTTGCTCCTTTACAGGTGTTGCTGATATGATTTTTCATATTCAGGTTCTTGTCCATGGTGACTCCTAGAGATTTGGCTGAGTTTACGATGAGCGGAGTGCAGTTGAAAGCAGTGAGGTGGCTCAGCCAGAGGTCAAGATTGGGGGTGTGATTCTGAGGGGAGACGAGCAAGAATTCAGTTTTTGAGGTGTTGAGCAGGAGATGGTTCTCAGTTAACCAGTTTTGAGTATACGTAAGGATGGTGTTGAGTGATAGGAGGTTTTCCGGGGATGAGATTTTCAAGTAGAGTTGCGTGTCATCGGCATACATGTGGAAATGAATATCCATGGAGTTAAGTGCGTTAGCTAATGGTTCCAGGAAAATGTTGAAGAGGATAGGCGATAACGCAGATCCTTGGGGGACCCCCATGAGAACACGCGAAGGCTTGGAGAGAGAGTGATTTGCCTTGACTCTCTGCGATCTCTGATGAAGGAAGGACGAGAACCACTGTAGCACCTGATCACCAAAACCCATCCTGTTTTGCAGGATAGCTAAGAGATTGTCATGATTGACCGTGTCAAAAGCAGAGGAAAGGTCAAGGAGGATCAGGAGGCAGGATTCGTTTTGATCGAGAATCTTTAGAATGTCATCCATAACATGAATGAGGGCCGATTCAGTGCTATGCCCCGTCCGAAAGCCGGATTGATGTTGGTCCAAGAGCTGGTAGTTCTCAATGTGAGCACAGAGTTGGGACTGAACGCATTTTTCAAGGAGTTTCGCAAGGGTGGGTATGTTGGAGATAGGTCGGAAATTATTGAGGTCTGACCTATCAGCGTTAGGTTTTTTTAGTATAGGGGATACTTGGGCTGCTTTTAAGCAATCAGGGATTGTGCCTTGTGACAGCGACGCATTTACAATCCTTGTCCAAGTAGGGATGAGTGCATTCATGATTTCCTTGAAAATGGATGGGGGTAACGGGTCACTGAAGTGGTTAGAAGGGTTGATATTCAGGAGAATCTTAGTTGTATCATGTATTTTTAGGTCTTGGCAATTAGTGGTGTTATTCCCACATTTAATTACAAAAGTTTTAGACTCGTTTACTAAAAGACCAAGATCCTGCATATATTTGGCAAAGTTTGTCAACAGGGACTGAAGAATGAAATGGGTACGTGCCATAAGGATGGAATTGTCGGCATAGAGGAAAGCCAGGACAGGGCGAGTCCCCACTTGTTGAAGGTCTTTTGTCGATGCTACAAGCACCAGACCTACGTTATTTATATAAAGCGATAATAAGAAGGGGGCAAGGACACAGCCCTGCCTCATCCCCTTTCTACCCCAAATGCTTCAGTACATTCCTCTCTGATGCTACATCTTATCCTAGCTTTACAGCCAGAGTATAGCTCCCTCATAAAACTAATGATCGCCATCTCTATTCCCAGCTCTTTCTTAATTGACCACAAGTTGGCATGTATAACATCAGTCAAATGCTGAGGAGAGGTCAACAAAAGCTAGATACATATTTCCTTCTTTGATTTTAACATATTTCCCAAGTAACATACTTTTAAATTAAGGCTCTGCTCAATTGTTCCAACGCCAGTATGAAAACCATATTGTGGTCTGATAAAATGTTATGTGTATCTGCCCAATCTTGTAATCTGTTCAAAATAATGCGGCCTACAATCTTCACCAGGGATTCAAGTAGGGAAATTGGCCTATAGCAGGCTAGGTTTGATCGACTTCCCTTTTTATGAATAGAGGTGATAATTGATTCGTCCCATGTGGGTAAAAACCCAGCTGTGCAGCATGCCCTGAGTACTATAGTCAGTAAAGTCCCCATAAAGTGATGTAGGCTTTATATAGATCTACTGGAATTTTGTCCGGGCCTGAGGCTTTACCGCCTTTACTGGCCAATATGAGATCATTGACTTCTTCCATACTAAAGTGGACCATAGCAGTAGTCTGTGGAGTGTCAGCTATCATCACATGACTATATCCTTGTTACAGTTCCGGCGCCACATTAGGTAGGGAGTAGATGGTGGTAAAATGCTTTATCCAGTTTGCCTCCATAATGGAAAACTGAATCCTGGGCGCCTCATCTGCTATTGATGGTGCAGAGTTAATTACTCTCCAGAAAGCTCTATTATCCTTGCTTGTGCATGCTTCACTAAAAGTCTTCCAAGCCTTCTCCCGTAGCAGTGACTTCCCCAACTTTACCACCATCTTGTAATCTGACCTACAAGTCTGGACCTCATGACTGCATCTGGGGGATTTGTGTAAGGCCTCTTTTAGCCATTTGTGGCCTTAGTACATGTAGTGCCAAACCAACCCTTCTTCTCCTTTCTAGCTTTTTTACTTGCAACAGGCAAGCTCTCCTTCACCCCCTGTGTAATTGACAAAAAGGCATTAATAATGTCAGTGGATGCTATTGAATCATCTAGAAAGATCTTAAAAGCCTCACTTTTGCTAGTTATAGTTGCTTGAGAAACCCCTCCAGGACAAACTGTGTCCATTGCGAGGTATATATGAAGTTAGCAGGTGCACCTGCTGGTACCGCGCACTGTTCACTGGGTTTAAACCAACCCGTATTGAGTTAGTACAATGTTAACAAGAACACAAAGTTTATACGTTTTTTTCATTCAAAAAATGTTGTATTCAATTTGTTCATGGATTATTCAGTGCATATCCAATGAAACAATTCCATTATTATGAAATAAACATGGAATACAGTCATTTATGCATAGTAAAACATTACATAGATCAATCTCAATATACAGAACAAAAATTATCAGTTCATCTGTCTTTAGAGTGCGGCCCGATGCATTTCAAGGTATACCCATTGTGTCTTTGTTAGTGATGAGGGTCTCTAGTTGGCAAGGGTTTGCACCTTTGTCCAAGTAAGGACCCTTCCTTCTAATCAGGATAAGGGAGTTAAACTCCTAATATAACCCCTGCTCACCCCCTTGGCAGCTTGGCATGAGCAGTCAGGCCTATCTTAGAGGCAGTCTGTAAAGCATTTGCAAAAAACCAACAGTAATAGAGTGAAAACACTACAAAAGGACAACACACCAGTTTTAGAAAAATACCCAATATTTTATATACTTAAAAGAAGACCAAAACGATAAAAATCCACAATACAGTACTTCAAATTGCATACTTTACAAGAATACTTGAAAAACATAGTTCATATGAGTCGGTAGCTCCGTCCGGCTCTACTGCAATGCTGAAAACAACAGGCTCTAACAGTTCCAGCTAAGCGAATCGATACGGGCCAGGGAAGGTGTGAACAGACTCGGTAACAGTACCTTTCTCGTTGCGGCTGACATGCTGGTGCGAGTCGGTCGTGGCAACCGTCGCGGTTTCATTGCAAAAGGGAAGCGGTTCAGGGTGCGGTGTCCTCTCGATGCGGTGCAGGCAGTGGCTTGGTGACGATCGTCCAGACGACATCGGTGAGACCAAGGCTTACGGTGCAGGGTGAGATGGTGCTCAATGAGGTGCTGGCAGGTTGCGGTGCAGGCGACAGAGCCGGTTAGCAGGAGCTAGCGTCGGTCGGCCCAGATGGCTTTGTAGGACGAGGCAGTGCGTCGTGAAACCTTACGAGCGATGCCCCCAACCACAATGCGGTCACGGGCGTTGAGCCAGCAGCAGAGACGTCGTCGGTAAGACCAGAGTGGCGAAGTGAAGCAATGCAGTGCAGAGTGTGGTGCCCACAGGTCAGGGTGCAAGCAGCGGCTCGGTGGCAGCGGCATCGATCGGCAGCGTCAGTGAGACCAGGGTTGTGGTGCGAGATGCTGACAGTGTGGTCTGCAATGCCGTCAGGACACAGCGCCAGCAACGGAGTTGCTGACGGAGTCGGTTGGGGTTCCCTTCTATGTGGCAACTGAAACAGCCATTCCAGAAGCGTTACCCAGTGTCAGACACAGGGTTGAGGACGACTCACCTCTTAAGCCGGATACAGCGGGAGTGATGCAGGAAACCCTCTCCCCCTTAGCGGTAGCGCTCGCCAACCTTAGAAACCAGAACGTCCAACGAGGAACACCACTTCAGGGGAAAAGGATCAGTTGAAACTCAAGGAGAAGGAGGTAAGGCGGGACCCTCGGAGGCTAATGTCTGGAGTTAACCTCACTCCAGTAGTGTACCCTTCATAGGCCCTGCAAGAAAAGAGCAGAGCGTAGTAGGAGAGATACAGGGCGTGAGTACCGACCAATAGCACAGATACACAATGTCAAGCACTGGAACACAACTCACATGACCCTAGGGCGTTGTCCTGTAGGAAGGTAGGTCCAACGGAAGTTGGGTAGGGCTCCCTTCGCTTGTCGCCGGTAGGCGCCTGTCCCTGACCTGGGTCTACGTCGCTCTCTGAGCCTTTCAACCGGCTCCAAGCGCGTGGGTGAGTGGTCAAGTAACGCTCCCCTGAGCCTTTCAAGCGGCTCCAAGCGCGGAAGTTGAAGAGGTCCAGGTGCGCTCTCCGAGCCTTTCAAACGGCTCCAAGCACGGAAGTTGAAGAGGTCCAGGTGCGCTCTCCGAGCCTTTCAAGTGGCTCCAAGCGCGTTCGTTAACTGAGGGCCCCAAAAGTGAGGAGGATCTGTTCCTGGAGCTCCCCCCTCCCTACAGCATTCCTGTCGTGAGGCCCAAAAAGGAAACTGTGGGTCCAAAACACGGGGGACGGCCCACGTGCATCTTGATGTGCACTGCGAACCCAGGGAAAGAGTGGCGTCCTGTACGGAGTCCCTGCTTCTTAGCCCCGTGGAGGGTTGCTTCCTGCAGTGTGAATATGAAGAGGTCTCTGGCAAGGTGTCTGAAGTCTGGTAGTGGCTGAATGCTCAGCCGGTGTTGCTCCGAGAAGGAGTTACGATTTGTCTATGGCGGGCCCAGCGTTTCATATCGTGGGCAGGTCCCCGGATCGTTGGGCGGTTACGCGTCTGCCCACCGCGACTCCACTGCCGCTGGGCGAGGCGGGAGGCGCTGTAGGCGGCAAACAACGGGCGAGAAGAAACGGATAGCGTCTCCTACGCTTCCGAACGAGATCGTTGTTGACAAGCACCAGGGCGAGGGAAGGCAGGGCCCATATAGGTCCCGTTCTCGCGCTCCTTCCTGGCATGCTGGGATATGTAGTTCTATGCCCCTAGCGCTGGTCTCCTGCGTGCACGCCGAAACCTGACACCCAGAAGTTGGTGAAGTCTTTGCATTACCTGAGACTTCAGAACAGGAGGCAAGCTCTACTTAAAGCCCTTGGAGGTACTCAGTGCAAGTAATAGAAAGTTTAGTCCAGTCCTTTCACTGCCCAAGGCATATGCAGCAACTGCAGGCTAACCCGACAAAGCAAAAACACAGCAAAGGGTCAGTACTCCTCCTGGCAGCTCTTCCAGCTCTTCTTCTTGGCAAGTTCCCTGATTCCAGCGAGTTCTAAGGTTCTGGGGTCTGGGCCCCAATATTTATACCATCAAATCAGTTTGGTCCTCTCTGGCCCAGCTTCCCAGAAGGAGGTGGAGACTGCATTCTCCAAGGCAGACAGGGCCTATTCAGGTGCAAGGGAAATCTCCTCCTACTACTCTAAATGCAGACTGGGCCTATTCAGGTGCTAA
This sequence comes from Triturus cristatus, assembly GCF_964204655.1. Taxonomy (NCBI): domain Eukaryota; kingdom Metazoa; phylum Chordata; class Amphibia; order Caudata; family Salamandridae; genus Triturus; species Triturus cristatus. The sequence continues at coordinate 682,182,971 of NC_140587.1, forward strand.
TGACAACTTCTCCCACTATTCTGAATGCAGCCCGGTCCTATTCAGGCCATCCCTGACCCTTCTAGACTCTCTGGAACCACTGCTCTTCCCTAGCTCCTGTCACCCCAAAGCCACACAGTCAATACACATCCTAGCAGAGGCACAAGGGATGGTTAAGCAAGAAAATACCTACTTTCTAAAAGCGGTATTTTCAAACACAGAATGTAAAAATCCCCTTTAATAAAAGATGCATCTTTAGATTCTGAGTTTATACATACTTAACATGTATTTTCCCATCTGGTCCCACTGGGAAGATATATTTATAAGATGTTATAAATTGACTCCCATGCTGTCCTTTAGGACAGATAGCCTTTCCATAGTGAAAAATGAAATGCACTGTAATTCACTACCAGGACATGTCACACACACCAGTACATGTCCTACCTTTAATATACACTGTACCCTGCCCACAGGGGTAACTTGCGCCTACGTTAGGGGTGACTGATATGTAAGAACAGGGAAGGTTAGGGTCTGGCAAATGGGTACTTGTCAAGTTGACATGGCAGTTACAAACTGCACGCAGACTCTGCAGTGGCAGGTCTGAGTTACCTTTTCAGGGCTACTCGTGGGTGGAACAATCAGTGCTGCAGACCCACTAGTAGCATTTGATTTACAGGCCCTGGCACACTCAGTGCACTTTACTAGGGGCTGACTAGTAAATCAAATATGCCAATCATAGAAACACCAATCCATAACACAATTTACACTGAGAGCATATACACTTTAGCATTGAATAGCAGTGGTACAAAGATTGAATACATATATACACAATCCACCCTTTGGTATACAGTGTACAGAAGGGAGGGGAGGAATGTTCTATACCCATTCATATGAATTGGCTCCATAAGCTAGGTCCCTTGTAGACATATGAAATGAAAGCCGGCTACAAACTCTTGCCACTCTAAATTTTGTCCCTTACTCCGCAAGCTTGCCACATTCTAGAAGACAAAACCTAGATGATCATGGAGAGGTAGTTCAGGATTAAGTTTATTATTGTTACATGTAACAGCTAATTTGCTGTGACTAGAATACTGAATGGTATCATTGTGTCTTGGCATAGCTCCCGCTCTAGAGGGAGTCTAGAGTGGTCCTTTCATCTTCTTTCCATTCTGTGACGATCTTACCATTAAGTCAAAACTGCCTATCTAAGTTTGACAGACTTTGGAAACCATTATAAGTTGGTACCATGAAGTTAAAATTATGTATATGCCTTGGAATGGTAGTGGGTCACAGCCTTTCCCTGCCAAATTGTTTTTCTGGCTGAATGAAATATCCCAGCAGAAGAGATGAAATAGAAGTTGGGAAGATGTTGAGGGCCCTAGTCCTGGACAGCACAGTGTCTACCAGCCATGAGATTATGAAAGACAAGACTATGCTGTCCCTGTGTAAAAGGTTTTGACCTTTACCCACCCATTTGACTCTCCTTGCCATTTTAAAGTCTTTAAATAATTGATCAGTTAAACCCGTTCTTAGGCCCAGCCAGTTTAGGGACTTGTTTCTAAGTGCGAACCAGTTCTCAATCCTGTTTGTAGGTAGAGGTGGAACATTTGGGGTGACTGCAGGTGGCAGATCAAAGAAAGCGATCATCCACCTGCTCTATAGAATTGCAAGAATTGTCATCTATGGGTGAGACTTCCACAGTATGACCCTGACCTCCGACACCATCCACCCCACTATCAGTCACTTCCTGAATTGAAGATTCCCCATCATGCGTTCTGGATTTACTGCTGTTTTGATTACTATTTGTGCCCCTAGAAGGGTATAAAATGGAGCTATTGGAGGCAGTTCTATTAGTGGTGAGGTGACTCAGGGCCTCCTTGCAGGGCGGGCCATTCTTAGTAGGTATTACATTTTTCGTTTTCCCCTTTGCAAGAGCACTCAGCAAATCCAGGCAGGAGTTAGTTTTAGTTTCCACTGTCGCTAAGCGTGTATGTAAAACCCCCAATACATTATTAAAATTCTGCTCGAACAGCTCAAGAGCTTTGTCTAAGGCATCCAATTTGCTACTTATTAGAATTTAGAAGCTATATTACTAGTGTTGGGCAGAACTTCTTCGATGGACTGGGGGCCCCTTTTTTGGAGGGTGGTCTGTTTGTTCCGTGGAGGCTTTTTTGTAACACAAGTATTTCTGGAGTTAGTAGGGGGATTTCCTACTCGTTTAGGTGGTGGAGGGGAGTTAGATTCAGATGGAGAAATTGATTCAGTGATAAATTGGATACACCCCTATGCCCCCACTTGCTTCATTGCCTCTTCCGACACTATTATTTGTGGGGCTCACTATAGGGTCCTTTGGGTCCTTAGAAGAGACATGAGTCGAGATTCACGGGGATATGGTAGACTCTCCACAGGTTAACAGTGACTCTTCCGGTGGGGCTTGGCTGGCAGCCGATGGAAATGGCGGCCGCCTAGAGAAGCTCCGGACCTCCGCAGGCTTCCTCAATCATCCGTCTAGCCATCCGCAACCGAATCCAACTGCAGAAAGGCGTGACGACGTCGGAAGGTGACAGGCACCGATCTAACTGTCCGTGGTGAAAAAAGCCCAAAAATCCTACGAGTTCTGCCGCGAGAAGTAACCGCGGGTCTGCATGCCATGCTGAGACCAGGGCCTCAAGTAATTCGTCAGCCCGGAAACCGGAAGCAACCATCTCTCCCCGCTGAGGGTAAAAAAGACAGGGCGCAGCTTGGCGGAGTGACGAACGATGTTGCCCCTGACCGGCGAAGTCTCGACCCATCCTGGAAGAACTCCCGGAGCCGTGCCCGAGACGCTGCACACCGGCCCCCACGCAGCGGGCATCAAGACTGGATACAGCCTGACTGCACTGGGCCATGAGAGGGTATGTGAGCGCGCAGACATATAGAGTGCAAACATCAATCCCTGATACCCGGCGTTGCCATATATCACTCAACAGTGACAAGACAGCATGCCTTTGTGTGAATTAAAGGGGCCCATTGCCAGACGTGCTGCAGCTTGCTCTCAGGGGGTGACGGCCCCAGCTGAAATACTCAGTCAAGTCAAGTCAAGGGGGAACAAGAACACACTGCTTGGGGCAACAAGAACAGCGATCCCCGTGCCCAACAGGACTTTCGCTCACCAAGGCCAAAAAAAAGTGAACACCTACTACAAAGCTACTCGTGAAAACCACAGACCTTCACGCACTACCTGAACAGCGAAGGATGGGGGCAAGTTTGCCCACAACGCAGGTTAAGTGTGATAAGAGAATCGGAGGGGCGTGGCTAGCCGCCTAAGATGGCGGTCGGGTCCCGATAGAGCTCCGGAACCCTTGGGGAGAATAACCTATCCTGCTCTGCAATACCCGGTCTGCTGGCGGTCTGGGGCACCATTATTGAAGCACTAGAGTCCTGCGGTGAGCCATATACCTCCTGGGACCCATGGGACAGTGACATTGTCTGGTTTGAGGATCGGGCCTGCTCGCTGCTGCGGCCGGATGGAGGCCGGGACCTGCAGTAGAACGCGGGCTCGTGCACGGCGCAGGCTTCCCGGCGCACTGCTGTGCGAGAGCGGCTCACCGCTAGAGGCATCGGTAGTGGTGCGGATCCTGGCCTGGCATCCTGATGGCTATATGTTCCCCGCAGCCGCTTGACCCCATATGCCCGCACGGCAGCAGTGACGTACCTCGAGTGAGCTGGTACACCGCGCGGCGGTCCTGCAAAGAGGTGGCGGATGGTGGCACAGGTCAAGACCGATGCCGCCCCCAAGGGCTCGGTGGTGGGGGGAGCGGCAGAGGAGTGCCTGGTGGACCCCCCCGGAGACTGATGCGGTGAGGTGCAGCACCCACATGAGATCACAGACATTTTACCCTCATGATAGACATTGCTGCTGGTGCACGCTGCTGTGGAGGTCCCCTCCCCCCTCCATGAGATGCAACCTGAAATGGCCTTAATGCTACATATACCACAGAGATCATTGGGAAAAGATTAAAACCTGCGATTGGTCCCACCTCCCAATTGCTACAGGCCTCCTATTCCTCCTAAGGTGAGCAACATTGTAATAAGGGCCCTGCGCTGCCTGTTGCTGTTCCTCACTGGGCTACTGTAACCCTAGGCACACACCCTGAGGCTGGGACCGGGTCGCTGTCTTGGCGCCATTGTATCGGCCGGGGTGGCCTGGGGAGCCTCACTGGGCTCCGCGACCCCCGGCATATACGGGGAAGGGGCTGGCGGGCTGAATCCGGATGGTGACACCGACCAGTAGCTCCCCCTGAGAAACCGGCTACTACCATAAGGCTCATGGTCACTCCACTGGTATAACTGACTTTGTCTGCTATCGGGGTGTCCTTCTGCCCTGCTTGCCGCTCTGTGGAGGGGGTGCCTGTTGCTGGTAATCTGTGGGGCACCCCGGCCACCCGGCTCCCTCTCGGGCTGCGGAGGTCCAGCGCTGCTGCACCCTTTGACCTACAGAGGGGGAAGATTGGTCCTACATCTACATCTACAGGTAGTAACTACATGGTGTCCCACCGACAGTCTTCCTAGTCACTTACCCGGAGGAGGCTAACCCACAGCGGTGCTATAGGTCTGCACCATGGGTAGAGTCAGAACGAAGACATTAGATGGTCACCGTGACAGCGGAGCTCTCCAGTCGACCTTCCTCGCCAGGAGCCGCTTCCTCGGAACCTATGGAAAGCACAACTGACAAACTGGACTTAATTCATAAAGAAATCCTTGATTCCAGGGCAGCGCTGGAGATGCAGATCGGTACGCTCGCCTTGGGTCTCACGTTGCTTAGGGCGGACCACAGGAAACTGGCCGACACCATCAAGGAGCACGGACAATCCCTCGTAGATATGGAGCCTCGAGTCAAAGAAAATTCCACAACCATGCAACAGCTAAAACAACAGTTGGCAGGCCTCCTAGATCGAGTGGAAGACGCAGAGGGCAGGAATAGACGCAGCAACATGCGCGTTATTGGCCTACCGGAACGCAGTGAGGGTGCGAAGGCAGCTGACTTTATCGAAGCGTCGTTCTGGGACCATGTCGCGCCGGAGGGGCTCTCTCCATATTTTTGTGTTGAAAGGGCCCACAGAATACCGAATGGACCACCCAGGCCGGGCACACCACCTCGCCCACTTATAGTGAAACTCCTGAATTATAGAGACTGTGATGTCTTACTACAGAAAGCAAGAGAAAAAACTATGATCCAGTTCGAAAACCACCGCATCTCATTGTACCTCGACTACACCGTCCTGGTCCAAAAGCAGAGGTTGTCTTACCAATCTGTCAAAAAGAAGCTACAGAAAGCACAACTCAAATACGCACTGCTATATCCTGCTAGGCTGAAAGTCATTTACGACCACAAAACTCACTTCTTCGAGAGCCCAGCTGACGCCGAGGAATGGCTTGAAGTTATGTGCCTTGGCTCTAGCCAGTTCAGCCACTCGGGCCCATCTTCACAGGGCTCTGACAGACTCCCGAAACCGAGCTCCCACCGGTCCGGGACATCCGGCCGAGGCGGTGGTGGCAAGAGACCATCACGCGAACAACAACGACACGACCAGGAAGGAGCCCTTGCAGTGGCCGGGGCATTTCGAGACGACTCCAACAAAATCCCCACAGACTCGGAGGACAGCACCCTGCATTCAGACTCTGAGCACAGTATAACTCTATTCCCTACCATTACACCCCGAGCAGCAGACAACATACTTGATAATTGAAAGCTATGAAGGATACTCGAGGAACATTGGCCTATACTAGGACCGCTATGCTATGAACGCATCTACGAACTGGAAGGGATCCAACTCCCGGCGCCCTCTGTATCCTTTTTTCTTTTCTCACACCTTTCTATTTGAACATTGTCATTTTGTCATAACCTATGTGTGATTATGTAAGGTATAGGTGGTTGTTGAGAATATACACATGGGCGGTCTATGTTTTCCGATGACACTGTCTTGCAAGGTCTCTGGTTAAACCTTCCATGAGAATAATTACTGCGGAACTATTGTCTTTGACATGTCTAATTATAACTCCCCCCTGTGGGGTCCTGTAGAGCCACCGGGAACCCGACATTTTAGTAAACGTGACCATGGCTGACGGCAGCGAACCCCCTATAAGCGTATGCACTGCTATATGTTCTATGATTATTGTAACTTGTTGTTGGGCCCAGCATAGTTCAGATACTGAGCCATGTTTTGTTTGTGTTCATGGGATAAGGGACTCCTGGTCGATCTTGGTATATTGGCTCTGTGTAACTCGGAGCTACACCCTCTATGCAGTTGCATGCCCAGTACAGCTACTACTTTAGGGTCTTACAACCTACCCACTTGGAATGTACGTGGGTTGGGGGCGATTCAGAAGAGACACCGGTTACATGCATACCTCCTCAGGCGTAAAGCCCAAATAGTTTTCCTACAAGAATCCCACTTAACCGACTCAGAAACGCAAAAAACACGCTGAAAATGGAGGGGACAGATATATTCCACTAATTATTCGGCGTTTGCTAGGGGAGCAAACATCTGGGTACACCACGGGGTCCCATTCACCGAGCTAGAACGCCGGGTTGATGACCTGGGGAGGTACATTCTGTTGAAAGGTACACTGGATGGATCCCTAGTGATTTTAGGCAATGTGTATGCCCCTAACTTTGACCAAGACCGTTTCCTACACCGAGAGCAGCGCTGGCTGAATAGGATGTATCCCCTGGGTGCTGGGAGGCCACTGGAATGCGGTTTTAGATCCTAACCTAGGCAGATCTCACCCCCCCTTCACGGCACGAACACCAGGAAACTAGCAGACCTGTTTGCTACCTGGGCTGGCGGATGGGCACTTTCAGATGCATGGCGATGTCTACACCCTACTCATAAAGGATATTCTTTTTTTTCACCGGTGCATGGTCTCCATACCAGAATCAATAGAATCCTATGCTCCAATTAAATTGCCACACCGGTCTGCCAGTCCACATACCTAGCCAAAATCTTTTCGGACCACAACCCCCCAGAGCTCACACTTTACTGGGGTAATGTGCCAACTCCAGTACCCACCTGGAAATTACACCCACAATTACTAGAGGAAACCCCGTTTCGAACAGCCCTTTCCAACACCATAACTAATTACTTAGCTGAAAATTGGAACACAGCCTCATCTAATTTAATTGAATGGGATGCACTAAAAGTGGTAGTATGGGGGGCGTCGATAGGACAACTAGTGGGGGCCCGACAAGAGACACATCAACGCTTAGTCAAAATCTAAAACACACTAGAGACACTACGAACAATTGATCACAGAGCATTCCTACAGCGCAAACACTCAGAGGCGGACAGGTCTGGGGCACTACTTGCACGTATAGTCCAAGATAGGCCAGATCCATCATAACTCAAATCCGCACCCCTAATGGACATATAATCCAAACCCAGCGAGAGATAAACATGGCCTTTTATGAACATCTTAGTACGCTCTATGCCGTGCCCGTAACTGAGGAGAACCATTCTATTATAGAATTCTTGCAGGATCTTCCCCTCCCGGTACTCTCAGAGACGATTCAAAAAGGGATAGATGGGCTCATAACTCAGCACGAAATAAGAGCTGCAATAAAAGGTCTGAATCGTAACAAAGCGCCTGGGATCGACGGTCTGCCTATTGAATTCTACCATACGTACTCAGAGGCCCTGGTCCCCACACTGGAGTCGGTGTACAAGGTTGCCTTCGAGGCTGGCCATCTACCACATTCTACTACGCAAGCGCTGGTCACATAATTGCCCAAACTGGGCCGTGATAGCCTGGAGTTGTCCAATTATAGACCTCTTTCCCTGCTAGCGACCGAATATAACATTTTAAGCAAGGTTCTCGCCAACCGCATACAGCCCTACCTTAATACACTTATAGACAATGATCAATGTGGATTCTTGCCGAACTGTAGCACGTCCCTCAATACAAGGCGATTACACTATGTTATGCAGGCCACCCCCCCTGCATACCGACACGCAGGATGCCTAGCACTAGACCTTTGGCAGGCCTTTGATTCTCTCTCCTGGGATTTTATGTTTGCGACTCTACAATGCTTTGGATTCCCGGACGCATATCTTAAATGGGTACGCCTGTTATATACCTCCCCTACTGCCCGAGCCCGTACAGGCCGCTACATCTCAGACAAATATACAGTCTACAGGGGCACATGACAGGGATGTCCGTTGTCTCCCCTGCTGTTCTTCCTTGCGCTGGAACCGTTGGCGGTAGCGCTTAGACGATCAGCAGATCATCTTGGCATACATATTGACGGCGCGGCTCACCTAATCTCCATCTACGCAGACGACATCCTACTGTACTTACGTGATCTGACGGCTGAGAATACTCCCCTTCCCGATATTTTTGCTACTTTTGAGCATCTCTCAGGTCTCGCCATAAACCTGGGAAAGTCTGTGGCGTACTTTTTTCGGGACACGCCACACCCAACTAATCTACGATTTGGCGAATACGCTCTACCAGTGGCCGCCACCACCTTTTAAATACTTAGGCATCCAAGTTTATAGAACACAGGTGGATCAAATTGAGGGTAATATACTACGGGCTATAGGGGCCCTTCGTGCCAGTATGGCCTTTTGGCCCTCTTTGTCGTTGTCGGTGATAGGGCGGATTGCCATCTCAAAGATGGTGATGCTCCCTCTCCTATTATACTACTTTGTGAACCTACCTGTCATAGTCCCACAGTCTATCTTTAACACATTGAATACAATGCTGTTAGACCTCATATGGGATACGGGCCGCAGAAGGGTGAGCTTACGGAAACTCCAAATAGAGACCCGGAGTGGCGGCCTGGGAGTCCCTGACTTCAGGGCCTACTACTACGCTAGTCAGCTCCAGTGGGTATCTTACTGGACAGCCGGGAGGAATTTACAGGAAATCGGTTACACACCCAGGGACTTGGACAGGGGTGCACTACACTCCTGCTCTTACCTAAGGCCAAACTCCCCGCGAGCAGCCCTCCCCTGTTGAGGACGGCTCTGCACTGCTGGAGGAGAGCACTGTCGTATACCTCTTTGATGGCTCCCTACTCAACAAACATCCCTCTTTTGGGCATCCCTACACCACAGGGTAAGCTTACGAGGGCCAGAATACACGATTGGGCGGAGGTGGGGGTGGAGGACGTCGGGGCATTTTTTGGGAATGGGGATCTCCACGATCATGATTCCTTCATCCAGGCTACGGAAGCACCAACACGCTTATATCTACGACACGCTACTGTCTCCCATTACATAAAGACCACATGGGCCCCACAACGCCATGAACCACCACAACATAATCTGGTACACCTCTACATGGGGAATGGGGGACACTTGGTCCGATAGCTCTACACAGGGATACAGGCTCACGCTGCAACCTCACTTACGTCCCTTAGAACACAATGGTCCGAGGATTCCGTGGAGGAACTTACTGATAAGGCTTGAAAAGGCATGCTCGAGTCTCCGGAATTACTGGGGGGAGTCCGACGGTCTCTGGCGAAGTCACACAAATTCCAGTCCCGGACGACACCCTATAGTGTCTCATGGGCCGTCGTAGACGGACAGGAGTACAGAAGGTACGACTGAGATTTCTTGACCTCGCCCTTATCTTGGCAGTAAGAGCCCTCACCAAGAGATGGAAATCCCCCAGGTGCCCAGTGTATCAATATGGCAGGAGGACATGATCCAGTGGGGCAAAGCTGAGGGTGCTGCCCCCAGGAGGAAAGAAGAGAGAGGCCTGCGGAAGCGACCCATTTCGCTGGAGTGGGAGATCATGCTAACACGAGTTTGAACTACTCAAGTTGCTGCCCCCACAGGGTACCCCACCCCCATTATCCTACAAAGCCGCTTTACGACTATCTAACATTAGGTTGAGAGACTCAGACCCACACACTACGAATTAGGGGTGCTGCAGACTCCCCAGAATTGCACTGCCAGCGCCTTCCTCCGACCACTATGGTTCCTAGACACTGAACGACCAGGAGTGGGGAATGGGTGGGTTAGCGAGGGAAAGGTTTATGGTTGGGGTTGTTTGTTCTTATTAATTGGAATTATATATGCTTTATATTGTAAATTTGGTGTCACAATTGCAAGGATACAGAACTTAAGTTGTCCTCTGGACTTTTGCCTTTCATTTCCTACCCACTAATCGGAACAGGGTATGGTAGATTCACGTGATATATATGCTGTAGCTGTTTTCAATACAAAAGACCACCTTTCTATTGTATTAATTGCACTGGATATATTGTCAAGGTCATCAATAAAGTATGTATAAAAAAAAGTGTGATCAGTGAATCTAGTGAAGCAGCCCCTAAGCGAAACCCGTTGACACTTAAGCTCGTCACACACCAAACCAAACTAGACAAATACGCTTGTAGTAAGTCAAAGCAGGAGCTACCGGATCACACGGCGACATCCACAGAAGAGCGCACTGTAACGGAAGACAAAGAAGTCACGCTGCAAGACATACTGGTCACGCTAAATAAAGTGCATACATCCTTAGAGTCCAGAATAGACACTGTCGCCACTGAAGTTACGTTAATCCGTGCAGATTTCCGTAAACTGAGCACAAGAGTGTCAGACATAGAAACGACAACAAATCTGTGCGAGGACACTGCGGCCCTCAAACGACAAATGGCACATCTAGAAACCGAAAATAAAGCCATGGCGGCAAAACTGGACGATTATGAAGGCCGTTCTCGGTGCAATAACGTTCACATCGTAGGTGTGCCAGAAGGAACAGGAGGGCCAGCCATCGACCTATTTGTAGAAAACCTCATTAAAAACCACTTACAACCTCGAGGTCTCTCCAACTATTTCTCAGTCGAAAGACCCCATCGCAGGTAGGGGTGGGCGGAATTTGCACGAATTTACGCAAAGCTCCGCAAAACGGTAAAAAATCCACGAACACACGGAATTGCTTGTTCGCAATGTTTTTTTCCTCTTCACGAATGCTGTTTGCGTGCTCGGGGGGAAATATCTCGCGTATATGCATTTTGAGAACGCGAACAATCAAAAACAATTCCGCGGAACGCAGAATTTTGGGCAATTCCGCGTTGTGCGCGGAACACAAAATTCCCCAAATTCCGCGAGAGGAACAGACTTTACCACCCAGGCCTAGTCCCAGGTGGTATGCCTAAGCCAGGTGCGCCTCCTAGGCCTATACTAGCCTTTATTATTAACTTCCGAGATCGTTACCTCATTTTACAGACTGCCAGAGTGGCCCATCCGATCAGCTATGAGCAGAGTACAATCTCCTTCTTTGCCAACTACATGGCCACAGTAGCAAAAAAAAGGTGCAATTTCCTTGCAGTGAAAAAAAAACGGCGACCTCACGAGCTCAAATACTCAATGATGTTCCCCTCAAAGTTAAGAGTGCTAGTAAACAGGAAAGTGTTGTTCTTTACAACGACGGAGGAGGCGCAAGACTGGCTTGAGGGATGGCGCCAAGTCACTCATCACGGAAGGACCATGGACGACAAACATCAGGCACACCACATCGGGAACGGTGAGACGAAGCGACCGCAAACAAGGGCCCTGATAGGGAGGACTAACCAGTAAGCAGGATACCTCCGATTAGAGGACAGCAGTCTCGGACACAACTGGTCGATGAGTCATATCCATATATACAATAATGGTAAAATGATCCAATCTTCGAAAAGGGCCTAGAAAGTAAAGACCAATGGCCAGATGTTCGTTGATATCCAAAGCAACCTCAGAAGTGCCCGGTGACACTTCCAGACCAGCCCTTATGGGTGATCAGGAAGGAGCCATAATTATCTCTGAGGATTAGTGGACAACTGAACAGATAGTGTATAGCAGACAAGGGGATGTTCTAGGAAAGGTACTGGGGTGGTCTCCCCCCTACTAAGGTACTGGGAAAGGGGTATTAGGCACACTGCAATGTTGGGGAGGTGGGTAGTTCTCAAACCGTCATGCAGGGAGGCAGAGAGGGGGTGGGACGAATGTTCACCTTTATTAGTTCTAGTTGATTTTTTCTTTGTTCTGTGTTATTGTTTACAGTACAACTTTATTACACTCACAAGAGACCGCTACCTGGAGATCAGAATCTCTATTCCACCACAGATGACTCCAATGACACATACACCTAACCACCCTAGCCCCACTGCTTCTGCGCCTACATGTATTCAGCACCTACCACTGATTTCTTGGAATGTGAATGGCCTCAGAGATAAAGTAAAGGGAGGACTGATATTAAACCAATCAATCAACCAGGGGAATGTAAGCGCGCTACTCACCCGTGGGGGTCTCAAGGCGCGGGGGGTCCTCTGGTGTGTTTAGCCGAAGAGCCAGGTCTTGAGGGTCTTTCTGAAGGTGTTCAGGGAGGGGGCACGTCTGATGTCTGCCGGTAGCTCATTCCATGTCTTGGCTGCAATGTGAGAGAAGGATCTTCCACCTGCTCACGCTCTGTGGATGCGTGGGGTTTTGGCCAGTGCGAGGTTGGAGGATCAGAGGTTTCTTTTGGGTACGTGGAAGTTGACTCTGTCGTTGAGGTATTTGGGTCCATTGTTGTGTAGGCATTTGTAGGCATGGGTGAGGGTTTTGAAGGTGATTCTTTTCTCTACGGGGAGCTAGTGGAGTCTTCGTAGGTGTTGGCTGAAGTGTACTTGTCGGGGGATGCAGAGGACGAGTCTGGCTGAGGTGCTCTGTATGGTCTGGAGTTTGCGAAGTAGAGACTTGTTGATGCCGGCGTAGAGTGTGTTTCCATAGTCCAGCCTACTTGTGATGAGTGCATGGATGACTGTCTTCCTTAACTCAATATCTTCAACGTAAGGCACCAGCGGTGATACTCCTGCAGGAGAACCACTTAGTCGGAACAATGCGTAAGGCCCTAGACAGTTGGGGCTTTAAACTGATAGTCCATTCCGAATTCACATCCGGCTCATGAGGGGTCGGGATCCTGATTAAGAAATAATGCCTACTCATCATCAAACACACGCACACAGATGAACAAGGCCGTTTTGCGGCCGTTTCCTGCCAATGGGACGGACGATCTATCAATATCGTGTATATTCCCCTGGCACTTCCCTCACTAGCATTCCCGGCGCTTAGTGCATTTCTACTTCGACTTCCAGAGGAAGAACTCATCTTGGGAGGTGACTTTAATGCAACCCTTAATGATGTTCTAGACCGAACGCCCCCCCCGGCAACAACACCGAACACACTCTACCCTAGCAGACTTTCTCAAAACGATAGGCCTCGTAGACATCTGGCGTACACAATTCCTGCAAACACGACAATATACATATCATTCTGGTGCTCATAACAGTATCTCTAGAATAGACTATATACTGACACCAGAGGACTGTGTGGAGAGATTTGAAGATATGGCACACTTACCACAGGGAATATCAGACCATTCCCCCATATTTGTTCAATATACACGGAACACGTCGGCACAAGGCGTATATTCCCTATATACCCAGGTCATCTAAAGAACCCCAAGATCTGGGAGGGTCTAACCACGGCCACAAAGAAATATTTCGGCGAAAATGATCCCACAGCCCCGTCGCCCATCACTCTCTGGGAGGCGTACAAGACCGTTCTCCGTGGACAGGCCATCTCCCTAATCGCAGACCACAAAAGAGAAAAGGCGAGAATGGTGTCGACACTTGAGCAGGAACTGAACAAACTAGAATCACTACACTCTCAAGATCCCTCAGACACAAAAACAGACACTTCATCTTAAAAAAACAAGAGTATAGGGAATACTTATGGCAAGAAGCAGAAATCTGATTGACAGCCACGCTCCATACAATTTACAAAGGAGGGGATAAAGCCGGCAGGCTTTTGGCATGGCTTGCTAAACGAGAGCGAGCAAATCGCTGGGTGGCAGAACTTCAACACACCACGGGAGAAATAGTAACAGACCCCCAAACAATAGCAGACACACTGATGCTTCACTATACCGATGTGTATACCCCAGCGACCACAATACATCAGGTGGATGTGGAAGCGTTCCTCCGAGACATACAGCTCCCCAGACTTACAGAAGAATAAACACCATTACTAGAGTCAGAACTCACCACCGACGAACTAACGATAGCGATAAGGAATGTACAATCGGGAAAAGCCCTAGGGCCAAACAGCATCTCGATAGAATTATATAAAAGAAGTGCAACTGTAATCACTCCACACCTATTGAAAATGTACAACGCAAGCCTAGAATTGGGAGAGCTCCCTAAAGATCAGAGGATGACGACAGTGGTGGCCATACACAAACCGGGGAAGCTGGCCCAGGAATGCGCCTCCTACCGGCCCATCTCCCTAATGAATGCGGAAGCCAAGATCTTGGCCAAAGCACTGGCAAACAGACTGACACCTCACCTAGCTAAGCTAATACACCCGGACCAGTCTCGGTTCATGCCGGGCAGAAACACTGCCCTAAATCTATGAAGACTGCACAATGTACAAGGGCGCAAATATGCGATACAGGAAGAGGCCATAATACTGTCTCTAGACGCCCGTATTGCCTTTGATACAATTGAGTGGCCTTTCCTCTTTGCAGTTCTCGCACGGCTGGGATTCGGGCCTAAGTTTTGCTCATGGGTAAGATCACTATACAGGAAACCTCTTGCGCACGTAATGTCGAATGGCCATGTATCCAAGGAATTCCTTCTAGGACGAGGCACCAGACAGGGCTGTCCACTGTTGCCGCTCCTTTTCGCACTCCTGCTGGAACCATTAGCTGCATGGATAAGGCAGGATCCAGGTATCCGTGGGCTCCACTGGACCGAAGGCTGAGAGGACTGCATACCCTTATATGCGGATGACATCCCCCAACCACTCACTGCATAGAATCTTGAATATATGTGACTCTTTTGGGAAGCAACCAGGATACACGATCAATTGGGGCAAATCAATACTGTATGCCCTGATGGGCCCGTCACCGAAGCTACCTAGAGGATGTGCAGTGAAGATAATGGAGTATAGTTTTAAATACTTGGGAATTCATATTACTTCAGACCCGGAGGACTTCATGACCCTAAATCTTCCAGAACCCCTAAAGAGATTACGTAGGGATACCAAATATTGGTAATCCATACCATTAACACTGCTAGGAAGGGCAGCGCTTTCAAAATGATGGCGCTACCCCTATTTCTTTATGCTCTGCACAATGCCCCATTCTTAGTCCCCCACCCTACTTGCGAGCAATTGAGTCAGAAGTGACCAAACTCCTTTGGAATGGAAAACCAGCCCGGAGAGCAGTGACCAAGCTAGTTAGAACTTGGTATGCGCTTCCCAATATACAAACGTACTATTGGGCGTCCCAACTGATCGTAATAAATCAATGGCTCCAATTTGCTCATTCTGACCCGGCCTATCGCCTGGATAGACTTGTTCTGGGAACGGGAGGGCTCAACCGAGCGCTATATAACACTAACCCCAAGATGGCTCTATTAGGACCAACAAAACATACGATTCAGCTTTGGCATATGGTACTCAAAAGGTTGGGATGGAATAATAAGATCACGCAGTGAGCACCCCTTTAGGACACCGGTAAGCTAGCCAAACTATGCAATAGCAAAGGATTCAGACAATGGGACATCATAGGAATATCAAAGGTGGGAGATCTGTGGGCCAAGGGGAAAGTAATTCCATTCACTTCGAGACCAATTCGAGATGGCACCTACAGAACGGTTTTGCTGTCTTCAGGTCAAGCATGCACTAGAGGCTGTCATTCCACCTGACACAGTCCTCCTGAGGCTTCCGCATTAGAAGACAGACTCCTGACAGAACACATGGACAAAAAAGCCACATCCTTAACATACCGCAAAATTATTAACAATCATCCTGACCCCACACAGTCTCTTCGGGATAAGTGGAAGAAAGAGGTGGGAGAGCTACACAAGACTGATTGGCAAGAGGCATTAGCATCTCCGAGGGAGGTAGCAATCTCCTCAAAACTCCGCCTAGTGCAACTTAAAGTGCTCCATATGATCTATTATACTAGGGTAAAGCTATGCAAAATAGGAAAGACCGACAATCAACTTTGCCTGCGGCAGTGTGGAGCAGTAGGTACATTTTATGACATGGTGTCGGAATGCCCAGAAATAGCGACATATTGGGAGGCAGTTATGTCCACAATAACAAGATTAAGTGAGACCCCTGTACCACCAGAACCTAGGCAATGTCTGTTAAAAATATGGGAAGCAACAGACCTTAATACTACAGCACAAACCTGGTCGACACTGGGGATGGCGATAGCTAAGAGGAACATTGCCAGACTATGGGGTGCACAAAACACTCCCACGTTAAGAGACTGGAACAAGGATGTGGATATGGCCATGGTGGCCGAAAGACCGGTGTACATACATAGAAGATGCCCCAATAAATGGGAACAAATATGAGGAAAATGGAGCACTCAGAGATTGGGCATCTGTACCATATCTACTGTGGAGTTGTCACTGGAGGACAGTTAGGGAACTGCAAAGCGGCGAATGGACTCAAGTATTCAACAATAGATAATTATCACTGTAATAGAGTGCTGTAAGTAGAATATGTAATGGGTAGCGGTCCTAATGTTTTTGGAATGTAATAATGTTAAGATATGTACCAATAAACCGAATTAAAAAAAAAAACTGTGATTCTTCCCCCAAAGATATTTGCTTGTCATGTTCCCCAATAGCTCCTGTAATATATTTTAATAGTGACAGTTGTGATTTATCGGGCAAATGAATCTGGGACTTGCTAGCGGTGACTTGATGCTTTCTCTTTTCCATATTTAATAAAATATTTAAAGTAGGAATGTGTTGCCAAGATATTTGCCATATATCGGGGGTAGCTAGCCGTTGGAATTAAAAGCCACGAAAAACGCCACCCCGATATCAGATTGACGTGAATGTTGAAACGCGCCTCTGATGCCACAACGGATGTTTTAAACCCTAGAGATACACTATGGGGGAGTCCAATTGAAACAGAGTCTGATTGCACCAGCCCTATATACACAATAAAACTTTAGGTAAGAACTCAAATATCACCTCTTGAAGCTAACAGAACATCGCTCTTATATCGTGGATGGTCTTCTTTTAACCTTAATCCCAGTAGGCGGATCACGTTCTCCACTATACATTGGAAGTACCGCTCACTGAAGTGCTGTTGCACCAGTGAGATTAAAGCTGTGTTAAGGAGAATATATATTTACTTGTCCTGATGAAGGTGGTCCTATTGAGAATGTACCACTGAAATGCGGCAACGCCCAACTTTGTTGTTAAATTTGGACAATTCAGCAGTCAAACAGTGACAGGGAATCAAGACCCGTGCCTTCTGCTGTATATAATGGATCCACATAAACGTGTACATGACAGAGTTTATTGTCTACGTTTACTCTCCTTTAGGAATATTGTATTTATTGAGATCTGTGTCATTTAATGTAAGTGCTTTTAACATTTTTGCTATGATATAAATTGTATGATTTGACAGGTTTTTATTGATTAAAATATACATGTATTTTGCATAATTTGGTTTTATAAGTGCTTTAATACATTCTGAGAGAAGATTGACATGTGTTGGTTGGTTGAGTATCTGTGAGGCATGAATGGTACAATATAGGTCTTGACTAAAGTTAAACCTTTTTTAACTTTACCACTATTAACATACAAATGCAGCACTCACAATTGAACAGGCGAGGCGTCGCCACTGACCCTTCATTTGTGGTTTATTGATTTTCGTTCTGCTTTTGATACGGTGCAGAGGAATATTCTCTGGGATAAGTTATTAAAATTGAGAATTTCACCTAAACTCCTGAGAGCAATTCAATTATTGTACACAAATACTTGGACAAGAGTAAGGCTGGGCCAAGGCAAAACCATTTAAAAACAAATATTACCAATGGATGGTTTCAAACAAGGCTGTGTCTTGGCCCCGATCTTGTTCAATTCGTATCTTGCTGATATTTCCTCAGATTTGAATAGCTGTAATTCACACTCCCTGTCGATGGCTGGTTTTAAGGTATCCCATCTTTTGTACACCGACGATATTGTTCTGCTGAGCTACACAAAGGTGGGGCTGCAGCGTAATTAGTGAAACTGCTTTGAATGCCTCATCCCACGGGTTAAAGGTCAACTTGAGCAAGACAAAAACCCTGTTGGTGTCAAGGGCTATAACAGCTCGACCAATATTAATTTAAGAAGGGTCTGGGCTGAAGTCAGATCTATAGTATAAATATTTTGGGGTAATACTAGATGTGCGGTGCTCATTTAAAAAGCAGTGCACTCCATTACAAAGAACGAATAACTCTTTAATTGTAGCATTTGCTTCCTTCCGAAATAGCTTAAAAGGGCTGTCCCTCAAGCCATTATTACAAGTTATGTCAGCTAGACACAGTCCATCTTTGACATATGGCGTGGAGACATGAAACAGTCTCATATCCAGGCTCACTATAGCTAGAAATTATTAAGACAGTGCATGCTACAGTGAAAGACCGGAGAAGGACAGAGAATCTATGTTATTGTCTTGTTTGTGTTTGAATATGAAACGTCACTCATTTCACCTTTTGTCACCACAGTCATTCACTGAATTGCCTTTGTATTGTTAGTGTGTTTCTTTTTTGTCTGACAGCCCATATTTATTGGCTTTACAAAATTGTTTTAAAGAAAAAAATAAATTCCTATGAGAAAGACAGCAAATCAAAACACAGAAAGGAAGAAATGTATATATATATATATATATATATATATATATATATATATATAGATATATATATATATATCTATATTACCTACTGGCGGTCGCCAGTAGGTAGTTATAGTTAGGACCCCTTTTCCATAGGAAAACCTCAACATTCTATTTTGAATAACTTTGGCGCCGGTCGACGAATCCTCGCGAATTTCTCAAAATAGGTGGGGCGCTACGCTCCGCTCCTACCCTGAAAGTCTCGGGGGGATTCGTCAAGCGGGGGCTGAGATAAAAGGGGGGTCCCAAAACGCGTTTTTCCCATGCATTTTTCCATAGGACCTTTAGAACGAGCTACAGCCCGAACGGCTGAACAGAATTACTAGAAATTTGGCAGAGAGGTAGTCCCTAGGTCAAGGAAGTGCCTTTTGTAGGTTTGGTGTAAATCTGTTCAGTAGATTCTGAGAAAATAGCCTTTAAATCAATATATATATCTGAGCCCGCTTACGGTACGCTTACCGTACGCTTACCGTACGCTTACCGTAAGCGTACGGTGGCGTGCGCGAGCGCGATTCTGATTGGCTCTTAGATCTTAGTAAACATTCGAATCGGCCGAAACCAGGAAGCGGCGTCCGCCATTTTGTCTCTCGCACTGAGTGTTGTTTATCAAACATGATGGCCAAAAACATGTTACGGGGCTGTTTTGACAACTCCCTCCCACATAGTCATGTTGAGGGAGTCCCCAAACATCCCCCAAGAGCAAAAACGGTTTTATTTTTTTTTCGGCAATTTCGCGGGGTACGCTTACCGTACGCTTACCGTACGCTTACCGTACGCTTACGGTAAAAAAATAAAAATAAAAAAAACACTATCCACACTTACCCCACCCCCTGTGCTTTTGGTGGCCGCAGGCCACCAAATGTGCAGGGCTTATTAATAGAGAAAAAAAACGTAATTTTGGCAACATGAAATTATAAAATCGAAATAAAAAAAACACTATCCACATTGACCTCACCCCCTGTGCTTTTGGTGGCCGAAGGCCACCAAATGTACAGGGCTTATTAAAGTTGATAAAAACCGTGCACGGAACGAACTGCGTTAAGTGGGCGCGCACGCCACAAATGGCGTAAAGTAACTTAGCATTTAAAAAACCGTACAAATTCACTGAAAAAACCATAGGTTTCACACACGTTATAGTTAGGAAATAGCATTTAAAAAACCTTGCTAATTCACTGAAAAAACCATAGGTTTCACACATGTTATAGTTAGCTGGACATTTTACTGATAAAAAACCAATGAAATTCCCCCGTTATAGTTACTGTAGGCAACTATAACTCACGCGACCGTAATCCTCTGCTGATGACATATGTGTCTTTATGAAAAAAAAATATTTGTAATATATGTATAGCTAAAATTTAATGGAAGAAGACATGGGCAAATAAGTGTCTAAATACAGTATTAGCATCAGCAGAGGATTACGGTCGCGTGAGTTATAGTTGCCTATAGTAACTATAACGGGGGAATTTCATTGGTTTTTTATCAGTAAAATGTCCAGCTAACTATAACATGTGTGAAACCTATGGTTTTTTCAGTGAATATATATATATATGTATATATATATATATATATATATATATATATATATATATATATATATATATATATATATATATATATATCTTACCTACTGGCGGTCGCCAGTAGGTAATTATAGTTAGGACCTATTTTCCATAGGAAATCTGCAACATTCTATTCCCAATAGGTCCGGCGCCGGTTGACCAATCTCCGCGAAATTTTCCAAACTTTTGGCCAGCTCCGGTCCGCTCCAATCCTGAAAGTTTTGTGGTGATTCGTCAAGCGGGGGCTGATATAAAAGGGGGGACCCAAAACGCGTTTTCCCCATGCATTTTCCCATAGGACCTTTAGTCGAAGGTACAGCCCGAACGGCTGAACAGAATTACTTGACATTTGGCAAAGAGGTAGTCCTCAGGTCAGGCATGTGCCTTTTGCTTAAATGGTGTAAATCCGTTCAGTAGTTCCTGAGAAAATCAAAAGTAAAATCACATATATATCTGGGCGGAGCCTAACCACACATCTCATCGTGAGATCTGATTGGCTGTCAGCACTTCATCCAAGAAGTGTTGGCAGCCATCTTGGGACCAATCTACATGATAGCACCTCATTAAAAAGCATTGCAGTTAATAGAAGGTTTAAAGACTTTAGTTACATTATAAATCATTTGTTAATGGTACCATACTCATTTTAGGAATTGTGGTATGTTCTAAGGTGATTTTACCATGTGAAAAAGCCTTCTGCTGGGATATCATGAATCATGTTTGAGAGAAAACTATTTTCACATGCTTTTCCCACAGAGGTTTGGAAGGTGATCTATAAGCTAAACTGAGAGCATATTTTCTGTAAATTCACATTATCTTTCTTAGTCATGTGAGAATGAAGTCTCACATTCTCAGTAAAACATGTACATCCAACAAGGGCAGAGACTGTCAGTTGATTCCTTTGTGTTCTACTGCAGCTTCCCAGAGTGTTCTAAAGAACAACTAGAGCGCTAACACTCCTACTTATGATAAACGTACGGCACACCTGAAGCCATCTTGATTGGAATAAAGTGGTAACTCTTAAAACATTTAATTTAAAAAGGAACAAAATGAGGGGGTTCGTTTTGCCATAGAATGTATGATTAGAGCTGCAGAAAGAAAAATTAGGGCACATTTTGAGTGACTTCTCAAATCCTCTTCTATTTCATTAAAGAATTCTGACATGCAGACTGAAACATGCACTTTCAATACCAGCAGCAGACTTCCCTGGTGAGCAGTAGCTTTACTACAGTGATCTAATGAGCAACTAGAGTGCTAACATTCTGAATTTATGGCAAATGTGTGACACA
This sequence comes from Triturus cristatus, assembly GCF_964204655.1. Classification (NCBI taxonomy): domain Eukaryota; kingdom Metazoa; phylum Chordata; class Amphibia; order Caudata; family Salamandridae; genus Triturus; species Triturus cristatus. The sequence goes on from NC_140587.1 coordinate 682,204,496, forward strand.
TCTGAATGCCTTCTTCATTGAATCAAAGTAAAAAACTGACAGTATGCCTACTGAGGAGACAGTAGTAAATGAGGAAATTAGGAAACTTCATAACAAGTCTCCCAAGATGGCAACCAGAGACAAAAGAGCCCAAACGTAGCACAAATATTACCGAGATGTAGCCCAAGTATAGCCCAATGACAGAAATCCCAGAGTGTTTTAAAGAACAACTAGAGCGCTAACAGTCTTACTTATGACAAAAGTATGGTACACCTCAAGCCATCTTGATTGGAATAAAGTGGTAACACTTAAAACATTTAATTTGCAAAGGAACAAAATGAGGGGGTTCATTTTGCCATAGAAATTATGATTAGTGCTGCAGAAAGAAAAATTAGGGCACATTTTGACTTCTCAAATCCTCTTCTATTTCATTAAAAAGTTCTGACATGCAAACTGAAACATGCACTTTGAATACTAGCAGCAGACTTCCCTGGTGAGCAGTAGCTTTACTACAGTGATCTAATGAGGAACTAGAGTGCTACCATTCAGAATTTATGGAAATGTGTCACATCTGAATGCTTTCTTGATGGAACCAAAGTAAACAAGCATTGAAAATGCAACAGGTCTCGCCCTCGTTTAAGTTAAAACAATTCTGTTTGTAATTAGGTGGCTTTTTAGCTTTGCTTTTATTAGTGTTTTTCAAAATTTCATGTACATAACATGCATATATGTATATGTATGCATGCATTTATATTTGTATTTATATAGATATGCAGATTATATATATGTTTATATATGTATGTATATATATACACATACATATATATAAATGCATATGCATATATGTGCATATGTGTGCGTGTAGGGAGAGGTAGAGAGAGGTAGAGAGGTAGAGGTGTAGAGGTAGAGACGTAGAGGTAAAGAGGTAGAGGTAGAGAGGTAGAGAGTAGTATAGAGAGAGGTAGAGAGAGGTAGAGAGGTAGAGAGTAGAGGATGAGTAATAGAGAGTAGAGAGTAGAGAGTAGAGAGAGTGTAGTAGAGAGTAGTAGAGAGAGTAGCAGAGAGTGAGTAGGAGAGAGTAGTAGAGTGAGTAGTAGAGAGTGAGTAGTGGAGAGTGAGAAGTAGAGAGTAGTAGAGAGTAGTAGAGAGTAGTGTAGAGTGAGTAGTAGAGAGTGAGTAGTAGAGAGTAGTAGAGAGTGAGTATTAGAGAGTGAGTAGTAGAGAGTAGTAGAGAGTGAGTAGTGGAGACTGAGTAGCAGAGAGAGAGTAGTAGATAATGAGTAGTAGAGAATGAGTAGTAGAGTGAGTAGTAGAGAGTAGTAGAGAGAGAGTAGTAGAGAGTGAGTAGTAGAGAGTAGTAGAGAGTGAGTAGTAGAGAGTAGTAGAGAGAGCGTAGAAGAGAGTGAGTAGTAGAGAGTAGTAGAGAGTGAGTAGTAGAGAGTAGTACAGAGTGAGTAGTAGAGAGTGATTAGTAGAGAGTAGTGGAGTAGTAGAGAGTAAGTAGTAGAGAGTAGTAGAGAGTGAGTAATAGAGTGAGTAGTAGGGAGTAGTAGAGTGAGTAGTAGAGAGCAAGTAGTAGAGAGTGTGTAGTAGAGAGAGAGTAGTAGAGAGTGAGTAGTAGAGAGTGAGTAGTAGAGAGAGTAGTAGAAAGTAGTAGAGTAGTAGAGAGTGAGTTGTAGAGAGTGAGTAGTAGAGAGTAGTAGAGAGTGAGTAGCAGAGAGAGTAGTAGAATAGTAGAGAGTGAGTAGTAGAGTGAGTAGTAGAGAGTGGTAGAGAGCGAGTAGTAGTGAGTGAGTAGTGGAGAGTGAGTAGTAGAGTAGTAGAGAGTGAGTAGTAAAGAGAGAGTAGTATAGAGTAGTAGAGTGAGTAGTAGAGAGAGAGTAGTAGAGAGTAGTAGAGAGTGAGTAGTAGAGTAGTAGAGAGTGAGTGGTAGAGAGTAGTAGAGAGTAGTAGAGTGAGTAGTAGAGAGTAGTAGAGAGTGAGTGGTAGAGAGAGTAGTAGAGAGTGCGTAGTTGAGAGTTTGTAGTAGAGAGTGAGTAGTAGAGAGAGTAGTAGAGAGTAGTAGAGTAGTAGAGAGTAGTAGAGTGAGTAGTAGAGAGGGAGTAGTAGAGAGAGAGTAGTAGAGTGAGTAGTAGAGTAGTAGAGAGTGAGTAGTAGAGAGTAGTAGAGTGAGTAGTAGAGAGGGAGTAGAAGAGAGAGAGTAGTAGAGAGTAGTAGAGTGAGTAGTAGAGTAGTAGAGAGTGAGTGGAAGAGAGTAGTAGAGTGAGTAGTAGAGAGGGAGTAGTAGAGAGAGAGTAGTAGAGAGCAGTAGAGTGAGTAGTAGAGAGTAGTAGAGAGTAGTAGAGAGTGAGCAGTAGAGAGTGAGTAGGAGAGAGTAGTAGTAGATAGTAGTAGAGAGTGAGTAGTAGAGAGTGAGTAGTAGAAAGTAGTAGCGAGTGAGTAGTAGAGAGTGAGTAGTTTAATTTAAAAGGAACACAATGAGGAGGTTCATTTTGCCATAGAAATTATGATTAGTGCGGAAAAAAGAAAAATTAGGTCACATTTTGAGTGACTTCTCAAATCCTCTTCCATTTCATTAAAAAATTCTGACATGCAGATTGAAACATGCACTTTGAATACCAGCAGCAGACTTCCCTGGTGAGCAGTAGCTTTACTACAGTGATCTAATGAGCAACTAGAGTGCTACCATTCAGAATTTATGGAAAATGTGCGACACATCTGAATGCCTTCTTGATGGAATCAAAGTAAACAAGCATTGAAAATGCAATAGGTCTCGCCCTCGTTTAAGTTAAAGCAATTCAGTTTGTAATTAGGTGGCTTTTTAGCTTTGCTTGTATTGGAGTTTTTCAAACTTTCATCTACATACCATGCATATGTATGCATATATGTATATGTTTGCATGCATTTATATTTATATAGATATGCAGATTATATTTATATGTTTATATATGTATATATATATACACATACATATATATATGCATATGCATATATATGCATATATATATGTGCATATGCATGCATGTACAGAGAGGTAAAGAGGTAGAGGTGTATAGGTAGAGGTGTAGAGGTAGAGAGGTAGAGGTAGAGAGGTAGAGAGTAGTAGAGAGGTAGAGAGGTAGAGAGTAGAGATCGAGTAATAGAGAGTAGAGAGTGAATAGTAGAGAGTAGTACAGAAAGTATCAGAGAGTGAGTAGTAGAGAGTAGTAGAGTGAGTAGTAGAGAGTGAGTAGTAGAGTGTGAGTATTACAGAGTGAGTAGTAGAGGTGAGTTGTAGAGTGAGTAGTAGAGTGAGTAGTAGAGAGTAGTAGAGAATAGTAGAGAGTGAGTAGTAGAGAGTGAGTAGTAGAGAGTGAGTAGTAGAGAGTAGTAGAGAGAGAGTAGTAGAGAGTGTGTAGTAGAGAGTAGTAGAGAGTAAGTAGTAGAGAGTAGCAGAGAGTGAGTAGTAGAGAGTAGTAGAGAGTGAGTAGTAGAGAGTGAGTAGTAGAGAGAGAGTAGTAGAGAGTAGTAGAGTAGTAGAGAGTGAGTAGTAGAGAGTGAGTAGTAGAGAGTAGTGGAGTAGTAGAGAGTGAGTAGTAGAGAGTAGTAGAGAGTAAGTAGTAGAGTGACTACTAGAGAGTAGTAGAGAGCGGGTAGCAGAGAGCAACTAGTAGAGAGTGTGTAGTAGAGAGTGAGTAATAGAGAGTAGTAGAGAGTGAGTAGTAGAGAGAGAGTAGTAGAGAGTGAGAAGTAGAGTAGTAGAGTAGTAGAGAGTGAGAAGTAGAGTGAGTAGTAGAAAGTAGTTGAGAGCGAGTAGTAGAGAATGAGTAGTGGAGAGTGAGCAGTAGAGAGTAGTAGAGAGTGAGTAGTACAGAGTGAGTAATAGAGAGTGAGTAGTAGAGAGTAGTAGAGTGAGTAGTAGAGAGTGAGTAGTAGAGAGAGAGTAGTAGAGAGTGAGTAGTAGAGTAGTAGAGAGTGAGTGGTAGAGAGTAGGAGAGAGTAGTAGAGTGAGTAGTAGAGAATCGTAGAGAGTGAGTAGTAGAGCAAGTAGTAGAGAGTAATAGAGTAGTAGAGAGTGAGTAGTAGAGAGAGAGTAGTAGAGAGTGAGTAGTACAGTAGTAGAGAGTGAGTGGTAGAGAGTAGGAGAGAGTAGTAGAGTGAGTAGTAGAGAATCATAGAGAGTGAGTAGTAGAGCAAGTAGTAGAGAGTAATAGAGTAGTAGAGAGTGAGTAGTAGAGAGTGAGTAGCAGAGTGAGTAGTAGAGAGTAGTAGAGAGTGAGTAGTAGAGAGTGAGAAGTAGAGAGTAGTAGGGAGCAAGTAGTAGAGAGTGAGTAGTGGAGAGTGAGTAGTAGAGAGCGAGAAGTAGAGAGTGAGGAGTAGAGAGTGAATAGTAGAGAGTGAGTAGTAGAGAGAGAGTAGTAGAGAGTGAGTAGCAGAGAGAAGTAGAGTGAGTATCAGAGAGTGAGTAGTAGAGAGTAGTAGAGTGAGTAGTAGAGAGTGAGTAGTAGAGTGTGAGTATTACAGAGTGAGTAGTAGAGAGTAGTAGAGAGTGATTAGTAGAGTGAGTAGTAGAGTGAGTAGTAGAGAGTAGTAGAGACTAGTAGAGAGTGAGCAATAGAGAGTGAGTAGTAGAGAGTGAGTAGTAGAGAGTAGTAGAGAGAGAGTAGTAGAGAGTGAGTAGTAGAGAGTAGTGGAGAGTAGTAGAGAGTGAGTAGTAGAGAGTAGTAATGAGAGAGTAGTAGAGAGTGAGTAGTAGAGAGTAGTAGAGAGTGAGTAGTAGAGAGTAGTAGAGAGTGAGTAGTAGAGAGTGAGTAGTAGAGAGTGAGTAGTAGAGAGTAGTGGAGTAGTAGAGAGTGAGTAGTAGAGAGTAGTAGAGAGTGAGTAGTAGAGTGAGTACTAGAGAGTAGTAGAGAGCGGGTAGCAGAGAGCAACTAGTAGAGAGTGTGTAGTAGAGAGTGAGTAATAGAGAGTAGTAGAGAGTGAGTAGTACAGAGTGAGTAATAGAGAGTGAGTAGTAGAGAGTAGTAGAGTGAGTAGTAGAGAGTGAGTAGTAGAGAGAGAGCAGTAGAGAGTGAGTAGTAGAGTAGTAGAGAGTGAGTGGTAGAGAGTAGGAGAGAGTAGTAGAGTGAGTAGTAGAGAATCATAGAGAGTGAGTAGTAGAGCAAGTAGTAGAGAGTAGTAGAGTAGTAGAGAGTGAGTAGTAGAGAGTGAGTAGCAGAGTGAGTAGTAGAGAGTAGTAGAGAGTGAGTAGTAGAGAGTAGTAGAGAGCAAGTAGTAAAGAGTGAGTAGTGGAGAGTGAGTAGTAGAGAGCGAGTAGTAGAGAGTGAGTAGTAGAGAGTGAATAGTAGAGAGTGAGTAGTAGAGAGAGAGTAGTAGAGAGTGAGTAGTAGAGAGTAGTAGAGTGAGTATCAGAGAGTGAGTAGTAGAGAGTAGTAGAGTGAGTAGTAGAGAGTGAGTAGTAGAGTGTGAGTATTACAGAGTGAGTAGTAGAGAGTAGTAGAGAGTGAGTAGTAGAGTGAGAAGTAGAGTGAGTAGTAGAGAGTAGTAGAGAATAGTAGAGAGTGAGCAGTAGAGAGTGAGTAGTAGAGAGTGAGTAGTAGAGAGTAGTAGAGAGAGAGTAGTAGAGAGTGAGTAGTAGAGAGTAGTAGAGAGAAGTAGAGAGTAGTAGAGAGTGAGTAGTAGAGAGTAGTAGAGAGAGAGTAGTAGAGAGTGAGTAGTAGAGAGTAGTAGAGAGTGAGTAGTAGAGAGTGAGTAGTAGAGAGAGAGTAATAGAGAGTAGTAGAGTAGTAGAGAGTGAGTAGTAGAGAGTGAGTAGTAGAGAGTAGTGGAGTAGTAGAGAGTGAGTAGTAGAGTAGTAGAGAGTGAGTAGTAGAGTGAGTACTAGAGAGTAGTATAGAGCGGGTAGCAGAGAGCAAATAGTAGAGAGTGTGTAGTGCAGAGTGAGTAGTAGAGAGTAGTAGAGAGTGAGTAGTAGAGATAGAGTAGTAGAGAGTGAGAAGTAGAGAGAGTAGTAGAGTAGTAGAGAATGAGTAGTAGAGTGAGTAGTAGAGAGTAGTTGAGAGCGAGTAGTAGAGAATGAGTAGTGGAGAGTGAGCAGTAGAGAGTAGTAGAGAGTGAGTAGTAGAGAGTGAGTAGTACAGAGTGAGTAATAGAGAGTAGTAGAGAGTGAGTAGTAGAGAGTAGTAGAGTGAGTAGTAGAGAGTGAGTAGTAGAGAGTAGTAGCGAGTGAGTAGTAGAGAGTGAGTAGTAGAGTAGTAGAGAGTGAGTGGTAGAGAGTAGTAGAAAGTAGTAGAGTGAGTAGTAGAGAGTGAGTAGTAGAGAGTGAATAGTAGAGAGTAGTAGAGAGTAAGTAGTAGAGAGAGTAGTAGTAGACAGTGAGTAGTAGAGAGTAGTAGAGAGTAAGTAGTAGAGAGAGTAGTAGTAGACAGTGAGTAGTAGAGAGTAGTAGAGCGTGAGTAGTAGAGAGTGGGTAGTAGAGAGTAGTAGTGAGTGAGTAGTAGAGAGTGAGTAGTAGAGTAGTAGAGAGTGAGTCGTTGAGAGAGAGTAGTAGAGAGTAGTAGAGAGTGAGTAGTAGAGTAGTAGAGAGTGAGTGGTAGAGAGTAGTAGAAAGTAGTAGAGTGAGTAGTAGAGAGTGAGAAGTAGAGAGTGAATAGTAGAGAGTAGTAGAGAGTGAGTAGTAGAGAGAGTAGTAGTCTACAGTGAGTAGTAGAGAGTAGTAGAGCATGAGTAGTAGTGAGTGAGTAGTGGAGAGTAGTAGTGAGTCGGTAGTAGAGAGTGAGTAGTAGAGTAGTAGAGAGTGAGTAGTTGAGAGTGATTAGTAGAGAATGAGTAGTAGAGAGTAGTAGAGAGTGAGTAGTAAAGAGTAGTAGAGAGTGAGTAGTAGAGAGTGAGTAGTAGAGAGAGAGTAGTAGAGAGTAGTAGAGAGTCAGTAGTAGAGTAGTAGAGAGTAGTCAGTCAGTGTCAGTCAGTGTCAGTCAGTGTCAGTCAGTGTCAGTCAGTGTCAGTCAGTCAGTGTCAGTCAGTCAGTCAGTGTCAGTCAATCAGTGTCAGTCAGTCAGTGTCAGTCAATCAGTGTCAATCAGTGTCAGTCAGTGCCAATCAGTGTCAGTCAGTGTCAGTCAGTGTCAGTCAGTGTCAGTCAGTCAGTGTCAGTCAATCAGTGTCAATCAATCTGTGTCAGTCAGTGTCTATCAGTCAGTGTCAGTCAGTCAGTGTCAGTCAGTCAGTGTCAGCTAGAGCAGCTCTGCTGACCTGGTTCTCTGGCTCTAAAGCAGCTTTGCTGACCTGGTTCTCTCTCTCTAAAGTAGCTCTGCTAACCTGGTTTCTCTGGCTCTACAGCAGGTCTGCCGACCTGGTTCTCTGGCTCTAGGGCAGCTCTGCTGACCTAGTTCTTATGCTACAGAGCAGCTCTTCTGACCTGGTTCTCTGGCTCTAAAGCAGCTCTTTCCTATCTGGTTCTATGGCTCTAAAGCAGCTCTGCTGATTTGGTTCACTGGCTCTAGAGTAGCTCTGCTGACCTGGTTCTCTGGCTCTAAAGCAGCCATGCTAACCTGGTTCTCTGGCTCTAAAGCAGCTCTGCTGGCCTGGTTCTCTAGCTCTAAAGCAGCTCTGCTGACCTGGTTCTCTCCTTCTAAAGCAGCTCTGCTGACCTGGTTCTCTGGCTCTAGAGCAGCTCTGCTGACCTAGTTCTTAGGCTCTAGAGCAGCTCTGCTGACCTCGTTCTCTGGCTCTACAGCAGCTCTGCTGACCTGGTTTTCTGCACTCACGACGCACGCACCCGACTTCACGAAAATATATTTAAAAATAATATAAGTTTATTATAAGTACAAATATATTATTTTGATGAATATCTAACATAATCTCTTGCCTTAATATGTATATTAAAGACACATACATATCATTTTGGAACATAAATTGTTTTGCGGGAGTCGCGCACCCAGCGCGACCCAGCACGACCCAGCACGTATATGATGTCACGCGGGACCTGCAACCGCGCAAACATCTCGTACCGTAATGCGCATGTGTCGCGAATGCGCGGGAGCAGGAGTCGCAGACCGGTCGCATACCAATCGCGCATATCACGTGATATTAAATGTATATGATGTAACTTAAAAACACGCAGCCGTCGCACACCATACACGGATCCTTCATGACTTTTCTAAAATGGCGGCTAGGATGCGTGCACACACCGTGATGTGTACACTTTGAGTGCGCGACTCCCAAAAAAATTGGATTTTTTTTTTAAAGAAAATAATATAAATATATTAAAATAAAAAATGAAAACAAGAAAATTAATCAATATTTCAGTTTTAATAAAAAAAAAAAATTGTGCAATTTTCCGAAAAATATATAATGAATAAAATATTTATAAATAAACAGTTAAAAAACTGTAGAAAATCAGTACAAAAAAAAGATATAACTACTATCACACGTAAAAGTTAGCATTTAAAAAACCTTAGAAATTCACAGAAAAAGCCATAGGTTTCAGGGGTGTTATAGTTAACTGCCCATTTCACTCATACAAAACCATAGAAATTTCTCCGTTATAGTTAGTTCTGCTAACTATAACTCGCGCGCCCGCAATGCACTGCTGATGATGTCACATATTGCATCATTCATGACATGGTCAGTGACATCACTGATGACATCACTGATGACATCTCAAATGACATCACTGATGACATCATCCACTTGACAATCTGATACACATCATCTTACACTAGTATAACCTTTCATCACTCACTGTAAAATACAGAGTACCATATTTGAAACCATTGACACACCAATACCAGTTACTACATACCCATTCACTGATTCCTAAGTCTACACACACAACTACCCATTCAACAACAGAATCATCTATACATGCAGTCATTAATTAATAGAACACTATCAAATGCACTTATACACATATATAGACATTGACACATCAGCAGTCATCTTAGTCAGTTATGCAGTCATCCTACTCACTCATGAAAAAAATGTATCGCACTTAAATTTACTCACTTACACAATTATACAACAACACCTCATTTATTCAAACACATAGTAACTCATCGTTAATATGTTAAAAAAGCACCATTACAATTATACTCATTCATATAGTTACTCTCACAATCACTGACTCTTACACATACTTATTTATATACACCAACTCTCACATACAATGCCTTTTATTTTTTTACTTTGTTGAAGATGTACAACTAAAACATATATTCGCTAACCAACACACAAATAAATACACTCAGTCACCCAAACAACTGTTTCCACATGCATTCTTAAATCCATACACCTAGTCAATCAACCATTCACACATCTATGCATAGAGTTACACACACCCCATCCAACCACACACAAACTCAGTGTCTCATACAAATACTCACCCAACTAATCAATAACTAATATACACACTCATGTAGTTAGTGACCAACTGATGCAGCATGTTATACAACAACAGAGACAGTGCTGCACACATTCACATAGTTTAGTTACTAATCCATGTATTAAGTGAGACACTTTTAATTACTCACTTAAAAAGACAGTCAGACAGCTACTAAATCCTCCATCCAGACAGTTATATATCCACTCAATCTTCAATACAGATTGGTATATATATATAATACATATTTAAATTTCAAACCAAACCACATTCAGTGGATGATGTCATCAGTGATGTCATCAGTGATGTCATTTGAGATGTCATCAGTGATGTCATCAGTGATGTCACTGACCATGTCATGAATGATGCAATATGTAACATCATCAGCAGTGCATTGCGGGCGCGCGAGTTATAGTTAGCAGAACTAACTATAACGGAGGAATTTCTATGGTTTTGTATGAGTGAAATGAGTAGCTAACTATAACACCCCTGAAACCTATGGTTTTTTTCTGTGAATATCTAAGGATTTTTAAATGCTAATTTCTAACTATAACATCTCTGAAACCTAGGCATTTTTCCAGTGAATATATATATATATATATATATATGTATATATATATATATATATATTCACAGAAAAAAACATAGGTTTCAGGGGTGTTATAGTTAGCTGCCCATTTCACTCGTACAAAACCATAGAAATTCCTCCGTTATAGTTAGTTCTGCTAACTATAACTCACGCGCCCGCAATGCACTGCTGATGATGTCACATATTGCATCATTCATGACATGGTCAGTGACATCACTGATGACATCACTGATGACATCTCAAATGACATCACTGATGACATCACTGATGACATCATCCACTGAATGTGGTTTAGTTTGAAATTTAAATATGTATTATATATATACCAATCTGTATTGAAGATTGAGTGGATATATAACTGTCTGGATCGAGGATTTAGTAGCTGTCTGACTGTCTTTTTAAGTGAGTAATTAAAAGTGTCTCACTTAATACATGGATTAGTAACTAAACTATGTGAATGTGTGCAGCACTGTCTCTGTTGTTGTATAACATGCTGCCTCAGTTGGTCACTAACTATATGAGTGTGTATATTAGTTATTGATTAGTTGGGTGAGTATTTGTATGGGACACTGAGTTTGTGTTTGGTTGGATGGGGTGTGTGTAACTCTATGCATAGATGTGTGAATGGTTGATTGACTAGGTGTATGGGTTTAAGATGGCATGTGGAAACAGTTGTTTGGGTGACTGAGTGTATTTATTTGTGTGTTGGTGAGCGAATATATGTTTTAGTTGTACATCTTCAACAAAGTAAAAAAATAAAAGGCATTGTATGTGAGAGTTGGTGTATATAAATAAGTTTGTGTAAGAGTCAGTGATTGTGAGAGTAAATATATGAATGAGTGTATAATTGTAATGGTGCTTTTTTAACATATTAACGATGAGTTACTATGTGTTTGAATAAATTAGGTATCGTTGGATAATTGTGTAAGTGAGTAAATTTAAGTGCGATACATTTTTTTCATGAGTGAGTAGGATGACTGCATAACCGACTAAGATGACTGCTGATGTGTCAATGTCTATATATGTGTATAAGTGCATTTGATAGTGTTCTATTAATTAATGACTGCATGTATAGATGATTCTGTTGTTGAATGGGTAGTTGTGTGTGTAGACTTAGGAATCAGTGAGTGGGTATGTAGTAACTGGTTTTGGTGTGTCAATGGTTTCAAATATGGTACTCTGTATTTTACAGTGAGTGATGAAAGGTTATACTCTAGTGTATGATGTGGTGTATCGGATTGTCAAGTGGATGATGTCATCAGTGATGTCATTTGAGATGTCATCAGTGATGTCATCAGTGATGTCACTGACCATGTCATGAATGATGCAATATGTGACATCATCAGCAGTGCATTGCGGGCGCGTGAGTTATAGTTAGCAGAACTAACTATAACGGAGGAATTTCTATGGTTTTGTACGAGTGAAATGGGCAGCTAACTATAACACCCCTGAAACCTATGTTTTTTTTCTGTGAATTTCCAAGGTTTTTTAAATGCTAATTTCTAACTATAACGTCTCTGAAACCTATGTTTTTTTCAGTGAATTTCAAAGGTTTTTTAAATGCTAAGTCTTAAGTGTGATAGTAGTTATATCTATTTTTTGTACTGATTTTCTACAGTTTTTTAACTGTTTATTTATAAATATTTTATTCATTAAATAACATTATATATTTTTCAGAAAATTGCAAAAAAACATTTTTTAATTAAAACTGAAACATTGATTAATTTTCTTGTTTTCATTTTTTATTTTAATATATTTATATCATTTTCTTTAAGAAAAAAAAATCCAATTTTTTTTGCAGTCGCGCACTCAAAGTGTACACATCACGGTGGGTGCGCGCATTCTAGCCGCCATTTTAGAAAAGTCATGAAGGATCCGTGTATGGTGTGCGACGGCTGCGTGTTTTTCAGTTACATCATATACATTTAATATCACGTGATATACACGATTGGTATGCGACCAGTCTGCGACTCCTGCTCCCGCGCATTCGCGACACATGCGCATTACGGTATGAGATGTTTGCACGCTTGCGGGTCCCGCGTGACATCATATACGTGCTGGGGCGCGCTGGGTGCGCGACTCCCGCAAAAAAAATGTATGTTCCAAAATGATATGTATGTGTCTTTAATATACATATTAAGGCAAGAGATTATGTAAGATATTCATCAAAATATTATATTTGTACTTATAAGAAACTTATATTATTTTTAAATATATTTTCGCGAAGTCGGGTGCGTGCGTCGTGAGTGCAGAAAATCAGGTCAGCAGAGCTGCTGTAGAGCCAGAGAACCAGGTCAGCAGAGCTGCTCTAGAACCTAAGAACTAGGTCAGCAGAGCTGCTCTAGAGTCAGAGAACCAGGTCAGCAGAGCTGCTGTAGAGCCAGAGAAACCAGGTCAGCAGAGCTGCTTTAGAGGGAGAGAACCAGGTCAGCAGAGCTGCTTTAGAGCCAGAGAACCAGGCCAGCAGAGCTGCTTTAGAGCCAGAGAACCAGGTTAGCAGAGCTGCTTTAGAGCCAGAGAACCAAATCAGCAGAGCTGCTTTAGAGCCATAGAACCAAGTCAGCAGAGCTGCTTTAGAGCCAGAGAACCAGGTCAGTAGAGCTGGTCTAGAGCCTAAGAACCAGGTCAAAAGAGCTGCTCTAGAGCCAGAGAACCAGGTCAGCAGAGCTGCTGCAGAGCCAGAGAAACCAGGTCAGTAGAGCTGCTTTAGAGGTAGAGAACCAGGTCAGCAGAGCTTCTATAGAGCCAGTGAACCATGTCAGCAGAACTGCTTCAGAGCCATAGAACTGGGTCAACGGAGCTGCTTTAGAGCCAGAGAACCAGGTCTGCAGAGCTGTTGTAGAGCCAGAGAACTAGATCAGCAGAGCTGCTCTGTAGCATAAGAACTAGGTCAGCAGAGCTGCTCTAGAGCCAGAGAACCAGGTCAGCAGACCTGCTGTAGAGCCAGAGAAACCAGGTCAGCAGAGCTGCTTTAGAGAGAGAGAACCAGGTCAGCAGAGCTTCTTTAGAGCCAGAGAACCAGGTCAGCAGAGCTGCTCTAGCTGACACTGACTGACTGACACTGACTGACTGACACTGACTTATTGACACTGACTGACACTGATTGACACTGACTGAAACTGATTGACTGACACTGACTGACTGACACTGATAGACTGACACTGATTGACTGACACTGACTGACACTGATTGACTGACACTGACAGACTGACTGACACTGACTGACTGACATTGACTGACATTGACTGACACTGACTGACTACTCTCTACTACTCTACTACTGACTCTCTACTACTCTCTCTCTACTACTCACTCTCTACTACTCTCTACTACTCATGCTCTACTACTCTACTACTCTCTACTACTCACTCTCTACTACTCACTCTCAACTACTCACTCTCTATTACTCTACTACTCACTCTCTACTACTCACTCGCTACTACTCTCTACTACTCACTCTACTCACGCTCTACTACTCTCTACTACTCACTCTCTACTACTCTCTACTATTCACTCTCTACTACTCACTCTCTACTACTCACTCTACTACTTTCTACTACTCTCTACCACTCACTTTCTACTACTCTACTACTCACTCTCTACTACTCTCTACTACTCACTCGCTACTACTCTCTACTACTCACTCTCTGCTACACTCTCTACTACTCTCTCTACTACTCACTCTCTACTATTCACTCTCTACTACTCACTCTCTACTACTCTCTACTACTCACTCTACTACTCTCTGCTGCTCTCTAGCACTCACTCTCTACTACTCTACTACTCTCTCTCTACTACTCACTCTCTACTACTCTCTCTCTACTACTCTCTACTACTCACTCTCTACTACTCACTCTACTACTCTCTACTACTCACTCTCTACTATTCACTCTCTACTACTCACTCTCTACTACTCGCTCTCTACTACTCACTCTCCACTACTCACTCTCTACTACTCACTCTCCACTACTCTCTACTACTCACTCTCTACTACTCACTCTCTACTACTCTCTACTACTCTCTCTGCTACTCACTCTCTACTACTCACTCTCTACTACTCTACTACTCTCTACTACTCGCTCTACTACTCACTCTCTACTATTCTCTAGTACTCACTCTACTATTCACTCCTACTCTCTACCACTCACTCTCTACTACTCTACTACTCACTCTCTACTACTCTCTCTCTACTACTCACTCTCTACTACTCACTCTACTACTCTATACTACTCACTCTGTACTACTAACTACTACTCACTCTGTACTACTCACTCTCTACTACTCACTCTCTACTACTCTCTACTGCTCACTCTCCACTACTGATTCTCTACTACTCGCTCTCAACTACTCTCTACTACTCACTCTACTACTCACGCTCTACTACTCTACTACTCTCTCTACTTCTCACTCTCTACAACTCTCTCTACTACTTGCTCTCTGCTACTCGCTCTCTACTACTCTCTAGGACTCGCTCTAATACTCACTCTCTACTACTCTCTACTACTCACTCTCTACTACTCCACTACTCTCTACTACTCACTCTCTACTACTCACGCTCTACTACTCTACTACTCTCTACTACTCTCTCTCTACTACTCACTCTCTACTACTCACTCTCTACTACTCTCTCTACCACTCTCTACTACTCACTCTCTACTACTCTCTACTACTCACTCTCTACTACTCTCTCTCTACTACTCTCTACTACTCACTCTGCTACTCACTCTCTACTACTCTCTACTACTCACTCTCTACTACTCACTCTCTACTACTCTCTACTACTCACTCTCTACTACTCTCTACTACTTTCTACTACTCACTCTACAACTCACTCTCTACTACTCTCAACTACTCACTCTCTAATACTCACTCTCTACTACTCACTCTCTACTACTCACTCTACTACTCTCTTCTACTCACTCTCTGATACTTTCTCTACTACTCTCTACTACTCACTCTCTTCTCTCTATTACTCGCTCTCTACTCTCTACCTCTCTACCTCTCTCTCTACTACTCTCTACCTCTCTACCTCTACCTCTACACCTCTACCTATACACCTCTACCTCTCTTCTTTACCTCTCTGTATATGCACACATATGCACATATATATATGCATATGCATTTATATATATGTATGTGTATATATATATATACATATATAAACATCCAAGCTACCAAGTCACCCAAACTGCTGAACTCCTGGACGGGTGCTTTCTTCCGCCAGCGTGAGGGCGAGATCACGTTTCAAAATCAAAGCTACCAGGTGCGGAGCACTCACGGAACAGTAGATAAAAGATAAGCAAATGCATTTCGGCACATAGCCTTCTTCAGTGCTTTTCATGGCAAACAACACAACCCTCATTTATATAATGTCCAAGTTGGTTTAATTGGAGCACCACAGAGACATAGCTCTCTACTACTCACTCTCTACTACTCACTCTACTACTCTCTTCTACTCACTCTCTGATACTTTCTCTACTACTCTCTACTACTCACTCTCTACTCTCTATTACTCGCTCTCTACTCTCTACCTCTCTACCTCTCTCTCTACTACTCTCTACCTCTCTACCTCTACCTCTACACCTCTACCTATACACCTCTACCTCTCTTCTTTACCTCTCTGTATATGCACACATATGCACATATATATATGCATATATGGGCATATGTATTTATATATATGTATGTGTATATATATATATATATACATATATAAACATATACATATAATCTGCATATCTATATAAATATAAATTCATGCAAACATATACATATACATATATGCATACATATGCATGGTATGTATATGAACGTTTGAAAAACTCTAATAAAAGCAAAGCTAAAAAGCCACCTAATTACAAACAGAATTGCTTTAACTTAAACGAGGGCGAGACCTATTGCATTGTCAATGCTTGTTTAATTTGATTCCATCAAGAAGGCATTCAGAGGTGTCACATATTTTCCATAAATTCTGAATGGTAGCACTCTAGTTGCTCATTAGATCACTGAATTAAAGCTCCTGCTCACCAGGGAAGTGTGCTGCTGGTATTGAAAGTGCATGTTTCAGTCTACTCTACTACTCACTCTCTACTACTCTCTCTCTACTACTCCCTCTCTACTACTCACTCTACTACTCTCTACTACTCACTCTCTACTACTCACTCTCTACTACTCTACTACTCTCTACTACTCTCTACTACTCACTCTCTACTACTCACTCTCAACTACTCACTCTACTACTCTCTCTACTACTCACTCTCTACTACTCTCCACTACTCACTCTACTACTCTCTACCACTCACTCTCTACTACTCTCTCTCTCTACTACTCACTCTCTACTACTCACTCTACTACTCTCTACCACTCTCTCTGCTACTCACTCTCTACCACTCTCTACTACTCACTCTCTACTACTCTCTCTCTATTACTCTACTACTCTCTACTACTCTCTCTACTACTCACTCTCTACTACTCACTCTCTACTACTCTCTAATACTCTCTCTCTACTACACACTCTCTACTACTTGCTCTCTACTACTCACTCTACTACTCACTCTACTACTCACTCTCTACTACTCCCTACTACTCACTCTAATACTCACTCTCTACTACTCTCTAGTACTCACTCTCTACTACTCCACTACTCTCTACTAATCACTACTAATCACTCTCTACTACTCACTCTGTACTACTCTCTACTACTCACTCTCTACTACTCTCTCTCTACTACTCACTCTCTACTACTCACTCTCTACTACTCTCTCTCTACTACTCTCTTTCTACTACTCTCTACTACTCTATACTATTCACTCTCTACTACTCTCTATTACTCACTCTCTACTACTCTCCCTACTACTCTCTACTACTCAATCTACTACTCATTCTCTACTACTCATTCTCTACTACTCTCTCTCTGCTACTCAGTCTCCACTACTCACTCTCTACTACTCTCTACTACTCACTCTCTAATACTCACTCTCTACTACTCTCTGCTACTCACTCTCTACTACTCTCCACTACTCCCTCTACTACTCACTCTCTACTACTCTCTACTACTCTCTACTTCTCACTCTCTACTACTCTCTACTACTCACTCTCTACTACTCACTCTACTACTCTCTCCTACTCACTCTCTGCTACTCTCTCTACTACTCTCTACTACTCTCTCTCTACTCTCTACTCTCTATTACTCATCCTCTACTCTCTACCTCTCTACCTTTCTCTACCTCTCTCTCTACTACTCTCTACCTCTCTACCTCTACCTCTCTACCTCTACGTCTCTACCTCTACACCTCTACCTCTCTACCTCTCTCTACCTCTCTCTACACGCACACTTATGCACATATATGCATATGCATTTATATATAAGTATGTGTATATATATATACATACATATATAAACATATATATAATCTGCATATCTATATAAATACAAATATAAATGCATGCTTACATATACATATATGCATGTTATGTACATGAAATCTTGAAAAACACTAATAAAAGCAAAGCTAAAAAGCCACCTAATTACAAACAGAATTTCTTTAACTTAAACGAGGGCGAGACCTATTGCATTTTCAATGCTTGTTTACTTTGGTTCCATCAAGAAGGCATTCAGATGTGACACATTTGCCATAAATTCTGAATGGTAGCACTCTAGTTCCTCATTAGATCACTGTAGCAAAGCTACTGCTCACCAGGGAAGTCTGCTGCTGGTATTCAAAGTGCATGTTTCAGTCTGCATGTCAGAACTTTTTAATGAAATATAAGAGGATTTGAGAAGTCAAAATGTGCCCTAAGATTTCTTTCTGCAGCACTAATCATAATTTCTATGGCAAAATGAACCACCTCATTTTGTTCCTTTGCAAATTAAATGTTTTAAATGTTATCACTTTATTCCAATCAAGATGGCTTCAGGTGTGCTAATACCTTTGTCATAAGTAAGACTGTTCGCGCTCTAGTTGTTCCTTAAAACACTATGGGATTTCTGTCATTGGGCTTTACTTGGGCTACATCTCGGTGATATTTGTGCTACATTTGGGCTCTTTTGTCTCTGGTGGCCATCTTGGGAGACTTGTTATGAAGTTTCCTAATTTCCTCATTTACTGCAGTCTCCTCAGTAGGCATACTGTCAGTTTTTTACTGTGATTCAATGAAGAAGGCATTCAGATGTGTCACACATTTGCCATAAATTCAGAATGTTAGCACTCTAGTTGCTCATTAGATCACTGTAGTAAAGCTGCTGCTCACCAGGGAAGTCTGCTGCTGGTATTGAAAGTGCATGTTTCAGTCTGCTGCATGTCAGAATTCTTTAATGAAATAGAAGAGGATTTGAGAAGTCACTCAAAATGTGCCCTAATTTTTCTTTCTGCAGCACTAATCATACATTCTATGGCAAAATGAACCCTCTCATTTTGTTCCTTTTTAAATTAAATGTTTTAAATGTTACCACTTTATTCCAATCAAGATGGCTTCAGGTGTGCCATACCTTTGTCATAAGTAAGACTGTTAGCGCTCTAGCTGTTCTTTGGAACACTCTGGGAAGCTGCAGTAGAACACAAAGGAATCAACTGACAGTCTCTGCCCTTGTTGGATGTACATGTTTTACTGAGAATGTCAGACTTCATTCTCACATGACTGAGAAAGATAATGTGAATTTACAGAAAATATGCTCTCAGTTTAGCTTATAGATCACCTTCCAAACCTCTGTGGGAAAAGCATGTGAAAATAGTTTTCTCTCAAAGATGATTCATGATATCCCAGCAGAAGGCTTTTTCACATGGTAAAATCACCTTAGAACATACCACAATTCCTAAAATGAGTATGGTACCATCAACAAATGATTTATAATGTAACTAAAGTCTTAAAACCTTCTATTAACTGCAATGCTTTTTAATGAGGTGCTATCATGTATATTGGTCCCAAGATGGCTGCCAACACTTGTTGGATGAAGTGCTGACAGCCAATCAGATCTCACAATGAGATGTGTGGTTAGGCTCCGCCTAGATATGTATATGATTTTAGTTTTGATTTTCTCAGGAACTACTGAACGGATTTACACCATATATGCAAAAGGCACATGCCTGACCTGAGGACTACCTCTTTGCCAAATTTCAAGTAATTCTGTTCAGCCATTCGGGCTGTACCTTCGACTAAAGGTCCTATGGGAAAATGCATGGGGAAAATGCGTTTTGGGACCCCCCTTTTTTCTCAGCCCCCGCTTGACAAATCCCCCCGAGACTTTCAGGGTAGGAGCGGAGCGCCCCACCTATTTTGAAAATTTCGCGCCAAAGTTATTCCAAATAGAATGTTGCGGATTTCCTATGGAAACACGGTCCTAACTATAACTATCTACTGGCGACCGCCAGTAGATAATATATATATATATATACACACACACATATATTATCTACTGGCGGTCGCCAGTAGATAGTTATAGTTAGGACCGAGTTCCCATAGGAAATCTGAAAATTCTATTTTGAATAACTTTGGCGCCGGTTGACTTATGTTCGTGAAATTTTCAAAACTAATGGGGCGCTCCGCTCAGCTCCTACCCTGAAAGTCACGAGCGTAATTCTGATTGGTGGTTACATGTTAGTCAACGTTCGAATCGGTCGAAATCAGGAAGTGTTGGCCGCCATTTTGTTTGTTTTCAGTGCGAGAGTGAAAAAGGAAGGTGGCGAACGTGAAAAGGGGGCAGGGTAGAGAGTTCCTGACCCCCTAGCCTTTGTCAGGGGGTCCCTGAAGGACCCCGAAGGCAGAAAAAAACATTTAAATTTTTTTTTTTTAAAAATCGCGGGGGTGCGCGCATCGTGCGCGCACCGTGAAAAACCAAAAAAAAAATAAAACATTTTTTTAATACGTAGTTTATTGTAAAATAAATATATAAAAAAATAATAATACATACATAACTTAGCATTTAAAAAAACGTACAAATTCACTGAAAAAACCATGGGTTTCACACACGTTATAGTTAGGAATTAGCATTTAAAAAACCAATGAAATTCCCCCGTTATAGTTAGTTCAGATAACTATAACTCGCGCAACCGCCACTTTATCACAAGGATGATGTCATCAGTGATGTCATGAGTGATGCCAATGACCATGTCATGAGTGATGTAATATGTGACGTCATCAGCAGTGGATTGCGGGCGCGCGAGTTATAGTTATCTGAAATAACTATAACGGGGAAATTTCATTGGTTTTTTACGAGTGAAATATCCACCTAACTATAACATGTGTGAAACCTATGGTTTTTTAAGTGAATATATATATATATATATATATAGACGCTCCACAACACCAGCCAGTTGCACTCTCGAACGGGTGCACGCCAAGCGGGGGTGTTCCCGCTTCAAATATTTAAGCTCCCAGTTCCATTAGGTAATCGTACCCATCACGGACGACAGCACTCACGGGGGAGAGTTCAAAAAGGATTTATTGTTTGAACCCTGGGCAAAGACGCGTTTCGGCACTCAGCCTTCGTCAATTTCTGCAATGAAACGCGGCAGCCATTACACATTTAAAGCACTTCCAAAGTTTCCGGTGTAGAGACAGAAAACAGACTAAGCTTAATTTGTCAACAAATCATAGCGCCATCTTTGAATGTCTCAAAGAAAAGGAAATAATGCAATAAATATGGCAGAATTCCATGTAAAGATATGTAAATACATTCTTATCACAATATATAATTGATTTGATTTAGCCCACAGATGGGCGTTCATATACTGTCTCAAAAGTTACACCAGAACTGAGTAGGACACAACAGCATAGGGGAGTCATACGTACATCCTGCCCACAGATGGGCTCATATTATTCCTCCTATGTTACTCGTAAATTCGCACCTCATATATATACTCAATTAGTACAGTTCATGTCCAATACAAAAAATGCAGATTATATACAAGAAATAGAGAAATCAGAGGAAAAATTCATCATAATATGACAATGTGAAACGATTCATCCTAAATGCACAGCAAGTTCTTCACTACTATTGAGGCCCTGCGGATTCTTACTTTGTAGGTCGATAATATAGCGTGATTCTAAACGCCTAAGCTTCTGTATCCTGTCACCACCCCTAGGGCTTTGTGGTACATGATCTAAGCAGAAGAAAGAAAGAAGATCCTTATTGTTGCGATGCATCTTGTTATAATGTCTCGCTACTGGGTAGGATTCATCTACGTTGTTAATCGCCCTCATATGTTCAAGAATCCGAATCTTAGCCGGATGAATAGTGCTCCCGATATAACGGAGCCCACAAGGGCACACTAGACAATATATAGCATAGGGAGTAGTGCATGTGAGAAACTTGGTGATCTTTTTAGGTGTGATAAGTCCAGGTACATCATACGTTAAAGTGCGTTTGCTTTTCTTACAGGCTTTGCACTTACCACAGGGAAAAAAACCGTTAAGTGTTTTAAAAGATATCCTAGCGGGTTCTACGTCATGATAGCTATGGACCAAATGATCTCTGAGTGATCTAGCTTTCCTGAACGTAACTAGAGGATTTGTTGGTAGGTCCTCTTTAATGATGTGATCAGTGAGGAGGATATGCCAGTTCTTACATAATATCCTCTTCAATTGGTTGGCATTTTCAGAAAAAGTTGTAATCAAGCGGAAAGCACCATTTTTGGACTTATTGACAGCTTTCTCCGCAAGAAGATCTTTCCTCGGGATTTTATTCGCTCTATCTAGGGCACTACCCAGAACCGCTTCGCTATAGCCTCTCACTCTAAAGCGTTGCAAGCTCAATGCTGCTGCCTTTTCAAATTCCTTATGGTTGGTGTTGTTCCTTTTCAGCCTAAGTAGCTCCCCATATGGAATACTATCAACCAGTTTTTTGGGATGGCTACTGGTAGCAAAAAGGGTGGAATTCCCTGCGGTACTTTTCCGATAGAGTTTAGTTTGTAGCTGTCCATCATTTACATAAACAGTAAGATCCAAATAATTAACTTCCTTGGTGCTAACTTCACCTGAAAATTTAAGATTCACATTGTTACAATTTAAAACCTCAATATATGATTCAGCCAAGTCAGGTGGACCATCAAATATAATGAACAAATCATCAATATAGCGGTACCAAGCCTTTATCCTCAAGTTCCAAAATGCATTAGGCTCCGCCCAGGCCACCCGCTCCTCCCACCAGCCAACGAACAGGTTCGCGTAGCTGGGGGCGAAGCAGGTTCCCATGGCGGTCCCCAACATCTGTCTAAACATCTGGTTTTGGAACAAAAAAATATTGTGAGTCAGGCAAAAATTGACAAATTCCAAAATCATCTTGTTATGTTCATAAAATCTCAGTTCACGAGTCTCTAAAAAGAAACGTATAGCTTCTAAACCATCAGTGTGCGCAATGCATGTATAGAGACTCGTTATATCAAGAACCATAAGACAGTAACTGGATTGCCATTCAATTCATCGATGTGTGTTAAAAAATCTTTCGCATCTCTCAAATATGATTTCAATGTAACCACATGTTGAGAAATAAAGAAATCAACGTACATAGAAAGGTGTTCAGTGAGACTGCCTTGGGAGGCAATTATCGGTCTCCCTGGAGGGTTCTTGATGTCTTTATGAACCTTAGGCAGGTAGTAGAAGGTGGGAATGATAGGATTTAAACATCTCAAAAACAGGTGTTCCTCTAGATTTAATTTATTCTTTTTGTACCAAGAGGAAATCAACTCATGATAATCAGTGATACTCTGATTCTACATCTGTGTACTAGTTCTTTCGTAGCATACAGTGTTATTTAATTGACGAAATGCTTCCGTTTCATACTGGGTTTTAGTCAGTAGAACTATATTGCCTCCTTTGTCTGATGGCTTACAAACCAGAGAGGTGTCCTTGGATAAATTCTCTAACACCTTCTGTTGATGTTTGGAGAAGTTCGTAATGTTCTTTTTATACTTATTATCATGACGTAAGCGAGTGAGGTCTTTAATCACAGCATCAGAGAATGTATCGATCGAGTCATTGGCCATTTGTGGAAGGAATACCGATGCCGGTTTGAATGGACTTAATCCTCCACTTTGTTGTATTTCATATTGGGCCATGAGTTGTGTGGGATTGATATCAGTGTTCTCATTCTCAGTTGTTTCATTTCTCAAATTTTCCAATGCTTGCAAAGTTACAATGTCTCTGCCAGTTAAAGCATCTGGTGCAGTAGTTCTCTGACTGGGATTCGTACTTTGCCTAGTAGTAGGTTTCAATTTAAAGTACTTATGAAGCTTCAGCTTACGAGTGAATTTAAACAGGTCAATCCTGGTCTGGGTAAATTCGATACTCCTCTGTGGACAAAACGAGAGACCAAGTTTCAGAACCGATTCTTCTTCCTTGGTTAACACTCTGGGGGTCAAATTGATTATCGTCAAATTTTGTTCATTTACTTCCGTTTGTTGAAATATTTCCTGCTGCGGGTCATGGGTGGAGAGCCTTCGAATTTTCTGGCCCCCGCCCCCCCGCCTCGTCTTCCTCTTGCTGCCTGTTCTGGAGGCTTGCCTCTGCCTCCCTGTAATTGCTGTTTTCTAATGAGTCGAAACTCCTCGTGAAAAGGAGGTGCATCAATTGGCATCCCACTCGCTGCATCTTCATTGGAGGATTCATCTCCTGTAACCTCCGATTCTGATGTGTCTGGGGCCACTGCCAATGGTTGATTAGGTTTTTGTCGTAGTTCTCTCCTGGGATTATCATATTTCTTGGCAAATGTTAGTATTCTGCCTTGACTATAGTCTCTTTCATCCCGGTCGAACTTCTCTTCTTTACGCTGCTTGATTTTTTGTTCATATGTTTTCAATCTTTTTTTCATTTGTTCACGTTTTATTTCCACGTTGGTTTGGTCTTCTTCCTTGAGTAAATCATCCTCTAGTTCTTTAATTAATATTAGGGCCTTCTCACGGTCGCTCCATGCAAACCGTACAAGTATTTCAAGCATTCCCTTGCAGGATTTGGCCGTATGTTCCGCCCATGCATCCAACAACAAGGGATCCGGATTTTCATAGGCCGGTACCGTGTAGATTCGAAGGCCTCTCGGAACTCTGTCTACCTCCAAATAATTTTGCAGGGAGGTGGCCTCCCACCACTTCCGGATCTCTCGCTCGTAGAGACGCTCTAAGTTGGTGAATTTAGAGGCAAGATTTGGCGTTACAGACGTTCCGTTATTATTTCTTGCATTCCTATTCGTTCCATTTTGCTTTTTAAAAATGCTTGCAGCCGCTTCTCTGCGTTCCGTTTCGCAGAACATCATATAAGTTCTTTCGATAGTTGTGTACACAACTATAATGTTCGTGCCCTTTCTCCCCCTCGTTCAGTGAATATCGTGAAGAATAAATGGAGTGTACGTGCCTGAGGCACCTTACCGGGCTCGAAGTTGTCTCAGCCGTCTGTCAAACCACGGCGAAGTAGTCCCAGTAAGTACAGGATGCCGCGACACTCAATCTCCAATATCACGCGGTCACGGTGCAGCTGGAAAAATCAATGTAGACGCTCCACAACACCAGCCAGTTGCACTCTCGAACGGGTGCACGCCAAGCGGGCTTCAAATATTTAAGCTCCCAGTTCCATTAGGTAATCGTACCCATCACGGACGACAGCACTCACGGGGGAGAGTTCAAAAAGGATTTATTATTTGAACCCTGGGCAAAGACGCGTTTCGGCACTCAGCCTTCGTCAATTTCTGCAATGAAACGCGGCAGCCATTACACATTTAAAGCACTTCCAAAGTTTCCGGTGTAGAGACAGAAAACAGACTAAGCTTAATTTGTCAACAAATCATAGCGCCATCTTTGAATGTCTCAAAGAAAAGGAAATAATGCAATAAATATGGCAGAATTCCATGTAAAGATATGTAAATACATTTTTATCACAATATATAATTGATTTGATTTAGCCCACAGATGGGCGTTCATATACTGTCTCAAAAGTTACACCAGAACTGAGTAGGACACAACAGCATAGGGGAGTCATACGTACATCCTGCCCACAGATGGGCTCATATTATTCCTCCTATGTTACTCGTAAATTCGCACCTCATATATATACTCAATTAGTACAGTTCATGTCCAATACAAAAAATGCAGATTATATACAAGAAATAGAGAAATCAGAGGAAAAATTCATCATAATATGACAATGTGAATCGATTCATCCTAAATGCACAGCAAGTTCTTCACTACTATTGAGGCCCTGCGGATTCTTACTTTGTAGGTCGATAATATAGCGTGATTCTAAATGCCTCAGCTTCTGTATCCTGTCACCACCCCTAGGGCTTTGTGGTACATGATCTAAGCAGAAGAAAGAAAGAAGATCCTTATTGTTGCGATGCATCTTGTTATAATGTCTCGCTACTGGGTAGGATTCATCTACGTTGTTAATCGCCCTCATATGTTCAAGAATCCGAATCTTAGCCGGATGAATAGTGCTCCCGATATAACGGATATATATGCTAAATTTCTGTAGGTGTGGTGTATTCAGAATTTAATTTGTGTATAAAGAAATGGTTTGATTGTAAATATGCACCCCCAACGGCAACACTTGTAGCTTTGTATTTTGATACCCAGGTTCTGAGGCTAACAGGGTGACCCCATTGATCTTAATGGCAAAACTTTGCACCAGCGCAGGGGGAAACGCAGGGCTGCACCATATTCTTTTAAATATGGTGCAACCCTGCGTTTCAGAAGTGACAGAGCCGTCGTGAAGCCAAGAAGGCTACCGACATGCTCCGCTACTTGTTTGTAATATGCCCCAGAGTATGGTTATCCACACATAACATAGCAGTGAAGGGAACACAAAAGTTAAAAGCCCATTTCATAGGTCCTTGTCCTATCATAAAGGTAATCAATCCGGTTGCCATGAAATTGGACCTCTCTTCCTCTCTCAAAATCCACCCAGTTTTTCATGTGTCGTTATTAAACCCAGCGGTGCCTTTTCAAGGCCCCCCCCAGTTTTAGTCGATGAAGACCCGGAATTTGAAGTGAAGGCTATTGTGGATACTCATTGAGTGTGACATTGTTTGCAATATTTGGTTCAATGGAAAGTGTATTGTCCAGAGGACCATATGTAGGAACCTGCTGGGCATGTCCATCCCCCCAACTGTTGTGTTTGTTCCAGAGACGCTATCCCAGTAAGCCCAAACCAGTGGGGAGTGTTCTGCGTGGTTGTACTTTTAGGCTTCCTTCGCTCTCGATTGGGAGTGTGCGGGGGGGGGCGGAGCGAGCCAGAAACAAAAAAGGCTGAGCAGGACGGGTGAGCGCTTCACGTTCTAGTTGACCTGTGGTTGTGTCCCATCCTGCCTTTCTTCACTTACCTGACTTCATTCCGGGTAGGTCTGACATGCGTTGGAGTCCTCTCGCCACAGGACCTTCAATTCCTGTTCTGCAATGCAGATTCTTCCTGACACCGCAGGTGCCTTTAGAACCTTCCCTAATTACGGTAGTTCATCTAACACCACGGAGGCCTTCAGAGTTTTCCCAAATTACTGTGGTTCACCCAACGCTGCAGGGCCTTCAAACCCATCCACAATTATGGTAGTTCGCTCAATGCCGCGGGGCCTTCAGTTGTTTCCTGAAAAAAATATACAAAGAAATTGATCACAAAGGATCCACTTTCTTCTATGTGATAACATTTATTTTACTATTGCATGAATCATACAGGGTACTTATCTGAGATAGTCTCCTCGATGTATGGAGATTCTGCTCCATTGCTGACATTGCTTGGTGGCTATAAATAAGAACAATATATAATATTAGTCTCCTGAGTTTGAAGTGGCTGAATTGTATTCTTTGTAACTAGCCCTGCACACTTATGTGTATATTTTTGTATTCTTTCTTATCCTTTTCAATAGAATATATTTTTAGTTTTCTATTGGATACTAATAACTTGGAGACTGTTTGGATTCTACGCTGAACCTCTTTTAGGTTAGGCATATAAATACCTCTTTTGATTACTGTGTCTTGTTGTCCTAAGTATTTGCTCATAATTTCATACCTCTTCCATATAGATATAGACCAAAGACCCTGTTTGTTATATATCGATATACCTAAGGGGAAAAGAGAATTCTCCAGGGAGTTATCCTAGTGCATCATTAATTGGACCTCAGTATTTTTTCCTTTCTACATGCTCTTTGTAATACACATGACCGTATCTCTACTACAGGAATCACATAAGGACCATCCAACAAGAATATCCATACCTGATGCATGTTGATACAGTGTTTTTCCCTTTTCCCTTTCCTTGTTTTGTTTCCCCTCTTCCCCCATATCTACTGGGTTAGCTTTGATAATTTTGGGCTGACATTGGTGGGTGTGGGAAGTTGGGACCTATCTTCAGATCTTGGATCTCGCCCCTGCAGAAAGAACAGGTGAGAATCACAACTATAGTGATGAAGTTCTCACAGGTTTCCCAAAGGCTTCACTCGAAGAAGTCTTCCATGTGAATTTTCCACTGTGTTCCTCAACAAGAAAATGTCATTGCACGACTCCATTCCTATGGAAACTCCACTGGCTCTGCATTCACACCAGAATTTAATTTAAAAACAAAAGCATCACCCACAATGCTATCCATCTCAAGCCCCCTCCTTACCTTACAACTCTTGTCATCTTCTCTGGTAAATATAGAAGATTTCAGAGGAAGAACTCTCTCCTTATGGAAACTCCTGCCATGAAAATGTTCTTGAATTAAAATAATCTTTCTCTGAAGCAACATCCCGCTTATGAAGTACTCTTCCTCTGACCTATCAGAAACTGTCTAAAATTCCACTCATTATGCATGCACGTCGACTAAGCCATAATGGCACGATTGCTGGCCATCTTCTCTGTCCCTGCTATATGTAATTGCTCTCATTGTTCCCTCCTCTTTGTTATTATTTTCTCTGGTACTCTGTATTCTATTTTGTATTTGACATTTGTATCTTCCTATTTATTCAATAAAGCACACTGTATTCCCTGTAAAGTGATGCTATTGAGAACACGAAATAACAAAAATATGAAAGAAATAATAATCCCCTTAAGTCAGCAATGGAGATATGCAACTCAAGCAATTAGAACATTGTGAGACTGAAATGCAACTGGGGATAGCAAACACAACAAGGAGGAAAGCAATTAATTCCCTATTCAAGATAACTAGATAGATAACAAAGCCATTCAATCAATGCAAGGAGCTGAAGAAAGCCCACTCTCTGTATATGTTATATAGGTCTGCTCATTTCAAGTACTGTCTATTGCGATCGACTACATATCAAAAACATCCATTTCTACAGCTGTATGTAACAGTAGAAGGAGCACTGGACGCTCCATAAATGAACCATTTAATACCAAGTAATAATTTGAGATTAGGAGGATAGAGTCCCTCACATCATTTCGGATGAAGGCTCTTGCTGAGTTCTAAATGAGACTGTGCAATTATTTCAAAGTGGTACACATTTTAGAACCATGCTACTTTAATATGTATATATCAATGTAGTTAATCATGCAGAAGGCTTAGTGCATTTTCAGAAAGTAGATGAAAAAGCAACCATGCCTGTAAAAGGAGATCTAAATGTCAGGCTGACCTCGTACTACACATATATTATAGCAAAGACACAAAAATAAACTTTTAAAGTACAAGCTGTTTTTCAATGTTAAATTACTGTGATGCAAAACTGGTACAGACCGATAGCCAAATATCAATATATACATGTGTTTGCTTTTAAAAATGACCGTCACAGGTTATCATTCGCTCCTTGTAATAACTTATGGCATATCCAAAACAAATGTTTCTGAATTATAAGTACAGCACTCCTGGTATGGGGAGGCACATCATAATGTTGAAGGTGATGATTTTGTACCATTAAAGAATGCAGACTATTTTAGTGCTTTTCTACACAGTGTGCTCTGCACCTGCTTGGTGGGGTAAAAGGGATTCAAATCTAACAAAATTATTGGCCTCTCTTTCAGGCCTGACAAGTAACAATTCAATTTAAAATTCATAAACGTATACAACTTGACAATGATACTTTTTACTCATCTCTCAAAACTTTTAATTGTGAAATTAACTAATGGTTCTGTAAGGTCTAGTAGAGGAGTGATCCATCATCTGTAAACATGTGGTTTATACATTGGATTCAAAGCAAGCCAGTTTATGTGGGCATAGTGCCACTGGAAAAAAGCACAATTAACTTTAAGTGTTTAAGGGTCTCAAGGGGAGGTTAAATGAGAATGTCTTCCTAAAATGTATTTTAATTGTATTCCATGTTGAGTATCATAAGGATCAAAGCATTTTATTGCAGCATTTCTGAATCACAAATTCAGTATAATTTTCACTACCCAACTCCCTCTTCCCCCCAACATAAATTTCCACTACCCAACACCCTCTTCCCCCAACATAAACCTACTTCAAGCTCATATATTGTGCAATCAATGTGTGAATCTCAAAGTCTTGAATGTTTTCAAGAAATGCTCCATGCAAAATGGATGAAAATAACATTGTTAGTCAATCGAAGACACTCCAGCCACAGCCTCCATCAGTTCTCCCAGATAACTGACCATCCCAGTTTCAACTTCAACAATAAACATTCTACTCAGAACCCACTCCAAAGAAGGAGAGTTCATTGTTTAGATTGGGTAACCATAAATGCACATAACCCAGTCTAAGTTCAACACAAATACATATATACACATCACCACATACCTTTCCCCTTCAACAAAGCAACCCTACACAAATTACTTGTTTTTCACTACCATCATAAGATTAATATTACAAATGAGACCATCATCCAATTTGGCCACCCCTCTGAAGACTTTCGTCACACAGTACATTCTGCTAAATTGTGATGATCCTCGGATTCACTCAGGCAACTTTGCTTTGACTACATCACTCACTCTTATGAGCAAGGGCTTGATTGCCTGTTGACTGTCATACCTCTCTTTTCTCACACCCTGTAGATTAACTTCTTATGCCTTGGTTTCCTCCATTATCTCACGGTGCCCCATTTCACCCTTACTGTAGTTTCTCCACCAAGGAAGATCAACTACAGTATATATTATACATTTCTTGAGCAAAACAAAGGGACTCACCCCATGGTAGAATGCAGAGTGAATCTATACTCCTCAGCTTGCATCTTGACAGCCTAAACTCGATCCTTTCTATTATCTTTAGCAATTTTAATGGCTTCCTTCAACATTCCATTGCACCTTTCAATCATTCCATTTATTTCTGGATTATATAGGGCACTCATTTTTATAAGATATTCCCTTACCACCCAGAAACAACGTCATTTCCTTTAAGGTCAGTTGCAACCCATTATGCGTAAGGATAGTCCAAGGAAGGCCTTCTCTCACAAATACCTCAGATAAAAATGTAATGACTGCAGCAGTGTTGTTCTCATTGGTCACACCCACCTCTGAACACCTGGAATGCATATCCATGATTGCAAACAAAGATGTGGAGGTGCTCGCCACATTGATGGGTCCACCAATGTACAACCCAACCTCCTCCTAAACTTCAGTGGAAATGTCCCAACAAACCATGGGAGATGTCTTTGTTTTTATGTTTTTGTCACTCTTCCTTCACTCGCTACAGTCTCCCACAATCTTTTCCACCACAATGTGCATTCTAAGCCACCAATACACACACCTGACCCTCTCTTTGTCATACTGATGCCTTTATGACCCTCGTAAGCAAGCTGTATCAAATGTTCCCTGACACCTTGGGGTGGAACCAATTTGCTTCCACTCATCAGTATGCCATTACTCACTGACAACTCATCAAACATCTTCACATAAACCAGCAAACTTCCATTTTTTGCCAACTCTGGTCCCCAGACAAAGCAAACTGATACATGTCTTTCACAACCTGATCTTCCTCCATCTCCTGCCCCAGTTCACTCTCTGATACACACCCCATTGTAACATTACACATCTTAACTTCATCTTAATTCCAGTAATTTTCTTCCTCATCTCTGAGCCAAGAATCCACAGCCAGCCTCCAGAAGCAATCCGCAAACTTGTTGTCAATACTGGGCAATAAGAAACACCAAATTGAAAATCCTGAAGTGCCACAAGCCACTTCCAAATTCTAGATGAAATGCAATCCAGACCCTTCTTCCCAAAACCTTCCTGTGATGGCTTGTGGTCTGTCCGCACTTGGAATCAAACCACCTAAAGAAACTTTCAAAATGTTCTTATCGCCCAGTACACTGCAAGGGCTTCTCTCTCTATGGTCGAGTACCTCACTTCTACTCCTCTCAATTATCTAGATTCAAAGGTTATGGTGACCTTCTCATCCTTCTGTTTCTGCTACAAAACAGCTCCAAGCTCTTTTTCGCTCACGTCAGTAAGAACTACGCAAGGCATCACCAGGACGAAGCTCTTTAAAAATTGGCCTGATGCTAAAGCAACCTTTAAGTCTTCAAATTCCTTGCAGCACTCCTCTGTCCAAACAAACTGGAAACCATTTTAGAGAAAGCTCCTTAGCGCTACTGTGTGACATGCAAAGTTGGGAACACATCTGTCATAAGACTCTGCTATTCCCAGAATGTTTGGACCTCTTCCTTCTTGGAAGGTTGTGGCAGCTGCAATATGACAGCCTTGGGTCTGACACCCTGAGCAGATATGACATATCCCAAATATGTAATTTTCAACTGACCAAACTTGCACTTGCTAATCTTGAGAGTGATTCCGTTCTGTAAAAATATGCAAAGTACTTCCTTCCTCCTGTTTACATTATCATGCAAGTTGTCACTAAAGATTAGCACATCTTCCTGAAAGACTTCAACTCATGCAATCCCTTCAACAGACTGGTCATGAGTCTCTGAAATACAGAACAGAGTCCAATGGCATTCAGTTGGAACGGAACACACCAAACGGTGAAATAACAACAGTTAAGTCTTTTGAATCATCATTCCATCTGACCTGAGGATAGAAAGATGTCAAGTCAAGTGTGGTAAAATGCTTAAAACTGCCCATCAACGTCACCATCTCTATTATGTTCGGCAGGGGAAACTTAGCTACAATAACCTCCTTATTGAGATGGCGAAGATCAAGACAGAGACAAATCTCATCTGAGGGGTTGGAAACTACCATGACTGGTGCCACCAATAGTGAAGCTTCTACAGCCTCAATAATTCCCTCCTTTTTTTGGGGGGGGGGAATTTGTATAGCGCAAACTAGACCCAAAGGTATCAGAGCGCTTTACATGAGCACCACTTGCGTTACACACGGACGCACTCATTTTTTCAGCACAGGGAGATTAAGTGCTTTGCCTAGAATCACAGGATGTTGAGCGTCCCTGCTGATACTTGAAACTAGTTTGCCAGCTTCGAGATCGACCGCTCTAGCCATTAGGCCACATCCTTGATTGAGTCTACTCAAGTCAGACTCAACAGCACCATACAGACTCAAGGGAGTATTCATGACCTTACACGCAATCAATGTGGCTTCCTCGCTAAACCTAATGTGATGGACATACCCTTTCACACATCCCACATTATCATAGAACACCAGAGGAAACTCCTGCTGAAACTGCTCGGCCATGATATCCACTCTACGGACCTGAACTTGGGGATTCAAGTTAGGATCTAGAATAATACCCAAGAGTTTCTGTAGTGCCCAACTTAAGATGGTATCTCCCTTCACAGGGACATAATCCTTACCAGAAGCTCGACTCCCTTGGAATTTAAGCCTCTTCAAAGTAACCTATCAAATATATAGGTTTTTCAAAGTAACTATACTGGCCAACATCAGGATGATTGAGAGTAGCTTTCCCTTTGAAATAGCAATCATAGTCCTCATTGGATGTCAATGACAATTTATCAACTGAGTCCATCCTCATGAACTCCTCGACCCCATCAGATTGACCACATCCATGGGAGGTGTCCAATTGGTACTTGTAACACCATTGACATCACCATCATATATTTGCAATACAATTTGTTCCCTTGTCCGCACAAATCTAATTCACCTTCTCTTTACCAGAGAAAGACTGCAACACTTGGTAAAATGTCCACTCTACAAGTTACATGTACAGTGGGACAGTCTTTGAGGCAATCAGATGTATGGCATTTGTCCATCCACTTTGGCTTCAATTATATCTGCAAATCCTGGAGGCACTGCATGCAATGTTCCACTTGTTTAGCTATTGTCACATCTTCTGTGACACTTGGATAATTTTTGACCCACAATTCTTTCCTAACCTTGTCACTGCTACACTCTAAAATAAACTGGTCACACATCCTTTCCAATATCAAACAAATGAAGGGAAAGGAGGGCTTTTAAATAATAACAGTCAGTCTTATTATTATCACAGGTCCAGCATACATGCCCATCAATGAGTGGAAACAAAGGATATGCAGTTCCTAAAGTAGACACAGGGTGTGTTAGATTAACTGGAGGGTACCAAGGTGATGTAAGGGATCTGATGTGAAAGACAGGAGTTAGGATAACTCGTTATTGGAAAAAAAGACCCTCACACACCCAACAAGGGGGTGTCTTGCTTCATCACCGGGTCTTTGCTCCTTATCGGGCCGGCAGGTGCAATGCCCAATCAGGCACCCAATGGGGCCTTCCTAGCGGAGATCTTTATTTCCAACGCCGATGAGTGAGGTGTGTGTGGGGGAAGAGAGTTAGTTACAATAGTGAGTGTAGGTGCAAATGAGGTGAGAGTGAGTGTATTAAAACAGGGGTAGGTGATCCACTAAATAATTTTAATAAAGCATGGTCACCATCCTGGTTAAAACAAAAAATATAATCCGCACATTTCTCACCTTTAGTTATGTGAGTGAATGTGCTAGGGGGATCAATAGGTCAACATGTTTCTTGCCTTAGAATATAGTAAATGGCAATTCTTCAGGACCGGGAAAATAATGCGGCTACCTACACCTTTTTGGTGGTGCCCACAGTCTCTAAGAGTTAACAATTGTGGACACGCATACAGCACCCTAAAAATGTGTGGTACCGTAGATAAAAGAGCACACCCTCCTGGGCTGTGCTGTATTCAAGGCCGGGGTGAGAAAACACTAAAATTAGTGTTGGTTCCGTAGTATCGGAAGCACCGTCCGCCTAACGTCTCACCAGCCACTGCAGTCTGGTGTGTGTGTATCCGGGCCAATCCTGTGCGCCTACAAACAGGATGGGCCCGGATACACATTATTTTCCCGGTCCTGAAGAATTTAGTGGATCACCTACCCCTGTTTTAATACACTCACTCTCACCTCATTTGCACCTACACTCACTATTGTAACTAACTCTCTTCCCCCACACACACCTCACTCATCGGCGTTGGAAATAAAGATCTCCGCTAGGAAGGCCCCATTGGGTGCCTGATTGGGCATTGCACCTGCCGGCCCGATAAGGAGCAAAGACCCGGTGATGAAGCAAGACACCCGCTTGTTGGGTGTGTGAGGGTCTTCTTTTCCAATAAGGAGTTATCCTAACTCCTGTCTTTCACATCAGATCCCTTACATCACCTTGGTACCCTCCAGTTAATCTAACACACCCTGCGTCTACTTTAGGAACTGCATATCCTTTGTTTCCACAAATTCTTTCCTCCATGTTTTCCACAAAGCTGCACTGAGCAGCAAACTTTCTCAGAGCTGTTACAAAGTCTTCAACTGATTCACTTCCATTTTGTTTTCTTTTACCAAAACAGAAGCTCTGCAATATTATGGCAACTTCGGGCAAGTAGTGTACATTCAATTTTTTAAGTGCAAGCTCAACTTCGTTTGACATATTCCTATGCCCTTTCCCACTTAAGGCAGGTAAGTTCTCAAACACTTCCTGGCCCTCGGCCCCTAAACAATGTATTAACATGGAGGTCCTTTTTTTACACCGAGAAACTGGGACCCCATACTTTTAGATAAAGAAGTAACACTTTTTTCCACTTCTGCAACATTAAGGGTGGATCCCCAGGAGTAGAGAGAAAGAAGGGAGGCGATGAAATATGCTGCATGTTGAAAATATATAGGATAAATGCAAGAATTAAAGATGCAGACAAAAAGAAGAGAGGGACAGTAATTTAACACAGCTAAAATGAGAGAAAAGCCACTAGTGGAAGAGAAAGAAAAGTAAAGAGGAACAAATTAACAACAAGAGAAAGTAAGAGAAGCTCCCCAATACACACTATTGTATCCGAAATGCACCTAAAACGTTTTTGGTAATGGTACTAAATATGTTCCAGGTAAAATAATACTCAAGTTCAATCATAATTCACTTCAAAGTGGTTCCAGCTTTCCTTCCAACTGCAATGTAATTCTCAGATTTGTAGCAGCCCTTTTTTAGTTTTCATTGAAATATTTCATCCAATCAGTGATGAAAACTCCTTCTTTTGTTTTGGCTTGTCTGGCCAGAACGGTGCAGAAGACTCTGGATGAACACCTCCGAGGAGCACAGTAAGAGGCGTGGCCTGGTTGAGTAGTGTTAGCGAAGCGGTTCAGGCACAATGGAAAAGCCCATTCAGTTAGAGCGCTTGTGAGTACAGATGTAGGTTAAGGATCAGTGCGTGCACAATAGAGAAGCAAGTTGGGTTAGAGCAAAGCTCACATGCATGTGAGCTGAGATGCGGGCCAAGAATCAGTGCGAGCAGGCATGTCAAAATGCAGTACAATAATGTACATGCACATGCAAGCGTTGTTCCAGGAGCAAGCGGTGCAAATACAGTGAAGCAATGTGGCAAATGTGGCTTTAGAGCATCTGGTGGAGTAGATTAACCATCTCAGTTTGTTAAGAATTAGTCTAGTAGAAGCAAAGTAAGCAAACCAGGCAAAAAAAGTAATAAAAAAAGCAATAATTAAACAGAAGATCTCAAATTAATCTCAGAAAGCTGAAGAACAGACCCAGGGACATGAACGTAGGTGTACAAGTAGGAGTCAGGAAGCGAGGTAGAGCGCAGATTAAAGTTGCTCACAACTAACAGTAGTGATGAAGTTTATCCTGGTAAGTATGGGTTGAAGAGCCAATCGCCACCAGTGTGAAACTCAAAGACTTGAATGTTTCAAGAAATGCTCCACGCAGAATTGATGAAAATAACTGCAGTTTTATTCCATAGAAAAAACTCCAGGATCAGCCTCCATCAGTTCTCCTAGATAACTTCCCATCACAGTTTCAGCTTCAACAATAAACATTCTACTCAAAACCCACTCCAAAGGAGGAGATTTTGTCATGGAGACTGGCTAACCATGGAGACACATAACCCAGTCAAAGTAAAATACAGATACATATATGCACCTAACCACAAAATGTCATCAGTATCATATGTGATTGCTATAATTGTCCTTCTACCACCAAACCCTGACAAATCCTACCAATATGAAGACCTCTAGGGTCAAAATACATAGCCTGCAACTGTGTCAAAAAGAGCGCCCCTTTCAACGCATTTTCAATATAGCAGGACAGACTTTCCAGTTTGATCCAATACGGCTGGCTTAGAAGTACAAATCATATCATACTCT
Source organism: Triturus cristatus (assembly GCF_964204655.1). Lineage (NCBI taxonomy): Eukaryota > Metazoa > Chordata > Amphibia > Caudata > Salamandridae > Triturus > Triturus cristatus. The sequence goes on from NC_140587.1 coordinate 682,240,835, forward strand.
CTTACAGCATTAATGAAGAAAGCAAAACATTAACATATACATTAACACATACAAGCGGTGTCACAAGAGTTCATTCAGTCATATACCACTTCATCGTTATACCCTCCCTTTTCTGCCTGCCAGCGATCCACATATCCTTTTGCCCTAGATAATTTCCTTCCCCTCAACATATATACCCTTTAAGCATATATATTTCTTAGTCAGAGCCACCAGTGCCATAGTATCCAGCTATTATAGTGTCTAACTATGCCAGCTTGTTCAATTCCTCTTAATGGGATGTCCTCTCAGGTCTGAATTCAGGGTTCAGAACTATATGTCTATAGAAAGTTCCTTCTGCGAGTGATGCATCCATACCCCTGATGTCATATCATACCGCTACCTAGCGATATCAATAATAAGGCTTCCGGGAGTCAACCAGTCGTAGGAATTGGCCCCACACTTCATCAAATTGAGAGAGCTTATCCTAGATTGTATATATTCTCCTCTCATACATGGCCAGTCAAAAAAGTTCAGCCAACCATTTTTGGTGAGTAGGTTCATCTGGCGAGTGCCAATGTCTTGATATACATATTTTTGTTATCATCAGTATTCATCTTCTCCAGTGAATGATATTGTCATTTACATCTGAAACGTCATGTTGAATGGCTAATTTTGCTGATTCAGAAAAATCTGTATTAAAAGGTGTTAGCCAAACAGTCACCCAGTCCTATGGCTGGTTCTCTGATTCATTAAATCTGGCCTCTTACTTCTGATTGGGTCAGTAACAGCAGTTATGGGACCCACTTCAGAAGTTGGGATAGGAAACACACCTCACAATGTAAGATGCAGTCTAGGTCTCACTTCCTTTACTGATGTATGTACACACTCACATACACACACTGTAGAGGACTGGCCATTGGAGTATCTGTGAGGGTAGACTAGACCACTAACTAGTATGGAAATATTTACTTCAAGGTTAGGTGTTCAGTTCTGGGTTGATATAATCAGCACAAGTATTTAAATCCTTTAACCTTGTAGGAAGGTGCCAGAGAATGATCTGGTTAGTTTTATGGCTTCTCCACATGCAGTGTAATTCATCATTCAGTCCTGCATTACCACACTTTATTTTTTTGCTTCCCTGTCAGCTCCTGATTTAGCATATGTGAATTATTTCTCTACTTATGTCTATCTGTAATCCCTGCTATTTTCTTTTCCAACCTACAAATTAGGGGTAGCCTATATTTAGTTTAAGGTTTGGATGAAAGGGTATATGAAGAACAACAAAAGTGAAAATAGAAACTTCCACTCAACCTGTATTACTTCAAAACCTGTAGATTATCATAAGGCCCATGTCAAAAAGCAAATTGTAACAATCCATCAGTGTATTAACATTACCTTTTCAATTTATTATAATTTTCATAAGCACCATTTTAATAATTACTCATGTATCAAACATAAATACCAAAATATACAATTTTTAACAATATGTTATTAAGACATATTATCATAAAAAACATAATAGAAAATGCCATAAAAAAGAATACATGTTATATTAAGAAGAAAAATCCCTTCACTCCCTAATCCATTTAATAACACAATCATACACATACATAGCACTAATTAAAAACAATGGCTCCTGAACATCATGCACAATCCCTTTTTTATAAGGTATTATCCACTGGATCAACTCTTTAGCCACTGTTGGGTAGCACCCATTCAGCTTAACAACAATCAATGCACATTTCATCGATCTCCAATGATCTTAAGTCTCATACAAGTAGGAGTTTGGGTATTTTTCATCTACAAATCATTAAATAACAGTTTTTCATGCCAAAGTCCAATACTTGATATTCTGCATCACTTTTTTAGTCTACAAATCTGGGGAATACCACTAAAAACATTGACAACCACAAAAATTGCAGAAAAGCAAAAGCGGAACTGCCTTTAACTACAAAAGACTTGGTGCCATGGTGAAAAAACTGAGAAATCACTTGAGACTGTATACTTGGGTGTCTCCTCATACCTCTACCAGCCATGTTAAGTGATTTATTGCTAATATGTTTATTTTTTCCAGAGTTCAACACTCTTTCTATCATAATTATCTAGCCAAGTATTCATATGTCTTCTCTCTGCTTACATACTTCTCAGGCCTTTAATATTGAACGTAATCCAATATTTGTTAAATTCATCGCTTATATAGCTTTTAAAATTCCAACAAGCTCAATATTTCACAGCCAAGAAAGGCCATTGACTTGGGCACCAATTTTAAAAGGTGCCACTGTCTGCAAAACACTTTTATAACTCTACGGTATATCTGTATTATACATACTTGTACATGCTGCTATTGAACTCCAGCATTTATATGAGAACAAGGACAACCCTTTAACCCCCTAGGGTGTATATAATCATAATATCAAGTACAACACAACTCCCACTAACTTCAAAGTTCCTGACCTGGTTTCCTCTAGGACTCAAAGTCCTTGGTCTTCTTGTAATATATTTTCTTTGCAGGTCCATATGTGGTTTGAAAAGGTGGTGGTGAGGTGTACTATCATATCTTTTGCAATAGTTATTGCATTCTCTACGCCCAATACTGACTCCTTGTTTTAATGGAAGCCTTCTCAGAGTGCCTAAACCAAGATGGCCCTGCCTTTCTCCACCTTGAAGATCTTTGGTTCTTCCAATAGCCACTATCCTATAAAGATGAGGTGCTTTGCCCCCTGTCAGGTTTGGATTAGTTATCCCTTCTGGTGGAGATGAAGTGATAATTTCTAAGGTGGCTCTGGTAATCAATAATAGTAATTCCCGACAGACCCAATCTGCCTTTCCAAGTCAAGGGAAGAACTGTGAGCATTGCTGCTTGTTCTGCAGACTAACTTGCCCTTTCACAGTTGGCTAATATTTGCTTTGTGATCACTTGTCAAGACCCAAGCCTTCCTGTTGCAAGAATCCAAGTAATTTTCTTCTGGGATGAAAGTCTTTAACAGGTCAGTTAAGGATATATAATCAATCTCTGAAGCAGGGTTGAGAGGCAAATTGTCTCTGAATCAGTTTATTCTCAGGCTCCACAAAATGCAGTTTCCTAAAATGACTTGTCCATAAGATTTATCAAAGGTTTGCTTTCACTATTTAATAAACATTTCATTTTAAGTGAAAAATAGTATTTTATGGTGTTTTATCATTTTCTGGCATTTTCCCACTCATACATATGAATTAAGAATCTTATTGATAGCCACATCTGTGCTTGCAAATGAAGCTTTGCCTACACAGTGAAAACAACTTTTGGTAAATGGTTCACCTTGTGAGCATACTATTCCCAATTTGTACTATGCCCATTTTTAGACATAGAGCAGCCAGCCTTTTGGCCTTAAAAGGTACATTTATGGGTGAATTAGCTATTATATAAAATAGGGTTTTCAACATAGCAAAGAAACATTTGCCTGCCTTGAGTTACTTCAGTCCTTTTAAACCTCAACCTATCCAGAGAACAATGGTGATCCCTCAAGTCACACATTTTTGTCATATATGTGTGTGTGATGTAACTACCCAATAGAGCCCACATATGGAATCTAAGTCCCACACCTCTCGTATCTTTCTTGGAACAGTTACCATGGCCCTACATGGAAGGTAAGCAAGCTACGTCGGTGACACCAGTGCACAAGCTCATGCACAGTGCCTCTGTATAGAGGTGGCATAGCACTAAAAGACACAACGCCAGCAAACAATACACCAAAACATGGGAGACTTGCTAAAATGATCTACTTTCTTCCACAGTGAGGAATCCAATAATGCAGCCCTCATAGCCCTATAAAGAACAATGCTAATATAAACTAAGAAAAGGATGGTGGGATTAGGGACATGAAAAATTATCTGCAATTTCCTGAATGGTTGCATTATATGTAAATATTTATGGTATGTATATGTTTCCCCCTCTATAGAGTTTCCAAAATTGTAAATTAATCATCATGGTTATAATGTGTATTTATATCAAATGTGTGTTATTATTCTCAGGTTAGGCATTCTGCCCAAAAGTCATTTTGATTCAACATGCATACTCTTAAGGTATTCCTTTGGAGATAGCAGAATGGGTTTTGGGTTGGTGGTCCTAGCACGGGCACAGAATTCCGGTGTAGAAGTTTCATCTCTCATATGTCATGATTTTGATTTAATTAGTATGAGGATGCAACTTGGCCAATTTGAATGCAGACTTTTAATTGGACTGCACAATCTGGCTTCTAAAAGTACTACAGGAACTGTTATGGCTCAATAAGGAGTGGTTGTAGATGCAGTAACAGCCATTTAATAGATCGTTCAATTTAGAAAGTCCAGATTTCAACTAGATGTCAAAAAGAAATTCCAGAGTTGTGTAAATAAGTAAGTGGAAAATGCATTGGGTATGAAAGTGCTTCATTTGTGAGCATGTTGTTCAGTTTAGTTAAAAGCTTCTGTTTTGTCATCAAAAGATGTTATGTAGAGTGTTGGAAAGTGGGGCTCTAGTCGCCAGAGGTATGCACCCTGTCCAAGTAGGGGCCACCACACTAGTCAGGGTAAGTAAGATATATACCCTAAATTAACCTGTGCTCATCCTCTGGTAGCTTGGCACAGAGCAGGTAGGCTTAACTTAAGTGGGAATATGGAAATTATTTGTGCAACACTTATAACAGTAAAGCAGTGCAAACACCAAACAAAAAAAAAACCACACCAGTTTAAAAAATAGAGCTTAATTTATTGACCAAACAGGTCCAAAACAACATAAAATCCAATAAGTAGAACTGGAGTTGTTAGACCTGACCCTAACTGGGCAATGCAGATGTTGCCTTTCACTAATACTTGAGAACCCCTAGGATGATCCCTGAGGGGTGGAGCAAGTGATGGGTGAAAGGCAGGGCAGGTACACATGCATGTTCCCTGCCCGGTAGTGAAGAACCCCATGTGTGTTTTTACTACTTATGAGGTCTGCTCTCCCCATAGGTTAGCAAAGGGAAATGGCCGAGATTAACTTAGTCTGAAGTGGTGGATTACAGTGGAGCAACCTCATGTTGTTTACTATCATTGGATTCCCAATGACAAACCATCTCTTGTGGTAAAGGTGAATATGTCATTAATAGTTTAGAAATGCCACTTCTAGAAAGTGGGTATTTCCCTGCGGCAAAGTAATTGGTGAGCCTTTTAGTTTGATTCCAGTCCACACCTGATGCTGGAGAAGCACATCAGTGCATTCCACAGAGACAGTCATAAGCATTGGGCATGCAACTGGAATGACCTCTGTCATTTAAAGTCTTGGCTAGATAGATTGAGGGTAGAGTTTTCGACACTGGGCCTCTGGAAAGCCAGATCATTGCCCCAATAAAGATTAAGATCTGCATTCCAAGGCCTCAAGGCAAACAGGACTGAAATTTAGGGGAAACATGTGTGGTTCAAGTGGAACCCTCTGAACCAACCCACTCTTCAAAGGCATACTAAAGTATAAGTACTGGTGCCATACTTTGCCAGGGCAGAGATACACTTGTTGGGACGTGGAGCCAGACATCCTGGACTGTGTGATGCATACTTCCAGAAGAATCAGTTGTGCACAAGGAGGATATCTGTCATTGGAAGGACTGTGCACCCTACCCGAATAGTGGCTGGCCTGGGCTCACTGCCTGCTGCTGTGTGGCCACCTGAAGTGTGCTCTCCAAAGGCTTGTTGTCTTGCACTCTGTTCTTTGTGGAGGTCTCAGGTGCATGAATGATCTCCCGTGAGGGACCTACACGTCTATGTGAGCGTGGAACTAAGTATTGTGCTTGGAGACCAGATTGCCTTATGTGGAACCCCCAAACTGTGCCTGCATCAAAGGAGTGTGGCCCCTGCATCATGGGGCCACAGCATTAACAAGCATCTCATTGGTGGTGAGAGGATTCACCGGTTACGGGACTCAGTGTTGCCCACTTTATCGTCCATGCTACATTTCTCTTGTGTGACACACCGACTGCATGTTCATTGCATGAGGTGTCCGATTCACAGTTTGCGACCCTTGGAGGGAGGGCATATCAATAACAGTGCCACATTATACCTTGTGCGATACTTCTAAACTTGCCACTGTGTGTGTAGAACCGGATTGTCTGGTGCGACTTGTATCACCGCGTACCAGACGCTGTGCCTCATTCCAGGGAGGTATGGTGAGCCTGATTGTGGGTTGATTGCAACTGGATAGTCTGGTATGACTTGTATCATCGTGCATCAGATGTTATGCCTCATTTCAGAGAGGTACGGTGAACCTGATGGTCTAGTATAACTCGAATCATCGCTTGCCAGGCTCTGTACCTCATTTTTAGGGTGGTAAGGTGTACCCGACTTTTGGTTCATTGTGACCGGATTTTCGGATGTGACTCGTATCATTGCGCACCAGACGTGCCTCATTTCCAGGTAGGTATGGGGAACCCAAGTTTGGTTTATTGTGACCGGATTGTCTGGTGCGAATCAGATCAATGCACACCAGACGCTGGGTATCACTTCCCATGGTGTGAGGGGGACAGCTGTGCCTCGCTATCACCAAGTACTCAGTCTTGCCTGAGTGTGACGAATCAACTACCCTCTCCTCACCGGGTCCGGTAACTTGGTGTTTCCAAGTAGTATGGCCAGGTCAGGCATGGGTGGTGAGAGCAAGTGACTGTGCTGAGGGACACTTCTGAGAGTGATCAGAAGTGAGTCAAGAGACTGCATAACCCCCTGTGCTTCGTAGAACTTGGCCAGTGCACTTCCCAAGTGGTGGTCAACCCCCATTTGTCGACTGTTGCCTCGTTACCCTGATAGTTACTCCAGCCATCTCCCCTGGGCCACTGACTGAGAGTTTTGGGGGATAACTGAGAAGTAGTGGAGGAATTATGCCATGGGGTCTGCATTCATATTATCAACTGACCTGGTGGATATGTTTGCCCTACTTTATGGTGCAGAGTGTGTTTGTGTGCAAGGGTGCTGCACACAGACTTCTGGATATCCTTTGCACAGTGTTACGGTGCTGTGCAAGTGTGGGAGAGTGTACTGCATGAGAATAGCCTGCTAATCATTGCACCATGCAGTGGTGTTGTTTTACATGGTTGTTTCATTACCAAACTAATACTCCATTTTTACAATGGTTTTACCCATGCAGCCTTGGCCCACAGTGCTGCTGAAAAGTGTTATATATGTGTGTGTACACATTCCTGATATTGTTGTGACCTGAGGTGCACCCTAGAAACGTGTGGATTTGAATTGTGTTATTTTCAGGGTGGGCCCAGTTCTGACAACGTATCGCCCCACTTATGGGTGCTGTGGGTAATATAGGATTTTTCCCAAGATTGCATATTACTGGTGTAATTTTAGCATAGGGCCTAGTACTGCTAGTAATATTTACAAGTGTGATTTATGGCCAGAAATACATGATCATGTTGTGTTAATTAATGAGTGTGTTGAATATAATATTTATTTACATACACCATGTGTGAAGTCTCTTTTAAGACGCTCAGTGTATTTGTTGTGTGAGAGTGCTGTGCCTCTGTGATAAGCCTGACTGCTCAGTGCCAAGCTACCCAAGGGTGAGCGTAGGTTATATAGTGAATATAATGAGCTAACCCTGACAGGACTGGTAGGTTCCGCCTGGCTTGGGCACCACCGCAGCCAACCAGAAAATACCAGTTCCAATAGGAGTTATGCTTTTTTAAAGAATATCTTGAAATATAGTGCTTAGAGTCATGAAGCAAAAACGGGGGTATTTGGTCGCGCTGGACGGGGTCAAATCTGAAAAGTCAAACTGATAGCGATGAAGCCAGGTCGGATACAGAAGCTATGAAACAGTACCTTCACACAAGGAGGCAATGTGTCACTGTCGATTTGAAGGATTGTAGCCAATGCATTGGTTCCGAGTCACGCAGTCGGATCCAGCCTCCAGCATCGAGCTCCAGGTGGTGAAGGTAATGCGTCATCGTTGAGCTGTGCTGTCAATGCTGTGGAGTCCTTGAAGCAGCGATCCCTTGGCGTCGAAGGCGAATGCATCGGTTGCAACCGGTGCAAAGCAGGCGATGCATGAATTTTTGCCAAATCAGTCAAAAAACAACTTCCAAGGGCCCAGGGCAGGGCTGGACTCACATCTGGCAGAGTCCATATGCTGTAGCAAGGTTGAATCAAGTCTTTGATTTCCCTTAGACTTCAGAACAGGAGGCAAGCCAGCAAACCCTTGGACCCACTTGGGATGTAGAGATTTAGGACCACTCCTTCTCACCACAAAGCAAGGAGGGCAGCAGGCAGCAAAGCAGGAACAGCAGAGCAGGAGTACAGAAAAGTCTAGCAGAGAGACAGTCCTTTCAGCAGCACAGTAGTCCTTCTTCTTGGCAGATTGCCCTCAGGTCTGGAAGATTCAGTAGTGCCAGAGGTCAAGTACTTATACTCAGTTGTGTCTTGGAAGAGGAGAAAACTCCAAGGAGAGTCCTTTGAAGTATATAAGGTCTCTGCCTTTCTAGCCCTGGCTCCAGACTCATTCAGGGGATATGCAGCTTTTTGAGTTGGGGCAGGAACAGCCCTATTCAGGTGGAAGTGTCAGCTCCTCCCTCTCACCCAGTCCAAGAAGACCTATCAGCCTGGTGGTGGGCCATTAGAATGTGAATGACACACCTCAGCTCCCTGTGCGCATGACTTTTTTGAGGGGATGCACAAAGCTCAGCTGTCACCCACCACAGACGAGTATTCACAGACAAGCAGAAGGCACAGAATGGTTAAAGGTAGAAAATGCCAACACTCTGACTTGCAATTTAAAATCTAACTTTACCGTAAGTCATGATCTTTAATGTGAGTCCAGAGACACCAAATTTGAAATATGTGTATTTTCCCAATTTGAAATTACATTTATACAATGTAGTAAGTTATTCCCAATGTTAACCAATTGGAGAGATAGACCGTGCAGTAGTGAAAAGTGAATTTAAGAGTTTGTCACCACCTGGAGATGCAAAACATAAAAATACATGTCCAACCTTTTAAATACACTGCACCCTGCCCTTAGGGCTGCCTAGGGCGTACTTTTTTAGGGGTGACTTACATGTATATGAAAAAGGAAGGCTTGGTCTGGCAAGAGGGTTAACTTGCCGGGTCAACATGACAGTTTAAAACTGCACATAGAGGCACTGCAATGGCAGGCCTGAGGCATGTTTAAAGGGCTACTGATGTGGCTGGCACGTTCTGTCCTTGACAAATACTTGTACCCATGGTCCTTTAGATAACTCTGAGTTTCCTTGTTTAGGAAAATGCAGGCGCACTGGTAGCTTTTAATTTACAGACCCTGAGAACATGTACTGCACTTTACTAGGGACTTATAAGTAAATTGTGGACATGCCAATGTTACCGTGTTTTAGGGAAAAAGCACATGCACATTAGCACTGGTCAGAAGTGGTAAAGTACACAGAGTCCTAAAGCCAGCAAAACTGAAGTCAGTAAAACAAGGGGTCAGAAGGCAAACAATTCAGGGGAAACCATGCCATGGATGCCAGGCCTAACAAAGTGCAAGTCAGGAGGCAGACTATGATCAACTAACTATTTGACTACATTGAAGCAGATCACTCAAGTAGAACACCTTCAATAATGATGAAATTAAATGAAACGTCATTTGTAGAGGACACGCCTACTCCAGTATAAATAGAGATCCTCTTCCTAAGGTATACTGCACCCTTCCCATGCAGATCTTTATGTGCCAGGACCAGTGTTTTATTTTAAATCCTCTTATTCACAGGAAGCCAGTAAAGTGAACACAAATGTAGGGAAAGGCAGGTCCTAGGGGCCAGATTGAGAATCAATCTGGCAGCTGCAATTTGAACCACTTGTAGCCTTTTCAAGAGATATTCTGGAAGGCCCAGATACAGGACATTTCCATAATCAAGTCTGAAAGTGATCAAGGCCTGAACCACTGTTTTCCTGGATTCAACAGAGAGAAGTGACAAGACTTTTTTCAGAGTGCCTAGTAACCCAAAGCAGGTGCCACCCAGGGTTTGAATTTGTGGTTGTAAAGACATGGCACTGTCCATCTTAATCCCAAAATGTTTCACCGCGGTCTGAAGAGTTGCCAGGGGAGGAACATCTTGGGGCCACCAGGATCTCAAGATTTCCGACCGAGTTGTACCTAAGAAAACTATATTCAATTTATCGGGGATGCATTTTAGTTGGTTGGTGGCCAACCAGTTGAACACTTTGGATAGGCAGATTTTAATGATTTCACCCACACAGTCCGCCCCTTTATCGCAAGAGAAGAGAAGCTGCGTATCGTCAGCATATGATATCACTTCGGTACCATATGATTCAGCAAGAATGGCTAGAGGGACCATGTAGGCTTTAAAAAGCATTGGGCTCAGTGCTGAGCCTAAGGGAACACCCACGTTTAGGTTCTGTATAGGGTAGCAATTGGAGGAATCTGTACTTCTTTGCTTCTATTGTCCAGGAAGGAGGTCAGCCACTTTAACACTGAGCCTCCAATTCTGATGTTATGGAGTCGATCCAATAGTCTGTCATGAGGGACGGTGTCAAAAGCCACCGAGAGATCGAACATAATCAAGACGGCCTTGCACCTGCAATCAAGCTTGTCGTTGATGTAGTCTGTTACATCTAGCAAGGCTGTTTCCATACTACAGCTTGGTCTAAAGCCCGATTGACTGGGTGCATCACATTGTTGCTTTCAAGGTGGCCTGAGATCAGTGAATTGACGTATTTTTCTAGCACCTTTGAAAAGGCGGGTAGAAGAGAAATAGGTCTAAAAAAGGCATGGACCTTGTAGTCAGCAAACACCTTTTTTTTATTAGTGGGAGGATTTTCGCATGTTTCTATTTCAGAGGCATTTTCCAGATGCCAGTGATGCATTTAGGACTTTATTGAGTACTGGATTGATGGTCTGAGCTACCTTGGCCAAGAGCCGGGGTGGGCAAGGATCAGCAGGAGAACCAGACTATAAACACATAATGGTCGATAGAGACTCACCCATGGATAGGAGAGGGAAATATAGGAGTGAGGATGCTTTGTCCAGGAATGTCCTGGCGGCAAGCAACTCAGTGGCACAGGTATCGTCGTGTGGCAAGTAAATAAACTGATCTAAAATACTGTCCTCCACAGTTGCTGTTTTACAGAGAATTATATATGTTTGAAGAGGAGAATATAGTTATAAACAAAAGCAAAGTGAAACTTCTGTTACATTTAATTTAGCCATAGGTTGGTGTACACATTCCAGCCTGCAGTTCTACAGGCATCACTTGAGCTTAAGTGAGTTCCTTCAGAGCCCAACTGGAGCATTAGAGGATGCATGTGTTAGGTGGAGAGAAAGAATGTATCCAACTGAAATGACAATCAGAGTGATCCTTTCTGATCCTAGTGATCCTATCATGGAACATTAGTTGGTTTATGAAAGTGTCACATTTGGAAAGGCTTAAAGAGGTAACAGATCAATATGACATTATTTGTCTACAGGAAACCTGGCTGTGCGATGAGCCACCAGCAATTGATGGTTTTGTGCAGTTAAACAGAGCAGCGAAGAAGAGGCAACATGGGCGCCCATCCGAGGGGTTATTAATCCTTATATCCAAGATTGGTAAAAAGGTATCATCAATAGAAGTAAAATGTAATTGGGTGGTGGCTTGTAGAGTACACTTCTACAAGTCAGATAACAGATATGATTGTGTGTTAATAATTAACGTTTACATCCAGGTAGGGGAGGATGTAAGACTATGGGTCTGAACTAAGGAGATTTGAGGAAGATGTGGGGGCAGATTTACAAGCCCCTTGCGACAACTTTATGACACCGTTTCGTCACTTCTGTGACGCAGCGGCGTCGTAAAGAATGCATCACTATGCGACATATTTACAATGTGATTCATCTAGTGAGATGCGTCATGTTGTAAAGCCCTGCGCTACATTATACGTGCATCAGGTATAATGTATACAGGGTGGGCATTCCAACGTAGGAAAAGAGATGCAGTGAAATCTACAAGATTTCACGGAGTCACTTTTATGACGCCACTGCGTCAAAACCTTATGTCTCCTTGAAACAGGCATAAGGAGTGACGCAGCATGTTAGGAATGGGCATTCCTAACCATTGCTGGAGTTGTGTCGTGCTTGCGACACGACTCCAGCAATTCGCTGCCTTTCCGTCAGAAAATGCGTCACGCATCTTTCAATCTTTGCGCCACGGTGCGCCACATTGTAAATGCGGCACATCCATGGTGGCGCAAGTCTATTTTTCCTTGGCGCAAAATTACTGGCACAGCTCTGCTAATATACAGAGATGTGCCAGTTATTGTAAATCTGCCACGTGGAATATATTCGTACCAACTTCCCCACAGATATGATTATATTGCTGGGAGACTTTAACCATATATTAGACCCAAAAAAACAGACCCATTATTCAAGGCGATACTGCCATCATTAAACATTAAAACCTCTGTTCCCTGCAAGTACGTTAGCTAGACTACGGAAGTTCCTGGGCACAAAGGAAATGTTTTGTGTGAATGTGCACGGGAACTCCGATCGGCCAGCACACCATATGTTTACAAATGAATTGCAATCATGCCCAATTTGTTATATCTTTTTGCAGGCCTCGTCTTTTGACATAATTGGGAGATTCAATTTAATGCAAATAGAGGGAAGTGACCATTACCCTCTACACCTGGAAATAACTATGGGGTAAATAGGGTTTGAGAAAGGGTTCTACCCCTATAGCTAGAACACTCATGGAGGTCATTTAGGGGTCACCAGGGTTCGGAGTTGCAACCCCTAGCTCGCCCTTTGTCACCCCTGGCACTGCCTATGCGACCCCTGGCCTCAGAGGTGGCAAAATCATTGCCAGGAACACAGCGGTGTCTTGCATTATCAGTCATGCTCTAACCTTGTTTTCTGCTCATTTGTTATTACATTAATAGTTAATAGTAGTTTATTATTCATTATTAGTGTAATACAAAAGTGGAGCAGCAAGATCTGGATCTTCATTGTCATCTTAGTTAAGAAAAATACAATTATTTTAATGTATGTTGTGTGTGTGCGTGCGGGTGGGAGTGAGATTGAGTCAGAGAGCGTGTATATGTGTGAGCATGCATGTTTGTATATGGGATCATGGATGTGTGTGTCAAAATAAAGAAGTAAGTATAAGTGAGTCAGAGTAAGAGTGAGTGAGGGAGTGCAAATGAGTGATTCAGGGTGAGAGTGAGAGCATTAGAGTAGGTGAAAATGAATGAGTGCTGTTGGACCTGGCATGCTTCTTGGCTCAAAGAGACCTCCATGAAACATGTTTGCCACTGGAATACTGGAGGCAGTATTTGCATATGGGATACCCTCGGCACAATGCTACTGCAGGCGGCACTCTGTAGGTACATTTTGGCATGGAGCACCCATGAAAAAATGTCAGCACTGGCCTTCTGGTGAAAATTCTTGGCAGATGGGAAGACAACTGTGGCAAGATCACGGGCCATCCAGGACAAAATGTGGTCCTAGACATTTTCCACATAGCCTCTGACGTAAGGGCCCTCTATAGTGCAAGAGAAGCAGTATTAGGAAAATTCTGGCACTGGCACATTGTATGTAATGTTTGGGCAAATGGGGCCACCATGCCAAAATGCTGGTCCTAGCAATGGAGGTCATTTTTGACATAAGGGGGCAGCCATAGGATATTTTTAGAACATAATTGGGTGCACTCATGGGGACTGTCAGATTTCAGTAGCTTGGCACACCATGAAAGGACTTGAATATTTAGTGAGTGTTTTTTAGAACCTTTGGCTTTTTAGAAAATTCATGGGGAAATTGTGCATTAAAATGCACTAGTTTATTCCATTGTTTTCAAATGTTTTTCAGGGAAGAGAAACACCCAACCTTCTTTATCCCCTAGAAGAATACAGAGTATTAGTTATGCAAATATGTAACTTCAGCAATGTTGATTATTGTGATGTCATCAGGATTAAGGTTATGTGATATCCCTTCCTGGCACGATGCAGTGTCAAAGTACATATGATGTCACTTCCTGTGTCATCATAAGGTCAAAGGGTATATGATATCACTTCCACTACCCCAGGCATTTTGGTGAATCGACGTCCGTGAGAACTCCCCAAGTGCCTCTCTTCTAAGATTACAGAGGATCATATAGAGAAATTGGCGAATTTTCAACAGAGCTGAGAGTTGACACAAGATCAATTAAACTGTATAAGATGGTATGAAAGGGTGGGCTTCGGTAACTGCCAACCGAGATGGCTGTACATTAAAGAGAGCTCAGTAGCTACTGGCAACTAATTCCTTCACCTTGTGCCATTATCCGCAGAGTGCTGATGCATACAACTGTACCAGGTCTGCACTGAGCCCGTGGTGTGATCTGCAGCTGATTCTGGTGCGGGAAGGAGGCCGGGACATGTGCCAGTCGCAGAGATCAGGAGGCCACTTGGTGAGGCCTCGAGGAGTTGAGGACCAGGCCGGCAGGGCCGCTTCGCGCTGAGAAGGACAAGTGGGGTAGTGGGTGGAGCTGCCACACAGTGCCCCAGATGACAAAAGGGGACTCCCTGCAGGGGTTTCTGGCAAGAAGCTGTTGATAGTGCCAGACAGGCTGCTCGGCAGATGCCGCCTGGAGGAGGCGGTGAGTGAGAGAGGCCGCAGCTGAGATGAGGACCTGGTGCTGAGCCCAGTGAGAAGGCAGACTTGGGCGGAGGCCTGGCCCAATGCCTTGGGTCAGGTGAGATGACGCCTACTACACTCCAGAGGGAGAAGAGTGATGCGGCGAGGCCCAACACAATGGCGGCCGGCCGGTGGAATGCAGACAGTGCCCTGCACTATGGCTGTGGAGGCGTCCTTGGGTGCCCGGTGATCAATAACCCTCAGGGTGACACAGCAGGAATACGGACGATCCTCAGCTGGCAGGGAGAGAGATTTGGCCTGGTGATTGTTGTTGAGGAGCACTAGTGACAGATCTGAGGTCCCTCTGGGCTGCTGAGGGCCGATGCAAGACTGTACAGGCACTGGCTGAAAGGTGCAGGGCAGAAAATTGAGGCCTACTCAGGCTGGATCAGGAGGGACTTGAGGCACGCTGCTAGCTCGCCGAGCCTGCTGCCTGAAGACTCATTTTGTGGGCTCACATATAGGTGGCAGTTTCCTCAGTATTACTCTCCCCTGTTGCCCATAGGGAGCTTGTTAGTTTCACAAACAGCTAACACAGAGTGCTGCATGGTGGGCATTGGCTACTGGAGCAGCGGAAGGGAACATTGTCTGGAATCGTGGGCCTAAACCCACACAATTAAATAACATTGACAAGTACACTGTAGTAATATCTCCCACTAGCATAACCCCACAGGGTATGACTGGGTCTGACACTCTGACTGACCAGCCAAATAAGTCTACAGAGGAGCCCTCACTTAGGGAAACAATGGCTGCAACCCATGTGCTCCAGAACACAAACAAGCCACAATTGAATGCAGTCACCAGAGATGTCAGCCTGCCGAAGGCAGACTTTAGCACAATATCCAAAAAGGTGAAGAAAGCAGAATCCCAGATTTGCGGACTGCAGTCCACCACGAGGAGACTTGAGGAACAAGTCAAAACCCTGACTACCCATCATTGTGGCTAAACTGGTATACCAAGAAGGACGACCCAGGAGAAACAGCATTCGATTGGTGCGGGTTCCAGAAGAGGCAGGGGGGCCCAGTGTTGATCTTTTATTGGAGGATATGATTCTCAATAATATTCGCCCTAAGGTATTGTCCAAGTTCCTCTCGATTGAGAGGGCACATGGAGCATTTGATCCCAAACCAAAACCAGGAGCACTCCCACACACTATTATTGCAAGACTTTTCAACTACAGGTATCGGGATGCAATCTTCAAAGTGGCTTGAGTGCAAGTAGACCTACATGTCGACAACGCAACCATGAGACTCTTTCTGGACTTCAACCTGCAGGTGAGGAGACAGAGACACAGTTTTGAAGGAGTCAAACGAGCTTTAAGAGAAAGGAGATGAAGTACATGATGCTCTACCTGGCCAAGCTTCGTGTCATTTCAGAAGGCAAGGCATGGTACTTCGACTCCCCTGAGGAGGCATGGAACTGGATTGAAGGCAGGTGTGTGGTGTAAAGTAAAGGGGAAAAGACCAGGCACCAAGAGGCTGAACAAGATGGTGACCATAGGGCCTCTCCAGATCGATGGCAGCCTCAGGCATCGGATTCACTCACGTGAGCAAAGTCCAGGAGGGGAGGGGGCCCAATGTCTTAGGTTGGGGAGCTTAATGATGGGTTACATCCCATGTTTAGGATGCATCCAGGGTGGAACTGGTGGTGATTGGGTGGTTGAAATGGATAAGGACCATACTTGGCTAGGCTTGGGGTGTCATACTTTTGGGATGCTGGCATTGCACATTTAAGGCACTATATGTGATGAGGATTATAAAGGAAAGACATGCAGCCATCTAAGCACAGAGGTGGCATTGTATCCCATCAGAGTTTTCAACTATTATCCTTGGGGCGACAGGCTTACTGCGCCACTGTAAGGAACTGGGGGGTCTATGTCCAGAAACCTATATATAACATCCCCTGCCAGTAAGGAACCAACACATCACCTTCACTGCCATTATGTAACCAGTGCATCACCTCCCCTGCCTAGCAGTAAGGAACTGAAGCATCACATCCCCTGCAAGTAAGTAACCGACCACTCGCTTGTTCCCTGCCCTGTCTTTGATTTTAATGCATTTAAGGAACTTTGTGTTTAAATGAACACATCCATTGATTTATTTGGACTAAACTTGCTTAATCTTTTACAAGTGATATGTTGGATTTTTTCTTCATCTTGTTTTATTCATATAACTCTTAGCTATTTTTCTAAACTGGTGTAGACTCCTTTTGTAGTGTTTTCAACATGTTACTGTGAGTGGGCACAAATGCTTTGCACACTGCCTCTGAGATAAGCCTGACTGCTCATACAAAGCTACCAAAGGGGTGAGCAGGGGTTATCTTAGCTGTGTGACTCCCTTACCATGACTAGAGTGAGAGTACCTACTTGGACATGGTGCAGACCAATGCAACTAGAGACACCATTTCTAACAAAATTATTTTGGAGTTCAGGACTACAAGGGAAAGCCAGGAGGTCCCAAACCAGAAACTAAAGTAACGATCACCACATGCTAGAAGAACACTCCCACTATGTCATGGTCATTATTTTTTAGTCTTCAACAACAAATTCTCGCTTGGGTGGTTTGTTTTTGAAGGACAAAAATATTTGCTGAGTGGGTGCATAAACTAAGGAGCACACTTCGGAAAGTTGAATTGCCTCAATGAATTAACCAGTGTAACAGCAGCTCTGGTGAAGGCACATATTCACAATTCCCTAGTGGATAACTCTATGCATGCCAGCAATACATAAGAAGTACTTATCCATGCCACCCCAGCAAACTGATGAGCCGGCTACCATACTATAAATGTTGGTCATATACACTACCAGTAGCATAAATGCTAGTGCAAATCATAGTAGCTCATTAACTAATACACACCATAATAACCAGTACCACTCTGCACCACTTAGTACATCAGTAACTATTAGAGCTAGTACCATTCTTCAACAATTTAGCACTTAAATCACCATTAGTACCATGGATGCAAGACCTAGCAGCTCTTTTATAGGCGGTGCCATTATGACAAGTCCGAAATGTAGTAGTTCAGACCAGAATCAGTGCCAGTACTGCCAGGTTAATCATTGTCAGTCAAATAATACTATTGCAGACATTACAGCTCACTTACTGTTAGTTCCAAGGTCATGAGAGTAATCCTCCTTTACTACTAGTAAATTTGCTACCAGTGCAATTCTGATTATACAGGCACTATAGAGATTTTGTACCACTGGTGCAAGTCTTAATAAGTGAGTCTTCATTAGTGATGTTGCCTCTAATCAACATCTATGCTAGAGCCACCAGTCCAAGGCATCTAGCTAAGTCACACTGCTGATAATACTAGTTTAACCAATACTGTCAGTACTGCCATTAGATTTCATAGTCATTTGGGAATTCTTGATCAAATGCAGGCACTTGTTCCTCTGGGGCTTTCTCATTTGCTTCCTTCTTCAAGTACTACACTGCCACTTTGATATAGACCGCCTCACTTCTGAGCTGGATGGGTAAAGAGGCTTGCAACAGGGTTAGAGATGTCTTTTCCTTTGGAGATGGGCAGCTTATTAATCATAAAATTGACACAGGCTTAAAGAATAGATATAATCTAGGTTTGGATGCTATCATGCTGACCATGCATAATACCCTAATAAACTTGCCACTAGGAGTTGCAACCTGTGTATGGAATATATTTGACGGATGCAAAATAATGGTATCTTCGTACTTTAGTTATAATTAGGCCCTTTATTTTAAAAACGGTAAAGGACTCCAAAAAAACATGATATCAAGCAATGCCAAGGGAACTAGTCCTGCTTGCCTTTGATAGCTGATTACAAATCAAGATTACATATATGTGCTGACCACTGATATCACTACTGTTTCACTCATATTGAAACTGACTTCCCTAATCAACACTAAACAATAGGCTACTCTTACATTTTTGTATGAGTGTATCTGCTTTAATACATTGGTTACAGCCCCCTCCCACATCCACTTAGTCACAAATTGTGTGAGGCGTACCTACTGAAAAATGATGGTCTCTTTCAATTGCATATTATTCTGATTTGGATATTCTGTCTTCCTCCTACCATCTCACCATGGACCCTTGTTTATCTTCCTTCCTGATGGACAACTAAGTCGGTCAAATTCAGGTTGCCAAAGAAATTGGGTTTGAGCAAAACCTGATGGTCAGTAAAACAAGGAAAAACACATGCATAATCTTAACATCAGTAATTACACAAACAGTAGGATGCCAGACTCAAATGTAAGGTTAGTCATGGAAAATGTCCAGACCAATAAATCAGTAGGTACGTCACTAGACTGGAAGCAACTATGCACCATTTACAGTAATAGACAAAAGTGAAATCAATCAATCAACCAAACAAGACTTGTAAAGCACAGCTAAGCACCTGTGAGGGGATCCAGATGCTGAGGATCCTACTGCGGAGGTGGGGCTTAGTCAAACAGCCAGGTTCTGAGTCCTCTTCTGAATTCCTTAGTTGCTACAGTGTGTTCTTTCAGGTCAGACAATTGCTTAGTATCAAAGATAATAAATTAAAATCGATCAAATACTCATTATACAATAGAGGGCTGAGTCCGAAACAGAGCAAACAAAGAAACAAACATAATTAACATGTTATTTTTTATATAATAACCATTAAATGTCTCTTGGTATATATGGCTGTTGCACAGTTAAATCACAGAACCACGTAACTCAAAACAGACTGATATAACACAGAGTGTGACCTTACGGTAGAAAGAAAATCATTTTTGCATAAAGATCAGATCTGCACGTTACGACACTGTGATTCAACTGTGCAACAGACATATATACCATGAGACATTTAATGGTTATATAAAAGATAACATGTTCATTTTGATTGTTTCTTTGTTTGATGTGTTTTGGACCCGGCCATCTGTTGATACTAAGCAACTGTTTGATCCAACAGAACACATTGTAGCAACTATAGTATATACCCAGGTTCTGAGGAATACAGGGCTACCCCAATACAGCTAATGATCTCTTCTGAATTCCAGCAGAGAAGTTAAAGTTCGAAGGGGAAGGTCGTTCCAGGGCCTGGCCGCAAGGTCGAAGAAGGACTGACCTCCGCTGTAGTTACGATGTATGCAGGGGGTGTGAGCGAGGTGAATGGAGGTGGAGCACAGGTGTTTGGAGGGTTGGTGGAAGTTCAGGCGGTGGGTTGATGTATGCTGGTCCTTGGTTGTGCGGGACTTTGTATGTGTGGATCAGCATCTTGAAGTGACCTCTCTTATGAATGGGGTGGCGTTGGAGTTTTCTGAGGTAGGGGCTGATGTTGGCCTGCTTGGAGAAGGCGAGGATGAGTCTTGCTGCAGAACACTGTATGATCTGTAATCTCTTCAGAAGCTGCGAGTTGATTCCTGTGTAAAGTGTGCTGCCTTAGTCCAGCCAGCTGGTGACTAAGGATTGGGTCATGGTTCATCTGGTGTTTACGGGAAGCCATTTAATTTAAAGATCTTGCAGGGCATGCGACAAATGCGGAAGCAGGCGGCGGAGACTGTGTTGATCTGGTTTTACGCGTGAGCTTGCTGTCCAGGATGTTGCCATGGTTACAGGCGTGGTCTGTCAGCATGGGTAAGGGTCCTAGCTCAGAAGGCCACTATGAGTCGTCTCACGGGGAAGTGTTGTTCTCGAGATCAGTACTTTCTTTTTGTCTGTGTTGAGCTTCAGGCAGTTGTCTTTCATCCAGTCAGCAATGCCTGTAATGAACCTGTGGAAGTTGGCCCTTGTGGTAGAGGGCTCTTCTGATAACGGGAGGAGGAGCTGGGTGTCGTCGGTGTAGGATATAATGTTTAGACCATGGGTTCAGATGATGTTGGCCAGGGGTGTCACATAGGTGTTGAACAAGGTGGGGCTGAAGGATGAGCCTTAAGGGATGCTGCAGAAGATGAAGATGTGTTTGGAGGTGAAGAGAGGAGTGCAGGTTCTCTAGGTTCTTCCGGTGAGGAAAAAGGGGATCCATCTGAAGGCATCTCCTTGAATTCAGATGTGGTGGAGCCTCTTGATAGGGGTGTTGTGGGATACGGTGTGGAAAACTGCTGAGAGGTGAACGAGGATCAGGCCTACCATTTCTTATTGGTCAAGGAGGGTGATAATGTCATTGGTGGCAGTGATGAGGGTGGTTTCGGTGCTGTGGTTGGTATGGAATCCTGACTGGGAGACGTCCAGAAGATTGTTGCTCTCCAGGTGCTCTATGTGTTGGCAGTTGATGGCTTTTTTGAGGACCTTGTCAGGAGAGGGGAGCATAGAGAAGTTCTGGAGATTCTTGGGATCGCCGGGGTCAGCAGGCGGTTTCTTAAGAAGCGGTTTGATTTCAGCATGTTTCCATTCTTTGGGGAATGTGGCCATGGCGATGGATGCATAAAAGATGGTGGTGAGTTCGGAGAAAGGTTTGTGTGGGTGGTAACTGAGAGGGCAGAAATCAGAGAACCAGAAAAAAGGTTTAACTGTTTTCTCTATGTTGGCATTGCTCCCAACAATGATGACTCTGTCCAGTATGGCAATTTCATCTTTGTGAGTGGGGCAGCCTACTTTTTACAGGTTTCAAACAGCGTTTTGCTTTTCTTTGTTAATTAGGAACAGTTCCCCATGTTGTAATCGTGGGTATGGCCTTGCTCATCATGGGCCTGATTCCTAAAAGAATGTTGGAAACTGTAGGCTGATGTCTAAATGTGGAGTACATTTCTGGCTTTTTAGTAATTCTCAAACAATTCCTCAAGTACTCCTGGGAGTTAGCAAGTTGCCTAGTTTCACAACTTCCTGGGAGTTGTCACATGTATTGAAAGACGTAAAGCATCTTAAAAATATATAAAATCCATGACATACATATAATAAATTCAAACATACCTCTCCTCCTTTAAAGATTAAAGCGGCACTACCCTCTATTACAATTTTCTTATCCTGCTATCTATTCCTTCATTGTCATGCCCACCAATTATAATTTGCCATTTCTTAAACACTAAAATAATGCTTGAGTCCTGACACCGTGATAATCCTGAGCACAGGAAGGATATGGTCTAAATGTCTTCAAGACTGTCAGAGACCTTTTACCTGAGACCTATATAATAGAGACAAATAACAAAAAACGCATATCGTCCTCCTTAAAATATCCATCACAGGAGCAAACTCTAGTTTTTATTTTATCTTAAGCAACATCAGTGAAGCTAGCTGCATGGGCACCATGTAAAGTGCTCACTTTGTATACGTTTAATTTCAGAGAAAATAAACTCGTAAAAGTGGAACAAAGCACTCCCCCTGCTTTTTCAAACCCTACATGAGTCCCCTAGTGTTTAAATAATATTTATGAAGACAATGTGGTTCTCGAAAGTGGTAGGATATGTTCATCTCATCTGTTTGTCAGACTAATTTGGGGGCATATCAGCAACAACCGGCAATAATTATCGCTAAGCGCACTTAGCGCTAGGATAATTATCGCGGGTTAGCGTGGATTTTTATCGCTGAGATAGCGTGCTATTTGCAACGCTTATCTCAAAAGCGATAAAAATCCTCACGCTAACTGCCTAACGTGAGATTATCGCTGGAAACCCAGCGATAATCTCACGCAATGTGGCGTTGGCTTGATGATAGGGACTCACAAACAGCCATGATATCCACCTTCCATAGGATATCATGGCTAAGTCAGTCCTGAAGCAGGCGTAAGGAAAGAAGCGATAACAGGGGTTATCGCTACTTTTCTTGCCGCTATGCTTCATAGCGTGGGGCTTGATGATAGGAGAAATGTCGCTTAGTGACATTTCTCCTGTCATGTCAGGAACACCCATTTTGCATCTCATTAGAGATGCAAAGCTGGGCGTTAGGAATTCCTATGCTAACGCAAGTTCTCACGTGTTAGCGTGAGCTTGCTAATTAGGCGATAAAATTATCCCCTCTTTTTTCGGCCGAAAACGGACGCAAAAGCGGCGATAATTCTATCGCCTCGCCTTGCTGATATGCCCCTACATTTCCTGGTGGATGTCTACACAGTTGCAGCTCACCACAATTCCAAGGATAACCCTCTCACACTCCACCTGAGAGTCCTGTGTTCAGAGCCTTAGACAACTCTTCACACCAGGCAGATCTGTTTCTGACCTTACACCTGGTATGCAAGAATATGCAAGCATCAATTCGAGTATAGCACTCTATACAGCTATAGTATTCCTCTGTTCTATATATGAATATTCTTCGTCTTTTGGTCCTCACTGCTCACACGCAATTATAACATAATCAAATTCACGCAACAGGTAGTCACTTGAGTTTTTCATTACATTCCCAACTTTATTTATTAACCTGGGACATATTTACTCATGCTGGGCAATTATCTGTTGTCTCGAAATGTGAGACAGTTAATTCAGCGTTTCATACTTTTTCCCTTCGAAATCCTTGGGCACAGCAGGCACTCATTATTATTATAATCAACCTATGTAGAGGTCTGTAACTATGCCACACTGAAATAGGCTCCTGGGCAGAAGAGCTCTTCATCTGAAAACTCCAATTATCCCACACGCGTCTACAGCAAATAACCAAGCTCTTCACCTGGCTGCTTGTGCGAACGAGAATAGCATCGCCATTCAGAATCATCAAACACTTCATTCCAACATTAGAGGAAGTATGGACGTCCGACACGTCCACCCTGAAAAAATCGTGTAGCTTCTTTGCGATGGTGTATAGTTGCTTTCTGTTCTGGCAATCCGTACGTTTCTTAAGTACATTGAACTCAGGCCCAGTGTTTTACATCTTTGCAAGAGAGCCAAAAGTGTGCTCACGAATGAATTCAAATTATGAGGCTGTTAAGGAAATGCACATTCAACGGATTCCCATTGGAGAGAACATGATTATGGGACAAGAGGGCTAGATTCTGAAGCGAATTTCTGCTCCAAAACTGAATCGAGGTTTGCAAAAGCCGCCATTCATGAGTTTGTCATTTACAAAACATGAATGTGTAATTGTACATGGATTTACTCATATGCAAAGTATATATACTTATATATTAGTATATATTGGGCATTCCAGTACATAGATGCCCATTTACGTAGGTAAGAATCCATTTATTGCAAAGGTGTGGACATTCACAAACTCTTAGCAGGCACTTTCCACACCAGGACACAGTTGCTGCTTTATGTCTGTCACAATGTTTCCATAGGAAAAGCATTTTTTGACTTGCCTATATCTTTGGTGCTGTTTGACGAATCTTACGAAATTCTCCCCCAAATTTCTTGTGCGCATTAAAAGTTTGGGGGTGATCCATCAAGTGGAAGCTGAGAAAAAGGGGGGGACTCAAAAAAACATGAATTTCACATGTTAATTCCCATAGGGACTTGAGACATGGCTACAGCAAAAACTGCTGAACGGAATGACACCAAATTTGGCAGAGAGGTAGTTGTTGGTCCAGAAAGCCCCCTTTTTGTAAATTGATGTAAATGCATTCAGTAGTTTTGGAAATATTGAGGAAAATCCCAATTAGTATATATAGGGAAGTTGGAAAGAATTGAGTTCAATTAACTAACAATACCCTAGAAGTGATACAACAACCAAGGAAACATCAGCATCTTGGCAACTAACACCCTGCCAATTGGGGAGAGCGGTAAAGTGTACCAAAATGTCAGCAAGCGGCGCACCCCTGACAGGGCCCTGCCCAAATTGCCTTCCACCAGTTACGGATCTGCATGGTAAATGTTAACTCTAGGGTAACGTAAGGTAACATACTGCCAAAGCAGACCGGAGTAGCGGGGGCCCTCCTGTTCCTCCTCTGGAATTCTACATAGGGTGAAAAGACAGGACTTAGACCAATTCAGCCTCAAAACAGCGGCCCTCCCAACATCATCCACAGCCTCCTTCACCCTGGGCAAGTCACAACGATAATCCCGGGGAAATATCAATGCATCGTCCGTGATGATGCAGGATCACCTCCCAGGAGGTAATGTTTCAGATGCCCCATTGTGGGCCTCGCGAGCAAATGCACCCACCAGCTGCTCCAAGGCCAGAGCAAAGATGAGTTGATAGAGCGGACATCTCTGTCTGGTGCACCTGAGCACCCTAAATGGAGTCAAGAATTTGCTACTGGTGTGTATTCTAGCGAATGGTTCTGATTATAGGAGGTCAATCCACTTCAACATCTCCAGACCAGGCTTCATGGAACAAATACCCCACACAAATACAGCCAACCCATGGAGTCAAAAGCTTTTCAATTTCCAATGAAAGGTTCACTCCTGGGGGCGCCTCATGCGGTTGGTCATCCGTGAGGCAAAACAAACAGCAGATTTCGAGCAATGTATTTCTCCCATGAATAAAGCCATTCTGGTCTGAGTGGCCCAGACTGATCGTGTGCAGCAGCTTTCGATTCACAATAATCTTTCCTAGAGTGACCAATAGGAAAGCACCCCCAAAAGGTCCCTATCCGGCTTAGGTAGCACCACAATCAGTGCTACCTTCATAGCTGGCAGAAGGATGCCCACAGATTTAGCTGACTGGAACCCTTGCAGGAGCTTTGGGGTGAGTGTGGCCCAGTACACTGGAGTGTATTCTGAGTGCTGAGGCCAGCCCAAAATACAACTCTTAAAATGGCCTGAACATTGTCCACTGAAAAAAGTAAGCGCCTATGGGAACCTAAATGAATGGGCACGTTGGAATTCAGCATATCTATTGAACAAAGAAAGTCTCCCTGTCTCATCAGTGGCAGGATGGTCTGCAACATCACTATTTTGAATTCCTGATGCAGAATGTAATTGTTCACCCTCTTTAAATCCAAGACCAGGCGAAGCTCTAATAATGTTTTCTGCACAAGGAAGGTTATAACCTTGGTATATTTGTCCTTGAGGACCTACTGCAACTGCTGCTTTCTGAAGAAAAGTTTCAATCCCCTGAATCAGGGCTTGCCGACACAGGGCATTGGAGTTTGTCAAAAATAAGTTGGGGATAGACTAGGAAAGGCATGAGATAGCCTCTCGACACAACCTCCAGTGCCCATCCATTGAAACAAAGGCTTGCCATACTTTCTTGAAAAGCAAAGTTTTCCCACTACAGGGGGCAAAGATGGATAGTCATGCATTTGGAAGGGGTGTGAAAGTAGCTAGAGACAGGAACGGGGTCTGCCACCTTGTAAAGTCCCATGGCCATGACCCCTGCCCAAAAGGGCTGGCCACCGCCATTGGATGACAACATTTGCCATTGGCTCTCCTATGAGAATCCCCCCAGTCATTGAAAAGATAGATTTGGCGTCATCAGCTATTCATTTTCTACAAATCTTTTTGACTAATTCTTCCAGCTGTTGTACAAGCACCTTCACCCACCTGATCAGAAGTTTAGTTAGTATATACTTTTGGAGGGCATCTGTATGTGTCTGCAGGCTGCAATAGATGCTCTAGCTGCAGAAGAACATTGATTGTCAAATAGTATACCCGAAAGGAAGCAGACTTGTTCG
This sequence comes from Triturus cristatus, assembly GCF_964204655.1. Lineage (NCBI taxonomy): Eukaryota > Metazoa > Chordata > Amphibia > Caudata > Salamandridae > Triturus > Triturus cristatus. The sequence continues at coordinate 682,266,868 of NC_140587.1, forward strand.
ATAAGTAGCAACATTGAGGAAAAATCACCTCTCTTCTCTAGCATCTGCCAGGATGCAGAAATCTTTAGAGAAAGATTGCACTGTGTATGTTGTATATGTATTGGCACGGATGCCAACATTAGATGATTTGTAGGCTCTTTTTAAGGCATTCTCAATTTTTCTCACCAGAGCCACAGGTATTGCATCCTCTGATATCATTGTATCCTGGGTCAACGGCCCAGCCATTAGTTTTTTCATCTTGACAGTGGATGGAAACTATTCTGAAAAGTTTTCTAATGGGTATCGCTTCATGAGGGACCTGGGAAATTACTGTAATTGCAAATATTTCCACTCATGTGTCAGTACCCGACTAAAAGTGGCATGAAGAGGAAGAGACTCTGGTTTGATATGTTGATACTGGGGAAAAAATACCTCTTCAAATAAAATAGCCAAAGTGGGAGGAAAACTCAAATTTTCCCTAAGGTGCTGCATGATTTCAGTTAGTTCAGCAGTTTGTACGAAACAACCCCGGATAACCCAGTCATCTGTGTAAGCTGGTGTGTCCTCCACTTGCACTCAAAGAACCTTAACATGGATGGGACCCTCCTTGCTTGTAAAGCTGCTTCACCAGCAGCTTTTATCATCCTCTGAAAATATAACATCAAGAGGTTCAAGTTTGAAGGCCCTGCTACCTCCCAGGGCATAAAGCATAGAGGGAAAATTGCTTCCTCCATGATAGCCTGCCACAGAAAGTTTAGGACTTCCTGATCATACTAATTTTCTAACAACGATATGTCAGTGCTCCAGCCAAGACGCAATGCTGCAATTTTGGAAAGATTTGGGAAAAAGGGGGTGGTGATGGACAGAGTTTCTGAATGATGCAGAATACTCTTACCAAGTCAAGAGATCATGGTTTTAATCCATCACCGTTTTTTAGCTCACTGCACCATCCCAGCTCAGAACCTGGCTACATGCAAATTAGTCTGTACCTGTCCCAGTGCATGATGGGAACAGGGCAAACCAAACTACCAAGCCAATTCTTATACTGGGAAGGAAACAAGCTTCCGGGGACCGGTTTCTGGCATCACAGCCTTCGTCGGCCCGGCTTGCCTGAATCCTGATGGTGCAATGAGCAAGGGACTCACGTCTGAGCATACCCTCCCACTCTGAGTGTGGATAAAATCGATTTGGGAAAAAGGGGGTGGTGATGGACAGAGTTTCTGAATGATGCAGAATAACCCCGGGCGTAGCACTACGCTTCGCCCACGTAGTGTACGTAGCGCTGCCTGCTTCGCACTTTCCGAAGTAGGCGAAGCAGGGCAGCGCTACGCACACGCCGAGGGCGAAGCGTAGCTGCTTGCCACCCGCCACCCACCTCCCGCCCGCCCTTCTTTTAAATAATATAAGCATTGAAAAATAAATTAAAATAAGTCGACTTACCCGTAAGCGCGGCGTCTCCGGGGCTCCTTCTTTCTGTTTCTAATTTCTTCTGGCAAATGCGCATGCGCGGACACCCGCGCATGCGCATTTCTCGCGAGACAGGTACAGACTAATTTGCATGTAGCCAGGTTCTGAGCTGGGATGGTGCAGTGAGCTAAAAAACGGTGATGGATTAAAACCATGATCTCTTGACTTGGTAAGAGTGTTCTGCATCATTCAGAAACTCTGTCCATCACCACCCCCTTTTTCCCAAAGCAATTTTGGAAAGAGGCATTACATTATTGAAATCCCGACAATAGAAAAAAACTAATAAATGATGTTAGCGCTTATCACTGACAAGGAAAAACCACATACCCTGTCCCAAACGATTAAAGATGTCTTGTGAACCATTAATCGCGTATATTTCGGACTGACCAATAAATATCTCTCAATATAGCTGCTAGAGCAGACTTCAGCAAAGACAGAAAGACAGTGTTAAAGAAATAGCCCATTGCAGTATCGCTATAAACATTTTGTAAAATAATTTAAAAAATTTAGATATTGAGTCGAGAAGGTGGATTTGACATTAGCATCTGAGTTTAATGCATTGTGGGGCTTGGCGAACATGTTAGGTGCCTTTTTAAGGTGGGCTAGGCAATCATTGTCAGTGGGAAAGAAAAAAACTCACAAGGGTGGACAAGAGGGTAATGAGCTTTGCTTGCATAATGCTCAAACACCATTACTTAATGTCACTTGAGAGTGAGCTGAGAAGATATCTAACACCATCACTGCATGTGAAATGCTGCTCTATTTAGGACTGCTTGACCTTGTCAACTAAATCTGTAGGGTATCAGCCAAAGAGAAGACAGGAGACCAATCAGGAAGAGTTTCTAGTCTTCCATGAGTACGGTGATGCAACATACAAGTTTGAAGCAACTTATGTTTAGCAAAACTGGTGCATTTGCACTGGTGCATGGGTAACCATTTGACATATAGCAATTAAAGAATCACACAGTAACAACATCTTTAATCTAGAAGCACATACATACATAGTGTACAGAAGAAAATTTGTGTATTAGCATAATCCAAAAACTTAATTCGACATTTTAGCGACATAACAGTTTTCTGACATTTTTTTTCTATTTAGCATCTTGGTTGTCCACAAACACTCTTACCCCTATATATGAATGAAAATAATCAGAAATTGCAGATTACAATCAGTAAGTCAAAAAGTGCAAGTAACAGTTTTCAAAATAAAGAATATTTGGAACGATAGCCATGCACGTTTTATTGTAAAGCTGTAGAAGAATACTGGCTTTTACGTACATAGGACATGACTCACATTTATTAAATAATATGACCTATCAGTTGTTATGTGACTGTTTTTAGACAAACCTGAAGAATCAAACTTAAATAGAGAAACTTAGGAAAGAATGGGAGGCAGTATCACATTAAGGGAGCACTGTGAACGCTAAATTTAGACTCACTCGCTGCCACAGATTTGGGCTGACTGGTTTCTTAAGAAGTGCAATAGCAGTAGCTGCACTATTTCAGCATCTTAAACCATGGTAAAGGGTTGCTTGTCATGAGACCTTTAAAGTAATGTGCTGCATTATTTGGGAAATTTAGCAACACTCCTCGACCTATCAAAAGCGAACAACATAACACAATAAAATACACAAAGCCGCAAAACAACATATTTAACCCTTTTGGTGCGGGTGGTGGCCAATGGTCAGCACCTGCACCCAAACCACAGTGCAACTGTCAGACACTGGCCAACACTGGGGATGGTTATAAAAGCCCGGAGTCCTTAAGTTTTTCTTTGTCATCAGGCTGCTTGGGAAGAGCTTCCCGAGCAGCCTGTTTTTTTTATTTTTATTTACTGCACCGACGATCAGTGTTTAGGGAGCACTGACGTCACTACAGTAAACTGAAAGTGAAATAAGCCATTGGGTTCATTTTACTTTCAATGAATCAGTGCTTGGGGCATATCTTAGCCCCTGAGCACTGGTTCTCCTAGAAGAGTAATCGTTTGTAAAGGGAGAATCTCCCATTTCCAATGGTACCTCTGCCTAGTGGATCCCTGCCGGGAGCCTCGCTACGGGAGAGCGCTCCCCAAGCAGGGATCCACCTACTAGCCACCAGGAATGGGGAAGTGGCCTATTGGGCAGGAGGCTTGTGCTCCCCCTGCCCATTTTACTATTCCAGTATTTTTGCTCTCCCTGGGCGCAGATGGTGACAATTAAAAATCAACCTGACATCAGGGATTTTGCCTTTGGTGCAAAATAAAGTGGTGAGGGTGTTGCAATCAAGCATTGACCACGCCCCAGCCTAAAAGGGACAAACTGGTCTTTGCACCCACCAGGGGCAGACAGGAGGCGTGTCCCCAATTTGCCCCAGTGGGGCAGAAAGCGCACTGTATGGTGGGAATTTACCTTATTAAATAAAATAATGTGGTAGGTCTTGCCCATCCTACTATCGCACCCCATCCTCTACCCTACAGCATCTGCTCCCCTGTGGACTAAAGCATCCCATTTCAATGTCAAGCAAGAGGACATATAATTCTTTTGGGTGTTGATTTTAAATTCAAGCCGTGAGTATGGCCATCTCACATTATCGTCCCACTTGCAATGTTGAACGGCTGCACTTTTTGGGCTTGGGTAGGCTGCCACTTGGAAAAACCTACCAGACCCTGAAAATTCTGAAAACTGGACATCCGGGGGAGTCCAGGGTGGTGTGCTTCACATTCAGCGCACACCACTTTATTACCCAAAATGCTCTGGAAACCAGAAATGTTGGCAAAAAAACAATACATTTTCCTCTCATTTCTGTTAGAAAAATGTCTGGAATCTGTGGGAAGTTACACATTTCCTAACACACAGCATTCCCCAAATTCTTCGAATACAAATGGTAACTCACTTGTGTGGGTGGGCCAAGAGACCATATTGCAAAAGTCCCTAAAGTGCTATGCGAAGGGATCAGCGATAGGGGTAGCTTCATGATTTGGGGACGTGCTCGGCCGCCACCTATGGACACCTACCAACCACAGATATTTTTTAAAAACAATCAAACCGAAGTCAATGGGAGTCCCCTCACAAGGGCTCCATTTGACCTTGGTTTTATCCATTCCTGTTGTGGCCAATAGACAGAACCACACAAGTTGTGCAGCGTTTTATTTGGTAATGCTGGGTGGTAGGAATTTTGTGGATTTCAGAAGTTTCCATAACAGAAATGTAAGGAAAATGTGGGATTTCAGGCAACGTTTGAAGTTTGCAGGGCATTGTGAGTGAGAAAACCTAAAAAAAGTGCAGGTTTGATAGGTTTCCTTAGGTGCTGCATGAGCTAGGGCCCAAAATCCACAGATACCCATATTGGGAAAAAAGGGTCAGTTTTTAGTAGAAAAATGTGAAGTATCCATATTGCGTTTTGGGCTGTTTCCTGTTGTGGGTACTAGGCCTACCCATACAAGTGAGGTACCTTTTTTCAGAAGACTTAGGGGAATGCTGATTAGAAGGAAGTTTGTGACAGATTCCAGAACTTTCCATCACAAAAATGTGAGGAAAATTTGTTTTTGAGTCAAAGTATGAGGTTTGCAAGGAATTATGGGTAAAACAATATGGTGAGAGCCACTCAATTCACCCCATCCTGGATTCTTGTGGGTGTCTAGATTTTAACATTTTACAGATTTGCTAGGTTTCCTTAGGTGCCAGCTGAGTTAGGGCCCAAAATCCACAGCTACCCACCTTGCAAAAAAAAGTGTCATATTTCAGTTGAAAAAAGTGATATGTCCATGTTGCATTTTGGGCTGTTTCCAGCCACAGGCACTAGGCCTTCCCACATAAGTGAGTTACCATTTTTCTCACAGACGACATGTGGGAGCATAGAATAGTAGGATTTGTGTTATTACCAATTGGATTTCACTGAATTTGTGCCTTCCAAATGCAAGCCAGTGTGTAAGAAAGAACACATTTTGAAAAAATCCCTCTAAATCATATGATCATGCAGTTACCCACAAATCCAGAGATGTACAAAGTAACCACTGTTCCTAAACTCTATATCTTGTGCCCATTTGAGAAATACATAGGTTTATTTGATACCAATTTTCACTTTACATATTTCACCATATGAATTGGTTTATACTCAGTATACAATGAAAAGCCATTGTATGGTGCAGCTCAGTTGTTGGCTCTTGGTACCTCGGATACTTGGGGTACCTACAAACCCTCTATCTCCCTGCAACCAAAGGGTCTAGCAAAGGTTATGGTACATTGCTTATGTAAACCGGCCATCATAAATTACAGATGAAAAGATTGTTACAAATAGCAGTTTTTTCCTACTCATTTTCAATATTTCTTTATTTCAACATACGACCCATTGATGAATTTTCGAATCTTGTCCACTTTTCAGAAAGATATAGCATTCATGGATCACCCATGAGTTTCACACTCATTTCCACCACAAACTGGGCATAGGTTGAATGCACAAAAAAATAGGCTACCTCTTTTAAAGATGTGAATACTGTGGGAATATATTAGGTTTCTTGATTCAGCTCTGCATGTTCTGGAAAGCTGGGAAGATGGTGACTTGAGCAAAGCAAACCATTGGTTAATGCCATCTGTAGGGGAAAAAACAGACACTTTCATCCAGAGCACTTTTTTTCCTATATTTTCCAAAAAAAACTCAAAATGAAGCTTTATTTTGTTTATTTACTCCATCCACTCCAGGGGTATCCACAAACCCTGGGTACCTTTAGACACGGATTTGGCATGGATACCTTATGTGGACACAAAGTTATAGAAGCCTAAACAAGAAGTCCCCCAAATAGCCCAATAGGGACTCAGCACTGGGGGGGGTGGGGGGGGGGACGTAAAGCTCAGCAGTTAATAGGGGGTGTTAAAAAATAAAAGTGCACATCAGAACAAACCAGTCAAAATAGAATGCAAGAAACTACTGCTCTATAATAGGACAAAATGCATTGTTATAATACAGTACAAAACACATCAGCATAACAAACATCACTAACAAGGTCAGCTTAAGACAGAAAATTGGTCCGGGCACCAAAATATACGTAACACAAAATGCCAAGATTTTACAAGTGAATAATAGAAGATTTTGAAAAGCAATTGGGGTAATGTATTTCCCTCTTGACATACAGTGAATCAGAGGCAATTTTAGGTGGGAGACAAGTAAAATGAAGTCATTTTTGGGTTCAGAAATCTGGAGTTTCCCACATGAATCAAGTTTGTTGGCATGCTGCCCCATTAGTGATTTAGATAGCTAAACAAAGAGTAGCCCATGTTTGCAAATTGTGCCAGTTTTGAACGTGTAAAAGTATGCTGTACAGGTGTTTTGCAAGGTATGGGAGACTGCAACTTGTGTAGACAGAGTTTGTTTTAACATCAGGGAAATCAACAATAAAAACTGGCCCAGCAGGCCATGAAACAGGCCCATAAACATCCAAAACACTGGCGAACACACTGACCTGTCAGACCAGCCTTCGGGCATTGTCTGATTGTCCTATAGGCCAGTGCGACCGTTATCACCACCACAACATAATACCACACATCAAATAGGCACACTCTGTTTTTCATGCATTAATCCTGTTTTCATAATACAATGGTAAAAGGTGTTTGACCAAGCACTCTTACCAAAAAGGACATAAATAGCAATCAGGGCGAAGAACTTTGTAAGCATAAAGGGACATATAAAAATGTAGCACACAAATAGAAAAGCTGTTTATAGTGCATCCCATACATTCTCTCTTTGAATAAAATAAGATTTTTGCATTCCTCATATTAATGAAGCTGTCAGCGTTCAGAGATATGGAATAAAAATATGAGGTCTTAAGGAACACTAAAATAGACTTGTGATACCCTCGTGGAAGGGGCTCTTCGAAGATGTGGCCACATGAACTTCCGTGGTTCTGGAAGTCTTAATTCTTTACAATTGTAAACAACAAAGAGTCTCTAGAGAAATCAATGGTATTGTTGCTTTTGAAATATGTGTCCAATGCAAACTGTTTGAGCATCAATTGTTACATGAAATTAAGGCAGATGCACGGTTTCTTTTTCCTTTCAAAAGAAGCAGGTGCGCCTAGCTTGTTCCCTGTGTAAATTCAACAAATCAATTATGAGAAATTGTAACAAATCATTCCTTGGTGCTGGTTCTAGTTTGTAACTACAGTGGAAGCTGGTTAGAAATTCAATACTCGTGAAATGTTAATAGTAAACTATTGATTTGGCGCTGAATCGTAAATCTTACTGACCATAGTATATGGGTTTGCTATTTGTAAAGATTAGGTCTTTAAAGAGATCAGCTTCTGTTGTGTAACATGTTTTTGTATGCACTGTGATGTCAAGGAAGCTAAAAAAAGTAGTTCTAGGTCCTGATTTAAGTTTGATATGCAAGAATCCTGAAACACAAGAAACAACTTTTTACTATTCTCTATACAGCCTCAATGCAACAGGATTGACGTCCCTGGGAACGGAAGGCGCAATCTAGTCTTTCCCCAGGGGGTATTCGTGCATTGGGGACAGGACATGGTTGGGGATAGGCTGGTTTCTGAGGAGGAAGGGGCAAGTAATTAGGCAAATATAAGGGTCCGGAGAACCGTTAACGGCTTCTTCTGGTCCCTGTGCATCACCGGGGTGGGGGGCGGGAGGAGTCATCGTAGGGACGTTTTTCTTGCGTTACGTCAGTGTAAGGATGGTATTTTGCTTCTCAGCGTTGCGGGCTGCTTACCCGGGGTGTTTGAGTGCCCGTTTTTGCTAGCTAGCCGACGAGGAGAGTTGCAGGTCGTCCTCCTCGGCAGACGAAGTCCGGGCTGCGCTCCAGACGCTGGGGGCGGTGAGCCGGCATGCTGGAGGAGGCTTGGGTCTACATGTCGCGACCCACGCAGTTGGTGGTGAGCGGTGTGGCAGCTGCGGTTGCAGCATGCCTCCACAAGAATGAGGGAGGCCGTTCCAAGGTAGGTTCACTTGGGAGAGGGAGGGGCAAGAGGCACAGCACAAACAGAGGAGGGAGACGCTCCAGCCTCCCAGCTCGTTTAGAAGGAAATGAGCTGCCTGGCCCCGGTTGTACAGGTGAGGATTTGGGCAGGGCAGAGGCTTATCAGGGCAGAGCTGCAGGGCTGGAGGCAGGAGGTAAGCAAGCACAAGGCAGTGCAACAAAAGAAAGACGAAAGGGGCTTGTGAGGAACCCGAACCCCCTGTTAATAAAGAACACAGTGAGTGACATCAGAGAGCCGGGGGTCAAGGAACCTGCTTTTAAAAAATTAAAAGGCGCCGGTGGGGCCAAACAGGGCAGGGACACGGGGTCACAAGGGGAAAAAGGAACTTGGACATAGAGGGGCCACAAAATCCAAGGACAGGAGGTGCCAAAGAGCAGATGGGCGGACGTAGATATTGAGGCCCAGATCAGGGACCTGCACTGCCTGGTCCTGGAAACCAAAGCACGCTGGTTGGCTTTATGTGAGGCTCGTGAGAAGGACACAATAGCCAGTCAGAAGGCGGAGAAGGTGCAGATCAGAGAGGGACAAGAAGTCAGGCCAGAGCTGGGGACCAAAAGCCGGGGCGTGGGCGATGGGTTTGGGTGCTGGTGGGGCACACTACGGTCTCGAGACACTGGCAAGAAGGCGGTGGCCAACCCTACACCAAGGGAGTAGGCTCCCATCGGCATGACTGTCAGAGACAGTTTTTGGAGCGGAAATGCTGGCGTGGAAACTGGAGTGCCAGAGGAGCCTGTTGTGGGAGATGAGTATGCTTTTGAGGATGAACTGCTGTTGAATGATGAGAGTGATGAGTGGGAAGAGGGGGAAGTCCGGAATGACCCCCACGGCACCAGCAAATGACGAGCAACACATTCTCCAGTTCATATCTTGCAGCAGTCAAGTGTGGACACTAAGCAGGTCAAAGGAAAGGAGAGGAGCGACAAGGGTGAAGGTGAAGCGACCAGACGGCGGACTGAGCCATTACCTTCAGGTACAGGTGAAAGGTGGTCAGTGTGGGAATGGGGGGATGGGCAGAAGGAGAAACTGGTGAGACACTCAGTGGGGGTAGGGGATGGTAAGGTTACTTTAAAGAAAGATAAGAGGAAAAAATAAGAGGAAGGAATACAGAAGGATAAAAAAAGGTGGCAGTCAGATAGCTTATATGGGCCTAGAGATGCCACTAGGGTCTTCTTTGTCTGAGAAGACATGGAATAATGAGGCACAAGTAGGTAGACATATTCAAGCTATTACATAGGAACATACAGGCCAAGGAAGGGTCAAAAGAGGAGGAGTGGGAGCTTTCAAGGCGGTCTACAGTGCGGATCAATATGGAGATCTAGACATCAGCTTTTCTTATATACGCCAGCATTTATTGTGAGAGGCACAGGGACAGGGCGATAGCACTGCTAAAATACATTAATGTAATTAGGAAGGCCCAAATGCACTTCGGCCGTTTCGCGTGGCTCAGCTACGACAAGGAGTTCAGGGCACGGGTGAGCCTGAACCCAGACAAACCATGGGGGTAAGTCGACTCTGAACTGTGGACGGAGAGGATGTCATCCACGCAGTCAACGGCATCCACGCATATGGCTAGTGGCCTTCCAGTCACGTATCGGCTCTTTAAGCTGAAACCCACCCCATGGGGGGGGGGGTTATGTCACAAAGCCAGCTGGAACCAATGTTGGGGCGTGCTGGAATTACAATAAAGGCTACTGTTCCAGGCACCCATGTAAGTTCAAACATGAGTGCTTGAAATGTGGGGAAAGACACCCCATCACCCAGTGTTTAACACTGGCCACCCCATCTGAACAATGGAGGGCGAATGAGGGAGGGGACCGCAAGGTAACCCTGGGACAAAAGGCAACACCTCCCATTAGGCTGGAAGCATTAAGGGCCTGGCAGGAGATGTATCCACAAAGGAAGGAGGCATTGCGGCAAGAATGGGGCTTAAGGGAGGGTTTTCGAATCGGGTACCAGGGAACTAGGAGGCAGAGACGGGCTGACAATTTGCGGTCAGCTAAAGAATTCCCAGACGTAGTCGCACAGACATTGGAGAAGGAAGTGAAGGAGGGGAGAATAACAGGTCCATATGCAGTTTGGCTCCTTGGCAGATTTGACAGTGTCACCCCTGGGGGTGGTACCGAAGAAAACGGAAGAGGAGTTCTGGCTCATTTATCACTTATCATGGCCGGAGGACGTGCCAGTGAACGATTACACCACAGAGGTGGATGCCAAGGTTTTGTATGCGTCGGTGGATGACGCAATGACCCCAGTGAGGAGCTGTGGTCAGGGGGCGGAATTGGCAAAGTGTGCCATCAAGTCAGCATTTCGGTTACTCCCCATACACCCTGAAGATTTTCAGTTGCTGTGCATACAGTTTGATGGATGCATATACATGGACAAGGTGTTGCCGATGGGTTGCGCCATTTTGTGTGCTCTGTTTAAGGCATTTAGCCCTTTCTTGCAGTGGATTTTTACTAGATTGAGTGCCCACAGACGGGTGTCGCACTATTCGGACGATTTCCTATTTGTAGTTTAGGGAGAACTCGCAAAGCATCTCGTTTTCCTTTAAGGAAAACGGGCTGCTTTACAAAAAAAAAGATTGCTTTATTTAAAAGCCATCATGGACATGGTGGTCTGCTGACCTCAACAGGCCACCATCCCCGTGATTTTTGCGATACCAAGGTGGTTGCAAATTCGATCTACCTCATTAATATTATTGTGGTAGAGAAATTTGTGAACCTCTAGGAATCGCTATCTGAAACTGGATGAGTTTCATAAATTGTAAATTGCGATTACCTAACAGTGATTTTCAGGAATTCGCAATTAGGTATTTGCAATTTACAATTTTGATGCATGTAGCCCTTTAACTTATATTGCTAGGGACATGCTAGGGACATTACCAAGGTTAAACACTAACTGCTGTAACTCATTACTTCCTCTTTCTTACCAATGGTTACAACCATGACGTTTGTGACCCAAATAATGAAGATACTTCCTGTAATACAACTATTTTCAACTATGAATATACAGTTAAAGTAGAAAACTGTATTTATCTTAATCAATTTGTGGGAAGGTAAATTATGGAAATGGTGGCTAGATGTGAGTGATAATTCCAAATTCTTTTAGAAATCCTGTAAAGGATGATGTGAATATCCAGTGATCCAATGATTCTGGTCCAAAGTTATATTTGGGAAGAAAGCACCTGTTATAATTAGGAAACTGTTCTTAAGCTCATAATAGCAGACGGGAAACGTTTTTGTATCTGGGTATGAGAAATGGTAGGTAGTTAATAACAATGATGTAAGACAACTTCACTGAGTGAAGCTGGCGCAATTCTTCAGTTCCAACAATTCTGGCTCTTGTTCATGGTACCACAGGAGTACTGTAGTACCTCAAATAAGTATATATACATATTGGACACTTGTAAGGGGAAGGTCCATGGGGAGATTGGTGCCTACAGGCCTGGCTGGAGGCCCAATCTGTTGCATACACAGAAGGGGGTGCAGCGGCCTTCGATCAGGCCCTGCGGCCAACTCCACACCTGCGGCCATCCACCTGTGCACATGGCCGAGGCGTGTACGGTGCAGCGAATGGGTTGGCTACTGCAGCTGACCCCACGCCATGCACAGCTGAACACCTTGAGTGGCAGGGTTCTGGGCCCTCACAGTTTGTTGGGTACAAGGCCTTGGCAAACCTTGGCAAATGCCAAGTCCTGCAGGCAATCCACTGCACCACACAGCTGAAATCTGTGCTCAGCAGGGGACATTTATGAATATCATTTAAAAAAAAAGAAATTCACATAAATATAAAATAACAACCTATAAAGTGAAGTTAAATAAGATTTTACATTATGTTAATGTCACAAATTAATGTGTGATGCCATGAGTAATGTCATGAATGATGTTTTTAAACACATTAGGAGTGATGTAAAATGTGACGTAATAAGCATTACATGGCAGGGATGCAAGTTATATCTATCGCAGTCAGATTTTAACTGCTGAATTTCAGTGGGGTTCTCTTTTTTTGTCTTACTTCAACACCTACCCATAGCATCACTTTAAACTTGGTGTTTTTATAATTATTATCCTGGGTCTTTTAACGTAAGGTGAAATCTTGCTACCATACCTAACTTTAACATCACTTTAATCTATCTATCTATCTATCTATCTATCTATCTATCTATCTATCTATCTATCTATCTATCTATCTATCTATCTATCTATCTATCTATCTATCTATCTATCTATCTATCTATCTATCTATCTATCTATCTATCTATCTATCTATCTATCTATCTATCTATCTATCTAGCTATCTATCTATCTATCTAGCTATCTATCTATCTAGCTATCTATCTATCTATCTATCTATCTATCTATCTATCTATCTATCTATCTATCTATCTATCTATCTATCTATCTATCTATCTATCTATCTATCTATCTATCTATCTAGAGTGATAACACTGCTATATTATGGTTAGGTCTCCTTTCATTTATAACATTTACATTTCAATAGTGCCTATTTTTTGGCTTGCCAATTTCCTCACAGATCTTTCCATTTGTGACTAATAAAAGGGGAGGGTAAAAAGTCTGCGCTCTGATACAGCAATAACACCCTGAACAGAATTATATCAAACCTGTCATGAAACCCGATATTTATTCATAGGTCTGATTAGAGTGTTATTCAGGACCCACAGAAGCAGCGGCCTTTGGAAAACCTGTCTGGCTTAAAGTGGCAATCTTCATATTACAGGAAACTAATGAAAAAGCCTGCTTATTCTTTCTGGTGTAGTTTACTTTCTTCTCATGCAATTCAACCAGGATTTGTAAACATGTTTCGAACCATTGTTCTTAATTTAGTATTATATTAGGTCTCCAAGACCATGTTATCACAAAATATGTTTAATCTTGAACTGACCATACTGTAAAGACCAGATGGACACTCCCAATCCAATTAATTATTAATAATTTGACATCATCGGAAAATCCATCATGACATTTGAAAGCCCTGTTTTTAAAATGAGTCCCTGCTGTAAATCATATTAGCTCAGTATCCTGTTCCTTAACAGATCAAAAATCCCACGTATTGCAGCGTCAGCAGCATTCTCTGTTGAAATAACTGGATTGACACAACCCTAATTTACAACTTGCCATAGCAAACATATATGTAATATAATATACAATAGGTGATGGGTAGCTTTAGCACTTTTAATGTGTAAATTATGCCAGTCTGCATCTGACTCAGTTCTTGCTCTTGTGGTAAGAGACCTACGGCCAGATGTACAACCATTTCATTTGGGGCCTCATAATTTGCGACACATTGCGAGGCGCTAAATGAAATGTACAACAGTGTGTTTAACACTGATTGTGATGCCCAATGGGGTCGCAAATTGTGAGGCTCATTAATATTATTGAGCCTCTCGCAATTTGCAAGCCCATTGGGCATTCCAGCCCTGCCAGGGATGGTGGCGTGCTGGGCTCAGCAGACCACCATGCCTGGGACTGCTTTTAAATAAAGCAGTTTTTTTTTTAATGCAACCCGTTTTCCTTAAAGGAAAACAGGATGCATTTAAAAAACACTGCCTGCCCTTAATGCATTACCACCTACTTGAAGTGGGTGGTAATTGCGAGTGTTTTGAAACCGCTATTGCGGTCGCAAAACATTTGTACATGGGTTTGAGACTTGCTATTTGGAAGGCAACACCCCTTCCAAATAACGAGTCGCAAACCTATTTAGCGAGTCGAAAAAAAAACTGAGACTCACTAAATAGGCTATGTACATGGCCCAATAGGTTTTTGCATGCGCAAACGGGTTCGCAAACTGGTTTGCGCATGCAAAACGGGTCGTACATCTGGCCCAAAATGTTTCTGTTTTCTGTGGGTTATGGTAAACTGTTTTGCTGGGTAAGATGGTGGCATCATGAGGAGGGCGGCTACGTATCTACCATGACAAATTGTCTTTAAGCATGATTTGCACCTAGGTGCATTTATTTTAATTTTAGAGTTGAGTCTCATCGTAGCGCAATATTAGGCATGTTTAGATACCATTTGGGGTTTTTTGGGCAACTGAAATGAGCTCGAACCATTGTTCCCTTCTATGCCTTACTGGTCGCAAGGATTTTTTATTGTGGTAAGGAGCTGATGGTGGAGGTAGGGAGAGTGTGGCCAAGGACATGATATTGGCCCCTACACACATTAGTGTGAAGCTCAGGGTACTCTCATGTCGACAGCTCTCTGGGTACCATATAGCCATGACATCTGTAAGAAAGGAAAGGCTTGTTTTCCTACTCAATGCCGGATGCTATGCTATGTTTCTACTTCGGTATTTTTCTCTTGGAATTGACAATAACCATTTGGACATTCCATTGGCTTACGTGAGTCTGGCGGTCGCTTTAAGGCCCAGTAGGAAAATTCTTTGTTCCTAATTTCTTCTCTTCTTGGATCCCAGTTACCCATCCATTCCAATTCAGAAAATAGAAAGGGATTTATAGAAAAAAACATACGAATTTGGTGTACATGGTAGGTTCTTCTTTTTTATTTGTGAAGTACTTGGGATTACTTGTTGCAGTGAGTGGGGCAAAAAATAAGCAGCATGGGAGATAATACCATTACAAATGTGAAGGCACAGATCCTTCGTAGTTTATCCAGCTACTCTGTAAGACACAAGCATTAGTGGTACATTTATGATGTTAATTTTCATAATCAACTACAGCTTTGAAAAGAGTGATTCCATGTTGTCAATAGAAAAAATAAAGACTTCTGAGAAACAATCAAATCCTATCCTTTAAAAATGTAAGTTTAGGGAAGGAGAGGAAATGCTTAGAACTTCAGGGGAGAGACGTATAGAAAATAGTAAGAAAGGGTCCTGCACATCCGAAAACTTCAGGCTGTTTTAGGAGTTCAAAAGAGAGACTTGAAAAAGACAAAAGTACAGTTCCTTAATAGTCTACTGGGGAGGCGAATTACTCGGCACATAAGCACTGTATGGTGGCTTCCCCCTTTTTAAATATAGTGTTAGTGAAGAAATTCTGCGCCCTTTAATTGACCGAAATATAATGCCATTTCTAGTGTTTGGGTTCCAAGCTGAACACAAGCATACCAGACTGCAATTAAGAAGTTGGAGCAAGTGATAGAAATAGCTGAGACAGGGGCAGAGGGGCTCAGTGGAAGCCCTACATTTTAAACGCTTAGGACCTTATTACGACTTTGGGGGTCTTCCAATGGGACGGTCACCGCACTAGTCCCAGGAATACCACCAAGACTGTGGTGATCAGGCCCACCGGATTATGAGTGTAATCCAGGATGGGCGGGTGGTGCTGTGGTGGTCTCATGGCAGTGGCTGGTTAGGCTCATGGCAGAGTCTATCCATCATAACACCGCCGTGAGAGTGCCTGCAGCACGTTCCTCCACAATGTGGCTTGCACCATGTCATGTATGCCACACTGCAGGACCGAGGGTACACTTTCAGGGGGGCAAAACATGTGCCCCCCCTGCATGCACCCTCAGTCCCAGAATCGGCTGGGGGACCTGTTAGGGCCCCCTTACCTGCACACCCACCACCCTTTTCATGGCAGTGTCCCTGCCATGAAAAGGGAAGTGGATATGCAGGTTGGAATATGCTCAGCAGTGCCAGCATCAGCACCACCAGCCTTTTCAGGCCATTGTGAGACTGCTACAGCAGCGGGATCCTTGATCTCAGCGGAGGCGGCAGACATGTGGCGGTCCCACCGCCACTCTCCTAATATGGTGATCGGATCACCACCGTGAGTACGGCAGTCCTGAGGATCACCATACTCGTAATAAGGCCCTAAATCTGGAATTTCTATGAACAAGGGTTTAAAGACTAGAATTCAACAGAAACACGGTGTCCTATGACCACTTTTTAGATCCAAAGGGAAAGACCACTGAAGAAACTGCTACTGTACGGTAAGACTGGAATAAAAATTACATACTTAGTATGCTCAACATACTGTTAACCAATTGACCAACATTAATGGACTGAAATTAATACAGACCATTGAGTTATACCTTCATTTACAATTTCGAAGAAAAGCAAGGAAACAGACTTCCTGGGAGCAGTGAAAAAATGGGTAAAGTTAAAGAACTAAATACAGCCACACATACTGTCTGCAATGGAAATGATACTCAGAAAAGCAATGCAAGGACAAGATTCAGCCTGATGATACATACAGAATTGCAGCCAAAGACTTGCCCCAAGTGATAGACCCTCGAGATTCCCTGCTATAAGTGCACAAAATTCTCTGAAAGATAAAAAAGTATACCCATTTTTGTGTCATCAGGCAAAGATAGATCAGCCAGCTTTGATGAATGAACACTATACAGAGCACCAGGCTTTCGAGTTGCGGGATTTGCGTGGACATCATTTGAAGAAAATCTACTAGGTAATGATGGACTCAAATCCCACAGAAAATTAATAGAACTGCAAAAGTAGCAAACCTGTCATAGGGATTCTAAGTAAGAGGGTGAGATTTTAAGATGATTTAGCAATCTTTAGTGATGGTTACAATTGCATGTTGATTGCTGCCAAGTAGCCTCATCATCTATACAAAAACCTTCAGCAATACTGGTATTTTAGCCAAGAGCACAATGTATTTTGGGACTCCTAGTTTTACTTCTAACATTGTAAGGATAAACACAAAAATCCAAGCATGCGAAGTGCTTCTAACTAAGAAACCAGGACTTGCTGAAGGTGTCATGAATGACATGGGGTGAATTACTAGCTAGATATGATAATGAAAAAAGGCAGACATGCACATCAATTTTTATTAATTTCTTCGGTCCACTCTAAAGTCCCTCTCATACTATGCTACTTTCCTTCCAGGCTATTTTTGATTTTACATATGGGATTTATTGCAAGAAAAAAGTACCACAAAATATTGCTTTTGGACTATTGTTTGAAGTGGGGAATAGGGACACTATATAGCAATTGTCTGTTCTTTTCTACTGCTGTCAGTTTGTCTACATTTGTCTCAGGTGTGCCCTAAATTCCACTACAATACTTTAGCTTACTTTAAGTATTTAACACTTCGTAAAACAATTGTGAGAAAATATGTTTGCCATTTTGTGCCAGAAGTAATGAAATTATATTATACAAGAGAAGGGTATGGTATTCAAAAGGTTTACAAATAAAGCTAAAGGGGGCGTGGCTAGCTGCCAGGTAAGATGGCCGCAGCCTGAAGGAGCTCCGAGGGTGAGGCCGACTCCCCTCTAATCCTTCCACTTATACGCGGCATAAACTGTGCCCAAGGACCGTAGGCTGAGAGTCTAGAGGAAGCGACTCCGCTAGATCCAACTTTGAGGTCTCCCTGCGGCCCGGAACTCGGTCGGCGCCGCCCAGTCAGTTGCGGCCTGCGCCGGCGGCTGAGACCAGGGCCTCGATTTAGCAGAGTGGCCCAGGTGAGGTGCGGGAAGCTTGGGCCCGCCCGAGTGGTGCATCGGAGGATCTGAAACCCGGCGAGAGGCCCAGTGGACGCACGAGGCATCTACGCCCTGGTCGCGTCATCACTGCACGGGCACAGTAAATACAGGGCGGGAGAGGCACGGCGCTGAGGTGAAACACCGGGGGACTGCCCCGCAAAAGCTGTATGAGTCCGACGGTGGAACCCTCTACCTTGTAACACGAGCTACAGGAGGCGACCCTGGCAGGGGACCGGCAAAGACACGCTCCGGGGGAGAGCTGACTGCCCACATTACCTCGGGGTCTCGTTAGGAGGAGGGAGTGGACGAGAAACAACTAGTGGCGTCACCAGACGATGGTACTGTATGCATCCTGCGCTGACTCCCATAGGCGAGTCATATAAGATGTGCTACGGGCGCAGAGCTACTTGAGCGAGCACGGGCAGCAGCGAGTTGGACTCTGGGGCCTGTAATTACTTTGAGGTGAGCCTGCAGACCTGCTTCTTGCCGGGGAATGAAGCTACCAGTTGAGGGCCGAGACGGCGATAAATCGTGCACTGAGTGGCGAGCGAAGGCGGCTAACCAGGGCTCCCTGCTCCACCAACAGGCCCACAGCACGCAGAGGGCACACTGAATGACATCTACCTGCTCAGAAATGAGTGGGAAAGGAAACCGTGCGCACCAGCAGGGTAAACAGGATAAATTTGCATACAGTAAAGACTCTTCCCCAATGCCGGAGTGAAATGGGCGCATGGAAAAGGTTGCGGAGGAAGCTGGGGCACCTAAAGTGACGCTGGAGGACATTATGGCTGCTCTTACTAAAGTGCAACCTACAGTGGGGTTTATTTCCACAGATGTGTCCCTCCTTAGAGCAGACTTTCAGAAAATGTCAGCCAGGGTCACAGAAGTGGAGCAAGCGACATCTACCCTGACGAAAGACACAAATTATCTGCTCCAAAAAGTGTCGCAACTGGAGGCGGAGAACAAGCGCATGGCGATGAAGCTGGACGATCAAGTGGGGGCGCTCCCGTCGCAACAACGTGCGAATTATAGGAATTCTTGAAAGTGAGGGGAACCCCGCCATGGACCTATACGTGGAAGAGCTGATAAAAACCAGACTGCAACCTAGGGGACTCTCAACCTTCTTCTCGGTGGAACGCGCACACAGAGTACCTGGAGGCAGGCCTAAAGTTGGGGCACCCCCCAGGCCGGTCCTGGCTCGCATATTCAATTTCCGCGACAGGGATGCCATTCTTCAAACAGCTCGAGTGGCGCCGCCCCTACGTATCCAGAATTCAACGGTGTCCTTCTTCCCGGACTATACGGCGGTGGTGTCGGTGCGGCGGAGGAGCTTCCTGGAGATCAAGAAGAAACTGGGAGCTCGAGAACTACCCTATTCCATGCTTTTCCTGGCATGACTGCGAGTGGTAGCGGATGGGAAGACGTGGTTCTTCGAGACGCCAGAGGACGCTCACGATTGGCTCGAGGGATGGCAACAGGTGAAAAGTTCTGGACGCTCGGACAGGCGAAGGCGGCAGCCAGGGGGGACGGAGGACCTCGTGGATCAAGACCGAAGGGCGGAGGAGGCAGAGCGGTCGCTGGATAGGGCGACGATCTGCGCCTCTCCTGGACTATAGGTGTGTAGAGGACTTGGAGGACTATCGGGTCTGGAGTTGCCTACTCAGCTTTGTTATAACATATAGACAATTGGACCTTGGGACAGGGGATGTTCTTGGTCTTCCTCGGGCCTCCCGCTCCTTTGCACGCAAGTAATGTTGTGGGATTTGGGTTCTGAGCACTCTGCTGAGTTGGGGTGGCGGGCAGTTCAAAGTCCGTATGGCAGGGAGGCAGGGAGGGGGTTGGGGGGAGCGGGGTTGTTTAAATGGTTTTCTCAAAAGTTCATGTTAATGGTGACAGTGATACTTAGACACGCAGTACAAGCACCAAATATAGCACACTCGACCTACATTGATGTATCCGCAATGCCAGTTACCTACTGCCCCAGCCATTGTAATGACTGATACAACGCATGAGGCGTCAGCTGAGAACCCTCTCACTCCAATACAGCCTCTCTCTCTGCTCACGTGGAGCGTGCGTGGCTTGGGAGACAAAATTAAACGAGGTCTGGTCCTGCAGGGTATTAAGAGGTGCGCCCCGGTGGTGGTCTTGCTGCAAGAGACCCACCTTACCGGCACTACTAGTAAAGCGATGGATAGATGGGGGTACAAGATGGTAGTACACTCCAAATTCTCCTCAGGGTCTCGGGGGGTGGGCATAATGGTGCGAAAGCAATCCCCCTTAATAATACACAAAGTTAAAACTGATGAATCGGGGCGGTTTGCAGCGATCGTCGCCCAATGGGAGGGGCGGCCCCTAAATATAGTCTCTGTTTACATTTCCCCCGCACTACATGCCACGGCGTTCCCGGCGCTCAGCGGATTTCTGCTTGACTTACCGGAGGGGGAGCTACTACTGGGTGGAGACTTTAACGCTGTTATAGACGACCTCGCTGATCGATACCCGGCACGGGCGGGTGGCACGGGAGTATCCCGCCTCGGGAGCTTTATTGAAGCACTCGGGCTAACAGATTTATGGCGACTATATCACCCAACAATGCAACAGTTCACATACCACTCTGGGGTACATATTAGCTTAACAAGGATAGACTACTTTCTGGGTTCGGCTGGTAGTCTCAAGAACATAGACAGCATAGAAATCAGACCCAGGGGCATATCTGATCACTCCCCGATACTCCTACAATACACGCACTACCACCTAATGCGACGCCGTATCTACCCAATACACCCAGGCTATCTCCAGCTCCCTGCTGTCCATAAAGCACTCACAAAGTCGATGAGCCTTTACTTTCAGGAGAATGCCTCCTCTGTTGACTCCCCAACTGTCCTTTGGGAGGCATATAAAACAGTCCTTAGAGGGCAGGCTATGGCCTCCATTGTGGCGTACAATCGCGAAAAACACTTAGAACTGCACTCGTTAGAACTGGAGCTACGCACGGCAGAGGTTCAACAGGCCCAAGACCCAACTCCTGAGGCTTCTCGCAGCCTGCGAGTAGCGTAAGCGAGGTATAAGGAGCACCTCACGGAGCGTACCAGACAGCAGTTGGAAGCCACGAGGCACAAAATTTACGACGTCGGTGATAAAACTGGGAAGCTACTGGCATGGTTAGATAGAAGAGATAGAGGCACTAGGTGGATTGCGCAGATTAGCGCTGAGGGGGGACAGATAACAACTGAACCGCACAAAATAGTGCACATCCTGGCAAGACACTTTCAGGCGGTCTATTCTTCCGCCTCATCCATGACAGTGGAGGAGGCGCTGACATATGTGCAGGATCTTGACATGCCCAAACTCACCCCTGAGGCAATGAACGCCCTGGAAGCTGATCTCACAATAGAAGAGATACAGGCGGCAATCGGCGAGCTGCAGTCCGGTAAAGCGTTAGGACCAAACAGAATGCCGGTCGAACTCTATAAGAGGGCAGTTGGGACTCTTGCCCCTCATTTGCTGAATATGTTTACTGACAGTCTGCAGAAGGGTGAACTTCCGTCTGATCAACGCACAGCCACTATAGTGGTGATACCGAAACCGGGTAAGCCAGCTGATAAATGTACCTCCTATCACCCTATATCGCTGCTCAATGCGGAGGCTAAGATCCTCGCAAAATTACTGGCGAACAGGCTGACACCGCGCCTGTCGGAAATCATACACCCAGATCAGTCTGGCTTTATGCCCTGCAGAAGCATATCCCATAATTTGAGGCGCTTGCACGGCGCGTTGGCTCGGGCAGACCGTTTGCGAGAGCCAGCGGTGCTCCTTTCATTGGAGGCGCAAATGGCGTTCGACATGGTCGAATGGCCCTTTCTATTTGCAGTACTACTACACCTGGGCTTTGGGCCAAAATTCTGTGCCTGGATCCGGCTCCTTTATACCAAACCACTGGCTCACGTTACTGTAAATGGACATATGTCTGAAGATTTCCCCCTGACACGTGGCACACGTCAAGGTTGTTCCTTATCGCCACTGCTCTTCGCCCTGGCGCTGGAGCCGCTAGCAGCATGGATATGCTGGGAACCCATGATACGGAGACTCAAATGGTCGGACGGCTGGGAAGACCGAGTATCCCTAAACGCGGATGATGTGCTGCTGTACCTGTCATCCCCGCGGCGCTCCATACTGACATTACTCAACATTTGTGAGCTCTTTGGCAGAGCGTCAGGATACACGATAAATTGGTCCAAATCTGTTATGTATGTGCTGCATGGCCCTCCACCGCGGCTACCCGCGGACTGCCCGCTCAGGATGGCAGAAGGGTCATTTAAATATTTGGGCATATACATCACTGCGGATCAGGCGGACTTCTTCCAACGGAATCTCCGACCCCCTATGGACCGCCTCAAATGAGATGTGCGTCATTGGGGAGAGCTGCCGCTGACCCTGTTGGGGAGGGCGGCGCTCTTTAAAATGATGGCCCTGCCCCGGTTTTTATACGTACTGGAAAATACGCCGTACCAGATACCACCTGCTTACTTTCGCACAATTGCGGCGCAAGTAACTAGCCTCCTATGGAGTAATGGGCCGGCACGAATCGCGCAGTCTAAACTGACCCGCGGCTGGCATGACGGAGGGATAGCACTCCCCAATATCCAACTTTACTACTGGGCGGCATAGCTGAAGGTAATCAATCAATGGCTCCACGCGCCGCAGTCCGACCCAGCATTTAAGACAGACAGAGACATACTGGGCACGAAGGGTATGCTGTCGACCCTATACGACGGAAGACTGGCCTCAGAGTTCATTGGCCCTCTGAGACAGACCGTTGTCATCTGGCATGCGGCACAGGCCAGACTGGGATGGCGTGGGGTTCTGACCCAGCTCACACCTCTGTGGGATACAAAGTGGTTGGGGCGGCTCAGGAACAGCAAGGGCTTTGACAGCTGGGACAGCATCGGGATCTCCACAGTGGGCGACATGTGGTAAAAGGGTGCAGTGGTCCCATTCGCACGCCTGCAACAACAATACGAACTGGCGCCCTCGGAATGGTTCTGATATACACAGATTAAGCATGCCTTGGTGTCGAGGCTGGCACCCGGAGCGGAGGTTCTGGAGGCATCTCCCATGGAGGACAGGTTGCTGACAGATTATATGCCAAAGAAGTCCACATCACTCACGTACCGTAAACTAGTAAATAATCTGCCGGACCCTTCAGGACCCCTGTGAGAGAAATGGGCCCGTGATGTAGGCGAGTTTGATGACCCGGAATGGCGGGAGGCGCTGGCTTCGCCGCGGGAGGCGGGTATACCCTCAAGGCTAAGGCTGGTAAAGCTCCGGATTCTGCACCGCTCATATTACACCAGACGCACGCTACATGGAATGGGTAGAGAACCACATCCATTCTGCCTACGCGGTTGCGGGGAGGAGGGTACCTTTCTTCATACCATATGGGAGTGCCCTATAATCCAAGAATATTGGAAGCGGATGATGCAAACGCTGTCACAGTCGGTGCCGGAACCTAGGCGCTGTCTGTTGAATGTGTGGGAACCTAATGACCTCAACCGCCAAGCTCAGAGCTGGGCTATGTTGGGGATTGTGATAGCTAAACGGAACATAGCTCAAAAATGGGGGGCGGGGGAAGCACCATCGCTGTCCGCATGGGGAAGGGACATGGAGGTAGCCATGCCGGCGGAGCGATCAGCATTCATCAGGCGTGGATGCCCTCGTAAATGGTGTAAAGTATGGGGGGCATGGAATAAATTTAGAGGAGGCATATGCGATCCGCCGCCACTACAGGAAGATGATACCTCTGACACAGACTGACGGGAAAGGCTTTGGGGCAAGAGTATGGGGCGTTGATATTAGAAATGTAAAACTGTGTAGAAGTGTCTTCAAAGGGCTGGATGTAGAATCATGTGCTGTACTGCTATGTGATATGGAAAAACTGTGTAATCAAATAACAATATGTTTTGTTCAAAGAAAAATAATAAATTATTTAAAAAAATAATAATAATAAAGCTAAACAGCTATATAGCAGTGAATAGATTTTCAGTTTCTGTCATTTAAGGCTTTCATCTCGCCAGACTGTTCAATATCTGTTGAGTACACTGCAAGCATGAGTACTGAAAATAAGGAGATCTACACAGATTACCTTTGTAGCTCCTTTACAGAGCATTATCATGATTTGGAAAAGTCATATTCTAACCAGACTGCCATTGATATGTCCCTGTTCCTTAAAACCTAAGGAAGATCCTACTCATCTACTCCTTCGGTGACCACTTCAAAAGAAGGAATTTAACTGTCTACTCAAACAGACATAAGGCTATTTAGAACTTTGGAATGTTGGGAGCTCCATTGAAGACAATGGAGTGCTCCCTGCTTCTACGGGTCGGTAAAGGCCCGCAGAGCAACATTCCAATGTTTTACAAAGGCCTCTCAGAGAAATCGCCTCGAGCTTCGAGAGGCCTTTGTTTTATTTGTTAAAACATTCTGCCCTCTAGTGGCAGAATGTTCTAATATCCTTATAGCCCTTCGAAGCAAGGCTCTACCGGCTACTAAAGTCCTGCACCCTTATTAAAGTCCCTCGCCTTTGGGTCGGGTTTTTAAGCGGGAGCGGGCCTTAAATAGCCGGTATAGCCCGCTACGGCAGGCTATAAGGCTATACTAAAGATGTTCTCCTTCAGAAACATTCATTTCTGCATAATTTCGGCAATGCTGTTTCTTTATCATTGACCACTAGTAAGAAAGGGAAACATCCATCACAACGCAGTCATTACAACGCTCTACCTTTACAACATGGCTGTTACAATGCAACTGCCTTTACATTGCATGCCATTACAACGCAGCCATTACAACACATATCAATACAATGCATGCCATTACAACGCATGTCACTACAATGCATGCCATTACAACGCATTATAAGGTAAGTAATGGAGATTTTTTTAAGTTTTAGGGTGGGTATGGGTTTTGGGGTATATGGGAAAATGTATTTTTGCCCCTACACTATCCAACACGTACCCTACTGTTGCATTCACTGGAGTGGGAATAGTAATTTTTACCCCTAAAATATCCAACACTTACCCTACTGTTGCACTCACTGGAGTGGGAATTGTAATGTTTACCCCTACACTATCCAACACTTACCCTACTGTTGCCCTAAAAGTATAATGCGTTGTAATGGTATGTGTTGTGATGGTATGCATTGTAATGGAATGCGTTGTCAACGTAGTTTCTAAAAATGCGTTGTAAAATCATGCGTTGTAATGGATGCTGCAATGTAAAAACCCTGTTGTAAAAGAATGTTTGTGTTCTAATGTTATACATTCGTAAAAAACTATGCAGGACTGAACACGATTGTTAGTATTCTCCAAATGCAGACAGGACTGTGTATTTACATATAAACACTGCTTGAGAAGCTTATAATGAAATGTGATGTGTTATTAGCCAATGTAAATGAACCCGGGCATTGGAAAATTACTTAGCTTTAAAAGAAAAATAATGTACTGCTTCATATGGTTTTGCTCAGGACCTAGGTGTGGCAGCCCGCTCCTTCTAAGTATGTGGGGTGTGGCCTACTATACACCTTTTCCTGTGTAAATGAATAATGTGGGAGATAAAACCAAAGTGACTGTAAGGAACAATTATGAATTACATTTAAATAATGTGATTGTAAGGCCTGTTATGCTTGACCTATGAGCTGGTGAAACTTACATTTGCTTTGCAATTGTAATGTATATTTCTCTTTTTTAATTAAGTTTTCTAGGATGAAGTATTTAAGGACCTGGTGACAGAATAAAATTTGGATTTTAAGTGAATTGATATTTAACTCTCTCAAATGTTGGACTCCACTGACATTTTTAGACTTTGTTTACTTCCAATTCAGTGCTTGATTTAGAATCGTCAGGAGACCACCACAGCTTGCACCTCTCACTGCTACTGCCAGCTCTGCCAAAGACAGTACCTATACAACTGTTAACGATCACACTGCTACAAGTGTTATGTTTTAGACTGTTTGAGGCCCCCAGAGTTTTAAGAAGGCTTGGGCAGCTGGTATTAGTTGTTTTTCATGTATACTGAACTAATAGACAACTGTTGTTCTGCTCATCTTTTAATTGCACAAACAGCGCCATCATGTGTCAGCTGTCATAAGTGGCAGAGTTGACAATTAGGTGCTGGAGCCAAGCATCGTAAACCACCAGTGGCGGCTCCTTTGCTAAGGCGGAGGAGTGTCGCCCCACGGCTATTTTAGCAACGCAAAAATAAAAATAAAATGATAATAGCAAGTCGCTATTGGTATTTCATTGTTCTATGCGGGACTGGAGGCAGGTCGGGTGGGGCTGAGCAAAAGTGAGGAGTGACTTGTACTCCCTAAGTGTGAATGAATGTTTGTCCGACCCTCTTGGGCCGGCCAAACATTCATGCGCACAAACCATGTTCTCCACCTGTCTGTGTTGCACAGCCAGATGGAGAACATGCCCAGTCTCCCAGGTACTGCCCGAGCAGCCAAATAGGTCACTCAGACCAATCACAATGCCACTCAAGCAGCATTGTTATTGGCTGGGAGAGTTTGTTTCCGGTGCTGCCAGTGCATACGAAGAGGATGGAGGAAAAGCTTGCGGCGGCAGCTGCAGTGAAGGGAAAGTAAGTTTAAAAAAAAAATTTTTTTTTTACCATTTACCCCTCCCTCTGTTCTGATGCAGCCACCGCTGGAAACCACCAGCTCAAATTAAGCACTGCTCCAATTGCTTTGGTTTAGTTGTTCTTTGTAGGATCAAACCCTAGTGATCACGTCAGCTGATGACTTGCAAATTCCTCTATCTGTGGTATATGTGTTTATGGTCGTGGACAATGAATAAAAGAAGATTTATTCCAGTTAAATTATAAAGTGAAAACAATAGAAATTGTCAAATACCACAAATACGCCTCAAGAAGCAATTGAAATCACTGAAAATGTTTCCTTAGCGGTTAAATGGGCGTCCAAATATCAACATGGCAATACGCGTATCCAGTTGAAACTGTTGTTTGTAAGTGAGCAACGACTGCCTTAGTTAATAGCTTTTGGCTAGTAATCTCTTTGGCAGAGCAGGGCAATGCCATCCAGTGAAACATGCACAAATAATTGTGGTCCCTTTCACAGTATGTGCAACACAATATTCTTAAGTCTTTTCTCTAAGCATTTCAGTCTTAGAATCAAGACAGAAATTAGCTGTTCGTATGCAGATTTTTACTGATTAGCTTCATTGATTCCTCTGAATAAAATAATGTTTTTAGAATCAGGGCCGTTGTGGTGTGTGAACAATTGAATGCTCCGCCAAGAAGAAGTCCTTATTTGATCTACTGAAATTGCATTTAATTAAACATTTTCACGGTCCGTAAAAATCCCCTTTGATGCGTTATTCCGAATGCTGCTGAACTGCTCGACAGTGCTTAAAAAAGTAAAACATTTTGGCCGCTGAAAGAAAATGCGCTTAAGAAAAATTGTTCTATTTTTTCTTCTTCCAGAGTACGCAAATGGTCTGCATTGAAGTCTATTTACTGTGCATCTATACATACTCAAGTAGCGGTACTTTAAACGAAGCATTGATTAATAGCATATCCAACCGACTCAAAGCAGGAATATAAGGGCATATTACAATCTGGCGATAAAAAATGATCGCCGCTTTTGCGGCCGTTTTCGGCCGAAAAGCGGTGATAATTTTTTTCGCCTAATTATCAAGGCCACGCTAACGCGTGAAACCTTGCTTTAGCGGCGGGGTTCCTAACGCCCAGCTTTGCATCTCTAATGAGATGCAAAGTGGGCGTTCCTGACCTAACATGACAGGAGAAATGTCGCTAAGCAACATTTCTCCTATCATCAAGCCCCACGCTATGAAGCATAGCGGCAGGAAAAGTAGCAATACTTTCCTTACGCCTGCTTCAGGACTGACTTAGCCATGATATCCTATGGAAGGTGAATATCATGGCTAAGTTTGTGAGTCCCTATCAGCAAGCTAACGCCACATTGTGTGAGATTATCGCTGGGTTTCCAGCGATAATCTCACATTAGGCAGTTAGCACTAGGATTTTTTTCGCTGAGGCGATAAGCGTTGCTAATAGCATGCTATCTCAGCGATAAAAATCCACGTTACCCAGCGATAATTATCCTAGCGCTAAGTGCGTTTAGCGATAATTATCGTCGGTTGTTTGTGATATGCCCCATATATATTTAGAATATGAGATGTGCTAAGCATTTCCAACGTTAAGCCGTCGCTAATAAAGCACGAGCACCATGCCCAGTCCAGTTTCTCTTCGAATTCTTGTAGGTGTTCTAGACTGTAAAAATAAACACGCATCGACAAAGCCAAAATAATTGTTTTTTCAACGAAAGTGCTTCTTCATTTGACTGTCGAGTTAGTGAGTGCAGGTTTGTGGATGGGCAAATAGGTGAATGCAAAAACGGGTCCACTGTGGATGGGCGAATAGGTGACAAGCACAGATAAGCAAAGGACAAAGTCTAGGACACTGTTGTGCTTAGGCTAAAGTACAGTGATGGTTTGCGGGTGAAATGTATGAACACATAGGTCAGGATTCCTAGTGATGTCGCTCATAGAAGGTTAATCAGTGGCGGCTCCTCCGCCTTAGTGGAGAAGAGTCGCCCCACTGTCTTTCAGCCGTGTGATAAAAATAAAAATAAAATTATAATAACTTATTATTATTCATTTTATTGTTTCCTTTATTGTTTCCAGCTGCTTTGTGAGTGGGTAGGCGGGGCTGCTTTACTCTCAGAACAGGGCAGAGGAGGAGTGGCTTGCCCACCCACCTGCATCGCCACCCCCGATTCGTGCCAGCTGCCACTGGGTTTAATATGCCTGTTATTGTGATTCAGGGCTTTTGATTTGATAGGGAGGATGAATGTAAAACAGTGGTGTTATTTATTTTTATAGTATTTGAGAGTAGTCAAGGATGAGAGTGGGTGAAGTGTAGTGGAGTGAGAGTGAAGTGAATGGGTAGTATCTATGGAAGAGTGGCTGTTATCCAACATTTTCTGTTCCAATTCAGAAGTAAGACTTTTCCCATTGTGAAATATGGCCGGGAAATCATGAGAAATATATGTCATTTGACTAGTACATGTAGACTGACTTAAATAGTTTGTGTTCATGACTACCACCATCATTTGGGGTTACCTCTGAAAAATATATTAAAATGTCTCAAATTGTCTTTCAGAGCCAAGTCTATGCACTTGCTTAACACTGAATGAGGTGTTTTCATTCTCAACAGTTTAAGGGAGATAATTGACTGAGTAATTTATTTCAATGTGCTATGAATGGCAAAAAGGATTCAAATGTATTTCCTCTAATTCTGTTTTGCATTCCTTCACTACTTTTCTGCAAATATGTAACTTTTTCCAGTTTAGGCAGAGCAGAGGTTACATCAGTAGTAAAAAAACTTGTAAACTTGGTACTTGTATAGCGCACGACTCATCACTGAGGCATCTCGGCGCTGTACTCATACCGCTGTAGGAACCCTTCCTGGCTTTCCCTGTGAAGTGTCCACTCCTGGGCACCCCAATGGTGAAGCCAGGCATCCCAGCGCTGTTGGGGCGATTAAGCAAGCTATTGCCCAGAGTTGCAGCATGCAACCCATGATTAGAATAGGCACTGAGGCGAGAATATCAGGTCCGATGAATTATTTAGCCCGAGACCCCGCCGAGGCAGGAATCGAACTCTGGTCCTGGACCAGAGCTCTGCATCAAGGTCTGCCGCTCTAACCATTGAGCCACACTTCTCCACATGTGTAGCAGTGTTGAAATCCTGATCCATTGCAGACATATGCCTACCCTTAGCAACGTAAGTTATTATTTTGTTGCAGTTCTCAGTTCTTCAGATATTTTATACATCACATGCATGTTCTAATTGAAAGGACTTAATGCTCATCTCTATTTAAATATCCAATCACAAATTCCTGACTCACAGCTGCCTTGGTCGTTTTTTTTCTTGTTTTTTTTTTTGGTGGTACATTAAAGCCTATTATATGCACCAACAATTTCTCCTAGTTCATTTATAGTGCAGGTGAAATAAATAGATAGCAAATAACAGTTAAGAGAGAATTCAGTCATGGAATAGAAAATAATGGCTTTTTTTTAATGCTGGTATACTTTCAGTACAGCAACACAAAAAGATGATAGATGGAATGCTCAAACATTTACTCTTAAGTCAAAGATCTGGGTTACAGTAATCGTTTTTTCGCTCACTATGCCACCCCAGATTGGACTAGACAAAAGCAAATCATTCTTGACGTTTCTCCCCATGGGGACGGACCAGCCCGAACTGCCAGGTCTGGTCTTCCCTGGACTGGAAAACAAGCATCTTGGGACTGGTTTTGGGATCTCACCCCTCATCATCCAGGTTAGCTTGAATTCAGTGGCTCAGTCAGCATGGGACCCATGCCTTGGCATATACTTCGCACTTAGGCTGACTATAGCAACACAAGAAGATGAGTGATGGAATGCTGAACATTGTCAAACATTCACCCCCAGGGCAGAGATCTTGACCTAAATCCATCATATTTGTACTCACCACGCCACCCCAGTTTGGACCCAGCCATATGCAAATCAATCTTGACCCAGCTACCCATGGTATTAGTCCAGCCCGAACAGCAAGGCCAAGTCCTCCATGGACAGGAAAACAAGCATCCTGGGACTGGTTTCAGGATATCGCCCCTCATCAGCCATGCTAGCTTGAATGTAATGGCCCAGTGAGCAAGGGACCCACGTCTGGGCATACCTTCCCACTAAGGGCAACTATAGCAACAAAAACAGATGACGGACGGAATGCTGATCATTGTCAAACATTCACCCCCAGTACAGAGATCTGGACCTAAATCCATCGTTTTTTTGCTCATCATGCCATTTCAGTTTGGACTCAGCCATATGCCAATCAGTCTTGACCCTGCCCCACATGGGAACAGTCAAGCCCGAACTGCCATACCAGATGACCGTAAATAGCCCAGTATGACCGTTGTAACCAGAATATTTTACTAACAACTTGAAGTTCAATTTCTGTCCAACTTTTCGAATTTTCACTCAGCAAGAAATTGGCTAGTTTTACAGAACCATTGGCTTTCCAACTTTCAATAACCACTGGATCCAGGGAAACTCAACTACTCCATTTAACATGCCCTAAGGTAGATTCTGAATTTAGATAAGGGTAAAAAATTGTGCTTTTCTTTAAAAAAAACTTTCAAGTATCTTACATCTCACCTTTTTGGGAGATTTGGTTGATCGTAGGGGATCTCGAATTTGATTATCTGCATTCGTTATATCTATTAACTCGTTTTGCAGATGATTACGCAGAGCATCATTTTTCTGAAATCTTTTAAAAGCATATTGTTCAAAATGTGAAAAATAATAACTCCTCAAACTTGGAAAAACCAACGCACTTTCCTCTGTACCACTGTATAAGGTTTTTAGTGCTAATCCTGGCCTGCCTTTAGACCACAAAAAGGACGAAATTATTGAGTCAACAGCCTTACAAATTTGAGAATATTAAATGCAGAGAGTCTTTGCAAATAAGAATTTAAAAGAGGGGAGAACCGCCATCGTTATCAAACCTACTGTGTCCAGAAGTGTAAGGCAGTGACAACCACTTATTTTATTAATCTTTTGACTTTTTTTAAAAGGGGTCTGTAGTTCATATTATACATCTAACTGATGCGTTCTGTATATATAAACCCCTAAGTAACACTTTGGTTGTGCATGTACACAAGTCCGAAATTCTGGAAGCAGATTTTCCACCGGACAGTTGCAAAGAATGACCTCTGGCCTGGACTTATTAAGTTTATACCGACCTATAGTATAGAAGGCTGAAAACATCCCAAATACTCTTTCCTGCACTGCTCTTTCACGCACCAGTAATAACAAAACATCTTCAGCATAGAGTTTGATTTTTGACATTTGGAGCATAGGTGCTTGTCTAAGCTCACCCTGCCAAATAGCCTGTGGTAAAACTCGATTAAAAAAAGGAAAAATGCTGCCTAGTTCCATGCTGGACTTTAAATGCTCCGACTTCTTGTGCATTTAAAATGAGTTTTGCTTCAGGGTTAATATACATTTTCTTTACAAATCCTGTGGTTTGGAAAGAGAACCCAAACCTCTCCAAAATTCCAAAAAGTATTTCCCAGACCTCGAGATTTAACACCTTTTCAGCATTCAACAGAAAAATCAATGCCGAACCTGTTTTAATATCCAAATATCAAGAATCTCAATTAAATGGTGTTTATGTAGAGCTGCCCCCCATAGCAAAACCATTCTTATCTCAATGAATCAATCTAAGTTCTTATTTATTCAACCAGTTTGTAGTTCATTATGATTATATAATATGAGTGTAGGAGTGTCCTGGGCTGACAATAGAGTGAATGGATCTTTGCCTTTTTTCTAGGAAGCGCAGCATGTTACCCAAATTAAAAGACGGGGGTGGTGTTGCACCTTTCTGTAAAATATTAGCCATTTCCAGTATAAAGGACTTAAAAGATCTGCTAATGCCTTACAAAATTCAGAGGGCAACCTATTTGGTCCCCATATTTATTTATTTATTTATAGAGCGCAACATTCATCTGAATAGGACATCACGGCACTAGAAGAGCGAGATCCATAGTAGGGGTGAGGTGAGGTGATGATTGCTGCCACTATATCCGGCACTGGGCCTTGGGGGACAGATGAGTTTTCAGCTTATTTCTAAATGCCATGTAGTCATCAGTGAGATGTAGATCTAGCGGAAGTTCATTCCATTGAGTTGCAGCCAGGTGGGAGAAGGTGCGGCCCCCTGCCCTTGCTTTGTTGATACGTTTTGTCTTGGCCCGCGCCTAGTACCATGACCTTGGACACCTTGTAGGGGCATAAATTGGACTTTGTTTTGAAGAATTTTGGGACCGCATTGGTGCAGGGCCTTGCGTGTATGGCACGATCCGTACGGGAAAAAGTACATACGGATCGGCCCGATCCGTACGAATCGTAGCGGGAAAATTAGTACGAGACGGACCCGGACACTTCTCCGTACAAATCGTAAATGAAGTCCGACCGTACTAGTACGATCCGGACCGGCGTTACAATTTACTATTCGTACGGAAAACGTCCCGTACACGGGGAATGACTTTGGCTGCCATGAAGCGAAGTTTGTATGCACCGTACCCCCAGCGCGTTGGTACGCACCGTACCCCCAGTGCGAATGTACGGTGCGTACCCCCAGCGCGTAGGTACGCACCGTACCCCCAGCGCGTTGGTACACACCGTATCCCCATGCGAATGTACGGTGCGTACCCCCTGCGTAGGTATGCACCGTACCCCCAGTGCGTAGGTACGCACCGTACCCCCAACGCGAATGTACGGTGCGTACCCCCAGCACGTATGTACGTACCGTACCCCCATTGTGAATGTACGGTGCGTACCCCCAACATCGCGTATGTACGGCGGATGTTGCGGGTACGCGATGTTGCGGGTACGCACCGTACATACGCGATGGCGGTCTACGCACCCGCACCATACAGAAGCAATGGGGTGTACGCACCGTACATAGCAATGTCCGTGTACGCACCTCATATCCACTACCATGGGGGTGTGTGGCTGTACGACTCGTACCCCTGTACCGTACTGAACCACGGACATTGTAAAACAGCACAAGGAGGGCCTATTTGACTCGCACAACACCACAAAACACGTCTACACTGCACAACAAATGAAAAGGACTGACCTGGACACATCCAAACAGGCAAACAGAGGGGCAACCTCACAACCACCCCTTATAACACACCCACCAAAAATTCAAACTGAGCCCCACCCACAAATGGACCAATAAAAAGGGACCACACACAAACCATGAGCCTTTGCAACAGACTCACTACTGCTACAGAGCACACACAAACCACTGCACCCATCCACCTAACATATACAACTTCACACACACCCCTTCACACATACCCCCCTCTCCACATACACACACACACCATCACATTCAGACCCACACACCCACAACCATCCACACCCTCACCCCACACCATGCCCACCAACAAGAATCGAAAGTTCACAAAGGAGGAGCTGGAGATCCTTGTCAACGAAGTCATCAGAGTCGAGCCACAGCTGTTTGGAACATTGGTCAGACAGACCAGCATAGCTGAAAAATCATGCCTGTGGCAGAGGATTGTCGAGAGGGTGAATGCTGTCGCACCCATCAGAAGGACCAGGAATGAATGGCAAGCCAGGTGGTACGATCTGCGGAGGGCGGTCAAGAGAAAAATGAATGAAGAGCACGCCCAGACCAACATCACTGGAGGTGGTGCGCCCCGCAGACCAGTACATTACCATCCCTGGGAGGAGAAGGTGATGGCCATGCATCCGCCGGTGGGAGTACATGGACTCCAAGGAACTCCAGAGCCTGGTGAGTACACAAACAACTTACGTAACATGGGGGTAATGGCATCCACACCCCAAATGCATGCAACTACCCCCAAGCCCTCACCCGCCAGAACCACAGTCACAAACAATGCGAATGCCAATAACATGCGTATGCCCCATTGAGAAAGCAAGGCCATGCTATGTCCCATGCAACACGAAGCACCAACCCAAGAATGGTTGTCCGGTATGCTGGGAGGGTGGGTGCACCAAAACGCATGTTTGAATTCCAAATCAGACACAATTGCCCTCATCCCATATGGCCCAGCTACATACCCATGCACCATGCACAATGCCCAGGGATTGGGAAAGTACTGACAAGATAGCTCACACTTGGCCCTGGTGTAGGCAGCACAATGCCCTCCTGTGACCAGTGCAAACACAAACACCAACACAACAAGGTCAGATATCTAGGACAGGAACTCACACTCACTGTCATGGCAGCATGCTCCATGGGGGGACAGCTACATCACCTGGGAGCCCCACTGCCAAATCACACTACACCCACCAGCAGGTCCTGTCACACACACCCCTTACACAAGCAGACACCACCAGGACAGGCAATGGATTTACCCACTGCCACAATGGACATGTACCACAACAAGACCAATGCATAGCCGAAGAATCACCCAAGCCACAAATGGACATGTCAAAGACTCAGGAGAACATATCAATCTGTCCCCCGCAACATACCCATACACAAGTGAACATTGAGGAGAATGCTAGGCACATACAACTACCTGGAGGAACTGTGCCAACTTGAATGTGTATGAAACATGCATGTTGCATTAAACAGCTTTAACATTGTCTCTCTCTCACACACAGGGCAACGTGATGAACATACCCCCAACAATGGGGGGAAGAATCACAGTCAGAGGCTCGGGAGGAACCGGATCCCACCAGCAGCGATGCCTCTCAACACTCAGCGGATGACCCGACCGACCTGGACCCTCTGGTGTCCAAGCCCTTGCAGCACCTGGTTCAGGAACATCTGTGCCAACCACCAACCCTATTCCTGCCACATCACAGGTCACACCCAGGAGCCCTGCCCGCAGTGAACAGAGCCAGTCTGACCAGGAGGGACAAGGTGCGGCGGGCACCCAGGAGGAGGTAGACAACAACGCCACTGCCATCCCTCAGGGGTCCCGTTGACCTGATGTGCCCACAACGGCAGGCCCGGCTCGTGTGGGCAGGGGTGGCGGGAGTGGAGGCAGGCGGAGGCGAGAACCTGACCAGCCAGCTGAAGGGACCGGTATGTCACACATCCGCAACATCATGGAGGCATACCGGCGTGACACCAGGGAAATCAGTCAGGTAGTGGTGACCCTCACAGAGATAAAAAACCAGCAGGCCAAGCAACACACCAGTCAACAACACCAAGGACAGATGGAGGCAAGACTGGCTGAGCTCCTGGCGGTGCAAAGGGACATAAGTCATTCACTCCATCGGATCGCTGACAACATGGGCAACCCTCCCTGTGACACCAGGCGCAGACCAGCACCAGCCACAGGGAGGGAGGAGGAGGAGGATTAGTCCGACGGAGCGTCCCAAACATCGTCAAGGCCTGCATCTGAGGGTCCCCGGAGGAAGGTTGGTCGTCCACGGAAAAGACCGTGAGATGCAGCGGGCCATCCACATCTCCCAGGTCACCTGGCCTGGCACCTGGCCTTCATGTGCGACAGCATCACCTCATTGATTGACATCATCTGCCACATGGACTTGCTGGTCACAGTCTGACCAATGATGCCAAACACTGTGGGCTGGACTCTGATGACTTCAAATGCCAAGGATCCCATCTCCCCCTGTGAACTTTGGATTCTATGGTCCCTGCATTTCCCAATTTTCTGTGCACAAATCACGCCCCAGAGCTCAAATTAAAAAAACTAATACTTGAAATTTCATGTTGCAGTCATTTAGCATGAGTCCACAACATACATGTGGGGATATGTCAAAATATGCCTGAGTGTGGAACTAACTCCAGCCATCCATACACTTGGATCTGAGTTCGGTCGAGGACACACATGGCTCACAATGTATCACAAAATACAGACATGGAGCACAACACTCACCCGTGATGGCCTCAAGCTGCTGAGGGGGGGCTTGCTATATTGCTCTGACAGACCAATATGGAAGAGTTACATGAAGGTGTAGAGGTCATGGGTCATGTTGATGTGCCCGGGGAGGGAGTACCAGGTCTGTTTTGCGTGGTGGGAGAACTATCTCCTGCATGCAGAGGTTATGTGGATGTGATGAATGGTGGCCAGGGCAAGGTGGGCTGCATGGAGTAGGGCCAACGGGGTGTTTGATGACACACGTCCAAGGTCGGTTTGGGTCTGGGGTTGTGGACTGTCTCCTGAGTGTGGTTGAGGAGTCTGAAGGTGATCCTGCAGCACACAATGAGCCATTGTACCTCTCTCAGGTGGACGGTGATGTGGCTGGGGCGGGGGATGTTGCAGATGAGGTGTGCGGATGCACCCTGGATGTGGATAAGTTCTCCTGCATGTTTGCTGTTGTCCTCTGTAGAGGCCGGTGCTGTATTTGAGCCGGCTGCTGTCCTGGACCAGGGGGACGGTCTGTCTTGCCTTGGAGTGGATCTATCTGGGGGTCATCAGCAGTATGTGGAGGGTGTTGCAGCATGAGGTACAGATGTTGGTGAGTTGCATGTTAATTGTGAGCGATGGTTCCATGATGAACACCAGTTTGCCTGCGTGGCCACTGGGTGTTGGTGCAGTGCACAGACCAGTGGGACGCAAGGAGTTGACCCAGCCGTAAGGGGACAATCATCAGATGATGGCCTCTGTCCTGTCCAAGTGCTGCCTCAGATGGCTGATGTTCAGCCATTCATCAACGGATCTCATGCCTTCTTGAAGTTTGGATCTGGCAATGGCTGGCTCTTTGGTGAGTTCGAGGAGCAGCTGGGTGTCAATGGCATACCAGATGATGATGAGGTTGTGTGTGCATGTGATGATGGAGAGGGGGGGTCATGGAGACATTGAAGATCGTCACGCTGAGAGAAGAGCCCTGTGGCATGGGCCAGATGACCCCAGTGTACTACATGTTGCAGGGTGGAGGCAGACTCCCTGTGCCTTGCTGGTGAGCTACTTCCTGATTGAATCCTGGGCCCTCCTCTGGATAACAGTGTTGGAGATGTGTGAGCTGACAGTGTGGTAGCACATGGTGTAGAATGCCATTGAGAGGTCAAGGGTGGTGGGCTCACCATTGTCGAGCAGGGCAAAGTAGTCGTTGGTGGTGTCAATGATGACGGTTGCAGTGGTGTGATTACTGTGTAAAACGGTCTGGTTGCATGTAGGAAATTGGTCAGTTGCTTGTTGAGTGTCTTCCTGGTGACATTTGCTGGGTAGGGAAGTAGGGTGATGTACCAGGAGATCCTGCGGTACTGCCGTCCGTTGTTTAAGAAGGGCCTGGGGCTCTGCTTGCCTCCTGCAGCCATGGAATGTGGATAACTCAAAGGAGACATTCATGACGTGCAGGACGTGGGCTTCAAGGATGGCGAATGATGTGGTTGAGATGTTGTGTGGGAAGGGGCCTGATGGAGAGCCAGAGTGGATGGTGCACATGATCCCGGTTGTGTACTTGCTGCTGACGGGAGTCCATGACCTGAGGGGGGTTTGTCCAGCGGATAATAGTGCTGTCTGCCTCTGTGTGCCAAGGCTGTTGTGTATGGCCATGAGCTTGCAGTGGTACAAAGTAGCAAGGGATGGGATCTGCCTTGCAAGGGTGGGGTGTCTTGGATGGAGATCTGCTGTCAGTTCACTCACAATGCTGATGAGCTCCTTGATGTCGTGTGTTTGGGTGTCTCGGCACTATTTGAAGGATATCCACTTGGCCTTGCTGATGATATGGTGATGGCTGTGTGTGGTGTTTTCCAGGGCTGTAAGGAAAATGATGTCTCTTTGTGTTGCAAGGTTTGCACAAGAGTCCGGCTAGGTCTGTAGGAGTCCAGTAGGTCTGCCTTGTCCCAGTTGCCTTAACTGTTGTTGTGCTTCACAGGAAAGTCCGTCATTGTGGCAAGATTGTTGGATCAGTTGGGCCAGTGTGTGAGTTTGCATGGTGTGGTGGTGGTGTTGTTTTGAGTGTCCCACACAGCTTGTCTGTGGCGACTTACATCAAGTATCTTTGAGGGATCGGTAGCAGGGTGAGTGGCACTGTGTTGCTTGTTGGAGACGTGGATTCAAATGTTGATGGACCAATGATGAATGGTGGTGTGAGTCCCCTCCAGCAAGAAGTTACTGGCCCCCAGCCACATGTAGCCTGTGGAGGTGAGGGCCTGTGTGCAGATGTACGTGTTGATGGCTTAGCGGAATTGTGGATATAGGCCTGCAGATCTGTAGATGAGTGTTACTCCGAGGGTTGCTAGGGAGTTGCTGCGAACCCGGACTTGTGACTCTGAGGGTGTACTTGTGAATAATTAGCAATTCAGCCCCCGGGATAGGTGTTGGAGTTCCTGCGGGTGATCTTGGATCCGTCTGAGATGGCAATGAAGACTAGGGGCCCGATTCACAGAACTAACTTAAGACAAAATCCTAAACTTACTACCATTTTGGTATTCACAGAAGGCACTTACTCATTTTGGTATTCACAGAAGGCACTTACTCATTTCGGTATTCACAGAAGTTAGGAGTCCTAACTTTAGGACTCCTAAATGCCTTCTGTGAATACCGAAAGTCTTAAAATTAGGATTTTTCTCAGTTTAGTAGTAGTATAGTTAGGACTCCTAACTTTAGGACTCCTAAATGCCTTCTGTGAATACCGAAAGTCTGAAAATTAGGATTTTTCTCAATTTAGTAGTCCTAAGTCTAAATTTAGGACTACTAAATTGAGAAAAATCCTAATTTTAAGACTTTCGGTATTCACAGAAGGCATTTAGGAGTCCTAAAGTTAGGAGTCCTAACTATACTACTACTAAACTGAGAAAAATCCTAATTTTAAGACTTTCGGTATTCACAGAAGGCATTTAGGAGTCCTAAAGTTAGGAGTCCTAAACTTAGGACTACTAAATTGAGAAAAATCCTAATTTTAAGACTTTCGGTATTCACAGAAGGCATTTAGGAGTCCTAAAGTTAGGAGTCCTAACTATACTACTACTAAACTGAGAAAAATCCTAATTTTAAGACTTTCGGTATTCACAGAAGGCATTTAGGAGTCCTAAAGTTAGGACTCCTAACTTCTGTGAATACCGAAATGAGTAAGTGCCTTCTGTGAATACCAAAATGAGTAAGTGCCTTCTGTGAATACCAAAATGGTAGTAAGTTTAGGATTTTGTCTTAAGTTAGTTCTGTGAATCGGGCCCGTCATGTGCTGAGGATGCTTTTGTCCAGGTTACTGTCATGAAGGTGATATGTGGGGCTGTAGTGTTGAGGAGGTAACAGAGTCCAATGGCGTGCTGGTGGATGGAGCGGGTGTGGAGTAGGAGGCACATAACCTGGTTGTACTGACAGGGTCTGGTAGGTTGGGCAGCGCTGTGTAGGCAGTTGGAGTACCACACTCAGCATGTGAAGGTGTCGTGTGTGTGCTTAGGGGTTGCCTGATGGCAGGAGGATGATTGTCACAAGGACATTGCTTGGAGAGTGGCTGCAGCATGAGCCTGTTGTGTGACGTGGGTCATGCAAAGACTAGAGGGTTGTGCAATGTGCATGTTGCA
This sequence comes from Triturus cristatus, assembly GCF_964204655.1. Lineage (NCBI taxonomy): Eukaryota > Metazoa > Chordata > Amphibia > Caudata > Salamandridae > Triturus > Triturus cristatus. Next base: position 682,306,773 of record NC_140587.1, read on the forward strand.
GGCGCAGACGGTCCGGCCTTTGGCACGGCGCTGGGGCTACAGTGACACAGAAAAGCTGCTGGCTGCATTACAAATGGGTGGAGGGGGAAGGGTTGAGCATTTTTGAGGCGTGGGGGTTGCAGAATCAGGGCACTCGGAGTGGTGGGCCGCAGGTGAGGCAGCAGCAGGCGGAAGGGGTTCGAAATCATGCAATAATCAACACACAAAGACAAGGAGGTCTGCAAGGCACAGTGCAACAGGTGTATGTCAAGGAAGGAGTGTCAGCTCACTCATGGGTCACTCCTAGAAAGTGTATGATCAATCACCATAAATTACAGCCAGTGTGTCAGGCAACAAAATGCGGGGATGCGCAAAGGAGACACACCATCAGCAGGCATTCACGTCCCGTTGTGGGCAGCAACCTGCATAAATACATACACAACCAGGTACTTCATGCACAATAGAGATCATTAGCCATGAAGCACTGCATGCATGTTGCCAAAGTACACAGACACTCATATGCTCAATCTTTGTCAATTCTGCCATAGATGACGCATTCAAACTGGTAAGAGATCTGCAGTGACCGAGATGAGGTACTTTGAATTGTGCTGAACACCTTTATTCCACATACACATACAAAGGGATATGCCTCCATATTAACAGACTCACAGGTCAGTTGACAGAACATGTGGGACATACGCTGGACCCCTCCTTCACAACACGGATGATGTAAATCCCAATGAACTGGCTCACAAGGTAAGGGATGAGCAAAAGACATCCTGCTGCACACGGAGAGGCTGCAATTCCCCATAGAGCATGTTGTTGTGACGTCCCCCACTATGTCCACCCGTAGCATCTGCAATGTTTCAGAGCCAAGGTACACACACATTGATGCCTTCATCAAACGCCATATTCCACTACAGATGACTGTCAAGAAGGCTGACTATCATGTCATGGGAGTGATGCTACATGTCATATGCTCCATGGTGAGAAGACATGTATGCATGGTACCTCAACATGCACAGAAGCAGTCACCACACATTCCCAACCTGTACCACCACCAAAAAGCCTTGCTGCAATACTTACCCAAACTGACATTTCCACATGTCCGTGCATGGAACGCTGATTCAGCACACGTTGCAATCCACACGAGGAATAGCAGGAGGACAACGATGACACGACCAGACAACAGGTGCACAATAACTGGGAATGACAGACACATGAGAAGTCACCTAAAAAAATTCTCAACGCACACATGGAAGTGTACAAAACATGAACAATGTTGGACACATGTAAATTGCCAATCAAGTCTCTCGGCAAAACTGTGTTGAATGACATCATCACTCGAGTGACACATCAGAACACACATCCAAGTCACTTTGTATTCAGTCAGCTGGACACACACATTGCAACACATGCCACTCAATGCTACAAGCTGCACACTCATAGCCAGTGACTCACCATTATGAGAAGAAGTTGCGTATGAGCTGACTCCGGATATCATCCCCCTCCTCCTCATCATCACTAGCCTCGTGACCAAGCGCTTGATCCTCCACGGGTGGATGCTCCTGCTCATCTGGATCCAGGATGAGTGGCACTGCCTTCTCAACTGCCATGTTGTGCAGCATGCAGCACACAATGAAGATTTTGCAAACCTTCTCCGGGGCATAAGGGAGGGACCCACCTGTCTTGTCCAGGCAACGGAATCGGCTCTTCAGAAGTCCAAACGTCCTTTCAATCACTCGCCTGGTCTGGCCGTGTGCAACGTTGTACCGGTGATCTGCAGCTGTTCTTGGGTTGCGGAGAGGTGTCAGCAGCCATGGCATTTTGGGATAGCCAGAGTCCCCTACATGGAAACATCATGTAAATAAGTGGGTCACGAGATGCCGTAAGAGACAAAGATACCACAACACATAGGACAAAAAGACTATACCCACCAACAAGACATGCTCGTTCGTTGTGCAGCCGCAGAATCATTTGTGGCACCCTGCTACACCTCATGATGTAGGCATTGTGTGCTGATCCAGGAAAACGTGCACAGAAATGTGAAATCAGCATGTTAGCAAGACACATCACAAGGGCATTTATCGAGTGGTAATGTTTGTGGTTGCGATAGGCTTGTTCCTGTGCCTGTGGTGGTACAAAAGCCACATGTGTACCATCAATGGACCCAATTACATGGGGCATCCCACCCAAGGCATAGAAATCCCCCTTGACATCCCTCAACCCCTCTGGAGTCGGAAATTTGATGAATTCATCAAGGTGCTCCAACATGGCTGCTAAAACATCACGCAGGACATGGCTGAACATAGTCTGGGACATCCCACCCACATCAGCTATGGTCAATTGAAACGTACCTGCGGCAAACAAATTTAAGGCTGCCATCACCTTCATCTTGGGGGTCAGCGCAGTAGGATACCTGTGTTGCGGTTGGAGGTGTGGTGCCAGCTTGTTTGTCAGGTCCTCAATCAACTGTTTAGTGAATCTGTAACGGCAGATGCAGGCACGTTCCCTCATGGCACCCAAATCTGGCATTAGTCTTGGGACAGGTGGTGCCCTGCAAAACATAGTTTTGAAGAATGAAGATTGAGAGTCGGCAAACATCAATGTCAATGAACATAGCACATGCTACACTGCTAATACACATCAGGTAACTATGGAGTCGGGTGTGTGCAATACACCGAGGACACAGATGGCAGCTTGCTGGCACTCCTGCAAAATGCTTGATACACCTGTTGATTGTCAAGTCAACATGACATGCGCTGAAATGATTTGGGGGCCATGTACGTGTAGGCACTGGTAGTACACGTACATGTACAACCAGTGCGTACACGTATGTGTACTACCAGTGCCTACACGTATGTATACAACTAGTGCATACACGTACTTGTACACATACGTGTACTACCAGTGCGTACACGTACATGTACAAGTACGTGTACGCGCTAATTGTACTCGTATATGTAGGCACTGGTAGTACACGTACTACCAGTGCATACACATACGTGTACAAGTACGTGTACATGTACGTGCTAGTTGTACTCGTACGTGTAGGCACTGGTAGTACACGTACGTGCACTACCAGTGCCTACACGTACGTGTACAACTAGTGCTTACACGTATGTGTACAAGTACGTGTACGCACTGGTAGTACACATATGTGTACTACCAGTGCCTACACTTACGTGTACTACCAGTGCGTACATGTACGTGTACATGTACGTGTAGGCACTGGTAGTACATGTACCTGTACAACTAGTGCATACATGTATGTGTACAAGTACGTGTACGCCCTGGTAGTACACGTACGTGTACTACCAGTACCTACACGTATGTGTACTACCAGTGCGTACACGTACGTGTAGGCACTGGTAGTACACGTACCAGTACAACTAGTGCGTACACATACGTGTACAAGTACGTGTACGCCCTGGTAGTACATGTACGTGTACTACCATTGCCTACACGTACATGTACTATCAGTGCGTACACGTATGTGTACACTTACGTGTAGGCACAGGTAGTACACGTACGTGTACTACCAGGGCATACACGTACTTGTACACGTACGTGTACGCACTAGTTGTTCAGGTACGTGTACTACCAGTGCCTACACGTACATTTCAAACGCACTGTGCAACTGGTGCCGTAGGGGTACGTGTGAAACGCACCGTACCTGTGTGTGGCTTTCAAAATTACATAGGTGACACATAAGGGACAAGTATTAGGCCCTAAATGCATGCTGGTTGTCATGGATACCGAGTTTTCTCTTCAAAAGTCAGTTGGCCACAAAATACAATGTTGCAAAGTGGTTGTTGACTTGACATGATGCTCTAAATTTGAACGATGCAAATGCTGTCACTGGTGTATGTTTTAAGGGATTGGAGTAAACGTAAGATGCGAATGATTCTGACCAATCACTATGTAAAATGAATGGCCCCCAGCAAGACAGATATAAGGCAGCCAGAATCCATGAGAGGGCACTTGCCTGCACAACTTTCCTGTCGACAACATTGCTGCTGTCTCTGCTTCCCTGGACCATGTCTCGTGCTGTGGAGAGGGCCCAGCCATTCACCCTGGAGGAGAATCAGGCCCTGCTGGACGTCCTCCTCCCACAGTACACCAGCCTGTATGGGAGACCAGGGTAGCAGGTGAGTGCTGAGTCCACTACCTTTGCCTATGCACCTGTTGTGTGACTGTCAATATTGTGTCCAGGTGGGACTGCCATGCAATGTTGTTCAGAGTGTGTCCCGGGCGAGGGGCATGCTTATGTCTCTCATGCAGTGCGTCATGTAGTTCCTGTGTGCATTCCTCACTTGTATGGTGATTACAGTGACTTTCACTGCTATAGTGCATGCGACATTCAGCCTGGCTAATCCTTGGGGGCTTTTATTCATGTTGTCCTGAGGTGATTCAGTGGTCCCCCCGGTGTGACAGGTGACTGTACCCACAGATGTGTATGAGTTGGGTGGACCTGTGGTGAGAGTGTCCAAATGACGTCTACGACCTCATGGATATTGATGTGTGTGAATGTTCCTTGTCATGTGGGTGAGTGTCTATGTGAAGTGTTGCACCACAGCTGCATGTTGAAGGCTACTGATCTAACCATCTGATGTGACAAGTGAGCCGTGCTTTCTGTCTGACTTGCAGAGCTAGCACGACACCTGTGACTCCCCCCAGGCAAATGGCAAATGTGCAGAGTGAGGGTTGTATCCGCTGTAGTCAATGACAGGCCAGTGATCAGTGGCTGGGTGAGTCTGTGTAGTCTGCTGAGGGTGCGTCAGTGGAGTGGGACATGGGACTGCATGGCACGTGCTGCCCATCAGCCTGCTGTTGCATGTGCTGCACAGTGTGTTGCATGTTCATTGAGTGTTTTGCACCCCTCATGCCACCTGTAGACTTTCAATGCCATGTACTGCATTGGCGCTTGCACACAGGCCAATTGCATGTTGTGAATGAGGCTATTCCTGTCAGCATCCTATGCCCTGTTCAACATTTCAAAGATGTTCTAATGTGTGTCTCTGGGACATGGAGCAGGTGTATTGATGTTGTGTCACTTTGTCATCCTGACAGGTAACTGCCTACGAGAAGGGGGTTATCTGGACCAACGTCGTCAAGGCTGTGAGGACTGCGGGGGGCCTGATCGGCAGCTGGCCCAGGTCCGCAAGAGGTGGCAGGACATCCGGTGCTGGACCCGGCGGATCGCCCGGGTCCAGCTCAAGCTCTCTCCACCTCACCCCCACGGCGGCTGCCGACACCTGACCCACCACATGAAACATGTCCTGACGGTGGTCTTCCCTGACCTCGATAGGCAGTTAGAGGAGAGACTGCAGCAAGGAGGGGGTAGGTACATGGCATTTTGTTGTGTTATGTGTCGCCAATTTTAGAAAGTGCTATTTTGCATGAATACACTCCCAGAGTTCATATGTGCAGTGCATTTTCTGTTCCCAAATGTCACCTGGGGATCTTTTTCATCCCTTCGTCTCCTTGACATGTGTCCCCTGGTGTGTGTGTAAACACATTTGCACATGGTCATCTAGGGTGCCAGTACATCTAAGTGCACATTGCTTTCTGCATCATGTGGGAGGGTGGTCTGTGACTTGTGTTGGTACCTTGCCTGTGCCATGACCTGTTCACTATGTAGGGGGTCCATACTTGTTGTCACTGATGCTGATTCTCAACATAGGAGTGTGAGCTTTCAACTGGACACCCTTGCAGCATGCATGAGCAATGTTGTGGCCTCAGACATGATGTGCATGAGTGTGAGATATGCATAGTGCCATGACGGTTGTACATGGTAGAGTCAGCTCATTCCAGGACCATGGAGCAGTGTGCCCACTACAGTCCCCTGAGACACCCATGCCTCCTAATCATGTGTGTCATCCAACACTGTGCACATTCTCTGTGTGTGCTGCATAGGTCTGCCTCTGTGGCATTGTTCCCTGGCCTAGTTTGGATTTGGTTAATGTGTGCTACATGTGTCCACTGGACAGGGATACAACATTTTGCTTGTGCATACTCACACTGGTCAGTGCCTGTGTGGCTATTCACAACAATCTGGTGATGGTTGTTTGTCACAAATATGTGTTGTCAGCCCCACGAGGTGATGTGGTGTCAATGAAGCAATTTTGCAAGCACAGTTGTTGTAACCCTGAATAAGAGGTGTCACTTCTTGATCTGTATAAATCACATTGACTCAGGTATTGGGAGGGGGGTGCGGGAGAGGCATCCATGTGCAACTCTGATTTTTCATTGCCAGGTCTGACTTGTGTGTGAGAATTGCCTGGACTAAAATACACTGGGCAGTGCCCCTGTGATGCTGGCCAGTGCTTAATGTACGTGCTTTGCAGCCTGTGTCATTTTTTTTACCAACAATAATCCTGCTCATAAATTTTTGGCACGTGTGTGGTTCAGATGCGATGCAGTTTGGACTTTGTGTGCTGACATCTGTGTATACATTCAGGCTTGCCATGAGGGTGTCCCCACAGTACAGCTGGTCTTTTTTACCACCCAATTGCAGGCCCATTAGCTTATGCATTGTCCTGGCTGTGGACATGTGTGCCACTCCAGATGACAGGCAGTAGGTCATATGTGTAGCCAACTGTATAATCAGGAGACGGATGGCCTGGTGACAACTGACATGATTCAAGTTGTTACTCTTCATGAATTGTACCTTGGCACTCACAGCACTTGTCAACAGTTGTTCATGTTTCACATGTGGAAATTTGATGATTTGTGTTAAGAACACTAATGTGCCTGCATGCAATATGTCGCACTAGACAGTGCACACAAAAGCACATTGACACTGTCATGGAATAAGCTGGCACCTTTTCAAAGAAGCCACTGTTATAAATAAATGGTGTTGCAGATTCTCCATATACATGTTCCCACGGTGGTCTTGATTTTGTGAGACTCATTAGTTGTCGGTGATACAAACTAACGAGTGTCAAGACCTCCGTGGGCCCATGTATATGTACTTTCTGCAACATCATCTATTTCTAACAGTGGCTCCTCCGAAAAGGTGCCAGCTTCTTCACTGACAGTGTCAATGTACTTTTGTGTGCATTGCCTTGTGCAACATCTTGCATGCAGGCACATCAGTGTTCTTTTCACGAAATGGCCAATTGGCACATCCCAAACATGTAGATTGGTTAAAGTATTGTGAGTCCCAAGGTACCAACATTTGTTCGTTTTGTGTTCCAAGGGACTTACAGGTCTCTGAGTGTGGTGACACCTTGAGTATTGAGGTGTTTTAGTTAACCTTGAGTGCACCACTCCTGTTTATTTCAGGGTAAACAAGAGGTGTCATGACTTCATTGTATTGATGTGCTCGCCGGTTCACAGACACTAGCTTCTCAGTGTATTGCTCATTCAAGTTGTGGCCTTTTGTGTATTGAGTTTCCTGGTGTCAACGTGGCATGGTGGGTCTACCAACTGGGCAGTACAGGGCTTACATATGTGCGGAGTAATCCAGCTGTTACTCATGATGCATTGCCTGATATGCACTGTGACCAATTGTTCTTGTGCTCATGTGTCAGATGTATACAGGTGACTGATGCTTTCTGGTTTCTTCTCCTTGCCCACAGCATCATCATCCACAAGCTAGGGAGACACCAGCATGGACCTTGAGGAGGGACCCAGCAACAGTGCCACCAGTGCTGTGGAGTCAGCAGGAGACAGTGGCACGGAGGGCGAGGGGAGTCAGTTGGAGGACCTGTCCGGAGGCGAGAGCATGTACTACACCGACGGGTCCCAGGCTGACATCCTTGAGAAGGCGAAGGATGCAACAACATCTGGCAGCATCCCACCATCCGTACCCGCCTCCTCCATTGCCATCTCCACCCTCCCAGTTGCTCCAGTCCCTTCTGTCCGTGCACGGTCCCACCGTGTCTCCTTCGGACCAGGCACTGCAGCCCCTGCCCCTGTCACCCCTGCTGCCCTCAGTGAAGAGTCTGTGGACACAATGCACCAGTTGCAGGTTGGTCAAGCATCGATGCTGCATGTCCTCCATGAACACACTAGACTGCTCACACAGTTGGTGTCGTTCGTGGAGGGCATGTCATCAACGATGACTGAGCAAAGCAGGTTTCTGCGGTCCATGGACTCTTCACTGACTGAAGCAGTGTCTCTCCTGCGCCGCTCCGTCCCCCCCTACCCCGGACCCATCCACACTGCCCTCTTCCATGCCTGTCCAAAGCACACACAGACAGTCACAGGCACACACCACAACAGACACATCCAGCACACCCCCAACTAAGGCACAGCGCACACCTCCTGGCACGCACACTCAGGGGGATGTAGTCACACCCACAGGGTCTGGGGGCAAACGGCAGACACGCAGCCACAACCAGAGTCCGCAGTCCTCACGACCCACTTCCTCCAAATCCACTCCCCTTAGCTCCCCTGCCAAGATGTCACCCAAAGAGACCTACATGGCTAGTCTGTCCCTCAGCCCCACTGTGACACTACCCCGCAAGTGGTTGAGGAAGTCTCCGGCCAGGGGAGTTGAGTCCCCCCCCATGTCCACCACCTCCCCCGAGAGTGCTGCACCCCATCCCTCGGACACCCCCCCTCCGTTGGCCCTGGTGTTCCTTCTGGTGCAGGGGTTCCTCTGGACGCCCTGGCAGCAGTGTGCAGCGAGCTGCTCACCACCACCTTTGGCGCTGCCCCATCCCCTGTAGTAGATACTTCCAGCCCTGCACCCACCACACCTACCCAACCCACTCCTGTCCCTGCGGTGCCTGGTACTCCCACTGATAATGCCCACCCCGGTCGACAAACCTTGAGGTGATTTTGTGCAGGCAAGGTAGGGGTGGACACAGTCGCATACGTCCACCCTTGGACTCGAACTATGGACTGGCCATTGGCCTTTGTAAATAGTGTATTCTAACATTTTTTTTGTGTGTGCTGAATAAAGCCTTTTCATTTAGTTTCCACACTATTGCATTTCAGGTACTTGATGTTGGCGATCCGGCCCATGAAGTTGGCGTTCTGGTAATGTGTTAGGGTTCTGAGAAATGTTTTAGTATGATGGTCATGAGGTGGACCATGGTATCTGTGTGCCATCACAATGTCTCTGAAAATATGAATTGGTAGTGTGTGTTCCTTTGGATTGTGAGACATTGTCCCAAGGAGTGTTCCTTCCTCTGTGGCACCTGACATGTTCCCTGCAAACAGTTGCACAATTGTTGTGCTGACCTGTGTCAACATATCCTTTGTTGGTGATGGATCCCTTCAACAATGACCATGCATGCTCACCGATGTCTCCTGCTGAATCGTCTGTGCCATCCTTGCCAGTCACTGTACTTGTGTTTTGTGTATATAAGAATGGCATCAGGGACCAATTGCCGCTTTTTAGCACTATGCATGTGTGTAATCACGGCCTAACACACAAATGGCACATGTAATGCAGTGTATTTGGGCACCTGACTCACAATTGTGGGCATTGTATCTAGTCGCAGTGAACTCTATTCCTTACATGAGAGACGACATCTGGGTGGCTGGACCAGCACCTGGACATTCCTATCACTCCTGTGATGTGTGTGACAGTGTGTGTTCCCCTTGGCTAACTTATTTTAGTATGCATTTCCTGACTATACAGTCTGTTGGCATGAAATCAGGGTGTTTATTGTGGGGCATCTGCCATGGGTGGGTATGCATGTGTTGTATGTCCTCACACCCACATTTGGTGTGTCATGCAGTGTGTGAATGACATCATCCTCCTGGGAGTGGGGCACTGTTGGGAGTCCTCTGCACCCACCCCTCATATCTCTGTCCACTGCTGGTAGTGATATGCACCCACCCCTCATATGTCTGGACACTGCTGGGAGTCCTCTGCACCCACCCCTCATATGTCTGTCCACTGCTGGGAGTCCTCTGCACCCACCCCTCATATGTCTGGGCACTGCTGGGAGTCCTCTGCACCCACCCCTCATATGTCTGTCCACTGCTGGGAGTCCTCTGCCCCCACCCCTCATATGTCTGGGCACTGCTGGGAGTCCTCTGCATCCACCCCTCATATGTCTGGGCACTGCTGGGAGACCTCTGCACCCACCCCATATATGTCTGTCCACTGCTGGTAGTGATATGCACCCACCCCCCATAGGTCTGTCCACTGCTGGTAGTGATATGCACCCATCCCTCATATGTCTGTCCACTGCTGGAAGTCCTCTGCACCCACTCCTCATATGTCTGGGCACTGCTGTGAGTCCTCTACACCCACCCCCATATCTCTGTCCACTGCTGGTAGTGATATGCACCCACCCCTCATATGTCTGGGCACTGATGGGAGTCCTCTGCACCCACCCCTCATATGTCTGGACACTGCTGGGAGCCCTCTGCACCCACCCCTCATATGTCTGGGCACTGATGTGAGTCCTCTGCACCCACCCCCATATCACTGTCCACTGCTGGTAGTGATATGCACCCACCCCTCATATGTCTGGACACTGCTGGTAGTGATATGCACCCACCCCTCATATGTCTGAGCACTGCTGGGAGTCCTCCGCACCCACCCCTCATATGCCTGTCCACTGCTGGGAGTCCTCTGCACCCACCCCTCATATGTCTGTCCACTGCTGGGAGTCCTCTGCACCCACCCCTCATATGTCTGGGCACTGCTTGGAATCCTCTGCACCCACCCCTCATATGTCTGTCCACTGCTGTGAGTCCTGTGCACCCACCCCCATATCTCTGTCCACTGCTGGTAGTGATATGCACCCACCCCTCATATGTCTGGACACTGCTGGTAGTGATATGCACCCACCCCTCCCTCATATGTCTGTCCACTGCTGGGAGTCCTCTGCACCCATCCCTCATATGTCTGGGCACTGCCGTGAGTCCTCTGCACCCATTCCCTAACTCTGTCCACTGCTGGTAGTGAGATGCACCCACCCTCATATGTCTGTCCACTGCTGGTAGTGATATGCACCCACCCCTCATATGTCTGGACACTGCTGGGAGTCCTCTGCACCCACCCCTCATATGTCTGGACACTGCTGGTAGTTATATGCACCCACCCCTCATATGTCTGTCCACTGCTGGTTGTGATATGCACCCACCCCTCACATGTCTGGGCACTGCTGGGAGTCCTCTGCACCCACCCCTCATATGTCTGTCCACTGCTGGGAGTCCTCTGCACCCACCCCTCATATGTCTGTCCACTGCTGGGAGGCCTCTGCACCCACCCACGCACCCCCTTGGAGCTGTACACTGCTGGTCAGGACCTACACACACAACAATTTGGAGGTAACATGCTGGGCCAATCCTCTATGCCCACATTCCTGGTGTGTGTACGCTTCGTAATCAATTTTTCCTGCTGCTGTAACGGGGTACTTGTGGTACGGACCGTACCCACGCATGTATGCATGGGTACGGTCCGTACCTGAGTACTCATGGGGCCGTAGGGGTACGCACCGTACCCACGCATGTTTGCGTGGGTACAGTCCGTACCTGAGTACTCATGGGGCCATAGGGGTACGCACCTTACCCACCTATTAATGCGTGGGTATGGTCCGTACCACTGTTGTCATGGTGTCGTAGAGGTACATATGGTACGCACCGGTCCGTACCTGAGTACTCATACGGCCTTAGGGGTACGCACCGTACCCACGTATTGATGCGTGGGTACGGTCCGTACCACTGTTGTCATGGTGCCGTAGGGGTACGTATGGTATGCACCGTAGCCACGCATTCATGCGTGGGTACGGTCTGTACCTGAGTACTCATTGGGCCGTAGGGGTACGCACCGTACCCACGTATTAATGAGTGGGTACGGTCCGTACCACTGTTGTCAAGGCGTGGTAGGGGTCCGTGTGGTATGCACTGTACCCACTAATTCATGCATGGGTACGGCCCGTACCACTGTTGTCATGGTGCCGTAGGGGTACGTGTGGTACGCATCGGTCCGTACCTGAGTACTCATGCGGCCTTAGGGGTACGCACCGTACCCACGTATTGATGCGTGGGTACGGTCCGTACCACTGTTGTCATGGTGCCGTAGGGGTACGTATGGTATGCACCGTAGCCATGCATTCATGCGTGGGTACGGTCTGTACCTGAGTACTCATGGGGCCGTAGGGGTACGCACCGTACCCACGTATTAATGAGTGGGTACTGTCCGTACCACTGTTGTCAAGGTGCCGTAGGGGTACGTGTGGTATGCACTGTACCCACTAATTCATGCGTGGGTACGGTCCGTACCACTGTTGTCATGGCGCCGTAGGGGTACGTGTGGTATGCACCGTACCCACGCATGTTGTTCTCACCTTCTGCGGCATGTTCGTCGGGTGCGGTGCACCAGGTCGTAGGCCAAGAGGACCGGGATAACACGTACAATGGGGTTCATGGCTGTACGTCGCGTACCGGGGCTCCGTGGCGTAGCGGTTCGCATCTGACTCTGCTTTTCCGGCTGTGTTTGGCTCCCGTAACGAAAGAGCCATACGGAGTGACGTCGCTGTGAATCGTGCTTGCTGGGCCGGAAAACGCTGGTGAAATACGTACTGACGTCGCGTGCAAGCATTTCCGGATCGGAATCATGGGTATTTTTTTGCTGTACGGTCTTTTGTATGATTCGTACAGAAAAAGGCTTTCTGTACGAATCGTACTTCCTAGGTTGTGAAATTAGTAATTAGTTTACCTGGTACGAGTCGTATGGAGAAAACGCTCCGTACAACTATTCGTAGGGCCTTTTTACAGGATCAGAATCGACCCCCCTGTGAGTAATATTTTTCTCTAAGATTTGCAACAGAGAATAAAAGAAACCAAGTGACTCAGCTGGATTTTACAATGTGTATAATAGTCAAATCAAATGGCCCAAAAGTGGTGCAAATTAGAGTTTATAGATTTCTGAAAGTTCATTCAGCCCATTGACTGCCTTATTGAATTTTATAATGAGCATCACTCCACAAGAAAGTTTACTTGAGAGAAATGTCAAATCCAAGATGGATAGGATTGTTTATTTGAAGGATTGACCAATTGGGGGAATAATCGCGTATCAGGGATGTCCCTGCCTGCCTGGTCTCCCTTGACACTGAGAAGGTGTTTGATCACGTGGACTAGAGCTTTCTCCGGGCGGTTCTCCAGAAGATTGGCTTGTGTCCTGGCTTTATTTCTAAACTGATGACCCCCTATGCGAACCCTACCACTTGCATTCGGTTCAATGGCTCTACCACTGCTCCTATCTCTATCCGCCGAGGCACTTGTCAGGGGTGCCTGCTTTCTCCTTTATTATTTGCACTTGCCCTTAGCTATACGCCATAATCAGAATATACGGGGTATCCATATGGGGGCACTGAACATAAGGCTTCCCTCTTTGCCGATGATCTGCTTCTGTCCTTGTCATCTCCGTCGACCTCCCTCCCCGCGGTGGCTGATCTCTTGGGGTCCTTTGAGGCCGTTTCTGGCTATCGGATTAATCTAGCGAAATCCCATGCTCATAATCTTACGCTTCTGGCCTCAGATGTCCAGGGATTGCAAGACCTGCTGCCGGTGCAGTGGACTGATGAGTCAATTCGCTATTTTGCCCTGGATCTTACTCCTACACTCGCTTCTTGGTCTGCCTCTAATTGGCCTATATACCAGAAATCTATTTGCGTCAAGATGCGTAGATGGGAAGGCCTTCCCTGGCGTGGTTGGGGTGCCGTAATGACGTTAAAATGTCCCTCCTCCCCAAAGTCCTTTACCTGTACCAGTCTCTTCCTACTCCCATTCGACACACTAACATCCTGGCTCTACAACATGATTTTACTAAGTTCATCTGGGGGAAATCCCGCCCGCTTCTCTCATAAAATACTCATGCTCCCCAGATCTCAGGGTGGTCTGGCCGGTCCCAATTTACTCAAATATTATTGGGCTTGTCATCTCCGGTTTTTATCAGAATGGACGTTCCTGAAAGCGAGAAACACTGGTTTCTCATGGACCGTGCAGTGGCTTGTAGACCATTGTGGGATTTGGACTGGCTCCCATGAGAGGCGCGTCCTCGCAGTGCCTACTTGGCGACTCCGTCGAGAACGGAGTGGAACATATTTTCCATCTCACAGATAGCGCGTGTCTGCAATATTGTCAATTGCGTCATTGGCTCTCTTCCACAATGTACTCTCGAGAGGTGACTGGACAGTTGACCCCCTTTGAGTCTCTGGTGCGTAGATTTGAGGGGTCTAGGGGCCTAATCTCCAAAACCTACTCAGTCCTTCAACATTCTCGACAGCTTCTGCTTCATGGCTACCAGGCGTGTTGGGGCTCCGATCTGGCAGCTGACATCTCCCCGGAACAGTGGTGTCGCTTGTGGAGGGACATCCCTAGGGCGTACCGGAGCATTCATCAGCGCGAATCTGCATATAAACTGATGACGCAATGGCATTATACCCCTACCCGTCTCCATCAGATGTTTCCGAACACTCCTCAACTTGCTGGCATTCCCGGGTAGATAGAGGGAACTTCCTGTACATTTGGTGGTCTTGCCCAGGTCTTACCATGTTCTGGAAGGTGGTCCTCAGTCACATCAAAGAGGTGGTGGGTTTTCCGGTTCCTTCTACTCCATCCCTAGCGATTCTGCGCATCTGGCCCAGCACGCCGAAGGCCATGACTTTGTCAGACTGGTATTTAATTCTCCACTTATTGGGAGAGGCGAGACAGTCCATTGCCTCCTTCTGGAAGCGACCCCACCCTCCTCCTATTGCTGCGTGGGTTCTCCGGCTGTGGGATACCCTGTGCCTGAAACTGCTTACAGCCAGCCTCACTCACACTGCCACACGCTTTAACTGCATCTGGTGTCCACTCACACACTATCTCACTAAAACTGAACACTCCCACCTGATGCCCCCTAGACTGCGGGCACGATAGTTGTTCGAAGACCCTCTGAGGCCCTCCTCTCGTGGCCTGAGACCGGTCTCCCCGGAGTAACCTGCTTGGTCTGTCAGGTGGACCCTTCTGACCTTGCGACTACTGACCCCCACTCTGGGTTCCGGCCCTTCCGCCTCCTCCCTATCTCCTTGGCGCATCCTCTAATGTTCTTTTTTCCCTTCTCTTCCACTCTGGGGGGTGCCTTTTTAGTTGTTTTCTTCTTTTTCTTTCTGTCCTTACCTCCCTCAGGTTCTTTATTTTGTCTCTTTATTGTTGTATGATGTTCTTTGTTTCATCCATAGCAAAGTATATTGATATTGTCTCAATACTAATTGTATCTTTCATGTGGGCAGAGGGCCTCACCGCATCTGGACTTTGCTTGTATTGACTAACTATCTGACTCATTGGCTGTGTTGCTTTGTTAGCCTTCTTTTGGGCAATGGACCTTTAGCTGAGCCTCTGCCTTTTAGTCCCTTCCATAACTCTCCCCTTGGGAGTGGCGAGAGCTTTCTTTTTGATGTTATCACTTGTGTTCTGGGAAGTGTCTGTACCTTCACTACATTTGTGTTTTGTAGTCTAATGAGCCGGTTTTATCCCTCTGCAGAAGCCCAGCGCTGATTGCTTATTCCATAACCCAACTTTTGCTACCCTCCCGCTCCTGCCTACCATTTTCTGCGACATGTATCATTTTCTATTTGTTTGAATTCAATAAACAGATATTAAACAAAAAAAACTATTGTTGGGGAGGCAGGCAGCCATCATCAGTCTAAAGAAAATCATTGGCGAAAGGCAACATTTTGGGGGTATTTCAGAAAAGCACACATTATCATAGTTATCCTTGACACTGAGTGGACTACTTTGTGTGAGCATATGCTCCTTGTGACAGAACTGCATGCTGTAACCCAAAGTAAAGTCAGCCAGTGGTTAAAGTGCACTAACCCACTGCCCCATGAGACATACTGTGGTGACTGCAGTGGTGGCAAGAAATATGTGAACAACAGACATGGATGAAGTGTAGCTGAAATCTCTAAAAATAATGTTATGCACATAATTGCAGTAAAATCAAAAAGCTAACATCTGACCTAAAAAGGGCAATCAGTCTAGCTTTGGCTTGCACCCTTTTGGCTTTGCTAATGCTTTTTTGTAATAGTTATATAAAATGTTCTTACAAATAGAGAGCCTTGTCAAAGGCAGATAGATAGAAAGGGTTGCTAAGACAGACAGACATGCTTCAAAAGACAGATCGAGATATCGTGTTTCATAGATAGAAAGATAGATCAGGAAATTGGATCAAACGGCAGTGCACAATTTAGTAATATAATAGTTAAATGTCTATACAAGAAGAAAGGCAATAGCACTGAAAGCACACTAGAAAGCCATACAGCTTGGACATAAAGACAAAATTGGTTTCCAAATTTAACTGTGGTGCTACATTAAAATACATACCAGCATGATATACAGGTGTGCTGTTAGAAATTCACTACATTGTGTCATGAAGAGCAGTTTCAAATCAACACAATTTGGCATGGTGTGAAATAGCAGCAGTCAGATGAAGAAAGGCCATGCCGAAAAACATTTTACAACATCATCAGCATGAGACATGAACTGATAAAGCTGGAGTGTGTACTGTGGTCAACATGGAAGAGTTGCTAGAAAGCTATCACATCAGGCTCCAGATTCAAGGGCAAAACCAAAGTAATAAAGTAAAAACAAAACCATTGGCACTGAGGAGAACTAAATTGTGTTTGGATGCTCTCATTTTCAAAGGGCAAAATGCAGTCACTCAAAGTGTCGTTTTCCAGGAGTGGGCTTTCCCCATGCTGTATACTGTGGTGGGTGGAAGCAAAATGTGAGTGAAACAAAAAGACAGCTTGCTGAAAGCCTCTGTCACTAAAAAAATAAACATATTTGTATATTTAAATCAAAAGAGGTCTTTACTAAATCCAGACATAACAAGCATTGGCATAGCCAATAGGTCTCGCCTATGGGACCTTATAAGTATTTAGTTCTGCAGCACAATATCCTTACTGCAACAACATTAACTCTTGCATGGCTAAACACTGATAATGTCCCAAAGGCGAGACCTATTTGCAATGCCAATGCTTGTTTCTGATAGCTGCTCCATCAGTTTTTTGCCCCTTGTTCTCTAAGGTTGTCCAACACCAGAGGTGCCTCTTGGGGTGTGAGTTGATTGTTCAAGAGTTTGGTTCCATTTAGAACACACAAGCAGAGTCCATCCCATTATACGCTGACATGCTACAGACACTTCAATTTTCCTCTGGCTTTCCAGAAGCATGGCTTGCTGGGAAAATCTTGACAGATCAGTCCAACTCTGGGTACAAAGCCAGCTGTTGGCATGGACGCTAAACCTGAGATCAAAACAATCTTCAAGGATTTCGTGACTTTGTTTGAGGTTCACAATATGATTCAACATAGAGAACTGAAGAAAAGAATATGGACACCAAGGAAGCGAGGAGAATATGGCATTATAATCTCTGAAACACAAGTTCTTCCTGACTCAGAAACTTAACAAGGTTATGTTGAACTAGATCTCTTCAACAAAGTAGTAGATGGGCCTGACAGCGGGGCTAAGCTAAATTGTGTCTCCTGATTGAGTCACTGGGCTTGGAGAAAATTCCTAGATCTGTCTAGATAACATTTCTGATCGTTAAGTTTTTGGTCTGGGCCACTTAAAATATGGCCACTGGAATTATGTAATTTCACGGCTGCAGAGTTTTCCCTCAAAAATTTGGATTGGCAATACTTGCCACTTAATCCACTATCTGATACATAATTTGTGAATGTCAATACATACTTTGTTTCTAGCTCAAACCGGAAAAAGTTGGTAAACTTTTCTGCACAAAGTGCAGAGGAGCTTCCAAAGCAGCAAAGATTAACTGGGCAACTTCCACCTGCTGATTGGTGCTTTCAGAAATGAAAGGCAGGAGAAGTTTGTTCTAAAGGTGTACACCCAATCAATGGACTGGGGTGGGAGGAGGTTAATTGTCTGCCATGGGAAACAAAAGCAAACTAAATTGAACAAAATAGACTCACACATCCCTTTTTGTCATACAATATTTTGTTTTTTGCTAATCATGGAAATAAATGTTTACATCGGTATTGCGGAGCAGCAGTTATTTCATGAGTGCCATCCGAGTTTGGGAGAATTTAACATGTTTGCTTCTCTCTTCATGTATTTGAGTGTTTTATAAACAGGCACCTACATGTATATGCCATACCATGCAATCCTTTTATACATGTGTATTGTGGACAACAAGTGCAGAGAGTGTTTGATGACTGGCACCTTCAGAGAAACAGAAAAAACAATAAAACAGAGTGAATTATGATTTAGCGCAGGTGTTGATAATCCATATTTACTGAACTTCATGGCTGATTTGCTTTTCGCTTTTATCTAGTGGTTGTTTGATTCAATCTCTAGCCCTGATCTAATCTGTTTTGGATTAATTCTATTTTTGATGCAATCAATGTGAAGGTTTTTGCAGTGATACTGACAATATCACGATACCCTAAAGTGCAAAAGTATAAAAGAGGTGCGTGGAATATTAAAAAGAATACTAGCCTGAAGAATTCATGCTGGTTATACATGTCCATCATTTTGTCCAGATAAATCTCCATACATGAGAGGTGTATGTGTAGACATGAGCTGCAGGTTCGCCCAGCTTAGCTCAAAATGCACCTCTGGCGAGGCCTTGTCAGGCCAAAATCCTACAATGCTGATTTTGGGTGCTATCATGGCTGATTTGCAAATCATTAATCCAATTCTGTAACAACATAGACAAGCTACAAATGATGGAATGGAATGCTGGCGATGGAATGGAATGCTGGCGAATGGAAGGGCGCTTGCTGAAGCATTTGCATCCATCGCTCTTTGGTCCTTGGGGCAGTAGGAGTGCATGAACTCAGCAAAGGCTTCCAGTCAGCCCATCACCAGCTGACACCTCTCGCTGGCTCTCTTCCTGACACACAGATGAGGGCTGCAGATAGATCATCTTCAAGGGGTTGGCTCGGCCGTGGAAGAGCTCCACATATTCCTTGTAAACATCTCAAGCAGCTCCAGGGAGCAGAGAGAGGCCTGGCTGGCCGCCGCCAGTAAGACTTGAATTATTCCGCACACGGCTTCACTTTAAAAATAATGTTCCTAAAATGCCCCGTGCTTTTTCCATGTTAGCTTCGGCATCCTTCCCCCTGCCAGCCAATTCTATCCATATCAGATTGCTATCTGCCCGCAGGTCTGGCGCTGACTGAGGGGGGACACCTCCATGATCCGGAGAGCACTGCCTGCGCCTCTCAGCTGAGCCTGGCGCCAGGGGTAGCTTCACAGCAACGATTGTCAGCGCTCCAAGGGTGTGGCTTCAGTGCAAGGTCAGGACTATCAGAGCTCCAATGGTGTCGCTTCAGTGCAAGGATTATCAGAGCTCCAAGCAAAATAGTATTTTGTCCTTTGAGTGCTCCCCCGCCCATGCGACAAGACTGTCTTTGAAAGCTTTTTTAGCTATCTGGGGCACTCTTGTGCTAGTGCCATGGGTCATCTACCAACAGATGCCATAATAAGGTGCCAGCCCTGATGACGTATTTGTAGTTCAGTTTTCCCCAAAAGGTAGGGGTGTAGCTGTCATGTGCAAATCCCTGACGTGCTGCACATGCTGCTTGACTCGGAGACACGAAAGCAATGAATTCTACCTTGCTCAGGGAAGTTGTATGCGCCCTAAAGCGTTGCAATAACCAGGCGAGGGGTGCATGAGTCTCTGTCAAAATACACACCATCGCAAGGGGGTGGTGGGTGTGTGGAGAGGGCTACACTCCCTCCTGAAGGTGAGCTTGTCATGTGTGAAATAAATCTAGCCAGGACTTTCAAAACCCATAAAAACGCAGGAACCCTCTTTCAATGCAACGGCAGGGGGTCCTGTCAGCATCTCATCGCCTCGACCAGCAGTCTGAAGGAGCATTGCGTCATAAATAGGACATTCTGATTTTGGCAGATTTACGTCACCTGGTTCTACCGCACAGATAATTAATAACACCCCACCCCTATAATATACCAGCTAGGATATGCAGCGGGGCAATGAAGGTGTTTGTGCAAATGTGAAACGCGATAACAGCGCGCCCTTATTTTCACTTTACCTAATTCACGAAGGGCACTTGCCAATCCACAGCATGGTGGGAGTTTGCGCTCACTGAGGCTCATAGTTGTCCTTATATGACACACATTCCTGTAGGCTTGCAAGCCCAATCTGATCACAGGGAGAGAGGGGAAGCCCTGCTAGGGTGCCAGACAATGGGCTGCTTGTGAAACTGGAAGGGCCAGGGCAGCCTCCTCCCTCCCAGTCCCAATAGCTACCATGACGGATCAGCGTAACATTTTCTAATAGGCACATGCGTGATTCGCTGCTGCGGAGAAAAGGAATCCTGCTGGCGAACGGCCAGGCCCTGAAACGCTGGGCGTTATCACCACTCCCCCCCCCCCCCCCCGTGGCCGCGAGAATGGAGCGGTCTGAGGAACACGCATCCTGCCTGAACCTGCGATGCCGGAGTTCTAGCACCTTTGTCTGAGCCTGGGAGATTTGTTTTCAATTTTCCACCCCTGTCCCTTTCCAGCAACATTCTAGTCATAATATGATTTTGAATCTTCTTGGAAGAAGAGTCAAGACGGAAAAAGGTCACAACGTGGAAGGCAGAAGTAAAACAAGCATTTGCAATGTAATCAGTCCGATTGCATTGCAAATGCTTACGTTTAAAACTGAGCACGGCGCCGCTTCACGGACCCTGTGCTCGGTTTCTTTATATATTTCTTAACTTCAACACTGAGAGTGGTGTCCTTGAAGCAGGCGCTACGCTCAGTGCTAAAGTTACGAAATATATAAATAAACTGTGCGCGGTGTCCGTGAAGCGGCGCCACGCTCTGTTTCCTAAAGGTAAACGAGTGAGACTCGTTTTGGGAAATTTAGCACACCTCTACTAGACTATAGGAAAAAATGGTCAATAACAAAGAAGGTGTTGGGCAGCCTGGCAGTCATCAGGCAGTGCCCTATCTCAGATCAGACTAAACAGTCTTCCTGCTCCCCCATCCCCCAAACCTCACCAGGGGGCAGAAATCCCACTAGCTAGCAAAGACTATATTGACTTTGAATGGTCTTTGCTTAAACATAAGTGGGGCAATGCTTTTTTCAGGGGAGGTGTGGGAACATTATAGTAATCATATTTGTGGATCCCTGCTGATTCTAAAACCTTTCCTCACACAAATATGAGGCAAAAGTCTGGACAAGAACATGTAATGGGATCCATGGAAACCACCATGGGCTCCTTTGGGTGCCAAGTTTTAAGAAATGTCTGGGCTTTTTAGGTTTTTCGGTGGCAAGAATTTGATGTTGTCATGTTGTGTTTAGTGCCCTTTCCCGTCGTGGGTGATAGGCCCTCTCACACAAGGAGAGCACTGTTTTTCTCAGATGTGTGGAAGAACATAATAGTAGAACATTTGTTATTACCATTTGTATTTCTCTCTATTTTTGGCTTCCAAATGTAAGCCAGTGTGCAATAAAGAACGCAGTTTACAATTTGCCCTCTGACTCATATGAAAGTATGGTTAACCCAAAATTCAGAGGTGTACAAATACATACTATTCCTAAACTTGGTGATTTGTGCACAGTTCAAAAATATATAGTTTGCTCCATACCCACTTTTCATTCTTTAGATTTTATAACATGAATTCTGCATGGTTGATTCACTATGAAAAATCATTGGAAGCAGCAATTCATTTGTTAGCTCCGGCTATCACATGTTTTTGAACAACCATAAATACTATGGGCCTTATTTATGAGGCCTTGCGACACCTCTGTGCCACTGTTGCATCAACTTTTGCAACGCACCAGCAGTGTAAAAAATACACCACTTTGCGACATATTCACAAAGTGACGCAGCTAAGCAGATGTGCCACTTTGTAGAGCCCTGCGCTACATTATTCCTGCGTCAGGTATAATGTAGCACAGGGTGGGTGTTCCTCTGTAAAAAACCTTGTAGAAGTGGCGCAGTAAAATCTATCAGATTTCACTGCATCACTTCTAGGATGCCATTGCGTCAAAACCTTAAGTCTGCCTCACAGCAGACATAAGACTGATGATGCAAGCCCTTTTACATGGGGCTCGCCCCGTTTGAAAGAACATATTGCTGGAGTTGTGTCTGTTTTCAGACAACCCCCAGCAATGCATCACATTTGCGCCTACAGATACGTCAGACTGAAGTATCTGTAACTCCTTTGGACATTAAATATGGCACTTCCATCAAGTCGCAAGGAGGGCACAGTGAAAACTTTTGCAGCGCTGTATTGTCGCAGAGTGCAACAGTTTTCATAAATGAGGCACTATGGGCCTCATGTAGGTAGCGAAATACCGGTCGGTAACGGCCGATTTTCGGTAAATATGCCGTTACCGACCGGTATTCAGACAAGTGAGATGTAGGAGTCCAAAAACCACTTTTCGGTAAATATGAGGCGGTAAATACCGATTCATAGTTACCGAATTCTAAAATACCGATTCATATTTACCGAATACATAATTAACGAATCGGTAAATATGAAGTGGTAAATATGAAGTGGTAAAAATTTAAAATGACATGTAGGAGCAGTCGGTAATTAAGAAATCCAGGAAAATCGGTAAATAAGAGTCGGTAATTAACACGGATTGAAAGCAGGTGGTAACCATCAACAATGCACATAAGCAATCCCAAAATGCAACAGCGTGGACAACATGGCCGCCATGTACGTCATTGCAAGGCGCCTACGTCTACAGGCAGCAGGACTGAGGGTGTGGCGACGGGAGGAACAAATCTACAGACAGCGCATCACACCATTCCAGCTGACTGATGCAGAGATACATGAGAGGTACAGGCTACACCCCGAAACCATCATGGACCTGATAAGGGACCTGCACCCACTCCTGGACCAGCCAACAAGAAGGGCGCACGCCATACCACCACATGTGCAGGTGCTCTGCAGCCTACATCTACTGGCATCCGGCAGTTATCAGGTGGTGATAGCTGCGGTGGGTGGTGTATCCCAGAGTTGCCTGTCCCGTTTCTTCAGGAAGTTCCTGGATGCCATGATGCAGAGAATGCACCACTACATAAGCTTCCCAAACACACAGGCTGCACTGCAGAAAACAAAAACAGACTTTTATCACATGGCACAGTTCCCCCATGTCATCGGCTGTATTGATGGTACACACATCCCAATCTGTCCACCAGCTGATACAGAGCACATCTACAGGAACAGGAAGTCCACCCACTCCATCAATGTGCAGGTGATCTGTGATGCAGGGAACATCATCACAGATATTGTTGCAAAGTTTCCTGGGAGCACCCACGACTCTTACATCTTCCAGAATAGTGGGATCTACACACGACTGAGTGCCGGCGAATTCGGAGAGGGATACCTGCTGGGTAAGTAACAGTGACGCCCCTTGAAACCTGCAAATCAGAGTGTATAGAGGCATGTAACTGATGGTTCCCTCTTACTCATCCAGGCGACAGTGCATATGCATGCCGTTCATTCATCCTCACTCCCTACCTACACCCAGCAACCCAGAGTGAGAGACGATACAACGTGGCCCACAAAACAACACGCAATGTGGTGGAGCGCACGTTTGGACTACTGAAGAGCAGGTTCCGCTGCCTCCACAAGAGCGGAGGCGCACGCCAGTACAAACCCATCACCTGCTGCAAGATTATTGCCACTTGTGCAATGCTGCACAACCTTGCCACGAAAAAAGGTACAGATGTGGAACTAACATATTTTGAGGACAACGAGGATGAGTCAGGCCAGCCAGAGGGCAGCGCAGCTAGAGTGCCAACTGCAATCGATGGGAGAGAGAGACGGGCAGAGATCACATGCAACTATTTCTGAGTAAGTGAGGGGACACAGCGAGTTGTGAGAAGTCAAGACGTAGTTTAATGTGGCACCACGCCATGAACACATGAACAGGCCAATCTGGCAATATACCATCTATACAAGGAGTATGTCCAGGGTTACGTCACCCAATGGGAAGTGGCTAAGCAGGGCCACATCAATGTTTGCGCATATGCGCTGCAGTGGTGGATTGCACGGCCTGTGCATCCTCACTAGAGCCAACCCCAAGCCGCCTGCTGCTCCTGCGTGCTTCGGGGACGGGGGGTGTGATGCTGCTGCTGGTGTCGATGCTCTCCGCAGCATCCCCTGCAGCAGTTGTCGACGCCTGACTAGTCAATAGCACCCCTAGTGCACTTGTCACCTGCACCATCCCCCGAGACAGGTCGCTGCATCACTGTGTTAGGCCCTCCTGCATCGTCACAGAGCGCCGGCAAAGTAGGGAAGTCGCAGTTGCCAGACGGTTGAGTGCCCTGCTGGTAGTGTCCCTTCTCTGGCGTTCCCGGCGCCGTGCTTCGATGTCAGCATCTAATTTGCTGCACAACTGCTGGATTGACTGGGACATGTCCCGAATGCCCGCAGCCATGCCGCCAATGTTTGTGTCCATGTTGACTAAGCTTGTCTTCATCACCCGCATGTGCCTCTGGACTGACATAACTGCCTTTGATTGCAGGCGCTGTTGCTTCAACATTTGGCCCTCGAGCCCCAAGAAGACACCATGGCCGTCAGTGGGTGCTGGTGGACTCTGGACACGCGACCTGCGGCGCCCTCTTGCTCCCGTCTGTGCTGCCTGTGAGGTGTGGGGCACAGTGGGATGGCTCCCTTCCTGGGGCCCGGTGCGGTCTTCTGGGCCCATGCTGTCGTCTGACGAGGTGTCGAAGGCTCGTAGCCTGGCTGCTGGACGCCTCCTCATTCTCACACCTGCAAGCGGAGATGTGGCCGGTGATTCGAACATGAGTGGCGATGCTGGCTGTGGTTGTGGTGATGCTGGCTCTCGGTGAGGTGATGCTGGCTCTGTGTGCGGCGAGGCTGGCTGTGTTGGTGGTGCGGCTGCAAGTGGGCCTGCTCCCTGGTCTGAACTCGTGCTGGCTAGAGGTGATTTTTGTGGCCGGTGTGCCGTCTCCCCTGCAGCATGCCCTGTACTGCATGATGTCACATCTGTGGACAGAAAAACAACATTGGCTCAGTGTCCCCGAAGGGCTGCATTGCAAGCGTCACAATAAATCATTTCACATTCCAATCTGTCCTCTGTCTCCTTGTGCCTCGAGTGCGTGACATGCCTTGTTGCCCTGTAACATTTACGTCATGGTTAGTGTTGCCCTGACTACATCTCCCGGAATGCATTGCCTGTCTGCACTGACACGTGTGGACTGCAGTGTGATTCTCGTTTCACAATGGGGGATGTGGGATAGGGGTAGGGGAGGCTACATTGCTGTGCTTTCGTCTTACCTTGGTGTGTTGCGGCTCTGGCAGAGCTGTCGGCGTCCCCAAGACCCACGACGCTCTCTTGCTCGATTGTGGCCGCCACCAGCTCCTCCAGTTCGGTGAGGGCAGGTGCCCTGTTGGTTCCACCTCCGGTCTGGCTGGCCTCCTTCTGGATGTCGCCCATCTTCCTCTTGGTCACAATCCTCAGGTCATACCAGCGCTTTTTGAGGACCTCAATGTCCCTGTGGGTCACTCCCACAGCATTGACCTGCGCCTGGATGGCCAGCCATATGTTGCGCTTTTCGGCCTCAGGCACTTGCAGGGATTGCCTCCCAAACAGCTTCTGGTGCTGCTTCACCACCTCCTCCACCAGCACCTGGAGTTCCTTGGGGCTGAATTTGAGCTTCCTCCTCCTTTCCCCTCCGTCTTTCTGTGTTCTCTGGCTGGACATGCTGTTCGTTTCCCGCTCGCACATGCAACTGCTCCCTGCCTCTCCTCTGCACTCCAAGCCTCTCCAGGGTCGGCTAATTATGTACACCTGCCTGGGTGTGGCCACTTCGGCTAATTGTGTACACCTGCCTGGGTGTGGGCAGTTCCTGGTTGGGTGGGCTGTCGTTGCACAGGATTAGCTGTTTCGTCAAGTCATGTGATGTTATTTACCGAATCCGTACATACCGATTCGGTATTTTCCGAATCGGTAGATACCACCTCGGTATTTTCCGATTCGGTAGATACCACCTCGGTATTTTCCGAATCGGTAATTATCACCTCGGTATTTACCGAATCGGTGAATTCCGATTCGTATTTACCGAATGTTACCGAATCGGTAACTGTTACCGAATTTTTACCTACATATAACTTACCGATTCTAATTTACCGATTCGGTACGGCTCGGTATTTAAGAACCGGTAAAATTTATTTACCTACATGAGGCCCTATATGTCCCTGTGAAAAGAAGGGTCTGAATGAAGTAACAGTATGTTATTTTTGTAAATGGACCATTAGAACAACAAATTACAGATGAAAGCTTTGTCCCTGATTGCTATTTTTTCCAACTTATTTTCGTTATGTTTCTATTTCAATAATTAGTTTCTTTTGAAAACCCATATGCAATCTACACAAACGACCCCTTGCTGAATTGAAAATTGTGTCTAGTTTTCAGAAAAGTACAGCATTCTCAGTTTACTCCTTGGGGTGATACCTGCTTCCACCAAAAACTGCAAGTATGTAGAAACCAAACAAAATAGGAAACAATGAATACCATTTAGAATAATGTAAACAGTGTTGTAACAAATGGTTTTCTGTTACAACTCTGCTTGTTTCTGAAAGCCGGGAGGATGCTAATCTTTTTAATGATTCCTTGATGCCATTTATTTTAGAGAACAATATGTTTTCTTGTATAAAACTTTATTCTGAAAATAAAGAAATACATTGTTATCCACAAAATCTGGATACCTTAGGATTCCTCAAGATGTGGGTGTAAAAGGGAAACACATTTTGCCCTGTTACCTTTTGCGTTAAATACAAGAAAAAGTTATAAAGGGCAAAGTGTAAAGTATTTGAAACATCAAAATAAGGATCTGCACTGAGACTGGAAGAGCCTCAGCAGCTAAGGATTAAACTAGCTCTTGCAATCCACACTTTGCCATATGGCCCCTGATGCCTTATACCTCCCAATACCAGTAGTACAATACCAAATATGCTGGTATATAACTCTCCCTTCACGATTGCACTGAGCAGTAGAACAATTTCTAAGAAGTAGTCTGACCAATTTATATAAACAACTATAGCCCAGATGTATGAATTGTGGTTTTAAAGAACTGGCCTATGCTCTTTTAGGCCGGTTCTCAAAAATCAGAATTATAGGTGGTCAGAGACTGACCTACCTTGAAACTGACACTCGCTACAAATGGAGGAAACCACAAGGAGGATGGCCTGCTGTGGTCACCAGGTCACCATGTCTGAGATTATTTTTAATAGTGCAAACTTTTTTGTTAAATGCATCCCATTTACCGCACAGGAAGCAGGACTGTGTTTTAAAAGAACATTATACTTTTTTGTTTGTTTTAGAGATGTTAGTGTCCCCTGGACCACTGCCTACTCTTCAACAAGCTTTTTTGCATTCACAATGTGGAAGGGGTTCCTCACTTTTGTAAATGTATCACTGACTCCTTGGAAGTGTCGCAGAAATAGTGACGTTTTGCATCCAGATTTCGATCAGAATAAAAAAAGATACCAGTTTGGTATTTTGAAAGGATGCCTGCAACATGCCCCTTTCAGATGCAAATTGGTATTCATTCAAAATGCCAAATTGAAGCTTTTCCAAGTGTTAACATTCTTAATACATCTGACCATACGTGCTTGACTCTATATCATTGTGTAGCTTACATACTAACTGCTTTGGAAATGGGAATGCATTGTAATGCAACCTATGTGCTAATACATCTCATCACAAATTGTACATCTTGCATTTACTTGCCTAATGTATAATTATTAGGCAGATCTAAGTTTCTGACCCCTGTGATTGACTATACATGTAGAGAAGGATACCTTTAAGGGACAGCAGTTCTTCATCCCTGCATTTTCATTCCAAAACAGGAAACCTTTTTTTCGTACAGCAAAACATGAGTTATATGTATGAAAGTCACTGTTTGCCATTTCCATAAAGTAATAGAAATTGTTATTTGTAAATTGTAAAATAAGATGTACTTAGGGAGTGTTTCACTATGAGCAATTCCTACAAATTCGCAATCGCTATTTAGACATTGCACTGATGCAATTTCTAAGTAGGAAATAGAAATTAAGAGAAGGCTCATTTTGGATGCAGAACCAAGACATTTAAAAATATAGGGTTTGGCCACAACTCAGAAGCCTAGGAAGGTGCTGAAAGGAATGTGTGGTCCTGTGTGACAGTTTGAGAATGTTTCATGTTTCCAATGATTTGCATTATGTGCGAAAAGATCGCCTTCTATCGCCGACTCACAACAGATGCAAGTACCACATTTGTGATGTCCTTTTATTGGAGGCAAGCCTAGAAAACCCCTGATGGTCAATCCTTTTGATTTGGACAGAGCAGCTTGCACAATCTGATTTGCAATGCTTTTCTCTTTCTTAAACGCAAATAATGGGGCTTCTTTAAGTGTTTCATCCACATTTTTCACCAAATGCCAATTTTGGTTAATTGCCTTTTTCAACCAATTTGATGTAGGACAGAATGTTGACACGCAAAGAATCCTATCCGTCTTGGATTTGACATTTCTCTCAAGTAAACTTTCTCGTGGAGTGATGCTCATTATAAAATTCAATACGGCAGTCAATGGGCTGAATGAACATTCAGAAATCTATAAACTCTAATTTGCACCACTTTTGGGCCATTTGTATTTGACTATTATACACATTGTAAAACCCAGCTGAGTCACGTGGTTTCTTTTATTGTCTGTTGCAAATCTAAGAGAAAAATATTACTCACAGAATGTCAACATGTGCACACTATACAGGTGTATATATATATAAAAAAGAGGATTAATTTTAATATGGAAATCCTTTGTGATCTATTCATGATCACTTTATAATAAATGTATTCAAATGAAGTTGAACGGACGTTCAGGAATTTCTAAACCTTGTTCTATATTGCGTTAGGCTATTTATAAGCTTTGAGTATTATACATATTGTAAAAACTAGAGAAGCGATTCTGCTTCCTTTTCTATTTCATTTGTTGTGATTCCAAGAAACATTTCTCACAAAATGCGCATATGAAAAAAGAGAGGCAATTGTGACACAAAAATGCCTGGCTTGAATTAAGTGTCATAGTTTTACTAGCATTCACATAAATAAGTGAGAAAAAGATCAGTGTTCGAGGCACATACACCAAGAAAGGTGCTTCATACTACATTTCCCAGAATTGGCGCGTCTCACGTAAATAGAATGTCGGCCATGTTCGCTCCAAATCAAACCTCCAGGCAACATTTGCGATACCCTGGTGCTGGGAGTGATTCGTTCACTGTTAAGGTAAGAAATCTTCATTTCAGCTGTCATATAGCAATCAAAAGTAAGGCAAAATAACTTGCTACTAAATATAAATATTAATGTGTCTCTCTCTCTCCCCCTAAACTTTTGAGGCAAGCTTGTTTCGCAATCCTAAAACAAGTTCTATCGAGGAGGATAAATAACAAAAGGTATTTTACCGTTCCATGTCTCTAAGCTGTCAAGAATTCCTCCAAATAGCTTCACGAGTTTATGCTAAAACAAGCCTTTCTATCGTTGCAGAAATAATCATTTAACACAAAGAATTGGTCCTGCACCACCCTCAGTGGTTCCAAGTAAGACTCCTAAAATTCCATCTGACATGACTATGACGTAGTTAACTCCTGTGAGAGAGGTGTTGTTGACGTTCTTATAATTATGTTTTTAGGTCAATTGTTCTTGTGAATCAACAGTAGTGCTTCTGTAATCATTTGATGCAGGTAAGGATTCAAGCGCATGAGCTGCGGCTGCAGTTAAGGTGTTTTGTGGTCACTTAGTAAGACAAAGTCATGTTTATGTCTTTCAGCAACTGAAAAAGTGGTTGGCTGTGTCATTGTTTTATTCAATGCACTGTGATTAAGCTTGAAAAAAGTGCAGCATTGGCGTTCCTTCCAGGTATTGACGGATGCCTTCCTTGGCTTCACTGGGGTGTGCTTAGCTGCATTTGGGGTCTGGTCTGCTGGGGCGTGTTGTCCTTGCACCATGACACAAACCGTTACATTCCTCTCTCAATGTAAAGGGGCTTAACTCCCCTAACAGGCATCGACAGGTATGGCACTATTTACTGCATCATGACCCTGATGTGGTTTTCTTACAGGAGACCCACTTGCTTTCCTCTGGCACCCGCCTCATGTCCCACCGTAAATACCCCACCCAATTTTGGGCATGCTCCCCATCCAAGACTAGTGGTGTGGCCATTTTTTTAAAATCCGGTTGGCACGCAGCGACCTCCTAGTGTGTGGCTGATGAGGGAGGGAGGTATCTTGGTTTGGGGTCAGGCCGCTGTACCTTTGTCAATGTATACACCCCCAACCAGAAACAGGATGTGCTTTTACAACTGCATCTTGGGGCTCTCCTTCGCTCCCTTTCTACCCCTGTTGTCCTTGGAGGCGACTTTAATCTGGTTTGGGACCCTGAGCGGGATCGCACTGCGCAGGCGCACCATGTTGCTGGGGCGATGTCAGCACCATTAAGGAATGCCATTACCGATTTTGGTTTGGTTGATGCCTGGCGATACCTACATCCGGAGCCTCGAGATTACTCTTTTTTCTCTCATGTTTTGACTACTTTTTCATTTCGCTTTCTTTGGCTCATGTGATGTGCTCCACGGAAACTTCAAATATTTCTATCTCTGACCACGTGCATGTTTTGTTTACTCTCCAATCTCCTACTGCCTGTGGAGATCCCTTCCCTCCGTGGCGGCTGCCGCCCCAGGCCCTCCGTGATCCGGTAAATGTGGCGGACATCTGTAAGGAGATTGAATCCTTCTTTGTTGCCAAATCTCTTTCTGATATTCCAGAGGATGTCCGTTGGGACGCCTTCAAAGCTACTGTTCAGGGGGTTATCACCTCAATCTCCATTTCCCGGACCAGGGAGGCACGCCTGGTTGAATCCAACCTCTCTCGGGATATTAAAGACTTGGAGCGCGAGGACCATGCCTGTCCCTCCCTCACTAACAAGCGGCGCTTAGCTGCCTTGTGCGGTCAACTGCGCTTACAGTGCTTTAACAAGGCAGAGATTTTTCTGTTTTAACTTAAACAAAAATTATACGTGGTTGGTGATAAGGTCAGGGCATGCTTGGCACGCCGTCTGTAGCTTCAGACTGCCCGATCGCACATTGCAAAGCTTAGCCGGCCCGATGGCTCCTGGGCTATCTCGGAGTCCTATCAACAAAAAAGTATCCTTTGGAGTATGCTCAAAGGCTAATAATATTCCCTATGTATACCAGTAAACACCAAGCTCTCACTCATTCAGATTCATATCGCTCATGGAGGGAAAATATAACTATATACCCAAGACCAACACTCTAAATGTAAGTTTTTGTTAAAAAGATTCATACAAATGTATTTGTGAATTAGCCAAATCTTAAAAAACACATACATGACAATCCATAGACAATCAATAGTACTGTTCTATCAGAGTACTAAACACATAATAAAAACATCAAATGCATAGAAATTCGTATTAAAATCAATTCCAAATTAAGAAGGGAGATTACACACAACAGAAAAAAACTGTCTTAGAATGGCCACATCCGTGTTCTCTTAACTTCTTAGGGCTGAGACCCAGTACTATACAATCAATTAGCACTCACAGGCCCCTGTCTCTTCACAAATTGTGTTCCAATAATAAAGCATCAACACGTTTCGATGGAAGCCTTATATTGCCTTCGAGCATACTCCAAAGGATACTTCTTTGTTGATACAGTTGCATAGTACACTATTCCTTTGGTTCTAAGGGGTCCTTCTCATTTTTTTGCAACTATCTCGGAGTCGGACAAGGGCCATGCATTAATGGCCTTTTATACCGATCTTTATGCCCACGATCCTTGTCTGCCGGAAGTGGTCGCGGCGTTCCTTGACTCCTGTCTCTGGGACCCAATTGATCCCTCCTTCACGAAGTTACTCGATGAGCCCATCTCCCACGAGGAAATTGCTAAGGCATTGAAACAGCTTCCGATGGGCAAACCCCAGGGCCCTGACGGCCTGTCGGTAGCTTTTTATCGGGTATTCTACCCGCAATTGTGGGTACACTTGCTCCATCTCTTTAACAGCTTCACTGATCATTTGGGCCTGTTTCCTACGATGAATGAGTCCCCAAGCCTGGCAAAGACCCGACCCTGCAGGCTTCTTTCCGCCCCATTGCTTTGTTAAATACCGACGCCAAGATATTCACCAAAATCTTGGCGAACTGTTTGGAGCCTCACCTACTGGGCCTTATAGACCCCGATCACGTGGGGTTTATCCCCCACTGTCAGGGAGTGGACAATATTTGAAGGATTGACCAATTGGTGGAATAATCACGTATCAGGGATGTCCCTGCCTGCCTGGTCTCCCTTGACACTGAGAAGGCGTTTGATCGCGTGGACTGGAGCTTTCTCCGGGTGGTTCTCCAGAAGATTGGCTTGTGTCCTGGCTTTATTTCTAAACTGATGGCCCTCTATGCGAACCCTACCACTTGCATTCGGTTCAATGGCTCTACCACTGCTCCTATCTCTATCCGCCGAGGCACTTGTCAGGGGTGCCCGCTTTCTCCTTTATTATTTGCACTTGCCCTTAGCTATATGCCATAATCAGAATATACGGGGTATCCATATGGGGGCAATGAACATAAGGCTTCCCTCTTTGCCGATGATCTGCTTCTGTCCTTGTCATCTCCGTCGACCTCCCTCCCCGCGGTGGCTGATCTCTTGGGGTCCTTTGAGGCCGTTTCTGGCTATCGGATTAATCTAGCGAAATCCCATACTCATAATCTTACGCTTCTGGCCTCAGATGTCCAGGGATTGCAAGACCTGCTGCCGGTGCAGTGGACTGATGAGTCAATTCGCTATTTTGGCCTGGATCTTACTCCTACACTCGCTTCTTGGTCCGCCTCTAATTGGCCTAGATACCAGAAATCTATTTGCGACACGATGCGTTGAATGGAAGGCCTCCCCCTGGCGTGGTTGGGGTGCCGTAATGACGTTAAAATGTCCCTCCTCCCCAAAGTCCTTTACCTGTTCCAGGCCCTTCCTACTCCTATTCGACACGCTGACATCCTGGCTCTACAACGTGATTTTACTAAGTTCATCTGGGGGAAATCCCGCCCCGCTTCTCTCATAAAATACTCATGCTCCCCAGATCTCAGGGTGGTCTGGCATGTCCCAATTTACTCAAATATTATTGGGCTTGTCATCTCCGGTTTTTATCAGAATGGACATTCCTGAAAGCGAGAAACACTGGTTTCTCATGGACCGTGCAGTGGCTTGTAGACCTTTGTGGGATTTGGACTGGCTCCCATGAGAGGCACGTCATCGCAGTGCCTACTTGGTGACTCCGTCGAGAACGGTCTTGGAGATATGGGATAGACTGGCGATTCCCTGACGCATTACGACCTTCCCTTCCCCCAATGCCCCTCTAACGCGCAATTCTGCATTCCCCCTGCCTTGTAGCCTCAGGCTTTTGCAGCTTGGACCACAGAGGGTCGGCGTGCTCTCCATGATTTTTTTCAGGGCTCTACCCTCCGCACCTTTGACCAGTGCAACATTTTTTCCATCTCACAGATAGCACGTGTCTGCAATATTGTCAATTGCGTCATTGGCTCTCTTCCACAATGTACTCTCAAGAGGTGACTGGACAGATGACCCCCTTTGAGTCTCTGGTGCATAGATTTGAGGGGTCTAGGGGCCTAATCTCTAAAACCTACTCAGTCCTTCAACATTCTCGACAGCTTCCGCTTCATGGCTACCAGGCGTGTTGGGGCTCCGATCTGGCAGCTGACATCTCCAAGGAAGAGTGGGGTCGCTTGTGGAGGGACATCCCTAGGGTGTACCGGAGCATTCCTCAGCGCGAATCTGCATATAAACTGATGACGCGATGGCATTATACCCCTATCAGTCTCCATCAGATGTTTCCGAACACTCCTCAACTTGCTGGCATTGCCGGGTAGATAGAGGGAACTTCCTGCATATTTGGTGGTCTTGCCCAGGTCTTACCATGTTCTGGAAGGCGGTCCTCAGTCACATCAAAGAGGTGGTGGGTTTTCCGGTTCCTTCTACTCCATCCCTAGCGATTCTGGGCATCTGGCCCAGCACGCTGAAGGCCATGACTTTGTCAGACTGGTATTTAATTCTCCACTTATTGGGAGAGGCGAGACAGTCCATTGCCTCCTGCTGGAAGCGACCCCACCCTCCTCCTATTGCTGCGTGGGTTCTCCGGCTGTGGGATACCCTGTCCCTGAAACTGCTTACAGCCAGCCGTACTCACACTGACACACGCTTTGACTACATCTGGTGTCCACTCATACACTATCTCACTAAAACCGAACTCTCCCACTGGATGCCCCCTAGATTGCGGGCGCTACAGTTGTTCGAAGACCCTCTGAGGCCCTCCTCTCGTGGCCTGAGACCGGTCTCCCCGGAGTAACCTGCTTGGTCTGTCAGGTGGACCCTTCTGACCTTGCGACTACTGACCTCCACTCTGGGTCCCGGCCCTTCCCCCTCCTCCCCATATCCTTGGCGCATCCTCTCTTGTTCTTTTTTCCCTTCTCTTCCACTCTGGGGGGTGTCTTTTTAGTTGTTTTCTTCTTTTTCTTTCTGTCCTTACCTCCCTCAGGCTCTTTATTTTGTCTCTTTATTGTTGTATGATGTTCTTTGTTTTATTCATAGCAAAGTATATTGATATTGTCTCAATACTAATTGTATCTTTCATGTGGGCAGAGGGCCTCACCGCATCTGGACTTTGCTTGTATTGACTAACTATCTGACTCATTGGCTGTGTTGCTTTGTTAGCCTTCTTTTGGGCAATGGACCTTTAGCTGAGCCTCTGCCTTTTAGTCCCTTCCATAACTCTCCCCTTGGGAGTGGCGAGAGCTTTCTTTTTGATGTTATCGCTTGTGTTCTGGGAAGTCACTGTACCTTCACTACATTTGTGTTTTGTAGTCTAATGAGCCGGTTTTATCCCTCTGCAGAGGCCCAGCGCTGATTGCTTATTCCATAACCCAACTTTTGTTACCCTCCCGCCCCTGCCTACCATTTTCTGCGACATGTATAATTTTCTATTTGTTTGAATTCAATAAACAGATATTAAACAAAAAAAACTATTGTTGGGGAGGCAGGCAGCCATCATCAGTCTAAAGAAAATCATTGGCGAAAGGCAACATTTTGGGGGGATTTCAGAAAAGCACACATTATCATAGTTATCCTTGACACTGAGTGGACTACTTTGTGTGAGCATATGCTCCTTGTGAAAGAACTGCATGCTGTAACCGAAAGTGAAGTCAGCCAGTGGTTAAAGTGCGCTAACCCACTGCCCCATGAGACATTCTGTGGTGACTGCAGTGGTGGCAAGAAATATGTGAACAACAGACATGGATGAAGTGTAGCTGAAATCTCTAAAAATAATGTTATGCACATAATTGCAGTAAAATCAAAAAGCTAACATCTGACCTAAAAAGGCCAATCAGTCTAGCTTTGGCTTGCACCCTTTTGGCTTTGCTAATGCTTTTTTGTAATAGTTATATAAAATGTTCTTACAAATAGAGAGCCTTGTCAAAGGCAGATAGATAGAAAGGGTTGCTAAGACAGACAGACATGCTTGAAAAGACAGATCGAGATATCGTGTTTCATAGATAGAAAGATAGATCAGGAAATTGGATCAAACGGCAGTGCACGATTTAGTAATATAATAGTTAAATGTCTATACAAGAAGAAAGGCAAGAGCACTGAAAGCACACTAGAAAGCCATACAGCTTGGACATAAAGACAAAATTGGTTTCCAAATTTAACTGTGGTGCTACATTAAAATACATACCAGCATGATATACAGGTGTGCTGTTAGAAATTCACTACATTGTGTCATGAAGAGCAGTTTCAAATCAACACAATTTGGCATGGTGTGAAATAGCAGCAGTCAGATGAAGAAAGGCCATGCCGAAAAACATTTTACAACATCATCAGCATGAGACATGAACTGATAAAGCTGGGGTGTGTACTGTGGTCAACATGGAAGAGTTGCTAGAAAGCTATCACATCAAGCTCTAGACTCAAGGGCAAAACCAAAGTAATAAAGTAAAAACAAAACCATTGGCACTGAGGAGAACTAAATTGTGTTTGGATGCTCTCATTTTCAAATGGCAAAATGCAGTCACTCAAAGTGTTGTTTTCCAGGAGTGGGCTTTCCCCATGCTGTATACTGTGGTGGGTGGAAGCAAAATGTGAGTGAAACAAAAAAGACAGCTTGCTGAAAGCCTCTGTTACTAAAAATATTAAACATATTTGTATATTTAAATCAAAAGGTCTTTACTAAATCCAGACTTAACAAGCATTGGCATAGCCAATAGTTCTTGCCTTTGGGACCTTATAAGTATTTAGTTCTGCAGCACAATCTCCTTACTGCAACAACATTAACTGTTGCATGGCTAAACACTGATAATGTCCCAAAGGCGAGACCTATTGGCAATGCCAATGCTTGTTTCTGATAGCTGCTCCATCAGTTTTTTGCCCCTTGTTCTCTAAGGTTGTCCATCACCAGAGGTCCCTCTTGGGGTGTGAGGTGATTGTTCAAGAGGTTGGTTCCATTTAGAACACACAAGCAGAGTCCATCCCGTTATACGCTGACATGCTACAGACACTTCAATTTTCCTCTGGCTTTCCAGAAGCATGGCTTGCTGGGAAAATCTTGACAGGCCAGTCCAACTCTGGGTGCAATGCCAGCTGTTGGCATGGACGCCAAACCTGAGATCAAAACAATCTTCCAGGATTTCGTGACTTTGTTTGAGGTTCACAATATGATTCAAAATTGACAACTGGAGAAAAGAATATGGACACCAAGGAAGCGAGGAGAATATGGCTTCATAATCTCTGAAACACAAGTTCTTCCAGACTCGTAAACTTAACAAGGTTATGCCTATAAATTGTGTCTCCTGATTGAGTCACTTGGTGTGGCTGGGCTTGGAGAAAATTCCTAGATCTGTCTAGATAACATTTCTGACCGTTAAGTTTTTGGTCTGGGCCACTTAAAATATGGCCACTGGAAATATGTAATTTCACGGCTGCAGAGTTTTCCCTCAAAAATTTGGATTGGCAATACTTGCCACTTAATCCACTATCTGATACATAATTTGTGAATGTCAATACATAACTTGTTTCAAGCTCAAACCGGAAAAAGTTTGTAAACTTTTCTGCACAAAGTACAGAGGAGCTTCCAAAGCAGCAAAGATTAACTGGGCAACTTGCACCTGCTGATTGGTGCTTTCAGAAATGAAAGGCAGGAGAAGTTTGTTCTAAAGGTGTATACCCAATCAATGGACTGGGGTGGGTGGAGGTTAATTGTCTGCCATGGGAAACAAAACAAACTAAATTGAACAAAATAGACTCACACATCCCTTTTTGTCATACAATATTTTGTTTTTTGCTAATCATGGAAATAAATGTTTACATCGGTATTGCGGAGCAGCAGTTATTTCATGAGTGCCATCCAAGTTTGGGAGAATTTAACATTTTTGCTTCTCTCTTCATGGGTTTGAGTGTTTTAAAATCAAGCACCTACATGTATATGCCATACCATGCGATCCTTTTATACATGTGTATTTTGGACAACAAGTGCAGAGAGTGTTTGATGTCTGGCACCTTCAG
Source organism: Triturus cristatus (assembly GCF_964204655.1). Classification (NCBI taxonomy): domain Eukaryota; kingdom Metazoa; phylum Chordata; class Amphibia; order Caudata; family Salamandridae; genus Triturus; species Triturus cristatus. The sequence goes on from NC_140587.1 coordinate 682,344,288, forward strand.
AGAAACAGAAAAAACAATAACACAGAGTGAATTATGATTTAGCGCAGGTGTTGATAATCCATATTTACTGAACTTCATGGCTGATTTGCTTTTCGCTTTTATCTAATGGTTGGTTGATTCAATCTCTAGCCCTGATCTAATCTGTTTTGGATTAATTCTATTTTTGATGCAATCAATGTGAAGGTTTTTGCAGTGATACTGACAATATCACGATACCCTAAAGTGCAAAAGTATAAAAGAGGTGCGTGGAATATTAAAAAGAATATTAGCCTGAAGAATTCATGCTGGTTATACATGTCCATCATTTTGTGCAGATAAATCTCCATACATGAGAGGTTTATGTGTAGACATGAGCTGCAGGTTCGCCCAGCTTAGCTCAAAATGCACCTCTGGCGAGGCCTTGTCAGGCCAAAATCCTACAATGCTGATTTTGGGTGATATCATGACTGATTTGCAAATCATTAATCCAATTCTGTAACAACATAGACAAGCTACAAATGATGGAATGGAATGCTGGCGATGGAATGGAATGCTGGCGAAGGGAAGGGCGCTTGCTGAAGCATTTGCATCCATCGCTCTTTGGTCCTTGGGGCAGTAGGAGTGCATGAACTCAGCGAGGGCTTCCAGTCAGCCCATCACCAGCCGACACCTCTCGCTGGTCCTCTTCCTGACACACAGATGAGGGCTGCAGATAGATCATCTTCAAGGGGTTGGCTCGGTCGTGGAAGAGCTCCACATATTCCTTGTAAACATCTCAAGCAGCTCCAGGGAGCAGAGAGAGGCCTGGCTGGCCGCCGCCAGTAAAACTCGAATTATTCCGACACGCGGCTTCACTTTAAAAACAATGTTCCTAAAATGCCCCGTGCTTTTCCCATGTTAGATTCGGCATCCTTCCCCCTGTGAGCCAATTCTATCCATATCAGATTGCTATCTGCCCGCAGGTCTGGCGCTGACTGAGGGGGGACACCTCCATGGTCCGGAGAGCACTGCCTGTGCCTCTCAGCTGAGTCTGGCGCCAGGGGTAGCTTCAGAGCAACGATTGTCAGCGCTCCAAGGGTGTGGCTTCAGTGCAAGGTCAGGACTATCAGAGCTCCAACGGTGTCGCTTCAGTGCAAGGATTATCAGAGCTCCAAGCAAAATAGTATTTTGTCCTTTGACTGCTCCCCCGCCCTTGCGACAAGACTGTCTTTGAAAGCTTTTTTAGCTATCTGGCTCACTCTTTGGATCTCTTGTGCTAGTGCCATGGGTCATCTACCTACAGATGCCATAATAAGGTGCCAGCCCTGATGACGTATTTGTAGTTCAGTTTTCCCCAAAAGGTAGGGGTGTGGCTCTCATGTGCAAACCCATGATGTGCTGCACACGCTGCTTGACTCTGAGACACGAAAGCAATGAATCCTACCTTGCTCAGGGAAGTTGTATGCGCCTTAAAGCATTGCCATAACCAGGCGATGGGTGCATAAGAGTCTGTCAAAATACACACCATCGCAAGGGGGTGGTGGGTGTGTGGAGGGGGCTACACTCCCTCCTGAAGGTGAGCTTGTCATGTGTGAAATAAATCTAGCCAGGACTTTCAAAACCCATAAAAATGCAGGAACCCTCTTTCAATGCAACGGCAGGGGTTCCTGTCAGCATCTCATCGCCTCGACCAGCAGTCTGAAGGAGCAGTCCACCAAATAGGACATTCTGATTTTGGCAGATTTACGTCACCTGGTTCTCCCGCACAGATAATTAATAACACCCCACCCCTCTAATATACCAGCTAGGATATGCAGCGGGGCAATGAAGGTGTTTGTGCAAATGTGATAACAGCGCTACCAGTGATAACAGCGCGCCCTTATTTTCACGAAAGGGCACTTGCCAATCCACAGCATGGTAGGAGTTTGCGCTCACTGAGGCTCATAGTTGTACTTATATGACACACATTCCTGTAGGCCTGCAAGCCCAATCTGATCACAGGGAGAGAGGGGAAGCCCTGCTAGGGTGCCATACAATGGGCTGCTTGTGAAACTGGAAGGACCAGGGCAGCCTCCTCCTCCAGGCCCCAATAGCTACCATGACGGATCAGCGTAACATTTTCTAATAGGCACATGCGTGATTCGCTGCTGCGGAGAAAAGGAATCCTGCTGGCGCACGGCCAGGCCCTGAAACGCTGGGCGTTATCACCACTCCCCCCCCCCTGTGGCCGCAAGAATGGAGCGGTCTGAGGAACACGCTTCCTGCCTGAACCTGCGATGCCGGAGTTCTAGCACCTTTGTCTGAGCCTGGGAGATTTGTTTTCAATTTTCCACCCCTGTCCCTTTCCAGCAACATTCTAGTCATAATATGATTTTGAATCTTCTTGGAAGAAGAGGCAAGACGGAAAAAGGTCACAACGTGGAAGGCAGAAGTAAAACAAGCATTTGCAATGTAATCGGTCTGATTGCATTGCAAATGCTTAAGTTTAAAACTGAGCACGGCGCCGCTTCACGGACACCGCGCTCAGTTTCTTTATATATTTCTTAACTTCAACACTGAGAGTGGTGTCCTTGAAGGAGGCGCTACGCTCAGTGCTAAAGTTACGAAATATATAAATAAACAGTGCGCGGTGTCAGTTTCAAAGTTAAACGAGCGAGACTCGCAGAGCGTTTCCCTTGCGGGAGTGAGCCAAGGGCACCATCTATTTGCAAGTTAATTACAAACAGATGGTTGCTCGCTCCCGCAAGGGAATCGCCATACGTGCACGCGTTGCCATTGAAAGCAATGCAACGCGTGCACGTTTTTCGCCAAAAAAGCGAATCGTTTACAAGAGGTTCCTTCCTACGCAGCGCATGTGCGCTGCGTAGGCGAGACCTAAAAATGGGAGGTGGAGACAGGAATGGTATTGATGGAGTAGGATTGGTGAGGAAAGTTAGCAAAACAGAGGCAGGCAGGATCAGGCTGGAGTCACACCCTAAAAGAATGGCAGCACTCTCATTGCTTGGAATGCTGTTTACACATAATTTTTTAACATAAAATGTGTCTGTATTATTTTTGTGCGCGAGGTGCACTTTGAATATTTGTGCATAATTTCGTGCAGTTTTGGGAAATTTAGCACACCCCTACTAGACTATAGGAAAAAATGGTCAATAACAAAGAAGGTGTTGGGCAGCCTGGCAGTCATCAGGCTGTGCCCTATCTCAGATCAGACTAAACAGTCTTCCTGCTCCCCCATCCCCCAAACCTCACCAGGGGGCAGAAATCCCACTAGCTAGCAAAGACTATATTGACTTTGAATGGTCTTTGCTTAAGCATAAGTGGGGCAATGCTTTTTTCAGGAGAGGTGTGGGAACATTATAGTATGCATATTTGTGGATCCCTGCAGATTCTGAAACCTTTCCACACAGAAATATGAGGCAAAAGTCTGGACAAGAACATTTAATGGGATCCATGGAAACCACCCTGGGCTCCTTTGGGTGCCAAGTTTTCAGAAATGTCTGGGCTTCACAGGTTTTTTGTGGCAAGAATTTGATGTTGTCATGTTGCGTTTAGTGCCCTTTCCCGTCGTGGGTGATAGGCCCTCTCACACAAGGAGAGCACTGTTTTTCTCAGATGTGTGGAAGCACTTATTAATAGTAGAACATTTGTTATTACCATTTGTATTTCTCTCTATTTTTGGCTTCCAAATATAAGCCAGCGTGCAATAAAGAACGCATTTTACAAATTGCCCTCTGACTCATATGAAAGTATGGTTAACCTCAAATTCAGAGGTGTACAAATACATACTATTGCTAAACTTGGTGTTTTGTGCACAGTTCCAAAATATCTAGGTTTGCGCCATACCCACTTTTCATTCATTGGATTTTATAACATGAATTCTGAAAAATCATTGGAAGCAGCAATTCATTTGTTATCTCCTGCCATCACATATTTTTGAACAACAATAAATACTATGGGCCTTATTTATGAGGCCTTGCGACACTTCTGTACCATTCTGCACCATATTCACAAAGTGACAGAGCTAAGCAGATGTGCCACACTGTAAAGCCTTGCGCTACATTGTTCCTGCGTCAGGTATAATGTAGCACAGGGTGGGTGTTCCTCTGTAAAAAACCTTGTAGAAGTGGCGCAGTAAAATCTATCAGATTTCACTGCATCACTTCTAGGATGCCATTGCGTCAAAACCTTAAGTCTGCCTCACAGCAGACATAAGACTGATGAAAGCCCTTTTACATGGGGCTCGCCCCATTTGAAAGAACATATTGCTGGTCTGTTTTCAGACAACCCCCAGCAATGCATCACATTTGCGCCTACAGATACGTCAGACTGAAGTATCTGTAACTCCTTTGGACATTAAATATGGCACATTCATCAAGTCGCAAGGAGGGCACAGTGAAAACTGTTGCAGCGCTGTATTGTCGCAGAGTGTAACAGTTTTCATAAATGAGGCACTATATATCCCTGTGAAAAGAAGGGTCTGAATGAAGTAACAGTATGTTATTTTTGTAAATGGACCATTAGAACAACAAATTACAGATGAAAGCTTTGTCCCTGATTGCTATTTTTTCCAACTTATTTTCGTTATGTTTCTATTTCAATAATTAGTTTCTTTTGAAAACCCATATGCAATCTACACAAACGACCCCTTGCTGAATTGAAAATTGTGTCTAGTTTTCAGAAAAGTACAGCATTCTCAGTTTACTCCTTGGGGTAATACCTGCTTCCACCAAAAACTGCAAGTATGTAGAAACCAAAGAAAATAGGAAACAATGAATACCATTTAGAATAATGCAAACAGTGTTGTGACAAATGGTTTTCTTTTACAACTCTGCTTGTTTCTGAAAGCCGGGAGGAAGGTAATCTTTTTGATGATTCCTTGATGCCATTTATTTTAGAAAACAATGTGTTTTCTTGTATAAAACTTTATTCCGAAAAGAAAGAAATACATTGCTATCCACAGATTCCTCAAGATGTGGGTGAAAAAGGGAAACACATGTTGCCCTGTTACCTTTTGCGGTAAATACAAGAAAAAGTTATAAAGTGTAAAGTTTTTGAAACATCAAAATAAGGATCTGCACTGAGACTGGAAGAGCCTCAGCAGCTAAGGATTAAACTAGCTCTTGCAATGCACACTTTGCCATATGGCCCCTGATGCCTTATACCTCCCAATACCAGTAGTACAATACCAAATACGCTGGTATATAACTCTCCCTTCACGATTGCACTGAGCAGTAGAACAATTTCTAAGAAGTAGTCTGACCAATTGATATAAGCAGCTATAGGCCAGATGTATGAATTGTGGTTTTTAAGAACTGACCTATGCTCTATTAGGCCAGTTCTCAAAAATCTGAATTATAGGTGGTCAGAGACTGACCTACCTAGATACTGACACTCGCTACAACTGGAGAAAACCACAAGGAGGATGGCCTGCTGTGGTCACCATGTCTGAGATTATTTTTAATAATGCAAACTTTTTTGTTAAATGCATCCCATTTACCGCACAGGAAACAGGACTGTGTTTTAAAACAACATTATACTTTTTTGTTCGTTTTAGAGATGTCAGTGTCCCCTGGACCACTGCCTATTCTTCAACAAGCTTTTTTGCATTCACAATGTGGAAGGGGTTCCTCACTTTTGTAAATGCATCACTGTCTCCTTGGAAGTGTCGCAGAAATAGTAACGTTTAGCATCCAGATTTCGATCAGAATCAAAAAAGATACAAGTTTGGTATTTTGAAAGGATGCCTGCAACATGCCCCTTTCAGATGCAAATTGGTATTCATTCAAAATGCCAAATTGAAGCTTTTCCAAGTGTTAAAATTCTTTATACATCTGACTCTACGTGCTTGACTCTATATCATTGTGTAGCTTACATACTAACTGCTTTGTAAATGGGAATGCAATTTGTAATGCAACCTATGTGCTAATAGATCTCATAACATCTTGCATTGACTTGCCTAATGTATAATTATTAGTCAGATCTAAGTTTGTGACCCATGTGATTGACTATACATGTAGAGAAGGAGACCTTTAAGGGACAGCAGTTCTCCATCCCTTTTTCAATCTAAAACAGAAAACCTTTTTTTGTACAGCAAAACATGAGTCATATGTATGAAAGTCACTGTTTGCCATTTCCATAAAATAATAGAATTTGTTATTTATAAATTGTAAAATAAGATGTACTTAGGGAGTGTTCCACTATGAGCCATTCCTACAATTTCGCAATTGCTATTTAGAAATTGCACTGATGCGATTTCCAAGTAGGAAATAGAAATTAAGAGAAGGCGCATTTTGGATGCAGAACCAAGGAATTAAAAAATATAGGGTGTGGCCACAACTTAGAAGCCTAGGAAGGTGCTGAAAGGAATGTGTGGTCCTGTGTGACTGCCGGCAGTGAAAATCTAATTTACCAACAAAACCATGTCTAAGGATAATGGAGATAAGGACCTTGGCAGCAGGAAGTGAAAAGTTATATTTTTAGATAAGGAGTTGCTGACAGAGTAATGTGTAGCACGCATGGACCAGTTGTTTGACAAAGCATACTTTTTCTGTACATGAGGCCTAGAAAACCAAATATTGCTACAGCATCCTGGAAAAAAGTGAACTCACTTGGTTTTACCCAGAGGACCAGAAGTGAAATACGGAAAAGCTAAGATCCCATATTAAAGAGATGGAGGGCAACAAGAGGGCTGAGGCAAGTGGTACCGGTGTGGACCCTTCAAACATCCTCCTCTCACTCCAATGGAATCACTTATTGAGGGGAATCTTTAACCTAAAAGTGTTGTGGGAGTGTCAGACATTGACACCTTCAATCCTGCAGGCTCCAGCCAAGTTAAGTCATTTTCTTGTATACATTTTTACATGAAATGTTGTTTGTTAGCATTCAAGTGCAATATCTTAGCTACCAACACTCCATTTAGATGTTTGCTGTAATTTGGCAATCCATTATGCAAGTTGTAGTACAACTACATTTTATGGCGTTCTGTGTGTTGATTAATAAACTACACATATCTATATATAATCTCCATGTCACAAACACATACATCACATTTCCAATAATATTATGCAAACTTAGTAACCATTTATTTTCTATAACTATATACATACGTTTCCAAAGATCACATCCAGGACGTGTCTGAAACCATTGAGGCCGATGAAGCAATTGACACATGTGGAAATTGAGGAGAGCAAAATTGCTACTCCCACGTCCATAACTCCTACTCCAATAACTAAGATAGCAAGCTTGCCGTCACTACCAGACTTTGATGAGGGGCAATAACAAGGCAGGAACACAACTACTTCTGTGCCCAGGACACACAGACAATTTAGAGTCCAACTACTAACAATTTACAATGATAATTTCTCTGATGACATGTCTGACAGTTCTCAATTATTGGTGGCCTGGTGAAATCAATCATAAAAGTACAGCGTCTGCAAGCCAAACAGATGAAAACAGTGAATAGGCATTAGCAAAGCACATTCTGTTCAATGCTGCAATTGCAGAAAGGGCAAGAACTTTGGATTGCTGCTATGGAGAAGGAGCAGAATATGTAAAGCCCAGGCTCAAGCAGCATATGACACACTATAACGCATTTACAAAATCAATCAATCAGAGAGGGTAAAGCCTTGATATGAGATGTAAGATGATCCCACGTTTTAGTGGCGCCTGCAATGAAACTTATTCCTTCTCAGCTCATCCTCTTGAATCTAGGGACTACTGACTTCCTGGACCCGTGGTTTAAAGAATTCTGGTAGGTTTCAAACATTTGAAAGTTGTAGGCAATGCAGCAAGCCTTGAAATTGATGTGATTTCTAACTTTCAAACGGTGTAGCCCTCTGATAGAACAAGAGACATATTGAAATTTGGGAATGCCCATGAGGAGCCTGGCTACAGCATTTTACAAGGTTTGTAGTTTGTTAAGATATTGTTCTAGCAAACTGAAATACCAACTAGTGCGATTTTCAATTTATTAGAAGACTAGGGTTATGATCACAGTAGTTTTAGCATCTGAAGGAATGTAGGGAACAATTATTTTGAACATTCTCAAGTTGTTAAATGAAGATGATTCAACAGAGTTGATATGATTTCCACAATTCAATCTGTCATCAATTACAACTCCTAAATTCTTTGCTTTTTTCACTGGGATTGGATTTGGTCCTAGTTCCCCTGGCCAACAAGATGGGGCCCAAATCTGGATATATATTCCAAAAAGAATCACCTCAGTCTTTCTAGAATTTAGCTTTAGACAATGATTGCTCATCCAGGCACAGATTGCACGCATGCAATCGTGAAACTTGCTACTGATCGTGTCTGCCTTTTTGAATGCTGACACCATGATTTGAGTATCATCAGCATAAGAGGTAAGGGAGACTCCAAAGACTCGGATAAGTGTTCATAGCTCTGTACTTTACGTATAGGTTGAACAACGTTGGACTAAGCAAGGACCTTTTGGTAACCCACTCGGAAGGGAAAAAGCTTTTGAGGTGAAATGCTCTATTTCTTCCAAAAATGAGTTCAGAATGGTGAGTGCTGTATTTTTTTGGCTCCTCAAAATGATTGATTAATACCATGTGATCGACTGTATAAAAGGCCGCCCATAATTCAAGGAGAATAAGGGTTGCAGTTCCTCCCTTATCCAGAGCAGTCATAATTGACATGGTTGCTTTGATTAGGGCAGTCTTTATCCAGTGTCCAGTTCTGAACTCCAAATGTGTCGGGTCCAAAAGATGCACTATCTCCTGGAATAGTATGTGAAGGATAAACTGTTAGACTTTTTGACAAACATACTTCTGACCACTGTATGAACTGAGTTTGCAATCCTCCTACCAAGTAAAACACCATCATTAAACTCACCTGAGGCAGATGGTTATTTTTTCAACTGTGGCGGAACATAAAGGAGTCAAACGTGCTGCCTGGGAATCTGGCAACAAGGTCAGCTACAGTACACGAGGCATCACACATTACTTGCACATTGAGTGAATGGGTGCTTTTCCTGCTTCTATAAATAAATAAATGAATTCATTTGCAAAGGGGGGGTTAATGGAAATATGTGTGCCATCATCACATCCAATAATGTTAGGAAACTGTGCTACCCTCTAAAAATCTGCTTTGTGTGTTGTTGGTGATTGCATGTCCTAAATGGCCACTTTGAGACTAATTACAATTAGGAAATCCTTTGTGCATAAGGGCTGATTTCGATGTCGGTTGGAAAGCCTCCTACCGCTAGTTAGAAGCTTTCCAACCACGTTTGGAGGCTTTCTGACCGACTCGGTCAGATTGCCATACGACCGTAACGATTATGATGTCACCGGTCGGAACATATATTGGCCAGTCATTCCGACTCATTTCCGACCGGCTCTCGGAGTCTTCCTGTTGGCCAGAACCGAACCGTATTCCCCTATGGATGCCGTTTCCACCATTGGGATGACGATGTCAGTTTCTCACAGCCTCTGCTGTCTATGTTTGGTGGTCTGTGTGACAGGCACCATGGGGTGCCTGCCACAGGGTGCAGAGTTTACACACTCACCATTTCTCCATAGAAGTCTGTATTATGGCTGGTTTACAGCTGTGACACAAGGTCCCATAGAGAACAGTGGGAATCTGACCGCACAGTGTTCGGTCGCATCGTAATCAGGCGGTCAGGTTGGTCGGACCCAAGTCTGAGATGGTGTCGGTCGGAGGCAAGTCCAGCCAGCATTTTATTAAGCCCCATAGTGTTAGAGATTTACTATTTGGTATTACCAATTTGCGATTTTCCAAATTTGAAATGCCAAAAATCGCAAGTGCCTTTCGTACATACCAAAACACAATTTTTCATTGCTTACCGGCCTGCAATAGAGATTTTCACTATTAGAAAATGTGAAATGCCCTTGTACATATGGCCCTTAATGTGACCAGTGCTGCTTTAAACACATACCTTCCCATTTGGGAAGACAATCAACCACTGCTTACACCACCCGAGACAGCCGTCATTATTCCCATAACGGAATAGTTTTCCCTTTGCCAATCATATACCACACTCTTTCAAGTGCTGGTATCTGATCAATGGTTTGCAATTGCAGTAACAAACCGTTGATACATTCCTCTCCAAACGGCAAAGGAAGAGGAAGGGTTCCCCTGTCAAAACCCCTCATATCTGCAAATCGGAATGGGTGGTAAAAATACTTTTATGAGTTAAACAGACTTTCCAACTTGTAAAGGGCGTTTGCATATATAAAAATGTATTTTTCATTCGCAAAAATCTGTGACATTGTGAACCGCAGGTTTTGTGACTAAAACTATCTGTGCACATTAGGACCTATTTTTTGTAAAATAAAGGTACAATATTAGCAAAAAATAAATGCTGACATTTAATCTCACCCTCCTAAATCAAAGCTTGCTCTCAATTTCTTGATATATCTGTCCATAACTGGTAATGCAAAATCAACAAACTTTCTCTCCTGTCTGCAGTAGCTGAGAATCGTTTTAGTCATTCCTTTGCACTAAAAAGATTTAATGGAAAGAAGCAAACTCAATTTCTTTTTTAATTCAAAAGTTTTAGCTGAAATAAACTGTATGTTATGTAAGGTTTTAAGCAGTTCAAGAGAAGTGAAAACGACCAGGGTTTTACAGAAGAATACATATTTTAATATTTAAAAATAGCTCTCTGCAGAGTTCTCTGACATATGTTAACATTAATTATAACCTAGTGTGTTTCAAAGACCTTAAAATTGACCCCTGGATGTGAAACATTTACTTAAGAACTATTTTTGGTTCTGAAACTCAGCTGCTGATTTCATTAAAGTGAAACCATGATTCACTGTCATTTTAGATCAAGGGACAGGAAGTGCAGGGTGGTGGAAGAAAGGCATAAGGTGGAAACAAAACTAGGTGATCTTGATGTTCAACAACCCCAATATTCAGTAATATCAGCAATGTGACAAGGGTCCCACGGGCCCAGACGAAAGAGAAATTGCCTTATCTGACTGCTGGGTGGGTTATAAAGTGCAGCAATAGTCACTGGGCTACTGCACCTGCTTCACTGCTGATAATTTCGCTCCTGTGAAAACTTTGTCCCCCTGCATTTACTATTTTACAGATTAAGTGGTGGTTGAAAACTCTGTATGTGTACAAGCAATCTTAGTTTACAGGATATAAGCAAATAGGCAAAAATAGTGTGCTGCTATTGAAGTTCAGTAATTAGCAACACTCCTTTCTGCATCTGAGCACAACAGAGAAAATGGTCTAAACATTTTTGAAGTTAAAACAAGCACTGACAAAGCAAATACATCTGAGCTTTATGTGTTAACATATTTTAGGGCATCTGAGCCAGACACCCACGAAAAAGCCAGCAGGAGCAACAGAGAAGGCTATACGTGTAAAGTAGCCCTTAATGCAGATCAAATCAAATACTTAAGAGGAAGCAGAAGAATACACCCAAACAACCAAAGCATTGGGTGAGAGATGAGTACTCTGCAGGGCAGAGCTACGAAATGATTGAGAAAATCTCAAGCTAATGTCTGAAAGTGGCTGGACAGCCAAAGGTTGAAAGAGGTCGACCCAACTCCTACAGTGTAATTGTTTAGTATTTTTGGTTGTCTGGACTTGCTGGACCCAATCGGAATTACAAGACTCCTGATACACTGCAACAGGGGTCAGTAGTTGAATTGAAAGATTTAATCTTGTGAGTGAACATTATGTACAAAGGGGACTGTCCCCTTTAATGGGAAATCAGTGATAACTATTTATATCAGCTCCCCAGCTTTAGATAAGTACACTGTGGACTATGTCTTTAGAGTGCATCTAAAAGTATCATAAATAAGCAAACCTTGCAGGCCCCTTGCGTCAATGCAATTAGGATAGATGGAGCAATAGTGACATAAGGGGAATTGCAATCCTTTAGTAGAAGAAAAGCTAAAATAGGCACAAGTAAAGCCGTCCTGCACTTACTTAGCAAAATCCATGAACAATATAAACAAGAAATGTGGGCAGAAAAGCAACCACAAACAGAAAGAGATTGGATAGCTCTGCATGAATTTACAAATAAAAAACAGGAGACAGCTTTATAGGCATTTACAAGCTTTTATAGAAAGCAAGAAAAACTAGGTAGGAGCAGAGGATGGGGTGAAATACATCATCTCACCCCATTGCTCAAACAATCAGGGCATCAAGGTGTTCAGGAAAATGCAGGAAAACTGTCCAAAGAGATACTGCAGATTATGCACAAAGTGGAATCTCTACTCGCAGAGAGAAAGAATGGGCATCCTCAAAGAATAAAATAACCAAGAAGAAGAGAATGAGAGGGGTGTGGCTTGGACGCCGACGGGAATGGTCGCTCGTCTGTGAGCCTCGAGGCGGCCTGGGAGTCTGTGACCTTTTTTCTGCGGAAAGAGCTTCCGTGAGCAGTTCAGTAAGAAACTGCTGCGAGGATGAAGCTAGCAGCACCAGCTTTCACAACTTTATAAGGTCCTGACGGTAAGCAGGAGACCATATTTCGCAATTCTTTGAGCCGATGCGAGCTCCTCAGGACACACATCTTCCATTTTGATTTTAGCGCGAGGTCGCTTTCTCCTCAAAATAAACACAGCATGTCTTCATTATCATGAGACATCAATGTTGTTTTGCCTTCCTAGATATTTTAATGGAGAACTGCTCTGAAATGGTTTTGAGGTATTTCTATTATCCTCTGGTACCTCTGGTTGACTTTAATCCTTTCAACACTCTCCAAAATAACATGGCAGAGTCAGAGCAAGAGGTAATAACAGGCCACCAATAACAAATATTTTGTTACCTACCTCCAAAGTTACATCTAAATTGTCTGGCACGTCGACGCTTTTATCTGGGAAAAGAGTAAAAAAAGACCTGTCTTCACCAACTACATCTCCACCCCCAATTTCAATGGAACTAATTCCTGAGGAAATTCGGGGGTCTTAAGCCATTCATGGAAGAGACTAATATACGTCTTCAACAACTGGATGATATATGTTCGCACCTGGAAAGTAGGGTTGTTCAATTGGAGAATAGAGTGGAAGCTTTTCATTCTGTCGCCGTTCAGGTTCCCTCGATGCAATCTCAGATTTCACATCTTCAAAAGCAGGTTGAAAACCTTGAAAATCGCAGCAGACACAATAATTTGTACATCTATGGTTTAATAGATGGACTCTTGAAGGCCCTAATCTTTTCTCCTTTTTTCAATCCTTTCTTCCAAAACTTTTGGATATTCCGGAATCTCCACCATTGAACATTCAGCGGCCTCATCGTTCGGATCATGTTCCACAATCAACGTCCTCATTGAGTAAACCAGGAGGAGTAATATTGTATTTTTTAGAATACACAGACATGCTGAAAGTTTTACAAGCAGTTAAAGTCAAAGGTAGGATCTCCTGGCAAGGCTCTACTCTTTTCTTTTCACAAGATTATGCCAAAACAACAGCGGATAGAAGAAAGACATTTTTGGATAGGAGGCCAGCGCTATGGAATATCAATGCCAGATTTGGTCATATTCATCCTTGCCTTTTTAAGGTTACATATAAAAACAAGACTATGTCCTATGAGGATCCTTGTCTTCTTCAATGATTTTTGGACAATTGCAGACTGGAGGATAAGAAATTACTAGATCCACTGTTTAACTTTTTTATCATTTCTTAGTAATCTATTATATTGTACTGGTTATATGTTTTTTAATATTATTTCTGTTAATATTTGGGTAACTTTTTTGCTTTTTCTTTGCATTAGGTACAATCTTTTCCATATCCATACATGTGACTTTGCGTCCATCTAATGGTATACCGTCTTCCTCCCGTACCCGTTCCAAGAGCTCCTGTCGATGTACTGTTTCCTTTTGTGGCTCCACCACCCTAGAATTTTGTGTTCTTTCTGGTATGTCATTTTTTGTATCTTATATATTGTGTGTGGCTTTTCCTTCCTTTTTTACTCTTTCCCTTTTGTTTCCCCCCCTCTATTTACTCTTCTTAGATGGTATTTATCAAAATCTCATCCTTCTCTTTTCATTCTTTTCCCCTTCTTTTGTTTTTCAATTCTGTTTCTACCTGTAAATATGCTACTCTCTTTTTCTCTCTCTATTTCTTTCTATCTTTAATATTTACTTCATTTATTTATTTATTTATTTTCTAATTTGTAAAGCGCAATAGCTGCCCCAGCAACGGGGCGTCCCAGCGCTACCTAAGAACAGGTGCCAATAGACCACTCAAGCACATGGTAACACATTTTGCTGGAAAGAGCCAGGTCTTTATAGCCTTTCGAAAAGTCAGATGGTTCTGGAGTCCTCTGATTGACATCGGGAGGGAATTCCATAGGCGGGCCGCCTGGACCTTAAAATAACGGCCACCTGCTCTAGCTCATTGAAATCGGGGAGTACAAACCGAACCAGAATTGGCAGAACGCAGAGGACGATTTGGCACGTATTGGACTAGCAGATCTGCTAAAATCGGCGGGCCTTGTTGTGTCAAAATTTTGTGGGCTACACACAAAGACTTAAATTGAAATATTTTAGCTATCAGCAGCCAATGGAGCTTAGGCAGGAAATTCAAGACTTAGCACAACTTGGGAAGTGCTAGCAGGACGCGAGCTGCAGCATTCTGGATTCATTAGAGGCGAGAAATACAGGATTGATTGGCACCTAAATAGAGGGAATTACCATAGTCCAACCTCGCTAGGATTGTAGCCTGAAGAATAGTTTGACGGACTTTTGTTGCAAAGTAGCCAAGTAAAGGTTTCAGCCCCCCTAGGAGACCAAAACAAGATCCCGCTAAGGCCTTGGATTGTGTGTCGAATGAGAGATCACTGTCTATCCAAAGGCCTAAATTCTTTACTGCCTTTTTTGGCAGAGGTGCTGGTTTTAATTTATCTGGCCACCACTGTTCAGACCAAAGAGCACTGTCTCTCCCCATCACGAGCATTTCTGACTTGGCAGCATTAAGCTGTAAGCAATTTGCTGCCATCCAGTCAGAAATTGCTAAAAGGTCCTCTGTAAATTTTAAAAGATTGTTTTTACACTTTTTTGAGAAGGCGATGACTAACTGGGTGTCATCGGCTTAGGATACCAATCACAACCTTCTACTTCTTGCTATCAGTGCTAGGGGTTGAACGTAGATGTTAAAAAGCACAGGTTGAGCCCTGTGGGACCCCATATTTGATAGCATGCATCTGTGAATGGTAAGGTGGCACCACAACTTGAAAAGTTCTGCCTTCCAAAAAGGACTGGAACCAGGCCAAGGCCGACCCCTGACCCCAATATCGTGTAATCTGCCTAAAAGGATGTCATGGGAAACAGTGTTGAAAGCGGCACTTAAATCTAAAAGAATTAAGGCCGCCGAGTTCCCGACATCTAGGCTGCTACGGATATCCTCTGTCACTGCCAACATTGGCGACTCTGTGCTGTGGCGTGGATGAAAACCTTTTTGTGAGGGGTCGAGAGTTTTGTTGTGCTCCACAAATTCGGCCAAGACTGAGTTAACATATAGTTCTGTAGCCTTAGCTAAGAAAGGGAGCTGGGAGATCGGGCGAAAGTAACCCGGGTCCGACGGCTCCAAGGAAGGCTTCTTTAAAAGAGGTAACGTTTGCATGCTTCCATGATGCAGGCAATGGTGCAGAGGACAGTGACAAATTAACCAATTCCCTAATCGCTGGAGAGATTGAATTGAAAACTTGACTTAGTTGGTCTGGTCTCAGAGGGTCAACCGGAGAACCTGATTTAATTTAGAGACAGAGAGATTCAATCTCAGAAAGCTAGAGTAGGGGGAAGGAACACAGCATTGATTTGGAGAAAACTGACCTATCCTCAGGCTCGGCTATTCGATTAATATCAGAAGTAGCTGAGGGAGGCAGGCAGTTGGAAGGTTGTTATAGATAATCTCCACCTTGCACACAAAAAAATCTCAAGTTCCTCACATTGAGTGTTAGAGGAAACTGGGGAATCATCTTTTTAAGAAGGGAAAAAATCATGATTCCCTTTTTAAGAAGGGAAAAAATCATTTTAGGAGGGTTATTGCTCTCCCAAATTTTTGCCGCGATATATTCAGCTCTAGCTTTCCAGATCAGCTTATGATACGATTTAATAGAGTGAGATCCTACTCCCATCTGTCTTAAAAACAGGAACAACATTGATCACATCGGAAGAATTCAGCCGACGGAGTCCAGGAATGCTTAAGACAACTAGAGCAGTTAGTGTCAAAGACAAAATTTCAGCACGTGTGTAAACATACCTGCCGGCGAGATTTTGAGCCAGGTGACTGGCAACTGGCAGCATCCCGGCGCGGACGGCCGCAGACGAGCTTGCCTTTTGCACGCTGTCAGCATGCCAGCGGCGCGCCCGCTGCGTGTCTGCATTGGGTGTGATTCAAATAGACTGTGGGCAAGAACAGGCAGTCGCGTCTGATGGCCCGTAATGCGGAAGCACAAAGTTTCAACATTGTTTCAAAAATGCAAAGTGCAGAAATTCATATCAGAACAGTAAAAAACAATTCAGGAGCAAGTGTGCAAACAGGGTATATTCACTTAATTTGCAATCTACTTTGTTATAGTAGAACACTTTCAAGGTTATATTTTATCATATTTGTGTTGTTTTCACAGAGCATCAGTTACTATCCCTTATTTTAATACTTCTCATGAATTATTGCATTGTAGATGGCTTTAAGAATCATTTCATGGAATGTTAAAAGTTTAGGCTCTCCTATAAAACGTCAAAGAGTTTTGTCTCATATCCCCAATTTAAAGGATGATATTGTTTTGCAACAAGAAATACATATCCCAGACAAAGAAGTCCCTAAGCTTAAAAGACAATGGGTTGGTCATGTTTTTGCTTCTCTTGGCTCAGGAAAACGCAACAGGTAGCGATGTTATGTCACAAACGTCTTAACATACAAACTCTTGCCCAAGATGTTGACTGTGATGGTAGATGGGTCTCAGTTTCCTTTGTTTGTCGATACAATTCCTGTAAATATAGTTAATTTTTATGCACCTACTAATCCAGATAAGTCTTTTTGTCCAGGAGTATTATCTAAATAGATGACTTATACTGATGATTATGTGATTGTTGGTGGTGATTGTAACATGGTTTTTGATCGTATTTTAGACAGACACTCCAAAACTAGATACATACCTTCATAAATGCATTCTCAATTTAAAGCAACTCTATCCCAACGACCTCTTGTTGATGCATGGAGATTGTGCAATACAACGCTTCAAGAGTACACTTTCTTTTTCCCTGCCCATTTTTCTCAGTCTCATACTGATTTCATATCACGCACCTGTAACTCTGGACTTGGAACTCATTTCATCTTTTCAGGGAACTCAACGGTGGAGGTTTAATAACTCTCTTCTGTCAGATCTGCAGTTTGCATGCACTTTTGAACAATTTGCTCACACATTCTTTAAAAAAATGGAATCTAATGAATTATCTCGTCAGGTGGTTTGCTTTCAAAGCCGCCTCTAGAAACTTTATCATCAAATTTGTTTCTCAGAAACGGAAATCAGCTGCCAATAAGTTAAAGACACTTCATTTGCATATCAAACAACTAGAAAATTATTTTTACAATTCCCACTTCAAACACATTTTGAATGATCTAATGACTGCTAAATTTGAATGTAATATGCTCACTTTTTTTCTTGTCCTCATTGTGCAATATTTTGGAGGTGGAGGTGTCGGGGGCCCCTTTACCCATCTGTTCCGAATAAGGGAATTTCTCCTGGGTAATCGCCTTATATGCGTGGCAAATTCTTACCCCTTCTTTTCTTAGGGGCCCCTTTTGTCCGCTTCCAGCGCAAACCGCTTCTGGGGGGAGCAAGTCATTCTGACTACTCATTCAAGACCCTGCTTGAGAGCTTTATTGCATTGCCTAATCATTGGACAATAAGACACAGACTCTGGGGCATATTCTCAAGGAGCTATTGCCGAGTTATCTGCATTTTATTGCAGCCAAATTGGGGATAAATGTATCGCCCCATTCACAAGCTGGTGCAAACAGCCTACATCACCAGTTTTGCGGCGATAGCATCCTCAAAAACCATCGCCACAGATGACCCTGGCAACTATCGCTAATGCGATGCAGAGTAGGCGTTCCCGAGCAAAAAGCAGCGACAACACCGCTCCACGACATTTTCAACGACCAGCCACATCGGCGATAAGATCATAAAACAGGAGATAAGGTGCGTTAGCAGCAAGAAACTAACACCTGCTCTGACCTGGTGTAGTTGGACAACAACCGGCAGCAGCCAAGGGAGCACAGCCCATAGCCAAACATAAAGAACAACAGATGCCCCCGAGCAACTGAACATGCAACCCGGAGACCCAATAGGGCAACAACACCCGCCGGCACAACCCCCCGGAACCCCACCACCCGCCCCTCCTCCCTTTGGACAAAGAGAATGCACATCAACACCAAAAAACATGAACCAAACAAATCCTCTGAAGTCACACAATCACAACACCTAACATACAGGTGCAGCCAGAAAAATGGAAATCATACATCCAAATCATATAATCCAAATAAAAACTTTATTTCAAATGAAACAAAAAACAACAATCTTGTAGAGGCACAGCGGGTCTTCTCTGGGCATTCTGTAAGTCACAGCCTGCAAGACAGAAATACAAATAAGAAGGTCAACCATGAGCCCATCAAAGTACAGAGAGGGAGAGAGAAAGAGAGAGATAGAGGGAGAGGGAAAGAGAGAGAGAGAGAGAGAGAGAAAGAGAGAGTGAGAGGGAGGGAGGGAGAGAGAAAGAAAGGGAGAGAAAGATAGGGAGAGAGAGTTCTGACACTGCAGACCCAGGCCTCACTGCTCACCTGCAGCCACTGGTGTGTCTCCAACCACGTGCCGGTACACACTGCAGTCCCCCAGGTCCCTCATCTGAAAGAGTTGCCACAGATATGAATGGCAGAGTTCATACAGTAGCACACGCCATCCATGCTTGCCCGCCTCTGCGCACACAGGCTGCTGCACCCCAGCCCCTTCTGCCGCCCAGTGGTGATTGTCGCCCCTGCGCAACCATGCCTCCCTGCTCACCTTCCTCAACCCGTGTGTCCCCAAGAGAGCCCACCACGTGCCACTGGGAGCTCCAAGCCCGGGGCCCGTGACTATGGCACCCTCCACATCATGCAGCCCTGCACCGCGGGCCACCGGGTCACACACTTGATTCTGGGTCTTGATTTCGCTATGGCAGAGAACATATCAGTGCACCCGGCTTCATCACAGGCTGCAAACCAGCTCAGCACTAGAGGTGCCACTAACTCTGTGAACTGCAAGGCGATGCCACGTGGCAGTAGGCCCACACTGCCTGCTGGCTCAGGCCTACACTGCGGTCCAGCAGGGCTCACACCAATGCCACCATTCCGGACTGCCTGGATGGCGCATCATCACAGGCTGCACAACCGCTCAGCACTTACGGTGCCCCTACCTCAGTGCACCGGAAGACACCATCCCGTGGCGGTGTGCCTGTGCCTGCCGCAGTGTATCCGGTGCCACCAAGTCTGTGCACCGCAAGTCATGGACCCTTTATGATTGAGTCCTGTGGTGCGGACGCCATCATGTCACCCCCGGCACTGTGCAATGTGCTTTTGCAGGGCCCTAGGCCCACAGGTAGAAAGGATACCCACATGGAGAAACCCAGTGACAGAGTGGAAATGGCGTCAGGCCCTTTTTATTGGCAGGGTCACATGTCCTGTGACGCTGGTGCTGAATGGGTGTGGTTTGGGTGTGAACCAGCCATGAGTGAGTGGCTGTGGCATGCTGACAACTAGACCTATGAGCAGCAGATCCCTACAGGGGAGACCTGGGACATGAAGGGTTGTCCCCCCCATGAGCGTAAGCAGAGTGGGCTGGCCTTGCACATGCCAGTCCAGCGTAAGGGTGTGAACAATCACCCCGGGGCTCTGGGCGTGCTTCCGCTCTGGGCTGGACAGGGAAGCGACTAATGCATGTGTCTTCGTTCTAGTGTCGACGCCACTCGGAAGGCAATCGGCAATGTGTCACCCTGTGACCCAAGTCCCACAACATGAACAACATAGACATAAGGGGGAATCATTGTCCCTACATTCATCCCTACCACCACACTTGCAAGATCATAGACATGACACATCGGTGTGACAATGAATGTTTAATGCACATTCAATGGAGTGTCGTAGCTGGAGCAGTACAGGGCCATGCAAACCCACGCCACATTGACAGCCCATGGAGGGCCAGCCAGAGTCCTTCAGGGAATGACAAGTGCATCAGAAGAGGAGGAGTCCAGTCCGCAGTCTGATACCTGTGTCATTGGTGACCACACAGCATATGGCAGTCCGTGTCAAGGTCCAAGGTGTGTGTTGCAGAGTGCATCGGGGGACAGTGGAAGGTGATGATGCAGAGGGCAGAACCAAGCAGAAACAGGCCATACGGCGGAGATGGATGCTACTGCTTCCTTCTGACCACAAGGGCACATTCATCTGCATCTTCGTCCTCTGCTGTTTCAGGTGCCTCACATGTGGGTGGTGGTGTTCTGTCTCCAGCAATGTGTGGCAATGACACATCAGGGGCAAGAGATGTAGATGGAGTGGTTGCAGCAGCAAGCTTCATTTCCAGACTTTGTGGCAGCAATGCCATGAGGAGGGTCTTTATGGCATTGAGGGACCCAGCTACCTCTTGCTCGTGTGAAGCCATGACAGCCGATCTTTCACCCACGTCCGCTCCATGTTTTCCATGAGCCTCCACATGAGTCCCAACTCCTGTGCTTGCTCGCTGGAGCCACTCTGACCTGACAGTTGTTCTTGTCACAGAGTCAGGACTCAGGCGATGTCAGCCATGGTTCATTGGAGGGCATGGAGCAGACTGTGGGTGTCTGTTAGGGACTGTGAGTGGTCCCTGATGGGACTTAGACACCCACGTATGGCGTCTAGTTTGTCTGCCATGCAGTCGAACCCCAACTGCACCTGTTCAGCTAGCTTCTCCTGGCACCCCAACACACAGTGTTGGAAGGCCATGTGTTTGTCATGGGCATCCTGGGAGGCAGCCGTGATGGTGGGTGCTGCCTGATGTGTGTTCTGTGCAGGAAGTGGGTTCTCCTCATAGCAGCTGGGCTGACCTGCTCCTGGAAGTGGGCTGCGGAGGCTGTCCACGAGCTGTTGGAGGGTGTCGGAGTCAAAGGTGTCGTGGTCCACTCGTCGTCAGAGAAGAGAGGTTGGGACTGCTCTGCAGGAGGTGTTTAATTTCCCTCTGCAATGTGAAGGGGAGATGCAGTTTAACATTGTGTTCACATGCATGTTGTCACTTTGTACATGTTTACATTCAGACTCCATGACAGTGTACATTGTTTGTGGGGAGCTGTCTATGTGGTGCGGGACAGTGGACATTCCGACAGCATCACGGATGTGTGTTTGTACTTGTACATTGTCAATTCACATTTCCCTGCTATGCCACATGTGATTGGCCAGTTTCTGCACACAAGTGACACCAGTTATGTCCTCTGTTCTGTGGTGGACGTGTTGCGTATTGTGCCACATCGTTGTCGATGTTGATGTGCTCTGCAGGTGATGTGTGTGTGCCGCATTTTGGGGGAGTCGCTCCTGCAGCTCTGATTTGGCTGCCCCTTATCCCTTGCATGTGGTGTGCCTCTGACTTCTGTGCTTATATAGTGCTGAAATGTTGCATACTTGGATGCATTGGTCTCTTGGTGGGAGTTGGGACTCTGGGGCATGGTTTGTCCGCAGCTGTGCTATGCTTACTTGTGCATGTGTGCCATTGCACCCATCAGTCCCTGGTCATTACTCACCCTGTTGCTGTTGTGTCCGGTCATGTTGAGCAGTGTCCAGTCCCCCGACTCCTGCTACCGTCTCCCCACTGATGACTGTGGACACCATTTCCTCCATCTCGTCCAGTTCCTCCTTCAGTCTGTATTGCTGCCTTCCAGTTGTTTGCGAGTTTCTGCTTGGTCTTGCGCTTGACCTCATTCCAGCGCCTCTTGACCTCTTTCATTGTCCTCTTCAGCACTCCGACTGCATTCACCTTGTCCACGATGGACTGCCATATTCCATTTTTAGTTGCCAGTGACACAGTGGAGGTGATGAACAGTAGTTGATGGTGTTCTATCACCTCCGTTATCAAGATCCTGTTTTCCCGCGGACTGAACCCTTTCTTCCTACACTTCTTCTCCTTGCCCTTCCCTGACCCCAAGGTCCCAGGCTGGTCTTCCGGGGGGCTTGTGGGGTTCTGGTTGTCCTCTGCACTTGCTTCAGCTGCCTCCATTGTGCTTCGCTGTTGTTTGGCTTTTGTAGCGCATTTTCCCTTAGGTCACGTGGGGATTGCAGGCCTGTGGCTGTTTTTTGCAGATTTCTGTATCGTGATTTGCGTCATCACCTCTTTTTTCACGTTGGTGTTTCACGTTTTTGTGGCATTGCATTGATTTTAACACGTTAATTTGTCGCGTTGTGGTGGGTCTATCGCATGGTACCGCTGTGTTGTGTATACCACGTTAATACGGTGTTATTTTCCCGCGATTTGAAGAGTTGCGTTAAGCTACTTTTGCAGTCGTTATCACACGTTCGTGAGAATATGCCCCCAGTTTTTTAATTTGGTTGGTTGTAATGTTCCCAACTGCTCCAAAACGTATACCTTTTACCATGTTCCCATTTCTATCCATTTTATTTACTGTTTGGATAGAGGCCAGCCCGTCTCTATGTGTTAGAGGTATACTTTTCACCAATTTAATGCATATTTCCCTTCTAGCTAATAATATTAGCAGAAAAGGAGATTCTCCTGTTCTTTGTTCAACCTGGGATTATTTGGGTTATGTTGACTTATCCCAAAAATAACAAGATCTGTGCTTACCTCCACTGGTTCTCCCAATAGCTTGGATAAGGTCTTACCCGTCTCTCTCCAAAACTCCTCAGCTGGGGGCACTGCTGAAACATATGTTGATCATCTGCTCCTTCTTCCTAGCATTTATGCCAGCTTTTCACCTTTTGACTATTGATCTTAGACAGCCTCTTTGGTGACCAGTATTCTCTGTGTGTGGTAAATAAATGATTTTTTCTCAGAGGAGCAGATTTAACAATTCGCCAACAAGTAGCCATTGATACTTATCATTTATGTTGGACATCCAGCTCCGGCAGTTCTTTCCCCCAGATTCCCCTGCTTGTATGAGGGCCCAGTACCAGCATGAGAATTCCTTTTTATTGATCCTGTTTCCATGTAGCTTTTTCTCGGAGTCGCCATCCCCAGGTAGTTCTTCTTTGAGGCTCTTGACCCAGCTGGTTAGTTGGCAGTACTTAAATCTCGCTAGAGTGCCCTTGGTCTTTTCACTGAGGACTTCCCATTCAAAAACCGAATTATGTTCTATTAGTTGGCCCCATTTAGTGATGTTACCTTCCCTTAAGGGGATTGCTAGTTGATCCCTAAGACATTCTGGGGTTCCAGGGGAATCCCAGATTGGAGCAAACTCGCTTTAATATGGGATTTTCAGGGTTCTTCTTATTTGGTACCAAAGTTTTGCGGCCGGCCTCAGGGTCTCCAGCTTTATTTCCTTGAAGTATTTGTGGTGTCCAGATTTGTAGAGGTAGTGATTTCCTTCTGTTTTGACCAATGCCTCCAAATGTACTGGATATATGTCGAAACTGTCCAATAGTTTTCTAATATTCGTACATTGAAAGGCTCTGGGGTATTCTAAAATATCAGAGCCTGCGATTCCCCCCTGTACCTTATTCCTCCTCAGTTTTTTCCAGGCAATTCTTACCCATTTTGCGGCCCAGATGAAGCTACTTAGTTCTCCTTGTAGTTTTGTTATCCATTCTACTTTGAATCCTAGAGGGATGGTGCTAAACAAATATGTACATTTTGGGAGAACTGCCATTTTCGTTATTTTAGATCTCCTCATTGAGGTCAGAGGGAGGCCTCCACATACTTTGAGAAACTTCCTTACTTTTTTAAGGATTCTGTCAAAATTCATTCTTGCTATTTTCGCTATACCTTTTGTAAGGTCTATCCCGAGATATCCTATTTTTTCTTTCACCATCAGATTTTTAGAATCGTTGTTCCATTCTAGGATTTCTCAATCAATCAATCATGGAATTTATATCGCGCACTACTCACCCGGAAGGGTCTCAAGGCGCTTGGGGGAGGGGGTCTGCTACTGCTCGAACAGCCAGGTCTTGAGCTGTTTCCTGAAGGCGAGGTGGTCCTGGGTCAGCCGCAGGTGGACGGGCAGGGAGTTCCATGTCTTAGCCGCCAGGTAGGAGAAGGATCTTCCTCCGGCGGTGGCTCTCTGGACGCGAGGGACGACGGCGAGGGCGAGGTTCGCGGATCGTAGCTGTCGGGTGGGCGTGTAGAAGGTCAGGCGGTCGTTGAGTGCAGGTCTCTCAGGTGGTTCAAGATGTGGCTGCGTCGGGGGGCGTCCAGGATGAGACGGGCGGAGGCGTTCTGGATACGCTGAAGTCTTTTCTGAAGCTTGGCTGTTGTACCGGCGTAGAGGGTGTTTCCGTAGTCTAGTCTGCTGGTGACAAGGGCCTGGGTGACAGTCTTCCTGGTCTCGGTCGGGATCCATCTGAAGATCTTGCGGAGCATGCGGAGGTTGTGGAAGCAAGATGAGGAGACGGCGTTGACTTGTCTGGTCATCGATAGGGAGGAGTCCAGGATGACGCCCCAGTTGCGTGCGTGGTCCGTTGGCTTGGGTGCGGTGCCCAGGGCCGGGGGCCACCAGGAGTCGTCCCATGCGGAGGGCGACGGTCCCAGGATGAGGACTTCTGTCTTGTCCGTGTTCAACTTCAGGCGGCTGATGTTCATCCATTCGGCAACATCTTTCATCCCTTCGTGTAGGTCGGCTTTGGCGGTGTCGGGGTCTCTGGTGAGGGAGAGAATCAGCTGGGTGTCATCGGCGTAGGAAATGATGTTGAGGTTGTGTTGGCGTGCGATGGCAGCGAGGGGTTTCATGTAGATGTTGAAGAGAGTGGGGCTGAGCGATGATCCTTGCGGGACGCCGCAGATGACTTCGGTGGCCTCAGAGCGGAACGGAGGGAGGCGTACTCTCTGTGTTCTGCCGGAGAGGTATGAGATGATCCATTCCAGAGCAATCCCCTGGCTGCTGGTGTCATTGAGGCGTTGGACTAGGGTGCGGTGGCAGACAGTGTCAAATGCTGTGGAGAGGTCAAGGAGGATGAGTGCCGCTGTTTCACCTTTGTCGAGCAGGGCTCGGATGTCGTCGGTGGCTGCGATGAGGGCAGTCTCGGTGCTGTGGTTGGCTCTGAATCCGGATTGCGATGGGTCAAGGGATCCGTTCGTCTCGAGGAAGGCGGCCAGCTGCTTGTTGACGACCTTCTCGATGACTTTGGCAGGGAATGGAAGGAGCGAGATTGGGCGGAAGTTCTTGAGGTCGGTCGGGTCCGCTGTTGGTTTCTTCAGTAGTGCGCTGAGCTCGGCGTGCTTCCAGCTCTCCGGGAAGGTGGCTGTGTCGAAGGAGGCGTTGATGATGTCTCGGAGGTGGGGTGCGATGGTAGAGGCGGCCTTGTTGAAGACATGGTGGGGGCATGGGTCGGTCGGAGATCCGGAGTGGATGGTGTTCATTATGCGTGTCGTGTCTTCGGGGGTCACTTTGGTCCATGTCTGGAGGATAGCGGCGGGGTGCGTAGGTTCGGTCGATGGGTGCGGGGGTGGAGCGCCGAAACTGTTGTGGATGTCGGCGATCTTGCGGTGGAAGTACGAGGCGAGGGAGTCGCAGAGGTCCTGCGAGGGAGTGATGTCGTTGTTGCCGGTGCTGGGGTTGGAGAACTCCTTGACGATGTTGAAGAGCTCCTTGCTGTCATGGGCGTTCTTGTCCAGTCGTTCCTTCAAAGATTTCTTCTTGGTGGTGCGGATGAGCTGGTGATGTCTGCGGGTGGCGAGTTTGAGGGCGGTCATGTTGTCGGTGGTCTTGTCGAGGAGCCAGGCCTTCTCGAGGGTGCGGCAGTCCTTCTTGGAGTCCTTGAGTTCGTCGGTGAACCAGGGGGCCTTCTTGCTTCTGGGCCTGGTGAGTGGGTTCTTCAGTGGGGCGAGGTCGTTGGCACAGGAGGTCATCCATTGCGTGAGGTCGAGGGCTGCTGTGTTAGGGTCCGTTGTCCTGACCGGTGGGTTCTGGCTGAGGGAGGTGGTGAGCTGGTCGACGGTGATCTTGCTCCAGTTTCTGTGGGGAACCTGCTTCGGGTGGTGGTGGACCGTGTTCTTCTTGAAGCTGAAGTGGACGCAGCTGTGGTCAGTCCAGTGGAGTCCGGTGCAGTGGCTGAAGGTGACGTGCTTGCTGGATGAGAAGAGGGGGTCGAGAGTGTGGCTGGCGTAGTGGGTGGGGGTGTTGACCAGTTGCTGGAGTCCGAGGTTGGCGAGGTTGTCCAGCAGGGTGGTCATATTGCGGTCATTGTTGTTCTCCAGGTGGAAGTTGAGGTCCCCGAGGAGGATGTAGTCAGTGGAGGGGAGGGCGTGAGGGCTGATGAAGTCCGTGATGTCTTCGCAGAACTGTGCGCGTGGTCCCGGGGGTCTGTAGATGAGGGTGCCTCTGAGGGTAGTCTTGGGGTTGGTGTGGATCTGGTAGTGCAGGTATTCGGCGGTGTTGAATGCGTCGGTGGAGTCAGTCGAGATGCGAATGGTGCTTTTGTGAGCGATGGCGATGCCCCCTCCGGTCTGGTTGTTGCGATCCCTCCTGATGATCTTGTAGCCGTCCGGGATGGCTATGGCGATGTCGGGGGCTGAGGAGTCGTTCATCCAGGTTTCCGTGAGGAAGGCGACGTCTGGAGATGCGGTGTCGAGGAGGTTCCAGAGTTCCACGGCGTGTCTATGGACGGAGCGGGTGTTGATCAGGATGCACTTGAGGTGGTTGCTGTTGTCCGTCTTGGTGGGCGTGGTGCTTGTTCGGAGGCAGGAGAAGTTGCAGGATCGGCAGACAAAGGGTCCATGGCTGCGTCGCGGGGACGCTCGGTAGCATCCGGGGGCTCGGGCGGTTTTGAGTGCGATGAGTGTAGCGAAGTCGTAGGTCCTGCGGGGGGGCTGGTGGGCGCGGGGGCCAGGGGGTCTGGCACTGGGCGCGGGCCAGGCGCGGACGGGCGCAGACGGGCTTACCTTTGGCGCACCTTCGGCGCTCAGTCGGCGCTCCTGCTGCAAGCGTCCGCTGCGCGGTCGCTGGGGGGCGTCATAAGTAAGGAGCCGGGAGGGAGGGTCCGCTGGGAGGCGGGAGACTGGGTGGCCAATGGGCAGGGAGGAGAGGCGGGACTGCGGGGTCAGTGGCGGGAAACCGGGAAGGCGAGTGACCGGGGCAGCGGCGGCGGAGAGGAGGCGAGGAGAGTGGCCAGTAGCAGCAGGAGGAAAGCGGCGAGAAGCAGAGGTCAGCGCTGGTGAGGAGGGAGCGGCGTGAGCGGGATCGGCACCAGCAGGTAGGCGACAGGCAGCAGCAGTGCGAGGGGAGCGACCGTCTGTGTGGGGCACAGGGGTCACACTGACCAGCCCGCCGTGGTCACCTTAAGTAAGGAGCCGGGAGGGAGGGTCCGCTGGGAGGCGGGAGGCTGGGTGGCCAATGGGCAGGGAGGAGAGGCGGGACTGCGGGGTCAGCGGCGGGAAACCAGGAAGGCGAGTGACCGGGGCAGCGGCGGCAGAGAGGAGGCGAGGAGAGTGGCCAGCAGCAGCAGGAGGAGAGCGGCGAGAAGCAGAGGTCAGCGCTGGTGAGGAGGGAGCGGCGTGAGCGGGATCGGCACCAGCAGGTAGGCGACAGGCAGCAGCAGTGCGAGGGGAGCGACCGTCTGTGTGGGGCACAGGGGTCACACTGACCAGCCCGCCGCGGTCACCTTAAGTAAGGAGCCGGGAGGGAGGGTCCGCTGGGAGGCGGGAGGCTGGGTGGCCAATGGGCAGGGAGGAGAGGCGGGACTGCGGGGTCAGCGGCGGGAAACCGGGAAGGCGAGTGACCGGGGCAGCGGCGGCGGAGAGGAGGCGAGGAGAGTGGCCAGCAGCAGCAGGAGGAGAGCGGCGAGAAGCAGAGGTCAGCGCTGGTGAGGAGGGAGCGGCGTGAGCGGGATCGGCACCAGCAGGTAGGCGACAGGCAGCAGCAGTGCGAGGGGAGCGACCGTCTGTGTGGGGATTTCTGATTTTGTTTGGTTTACTAAGTAACCTGAGACTTTCCCATACTGTTCTAGGATATCTTCTATTTTTTGGAGTGAGACCTCTAAATTGCTAGTAAAAAGCTACTTTCTTCTCCCAGCCTTGATATTTAAATAGTATTATCTCGGAGATAGATAGAGGGCATTCTTGTCTTTTACCTCTCCTTATTATTATCCTGCCTGTGAAGCTATCATTCACAAGGACCTTTGCTGAGGGTTTTTTTATAGATGTGTTCTATTGCATCCTGAAAAGTATCCCCAAGACTACATTTTGGTAGGGTTGCATTTAAAAAAGGACAACTAACTGTCAAATGCTTTTGCAGTGTCGTAAGTTATGATTGATAAGGGAACAGATTGATATGTTGCTACATCTATTGCGCTTATTACTTTGTGAGTTACTTTTTGAATTTGCCTTCCTTTAATAAATCATTTTTGATTGGGGTGTACTAGGGACCTGGCCACTTTTCCTAATCTCTTGGCTAATATTTGTGTACATATTTTATAGTCTGCATTTAAGAGTGAAATTGATCTATAGGACTCACATTTGACTGGATCCTTCCCTGGTTTTAGTGGAATGCTAATGATTACATCATTCCAGGAGTCTGGGAAATCCTTTCTAGCTAAAACAATATAATTCATGAGTTCTGTCAGTGGGGTGGCAAATATAGCTTGTAAATTTACATGTAGCTCATTTGGGAGTGCGTCAAGGCCGTATGCTTTTCCCTTTTTTAAGCCTTTAATTAGTTCTGTAACTTCTTCTCTTGTGATCTCTTGATTAAGCTCCACTCTTTGTTCTTGGGACGTAGAGTGAATTATTATCCTGTCCAGTAAGATGTTTAACTGTTATGATGTAGCTGAGATCTCTTCGGTATAGAGGTTGTCAAAGCATTTTACAAACACTTGTCTAATCTCAGTATCTTCTGCGCTGCATTCAGGCTGATCTCCTTTATGTATTTTTACTACCCTGTTGTGTGTTAATTCTGTTTTTGTTTTCCAGGCTAGTAATTTGCCACATCCTTAGCTGTATTCGTATTGCGAAACTTTACTGGCCTCCCATCTTTCCCCAACAATTGCTTCTAGTATATCTGTCAGATCCTCCTTCTTTGTTCTTTTAATTTCTCCTATATTGGATATTTCCTGTGGGGTTTTCCCTTTAACTAACTCCTCTTCCAATGTTGTTATTTCTTTTTCCAGCTGTTTGGTATGGGTCCTTGTGTTCTTATTTTTTTATGCTACAAGATAAATATTTTCCCTCTTTTAAAAGCTTTGCATGCATCCCATGCAATTTGTTTCGAGGTCCCTTTTTTATTTAGCTGGAAAAACAAATCGGTCTCTTTTGCTAATGATTCTGTATGGACTGGATCCATGAAAATAACTCTGTCTACTGTCCACCATGAAGTGGAGGGGGTGGATTTTAAAAGACGGCGCAGTGAAACCGCTGAATGATAAGATAGATTGGCTTAGTACACTCTTTACAGAAAATGCCAACTCTTATTTACTCAAGTCCAGTGCAAAATATTATGGGGGTCAAAATAGAGCGGGGAAATTCCTTGCCAATTATCTGAAAATCAAAAAAGAACGCACTAAAATTGATTCTATTTTGACTTCCTCTAATCAGAATTTACATAAAAATGAGAATATACTTTTGGAATTTACAAATTTGTATCAGACCCTTTATTCCCCGGGATCCCAATCTGGTTCCCAAGCACCTTATCATTATTTATCATCCATTCCCTCACCTACATACCCTGACATTGATTTTTCTATCTTAGAACAAGATATTCTAATACAGGATATTTCTAATGCTATTCGTTTTATTAAACATGGCAAAGCTCCAGGACCAGATGGTTTCACTAATTATTTCTATTCATATTTGTCTTCATGTCTTATTCCTAAACTACACCTGCTTTATCTTTATTTCAAATCCTCTGAGGCATTAGGTGGCTCTTTTCAAGAGGCACTGATATGCCTACTTCCCAAGGATAATTAAGACCATAGACTATGTAAGCATTATCACCCAATTTCTTTAATTAATTTAGATTATAAAATGTTTGCAAAAATGTTAGCCAGTCAGTCAAAAAAACTTTATTTTGGCTGTACATCCATAAACGCACAAATAATTGTAACATTACATAAAAAATGATTAATTATTATGCACAGCAAATAAAGGCTAAAAATAGTTGTACAAGGTACCATTAAGTGGGTGTGGGGTAATGTGCTACATTTTTATAGTATAGTTTACAATCCCCCCTACTGCTCGACCCCCTAAAATTGACCACCCTATGCATCAAGTATAACCAGGATATCCTATGTGGAAAATTTTTAAAGCATTTAAAACAATTGGAGCTGAAACATTTTAAAAGAGTAATTTAAAAAAAACATTAAAATTACTCATCAAAAAAAATTATTTCAAAGCATTTCCCTAGGTGACGGAATGTGCAAATCTAGTGCAGTAGCATTTCTAGTGGGAGAACACAGGTAAATTATTGCCCATCTCTTTTCCCTTTATGATGCCTCTGCGTCTGCACCACATCGCAAATAAAAATTTCGAAGTAGCAACTACAAATAGTGGATGTGTCTCATATTTAAGTAGCCTAAAAACCTCGATATAATTTCTAAGCCCCAAATTTCTACAAAGTTGGAGGACCCACTTAGATCTAGACCTTTTATAGGCAGGACAGAAAAAAATTATATGGAGTTCTGTTTCTTCAGAGAAAGTGCAACCAGGACAATTTGGTTGCTCCCTTCCATTTGTTTGTAAATGCCCGGAACGGGAGCATCCCGTGCCTAAATTTTAAAAACAATTTCTTTGCCCTGAATGGTTGAATACTGTCCAGGGTCAGTTCCAGTTTATACTGCTGCTTGACATCCAGAAACCTAGATGTCAGGCAACATGAATTCGTACTCTGGAACAATAGGGCGAGTTTGTGTTCTTTGAAAGCTAGGGATAGGGACTTTTGGGGGATGGAGGGGCAGGTCTCTTCTGGGGTTAGGCACATATTTGCCCTCCCCAGTGAATGGCATGTACTCCTGATATATGACAGCCAAGGTAGATTTCCTGCTCCCAGTATGGACATAACATCCCTCAATTCCTCCCTATAGGTAACTAGCTTGGGAGTGTTCCATAAGCGACGCCAGAATAGAAGAGGGCGAGAGGCAATTAAATCGACAATAGGTCCAATACCCAAATCCATCCTAATTGGATTTAAGGGAGTACTTTTTGGGAGGCCCAACAACTGCCTAATGAAGGTGTTCTCTGTAGCAGATAAAATATTAGATGGGCAATGTCCCCAAAGTGCAGCTCCATATAATGAAGCTCCCCTTGCTTGGGGTTTATAGATTTCTGCTGGTGGGCCAACCACTTTTTGAGTGCAAATTTTGTGAACTTTTAAGATGCCCCCTATTGACTGTGTTAGCATTAAATTGGCTTTCTTTATTTGGGTCCCCCAGTCCATCTTGTCATTGAGTGTAAGACCCAAATAACCAAAAATGGACACTCTCTCTAGGGACCTACCCTCCATTTAGTGTTAGCATGAAAGACCATATATTTTGTTTTCTGGAGATTTATCTCTAAATTCCTCTTCCTGCAAAATGCGCTGAACTCTTCCAGTACCCGCTGCATACCCATTGGTGATTTGGACAGGAGCAGCGTATCGTCCGCAAACATTAAAGCTGGTATTTTGCGGTTCGCTAACCTCGGTGAATCTATGTCCTTCACTGACAGGAGCGTTTCAATTAAACCATTTAGAAAAAGGGAAAAGAGGTTTGGCGCTAGAACGCATCCCTGCCTCACCCCTTTCTCTACAGGGAAGGGAGCTGTCCGTTCTCCTTTCTTACCATATCTTACCCTCGCATAAGTGCCTTCATGTAAGCGCTTCAGCTGCTGGCAAAGGTAGACTGGCGCTCCCATATCGTAAAGTAAGCCCCATAGCTGATCGCGCTGCACCATATCAAATGCGGACTTAAGATCCACAAAAGTTAGATAAAGACTGCCACCCTCCAAGATTACAGTTTTCCAATGGATCAATTGCAATCTGAAGATCTGATCGATGGTCGAGGTTTTGGACCTAAATCCTGCTTGTAAGGGAGTTAATACATTCATCTTGTCCATCCATGATTGCAATCGGCCCAAGAGGACACGGACAAATATCTTTTGGGTAACATCATGAGGCTTATTGGCCGATAATTTGCCGGGTTATGCGGGGAGCCTTTTTTAAAAATAGGAATAATTTCCACACCAGCCCAGGTCAGAGGAAGCACCATACCTTGAAGGATGGCATTAAATAAAGTCTGTAAATAGGGTGCCAACACTACTTGTTCATTTCTAAACAGGTCACCGGGTATTCTATCCAACCCTGGTGCCTTGTTTGGTAGCAGTTTGCCCAATGCCAGGGTAGCTTGTGCTAATGTGCAGGGTGGTGGACCCATGTTTGGAGGAATTTGGTCTATATATGTTGCCCTATATACTACAACTCCATCTAGCGGCCTTGAATGTAAAACTTTAAAATGGGATCTCCATGCTTCTTCCCCCAGATTTGGTTCAATAGCAGAGTTGCCTTCGGAATTACCAGTCTTTACTAAGTTCCAAAAGTCTCTCATGTCTCTATTATCTAAAGCATTCTTAACTGCTTCCCATTTTTCAGTCTTCCATGCTGCTTTGGCTTCAGCTAGGGTTTTTTTGTAGTGTAGCCTGGTTTCTTTGGTACCCAGGATGTCCTTATTCTTAATCCCGAGTAGCAATGCGCGTTTAGTTTCCCTACATGCTTTGTTATACCAGGGATGTGTAGGTTTAGGGTCAAGATTATTGTTATTTTTGTAATTATAAAAAAACTCCGCCAAATTTGAAGACATATCCTGGTGATTCCTACCTAACAACAACAAAGATTCATAGCCTTGACTATTTTCAGACATACCAAAAGCAGTCTTTAAAAAGGAAATAGTTTGTTTGTACAGGGAGGCCATTTTCTCGGTAGAGGCTACAAGTGTTCCCCAGCGTACTCTTCAACCTCCTTCTGTTGCAATTAAATTTGGAGCAGATTGTGTTGGCAAACCCCGATCATCCTTAGGTTGGAGTAGGCTATCTCTAACACCAATGGATTATGGTCACTTTCACATCAAGATTGGACCGAAAAGTCCATAATTCTATGCCAGTTCTCGATGTCTACCAAGATGTTATCAATTGTAGAAGCCTGTCCCAATTTATTAAAAGTAGGGTTGCTCGGACTGTCAGAGGGGAATCGACCATTACATGCCCTAAGCGAATGGCTGAGTGTAAGTGAGTTCATTTGGAGAACAAGGAGGGGTCCACCCCCTTATTGGATAGATGTTGCATTCAGGAATTGCCCAGACAGAGTCTTCCTCACTTGTAATGGTGGTGCTTATGCCATTAAGGGGTTCAAAATGACAATTAAAATCCCCATCAATGATTACATGTACAGACTCAGGTAGAGTGGGGAGGAAGGAGGCCAAGCAGTCTAGAGTCTGTGAGATTTGCCCCTGCCTCACTGGGCGAGAATAAATATTGATGCCATCCATGTTAAGGGAGTCATCAAAAGAAAGGAGGATACACAAAATATCCGGGGAATAAGTATCTATCAGCTTGATAGTACAACCCAGATGTATGGTGACCCAAATGCAGAGGCCCCCTGAGGGTCTTCCCCTAGGCCCCTGAAGAGCTGGAATACAGTATGCAACATATCTTACTCTATACAATGCTAAAGTAGACCATGTTTCCTGAAAGAGACATAGCTCATGTGTATCAATGTACTCTCCCCAATCGGGGAGGTCCATTTTAGAGATAAGACCTGCTATGTTCCAGGATAAGATCTTAGTATTCTGCGGATCTTTCACTGTATCAGTCTGTATGTGCAGGAGTCCCCCTCCTGGTGAGGTACTTGGCGGGGAATCCCCTCCCAACCCTGTGTGATACCATATAAGTCCCCTGGTGTATTAATACGGGCACCAGAGCTGCTAAGTGCCACTATAACCTCGCAGGTTTTCCTGAGAGGGTGATCCACAGACTCAAATCTTTCACAATTTTGATGCTCAACTGGCTGATTAACTATACATTCCATTTGTTTAGCTGTAGGATTCAGTCAATCGAACAGGTCTAGGGTACTATATCTGTTGCTAACTGGGATATTAAAAGGCGAGGTGATTTCGGGGCCCCGACCCATGTTTAGCAAGTTTCCAGTCTGGGCTCTCATTTCCCACTTTTTATATACACTTCCCATTCTTTTTAACAAGGGACTAGGAGGATAAAAGCAGCCTAGAGGGAGTGTCTGGATGCCACTAATCTCCCTGGGCAGTCCCCATTTAAGAATATGTTGAACCACCCTGATATCCCTAAAATTAATCAGAACGCAATCCCCCGGAATTTCTTTCCGCCTCTGTTCCAACCAACTAACCCTACGAGCAAATAAGATTTCACTCTGTATTAGGGGTGGGAGAGGTCTATGTTTGTTTAGCCAAAAGATAATTTTATTTTTTAATTCATGATAGGACTCCCCACTGCCTTTTTCCAACTCTGGTACTCCAGCTAATATGACAACATAGGGAGTAGAAGCTGGTGGTAGGTCTATACATGGCAGGGTAGAATGTGTTGTCCTTAAGTTAAGTTGGCGTATATTCCCATTATCTCCTTTGCAATTGCTGGATAAGTTTTGTTCCACTGGCGGACCTAAAGTTGTTGCCGTACTCCTAGAGCCATAGGCAATATCTCCAGCTTGTGTTGCCCCGTGGTGGAGAGAGACTGGGGCTACGACTTGTTGGGTAAGGGGGATAGGCCCAATTAGAGCGTTCGTTTGCGCTAGTGAGTTTTGCCCTTGGGGTATGGAACAGTAGAGACAGGTGGGATTGATAGAGATCAGGGTGTATATAATATCCCTACTTCCACGGATAGAGTAATCTCACAGTTACACGCACATACATTCTTCATACACTAGGGCCCATTTCACTAACATACGCTCAAATACTCTACCAGCAATAACCTGTGGAAAGAAAAACTCCTAAACACCCTGCATCTATATCGGGGTCGATAAGATCTAGTTATTGAGACTGCCCTTAAACATAATCTAAACAATCTATACAATAATAATCAAAATAGGATACTCAATAATTGACAAGAAATAATAACCAACACCATATTCAAAATTATATTGCTTTATCTAAAATTAGTCAAAGAAAATCAATCAGAATAAATCATTTTTCTCATAGTTACCTATTCTAGCTAAATGTCAGAACGGGTCAGGACAAGTCTCTCGGTAAAGTCTCTCAAGACGAAGTCCTCTCAGCAACGATCCTCACCAACGCAGATTCGGAACGCGGCAAAAGGCAAATGGCAAGTGGCAAAAACCCTCTCTAGGCTAACAATTCTTATAGTAAGTCGAACAAAGGAAAATATAATTTGTATTAACTTCTTCCGTCAAACCTCTGAGCAAAGCGAGAAGGAAAGGATGTAGCATCGCTACATTTGAAAATCTCCGCTCAGGAAAAATCACAAAATAAACATAACGGAACAGGAACCAAAAAATACATTTGTATCTTGTAGTTTCCACGTCTCCTCGGCAATGAGATCATAGTTCAGAGTCTTTCTTTAAAGCTCCTTTGTTTCCCAAAGCTGCCAAGGACGCTTCATTTCATTTGGAGATCGCCCAAAACTGCTGCTGTCCTCACGGAAAATTTTCAACCAGGCAAAGCAAGGACTGTGGTCAGCTGACTTCAGGACCATATTCAGCAAGGCTCTCTCTCGTCACAAATTTCTACTCGAGGCCAGGCTTTACATGTTAGCCATCTTTGTTTAGGCCACAATAGGCCACAATAGACCATCTTAATTAAAAGAGACAAAAACAACGTTACCACAGCATAGTGATTGAACAGTGTTAACCCCACTAATACCCTTATGTGTATGCAATTATCTAGCTCTTGCAACATAGAAAAGCATTAATTCGAAAAGCGTTTTGTGCTTAAAAATAAACAACACACAGCAATCTTTAAACATGTAAACACGCACATTATTATTAAACAGCACACTTATGCATTCCCACGTGTAATTCTCTCTTGTTAAAACAAACGAGTTGATTAGTATAAACACTTACACAAGACAAATAATTAATAATTAATAATTAATAAATTAATATAACAAATAGACATGCCAGAGCTTCAAAACCCAGTTAATTTTCAAACTGAAAACTCTGCTCTAGCAATCCCCCCTTTGGTGATTTTATCACCAAATAAACCCAAAAAAAAAAAAAAGAAAATTAGTGAAAATTTAGTCCCATTTTAGGAGAAATCGGAAATGTCTTTTCCCCTTACACAACACTACACACCAGTCACCCTTTCATCATCCCTCTTTGTTTCTAAATAAACACTCTCCCTCAATTCTTCTAATTCAATTTCTTGTGGTTCTCTTTTCAACCTTTTGTTTTACTTCTCTTTATTCAATTTTTACAACACACACACACTAATCTCAGTATCAATAAAGCAATAAGTATGCAAGTTAAAGGAAACAATATTCTACCTATAATAGTACTACCTATTTTTGCAATAAAATCTTTAACAGCTATCACCTTATTAGCTATTTTAGTCCATAAACTCTCAGCTTCAAGTGGTACTAATTCTTCATGCAAATCAGTAATATTTTTGATATAGACCTTCAGGTCTTTGCTTTCGTCTGGAATGTAAGTGCAACAATGTTGAACTTTCAGCATTCCACAAACTCCACCCTCCTTGGCCAATAAAATATCAAGGGCAAGTCGATTTTGCATTGACATGGCACGTACGGCACTTAATTCCGTATTCACTCAAAGAAACCCTCCAGCGGTATTTGTCGATAAGCGATCCACCACTGTTGACAGTTTCCGAATTCCATAAGCATTTAAAGAAATTCCCACTGCTGGAATTAAAACCCCAAAAATATCACCCACTATTTCAGACCAGGTTTCTCTCTTGAAACACATTAGTAAATTAATATGTTCTACATCTCTTATTTTATCTATATGAAAAATCTTTGGAGAGACCAGACCCACATAACACGTGCCATACCAATGGTCAGGCAACTTGTAATAAGCCTTGTTCCCACAAACATAATACACACCTGGGAAAACTGTATCTTCTCCACCTCTGAAACCCCAACCTGTTGCAATGAAGTATGTATCATGACACTCACTAGTCCCAACAAAATATGTATCATATTGAGATTTCCTTCTTGTAATGCATAGCTTACCCTTCTGTGGTACATCTAGAGCTAAAGTTGGACTAGCCCCATTTCTCAATTCTTTCCCCATCTCAATGTCCCAAATTGTCTCACTCACTTTATATTTCCCTGCTTTCTCATGCATGTTCAATCTCCTTTCCTTTACCATATCCAAGAAAGCTTTCTCCTCTTCTTTCAGACTGCAAGTTAAATTATTCTTAAAAATGTAATCTAATGTTAATCCTTTCTCTTCAATAAAAATTTCACCAAAAGTGTTAGCTTCTTTAGCTGGATTCAGCTCTTTGTTCATTGGCAAATGCCCAAAAATACTATCTCTGTTAGACATCTTATAATCTATTTTCCCTAACAAATAGAAAACACTACTTAATATACTACATGAAATACCATATGTAGCTGGCAAATGATGATAAGTAACACCCTCTGAAACGGATGCAGGTAATTGCATACAAACGTAGCAATCCCTAACTTCCATTGTTTTCACATATTCATACAACAACTTCGAAGAAACATTACTAGAAAAATTATTAATTAACCTATCTTTGTGTCTGTAAGTATTACTAATTCTAGTCAAAACTACTTTTTGCGAATTCTTCTCTATATCTGTCATATTTTCTGTATGCATCTCAAATGTAACTTTAAAAGTAACTAATAAAACTAAAACTCCCCACAGTAGCATTAATAATCCAGTACAGCAGCAGCACATTCTACACCATCTTTTAAAGAAGGCACATCTACTTTGATTATCCTCTATGTTAGCCATTTTACTACTTTGACCTTGTCTTTTGACTTAGCCTCTACTACTCCACTACTATTATACTTTGGATTACTTCAGACAACTGAATTTTCAGACTTTCTCCTTTCACTTTTTCTCCAAGTGATTTCTCAGTTCACTCAATTTGGATATTCATCAGTTTTCACTCCTTCTTCTTCAGTAACATCAAATTGTATCAGATCATCAACAACATCTTGTGCATCTGACTCTTCTCCAATGTCAGTCAGGATAACTTTTAAGATTCCTTCTTTTTCCTCAACCACTTTTCTCAAGATCCCCTCCGAATTATCTCGAGTCACTGTTTCTTCTTCTCCTTCTTCAGACAGTGCCACATAAGACCATTCCGGTGATCTGTACTTTTGGTTGGGTCTTCTTATTCTTTTTATCTCCTCAGGTTCTCTTGATTCTTCTTGCTCCTTTCTTTTTACTTCATTTTGACTCGATACTTCATTCACTTGTTCAGCTTTTGATGTATTTGTTCTTATTACTCTGTATCTCAATCTCTTTACTCTGTGGTTAGGCCAACGATCTCCTTTTATCACCTTTTTCGGCCTAATTTCTTTATTATTTCTTTTTCCAATCCAAGTTCTCTTTCTTAGAACTCGACCCTCTGTTTGTTCATTCTCACTCTCATCCAGTTCTGTTTCAAGTGCCTTCTGTTTTCTTTTTCTAGCAGTTTTCTTTTCCTCCACAGTTTCTTTCACCACTATTTGAGACTTCCCTACTCCTGTCCCTCCTCGGGTCTCCAACACGCAATCTTCTTGCTGTCTACTTGTCCCTTCACCTAGCTTGTCAAGAATGTTCCCTACACCTCCTCGGGGGTCTTCCGCAATCTGTCCCTCTCTATCTTTTTCTGACCCTGTTTCTTCAGGTATAATCTCAAGTGGTTCTTCAGTCTCCTCCTCTTCTGATTCAGGAGTAATTTCTGTGGATTTGCTCTTTTCTCTTCTTTTTTCTTCACTGCTTTTTGAAATTTCAGGCTCTCTTACAGAATCTGATCTCCTTTCTGAGACTCTCAATTGTTCTCTTGAAGTTTTTTCTACTTCTTTTCTCACTGGTTCTGGGTCTTCATCATCACTGGAATCTGATTCTTCAAAGTACTCTTTACCAGTTCCCTCTTTTGGGTTTGGAACTCTCAGAGTATGACTCGCATGCACCCAGTTTTTCACACCAGCACACTTCACTGCAGTTGTCGTTGTTAGAATGACTTGTCTCGGCCTTCCCCACCTTGGAACTAAGCAATTTCTTCTTCTGTGCACCTTAATCCTCACCCAGTGTCCTGGACTCAGATCATGAGCTTGCTTCTTCTCAAGTGTGGTAGCTTCTTCTCCAACCTGGTGAAACACAGAATGAACTGCGTCAGCCAGGCCTTTACAGTAATCCAAAATCATGTCATCAGTTATTGTCATCAACTTATTGACAGGTACAAATGCATGGCGCATTGCAGGTCCCATGATTATCTCGTGCGGACTTAAACCAGTAGTTCTATCTGGAGTAGATCTAATAGTCATTAGCACTAGAGGCAAGACGTCCGGCCATTTCATGCCAGTGGCTAAGCACATTTTACCAATCCTGTTTTTGATTGTGTCATTTATCTGCTCAACCACACCAGAAGCCTCTGGTCTGTATGCACAATGTAGCTTCTGCTGTATGCTTAATGCTTCACAAATCAAACTCATGAGTTCATTATAGAAGTGTCCACCTCTATCAGACTCAATCGTCACTGGAAACCCGTACCTAGGAATCAACTCCCTTAACAGTAATTTTGCCACTGTCACTCCATCATTTCTCCTAGTCGGATAAGCTTCAACCCATCTTGAAAACAAACAGACTACCACTAGAACATACCTCAGTCTATTCACTCGGGGCATTTCAATGAAATCAATCTGCATTCTTGTATAAGGACCTCCTTCTCTGCCTATTGTTCCCAGACTCACCACTGTCTTTTTCCCAGTGTTAAATTGCTGACAAATCAAACACCTTTGACAGATGCTCTCTGCAATTGTCCTGAACTTTGCATTGTACCAGGTCTGCTTGAACGACCTAATCATCGCATCCCTCCCCAAATGTCGCTGGCCATGATACATCCTTGCCATTGACGACAAAATGGAGTTGGGCATTACTGGTCTGCCATCCCTATAGACCCAAACATGGTCTGTTTCTCTTGGGGCACATCCTGCCTTAATCCAATCTTTTTTCTCTTCCTCTCCTGCCTCATCCTGCAACTGCTTCACTTCATCCCATGTCTCTAAGACATTAGTAAACATCACAGAGCAAAAAGACATTTCCCCCTCTCGTTCCCTATTAATTGACTGATTGGATTTCGCACAGTATTGAGCAATGTCATTTGCATAACGGTTTCCAACCGTTATAAAATCCTCCCCTTGTCCATGGGCAGCACACTTTACAACTGCTAACTCCTTAGGCAGCTGTATCGCCTCAAGTAATTTCCCAATCACTTCAGCATTCTTTATTGGAGTTCCACTCGATGTCAAGAAACCTCTTTGTAGCCAAAGCTGGCCAAAATCATGCACCACTCCAAATCCATACTGACTATCAGTCATCACAGTCGTCCTCAAATCTTTCCCAATTTCACAAGCTCTTGTCAATGCCACCAATTCAGCAACCTGTGCAGATTTCACTCCTTTCAATGGTGATGCTTCCATAACCTCTGAAACTTTGCACACCGCATATGCTGCACATAGCACACCATCATCATTTCTCAGGCATGAACCATCCACAAACAACACATGATCACTCTCATGCAAGGGAAGATCCCTTATGTCTGGTCTCGGTTTTGTACAATAATCAAGCACATCCAAACAATCATGATCATCTTCCGTTTTCACACCCACATTTTCAATATCCGGCAAAAGTGTTGCTGGATTCACATTTACACATCTCTCAAGAGTCACATTCGATGCTCCTAGATTCACTTTCTCATATTTAGTCAACCGACTATGTGACATGTACTGAGTTCTGCTTCTTGTCAAAAGAATTGCCACATTGTGAGGTACGAATACCCTTACAGGATATCCCATTATGATTCCCTCACTCTGTTCCAGACTCCTGCATGTTGCAGCCACAGATTTCAGACAACCTGGTAAACCCACAGCTACAGGGTCAAGTGTCGATGAGAAGTACGCAATAGGCCTTCTCAGTAATCCATGCTTGAATTAACACTGAAAGTGCACATCCATTTCTCTCACTGCAGTACAATTCAAACTCCTTTTCGTAGTCAGGCATACCCAAAGCTGGAGCCTCACACATTCTATTTTTAAGCTCTTCAAATGCTGCCATTTGTTCTCCATCTAGTTCCAATGGGTCTGTCATTTCACTTTTTGTCAGTTTAATCAGTGGTTTTGCTATCAGCGAAAAATTAATTATCCACTGACGACAATAACCCACCATCCCCAGAAACATCCTCACTTCTCTCTGGGTCTTTGGAGCTTTCATTTCCCTGATGATTCTGATTCTGTCATCAGTCACTTTTCTCAGACCTTTTTCAATATTATGTCCAAGATAATGCACCTCTTTCTTGCAAAATTGCAATTTGGCTGGAGATACCTTTAACCCTCCATCTGCCAGATGATTCAGTAAAGCTATGGTATCTACTTCACAAGCTTCTCGTGTCTTTGATGCCACAAGTAGGTCATCAATATATTGTACTAGTACTGAATTTTCAGGCATGATCAAACTCTCCAACGATTTTTTCAACAACTGATTAAATATCGAAGGACTCTCTGTATACCCCTGTGGGATTCGACACCATGCTAAAATACGCTGGCCAAACCTAAATGCAAAAATCGGCTGGCTATCATGATGCAATGGTATTGAAAAGAATGCATGACACAAATCAATCACTGTATACCACTCAGCATCATGTGGAATCTGATACAGGATCACTGATGGATTTGGCACAATAGGACAACATGCCACCACAATTTGATTAACTTTTCTCAGATCCTGTACGATCCTGAATTTCCCATTAGGCTTCTTTAGCCCCATTATCGGTGAATTACACGGACTACTCAGTAGTTCTCTCAGGACTCCCTGCTGAATCATTTTCTCAATTATAGGAGTTATTCCCTCAATTATTTCTGGTGTCATTTTGTACTGAGGAATGTTAGGATATGTAATTCCCTCTTTCACTGCAATTTTCACTGGATCTACATTATTCATCAATCCCACATCCTCTCCAGTAAAATCCCAAACTGTCCTTTTCACTGTGTCCCTCAGCTCTTGAGGCAAATCCCCTGGATCAAACACAGCAAATGCACCAATTAACTCACTTTCCCTATTTTCTAGAGTCACTCGGTACAAAACATCCTCATCTGGTGTTTCAAAAGCTATTCCATCCGGTGTACAGAAAATTGTGCAGTTCATTTTGCACAACAGATCCCTACCTAACAGGTTCACTGGACTCGTGTCACAGACAATAAATCTGTGCATGTCTGAAAATTTCCCTATCTGTACTCTTACTGGTTCCGTAAGACGTGTTCTGATTTGTGTATTGGCTACACCAACTACTTGGATTGCTTCATCCGAGAGAGGAAGATTTCTAACATCTGTTGACCTGACAGTTGATCTTGTCGCACCTGTGTCTACTAAAAAAGTAACACTCTCTTCATTTATTTTCCCATCCACAAATGGTCCTGCCTGGTCTATTTCTAGAGTTGCACCAAGTATGCACTCTTCCTCCTCTCTTCGGCACCGTCAATAATCACCCTCAGATTCACTCCCTTCATTTTTTAACAAGTACTGTTGTACCTGGTTAGAACGCCTTGGTTTGTTTACCTGCTCATCATTGTAGAATCCCGAATCCTGATTATACTTTTGTGCTCCTCTATTCTGCGGCAAGGGCGGTTTTGGCTCTTGACTCTGCTGTCTCACAACTTTCTGCTGTTGCTGCTGTTGATTTTTCCCCTCGTTCTGCACCTGTTGATTCAAGGAGTTTCCCTCATTATTCACTAATGGTGGATTGGTACACTCCGATCTCCAATGACCCAATTGGCCACAGTTGTGACAAGGAAACTTCTTTTTTGCTTCCTCAAGATTCCCCTTTCCTTTCCCTGCATATCTAGGTCTATTCCCTGCATTATTTCCTGGATTATTCGCCTGTTCCATCAACTGTGCTTCCTGTCTTTCTGCAACTTTCACTTGTGCCCACATTGCTTTCTCTTTCAGCTTTCTTTGTTTTGCTTCAATTTCATCACTGAAGTATTTAGCATGTCTCAGAATCGCATCTATTTTCTTACTCTGCCAATCCACTGTGTGCTCACGAATTCTCTCACCAATTTCAGGTCTCAGGCCATATACAAATCTGTATACAAAATGACTCAAATCCTTGTCACCCAGGTGTTCATCTCCACTGAATTGTTTAAACGCCAGTATCAGCCTCTCGTAAAAAGCATGAACTGATTCTTTTGCTTCCTGTTGTGTTCTATCTATTTTTACCCAATCTGTCTCTTTTGCAGGTACTTTACTCTTCAGGTATACCATCACCTGATCGTACTTTCTCATTACCTCTGGATCTGGTGCTCCTGTTCTTGGATCTCTTGGATATTCCTCAGTAGGCCAACTCACAACTATTTTACACTCAGTCCACAAGTCTGCTGGAACAATTATATCAAACAGACTATTCAGGTCAATCCACAGCACTTTTGACAATTTCACAAACCTATCTACCTGCCTATACCACTCGACGGGCTTTTCTCTCAATCGAGGGAAATCATTCGTAAATGATAAAATATCCTGTCTGGTCCATGGAACATGTACATATCCTCCTCCAGGTATTTCTCTCATAGGATAATTATCCACTTGTTTCTCGTTTTCTCTCACTGGAAAAGCTGAATAAGTTGTTCTATCTTCAGATTC
The DNA here is from genome assembly GCF_964204655.1 of Triturus cristatus. Taxonomy (NCBI): domain Eukaryota; kingdom Metazoa; phylum Chordata; class Amphibia; order Caudata; family Salamandridae; genus Triturus; species Triturus cristatus. The sequence continues at coordinate 682,388,182 of NC_140587.1, forward strand.
CTCTCTTTTCTTATACCACCTATCCTTCCATTTTTCTACATCTCCCCATCTTCGCAATACTGCAACCATTTCTTTAATCTGTCCTGTTCTACCAGTTGCATTCACATTTTCAATATCCTTTTCTGAAAAATCCATCCTGTAGGTTTTTTGCAAAGCTTTAACCTTATCAATGTCAACTCCCTGCTCATTCGCTATTGCTCTTAACCTGTCATGTGTATTTCTCGCTCTCCAGGTAATGTTTTTACACATGAACATTAACTCACCATCATGATGACTTTTAAGAATTTCTGTTGGAACTGTCCCTGTAACAAGCTCTTCTAATTCTACCCGTAACCTAGCCACATCAATTGCTTGTGAATCTTTATCCTTTTTCTGAAGAACTTTCATCCAATCATTCAAATCTTCAGCTGTTATTGCAGTAGTTTTTCTCACTGGAACCACTCTCTTTTGCGGTTCTAAAATTGGCATCCCTGAACAACTAGCTTCACTAGCATCTAATATTTCACTACATGTGTCATGTCTGGATTGTCTCAGGTCACTACTTCCTGTCCTTTTTCCTGAATCTCCTGAAGGACCAACTGAACTTATCAAATTATTCCCAACATATGGAATCACCAAACCATTTTCACCTATTCTCTGCTTGTCAAACACAGGCATAACCGGACCTATTGTTACAGGCACCGTAACAGCTTCCAGATTCTTCGTTAACTCCCTAATCTTTTCAGTCAGCTCTGTTGTAGTTCTAGCTAATTCTCTTGCATTTTCGTCACCACTTCGATTCCCTTTCTCCCTGAAAGAATTACCACTTCTTGATTCAGATGTCACATTTTCTGTCTCAATGATACAAACTGTATCTCTTATTGGAGAAACAACTGGTGTACTCTCTTCTGGTTCTGGTCTATATGGAGGTGGTCTTTTATAAATCATGTCATTCAAGACTTCATCCTCATATTCATTAACTCCATATCTTCTAATTTCTGACTCAGGAACCCTCTCTGCTCCTTCTTCAACTGTTCTCATTGGATATAATCCCTCTGACATACTAGCATCTCGCCACCTTTTCATTCGATCATGATGAGTCTCACGATCATGTCTCCTCCCAAACATGTACCTGTACTGTCCTCCAGATCTCTGTTTTTCTCGCTCATGTACTTCCTCTTCCCATTCCACTAAAGCCTCAAACTGTGTAGGTCTTGGTTTCGGGTCAAGACATAACATCTTTTCCCGTAAATTTCTCAACACGGCCAAATTAAATGAACCATGTTCTGGAAATGCTAGAACACCATCCTCTTTGGTATACCTAACCCAATTCTCCAACCATATACAGGTATGATACCCATATCTTGCAGCCATGTAGGATGCAGGTGTTTTCGGTGGAGGTAACAATTCACCCTCTCTCGTCTTAACATCTTTATCCTTGTTAAACCACTTTTTAATTTTTCCAAAGAATGTTTTCTTCTTTTTCTCTTCTTGGTAATACATTTTAGTTTTTACCAAAACTTCTACTCTTTTCCCGTATTATAAATATACAATACAGATTTTCAACCAATAACAGTGCGACTCACACTAACGCACCAATCCTGGAGCGTCTACGTCACTAGAATAGCTCTTCCAATCCTTGCGCGGCTCACACCAACGCACCAATCCCAGCGCGAACACTATTCTGATCTATTATCCAATCAGAGCGCAGTCTTCCTGACGTCAGCAGTCGCTGCAGTCGCTTGTCTCCTGTCTCCTGTCACTCGTCTACCCCTCCTTTACAAAATCTTTTCAGTAGACTTCGCGTCAAAATTTCTACAAAATGTATTAGTTACAACATATAAACATCTCCATTATCTGCTTCGCTAAACACAGAATAGTAAAAGAAATCTATTTCACAAGAACCTCTCGTTGACACAGTAGCACATCCCTCTACTCTGCCCTTCTAACATACATTCATTAACTGTTTCCTCTAGGACTTGTCCAAAGAGTCTTACAATCAACTAAATGTATATACATTCACGCACATTCATGCAAGAAAATATAGTACATACACACAGAATCCTGCTTCCCGAGAACAGCAAACAATCTGCTCCACTACAGAATTATAACACACGTTAACCAAGCAGTTTACCCTGCCCAGTTCCTCAAACAAGCTCAGAGAATACCTATTACTCCTCCCGCGATAAGCTTTAACGGTAAACCTTACGGATCCCTGGAACTTAAGACCAGAGTTTCACAGATAACCTTCACTACCATACACACTCCTTATATACCAGAAATATATTCTAATAGTAACATACAATAATGTCACTGATTCCGAACTCAGACAATGTGAATTTTCCTGCATACATACAGGACCAACAATCCCGTCTTTCCCGAGAGCAGCATATACTTCCCTCTGCCCTACTACAGAACTGCTACCAGCTTCCAAGTTCCAGAAGCACTACATATAACTCAACATCACGACTCCAACATATAGTATTAGTACATATACCAACATCAATAATCAATATGTAATCTAATCAGATCAAGACAATCATCAATAACCATCCTCTGCTACCAGGAAATTGATAGAGATCAGGGTGTATATAATATCCCTACTTCCACGGATAGAGTAATCTCACAGTTACACGCACATACATTCTTCATACACTAGGGCCCATTTCACTAACATACGCTCAAATACTCTACCAGCAATAACCTGTGGAAAGAAAAACTCCTAAACACCCTGCATCTATATCGGGGTCCATAAGATCTAGTTATTGAGACTGCCCTTAAACATAATCTAAACAATCTATACAATAATAATCAAAATAGGATACTCAATAATTGACAAGAAATAATAACCAACACCATATTCAAAATTATATTGCTTATATTGAATAAATCATTTTTCTCATAGTTACCTATTCTAGCTAAATGTCAGAACGGGTCAGGACAAGTCTCTCGGTAAAGTCTCTCAAGACGAAGTCCTCTCAGCAACGATCCTCACCAACGCAGATTCGGAACGCGGCAAAAGGCAAATGGCAAGTGGCAAAAACCCTCTCTAGGCTAACAATTCTTATAGTAAGTCGAACAAAGGAAAATATAATTTGTATTAACTTCTTCCGTCAAACCTCTGAGCAAAGCGAGAAGGAAAGGATGTAGCATCGCTACCTTTGAAAATCTCCGCTCAGGAAAAATCACAAAATAAACATAACGGAACAGGAACCAAAAAATACATTTGTATCTTGTAGTTTCCACGTCTCCTCGGCAATGAGATCATAGTTCAGAGTCTTTCTTTAAAGCTCCTTTGTTTCCCAAAGCTGCCAAGGACGCTTCATTTCATTTGGAGATCGCCCAAAACTGCTGCTGTCCTCACGGAAAATTTTCAACCAGCCAAAGCAAGGACTGTGGTCAGCTGACTTCAGGACCATATTCAGCAAGGCTCTCTCTCGTCACAAATTTCTACTCGAGGCCAGGCTTTACATGTTAGCCATCTTTGTTTAGGCCACAATAGGCCACAATAGACCATCTTAATTAAAAGAGACAAAAACAACGTTACCACAGCATAGTGATTGAACAGTGTTAACCCCACTAATACCCTTATGTGTATGCAATTATCTAGCTCTTGCAACATAGAAAAGCATTAATTCGAAAAGCGTTTTGTGCTTAAAAATAAACAACACACAGCAATCTTTAAACATGTAAACACGCACATTATTATTAAACAGCACACTTATGCATTCCCACGTGTAATTCTCTCTTGTTAAAACAAACGAGTTGATTAGTATAAACACTTACACAAGACAAATAATTAATAATTAATAATGAATAAATTAATATAACAAATAGACATGCCAGAGCTTCAAAACCCAGTTAATTTTCAAACTGAAAACTCTGCTCTAGCAGGATCACATGTTTTCGATGGAAAACGGAAGCCTGGTCCAGAGATTTAGTAGTTTCAATAGTATTTAAAATTGTGTAAATTTTACTCCCCCAGGAATCTATCAGCGAGGTCAGCTTCTCTATATGTCTCATTACAACTTCTAGCTCAGATTTTATAAGGTTTTAAAAGTGGGTTTTGAGATCTTTAACCAAATTTGACGCCCATATCGGTGGCTCGGTTAGTTCTGTGCTACATTCACCAGCTACATGACCCTCTGTCAGTTGCTTTGGTGCTACCATCGATAAGTGTTTCGCTTGTTTCCCCCCTTATGAGCTTTTTGTTTCCGCTGTCCACCTTTCCTGTTTGCCCCCCGTGTAAGTTTTACTTAAATGTTCGAGAATTGCATTTTCTTGGACAGACATTAAATCAGGAATGATCGAGAGATTTACTGTTTGGGGAGAGTCAAGTACTCCTGTTCCCATAGTTGGTGTGATTCTTGGGATCGTTGATGTTGGGGAGAGGCGTCTCTCAGTGCGTTCTATCTCACTGGAGACAGCCCCAATTGCCTGCCGTAACATTTTATCGATAGCTGTGGGTTTCGCAATGGGGGTTCGCATAGATGCTTTCTGTCTAGTGTTTGGCCTTATAGGTGGAGGGGTGCTCTCCCCCATACTTATACAATGGCTGGGCTCCCTCGATAAAAGGAAAATACAGATAGAATTATTGTTCAATTGGGTGGAACAAACAAGCTCCCTACAATACTTCAAATACTATAATCCCAGAACTTTTCTCTATAAAACACCCAAAAACTCTCCCTAGTTCAACAAAAATTGGCTAATGCCCAGTCATCAAACATGGCAACTCACGTAACACAACTTAACAGGGGGGTGGCCCAGCGCAGTCTCTATCATTCTCGGACGGGCTCAGAAGGGCCCGCCCGGGCTTCGTCCGGCATATCACGTGTATGTCCCGCACTGCAGGCTTTATTCACGAAGGTGGTCGGGTGCCTGCCCCTCGTCAGCAAGACCCAGAACACCTGTGTAGGCTTGCGTTGCATCTTGGATGTTGTGGTCCTCCACGAGGTGATTAGGGCGGAATCCTGCGGCAGATGGAGTGTCCCCAGCAGTTGTCAGCGGCAGTCAACACCCACAGCGAGAGTTAAACAAAAATCAGGAGCGGCATCAAGAAGGTCGTGAAAACAGCTACTGGACCCACGCTGCGGGGGAGAGGCTGCGCTTTATGCGCGAAGGTGGTTGGGTGCCTCCCCCTCGTCAGCAAATCCAGTGCAAAATATTATGGGGGTCAAAATAGAGTGGGGAAACTCCTTGCCAATTATCTGAAAATCAAAAAAGAACGCACTAAAATTGATTCTATTTTCACTTCCTCTAATCAGAATTTACATAAAATTAGAATATACTTTTGGAATTTACAAATTTGTATCAGACCCTTTATTCCCAGGGATCCCAATGTGGTTCCCAAGCACCTTATCATTATGTATCATACATTCCCTCACCTACATACCATGACATTGATTTTTCTATATTAGAAAAAGATATTCTAATACAGGATATTTCTAATGTTATTCGTTTTATTAAACATGGCAAAGCTCCAGGACCAGATGGTTTCACTAATTATTTCTATTTGTATTTTTCTTCATATTTTATTCCTAAACTACACCAGCTTTATCTTTAGTTCATATCCTCTGAGGCATCAGGTGGCTCTTTTCAAGAGGCACTGATATGCCTTCTTCCCAAAGATAATAAAGACCATAGACTATGTAAGAATTATCACCCAATTTCTTTAACTAATTTGGATTATAAAATCTTTGCAAAAATGTTAGCTCTCCGTCTGGATAAACTATTACCACAATTAATTGGTAAAGAACAGTCTGGGTTTATTAAAGGTAGGCATCTTTCAGATAACATTCGTTTATTTTTTAATTTTATCAGCAAATCCAAATCCTATAATTCTTTTTTGGCAGCTGTTTCTTTAGACGCGGAAAAGGCATTTGGTAGAGTTAACTGGTCTTTTATTTTTGCTACACTTTCCTGGTTTGGGTTTGGTCCTCAGTTTGTTATACTCTTCTACCAAGTCCTCTATTTTAGTTAATGGCCTTATGTCTCAATTTTTTCCTCTTCATAGAGGCGTACGACAAGGTTGTCCACTCTTATTTATACTTCCATTAGAATCCTTTTATCAGAGCCTTACTTGAAGTGTTCCCAAGGTCCTTAAAGGAGCAGAAAGATGCCTCTTACCAACGCCCCCCCAAAGACAGCTCCAAACCCTCTAGAAATATTATGAGAGCATGAAGAAACCCCTGGGGGGAGGGGAAAGGGGAATGGGACAGAGAAAAGACAGTCTCGCCTGCTAGGTGTCCGTGTGCGACTGCTTCTAGAGGACTTCCCTCTCGGTAGTGGTAGGGTACACTGTACGACAAAAACAACAATTATAAGACCCTATCCCTGACTATCGTCTCTATTTATGTCAACCCCTCTAGTGCCTTACATACCCTTTCAGACTAGACTCTTGCTTCTCTTCTTTTATCTTTGATATTGATATCAACTATTTAGAAGATATTCTCAATGGAAAAGTCTGCTTCAAAACCCTAGAGGATATTAAGAGAAATAATTTACTGAAAATATAAAATTTTGACTCCGTTCTTTATGAGTATTTTCTATTAGGTCTTAATAAACTCACAGTACTTTTCTTTTCTTCTAGCTGTGACAAGACTCTCCCTTTGAATAGCTGTGAACTCTAGCAGCTAAGTATTTCCAATGTAGCTTCTACTTAACACTAGAATATACAATTGTAAACTGAATATTAAATTCCTTCTTGAGGTACTTGCGCAAACTGCCACTCAATCCTTGAAGTAGCATAAACTTTCCTCTCTATTTTCTATCAGGTGCCAAAAGGTAGGTATCTTAACAGGATTCAGAAAACTCCTCCACGGCTGCCAGATACGACGCGTTGATAGGAAACCCTAACTACCGTTGGGAAAACACAGACGACTCTAACTATCCTGACTAAAATCACTCACGACGTTCGGGTCAAGAGCACGACTGGATACGGTGAAATCTTTAGTGAAGTGCGCAGAGCGGAGGGCGCGCTCGAGCTTCACGGAGCTCCTCACACCCTCTGCAGATAAACTAGAACGCTGACTGAACACCTGCCGCCTTCTTGGAAATCCGCATTTGTACTAACGCGGTCCAAGACAGATTCAGTATCTTGGTGCGGCAAGCGGCAGAGCTCCTCAATTCCTTGGCAGTAGAGATTGCTCCCGCCTCTTGGCTAGTTATGCTGCCCTCTTGATCTCGCTTCCTGACACCTTTTTGATAAAGATTTGCTCTAATTAACAAATTATAGGCTTCTCTTATGGAATTACTAAGCTTAAATTTCCTATTTAGGCCGATGATATCTTGTTGTTTATCTCTCATCCACAGACATCTTTATCAGCGTTTTTATTAGAAGTTGATAACTTTGCATCTGTCTCAGGCTATAAATTAAATGTGGATAAATGTAAAATCCTTCCATTGAATAATCTATGCTTTCATGCTGATTTTAGTGCATCTTCTTCGCATTGGAATCCAGATAAAATTAAATATCTTGGATTGGGGTTCTCGGACACTGTTAAGAACTCTGTCGCCCTAAACTTGAAATCATTATGCACAGTCTTACTTAAACTTACATCTCGTTGGAACCCTTTGTTTTATCGTGGTGGGGTCATCTTGATACCATAAAAATTATGCTTATTACTGTTGTATTATTCAAAATTTCAAATATACCTGTTAATATCCCCCGATGTCACTACAAAAAGGTAAATTCAATTTATTTATTTTTTATGGAATTGCCAAAAATCTAGGATGTCTCTTTGTAAACTTAAAAGACAAAAGCATAAGGGGGGAGTCAATTTTCCAGACTTCTATAAATATAATTTAGCCTTTTGTCTTACACAAACTTCTTTTTTGCTACAAGACAATGATTCTGTGCTCTCCCCCTGATGGACAGATCCTGAGAAATCCTTTTTGTATCCCTTTTCCCTGATGGAGTGTTTGTCTTTCACTTCTAGAACTGCATCCTTATCTCTTCCGATTTTTAAGGACACATGCAATATACTTTCCCCCATCTTTATTTCTTATAAAACTCCCAAGGATCATTTTTTAAACTTATCAATTTGGTACAAGACTTCGATTAAAATAAATAATAGAATATTTTTGGGAAGGATTGTATTCTAAAGGTTTTTAATAGGTTCTTCAGTTCTGTCACAACGGTACTTGTCTGCCCTTTTCGGTAGTTCGGTCACTCTTCTCCTTCCCAGACTCATATGAGGACAAATATAGATCACTTGTCTCGGCAACTCAAACAGCTTATCACAAATTCTCTCCTGAACAGATATCTTCTTCCCCCCATCTCCTATTTACAAGTTACTAGAGGCATTACCATCCGCATCTCAAGTATATAAACATTAAACACTTATCCCTGAAGAAAGAGATAAAATAGAGGTAGAACATCTTTGGGAACTTGACTTGCAAACCACTTTCCCCACTTCTTTTTGGAATACAATTTGGACCAAAATAAGAAAGTCTTCTAGAGCAGTTAACACAACTCAAACCTTGTTTTTGTCTATAATCAGCTTTTGATTACACCTGTTAAATTACATAAATTAGATTCTGCCTTCCCTTTCAATTGCTGGTCTTGTTCTCAGCCTTCAGTAGATCTTAAACACAAGGGTATTTGAATGCCCCCTTATATATGATTTCTGGCTGAAGGTTTGGCAACAGATAGACTCAATATTTAATAAACAAATCCCTTTTAATTTTATTAATCTTTTCCTGGGTAGTACTTCTGACCACTGGTCATCTCAATCCAAAGATTTTTATATAGTAGATTTACTTCTTGCGGTTGCCTTTCAAAAAATTACTATATCTTGAAAGATACATCTCAAGTATCTTTTCAAGCCTGGTAGTATGGAGTGTGTTACCACCACAGACTCGATAGAGCATATGTGTATCCTGTCACATTAGCTATTAAGTTTCATTCTCTGTCCCCTTCACAAAAAGAGGACACTGTTCAATATTAGTAACTACAAAATGATTATCCTTTTAAAAGTATATGCCACATATTATGCCTCCCTTCATTTTGAAAGTTCAAACAGAGTGTACCTTTTTGAAGGAACTCATTTCATGGTATCAAACAACTTCAAAGCGGGCAGTGAAAACCTATATAAAATCCTTGCATTAACAAAATAAATTGGGCTTCATGTACAAGCTGGTGCAAACCAACTGCGTGGCTGCTTTACGGACTTTAAATCTAATTCAATAGATTATAAAAGTCTATGGAACAAGCTGGCCTCCTAATGCATTTCAACCCATCTGCTAAAGCCATCCAGATACCACAGAGCAATACCTGGCTACAAGCCTAGCTGGGAATAATATATTGACAAATAAAATAATACAAAAATAGTGGATTCAAACAGTAGTGTGAACTTGCCCTTCTGCTGTAATACATATGTGGCATACCTGGATTGTGGATTGTCTAATGACAGGGCTTGTCCAGCAAATTTGGGATGGAGGGCTATGTTAAAGGTATAGTTGTGGATGATATGGTGCTGCTAGACAAATCAAACATCAATCTGCAAGGTTCCATTGATGGTTTGGGAAGTTGCTGCAGTAAAAAGTGTTTATTAGCAAATCTAATGTAATGATGTTCGGCAAAATGAGGATTAATAAGGGACGAGGATTCAGGAATGGCAAGGAAATACTCATTGTAAAATAGCTAGGAATTTGACAACAGGCTAGAAATAGCCGCCTAGCTCTTCTTGCCTATCAAAACCAAAGCTGACTCAGTCTGTGGGCCATTAGCTAAGCCAATTTTGGGATTTATTTAAAGCTAAATGTATGCTCTCAATACTCTATACATTTGAGCCAGTAGTCAATTTAGGAGCATATTTAGCTTCCCAGCTTCAACAATTAAATTTAAAATTCAGCTGGAATCTTGCCTTAAATCAATCCCTGGTGCAACATGTAATCTGCTTTTGGTACGGTTATGGAACGTTCGAGGAGAGATCACTGAAAGCTATTTTGCAGGAATTGAAACTATGAAATTAATTAGTGCTTCAAGTCTATTTCAAGGAGTTTGGATTATTACTTTGAGAATACTCTAGGAATAGAGATCTTTTCTTGCATACTTTAAAGTCATCTTAAAAAAGCAACTGAATTTAAATCTTTTTAATTAGATTACATGCAGTGTAAAAATTAGAAACATCCAAGGTTGGCAGTTCAAAAATAGCATCAAGGATTAAACCAACTATATCTGCTTAACTCAACATTAATAAAGACTAAGCAAGGTTATGTACGGTATGCTTGACATCAGTAATCACCTGAAGGCATTGAACCATCAGATAAATGTAGATTTTTCTAGACATACTGGAAAAAACTATTAGAATCTAGCACATATTTTATGCTAGTGGCTCAACTTTTCAATAATAAAAACCTTTTTTTTTAGAATTTGGTACATGAATATGCAAGTAAGTGATTGATTAATGTTTTAATAGCACTGCCATGAAACTTGCTAGTAGCTTTGTGAAGTTTACCAAACCAGTATGCAAATGAACATAACTTGAAAGTCCCTTTATAGTGAGAATCACTTTCTTTAACTAACAGGTCTTCATATCACATAAAAGAGGTGTAGTCTTGTGTCACAAAGTGCCTCTTTTTGCCTGGCCATCTGCATTTGTTTTTGCTGACTGATATTACTGAGTTTTTAATTCTTGGCACTGGGGCACTGCAGTACGGGCCCCAGTATGTGTGCTCTAGCCCGTAATACATGGTGAAATTGGTGACTTCCCAATTGATTTATCTGTAAGGCCATAATATATCGTGCGGGAAAATACACCAATAGCATGGAAAGTTAATTGTCTCCTGTGGACTTTATCACTTTTTGTGTCATCCAATAACGGCACAAAGAAACATAATTTCACACCTACCTTTATAGCCCAACTCCTGCAGCTTTTAATCTTTCATGTAAACCTATCAAAATATCTCTTTTTCATAGAAAATTACCCTACTTTTGAATATTATATATCACCACTAAATAATCTTTGTAGCCCACAAAGTATGGTGTCTAGTATTTAAATGTGGTACAAGCAAGAATGTTCTGTTGGCATGCACCTACGGTAACTAGCCCCCAAAAGTTGTTTTCTCTTCTAGGGCTGTAGCTGTCCTATACGAAACACTTAACTTCAGTAATAAGTCTGCTACATTTGAATTGGGATAAGCTACAGAATTGATTCAACCACCATTATTATTTCTGGGGAACAGATGCTTTGTGCCAGCGCAGTGTGAAGGGGAGCTGCTACCATAACCAGGAGGCGCGTGGAGGCAAAAGCAGCCTCAGGTACATTTTATTTTAAAAATAATATTCTCCCCCATACCGCCTCTCTTATTATATTTAATATAGCCTTATTGTCCGCCGTAGCGGGCTATACCAGCTATTAAAGGCCCGCTCCAGCGTTAAAGGCCCGAGCCGAAGGTGAGGGACTTTAACAAGGGAACAGGCTTTATTAGCCGGTATTGCCCTGCTACGAAGGACTATAAGGCTATTATAACATTCTGCCACTAGAGGGTAGAATGTTCTAACAAATAAAACAAAGGCCTCTCGAAGCCCTCGATCTCCGAGAGGCCTTCAAAAAACATTGGAATGTTGCTCTGCGAGCCTTTACCAGCCCGTAGAAGCAGGGAGCACTCCATTGTCTTCAATGGAGCTCCCAACATCTCCTTCAAGACAGCGACCTTCCCAGAGAGCTGGAAGCACGCAGAGATCAACGCCTTACTCAAGAAACCCAAGGCGGACCCCAAGGACCTCAAGATCTTCCGACCCATCTCCCTGCTCCCGTTCCCGGCGAAGGTCATCAAAAAGGCCGTCAACAAACAACTGACCAGCTTCCTCGAGAGGAACAGCATCCTGGACCCATCCCAGTCCGGGTTCCGCAGCAACCACAGCACCGAAACTGCCCTCATCGCCGCCACCGACGACATCAGGACCCTGTTTGACAATGGAGAAACCGTGGCCCTCATCCTCCTGGATCTGTCAGCCGCCTTCGACTTGGTCTGCCACCGCACACTTCGAACACGCCTCCACCACACCGGAATCCAAGAGAAGGTCCTGGACTGGACCACCTCCTTCCTCTCCGGCAGAACACAGAGCATCCGCCTCCCCCCCTTCCGCTCCAAAACCACCAAGATCATCTGCCGCGTACCCCAAGGCTCAGCCCTCAGCCCAACGTTGTTCAACATCTACATGGCACCGCTCTCCCACGTCGCACGTCGGCACGACCTCAACATCATCTCCTACGCCCACGACACCCAGCTGATCCTCTTCCTCACCAAAAACCCCCACACCGCCAAAACCAACCTCCACGAAGGAATGAATGCCGTCGCCAACTGGATGAGAAACAGCCGACTGAAGCTGAACTCGGACAAGACGGAGGTCCTCATCCTCGGATCCACCCCCTCGGCCTGGGACGACTCCTGGTGTCCGACTGCACTAGGAGCACCCCCTACACCCACCGACCACGCATGCAACCTAGGGGTCATCCTCAACTCCATCCTGTCCATGATGAAGCAGGTCAACGCCGTCTCCTCCTCCTGCTTCAACACCCTCCGCATGCTTCGTCAGCAGTAGACTGGACTACAGAAACGCACTCTATGCAGAAGCACTGGCGAAACTCCTAAAACGGCTCCAACGCATCCAGAACGCCTCCGCACGCCTGATCCTCGACATCCCTCACCGCAGCCACATCACACCCCACTTGAGAGATCTGCACTGGCTCCCCATCAACAAGAGGATAACCTTCAAACTCCTCACCCTCGCACACAAGGCACTCCACAACACAGGACCAGCATACCTCAACAGCCAACTCATCCTCTACAGCCCCACCCGCCAGCTCTGCTCCGCAGACCGTGCCCTCACCACCGTCCCCCGCATCCGAAGAGTAACCGCCGGTGGCAGATCATTCTCCCACCTCACCGCCAAGACATGGAACACCCTCCCCATCCTCCTGCGGTAGACCGAGGACCTCCTAACCTTCAGGAGACTTCTCAAGACCTGGCTCTTCGAACAGTAGCAGCTTCCCCCCCCCCCAGCGCCTTGAGACCCTCACGGATATGTAGTGCCTTTATAAATGCTATGATTGATTGATTGATTGATTGAACATTCCAATGTTCTAATCAGTGATATTTTTGGACTGACAACAGATAAACTTGAATGAAGTGTAATTTAAAATACTCTTTAATGGAAAAGAAGGATTTTTAGTCTGAAAATGCCACTTATTAGAAGAGCAGTAACTCTCCCCACTTACAATTCAAAGTGCGTGCCTCCAGCACACACAAAGGACACTGACACTGACACTAGTCTTTTGTTTCCCCAGAAAGTTTGACGTCAAACAGGGGAAGGCAAGAGTATTCTAGAACCAGACAGATGCGGGGGAACTATAGGTAACCCTCTCCCCGCTTTTTCAGAGGGACTAACCAGGTTCCTGTATCCAGCCATGCTCCATCGTGGTTGGCCTAAACATGTGGCTTTCTCTTGGTCTAGTGCAACCATATAATTACAAGTGGCACGTTCTGCTTTTATGCGCTATATCTACCTTAAACTCTGAAACTGCATATCTCCCGTTCTACTGACGAGTTTTTCATCATGGTATCATTGTATTTAATACATTGTTCTAAATTGGTTTGAGATTGTTCTCCTTTTGTGGTTTTACATTATTACTCATTGCGTGCTGCATAAACATGTTGCCTCAAAGTTAAGCTTGACTCCTTACTGCAAAGCTACTGGAGGGTTAAGCACAGGTTAATTTAGTGACTGACTTTTGTGGTTCACTCTTACAATAATTTTGGTTGTTTCCTGAGTGGGTCTTCCACCCTCTCAGCCAATAACCACAATTCTTGCACTTTTAAAAAGAAGTAAATAAAAACTATTTACTACCATAATGATTATGTCTTGGCAGTTATATTTATCAGCTTATCGATCAACATAGTGTTGAGTAAAGAGCCAGCAGACTGTAGCAATGGTGGTGACATGGGTAGGAATCAGGATTGTTCTGAGCTGTTGGAGATTAAGTGATTGATTTGGGCAAATTTTAACAAGAAGAACTCAAGTTGGTCTTTGTAATGTTAATAGGATTCACTTGGATTGGGATTGAGGGCATCAGAAATAAAAGGTTTGGTACAAATGTAAAAGATTTCTTCCCTTTGATTGGGTGCTATGTTGACCTGTTTTCTGAAGGTCCCATTTTGTGTCTCTTAACCCCTCAATTGTGAACTTTCAGGTGTATCTTATAATGGCTTTTATCTTCTGTTTTGTCTTGTGCCATTGCTATTCTGGATTCTGCCTAACGTGTTTCAATTCAATTAGTTCTCCACTGGACTACTTGTTAGATGGTTTGATACTCTGCTTGGGTTTTTGTGGTCTGCCTTGAGGTAGGATATCTGAGGTTGAGATATCCTAAGACCGAGATGGTCCAACATGTCTTCAGAATCTCTTCAGTTGATTTTATTGGTCTTTTCAGCTCAATAATAAGGCTGGTGATATTTCCAAAGTGTCTTACAAGGATGTTATTGATTAAGATATTGTTAGAAGTGAGAGGTTTTCAATCTAGGTCAGTCAGGTTGATGGTGAGGGAAGAGCGATCTAAGTATACCTACTGTTGATTCACTATGCCTAATATTTCAAGGTTATATGTGGACATGAAGTTGTGTGACCCTTCTAGTGTGCCTTTGTCCAGTCACTACCTGATCTGAATATACTTAAACAGGTCCATACAAATCTGGAGTTAAGCTTGTCATTTCCTAGCTTCAAGTATCACAGTATCATTATATTGTTGACTATTGTCTGTAGATGGAGCATCATTTTGTTAAATTCCTCAATAAACGTAGAATGTGCCAAGGGGGTCGATAGACCTCTACTTCGAAAAAGTAACTGCTAGCATTGGTGGAGCAGGGCTTAGCTAGGCACTAAAATGATTAATAAAATACATCAGTAGTGTTGGTATATGTTGAGTCGCTAAAGTATGCTAGAGAAAACCTGCCCCATCTTTATTCTCCATGAATATTTGTAGTTCTTGATGAGATGTTCATCAAGTATGGCCATAGTTATAGACAATATTCCAAAGTTTAACTTGAAGAGAAGTGATGCTCTAAGTTAAGATATTTTATTATTTGATAATTAGGAATTTAATAAAAAAAACTTAAGCAAAGCAAGATGTGTTTTATGACCGCTTAAATCATTTGTAGCTTCATCTGGGCTTGTTAGACAATATTTTTTAAATACATGAACACAAGAGACAATATTTAATATTACAATAGGAGAATGAACAAAAAACAATTATATGAGTAGAAAACTCAGAAAAAAGACAAACAAGCATTCAAAATTAAAAAAACAAAGCTATGCATTAGACAAACCATAATATATTTAAATACATGGGAATGGAATGCATTTTGATGCTGAAGACAGATTTCACACATACTCTAAATATCCATCATAATCTAACTCTATATATTCATCTCCAAACTAAATACATCTAAGCAAAATATCAGTGTTCTAAAAGAATTTATAGGCTGATCCCAAATGAGGAATAACTACAAAAGGCCAACCAATAAAAGTGGAATTGAACTACAGTAATGGTAGAGATGGTTTCCCACAAGGGGCCCGATTCCGATCTAGGTCGGAAAGCATACAGACCGAATTGGTTCCGGAATGCTTTCCGTATGACTCGAATCGGGGGAGTCCGAACAAACGAGTATGATGCATCCGTATGCATCCGGATAAGATTTGGTCGGACTCTCAATGACTTCAATGGGAGCCTGTGTTCCGCATGTGAATACAGGCTCCCATTGAAGAAGGTGGTGGCTGGGGAAAATCGTGCACCCTGTGGCAGGCACCCCCTGGTGCCTGCCACACTGTGCATGGTTGGAAAGGGGGGACCCCCGCAGGCCAGATTCAGAGGGCCCCGGGTGAAGGGAGGGTCTGCTATGGGCCCTCGAAGACTGACTCCGGCAACCATTTTGTCCCGGGCAAACCAAATCTGAAAGGTTGTCCGAATCGGTCATCATACTCGTTTGTTCGGAAACCAAGTCCACAGAGCTGTACGAATCAGCTACAGAAAGGCTCGGCCTGTCCAAATGCCTTTCGGAACTGATCCGGTCAGCCCTAATGATTTCCTGGCATCGTAATTGGTCGTTCGGAACTGGGAATGAGTTGGTCGGGGAACAAGGGCTCCTCATTGGTTTCGGCAAACATGAATCCGATTTGGAGCCCTTTCGACCGACATCGGAAACGACCCCTCGGTAAGTAAAAATATGAAACAACAAACATTAACCCCTTCCCTGCTCATGACGGGGCCGCTCCGTCATGAGCCACGGTTGCCGTGTGCTCATGACGGAACGGTTCCGTCATGTTACGGCCGTTGGCGGCCGCTCCGCCTACGCGGCGCTGTTTCCCCGCCTGTGCGGGGGGACAACGCAAATGGGCGGAGTCATGACGGAACCGTTCCGTCATGAGCACAGCTCAACCGTGCCTCATGACGGAGCGGCTCCGTCATGAGCACAGCGCCACCGCGCTGCCCCCCCGCACCCCCCAGCACCGCGGCGGAATTCCCGCCACGGTGAAAGGGTTAACCTACCCCAGTTTAGGGCGATGGTGACCGTCTTCAATATTATAAAAAGCTGTTTCACTTCAATTGTAAAGGGTATGTACCCAGTCTATAGAAGCAAAAAATGAGGTGAAAGAATAGTTATCAAAAACTCAGTTTATGTCAAAGTGTAATTAGTAAATGGATGCCAATATAGGAAGCCACATTTCCTGCCCTGTATTGTATGATAGTGAAAACCTACTTTTTGAATGGGATGATAGCCGTACCCGCAATATCAGAAACAACATGGAACTAACTGCTCGGCAAAGTCAGATATGATATACCCGGTGCCATATTGGGCACTGCGTCCATGTGGAGATAGCGTGCAGTGCTTTACATTGTCAAAACTCCATGATTAAGCTCTTCTCCCAAAGATACAATTGTGCAGTTGATTTTTTATAATATCAGAAATTTAAAACTGTACACCTCTGTCATTATGAATTATGTCCAAAATTACGGACTGCATGTGAAAGGAGTAAAAAAGAAATGGGGACTTAGCAGGGTACTACAAGGGAGCCGAAAAAAGATTCAATATTTTTTAGGTGAGGGGAAGAAAAACAAACAAAAAATGTAAAAACAAGTCATATTTGAGGAATCATCATAATTAATATAGGAAAGTGTGCAATTCTCCATTAATATTAAAACTTTCAGATTTTATTAATTTCAGCTCTCTGTTTCCACATGTCTATCTTGCTTAATAGGACAAATACCCACAAATAGTACATTCTCAATTTTTGATTTGCAATCTGAATTATGTATGTGTGCAGACATTGGATATTTTGGGTTACATTTTTTAAAAGCTCTCAGATGTTTCTTGCAGAGTTCCTTAACTGCTCTTTTGATGGAACCCACATACACCTTTTGACATGCACATAAAATATATGAACATAGTATTTAGTATTGCAGCTCAAATATTTTGTATGGGATACGCATAGTTTCTCAAAGCATCACAAAAATAATTAGATTTATCTAAAGTATATGGACCGCAGATTCAATTTGACCATTCGAAGAATCCTTTTACATCAATCAAGGTGTGTTTTTTGTTTCAATGGACAATACTTTTATGTATCAGTAAGACATAGAGAATTTTTCAAGGTTTGACTTCTTCATAATGCTCAAGCTGGTTTATTGGATATATGTTTTGATATCTCCTTGTCCAACAATAACAAATGCCAGTGCTTAAATATTTGATGACTTTCTCTTGTGTAATTGGAATTAAATATCACTGAGACTCAGGTTTTTTTGTTCTGTATCACTTTTTTGTATATAAAAATAAATGTCTTGAGTTTGAAATAGCCCACTCTTTTGTGATAGTTACTGTATTTAGGCCATAGGCTCTATCAAAAAATTGTTTTTAATATGTTCTGCCTCTACTAAAAAACCTGCATCAGAGCTACACAATGTTCTAGCATAAGAAAACTCTACAAATTGAATATTGCTAATTTGGTGCTTCATATGAGAAGAGGTGCCATGCAGGGTATTGTTTAATGATGTGGGTTTCCTGTATAGCGTAGTCTGGATCCTATTATCAGCTAAAAAGATCTCAGTATCCAAGAAAGTAGTTTTTCAGATACTGTATTCTAAAGAAAATTCAATATTTATATTATAGTCATTCAATCTTTCATTATCATCCTTAAGAGAGATAGCACCCCTTTATCGATTTATAAAGATGTCAGAGATACAGATAAATATTAGCCACAATAACATGTGTTGTTCATATATTCTTAGATCGGCTTGTAAGGAGTGTTCTTTCTCATAATAACTAATGAAGAGAAAGGCATATGATGGGGCAAAACAGGATCCCATCACAGTCCCTCATTGTTGGTAAAATAAGATTTTTTCATGCAGTCAACCCTTATTGGTGATAACAAATTCTGTTGGATCTAATAGCATACTGCTATGGAGTAATGGGCTGGCTGATCTAGTATACAGAAAATGCTGCACACCTAATTCCTGTGTCATGATCTGTACACCTGTATACAGATTTTACATTCATGGTGGCCAGTAGTAAGTCTTTCTCCCATGGAATATCAAATAATGATTTCAGGAATTCGGTTGTGTCTTTTGATGTAGGATGATTGACACTTTACTAAGAGTGCAATGTGATTATCAATAAATTGAGATATATTTTTTGTTAATGATTCATTCCAAAATCCCTATGAGTTTTTAGAAAAAGTAAATTACCAACACTTTAGATTCCTTGACATTTAAACATCTAAATTCTCCTCCAGAATCCCTAGATCTCACCATTTGAACAAAATGTAATTCAGTTTGGTTTTAATTAAGTTGAGCTCAGAAATGGATGCAATTTGGTAACAGCTGGTATTTCTGAACTGATTTAAAGCCTCCGTATTGTAGTTATCATAATTGAAGATAACCATTTCCCCACCTTTTGAAGCAGGTCTTATAACTATAATGAGGTCATCTTTAAAAGACCAAAGTAGCACAGCATGTCCTTTTTTTTATTGGATCATGGTTATGTAGTCATCTGCAACTATGTTTTTGTGGCACTAATTGTGTGAAAATTGGATTTAAGCATGAGGTTGTTGGTATCTAGTGTATACTTCAAGGTTAAGCATTAGTTTTAAGGCCACATTTTATGAAGGGGTTAATGGATCAGGAGTGTCTCAATTAGCTAATGTCTGGGAGCATTAGTGGGTTTTGAGGACATTTTGTAGCTGGAGCTGAATGGAAAATGGCAGAAGGGAGATTTAGATAAATGAAGAGGAATGATTTTTCCTGGGTGAGCAAATTCGCTGAAGGGGGATTTAGTGGAATGTATGTGTGCGAGTGGTAATGTATAGGTGGAAGCAACAGAAGCATATATGCTTACCAGTTGCAGCAAACATACCCAAGCAAAAGTGAACTGAGCCTTGTGTAAGCCAAAACATGCTAGGCAGCATTATGTGTGTCTGTGTTTGGAGAATCACCACCTCCTCCCCACAGTGGCAATGTCCAAAGCCAAGTGAAGGAAAAGACACTCTTGTCTGCCACACACCAGTTAGCTGAACATCTAATCTGATTTAATGGCATAGATGGTAGTAAGGATATTTAAAAAGGATGGAGTTTTGCTATATCCTAAATTGTTAGTTTGTAATTGATGTATTTGAAACTGTTTGACATCAGATAATGGGGACCATCACACACTTGTGTGTACTTTTCAGCATAACAGGGTGAAATGCATAAGTCAGAATGGCTTACCGGCATCTTCACTTAACAAAATTGTATTACAGTGAAGGAGGACAATACATTACTGCACATCCACCATGTTGATAAAACTGTGCAGATAGACTCCACAGATGGTTAAGTATGGACAAGTTGCGTATTATGTGCATTACATCGAGTATGCTGGCATCCATGTTGTCAATCATGCATTGTCTGAGATGTGTTAGAAGAGTAAATTGCTCTCAGCACTCTGACCCAGGATGCTTCTTGGGGTGTGGAAAAACAATGTGACCCACACATGTTCTGGATGGCAGACTAATCTGATCCAGATTATAGCATGCTATTTGATACTTCACCACTTGAATGCATTGGTTGTGTACTAATATCCTATGTAAAGCATGCCACTGGTGGGGAATGGCCGTGTCCATAGCAATGCTGCATAGGGTAGCTCCCCAATGGGATGATGGTCACCAGCCTCGGTAATTTATTTCAGACCAGTTGAATTACTGTATTATGTGATGAAGGGAAGCATACACATATGTGTTCACATCTGTTTCACCAAGGTAACCATTTTAACATGACTGCCATCATCAGTTTACAACACGGCGAAAGAATCTAGACAGATGTCTAGAAAAACAAATGCACTACTAGTGCCCAAGAGGGGCGTACTCGTATTTAAACATGAAAAAATACCTTAAATGTAACATATGTCTCAATCAAAAATGAACAATTACTTTCAAAGACACCACGATATAAAACATTGAATACATTGACATAGATAATTCTCCACACCAAAGACAAATTTTCAGTGAAACTGAATCCATGTATCTTTTTAATTCAATCAATAAAGATGAAAAAGCTTGACAGAGCGTTGCTTGTTCTCAGCAAAAAGGTCTGTATTTCCAATTTCATATAACAAATCCCAATGCATTTCGGGCTTTCAATTCAGCCCTTCATCAGGGGAATCTATAAGAACAATATTTGTATCAATTGAGGCAAAAACATCATAGATTATCATAATCAGTACATGTACAATTATGCTGATCAAGGAAAGGCGGGGGAATAGCATGCTGGTCTTTGCAACAGAAGCGAAATACCACCACCACGAGAGTTGTGAAAAGAAACAGAAAAGCAAAAACACTATAGTCATCAATTATGTACTAATTGCGAAAGGCAATATGTGCTCAACAAAGAAACAGATCATACCTTGAGAAACTACAATGAGTAAAACACAGTTGGAGAGTCAAAAACGAAGGACTAAGTGTATCTGAGCCAATCCTGAAGTTGCGCTGCAAGAAATAAATAAAAACGAAACCTCAAAACATCGTCCCAAGTGGACGAACACCGATCGAACCAGTGTAAAAACCACTTACCAGCACTATATCTCAATGTAGTGTAAATTATCCAAGTAAGCCTCCATATGTTATCGCATTCAACAACACGCGACAAGTTTAGAACTGCAGTTGCAGTAATAATCAGCGTTCTGGCTGTAAAAATAACGAGACCCAAATATCAGGATACTGGTCTCACAGACACTCACTAAGATTAAAGTTTCGGAATATGGAAAAAACGCTTACCTAAACCAACTGTAATCCACCCGAACTAACCACCAACACTGGCTTCTGAAAAGCTGTCCGTGTCGGCGTGTTTAAAACAAAACCAGTCATAGAAACAGGACTAGCGTGTAAACTATCCTGGTATGATGACACAAAGCCGCCATCTTGGAGAATTCCACCAAAACTGAAAGCTAATGCAATAAGAAATCCAAATTCAACGGAAAGAAGAAGAAAACGAAATGATAAAAAAATGAATGAAAGATGCAAATGGAAAAATTAAAAATAAAACTAAATGAAAGAAGAAAAAAAACAAAAAGATGAAAAGCCACTGGTGCAAGAAACCTGTAATGCTTTACAAAAAGTCGGGGTAAATAAAAAACGAAGTCAACACGGTGCATGAGTAATCATTGGTAGATGTGCATTACCATAGGGTGAGCTTTAGAGGAAACAAGCCAATTCAAACTTATCATTAAGCCCCTTAGGCAAGAGGCTTTGCATAAACCAGATCCAATAGGCTTCACGCTGTAGCAGAAACTTTGTAATATCCCTGTCAGGACGTACTGTTACTTTCTCTAGAATGCCAAAACGTAATTGAGGTATAGAATGCTTTTTATCTGCCCAATGAACTGCTAGCGGTGAACTTGTGGTTTTAGTCCGAATTCTGCTCTTGTGTTCGGTAATTCGAACACGTATCGACCTTTCAGTTTTGCCAACATAAAACAGCTCACATGGACACTTAATAAAATAAATAACATGATGACTGTTACAATTGGCATCAAAATTAAGAATGATCTTTTTGCCTGTCCATGGATGTGTTACATATCTGCCAGTGATGGCGTTGTGACAATGTGAGCAATTCATACAAGTTGTCATGCCTTTGAATGACGTAGTTGGTTTAGCTGTGGTCTGGTTCAGCATCTCTTTTAAGTTGTTAGATCTTTTGTACGCAAATAGCGGTAGCTCAGTAAAGAGATTTTGGAAATCAGCTTCATTTTGAAGTAGATCCCATCGTTGTAGGATGCTTTTTTTGATGAAATTGGAATTGCTAGAGAAAGTAGATACAAATACTTCTCGACTAGAGGAAACCGGTTTATCCTGCTTAAGCAAAAGTGATTCACGACTCTTCATCATTGCTCGGCTTGCAGCCTCATTCACCACTTTGGGGGGATAACCCCTAGCTAGAAATTTGTCTTTGAATTCATGCATGGTCTGATGAAGGGCTGAATTGAAAGCCCGAAATGCATTGGGATTTGTTATATGAAATTGGAAATACAGACCTTTTTGCTGAGAACAAGCAACGCTCTGTCAAGCTTTTTCATCTTTATTGATTGAATTAAAAAGATACATGGATTCAGTTTCACTGAAAATTTGTCTTTGGTGTGGAGAATTATCTATGTCAATGTATTCAATGTTTTATATCGTGGTGTCTTTGAAAGTAATTGTTCATTTTTGATTGAGACATATGTTACATTTAAGGTATTTTTTCATGTTTAAATACGAGTACGCCCCTCTTGGGCACTAGTAGTGCATTTGTTTTTCTAGACATCTGTCTAGATTCTTTCGCCGTGTTGTTCTACATAGGTGGCTGGCAGTGCCACTTCTCAGGTGCACACTAAATTAGTTGAAGTATGAATCATTTCTGATTAAAATTGAGACAATAGTTTGAGTTTGGTTTAACTGAGTGCATACCTAGCTGCTTTTGTATAAATAGTATCATCAGTATACAGACATGACCACTGTTTGCTACACATCACTCTCTATGCATTTGTAGCCGTGGAAGAGATTGGGAGGCTTTGACAATTTTCTACTCTGAAAAGCAAAAAGAGCACCACTCTAAATTAAAATGCCCTTAAATCATCATTTTAAATGATTGTAACTAACCACATAGTATTACAGAAACTGGAATACATGGTTTACGTATTGCATGGTGACAATGGGGTTGGTTTATCCACAATGATGTTCTGGAAGTAATTTGGTCCATGAAACAATCAAACAAGCGGACTATTTACTAAAATTCTAATCATTAGTTAAAGAAGTGATGTTTATTAATGCACATTTTATTATTCATTGAGCAATACCACTCATACACATAGAAAGGTGACTCTTAGTGCACACTTCTTTCACTACTATTCTTTAGTAATGTTAAGAGATAATTATAAATAATGTGTCTCTTTATCTTTATTTGAGCGTAAAATCATAGAAAACAAAGGTACAAGTACATGTCTACCAAACATGTGCGACTTCATGATCTAAAAAAGCGCTCTCCATTAACTTTTATTGAGCACACAACAAGTTTGCTCTTAACGGATAACACAGCAGGTGCTTCATTGTTCATTATTTCTATGTCACCCTCCCTTTCTGTTCTGGACTGAACAAATCCACTACCTTTTTTTTTAAAGTTTGAAAATACTTTATTGAAGAAAGATCAAATAACATAGGAGCATTTAAAAGCACCTGCGAAATCCAAAAAGATCATGAACGTATTTGTGAAACATAAACTGAGAAATAGTTTACATGGTTTATTGATGGTGCAATAAGAAATTCCAAAATTTTGGAAGAGAAAAGAAATAAGATTACAAGAAAGACGAGAGAAAGAAAGAAGAGAAAAAGGAGAGGGGACATCATTAACGTATATTAAGGTAAGTATAAACAGTAGTTCTATAATACATAATGCAGAAAGCAGCCTAAAAATACTATTTATAAGTCATGGAGGTTCAAACTAGTAGCTGGAGGAGTAACAGGTTGTCTAGATAAGAAGGCTGGCATAACGAATTCCAGGTAATCAACAGGCGTGTAGAAGTAGCATTACCTCTATCAACTCTATGATTATAACAACTCAAATTCCACCACCCAACAAACAAGATTTTAGCAGCACCCTTCCAATTAGACATAATAATCTGTTATGCAGCAACAATTAGTAGGTCAACAGGTTTCCCAACCATGCCTTCATAATGCCATATATGTGATGAAACACCTAGGTTAATATGTAGTTTGACCAATGATATTGTTTTAGAACAAATATCAGAAATCTTGTCCGAAACTTATAACCAAAAACCATGTACATGTGGACATTTAAAAAACATATGAAGAATATCACTATTCGCCTTATGACAAGGCCAACATTTATTATTAGTGAAGAGCTTGAACCTGATAAGATACATAGGGATTAAGAATAATCATTTGTAGAAGAAGAATCATGTTTGAGTTGTGCTATCTGAAGTGGAAGTAGAGTGCATTTTAGACCAAATGTTGTTCCATACTTGAAGAGAGAAAACTTTTTGAAGATCACTTTCCCAATGTAATTTGGCTGTAGACTTTGGCCTATTATCAAGGGATTAGTCTAAGATTTTATAAATGTAGGTGACACATACTTCCAAGGAGAAATGGAAAAACAGAAAATGATGTATTTGTGTTAGACTGTATAAGTGAGGGTGAAGAAGAAGGCTTAAAATAATCACCTTAAGGCTTTCGTATCAGGTGGCGTATTGTGAGAGAATTCCAGATTTGAGTTGCAGACCTTGAAAGTCAAGGGGGGCCCCATCAGAAAAAACCCAACCCAATTATAATAGCCTATTGTACCCTGACTTTTCAAATGAGGACTCTGTTGTGCATTTGGATATGTTTATTATGCCAAATGGGAGACGCCTCAACATAAACTAAATTAGATAAGGAGGGAGAAAGTATGGGCCTAGATACATTAAATAAGGAAGTGAGTGTCGGTGAGGAAAACGATTTGGGGAGTTGCGAAGTGTTAACAGGTCTCGTAAGTAAAAGGGTGTAATTAGTTTAAGTGTAAAGGAAATTAACCCCACCAGCAGGTTTAGATTGTTGTAGCATGGCTAATGATATATATGCTGTCCATTTCTTCCATAAAAATGTTGGCACTAAAGTATTAAGTGTTTTTAAAAAATGCATGTGGGAGGGTGACAGGGAGGCTTGATGAATAAGAATTATCAATTGGCAAAAACATCATTTTAATGTTAGTTGTAATACTCCACCAGGATAAAAATAAAGGAGACCATTGATTAGACAAAATCGCTATTTTGTTTACACACAACAAGATTAGCAGAAAAAGTATTTTTTATGGAATTGGAATATAAAATACATAAGCATTAGAGTTTTCAGATTTCTACGTAAAATATGAATCTTTAAACTTTTCTTGAAAACAATATTCTGGGTTGGTATTCTGGGGGTGTCTGATAAAAAAAAGTAAAATGCTGTCTGCATATGCAGTGAGTTCAACTTCAATATATTTGTGTTTGTAACCAAAAGAGGCAGCGGATCTGTGTATTTTTACCAAAATAGGTCATAGAGACACAATATAAAGAAGAAGGGATAGCGGGGATCCCATTTTTGAGTAAATGAGGACAAAAGCCGTGCCAGTGTAATGCTCCAAGCATGAAATCACAAGTAACACGGCCAAATGCTTTTTCAGCATCTAATGTTATGGTGGCTATAGAAGAGGTAGACTTGGAGGCAAGATGAATATTGTTGAACAAAGTTCTAGAGTTATCTGAAATATAATGCCCCATCACAAAACCTGATTGCTCCATACCGATAAGATCTGGAATAACTTGGGTAATGCATAAAGCCAATACTTTTGCAAAAACTGTACAATTAGCTTTTATAAGGGAAATAGGTCTATAATTCCCACAGTAGGACAAATCGTTGTTCTTGTTGGGAAGCAAACATGGCATAGCCTCAAGAAAAGTGCCACGAGCCCTGTTGAGGGAAAGAAACTATTGAATCAAGGGCAATAATTCAGTTCTAGAAAATGTGACAACTGAGAAAAAAACCCAACAGATAAATCATCCAGACCAGGAGCCTTTTCTTTTGGAAGTTTGGTAAGAGCTCCCATAAGCGCCGTCACAGAGATTTCAGCACCTAGGGAAGAAAGGTCCATTTGACCGTCTGTGTTTTTAGAGATACATTTGAAGAAATCATTCAGAGCCTTCCCAGTGGGGGGTGACTCAGGCATGTACAATTGAGTATTTAACTCTGTTAAGCATTCCAGGATCTTTGAGTCAGTGCTGTCTGTTGCCATTTGTATCAGTAATAACATTTATCTTGGATTTTTGTTTCCTGACTTTTGAATAGTTGGCAAGCAACCTTCCACTCTTAATATGCCCACCATATTATTTGGCATTTATTTTTTATAAAGTACTTCAGGCACTGTCACATGTTTTTGTTCTACAGCAACCTGGCCTTTTAATCAATCAGCTGGAGGGCTTTCCTTTTTAAAGGAGTAATATTCATATTCAAGTGTTTTAATATCTTTTAATAATATCAAGGAGTCTTCACATGCCTTATTTTGGTAGTGACATAATATCCCGGATTAAATTTATCTGAATGTCTGTAGTGATATGAAGTTAAAAAAACAAATGCAACAATAATTGGAATTGCTCAACAAATTTTTTATCACATACTAATGCATTATTAAATGTTCATTTATTGAATTGTGGAGTTTCTGTTAGTATATCTAAATAGACTATAACAAAGCATGATTCCAAATGAGGATAGAGCCAATATCTGTTTGAAGCATATGTTGAAAAACATTTTTAGTTTGGAATATGTAGTTTATCCTAAATTTGGAGTGGTGTACAGGGCAGTAGAAATGAAATTCTAAAACATCAGGGTGAGAGGATCTCCAAGCATCAATCAGCCCTCTTGATGCAATGGATTTTTAAAAGCTTTTTGCATTTTGGTGGGGATACATCTAGTCTGAAAACTTCCATCAATGAAGGGGTCCATTAACTGGTTACAGTCTCCCCTTACAATTAAATTGTCTGATGGGCAAGAAAGTAATTGGCTGGAAATATTTCCCAGAATTGTGGATTGGCTCTAGTGGTACCATAAACATAACAAATATAGAGCTGGTTGCCATGTATCTTAAGGTTCAGAAAAAGCCATCTGCCATCTCTAGCCTCATTTTCAATCTGAAAATGAACATTTTTATGAATGAGAATTACAGCACCATTTTTGTTGTTAATAGCAGGAGAACAGAAAGCATTTCCAACCCAGTTTCGTTGCAGAGTCAATGTCTTGCTCCTTAGGGGGGTTTTCTTGCAGGAAGGCAATCTGGCATTTTAACTTGGATAAATAAATAAGAACTCATAGTTTTTTCATACGGTTATGAAGGCCTTTAACATTCCAAGATACAACACACAAATTATTCACTATAAAAAAACGTTTGGACAGACAACATCAAAAATGTAGAGAAATCTAAATTGAATATAATAATAATCTCAAAGGAACATGTAAGGCGGATACAAAGAAAGCACCAACAATGAGGGGCAGCATAATAAAAAATTAGTAGCATTGAGGAGTAAGCATAAGAAAATAGGAGAGGATAGAAAGTGGGGATAGAAAAGAAACTAAAAGATAAATGAAAGAGAGGGTAGTTTACATAATCCTGCAAGTGAAGAGTCAATGGCAATAACGTATAGTTACTAAAAACCACCTCTGCAAACGCAATTTTATCTAAAAACACAACAAAATGCCTTTTCAAATAAATACCATATTTGCTAAAACCAAATTGATGAACAAGGCAAGGAAAATAATTTATGATGAATGTAAGGGGCATGGGTCAAGGGAGCACACATGTAATGAATGGGTCAGAGTACACAATAAGAAAGCATAAGGATTGGAGGGGTTATAAAGGTCACAATAAGGAGAAATGAGAAATAACTCACAGCAATAGCCACAAAAAATGTTAAGGAACCTCAAAATGAAAGGACGTTTGTGGGGGATCAAGGAATTCCAGGAGATGAAAGTAAATAGAACAAAAAGAACAGATGATGCAGAACTAACAGAACAAAACATGCTTCACCAGCTTAGGTTAATCAGCCTGCTAAACGTCGTTCAAGTTGAAAAGTAGATAGAGCAGGTTACACAAAAAGGGTTAGTAGGAACAGGTTCTGTCAGGTTGAGTTTTCACCAAAATAAAAATCACATAGCATGTCAGGTGTGTTGAAACCCACAATTGGCCATTTAACACCATTCACCCACAAAGCCTGAATGATGTATGACATGCTGATTGCCATATCAGACACTGGAGTTCATTCTTACCACAGCCTGATTTGGTGGTGATTGCTGGGAGTATTATAACCAAGCAAAGTCACTAGTTTTCAAAAGGTGTAGCAAACTGTACACTAGCCATATCATCGCAGAGGGTGGCTCACCAAATTTTGGGATCCCTGCAAGGCAGGTGGGCTTTATGTGCCTCTAGTGGAGCTGCTGTTATTGTGGGTCCACTGAGGGCATTGAACTTTGCAGAGCAGGCACCGTGTTTATTATGCGCACTGAGTAAAGTATTTTTTTGTTTTGTGGAAACAAAATCCAAAGCAGGAAAGCAAAAAATACAAGGGCCACAACACACTGAATGTTATCTCCCTTTGTGTGGGAGCCTTTGCACATTTTCTTTACTTGGGACCACCATACCTGCCATGGCAGATCCAGGTAGGGACAGCAATATATGTTTACCCTGCCCTAAATAATATAGGAGAGTGGCACTGTGACATATGGACCAGTGGCAGATAGGCCACCTAGTCATAGGTTTAATTCAGTGGAGCCAGCTGATATATTCCCAGCACTTCCACTAATCTAAGAAGTGCAGGAGACCTGTAGGTTAGGAAGGGCAGGAGCACCACTGATTTGCTATGTGCTCCCACTCTCTAAATTGTAAATGGCACCTCTAATTATTAAAATATTTATGTCTACATCAACATGGGCCACAGCTTAAAACCAACTGACAAAGTCAACCATATCATGTTTTGTTCAGGTAAATATTAAGCTTACTTTGCACTTATTCAAAACAATGTTCTGTGCATCAAATACAAAAAGAACGATTAATGGACAGAATGCAGAACAATGTCATACATTCACCCCAGTACAGAGATCTGGGCCTAAATCATTGTTTTTTCGCTCACCATGCCATTCCAGGTTTGACCCAGCCATATGCAAATCAGTCTTGACACTGCGCCCAATGGGAACAGTACGGCCCGAACTACCAGGCCAGGTCCTCCCTGAACTGGAAACAAGCATCCTATGACTGGCTTGTGGCTTTCAGCCCTCCTCAGCTAGGATAGCTGGACTCCAGTAGCATGGAGAGCACGGGACCCACGTCTGGGCATACCCGTCCCACTTGGGGTGACAATTCAAAAAGAACAATTGATGGACAGAATGCAGAACAATGTCATACATTCACCCCAGTACAGAGATCTGGGCCTAAATCCAACTTTTTTTTTTGCTCGCCATGCCATTCCAGTTTGGACCCAGCCATATGCAAATCAGTCTTGAACCTGCGCCCAATGGGAACAGTGCAGCCAGAACCACCAGGCCAGGTCCTCCCTGGACTGTAATCAAGCATCCTAGGACCAGTTTCGGGCTTTCAGCCCTCATCAGCCAGGATAACGACTCCAGTGGCATAGCGAGCACGGAAGGTGGCAAGGAATGTTAAACACAAACTGTCTTGGAATAGATGAGAATTGATAACAGGATCATACTCTTAAAACAGCACACCATCCACATGAGAGGTGAACTCTGAATAATAGGAGTTGTCTGTACAACCCACTGACTGCTGATTTTAGTTTGCAGAAGGTTCATACCTCCATTAAGAGCACTCATAGTGTGGGTTACCCACAAAAAGCACTGGGAATTCAGCAGGATAACTGCAAACCTGCTGGTAACCACTGCAAAACCATAGACCTCCCTCTTTTTGGAGCACACATTACTGAAACTTCTCTTGATCTCAATGCAGTGACATAGTCCATGAATATGGAATCAAGGTGACTTGTTGTGTAGTTCCCACTAAACCACAAGACCTGTGTGTTTGTGGCCAACATAAGCTTTGGGTGAGGTGCTTAGTCTGACTTCATGCACCCCCATAGTATATGTTGGCCTAGAGACCAGCTAGCTCACAGTGCCACCATAAGCCCCCCTAACCCAAACAGAGAGCAAATGGTTTCCGGCAACCACTGAACATGACAACCCTGACCCCTCAGGGATCGAGGTAACAGATCTAGAACCCTTTCAGTCGGTCACTCGTGCACTCTTGTTCTCAGAGAAATAGACAGAGAATACACAATGGACGTTCTTTAATATATTTATTAAACAACACTATTGTATAGAATACATGTGCTCCAATAATCAGTAGACAGAAGCAGATGAAAGTGATTACAAGCACCATGGTGCTAAAACAGTGTATTCATGCAGGCATATAAAACATAAATATTACGCAATCCCTACTCTATGTGCGTCTAGAGTGTATATGTGTCTCCTCTGCTAACCTCATAAATGCTTATTTATTTATAATAAAAAGCATCCTTGCGATGTATATACATTTCAGTATTGTTATGGGTTTGTAGATAGCCCTGTCACCCCATGGTTGAAGCTAGAACAACATTTGGACAGCTTGTGAAAATGCCTTGTACTCTGTGTTCGAGGCATCATGATAATGCTGCGTGAAGTGAAGTATATAAGAGAAAAGCAGTTCAGAGTAACTAATCCAACATTGTCACACATGCGAATATGTGCAAAATGTTATCGTAAAATGTTATTGTGCAGAAAGAGATTAATGGAAGAAAATGTGCAGTGTTGCTGCATGGGCCTTACTCCGGCACATAAACGACTAACGTCTACAGTCTCTTCTAATGCCCATCTGTTCTGCTCGATTTTCCCGGCCTTCTTGTGAGGCACAATGATGGAATGTGACTTCAGTCTCTTATCATTCAAGTCTAAGGGTTAGAGTAGTGAATGGAGCCTATTTACTAGGCACTTCGACATGATTCTGTGCTCTTTCCCCATAGATCAGGGCTTGCACACATAGCCTAGGGGATAGATTCGTTAGTATTAGGGATAACCTGTCCTGTAGTGAGGGTATTTCATGGAGCCGTGCTGAATTTAGGCCTGGTAGGCCTCAAACGGGAGAGACTCCATCTTTCTTTCTGCTCCGGCAGCTTGGGATGCTTCTAGGTCAAATGTAATGTTTTAGTTATGAGGTGTTATTCGCTTGGAGAGAACCGGTTCAGGCCGGCCCTTATCGAAGGATTGTATTTTTCTTCATGCCGAAGACACTACATCAGGCCGGCCGGCTGGAAACGTGTCCTTGGTACGGGGAGGTACAAGAATTTGGTGGGCGGCAGGTTACAGGCCGGAATTTTCCATGAGGAAACGCACCTCTATATTAGTGAAAGTCTGAGGCAGTTACATGTTCAGTCCGTAGGCGGCATCTAGCCGTTAGCAGTAAAGCTACTACTTATTCCAGGGAAGACAGGCGCCATCTTGAAGGCGGAGAAGAACCGAGAGACAGATGCTCTCCTAGCAGAATAGCCAGAGAGGAGAGAGTAGCCGATAAGGAAGAGGTCCCAGTGACTCGGAGAAGGGTGATTCCAGGCGAGCCGAGGCACAGACGAGAAGGGAACCTAGATGACCACTGAGTGCAGGCTACATACTACCAAAGTGATGTCGACCCTTTCTTATTAGAGTGTACAACTTAATCTTTCACTTTTCTTTGCAGGTTATGTGTTATATCGTAATGTTATGTGATTGTGTATGTAATGAGTAATAAAGTACCCAGTTTGTAGTGAACCAACATGGGCTGCGTGTTCTTGTATGAGAGGGTAGCCTATTCTTCTAGTCAGCTGCGGCTACGTGAACAGATGTTAACCCTGATCAGGTAAGTGGTAACTGAATAAGGGAAAGAGGAGCCCCTCGAACCTGAGAACAGGCTATGCTTGAACTGGCAATCCTTGTGTGATCTGATGAATAGTGAGACTGATTCCCTTTTTGTATGTTATGGTGATCATAGGATGAACTGTCGTATGAGACTGCCGTCTAGGTAGAGAGGTCTGGATTCGTGTGGGATCGCGAGGCCGCCACTTGTGATACTGTCGTATGGGCAGAGAGGTCTGGATTCGTAGGGGATCGCGAGGCCGCCACTTGTGATACTGTCGTATGGGCAGAGAGGTCTGGATTCGTGTGGGATCGCGAGGCCGCCACTTATGATACTGTCGTATGGGCAGAGAGGTCTGGATTCGTAGGGGATCGCGAGGCCGCCACTTGTGCTGAGACTGCCGTCTGGGTAGAGAGGTCTGGATTCGTGTGGGATCGCGAGGCCGCCACTTGTGATACTGTCGTATGGGCAGAGAGGTCTGGATTCGTAGGGGATCGCGAGGCCGCCACTTGTGATACTGTCGTATGGGCAGAGAGGTCTGGATTCGTAGGGGATCGCGAGGCCGCCACTTGTGCTGAGACTGCCGTCTGGGTAGAGAGGTCTGGATTCGTGTGGGATCGCGAGGCCGCCACTTGTGATACTGTCGTATGGGCAGAGAGGTCTGGATTCATAGGGGATCGCGAGGCCGCCGATTGTGCTGAGACTGCCGTCTGGGTAGAGAGGTCTGGATTCGTATGGAATCGCGAGGCCGCCACTTGTGATACTGTCGTATGGGCAGAGAGGTCTGGATTCGTGTGGGATCGCGAGGCCGCCACTTGTGATACTGTCGTATGGGCAGAGAGGTCTGGATTCGTAGGGAATCGCGAGGCCGCCGATTGTGCTGAGACTACCGTCTGGGTAGAGAGGTCTGGATTCGTATGGAATCGCGAGGCCGCCACTTGTGATACTGCCGTATGGGCAGAGAGGTCTGGATCCGTATGGGATCGCGAGGCCGACGATTATAAGAGGTCTTGGTATGTATAGTAGGAATCCCCTGTCCTTAGGTGGTAGATATATGTGGTTGCAGGATTGTAAATAGGTTCTAGGGAGGGGGTAACGTTCTGGCTGGGTTAGTGAGGCTCTGATGAGCGGGTTCTATCTGATCCGAAAACCCAAGCAGAACATTTGGCGTCACGAACCGTTTACGAAACCTGTGTGCGTTGTGGTTGTATCGTGTTTGCTTTCGGCGCGTGCGTGGTTTCGTTTCTATATTATTTGTATATAATTGTGTGTAGTTTTCTTTTCTTTTTCTTCTTTTTCTTTTTTCTCTTTTTCTTTCTTTTCCGAGATGTTTTCTAGAAAATCGAAATCTACTTTTAAGTTGCCCGTTGATATTCCCGGTTGGGATTCAACGCCTTATGAAGCCTTAGCCCGTGAGTGGGCTGATTCTACTGGTTTGAGTGAGAATTGGAATTCTTTTTTGGAGCTGGCGGAGCCGGCTAATGTGATTACTTGTTTACAGAAGGCGCCGGTATCTAAGGGTGATGAGCTTCCCGTTTTGGGGCGCAGAGGTTGGATTGTTCTGTCTGCGTACAGAATTCTGCATGAGAGGTTGTTGAAGTTACAGAACTTGCATAAGGATTTGGAAGCGAACTTTGTTGAGATTCAGAATGCTCATACTTTGTTGCGGTGTCAGAATAAGTTGCTTGCTGACAAACTTGAGACGTACCAAACTATTGCCGAAAGGGCGGCTGTGCGAATTGCTCGTTATAAATACAAGAATAGGCGTGGTCGGGTTTCGACGCGAAAGGTGCGTCTGGTCGTGGCGAAAGCCGGACTGGATTGGAATCCTGATGAATGGAATGGTAATATCTGGAACTCGAGTGATTCTCCTTCCTCGGGTGAGGAGTCTGCCAAGCGCGAGTCCTCTCGCTCCGGCCGTGATTGTAAGTCTGCTTCTTGCTCCTCTGATGGTGCACCCCGTGATTGCGCTCGTCCTTCGAGCGGGGTCGATGCTTCTTCCACTGATTGTTCCTCTACGTGTACTGGTCGAGCTCCTTGTGATGCTCGTCCCGCGGTCTCGGTGCATCCAGTTTTTCGGCGGAAGGTGCAGCAGGCTCCCGGTGCTCCGAATGGTATTGCTTTAGACTCTTTGGAGGATTTTACTCAACAAGAAATTAGTGATATTTTGCAGCGATTTCGGCAGCGAGCTGGTGAGACCTTACTCACATGGATGGTGCGCCTTTATGAACTGGGCGCTGCTGGCATTATGTTGGATGCTGGCGATTGTTTGAAGTTTTGTTCCTTGAGTTCGGATTCTACTGTACAGGATCATTTTCGTAACTTTAATGCTGGTGGTCAAATTTCTTTGCTTCAATTGGCGACTGAGGGTTGTAATCAAAAATATCCTACTGAGTCTGACTGGCCTGTGAATGACAAACCGTGGTATACTTTGCGCAATGCTGCACAACGTCTCAAAGAGGAGGTGATGAAAACGGCAATTTTTCTGAATACTGCTGACAGGTTGCTTGATGGTTTCTTGACATCTTCTGTGCGGAATCGTATTATTCGTTCTTCCCCTGTTGCTTATAAGCAGGTCATGATGACTTTATTGATTAATCAGACTGGTAACATGTTATCTGTGGTGCTGGAATCGGTACGCCAACTCGGTGAGTTGGGTGAGTGGTTTAAACCTGAACGGCAGTACCGGCCTGACACTCGTACTCCTGGTGACAATAAACTTACTAGACGTGATATGTTTTTTGGTCTTATGGCCGATGGTGTGCGGAAGGAGGACATTGATGGTGAGACTACTTCTCGTTTGTGGGAAATGTTTCGCAAACGTGGCTTGGATCGAAAGGAGGGTGCCCGGCGTGTTCGGACAACTGAGTGTGATCGTGGTTTTTCTGACGGTAGCGGTGATGACGACCGCCGTGGGCGCTCTGATCGTCGTGATGATCGACGTTATGTACGTGATTTGTCCCCCCGTCGTGAGAGAGACAGGGAGAGAGAGGGGGAAAGAGAGAGGGGGAGAGATGATTATGTTAACAGCAGACGTAGAGATGATAGGGATCAATCCCCTGAGTTGAGAAGGAGAGAGGATCGACACATTTTGGCCGATCGAAACCCGCAGTACAATGCAGAGAACAGTAATCCATTTCGTAATGGAGATGGATATGAACAGGAGGTATCGATACCTGGGAAACGTGAGAGTCTTTATCCTGATTTATCCTGGTACACAGAACGCAGTAAAAAGGACTAGGAAATAGGTCAAGCTCCAGTACACAGATGGGCTCACAGAGATAATAGACCCTATGTAGATATTGATATTTATTGGAGACATCGTAATATCCAAAGGGCCCGAGCATTGGTAGATACAGGAGCGGAGGCCACTCTTATTCATGGAAAATCAAAGAAGTTTAAAGGTCAGCCTTTTACAATTACCGGATTAGGTGGAAAGGAAACTCCCGCAGTTCAAACTTTACTTGAAATGAGAATAGGTAGAATTCCTAGAAAAGAATACTCTGTATTAGTGGTGCCACTCTTAGAATTCATAATTGGAATTTATATTTTGAAAGGAATGACTTTGCACTTAGATGATGGATGTTACCAATTTGGAACTAAACATTATATATCGTCCAGGCCTGTACGGGTTGGTCGTTTAAGAATGCCCCCCATAAAAGTTCCCCAGGCGACAAAAGTGGTTCGTCAGAAGCAGTATCGTATTCCAGGTGGTCATGAAGAGATTAGTACCACTATTCAGGAGTTGGTGGATGCAGGAGTTATAACCCCAGTTACTTCTGCTTGGAATAATCCTGTTTGGCCTGTACGTAAGAGTGATAATTCTTGGCGCATGACTGTTGATTATCGAGAATTGAATAGACACACACCCTCTTTGACTGTTGCAGTACCGGATGTTATTACCCTAATTGAAAGAATCCAAAAACATCCAGGTACATGGTATGCGTCCATTGATATTGCTAATGCTTTCTTTTCGATTCCGATTGCCCCTGAGTGTCAGGAACAATTCAGTTTTACGTGGAACGGGCGTCAGATGACGTTTAGAAGTCTTCCCCAGGGCTATGTGCATAGTCCTACGATATGTCACCGGCTGGTGGCAGAGCATTTGGCTGAGGTGCCGGTTCATCCGCAAATTCAGATATGTCACTATATTGATGATATTTTGATCCAAGGCGAAACACAAGAGGAAGTTCAGACCCAATTGGATAGAGTCATTGAGTGCTTGCGTGAGAAAGGTTGGGAAATCAACCCGGATAAATTACAAGGTCCGTCCCAGGCTGTGAAATTTTTGGGCATTAATTGGCATGAGGGGCACCGAGAAGTGATCCCTCAGGTTAAACAGAAAATTCTTGATTTTGCAGTTCCGAGGAATAGGAAAGAAGCCCAAAGCTTCATTGGCTTGTTTGGTTTTTGGCGCCAGCATATTCCTCATTTAAGTCAAATATTGGCCCCTTTGTACCAGGTCACTCGTAAAAAGAATGCATTTGAATGGGGTAAACCACAGCAAGATGCGTTCAGTCTGGCAAAAGAAGCAATTCAGCATGCTCTGGATTTATGGCCTGTATGTGATGGTGATGTGGATTTGA
Organism: Triturus cristatus; assembly: GCF_964204655.1. Classification (NCBI taxonomy): domain Eukaryota; kingdom Metazoa; phylum Chordata; class Amphibia; order Caudata; family Salamandridae; genus Triturus; species Triturus cristatus. The sequence continues at coordinate 682,424,699 of NC_140587.1, forward strand.
ATGTGTCTGTACAAGGCCTTTATGCGAATTGGAGTTTGTGGCAGAAACAAGGCAAGAGTAGAGTACCGTTAGGTTTCTGGACTAAAAAGTTACCTGATGCTGGTGAGCGTTATACACCTTTTGAGAAACAGTTACTTGCATGTTATTGGGCTCTGGTGGATACCGAGCAATTGACTTTGGGACATGATATAGTTTTGCGACCTGAAATTCCTATCATGCAGTGGGTTATGAGTTCGCCGAAAACTCACCGAATTGGACACGCTCAAGAGGCGAGTGTGATTAAATGGAAATGGTATATACAAGACAGGGCACGTGTGGGACAAAAAGGAGTTGCATCTTTGCATGAGCAGGTGGCGCGGGCGCCATCGACTGAGACTGAGAGTGAATGTTCCGTACCTTTAGTACAGGAGTCTCCTGTTAAGTGGGGTAAACCTTTTGATGATTTGTCCGCAGAGGACAGAAACCATGTCTGGTTTACGGATGGTTCAGCAAGGTTCATAGGGACGAAACGGCATTGGAAGGCAGTGTCCTATAATCCGATCACACAAAAATTGCTGAGTACAACTGGTGAGGGTAAGAGCAGTCAATTTGCTGAACTCTATGCTGTTCATCAAGTTCTGATACAAGAGTTACCTGGCACATGTCATATTTTTACCGATTCTTGGTCTACTGCCAATGGACTGGCAGTTTGGTTACCGACTTGGCATTCCCATAGTTGGAAAATCCATTCAAAAGAACTGTGGGGAAAAGAATTATGGCAGGAGATTTGGGAAATGCTCCCACAGAGTACTGTCACAATCTTCCATGTGGATGCTCATACCCCGATAGACTCTCTTGACAAATTCTTTCATAATATTGCAGATGAGAAATCTAAAATTGCTGAGGCAGTGGTGGACAGGCAAGATTCTGATATTGCGGGATTGGCGAAATGGGCCCACCAGAAAGCAGGACACTTTGGAGAGAAAGCCACTAGCAGGTGGGCTGCTGATCGAGGAATTTATATTCCCCTAGATTTAATCAAAAATGTTATTCTACATTGTCCCATTTGTCAGCATATCAGGCAGCGCAAAGTGCCCCAAATTGTTAAAGGTCATTTACATCGCGGGAAATTGCCCGCTCAAATTTGGCAGATTGATTACATTGGTCCACTTCCTATGAGTAGGAATTGTCAATATGTTTGCACCATCGTTGATACATACAGTGGCCTGTTGGTGGCCCTTCCCTCTAAGCAAGCTACCCAATTGAATACTATTAAAACATTGGAATTGATTATGATGTATTATGGTGTGCCATTCCAAATTCAATCTGATAATGCATCCCATTTTCGTGGAAGATTGGTACAGGAATTCTGTGTGGAAAACAATATTGAATGGGTGTTTCATATACCATATTATCCACAGGCCTCGGGTCTTGTGGAGAGGTTGAATGGCCTGCTAAAAGATCAATTGCGTAAATTAACAGAAGACAAGTATAAGAATTGGCGAGACTTTTTGCCTCAAGCGCTATTGATTTTGAATAACCGTCCTTTTCTAAATGCTGAATCCCCACTTATGCGTTTGTTTCCTCCGAATGTTGATGCTAAGCCCAATGAAATCAGAGAGACTGTGATGTACTGGGAGATTACTCCCGGAGCTTTGGCTCCATGTAGAGCGACCCCAGGGTCGGCAGGTTTAGACTTGCATGCCATGGATGACACCGTTATAAAAAGTAAGGATCGAGTCATCATTGAAACTGGTGTTGGTGTTCATATACCAACTGGAAATTTCGGATTAATCGCCCCTAGATCGGGGCTGGCTGTAAAAGGCATTCAGGTGCTTGGAGGAATAATTGATAGTGATTATCAGGGAGAGATTAAGGTGCTCCTGCTGAATAGCAGTGAGGTTGACTTACTGATACATCAAACTGACCGAGTGGCTCAATTGCTAATAATGCCTGTTTTCAGTGGTGAGATCACAAAAGGCACTGCCCCAACGTTGCTAACTGTACGAGGCCAGAAAGGTTTTGGCTCCACAGATAATCCTGGGGCCAGAGTTTGGGTGCAGTCGCCTAAGAATCCCCCTGAACAAGCAGAAGTCATTGCAACCGGTCAAGACAACACCATTTTAGTTATGATACCAGGGAAAGATAGCTGGGAAGCAGTCCCGGCTGACAAATGTTACTTACGAGAATGAATAATGCTTGTATTTGATTCTCTTTCAGATCATTCTTTGGACTGTTGCTGCAGGATGTGTCGGCGTTGGACTCCTTTTGGGCTGGTACGACGAGAGAGGAGGGATCCCATCAACCCGGGCTGAATTGAGAACCCGAGTGTCGAGTTCCGTCGCTGCGTGGGATTCGTCGTCGAACTTTTGGATTACATTGGCCAAACAAGTGACTAAAGCCCCTCATTTCTGTTTGACACCGATGAGATCGGTGACGGATATTCTAGCGACTTGTTTAGTGGCTGTCCCTGCTTCATTGGAGACTTTGACTCATATTTTTAATATATCAAATGCTCGCCCCAATGTTCTTCTGGGCGATTTTGCTGCCCATGAGTATTGCCCCTTGTGTACTGTACTGTCAGACCCGATACCCCCATCCAGTCCCAAATAGTTACTTATAACATCACACAAGGTGATTTGTGTTTTTTCCTTACTTGTGATCCTAGTGCGATTTCTGAATGTATGCGTTTAAACTTGAAAGGTGCCACTTCATTCACCGCTCATGAACGAACTTTGTGCCTTCAAAGGACACCGAAAACATGTACTTCTGTTCGGAATAACATGACTTGCAAGAGTTTGGTGGTTACCCCCAGTCATTATCGCACGATGTTACTACCTGCCGGATGGCTTTTCTCATGTGGTAATACTTCCTGGCCATATATTCCCGCAAATATTTCTGGAGGCCCTTGTGCCATTACTAGACTGAGCTTATTAATGTTTTCATCACATCCGAATGCCAACTCTCGTGTGATTCGAGATACAGTGAGGTTACAGGAGGATTGTGACTCATCTTTGCATTTATATTCCAAGTCTGAATACCTTAGCCTGGCTATTTCAATTGTTGGTGTTCCTGCTTTGGCAGTTTATAATGCCAAATCTATTGGGAAAATGGCCTGCTGGATGGTAAAATCCATCAATCATACTTCTACAGTCCTGTCTGACATGCTATTAGACGCCCAGGGTGAACGTAGGGCTATCTTGCAAAATCGAGCGGCCATTGATTATCTTTTGCTTAAACATGGACACGATTGTTCTGATTTTGAGGGTCTTTGTTGTTTTAACTTGTCAGATCATACAAAATCCATTCAAGCTCACATTGATAAACTACATGACTTGACAGAAGAAGTTAGAAAACACATTGACCAGGGCTGGTTTGACTGGCTCTTTAATTGGTTACCTGATTTGTATATGTTACGTCAAATATTAGGAGGTATTCTGATTACTATCGGCATTTTGATTTCTGTCTGTTGCTTTATTCAGTGTATTCCTTCACTACTTCAATTCTGCACACCTGGTACTAGACATAGATCAGTTAGTCTTGTTTCATATTATTCTTCCACAGATATTAGTTCTGTTTAATGAATGTATAATAGACTGAAGTCAAGGGTGAAATGTTCTGCTCGATTTTCCCGGCCTTCTTGTGAGGCACAATGATGGAATGTGACTTCAGTCTCTTATCATTCAAGTCTAAGGGTTAGAGTAGTGAATGGAGCCTATTTACTAGGCACTTCCACATCATTCTGTGCTCTTTCCCCATAGATCAGGGCTTGCACACATAGCCTAGGGGATAGATTCGTTAGTATTAGGGATAACCTGTCCTGTAGTGAGGGTATTTCATGGAGCCGTGCTGAATTCAGGCCTGGTAGGCCTCAAACGGGAGAGACTCCATCTTTCTTTCTGCTCCGGCAGCTTGGGATGCTTCTAGGTCAAATGTAATGTTTTAGTTATGAGGTGTTATTCGCTTGGAGAGAACCGGTTCAGGCCGGCCCTTATCGAAGGATTGTATTTTTCTTCATGCCGAAGACACTACATCAGGCCGGCCGGCTGGGAACGTGTCCTTGGTACGGGGAGGTACAAGAATTTGGTGGGCGGCAGGTTACAGGCCGGAATTTTCCATGAGGAAACGCACCTCTATATTAGTGAAAGTCTGAGGCAGTTACATGTTCAGTCCGTAGGCGGCATCTAGCCGTTAGCAGTAAAGCTACTACTTATTCCAGGGAAGACAGACGCCATCTTGAAGGCGGAGAAGAACCGAGAGACAGATGCTCTCCTAGCAGAATAGCCAGAGAGGAGAGAGTAGCCGATAAGGAAGAGGTCCCAGTGACTCCGTGAAGGGTGATTCCAGGCGAGCCGAGGCACAGACGAGAAGGGAACCTAGATGACCACTGAGTGCAGGCTACATACCACCAAGGTGATGTCGACCCTTTCTTATTAGAGTGTACAACTTAATCTTTCACTTTTCTTTGCAGGTTATGTGTTATATCGTAATGTTATGTGATTGTGTATGTAATGAGTAATAAAGTACCCAGTTTGTAGTGAACCAACATGGGCTGCGTGTTCTTGTATGAGAGGGTAGCCTATTCTTCTAGTCAGCTGCGGCTACATGAACAGATGTTAACCCTGATCAGGTAAGTGGTAACTGAATAAGGGAAAGAGGAGCCCCTCGAACCTGAGAACAGGCTATGCTTGAACTGGCAATCCTTGTGTGATCTGATGAATAGTGAGACTGATTCCCTTTTTGTATGTTATGGTGATCATAGGATGAACTGTCGTATGAGACTGCCGTCTAGGTAGAGAGGTCTGGATTTGTGTGGGATCGCGAGGCCGCCACTTGTGATACTGTCGTATGGGCAGAGAGGTCTGGATTCGTAGGGGATCGCGAGGCCGCCACTTGTGATACTGTCGTATGGGCAGAGAGGTCTGGATTCGTGTGGGATCGCGAGGCCGCCACTTGTGATACTGTCGTATGGGCAGAGAGGTCTGGATTCGTAGGGGATTGCGAGGCCTCCACTTGTGCTGAGACTGCCGTCTGGGTAGAGAGGTCTGGATTCGTGTGGGATCGCGAGGCCGCCACTTGTGATACTGTCGTATGGGCAGAGAGGTCTGGATTCGTAGGGGATCGCGAGGCCGCCACTTGTGATACTGTCGTATGGGCAGAGAGGTCTGGATTCGTAGGGGATCGCGAGGCCGCCACTTGTGCTGAGACTGCCGTCTGGGTAGAGAGGTCTGGATTCGTGTGGGATCGCGAGGCCGCCACTTGTGATACTGTCGTATGGGCAGAGAGGTCTGGATTCGTAGGGGATCGCGAGGCCGCCGATTGTGCTGAGACTGCCGTCTGGGTAGAGAGGTCTGGATTCGTATGGAATCGCGAGGCCGCCACTTGTGATACTGTCGTATGGGCAGAGAGGTCTGGATTCGTAGGGAATCGCGAGGCCGCCGATTGTGCTGAGACTACCGTCTGGGTAGAGAGGTCTGGATTCGTATGGAATCGCGAGGCCGCCACTTGTGATACTGTCGTATGGGCAGAGAGGTCTGGATCCGTATGGGATCGCGAGGCCGCCGATTATAAGAGGTCTTGGTATGTATAGTAGGAATCCCCTGTCCTTAGGTGGTAGATATGTGTGGTTGCAGGATTGTAAATAGGTTCTAGGGAGGGGGTAACGTTCTGGCTGGGTTATTAAGGCTCTGATGAGCGGGTTCTATCTGATCCGAAAACCCAAGCAGAACACCATCCCCAGTCCATGTTTTTCAAAGCTCCAAAAAATTCCAAGAAGGCAAGTCATTTGTAAATGTTGAGATATGCAATAGCATATTATAAAAAAAGAAACCAGTGTGTTTAACTAATCACACGAAGGTAAACTCCTCACCTCTCCCTACTGTAACACCCACAGAACAAGGAAAAAAACATAGAATCTATTTTTAAGTTGTGTTCCTATCCACCATATTTCCATAGTATACCACACCAGCCAGATCACTGATGCTCTCAGTTATGTTATGTTAATCGATTTTTTAAAGCATATTAATACTTATACAGGTGTCCTGGCACAAAGTGTGAAATTAAACCTGAAAATAAATTTTTGTGAATACAGCCCGGTTTGTAGAGCCTTGTGAAAACATAGTAAACCACAAGATTTCTGCAGCATCGCTGGCAGCTGATACTGGGCTGGTAAAGACCTCCCCCATCGTTCCCACTATTATCTGGTGACCTCCACAATGAAAGCATTTGTGAATTTTATATTACAAGTAGGGACATATGGAAACAATTTCTTTTTAAGATAAACAGGCTCTAAGCCATACAATCCTCTGTGAAGAAGATAGAAGGATTTACAGCTAAATTGCTTACTGACTGGTCATCAATGTAGGAAATCCAGTGGTTCTGATGCAGAGGCAGACGATGGCAAGCCTAAATCTAGCTTTTCATCCCCATTTTGAAACTGCCTGAGCCTTGTCCGTCATCCATTGGAGGCTCCCATGTAAAGAGCCTTACAATAATCTAGTAAACTCTAAATAGTTGTCTGTCCCCAACAGGGTGAATAGGACACAGAAGAAGCCGAAGAATTTTCCTCAACACCAGGAGCATAAAAGACAGCTGGAAGAGAGATGGTTAACCTGTTTCACAAAAGACAGCTTAGCATTCAACAAGAAGGCAAGATCCTTAGCTTTATTGCAGGGGCAGGAGGAACTTGATCAGGACGAGGTACAGAAATGGAAAGGAAAAAGGCAGACGGAAGCATTTTTAATCCATAGCACATCTGTTTTATCTGTATTAAATTTCAAGATAGAATGCCGACCCACAAAGATTACTGCCGACAAACAGTTATGAAATGTCTCAAAAGAGTCAGTAACAGACTGTTCCATAGCAATGATCGGTTAGGTGTCAGCAGCTTAGCTAATGCAGTCAATCCCAAAAGAATTAACAATATTAGCCACTGGGCAGATATAAAGATTGAAGAGAGTAGGACTAAGTGCCATCCCATGAAGCATGCCCTGGTTCAGTATCTTAACTCCAATTTGAAAGGTGGAAAATGCACTGCCTGACATCTACCCTTTAAATAGGATTCCCACCACTGCAGTACTGACTCACTTAGCCTAGCTTCCACCAGTCTGGGAAACATTATGGAATTCCAGACCATCTCAATGGCAGCAGATAGGTTTAATAGTACCCGGGCCACAGGTTTAATTTTTCTGACGAAATGCTGTAATCTTCAAGAACTGAAACCAATAATGTTTCCATAATGTGTGAAGACTGAAAACCAGATCGTATGGTCTCTGGGATGTGATGTTGCTCTAGAAAACCTGCGATCAACCTATTGAGTGTCTTGTCTAGCTCTGAAGAGACCTCTTTTCAAATCCTGGGAGGGATTGGGTGTAGAGGAGAGCCAGACATAATGGTCCTTCAGACTGCAGTCAATATGTGCACAGGGGATGGAGAGGTGGAGAAGAAGTAGCATAGTGTGTACTAGCATATATTGAGATGTTTTATGTGATCTATGGGTACAACTAACATAGACTGCCTCTGGTGTTTTACCTTGAACCATCCAAAAATCAGCAACAGTGCTCACATAAATGTTAAACTTAGGGGGAAAAGGGTTATGAATCAGCATTAAAACAATTTTGTTTGACTTTGAGATAGAACGCGTATTGCAAACTTTAATCGTACTTAATTTTATGTTAAAGTATATTTTTCAAATTATGTAACACTAAGCTTTCCATAACTCCTACAGCTGTGCAAGGCAGAGTGGCACTTATCCATTATCAAACTCAAATGTGATGATAGAATTTTCTTTTGCTTTGCAAAATTAGCCAATTTCTGAACATTTAACTGCACCATGGTGCGTGCTCATATTTAAAGGACAGACTGAACGGAAATCAAAGGTTCTCTACTCAAAGGCGGTTACAATCTGGCACCAAGTGTAGTACCACACCAGGAATGAGGCAACTTTGCAACAATGGAAGCCTTGCCTATAAGTGGAATTGTTTGTGGACCTTAAATGTTCCTCTGTATCATCAACATCATCATCATATTTTTTATAAACTACTAATTGAAACAAGTTTGGTATCCAAGAACTGCGGCAATAGTCCAGCGATGATAAATAGCAAAATCTTATGGGCTTGTGCAGAGTTTTTCTAGTGTAATTTTTCTCCACTAGCATGATGAATCTAGATCAACCATGCTTGTAGTAAAACGTTTACTGAATGTTAAGTTTATCATGATGGAAATGGAGATTCCTCCATCAAAGTGTATCTCCACTCTAGGTACAGCTAATTTTGAGGGAGAAAACGTGACAACATTTCTGACAATAAGCGTGTCTATTGGTAACATTTCTGCTACCTCGAATGGACAGAGGAAATGTACAACTTATGAAGAGAACTGATGAAAGATGCCTTGCCACTGGTGGTGCGGTGTGTTTTGAGAGGAAATCATCTATTTCAGAGAAGGAAAAGCTGGCAGAATTTGAAGAGTGTCAGCGCTGTCTGGTATAAGTCTTCATGGGTGTGGAGAAAACCCTCTGCAATGGTGTTCCAATGGCAAACAACATTTTCTAGCAGCTTATAAACTTCCACGTTGTATGAAGACAGCAGCGGCCATCATGGATGATTGGCTGTCACTTTCCTTATGTTTCACAAAATCCTTGCCAGTCAATTTTGCTAAAATGTTGCTGCGGCTGTAACCTTGGATTTCCTTTTGCAAAGCACATTTACTTCTTTGACAGTTTTTTGGAGGGCACTTATGAATACAGAGAAGTATTCTGAAAATCAAGTTATATTTAAAAATGGCCTTTGAATTATTTTGATTATTTTACAATGAGCAAGACTACAAATTGTTGCATTTTAGCTTGGGGTTGATCTTTTGATACCACATTTATAATTCTCATGTAAAATATATTATTACAAATGAAATGTTTAAATTGTTAAGTAAAAAGTACTTAGATTGTATTATCAAATGATACATGAACTGCCAATGTTACGAACCTCAGGATATTATTGCCTTTGAGTTCGTTTTCCAGTGACATAACAAGTCAAGTCAAAATGAAGCTTATGTCCAGCATAGAGGTCATTGTTATGAAGGGTATCAATAAAGGAAAAGTATTGATCAACATATATAAAGATACCTATCTCTTGTTATACTTTGGTGATAGCTAGATTCATATCAGAAGAGGGTAGAGATGGCTACACAGAGATGCAACCAATGTATATCTTTTCACTAGCATGGGTAGGTGCTGGAATTTCCATGCAGGTGAATAAGCAATTGCCTCCTCTTAAACCTGCAGATACCTGTGCGCACCAGAAGTGATGAGCCGAGGGGTGGTGTCCAGTATCTCTTTTTCATCTTTTACTCATTGCCCTTTCTGTGTTTCTATTGGCCCTCACGCTTTTGTTGCATGTGGTCATCGGTGGAGGCAAGGAGGCAAGGAGAGACGGAGGAGTTTATCACTTCAACTGGTTTCAACATACAAGGTTTGTGCTTTCTGATGGAAACATCGTCAGATCACACAAAAAATATGTATCCCTAAAATGCTTGGGTGTTCCCCATAACAATAGTGATGACGTTTTGTAACAGCTTTCTATCCTTTCCATTGCAGTCTTTCAAGAATGGCTTTCATGTCCCTCAAAACCATAGACAATGAGTTTTATTGCTTACATCGTTCATGGCAAAGAATCTTGATCCCTGATCTAGTCCTATTTTGTTTCGTTATCTCTAGATGTAGCATCACCTTGAATTAATAATGCAATTATGGAATAGGTGCAGACATGTTCATGGAACTATGAACACTTGTAAGAAACTAAATATACTTGTAATAATCAACACAAATATCTCAAACCTCAATCACTCTAGTAATAGGGGCACCTACATACTACATACATACTAGAGGGATAAGCCCTCAGACTCAGTCAAACTTTTAGTATCTAGGAAACTAGACTAGTGCCCTTCCAGCTAAATTTGGTAATATTTATAATTCTAAATTGTTTTTTGTTTGAACTTTAAACCAAAATAGAGTTGCAATAATCAGTCCTAGAGATCATGGTGGCTTTGGCAATATTAGCTTGATTAAACACTTGCAACATTCTGTGGAATTCTTCTCTGTACACTGGAAACTTACTCTTGCTGTAAATTCCACTGCATAGACCTGTTTTTATATCCATACTGGAATTAAACATAAAGCATTTCTTTTTCAGACAATGTAATGAAAGAACTAGATAACAACAGACTTACCTATGTATATACAAATTGGAGTCTAAAACTATACCCAAAGGAGGCTAAGAGGCACCCTAAGCATTGAACATTCGCTAATCTTTTATCAATTATGGCCTACAAACAAATACCATAACCTATTCCCCCGTCTACAAGATGTCACAAATATTGGGCATGACTACATGTTCTCAATGCACCAACAATTACTTGTACATTAATCTTACAGGAACAGATGTTATTGAAACTTAGCAGCATACATTTTTGCTAATGAACCTCATTAACCAGTGTAAACAATTAGCAGTATATACTTATGTATAGAAACTACACTCAGCTTAAACATAAATCCGTACACCTTTTGTTAACACTAGTAATGTGTATTATTATATTGCCATGCTTTATGCTTTTATCTAACAACAACCGAGGGCCTGATTAAGACGTCAGTCAGAAACTAAACCTCCTGACTCCTTTCAGATTCGGTTCCGACCGAGTCACGGTTGGAGGTTCCGACCGACAGATTATGATGCTTCCAAACACCGTTCGGAAAGTCTCCCATTGACTTCAATAGGAACCTGTGTTCTGACCTACAACACAGGCTCCCTTTGAAAAAAGGGGTGGTTGCGGAAAACCTTGCGCCCTGTGGCGGGCACCCCATGGTACCTTTCATACTGTGCATGGTTCTACAGGGGGGTCCCTTGGGTACCCCCTCGGCCCCCAACGGGAGGCCTCAGTATGAAGGGGACTTGCAGAGGGCCCCCAAAGTCGGGTTCTGACAGCCTTTTCGTGTCGGACAGACCGAGTTGGAAAGGCTGTCAAAATCCAACATCATAATCGATCAGTCGGAAACGCTGTCCATTCAGCTGTACGAATCGGCTCCAACCGACTTGGAGTTACCAAATGCCGGTCGGAACCGAGTCGATATGACCCAACGGTTACCTTCTATTGTAATCAATGAGTCGGAAATGTTTCTGAGTCGGTCGGAAACATGGGTTCGGACATGGGTTAGAAAAATCCAAATGCCATTCGGAGTCTTTCCAACCGACATCGTAATGAGGCCCTGAATATTTTCTAAGTTTAAAACATAACCTTCGATTGTCACATTTTATTAAAGATGCTAACATTGATTATTTTTCTGATCTTAAATTGTCTTATAATTTGAAATAGCAATTTTTTTCTTTCTTCCAAGAAATATATGCAAAATACTATTAAATGTTGCAATGTGGCAATATCCTTCTTATAGAAAGTGTATATAACAGCTCCACTGGCACCATTTTCACTTATTTGTTAACAATTTACATGAGATAAACAAGGGTATTGACCAAGTTTTAGCTTAATTATTCATCTCTTGACATTTAGCTCTTGGTATCCGGTGGGATAATTGCTTTCTCTGACTACAGTTGACAACCTTTTTCAATAACAGCCTTTTTAACTAGGTATTTTAGTATTTTCTTCTGTGCTGATAGCTCTAATTCACCCAGATTCACTGAGCTGATAGGATCGACTTCCTCCAGGATTTTTCCTGAGGCTGTCAAACCCTTATCCTGTTGTTACCAACTGTAGATGGATTTGAATTAAGTGTTAAAGTGATCCTTCAGCCACTGTAGTTATAATATACCAGTAATTCATTATCCTTTGATAGTATTTGAATTTCATGCTTGCCAAACCCAGTTCAAGCCTTAAAGCACGAATCACTGAATCCCTAGCAACGCTCAGCCAGCTGTTCCAGATAATGATCTCCAACAATTTAATACGTTTCTTGTCTTTCTCTTCCAGGATCTCACTCTCATACAGCAACAGATTTACTATTTTCACATGATATATTCCCCTAGAACCAGGGACAGAATACAACCCAGCCTTAACCCAGTGGGGGTTTACATTTTTCTTGACACAACCCCACTGCTGCTTTACTCAACTTGCATCCAAAACCGCTCCTGCAGTTGGAATATTAGTGTTAGCAGTCCTAAGGGTGTCCCCCTTTGCTCCATTTTCCCCATAATCGAACATGATTGATGGTATCAAAGGCTGTTGTTAAATCAATATAGGCTGCATGGAGTTGCTGTTTTTTCAATTTAACTTACTTCTCAGCCAGAAGTTTCAATATGAAAGAGCCAACTGAGGTGGAGTGTTCCTTCCCAAATCCCGGTTGTCGCTTTGGCAGCATTTTTGCTTCTTCAACCCGTTCATCTAGGAAGTTTAGCAAATGTTGTGAGCAGAATTTGCTATGGATATCGAACAACAAAGTAATTCAATAGTTCTTGGATAGTTCATGTGGACACTTTTCTAAATTGGCACACTTCCAGTGTTCCAGTCTTCCCCAGGTGCCCCCCTGAAGCAACACCTTACACATGGACAACAGGATATCTGGTGCATAGAGGGTCTCAGCCCCTGCTCTTTTCAAACTTCTTTTCCAGCATTGTCGTGCTGTTCTGAGATCCTCCGGAAGGTCGCCGGCGCACACAGGGAGGTTCAACACATTTCGAGAAAGCACTTCCAGCGCTGGCATGCCATCTCTTACTATTCCCATCCCTCTTAGCCTTGCTGCTATGTTTAGTGTGAGCCACTGTAGTTTGGCCGCTAGGTAATAAGTTTCAAAATCAGGCACAGCCCCCCCCCGATCGAGGACGCATCATAGTTGCTAGTGCTACTCTTCTTCTACCGGTGCCCCAGAGAATACCTGTGCTCATGGTGCGAAGTTGCTTGAAATATCGCGCTGGGATCCAGACTGGCAGAATTCCAAAATAGGACAATAATCTCGGAAGGGCAACCATCTTGAGTAAGGCTACTCGCCCAGCCACCAATAACGGAAGTGTGCCCCAGAACTCAATACTACCTTTCAAGCCTCTAATTGCTCTACCAATATTACCCTCCAACAGATCCCCCTGCGTGTGATATATTCTTGTGCCTAGATATGTCAGGGATCTGCATTCCCATGTCACCCCCTCAGTAAACTGCGGGCCGATAATCTCTTCCCTGGTCGGGAATAAACAGGACTTGCCCAGTTTACTTGAAGCCCTTCTACTAGGCCACGATCACGGAGTAGGCTCTTCGCCCCCTGTAGCGCTTCTCTTGGATTGGCAAGGAACATTAGCAAGTCATCATCATACAGGGCAACGTGATGGAGTTGCCCGTGGGCAGACAGGCCTGAGTAGTATCTGCCTGTCCTGGCCTTGGCCGCCAAGGGTTCCAATGCCAAGGCAAATAAAAGAGGGGACAGCGGAAAACCCTGCCTCGCACCCCTAGTGACATCACAGGTATCAGATATCAGCTCTACTGTCTTAACTCTGGCTGTAGAGTACGCGTATAAAAGGCCCGTCCATTGTATGAAATTGTCCGAGGCCAAACTCTGACATAACATGGAATAAATAGGGCCATTCTAGACTGTCGAAGGCTTTTTCGATATCAACCGCAAAAACCGTTGCCTCATCCTTTGGGTACGAATCAGCCTCTAGTATTTGTATTAAGCGGTGAAACATTTACAGCTGTGTTTCTATTCGGGATGAACCCTGATTGATCTTTGTGTACTAATATCACCATATAAGAGAGGAGCCGGGTAGCTAAGATACGGCTTAAGATTTTATAATCCGTATTAAGCATGGAGAGAGAGCGATATGCAGATTTATCCCAGGGGGGTTTCTTGGGTTTAAGAAGGGGTATAATGACTGCCTCTCGCGTTGTTGCAGGTAGTCAACCTAGTTGTCTCGCCTCATTATAAAGTGTAAGTTTCCTGGGCGCCAACTGATCAGTATAAGTGATATGAAATTCTATTGGGAGGCTGTCTGTCCCTGGTGTTTTATTCAGTGCCATGTGCTTAATGGCCCCTCTCACTTGCCCAAGTTCAATGTCCCGCGCCAGAAGTCTCGCTTGTTCCTCATCTAAGTGCGGTAGGTGGAGTGCTTTCGTAAACCTCATTAATACCCCGCTGAGTACATATTGTCCTCCCCTGTTGGTCTCTGAGTTCTAAAATCGAAGAATCCCGACGAGTGGGGTTAGCCAGCCATGCTAATAGAGCCCCCGATTTGTCCCTTTCTAAGTGAGCACGTACAATATACTTTTTGTAATCAAGACATCGTAATCGTTCCACTAAAGTCGCTACCCTCTCCTTTGTCTCCAGGAGTTCACTCTGTCTATCTGGCTCCCCAGGGCGATCCCTCTCCAGCTCCCGCAGTTGTTGCTCCACTTCTTGTACTTCTCTCAAATGTACCGGATGCACCCCGACCACCTCTGCTATGCTACGACCCCTGATAACAGTTTTGAAGGCTTCCCATTCTATTGAAGAAGACATCCCCGTACCAGCGTTATCTTGGAAATACTGGAGTATCGTGGTGCGGATTGTTTCCTGGAAGATTTGGTCTTCTAATGCCTCGGGGTGCATGCGCCATGTAGGTATTTTAGCTCTGGTGCGAGACCACTGGAGCCAAATTAAAATGGGGTTATGGTCCTATAATGTTCTATTGAGATAGTCGCTACTCTGGATACCCGCACACACATCAGAAGTAGACAGAAATGCATCCAGAAGGACATGTAAAACATGTAACGCAAGGATGCTGAGCTCTCCAAGTGTCAATCAGACCCCACCGTTCTTGCTAGTTGCGCCTTGAAGCCGCTATTTTATGAATAGGTGCACCAGGGAGCTGAGGGTGGGAATGGTCTAGGTTCACATCAGATACAGAGTTAAAATCACCCCCAAGCAGTACTGATTCAGTAAGGAAGGGTGCTAGCTTCCCTGATAGCTGTGTAAAAAAGGCGGACTGTTCTGTATTAGGAGCATAAATGCTGCCTATAACCACAGCCCAGCCATCCAGTTTCCCCTTAACAACTACATATCACCCTTCTGGGTTCTATTAGTTGATTTATGCATTGGAAGGGAGTCCCGGCTCTCACCCATATGAGTACCCCCTAGCAAATTCTGAAACAGTAGTATAAAACACCTGTCCATGCCAGCGGTGCTGTAGGGTAGCTCCCTCCGTTGCTTGTAGATGGTTTCCTGAAGCAAGGCTATCTGAACCCCCCTGCGGACCAGATATGCATGGATTTTGTGATGTTTCCACATCGACTGCATTCCCCGCACATTCCATGATATACATTTCAAATTATTGGCTGTACCCGTTGATGCGTTACAAACCGCACCTTAAAATGACCTACCTTAGTGGCATGCCTGATCCCAACAAACCCTCTATTAAACCAGAAACCCCAACTCCCCCTCCCCAGGACAGTCACTGACAAACTAGTTCCCATCCAAACTATACAAAACTATAGAAAATCCTCTGCCAATCGCAGAGGTATTGGGAAGCGCGACTGACTTAAGGGTAGCGTGCTGTTTGTAGGGCATCAGCCCCGGTAAAGAAAGCTAGCACAGGGTTCTTAAAAGTCAACATGAGTTCAGCGTCTCTGAGCATATCATAATCATTCTAGCTTACCGCAGCTGGTCAAACAATATCGTCCACACTCTGAGGTTTTACCACTGGCATATTTACTCTATCGCTATGAGATGTGTCTGACTCATTGTCTGCTGAATCTTTGGTAGTTATGGCTTCATCCTCAACTGGTGAAGAGCTTCGACTCTGTGCCAGAGCCGCCACCGCCTGTAGCACCTCTGCTCGCTCGTTCTCTGTTTGGGAATACGAAGGTTTCTTCAAAGCCCTCCTGCGGGATCGTCGGTACATGTGTGTTCCGGAGGTCGAAGGCTTTGGTTTCATGGTCCTATGTCTTGCTCCCGGCATTTCTCCCTTGTAAGTCTCCAACCAATCCCAGGCCTCCTTGGGGGTGTCAAAGTAGTGAGTAGTTCCTTCCAAAATAATGCGCCATCTGGCTAGAAACATCAGGGACGATTGAAGCCCCTTCTCGCTCAGTGCTCTCTTAACTTCTACGTAGGAGGCACGCTTCCGATGGACCTCTTGCGTGTTATCCGGGAAAAGGGAGACTCTGCTATTGTCCACTATAAAGGGGCCCTCAGTCCTTGCTCTCTGTAGGAAGAAATCCCTGTCGCAGAAATGAAGGAGACGGGCCACCACAGGTCTTGGAGGTCTCCCCAAAGCTAGTGGGCGGGCTGGAACCCTATGGGCCCTCTACAATGTGTAGAAGGCAGATAGACCCTCCAGGGCCATCGCGGTCTTAAACCAGATAAGTAACCATTTTGGTCTCTTCCGCTCTTTTAGGGAGGCCCAGGACCCTGACATTATTCCTCCGGTTACGTCCTTCCACATCTTCAGCCCTGTGCTCCAGGAAACTCACTCCGTCCGCCAAAGCTCCCATCTGCTGCTCCATGGCCTTCTGCGCCGGAAGTAATTGTGCAACACTGGACTCTGTGTCCTTGACCCTCACCAAGAGCTTCTTGTGTTCCTCGCGCAGCAGTCCCAATCCCACTGCCACCGTACTAATATCCTGGTGAAGGGCGGCTTTTGTGTCAGCAATGGCGTCTAGTATTTTTTGGAGATGCTGTTGTGCTGGGTCTTCCGATGTCGATTGCAATTGCTCTTGCACCCTTTCTTCTAGATCTGGAGGAATCCCAGGTTGTTTGCTCATGGGCTTGCCCATAGCAGCACCACATGTTATGGGGAATTCGACCGTTAACCCGCAATAAGTACTGCAGGATGGGGTCCAGGGTCTACTGACCAGTATCTCACCGTATACAAGCTCCCCTCCTCTGGCCGGAAGCAGCTCTCCCCAGTACTCATGTATTTACTCTGCAATGGGCCTCTGTACTATTACGTGAGCGAGTGTGTCCAGGCAGCTGTCCACAAGCATATGATAGGGAGGGGGAATCAATCTACTCCCCACCGGTGGTATAGTCTGGTATTCTGTGTAGGGCATTCACCTCACTCCTCCAACACTGCCTCGTACTCCTTGGCCCTGATCCTGGTTGCGTTAAATATTTCCTATGCCAGGACCCACTTCAAGGGGAATACCTAGGGTCCCCCTCTCATAGAAGTTCAACCAGTCCGCACCACAATCCAGGTGTAATACCCAATCCTACTGGTCTGGGTGTCACCACAGAGTTCACAGTGTTGTCAGGTGCGATGGGTCTCAAAGGGGCACAACAGCCCCAATCACAGGGATGGAGTGCCGCAGCCCAGGGATAAGGAAGGCACAGCTAGGGCCTCAATGATCTGCAGTCCAGCAAGAGAGGGCGGTGCCAGTGGTCAGGCCGCTTCATTCACCTTCACAGCGGTAGTCGGTGGTGTCAGGGACCTGTTCCCTCCTTACATCCAACTGGTGCGAGGCGTCTGTTCCAAGGAGACTCCCGTTTCACAACAGCTCTCCCCTGTCTGAAGTCCGTCCCAAATCCCCCCAGTGCTTCACCGTTGGTCAAGCTGTGCGCGCTCCTTTTGTGCACAACAATCTCAGCACTCCCTGCTGCAATGCTTAAAAAGTACTCACAACTGTACCATCATAAACATCAGGATGCCTCGCGGAGATTGTGTCCAGTTTCCGCCGTATCCAGTCCCACAGTTTGTAGTAGGCTCCAGGGGGAAGCTCCAGGAAAGCAATCCGGTCAGTGCCCTCTTCCCTCACAGTCAAACAGTAA
This sequence comes from Triturus cristatus, assembly GCF_964204655.1. Classification (NCBI taxonomy): domain Eukaryota; kingdom Metazoa; phylum Chordata; class Amphibia; order Caudata; family Salamandridae; genus Triturus; species Triturus cristatus. The sequence continues at coordinate 682,442,397 of NC_140587.1, forward strand.
AGTTCAGGGGCAGCATCAGGCGAACAACACAATCAGTGTACGCCGCTCCAATCAGGGTGCAGATTGTTACCGGAGCTGCCGCAGGCACCTTGTTGTACGGTCTCCACCTTCCTGTCAGCTACGAGTCACAGCTCACTGGACCCGACAGTGATAAGTCCCTGGGCTGGTCAGATCATGATCTGGACCGTTTATGTGCGATAGTCCCGGTCAGTGGCGCCAAGCGATGCAGTTACTGGCAGGTTCTAGGGCAGCACCAAGTGATCAGCATGGCCTGTGCACTCCGCTCCGACCAGGACATAGATTTACGCTGGAGCTGCCGCAGTCGCAATGTTGTGTAGCCTCCGCAGGAATCGCAGCTCCTTGATCTTGTTGTCGGCAAGCCCCAGGGCAGGTCCAACTACTCTCCACACTGATCTAGTTGTACGGCTGCCGGTAGGCACTTGCAAAACGTCCCCGGCTGTGAGATTTATCAGGATAATTTGTCTGCTGATGCGTTGCGCTCCGCTCACGCGTCCGCCATCTCCCTCGGCCAGGCCAGACCCCATATGGGACAGACTTGACTGTCTCACCAGGCGGGAATATCGCAAGCTGTTACACAAAGAGGGTGTCAAATCGGGGACACTCTTGGCATGGTTACTGGAGAGGAAATGCCTGCCCCCACTGATTCTTGCATTAACGCACCTGGATAGGATCCTTATAAATACACAGGCAGGTATAAATAATCAGATGGATGAACATTTGACTGCAGTATATCTTGAGCCACTGGAAACTACGGAGCCCACTAATCTTGAATTATTTAGGAACATATCACTTTTCGCATCACGAAGGAACAGGAGCAGACTTTAGGAGCTGTAATTCAATTGGAAGAACTCCGCGAGGCAGTGTGGTCAATGGCCTGGTGCAAGACCCCAGGGCAGGATGGGCTACCAATAGAATTCTACCAGACGTACAGCGACTTACTTCTCCCTAGATTACTGGAGGCCTTGCAAGAAGCTATGGAAAAGGGAGTCCTCCCACTTTCCATGAGAGAAGCCTGTATAGTTATGCTTCAGAGGCCAGGTAGGGACGTGCGCGACCCGGAATCATATAGGCCCATGTCCATGTTGGGAGTGGATGTAAAAATACTGGCTAAGGTACTAGCTAGTCACCTCAGCCGTGTGGTGACCCATCTGGTTCATGAAGACCAGTGTGGATTTATACCGGGAAGGGGAACCCACATGAAAATACGCTGACTCTCAGACGTAATACATTCGCTTACAGGCAGACCAGATAGGGCAGCAGTGGTGGTGCTAGACATAGAAAAGGTGCTCAACACTTTGCTGTGGACTTATTTATGGGAGGTCCACAGAAGAATGGTACTTGGTGACAAGTTTATTGCCTGGGTACAATTACGATACTGAGGGCTGCGAACACACGTGTGCACGGGGGACCGGGTATTGGAGTGCATTACTATTGAGAGGGGCACTCATCAAGGCTGCCGTCTCTCACCGTTGCTTTTTGCCCTGGCAGTGGAACAATTGGTGATCCAGCTGAGGAGGGATATAGATGTGTGGGGAATTACAGTTGATGGCTGCAGGCATGTGGTATCATTGTATGCAGAGGACGCATTACTATATATCTGGCGCCAAAGGAAGCAGTACCGGCACTACTGGGTGTATTGTGCTTCTTTGAGAAATCATCAGGTCTTCGTATAAATTATCGTAAGTCTGTTATCTTCCCACTAGCCACTCTAGCACAAGTGGCTATCCAAGATCTCCCTCATACGGAGTTCAGCTGGTAAATTAACCCCTTTAGATATTTAGGTTTACAAGTGGCACATGGACCTTACACTTAATATGTTCTAGATATGGGGGCGGTAATTTGGGAATCTGACGGAGTCGATCCGGTTCTGGAACAAGCTCCCTCTCTCCATTATGGGGCGAGTGGCATTGGCTAGAATTGTCATGTTACAGAGGTGCTTGTATGCACTACAGAACACTCTGTGCCCTACCCGGACACTACGTTTGTCACACTGAGCAAGTTGTTTGTCTTGTTGGTATGGGCTGATGGTCACACCAGGGTGAAATTAGATATACTTAAATTGGATGCTGATCTGGGAGGGCTGGGCCTCCCGGACCTTACTATTTTGCTGGCTGCTTCAGTACGCTGCACAGTGGTGCATGGAGGGGGCACAACATGGGGATAGCACTACTGGCGAGTCGTAATAATGGTTCTGGCTTGCCCAAATACTTGATGATGGGCACTTGGATCCCCAGCTTGTGCCCGTACACAATCTGGTAGGTAGCAATAGTCTGGGAAAAGTCAGTCACCCTACACGCCCTCACTCCCCTTACAATGGCTGCAGGGGTTCAGTCAATTTCAGGTGTTTATGGATATCTCTAAATGGTACGGAGGGGAGTGCTTGTCAGTCAGGGATCCATTTGCCAATGGGACCTTTTTAACAAACGAGGAAGCTATGGAATGGTATCATAAACCGGAAGGGCACTTCCTACACTACACTAAGATAGCCCACACGGTCAGAGAAATGTGGCCCTCTTTTACCGAAGAGCCAACGGAGTCCCACAGACTAGCCTTTCTGCTAAACCCGGGCTCCACAAGAGCCCTAATTTCCTGTATATATAAGGCCCTTAAAGAAGACTGTGTTATTGAGACACTGCAGATAAAGGACAGGTGGGTGGCAGACTTGATAGACCCCCTTACATAGGGGAATGGAAAAGGCCATTTGCACAAGTTTAAGAGGTGGCAAGCAATGCTCAGTTCAAATTCACCCAGTTCCACTGCCTACATTGCACGTATCTGACCCTTCAGAGACTTGCGCACTTTAACCCAATGTGCCCCTCCCACAGGCCCAGGTGCGGCACGGACCCTGCCACTTTCCTTCACATGACTTGGACATGCATCCGGTTACAAAGGTTTTGGCAGAAAGTTGCACTTCTAGGATTAATATTGGCCAAACAGCGCATAGCCATACACTGAACCCAAGCACACCCTCCAAAAATTGCTAAACGGCTATCAGCTATAAGGGAATGATGGATAGCTGAAGAAAGTCGCCTCAAAATTGTTCGCACTGATGAGCACGGAGAGCGTGATTTAGAGTACTGGGGACACATGTTGGAAGGGTTGAGAATACCGGACTCGAAGCAGGACCTGGATTTTGGTGCTACCCTGGGAAACAACCAAACACATCTTCGCCACACACAGAGACATAGGATAGCCCGTCTCCGCAAGCGCAGGAGAAGATAGATATAGCTAAGTAGTAGGGCCCCCTCCCACACTGCTCACACAGTCTCTTCAATAATGGGTGATCGACCAGCCCCATACTAGGAATAACTAACAAGATGGAATCCTCAACCCAGGGAGTGGAGTTAGTCACCGGTTGTTGCTGTGCAATTGTTATATTGTTATTGTTTAATTGTATTCATATTGTAGGATCCTTACCCTTGCAAATATGGCATACGGACTGTAAAGATAAATGAAGATTGGGTTTGAGATCCTGGAGGAACTTACACATTGTAATGTAATTCGTGTTATTAGCACCAATGATGTTTGTGATGAACAATGCAGTATTATAATAAAGATAAGTTACAATATATATATATTTGCCAATAACCCATGAGGTTCTTGAGCATGTGACATTTTTTTTAACTTCTTAAAGAATCTTTAGTTGTTGGCATCAATGCTTCTTGGGACAGATTACCTAATTTGTTACTTTTTTCAATTGTGTTCCTGCTCAGGAGATTATACTGTACTTTTTGTTTTCCACTGTAGAGAGTCAATATATACTTAATCCAGGCTTCCTCCTCAACAGGATGTGACCCTACCTTAGAGATAGTTCCAAGCACCTTGACTCTAATATCCCAGAAGGTCCTGGTTCTGTTTTCGCGTAGCGCGACAATATCCTCCATTCATCTCTTTTCTTTTTCTGCCCAGCTAACTTTTTAAACCTCCTTTCTATATTCTTTTCTATGCTGTTTTAATACGGATTGTCTCAATGTTTGAACTAATCTAAACACCTCTCTAATGTTGGTATTAACTTTGCTTTGGCTTTGTCTTTCCCAGAGGTAGGCCTTTACACATTTGGCTTTCCTTTGAGCATGTTGTTGCCTGCACATACTCTTATGGTTTTGTGTTAAAAAAGGATATTCTTCTAATTTCTCTTTTGGTGTAAAGTCTATATTTACTGTTAACAAATTGTGGATCTTCCTTTGATTTTCTTTTTTCATTTGCTGACCATACAATCTATTTTTGGGTTCTTACAACGGATTTGATAACAGACTGCCTATTTCTGTGTGTTTTATTAGCGACAATGGGTCTGAAGAGAATATTACATAATTAATCAGAGAGGTTGTGTTTCCATCATCAAACGTTGGGCAAGTTGGTTGGACACTGTACATTCTTCCATTTATTATGGCCATGTTTAGACTTTTTGGGGCCAAGTCTGATTAGATGCCTAATTGGTTTCCTTTACCATGGTGCAAAACTTGATTTGGTATGCCCACCCTCTTCAACCCTTTTTAGTCATTCACCTTTTTTCTTCTTTTTTTGCAAGTTTTTCATTGGTGTATTATGTAAAATATTAAGAACATATTCTTGGCTCCATTAAGCCTATCTTCTTCTATCAATGTCCCCTTTGTTTCCTGGGCATCTTGGTATATCGGGTCTGAACTGTCCATCGTAACACTTTTGGTACTTTTTCCTGCATCGTTTTCCTTTATACTATTAAATGCCAGTAATCTGAGTCATTTTGTCTCATCATACTCTCTGATTCTTCAATTTACGTCATTCTATCACACTTTTCAACAACAAGTGAATATTTAGGTTCTGTATAAGCTTTGTTATACAGAATGGAACGCTTCCCCCGCCCTCTTTTCCTATCTCCAAGTTTTATTGATGTCAGATGCCAGTTTTAAATTTTTTTTTATACTGTAAAATATTAAGAGCACGTCCTTGGCTCCATTAAGCTCATCTTCTTCTATCAATGTCCTCTTTGTTTCCTGGGTGTCTTGGTATATCTGGTCTTAACTGTCGATCGTACCATTTTCATCCATTAATAATTTTTTGGGCATCGTTTTCCTTTATATTATTAAATTCCAGTGAGCCGAGCCATTTTGGCTAATTATACTTTCTGATTCTTCTATTTACGCCATTAGATCACACTTTTCAACAACAAGTGAATATTTAGGTCCGGTATCAGCTTTGTTATACAGAATGGAATGCTTTTTCCCCTTTCCTTTCTCCCAGTTTTATTTCTGTCAGATAATGCAAAATGGCTGAGACAATCTTGATATTATGGGCAGAGTCTTTCACTGTTTTTCTCAACAGAATCAGTATGGATTCAAAGATGTACTGCATTGCAATCAACATAGAGGCACCTATTTTTGGATCAATCTCTGGAATTCCTATACTAGAAGTCCTAGTAGAAGACCTCCTGTGATCATTTCAAACTAAACAGATATTTTTGCTAGGAGAATTAATCATAAAAATGAAAGAAAATCTTGTTTCTTTTGCCTCCAAAACTTCTCTGAGCTCATACTTTTCATCTATTCTTTTCAGGTTCTGGGTCAGATGTCTTTTTCGTAGTTTTCGAGTTTTCCTGAGAGCACTGAAGAAAGTGGCATTTGCAAATTATCTTTTAAATGCTGGACAGCGGGCAATGTTTCCAGAATAGACTTATCACTCATTATTTTAAAATTAATTTAAGTTTTTCACTTTTGCCTTTCAGATTTATCTAAATCCCTGCAGATAAGCAGATTTTCTGCTAATAATTGTGTTTCCTTATACTATTTCTTTGTTGAACTTCTGAACCGTCTCATTGCTCAGATTTCTTGTCTATTGTAATAGGAGTAAATTTCCTCCTGGAATGTTAATGCATATATATTTTCCCTTAGTGTCAGTTTCAACATCAACCCTCTATAATGCAACTTCCCTTTCTCAAACAAAGTTTGTTTCTAGAATCCCATTCTCTTCAACAGTCATAGAATGTACACATTCAGGTGTCCTCAGCACCTTCTCTACAGCCTGCCTCTGGCTGACTACACATATTTGTAAGTTATCTTTTGTGCCTGGGCTTTCCACTTTCTCTTGACTGAGAGATTTAGGGCCATGTGTATCAAGCCTTTTTCCTGTTTGCAAACAGGCAGATTCTCAGAATCGGCCCGTTTGCGAATTGGAAAAAGCCTTTTTGGATGTATCATCCCAAAAGGCCATTGCAAAATAGAGAATTGCAAAATTTGTGATTCTCTATTTTGCTAATGCAATTAAGGAATTGCAAATTGCGATTCCTTAAATGCAATTCTGGAAGCACCAGAAATTTGGTGTTTGGCCTTAAGGAATTGCAAAACACCACCAACTTCAAGTTGGTGGTAATTTGCGATTTTCTTTAAAAAAGCACTTTTTTGATTTTTTAAAAGTGACATATGTCGCATATACATGCCCTTAGGGCATGAATGTGTGCAAAATATATACATACATACATACATACTTCAGGGGTGCAACAGGGTGTCCTTTTTGGCACCCTTGCAACCTTGAAATTGCATTCTCAATTTGCGATTCTTTAATTGGTAATCGCAAGTTGAGAATGTCTTCCCATTCATTCCTATGGGCCTCCTAGCCCATAGTAATGAATGGGAAGGTATTCCTTATTTGTGAATCTCAATTTGCGATTCGCAAATAAAGAATATGTAGGATTTGCAACATTTTGAGCAAATCCTACATACGTTGCATTTTGCGATTCTCTAATTGAGATTCGCTAAAAATCGCAAAACTCTTTTTTTATACATATGGCCCTTAATCACTTATGATTCTTATGAATTCCTGTTTTCCACTCTTTTCACATATTCTCGTTATTGGTTTCATGTAATCCGTTATATGTAATCACATTATGTGGGTGATTCAATTTTCCAAATGTCCCTTGCATGTTACTGGTAACTCTATGCATGCTGTACCCATAGGTTTAGACTCAACTTTCCTGCTCAAGCTTTCATGCAGACAACATTGGACCTTATCTGCTTTACATTTTCTTTTTCTAAGATATCTATGTTTTTGGTGCATTTCTGTAAAATCCATCTTTATTCTACACTTTATTTTTTCAGTGTTTTAGTTTTTCTGGTCCCCACTTTTAAATCCCTCAACTGACTTTTTGCCAGTATATTTTCTTTCAAACTGCCACAATCCAATGATATTAAACCAGCCTACCACACTCATTCCTAAGCTTCCTTTTGGCTGTTGTAGACTCTGAAGCTCGCTTAATAAAGTCACTGTGCACTGTAGTTTATCCTGTATCTGGTCCATCTTTGCTGGAAAACTATTATAAAGCTGACATTCAGATGATCTTATTATCCAATGTTCTCCAAAGCACCAAATCTCTCATGAAAACATTGAGCCCTTCTACTCATTCAGGTGTGGGTAACTGTTTTGGTATCCATGTTGGGCACTAATGAGGGTATTCTTATATATATATAGCTATCACGCTATTAACTGCACTGGTTTGAGCATGGCTGTGCAAAATAGTACCCCATATGCAGATGCAGTGCATCACTATTTCTTACTGCACAGTCAATACTGTTGGACAGCAACCCACCACCCGCACTGATGCCACCAATGATGCAGCTCACCAACAACCCACCAACCACAAGAAAGTCTGCCCTCCCCAGTCTCAACTCATTACCACTTAGCTCCCTGTGCAGCCAGGGAGGAAGACAGCTTGGAGTAACGTTTAGCATGGTGCTAAGCGGCAATAAGGAAGTGAGGCCATTGGTCCTAGCACAAGCACATCAGCTACTTCCATGGCTTCCAAGGTTTCTGAGGTCAGCACTGTACACTCCACTCACACATTCACTGGTGTCCCAGGAGCTGTAAATCGGCCGGAGTATCCCCTTCTCTCTTTTTCTGTCCCACTGCAACTCTCCCCCTCACCCTGCCCTTCCCTGTATCTTTCTAGTAAGAGCCCTCGTCTGCTGAAGGGGCGGGTATGAGCTGAATAGAGACAGACTAGGGCATGGGGTTAACTCCTTGATGGGTTGCATGGGGATGCCACCTTTCTGCATTATAGTGCAGAATGCCTCACACGGTCTGAAATTGCTGACTCATGCTACTGATTGCAGATAGCAGGCAACAGATAGGGCTCAGACTCACCCGACCTGGTGCAGACCTCATGTGCAATAACGCTCCACCCACACACTTCCTGTATTCAGGAAAACGTGGTCAAAATCTTGGATGGATCCTGAAATATGCTTCCTCACTGAGCTATGCCAGGACTTGGAAATCCACACCTGCGATAATTTATGTTTGCTGCAGTCGGTGTTTGATGCTGGTTGCACCACGTTCCATCCTGGATGGAACTCGGAGACTCAGTTTTACGACTCAATGTTCAGCGCTGCACGAAAGGAAACACAGTCTCACAACAGAACAGGTGCGGCCAGCACCGATCGGAGGTACGAGGGCGGGGGCGGGAGGGGAACACGTGAGGTAGGGGGAGGATGTGGGAGGAGAGGGAGGATGCAGGAGAGGGTAGGACGCGAGGGAAGAGGATAAGAATTTTGTTTATAAAAAGCTTACCTTTTCGTTGCTTCCTTGCCTGTCTCTCCTCCATAGTCCTTCCTTGCTCGGAGTTGGCCACAGGAATCACACCCAGGCTCCCAGTCAGCCAATCACAACGCTGCCTTAGCAGCATTGTGATTGGTCTGAGGGCCATATTTCTGCGCTCAGAAGCTGACTGGAGACTATGGCATGTTCTACACATAGGCTGCAATGCAGCCTGCATGGCGAACATGGGAAGTGCGTATAACTGTTTTGGGCGGCCCAAGCTGTCATTGTGCACTTTAGGAGGGTGCAACCAATCCTCTCCTGCCCCTGCCCCCTCACTCAAAGCTGTGGGTGGAAGTAGGAGAAACTAAAATGATAATAATGCAAGTTAATATAATTTTATATTCTCTGTCTTTAACTGCAAAAAAGCAGTGGGGCAATGCTCCTCTGCCTTAGTGGAGGAGTCGCCACTGCAACAGAAACACAGAAAGCGCATTACAGTGGGACACATGCCACACAACCTACAACAGAAACACAGGAAACACATTACTGTGGTACACATGCCACACAACCTACAACAGAAACACAGGAAACACATTATAGTGGTACACATGCCACACAACCTACAACAGAAACACAGAAAGTGCATTACTGTGGTACACATGCCACACAACCTACAACAGAAACACAGGAAACGCATTACTGTGGTACACATGCCACACAACCTACAACAGAAACACAGGAAAGGCATTACTGTGGTACACAAGCCACACAACCTACAACAGAAACACAGGAAACGCATTACTGTGGTACACATGCCACACAACCTACAACAGAAACACAGGAAACGCATTATAGTGGTACACATGCCACACAACCTACAACAGAAACACAGGAAACGCATTATAGTGGTACACATGCCATGGGGAGATGGTAAATATTACACTATGTGCCCAATTCCAAAGTAATTTTCAGCCATTATCTTATGTTTACAGTTTAAGATTATTCCTTTTATGCCTGTAGGGAGTTCACTGAAGCATTCCTGAAAGCAGTAAATGGTACGGATTTCTCCACCATGAGTGTGGAGTAATATGTAATAGTAAACCCCATGCAAATGCCGGAAATTGAGTCTCTCTGTATAAGGTTTGCCTTACAAATTTGAGTGGCTGTTGGCCTTCACAAACTTCAATTGGCTCCTTTGTCACCATGGCAATGGCTCGATATTTACTGCAGCTTCGGCCTAAAGTAATTTTCATTGCAGGTGGTAAGGGGAACAGATTATGTCCAACGTAAAGACAGTAGAGAATGTTTTTTTTTCCACTGGCAAAACTGTTTAAAAATGTTGAATTAAAAAAAAGGAATATTCAATTGCTGCATTTCTTCAGGGTGGGGACGTGCACTAAGCACAGTTCTGCATTGAGTGCGGAATGTGCCACGTGAATTCCCAGCAGTACCTTGGACACCTACTCCTGGTTCAGCTGCCATTGGCTACCACTGGGTATGTTTCTGAATTCACGACGTAGTAATTCGTTACCAGCTTGTAGGACTATTACTGCATTGCGGGTTTACTGCTTTCTGTGATTCGGCCCTACATGCATTCAGCCTACACAAGTTTTCCAGAACTGGTAATCTCCCAGCCCACAACGTGCCCTGTTTGCTCATTAATCTCATGGGATAAACTGAAAATATATCACCCTCCAATCAAGGTCTGACACTGGGAGCTCTGCTCAATATGTTTAGAAATAAATCTCCGTGACGCAGGAAGTTATTGATTACAGCAGAAAGATTCAAAAGAAGTCACATTTCACAAATTCAGAAAAAGATGGGCCGCTGACACCGCTGGCCCTTGATTTAAAGGCGTTAAGTATTGCTGCCTTTTCATTAATCTTCGGCGTCTCTGATGGCTGAGCTCCCATGGATTGCCTTGGCAGATTTCACAAAGGCTAACCAGCATGATCCGGATAATCCTCCTGTAATAGATGCCAGTTCAATTGACTTTAATTGCATAAAATCCTAGTTTTCCACATGTGGTAGCGTAATGCTCATTGGCGTATTTACAGTAGCAGACGTTCAAAGTTTTTCTCAAAACTTGTTCATGTGTTAAGTCTTTTGCATTTACATAACTATTACATTGCGGAATCTTGCAACTTTTGGACAGTATAAAATCTAAAGAACTTATGATCCTATTCACAAAAGCATTTTACGTAAAATAGTACCCCTGTCACTGAGTTCTCCTGTAGTAGTACTTCCCCTGCTCATAAAGGCTTTTTGTGAACCAGCTGCAACTTTTCTTCTTGAGTAATAACAACCCATACAAGTGGAATACATTTACTTGAAATGCATTCTAGACGGGATTTTCTAAGGCGCAATGCTATTATTGGTTGTGGACTGACTGAGTAGACACCTTTCTAAAGCTTTATATGTTGAAAGGACATCAATTGAGGGTAGCAATAGGCAGTGGCTGCTACTACTTCTTGCTTCCTCTTTGGTACCACCTGCACCCTCAGGCAGGAAGTAAACAGGGCTCATTTAGGGACTTATCTTCTGTAATTTGCTCTTCTGTCTGTCCCCTACGCCTCAAGGAGCAAAAAGGAGGCAACTCGGGGCTAGCAATTTGACAAAATGTGAACTTTTTGATCACATCGGGGTGAAATGGTCTGTGATGTAATAGTTGCATACCCATGTGTTCTGGTGAGTCTGCATAACACATGCATCAGTTTTGTCTTTCTAATGAAGGCAAACTGTGGAACAGATCCCGTCACTCTCCTACACCTTCAACATCAGTCTTTCTGGGAATAATTAAAGACTTGAGAGATGTTGAATATCTGATATTTGAAAAAGAACAGCTGATAGGTGGAATCCTGAACAAATCGAACATCCACCCCCAGTCACAGATCTGGGTTCAATCCATTGGTTTTGTTTTGCTCACCAAGGCACTCCAGTCTGGACCCAGTCATATGCAAATAAGTCCCTATAGGAAGCAGGGCATGACACCCACATACTTGCATAGTTCAGCATTCCATCCATCATCTGTTCTCTTTGTTTTTGTTGCCCTTAGTGGGGAGGCTATACCCAGATGTGGGTCCCCTGCTCACTGTGCCAGCAGGATCAAGCTAGCCTGGCTGATGAGGGGGTGAAACCCTGAAACCTGTCCCAAGATGCTTGTTTACATTCCAGGGAAGGCCTGGCTTGGCAGTTCGGGCTGTACTGTGCCCACGAGGAGCAGGATCAAGACTGATTTGCATATGGCTGGGTCCTAACCGGGGTGGCACGGTGAGCAAAAAATGATATATTGAACCTAGATCTGTGATTGGGGGTGAATGCTTGCATTGACTAACATTCCATCCATGATCTGTTCTTTTTGCATTTATCTGATATTTGAGCAACATTCTGAAATGACTTGTAGGTAAGATTATTCCTCATCCATTGCTGGGAAGAATATCATATTTAGATTCAAGGAAGTTGATTCCAGGAAATGAGCATTGAGTAATACATGTTTAGGTTGGTTGTGAATAAGCTCTAGAACAAAACAACTCAAAATTGCATTATAGTGCCCTGAGATAATCATTGTATTAAGATTAAATTGGACAATGGCAGTACTGGCCTGAAAACGTTTTTGCGATGGGTCTACCTTTTCACACCATTGATTAAAACAGGAATTCTGAAGGACATGGCTGCCATTTGCACTCACCTTTAAAAAGATGGGGACAATCAATTGACTACAAATTCATGACAGATAGCTTCCTTGTGGTAGCCAAATGGTAACCAGGAGTTTCTCTTGCATCATTGTCTGCTGGTGATGAGTCTTGAGAGGGTTTTGCAGCCCTAGGTCTACAGCAGCTGTGCAGCAATAAGAGATGTTACCAAAAGGAGGGTTTGATTTAAGGCATACATTCTTTAACATGGCTCTGTGGGAAAAAAAGAGCTTCACTCATGGGGCCTGATTCACAATTCGGTATTCACAAACTACAACTTAGCAGTAGATTTACGACTTTGGAGACCTCCACACATAAAAAGATGGGTCAGGCCTATCTTTTTTATGTGCAGAATTCTGCGGAGTCTCCATAGACAGATCATTACTATTAAATCGAAATTTGCGAATACCGAAGAATAGTAAGCTTCCGCAGAAGTGGAAGTTTACCTTTGTGAATCATGCCCACGGTATGTTAAATGAAAGAGCAGCTCAAATGATCTCTTTAAAGCTCAATAAACCAAGCAATGCTGTGTAATGAAGATCAAATCTGAAAATAAGTACAAGTCAATATTTCTATTTATATATTTGGAAGCACGTAAATATTTTAATAAAAAATGGTATACATAGCAGTAAGGGTGGTGCATAAGTTATATGTAGTGCCGCTCGTAGGCGAGGACTCTGCATATTTTATTTTCCAATCCCTGCCATTTGCCTGGAGGAGACGCTGTGCCATTACTGCAAGTGGCGGCCTCTGTGACGGGCTGACATCGTCGACGGGACTGCGAGGACCAGGGTGCTTTGCAGGACTGCTGATTCCTGCCCGACGCACCTGAGTCTTCTTCCCGCCCACACCTACCAGCCTATTTAACGCCTCGCGGCCCCCGCTTCGCAGGAGCCGCTCGTATGCGAGGACTCTGCATAATTTATTTTCCAATCCCTGCCATTTGCCTGGAGGAGACCCTGTGCCATTACTGCAAGTGGGGGCCTCTGTGATGGGCTGACATCGTCGACGGGACTGCGAGGACCAGGGTGCTTTGCAGGACTGCTGATTCCTGCCCAACGCACCTGGGTCTTCTTCCCGCCCACACCTACCAGCCTATTTAACGCCTCGCGGCCCCCGCTTCGCGGGAGCCGCTCGTAGGCGAGGACTCTGCATAATTTATTTTCCAATCCCTGCCATTTGCCTGGAGGAGACGCTGTGCCATTACTGCAAGTGGGGGCCTCTGTGACGGGCTGACATTGTCGACGGGACTGCGAAGACCAGGGTGCTTTGCAGGACTGCTGATTCCTGCCTGACGCACCTGGGTCTTCTTCCCGCCCATATCTGCATCACACGCCCATTTAAGGCACGCTTAGCGGGACGCGTGCGGGTCGTAGTCCGGGGCGAAGCACGGGCAAAGGGCGGGCCCGTTTAAACCTGTTCAAGCACGGACAAGACCGGACCGGGCCACCCCCTTGTCAATTATCTCCAGGCACATATTTATCATTATATTCGTGAAGCCCTGTAAGTATTCCCCCTAATTAAGACCGCGCATCATATCATGGCTGTTTCCCAAACCAGAAGTAGGGCTGCACCCAAAAGTGCAAGCCTAACAGGAACTCTTGACAATTTCATCACTAGAGCAAATTCTGTAATTGATCAGGGGATAACATTAATGGAGCGAAGAGTTTCACAAGACTTAGCCTTTGCCAAAAGGTCCTCTATGGGACATATTGCCAGCGCGCGCACACCGAATGCTACCAGGTGGGAAACTCTAGTTAATGTCCTCCCAACTGATGACAATGTACATATTAGTCAAGACCCGGTCCAGTCTTCCCTATCCGAACAAGTCCTCGATTTCACCATAGCGTCAAACATGCCAAGCTCCCCTGAGCGACTAAACTTGCGCCAGCTGCGAGGCAAACGTGAGGGGGCGATGCCAAAAAGGAAGAGGAATGTGGCTTCTGGGGTAGGGGGCAGAAAAGCCAAACTCGCCAAAGGTCATAATGGTAGTGAGATAACAACCAAACCAACATCAATAGAACCTTCTAAGGTGGCTTTGGCTCATGCCCCACAACCACTAACTGAAACCCCGATAGGAATATCTAGCACTAGTGATATTGTATCGGAGACCCATGCTACTGTGAGTGCCCTACTAAGCGCTATTATTAAGCCCCTGGAAATGAGACTGACTCGTATTGAGCAGCAGCTTCTGCGGATTGAACATGTGACACTGGACATACAGAGCAATTCAAAGCCAGATATGTCAAACCTAGGTCCTGCTGTTTCTGATACTAGACAGGGGCAGATTGATATAGCTACAGCTAATAATTCCTTACTTGCCCCACCAACAGCACCAATTGTAAGGCAGCCTTTAACCGGAGGTGCATGCCCTATGCCTCCGAGGGAGGATACTCCCCCAGATATAAGTTCGGGGGGTCAGATCCAGACCCTGGGGGTCCCCTCAAAGGAACGCAGTATTGATTTGCCACCTGAATGCAGTCCTTACCTGGTAATTTTGGCTGGGGTCCCTGAGCTACCAAGCTCAAGTATAGAATCATTTTCGTCCCTCAAATACAAAGTTATAGATTGGCTCAATAAAAACCGACCACTTCCCCACCATACCACTAGTAAAATATTGATGGTACGCAGAGTACCGTGGGTGGGACACAGGCCTAAAGCTATTAGGGGTGACTGTATATTGGTTAATTTTAACGATCCGCGATCTGTCGATTATATTTGTAATTGGAGACATTATAATCAGGGAGCGAAGATACAACCACACCTACTGTCCTATTTTTACCCCCCAACCTGACGGAATAATTTTGAGAGTGGTTGGACCCTGGTAGAACATAGAGGAGGAGAAAGGTCTGTCAGGGTTCCCTATGACCAATTGACAGCAATCGGCAAAATACCAACCCAAAACAGATTTAGCAGTCTGGATCTGGTTGACTGACTCGACCAGACACTGGGAGTAACTGAAATGCTTAAAACAAGCAGGGGTAAGGCTATTCGTGGGGATGAGTGCTCGTTAATCAAGGATAGCACTACAAGCATCATTTTACAGCGCTGCACCCCCCACCGTTGAAATTCCCCCTGAGATTAATGAGGTTCTATCTGTCGGCAGTCGCCCAGAAGCCATACCGGTCACACAGCAGCTACTATGTGAAGACAGCACAACAAGAAGGAGTGACTGTAACCCCTGGGTAATCGACATCACCAAACCCCTGGTAATTGCTTCCTGGAATGTGGCGGGTCTACATAGTAAATTATCTTGTGATGACTGGGGTACTTTTATAGATGGGATGGATATATGTCTATTTCAAGAGACGTGGGCTAGGGAAGAGGAAAGGAGAGTTGGATTTGTGGGCTTCCATATACCAGCACGATGGGGGGGGGAAGGGCCGACCATCTGGGGGTTTCACTATATGGGTGGGAACCCACTTGGGCTGTACAGCGGAGTCTGTCTCCACCCATTCGGATGACCTACAGTGCGTAATCTTGAAATGGCCTAATTGCTTCAAGCTCGCTATCGTGAATGTCTGCTCGAGACCTGTTAGCATAGCCAGTGAGTCTACTACAGTGGATGAGCTGACAAATTTTTTGTATTCTATCCCAACGGATACTTTTTTACTGATAGCGGGAGATCTGAATTGTCATTATGAACCCCTCCAGGGGATGGATTATGGTGCTCTTGCGACTGAGGATGACTACTGGTCTATTCCCCCAACTCAATCTCCACACTCCAGGTCATGGTCTCTTCTAGCGATCCAGATAACGGCCCTCACATTAAGTCATTCTATCAGGGCCTGTAATGGACGCACCCGTTCTGACGTACCCTCGAGGTGCACTTATAACAAAAAGGGCCATGAATCACGTATAGATTACATTATGGTTGGGACAAGGTTGTGGTCGAAGGTTATTGATTTTGAGGTCATTGCAAGGGATGACAGTGACCACAACGTATTGAGGCTGGAGCTGGTTTTCCCCGCCCCACGAGCGAAGGAACAAGGACACCGGGATGATCTTGGAGATAGGGCAGTTTTAACTAATGATCGGCGTAGGGTCAAGTGGGACAAGGTTGTGGCGTCTCGTGAGGAATTTGCAAACTTATACAATCTAATTCTTCCTTGCTTTATTGAAATAGACGCCTTAAATTCCCAACAACCTTCTCCTGATTTTAATACCAAATTGCAGGCTCTGCATATGAATATAGTTAGCACCTTACTTGCTATTTTTAATCCATTGGTGACTAAGAGGAAGAAAAGGACCCCTGTCTCCTCTTGGTTTAACGATGCATGTCGCCTGGCAAAAAAAGAGTTGATCCGGGCTCTAAAACTTTGCAGTGATAGGACCCTCATCTCTGCCAAGAGAACACACCACAAAGCAATGATAAAGCAGGCTAAACAAGAGTGGGACTATGCTAAATGGACCGATCTATCCTGTGCTCTAGAACAGAAAGATGCTCGTAAATTTTGGGCTATAATTAATACAGGAAGCGGTGATTTAAAACCTGCAACTGAACCAAACATAGAGGCAAATGTTTGGGAAGACCACTTTAAGGCCCTATATGCTGTCGAACCTAATACGGACATGAACCCGGTCCTCGAAGCACTGAATGATTCCTATGACACCATAGAATTCACAACGGAGGAAGTTGTCAACGCCATCTCTAAAATTGCAACGGGAAAGGCACCGGGATTAGATAAATTGCCGGGAGATCTCTTTAAACATCAACCGGGGATCTGGGGACCATACTTGTGCATTATATTTAATGCAGTCTTGAGAGGAATGAAGGTTCCCTGTACCTGGCTGGGAGCAGAAATTGTCCCCATCTTCAAGAAGGGTTCCCCTCTGCTACCGGCTAATTATAGGCCCATCAGCCTCATAGATGTCCCGCAAAAAATCTTTGCGCGGCTCATCCTTGACCGACTACAGGACTGAATGGAGGAGCACGCTGTACTGAGCCAATATCAAGCGGGGTTTAGGAGGAACACTTCTACCATGGACCAAATCTTTCGCCTGTTATTACTATTATGGAAAACGGCAAAGATTGAGGGTGGCAGCCTCTACATGGTATTCGTGGACCTCCGCTCCGCCTTTGACTTGGTGCCTCGGGGAAAACTTTGGAATGTGCTCCTTAGTTTGGGCGTCCCAATACCAATTCTGGAAATGCTGATGAAGCTGCATGAGGGGAATTTCGCTCGGGTTAGATGTGGGAAGAACGGGGCACTGTCGTCAAAGTTTCCCATTGACAGAGGGGTTAGGCGGGGGTGCGTATTGGCACCTACCCTGTTCTGCCTCTATGTCAATGGTGTGATTTCCCATCTTGACAGTGTCCCCAATAATGATGCACCAAGTCTGGCAGGTAGCAGGGTGCCGGCGATTATGTTCGCTGATGACACCCTGCTACTTTCCAAGTCACCAATGGGAATCCAGCGTGTCTTGGATAGTTTCGAGGATTTTTGTAGAAGTCGTGGCCTTGAAATAAATGCCAACAAGACAGAGTATATGGTCTTTAACCCCTCGCCCTCTACTCGGCCGAATCCCAAATTAGACTCAGTGAGACTGGAAAGGGTAAAAACCTTTGAGTATTTGGGGGTAACCCTAAGTGAAAGTCTCTCTTGGGCTCCACAACAAGCTAAAGCGCAAATGAAATTAACTCAGTATGCAGGGGGTATCCTCAGGCTCTCTAACACGTCCACATACAAACCCATAAAACCACCGTTGGAGATTTACAAGAGCCAGGCGAGGGCCGCAATTCTGTATGGTGGGGAGTTATGGAGGCATTTAACTGGGATCGAATTTCTTAAAATAGAAAATAAGTTTATTAGGCAGCTATTGTCACTCCCACAAAGCACCCCCCTGAGGTCTATTGAAGATGAACTAGCTCTGAAACCTCTCAGGTATTGGCATAGGCTGTGGACCACGCCTGAACTATCGCATTATAGGGCAGAGCTGAAGGAAATATTGAGGAGCAGTGGTGTAGTAAAAATCCCTTTTAAAATTCCTATTTACCAGACTTGGGCTCCCTGACATGTGGCTTGACCCTGAAAGGAGCTGCCAGGCGATGCCGCGGAAGCTGCTTACCAAGATTTATGCGGCTGAGCAACTCATTAGTGTACAGTCTGCTCCCAATATTGGAGTTTTAACGAAATCATTTTTAAGTTTTACGGATTTTTATCAATTCGAGAATTTTATGGATATTATTTATCCTATTGCATCAAGAAAATTATATCTCCAATGGAGATACGGCACTTTACCCCTGAGAGTTTTTACTATCAATTGGTCACATACCCCAATCAGGGCTTGTCCTGGATGCAGCTGTGATAAAGAGGACGAGCTCCATGTATTGTTTTTCTCTCCTGCATACACCAAAGCAAGGAGATATTGGCTAGTACCTCTCTGTAAAAATAAGGGTTTTCGACAGTGTAGCTGTGCTTTTAGAATTTTAAAGTCAGATACATCAAAATACATAGTTTTTGCAGTTTCCCAATTTTTATTAGCAATGTGGAACAAGAGAAGGGGTCTGATTAACATTCAATGAAAATGCTATGACATGTTATCATATAATGTATGGTGATGTTTTTGTATATGTCTATTTTTGTATTCTTTTTAAGGCAAACTGCCGAAATAAAGTTGTTCTTGATGATGATGATGATATATGTAATATTGTACAGAGGAGTAACAGTTGGGTATGGATAGATTATGCCCATGGATGGATATGATTGACAGGGAAAAAGAGGTTACATATAACCTGAAACATAAATTTACCAATATAACATCAGCGGTGTGCATATTTACAGTAGGGTGGATAGGTATGGTTGATTCATGTCAAATAATGCAATTCTTAGGTTTAAGAAGAATAGCTGAAGATGCAATTATTTACAATAAAACTGATCATTACTCGTCTCCTCAATGCCCTTAAAATTGAAGCATATGCCTTAATAATCAAAATTATATATTTGTTCTAAACTCAAATAAAAGCCTAAACAACTGCCCTGGGTAGTTAAGAGTGAGCCGTACAAGTGCTTAATTTGTAAAAGAATAAGTGCTGGGTCTCACAGTTTTGCTCAGAAGCCCGCTGCCAGTGCTAACGAAAGTCAAGGTTCCATATACTGAGGACCAGATTCATAACAATGCTAGGCAAGGCAGTGTGACAAGGAGAGAGCAGGAGAGCGCCACATCTCCTACCTTCTACCTAGTGCTGGTGCACAACTAGGCACCCGTGCACTATGCACACGCCTTCGCACCATAGTGCAAGGGTGTCTGCATGAGTCTAGCATAGGTTTTGTGTGGGATATATACTCTTTCAGTACAAAAAAAAAAGTTTAGACTTACTTTAAACATGTGTTATTTTGTATGTGAGTTGTACAGTGCCCAACAAATGCAAAATCAGCAAAGAAAGGAGAAATAAAAGTATTTCTCTTTTAATGCTTTGAATTGCGTTGCTTTTTTGTGCAAAACCCTGTCTACTATTGTTATTAGATAGGGTTTTGCATCAAAACCATGGGTGGTAGCACAGAAATGCCCATGTACCACCCATGTGACGCCTCTCTGGTGAATAGTAATACAAAGCAGTGCGTTGCGCTGCTCTGTGGCAACTTTCCAGTGCAAAACAAGTTTGGCGCTGCAAATTGAATTCAACCAGAAATATTTTGTGCTGGTTGGCATTCCTTTTGGGATGCAAACACAGGGCAAAAGGTTTGTATATTGGATCCTGTTACTGCATAATAATGATTACACATCAGCCTCTTTAACCAACCACCAGACAATCCTACCCCTCAGTTCATGTATGTGAACTTGAATATAGGCTCTGCTTTGTAGGATAAAGCTACATTTAAGCATCATTCTGACTTTCACAAATGTGAATTTCAGACTCCTATTCTTTGGCAAATTGAGCTTGGGCCCATGCAATTACCCTGTGACAAATCCTTTGAGAATAACTGGAAAACTATAAGCAGTATTTCTCACCTTTTCTGAGCTGCACATGTCAATTATGGTGAAAACGTTGTTATGTCATTCTCTATTTCAACATGTGAAACTAGCAACAGGAAGGTCAAATCACCGCATGGGAAAGGATATGTGTGGTAACAAATTATTCCTGAGATAATTTGACTAATACGAAAAACCATGTCACTAAGAATGAGGACAACATATTAGGCTGCTTCAAAGAGCTCTAAATGTGAGCAATTAAAAGAAATGTATCCGTTGCAAAAGACATCAAGATAAAAACCCACATTTGACTTTATTATTTATTTAGGTAACCCACAGGTGTCTAATCTGGACTCAAAATGCACAGTCAGAATCCTAGAATTGGAATGGCTGGACATTTCTGCCTGCACATGGAACCTATAACTGCGAAAAACTGCCAAGAGGGGGGGATTTTCCACAGTCATAATGTAAGGATGGAGGTGTTGTAGCGTCAACTGGGCCTGACTTAACATAAACTAATGTTTTATCTGGTTTTGTCTTAACATCCTGCTACCTATCACAAACACGTGGCCCTTTGATGAATCTTGTTCTGTGCTGCCGTGACCGTAAATGACTCAAAACTAAATGATTTACTGTGGTGTTGCGGTCTAGTCCGCAGCGCGCACGGCGCGTGACGTCACCGGACTTCCGGCGGCGGCCATTTTAGAATCGGCATTAGCGCGCCGATTCGAATAACGATCAGAGCTCCAGATCGGCGCTCCTGCTGTGTATCTATATATCTAGAATAAACCCTTCAACCACACCTACGAGAGTTGTCTTCTGTGGGGGGGACACATCAGGAAGGAAGGGACAACATTACAATGGCGACGAGGAGGTGAGACGGCCCAGCGCTGCCTACACAAGGTGTGCCTCGGGGTTATCACGCCATCTACATCCACGGTCACCACCCCGACCAGCAGGAGCGTGGCAGGTCTCGGAGGGAAGAGGAGGGCGCGCATCTAGTCCGACGGGTCACACCTGAGCCCGGCCCCGGTCAGCAGCAGCCCAGCGGTGCGGAACGGCGCCAGGGAGAGTCCGCGTGGTGAAGCGCACACACACACCGTGGCGGGGGTCACAGGACGCAACGCGAGAAGCGGCAACTCCGACCGAGAAGACGACCCAGGCGAAGGCAGCCCCGACAGCACCCGGGGGTCGAGAAGCTCGAGCCCAAGACCGCGGCGAACGGAGGCAAGGAGCAAGATGAGTGCCACATCGACAGGTTTGCCAAACCCGGTACCTTTCCTCACGAAAGCAGGGGTTCCGGATATGCCGTGGGAGGATTGGAAGCCGTATTTCTTGAATTTCTTGTTCGCGTTAGAGGAGGAGAGCGGCGCAGAGTTCCCAAGCACACGCAGGAAGAGGATACTGCTACACCATTTGGGCCCTGCAGGCCAGAGAGTGTACGACGATTTGGTGAAGGTAGTGCGGCCCGCGACAGACGATAATGTGTTTCAGCACGCGATCGACGATATGGACGCCCATTACCGCCCAACCGTATGCGTACCTGTCGACAGGTACAACTTCTACCACAGAGCGCAACAGAAAGGGGAAACGATTGATCAGTATGTGGCGGCGTTACAGAAGCTTGCCCTAACGTGCAAATTTGGAGCCTTCCAGGAAGAGTTGATCAGGGACCAAATAGTAATGCATGCAGCGAACGCGTCCATCCAGGACAAGTTGTGGGCTAATGGAGATGAACCCCTTAAGACCGTGGTAGCCATGGTGAAGAAAGCAGAAATGTCCAAGAGGTGCGCGGAGACAGCAAAGAAGGACCGACTCCCAGAACATGCGGTGTGCAGGATAGAAGATAGGAAAAGCCGCGAGAGACAGGCGGCAGAGCAGCACAACACGCGACAGCACAGGAAGCCCGTGGCCCGGGGCGCGAAACAGCAGACACAGGGACAAGGGAGCACCAACACGTGCTACAGATGTGGCAGTGAAAGACACGCCGCCAACGACAAAGGGTGCCCAGCGTTCCGAGCTAAGTGTGCATACTGTGGTCTGGTGAGTCATTATGAAAGAGTGTGTCGAAGGAAAACGCCAAGGCAGCAAGTGAAGTACGTAGCACAGGAGTCGTGCAAGGAGGAAGAGCAGGAATGCCAAGAGGAGGACGATGAGATCCTGATGATTGAAGACCAGATCCTGGGGATCGACGGCGCGGTCGACAAGAAACCGAGGTGTGACATGACCATCGGGGGAGTAGGAGTCACCATGGTCGCCGACTCAGGTTCCCCCTACACGATCATAAAGAAGAAGATATGGGAAGAGGACTTCGCACCGGCTAACACTCACCAACTGCGCCCAACGGACATCCATCCGGTGACATTCACCGGGGAACCCATACCTATGGTAGGGTACTGCCCCCTAACATTCGAGTTCAAGGGCAGAACGTGCGAAGGGAAGCTGTACGTGGCAGAAAAGGGACCATCGGTGTTGGGATGGAGAGATCAAGGGAAGCTGGGAATAAAACTGAATCCGGGAGGCCGTGTACAGGTACTCATGATGGAAGAAGACCCCGGAGTGGGAGCAAGGCAGTGGAAGGAGGAGTTCCCAGAAGTCTTCAGAGACGACATAGGGAAGCTCACCAAGTTCACGCACAAAATTAACCTCAAGGAAGGAGCCCGACCGGTGTCCCACAAAGTGCGAAACATCCCGTTCCGCACCAGGGAGGCAGTACAGGAGGAACTGCAGAGGTTAGAGGACAACGGGATCATCGAGGCCATAGACAATGCGGAATGGTTGGCCCCCTTAGTAGTGGCGCAGAAGCCGAACGGGAAGGTGAGGTTGTGTGTAGACCTCAGAGAACTCAACAAAAACATCGTGGTGGATAAGTTCCCGCTTCCCCGCATCAACGAGATGTTAGCCAAGACCAAGGGCGCCAGGTGGTTCTCCACAGTAGACTTGACGTCTGCGTATCACCAGATCGCACTCCACAAATCGTGCAGCCACCTCACATCGTTCATAACACCGTTCGGGTGCTACAAATTCCTACGGATGCCGTTCGGACTTGCAGCGGCAGTCTTCCAAAAATTGATGTACCGCCTGTTCAACAAGATGGAGGGAATCCAGTTCTTCCAGGACGACATCTTGGTGATGGGCACCTCCAAGGAAGAACATGACCAGAGGCTAGCAGGCGTCCTGACAGTACTAGAGCAGAACGGGCTCACTGCCCAGTGGGACAAGTGCAAGTTTGGACTGGAAAGTGTCACGTACCTAGGGCACGAAATCAGCCAGGAAGGCATAAAACCCAAAGCCTCCAACGTGGCAGCCATCAGGGATGCACCCACACCCACAAGCAAGGAGGAAGTACGGACATTCTTAGGGATGGCTGAGTTCTACAGCAAGTTCGTATCCCACTTTGCATCAAAGACATACCACCTGAGATCGATCCTGAAAGACAAAACAGCGTTCACATGGAAGGAGGAACAACAGATGGAGTTCGAGGGGATGAAAAGAGAAATATGCAAAGCCATACCCATTCAAGGGTTCGACCCAGCAGCCCCCATGACCCTGACCACAGATGCGAGCGACCGAGGCTTAGGAGCCGTGCTAACGCAAAGGTCTGCACAAGGAATGACAGCGACGATCAGCTTTGCATCCCGCACGTTGGCAAACAATGAACGCAAATTCAGCGTGATCGAAAAAGAAATGCTAGCCGTCGTGTGGGCAGTGGAAAGGTTCCGACAGTTTTTGTGGGGAGGACGGTTCCTCTTACGAACAGACCACAAACCCCTGGTAAAGGTCCTCACATCCAACGGCCATGAGCACGCAACGCCAAGGATCGCAAAGATGACGCTGCGACTCCTCGACTACGTGTACGACGTAGAGTACATCCCAGGCACCAGGAACCGAGTGGCGGACTACCTGAGCAGGGCGGCCGCGAAGGAATCAGCAGAAGCGCAAGACGCAGAAAATTGGGCAGAGTACGCAGTGGCGTTCATGGGCGATCACGAAAAGGCCATCAGCAAGCAGGAATGGGAAGAAGAGTACGGGTCTGACGAGAAGGTGAAGGCCGTCAAGACATATGTGACGCAGGGGTGGCCGGAGAAGAGGTTACTTGGAGAAGAACTCAAACAATACTGGGAGGTCAGAGAAGAACTGTCGCTGGGGGACAACCCGTGTTTCCTGTTCCGGAGCAACAAAGTAGTACCCCCGTTGGCGCTGCGACCCAGAGTGGTGGCCATTGCACACGAAGGTCATTTAGGAATCGTGAAAACGAAGGGAAGAGTGAAGGAGGATTATTGGTGGCCTGGGTTGGACCTTGCCGTGGAAAGGCACGTCAGGTCATGTGAGCAATGCAGCAACGCAGACAAGACGCAGAAAATGCTACGTCCACCGCTGGGACACTTCGACTGCCCGGAAAACCCGTGGGAAGAGATCTCTATAGATGTTCTGGGCCCCATACAAGACGCCAGTGGTAACCAGAAGTACCTCACCGTGGTCGTGGACAGGTACTCGAAGTGGCCAGAAGTCCATGTGGACGAAAACGCAGAGACAGATACCATCTTGGGATTCCTCACGGAGGTGTTCATCAGAGAAGGGATCCCCAAAGGAATCCTCAGTGACAACGGCCCACAGTTCACGTCGACCAAATGGGAGGCCTTCATGGACAGAAACGGGATAACCGTCAGGCGCACGCCTGTGTACCATCCTGCAGGGAACGGAGCAGTAGAGAGATTCAACAGGGTGATAATGGGGTCAGTGCAAGCAGCCATCGGGCAGGGAGCAAGCTGGGAGAAAGAACTCAAGCGCCTGCTATGGGCTTACCGGATAACTCCCTCGTCCACAGGTTACAGCCCATTCCGCATACTGAGAGGAAGAGAACCGTTCACCCGAGACAATGTGGCCTGGAAGAAGCTCACTGTGCAGAGTCATTGGTCACCCGCTGTGGTGCGCAGGAACTTGGAGAAGGCGCAAGCGGTGTACACTAACTACTACGACGCAAGGCATAACACCAAGGAAGTCGCCCTGGGGAAAGGAGAGTGGGTAAGGGTGAAACTGCCGGCACCAGGAAGGAAGGGGGACAGCAAGTTCACGCCCCCATTCCAAGTGGTGGAACCCTATTCCACATCAGCCTTACTGAGCGACGGGAAGATATGGGCACAAGACCGGATGGCTAGATGTACCAGGGCCGATGAAGCCGAGCTGAACATGGAGCCGGACAGCAGGGCAGGAGCCGAGTCCACACCGGCGGGAAAAGGGGAGTGTAGGAGACCAGAGGGAGAAGCAGGAAGCGTTCCCAAAGGAACCTGGAGTCCAAGAGGTGGAGGTGCCGAGACTCCAGGACTAAGTGACCGAGAGACAGAGTTGGGTGGTCTTGAACCACGAGAAGCGAGTGGGGAGGCGATCCCGAGTGGGGGGAGCAACACCCCTACCGCAGGCGCAGGAAGCAGGAGGACACGCTGCGAGAGGAGAATAATGCTGCCACGAAGATTCGAGGAGTTCAGCCTGGACCACAAGTAAGACTGTTCTGGTGTGAAGGTGGGACTGAGACTTTTGTGTTTGTAAAGGAGGGAGATGTGGTGTTGCGGTCTAGTCCGCAGCGCGCACGGCGCGTGACGTCACCGGACTTCCGGCGGCGGCCATTTTAGAATCGGCATTAGCGCGCCGATTCGAATAACGATCGGAGCTCCAGATCGGCGCTCCTGCTGTGTATCTATATATCTAGAATAAACCCTTCAACCACACCTACGAGAGTTGTCTTCTGTGGGGGGGACACTTCAGGAAGGAAGGGACAACATTACATTTACCCACAAGGAATGATGAGACTGAATCAGCAGAATTCAGTTTAAATTTCAAAGTTTAGTTGCTATTTAGAAGTAAAGAACATTAGCATTAAATAGGATAACATACAGCCCTAATATCAAATAGTAAATGATTTAATGAACAATACCAGCTGAGATTCAAGGATAGCATAAAGCAAGTCAAGTCAAGTCAAGGCATAAAGCATGTTTACGAAAAAATTCTTCCTCAGCCGAGGCAGATTTTGACTCATACAGCGAGTGTATCAATAGGAGATAGGAAATCAGGTGAGCCTTATACAGACCCTCAGGAAGGTTCAGCAAAGTTCCAAGTGGCCAGTTCCAGTTCATCAAAATAGCAATCTGTCTCAGTCTGTTGCTGCAACAACTAAGTTACATCCGCATGACGTGAACTCTTCAGAGAAAAGGTTCAATCTGAGCTAGCACACCAGTCGATAGCAAATCGCAGTGTTGCGTCACAAGTTGCTTCTATCCTTGGATTTCAAAGCTCCAGCTGCGTATCACCTCACTCTCCCAAAGTTTGAGCAATAATGCTCCATAAGTTTCCTGACTGACACCCCCTGGCACCATCAAAAATGTCAGACCTCTCAGTTCCATTGGTCAGTCCAGAGTGAGGTGAGGGTCATAAAGGAGAAAAGAAGATACAATCCAGAAAATTAAGTAATCAATGACATAGTTTCCTTAAGTCATGTGGGCAAAAGATACGTCGAACAATGGGACATTTTAGAAAAAATACGTTAAAGTTCAGCAATGCATCTTCTCAAGCAGCAGGTCTAGAATGATGCAATATTTATTACAATCAGACTGTTCATTCCAAAGGATGTAAAAAAAAACAGTTAAAATTTCAAATATAATTTGCAAGTTTAGTGAGTTTTCCTATGCGTTTCGAAATATTCAGTCCATGACTTAACCGGAAGAAGGGGAAGTAAAGTATGTGGCCTACATGAAATGTAGCTAATATATGACAATGACCATGTTAAAACTGTGAATCACACATTATTAAGAAAGCTAGTTTAGAACTTCAGAAGACATTAATAAACATTTCAATCTGATCATAATTAATACATGTAAGTATAAGGTACTCATACATTATTTTGTAAGTGCCATCAATATTCATATTTGAAAATTCATATAAATCTTTGTTGCTTATATCTTTTCCAGACGATATGTATATAAGACACATGCTAATGAAGTTTCACAAAGGCATATTTAAGTATGTTCATGTATGAAGTTTCACAAAGGCATATTTAGGTATATTCATGTAGCACCTACTTTTCTTTTGTCATTGTAGGTGCACAGGTTCACATGAAAACCAAACAAAATCATAATATTTTCTTTTAGTTTATTCATTTCATACTCCACATATTAATCAAATCAATTAGCAGTAAAATCCAAAGCATGAGATTTTTCTCCTACATTAGTCTAACACACATAAATTATTGAAATTAGTATTACGTGATCAATAGTCGTAAATGTACCTTTTCATCTGCATGCTTTTACGATGCAGTATCTAAATTATATTTGTATTTGATTTCCAAAAAAGTGTAACTAAACACACATCTTTTCTGTAAATGATGTCATAATCATTTCGTTTTGTCAGTAAATTGTTTAATGTAATCTCTGCTCTATCAGGGGTGTGATCAGTAGTTCCCAAGGGAGTAACATTGAGTGGTTAATGGGAATTGGAATATAAACAACTTGCATGAAGTAATTACTTTGTGGGTATTTAGAAGTCTTCCCAAGAGTATTTTGGACCAGTTTATCTGGGTTCAAATACGTATGTCTAAAAAATTTAACTATCCTTCTCTTGCTGAGTGTCCTGCTAATTCAGAACATTCCATGTATTTAAATCCAAATCTTTGAAAATTGGAAATATTCACGTGTGTGAGAGCCTGTGGATTAGGCAAGAATGGTATTTACATCTAAATAGATTTCATCCCTTAGAAATCTTGATAGAGTTTGACAAGGTCAACAGACCTTTGCCACTGAGTAAGAAAGGAGCTAGAATAAAGGCATTAACTTTGCCTGCACCATCAATGGTCAGATTAATGTTCAGTCAATGATGAAAGGTTGATGAAGTTTCAACACCTTTATTTATCTTAAAGGATTAGTATAATGTTTTTTCTTTTTATTCAGATTTGTCATTTTATAGAAATGTCAATAAAAAGGTTGATTAGTGACAGCATAAATAAATGCGTGTTCCTTAAAGGAAATGTGCACTATGCTCGCTGGGGAGCCTTATCTACCCTGTTAGAACCCATAAAGAGTTCCTTACAGAGAAGGGCAACATTTAGAATATGAACATAACAGCCCATAAAGAGTAATTCTAAAAACTCAGCAGAGTTCCTTACATCTGCAGTAGCAACCATTTTAAAAGACCAATCCTTGCAGTAGCATTGATCAAGACAGGGTCGATAAATAAAGAGAGAATAAAGTCACCTTTAGCAGTAGCTGTCGGTAACAAAAATAAAGAGGCCACACTTCAATAGAAGAGCCGCACAGGCTGGATAAAGAGATATGGGACAGAGTCTTCTTCTCTACTGATTCTTCTACTACCCTATTTAGCTAGGAACACTCATTAATATTAAGCCTGGGCGGTGACTCCGCTCTGTTTGCAGACTTTTCAGAGTTTTCTGCACTCCGTGCTCCGCGGAGCTTGCGGAGTGCAGAAAACTCCGCTCCGCGAAGTGCAGTGGAGTTTTTTCCCGCTCGCGGAGGGTAAGTTGGTGAGCGCAAGCTGCCGCTCTGGTACAATTTCTACCTGAGTGAGGAAGATCAGCGCAAACCGCAGTTCGTACTGCACTCCACCACTTGCGGAACTCCGGGCTGTTTTTTTGTCACTTCAAGGAGTTCTGCGTAGCGAAACTCCGCAAACTCCACCCAGGCCTGATTAATAGAAAATCACACAATAATGTATTGAAAATGGTTAGGCATTAACTTGCCTCTTCCAAAGGAAGCCGCTCATCCAATGGTGTTGTCAACTTCTGATGATTCTCCTCTTGATTACCACAGCAAACATAATTGTCGTTATAGTGCAAAACATTGTTTCAAGACTTGGTTACATGGAGGAAAGTTCTCATGAGAACCTTCTCACCTAAGCTAAAAGACACACTGTATATTCATTGTCAAGTCAAGGAAAGCTTTATTTGATTGTTAGTATACCAATCATAAAAGCACATAAAATAAAAACAGATAAAAATTTCATTTTCAACTTAACAGATTTTGATATAATTACACATTAAAGATAAGTCCAGCACCACCAGAGGAGGAAGTGCCCATAATTTACAACTCAAATACCATACTTTTCCTCTGCTGGATCGCCTTTTTAAAAAACTTAGCCACTCTCCAGGCAGTGTGTTCATCTCCCAGAAGCTGCAACCAAATAAAAGCTGGGTGACATTGCCTTACGCCCAAATGTTTTAAAAGTGGAAGTAAATAGACTTTCCTCAACTCTACGTAAAATTTACAGAATAGGACTAAATGGGTCGTGGATTGTTCAGAAAGGGTATCAGAGTTCGTATATTCATTGTAAATACAAAGCAAGTCCAATATGATGAGGCAAAACTAGCAATAATAGTCTGTAAGGCATTCATAACATATCAAAGTCAAAGTCAAAGTTTTATTGTATAATTTGTTAAAATTATTACAAAACCCACATGAATAAATAAAAGAATATAAAAGTTGACAACCATAAAACATCTAATCATTGTCACCAAGGCCCATAAAACTTGTTAGATACAATTGTAAAAATTTGGGTCAAGCGTGGGACAATATGTCTCTGTAAAATCTGGGTTATCTATTGCCACAGTTTATTTTCTTTGTTGCTTTTTCTTAAGGGTTCCGATGTTACAATCTTCCTGCTCTTGCTGCTTCAGGCAAATCCTTACTGCCCCCAGAAATTTGATTCCCCTGCATGCCAGGATTATGGAGGATCCTCCCAGCCAACTTGTTACTGCTTGTCTGCAAGTACGAATTTTTAGGACATTAAAAATTTGCTTTAAATACCGTCGTCTCAGATCCAATACTGCTGGGCATACACAAAAAATATGAGCTAAGGATTCAGATTTGTAACCGCATAAACGGCATTTTTCTGTTTGGTAGCTCTGTTTCATAACATATATGTAACTCATTATTTATTCAAGTAGTCTCAGCAGCTCATTGTGTTAGCATAATGACTTAACATGGCTTGAGGATGCTAAAAAAACAACAGCTGTTTAAATGCATTCTGAAGTGCAATTCTAACATGGTCTGAATCAAATTTTTATTTTCAAAGTAATTTACCTCATGTGAATTTGCTTAACTCTAAAATATCAGATTTTTTGCAGTTGGAAAGCTCCCGTTTATGGTTTTTCATAAGGTGTCAGTGCAGTAAATCATTTTCCATTTGGTTTTCCTTTATTTTACCAATAGAGAAAATATTTTATTTTAATAATGGAAACATCCTTTCACTAGCCCCTATAAATATGTGGGTATTTGGAGATTTTTAACCTATCATTTATAACCTTATATCAACATTTTTAGAGTGAAATTTGGTGTTTATATTTGAGAGAGAAGCAAACTGATATATTTGTAAATTTAACAAAATTGTGGCTGTTTACCACATTTTGTAGGTTCATTTTGTCCCTTCCAAGAGAACACCCAGGTTTTCCACCTCTAAGGTGAAAGGTAAAACAGTGTGACTGTGTACCATATGTAATATTATACAAAACAAAAATGGTATAAAGGAAATAATTCACAGGATAAATTTGAGTAGAGCACGTTTAATTACTCTCTCTTTAGTTATTACTCTAAAAGGATTCTATCAGAATATTTTTTACATACTACATAGAAAATGGCATCTGCTCATGAAGAAGAACATGTATACACAAAAGAAATGTACATACACAATAACATGACATAAATCAAACCATACAATAGAACATCAATACTAACCCTAAAACAAATTGCTTTCTACTAGTGTCCTCCTTACAGTTTCTGGAAGGACCACTAGGAGGTAGTCTAGATAATATACTTAAGGTCTCTTAATTAATATAGGCCATCCTAGTGTACCATCAAACAAAATCAACGTAATATTATATTTCCACGATTCCTCCTTTTGAAGTACCTACGCGAACACGTTTTGGCCTTACTCCTTCTTCGGCCTCCTCAGGACCGGGTTAACACATTACTGCAGACATATTCAGATAAAGAAGTCCCACCGCCGCGATTTACAAATGAGGCGGTAATTCAAATTAACGGGGTACTGACAAGAGAGGTGCACCTCCCTAACCCGAATGACGGCTCACTGTCAGTCCACAGCGCAAATGTCGCTATGAATATTCCTTTCCTCTGCTGGATATAGAAGCCACAATCACTTGACTTAAACACGGGTCCATTCACTATTCCGAAACTCCGTAATCTGCCCACCATCCGGATACATGTACCATATGTAAGTATATTTTACATTTCATAAGTATTAATAAGTGAGATTTGTTAATGAAGAGCAAAGAGTTTCTTGACCTCTAAACAATCAAAATGTACTCATGGACAAATAACACTTCATGATAAACCGTGCATCTTTCTTACTATGTCTAGGAGGGCTTGCGCGTCGATGCTGGTGTTGTCCTCCTCGTCATCAATAAAGAGTGGCTGGGACTGCTCTGCAGGAGATGTTGACGATGCCCTGCGATGTGAAGGGGAGATGGTGTATTACAATGTGTCCACATGTATGTAGTCGCATGGTACAGGTTGACATTCAGACAGCATGGCATTGTACACTGTGACAGTCTGTGGGTCTGAGCGAGGAGCCAGGGTCATTGTGGGTGTGTACTGTGCCCTGCTTGATTGTGCATGTGTGCCATCGTGGCCATCTGCACCCGTCCCCCCAGTACCTGGTGGTCACTCACCCTTTTGCGGTTGTGTTATGTCCTGTTGAGCAGTGTCCGGTCCCCCGACCCCGGCCACAGTATCCACACTGATGACTGTCGACACCAGCTCCTCCATGTCATCCAGCTCCAGCTGTGGCGCTGGGCCCCCACCTCTGTTCTGCATTGCTGCCTTCTGGTTGGCGGAGAGTTTCTCCTTTGTCTTCCGCTTGATGTCATTCCATCGCCTCTTGACCTCGTCCATTGTCCTCTTGTGCTCTCCGACTGCATTCACTGTGTCGACGATGTCCCGCCATATTCCAGTTTTAGTGCCCAGTGACACGTTGGAGGTGACGAAGAGTTGTTGATGGTGTTCCATCAACTCCGTGACTATAATCCTGTTCGCCTGCGGACTGAACTTCATCTTCCTCATCTTCGTGTCCTTGGCCTTCCCTGTCCCCGAGGTCCCGGGCTGGTTGTCTGGGGTGCTTGTGGGGTTGCGCTCATCCTCTGCGCCTGCTCCAGCTGCCTCCATGGTGCTTGGGTGTAGGTCAGTTTGTGTTTGATCTTTTTTCTCTGCTTTTATGGTGATTTTTCCCACCTACCAGGTGTGTGTTGCAGGCTGGCGCTGCTTATCGCTGCTTATCGCTGATTTCCTCATCGCGCTTTCGCCCATTGCAGGTTTTTTGGTGTTGTGGTTTGTGTTTTTTTCTCCATGAAGGTGGTTGTATCGTGGACATTGTCCGCGGGTTCGACAGACTATCGCATGCTACCGCCTTGTTGTGAATTCCACGTTAACACGGGGTTATTTTCCCGTGATGGGCTGCTATATTGAAAGTTGGGTAATGCTACTCTTGCGGTAGTTATCACACGTTCTTGTGAATATACCCCTAGGTTTCTTATTGAGTGGAGCTGCGGACAACTCTTTTTCAGTGATTTTATAATATTGCCCACCTGGCTCCTCGGAATACTTCATGCAACCATTCACAGATTGTACTTCACCTCTCACTCAATTTTGTTTTTACTTGGGTGACTTTAATATCTGGGTAGAGAGTGGGGCTGCAACACATTCATCAGACTTTTTGGGTTCAATTCAAGCCCTAGGCTCACAGCAACTTGTCTCAGGGTCAACACACAGATTGAATCTTATGTGGGCTCTGGAGGCTCTTATCTTTTCAGTAGGCATCCAGTCCCTTAGTTGGACAGACCATGCCTTGTGTCATGTCATATAGGACAAACAGACAGCATATCTTCGGTACCTGAGGCGACCATGCAGGTGCCTCGGAGGGCCTGGTCCAATTTAACATACCCAACCTGTACTAATGCTTTTGATTCATATTTGGAAGCCAATCTCTCAGATGAAAAATACAAAGCATATCAGCTCTGTGTTACTGGTGCCTTAAAATAGGGCACTGCCTTTGAAACACTTCAGTACCTTTAAAAGGCTCTCTGCGACTTGGTATTCTGAGCCTTTGCAACAAGCCAAATGCGTTTGTAAAAGACTAGAAAGAAAGCGGTGCATGGATTTGAGGACAAGTAACATCTGAATATAGCACTGAATGTTTATCAAATGAGCAACCTTACTGCAAAAGAGGAGCACTATGTAAACAACATACTTGAGGCTCTTAATAGTAGAAAAAAAATATTTTAACTTGTACAACAGCTATCTGACCCAGTTTAAACCAAGCAAGTAATTATGCCTTCGCAGTTTTTATGTGGCAACCCTGCAGATTTCTTTGAGTAAAAGCTTTATACCATTATGTCCGCCATAAATCCGTCTCCATCCTTGACTAATCTAGCACCGAGTGACAGCAGCTCACAGTGTGAAACACCATTTGTTCTGCCTAACAATTTCGATTCTTTTGGGAAGATGTCCAAGGACTGTTTAAGAGCATTGGCTCTGTCCATCTCCTTGGGTTCTCCATTAGATCTGTTACTGCCTAGAGTATGGAAGATGCAACCAGATATTTTGTAACTTTGCTCTGAGCTGATCGCACTCAGAAGTTGGGGAGAGCCAAGTTCCACCTTCATGGAAAAGGGCTTTAGTACTTCCTTTGTTTAAAAAGCATTGGCAGATCTATTAATGCTCACTAACTATTGTCTCATTTTTCAATCACCTTTTCCAGTTAATTTTATAGAAAGGCTCCTTAATAGAAAGGTCACAGATGACTTGAAAACAGATTTTCTTCTGAATGAGACACAAGCAGGTTTCAGGCCCTTACATGCCATCAAGTCTGCCCTAGTGTCATCTTTGGACGATCTAAGGATGGCGGTGAAAGGTGGTCAGACGGTGGCCCTAGTACTACTCAATCTATCTTCTGCCTTTAACACTGTAAACCACAATATCTTGATTTATAGATTATTGGAGACCGTAATGAGTGGATGAGCGCTTGACTGGATCCAATATTATTTAGAAGAGAGATCAAAATCCATACAAATGCTTCCATTTTGCTCCGCCTTCAAAACATGTGGTGCTTCAGGGTTTAACTTTAAATCCAAGCCTGTTAAAGTCTACCTGTGCCACCTGTTGCTCATGGTATTATTTTTAATAATTATGCTGATGACACGTGATGGAGCGGGTAGTACAAATTTTTGTATACCCCCCCATTCTGCATGTTTATATTAATCTGAATATTCAACTAATAGTAATCTTATTAATTTGTTTGCAGTGAAAGACTTATCAATTATATTAACAAAAGAATTACACGTGGGAATTTCACTTTGAATGGCTAAACTAATTGTAAACTAACATATGTACGCATGTTAATAGTAGAAAATTAGAATATTGCATGTTATATGTTACTTTTGTGATGTAATTGTGAGTTGTGCTTCATTGAGTGAGTATAAACGCTTTGGATGTTGCTATTCTGCTAGATAATTACTTACACATAAGGGTATTAGTGAGGGTTTAACATTTTATTAGCCATTTCCATGTTTTAATTAGGTTTTTGTGTTTGTTTTTCTTAAGTTGACCATTTCGGCCTAATCCAAAATGGCTGAAAGAGACGCTTAACGTGACTGCTCCTGACAACACGAGGTTCTGGGTGAAGTGCGCATGCGTCACCGCCAGCAACAATGGCCTAGTCCTGACCCCAGGAGCTGATGTTCTAGTCAAGGACACTCTGGGAGCTTCGCCAACGACAATACAAAGGACTGTCTTAA
The DNA here is from genome assembly GCF_964204655.1 of Triturus cristatus. NCBI lineage: Eukaryota > Metazoa > Chordata > Amphibia > Caudata > Salamandridae > Triturus > Triturus cristatus. Next base: position 682,477,335 of record NC_140587.1, read on the forward strand.
AACCGGAACCAGCAAGTGCGATGACTTCATTTTGCGGACTATGTGAGAACTTTGCTGGATGACCCCATGTCCACCAATGAGGATCGTTGAAACCCTAAATCTTGTTACATTTTGACATTAATTTCATTATAAAAGTAGGTAGGGAAATGACCTAAAAAACTCTTCCTTGACGAACTCGATTTCCTGACGTTATGCTGACGGAGAGGACGGTGACACTGCTGGACAGCTGTTATCCTGAATCTTTGAGAGACTGAATTGCGGCCTGACTTTGATGAAATTTAAAGGTTTTTCCACGACTTGACTGACTTAGAGGACGACTATTAGCCAGATTAGGTAAATATGATGTTCTGCGGTTCTAATGATGATTTCTAACAATTTGCAATTTTCTTAGATAAATGATATTTGATTAATTGACAAATGTGTTGTGTCGATTATTTGAACAGAAACTAGGATAAAGAGTAGAGTATAGATAGTTTAATGGTTCCACTAAACTACAAAACAACTAAATGATTCATCTCCTAATGAGGGGAATATCACAAGGTTGGAGTTAACGCATTTAGGGTTAGGTAAAGATATTCCTTTCATGTCAGCGTTTGGAAGCTTATTCCTCTAGGGAAGCAGATTAACGAAAAGTGAGTGTTGGTGTTATGGGCCCCACCAATGAATGTATTTGAGTGAATTTGCTATTGAAGTATTTAGTCTGCGACGAAGGGGGAATTTGATGTTCCACGCTGCAACACACGCAGCTGATTCTAATATTGGATAATTCTCCACCAGATATGTGAGATGCATTTCACAACTGTCTGAGAGATGTTTACGTCAGGTTCAGTATCAACTCCCCACAATTCAATAGAGATAAAACTGAGATTCTCTATTGTACTACCAACAAGCCTCTGCTTGGGAAGCCACTGCATGGATTACCACCCAATTTCTAGCCTTGGACAGATTGTGCAAGGCCAAAAGTGTTGTAATTTGTGCCTAATCTAGGGGACATCTGAACAGTGAGCTCTCTCTTGAAGTTTGGTCAATACGACCTCTGCTAAATGTTTTGAGTTACTTCATATGTTCCATAAAACCTTGCCTTATCTTCGGTCACCAGCAAAAGCATTGGTGGTTCAAAGCAGGATTTCGAACAGTCTTGTAAACGACAATGCATTATTCTTGGGTTCTCTCAACCATCTTCTTAAGAAATTGTAGCAAATCCATGGCAGCTGCTGAATTGGTGCTGAATTTGCCCAAACACTTATCCTCCTCTTGAACACTTGCAGAGCTTCATTGGCTCCCTGTACCTGGGAGAATTATGTTTAAGTCTCTCTGGATCACTTTTAGGGCAGTAGATTTGAAAGGTCCCCTCTTGTTGCAAAGAAAGTTCAAGTAGTATTCGCTGTCCACAGTGCTGAATTCTTCAAAGGCCAACCTTCTTTCTATTCCTAAATTCCGCAAAGTTAAGATTGGTGGAAAGGGTTTTTCAGTTAGAGCTGCACAACTTTGGAATAGCTTACTGCCCTCCTTAAGGGCATGCCAGGACTTTCTTTTATAAAGGAAAGCACTTGGATAATTCCGGCATAAATCATGTCACAACTTGCTTCTCTTTGGGTAGTTTTCCATTAGGTTAGCACCAGGATGCCTCTGCGGTCTCACTTTTTGCTGCTCTTTCAATTGTTGGTCCAGGCACACCTGCCGCCGCCATAATACAAGGCTCATCGGACTATCTCAGCTGAAGTTTATTATCACTTCATCTGCTTTGTGGGACCGCCGGTAGCTACAAAGTGTTGTTGGAAGTTCTCCATATATTACCCTTCCTCTGACTATTGCGGTCGGATCCCATTCGCTGTGATTGACTAATAGTATTCCTGTGCATTTGGACATTGTTGTGCATTTACAAATTACTCTGGCCGGAATTAGACTTAACGTTGTCAGCATCGTGGGACAGATTATTCCCTTGACATACACAGTGGTCCGTGTCCACACAGGAACTTTTTTCCCTGATAAAGTTCCTTTTAAAGGAACAAAACGCATTGGCTGTTGTCTCTACATCTTTTATTTTAAAGAACAATAAAGAATATTGAAAAGACCATATTGTCTTAAGTGTGACTTCATCCCTGGTGCTGCCTCCATCTTTTCTCCAATTCATGTTTCTGGATTTCCAGTGAGACCCAACTGTCGCAGGTCTCGTAGGCTGCTTGCACAGGACCTTATGACTATGTGGATATTATGATTGAGGTGCTAATGTGTAGTCAGCTGCAGTATCTACATCTATTTACCTCTGCGGTCTCAGTTCGGACTCTACAGATGTACTTTCAATTCAATTCAACTCATAATGAAAAGGTTTTCCCATCTATCTTGCCACCAGGAAGCAAAAGAATGAATCCACAGATGGGTTAAATGCTCATTGTCTGGTACTGTGGCTGTCGTGCTAGCTAATGTGAATTTAAAAGACGATGGGTGTTATGGCCTTGCTCAACCAGTCTGCAAGCCTCCTAATAACACACACATCTCATTGAGCTGGATATACATCCCAGTGGGGAATTGTTGTGACAGGGCAGGTATGTGCTCCCTACGGGTGACTCTGACTCTCCAGTTTGGGCCCCACAATGTCATGCACACATTCTTATTGTATAAATCCATATCAAAGAAATAACTTAATTCACAAACTGAAAGACCACAGACAAAATGGTTGGATGAACCAGATATTAATTTCATACCCACTACAGACTAAAGGGCCGATTTACATTTTGGCGGATGGAGTATACTCCCTCAGGTTAATGGAGTAAATTTGGGGGGAGTCAGGGTAGTGCCGACCTTAAAAACTAAAACAGTTCAAAAGATGAGGGTTCAAGGGCCAAATTTTAAAGACCACTACGAATTATATCCCCTAACAAACTCGTTCTATACCAAAAAATCCTAGGGTCTTATCACATATCACTAGTAAATGTGAAACAAAAATACTCCCTAAGTAAGGATGTATCTGTAAACAACAATAGAGGAGTGCTCATGGGGTCATCTAAGGGCAGATCCCTTTAAGGACGTAATCCCTCACTCACCATAGGTGACATGCTTCCTCATAGGGACTCTCCTCCCAAAGGAAACACCTAGTTCCTTTGAGGGCTACAACCCCCTCACTGTGAGGGAGGAGCTCAGGGATGTTTTAATGGAGTAAATTGGGTATCCTAAACCCACCTATGACGAGTCTAACGTGTGAGTGAGAACGCAGCGCAAAGAATAAACTACAATATGTGATATGGGTGATTGTTAAAACTGACTAAAAGGCAACAAACAACAATTTTAATCTAGATATGCCTGATGTCAGGATTAAAATAGCAGTGCACTAACGGTATAGATTTAAACCGCTAGAGTGTGATGACAAATGGTCAACATGTTTCAGCCATAGGAGATCCATAGTCGGATCAGGCTTTCATCAGGACCTCAACAACTAATGCTGCTGCTCTGAAAAAACGTGAAGAAAGAACAACGGGTTGTTTGTTCATATGCATGCCATACTGCCACGGCAGTTAACTTTGCATGTGGGTAGTTGGTACACCCAGGGACACTGAACCCAGTTTGCTTTCTTCTCTTTATTTCAGAGCGGTGCTCCCTTCCTGAGCGGTTGCCAGGTAAAGGTGAGGTCTCATACCCAGCAATTGCGGGTAAGAGATTTTTTAATTTCTAATATTTTGTGGGCTCACTATGCACAGTTCCCTTTGTCTTTTTATACATAACAATTTATACTGAGTTGATACTCATTGTGTGTTTTTTCATCTTTAGGTATGGTGAAATCCACTCACTGAAAAGACCAGAGATTGGTTTCTTGTTCTAATATCCTTTAATTTTATAACCAATTAGTTGTTCTTTTTTCACGTTTTTTCAGAGCAGCAGCATTAGTTGTTGAGGTCTTGATGAAAGCCTGATCCGACTATGGATCTCTATGGCTGAAACATGTCGACCATTTGTCATCACACTCTAGTGGTTTAAATCTATACCGTTAGTGCACTGCTATTTTAATCCTGACATCAGGCATATCTAGATTAAAATTGTTGTTTGTTGACTTTTAGTCAGTTTTAACAATCACCCTTATCAGATATTGTAGTTTATTCTTTGCGCTGCGTTCTCACTCACACGTTAGACTCGTCATAGGTGGGTTTAGGATACCCAATTTACTCCATTAAAACATCCCTGAGCTCCTCCCTCACAGTGAGGGGGTTGTAGCCCTCAAAGGAACTAGGTGTTTCCTTTGGGAGGAGAGTCCCTATGATGAAGCATGTCACCTATGGTGAGTGAGGGATTACGTCCTTAAAGGGATCTGCCCTTAGATTACCCCATGAGCACAACTCTATTGTTGTTTACAGATACATCCTTACTTAGGGAGTATTTTTGTTGCACATTTACTAGTGATATGTGATAAGACCCTAGGATTTTTTGGTATAGTCCCGACCTTAGCCACACATACCCCTTTACCATTCATGCCTATACCATGAATTTCCATGGTAAAGGCATGCGTGGTAAAGGAATGTGGAGCTAAGGCACATTCGTGGTTGGGCTGTGTGGTAGAGGCTTTTGTGCTTCTATCATACAACCTCTCTGAGGACCTGAACTGACCCCTAACTGACATCTATACCAGGGACTAACCCACCACAACTTCTAATGGGAACCCCCTCCTGTGTTGGCTTCAGTTGTCTGGGATTTGTTCAGTGGGTCTGGGCTGTCCCAACCCAGGAACAGTGTGACAGCTATTTACCAGATGCAGATGTTCTTCTCTAACCATTCCTCATTAGGAGCTAAGTGAAGCACTGTTAACTACTCCTTTTTGTGGAGAGGCCATTATTCCCTCCACTGGGGATCATAGTAATTACATTTGGCAAGCAGGGTGACATATGATCTGGACTCTGACCCTGAGTTGAGAGCTGAGCAAGGAAAATCTGAAAAATTCTAGGCGCTCATAAAGTGTGCATGTTGGATCTTTGGATATGCATATTTAAACTGGGAGCACATGTTTCATACCTTCTGGGAATTTGTAGGCTGGAGGAATGTGAAACTGCACTTTAAGGCTCTATGTCTTCAATACATTGTCACTGCAAATAAAGTCTCCTCTGCACTAGGCTACCTGTGTGTAGTTACCGGGCAGCGCACAGCAGTAGTCTTACTAACGCTGCCAACATACAGTTTCACACACGTGTTCACATGTGTTTATGTGTAACCAGCTGAGTGGCCCTTACCCTAGCTGCATCCCTCTGGCCTTATCTTAAAAGGCAGACACTGGTGGTAAATATGTGCAATTCATTTACCATCTGATTTCTCTGGGTGAGACACAATATTTGAGACTATCGCACAGTAAAAAGTACAAAACCATTTGATTAAAAAAGAACACAAAATCTGGGTGTCCTTAAAGGGCATAACCCAATTGCAACACATTTGATTTTCTCTTTTTAGTAAAATATTTTTTAAACATAAAGCATGTTCTGTCAATGACAAAGGTACCCTAGCCGATTCAGTAAACACTATACCTAATCCCTGTTACTGCAGAACCATGCAATTTAGCATATGACTCTTCTGAGCATTATACAACTGCTTCTTCATGATATTGCACGTTACTCCACTTATCTGATGTCCAAGTCAGGCTTAAACATGTTGCCCAGGTTTTGCTCCAACATGCTACTGCAGTATCTTTGTCTGCAGTGACACTAAGCTGTTGGTCAGCTGTACTGCCTTGCTGCAGGGAAATAATATATATGTTTTGCTTTTCTGCCTACCCCTATTTGTGCTGGCTATAAAACTCTACATTTTACTCCTGATAACCACTGGTAAATTTCTTGTGCTTCCCCTATCATTGTGGTGAAATTGGTCTACCTCTGGTTTACATATTTAACTTACCTATAAGTCACTAGTACTGTACAAAAGTGTACCTAGGGCTTGTAAGCTCAATGTCACAAGTTGACTGCAGCCCCCAATGTAACATCCACTACAGTGGTAGTGTAAACCTGGCGGGAGCCTATATCAATCAATCAAGTGGCTTGTAAAGCACGACTCAAGGGGCTGGGGGATGGCTGCAGCTCTGTCTCAAGGCACTGTGGTTCAGTTGAAGAGCCAGGTCTTGAGGTGCTTCCTGAGTTGGGGAAGTGATGGTGATTGCCTTAGGGGGAGAGGCAGGGTGTTCCAGGTCTTTGCTGCGAGATAGGAGAAGAATGTTCCCCCAGCCGTGGTCCTGTGGATACGCAGGATGGTGGCTAGGGCCATTTGAGAGGAGCGGAGGACTTTTGTGGGTACGTGGAATGAGAGGTGGTGGTTGAGGTATGCCATTCCCTTGTTGTGTAGGGCTTTGTAGGCATGTGTGAGGAGCTTATAGGTGATCCTTTTGTTGACTGGAAGCTAGTGGAGGTCTCCCAGGTGGTTGGTGATGTGACTCCGGTATGGGATGTTGAGGATGAGTCTGGCGGAGGCATTCTGGATGCTTTGCAGTTTCTTGAGGAGTTTCTGGGTGATGCTGCCATAGAGTGTGTTTCCGTAGTAGAGTCTGCTGCTGATGAATGCATGGGTGACCGTCTTTCTGGACTCGGTGGGGATCCACTTGAAGATCTTTCGGAGTAGTTGTAGCATGTGGAAGCAAGATGATGAAATGGCGTTGATCTGGTGCATACCAAGTGGAGGGGTGGAGCCCAAGATGAGCACTTCACCTTCTCTGAGTTCAGCTTGAGGCAGCTCACTTTCATCCTGGTGGCAACATCCTTCATCTGGTCATGGAAGTTGCTCTTGGCGACTGTAGGCTCAGAGCATCCGCTGGGTGACGTCTGCGTAGGAGACGATGTTAAGTCTGTGCTTCCTGACGATGGCTGGGAGTGGGGCCATGTAGATGTTGAAGAGAGTGGGGCTCAGAGATGAGCCCTGACGCACTCCGCAGCTGAGTTCTGTGGGTTCCGAGAGGAACAGTGGTATCCTGACTCTCTGTGTGCCTACCATGTATAGCAGGATTAAACTTCAAATTCAACCTGTCAAAATAACCCTTTTTGACAGGCCTTAACCTTTCTTTTAAATTTGAATAAGTAGCTAGCAGTAAATAGGCCTCACTGCCCCTAAGGCAGGATGCATTGTGTTTAAAAGTAGGACATGTTAAAGTCTGATGATAAACATGCACTTAAAGTAAACACTTACTATTTTTACACTAGCACGCTTGGCTGTTCCATGGGGAAACAGTGGGATGCAATATTAATACTAATAATGTATCTCAGGACTTAACTTGCTCGAAAAAATAATTAAACAACTATTTTAATAGTTATTAAAAATCCAATTCAATGGTTCAGATGGATCTTTGCAAAGTATTAGTGGGTAAAACTATTAGAAAGTTACAGTTTCCCTCCCTGAGTACCAGGAGGCTAATCTGCAGTTTGGTCTTTACGTCTGCCAGAATTTGAACAGCCCCTTTGAAAAGGTGAACTCACTCCCATATTTGGGACAAAAATTTTGGGTGTGGAAAAGTGTTTTTGTGCCCTTGGCAGGATGGCCTATGAGCTGGGCCCTGGAACTTGATTAACTCCATTAACCTTTTACAAGCAGATGTAGCTAATACCTGGAATACTCCCTTTTTTTGTCGTCCCCAGCCATTCAGGTCTTAATCACAGTAGGCCTATTTTTGATGTTTAAGTGTCAAATCATACTGGAGGTTCAAAACATGATTGACAGGTCTGCTAGGTTTGCATATAACACATGGGTAACACTTCAAAGAGGGGAAACAGGATCTCAAAAAAATTCTTGTGTACCCTCTGTCTTAAGTTGATTAAACAGGCACCACTTCTCGTCCCCTAGGACTTACATGCTCCTGGACCTCTTTCGGACAAGGCCCTTTCTCACACAGATCCAGAGCCTTGAGGCTCCTGCTTCATTCCTCTCCTGGTTGTTTTCTCCTGCTCTCCCTCTCGCTCACTACTGCTCATGGGGCATATTAGCAGCAAACTGCAATAAAGATGGCAGGGCGCGCTAAGTGCAATTTAGCTTAACGCTGGCTATCGCCGGATCAGATCGCCGAGATATCGCGTTATTTACAACACTTATCTCCATGGAAATGTGAAATCCGACGATAGCCGCAAAATGCAGGATTATCGCTGGGAATACAGTGATAATCCTGCAGCGATAGGGGAATCCTTGTTGTTAGGGAGATGTGGATTTAGCCACTCAATCCACCTCCCATGTCAAAGTTAGGTTAGTCAGGAAAAATGGAGACGTACAATAACGGCGATAACCACCATTAGCGCGGGTTAAAATATCTCTATGGGTGTCCTGGGCCGTATTGTAAATACAGAGAAAGACAGTTAGCGATCATTTTCAATCTGTTTTCGCAGGGAACGCCTACTTTGCATCTCATTAGAGATGCAAAGCGAGGCGTGAACAAAACGGGAGCTGAATCAAGGAAACACGCGCTAGCATGTCCTTGTAAATAATGCAATATAATTATTGCTGTTTTTCGACCGAAAACGGACACTAAAGCGGCCATAATTACATCGCCAGCCCTTGATGATATGCCCCTAAGTTCTTCCAGTGATGCATTTTTGCCATTTCACTTCTCTCTTCACTCATTTTACTCTGTTTTGGAATATCTCTGTTTTGTGCCCTTGGTTTTGTGCCACTTTGCTCCATATTGTGCTTCTTTGCTCTGCTTTGTGCCCATAGTTGTGGGCTCTGTTCTGTTTTGTGCCCTTTGTTCTGAGCATTTTTGCCATGTTTTGCATCTTTTTCCTTTGCGCCTTATCGCTGTACCCTTTCATTGTGTAATTTCTCATTTGCACTGACCGTCATTTTCCTGCTCTTTTCCTTTTTCCCAGTGCTCCTTACCTTTTCCACCCTCTCCAGCTTCTCACTTCCTGTGTCCCTCACAGCCCTGCTCACTACCCCCGTGCCCTTATCGCCTCCCAGGACCTACTTAGTCATGGTTGCACTGCTGGTGCACCGAATATACACCAAAGGCAATCCTGTTTGTGCCGATATGCACTTGGACTGCACCCAGTGCCAGGTACATTGGTCCTACTCCACTCTCTGCTACTTGGCTGTGCTACTCGATGCCCTCCACCCTGGCCAAAGCTCACCATGCTGCTCCGCAAACACACCATTCAGGGACCCTTCTCCTGCGCCTCCTGAAGCACTCATACTCATGCACCTCTGCGCACTCCAGCACTGATTACATTCAATACTCCACTCTCTCATACTCAAACTGACCTGCAGCTACCCACACTGTACTGTTCCCACTCATTTATGCTCTTCAACACTCACTCACTCACCAAACACACCACAGAGATCTGTGACTTACTACATGACCACACCTGAAAGCTACAATTCCTCTTGGAAACCTTGCTGAACCCCACAGTGTCTCCAGACATGGCCACAACCATCCCACCCAGATACAAGAAAGGGAGGCAAGATTGACTGCACAAGCCCAGAGGAGGAATCACTATCTCTGTGGGAATGCCATCTACCAACATGGAACACCTGCCATTCAAGCTTCATTTCGCTGCAAATGGCACGCTGAGCGGCACTCAAACTACAGAACTCCAGGACTGCAGCTAACGTCTTTAACACCATCACAGATTTCACTCCACTCATCCTCAAAGCAAGTAACTACATCCTCCTCTGAGACCTAAATTTCCCCCTGGAAGAATTCACAGACTTCTAATCAAAAACACTCCTCGAAAACCTTGGTAATCTAGGCCTTGCCTGACAGGTTCAAGGACCTACCTACACCACCACACATCTCCTGAACCCTATTTTCACCTCTTTTAACAACATCCGAGTCAAATTTTCCACTCTGGTCACCTGGCCAGAGCACATCCTCATCAAGTTCAACATACTCATAATTTTCAAATGCACAAGAACCCCTGCCATAACAGTCAACCGTAACTGGAACAAGATTGAGGCAAGGACTGATTCACTGTTCTTAAAATCCTCCAACCAGAACTCAGCAACAGTTTCAAAAAGACATCAGAAATTTAAACAACTGGATCACCTCCGTCACTCATACGCTGGCCCCCTCAAACACAACAGCACAAGATCCAGACCTCAAGGCAGCTGGTACATGGAAGAACACAAGTTGATGAAGCATCATTGTAAACAGCTACAGCACAGAAGAAGAATGAGCAAGGATGACGCTGAAAAGAGCACACTCAAGTGAGCCCTATATAGCAAGGAAATCTTTACAATCATGAAAGACTTCACCTCACCAGCAGCCACATCCAGAACCACATCTAGCTCCACCACACCAACACAGGACCTCTGTAATGATCTCTCACTCTTCTTCAGCAACAAAATCACCACCAAGTAGAGCAACTTCAATCCTCAACCGGATCTAACAGATCATGCTAATTGGTTCTTGATCTCATTCTATGAACTAATGCTAACCACATGGCACGCCATCACCCCAGAATAAAATGTTACTGCTGTGAAATCCATTCCCTCAGGGGCCCAGTTGGGGGGTTGGATGATTGAATTTTGAGGGTGTGGATAGAGCCTGCATCTCTGATATTGCTCCAGTTGTGGCTATGTTTGATGGTCGGTTTGGGTATGTTGGGGTGTGGGGCGCTGATATAAAAGTGTATGGTGGAATGGTGTGTATTTGACCAGTAATATGGGTCGGGCCTTGTACAAGCTGCAGGACTACACTGTTGTTGAGTCGTTCTTGGAGGTCAGTGGTGTTTCAGTCCAAGGGGTCATTGAGATGAATATTGAGGTCACCAAGCAGAAAGAAGTTGTTGGATCTGATGATGATGCGGGTGATGAAGTCAGGAAAAAAGCTACTGAAGGAGGTGCAGGGTGCAGGCGGTCGGTAGAGGAGGGTGCATATGATGTTCACAGAATGGCTTATCAGTAGTTGAAAGCGTATTGTTCCATGAGCATGGTAGGTTCATCTGGAGAGATGGTGCAGGTGATGGTGTCCTTGTGGATGATGTGAGACCTCCTCTTGACTTGGGAGGCCTGTTGTGGCAGATGATCTTGTACCCAGAGGGATTGCTATGGTGATGGTGGGGGTTGAATACAGACTGAGGCAGGTCTTGGTGAGGAAGATGATGTCCTGTGGAAGGATTGCCCCATCTGGCATCGCCATCGTCTACAAAAGCCCCCTCCGCATGACTACCACCAGCCCAGATGACACTGCTGCCCTCATGGAGCACCTCCACTTCCAGATCCAGACCAACCCTTTAATGAATCTCCGTAGAAGCCTCATCTACAGGCCATCCGGCCCGCACTCCTTTCACCGACACCATCACCGACCTCATCGTACCCCACACTCTCTCCTCCACAGACTACATCCGACTCGGAAACCCAAACTTCAACCTGCACAACCACGATGATCACAACACCACCTCCCTCTTAGAGAATGTCACCAACATAGGACTGAAGCTACTAGTCAACACCCTCACACATACAGCAGGACACACACTCAAACCCGTCTTTGTAGAAGGAAACAGCGTTTCCTACAGCCACACCATCGAACTCCTCTGGACTGACCACCACTGCATTCACTTCTCCTTAAAAAAAAAAACTGTAGAGAAGCACACCCACCGCCTCCCTCATTGAAGCTGGAACAAAGTCACTGACGACCAGCTCACCTCCACCCTCATCAGCACCCCACCACCGACTACACCAAACACTAACACTGCAGCACCCAACCTCTACCGCTGGATCACGAACTGCGCCGACACACTCGCCCCCCCTCAAGAAAGCCACAGAATGACACATCAAGAAAGCAAGTTGGTTCACCCATGCACTGCAAGAATCCAAACGCTCCTGCTAATGACTTGAAAAGACAGGGAGGAACAACAAAACCTCAGAAATATGCACCCCCTACAGAGCAGCCACCAAATTACACCACCAACTCATCAAATCCTTCCAAGACAGAATCTTCATCAACACTCATAACACCAACAAACTCTTCTCCATCATCAAGGAATGTGCCAGACCCAGCAGCGAAACAACAGACATCCCACCCTCCCAAGACCTCTGCAACTGACTCAGCACCTTTTTTTACCTAAAGATTAAGATGATCTATAACAACTTCGATAACCAAGACCCTGTTCACTTGTATCCCATTCACGACAGAAGACACCTTAAAGAACATGAAGAGCATCCACCCCGGAGCACCTTCAGATCCCTGCCTACCCTCCATCTTCCACAGAGCCACCATGGTAATCGCACCCAGACTACGCCAGATGATCAACTGCTCCCTCGAAACTGACACATTCCCCGACGACTGGAAACACTGGAAACACACCGAATTCAACCCCCTCCTGAGGAAACCCTCCGCAGACCTGATGGACCTAAAAAACTTCAGGCCCATCTCCCTGCTTCCATTCACAGTCAAGGTCAGTGAAAAGGGCATCAACACCCAGCTAGCAGACTTCATCGAAGCTAACAATGTCCTGGACAGCTCCCAATTCCGCAGCAACTACAGCATGGAGAACGCCATACTTGCAGCCACCGATGACATCTACTCCATCCTCGACCAATGACAATTGCCAACCCTCATCCACCTGGACCTCTTGGCTGGCTTCAAAACCATCTCCCACCACACACTAGCCACCAGACTCCACAACGCTGGCATCTGCAGAAAGGCCTCCGACTGGATATGCTCATTTCTCACCGGCAGAACTCAGCAAGTCAGACTCCAGCCATGCCTCTGGGAACTAACAGAGACCAACTGTGGAGGGCCGCAGAGATCCTCCCTCGGCCCCAGGCACTACAACATCTACATGGCCCCCCTCGCAACCATCGTTAGAAACCACGGGCTCAACATCATCTCTTACACCGCTGACACCCAGTTTATCCTCTCCCTCACAAACAAACCAAACATGACTAGACACAGCTTCCAAAAAGGGATAAAAGCTGTCGCCACCTGGATGAAGAAGAGCTGCCTGAAACGCACCTCTGACAAAACAGAAGTCCTCATTGTTGGCTCCACCTCCTCCGCATGGGATGACTCCTGGTGGACCCCCCTCAGAAACCCCCCACCCTGACGGACCATGCACAAAATCTCAGCATCATACTAGACTCATCACTCACAATGAACTGACAGATCAATGCCGTATCCTTGGCCTGCTTCAATACCTGCTGCATGCTCCTGCAACACTCTCTATGCCGGAATCAACAAGAAACTACTTCGCAAACTCCAGACCGTCCAAATCGCTGTAGCCAGACTGATCCTAGACATCTTCTGTCGTAGCCACATCTCCCAACACCTCCGTGATCTCCACTGGCTCCCTATAGAAAGAAGAAAAACCTTCAAACGCCTCAATCATGCATACAAGGCTCTCCGCAACACCACACCAACATACCTGAACAACAGGCTCTCCTTCCATGTACCCAAAAGACACCTCAGGTGACCTCTCTCTGGGTTCTGTTCCACACATCTACAAGATCAGAACAGGAGGAAAGTATTTTGCCTACCTTGCAGCCAAGGCCTGGAACGTCCTCCCCCTCCACCTTCGGCAAGCCCCCACACTGTTCCAGTTCAGGAAGGACCTCAAGATCTGGCTCTTCGGATGACCCCAGCACTCAAAGGAGCCGCCCCCCTGCTCTCCAGCTCCTTGATATCCTTGTGGGTGAGTAATTGGGCTTTACCAACCCCTGACTGATTGATTGATTGATGTCCAGGGAGTGGGTGTCAATGAGGTCTCAGATCTCTGTGGCATACTTGCAGGGTTATCTGGTGTTTAGAAGCATTCAGGCAATAAGGGGTGAGGTAAGTGTGGAGGGTGACATGGGGGATGCTGCAGGAGCAGTGGCAGTGAGCACATGAGAAGGGACCTACCGTGCAATGCGGTGTGGGGGAAGAGGTGGTGGTGGCGTTCAGTGTTGAGTGCTAGCAAGTTGGCAGGGCTGCAGTGATTGGAGTCAGATGGACCAGGGCACATGGCGCTGGGCTGGGTCCAGGGTTGGACAGGTCCAGACAGGCTTGCCTTTGGTGCACATGTGGGACACAGTGGCCACCATTATCAAGGTCCTAAGAAGAGAGGAGCGCGGCGGTGGGGCTACTGAGGGGTGGGAAAGCAGCGGAAGAAGACACGTGGAGAAGCAGGTAAGGATGGGAGTATGGGGAGGGGGAAGGATGGAGGCACGAAGAGTGCAGGAGGATGGAGGAGCACAAACACTGGGCAGAGCAAAACATGCAAAACAAGCACAAACTACCGAAGCAAGAACGAGTACAAAAGACAAAGTCAAAACGGGTACATAGATAAAATGAGGCAAAAATGAGTACAAATATATATTGGCATCAAAAGATTGAAACACTTAGCCATATGGAGATCCTTGTCCTATTGGGTCAGACTCTGGACCACTGAAGAGTTAAAAACATACAGGCAGATATTGGGTGAATTAGGGGAACTTGATGTCCAACTTACCTTCCCTTGGCTCGCCCACATGCAAAAATTGCTTTTGGAGTTGGGCCTGAGTAGGTTTTGGGTAAACCCCAACCTACTGACGCCAGATTCAAAGAGTGAGATCAGCCACATTTATTGGAATTTTATCTTGCACAGAGTCACTTTAGACTGCACATCAGGGAGACTTACCACACAATTTCTGTCTATTAAAATGGTTCTGAGTTTTGAGCAATTTTTGGATGAGATTGAACCCAAGTTAGCAAAGACACTTTATTTAAAATTTAGATATGAGACGCTGCAGATAAACTCCTTTACAGCCAAGTGGGTGACTCCACAGACTACGGGAAGGGACCCTAAGTGCACCCTGTGCTTATCAGGCACAAATGAAGACATTGCACATATGTTGTTTTTTTGTCCAGTATATTCCTAGAGGAATATGGATTAAGCCACTGTGCCAGAACTTGAATAAAAGGAAACACCTACAGGCGTTGAGAATATTAAAATCAGATAGCTCACAACCCATTGTATTTGGTGTTAGTAGATTCCTGCTGGCTTCTAGTTATCTAAGGAAAAAGAGAGGGCTTACATTTTAAGGTAAACCATATTATAATCAAGCTCTATCAATTGTTTCCCAACTGTGATCACGCTGGAATCTAAATATTATGTGAGCCCTTAGTCTAGTACAATTTAAATGAATTTAAGTCATCCTGAATGAAGTCTATTGGTATTTAGAGAATGTATTATTGTATCCTTTATCTTTTTAGTATCGTTTTAACTGAATGTCATGCTGTACTGTGTCAACCTAGCATGCATTTGCACTCTATATTTATTTTAAACCGAGATGATGAATGCAGTTAAAGTCCCCGGAAACACGAAACTTTTTTACATTGTATAACTTCTAATTATCTCAATTTTTAGCGAAACCATTTTTTAAAAAAACAATCTTACATGTAATGTCTGAGCTTTCTTGACATTTTTTGATATGTTCTTTTATGATTCTTTGAATCGAAATAAAGACTGATTGAGTACAAAAGACGTGCACCAAAGGCAAAAGGGTTGGGTTAAGCAAAGAGGACACTTATGGGGCACAGAGCATGGGATGAGACAGGCATGAATAACGCAAAGAGGCGGAGCCTCAGGCAAGACGACCGTGTTTGGGAGGGACTTAGACTGATTAGAGGAACAGTCCAAGGTAAGTGTGAACTGGGGCCTAGGCACATACATAATGGGGTCGCGCAACAGTCACCATTAAGTTGGTCCTAAGAGGGGAGGAGCAAGGAGGGCGGGGCTAGGTGAGAAGAAAGCAGAAGGAGAGGGAATGTGGAGAAGCAGTACAGGAGAGGGGGAGGAGGGAGGCGGGAGGCGGGAAGATCACTACACAACAAAACAATCTAAACAAGCCTAAACGTCAGACAAAAACGAGTATCACAGAAAAGGGAAAAATGACCACAGAGGCAAAAATGAGTACAAAAGACACAGGCAAAAATGAAGCAAAAATGAGTACAAAAGACGGTCACAAAACGCAAAAGGGTTGAGCAGCAAGGAGGGTACTCACGGGCACAGAGCACAGGCACGAATGGAAGAGTGTAGAGAGGCAGAGCACTGAGCAAGGTGGCCGGGTCCGGAAGGGCCTTAGACTGGTCGGAGGACCAGTCCAAGGGTAGCGCAGCTGATGCTAAGGCACCTGCTCCTGAAGGTGTGGTAGATGGCATATTTGTATTTTTTGACCTTTCCACAGTATTTGCACATTTTGTTCAGGGACTTACTTGAGGGACAATTATGACAATTGCCATGTTCAGGGCTATACCACATGCACTGTGGCATGTTTAGAAGCCCCCCACCCCCCTCAGTACTTAGTGGTTGAAATCTATAAACGAATCAATCAGAAACTGGGTGACCCATGCAAAAGAATGTACTGCCCTACACTTACAATGCCTTTTCAATGTAAAAGTAGGCAGGATTGCAAAGAACAATGAAACATTGAAAACGTGATAGACACTTCTGAATGATTATCATCCAGATTCCACAATGAATCTCAGCTACAATTTTGGAATGTAGCCTAGCATACAAAAGACTGGACACTAGGATAACAAGCATTTGCAAAGCATTAGGTCTCGCATTGTTTTAGAGTTAGAGCTATTGGTGCTGTAATGGAACTTTTTTGTTTATGTGAGAGAGAGTGCATGGGTGTGAAAGTGATAGAAAGCGAAAGAGAGATGGTATATGGAGAAACAGTCATTTCCATACATAAGTGAGAGATAGAGTGAAGAGAGAAAGAATGAGAAAGAGTGAATGAGAGTTACAGCAAGGTAGAGTTATAGAGAGAAGGTGTTTAGAGGTAGGTGAGGAGAAAGAGCTAGAGGGGAAAAGATGAGAGAGGGTGGAGAGGAAAGCAATGGGTTATAAAGAGGAGGCTACACAAGCGAATAGAGTGGGATCAAAGTAATTAGAAAAGAAAAGTATTGGGCCCTAAGATGAGTAAGAAAAGTGAAGCTGCCAGGACGTGTCTGAAAGGAAGTCTGCCAATCACCCTCAGGCTCCGAATCCATTTCTATGACTGCACGGCAGCTGGGGGGAGGGGGGTTATTGTCAGCCCGTTCTGTAGTGCTTGTGCAGCTTGCATGCTGCGGAACATCCCAAAGAGCAGACACAGACTGCCCAATGACACACAGAATGTTTATTATGCATGCATAAAGTCAGAGGCGCAACTAGAGCCAAATTTCGGGGGGGGCTGAGCAAAAATTTCGGGGGGGGGCCGAACTTTAAGCAATAGGCAGAGTGGAGCTGCAGGGGCTCTTAGAAGGGGTGAAACAACAGCAAGGCCTCATTAACATGCAAATGGTCTTTTAAAGACCTGTGAAGTGCTCGGGTGCGGCTGCTTTTTTGCCCAGGAAGGTGTCTCATCCCGGGCTGCCACACACGACGGGGGGGGCTGAAGCCCTTTGAGTCCAATGGGTGTTGCGCGCCTGCATAAAGTAGCTTTACATCACATGTATGTATGAGAGAGGAACAGAAGAGGTCTGCTGCTTCAGCAGAGTTAAACATTGAAATTCTCATTGCAGCTGACACATTTAATTTTTTGGGTTTGGCTCTAGGCTGCATCTCTCGGTTCACTTTTTTGGCAGAGTTGTTTGTGTGAGCTGCAAGGTGTGTTGTCTCCATCAACTCTGCAGCCTGCAGCTAAACTTATAGCCTGAGGTAACCCTCGGCTCCCCCCAACCCCAGTCCTCTCCCCTGCCCCTCCCCCTCCCGGCACCTGGAGCCCCCGGCACATTAATTAATGTCTGCAGGGACAGCTTCGCAGAAGAATTCAAGCACAGGCAGGGGCAGCTGCTCACAGGCAGCAGAGAGGGAAAGGGAAAGAGGAGATAAAAACAAGTCTTAAATACAGGGGAAAGCAGCGGCGCTGGAAGTGCTGCTTACACAGTGTCAGAAATCAGACCTCTAGAAGAAGGCTGCCTTTCACTCAAATAAAATCGTACAATCATGTTTACATGTATTTTTTAAATATGATTCATATTCTGAACTCCAGAAAAACAAAAACATATATTGAAGGGCAAGGGAAGGAGAAAGCAGACAGCTACAGAAGTGTTCATCATACCCGATGGGACCTGGATTAGATGTATTTGCGGTATTAGTTTTGTGCTAGACATGATACACAGAGAAGACAAATAAATATTCATTAAATGTGAGCTAAGGCAGAGAAACGCAAAATGTCTGAGAAGGCAAAGAGTCACGACCGTAGAGGGGGGAAGAGGAGCGAGCATAAAATAAAATACTCCACGTCTGGTAGTAGAAGAGGAGGAGGGGGCAGCTGTAAATGAGAGAAAAGCTTGATGCGAGGGAAAACGAGTATGTTTTCCCTAGGCACTATGAATTAGTAAAACCCTCAAAACTGTGTGTCTAAACTGCTGAGATGGGTGCGCGGGAAGCCCCTCGGAGGCATCAGAAGCTCAGGCTTGCATGGAGACGCGTAGCACGTGGACTTAAATCGTGTACATCTCCATTGTTGTGTGCGTTATGCCAGCGCCAAACAAATCAACAGTGATGATGAGGGGAGATAAACCTTTGGCAAGAGCACCTTTTCTCCAAGGGCGCGCAATGGGAACACTCACACAGTAACGTTAGAATGATTTTAAAACAAGTAGGCGCTTGTTAAAAAACAAAGTGGCGCGTCCGCCATTATTGTAATGGTAATTGAAAAAGTGTGCATTATAAACGTATGCGCATGGCGTCCGGTGAACCAGGCGCCATGGCAAAAAACAACCAAGTAGTCTCTACAGTCAAAGATACCCCCCTGCACTGTAATGTAACTGTAGTTGGTCGATGCTGCTTCCTCCTATAACGGAAGGAAACAGAAGTGACGTATCGGACCACCAGCCAACAATGAGAGAGATAAAAAGAGCAATGCCAGATTTAACCAATGGCAAGCGAGAAAACAAATAAAAACGCAATGGGTGGAGTTTCACCACTAATACTGTTTACTTGATGCCTCGGAGAGGCAGCGCATGCGCTGCCTCTGCGAGACCTAAAAAAACAGTATCCTGCATTTGCAGGAGATTAAAAAATGTATAAAATCTAAGCTCATCCTCGAGTCACACACACAAATCTTCTTTGATATGAAATTGCAAATTCCCTTTCTACTTTCTCACCAAGACCGTTACTCACAACAAAATCTTATCTTGTCCTGGGGCAGAATTTACTAAATCTTTGCACCAGTGCGAGCATGATGCAAAGAGGAAGCAAAAATTCCATATGTCACTGAGGTGGAGGGGGGTCAGACCAGAAAAAACTACTTGAAGGTTTGACATAAAGCCCGATCAAATTAAATATTCTGATCGCCCTTTGTGTCAGTCAAGTCAGCTTTTTTCGGTTTAAAAACGAACCACAAAAGCAGATATAAAATTTCACATGAAATTAACGATGATTACCCTTTGATTTAAAAATATTATAAAATACACATAAAGAGCACACAAAAAATATTGTTACTTTAAATACCAATCTCTACTCCTTAGCTTTTCCTGATGCAGAGTACTTCGAATAAAATTCAATTCCCATTAATAAAAAGAGGGATTGGTCTAATATACACATAAACAAGATAAGTTCACTAATGCCAAATATGTCCTAGGAGAGCTTAATTGCTGCAGAAACACTAATGCCAATGTATGCAGTCTAATGTTGGCATCCTGTAGAATTTGCGCTAAAAACGTTTTTGAAGACACCTCTAAAATGGACAGATAAGTAGAAAACGAGCTGTGCTTTGATCTGAAAATACTGTCACAGGGACAATTGGGTAAATCTGTAAACCAGGAGGCTTCCATGAGAAATGACACAAAAAAAGATTTAAGCCAAGTCAAATAGAAATGTTGTGTCAAAAAGTAATGCCTACCCAAAGCAGGCACAAAGAAGGGGAATGCATCAGCATTAATCCTATGCATGTATCCTGCAGTGCACAGTACACATTCAATACATCTGACCCTTCTGAGGTTGTCTACACAAAGGAATGTGTATTAGAGAAGTATGAATGTTAAATAAGACATTGTGCTCTCTCCTCTGTCATGGTGATAGACTGTGCTTGGATGACACCAGCAGCAGGCTAAAATAATGTAGCCAAGCTGCTGGCCTTGCGTTTTCCCCTTTGATACTATGTTGATACTATGTTGCACTGTAATAAATCGTATTAACATAGGCCTAAATATATCTACCCTCCCTTCTTTGTATCTCTGATGCTGACGGTGCTGTTGCTGTTCCTACTCTGCTACTTAATTAGCACACTAGGGGCCCGGTGTATGAAGGCTTTTTATGGTCGCAAACAACCCAATTTGCAGAATCAGGTTCTTTGCAATCCCAAAAATGTAGTATGTACAAACCACAAACTGCGATTTGGTAAAATGTTACCAGATCACAAATTGTGATTTGTGAGCCAACACCCATTCAATATTTGTAAGGATGTTTATGGTGTTCCTTTCAAATATCGAATCTGAATGGTATGTATTAATGTTTTTCAACTGAAATCCAGTCGCAAAACATCAATACTATATTAACTACAAACATGTAATGGTGAGCCATTCGCAAATGAGAAAAGGTCCCATGAACCACTACCTACTCTTAAAAAAAAAATACAAATGTAACAAAAATAAAATAATGCATCCCATTTTCCTTTGAGGTAACTGGGCTGCATTTGGGAAAAAATGGGTACTTTATGAGAACAGAATTACAAACATGGTGATCGGCTGACCCCAGAAGGACACCATCCCTGTAATGTGTGCGTATCCTAGTGGGCCACAAATTGCAACTTACCTCAACAATAGTCATAAGTTAGGTCGCTTTGCGACCCTTTAGGAATCTGTATTTTGCAAACTGACCTATTAGTACATAGGTCAGTTCACAAAATACTGAACTCGTCACAAATTGCGATCAGTATTTTGTTAGCAGTGCTTTGTACATCTAGTCCTAGATATTTTCTTTTTCATATGAATCACACCAATTTACTCATGACAAGGTCTGGAATTGCTCTATACTAAGTCACCTAATAAAATAAAGTAAATCAAATAAATATAAGTGAACGGGTATCTAATGTTATCAGCTCTGCTGCTATGGCTTTTTGCATTTATTTTCCTACACCGGAGGACAGTACAGTGGAAGTTATAATGAGTCTGTGGACCCTTTATGATGCCACATTGGTCTTGGTGTATTAAATTGGGGACAAATCATTCCAATCTGATAACAAGAATAATTTGGAATAGGGATGTTGAAAAGATTTTATAAAAAAATCCTGTGAAATCATCAGGCCAGGTGCTTTGTGCAGCTTGAGCAATTTAGTAGTTGCCAAGACTTCCAAATGTGTTAAAAGGGCCTCCGAAGTTTCAGTTTGGGTCTAGATTATGCAATAGAGTGATAGGTATGGTATATATCTAGTCTGTTTCTTGGTGGGGACAACAGGAGCAAATCAGTGAGAGTGACATTTTCAGAAGGCGTCTCATCTCCCGAAGTGATTCCTGGGTTTTCCAGGTGTTTGTATGTCCCTCACATACTCAATCTCTAATGTTTGTCTTAATTCTCTCAGATGGTGTGGTCCTAATTGACTGGTGTGAGTGAGCTTAGCTTTGTTTGTATCTGAAGTATTGTGCACCCTCAGAGGTGCAACCTTCTGAGGGAGTTGTCAAGTGGATTTTGCTTTGTGACCCTGTTCAGATTTGAGAAGTTAACTTTCAAGGAGATCTCCTTCTTTACTCAGTAGTGTTTTCAAAAATAATCATGGTTCCAATGTATTTGCCTCCCAGGACCCTTCTAGTTTAGGGGTGCATTATCCATCGCCCAGATGAGATTACTAATGGGGACTGATTTAAGATGAGTTTGACTGGTGTGTGGTCTGAGATTACTAATAATTATAGCATCATGGACAATTGGCTTTAAGGTATTGCTTAATAGTATATAGTAATTTCTAGAATATATCTGATGGACATGGGAGGACAATGTAAAGTCTTTCTAGTCTATGTGGTGTACTACAATATCAAACTGGTTCTTGACTACCGTTTGACAATTTTATACTCTCTTATTGGGGCAGTGAAGGCTTTTTGTATTTAAGGAGAGCATTCTAGCCATTCTCTGCATTCATTATATGTCTTATCCCGCCACTAAAGCAAGATTTCTGTCAACATCCTCACCAACTTGAACTCCCCCTTGTAGCTTCTTTGCTGTGAATACACACTACCTTCAAGGGTGACATATTCAACCCTTCCACCAACTATAACCCCTAAACAAATTAACTTCAAATCCCTAAACAGTTTCAGGAAATAAGAGTGGCAGTTGGGTTGTAACTACCATATAAGGTGAATCCCTTTGTTTGGTTGATAGTCATGAAGACTCCAGTCATAACAGAACATGACTATGCTGGTGATGTGGTTATAATGGGCACTTGTAGGTACCGCACTGGGTGGTGGACACCTATAAAGCAGAAAAGAAGGAGAGGGACATGGGAGAAAAACAAAAGCCAGGCAGAATTAATCTTCCAAATCCCATCTCTTGGTTAATTAGGATAGTCCTATTTCGAGGGTTGGGGACACATATCTGCTCATGGGCCTCCTCTATAGGAACCTGTTCAAAAATAATCATTCAGAACCTGTCCTTTACAAAGCTAAACTTGTTTTGTGTAAGTCCACTGTTTTATTTGGTGTTCACAAACTGCAAGTTATCAGTAAGTTTATGACTACAGAGAGTCCGCAGTCAGTTCAGAGATTTCCACACATAAAAAGATAGGCCACAGTATGGTGTGTGGACAGAGAGATTTCCTGCTGAAAATGTCACATTTTAGTTCTACACTAGAGGTCGACTTGTTTAGAAGACCCAAATCTTTTTGTACATTTGTTAATACAAAACATCAGTCAGAAAATAAACTAAAATTGTTTAATGGTTTGATACACCCAAACAATTTCTTTAAAAGTTCAGATGAACCCCAACATTTTGTCTTCGGCTATCATTCTATCATTAGAGCTAAGGAGTGAAGTAAAAACTTCAGAAATCGTATCTGTGAGTTTAGCACCACAAGGAGGATCTCATGTCCAATTCTACTCTCATACAGTGGCAATGCAGTAGATCCTGTGCTCAGTAACTGGGGCATATCAGCAAGGCGGCGCTATGAAATGATCGCCGCTTTTGCGTCCGTTTTCGGGCGAAAAGCGGCGATAATTTCTTCGCGTGTTTTGCTGATTTAGCGCCCCTGACAACAACGCATAGCTTTGCATCTCTAATGAGTGTAAAGTGGGTGTTCCATGCCAAAATAACTGGAGAAATGTCACTAACCGACATTTCTCCAATTATCAAGCTGCACGCAAACAAGCAGAGCGATAAGAAAAGTATCGCTAACCATAGTTATCGCTACTTTCCTTACGCCTGCTTGTAATCTGACTTAGCCATGTAATCCAATGGGAGGTGGATTACATGGCTAAAACCACCCTGACCTATCAGCAAGGTATGGCTGGTCGCAGCGCGATTATCGCTGGATTTCCATCGATAATCACACTGTTTTCCAGCTAACGCATGGATTCCTATCGCTTGGGAGATAAGCGTTGCTGATAGCACGCTATCTCCGTGATAGAATCCAGCGTTAGCCTGCGATAATTATCCTCGTGCTAAAAGCGCTGGGTGATTATTATCGCAGGCCCTTGCTGATATGCCCCTAACTCTTTTTAAAAAATGAGCTTTAAACATGTAGTGAAGTCACCACTGTGTTTTTGTGCCATGCTTATAGCAGCTTATCTACGAATTTGCAGTTACAGAGTGTAGGAAACTGGGTTTTTGTTGCAGTAATCCCCCCCATTTCTTGCCTGGTGTCTGATGCAACCTTGACTGAAGCACACTGGGCTCCTGCTAACCAGGTCCCAGTGCCAGTGTTCATTCACTAAAACAAGACAACCAGTCCCTGGATCCCCAAGAAACCAGACCTTTAACACCCTCTGTAAGCCCCTAGTAAATGGTACCATTGGTAGCTAGAGCATGGGGTACTAAAGAGGGTCCCCAAGGGCTGCAGCATGCATTGTGTCATACTAAGGACTCCTTGCCAAACTCATGCAGATTGCCATTGCAGGCTGCGTGTCTTGGTGTAGACAAAATTGAAAATGCAGCATGGTCTGCAGCCCTGTGTGCCATGCCTGCTGACACTCAATGCAGTATAGGTAAGTCACCCCTACAGCAGGCCTTACCGCCCTATTGTAGAGTACTCTATACTACATGTATGGGCATAGCTGCATGAGCAGATATGCCCCTGTGCTGGTCAGTTCAATCAGTGCCAGTACAAGTGACCAGGGAAGCCATTTTAAATACATGTGCTGGACACTGGTGAAAACGAGTTCCCCAGCTACAAGATGGCTTCACTGAAACCAAAGATATTTGGTTTCAAACATTTTGTATTGTATTATTCAAAATAAGTCTTTTATCAAAACTTAGTGTCTGCTCTGAAGTTGTCAGAATGTACAGTTCACCTGCTGAAAACCTGGACGCCGGCACATTTGAAACTCTTCTTAAAACACTTGACTCCAAGGATAAGCTATGATCTTGATTTCCAGCACTGTATAAAATTGCAATGTTATAAGGTATATGCTGAGTCAATTGAATTCAAACAAAGGCAACAATATCTTACTTTTACTTTAAGACACGGCGCCCGGCGTTGCATGATTTTACTTCGGTTTGGGATCCTCCCTCTCAAATCTTTTACCTATAAATGGTCAAATAACAATAATGCCAGTAGCTTATGTGACCTCAGTAAAGGAGAAGTTCAAGATCTGATGCATATTTTGTTTGTTTGTCCTAACTCCACAGTAGTTGTTGCTAGAAAGCGGTTTTTAAAACCAATTCAAACAAAGTGTAATTCTACAACTGTACAGAGTTTGATTTCTATTCTTAAATCACCTCCCAATGAATATGTATGTTATAATCTGTTTAAATTTAAAAAAAAACATTATAAACTTGTATTAGGATGAGCGTTCACAATTCTTCTAATTATAAATGTTATTTTATTGTTTTTAACCATCTTATTTGTTGTTTTCAGAAGAGAACTAAATCAAATAAATAAATAAATTTTAAATTTGTATTAATAAACCCAAACTGATTCCAGTGATAGATTTATTAATAAATGCACCCAGAGGGCAAATTAGAGGTGCCCCCTGAAAACCTACCAACTACTAGTGTGCTGGTTGACTTGTCCTGACCAGCCTGCCACCACAGATGAGTTTCTGATCCCCAAGGGTGAGGGTCTATGCTCTCAGGAGGTCAAGAACAAAGCCTGCTCGGGCAGAGAGTGTTTACACCCTCCCCCACAAGATGAGATACAAATTAGCATTCCAACTCAGGGAGCTTCAAAGATTCCACCGCCTTTGGTATGCAAATTTGGCTTCCCTCGGAGGGGAGGGAATGCCAACCCTCCTGTTCGGGGCCCATGTAGGGCCTAGACAAGCGGGAAAATTAGTAGTCACAGAGACGTGTCCACCTTCAGGCTAGTGCCACCCCTAAGGTGGGCTACCTGATTTGGATGCAAAACTAAAAGGTCTTTGTGATGGCAGAACTAGGAACTCTGGGACAGGGTTATGCCCACTTCCTACAGCCACAGGAAGTGACCCCAGGGGAAAGTAGCCCATTGGCTACTACCCTACATTCCCCTAATGCCCCTAAGACTACTATGCGGGGGAGCCTCTGACAACAGGAAAACAGATTCTTGGCAACCTAGAAAGAAGAAATCATCATCTCAATTCTGCTCCTTGGTTCTCTTCCACTTTACGTACAATGCGACAAGACTGCAAAAAGTTGGAAAGGCGGTGGCGGCGCAAGTACGATCTTGTGGAGCGAATGAACTACCGAGACGCGATAAAATCTTATTATAAGCAGATTGCCGCAGCCAAAAAGAATTATCTGGAGCAGAGAATTGATAAAGCCGATAATACGAGCCGGGAACTCTTTAGGATTGTGAAGGAGTTTGTCAACCCGGTAGCAGGGACCCCGGTCCATTCTCATTCGGAAGAATGGATCAAACAGCTCGCCGACTTTTTTGTGACTAAAATCTCAAAGATTCAGGCCACTTTTCCAACGGTGGATTCCCAAACGGCTGACGTTGTGTTAGGGGACAAGTTGACCTATTTAGTTCCCTTTCAGGCTGAATCTGGGCCCTCACTATCTGTTTTTCCCCAGTTGTCCTGTGAGACTTCGCTTGAGCTGTTATCCAGGCTGCAATCTGGTTCGCCTTTGGATGTTTGTCCGGCGAAATGCTTGGGCAAGGTGGCCTCGGCGTTGAACAGTTTGCTGAACCCCCTGCTTAATCTTTCATTGAGTTCAGGGGTGGTTCCACGCCAATGGAAACACGCACTCATTCTGCCGCTGATTAAGAAGCCTCTGCTCGACCCCCTGCAATGCGCTAACTATAGACCAATCTCCCTCCTCCCTGCTCTGGCGAAGGTGTTGGAGAAACATGTTCAGCATACTTTGACCACCTTTATTGAGAACAACAAACTGCTGCATGATTCCCAGTCCGGCTTTCGTGCGAATTGCAGCACGGAGACGGCTCTGGTAGAGGTTACCGACGCCATCAGGGAGACGCTCGACCATGGGGGAAAGGCTATGCTAGTTATGTTGGACCTATCGGCGGCATTCGACACCGTCCCACACGCAGGTCTTCTCTCAAGACTTAGGGAGATCGGTCTGCGAGGGACGGTGCTGGATTGGTTTCAATCCTTTCTTGCTGACCGCCGACAGGTGATCTGGGCTCCGCCGTTCTCGGCCGAAATGCTTTCGCTGGAGGTGGGGGTGCCTCAGGGTTCTATCCTGAGCCCCACCATTTTCAACATATATATGGCCCCTCTTGCGGAGGTAGCAGAGGCGTTTGGGGCCCGGGTCATCTCATACGCTGATGACACCCAGCTCTTGTTCACCTGCAGGAAGGGAGAGGCCTTCAGCGGCGGCAGAATCAAGGACTGTCTGAGTGCAGTCTTTGCGTGGTTTCAGCGGCACAGCCTGAAATGCAACTCAGACAAATCTGAGCTGCTCTTTTTCGTCTGTGCCCCTGATCCGGGCTGGAAGACATGGTGGCCCCAGGACATGTCCCCCCCAGAGAAGCCATCTTCTCAGGTAAAAAATCTCGGAGTGGTGTTTGACGATGATCTATCTTTTCGTCCACACATTCTGGGATTAGCAGGGAAATGTTTCAGCATCCTCAAGATGCTCAGGAAATTTCTTCCTCTACTCTCACTGCAGTACCGTAGGAAGGTAGTCCAGGCGCTGGTGGGCTCCCGCCTGGACTATGCGAATGCTCTTTTTGCAGGCCTACCTAAGTATCTGTTATCTAGACTGCAGATTGTTCAGAATTCGGCGGCCAGAGCTATCTATGGGCTGCCCAGGAGAGCTAGTGCCTCTGCGCTTTTGGCTAGGCTGCACTGGCTCCCAATTTCGGGGAGAATTAGATTTAAGCTCCTCACTCTGGCATTTAAAGCCCTTCATGCAATTGGCCCTAACTATTTGAGGAAGCGTATTGTTTTCTATGTGCCGCGGAGGCTGCTGAGGTCGGCGGACCGGGCTAAAATGGAGGTGCCTGTGGTCAAACGTGTTCGGATGGGAGGTCGTTCCTTCCAATACGTGACAGCCTGCTTGTGGAACGAGCTCCCACTCTCCCTTCGGAAAGCGAACAACCTCCTGGCTTTCAGGAAGGAGTTGAAAACTCTGTTTTTTACTAAGTAACCCGCTGTGACGGTAGTAGGTTTTTGCCTTTGGTTTCTTGTTTCTCTGGGCCTCTTTGCCAAAGCGCCGGGACACCCTTTTGGGGTAGCCGTGCGCTCAAAAAGTGCGGCTTGCCATAACAACATAACAAGAAGGGCACAGAAGAGCCGCAAAAAGCAAGAACTGTGGAGAAGCAACTGACTGCATCAACTCAGCTGGCTTGTCTGCTGTTCCCACCAAACTATGCTAAAGTTGTCTCGTCCTGCAGCTGCTGTGCTTCCAAAAGCCTGGGAGGACTTCTTGACCTTAACAAAGACCCAGTAACTCCCTTAAAGTAGCAGAGCTGCTCCCTTGCATCCTGCAGGCACTCCAAAAGAACTAAAAGGACTCCAGACCACTGCAAACCCAGCACCTCTGCCCCCGAGCCCAACTTGAAGTGGGCTAATGGTGCCAGCATGGTCCCCTGACCCTCAAGAGATAAAGCCCAACTTGGGTTTACCCACAGTAGACTCACCAAGAGCCTGCAGTCTCTATGTGCAAGACTCCTCTACCACAATGTCTCCGGTGACTAAATCCCGACATCTCAGAATACCTCTACACCCAGCCGCCTTGGTCCAAGGAGAAGAGGACCAAAGGTGAACCCACATCCCCAAGCATTGTGAGACCTGAGCCCCCTCATTGGATCATCTTGACTGGTATCCCCGTCCCAACTGACAGCCTCTTTGCAACCGGACCGTTCCCCATTAAAGTAAATGGGACACTGGATGCCGTAACACACCTCTGCACCCGGACACCCCAGAACCTCCCAAGGTGACCTGTTGGCTCCTGCCTTGGACCTTGCCCCATACTTACCTTAAGTCCAGGAGAATGGTCCCGTAAGTCGCTGTGAAGTGCCCGAATGGAGTAAATGTTTTTCCACCGTAGGATAACATTGGCACCCCATGCTGAAAAACACCTCTGCACCCAGATGACCCATTGCTGCCCAAGGTGACCTGTTGGTACTGCCTTGGACATTGCCCCATACTTACCTTAAGTCCATGATACTGGTCCCATACGTCCATGTGAAGTATCTGTAAGCAGTGTATGTCTTTCATCTATAGGCTAACATTACCGCTTCAGAAATTGTCCATTTATAAAAGCTGTGTAAATTAATAACTTGAAAAGCTATTTCTGATGATTCTGGTGCCAAATATTGTATGAAGATATGTGTCATTTTATGAATTGAGGTGGATCTCCTTATTGTCATGTGCATCATTTATTGACTGTGTGTGTATTGCAGATGTCTAACACTCCTCTCTGTTAAGGCTAAAGATGCTTGACCACACTCTCCCCTAGAAGAGGACCATGGGTTGCTAGAGCAAGCCACTGTTCACTTATCAGGGATACCTGGACTCTTTGCACAGTATACCTCTTTTTTGGTATACAATACAAAGAGCCAGCTTCCCACACAGAGACAAGGGGGCAGATTTATGTTTCCTGGCGCATCCCTGCAAATCAGCAAGGATGCGCCAGGAATGATGCGTCACGCAAGTTTACCCTTGCGCCACACATGATGCACCACATTCACAATGTGGCGCATCATGGCGCAGGAATAAACAGATGCGTGACGCATCCGATGGCGTAAGGTTGGCGCAGTGCTTCAGTTGCGTCGCAAGCGCGACGCAACTCCAGCACTGTTCCAACCTACCCTATCCCTAACATGGTGCGTCAAGCCTTCCGCCTGCTTCAAGCAGGCGCAGGGTTTTGGCGCATCAGCGTTGGGAAAGTGACTCAGTCAAATCTTGTCACTTTTCAGGGGCGTTCCTGCGACGGAACGCCCCCCGCTCTGTCGACACGCCCACGTGAAACCTGACGCAGGTTTTACGTGGCGCAGGGCTTTAAATCGTGACGCATCTCCATAGATGCGTCACGATGTAAATATGGCGCAACGTGGCGCAGGGTTTACACCGCCGCTGCGTCACAAAAGTGACGCAACGGCGGCGTAAAAGTGGCGCATCTCCAATATAGATCTGCCCCAAGGTGTCCACTGTAGACAGCGTGCTTTCCCCAAAAACAGACCCTTGAGTGACTGTTCATGAATGAAGACCGGAATCGTGATACTGTACCTGGGGCCTCATCATAAACAATGCATGCCTGGTCAGAAACTTGTTTAAACCTGGTTGTGCTAATCTCAGTAGAGGGCATGTGAACAAACTGTTGATTATGCACATAGATCACAGAAACACAGCTGCACATGCAAACAGGAGCGCAAATTATTTTTTCGAACTGGTGCACCTCACAGGTGCAGTGAGGGTGAGACTGAGACTGGAAATAGGCCTGGGCCCCAAAATAAAAGTGTCCCGCTGTAGCGAATTGGGTAGTAAAGTAAAATGGCCACATTTATAAAGCTAGCAAATCTGAACTTTTTCTCCCATATCATCTTGGTGAGGACCCGTAAGTAATTGTGCTCAATGACATATGACATATTTACGTCCCTGATCTTCTACCCACAATTTGCTAGTTGTCTATTGACACTTCCTTCAAAGAGATAATAACATCCACAATGCATGTTCCTTATTTTTTTAATCTCAATTCCCCTTCTTTCATTTCTTCTGGTCTCACTTTTCTAACTTGACTGTGCCTCCTCAGCGACATAGGTGACCGCGCAACCATATTTTGAGCTAAGAAATTTGATCAACAGACTAGGCACAGTGCCTTGCAGGAGGCAGATTAACCCTCCAAGATGCTTTATGACTATATAAAGTCATGAGCATTATACTGGAAGACTGATACCAAGAGGTGCTGAATGCACACTGGTCATCAGGTTCCTTTATCCCGTAATCTAATCCCCGGCAGGTTCAACTGTTGAGATACCATGTTGGCCAGTGTTCCTATTGTGCCTCTCTAAGGTTAAATGGAAACTGACAGGTTGGAATCTCGATGCGGTAAACTCAGCCTTATTCTTAGTGGTGCACATTTCATTCATCCTATGAGCTGGGTGATCAAAACTCCAGTTTACATTTGTATTAAACTACATGACTTTGGTAACAAGTAGTAAATAGAAACTCAAGCAAATGTAGGCATGTCCATGTTTACATGCGTACCCACTTTTATAAAACAAGTGGTGCAAAGGGACGTGTCACTTTTAGGTGGGTAGAGCTTTAGATCTAGATTTCACTTACAGCAGAACGAGCAACCCTACTCCCAGAAAATCTGACATCATCTTGGAGATATTTCGAAGGTTCAGAGATCTATCAAACTGATCTGCAGCCCTGACAACAGTGTTGTTTCTATCTGTTGTATTGTCAGTATAGATGGCAACAGTCATTTTAGAAGATACTAACCTGAGACACAGCTCGTGGGTGCGTGGCATTTCTTCCCTGCACATCTCCTGGAATGAGACTAGCAACCCTCTCACCTAAGTTAATTTCTAAAGAATTACAACTCAGGGTATTGTGTAGGTGAATTGCAACATTTATACCTGGTGTCATTTTGTGAAATATTTCTTTGCCCTGTCTGCATATGAACCAGGAGCAGTTAATTTGACAGAGCGGGGGAAGCTATTGCTGTCTCTAAGCAGTGACCCTTGAAAGATGGTGGGCAAATGATGCAGAGTGTGTGGAGGAGCCAATGAAACAGCCTTGCCATGAGAATGAATGACTATTCCTGGGCTGATTTGATCCTCATATAATTTTGTGCGACCTGCAGGGAATAGATGGAACACCTAGAGTGAGCAAGGGCCGGCCCGCCTCCAAATAGCTGTTTCCATCCAATGGAAAGGCTGCACATTAGGCAGTCCCTTACCCCCAGACAATGGTAGGTTGCAACAGTGGTTGAGAGTATAGTATTGACTACCTTGCACTGGGCAACAGCATTTCATGGAAAGCACTGAAGGCAGTCATATAATTGTCATGTCTTCTCAGCCTCAAATGTAGCCAGCTACCAGGGATATTTGAGAGAACACTCTCTGTGGCTTCTGTAGTACGCCTTCAATGTGTGGGGACTTCCATACCAATGACATGAATACTGTACCAAACCTACCCAGAAAGAGTGGGTGTGTAGAAAAGCATTTACACGTTCTCTTATTCCTCTTCCCTCACTGGTTTGTAGACAACAAACTGTTTACCACTCTGAATGCTGAGCACAGCAAAGGAGAAGGAGAGAAAGGCAATAAGGTGAAAGTGAGACAGAGGAAGAAAAAGGAAGATAGGGGCATGGGAGAGAAGGAAAAGTAGACACAAAATAATGCAGGGATTCAACGAAGAGAACAGAGGCAAAGCATTACAGAGGTTGGTGGTTTATTGTGATGTTCAGTCATGAGCTTGTGAGGATGAATTCCTAACCTCTTCTAGGCCCCCTGGTGCAGTTGTTATGCCTTTGTGCATTTAACTTCGAGTGAAGTGTGTCATTAGAGTCATGGTTTGGCATAGTGTAGCCAATACTAAATATATGTGTAGATGATCTTTCCACTTATACAGCTAAAACCTAATTGAAGAAATGGACACTGTTCGCTTCTCACAACTCATCATTGTTACCACTTGCTCCTGAGTGTGCTATATTGACCTATTTTCACAGTTACTGAACTCCTTATCGGCTCCAAGCAGTTATTGAGATCAGACGAGAGTTTGATTGATGTCGCCAATGAAATTGAATTCTGCACAAGGACACTGTATTTCATACTGTAAGAAATGGGGCACTAGTTCAAGGGGGCAACTACAATCCTTGTCAGAGTGAGGCTAAAGCAAACGCCAATTAACCTGTGCTCAACCCTTTGGTAGTTTGGTACTAAGCAGTCTCGCTTAATTTAGAGGCAATGTATAAAATATGTATGCAAATAGTAATAAAGTGAAAACCCAACACAAGAAAATTCCGAAACCAATTTAGAAAAATAGAGTAAAATTAAAAAATAAATTGACACCAAAATGACAAAAATCCAATCAGTGGAACCGGAGGTATGCAATTTAAGTGACAATAGCGCCAAAAAGCCCAAAGCGCTACTTACAGATGTCTGGTCATGCAAGACCGGGATAAAGGCACAAGTTCAGGCCGCTCTTGATGGCTTACAAGATGAATGCAGGGACCAGATTAGTCCCACTGAAAAGTTACCTTCTCATTCCAATGTAAAAATTCCCGTTTGTGATGGAGGAGGCAACGAGGAGCAGGGAATCATCACAGATGGTCATCGATATAGCGCGATGAGCAAGCCTGATGTGCACAGGTTTCTTGCCTCGAAAGCCCTGGTTCCATTCTAACTACAGCGGATATACAGCCCTTTGTGTGGAGGCAGGATACAGCCTATTCAAGTATAAGTAGGGCTGTTACTGCTCAATAAATGTAATAAAACAACTCCAATATTATCCTATGGGAGAGGTAGGCCTTACACTAGTAAAAAGAGAATTTAAGAGTTTTTCACTACCAGTACATGTAAGACTTAAAAGTGCATTTCCAACTATTTAAGTAGACTGCACCCTAACGTCTGGGCTGTATTTATTGAAAAGGAAGGTCTGGGCCTGGGAAAAGGTTTATTTTGACAGATCAAAATGACAGTTTCAAACTGCATATACACTCTGCAATGGCAGGCATGAGATATCTGTAAGGGGCTACTTAGCTGGGTGGCACAATAGTTGCTGCAGTACCACTAGTAGCATTTAATTTACAGGCCCTGGATACATATAGTACCACTTTACCGGGGATGAGAAAACAATGACCATACCTGGGTTACCTTTGCTTGCGAAAACACTGAGTTTGTAATTGAATTTGCTTTTTAATATTTGAATGTGCTCTTTAATGTTTTGATAGGCAGAATTGCCTATGCTTTCTACGCGTGGCCAACATATCCTTTTGGGCACTTAGGCTTTTTTGGCCTTGCGGTCCCGGCTCGCTGGTTTTGCCAGTGAGCGGTCTAGTGTTCGGCCCGTGAGTCAGCTGCTGCACAGCAGGGTTGATTAGAGGGGTTGGAGAGGTGTGCTCTTAAGCAGGCTGGAGCGCATGCACAGCTGATGAGAAAACGGTGACCATACCTAGGTTAACAGTGCTTGTGAAAATGCTGAGATATTAATTGAATTTGCTTTTTGATATTTGAATGAGCTCTTTAATGTTTTTAATGTTTAGAAAGGCATATTTTCTAACACTTTCTATGCTCGCCAGCCAGATCTTGTTAGGCACTTTTTCAGCCTTCCTCTCCCGGCTCTGTGGTTTTGCCGGTGAGCAGTCTAGTTTTCAGCCCACAAGCCAGCTGCTGCACAGCAGGGCTAATTAGAGGGGTGAGGGGGGTGTGCCCTTAAGCAGGCTGGAGCGGACGAACAGCCGATGGGAAAACGGTGACCATACCTGGGTTACCAGTGCTTGCGAAAACGCTGAGATTGTAATTGAATTTGCCCGTCTGCGCCCATCCGCGTCCCACCGGGTCCGGGGGCGAGGACCCCTTGTCAAAGGTTGGTCTACTCGGCGGAGGAACTGTGGGAGCTGAAAGGTATGGATAGGTCATTGCCCCTGAATGAACTGGTAGAAGGAAAGCTAAGGGCGGATAATTTGTTACTCAGTAAAGGGGAGACAGAGAGGAGACATACTCAGGACCAGAGACCAAACAGTGTGGGGACAGGCCAGATATCCTAGCAGTAACTTGGCTGGAGGAAGGCTCAGGGCCTGATATAGTGGCAGCCCTCCCACTGGACTATGATGTATAACAGGCAGAGCGGGAAAAGAGGGGGCGGGTGGCGGTGTTTAGCCGTAGGCAACTGACTACAGAAGGGCTCGCAGCAGAAAGCCTGGATGAAGCAGAGCTCCTTGGAGTAAAAATAAGCTTAAAATCTTCCTGCCTGATAGTGGCGGTAGTATACCACCCCCACCCGGCCTACCCCCTTATTTAATGATTTGTTTACTGAAGTAGTCAGCAATCTGTGTTCTAGATATCAACAGATCCTGGTGGTGGGGGACTTCACCTACCACTGGGACCAGGTACCTAGAGAGCCCCAGGCCAGAAGGCCTGGGGCTCTCTAGGTACCACGCTGGGGCTGCAACAACTTGTGGAGACCCATACCCACAATAAGGGCCATCTTCTAGATCTTAACTGGACTACTTGGCCCCTGGCAAAATTAACAGAGATTAGACCATGCAGTTGTTCAGATCATTTCTAGATCAGTCTCACAATCCCAGTGCCGAGTCGACCTACCCACCTACCCCCAAAGTGGAGGACGGTATGGAACTGGGGCAAAATAGAGGAAGCCAGTCTAGGGTAGGCACTAAAGGAGATAATGTACCCAGGGAGACAGATGGAAGACCTAGACCTGGAGAGCGAGAGATTCACAAGTAGGCTGAGAGTAGCCATTGACAAAGTGGCCCCTGCATGGAGTGAAAGAGTAAGGAATAGAGGTATGGTTGCCCCCTAGTGTACAGAGGAACTAAGAGAAAAGAAACAAACCTTACACCAGTATGAAAGGCAATGGCGAAAGTTGTATGAACCAGAGCCTCTCAAGGAATATAAAGTTATGCTAGCCCTGTACAAAAAATCTATAATCGCAAGGAAGTCGGCATTCTACAAGCTTAAATTAGGGGGGCAAATGACACTCTGAAGGAGACCTTTAACGTGGTGGGAGAACTGGGCCATAAGCAGGAGCAGAAGATGACTGCCAACTAGGAGGACTGTAATAAGATTCAGAACTTGTTTCTAAACAAGGTTAAGAATATCTTAACGGAAATAAATAACACCCACATCAGTTCATGCTCCCTGCTAGTGGAGGTACCACCAATTGCTCAGGGTGAGAAGCTTTCAGTATTTCCAACACTCAACCTAGATTTTCTGTCTCACATTATGGCCAAGGTTAAATGTGGGTCACCAGAGAATCCCTGCCCACCAAATGTGTTCAAAATGACTCTCCCAGTGGTAGCGATGGAACTGCTCTCCTTGTTAAACCAATCCCTGACAAACAGATAGGTTACACTCAATTTCAAGGAAGCCATGGTAACCCCGTTACTGAAGAAAGCAGGGGCGGACATAAATAAACTAAAGAATTATCGACCTATATCTAGGCTCTCCTTCCTGGCCAAAGTAGTAGAACAACATGTGCTCAGAACACTCTCCCTGTTCTTAGAGGAACAACAGTTGCTTCATGCGTGGCAGGCAGGCTTCAGGGCCCACCACAGTACAGAGCTGGTGATGCTCTCAGTGCAGGATGAGCTCAGGCTTGCGGCCAATGAGAAAAACCCTCAGGACTGGTCTTGCTGGATTTAACAGCCACTTTTGGCATGGTGAACCATGCTTAACTATTGTTCTGTATTCAGAAGTTGGGAATCTCTGGCTGTCAGGTCTACCACACACCAACTTAAAAATATATCCTACTGATTTCACATAACTCTTTCTGAATTTCCCCAGACCTTATTTGAAGGCATCTGAGAGAATACTACTTCATTTTGTGCATTAAATAATATTTCCTTTTTGTCCACCTTTATGTCAATTCCATGAAGCTTTAACAGATTTCAGAGATAATCTCCAGCAATTGAAAATCAAAGCATAGGACTTGAAAGACATTGGAATAACTGAAAACTACTATTTTATAACATGACTTGCGTATTGCACTCTAGAGTGTACAAATAAGGTTACAGCAGTGCTAAAAAGGATATTTCTAAGCATTGCTAAGTTAGGCAGATGTTTTAACAAATGAACTTTTCATACTTTAGAGATGCTAAAACTGACAAAGCTTCCTGGTGCTCTCAAATTAGCTATGTGTCAACATCTTTGACACCGCCACAAACAAAAGCACAGCTATAAGAGAGAACATCTGACCTGATGACCCTCACCTAATACTACCTTATTACCCTAACCTAATATTACCTACCTGCTATACCTTTCTTTAGGATGACATCAGGAAAATCTTCATGCTCTTTAAAATGTCCTCCCCGTCATTGGTTTTTGTAATGCAAAAGCGGTTAACCTGGGTCTTACTATGCTATTACTTTCATCATCAGACAAATTAATACCGCTTTCTACAGAATCAAGACCTCAAACATGAACTAATCACCCCTATTGTAAAGAATCCTTGGGTAGGCTAAACTAATCTTTCAAACTGCTGGCCTATTTCAGGCTTACCCTGTGTTGGAAAGGCACTTCAAACAGCAGTCATCCATGAGGTTTCATCCCACCAGTAATCAAACTACATCTAAGAAACTTTTAATCTGCTTAGACCCCCCAAGGAGCATATTGTCAACAATGCTAAAGATCAGCGACACTTTGTGTTGTGACTTTATTATTTCGCTGAAATATTGTGACACCAACAGCTGCAAGGTGCTCCTCAACTGCCTGTTTCAACTAATTGGTATTGGTATTACATTGCTTTAGTTTGCCTTCTTCCTACCTATTTTGTTTTTGGTAAACACTACAAAAACCTTGCGGTAGCCTCTGAATACTATGAGTCAGATATAAAGAGGATGTAAATTACATTGAGATATGGATAATAACTAAACATCTCTTGGAATCATGTCAGCAACTAAAGAAATGCAATAACAATGCATGCTTATATAAAGTTTACAAACGCTCATAGTCTGCAGACGCTGATTTTAAGCATATGACCAACAGTCCATAGGAAAAAAGAATAATAAAGGCACGCATGGGTAGGTCTGACCAGAGGTCTGCTTGCATAATAGCCTTTTCTGCAATCTCCTAAATTTGTGAAAATCAGATTCCTTGTGTACAGACAGAGGTAGAGAGCTCCAGAGGCATGAGCCTTGTATGTGAAACCTCATTCTTCAGAAATTTCTTGTAACAAGCCGTATGGATAGGAAAGCAAGATTGGAGAACATTAGGGGGCTCATTTATGAGCCCCTGCGTCACTTTTGCGCCGCCGGTGCGTCACTTTTTGTGACGCACCAGTGGCATAAAACATGCGCCATGTTGCGCCATATTTACAAAGTGACGCATCTAGGTAGATGCGTCACTTTGTAAACCCCTGCGCCACATTATACCTGCGCCAGGTATAATGTATGCAAGGGGGGCGTTTTGACGCAAAAAAAGGTCGTAGAAGTGACGCAGTGAAATCTACGAGATTTCACTGCGCCACTTCTAGTGTGCAAATGCGTCCATTTCTTGCGCCTGCCTCACAGCAGGCGTAAGACTGACGCAGGCCCTTTCACATGGGGCTTGCCCCATGTGAAAGGACACATTGCTGGAGTTGCGTCACTTTTGTGACACACTCCAGCGATGCGTCACTTTTGCGCCTACAGATACGTCAGAAATACTGACGTATCTGTGACTCCTTGCGACATGATGCGTCATACTGTAAATATGACGCATCACTGGAGTCGCAGGGAGGGCGCAGTGAAAAGTGGCGCATCACTGTTTTCACGCAGTGATGCGCCACTTTTCATAAATGAGGCCCTAGATATCTAGTTTGATGAAGGGGGACAAACAATTTTGACAGGCAATTCAGTGTTCAGACAGGTAGGACTTTGTGGATGAGGCAGATGTATTTGAAATTTCCTCTGTCCTTTACAAAGAGCCAGTCAAAGGACTTTAATGAAGGCATGACGTGATCATGCCGTTTTACGCTGAACAGGAGACGAGGCAGATAGCTCTGAACTCTTTGGAGATTATTCCAATACTGATAGTGAGAAAATGCCTAAATGGGAGGAAGAGTTAAAATGACCCCTCATTGAGGTCCTACTTTAAAATCAAGGGCACAGCAGGGCAGTGCAGTAACCTTGGTAGCACCCAGACAACTGATACCCCTACTCCTATCAGGAGATGGAGGCATCAATGCCTTCACAGTATATACCCCAGGACCTACAAACTTCTAATCGTTCTCGCGAATGATGAGTATGCCAATAACCCTTCGGAGGATAACCCTATAATAACCCCTGAGCTAGGAGTAGGGACCTGCTCCAATAATATTGAAAACATATGGGGAAGTACTGGGGAGCCCAGGGCTAAGAGGGAGCAGGTTTTCCAGCAAAAAATGAAACTCTGAATGTGGATAACAGTCAGATTCTGCTCTCCCTATCAAATGACATCAAAGGGAAATTTGCCGTATCAGAGTGTAATCAAGCCAAACTCCAAGAAGCCTGTGAGGGTTTAGAGGAAGAGTTGGTTGATATCACGGAAAGGCTTCTCTCCATGGAAGTCTCCCTGGGGACCCTGCAAGAGGAAGTAAAGAGTAATCAAAAGGAGATTTAGCACTAAAGGCAGGAGAAAAGGAACTTAGAGACAAACTCGAAGTTTTGGAAAATAACTCCAGATGGAACAATTTAAGGATTTTGAATATTCTGGAAGGCACAGATGGCGGAAATGTAAAGGGCTTTGTAGTGAACCTACTTAAAGAATACTTCCAGGAAGTGGCAGAATTAGACTTAGAAACAGACATCCAGACGGTTCATCACTATCCCTTTAGAAGAATCCCTGAAAAAGGAAAGCCGAGGAAAATTCTGATAAATTTTCGCACCTACACAATCAAAGAACTAATTCTTATCCAAAACAACTCAGACCCGCCAGTGGGACTTAGGAAGACACATTCAGGATTTTAAGGCTCTAGGTGAAATTTCCAGCGACTCTTAGAGTAATGTGGAACAATAAAATGTATAATTTAAAAGAGGTACCCAAGGTTGAAAATCTCATCTCTCAGATTAAGACTCATAAAGACTCATAAAAACTCACAACAATAGGTTGGAGATATGAAGTTTACTGGGGTATGATGGAATACCCAGCTTGGATAAAGGGAGGGTTCCCCAGGCTGGGAGGGAGGGATGGGAGACAGAAGGATTCACTTAGTTTATTTGAACTCTGGGTGGGCAGCATTCGGGGAGAAAAATAGAAAAATATGGTCATCATTAGTGCAAAAGATAAGAACACTAGCAGAAGAGAGTGGATATATGCAGGCCACAATAGGGAAAAAGAATGGCACGTAGCGTAAAGGTACTTTCATGTTAAAGGCCTAAGGGTTACCTCTAGATGAAGGAAGTTTTTAGATTTTCTTAAACTCTCCGACAATTATGTCATAACATTATAGGAGACCCATTTACGAAGAAAAGTGTGACAGGGAGTCCTAGAGAAGAATAAATGGATCACCCACTTCTCATGTACTAATCAGTCCTGTAACATGAGGGGGTGGCAGTCTTATACAAGAACTCTGCTCAAGTCAAGGTGATTGGTTTAACGGCTGATTTAAGTGGTAGATGGCTAATAAGCTATGCTAAAATACGCAATATAGGCTATGCATTTGTGGGTTACTACCGCCCATATGTCGATGACCCCTCCCCACTTAGAGAATCATACCCACAACTTCTCGACACAAAATATCACATCATTATAGGAGGAGATTTTAACACACTGTTGGATCCAGTATTGGATAAATCTACAGTCAGACCAGCAGTGAACACACCTAGAATGAGGGATTATGTACACCAGTTGATAAAGAACTTATCCTTGGTAGAAATTTGGAGGTTGAAAGCAGGACAGGAAAGAGGGTATACCTTTCAGAACAAAAAGTTGTCCCACTCTTCAAGAATTGACTTTTTTCTTACTGATCGCAAACTTAATAGGAGCATTAGTAGTGTAGTACACAATCAATACACTTATCTGACCATGGCGCGATGAAAATAGAGATGT
The DNA here is from genome assembly GCF_964204655.1 of Triturus cristatus. Classification (NCBI taxonomy): domain Eukaryota; kingdom Metazoa; phylum Chordata; class Amphibia; order Caudata; family Salamandridae; genus Triturus; species Triturus cristatus. The sequence goes on from NC_140587.1 coordinate 682,517,451, forward strand.
CTTGAGAGGCCCCTCCATCACAGACCAGATGGACTCTAGATAGAACCCTCTTAGGTGATCCAGAAATAATAAATACCCTAAAAGGTGACACAGTCTTTTTCTTTAAACAAAATGAACTCTCTGCACCACCACATATTGTCTGGGTTGTTTACAACGCTTATGTTCGTGAGAAACTAGTTAGCGCCGCAGCGTACAAAAAAAAGGTAGGGAAGAACAAATTAAGGGAATACGAACGGTCCATCAAAGAAATACAGGAAAAAAATTGTAGATAGTGCGCATATGCAGGATTCCACAAATGAGGTGCTTCAAAATAAACTGAGAGAAGCAATGGACTTTTTATAACACTATCTGGAAGGGATTTTAAAACAGAGATGGGAGGTTAGCAAGTTGGTAGACTACGAATATGGGGAAGATGCTAAATTGGAATGTGAGACAAGATCACGTCAGAAATGAGATCAAGGAAGTGGTGAACAACACAACAAAACAAGCATTAAAAATGCAATAGGTCTCGCCTTTTATTAAGTTAAAGCCATTTGCTTTGCGATATAATACCATTAGCAAAGCAAATGGTTTTAACTTAATCAAAGGCGAGACCTATTGCATTTTCAATGCTTGTCATACTAAGGGGTTACCCATTGCTGTCCTTGGTTGTATATGTTTTTCACGTTTTAGAAACAACACAGACTTTTAAAGCAAGATTTCTCCAATTCCAAAAGTTGCAAAAAGGCATACGTTGATTCTTAAGTGGAAGACTTTCGTATGGTATCGGTCTGGCTCTCTGAAATCGTAACTGTCCCATTAACACCTTCGGGTATTGATCCACTGCCCTCCTGTCTTCCAAAATATGTGGCAGTCTGCTTTAAGATTTCTGGAGCTGGTCCAGTTGGAAGGCCTGTCTGTTTTGGTGGAAGCGTAACTGTAACGCTTATAGAAACCGCAATGTAGTTATTTCCAGCCTTGAAACTCTGTTTACCCTCTTCCTGCGCTCTTTTGTATCTTTCCAATTTGAGAACAGCGAACTGTGGGATCCTCTGCTTGTTAACGCAGTGTGTTGCTTCAGTGTCTTTTACGCGCTGTACGTTTTCAGCGAATATTGCTTTTCATCAACTCTCCCTCACGATGTAAACAGAACTGAACCCTGTTGCCTCCAATGCAGACAGAGCAGCCCGGGCTGGAGTTCCCCTCCCCGAGTGATGTCACGCCCTGCCCTCCCCCTGGATCTTCGCCAGCGCTACAGAGTCCGCTGGAGTCCGTAGCACTCACTTCTGACCCAGTACTTTACAAACAATGAAACTGTCCCGTCGCTGTTCTTCCTCCTGATAGCGGCACAAACTTCCTCAAGTGCTGAGCTTTCTTTACCTCCAGCCCACAACTGCGGGGGAGAGCGCGCCCATGACTGTGAGGTATGGGGACACCATCTTCTCCTTTGGGTGAGTGGACCTTGGCTGCTTGCGGGTCCTGTTCTGTCAGAAGCAGGGATTCTCTGAGAGTGAAGCGCTTTTAGTGTGAATGTGCGGCTGGGGCGCTGCCGTTTATTGTAATGTCAAATGAGAGGCCTCTGTACTGCTTGTGCCAGAGCACGGCTATGAACTTCACGTTCACAAGTAAGATTGGCTGCTAAAAGCACAACCATTTACAGCTAACCAGTGACACTCAGACTAATGGTTCTACACATAAAATTACGGGGTAACACAAGAGTACAGTGCTGCACGTCGGGAAACAAGAGCACATGCCTAGCAGAGCGGTCCAGGGGGTGCACGCTGCCAACAACTCCTCGCGCTTTTTCTCTTTTAGAGCCGTCCCAGTTGGACTGGCTCGCCTGACTGGTTTCTTATCTTTATGGGGCCATGTGTTTGGCCCCATAAAGATAAAAAAACGTTTACGCCAGCAGTAAGTCGGGGCAGCCAGTCCAACTGGGACGGCTCTAAAAGAGAAAAGTGTACATCACTGGAAGCTCTTTTCCAATGGCTGGCCACCGTTTAGCATAAACAGTGATGCCAGCCAATGGAAAAGAGGGGAGGGCTTAAAGCCCACTAGTGAAATCTCCTCTAAATCATTAAATCTCGCCAGCGAGACTGCGCATGTCTGTGCAGGCTTACGCCAGGCGAGACCTAAAAACGATGAACGGAAGACCGGAAAATTGTGGGGGGCATTCTTGTTTTTTTTTCCAAGACTTTTATACTGATGACGCGGCAGCTACACAAATAGAAATAAGAGAATGGTTAAAACATGAGAAACTCCTCTGCCTGGATATCAGTAAGCAGGCATCTCTCAGCCAGGAGATCACCACTTCGGAATTAGATTACATTATTAAAAACCTAAAAAAAATGGGAAAGTCCCAGGCCCCGATATAAAGTATATAAAGTTCTGAAGAGGGATCTCACCCCCTTCCTCTCCAACTTATAGATTAACATATAGAGGCATCATGCACTCCCCGCCTACTTGAAATGACATAATGATAACCCTGATACTTAGACCCTAAAAAATGTGAATCCTACAGGTCAATTTCCCTGCTCAACGCAGACTATAAAATTTACACACAGATTCTTGCCTGTCATAATGGTAGATGCTGCCAAGGCCTTTTATAGAGTTAGTTGGCCCTACCTTTATGAAGTAATAGAACAAAATGGTTTGGGTGGCAATTTTCTTCAAGCAATCCAAAGTATATCTTCTGCTCTGACAGCAAGGATACAGGTCAATGTTTCATTAACTTCTAGCTTTTGGATAAACAAGGGAACCCGTCAAGGCTGTCTACTCCCGCTGCTATTGTTTAATCTGTATATAGAGCCTCTAGCGAGGAGAATTAGAGCACATTTTAAAATCCCCCATTTCAATATTGGGATTGGTATAAAAAAGAGGCTCTATCTGCAGATGATTTAATAGTTTACACAAGCAATCTCGAGGTATCACTGCCGGTAATTATGGAAGTAGCGGAAAGTTTTGGGCAAATCTCGGGATACCCAGTGAATTAAGATAAAACAGAGACTATGACGTGGAATAGATCTATGAACAAAACAGGGTACAAAGTTCCTCTGGCACTTAGAAGAGATATCGGGGGAGCGAATTCTAAGTGAGGAAAAGTTAATCCTCCATTGGCTCCCGAATGTAGCCAAGGGAAGGGCAGGGGGAATTCCCTTGGTGGAACTAGAGCTCTCACACACCCAGCAAACTAGGTGTCATGCTTCATCATATGAGCTTGCCCCTCGTCAGGTCGGCGCTGCAATACTTGACTGGCTCCCGAACCGGGGCTCTTTATCGGGGATCTTTTGTTCCTGCCGGTCGGTGCATGGGGGTGAGGGGCCTAGTGTGTGTAGATGTGAATGAAAGTGGGTTAAAACGGGTCAGTTAGTCCTAGTCGATATTTATTCAGAAGGTAAACTGCCCGATTAAAATGGTGTAGAGTGGCTGTGTACTAGAGATCAGGGGGCAGATTTATGTTAGACTTGCACCACTTTTACGCCGCCGTTGCCTCACTTTTGTGACGCAGCAGCGGCGTAAACCCTGCGCCACGTTGTGCACTAATTACATCGTGATGCATCTATGGAGATGCGTCACGGTGTAAAGCCCTGCGCCACATTAAACCTGCGTCAGGTTTAATGTATGCAGGGTGGGCGTTCCATCGGAAAAACCCTCGGAAAAGTGACGCAGTGAAATCTCCAAGATTTCACTCAGTCACTTTTGCGACGCTGCTGCGTCAAAACCTTGCGCCTGCTTGAAGCAGGCGTAAGGCATGACGCAGCATGTTAGGTATGGGCAGCCCCTAAACATTGCTGGAGTTGCATCGTGCTTGCGAGTGGCTGTGTACTAGAGATAAGGTATCTAGTCGTGTAGCTCTACTCTAAAGATCAACATGTTTCATGCCTTGTATGTCAGGAGGATCTGGGCACTTCTTCAGGATCAGAAAAACCTATCTACACTATGTGGTAAGGTGCATTCTACATACCACGTTCTCAGGTCCGTGACCTGAAAAGTAAGTTAGGATTAGGTAAGCATGATAATTCTGTCTCTTCTTAATGCTAACATATATCATTGTGGATTGGTGAAATGAGGGTACTGTCACAATCATATAATAGACTAAAGTCACCGTACCCACAGGTAGATCAAATTCAAAGCCTATACCGTGAGGTGCCTATGTGAGCTAAGCGCGATCAGTATTGAAGAAATAATAGTAAGGTTAAAAACTGAATAACAGTTATATATTGCTCATGGAAAGGCTTTAAGCGTAACGGGAGTAGAGATGTATTGGCTTGACTCACCTAGTCTGTTACTAAAGGTTACTAGCAACAGTCCTGGCGGTAACATAAAATGGACACCGATTGGGTCCTGTAAAATATAAGTAAAAGTCAAGGATGTACAGTTATGGATATCAGTGAGAAAAATTCAGTAAGCAAAAGTAGGCAGTGAGCCTACCAAGGGATGAGCGCTAATAATGGGTGCATGAGGGGAGCTACCTCGACCCGAGTAGGGCGAATCCCACTCGAAAACAACCGCGGACCGGTGACTAAGGTGGTGAGCGGTAATGGAAATTCCGCCGCGCGTCAGAAGTTCACCGGTCAGGTCGGGAGGGAGAGGGATTGCACTCGGGGGAGGTGTACACCAAAGCAACCCAGGTATAGCTCTCAGCAGTGGGGGCGCCGAGATCCGCATATGAGATCTGTAACAAGGAGACAGAGAGTTCGTGAAAAAGCACTTACCCGCGTCGATTCACGCTAGACTGAGTCACCTACCCTGCCGCCAGGAACCGGGGTGGAACCTGGTAGAGGTTGTGGCGGGAAGATATACTATTCATCTCCGAGTTGAAAGGCGTTGTTACGTAGGGGGCGTGCGACCCGCATAGATCGTCATAGGAGGCGCTCGCGTATACCAAGTAATGTTTGGTTTTCCTATTGAAGCAGGTCTAAAACGTGGCAGCCATATTGGTACAGGATAGAACTGCGTGACTAATGTCAAAAATTAATATAGTGGATAAGGAAAAACCTTCCACAGTGGCAAGGGAACTATCTATTTGTTATACTAATGCAGTGCCAGGTGAAGCAGTGCAAAGTGGTATAAAGGTTTGTTGTAAATAGCGTCAATTCCCATGTAAAGGTAATCCTAATACCAAGTAGCACCGCAGTTAAAAGGTGTTATGGGCCCATAGGGTGGCAAAGTGGGAGCATATAGAGGTCAAATACCATCTAGACATGACAACCTTCAATCCAGGGGGCAAGTGAGGCCATAAAAAGATGGACATCCCGGTGCTGGAAAGCTCACTCCATGATTGTTGAGGTGATGGTTAAGGGAGTGAGCCCCATGGGATATCATTATTGAGTCCCTCAGTATGGGATGATAATCTATGTACCCATCTCTATTCAAATAAATACACTGTCTGGTGTTACAGTAGGTATGTTTTTGGATGCACCACTTGAAGTTTGATCGCAGGTTAACTTCTTTGGTTATTGTCGTATATTTGCACGCTGTGCACGTGCCACAGGGGTAGTGTCCTTTGACAGGTGGTATGCCCCATAGATTTGTTTGTGTAGAATTAGTGTGAATTTTGGGTCTCGTGTGAATGAGAATGTCTCTTAGACTGCAAGTTCTCGTTTATGCAAATCTTGGTTTAGGTATCTACAAACACCCTGTATTTAAAATACCCCAGTGTTTCAAAATGATCTTTTTAGTGGGGGCTGAATTAGGTGTGTATGAAGTAACACATGTAATTAAGTCAGTAGGAGGTTTTTGGTGAACCTCTAGTAAAGACTCTCTAGGGTTGTTTCTTCCTCTCTTCATTGAGTCGTTGATAACTTTAGAGGGGTAACCTCTAGTCTTGAGATTGGTAGCCAATGTGGCTGATTCTGTTTTGTAATCAGCAGTGGATGTGCAATTGCGTCTTATGCGTAGGAACTGGCCGAAAGGTAGGTTGTCTTTGAGGGCTCTAGGGTGATGGCTTTGGTATAGGAGTATCATTAACCACCACAAGGGCAGCCCAAACCACCTGAACCAGGGGCATTCAGTACTTATTCCAAACAAAGGTTCAGAGTGTTCGTAAAGTTATCACAATAAATATAAAAACAGTTAATGAAACACAAATTGTATCTATTACAATGCACACATTGAGATACAAAAGGAAAAAAGAAATGAGAAAAAGAAGAAGAAGAAGGCCCTAATAGAAAAACATACAAAATGTATTCGATGAAGCATATCAACAAAGCTCAGTGTTATAAGCTGGTACATATACCATATAAAAAAACAGACATAACCAGACAAGTGGCATACAAGGAGAAATTACATAAAAGCAGGAGTTTCAGAACATTGCATGAACTCCAACAAACAAAAAAATGTGCCCTCCATTAGTTGCGGCCACAATTGCGTCTACGGCGTTTCGACCTTTGGCATTAGTACACGGTCATCTTCAGGACATAAAATTAACTGAGCATCCCAAATGAACAATCTAAAAATACAAACACAGCCTTATAGCATTAATTTATACTTTAAAAAATGGGCCAAAGAAATGTTTTTCAAGAAAGTGTGCTTTCCCCAAAAACAGAAAAATTCTGACTAAAAGTGAAGAAAAAAGAGAAAAAGAAATCCTCATACCATACCAAATTAGTAATTATTAATTAATAACGAATAATAATGAATCCACATGTTACCAATGTGAAAAAAATCATCTACCTAAATCAAAAACGTATGCGTGTAACCTATCCCAGCACCATACAGGCTTAACTGATTCAACAACATCACGGAATGGTTAGTACTCGATCCGATAAAGTGGCTGATGTCAAACTGAATCAAAATTTCAAAGCCCCTTACTTATATAGCAATTGGGGTCAATACTGCTGTAAATTCAGTTCAACAGATGGCCTCCATAACTGTTTTTAGTTAATGACGTATCACGGCCAATGAATAGTAAATCCTCTAGTAAATATGCCCGTCATATATTCGAGCTAAATAACGAAAAAAGCGAAGTATTTTATTGTACACACCAACTATTCCAAAGGAGATAGACACAATGCCCCCATGAATAAGGATAAATGGCCTCCATAACTAATTTAAGTTAGTCACGTTTTTCGGCCAATACAGGGGAAGAAACACTGGTAAATCTACCCGTCATGTATTCAAACTGAATAACAAAAAATGGCAGAGTAACTTTAACTGTACAGACCAACTGTTCCAAAGACAATAAACATAACGCCCCAAAGAATAGAAATCTAAGGCGCTTACCGAAATTCAAATATCGCACAGCAACTCAATTGCCAAATAGCAGCGGTTTCAATGCACCGTTTAACCGATGTCGTGTTTACAGAACGCCATAACGAAATATAGAAAGTAAGAAAGGACTCGTATATGACGAATGTCAACATCCGCGCCATTTTGGATCGGGATGACCGAGCCTATACGTAAATATGTACAAAATTACTTTTTCGAGGACCGCCGCATAACGAATGTTAGTACCACCCAATAACAGAATTCCTTTTGAATAAATTTCTAAATTGTGAAAGGTTATATCTTGAGTGACATTTACCATTAAACCATCATGTTTCACTCTTAACTTGCAGTGTATTATTCGACGTTGTTCACATCCTCAAATTTAGTCAACTATAATGGGTAGGGGAGGGAAGAGGAAGAGGGGAGGGGGGGAATGGGGGGGCGCAGGGAAGAGGGGAAAAAAACATAATTGCAATCATATAATTTGAAATTTCAATGGCTGGAGTGACATTTATCATTAAACCATTATGTTTCACTCTTAACTTGCAGTGTATTATTGTACATTGTTCTCATCCTCAATTTTAGTCAACTATTATAGGTACATAAAATCAATACATATATTTACATAGTGACCTTAGGTTAACTTCATTGTATATCCATATTCCTTCTTTTAGTAAATACATAGAATCAATACACATGTTTACATAGTAGCCTGCGGCTAACTTCTTTATAGATCAATATGCCTTCTTGTCACTTAAACCGTATCAATTTATGAGGTTATTTGGAGGGAACATTACATAACGATTTTCCATAATGTACAAGATGATGAGCAAGTTAACAGTTGTAACCAAAAAAGAAATTATCGCAACTTGGCACATCCAAGAAATGCCAATATACAAGATCGACAGTACATAAACAGGGAGTCAGGTCACCGTACCCACAGGTCTTTAGTCTATTATATGATTGTGACAGTACCCTCATTTCACCAATCCACGATGATATCTGTTAGCATTAAGAAGAGACGGAATTATCATGCTTAACTAATCCTAACTTACTTTTCAGATCACAGACCTGAGAACGTGGTATGTAGAACGCACCTTACCACATAGTGTAGATAGATTTTTCTGATAATGAAGAAGTGCCCAGATCCTCCTGACATACAAGGCATGAAACATGTTGATCTTTAAAGTAGAGCTACACGACTAGATACCTGGGGCAGATTTATGTTTCCTGGCACATCCCTGCAAATCAGCAGTGGTGCGCCAGGAAAGATGCGTCACGCAAGTTTACCCTTGCGCCACCACAGATGCGCCGCATTTACAATGCAGCGCATCGTGGCGCAAGGATAAACAGATGCGTGACGCATCTGATGGCGTAAGGGCGTCGCATTGCTGGAGTCGTGTCGCAAGCACGACGCAACTCCAGCAATGTTTAGGGGCTGCCCATACCTAACATGCTGCGTCATGCCTTACGCCTGCTTCAAGCAGGCGCAAGGTTTTGACGCAGTAGCGTCGGAAAAGTGACTGAGTGAAATCTTGTAGATTTCACTGCGTCACTTTTCCGAGGCTTTTTCCGATGGAATGCCCACCCTGCATACATTAAACCTGACGCAGGTTTAATGTGGCGCAGGGCTTTACACCGTGACGCATCTCCATAGATGCGCCACGATGTAAATAGTGCGCAATGTGGCGCAGGGTTTACGCCGCTGCTGCGTCACAAAAGTGACACAACGGCGGCGTAAAAGTGGCGCAAGTCTAACATAAATCTGCCCCCTGATCTCTAGTACACAGCCACTCTACACCATTTTAATCGGGCGGTTTACCTTCTGAATAGGACTAACTGACCCGTTTTAACCCACTTTCATTCACATCTAAACACACTGGGCCCCTCACCCCCATGCACCGACCGGCAGGAACAAAAGATCCCCGATATAGAGCCCCGGTTCGAGAGCCCGTCAAGTATTGCAGCGCCGACCTGACGAGGGGCAAGCTCATATGATGAAGCATGACACCTAGTTCGCTGGGTGTGTGAGAGCTCTAGTTCCACCAAGGGAATTTCCCCTGCTCTTCCCTTGGCTACCTTCGGGAGCCAATGGAGGATTAACTTTTCCTCACTTATTATTCGCTCCCCCGATATCTCTTCTACGTGCAAGAGGAACTTTGTACCCTGTTTTGTTTACAGTCTCTTGTGGCTTGTACACTGGACCTCATCAAATCAGCCCCTCCTGTCCCCCCCTTTGTAATACAGTATTAGCACGGGTAACACCCGCGGGACATTACAATAGGTTACCAGCGGATTAACATCCTAATCCAGTCTGGCCCATCTTTCTTCCTACCTTTCACTGACCTAACCTTCTTACTTATTTCTCATGGATAACCAAGGCCTAAGCTTCGGTGATGAGGCAGTCTCTGATATACTAGAGAGAACCCCGTCCCTTCTAGGGAATGATGGGAGTTCTGCATCAGGTTCACAGTCAGATGATTGGAATTCACTCACATCACTGAAAAGAGAGTGGCTTAAAATAACTCTCCAAGGTGCCCTCATTTTCCCAGATTATTTCTAGATGATGCTACCTTTAAGAAGGAATGGTCCCTGGTTCCGTGGAAATGCACCAGGGACTTATTAGTTCTCATCATTAACATAGCAAGACGCTTAGCTGAGGCTCTTCTTGTTAGGATACAAATTGCAGATAGAGCACTCAAAACTACTATCCAGATCACAGCATAGAAGAATGAGCTTGCTGAGATCAATGCTGAGATTACTGACAATAAGGAATATCTGATGAAACAAAAAATAGCGTAACTTCAGAAAGATATTCTGAAATTCGAAAAGAGAAAGTGTATCCCTATCTCAAGGCAGACTATACATCGGTCAAAAATAGTTATTACTCTGACGATAATTCCGACAGGAGAGACTCCTCTGATAGCAACTCAAGCACAGGGAGCTGGGGCAGCTACAACACTCGGAGAAATCAGCACCCTAACCAACATTACAATGCCCCTATCTTTCAGGGACCTCCCATGTTTCCTGGCCACCCACCACCCCCATATTGGCAATATCCTCCGTTTCAACAAGGACCCCCCCAATTCTTTAACAACGGCCCTGCTTTTTTAGACAGAGGTTGGGGCAGAGGAAGAGGGCGCAACAGAAGAGGCTCGCAGAAACAAGTCCAATGGCAGGACCAGCCCACGGGAGGGATGGACACAAGAAGCAAAACACTGAACAAGAGGAATTAGTGGTTAATTTGTCACAACGCATCCTCTCAGCCCCTGAAGTAGTGGTACTGCAGAAGGGTTTGGGTTTTGTCCCTACCCCAAAAGTGGATAAATTCAGGGACCTCGGTGAGGTACAAAAACTATTCCGCAAGATACGACTGAAATCTTATTTTCAGGACAAGCACTCACCAAAGAGGATGACTCAGGATTGAGGAATCCCTCCACTTTCACTCGTAACAATGCTATGGTCCCAGTGGAAATTTTAACATTTGAGAAGGCGGTACTTAAAGACCTAGCACTAATACCTGATCCCTCTCCCTTTCATAACCTTTCCAAAACTGAAGTGCCAACTGAGAGTAATCTCGCGGGAGACAAATCCATAACCATCAAACAAGCCGACAAAGGTGGAGCTACTGTGATCCAATCCACAGCCGACTATGATGAGGAATGCAAATGCCAGCTTACCAATGACAAATACTACGCTCCCATCACACGTGACCCAACCCCACGCCTCACTAACTCCATCTCCATAATAGTACATGAGGCAGAGACCAATGGTTGGATAAGTCACAACTAATCAGTTTTCTTAATCGCCACAGAACCTAGGATCCCCTACTTTTACACCTTACCTAAGATACACAAAGGCACAACCCCGGTTCCTGGCGGCAGTGTAGGTGACTCGGCCTAGCGTGAATCGACGCGGGTAAGTGCTTTTTCACAAACTCTCTGTCTCCTTGTTCCAGATCTCATATGTGGATCTCGGTGCCCCCACCGCTGAGAGCTATACCTGGGTTGCTTTGGTGTACACCTCCCCCGAGTGCAATCCCTCTCCCTCCAGTGAACTTCTGACGCGCGGCAGAATTTCCTTTACCGCTCACCGCCCTAGTCACCGGTCCGCGGTTGCTTTCAAGTGGGATTCGCCCTACTCTGTTCGAGGTAGCTCCCCTCATGCACCCATTATTGGCGCTCAACCCTTGGTAGGCTCACTGCCTACTTTTGCTTACTGAATTCTTCTCACTGATATCCATAACTGTACATCCTTGACTTTTACGTATATTTTGCAGGACCCAATCGGTGTCCATTTTATGTTACCGCCAGGACTGTTGCTTGTAAACTTTAGTAACAGACTAGGTGAGTCAAGCCAATACATCTCTACTCCCGTTACGCTTAAAGCCTTTCCATGAGCAATATATAACTGGTATTCAGTTTTTAACCTTACTATTATTTCTTCAATACTGATCGCGCTTAGCTCACATAGGCTCCTCACGGTATAGGTTTTGAATTTGATCTACCTGTGGGTACGGTGACTTTAGTCTATTATATGATTGTGACAGTACCCTCATTTCACCAATCCACGATGATATCTGTTAGCATTAAGAAGAGACAGAATTATCATGCTTAACTAATCCTAACTTACTTTTCAGGTCACGGACCTGAGAACGTGGTATGTAGAACGCACCTTACCACATAGTGCAGATAGGTTTTTCTGATCCTGAAGAAGTGCCCAGATCCTCCTGACATACAAGGCATGAAACATGTTGATCTTTAGAGTAGATCTACACGACTAGATACCTTATCTCTAGTACACAGCCACTCTACACCATTTTAATCGGGCAGTTTACCTTCTGAATAAATATCGACTAGGACTAACTGACCCGTTTAAACCCACTTTCATTCACATCTACACACACTAGGCCCCTCACCCCCATGCACCGACCGGCAGGAACAAAAGATCCCCGATAAAGAGCCCCGGTTCGGGAGCCCGTCAAGTATTGCAGCGCCGACCTGACGAGGGGCAAGCTCATATGATGAAGCATGACACCTAGTTCGCTGGGTGTGTGAGAGCTCTAGTTCCACCAAGGGAATTCCCCCTGCTCTTCCCTTGGCTACATTCGGGAGCCAATGGAGGATTAACTTTTCCTCACTTATTATTCGCTCCCCCGATATCTCTTCCACGTGCCAGAGGAACTTTGTACCCTGTTTTGTTTACAGCCTCTTGGGGCTTGTACACTGGACCTCATCAAATCAGCCCCTCCTGTCCCCCCTTTTGTAATACAGTGGAATAGATTTATCCCAAACCACCTCAAGCATCTAGATAAAACAGAAATTAGATATCTAGGAATCCGGGTGATGAAGGACTTGGAAAAAATGGCACATAGTAACTTCAGTAGACTCATGCAGGAGGCTAAACAACTCTTGCAAATCTGAGCTTCCCTCACGATTTCTATCTTAGGAAGGGCCAATCTAGTCAAAATGAGGATTCTCTCAAAGTTCACTTTTATTTTAATGCTCTCCCCATACACTTTAAACAAGCTTGGTTAAAAAAAATTACATGGTTAACTCAGCAGCTTTATATGGAGGAGCAAGAGCGTGAGAATCTCTTGGAAAGAACTCAGAAAGAAAAAGATGGCGGGAGGAATAGCACTTCCTGATTTCCAGCTTAACTATTGAGCCTTCTTCTTGAAAAACGCAAGACGATTGTTGATGGACACCCATGACATGCCAATGAGATATAGAGCTTTATTAAGTAATCTTGCAGAAGAAGGCAGATGTTTCCTATTTAAATTAGGCCATTTGAAATAAATAAAAAAAACAATTAAGACTCTAATCACAACATGTAAAGTTTGGATTCAACTCAGGAGAATACTAGAGATCCCATACTATAGTAGTATGTCACCAATTTGGAGATCCCCAGGAACCCCACTTTGTCTGAAGGATAGCTTGGTGACTCCCATGTTAAATGCGGGATTACTAAGGTGGGGCCAAGTCGCTGAGCAAGGTGTCTTGGTACTGTTGCCTGCTCTAAGCCAAATCACTAACTATAATCTATCGAGATTTAAGTACTACCAGTTGGCTAGCTGGTCGCAAACTCAATCGAATCTACTGAAAGGAAGTCTCTAAGTGGTACTGGGTACAGGTACAAGGGGATAATGGTCGTTCGACATTGCCAGAAGAGCTCTGGAAGCTGGACATGCCAGACTGCAATGTTCTCCACTTATGGCAAGTATCTGTTACTACATTATGGTCATCAGTAAAATCTGCACCACTCAGGAGGAACCATTTATTTACTGTATACAGGGCCTACTGGTCCCCCAAGAAGATGGGAGGAAGCAAAAAAAGATGCTGTCCGAAGTGTGAACTTGAGAATGTGGACAATATACATTTATTTTGGCAGTCCTTCAGGCAAGATGTGGGTGAAGTATAGGAAAAACGTTTGAGGTCCAATCTTGAGGGAAGTTTATCTTTAATTATATTTGGAGTGCTAAAGGAAGATGAACCATATTTGGGAAGAATTAGATCATCCCTACTTTTTCATAATAATAGCTATTGCACGTAGGGAAATCTGTACAAAAGGGGTCTCCGAACTACCTCCTACCTGTGCGGGTTGGCTAAGTTTTTCAAGACACATTGCTAGACTAGATTGTCAATCGTGCTCGCTTAAAAAAGAAAAAATATGGGCCTCCTTTCTCATGATGTTTCCTATAATTTGATCACTTGAATCACCTTGAGAGGGTTGGAACAACAGAACATCTTGGTCACACTTCAACTAAGTCCAAGGAATAAGACAATATTCAACGGTTTGACGAGGTTAGTGGTGGTTACCATTAGACTCCTCCTCGACTATAAGTTGAAGAAGTCTGGCCTTTGTACGCCTGGTTCACGGAAGTTATGTGGCACCCAGACCTTAGTCCTCTTTTAAGATCCGGGCACCTGCCTTTGTCACAGATGAGGACTACAAAAAAGAAAAAAAGAAAAATGATCTTGTGTTTTTGCCTGATGTTTCAACTCCTCCTCCGCTGTGTCAGAAGTCTGCATACAGTACTGCATGATAAAGCCTGCCAGGCAGTCAGCACCCCTCCTTTTGTACCACTGCACAGTTTGTACTGTACAGGCAAACAACCACTGGCCCTATCCATGTACATCCAGCCAAATAGCTATTGGAGCTTTGGTAGTGTTTGGCAATGGGCTTTCATGTGGAGAAGTGTGGCTCAGGGGTTAGAGGCGGCAGACCCAGAAGCTGAGATCGGTCCTGGACCAGGGTTCAATTCCCCGCTTTGGCGGGTCTTGGGCTAAAAATTCCACGGACTCGATAATTCTCACCCCGGTGCCTCCTCGACTCACGGGTTCACACTCTGCGACTCTGGGCAATAGCTTGCTTAATCTCCACAACGGCCCCTCGTGGCGGGATGCCTGACTTTCACCTTGTGGATACCCTGCTATCTCACAGGGGAATACCAGGACGGGTTCCCTAAGCAAGCACCGGGAAACCCACAGCGGGTAGCTGTGCGCTATATAAGCTCAAACACATTTACATTGGTGCATTATGTGTTCATGCAACTACAGGTAGGATAGAGTTGGAGAATGAAAATCTTGGGGACAGTCTGTGGGCAGTGGCCATGCTGGCTTAAGTTGGAGTTGGTTTATTTTCAAAGTAGAACTCCACTGCCTACTGCAGTGTATCCAATATCATGTGAGAAACTCACTCCACAGTATTGAGTGCACCCAGTGTAACCCACAGTCGCCTGCACAATCCTGCCTCCTGTTGAGTGGTACCAAAATACCATATGACATAAATATGTCCTACACACAGTGGACACAAATGTCACCCTAGTTGGAGTTAATAATAGAAACTCTACCCCCAACGAGACAATATTTTTGTAAATTATATTTAGGATGTAATATTTATGTCAGACAATACGTATATGAATGATATTCTGACTTAAAACCACCCGCTACTTCATCCTAGTCATTATATAAAGAAGTTTGCGAAGCAGACCCACATAGCCACTAAACTGCCATCCACAACAAAAAAACAGCCTACACACAGAAACAAAACAGCACCACACTGACCCGTCAGACAGGCCCATCTGGTGCTGTAAGATTGCCCTATGGAACTCCCTGACTCCAAGTTCACTTTATTGATGATACAGCCCAATATACCTTGATCCATAATTTATACAGGGGTATCTTTATCATTTGCACTGAACTGAACTTTGCAAATCTGTGCAGTTGGGACTTATCAGTCGGGCATTATGAGCTGTTTATTTTTTCAGTGGAGCAATTTTTCACTTTTTCCTGTGTTTTCCGCCTGTTGCATTGTGCAAGACGTGCACAATTTTATGTCCTATTTTTATATTCCTTCTATTGTTTTGCATTTAATTAATGTCTATTAAAGTTCTCATATAATTCTCTAATGCTTGTGAATACACATGAGAACACATAGAAAGTGGACCCCTTCTTCCTGCTCCCTGCAATGGAAAGCTCTAGGTGCCTGAGGAATAAAAGGAGTTAGGATCAATTACAATTTACCAATTTCATTATAAACCATTTGGTCACACAGTGAAGCTCAGAGTCGATTGATGTGATTAAGTATGGATTTATTATGGATTCAAGCTCATATAAATCAATCGCAGAGACATAGTATAAAAATACAGAATCACTAGAGGATATCCGAAATGGCCCAAAAAATGTATTCTCAATAACAGGAAGCAAATGAGGAATTTGGTAGCGGCAATACAAAAAATGAGAAATAAAGGGCCCCATTACGATATCAGGCAGACCGCCACCGACAGGCCGGTGGTGGCAGTCCACACAAGATCCAGAGTATCGGTCCGACCTCTGGAGTACAAATCTGATGGTCAGAGCGGTATGGGCAGGGGAAAAAACCGCCACCTCCGACAGGCTCAAGGAGCCCATTGGGGCCACGGTCAGACCGTAATCCCTGTAATGGGGTGGTGCCTGTGAAGGCACTGCAATAGGGATTACAATGTCCATTTACCTCTGCCTTTACATGGTGGGCTGACAGCCATTTAAAGGCAGACAGAAAGGGACATGGGGGCTCATAGCAGGGCACCTGTCCCCGTGGGCCTCTGCTATGGGGCCAGGTGGCCAAATGTAGTGCCACCCAACACATCCATGCACCATGTGCCAGGCACCACATGGTGCCTAGCACAAGGTGCATGGATGTGCACAGAATGCATTTTTCTAGTGCGGCTTGTGCTATGGCCCTTTTCCTGGGCCGCAGCACAAGCCACACTAGTGATATGCATTTTACGACTGCCTGCACGGCGATCATATTCTAATAGGGAGTGAGGAACTGCCAACTCTTTGTCGGACGGTTCCTGCTCTGAAACAATGGCAGACGGATGCTCGTCTGACTACCATTGTAATTAGGCCCAATGTCTGATGCGTAGATTGAACATTTTGATCCACTTGCCTATACAAGAGGTTGTCAAATAAATCTACTAAACCGTATTCTAACTGGGAATCAAGGAAATCCTATTAAGTCATGGAAGTGCGGAAAGGTGTCAGCATAGCAGAACTTCTGCAGAAGTTTTCAAAGTAAAGAATATTGTATAGATTGAAGCCACGCAACAGAGATTTTGCAAAGAGGTCAATAACTCTTAGAGCCTAAAGAGAAATCTGAATACAGCTGAAGTGCAAATCCCAATTATACCCACCTAAAGAACCTTAGAGACTCTCATTTCAATATCCAATTATTAACCATCTTCAAACAACCAAACTTGGCAACTACAATCAAGATTTCTTTCTTTTCCATTAGAACGTCCTTGAATTCCTCTTGTCTCCTTATTCCGCTCAGACAGTAGTCCTCCTCTCCTTTGTTGGATCTTCTAATCCTTGCCAAAAAAACTCCTCACAAGTCTCACTATCTCTTTCGCACAATGAGCCTTTCTTTAACCATGATCTAATGCAACTGCATCTGAAGAGTAGAGAACAACATTGCATCCAAAGCAAGCATTCTTTTTGATAGTTAAAACATGATGAAATTCAAAAGCTTAAGGCCTTTGGTCAACTTTAGTACAGCAAGCATTTCAGTACACATTTTAAATGCATGATTAAAGATACATATTCAGTTACAATACCGATGTAGAGCACTATTCAAATGGATACATATTTAGTTATAATATAAATGGAGAGTATTATTCAAGAGAATACATAAACATATAAGGAACACAATGGTATTAAAACTGCACAAATGTAGACATATGTGAGAACTGCAGCTTGTTATTACTGTAAAGGAAAACGTTAATATACACACTCATATGGGCTTATTAATTAATTAAATTATTGTGGAGGTGATGCTCCTAAACTTGCTGGCAAACCTATTCCCTCTCTTTTATTTGCGAATTATACGCTGCTTGTTTTAAAATTCCCAATGGGCATTCAGAATGCTTTAAATAGGTTTGCTTCAGCCTGTGAGGACCGGGGCCTTACAAGTAATTGTTCCAAAACGAAGTTCATGGCTTTTAATCTTCATAAATCTTTCAAGGGGAAATTGAGGCTGGGTTCAAACTATTTAGACCAAGCCAAGGTTTTTGATTGCATGGAAGTTACACTTACTGGCAACCTGGCAAAGTCATACCAGATACAAAAGAGCACCCTCACACTCCAGCATGTGGATAGTGCAATAGTAAAGAAAATCTGTTTACTGCCCAATTTACCGAGCAATAGAAATACACCATGCCGAGGGGCGTGGCTTGGACGCCGATCAAGATGGCCGCCTGAGTCCGGAGCTCCCTGCGCCGCGGCGGTGTTTTTCATCTCCCCGCCTCTATCTGCGACTGTTTCGGCTTCCTTTTTGTGGCCCCTACATGCGGATAGCTTCGAGCTGAAGATGTGAGCGCCGGAGTTCATTTTCCAGCAGTTTCTCACCTAGTTCCAGCTTCTCGGTGTATTTGCCTCAGCGCGGCCGCCATTTTGAAGTAGGCGCGATGTGTGCGCGAAGCTGAGGTAACTGCAAACATGCTCTCCTTGTGTTTCCTTATGTTCCTGGACTTTATTATTGACAATTAAATGGCCGCTCTGTCACCGATTGAATGATTCTCTTCATGCTCTTGCTGTTTCCTGGGAGACCCCTACTTCGATGTTCTCCTCACAGGATGTTGCGTTGGCTGTGCTCTTCCCTGATGTCTTACTTCAGCTCTAGTGCGTAACCTACTTCCTTATTGCCGGATTTCTGCTGCAACCTTGTCATTAAATTTTGGCGTATTTGCTGTTTGCGCTCACTGATGACTTTCTGTCAGCACTGGAAGTAGCCTTTCATTTCCTGTTTGCCTCATCTCCATGCCTTGAGACTCTGTTTTTTGCTGTTGTCGCTTAGTGCTTCGGTTGGTCGCTGTCTCTTTCATCTATACATACTGACACCTACCTACAGGACCTTATATTGGAGCGCTTTTTTCTCATCCTTCTCCTGGCACGTTCAGGCTTCTATGGGCAAGCTACGCAACCCAAAGTTTGTCTTTGTTCCCTCGAAGACTCCACCTTCCTCCGCCTCTTCTTCATCAACAGGTCATTCTCCTCTTTCTCCCTCCACAGAACAAATGGCGACATCATCCTCCACTCGCTCTTCTCCATCACAACCTACCTCCAGCAAGTCTTCTCCTCCTGCCTCCCTACCTAAGCGCTTGAAACACGACTCCTCTCCTCCTCCATCCGAGCCATCTCCATCCCCTATATCTATGGAGCTGATTCTTGAGGAGATTCGCGCTTTGCGCCTGTTTGTGGAGGAGACTAATACCAAGATGCAGCATTTTGAGGCTAAATGTCAACTCTGGAGGCCCGTGTTTCTTCTGTGGAACAGCAGGTTCCAGAAATTCAGTCAAATTCTCAACGCATCTCCTCTCTGGAAAAGTCTCTTCTCGCCCTTCAACAACACACTGAAGACTTGGAGAACAGGAACAGGAGGAACAACCTACGCGTTTATGGCCTGCCGGAGGCCCTGGAAGGAGATGATCCTGTCACATTTTTCTCCTCTTTCCTCCTGAAACTACTGGACCTTCCCGCTACTACCTCTCTCAGTATCCAACGAGCCCATAGACTTGGCCCTCGCTCCTCCTCCTCAACCAAACCGCGAGGGGTCATCATCCTTTTCCTTAAGTTTACTGATCTGCTTCTGGTCCTCTCTACAGCTCGAGCAAAGCGCCAGGTGTCCTGGATGGGTCAGAGAGTTTTTCTCTCTCAGGATGTTTCTAATGTTACTGCTGCCAGAAGAAAAGAATTCTTATCTCTTCGTGCTCCTCTGCGCTCTATGGGAGCCAGATATGGCCTCTTTCACCCCTGTACTTTCAAGGTTACCCATCAAAATAACACCTGGACTTTCCAAGATCCGGCTGAACTTAAGAATTTTATTCACATTCAGACCAACGCTGGCATGGACACATCCAATCCCTCTACTGGTTGATTATTTATCTGTTTGGTTTTTTCTCCTTACAGGTTTTTGCTGGAAGTTTTTTCCTCATTGGTTTGATTCTTCTTCCGCTTGATGTGATTAGATAATGTTTGTTGTTTGGGTTTTCTGTTCTACATATATTGTTTGCTTTTGTACTGTTTTCTTCTCTATGACCTTTGTATAACATGTTTCTTTTTCCCTCCCTTAGATTTTTATTCGATAAACCCTCTTGTATCCCTCTTCATATCATACGATTCGTCTTCCTCATATTCCGTCCTGATGCGGTGTGTTGCTCTCCGGCTTAGGAGGCTGTTCTTGTCGAATCCTCCCATACCCCGTCGTCATTTTGTCATCTCCCTTCCCCCTTCAGGTATGTGTTCCTCAGTCATCCGTTTTGGATATGTACTGTCTCTTCTTCTACTTTCTTTCCCCCCTTTTTTTCCTCTCTTTTCCTTTTCCTTGATTTCTCTTACTGTATCTCCTGACTTTCTTTTGTCTAGCTCTTTTCTCTCATTCACTTGTTGTTCCCCTCTATGGCGTTTTTGGTTTTATGCTTTTTCTCTGTTCTCTACACATTTTATTGTTATTTAATTCAAAGTTATTTCATGGAATGTGAAAGGTTTTGTTAGCCCTATTAAACGACAGAGAGTGCTTTCCCATCTAGCCTCTTATACTCCTGACTTAGTTCTTTTACAAGAGACTCACCTTTCTGAGGCGGAGTCTCTTAAATTAAAGAGAGGCTGGGTGGGAACGGTTTTATTTTCTCCTACATCCAATAAGAAGAATGGTGTGGCCATTTTGTGTCACAAGAAGCTCAAATGTAAAGTTCTCTCTCAAGAAAACGATACTGAGGGTCGTTGGGTCTTAGTTAAGTTGTTAATTAATTCTGTATCCTTAACTGTGTTTAATGTATATGGCCCCACCCATCCTGATTGTAATTTTTGGCCTCTGATCACTTCTAAGTGTTTCCAATTTAGTGATTCTCTGTTCATTTTGGGGGGGGATTGTAATCAAATTGTTGACCCGTTCCTTGATCGCAAATCCTCCGCCCGCTTTATTCCCCACAAATCACATACACAATTCCTTGACACTATCTCTAAATCTCACCTTCTTGACTCATGGAGACTGTCCCACCCTGACTCTCTGGACTATTCCTTCTTTTCACCTCCTCATGCCTCTTTCTCTCGGATTGACTACATCTTCCTTTCTCAATCTCTGTCTCAAAATCTTCTTTCCTCATCTATAGAGCCGATAGTTATCTCAGACCATGCTCCCATTGTCACAGTTCTTGATCTTCTTCCTCCCCATCCCAAATCCTCCCGTTGGCGTTTCAATAACTCTCTTCTCCTAGATCCCCTCTTTTCCTCTTCTTTTCTTTCCTTTGCTACGGAATTTTTTCTTCTCAACTCTGACCCCTCTTTACCCCCTCACGTTATTTGGGACTCTTTTAAGGCTACCGCTCGTGGTTTTGTGATTGATTTTGTCTCAAAGAAAAAGAAGTCTTACCTTAAGAAACAGAAAGACCTTCTCTCCCATATCAAATCCCTGGAGCATACATTCTACACCTCTTCTACCAAAACGGTTGTCCCAGACCTTATACGCGCCAAATTTGATTTTAACAAAATTACCACTGATAATGCTTCCTCAATGTTACTTCGCAGCAGTGCCCGATATTATGGAGGTCGCAACAAGTCTGGTAAACTATTGGCCAGCTACCTTAAGTCTCGCAGGGAGCGCAATCTGATTGACTCGATATATTCCACGGATAATCTCCTCTTGCATAAGGAACAGGATATACTAGCCCAATTTCAACAGTTTTACCAATCTCTTTATACTCCTGAGTCCCCCCCTTCGGCTGCCCTTATTCAATCCTACTTTGACAAAATCCCCACCCCCTCTAATTCTCATCTTAAATTCTCTGATCTTGAACTTGACCTTTCTATTACTGAACTAAACAACGCCTTAACATCTCTCACCAAGGGTAAATCTCCGGGTCCGGACGGTTTCTCTGTGGAATTCTATCTACATTTCTCAGATCTTCTTCTTCCTAAACTTCTTTCCCTCTTCCAATCTTTCTTTACCTCTGGCACGGCTGCTGGTACCTTTCACGAGGCTACAATCTGCCTAATTCCTAAAGATGGTCGCGATCCCCAGTTTTGTAAAAATTATCGCCCAATATCCCTTGTTAATGTAGACTATAAATTATTTGCTAAACTCCTTGCCCGACGCTTAGATCCTCTCCTCCCTCATCTCATTGGTAAAGAACAATGTGGATTTGTAAAGGGTAGACTCACTTCGGATAACTCCCGCCTCTTTCTTAATGTTCTCAATAAGGTACCTTCTCTCAACATTTCTCTAGCTGCCATCTCGGTTGATGCTGAGAAGGCTTTTGATAGAGTAGATTGGTCCTTTTTGTTTGCCTCCCTGCGTTGGCATGGTTTTGGTCCTAATTTTATTTCTCTGGTTTCTTTACTTTATTCCTCCCCTAAAGCGTCTGTTTTAGTTAATGGTCTTCTGTCCCCTTATTTTCCTTTGCAGCGTGGCGTCCGTCAGGGCTGTCCTTTGTCCCCTCTACTCTTTGTCCTTGCTTTAGAGCCATTCCTTACGTCTATTAGGAATAACATTTCTATTTCTGGCTTCCCTTACGACAAGACCCATTTGAAACTCTCTGCATATGCGGATGACATCCTTTTGTTTATTTCTGACCCAGACCAATCCATCCCGGCCTTACTTCTTGAATTTAACTCCTTTTCCCAAGTCTCTGGTTACAAGATTAACTCTGATAAAACTGAGATCCTTCCTCACACTAAATTCTGTCTCCCCATCAGTTTTCGTCCACTGGTTTTGCTTGGAATGCATCTAAGATTAAATATCTTGGAATTTGGTTCTCTAACTCCATCTCTTCATCTATTCGACTCAACATGTCTGGTGTATTATCCCGTATTGATAAGTTGTTCTCTTCTTGGAATCCTCTCTTTCTCTCATGGTGGGGTCGGCTGGATTCGATCAAAATGATGATATCCCCCATTCTTATATACATCCTTTCCATGCTCCCCATCCATATCCCTGATATCTATTTTAAACGCATTGACTCTTGTCTCTCTAAGTTTCTCTGGAATCATAAAAAATCGAGAGTGGCTCTAGCTGCTCTTCGTAAACCGAAATCCAATGGCGGAGTCAACTTTCCGGACTTCCGTCTCTATCATAAATCTTTCTCTCTCCGTCAGGCCTCTAATTGGCTTGCTCTTGTGCCCTCTCCTCTTGCTCCTCTTTGGCTCTCTATTGAACGCTCACTCCTTTCTCCTTTCTCCCTGTCTGAAATTGCACATTTCTCTGCTAAGAACTTAACCACTCCTCTACCCCTATTCAAACATACTTCTTCTCTTCTACATGCTTTGGTCCGTCCTGATCCGGTCTCTCGTGAATCCTTTTTGGCTTCCCCTATCTGGTACAATTCGCTTATTCTCCTTAATAATCGTCCTATTTGTTGGACTGCGTGGAGATCAAGGGGTCTGATATGGGTTAACCAACTTTTCGATGGCTTTCTCCCATGTTCTTTTCCCCGATTTCGACTCCTTTTTCACTGTCCCCAGTCTTTTTTCCGCAGATTCACTGTCCTCATGGCCATCATACTTGATGTTTACTACTCACTCCCCTTATCATCCACCTCCGTATCCCATTCCCCACTCCTTCAGATCCTGTCTACTATGCCTAAAGCCTCTCTTATTTATAAATTCTTCTCCTCCCCCAATCCGGCCCGTCCGAAATCTAAATTGGAACTTGCTTGGGAGCTTGATTTGGGCTGTGACTGGTCTATAGCTGTTTGGGACAAAATCTGGGCCAGGTCCTTAAAAATGTCCCGTTCCGCCTCTCTAACTCAATCTATGTTCTTTCTATATCACAGGCTTTATCTCTCTCCTGTTTCTATTTCTCGCTTTTCTCCTGATAAGGACTCTACCTGCTGGACCTGTTCTGCCCCTAATGCTGATCTTTTTCATCTACTTTTTCTGTGCCCTTCTGTTCTCGCACTTTGGGATCAGGTGTGGTCTTATGTCTCTCGTCTATTCTCCATCTCTATTCCATACTCTATCCCTCTTCTCTTTCTAGGTAGTATCTCTGACACCCTTGATATTCCCTCCCGCTCCTCTGGTCTACTAGATCTTATGTTGGCTCTGGCTTTCCAACATATTTCTTCTAATTGGAAGGACCTTTCTAAGCTCTCTATACAATGTTGGTGGAATTCTCTTTGTCAACATCACAGGCTTGATGTTCGTTTTGCTGCTGCCTCCACTCCTACCCTCAATAGGGATTTATTCTGGTTCCCTCTCACAGCGTATCTTGACCGCATGGTTCTGAAATCAAAAGCTATCTCTCCTTTATCCTCTGAGAATTTCAAACCCCCATAAGTGACTCTTTCCCCTTTGTATCTTCTACATTTATATCTCTCTTTCCTATCTTTCAACTACTCCCTACCTTTGGCTTGTTTCGCTCTGTTTACTCTACCTTGTTTCTCTTTGATTTCTTTATCTATCCTTCTCCTAACGCCTCATATTTACCTTTCTCTTCCTTCTTTCCTTTCCTCCCCTTTTTCCTTCTTTTTCTTCTCCTTCCCCTCTTTTTTTTCCCCTGATTCCCTTTAAAATTTTACAAAATGCTTTTTAATTTTTCCTTCTGGTTTCTTATATTTAATTCATGATGATCCTTTATTTTTTCTCTTTTTTGATTCGGTATGACAATGTTCTTTCTATGATCTGTATTTTGTTGTTCATTATACTTTTTTCCTCACTAAAGCATATCAAACACAAAAAAAAAGAAATACACCATGCCCTCTATGGTGCTGAATTATGGGAACTGGAACAAATAAATCAATTAGAGGTTGCAGAAAATACATTTTTAAGATCAATTCGAAACTTACCAACTAACACCACACCAATATAACCAATACACCTTGACCTTCACCTAAAGTCTATCTCTCATTCCGCTGTTTTGAAGGTTCTTGTGTTTTGGATGAGACTAGTAATTCCCAGATCCTGGTTAAAGAAGTAGAGGAAGAATTATTAATCCTTGAAAGACAGGCCAGGTGTCTGGGTTGATTTAAAAAAGGTCAGGCAGTGGCTTTTCAAACTGGGGTTGGGGACTCTGTGGGATGACCCAAAGACCATGGCTAAAAAAATGCCTCCCAGCTCACAAAAAGATACTGAGACTCTATTGAGTTTACATGTACTAATGTCACGGCACCAGGCACTTCAACCAATAGATTCTTACATTTTAAAAATTGTTTTCAGTTTGATGATTACATGGACGAAGTTAAACCCCTCAGGCACAAGCACTTTATATACAATTTAGGATTGGGGCCCTTACCCTGAATACTATGAAAAGTAGCTGGGCAAATGCTACTGTAACCCCAATGTGCCTGGTGTATGGGTCAAGTCCTGAAACAATAGAACATTTTATGTTCACTTGTCCTCACTATGTTCATATTAGAAAAAGGTGGATCATCCCTGCTTGTTGATTGCTGTCATTTACGTGAACTGTAGATGCACTACATGTGTTTAGATCCGACACACCTGGGTGGCTTGTATTTACAATGTCTAGATATTCATTGTATGTTTAGTGGCACAATTCTAGGACGTGAGTTATCTATTTGATCATGTGTATGAATAATGTAGAGAGGTATGATCCAATGTCTAAATCTAGTGAATACTGTAATATCGATGTAACTGAACTTACTTGGTGCTTTCCTTGAAGGACTTTAAATGATCATTTTTAATTGTTTTAGGAGGTCTTAATGAATTTTAGTCAGACAAACATTACATATATTACTTCTTAATGATGTTGAGAATCACAAGGTTTTTATGATGGATATATTCAGGGCTGGATTGGGAACAGAAACCGGCCCTGGCAAACTGCTCAAGTCCCCCCCCCCCCCGGGTGAGGGGGATTGCAGCCGAGCAGTTTGCGAGGGCCGTTTTCGGCCGATTTTGTTACAGGGGGCCGATATTACCGACCCCTGGCAACAAAAACGGCCCCCTACTGGGGAAGCGCCCGGTGCCTGCTATGGCCAGTCCGGCCCTGGATATATTACCGTTTCATTTAAATGTTTTGAATGTATGATGGGCACTGTTTTTATATGTGAATGATCCTTATGATCAAATAAACTGTCTATATATCTACACACTCATAAATGTCGAGATTGCACAGTAGGTGCACTTTCTATTCAAGTGTAAAACATTACAT
The DNA here is from genome assembly GCF_964204655.1 of Triturus cristatus. Classification (NCBI taxonomy): domain Eukaryota; kingdom Metazoa; phylum Chordata; class Amphibia; order Caudata; family Salamandridae; genus Triturus; species Triturus cristatus. Next base: position 682,543,281 of record NC_140587.1, read on the forward strand.
TAATAATCTTACATCACACAAGTACATGAGGCAATATGCGCACATATATATGTGGCCTCATTAAACACGAAAGGGTGGAGCCAAAATGACACTGCTCCACACATGCTGCTTATATATTCTTTTACATTATTACAAATAAAAAGTTTGCGTTTGCGCCTATGTGCACATTTGTGTGTTTTCACGTTTCTACACGTGCAGACGCCTACATTTTTTGGCAGGCGACCAGAAGACGTCAGCTTGATGATAGGAAACTGGCCTCCCCTCTCATGCTATTTAGCTTCTTTTCATTTAGCTCCAAGCTTTTTTCTACTTCACTGTGTTTATGCAAATTAATTTGCTGTTGCTTTAGTCTGGAAGATAATGTACAGTCTCCAGTGTGCAACGAAGACAATAAAAACACATATATTATGAACATTAGGATCAATTACTTTAAAATAAAAATGTCAGCGCCTGCAAGGCTGCATTGGAAATCTCGTTCAGCTCCTTCTACTTCTGCATCAACAAAAGGGTATCTGGAGCACAGGAAACATTAAAAAAAACTGTTAGCGGAAGGCTGTGGTAGCCTCCAGAGAACAGATCCAAAGAGAATCCTTTTGATCTGAGAGTCCAGATCTTTCCATTGCATTTTTATTTTTTACCGAAGACCTAGAGCAGCTTAAGTAGCAGCATCTGAAACCTGCTGTTGGTGAATGTGGCTTTGCATGCAAATTCAATCAAATAACTTGGTATAAACACACACAAATACGACAAAGTAAACAGTATGTTCTTTCTTGCCTTCTAGACTCAAAATAGCAGTTTCTAACGAGCCTTGTATTTTGCCAGCTGGCATATCGCAATTCTCACTGGTAAAGAAAAATAAACAGCATGTTTTACTGGAGGCAGCATAATAAAGAAGTTCCATTTTGTTGGAATGTTTTCTTAGGGAGCTTATGTAAGACAAACTATAGAGGGCATTAACCCATTTCAGAAGCTTGGGTATCCATGTGCTATATGGGCAGATCATACATGTACAACGTGACACTAGTCCAGTGACCTGACATTTGTGGCGCAGAACAAGGTAGGAATAGAAACCTGAGGCTTGATTTAGTCCCTCACTATGAATGTTACTGTAAATTGCAATCTATGCGCACTCGTAATTATAAGTGTTGAGATATATATTATGCAAGACTTATGGGATGAGAATGATAAACAGGCATGTTCGCCTGACAAGAATGCCCAACTGCGTTTACCTTACTTACTAGTATCCTTATGTTTTGATTTTTACCTCAGGCATCATGGTAATGATTCATGTGCGAAGAGGCCAGACTACAGAATCAGACTAGTTAATGCATGTTTTAGACACATGGGGGCCAGATTTACTAACATTTGATGCAACAGAGTGAGACAACTTTCTATGCTGTGCTACATCAAATGCAGAGACAAGGAATGTGCCATATTTGCTAAGATATTGCACATTCCTGCTCCCTCACTGCGCTGCCGCACCTAGTGCTGCCTAGCACAAATGAAAGTACCCCTGCGCCATGGTGCAAGGGTTCCTGCTTTACAAGCAGGATTGTTAATGTGGAAGGAGGGACACCTTCCAGCACAAAAGCAATCCTCAGAGGCATTTCCTCTTTATTTGCATACTAGAAAGAGGAAATAACTAAGGCAAGTAAACATATGACTCCTCGCTACACCTCTGTTGGGATGGCGTAGCATTTTGATGCAATCCCAGTTCAACTACCCTGGGATTGCACCATAATCCATGGCTGGATGCGTGGGAAAGCCCACACTCCGCCCATGGAATGCCTACCCAAAGCAGAGTAACACAATGCAGAGATTTGAGCTGTCTTGCTTTTCTCTGGATTTACTAAGCTGCATGGCTCAGCGAATCTCACTGACACCCATGCGTTGCCTTGCGTCACCGTGTGTGACACAAGGACTTTGTAAATCAGGCCCAGGGACACTAAATGATTTGGCCAGAATCACAGGATCTTATGCTGAAGTGAGGTCCCAAACATTGGTACCCCAGTTTCAAGGTGGCAATTCTAGCTGTCAAGCCATAGACCCTCCTAAGAGTAGCCTGTGTGGTACATGCATGGTGTGCATGAGTGAGACAGCAGTGACCAGAGTGATTCCTTCTGATTATCCCCGGCATGGTCTTGCAGAAGATGGAGCTGAGCACAGGGCCCGATTCACAGAACTAACTTAAGACAAAATCCTAAACTTACTACCATTTTGGTATTCACAGAAGGCACTTACTCATTTTGGTATTCACAGAAGGCACTTACTCATTTCGGTATTCACAGAAGTTAGGGGGCCCGATTCACAGAACTAACTTAACACAAAATCCTAAACTTACTACCATTTTGGTATTCACAGAAGGCACTTACTCATTTTGGTATTCACAGAAGGCACTTACTCATTTCGGTATTCACAGAAGTTAGGAGTCCTAACTTTAGGACTCCTAAATGCCTTCTGTGAATACCGAAAGTCTTAAAATTAAGATTTTTCTCAGTTTAGTAGTAGTATAGTTAGGACTCCTAACTTTAGGACTCCTAAATGCCTTCTGTGAATACCGAAAGTCTTAAAATTAGGATTTTTCTCAATTTAGTAGTCCTAAATTTAGGACTCCTAACTTTAGGACTCCTAAATGCCTTCTGTGAATACCGAAAGTCTTAAAATTAGGATTTTTCTCAGTTTAGTAGTAGTATAGTTAGGACTCCTAACTTTAGGACTCCTAAATGCCTTCTGTGAATACCGAAAGTCTTAAAATTAGGATTTTTCTCAATTTAGTAGTCCTAAATTTAGGACTCCTAAATGCCTTCTGTGAATACCGAAAGCCTTAAAATTAGGATTTTTCTCAGTTTAGTAGTTGTAAAGTTAGGAGTCCTAACCTTAGGACTCCTAAACTGAGAAAAATCCTAATTTTAAGGCTTTCGGTATTCACAGAAGGCATTTAGGAGTCCTAAAGTTAGGAGTCCTAAATTTAGGACTACTAAATTAAGAAAAATCCTAATTTTAAGACTTTCGGTATTCACAGAAGGCATTTAGGAGTCCTAAAGTTAGGAGTCCTAACTATACTACTACTAAACTGAGAAAAATCCTAATTTTAAGACTTTCGGTATTCACAGAAGGCATTTAGGAGTCCTAAAGTTAGGACTCCTAACTTCTGTGAATACCGAAATGAGTAAGTGCCTTCTGTGAATACCAAAATGGTAGTAAGTTTAGGATTTTGTCTTAAGTTAGTTCTGTGAATCGGGCCCATGGAGTGTATTGCTGACATTCCTGTAGCTGGAATATCTAGACACTGAATAAAGGGAAGAGGAAACAGGGCTCCTTTAGATATTCAATGAGGCCTTTTGTTAGCAAGGAGCTGCTGATTAGTCTTCCTGAGCACTGCCATTGGGTGGATGGTTGTATTAGTAAGCATGTTTATTGTATTGGGATAATTAAAATCATCACAAGTTCTGAAATAGAAACATTACAAGTTTCCCAACAGTTAAAACACTATGCCTATGCAAGTACTTAAAAAACATATTCTGATGGTACATAACAACTTTCAAATAGAAACATAACATTTGTTATATATCAAATCTATGCTTAATAAAAATAATTAAAGTTTTTAAATGACTCAAGCGATGATTAAGAAAGTTGAGAACCTTTCCAGAAAATGACTTGGAGGAATTTAGCAGCACGGCATAGTTCTGATATGATCCCCAGACTTAGGAAATATTTTATTGTTTTTGTGCATAGTGCAATCCTATTAGCAAGAAAAATGTGTTCAATAAAAGTTTACCTCTCAGCCCCTGGCAACAGCATAGGAGAGGAATTATCTTCATTTTCATATTCACAGAGTCTGCATCTTTGATTAATAAGGGGTTTGATCAGGCTAAGATGATCTATATTATTTTATAGGCTATAACATAAACCTTATACAGGTCAGATATATTTTATTACCTTGATTTGTGTATTGGCTTCATTAAATAGTTTTGAGCAGTGTAAGAAATTGGATTGTTATTTGAGGTTGATGAATATCCATCTCAAGGAAAGATCACAACTGAGACCATTGTGGAGCCCGCAAAGTCACTAAATTAGCTGAGCTCAATCTCCTGGTAGCTATGGCACAGAGCAAATAGGTGTCAAGTAATAAAGTAAAAATGAAAAACAGTAACACTCCCAAACTGAATTAGAAAAATAAATAATATTTAATAAACAATATGAGACCAAAATTACAAAACTCTTTAAGGGGGCCCATAGATATGAATTGTCAAGCATTTAGGTAGTAATAGCACCAAGAAGCACAAAGATAGTCAATGGTCATTGTAGATCATGACCTAAGCGCAGTTTGAGGCCGACCAGGATGGAGCACTTGTTGGATACACCAACCAGGGTCATCCTGGTAAAATATTTTTTCTTTGCACTTTAGTCCTTAAAGCACACTTCTAAATCCCCCCAGGAACTAATGGGAGGCACTTATATATTCACAGGGTGTCAGGCAGAGGCCATCAGAAGGGTCCAGTCCAGGTCCATTTTGAACAGATCCAGTGAATGAGAGGTTGCTTCTAGCTTGTTGCATCCCTGTAGCTTGAACAGCAGGTCAGCCAATTACCCTTGGAGTCCACTTCTTTGCCCGGGGTACAAGAGGGAGCAGTAGGTTCCTTAAGGGCTCCTCCAAAGTCACTAGCAGCAGTTCTTGTCCTCTTTATTTCTTCCTTAGGTCCAGATGTATTCTACGTGGGTGTCTGGAGATGCCCCATTCATGCCTGACGCAGCCTAGTTGGTGGAAATGACTACTGGGCCTGCCCTAGCCAATGGAGTAAAAGTTCCCAGGGTCAACATTAACCACTTTGGGAATTTTCAAAATGGTGAAAGTATTTGGCAACACTAAACTTGGGCTCTGTGCGCTGGGGTGCAGTCCAGGAATATATTATGGTAAATCCAGTGTCCTCCCACATCTTTTACTGAATCCAGTTTTACACAGGCACTGTACTCTCAATAAATCCAGAGACAGAAATCTAGTAGTTGTAGAAACTAGATAGAGGCTACAGAAGAATTATTTTGGCTTCCTGTTCCTGTCCTTTCAAGTGCACCACAAGTGTTATATGTAAAACCTAGAGACAGAGATCTGGTAGGATCAAGCAGGATCCTTTAGTAACCTAACAGTGGATACAGAACGTTGGCATCAGTACTTTCTGGTTGGTGGAAGGATGTCCACAGCCAGGCAGATCCCACTGCTCTCATCAAGGTGGGTGATTCAACTCACCATATAACCAGTACTCATCCTTGGGCAGCTTGGCACTGATCAGTCAGGCTTTACTCAGAGGCAGTGTGTAAAGGAAAAGCAGAGTAGTCACTCGCGATACACTGAGCATCCAGTGGTGGCTGGTGACATTTGAAAGTGGTGAGCGTAAAACAATGGGCCTACTGTAATGTTGCGGGGGTTCTGGGGGTTCTCCCCGTGAAAAATTTGAAAAAAGAGTGGGAAAATGGTGCATTGTAAAGCCAATTTGAGATAGCAGGAAGGTTAATAAAGCAATTGTGAATCTGTTCTAGCAAAGACAGTGAATGGCTCAGCTGTGGTAGAGTTCTTCCTTTTATTTGTTAATTTGCCCACATATAGTCTCATACATTCCCAGTACCATCACTATCTTTTGTCTCCATCTATTCACCTTTCTTGCCATCCGTCCATCCCTCTTTCTCTCCATCACCCATCCATCTTTTCATCTCTCCCGTCCTTCCTTCCATCTCTCCTTTTCTCCCAGATCTCTGCTCCGGACCCTTGAACTCGCTAGTTATGCTGTGAACTATGTAAAATAAATATTTTGAACAAGAGATCCGCTAGGACACAACACAGCGACTTCCCAAAATGCACAACATGCCAGACTGGGTATCAAGTTCAGGTACAATTTAACACCTACACAGCAGTTTCTTTTGGGGGGCCAGGTAAGAATGGGTTTTAAAAACTGTGGTGACCTTTTAAAAAGCAGTAAAGTTTTGACATCAGCCATAAGTCTGCACTTCGTAAGTCAGGTCTCGTAGTGCACAGTGGCGAGTGCAGAAAGGCGCCATTGTGTGTGTGCACAGACGTGTAGGCCTATGCGTTATTACAAATGCAGCGTAGAACCCAGCAAGTCTTCATTAACAACCACTTTTCAAGACGCTTGAATAATAATAAAAACAAATCTTTTACAGTCACTTTTCTTTTCTTTTCCTCCCACAAGCACAACTAATTAACCCACTCGTTGCCAGGGGAGTACAAGTTTGCCGTATGCGATCTCTTTGTGTTTTTTGTGTTTGGCTAGGCTTTCATCTCAGGGATTCCCTTTATGGCGAAAGGAATCCATACAACCCCACCCCCCTCACTAATTTGCTGATCCCACTACAAGGGAATGATTATCCGTCAGCTTCCTCCCTCCTCCACCCCCTGCAAACACCCTCATACCCAGAGAAGAGAGGCACATGGGAAAATCACGTTTTAATCACTTTTGTTTAGGGTCACAGGGTGACAGTATTTTTCTCAACAGAGCTGAGTCTTTCATGTTTCGCAGCGTAACCGCCGCATGCCAACCACTAAAACAGAAGGCCAACTCACACATGAATACATGGTTCAGCACAGGCCCACTTCCCCAGACTGTACATTTCTGTTACCAGGGTTTCCATGTCAAACTTGTAGCGTTTGTGTGAAATATGTACCCGCGACAAACGGCCACAGCATATTGAGTCACGGGGGAGGCGGGAGGCTTTATTTAGGAATACCAAGGAATTGGTAGAAAGTTAAGAAAGTGTGAACAGAAAAGGGCAAGGCACGTGGAAAAAATGAAAATGTGCCTGTTTCTCTTTGAAAAACGGCAACGTTTCACTGTGATGCCGCAAACCTGTAAAGTGCTTCATTTTTGCAGCCTAACCAGACCCCCAAGCTTCAAAACCAATCGTCAGGATAACATACCATGCGCAGTGACAGAGGCTTGAAACACGATTCTCGTACATAATGTTTTTCTGGGCACTGTCGATTGCAGCCAGCATGCATTACGCCTAAACTCGGAGACATGACTGCTGCACTTTCAGATGCCGAGGATGGGGGTCAGTGCACAATTCCAAACAATCCGAAGCTTGCTTGGCGGAGAATTCTTGCTCGTGAGGAATTTAAGCAATTATGCAGCCTTCATCTTAATCTCTGTGCTTCATGTAACTCCCTGCTTCGTTCAGGCTGAACTGAACTAGATGTGAGAAGGTCAGGAAATCACGAGAGGGGTTTTATCCAACACACATGATCACTTTCTAAACCCATCTTGAGAAAATCATCGCTCTCACCCTGCCGGGGGCTGTGGCGCATCTTTGGAGAGCACATGTTATCTTGAAAAGATATAATGTGACCCAGACTTACAACAGAGAGGACATTTCTCCAGCACTGCGAGTAACGAAGTGGTATTTATTTGCATAAATTGATGAATTCACATACTGACTTTTAATTACAGATTAAATTACAGTCGCGGCCGGCATTACGGGTGGGGGGGTGGAAATGGGGTCGTCAGGTGGGGTATGGGGGGAGGCGGGAGGGGTTTAATAATTATTAACTTACTTCAAAATATAAATAAAACTTTTAACTTACTGAGCTTCTGGATGGGTCCGACGACTTCAGACTCCCGCCGTCCGGTCCTGCGCTAATTCCTGCAGCTCCTCGTCAACTGGAAAGGCCGCCTCGCTCCTCGTCAACCGGAAAGGCCGCCTCCCTCCACCAATCTCAATGCTGGTGAGGCGCTGGGGAGAGCGCCCCAGCCGCGCCATTTTCTCCCGTATAGGGAAAAAGGGAGAGTGGGCGGTCGTGCTAGAGGGCAGGGGGGGAGTGGCTTACCCACTGTTGTGGGTATTGACTGTTTGGTAGGCTCAGGGCCGACGGCCAAACAGTCAGTATCTACAACAGTGGGTAAGCCACTCCCCCCTGCCCTCGAGCAGGACCCGCCCACGCTCCCGCCCCCAACCAAGCACAGAGGCACTTCTGCTTTCTCGCAATGCGAGAAGGCAGAAACATAAATGGTCGTTTTTTTACCATTTATGTTTCTGCCTTTCTCGCACCGCGAGAAAGCAGCGGGGCAACGCCCCAACGCCCTAATGGAGGAGCCGCCACTGTGAGCATCACAAGAGAGACTTCACACAGGATGTATGTAAGTAACGTTTATATTCAACATATATTCAATCATTACAAAGTGAAAATCTTATACTTTTGGGCATAAAACACATTTGGAAATACTACTAGTGATACTAGGCCCACTCATATTGTTATGATATCAATAGTATGCAAACTGGGGACAATTCCTAATCGAACCCCCCAACAGAGAGAAAGAGCACCCTTATGTGATGCGACATGCTGTCCACCACAGGTTCCTCTGTCAGTGCGCCCACTGATTGCAGCCCTCTGGTGTTGGAAAGGGGGTCCTATGGACCCCCCAGATATCCCCTTGAAGGCGGGTGCAGTCACTCACTGAACCCGCCTGCAAGAGAGTCTCTAACCTCTTTGAAAAGTACAGTACTGACCAGCATCCTTTGCTTCCAAACTGCAGCAAGACAGACAGCCATTTACTGCACTTTTTTGATAAGGCACCCCTTTTTTCATTCTGACATTTAGCACTCTCCACCATCTGTAAATTTTAGTTTTTGCACCTTTTTGCCTCCATCACTTGTTTGTTCCTTTTTCGGATACTCACCCACATTTTGGTATTTTTTAAATATGCCTGCAAAAAAAAACTAGCTTCACTGATAAAGACTTGACAGTCATGGTGGATGAAATCATTAGAGTAGAGCCACATATTGTTTGGTCCCAAGTCCAGGAGACTCCTCTGAGTAGGAAAATAGAAATACCCTGCGCACACAGGGAGACATTAGGAAGAGGTGGAACGACCTCAGGCTGAGGGTCCATACCAACTACAACAGCCACCACTTGGACACTTTGGGGCAGATTTATGTTTCCTGGTGCATCCCTGCAAATCAGCAAGGATGCGCCAGGAATGATGCGTCACGCACGTTTACCCTTGCGCCACACATGATGCGCCGCATTTACAATGCGGCGCATCATGGCGCAGGAATAAACAGATGCGTGACGCATCCGATGGCGTAAGGTTGGCGTAGTGCTTCAGTTGCGTCGCAAGCGCGACGCAACTCCAGCACTTTTCCAACCTACCCTATCCCTAACATGGTGCGTCAAGCCTTACGCCTGCTTCAAGCAGGCGCAGGGTTTTGGCGCATCAGCGTTGGGAAAGTGACTCAGTCAAATCTTATAGATTTGACTGAGTCACTTTTCAGGGGCGTTCCTGCGACGGAACGCCCCCCCTCTGTCGACACGCCCACGTGAAACCTGACGCAGGTTTTACGTGGCGCAGGGCTTTACATCGTGACGCATCTCCATAGATGCGTCACGATGTAAATATGGCGCAACTTGGCGCAGGGTTTACACCGCCGCTGCGTCACAAAAGTGACGAAACGGCAGCGTAAAAGTGGCGCATCTCCAATATTGATCTGCCCCTAAGAGAATTGGAGGTGGCCCTCCCAGTGCACCATTACAAGTCTTACCCTGGGAGGATAAGGTCTTGGCCATCCTGCATACTGAGGGCTTGTCACTAATTGAGAGGGGGTAGACTCTGATAAGTTACACTTCAATAACTGTCATAATATCTCAATGTCCTGTTTGCTCTCAACTCTGCTTTCCCTATTCGGTTCTCTATCTACTTTACTAACATTTCTACTCAAAGTATCTGAGATATTGATTTGTCTGTGGCAATGTGCATTGCTGCATATAAGAACACATGTATCTAACTTCAGGAGATGCCACACGTTGCAATGCTGTCTGTAAGTGCATTTCCATTAACATATCTATCCAGGACCCATAATATGTGATAAAATGCAAATGTATGGTCTATTCCAAAATGCATTTTGCCACAACTACGGTATACTAATTGCTTGTCAAGTGTTGCTAAAGTCCCATTGAAGTGACTACAACTATCATGAGGCCTTCTCTAACCCAGAGGCCAATCTGATTTGGCACCTTATCACTTGTCTCCCATGTTACAACTGATGTTAACTTAGCATGCAGATTACCATTTGTCAAGTGTTGCGAAAGTGGCATTGAAAAGCAGTCACTTCTACCATGAGGCCCTGTGACTGAAACTCTAACTAAGATGCGGCACTCCTTTTGCACGTTCTCACTTGTCTCCCATATTACAACTGATGTTAACTTATATTGCAATACAATGTTAAGTATTGCTAAAGTGACATTAAGAAGCTACCACTACTACCATGAGACCCTGCGGCTGGAACTCTAACCAAGATACCATACGCCTCTTACCCCTTCCCACTTGTCTCCAATATTACAACTGATTTTAACTCATCATGGACTGTGCAATGTATAGACTATGTTCCACACAGATATACGTATGAATACTTTGTTTGAAGGTATCCTGGACCCATCATCTCTAACCGATGATGGCATCAGTGACACCATAACTATGGTGTACCCCTAATCAATGTGAGCCGTGAAGGAAATACAGCTGATTAGCAGTGCCAGGTGACCCCTGACTCTGCACTTCTCACATGATGAATAATGCTAAATACAAAACCAAGATGGATGTTTGCCTGTATTAGACACAACTAGGCCTTGGAATGGAACACAACTCATGTTAAGACCACATTGTAATTGTAGGAGTGTTGGAGATATTATGTCTACCCCTAAAGCCAAAATGGCAGATATCTGCACAGCGTAAGAGCTGATGTAATCTACTACATCTATTGAATGCCTATAAATGTCTAGTAACCAACTTCAACTCCATGCAAATAGTTGGCAATACTAATATCTATCTTTTTTGTTCCATTCTAGGTCCCCATTTACCTTGACACAAACAACGTGGATGTAGATACTTCACTTCCAACATTAACAATGTTCTCTATCTCTCAACAGGTCCATCCGCCACTGCACCTGCACAGAGGTTGGAAACCGAACAGAGTACCTCTCCCCCATAGGACAAAGCCCTCAGTGATGACAACCCTCCAGAACAGGTGGACTTGGATGATCGTTCTGGCCCATCTGGTCAGCATGGGCAGACCCCAGCAATTGTTTCCACCAACACATACAGTCCGGGAGGTGCCGTTATGGCCTTCGCTAAATGTTTCATAAATACGGTTTGATGCTTTGAGCAGAATAAAAGCCATGCTTTTACAGAAGTCTGTGCCCTTAACCTCCGCTCGAGAGACTTTTGATCTCCAGATCACAAGGTCTCCAGCAGAGATACAGGCACTCATATGTACGAACTGCCCCTTCCATTTTGCAGAAATGGTCATTCTTATCTTTAACATGTCTGATATGACAGGCATCGTCCACCTATTTAAGACCATAGGTTTTGGACTATTAAGCACCTTTCAGTAGGTCCTCGGAGTTATACCAAACTTTATACACTCCGTATTTGAAGCATTTTTGGAGGACTGCCGCTGATCCTGTTTTTAATAGCAGGTATCCTGATTGTTATTTTTCTGCTACGCAATGGACGTCCCAGTCACTAAGGTGATGGAAAAGGTACTCCAGGAGCGTAAATACCAAGATCGCATGGTACAACATCTAGGCACACCTCGCCTGAGAGAACTAAGTGCGTCTTGGTTCTAGCTTGAGACCCTAATAGATGAGGTCCTTATCCTGTATTCTCAGTTCTGTGGCTCACCAGAGGAACAGGTAACTATTTTGAATATAGTTATTCACTCTGTTCAACTTCTTCCTTTCTGTTCCCCTAGGCTACATAAAATGTGGCCCTGAATACAGTAGCTACAATGAGTTCTGAAGTAACATCATGGCCATGTCTGTTTACTGTAAGAAGCATTTGAGAATGATGTTATCCAAGTTTATCGTCCCACTTATCACTCAGACTTTGGAAAACAGTTGTCTAGAATGGCCAGGCGTTTTACTTTTCTGTATTGCATTGGATATAAATGTGAGGTTCATGTGGGAAAAGTAGTCTCAGCCTGCAGAGAGCAAGGCCTGAGATTGATATGCGGGCAGTCTGAGCCATGGCCCAGCCTGGGTCAGAGTTACTGTGGCAGGAGAACTGGTGGACAAAGTAATGTCCGTGTAGACCTGCTGATCCATGGATGTTCTCAGAAAGAGTGATTTGTACCCCTAGTAGCCATGATAGCTGTTATATGGATCATAAGAGGCATGGTGACTATGGTGATCCCCTGACCTGAGTCTTCTTTCCATTGACACAGGGCCTTATTACTATGAGGATCAGATGACTTTCCGAGCCCCATCGCAGTTTCAGTTCTGACCTCCGCATTACAATGCATGTGGTCAAAACTGAAACTGGCTGGTCATTCTGGCTGGATTCCTCGGTGAGTCAAAGACTGGCACCTAATCCTAATGGACAATGTTTCCGCCTTTGGGATTAGGATGCTCGGTTTCTGACAGGCTTTCCATGCCAGGCTTTCTGACATTAAAAGCCTGTTGGAAAGGGAATTTGGGGCCCCCAGCAGGGCCCCCTTCTCCCTGCAGCCTCCGGTTGGGGGCCGAGGGCGCACCTATGGTGCCCCCCTGTTTTTTTTTCAGTTCAATTTACGTTTATTTAGACCATTGGTCCTCAAACCTTACATATATAATTAAAATACATCTAAAATTGCATAACCTTAAATACACTAAACACATCTTAAAACACATACAATTAATACACCCTCCATTAATTAATTAATTCTTGGTGGCTTAAAACTCATTTAAAACCAATAAGAAGAAGTGCCTTCACTCTTTGCATGAACTTCCCAATAGCAACAGCAATGTCTAAGTGGCTCATTTCAGTCACCAACGTTACAGCCTGGGCCCTAGATATTATCTCATATTTCCTAAAAATCGGTCTTAAAAGCATAATTCGAATATCAAAAAACTTCTGGCAATCTATTAAAATATGTAACAAGTCACATGAAGTGCTCAAAGTGCAAATACATCTTCCCATCTTATCAATCGTTGAACTTTTTACCACATTATTTACATAACACGGGTTTACCCCAATTCTTACCCTTAAAACCTCTCTTCGCAAACGGCAATCGGGTAACCTGTCAACGTGGGGAAAGCATTGTTCATTTTTCCATGCCATAGTCATAAAGTGTACTGAGGTTTTATTCGCAAGGTAGTTTTGATCCTGTGCCTGCGATATTTCGTTCCCCAACATCCTAAGTACCTTCTTATCACAATTAATCATATAAGTGATGGGGCACAGTTTGACCTTCATCGTACAACATAGTTTCGTCATGATAGCTCTAGACTCTTTTGCCCATTTTAATTCACTGTTCTGAATTTTGTTTTTACACCATTGTGATATTTTGGTGTTCTCACCTACTCCTAGGCGTTGCCAAAAACGGCGAAGAGCCATACTGGCTAGAATGCCCCATGAGGTCAGTCCTAATTCAAGTCTTATGGCCCTTACCATTGCCGACAAGGAGAGTGAGAATAGGTTTTTTAAACATTTGCCTTCCTCAATATCCCAGCCCTGTTTGCCGCTTAAGTATAGAAGTTTTGCGCCATACAGAAACTGTGGAGGTACCATGGCAGAGTAAGCTTTTAACACTGGTCTATCTGACATCGCACCGTAGGTTTTGTTAAACAATTTCAAACCGCTAATTTATGCTGATGTTCTTAATTTTAACGCATCTAGATGGTATGCCATTTCAAATTTCTTTCAATCCACGTTCCCAGATACCTATATTCTGTGACTGTTTCTACTTTCTCGGTCCCCAAAAGCCATACAAACCCAGCTTTCCTTCAGCCAAATCTCAAGGCTTTAGTCTTGTACATATTAACCACAAGTTTTTTTTTGGAGCAATAATCGTTAAATATCTTTCGTTTCCTCTGCAGGCCAATTTCTGTCTGATCCATGATCACCAGGTCGTCCGCATTGAGCAAACATGCAATATGCTTACCATCTTGTTTTGGGCTTGCCCAGTTGGCGGTCTCTAGGGTCGATGGCAAATCTGCCAAGAACAAGGAAAACAGCAGGGGGGCCAATACGCAACCCTGTCGCAATCCATTTCCAATCTCAATCTTCCTGGTTAAACTTCCATCCACATCTACAATTATCTGGGCCCAATTCTTTGTGTGGACCATTTGAACCAGACTTAGCAAATCTTTTGGGATACCATAGCTAATTAGGGCCTCCCACAATAGCTACCGGTCCACCAGATCAAAAGCTGCACGGAAGTCCACAAAACAACAAAATAAATTTCCCCGCTGTTCGATCGACTTCCGCGCTATGGACCAGAGAGCAAAACAGTGGTCAATTTTGGAATGGCCCACTTTAAAACCCCCCTGCTCTGGGGGTATAATCTGATTTTCCTCCGTCCACTCTTTAAGTAGTCCCAAAATGACTTTTGCAAAAACGTTCTCCCCTACAGCTAGGAGATTTATCAACCTATAGTTCTTCGGTAATTTCCGATCGCCCTTCTTATGAATTAGTCTTATAATTGCACCCCTCCAACTTTATGGTACAAATCCTGTCTCCAAGATCACTTGGTACATCTTTGCGAAAAACTCTGCCCACCATTCTGGTCTAGTCTTTATTATTACTGCTGGAAGATTGTCTGAGCAAGCAGCACGGGTGAGGTTCAAATTTGCTATTATTTTCTTTATATAACTGGAGGAAAATTGTTCTTTTAGGTCGTCCCTCACCAGTGGCCATGCTGGCATCTCAGCCTTATTGGCCAGTTCCCATATATCTCTCCCAGGTAACCCACCCAGTCGTCCTCAGGGACCATACAGTCGAGGGATCCTGCTTTTCTACCCGCACTTTCTTGGTCCAATTTCCCAAAACATTTTACATCTCTGGTTTCAATTACCTCCAACATATTTGCCCAGCAGTTATCTTTATAAATTCTTTTTTTATTTCTAATTAATGTTTTATATCTTACCCTGAGTGACTGGAGGGACTGAGCTATTTCCACATTAAACCTACCCCTTAGCCTTCTTTCCTTCTGCCTGATCTGAGCCTTTGCTACTCGGCATTCATCATCAAACCAGGCATGCATATTTTTATTAGCTCTCTGGCTTCCAAGCCCTGACTTTCTTGGTTTACATTTTATCTTTAGGGTGTCCACTATCTTACTTATAATGGTTTCGAACCAGATGCTTCCATTTCTAGAATGGATTTCTTCTACCGGGATCGTCAGCTGGGTTTGTTTTAATTTCTCAATGTGTTCCTCTGTTATCCTGGTTGCCCCCCTGTTAATCCCTGCACCACGTGGCAGGCACCAGAATCCCACATTTCTCAATGTGCCCCCACAGCCGGTCGCTCCTACCTCACTGCTCTGCCGCCTGCCTGCCTGGCGCCTGCCTACCGCTGGGACTGCCGCCACTCACCTTCTCTTCGCCGCTGCCTTCTGCCTGCTAGCTCGTAGGTGCCGCCTGCCACTCTGCGCCTGCCGCTGCTGCCCCTTCCTCGGCCGCTGACCACCGCCGCTGCCCGGTCACTTCCCCTCCGTTTTCGCACCGTTTTCCTGCCGCCGCTGCCCCGGTCTCCTGCCTCCTGCTCCCGCCTCCGCCTGCAGTCCCGCCTCCCCTCCCTGCCCATTGGCCACCCCGCTCCCGCCTCCCAGGTGACCCTCCCTCCCGGCTCCTGATTTAAGGGGACCGTGACGGGCTGGTCAGTGTGACCCCCTGTGCCCCCACAGCCGGTCGCTCCTACCTCACTGCTCTGCCGCCTGCCTGCCTGGCGCCTGCCTACCGCTGGGACTGCCGCCACTCACCTTCTCTTCGCCGCTGCCTTCTGCCTGCTAGCTCGTAGGTGCCGCCTGCCACTCTGCGCCTGCCGCTGCTGCCCCTTCCTCGGCCGCTGACCACCGCCGCTGCCCGGTCACTTCCCCTCCGTTTTCGTGCCGTTTTCCTGCCGCCGCTGCCCCGGTCTCCTGCCTCCTGCTCCCGCCTCCGCCTGCAGTCCCGCCTCCCCTCCCTGCCCATTGGCCACCCCGCTCCCGCCTCCCAGGTGACCCTCCCTCCCGGCTCCTGATTTAAGGGGACCGTGACGGGCTGGTCAGTGTGACCCCCTGTGCCCCCACAGCCGGTCGCTCCTACCTCACTGCTCTGCCGCCTGCCTGCCTGGCGCCTGCCTACCGCTGGGACTGCCGCCACTCACCTTCTCTTCGCCGCTGCCTTCTGCCTGCTAGCTCGTAGGTGCCGCCTGCCACTCTGTGCCTGCCGCTGCTGCCCCTTCCTCGGCCGCTGACCACCGCCGCTGCCCGGTCACTTCCCCTCCGTTTTCGCGCCGTTTTCCTGCCGCCGCTGCCCCGGTCTCCTGCCTCCTGCTCCCGCCTCCGCCTGCAGTCCCGCCTCCCCTCCCTGCCCATTGGCCACCCCGCTCCCGCCTCCCAGGTGACCCTCCCTCCCGGCTCCTGATTAAGGGGACCGTGACGGGCTGGTCAGTGTGACCCCCTGTGCCCCCACAGCCGGTCGCTCCTACCTCACTGCTCTGCCGCCTGCCTGCCTGGTGCCTGCCTACCGCTGGGACTGCCGCCACTCACCTTCTCTTCGCCGCTGCCTTCTGCCTGCTAGCTCGTAGGTGCCGCCTGCCACTCTGCGCCTGCCGCTGCTGCCCCTTCCTCGGCCGCTGACCACCGCCGCTGCCCGGTCACCTCCCCTCCGTTTTCGCGCCGTTTTCCTGCCGCCGCTGCCCCGGTCTCCTGCCTCCTGCTCCCGCCTCCGCCTGCAGTCCCGCCTCCCCTCCCTGCCCATTGGCCCCCCCGCTCCCGCCTCCCAGGTGACCCTCCCTCCCGGCTCCTGATTTATGACGCCCTCTCAGTGACCGCGCAGCGGACGCGCGCAGCGGGAGCGCCGAATGAGCGCCAAAGGTAAGCCCGTCTGCGCCCGTCCGCGCCTGGACCGCGCCCAGCGCCAGACCCCCTGGCCCCCGCGCCCGTCAGCCCCCTCGCAGGACCTACGACTTCGCAACGCTCATCGCACTCAAAACCGCCCGAGCCCCCGGATGCTACCGAGCGTCCCCGCGACGCACCCATGGACCCTTCGCCTGCCGTTCCTGCAACTTCTCCTGCCTCCAAACAAGCACCACGCCCACCAAGACGGACAACAGCAACCACCTGAAGTGCATCCTGCTCAACACCCGCTCCGTCCACAGACACGCCGTGGAACTCTGGAACCTCCTCGACACAGCATCTCCAGACGTCGCCTTCCTCACAGAAACCTGGATGAACGACTCTTCAGCCCCCGACATCGCCATAGCCATCCCGGACGGCTACAAGATCATCAGGAAGGATCGCGTCAACCAGACCGGAGGAGGCATCGCCATCGTACACAAGAGCACCATTCGCATCTCGACTGACTCCATCGACGTATTCAACGCCGCCGAATACCTGCACTTCCAGATCCACACCGACCCCAAGACTACCCTCAGAGGCACCCTCGTCTACAGACCCCCAGGACCACGCGCACAATTCTGCGAGGACATCGCAGACTTCATCAGCCCTCACGCCCTCCCCTCCGCCGACTACATCCTCCTCGGGGACCTCAACTTCCACCTGGAGAACAACAATGACCGCAACACCACCGCCCTGCTGGATAACCTCGCCAACCTCGGACTCAAGCAACTGGTCAACACCCCCACCCACTACGCCGGCCACACGCTCGACCCACTCTTCTCGTCCAGCAAGCACGTCACCTTCAGCCACTCCACCGGACTTCACTGGACCGACCACAGCTGCATCCACTTCAGCTTCAGAAAGAACACGGTCCACCATCACCCGAAGCAGGCTCCCCACAGAAACTGGAGCAAGATCACCGCCGACCAGCTAGCCACCTCCCTCAGCCAGAGCCCACCTGTCAGGACTATGGACCCTAACACAGCTGCCCTCGACCTCACGCAGTGGCTGACCTCCTGTGCCGACGACCTCGCCCCACTGAAGAACCCCCTCACCAGGCCCAGAAGCAAGAAGGCCCCCTGGTTCACGGACGAACTTAAGGACTCCAAGAAGGCCTGCCGCACCCTCGAGAAGGCCTGGCTCCTCAACAAGACCGCCGACAACATGACCGCACTCAAACTCGCCACTCGCAGACATCACCAGCTCATCCGCACCACCAAGAAGAAATCTCTGCGGGAACGACTGGACAAGAACGCCCATGACAGCAAGGAGCTCTTCAACATCGTCAAGGAGTTCTCCAACCCCAGCACCGGCAACAACGACATCACTCCCTCACAGGACCTCTGCGACTCCCTCGCCTCGTACTTCCACCGCAAGATCGCCGACATCCACAACAGCTTCGACATTTCACCCCCGCACCCATCGGTTGAACCTTCGCACCCCGCCGCCACCCTCCAGACATGGACCGAGGTGACCCCCGAAGACACGTCACGCATGATGAACACCATCCACTCCGGATCTCCGACCGACCCATGCCCCCATCATGTCTTCAACAAGGCAGCCTCTACCATCGCACCCCACCTCCGAGACATCATCAACACCTCCTTCAACACAGCAACCTTCCCGGAGAGCTGGAAGCACGCCGAACTCAGCGCTCTGCTGAAGAAACCAACAGCGGACCCGACCAACCTCAAGAACTTCCGCCCCATCTCGCTCCTTCCTTTCCCCGCCAAAGTCATCGAGAAGGTCGTCAACAAGCAACTGGCAGCCTTCCTCGAGGCGAACAGATCCCTCGACCCATCACAGTCCGGATTCAGAGCCAACCACAGCACCGAGACCGCCCTCATCGCAGCCACCGACGACATCCGAGCCCTGCTTGACAACGGCGAAACAGCGGCACTCATCCTCCTAGACCTCTCCGCAGCATTTGACACTGTCTGCCACCGCACACTAGTACAACGCCTCAACGACACCGGCATCCAAGGGAAGGCTCTGGAATGGATCATCTCATACCTCTCCGGCAGAACACAGAGAGTACGCCTCCCTCCGTTCCGCTCCGAGGCCACCGAAGTCATCTGCGGCGTCCCGCAAGGATCGTCGCTCAGCCCCACTCTCTTCAACATCTACATGAAACCCCTCGCTGCCATCGCACGCCAACACAACCTCAACATCATCTCCTACGCCGATGACACCCAGCTGATTCTCTCCCTCTCCAGAGACCCCGACACCGCCAAAGCCAGCCTGCACGAAGGGATGACAGACGTCGCTGAATGGATGAACACCAGCCGCCTGAAACTGAACACGGACAAGACAGAAGTCCTCATCCTGGGACCATCACCCTCCGCATGGGACAACTCCTGGTGGCCCCCGGCACTAGGCACCGCACCTGAACCGACGGACCACGCACACAACTTGGGCGTCATACTGGACTCCTCCCTATCGATGACCAGACAAGTCAACGCCGTCTCCTCAGCTTGCTTCCACAACCTCCGCATGCTCCGAAAGATCTTCCGATGGATCCCGACCGAGACCAGGAAGACGGTCACCCAGGCTCTCATCACCAGCAGACTAGACTACGGAAACACCCTCTACGCCGGTACTACAGCCAAGCTTCAGAAAAGACTTCAGCGTATCCAGAACGCCTCCGCCCGACTCATCCTGGACGTCCCCCGACGCAGCCACATCTCGTGCCACCTGAGAGACCTGCACTGGCTCCCTGTCAACAAGAGGATCACGTTCAGACTCCTCACCCACGCACACAAGTCCCTCCACGACCTAGGCCCAGGGTACCTCAACAGCCGCCTCACCTTCTACACGCCCACCCGCCAGCTACGTTCCGCTAACCTCGCCCTCGCCGTTGTCCCTCGCATCCAGAGAGCCACCGCTGGAGGAAGGTCATTCTCCTACCTGGCAGCTAAGACTTGGAACTCCCTACCCGTCCACCTGCGGATGACACAGGACCACCTGGCCTTCAGGAAACAGCTCAAGACCTGGCTGTTCGAGCAGTAGCAGACCCCCTTCCCCAAGCGCCTTGAGACCCTTACGGGTGAGTAGTGCGCGATATAAGTTCCGTGATTGATTGATTGATTGAATGGTATTTTGTGCTGCGGCCGAGAGAAATAGGAGTATGCAACCACACTATGTGCGGTCGCATTGTAATTGCGTTGTCGGGGTCGGTCGGTCCCGAGACAGTGACGGTGTTGGTCGGAGGCAACTCATACCGACATTGTAATCAAGCCCACAGTGTCAGTGTGTGTCTGTCAACAATGACTGTCACTTTACCAACACAGGTCTGTGGACATTTTTCTAATAGTGTTGCTGTACAGGCCTATTGGTCATCTGAGACATGAAAAGGGTAGACAGTGGGTTACTTTTGTAGAGATTTAAAAATGTGATTCATCTGCTTGGCTTCAATATTTTCTATCACACAACACATGCAATGATATTTTCATTGTCATCACTGTTACAGTGCTTCATGTGGCAAAAGGGGGGTGGGTCCTGTAATGGCAGTGCGTACCACATAAACCTATATTGAATTACTATTATAGGCTATACAAAAAAGCAAGTGGAGGTAGAGGCAGAGGCTAGATATATTCTCCTTTAGATACATGACACAAAAATATTGAATACTTCTTGCCTCAGTAATTGGTAGTCAACATATTTCAAGCTCCCCTTTTGGCTCTTTCTCAAGACTACACGGAAACCAGTCCCGTTAGTACTACTCCTAATAATTTCTCTTTTAAGGATCCTCTCATACACACACACTGTGCATGCACCTAATTTACATATGGTTGTCTCTGAAAATCCCGTATGAAAAATATGCTAAGCTATAGCGTCACAGTCTAAACCAGGGTTGAGGGGCCTGTAGTCACACCTTCATCGAGACCGCCTCGGACAATACACCTAATTTCTGCCCTGGGGACCGCATTCCCATGTAGTCCTGAGGAAGAGCCAATAGGGGAACGGCTCGAAACATGTTGACTACCTATTACAGAGACAATCAGACTCATTATCGTCCCAGTTTTCAGCAATAGTCCCTGATTTTAACCTTACCAACTAGGGGCGGGAATATATTAGTGGCCCACTAGTTAGGTATTTTTAACTTCAGTTTTTCCACTCCCCCTACTTCATTTCTAGTAAATACCAGTAA
Source organism: Triturus cristatus (assembly GCF_964204655.1). NCBI lineage: Eukaryota > Metazoa > Chordata > Amphibia > Caudata > Salamandridae > Triturus > Triturus cristatus. The sequence continues at coordinate 682,564,291 of NC_140587.1, forward strand.
GTGCTCCTAAATAATCATTAACTCGCAGCACGCCTCAATCTGTAGGGGATTAGAATGAACCCAAATGATGAAGCATGCCACCTAGGGGCAACCCTGGTGGGTGAGGGGTCTCCAGGAAAAAAGTGTTTTCCTGCTTAGCGATCACAGTGGATTCTCAAAGTATCCTATCCTATCAACCTTTCTCTTGGGCAGGTTTTCTTCGAAGTATTTGATTTTTGTGTGTCAAGAATTACTATGATACTCAAATAAATTGGCCACGTGTCCACACAGCCACCAGAGAGGTAGCTCTCAGTGTCACACATGTCAGCCCTTATCTTGTGACCTTAGTCTTAGGATGTTAATGTGTAATTTGCTTCTTGAGAGTAAGTACCATATGCATCAATGAAGTGGGCCTAGCAGGAAAGGTGTCTGGACAGTCATGCACAGGTAGTTTACCCTTCAGAAGGTCCAAATGGTGTGTTCTGTTAACTCACATCGCATTCCATGTAGATGGGCCCGGCCTACATGATGATATTGGGGTGGCGCAGTTGACTCAGTCAGTGTAGGTCATGACCAGGGTTGATGTTAGTCATCAGATGAACACAAAAGTGTGTGTCCATGCTTTAGTTGTACTTAGCATGTGACATGGACACATGTAATATGTTGACTCTTGATAAAGGTTTGTGCTACCTGTCAACGTGATGTGTATTGAGCTGACAGTTCTCCTCAAACTTCCAGTTACAAACAATTTCTACATCTATTGCATCCATACAAACCGAACGCCCATCAGAAGAAGGCCATTTGGAAAGCCATCACAAGAAGGTGCGGACCCTGGGAGTCTACAGCCAGTGCACTGCCGACGGCAGGAAGAGGTGGGAGGACCTGCGGCACTGGACCTGTAAGATCATACAGGTCCAGCTGGGGAAGTCCTCCTATCATGGAAGGAATGCTCATCGGACCCTGACCCCCCTGATGGCTCGCATACTGGCGGTGGCTGAGCAGGACCTTGATGGGCAGTCCAGGGCTCAATAGCAGAAACAAGAAGGTGAGTCCTGGACATACATGATAAGCTGCCAACTTTATGTGTTACAGGCAGGCATGTCCAAACCAAGATTAGTGGAGGCCCATGTGCCATACACAAGTTGAGTAATTGTTACTGTAAGTGTGGTATTATGTGCGTGCTGCTGTGCTGTGCCTATTGTCTCTCTGACCTGAAAGACAGCAGAGTCCTGTCCACATCCAATACTCTCCTTTTGAGTAGACACCTGGATGAATAAAGTGAGTAATCATCTCATGTTCTCAGTAAATCTGTCTGATAATTGCACCACACAGACAACTGGTCTGGCTTGTGTTAGGAGTGATGTTCCCTCACTACTGTCTCTCATTGCATGTGGCATGACATAGAGTTCACCGTACATGTAGCGACTGTACAACAGTTCCCATTGGTAATTACTGGTTATGCAGTAAAATGAGAGTGCAAATATCACTAGTGCCATCAGCATTTGTGCCTACATGTTGGCTAGTGTGCATCTGCCAGTTGATGAATCATCTGCAATAGTGTTCCTAAACACTCATTCACTGACTGGTGACATGCATGAGTGAGCTAGATGTAGAACCTTGGGAATCCTATGTGAGTGTCTACACTTATCCTCAGAAGGCAAAGTGAGTATGCAATACCAAAGATTGGTGTGATTTGCCTGCCGATTGTGAAACTTGTGATCCCACATATTCATGTCATAGATGTTCAGGGACACCCAAAACCTTCAAAGGAGTATTGGCTTGTGGATATACAATCTATGACTGGCGTCATCACCTGTACCAAGCAGGATTGGGGATGTTTATACTGCTGTATGGAGTGTTGTACTGTGTGAATTCAGAGCATCTATTTCCCAAATGTTAAGACCTAATTGTTTTCTGCAAACTTTATTTGTTTAATGTGTTACATAGCTAAACAACATGTGTCGAAATTTCAATTGAGTTTGCGGGTAGTGGTCAAATGATGTAATTTGGAGTTCAAAATGTCATCAGTGTGCAATGAGCATTTGCATGTGACATCATGTCTGCCACAAATGTAATTAATGGTACACTGTTGTTCAACCTGACCTTTATGACATCATGATGTGTTATGAGGGATAGGTAGATCTATTGGATTCTGGGCTTTGTGTGAGCATTGTGTAAATCTCAAAATTGTATCCATCCTATTTAGTTGCATCTCTTTACAATTTTGTACAACAAGTGCCAAAGTATGCAAGTTGATCAGCTATCTGAGCATGGACATAAGGATGGAGGAGTGTAGAAAACTCCATCAATGCATTTAGCCCAGTGTGGTGTTCTGCAGGGGGTAGACCCAACTGTTTTCAGGTTATGTGGTATGCACGCATGTGCTCATGCTAACTTGGAAGCCTTCTGGAGTGAACCATGAAGGTGGTGTGATATGTGGATTTCTTCAATGTTTTCTGTTGATTTGTGATAACCAGGTGCGTAAATGCAGTTGCAATAAACCCATGCAACATGTCACTTCAGAAACATCCAGGGCAAGCAGAGGAGAAGGAGTCAGCATCAGTGGGCACATAGCTAGTCATGGCTGTTCCAGACATGAGTCGCCAGACACAGAGGGACCCAGTCATCAGGAGGGTGTGAGGAATGCCTCGGAGGACAAAAACCACATCTTATCATCATATGAGTCATCCTTCAGTAGACACTCCAAAGTGGTTGCGGACCCAACAGGATCAGTTCCACCTTTATTTTTGTCCGCCAGCCCGATTTCCATTGCCACCCTCCCTGTTGTCCCCTGACAAGTTGGCAGTTCCGACTCCCCTAAGAGGGGGGGCTCTCCTTTGCTCCAAACACATTAGCCCCTGCCCCTGTCAGCCCAGCTGAGTGAGGAGGCTATTGACATCCTGAGGAGCATCTCTGTAAGTCAAACTGCCATGCTGAATGCCATCCAGGGGCTAAGCACTAAGATGACCCAGATGGTTGCCTTCCTGGAAGGCATTCATACTGCTATGTCAGGCCTACAGAGATCCTTTCAGGCTCTGGTCTCTTCCCTCATGGCAGCACCATACCCATCCCAACCTTCCATCCCCTGCCCCCTTACCATTCATTTTCCCTATTCCCAATCCCATCCCATCCCAAGCACACCTAATCATGCACACACTTCAACAGACCCAAGCACCACACACCAACCCAAGACATCCAAAAAACTCAGACATGCACGCACATAGCCGACACTCACTTCCCTCATCACCCCCAGCATTCCCCCGGGCACCACACCAAAACACACTGATAATTCCACTGACACACCCATACCTGCGCACTGACCCCTCCACAGACACAACCCTACCTATGAACATCACAGCAACTGCCACAGACCCCTCAAAAGTCACACCCATACCCTCAGATATCACAACAACACACAGAGACACCTGGACAATACCCAGTGGTTCCCTGGCAGTGTCAGTAAGGGCAAGTTACATCTCACAGCCTTGTGTTGTGGCACATTTTGATCATTTGGACTGGCCATTGGCCTTAGTTTCCTTTAATGGGTTTTTTGAGTTTGTAGAAAACATATCTTCTTTTGGAAGACATTGGTGCTGCATTACATTTCCATTTTATGTTATTGTATAGCTAGTGATGTGTGAGTGCAGATATGTTTGTTTGATCCCTGATTGCTGATCTGATTGTTGTGGTTAGTATGATGTGCCCTTGGAGCCATTGCTGGAGTTAGACAGGACAAGGGGAAATGCTTTATGGATGGCATTGCATTGGGTGACGTGTTATGTGGTAGGTATTTCAGCTTTGCTGGCCACTATCAATGTCATTTAGGTTGCACTTCTCCCTCTGATGTAGTTCGGATATGTTTTTGACGTGTTGAAGTTAGATATTTGTGTTTCCACACATGGAGGATGTCAACTTGTCATACCTTTGTGGAGTTCCTCATGGACATGTATCCATTTTGCATTGTGTATCTTGTAGCTACTTCAGCTAGATGTGTGCCACATGCTGTTAGTGCTGTGTTTGCTTCCTAAGTTTCACTTACCCATTGCTTAATAACCATGCATGGCACTTGGTTCTGCTATTGGTTGTCCCTGATATACTTCAGTTCCCAGGTCCAATGCACAAAGAGTTTGTCACGCATGAGCAAAATCTGCTGTGCCCCCGGGCCCCACCCTTTGAGTCTTCCCCTGACAGAGACATAGCTATCCTGCAGAGAGTGTTTCCATTGTGCTCTTAAAATGGTCCTCACACACATTTTATGTACTTCCATTGACTGGCATTGCCTTTTCATGTGGGTGATGTGTGAAAGTTTAGTACAGAGTTGTAGCATAGAAGGCGTATGTGACTTTACTGATACATCCATACAGATGGTTCTTTAACATCAAAACAGAACAGGATGTATGCAATCATGTGAGTCTGTCACACTCACTATAGCATCTTGGTTATGGTTACGATGACAAGGCCTCATGGTAGTTGTAGCCTCTTCACTGCCACTTTATCAACACTTGGCAAATGATAACCTACATGAAAAGTGAGCATCATTAGTGACCTGGGAGACAAGCGAGAAGGGCAAACGTGTAGCATCTTGTTTAAAGTTGGAGTCACAAGTCCTATGATAGTTGTAATCAGTTCAATGTCACTTTACCAACACTTGACAAATGGTAACCTGCATTGTAAGTGAATATAAGTTGTGACATGGGATACAAGTGACAAGGGGCATCGCCTACCATTATAACGCAAGTAGTTACAACGACTTGCTGTAGGGGACGCTAGATGTTGGAATAGTATAATTTACTATTCCAACTCCAGTCTGTGCAACAGTAGGGAAGGTTGTTACAACTTGTGTTGTAATGGTTTGCGATGCAACAACGCGGTCGTTGTAACAACCGCATTGTAATGGCATGCGTTGTATCGCATACGATGTAAAGGATCTCTCCCCCTATATCCCTCCCTTACCTCCATCTCAGATGTGGTGTTTGGACCGCCACGGTCACGCTGACTATGAAGCAACTCGTAATTGGGCGAGCAGTTTCACTGGTGGTCTGAGACTTCTACAGCCTCATAGGCCCGCTATGTGGCTGCCACACTAGGAGTTGGCTGGCGGTGTCAGCGGTTCAGCACTGGTCTTCAGAATGCCATTCTGCCCAACTCATTAAGTGGCTGTCAGACTACGGAGCTCACCACGTTCAGACTGCCACCTCTGATACATCGGTTCACAGGAACGCCAAACTCACAATAAAGCCCTCAGTCTGAACCCTCGGGAAGCAGGTGGGGATATGTAGCACGTTTGAATTAGGAGGTCAACGTAATCAAGGGGAGTTTAGCAGCCACTCTGGAAGTTCACCCTCAGAGTCAGGACTCAAAACACAATGGAGTCACTCAGTCTCTTGACCTGTTTTGAACTGTCTCTGAAGCGTTCATTCAACCTAGTCAATCTCTCTCGCTACTATCTGCCACCAAGGTGTCTTTGGGAGGGGCCAGGTGTGGAGATGGTGTTGGTCAGCCGCAATGAGGATCAGAAGGGTAATAACCGATGAATGGGGAGTAACATGGGGGAGCCTCTCAATGGGATGAGGCACCCTGAGCGGTACACGATGATCAAGGTCATGTCCAGGCAATCCAGGAATAGCGTCTGGTGCATGTTGGTATGAGTTGCAGACACTTTAGGTCTTCAACATGAAAAGTTGGAAATTCGGTACCCCCTGGAAATGAGGGACTATGAACGGTGTACGTTGATATGGGTTGCACCGGGCAATTCCAGTTACACACAATGAAGAAAATACAAATTCCATACCTCCCTGCAAAAGTGAGGCACAATGTCCACTGCACAATGATACAGGTTGCACCAGACCATTCCGGTCACACATACTGGTGCAAGTTCATCAGAGCCACATAAGGTAGAATGATGCTCTACTACGGGTACACACCCACCTCCACGGGTTGCACCCTGTGTATCGGACACCACAGGTAATGAGCATGCATTCAGTGTGTCGCACAAGAGAGATGCCGCACAATTAACTAAATGGGCCACACAGGATCCGTCAACCAGTGAATCTGGTCACCACCAACTAGACGCTTATGAGTGTTAGGGTTCCTGCAGTACAGGATCCACATGCCTTAGTTGCGGGCAAGATTTCTGGGGCTCCACACAAGACAATCCGGTCTCCAGACACAAGTCTTAGTTCCAAGCTCACACTGCTCTACCAGTTGGGATTCAGTAGCTCATGTGGGCACTTGCGAGAGCACTGCTCTTTAAATGTCACAGGTAGATGGTGTAGGTCCCTTGTGGTAGATCTTTTATGTCCCTGGAATCTCCGGGAGAACAGGAGGCCCACAGTTGGACCCTTCGAGAGTACACTTCGGGGCAACATATTTCAGCAGGTCTTTGGCCAAGGCCAGCCACTATTCAGAAAGTGCACGCGGTCTCCTTCATGGACAGTTATTGTCCATGTGCACAACAGAGTCCCCTGGCAAAGAGCACCACCCAGTCCATGTTCTTTGGTCCTGCATCGCTGCAAGCATACATCGCTCCTTGCTGAAGGATGGCACCTGTTTTGCATCTTTTAAGTAAGAGGAGGTTCAATGGGTCTTCCTTTGAACTGTAGATATCTCCCCTAAATTGTAGGCATGTCTACCATGGGGCCATGAAATGCAGATCTTAATCTTTAGTGAGCCATGATCTGGCCCCAAGAGGCTAAGTCTAAGAACCTCTCTCTTCAATCTATCCCATCCGGGCTTCAAATGGCAGAGGTCTTGTTTTTCTTGTGGGGTGCCCATGGTTTATGATGGTCAATGGGGAATGCACAGATGTGCTCTCCGACCCCTGGCTTCCACCATATTCAGGCACCATGGCAGACAAGACTCTAAGGGCCTAGAAATGTCCATATTCTATAAGTGACATTTCTTAGCGAGTTATGCCAAACCTCCTTTACCATTGAAAAGTGTTTGGCATGGTGAATCCATTGATATGAACATCATGAGGCTGCTCTAATGCAATCCACTATTGTAGCCTGAAGTAATGTCAACCACATCCCAATGTTAACCTATGGGTTAGAGCAAGCCTCATAGTTAGTGAAAATGCCCGCAGGTATTCCTCACAATCTGGGCATGTGTGCAAATGCAAGAAACAGATCTACAATGGCAGGTTGGACACATAGCCCCCAGCACCTGGGGTGCAAGTGTGCCCGCCTGAGTCTGCAACCGCAGACTGGTCACAGGTTTAACTGATAAGTGTGCCAGTGCTCATGCACTAGCCAGTGATGGCTGGCGGCACATGCAATCATTGGCACTATAGGTGCGGAGATGCACATACGGAGGCCTGCCATGGCAGGTGGCTCATGAGTTTAATCAGGATAGCTTCCAAAGCACAGACACTGGTCTGCAATGGGTGAACAGCCTGTGTTTCAGAACATCGAGTTAGCGCCACTTCCCAACATGGGTAGGAAGGACGCATGCACTTTCACACTTTATTTACAGTGAGAAAATGCCTAGAGGCCACACAAGAGAATCAGAAAAACCCAGGCGGAAAAAGCAAAAGGTTTAGGGAAACGGTACCTGACGTGTATTAGGTCAAACTCAGAAAAATTGTTTCGGTATCCTATTCTTTGCCTTTCAGGTGCACCCCAAAATGTTATATGTCACCACAGTGGACCTGTCAAGCAGAATTTGACACTGTGATGTCAAATAGAATACTCACAGCCCCACTCTGCATAATCTGTGAGGTTCAAAGGAGTAATCTCTGTTCATTCAGGTCTGCCTAGGCTTTGGTCCTAGGAGGTATTTCACACATTTTTCAGACCTACTCAAATGCAAATTACTGGCTGGCAGCAGTTGAAGAAAAAAATGCACATTTTACCTCCATGAACTTCAGGCAGTGAGAGATAACTTACTAAAAGTTTATTTTCCTTAATTTTTATCAAAAACCCAACTGCACTATTGAAGTGAATGTTTAATAACTACTAAAAATAGCTGTTTAATTATTTTTCTAGTTAGTCCTATTACCCAAAATAACACATTAGTATTTTAATCTGTACTCTGGTTTTCTACATAGGACACATAGGCCTGCAACAGTCAAAAATAGCTTATGCATTCTAGTCACTGTAAGGACATTAACATTACAATTTTACATGTCACCCTTTTAAATACCAGCACCTTGTCTTGTGGATGACAAGGCTTATATAGGGTTGTCTTTTTAATGTTTAAAAGAGAGGTTTTGACATGTTAAAGGGCAATATTTTGACAGGTAGTGTTTCAGATTTTAAACTGCTGTAGTCAGGCTATACTGGTAGGCCTGAAGCCTTGATTGCACTACCAGTGTAGTGAATGGCCCAATAGAAGATAAAGACCACCAGTGGCCTTGAGCTCCCTGGCCCTGAGTGCATCTTGTAACAAATTCTAGTGATTATTTGTAAGGTAAATATACCAATTAATAATTTGCCAATTCAACCACATTTAAATGGGAAAAACAAGCACTTTACTACTGTTTAGCAGCGTTATAGTACACAAAGTTCTAAAGCCAGAAAATGTATAGTGTTCAACAAAAGGCAAAAAACAGTGGTTACCAGACCACACAGAAAATTAGGATTTCCTACAGGGGGAAATGAAATTATATGAATTATTGATGAGGTTAGCGTGTCTAGAATTGATCAGTCCTGTGACTTCCACAGTACGGCTAAGGAGCATCAGTTGATATTGTATTACCAATCTAAAAGCCATTGTTTAAGGATTAGTCTTCGAGATGGTGTCTATGTTAAGTACTTGGATTGCATATAGTAAGTACTTAATCCAGTGCTTAATTTGAGCCAGTGGTTTTCAGTGCTCAGCACCAGCACTTAACTGTCAACACCGGCACTTATGACAGCCTGCCACATAGTGGCACTGTTTGTATAATTTGGAGATGACCACAGGAGATGACCACAACAACAGTCTTTAATTCAATATACATGAAAAAGGACTAATGCATGCTGCCCAAGCCGATCTCATAAATAGTTGTGTTGTTACTGGAATTGGCTGCACTGGCGGGGTTAATGATTGGTGCAAGCTGCAGGGGCCTCCTGATAAGGGCTCTGGCATTTAATTTCTTTACAAATTAAGCACTGATTAATCATTGTTTGTTAATATAACTGCTATCATTAAAGATTGCCCTTAACACATATTCCAAAGACCCCTGTTTTCAATTTGTTCATAGTTGGCAGTACTTTAAAAGATTGGCTGGTGACAGATCGTGAAGAGAATAGCTTCAGTGAGAGAGTGAGATAGGCAAAGCACCTGCCAAGACAGCAACCAGAGTCAGTCATTTGTTTCAGCTGCTAGTAGTCTGTACCACTGAGTACCATTGTTTAATAAAGTACTTTCTTTTTTTTAAAGACAAACATTGGGCTGGACATTCACTTTATTTGGTTTGTTAACTGACTGTTCATCTCAGAGCTAGAGCACCCCAACATTACCTTTCTGCGAAGTCTGACACTGCTTGCCATCCCTACCCTGACAGTCAAGTGCAGAAAGGGTAGTACTTTGCCCGATTTGCAGAGTCATAGTAGGATGGGCCCTGGGTCAGTTGAGGACCAGTATCCCCTGGCTGCTCCATGGCACCCTGTACAGAGACTGACCCCAATTAGTAGCTGATGTAATAAAATTGCACCCATTGCTTAAGTTCCAGCAAGTTTGATCTGCCAAATTGTAAGGGGAGAATGCCCTTTAAGTAGCAGGACATGTGTAAGCACCAAACTCCACATGTTATGCCCCATTTTGCTGACAAAACTTATACTAGAGGAGTATTGTTGCACCTGATAAATTCAGAACGCATCGATGAAAAATATTATCAGGTGCATTTATTATCGTATTGCATTCCGGGCCACTCGTAATCAGAGCCTAGTGTTGGGTGTACTGGAAAATTCCTGAATTAGCGGAGAAAGTGGTAAACTCACTCTGGGATTCACTGGCTAACGGTAAATATGGATATAATCAAATCCTGTGTTTTGGTAAGAGAGGCCAGTATTTAATGGGTATTTGGGCCAAACCAAATTAGAGATTGTGAATGAGTACAAATATCTTGGGATCTTGTTTGACAAGTCTCTAAAGTGGTGCACACACTTGGAGGCACGGAAAGCAAAAGCCCATATATCTGTGTGTGGGCTGAAAAAATGTAATCACAGTTATGGTTACATGTCCCATAGACCATCGATAAAGGCCTACAACGCTATGATACCCCCGCAACTACAGTATGGAGCAGAAATCCTCTGCTTAGGCGGTAAAAGCAACTGGGATATCGAGGAAGGAAAATGCATAACATCTTTAATGTCATTGCCTAGTTCATCAATGATTCAGGCAATTAGATTAGAATTGGGCATGACCTCATGGATTGTACAGGTCCAAGTGGGTCTATTATGATTTTGGAAACAATTGGTGACAGAAGAAGATACGAAAGTGCCACAATAGTGTAAGAGTAAGATTCAGCATATGAACTAAAATGGGCCAAAGTGGCTAGAAGAAACTCAGCACCATCTGTGAAAATTCAGATGATCTGCAGACTCTTCAAAAAAAAATGTGACAAAGAGTGCACTTAGAACATTAGGGAATGAATTGTCTAGGTTGGATGACATGGAGTATCTAAGAAAGAAAGAATCTATGAGACTTCTGAGAAATAGCTGGGTGAAAGAAATCTAGTACCCCTATCTAGATATGCTACCTAACCAATGGCTTAGATTGGAAGTACTAAGGTTGAGAATTGCTATTAATCCTGCTATGTCAAATGGTAAAATAAAAACAGAACTGATGCGATCTGTTAGTAAATGCACATGCAGGTTGGGCATAAAATGCAATAACTTACATATCCTAATGGACTGGCAAACATTGTTAGCTCTGCGGAAACAGTTTTTACCCCCTATCTTTTTAAAATATGGTTCTAGGTTACGTGCACAAGCAATTGAACTCCTCACTGATATGACAAATCTTGAAATTGAAATAGCCATTTCGAAGTATATGCAGGCTGTAAAAAGGTTTTTTATGGAATAGGAAATGGTTGGCTGTATGCTAGGTTAGAAGCTATGATGAATAGGGATTTTAGGAAAATGTCATTTAAAAACCTTTTAAAATATTTTAAAATAGGAATTTTATTATTCTTATAATTATTTATGGTGATATATAGGTGTGTCTATGACTTATGTTTGGAGCATTGTGTAAAAGTTGAGAGAAAATACATGAAAATCAGGCTTCCATAATGGCGTTGGTTGATGAACTTGCAATGATTTTAGATTATTTATATACAATGTCATGTTGTCATGTTGTTTAAAGACCAATGGTCTAAATAGACCTTATGTTTGACTGGCTGACAGTGTGGGATTCACTGGAGTAGAGAATCCTCAGGTGGAATTAGCTTTACATTAGGGATAGTGTGGTAAATAATTTAATTACCGGGACTTAATTTGATACGGAAACATAATAAAAATAGCTCAGTAAATAAGAGGCAGAATCCGTGGTATTAGAGGTTCGGAATGGGCTTTATTCCAATGATCGATTATAATCGGTTGCTCCAAGTTCCATCACCACGGAGGTTCAGGAAGTGAAGTACATACATTATTGACAAGAAATGACTTTTATAGAACATACATTACAATGAAATAGATGCGGGAGGCGTAACAATTGATAAGGAAGGTGACGATTCACATGCGTAACCGAAAATGGGTGTAATGAGGAGTAAAAAGGAACATAATTGGTTATGATGTCATATATAGGTGGATCTATAAGATTATACTTGGCATAGATGCGCGCGCAGCAGTATGACGTGTGATTGACGTGCAACTAGGGGGTGAGGGGGAGTTGACATTTAGCTCTACATGTGGAGACAAGAAGTCTGGGGGGTCAAGTCAACCTAATCCCAAATCATATCTAACATCCTATGTTTAAAGAACTATGTTATCCACAAAGGAAGGACTCTTGGACAAAATCTATTCTATACTGACTGTGTGTGCGTGCACAAGCGTCTAAGTGTCTACACTAGATGCGAGGGCAGGAATTTTCCATAGTAACAGGGCTATGAATTACTTGCATAAAGACAGAGAAGCCGAGCCTTTGCTCGGTAGCTGGCAGAATGTTTACTTAAGCTACTAGACAGGAATGCATCGGGCAGGGAACGGAGCAGATAATTTTCGAAGGTGAAATACAGTTCTTGGCAGGCAGCAAGCTGATGTCAGGCTTCGTGAGCCGCGCAGAGAATGAGACAAAGTTCATGGTCACAGATGCAGGCTCGGACTGGAGCTTTCAGAGGCAGAAGGCAAGAAGAGTTTGATGACAGAATCAGGGCCTACTTGCCTGGACTGTAAAATGGCATAAGTGAACCATATAAAGGCGGTGGCCTTTCGTACTTAGGAATGGAATATCCGGCCCATTCATGGCGGATCAACAGAGGACATGTTAACGGTGGACGCACATGTATTTGCGTCTTCATAACTGGAACTAGAGGGAACATACATGTACTTGTAACATGCACATAGAACCGTTGGGGTCCAAGATAGGGGACATAACTGACCAGAAAAATCCATATTTCCACATTCCCTCCTTGTCCCCTACTTGCCCGTCAAGAGATATCAATCTTCATTAATCCATTGATCTGTTCATATAGCATCATTTGTTCTTCTTTCTTCTTCCGGGATCTTGAATGAAAAACTTGATGTGGAATGCACGATGTGGCACACAGACCACAAATCGCTGGTCCACATTGCAGGCATAAGCAGCAACTGAATAGTATGAGAAGGCCAATACCTAGGAAGGATAGGACTCTCCATCCCCAGGCTGATATCACGCTCCAAAACCAACCGGACCAAGTCCAGGTGCCTGGATTCTGATGTATCTGGCTTACAATCTTATGAAGGCGGGTTATGGCCTTATATACAGATGGCGAATTTTCTGGTATGAATATGCAACAGCTTGATCCGATGACCCTACAAGCTCCGCCCCTATCAGCCAGGATGACGTCAAGGACAAGACGATTTTGAAGCACAACAATCCGCATAGCAGACTGCTCTTCTGTTAAATTGCCTAAGGCGGAAATAGTTTCATTCACTACTGCTTCAAGGGTTCTAGTTAATCTACGTATCAGCTTACTATTAGTAACGGTACCTATATAGGGAAAGAGACCTTTATTGAAATCTGTGTATTTTTCCCATGCTGTTTCAGTGTAGTCGACTATTGGGAGATCTCTCCTTACTCTATTATATACTAAATGAATATTTCTGTGATAATCAGGAGGAGCTAGGAAAACAGGTGGCAAAAGGAATCCAATGTAGCAAGTACCATCCCAATCTAGAGGCAAACGTACATATGCCGTCTGACCACATATGAAATAGGAATGGCGGGAAGCTCTAAATGTAGACTTGCCTTGATCACTAAATTCTACTACAATGGTGCATTTACTATGGCCCATGTGTATGGAACCATTCTTTCTTATACATAATTCACCTTTGACTAGTAATACGGACATAGCAGGCAAGACTGGTGTAGCTTCAGATTCAACGTTCAGGATCATGAGGTTAAGTGTAAAATTACCTAATCCATATACTTCATTTTCTAGATCAGTTCCTGTTCCTTTGGGAAGTCCCTCCTTGTTGGGGTGGCAGACCTTAAGTAAAACTAAGTTCAGATTTCCCCATACCCTATTGTCTTGATGAACTGCAGAGTTCGAATCTAGAGAATTAATTAGGCTAAACCATGCTCCACAGGAGCCGTTGTGTGTGAAAGGGTATGGAAAAAGAGGTAGAATTCCTTTATAATTCTGATAGGGAGGGAGTCGGCCACATATCCAACAATTTGTAGCATTGCTAACCTGATGGGAATGATGTAACATACTAATAAAAGTGTTATTGCGCAGCGCAAATCTATAAGACAACTCAAGCGGAGGTAATTCACTAAAAGAATGTTCAGCAGTAACATTGTAAACATGTCTAGAAATAGGATAATATATGTGCAACAATATACTTGCAGTAATTATTAAAAGACTTGAGAAAAACAAAATTAATAACGTCACTATGCAATGACTACGCAGTGATTTACAGTACGCCTGTCGTTTCAACATTTTTCGGGTGTATTCTCTATTCAGGTCCAAGGGATACATGTCAGAGACAATTCAACCGCTTCACCTTGGAGAGGACTTAAACAATCAAATTGCTCGACTGATTGGGCCTAAGCTTTAGTTTATAGTGTTCAGAGTCACTTTTTTCCACAAAAGGAAGTTTTGAGTCAATGGGTGAAGACACACAAGGTGAGGTATTCACATCTGATTTTAGTCCATGAAATTTCTTGATATGACTTGAATGAATCCATCCCTTTCTGCCTTCGATCTTCACGGCTGTTCTTGTGGTGAGCAACACCAGCTGAGGTGACCTCCACCTAGGTTCCAGCTGAGTTTTGCGGTCAAAGTTCCTCACGAGGACCAGGTCCCCCGGAACCACGTCATGGGGTTTCACCTCCGTGCTGTCAGGAAAAGCTGCAGCTACCTGTGAACGACAAGATTGTAGTGCAGACATCAAGGAAGCCAAGTAATCTGTCAGCATATTACAGTCAATATCAGTTATTTTTCGTGGCATAGGCGTCCCCCACATATTTGGTGGTCTGCCGAAGATCACTTCATACGGGGATAGCCCTGTACGAGAGTGTGCTACCATTCTCGTGTAAAAGAGTGCAACTGGTAGTGCTACTACCCAGTCGACACCTTTCTCCCTGCATATTTTGGACAATCTAATTTTCAGGGTCTGATTATGTCTTTCTACGAGACCTGCTGCTTCGGGGTGTCGGACACAGTGGAATTTCCACTGATAGCCTAACAAAAGTGAAACGTGTTTCATTAATTCGGATGAGAACGGCTGGCCGTTATCTGAGTGAACAACACGTGGTAAACCGTATCGTGGGAAGAATTCTCGAACCAACTGTTTGGCAGTAGTCGGGGCAGTGTAATCTGAAACCGGGTATGCCTCCGTCCAACGGGAAAGAGCACAAACAACTACGAGAACATATTTGAATCCTCTGCATCGTTCCATCTGGATATAATCCATCTGGAGGACTTCAAAAGGGTGATTAGGAGGATGAAATCCACCCTGCTCTACGGGAACGCTTTTTCCTGGGTTGAACTGGCAACATATCATGCAGGTACGGACCTTTTGTTTGGCTGCTGCTCGTAAATGTTTATTGAACCAAATGTGTTGAATGCTATCTAGCATAGCTTTTTCTCCTAGATGTGCTGGACTATGTATAGTGTTAATTATAACTTGGACCATTGAATCAGGAAGGAACCACACAGACTTTTCCTTCATCATCCATCCTTGATCCGTTTGGATCCCTCCTAATTCCGTCCATTTCTTTATTTCTTCTGGTGTAGCATGTGTCTGGATGTCAATTACGTCAAAAGTAGGATCTTTAACTGTCATACAATGTGTCGGCGTCAGGACTATTGTCTTTGTCATATCGGATGTTTGAGTTTGAGCAGTCTGTTTAGCTGTTCTGTCAGCTAGATCATTGCCTTGAGAAATGATATCAGTAATTTTCGTATGAGCTTTACATTTCATAATTGATATTGCAGTGGGTAGATGTATCGCATCTAATAAGGCATGAATGAGGGGTCCGTGCTGAATGTGGGCACCATGAGAAGTTAAATAACCTCTCTCTCGCCACAGCACGCCGAAGTCATGTACGACTCCGAATGCATAACGTGAATCAGTGTATATGTTGACTTTTTTATTTGCGGCTTGAATACAGGCTTGTGTCAGAGCGACGAGCTCTGCTGCTTGAGCGGACAAGGTATTTATACACTTGGTTTCAATAATTTCAGTGTCTGTGGTGACTGCGTAAGCGGCCACTAACTCTCCTGTACTTGTTCTCATACATGAACCATCTACATACAACGTCAGGTCTGGATCTGACAATGGAACATCTGTCAAGTCTTGTCTGGGTTTCGTCGTGATTGTAATAACATCAATACAATCGTGGGCTAATGGGTCTGTTCCATTTACAGGTAAAAGTGTAGCAGGATTCAATGTGTTACAACGTCTGATTTCTATATGTGGCTGAAACAGTGTTAGTTCGTACCCTGTAAGTCTTGCTATAGTCAAATGTTGTGTTTGCGTTCGGTTCACAAGAACCTCCACTGCATGTGGTACTTGTACTGTCAATGGATGTCCTAACACTATGGCATCGCTTTGTCTGATTGCTAAAGCTGTCGCTGCCATTGATTTCAGGCACGCAGGCAGAGCCTGAGCTACGGGATCTAATGTACTAGAAAAATAAGCACATGGTTTGTGTGCTCCTGCTTGTTCCTGTGTGAGTACTGACAAGGCAGTACCTTCGCGTTCTGTAACAAAGAGTGTAAACTGTTTTCTGTAACATGGCGTTGCTAAAACAGGTGCTTGACATAAAGCTTTCTTTAGGCTTTCAAAAGCGTGTGTGTGTTCCTGAGTCCAAGGGAGAACAGTCGATGTGGCTGCCTCCTGTGTTGTCAACTGAATGAGTGGTTTTGCTAAAAATGCATACTGAGGGATCCACTGCCTACAATATGAAGTGAGGCCTATGAAAGCCCGCACCTCCTTTTGTGTCTTGGGTATTGGCATGTTAGCTATTAACTGAATGCGGTCTGGTGTAAGCTGCCTTCCCTCCTTGGACAGCGAGTGACCAAGGTAAATAACTCGCTGAACACAGAATTGCAGCTTAGAAGGGGACACCTTGTGCCCCTTTTCGGCTAGAAATTGTAAAACTGTCAGTGATGCTTTCTCACATTCGGGTTCGCTTCTAGCGGTGATCAACAGATCATCGACATATTGAAGCAAGGCAGTGTTAGCTGGCATGTGGATACTGTCAAGTTCTCGTTTCAGTGCTTGGCTATAGATGCTGGGGCTTTCTGTAAATCCTTGAGGTGCGCGTGAGAATTTAAAGCTACGTCCATTTAAACTAAATCCGAACAAATATTGGCTTTCCGGATCTATTGGGACGCTGAAAAAGGCATTTTTAAGATCAATTACAGTAAAGAATTTTGCTTCGGAATCAATAGCTGTCAGTAATGATGAGATATCAGGGACCACAGGGAATTGCGGCACAATACACTTGTTTAATTCGCGCAGATCAATAACCAATCGATATACTGGCGGGGCCTTCGGATCTGTTCGTTTAAGAATCGGAATTATCGGTGAATTACATATATTGGAGTCTGTTTCCACAACTACTCCTTGGGCAATGAGCTCGTCAATGATTTGTAGTAAAGCCACTACAGCATCTGGTGGTAACTTGTATTGTCGCATTCGTGGTAGTACCACTCCTGCCTTTAGTGTAACTCGATAGGGTGTAATATTCATGCAACCAACATCAGTAGGGCCTTGTGCCCATAGATGTGTAGGTAAAGTCTGCAATCGGGGATCCATGTCTCTAGACACATAATGACCTTTAAAATCACGTAAAAACAATCTTACTCCTTCCGGAGAACAACATATTATAGCTCCTAGAGCTTTCAATGTTTTTATTCCTAACAGGTTTTCTGGACATGATTTAGTAAGCAATAAATCTGTAGTTCGGGTCAAAGGTCCTATCGTAAGTGGAAGAGGCTGTGACACTTCATTAACAATAGGTTTTCCTGAAAAACCAAGGGAAATATTCTGTGAGCCTGAGAGGGGTGCCCCTGGAACTTCACTACGTTTTATAGTTGTTCGACTTGCCCCTGTATCGAGTAAAAATTTTCTGTCTTGACCTAATAATTCACTATGTACATAAGGTCCTTCTTGATCTACAGGGATCTCGATAAGGGGTAAGTCAACTTCCCTCTCTAGGCTGGTTCATGCATATCGTTGATAATCAGGATAGTCATACTGTGCGGTCTGGTACAGTTGTCGTGTCGTGGTTTGCGTGGCAGCAACAGGCAGTGCTGGTGCAGCTGGCACAAACTGTACAGACTGTGGTGGAGCTGGCATAGACTGTGCATGTTGCAAAGCTCCTTGTTCATTCTGATCCTGTCTAAGTGGCCGTGGTCTTTCTTTTGTAATGCCCGTGGCGATATTACGCTTCAGGACTGGGCAATCGTGTACATGGTGACCTAGTTGTTTACAATAGTTGCATGTCCCTTTTACAGGTCCTGCTAAATCGCCAGAATGTGTCGTACCCTTTTTATGTCCTTCAGCTGGAACTGTCTGGGAGACTAGCATTTTAATTTTCGTGTCTTTCATGCGCCTTTGTTCATGATCTTGTTCCTCTCTAATTCTATTGTGATGATACTGTAACATTTGTAACATTTGTGATGGAGTGTTACCTTGCCAGGTACTCTCGAATTTTAATACTCTATTCTTCACTTGGGGCAAGGAATTTTCAACTAATTTTGTCACAAACAGATGTGGGTATGATTCGCTACTTGCTTTTATACCACTATTTATACCAAAACATTTCTCAAATCGTGCATAGAAATCACTAGTGTCTTCATCTTGCTTTTGTTTACAGGCTGAAATTGCACCCCAGT
Organism: Triturus cristatus; assembly: GCF_964204655.1. NCBI lineage: Eukaryota > Metazoa > Chordata > Amphibia > Caudata > Salamandridae > Triturus > Triturus cristatus. The sequence continues at coordinate 682,582,745 of NC_140587.1, forward strand.
CTTCCTTTTTCGTGGTTAATAAGCGTGGCAGTACCTGTACTAGTAGACCTGGTAGTGCTTTAGTTTTGTCCCCAAGCCCCGAACCTGGACCTCGGGCCTTTTCTTCTGCTTCTAATGCTGTCCAATCTATCTTTTGGTCTCCTACCTCCCACTCTTTTTCCTTGAGTTTTTCATAAATGCCAGCAGGCATTAATACCTTTAATTTTGTCATAATGTCCGGATAGGTATACTCTCCCATGAGTAACATGTCTTTAATTTCTCGGTGGAAACCTGCTGGATCTTTGTCATGACTGGGTACCACTTTCTTCATTTCCAACAATTCTATTTTCGATATGGGCGTATACACATATACACGTTTAAACTGATTGTCCTCGCCCTTTATTGGGTGCACTTCTCGTAAGGGATTCTGTCTGTCCATGTAATACATGGTTCTTTCCTTGATGGGCAGTGAGACATGTTCTGGGCATATAAAAAGAATGTACTGCTTTCTTGATTCTAGTATTTCTTTAATTAGCTTAGTACCTGAACCTCTCCATCTATTCGTGAGTAATTCGGTCAATATATCAGGTAAGGGACCAGGATCTGAATGTTGACTTTTATATAGTATAAGAAGTTGTTGAATCATATAAATCCCAGCTAAACGCTGTTCATCTGGGGTGAGATTCAAAAATGTGTGTGCTACTGTGTCATCACTATACTTCTCGGGACTGTCAACCCAATGGACAGCTGACCTGGCTAATTCTTGTTCATCCATAGAATCGAGAAAATGATAACCCCTTCGTTCTCGGAGTAATTTATCTGCTGCTTGGAATGAATGCTCGTTAGACCTTATATTTATTATTGGTGTTTGAAATTTCCTGTTATTTTCTAGACACATCGGACGTATCGGATCAGTAAGACATCTAGTACTATTACAAGATCTTCCTCTCCCTACATAGGCTATAGTTTCTGACTGTCCTGTGGGCAGTCCTGATGCTTCTTCCTCGCTTTGTTCAAACTGGTCTACCGTTAATCTTTCTTCGTGTAGGCGTTCTATTTCTTTACGGATCTTTCTGCACATGGCTATTATACAGTTTTGCTTATCATGTCTCCCTTCTGATATATTCTGACTCCATCTGGTAAGAGTTTGCATTGCTTCCGGGTCTACCCCCGGTCGGTCTTGATTTCTGATCACACAATTTATGAGGAAACGCAACAGTTCCCCCTGTATTTCCACTTTCTGGTATTCCATAGCTCTGTTAATACATTCAGAATCTCGCCCGGTTTGGACAAAATGATATATATTATCTAGATGTGCAGTCATTCCTGGTAATTTCCCTAAATACACTGCGGCTCGTCTGATACGTAATGATGCTAGGGTCATTTCGTCCTCTTTTCCGGGCACAGGGTCATATCTACAATCTATAAGAAGTTCCTTAAGCGTACGGGCATTTATGAGTTTGGGGGTACGTGAATGTGCTGACTCTTGAAAAGTAAGTTTATTTATTCTAGGTGGCGTAGAAAAGATATTGGTAGCACCTCCGGTAGCCCCATCTGGGGTATCGGGTGTGAAAGGATTCGTTGAACGTGATACAGCAACTATAGGTGTGGATACAGCTATAGAAGTAGCTGTAGGAACAGATGCAGAAACAGATGTGCTTGCCGGAACTTGTGTCAGAACTTGATGCTGTAAGGGTACAGGTACTGGATCTTGGCGTTGAACCTCCCTGGCAGGCGGTCTATGTGGGGCGGGATTAGCATACTCGGGAGCTGCGTCATCTAAATATGAGGAAAGAAAAACATCTTCTGCGGTTCTAGGATGCCCCTTAGGATGTACCTTTATTGGAAATAATGGGGTTGGCAAGTCTTTTGGTATCCCTGGAGTAGCCTTAGGTAATCCTTCAGCCAGAAGGGGATACATACCATTCATAAGGGCATTTCTTTGTCTGTCTACTTGTTCTGATTTCACTCGTGCGCCTTCTTTAATTAATAGATTTTCTCGGACTTCATTTGAATTTTCTTTACTCTTCTCTTCCTGTCTACGTGCTTTTTCTGTTCGTCTATATGATTCTTTACGCCATAATTCAATGGCGTCTTTCTGTGATTGTCTAGCTTTCTTTTTCCATAATTCTTCCTCTACTTTCACGATGCACTCTGCATCCCAGGTCCCCGCTGCGGGCCACCTCTGACTTTCTGGTAATTCCTTAGTGTAGTCTACCCATAGATCAAGAAATAATATGGCGTCTAGGCCATGTTTATGATACATGAAGTACCCTGGAGTGTCCCTAGGAGGAATGGGAACAGCTTCTTCGAGTACCCCTTTTCTAGTTGTGATCTGTCTTAGTTTCGAAAAGAGCGGCATATTGAGAACTGATCTGATACTTGATTTTGAACAAACTTAATGAGAACTGATCTGATACTGGATTTTGAACAAACTTAATACAATAAACACAATAATGAACAGTCATTCATACCACAATATGCAGGACGTTATTAAAACATTTAACATTTAATATTTAACTGAACAACAATAATGATGACGATCTAAGGAAAACTTAATCATTAAACATGATACTCGACTTGAACTGAATTATTCTGAATTTATATACTTGATATACTAGATATACTGCTAAACAGTACAGATACACTGCTGAAACAGTGCAGACCGGATTTGTGTACCCAAACCCGTCTGGACCGGCACAACTTATGTGCACGCCAGAACGCCTCCCCAGTAATGGTACTCACCGGGTAGCTCGGAAACGGAAGGCCTCAGAAACTCGACTGAACTTGAACCGGACTGGACTCGACTCGAACGCTTCGGACACTGGACTCGACTTGGGACTTCGGAAACTGGTGGGCCTCTGTATACCTCGGATCTTGCTCTCTCAGCTAGGCTCTGGTCGGGATACTTCGCACTTCTCACCGCCTCGTCTGGGTGTTGATCGCAGCCTCAGTCGCCCCCGCTTGACCGGAGGGAGATACAGGAAATCCTGCTGGTACGCGTTGTTGTCCGTCCAGCTGTGGCAGGAGACCGGGCCTGCAACGCACCGCCGGCGCGTGAGATGAGAAAGTGTCCCTGTTCGGGCGCCATTCATGTGGTAAATAATTTAATTACCGGGACTTAATTTGATACGGAAACATAATAAAAATAGCTCAGTAAATAAGAGGCAGAATCCGTGGTATTAGAGGTTCGGAATGGGCTTTATTCCAATGATCGATTATAATCGGTTGCTCCAAGTTCCATCACCACGGAGGTTCAGGAAGTGAAGTACATACATTATTGACAAGAAATGACTTTTATAGAACATACATTACAATGAAATAGATGCGGGAGGCGTAACAATTGATAAGGAAGGTGACGATTCACATGCGTAACCGAAAATGGGTGTAATGAGGAGTAAAAAGGAACATAATTGGTTATGATGTCATATATAGGTGGATCTATAAGATTATACTTGGCATAGATGCGCGCGCAGCAGTATGACGTGTGATTGACGTGCAACTAGGGGGTGAGGGGGACTTGACATTTAGCTCTACATGTGGAGACAAGAAGTCTGGGGGGTCAAGTCAACCTAATCCCAAATCATATCTAACATCCTATGTTTAAAGAACTATGTTATCCACAAAGGAAGGACTCTTGGACAAAATCTATTCTATACTGACTGTGTGTGCGTGCACAAGCGTCTAAGTGTCTACACTAGATGCGAGGGCAGGAATTTTCCATAGTAACAGGGCTATGAATTACTTGCATAAAGACAGAGAAGCCGAGCCTTTGCTCGGTAGCTGGCAGAATGTTTACTTAAGCTACTAGACAGGAATGCATCGGGCAGGGAACGGAGCAGATAATTTTCGAAGGTGAAATACAGTTCTTGGCAGGCAGCAAGCTGATGTCAGGCTTCGTGAGCCGCGCAGAGAATGAGACAAAGTTCATGGTCACAGATGCAGGCTCGGACTGGAGCTTTCAGAGGCAGAAGGCAAGAAGAGTTTGATGACAGAATCAGGGCCTACTTGCCTGGACTGTAAAATGGCATAAGTGAACCATATAAAGGCGGTGGCCTTTCGTACTTAGGAATGGAATATCCGGCCCATTCATGGCGGATCAACAGAGGACATGTTAACGGTGGACGCACATGTATTTGCGTCTTCATAACTGGAACTAGAGGGAACATACATGTACTTGTAACATGCACATAGAACCGTTGGGCTCCAAGATAGGGGACATAACTGACCAGAAAAATCCATATTTCCACAATAGTATGGTGGTGGGATTCTGCAGAGAATTCTACAGCAGCAGATAATCCATCAACAAAGAATGTACTACATCCACCTCCAATTGGAGGATTTTTTCTTTGCACCCAACTCCTAGTCCTAATCAGTTCCACAGGGCCTCTTTTTAGAAGGCTGATGAAATAGGGTATTGCGATGATGGTAAAGAAATTCGAATTCAGAAGGGTAATTTTCTGCACTGCATTCCCTACTGGAAATTCGTCTGGCAGAAAAAGCTTGGTGGGCATTAGGCAAAATGGTAAATTGTCACCCTTTTCAAAATAAGACTTTAGCCTAGAGATAAAAAACATGTTTGTGCAGATGGCTTGGTTAAGATTGATTGTGAGAGACATGATTTGAGAGATACCATAGGGAGAATGTGAACGAAAGTGAGGGAGAGATTAAGTGGGTGTAAAAGAATCACAGAAATGCAGAGGGTGTGTTGATGTGAAGGTGAGACAGCTGTAGATAGAAAGCAAGAGGGACAGAGTGGAACAGAAGCCCAGCGAAGTGACATTGAGAAGGTTATAGAAAGAGGGACCATGGGAGAGAAACGTGGAGAGGGATGGAAAAAAAGTGAAATAAAAAAACAGGGAAAGGAAGAAATGGAAAGGATAGGACGAATTTTGACAGTAAACGGAGTAACATAAAGATGGAAGGAATGAGAATAATCTTTGCAATTCTTTGCCATGACCTTTGTTTTCTTAGCCCAAAGGTTCATGCTTCAACAAGCCACCAGTACTACTCATGTTGTGCAGACTGGACACTGTCTGAGACAGGACTGATAGAGGCTTGTTTTAAAGAAACTGTGATCATTTGAGAATCAAGGAATGTCTCCTGATAATCCTGGTGCAGTTTCATAGCTACATGGACACACCTACAATATCTGCTGAATGGGCTCAAGACCAAAAATTAAAAGTGACTCACTTCGTTGCCAAAAGCAAATCAATCAAATGAAACCCTTGATTTGTAATTAACCCCTTCTGTGCCACGCCCTTTCCCCCTCCTGTGCCGGGCGTTACATTAGTGGGCGGGTTTCATGACGAGATAGTCTCGTCATGGGCACAGAAGAGGTTAGAAAATGAATGTCCAATTTGAGACTCCTCCATTAAGCAGTGATTTATTCTTGTACATTTATGGCATTCAGAAGCTGATTCACAATTACGCTTGACACTGCCGAGTACCTGAACCTGAACAATAGACCCAAATCTGACTTTGTTTAAATTAGAATTCTATGATCCACTCAGCTTCATGCCGGAAGGGCTCCAGTTATTTGCTATTAGGGCAAGTTAAATAATAAATATAAATAATAAATATATCACTAAAAAAGTCATTTTTATGACTTTTCGATACCTCACTGATGACACCTAGCAAATTTTAAAATGTTGGGCAGTACTGCAACTGTGGGAGACAAGGCTAGAACTTTCTGTTTCTACTTCTGTCAAACTGCATTATCTAATTTACCCAAAGACGTCCATGGTCTGGATTAGTTTGGTGAAAATTTGTTCGAAAATTAAGGAGTATTTTTTGATGTGAAAACAAAATATTTAAAGTATGCTCAGTGTTTTTAATTTATTGGCAATTGGCTCACAGATATGGTAGTTGTCTGACTTTGTCACCCCCCAAATGACTTGTGGCTTTCTACTGATGAAGGGATGAATCCAGAAACACGTATCTAGAGTTACACAGCACAGGCTGCACCAACAAGGGTGAAAGATTAAAGACTACTACTGAAGAAGTGTTATCATAAACAGCATTTACCACGATGCATTTGGGCAAATTGAGTGCTGGGATGTGAGTCGGTGTGCTCTTACCCACCTTCTGTTTGACAAGCCTTCCTTGAACTACTGAGCTGATTAGCTTGTGTTGAGGCACCTGCACCCAGTGAGTGGTCCAGAGGCCTGGGAAGACTTTGGGCAGCTTTTCCATCACCCCCAAAATGACTTGTTGCTCTCTGCTGATGAATGAAATAATCCAGAAACACGTGCATAGAGTTACACAGTACAGACTTCACCAACAAGGGTGAAAAGTTAAAGACTACTACTTAAGTAATTGTCATCATGCATTGCATTTATCATGATGCGTTGAGGTAAATTGAGTGCGGGGATAAGAGGCAGCGTGCTCCCATTCTCCTACTGTCTGTCTGGTAATGCATGATTAATCCCCTTTCAGACTTCCCATCTGCTTGCCCCATACATCTATCCATCAAAAAATTATTCTAGAATTATGTTTATATGCCTTTACATCCATTTGATGGTTTATCTACCAATCCATCGGCCCACACAGCTGTCCGTCATGTCAGTTGTCATTTGTTCGTCCACCTACCTCCCAGTTTATCAACAGTTTGACTTCCTGTCCCTTTAATAAATGTACACCTTACATCACTTTAGGTCTCCAAACTTGCGTCCCACACAGTATAAATTCAATGGTTGTGTTGAGGGCAAATTATAGAAGACTGTGCCGCTCTCTCTGCTTGCAGCTTAAGCCCCCTTCCCTCCTTCGCTTGTGCGGCTACTCAGCCCTGTGCAATCCATTGAACTCCTTGCATGTTGTGAATAAGAGGGAATCTATAAACAGTTCCAGGTTGGAAGGCCCAATGCTGCACAACAGCGAGGAAGGGATGAGTATTTCTATCTAGTTACTCAGATTTTGTGGGAGCAGCAACGGAGCCGTGATGACAGAAGGTTCCTGCCTAGCACCTTCACATCCTTGCCTCGAGGTGTCATCGCACCCCCAGCCCCCTGGTCGCCCTCTTTCTCCTGGTGGCACCTCTGCTCTGTTGTATCCCTCAAAGCCTTTCAATTGGATACAGACGGCCGCTCTGGCGGTGTTACATAATGCACAAACGTGTCAGAGGAAAAACCAACGATAACTAGGCCGAGTTCCTCAGCCTAGCTCTGGAGAATCACTCTTATTGCTTATGAGGTCAGCGGAAGGCCAGGGGGGGAATCCAGCTCCCTTCCTGCAGGCTGTCGTCAATAATTCCTTCTCTTCTCTTCCGCGCGCTGTAGCTCCGGGCAGTAAACAGTTGTTAGGCATGTTAACCCCTTCGGTGCTCATGACGGAATGGTTCCGTCATGACCCACGGTTGAGCTGTGCTCATGACGGAACCATTCCGTCATGACCACACCCGCGCAAGATTCCGTCAGCACAGCGGCGGAATCTGCGCAGCATCGAAGGGGTTAATGCCCACCAGGAACCGTTTTCCTAACTGGGACCTTCACTTCAGCACATTAATAGAACCAGTATTATCACAGAGGCTGCTGCCACAGTCTCGTATGGAAATCGACAAATATTTAAATCTATAAAAGCTTACAAAGGTGTTTTTTTGTAAAACCTTTCGCCTAAAACGAATGCAGCTGTTTTTGAGCAAGGTGTATTCTCTGCAACAAGAAAGGAAATCAGTTGCTTGTTGGATCCTCTATTGCACTGCAAGATGGGAACGTTCAAAGCTCATTTGTTCCAAAATCCGTGAGCTTCAATGGCTGTAATTATGGAGGTGACGGTGCTGATGATGTCTGTACCTGCTCAGAACGCTCGCCTAGAAATTAAAATCAGGCCGAGGGAGACAGCCTCGCGTCTCAGGCGCGCCCGCCCAATCAGATGGCATCGATTAGTCACTACTCAATTAGGGTATGATAAACAGCTTGATGCGGTCACCGGGCCGGGAGACAGCGCGCGGGGTGACTTTGTGACGCCGAGACAGAGACGAAGGGAGAATGTGCTTAGAACGGAAGATCACGTGCCGGCACGAACGTGCGCGAGGATCAGTGCGTACTTTGAAATATTGCACCGCAGCACACTGCAAGGACCGCGGTCACGCAGCGCTACTCAAGCAGTGTAGGGTAGCATCAGACTCTGTCCTAGGCCAGAAGTTCTTATTCTTAATTTGTTTCAAAAGAACTCCAACAACAGCAACAGTGATAATGATAGTTGTTATTATTATTATTGTTTTGTTGCTATTGTTAATATTAGTAATAACAACAACAATATTGATTAATATAATAATTATTAATAACAATAATAACAATGATAATATTGTTATTAATAATAACAACAATAATAACAGTAAAAATAGTCATAATAATTATACCAGTTCCGGGGGAATTGTAATGACATATAATCATCCTTATCCCATTCACAAGGATATTAATAATAACGTGTCTCACGGTGTGAATCGTATGGCGGGTGCTGTACAGATAGGCTTCCTTGACACCACATGACAGGCACAGATAGTGATGCGGACCATGATAACCAAGGGTCCCGTTAAGGGACAACCCCCCCCCCCCCGCACATCTGCCCTGCAGGGAAACTGATCATTATTATAAGGAGTACCTAAGGTCCCTTCTGTACTCTGTAATACAGGCCCACTTTAGGAATTAGTGTTTATTCTAAAGAAGTTGCTCCCTGTTTTTTTTGGCAGTGCGGGCCCTTGCAAGTGAGGAATCTCTGCCTGTGCGTGCCTCATAAAACTGTGTTTGCACAGAGACCCTGCCGGATGGTGTGAATGAGGTCCATCCATGAGGTGCCCATTGAGTATGTTCTCCCATGTAATCTTTGGCAGATAGTTCACAGGATTCCAGGAATCCTCTGATGACACCTCAGTGGGATACTTTCCAGTGGGGTCCCGGTCCTCATTTGAAAGTGATCGCAGGGGGATCTGACGGGGCACTGTGTGGCATGCAACCTGCACAAAGACTCCTGGGCCATATTATACAAAGTGCCGCGGGGGCGCAACTGGCACTTTGGTATTACAGAAAGGGCCTCCGATGCTTGTGCGACCCTTTCTTTAATACAGATGGTGCTGATGCACATATAGCGCCTGAAGTTATCACTAGAGGGTGTTACCTCATTCGCTTGGGGGCGTGGTCCCATGCAAATGAGGGAATTCCTTTGTCTCTGCTCTTGCGCCGTATTATAGACACGGGCGCCGAGGCAACTAAGCTGTACGGAGGAACACTGAGAGTGCGCCACCTAAAAGGAATTGAACTCTTTTATGGACTGGCAGCCAGTGCAGCTCTTTAAGGGGCTGACAAATATGATTACTTTTCCGGAGATTTAATTAAGAGCCAAGCTGCAGTGTACTGCACCAACTGGAGGGTATATATACCCCCTAATAACTTAGCTTGTAGCATTGGTATCTGACAAATGCTTGTTGCAAAACCCATAGGTCTTAATTCGAAATGTTATAGTACTATTAATCTCAGATTTGGAAAATGCAAACAACATCAAACTCATAACTCAAAAGTTATCTCGCAGGAGAAACTAAAATAATCCAATTTGAGATACCTATTTATTCAATCAAAAGGACTTCATTTTCGATCACTGTGGATCATGAAAGTAAACCATACAATTACACACTTACAGACACAGAGTAGGTGTAAAACATCTCATTATGAATAACCATTTACAATCAATATACAATCACAATAAAATGAATCAGTCAAAGTGCACCAGTGTATGTGCAAAAAAAGGGAGTTCACTATAACAATAGCAGTAAATAAAATGACTAGTTATTTACAATTTCAAAACTTCATCAAGGTGTATTTGGGAGGAGAATGGAACATGTTTAAAACTAGACTCTTATTAAAAGCAAAACATAGAATAATTAAAAGACCTTCACAGCCTATTTACAGTACAGCAATATAAGTTGACCAAAATACATATTAAAGTGCTATGTGATGGTACAATGAAACAGAACCCCTGATAGAAACTTTACGGCGCCATAGTAATTGGTACACCCTAAATCCAAGATCCTAGAAACTGACAGGGGAGTACTTAGTGCGTCTGACCCACACAGCCATTAAAAACTTGGATATGCAGAATACAATCATACGTGTTGTGTTCGTCTTCAACATTGTACAATGAAACAGAACCCCTGATAGAAACTTTACGGCGCCATAGTAATTGGTACACCCTAAGTCCAAGATCCTAGCAACTGACAGGGGAGTACTTAGTGCGCCTGACCCACACAGCCATTAAAAACTTGGATATGCAGAATACAATCATACGTGTTGTGTTCGTCTTCAACATTGTACAATGAAACAGAACCCCTGATAGAAACTTTACGGCGCCATAGTAATTGGTACACCCTAAGTCCAAGATCCTAGAAACTGACAGGGGAGTACTTAGTGCGCCTGACCCACACAGCCATTAAAAACTTGGATATGCACAATACAATCATACGTGTTGTGTTCGTCTTCAACATTATGTACGCCTCCTTATATCTCCTAACTCCCAGATTTCTGCAAAGGGGGGCAATCCATTTCACACGTGATCGGGAATACAAAGGACAAAAATATAAAACATGTTCAGGTGACCCCTAGGCAACAGGGACAGTAGTCTTCGATGCTCTCTCCTGTTTTACACCAGTTACTTTTAAAGTGATTTAGGGGTAGGCAGTCGTACCCAAACTGTAGGTATAATTTCCTCGCTAATGGGGGTTTGATTACATCCATTGTAGGCTCAAATAACAGGGTCTGTTTAAAATTCATAAAATCATTTGAAAGTGATCCATTACAATTCATTATCAAATCTGTTTCAATAAAATCCCAATACACTTTTTTAAGACTGTGCTTATTAATCTGACATAGAGTTTCTGGTTCTCGCCAATAAGCAACCAATCCTATCTTTACTAGCAAATTCTTAACCGCAAACATCCAGGGTATCTTAACCACACAAGATGCTATCATCAGCTCACGAAGGCCAACCTCATAAGGGGTGAGTGCTGCAGTGGTCCATAATTAATGCCAAAACATAAGTGACCGCAATCTAATTTTATGCAAAATCCTGTTCTGACCAAGATCTAAATAGAGAGGGATCAACGGAGTAGACAACGGAAGATTAACTAGGGATCTTAGAAATTTCGGCTCAGTGACTGAGAGGTTATTACCAATAGAACCTATTTATTCATGTGTCCTTTTGATATGAGCAATTTAGTTTTTTATTTAAGCAAAACGGTCTGATGAGCAGCATTCTTTAGCTTAAGCATTTTCAATACCTAATTTCAAACCCTGCCAAAGAGCAAATTTCACTTGACACCTTTAGATGGTCTTTCTAGGGACCTTTGATGTTCTGCTGTGACAGGAACACTGCCAGGAAGAGGGGAGGGAACAGGATCCAGAAATCCTCAGTGAATTACAAGTAATGAGAAGAACTGCTAATGCCTAATTGTTAAGCAGAAGGCGTGCAATGCAGAACTAGTGTGTTCAACAGCTAGCATGCATTCATAGGAAAGACAGAGCAGAGGAGCTGGATCTTCTTAGATTTCAGTGCTACGTCAGATGGATTTTAGTTCACTTTGGAAGTTGGGGATTGCGGGACCATACCGCAGATTGGTAAAGATTGCTCACCAATATTTATAAGGCACAGACAAACCCACTAAAGAACACTGTTTCATGCTACATACTCTCCTAAGGGTCCTTGCTTGTCCAACTGAAGTGTTTCTTCAAAAAAGAACTGCAATCTGTCCGGATAACATATACAAATGTATTTGCCCCATTTCTTGAATCTGTAAGTTAGCACTGTCCTTCAGACCAGGTCAATCAGCTTACCGAGTCTGGGTTGTAGACCTTTATCTGCTGGGTCAGCTGCTTTGTAAAGATTCCTCTGTGCTGAAAGCTTCAAAATTCCTCGAGTCATAGACAGGTACTGACCATTAGGGATAGGTGAAAATCAGAGGAAAATGTAAAACAAGAAAATTCACCTATGTTTTCTGCCTCTGAAATGGAATTAGGGTTGAGCCACTGTTTTCTGCTTGGAAGAAAATGCCGTGGGCACTAGAGGGGTTGAACAAAGGGGCTAAATAATAAACTGAATTGTGTATATGTTTAGAAGTACTACAGGAGTACTACAAAAGTACTACAAAATGCCACACAAACATACAAGTATAAATTTCCATGCCCACTTCTCCTATCCTTTCTATGGAGAGATACTCAACACATCTAAGCTTCCTACTTAGCAGTAAGTGTGGGAGGGTCCAGGGGAGTAGAACAGCAAGGGGCCTGTCAGCCCTTCGGACTGACTGCTGGATTATGATACCGGTGGCTGGACCATTTGATGTCAGGGAAAAGACCAGCACCTCTGACAAGATCTAGGACCCCGTCCAGGCAGCGGTCAGACTCGTATCCCTAAAATGGCAGCAGTGCCGAGGCAGACACCGCGGTCGGGACTACGATGCCCCTTTCCCACATCCTTTTCATGGTGGTTCCACTGCCATGAAAAGGCTGTCGGAAAGGAACTTTAGGGGCCCCAAACAGGGCCCCTCTCCCTCATGAGGCAATGCAAAGAGGCCCAGGAAATGCATGTAGTGCCCCCATGCACATCTATGCACTGTGACATTTTTCTGGCCCACAACACAAGCCGCAGTGTTAGAGAGCACTTTTTTGACCGCCACAATGGCGGGCAATTGCTAATTGGCCGGTCAGACATGAGGGCAGGCAGTGGTCCAACTGCTTGGTTTTCAAATTCTGGAGTTTGTCCATAAGGCGTATGCTAGATTGGTCGTTAACAATGACGGATGCCCCAGAGGCAAGTACCTCAGTTTCACGTAAGGTAGGCAGTGTATTTTTAGCCCTTTGTTGCAGGACAAACAGTTTCTGATGATTGTTAGAAATAGGATCTCTGGATGGCTAAGGCTTGTGCCAAAGCCAGGCAGAGACCACCACTCTAGGAAGGGCAAGGGAGTTACACGCCAAAGATAACCCCTGCTCACCCCCTTGGTAGCTTGGCACTAGCAGTCAGGCTTATCCCGGAGGCAATGTGTAAAGCGTTTGCGCAACACACACATAGCAACAACACACTAGGCACACTACAAAAGGAACTCCACACAACGTTATATCAAAAATAGTCTTTGTATTATAATAAAACACCTTAGAATAGTAATCACACAATATACACTGTGCCAACTGGCACTGGGCAATATTTACAGGGGATTATATACACCTGACAGGGCCAACTGGACCACTGCCAGAATCATCACAAAATGAACATAGTAAATGTAGAACATATCATAAACGTAGAACACAAACAGTAATTATTGGCATACACTGTACTCAGCATCATCTTGTAACACAAACAATATTATGCACTGTATCGCATTAGGCATGAAATATATTCTGCGCCAACCTCACCAGCATAAACACATTATGCAATCATCTCAAAAGTCTAAACGCATTAGACCATAACCTCCTAAGCATAACTCACATTAGGGAATAATCTCAAACATAAACACAGTATGCAAAAACCCTATAATCATATAACCACATTAGAGGCATAAATCACGGTAGAGAATAACCTCAGAAGCATAAACCATAGTATGCACAACCTCATAATAATAAAACCACAGTTGAGGCATAAATCTGGGTGCGTTATTCACAGTACATGAATCACATTTCCTAGCACCACATAAAACACATTAGGGCCTGGCACCCTACAAACCTATCAGTCCCCCTGGCCAACTGGCCTTCTCAAAGGGGCTCAAACGCCCTATGTCCCAAAGTCAGGGCGTGCTGCCAAGGCAGCAGAATCCATGTGCACAATTGCGCTGGGGCAGAGGAGTGTACCTAACTCCTAACTCAGTTAAACATTCCCCCAAAGAACTGTTGGCCTAAACGTTGCAGCTGGCACTAATTGCTGCTCAGCTTTGAATGAAAGAAAGACCTGGGCACTCCCTGTGCCCTCTCTTGCCCCACCCAGGGACTTCTAGAACATCTGCGCAAGATGTTGCAGCTGCCCACTGTCAGGTGGGGCAGCTGGGGCAGGAGAACGAGCACCAACAATGTGCTCCGATCAAGAGCCCCCACTGGGCTCTGTGTAGTTAGGGAAAAACTGCCCCCACGCATTGGAGCGGCCCGCTACGGCGGGTCCGCTCAGCAATGGTCACTAACTGCGTGCCTCTCATGAAGCCCCTCTCTGGGACTAACTAAACAAAAAGGACCCCCTCGTTGGAGCAGCCCAATATGGCGGGTCCACTCGTGTTATGACTTGATTGGTACGACCTCACTCACCGAGGCTGCCGGGGAACTCCTCTCCTTTTGCGACAATCTCCTGCTTCCCCGTCTTCCTTCCTGGGACCGGGACTTCAAGGGGGAGCCTGCGATGCTCCGGGCAGCTTCTCCGGCGGGCCACGCTGCCATTGACCGGCCAGCTGCTTCCTGAATTGCACCCGCCCGGATTCAGGCGGACTCTGCCTTGGTTCTGGGTCCGGAATAACGATCGGGCCACGGCAGTGAATCACAGCGGCCATACACGGGGTGGGCACCCACTCTAAAATAAAACACCTAAGCAGGGTGGGCACTCTTAATCAAGCTCCAAACGTGGGGTGGGCACCCGCTGTACTTTAAAAGGCATAACGTGGGGTGGGCTCCCACTAAAGGCAGGACGGGGGAATCCCGACACTGGGGATCCTGCTAGAAACAAAGACGGCAGCTCAGCGCTGTGGAGCCCACGTGCTCTTCTTGGGATAAAAATAAAATGTAGCGCTCCCCAGGCGCTAGAGGCATTCAAAGGGCATCAAAAGTCATCAGAATATAGCGCTCACAAGACGCTAGGGCAGGAGGAAGGCCTTCAGGATTGAAGGGGCATAGCTGGGCCCAGGGAGGCCAGCACACAGGGCCCTCCAGCAGGGAGGTGAGCCCCCATGGCGGTTCCTCCTGGGCCCCAGCAGCAGCAAGCTTCCCCCCCGCAAGTCAGGAACAGCCCAAGCAGGACAAGAAGTGAGCATTTTCATTGGGTCACAGCCCTGTATTTATTCCAACATTTCCTTTGTCTGTAGAGCAGGGCATGGGGGAACCAGATGCAACTGACACACATTCATCAGGGAATCCACAATGCATTCCTATGGGAGGGAAGGCCAATCTCACCAATGTGACACAGAGAACGCATGCACTTTACACTGGACCACAGTGCTAAAGTGCCCAGAGGCCTAAAACCACCAACACCAGGTTACAGACAAGGCAAAAAGTTTAGGGGTGAACCTGCCAAAAAGGGCTAAGTCCAACAATGATCTATTGGTTTAAAGTCATATGCAGGTTTAGGCTGATGGAAGCCACAGAAACAATGGTCTAAGCTTTACAAGATCTTCTGGATAGAGGACGCTCAACTCCTTGTGTTAGATATAATAAGATGTAGAGGGAGGGACAGAAAGTAGTTGTCTACCGAAGTGGTTTTCTCCCATGTGCAAAGAAGTAAAGTTTGCAAGATCCAACACCCTTGCGCCATCCTGAGGTATTCAACCTCCAACACAAAGTTTTTCCCACGTTTCATGTGGGTGGCACAATCAGTGCTGCAGGCCCACTAGCCACATCTGATTTACAGGCCCTGGGCACACACAGTGCACTGTACTAGGGACTTACCAGTAAATCAAATATGCTAGTCATGGAATAATCAATCCATAAACCCAATTTACAGATTGAGCACTTGCACTTTGGCACTGAACAGCAGTGGCAAAGTGCCCAAAGCATCTAGACCAGCAAAAATTAATTCCAACACACAGTAAAACCACAGGAGGCAAAGGCAAAAATACAGGGGAAACCCACGCCATGGATGCCAGGTCTAACAGTCAGGATCTGGTTTTGGTAGCATCTTGATCTATTCTACTATGGACAGTTCGATGTAAGTAGCCACCCACCCAGTGGAACAGCCACATTTTTCTGTTTTTATTCAAGGGCTTATGATGGTAGGAATAGCCTGTGATGAAGGGTGGTGTGACTGCCCATGTCTCCTGGAAGGTGACGATGGACCTGATTGCGAGTTTGGCAGATAGGATTACTCTCTCACAAACGTGACAGATATCTCATCTGCCAAACTGCAATTCCATTATATCCTTTGGATCTTATAGTAGACTATCCCATCCACCAAACTTGTAATTGGACCCAATCTCAAATTGTTTCCAGAAGAGTAGAGTCTTGTCGTTCTCTATTTTGCTTTGCAGGCCAGCAAAGTTCCAGAGCAGAGCAATGTTTCAGGCTTATGTTGCAGGTCCCCTTCCTAGGCTTGAAAGTTCATTATCCATTCCCTCCATTTAGGGTACCTGAGAGCCATTTCCTATCTAGAGCCAGGATTGCACTTGTTTTTTGTTCTGCGCTGGTTGGTTTGCTGGGATGTTATTGCATGGTGGTGGTTTGCCGCATATACCCTTTGCACTGAGGAGGTTGATGGTCTGTCAGTCATTATCTTAGGTGGTAACTGTAGCGCTAGTAGAGTGGGGTATTGAGATGGTGTGTAGTATATGATTTTTATGCCCCGTTCTTGAAAGGCCTCCTTTTCTTTTGGGACAAGATTAGATTTTTCTGGTAATGACCTGGTAACCGGCGTGGATTCTTTAAAGGAGTGTCTGTCCTCTAGGAAAAATTCAACTGACTTAATATTCTCGGAGACAATGTGGGTCAAGGAAGGTAGAGCCTTAATCAGCTTTAAGATGTTACCCCAATTAAAGGAGTCTTGAATTCTGGAGAGAAGACTGTCCTTGTTTTACCATGCTGATGGATGACAATGACTGCCTGTGTGATTTTTAGTGCTTATATGGTAGTTATTAATCTTTCGGTAACTTGATTAACATCAGCTGAGTTATTATTCCTAGTCTGAATGCCAAGTACGGGGCCAATCCGCACTGTCAGTGCAGAGGGGGGATGGTGCCTAAATGATTTGCGGCATTGCGGCATTGTGGCATTGCGGCATTGCTAGGGTCAAAGATTATACTGATCTCTTGATTCCTGGCAGTGGCGTAATGAAAGTTCAGGGGGCCCCCCTGCATGGTACACAGAAGGGACCCCTCTCTGGATTTATTCTGGAGCACTCATTCCTGAGTACTGTTCTGAGGGGGCCCGCTGCAGCTCAGGGGCCCCCCTGCAAATCGGGGGCCCTCTGCAGCTCAGGGCCCCCCCTGAAAATCGGGGGCCCCCCTGCTCCGTGGGGGCTGCGGGGGCCTGTGTTACACCCCTGATTGCTGGGGGTTTTGCCAGAGTACAGGATGGTCGTAGTCTGGCCTGGGATCAGTGGAATGCAGTATTACATTGCCTTAGAAGCTTAGGGGGATATGTACAATAAAGTGGCAGGGTGAGGCGTTAGCCGTCATGGCTTAACGCCTCACTCCGCCACTTCAGAAACGCAAGGCTACACCATATTTAAAACGATATGGTGCAGCCTTGCATTTCCCCCTGTGATGGAGCTACACTTAGAAGTGTAGCACCAGCGCAGGCACCCTTGCATCATAGTGCAAGGGTATCTGCATGCAGGGAGGATTTTTTATGTGTAGGAAGGTGTCCATTCTTGCACATAAACAATCCTAAAATACCATTTTGTCACTTTCATGTTTGCTGCTTAATGCAGCACACATTAAAGTCACAAAATGGCATTTTGTTTTTAGATTGCTTATGTACAGTAAGGGGGACCTTCTTGTACATAAACAGTCCACAAGGCAGTACACATCTAAAAAGCAAAAACGAGGTGAAATAACGCATTTCTCCTTGTTTCGCTAACTTAAGACCAGATTTTACCTGGTCTAAATTTTGGCGCTGCCTCCTATGTATGCTGCCATTGTACATAAGGGGCAACATCAAAATCAATGGGTGTTGCGGTGGAACGCCCACTGCAACACCCACTGCCCACCTCTTTCTCGCTAACCATAGCGTGAATGGGGGCCTTATTTACAAGGTAGCATTAAGCCGCATTAAGTTGGCGTCACACTGCCTTGTAAATAAGGTTAAGCCCCGAGAGCAACCACAACGTCGATAAAAGTGACGTTTTGGTGGCAATAGGGGCTTGTACATATGGCCCTTTGTCCATATTATCTTCACCATTCAGTTAAGGTGTCAATTGGGAGCGTGGCAAACTACTCAAACTAAAAGAAAATAATTTATATTGAAATCCAAACATTGCTTTTCCCCAGAGTCTGGATGCTGGAGGGCTTGGATCGATATTGGATGATACTGAAGATGTTGGGGTCTCTGGGCTTTATGTCTAGGGCCAACAAGAAACAGTGACCCATCATTAAAGAGTTATCTTCAAAGATCACAAGGAAGCTGATGCTTAGAGATCAACAAAGTCGTTGACCAAGAATGAGTTAATGGCTACTTGGCCAGCTTTAAATCAAAGCTGAAATGCCCCGAGAGATGACCTGACTAAGGGCCTTCAGGGAGAGTCTGATGACTTTGCCCCTAAGATGCAAACCCTGAGAAACAACATGGAACTTGTGAGTGAATGAGCTGTGGATCTGAAGAAAAAGAGCTACAAACTGGAGAGTTCACTTCCAGGGAGGCAGAAGTACTGTGACACTTAAGAGTACAAGTGAGGCAGCCCTCCTAAATTGTGAGAAACTACTGAATCATTAATAGGAGAGAATATAAGGGTCCCGGGACTAGTGAATGGGCAAAGGGTGCAAGCCTGAAGAAGTTTATGATACACATGTCATCGAACCAACTGGTTAAAGGCCATACAGAGGTCATGTTGAACAGAGTCTACATAATTGGTCAGAGGATGGAAAGAAATGACTAGAGACCCCAAAACATTCTAGCCAGTTTTAATTAAAAAAATTAAAAACGAGGAGGTAGTCAGGACAGCCAAGCTTGTTAGAGAAATCTCTCTCCAGCTGCACTCAAGCCAGCTTCTTCAGGACATTGTGCGATCTACCCTACAAGTGAAGAATTAACTTTAAGCCGATTACAGAAAAGCTACAAGTACAGAATAATTAGACTTTCACCCTTTGGAATCTAATTGAAGAAGGATAACAAGATGTTGCACTTCATGGATAAACAAGAAACAGCAGCTGCCCTGAGCACTAATTCGTCAGATAATGATATATCACATCATAGTTCATCTGATAACTTGTCAACACAGGCTGGAAACTTGAGGGGCTGGGGCTAATGGATCAAACTGAGAAATAAGAGTAAAACAAGGGGTGTAAAAGAGACTAGATATGCTCTTGACCTAGACAGAAGGGAGAGCAACCACCTAGATATGATACTCAGGGCATCTGTACAAAGAAGTGGCGGAGTGAGGCGTTAGCTGTCATGGCTTAACGCCTCACTCAGCCACTTCAGAAACGCAAGGCGGCACCATATTTACAAGAATATGGTGCAGCCTTACGTTTCCCCCTGCGCTGGTGCTAGGTTTAGCAGCTTAGCACCAACGCAGGCACGCTTGCACCATAGTGCCAGGGTGTCTGCGTGCAGGGACAGATTGTTTATGTTTAGGAAGGTGTCCCTTCCTGCACATAAACAACCTTTAAATGCCATTTTGTTACTTCTATGTGTGCTGCTTAATGCTGTACACACGGAAGTTACAAAATCTCATTTTCTTTTAAAGATTGTTTATGTGCAGGAAGGGACACCTTGTACACATAAACAATCCAAGGCGTTTTGCTTTTTCCATGTGTGCTGCACAATGAGATTTTGTGAATAAGCAAAAAGTAGTAAATTGACTCAAAAGTGTAAATTACTCAAAAGTGTATGTTACCTTTGTGAATCAGGCCCTTTGTGTCTGAGGAAGAATGGATGAATGGGTTGCAATATGTTGTGTTTGAGTAAAGAATGTGTGGATGGGTTGGCCTAGAGAAAGATGTGTGGACGTTGAATTACAGTAATTTCCAAATGTTTCATCTGAGATTACATTGGAGAATGGTATTATAAAAGTGGTAACATGTTAGTGCCTCCTTCTAAGATAAAGATGGTAGATATGGTCCAAAAGGGACATGTGGGATCACTTTGAATAAGAAAAGGATAAGGAAATGTATTTCTGGCTGGTGTGATTTTAGGATGCTGAGTTCAGTGGCACTAGGGAGTTTATTTACAAGCCCCTTGCACCGCCTTTGCATCACTTTTAACATGGGAAAAAGTGAAGTACCAGCGGCGCAAGGGGCTTGTATATAAGCCCTACGTGTTTAGTGACTTGTGGAGCATATTAGAATTAAAGGACCAGAAAGTTGCTGATTTGATGGAGAGTTTGCCTGAGAGAGTGTGGGAAAAGTATGGTTGGCACTGATGTTTTTGGCCCTTTTAATGTTTCACCTCATGGGATATGGCTCTTGGTTGTGCTGGTTGATTACAAATTGAAATAGATTTGAAGATACATTTGGCAGAATTCCTCATTGTAGATGTTATAATATTTTTACAGATACATTTCCTGCAGAAGTGCTCTCAAATGTTTTGGTAACCGATTATGGATTGCTTGGAGAGCTATATGCAGAGGTTTTTGAGGAAGACGGGAATGAAGCATCATTCCCAAGGCAATGGCTCAGCCGAGAGAGTCAAAGGGATGGTAGGCGATTGCGTCACGTTTGCAGTTGACAATGTTGTGGATCGTTGTTGTAGGCATACTGGTGGACACTCACACCCACATGGGGGTCTCTCCTTTTGAATCACATAATGGCCACAAAAGTGTGAGCTGTTTTGAGCCTGAATGATAGTCCAGATGCAGTCTGAAGCTCATGAATGAAAGGATAAACCTTACAGAATGCTCGAACAATTGCGCTAGTCAGTCACTGTGTTGCGACAACTAGTTAAGATGCATTAACTATGTGAAATTGGTCTCCAGAAATGCCAGTTAAAAATAGATTCAACTCATTTACCTTCATCATAAGTATTTGACCTTAAAACTCATAAGCCATATGTATTCAGGTGTGCTAACGGTTTGTCGCAGATGTGCACGTACTGAGGCACATTTCTACCATATTGTGTGTAAATTTCCTGAAATGTCTCAGTTCTGGCACGTGAATACCCTCACAGGTGACACAAAATTTCTACAAATCTACTGATTGATTGATTGATTGGACTAACACGCATGCTTAAATGTGTCACTTATCTGTCGGTAAGGCTGAAACAGAAAGAACCTTTTTTCACACCTTTTAGGTCTGAATGCACAGAGAGTTTGAAGCTGGTTTCTAAATGTATATACTTGGCTCTGGCACTAACAAAGAGACATATCACTATGAACTGGAAAGTTCCCTCTAGTACGTCATTGCAAGAGTGGTTAAAGGACCTAAAAAGGTGGGCATTTGCGGAAACTGACACATTATCTAGATTTCCAAAATGGAACAGAGGGGATGCAAGGTACACTCTGTGGGATACCTTTCTGGGGAAAATAGAAGCCAAATTGGATGAGAGTCCCCCATGAGGGCACGATGAGAATATTTCTTACATTTTGGACACTCTAAATTGCACAGCAAGAAGGCACATGAGTAAACGACTCTGCATTTTAAAGTGTAAGATAGGACATCGCAGAAGAGTTGTGGAGCAGAAGACATCCAAAGTAAACAGCATAGAAGGTGCTGGATGAAAGCATGGGAAATAACCTGGCCCAGACAGAAGTAATTGTAATGTAACTGACAATTTATGGTCGATACATTAATGCCTGATGTGTGAAAGTGTGAATCATAGTTGGACTTGGATCTATGTTTTTTCTTTGGTTACAGGCAACTTTATATTTTAAATACAAAAGCTCCAGGTGGCACTGTTAGTTGGAGAAAGACAGATTGATTGGTACTACTAAAATATGATATAGCTCTGTGTAACACCAACAATAGAAATCCTTTACAGTGACTTGATGTTGCGTAAAAAATTGAAAATCTAACAAAGAACCACTTAGAGAAAAATAAGTGAATGTGAGGACAAAAAAATAAGAGACCAAACCCAAATCAAAAGCAAAGTTGGCTACAAGAAAGCGCATCATGTCAGGAACCACAGTTTCATGAAGTAAAGATAAAGGCCTAATTATGGAAAAGTCACACAGCGCAGCAAGTCACCGTGCTGCACTGCGTGACAGGAAAAGGGGGTAATATGTCATATATAATGCAATACAGAACATTCCTTCCTAATTCCCTGTGCTGGTGCCCTTTTGGCAGCCTAGCGCCAATGCAGACCCTCTTGCAAGGGTGCCTGTGTTGAATGCAGGATTGTTTTTGTACAGGAATGGGCAGTTGCAGCAACAGAGAAAGAGGAAGTAATGAGGAGAAATAAAGATATTTCTCCTCGTTCTGCCTCTCCTGGGAAGCCATATCTTTTTGGTGCATTCCCAGGTCTACCATGTATAATAAATCTGAGAATGAGTCAAAAAACATGGGAGTTGTGTGGGAACACCCATGCAATGCCTATGGAATGCCTTCCCAGGGCAGAGTGAGGCAAAACAGCGATTTGTGCTGCGTTGACTTACTCCAGAATTCTGGAACCACTCAGGGCCATGCACTTAAAGTTTGCATCATACATGTACCACATTGCATGGTGCAAACACAACACAAACCATCTCGTTAATAAGCCCCATATTGTTTAATTCAGGTCCACATTTGCTTTGTTATATGTATTGGAAATATACTACAGTTTGTTCTACAGAATGTATTGTTATAAGTTACTGATATTAATTATTAACTGTTAATCTGTTTAGCCAGTTAGGTTTTGGTTAAGATACTTTGGGGCATATCATCAATGTCTGGCGATAACTATCACCAACGCCAGTTAGCGGGAGTATTGTTATCGCCGTCTATCCCTGAAATTTATCACCTTGTTAGCGACGTATTACCAACACGTCGATAACAGGCGATAGTTCCAGGGAACGGCAGTGAAAACTTCCGCTAACTTCTGCGTGATGACGATAGTCATTTAGGTGATACATAGGGATCGCCGCATTTGCGGCAGAAAAAGTTCCTCTAACGCGGCGATAAGGGGCTTGACAATATGCCGAGGTATCCCTGCTACGGTACCAGGGCCTGTGTAGCTGCATGAGGAGCAGACAGGGTTGTGGTTTCATAGTAGAGCAAGCGTGGGCTGGTAGGTATCTCCATAAACAGCAGGCATGTGCCAGGCACTTGCCTAGAGAGCAGGCGTAGGCGAGGGTGAGTGAGGCACCCTTATGGTGTGTATGCAGAGGCTGGGGCTGAGAGGAAGAACAGGCAAGAGTCATCTGCCAGCAAAAGGGTCAAGCACTGAGTGGACAACGGGTGGGGGAGGCAGTTACCTGCAAGAGAAGCAGGCATGGCCCAGACACCTACAAGAGCAGGCAGGGCTTGGGGCTAACAGGGCAGCAGGCAATGCCTGACGACAAGCAAGAAAAGCACAGAGCGAGTAGGTACTTGCAAGAGGAGCAGGCAGTGGCTAAGTATTTGCATGAGGAGCAGCAGGGGTTAGACACCTGCATAATGAGCATGCAATGGTTTGGTGGCTTAGAATAGGGGCACACAACTCGTCATTAAGTGTAGCATGCAGGGACTAGTATGTGGCATAGAGCCGAACATGCAGGGCCAAGCCCTGTTGGGAGGAACAGGCGTGAATGTGACTGCAGGAGCAGTATAGACGGAGCAAATCCATGTTGGGGCAATGGCATGCATGGACGGAGTAAAAAACCCTGCCTGGGGGTGCATGGGTGAAGGACAGGCAGGAAAAGCAGTGATGCGCTTGGGGGCAGCAGGAAGCACAGGGTGGATGCAGCTCACAGTAGCAGCAGGCATGGCACGAGGACACCGAGGAAGAGCCTGCAGCCCCAGCAGGAGCGCGAGGCCTGAACGTGTGATGAACTAGAGACTTCCAGGGGAAGCCACCACGGTCTCCCGTCCAGCGGAAGTGGGGGGCACCGACTGGGGAGTTACAGAGTCCGGACCACAGGGGAGCAGGTGAGGGGCAACGTGTGCCAGAGCCCACAGGTGCAGCAGGCCTGGAGGATAGGCACGCGTGACCAGAGTTCCTCAGAGCGGGGTGGGAAGGCCTAGGGGACTGCAGAGGAGCGGGAGGGGCTGGTGACCGCCATGTCATCACAGACAGTGATGTAGCAAGGGTGCATTAGGGCCTAAAGTAAGCAAGAGGAATGGGCCCCTTCCCATGGTATTACAGTAACAAAAATGGCTGTAATTGGGGTAGAGTGGGCCCATAACAAGCCTAGGTCCCCCCAGTGATAGCTAGGCCTTTGAAAGCACCCACAGATAAATAAGGCCTGTAGCAGAAGGGGCAAAGCCAGTGTCCTCTAAAGGGTTTTGAGGGTCCCTTTTCAGAACAACATTAACATGTACTACATATTTGCTACTAATTCAAGTCTGCATAATGCCCAGATATACAGAATTACGTATAACAATAAGAAACTGGCCACACAAAAATAAATTAATTATGTTTTGACCAGAACCACACAAAATATGAACTGCAGGAGAAGGAAAGATGCAAGAGATGCAAGGTGAGAGGGAAGTAAACCTTTAGCAGAAGCAGGGTAGAGACTGCCGCTCTACAGAAGCAGCAGGCAGATAAGATGGCGTGGGCTTGACGAGGAACAGGCATCCATGCAAGGTTAGGGTACAGAACCGCACGAGGCCATGAAGGAAGCTCAGGCCTGTGGGAGAGAGAGGCATGCATGAGCCGGGGCCCGCAGTATCAGGGTGTGTGGCCTAGGGGTCTGGGGTGCATCCAAGTGTATGAGAACTAGCAGTGGCTATCACTGTGCAGCAGGTGCAGTGGCACCAGTGTCCTAGAGGCCCAATGCATTCAGATTTAAATTTGCTACTGGGATCCCAGGGCCCATTTGTTGGTTTGCACCAGGGCCCATGCCACCCTTGCTGGGCCAGTGACGGGGAGCCGGTGTAGGGTATGAACACACAGGAGGAGCAGCAGTGGGAAGCAGGAAGTGCGGGCTCAGAGAAGCCAAAAAAACAGATTAAAAAGAGGTATACAAGTGATAAATTAATTATATAAGCATGCTATGTACCTTCAGGGGGTGGGAGGGTGGGTAGGACTGCTCCAAACGTGGAGCAGGGCATGGGCGGATTGGCATGCCCACTGAAGTGCGCAATGACTGTTTGGTCGGAACACTTAGTCCGCACAAAGCAGTCATGCGCACTTCCCTGTTCGCAATGCAGGTTGCATAACAGCCAGCATGGAGAACATGTCCACCCCTCCGGCACCTGGCTGCATGACTTGTCCCGTTGCCAATTCCCAATCCCCCCGCCGCATCGTAGCATTGTGATTGACTCAGGGGAGGGAGCCTTGCTGCCTACTTTCTTTTCTTGGAAGCAGACACAGGAGAGCAGGAGCTACGAAGACACAGGACACGGCTTAGAGGTAAGACTACCCTTGGTTAATTTATGACAACACCTGCTCACACACATTCTCGCGTACAGTCTCCATCCAGTGTTCTTTCCAGCATTTACCACCTCACAGCTGCCCAGCCCCCCGCACTTCTCAATGGTGGCCGTTGTGCGCCAATGGACAGCGGGCATACCACTCATGTGCCAAAGGCTCATACGTGGTTGCGACGCATGCCATAACATCGCATTCCATTCCAATGCATACTGATACTAGGCACATTGCAACAGTAGAGTAGGTGTTGCATAGCGGAGTGCAACCCAAAACTAACCTTTGCACTACAATCCCAACCGTGAAGGCTGGAATTCCTTTTTGAGCCCCCACAACACACCCACAAATCTAATTTGAGACTAATGCACACCCCATTTCCCATATTTTACCCCAAAACACACCCCATTTCCCATATTTTACCCCCCAAAACACCCAATTCTAAATTTGTATTTCCGAAACCCATACCCACCCGAAAAAAACTTTAAATTACCCCATTACAGTCCTTACCATGCATTGTATTCCAATGCGATGTTAAGGCACCTGCATTGTCAGTGTTGCGTTGTTAACAAAGTATTGCCTGCATTGTAATGGTCGTCTTGAGGAACTTCGATTTTCGATCATGATCGTATCAACCCGCCATTTTGTGCCCCGCCGCCATTTTGTGTTGCCCTCACTCAGGAAGCACGACAATCGAAGTCTTTTTCTGCTTTTCCTGCAATAGTGTGTCGAAATAACCTTGTGCCTCTGTTTACAAAAGCTGGTGTTAGAGACTGGCCGAGTACACTAATCCCTGTCTGGTTTTCCTAATCCCTGTCTCAACTATCTGTTGGTTCACACTATTCTCTTCTGATTTTATCTTATCGTCTGGCCTTCGCTGTCCTCTGCTCGTATTCTCTTGTTTCACAACTATCCTCCAAAACACACAAACGTATCTCGTCACCTGCAAGAGCTACAAGTCAGGTAATGAATTAGCTCGTGGGGTGGGGTAACAAACACAGTTAGAGGAGAGGCTTCTTCGAGTTACTCGATACTTTATTTTCAAACCTTTCCTATTGGTTCTGTTCTGTTTTCCAACTTTTCTTATTGGCTCCTTTTATATGTTTTAGGTGTGTTCTTAGTTAATGTATATGTCACCTATGTACTATATAAGATTGTGCGCCACGGAGTGAAGTGGCAGTCTCCTGAAAACATACCATGTGTACTTCTAGGACAACTGTACTAGCTGCAGCTAATAAATCTGATCTTTTACGCCGACAGAGTGTCCCCGTGTCTCTGTGTAGCTAAGCAGGAGAACCCAGGAGATTAAGGCGTACCCTGCGCCGCCAGGTCCAAAAGGTTCTGGTTCTTCAGTCTCCTGTGCCAAAGGCAAACATAGGCTACGCCGTTTGTGTCTGTCTGCCCCTGGACCGCGCTCAGCACCAAGGATCATTCCTCTTGGACACTACACTGATACGACTCCAACAGACTCCTCGCCATCAACCCTGGACACCCCCTCGCCTGCCAGGACCAACCTCTGCTCCAGACTGGACATCGCCATCACCGTCACTGATGGCTGCAGTATCACCCGCAAGGAGCACCCTGACCATCAGAAAGGAGGCATTGCCATCACCTACAGAAGCACACTCTGACTGACCACGCACTCTAATGACCCAAGGGTGACCATGGACTACGGCAACTCCAAGATCCAGACCAGGCCCAAGAACATCCTCTGCAGCACCCTCATGTGCAGGACCCCAGGCCATGGCCCCCCATTCTCCAATACCATTGTAGACCTCATTGCTCCCCAGGGTCTCCCATCCACCGACGACATCCTACTCCGTGAACTCAGGTTCCACCTGGGCAACCCTAGTGACCAGGACACCACCCCCTCATGGGGAAGGTCTCCTACATCAGACGCAAGCAGCAAGTCACCACAACAAGCCACATAGCAGGACACATGGTCGAGCACGTTACCTCCGCCAGCGTGAACTTCAACTACAGCCACAACACCGGACTCTCCAGGACGGACCATCATTGGTAAGATCACGTCTTCACCTTGTCCGTGGGACGCCACTGCCATCATCGCACCCCCTCTCAGTTGGATCAAGGCCACCGAAGAACATCTGGTCAACTCCCTCCGCACCAACAGTCCACCTATGTTTCCATACGATGACACCACAGTGTGCAACCACCACCGATGGATCTCCAACAGCGCCAACATTCGAGCACCCCTCATGAACAGCACTGCGTCAGTACCTTCCGCCTGCCTGATGGCAGGCGTGAGGGTGAGGCAGTGCCACAGGGATAGGCTGGCCCCATGCATTGCTGGAGTTGCGTCATGGTTGTGACACGACTGCAGCAATACGTGACTTTAGCACAAGCAGATACGTCAGGATTCCTGACGTTTCTGTTATTACTTGCATCAGGAGCGCTGTCCAGTGATTACAGTGCATCCATGCTTTCGCAAGAAGGGTGTAGTGAGAAGTGTTGCAACGCTGTCTTGTTGCAGCGCAGCAACACTTTTCATGATCTTATTGATTATGTGCATTCCTGCACTGTAGTTTTGTCGCAGGGTAGCGCTGCAACATTGCTTGCAACACTGTCCTGCACCAAAAGCTGCATTAATGAGGCCCCAAGTGTTATCACCATTATCAAGACCTGCTTTTTTCAGGTCTTAAGTTCCTGTAGCTAACGGGCCTTAGCAAAAGTTTTTTATCACTTCGCGGGTCCAGGCCATCATTGATAATAGGGCGAAGTGGTGTTAGCGTGAGTTTTTGTGAGATTTTGAGAGGGAACGCCTACCTTACATGTCATTAGCAATAAATATCGCTGGCATGCGAGGTGATGAAAATTTCGCCCGATATCGCCAGAATGCTGTTGCTAACGCCTGTTAGCGACAGCTTGCTAATAGGGCGATAGAAATATCGCCACTTTAGCGGCAAAAAAGTGCCGCTAAGGCGGCGATAAGCCCTTGATAATATGCCCCTTTAAAATAAAGGACGTGTGGATCTCATGCATAATGAAGTTTCTTTGATGTCTGGTTGTGTTCCATCGGTAGCCATGTACGTCATTTAGGGGTTAACAGGGGTCGCAACTGTGATCCTTGGCTTTCCCTGTGTTCCCCCTGGCACTGCCCTGATGACCTCTGAGATACAGAAATCACACTGCCTGAGACAAAAAACAAACAGGGCACTCTAAGAGCCATGATGCTTTCTGATGTTTGTATCCACTCAAACTTTGCAGGTGCTGTGTGCAGGCAGTCACAGTATTGTCCCAGTTCCTGCAGAGAAAGTCCACAACATGATACTTTCTGTTAACAAGCTACTTTCTTTCTATAACTGGGAAAGGCCCTTCAGAGTGGGAGGGGACCCCTAGGCATGGAAGCCATTCAAATGCTTTAAAATTAATCAGAAAGGTAGAGGGATTAAAAAGAGTTTCGTTTTGCAAGCCTAATACTTTGTTAGAAAATACATTTCTAAAAACAATTGGCAAAATAAATTGTGTTTGGAGAATTAAACTTTTTTTTGTGTGCAGGCTGTCCAATACTAAAAATGCATTGTGCAGTATCCCAAGCATGTCATCCTGTGCTTGGGGCATTGTATTTCCTTTTTTTTTTTTTAAAGGGAGGGGTACTCAGGACTATCAAATATGTTTGAACATGGCTAAAATAAGGGACATCCTCTTCAAGTGAGGGTCACTTGAGGCCTAACGTTGCAAGTACATGGACATTTAATTGTACAAGTAATTTAAATGTGCAGATTGACTTGTGTGCAAGGGCCATTGTAGTGTATACGTCTTTCAAAAGTGTTTTAAGACATAAGACAATTGATGTCATAATGATATAAAAGTGTTTGCCAATCACCAACATGTTTAAGTCATTGCACCATTAAGGCATTTAAACCAGGCATTACTTTATGTTCAATGTGGTATATTGTACTTTCCTTTCCTTGTGAAAAGATCATTAAAGCAGTGTATCCACGTTTTAGGCCCAATATGAGACCCCAAACATTTTTACTTATGACGAATCCTTGTGTTGTTTAATGTTTATGATGGACATTTATAAATACTTAAATGTCAAGTACTTGGTGTGTTGCATTGTTTAGTTCTATAACTGAATAGTGTGTATAGCTCTGTCGGTCAGCAATAATGAGGATCATTCTGTAACTGTATGTGGGAAGAATGATGGCTATACTTTCCCACTAAGGGTAAGCTGAGTGAGGATGCCACATGAAAGAGACATTCTACAACCTTTACAGCTGGGCAGCATTGGCTGCATGTAAGAATATAATTGAAAAAATATAATCTGATATCAATATTGTATCCTGAATGTTGTTTGCTGAAATATTATACCATTAGGTGTAGATTGCAGTTAATTAACTTCAAGAGGGTGATATCGTTGTAAATGTATATATGTAGAACACAATATTTTTGCCAGACTACATTTAGTATATGATATTCTGGTACTATACAGCGAGGCAACATTAAAATGCACTGGTCCAAGACACATAACCCACATGGGAAAGGTTACCTGATGTCACTTCCTGTGATGGCGTTGGTTCACAAATCATATGATGTAACTTCCTATGATGCCATCCATCGGTCAAAGGGAGTATAATGTCACTTTCACTAACACTGGTATATTGGTGAATCGAAGTCCATCTCGGTAGCATCTGTGCCCCTGTGCATAGCATAGAGGCAGGGAAACTTAGGAGGAGCATTGGGAGAATGCTTGGAAATTGGAGATGATAAGGAAAGGAACTGGGTGGAAATGAAGTGCAGTGTCGGAGTGAAGTCATTTCTCAAGCTATGGAAATGGTTGCTTTAACTGTTCAGTATTAAACCAATAGTTAGAGAAAGTGGCCCCTTTTATTCCAAAAACCAGGGTTATTAGTTTCTTGTTCTGAATGTAAGAGGGGCCACACAAAGCTCCTGTGGTATCAGAGAACCTGTCAAGAGGTGGTTAGAAAAGTCTTTGCTTGGGTGGAGTTACAGATCTGTGAATTGGTCTTCCAACATACTGCCACTTAGATCTTGAGCTTGATCAAGTACATAATGAAGAAGGATGATTTAGTATGCTATGTGGTAATCATCCAGCGGTGTCTTGAGAAAGAGTAACCTTTGAAAGATGTTCAGAGCCATGGCCAAGGATTACTATACATGCAGAGGGTAGGACAGACCTGACATTGATTGTTTCAGCAAAACCTACATTGTTTGGTCCTTCTCCTAACTAAGACATGGAACAAGCTACCCTTTCATCTAGGGACCTTCCTATCATGTCCAGAGTTCCGAAAGTCTCTGAAGAGCTGGCTATTCGGCTAATCAACTGTACCCTTCCAGTGCCTGGATACTCTCTGAAGCTCTCAACAAACCTACCAATTGACTGATTAATTGACAGTGGACTGCCTTTACTTTGTAGGAACAGTGTTAGCTGCGGATGCTCTAGTACATATACTCTTAGGTGTCATTGAACGCTACCAGAGGGGCCTAGTGAGTTTTGAGATAGAGAAGATGCAAAGGGGTCAGTCCTTTTTGAGCTACAGTGGTGCATTGTCACTATTAACAAAGGTCTTGCACTAATGATCGAATGCACTGTATATGCAATGCACAGAACTGCTCTTACTATCATTGAAAGGAAGATGATCATTAGGAGACAGCCCATTCAGAGCCTAGTGCTCATGAACATCACAAAGAGATGACTTGCAAGTCTCATTGATTCTCTCATTAACCTTGGGAATTGAGTAATCAATGTACAATATTGACAGTTCTGCGTTCTCTATAAAACTGTAGTTTGTTAAATTGAATCACCGTGCCAATTGATGTATTCACTCTCCCTAGGCACTCAATGGTGAGGAAAAAACATTCCCTTTAGGGCGATTGATTCAGAATAGGGCAGCTTCACATAAGAAATCATTAAGCCTAAGTCAGCCAAACTAACTATGACATTGGATCCCCTGAGCTAAAAAAGATGCTTGAGTACAATCGTTGTTTCAAAACCACAAGGGAAACCCAAGAGTCGTTAGGGACCAAGGACACTATGAAGTTAAAGGAACAGTAGTCCCTAAGTAGTCAAATGTGAATGTAATAATTTGGGAGAAAAAAAAAATTATAGTTCCCAGAAATTGTTCCAGTGACAATAAGGAAAACGATTTATTTTCAGAGTAAAAGACAAATTAGAAAATGTACCTCAGCCAGACTAATCTAAAACCAGTATTAAACACAGACAAAACAGAAAACATACAGGCAAAGAGCAAAAACGTGATTAGCAGTTATATGCAAAATTAGGCTCACTAATTACATGAACAAAGCACTTCTGCACCCAAAAACAAGTTTATACAAGGTCTAGCAGGTCAGAGTGTTGGTCGACGACGTTTCAATCCCTTTACAATGTGGGATCATCATCAGGACAACTTATAATTTGACTGCAACCATAAATCAATTGTAATAATTATTAACCCCTGGGCTAGAATAATCAATGGAGTTAATGGTTGACAATGAGGACGAGTGTGTGGATGTTAATGAAATTTTTTATTTTAGTGCTGGTCACGTTTTGCTCTTTTGAACACTTGTTTTGGATTACCCCAGTGAGGGTACATGTTATAACTTGTCTTTTACTCTGAAACTAAATAGATTTCCTTATTGTAACTATAACAATTTCTGGGAATTGTTATTCTTTATTCTAAAATATTAAGC
Source organism: Triturus cristatus (assembly GCF_964204655.1). Classification (NCBI taxonomy): domain Eukaryota; kingdom Metazoa; phylum Chordata; class Amphibia; order Caudata; family Salamandridae; genus Triturus; species Triturus cristatus. The sequence continues at coordinate 682,614,697 of NC_140587.1, forward strand.
TCACATGTTATTACATAGAGACCACTTAGGCACAATCTGTACCATAACTGATTCTAAGACAAATAGGAGCCTGGAATTGCCTTTTGGCTCACTTGATTTTGATTTCTGTTTTCCAGGTTCTCTGTAGTAGCAATCTGAGCATAAACTAAGCTAATTATTGTGCAAATCGAGAACACTTCAGAGATAATAGATGACAGTTATCAAGTTTGAATCACAGCTCAGGCTTTGCTGAGTCTATCCATGGAATTTTAATATCTATATCACATCACATCCTAGTTTATTTTAAGAGTATGAGTTGAAATATTTTGTTTTATTTAAGCTTTTTTGAGGAATTCTTTGTTATCTGTACTCCACACCACTATGTTGCTTCAAACTAGAGCATTGAGACATCTAACTATAACTTTTAATATGCCTCCAAATAAGTCTGCTTCAAATATGAACAAAGAAGAATCAATTTGCTCTTCTGGATTAATTCTCACAAAGTGTAACAGGTAAGATTATTATGCAGCAATTGAGTAAGGTCATAGAGAACAAACTCCTTCCACTACCAATTGAGCGATGGAAAATTCGATTACGTTTTCCTTGAGGTGATTTTTCCCATTGTCAGGCCTTTGAACCATATTGTTCTAGAATTATTTCTTCATCTCCCTCAAGTAAAGTTTTGAAGCTGATCCTCATGGTCCACTCTGCATTATTGTTGTTCACCATAACAGTCCTTATTGTTGCATACAAGTACCCAGGAGAAATATGATATTGAAACTCTATCGCCAGTAATGGCATCTGAATCTAACTTAGATAATATTGCTCAGCCTGAGATATTGTAAATCCCATCGCTGGAACAATGCTTTCTGTACACTGTAGTTTATCCTCCAAGGCCAAGATACTCACTAAAAATATATCTGTAGAGGAATATTCAATGAACATCTTAACCTCTGTTCTGAAGCCATTATTAAAAACTCATGGAACAACAAAGACCATACTGCAGGAAATTGTTCTCAATAATTTGGGAGAATTAGGGAGAACAAGGGTATTGCATTATACTAAGCCCACCTAGTAAAAATAAAAAACTGTTGAGGCACCCTTACATCTCCCTGTTCTATATTACAGGCAGTCCTGAAGTAGTCCATATTGAGAATGTCCCAGCTGATTTGTCTAGCCCTGTGAAAAATTCTGTTCCATCAAATAAAGTTTGTAAAACGATAAAGTAAAAGAAACTCTTTCTACTCAATTAGATGACCAGCCAATCCAGACATGTTCCTTGTCTTCGAGACCTAAGAAAGATAATGGACAAGATGTACGACGTGATTTTCCATGCGCAAACGGGTTTGTGAACCCATTTGTGCATGCAAAATCACTGTTGGCCATGTACAAATCCTAAATAGCGAGTCACAATTTATTTGCGACTCCCTATTTAGGAATCGCATGTCGCAATTAGGAAGGGTGCGTTCCCTTCCTAATGCACCCACAATGCCATTTGTGAATGTTTTGTGACCGCAATTGCGGATGCAAAACACTCGCAAATTACCACCCTCTTCAAGAGGGTGGTAATGCAGTCGCAGACCCCTTCCACTTTGTGACCGTCTCTAAAAATATTTTTTAAGGACAGGCAGGGGTCTCAGGGACCTGTGCCTGCCATTAAAAAATGAAACAAAAACGTTTTTTTGTATATGTCCTTCACATCTACCATGGGCTTCAATTGGAATTCCATAGAGCATGTTATCAAGCCCATTATCGCCGTTTTAGTGGCAGTTTTCTGCCGCTAAAGTGGCGATCATTTTATCGCCTGTCTTGATAATATGCCCCCCTGTTAGGAAATCACATGGATTTCTCTTCTGTGACTCTAGTTTACCATAGGAGTTGACACTTGGCAGTCAGTAATGTGTACTCATTTGGACATCAAATGATCTGCACAGCCATTGTGACAGGAACACATGACAAATCTGAATTAGCTGCCCTCTTGCATGGAAGAGAAGTAGCTCTTCTTTTTCTAGGGGGAAAGAAGCCACTTTGTTAGAAAGATGACTGCCAATGATCAGTTGTCTCACATCTGTGTGGAGCAGCAACTGATAAAGAGAGCCGTCCCTGGATTCACTTTAAGGATGACACTTCATCTCACCTTTATTCCTTCCTGTACTGGCGCAGACACACTCACCCACAACTCATTCATGAGAGAGACTCATTCAGACTATCACCCTTTCCTTCGTCAGCTGCCTGAAGAGGAGGACAGCTGCATGTTTCTGTGGCAAATGATGCGCACTTTGGATTATGAAAGGGCCATTGCATGGTGTACCATCGCTTCCTCCATAATAAATGTGGCTGCAGCTTCCTCGCTGAATGCCTTGGCACCAGGGTTTTGGCACAATATAGACCTATGGACAGGAGGTCAAAGACATACTGGCAATCTTAGATCAAGGTCAACTGCACCCCCCCTCCATCATCCACAGCCGGGCTTTTATGAATAATTATGAATAATGTTGCATCATTCTCTTTCCTTTTATGAAGGAAATATCTTCTAATGTTAATCATGAGTGTCCTCCCTTATGCGCACAAATAATTTTGGAAACATTTTTTATGAGAATAACAACTACAACGCTGCTTGTATGAACATATAATTTTATAGTTAAAAAACGGTAAGCTGATTCGGTTTAAGGTCATTCTGTTTAGGGCATGTCTTCTGCATTTGCTCCTTGAACGCTTTTCTCGGTCTGCAAATACGTGTTGAAAGAACTACTTCTTCTGGTGAAAGAAAAGGTGTTTGACATATATCAAACGTGCACTCCTGCAGTGCCTCTGGAGCCTCATATATCTTCACATCAGTCTAAAACAATATTAATGCTACAAGCCACAGTGACCTAGATATAGATTTTCCCTTCAGACATGAATTATGATTCCAGTAAATACTTCACAGCTTAACTTATCCGTTCTCTGCATAGTTTTTTTTGTCTGCCACAAGTGTAACATTAAGCTGTGTAATTCTAATATAGAAAGATGCATTTACCAGAAATGCTTTAAGGTATGGACAAAGTGGGCATGCAGAACTTCTTTGTATACGAAGTCGGGGAGAGGTGTCTAAAATACACCATTGCCTTCAATCAGGAAACTTGCATTTAAGTATTATCCTGGGACAGTCTAAGTTGTCCAAAGTTACAGCACATTGGAGTCATATCAACAACATCCATGCCAGCATTTACAAGCTGTGCAGAGGGAGATTTTGAAAAACATATCACGGGAATGTATTTTCCCTTGTGACTTACTAGGAAATAGAGACAATTTTAGACAGTAGGCAGCCAAAATAAAGCTGTCTTGGGCTTAAAAATCATTCTCCCTCCTGAATCCGATTTTTTTGGCATGTGTGTATCAAAGCAAATAATTGTTATCCATTAACATAGATTCCAACATTCAAACAGTGTTTTTCTATTGACAAACAACAGAAAAAGTCACAAATAACATTGTCAGTAGTACATTGTGGTGAGATTTAGATATACGTCAAAAAAGAATGGGAGATCACGCCAAAGTACGCATGTCATTTTATTTTCCTTTGGAGTATGAAAGGCTGAATTGACACATACATATATGAACCTGTGAGTCTGGGGTCAAACACAGACACTTCTGTTTTTAGTAGGGGTGGGCGGAATTTGCGAAATTCACTTTTGCAAATTATCGCGAAAATGTTAAAAATCTCCGCAAACACGCGGAATTATCCCGAAGATGCGGAAGTTTTTTTCCCGCCCGTTCGCGGTATTTTCTGCGTGGTCGCAGCTCGCCAACTTACCCATGCGGTTGCTCACGGGCGCGGCCATCTTGTTTTCACTTGTCTCGCGGTGCATGATCGCGAGAAGAAAGACGTGATCGCGCGACGAATGACGTTACTGCGGGCGCGAACTGTCGCGAGACAGCGCAAATGGCTACCAACAATCCAACATCTCATGGAGAACGCGACCCGATCGGGAAAACTTGTTGGCGAACGCATGGATTCAGGTAAGGCAATCGCGCGCACGTGAGAATGTATTATTTTACAGCGCGAGCAAGCAAAAATTTTCCGGTAAAATGCGGATTGCGGAAATTTTTACATTTTCGCGCTCTCCGCGGAACGCGAAAATGTCAAATTATCGCAATTTCAGCGAGCTGAACGGAATTTTAGCCCAGGCCTAGTTTTTAGGTCTTGGCCTGACGTAGGCAGTGCATGCGCTGCCTCGTCATACGAGGCTTTTTGGAATTGATATGACTCCAAAAGCCTCGTCCCAGCTCTGCCTTACGTTTTCATTTGTGCGCGTCATTTTGCGTCACAAATTATGCCAAAGCCAGTGCAATGATTGCACTGAAGGCATGCCACTCGCTACTTGTTGCCACCCTGTCTCCTTTGATCCACGCCCAGCGGGATTGGATCTCTCACTGGCGGCAGGAGACAGTGTCTCCTAAGTAGCCGCTACGCACTTTTTTTAGCATTTGCCTTTGTTTTATCTACTTCGCCTTTCCTATTCGCGCATGTTTTAAGTCCTGTCCTTTATTTCCCTTGACAGGCAGGCAGTTAATTTTCGAGACTGAAAACATTGTACGTCATAATTACGTTAAAACTGCGCCTCGTCTCCAATAACTACGGCGCAAGTTTATGGTACCGCTGAGCTTTAAAACAATTAAGTAAAAGAAAGTCTAATCTACTACTGGTATATGACCTTGCATTCGGTGTTCCCCTTAAGCGAGTGTTTCCTGGGGAGTTGAGACGCATTTCGATGTCTGCTATCACTAGTGTGAATAACAGAATGGTAATTGGTGAGTAGGTTATTGTCTAAGCCGACGTTGCATAGCTAGACACCGACTCCGCCCCAAAGCAGTGTCTGTGGCACCATCCGCTCAAGTGAGCCATCCGGACAGTAACTACGTCACAAGTAAGTCACTTCCTGTATCCCTCTCTGTCCCAGTCTCTCTAGTACCGTGCCTGAGTCCAGGCCCATAGTGTGCCCCCGTGCAAACATCAGAGTGGTACTCGTGTGAGGAAGGCTTCGGCCGGCAGCCTTCTCCGGTTGGGCGTCTCCGACAACCCACCTTTGGCTCGCACTGCGGCCACTATGAAGCCAGTGAGTCTGACGTGCCGGTGTTCACCCTATGGAATTAAACACCACTCTGTTATGAATGTACTTTGATTCTTGTGCCCAGGTGGGGGATTCATGCGTTGGTTACTTGGATTGAACTAGTTTGTCAAATTGACAGCAATGGTTTGTAAGTCTAGAAACAGAAGGCATGTGGTGACATGGGGTGAGGTGGATAGGTTTCACTATTCTTGTTTCTGCAGTTTGTATTTCGTCTAATACCAGACTAGTCTCTGTTAGATGTGTGCTTCTGCACTAATACAATGCTGCAGGCGTGTTTCCGAGGACCCACTGTTTATTTCATGATTTCAGCCTCTGACTTGTGTTAAGAACACGCGGCTGCTTTTGTTTTATCTACCTCGCCTTTCCTATTCTACTCACTCTCGTAGCACTTGGAAGCACGTGATACCTCGGTGGGGTAGAACAGCGTGGGGGAGGGGTGAAAGGTCAAGGAAGCGGCTGCTGGTCCAGGGAGGGCCAACATTAATCTTGTGATGTCGGGCTGTGACGGCTGTGGTGATGCGCCAGCAGGGCCTTGTCAGCGCACGTGCCGGTGTCTGACCCAGCGAGGTGTGCCTTTCAGTGTGCAGTGGTGTCTGACGAAGCAATCCGTGTGTGTGTGTGTCGAACAGTGTGCACAGCAGTGGTGTCTGAACAGCGAGGTGTTCCGTTGAGTGTGCAGTGTTGTCTGACACAGAAATCTGTGTGTGCGCCGTGCAGTGTGCAGAGCAGTGGTGTCTGACACAGCCAGGTGTGCCGGGCAGTGTGCAGAGTAATGGTGTCTGACACAGCATGGTGTGTGTGCCGTGCAGTGTGCAGTGTAATGGTATCTGACACAGGGGGGTGTCCTGGGCAGTGTGCAGTGGTGTCTGAAACAGTGAGCTGTGTGTGCCGTGCAGTGTGCAGATACAGCGAGGTGTGTTGTGCAGTGTGCAATGGTGTCTGACACAGCGAGGGGTGTGTGTGCCGTACAGTGTGCAGAGCAGTGGTGTCTGACACAGCGAGATGAGCCGTGCAGTGTGCAGTGCACATATGGCCACGAGGGCCAGTGACGCTGCAGTAAGTGACCTCACCACTGGCAAAGCACAGCGCAGGCACCAGATGGGAGATGACCTCACCGCCCAAACTGAAGCTAAACTCGTGAGAAGCAGGGTGGGAGAAAGGCAAGGTGTCTGTTTCCGCTTCCTGTCCGGCCTGGATAGAGCCAGGAGTTCTTCACAGGAAGCACACAAGGACGAGAAGAGGCCTGTGGCATTCGTTGCATCTACACAGACGACACCAAGCCTGCTTCACCTCTTACACCAGCTCGTCCCGCAGACTCCCGCAATGGTCAGCCTTCAAGGCGCTATCTCTCCCAGATTCGCAATTTGACACATCTGCACCACTTACAAAAAAGAGCAATGCTGCTCATTATTGTCAGAATTAGGACATGTGACTACTGCATGTGTGTGTGTGCGTACCTCTATATCTAGAGGCATCTGCATCATGAGAACTGATGTGAGCTGGGATGCTGATGTCAGTTTTCTATGGGCCGATAGAGCACCCCCCTTCTTCTTGCCAGGCGGTGCACGGAGAAGGCTTCCCACCATTTGTGAGTTCAGATGTTATCATTATGTTAACTTGCTGCCCTTCCTGAACACAGATAGCACATACATGAAGACAGAATCCTCAACTGGGAGAACTGTGTGAAGCTTTGGCAGAGATAGAGTGTGATAGGCTAATACACAATGTTGGGAAAAATTAGGGGTGCAGAGGGTAACGTACAACTAACTCCAATGAAAACATACATTTCACATAAGTGTCACATTTAAAGCTTCTGGGTTATCCTGAAATAATGCAAAATGTCTGAGTGGCCTTGTTCCATCAGCTGATTGGTAGAAATTCCGGTGAATGTTTCAGCATACACTGCACTTCCAGGGGACGGGCTCAGGATATATTTTTTAATCTGATTATCCACAGTGCACACCATTGGTCTGCAACTTGTCCAATATGTCTGAGGGCATGTGGCACAAAAAGAAGTAATGCTATGATTTCTGTTCCAGGCAGTGGGAACTTTGAGGTATTATCCCCAGGACACAAACCTGTTCTTCCACCAGCCAGCTCTACTTCAAACCCCTTCCTGAGTTCCTAACTATATGATAAAATGCTTCTAAATGCCCTGAATTTTGGGCTCCCGTATTGTTTTTTCAGCTGGAAACTATGAGTATTAAAACACCTCTTCTGCGTTCCTTCAAGTGGAGGCAGTAATCCAGATGTTGGCACACACAGGAGTTTGCCCTTGATTCAGATTGCAAGCTGAGGGACGTTACCACCTTTCCCCCACATATTTTTCGCCAAGTAAAACTTGGAATGCTTGGAAAATTACACTCATTCGGAGTTTTGGAGCTCAGATATAGTAACATGCATAGTAGTCCTCATTCTGAGGCGTGAATCTTACAATGATGTGGTAATATCACAACTGACCTCTAGTTAGGCATTAAAAGCAACGGACAGAGGTATTTTTTAACAAACATTAAAAATGCATTAGGTCTCGCCTTTCATTAAGTTAAAGCCATTTGCTTTGCTATACAATACCATTAGCAAAGCTAATGGCTTTAACTTAATCAAAGGCGAGACCAGTTGCATTTTCAATGCTTGTTTATGTTATGTTATTGTAATTTGTAGAGTGCGTGGCTCCTCAGATCGGGCTTCCCAGCACTTTGACAGCAATCTGAGAATGGTAATTCCCTGATTACACAAAGAGGGGGGGTCCTCATTGCTCTCTGAAACTGAGTAAGTTGGCCTTGGCTTTTAAGTGACTAGGCAAGGAGTTCCAAATCTTGGACACTGAACATGCACATGAACGCCCTCTACTTCTCGCCCTTTTAATTCTGGGCGTAGCCAAGAGTAAGTGGTAATTTGAATTTAGCTCTCATTCACTGTTGTATCGATTGATGAGATGACTAAAGAAGTGAGGGGTGTGGATTAACCAAGAATACAAATGCACGGATGGACACAAAAGGCTCGAGAGGCAGCCTCTTTGATCTGTCCATTTCAAGTAATGATTAAAAAGTTCAGAATTGTAAATCCTTTTGAAAAGATCCATATTGAGTACAGCAAAGGGGACCACTCCGTGTTTACACGGTATGCTATCTGTGATAGTGATAGTGCATGTGCAGACAGTGTGATATTGTTAGCAAGCACTGGCAAAGCCAATAGTTCTCACCAGCTAATGGCTTTGCCATTTTATTTTTGGCATTAGCTAATTCCAAACTGGCCTTTGGTGCATTATGATACAGGTGCATGTATGTTCATAGGTGGGCAGCCATTTCGGAATGGGTTTTGTATTAAAGTTAAGCCATACCAAGATGGCTGCTAATGCATACACATGTGTGCACATTCATTGTCATTGTCATTTGTCATTTCTAATTTACCATTTAAACATGGGTTGACTGGCATTTTAGACTGGTATATCGAAAGTTAACAAAGAATGAGCATCAGTGTGAAATAGATAACGAGGGACTTTGCTTCGCTCAGCAGCAGGGGGGCTCTGTAAATAAGACAAAAACATTATTTTTCATGTAAAATGGACAGAAGGACAGGGAGTGGCATGGGAAGTACCAAGACCAATGGATGAGCAGAGAAAGGGGTGGCAAAAAATAGAGAACACATGGGGACGACTCAATAAAAAATAGGAACGAAGCAGCAATGGGAGAAGCTAAAAAACAGAGACAAGAGAGCAGAAGCAAAAGGAACAAGAGAGCAGGAGCAAACGGAACAAGAAAGCACATGCACTCCCATGTATTACGCAAATGAAAAAAAGAACCCCCCTATGTCGAAGTATACAGCCCATTCAAGTAGAATACCGTTCGACCAAAATGCTTCTGTGCAGGGCAAACACAAGAATAGGGATGAAAGACATTTAATCAAGGGTAGAGATCTGAGAAAGACAACAAAACCATCCAGTCTTTAGCCAGGGGCTGACGCAAAGTGCATTCTATGTATAGGTAATACATTGTAAACAGTAGGTCTTTCATTCATTGCAAAGGTACACATGCATGGGTGCCAAATAGCTTGACACCCCTGCAAAATCTCTGTTAATACCAGCGTTGTTTTATGGATGTTTGGGACCGAGGGCGAGACATATTTTGGGCCACCTGTTCATAACTTTCAATGTATTACCAATTTCTGCTAATTGAAGCACACATTATGCCAAATAAACTTTCAGAAATGGGCGGCCAATCACAAACAGTTGAGATACGTCTAGCCAAGGCCTCCAAATATTCCTAAAATATAAAATTGGGAATAGATTGACAGAGGTAGAGGTAAACAGATAGGAAATATACAGAGGTGGGAGAGTACATTCACTCCTATACTCTGTATCTCTCTGATGGCATCCAGTCCAACATAGTGATACAGTGGGAGTGCCCTGATCAGGTGACCTGGTGGGATCATTTCCTACTTCCGTTTTCCTGGCCTTTTGCATGCCCTAAAGAAAGTAGACTACACACACAGGAACGTGGTAAAAGATGTTGTAACAAGGTATCTGTACTTTAACGGAAATCACAGACATGGTCGCAGAGCGCGATACCTCTATTAAGACCTGGCTCACAAAGGCGGCCGATTCTGTGGCTCCAGTGATGGCTGATGAGAAAGAAGCCAGGGCCTGTCCCGCCGAATGGTTTTTTCAGGACCTGGTCCTGGAGAGAACATCTTGCAAAAAGCTGGAAGGGCGTGGCTTCGCCACTATCGGGAGGCAGACAAAACTTGCTACAAGCTGTCCCTCAATGCATATCATAAAAATAGTAACCAAACTTGTTTCTCTTTGTATTCCCAATGCATCAATGAGGCCGGTAACAATGGGAAGGAGATCTTCAAAAGCGTCTCCGGCTCCATTGACCCAAAACCTATGGCCCCAACTCCGGAAACCAATCAAGTCCTATGCTCGAGACTCAGTGACTTTTTTGATGATAAGATCTCTAAAATTCCGGCTAACCTGCTAGGTCTTAACTACTTGGTTCATGTTCCAGGTCCTGGTTACATAGTACGACCTATAGCAGAATTTAAGCTGGTGTTTTTCCATGCACCCACAATGGAAGAACTGAAGGCACAGTTTTCTAACTGCAGATCAGGGTCCCCTGATTACCCTTTGCCACCACATGTTCTGAAGTCTATCACTAATATTATTGCCTCCACATATCAGGAGCTATTCTTTACCTCCCTCCACTCTGGCATTATTACAGATGTCTGTAAAAGGGCAAACATAATCCCCCTGCTCAAAAAGGCAAATGCTGACTCTGAAATATTTGCGAATTTAAGACTGGTCTCTCTTCTCCCAGTTGGCAACAAGATTCTGGAAAGGGTGGAGAACTGCCAGCTCACTACCTTTCTAGCAGAAAACAAGCCGCTACACCTGTCCCAATCTGGCTTCAGAGTATGTCACAGTACTGAGACGGCATTGCTGGAGGTCTCTGAGTCCATTAAGACCCGTCTTGATTCGGGACTCAGTTTTGCTCTTGTGCTGTTGGACCTGTCAGCAGTATTTTACATGGTGCACCACAACATTTTGCTGCATAGGCTAGAGCACCTGGAGGTGGTGGGATCAGCCTTAGGCTGGCTGCGCTCCTTTCTCAACAAGAGAGGAGAGCAGGTAGTCTGGATGACGCCCTGTGCCTCCAGAGCCAAATGGTTGAATTGGGGGGGCCCTCAGGGCTCCTCCCTGAGTCCTACTCATTTTAACATATATATGACTACATTGGCATAGTTGGTCAAATCCTTTGGCTTTAAGGTCATATCATACGTGGGCAATACGCAGCTCCTGCTTACTTACAACGGGACTCAGCGAATGCAAAATAAACATTTACACTAAGCATGAAATCGCTACTTGACTGGCTCAGGGAAAACCCATTACAATGGAACCTAATTAAAGCGGAGATCCTATTGGTTGGGTTGAACACTGTCCCTGGGTGGACGGGAACCAGGCCCAACAGCATCTCCCTCACCCCCTCCAACGGCGGTGGGCAGAAATATAGGCGTTATGTTTGACTTTCAACTCTCCTGTATGTGCCCAGGTATAAGAAGTAGTAAAATCATGCTTCTAGATGTTTTGCATTGCTCAGGTAATTCCTGAGGTTCCTTCCTCACTGTGGTCAAGGTGCTGATTTTATCTAGGCTGAACTATGTTAATGTTCTGTACCTAGGTCTCCAAGAATATTCCGTTCAGTGTCTGCAATTGGTCCAGAACATGGCGATAAGCTTACCCTATAAATTAGTCAAACGCTCTTCAGTATCTCTGTTTCGAGAAAACTACATTGGCTACCAGTCCACAACACTGACACTGACCTACCAACAATGTGGAACCACAACAGTGGTCCCACCTACTTGAATGAGAGGATCAAGGAATAAAGACCAGAGAGGTCGCTGCATTCCATTAATACCGGCGTTCTAACAGTCCCCCGTTGAAAAAAACCAACAAAGAGGGGGAGCCTCTTTCATGTTCAGAGCAGCAAGCATTTGACATCAGAAGTCTGACCATCTGAGATCAATCACTGATGAAGCTAAGTTCAAAATAGCGCTAGAAACTTATCTATTTAAACTCTAGGGACTGAGGGATACCTGACAAAGCCTGTCACCCTTTCACCATCTCTAGATAAGCAGCAGGACACTCTGAGTAGCCGAGCGCTATATAAAAGCCATTCATTCACTCATTCAAGAGTGCCCCATGGAATCTGGGGGTCCCGGGCACTCAGCCTTTCATACTCCAAAGGTCAATAAAATGAGTGCCATAAAGTTGGGACACAATACAAATCTGTTAGCCAGTGCCTAGAAATTCAGGGGGTGATCATGCGCTTTACTAGTGCACATGTTATGTTATGTTATATTATGTTATGTTATGTTATGCTATGGTATGTTATGTTAAGTTATGTTATGTTGTGCTAGGCTATGCTATGCTATGCTATGTTATGTTGTGTTGTATTGTGTTACATTACGTTATGTTGTCAAAATCAAACAGGCTTGTGCAGTATTTGGACATCTGCATTTGAGCCAGTTGATCTAGGTGGTTCATATTGGTAGAACTGCTGTAGTAATATGTTGATAGAGGTGTCTTGTCATAGATCCATTTTTCAATTTACATAGGAGATTGGCAAAATGCTGTATCCCCTCCAAAGTTAAAGGGGCACTGCTCAATGCCCACAATGAATCAATTGTAGACCTAGCAGTGGTAGTATACCATTTTCAGAGGACAAAGTGCATTAAAAAAAGTAAAGCAAGGGAACTGTGATGCTGTGTACAAATAGGAGAGTGGTCAAAAGCATGGAACAAACTCCCCAAAATATTCAGTAACTATTTTTGGTCTTTCACAATCAGGTATGTACATTAACATAACACACAGCTTGAATGTAAAATAAATGCAAGTTAAGACAATCAGTGGTAAATGTACTATTGTACTTTATGAAACCTCTATTAGTTAATGACCTGCAAAGGTCTCTGTCTGTAACCAGAGAGCCACGGAATTGAATCCTGTTTAGAGCAGTGGAGAATAGTTAGGAGCTTAATGAAGAGGCAGCCCCTACCGTGCAGGGGCCTGTGTTACGCCCTTTGAAAAGCACACACTTCACATCTCACCTGGTAACTACTTTCCAATGCCACTCAAAAATATTAAATTGTGTCATCAGGAAGAGTCAAGTGATTCCATTAATTAAAGCCAATACTAACTTCCGCGCTTCCTTTAAATTTGCAGATTGACCCGTTGTCCACATTTACAGTCTTTCAGGTAAGCAAGCACCCTGGCAAGAAGGCTTGTGTAGCTGTTTTCCCCTCCCTCGATTTCACTGCAGAGGAGACTCACTGCCATACACTGCCGCTGAAACATTTCAGCTCTCAGAATTAACCGTCCTGGGAAGGTTATCTTTTCACAGAAAGTATGGGAACTGTTTTCCTTAAAGTGCCCCTCCGATCCCGCCCACTTTGTCTACTGACCCTATAGAGTAACTCCATCAAACAAACACTTGAAGCACAGCAAAGTGCACTTCAGAAAGGTCATTTCAGTGATTGTTGGTATCTGGATATGAATGGGCAGGAAGCAGTTAACAGATACACGTGCATATCTCCTTCTCAAAGTATGAAACTTGATTTCCTGGAATTGACAGGTTCTTATAAGCAAGTAAAGAAAATATCATGAGAGTCAAACATGTCTATTTTATATTCGGAGTACAGAAATTGAGTCTGCGTCTATAAGCCTAAATGTCAAAGTTAATCAAAATGCTGATGTTCGTAAAGTAAATCTTGGATGGGAGGAGGTTTACGGGAAATGATTGCATGCAGAACTTCATCATACACATAGTCGTGGATAGGTGTCTAAAATACAGTATTGTCAGTAATCAGGAAACTTTCATTCTAAGCATTATCCTGGGAAAAGCCTAGTTTGTCCAAAATTACAGCATGCCTGCAGTTTCAAGCTGTAAAGAGGACGATTCTGAAAACATACATGGGGAATTTATTTTCCCTATTGAATTACTAGGGAACAGAGACAATTTTAGGCAGTAGATATCCAAAATAAAGCTGTTTTGGGCTTAAGAAATCAGGCTCCCTTCTGAATCGGGTCTGTTGGCATGTATGTATCAAAGCAAATTACTTTAATCCATTATCATAGATTCCCACACCCAAACAGTGTTTTTTTATTGACAAACAACGAAAAAAGTAATAAATGTCATTGTCAGTAATAAATTGTGTTGAGATCTAGATACATTTGTGATAAAAGGCTGACTGGCATATAATGTGGCAAGTAATGCAACATGGCACGTACTCTGGGTGATTAGCTGGTTATGATTAGAGTAATTAAAACCAAAGCAGATGATCTGCTTAGACTGGCTGCCAGGGTTGCAGAGGCTCCACCTCTACCCATACCACAGAAGACTTATTGCCCTATCTAATTTGTGGTGGATTCTTTTTTGTAAAAAGGCATTTTGAAAAATTAAAGCCAATCCAGGCAGGCTCAGCATTTTTTTGACTTCTCAGAAACAGCCTTCGAGACAAGGGTTTGTTTCTAGAAATAGGAGATATCAATGGAATGTTCTCCCTGCTATTAGAGGACACTGTTGATAATCTATGCCAAGCCCTATCTTTCTTATTGGGGACTTGGGCATGGAAAATCTCCATTAAGACTCACACCCTAAATCTGAAGCGCCTCCTGATACATCAAATGCAGCAGCCACATGGCAGATGGCCCTCCGCCGAAGATTGGTGGCTGGTGCAAATGGTGAAGGACCCATGGCGGTTACACCACCAGTGATCAATTACTGATTCTAACTGGAGTGTGAGAACCATGGGGCATATGTACACCAATTTAACGGTGCGTTAGCGGCGCTTGTCTGCCGCTAATACGGCGATATTTATATTGCCGTATTAACAAGCTGTTGCTAACAGCCGTTAGCTACAGCTCTCTGGTGACAGTGGCCGCATCCAGCATCGCCAACGATGTTAGCGATTGCTATCGCTAATGATATGCAATGTAGGCATTCCCGTGCAAAAACGTACGCTAACCCACATCGCGATATTTACAATGATCGCCCAGACCCATGATACGTTAAAAAAACAGCCGCTAAAGCCCATTAGCGGCTGGAACTTAAGACCAGAAAAAAGGTGGTCTTAAAAATGGTGAGAAATAACAGAACATAAGGGAGACTAGCCCAGAGTATCATCTGAAGGCCCACTGATGCCATGGAGGTACTACTCATGCAGCTTGGAGCACCAAGAAGGCCACAAAAACCTCCACCGCTGCCACCACCCCCAGGACAACCACGGAGGCAGCGCCAAAGAAGACAGCGGGTCCATCGCCCACGACTCAGCCTCACAGACCTAACACCAGAGGATGTCATTGCCCACTACAGGCTCAAAAGGACAACCATTCTCCGCATCCTGACCCAGGTAGCCCACAGGCTGCAGGCAACAACAGAGCGGATAACCAACATCCCTCCATAGACAAAGCTGCCGGCTGTGCTGCACATGTTGGCCTCTGGTACCTTCCAACCAACAACTGCCAGAGTTGGTGGAGTCTCACAGTCATCCCTATCAAGGTTCCTCCCAACTGTCTTGGATGGCATCATCAACCTGATTCCCCAGCACCTACGCTTCCCCAACACTGTGCAGGAACAGCTTGAGACCAAGCAAGGTTTTTATGCCATTACTGGCTTCCCGCAGGTGTTGGGGGTAATTAATAGTACACATGTCCTACTTGTGCCTCCAGAGGGTACTGGAGATGGAGTTGATGTGGTTTTTGAGGTGGAAGCTCAGCTCGGACATGAGTACGTAGTCCATGGAGTAGATGGCATGGTGTGTGATGATGTTGATGGTGTCGCCGAACCGGTCCAGGCCTCCGGGGGCTCTGCAGGCGAGTGTGCCGCAGAGTGTAGCTTTGTGGCTGGTCTGGATCTGGAAGTGCAGGTGTTGTGCGATGGTGAAGTTCTTGCTCCAGCAACAGCAGGATAACTGGCCGTGAGTTGTGTCTGTTGTGGCCTATTGGCAGTTGTACATTATCCTAGCATTTGCTTTGAGGATGGTGGGATAGTCGTAGTGCTAGACGTCAGGAGATCCTGGGTCCCTGCTGCTGTTTGCCTTTGCCTTGCGGACGAGGGCAGACGGGATTGGATTTTGCGCGCCATTGGTGTGCCAGTGATCCAAATGAGCAGCACCCACAATTAAATAGGCTAGAGGGAAGGGGGAGCAGGTGTGAGGCAATGTAATTTGCATTGATGCTGGTTATTTGTTCAAATCTACGCATGGCTAACCTGTAATCCAAAGCTGCACCAATCACACATCACAAAATGTGAACACTACAAACACCGCATGCACAACAACTTATGGACACATTTCTCCATTGCATGTTACAGGTGATCAAGGATATACACTCTCCCCATGACTGATGACACCCCTCCGAGCCACAAACACCCAGTCTCAGAGGCAGTATAATTTGGCCCTTGGACGCACCAGGGCAATTGTGGAGCGCACTTTTGGCGTGCTAAAGTCATGTTTCCGGTGCCTTGACATCACAGGTGGCAGACTGTTGTACATCCCCGAAATAGTGTGCAAGATAATCATAGCATGTTGTGTGTTGCACAATATATGTGTACGCACCAGTGCCCTATGGATTCAAGTGCCAGAAGCACCAGACGATGCTGAGGATGATGAAGAAAATTAGGCTGGTGCAGCACAACCCACAGTTTCTGCTGCAGGACCTGCCCGAAGGAACCGAATCATAAACAATTTATTCACCTGAGCACTTTACAATATGACAGTCCTTTGCCATTTATCTGTCCAAAATGCACCTAAGCACAGTTTGTGCAATAGAACCACACAACACACATACCCTGTGTGCATGTTTATCCTCTACAGAAGGACATCTCTCTGACAAGTGAAAGTCAAACATTTTGTGCTAAGAATAGTACAATTGTAATTTGATGTTGGGTATGTCTCATGTGTTGAGAGATGCTTTTCAGGTTGTCATTTGGGGTAAATTCAGAATTTTTGTGTGTCATTTGGGGTCATTCATGCATTTTTGGGTGTCATTTGGGGTCATTCATGACTTTTAGGGTGTCATTTGGGTTAAATTCAGAATTTCAGGTTGTCATTTGGGGTAAATTCAGAATTTTGGGGTGTCATTTGGGGTCATTTATGAATTTCAGGGTGCCATTTGTGGTAAAATTTTAGGGTGTATTTTGTGTTCTGAAATGAAATTACATCTAAGACTGTTCATCTGTGTAACAACTTGCACGTAGCGTGCAAAATCTGGCCGCATTTACGTTAATGCAATGTTTTTTTCATATTTGCAATGGAAAATCTGTCGCTAGACACATTGAACCATACGAAATATTAGTCCTAAGCCAATTTTCAGGCAGAATCTCACAGCAAAGTTAAAAAACGGGCCGCAAACACACAGGAAGTAATATCTGCATGCTTCCTGTTTACTGTAGGAGTGTTGTTCACTTTCACTTTCTCTTTTGAGCACATTGCTTGTGATTGTGGAGAGTGTTGGAGGTGTTTGGTGGTGTGTGCTGCAGATTTGTGATAGAGAGAGTGTTGCTGTGTCCTGTGTCCTATTGATAGTGTCTCCATGAAGTGTTGTGCACTTGTTTTACGTGTTTTTTGTC
This sequence comes from Triturus cristatus, assembly GCF_964204655.1. Lineage (NCBI taxonomy): Eukaryota > Metazoa > Chordata > Amphibia > Caudata > Salamandridae > Triturus > Triturus cristatus. The sequence goes on from NC_140587.1 coordinate 682,631,909, forward strand.
ACTTGTCCTCAATCTTATCGGGTGTTTGTCTAAGGGGTAGTTTAATAAATAATTAATCGTTGTTGGGGCATATATTGGGCATTTTCTTTTCTTCATAGTGGGTTTAGATGTGTGCTGGGATATGGTGGGTGTGGGCAGGGAGGGCAGGATTTCAGAGGGGGCATTGGGGGGCTTCCTCTGGCTGGTGAAATTTTTCCTGCCCTTGATGGTGGAGAGTGGTGGTTGTATCCTTTCAGGATATCCCGTCCATGTGCTGAAGGTCAGGTGGGAGTGTGTGAGGGCACAGATGCAGCGTGTCTTTGGGGTCGACAGGACTGTGCGCCAATGGAAGTACGGCTGGCAGGATTGCGTGGGCCGTGAGGGTGACCTGTTAGACCACCTGGAAGTCATCATTGGCCCACAGTGTGGTAAGTTCAACCTCTACATTCACATATGAACACTCTTATGAATAGCCAAAAGTGAGGCGTGAGACGTCATGCCTTCACGCCTAACGTTGCCACATCAGAAACACAACGCGGCATCATATTGACACGCATAGGGTGCAGGTTTGTGTGACCCACTGCGCGGGTGCAACACTTAGCACTGTAGTTCTACCACACGGCGTTGAAATGCCAGAAGTGGGTCCTGTGAGACAGCTGTGGTGGTAGGTGCTTGCTGGTGGGTGGTTTGTGCTGGGGGTGGACTTTCCACGACGCAGCTGGATGGCCCTGCTTCCGGGGGTGTTGTGCTAAATGAGTCTACCAGCTGATGGAGGGTGTCCTGGTTGATGGTGAAAAATTCCTCATCATCATCAGTGAAGAGTGGGACAGGCTGCTGTACAGGAGGTGATCTTTTGACCCCTGCAATGTAAAGGGGAGATGCCGGTAAATGTGTGTTTCAAGTATGGTCATGCATTGGGTGAGTTTACTAGCAGACTGCAAGACAATGTCCATTCTGACTGTTTAGGATAGAGATGCCTATTAGATGCCGAATAGTGATTATTTGTACAACATCACAGACGTGACGTAGTTGTACATTATCATCCCTCAGTTTACAGCTATGCCAAATGTGAATGGCCCATTTCTATACACAAGCGGCACCAGTTGTGTCCTCGGCTCAGTAGTGAAAGTGATGCAGTTTGTACAACATTGTAGTCAATGTTGATTAGCTCAGATTTATGTGTCTGCATTGTGGGAGAGTCACCCCTGCAGCTTGGGTTTTACTGCCCCTTATCCTTTCAGCCAGTGAGCCTTTCACTTATGTGCATTTACAATGCTGAGATGTTGCAAGCTGGAGTAAGTATGGGTCTTGATCAGAGTTGGGACACTTGTGCATTGTTTGCCAGAAGAGGTCTTCTTTACATCAGGGGTTGTATGTACACTAGGAAGTGTCAGAGCGTGACCTGCTCCTTTAAAGATGAACTCCACACTCAGCCACTTCAGTGACCGTGGCCTGCACCATGTTAAAATGTTTAGGGTGCAGGCATGCTATTCATCATGCACTGTCACTTGCCTTGTCAGTGTGCATGGATTTGGTGCAAGAATGGTTATGTGTGATGAGGGAACCCATTAGGCCGATTGGCAATGATGGGCTTATAGCTTATTAAGCAGTACACATGTACATCCAGGTTGCTTTGGCTCTTGTGATTTCTCTAGTGTGCATGTCGTCAGTCATGGTTTTCCTTGCATGCATTGCTTACTGCCCTCCTGTTGGCTTGCCCATTGTGAGTATGGTGCAGCCTGAGTTTCTATTGTTGTTGCAGGCTGCACAGACAGTGACAGCACCCCTTCCCCTCAACATTGGCCCCACATGTGGTTTATAAGTGGTCCTGGATTTGATGGATGTTGATTTCCTAAGGCGTATTAGTAGTGCTCAGGCCCTATCTCCGCCACCCTCCCAACAGATGCTAATGGCAGGGTGATGTGTGTTTGTGTATTTGCCATATAGATGGTCACATGGATGATAAATGCTGTCCAGGTTCAGAATATTGAATGCCGGGCTTTGCGTGTGGATGATGACATCCATGACTGCATATTTGTTCACTGATGCAGTTGACTTACAAAACAGATAGGTTTACATGCACATAGTGGTGTGATAGGCAAATCACACCTGGACTGATGTGGAATGCTGTTTTCTGTATGGCAGATGTGTACAGTTGAGAGTGGAGGAGTGCTATTTGACCTAAGGGGTGAGGGTGCCATTTACCTACTTGGCATTATTTGGTGCTACTTTGCTATCCTTGCTTGTTGTCATACTTAGGTTGTCATACTTCCTTACAGGGACATTGTGGGTCTGTGAGTATGGCACACAGACAAGTCATGTAGTACATATTTAGGTGACACATTCCTGATATGCATTATCCATGCACTGCGGTGTTGTGGGCATATCCCCCATGCTCATTGTATTACATCACACTTTGAGTCAAGTCTGCTGTTTGTGTGCATTGATGGATATGCAGCTTTTATCCAGTAGGCTACATGATCACTTTTTTGTGACAATGCATGTGTTTATGGTGTGCAGACTCACTAGATGCTTTATCACTTGGTGTACACAGGACTGCATCTCATGTACAAGCAAGCGTGCACATTGACTGCAGATGCTGCAGGATGTCTACATGGCCCCCTTGCCTCAACACCACACATATACAAATTGTCTGCACAGGGCCGCATATCTCTGACACCAAAATTAAGATGCACTGTGTATGTGACTGATCATGTGCATGAGTGGGCATGCTGCCACCAATGTCAGCACACATGCACCATTGTGCCTGTGTGTCTAAGTTGTGTGCAAGTTTGTGCATGTGCACTAGTGTCCCCCATGATGCACATGCACATTCTTGCACATGACTCCGACATACGGAAACATGCATATGCATGTTGTTGTGGCAAGGGGGCCATTTTGACACCCTGCCACATCTCCAATTAATGTGGCCCTTTGCTCTTTCATGTGGCCCTTATTTTGTGGTCTGATATACCTGGACTAGATTTGGATGACTTTTCTGTGCACATTTCAAGGTCTGTGTGCCCACTAATATGTGCCTTGCAATGTATTGGTTGAGTAGGGTGATATGTGGCCATGCCATCAGGGACAAGGGTATCCGGGACATGATCCGCTGTCATTGTGGGTGTGCACTGCGATACATTTAATTGTGCATGAGTGCCATTGGGCCCATCCACCCCCGTTTCCCCAGTCCATGGTTGTTACTCATCCTGTTGCTGTTGTGTCTGGTCTTGTTGAGCAGTATCCTATGCCGGAACTCACACCACCGTCTCCTCACTGATGACTGCGGACAACTGTTCCTCCAACGCATCCAGCTCCTCCCCTGGAGCTGGACTCCCACCTCCAGTCAGCATTGCTACTTTCAGATTGGCTGCAAGTTTCTGCTTGGTCTTGCTCTTAGCATCATGCCTGTGCTTCTTGCAGCTGTCTACTGTCCTCCTCGCCTCTCCAACAGCATTCACCTTGGCTATGATGGACTGCCATATTGCATTTTTTGTTCCCAATGACACTGAAGCTGACAAAAAGTGGTTGTTTTTCTGTCACCTCCGCAATCAGGACCTGGTTTTCCTCCTGACTGAACTGGGTCTTCCTCTGCCTCTTCTCCTTGCCCTTCCCCTGGGTCTCTGGCTGGTCCTCCTGGGTGTTTGGGGGGTTGTTGTTGGCTTCAGTACTGGGTCCAGATTCCACCATGGTTGGTCTTTATTTCTTCCCAGCGCCACTTTTTTCACGTTAATGTGAGGATTTTTATCACCGTGCCTCTATTCTTAATGCCTTACAGTTCACCCGCTAAGGGAAACTATCACCAGTTAGCGGCGTGTTGTGAATACACCGCTAACACAGCGATAGTTTTCCACGGTACACGGCAATAGAAAAAAGCACGCTAACTGAGGTTAGTGATAAATATTGCCAATCCTTGTACATATGCCCCCATGAGTTTGAAGAGCGAGTGCTCCACTGATATACACAGCCTCCCCCTCCCAACTCTAAATGACTTAGTGAGGCCTGATGCAAAAACGGGCAGTTTAAAAAAAAGCTGATATTTCTATTTTCCCCTACAGGCACTTCTTTTAGTATCCTTTACAGATTTTTTTCAACACAAACATTAGATAAAAGAATGCTTCATGGCTGAGTTCTCACATACTTTGCACGTACAGTGGTGCTTTGCATAGATAGAGGAGTGTACCCCACAAGCTGAACAATCGTCCAGAAAATACTTTGAGCAGATTTACAAGGAACTGACGCATCTGCATAGATGCGTCAGTTTCCTTGAGCCAGTGTCAAATGTCCTTGCGCCACCATGGATGCACTGTATTTACAATACAGTGCTCCATGGCACAAGGATTATCTGTTGGCACAAAAGTGACGCATTGGTGGAGTTGCTCATGAAAGTGACTCAACTCCAGCAATGTGCCACAACAGATAAGTGAGTCCCATTCATTCCATATGCCTGATCTGAGCAGGCATAGGGATTTTGACACAATGAAGGAGTAGAGTGACGCAGTGAAATATTGTAAATTTCACTGCGTCAAATGGCTTTTTTGCATGGGAACGCCTAGCCTGCATAGATTATACCTGGTGCAGGTCTAATATAATGCAAGGCTTTACAATGTGAAGCATCTCCCTGAATGCTTCACGTTGTAAATTGTTCGCATTGTTTGCGCCGCCATTGCATTAAAAAAAAGTGACGCATTGGCGGCGTAGGAGGTGCAAGGGGCTTGTAAATCTGCACTTTCAGTTTCATCAGGCTTCGTTGTTGGCTATAGCAATAAGTGTTCTAGAATACGTTGAATAAAGGAACAGTAAAACAATAACATGTGCCTGGCCCCACAGCGGTAGATTATGTGTCACAAGTTTGTGTAAGAGTGACACGTTCGCTGCCGACCACTATATTATTTCCAATTTCAGTGTAACATAAACACGGCCTTTTTGCACAACAGACTTGAATGTAACAGATTTCAACGTTTATAAGCTGTTGCTGACAAATAACATTTCACCAGTGTAGTAGAAATAATGCCTTCATATCTTTAGGATTTGCATGGAATTTTGGTGTTCCTGAGTAGGCCAGTCTGAAAATGAAGCTAAAAAGCAGTGTGTGAGTATTTATGTTCTCTTGCAGGCAGTTTTTCTCTGAAAACACGCTCAAGTTTGCTTCTATTAAAATGCATATAAAGTGTATGCATCCAGTCAATGTAATTATGTTTTGCAAGGGCTAGATGGTGCGATGGACAAGGGGAACAGTGGAGCCATAAGGGAAACAATGGGTGGTGCCACCGGAAGTAAGGAATTACGCAAATGCAATTAGTGATTGTAATTCACTGTCAAAACTAGAAGCTCGCTAGACGACAGCTAACTCTAAATTTGACAAGAATTTCAAAGCAACATATTAAAGTGAGTTCTCAATTATGTATGCAAAGCACCAAAGTCTTGCGAAGTTCTATTAACTACGGGCTTGAAAACTTGATGACAGGTTCAATTGTAATAAGCCATGAAACTTCAATACTGAATTTTACATTTGATTACATTTTGTTACCCCCGTTGGCATCTACACTGTAGTGGTGTTATGATCTTTATTTCAACCCCCTTCTCTTTCAATTAATTCGAACTGCCTCTTGTCTTACAGGGTGATGAATAAAGTATGCAGTCTGCAGTTTATTGATGTGATGGAAAGCATTTGCTCATTTCAATTTCAGCAGGGTTGCTTAAAGTTTCTGGTTCAGCCTCGTGGGATCGTTACACAAAATTGCAAACATGATGTTTGTCCCCATTATAAATGAAAATGACATTTTCCAGCATAAACATTTTAAAGTGTTAAAAGACTTTGGGGCATATTCTCAAGGATATATAGCCGAGTTATCGGCACTTTAGCGCAGCCAAAGTCGCGATAAATTTATCGCACCATTCCCAAGCTGGTGCCAACAGCCCATATCATCAGTTTACCTGCGATAGCCACAGATGACCCTGGCAACTATCGCTAATGAGATGCAGAGTAGGCGTTCCCGAGCAAAAAGCTGTGACAACACCACTCCGCAACATTCTCAACGACCAGCCACATCGGCGATAAGATCACAAAACAGGCGATAAGGCGCGTTAGCAGCAGGATTTTAACACCTGCTCTGGCCTGGTGACAACCTGCAGCAGCCAAGGGATCACAGCCCATAGCCAAACATGAAGAACAACAGATGCACCTGAGCAACTGAACGTGCAACCCGGAGCCCCAATAGGGCAACAACACCCACCAACACCACCCCCAGGACCTCCCCCCCCCTTTGGACAAAGAGAATGCACATCAACTCCACGAAACCATGGACCAAACAAATCGCTTGAAGTCGCACAGTCACAACACCTAACATAGAGGTGTGGCCAGAAAAAGGGAAATCATACATTCATATCACATAATCCAAATAAAACGTTTATTACAGATTAAACAAAAAACAACAATTCTGAAGAGGCACGGTGGGTCTTCTCTGGGTATTCTGTAAGTCACAGCCTGCAAGACAGAAATACAGATAAGAAGGTGTGTGCAGAGAGAGAGAGCGAAAGAGAGAGAGAGAAAGAGGGAGAGAGAAAGAGAGGGAGAGAGAAAGAGAGGGAGAGAGAGGGAGAGAGAAAGAGATCGAAAGAGAGGGAGAGATAAAGAGAGAGAGAGAGAGTGCCGACACTGTGGACCCAGGCCTCACTGCTCACCTGCTGCCACCGGTGTGTCTCCAACTACGTGCCGGTATACACAGCAGTCCCCCAGGTCCCTTATCTGAAACAGTTCACAGAGACATAAATGGCAGAGTCTATACAGTTGCACACACCATCATCGCTTGCCCGCCCCAGAGCACACAAGCTGTCGCACCCCAGCCCCTCCCGCCGCCCAGCGGTTATTGTCCGCCCCAGCTCAACCAGGCCTCACTGCTCACCGTTCAACACCGTCGTGTCTCCAAGAGGGCACACCATGTGCTGATGGGAGCACCAAACCCGGGGCCCACGACCATGGCACCCTCCACATCATGCAGCCCCTCACCGCGGGCCACCAGGTCACACACTTGATTCTGGGCCTTGATTACGCAATGGCAGAGACCATATCAGTGCACACGGCATCATTGCAGGCTGCACACCAGCTCAGCCCTATAGGTGCCACTAACTCTGTGAACCGCGAGGCAACGCCACGTGGCGGGAGGCCCACACTGCCCGCTGGCTCAGGCCTACACTGCGGTCCAGCAGGGCGCACACCAATCCCCACCAGTCCGGACCGCCCAGACGGCGCATCATCGCAGGCTGCACACCCTCTCAGCAGTTCAGGTGCCCCTATCTCACAGCACTGCAAGGCACCGTCCCATGGCGGTGTGCCTGTGCCTGTCGCAGTGTATCCGTTGCCACCAAGTCTGTGCACCACTAGCCATGGACCCTTTATGATTGAGTCCCATGGTGCGGACGCCATCATGTCACCACCGGCACTGTGCAATGTGCTGTGGCAGGGCCCTAGGCCCTCATGCATAAATGAGAACCACAAGGATACACCCAGATAGAGAGTGGAAATGGCGTCCAGCACGTGCGCTAGACTCTTTTTATTGGCAGGGTCACATGTCCTGTGACGGATGTGATGGATGGGTGTGGTGTGGGTGTGAACCAGCCATGAGGGAGTGGCTGTGGCATGCTGACAACTAGACTAGTGAGCAGCAGATCCCTACAGGGAAGACCTGGGACATGTAGCGTTGTCGTCCCCCCCTGTGAGCGTAAGCCGAGTGGGCTGGCCTGGCGTACGCCAGTCCAGCGTAAGAGTGTGAACAATGACCCCGGGGCACTGGGCGCGCTTCTGTTCTGCGTTGGACAAGGAAGTAACTAATGTGTGTGTGTCCATTGTAGTGTCGGCGCCACCCATGCCACAATTGGCAATGTGTCACCCGTGACCCAAGTCCCACAACATAAGCAACATGGACATAAGGGGGAATCACTGGCCCTACATTCATCCCTACTTCCACACTTGAAAGATCATAGACATGACACATCGGTGTGAACATGAATGTTTATTGCACATTCAGTGGAGTTTTGAAGCTGGAGCAGTACCTGTTCAGCCAGCTTCTCCTGGCTCCCCGACACACGACGTTGGAAGGCCATGTGTTCGTCGTGGGGGTCCTGGGAGGCAGCCGTGGTGGTGGGTGCTGCCTGCTGTGTGTTCTGTGCAGGGGGTGGGTTCTCCTCATAGCAGCTGGGCTGTCCTGCTCCTGGAAGTGGGCTGCGGAGGCTCTCCACGAGCTGTTGGAGAGCGTCGGAGTCAAAGTTGTTGTGGCCCTCTTCATCATCAGAGAAGAGGGGTTGGGACTGCTCTGTAGGAGGTGTTGAATTTCCCTCTGCAATGTGAAGGGGAGATGCAGTTTAACATTGTGTTCACATGTATGTTGACATATTGTACATGTTTACATTCAGACTGAATGACAGTGTACATTGTGACTGTTTGTGGAGAGCTGCCTATATGATGCGGGACAGTGGACATTTCGACAACATCACGGATGTGTGTTTGTACTTGTACATTGTCAACTCACATTTCCCTGCGATGCCATATGTGATTAGCCAGTTTCTGCACACAAGCGGCACCAGTTGTGTCCTCTGTTCTGTTGTGGACATGTTGCGGATTGTGCCACATCGTTGTCACTGTTGATGTGCTCTGCATGTTATGTTTGTGTGCCTTATTTTGGGGGAGTCGCCCCTGCAGCACTCATTTGGCTGCCCCTTATCCCTTACATGTGGTGTGCCTCTGACGACTGTGCTTATACAGTGCTGAGATGTTGCATACTTGGGTGCATTGGTCTCTTGGTGGGAGTTGGGGGTCTGTGGCATGGTGTGTCCATAGATGTGCTATGCTTAATTGTGCATGTGTGCCATTGTGCCTATCTCCCCCCATCTCCCCAGGCCCTGCCCGTTACTCACCCTGTTGCTGTTGTGTCCGGTCATGTTGTGCAGTGTCTGGGCCCCCAACTCCTGCCACCGTCTCCCCACTGATGACTGTGGACACCACTTCCTCCATCTCGTCCAGCTCCTCCTGTGGCACTGGGCTCCCATCTCCAGTCTGCATTGCTGCCTTACAGTTGTTTGCGAGTTTCGGCTTGTTTTTGCGCTTGACATCATTCCAGCACCTCTTGACCTCTTCCATTGTCCTCTTCAGCACTCCGACTGCATTCACCTTGTCCACGATGGTCTGCCATATTCCATTTTTATTTGCCAGTGACACAGTGGAGGTGACGAACAGTAGTTGATGGTGTTCTATCACCTCCGTTATCAGGATCCTGTTTTCCTGCGTACTGAACATTTTCTTCGTACTCTTCTTGTCCTTGCCCTTCCCTGACCCGAAGTCCCAGGCTTGTCCTACAGGGGTGCTTGTGGGGTTCTGGTTCTCCTCTATACTTGCTCCGGCTACCTGCAATGGGCTTCGCTGTTGTTTGGCTTTTGTCTGTGTTATTTTTTCGACTTTTATGGTGCATTTTCCCGCATGCCGTGTGGTGATTGCAGGCCTGTGGCTGGTTTCCTCTGATTTTTGCATCGATATTGGCCTCATCACAGCTTTTTTTGCGTTCGTGTTTCGCATTTTTGTGGCATCGCACTGACTTTATTGCGGTTATTTGACATGTTATCGTGGGACTATCGCATTGCGCCGCCGGGTTGAGAATTCGACTTTGACACAGAGTTAATTTCCCGAGATAGGTTGCAATGTGAAGAGTTGCTTTAAGCTGATTTTGCGGTAGTTATTACTAACCCTGGGTGGAAAACTACGCTATGCTCGCGGAGTGTGCATAGCGAGTGCAACTACGAGCACCGCAAATCGCACGTAGCACAGTGCAAAAACGCGTAGCGTAGCGGGCATTTTTTGCTCGCTCGTGATCCTCAACGTCAAGTTGCCGATCACGAGCGTGGAAAATAAACCTCCTGGCGATATTCTCAACTTGGGGAGGTCAGGTTTCTCATTGCGAGTGGTCGCGTATGCTCGCGACCGCTCACGATGAGAAACTACCAGTCCGCGTTGAGAAAGCTACATCTCTAGTACAAATCTACTCGAGCGGCAGAAAACGACGGCTTGCACTGTGCATGATGCCGTTCGCAATGATTGCCCAGTGCGGACAAGCACCCGGCACAGTGCAATCATTGCGAACAGCATTTCACTACCGCACTACGCAGTTAGCGTAGCTGCGCGTAGCGCAACGTAGTGCAAAGTGCACTTCACGTAGCGTAATGCGACTCCGCGAACTACGCCCAGGGTTAGTTATCACATGTTCTTGAGAATATCCCCCTTTGTGTGACAGAAAAGGCAACTGAAATGTTTGATTACATGCCACTAGCCAGAAAGGCTATTTCTTGCATGCTGTAGCAGCAGCTTGTCACTTTTTGTGTCACTTGAGCCTTTTAATAGGAAAAATGGCATGTGCAATTCAGATTCAACCTACAAGAAGCATTTTGGTCTAACAATCTACTTCATGTAGGCTAATGAGCAAGCCAGATAATTCCTGCCTTGGAAGATTTAGGCAGGTGTAATTTTAGTCTCAAGGCATAGGCAGAGAGGAGACTATGGAATTGATTTATTTCCTGGTGGACAGAGTATTCTCCCTTGGCTTGGCAGAGAAATTTACATCCGCCAGGCCAACACTACTTCACTGGCCAGACCTATAAATGACTGCTCAGCTGGCGGTCATTTATAAAGTCATTGGCTGGAACTGCCGTCACTGCGGTTCCTGTCAATGCAGTTTACTGTTTGCTACAGGGCTGCGTCGGGAAAATGCAGCCCTCTAGCAAACAGTATTATTTCCCAAAACGGGATGCTCTTTTTGAAAAGAAGAAAAGAAATGCTCCCCTCACCATGGGAGGCTTTTCCCACGGTGGGGGAGCATTATAATGTTCCTACTGTTCCTTCCCCATCTGTAAGAACCAGTAAAAAATAACTATTTCCCCACCCATATAGATTAGGCGGGTGGACAGGTAGCCATTTCTCCGATGGCCCTGACTCCCCAGGGCCATCAGTGAGAATTATTCACAGTGGAGACAGAGTAGCCTTCACCGTGATTAACCCTAAGGTCCACCCAAATGTAAATGTGGCAGGCGGCCCACTATAATGACGGGAAGGGAACTCCATCACCATCGTGACGGAGTACCCTCTCCGCCAATATATAAAGCAGGCCCTAGGTGATGATATTACTCCTAGGTGATGATATTACTCACCCAAACAACATAGTGTGACATTTGGTCATTTCAAAGCAAGCTGAAACAAACAATTGTGACATAAATGATCTTAACTCATTAGGCTATAAGTTGTTGCTTATCTATGCAACTGAAGCAGAAGTCAACACCATACACCACACACCACAGTCCTGGCCACCAGAAGCAGTGTAGTCCAAACCACTCAGCAAACCCCTATCTGAATGGCTTAGCAATAAATATCTGACTTGTATTATAGAAAGTGCCCATGGGGCCCAAATTGCATTTGTGCTCACTGTCAATGCTCCCGTGGCACTTTGGTATTGCAGAAGGGGCCACAACTGCATATTTTACACTGGCCAAATAACAAAGAGGTATCCCCTCATTTCCACCAAGGTATAGCCCCAAGTCAAAGCGGGAAGACCTAACTTCAGCGCCCCCACCATATTACATATGCCCTGGATCATGATCATTGGCAATGGTGTGCATGATTTCCAGGTGCTAGTGATAGATTGGAAATTCTGTATTTGCATTTAACTCATTTGTAAGGGTGCATCATAATTACATGTAGTGCACACCTACATATTATCCTTTCTTGTGTAAATGTGAGTGCTAGAACTGTGAACCGTGTTAACGTATTTAAGGGAATATATTAATTTTTTGACAAGTATTGTAAAGTAGTATGAAGACAAAGTAGTATCTAGGGTTAACATAGGAAATAAATGTAACTGGCAGAAAATGCTAACATAAAGAAACTGTGATGTGAAGTTTTATCTTCGTTACATATTAGATGTGTTTAATAAAAAATACTTTCATAATTAGGTAAAATGAGTTAGATGAAATGTAAAATTAATTATGCCATCAGTAATGTTAAGTCAAAGCTGTAGGCCTTCAATGCATCCCTGACAACTCTTGCTTTAGGATTAATGTTCTGAATTTTATGTGCACTGCGGAAGCTGTCTTTCTCACGTTTTTCATTTCAGGTGGAGAAGCATTCTTTAGTCAAAGTAATGTCTTTGTTGTAGCAGCTAAGCAAGGAGAGAAGAAGTTACAATTACATGATTTGAAGGCGATAAGGGGAAGTCTGTTTCACATGAGAGAAGGCATGGGAGCCAAGGACGAATTGTTGCAATGGGATGTACATGGAGAACACTGTAGAAAAGTACTGTACCCATTGTGGAATACATGTGTGAAAGGTGTATCATGGGAATGCTACCTGTGGATAACTGGTTGTTGAAATTAGAGATAGTGGCCCACATCCTCTTTGCCTTTGGAGAGGGAGCATCTCAGAACAAGCTCTTCCTCTTGTGATGGTGGCTTTATGCTGCTTGACCCATCTCAAAAGTGGAGAGATTTCTTAGGAAAACTCCACGACTGGCACCTTTCCTCCTTACTCAAAATGCTTACTCATTGTAGAGATGTCATCTTAGTGATAGAGTAGGGATGGATTTAAATGCTTTTCTCTCACCAACCCTAGATGCAGGGAAACTTGGACTCTTGCTTCCTAATTGTCTGTATCCTCCTTCTCGAGCTAATAGTTCTGTTCATGTTGCACAGCCTGAAGTAGGTGTATAGATTTGGCTTTATGCTACTTCCTTTGTTTTTCTATACCCTCATATTTTGGTGTGTTTATGTTCAGTTAGTTTTGGCTTTGTTATAAACTTAACAAACTTTCCTCAATTTCCTTTGCTTATTATGTATCAGGAAGCGGTGTCTGTGTATTAATGTTTTTCTCCCCTTCACACTTTCATGCTGCTTAAAAGCTCCATCGGAGGGTGTCTCTAGAAAAGTTCCAGCACGATTAGAAATGGACCTTTCAGTTGGTAGCAGAGTAGGATGGCTTAAACATGAAGTAAGGGGAAAATCTAGAATTGGTTTAGCATAGGTGGAGTCTAGAACACCAAAACAGCCCAAAACAGAGCCCATTGGTCAAGAACGGAAAGCAACGGAATGCAGCGGAGACGACGGAGTTTGACGGTGCAGAGAGATCAGCGGTGGCATGGGTATTAACATAATGTGTGTAGAATGCTATATTGCAGGAATGGTTTGATTGTGTGATGTCTTGAGGAGTTAGAGTGTGAGTCGAGTTACTGTGGTTTCGGGTCTGACGTGGCCCAAGGATTGAGATTTGAGTTGTGGGCCCAAAGTGGCCTAAGATCATGGAAAGATGTAGAAGACACCATGAGTGAGATTGTCTGAACGGAGAATTGAGGAGTTGTCGTGAGATGTCATCGACAGTTCTACCTTAGACAGGTAACTTTGTGTTAATGGGACATATGGGAATCGTCTAGTGGACCTTGTGTACAGTGGTTAACTATACTGATTCGGGTGATCTACGCTGGTTGAGGGTTACCATATGTGAATGCTCTTGAGTGAATTCTATTGATCTTTTAGAATGGCAGACAATTGCGGACTTAAGATGATTGTGTCAGTGAATATGTACAGAGAAATTGTGAAGAAGGGTGAGTGCTGTGAGGAGTGAGAGTGACGTCCCATTGTGCCACGCTGTGATAGGTCAGTTGGTGTAATGCCGCGCTTGGATTGGTTGGTGGTCATTTGGAATACTCTGGGTGGCAGAGATCATTTTACTATATTATTAAATTTTTGTTTTTGAAAGTTATGAAAATTGTCAGAAATTATGCGATTCTTTAGGGTCATACAGGATCGCTTCAGAGGTATTGAAGGAGTTGTTACTTGGGTGGACGAAAAGAGGCCACCTGAGGACACTCCTGCTGACTAATGGCGACAAAGGTTGGGCACTACACTGTAATTTTGCTACCAAATTGCCACAAAATCACTGAAAAGGAAGGGGAATTGTCATTCCACGTCTTGGTACATTCAGGCTAGTGATATTGTATCAATTTAGGGGGACGATTTTTGTGATGCTTCTTTTGCCTAGACCCACACTGTTTGAGACGCTAGATGCATGGAGTGAAGCTCATGCTATGCAGAGCGAGAAATATCAAGGTAGAATGAAGAAAACCATGAAGGAGTATCAGGATGCACAGTGGGATGCTAGGCTCAAGAGGTGGAGAGTGGATATCATTAAGGGAGATACTGATACCCAGTATTGATTGATGAAGAATCACAGGGCAAGGACAAGGGAAAAAGGTCAAATGGAAGGGATAGTAGTGATACGGAACACAGCTTGTTGGATGGGTTGTTGGATGAGGGTCCACCATCTTACACTTCACAATCGGGAGAAGTGTGACAAAGTCTGGTTGGCACAGATGTGGAAGGTGTATCAGCCCCAATGGCTTATGATCCAGGTGTGGTAGGAATGATATCAGCAGAAACAAGCGTGACAGCTGTATCTGTCTTGGTAGCTGTGGAACAGAATAGTGACAACACTATTTCACGGTTGCCGTTAGCTCTCACAGTACCGGTTCCCATTGGGCCTGTCATTACTGTTTACGATTCAGGCCCAACTGGAAGCCTCAGCCTGAGACAATCCTTGCACACAGAAGGGACTCTTTTAGGATGTAAAAGGAGCGTGAATGGGGGCTTCTGTCATATAGTGCCTATGGAATCCAGTACCCCTTTAGTGGCTACTGCTGATCCTTCCAGAGTATGAATTGGTTGCAGTACTATAAGATCTGTACCTATGGTAAGTGCTAGTTAAGATCTGCATATGTGGGGAACTGCTGTGAGAGGAGCTAGTTATATGTCTCAAGAAGCAAGTACAAATTATAGAACATCTGAGAACCAGCACGTCTTAGATGTCGGGGACTTAGAGTCATGGCTGAGGGACCACAATAACAGCAAAGAGAGCCAGAATAGTAAGCTGAGTTAATACCATCAAGGCTGCAATGAAGGTGAAGCTAGTGGATGTACTAAAAATGAAAGCAGAATTAGAAGAGATCATCGGAGGGAGTTTACCTTCAGACAGATTAGAGATTTATGAGCCAGATGAATTGTTGTTTATGGCAAAGGATTCCACCTGGAGAGCACGACAAGCACATGAGAAGTTGTCAGATTTGACTAAGAGGTATGGGGTAGATTTATTGCGAACTAAGGCATTGCAAGGAAATCAAAGGCATTCCTATAGTTACAAAGAGTTAGAGGAAAAGAGAGTGACTGGAGTGAGAATGCACATATTGGAAATGGCAATAGGAATGAGGGCTTGGAGTATGCTGGACAAGTGGGAAAAGAGGTGGTCGAGGAAGAAGAGCGCAAGAAAGGTGACAGGAGAGACACCTCCTCCAGGTGGGGGAATACAGGGAATTGAGGCATACCCGTTGCAGGAGGTGCCTAGCGGAGGGAATGTGCATGTCCCTTGGAGTTGGGGTGAACTTGCTGCATTCACAAATGATTTCCCAAGGGTAAGAGAGGAACCTGTAGAATGGTTTAAGCAAGTGTCAAGATCTCGAAACTGTTGTGGATGGATTTAAACACCTTGTTCAAAAATGTGGTTCCTTGTGTTCGATGGTCTGCTTGCGAGATAACTGTTGAGTTGCCTAGAGCTGAGCCACAGAGGAACTCAGTAACTCATGGTCCTTCTCCGTTGTTCATGAAAAAGTATGATCAGGTGATCACATGGTTGCAGTCCAAAATAGCCCCACAGGACATCGATTGGGTTCAGATAGATCGAATGACCCAGGAGCCTAAAGAGCAGGTACACGTATATTATGAAAGGCTGCTGCAAGCCTTCAAGCAGTACAGTGGGTTGGATACTCTTGACCCCAAAGACATGGAACAATTTGTGCCCAAATTTGTGATTGGGTTGACGTCAGAGATCAGCCTCATGACTCAACAGCATCTGATCTGCTGGCACAGCAAATCTGTGCATGAAATCTTATGGTATGCCAGGTACTGCAGTGATGAGGTGTACTCCAAGCATAGGAGGATAAAGGTGAAATTGATGGTAGTCAAAATGCTTAATGCCCATAAAGGAGAGCAGGTGCAGGGGATGGAGGGAGCTGTAACTCGTGGTCAGGGGAACGCCCCAGGAGGTGTACAAGTACAATAAGTTGGAGGGTCCACTGGTCAGGGAAAGACGGAGTGGTATCTCAAAGATTTGAAGACAGGAAAAGATGTAGCTGCCCTGAAGAAGTCCACTGCATGTCATTTTAGTCACAAGATTGGGTATTGGAAACGTGAGTGTCGCTTAAATCCTGTTAACCAAGAACAGGGGGGAGAACTCATACAGATGGCAGTAGGGGTGAATCAGTTTCAGACAGTGACCAGGCCAAGATCATTTAATGTGGATGGGAATCAAAACCAATTAGTGCAAGGGCCTCAGCCTCAGAGAATTTCACAGGGCAATTGGACATACCATCAGATACCTTTGATGGAGTCCGTGGATGGATTTAATCGAGACCTGTCCTTCTGACTGTGCCTGAGGGAGGAGAAAGACTGTACACTTGGCGCTGTCTTAGAGGTAGACCAGAATGGACCCTACATAGACGCACACATGGATGGTCTTCCCATTACATTCTTGATTTATACTGGTGCTACCCATTCTACTATGAAATCAGCAGAAGCCCCAAACTGCCCCTCCCGGGAAAATCGATCCAAGTTGTAGTAGTCGCTAATAAAAGATGACAAATTCTTTGATGGAAGAGGTGCTGGTGAAAATTTAAACCTTCCAGCATCACCATCACTTTGTGGTGTGTAATTCCGGTCCAGTGTGTTTGTTAGGGAGTGATCTGTTGTACAAACTGAATTGTACCATCTATTGCACACTAAATTGAATTGAGTCGCAGACCAATGATGTGGACATTGCATTCAAATTGGCAAACTAGAACCTTTGCACTAAATTGTTTCCTTTACTGACAGTGGAAGGCATGCCACTGTGGTGTGGGACTTTATATGAGAGGAGATCGGAATGATTCAAGGGGTCAAGCCAGTCTGCATACAGGTCAAGCCAAATGCATAATTTCCAAGAACTCCCTAGTAAATCTGAGCCCAGAAACGGTGGCAGCGATTTCACTTGTGATTGAGTCCATGATTGTGCAGGGCATCCTAAAGGAGATCATGCAAATCTCTTATTATGGGTTTGCAGAAAGCTAGTCAAACAAATTACATTGTTTAAGATCTCAGGAACATTAAAAGCATAGTGATCCCATGTTGTCCTGTGGTACCGAATCCATCTGTGATCCTATTCCAGATTCCTTGTGAAGCTGAATGGTTTATCGTGATTTGGTGATTGATCTCTGTCAGGATTTTGTCTCTGTTCCACTGCATGAGGAAAGCCAATTTTTATTTGCTTTCCTTCTGGAAAATCGTGTCTTAACGTGGTGTTGTATCCCTCAAGGGTATACGGAAAGTCCATCCATGTTTAATCATATCTTGAAAATGAACCATGAGAATCTGATGCTGCTCCGAAACTCAGTATTCGTCCAATACATCAAGGACTTTCTCATTGCGTCCGAGACATGTGATGCTTGCAGGGATGATACCATTGCCTTACTGAACCATCTGGTTGAGAATGGGCATAAGGTGTCTCCAAGTAGGCTTCAGTACTGTCTAAATAAAGTACAGTATCAGGGCAATTCGATTGAAAAGGGCAAGAGTAAGGTGTCATTGGAAAAAGTAGAGGCGATCATGAAGTTAAATCTACCTAGTACCCAAAAAGAGGTCAGAATGTTTTTGGGAATGGTTGGCTACTGTCGACAGTACGTTCCTAACTTTTACCTGATTGCGAAACCTTTGCACATGCTGACTCACAAGGATGTGTGTGATCCGGTGCCTTGGGATAACGATTTCCTACTTGCCTTTCTGGAGTTGAGAGAGTGACTGTGTCGTGCTCCAGCTTTAGGAATGCCTGATTACAACAAAGCGTTTTCACTGTTCTACCATGAGAGGGAAGGTTGTGCTCTATCTGTACTAACACTGACTCTTGGAGGTGCCCGTAGACTAGTGGCCTATTTCACAGCTACTCTAGATCCTGTAGCTTCGGCGTTGCCCGGATTTCTCAAATCCGTTGCTGCAACAGTTTTCAGTATTGAACTATGTGAGAGCATTGGGATGGGTCATCCTCTTACAGTATAGGTACCACACTCAGTTGAGCTTCTGATGATGAAAACCAAGACACAACATTTGACAAATAATAGATTGATAAGGTGCGAGCAAGTGTTTCTTGCCGCTGAAAATGTAACTCTGAAGCGGTGTTCTGTGTTAAATTCTGCTACCTTGTTACCTATTCCAAGTGCTGATGGGGAAGAATGTGAAGACAATTACTGTCTGAATGTTACTGAACTTTGTACGAAACCAAGGCTGACATTGTTGATGAGCT
Organism: Triturus cristatus; assembly: GCF_964204655.1. NCBI lineage: Eukaryota > Metazoa > Chordata > Amphibia > Caudata > Salamandridae > Triturus > Triturus cristatus. The sequence continues at coordinate 682,650,291 of NC_140587.1, forward strand.
ATTGTTTGATCCTGATGTAGTCCTTTTTGTTGATAGCTCATGCCTAAGAGAAGATGAAGGAAATCTGAGAGCAGCATTTGCTATCTGTGCCATTTCTGGAGTGGTGGAAGCTGCTTGGTTACAAGGAAGTACATTTCGCACAAGTGGCCGTAATCATTGCCTGACACGAGCATGCTGAGTCTCTGAATGGATCTGAGTCAAGATCTATACCGATAGCCAGTATGGGTTTGGTGTGGTTCATGAGCTTGGACAGAAATGGTTACAGAGAGGGTTCTTAATGTCATCTAGTTCTCATAGAAGAATTAGCTAGTCTGTGAGACAACTGTTGAAAGCGTTACATTTGCCTGGGGGAGTGGATGTTGTCAAGTGTGCAGCCCATGGAAAGGGGAACGATTTTGTAACTTCTGGAAATCTATATGCAAATGAAGTTGCACGCTACTTTAATGCCTGTGTCTTTAATGCAGAATATACTGGCGAGAGTACAAAGAACACCGAGCTCAATATGATACTAGCAGCTGCAGACACTTGGGATGAAAGGATGCATTTGCAAATGGAAGTTACAAGGAAAGAATAAGCGGTTTGAGTCAGAGCAGGCTGTGAGAAGGGGAATTATGACATTTAAGTGTCAGCTGATGGCAGGGCAATATTACCGGATTGTTTGTTGCACCAAATGGTGAAGCAGAGTCATGGAGTACAGCTCTGAATGTGGATCAGAGACTACATTGTAGCTACAGGCCAGAGGCATCTGGAATGGTGCAGCAGATCAATAGATACCCTGAAATCGAGGTTGGCTAAAGTGTGTGCTATGACATCTTTGAAGTGACCCAATGCTCTACCACTAGTTCTAATGAGTCTGCGCAGCATCCCTGTCAGGAAATCTGGGTTGTCGCCCCATAAAATACTCATGGGGAGAGCGATGTGTTTGCCTGCCATGTCTGCCAACGCGCTCGTGAACATTTCAGATGATTTGGTCCTTGACTACTGTAAAGGGTTGGCTGACATGGTTAGTTCTGTGTCTCATCAGGTTGAAGATGCGACTGAGCAGACATCAAAGGATCTCAGTAATGACCTGAACCCAGGGGATTGGGTACCCATCAAAATATATGTGAGAAAGAACTGTCTTGATCTCCGTTGGCGTGGTCCCTACCAAGTGATACTGATGACTACGACTGCTGTGAAGTGTGGCAAAGTGGCGAATTGAGTCTATGCCTCTCACACACGTTGAGTTTTGGATCTCTCTAATGAAACAGCTCCTCTCCCAGAAGAATTTACGGCTGTGATTGAAAGGTCATGGGACAAGCCAAGCTGTAGCGGTACCTGAAGAGGCTGGATGCACATCAGATCGATCTGAGGGGGGGGTCAAGCTACACAAGACCTGTATTTAGACTCAGAGGGAGACAATATCGTTGCAAGTGATAGAGAGTCTGACTCAGCGGAAGAGACTGGTGTGACAAGAAGTTGTAGGCAGTCCATGAAGAAAGATGCTGTTGGTGAAACCTGACCTGTGAGACAGAGAAGGAATAACCTGAGACTCAAATCTGAAAGAGAACTTACACCAATAAGTGAAATCTTCAGCGATGGATCTGAGTGAGACCAAGCAGGACACAGAATGTATGAGGAGGTCCAGAAGAGCTTGAATGCCTTGTCGAAGATATTCCTCTCTCGAGTGGATTAAGCTGGTTGCAAATGCCAGGGAGAGCAATGTCCGAGATCTCGGTGCTAGTGGTCAAGATATTACTAAGGGTTCCTGGGCTTGAAGTGAATGTGCATCTGTCATTGACTGTTCCTTCTCTGCAAACACTAAGGGGCAGATTTATGTTGCCTGGCGCATCCCTGCAAATCAGCAAGGATGCGCCAGGAATGATGCGTCACGCAAGTTTACCCTTGCGCCACACATGATGCGCCGCATTTACAATGCGGCGCATCATGGCGCAGGAATAAACAGATGCGTGACGCATCCGATGGCGTAAGGTTGGCGCAGTGCTTCAGTTGCGTCGCAAGCGCGACGCAACTCCAGCACTGTTCCAACCTACCCTATCCCTAACATGGTGCGTCAAGCCTTACGCCTGCTTCAAGCAGGCGCAGGGTTTTGGCGCATCAGCGTTGGGAAAGTGACTCAGTCAAATCTTATAGATTTGACTGAGTCACTTTTCAGGGGCGTTCCTGCGACGGAACGCCCTCCCCTCCGTCGACACGCCCACGTGAAACCTGACGCAGGTTTTACGTGGCGCAGGGCTTTACATCGTGATGCATCTCCATAGATGCGTCACGATGTAAATATGGCGCAACGTGGCGCAGGGTTTACACCGCCGCTGCGTCACAAAAGTGACGCAATGGCGGCGTAAAAGTGGCGCATCTCCGATATAGATCTGCCCCCAAGAGGCTTACGGACTCTGATTTTGGAAGATGTGGAATTCCCTAGTTTCGGAGCATGACAGTCTCCTCAAGTGATTGCAGCATTGAGAGTTGAACTGTTACAATGAGTTATTGAGGAGATTGTCTCTGACTTGATAAGGTATGTGGATTGAACTGCGAATTGTAAATAATTTGTTTGAAGAAGATAACCTAGGCCCAAGTGGAAGAAGAATACATTTAGGGATTTTAACTAAAAGAAGAAGAAAGAGAGCTAGGGAGGTTTTCTGAACTGTGTAAATACTGTAAAGGAGGGACTGCTGAAAAGAACTTTCCAAGACTTCAAAAGTTGCTCCAAAGCTTTCTGTGCTATTCCACTCTTAGAACAGTGATCTGAGCTACTCTAAAATGATATCTGGAAATGTATTGTAGGTGTACTCATTATTAGTGTAATTGTAGTAATAGCTGTAGTCATTAACGAGTCAGTTTTATGTTCATCCGAAATCAGGGAGCAAGGGGTGGAAGTAGGTGGGACATCCATACCTACCACTGCTGCCTCAAAGGAGGGTACACTAGGATCTGCGAAAAGCTTAATAGAGCAGACGACTCGCTATCTTCATGTAGACCTGTCTAAGGGAGATTATATATTAAATGCTTACCCTAAGTTGCTGTATGAGTATGTAGTCACTACAGAAGTTAGAGATTGTTATGTGTGCATGCAATTACCCATATCAGTTGAATAGAGAATCACTTACCATCACTTGCCTTTCACCTATGACATTAGTTGTAGTTTACTCCTTAGTATGTTCTATGGAAAGGGTCATCATGATTACTACTTCTCCAATTATGGTGTGGTATTTAAAAAAATACCTGTTTATAAGTATTTGAATAATTACAATGCCCAAAGGAGAGTAGAAAAAATAGAAAACTATTCTGCATGTATTATAACATTAGATACTTCTTTCGCACATAGACATAATTTAACTTGGATACTAACAGTTATAGAAAATAAATGTATAGGCCAGGTAGAAGATAGACGTAAGGAATTAGTTAACAACTAAGCCTGGGCAAAGCACTACGCTACGCTCGCATAGTTTGCGAAGTTCGCGCTACTTCGCACTACGCGAACTGCACGTAGCACAGTGCGAACACGCGTAGCGTAGTGTTGCGTACTGCTGCGGTCATTTTTTGCTTGCTCGCGGTCCTCAACGTCAAGTTGGCGACCGCGAGCAAGCAAAATGACATCCCGGCGAGACTTTTTCCTTGTTCGCGATCAGCAACTGCAAGTTGGCGATCGCGAGCATGGAAAATAAACCTCCCGGCGAGATTCCCAACGCGAGGAGGTCAGGTTTCTCATTGCGAGTGGTCGCGTATGCTCGCGACCGCTCGCGATGAGAAACTACCAGTTCGCGTTGAGAAAGCTGAAGCTCGAGTAAAAATCTACTCGAGCAGCAGAAAACTACAGCTCGCACTGTGCAAGATGCCATTTTCAATGATTGCACAGTGCCGGTTGCTTGTCCGCACTGTGCAATCATTGAAAACGACATCTGGCACAGTGCGAACAAGGTACTACGCAGTTCGCGAAGTGCTACGCGTAGCTCGCGTAGTGCGAACTTCACTTTGCGTAGCTTCGCGAAGTGCTACTTCGCGAACTACGCCCAGGCCTATTAACAACATTGATAACACGGATAAGGATTGTGAGTGGACTAAGGAGGAATTAGCTCATTGTTCGAATAAAAATTGTTAATGCTTACGCAGTGCTCCATGTAAGTTAGAATTCGCTGCACCATTGTCCATTTGGGCGCCATTTTAGGCTGTTCAAAACTGAGTTAGTTCAATTCCGAGAAAATGCTCCTTTTTGAGTCTTGTTTCTTCACTTTGTTTTGTTTCAGTAATGAGCACACTGTGTATGTTAGCACATAGCTTTCTCACGAGATAGAGGCCCTCTCCCTCTTGTCTGGTGGCGGGTTTCGGATGGAACGACCTTAGACTATGTTACTCTGTGTAAGATATGAGTGCTGAAACCGTTCTTTCTGTATTTTGCTGTTCTATATCACTTGCTTGGAAAATTCCACTGTGGGTGTGTTTTTGCCCGGTTACGAAACGTGCAAAATGTATCTTTATGCTTGTTGATTTCAGTTCCCTCTGCAACACTCCTAGAGACTGGGCAGATGGGGCTCCATTCTGAGTGTATATGAATAAAACATAGATTGATTTGGTTTCTCTACTGTCTGACCGACTCTTCATTTAGTACGGAAGGCTGAGAGGTGGTCATTAGTGACCCAGGTGACCCTTAACTGGTCACTTCCTTCACTAATAAGGCTAAAGGAAGTTCTGGTACGATAGCTCTAGATTGGCAACAGCAAGGAAAGCTTTGCATGCGACAAGCTGAGAGTAGTTACAATTCTCTATTTCCTTAAAAGCTCCATCGGAGGGTGTCTCTAGAAAAGTACCAGACCGATTAGAAATGGCCCTTTCAATACCCAGGAACCCCGGGACGCAGTGTCTATCACCTGCCATGAAAGCCAAACCAGATTTATCTTTCACTAATGCGCTATTCCCACAGAAGGTGAAGTTAGCACCTGCCCCTAGGACTAGTGTGTTTTTTGTAATCAACATACTGTCCCAGTGTGCATTAGACACCCCTGTCAAGGGGGCATTGTTGTACTTTTCATACTTCCTCAAGAAAAACTGTGCATTTGTTGGACAACATAAACGTCAAAACTGTGCAAGATTTTGCCCTGCTTGCTCACTGTGCAGTATCTGTACCCCCTAACCTGGCAAGGTAACAGGTGGAATGTGCAACCTCAGAATATAAATGCCATGACTCTACAAGGAAATTGTGGAAAAAGATCTAGAATCCTTTCATTTGGTAACTCATGCATACCAAAAGAGATACAAAAGAAACACACAACTTGGTGTTATTAATAGAAGGAAACAGAACAGTGTAATCATAATTACGAAAATGGTAAAGAAATTAAACAATTAAACCATTGTGCTGTTGCATAGGATATATGAGTACTGTTATATTTTGGGCTCCTACCTAGCGCTACCTGTGCTAGTGTCTCTTTTGTGGGTGAATCTGCCAGAATCCCTGTAGAGTGCTCTAACTCTACCATTTCCTGTGGGTAAGTGTCATCAGGTAGCCCATCTTGATGGAGAGCTGGGCATCATCCCTCGCAGGAGATAAACAGGAATCAGCTGGCCTGGAATTCTGGCATGGGGCAAGCTCAGCAGTGTCAGTGAAATGATGCTCTGTCTTAACAAAGGAGTGATGTTGTTTGCATAAAAAAAAATCACCCATGTAATCATGCATAAACCCTAGTCAGGCTGCTATTGTTGATTCTTTTGTGATAGCTCTGTCGCAGAGTGGACAATAACTAACAACAGCATTTTGCATAGTGTACTGAGCTCTTATACGGAATGTTCAAGGCACACAATAACATACCTACAAAAAAGAGCAAATATAAGCTCAGCCATTCAGAGAGTATTATCTTGCACACACACACAAGCAAATGAATGTCAAATGTCAGCATTGAAGAAAAGATGGCAACTTTAAAATGTTAGCCTGTAAAATGGTGGTGTACCTACTCAGACCTAAATATGTCCACATGGCTACATGGTGGAACAAACAGAGACAGTCACCCAATGTATCCAGTAGTGCGATGATCTTATAGGGTATGGAATCATAGTGTCAAATTCCACACACATTATCCAAGCATGTACTCTAAACTCAACTTCTGGAGCTCATGTTCTGTGAATGGTCTTATTGCACCTTCCGAGCGGCAGTCAATTGCATCTAAGCATTACAAGAGAAATTCCATGTCGTCTGACTGGACCTATCGGTGAGTTCTGGCATGAGAACAATACCTCTTGAATCTGGAACTCCTTCTCTAATGGAGTTAGATGGATTTATATCAGACATATCATATTCAGTTCAGAGATCATTTCCACAGTGCTGGCTTTTCTTCAGAATCCTTCCCACTGAAATCATCCCATTTTGGTCCAAAACTCTTTCCTTGAAATATTACAATTGTATAAATAGCTGGCAAAACCACCCAACCATGATGAAAAAGGGAACCAAGGATGCTGACTAGTAAAAACGCTGACCATGATGATTCATAAACGCTCACAAGAGTTGCTTTCAAAAAGCTGTTCTCAATATGGGTATGGGGTTTATGAGTTTTTAGCCGTACGTGGTCATTGAGACCAGCGGCAAACATCTGTGTTTTGCATATCATGTAATGATTAGCCGGGATTGTAACTGAGCTTTCTTTGTGCCATGAACATGGCTTTCAAGAATACTCAGCAGGTCCATAAATCTTCCTGTCAACAAGGTAAAACACCCTACCTTATATTGGTTTGGCCTCCAAACATTTGACTTCCATTGTGTTGTTGATAATATCAAGCCAGGTGGATGATTAACGCTGGCACTATGGGGTTTTGTAAAACGCCGTACCATGGGGCTGGTGATACTCTTCTAGCCAACTGATGTTGAGTTTCTGTATTTTTCAATCTTTATCCTGGTAATGCCCTTAGGTGGCCCTCGCTCACCTGCCCGACCCGGCTGGGGAGTTCTCAAGTTTGTGTTTGGACTTGCTACTATAACCCTGCTCTTTTCTTTTCAGCCCAATTGGGCCTTCAGTGTGCTTTCCCAGGTCTCATATTTCATCAGGACGCACACTGCCTGGATATTTTGTCTATGCACCTCAGCGGTGCCCTGTATACCTCACTGTCTTCACAGACAGATAAATCACACAGAAGGGGGCCCCTAGTCCGATAGGTAGGCAGGGGAAGCAGGGGAAAACCCCCACTACCTAGCAACTTATTCTAATAGTGCTGATCGTCACTGATATTGATGAACAGACAAAGATAACTATCCCTCCCACATCAGAGCACAAAAGTACATAGAGATAGATTTGGATGACAGAACAAAGTCAACAAATATATCAGAAATAAATTACATCAAATGTATTATGTTGAATCACATGAGGCATGATAATGAATATTTAATAACGAAAACAGATAAACCAGGCACAACCAAGATAATACCACACAACCATTCATTCAAACAACAACTACTCATTCATTCCCACATATCCTAAAAGGCACACAAATCCAACAGGACAGGCTGAAACAATAACATCTAGTAAATAGTTCACCCTCCAATAGAAATGTTGACAATATTAGAACGCCCCAAAATCCTGGATCCCTAGGTTGGGGCGTCAACACAATATCTTTTTGTCTATTACATCCACATTCTGATATCATTAGTTAACACAACAATTAAATGTCCAGACCTTCTTTGTCCCATCTCCTTCTTCAACTTTCTATTTTAGCTTACCACTGTTATTCTAACATAAGACCTATAGCATACACTCCTGCCTATTGATCCATTATTGTGTTCTTTTTTGTCCTGATGATGAACCCTCTTCAACTGAAAAGGGTCATAACTTTGTCAACTTTGTGCCCCATGAGCCATGCATTTCTGAACTGTTCATCAAGTGCATAGTCACAAATATGAATTTTTCATTAATATTGTATTTTGTGGCTGTTGGGCCTGGCTCTTTTTGCAGGGTCCACCTCAGTTGTTTACCTTCCATTACTGAACCTATTTGTTTGGCATTAGGACCCTGTTCACTTTTCCCCTTCTAACCAATAGTAAAGTGCTTGTGCTCTCTTTCTGAAACATGGTACAATTGCCATCTATCTTATTGGTACTTTTAATGTATTAGTAAATGCTGTTACACATGCCCAGGGCCTGTAAATTAATTGTTACTAGTGGGCCTGCAGCACTCATTGTGCCACCTACTAAAGTAACCTTTATAAATATGCCTCGGGCCTACCACTGTAGCTTGTAGGGCAATTTTAAACTTTAATTTCGACCTGGCAAAATAAACCTTTTGACATATAAATAGTGGAATGCACACCCTATTTAATCAGTTACTTTAGCAAAATGTCTTTGAACGCGCTCAAGGCAGAATCTTCAGCGTGCAGCTCCTGGTTCATGATCTGTCCGTGCACACATAATAACTTCAACAAAAGCTGGTGTCCAAATAGTACCCCAGTCTCAGGGTGAACAGCCTTAAATGTTGGCCGCAGGCTATTATATTTCAGCAACAACCTTATCATACTGATGGAGCGGAAATCTCACGGTAATCTCTCTTTAGAAAATCTAGGAAATGTGGCACCATTACCCTTGTTTCCGCTTAATTTCGATGGGCCACCGTGTTATGACCCAATAGGCTTCTACAGAAATATGGGCAATTAATCAAATGTAAATAAACATTTGAGTCAATAATGAGAGTTGTGAGTAGTTTTAAAGAGATTTATTTTCCAATCAATTTTCAAGATTCTCTGACTCATTATTCATTAGTCAGATATCAAACAGGTTACAGAATTGAAAATAGAAAATGTAAGTTAGTACAAGCATAATAATTTCCACAGTAGTGTTCCATAAAGAAACAATCCCTGTCTAGGACAGTGAGGCACAAACAATGTCAGTCAGAACTCAGGAAAAGTTAAAGAAATACAATGCAAGAGTGAGCTGCAGCAAAAAACTACATCACTCATTAATAATTGCAGAATCTCCCATGAAGAGAAATCAAGTATAAAACAAAAACGCCTTTACAAAGCCAATTAGTCACAGCTTAAATTTTGGGATCTTAATGAAAGTCAGAATGGAACTAAACCTACATCTGAACTGCCTTTGTCTGCTTCCGTTACGCTATCCATCAAGTCTACCTTCTCCTTCCCTGCATCTACAAATCACATCTGCTCTTCTCCTTTCCATTTCGGCATCGGAGTCTGAAACTCCTCTGCAGCCCTTTAGTCTCTAACTCCTCTGTAGCCCTTTAGTCTCTACATCTTGTCTGCCACGGTTCTGCCTCTCAGTCTCTGCAAGTGTTCTGCAAGTGTTCTGAAAACTCCTAAACTAGGAACATGTTACAAAGCAGGTAGTGTGACTTCATCTCCTAACCTTCTAATAAAAACACATTATTTCCAACTAAACACTTACATGAGCTGCAAAATAACTTTTTAATTGAGCAAGAAACATTAAATGTAACATGCACTTTTAAAATAATGTATGTTTTCTATTATCACTAAAGCAAAGAATTTAAGAGGCTTTGTTTAAACCTTCCAGCAACTACAGAGATACAGCTCCAAGGTCAAAGCTATACATTATGCAGCTGTTCTCTTCACAGGAAAAAAGATATTCCTTTGCTTATCTTGAAGGCCAACAGAAACTTTCTAAAAGCAAACACTTATTTAGAGTGGTTTCTGTTTTTCCACATTATAAAAAGTTGTGCTAATTCTAATACAAGTTATTTCTACTAATGCATACTTTTAACACTTTCACAAATTGAAATCACATTTTCATAATGAGAACAAAATCTAAACTAAATACATGTAAGTCCAGCTATGAATTACTTGCACATGGACTATATAAATTGCTAAGTGGAAAGCATCTGACTAAAGTCTGTGCATTTCAGAGCTCATGTTTCACTTTGTAGCACAAATATCTGAGTGTCACTTTTCAAATGCAATTTCATTTCTGAAGTGAAGGCAGGTTTTCCATTATTGATGCTACATTTTAAAACACATGTTAAAGCTCTTTCAGTACTCTTTTTAATCCATTGTCCCTCTTAAATTAAACAAAACGTGCAAACTCATGTCTTCCTTGTTTTTATTTGCAACATGATAACTGTGCAAAAGTTATTTAAAATCTAATTTCACTGCTTGTAACAATGATGATGTCCCATATCAAGAAAACCCAATGCAATTTGGTAGAGGTCCTTCCATCAGGGGTAACTATATTATGAGTATTACAAAATGTCCCATCAGCATAAATATCAGTTAGCATGTTTCCAGCACACAAAATAAGTGCAAAGTTACAGTAATAGTTAAAAAAATACCAATGCAAATCGTGTTGTCAAAAACATATTATAACATCCATGCTATCCCCCACAAAACCATCTAATCTCCTAGAGACTTAAGATATATGCTGCAATTTGGTATGCACTTTTATTGTTTGCAGGGGTTTCACAAGTGGTGGTTTACAGCATAAATTTTGCATTTTTCTTCAGTTTGGATGACATCATCATTGTTACAATCAGAGGAATTTCATTTTGAATAACCTTTGCACACTTATCATCATGTTGCAAATAAAAACAGTTGTTTAAGAGGGGTTAGAATGGATTAAAACGAGTACAACCAGATTGTTTCTGAAAGACAATGGCCTATGGGTCAACATTTAAGGCTGTGCATCCTGGGACTTGGGTACTATTTGGAAACCAGCCTTTTGCCAGGCCTAAACCTTTCTTTTAAATACTTGTAAGTCATGCCTAAATTAGGCCTTTAAGGATAACAGGGCGAGGTGCATTGTCTTTTAAAAGTAGCACATGTCCTGGCTGTAATTAATTCCTTATGTCATTTTTATGATCTGGCTTAAAAGTGCAACTGTCGCTAGATAATTTTGTGAGCATCAAAGGGAGGGGCTTAGGCTCCATCCACATTTCGGGAGCCTGGAGTACTTGATTTAATTTTGCTGAATTTGTCTGCTTCCATAAAAAAGTGCTTGCTCTCTATGAAGCTGTGATCATTATGTTGATTTATCCTGGTGCCTATGCCATGAACTTTCAGGGGCACAGACATGCCAATGTAAAGCTATTAAAGTCCCTTAGTTAACTAGATAATTGATGGTGCTTTCTCTGGCGGCAGCACAGCTGGAAAGTGGACAGCCATTACCCTACATGGAGTTTTAGGCTTGGCTTAACAGTGCAACTGTCACCTGACCATTTAACCTACAACGATATTATTATACAGTTATTTGCATCCACACAAATACATATCCTTCCCAATGCTATCTACATGTAATGCTCAAAATTACCATCCAACATTCCTTTGAAGCCAGACCCGGTTGTTAGGCTCCACTGGTGGAGTTTGCCGAGTTTTGCCCACCCCATGCTCTGTTTAGAGCATGATGTTCAGCAAAAAACAATGCCAACAGCTGAGTGACAGAGTTTACCACCCACCTTTATAACGCTTTATAAGTCACTTGTGTTTTCACTACAAGAGAAAACACTCTCCTGTGAAAATGTACAGTACAAGATGTCTTACAGACCACTTCCACAAATGTGCAATCTCAGAGGCGAGGGAGAAGATGACAGGTCACGGAGTCGCACTCTGTAGGCAACATGCAATGTTGGGGACCTGGGCATGACTAGACAAATGTACCTGTGCCTCCGTGGTGCATAGCACAAGCTACTCGACCATTACACTTGGGAGGAGGAGCTGCTCCTGTACCCGGATTGAGCCAGCAGGAGTTTTATGAAGCTGATGAGTCTCAAGGAATACTTGCTGGAGGCGGTGTCCTGGAGCAAGCTTTACCTCAGTCGCGGGAAGCTCAGGCCACAAACCGCACCCTTGGCACTGCTCTCAGGCTTCGTGAGTGAGGGCAGTAATGGGAAATATTGAGATTGGGTTGCAACTTTTCGTGTTGTAAGAGACATTGCATATCTCTGACATATCAATTCTAACCAGTGGATATTGGGATCGTAGAAGGGTTAAATGCACTTGAATGGTAGCATTTTAGTACCGAGTATAGTGGCTAAGAACTCGAAAGGGCTGATCTGATCCTCCAAACAGTCTAGTTAATGCCAGGAGCATAACACCTCAGGGTGAGTGACTTGACTTTCAGACAGTGAGTTCTTACAACATTGAGGGTTCAGAACACACCACAAACCCACAAGTTAATTTTAAGTGCTGAGTTCTACACCTGTGACAGAAGCACATAATGATTTGGCTACGCAACCTCAGGGAGTTTCTGACATGGGCAGTTTTAAGGGGCCATTCCTTGGACTGAGTTCAGATTGTAAATGTGCTCACTGAACTCTGAGAAGCTAATAGTCCCACTCATGGATGCTCTGCCCAGCAACTTTTAGTCACCTTCTGTGCTTGCTTTTATTGGTGCAAGTTCACATGGTGAGCACTCCTCCATCTAGGGCTCGCCAGGCAGAGATTAGTGTCTAGGCTGTTCGTCCTGTCTGAGGAATTCAGAGGAGTCCTCAACTTTTTTATCAGCATGAACTGGAATTCCGCAACCCACAGAACTCAGCGGAATCTCTCGAAGTTTTTAGGTAACTCCACAGAATTCCACGGAGTAAAACTCTGCAAGTTCCGCCGACTCCTAGTTACCTCATTACATTTAATAAGTGCTAACTTTGGATTGAGAGCACATAGAAATATACTGTTTACACTCAAATGAATAGTAATTTAGAATCCTCTTTAACAGCAAAGTCAGATTCTAAGTTACAATTCTGAAGATGCCACTTTTAGAGAGTTAAAGTATACAAAAGTGATGGATGGAATGGTTTATCTCAGTCACTGGTAATCACTCTGGGTTGCATCCCAATACATCATTATTTTGCACATCATGTCACCTCAGTTTGAACACAACTATATGCAAATCTCTGTCTAGACTCTGCTCTAATCGGAACAGTCCAGCCCAAACTGCCAAGCCAGGCCCTACCGGAATAGGAACACAGGCAACCCAGGAACGGTTTCACCCTAGTTATGGGCTCATCAGCCGGGCACAGCTTGGTTTTGGTTCCAATGAGGAGCACGGTCAATACTGATTTACAGATGGCTGGGTCCAAACTGAGGTGGCATAGTGAGCGAAAAACAATGGAGTGGGATGCTGCTTACGCGGTTGTCAGCGGTTAAGATTAATGCAAGCATTCCAACCAACACTATGTTGTTTTTACATTTGATGCCATAAGTGTGCCGGGTATGCCCAGATATGAGTTCTGCGCTCACTGTGACACTCGAACACAACTATACCTGGCTGCAGAGCCCTACCAAATGTAAAACCAACCCTGGGTTGCTTGTGTTCTGGTTCAGGGAGGATCTGGCCTTGCAGTTCTAACTGGACTGTTCCCATGAGGAGAAGAGTCAAGACTCATTTATATATGGATAGGACCAAACTGAGGTGGCATAGTGGGCTAAAAACGAAGGATTGGGATGAGGCTTGAGTGATTGCCAGTGGCTGAACCTAATTCAAGCATCCCATCCATTACCTTGAAGCTTTTGCACTTTTAGAAAGCTGGCATTTTATTGTCCCAACCAATTGTGCCTTCATTCAGTGTCCTGGGTCACATGACTGTGAAAGTCTCTGCTATTGGGTTTGTATATTGCTTCCAGTCAGTAACACAAATGGGACTTAGGTATGGACACTGTTGGCCATCCTGGAAGAATGACTGGTGCAGGGCTGTACTAGCCCCACTTACACTTCAAAGGGCTTTGCCTCCTGCACACAGAAAGGAACATGACACCAGGCCTGCCCTACCTTTCGTGACACCCAGACAGTTTGGAATCCTTTACAGGGGAAGAGGAAGAACTTTCCAGAACCAGATATGGGGGTAGGACAGGGAGGCCCCCCACACAAAGGGTGACACCAGATATAAATATTGGCCGTCCACAGTCACCCATCAGAGCACACATAGACCAGTGGATGTTACAGAATAAGGACTGTCCTGCTGCCAGAAAATTGCCCTGCTGCTTGAAGGACTGCCTTGCTCTCTGGGAAGGAAGACTCGACCTGCCTGTGTGAGCTTCAGGAACACAACAAGGTTCAGAAGCCTCCCCGCAACTGCCCACCTGACCTGCAGCAACTGGACCTCCCTAGGCCATGCTGGCCTCTGCTGGAGTGAGTCATTGATACCCAAGAGGTGACTTCGAATGTCCTGCACCCTTGGCCGTCATCAGAGTGTACTCCTATTAAAGAAATCTGAAAATCCTGCAGTTTGGGCTCCTGGTGACTGGGAACAGGTCCTTCATGCCAAGAATCTGCTGCACGTGACAACCATCAACGCGGAGATCCAGTGAACCCTGCTCTTTGCGCTAACAACAGTCCTCAGTGACTGGCAACGAGAGACCGGCACTTCGCACAATAGCAACGAGAGCCTGTGATGACCACCAATGCAAAGCTACAGTAACGACCATCCCATTGGGGATGGTCGTCAATTGTGCTACATTGACGATCATCCCCAATGCTCAGCATCCTCCTTGCGGCCTACACTACTGTGAATAGAAGTCTTCATGCTGGACTTTGAAGGAACATTTCAGCAAGACTGGGTATCTGTCTTCAATCCACGCTCCATCACCGTCGGCCTGAACTTGTGAATTTCCTCAGGTTTAACTTGACCAGTTTACTGCGAGTTGGGCTTTGTGCTTTTAGGTGCTATTTTGACAAACAAATTACATTGAATTTCACTTGTTCTACTGATTGGTTTACTTTATTTATTAAAATGTATTCTATTTTTCTAAATTGATTTGGGATTTTTCTTCTGTGTTTTTACCTGATGTAGCAAACTGTGCGCAGCATAAATACTATACACATTGCCTTTAAGTTAAGTCTGACTCCTTTTGTGGCAAGTTTCCAGAAGGGTAAATACAGGTGAATTAAGAGACTTTTTGAGATTAACTCTGAATATGATTGTAGTTGTTGCCTGAGTGGAGTTTCCACCGCCTCAACAAATACCCCAGTTTCCAACAGTGGCCATATTTGAGTTTTCCTCTGTACCCTTTATTCACTGTATGTACCACATACAAGCAATGGGACCTTTCAATACAATCAAACCTTTGCATCATTTCTTAAGATATTTTGGTCATAGTCCTTTCTTCTTTAATTGGTATATTATTTTTACAGCTTGAAGTATACCTGTTTGTTTGTCTGCTTGCTTCACTCACAGTTCTTAATTTCATTGTTTTCTTGTAATTTTAATTGCACCAAAAGAAAGTTTCCATGTTTTAATTACAGCAAGTGTTGTTTATTGTGCATGACTGTGTTCGGAAAATATGGATGTGTGAGTAATGGTTGCAGAAACCAAGTGATACTTATCATTCTGTCTTTGCTATTGAAGATTCACACCTATTGCATTATGTGTTAAGTGGGGGTCACCAAAAACAATGTTGCGTGACAACTTTCCAATACTTTTTTACTGCAGCTCAACTGGGAATCGATACAAAACTCTACTGAAATACAGTCTCTTATGTATCATGGACCTGCCCCCTTGTCTTTGTACCCATGTATCCCATTCAATTGGAGATATGGTATCTTTGGCTACAGGGCTAAAAGTCAAATGATCCAGCACCTTATTAAACAAGTATCTCATAATACCAGAATGGGTGCTGTGGAGTTGTGTAGTTTCTTTGCTTTGTGACGAAAGGAAATCTGTCCTACTAGGAAGGTAACTATGTGGCATGTTCCTGTGGTTTTATGACTTTGTAATAATAGTTGTCCAATGGTGTGATTTATATGCATCTACCTCTAAATGGAAAGGCCCCATCAGATCTAGTTGTAGAACCACTGGGGCAGAAGTAAAGGCTATCTTTAAACATGGAATGCATCAGTTTTGGGTTCTCACCCCTCATCTCCATCACTCATCTGAGGGGCCTGTGGTCTGTCTAAACCGGAAGTGAGTTCCAAACAAGTAGGGAGTTAGCTTCTTCAGTATCCAGACCACAGCAAAAGCTTCTCTCTGACTTTTGCTCCACCTCTGTTCCCTGGGAGGTAACCTCACGATAATGAAGGCTATAGGTTGGTCTAGGTTCTCTTCATTTAGTGGTGCTAGAACTTCCCCCACACAATGGTCTAAAGTATCGGTCTGCACAACAAATTTCTTTGAGAAGTCGGTTGCCTTCAGCCAGGTGCTGTGCACATGGCAGCCTTCAGGGCATCAAAAGCAGTCTGATAAGCCTCAGTCCAGATCACTTTCCTGGACTGCTTCCTAGAAGTCAGCTCAGTTAAGGGAGCAACAATGTAGCCATACCCTTTGACAAACTCCTGTAGTAACCGGTCAGACTCTCACCTCAGTTTGGTCTTGAGGGGCTTCCAAGCCAGAATGGTGTCAATCTGTAGGGGCACCACCTCGCCGCTTCCTGCTTGGTGTCCCAAGTACACCACAGACTCCTGCCCTATCTAGGGGCATATTATCAAGAACGGCATTAAAATTATCGCCGCTTTAGCAGCAGGAAAACTGCCGCTAAAGCGACGATAATGGGCTTGATAATATGCCCTTGAGAATTCCAATAGAAGCCCATGTTCTGGTGTGGTCCTGGTTGTCCAACCTCTTTTATGTAATCCCTTCTGTCCACCACCTGTCTGGTCTAGTATTTTATAACCAAATGTTATGTGCACCAGTATATATTTTTGAGCTCTATGCTATAAATGTATTTTTATTGAATACATTTTGTGTATTTTTCCAGATATTTCTTATATGGCAACCCCAGGTACACCATCTGGACCTGGTGCCCTACCAGTAATACATTTAGTAACGGTACTAATGACTTCATCAACAGTGATAGGATTTTGGAAATCACTAGTGGGTAAAATAGATAAAAGGGGGTATTGGGCCCTGTGGAAGCAATTCTTCCCCCACAGGGAAAATGTTTCACCCAGGAGTCTACCTCGATAACGGTATCTATATTTGGGGAATCAGAATCCTTAAAGTACTGCCTATTGACCACTTCCCAAAATTTGCAACTCTCTTTCATTTCCCCAGCATTTTTGAGGTCATTACAAGTTTTGACCTGATCTCCCATTTTCCTTTGTTCAAGGACCTTTTTATAAGCCACTCTGGCCTAACGTTGCAAGCTACACATGGGTGATTCTTCAGAGCAACAAAATGGATGGAAGAGGCACTCACTACTAATAGAAACTTCTGCGCTCTGAGTGTTCGTATTTTTGAAAAAGCGTGCTGCAGAGAAGGCATAAAACAGTCAGAAATGCCAAACTTAACACAACATATTACAGGTCAATGGGACCCTATCTCTGCGCACAGTTGCTCAAGGGTATGAGAATGTCCCTTCAATTTTCAAAACTCAATCTTATCTCAATTCAATAACTCTTGAACTTCAAATTCATAACTGATGTAGAACACAAAACGATATTCTGTTGATTGGTTCATCACAATTTTATTCATTGGATGTCCATAATGTTCGTTCTTATTATTTAAATGAAAGAACTCTTTTCTGATCAATGCATTTGTTAAGTTGCCCAATGCATTTCGAGCCCGCTTGGCTCTTCTTCAGGGGCTTGAATTTCTAAAGCATAAACAACAAATAATCAATCAACTTGTATCATGAAGATGCAATAAATAACGCGTCATATCTATCAAGGTCATGTCCTGAATTATACAAAAATGATGTACTCATCAATAAGTCATACAGTAATATGATTGGATGTGCATCAGAAATACCTCCACCAAGAAATTGGAATGAGTGGAGAACAGAAAGTAAGTGACGACAGAAAAAACCGTGCTACTTCCCAAACGAAAAAGCTGCATACCTAATGCTGACCAGAAGAGAAAAATGGTGGGCTTTATCTGGAAAAGAAAATGTAAATAAGGAAATGTCTGGAGAATATTTTCGCGAAAAGAATCAAAGGTCACGATGACAGTGGACTTCCAAAGAACGTACAGGAAGGCTTCAAATTCTTTCATCGGCAGTCGAAACGGGTGCATAGAAAAAGTTCTGGACGAAGATCTTCGTCGGACGGTAATGGCTCAAACGGAAAGGCAAGTTAAAACGCTTCCGGATAGACAAACGAGAGCAAGAAAGTCTCGCGATATCAAAAAATGAAACAGTGAACTCCCGCGTAAAATGTGAAGGGAACTGAGCAGCCATCACTGAGTGGCTTCAACAGAGGGGAACGCATGAAAAGAACTCTACAAAAGAGGGGACATGAAGGAAACTTTCGGAAAAGGAGAAATGGACTCTTCAAAAAGATGTGAAGAAATGATATCAATATACATGAGGGACGTGGAGGAAACTAACGGAAAAAATATCAAAGGAAGAATAAACTCAATAGAAGAGGGTGGGAAAATAAGGCGACCATCTTGGGGTGGCTGAGAGGAAATGGTGAAAAAATGTACATAGGTGTAGGAAAGGAAGAAAACCAAGTGGTGTAAACTAAGTTGTGACAAGGAAACAAACTACAGCGTGCATGCGTAACTTTCCATAGTCAGATGCAAAAAAATACAATATTTATAAATAACAAGCAAAATCAATTTTATCATTCATTCCCTTATTAATTAAGGTATCGAGACGCTTGATCCAATATGTCTCTCGTTGGAGAAGGCTTCTGGTGAGATCAGTGTCGAGATGTTGTACCACTGTTTCAAGTACGGAGAACTTAAGTTGGGCAATGTTGTGTTTCTCCTCATTCCAATGAGTGGCTAGGCTGCTGTTTTTGTTCTGTGTTCTTATTGTACTCTTGTGTTCAGAAATCCTTACTTTTATCTTTCGCTCTGTCTTTCCAACGTATAATTTACCACATGGACATTTGATATAATAAATGAGTTTAGATGAGTTGCAATCACAATTGTGGTAAAGATTGATCTTTTCTCCTGTAAGTGGGTGATGTAAAATGTTCCCAACAATTACATTATTACATTGGACGCAGTTTAGGCATTTTGTCATTCCTTTCTAGTTAGTGTGATGTTGCTTACTTGGTGTGTTGATTATTTCTTTGATATTTTTCGATCGTTGATATGAAAACATAGGTGGATCTTTGAAGATGTTGTTGAAATCTGGTTCGTTTTGTAACATTTCCCAACGTTTGTTGATTATTTTTTTCATTTTGCTCGAAGCGGTTGAAAATTTAGAAACAAAAACTTGTCTGGATGTCTGTTTGCGTGGCTGTATTTTCAATAAACTTTCTCTAGTGTCTTTAGTTGAGCGTTGTTTCGCATGTTCGACCACTTCCTCAGGATATCCCCTTTTCAGGTACATCTCTTGTTGTTGTGCAGAATGTCTCTCTGTGTCTTCTGGCTTAGAACAGATCCTTTTAATCCTCAAAAATTGATAAAGTGGTAGGTTTTGTTTTAAACTGTTTGGGTGAAAGCTTTGAAAATGTAACGCACTGTTGACATCTGTTTCTTTTTTGTACACTTCAGTTATAATCTTTCTTCCTTCTTTTGTGAGAGTCACATCAAGGTAAGACATCTTAGAGTAATTAATTAGATGTGTGAATTGGATGTGTTCATCTATCAGATTCAGATCTCTAATTTTTTTCTCCAGAAGATCCTGAGTATTTGTCCATAAGATGAATATATCATCTATAAACCTGCAATAAAGCAGTGAGTTGTAAGTCCATTCATTGTCATTGTAAATGTGATCTGATTCGAATTTACGATTCCTTCCGCAGTGGAAGGTGAATCCCAGTGTGCACTCTTTCGACTTAAAACTGTAATAAGTTAAACCACGAATGTCTGTTAATCAATGAACTGTTTTATTTCACAGTCTCCATTTCATTTTGTTGCTTCAAAGAAATATGCATTATTTGTTATTTTCATAGTTCAGGTTTGTTTAAAACCTCTTCATTTGAATAAACTCCAATGTTGTAAACATGATCTCATATTGTCAATATGAATATTTGGGTTACAGGGATGAATCCCAATGCATTTCGGGGTCTCCCTTCATCAGGGGATACTCCCTATAAACAAAAATGACCATATATTAATAATCTCCAAAAGCTGATAGCATAGCAACAAAGCCTAAGATTTATACATGAACAGTGATCAATGGCTGCAGATCTAATGCAATGTGGACGTAAATGATGTCTGATTCAGTGAGCATAAATTATAGAAATATTCTCGGTGGTCGTGGTGACGTAGACTATAAGGAAAAAATGAAAATAAAATAAAATAAAACCCACGTGATGTGAAACTTTACGAAGTGCCGGTAAATGGTTAATACCATTTGTCTACATATGTGTCAAAACCATGGGTTCTTAAAAAGATGTGCCGGAAATTCAATTGATTCAAGAGGGTTAACTGCGTGACTCTTGCGTCCGTTAAACTAATTATAAATGAAAAAAATCTTATCGTGTAGGATCTAATCCGCGTCGCTGCGGTGCATACCTGTGCAATACCCGTTCCTCGTTCAAAACAATTCCGCGTTCCGTAACCGTTGGAATCAGCTGTGTTCCTAATGTGCCCCGGAAGTAAATAGGTGCGTGCTAGGAAAACTCAAACGAGATAGAAGAAAGACTAAAACCCAACCTTAGTGATACGGGTGAGTGTCTGTAGCGTAAAGTTAACGCACTAAAAAAAGAAATGTCTGCTTAATTAAAAACAATAAATTTCAAAATACCATCATACGAAAATACATTTTAAATCTGAAATTATGAAATGCGGTATGTTAATCACAAATGTACACCTGCACATTGATAGGTATTTACAAATAACAGTTATATTCCACCCGATCATTCAGACCCTTCGGGTGTAGTGAGTCCAATACAAAAATCCAATGTAATTCTCTTTGCAACAGAAATTTCTTGTTGTCTCTGCCCATTTGCAATGGCACTTGTTCCAAAATTAAGAATCGGAGTTGACTAATATTGTGAGATAGTGTGTTAAAATGTGTGGCAATGACTGATTTTGGGTTATTGTTTCTTATGTTGCTCTTATGCTCTGTCAAACGGGTTTTGATTTTTCGTTCCGTTTTTCCCACATAGGGCAGCCCGCATGGGCACTTAAGTAAGTACACGACAAAACTAGAGTCACATGTCGCTGTCACATGCAGTTTAATGGGAGTTCCTTGCGTTGGATGAGTCAATGTAGTTCCTTTAATTATGTTGTTGCAACTGCCACAATTCAAACATGGAATGGTTCCCTTGTGTATGTCTTCTCTCTGTTTTTTGTGTTTCAACATCTGTTGTAGGTTTTTTGTACGTTGGTATGCAAATATTGGTGGTTGGTTGAAAATGCCATTAAATTCTGTCTCCGCTTGTAGCATTGGCCAATATTTTTTTATTGTGTGTTTGATTTTTTGACTTCTGGTTGAGTATTTAGAAACGAACACATTACGGTCCTGTTGAACATCCAACTTCTTTTTCTTAAGTAGTACTTGTCTGCTTTGTTTGTTTGCTCTTTCGTTGGCCTTATGTAGTACAGAATCTGGATATGCTCTTTGTTTGAATTTTGCCATCATTGTATTTTTGTTTTCCTGGTACAAGTCTTCAGTTGATGATATTCTTTTTATCCTCAGTAACTGCGAGTAAGGTAGGTGTTGTTTAAGACTTAATTGATGAAAACTTGAAAAGTGTAAAAAGTTGTTTCTGTCTGTAGTTTTTGTGTACACTGTGGTTATTATTTTTTGATCAATTATCTTGACTTCCACATCTAGGAAAGGTATTTTTTCTTTACTCAAAGAATGTGTAAATTGGATGCGGTCATCCACCATGTTTAGTTCTTGAATGGCATTGACTAGTGTGGATTCTTCTCCCTTCCAAATGAGAAAAATGTCATCAATGTATCTGATGAATAAAATTGCGTTGTCCGTCCATTTTTTATGTGCAAGGATGTGAGTAAGTTCAAAATGATGCATAAACAAATTTGCATACGCCGGAGCGGCGCAATTTCCCATCGATGTTCCATTCAACTGTGTAAAAAACTCGTCCTTCCAGGTGAAATAACTGTGGTACAGCGTAAAATGCATCAACTCAATTAAAAAGACATTGAGATCACTTTCCTTGTTACTTCTTACTAGAAAAAATTCCAGTGCTTCGAGTCCCAAATTATGGGGAATTGAAGTATACAATGATTGTACATCCATGGTACATAAAATGTACTCGATATTTTCCTTCAGCTCCATTTTGTCTAGTTTTATGAGGAAATCAGTTGTGTCTTGAACATATGTGGTCATTTGTGTGACCATTGGTTGAAGGTGTCTGTCTATGTATTTGCCGATTGGTTCATGAATGGAATTGCGTGTGCTCACTATTGGTCTGAATGGAGGGTGGTGTAAGTTCTTATGAATTTTTGGTATCATATATAGATAGGGTATACTCGGATTCTGCTTGATCAAAAATTTTTTGTCTCTCTCGTTGATGGTTCCCAATGTTAAAGCCTTATCAATGATTGATGCCAGAATCTGTTTAAAGGATGAGGTAGGATCCGAAAGTAATCGCATGTATACGTTAATGTCTGAAACATGCAGCTCCACGCTATTTATGTAAAACGATGTGTCCAAAATGACTAGTGCTCCTCCTTTATCAGCTTTGCAGCATGTGATTGTCTGATTATTGGCAAGATTAGAAATGGCCATTTTCTCGTTACTAGTTAAGTTTGTACCTTTTGATGTTTTGGATCGAAATATATCATGAAGATCCTTGCGAACTACTGTCTCAAAAGTGTCCAAGATTTTATGACTGATTGGTGCTTGGAATGTGCTTTCTGGCTTTAAATCCATTAAGGTACCTCGGTCGATTGGTTCTGAAAATGTACTGATGTTTGTAAAAAAATGTTTCAATCGAAGATTCCTCATGAATCTGAATAAACTCACTTGTGCTTCAAGTTCATGGCTTTGGTACGTGGGTACATACGATAAACCTTTTTGTAACGTCTGTATTTGGAATTTAGATAATTCAGTGGAAGAGATGTTAATCACTAAGTTTTTTGACTCCTTGTTGATTTGGCGATTGGTGTCGTATTTTGTCCGCCTGGATCTCCGAGTGGGGCCTGGCCTCTTCCTAAAAAAGAAGCACCGGAAGTTGAAGGTGTTGTACTTCCATCACTCGTTGTGGTGAATCGTTTGCCCTGATTAACGTTTGTATTCCTGGAAAGGTGTTCTTTTGGTTGAAAATTAGGTTGACGTCTCTGTTGTGAATCCTCAGAGGATGAGGTATCATCCGTGGACCTGTTATCGAACTGTCTTCGTTGTCTGCGTGTGGCATACTCCTCTGCCCAGCTGTAGACTTCCCCCAACTTGTAATCCACTGTGTCTCTCTTAAATTTTCTTAATTTCCTCTCATTTATTTCTGCTGTGTGTTTGTCAAGTTGAATATTAATGTCTTCTAGAGTTTTTTTCCAGTCTTCAGTAGTCATTTTGTCGCTTAGCTCTTGTTTCAATTGACCAACTTCTTTTTCAAGGTCCTCTAATACTTTTGAAAGCTCTTCAATAATTAGTAGTATCAAGTCTAATGAACATTTGTTTAAAATGCCGTACCATCGTTCCGTGAATCTTGCGTTATTCTTACATAATGTTGATTTCAATGGTATCCTTAAACCTCTTGGAATCCTTTGGACTTTGTGATAACGTATCAATGTGATGGCGTGCAGTCGTTGGTTGATTTCCCTTTTGGCAGCGAATAGTAGTTGTTTAATGTTTGATTCAATTGATCCTGTGCTTGTTGCTATGCATTCTGGCTCCTGTATGAGCGAATATATACGGTTGATATCTTCCGTGTTGAAACCAAATGTGTCGGCTTTGTTGCCGGTGATGTTAGCGATATCTTCGTATGACATGTTTTAACTGGGTGCTGACGCGTTTTGATCATAGAGAGAATTAAAGTTGTGTATCGGTCGCACTCCTTTGTGTAAACTTTCAATTGCTTTGTAAATCTTTCACTATGTTCTCGGTGCTGTGGGATCTTCTCCCCTGATCAAAAGGGATGTAGCTTAAGACTGAATTTTCGATTCCTTCCGCAGTGGAAGGTGAATCCCAGTGTGCACTCTTTCGACTTAAAACTGTAATAAGTTAAACCACGAATGTCTGTTAATCAATGAACTGTTTTATTTCACAGTCTCCATTTCATTTTGTTGCTTCAAAGAAATATGCATTATTTGTTATTTTCATAGTTCAGGTTTGTTTAAAACCTCTTCATTTGAATAAACTCCAATGTTGTAAACATGATCTCATATTGTCAATATGAATATTTGGGTTACAGGGATGAATCCCAATGCATTTCGGGGTCTCCCTTCATCAGGGGATACTCCCTATAAACAAAAATGACCATATATTAATAATCTCCAAAAGCTGATAGCATAGCAACAAAGCCTAAGATTTATACATGAACAGTGATCAATGGCTGCAGATCTAATGCAATGTGGACGTAAATGATGTCTGATTCAGTGAGCATAAATTATAGAAATATTCTCGGTGGTCGTGGTGACGTAGACTATAAGGAAAAAATGAAAATAAAATAAAATAAAACCCACGTGATGTGAAACTTTACGAAGTGCCGGTAAATGGTTAATACCATTTGTCTACATATGTGTCAAAACCATGGGTTCTTAAAAAGATGTGCCGGAAATTCAATTGATTCAAGAGGGTTAACTGCGTGACTCTTGCGTCCGTTAAACTAATTATAAATGAAAAAAATCTTATCGTGTAGGATCTAATCCGCGTCGCTGCGGTGCATACCTGTGCAATACCCGTTCCTCGTTCAAAACAATTCCGCGTTCCGTAACCGTTGGAATCAGCTGTGTTCCTAATGTGCCCCGGAAGTAAATAGGTGCGTGCTAGGAAAACTCAAACGAGATAGAAGAAAGACTAAAACCCAACCTTAGTGATACGGGTGAGTGTCTGTAGCGTAAAGTTAACGCACTAAAAAAAGAAATGTCTGCTAAATTAAAAACAATAAATTTCAAAATACCATCATACGAAAATACATTTTAAATCTGAAATTATGAAATGCGGTATGTTAATCACAAATGTACACCTGCACATTGATAGGTATTTACAAATAACAGTTATATTCCACCCGATCATTCAGACCCTTCGCAATTTTATTCATCAGATACATTGATGACATTTTTCTCATTTGGAAGGGAGAAGAATCCACACTAGTCAATGCCATTCAATAACTAAACATGGTGGATGACCGCATCCAATTTACACATTCTTTGAGTAAAGAAAAAATACCTTTCCTAGATGTGGAAGTCAAGATAATTGATCAAAAAATAATAACCACAGTGTACACAAAAACTACAGACAGAAACAACTTTTTACACTTTTCAAGTTTTCATCAATTAAGTCTTAAACAACACCTACCTTACTCGCAGTTACTGAGGATAAAAAGAATATCATCAACTGAAGACTTGTACCAGGAAAACAAAAATACAATGATGGCAAAATTCAAACAAAGAGCATATCCAGATTCTGTACTACATAAGGCCAACGAAAGAGCAAACAAACAAAGCAGACAAGTACTACTTAAGAAAAAGAAGTTGGATGTTCAACAGGACCGTAATGTGTTCGTTTCTAAATACTCAACCAGAAGTCAAAAAATCAAACACACAATAAAAAAATATTGGCCAATGCTACAAGCGGAGACAGAATTTAATGGCATTTTCAACCAACCACCAATATTTGCATACCAACGTACAAAAAACCTACAACAGATGTTGAAACACAAAAAACAGAGAGAAGACATACACAAGGGAAACATTCCATGTTTGAATTGTGGCAGTTGCAACAACATAATTAAAGGAACTACATTGACTCATCCAACGCAAGGAACTCCCATTAAACTGCATGTGACAGCGACATGTGACTCTAGTTTTGTCGTGTACTTACTTAAGTGCCCATGCGGGCTGCCCTATGTGGGAAAAACGGAACGAAAAATCAAAACCCGTTTGACAGAGCATAAGAGCAACATAAGAAACAATAACCCAAAATCAGTCATTGCCACACATTTTAACACACTATCTCACAATATTAGTCAACTCCGATTCTTAATTTTGGAACAAGTGCCATTGCAAATGGGCAGAGACAACAAGAAATTTCTGTTGCAAAGAGAATTACATTGGATTTTTGTATTGGACTCACTACACCCGAAGGGTCTGAATGATCGGGTGGAATATAACTGTTATTTGTAAATACCTATCAATGTGCAGGTGTACATTTGTGATTAACATACCGCATTTCATAATTTCAGATTTAAAATGTATTTTCGTATGATGGTATTTTGAAATTTATTGTTTTTAATTTAGCAGACATTTCTTTTTTTAGTGCGTTAACTTTACGCTACAGACACTCACCCGTATCACTAAGGTTGGGTTTTAGTCTTTCTTCTATCTCGTTTGAGTTTTCCTAGCACGCACCTATTTACTTCCGGGGCACATTAGGAACACAGCTGATTCCAACGGTTACGGAACGCGGAATTGTTTTGAACGAGGAACGGGTATTGCACAGGTATGCACCGCAGCGACGCGGATTAGATCCTACACGATAAGATTTTTTTCATTTATAATTAGTTTAACGGACGCAAGAGTCACGCAGTTAACCCTCTTGAATCAATTGAATTTCCGGCACATCTTTTTAAGAACCCATGGTTTTGACACATATGTAGACAAATGGTATTAACCATTTACCGGCACTTCGTAAAGTTTCACATCACGTGGGTTTTATTTTATTTTATTTTCATTTTTTCCTTATAGTCTACGTCACCACGACCACCGAGAATATTTCTATAATTTATGCTCACTGAATCAGACATCATTTACGTCCACATTGCATTAGATCTGCAGCCATTGATCACTGTTCATGTATAAATCTTAGGCTTTGTTGCTATGCTATCAGCTTTTGGAGATTATTAATATATGGTCATTTTTGTTTATAGGGAGTATCCCCTGATGCAGGGAGACCCCGAAATGCATTGGGATTCATCCCTGTAACCCAAATATTCATATTGACAATATGAGATCATGTTTACAACATTGGAGTTTATTCAAATGAAGAGGTTTTAAACAAACCTGAACTATGAAAATAACAAAAATGCATATTTCTTTGAAGCAACAAAATGAAATGGAGACTGTGAAATAAAACAGTTCATTGATTAACAGACATTCGTGGTTTAACTTATTACAGTTTTAAGTCGAAAGAGTGCACACTGGGATTCACCTTCCACTGCGGAAGGAATCGAAAATTCAGTCTTAAGCTACATCCCTTTTGATCAGGGGAGAAGATCCCACAGCACCGAGAACATAGTGAAAGATTTACAAAGCAATTGAAAGTTTACACAAAGGAGTGCGACCGATACACAACTTTAATTCTCTCTATGATCAAAACGCGTCAGCACCCAGTTAAAACATGTCATACGAAGATATCGCTAACATCACCGGCAACAAAGCCGACACATTTGGTTTCAACACGGAAGATATCAACCGTATATATTCGCTCATACAGGAGCCAGAATGCATAGTAACAAGCACAGGATCAATTGAATCAAACATTAAACAACTACTATTCGCTGCCAAAAGGGAAATCAACCAACGACTGCACGCCAGCACATTGATACGTTATCACAAAGTCCAAAGGATTCCAAGAGGTTTAAGGATACCATTGAAATCAACATTATGTAAGAATAACGCAAGATTCACGGAACGATGGTACGGCATTTTAAACAAATGTTCATTAGACTTGATACTACTAATTATTGAAGAGCTTTCAAAAGTATTAGAGGACCTTGAAAAAGAAGTTGGTCAATTGAAACAAGAGCTAAGCGACAAAATGACTACTGAAGACTGGAAAAAAACTCTAGAAGACATTAATATTCAACTTGACAAACACACAGCAGAAATAAATGAGAGGAAATTAAGAAAATTTAAGAGAGACACAGTGGATTACAAGTTGGGGGAAGTCTACAGCTGGGCAGAGGAGTATGCCACACGCAGACAACGAAGACAGTTCGATAACAGGTCCACGGATGATACCTCATCCTCTGAGGATTCACAACAGAGACGTCAACCTAATTTTCAACCAAAAGAACACCTTTCCAGGAATACAAACGTTAATCAGGGCAAACGATTCACCACAACGAGTGATGGAAGTACAACACCTTCAACTTCCGGTGCTTCTTTTTTAGGAAGAGGCCAGGCCCCACTCGGAGATCCAGGCGGACAAAATACGACACCAATCGCCAAATCAACAAGGAGTCAAAAAACTTAGTGATTAACATCTCTTCCACTGAATTATCTAAATTCCAAATACAGACGTTACAAAAAGGTTTATCGTATGTACCCACGTACCAAAGCCATGAACTTGAAGCACAAGTGAGTTTATTCAGATTCATGAGGAATCTTCGATTGAAACATTTTTTTACAAACATCAGTACATTTTCAGAACCAATCGACCGAGGTACCTTAATGGATTTAAAGCCAGAAAGCACATTCCAAGCACCAATCAGTCATAAAATCTTGGACACTTTTGAGACAGTAGTTCGCAAGGATCTTCATGATATATTTCGATCCAAAACATCAAAAAGTACAAACTTAACTAGTAACGAGAAAATGGCCATTTCTAATCTTGCCAATAATCAGACAATCACATGCTGCAAAGCTGATAAAGGAGGAGCACTAGTCATTTTGGACACATCGTTTTACATAAATAGCGTGGAGCTGCATGTTTCAGACATTAACGTATACATGTGATTACTTTCGGATCCTACCTCATCCTTTAAACAGATTCTGGCATCAATCATTGATAAGGCTTTAACATTGGGAACCATCAACGAGAGAGACAAAAATTTTTTGATCAAGCAGAATCCGAGTATACCGTATCTATATATGATACCAAAAATTCATAAGAACTTACACCACCCTCCATTCAGACCAATAGTGAGCACACGCAATTCCATTCATGAACCAATCGGCAAATACATAGACAGACACCTTCAACCAATGGTCACACAAATGACCACATATGTTCAAGACACAACTGATTTCCTCATAAAACTAGACAAAATGGAGCTGAAGGAAAATATCGAGTACATTTTATGTACCATGGATGTACAATCCTTGTATACTTCAATTCCCCATAATTTGGGACTCGAAGCACTGGAATTTTTTCTAGTAAGAAGTAACAAGGAAAGTGATCTCAATGTCTTTTTAATTGAGTTGATGCATTTTACGCTGTACCACAGTTATTTCACCTGGAAGGACGAGTTTTTTACACAGTTGAATGGAACATCGATGGGAAATTGCGCCGCTCCGGCGTATGCAAATTTGTTTATGCATCATTTTGAACTTACTCACATCCTTGCACATAAAAAATGGACGGACAACGCAATTTTATTCATCAGATACATTGATGACATTTTTCTCATTTGGAAGGGAGAAGAATCCACACTAGTCAATGCCATTCAAGAACTAAACATGGTGGATGACCGCATCCAATTTACACATTCTTTGAGTAAAGAAAAAATACCTTTCCTAGATGTGGAAGTCAAGATAATTGATCAAAAAATAATAACCACAGTGTACACAAAAACTACAGACAGAAACAACTTTTTACACTTTTCAAGTTTTCATCAATTAAGTCTTAAACAACACCTACCTTACTCGCAGTTACTGAGGATAAAAAGAATATCATCAACTGAAGACTTGTACCAGGAAAACAAAAATACAATGATGGCAAAATTCAAACAAAGAGCATATCCAGATTCTGTACTACATAAGGCCAACGAAAGAGCAAACAAACAAAGCAGACAAGTACTACTTAAGAAAAAGAAGTTGGATGTTCAACAGGACCGTAATGTGTTCGTTTCTAAATACTCAACCAGAAGTCAAAAAATCAAACACACAATAAAAAAATATTGGCCAATGCTACAAGCGGAGACAGAATTTAATGGCATTTTCAACCAACCACCAATATTTGCATACCAACGTACAAAAAACCTACAACAGATGTTGAAACACAAAAAACAGAGAGAAGACATACACAAGGGAACCATTCCATGTTTGAATTGTGGCAGTTGCAACAACATAATTAAAGGAACTACATTGACTCATCCAACGCAAGGAACTCCCATTAAACTGCATGTGACAGCGACATGTGACTCTAGTTTTGTCGTGTACTTACTTAAGTGCCCATGCGGGCTGCCCTATGTGGGAAAAACGGAACGAAAAATCAAAACCCGTTTGACAGAGCATAAGAGCAACATAAGAAACAATAACCCAAAATCAGTCATTGCCACACATTTTAACACACTATCTCACAATATTAGTCAACTCCGATTCTTAATTTTGGAACAAGTGCCATTGCAAATGGGCAGAGACAACAAGAAATTTCTGTTGCAAAGAGAATTACATTGGATTTTTGTATTGGACTCACTACACCCGAAGGGTCTGAATGATCGGGTGGAATATAACTGTTATTTGTAAATACCTATCAATGTGCAGGTGTACATTTGTGATTAACATACCGCATTTCATAATTTCAGATTTAAAATGTATTTTCGTATGATGGTATTTTGAAATTTATTGTTTTTAATTTAGCAGACATTTCTTTTTTTAGTGCGTTAACTTTACGCTACAGACACTCACCCGTATCACTAAGGTTGGGTTTTAGTCTTTCTTCTATCTCGTTTGAGTTTTCCTAGCACGCACCTATTTACTTCCGGGGCACATTAGGAACACAGCTGATTCCAACGGTTACGGAACGCGGAATTGTTTTGAACGAGGAACGGGTATTGCACAGGTATGCACCGCAGCGACGCGGATTAGATCCTACACGATAAGATTTTTTTCATTTATAATTAGTTTAACGGACGCAAGAGTCACGCAGTTAACCCTCTTGAATCAATTGAATTTCCGGCACATCTTTTTAAGAACCCATGGTTTTGACACATATGTAGACAAATGGTATTAACCATTTACCGGCACTTCGTAAAGTTTCACATCACGTGGGTTTTATTTTATTTTATTTTCATTTTTTCCTTATAGTCTACGTCACCACGACCACCGAGAATATTTCTATAATTTATGCTCACTGAATCAGACATCATTTACGTCCACATTGCATTAGATCTGCAGCCATTGATCACTGTTCATGTATAAATCTTAGGCTTTGTTGCTATGCTATCAGCTTTTGGAGATTATTAATATATGGTCATTTTTGTTTATAGGGAGTATCCCCTGATGAAGGGAGACCCCGAAATGCATTGGGATTCATCCCTGTAACCCAAATATTCATATTGACAATATGAGATCATGTTTACAACATTGGAGTTTATTCAAATGAAGAGGTTTTAAACAAACCTGAACTATGAAAATAACAAATAATGCATATTTCTTTGAAGCAACAAAATGAAATGGAGACTGTGAAATAAAACAGTTCATTGATTAACAGACATTCGTGGTTTAACTTATTACAGTTTTAAGTCGAAAGAGTGCACACTGGGATTCACCTTCCACTGCGGAAGGAATCGAAAATTCAGTCTTAAGCTACATCCCTTTTGATCAGGGGAGAAGATCCCACAGCACCGAGAACATAGTGAAAGATTTACAAAGCAATTGAAAGTTTACACAAAGGAGTGCGACCGATACACAACTCTGATTCGAATTTAGCCATGTAAGTATTGGCGTACGCCGGAGCCCCGGCAAAGCCCATGGATGTTCCTTGTTGCTGCAAAAAGAAATTGTCATTCCAGAAAAAATAACTATGATATAAGCAGAAATGTAAGAGTTCTAGGATAAAAACTTTATCTGCTCTTAGTGAGGATTGACGCAGCAGTGCCCATTCTACCGACTCCATGCCTGCTATATGTGGAATTGAAGTGTACAGTGATTTGACATCAATAGTACAAAACAACATTTCTTCTGTCGGAATTACCATCTCTAGTTTCTACAAAAAATCTTTGGTATCTTTGAGTGCCATCCTTGAACAAAAGGCTGCAAGAAATGGTCAATGTAATGACCAAGGGGTTCGAAAATGGTGCCACATCCCGTCACGATCGGTCGTATTGGAGGGTTGGATAAATTCTTATGAATCTTCGGTAGCATATATAAAATAGGTTTCCGAGGATATTCCACTGTGAGGAATTGTTTAGTAGCCATGCTGATCCATCCCATCTCTAAAGCATATTCTAAAATACTTCCTAAAGTAATTTTGAGATCACTTATGAGATCTTTGTCAAGTCGCAAGTATGTTTGGGTATCTGCCACATGTTCTTCGACAGCATTGAAATAAAAGGAGCGATCCATTATGACAATGGCGCCCCCTTTGTCAGCTTTTTGAATTTGTATTTCGGTATCATTTTGTAATGACTTCAAAGTGTGAATCTCATGTTTGGTTAAATTGGTTCTTTTTGATTTTTTGAAATTGATTTGTTGGAGATCCTTCCTCACTAGGTTGTCAAATGAGTCCAGTATCTTATGAGAAACGGGTGCTTGATATTTGGATTTGGGTCTAAATTCCAAAAATTCTTTAACCTCTTCTTCTGGTTTGGGAGGTAGTACATTGGTGAAAAAATGTCGCAACCGTAGTACTCTTACAAATTTAAAAAGGGCTAATTCACACTCAAGTAGGTTTGTGTCGTAAGTGGGGACGTATCCTAATCCTTTATTCAGTGTTTGGATTTGAGCTGAAGTGAACTCTCTTGATGAAATATTCACTACTAAGTTGGCTTCTGGCTCCGTGTTCGTCCTGTTTGTACTGTGGCTTCTCCTTGTTTTGCGTTTTTTGACGGCCCTGGTGGTTGGTTGGAATCTTGGTCCCTGGATAAAAAATGTGTTGAACTCGGTGTCGCTGATTTTTCAGTATTGTCTTTAGAGATGTCTGAAACTGTTAATTGACTTTTTGCTGATGGTCTAGTCGTTGCTGTGTTGATATCGGTGACTAAGCTTTCTTCTGACGAGGTGGTAGTCGTGGATTTCTTTTGATATGATCTTCGTTGTGCATAAACATCTGCCCAAGTATAGACTTCGTTGAGCTTGTAATCCAGCGTGTCCCTCTTAAATTTACGCAATTTCCCTTCTTGAATTTCTTTTGTGTATTTGTCAAGTCTGTTGTTTATGTCTTCTAGAGCTTTCTTGAGATCTTCTTCCTCCATTCGTGTGGACAAATTACATTTAATCTCCTCTATCTCGTGAGATAAGTCATTGATGACTTTGGACAACTCTTCAACTAGCAATAAAATTAAGTCTAGTGAGCATTTATTCAATATTGAGTACCACCGTTCCATGAAGTCTATATTCAAATGAAACCTGAAAAGCATGGGTTTAATGGTCATTCTCAAACCTCGTGGTATCCTTTTTGCTCGATGTTACTGAATTAAAGTAGACGCATGAAGACGCTGGTTCATTTCCCTTTTGACTGAATATTCGAATTGTTTTAATTGTTGAATTATGGAACTTCCTTGTAGATCAGACGCTTTTACATCTTGGATAAGTGCATAAATTTCAGATGCTTGTTCAGAGGTGTAAGCTAGAGTGCTAGCTCTATTGTCTGTTAAACTTGAAATCGTGTCAAATGACATGGTTTGGGTGCTCTCGTCCAGAGACTGTAAGGCTGAACAACAAAATGGATGGAAGAGGCACTCACTACTAATAGAAACTTCTGCGCTCTGAGTGTTCGTATTTTTGAAAAAGCGTGCTGCAGAGAAGGCATAAAACAGTCAGAAATGCCAAACTTAACACAACATATTACAGGTCAATGGGACCCTATCTCTGCGCACAGTTGCTCAAGGGTATGAGAATGTCCCTTCAATTTTCAAAACTCAATCTTATCTCAATTCAATAACTCTTGAACTTCAAATTCATAACTGATGTAGAACACAAAACGATATTCTGTTGATTGGTTCATCACAATTTTATTCATTGGATGTCCATAATGTTCGTTCTTATCATTTTTGTATAATTCAGGACATGACCTTGATAGATATTACGCGTTATTTATTGCATCTTCATGATACAAGTTGATTGATTATTTGTTGTTTATGCTTTAGAAATTCAATCCCCTGAAGAAGAGCCGAGCGGGCTCGAAATGCATTGGGCAACTTAACAAATGCATTGATCAGAAAAGAGTTCTTTCATTTAAATAATAAGAACGAACATTATGGACATCCAATGAATAAAATTGTGATGAACCAATCAACAGAATATCGTTTTGTGTTCTACATCAGTTATGAATTTGAAGTTCAAGAGTTATTGAATTGAGATAAGATTGAGTTTTGAAAATTGAAGGGACATTCTCATACCCTTGAGCAACTGTGCGCAGAGATAGGGTCCCATTGACTTGTAATATGTTGTGATTATTCAGAGCAGACAACAATTGGTTAAGAGCCACGGAACATGCTGCATTAAACTAGTGGCATATTAATGGTTCTCTAGGGGCAGCTTTGCATGTGACGTTATTTGAGATACACCTATAGATATTTTCAAAAGTGTGTTGAATTACCTCAGGCCCCATGCCATTCAGTAAAACAAGTCATAATGGGTTCAATAGACTAATTAACTTTTGTGTGATTAAATAAAACTGGATCGCCTTTGTTCAATTTTATTTTTAAGCCCTTATTCCGTGTGATTTCCAAGTTATACATTTTTGAGGTTTTGGTTTTTGAATAAGGTAATCCAGAGTAATATATAGTAGATTATGATCGCATATGCAACTCCCTTGAACCTCAAAGTTGGTCAAGTAAGGCAATAATTCAGGGGGAAACGAAATGTGGTCCATAGTGCCACCCAAGTGATTCCCTGTAAAATTTGGTATTAAAGCAATGCCGGGATTACAGGCATCACTTGAGAAGACTAAGGGGCCTATTAATCAATCAATCAATCAATCATTTGTAAAGCGCACTACATACCCGCGAGGGTCTCAAGGCGCTGGGGGAGGGGGTGCTACTGATCGAACAGCCAGGTCTTGAGTATCCTCCTGAAGGTCAGCAGGTCTTGGGTCTGTCATAGGCTCAGTGGGAGGGTGTTTCATGTCTTTGAGGCGAGGTGGGAGAAGGATCTCCCGCCGCTGGTTGTTCTTCGGATGCGCTGGACAGTGGCGAGTGACAGGTCGGCGGAGCGGAGCTGGCGGTTGGGGATGTAGAAGGAGAGGCGTCTGTTGAGGTAGGCTGGACCGGTCTTGTGGAGAGCTTTGTGTGCGTAGATGAGGAGCTTCAAGGATATCTTCTTGTTGACGGGGAGCCAGTGCAGGTTTCTCAAGTGGGGGGTGATGTGGCCGTGTCGTGGTACGTCGAGGATCAGTCGTGCCGAGGCGTTTTGGATGCGTTGTAGTCATTTGATGAGCTTGCTCGGGGCTCCCGCGTAGAGGGCATTTCCGTAGTCGAGTCTGCTGCTGACGAGGGCCTGGGTGACTGTCTTTCTTGTATCTGTCGGGATCCATCTGTAGATCTTGCGGAGCATGTGGAGGGTGTTGAAGCAGGAGGAGGAGACGGCGTTGACTTGCTTGGTCATTGAGAGCGTGGAGTTGAGTATAATTCCCAGGTTGCGTGCGTGGTCGGTGGGTGTCGGGGCTGCCCCCAGTGCCGTCGGCCACCAGGAGTCATCCCAGGCTGAAGAGTTGGAGCCGAGGATGAGGACCTCCGTCTTGTCCGAGTTCAGCTTCAGACGGCTGATCTTCATCCAGTCTGTGACGGCCTTCATTCCTTTGTGGAGGTTGGCTTTGGCGGTGATGGGGTCCTTGGTGAGGGAGAGGATCAGTTGAGTGTCGTCGGCGTAGGAGATTATGTTGAGGTTGTGCTGTCGGGCGACGTGTGCGAGCGGGGTCATGTAAATGTTGAACAGTGTCGGTCTGAGGGAGGATCCCTGGGGTACGCAGCAGATGATCTCGGAAGCTTTGGAATGGAATGGGGGAGGCGGATGCTCTGGGTTCTGCCAGAGAGGAAGGAGGTGGTCCATTCCAGAGCCTTGTCTCGGATCCCTGCGGCGTGGAGGCGTGCCCGCAGTGTGCGGTGACAGATGGTGTTGAAGGCGGCGGAGATGTCTAGGAGGATGAGTGCTGCGGTCTCACTGTTGTCCAGCAGGGTCCTGATGTCGTCGGTGGCAGCGATGAGGGCAGTCTCGGTGCTGTGTGTTGCTGCAGAACCCTGACTGGGAAGGGTCCAGGATTCTGTTTTCTTCGAGGTATCGGGTTAGCTGTCTGTTGACGATTTTCTTGATGACCTTGGCCGGGAAGGGGAGCAGAGAGATGGGCCGGAAGTTCTTGAGGTCTCTTGGGTCTGCCTTAGGTTTTTTGAGTAGGGCGTTTATCTCGGCGTGTTTCCAGCTCTCTGGGAAGGTCGTGGTCTCGAGAGAGAGGTTGATGACGTTGCGCAGGTGGGGTGCGATGGAGCTGCTTGCTTTGTTGAAGACATGGTGCGGGAATGGGTCTGACGGAGAGCCGGAGTGGATTGTGCTCATAGTCTTGATGGTGTCATCGACGCTCACACTGGCCCAGGCTAGCAGGGGGTTGTGGTCGATGGTGTGCGGAGGGTCTGTTGTGTTGCTGTCTGTTGGGGCTGTCTGGGTGTTGAAGCTGTCGTGGATGTCTGCTATCTTGAGGTGGAAGAAGGTGGCGAGGGAGTCGCACAGGGCTTGCGACGGCGGGATGTCGTTGGTGTTGGAGCTGGGGTTGGTGATTTCCTTCACGATGTTGAAGAGCTCCTTGCTATTGTGTGTGTTGTTGTCAAGGCAGTCTTTGAAGGAGGTCCTCTTGGCCACCTGATGAGGTGGTGGTGGTTGTGGATGGCGTCCTTGTGTGCTGCGTGGCTGTCCGGAGTTTGTTCACTGTGCCATTCCTTCTCTAGTTTCCGGCAGGCTTGCTTGGAGGCAAGGAGTTCTGTGGTGAACCCGCTGGCCCTCTTTGTGGTGTCTCTGTGGGGGGGTTTCTTCAGCGGGGCAAGGGTGTTGGCACAGTCCTCGATTCAGTGTCTGAGGCTGTGGGCAGCGTCGTCGGTGTTGGAGGGTTCGGTGGGTGGGCTGAGAGCGAGGTTTGCATGTAGTTGGTCTTCGGTGATTTTGCTCCAGCAGCGGCGGGGGATCTGTTGGGTGCGGTGGTGTGTGGTGGGTTTCTGGAAGGCAAAGTGGATGCAGCGGTGGTCGGTCCGGAGGAGTTCGGTGATGTGGCTGATGGAGACGTGTGGGCTTGGGGAGAAGACGGGGTCGAGCGTGTACCCTGCGGAGTGGGTGGGCATTGTGACAAGTTGCTTCAGTTCGAGGTTGGCGAGGTTATCGATCAGGGTTGTGGAGTTGTTGTCATTGTTGTTCTCAAGGTGAAAGTTCATGTCTCCGAGGAGGATGTAGTCAGTGGAGGTCAAGGCGTGCATGCTGATGAAGTCAGCGATGGAGTTGCTGAACTGGGGACGGGGTCCGGCTGGTCGGTAGACAAGGGTGCCTCTGAGGGTGGAGTTAGGGTCTGTGTGGATCTGGAAGTGCATGTGTTCGGCTGTGCTGAGCGCGTCATCGGTGCTAGTCGAGACCCTGATGCTGTTCTTGTGGACGATGGCAATTCCTCCTCCGACTTCGTTGGTGCGGTCTCTGCAGGTGATCTTGTAGCCGTCTGGGATGGCTATGGCGATGTCGGGTGCAGAAGAGTCGTTCAGCCAGGTCTCTGTCAGGAAGGCGACGTCCGGGGATGTTGTATCGAGCAGGTCCCAGAGCTCGACGGCATGTTTGCGTGCGGAGCGGGTGTTCAGTAGCATGCATCGGAGGTGTTGGGGTCTTTCTTGGCGGGTGGTTCGTCGGCTCTGAGGCTGGTGTAGCTGCAGTTCCGGCAGGTGAAGGGTCCGTGTGTGCATTTCGGGGCGGCCTTGAAGCAGGTGTGGGTCCGTCCGGAGTTGAGAGCGTGCAGTGTGCTGGTGTCATAGTGGTGGCAGTCATCGTGGCGGGGCCAGGGGTTCTGGTGCTGGGTGCTGTCCAGGCACGGACGGGCGCAGACGGGCGCAGACGGGCTTGCCTTAGGCACGCCTTCGGCGCGCCAGCGGCGCGGCCGCGCTGTGGCCAGCATATATGGGGAGGTAGGAGGGAGGAGCAGCTGGGAGGCGGGGGCAGCGAATGGGCAGTGGGCAGTCAGGGGGGTGGGGCCGCAGTGGACGCAGCGGTGGGGGCGGTGAGGGAAGATAAAGGGAACAGAAGGCAAAAGGGCACAAAAAACGAGGGAAAACAAGTGGCACAGAAGGCAAGAGGGCACAGAAATACAGGGAAAAAACGAGTGGCACAGAAGGCAAAAAGGACACAGAAATACAGGAAAAACGAGTGTCACAGAAGGCAAGAGGGCACAGAAATACAGGGAAAAACGAGTGGCACAGAAGGCTAAAAGGGCACAAAATCGAGGTAAAACGAGTGTCACAGAAGGCAAGAGGGCACAGAAATACAGGGAAACAATGAGTGGCACAGAAGGCAAAAAGGGCACAGAAATACAAGAAAAACGAGTGTCACAGAAGGCAAGAGGGCACAGAAATACAGGGAAAAAACGAGCAGCACAGAAGGCAAAAAGGGCACAGAAATACAGGAAAAATGAGTGTCACAGGAGGCAAGAGGGCACAGAAATACAGGGAAAAAACGAGTGGCAAAGAAGGCAAAAATGGCACAGAAATACAGGAAAAACGAGTGTCTCAGAAGGCAAACAGGGCACATGAATACAGGGGCAGCTGAGAAACAGAAGGCAGAAACGGGCGGAGAGGCATGGGGGCAGCGAGGGGTACAGAAGGAAAAACAAGGCAGAGACATGGGGACCGTGACGGGAACAGAGGGAAGAAAACGGGCACGGACCACGAACAGGCAGCGGGGGAAGACAGAACAACAACAGT
Source organism: Triturus cristatus (assembly GCF_964204655.1). Taxonomy (NCBI): domain Eukaryota; kingdom Metazoa; phylum Chordata; class Amphibia; order Caudata; family Salamandridae; genus Triturus; species Triturus cristatus. The sequence goes on from NC_140587.1 coordinate 682,688,947, forward strand.
CACAGATACAACAATGAAATACAGGCAATACAATAAACAATAGAGCGAAAGATGAACAAACCTATGCTTACCACTGGCCACCAGGGATGAGGCGCAGGTGGTAGCCTGCAGGTGGTGGAGGGCCTCGAACTTCCTCAGCAGCAGCGGCAGCTGGGGCAGGGACACACAGGCGGTGCTGTGCGGAGGGGGAGCGACCTACCTGGTGGGCGGACAAATGTCCGCCCGCCATTCTCGCGGTGTTGGGACAGGCTGCCAGAAATGCGGCAGTCCCACACCTCAAATTAGGATGTGACCGCCACCCTGGCGGTCGCATTCCGCATTTTGACATTGTGGCGGGTGCTGCTTACACCATCACCTACCGCGATGTCAAAATTGCTTGCCTGGCCTTTCCCTGCACCACGTGATAGGCACCACGCGGTGTCTGCCACTTGGTGCAGGGACCTGCAGTACCCCCCAAGTGCACTCCCCCACCCCCCCGGGCCCGCAACGGGCCCCCAAAGCCAATCTCCGCCAGCCCTTCCATGGTGGAATCGCCGCCATCGAAGGGCCTGTTAACCACCCACATCGTAATATGGCTGGGGGTGCACCATATTACTGGCCCAGCACTGCCCGGACGGCAATCGGAATGATTGCCGACTGGCGGAAAAGCAGGCGACGGACTTTGCGTCCCCCGTGATATCCCCCGCCATGGTAATATGGAGGGGGTATTTCACGTTACAATGGCATACCGGTCGCCACCGCCGGCTCAGAGGTGGCATTCATTACGCCATCATAATGGGCCCCTAAGTCTTGCTTCAGTAATACTTTGTTGAGGGCTTCCCCACATACAAAATGGGATAAAAGAGTTATATTTACATTTTGTTTGTGGAACAAGCCACACACCAGTGAGTCAGACAATTAGCAAATACTAATATTAAAGTCCCCAACTCAGTTAATATGTACAGTACATTTTAATTTTTGGTAAAAGTCCATGAGGAAGTCAGACAAATGTCAAAATCAACAGGGCGTGATAAAAGGGGGACCAGAAAATAAGGGGAGAACCAACATTTTTGTGCTTTAAAATCAGTCGCTTCACAGAGAAAAAACTGGCAGGCCACTATAAGCTCTGCCCGACTTCGATGGAATTGCAGTTTCAGAAGAAGCGTAAAACCTGTCTATGTGAAAATTAGAAGTATTAGTATTTTAACTTATTTATCATTAATTTTGCTATCAGGAGAACTTAAAATACCTAAACTTGGCTAAAAAATATATAATTGCAAACACATATAAACAAAATATATCTTGAGGAGGGACCCTAAATAAGACGTAAAATGTCTGACATCCCCAAGGTTAAAAACATTGTGTTGTGAACTATCAGGAGAAATCACACTTAGGGTCCAGCAGGCATACAGCTATATATTACAGCAGTTAAAAAAGAAGTATCTGTATATTTTGCTGTGTTTTTTTGGGATAATATTTAGACTCATCAAAAGAAAGTAAACACATGGTTTTGTAAAGGTCAGCATGAGAGGACACATTGGCTTCCAGTCATAGCAGGATCTGTGTAGCTTTTGCATCCAGTTGTCTACTAAGGTAAATGTAAGTGAGCTTAATTACATAATATATACAGGACCATGGTTTGTAACTGTAATTATGAAGTTTGTTGATATTTGACCATATTTGAGTGTACATTTTGTTATACGAAATATTGAATAAACAGTGTTGGAAGTGGTAGTGTGTGAAGTTTGAAACTATGGGGCATATTTACAAAGAAAGTTGCGAAGCGTGTCTTTAAGCCAAGAAGGCTAACGTAATGCTCCGTCACTTTAGAAATGCAGGCCTGCACCACTTTTACAAGAATCTGTCCCACCGCTAGCGATAAATTTAGCTGCCTAGCGCCAATGCAGGCACCCTTGCACCATAGTGCAAGGGTGCCTTTGTAGAGGGGAGTGATTGTTTATGTGCAGGAAGGTGTCCCTTCCTACACATAAACAATCTGAAATGGTGATTTGAAACTTCTGTCTGCTACTGAATGCAGCACACATAGAAGTTGCAAAATGTAATTTTTTTCAATGATTGTTTATGTGCAGGAAGAAACAACTTTTGGCACACAAACAACCAATGGCATTTTATTGTTGCTATATTTGCTACACAAGGAGAAACAAAGCATTTCTCCACGTTTCGCCTGTTTAAGACCAGGTTTTACCCAGTTAATTATGATGCTGCCTCCCATTTACGCCACATTGTAAATAGGGAACGCGTCAAAATCAATAGGGGTTGCGGTGGACTTCCCACCGCAACACCCATTGCCCTCCCCTTTCACACTAAGTGTAGCATGAGAAGGTGCCTTGTTTACAAGGCAGCTTTAAGCCATGTTAAGTGGCTTAATGCTGCCTTGTAAATAAGGTGAAGAGCCTTTCGCCACCACATGGTCTGAAAAAGTGATGTTGTAGTGGCAAAAGGGGCTTGTAAAGATATGCCTCTATGTCTGAAGATAATATCCTGCTGTTGCTTGTAAGCAATTTGAGTTCATATTCTGAGAACCCGTAGTACCCAAACGCTCCCAACAGCAGTCAAAAGAGAAGCTTCGAGTCTTCATATTATTTCATATCTACATTATTATTTATTCTATAAATGAAGACAAAAGCCAGATGGTTGTAGAGCGTAGCATTTATTAAAACCCAGAAAAACAGCTGACACTTGTCTCGTCACACAGTGACTTCTTCAAGGCTAGATTAACGGCTGAGTAGTCCTAGGATATGGAGTAGTATTTGTAAGTCAAGACGCATTGTTGAAACTACAAAAATAAGTTATTAAGGTACAGTCGGTTGCTCGTTCTGAGCATTCCAAATATGGGGAGTTGTCCAAAATGTTCTTCCTTTTCTTATTAGTCAGAGAGGCCCCAGTTCGAGTAGTAGCCACATAAGTTAATCCTGATATGCAGGATCAGTTGTCTGTCATGTAAATCACTCCCGACTAGTTTAAGCAGATAGAGACATCTAAAGTCCCCTTTACACCCATCTGGCTTTTGTCTTCAATTGTAGAATGAATAATCATGTGAATATGAAATAATATGAAGACTTGAAACTACTCTTTTTTAATTGTTTTTGGGAGTGCTTCGGTACTACGGGTTCTCATGTTTGCATGGAGGTACTTGTACTAATGTGTGTCGTGCATCCATGGTAGTAGGGTGCATTTGTACCAGCTAGCACCATTTGATAATTCTTGACATTTTCTTACAACTGTGGCACATGACAGAACACTACTACCTGTTCTAATTTTTTGAGTTAATATTCTATTTTTGTACTCTGTGCATGTAACCCAACTGAAGAATTAAATGAATGTGAAATAAAGTGTAATTATATTCGTAATTTACTTCATTGATTTTTAATGTTAATGTCTCAATTTCAATGTTTTTTCTTTAAACATGTTTTAAACATAATCTTAACCAAATACGCTACCAAATGACACATTCATTTGTAAATCTATTTTGATTTTGGCATAATTTACATTTTCACCTGTATGTATTTAAACATGTGATGCTCAAATTAGGGACCAAAAAAATATAAACTATACACATTCTTTTGCAAAAAAATAATTATAAGGAAAGAACACAATAACAGTAGTAAGTATAAAAGAATGAGGAATTATATAAGCAAATAATTGACAAAGTTAAGATTCGCTAACATAAACAAAGGGCTGCTATTGAAATATGAAGATGATTACAAGTACGAGACTAAGGAGAGAGCCAAACAAGATATATACACTGATACCTATTTAGGGACGTTGTGGTGCACAGTATCCATTGCAAAATCTTCATCTCCTCCTGATTTTTGCCTAGTTTAGATGGAGATGCCACTGGTGTAGTTGTGTAGACTGAGGAGACACCATAGGAATATGTTTAAAAATGAGTCAATTGAAGGCTGCATTGAAATCCCCAGCAAGGTTCTGTTGTTATGTTAAAATGGCAAAATTGTTTTGATTAAGAACATTTATTATCATAGGAGCCCTTCTTGTGCTCTAGTCCTTTTGGGAACCTATTTATTGATGAATTATTGTTCTCCACCTGGTGCTCCACTTTTGCCAAGTCTGATGTTAAACGTTTGATGACATAATAGAGACACTTTAGAATTGGTGCCCTTTGCCAGGATTACTGGAGAATTATCCAAAACATCCATGAGATTATTAAAGATGTCCTCAGCCAAGAAGGACATCGGAATCTAGTGCTGAAACTTAAAAATAAACGTATTACCATAACACATTGATTTTATACATGTTTTAGAAATTAGATTTAAAGTGTGTAAAATGTTTTTGAACATATGACTATATATAGGCATTCATCATCATTTATATTTAGTATTTCTTTCTAATAAATGACTGTTTGAACCATTATAACATATATATATATATATTTTTTTTTTTTATTGAGCAGAGCCGACAAGAAGCAACCATTGTTTACATATAACAAAAAACTTGAACTGTAAGCAACACAAATCCATGTTCATTAATTAATAATTACAAATAGCAGCCGAAAAAGAAAACACCGTCATCAAATTAACAATCACAAAAAATAATCCCAGACCCTCGAGAATTTCTTAGTTGCCCCCACCCGTTTGGTATAGGCTTCTTCGAAGGACATTGTCCGTTTCATCTTTATCAACCATTTCTCAAATAAAGGAATTTCCAATGATCTCCAGTTTTGTAAAATCAATGAACGGGCAACCAACATAAAAATTGCAAGAAAACGTCCCTCATCTTTCGAAAGCAAAGCCTCCCTAGTACCTATCCCGAACAAAGCAGCTTCTGCTGAGGATTCATACATTTTCTTAATTGCCTTACTAAAATAAGCAAAAATGTTTTCCCAGAAATTTTTTCACTTAGGGCAGGAAAAAAAAGTATGTTGCCATTCCCCTTCTGCTAAGGTACCACAATGAAAGCAACTATTTACCACCTCTGGATATATTTTATATAATGCTTCTGGAGTATAGTATACCAGCCATTGGGCAAGGAATGCCATTCTTTTACAGTTAGCAGCTCTCAAAGCCTTATTACCTAAAGTTGAAATATTTTGCCATTCTTGATGAGAAAAAACACATTGTGTATGAACTTCAACTTTCTCCAGCATCTTTAGCACCAAAGGAGATTCATCTTGAGAGTTCAATAAACGGTACCAATTGCCCACTCCAGATAGTCTCGAAACATATAATGCAGAAGCAATTCTACCTGGGGGGATGTTAAATATAAAATTTTATTTTTTCAAAAAATTATTAATTTGAATATATTCAAAAAAGAAAGGTTTATTGGGACCCAAACTTCTGGCCGGTACTTCTTCCCAAGTAATCAACCTGCCCTGAATACCCAATTGATTCACGATCCCCATGCCAGAATCATTCTATTTTTTCAATTGAGTAGAATGAATATATAAACCTAAATCTTGACACTCAGTTAATTTTAATGAAAAAAAGCCAGAGAAATCCTTTTGTTTAAAAATAATGCAAAGTCTATTTGAAAAATCTATTAACGTTTTATATCTTGTTTTCTTTGGGAGTTTAGATGTCTTTAAAAAAGTAGGAAGTTGAATTCCGGCCTCTTGGATCATTTTGTTGATAAAAAATGTGTCAACTCGATGCGGTTTAGACAATAAACATGCTACATAATCAAAAAATGATGCATCATAATATGAACGAATATTTGGAAGTGCCAACCCACCCAGCTGAGTATCCAATTGCAGAATTGGCAGCTTAACTCTAGCTTTCTTTTTATTCCACACAAATGCCCTAAACATAGAATCAATCCCTTTGAAAAACTAGTGTTAACCTTTACCAGAATGTTAGTAAACAAAAATATCAAACGAGGTAAAATAGACATCTTAATCAATGCCACTCGTCCTATCAAAGTTAAAGGAAGATTAGACCATTTATCCAACAGTTTCTGGATCTTGATACTGGTGGCTTCATAATTATTCTTGACCAATTCCCCATAATGACCTGTAACGTAAATTCCCAATTACCGTATGGGATCAGTTTTCCTTGCCTGTTGTTTTAGTTCTTCTGGGAGGCATGCTGGCCCAGAATTTAACATTAACATTTCAGTTTTAGAGGGATTAACTTTATATCCCCCTATTTGTTCAAATTTCTTAAATTCGACCATTGTTGACTGCAAATTTAGGGCCATATCAGCAACGGCCAGCGATAATTATCGCTGGACGTGCTTAGCGATAATTTTCTTATCGCTGGCTATCTCTGCTTTTTATCGCCCTGGTAGCACGTTATCATCAACGCGCTGTTCCAGGGCGATAAAAATTCCAGAGATAGCGATGTTATCGCCGTTTTGCAGGGAACATCGCAGGAAAACGCAAAAGGGCGATAACCTTGCTGATACGACCCTGTGGTCGTATCAGCATAATCCACCCCCAATGTTACGGGTGGCTTAGTCAGGATTTTAGCAGACGTTAGTTTTGGGAGAAAACAGCAGTTTTCTCCGAAAACTAACGTCTGCTAAAATGCAAGGGCATCCTTGCTGATTGCGCAAAGATGCGTTATTGCTCTCCTGACATGTAGTGTATGTCAGGAATGCACACTTTGCATCTCATTAGAGATACAATCAATCAATCAATCAATCAATCCATTTATATAGCGCGCTGCTCACCCGCTAGGGTCTCAAGGCGCTGGGGGTGGGGGTCCGTTACTGCTTGAAAAGCCAGGTCTTGAGTTGCTTCCTGAAGGAGAGATAGTCCTGGGTCAGCCGTAGGTGGATGGGGAGGGAGTTCCATGTCTTGGCGGCCAGGTAAGAGAAGGATCTTCCTCCGGCGGTGGCTCTGCAAATGCGTGGTACGGTGGCGAGGGCGAGGCTGGTCGATTGCAGCTGGCGGGTGGGCGTGTAGAAAGTGAGGCGGTTGTTGAGGTACTTAGGGCCCAGGTCGTGGAGGGCCTTGTGTGCGTGGGTGAGGAGTCTGAACGTGATCCTCTTGCTGACGGGGAGCCAGTGCAGGTCTCTCAGGTGGGCGGAGATGTGGTTGTGGCGAGGGATGTCCAGGACGAGTCGTGCGGAGGCGTTCTGTATGCGCTGGAGTCTTTTCTGTAGTTTGGCTGTGGTTCCCGCGTAGAGGGTGTTCCCGTAGTCCAGACGGCTGGTGACGAGGGGTAGGCGTAGTGTAAAAGGGTGATAACATGCGAATACGCATGTTAGCACCCTCTTGCTGATAGGGCGTTGGTTTTATCTCTGCTTTTCTGGCTTTTAAAGCCAGAAAAGCGGAGATAAAGCCCTTGATGATATCCCCCTATATTTTTCTGGATCTAGATATAAAATAGCGTCATCAGCAAAAAGTTTCAATTTCGCCATTCCATCGATTGGGGATCTAATATTCCTATTGCCTCGTAATCTGATAGCTAGAGGTTCAATAAAAAAAGTGAACAAACAGGGTCTGGTCCCACGATTTATCTCTATTAACCCTGCTTGGTCTCCGTTAACTATTATCTGCGCCTGTGCACTCAGATAGATATTTTGGTTTTTACTGAGGACGGGAATCCAACCCTAAAAAGTGCATAAAATAATGAATCCCAATTAACTAAATCAAAGGACTTTTCAGCATCAACCATCATAATGCAGGCAGGTGTCTTATTGATATTAAAATAATCTAGGGCTTGAATCAAAAAGCGGGTATTAGTCGTCATCATACGGCCCGCTATAAACTCTGTTTGATCCCCATGAATCACTTCCTTAGCTGCTGAAGAGATACTTTGTGCCCAGACCTTCGTAAACATTTTATAGTATGTGTTTAATAGACTGTGTGGGTAGATAAGATCACTATATCAGCAAGGTAACGCTATCGCGTGAATCCTTGCCTTAGTGCCTGTTTTCCGAACGCCCAGCTTCGCATCTCTAATGAGATGCAAAGTGGGCGTTCCTTCCTGAAATAACTGGAGAAATGTCGCTAATCGACATTTCTCCAATTATCAAGGGAATCGCTAACAAGCATAGCGATAAGAAAAGTAGCGCTAACCATGGTTATCGCTACTTTCCTTACGCCTGGTTTTCAACTGACTTAGCCATGATATCCTATGGAAGGTGGATATCATGGCTAAGTCTGCCTTGCCCTATCAGCAAGCTTTCGCCAAACGTTGTGCAATTATCGCTGGATTTCCAGTGATAATCGCACAGTTGGCAGCTTGCGCGTTGAATTTTATCGCTTTGGAGATAAGCGTTGCTGATAGCACGGTATCTCCGCGATAAAATTCAGCGTTGGCCGGCGATAATTATCCTCGCGCTAAGAGCGCTGAGCGATAATTATCGCCTGGCCTTGTAGATATGCCCCTTAATAACTGCCGATATCTCGGCTTCTGTAATTCTCATCTGTAGCATCGTAACTAGGTTCTGAGATATTGTCGGTACTTGAAGTGAAGCGAAATTCTCCTGAATCATCTCTGAATTAACCGAATATTTAGTAGTATATATTTGTTGAAAATGATTGACAAAGATTTGAGGAATGTCAGCTCTGTCAGTAACTAATGAATTGGTTTGGGGATCTATTATTTCCATGATGCAAGCGGATTCTTGTCGAGCCCTGGTTGACCAAGCTAGGATCTTACCCACTATTTGACTTTCTTCGTAGACTTTCTGAAAGTATGTCTGGGAGGTATTTATTTCTTCTAAGATGAAAAAAACCTCTTAATGCCTTCCTAGCCTGATCCAGCTGAGTCCAATTTAAGGAACCCACCGGTTTAGAAGCATGGACCAATGACTGCTGGAGCTGTGCTATTTTATCTAAACGTTCCCTAGTTTTCTTAACGGAGGTGGCAATCATCTGCCCACGGGCTGCAGCCTTAAAACACCCCCAGACGGAAAAAATATCAGCAGTCCCTTCATTAATGGAAAAATAATCTTTTATCCAGCATCTAAACTCTTCAAGCCATACGGGATCTTGAAGGAGAAGGCGGTCCATCTGCCACTTGGACTTACGCTTTTTAGAGAAACCCATTTCTATAGATACTTGAACATAAGCATGATCGGAAAAGGCGTTAATACCAATATCTGCATCTCTAAAAATCAATTAACGTGAAACCAATAAAAAATCCATTTGAGGTGCAGTTTGATGTTGGCGTGAGGAGCAAGTATATTGTCGAGCAGTTTGATTAAGAAAACGCCATGCATCAATTAACTGAAGATCTTCTACCAAAGCGTCAAAAAGCTTCTTAGTTTTAGGTTTCCGGTTTTTTTCCCTCTATTTGAAGTATCCATTTTCAAATCCTGAATGTAATTAAAATCACCTCCAAACACAATTTGCCCCAAGACCCCAATCAAAAGATTATAGAGTGAACATAATGCAAATTCATCATCAGATATTGGACCATAATAACTAACAAAATTCAAAAGCTGACCATTCAACGACACCTGAACCCAAATCCACATCCCCTAGGGATCCCTTTGTTCCTGAAGAAACTCCCAGTCAAATTCCCGAGAAAAATAAATAGCAACCCCCTGCATTGCAACACCCGCTGAAGCAAAAAAAAACCTTTGAAAACATTCCTGGAATATAACATTTTGGGGTATTAGTTTTCAGATGAGTTTCCTGAAAAAAAAGAATTTGAGGTTTTAAAGTAACTAACCACCTAATCAAGCCACCGTATTTACGTCTATTCAGTATTCCATTGACGTTTACAGAAAAAAATTGACATTTACTGGATAGACTCATTCTGTCAAATAAACAAGGAGAAAAGAACAAAAAATAAAAAACCCACTATACTGCCATACTATTCTAGATTGATTCCTGTACCATTTAGCGCCTTCCTGATAGCACCTGCTCATTTTTCCTATTAATCCCAAACACCCTAACCCTCCCTCAACAAAAACCCTCCTCCCCTTAGGAAATGTGGTTGGTCCCGCTATCCACATACTCCATCCCCCCTGTGGTCATACTGGTGCCTTGATATTGCACCAAAGAGTGACCACCCCACTCCCAGAAACAAAAAACATTCTTCAAGATCAAGACTCTGCAATCCTTGAAACAACTACGCCCAAAAGAGAAATCTTAAGAAAAACAGAAACAGAAACAACAGAGAAAACATCCAGCCAGTTATCTTCCAACTGATATTGCCTTAAGCAGCTCCTATGCTTCTTCTAAACGAGTAAATAAATGAAACTTTCCGTGAACAACAACTTTGAGTTTGGATTGCTGTGCAATCGAAGCTTGTGCCCCTTGAGCTTTAAGCAAATAAAGTAACTTGACAAACTCTTTGCGTCTTCTAGCCGCCGCTGCTGACGTGTCAGAAAATATTCTGCATTATACTCCATTTTCAGTTTCAAACTGCCTCATCTGGATTGCCTCTGTCAGTACTTTTTCCTTAACGCGGTAATCCACGAAGTTGACAAGTATCGTCCGAGGGAACTTCTTGTTAGGAGAAAGATGAGCGGGGACCTGATGAGCCCTTGTTAATGTTAAGTCCCCCGAAAATTCAGGTATCACAGCCTTCTTTATAAATATCTCAACCCACTTGAGAGTGTCACCTCCTTCAAGTCGTTCCGGTACACCAACTAACCGAAGATTAGAGCAGCGTGAAAAATTCTCAAGTTCCTCAATCTTGTTCTCCATAATTACTTTTTCACGGGAGACTGAATTCACTCGTTGAAGAACACCATTCATTTGGTCTTCTAAGGAGGAAATCCTTGATTCAGCCTCATGGACATGACCAGGAAGACTAGCAACTGCTTCCTCTATTTTTCCCAGTCGCTGTTGAATTGATAAAATTTCTAACTGCTGTGTTTTCTTCATGTCTCGAATTTCCTCGAGAATCATATTTAACATAGTTTTAATATCCATCTGACATGAGAAAGCCTTCTCATCCTGGAATACAAAGTCTGTTTTTTTAGTTCCTTGCTGAGGCCCACTAATATCTAAATTGACCCCAGAATCTAATAAGATAGAGCTACTTTCCAGCAAGATGTTAGTGCCTGGAAGAGCTGAAAGCACTTGTTGTTCTGACGGAGCATGCTGGTCTTGCTTATCTGGCTGGCCCTGAGCTTGGGCCAGGATGATGCTGTTTGATTGCATTTGAAGGTCATTTGAACTGGTATGGAGAAGAGAGGGCGGAGACTGAGGAAGTGGAGTCACGATGGCCATCGCCTCGGTTGAAGCATTAAGTTAAAACAGACTCAAGGGACCTGTAGATGGTACCTGTGTGTGTGAGGAGTGTCCTCCTAAAAGAGGCAACCCTGGAGATGAAGAGGAGAGTGACCACAAAAAAGGTACTGATTCCACAGGTATGGCTCCTGTTGTAGAATCCCCTGTCGCCCCCAAAGTATCCTGTTCGAAAGAATCACTTCTTGGTTTATCAGTCAAAGTAATGCGAAGTAACACCTTCTTAACAAAGAGAGGGAAATCTCTAGCATTTTTCTGCTCCTGATTTGACCGAACATTAGTAATCCCTGGTTGAATAGTCAAGTTTTGGTCCCTGGGAGCAACTTCTGGAGGCTCCATCGATCTTATCTCTTTTAAATGGGGATCATCAATTTCTGAAATTTGAGAGCTAAAGGAGGACTCAGCATGATGTAATTTGTTTCCTCCCTTGGACTGGTTCAGTTTGGCTTTTGCTGAACGCGCTTTATTTTTTGCAGCAATTCGCTCCAGCCGCCAGCTTGAGCTGTTTCCTCATTGTGTAATTTATTAGATTAACTCTACAGTCCAATTTCTAATTTCTTCTCACAGAGGATACTGATCCCGCTTTCCCGCCCTCTTCCTCCTACTGCTACTCACCACAGTTTTAAATTAACTCCTTTTTCAGCCTCCTAGCTCCACAAGTATATTTCCAAAGAATTTTTCACAATTTAGCACCTTCAGCACAAGTCTCTAGACAATTTCTAATCAGTCTCTCCCAGAGGCTTATTCCGGTCAAACAGCTATACTTCGCCACACTCCCAGTGTTCACCTGCTGATTGAGTTGTAAAGCCGCCAGTTTAGCCTGCAAAATTCCGCTGTCGTATTCACCAGTATTTTGTTTTTATATTGCTGGCACTATTATATATTCCGTTCGGGCAGTCCATTCCACACTGGAACAGCATACCCGCTGATTGACATGAGCAGGTCAGCGGATTAACGCCCAGCGGGACTCGGAGCCGCCATTCCAGCGGGATTCCATTACCTCCGGTGAAGCAAGTGCCTCCGTTTTTTTTTCCAGTCGGGTTTCACCACAGAGTATGTTCCGGTGAAAAATTCAACGGCGAAATGGCATTCGCAAAATGCCCCCAAAAAAAGTCGGAACGAAGAGAAAAACTAGCTGCTGCGCCTGGCCTTAGCGCTTCAGCACAACTGACTGCAGAGTCGACATTGTCATCACCATGAGGAGGAGGAGCAACACAGCAGCTACGCGCTAGCGGGAAACGCTGTGGCCTCCATCCGCCTGAAACATTATAACATGTTAGTTTTTCTATTTCTAACTCCTTAACAATTGCTTTTAGCATTCCTTCACTTTTGTGACACTAATTTGGCACAATAGAATATTTAATATGGACTTTGGTTTGCTGCACTGCTTTGTAACACAAGTTATTAGGGGTGTATTTTTCAGTACAATGTGTGCAGTGTTTGTGTCAAAAAATTCTTACTAACCCAACATACATAATATATTTAGATTTCCTTTTAAATACAAATCATGATTTGTGTTGACAACCTGCATCAAATAATGTAAATGTCTACTATGCCCACCCTTTCTCTACTTTGCTTGAAGGGGAAGTTCCATGTGTCATATATTTTCACTAGTAGATGCCATTGCATTGATTTGAGCAAATATTGCTCTCAGTGAAGCTACCTTTTAGGAAAATGGTAATTTTAAGGTGGCAAACAGATACTTCTCTTGCTTGATCACCTCTGAAATTAAAGTTTCATTTTATACTGAGTAAAGTTCACCTTTCTTTTCCTGGAACCATCCTATCCTCCCCCTTTCATGCTGTGTGTCCTCCTAGCTGGTATCGCCTTCCTTGGCCGGCCATCGATATTTAATAGTTCCAGAAAGGTTGCATTATACTTACATCGATTTTTTAGGTGAAATATGAGACAAGTATGCATTTAGAGACACAACAGTATTTTTTGCCACACAAGTACAGCTTGCATCACACAATTATCAGTTGTGTTACAGTGCATTGTACTATGACGCTGACCTCTGTACTGTTACTAAATATGGCACTGCCCATGAGAAAAAAGGTTAAGCAACGCAGCACATTTTTTTGATGGAGCATAGCACGATGTAACTAGTAGAATTGGTAATTAGTTTTTACCAGTAGGATTGATAAAATAAGGATTGGTGTTAATTTGAACTGATGGATGAGTCACTAAATTTTATTGAAATGAGATTCTGTGATCCCCCTGCATCCAAACCTTCTGCCACGGCATTTTCCAAACTAGGGGCCATAAGATGATTTTTGGTGGGCCACGAAAAAACATGAACAAGCTATAAATAAAGATGCCTTTAAATTTTGTATTTATCTTGTCACATGTTATGTGCCACAAAGAGAAAGGTCAAATGTCAAGCAATGCCACTAATTCTTTTAACATGGGATAGTGTTTACTTTTCTTTCTCCGACTGCAAAGTAAGATGAGTTTGTAAAATTAAATATTTGACAATCTTCCTGGAGTAAAGGGAGTGTGAAAGGAAATGCTGTCACTTTTTTTTTGCAACACAACAGCATTTAAGTACCTGTAAATGAACGATATGCATATTTCAGAATACATTAGCAGTTACAAACAAAAATGAAGCATTTGTTTTTTGTGATTCTGCAGTTTTAGTAGGATCAAAACAAATCAAGGTACTTTGGTGATGTGCAAATGATAAATATATATTCACTGTATCCCGATTTCCACACATTATCATTTGTGTGCTATGTAGTTTTATTAGTTACAATGTATGTCTGTGCAAACATAGCGGCTGTTTTAATGGAAAATGGGCAGTCTTTAAATGGCAGTGCACTCCCACATGATGCTTCAAGTGCCTCCCAATCTTTTTAGAACCAGAACCCATTTTTGGTATTCACAGCATTTTGAAAGCATGTTTACTACAACATTGAAATATTGCCCTTCCTCATGTCATTTAAAGCTAGGTGGGCCGCAAAAGCTTGTCTTTCTAAAAACTGGGCCGTGCTTCTAAAATGTTTGGGATGCACTTTTGTATGCCATGTACTACTTCACTTTCTTCTAGCATCTTTTCTACTTCCTTTACATATGTTGTGTCTCTCTGTCTTAAAAGAAACCTTACCTTAATATAAGTGGCTTTTTAAACACTGTAGATTATAGTGACAAAATGAAGGCAATTAAAGAAAGTTGAACTTTCCACAGACTTTGGAACAGGTGGCTTTAGTGGCGGGTTGATACCTTGTTTAACTGCTTTTGAATGGCTTTTGCTTTCTGTATTTATCTTTTAATAGAAGCTGGCTTTTCAAGTAGAGATTGGATCTCTGCGAAGGAATCAAACATTTCTCAGTAAAAGAGGTTTCGCGCATGAGTTCTACTGTTTGCAGGATACCTTGTCTTTGCAGATGACTCCTTTGCTTTTGTTTGGCTGCTGTGGGTGATTTGGGAATTATATTTTTGAGGCCTTGTAATGAATATGTGTCCATGCTTTTCATCCAGGGTTTTGTGGACTGTGGTTTGTAGAACCCCTATCTCTCCTTTTAATGGATTTGATGAACCCCTATCTCTCCTTTTATGGGATTTGATGGGTAACATTTGACTTTATGGGTGCTACACAGGGTTTTTTTTCCCATATTTACATGTTTGTCGCAATCAGCAGAGCAGGCAATGTTATACAATTTAAGTCGATTTAGTTGTTGGCTAACCCACTAAAATCTTCATCAGTACATTCTTTTTGACAAATGATGCTGGACATTCTACCTTAGGAGTATGCCACAGAAAGAAACCTTTGACCAGGATCACCGTGTGTGGCTGCTTGTCCCCATCCTGCCAACGAAGCATGTTATGCTATTGGGTATGGTGACATTGACAACACCGCAGGCCCGTTTTAGTCACAGATGCACTAGGTGGTGTTTCAAGCATCTTTATTCTTTCTCACTGGGTCAATTATGTGCTTGAAAGTACAGTCCATGCGACAGTCATCGACACTTGAATACGAATAGAGGACAGTGGCAGACAAAACTGATTATTCTTTCAGATTTTGTCATCTATAGTATCCTTCCACTGGGATTGTGAGTTCTTGGCACCTAATGACAAATTCAAAGCGCAATTAGGTTCTCTGTGGCTGCCACAACTGCTTCAGATGCTCAAATCCTTTGTTTCACTGGTTCAACTAAACACGGGGGTAAAGTTGTTGCTGCTAGGCTTAGACGGTCTACTGCTGTTTAGTTGTTCTCGATGGGGAGATGCATAAGACACAATTGTGAAGAAGACATGCGGCATCTTTTAAATGATGTCTACTAGGCAGGGACAACTTAAGGATTTTGGAGGCCCTGGGCCAAACATATTTTGGGGGCCCTGGGCCAAACATATTTTGGGTGCCCCTGTTCAGAACAGCTTTGAATTTATGATCCAATTTGAGCCACTCTTTCCCACGCAGTTTCTGTTTCCTCAGTTGTGTTAGCGATCCAGTTTGCATCGTAGGCATTAGCCTATATATTCCTGATGTAAATGGACGCACGCAGCAGACAGCGGTAGGATTTAGTGTTTACTGCCCTGCTACTAGGTTTTTAATACTTTTTAAATTGTATATGTGTGGCTGATTTACTCTGTGCTTTTTAACAATTTCTCCTACCTACGCGCACTTGTACTTTACTTGATTCTGCTTGCCTACACCTCCTTAGCTGCTCCAATTCGCATCTCGCTTTTCCTCCAGTCCTGGTCCGCCGCAGCTGATACGCCGATTTTGCGGAGGGCTGGGGCTACTATCGGGCTTCTTACTTTCGCCCACCCAGTTTCCAGTTCCTCAACTGTGTTGGCGATCCAGTTTGCATCATATGCATTAGCCTATATATTCCCGATGCAAACGGACGCATGCAGCTGACAGCGGTAGGATTTAGAATTTCTTGCCCTGCAACTAGGTTTTTAATACTTTTTAAATTGTATATGTGTGGCTGAATTACTCTGTGCTTTTTAACAATTTCTCCTACCTATGCGCACTTGCACTTTACTTGATTCTGCTTGCCTACATCTCCTTAGCTGCTTTGATTCGCATCTCGCTTTTCCTCCAGTCCTGGTCCGCCGCGGCTGATATGCCGATTGTGTGGAGGGCTTGGGCTATTATTGGGCTCCTCACTTCTGCCCACGCAGTTTCCACTTGCTCAGCTGCGTTAGCAATCCAGTTTGCATCATAGGCATTAACCTATTTATTCCCGATGCAAACGGACACGCGCAGCGGATGTGTGCAGCGGGCGTGCTGCTGGTACGCCGAATGAGTGCCAAAGGCAAGCCTGTCTGCGCCCGGAGGTGTATGGTGCCGGCCATGCTGTCCAGTTCCCCTCCGGTGAGTTTCTTCCACTACATTACAATAAGGAAAAACTGCTTAGCCTTAGGCGGCTACCATTATGTCAGTGTACAGCGGCTGATCCGAGCTTGGAGGTAGACTTTTGATGTAATAAGTGAAACTGGTCTCTCCTCCAGCCCAGGAAACTCATACCAAAAATCCTCACACACAACAATAAGTGTAAAAACAATAAGAAAACAGAGGACTTAAAGGCCACCCTTTTAAGTTGTCGCTCTAAGCAAAAGCATGAACCACACATTTATCGCCTTCTTTTAGACGAACAGCCTGATCTTTTTTTTCTCACTGAGACCTGACTGTCTGAAGCCTCCAACCCTACTATCACCTCAGCCATCCCTACGGGTGATTAAATCCTTAGGAGGGACCGACCAAGTGGGAAGGGAGCGGTGCCGCCATAATTAAAAAAACAAGACTGCTCTTCCATCCCAATGGAAAACATTGAGGGCGCAGAGTCCTTAGTCTTCCGCTGTACCTTATCCCCCATCATAGAATAGCTGGTTTTCTGATTTACAGACCTCCCAGTGCAATTGGAAATTTTATTACTACGCTTAATACAGCCACCACCTCCCGGGCCTTAAATTACAACTGCTTCATTCTGGGAGATTTCAATATACATATGGACAATGGAAAAGACCCTCAAACAAATTCCTTGTCGGAGACGCTGAAGGCCTGCAACATTTTCCATCTCTTTCTTCGGCCACCCATGAGAAGGGCCATACCCTAGACCAAATCTTTCACAACTTTGACATATCAGTAAGCTTACCTCTTCCCATTACCTGGTCTGACCACCTCCTATTAAAATTCGCCATTCCCAACTCTGCCACAGCCCCTCGGGCTAACACAGGGCAGAGGGTCCGTAATTACACGACGTTCCTAAAATATCTATCCCGATGTTAGCAGACATGCTCGGTCGTTCCTCACCGGAGCTGTCTGGCTGCCCTGACTCGGACGCCCTCTCAATAGATTCATGGCTCCGAACCAACATTGATGCAGCGGTACCGGTTGTTTTCAACTCCTCAAAGAGGTTGCCCCCCCCCAGCTCCATGGTTTACCGATTCCCTCAGATCTAACAAAATAAATTGTAGAAAAATGGAATGGAAATGGCGTAAATCCTATCTACCTGAGGACAGGAAGGTGTATATCGATACTTTAAACGCTCATTACATTCTCATGAAGGCAGCCAAGTAAAACTTCTTTCAAACCAAGATTGAAAATGCCCAAAATAAGAGTAAGGAAATCTTTAGCATAGTTAAATCCTTTACTGCCCTGAAAGCCAGCACAAAGGAAGGGCCATGAACGGAAGAATGGTCTAAGCAAATAGCTCAATTCTTCCACAAAAAGATCTCCGTGATCCAACAAGCCTTCACTAACATCTCAGAGGAAGAACTGACCTTCTACCTTAGTTCCAATAGCAAATTTCACCTCTTGGATCCTCCATCTCTACTAGCTTTCCATGAGTTTCAGCTTGAAGAGTCACTGACCCTTCTCCAAAGCATTATGTCTGGCTCTCCTACGGACCCATGTCCAGCGAATATCCTGAACCTATTAGCTCCCACCAAAAACTCCATGGTAAACCAACTCTTTAACCCCTTCAGCGCGGTGTGGATTACCCCGCTGTGCTGAAGGTTCCGTGCGCGGGCGGGGCCATGACGGAGCGGTTCCATCATGCGCATAGCGCGACCGACGCGCATGACGGAACTGCTCCGTCATACGCATCGAAGGGGTTAATGCTTCCATCTGCTCAGGCAACATGCCGAAATATGGAAGAATGCTAAGATTATTCCACTGATAATAAAGGCTAATGCCAAACCGACGGACCCTGCCAACTACAGGCCAATTTCCCTTCTTCTGGCCCTCTCCAAAGTATTAGAGAAGCATTTAAACAAGGCCCTTCAAAAACACATTGAAGATGGGAAGCTCCTTCATGAGTCCCAATCCGGTTTTAGGGCTAGCTACAGTACGGAGTCCGCTCTGCTGGAAGTGACTGAATTTCTCAAGGGTAATCTGGACCAGGGAGGCAAGGCTGTTCTGATGCTGCTCGATCTGTCGGCAGCCTACGAACGGTCCCACATGAAAGGCTCCTGGACAGACATGCTAACATCGGCCTGGGGGACACCGCCTTAACATGGATGTCATCCTTCTTGGCAAATAGATCTCAGGACAACTGTCTCCCCCCTTTCTCATTCCCGGTTCCGTCCATGAATGTAGGTGTCCCTCAGGGCTCCATTCTCAGTCCTACCCTTTGTAATATATATCTATCCCCCCTTGCATTCCTGGTAGATGAAGAGGGCACCAAAATTGTTTCCTAATCTGATGACACTCAGCTGATTTTTACGTGTGAGAAAGAAACCAACTTTGACGGGGCAAAGATTAGGTCTTGCCTCACAAAGGTTTTTAACTGGCTTAAGATCAATCAGCTGAAGTGCGATCCTGACAAAACTGAAGTTGTTTTCTTTGGTAATCCAGAAACGCCTGACTGGAGCTTTTGGTGGCCATAAGGAATTGTTATAGACAATACACTCTCCATGCGCTTTCAAATCCAAAATCTAACTGGTGTTTGCTTTGGCATACTCTGGATGCTAAAACAAATCCTGCCACTGTTACCGCTTGAGAGCAGAAAGACTGTGGTACAGGCTCTGGTGACATCAAAGCTTGACTATGTCAACAGCTTGTACCTCGGTCTTCGCAAATCCCTTATCCAGCGCCTACAAGTGGTACAAAATGTGGCGGCCACAGCCATCCTGAGACCTAAACCCAGATCTAGTATGACCCCTATTCTTAAGTCTCTACACTGGCTCCGCACAAAAGAACGGACCGACTTTAAAGTGATGACCATTTTCTTTAAAGCTTTTCAGGGCTTAGGAGCCGGCTACCTAAATTAGCACGTTAATCGCTACACAGCATCTAGACCCCTAAGATCTTGCAATGCCAACCTGGCCATCAGGCCTAAAATATGCTGTGCCCGCATTGGAGGCAGATCCCTCGGCTTTCTAGGCGCAAAATTGTGGAATAGCCTTCCTGAGTCTTTGAAACTAACCACAGACCTATTCCAACTGAAACAACGGCGGGCCCTTCTTGCCGCACCTCACACCAGTTCTTAAGATAAATGTAATGGTTGTCGTGCAATCTACCCCAAAACGCCAGCCGCTGAATGGCGCTACTGTGCTCCAGATCAAACGTCAATAGAAAATGAGAAATGGGAGTGCACGAATAAGAAAGTCCGAAAAGTTCTTTAAACTAAGTGTCCACTTTAATTTTCATTTAGATTTTGTAGGTAAAAAGATTGGTCAGCCAACGCGTTTCATTCCCTCAAGGGGAACTTCATCAGGGCTGTAACATGATAAAACAACATAAATATTACCAATAAATCATAAGACACAGGACTTACAACATGAACAAATAACCATATGGTATGAAAATCATACAAACAAGACAGATTTTCAACAACATTAAAAAGTGCCCATGGAATTGCACCAATCGACATTGCACACATTTACATCACGATAAAAACATTTATACAAACAAAGTTTTTTGGGGGAAACGAGAATTGATTGGTTTTTTTTAGGCTATTAGAGAATTATCAGCCTGTTAGGTTTTCCTAAACACCAAATAATTAAACCTCATCAGGTTTTATGAGCATCAAAAAAAAGGGGGAAGTCAGAAAATATTTATGAATAATGACAAACATTTTTTTGAAAATATAACAAGAAACCAAAGAAATAAAGGAAAAAAGATAAAAGATAAATACAAAATATTGTGAGTGTTTGGAAAAAGAAGAAAAAGAGCAGTCCAATCCAAAAAGGTGAGCATACCTTAAATCAGTATGTATTTTCTGTGAGAGGACAAGTCTTATAATATCCACGAAGTCAAGTACTTCAAGTTTCTGTAAAGAAGCATAATGACCCAATTTTTGATAACTGGCGGTCCATAACAAAGTGAAAATGCTAATGTAACTATAATTTAACTACATATAATCCCTCTAAATTATCTACATAAAATCTCTCTAAGTACATTCACTATATGGTGTCCGTATAACAACGTAAAAGCATGTCAAACAGTAATTACAAAGCATATGAACCGGTTAAAAGCGGAAAAATTTATAAAGTGCGCACAACAGCGCTGAGAACAATTCCATCTAGTAGGCGCAAGAGTAAACAGGGCTCGCCCCAAACAACCAGTTGCACACTCAAAAAACATGTGAGGCGCCCCTATTGCTGATCATCATCAATACCATGTCTGAGTCAATTTTCACCGTATTGTACATAGACAGCCCATTGCCACAAAAAATAACACTACAAATATATGCATGAATACATATTCCAAATATGAGCTCCAGAATCGGCACCATAAAGGTAATCACTTCGAAACCGAAACTTCTAACGGCAGGACAAACAATAACCAACAGCTACAAGTACAAACTGTAGTCCGTTCCCACAAGCATTATAATGTTCATGAACGTATAAACTAACCGGCAATAGCCAGGACAGAGTAATCAGTACGACGGCGAGTTCCTCGTTGTAGAGAGAACAGCCCGCCATGGTGGATAAAAATACGTAACTCCGCCCCCTCACCTGAAAACAGCCAATAACCATACAATAACCAACAGCTACAAATACAAGTTGTAATCCGTTCCCACAGGCATAACGGCATTCCTGCACGTGTAAACTCACCGGCAATAACCTCGACAGAGTAATCAATACGACGGCGTCTTCCTCGTTGCAGAGTGAACAGCCCGCCATTGTAAATAAATATACGTGACTCCGCCCCCTCAGCAGAATTCAACCAATCCAATTGAAAGTAAGTCAGGGTAGTGGTCCATAGGATCCAAACCTAAGTCGGCGTCCATTATTAAGAGGTTAAGAACATACCAGCAGAATAGTATTAACAGTATTTTAATCTACCAAGAATGTTTGAGCAACATAATAAATGTAAAAATATTTATCTTCTAAAATTTAAGAAGTATATAAATAGCTAAGAAAGCGTGCGGTATTAACGATATGTAACTCGATTAAATCAAAATCGCAAAGGACAATAGTGCAAAAATAATGTCACATCAGTCGTGAATCATTTTAAGATTACGAAAAAAAGAAGAAGAGAGCAAGACTGTACATGTGCATATATAGAAAAACGAAGCACCATTTTGGAATGGGCAGTATGTTCCGAGCATATAAAACTGTGTAAGTAATTGTAAACAAACACGATACTGGCGGTATGTCACTCCAAAACACGAAAACAAAAAATCAATTGAAAAATAATATCAAATGAGTTGTGGTTCATTTAAACAAACCGGAGAAATGAACAAAGATGTTCATTTGCATATATAAAAAGCGCGAAGGCGCCATTTTAGAATGGGCAATGTGTTCCAAATGAAAGTACCACCTGAGCTGGATATTACTCTATGCATTAAGATAGCACAAATATCTCTAGTAGAATCCTGGTGGATTTCAAAGAATAAACAGGCATTTGGCAATAAATGTACAGAATCATAAAGATCTGACTGCAATAATGCAAAACGGATATCTACGAAAGAATATCATATTCAACAAGATAATTAACTAGACCGATCATTTAAAATGAGTAGCAATAAGAGGGGAAGAGAGCATGTAACGTGGGAGAGCAAGCCATATTCACGTGACAGGTGTTACTAGTGACCATGAAGGGGGTTCAGATGTGTAGGCGCATGAAAAGTTAGTCATATCCCATCAAGCATGAATGATGGGAATGTTGCTTCACAACTACTATTCACATGTGAAATCAACAAAAAATAATAAATTAAAAGTAAAAGTAGATCTAAACGAATAAACAAAATAAGGAATCCAGACTTATGTCACACATGATGGAACCAGACAAAGTGTGAGAGAGTGCTGAAGGTATGAATTAAGAACAAATGTTAAAAATATGTACCCCATGTTTCATAGTCCATCACCACGTGTTCATAAGGAAACAGAGATAGAAAGTATGATGGAAAACAAAAGGAAAATAAATCACTGGGGATGGTTATAGCCACCGATTTGGTCACATCCATTCCATAATTGTGCCAATATCTGATAAACAAATATTCCATTTTGCACCATTCCTGAACATTGCAAAAAATTCCTGACCATTCATTTCTGTGCTTTAGTCATTTTCAAGAAAGTAGTGCATTTCATTATCACTATTAAATCCTTGGATAGCACTACGTAATCTGCAAATCCATTTTGCCTCACATTGCCTTAGCTGCAGTTCATGATCACCTCCTCTTTCTGCACTTTTCACATGTTCAATAGCATGGAACCAGAAATTGGCAAGACCCTCATGTTTGTTAACAAAATGTTCCATCATAGGATATCTGGAGTCACGTTTGAGTATAGCCCTCCTATGTTCTTGAATTCTGATTTTTAAGCTACGTTTGGTGCTGCCTACGTAAATGGTTCCACAAGGGCATCCAATCACGTAGACAACGAACATAGTATTACAATTAATAAAATTGTAGATGTTATAGTTTCGGGAGCCATTGTATGAAAAGTTCTTAATTCTATTGATCCCCAGTTCACAGATGTTACACATTATACAGGTAAAGAAACCTTCTGGTGTAGGTGGTAACCATGTTGATTGATTGTTACTACCTTTTCTGATGTAACTCGGGCATAACTCATTCCTTAGTGTTTTCCCGCGCCTATATGTGATTGATGGATTTATGTGAACCACTTTCTGTAGACCGGGTATCTCACATAGGAGATTCCAATGCCCCTTAAGCAGCTTAAAAATTGCACTGCTATGTGAGGTATACTGGGTCACGAACCTGATGTTATTGTCACTATTCTTGTTTGTACTCCTGTTCTGTTTTTTTGTTGATATTAAGGTGGTCTCTCTAGTTAGTACACGTGCTCTTTTTTCTGCCTTTTCCACAATCTCTTTTTTGTATCCCCTGGACAGAAATCTTTTCTTGACTTGTTGGAGATTTATGTCAAAATTAGATTCCTCACTGCAATTACGTCTGACACGTACCATCTCCCCATAAGGAATATTTTTAATAGTAGAGCTAGCATGTGCACTTTCTGGATGTAAAACTGCATTACACGCGGTGTCTTTGCGATATAAAGTGCTATGGATGTGCCCATCTTGTATATAGAATTGTAAATCCAAAAAATTGATTTTCTCATTACTGAATTCCATTGTGAGTTTAACATTAAATGGATTAGAATTAAGGTATTCAAAATAGTCCTGAAGTTGTAAAATAGAACCCGACCAGAGGCAGATGATATCATCGATGTACCTCCCCCAGAACACGATGAATTTGGTCCAGGGGGAGGCACATCTTCCCCACGCATGCTCCCTCTCATACCATCCCATGAAAAGACAGGCATAAGAGGGGGCAAACCTGGACCCCATGGCCGTACCTCTCCTCTGATGGTACCAGACGTCGTCGTATAGGAAATAGTTCCTATTTAGGACTAACTTCAACATTTCCATGATCATTTGATTTTGATCAAACTGATCTGCATTCTCCCTGTCCAAGTAGAATTCAACAGCCTTGAGGCCATACTCATGTTGGATGCAAGTATATAGACTGGTGACATCAAAGGTGACAAATAGGAGTTCATCGGACCACTCAAAATCTTGGAATTTATTTAAAATATCCTTGCTGTCCTGAATATAAGATGGGAGATCTAGGACATGTTTGTTAATTCTGAGGTCAATGAATTCAGACATCTTCTCGGTGACAGATCCAATACCTGAAATGATCGGTCTCCCTGGAGGGAAGTTCCCCTTTTTGTGCACTTTGGGAAGGATGTAAATACAGGGGAATCTGGGATTCTCTGTTTTAAGGTATCTGTATTCCTGTTCACTGATCAGACCCATATCTCTCCATTCCCTTAGCTTCGAGCTGATTTCTATGATCAGTTCCCTTGTGGGATTGTGGTCCAATCTACCATAACATTCGTTGTCCCCAAGTTGTCGTTCTATTTCACCTTTGTAGTCTTTTATATCCATGACCACAGCGTTACCACCTTTATCAGATTCCCTAATGACGATGTTATTATCATTCTTCAACCTTTTTAGTGCTAGTCTCTCTCCAGGTGTGAGGTTGTGTTGCTGATTGTTTATACACCTACTTTGTTTTTCCAATTGGTATAAACCCTCACTGACCCGCTCAGTAAAGATGTCAATATTTCCATGATATGTCATTGGGGTAAACTTGGACCTGGGACGTAACCCACTTTCTTTCGTGATGTTCTCCCTAATGTCAAGATCATCTAGAATCGTATGCATTTCCACCTCCTCCCCATCACTTAGTGACCGTAAGCATTGAATATTTTTAACCTCCGCTATTGTGAGGTCTGTTTGTCTTATCTCATCAGAGAGTTTATTCGGAGGCAGTTTATCGTTGAAAAAATCTTTTAATTTTAACATTCTGCTAAACTTGAAAAGATCTACATGTACATTTGTGAAGTCACCACCCTGTGTGGGGCAAAATCCCAGCCCTCTACATAACAAATTTGTCTCATCAGTATCCAATATCTTACTGGACAGGTTAACCACTCTTAGATCGGAGTACTCCCCATCCCCCTCATTCGTTGTCACTCCAAGTTTTTCTACTTTTGTTTGACTTTTCCCCTCTCCGACCTTCTTAGTAAGTCTTCTGCGTGGGGAAGATGTGCCTCCCCCTGGACCAAATTCATCGTGTTCTGGGGGAGGTACATCGATGATATCATCTGCCTCTGGTCGGGTTCTATTTTACAACTTCAGGACTATTTTGAATACCTTAATTCTAATCCATTTAATGTTAAACTCACAATGGAATTCAGTAATGAGAAAATCAATTTTTTGGATTTACAATTCTATATACAAGATGGGCACATCCATAGCACTTTATATCGCAAAGACACCGCGTGTAATGCAGTTTTACATCCAGAAAGTGCACATGCTAGCTCTACTATTAAAAATATTCCTTATGGGGAGATGGTACGTGTCAGACGTAATTGCAGTGAGGAATCTAATTTTGACATAAATCTCCAACAAGTCAAGAAAAGATTTCTGTCCAGGGGATACAAAAAAGAGATTGTGGAAAAGGCAGAAAAAAGAGCACGTGTACTAACTAGAGAGGCCACCTTAATATCAACAAAAAAAACAGAACAGGAGTACAAACAAGAATAGTGACAATAACATCAGGTTCGTGACCCAGTATACCTCACATAGCAGTGCAATTTTTAAGCTGCTGAAGAGGCATTGGAATCTCCTATGTGAGATACCCGGTCTACAGAAAGTGGTTCACATAAATCCATCAATCACATATAGGCGCGGGAAAACACTAAGGAATGAGTTATGCCCGAGTTACATCAGAAAAGGTAGTAACAATCAATCAACATGGTTACCACCTAAACCAGAAGGTTTCTTTACCTGTACAATGTGTAACATCTGTGAACTGGGGATCAATAGAATTAAGAACTTTTCATACAATGGCTCCCGAAACTATAACATCTACAATTTTATTAATTGTAATACTATGTTCGTTGTCTACGTGATTGGATGCCCTTGTG
This sequence comes from Triturus cristatus, assembly GCF_964204655.1. Lineage (NCBI taxonomy): Eukaryota > Metazoa > Chordata > Amphibia > Caudata > Salamandridae > Triturus > Triturus cristatus. Next base: position 682,714,919 of record NC_140587.1, read on the forward strand.
GAACCATTTACGTAGGCAGCACCAAACGTAGCTTAAAAATCAGAATTCAAGAACATAGGAGGGCTATACTCAAAAGTGACTCCAGATATCCTATGATGGAACATTTTGTTAACAAACATGAGGGTCTTGCCAATTTCTGGTTCCATGCTATTGAACATGTGAAAAGTGCAGAAAGAGGAGGTGATCGTGAACTGCAGCTAAGGCAATGTGAGGCAAAATGGATTTGCAGATTACGTAGTGCTATCCAAGGATTTAATAGTGATAATGAAATGCACTACTTTCTTGAAAATGACTAAAGCACAGAAATGAATGGTCAGGAATTTTTTGCAATGTTCAGGAATGGTGCAAAATGGAATATTTGTTTATCAGATATTGGCACAATTATGGAATGGATGTGACCAAATCGGTGGCTATAACCATCCCCAGTGATTTATTTTCCTTTTGTTTTCCATCATACTTTCTATCTCTGTTTCCTTATGAACACGTGGTGATGGACTATGAAACATGGGGTACATATTTTTAACATTTGTTCTTAATTCATACCTTCAGCACTCTCTCACACTTTGTCTGGTTCCATCATGTGTGACATAAGTCTGGATTCCTTATTTTGTTTATTCGTTTAGATCTACTTTTACTTTTAATTTATTATTTTTTGTTGATTTCACATGTGAATAGTAGTTGTGAAGCAACATTCCCATCATTCATGCTTGATGGGATATGACTAACTTTTCATGCGCCTACACATCTGAACCCCCTTCATGGTCACTAGTAACACCTGTCACGTGAATATGGCTTGCTCTCCCACGTTACATGCTCTCTTCCCCTCTTATTGCTACTCATTTTAAATGATCGGTCTAGTTAATTATCTTGTTGAATATGATATTCTTTCGTAGATATCCGTTTTGCAATATTGCAGTCAGATCTTTATGATTCTGTACATTTATTGCCAAATGCCTGTTTATTCTTTGAAATCCACCAGGATTCTACTAGAGATATTTGTGCTATCTTAATGCATAGAGTAATATCCAGCTCAGGTGGTACTTTCATTTGGAACACATTGCCCATTCTAAAATGGCGCCTTCGCGCTTTTTATATATGCAAATGAACATCTTTGTTCATTTCTCCGGTTTGTTTAAATGAACCACAACTCATTTGATATTATTTTTCAATTGATTTTTTGTTTTCGTGTTTTGGAGTGACATACCGCCAGTATCGTGTTTGTTTACAATTACTTACACAGTTTTATATGCTCGGAACATACTGCCCATTCCAAAATGGTGCTTCGTTTTTCTATATATGCACATGTACAGTCTTGCTCTCTTCTTCTTTTTTTCGTAATCTTAAAATGATTCACGACTGATGTGACATTATTTTTGCACTATTGTCCTTTGCGATTTTGATTTAATCGAGTTACATATCGTTAATACCGCACGCTTTCTTAGCTATTTATATACTTCTTAAATTTTAGAAGATAAATATTTTTAAATTTATTATGTTGCTCAAACATTCTTGGTAGATTAAAATACTGTTAATACTATTCTGCTGGTATGTTCTTAACCTCTTAATAATGGACGCCGACTTAGGTTTGGATCCTATGGACCACTACCCTGACTTACTTTCAATTGGATTGGTTGAATTCTGCTGAGGGGGCGGAGTCACGTATATTTATTTACAATGGCGGGCTGTTCACTCTGCAACGAGGAAGACGCCGTCGTATTGATTACTCTGTCGAGGTTATTGCCGGTGAGTTTACACGTGCAGGAATGCCGTTATGCCTGTGGGAACGGATTACAGCTTGTATTTGTAGCTGTTGGTTATTGTATGGTTATTGGCTGTTTTCAGGTGAGGGGGCGGAGTTACGTATTTTTATCCACCATGGCGGGCCGTTCTCTCTACAACGAGGAACTCGCCGTCGTACTGATTACTCTGTCCTGGCTATTGCCGGTTAGTTTATACGTTCATGAACATTATAATGCTTGTGGGAACGGACTACAGCTTGTACTTGTAGCTGTTGGTTATTGTTTGTCCTGCCGTTAGAAGTTTCGGTTTCGAAGTGATTACCTTTATGGTGCCGATTCTGGAGCTCATATTTGGAATATGTATTCATGCATATATTTGTAGTGTTATTTTTTGTGGCAATGGGCTGTCTATGTACAATACGGTGAAAATTGACTCAGACATGGTATTGATGATGATCAGCAATAGGGGCGCCTCACATGTTTTTTGAGTGTGCAACTGGTTGTTTGGGGCGAGCCCTGTTTACTCTTGCGCCTACTAGATGGAATTGTTCTCAGCGCTGTTGTGCGCACTTTATAAATTTTTCCGCTTTTAACCGGTTCATATGCTTTGTAATTACTGTTTGACATGCTTTTACGTTGTTATACGGACACCATATAGTGAATGTACTTAGAGAGATTTTATGTAGATAATTTAGAGGGATTATATGTAGTTAAATTATAGTTACATTAGCATTTTCACTTTGTTATGGACCGCCAGTTATCAAAAATTGGGTCATTATGCTTCTTTACAGAAACTTGAAGTACTTGACTTCGTGGATATTATAAGATTTGTCCTCTCACAGAAAATACATACTGATTTAAGGTATGCTCACCTTTTTGGATTGGACTGCTCTTTTTCTTCTTTTTCCAAACACTCACAATATTTTGTATTTATCTTTTATCTTTTTTCCTTTATTTCTTTGTTTTCTTGTTATATTTTCAAAAAAATGTTTGTCATTATTCATAAATATTTTCTGACTTCCCCCTTTTTTTTGATGCTCATAAAACCTGATGAGGTTTAATTATTTGGTGTTTAGGAAAACCTAACAGGCTGATAATTCTCTAATAGCCTAAAAAAACCCAATCAATTCTCGTTTCCCCCAAAAAACTTTGTTTGTATAAATGTTTTTATCGTGATGTAAATGTGTCCAATGTCGATTGGTGCAATTCCATGGGCACTTTTTAATGTTGTTGAAAATCTGTCTTGTTTGTATGATTTTCATACTATATGGTTATTTGTTCATGTTGTAAGTCCTGTGTCTTATGATTTATTGGTAATATTTATGTTGTTTTATCATGTTACAGCCCTGATGAAGTTCCCCTTGAGGGAATGAAACGCGTTGGCTGACCAATCTTTTTACCTACAAAATCTAAATGAAAATTAAAGTGGACACTTAGTTTAAAGAACTTTTCGGACTTTCTTATTCGTGCACCCCCATTTCTCATTTTCTATTAACCACAGACCTATTCTCTTTCAGGAAGAACTTAAAAACCTGGCTTTTTAATAACTGATGGGTCATTTACGCACATTTTCCACCCGCTTTCACGCGTCAGGACACTCTAGTCTGTGTAGCTGCACATTTTATTAAATACACTTTTTAATTTCATTAGGTCCCTGACAGTGCAAAGGAACACTCGTCCAAATTCTAAGGGCCTTATTTATGAGGCCTTGCTTCACTTTTATGCTGCCGGTGCGTCACTTTTTGTGACGCACCGGCAGCGTGATTAATGTGCCATGTTGCGCCCTATTTACAAAGTGTCGCATCTAGGCGGATGCGTCACTTTGTAAACATCTGCACCACATTATACCTACACCAGGTATAATGTATGCTGGGTGGGTGTTGCCCCGCAAAAAGCCTTGTAGAAATCTATGAGAACTCAGTGCGCCACTTCTAGGATGCCATTACGTCAATATCTTACACCTGCCTCACAGCAGGCGTAAGACTGATGCAGGTCCTTTCACATGGGGCTTGCCCCATGTGAAAGGACACATTGCTGGAGTTGCGTCTATTTTCAGACACACCCCAGCAATGCATCACTTTTGCGCTTACAGATACGTCAGAAATACTGACGTATCTGCAACTCCTTGCAACATGATGCATCATACAGTAAATATGATGCATCCATCATGTCGCAAGGAGGGCGCACTAAGAAGTCACACATCCCTGTTTTCACACAGCGATGTATCACTTCTCATAAATAAGGCCCTAAATGTGTTTACATCGAATATTCAGGGATAGTTATGTGAGTTTTCAATATTATAACACAGCAGCAGCTCACCAATATTACTGCAAATAATCTTTGCGACGCCCTCCCATTTCTTATATGTTAGGCCTTGTTTTGATGTAAAAGAAACTTTTTTATGTATATTGCCTGAAACATAAACAAAACATTTCTCTGCAAAATGGCTGTACTAGACTAGACTCTCACACATCGGGTACATAAAAAAATAAATTAAATGAGAACAGTCTTTAAAACAATCTGTTTAAGAAATATTCAAGGTCATTAATGCAAAACACCGGAGAACGGAGCTGACTCTGTCAGGGGGGCCCCCTGAAAGGCTGGGGCCCTGGGCCAGAGCCCACTTTGCCCATGCATTAAAACGTCTCTGCTACTAGGGCCTAATATTTGTCTCAAGCGCACGATGCACTACCAACCACAGGCACTAACAGGGCAGCTGACTTTCACTGCTGACTTCACCCAATGCCAGTATAGGTTCCTCCCACAGACATGTTAGGTATATATGGGGCTTATTTACAAGCCCCTTGCGCCACCGGTGTGTCACTTTCTATGATGCACCGGTGGTGCATTTTGCTGCCACATATTTACAAGGACACAAAAAACCACCCTGCGTGGCTTTTCCTGTCTTTGGTAATACGGCCCCTTTACACGCAGCCCTTTGCGTGAAAAGATAGTTACATGGGTGTTGCTGTGGGTGTTCCCACGCAACACCCATGGGATCTGACACATTTCCAGATTTACAAGAAATCATTAACCTAGGAATGTGTCTGAATGCTATGCCTCCCCAGAAGAGGCGTAGGGAAGCGCAACAAGGAGAAATGTATTCATTTCTCCTCTTAGTTTCCTCTTTCTATGCGTGCTGCTTTCTACAGCACACATAGAACGAGAAAATCACCTTTTGTGCTGGTTTATGTGTAAGAAGGTGTCCCTTCCTACACATAAACAATCATAAAAAAATGAAGTTTTGCAACTTGTAAGTGTTCTAATGCAGCAAACATAGAAGTTGAAAAACACAATTTCAGAAAGTGTATGTGCAGGAAGGGACTGCTTCCTGCACATCAACAATCATCCCCGTGACACATGCATCCTTGCACCATGGTGGAGAGCAAAGCGATCCGTCATATCGTTGTAGATATGATCCATCCCTGTGCATTGGAAATAACACAGGGAGGCACAGCCAAATAGCTTGCAGCATTGCGTTGCATTATCTCTTTGTAAATAAGGCCCCTAATGTACATTACTCAGACTTTCTTACCAGGTGGACTCTACAGTAATCATCAAAACCACAATACGTCCCGTGAATCACATAAGTATAACAATTTGCACTCTTTAGCTGTCAGTGGGAAAATATGTGCTTGACTTAAGCATGCAGATCAGGATTTCCTTCAGTAGGTCGTCAAACATTTCTGCATAATTCTGCCACATATTGCACACATCTCGGTTTTTGTGCAGTGAAATTTCCCTTCCTACACAGAAACATCCTTGTCTGAAAACCAGGCCCCCTTGCACCATGACGCATGGCTGTCTGCGTTGGTCCTCGGCATCACATAGTGCACCAGCAATGTATGGTGCATTCCTGCCCTCTTCATTTGACACAGCCCAGTATAGAAATCTTTCTTGCTGTGTTGGGGTGCTTCAATGAATGATAAGTCTGGCCCTTGGGCACAACTACCCAGAGGCATTGCCTAGCACTCACATTGTGGCATACACAGCCTCTCAGCTCCTTCATGTTTCATCACAGCTGAATATAGCTTGTTTGTGTATTTATTTATTCATTTAGGATCAAGGGGAAGTCCATGGTGCTTGATTGGCACAGAAAAAATGTAGGTGAAAACTTATATATGGTTTTCTTGTTTATTACTTGTTTCTGAGTGAACTAAGAATCCTTCTAGTTGCCATTTATTAGTTGCCACTCACTTTCTAAGCATCACTTGGACAATTTGATTTTATCTTATCTCATAAGTTCGTGGCACTATTCCATATGGAAACTTGGCTTCATAAGTTGTCTGCTGCTGATTTAACTGCTGACGTCCCATTCATTTACCGTTGCTGTGGCCAAAAGAATACGAAGAATCCTTCTAGTTGCTACTAATTAATTGCCACTCAGTTTCTAAGTGTCACTTGGACATATTTGATTTTATCTTATCTCATACGTCCATGGCACTATTCCATAAGGGAACTTTACATCTGCTGCTAATATATCTGCTGCTGTCCCATTCAGTTACCGTTGCTGTGGCCAGAAGAGCAATTTTAATCCAAGATTTCGTAGATTGCTACAATGATCTCAATTAATCTCTTACCTTCTGTGAGGTACTCATATTTGCAATGAAATGCTTCTCTACCTTCTACCTATCAGGTGTTGTGGTCTACAGATCCCTGGACCTAAATGTAATCTCACTAATTAACTCCTTGCCTCTTTTATTCTAAAATCCATCTCCTATCTCCTATTAGGTTCCTTGAATTTACACTTTGATTCCTCTCTCTCAATTTTGATGTGACTAGGTAGAATCCTTAGGCTTGCTCCTACATCTAACAGTCTCACACATTCCTGAGTCCACCTATTGGATTACATCTTTTCTAATCATGACTCAGTTAGTGCCCGACTCTTCTTTCCTGCACATTTGGTCATATCATTCTGCAGTTCCTTCATGATTCTTCATCAGTCTTTATGCAAGGATATATCCCGCTCTACTTCACATCCTTTTGACAACATGGTCTAAGGTCCCTGCCAGTATCCTCAATGATGTACTGCCCACACTCCCCTCCTCTCTTCAGACAAGAGTGTTGCTGCTGACTCGGTCATCTGCTGGTTGGATTAAGGTTTAACTTAGTTAGCTTTGGTCAAAGCTTTTGCCTACTACACATCCGTTCTGCTGCGCCATGTTATATGGAGGAGCTCTCCATCATTACAAGAGACTACCAAGGACTGGAACACAATAGGTATAGCTTATTTGAGTCTGTAGCAAAATCAGATATAAAACTGCTAATAAAAAATATAACTGTCTGGTCTGGTGCCAAGTATTACTCAAATAAAATTGAGCTGTCCATTAGTGCCTTGAGAGAGATTTTCTCCATTGAGATAGAACTGCTCTGCCCCCTTACTGCAGTAGTTTCATCAAACCTTCGAATAAACTCTGCTCAAACTTCTCTGATGTATTTATTCAGAACACTGCTAACATCCAACTTCATTTCAAGCCTCAGCCTGATTTTGATGCTACCATATTTTCTTGTGTGTATCTTTCACCTTCAAGAGCTCTTGTTCCGTCTTTCCACCTTCTGTTCTCTTCCTGTGGAGAAAGTGGTAGGCACCACCACTAAGTCTGGTTCTCCCTTTGATCCCCCTCATCCCCCATTCCCTTCTCTGATAGCAGAGATCACTGGTCCTGCCTGGCGAGCCATTGTAATCTATCCATTACTACATCAGCAGCTCTTGATGCGTGGAAACAGCTCATTTTGTACCACTGCGCTAAACGAAAAAACAATGCAGACTCATCAGTATTGTCCCAATATCTTTTCTTCCTCTTCCGGGAAAGATCCTAGAAAACTTTATCAACAGACAATATTTATCTTTGTCAGAGACCAATAATCGTATGAAAGGATCTCAATCTCCAAGGTATGGAGATGTCTCTTATCACTATCATGGATGCTTTGCAAATGATGCTCGACAGAGATCACTCTTCAAAATGTTGTAGAACAGTGAATGGTGACCCTCTTCACTAACAGATCACAATTGATAAGTCTGGGTTCCACTACAGAAATTTTAACAAGGAACCCTCGGTCGATGTCTCTCTTGACCTGCTGAGAAGTGTAAAGGGGAGAAACAACGCATCACAACAATTAACTTTCCAGTACTAACCAGGACTCAGAGATCACAGACTCCAACTTCAGTTTAGGGGGTTTATTACAAAGCCAAAAACAACTGAATATACAAGCACCTCAAGACGAGGTTGTAAAAATACATAAGAACTAATACAAAGCCGAACTTCCAGATGCGTCTGCTCCGATGCTTCTTGAAGAGAATAAACAACTCTAAAAATAAAACACAAGCAAGGACTGCTCCAACATTTAAATCAGACTTCATCTGTGGCTGAAAAGTAAAAAGCATTAGGCTGTCCCTACACTATGTCTAAGGTGACATCCCTACTTAGTATTGCTCTGACAAAATCAGTCAAAAGGTGTCAGCTTGTGAAGACTTCCTAAGAAGCACATTCACAATGTAAGTGAAATGACTAGAGCAACAGAGCTCGTTCTAATATACTCTTCCCAGATCAATCTTCCAAGCCCTTCTCCTGACTCATCCTGTCTCCTTCTGCTTCTCTTGCCTCGGGGCACTTTCCCAAATACAAAACACAAAAATATAGAACACACCACAGATCACCTCTTACTAACGGACACCTCTCCTAGGTAGTTTTCCACCGCCTTCTCCATGTGTATTCCGTTGAGCATGGTTCCCAGGCCTCCTCAGCGAGAAAGAACACCGGCTCCCAATGATCCATCTTCTGTTTACAGAGTAACACTTCTCCTTCATGCCTAACTCCTAAAACAAAAGGCGTTAGTTCTAACTAACAAGGGCAGCTTCTTCCACCTGCAACTGAAACGTGAGAACAGAACATTTCTCCGTGCACATGAAATTAGCTACTTCTTCGAAATGCAAGAGCTTACCAGGGAAATTACATTTCCAGGCCTACACAATTCGGCTAACATAAAAACAAGACGAATAGGCCTTTCATAACACAACGTGAGAATTCATTTAGGCCTTTACACATCAGGGTTTACACACATGTTAGCAATGCTGTTTGCTGCAAACATCGACAATCATTACATGTTAAGCTTAGCTCATTATTACTTCATGTAATCTCCATCTTGGTACACGTTTAAATCCGAAATACATTTCACTACACATGAGCTTTTCTTTAGGCAACTGCAATATACCAAAGGTTACAATTGTAATATAAACAGCATTTCATTTCTCTTTGCGTAACACAAAATACTTTTCTATTACTTCACTTGCACATTTTGTTATTACAATGCGATTCTACCAATCAAGATTAATACAACACAAGAATATATGCGGATGCGGAATATTCGTGATTATGATGCACCCCTACAATTTTAGAGCACCATCGCCCTCTGATGACAAGTGTCATCCCAACAAATCACACTTTCTGGAGAAAGAACCAATCTAAACAGAACTTGTAGCCATCCTTCCCTGTCGGAACTTCTCTAGGCTCTTCACATTTTCGTAGTGACTGTCCTGCAGTCTTTCCATCCTTCGCTCTTGCTCTCTAAGAGATCTTTCAACTCTATTTGCCTTATGCCACTTATAAATCCTCACTAGTCCCCGCAACAGAATCACTCAACCCACCACTATAATGATAGGTTTCAAGATGTACCCAAGAATTTCCCTTTCCTAGGGACGCAAACCAACTCCCTACCTTACCAAATCCTTTTGCCACCTTGTCCCAAATTCCTTCTGTGGCTAAATCATGCACTTCATGATGTATCTCAGTAATGTTGCTTATATACCTCTTCAGATCTTTACTGTTGTCAGGTATATAAGTGCAGCACTGTTGGACCTTCAGCATTTTACAGACTCCACCCTCTTTTGCCAGTAAAACGTCCAAAGCAAGACAATTCTGTATCACCATAGCCCTTATTGACACCATCTCTCCATCTCTCCATCTACAAGCAACAAGGACTGAGCTGTATTTGTTGATAACTTTTCCACAATGGTTGACAGCTTTCTAATCTTGACATCATTCAATGCCACTCCCAGACTTGGTATGAGTGCTCCAAAAACATCTCCTCCAATTTCTCCTGCACTTGCACCTCACCTCCTTCTTGGATGTTATCCGCTCTCCAAATGGTTCAAATCCTCCACATGATAAATCTTGGGAAATACCACTGCCACATAACATGTACCATACCAATTCAATGGCAATCGCACGTAGGCATTCTTCCCACATACAAAGTACACATTTGGCACCACTTGTATTGCATCTTGCAAAACTTTCTTTGCTGCGGCCTCAATGGTGAAAGTATGATCATATACACTTTCTCACACAAAGACCTTATCATAGTATGTTTGTACTTGTATCACACACAATTTCCCTCTTTGCTCAAAATCCAACGCAATTGGACCACTACTCCCTTTTGCCTTGTGGGCTAACTCCTCCTTGGTCCACTCAACTTTACCTCCCTTGTTGTAACTGTTTCCTATTAGTTGTCTATGTCTATCTTCTACTTGATCTATAAACTTCTTTTCTATATCCGTTAGTGAACATGTAAGGTTGTGTCGATGTGCATAAGCTGTATCTAGAGTTACAGTAGGTATGAAATACTTTCCTACTCTATCTTCCTGCTTATAATAATCATACTTATTCAAATCCTTATAAGCTTGAACCTCTGAAAGCACTATGTCATAATTGGAAAAATAATATTCATAATGACCCTTGTCATAAAACATACTAAGCAACAAATACAATACGTCAAAGGGAGATGATGGTATTAGATACCTTCCTCCACAGACGCAGGCAATTGCATACACACATAACAGTCTCTCACATCCATCGTGTTCACATACTCATATAGCAGCTTCGCATAGGCATTAAGCGTATAATCACCTCTAGACAAATCTACATGCAACATACGACTAGTTTGAACTAGCATAGCTTTTTTAGCTCCTACGATACCCTTTTTTGTGCTAGAAGTGGTAGGTGTGGACGTCCCTTGTACCCCCACTTCCCCAACTTCTGCATTGTGTGAAATGATTATAGATACAACGACAACTACTATTATTGCTACTATCACTTCTACAATAAATGTACCTATCACAGACACTTAGACCTATGGTTTGCACTTCCAGATTCCCTTATTAACTTGTCAATTCAGCTCAACAAGAGGATACACAAGAGTCTCTTTTTCCTCCTCAGATTGCTGCCCAAACAGTTCAAACAAAGTTCCTTAAAATCCTGGAAATTCTTTCACAGTTCAGTTCCTCTGTTATTATTTACACAGTCCAAAGAGATTTCCCTAGCCCTCTTTCTTCTGCTACAGGAAACCCCAAATGTATTCTTCTTCCACTTGGACCTTGATTATCTTCTTTGAGACATTTATTTACAGTTCACAGTTCATTCACAGTCTCTCATAAGCTCAGAGCCAATTTCGATTAACACACGCTGCAATATTCCATGACGAACAGCCGCGATCTCCTGGGCTGGTGGCTGATATCCAAAAGTCAGAAAAAACAATTCCTGAAGAATCAGAATCCACGCTTTGCTCAAAACTGAAGGTCTCGGGATGGTTAGTGTCAGCGCCCCCTCTATTTCCAATCCAGGAACTATCAATCCCACATCGATTTTCATCTTGGCCATTCTGCTGGTCACCTGTGAAGACCTCAGTCTCCCGGTCCTCACCACTCCCGGCATCTGTTACCAGGTAAGTCCACTCTGGGGCAGTGTATTTTTGACAAGGCACTTTTACTCTTCTCGGCCTCCTTGGACCCTCCTGAGCTTGCTCTACCTCACTCAGCTCAGATTCAGAAGTCTCTGACACAGGAGCAAGATCTCTCTCAGGAGCCAGTCTCAGATTCAGCCTTCTTTGTCTCTCAGGCCACGATTCCCTGCAGTGTCATCTTTTCTTCTCTGCCCAAACACCTTGCACACCAGTTACTTTAGCTGAGTCTGACACTATACCATTTGCAAGGTTACCTTCTCCCTCAGAGTCAATACCTGGGTCTTGTGTAGCGTAACCCTCCTCAGCTTGCTCTGGTGGACCAGCTTTGTCAGCAACCCCCACAGCTTGGCTTGCCCTCTACGAGAGGAGCTGTTTCTTCCAGGGGTTCTGAAACTCTGCGAGTATGGGAAGCATGTATCCAGTTCGGCAAACCAACAGTACCCAACCATTCCTAGAAACATCCTGACTTTCTTCTGAGTGGTGGGCACAGTCATTTTCATAATCGCCTCAATTCGATCTGATGACACTTTACTTTTGCCTTTCTATATTCGATGAGCCAAATACTGAACCTCAGTCAAACAGTACTGTAACTTGTTCGGGGACACCATGTGTCCATTCTCCACTAGATGGTTCAGTAACGCTACAGTACCAATCCTAGAAGCATCCTCTGTCTCAGAGGCAAATAAAAGATCATCAATGTATGAGCAAGAACTGAATTCTATGGCAATATGCGACTCTCAGGATTCCTTTTCAAAAGCTGATTAAAGATTGATGGACTCTCAGTATACCCTTGAGGGATACGACACCATGTTAACACATGATCTTCCAGCTGGAAAGCAAATAAATATTGGCTCTCCTCATGCAATGGTATCAAAAAGAATGCTTGACACAAATCAATCACTGTGAACCATTCAGCCTCACATGGGATCTGAAACAATATCACTGATGGATTTGGTACCACAGGACAACATGGAACCACAAACATATGGACCTTGCACAGATCCTGCACAATCCTATACTTCCCACTCGGTTTCTGCAATCCCATGATTGGTGAGTTGCATGGACTCCCCATAATTTCCCTCAGAATTCTCTGTTCGATCATGGACTCAATCACAAGCTTAATTCCTGCAACTGTCTCCGGTGACAGATTATACTGAGGTGTTCTCGGAAACTCAGCATTGGGTTTGACTTGGATCTTGACTGGCTCAACTCCCTTGATCAGTCCTGTCTCTTCTCCTGTGTAATCCCATACATCCAGAGAGACAGAGTCCCTCAGATCGAGGGGGAGTACTTCAACTGTTAACATGGGAAATTCATCTATACACAGATTCTGATTTACCACCTTAAATGCAGCATCAAAATCCCTAGTCTGCAGTTCTACTCCCTTGGGTGTACAGTAGATGGCAATTCAGTTTACTGTTCCTTTGTTTGGTTAAAATGCTGTTGCTTACTGTACTTCAGATGTACCGTATGGCTAGCTCGTAAGTCTTCTGGCCGCTATATCAAAGTACGTTGTTAGTCTGCAATTTTGCTGGATCTCTTCAGTTTTAAAGCACAGCTTCACAGCCTGCCTGCAGCTTGTAATGCCCTTTTGGTTCCATAATACTCGGAGTAAGGCGCGCCTTATGTCCATCAGGTTTGGGCAGATGCAAAATATATGTATTAGGTCCTCTTTTCCTGTACTACAAAGACGGCAACGTTTTTCAATATCAAACAAGTTATTCAGATCAACCTACTGCACTTTTGAAATTTTGACAAACTGATCAACTTGTTTGTACCACTCAACAGGTTTTTCCCTCAGCCGAGGAAAATCATTGGTAAACGCTGCCAAATCACCTGTACTATAAGGCACATCCACATACCCTCCACTTGGTACCTCTCGCAATGGAAAAGCCTCTACTCTTACTGTTCCTCCTCCCGGAGGTGGTGTTTCTCCTATGCTCTTCCTAGTACTCTTCTTTGACTACCTTTCCTCCCATTTGTCAAGCATGCTCCAGGCACGTATCCCTACAATCAATTCTCCAATGTGCGTTTTCAAACCTATAACTCTTTTCTCTTCTAGATCCTGATCACTGAAGTTTAACCTCTGGTTTCCCTGTAACATTTTCGTCTTAGACAAATCTACATCATACCTCTGTGCCAACTCAGCCAATTTCTCATGTGCTCTCTCCGCCTTGGGAGTCACATCCTTCGCCACAAACAGCAACTCATCTGACTCATAGAGTTCGATCCTTTCCAAAGGTAAATTCCCACTGATTATCTCCTCCACTTCTGCCTTTAATCTCACCACATCCAACAACACACTACTCGACTCTCCACTCTCACTACTCTGGTCTTCCCGCTGATTCCCTTCCACTAAACTCCGTGGGACAGATTGACTCCCCCAAAACTCTCTGACCATTTTCCCCTCCCGCCATCCTTCCAGTAGGGCCTCTCACTGGGGCTTACCACATCCTCAGGTCAGAACGCGAATCGGCCAAGGACCCTGTCCTCACTGCTCTCTGTTCCACCTGTCCCCTAGAGGAATCCGCTGTGGCTGGCAATGGCGTACTCACTTCTATGGGCCTCGAAGGGTGACCACTTCCACTCACTGTCCCATTCATTCCCTCCGGAACCAGTACCCTCTCCCATTACTGACCGTACCAGGCTTCCATTTCCTGCCTGATCTGGATCGCATACTGACACTATGGGATCAATGATGATCGGCACTGTAATAGCTTCCGGCAGCCTGGTAACTGTGTTATCTTCATTTGCCTTCATTCCCCTCAGTGGTTGTGTCCCCATTCTCTCTGTTCCCGCTGAATTCCTTCCTCTTACTCCCACAGTAGAATTTGTCTGCGGCTCCCCAGTTTCCCCTGTAAGAGCTCTCATTCCTCCTTCTGAATCTGGGTTATATGGAGATGGACGCTCTGCCAACATCCTCTCCAGAAGACTGTCAGCTGTGTTGCTATCATCTTCCTCTTCCCTTCTCTTTTGGGCATGTCTTACCTTTACTAACAAAGGAAATAATCTATCTCCCTCAATGGTGTCTACCCTCCATCTTTTCGTCAATGCATCCCACGTGCATTCTGAAATGCCCTGATTGACTTCTTTACTCTTCCCTGACTCCGATCTCTTTTTCTTGCATGCGCTGCTCCTATCCATGCAACCAGTGCCTCAAATTGAGTTGGTCTAGGCAGGGGTCGTAATGCACCCATCACTGACTTAAAGTGGTACAACACATCAAATCTGAATGAACCATAATGTGGGAGAGACAAATCTCTCTCCTTTTCAGTCATCTTTTGCCAATTCTGAAGCCAAAGTATAGTATGGAGCCCTACGTTCGTAGCCATATAATGAACTGGGGTGTCCTCAAACGATGCTTCTTCCCCCACTCGAGTTACCACTCCTCTATCTCCTCTAAAAAGATCCTGCAATACCTTAAAACATTTCATGATGAAATCAACTCTTTTACCCACAGTGTTTTCGTTTACTTCCTGGTGTCAATCCACCAATACCAGTGCAGCTTTACGCTAACCGACCTATCACAGCGTGGCACACTTCGATGTCACTCTTCCTCCTCTCTCAGCAGTTCCCCTCATTCACAATTCGTCTCGAACACTCACACGTCTCACTCATACAGCAAGTAACTGTCTGTCCACCAAACGACCGGACAATCACTTGATCGACTGTCTGTCCACCATACGGCTCTGGGTGTCTTATACACCACAATCTATCTATCCCGGGATCTTAGGCTACTCATCGAGCCTGACATCAAGAAATCACATGGACCGCGCGCGCTCACAGTCCGAAACCACAATCACTCAACTCTCATTCCAACTTTGCAAGATATCACAAGATCAAATCATCACCACAATCTAACAACATCCCTATTTATACTCACTCCTCTGTGAACTGCTGCCTCCGCTGCACTGTCACTCTCCGTCGGTCTCCACCAAACACCACCGTTCTGCTCTCTTGATCTTCTGGGCCACCATCTCTTGGGCTCTTTTCCTAACCTTTCCCTACCTTCTCCCCTTACTACAGAGATAACTGTCCTCTCGCTACCAATTGATAAGGCTGGGTTCCACTACATAATTTTTAACAAGGAACCCTAAGTCGATGTCTCTTTTTACCTGCTGAGAAGTGTAAAGGGGAGAAACAACGCATCACAACAATTAACTTTCCAGTACTAACCAGGACTCAGAGATCACAAACTCCAACTTCAGTTTAGGGGGTTTATTACAAAGCCAAAAACAACTGAATATACAAGCACCTCAAGACGAGGTTGTAAAAATACATAAGAACTAATACAAAGCCACACCTATGGATGAGTCTGCTCCGATGGATCATGCAGAGAATAAACAACCCTAAAAATAAAACACAAGCAAGGACTGCTCCAATATTTAAGTCAGACTTCATCTGTGGCTGAAAAGTAAAAAGAATTAGACTGTCCTTACACTATCTCTAAGGTGACATCCCTACTTAGCATTTCTCTGACAAAATCAGTCAAAAGGTGTCAGCTTGTGAAGACTTCCTAAGAAGCACATTCACAATGTAAGTCAAATGACTAGAGCAACAGAGCTTGTTCTAAGATAGTCTTCCCAGATCAATCTTCTAACCCCTTCTCCTGACTCATCCTGTCTCCTTCTGCCTCTCTACCCTCGGGGCACTTTCCTTAATACAAAACAAAAATGTAGAAGACACCCACAGATCACCTCATACTAACGGACACCTCTCCTAGGTAGTTTTCCACCGCCTTCTCCATGTGTATTCCGTTGTCCTTGGTTCTCAGGCCTCCACAGCGAGAAAGAACACCGACTCCCGATTATCGACCTTCTGTTTACAAAGTAACACTTCTCCTTCATGCCTAAATCCTAAAACAAAAGGTGTTAGTTCTAATTAACAAGGGCAGCTTCTTCCACCTGTAACTGAAACGTGAGAACAGAACATTTCTGCGTGCACATGAAATTCGCTGACTACTTCTAAATGTGAGAGCTTACTAAGGAAATTACATTCCGAGGCCTACACAATTCGGCTAACATAAGAACAAGGCGAATAGGCCTTTCATAGCACATGTGAGCATTCATTTAGGCCTTTACACATCAGGGTTTACACACATGTTAATAATGCTGCTTGCTGCAAACATCTACAATCATTACATGTTAAGCATATCTCATTATTTCTTCGTGCAATCTCCATCTTGGTGCACGTTTAAATCAGAAATGCAGTTCACTACACACAAGCTATTCGTTAGAAAACTGTAATATACCAAAGGTTACAATTTCAATATAAACAGCATTTCATTTCTGTTTGCGTAACACAAAATACTTTTTTATTTCTTCACTTGCACATTTTGTTATTACAATGCGATTCTACCAATCAAGATTAATACAACACAAGAATATATGCGGGTGCGGACTATCCGTGATTATGATGCACCCCTACGATTTTAGAGCACCATCACACTCCATCACAATCAATTCATCTTTCTGCCTTAAAATGTAGTTCTATATGTAATTATAAACCTCTTTGCTGTGGGGACATGCAGGGTTCTTCCTTCAGGCGTACACTTTTTTACATTTACTTTTTCACTTTCGCTTTCATGAAACTATCCTTTGGCTTAAATCTTGCAACTTACACAGATCATTGTGTCCATCTCACACAAACTGGTCGCAGCTCATCTGAAGTTCTGTTCCTGCATGAGCACTATTGTTCACTGGATTAACTTGACAGCTGACTAAGACTTAACACTGACTAATCAGTGATCCGCAACTTCGACAAACAAACCAACATTTTGTCTTCCTCCAGGTGGTCAAATGTTGGCTTTCCTTCCTTCTAGGCCAGAAATCTGGGAGTTATGTTTTTTAACAGAATGTTTAATTCTCTAGGCAGAATACTCAGGTTGCTGTTACCTGCAGCGCATGTTGAGAAAGATCTTTCTGCCTTGGAATGCTCGATAGACCACAGTCCATGCCCTCATCACCTCTCGCCTGTAATCTCCCTACATGTGCCTCTGTATGCGCTCATCTGAAAGTTCTGCATTTATTATTTGTCTAAAAAAGGTGCCAGCTCAAAGTTTTATGCTTTTTTACTGAGCTATTCACATGGCCAGCCTTATTTATCTGAAATCCAAATCTTCTGACTACCCCCAGCTTGTGACCTGAGATAATCTATTGCCTCCTTTCTCGAGGTCTCCCATTACAAGAATAAGTGACAGAGCTTTCTAAATTGTTGCTGCTAAACTAGATTCACCTGCCTCCATCTCTTAAGGACATTTCATCCTGGCAGTGTTCATAAAAAAGCCTAAAACCTGGCTCTTTCCCTGACATTCCCCTCCAGTTTTGGTTATTCAGCCTCCCTAGCACCAGGACACCCTTTTTGGATGTTTGCCCTTCAATAATGACTACTACTAGTAATAATACCAATAACTATTTGTTGACTAGTCAAGTTTGCGGCAGTGATTTCCAAACTGGAGTAGCCCATATTCGGAGCACATGTCCAAATGGAGGCTCTTCGACGGTAGTAACCCTTACACTTGACAGGTTCTTGCTCTCCATTTTCAATAGTTAACTACTGAAATTCCAGAGAGGGCTTGTTCATTGTTCTTAAATGCTGCATGAAACACTCACCTTTGAAGAAGATGCATATCTCTGCTGGGAGGCAGGACATACACAGTTGGTATATAATATTCATGATATACAGTGTTGAATCACTAAAGCTGTCCGTGATGCATGCAACTGTGCTCTCCTCTTCCACTACCACTACTTGTCAGCTCCATGGCTAAATCACATCAGTTGTGTGCCATGTTGCAACATCACTGCACAATGGAGTTTGCTATTTTAATTCTTCAGAACAAGTTAGGGGAATGTAGACAACAAAACCGACTTGACAGATAACAGATCTTAGCCTCTGTTTTTCATGTACACCTGCTTAGAACCTACACTTTGACACAGTGTATGAGAAAACATTTATGTTGGAGCCTCGTAGACAGGCATTACTCACAGTAGTCAGATAGTTTTGCTCCCACCCAATTCTCCCATGAGGACCAAAACCCAGATTGATTACGATTTTGCATAGGGGTTGCATCACTTTTGTGGTGCAGCCCTGATGAAAAATCAGTTTTGGCATCTACTGAGGCATGCAAATCTGATTTGTGTTGCTTTGCGTGGTATAGTGAATACAAAGTAACGGAACACAGCGCATAGTGCTGCCTTGCATTACTTTGCGTTGGGCAGGGGTCACATTGGTAGGGCATGGGCATTTCTGTGCAACCAGCCAATTAATTTTAACACAAACTGTGATTTACAAAGACTTGCGAGCACGCGTTTGCATCAAAATGGTGCGTATACCAAATAAAGGCGTAACAAGTAGAAATATATTGATTCCTCCTCGCTATTTCCCTTTTTCCTTGTTGTGCTGGACTGAACATCACACATAGAAAGAGGAGTATGCCTCTAAGAATTGGTATTGTGCAGGAAGGTATCCCTTTCCACACAAAAACAATTCTGTACGCAATGCAAGCAGCCTTGCACCATGGTGCACCAGTGCTACTAGAGAGCCACGTGTGCACCATGTCTTAGGAGTTATGGTGCAGTTCTGCTCTCTCCCTTTCACTCAATGCTTCAGCTTCCCTTGCTGCATTGCATTTTGTGAATCTTAATAAATATCCTCCAAAGTATCCCGGGCTTGTCATTAAAGTATTTATGCCGAACCTGAGCACTGGCAAACACAAGTCACAAGGTAAGCACAGCATCTAATCCAGCTATGGTCTTTACTGTGAACACCACTGATAGTCCTACTTAAACTATGGAGCATGCCACAAGATAAGGTTGGCCTGCTGTAGAGGGAAAGTTGACTGTCACAACAATGTTAATTACCCATCCTAAAGGGCAGGTAGACTGTATTAACATTCTTCTTCATCTTCGGTTGTAGATGCTGAAATCAGAGAAAGTTAGATCACATCTTATAATCTACATATGGGTAAACCTAGGCAAAGGTATAACAGATTTCATTCACATGTGCATATTTTCAATACAGCACAAATTCCACAGTGGTAGCTCTGCCTACTGAAATTCACAATTGAAATATCACCTCTATTACGTGCTTTGAAAAGTAATCGAAAATATAATACTATAAAAAAATCATTACAAAAAGATCTGACTGTAACCAATTGCTATCTCTTATATTGGAACTGTCAAGGGTGCAGTGCCTGCATGATTTAAATAATGCCAGGTGTAAAACTAATATGTGTGTCATATGACCCATATGTCCCATCACCCATACTTGTTGCAAAACATGTGGAAAAATAAGTGGGATAGCAGATGCAGTAGTAGTACTGCTATAACACTTTAAAGCATTTATGTGCAGAGCCCCAGCTTCCCAAAATAGTCTACCTGTAACCAGCGGCCGCTGGCAATTAGAAAGAGCGAGGGGCGGCAAATGTGTGGTGGATGGGTGCATGCATGCAATGTGAGTGATGACTGTAAATAAAAAGCAACAGCCACTTGATTTGATTACTGAGCGACGTCCTCGCTCCGGTCCGTGTTCTGCTCTTTCTCCTGCAGGTTCCGCAGGCTCTAGCAAATTCCGATAATCAATCCTTATGCTGCTCTCATGTTGGTACCCAGCATGAGATGAGCGCTAGGATTGGAGTGGGCGACCTCTCCCAGTGCTCTCAAGAGCAATGGAGGCCTGTGCTTTCTCTAATCCAGCTGTCTAAGACAGCTGAGTTACAGAGGTTTCAAATGTAGATATCTGGCTGGCCCTCGCAAGACTGCTGGCCAAAGAGACATGTTCACTTTAAATCTAAGTTCACAGCCAGCCCACCACTCCACCCCACTGGAGCATTGCCTCTGCCCCATCCTAACACTCGGTTCGGGACGGGTTGGTGAAAAATAAAATGGTAATAAATTAACTTTATTAACATTTAATTTTTCATTTCTGGGGGCATTTGAGTCAGTGGGGCGACGCTCCTCTGCTCTAATGGAGGAGCTGCTCCTGCTTGTAGCACAAGGAAATTGCAATACGTGATGACATAATCCAATACACTTAGAAACTGCATGCAAGGGGCAGCCTAAAGCTGTATCTGAACACAGCCAGGAGCCCGAATCACAATGAAGACAGAGCAGAGTTTAGTCCTGCAGTTACCTTCCAAAATTCAGCGCATGGGATGTAAATTATTCATCCGTACTGCTGCTTTCCTTTTTGCTTCATGGCAGGCAATTCCTTCAGTCCTCCTCCCAAGGGTCTATGAATCTATTAACAGGTGATCATTTGTCAGATTTATAAAAAAAAATGCAAGCAGGTAGAGACAGAGAAAACAAGCACGTACTATTCATTTCTGATGGCCTTGGTGTCTTCTGGTTCAGATATATGTCGTAATATATTCAGGCTTCATATCAGGTCCCTGTCAAGCATCGAGAGCTGCTGAAATTCTATGAATTTTAAAGACTGCTTCATGGTAGCAGACTCGAGTATGCTAGAAAAATACTTTCGCTTCAATCTGAATGATTACTTGCACCACATTTAAACATCAAACTTTACTTTAAACAGAGACTGTCAGGATGTGGCCCGCGTTTGGACAGAAAGATACACTTCGGGGGATATTCTCAAGAACGTGTGATAACTACCGCAAAAGTAACTTAACGCAACTCTTCACATCGCAGTCTATTTCGGGAAAATACCACTGTGTTAACGTGGTATTCTCAAAATGGCATCACCATGCGATAGACCTACTCATAAATACGGTGGATTTGCTATAGACGATCTGCACATCAAAATGTCTCCATTATGTAGTCGCCCAACAGTAAAACTTTATCTCCATTATATGGGTGCAACCTCAGTGTCAAACACTCATCCACCTAGAGTGTTAAATCCTGGATACACAAGTTGTGTCCCAGATCAATGCTAGCAACAAAGACACAAGAGCACACCATATAAAAGTAACTCTAATCCCATATGTTTTAAACACTTTCAACAACCATATCTTCATGTTACCAGAAAGTTCCACGTCAATCAATATCCACGTAGCTGTAGATCATTCAAAAATTATTTTATTTCTTTATGGAATGCAGCAGCCGACGCGCGTTTCGCCCCGTCTGGGGCTTCCTCAAGGTGCACTTTTATCGTAGCTCACACACTGCTGTGTAGCAATTATTCCAAAATATTGTTTCCGCTCGAAAAGTTGTCAGGAATCCAATGTACTTCAAGTTATTATCCTGTTCTCATCATATTTTCCTTTGTAGTTTGCATTAGTATCCCTGAGCATCAAATACCAAATTTCAGTATCCTCGTGGAGCCATGATACGTTCCATCAAGCAATACATCTAGCTTCACAGCGTCTCAATTTTCGAAGTCCCTGTGAAATGTGCGCGATAAAATCAACGCGACTCTGCAAAAATGCGAAACCCCAATGCGGAAAAAGTTGCGATGCCCCAAATCGCGATAAAAAAATCAGCAACAACCAGCCACAGGCTTGCAATTCCCAAGCATCATGCGGGAAAATGCACTATAAAAGCAAAAAAACAATACCAAATCCAACTGTGTAGCACCATGGATGCACCCGGACCGAGTGCAGAGGACAACCCGAACCCCACAAGCCCCACGGAGGACAAGCCAGGAACCCCGGTGTCGGGGAAGGGCAAGGAGAAGAGGAAGACAGGGTTCATGCTGCAGGAAGACCGGATCATCGTCATGGAGATGATAGAACACTACCACCAACTGTCAGTCACCTCCACTGCGTCATTGGCAACACAAACGGAAATATGGCAGTCCATCGTCACCAACGTGAATGCAGTCGGAGTATCGAGGAAGTCAATGGAGGAGTTCAAGAGGCGCTGGCATGAAGTGCACAGCCAAACCAAGGAGAAACTCGCTGCCAACAGGAAGGCAGCAAAGGCGACTGGAGGTGGGACTCCTGTGCCACAGGAGGAGCTGGATGAGCTGGAGGAAATGGTGGCCACAGTCAATAGTGTGGAGATGGTGGCAGGAGTTGGGGGTCTTGACACAGCTCGATATGACCTGACCCAACAGGGACTCGGGGGATGGGGGAGATGGGCACAATGGCACACATGCACAATAATGAGCGGCAGACCCACAATGAGTGTGGAACATGTCCCTGATACTCTTGGCACACTGCAGCACACATATAAAAACCAAATAGGCCCCTTTCCACAATGTGCACAAATGGGCCCCCCCTCCATATCACCAATGCCACAACCTACCCATGCACATGTGTTGAATCCAGAAAAGCAGCGGCTCTGTGAGCCACATGGACAATGCAAGTGACACTGCATGACAGATAGCATTGCTGCTGTCACAATACATGACATGGTGCACGAGACGACTTTGAGGTGGCCCACTGTGGACCACATCTGTAAAAGAGCAGGTCACACTCTGACACATCTACGTGCACCAACAACCCATGACGTCAAAAACACATCTGCAGACAAACCATGCACAAGAGTACCAAAACTGTACCAGAGCATAATTGACCCAAGACGCAAACATCCCAGCACCCAAAAAGCACACAAGTCAAAGGAACACTGACTCTAAGGGATAAGGGGCTGCAAAATCAGAGCTGCAGGGGAGACTCACCAACAATGCAGCACACACACAGCAAGCACAGTACACCAACAATGATGACAATGTCGTACAAAGTGCAACCCTTACACCACAGGACAGTGGACACATCTGTTGCCGCCCATGCGTAGTAACTGGCCAATCACATTTGGCATTGCATGACACCGTGAGTTGATGATGTAGGAGTACAACCTCACATCCGTCATGCAGTCGAAATGTCCACTGTCTCTCATCAAATAGCCAGCTTCACCCACAACAGCCAAAATGTACACTGTTGTGCAGTCTGAATGTAAACATCTCCAATGCGTCAACATACATGAAACACACTGTTAATCTGTATCTCCCTGTTACATTGCAGAGGGACAATCCACAACTCCTGCAGAGCAGACCACACATCTCTACAGTGATGATGAAGAGGACACCCTGCACATTTGCCCAGACACCCTCCAACGGCTTGTGGACAACATCTTCACACCACCCCCAGGAGCAGGGCGGCACAGCTGCATCGCGGTGACCCCACACCCTTCACAGACCACACAGCAGGAAGCACACACCACCACGGCTGGCTCACAGGACCCCCACGACCAACACATGGAATTCCAACTCCGTGTGTTAGGGTGCCAGGAGAAGATGGCTGATCTGCGGGTGGGGTTCGACCTTATGGCAGCCAAACTCGATGCCATACGGGGGTGTCTGAGTCCCATCAGGGACCACTTCCAGTCCCTAACGGACAGCCACTGTCCGCACCTTGCTCACCAACAATCCTTGGCTGACCTCGCTGGGGCCATTACTCGGATATAAGAACTGTCTAGTCAGACAGGCTCCAGCGATGACAGCACAGAGTTGGCACAGATGCGGAGGACAATGGAGACCATGGAGCCGATGCAGCCTGGAAGTAAGGCTACCTTGGCTGAACACCAGCAAGATGTAGCTGGGATCTTCCATGCCTCGAAGATCCTCATCTTGCCACTGCTGCCACAGAGCCTGTCACAGATAACTGCTGATGGAACTTCGACACACACATCTCCACCCCCTGGTGTGTCATTGGCACAAAGTGATTCAGCCCTACTGCCTGCGTTCCCTGATGATACGGTGATACAGCCATAACACCACCACACACACCTGACACACCGAACAGAGAAGACGTCTCAGAGGAGTAAGATGTGGAGGGTAATGACTGTGTGTGGAAGGAGGCAGTGGCATCGGTAGCCACCAAATGGCCTGTCCCTGCCTGTTGCAGCCCTATGCTTCATGACCTGGAACAACACCTCCCACTGTCCACCGGAACACTCTGCCACATTCACCTGGACCCCGACATGGACTGCCATATCTGCTCATGTACCAATGACACAGCAATCCGTATGAGGACTGAACTCTTCTACTCTAAATTAACTCTGCATAACCCCAAGGACTCTGGTTGGCCCACCACTGGGCAACCACATAATGTGTGCATGAAATGGCCATGTACCCCTCCACTGCTCCGACACTCCCCAGAATGTGAATAAAACATTCCAAATCACAGAGATGTGTCCTGTCTATGTTCACTCACAGATACAAGAATGGATGAATGTAGGGACATTGATTACACAAAAGAGGCACACCCTAGTAAATGTCATCAATGCGCATGTCCGACCCTGACCCACATGGACCTTTAGGTGAATGTGAAGGTGTGAACTAGCTGTGGCCTCATTGCACATGAACAACAGTCTCGCATCCCACAACGTAGCCCCATGTCCATGTATTATATGGGGCTGTGTTTGTAAATGTCAGAATCTGTAGCCTGCCTGCAGTAGTGTCCCCCATCGCATGTGGCCACAGAACATCTCCTCGCACGGCCTACTCACACACATCAGTGTGAACACAGTCTGTTTCCATTGATCATATTGATCCACATGGCAAGAAGTTGGACACCATACTCACATTGTTGAAGACACGTAAGAGCACAGGTCTACCAGCAACTAACGCAAACACAATGTCTGGCTCACAGAGGTGGAGCTGCCAATAGGGATTCACCATCATATGCACCAGGGGCAGTCTGTCCCTCCCTGTGTAAGGACAATGCTCATTGAGGAACAGGATTTGTCATACAAATCAACACTAGTCACAGTTGTACACTGTTGCAGTTGCGTAGACTTTATTAGCATGTGAGTGTCAGTACGGGTAAGTAATGGGCCACGACAGGCCGACAAATGCTTAAGAAATTTACAGGCAGAATGGAAACGTGTCGAGGTGCAAGAACTGGGGAGGCTAAAATTAACACATATCCTTAAGTTTAGCAACGGTCTCAGCCCACCTTGCCTTGCTGGTTGAGTCATGTGATGTAAGGGGTCTGCTCATAGCTCCGTGTCAGGGGACACGACTCACAGCCCATGGGATCTGCATGAAGCTGTACCACCGGACTGTGCCAACTGTGTGCTATCTGACAGTGAGCAGGTGAAAGGGACCAACAAGGTCACATGTCATGGTACATTGCCATGTGTGTAATCTCCCTCCAGCAGTATGTCAGATTTAGGAACATTGCCAAACGACGCTGTGCAGCTCCGCCCATGGGACTGCCTCACCTTGCACAGGTGTGTGACAACACACGTAGGTGCATGCACATGCATTCTGAGTCCAAGCGAATGAAGACATGTCCACTATTGTTCTGGTTTATGTGACCATTCCTCCACGATGCAACACGGTGTTGTGACCTGTGCTCTGGGTGTCAATCAGTTGTGGCTGCAGGAAGGTAGTTACTCGTCCATGAATGCGAGCGCTGCTCCATAGGCAATAAGTTCCAGAATTACGTAGTTCTCGAATACAAGGAACACGTGGGAGAGCCAATCCATTAACTGGTCCGGAGAGATGTGCTCCGACCACGCAGTTTCACCGATCTGCAACATAGCCCAATAGGGGAGCGCCTCGATGTGGTGACTGCACACGATGACTTGTGCAATCTGCACTACTGCTAGAAAATATGCCACAGATCAGGGCAGCCCATGCAGGGTTATCCCGGTTGGACTCCTGTTTGTGGGCCAACAGGGGGCGCACACACAAGTCATAATCCAGTTCAGCTACCGTTGTGTTGGATAGGCAGACCTCCATGGGCCACTCGAATGTGCAGGATCGACAGTGGAACCAGGGCTGGACGCATGTGACATACGCAAGCCAGAAACTCAGACGGTAACTGATTTGCAAAACTGCCATTGGCAGAGCTCCCAAAAGATGCAGCATTCGTGCACGGTACAGTTCCACGTGACAGGGGTTGTGCATGTGCCCGGGATTGCCTGCCATTGCGTTTGCTGGTTTCGTATCACCAGCACTCCTCAGACCGGCAGCAGTTCTGTGGACGATATGCCACAGCTCGGAGAAATGAGTCGTATGTGTGTTCACAGTTTGGACGTATGGGTTGTTTTTTGGCAATGTGTTGGGGGCATGCCATGCAGGTGTACCTCGAGCAGGGACAAGTGTGTGTGGTGTGGATACGTTGCTCTTTCATTAGCGCAGTTCGTGGTGTGGGAGTCGTAGGAGTCTGATGGTATCTCACTCAGGGGGTGCCGGGCGCAATGGAGACCAAGGTCGGTGGTTCGGATGTCCTTCCGCATTGTGTATTGAGACAAAGGAGCTTTCATGCCTAATTTTAGTCTGACTAATGCTTGCATTTCTGAAATGTGATGTGGCCTTCGCGCTGAAATCGTTGCCAGGCCTTAGATTTAGGGTGCACCAATTGCGAAACACATGCAACATGCATGTATGAGCCAAGGGCCCGATTGTCCTTGCGCTCCTTGTTCTGTCTCTCTCTTTCTCTCTCTCTGTCCTTTGGTGAGTGCCTGACACACCTTCTTATCTTGGATATTGCCTTACAGGCTGTCACTTATAGTTTGTCAAGGGATGACCCGCCATGTGTCTTCCAAATAGTTTTTGGGAGGGAAATTTGATTGTGATATTTTGTTTGGCCTCTCATTGGTGAATGATTCATTCTGCTTTTTCTGTACTCACATGACTGTCAGTTGTTGTTATTCTGCGGCATCAGGCAGATGATTTTGTTCCTGTTTCGTGCCGTTGATGTGCAGTCTCTTGGTCCGGGGAGGTGCCCGGGGTGGGACCTGGGGGGGTGGTCTAGGGATTGGTGGCGGTGGGTGTTGTGGCCCTGTTGGGGCTCCGAGCTGCATGATGGTTGGCTCCATGGCATCTGTTGTTCTTCAGGTGTGGCTCTGGGCTGTGCTCCCTTGGCTGCTGCAGGTTGTCGTCCGAAATGACACCAGGTCAGAGCAGGTGTTAATTTCCTGCTGCTAACGCACCTTATCGCATGTTTTGTGTTCTTATCGCAGATCTGGCTGGTCGTTGGGAATGTTGCGGTGTGGTGTTGTCACGGCTTTTTGCTTGGGAATGCCTACTCTGGATCTCATTAGCGATAGTTGCCGGGGTCATCCGTGGCGATGTTTTTTGAGGATGCTATTGCCGGAAAACTGGTGATAGCGGATGTTAGCTTGTGAATGGGGCGATAAATTTATCGCGACTTTGGCTGCGCTAAAGTGCCAATAACTACGCTAAAGTGCCAATAACTCGGCGATAGATCCTTGAGAATATGCCCCTTGGAGTAGGGGAAGAATAGGTGCAAGAAAATCTTGACAGTTCTTAAGGTACAAAACTAGGAAAGCACAATCAAGATGCACAAAACGAAGTAGGAAGAAAGCAGGAGAAATGGTAATAGTCTGTAGATAAGGCAATCCAGGGAGCTAGAAGAATGCACAAATAGTGACAACAGTCAGGACATCACCACTTTCTCTTGGTCACCGCTTCTTCCCCCAAGTATTAAACTCACTTAGCAATGTCTCCTTTCTGCTTGGAACCAAAAGCAAGAACATTAAAGCAAGACCGGAGGCATGCAAAAATGGGAGCGGTGAGGTTTTAAATACCAAACAAATATGGACTTACAGACGTTTGGACATAGATATATATTTCTATCAAAATCGAGGCAGCTCCTTGCTTTGCCCTGCCTGTTTAATTAGAAGTTGAGAGGAAGCTGGGCTTCCGGTCAGGTAACTTTCATAGGCTATTTTGAACTGTAACCTTTCTATAAGAAGGTAGACTGCTTAACCAATGTAGGAAGGGGGGGCTAGACATTCACCTTCTCTGCACTGTGAAGATAGTGAGGAGAATCTGAACATCACTTCCTTCCACTATAGAAAGAAAAACTTTCTGGTACTTACACCAAAGGGATTTCCTTTTAGAGCCCCACCTCGGGATGCAGGAGAAGAGGTTCCCCAGTAGCATGTTTTTTCTGTGAATGATGATCAGCTCGATGACATCCCTACTATTGAAAGTGAAAGTAGGAGCTGTTCAGGTCATTTATATTTCACTTGATATGATGCTCATGATGCACAGTTCAGCATCTTGACTACTGATCATAACAGGCAGAGGAGGCACCATTGGAAAGGGGAGAAGCTCCCCTTTTCAGAGGCCCTATCCAGTCGTACCGCTTCCTAGTGGATCCCTGCTTGAGGATCCCACAGGAGGGCAATTCCCAATGAGGCATCCAGCCACTAGACACCAGAGAGTTGAAAGTGGAAGAGAGGCCCACAAGGCAAAAAGCAAGGGGTGGTGGCCCATCTTGGCATGGGGCTGCGGGCGCACGCCCATTCCTAAAAGTCAGGGGGCCATTCTTTGGTAATAACCCTTAACCTGCCTTTCCTGAGGTGGGGGGGAGAAAGTACACTAAACACCAAGGATAGATTTTCCTTATTAAAAAGAAAATTGGTCGAGCCAATGCCCTCAACCTCTAAAGCCCATACTGTATCTCTAGGGTGGAACTGAACCAACCAAGGGAAACAAGCATTATATCTCCCCTGGGAAAAAGCAGAATGGGGGATATACACCCTGTCTACCAGCTCATATATCCAAAGTTCACCCGAAAAAATCCTCTTTTCTTCTCACTTGCAATAGGAATTGGCTTCAGTATCCAGGCTCAGTGTCAGCAGGGCACCCAAAGAATCCTACTAACCATGGGCATTTTTTAAACCTAGACACCCAGGGAAATTCAGTGTGTTGTGGTTTGCATGATTCTCAGCAACCCTTTGTGCCCACAATGTCCTGTAAACATCAAGGATATGCCTAGAACACTCACTTTATGCAGTTTTAAAGTGCCAAGTCGACTTAGCAAAATGTTCCCCTTGCCAAGATCTAAACTCCCCTTTAATTATTATATATGTCAATCCTAAGACAGGCCCTAGGTAGTCCAAAGGGCAGGGTGAATTGTAATTAAAAGGTTGGATGTGTACTTTTAGGTTAAACCCTGTTTACGGGTTAAGTCCAATTTGAAGTAACAATTTTGAAAATGTCACTTTTAGAAAGTTGCCATTTTCCTGCCCTAACTGTTTTTTGCCTGCAGTCTGTTCTTGGATCATATGACTGGGCGTGGTTGGCAGTTGGATTGTGTTTATTTCTCCCAGACAGCCACACAATAGAGGGACTAGGTGTGCCTTGGGGGGAGTGCGGGGGCTGAGCTGAGCACTACCCCACTTGCAACTGAATAGACTGTGCTCTGCCTTCACACAAAAGACTTGTCATCTCTGCATTGTTTATGCAGCCATCTTGGAGCCAGCACAGGTGATGCAGGAAACTTCCAGCACTTTAAAGGGAATTATCTAGAAACATCCCCTACTTCAAAGAAGGTGCCAGGTATAATAACAAGACCCCCAGCCCCACACTTCAGTTCACTTTATGGACATGCAGAAGGACTCTCAGGGGCCTGCCTGCTGCTGTGGCCTGCTGTATACTTCAGAGGACTGTGTTGCTACACCTGAAAGGACTGCTCTGCTGCCTGAAGCCTGCATTGAACGCTCAGAGACCTGCCCCTCTGCTTGAGCTCTGTTCCACTTCTTGCACCCAGGACTCCAAGAGTGACTCCAAGGGCTAGCTGGCTGGCCTCCTTATCAGAGCCACAGGGACAGAAAAGGCTCCAATCATCTTCAACCTGTGCCTGGTCCAAGCCTGAGACAGTCCTAACCCTCCAAGTGATGCCTTCCAAGCCCTGAACCCTTGTAAGTGGGGCTAAAGGTGTCTAGATAGAAACAATCCAAAACTTGAGACTTAGAATCTTTTTGGCTTTACACTGCTCTGAGAAGCGAGAGGAGACAGGGACCAACCTGCTGGTATATCTGCCCAAAGTGCATCATCGGTCGTCCTGACTTTGGGCAGCTCCTGCGACATTCTTATCTGCAGCAGCAAATCCTGTTCAGTGGTCCTTCCTAGAAGAGGTATCCAGCCTCGTGGAGCCCTTGTCGGCTACAACCTCCAGCCTCATCCTGCTGGAGATTTTTGACTTCCAAAAAAGAGACTAAGTTAAAAGACAGAAATCTTCACCATGACTTTGACAATCAGCTTCCTGACGACGACGCCTCCTCATCCATCACCACCCGAAGCCCTACTGAACTTATACTTTCTCAGAACATTTTTCTTGAAATGCCTTCTAAATCTGAAGGTAAGTGCTGACCAATCCTAATACACTTTTTGTATCCCGCGTGTGCTCTATTGCGGTTGGCCCTATTTTTTTACTATGACCTATTCCGTGGTTGGTTCTTTTTATTTCTTAGGAGCTAGTTTCTGCCTTATACTTTAAAATTCATACCTCTTTTAAAGTGTACTCTATTTGTCTATATTGGTATGGGATTCTTGTCACTTTATTACTGTTTATGTGCTGTATAAATACTTTACACATTGCATTTAAGTTACGCCTGACTGCTTTTGTGCCAAGCTACCAAAGGGCTAAACACCGATTAATTTAGTGACTTTAGTGGTTCACACCGACATGGATTGCAGCTGTTGCTTGAGCAGGTTTAAAATCTCACTCAACCAACAACCCAATTTCACACAGGGGCTTTTCCTTTTGGAAGAGATAGGCACACCCACACAGCTGAGGTATCATTTGTATAAGGAGAAGAGTGATAATGATGGTTAGTAAGGCCATTTTCAGTCTTAGCTGATGTTTTCTTTACAGAAATGAGAGGAAAATCTGTGATTTTAGCCCCAGTTGAAATTTTTAGGGCATTCTGAGTAAGACAATGTAGCAGGATCCAAGCCAGGCACACTTTCCAGAACTCCCCAACATGTCTAGTTCTCAGAAATGTTTTAGGTTGGTAGGTGTGTATGGGTGCTGGCAAATCCAAGGCCAAAGTTGAAGGACACATTGTCAAAATGATTGAAATTTGATGAAAAAGTCTTCATGTTTCCATGTTACATTTTGGGGCCTTTCCTGACACTCTGATTCTTGGGCACATTTTAAAAAATGCACAACTTTCTATCAAACCCATTTTTCATTTACTAGATCTTACTTTATGAGTTGATGAATGGTTGGTACACAATGAAAGATTGTAATAACCTCCAACCTTTTTAATGGCTCTGTGTGTCACGTTTCTGGGAAATCAACAAACACTATAGTTGCCTATAATCACTAAAGTCTGATTGATGTAATGGTATGTTGCTTTTATAAATTAGAAATAGGTGACATTGTGTCCCAAAGTTTTTTTTGCTGCTATTACTTTCAGAATTTCTTTAATTTCAACGAGTTGTTTCTTTGGAAAAACCGTCAGCAATATACACCAATGAACCCTTGATGAATTCTGAATGTTATTGACTTTTTTTAAATGTACAACATTCTGGGTTCAGCCATTGGTGTCACACTTCATTCGTCCTCTAACTACAAAGAAGTGGAAAGAGGAGGACACCTAAAAAATTGGAAACATTAACTACCGCAGTGGTGAAAAAAGTATTATTTTTACAACTATGCATGCTCCGTACAGTACAGTCCAGAGCAAAGGCCACAGCCCCCAGGCATGATCTGTAATCCGGCAATGTGTATCTTTCATTTGCAATATGAGGGACAGGTAAAGAGAGGTGGTAGGAATATCCTAACAGTTATCTCTCCCATCATTTGAGGCCTGGTTTGAGGGAATATCAGGCAGGAAATGAACCATCTAAATGGTAGCTGTAGAAAATTGGATTGTTAACTTTGATGGTAATGAAAGCACTGCCACAAAGTTAATAAACCTGATGCCTGCAAAGTCAAAGCACGTTTCTGTGAGCAGGCTTGGGCTTGCTACTAGCAACTATGGCTCTAGACTAAAATGTATAATTGCTACACCAATTTAATTAAAAGGAATCAAAATGCATTCAGGAAGCACTGACCTTGTGCTCCAGATCCAACAGGAGCAATGCACTATGTCACGCCCCGTATCCACCAAAATCCACGGGGCATATTATCAAGGACGGCGTTAAAAATGATCGCCGGTTTAGCGACAGAAAACTGCAGCTAAAGCGGCGATAATGGGCTTGATAATATGCCCTGGAGAATTCCAATAGAAGTCCATGTTCTGGTGTGAACCTGGGCTTCTTTTGAAATTCTCCAGGGCATATTATCAAGCCCATTATCGCCGCTTTAGCGGCAGTTTTCTGCCGCTAAACCGGCGATAATTTTAACACCGGCCTTGATAATATGCCCACACATACACAAGAATATGAGGTACAATTAACACGGTAAAAGAAGAATGGGATAAGAGAGAAAGCAGTAACTGGGAACACAATTCCTGCACAAAATTGGACAGTGAATGGATATACTTTCATGATAGCTCTGTGTGATCAGCCCTTTAATGTGGAACCTGTAATTCCTAAACATACAAGAGAGGAGTCTCTTATATATGTGTTCCCTAAAACTCTCCTCAAAATCAAAAAGAGGGGGGCTCTCTATACCAAAGGGATAGAGCTCCCAGTAACCATCAAGTTAGAAAAAATGTTTTCCCTTTGGTCAAAGACAATTCTGTATCATTCACACATCAGTGATACCCAGCCAACCAAAACTCCTCAATGCTCACTATGAATATATTACAGCACTTATAGAACCAATTTATACAAAATATGTGTATTTAATCATAAAAATCTGTCTAGTTATACAATTTATATCATGACAAGGAAATATTAAAAACTTTAAAAACATGTACTACAAATGACACAGTTCTCAGTGAATGTAATATCCCTAAAGGAGAACAAACATAGACAATAAACTCTGTCATATATACGTTAATCCGGATCCATTGAATACTGCAGATAGCATGGGTCTTAGTTCCCTGTCTTTTTTACAGTGCTGAATTGTCCAAATGTAACGATAAGAGATAGGCGTCGACGCGTTTCAGAGGTATGTTCTCAATTAAACCACCTTCATCAGGACAAGTAAAGATATTTTCTCCTTAAGAATGGCTTTACTCTTACCGGTGCAATGGCACTTTAGTGAGTGGTACTCCCAATGTTTGGTGGAGTAAAGATAAGCCAGCTGTTATAATGCGTTTAATTAAAAGGCGAACTGTTCCCAGTATCCGGGCGATCTATTTAGTTTCAATTTGATAACGTTTCGCTCTCAAGATTAATAGAAGAATGTTGCACTCTAGAGTCTTTTCTCAATTGGACTCAGAGGGGATTTTGTTCCTCCAATTAAATTCATTTGTATATCAAAGCCGAGTTTCAGCACTCACGTCCTTTCGATTGCGGGGTAGTATTTTTCGTGACTATCAGTTCCGACAGCTTGTTTTCCCCGATACGTGGCCTGGTTTACGGTAGATGCAATTTCCCTAAAACTCTCCCTAATATTTAAATAACTACCTCAAGCTTTGTCACAATGCACTCTCACATTGAAGATGAGTTATAGTTTCTGTGGGTCCTATTTATAGTTTGTCAGAGAGTGCACTATATTGCAAAGGTAACGAAGTATGCTCTCCGCCAAATTAAAGGTCCACTCACCTCATTTAGAGGCAGCATGTCAGTGGCGGAGAATACACAATCTCCACAACCCTTATACACATCCAAAGGCCCAACAGACTAAGGGCTGTAAGAGATTTGGCCACTTCTTCATTCACCTTATTTAGAGTGAGCAGACAAAAGGACATTTTTCATTGTCCATCACCTGCAAGTAAAAAACTGTAAAATGCCCCCATGCCTTGAGAGAAAAAACGCATTTTGACGGTGCTCATTGTTTTTTTTATTTTCAAAAAGAAAATCCCGCTTCGGGTTTTTCTATTTCAAAATAAAAAATAAAAAACATTGAAAGCTTGTTGCATGGCTTCTTCATGTTGATGGAGCCATCCATCGAACGTTGAATACTTTTACAGGCACCACTGTGACGGTGGTTCCAGTAAATGCAAGATATGCCCATTTGACCGGCAGACATCTACAAATCTGGCAAACTAGTAGTCCCTCTGGGTAACAGAGTACTTTACTTCATCATAAATACCCATTTGCTAAACTCTAAATCAGGGACTTTGTGACATATGTGTCACTGTAAGGTAATTCAAAATCATTATTTTCCTGTAATGCTTAACTTGGCTAAATTAGTGAGCATTATTGGAACATAATTGTTGCACATTTTATGTGTTTATAGAGTCCTGATTTAAAAATCCTCCCTGTTCCTTTGAAAATATACCATTAACTGACAGCATTAGCCCACAATCACAGAACAATTCAGGTTAAAAATTAAAACTGTGGAAAATTCAAAGCAAGACAGGTCTTTCAGAATACAAAAGATATTTGTAGTACGCTTTGTGAAATACAAAAGGTGATGGGAGGAATGCTTGCTATTTGTCTATCCACTGGCAGTCACTCGGGGTTAGCATTCCAACCCATCATTCTTTTGCTAAGCATGCCTTCTCAGATTGGACCCAGCCTTATACAAATAAGTCTTGACACTGCTCCTCATGGAAAAAGGCCAGGTCCTCTCTGTGCTGGAATACAAGTACCCCAGGACCGGTTTTGTCCTAGTTATGGGCTAATCAGCCAGGTACAGCTTAGGTCCAGTCACACAGTGAGCTCAGGACCCATGTCTGGGCATACCCATGCCACTTAGGGCCCTACATTAAACTTACAAAAGGTGCAGCTGCAGCCCTTGTTCGCCTGATCAGTAAAACATGCACACAGCATAATTGAGAGAGTTGTGGTACATGTTGGGTTAGCTATACTTGGTTTGGACACCTTGAAAGTTGCTTAATTAGGCATGATTAGTTGCTGGTCTTACCAAGATGCACCTTAAACCATCTTCAGGGAACACCAACATCGCCCTTAAAGATTCTGAGAAGCGGCGCAGGCATCATTTTGTTTAATGTTGTACATTCCATTACACATTACTTACCTAAAGCACAGAGGTATTTAAAATATGTCTAAAAATAATACCCATGTATTTTTTATGATTAGAATAGTTACAAGCATTAACAGCCTTTAACTCTTTTCAAACAGAAGGAGGGCGGCCGCCCACTCCTCACATCCCAACACTCAATGTGCACTGACACATCATGTGAGGCAGTGTGCTCCCTACCTCCATCAGCCTTTAGCCCTTGCCCTCTTTCAGATTCAGGGACTAGGAGACAGCTGCATTGGCACCTGCTGCACTCTTTTAGTTCAAGTAATGTCTTGGGCAGAGTTGGAAGTAGCACTCCAGGGAGTGCAATAGTTTTGATTAAATGCACCAACACCGTGACATATTATAAACTATAGGCCTTATTTGCAAGCCCTTGCGTCACTTTTAATATGGTGAAAAAGTGATGTACCGGCGGCACAAGAGGCTTGTAAATAAGCCCCTATATGCGCTCACTTAATGCTATTTCCAGAGTCTTGATGACAAATGCTAAATGTAGATTTCTACTTGAGAATTTGACATTGTGAATTATAATGAAGAAACTATGGGGCATATCAGCAACGAGGCGATAAAAAATTATCGCCGCTTTTGCGTCCGTTTTTGGGCGAAAAGCGGCGATAATTTTACCACCTAATCAGCAAGGTCACGCTATCGCGTGAAACCTTGCTTTAGCACCTGAATTATGAACGCCCAGCTTTGCATCTCTAATGAGATGCAAAGTGGGCGTTCCAGCCCTGTCATGACTGGAGAAATGTCGCTAAGCGACATTTCTCCTATCATCAAGCCCCACGCTATGAAGCATAGCGGCAAGAAAAGTAGCGATAACCCCTGTTAGCCATGATATCCTATGGAAGGTGGATATCATGGCTAAGTTTGCCTTGCCCTATCATCAAGCTAACGCCAAACTTCGTGAGATTATCGCTGGGTTTCCAGCGATAATCTCACGTTTGGCAGTAAGCGCTAGGATTTTTATCGCTTTTGAGATAAGCGTTGCTAATAGCAC
Source organism: Triturus cristatus (assembly GCF_964204655.1). NCBI lineage: Eukaryota > Metazoa > Chordata > Amphibia > Caudata > Salamandridae > Triturus > Triturus cristatus. The sequence continues at coordinate 682,751,109 of NC_140587.1, forward strand.
GCTATCTCAGCGATAAAAATCCACGTTAGCCGGCAATAATTATCCTAGCGCAAAGTGCGCTTAGCAATAATTATCACCGTTCCTTGATGATATGCCCCCATAATCCTATATGATAATATGTGAAATTGACTGCCGTATGGACTCGCATTACCATTGCAAAATACAATTATAATACTATTCAGTTGACTGATGCTGAGAAATCGCCATGTTTTCGGATGCCACTGATTGAATTTCTATCTGTCAGGGCATCCAGAAATGGAATCTATGAGGCGTAGATTTTAGATGTTTATACCTAAGGGCTTTTTTGAGACAGAAACGTACCAGTTACACCGTCTTAAAGATGAAATGCAGGAGACAAGAAGATCAAAGTGCTGTGCAGTTAATACCATGGCGTGTACCTAATTTGAAGCTACACCATGAAGGTTAACGAGGTAAAACTACCAACGGGCAAATGTGTTCTTTTCAGACCTCTGTAGCCAGTAGAATGGTTGCTTGTTAAGGCGGAAAAAAATGACTTCAAAGATGCCTGCTTAAAGGGAAACCCTTGAATTACAACACGTAATGCTTTACAATTCTCAATTTTTATGCAGTGAACGATATTCTGCACATCTTGGGCCTCATTTACGAGGTTTTGGCGCAAGGCTGTGCCGCAAGAAATCTTGTTGCGCTGCCCAGCGTCAAAAGAAAAGGGCAGGAATTATCTATGACATACGGTGCATTCCTGCCTTTTACTCTGTGCTGGTGCACAATAAGTTGCCATGCGCCAATGCAAGCACCTTGCACTATGGTGCCAGGGTGTCTTTGTTGTAGGGGTGATTGTTTTTGTGCAGGATGGGACTCCTTCCTGCACAAAAACAATCACAAGAGGTGGTTTCCTTACAGAAAGAGGAACAAATGAGGACAAAATAAGGATATTTCATTAGTCATTGAATGCTTCAGATTCCATGAGTGTTGCATGGGAACACCTGCAGCAACACCCATGGAATGCCCCTTTCACTCAGTGTTCTGCATGAAACAGGCACATATTTACAAGGTCATGAAAACCCACACAAAGTGGCTTTGCGTGGCCTTGCAAATATGGTGCTGAACATTGCGCCACTGGAGTATCAAAAAGTGACTCTCCAGCAGTGCAAAAGTGACACTGGGGACCTCGTAAATGAGGCGCTTTGTTTATAGCACCTCTAACTTTTTTGCAGACTCTTGCTAACCCAGGCACTGCCGTTGGGCTCACTATGGTTCTGGGATCACATGTGCACTGCTGTAATCTTAGGCAGCTAAAAGCCATGCTTATTCTGCAGTTCCTACCCCTTCCCGTTTCAACACTTATTTAGAACTTTCTCTTTGCCAATAAGGATTGAGGTGCCTCACGAGGTACAAAGGATGGGAACTCTGGGCCTCATTTATGAGGCCCCTTGTGCCACCGGAACGTCACTTTTTGTGATGTTCAGTGGTGGAGGAGCCTGCTCCATATTTACGAGGCAGCACTAAGCCACTTTTTTCGACTTAATACTGCCTCATAAAAATCGTTCACTCTAACAAAGTTTTCTGCTATAAAGGGGTGTGCAATAGGTGTTGCTGGGGTATTCCCAGCAACATCCATGGCTTTTTGACACTGCCCCTGATTTATGAGAAATCGTAAATCTGAGGCAGCACCTAAAACTTACACCTCCCCAGGGAAGGCATAAGGGAAGCACAACGAGGAGACTTTATTTCTCATCATTTTTCCTTTTTCTGTGTGTGCTGCATTCTGCAGCACACATAAAAAGAGAAAAAAGCCTCTTGTGGTTGTTTTTGTGCAGGAAGTTTTCCCTTCCTGTACAAAAACAATCATCCCCCCAACGCAGACACCCTTGCACCATGGTGCAAAGGTGCCTGTGTCAGCACACAGCAGCCCAATGTGAAAATGTGAAAATCAGGAACGGGACAGGAATGCGCTGTAACACATAAAAACAGCGCATTCCTTAAATTTTTTTTGCCATAGGGCAACGTCGCAGGAAGGCCTGTGATGCTTCCCTATGGCAAAAGCTCAAAAATTAGGCCCTCTGAATCCTGCTTGCTGCACGGCCCTGGAACTGTGCTGCATCTATTCCTCTTTACCATCCTCCTAAGTACACAGGTTGCACTGCTGTGTAGTAGAGCTCCCTAGCAGATTTTAGAACATTAAAATGTTTATTTTCTCCGTTATTGCCTCTAGCCAAAACATTTTGGGAATCTAGGAAAATCACTTTAGTTTCTGCATTTCAAATTAATGTGAATACTGCACATCTTTTCAAAGCAACTTTACAGTGTTGCCTTAAACACTGTGCTACTGCTGGAAGCTGAGTCTCTGTCATATCAAATATCTATAAATGCTCTCTATCCAGCCGTGGGTTAGATGACACCCATGTTGCATACGCTACATTTCTCACAAGGAGGTGGGAGGGGTGGAGTGGCAAGGAAAAAAATTAAGGTGTGGATGCAGGGTAAACAATGAGGTAGTACTTTGACATATAAGGCTACTAAGGCATGGCAAGTATGTACTGAGGTTGCATTTCAGACGTGCACCCCTTCACCTACGGTAAGTACTACAACTGAGATGAAAAAGGTGTGGAGTCACTAAAAGGTGTGTGGCCAAAGAAATGTAATTGGGACTATGTTATTGTAGTCATTGAATAAAACACAAACTAGAATTTTGTACTTAATACAATATGCCACCTGGCCAGCATGTGGCTACCAATATCGGTGTTTTCTGCTCTGCCACTATATCCTGTGAGACATCACGCCACACTCTCAAAATAATTTGCTTACACCATGGATGAATGACCAATATGTTGCATTATATTTCACACAGAGAAAGGGCACTTCAAGGAATCATGGGTCAGAATCAAAAAGCGTTTCACCACAACAAAAAAGAGATCTACTGTGAAATGATTAGCTGGGAAACAAGCCCTAATATTTTACACTTTACATGTGATTGTATGCACAATGTCCGTACATAACATTCTGACCTCGCCTTCCCTTTCACAGAAGGTTGAAATCAATGTTTCACAAACTTTAATTTGTCTATGCCTTTCTAGTTTTGTGGTTGAATTACTGAAGAGCTTGACACTGCTAAAGGTTTTGATTAAGTCAATTGTGCATTTCTGTGGGAAGCATTTGGGAACAGTCATTTGGGTGGAGTTTTTTATCAGCAGAACAGGCTCTGTATAAATCAGTTTATGCTAGAGTTCTGGTAAATGGGAATCTCAAGTCAATCTTTAATATAAATACAGACATAAACTACATAAGGTTGCTCTCTGCCTCTAACATGGTTGATTTGTTTCTTAAATTCCTGGCAATCCAGCTCATAAGTCTCAATGAAGGAGCAATCCACTTTCAATATAAAAGATATTACAACAAGGTCACTTTATAAGCAGAGAACTGAATAATCCACATCTTAAAGCCCACACAATGATACCTTGAGTTGACGACCTGGTTTGAACATTTAGCTATCTATAAATTAATTTATTAACACACCAGTGTGCAAAAGTGAGCAAAAATAGGATGGCCTACGCGTTTCGGCTACCACTAGCCTTTGACTGGACCATAGAGTCTCACGCTTCTAGAATGTATTTAAGAAAAGTGCTATGTGCTTAACCCTTTGTTTGTGTTTACTGCTTTTGAGTGACTAGACTGCTAGCCTCAGTTGACAAACATGGTTCAATTTAGTCACCATTTTGACTATAACTGTGAAGTACATTCTATTTTCAAAAAGAGAAAGTGCTGGTGCAGGATGAGATATTTGTTCTCAAGTTTGTACAATATAAAACGACATACGATCATTTCATTATGGTCTTTTGTCCATTCCCTAAATACATTTTCAAAATACATTTGTCAATCGCATTTTCATATTTCAACCCATTTCGCAGTGTCCGCTGTGAGGTAGATTATATCACCTAAGGGTTCAGAATTTTATCTGATTCAGTTCATTTATACAGTACATGACAATTTTTGAATATTAGCATTCTTCTCATTTTCATGATTGTAAAGATTAGTCAATTAACCAAGGTAAAGTACAATTTTTAAAAACCAAGATTAATTTAAAACACAGCTCTGATGACCCTTTTCATGGATGTCAGATTCTCTAAGGTTCACGAATCAATTATGTGGGGAAGGGGGAAATTCCACAACCTCTGCTTAAAATGTATCCTCCCTCTCATACTGATCCTTGGAGGGGTGAGGGCGGGTGTGTCTATTATATTGTACAATTATATCATTGGTTGAATAGGAGTTGTTTTCAAAGATTGTGCATGATTCTATACACTGTGTCAGGGAGTTTATGAACAAAAAAGTGTGAGGATGTATGTATATACATAAAATTCAAGAAAACAATAATTACAGCTCTGAGGTTGACTTCAGTTCCTTTTTCGCTAGTTACAAATGTACAATTAGTTCTGCATCTTGGTTATGTCCATGGGGATATTCTGTACCAATTGCCAATATATATATATGTATATCAGCAGAACTCCTGAAAAACGCCTTGCATATACCAATGCATTTGATCCAAGGCGAAAGAGAAGGACGGAACACAGAGAATCCTTGAGAAGCAGTTTATTAAAGTTCAACTGCTTGCATAGCTTTATTCTGCAGTTCAAGAGCAATGGCAAAAGTGCATGTTGATCCCAAGACAGACCTACGTGTTTTGGCAGTAGCCTTCTTCTGGGTTATCAAGACTACGTTGCCAAGACACACAATAATTCATATATATATATATATATACATATATATATATATATATATATATATATAAATATATATATATATATATATTACCTACTGGCGGTCGCCAGTAGGTAGTTATAGTTAGGACCCTGTTTCCATAGGAAAACCGCAACATTCTATTTGGAATAACTTTGGCGCCGGTCGACGAATCCTCGCGATATTTTCGAAACTAATGGGGCGCTACGCTCCGCTCCTACCCTGAAAGTCTCGGGGGGATTCGTCAAGCGGGGGCTGAGAAAAAAGGGGGGTCCCAAAACGCGTTTTCCCCATGCATTTTTCCATAGGACCTTTAGACACAGCTACAGCCCGAACGGCTGAACAGAATTACTAGAAATTTGGCAGAGAGGTAGTCCTCAGGTCAAGGAAGTGCCTTTTGTAGGTCTGGTGTAAAACTGTTCGGTAGTTCCTTAGAAAATCAATATATATATCTGTGGCAGCTTACGGTGCGCTTACCGTGCGCTTACCGTAAGCTTACCGTACGCGTACGGTGGCGTGCGCGAGCTCAAATCTGATTGGTTGTCACATGACTGTAAACATTCGAATCGGACGAAATCAGGAAGTGTCGGCCGCCATTTCGTGTGTTTCACACAGAAAAAAAAAGGGAGATAACTTGAAAAGGGGGCAAGGAAGAGAGTTACAGACCCCCTAACATTTGAAAGGGGGTCAAAGAAGGACAGAAAAGTACAAAAAAAACATTTATTAATTTTAAAAAAAAATCGCGGGGTACGCGTACGGTAAGCTTACGGTGAGCTTACCGTACGCGTACGGTAGAAAAAAAAATAAAAAAAGAAATAAAATTCAGATTTAAGTGTTTAGATATTAGGGGGCTCTAAAAAGAGCCGTTGTGTTTATGAAGTGATTTGATTTTTTAGTGGTACCTACAAGTAAGTACCGATGCAGAGTCTAAGGTTCAAGAGGAAGACTCTGTTCCCTTCATCAGTGAAGTGTACACCATCTCCTCTATAAATGTCTTGCATGTCGTAACGCAAGTTGTTGTGGTAAATGGAACCCATACCATAGTCTCGGAGGAAAGCAGAAACAGATTTGTTGACGTGCTTTCTTGCTTTGTCAATCTGCGGACAAAAATGATTGGACCAGTTCCATTTTTGCCTTTGGCATATGTTAGAATATGCAAAGGCAGTTTTAGGGAAAAGTGAAAACAGTTGTGCAAAGGTCTCCTTCATAAGCATTTCCAGACCTACCCCAGTCAAAGTGCCTAGGTCATTGCCACCACAGTGCACTATTATGAGGTCAGGGTGTTGGATTTGCATGAAGGATTTCACCAATGGCATCAATTGGTGCCACTTTAACCCTCTCTGACCAATCCATTTAATGTCTACATTTGGCAAAGCAAGGTCTCTCACCATACCTGTTTTCTCTGCATACTTTTCACTCCAGAAGACATAGCTGTGCCCTAAAATCCACACTGTGAACATCTTCAAATGAGAACTGGATGCACTCAGGAGGTGTCTTTCAGTAGAATGGGAAAAAAATGAAAGACAGTTTGGAAATGGAGGCATACATATTTTTTTTAAATAAAAAGAACTCATTGGCTGTTTCATACCATTCTACACTAAAAACTAGGCTGTATGTGTAAATTTATAGAAGCATGTTTTGTATTGGTACAGAAAAATGTGCTACCAAAGAACAGTACTATGGATTTGCTGTTAGGTTTGAAAAGTCAAGCACTCTTGCTCTTTGGAAATGAAACATTGTGTGGTGAACTTCTGACCTAACTCTACACAGCAGTGTTTCAAGAGCTGTTGCTATGGTAGCAGGCAGAAGTCAAGTTGGGGGAAGGGTACTAGGCTGAAGTCAAGTTGGGGGAAGGGTACTTTTGGAAAAGGGTTGGTTTTCAACCAATAGAAATGTGTGATTACATTTGAAAAAAAGGGGGAAGCACTGAGATTTGAAATTAACATGTATATGTGTGGAAAAAGAGAGGGAAACATTGCCATTATCTGGTTCTGCTGAGAGGAGAGAGGTGTACAGAACAGAGATCCTGGCTCTGATAATCTGCTGTTTGAGTGCCACATTTCTTTCACAACTAACTAATTTTAAAGGTGAGTTATGAGTTTGAGAGGGGATGTATATGGTAAATTAAGAAATGAATAATAGAATTGGAATTCCTTTTGTTGAAGTTGTGTTTATCGTTTTGTGTTTTGGGAGAAATTTAAATGTAAGGAACATGTAAAATAATATGGACTATGTTTTCACCATAAAATAAGGTGTACTGGTATAAATGAGGAATACTTTTAGGGTTTGAGGTTGCAGTCAGTAATGCAAATACATTCAGCATCACTAAGGCTGGTTGCCCTTGCTGGAGTGTAGTCAGTCACCCAGGTTACACATGTTTCTGGTCTCAAAAAGCTGTTTGGACATGTACTTTTTTCAGAATCTGAAAAGTGGATTCAAAATTTGTCAGACTGTAAAAGTACTTATCACTTGCCAAAAAAAGAGTAGTAAGTGTGCTTTCAAATTGGCAAAGAAATTTCGTTTTCGGACTAATATCAAACCATGACTCTGTGTGCAAAGAGGAATTATAGACAGAGATTTATTGCGTATTACTCTGGTAATTTTACATTTGCATTAGATGGAAAGGGAGAGCTATTTTTTCTGCAGAAGCAGACTCTTAGCACACACCCAGCTGCTTATCCTGTGGAATCATGCATAGTATTCACAACTGAGTGGGGTTTGAGGTTGCTGTCAGTAATGCAAATACATTCAGCATCACTAAGGCTGGTTGCCCTTGCTGGAGTGTAGTCAGTCACCCAGGTTACACATGTTGCTGGTCTCAAAAAGCTGTTTGGACATGTGCTTTTTTCAGAATATGAAAAGTGGATTCAAAATGTGTCAGACTGTAAAAGTACTTATCACTTGCCAAAAAAAGAGTAGTAAGTGTGCTTTCAAATTGGCAAAGAAATTTCGTTTTCAGCCTAATTTCAAACCATGACTCTGTGTGCAAAGAGGAATTATAGGCAGAGATTTATTGCGTATTACTCTGGTAATTTTACATTTGCATTAGATGGAAAGGGGGAGCTATTTTTTCTGCAGAAGCAGACTCTTAGCACACACCCAGCTGCTTATCCTGTGGAATCATGCATAGTATTCACAACCGAGTGGGGTTTGAGGTTGCTGTCAGTAATGCAAATACATTCAGCATCACTAAGGCTGGTTGCCCTTGCTGGAGTGTAGTCAGTCACCCAGGTTACACATGTTGCTGGTCTCAAAAAGCTGTTTGGACATGTGCTTTTTTAAGAATCTGAAAAGGGGATTCAAAATGTGTCAGACTGTAAAAGTACTTATCACTTGCCAAAAAAAAGAGTAGTAAGTGTGCTTTCAAATTGGCAAAGAAATTTCGTTTTCTGACTAATATCAAACCATGACTCTGTGTGCAAAGAGGAATTATAGACAGAGATTTATTGCGTATTACTCTGGTAATTTTACAGTTGCATTAGTAGGAAAGTGGGAGCTATTTTTTCTGCAGAAGCAGACTCTTAGCACACACCCAGCTGCTTATTCTGTGGAATCATGCATAGTATTCACAACCGAGTGGGGTTTGAGGTTGCAGTCAGTAATGCAAATACATTCAGCATCACTAAGGCTGGTTGCCCTTGCTGGAGTGTAGTCAGTCACCCAGGTTACACATGTTGCTGGTCTCAAAACGCTGTTTGGACATGTGCTTTTTTAAGAATCTGAAAAGTGGATTCAAAATGTGTCAGACTGTAAAAGTACTTATCACTTGACAAAAAAAGAGTAGTAAGTGTGCTTTCAAATTGGCAAAGAAATTTCGTTTTCTGACTAATATCAAACCATGACTCTGTGTGCAAAGAGGAATTATAGACAGAGATTTATTGCGTATTACTCTGGTAATTTTACATTTGCATTAGATGGAAAGGGGGAGCTATTTTTTCTGCAGAAGCAGACTCTTAGCACACACCCAGCTGCTTATCCTGTGGAATCATGCATAGTATTCACAACCGAGTGGGGTTTGAGGTTGCTGTCAGTAATGCAAATACATTCAGCATCACTAAGGCTGGTTGCCCTTGCTGGAGTGTAGTCAGTCACCCAGGTTACACATGTTGCTGGTCTCAAAAAGCTGTTTGGACATGTGCTTTTTTCAGAATCTGAAAAGTGGATTCAAAATGTGTCAGACTGTAAAAGTACTTATCACTTGCCAAAAAAAAGAGTAGTAAGTGTGCTTTCCAATTGGCAAAGAAATTTCGTTTTCTGACTAATATCAAACCATGACTCTGTGTGCAAAGAGGAATTATAGACAGAGATTTATTGCGTATTACTCTGGTAATTTTACAGTTGCATTAGTAGGAAAGGGGGAGCTATTTTTTCTGCAGAAGCAGACTCTTAGCACACACCCAGCTGCTTATCCTGTGGAATCATGCATAGTATTCACAACCGAGTGGGGTTTGAGGTTGCTGTCAGTAATGCAAATACATTCAGCATCACTAAGGCTGGTTGCCCTTGCTGGAGTGTAGTCAGTCACCCAGGTTACACATGTTGCTGGTCTCAAAAAGCTGTTTGGACATGTGCTTTTTTCAGAATATGAAAAGTGGATTCAAAATATGTCAGACTGTAAAAGTACTTATCACTTGCCAAAAAAAGAGTAGTAAGTGTGCTTTCAAATTGGCAAAGAAATTTCGTTTTCAGCCTAATTTCAAACCATGACTCTGTGTGCAAAGAGGAATTATAGACAGAGATTTATTGCGTATTACTCTGGTAATTTTACATTTGCATTAGATGGAAAGGGGGAGCTATTTTTTCTGCAGAAGCAGACTCTTAGCACACACCCAGCTGCTTATCCTGTGGAATCATGCATAGTATTCACAACCGAGTGGGGTTTGAGGTTGCAGTCAGTAATGCAAATACATTCAGCATCACTAAGGCTGGTTGCCCTTGCTGGAGTGTAGTCAGTCACCCAGGTTACACATGTTGCTGGTCTCAAAAAGCTGTTTGGACATGTGCTTTTTTCAGAATATGAAAAGTGGATTGAAAATGTGTCAGACTGTAAAAGTACTTATCACTTGCCAAAAAAACAGTAGGAAGTGTGCTTTCCAATTGGCAAAGAAATGTCGTTTTCTGCCTAATTTCAAACCATGACTCTGTGTGCAAAGAGGAATTATAGACAGAGATGTATTGCGTATTACTCTGGTAATTTTCCATTTGCTTTAGATGGAAAGGGGGAGCTATTTTTTTCTGCAGAAGCAGACTCTTAGCACACACCCAGCTGCTTATCCTGTGGAATCATGCATAGTATTCACAACCAAGTGGGGTTTCAGGTTGCAGTCAGTAATGCAAATACATTCAGCATCACTAAGGCTGGTTGCCCTTGCTGGAGTGTAGTCAGTCACCCAGGTTACACATGTTGCTGGTCTCAAAAAGCTGTTTGGACATATGCTTTTTTCAGAATCTGAAAAGTGGATTCAAAATGTGTCAGACTGTAAAAGTACTTATCACTTGCCAAAAAAAGAGTAGTAAGTGTGCTTTCAAATTGGCAAAGAAATATCGTTTTCTGACTAATATCAAACCATGACTCTGTGTGCAAAGAGGAATTATAGACAGAGATTTATTGCGTATTACTCTGGTAATTTTACATTTGCTTTAGATGGAAAGGGGGAGCTATTTTTTCTGCAGAAGCAGACTCTTAGCACACACCCAGCTGCTTATCCTGTGGAATCATGCACAGTATTCACAACTGAGTGGGGTTTGAGGTTGCAGTCAGTAATGCAAATACATTCAGCATCACTAAGGCTGGTTGCCCTTGCTGGAGTGTAGTCAGTCACCCAGGTTACAGATGTTGCTGGTCTCAAAAAGCTGTTTGGACATGTGCTTTTTTCAGAATCTGAAAAGTGGATTCAAAATGTGTCAGACTGTAAAAGTACTTATCACTTGCCAAAAAAAGAGTAGTAAGTGTGCTTTCAAATTGGCAAAGAAATATCGTTTTCTGACTAATATCAAACCATGACTCTGTGTGCAAAGAGGAATTATAGACAGAGATTTATTGCGTATTACTCTGGTAATTTTACATTTGCATTAGATGGAAAGGGGGAGCTATTTTTTCTGCAGAAGCAGACTCTTAGCACACACCCAGCTGCTTATCCTGTGGAATCATGCACAGTATTCACAACTGAGTGGGGTTTGAGGTTGCAGTCAGTAATGCAAATACATTCAGCATCACTAAGGCTGGTTGCCCTTGCTGGAGTGTAGTCAGTCACCCAGGTTACAGATGTTGCTGGTCTCAAAAAGCTGTTTGGACATGTGCTTTTTTCAGAATATGAAAAGTGGATTCAAAATGTGTCAGACTGTAAAAGTACTTATCACTTGCCAAAAAAACAGTAGGAAGTGTGCTTTCCAATTGGCAAAGAAATTTCGTTTTCTGCCTAATTTCAAACCATGACTCTGTGTGCACACAGGAATTGTTTTAAGATATTTAATTTGTGATGGTGTTATTGTGATTTTCACTTGTAGGAAAGGGGTACATAGTATTTTAAGATTTGAAAAGATCATAAAAAATGTAGTAATATATTTAAATAAAATAAAGGAATTTTTTTTTAGTTTTTTTCAGGTATTGCTGAAGAGCAGTGAACAAAATTTAAGATGCCTACAAAATCCAGACTAAGGAAAAACCACAAAAAAAAACTATATTTGAAGACAACTGGAGGACCTAATTTAGTTGGAGATGCTCATGTTGGGAAAAAGAGAAAGTCTTCTGGTAAGCAGACAAAAGATTTTTTAAACAATAAAAAGGAAAAATGTACAAAATGTCTGTACTGGAAAGAATGTTTTAAATAGAAAACAACAGGAAAAAATTGAGCATTTAGTTAATGCAAATATACCTTCAGAAACAATAAAGATTAACTTAAAAAGAAAAACAGCGTTTAAAGAGATTCGTAGAAAAATGTTTCAGAGAAGAGTTATGTCCAATTTGATAAAGGATGTGAAGAAATATAAGAAAAAAGCTACATTTTATAAGAGAAAAAAAGAAATTGAAGCCATTGCAGCAAAGGCATTAGAATTAAAAAGAAAACTATTCATTTTAATTTTGAATAGGATGCGTACATTAGATAAAATGGTCAATGTACTGAAATCACAAAGCAAAAGGAAAAGACTAGTGAAAAGAACAAACTTTTGTAAAGTGTTTTTAGGAGAATGGATGCATAGTTCAAGTAGTGAACCTTTTTTTAATGAAGAGAGTTATTTTCAAAGTAATAGTTTGCTGCATGCAGTTGACACCAGAGGTCGTGCTTATGAAGTGAAAAATGGTTGTATAATGGAGAAGGAGAAACGGTTCCAAGAGATGAGGTACAAGTGATGGCGGATGAGGCTATGGGGAGACGTCCTAAAGCCCCAGTGTACACTTGGAATTGTAGTAGTATTTGCACTGTGCGTCAGGAATCAATTGATAAATTTCGTGAGTTTCTAAGAGAATATAGTAAAAAAAGTGTTAAACAAAAGATTAAGGTGCTTCAAAGTCTAGATACATGCAGAGTGAGAGAGAATACTGGTTTGCAGGGACATTCTCTGGCTTGTTTATCTAGAAAAGTGTGTAAAAGTGTTTTTCATCATTTTAGGATGCTGGCTGTTCATCATACTGAAATGAGAAAGTTTGTGAGACGGTTGTATTTTGCTAAAAGTCCAACAATAAAGTTAGATGAATTGAATAGGGCTCTGTTCCGTGGATCGGTATCAGATGTAGAGAAGGTTACTGATGAAATTCAGTTTTGTTACTTTGGTCCAGAACAAGAAAGTGCAGAAAAGGACACAGTAAATGAGGAAGAAGTGGAAGAGAATGTAGAACCCTCTGTAAGTAAGACATTTAATGATCACATAACAAAATTTGCAATAATCTCTAATGAAAGACCAAATATTACTTGTATTTGTTGCCGCAGAACTCATTATAGAAAACAAACCAGGAATGTTGATCTCTACAGAAAAAGTGAAAATGAAGATAATTATAAGTGGAAGGATTTTGCCACATATATATTTCTTGAAAATTGTTTTGAATTGGGTGAAGATCAGCGTATTTGTAAATACTGTTACAACAAGTTAGAGGAAAATAGAATGCCGACCAGAGCTGTACATAATAATTTAGAATTGGATGCTATTCCTGCCGAACTTTCTGAATTAAATACATATGAGTCTATACTTATTCAATGTGTTCATCCGTTCCAGACCATAGTACGTATGGAGCCCAAAACTGGTAAATTACCTCCTTCAGATTTACTGAGAGGTTTAAAAGGTAGAGTGGTGTATTTGCCCTTGGATTTGAAAAAAAATATGGAAACTATTGATGCAGATACTTTGGAAACTGAACCATTAGTTATTTTGGTTAATGGTGTACCTACAAAGAATAAGAAGATTTGGCAGGAGTTGGTAGATGTACGGAAAGTACAAAGAGCAAATTTGTATTTGAAAAGGAATAACAAATGGTATGAATCAATTTATATAGAAGAAGAAGAAGAAGATTTACAAGAAGACACAGAAACACCAACTGGACAAATTGAAAAAGTGGACAAGTCAAAGGAAGAAGAAATTTATGAACATTTTAGCATACATCCTCTTCATTCAAAAGAAGTTATGGGAGACAATATTGATCTGTTTCAGATGAAGAAAGCAAAAGGAACTCCCGTGAGTGTATGGGAGGAGAGCTTGGAAGCTCGATGTTTTCCCCAGCTGTTTCCTACAGGAAAAGGAGGACGATACGATTAACGTCCAGAACAGATTCCAGCTTCTGAGTATCGAACTACAAGACTATATGCAGAAGATCCCAGATTTCGACAAGGTATTCCTTATTTGTTCCATCTTTTATTTGAAAGCGACTTGTCTGCATTATCATATGCAGTAAATCACATTTTAAAAAGTGGAGTACATTTACAAAATGTGTCTGCTAAGGATTTTATGGAGAAAGTGCAGCACCGAGATGATCATTTGGAAACACAACTGATCAATCTGATGGCTTGTCAGCGTGGGACAAATGAATATTGGTACCGACGCCATGGTGAATTAAAATGCATGTTACGGAATTTAGGAACACCAACATGGTTCCTTACCCTAAGCTGTGCTGAGTACGCTTGGGATGATTTACTGGATTTTCTACGAGAGGCAAATTCAAACATTAAAAACATCGAATACAAGACAGCAGGAGAACTGTGCTCATTGGATCCGGTTAATGTTTGCAGATATTTCAATCATAGATTTGAGGCTATGATGTCCTTCATCTGCAATAAAAAAAATCCACCTCTTGGAGAAGTAGTGGATTTCTTTTGGAGAAAAGAGTACCAGGCAAGAGGTGCTCCTCATATTCATATGCTGTTGTGGATAAAGGATGTCCCAAAGTTTGGAACAGATACTGATGAAGCAGTGTTATCTTTCATTGAAGAATATGCAACATGTGCTATACCAAAAAGCACAGAAGAGAAAAAGTTAAAGGAGCAAGTTTTACGTTTCCAAAGTCATCGGTGTGGAAAATACTGTCGACGGAAATACAAGAGCAAAGATAAATACTACACTAAATGTCGATTTGGATTTCCTAGACCTGTTCTTTCAAATGGAAGAGTAAACAGTTTTATGTCATCTGTGAGACATACTATTACAAGAAAATCACCTAAGAATACCTACAACCTTAAAAGACAAGAAGAATCAAAAAATATAAATGACTACAACCCAGTCATTTTATCCATGTGGAATGCTAACATGGATATACAGTATGTAGCTGACAATTCCATTGCTGTTGCTCGATATGTAACGTCTTACATTACTAAATCAGAAAAAACTGAATTGAAAGAAATGTGGGAAGAGATTTCTCACGAGAAGACTGTCAGTAAGAAGCTGTACAGTTTCAGTTTAAAGATGTTATCGCATCGAGAAATTGGATCCTACGAATGTTCAGATAGGTTATCTTCTGCAAGTCTCTACTCGAAATCAAGAAGAATAATTTGGGCAAGTTTAGGCCTTGCAGCAATGAGAAATCGGGTACTGAAATCTGTTGGAGAAATTGAATATTTGGCCGAGAATGACCCAGAAAGTACAGATATTTTGAAGTCAAACATGTTGGACACATATTATCCCAAGAGAAGTCTTCATCTAGAGAACATGTGTCTCTATGAAGTGCTGCAGAACTACATTTATTCACGGAAAGCCACAGAAGACATCAACAATGGAAAATATAAAGTCATTGGTGAGGAAGGATGTTTGGTGAAGCAAACAAAAGGAAGTTTGATAAATCACAGGAAGCTGAGTTGCGACACTACTGACAAAAAGGAATTTTACTACTTGGCTCTTTTACAGCTGTTTAAACCATGGCGTACAGAGGATGAACTACTGGGAGAATTTCAAAGCTATGAAGATTCCTTTAATGCTTGCAAAGACAGCATAGAATGCAGTACTTTCACAAATTATGTGCAAATGTTAAATGAAGAAATTGAACAGGAAACTACAATTGCAGCTGAAGTAGCTAGAGACAGTTCTCAAGACAGCCAAAGTTCAGGAACACTCAGTCAAGATCCCCTAGGACAACCAATCGTTGAAAATGAAGCTGCAATAGCCATGAATGAAGTGGAAACGGCTATGAATCAAGCTCAAGAAGAATTAATAGACTTACCAAATTTGGAAAGACAACTGAATGAAGAGCAGCAACAAATTTATGAAGAGATCAGAAACAAAATTGATCACGGATTACTACATGAAAAAAAAGAGTGCTCATGCACATCATTTCATCCCATCAGGATGTATGTAAGCGGACAAGCTGGAACTGGAAAAAGTTTCTTAATAAAAGTCATCAGAAGCTACCTACAGCAAAAAATTGATTCAACTTTGTCTTGTGTGGTTACTGCTCCAACTGGGTTAGCAGCATATAACATAAAAGGAATCACCTTACATTGTTTGCTAATGTTACCAGTGGAGCATGAGAACAAAATACAATACCACAAGCTAACTGGAGAAGCATGCTTGGAAGTTTCAAGAGTATTGAAGAAGATGCAAGTTCTCATTATTGATGAGGTGAGCATGGTATCAAACTTAATGCTTGCCTTTGTGCATTTAAGAATGCAGCAAATTCTAAGGACAGACTATGACATGTTATTTGGTGGAAAACATGTCATAGTTTTTGGGGATCTTCTACAGCTTACTCCAGTTAAAGGACAACCAGTGTTTAATACTGTGACACATGAAGACACAAAGAAGTCATTGGGAAGCATTGGTAATGCAAATATTTGGTCCTTCTTTGAGTACAAGGAACTTACTACTAATATGAGGCAAGCAAACGATGAAGAATATGGAAGTATTCTGAAAGATATCAGAATTGGACTACTCACTGAAGCTGGCACAAAAGCATTACAGAGTCGGTTGCTACATAATTTATTTCCAAAGGAAGAAATAGTTGCAGAGAAGATATACAAGAACATTGCAGAAAAGAAAAGTGTCATCTGCTTAATGCCAACTCTACGTGAATGCTCAATATTCAATGAGGAGCTTTTGAAATTGGAAAAGGAAGATATCAGGAAATTGGAAGCAGTGGACAAAATTCAGGATGGAAGAATTACTATCACATTAACAGGCAAACTGAAAAATAAATTGGATTCACTAGAGAAGAACATTTCCAAAACTGCTGGATTAGAAAAAAATCTATATGTTTGCATGAACTGTAGAGTATTTTTAAGGAGAAATTTGGATGTTGAAAAAGGTTTAGTAAATGGAGCTATGGGAAGAGTTGTGGGTTTTATTAATTATCAGAAAAAAGATGGAATTGAATGTTTAAAAATAAAATTTGATCAGATAGAAGAAGTTATAGACAGTTGTCGTTGTACAGTTATTTTCATACTTGTGAAAGACTTATATGTACAAAGGAAACAGTTTCCGTTTTCTCTAGCATATGCTGTAACTATTCACAAGTCTCAAGGATTGACTGTAGATTGTGCATTTGTAAACATTGGTTCAACTGTGTTCAAAGAAGGTATGGCTTATGTAGCTTTGTCACAAGTGAAAACATTATCTGGTTTATTCATGATAGACTTTGATGATTCAAAAGTTAGTGCTGATACAAACTGTGTAAAGGAGTATAATAGATTAAGAAGAACCTATGCTCCTCATTTAGGTCAGTATCCTGTGTTAGAGAAACGTGTAGTTTCTCGAAAAAGGAGAATTGAGAATATCTGTATTGAGGATGTAGAGAGGAGGAAAAAAAAGAGGAGTGATGTAATTGCAAGCAAAAAGAAAAAGGAAAATGTTGAAGAGGTTGTAGGTTGTCATTTTGAAAATAGCTCTGGTGTCAACTGCTACGCTAATGTAGTGCTGAATGTTGCATTTTATCTGGAAAGTTTGCAAGAGCAGATAATAGTAAATCAGAGAAAAATATTCTGTTCTGAGTTGAGTCTCCTTTTTCAAAAGCTGAGTAATGATAAAACTCAAATAGAAAGTGCTACTGAAATTAGAAAACTTTTAGATGTATGTTCAGGACGAACACAGTTTTCTCAAAATGTACAGCAAGACGCACAGGAATTCTTGATGTATTTTCTTCAGGTACTGGAAGAAGAAGGGGTGCCAATTGAAAATATGTTTGGTGTCTCTTATAAATGGGAACATAGTTGTGAAAACTGTTTCAATACATGTGGCTCTAATGTTGATTCTGAAAGGTTTATTTATTTAACATTGCCAGACAGTAAAACAGTCACTTTTGCTAAATTAGTTAAAGATGCTAATCATAGCATGGAATGCGGTGAGTGTAAATCTGACATGTTTTCAACGTTAATTTTAAAGGAATACGGACAGTATGTAATTTTAATGATGCAACGATGTAGAGCTGATGGTTCAAAATTGGATACTTTAATAAAGAAGTTTATAGGACAGCAATTATCAATTTCAGGAAAAACTTTTGTAACAGTTGCAATAATTTTCCATGAAGGACCTACTGTAACTTCTGGACATTACACAGTTTATCTTAAATGTGAAAAAGGCTGGACACTGTGTAATGATTCCCAATTGATTTTCAAGCAACGTTTGCCTTTTGATTTAGCAAATTCCTATCTAATCTTCCTGAAGCCTAAATTTTAGAGAGACTTGGCAAGATCTGTACAAAACAATTTTACCATTTTATTGGATTAGCATTGGAATTTTCAAAAAAAAAGATTTTTCAACTTACCATTTGGCATAAAGGAAAGGTAAGCAATTGTAATGTGGACTTATTTAATTCCTAATGAATCTTTCGGAAACCAAAAATTTAGAGAGAATCGGTAACATCTGTACAATTTAAATTTTGGAATTTTATTGGATTACCATTGGAAATTTATTCAAAAAAGATTTTTAAAATTACTATTTGGCCATAAGGAAAGGTAACCAATTGTATTGTGGACTTATTTAATTATTAATTAATCTTTCGGAAACCAAAATGTTAGAGAGAATCGGTAACATCTGTACAATTTAAATTTTGGAATTTTATTAGATTACCATTGGAAATTTAATCAAAAAAGAATTTTAAAATTACTAATAGGCCTAAAGGAAATGTAACCAGATGTATTGTGGAGTTATTTGAGATATATTATTTTTGTCATTATGCTTCTGTAACAAAATTGTCAGACGGTATTTTAAAGAAATAGTTATTGTTATTAGATGATATTTTTTTAGAATATTATGCATTTCTATAATGTTATGTTTAAGTAAAAAGAGATTCTGGGCTTTTTTAAAACAATCTTTGAGATTGTTATTTTTTTTTTTGCCCGCTGTTAAGTGATGAATGCAATTGCTTTCACGATTTATAGTGAAATGCAATATATTCTGAAAACAGCAAAAAAAAGGCAAAAAATTGTTTTTGGAAAATATTTAAATACATGTACTGTGTTATATAATGATTTATTAAATATTAATACTTTTTTCTTTTTTTTCAGATTGTGAAAGAAAATTTTCGAAAAAAACCAACCATTTTTACAAGTAATTTCAATTAAATTTTAATTAAAAATTAAATTGTTGGGTGGGTCAGGTAAGTCAGAAATTAGATGGTCCCTTTCTTCCACTTTTCCTCAAACAGATTTTCAGTATTTAGTTATTAATCCCTGAAGGATCTTGAAATGTGGTAATTGATTTTTAGTGTTTAGTGTTTAGATTTTTAGTGTACGGTAAAAAAAAAAAAAAAAGTTTTTAAGAAAAAATAAAAAAAAGTTGAGAGGTAAGGTTGGCTCTTAAAAGAGCCGTTGTGTTCATGCAGGGACAGAGGAAAGGAAGAATGGGAACATTAGCTGGTAGGACAAATGTGCTGGTCTATTTTGTTGTTAATGAAGAGTGGTCTCCCTATGAACAATTAGACCATGGCAAAATGAACACCGCATTGTAACCCTCGCAAACCGATGGTTCGTTTCCACAGGATCAGAAAAAGGTGAATCTGCCCCCACAGATGAAGGGCTCAGCTGAGCTTCCGAAGAAGGACTCGGCTGAGCTGCTGTGGATGTGCTTGCTCGACTTACTGAAGGGTTGCCTCTAGTATGTCGTGCATGTGTCCTAGGATGTACATCCTCAAGGTGTCTCAACATAGTGTGATTCCCGAAGGAATACTTCTTGTTGGGATTTCCTCTCGAAAGTACACGCTGGCACAGCTTGCAAGTCACCAAAGCAGCATTGACTTTTTTCTCGCCCTCAGGAAAACTAAAATACTCCCATATAAAAGAGCTCTTCTGTTTCCTCTTTCTCTGCCTGATGGTGGTGCTGCTAGCCTCACTCTCAGCAGAAGAGTGCTGGTCTGCCATCGTATCACAAAGACAAGTCAGCTCCTTCTCCTAAGGGATCACAAGCAGAAATGAGGGGAATGGGTGTGGTGTAGGAGAGTTCTAGAACTGAAACTACTTTGAACCAATCAAAAGTTTTGTTTCATGATCACATGACCCACCGTGCGCGTACGTTACGCTTACGTTACATTTACGGAGCGCTTACGGAGCGCTTACGGTAAAAGTACGCATGCGCGTAAAAAAGACACGCGCTCGCGCGCATGCGCATAACAGGCACTCCCCAACACTTCCGCGTAACGTGCGCATTTAGCGTACACGCTTACGCGCCCCAGACGCAGTACGCACGGCTACGTAAATTGCGTAACCATACGCAAAAAGAGTAGAAATATTAAGAACATTACGCAAACCGTACGCTTACTGTAAGCTTACCATACGCGCACAAAAAAAAAAAAAAAAAAGCAAAAAAAGAATTTCTATGTTATACTAATATATCTTACCTGTTTGGTAAAAAAAAAAAATGAGAAAAATTAATATATTGCAGAATTTTTAAAAATTAAGCATAGTGTTTTAAGAGAATATAAAGTAAAAAAAAAAAAATAACTTGCTTTTTAAAAAAAAAAAAAAAACACGTTTAATATAAGAATTTAAAATAAAAAAATCATACAAAATCAATGAAAAAACCATGGGAATCACACATGTTATAGGTAAGAATTAGCATTTAAAAAACCATACAAATTCACTGAAAAAACCATGGGTTTCACACACGTTATAGTTAGGAATTAGCATTTAAAAAACCTTGCAAATTCACTGAAAAAACCATAGGTTTCACACACGTTATAGTTAGGATTTAGCATTTAAAAAACCTTGCAAATTCAGTGAAAAAACCATAGGTTTCACACACGTTATAGTTAGCGGACATTTTACTCATAAAAAACCATTGAAATTCCCCCGTTATAGTTAGTTAAGCTAACTATAACTCGCGCACCCGCAATCCACTGCTGATGACGTAACATATTACATCACTCATGACATGGTCAGTGACATCACTCATGACATCACTGATGACATCTCAAATGACATCACTGATGACATCACTGCTGACATCATCCTTGTGACAGAGTGGTAGACCTCCTCTCACCCTAATATAACCTTTGATACAAACATTCAAAAATAGAGACTAAAATTTTCAAAAAAATGGACATACCAATACCAGTTACAACAACCTCTTCAGTAATTCTAAGATCCACATACACATCCACTCATTCACCAACAGTCCTGTACAGTCACTCATACATGTACTCACTCATCATATGTACTCATACACCTATACATCCTGTTACACATTGCCACTCATCCATAGAGTTACTCACACACATAGTCACTCATGCTAATAAAGAGTCAAACATCCATTTACTTGCATATTCAGTTATACACACACCTCAACACGTACTTCTACAGAAACTTACACATACTTACTCTTTTAAATAATCACTAATAAAAACACATACTTATTCATACAGGAACTGTTTCAATCTCTCACTCTCACACATACTCACTTATATACACCAATAGTCAAATATACTTCTTTAAAACATATTTAGTAACTCATAAAGACACTATTGAGACAGTCATTCACTCACTAACACACCCATACACACACTCATCCAACCATACAGTCAAGCACACATGCTGTCTTCAACACATACAACCAGAGAGACAATCATTCATACACCTATGCACTACGTAAAACCCCCCACCGAACCATGCAGACACTCAGACTGATACTCAAAAAACAACCTAAAATCCAATATAAACACCCATGTAGCTACTCACCAACCCATGCAGACACTTATACACAAAGTGAGAGACTGATACAGATAATTACATATTTAAACATTACTCATTAAGCCATGTATTCACTAAGATACACTTAATCAGTCAGTTACACAATCAATTTTTCAAAAACAAATCATCCTTTTAGACACTTATATACCCATTTATTCTTCCATCGACCTTGAGATATACATATATAAAACATATTTAATTTTCACAAAAACACACCTTCACTGGATGATGTCATCAGTGATGTCATTTGAGATGTCATCAGTGATGTCATGAGTGATGTCACTGACCATGTCATGAGTGATGTAATATGTTACGTCATCAGCAGTGGATTGCGGGTGCGCGAGTTATAGTTAGCTTAACTAACTATAACGGGGGAATTTCAATGGTTTTTTACGAGTAAAATGTCCGCTAACTATAACGTGTGTGAAACCTATGGTTTTTTCACTGATATATATATATATATATATATATATTCACTTAAAAAACCATAGGTTTCACACATGTTATAGTTAGCTGGACAGCCCGAACGGCAATCCTCTGCTGATGACGTCAGATATTACATCACTGTATTTAGACACTTATTTACCCATGTCTTCTTCCATTAATCTTTAGCTATACATATATTACAAATATTTATTTTTCATAAAGACACATATGTCATCAGTGATGTAATATCTGACGTCATCAGCAGAGGATTGCGGTCGCGTGAGTTATAGTTGCCTGCACTAACTATAACGGGGGAATTTCATTGGTTTTTTACAAGTGAAATGTCCAGCTAACTATAACATGTGTGAAACCTATGGTTTTTTAAGTGAATTTGCAAGGTTTTTTAAATGCTAATTCGTAACTATAACGTGTGTGAAACCTATGGGTTTTTCAGTGAATTTGTACGGTTTTTTAAATGCTAAGTTATGTATTTATTATTTTTTTTTTTTTCACGTTTTTCACCGTGCTCGCACCGTGCACGCACGGTGCACTTCGCGCACCGTACGCGCGCTGTGGGCGCTCGATGCGCTTCGCGCACCGAGCACCCACAGTTCGCAGTGCGTGCCGTCCTCGCGCGGTGCGCGCACCTCGCAATTTTTTAAAAAACAAAAAATTGTTTTTTTCTCCCATGGGGGTCCTTCTGTGACCCCCTGACCAAGGCTAGGGGGTCAGGAACTGTCCACTCTGCCACCTTTTCACGTTCTCCACCTTTTTTTTCACCCCCTCAGACTGCGAGAGACAAAATGGCGGCCGACACTTCCTGGTTTCGACCGATTCGAATGTTTACCGACATCTAACAACCAATCAGAATTGCGCTCGCGCACGGCAGGGTGCGCGCACAGTGCGCGCATGGTGAGCGCCTATAGATATTGATATGCTTTTAAATGCTATTTTCTCAGGAAATACTGAACAGATTTACACCAGACCTGCAAAAGGCACATCCTTGACCTTATGGCTACCTCTCTGCCAAATTTCATGTAATTCTGTTCAGCCGTTTGGGCTGTAGCTGCGACTAAAGGTCCTATGGAAAAATGCATGGGGAAAACGCGTTTTGGGACCCACCCTTTTTCTCGGCCCCCGCTTGACGAATTACCCCGAGACTTTCAGGGTAGGAGCTGAACGGAGCGCCCCATTTGTTTTGAAAATTTCACGAGGATTCGTCAACCTGCGCCAAAGTTATTCAAAATAGAATTTTGAGATTTCCTATGGAAACTAGGTTGTAACTATAACTATCTACTGGCGACCGCCAGTAGATAATATATATATATATATATATCCATCGAACAGGAACCCATAAATGAACCCTCTCAGAGAATACTGCTGCTCATTTTTCTTTATTTCAAATTTGGCACCCTGCCAGCAGGACCCAGTTCATGGAACAAAAAACACCATTCCATTTCGCCAGACGCATTTCAGGATGTGCTCCTTTCTTCAGTGGCATTTGTAACGGGTATAAGGAAGCGCTGCTGATCGCACACAAGTTATTACCAACACCTGCCTCAGTGGGCGCGGCCATCAGGGGCTTCTGGGTGATGTAGTGTGCTGCCGTGACTCCAAGTGGATGCGCCTTCAATGTCCCGAAATTAAAACAATATTTGGTGTCAAAGTCCTGAAGGGGTCCTGCCCCGCTTTATGCATGCCAAAAAAAGAGCAGTTGCAGCTGACACCACCCTGCAAGGCGCCAGCTGCTCTCTGTCCCGACTGTGGCAGCACCTTCGTGGTGCCGTCACGGACCCGCAAAACAGGAGGTGAGCTTCACTTAAAGACCGGGTAGGCCATATAAATCCATCGAACAGGAACCCATAAATGAAGCCTCTCAGAGAATAATGCTGCTCATTTTTCTATATTTCAAATTTGGCACCCTGCCAGCAGGACCCAGTTCATGGAACAAAAAACACCATTCCATTTCGCCAGACGCGTTTCAGGATGTGCTCCTTTCTTCAGTGGCATTTGAAACGGGTATAAGGAAGCGCTGCTGATCGCACACAAGTTATTACCAACACCTGCCTCAGTGGGCGCAGCCATCAGGGGCTTCTGGGTGATGTAGTGCGCTGCCGTGACTCCAAGTGGATGCGCCTTCAATGTCCCGAAATTAAAACAATATTTGGTGTCAAAGTCCTGAAGGGGTCCTGCCCCGCTTCATGCATGCCAAAAAAAGAGCAGTTGCAGCTGACACCACCCTGCAAGGCGCCAGCTGCTCTCTGTCCCGAGTGTGGCAGCACCTTCGTGGTGCCGTCTCGGACCCGCAAAACAGGCGGTGAGCTTCACTTAAAGACCGGGTAGGCCATATAAATCTATCGAACAGGAACCCATAAATGAAGCCTCTCAGAGAATAATGCTGCTCATTTTTCTTTATTTCAAATTTGGCACCCTGCCAGCAGGACCCAGTTCATGGAACAAAAACCACCATTCCATTTCGCCAGACGCGTTTCAGGATGTGCTCCTTTCTTCAGTGGCATTTGAAACGGGTATAATGAAGCGCTGCTGATCGCACACAAGTTATTACCAACACCTGCCTCAGTGGGCGCAGCCATCAGGGGCTTCTGGGTGATGTAGTGCGCTGCCGTGACTCCAAGTGGATGCGCCTTCAATGTCCCGAAATTAAAACAATATTTGGTGTCAAAGTCCTGAAGGGGTCCTGCCCCGCTTCATGCATGCCAAAAAAAGAGCAGTTGCAGCTGACACCACCCTGCAAGGCGCCAGCTGCTCTCTGTCCCGAGTGTGGCAGCACCTTCGTGGTGCCGTCTCGGACCCGCAAAACAGGCGGTGAGCTTCACTTAAAGACCGGGTAGGCCATATAAATCCATCGAACAGGAACCCATAAATGAAGCCTCTCAGAGAATAATGCTGCTCATTTTTCTTTATTTCAAATTTGGCACCCTGCCAGCAGGACCCAGTTCATGGAACAAAAAACACCATTCCATTTCGCCAGACGCGTTTCAGGATGTGCTCCTTTCTTCAGTGGCATTTGAAACGGGTATAAGGAAGCGCTGCTGATCGCACACAAGTTATTACCAACACCTGCCTCAGTGGGCGCGGCCATCAGGGGCTTCTGGGTGATATAGTGCGCTGCCGTGACTCCAAGTGGATGCACCTTCAATGCCCCGAAATTAAAACAATATTTGGTGTCAAAGTCCTGAAGGGGTCCTGCCCCGCTTTATGCATGCCAAAAAAAGAGCAGTTGCAGCTGACACCACCCTGCAAGGCGCCAGCTGCTCTCTGTCCCGACTGTGGCAGCACCTTCGTGGTGCCGTCTCGGACCCGCAAAACAGGCGGTGAGCTTCACTTAAAGACCAGGTAGGCCATATAAATCCATCGAACAGGAACCCATAAATGAAGCCTCTCAGAGAATAATGCTGCTCATTTTTCTTTATTTCAAATTTGGCACCCTGCCAGCAGGACCCAGTTCATGGAACAAAAAACACCATTCCATTTCGCCAGACGTGTTTCAGGATGTGCTCCTTTCTTCAGTGGCATTTGAAACGGGTATAAGGAAGTGCTGTTGATCGCACACAAGTTATTACCAACACCTGCCTCAGTGGGCGCGGCCATCAGGGGCTTCTGGGTGATGTAGTGCGCTGCCGTGACTCCAAGTGGATGCGCCTTCAATGTCCCGAAATGAAAACAATATTTGGTGTCAAAGTCCTGAAGGGGTCCTAACTATAACTATCTACTGGCGACCGCCAGTAGATAATATATATATATATCGCACCACACTCTTCGATTTGAAAAGTAACGCACGGACGCCTTGGAAAAATGCAGTTATGTAGGTTTATTGACTACAAGAACGCAACGCGTTTCAGCTTTCGATTGGAGCACTTCACAGGTGAGCCTCAAAAGGCAGACGGGTTCCACCGCGGCAAGCTGCACACGGTAAACAGCAAACAGCAATGGCAGTGGCAAGCCTCTAGTCAGCGGCTGCAGTGAGTGTGTGCACCCATGTGCCATAGTGAGCCCCACTTGCCTCCCCTCCACCTGCTTCCTACACCCATGCTATCTGGTCAGAAATAATCCTACACCTTGGGCATACCTTGGGCATACCTTGGACACAGTGCACAATCTCGTCCTCTCCAATGCCATATCCCTGCATAATCCTGCAATAATCCAGCATTAACAGCATTAACAGCATTAACAAGGGAAATAACTCCATCAGCAGAAGTACACAGGCGGAAAGTGAGTGATGAGGAGTTGCGCAGTTGGAGGAGCACACCGGAGCACCCCGGCACCCAGGCATCAGCCCCAGTTCAGCCGCACTTCGGGAGTCTCAGGTGCAAGCCGTATTGAAAGCATTGACGCGCTCTTGTTACCTCTCTGCCAGAACCTTGTCTCTCCTGACTACAAGCCGTGAGGGAAACGGCCAACTTGGGTGTCATTGAGTCATTCACCGTGCAATTAGCAGCCAATTCAGCGCCGTGAGGGGAACGGCCATACAAAGAGAAACTACATTACCCAGAAACCCCGGGGCGCCTGCCTCTGACATCAACAGGCAGCGCCAGGGGCGTATAAAGCTGCTCACTACTAACCGCAGCGCGGGACGCGCCCGGGCGAAGCCCGGGCCAAGGGCGGGCCCATCCTTGCCCGTCTAAGCCCGGAGAAGGCTGGGCTGGGCATACCCCCCAACGTGTATTTCTGTACATTGATTTGTAAGTACGGACGTGCTAATAGGCTGTGGTAAATCCTGTTTGAGCCTGGCCCTAGGGGCCCCTTGTTTGGAGTGGGCTGGTACATATTGTAACATAAATAATTTATGTTCCTGAGACCATATGCCTTTTGTACATGTAGATCCCATTAGAGTGTTTTGAGAGGGTCAAAGGGTGCGAGGGTCGATTCATTGAGGGGGCTGCTGACCTTAAGTTTTAGTCCTTAATGTAATATTGGATCACTGTTTATATTGGAGGTTTTTGAGTTTTGTTTATATTGCACGCGATGAATACTAGGCTTAGCATGAATAGGAAATCATTGACGGGGGGATCTGTCAGGGGCACCCTAGATCAATTTATCACAAGGGCAACCTCACTGCTGGAACGCGAAATTGTGCATACTGAAAGACGTTTTTCATCTGAATTGCAGAGGAAACGCTCTTCGTTGGGGGCTATTCAGTTAGCTACCACTCCATCTCACAAAACCAAATGCATGACACACACAGAACAAATAAGTGACATAGATATCATCCCGCAGCCTCAAGAACAGGTAGACTCCCAACTAGGTATGAAAGATTCTGTCACTTTAGATAATAGTACAGGGCCAGAAATTGAACATCTAAATGAGGATCGGTCCCCAGTAAAAAAGTCCCCTATAAAGATAAATAGTACAAGTAAAATAAAAGATCCAATATCCAGTTCCTCAAAGCAAAAAAGGACTCGTGGCACTCGTAAGCAAAAAAAAGGTGGGGTTAAAATCCCAAACAATTCTATGAGCTTTACGAGTACAACAGATCCTGGAGCTCTTAAAATTGGCCCAGAAAGCCTGGCAGCACACCCCTACCAAGATTTAATGAGTGACATAGAAATACTAGTTAAATCTTTGTTGTTACCTTTGGCGGAAAGGGTAAAAAAAATGTCAGAACAGTTAGTGTCTATACAAGAAAATGGTGAGGCTAATGCCAAAACATTGGGAGAAATATCTGCGAGACTGTGCACTTTGAATTCTTCAGGTCTGGCATCAGAGCCAGTGACGAATTTAGTTAATCCCGCAAATAGTGTAAAGACAACCCCCCCACTTAGGGCGACTAGCCTGGCCACACAGTATACGAATTTGGATTCAAGGAAACCGAGAGAGAGTGGGGCCCTAAATAAGCAGAACTATGAGCGCAGTAAAATGGGTGGGAAAGCACACATAGATAGAAATCTCAAGGGGCCATCTCAGCATATAGATCTCCCACCAGAGGCTGAACCCTATGTCATCGTACTTGCAAAGGTACCAGAGCTAGCATTGGAAAATTATGAAGGCCACCAGACTCTCAAGAATAAGGTGATGCACTGGCTTAGAGTGAACAGGCCATTACCCGCCAATCTAGACGGGGAAATTCTCCATGTTAGAAGGCTAGGATGGGTGGGACGACGACCAAAAAATGTAAAGGGAGATGTAATCATTGTTAACTTTAGGGATTACAGAGTGGTAAATCATATTAGAGACTGGTACTCAGGGGGCCACGAGGGAGGCATATCTACTCACGACCTAAGTTACTTCTACCCCAAGATCTTGGTAGGCAATGATGAGTGCTTAACACGTTCAAACACCCAGATAATGACAGGTCCAATGTTTAATATTTCAACCTCAAATCAGTTCGCAACACTCTCTGGACTGGAGGGGGTTGATTGACTAATCACTCCCACGACCAGTAATTTAACCACTAAGGAGAAACCACAAATTGATGATATAGGACTAGTTTCTTGGAACCTAGCTGGCCTATCCTCAAAATTTGACAATCTTGAATGGATGGAATATATTGCAAGGTTTCATGTGATTTGCCCCCAGGAAACATGGGTGGTTGATTACAATCCCTTTCAGTTAGAAGGGTACGGGTGTTTTGTTGTCCCGGCACAAAAATCAATTTCGGGCAGAGCCAGTGGAGGATTAGTCACCTATGTGGATATGAAATTAGAAGGTCTGTGGACCAATTTGAACTGGAATTCCTACTATTTCCAAGGCCTGAAACTCAAAATAAATAAAATGTGCATTATTTTAGTTAATTTTTATAATGCCATAGTTTCAAGCAAGGAAGGCTCAATACTATTTGATCTAAATAGTCATTTGACTGGTGTAATGGAGCAGTGTAATTCCATAGTGGCCCCGCGTATTATTTTAGTGGGTGATTTAAATTGCCACTTATGTCCAAATTTAAAATTTTGCATGGGCAACTGGTCTGGGTGTACTATATCAAAAGGTCTGCACTTTGAACACACCAAGGAGGGGAGGGAGTTAGAAAAAGTTATGAAAGCCCACTCATTATAACACACACTCGATTTGGTATCTGTAGAAGAAGGAAATGGTGCCCCAACAACCTTTAAAGGGAGGGGATGTAGCTCAACGATAGACTTTATATTAGTCTCAAATATACTCTGGCAGTGGATAAAAGAGATGACCATTGACTGGAGTATATTTAGTGACCATAACCCACTCACGCTTCGCATTAAAAATCAGTCCGTCTCCAAAGAAAGAAGTGGTTTACAGAAAGGTAATTTTGAGAAAGTAACTGATCAGGGGAGACGTTTAAGATGCTCTCTATGAAACCCTTATTATGGATGGGAGAAAAGAGTTTGAAATCTGCAGTGATCCTCTAGTGGAGGGCTTGGATGTGATTAACGCATTTGAGTCAATGGCCAACCATATAGAGAGACTACTAAAATCTACTCGACCATGGAAACACAATAATGTGCCCAGATGGTTTAATAAAGACTGCTCACGAGCACAGAAGGATTAAAAAAAAAGTCTGATATCGAGACCAAGAGACAAATTGCGAATAGCCAAGTGTAGGACTGCTTATAAAAAAGCTATAAAATGCAGAAGATTTGCCTTACAATCACAAACGTGGGAAACTTTAAGGGAAGCTGCGGAAAAGAGGGATTTAGGCATTTTTTGGAAAACCATAAATAACCCATGTTTTCAGGACATCGCAGCACCGGTAATTGGCACATCTATCCTCCCTGAGCAGTGGTTCAATCATTTAAAAAGTTTATATAATTTCTCAGCCGTAAATTCCTCGGCCGAAGAGGATTTGTGCCCATGGAGGGCAGTGATTGAATTCACTATTGGAGAAGTAAAAGCAGGAATTCTGGGGCTCACACAAAATAAGGCACCTGGCCCAGATGGTATACCACCTGATTTGTTCTTATACAAGGTAGAATTCTGGGCCCCAATCTTGACACGTGTAATTAATGTGGCAATTGCAGTGGGCATGCCACGCTCTTGGTCTACAGCAATCATAGTGCCTATTTTTAAAAAAGGCAAAAAAGACGACCCGCAGTGCTACCATCCCATATCACTGATCGATGTGACAGCAAAAGTTTTAGGCAGAATGATTTTAAATCGTCTATTGGACTGGGCCGAGGAACACCACATAATCTCAGATTTTCAATATGGTTTTAGGACAGGCAGATCAACCACGGACCAATGCCTGAATCTTTATTTACTGGTGGCAAAATACACTATAGCCTGTGAACAATCAATATATCTGGGGTTTATGGACCTCTCGGCCGCATTCGATCGCGTAAATAGAGAAAAATGATGGGCACTCATGACTAGATTGGGAGTAGATCCAGAACTTATAAATATCTTGTGAGCACTCCATTGGAAAACTTTTGCCAAGGTACGGTATAACCCGGCTGGGGATACAACAGGATCCTTTTGTTGTACAAGTGGAGTAAGACAGGGCTGTATATTGGCCCCGTTCTTATTTTCCCTGTACATTAACGAATTGGAAAAGACACTGTGTACCTTGAATGCAGATACCCCAATGGTGGGTCATCGCTCCGTCCCAGTGCTATTGTACGCAGATGATGCGGTTCTTTTGGCACGAACGCCGAAAAGCCTGCAGCGTCTAATAGACGGTTTTGTTGATTTTATGGATACTTTAGATTTGTCAGCTAACCTAACCAAGTCCTACGTCTTGTTAGCAGGAGCTAAACCGTGTAAAAAATGTACCTATCACATAGGGTCACATATTTTAGAACAAGTGAAAACTTTTTCTTACCTGGGTCTTTTATTTGATGGGCTTTTAAATTTTAAACTTTTAATTGAAGAACGGAGTATAAAACTGATTTCGTCATCAGGAGCTATTATGAGTCACGGAAGAAGGCTGGGTCGGTGGTCACCGGAGCAGGTCATGCATCTTTACGGCTCCATCTGCTGTGCTAAAATAATGTATGGAGCAGAAGTATGGGGCTTTGTTGGGACACGACAAATACAGGTTGAAGAAAACAAATTTTTGCGAAAGGTACTTAAAATTCCTCAGAGCTCGTCGGCATACATCACCCATGCCGAACTAGGGAGACCATATATTGAGGACTTGATCCAGACTAGACCTGTCATGGCCTGGATTAGGACCTGGTCCAATACTGATGCAGAACTAGGACGGCAAATTATAATAGACTGCATGGCCAGGGATAGAGGGATGTGTATCCCGTGGGTCAGATATGTAAAATCAACTCTGGGAGGAATAGATTGCATAGATCTTTTTACTAATCCAACTACTGTAACATTCCAAGATAAGAACAGAATTAAGGATTTGCTCCTGAAAAAAGCTGAAGAGCATAGAGTCAACAGCAAAGGGAGTAAGCCTTTAGCATGTGCCTACAGCATGACTAAGACAGTAGTTGCTATGGAACCTTATCTTAGTTTAAAATATAATGGACAGAATAGGTTCCTGTTTACCCGCTTTAGGCTCAACCTTATTCATCATCTTTTAGTGGACCCTTCGGGATATACTACCACAGTTGAGCAGAAAGGTACTTGCGGCTGCGATAATAAATCTCCGCAGGATACCCTTCATTTTGTATTGTTATGCCCTTTTTATTCTTTTCCCAGGCGTCGTTACCTAGTAAGATTATTAAAAAATGGCAAATTTAGACAAGCGAAGGTTGCTCTGTTGTATTTACAAAGGGCTAAAGATTTACTGACTTTGGCATGTATAACAAGTTTCTTAAAAGTTGCATTTAAAATAAGAAACATAACAACGTAAAAGAGAGGGGCTCTTTGCCACAAATAGGGGTAGAGCACCAATAGACAAAAGTCAAGAGAAGAATTCCCCTATTTGGCACATCATCAGGTGAACTAAAAAATTCTTACCCACACCAAACCATTCACTCACCAGAACAAGCACCCTTGTCTTAACCACATGTGGACTCGTAATTAAAAATTTCTATATTTTATTAGAAACAATGACATAATAAAACATTTCTTTATAACAATCACAAGACAATAAAATCTGCGCCCAATGTTATAGTTGCTGGACAGTTAGAAAATAAAGAAATTACAATAAAAAACATACAGTAAAAATACATTAAACCAATTTCATCCTAAGAGTCATTTGTAAACACTGGGAGAACACAAGTAAGAAAGATGCTTTCTAATCAAAAAACAAAGGAAGACAAATGATCTAGATCAACTATTCTCATTACACTAGATACTTAGTGTTTGCATTTTCCGGAGAACAGATGTCATTCCGATCTATAGTCTCCTTTACTTTAAAGTTGCGTCGACGCGTTTCGGTGGAAAACAGAAAATAGAAGACCACCTTCTTCAGGACAGTTAATTATGGTCTCCCACAATATAAAGAATCTGCCATCCTGTGTATCCGTTTCAAAGTGCGCTCATAGTATAGGAAAGGTGGGACCGGCTAAAATGAAAATAGGGAACAATCCCGTCCAAAAGCTTGTCTCAGGGGTAAGGAAATACTATATTCTTTTAAGAACATATCCGTCCTAAATATCCATACTTCATTGGCTGATGTATTTGGTTAGATCTCGGTACACAAGTATTCTCGAGATTCCAAAGATTTCCCGTTGCAGCACGTGGAAATCTTGAAGCCTTGACCTGGTCCCCAGTGAGGGGACCAGGTCAAGGCTTCAAGATTTCCACGTGCTGCAACGGGAAATCTTTGGAATCTCGAGAATACTTGTGTACCGAGATCTAACCAAATACATCAGCCAATGAAGTATGGATATTTAGGACGGATATGTTCTTAAAAGAATATAGTATTTCCTTACCCCTGAGACAAGCTTTTGGACGGGATTGTTCCCTATTTTCATTTTAGCCGGTCCCACCTTTCCTATACTATGAGCGCACTTTGAAACGGATACACAGGATGGCAGATTCTTTATATTGTGGGAGACCATAATTAACTGTCCTGAAGAAGGTGGTCTTCTATTTTCTGTTTTCCACCGAAACGCGTCGACGCAACTTTAAAGTAAAGGAGACTATAGATCGGAATGACATCTGTTCTCCGGAAAATGCAAACACTAAGTATCTAGTGTAATGAGAATAGTTGATCTAGATCATTTGTCTTCCTTTGTTTTTTGATTAGAAAGCATCTTTCTTACTTGTGTTCTCCCAGTGTTTACAAATGACTCTTAGGATGAAATTGGTTTAATGTATTTTTACTGTATGTTTTTTATTGTAATTTCTTTATTTTCTAACTGTCCAGCAACTATAACATTGGGCGCAGATTTTATTGTCTTGTGATTGTTATAAAGAAATGTTTTATTATGTCATTGTTTCTAATAAAATATAGAAATTTTTAATTACGAGTCCACATGTGGTTAAGACAAGGGTGCTTGTTCTGGTGAGTGAATGGTTTGGTGTGGGTAAGAATTTTTTAGTTCACCTGATGATGTGCCAAATAGGGGAATTCTTCTCTTGACTTTTTTTTTTTTTTTTAAATAAGAAACACCAGGGGACAGCCAGGGTCAAATTAGGGCTGAAGCTAAGAAATGCTGTTTTACTTTGCAAATGATTTTAATTGAGATAATACTGCCTTATATGTTGTCAATGGCATTTATTTACCTATATTTTAGACATGGCACTAGCACTTTAGGAATTGCTGTTTATTTTGATGTATTAATACTCGAAGACGTAGGATGGAAAGTAGCAGTTTTTGTCTAAATTGATAATGTCTTGTGGTTCTCTGTATTATGAATGGAGTTTTTATATCGGTGAAGACATTATAAATGTATTTTTTAATCATTAGGATGAACAAATAATGAAATGTAGTTGTATGTATATTTTTAAAAAATTTGTGTTGCTTTTATGGTGACTTGAATTGCACCGAATAAAGCTGATTTTGATTTGATTTGATTTGATTCAATTGTAATGTCTACTAGCAATTACCACAATGCCACTGAAACTGCATTCTGGAGTGGCAACATTTCTATTAATGATTCTTAATGCAAAACTCTTTACAAAATTCATCAATAATACAAAAAATGAGTGAATTAAATCATATTCACAAAATTAATAATATACCTACATAATGCCCTAGTGGACAAGTAGCATATACATGATTGTAGTCAAACTCCAGTTAACAATACACAAATGGCAAAATGCCCAAGTGGGCTAATAATTGAGTAATATAATGGTGCGCAGATGGAATATTTAAGTTCATCAGTAGCCCGTTCAAAAAGTAGATACCAATACCTAAAAAAAAATTAGTTACATTTTAGAATAAAAAGACAAGAAATATTTACAACAGCAACATTTACACATATCATAGCAAATACAATTATTGGTTATGCAGGTGTATAGACAGTTCTTCACTTGAGTTCAACCCCTTCGGAGACATGGTCTCAAAATCAACAATATGTCTAGACTCCAATTGTCTCAAACGAAGTAATTTGTTTCCTCCGCGCGCATCCTCATAAACAGCATCAATAACCACCATTCTCAGCAGACTTTCATTCTGAAAATGCTGGTCAAACAAATGTCGAGCAACAGGATATTGTCTGTTATTGTGTCGTATTGCTCTAATATGCTCAAGTACTCTTTTCTTGGCACGATGAATTGTGCTACCTATATATGCCTTGTTACATGGACAAATAAGTGCATAAACACAGTACATTGTGTTACAAGTAAGAGCTTTCCTGATGATAAATTCCTTAATAATGCTGGAAATATGCAATACAGTACAATCAATGCTGTTTTTGCATGCTTTACAATTTTTGCAACAGTGGAAGCCAGGACGACCACCAATCCTAAATTTGATGGTATTAGTCACCAAATTAGGGCTTAACTCATCTCTTAGTGATTTGTTCCTTTTGAAAGTAATTTGTGGATGATTATTCAAATGTTTCTGCAAATTACTATCAGTTAACAGTACATGCCAGTGTTTTTCTA
Organism: Triturus cristatus; assembly: GCF_964204655.1. Taxonomy (NCBI): domain Eukaryota; kingdom Metazoa; phylum Chordata; class Amphibia; order Caudata; family Salamandridae; genus Triturus; species Triturus cristatus. Next base: position 682,785,731 of record NC_140587.1, read on the forward strand.
AAATATGGCGCACATCCTGCGCTTGTCCTGAGTACATGGTAATGAAACGAAGAATCTCAGACTCAGTTTCTCGTTTCACTGGATGCAGTAACTGGTTACGCGTAATCTCATCCACTCTCTTGCATGCTTCAGTAATAGTTCTTTGATGATAACCCCTCTCTCTGAAGCGTTGCATCATTGTTTCCTTTTCCCTTAAATAGCTGCTTTCAGTACTACAATTATGCTTAGCGTGTAATAGTTCGCCATAAGGGATACTGTAAACCTGCTTACGTGGATGTGAACTAGAAGCGCTTCAAATGCTATTTCCAGCTGTTTTTTTGCAAAATAGTTGTGTATGTATGATGTGATCTTTTATCTCCACTACAATATCCAGAAATTCAACAGTGGTCCTACTAATATGTTCTGTAAAGACCAAATTGTACACATTGTCATTGAGTTTCTTGACACACGCACTTGCAGAATGTTAGAATCCGGGTTCTCTGGTTGGCACAGGTAGGTACTTGTGACAAGCAGGGAACCTTTCCTCTAGTCAGGATGAGGGGTTACACTACCAAAACAACCCCTTGCTCACCCTCTAGGTAGCTTGGCGCGAGCAGACAAGGCTTTTCTCAGGTTAAGCATTTGTGAACACATACAGTAACCAAGTGACAACACTACAAATGGACACCACATAGGTATTTATATTAAAAATAAGAATTCTTTATATAGGATTATCACAAGACCATTAAACGATTAAAAATACACAATACGGTTGCTTAGTTGGTAGAAGATTACTTAGTTTCTCTGAAGTTCTTAAATGCAACACTTTAAGTCAATGTACCTTAGATGCGACACGCAGGGCAACAAAAGTGTTGCAGCGATGCAGATGCGTTGAAGTTCTTGGTTCAAAAGAAATAAAGACGGGATCTTCCAGATCTTCCAGATGCGTTACGCTTCTCCGATGTTGCGAGAAGACTCGACTCGATGCGTCAGCTACAGCGGCATCACCCTTGACGAGATGCGACGACAGCGGCCTTGGCAGCGGTCCTCTTCTCCGATGTTGCGAGACGCCTCCGCTCGATGCTGCAGCGGCGACACCCCTTCAGCGAGATGCGACGACAGCGGCTCCGACGGCGGCACGCTTCTCCGTGGATGCGAGGTGCTTTTCTGGATGCGGTGCAATGCGACAACTACGATGGCTGCGATGGCGACACGCTTCCTCCTCGATGCGAGACTCTTCTCTCGATGCGGTGCAATGCGACAGCTGCGATGGCTGCGATGGCGTCACTTCCGGAATGATGCAAGACGCTTCCGCTCGATGCGATGCTGCAGCGGCGACACTCTCTGCGAGATGCGACGACAGCGGCTCCGACGGCGGCACGCTTCTCTTCCTTGCGTCGCGCTTCCAGCTCCTTGCGACACGCAGTCTCTCAGAAGGCCCAACAACAACAGCAGGCACTTCCAAAGAGACTCTGGGGATCTGGGGGTGAAGTCCACTGGTCCTGGGACTTCGTTCAGGGGGCAAGCTCAGTTCAAGCCCTTGGAGATCTTTTTAAAGCACAAGTTGAAGTAAAGTCTTTAGCAGTCTTTCTCCTCTCCTTCAGCAGCAAGGCAACCACTGCAGGCCAATCCCTCAGGTCAGGGACAGTTACTCCTCCTACAGCTTTCCCAGTTCCTTCTCCTCTGGCAGAGGTTCTTCTTGTTTCAGCAGGATCTAATTTCTTGGGAGCAGGGTCCCAATACATATACCCCTAATTCCTTTGTTCCTCTGGGGTTGAGGGGCCTTTGCCCAGTCCAAACCAGTTCTTGAGCACTCTGTTGACATGACTCTGCCTTTCTATTCAGGGTGCAGGGCAGAGACATCAGCCGCTCTGCAGGAGGTGGAGCCAGCATTGTGGTAGCAGAGCACAACCCTATTCAGAGCCCAGGTGTACTCCTCCCACCCATCTGACTGCCAATCTTCCTATTCACCACCAGGCTGCCTAGCCCTGCCCCTCTGGGTTTCCCCAGACCTGTCACTCACACAACCAGACAGGCAGATACACATCATAGCAGAGGTGGGCTGAAATGGTCAAGCAAGCAAATACCAACTTTCTAAAAGTGGTATTTGCAAACACAGAATATTAAAATAAACTTTGCTAAAAGATGTATTTTATTATTCTGAGTTCAGGCATACTAAACTCGAATTTCTACCATGTTCCCTGGGTCTGTTAGGATCATAGAATGTAACAATTCTAACAGCCCGTTCTGGCCTATGGAGAACAGGTAGCCTTACAATAGTGAAAAACGAAAATGGCTGTAATTCACTATTAGGACATGCCACACACATCAGGGCTTGTCCTACCTTGTGCTTACAATGCACCCTGCCCTTGGGCCTACCATAGGGGTGATTGATATGAAGTTAAGGGAAGGTTTAGGGTGTGCACTTACCCAGTCAGCATGACAGTACCAGATTGCAAGCAGGCTCTGCAATGGCAGACCTTAGATACATTTTACCAGGCCGCTTCTGTGGGTGGCACAACCAATGCTGCAAGCCCACCAGCAGCATTTGTATTTACAAGCCCTGGGCACTCTTGGTGCACTTTACTGGAGTCTGACAGTAAACCAAATAAGCCAATCATGGAATCCAACCAACATATACATTTTAAATAGGGAGCACTTGCACTGTGGCACTGGTTGGCAGTGGCACAGTGCTCTGAGCAGCTAACACCAGCAAAACACATGAGGCACAGCGACAAAAAGTGGAAGGGAGACTCACGCCAAGGTGCCAGGTCCAACACGTGTCCCCTCCAGCTGAAAAGTGGGGAGAACTACCCTAACCCATGGAGTTCCTCCTCACTAAGGCGGAAAAATCTGGACAGACCGTCAGCATTGGCGTGATCTGTACCAGGGCGATGTTCCACCGTGAAATCCATACCCTGTAGGGAAATGAACCACCTCAACAGCTTTGGATTCTCACCCCTCATATGCATCAACCATCTGAGGGGCCTGTGGTCTGTCTGAACCCGGAAGTGAGACCCAAACAGGTATGGTCTTAGCTTCTTCAGCGCCCAGACCACAGCAAATGCCTCACGCTCAATCGCACTCCATCTCTGTTCCCGTGGAAGTAAGCTCCTGCTAATAAAGGCTACAGGTTGATCTAGGCCCTCTTCATTAATCTGTGAAAGAACAGCCCCCACACCATGCTCTGAAGCGTCTGTCTGAACGATGAACTCTTTGGAGAAGTTGGGAGCCAAAAGCACGGGCGCCGTGCACATAGCAGCTTTCAGGGCCTCAAAAGATTTCTGACAGGTGTCAGTCCAGATCACCTTCCTGGGCTGCTTCCTTGAAGTCAGCGCTGTCAAGGGGGCAACCATGTCGCCATACCCCTTGACAAACCTCCTGTAGTACCCGGTGAGACCTAGGAAGGCTCTCACCTCTGTCTGGGTTTTGGGCGACTCCCAATTCAGGATGGTTTCTATCTTGAGTTGAAGGGGTGCCACCTGGCCACTCCCAACTTGGTGCCCCAAGTATACCACTGAACCCTGCCCGATCTGGCACTTACTTGCCTTGATCGTGAGGCCTGCCCTCCGCAGCGCCATCAACACTTCCCAGGTGTTCCTCCCACGTGGAGCTGAACACTGCGATGTCATCCAGGTATGCTGCACTGAACGAAACCAGCCCAACCAACACCTGGTTGACCAACCTCTGGAAGGTGGCAGGGGCATTTTTCATCCCAAAGGGCTTAACCCGGAACTGGTAGTGCCCATCAGGGGTGGAAAATGCTGACCTCTCTTTGGCCCCATCGGTCAAGGCGATCTGCCAATACCCAGACGTTAGATCAAACGTGCTGAGGTAGTGGGCAGCCCCTAGCCGATCTATGAGCTCATCAGCTCTGGGGATGGGGTGTGCGTCAGTCCTGGTGACCGAATTGAGTCCTCTGTAGTCCACACAGAACCGGAGTTCGGGTGTGGCTCCCGGCGCTGCAGCCTTTGGGACCAAGACCACTGGGCTGGCCCAAGGACTGCTTGAGGACTCAATTACCCCAAGGGCAAACATCTTGGAGACCTCCTCCTTGATGCAGGCCCTTACCCTGTCAGTCACCCTGTAGGCCTTGTGCCTCACAGGTGTACTATCCCCAGTGTCCACATCATTGACGCACCAATCAGTGACACCGGGAACCAGGGAAAACAGGTCAGAAAATTGTCCCAGCAGCTGGCGACAATCATTCTGTTGCTCAGGGGTCAGGGCGGAAGAGAGGATGACACCATCCACTGACCCATCTTGCTCCTTGACTGACAGGAGGTCAGGAAGAGGCTCGGTCTCCTCCTCCATCCCAGCATCTGTCGCTAAGAGCATGCCCACTTGGGACCTCTCCAAGTGGGGCTTGAGGCGGTTGACATGTAGGACCATTAAGGGGTTCCTAGGAGACTTCAGGTCCACCAAATAGGTAACCGGACTCGTGCGCTCCACCACCTCAAAGGGACCGGTCCACTTATCCTGGAGCGCACAGGGCTCCACGGGGGCCAAGACCCATACCTTCTGTCCAGGCTGAAGCTCTACCAGAGTGGCATTCTGGTCGTACCACCGCTTCATCTCCTCCTGGCTGGCTTCCAGGTTCGCCTCAGCAAGTTCCTTGAAACGCCTAGTCTGGTTTCTGAAGGCCAGCATGTAACTATATACATTCTGGGGAGGTTTCCTGGGAGATTGCTCCCAGCCTTCCTTGACCAGACTTAGAGGTCCTCTCACTGGGTGTCCGTACAGAAGCTCAAAGGGACTGAACCCTACAGACTTCTGTGGCACCTCTCTGTAAGCAAAGAGAAGGCATGGTAAGAGGACGTCCCACTTACGCCCCATGGGTCCTTCCAGGCCCATTATCATGCCTTTGAGGGTTCGGTTGAATCTCTCAACCAACCCGTTTCCTTGGGGGTGGTAAGGTGTAGTGAACTTGTAGGTTACACCACACTCTTGCCAAAGGGATTTCATATATTTAGATATGAAATTGGTACCTCGGTCAGACACCACCTCTAGAGGGAATCCCACTCGGGAGAAAATTCCCATCAGCACACGTCCCACCACGGGGGCCGTCACTGTCCTCAGAGGGATGGGTTCCGGGTACCGGGTGGCATGGTCCACCAGGACCAGGATGAACCTATTGCCCATCGCTGTCTTGGGGTCCAGGGGCCCTACAATGTCAATCCCCACTCGCTGGAATGGGGTACCGACCACAGGGAATGGTTGCAGTGGAGCCTTCTGTTTCCTTCCACTCTTCCCACTTGCCTGGCAAGTTTGGCATGTTCTGCAGTGAGTATCTGAACTACTGCACATTTGGGGCCAAAAGAAGTGGGTGACAAGCCTTTCAAAGGTCTTGTCCTGCCCCAAATGTCCTGCTAAGGGTACATCGTGAGCCAGCCCCAGTAGGAAGGCTCTGAAGCGCTGGGGTACCACCAGCACACGGGCTGACCCAGGCTCAGCAACCTTAGGCTCAGAATACAGGAGGTCGTTCTCCCAGTAAATGAAATGTGTTCCGGACTGATCACCGTTGGCCTGGTCTGCAGCCTGCTGCTGCATACCCACAAGAGAAGGGCATTCTTTCTGCTCCCTGCAGAACTCTTCCCTGGAGGGTCCGCCTTCTTGCTGCCAATGGGTCAGCTCAGGCAGGTCCCCCAGTTCAGCTATCTGTTCCCCTGTAGGTTCCAGGGCAACCCCCTCAAGGTCTGCTCCCTCCTGGACCGTGGGAACTTCAGGGGCCGGCTTCCCGCGCCCCCTGCTCCTTCTCTTTAAGGCCGGTCCCTGGGCCTCCCTCTCAGGCTCCAGGACCTCTTGAGTACCTCTACTGGCTGCCATGGACCGTGTGGTGACACACGCCCAATCCGGCATACCCAACATCTCCAGGTGAGCACTCCGTTCCACCTTAGCCCAAGGTGAGCTCTCCAGATCGTTCCCTAACAGACAGTCAACAGGCATGGTGGGCCTCACAGCTACCTGAAGAGTACCACAGACCACCCCCCACTGAAAGGCAACCTGAGCCACTGGGCAGTGACTCTTGGTGTTGTCGGCGGCAACAACCGGATAGAATGCTCCTGGGACAACCTGCTCCTGAGACACCAGGTGGCGCCTGACAGCCGTCACACTGGCTCCTGTGTCTCTGAGAGCTTCAACCCTATGGCCATTTATGGTCACCCACTGCCTGTATTTTTTAGTGTTCTCAGGCAGCTGGGTTTGGGGGACCACTTCACGGTCTCCTAATGAGACCAGGGACATCTCTGTGGGACCCTACCCACCTTGGACACCCATCTCCTCCCCCAGGGCTGCACTAGTCACCTGCCGGGATGGAGCACCAGTGGGTGCTGGTTTACCAAACAATGGACACTTCACATCAGAGGCAAAATGCCCCATGTTACCACACTTATAACATCTGATGGGCCCCTTCTGAACAGGTGTACCTGCCGGGCCCCTGTCGGTTTCTGTGGTGGGGGAGGCTGAGACCCTTTCCCTTGGTTCCCTTGGGGACTACTTTGGGGCCTCTTCTGGAACTCCCTCTGTTTACCCTTGTCACCCCCACTCTTCTGCTGGGGACCCTGCCCACCTTTGGCGGAATCTCCCACTTGACCCTTGTGGACCCTGGTACTGACCCAGCGGTCCGCCTCCTCAGCAAGCTTCCTAGGGTTAGTCAGCCTACTATCAATCAGGTGCTGGCGTAGCACAGGAAAACAATTACTAGACAAGTGCTCCCATGCCATTAAATCAAGAAGCCCTTGAAAATTATTAACTTTGCTACCCTTCACCCAACCATCCAGTGCTCTGCAAAAAAAAGTCACATATTCAACATACGTACTGTTTGGAATCTTGGTGCAACCCCTGAACCTTTGCCGATACAACTCAGGGGTCAACCCATACCTAGACATCAAAGCAGCCTTCATATGGGGAGAGGAATTATAATCATCTGAAGGCAAATCCAGCAGTGTATCCCGCCCCTCACTAAGGAACCGTCCCCACAACCCCGCTCCCCAATCTTTCTCAGGGACCCGGTGGGAAGACATGGCAACCTCATAGGCCTTAAACCACTGCCCTATGTCATCATTCTTGAAGAATTCCTTAACCACATCCTTGGGTATGTACACCCTTGACTCTGTCTGCACTGACGGTGTGCTGCCACCAGAGGGAGCCTTTTCTAGACTCTGGGCTTTCAGCTCCATCTCCCTCAAAACCTTTTCATGTTCATATTGTAGCTTCTTTTCTTCCAGGGCTAACTTTCTACTCTGCATTTCCAATTCTAACTGCCCACTGAACTTGAGCTTGGCTAGCTCCAATTCATGCATCCTACACTCTTTTCTATCTGCCAGCTCCTCTGGAGATAGACTCTTACTAGACACACTGCTACCAGCAGAGGAAGGGCTTCTCCTTCCTCTGGAGCCCACTGGCCCATCCAGCTGCTCATCTGCATTCTCATCATCAATGGCATTCCTTGCTTCTACCCAGGCCCTCAGCGCCTTGTAGAACTCTGCCTTGTTTTTACATCCAGTTGTAGAAACTTTACATTTCCTGCAGAAGAACTTTAGCTGTTTCAACGAGTAGCTGTCCAGTTTCTCTTCTTCCCATTCCAATTCTGTATTCACAGAGACTATGGATGCTGCTCTCTCCACCATGGTTAAGTTTGGCAGTACTCAAAAATAGAAAGTCCCAAAAAGAAATCTACCAACAAGTATTGGTTGCGTTTAAGGTCTGCACTCACTAAGTAGTGTTCACCAATCACTGTACATGAGTCACAAATGCAAGTCCAGAATCCTCACCGCTGACCACCAATGTTAGAATCCGGGTTCTCTGGTTGGCACAGGTAGGTACTTGTGACAAGCAGGGAACCTGTCCTCTAGTCAGGATGAGGGGTTACAATACCAAAACAACCCCTTGCTCACCCTCTAGGTAGCTTGGCGCGAGCAGCCTAGGCTTATCTCAGAGCGTTATAGGTTAAGCATTTGTGAACACATACAGTAACCAAGTGACAACACTACAAATGGACACCACATAGGTATTTATATTAAAAATAAGAATTCTTTATATAGGATTATCACAAGACCATTAAACGATTAAAAATACACAATACGGTTGCTTAGTTGGTAGAAGATTACTTAGTTTCTCTTAAGTTCTTAAATGTGACACTTTAAGTCAATGTACCTTAGATGCGACACGCAGGGCAACGAAAGTGTTGCAGCGATGCAGATGCATTGAAGTTCTTGGTGCAAAAGAAATAAAGACGGGATCTTCCAGATGCGTTACGCTTCTCCGATGTTGCGAGAAGACTCGACTTGATGCATCAGCTACAGCGGCGTCACCCTTGACGAGATGCGACGACAGCGGCCTTGGCAGCGGCACTCTTCTCCGACATTGCGAGATGCTTCCGCTCGATGCGATGCTGCAGCGGCGACACCCCTTCTGCGAGATGCGATGACAGCGGCTCCGGCGGCGGCACGCTTCTCCGTGGATGCGAGGCGCTTTTCTGGATGCGGTGCAATGCGACAACTACGATGGCTACGATGGCGACACGCTTCCTCCTCGTTGTGAGACTCTTCTCTCGATGCGGTGCAATGCGACAGCTGCGATGGCTGCGATGGCGACACGCTTCTTCGGCGTTGCGAGACACTTCCGGAATGATGCGAGACGCTTCCGCTCAATGCGATGCTGCAGCGGCGACACTCTCTGCGAGATGCGACGACAGCGGCTCCGACGGCGGCACGCTTCTCTTCCTTGCATCGCGCTTCCAGCTCCTTGCGACACGCAGTCTCTCAGAAGGCCCAACAACAACAGCAGGCACTTCCAAAGAGACTCTGGGGAGCTGGGGGTGAAGTCCACTGGTCCTGGGACTTCGTTCAGGGGGCAAGCTCAGTTCAAGCCCTTGGAGATCTTTTTAAAGCACAAGTTGAAGTAAAGTCTTTAGCAGTCTTTCTCCTCTCCTTCAGCGGCAAGGCAACCACTGCAGGCCAATCCCTCAGGTCAGGGACAGTTACTCCTCCTACAGCTGTCCCAGTTCCTTCTCCTCTGGCAGAGGTTCTTCTTGTTTCAGCAGGATCTAATTTCTTGGGAGCAGGGTCCCAATACATATACCCCTAATTCCTTTGTTCCTCTGGGGTTAAGGGGCCTTTGCCCAGTCCAAACCAGTTCTTGAGCACTCTGTTGACATGACTCTGCCTTTCTATTCAGGGTGCAGGGCAGAGACATCAGCCGCTCCGCAGGAGGTGGAGCCAGCATTGTGGTAGCAGAGCACAACCCTATTCAGAGCCCAGGTGTACTCCTCCCACCCATCTGACTGCCAATCTTCCTATTCACCACCAGGCTGCCTAGCCCTGCCCCTCTGGGTTTCCCCAGCCCTGTCACTCACACAACCAGACAGGCAGATACACATCATAGCAGAGGCGGGCTGAAATGGTCAAGCAAGCAAATACCAACTTTCTAAAGTGGCATTTGCAAACACAGAATATTAAAATAAACTTTGCTAAAAGATGTATTTTATTATTCTGAGTTCAGGCATACTAAACTCGAATTTCTACCATGTTCCCTGGGTCTGTTAGGATCATAGAATGTAACAATTCTAACTGCCCATTCTGGCCTATGGAGAACAGGTAGCCTTACAATAGTGAAAAACGAAAATGGCTGTAATTCACTATTAGGACATGCCACACACATCAGGGCTGGTCCTACCTTATGCTCACAATGCACCCTGCCCTTGGGCCTACCATAGGGGTGACTGATATGAAGTTAAGGGAAGGTTTAGGGACTGGCAAGTGTGTGCACTTACCCAGTCAGCATGACAGTACCAGACTGCACGCAGGCTCTGCAATGGCAGACCTTAGATACATTTTACTAGGCCGCTTCTGTGGGTGGCACAACCAGTGCTGCAAGCCCACCAGCAGCATTTGTATTTACAAGCCCTGGGCACTTCTGGTGCACTTTACTGGGGTCTGACAGTAAACCAAATAAGCCAATCATGGAATCCAACCAACATATACATTTTAAATAGGGAGCACTTGCACTGTGGCACTGGTTGGCAGTGGCACAGTGCTCTGAGCAGCTAACACCAGCAAAACACATGAGGCACAGCGACAAAAAGTGGAAGGGAGACTCACGCCAAGGTGCTAGGTCTAACACAGAATCAATGTCACCATTCCAGATTAAAAAGATGTCATCTATATATCGCAGCCACAAGACACAGTTAGCAAATTCCGCCAGCTGTGAGGCCACCTGCTCCTCCCACCAGCCCATGACTAAATTAGCATAGCTGGGGGCGAAGCAGGTGCTCAATCATGACTGTCATCAACCTTTCCGAGCAGACTCTGTCTGAGGAAGAAAGAGAACTTTTTGGCCTAGGTTTGTCCTTTTGCCCCACTTCTAATTTTAATTTTGTACAAACAAGGATAGATTTGTTCTATTTTTCATGCAAATTAAAACTAAAGAAATGGTTTGATACTAAGCATAACAAAGCTGAGCTGGTATATGAAGGTGTACCTTTGAGTAAGCTTAACATTGATGATATTGAAGTTTTACATGCTATGTCATCTATGTCTGATCTAGAAATGGGTGATGATAATGAGACTTTGAATTTACAAGATTTTGATATCGATCTTTGCTCTCATTGAAACAGATTCCCAGGCTGCGAACCATCTCAGAGGGTCCAAAGATGTATCAGAGGGGGTGGGCCAAAAGTCGTTAGGAAGAGAGTATGGCACTTTCCCGCTAGCACAACATAGAATCTCAGTCTTGTCTGCATTAAATTGCAGAGAGTTGTTTCTCAGCCAGTGTACCACATCCTGCATGCAGGCATGGAAATTGCCTAAGGTGGTTGACTGGTCCCGATCCAGGGATAGAATAAGCTGAGTATCGTCAGCATAATTCACTAAGCCTATATCGTGGGACTTAATGACGGCCAGCAGGGGACGCATGCACGCATTAAATAATATAGGACTAATTGCAGATCCCTGAGAAACCCCATGTCGAATCTCAGAGAACTGCGACTGGAAGGGGGGTAGGGCTACTGCCTGATGTCTACCAGACAGATAGGATTGAAGCCACTTAAGCGCCACACCCACCACCCCGGCTCCCTCCAACCGAGCCAGTAGAACCTTATGGTTGACTGTGTCGAATGCGGCAGACAGGTCCAGCAAGATCAAAATAGCTGATTGTCCCCTGTCTGCTCTCATGTAGTTAAGGTATATCGTACATTCTAGTCCTTTACACCTGTGCTGGAGCACAATGGACTGCCTAGCGCCATCGCATGCACCTTTGAACCATGGTGCAAGGATCACTGTGTTGCATGCAGGATTGTTTTTGTACAGGAAGGGCTACCTTCCTGCACAAAAGCAATCCTTAGAGGCATATTCCTCTATCTTTCTGCAACACACATAGAAAGAGTAAGTAAAGAGGAGAAATAACAATATTTCTCATTGTTACGCTTCTCCTGGGAAGACATATCTTTTCTGGCACATTCCTAGGTTTACCAGGTTTGATCAATCTGGAAATACGTCCAAAACCATGGGAGTTGCGTGGGAGCACCCACGCAATGCCGATGGAATGCCTCCCTTGCAAGGGTAATGAAACAAAGATAATTGTGCTGTGTTGCATTACTCCAGTCATTCAAAGCCACGCAAAGTGGCTTTGCATGGATTAAAAAATATGATTTACAGGTTTGCGTTACACAAGTGCCACGCTGCGCAGTATAAGCATGATGCAAACCTCTCAGAAATATGCCCCTTAGTGCTGCTGTACATGCACTTATATTTCTACTGTTATTTTCATACCAATCCACTGCGCTCTTTCTTAAGGGAAGAGTGCCTTATGTCCTCATCGGTATAGTGACGGTCAACTTGTTTAGCTTACACAAATTGCTTCTAAGTGCTTGCAACATTTTCAAACTGTGGAATTATTTTGAAGATGAATGAGAACAATACATAGAATTCTTTACTTATTTCCATTCTTTTCCACCCCAGAATAAAGGCTTAGTACGCCTAAATTATGCTCGAATTCACTGTGATTGGAAAGTACAATTATACAGAACAATAATCTACTCAGTCATATTTCTCCACACAAAAATACCTTTCTCTCAATCTTTTGTGGCCACATCTTCCCTTGCAAAAAGAAATGGATTTGGATACCCGTTAACAGCCTTTTAAATGCAGATTTTGATGGAGCAGTGGTGGAGTTATCACGGAGACTAGTGGTTAGTGGGTCAGAGAAAATACTGCATGATGGGTACCTGAAATTAAGCATGTGAGGGGGAGCTGCCACTAAAGTATGACAAGATGAAGCACACCTCAAACCTCTTCTTTGATTGCTTCCCTAGAGACAGAAAATGCCATTCTATATTAAACCTCTTGTATGACTTTCAGAACATGGGCCTTCGGCATATTTCAGTGAAGAGTTAGACAATCCTTCATCCCACAAGTTCCTACTTGTATCTCCCTTTCAAGTAGATATGTGCAGGACAACATAGATATGCAAATACATTTTGCCATCCAATGCAGGGCATCATGTCAATGTCAGACCATGCTCTGATATGTCACTGTGACATTGGTGAAACTGCAATTCCTGAACACCGACCCATCAAGAAGTAAGGGTATTTTCTAGTGAGGTCCAAAGTAAATTTCACCTTTTTTCCTAGTAAAAGAAAGGTGTGATTTCTCGGTGCATTCACACTAAGGTAAAGAAGCAATGTCTGGTCAGTTAAGGTTGTCCCGCAGGTAATGTTCAGCTTTTTGTTCTCTTTTGAAAGCAATAAAATAAATGTAAAAAGGTTTGCTGAATACAGTCAACTTCATTTTATAGCATCCTTTTTGTCCTCAACTATGTGAACTGATGTTCTACTTCCATTCATGTAATGTGAGTTTTTTCAAATGCCTGTCAAATATTTTGCATGTGGTGGCGCCAAATCTGTGGCAGCCTCTCATAGGAAGATGTCTGATGCCCTATTCTACGTTTTACTACTGCACTTCAAGCTTGTTCAACGACAGAAGATCAGTTAACAGGGCAAAATATCTCAACACCCAGAAACATTGTTATGTTCATATGTAAATGCATGCTAACATACCTTTTATGAAGTACATTATTCGGATCCGCACCACTTGCATCCATCTTCGAAAGCCCTCAAGAAAGTTGACAACAGAAAGCAATGATCCACCGCCAGGAAAAACTAACGGTAACATATTAAATAATACACAAGTAGTATTGCAAAAGTATTTTATTTACTATTGTGTTAGTATGGTAGTAGTTGTTACAAAAAAAGAAACCTATTACATTGTTTCATTATTGATACATTGATGAGCAAGTGACGTATGTTTTGTCACAGATATTTATTTAGTGTACATATTACAAACATCCACAAAGAAAACAAAAAAGCAGAAAGAAATAAATATATATTTTTTATAATTTAAAATTATTTTATTTACTGCAACTGTAATATGTATAAAATATATACCACTCTTATATATCTTTAATTTTCTCTTTTCTATCCCCCATACAGTTTTTTTTCCCATTACTCTTGAAACATAAATGCAAACTGGCCGAAAACAGAATGAAGATCGCTTGAGGAATAAAAAACAAAGAGCTGCTATCTGCTCAGGGACCCATGCTTGTTATTCTGATTACAAGGTAAGCAAAGAAACAGCCATTGTGTTGGTTTACAGCCTTTTTAATGCTATAGCGAACTGCACAACAATCTACTTGCTACTGCATGTCACATGAAAATGGAGCAAATTTGCTGAGTAGGCAATAAATGATATCTCAGATTACATGAACGTGAAACAAAATGTAATATAGATGGCATAAGACTTCTCAAATTAAAGACCTTTCTTTTAGATTGTCTGAATTTTTCAACTCTCTGTGTTGACATTTAACTCATACAAGATAGCTTCAAATTCTTCAATAGTATAAATTTCAACATTTTGTAAGTGATGTATTTTGTTATTACAGTTACTTACAAGCAAGTCGATGCAATACTTTTAATTTCATTTAAGTACTAAGCTTACTAAAGTGATTAACATGTCATTCTTTCGCATAGTCCGATTGTCACAATATATTGACTCCCAATCTACCTGCTGTACCTCAAGTACCAAGTGAGAAAATGCTTACGGATATCATGTGAAGATTGCACTGGGGCTAAATGAGGTTAACACAAAGGCTGCATACATATTGCAGTTAGAAATGTTTTAAGAAATAATGAAATCAGATTTGTCACCATTTTACATGGCTAGGGTATTCACAGCCGAAGAGGTTAAAAACAAACTGACTGTACCCCGAATATGGCAATTATATCAACCAGCGATCGTGCTAATTATTACTTGTGCAATATAAAAAAAAAGGAAAAGCATTGGGATGAGCTACATAAAATAGAGGCTCCACTATTCCTGGCAATTTGAGGCAATATCATGAACAATGTGCACCTGTGCAAACATTGGTGTGTGCATCTCCCTCCACACAGCTGGAGCCTCATTTCTATGTTTTATGCCTCATCATCAGTTTGGACAACTACGTCTTTTGTAATCAGCGCAAAGGCGCGTATTATATTTGTCATCAGTGCACGTTTTATGAAGTTGTGTTTAGCTGAGAATACATATAAAAAAACATACACATTCAAACTTGAGGACAACTACACAATATGTCCACCAGCTCATGAAATATGTAATACAAGCACCTGCACAGATCTCAAATGAGGGTGTATGTTCATCTTGATGAAAAATGTGATGCCACCAGTGTAAATGAAGGTGAGCACACTAATTTTGCAGAGGCACATGTTTTTCATGATACAACTCTTGTATGGCAAAAGAGGCCAGCAAATTGAAACAAGCATTGGCACAGCCAATAGGTCTCGCTTTTGGGACCTTTTAAGTATTTAGTTATGCAGCACAATATCCTTGGTGCAACAACATCAACTGTTGCATGGCTAAACACTTATAAGGTCCCAAAGGCGAGACCTATTGGCTATGCCAATGCTTGTTCTTGTTTACTCACGGTGCGCGGTTCGCCGATAACTTCTCCAGAGCTCTACTAGTGAACTACCGTGCTTATTATTTGTATAGATAGAATGCGTAGGACGGCATCCATAACTGTCTTCACCCAGCTCAAAATCAGGGGTTATGTGCACCCTTATTACCACACATCTTCAAAAGGAGGGATATAAGGGCACACGCCCCTCGTCATGGAGATGGTTGAAGGAAACATTTGTCGACTAAGTCGCACGCGTTGTTTATAGCGCGTTCGCTTTCACTTTCTCCCTGCTGCTCAGTACGTTACACCACGCACGGTAATGTCATTGAAACAATAGACATTTTGTAGCATGCCATTGTTTAATTGTATTGCTTATGAAGAAAAAAAATTATAGGCACGGGAGAGCCGATGCTGGGACTCAAACGTTCCGAGGCCAAAGTCTGCAGTTCTGTAAGTTACACAACGCCCTCTGCGGTGTTATTACGGTAATGTCATTGACACAACGCACATGCTCTCATTTTCCCTGGGGTCTTATGGCAGTGCTTAAAATTCAGGCTGAGCACTGCTCTCTATAATATGAGCTGCTGCTTGTGCGGCATGTAGTGGCAGGATCGACTGGTGAGTGACGGTCTTCCTTTACCCTTTTGCGCTGTACCTACCTCTATTGGTGCCTCCGCAGAGCTTTCATCCAACCGTAGCAACCTCGGTAGCAGCCTTAAGATGTCAGGGGACGAGGGCTCTTCTCTGCCACTGGAACGGGTCTAAAAAGGAGCACCGCTCTCAGCAACTTGTTAGTTTTATACGAGTGCAGCTGTACTTTCTTCTGCTGCTGCTTAAAAACAAGCGTGTGCCTCGCGCGGCAGCAGGGGGAGGGGGCCTGCGCGATTCCCTTGCGGGAGCGTGCGACCTTATGGCACCACTATATGGCGCCGGGCGCTCCCGCAAGGAAATCGCCAGACGTGCACACGTTGCCATTGCAAGCAATGCAACGCGTGCACGTTTTTGCCCCCAAAGTTGTGCCGATGGCAATAGGTCTCTCTCCTAAGCAGAGCATGCGCGCTACGTAGGCGAGACCTAAAAATGGGTTGTTAACTCTTTCGCATTGGGACACACTACATACATATTTACTCATTCCTGGCTGGACACTATGTTTTCAACGTTAAAACTATGCCACGCCACCACTATGCGGAGTTGTATAATACACACTACCTACAGCTACAGTTTTTAGTGGGCCAAGGCTGGACTTGAATACACTATTCTTCCACTGCCAAAGCCAGGTTTGTTTTCCAAGGATGGGAGGAGTACTCCAACTATCATCCTGCCATATTATTTGCATAATATTGAGGCCCAAATTATCAACAAGCTAAGTATGTGTAAGTAGGCATAGGTTATCTATAGTTAATATTATATATGATATAATATATATATATATATTTCTATATACACATTTCGTCAAGATACATAAAGGTTGTGTTAAGACTAGAAATGAATGCTCACTTATAACCGTCTCAACATTTTGGTCTATAATATTTTATCCTTGGCATTAAGGCAGGACGATAGATACTCTGGGGATGATATTTTGACAAGCTGGCATGCTTCTCAGCTGTTGTATGACTCTCCGCAAGAAAAGCCTGCAGTCATGAAAATAATGGCTGCTCGGGCTTTACAGTTAATAGTGGAATGGCATATACTGCACCTACCCTCGATCTACCATCAGCCACAATAGCCAAGACTCTGCAGTGAGTTGCACAGCATCCCAGAGCTGTTTTGGGATGGGTACCCTGTAAGAGTGGCCAGGGTGATCAGACATTGGGGCACAGATTTACTAAACTTTTATGCAATGCAAAGCAACAAGGGAACGTGGTGAGCTGCGTTTCATGAAAGGGCGAGAGCAGAAATGGGGCACATTTAACAAGATATGGCACACTTTTGCAAGCCTACCACCTATGTAGGCACCCCTACGTCATGCTTCAAGGGTGACTGTGTTGTGGTCTGGATAGTTTTTGCGCAGGGAGGAAGTCCTTCCTGCACAAAAACTATACGTAGAGACTAATTCCTCTTTGTATGTGTGCTACAGCACACGGGCAAATAGAAAGCAACAAGGAGAAATAAAGATATTTCTCCTCGTTACGCCAAGGTCGGGTAGATTAACCCTTTTGGCGCAAACCCAGGTTTACTGACTCCAGTAAATTTGGGTTTGCTTCAAAACTAAGGCAAAGTAACAGTGCCTAATTTGTATTTAAAAACTACTAACAATTAAGTGTAAAAGCTGCCAAAAACATAAAGCTGCCAGCCTTTAATGCACCTTATGCTTCTTTATTCCACTACTTTACTTGTCTTGTCTCCTAATTTACTCTTAGAGGTTGTGTTCCTTCCTTAAATTTCCCTTAGGTTTGTTTTCCTATGTTTCTCTAGCGCCTTCTTTCTCTCTTTTCTTCCTCTTTTCCTATTGCTCTGCATTATGGTAAAATAATGAAAAATAGGTTTACTTAAACCTTGTGCAGGGGTTGTGTTACCGGCACAGAGCACTGTGGTGGTATTTACTTTCCAACACAAATTCGGATTTGTTTTGGAAAGTTGGCCAAAGTAACACACAGTAGGTCTATGTGCCACTTTGCATCAAGGGAGTTCCATGGGTGGGGCATTCACATTCCACATCAACCAACCTTGGGTTTTTGACGCAAATCCATATCTACACAAAATTGCAGACAGGGATTTGCACCAAACCCACAGCTTAGGCAGGCACAGCGAGAAGGAATGTTTTCATTTGTCAATATTTTCCACATTTTGCATGTGTGCTTTATTGTACTGCACACATACCCAAAGTGTTAAAAAAAATAAAGCATAGTTTTTTTGTATTGACAGGCACCTCTTTCAGTACAAAACCTGTGGTCAGCTGAATGCACATGCCATTTTACTACAGTGTGGGCAACAGCACATGGCAAACTGAAGTGCTTAATGGATCTTAAAAGATCTAGCACTGTTTCACATTTAGCAAATTTCTCCTGTTCCAAATTGAACGTCTTAAGCACTTATACATGTATACCTATATTTAGTATAAATCAATTTCTCTCATTTAACACCATATTATCAGTCTGATAGTATAACAGCACGGAAGTATTCATGAGAATGTATCTCAATAAAATATTCCGTTGCAGTGTTCTTAAATAACACAGTTATTTCGTGCCTGCCACAAATTTTAAATAATGTGCTTTAAAGTGGTAATTTGTCCTGTTACTTGAAATCAATGGCAATCTGAATGCGCAAGACAAGAGCTTTGAGGTTTAGAAGAAAAAGATTATAATGTGGGTCAATGGAACTCAATTTGCAGGCATATTTCTTTTGTACTGGGCCTTACAGAAACAATGCTTGTGCTGGCTCTCTGCATAGAGTCGAGCTAGTGCTGCTTTGCAGCGCGAATAGCTACCTGTATTCATCTCTATTGAAAAAGTAATTGTCTTTCATCAGAGTCCTCCAACAGTTCTAAGCTCTGCGGTGATACCGTGTCCTCTGAGTGAAAACGGTGAAAAAGCGTATTTTTTATGCATTGATTTAGGGCAAGTCTGGCACCACTGTGAAAAAGGGTATAAAAATAAAATGTGAGTTTTACCACTTCAATTATAAAAATATTGTATTACGCATGTCGCATTGTTTGACTGGCTCTCTTAGCTAAGCGGGGTCCGCAACAATTGCGACTATTCCTGTAATGCAGACTACAAATTGTTTCAATGAGTAAATAAACATGACAACACTGGGGACAATGTTTATTTCCCTTTTGATAGATAATAAGTTGAAAAGTATACAATTGAATATATTGACAGTGTCTCTGTATCCAGCACAGAACCCTTGGAAAAAACCCTATCTTCAAACATAGTGAAAACCACCCACTATGCAAATATCTGTCATATTATGTTATCTGTTCAAACTTCAATCACTCTACTCATTGCCAGGAAGAAGGTCAAAAAGAAACCAGAACCCATTAGCTGAAACACATATTCGGATAGGGTCACATAAGAATGTGGCTACTGTTCAGTTCGCATTGTATTTGACTGCACTGCAATTTTGGACTACTTTTGTTGTCGCCTTTGTCCAAAGCACACACAAAGGATTGCTGTGGTTTAAAAACTTCACTGCACCACCAAATAACTACATTACATCTAAAGTGTACTCTGCAATGTTGTACCTTCGTTATTGATGTTGATTGTACATCGTGGGAATATCTCCTACATAAAATATTCTAAAATGAATAATACCCAGGGCCGTGCAAAGTCTGTGTGATATGCAAGCAATGTTTAGCCTTGATTGCAATCTATGGATAGGCCAGTAATATCGGAGCTTCAACTTTTCCTACTTCTACATACTGACATATTTTCCAGGCACTGTGACAATATTTCCATGAAAGTGCTACTTGGTGCCTAAATAGGCATGCTGTGTTATTGTGTAAACGTTAAAGGTGTTCTCCTCACAGCCTTGATGCTTGCAACCTTCTCTCTCAGTTTTAATGGGAAAAAAACATGACTAAACTTTGGAACTTTGGGTAGGAATCATTGTAATCACAAGATTTATAGGACGATCACCAGAACAAAATGCTGCAATTTTGCACACCCCTAACGATACATGTGTGTGGTGGCTTTCTGATTGTGAAGATTTATTTAACAATGCAAACAGGACACCAGATTAATGCCTTACAGCAGAACTATTTGTTTAACCGAGAATTCCTCCCATATCTTAAATGAATGTCATGAAATTAAAATACAGCTATCGCATGTCTACAAATCACAGGATTGTGAAGATTCGTATCAGACGCTGGCTCCAAAGACCTGGGTTTGCCCGTTGAATGTACAATCTTCACTGTCATTATGATGACACATGTAGCTATTTGATACAATTAGAAGCTCAAAGGGGACACGAGGGAGAGCAAATGAACTTCATCTGCTGCACATAATCAGACCAGGACGAGTAAATAAGGTGTGTATAAAATGCAGTAAATAATTTATATTATGGAGGGCAAATGCGAATATGTAAATCATATTCTGGCCTCAATATGCAAGTTACAATAAGTTGAGGGAATTATTTGCATTAATACGATGTAATGACAAAATATGGCAATTGGCATCACCAGTAAGCAATTGATTAATGACATGGGCAGGTGATTGGCATTTGAAGTTTCTGATTTGTGAGCACTGATGGAACAGTGTTCATCTTCTCAATATAGGTCGTGAGACATCGGTCTGAGTCACATCACATTTTCTAACTCCCTCATGCCACAATTTGGTAATTGTGTATCCTTTTAATTGAAAGTGGTACATTGCTATATTTTTCAGATGAAACATGGACAAAATAAGGTAGATGTCAGTAGCGGCTCCTGGAGGGAGTGCTGCGGGGCGGGGCAGGGTGGGAGGTAGTAAAATACGGCATACGGCCGAACAGAGTTAAGTAACTAAATAAATAAATAAAACAAATTACATTGCACGCGCTGCATCGCAAATGGCAATGCAGCGCACACAATGTAATTGGTTTTATTTATTTGTTTAGTTACTTAACTCTGTTCGGCCGTATGCCGTAGTTTACTACCCCCCACCCTGCCTATCCCCCACCCTGCCCACCGCCCCACAGCACTCCCTGCAGGAGCCGCTACTGGTACATGTCCATTGGCCCACTGAGGTTGACTTGTTTTCACTTACATCTTCTTTTGTGACCTATCATTTTGACTAATTACAGAAGACAAACATGAACCAGTTATCTTTGTGTTTTATGTGCGTGCCAGCTCTAGGGGTTACACTCCAATGAATCTTTGTCTTCAGCATCCCCTCCCCACCCACTGGAATAAATCAGCCTCAGTTATAGAGTTTTGATGATTACTCTTAATTAGGAACCAATTGACTATGATCATGGTTTAGCCCACCACACCAAGCGCAACACCAGCTGAATTCTGAATAGACCTTGTGATGAGGCTTGTTTCTGTGTTTCTCTATTATATTCATGTTAGTGGCTCATTGAATATGACTTGAGTTTACAAAGCAAAGCAACTTTTACTTAAAATCTCAGGCTATAAACATCATAGAGGAAACCCAGCACCATGAAATATGGTGGCAAAGGTGCTAAGCCAAACAAATTCCCTGGTATCGAGTTGTAAGGCATTTATTACACTTTACACCATTATTAAAACATGTCTGCTGTCACAGGTAGGTAAAGTGATAAAACCATGAGTTGAGTCGGTAACAGTGCACATCTCTTGTGAACTTCTTAAAATGTCTTAAGCAGCTTTTTCCATCTGTATGAAGGTTGCAGAATTACTGGTGGAAACATTGCTTGAATTGGTCATTCATGGAGTTACTGGCCCACAGCCTAAATACAGCTGAAACAGTGCTTGTAATATTTTTAAAAGCTATACACTGCCTGTCATATTTGCCGTTCTATATCATAACCAAAGGCCGTAGATCAATAGTGGTAATTTCACACATCATCTTTTTCAAAATTGTCATTTTAGAGCATTCTACACTCCGTCTTAATCTCAAATGTCCACAAGACAGGAAAAGTTCTCCTTTGTCTCAGATTCCAGGTGTCAACATTAACATTATCTTTCAGGGAATGGTCGGCCTATACATCACAACAAATCTGGGGCACAGTCTTCCATTAGTATGGAGTGTGATGAGCACTAATCCATGAGAAGTGAAGCCTCAAGAGGGTCACACGGCCCGGCTCTGTCTTTCATATGTAATATGTGCCAGGCAGCTTTTTCAATGTGTTATAAACTAAGGTAACCAGACTCCACATGGCAGCTTTTCCACGTGCTAGAAACTAAGGTATTTAAAAAGAATCAGCATAAAAGGATTGAAATCCACCCAATTAGATGATCACAATTTACAGATTTTTGAATAGTAGTAATAATGTGGAATTTGAGGTTTGCACCACAATGCGTGAAACTAAATTTACAAGAACATTTCTTGCAAACAATGTTATTTGCTCTTACTGGACATTGAATGCCTTAATGAGTCACATGAATGTTCTATTGAAAAGGCATTTTTGATTAGCATACATTGTTGCCTGATATGAGGAGCTGCATGAAATTCGTCAGGCAAAGGTTTAGATTCGTCATCTAAATCCTAAAAATACACATTTAGTGCACAGGGACGGGTCAGCTTAAAAGGGTGAGAGAAAGGGATAAATATTGTGTTCTTCCATTTTGCTGAAATATGAATATTTGCTTCAGCTAACAGCAAAAACTGCGTAACTGATTTACACCAGACTTGACATGAACGTGGAATTTTACTCAGAAAGCCTGCCTTTGTTAGTTTGGCGAAAATTCGTTCAGTAGTTTTTGAGAACTAAGCATTTGAAAACGTGGCAGTGGGCTTGAAATGGTTGCCACTTTTGTACATCTCTGCCATTTAAAGTTGTGATTCAGTGGTTTGACACTCCTATCAATCACATTTGAATTTTTAGACAAATGTGATTGGCTGGTAAAGGTCTCTGCAGCATTGTCATTGCCTTCTTGAAAATTGCAGATTGATTTAAAATTGTGACTTATGTGCTATGAAAAACAAGTATGTGATACCCAGGACATTGGTAGGGAGAACATAAAGATAAGGAAAACTAACATAACGGACCAGAAAGCCAGAGAAAACAGAGAGTAAAATGCTGCTTCCTACCATCGCTGAGTAAGCGTAGGTGCATCGTAACCCACACTCAAAGATGACAATCAATAACATTTTACACTCTACGCATCTACATATATTGCTATATATTGCACATAACTTGAAAAGATTTGTTGATGATAAAATATTTTCATCTTGACTAATGGAATATACAGCAACACTATACCCATCTCTGCCCATACGTACCCCTGAACAAACACCCTGGATGAAAACAATGTTATTATTTTTTTCATTTGCTGTTTTTTTCATAATGCTTTAGACAAGACAGGTTTTCAATAAGATACTATTTCTATTTTTACTGTTGTCTTTTGGCAGTAATAAAACAAATCTAATTTATAATATTGTAGAGGATAGCAGGCAGCCAACCATCTTCTTAGATGTTTAGAGGGAAATACACATCTATCAAAATGTTTTAAAGTGCAGAGCAGTTTAAATGCCACATGCAGACTGTAGGTGTCCCTGTTTTGTGTTTGCTCATGTGAGTCACATGTATATGCACCTGTGAAACATCCTGAGGAATGCACTTGAAGGCCCATATTTATCAGGATTTTGCCTTGCCCTTCAAGGGGTGCAGGGGCGACGCAAATCTTATGTGAGATTTATCAAGCCCCATAAGACCACCTTGCACGCTCCTGCACGGCTTGATAAATTTACAATAACGTAAGACAGCACAAATTGCTGCACTGCATTACTCTGCGGCAGGGAGGCATTCCAAGGGTGGAGCGTGAATGTTCCCATGCATCCGCCAATGGATTTTGGCGCATTCCCAGATTTACCATTAGTGGTAGACCTGGGAATGCATCCAAATGTTACGCCTTCCCAGGTGAGGAGTAATGAGGTGAAATATTTAAATTTCTCCTCATTTTTTCCTCTTTCCATATGTGTTGAATTCTACATCACACAGAGGAAGACAAAATGCCACCCAAAGTTGTTTTTGCAGAAAGGTGTACCTTCCTGCACAAAAACAATCCTGCTTACAATGGTGTAAGGGTGCCTGCTTTGGTGAAAGGCAGCCAATAATGCACCAGTGCTAGGAAAGGACGGATTGCATATAATGGTAAATATGGCGCATTCATGCCCTTTAACGCACCACAGAGCGTTGATAAATATGGGCCAAATTATTTTCATGCCAAACAAAACACCAATGCCAACTGAGTCAATTGATATTTGATCTAGGTCATTTATTTGATGTCTTCTGTGGAAAATGTAAGGATGGCATTACATATGTTTACGTATTATGTCAACTGTATGTTGTGTACGCATTAGATGTCCTTAATATAAGACATTGAGAGATAGGAGAAAAATAAGGAGGGTCTCCTACGTATACTTATTATTCAGATTTATTAAATGCCATAGCAAAGAAACACATTCTGATATTGCATCAATACTTGGGTAAAATTCCCAATAACCTCAGATGCAGGAAACTCCTCATAATGAACTCAGTACAAAGACACAGTCTCCGGCATTTACGAATATTTGAATAGGCTCAACAACAAATTATTCAACTTGATGTGAATGATTGCTCAAAGTGATGTTCTTGAGTTAGTGTGTGCTTACATAAATTAAGCTTTAATCATCCTATTTATGAGGTGAATGAGCAGACACGCTGAATTAATCCGAGAAATGTGTTGTTTGCTATGAGAGTAGTTTTATACCTTTTTGAAGCATTTTGAACAGATGGTTACAGAATTTGTGGCAAAAGGACGAATTCGCAAAAAAGGGGAAGAGCAAATGTTGTTGACTGACTTGACCACCAACAATGAGGCCATGACAATTATGTTCCATTAAGACATGAAATAGCATCTGTTTATTTGGCCTGACCCTGAAACACCTTAAGCTGTCTAAATACTCCATAGGAAATGCCTTTTTGCATTGCTAATAATGTTGCTGCTGTTTGACGAATCATCACGGAACTTTCCCAAAAAGTACTACTTTTTACCAAGTTTGTGCATGGAAAGTTTTGGGATGATCTGTCAAGTGGGACCGAGAACAAGCGGGAGGGGGGTCTCAAAACATGTTTTCTACATTCATTTTTCTATAGGAACTTTAGCCACAGCCCCAATCCATTGGCTGAACGGATTTACAACAAATTGTCAGAATGCTAGATCTTGGACCAGAAAGAGTGCTTTTCGTGATCACTTTCGACGTGCACGGCTAATTACTCCACATATGACATCGTCTATGACATCATTGATAATATCACTGCAACATTTGCAATGAAATTATTAATTAGAAAACTGTGCATGGTGGAGGCACAAGTTATAGTTACCTTAGGACGCAAGTTATTGTTGCTTGAGTTAACTATAACTGGGGGATTTCTTTGTTTTTTTATTGTTTAAAACGGCATTGTTTAACTGCCATCTTCACCTAGCTATAACATCACTTTAACATTTGGCTTTTCAGTGAAAATAAATGTATAAATATATGTTTGTTTTCACACATCATAGCTAAAGCTATGGATCAGCCCACTCCATCCGTTAGCTGCCTTGCACTATGAGTGATGGCATTATGCAGATCGCATGTGCACACCCGCCTCAAAAAGGAGTGCACCTCAGATCATAGGATGGTGTGACTGGACTGCTGGACCACTCATTTACTTTTAGAATGTTTTCTTTTGCCTTTTTTTTGCAGAGTGCATATATTTACAGAATAAGTAATGCTGGTTTTATATGGGTTTGCATATTGAGCCCAATATTTTAATATTGCTGTAGATTATTTTTCCACTTAGTCAGACCCCATATCAAAGAGACAGAGAAGGGAGCAATAATCAGAGATTTGTATTCAGTTGTATGGAACTTGAAAAGCGTACAAAAAAAAGGACGGAGGTATGTCTGGCCAGAAATCCAGCTGTGGATGAAAAACCCTCTACACAATAGAAAAACAAAATGTTAGCACTTACAGAAAAGCAAGAGTCCGCTTATAGATATTTTTAGGGGGACTAAAACCTCAAAAAATGTACGATAGCATAAAACCAAAATCTGCATAAGTCTATCTGGCATCACACAGAGGCTGGGAAGACAAGTCAGAACATAATTCATTAGGGGATTTTGAGAATTTTATATAGTAGGTAACATATTTGACAAAGAGCTCTGGGTAGAATTCTCTGTTAGTTTCTGAAATCTGAAATGAGTTTATATGGTTGTCAAAAATATTTTCTTGGCCAGCATGTGCAAATAAAACACCACGCTTTAGATCCTTTGTGTAAGTTGGAAACTGAGCCAACTTAAAAGCATTATATTTTTATCCGTTACTAAAACGGTGTAAATTGTCACCAGGAGTAAAAATAAAATCAGTTTAAAAAGAGATAATACTGCACATAAATTATTAAAATCAAATCTTCCTGGTTAACCACTCCTTGTCAAATTTCCATTAAAAATAAACATATACTTCCATTAGAGAAAGGAATACTACACCAAAAAGTGTGAAAGGTATTATCGTAAATCAGATAAGAAGCTCGACTGCAGTTAAGAACTAGGGGTGAGCGGTAACCTCTGTCTTGGTGAGTGTCAGCAAGAAAATCAAGCGCTATACCGCCTCCCGGTGAGATTTCTCAATGCAGGGTGACGCCACAGGTCGCTACCGCTTGCTTTGAGAAAACTGCCTCTCGCGTTGAGAAAGCTGCCGCTCGAGTAGAAAATCTACTCGAGTGGTAGGAAGAAGCAGAACCCTCTGGTGTGGCACATAGTGCAGTTTGCTCTGATTTTACAGCACTGGACAAGCTCTCTACATTAAAAATCAGTGTGCCGTGCCACAACTCCACCAGTCGGGAACTCCGTGGAGTCTCGCTGAATTTCTCTGTAGCTCTACTAAACTCCATGAAGTAAAACTCTGTGAGTTCTGCCCAACCCTATTAAAAACACCTACAACTACTTTGTGTGACTGCTTCTTAAAACACAGGTTATACTTCACCAATAAATATTTGAATATAGATAAAGGGGAAATCTGTGGGTTGTGGCAACTACACCAGGCCCTTTAATGAACATCTTACATGGCAAGAAGTATTTTTTTGTAACTACAGTACACTTTTACCCTCTAGAGCAGAGTCGTCAGATTGAGATAAAAGGTTTGTCTTCAATAATGGTTCTATGGCTGACAGATGACTATACTCTATGTACAGGAAAACTGTCCAAAAGTGACGTTTCTAACAAGTTACGTAAACGAAAAATGAACAACTAATTTTATATGATGTATCTCTAAAACCTTCTGTTCTAGATCAAATACTGGGAAAGAAAAAATGAGAAACATACCATTTTGTTGTAAGATGTACTTTTGATCAAAGTTGAAGCCTTACCGAAAATTGTGGCCCATTATTATGTTAGTAACTGGATGCTATTGCAAAGATGGTGGAAAAATATGTCCCGGTTAAATACTTTGCACTGATTATGTGGCTATATCGGATATTAGCTATCTCGGTGAAAAAGTCAGCAAATGTGAAACAAAGAGGCATTCCAATTTTAATTATGTGGAATGGTGTTTACATTAAAGATAAACCTTATGCTGTTATGGTCATAAATGTGCAAAGAAAATGAAGTCAGATGTATTAATGTTTCACTCAATGTAACACAGGAAATCAACTTGCTGCGTTGTGTGAAACAGAAAGAGCAGAAATGTGCCATACCTATTAAGATATGGTGCACCTTTGTTCCCTCTTTGAGGTGGTGCACTGTATGCTGCCCTCATCAATGCAGGCACCCATGTACCATGCTGTAAGGGTGCCTGTGTGAATGCAGAATTGCTGTTGTGCAGGAATGCATGCCTTTGATGCGGAATTCATCACACATAGTGAGCTGAAGCAGCGAGGAGAAATACAAGTATCCTTCATAGTCATGCCATGCTCAACATTTTGGCACAATCCCAGGTTTACAGATTTTAGTAAATCTGAGATTGGGTCAAGTTCCATGGGTGGATTAACAGGAAATTGTATGCAGCACCATGGAATGCCTACCACTACAAAATGTATTGCAACTCAGCACAATCCACAACATTGCATTACATTTCCTTACAAAGTCACGCAAGGCAGCTTAAATTGCTCTTTGTGTGTCTTAATAAATATCAATATGGCACTTGCGTTCCCTTGATTCGACTTGCATGATGCAAGGGCAATTCAGGTGCAAAGTAAAACTGGGCCCTGGAGTTTTGAAAGAAAGGCTAATAATATCACTTACTTTAATGTGTCATCATAGCAAACTTTAACTATTTAGGTTACAATCTACTGTTTCTTTAAACATGTTATGGTGATACTTTAATAAAGACAATATGTCTGTCAATAGTGAATGGGAAATGTATTTTTTACTCTAAATCTGATAGAATGAGTCAAAGGATTCTCATTCAGAAATAACACAACATACCTATTTTATATTAAAAGAACCAATTTAGTCAGTGCAAAACATATATTGTGCTGAAAGAAATATTTGGAAAGGTAGTGGCATTACAGAAGAAAAGCTAAGCACTAAGGAAAGAGCCACTCATAAGTACAAGTCAAGGAAAATAAAATAAAATCAGATGCCTTGCTCATGATTCACTTGTAATTATTTGTGATGTCTTTTAAAAGAATCACATATGGTAATCATGAAGCAAAAGAATAGCAGTTTGCCAATTTGCATGAAACCCATAACAAATAAAACTTTGATCAGGGTATGCAAAACACATTGATAACTGAATTTATAAATTGGGTACATAGTCTTAAACTCAAAAGCTCATATTTACTGAGGATTTGATTCTTTTTTCTGCACTTTCCAGGCTCTTCGTAGCACATGGCAGTATGGACACTACATTGTGTATGAGGTGGATGTTCACTATTGTTTTCAATATGCATTCTGGCTGCTGAAAATGATGGCTAGATCCGGCAGGTTTTTGGG
This sequence comes from Triturus cristatus, assembly GCF_964204655.1. NCBI lineage: Eukaryota > Metazoa > Chordata > Amphibia > Caudata > Salamandridae > Triturus > Triturus cristatus. The sequence goes on from NC_140587.1 coordinate 682,814,175, forward strand.
AAGAGTGCTAGAGAACATCAAAGTACCCATTCCCAAGTAGGATTAGTTAAAATTATGCTAATTATATTAGACATCCATTGGAAATATTTATTTTGTGTAGCTTGTCTTCAATAGTAGTATATATATTCTGTTATTTAAATAACTGCAACCTAAGAACATATTTATTATATTAGAAGAGAAGAGGTAGGGTAGGGTGAGAAAAGGCACATTAGAGACATGCATAAAATACTAGGGCCTCATTTATGAAAAGTGACGCATCGCTGCGTGAAAACAGCAATGCGTCACTTTTCACTGCGCCCTCCCTGCGACACCAATGATGCGTCATATTTACAGTATGACGCATCATGTCGCAAGGAGTTACGGATACGTCAGTATTTCTGACGTATCTGTAGGCGCAAAAGTGGCGCATTGCTGGAGTGTGTCACAAAAGTGACGCAACTCCAGCAATGCGTCCTTTCACATGGGCAAGTCCCATGTTGATAGTGCCTGCGTCACTTTTACGCCTGCCATGAGGCAGGCGTAAGATATTGACGCATTAGCGTCCAAGAAATGGCGCAGTGAAATCTTGTAGATTTCACTGCGTCACTTCTGCGACCCTTTTTTGCGTCGAAACGCCCCCCTTGCATACATTATACCTGGCGCAGGTATAATGTGGCGCAGGGGTTTACAAAGTGACGCATCTACCTAGATGCGTCACTTTGTAAATATGGCGCAACATGGTGCATGTTTTATGCCACTGGTGCGTCACAAAAAGTGACGCACCGGCGGCGCAAAAGTGACTCAGGGGCTCATAAATGAGCCCCCTAGTGTTTTCAACCACAGGTTTCCAACTGGCATCATAGCCAATTCCTGCTCCATTTCTATTGGCTTGTCACTTGGAGCCAATAGAAGAAAATGACTCTTTTGTTTCTATCTGCCCTTCTATGACTGTGCCTCTGATGCATTCCAAGCTTTGACATCACCAGTAAAACCCTTCTGAATATCACGTTCTTCACTGCTCTGATCTCAGAACATTTAAAGAGAATTTTTTTTGTTTTGATTTCGGTTTCTTTTAGTTTAACAAACAAATATTCTCTACCACAGAGTTGCTCCCTGAAAATCATACCTGTAAATACACGGGAAAGGGAAATAAATGGCTTCAATACAGGAAGCACAGTAGAGCAAACATAAAATGAAGGGTATCCTTAATTACCAAACCATGAATTATTGAGGTGGCGGGAAGGGGAATCAAAGCACATTAAATAGAACATAGACTGCTCTAACTCTTTGACTAATCGAGGATGGACAGACTAAATCATGTATTCACTGCTGTACATCTATTATTTAATCATTTTGCAAAACCATAACACATGATCATTGACAACAGGAGGTTGCGCTAAGGTGCATTTCTCTAAGTTTGGTCCCATTTACCATCCTCGTTATATTACTGTTATAAACACAGGACTTTGTCCTAAGTTCTTGGTTTTAAATTTTCCGGCAATAGGTGCAAGCTCAGAGTTTTGTATTTTCCGTTATTGCATTTCTTGTTTCACTTGGAAAAAACTATCAAAAGTTACAATGATTAGTATTGTTTCCTGGTGACTGCTACGGCTAAATGATTCTCTCTACACATATTGGCTATGCAGAAGTCACTCAAGTTCAGAAAGTCTAAAGAATCTGAAGGGCTTCAACAAATTGGCAATACCCTTTATGTACATCCAAATCCAGATACTTCAGAACTCGCTGTGTCCAACTGCCTTCAGACATGATTTTCTTCTCCTAGAATTAGGCAACTGCACCTCATTTCCTTTTAATAAATTGGGATTTGTCCTGGTAGAAACCTATTACTTATGCCACATGTGACACTATCATCAAAACCACTTTCAGCCACTTTCCAACTTTGAGGAGCATTTTTACCTCTGTTTCTCTTGCCACAAGGCAATACCTTGTTCTTACTGTTGCTAGCTAAATAATCTATTTCAGCAATAGAATCATTGAGGTCTGAAGTTCAAGCTCAAATCACAGCATCCACATCTACCTCTATCTGAGGTGCTATGCTAATATTTCCAATGTCCCCTTCTAGATTCCAAGCAAAGATTGGATTGCGTTAAATAGTCTATACTTAATTTACAGTGTCCTCCAAAGTTGAGTACCTTTCTGTTGTTCCACTCTATTTACAACCTCATTATATCACGTCTGCAAGACATTTTCCTAATGTTGGCTGCCAAAAAGATACATTATCCCACCCTGTGGGCTATAAATATTTGGGGTTGAACACTATGGCCCGGAGTAGAGTAGGATGGGATTAGGAGTGAGGATATTGTGTGACAGAAAGCAGCAGGTCTATTCAATATCCCCACACCTCAATTTAGCTAGTTCATGCAGTAGCCCCAAAATGGAGAATCTACATGTGGAATCTACATTCATGGGACAAATCTGCTCCCTTTTATCATGCTCTTATCAGGTGTTAAATGGAAGGCTGGGGCCTTTGCATGGTAGGGAGTAGGAGGCATGATAGGGAGGTCACAAGGGCAATGGGCTGGCATGGCTTAGCATTCTCTGCTCGCCTAAACTGTAGAATGGGTTCAGGCAGGGACTAGAGGCCAACACTGCCTGCTCTTGCAGTCAGATCAACACATGATTTTCCGGACCAAATTTTTTGGCCTCGAGCTAAGCGGTTTCCGAATCAGGGATACTGCTCTGCTCAGCATACAGTCAGCAATGAGTGCAAGAGTCCTCCTTCAGAAGTTAATTTCCTCTCTTCCTTCACTGTGAAAAAAGATGTGCTGATATTCCAGGGATCCTCAAAGGTCCATCACCTTCGTCTGTAGGTTGGAATTCATAACACATAAATGATCCATGAAACAGAAACAAACTTTCTAGGGCTATGGTAGGATTCTGTGCCCATAGCCTGAAGAACCTCGCCCACCCTTTCTACCCAAACCACTCAACACACATCAAATTAGTGTCTGGGCAGCATGAGATCTTTACCAAAAACCACTACATAGCATTAACACAACCATGAGTCGAAATAAAGTTATAACATAAAAAGCCAACATTAACAGCAGTGTTCCTCGTACTGGGACCAAGTCACAAAAGCATTTTGGCTCTGGAAATAGTACAGAGGAGCACCCTTTAGTAAAGGCGCAAAGAGGGCACAGTCCTTTCTATTTGTATTAATTGTAAATGAATGTGACCGTAAAATATCAAATTGCGAAATGGATGAACAATACTATTTTGACCCTGCGTCTAATATTTTATCGTATTGTCTGCAATGTCGATTTTTCGTATCTAATACAATACATACCCAGAATGAAATACAAAATGTCGTTGTTGTCATTTTAATTTGTTATAGAGCCAGTGTCGAAATACCACAGTTCTGTAAATTCCGATTATTTTTGTGAAACAAGAGGCCTTCAGTTTAAGAGCTCTATCAATATCCATTGTTAGCTCTCACCAGTGCATACTTTTTAAAGCAAAACATTCTGGTGTCACACTCCCATGGTGTGCAAGTGATTCTTCCAAACGGCTCAGTTTTTGCGCTTTCTTTTGATTCCATCTTCAGGCTTGCATGCCTTTACGTTTCCTTTTGGAAAACTGAAGATGAAGGCACCTTTTGTGCACTGAGGATTCTTTTAATAGGCTTCCTACTGTCAATAATGCCTCAGGCCCTAGGCCAATGTCCCTGTCGCCCTGAAAGCTGCACCGGGGACGATGTTTAGTGAATACAAACAACATGGCAACTTGCTCCTAGGCCGAGGAGTAAGCTACTTTAATACCGAGCACGACATGTATTCAGATAGAGAGCGGCGGCTCCTCTGCTAAGTGCTGCCCCACTGCTCTTTGAGCAGTGCCAAAACGATAAACAAAATGATAATAACAAAATGTTATTATCATTTCATTTTTCCATACAGAGGTAGTTTTGTTTACCTTACTGGCGGGGCTGGGCTGTTGTCACAACAAGCAGGGGTAGAAGTAGTTGGTACACTTAAGTGCGCATGACAGTTTGACCAGCCATCTTGGGCCAGCCAAGCAGACATTGCACTTAGACTTTGGCCAAAGCCGGGTAGAGAACATGGACAGTCTCCCACTCCCTGTCAGATCGCCGTATCAGGCCACTCAGACAAATCATGATGCTGCTCTCATGCTGATAACAGCAGCATCGTGATTGGCTTAGGGGAGTCTAGGAGCCTTTGTGCGTCCGTGTGTCAACAGAAGAGGATGGAGGAGAGGCAGCAGCAGCCACGTAGGTGAAATTTGAATGTTATGCACGTTTTGTGCCTAGTTTTTATTTGCATGCTATGCGAGTTATGGGCCAAGATATTAATAGCATATGATGAAAGTTATAGGTTTAGATATTGATTGCATGTTATACAAAGTTTCAAGGCTTTCCACTCTCCATTATGTACATTTAGCACAAATGAGGCAAATGGGGGAGAAAACGATCTGTCTGGCATCATAATGTCAATCAAGTGGAATTACAGTGTATTGCTCGACTTTCCAAAGCTAAGAGGACAAACACTTGGGGGGTCCACGGACCAGAAGTAATGTATTTACCTGTTACTGAGCATTTTCGCACTGTACTTTGCAATGACTGGCCAGTGAAGGTGTGAAATTTTTATTTTAATTATGCAAGTGCCATTCTTGCACTAAACAGAAATGGCAAATATCACTTAGCTGGTCACTGATGCATTGCCTTTAATCTGGCCCTACATTCCTCATTCTGCCATCTCTATTGGAAGGCCACTGGCTTCTGTCATGTCATGGATTATGTAAGTGCCTCGTGCTTGTCCCCACTCTTAATTATTATCTCTGTCAGAAAATGTATGCTACAAGGCATTTCCATTTTTGTTTTTATTTGTGAAAGCACTTTTTTTACTCACTGGATTGATTTTGAGCTAGGTCTCATTTTTAATTTGCTTTTCTAATCCCATTTGTGTTTGATAAATATGGGTATTTTGACCGCTATAAGGGATTCAAGTTTCGATAGATAAATTGTGTAACAAAATTATTTGACATACAATCTTTCTGCAGATTAGGCATCAATAATATACTCCTACTGAGAGAAAATATCAAGCCTTTTTGAAGAAATTAGTCCTCCACCAGCATTGGCACATGTTATCCAAAGAGCCCCTAATTATGGCATATTTTAGGAACACTGAGCAAGAAATTGAGTTCTAAAAAAACAAAACATGCTTTGGTTGAGAGTCTAGATTATTTTTTTGCATACAGTGGACTAACAATGCTTCTTTAAAACTTCAGTTTAAAATTCACTTTTTATATGATAGCAAAGTCTCACAGGTACTTGAGGGACAGTATTACAGACCCAGAAAGCATAATTAACACAGAATTTCCCCATTCACCTCTCCATTTCCACGTAATTTGAAAAGTAGAACTCCTTTCATGGTCCAGTTTCCTTAAAAATGAACAATCATCTTGCTCCACAGGTGATCCACACTCATCCTTTCTTGTGCATTACTACCATGGACAAAATTCGCTCTTTGTAAAATTGAACTGAAATGGAACATCTCTGGTGGAAAAAAATAATTGGCAATAATGGTGTACAAGAAGTTGAACAGGAACGCAGACTCATAGTTCAGAACAGTGTTTTAAAGTGCTTTCATTGTGGGGACACTTACACAAATGAGTCTCCATGCTTGCATCTTTCCCACTGAAATTACATCTGATGCACTTGCTGCTTTCTTAAAGAGCGCTGGATACACTGAGAGGGCACAATTTCAAAGCCCACCGTGTTGCATAAACAATTCAGAAAGCAACAAGATGGGAAATTGTTGATCATGTTCTTGAGTTCAGCACTAAAGCTCTAAGTTCAATGTGTATCCTCGTGACTTTGCCTCCAGTGTTGGCTGCAGCAAATCAAAAGTACAAAAAGTTCTTTCTAAAACATGCCCACCCTGCGCTGAAGATTCAAATTGAATACTTAATTGAAGACTTTCAGGAAAAATATGAGTTGATGATGTTTTTCAGTAGTCTTTATGCCAGCACACCTGCTGGACATGTCTTTTCCATTGGTTTCTATGTTGATGATAGCCAAAGGTTCTAGTCAAATGAGTATGTACACATATACACAAGCCTCAAGCCCAGTTTGTAAATAGACCTGCACTAGGAGAGGTGTCAGGTGGCGTACTTTATTTTCCCAGCAGTGGTAGTGGACGCAGTTGCTACAGCAACCGGTGGAGTCGCCTGACCGCCAATGTAAAGAGGGTCCAAGCAAGCGACTTTAGCCGCAAAGAAGGAGTGAATACAGTGCAGCACAGCAAACAGGTTGGAAAATTCCAGCTCCTACGAAACAAAAAGAGAGAAAATCTTTAATGTACTATCATTTAATTGTGTCTATTTTTTACACATTTATCAGACTGCACCAAAGAATGTGCAGAGCAATTCTTAGGGTACAACATTTGTCAGAACCTGATTCAGTGCAATTGCACATGTTTGTACAGTGATACACCATCCAGATGCATCTCCCCACCTGGTCGGTGGAGTTGTACAGAGTTGAAAACTTTGGTTTTATAGATCAAGTTCTGCCTTAAAAGATCTAGCCCAATTTACTTGAAGTTGTTCAATAAACGTATTTGAAACCAAAGATCTAGCTCTGTGAATGGGAGACATGTCAAACAAATGCTAAGGAAGTGATGCAGCACTATTTTAGAAATCATGATACATGACACATTAATACACAGCAGACACGAAAAGTTGAAAGTACACTTTGCACATTTTAGACACAGTGATACATGAAACTGAGACAAGTGTAGTAGAAGCAATTTAAAAGTGTGCTTTAAATGTAAGATGAAAATAATTCACAAATTGAGAAATACAAATACATATAAACGAAGTTGCCGCAATGATTTCCTATGCAAATGTTGCTTATTGACCTGTACTGATGAAATTATGATGTAAAGTGAGGTGGCCTAGAGTTTTCTATGCTTTTTGCTGAGTGTGCACCTTTTAGAAAAGTTGGTGCAAAAATGAGTAGCAAGTGTGATATTTAACAATATCATACTAGAGACTCTTCAATTTATGGAATATTAAAAGCAAATTTTCTAGCATGAAATTAGAAAAACGTGCATTTGTATGAAAATTGTAACATTTTGTGGTAGTAGGGTATTTCTCATGTTAAACATTTCAATGTAATGGTAATTTTTGAAACTTCTATACATTCTTCATTTGAATTGCTTTAATTTCATTATATTGAAGTAAAGTCAGAGCTTATTTTGTTCAAATGTGCGATACTTACTCAAAATGTCTTTTAAAATGCTTTTCTCTAGAGCTGACCTTTCCCCTAATTTAATACAATGGATCATTTTTCTTAAGTGAAAAATTGCTTATTTGTCCGGTACATGTCTACACCCTGACATTCATGAATGTTTTTTAAATATGCACCATGAAATGTTCCTATGGGAATAGAATTTCAGCTATTGTGATCAACAGACTACTTTGCATCTTTTTACTTGATACTAGGCCTATGAGGACTCTCAGGGCCTCATTTATGAGAAGTAACACATTGCTGGGCAGAAACAGAGATGCGTCACTTTTCATAGCGCTATCCTTACGACACCATGGATGAGCTGTATTTACAATACAGCACTACATGGTGCAAGGGTTTACATACACGTCAGGAATTCTGACGCATCTGGTGGTGCAAAAATTACGCATTGCCTATGTGTGTCGGAAAATTGACACAACTCCATTAATGTGTCGTAACCCATTGGTGAGTTCCAAGTGAAAAGGCCTGCATCAATCCTTATGCCTGCTTGAAGCAGGCATAAGGATTTTGACACAGTCAAGTCGTAGAAGCGAAGAAGTTAAATCTCATGAATTTCACAGCGCCACTTCTATGAAGCTTTTTTACGTGAGAACGCCTACCCTGCAAACATTATTCGTGATGCAGATATAATGCAGCGCAGACCTTTACAAACTGACATATCTGTTTAGATGTGTCACTTCGTAAATAGGGCGCAGTGTGGCACATTGGCTTTGCCACCGCAGTGTCATAAAAAAGTGACGCAACGGAAGCTCAGGCCCTTCATGAATCGGGGCCTAAATATTTTGTTTCTCGTGACTTGCATGGGAAACTATCTCAATGTTTCAAATGACTTAGGTGGCACTATGAGGGCACGGACATGTGATAGTCTTTCGATGGTGGTGTGATCCCACCTCATTGGGAAGAACTTAAAACTCTTCTAAAAGAAGAAACCCCAATGGAAGGTCAGTGCGGACACCATACATTCCTTTTTCTCCATTAGAGAAGTTGCTTAGTGGACCCATTTTTGATGATTTTCTTCTCTAACTTTGGTCTCTCTGGTTGATGCTACAGTCAGTAGCTGATGGACTGAACCTTTCTTGCCAAACCATTTCTAAATTGTATTCCTTATAGTCACTTGATCTATGCTAATGTACTCGCCCTTAATGGACTTTAAATCTGAACACATTTTCCATCCTCTTAGGACCTGAGTTGTCAGAAAACGAACTATCCTTTTGCCTTGGTGCTAGGACCCTGTAACTCTATAGCTGTTTCTAATCTAAGAAAGCCTGCTCAAATGCTTGCCACTATTATAAAAACTGTGCTATTCTTATCTGACCTGCTGAAGAAAATACTTGTGGCTATACATTTTGGATCTCTAATACAATAACCAAATTAATCAAATATCTATGTGTGTATATTATTGAGTCCTGATGATTATCTTCCAGAGGAAACTCACGTGAAGGGACCCTGGTCCACATAATAAATATAATATATCTATATGTATGTTTAGATTTATCAAAGTATGAAGAACCCCAAAAACAACACACACATACATATGTATATATATATATATATGTATGTATATGTGTATATATTATCTACTGGCGGTCGCCAGTAGATAGTTATAGTTAGGACCGTGTTTCCATAGGAAATCTGCAACATTCTATTTGGAATAACTTTGGCGCCGGTTGACGAATCCTCGCGAAATTTTCAAACTAGGTGGGGCGCTCCGCTCCGCTCCGCTCCGCTCCTACCCGGAAAGTCTCGGGGGGATTCGTCAAGCGGGGGCTGAGAAAAAAGGGGGGTCCCAAAACGCATTTTCCCCATGCAATTTTCCATAGGGACCTTTAGTCCAAGGTACAGCCCGAACGGCTGAACAGAATTACTTGAAATTTGGCAGAGAGGTAGTCCTCAGGTCAGGGAAGTGCCTTTTGCAGGTCTGGTGTCAATCTGTTCAGTAGTTCCTGAGAAAATCAAAAGTAAAATCATATATATATGTGGGCGGAGCCTAACCACACATCTCATCCTGAGATCTGATTGGCTGTCAGCACTTCATCCAAGAATTGTTGGCAGCCATCTTGGGACCAATATACATGATAGCACCTCATTAAAAAGCATTGCAGTTAATAGAAGGTTTTAAGACTTTAGTTACATTATAAATCATTTGTTGATGGTACCATACTCATTTTAGGAATTGTGGTATGTTCTAAGGTGATTTCACCATGTGAAAAAGCCTTCTGCTGGGATATCATAATTGAGAGAAAAATATTTTCTCATGCTTTTCCCACAGAGGTTTGGAAGGTGATCTATAAGCTAAACTGAGAGCTTATTTTCTGTAAATTCACATTATCTTTCTCAGTCATGTGAGAATGAAGTCTGACATTCTCAGTAAAACATGTACATCCAACAAGGGCAGAGACTGTCAGTTGATTCCTTTGTGTTCTACTGCAGCTTCCCAGAGTGTTCCAAAGAACAACTAGAGCGCTAACAGTCCTACTTATGATAAACGTATGGCACACCTGAAGCCATCTTGCTTGGATTAAAGTGGTAACTCTTAAAACATTTAATTTAAAAAGGAACAAAATGAGGGGGTTCATTTTTCCATAAAAAGTATGATTAGTGCTGCAGAAAGAAAAATTAGGGCACATTTTGAGTGACTTCTCAAATCCTCTTCTATTTCATTAAACAATTCTGACATGCAGACTGAAACATGCACTTTCAATACCAGCAGCAGTTTTCCCTGGTGAGCAGTAGCTTTACTACAGTGATCTAATGAGCAAAAAGTGTGCTAACATTCTGAATTTATGGCAAATGTGTGACACATCTGAATGCCTTCTTGATGGAATCAAAGTAAAAAACTGAAAGCATTTCCTACTGAGGAGACTGCAGTACATGAGGAAATTAGGAAACTTCATAACAAATAAATCTCCCAAGATGGCCACCGGAGACAAAAGAGCCCAAATGTAGCCCAAAATCACCCAGATGTAGCCCAAATATAGCCCAATGACAGAAGTGTGTAAAACACTTATTATTTTGTGTTTTTGCAGTGTTATATAGTGCAGACTTGTCGGGTATTGTAGTGCTTTACATGAGCATTGGTTACATCACACAAGAACAAATTCATTTTGGTTGTAGACATGGGGAGACTAAGTGATTTGACCAGAATCACAGAATGTCGAGCTGAAGCAGAAACTCCAACCTGGTTCCCCAGTTGCAAAGTCTGCAGTTCTGGAAGTAACACCACAACCTCTCCCCTAAGTGCAACATTTAATCAAGTGGTCAACTGGATAAAAAAACATAAAGATAACAAATAATTTAAAAGCGCTTTGTCGCTATTTGAAAACTCAGAAAATATGTCCTTATTTTAGTCTTTTAGAGCACTAACCATAATTTTGATGCCAATAAGACCCTCTCATATATGTAATTTCTAAAGGAAATGCTCTAGGTATTACAGTTTTGATTACATCAAGATGACGTCAGGCGTTCCACACTTTTGTAATAAATATAGAATGTTAGCAATCTAGTTGTTCATTAGGATACTGTTGAGAGGCAGAGGCCAGGGGCACGGACTCTGAAAATTGAAGGCAGGTAGGAGGGTGCAAAGGCAACAATTTAACCACACTGAGCAGTCAGGAAGGGCCGTGGCAGCACAACAGACTATGGAGGGCAGTGGAAAGGGGGGCAGGGGCAACAAACCAACAATACAGGACTTGCAAGAGAGGCTGTGGCAATGTAATAGACCATTGTGGGCAGAAGGAAGAGGCAATGGTAGTACAACCATACATGCCAACAGACCCGATTCAGCCAGGAAACGTCCAATGTTTTCAAGCTCAAATGGGCTTTATTTGATCTGTCTCCTGTCTACAATCTCCTCTTTTTCAATGTAACTCAAAGGGAAAAATCAATACCCCAGTTTTTTTTCAAAATCTCCCTCTTACCAAGTTCAAAATGTTCGCAAGTATGGTACATTGGATCATGGAAGGAAATGGGGTAGGGACATGGACTTGGATAACAGAGGGCAGGAGGGACATGGAGAGCTGCATCAAACTGACCCTGCAGGGCAGGCATCAGGGTTTGCAGCAAAACAATACACCACACAGAGCATGCGGGATGGGAGTGCAGCACAACAATCCATAGAAAGCAAGAGGGAGGGGACAGGACCATGCACATGGACAACAGAGAACAGAGGGGCAAGAGGCAATGGTAGCTAGCTGACCATAATGGACAGACAGGAGAGAAAGCTGCAGCAAAACAGACCATAAAGGGCAGGAGGGACGGATCAGGGGCATTACAATGGAACAGACAAGCCAGGAGGGAGGGAGTAGGGGTCTGCACATGTAAACAGAGGGCTGGGGGCAAGGGGGCAGGGCAGGAGCAGCAAGATAGCCATGGAGGTCAGGCAGGATGGGCACTAGAAGCAAGACACACCATGAAGAGCAACAGTGAGACTGTGATGGCATACACACAGACCATGGAGGGAAGGTGGGAGGGGGTCAGGGGCAGCTAACTGACCACACAGGGAAGGTGGGAGGGGCCATGGCAGCACAGAAGACCATGCATGGCAAGTGGGAGGGTTAGTGGCAGCACAATGGCTATGTTGGGCAAGAAGGAGGGTGCAGGGGCATGCACAAAGGACGATGGAGGATAGAAGGGAGGGTCAGGACCTGTGCACAGACAAGAAAGTTCAGGGGAAGGGGCCTCACAACAGACCGCACGGGGCAGGCAGGAGGAGCAGTTGAAGCACAACAGACCAGGGAGGGCAGAAGGGTGTGGCAGTACAATGGACCATGTAGGACAGGAGGAAGAGGATAGGGGCATGGCATGTGGACAGGCAGGGTGGAGGTGGCAGGGACAGGTTACAGTCATCTGACAATGCTAGGCAGGTGGGAGGGGAGTGGCAGCTCAACAGAACACTCAGAGTAGATAGGAGTGGCAGGTCCATGGAACATGGTGGGCAAAAAGGATGGAGCAGGGGCATGCACAAAGACATCGGAGGGCAGGGGGAAGGAGAATAGGGGCAGCAAGCTAAGCACAGAGGCTAAGCAGGAGGTCAATGATGGGGCATAGAATTGGGCAATGGAGGGCAGGAGGAGTGGACTGGTACATCATACTAAAATGAGGGCAGTGGCAGCACATCAGACCATGCATGGCAGGAGGGAGGAGGCTAGTCCATGGATTCACACAACAGAGGATAGGGAGGAGGGGGATGGGGCAGCAAGCTAACTGTTCAGAGAAGGCGGGTATTAGGAACTTTATTGTTTTTAAAATGTGTGTCTGTGCGAACTACTTAAAATATGAACAAGTATGCAGCATAATCTCACTTTTATTCAGGAAGAAGAGGACGTTTGTGACTGTGACTCCGGGCTCACTTGGCAGAAACACCCCCTGACCCTCCACCCCCTATTGCAAAATATAATGCCAGTGAAAAGGGTAGGTGAACACAGTGTTATATAGAACATAGTCCTGAGAGCACGATTGAAAATGAAAACTAGATATAGTGTATGGTATAATCTATGCACCAAAAAGTGTGATATAAGATGAACCGGGCGTGAAATATAATATGCAATACATTGTGCGCAATGACAGATTCATTGGAGAGCGCGAGATAGCACAGGCACTAGCGCGTGCTATGCGATATGCGCCTTGGAGTGTAATATGCACAGGGCAGTGTTGTGTAACCTAACTAGTCTCTAAAGTTGTAATATAAAATATGTGCTGGGGAGTGTAACGTTGCATATGCACTGTGACAAAGATATGGATCCCAGATTGTAATATGTATGGCATAGCACTGTGCGTTATAACATAGGCATCGAGGAAGGCACGTTAGATGGGGCAATATTACCCGTGCGAAGACAAGTGTGGCATGACATATTCACGGGGTGGTGTTACAGTGCACATGGGCTAGAGAGTGTCATAGCATATGCACTAGCTAGTGGAATACAACACAGAGGTGTGTGGCACTCAGCAGGCAATGGTGGGTGTAACACAGCATTGGGCTCTGCCAGGAGCGCGCTGTGACTCTCAAGTGATGTTCGTCCCCTTTCCAGAGTAAAATAAAAAGTATTACACATCCGGCAGTGGATGTGTGTTTTATTAACCGTGAGGGGGGTTTCTTGCATAGTTTTGGTCGAATTTTTGTCGAATCCCCTTTGAATGGCTTGGTGTGCATGTGTATTAAATGTGCTCGTCAATAGCTACCCATGTTTGTATAAATAAATGACAAGGGTGTCTACCGGGGATTAGGCACGGTAGGGCATCAGACATGTCAGAGCTTCACTAGTGGTGTAAATACATTCCACGTGGATTAATTTTATGCATAGTCGCCTTCTAATGAATATCACGCAAATCGTCATGGTGATAGGTACGTACGGTTTGTCCAGCATGTCCTAGGTGTGTCTATAAATATATATTTTTTTAAATAATAAAAAACAGTGGCCGGCCCTGGGGAATGGGGTCAAAAAAATATAATTAGGAGACAGGCCCTGGGGGATGGGGTCATCAGGGCCAATAAATTAGAATAAGAAGGGGAAACACACAGCCCCCCTTCTTAAAAAATTAAAATAAATAAAAGACTGGCATCGTGCCGGAGGCCACGCCCCCTCCTTGCAGCACTCTGCAAACGCGCCCCCTGGCGAGTTGTAAGTTGGGGAATTAATTCCTCTTCAATACTGAGGGTCCCTGAGGGCCAACTAGCCCAACAGGCATCTCCAGTATGCGCCAGGGAGCTGCGCTGCAGACAGGTGTTCTGAGGCCAAGCCCCTTTTTACACCTCTCTGCAACGCAGCTCTGTGGCGCTTACTGGAGGTGCCCAGTGGTCTAGTTTGACCCTAGGGACCCTTAGGATTCAAGGGGACTTAATCTCTCAACTTAGAACAGTCACAGGGCGCGTTTACACAGTGGTGAAGGGAGGGGACGGGCCTGAGGTGACGTGTGCAAACATGCACTATGGCACGTTTTAAATTGGGGATATAATTTCCCTTCAATACTGAGGGCCCCTGGGGGCTAACTAGCCCACCAAGTGCTTCCAGTAAGCGCCACTGAGCTGCATTGCAGAGAGGTGGTCCAGGCCGTGCCACTTTTTACACCTCTCTGCAACGCAGCTCTGTGGCACTTACTGGAGGTACCTAGTGGGCTAGTTGGACCCTAGGGACCCTCAGGATTCAAATGAACTTAATCTCCCAACTAAAAACGGACACAGGGCGTGTTTACACAGTGGTGAAGGGAGGGGACGGGGCCTGAGTTAACGTGTGCAAAAACGCCCTGTGGCCTGTTTTAAGAGGTAGTTTTAATCCCCCTGCCCTATTATATACTAGGGGCTTACAGAGGAGGTCATGCTAATCACAGGGGGACCCCAACGCATAATGTTCCCTAGTGTATGTAGGTGTTTTCACTGTATTCTAAGTGTCTTTTAACATAGCACTGGCTCTAGGACTGGTTAGTCAGACTCAGTTACCACCAGTATCCGTCTGAAAAAGTTGAGGGTACAGGATGATTTTGCAACAAGGCTTCTTTCTGCTCTTCTTTTTGTTCTTTCTGCACGTTATCCTTCTTCCTGCACTTTTCTTCGTCTTTGAGGACTTCTGTTGCTTCTTTCTGCACTTCTTTTTTTTCTTTCTGTGCATTTTTTCTTCTTTCTTCACATGTCCTATCTCTGTAGGCATAGTTAGAAATTAGCATTTAAAAAACCTTTGAAATTCACAGAAAAAACCATAGGTTTCAGGCACGTTATAGTTAGAAATTAGCATTTAAAAAACCTCAGAAATTCACTGAAAAAACCATAGGTTTCAGGGGTGTTATACTTAGCTGGACTTTTCACTTGTACAAAACCATTGAAATTCCCCCGTTATAGTTAGTTCAGCTAACTATAACTCGCGCGCCCGCAATGCACTGCTGATGACGTCACATATTACAACACTCATGACATGGTCAGTGACATCACTCATGACATCACTGATGACATCTCAAATGACATCACTGATGACTTCACTGATGACATCATCCTTGTGATAGAGTGGCAGACCTCCTCTCACCCTAATATAACCTTTGATACACACATTCAAAAATAGAGACTAAAATTTTCAAAACAATGGACATACCAATACCAGTTACAACAACCTCTTCAGTAATTCTAAGATCCACATACACATCCACTCATTCACCAACAGTCCTATACAGTCACTCATACATGTACTCACTCATCATATGTACTCATACACCTATACATCCTGTTACACAATGCCACTCATCCATAGAGTTACTCACACACATAGTCACTCATGCTAATAAAGAATCAAACATACATTTACTTGCATATACAGTTATACACACACCACCACACTTACTTCTACGGAAACTTACACATACTTAGTCTTTTAAACAATCACTTATAGAAACACATACATATTTATACAGGAACTCTTTCAATCTCTCACTCTCACATATACTCACTTATATACACCAATAGTCACATATACTAGTTTAAAACATATGTAGTTACTCATAAAGACACTATTGAGACAGTCATTCACTCACTAACACACCCCTACACACACTCATCCACCCATACAGTCCTGCACACATGCTGTCTTCAACACATACAAACAGTGAGTCACTCATTCATGCACCGATGCACTACGTAATACCCCCCACCGAACCATGCAGACACTCAGACTGATACTCAAAAAACCAACTAATAACCTATATAGACACCCATGTAGCTACTCACCAACCCATGCAGCCACTTATACACAAAGTGAGAGACTGATACAGATATTTACATATTTAAACATTACTCACTAAGCCATGTATTCACTATGATACACTTAATCAGTCAGTTACACAATCAATTTTTCAAAAACAAATCATCCATTTAGACACTTATATACCCATTTATTCTTCCATCGACCTTGAGATATACATATATAAAACATATTTAATTTTCAGAAAAACACACATTCACTGGATGATGTCATCAGTGAAGTCATCAGTGATGTCATTTGAGATGTCATCAGTGATGTCATGAGTGATGTCACTGACCATGTCATGAGTGATGTAATATGTGACGTCATCAGCAGTGCATTGCGGGCGCGCGAGTTATAGTTAGCTGAACTAACTATAACGGGGGAATTTCAATGGTTTTGTACAAGTGAAAACTCCAGCTAAGTATAACACCCCTGAAACCTATGTTTTTTTCAGTGAATTTCTGAGGTTTTTTAAATGCTAATTCCTAACTATAACGTGCCTGAAACCTATGGTTTTTTCTGTGAATATAGATATGTATGTATGTATATGTGTATATTACCTACTGGCGGTCGCCAGTAGGTAGTTATAGTTAGGACCCCTTTTCCATAGGAAATCCGCAACATTCTATTTTGAATAACTTTGGCGCCGGTCGATGAATCCTCGCGAATTTCTCAAAATAGGTGGGGCGCTACGCTCCGCTCCTACCCTGAAAGTCTCGGGGGGATTCGTCAAGCGGGGGCTGAGATAAAAGGGGGGTCCCAAAACGCGTTTTTCCCATGCATTTTTCCATAGGACCTTTAGAACGAGCTACAGCCCGAACGGCTGAACAGAATTACTAGAAATTTGGCAGAGAGGTAGCCATAAGGTCAAGGAAGTGCCTTTTGCAGGTCTGGTGTAAATCTGTTCAGTATTTCCTGAGTAAATAGCATTTAAAAGCATATATATATGTGGGCGGAGCCTAACCACACATCTCATCCTGAGATCTGATTGGCTGTCAGCACTTCATCCAAGAAGTGTTGGCAGCCATCTTGGGACAAATATACATGATAGCACCTCATTAAAAAGCATTGCAGTTAATAGAAGGTTTTAAGACTTTAGTTACATTATAAATCATTTGTTGATGGTACCATACTCATTTTAGGAATTGTGGTATGTTCTAAGGTGATTTCACCATGTGAAAAAGCCTTCTGCTGGGATATCATGATTGAGAGAAAAATATTTTCTCATGCTTTTACCACAGAGGTTTGGAAGGTGATCTATAGGCTAAACTGAAAGCTTATTTTCTGTAAATTCACATTATCTTTCTCAGTCATGTGAGAATGAAGTCTGATATTCTCAGTAAAACATGTACATCCAACAAGGGCAGAGACTGTCAGTTGATTCCTTTGTGTTCTACTGCAGCTTCCCAGAGTGTTCCAAAGAACTACTAGAGCGCTAACAGTCCTACTTATGATAAACGTATGGCACACCTGAAGCCATCTTGCTTGGATTAAAGTGGTAACTCTTAAAACATTTAATTTAAAAAGGAACAAAATGAGGGGGTTCATTTTTCCATAAAAAGTATGATTAGTGCTGCAGAAAGAAAAATTAGGGCACATTTTGAGTGACTTCTCAAATCCTCTTCTATTTCATTAAAAAATTCTGACATGCAGACTGAAACATGCCCTTTCAATACCAGCAGCAGTTTTCCCTGGTGAGCAGTAGCTTTACTACAGTGATCTAATGAGCAAAAAGAGTGCTAACATTCTGAATTTATGGCAAATGTGTGACACATCTGAATGCCTTCTTGATGGAATCAAAGTAAAAAACTGAAAGTATTTCCTACTGAGGAGACTGCAGTAAATGAGGAAATTAGGAAACTTCATAACAAATAAGTCTCCCAAGATGGCCACCAGAGACAAAAGAGCCCAAATGTAGCCCAAATATCACCCAGATGTAGCCCAAGTATAGCCCAATGACAAAATGTCCCAGAATGTTCTTAAAAACAACTAGAGCGCTTACTGTCTTCATTATGACAAAAGTATGGCACACCTGAAGCCATCTTGATTGGAATAAACTGGTAACACTTAAAACATTTAATTTAAAAAGGAACACAATGAGGAGGTTCATTTTGCCATAGAAATTATGATTAATACTGAAGAAAGAAAATGAGGGCACATTTTGAGTGACTTCTCAAATCCTCTTCTATTTCATTAAAAAATTCTGACATGCAGACTGAAACATGCACTTTTAATACCAGGAGCAGACTTCCATGGTGGAGTAGTTTTACTACAGTGATCTAATGAGCACCTAGAGTGCTAACATTCAGAATTTATGGCAAATGTGTGACATATCTGAATACCTTCATGATAGAATCAAAGTAAAAAACTGAAAGCATTTCCTACTGAGGAGACTGCAGTACATGAGGAAATTAGGAAACTTCATAACAAATAAATCTCCCAAGATGGCCACCGGAGACAAAAGAGCCCAAATGTAGCCCAAAATCAACCAGATGTAGCCCAAATATAGCCCAATGACAGAAGTGTGCAAAACACTTATTATTTTGTGTTTTTGCAGTGTTATATAGTGCAGACTTGTCAGGTATTGGAGTGCTTTACATGAGCATTGGTTACATCACACAAGAACAAATTCATTTTGGTTGTAGACATGGGGAGACTAAGTGATTTGACCAGAATCACAGAATGTCGAGCTGAAGCAGAAACTTCAACCTGGTTCCCCAGTTGCAAAGTCTGCAGTTCTGGAAGTAACACCACATCCTCTCCCCTAAGTGCAACATTTAATCAAGTGGTCAACTGGATAAAAAAACATAAAGATAACAAATAATTTAAAAGTGCTTTGTCGCTATTTGAAAACTCAGAAAATATGTCCTTATTTTAGTCTTTTAGAGCACTAACCATAATTTTGATGCCAATAAGACCCTCTCATATATGTAATTTCTAAAGGAAATGCTCTAGGTATTACAGTTTTGATTACATCAAGATGATGTCAGGCGTTCCACACTTTTGTAATAAATATAGAATGTTAGCAATCTAGTTGTTCATTAGGATACTGTTGAGAGGCAGAGGCCAGGGGCACGGACTCTGAAAATTGAAGGCAGGTAGGAGGGTGCAAAGGCAACAATTTAACCACACTGAGCAGGCAGGAAGGGCCGTGGAAGCACAACAGACTATGGAGGGCAGTGGAAAGGGGGGCAGGGGCAACAAACCAACAATACAGGACTTGCAAGAGAGGCTGTTGGAGGGAAGATCTATTACGGGTCAAGGAAGCTAGGGGCGGTCCCCAGATCCCCGGGAGCCACCACAGAACTGAGCAGGAGAGTGAGTCAGGGACAAAAGGGGCACCTTAATTTGAGCCGGGGTGCCTAGGAACGCTTGTTCCAAAAATGAAGAAAACAGACATATGAGACATGGAATTGGAGGCAGAATACAATGGCAGTTTAATGAGAAGATGCAACTTCAAAGAAACCGCAGAATAGAGACATAAAGTACAAAAAACAGAATCCAGATAATCATACAGCTGTCATAATATTCTCTGTATCTCAATTAATGTACTGACAGAGAGAGAGAGAAAACACATCTATAAATGCATCATGAGAAACAAGTTACACCAAGGAAAATGTTACCTAGGAACACTCACGTTTACTCTTAGAGCAAGCATTCCTGCAATTACAATACAAAATCTTTTAAATGCAAAAGTAAAGAGAACAATGGTTAAACATAACATGACATTTCATATAGGTAAAATAGAATAAGATACTTCAAGCAAAGCAGAGCAAGACATTTTAAGCAAAGGAAGACAAGAGCTCCCAGCTCTTGGGGAAAACCTGCACTGCCTGTTAACCTACATACAGACGGCGAGGTAGTCCGTCGATATCTGTGGGTGCTCCCTTTTTATATCATTTTGTGGGCTCCTTTGCACGCTACATCTACCTACGTATGCTACCCAAAAGCTTCGACTGCAGATTTTACCAGACATTTCGTCATTTACCCACTTAATGCTGACAATGGACTGGGTGAAAAGGTCAGTCTCTCAGGCCAATCGCTTATCGTAAGTTCCATAGAGCAAGCAGAAAATAATGGGTATTGTACGGGAATTCAATATATTCATGTATAAAATCTCCTCAGTTCTCCTAACTTGACGCTCTGCGGTTGCCACTTCCTTAAAAGCGGGAAACCTGCCCAGGAAGCAAGTACCAGTCCAGGATGCAGCCTACTGTATGTCGACAGCTTCAGGGGGATGTTGAACTTTGATACCGAGCACGGAGCACTCGGGTAGGGTGGGGGCTACTAGTTTGAATCAGAAGGCCTCGCAGACCTGCCTTCAGACTGCTATACACTAAAATTGCAGAGCTATGGTCAATTTAACAAAGAGGCCTACATATTGAACAGAAGGGCCTACACAGGGGTTTTATGCTGGCTGAGTGGTAAGGATGTCTCAGGATAATTATATAGCAATACAGGACCCGCTGGTCAATTTAATACAGCCTACAAATGCAGCTGGCAGGGCAAGGACAAGGGTCTCATACTTCAGGTGTGGACAGAACGGGCCAGGGGCCCCCTGTGATACAAAATCTACCCTCCTTCAAGGCTGTGGCAATGTAATAGACCATTGTGGGCAGAAGGAAGAGGCAATGGTAGTACAACCATACATGCCAACAGACCCGATTCAGCCAGGAAACGTCCAATGTTTTTAAGCTCAAATGGGCTTTATTTGATCTGTCTCCTGTCTACAATATCCTCTTTTTCAATGTAACTCAAAGGGGAAAATCAATACCCCAGTTTTTTTTCAAAATCTCCCTCTTACCAAGTTCAAAATGTTCGCAAGTATGGTACATTGGATCATGGAAGGAAATGGGATAGGGACATGGACTTGGATAACAGAGGACAGGAGGGACATGGAGAGGTGCACCAAACTGACCCTGCAGGGCAGGCATCAGGGTTTGCAGCAGCACAATACACCACACAGGGCATGCAGGACGGGAGTGCAGCACAACAATCCATAGAAAGCAAGAGGGAGGGGACAGGACCATGCACATGGACAACAGAGAACAGAGGGGCAAGAGGCAATGGTAGCTAGCTGACCATAATGGACAGACAGGAGAGAAAGCTGCAGCATAACAGACCATAAAGGGCAGGAGGGACGGATCAGGGGCATTACAATGGAACAGACAAGCCAGGAGGGAGGGAGTAGGGCTGGGGGCAAGGGGGCAGGGCAGGAGCAGCAAGATAGCCATGGAGGTCAGGCAGGATGGGCACTAGAAGCAAGACACACCATGAAGAGCAACAGTGAGACTGTGATGGCATACACACAGACCATGGAGGGAAGGTGGGAGGGGGTCAGGGGCAGCTAACTGACCACACAGGGAAGGTGGGAGGGGCCATGGCAGCACAGAAGACCATGCATGGCAAGTGGGAGGGTTAGTGGCAGCACAATGGCTATGATGGGCAAGAAGGAGGGTGGAGGGGCATGCACAAAGGACAATGGAGGATAGAAGGGAGGGTCAGGACCTGTGCACAGACAAGAAAGTTCAGGGGAAGGGACCTCACAACAGACCACACGGGGCAGGCAGGAGGAGCAGTTGCAGCACAACAGACCAGGGAGGGCAGAAGGGTGTGGCAGTACAATGGACCATGTAGGACAGGAGGAAGAGGATAGGGGCATGGCATGTGGACAGGCAGGGTGGAGGTGGCAGGGACAGGTTACAGTCATCTGACAATGCTAGGCAGGTGGGAGGGGAGTGGCAGCTCAACAGAACACTCAGTAGATAGGAGTGGCAGGCCCATGGGACATGGTGGGCAAAAAGGATGGAGCAGGGGCATGCACAAAGACATCGGAGGGCAGGGGGAAGGAGAATAGGGGCAGCAAGCTAAGCACAGAGTTTAAGCAGGAGGTCAATGATGGGGCATAGAATTGGGCAATGGAGGGCAGGAGGACTGGACTGGTACATCATACTAAATTGAGGGCAGTGGCAGCACATCAGACCATGCATGGCAGGAGGGAGGAGGCTAGTCCATGGATTCACACAACAGAGGATAGGGAGGAAGGGGATGGGGCAGCAAGCTAACTGTTCAGAGAAGGCGGGTATTAGGAACTTTATTGTTTTTAAAACATTGTGTCTGTGCGAACTACTTAAAATATGAACAAGTATGCAGCATAATCTCACTTTTATTCAGGAAGAAGAGGACGTTTGTGACTGTGACTCCGGGCTCACTTGGCAGAAACACCCCCTGACCCTCCACCCCCTATCGCAAAATGTAATGCCCGTGAAAAGGGTAGGTGAACACAGTGTTATATAGAACATAGTCCTGAGAGCACGATTGAAAATGAAAACTAGATATAGTGTATGGTATAAACTATGCACCAAAAAGTGTGATATAAGATGAACCGGGCGTGAAATATAATTTGCAATACATTGTGCGCAATGACAGATTCATTGGAGAGCGCGAGATAGCACAGGCACTAGCGCGTGCTATGCGATATGCGCCTTGGAGTGTAATATGCACAGGGTAGTGTTGTGTAACCTAACTAGTCTCTAAAGTTGTAATATAAAATATGTGCTGGGGAGTGTAACGTTGCATATGCACTGTGACAAATATAAGGATCCCAGATTGTAATATGTATGGCATAGCACTGTGCGTTATAACATAGGCATCGAGAAAGGCACGTTAGATGGGGCAATATAACCCGTGCGAAGACAAGTGTGGCATGACATATTCACGGGGTGGTGTTACAGTGCACATGGGCTAGAGAGTGTCATAGCATATGCACTAGCTAGTGGAATACAACACAGAGGTGTGTGGCACTCGGCAGGCAATGGTGGGTGTAACACAGCATTGGGCTCTGTCAGGAGCACGCTGTGACTCTCAAGTGATGTTCGTCCCCTTTCCAGAGAGTAAAATAAAAAGTATTACACATCCGGCAGTGGATGTGTGTTTTACTAACCGTGAGGGGGGTTTCTTGCATAGTTTTGGTCGAATTTTTGTCGAATCCCCTTTGAATGGCTTGGTGTGCATGTGTATTAAATGTGCCCGTCAATAGCTACCCATGTTTGTATAAATAAACGACAAGGGTGTCTACCAGGATTAGGCACGGTAGGGCATCAGACATGTCAGAGCTTCACTAGTGGTGTAAATACATTCCACGTGGATTCATTGCATGCATAGTCGCC
This sequence comes from Triturus cristatus, assembly GCF_964204655.1. Taxonomy (NCBI): domain Eukaryota; kingdom Metazoa; phylum Chordata; class Amphibia; order Caudata; family Salamandridae; genus Triturus; species Triturus cristatus. The sequence goes on from NC_140587.1 coordinate 682,837,328, forward strand.
TTTTAATGAATATCACGCAAATCGTCATGGTGATAGGTACGTACGGTTTGTCCAGCATGTCCTAGGTGTGTCTATAAATATATATTTTTTAAAAATAATAAAAAACAGTGGCCGGCCCTGGGGATTGGGTTCAAAAAAATATAATTAGGAGACTGGCCCTGGGGGATGGGGTCATCAGGGCCAATAAATTAGAATAAGAAGGGGAACCAAACAGCCCCCCTTCTTAAAAAACTAAAATAAATAAAAGACTGGCATCGTGCCGGAGGCCATGCCCCCTCCGTGCAGCACTCTGCAAACGCGCCCCCAACAGGCATCTCCAGTATGCGCCAGGGAGCTGCGCTGCAGCCAGGTGTTCTGAGGCCAAGCCCCTTTTTACACCTCTCTGCAACGCAGCTCTGTGGCGCTTACTGGAGGTACCTAGTGGTCTAGTTTGACCCTAGGGACCCTTAGGATTCAGGGGGACTCTCAACTTAGAACAGCCACAGGGCGCGTTTACACAGTGGTGAAGGGAGGGGACGGGGCCTGAGGTGACGTGTGCAAACACGCACTATGGCATGTTTTAAATTGGGGATATAATTTCCCTTCAATACTGAGGGCCCCTGGGGGCTAACTAGCCCACCAAGTGCTTCCAGTAAGCGCCACTGAGCTGCATTGCAGAGAGGTGGTCCAGGCCGTGCCACTTTTTACACCTCTCTGCAACGCAGCTCTGTGGCACTTACTGGAGGTACCTAGTGGGCTAGTTGGACCCTAGGGACCCTCAGGATTCAAATGAACTTAATCTCCCAACTAAAAATGGACACAGGGCGTGTTTACACAGTGGTGAAGGGAGGGGACGGGGCCTGAGTTAATGTGTGCAAAAACGCCCTGTGGCCTGTTTTAAGAGGTAGTTTTAATCCCCATGCCCTATTATACACTAGGGGCTTACAGAGGAGGTCATGCTAATCACAGGGGGACCCCAACGCATAATGTTCCCTAGTGTATGTAGGTGTTTTCACTGTATTCTAAGTGTCTTTTAACATAGCACTGGCTCTAGGACTGGTTAGTCAGACTCAGTTACCACCAGTATCCGTCTGAAAAAGTTGAGGGTACAGGATGCTTTTGCAACAAGGCTTCTTTCTGCTCTTCTTTTTGTTCTTTCTGCACGTTATCCTTCTTCCTGCACTTATCTTCGTATTTGAGGACTTCTGTTGCTTCTTTCTGCACTTCTTTTGTTTCTTTCTGTGCATTTTTTCTTCTTTCTTCACATGTCCTATCTCTGTAGGCATAGTTAGAAATTAGCATTTAAAAAACCTTTGAAATTCACTGAAAAAACCATGGGTTTCACACACGTTATAGTTAGGAATTAGCATTTAAAAAACCTTAGAAATTCAATGAAAAAACCAAAGGTTTCACACATGTTATAGTTAGCTGGACATTTCACTCGTAAAAAAACATTGAAATTCCCCCGTTATAGTTAGTTCAGCTAACTATAACTCGCGCGCCCGCAATGCACTACTGATGACGTCACATATTACATCACTCATGACATGGTCACTGACATCACTCATGACATCACTGATGACATCTCAAATGACATCACTGATGACATCACTGATGACATCATCCAGTGATCGTGTGTTTTTATGAAAATTATATATTTTTTATATTTATGTATATCTCAAGGTCAAAGGAAGAATAAATGGGTATATAAGTGTCTAAATGGATACTTTTTTTTGGAATTTTTTTTGTGTAACTGACTGTTTAAGTGTATCATAGTGAATACATGGCTTACTGAGTAATCTTTAAATATTTAAATATCTGTATCAGTTTCTTACTTTGTGTATAAGTGGCTGCATGGGTTGGTGAGTAGCTACATGAGTGTCTATATAGGTTATTAGTTGGTTTTTTATCACTATGAGTGTCTGAGTTTCTGTATGGTTCGGTGGGGGGTATTACTTAGTGCATAGGTGCATGAATGAGTGACTCACTGTTTGTATGTGTTGAATACAGCATGTGTGCAGGATTGTATGGGTGGATGAGTGTGTGCATGGGTGTGTTAGTGAGTGAATGACTGTCTCAATAGTGTCTTTATGAGTAACTACATATGTTTTAAACTAGTATATGTGACTATTGGTGTATATAAGTGAGTATATGTGAAAGTGAGAGATTGGAAGAGTTCCTGTATGAATAAGTATGTGTTTCTATAAGTGATTGTTTAAAAGAGTAAGTATATGTAAGTTTCTGTAGAAGTAAGTGTGGTGGTGTGTGTATAACTGTATATGCAAGTAAATGGATGATTGATTCTTTATTAGCATGAGTGACTATGTGTGTGAGTTACTCTATGGATGAGTGGCATTGTGTAACGGGATGTACAGGTGTATGAGTACATATGATGAGTGAGTACATGTATGAGTGACTGTAGAGGACTGTTGGTGAATTACTGTATGTGTATGTGGTTCTTAGAATTACTGAATAGGTTGTTGTAACTGATATTGATATGTTCATTATTTTGAACATTTTAGTTTCTATTTTTGAATGTGTGTTTCAATGGTTATATTAGGGGGAGAGGAGGTCTGCCACTCTATCACAAGGATGATGTCATCAGTGATGTCATCAGTGATGTCATTTGAGATGTCATCAGTGATGTCATGAGTGATGTCAGTGACCATGTCATGAGTGATGTAATATGTGACGTCATCAGTAGTGCATTGCGGGCGCGCGAGTTATAGTTAGCTGAACTAACTATAACGGGGGAATTTCAATGTTTTTTTACGAGTGAAATGTCCAGCTAACTATAACATGTGTGAAACCTTTGGTTTTTTCATTGAATTTCTAAGGTTTTTTAAATGCTAATTCCTAACTATAACGTGTGTGAAACCCATGGTTTTTTCAGTGAATATATATATATATGTATATATATATTCAGCTCAAAATCTTCACTCAGTGAATAAAGGGGACCGCACACAGCAAGGTTTCTCGGTGATATTTTATTTATTTCATATCCGAGAATCAGCAGGACTCATTTCGGTGTTCGCGCCTTTTTCGACTTGTATTTACAAAGTGCAGTTGACTCGAGAAATAAATATCCGGATCACTGGTTCTAGTTCCGGTTCAGTTGCCATGAACAAAAGGAAATGGAAAAAAGACTAATCAGTAATATTTCGTCCGAGTAAAGTTACAAAAGGACAATAATTTTATCACTTAATTACATTTAAATTTCATGTTATTAAGTCAAAGCATTATTAACATTTTATGTTTAGTTCATCAATAGAAATGTAGACAAACGAATCAATTCATGACAAAGGCAATCATTCCAAGTACCATGATGACAGTCTTTCTATGAAGTCCATATTATTTTATGGCAGTTAAGGTAGAGGCATAACACCACAAAATTGAGCCCTGTATGGGCATTAGTAACAGTCTAACAAAATTAATGAAAGATTATTTTTTCTTCCTTTCTGCAGTCCCCAATTATTCTAAGATCTCTAAGCTATCCTAGATGACATGCCAGTTCTTCCTCTGTATTGAGACCATAAGGAGAGGTGGTTTGGAGATCAATAATAAAGCGGGATTCTAATCTCCTCAGTTTCAATTCCCGGTTTCCTATACGGTCACTGGGTGCAACGTGGTCCAGACAAAAAAATGCTAGTAAATTCCTATCACTATTGTGATATTGGGCGAAATGTCTGGCCACAGGATATGAGGGGTCCTGTTTTTCAATTGCTCGAGCATGTTCAAGGATGCGGTTTTTTGTGGGGTGTATTGTGCTACCAATATATTGCTTAGGGCAGGGAAACGTAAGGCAATATACGCAGAAAGATGTATTGCAAGTTAGGAATTTATTGATCAATCTAGGTTTTTTCATTCCAGGGACATTATATGCTGATACCTTTTTACTATGTCTGCATGCCTTACATTTTGAACAAGGAAAAAAGCCAGTGACATTGCTGATACGTTGAATGAATGGTGTAGGTTCGTAGTGACTCTGAACCAGTTTATCTTTTCGCGATCTACTTCTCCTGAATGTTATTTGTGGATAGGCTGGTAAAGAGTCACCAATAACTCCGTCAGATTTCAGGATGTGCCAGTTTCGACACAAAATCTTTCTCAGAGTATTGGTCTCATTGGAGAAGGTTGTAATGAACCTAACCGTATCTTGTTCTGACACATCTTTTTTATGATGGGTATCTAGTAGGGACTGCCTGGGAATTTTGTTAACCTTACTTAAGGTTTTTTGTAGTAAATTAGGGCAATAACCTCGTGATCTGAATCTTTCGATAGCTGCAGATGCTTCATACTAAAAGTCAACTTCACGAGAACAATTCCTTTTTAGACGCAATAGTTCTCCATAAGGAATGCTGTTTTTTAATGATTTCTGATGACTGCTATGTGCTTCCAGTATTGAATTCCCTGCAGTCTCCTTTCTAAAGAGAGTTGTACATATTTTCCCTTCTTGGACAAACACCTTAAGATCTAAAAAAGGTACTTCTTCCGTACTAAGCTGTCCACTTAGATGGAGATTTAGGGTATTGTTATTAAGTGCTGCTATGTACTCTTCAGCTTCGCTTTTGGGACCTTTCCATAGGATAAACAAGTCATCTATGTATCTATACCACAGAATAATATTTTTGGTCCAATGAATATATGTATCAGCCCAGGCCACCTGCCTCTCCCACCAGCCCACGAATAAATTCGCGTAGCTGGGGGAGAAGCAGGTGCCCATCGCTGTGCCCTGGGTTTGTCGATAATGTTGTCTATCGAATAAGAAGATATTGTTGTTAAGGCAGAACATAATAAATTCAATTAACATAGTATTATGTTCGGAAAATTGGAGAGATCTCTCTTTCAAGAAGTATTGCACTGCTTGAATGCCATGTTCATGTTTTATGTTGGTATAAAGACTAGTGATGTCAAGTACGATCATGAGCATCTCAGGTTCCCATGGTGTATCAGTGATATTCCTGATAAAATGTGTTGTATCTTTGATGTACGAAGATAGTGTCAGAACAAATTCTCTCAGGAAAAAATCAATATATTGTGACATGTGTCCTGTCAATGATCCTATGGAAGATACAATAGGACGGCCTGGTGGTCTAACTGCATTTTTATGTAATTTAGGCAAATGATAAAAGGTAGCTGTGATTGGGTATTGACATGTTAAATACTTGAATTCGTCATAATTGAGCATATGGCGATCTAGCCACTTTTGAATCATCATGTGGTATTCATCAATACTTTCTATGTATTCTGCTTTGGTAATTGGGCAATAACATGCCCTATCTGAGAGTAATCTCACAGCTTCCTCCACATAAAATTTCCTAGTCATTAGCACCACATTTCCTCCCTTGTCAGAGGGTTTGCAGATTAAATCTGGGTCATCCATTAATTGTGACAGAGCAGCTTTTTGTTTCCATGTCAGGTTGTTGTTTAAGTTCTTATTCTCTGTAAGTCTCATTTTCATAAGGTCTTTCTTGACAGATTCTTCAAAAATGTCTATAGTGTCATAGGTCGACATTGGAACAAAGGTTGATCTTTGCTTGAAATTAGTTCTTGGGGCACGTTGTTCAATGCCAAAGCTTTGGATGCAAGAGACATCATGAACAGAATCAGGTTCAATTAACTGCTGACTGGATAAAATTCGTAATGTTTCCAGATCTTGCCCTGTGAGTGCTGTTGATAGTTCAGGTGTTGAAATTTGGTTGGATACTTCACTCATGTTATCTTGTGCACCTTTTAATTTGAAGAATTTTTTCAATTTTAATTTTCTGGAGAAATGGTATAGGTCAATGCGAGTCTGTGTATATTCACATCTTTTAGCTGGGCAGAATGTTAGTCCTTTTTTGAGTATTTCTTGTTGGTCTTCTGTAAGTATTTTTGGAGTCAAATTGACAATGGTTAAATCATCCATCGTACCTACTTTTTGGACCCCCTCCTGCTGCGAGTCTGCCATGCTATCCCTCGACCTTGGTTTTGACTTTGTGCGCCCGTATATATATATATGTATATATATGTATGTATGTATATGTGTATATATATAGATATGTATGTATGTATATGTGTATATTATCTAATGGCGGTCGCCAGTAGATAGTTATAGTTAGGACCTATTTTCCATAGGAAATCCGCGACATTCTATTCCCAATAAGTCTGGCGCCGGTTGATGAATCCTCGCGAAATTTTCCAAACTTTTGGTCAGCTCCGCTCCGCTCCTACCCTGAAAGTTTCGTGATGATTCGTCAAGCGGGGGCCGAAAAAAAAGGGGGTCCCAAATCGCGTTTTTCACATGCAATTTCCCATAGGATCTGTTGTCGCAGCTACAGCCCGAACCGCTGAACGGAATGTCACCAAATTTGGCAAAGAGGTAGTCCTCAGTTCAGACTCGTGCCTTTTGCATAAATGGTGTGAATCCATTCAGTAGTTCCTGAGAAAATTAGAGTTAAAAGTACATATATATCTATGGCCGGGGAGGATCCGCGCACACCCTACCCGCACTGTAAGCGCACCCTCCTCGAACCGAGCGCGCACCCTCCCGATCGCGCGCTGAATGCTAATTGGCTGTCGAGTGTCTGTCTACATTCGAAAGCAGGAACTGTTGGCGGCCATTTTCTGCCTCGGTAGAAGCGAGGCTGAAGAAGCAAGGGGAATAAGTGTGTAAAACATATAAAGGGGGCAGAGTGGAAATACTCTGACCCTGTAGAGGTGCTTAGGGTGTCCCAGAAGGACCCCCTGGGGCCCCCTTTTTAAGAATAAAAAAAACGCGAAATGTGCGCACGGTGCGCGCATCCTACCGCGTTTGGTGCATGGATCCTCTCGCGTTGGGTGCGCGGATCCAAGGAAATTTTTTTTGAAAAAAGACAAGAAATCATTGGTTGTATGACAACTTTCTTCACTGAAAGGTAGGGTGTATATTTCTGTTTTTTAAAGGCATGCTTCTTATTGGTTAACAAAAACTGATTGTAAGGAACATTATATATGATAAGCTGATATGTTGAAAAGTCAACCACACTTGCTGTCTTGTTTAGCAACATTGTGTGCTGAACTTGTGACCTGTGTGCTCAGTGCAGTGTTCCATGACCTGTTTCTATGGTAGATTGGGGGAAGGGTTGAAATGTATTTCATTTGGAAAGGGTTGAAATGTTTAACCAATAGAAATGTGTGTCTGCTTTTGAATTTATGTGTGAAGGATTGTGATTTGATGTTTACATGTATAGGTGTGGAAAATTCTGTAAAAGAAAATCTGGTGTGTGACTGATATCTGGTGTGTGACTGATATACTTCTTGATCTACAAAACAACTTGAAAGGTGAGTTATTTAATTGTGAGGAGATGTATGTAGACTATTTTGATTTTAATCAGACTAATGTATTTCTCCTGCTAAAGTTTAGGGAGTGTTTTTTTTCTCTACAATCTTATTGACAGTATGTGTGCATGTAGAAACCATTCTGTGATAAGCATTTGTGTTTTTCATGTGTTTGCAGACAGATAACTGTGCTGTTTTTATATTTTGGTAGAATTAGAAACCAGTCATTGTTTATGAATTTGTGAAATGAGTTATGTTTCTATACTAAAATGTAGTGCTCCTTCTAGATGAAGAAATGTGTTTTGGTATAGTGCAAGGGATAGTGTTGTTTGTCTAGAATCACACAGTGAGTATGTGTGCATTTGGGAACCACTGTGAGAGAAGCATTTGGTAACATTGTGTACTTGCTGACAGATAACTGTTTTAAAACCTGTCATGTTGTCAAGTTTTAGTAGCATTAGAAGCTAGTGTTTGCTTATGCATTGATAAAATAAGTCATGCTTTGACACTAATGTGCTGTACTTTAATATGTAGATTGTGTGTAGTCTCCTTACCCCTTGCACAGTAGTGAATGAGTTTTGGTAACCTGCTAGGGATAGTGTTGCTTGTCTAGAATCACACTGTGAGTCTGTGTGCATTTGGGAACCACTGTGAGAGAAGTATGTGGCAACATTGTGTATTTGCTGACAGATAACTGTTTTAAAACCTGTCTTGTTCTCAAGTTTTAGTAGCATTAGAAGGCAGTTTTTGCTTATGCTTTTATTAAATGAGTCAGGCTTTGACACAAAAGTGCAGTCCTGAAATATGTAGATTGTGTGCAGTTCCCTTACCACTTCCACTGTAGTGAATGAGTTTTGGTAAACTCCTAGGGATAGTGGTGCTTGTCTAGAATCACACTGTGAGTTTGTGTGCATTTGGGAACCACTGTGAGAGAAGCATTTGGTAACATCGTTTATTTTCTGACAGATAACTTTTTTAAAACCTGTCATGTTGTCAAGTTTTAGTAGCATTAGAAGCCAGTCTTTGCTTATGTGTTGATTAAATGAGTTAGGCTTTGACACAAAAGTGCAGTCCTGAAATATGTAGATTGTGTGCAGTTCCCTTACCACTTCCACAGTAGTGAATGATTTTTGGTAAACTCCTAGGTATAGTGGTTGTTGTCTAGAATCACAGTGTGACTGTGTGCATTTGGGAACCACCTTGAGAGAAGCATTTGGTAACATTGTGTATTTGGTGACAGATAACTCTTTTGAAACCTGTCATGTTGTCAAGTTTTAGAAGCATTAGAAGCCAGTCTTTGCTTATGCATTGATAAAATGATTCATGCTTTGACACTAATGTGCTGTACTTTAATATGTAGATTGTGCGTAGTCTCCTTACCCCTTGCACAGTAGTGAATAAGTTTTGGTAAGCTGCTAGGGATAGTGTAGCATTAGAAGGCAGTTTTTGCTTATGCTTTGATTAAATGAGTCAGGCTTTGACACAAAAGTGCAGTCCTGAAATATGTAGATTGTGTGCAGTTCCCTTACCACTTCCACTGTAGTGAATGAGTTTTGGTAAACTCCTAGGGATAGTGGTGCTTGTCTAGAATCACACTGTGAGTCTGTGTGCATTTGGGAACCACTGTGAGAGAAGCATTTGGTAACATCGTGTATTTTCTAGCAGATAACTCTTTTAAAACCTGTCATGTTGTCAAGTTTTAGTAGCATTAGAAGACAGTCTTTGCTTATGTGTTGATTAAATGAGTCATGCTTTGACACTAATGTGCTGTACTTAAATATGTAGATTGTGTGCAGTACCCTTACCTCTTCTAGACTAGTGAATGAGTTTTGGTAAACTTCTAGGATAGTGTTGCTTGTCTAAAATCACACTGTGAGTCTGTGTGCATTTGGGTAAGGATTGTAATAGAAGCATTTGGTAACATAGTGTATTTGCTGACAGATAACTGTTTTAAAACCGGTCATGTTGTCAAGTTTTAGTAGCTTTAGAAGCCAGTCTTTGCTTACGCATTAATAAAATGAGTCATGCTTTGACACTAATGTGCTGTACTTAAATATGTAGATTGTGTGCAGTACCCTTATCTCTTCTAGACTAGTGAATGTGTTTTGGTAAACTCCTAGGATAGTGTTGCTTGGTCTAAAATCACACTGTGAGTCTGTGTACATTTGGGTAAGGATTGTGATAGAAGCATTTGGTAACATCGTGTATTTGCTGACAGATAACTGTTTTAAAATCGGTCATGTTGTCAAGTTTTAGTAGCTTTAGAAGCTATTCTTTGCTTATGCATTGATAAAATGAGTCAGGGGTTGACACTAAAGTGCAGTTCCATGTACTATTCTCTTCACTGTGCCAGAACTGAAAATTTTAAAATTGTACCCAGGCACTGTCCTAGCAGTAGACTGATGATTTAGTCAGTTTCCAAGTACTCATGTTGTGAACCATACATTACCACATAGACTGCTTCAAATGTCTATGCAGTATGCATGCAGTCTTCTAACATACTATACACTTGTCTTTCATATCTTCAAATCCCTAGTCAGTATCCATACAGTCCAGCAAACATCCTGTCACTCCCTTTGCACTCCTCTAGTGACCCATTCAGTACCAAGTACTAATCCATTCACTGTGTCAAAAGCCAACCACTTATAAATTCACCCAGGCACTCTCTTTGCTGTACTCTAATCATTCCGTCAGGTCCCAAGTACTCATACAGTGAGCCAGGCCTTAGCACATAGACTGCTTCAAATGCCTATTCACCATGCATGCAGGCCTCTAAGCACCTACACAGTTGTCTTTCACACCTTCAATTCCCCAGTCAGTATTCATACACTTCTAGTCACTCACCCAGTGTGTCTCCGTATAGTACTGTAATCATTCAGTCAGTTAGCATGTAGTCTTTTAGTGAGGTAGGCTTTAGGGCATGAACTGCTTCAAAGTAGTATGCACTATGCATGTAGTGTTTTAACCATCGTCACACTTGTGGTTCAGGGCTATAGTTTCTTAGTCAGTTTTTATATAAAATGTGTTTGTACAGTAATGGAATAGTATAAATTTGAAAGTTATTAATATACATTTATTTGTGATTCTTTTTTACAGACACAGAACAGGAGTGTTTCTCATCCGTTTGCACTCTTCTCGTGCAAGATTGTTTGAATGAAGGGTCCTTAGGTGTTTCATCATACTTGCCGTGCCGTACGAGTTTCTTGTTAGGATCCCCTTGCAACAGAACTCTTTTGCAAATCTTGCACGTGACCAAGGTGGCATTGATCTTTGTTTGCCCCTCGGGAAAAGTAAAACATTTCCACACCACTGAAGAAAAACGTTGTGGGCGTGGTGCGTCCTCCAAAAATTCATCCTTAGATTCGGTGAATATTTTAAAGCGACAACATTTACAGTTTTTGTAAGTTAAACTTATAAACTTTTGTTAGCTGTAAGCATTTTATATATCTGTGATTTGTATCTTGTGGTATTTTGCTGAGAATAGCATGTTGTTGTTTTTTTATCAATCTTTCTGATTGTTTTTTTTTGCCCGCTGTTAAGTGACGAGTGCGATTGAAATCACTATTTTTAGTGAAATTCAATATATTCTGAGAAGAGCAAAAAAGGCAAACAAATTACTTTGTGGAAATTATGCTATGTTGTAAAAAATGTATTATTATATGTTAGAATTTTTTTTTCCTTTTCTTTCACAGATCCAAATTTAAAAATAAGCAATTTATATGAATTTAGATTGCAATGAAAATCTGAAAAAAATGTATACCATTTTTTATTGCTATTACTGTGAAGGTAAGTTTAACTAAGTCTCAATATGCAGAATGAGGAGGTCTGCACGAAGCTACAAAGTTGAAACACGTTTCTAAAAACACGCTGTTTATACCTATGTAGTTTTGAAATCTGACCATAATCAGGTATCATGTGACCTGCAAAAAAAGAGATTTTAGGGGTTCATAATATTTCCCATTGTAGCTATTGAAGGACTGCAATTATTTCAATCATTCTTCTTTGAACATCTTTGCAGACAAAACTCTGTGCTTACCTTCTATCATTCGCAAGGAATTTTTAAACTGGAAATATGTCACTTTTTGTAACATAGTTATTGCGCAAGACACTCTCATATTTACAAAGAGAGGAAAAGGCACTCTGTGCACTTTTTATAGTCCATGTAAATACAACCTTATTATGCACACCAGTTTGCGTTGAAAGGGTGTTCTATAAGTGTTGTTGTGCATGATTGCACTGAATACTCACAGAACAAGACACATGTCTAGATTTGTCAGAAATCATAAATCTCGATATGTGTGTGAATGCTGCACCATTCTAAAATTGGTGTAAAAAAGCACAACAAGGAGAATTGTTTTCATTTCTCCACATTTTTATATCTTCAATGCATGCTACAATGCTCAGCATACATTGAAGGAGAAAAATGCCCTCACTGATTGTTTTTGTGCAGGAAGGTGTGTCTTCCTGCACAAAAACAAACAGCTCATGACACAGATATCCTTGCACTATGGTGCAAGGATGCCTGTGTCACCACATGGCTGCAGTTTAAGCAGTCATGCAGAGAGAAGCATAGATTTGCAACATATTTATGTACATATGTTGCATCCCTGTGCTTCGGAAGTACTACAGCACACTGTAGTTAAAGAGGTTACTGTGTGATGCTGCAGCACTTCCTCATAGTTCTGCACTTATACATTCACCATACACTACTAATGCATTCATTCACTCAATTACGTACTACACATACATTCATCTAAACTTTCACACACTAACAAAGAAATTTAGCTCTTTTTTTTTAAACCAGGAAAGTTAGTTCTTACAAGAACTTTTTTTTTTCTTCTTTCTTCTTTTATATTTTTGTGGGGTTTTCTGAACAATTTTTAATTTTTTTTGTTTTTTCTTCACAAAAAAAAACAAAAAACAAAACAGGAGGAACCAAACAATGAACTTCAGGGAACAATAAAAAAAAAAACTAGCAAATGTGACTTTCTTGCCGGCGGCAGCTCAGATCGATCGACTGCTCACCGTAACACAAAGTCGCATTGCACTTAGTGCAGAGCACTTTTAAATATTGAAATTGAGGACGGATGTCCAAGTTTTTGGCTGATGGATGCACTCTTGAAGTGCTCGGCTGCGATGAGGTGGAAGGCGCAGGAGCAGGAGTGTTTCTCATCCGTTTGCACTCTTCTCGTGTAAGATTGTTCGGATGAAGGGTCCTTAGGTGCTTCATCATACTCGCTGTGCCGCACGAGTATTTCTTGTTAGGATACCCTCGCGACAGCACTCTTTTGCAAATCTTGCATGTGACCAAGGTGGCATTGGTCTTTGTTTGCCCCTCGGGAAAAGTAAAAAATGTCCACACCACTGAAGAAAAATGTGGTGTGCGTGGTGTCTCCTCCAAAAATTCATCCTCAGATGTATGAGGAGATGCAGGTGATGCCTGCTGCCCTGAAGCCATTTTTGGTAGAAAAATGTTAGAGCTAAGTGTAAACTTAGTCTAAAAAAATCTTCTTCTCTGCAAAGAGATGTTCCTCCAAAGAAGGTCAAAGAAGAATGATTGAATTGGGTGGGGTCTTTCAATAGTTAGAACAGGAAGTGTAATGAACCAATCAAATCTCTTTTTTTGCAGGTCACATGGGATCCGCGCAACGTGCACATACGCAGCACGCACCAAGCGCGCATCCGCGAAATTGAATTAAAAAGAAATATAGGATTAGATGTACAAATATATTACTTTTAAGACTAGTTCAGAGTTTGTCTTCAATTAATATTCACATGAAATACATATATATGTTTTTTTAAATGTTAAATATTTTGCGGGATCCGCGCACCTACTGCGTCACAGACGCAGATGACGCATCGCGGAAGCGCGTAAACGTCACGTTACGTACATCGAACGTGTCGCGTATAGGCTGGGAGTCGCGTACCGGTCGCATTGCGATCGCGCACTAAACACGTACCCAACGCATACCATGCGCGGATGGTATCGCGTAGGGATCGAGAACGGTGCGCATAGGGTGCGCGGATCAAAAAACATGGAAAACATATATATAAAATAAAGTTTTGAACATATAGTTAAAAAAATATTTTGAAAAATATAAAAAAAATGTTTGAAAAACCCGTTAAACTCAAATAATATTTTTTAATTTTTCAAAGAATTAATTGAAAAAATAAGTTTAAAAAATGGTGATAAAAAAGTATTTTAAAAAAACATAATTAATGAAATTGACACACTGAATTTGAAAAATATAGAAAATCCAATCAAAATCATTAAACATGATATCTTTAGAGATAAGTTATAGATAGTAATTAGCATTTAAAAAACCTTTGAAATTCACTGACAAAACCATAGGTTTCATGCACGTTAAAGTTAGGAATTGGCATTTAAAAAACCTTTGAAATTCACTGAAAAAAACAAAGGTTTCAGGGGCGTTATAGTTTTGGAATTGGCATTTAAAAAACCTTAGAAATTCACTGAAAAAACCATAGGTTTCAGGGGCGTTATAGTTAGCTGGACATTTCCCTTGTACAAAACCCTAGAAATTCCCCTGTTATAGTTAGTTCAGCTAACTATAACTCGCGCCCCCACAATGCACTGCTGATGACGTCACATATTACATCACTCATGACATGGTCAGTGAAATCACTCATGACATCACTGATGACATCTCAAATGACATCATTGCTTCCTCATGTACAACCACGATCTCCACAAAGATCTTAATCCCCACAGTAAAGATCACCGTCCAGGAGATCAAGGTTTTGGACACCTAACAGAAGTACAACACCCAGATCTTGAACTCACTGTTCTAGATCTCACAGAGGCAGGCACAGGTCTACCTCATGGCCATGTCTGAACTGGGGTGGCGGAGTGGGCTAAAGAACGGTGATGGATTAAACCCAGATCAGTTGACTGGGGGTGAGTGCTTGCAATGTTCAACACTCCGTCCATCATTTCCTTTGGTTTTTGCTTTGTTCGCCATAAGTTGGCAGGGTATGCTCAGACGTGAGTCCCTTGCTCACTTTGCCACTGGATTCAAGCAAGCCTGGCTGGAGACGGCTGAAATGCCAGAAGCTGGTCCTAGGAAGCTTGTTTCTGGTCCAGGGAAGACATGGCTTGGCACTTCGGGCTGGACTGTTCGCATGAGGCAAAGGGCAGACTGATTTGCATATGGCCATGTCTGAACTGGGGTGGCGGAGCAGGCTAAAGAACGGTGATGGATTAAACCCAGATCAGTTGACTGGGGGTGAGTGCTTGCAATGTTCAACACTCCATCCATCATTTCCTTTGGTTTTTGCTCTACCTCATGGTCCACCACCACTTCTTGCCCCTCGGTGAGAGATTGCTCACCAATGTTGTCAGATTTATCTCTGGCAAGGATTTTGCCTGTGGGTGATCTCATCACCTTTAATGATGTCCTAATCAGAGGTGCAACAAAACTAAATATCGATATATAGGGGCCTATCTCATCTGCTTGAGTAATAGCTGATACTCTCCATCATACAGCGGCATCCAGACCACTGCTGCCTCTGGTCGGTTAGAACCAGCACTACAGACATTTTTCACCCCAGTGTCTGTGGGTTATGCACCTTCATGTTACCTGAAAGTATAAGGCACCTGACCAAGACCCTATGATCCTTAGATTAGACGCACCAACAGATTTGGTTATAATAGCTGCCGCTAGAAATATGCACCTGGAGACGTTATCATCTACAGTACCCCCCTGAAAAAGACAATATACAAATGGACTCTCTGGGCAAAAAGATGTGCATCACCTCTGCATCTTTTGTGAAAGTTGCCAGTGCCTCCACAATCTTAGGGAGGTACGACAGATCGCTCTGGGACTCACTGCCCAGATTTACCCAAAAATTGGCAAACGAGGACAGGCAACATTTTCAGGAGATCCTGCAAGAGGGTGGTCTGGTGGCCAACTATAACACAAAAATTCCTTCATGACCTGGCTGGTGTGCGATATCTCCCCACAGCAAGTTGAATCAAAGAAGGGAAATACCCTTATTTAAAAAAATGTTTGGAACTATTTAATTGCACAGATGGCAGACAGCATGTAACTCTGCATATTGCAAATGACTTACTACAGTAATCTATCCAGGATCTGTACAACCGTGAGTGTACAAAATTACCTTCCCTAGGAGTCTTGACCACAGGAGATGAGGAGGAGACTTACCCAGCATAAGATATAAGTAGATTACAAATTTCGATTTCCTCATATTGTTTCACCTTAGGGTACTGTGTAGATCATGTGGTCCTGATGAAGGTGGTTTGATAAGATATGTTTCCACCAAAACGTGCGTTGACTGTATGTTTTGGGAACCCCAGCCCACAGCACAACAACAAAAGAAATTGGAGACCTTTCCCAAATGTAATTCAAGGTGTACATGGTACAAGGCTGCAGTATGAATGAGTTGTTGAAGTGAAAATGTGTTTGTTTGGTGATTGAAAGGGTGAGGGAATTGAGATATGGGGGAGTGTACAAAAACATATTGTTGTAAATCAAATAAACTATGTAAAAAATGTTTATATTAATGTATGATATTATGTGTTTTGGGCCTGTAACAATATTGTGAAAAACTCTCTTATTGAGAAATTCATGTTTGTATGGCAAATATAACTACAAATGATGTTGAGAGATGTTGTAGGAGTACACTTAAGATAAGAATGACAGAAAAATGAAATTAAATATATAAATTACATTTTATGCTGTTGTTTCTGTAGTAACCTGTGGTCGAGACACTGGACACCTGGAGCCATTACTGAAGTAATGGGAATTTTTGTGCTGACATTTCAATAATATTAAATAATAATAACTCAAACAAAACCAGAGAAATTCTGCTATTATAGTTAGCTGGAAATTAGGAGAAAGTACACTTTCTTAGCAATGATCGTGCCACGATAAATGTGTTATAGAAGTGGAGCTTCAACTCGGGCACCTGCTTTCCTTATATCTGTAAGTGCTTCCTGACCACTCTTTTGTGGAATACCTATACCCGAATGGAGTACTTTCCACTGGCTAATCAGTAAGTGCTCTCTCGTTGGGTAAACGTATAGTGCAGCTCCTACACTACACCTGAACAAATGTCTCCAGAGACCTTGTGTGTCTGTAACTTTGTCACCGAGTGGAAAATGCGCCGGGGTGCTTTCAGTAAGCTTTCCATCATTCTGGGAAAAGGGCGGGAAGACGTTGCATCCCGCTAATGTATATGGGGTGTGCCAAATGTGTGGGGCTTCTGGGTAAGTTTACATGCCTGTCATAAAAGGTCAGCACACTATCTGTTATCTCAGCAGTAGACGACAAGAAAGAACCTCCTGGTCACAGATCCTGCATGAGGTTTTGCGCTCGACGAAAGCAAGAGTGCAACCAATGCCCTTCCAGGTAGGTTGCTCCCCCTCTGCACAGCACCGCCTGTGTGTCCCTGCCCCAGCTGCCACTGCTGAGGAAGTTCAAGGCCCTCCTCCACCCGCAGGCTACCACCTGCGCCTCATCCCTGGTGGCCAGTGGTAGGCCGTAGGTTTGCTCATCTTCCATTGTATTGCCTGTATTTCTCATTGCTCTCGTTGTACTGCCTGTATTTTTTCATTGCTCTCGTAGTGCCTGCATTTTCATCGTGGTGTCTGTGACTGCTGTTGTCTGTCTCCCCCCGCTGCCTGTACGTGGTCTGTGCCCGTTCTCTCCCTCTGTTCCCCTCACTGCCCCCGTGTCTCTCTGCCCGTTTTTGCCTTCTGTTGCTTAGCTGCCCCTGCTTTTCTGTGACCTTTTTGCCTTCTGTGCCACTCGTTTCCCCCCGATTTTTGTGACCTGTTTTGCCTTCAGTGCCACTCGTTTCCCCCGATTTTTGTGACCTTTTTGCCCTTTCTTGTGACCTTTTTGCCTTCTGTGCCACTCGTTTCCCCCGATTTTTGTGACCTTTTTGCCCTTTCTTGTGACCTTTTTTGCCTTCTGTGCCACTCGTCTGTGCCCGTTCTCTCCCTCTGTTCCCCTCGCTGCGCCCGTGTCTCTGCCCGTTTTTGCCTTCTGTTGCTTAGCTGCCCCTGCATTTCTGTGACCTTTTTGCCTTCTGTGCCACTCATTTCCCCCCAATTTTTTTGACCTTTTTTGCCTTCTGTGCCACGCGTTTCACCCCGATTTTTGTGACCTTTTTGCCCTTTCTTGTGACCTTTTTTGCCTTCTGTGCCACTCGTTGCCCCCTCAATTATTGTGCCCTTTTTGAATTCTGTTTCCTTCGTCACCCCTCACCGCCCCTGACGCTGTGTCCCCTGCGGACCCGCCCCCCTGACTGCCCATTCGCTGCCCCCGCCTCCCGCCTCCCAGCTGCTCCTCCCTCCCACCTCCCCATATATGCTGGCCGCTGCGCAGCTGTGCGCAGCAGGCGCGCCGCTGTTGTGCCAAAAAGGCTCGCCTAAGGCAAGCCCGTCTGTGCCAGTTCGCGCATGGACCACGCCCAGCGCCAGAGCCCCTGACCCCCGCACCCGCCACTACGACGCCAGCACTCTGCATGCTCTCAACCCTGGACGGACCTACACCTGCTTCAAGGCTGCCCCGAAATACACACACAGTCCCTTCACCTGCCGGAACTGCAGCTACACCAGCCACAGAGCCGACGAACCACCCGCTAAGAAAGACCTCAACCACCTCCGATGCATACTACTGAACACCTGCTCCGCACACAAACACACCGTCGAGCTCTGGGACCTGCTCAACACAAACTCCCCGGACGTCGACTTCCTGACAGAGACCTGGTTGAACAACTCCTCCGCACCAGACATCGCCATAGCCATCCCAGACGGCTATAAGATCACCTGCAGAGACCGCACCAACGGAGTCGGAGGAGGAATTGCCATCGTCCACAAGAACAGCATCAGGGTCTCGACCAGCACCGACGACGCGCTCAGCACCGCCGAACACATAAATTTCCAGACCAACACTTCCTGTGGTGCAGACCAACACTTCCTCAGTAGGTAGTAGGCCACGTGAGGGCGGCATCGATACCACACGCTTGTCAACTCCAATTGGCAGTAGGGAGGTGTTAAATCTGCCTCTGGCAGCCTGCCCCTAGATAGTGGTTTTGGCGGGTGCACCCCCCCTAAGGACAAATCAAGTTGAATCGTGGGATCAACTACGTTACAAAAGTGTAGACTGGTTATCTAAACATAAAGGGTTCAGGGCATCACTCATCAATAATATCATTATGGTACGTAGAGTTGGATGGGTGGGGCAGTCTCAAAAGAGTATCAAGGGGGACTGCATAGTCATTAACTTCCGTAATCTGTCAGTGGCCAAATCAATTATAATGGCACAGGAGGCCCGTTCGACCATTACCACCAGTATATGGGCCTTACCCCTGGGACATTTCCCGACGTCCCACCTACTGCCGCCCCTCTCTACATAACAGATTTCTGCCATTATCGGGCTTGGACAGCCAGGACTGACTGTCTCCCTCATTGACATCATCAGCATTATCTGAGCCAGTTCCCTTACCAATTGTGTCTCCACTCTGTGAACTTGATTCCCCAATTGCACTTGACGTAGACGCCACACTGAAAATATTAAGTTGGAACGTGGTGGGCCTAGCATCCAAAATGAACCTACCTGATTGGCTGGAGCTAGTCCAAAAACAGGACATTTTAATGTTTGAGGAAACTTGGGCCACACGGGAGATATTCCTGGAGGGATTTGAATGTTTTAATATCGTAGCCCCAATCCCAAATTCTGGTCGGCCGGCAGGAGGTCTCTGAACTTGGATCAACGTCATGGCGGGCGGTTGTGCAAGGGCTCTCGCTACCAATAATGATAATTTTCAGGCAATAATCTATAAACGGGGGATTTCGATCTGCTTCATTAATTTCTATAATAATGATTTTAAGATATGAATTTTATTCATTTGTTTAAATTTATTTCTAATTTACAGCAGTCCAAGTGTGTTGCTAGCCCTGTAGGAAGTTGTCTAGGGGGTGATTTTAATGTCAAGTTACCGAGCGGTATTTACTCCGCTATTCACCCCACCAACAAGGCACCACTCTGTAATAGGGGGACCCAATTATTAAATCTTATAAGCACTTATTTACCTTTTAGATGTGATGGAGTTTGCTGCAGTCCCCACAAGAGGAAATCATCTAGAACCTACTTACAGAGGCAGGGGCTCGGCCTCCCCCAACGATTTTATTTTTATTACACCTCCATTAGAGAAATGTGTGCTAAAAGCTGAGGTAGTCCCCACTGTTCTTTAGGGTTTATAACCCCATCAACCTAACCCTGAGTCTTTCCCCCAGGCCGATCCATGACAAAGAATGTGGTGCTAGGGATTTGTCCCCTTCCACCGATAATCTCAGATTGGTCTGGCGTGGCATAGATAATACATTTTTATTTGGTAGGATGGTAAGTATATATCCGGAATTAATAGATATTTGTTTGTCTTTTAAAGAACACAATTCTGCTGTAGTTGTTGCTTTCACGCAGCTATGCGCGGGCGTCAAACCTTGTTGTCTAGGCCCATCAATGAAATACATTCCGGGCCAGGCTGGTTTAACGCTGATTGTTCCTCAGCGAATAGAGCTCTCCGTAGGACGCTTGTTAAGAAACCCAGAGACAGCTCCCTTATTAAAATACTCAGACAACGTTACAAAGCAGCCATTTCAATTAGAAAGGAGGAAATTATCAGGGAGCGTTGGAACAATCTCACTCGAGCAGTCATGGTAAAAAACGGGAAGGACTTTTGGTCAGCTGTTAAAGACATGAGGTCTTTAGGACATCCCATGTCCACAATTAGTTGTAATATCTCTAGTGAGGCATGGGAAGCACATTTTACGAAGATTTATTCAGCTTCTGCTCCAACTATAGCCACCAATGAGTATGTTATTACCAATAGGGTCCTGATTAACCTAGCAGAAGTAGAGGAGGCTATTGACCAGAGCCTGGGTTGTAAAGCCCCTGGCTCTGATGGTTTGCCCATTGATCTCATTAAAAGCCAACCAGACTTTTGGGCGCCCTTATTGTTGAATGTTTTTAATAATTTAACAAATTCCACTATACCCAATACATGGTCCACCAGGATTATTGTGCCGATTTTCAAAAAGGGTGACCGCTCCAATCCAAGCTGTTACAGGCCGATCTCCCTGATCGATAATACGTTGAAAATTTTGGGGAGGGTCCTGTTTAATAAGATTAGGTCGTGGGCCGAGGAAGATCAGATTTTACATCCTTGTCAGTTGGGGTTTAGAAGTAACATTGGCACTGTTGAGCAGTGCCTCAACCTCAACCTGATTATTGGTAAATATAACGTAGCCAAAAGAACACCTATATACCTAGCTTTTATGGATCTTACCTCGGCCTTCGACTTTGTCAACAGGTCACGGCTCTGGACTATCCTTTTAAATTACGGCCTGGATGAGTCCCTTGTAAATTTTTTAGCCTATTTACATAAAGACCTACATGCCCGGGTGCGCATCAGTAGGGGTGGCGAGGTATCCAAAGATATCGAAGTCGGTAGAGGGGTCAGGCAGGGTTGTGTCCTGGCCCCTCTCCTATTCATTCTTTATATTAACGATCTGAATAACTCATTGGTAACATTCACCCATGATGCTCCCCGTATTAATGGCAACAAACTTCCTGCCCTATTATATGCCGATGATACGGTCCTAATGGGCCATACCCCAAAAGCCCTCCGCATCTTGGTGCGGGGCTTTGTTGATTTCATGGCTAGTTTGGATTTATGTACCAATTTAAAAAAATCTTTTTTAATGGCGTGTGGGTCGAGAAGTATTTTAACACATCGATTGTTTTAGATTCAGACAGTTTACAAAGCACTCACACATTCCCCTACCTAGGGCTGGTATTCGCCTCCAATGGACAGTGGGCTGATCATGTGGCTTACTGTAGGAGAAAGATCGCCAACTCTACTAACATAATACTTGGTTTGCCAAAATCTAGGAACATGGAGGTTGTATCTGCCACCGTTAAGATTTTTAAACTTCATTGTATTCCAACTGCCACTTATGGAACAGAAGGCTGGGGCTTCACTAACTGTGGTAGTATCCAGGGAGAAGAGAACAGATTTTGTCGCAAAATCCTGGGTGTTCCTATTTCCTTCTCACAGTGTGCTTGCCACAGGGAACTCAATCTGCCACACATTGAAGATTATAAAAAGGCTCGCCCTGCATTATTTTGGCTCAGAGTCTGGAAGAATCCTGACGCACAACTCACTAGGGATATTATATCAGACTGTTTAAAGCGTGACAGGGGGATGGAAATACCTTGGCTGGCTACTGCCCACAAAGGTTTAACTAGCGTGAACCACAAGTATTTATTTTTAAACCCCTCAGACCTTGGTATCATAAGTAGGAAAACCCTCCAAATGGCCTTATATGCATTATATAGAAATGTTAGACACGATAAAGAGATCAGAAATCTTCTGTTGCTAGATACATGCGTATTGAGAACACTTCCTACACTCCATTTAGCTATCTTTTAAAGCCTATTGGCCGTTGGGAAAGGGGTCTATTGTTTTGGCTGAGGATTGATACAATGAAATTCATGCTCTGATTTCCTGCGGGGTATATAAACAGTCTATGCTGCATTTTTTATTCTTTTGTAGCTACTATGTAATACACATCAAAAGGTTTTTGATACTGTATTTTAAGGTTATACCTGTGATTGACTACAAGGCAGCATATGGGAAGGTTATCGCTTTGGAAGATGAAGAGCTAATCTTTCGGGTTGTTCTTTTTTTAAAGCGGCAGTGCGCACCCGTAACTCAATGTGTCCGCCCTGAAGTATGCCTATGTTATCCTGTTCTTAACCATAATTTCTTAACCTTGGTAAACATGTATTTCGATGAATTTCCCCTTTTTGTATCAGAATTCTTTTTATGTGCACTGTATTACTGGAGGATCTGTTTTAAATGGAACTTCTTTATGCCCCTCTGCTGTTGGATAATTTTTAATGTACACGTTGTTGTCTGTCTGTACTTTTATGGATATATTCTTGTATCCGACTAAAGATATATATATTGATAATGAAGACAGGAATAACAAAGCTCTTGAAACTATATCTAGGCTTTTGTGTAGATGAGGTGATCTGACTAAAGTTTCTGCATTCCTTTACTTAGGTATCTTGTTTGATGAAAGGGGGTCTTGGGTGGCTCAGAGGGCACTAAACCATGGACTTTGCCAGGAGACTGGGGGCCAAACCATTACCCGCCCTATTGAAGGTTTACAATGAGAAATTAATACCCAAGACCACTTATGGCAGTGATGTATGGGGCTATAAAGATGTTAGTAAACTGCAGGCTATTGAAAATAAACACCTCTGCAGACTCCAAGCAGTACCTCCTTGTACCCCATCTTTTATAGTACATGAGGAATTTGGGCAGGGTTTTATTTCTGATACTATTCCTATGGCCCCAATAATGCGCTGGTTGAAAATCTGGTCAAACCCTATTATTACGCTAAACCACCTTTTCCTAGAGGACTATATGAAGCTTGATGGGGCGCTTGATATTCCATGGCTCTTTCACGTTTCAGAGCAGTTGAAGATCCTAGGTTGTCCCGGGCTGTTCATGAGCTGAGAGATATAAAATCACTGTTCTTAGCAAGAAGGATGGCAGAAAGAGAAAACAGGGAATTCACCAAACCTACAGTAATGCAATATGTATTAGTGAGCCTAGGGACCCTAAGACAACACTATTGGATGTAAATTAGGAGTCAGTATCATTGTTCTCTTTTAACCAGGTTTAGATTTAATTTTATCCACTGGGGTCTATCTGTCCCTGGGGGCTTTTCTGAGACGGGTGCTTTAATGCCTTGTCCTTGTGATAATTTTTCGGAACAAGACCTCTTACACTTTAATATTTATCTGTGATTTTTTATTGCAACTTACGCAAAAAATATATTCTTCCACTGTTAAGGCATTGTAAATTTTCACAAGTGAAACCGGCCCTGATATATTAGAAAATGTTGTCCTTCCCTCTGATTTGATTCAGAGTTGCCAGTTTTTTATCAGGTGCTTTAAGACAAAGAAAAAAGTGCCTGTGGCATAAGTGTGTTATTTTTTTACTCTGTTCCCTTATGTAATTTATTGACGTTTTAGCACGGAGTTGTTTTAGTAATTTTATTGTATTATACTAGTGGTTTATACATATGTACTGCACTATTTTGCACTTTACAGGGTGGCTTAAATTTTAAATCTTGGTGTTTTTCTGAGGTATACACCTTTTGATTGTCTGATACAGTATATGAATTATTAATCTGTGTTTTTTAATATATTGTATTGATTAGTTTTGGTATCCCTTTTTTAGGTTGAGCATCAGCGCACATGTGCTGTATGTAAGACCTGCTGTAATCACTCGTACTGAATCTAATCACGCCTGCCGCTTGCCATTGGTTCACTCGTGTGTCACCTTTATTTCCTGGCTCTTTATTGGTTAGTGCTCGGGGTACATCACTTCCGTTTTTAGACCAGGAGCACCGGCCTGCTACAGTTTCCTTACACTATAGTTCTACATGTATTTCAGAAGGGACTATTTATTTTTGCATGGCTCCTGCTTCACTCGCAGCCATGCATATACTAGGTGCTGTGCTTTGAAGTCACGCGCATACTGGGCGCCGTGCGTTTTTTCGGCATGCCTGCTTCACTCGCAGTCATGCACGTACTGGTTGCTATGCACATACCAGGCACCGCGCTTTGCAGACACATACATACCGGGCATGGCACTTTCATTCAGTATCCCAAAGCTCGCCCACCACCATTTTTTAATAATGCCCGCCCACCTCCATTTTTTAATAAAGCTCAACTTTAACTCAGCACGGCGCTCATTTTACAAGTGTCACACTTTAATTTTATCTGCAGCTTCAAAGCTGCATCTTCTTCCCCTCCAGTCACCAAAAACAGGGTGCTATTTGAAGCTCCTCCCACGTCTTCATTAGTGGCCGGGCAAAAGCCTCTTCTGGAACACCTCTACAGCCGCGGAGTCGGGCGCCGACCTGCCCGCCTCCCCTCCTTCAATGCAGCAGCTGATCAGAAGCTGATAACACCAGAGTGAGTTGTGTGGCTGCCAGAAACTCCAGACTCTGTACAGTAAGTATTACATTATATTCATGTTGTTTGTTTATTTTTTTATTTCATTTTGCTTAGTATTCGCTTAAGGATTATTTTACAATGGTTGTTGTTGTAAACTGTTCATCTGCTGAGGCTTTTGATATTTATAATGTAGACAAGGGCATAGAATGGCAGCTGAATACCTTAATTTTAGGATTTTTGGATTTCTACTGTGGCCCTGCGTGTAGTTTTCAGCCACATGAAGTGGAGGGGTGGGCCGAAGCCACCTCAAGGATCGGCTCATTTTGGCTTGAGTTTCCAAGTAGACGTGGAACCAATAACCAGGTATCAGGCTGGAGCCTTTATAGACTTGCCAACGTGAGCAGCACCCCAAAATGTTTCATTGCAGAGATGGGGGCAGCTGGTGCACATTATCTGTGGCCCAAGGTGCCTTCACTGTTCAAGTAATGTGGTTCAGAGCGCTCCACCCTCGTCACTCAGTGTCTACATACAGCTCCAATGCGGACGTGTAAGTACCCCTAATGAGGCAATAATAGGTGCAACCCCCCCCATCCACAGGGCTCACCACAAGCATTCATTCAGGTGCCCCAAGTCATTCGGAGGGGCCCTATTTTCCTTCAAGGTCAATAAATGTCTGTGCGGCATTGGACACTCATTCTACAGGGACCCACAATCATTTTACGTTACACTGATGGTAGCTCGGCTTCTCAGTTGTGGCATGCAATGCAGACATGCACTCATTCCTCGAGGTGCCATTCCAGGCCTTTAGGGCCTGCATCACCCTGACCCTCCCCAACCCCCAAAACCTGCTGATCAGTACTTGGTGTCGCAGCTCTGCTCCTCTACTGGGCTGATGACCTGCAGCAACCCAGCTAGTGGACTTTTGAATTATAAACCTGACTTTCACAACACCCAAATCCTAATTAAATAGTTGTAAACCCCTCTCCTCGCTCCCAGATGTGCACACTTCGCCCCAGCCCTGAGAATGGCATGGACACATACGTTCTTGGGGGTCACAGCTCTGAATGGGTGGAGCTCCCCATGTTCAAACTCGGGTCTTCAGACATATGCGGCACTTTCTAGTGATTTTATTGCAATTTATTGATAAGCCGCAGCAGTGGCAGACACCAAGCCTAGCTTCAGTCGTGTAACTCCTGGGTCCTAGGGTCATTGCTGACCTCTCCTGCCCCCTTCCCCCACCACCATCATCCTGCCGTACGCTGAGCACTGCCACACCTTGTTGAGAAAGCAGTGTCTGGCTGCACATGGCCCTAGCGCCTGGTCTGTGTAAACTGTGTACAAGGTCCTGGCCTAAGCTCAGGACCATTAACTTAAATCACTGGTGCGGCTGAGCTCCTGCAGCCCTGTGCTGTGCTTTGAACGTTCAGTATGTTTGGTTAAGTTCTGCGCAACGCAATTTCTACAGTTTACAAAGTTCCATGTAGCATTCCAGTGAGTGTTTGATGAGCCACCTAGAGGTGTTTGGGCGCCGCTGCCATAGTTGTGTGAGTTGCACCCTGTGTTTTGGGGCATGTTGTAGGCCAGGGTCTTACCGTGCTCGGCGGGAGGTTTGACTAAATCATGCTGAAGGGTAATTATGTAGCACGTCCACTAAACAGCCCTGCAGGATATGTTGTGATACTTACCATTGAGAGTTGCACATCACAGATTGTATTAAATATCTCCCTATGAACGGTATTGCAATAGATATAGTACATTTGTTTTTTTAAATTACCTCGATAATGTGTTAAGACCTATTTTTCTTGGCATAACCATGAACAGTCCATTTTTAACGGCGAGGGATGGAGAGTTTTTGTCCTCGTGACGTACAATGGGGCCTAACTAAGGGGAATATTAACAACGAATCGCGTTAAACATCGCAAATCCCGCTTAGCGCGATTTGGAATATTGCCGCCTATCGCTGGTTTACATCGCCGTGTTAGCGGCATATTTACTATGCCTTGCTCACAGGCGATGTACAAACCTGCGATAGACGGCGATATTCACCATTAGCGTGTGAAATCAAGCGATGATTTCACATGCTAATGAAAGCTTGATAATAGGGGAGTGTGGACGTAACCAAAGAATCCACCTCCCATTCAAAAATGCCTAAGTCAAGTTTTGACCAGGCGTAAGGATCCGGCGTAAACCGCGGTTAGCACGGCTTTCATCATCGCTTCGTGGTTCCGGGGCCACGTTGTAAATAACGTGGTGTCCTGTTCGCAACCTTTTGTCATGGTGTTACGGTAAGGTGCACCTACTGTGCATCTCATTAGTGATGTATATCGCTAAGATGCGTGGCATTACTAAAACGGCAGCTAACAAGCGCTAATGCATGTTAGCGCCGCCTTCTTAATAGGGTGATGAAATTATCGCCGCTTTAGCGGCAAAAAGTGCCGCTAAAGCGGCGATAATGCCCTTGTAAATATGCCCCTTAAGTGGTTAGCTTTGGAAGGGTTTGGCTTTATTTTGTAATCCTAGCTTCATTTTAATTTTAAGGGAACATCTAGCTGTGTTATATAGTCAAGCCCACTGCAGTTCTGATTCTGCAGTCGCAGCTTTTACCACATAAATATGGATATTTGCCACATAAACTGTCATTCACTGTATAAACTGCGGATTTTAACAAAAAATATTTGCAGCTCAAACGGATCTAAAGTCATCAAAATCACATCAACCTGTCTTGCCACGCAGTGTAGTGTAAAGCAGTATGCAAAGGTTGACAGGTAATCTGTTAGTTGCTTAGTACTGTATTTGAAGGCTAAACTGATACTAATGAGGTGAAACCTTTGCCCAGACGATAACGTGAAAAAAGAAAATTTTCAAGTAACACTATCATAAAATGTTCTGCATTAAAATGCATAACTTGCCTTTTCTTGCGGTATAATTTGGTTCTCTGCTGCATAATTGGGTCTTCCACTAATGTATAATTTCCGCAGCCACGTATATAGCTCATAATGCAGGTGTTGACACTTTTCGGAAGCTTTTTTCTTACATAGCGTTTTACACTGCGCGTTTTAAAGCGCTGCTGATAAGAGATGTTCACATTTATGCGGAAGGGTTTGTCATTTCGATTACGTTGCTTGTATGGGCTGAGAGCACTCCACTCACAGAGCCACCCTCTTAGCCTTCGAACTTTGACAGATGAGGGAACTTTGACAGATGAGGAAACTTTGGCACATGGAGACAAAGTAAATATTTAGGGCCCGATTATGATGCGGTTAGGAAAGCATTCCCCCTAGGGCCCGATTACCATGCGGTTAGGAAGGCCTACTAATGGCATTTGCTCCTTATGAATCGGATCGGGAACGTGTCTTCCTGACCAAGGGCCAGATTACGATGTGGTTAGCAACATAGGCACCCATAGAAGTCAAAGGTAGTCCAACCAAATCGTACCTGGAAGCATCCGGATGCCTCATACTCAGTCGGCCAGACTCTCCCGATCCAAGTCGGCCAGAAACCATTTCCAAACCAATTTGATCAGGGAGATTTCCTAACTGCATCATACTCTGGCACCTATTAGGGAACAAACGCCTGAAGAGTGTGTGTATTTGTCAGATAGCGTTATCATTCAGTCTTGTTTTTATGAGGCATATCTGACTGACTCGTAGTTTTATGGCACTGGCATGACCAAGGAGTAATATGACTTTTCAAGTTTAAAAAACACAAATTAATATGGTACTTATGCTACAGAATTGAAGGGCCCAATAGCATTAAACAAAATACCTTAGATTCTAATGGCAACCATAGAAAGAAAGTTCAACGTAGCTTCCCAACCAGATGACAACTTTAACAATAAACCACACGCCATAAATGAGCTTTGCCTACTGAGACTACTTTTAAGTTTTCAAACACATCTTATCGCTGACGTTTCTAGACAAATATTGTACAGCTTTAAAGAAAACCATATATAATAAAAGCATAAAAGCATTACAGTATAAAACACCTCGATGCAGATTGACCTGAATAACAGAACCTAAAACACTATGTAAACTCCGGAACTAGCTATGAGGAAAACTCTTTGCTAGATGACACACAACATGGTTTTAGAAAACACCACAGCACATAATCTGCCCTGGTGAAAGCAACAGAGGACATACGAGAAATACTCGATAGGGGTGGGACAGCTGCGCTTATCCTCTTGGATCTTTCCGCAGCTTTTGGTACGATCAGCCATGAGATTTTGGCTGACCGTATGCATAGGCTAGGGATAGAAGGAACAGCTTTTTATCTCTTGCTATCGTTCCTGGCAAACAGACAAAATAATGTGAAGATGGGCCAGTTTGTCTCCAGGTCTTTCTCACTGCCCTGTGGAGTTCCCCAGGGCTCACCACTGAGCTCACCTTTGTTTAACCTTTACGTTACTCCACTTGCGCCCATTATTAAAGAAACTGGCTTCTCCGTGGCCTCATATGCCGGTGATACCCAAATTGTGGTATCATTGCCAAATCCTGAAAGCAATTTGGGTGAGGCTTTCAGTTCATGTATGAGTAAGGTGAGCAATTGGGTGGACTGCAACTGCCTTAAACTGAATGCCAATAAAATGTAGGTTATCATATTTGGTCATAACCCTTTCTTCTGGACACCGTACTGGTGGCCACCTAAGATGCATTCTTTACCCGAACCCTCAAACAAGGTAAGAAACTTAGGTTTCCTGGTAGACAGGAACTGAAGTTTAAAGACCAAGTAAACAAAATAACTTCGTCCGCTTTCTGCTCCAATAAACCCAATAAAAAATATTGAAATATATCTGCCCCCTGAACTACTCAAAACAGTAACAAAGGCACTCATTCTCACGAGGATTGATTACTGTAACAGTCTGTATGTCACACTTGCAATGGGTTTCGTAAAGAGGCTTCAGATACTACAAAACACTGCGGCTCGCTTCCTTTTTATAATTCTGAAATATGAGTCAGCCAGAGGAGCAATTAGGAAATTACACTGGTTGCCAGTCAAACAACAATGTAGTTTCAAAGCCCTTTGTTTGGCCTATAAATCTCTGCATGGACTAGGGCCAGACCATTTAAAAAAGAAACTCAAATGGTATGTCCCAGCTAGGACACTACGATCAGGCTCTGCTAGGAACCTGATTGTCCCCCATTTAGGAAATTCCCCTTAGTGGAAAGACATTTTTTAGGGCCACTGCCAAGCTTTGGAATAGTCTCCCAGTGACACTAAAAGCTGCTCCCCCCCTAGTCTCCTTTAGAAAAGCCTTAAAGACCTGGCTTTTCACAAAGGCGTAGAAGTTATTTGCACATCTGGCTGATCCGATAATGACAATGTCACAGCCTAATCAAACTTTGATAGCACCAAGACGCCCCAGGGCATGAGTTTGCGTTTTATACGTTACATTTACATTACAATGAGTACTCATAAAAAAGAGAAAAAACACAAACCTTGTATCTCACCTCACTGTGCATCAAAGCACAACTATTAGAGTTTAATACTCAGAAATATGTGAATATCACAAAGATTTTTGCATTTTCCACAATGCTTCCCATCAGAGCCAATGCAGATAGTTTTGCAATATTGACAGAAACTTTGACAGAAACAGAAACTTTGCTACTTTACCACATACTAAGTTGATTTCCCCAGCAAGGCAGAACCACAGTGTGGATTTACAGGAGGGGATGTCTCCTCTCAGGGCCACCATAGTTTTTAGGTCAAGCCTGGGCTCTGCAAGGCATGCTGTATTGGAGTATGGACTTTGAGCTCCCCCCACTCTCCACCCATATTTTCCATTGGCTTGTGTCATTGTCCTTTGCAAATGATGACTTCGGATCCGTTAATAGGCTTGTTAGTCCCTCCTTAGTACGGCCTTGTCTTCATTTTTGAGCTCCCATGAGGACTGGCCCTTTCACTTCTGTTGTGACACGACATGACTGTAAGCACTACTTTCTTTAATGTGTTTCTCCAACTGCAGGCACGCCATGCATCCTGCAACATTCAACGTGCCATGCGCACTTTCACTTTCCAAGCAGCCCAGGCCGCTTATTTGAAATGAAATAGGTCTCGCATTTACAAGAGT
Source organism: Triturus cristatus (assembly GCF_964204655.1). Taxonomy (NCBI): domain Eukaryota; kingdom Metazoa; phylum Chordata; class Amphibia; order Caudata; family Salamandridae; genus Triturus; species Triturus cristatus. The sequence goes on from NC_140587.1 coordinate 682,867,703, forward strand.
TTCAGCTATTAACATTGTAAATGACAATGCCTCTTATTTCTGTGTTAATTATCAGGACATTTGCAATGCCAATAGCTTAAACTCTCGCAAATGCTTGTTTACCCGTGTGTTTAATCTTCGTTTATGGCCTAGGTTAGCCAAATAAAGTTTCTTTGAATTGAATTGAAATTGATTTAAATGCATTGTAGGGAGCAAGCTCTGACAGAACAGCAGGTATTCTTTCTCTTGTTTTGTGTTGCTTCCGAAGAACATTTGGTTTGTATAATCCTTACTCGACTTAACTTCTTTAGGAGGATGGGTCTTCCTGTTGCTATTCTTTGTTTTTACAGTATGGTCTTAAGAGTGTTGTACCTAAATGTAAATTGAAACTTGTGAGTTGGCTGTCAATTAATTGTCCTTATTAGACAGCTAACGTGGAGTTGGCGGAGAAAGATTCATCAGAAGGTCATTGTCACTATGGTAATGAAAGCACTGTAGATTGTCTGACCGGAAAGGGCCCAGTATGGTTGGAGGAGTAAATGAGAGTTTGAGTAAAATAAATAATTTCACTCAGCTTTATGCTGCAACAAAGGAAAGAAATTAAAGCCCCTGGTAGAGTGTAGATCAGAAAAGGAAGCATGGATGACAACAGTGACAATCAGTAAACATTTTTGTAGAAGATAATCACGTTATTTCAGTAATACTTGATCAGCTTGGAGTGCATCCAGAGGACTTTTAAGTATTTGGCAAGGTGCATTGTGAGAATTATAGTCTCAAACTTCCTAAGACCATCTCAGAGCTTCTAGACCCTTAGATTTGTGTTTTGGACAATTTGAATCCTCAAGAGGAACGTCAGAAAGAAGTTTCAGTAGCTTGGAAAAGTTTGCTGAAACTTTTGAAAAAAACTCCAAGAGTGGACCGACCCGACGTCGAGAATCAAGTTGACTACCTTCAACCACAACCTGGCCTGGATTTCAGGTTCATCCCGCTGAAAGCTCTGGAGCTCAAGACATCCAAAAGTTGACCAGGAGCTCCTGCTAAACCAAGCCAGCAAACCCGCTGCAAATCCGCCCTGTTGAAGTACCTTGCTCACCGTCGAGAGAAAATCCTTTAGAAAATGTTTTAAGTGTGAAGGTAACATTTTGACCGAGGCCTACCGCTTAGTGTATCCCACCAGGGTTCCTTCGCAGCTGGCCTCAGATGTTGACTTTGCCCTGGTCAAGCGCGACCAGATATGCCCCAAATAGGCATTAAGGGCCTCATGTAGGAAGCCAAATACCGGTCGGTAACGGCCGATATTCGGTAATTATACCGTTACCGACCGGTATTTTGGCTTTTGAGATGTAGGGGGAGAATTTCATGATTCGGTATTTACCGAATCGGTAAAATTACCGAATCGGTAATATTACCGATTCGGTAAATACCGAATCATGAAATGAGATGTAGGGGGAGTGTGTGGTGGGTGTGGGGATTCGTTATTTACCACCAACTAAAGGTTGGTGGTAAATGACGAATAGGTGACAAAAAGCATTTTTGTGCACGTTTAAGTGTGCAATGTGGCAGACATACATGCCCTTAGGGCATGTATGTGCGCCACATGTGCACACATGGCCGAATCAGGGGTGCAACAGGGTGTCAATGTGACACCCTGCCACCCTTGCATGTGCTCCCCCATTACCGAATCGGTATTTACCGATTCGGTAATGAGGCATACCTTCCCATCAATGGGAAGGTATGCCTCATTACCGAATCGGTAAATACCGATTCGATAATTACCAAATTTTTCCGAATCGGTAATATTTACCGACTCATTACCTACATTGCATTTACCACTTCATAAATACCAAATCGGTATGATTCGGTATTTATGAAGTGGTAAATGCAAGCCCACCTACATAAGGCCCTAAATGTTTTTAAGCACTAGTAAGTGAATAATCTTTCAAAATTCATAACTTCCATTCCATATATTGGATTTATGTCATTTTGGTGTCATTTTAAAGATAAGAATATTTCCTATTACTACACATTGGGGTTGGATTTTTATTGTATGTTGTGTCTTACTTATTTCATGTATTGGTGTTTTTAAATGCTTTACATACCTGTCTCCTAAGTTAAGCCTGCCTGTTTATTGCAATCTACCAAGGGTTGAGCAAGGGAATAGTTTATTGAGACTTTGTATAGTCCTTATTTTGTGTTAGTAGCCTTACTACTAGTGGTAGGTGTAGACTTACCCCTACTAATAATCCACCCTCCGACATTTGTGATCACTAGGATGGTATATGGTAACATATTGCAATTCTGTTACTGATTAAACATTATATTGCCATTTCGGTAACAAATGAAAACTGTATAGGATGTGTAATTATCCTACAATTGATTTGCAGCATCAAACAATTTTTATAGTGATTGCATTTTTCTGCATTTGTATTTCTTTAAGGGATGCTCTGGTGTTTGCTGACATTTAGGGGCACATTTATAATGTTTCACGCAATGCAGGGCAGCAAGCAAAGTTGCTGCACTGTGTTGTGTGAAACAGAAAGAGCAGAAATGTACCATATCTACTAGGATATGGTACACTTCTGCTCCATCTGAGCGCTGGCACACTGTGTGCTGTCTGTTGTCAATGCAGGCACCATTATGCCAGGCTGCAAGGGTCCCTGCGTTGCGGCCCGGATTGTTTTTGTCAAGGAAGGGATAACTTCCTGAAAACAACGTGCTTGAAGAGGCATTTTCTTCTTTCTAAGCATGATGCACAATGCATCACAAATAAAAAGAGGAAATAATGAGAAGTAAAAAAGATTTTTCTTCTTGTTACGCCATTTTCTTGTAGGCGTACTGATTTGTTGCAATAAACATTTGCAAATCTATAATTGCGTCATATCCAGGGATGAATGCAAGGCTTAGGCAGTAGGCAGAGTTTGGCCCACATTTATTATGCCAGCAGAAATGTTGCCGCCTGCACTCCAGCACTTAATTGAACAGCGCTGCAGTTGCAGATTGCAAAATGCCTGTGAGCACAGTGTAGAGTGCAGCAGAGGCAGGAAAAAGGCAAACACTGGCATCAAGAGTGTGTCGGTGTTTGTCCCGTAGTGAAATGCCTCCAAATCTGTGCACAGGAACGCCCATGCTCCACCCATGGAATGCCTCCTATCTCAAAATGTACCGTAAAGCTGGGTTAGCTGCGCTGTTGCATTACACTTCTTCACAAAGCCACACAGGAGACATAACACTGAAAAGAAAAGGCAGTGCCTCCCGTAGCACCTTATGATTAGTAGAGTGGGAGAAATGAGTTAGGAGGTGGTGCTAACTCCCCTACATTCACAACCTGATCTTCGTTTCACTCCACCTCCACTGTGTTGTAGACGGCCCTGAGTGTCAGCTCTCCTCAACCACCCTCCACCTAGTGCACCCTCAAACGCACTAGAATTATCTGGGCTAAAATGAAGAAGTAACAGAAATGGGAGTGGGAAACAGTGCACTGACCATGTGCTTGCCCTCTTCTAAAATGTATAGATTTAGAATGTTAAAATATTTTAAGCAGCTGAATTATGCCATTCAACTACATATAATGTGGGATGGATTTTTTCCTATACGGTATGGTGAATTTAGTTTGTTGTTTCGTTGACCTGGGTAAAAGTGCACATTCAGGTTTACTGCAGTTGAACTCTTTAATCCTTTATGAATTTCACTTAAAAAAATAAAATAATTGTACACAGAGGTGAAACTTCGTGGGGCACCTTTCTCCACTAGCTCCCATCTAGGGACGCCACTATTTGAATATAAGCGCAGGTTTGTAATAATAGTTCTTTAATACACACAAATCACCCACGGATAAACTCGAGTTCCCTTTCAACCTACTCGCTAAATCAATTGCTATGAGCTTATTGAAATATTAAATATTAAATATAATTAAGATATAAGATCATTCTCCCTAACATATTGCTATCACCGAAGATCTAATAGCTTTTTTCACTAACAAGCAATTATAAATGCATATTAAAGGGAAAGAAACAAATGCAAGAACTAAGTGCAGAATATTGATTAGCTTAAACTGTTCATTTACGCTATGTATCATTTTCAGACCTGCTGTTAGTCAAACGTCGCATCCAGAAATTAAATCAGAAATTAATAGCACAATAGTGGGAAAAAATCTGACAGGTAGTATAGATTACAAATAGTTTGCCAGCATTGTAATTGATTGTCAATAGAGTCATTACAAGTATTAATGTAGCTGTAGGTCATTTTAATTACATTGATCAGAATTTAGCTTTTCCAGGTTATTCCAGTCTCTGGAGGCCCTCAGCAATTTATGTTAGAGAATATATGATCTCTAAATTTAAGATAACTCCCAAAAACGCTACTACTGCAAGAAAAGGTAACATCCTAGCAATCGATGTACTATATAAAATCATGTCAAATCATTGTGGTACTCATACAATACGAAACTCATATTTACATGGAATATTACATATTATAAGTACATCTTTTATTTAGTTGTGTCCATAATTAACCTGGAAACAAATAAGTGTATTATATTAATCACAACTACATGAAGCTGTTTGCACGTTGACCCTACTGAGCTTACATGGGCAAAAGATGCAAGCAAAGGAACATATATTAGAAGCAAATGTACAGTGGTTTATGTTATGAACGGCACTTTTATAATAATGTTTCTGGGTATCCTTATGGATTTAAGAAGGTGCAAGTATCTTTTAAAACTACTGACCGGTGCATGTCAGTTGTAGGAAACGAAAAAGACTGTAAAACGTTCATATTACATGTTTCTTTAAGTGATGTTGTACATTTCATTCATAAGAGCTAAGAATAGTCCACGCCGATCACATTTGATTAGGATAACTACTTGTTTACAATCAAATGCATGGCATACTTAATAGATCAATGCAATAATGGCCTGTTGGGCTTGGCACTCTCTGCAGGGTCATCCCAAAACATTTTGCCTTTCCCATCATCTTTTTGCTGAAGTTAGTATTTGTTGGCTGTAGGACTCAGTGCTTTTTACCACTGCTAGCCAGTGCTAAAGTGCCCGTGCTTTTAAACATTGTAAAATTGACTTACACCTGATTGGCATTTCTTATTTGAATATGAGTCACTTACAGAAGGTGTACCATACACCCAGAGCCTGTAAATCAAAAAGGCTACGAGTTAGCCTGCAGGACCTACTGTGCCATCCACTTAACTAGCCCTGAAAACAGGTCCAAGGTCAGCCATTGCAGCCTGAATGCACTTTCAAACCACCAATTCAACTTAGCAATATAACCCCGTTGCTAAGCCTTAAACTCCCCTTTTATTACATATATGTCACCTCTACAGGAAGCCATTGGTAGCCCCAAGGGAAGGGTGCATTGTAATTAAAAGGTTGAACATGCTTTTTTAAGTTTTACATATCCTTGTAGTGAACATTTCCTATGATTGTTTTTCACTGCTGACGTTTACCTCTTCGATACGATAAAATTAGGTTGCCTTATTACATTTAAAAAGTTCTAACGTATGATTCAGAACATTTAAACATTTCTTGTTTGGTGTGTAAGAAATTGAAATTAAAAATCCTCTTTAATGGGAAAGTCGGATTTTAAGTAGTAATTTGTCATTTTCCTACCCTATTTGGTGCCTACAGTAACCCTGGGCGTTATACTACGCTTTGCCCACGTAGTGTACGTAGCGCTGCCTGCTTCGCAGTTTTCGAAGTAGGCGAAGCAGGCAGCGCTACGCACACGCCAGGGCGAAGCAAGAAATGCGCGGGCGTCCGCGCATTCGCATTTGTCACAAGAAGTTGGAAACGAGGAAGAGGGAGCCCCGGAGACGCCGCGCTGCAGGTAAGTCTTTACATTTAATTATTTTATCATGCATGATATTATTTTAAAAGGAGGGTGGGCGGGAGGCGGGCGGCGTGTAGTGGGGCTACGCGGAGCGCGCGAGTGTGCGTAGATTTGGGCACACTACGCGCTGCTCCACGTAGCCCCACTACGCCCACTACGCCCAGGCTCAGCCTACAGCCTGCTACTGGGTCTCATGACTGGGTTTAGGTAGCAGTTAGACTTTCATTATTCCTCCCAGACAGCCACACAATAGAGAAATTAGGTGAGCCTAGATTGGCCATCAACTGGCAGGATGGGGGGGCGGAAATGCACACAGCCCCACTGAATAGCCTATGCTTTGCTCTCACACAAAGGACTTGTCACCCCTGAATTGTTCATGTAGACAGCTTGAAACCAGGGCAGGGAGTCAGGAAACGTCAAGTACATGAAAGGGAATTCTCTAGTAACTTCTACTTCAAAGAAAGCACCAGGTATAAAAATAGGACCTTCAGACACTCTCTTCAGTTCACTTTCTTACATGCGGAAGGACTCTCAAAGGACTGTCTTCTTCTGTGGCCTTCTGTGTACTTCACCAGACTGCTTTGCTGCAACTGAGAGGCCTGCATTGCTGCCCAGAGCCTGTCTTGAAACCTCAGAGGCTTACCCTGCTTCTTGAGCCATGTTTCTGCTGTTGATTCCCGGACTACTAGCGTGACTCTAAGGGCTAGTTGGCTGACCTCCTGATCAGAGCCTTGGGGACAGAAAAGGCTCCAACCATTTGGATCCCACACCTGGACCCATCCTGAGTGATTCCTTGCCCTCAAGAGGTGCCCCTCCAGTCCTGGACCTTTTGTGGTGGTGCTAAAAGTGCCCAGCTAGCCAAAACCCAAAACATGACCCAAATTAATTTTTGGCTAGACCCTGCTCTTAGAACTGAGAGAAACCTGGGACCAACCTGCTCATCTATCTGTCCAAGATGCATCACTGACTGTCCTAACTTCGTGGCAGTTCCCTACGCTTGTCTCCATAGCAGAAAATCCTGTTCAGCTGTCCTTCGGCAAAGGGGTATCTGGCCACCTGGAACTCTCATAAGCTACAGTCTCCATCCTCGTCCCACTGGAGATTTTAAACTTTAAAAAAAGTCTGAATGAAGAAATATTCACCACGACTTTCTCCAGCAGCTGATCAACGATGACGCTCCGGCATCGGAGACCTCCTACAGCCTTGCCTCTCTGAACTTTACCTTCTCAGAATATTTTTCTTTGAAATTTCATCTAGGTCCGAAGGTAAGTGTTGATCAGGACCAATCCTCTCTTTGTATCCGACCCGCACTCCATCACCGTTTGCCATATTTCTTGACTTTGACCTGGTCTTGTGTGATTAGATGTGTGTGGTTGGTGCTTTGATTTTTTAGACAGTAGTTTTTGGCTTGACATTATTAAATTCATAACTCCGGTTCTACTGATCAGATTTTTGTCATTTTGGTGTCAAATAATATACCATTTACTCTTTTTTTCTAAATTGATGAGGGATTTTTCTTGTGTTGCTTTCTTGCTGTTTGTGTGCTGCATAAATACCTAACACATTGCTTCTTAATTAATCCTGACTGCTTTTGTGCCAGGCTACCAGAGGGTTAAGCAAAGGGTAATGTAGTGACTTTTGTGGTTCACCCTGACGGGGATTGTGGCTGTTGCTTGAAAAGGGGTCACCCCCCAATTCAACCAACAACCCAATTTCTCACTTTGTGTATTTCATGTAACAAGGCAGATATTTTAAAATAGTTAAATTAATGGTGATAATGAAGCAAGAACGAAACCACTCCATTGTTAAAAAAAGAGTATTGTACTGTACACGAAGCAGTATGGATGCAAGCTATCAGTAATTAGCCATTGAATGTTTGGAGCTCCATTGAAGACGATGAAGTGGCTCAACATTCCAATGCTTAACTTTTTGTTTCTCCCTTTTTAATTTATGACACTCTATCCTCCTTGGTTGGAATTTTCTAAAAGCCCCAGTCTATGTCAGTGATAAAAGGCCCTCTAACTCGTCATAGGCCCTTGCCTGTGGCTCTGGCCTATAAATCAAGTTCACGGCCTTTAACAAGTCAGATAGCTCGTGACAGTGGGTGATAATGCTATATTAACACACTTTGTGTGCAGCCTGAGAGACGTTTGCAATGAAGAATGCGATGGCCAATGGAAGAGTACATCATTCAATAGCAACCAGCTAGCATCTTCTCCTCTCTCTCTCTTTACGCTTGGGTGCAGAATTATATTCCTCAGAGGAGCTATACAAGATTGGGAAAGGAATGGATGTCAACTGGAACTAAAGCTTTAACTTGGGTTCAGGTTTCAGAACTGAAGCTTTAAGCAGCGTTCAGAAAAACTGTACATTACTGCCCTTTGAGGTGAGAAATTGTTAGTAGGAGTACAAGTAGAATGCATGCTATTGGGAAGAACATAAAGAATATATTTTGCAAAAATGTGATAGAAACTAAATAATGAAAATCAAACGTCATTATTTCAAACAGAATGAAAAAGTCCCAAAGAAGATATAAATAAGCAGAAAACCTTTAAATAAACTCAACTATATGGATGAAAACATTTTCAACTCCAGTGGTGATTGTATGGTCATGCTTTCACAGGGTATACAACGTTGACAACTACTAATCCCTCATGATATAAATTTATAAAAGTGGTAAATTGATCAGCAATGAATGGAGTATTCACCCACTCAAGTTTCATACATCCAGGCATTTTTGTTTCAGCGGGTCACAGAGTAACTTTATGGGGAGGCGCTAGAGGGCGTGCTGCAAGATGGCTGTGCCCTAGTGCAGCTCTGCCGGCCGAACCTGCAATCCACCCATTATCTTGCTTAATAACGTGTCAGCAAACTCCATACACTGTGGCATGGCTAATGTGCCAAGGCGACTGCTGAAGCAACCTCAAGATGGGGGACTGAAGCAGCGAGGAGAATCCAGCCTGGTGTGGTGTGACGGCAGAGACAACATGGCGGCTGCCATACGCGGCTGAGAAACACGCACTTCCTCCATTGCCGCTGCCAGATCTGAAGCTGCTGGCGGGATCATGCTGGGCTCGTGGTGCCGCGGTGCCCTGCGTGCCTGTGCTGACAGTAAGTACATGGGCTGTGGGGACCTGTGGGGCCGCGAGCCCTGATTGGCACCTGGAGGCCTACCTGGGACATGCTGCTGCCACCTCGCTGAAGGGGCGCTGGTGTCTGCTGCAGCGCCAAGAGGTGTGTTGTGCTGAGGCTGCAGATCTGTGCTGCGCTACGAGAGGAGCAGCTGGGGCCTTGCGGATCTGATACACTAGGAAGGAAAACTAGAATAGAGGAAACAGGACGCGGAGGTGAGGCCTGTTTCAGTGGGTTGAGCCTCCTGACAGTTGCCGTAAAACTGAGCGCACCACCCTCCTCTATTCACATTGCCCCCATAGGTTTGAATGCCATGGGCACAAAAGACTCCTGATCACCTTGGCGGCTTGCGAGAGATAAACCACATCGGGCCTGGTGGTGTGGCCTACCACAGGTCGCGTGGGGAGGTAGATTCCCTAGCCACATGTGGTTGACTGCCCTACTGCTGCGAGGTGCCAATCTGTGCTGGGATCCTAGCCCCTGGCTGAGGGTGCTACAGCTGCAGTCAAAGAACCCTGGTGAAGGTGTTTGGGCTCTCAGAGGCACCAACACACATATTATTTATGCACATAGATCAACTGCCCTGGAAGAGTTGTGGGCCAGCTGGGAGGTTGTGCTGTTGCGGCTACTTGTGGATGCCTTATCATGTTGCTGAGGCCCGGCACTAGTGCGTTGGATGTTTCCAAGATCCGCTCATCTTAACATCAGATCGGGTTGCTCCCCTTGTGGTGCAATTGCCTGCTGCCCCGGTGTCTCTGAGTGGACATAGCTGGTGTAACAAATGGGACTGACCACAATGGGTAAAACTGATAAGACTTAACCCCGCCTCATGTTAGAAGTGCGCAAGCCTGGGAGGTCGCAGCAAAAGCAGAATTCGGACTCCAAATTAGATGCCCCGACAGAAGCGGCCCCTGCGCTGGAAACAGCACTCCTGGCAATGCAGCATGGTCTGCAGTCAATTGAAGACAAGATTGACGCCCTAAATCTGTGCATGGACCATATGGCCGCGGAGCTTGACAAACAGGGTGCCAGGCTAGACGAGGTGGAGAGACATCTCTCCATGGCTGAGGATGACCTTCAATGTGTGTCCAATAAAGTCCTGAACATGGAAAAAGTCTTGGCAGTCATCCAAGCAAAGAACGAAGATTTGGAGGACAGATCGAAGTGGAATAATCTGAGAATTACAGGCCTGCTGGCGTCGACCAACACTGGGCAGCTGGAGATCTATTTTCAGGTGATGCTTAAAGAAATCTTTGGGGCATAAACTCTCTCCTCCATATTGATTGTGGAACGAGCGCACCGCTTGCTGGTGTCTCGTCCGGTGTCTGTGGCCCCGCCACGGCCAATTACCGGGCAGTTGCTAAATTACAGAGACCGGGACTCGATCCTCCGCCTATCATGAGAAAAAGGCTCGATGAAGTACCATGGGAACGAGTTAGCCTTTTACGCAGACTTCACCGCATGTGTCCAGGCAGCAAGGAGGGAATTCATGCCAGTTAAAAAGCTGCTGATGGCAGAGAACATCCCATATGCTATGCTCTACCCGGCCCTTCTGAGATTCTGGTCGGATGGGTCTGCCAGAATCTACAACAATCCTAAGGCTGCCATGGAACATGCTAAAACCCTAAAATACAGTGCTGTGACACGACCAGCAATCCCGAAGAAGAGGAGCAGTGAGTAATATTTGTGGCCACACATTACTGCTTGGTGGTTATGGTTTTGAGGTTGACACTTGAACACTGTGGAGGTCAGTGCTCGTGGGGGTCCTTCCCCCCCTCTGTAGTGATATGGGGCAGGACCTAAATGTGTATCTGGATCCTCAGCTATATCGTTCTGCTGACACGATACAGCAGGGGAAACAGGCAGCACAGGTGCTCGCAGAACTGATGGAAGCTGAGAGTTTACTGGATATTTGGCGGTGCTGAAACCCTACTGGGAGAGAGGGGACTTTTGTGTGCAAGGTGCATGGATTGTGGTCCAGGCTGGATTACTGGTTGGTCTCCAAGGAGGTGAGTCCCTGGACAGTGACAGTCAAACATCTGACTAAAACGCTGTCCGACCATGCTCCTCGAGCTGGCTGTGCCTGATCCTGCCAGGCTGCTGTTTTAGTAGCGGCTACAGCCGTCGTCCCTACTAGACCCTGTTTTCCAGGCCACGATTGGCGAGGCTATTAATAATTTCTTTCTTGAAAACGAAGGTTCGGTTGACGGGGCAGGCACACTATGGGAGGCTTTAAAGGTCACCATTAGGAGAGAATGTATTGGGGTGCAAGCAGGTGTTTTAAAAGCACTCCAGAATAGGCTACAGGACCTAGCTTATAAGATTTGTGCGCTGGAGTGTGGGTATGAACAGGGGCCCTCATCTACACTACTAGCTAAAATTAGAGAATTGGTATCAGAGCATAATCAGGTTGTGTAACAGGAGAAGCTATAATGACACTGCCGTCCAGCAAAGCGTCGGGGTTGGATGGGCTGCCTAGCGAGTTTTATAAAACATATGTCGAGGCTCTGGCTTCGAGGCTGCCGGAGGTTTTTGCTAAAGCATACGAAAAGGGTGTTCTGCTCCCTACCTCGAAGGAAGTGCTCATTGTAACATTGTTGAAGCCCGACAAAGAAGCTATTAGGTGTGATTCGTATAGGCCACTGTCCCTTATAAATATTGGGCCAGTAAACAACCCTATTTTGCATGCGCAAACGGGTTTACGACCCATGTACTAATCCTATTTAGCGAGTGACAATTTATTTGCTACTCGCTAAATAGGTTAGCAACTCGCTATTAGGAAGGGGAGTTCCGAGGCCATCCCTTCCAAATAGTGAGTCTGAGCCCTATGTATGACTGTTTTGCAACCGGAATTGCGGTCGCAAAACAGTTGTAGTTTACTTCCCTCCTCAGAAGGGTGGTAAAGCACCCGCAAAAGGGAAGGGGTCCCCTTGTGAATGCAGGGGAAACAATCTTTTTTAGGTGCAGGCAGTGCTATGGTCATACATCTGGCTCATTGACATAAAAATATTGGCGAAAATTATTGCTAATAGGCTTCAGCCCATGGTCCCAAATTTGATCCTCCCAGACCAATCTGGATTTGTGCCCAAGCAATCAACCGTGCATAAACTACATACCATTTTTGCTGTGCCACATCAGTTAGACCCCGAAATTCTGCCTGTAGCGGTGCTCCTGGATGCGACAAAAGCTTTTGATCCGCTTCAATGGGGGTACATGTTTGTGATCCTGCAGAGAATGTGAATGTCACAGTTTTTCCTGAAGTGGGTGCACCTACAGTACACAGACCTGGTCGCCAGGATACGCGTTAATGGGTGGGTATTGTTTCCCATTAACATATGCAAGGGTGCCAGGCAGGGCGGGCCCCTCTCCCCCATGCTTTTCTCATTGGCGCTCGAGCCGTTGACGTGTAAGATCAGACAGGGAAGTGCTAAAGCCGCTCTTGGATTTAGGCAACGCCCCCATTGCCATATCACTGTATGAGGACGATATGTTGCTATACGTCCGGGAGCCGACCACACATTTGGCATCCATACTACGTGAGTACGTCCTATTTGAGAGGCACTCAGGGATCGGAGTAAATTGGGCAAAATCCACAGTCTTCCCACTAACCGAATGCACTCAAGAGACAGTTTTGGAGTCTCCGCTTGCCTGGTCAATGGAGCCGGTTACCTATGTGGGGGTCTGGGTAGACAGAGACCCTGGTACGGTGCTCAGTATGTATTATGGGTGCGCAATAACTAAAATTACTGAACAAGTCACCTGGTGGACACGTCTTCCACTGTCATTGGCAGATAGAATAGCGGTGGTGAAGATGACTATTCTTCCTAAACTTCTCTACCCTTTTGTAAACATCCTGATTGACCTGAATGTGGCACTCTATAAAACTTTGCGGTCCCGTTTGTTGGCTCTGGTATGGGCTGGTAAGCAGCCGAGATGTGGTTGGGGCACTCTGCCGTTTGAATGGGGGGGTTTGAGGGACCAGATTTGCGTCTGTACCATCTGTGTGCGCAGGTGCAATTCGCACATTATTGACATTCCCCCAGCACTATCTGCCGAACTTAGCTGTGGAGGAGGGCACTGCCTTTCCAATCCCGCTGACTGCTATGCTACTACATAATAGCAATGGGGGTAACAGAAAAGAGATCGACACGGTCAAAAGCATTGTCAAGGCGTAGAGGGCTCTGGGTGCTCGAGCAGGAAGGGACTATCTGTATGCACCAGCCATGCCAATTGCTGTGCACCCAGGTATTTCCACGGTGCAGGAGCGTGGTGCACTGAGCGTCTTGCAGAATGCAAGAATCACTAGGCTTGGGGACATATATATTAATGGTCTGTTCCAATCCCTGGATGAATTTATGGCAGGTCAAGCATATAAGTCAATGCATGGATTTATGTACACTAGATTGCGCATGGTTGTGAGAACACTTTATCCCGAGTTCCCTCAGAACCCACAGATGCTGAAAGTGTTACAAGTGGTATTACCAGTGGGGGAGAGTAAGGGGCTGATTACTAGACTATACAGTGCATCCCAAAGTGAAAATGTCATGTCTATCTCCTCATCTCTTGATAAGTGGAATAACAAGCTGGCTGTCCCTATGGTCTGGGAGGACTGGGAGGTATGCTTTGCACTGACTGGGCCGTTAACTGCCAACAGCAATCTCCAAATATTTGCATCAGCTGTATTAGACTCCTGCGCAACTGTTGAAATATGAATTACGGAAAGATGCTAGATGTGTCAGATGTGGGGATGATGGGGCTAACTTCATGCACCTGGCCTGAGGGTGTGCTGCTATACACAACTTCTGTCAGCGGGTTGTGCACGTACTAGCTGACATGACGCTGGATACTGTTAAGTGCACACCAGAGCTCTGTCTGCTGGGTCTGATGAATAAGATAAAGCCATGTAACATGCATATAGTCGCTATTTCTACTCTGTTTGCAAAACGTGCTGTTGCAATGCATTGGGAGGGTAGATCTGTCCAAACTTTGGTCAAATGGATCAGGGACCTTGTGTATTGTGAAGAACTAATGGATGTATACGCTTAGGAGCTGCCGGTGTGCTCCAGACCTTAAGACTTTTGGTCACCATTGACAGCGTATTTGTTGGAGCACAAGTACATGTAATAACTGATTATGGGTAGTTAGCATAAATGTGGTTAAGTACTGTTCTGTAAGACCAGGAAGTGTAAGTCAACAACAATTGTGGAAGGGAGTACATTACACTGCTCTGCATGTCCTGCTGACTGTTTATGTTTTAAATTAGGGGGAAGAGAAAATAAATGTATCCTATGTGTCATCCTGTTATGGTGCAGCATGGGCACATCAAGCACACAGTATTATGTAATTTGATAATGCAATAAATGAAACATAAAAATAAAGGAGTAACTCCATAGTAGGGCATTCAAATTGAGCTCAGCTTGTATAACAGTGAGATTGGTCTGATTTTTTAAGTTTTCCCTAATGAGCTCACTATCATCAGATTTAGAAGGCTGGACCATCGGTGGGACAGAGCAATTGAGGGATGTACTCCACTGCCACTGTAGATGACCGAATTCCTTACTAAGTGTTCTCTACCAGGCATACAAAGTCAAAGGAAGACTTTGCTGAGTAGGCATCATATTTAAGGCACACACTTCGCAAAGCTTTTTGTTCTTCAAAATCAAACTCAACGTGGGTGTTTCTTATTTGTTTTTCAAGAACAATGTCCCTGACATGCTGGGGATTTTCTCACACTGTGTGGGGGGCCAATTCTTTCCATTCAGTATGTAGACATGTCCACCCTAAATTGTTTGGATGGTCTGAGGTACTTTGACCACTGGAATTGGGCCGTCAGTAAAAGTTTTTGCCTCAGGACTCAGTAGATGTTCTGCAATAGATAATATGGAGGTTCCTTAACTTTAAATAGAATGAGGAACTGCAAGTGTGGCAGATGGGACAGCCACTACATTTTTGGTGGATTTTCCTGTCTATCATACTCCAAATAAAGTCCTTAGTCTCAGAAATTAGCTGTGGGTTAAAGTGATCCACTTGTCTAAGTCATGCTAGGCTAGGGTGTGGCCTGCAGGATGTCCAACCGGCAGCACTAGAAGGGAAGGGAGCTCTTGGTCTAAATACATCATCCTGCACAATCCTACCACTCTACCATGCCAGATTGCCTCCATTTGAGCACTGCTGCTTGTGGGCAGTGCCAAGGCACTCTGGGGACCCTCTTGGGGCACCTACAAGTACTGAGGCATCTAGAGACAAGCAGTGCTCAAACACCACACATGTAGAGGCTACGGGCCTTAAGATGGTAGCGCACTGCAGGAGCTGAGCGTGGGCTGCTGGAACTGGAGCCCGGACTGCCATTGGGGTGATCAGCAGATGGAGAGGCACCCCACTGTGTTTAAAATTTGGGGATGGCTGTGGGTGCATCAGAGGACATTATGTTTACAGTCGGGATGACGGGCAAAGGCCTGCCCCTGCTGATCCAATATGCATTGTGCAGGGAGGTGTGGTGGGACACGGCTGGCATCGGGGGGAGACTCAGCGGTACCTGGATTGTGGTGGGGATAGGAGGAAGACCCTGCCACTCCCCTCCACCTCCCCTCCTGGCTGGACCTTGGCTCCCCCCATGTGTGAACCAGGAGGAAGTGCTGAAGCTGCAGGAGGGCCTGCAGCCGGGTACTGTGGAGACTGATGGGACACTGCGGGCCTGTGAGAAGGAGAGTACAGAGACAGGAGTAGGTGGTATCGTCTACAGGTCTGGGACATAAGGTGAAAGACTGACGCCTGAGACAGGAAGGGTATTGGATGTCAGTGGAGTAGCCTTCCTGGAGGTCGAAGACGATTACCAGATAATGAGGTGTCCCCTGCTGATGGAGGTGATCCAACGGTAGAGGCTCCATTGGTGTCATCGAGAACTGTGGCCCACCCCTTGGAGACAGTGGGGAGACCAGAGAGGGGTCCCTGAGGTGAACAACTAGGGGGAACCCTTTTTGACCTGCAGCCTGCCTCGTCCGTGTGATTGGAGAGCACCCTCTGTTTTGGGACACAGCAGATCCCTGTTTGTTGGGGCAGGGGAAGCTGGACCATGCCTGCTCCAGATCTATACCTAGCTTAGAGCTGCTGGATGGGTAGGAGATGAGCACTGAGACCCGGTGAGACTGGGTGTTTTTTTTGCCTAAGATCTCCCTGAGGACTGCACTGAAGGTTTCACTGTGGCCTGACAATGGCCAAGGATAGGGGGCACCAAGGAGCGCAGTAGACAAACATTGAGCAGTATACGGCTTCTGGACCTTGGGGTGTCTCCCGCTGAAAGCAGAGGGGGGGCTACATGTCCTGCAGAGAATCATGGGCAGTCAGTTCCTAGCAGTAGTTGAGTCCTCAAGAACCAATGTACAAGCCAAGATTGATTCAATCTCGATGTATGTGATCTTGCTGGGGGTAGACTTATGTAAGGTAGCTGCAAGGCTCCTGGCAATGGAACAACAAGTGAATAAACTGCAGGATGAGGTGACTTCACTCTAAACAATGGTTCCCAGCCTCATGTCACAAACACAGAAGCTGTAAATGTGTGCTGAGGAGGAGGGAAGCTCCAGACTCTGAAATCTGCGCATCATGGTAATACATGAGTGCAGCTGCTGTGACAAACGTTTAGGGGCGTTAAACAAATTTGAAGGTTAAGAGATTAAAATACATGTTACTATACCACACAAACCTGAAAGTGCTGCACCAGGCGAGATCCCATGTTTTCATGAAGCCTGAGGAAACATGGGACTGGTTGGAGATTGAGGGACATGGCCAACTCCTGGTACCTGATCCTGTCCACAGAGGGACCAGCGCTTGGTCCCTGTAACACCTATAGAATGGAACGACTGAGAGGCAACGAGGCAGGAGCAGGGGGCCATGCCCAGAAACCTGTGTGTGGTTGTACAGCAGGATGGCATGCTGGACATGGAGTACCAGTGGTCAGAATAGGAGGAAGCCAGTGCCTTGGTGGAGGCAGTCATGTCTGCAACCTCCGGTGAGAGCGGATCCAACATTGTAGAAGCTATGTCAGAACTGGCTAGAACATGAACCCTGACTTTTTACATCGCTAAGTTGGTGGAACTTTGTCGGCCCAGGCTTATTGTATGGATGGTGACTGCTGTACTGTTGCAACTGCAAAGGACGCTATGGACACTGCAACCCCAGAGGTACAAAATGTAAAAATGTCAAAATGTGATGATATATGTACTGTGCCTTGTTGAGTTAATGTAAAAGTTACTTACATTCGGTAACACTATATCTGGTAGAGACACAGTCTAGCTGCAGATTTCTTAACTTTTAATTTTTTTGCCAGGCGTCAGACTGGATCCGGAAATGTTTCAACAGTACCTCAGCGTGCCAAGGGACGTCGGCGTATGGCTTCATGGTGATGTCGTCTCCGAATATGACATTTGTGGAGCCATATAAGTCCCCTCCAGCGTAAAACCTTCCGCACCAGAACGCGGAGCCACTACAGAAACTGGTTGTAGAAACAATGTACCAAAAAAACAAAATCTTTGAAACACTAATAAAGAAGAAACATCAAATGGCATGTTCATACTAGACATGGATTTTAAAGAAACCTTCAATAAAATCAACAAAATATGAAACCCTACGCCCTGGTAAATAACCCCCATATGAGGGAAAAGACCATACACTCTATAGACCATTCATCAATGGTAATGAACGGTATGACAATAGCCAAACCCAACCTACAAAAACAACACCAGGCTGTTAGTTGAATCACACCATTATGTGATATATTGACAGTACCAATGTCAAGGTATGATAACACCCAGAAGCCTTTCATAGAAAGAACAATCAATTAACACTGCTCAGTGGTGTGTCATCCAGAGTGAAATCACCCCCACTCTACCAACCACACACATTTGGAAAGGGATAGTGTTGCAACATCTAAACAAAAACTAAGTGGCCAAGCCAAACTGTTTGCTTAGCCCCAACATAAATTGAGATAGTGATCACTGGTATATAGACCCAGTACTGAAAGGGTATACCTTTAATCTCAAAGGTCATTTGCAGATCAGGGAGGATTGGCAGGGCATTAAGGAATCTGCGGCTAGACTGTGTCTCTACCAGATATAGCGTTACAGAAGGTACGTAACGTTTACATCTGATAGAGACATCTAGCCGCAGATTCCTTAACTTTGAATTACATACCATAGCTATATCCCATTGGAGGAGGTTCTGTGAACTAATCCTACAAAAAAGGAAAACTAGACAGTCAAAACTAACAACTGGCCAAATGTATGTAGGAATATCAGAACAAGAACTTAGTTCTAAATAGAATTCATGATCACTGTCACAGAACATATAAATAAAAAAACAACCTTACAAGAGAGAACTGGCCCTTGAAGAAAAAGGGCTGAAAACTCCTGAAGAACAATCTGTCAGAAGGCAGACATTAACCCCTGTCCCCCAAAAGGGGCAAAAAAACTCAATGGCCAAAAAGGGTCAAATGCATGATAAAAGTAATATAATCTGCATTGGTTTTTTTTTGTTTTTTTTTAACACATTTTTATTAGAGGATTGTAATACAATACATCGTTTGGTTAAGTATTCCGCACAGGCATGACATAGTGGTGCAAGTCAAACTATGATGAAACATTATCATACAACCTTTGTCACAACTTGTCACTTGTTTACCTGGATGCATACCCATTATCATTCCTGCTTTCATTTTGTTATGTTATGAAGAGAAAACATCCCTCGTTATCCATAACTAATTTTCATGGAGCTCTGACAGGAGACATCCTGGAACATGGTATTCTGCCCAGTAAGCACTGTATCAACATATAGCTTATCATAAGAATTTTAGACAAAACAACTAAATCTTACTAACTTCCCCTCCCGCTCCCTCCATAATCTGCATTGTTCATAGCAATAAAGGATCAGAGAAAGATAAAATCCCAAAACAGGACTTACAGAACTCATTTCCCCAAAGGAATACTCCTTTGTTTAAATAATTTAGTTTGGACAAAGTGAATATTCATATTCATCCTATTGCAAAACATCTCACCACAAAGATTCATATACAGACATAAATATATATACAAACGTAAGTGCGCCACCAGATACCCTGATTGACCCGGCAATTCACAGAATTTCACTGGCCAATAACTACTGCCAGAACGTAAGAACATATAAAGATTGCCCTCGTACGGCCTTTAGTGCCATAGTCCGACAGACTGAACCCAATTTCGAACCCTGAACAAGCTCAAACACCAAGGCATACGAAAAAAGAAAATCAATTGCATTTTTTATTAAAACTTTTTTCTTTTCTACCTTTCTCCTTTTTTTGACAAATATGTGTAACACATTTAATACAGTCATGTATAATCTGTATGCATAAGAACTAACTAGAACTGAGAAACCAGTTCCAAAAAGTTATTTTCAACAATATTGAAAAAGGCAAAGCACATAGAAGTGCAGTTCTAATAATCCTTGTCAACAACAGGTACATACGACACCTGTGATACAAGAAGCCCATTTTATCATGTATGCACCGTATACCAAAAAACACGCTCTGAAATGAGAGGTTCGACAAACATACACAACCCAGAGAGAAAAAGGGGAATTACGTCACCAATACAACACCGTAGGTGACTTGCCATAAGAAAATGCTGTCTGTCAAATGGTGGCCTAAGGAATTGACACCACAAGAAACAACAGTCATGATTCCTCAAAAGATGAGAAATGCTGAAAGTAAAAAGTACATCCTCTCCAGTAGACAGGAAATGTGGATCAGACAGAACCACGCATATGAAGAACATCATAGGAAAAAGGAAAGCCTATTATAAAATAGTCTCCAAGACTTTATGGACGATTGCCAACCAAATAAACGTTGGTTTATCACAAACCTTTGACTGTCAACTTACTGCACCACAAAGTGGAGGAGGAATAGGGTTGCCTGCATTAGTGGAAATATTCATGTCTACACTAAAGGAAGAACTCACAAGCAAATAGCATCCAAAAGTATGCAAAGTATATACTCTGAACTAGAGCAACACTCCAACTTGCTCAATCTCTTTCAAGAACTGAAGCACTCATAATAAATATGTGGTCTGCTCAACAAGAGAAAACAAATTGCAATGAATACCCTGGTTAATAAGAAAACATAGAAGTGTGCAAATGTAACAGACCCCCGAGAGGGTATCACAAGAGGAAAAGAGCAGTTATTAGCTCACCACCATAGTCCTTAAGAGAACATAAAACGAAGTCCAAGAAGGACTAAGCTGTATATCAGAGAGATCTCTACAGAATAGAAATAGACTTCAAAAGTAGTATTTCTGAAGAGCTACATGATGGAAAAACCCATGCTTCACGTAGAGTAAGTCACATACTCAATAAGGGGAATAACATCTTGAACCTTAGCACTTCATCAGAGTAAAATGTAAGAATAAACCATCTACACAGCTGTAAATACCATCCAGAGATTAAAAAAATTAAATCCAGAGACAAACGTTCTCATTAAATACAAAAAGTAGTGCTTAACACTTCAACACATAGCAGAGGGAGGAGATAATCCTTAAGCATAAAAACCACAGCAGTGGATACATAAGAAATAAATTAAAAAAAACTGATAAGGTCAAACTACAAGTGGCCAGCATTAAAGCGTTGTATCACAGAATCAGCATGGCTGTCAAATAAACAGGTTCCATCAAAGGTTAAGTCTTTCAAACTCTCCCGAACATTATCAGGAATTCTCGACTCCCACAACCAAGTGTGTCTATGGAGAGCAATTGATCGGGCCATAGCTCTGCCAATATAATCTGCGGTGTCAATAAACCAATTTAATAGTAATATTTGTCATCTCATGGCCATCCTGTTCTAGCTGGGAGTGTCCAGCCTTGACCCTTTAGGGAGGAAAAGAAGCAGTTGGTCGACAGAGCCCCACAAAGTACAAGAAACCATTCCTATTACACAAGATGTGTTCAACAACCTCAAGGCCAAACTAGATGACGCAAAAACATTCCAGCCACACATCTCCAACCATCTAGACTCTCTACCTGGTGGAAGCAAAGGAGAAACCTTCAAACTTGATGAAGCAGTAGCAGTTTGCATAACAAATCCTTTAGCAGTAGGGTGTCGAGAAAGACAAGAACGGTCATCTGGAGCTGGATGATGAAGATGCAAAATGGCATGATCAACAGAGATACCTGAAATCAACCCTACCAAAGCACCCAGGAGAATGTTGTACAGAGACTTTCCATAAGGTAATAAAGGTTCAATACCTGTGCCACCCTGATGAAGCAGATCCAGTAATGGATCAGATGACAATGTCACAGACGGAAGCTGTAATTTTAGTATTCCAGCAGCTCTCTTAATAGCCTCAGCGAAAGCTGCACTAGCCTCCGTTGCCATTCATGGGGGAGAAAGCAGATCATAGTTAGGAGATGTTAGCAGACTACTATCTCCACCAAATGTCACCAAAGAACCTCCTACCTGAGTCTGACTAAGACTAACCAAGCGGTCAATGTCATTAGTGTCTGCAGAGTCTTCTTGCAATATTGGAGAAATATCAACATAACCGGCCTCATCCTCAATTTGTATAGCAGAAGGTGCAGGAACTGCAGTGACAATAAGCGGCGTCTTTGGCACCGGTTAACATAGGGGCAGCATTGTATTGACGTTCACCATGAATGGTTTCTCCAGCGTCGACTGGTGTTGTTATGATGTCGTGACCACCTCATCTGATGCCACCAACATCACAATGGGAAGCCACACTGGGCTGTGTCCCAAAGTCATAATGACTCCAGGTATGGAGTCGAGGTTCTCGACCAGTACCGAGGGTGAACCTGTTGGTGTTCTCCCAATCAAAATCCCTTCAACCTCTTGGGGCCCAAATGTGCACCAGGGGAGGGGTAGACCCAAAGAAGGGTTACAGAGCATGAAAATATGTCAGCATCTGAATCATTGTCGCCCTGGATCCAGGATAAGGAGGGAGGCTCAGGGTCTTAGGCTTCAGCCTCTTACAGGCGTCACACTCCTCAGAGTTGTGGTGCTCTTCTAAGCACCACAAACAGATGGAATGCGGATCCGTAGCGGACACTTGTCAAGCACAAGTCTTGCACATCTTAAAACCCGAAGGCATAGGCACACTGATCCCAGACGCAATTAGGCATCAAAGTAGGCTAAAAACCAGAAGGCCCAAGAAACAGTTTCTCCGGATCTGGGTTGCAGTGCGAAAAAGAAGAAACTGACGTCTGCACGCCCGAGGGGACTTATACGCCTCCACTGAAGACATCCGAGACGACGTCACTGCGTAGTCGTACAATGACATCTCCCAGCAGATTGAGGTACCACATTTCTGAATCTATTTTTGCACCTGGGGAGAATTCAAAGTTAAGGAATCGGCAGCTAGATGTCTCTATCAGATATTATCTTTTGTGTGTGCCATGTGGAGAGCAGAACGGCGCATTGCAGGAGGGCAGATGAGCAACCATCTTGTCACCCTCCTCCTTTTCTTTTTTTTTTTCTCTCCCCTACCTTCTTTCTGTTCTTGCTGGGTTTGAGAGTTGGTGGGAAGACTGCGGGGTTGTGTGGCTGGTGCACATGGAGTGCAGTGACCCCCACTAAGGAGTGTGTGAGGAGACTGTAGAAGAAGGCGGTTAGGGGTCAGAGTGTACCTCGGGCTGATTTCCTGCTGTTTGGACCTGAGGTATATTACAATATATAAATACAGTTACTAGGGGTTGAAAGGTTCTGCTTCTACTACATGCTGCAGGAGTCATGCACATTTAGTTTCACAAGTTGGGGGCGGGAGTCTGTTATGGGTGAGGAGACACAATTCTTTCTGTTAGTGTTCCAGGAGAGTTGGTATGGGGTATGATTTTTTAGATTTAGATCTGTGCAGCATATTGATGGGCAACACCCATAGCGTGGGTATACAATGGATGCACAGTTGGCATGGATACCTGGGGTGTAGGGAGAGGGGTGAAACTGTCTGGGACAACAGGGGATAGGGGTACTCAGTTGACAGAATATGTCAGGAGCCATGCATATGGTCACTTGGAACGTGTACGGAGTGAACACTTTGTCAAGCGTTACAGAGTGAATGCATATCTGCGAAGGTTGAGTGTACATATCGCTATGTAACAAAAAAAACATCTACTTGAGGGGAAGTGCAGAAATTACAGAAGAAATGGTGGGCTACTCACTCCTCTACTTACTCAAGTTATGCTAAGGGGGTTTCGATCTGGAGACACCGCTTGTCGCATTTTAACTCTGCAGTTTCAAATCATCCATAGAGTGGAGATATGTTTGGTGTATAGTGGGGTGGATATGTGCTTCCTCAATGTGTAAGTACCTAATGTGGATGATAGGGAGTTCTATAGCTCATTCGGGGGAGATGCTCCTGTATATAGGGATGCCAATTATTGCAATGTGGCTTTAAGCTCACGCAGTTCTATTACCTGCACCGGACTTATCTTATATGACAGCACCTGCACAGAATATTTTTAGCTTGCGCAGAAGGCTACACTAGCTGCAGTGCACCCCCAGCTAATTTTTTGCACATGACATAGGGATGCCACAGGCTGGGGGCCTACTGGGCTGGGGCGATGAAGGCACTTTGGGAGGTTACAGGCACCCAGATAGAGCTAATGTCCGTCATTGTCTTCTCATTCTCCTTACAATCCCCAAAACAGGGAGGAGAATGAATCATAGATTTGCTTTGCTGAGACTGGTGTTAGCAAGGCAACGTATAGAGATACACAAATGTCTGGCTGATCTGCGGAAGTGGACAATAGCCGAGGAGTGCGGGCTGAAAAGGGTGAGAAATTATGAGAATGTGGAATGTGACCTACCGATATGGGGAGAGATGGTGGGGCAGTTCAAGGGGATGGAGTGGGAGAATAGCAATCCCCTCCCAGTATCCCATGGTGCAGACGAGGGAGCTCCTTGTGTGGGAGTGTGTCCCTGGAGAAGTGCTTAAATGCTGTGGGAGTGTGGTGAACCCTAGTGTGTACGGGCACTGTAGATGTCTGCTGGTTCTCGACTGTGCTAATGTATGTTATTTCCTGTAGAAATATTGTATGAGTTTACGAAACCTCCCTGTGCGGCCTGGCGTGGGTTTCTCATGGGAAAAGTGTATTGCATATGTGGGGAAATTCTGCAATGTTATAGTGTTGACATGATATTGCTGTACATGGCTTTTTCATGAAAACTTGAGATAAAAACAATAATAAAAAAAAGTCTAATTCGTGCTTTACATGCAACACATAAAGCAGGAATCTGTGAAATTTAATTCCATGATGATCGCCACTTGACTGTCATAGTCCAAAAGTATATCTGAATTAGTGCATTTATTCATAGTAGTTTCTGATAAAGTGCAATCTGTATCATAAAGGCCGAAGGGTGCATTACAAAACGCTGCAAAGTAACAAAGCATGTCAAGTTATATTACAAAGCAGAATGTCTGTTGCAGAATAAAATGGAGTGCTCCCTGAGACATTATGTAAACATGGAGTAAACACAAAAATAAAAAAGAGTTGTTAAAATATAACTGTGACATGGAGAATAAGAGGTACTTATCTTATTGCAAATAATAGGCTCACTGTAACATTGTACTGTCTGTGAATTATGAAACTTTGATTACGGTGACTTCTCAAATTTGTCAAGACCCACCAAAGTGGATGGTTCTGTCTCATCTGCAGGAGGGGTTTCTTTGGCTCCTATTCCGCTAGTGATAAGGACAACTGATCTTTCAACTTCACTCTCCAGCCCCTCTCACTGTCATCTGTGGTCTTTGGACAGTGGGGGAGAATGAAATATCCTACAACTAGAGAGAACTAGCAGGCTTTTCTAGCATTTATTCCTATCATCAGGAATTAGGAAGTGAATATAAGAAGAGACAAACCAATGCCTCATGCTAATATAATTCACTAGGAAGAAACAGGGTTTTTCCTGAAGCCATTACGTACTGGGCAGAAGTCAGCCTATTGCTAGAAACAGGAGATTACCTTTCCAGGTGGGAGACTGAATGAATGAATATATGTAGTTTATGAGTCAATGAAAACAATAAACATTGTCAAGACCTACATTCACATAGCACAGTGCTTGTTATAAAAAAAAAACGGAATATACAAACAATATAAAAAGATAACACCAGTAATATAAAAGGATACAATTCACATTATTAAAAAAATGTTCCATGGCTCCCACAGTTGAAAATTAGGAGCTAATCAACAGCTTTTTTACCGATAAAGTGGCCAAAATGTATGCCTCTTTCAATAACCAGCCTGCTGCTAACAATACGGATTGGGAAACACTAGCACCACATCCTCAGGCACATGCCTATCTAGGCAACCTGGACTCTTTCGGAAGAACAGGTTGCAAAAGTCATGATCGAGGTTAAAGCAGGATTCCCACTTGATCCCTGCCCTCACTTTATCTTCTCACGACTTGTATCAGTCTGATGTCCACATGTCACTCAAATCTTCAATAAATCCCTGGATTCAGCTTCATTCCCTGCTATCTGGAAGGAAACCATGGTATCTCCACTGCTAAAAAAAGCAGGTTTGGAAATCTATGATCCAGCAAACTACTGACCAATGTCGAAACTACCATACTTATCTAAAGTATTGGAGAGATTGGTCAGTAAACAACTGGTCAATTTTTTAGAAACCAATAACCACTTAGATCCTTCTCAGACAGGATTCAGAGCTGCCAATAATACAGAAGCCACCTCACTTGCTGTGTCAGGCAACATTAGATCCTTGGTGAACCAAGGTAAAGCTGCTGCACTGATCCTTCTGGACCTGAAGGCGGCTTCTGATGACCACCTGCTACGCATCCTTCATGAAAAAGGAATACATTTGAAAGCTCTTCAGTGGTTCTCTTCCTTCCTACAAAATAGAACACAAAAAATCCAAATGGACCCCTAGTCAAACACGGAGTCCCGCAGGGGGCTTCTTTGAGCCCCACTCTTTTCAGTGCCTATGTCTCCTCCTAAGCAGCGATTAGTAGGAAATGGGGGTTCAATATCTGCTCCTACGCAGATGACACACGGCTACTAATTGCACTGGAAGACAAGCACGCAGACACCAAAAGTAACTTGATCAACTGTCTCACTGAAACAGCAACCTGGATGAGGTAACACAGTCTAAAGTTAAATGCCGGAAAATCTGAGATTCTGCTCTTCGGTGGAGCACACTTAATCTGGGACAGGACCTGGTGGCCCCGGGCACGGGGAGCCACCCCAGAACCCAAGCGAGTTGCAAAAAACTTGGGCATACTCATTGATAACGCACTGTCCATGCACGATCACATTCGAATGCCGTGTGGAAAATTCTTCGATACACTGAAACTACTTTGTAGACTCTTTTCCAGAATCCCCCTAAACTACAGAAAATCCATTACCCAGGCCTTATTTTCTAGTAGACTGGACTATGGGAATGCGCTCTATGTGGGCATGCCCGAGTATCTGTTCTCCCGCCTGCAGGTGGTCCAAAATGCAGCTGCTAGACTGGTTTGCAATAAGAGCAAATCCAGCTCGGCATCTGAAAATCTGAGGGAACTGCATTGGCTGTCAGTACGCCAAAGAGCCATGTTCAAGCTCCTTTGCTATGCACACAGAGTGCTACACAGGTGTGGCCCCCGTATCTTGCAAGATAATATAGAATTCTACGCTCTCATAATGAAATTTAAGGACTCGCCATCAGGCCTTGGCCAAGATCAAACGGACCAAAAGGGTTAGAGCAGGAAACCGATCCTTTTCTAAACTAGCAGCCGTCCACTGGAACGAACTTCCACTAGATTTACGGCTAAATGATTAATATCTTCTCTTCAGGTAGAAATTGAAAACCTTGCTGATTCCTAGATTATAACTAAAGCCACCTTCTTCCTACCGACGCAGCACCCTGAAACAGATCACAATCGCCCTCCCTAATCCAGAATTATGCTCTCCTAGCTCGGGTGGCTACCATGCATAAAGTGCTTTATGAGATGTATAACTACATCTCTATCAACCTACCTTGATATAGGTGAGGTCACATAGCCACTGCTTATGGGCACTGAAGCACCAATGAAGTACTGGGGTGCATACATGGAGCCTGCATGAAAAGCAGATGCTCAACAGGGCAGGGCGGGGACTTGTGGTCTCAGCAAGCATACTACCTCCCTAGCCGCCTACCTTGGCCATGAAGGGCTAACTGAGCACTGCTCATGAGCATTGGTGTGCCTGCACATTATAAAAAGCCATTCCTAGTCATAATCCCAGGGTAACGAACACACATAAAGTGCTGATGTGCATGCATGTTAAATCCTAGTGGTAAACCCACGCTCAGCAAAGCAGGAAAGGGATTAAAGCAACAACAGGAAATGAGAAGAACTTACTCCACCCCTAGAAGTCCATTTTGATCTTATGTAAAGTCATACAGTAATTGCCAATGGGCTCTAAAGCACGTAGAAAGTGATGCAATGTACATATAGGACCTACATGTAAAGCGGTTGGTTGCAGGGGTGGGGTAGGCACTTGAGGCATCAACAGAGCCTACTATATCTCTAGCAGCCCATCTTGGCCTTAACAGGGTTACATCCCTAGCTGCCCGCCTTAACTTATCAGGCTTAACTAATGAGCACCTACAAGTAGAGCGGGTGCTCAGTGGGGCAGGATAGGGGCTTGAGGCATCAACAGGACCTACTACATCCCTAGCAGCCCACCTTGGCCTCAGCAGGGATACAACCCTAGCAGCCCCCTTTGACCTAGTCAGGGTTAACTAATCAGGGCCCGTGACCTTTAAGACACCTGCTGTAGTGCGAATAGTAGCGGGTCCTTGACAGACGACCATAAACTGCACCCAGCATGGTTTTAAGAGTCATCCCTAAGCCCGCTCTGAGCGGGACTCTTGGCCTTGATGAGGTCCTTAAAACGCCCATGTACTGCACCAGTCTAATGTTAAGTATCATGTTCCATGTATTCAGTGACTCCATCGCAGCCGATCTACACGTCCAGATTCCTAATGCTATAAACTTATTTCTCAGCAGGGTTCTCGTCTGCAGGCCATAGACAGGGGCAGATGCAAAGGACATGCATCACAGTCTCATTTGTCCAGTGGCACATACGGCACTTCATGTCCCCTGTTGTACTTCCTCCTGCCATTTCGACTTACAATCAAAGTTGGGAAGCTCGCCCACTCTCATTAGCAGTAACTTTTATTTGACCTTAAGGGAGTTGGTGGCTTCCAGGAAAGACCGGTCCTTTTGATCATCATAGGAGCGCAGCACCAGCCACCCATGTGCATGTTTTTGACACCATTCCTTTATTCTCCAACCAAATCTGCAGTTTGATGCTTTTGGTTACCATCCTCTCAAACACTTCGTCCTTATGTCTAGCTTTCACAGCTCACTGAGCCCGAATTCCTATACGCAGTCCTCAAGATACTTTTTGTAGTTTCCTTTAACTTTCTGTAGGTTGATTTCTGACCAGACACAAAGGGTTAATGACCCCGTAGCAGCAGATCTCAATTTGTGACAGCATGTTATAAATTCCCCAGGCCTTGCAAGGGTCTGTTTTACCAGCGAAAACACAAGCATGATTTGAGCCAGCGATGCTGATCTTGGCAGTTGGAAAGCTTGCTTAAAAATTCTTATTGCGATTTTATCAAGTAAGCTGGCATTTGACCCCAACATTATTTTGCCCTCAATAAGAGAGGGTTGGTATCAATTTTGCCTTGATTTCTGTGGCCATAATATGAAGGTTGTGTCGTTCTCCATTTGAGCGGAGGAGCATCGCCCCACTAAATTGCCCCAGTAAACTAAATACAAAATGGTTAATTCATTACCTTTTTATTTTCCGTCAACCCCCCCTGAATCGAGGGTCAGGACCGGGCGAGGCCTGTTGAGTGGTAGCAGTGGTGGGCTGCCTGACTGTGCACTAGTTATAGTGTGCATGTCCCTTTGGCCGGCCTTCTTGCACTGGCCAGCCTGACATGAGCTTATAAACCTCTCAACCAGATTGTCTTAGACAGTCGGGTTGAGAGTCTGCATAAGACTCCAGTGTCCTTGGGAGTGGCAAGAGAGGCCTCTCCTACCAATCAGGGCAGTGGTCACATGCAGTGCCAGGATTGATTAAGCCCTCTGGATGTAACGTGATTTGAGGAGAAGACGACCAGAGCGAGGAGGACGTATCTCCGGAAAACGTGGTAAGTACTTTTTTTGTGTGTATGTAATTGTATTTGTGAGCCTTTTTAAAAATGTGTTGTAACATTTTCCCGCCCCTCTAATCACCGGACTTTCCAGCCCCCACTAGGTTTTCACTCAAGTTGTGAATGCAAAGTTTAGAGACAGGGCTTTTCTTTTAATTGCTTCCTCTTGGGCGGCAAGTGAGGCCATTGAGACTATCTTGACATCTAGATAAACACAGGTTTGGGGAGATTACCTTGATTGATCTCTAGCTGGTTGTCGACAGCACATGTCACTAGACGATTGAGTAGCCTCTGCAAGCCTATTCTGGTGTTTCTGAGAAGGAGCAGGTCATCAGCATAGAGAATATTCAACAGTGAGCGGCCACCAAGAGTCAGGGCATGGGATGCCAGTTCGTCAACTGTCTGGGAATGTTCTGAGATGTACAAGTTGAATAAGAGGGATACAAGGACACATCCTGGTGAGAAAGGCCAATAAATGTCCTCACCTCTCGACAGATGAGTTCCGTCTCCAACCTTAATCTTGACACAGGTGTTTGCATAGAGCAGCCTGATTGTTCTCAGAAGGTTGTGCAGGATTTTCCAATGCAGAAGCGTTTCCTACAGTTCATTGTGTGGGACGCGATCAAAAGCTACTTTAAAATAAGCAAAGCACAAGTACAGCGGCATGCCAGTTTTATTTGCTCTTCTCATAATTAATCCTAAGGCCATCAGGTTTTTTTGTCCCTTGACCCTTCAAACACCCCATCTGATATAGGCGCAGCCTACCTGTTTCAAACCTGTTTAAAACGCCCATGCAAAGGTCTTGAAATAACAGTGTTTAAAAATACTTAAGGGCTACGTCCAGCAGTGCAATTCGATGATAGTTGCTTAGGGAGGAGGCGGTTCCTCCTTTAAAGATTGGGTTGATATCTGGAATGACCCTTCTGCAAATACGATCCTGAACAACTCATCCAGGAATCTTGCTTAAACAGAAATGTTTTATTTGAAGAGAGCTTGGAGGATTCCGTTTGGTCTGGGGGTGCAGTCAGCTCACGATTTCTTGAAGAATCCCCGAAGAATCTTCAAGGGGCTGCTCTGAGCAGGCTTCATTGGTCAAGTTACCTGCAAGATGCGACTTTGCAACTTTAGATAATCTATCCTGTCATCCTATCTAGCAAGAGGGAGAATGGACTTGTGGATCAGCTGGACAGAGTATTCCCATCCTCAGTGTCCCTGAGTCTCTGACCATTTCTTTTTTAAGCAATTGGGGAGATATTTGGTCAAACATGACTAGATCATTTTGCTTTTTTTTTTTTATGAAGGAGATAGCAGAATCTCAGATATAAATATACAAAGCATACATTTGATGTAGTAGCAATCCAGAGGAAAACAGAGAGACAAATTAAAGAATAGCAAGGTCGAGCAATTCAATTCAAGACATTTATGAATGTTTTCCGCAAGAAGGTGATATATGAAGCAATGTTGCAGTCTTAGATCACAGAAATTCATAAAGGTCAGAATAAAGGATATCCACATTAGATTAATGGTTCTCAGATCTGACGAAATAGCTTCAGTCTGATCGTCTCTTTAGCGTATTGACCAGCTGCTTTGAGTTCACACATTTTATACTACTGATTCTATCATTTATCAGTACTAGCTGTGTCAGAATTAATCCAGTCTTGAGCGATGGACAGTCTAGCAACTGTAATAGTATTGTACATGAATTGGGCACACCTTTGCCTTCCTTTGCGGAAATGTTGAATCAATACAAAACATAATGCTCTGTGTAGACATCACTTTGAATCGGCATACACATCCACCAAAATAACTTAATTAGTGTGTAATGTAACACATTTAGCATATTAAACTGTTGTAAACGAAGGTTTGTAGCTTTGAAAGTCTCTTTGCCCATCTCAGTTGCAACCATATACATTTTGACTAATATTTGAGAGAAACTAGATTATTAGTAAGGATCCACCAGTAATAATGCAACTATCTCGTTAGGTTAAGTAAAGGTTTCAATAATTTAAAACTGAGCTCCACCCTATAGCACAGGTTTTACCCATTTTCTGAAGTTAAGCATTTAGAAGCAGCACAAACAGTTAAAAATTTGAAAACACGATACAATAACAATACCGTTCCAATTTATAAAAGTAGTGAATAATTTGTTGAACAAAATGGCTAAAAAACACCAAAAGAACAATAAGTGGAAGATACAATTAGAGCCAAAAAGACTTAACCATAAACCACGGTCATCTGGTTGCACTTGACTGGGACCTAGGAGTGATTTAAGACTGATCATGATGGACTGTGGGTCGACAACAGAAACCAGATTCAACCTGGTTGGAAGTCTTACTTTCTGAATACATTTCTAAAATGGAAGTCAAAAATCCTCATTGGGGATTGGCAACAGTGCCCAAAACCCTTTAACTATTCACTGATCTAAAACTTAGTTATTGAGTGAACCCCATTACGCAATGAATTGTTTTACTCTGCTTATTTGAGTTTGGAGGGGATACATAATGCAGGGACACACTGCTTCATGAAATTGAGTTTTAGCACCATCTCCAATCCAGTAAATGCAGGAAGTTTAATTCAGGTAGATTTTTGGGGTGCCTGAGTTGTGGGATATTTTCGCTCCCACAGCTCAGAGTGGGAGAAGTACAAAATTCCTGCCCAAGAAAGGTCTCTCACAGGCAGGATTCTTTTTGCGCCTCTGCCCAGTGAAAATGTTTACATTCAGACTTAGTCACTTTTTTGGAGCTTTGAGTCCTCTGGAGGCGCAATACTGCAAACTGTAGCCTAACAGGGCTCCACAAGCATGGATACCCTTTCCACGTTGTCCCACTGATATGGATTTGGTGCTGCAGAAAAACTCTGAGCAGCCTGAATCTTTGGCCCAGTAACAATGCACCTTTATCAGATTGATGTTTTCAGGTACTCTGGGGGTCTTTAAAGCCAAAATGCTTGTCCCAGGGTTTTCTGTATGTTAGGAGGAATGCACTTTGACACAGCCAAGTGTCCCAGGACCTCCGGAACAGCAGGTGAGGATCAAGATTCACTCCAACAGAAGCCACCAGCATGGCCCAGGCCAGGTTCAGTTGGAAATGGTCAGCTAGGCTCTTCAGTACAGGGGATTTTTGCAACCCTTTGGCATAATAGGAGGTCAGCCAAGTGACCCTCGGAGTTCACTTCTTTGTCCTGGGTACAAGTGGGAGCATGCCCATCCCTCCATGTCTCTTCACAAACCTCAACAGCCGGTGCAGTCCTTCTGTCTTCCACAGATCCAGTAGTGGTTTGTAGAAGGTAACCAGGGGTGCTATATTTATGCCTAGTACTAGTTTGTAGGAGGGGAGACTCCTGGCCTTTCCCTGACCAATAGGGGGAAAGCTCTCAGGGGTACCAAACCCAGTTTTGCAGCAGTTCTGGTGTAGCCTCCTGCAAACAATCCCACAGTGCCCCTCCTTGTCCAAATCCAAGACGCTTACATTCTTCTATTCTTGTGCAAAACCTGTGTGCCCATCCCAGATATATCACCAGGGACATGACCAACCCCTTCCCTTTGGTCACATCAATCGAGTTCTGGGAGCAGCTCCTCCCCTGCTGAAATTGGTGACTATCTGACTGGGGAAACAAAGAACAGCCCAGCCCAGGCTTCAGCTATCTTTTTCCTTTCACAGTATAAGCCTAACAGTCAAGTTACTGGGCAAAACCTAGATGATCAACCTGCTAGAGGAACAGACTCACCTCCCAACAGTCAAGACCTTTGTCCTGTTCTGGGAGCAGTTGTCACACCTTATCAAAGGGGCTATTTAGCTGCCATGTCACAGTTAAAGCTTATGCAAATGGGCCTCCAGATGATTTAAGGAGGAAAGAGTTAGATTTCTAAACATACATAGGGCCTCATTTATGAAACGTGATGCATTGCTGCGTGAAAACAGCGATGCGTCACTTTTCATTGCGCCCTCCTTGCGACATGCTGGATGTGTCATATCATGTCGCAAGGAGTTACAGATACGTCAGTATTTCTGACGTATCTGTATGTGCAAAAATGACGCATTGCTGTAGTGTGTCACAAAAGTGAAGCAACTTCAGCAATGGGTCATTTAACATGGGCAAGTCCCATTTCAATGTGCCTGCCTCAGCCTTACGCCTGCTGTGAGGCAGGCGTAAGATATTGACGCATTTGCGTCCTAGAAGTGGCGCAGTGAAATCTCCTATTCAATTCAATTTTATTTAAATATGATTTTGGAACTCCTTGGAGATCCACATATTACAAAATAACAGCCAAAATATAATAAAATGAGTCCACATATAATCGACTTTTTCTAGCAAAAGATGTACAGATTATCATACCGTTCATCTAATATAATTCTAAAAAACATTTGAAAAAGTTAAAAATTCTGTTACAGAAAATTTCGTTTGGGGGACTGAAGATAGCATCTATCAGAGATCTTGCGGATAAAATACCAAACTGAATACGTACAGGCTTTACCCACAGACGACGGTGGACCATTAATGCTGGACAGACTAGCAGGACATGTATAGAGTCTTGGACTGAGATATTGCAAAGGTTACATATATTAGATATACCATGCCATTTGGCCAACAGCTTATTCAGTGGAAGGAGATCCTGCCTAAGAAGCAGCCAAAAACGGCGCAAACCGTGGGGTATATTCCAGGAGGCGTAAGGTTGTATTTGCTTAAACAAATAGGAATCAACAGCTTGAGTGGCCCCCTTCTTTTGTACAATCAAGTTACGATCCCTTTCGTAGCTTAGCTTCCATGTGGCTTGTTTTAATGTAAATTTTAATTGTTGCATAGAAAGGTCTAAAAGAGTGGCTTCCTCTAAGTCCAAGAGTGTAATGGCCTTCCTATAGTTCTTTATAAGAATCGAATGCTCTTTTAGTGGGCCCATCAACTCTTTTGTGATTAGGGATCTTAGTGTGGCTGGCTTGCCTTTGACCAAACAGATAACCCAGCGAATGACTCCTGCCAGACCCTGTGCCCAGCTACTTCTTAGACCGAATTCTAAACGAAGGGCTGCTGCACTGCAACTATTATTAACTGAAGTTAAGCTTCTCAAGAGGGAGCCCTCGATAATGTCCAAAAAACCCCATTCGACTAGGTCGATGAGTTCTATGCCGTAAAGCAAAGTTGGGGGGACTTTTGCCCGGAAAGCCTCCAGCAAATAACCAAAGTGTCTTTTACCGGTTGATTTGTATAATGCTCTTAACCCATTTCCCTGCGACTTTGCCTTGCGGGAACTATTTTCTATATGGGATTTGTTGCTCAAGTTACTATTTACAACCTTACCCAAAAATACGTATGATTTTACTCTTTCTAGTTTTTGGCCTCCCAGCTCCCAGCTAATGTGTTCCAACTTCAGTTTTTTTCGCCCCTCCATACACATTACCTTGCTTTTGGAAATGTTTATTTTCACGAAATGGTTTTCGGAGAATGCGTATAATGAATGCAGACGGTTGTTAAGGCCTTTTGGAGTAAGGTCTAGGATTAATATATCGTCCGCATACATTAAACAAGAGATATATCTGTCTCCCAGACGTGGGGCAATTCCTTCGCATGCAGATATGATAAGGGGGAGATCACTAACGTAAAGGGAAAACAAAAGAGGAGCTAAAAGACAGCCCTGTTTAAGGCCATTTGCCGATGGAATAAGCTGGGATAAGCCCCTTTCACCCCCCAATAGCACTCTGCACCACGTGTTATCGTGCAAATCTTGTACCAAGCATAAGAGACTATGAGGCATTCCCAGGGCATGTAGCTTTCTCCACAGTACTTGTCGGTCGACCTTATCAAAGGCCGTGGAGAAATCTATGAATGCCGCATAGACTCTCCCCTTTCTGGCTCCAATATATTTATCGGTTATTACCTGGAGGGCTGTTAAGTTGTCCATGGTACTGTGGTTTTTCCTAAAACCTGTCTGCTCGAGAGGAATATTTAAATGCTCCACCCAATCATTTATTCGTTTGAGCAGACATCTTGTAAAAACTTTGCCGATTGCATCCAACAGTGCAATCTGGCGGTAATTCTGAGGGGATAAACGATCTCCCTTTTTAAACAATGGTACCAGGATACTTCCCTTCCAAGAGGGTAAAACCTTACCTCTAGAAAAACAAATATTGAAAATTGGACAGAGTAGCATACTCCATTTAGCCCTGTTCTGTTTTAGTACATTAATGGGCAATTCATCCGGGCCCATAGCCCCGGAGTGCCTCATTTCTCCAATAGCTAAGTCTATGTCCTTTTCTGTAAATGGCTCAAAAGACAAGCTCATTTCGTTTGGCCGTACTTGCGAGGTCACCGTATTATTGCTTGCATAAAGATTAGAGACAAAATCTCTCCATATTTGTTCCTCAATAGGGATGGGTAAAGGGCTTGTTCTCAGTCCGCACCCCTCACCTATAAGGGACCAAAATTGCCTCATTTCCCCGTTAATAGCAGCTTCTCTTATTTTTACCCAGATAGCATCCTCTTTTTCTTTGCGTAATGTGGTTAATAGCCTTCTCCGTTTCCTTTTTAACATTGTTATTTTTTGTGCTATAACAACAGATCTATTTAAATATTGGGCCCTTACTAATTTATTAATTTCTATGTTAAGCAGTCTCAGAGGGCTAGTAAATATTCCAAAGGACTTTTTCCTATTGAGCTTTTTTGCCCCTGTTATCACTGACTTCAAGAACAGAGAGACATTTTCAATTTCAGAGCCATACCAGGAAGGAAGCTCAGATATTGCTACATCGAGCATTTCTTCCAAATTTCGACACGCCCTTGCGTTCCAGTAGCACCTTCCTGATTTGGAACCGAAATTTGTTTGATCACTATTCAGAGACCACTGATCACATTTAGATGGCTTTACATTCATCGAGATGGAGAGGATTCTGTGATCACTTAACGGTGTATCAATAATATCGAGATCCTTCAATAACTCGAATGATTGGGACCCCGTTATTACGTAATCAAGAATCGATTCCCCTTGGTAGGATTTGTGCGTGAACTTAGCCGGGGAATCCGAGGGGAGTCTCCCATTTGCAATAATCCCATCCATTTCTGCCAACTCATTTAGTAAAAGTTTGCCACGTTTATTTGTTTTTATATTTTCAGGAAACGCTGCCCGAGGAATATGGAGAGTTTCTTCTCTAAGTTTATCACAGAATAAGTTTATGCTTGAGTTGGAGACCTTGCAATTCAGGTCCCCGACTAAAATTATAGCCGCCGTTGGATCTTTCTCCCTGATACTCTGGCTATGCAAGAAAACCTTTTTTAAGATTGCATTAAAACCAGCTTCCGGTGGTATATAGACATTTATCAGAACCAGACGATTGCCAGTTTTAGGATTGCCAGACTCAAATAAGGTTACTACTTGGAAGAGTTTACTCGGATCCATATAGTGCACATAGTTCCAATTTATTCGGTTCGATAAGAGGCAGGCTATCCCCCCACTGGCATGTCCTTTTTTATTCGGGGTGGCGCTACCTTCCAATACATAATAATCTTTCCCTATTTGAATTTTATCGGTACACCATGTCTCCTGGAGGCATATTATATTTGCCTCCAGGGACAAAAGGAATGCCGTTTTCTCCGGACTGTTTTTTAAACCGGCTGCATTCCAGGATATTATAAATAATTCTTTGCTAAAGATGCGAATTAGATAGTTGTTTATTTAGGGATCTTTCACCAAGAACTCTGGGAAGCCAATTCCATTGAACATTTTCCTCTCCGATATCAGATTGATAAGGTGGCAAGGTAGGGTTAGCATAGGATACTAAACGAGAATCCTTAGACTTGCATATTTTTAACTCTGTAAGCTCACCCACCTTATTTATACTACCTGTTGCTGCTTGCAACAGAGAAAAGGGGGGTTTCTGGCGAGTTTGGGATTTAAGGATATTGTTTTGTCTAGTATGCCCCAACACCGGGATTACATCTATTCCTCTGCTCTGCAGATCTTCTGAGCGTTGCAGAATTAGATTGGCTACTAACTTGGAGTGGAACTTCACCCTAGTTATCATCCCCACTTCTGATTTTAATAATTGTACCCTATCTAGATCGGCTGATTGTATTAGTTTCAAGTTAGCAGATTCTTGAAAATATTTAAGCAAGAGGGATCTGTTCAGAATGCATTCAGCATCAAAAAGGGGAGAAAATTCTACCCATACGGTATCTATGCTTTTCTCCTTAGACTCTATTAACGGGACACCTCTTGCAACTGCTCCCAAGAAAGGTGTTGCTAGGGGGTTAAGTATTGGAACTACTTGGCCGGAGGGGTTTTGCTCCTGTCCTGAAAATGTTGGATTTTTTGACCCAATTATATCCCTATTGATGGTAACTTGTTGGAAGAGGATATTTGTGTCAATTGTTGATGATGGGGAGGGGGGGGGAAGTAGATAATAATGCTGGAGTAGCCAAGTGCGGAGGCACAATATTTTCTTTAATGATCTTATTTTCAGGGTTATTATCCTTTTCAGCTACCACCTGAGTTTGATATACCTCATTGTGTAAGGGGGAATTAAGATGTTTTCTAAAGAGGATTTTCCTCCGCCTATTTTTTTCTATCCGTCTCAATAGTTTCCTCTTATTATTTCCGTTCTTTTTTATTATCACTGACTTCCCTTTATTACCATTCCCTACCGGAGTGGCGTCCACCTCTCTATCTCCTTCTCCCTGTTGCTTCTTAAAAATAGGAAACAGGTCATTCCCAGTTTTTGGAGGGAGTTCCCCACAAAATTTAATTTCTGAATCATTAACTAAAGAACCATTTAGGGTAGGGGATGGCTGGGTAGCACTTGTTTTTACATCCTCATATACTCTATTTGGAACATTATTAACTACAGATAATTGATCTTTTATTCCTACCTCATCTGATACTACAGAGGAGGAGGACTGCTTCTTTTGGACTGCATCCTTCTCTTTTTGAGTGCCCAATAAAACTTTCAAAATTTGGGTCACTGTATCAAGTACACAGTCGGATCCCCCCACAAATTTTTCCAATAATTGTAAAATGGACGACAATAAGTGTTCTAATATATGGAGGGAATCAGAAATGGGTTTGTCTGTCCCCTGATATTGTAGTGCATTTATCCCAATCAGATTTAAATTGGGGCTTATGGAAAAATTTAAGTGTGAGGACTTGGAAGGGGTACTACTGTAAAGATGCAAGCCAGCATGGGTCGATGTTACCGGGGTTTTTAAGTCCATCTCGGCTTTGACCAGGTCAGTCTCTATGTACCTTTGACATAGGTCTTTGTCAAGGACCATTGGGGACAGACCATTGTTGAAAGAATCTTTTGTTGGCGATATATTTACTGTATGATGGGCCTCTTCGTGTGAAGTTTTCTCTATATGCAAGTTATCTTGTTCTATGTTTTTCTTTGTTTTTATAACTACTTCTGGTACCAGTTCAATAATATTTTTCATTGTAGAGAATAGGGGAGGAGAAAAACCACACTCAGAGGACAAAGGTGCTACTTTTGTTACTACTGAATTATTATCCACAATTACCTTTTTATTTTCAGGCATCTCTCTCAAAGTATTGGGTAATATGTCTGAATGGATAGCTCCAGAGTCCTTAATATCCCCCGACATATTGTCCGCCACTATAGCTTTATTCTTACCCCTTTCCCAAAGATTAAAAAGCTGGCAAGTGCTTTTCAAATTAGTGGCTTGGCTGAGCTTATTTCAGAGGGGATTCGATCTGGTTTTTGAGCCTGATCTTCCTACCAGTATTCTCCCAGACCTTAATTTCTTTGTCATCATCACAAACAAACAATGAGAAACGATGAAAAGTGTAGGGGAAATTACTATTAAGTGCATCTAGGCTGAAATACTAGGCAGTTTTCTCTAAGGTATAAATTTAATAAACTAATCCTAGGCCTTATAATCTATGTCTACAGAACCTCTCAGATTGTTGTAAACATTCTAAAACATTTTTCAGATGGGGCGAGGAGGTCACAAGACAGGTGGGGGTACTCTGGCCGAACAGTATGCGGATAGACAGATGTTAGGAGACTGGCCTAGCCTAGCCTTCTCGTGCCTCTGAGGGCCTCAGAGGGCCCGCCCTTGTCCCGGGCTTCTCCCGGGCGCTTCCCGCGCGCTCCCGCGCAGCGGAGCAGTGACCCGTTTGATATTGATTGGGTGTAGAGGGGGGCGTGGCCTACAGGTAGAGCGTCACCAGGTGGATTGGGTGAAGGAAACAGCAGGGACTCTTGGAAGTTGGAGTCCTGCGGTATTCTCGCTCGCAGCCCTGTCTACCAAAAGCCCTCAGTGCGATGTGTCCAGGCTTCAGCAAACCACAGCACCGTGAAGCGGGACCCGAGAAGCGGGTCCGGCGGAAGGTAGCGCCTTACAAAGCGCTAGCTGTGAGCCTCAAGACGCTTCCTCAATCCTCCAGCGTCAGGATCAAACTCCAGCACAGCAAGTAGCAGTGTTAAGGTAGCCGCCGAGGTTCAAAGTCCAGAATCTTTTCACTGATTGCAAGGGGGCGTGGCCTACAGGGAGAGCGTCACCAGGTGGATTGGGTGAAGGAAACAGCAGGGACTCTTGGAAGTTGGAGTCCTGCGGTATTCTCGCTCGCAGCCCTGTCTACCAAAAGCCCTCAGTGCGATGTGTCCAGGCTTCAGCAAACCACAGCACCGTGAAGCGGGACCCGAGAAGCGGGTCCGGCGGAAGGTAGCGCCTTACAAAGCGCTAGCTGTGAGCCTCAAGACGCTTCCTCAATCCTCCAGCGTCAGGATCAAACTCCAGCACAGCAAGTAGCAGTGGAAAGGTAGCCCTCCTAGATTTCACTGCATCACTTCTACGAGGCTTATTTGCATCAGAACGCCCACCCTGAATATGTTATACCTGGCGCAGGTATTATGTGGTGGAAGGGTTTACAAAGTGACACATCTACCTTGATGTGTCTATTAGTAAATAGGACGCAACATGGTGCATTTTTTATGCCGCTGGTGCATCGCAAAAGTGACACAAGGGCTCATAAATAAGCCCCATAGTATTTAATAGTTACTAGAAATTTGATTTTACTATTTTAATGGGTTTTAATACCTATTAAAAAGTCTGTGAAGAACAAGTTACTTACCTTCGGTAACGATGTATCTGTAAGAAACATTAGTTAGTTAGATTCCTCACCTTAGAATATCCCCAGGCGTCAGACTGGATCCGGAAGATTTTTTCGTCAGCAATACCCCTTGCGCGTCGCTAGGCGTCGTCTGCGGCTCCGCGTCCGTCGTCGGCATCGTGCGCCGGGATGACGTCGTCGGAGTACTTAGACGCCGCCCTCGCGCGCTGACGTCAGTTCTTGTACATAGCTTTCCGCGCGAGGAACGCAGAGCCATGCAAGAGACCGACACTGGTGCCAAAAATAAAATCTAGGGGCCTGAAAAGGATAACCTTAACCCTAGATGTCAGTTCGCAGAACGGGGAGGATGGGTGGGTCGGTGAGGAATCTATCTAACTAATGTTTCTTACAGATACATCGTTACCGAAGGTAAGTAACTTGTTCATCTGAAAGAAACACGTTAGTTAGATTCCTCACCTTAGAATAGATACCCAAGCAATACCATCCCCGGTGGTGGGTCTGCGAACCAAGATCACACCAGAAAGTCCTGGAGGACAGAACGGCCATAGAAGCCATCCCTCCGGACTTGGCTGTCAAGGCAATAATGCCTGGCAAACGTGTGTAGCGAAGCCCACGTTGCCGCCTGACAGATGTCCTGCAAAGGGACACCCCGTCCCAAAGCAGTAGTAGCCGCTGTGGCCCGAGTAGAATGGGCGCGCAGCCCAACAGGAGGGTCCTTTTTTGCCAAGGAATAAAACATTTTGATGCACAAAACGACCCACCGAGAGATGGTCCGTTTGTGCACAGCTTTCCCCTTCTTATTACCCACGTATCCAACGAAAAGTTGGTCGTCCACCCGGAACTGCTTTGTGCGGTCCAGATAAAAGGAGAGCGCACGTTTTGGGTCCAGACGGTGGAGCCTCTCTTCCTCTTTGGAAGGATGCGGAGGCGGAAAGAAGGTGGGCAAGGTGACAGACTGCCCAAGATGAAAGGGGGTCACCACTTTCGGAAGAAAGGAGGGACGAGGCCGAAGGACAACCATGTCCGGATGAACAGAGAGAAAAGGAGGCTTTGATGATAAAGCCTGGAGCTCACTCACCCGTCTAGCCGAGGGGATGGCTACCAGAAAAGCAGTCTTAAGCGTCAGCAGACGAAGAGGACAATTATGAAGAGGCTCAAAGGGAGCGCACATTAGAAATGTGAGAACAAGATTCAAATCCCACTGAGGCATTACAAAAGGGACAGGAGGGAACGTGTGAGTAATGCCTTTTAGAAAGCGTGTAACTACAAGGGACTTGAAAAGAGAAGGCTGATCAGGAAGCCGCAAGAAGGCAGAGATGGCAGCAAGATAACCTTTCAAGGTGCCCAAGGCAGAGCCCTGCTGGGCCAAAGAAAGAAGAAAGAGGAGAACCTCAGAAAGAGGGGCGGAAAGGGGATCCACAGCCTTTGCTGTGCACCATGCCACAAATTTGTTTCACCGGCAGGCGTATACCGTCTTTGTGGAGGGACGCCTGGCTGCCAGAATGATATCACAGACTTCAGGAGGCAAGTCAAATGGCATCAACTGCCGCC
This sequence comes from Triturus cristatus, assembly GCF_964204655.1. Classification (NCBI taxonomy): domain Eukaryota; kingdom Metazoa; phylum Chordata; class Amphibia; order Caudata; family Salamandridae; genus Triturus; species Triturus cristatus. Next base: position 682,909,453 of record NC_140587.1, read on the forward strand.
GCTCAATCTCCATGCATGGAGGTGGAGATTGGACAGGTTCGGGTGGAGGACCGTCCCCTGCTGCTGCGACAGAAGATCCTCCCGAAGGGGCAGACGTATCGGAGGATCGGGCAACATACTGAGTAGCTCGGGATACCAGTACCTTCGTGCCCAGTCCGGAGCCACCAAGATGACTTGGGCCCGGTCGCGCCTGATCTTCTTCAGCACTCTGGGCAGAAGAGGTATAGGCGAAAAGGCGTACAACAGACCGCAACTCCACTCGTGACGAAAAGCGTCGCCGAGCGAGTGCCGCCTTGGAAATTCCAACGCGCAGAACCGCTGACATTGCGCGTTCTCTTCGGTGGCGAATAGATCTAACCAAGGCTCTCCCCACTGCTGAAAGAGACCTTGCGCCACTTCGGAGTTCAGACGCCATTCGTGATCCATCATGCACCGGCGGCTGAGTTCGTCTGCTCTGGCGTTCAGAGAGCCCGCCAGATGTTGAACCACTAGGGTTACGCCCTGGTGTTCCAGCCATGTCCAGAGGCGCAGAGCCTCCTGACAAAGGGTCCACGACCCCACCCCGCCCTGTTTGTTGCAATACCACATGGCGGTGGTGTTGTCCGTGAACACCTGCACGACACTTCCCCTAACAGAGGGAAGGAAGGCTTTCAGTGCAAGTCGGATCACTCTCAACTACAACAGGTTGATGTGGAGACGAGACTCCGCCGGAGACCAGAGGCCTCTGATCTCCACCTCTCCCATATGGCCACCCCATCCCAGGAGGGACAGATCCGTCACTACGACATGCTCCGGTTGGGGAAGGGAGAGGCTCTTGCCCGTGACCCAATCGCGGTCCATGAGCCACCACTGCAACTGCTGCGCAGTGCCCTCCGAGATCAAGACATGGTCGGATAGGTTGCCGTGATGCTGGGCCCACTGAAACTTCAGGTCCCACTGCAGAGCCCGCATGCGCCGCCTGGTGTGATGCACTAGTAGGATGCAGGAGGCCATCAGCCCCAGAAGCCGCAACACTAGCCTGACTGAAACCCAGGAGAGAGGCCGAAAGATGGGAATCAGGGCCGGGCCTGTATATCCCGGACCCGCTGTTCCGGAGGATAAGCCCGGAACTGCGCCGAATCGAGAACCGCTCCGATGAAGAGGAGCTTCTGAGAGGGACTCAGGTGTGACTTCGGCACGTTGATGGAAAACCCCAGCAAATGCAGGAGATCCGCCGTAGTCTGGAGGTGGGAGACGACTGCCTGGGGCGAGCCAGCCTTCAACAACCAGTCGTCGAGATAGGGGAAGACTGGAACCCCTGATCTGCGCAGATGAGCTGCGACCACCGCCTTCACTTTCGTGAACACCCGAGGGGCACTGGTGAGGCCGAAGGGGAGCACAGTGAACTGAAAGTGCTCCTGGCCCACCGTGAACCGCAGGTAACGCTGGTGGGCAGGCAGGACTTGGACATCCCCCGAAAAGGACGTGGACCGCAGCCAGGCGTGACGTCTAAGCGCCACCGTGGTAGAAATCGCCCTACCCAGCGAGTCCGTAGTGTCAAGCCCACATCGGATTGCATGTCGTGCTGCATCCCTCCCATCGGCCAGAGCCTGGGTAAGTCGTGTCTGGGCCTCCTCCGGGCACAGGGGCAGCACGTCCTCCACCGTATCCCACAGAGAGTGGGAATAACGGTCCAAAAGACAGGCGGTGTTCAAGGACCGCAGACCCAAACTAAGGGAGGAGAACAGCTTTTTGCCAAACTGTTCCAGTCTCTTGGAATCCCGGTCCGGCGGAGCGGTCGGGAAGGAGGATTGGGAGGTAGAAGCCTGGATAACCAGGCTCTTGGGGGTGGGGTGTTGGGACAGAAAACTGGGGTCGCCTGGAGCAGGGCGGTGGCGCCTGGCGACGTTCCTGTCCACAGGAGGAACTGTGGAGGGCTTGGACCAGGTGCCCTGCAGAACGTCAATGAGGGCCTCATTGAATTGCAGCAGAGGCTCAGTGGAGCTTGCTGCAGACTGAAGCACCTCAGTGAGGACGTTAGTCCTCACAGCCACGGCAGGCAGCTCGAGCCCAAGGGCTGCGGCCGCCTTGCGCAGCACCACAGAGAAAGCAGCACCCTCCTCCGAAGCCACAGTCGGAGGAGAGATGAATTCAGTGTCTGGTGAGGTATCCAGACCACTGGCCTCCCCCAGTTCATCTGCCCAGTCCTGTGACAGCTGAGCCTGAACGGCCATAGGATCCTCGGACCCCTCCCATTCGCCCCCGTCATCCGATTCCTGGTAAACAGGAGGAAGGAGCGGAGCCGGACGATAGACATAATGTGTCTCTAACGGCGCCGTACGCGGCGTCCATCGACGCCGCAACGGCGCCGGATCCGGAGCGGGGCTGAACTGGGGCTCGACGCCGAGCGGAGCCGGCGTCGGAGGTGGAACCGGTGTCGACGCCGGCGGAGGAGGCGTGACGAGGTCGACCGGCGTCGACGGGGACTCGGGGGCGAGTCCCTCGGGGACCTGCGGCGTCGGGGCCGGAGCCGGCGACAGCGCCGGGCCGGAGCCGCCGGCATGCAAGGTTGCCCAGTCGGGTCCACGGGGCCCGATGGCGCGCCAGCGGGCGTCGACGGCGGAGCCAGGCTCCTCATGGCCGAGAGGAAGGCACTGACTTCCGCTGACATCGCGTCACTCCCAGGGACCGGCGGGTATGGGGACGTGCGCTGCGCCTGCGGCTCCGCAGGAGCCACGGGGGTGGAACCACCCTGACCCTCGGCCGAGTTGCGCGACCGGCGAGGGGAGTCCGAAGAACGGTGTCGCCTCTTGGACTTCTTGGAGTGCTTCGACTTACCCGAAGACTTGGAGCCAGACGAGCGATGATGACGTCGGCTGAGCCGAGTGGCGAATCTCGAGGAGCTTACGGGACCGCTCCCGTCTAGCCTTCGAGGTCAGGGCCTTGCAGTCCGAACACGACTCCGCGTCATGGTCGAGGTCCAAACAGTAAAGGCACCGGCGGTGATGATCCGTAACCGACATCAAGCGGTTACAGTCAGCACAGGCTTTGAAACCAGGCATCCTACCGGCACCGGAGTCGAGACAAGATCAAAAAGGATCAAAAAACTTAGTCAAAAAAGACTAAAAGGGGTAGCTCTCCCGGATCTGCGCTTACTGGCGCGGAAAAAAGAAGAACTGACGTCAGCGCGCGAGGGCGGCGTCTAAGTACTCCGACGACGTCATCCTGGCGCACGACGCCGACGACGGACGCGGAGCCGCAGACGACGCCTAGCGACGCGCAAGGGGTATTGCCGACGAAAAAATCTTCCGGATCCAGTCTGACGCCTGGGGATATTCTAAGGTGAGGAATCTAACTAACGTGTTTCTTTCTGATTTATATTTCTAGCTGTTTCCTAACCAAAATTAGCATTATTGATTATAATGTAGCTAAGTCTTTTCATATGAAGCAGCTAGCCTTGCTTCAGTGAAAATAACTTTTGTTTTGTGGTTCAGCTGTAAAACATGTTTAGCATTAAAGATTTAAATTCCCTTCTTTTAAATACCATGCACCCTGCCTTATGCGCAATAAGGCTGACTTATTCATATTTAACTGGTTGGATTAGGTCTGTTTTAAGGGGTTACTTTCAGAAGCCAAATTTGTGGTTTTAAACTGAAAAGCCAGACTACAATTCTAGGCCTGTGATCACTTTTGCACTGTCACTATAGTGGGTGGCACAATAGGTGCTGCAGTCTATTAGTGATGTCTAACTTACAGGCCGGCGATACACGTTGTACTAAAAACTAGGGACTTATATGTAATTTAAATATGCCAATTAGGATTATAGCCAATTTTGACATGTTCTAGGGGTCAAAGCACAAGCATTAGGATCTATTTAGCAAAGTGAACAGAGTCAAATAATCAGAAGCGTCAGTCCACAGAATAATGGAGGTGATCATGTAAAAAGAGGAATTTTTCACAGTATTAATTTCAAGCTTTGCAGACTATATATAGAATTTTTTTTCCAGACCGTTGTCTTCTGTATCAGTAAAAAACCTGTATAACTCACGTTGTTGAATTCTATTTTGTGTCTGATAAAATACATTATCAAGCTTTACAACCAATCTGCAAAATTAACATATTGCATTTAAACACAAGAATCATGGTTCATAAATATTTGAACAAGTTGGTCTTTGATAGATTAAAATCTTCCTGTCATTCTGTAAAAGTTGAGTTTCTAATCAATAAACAATTAGCATAAATACTTTTGAACAATGAGTAACACTAGTATCTTGGAGAAGAGACAGATGAAATACTCCACAAGGGCATATACTTGATTATAAATAGAATGCTGAACATTTTGATCCATTAATCCCATTATGATAAATGGCCTGTATGACCTTGAAGATAACACTCTTCTAATAAGTGGGTTGAAATATTTTGAAAAAGATAATCTGTAGTCAATGCTGATAGTAAAGGAAGAATCACAGAATATGAATCCTAATTAAGGTGCATATTCTCTGTGCCATAGTAGCCAAGTAATGAAATTCAAAGGCAGGGAGGACTAAACTTCCTTTAGTTTAAGGGATTTTCAAAACAAATAATGCTCTCCTAGCTTTCCAATATGTCCATATAAAGGTACCGATTATGGAATTGAGTCTACTGAAGAACGTGTTAGGTATGGACAGTGGAGTAGATGAAAATACATACAAAAATTTGGAAGGTCGTCCATTTTGAAGCTGTGATAGTGTTCAGTCATAGTTATAGGAAGCCTGTTCAAGTTATAAGCTGTACAATTCACATTTTCATTACAATCTTGTAATTCATCTTAAAATATTTTGTCAACATCACTATTTAACTCAATCCCACAATATGTAGTATCCTGAACTGTATGTGAGTCAACCTCATCTTGCTTATATTTAAGCAAAATTGTGTCTTGGCTAGTTTACTTTATGACAAGAAACTAGCCAAATATGTCTGCTTCTTGCTCAAATGCCTCCATGGACTATACAACATTAGAAGAAGAAATTGCCATATCATCAGTGTATGCGGAGACCTTCATACTGACATCACGTACGCTACTAACTAATTTCTGAATGATTATGAAGGGTCACATTGCTAGTACATTGGCAAAGATCTTGGAATCAGAGTTAATAAGCTAGAAAGGTTGCTAGGACCTGAAATCATGCATTGATTATTTTTTAAACTGTAATATTTAGTGAATTCCCTGAAGACAGAGCCTTAAATCCATAAGCAATCTCCTTAACTAATGTCATCACAGAGGCAAGCAACAAGGAAAGGTTGTATCAAATTCAAGGAAATGACATCAACCCCAGTGGCTTTGCTACCAGGTAGGGCATGCTTTGCGGCTATGACTTCCTGCTGTGTGAGTTCTCCTTCAATCAAATCTATCTTGATGTCCTCCAGGTGTGGCAGTCCATATTATCTATGTATTTATCAATAACAGTTAGCTCTGAAAGACTGCCCTTGATACACAACTGTTGATAATAATTTTAAAATTGTCTGACAATATTTACTGAAGCATGAACCCTTTGCCTTGCTTCATTCCGAACGCCCACTATATTTGTAGCATTCCTCAAATCATATATGCAATGTGAGCAATAGATTTCCTATAGTCAATCTCTTACCCTCTGTGATTTAAATATGCATCAACCACTTTAACCCTGAAATGACTTTCAGTTTGATGCCAAAATATGTTAATTGCTTATAGGGATTTTTTTCATTAGGCCAATCTTCAATTTAAAAAGATCTGCTTTCTCAACTTATTTTCCAGCCTTATTAGTAGCTGTCAGACCTGACATCTTGGCATGGTATGCCAGCAAACATGTTACCTTCATACCTCCTGTTTTCTGAATTAATTTTTACTCTGTGAACTTTACCACTGCTAACCAGCGCTTAAGTGTGTGATCTCCCCTTCAAACATGGTAAAATTGTCCTACCGCTGGAAAACTGTATTACATGTACCCATGACCTGTAAATTAAATACTGCTAATAGGCCTGCAGTACTCACTGTCCCACCCAATAAATTAACCTTTTAAATTATGTCTCATGCTTGCCACTGAAGCATGTAGTGCAGTTTGAAATTGCCCTTTCGTTCCAGCAAAATAAACTTTTTGCCAGACCTAAATCTTTGTTAATAATTATGAGTCACCATTAACATAGGCCCTAAAGACTCATATAATGGGGTGCATTGTATTTAAAAAGTAAGACATGTGTGCTTAAGTTTTACATGTCATGGCAGTGAAAAACTCCTAAAGTTGTTTTTAACTGTTGTAAGGCCTATCCCTCCCATCGACTAGCACTGGGTTACCTTACTAAATTTAATAAGTGCTAACTTTGCATTGGAAGCAGATAGTGATATGCTGTTTACACTCAAATGAATTGTAATTTAAAACCCTGTATAATGGTTGGAATGTAAGTCACAATTCTGAAAATGCCACATTTAGTTGCCATTTATTCGTCCAACTTTGTGCCATCTGCTAGTGACCCAGCTCACATGACTGTGAATGGTTTTGAGGTTGAGTGTTTTTGTATTCCTTTCTGACAGTGACACAAAAGGGGGGTTAGGTGTTGGCAGGAAGGGCAATTCTGGCAGGATGACTGGGGAGAAGCGGTACCCAGCCCTACTAACACCTCAAAGAGTTTTACCTCCTGCACACACAAAGGAATCTGACACCAGGCCTGCTCTGCCTTGTGTCATCCCGACAGTTTGGAGCCCTGACTAGGGAAGGGGAAGGACTTTCCAGAACCAGATGTGGGTATAGGACAGGGAGGCCCCCCACACAAAGGCTAGTACTAGGTATAAATATTGGACCTTCAGAGCCACCCATCAGAACACTGCTGGTCCTGTGAATGTTACAGAAAAATTACTGCCTTGCTTACAGAGGACTACCTGGTTGTCTTAGAAGGAATACTATCTGAGAAGGAAGACTGAACCTTATTGCCTTCATTTCAAGCTCATCAGATTGACCCCCAAGCTAACAGCTTGTGTGAGCTACAGCGTCACAAAAAGCTTCAGAGGCTCCCTGCAACTGTCCTTATGACCTTTTACAACTGAACCTGCAACTAGGTGTGCCTGAGCCCCACTTGCCTCTTCTGATGATGTTTTTTAAGCTTGATTACTATTTGTGTGCTGCATAAATACTTTACAGATTGCCACTAAATTAAGTCAGACTGCTATTGTGCCAAGCAACCAGAGGGTTTAAGTTTAGGTTAATTTAGTTAAGTGGAGCATCCACGCCCTCAACCAAAAACCCAATTTCTGACAGTAGTCCTAACATATGCAAGAGTGACATCTTGGATGTCAGTTTTTAGGATACCCCAAACTACTTGAACAGGAGACGTACCAATATTAAGATAAAAAAAAGTAATGTATCAAGCTGTTCATATACCGACAACATGTTTTCTCCCTTAATAGGAAGTGGACTTTTAACAGAAGACTATGATTCACCCTTTGATCCTGAATATCTAATTCTATCAGTTTTGGATTGTGATTGGAGATAACCATATGCCATATTTCAATATTCGCCGAGGTAGCCATATTATCTGAGATAAATGCTAGGTGCCCTTACAAGTGTAGGAAATATGTCCAATTGTTTGCATCTCCCTTCAGTGATCACCATAACTATTTGAGCCCATATACATGTACCTATCTAATAATGGCATTGTGCATTTTATTTATTCTCAGGGTGACGTATTGATTGATTGTTCCGAGGCTTACTCCAAATTAAAAAGGGAACTACACAGGATTCCTAAAAATGTAGACAACATAAGGATGGCCAGAAGGGACTATAGAACTGCCCTTAGAGAACGTAAAGTTACAGTCAGAAATGAGACATGGGAAATGCTGGAAGAAGCATCTCTGAGAGGTGATAGCTCGGCGTTCTGGAGGGTGATAAAAGCACCCTTCCTGAGCGCGGGGGAGGGGCTATCAGTAGAGATTGCTGTTGCTGAAATTGAATGGATTGAGTATTTCTCGGGGGTGTATAACATTGATGAAACCTCTGTTAGAAATAATGTGGGTGCTTATAAGGAAACTATTAGTAACCCTGAGTCTATGTATGTTGACCTCAGGTTTACTCTGGAGGAGGTGAATCGCGCACTTTCTGCAAGTTTGAGGGGGAAGGCGCCAGGCCCAGACGGCGTCCCCATAGATCTTTTCAAATTCAATGTTGACTTGTGGGGGCCAATTATCACTCAGGTCCTAACAGCCAGCTGCGTTGCCCCTTTTCCGGAAACATGGGTGGAATCAACTATTATCCCCATTTTCAAAAAGGGTGATCGTGAGGACCCAAAGTGTTATAGGCCCATTTCTCTACTAGATGCCCTGACAAAAGTGGCCGGTCGTATATTGTTAGAACGCTTGAATGACTGGGCCGAGGAAAATAATATTCTGTCTGATATACAATATGGTTTCAGGGCTGGATTAGGTACAGTGGAACAGAGTCTAAACCTATCTATTCTAATGGGGAAATATATGCGAGTAAAAAAAGGCAGACTCTTGTTAGCATATGTCGACTTAACAGCTGCTTTCGACTCTGTAAGGCATGAGGAATTGTGGGAGAGACTCGAACGCCTAGGGGTAGATGTGCAAATTGTCCTCTTTCTTAGACGCCTATACAGTGGCGCAAGGGCGCGGGTACATTCTGCGATTGGAGGAGATCGAACTGACCCATTTCCCATTAAAAAGGGGGTTAGGCAAGGGTGTGTCCTGGCCCCTTTTCTTTTTAATCTTTATATTAATGGCCTTTGCGATGCCTTAGTTAAGGATAACTGCGATTTCCCACAAATAGCGGCACACCCTTTACCTGCACTTCTATATGCAGATGATGCAGTTTTAATGTCACGCACCCAAATAGGTTTACAGAGGGTTTTAAATAGTTTTATCAAGTTTATGGACCAATTGAATCTCAAGGTCAATACCTCAAAGACATACATTATTAGATGTGGCCCTGGGAGCCAAAAATGTAGGGATATGTACCTGGAGGGCCAGAAAATAGAACATACACCCAGCTTTGCTTATCTGGGAATATTGTGTGATCGCTGTGACCGTTGGTCGCGTACAATTATGGCCAAAAAACGTATACTGGCAAGATCAACAATGGCACTAGCCAATTTTGCAAAGAAATTGGGAAGAAGACCACCACGGGAGTTATTGTAGATTTATAAAGTAAAGTGTGTCTCAGCAGCCATGTACGGGGCGGCGGAATGGGGTTTTGTGGATAGGCAGTTACTCCAGACAGTGGAAAAAATCTTCCTGCGATATATTTTAGCTGTACCTAGTAGTACATAAGCATACGTTTGCCATGCAGAGCTGGGACTTCCATTCATTTCAGATTTGATCAAAATGGAGCCTATTCTGCTGTGGCACAGAATATGGTCCAAAGCAGAGACTAAGCTAAATCAGGACATTTTAGCTGATAGTATGAAACTTGAAGGAGCGTTGCTGATTCCGTGGCTGAGATATATTAAACATTTTATGACAGATCTTGGCCACCCAGAGTATTACAAGTCTCCGGGTACTATGCACACGATTTTTAGAAAGGAATTTAAAAAACAAGGAATGATTCTTTTAGATACTATAAGATTAGCTAAGGAGTGTACTAAACCTGCTGTTCAGCATAATCAATTGATTTTATCTTCTTTTAATATTCAGTCATACTTGTTGTTTGTACCAGGTGGCTATGATAGATTACTACTAACCCGTTTTAGATGTAATATCTACCATAGGCTCGTGAGTTTTCCATGTATAAATGATTGGTCACGAACCTTAGGCCCATGCCCTGGTGACAATTGTTCAGAGCAATCGACTATGCATGTTCTTTTATTTTGTAAATTTTATCATAACTTGAGGAAAGTCTGGCTTGTCCCAATAAGGAGGGAGATGGGTTTGAGACAATGTCGTCCAACCTTTCTCGTGCTGCAATTACTGAATGATATTCACAGAGCTTGGAGGATATGTATGTTTTTAAAGAAAGTACTTATGTACAGAAAAATAATTGCTTTGTAATCATGGATTTTAGTATGTCTTTTTAGTATGACGACCTCTAACTGTGTTTACTTTTCTCTTTAAAAAAAATCTTTTTATAACTTTTAAAGTTCTATTGTTATTATGTACTTTTATGATTGTCTTACAAAGCAATCAAATAAAGTCATTTTTCGATTTGATTTGATTTGAGTCAGGATTATAATCAACAATTCAATTAAACTCCCCAAATAATATGTTTCAACTTGCCGTTTTGTGTTTTGTTTAAGAAATAGAATTGAATATATGAGGGTGATCACAATTACACCCACAAATTGCATCAATAATAAATGTCTATTGGTTAAGTTGGACATGAATGGCCGCCCACCTACCTGTGGATCACTGAAAATTTGAAAAAACCTGCCATTGCATGTAACGTGCTCCAAACATTAACACCCGTAATCAATATCTGTTAAAAGGTACTTGTCATTTAATAGAATCCCATTAGCTTCAGTCTTTATATACTATATTAGTTTCAAGCATGCAAAGTCTCTGTGGTTTGTGAGTGACCAGAGTTGCACTCAATGCGTGTTAAACCTGACAGCCTTAGGGTGGTCTTCCCCTACACCAGAGATACTCATAGTACGGCCCGCGGGCCGCCAGCGGCCCAGCCGGCCTTCATTGGCAACCTGCGGACCTTGTCTTGCCATAATGCCTTTTCCTGGAAGTAAACAGAGAAGATGGCCGCTGGAGCATACGTAGTGAATACGTATTCAATCCGTTTGCTCCTGCGGCCATCTTCTCTGTTTACTGCTTGCGTCTGAATAGCCCGCCTCTGTGAAATCACACACGGCACCCGGCGGGAAAGCACAGGCTTTTTAAAAGTCAGCTGTAAGGGCATTGCGTCTGTCTGCAACAAACGCCAACTATGTGATACTGACCAAAAGGGAAATGGAAAAACAACAAAGCTGAAAACATTCCTCTCTCCAGAAAGAGAAACTGTATGGATGGTTGCAGTTATTAACGCAAATATTTGTGGTAGTCCTGCGTTTCTTTTTCCTTCCCGCTCTACCTCCCAGAATAATATTTAGCTCTGCATTGTCTGCGGCATCATCCCAAACTTCAAATGCGGTGTAAAAGCAAGTGTAGGAATCATAGGAATCAGCTCAGACACACAGGACCTGATTGTTGAAAGGAACAAAATAACCAAACTTATGCCAAATCAGCATGGCCTCAAAGTTAGGAGGTAATAATAGTACCAAATCCCACAGAGAAATACAGTTTACACACGGTGTCAAGTGGGTTTTTGCACCTGTTACCTATGACTTCAACAATAACCAATGGGGAAAAAACGTGGCAATGTTTGCTAGTTTTTGCAGACCCTATTACTTGTATTGCAATGTTTTGCTCGCACAATTTCTTCCAGTTAGGAAGTGGTTACATGCATAAAACTCTGATGTGAGAACTATTTATATGTGTCCTGTATTGTGCACAAGTGGAAAATAAGCATTAGCAAAGCCAACAGGTCCTGCCTTTGGGACCTATTGGCTCAGCCAGTTGCTTTTGGCGGTGCTGTACAGCGTTGGGATGTAGTACAGATTCGTAAAAAAAAAAAGATATGAAGATATGATAACACGACCACCAGTAAAGGGTTGCATCATTCCATGGACGTGCACATGCGGAATGGTGCATACACATGTATAGGTCAGCAAAATGAAAAGGTCATCAAGTGCTTTGTTTTTTTATTTACCAATCCAAGATAGTGGATGACACTTAGATAAAATTATGAGCTTTAAGTGCATAAGCACCAATTTAAAATAGGGCCACAGCTTTTGGGGGTTGGTGGGGATAACAGAGGAGGGAGTGTGGGAAGCTGGTATAGAAAATGGAGAAAGCAGCGTACGACGGAGAGAACAACGTGTGGCTCGGGACAAACATAAAATGTAGGGTAAATATGTAGTACGGGAGGATCATGGGAAAGAAGCACACCAGATAGCCAAAGTGAGAAACACAGTGGCGGGGGAGATGCAACCAATGGTGAAATCAACATGGAGCTTAGGAGTTGGGGAGAAGTGCATGAGAACAAGCAGGACATGTGTGAGAGACCAACACGGAGTGCTAGGAATGCATTTTTGGTGGAAAGAAGAAGATGGAAAGTGATGGAAAACACATGCACTCTCAAGGAGTGTATAACCAAAAGTAAATCGTATTTCCTTAAAAGTGAGCAATGCAAGGGCATGGGTAGAGGGGGTATTTTCCAGATGAAGAACAAATACAAGATGGACAAGGAAAGGCATCAAATAAGGAGCAAGTAAAAAATAAGAGTGACAATAAAGCCAACTAATAGTAAGTGACATCTGCTTTGGGAACACAGCATTGTCTAGCAATATTTTGAAACAGTAGTGATTTTTTTCCCCCTCTAGCCCCACCCCCACTGACCCGCCCCCCACTGACCCCACCTCCACCGGTGCGGACCTCGGCCACAAACCACACTGTAAATTTGGCCCCCGAGAGAATGTTTGTGAGTACCCATGCCCTTAACCTTTTGCCTGCTTACCTCCATTTTTTGCTGTATTCTTTTTGTTGGCCCTAAGACTCTGAGCACTAAACTACTGCTAACCAGTGCCAAAGTGCATGTGCTTCTCTCCTAAAACATGGTTTGATTGACTTATCCACAACTGGCATATTCAATTTACCTATAGGTCCCTAGTAGAGTGCGCTACAAGTGACCAAGGCCTGTAAATTAAAAGCTACTAGTGGGCCCGCAGCACTGAGTAGAGGTCAACACATGTGCCCAGGGCCTGTAAATGATATGCTACTAGTGGGCCAGCAGCAATGATTGTTCGACCCACACAAGAAGCACTTTAAACATGTCTTAGGCCTGTCACTACAGAGACTATGTGTTCCGTTTACACTGTCATATTGACTTGACATTTAAAACCCCTTGCAAAGTCTTAAACTCCCCTTTTATTAAGTATGCCTCACATAAGGTAGGCCCTAGGTAGCCCAAAGAGCAGGTTGCTATGTAATCAAAAGGTATGACGTGTTCATTTAAGATTTGCATGTCCTGGTAGTAAAAAATACCCAAATTTGTTGTTTCACTTCTGTGAGGCCTACCCCTCTCATAGGTTAACATTGGCAATACCTTTTTACACCTATATGCTGTAATTCTTGATTGAGGAGAAGTACCTGTCATGTTTCGTATAAGTGAAATGGCAATGATAAATCCTCCTTGCTGGCAAAGTTGAATTTAACATTACTATTTTAAAAATGGCACTTTTAGAAAGATTTTTCAATCACGGGAGGCTTGGGTCCTTGTGCAAACTAGATAGGACTACTTGTATTTTTATATTAACAAATGATCTAGTTGCCATGTTTGTCAATGGTTCAAAAACAAAACAAACCGATGTTTTAAATTCATTAGCCCACGTGATTTATTTCACTTTTCTTTGGCTTACTCAGAATTTCTTTTTTTGCATTTAAAGCATGTCATCAGGAAGGGTAACACGTAGTTCTTGAACACACTTGAAAAAAAACTACAAACATACATTAAACACAGTTGGATTTACATAAGTGACATATACAAACTTACTGACATATTGCTTTATAAGACATATTTGGCCAGTTCTAACTAACATATGAAACACTAGGAAGAAACATTCACTATCAAATTATGTATTTTATCCTGCCATTGTGTATAGCGCTGGGAGCGTAAGTTTAAAGTGTTGTAAAAATGGAGAGTAGTAGCAATACAAAGTCTCTCCCAAACACACTATGCCTTTTCCCAAGAGCAGGGGTCAACGCGTTCCAAACCCCACGTCTTTTCTGGGGGTTCTCATCAGGACCTGGACCTGGTAATTTCAGCTGAAAATAAGTGAAAATGATTTTGTTATAATCTAATTACTCCAAAATCCGTATCTCGTAGTCTGTTTGGGAGAGACTTGATATAAATCACGAGGCTAATGAATTGAAAACATTGTTTTGTTTTGTTTTTAAACTATTGACAAACAAGGCAACTAAAACTTTTAGAAAGATGGCATTTCTCTGCTCTTAGCTCTGTGTGCCTGCAGCCTGTCTCCAATACACATGAGGGGTGGGTGCCAGCTGGACTTTGTGTATTCCATCCAGACAGCCACACATAAAGGATGGTTAGGCGTGATTGAGTTGCGATTCACATATTTTGTAAATGCAAGGTAACCCGATCAATCTGCAAGGGACCTTGGGTGAGAATATTTATAAAGGAATAGCGACCCCTCACAACATAGGATTATAACTGTAATTAACACAGAGATACAATGATGTACATGTTCATATATCTAGATGGATATTATGATTTATTTTGAACAATGCACAAAGACATACAAGTGGGACAGTTTACAACTAAAGGTTGAGCTACCAAACTCAGGCATTGCGCATAGTGGAAGAGATACAATTTAGTGATTAGGACAAAAACATGCAGAGTACCACCATAGCATGTATTAGTAACACGAATTATAGGCGTGTGCCAAAGTCCCAAAGTCAAGGATGTTTCGATCCCTTGATAATATAATGAGATCATCATCAGGACATATCAATTGATGCTATCCACATCATGATGGGTCATCCCAGGCAGGATGGGAGGGAGGAGATGACACTTACACCAGTATAGCCAATGTCCTGTCCCCACATAAAGTTCTGCATACACCCATGTAGGGAGGCTGGAGCCAAAGCTGGAAGGCAGGACCTCTATGCCCTTCAAAGCCCCTCTTTGAAGTCACCCCCACTTTAAAGTCAAAACTGGGTATAGGTACTGGGTCTCAGACCCCATCAAATCAGACTGTGCTAGATCTGTGAAGAACTCTGCCAGGAGGAAGGACAGCTGGGCTGACAATCTGCTGGACCGCTGCTTTGGAATAACTGCTTTTCTGATGTGCTGCCCTGCTGCCTGCTACCCCAGGAACTGGACTAACTTACTTGAACCCAGAGTGATATCCAAGGGCATGCTGGCTTGCCTCCTGTTTTAAGACTCAGGGATAACAAATTATTCCCCCCTGCTCCTGTCCCTTATCTATTGGAAGTAGATCCGGGTGCTTGCTCCAGTGGAACCAACACATCCTCGGCTGCCTGAAGCAGAACCATTACATTGCTGCTGTTGCTGGAATGTAACTGGTGCATCGCACTCAGAACTAGCGCATCCCCATCGGAACTGATGCATTGGAACCACCGCATAATCACTGATGCAGTGAGAGTCGATCGATGCATCCCCTTGACTGTGTGGAGAAACCCGGTGCATTGCCTTCGGAACCAATGCATCACGGAAGCGGTGCCTCGTCTCCGGAACCAGCGCATCGTCATTGTTGCATGGAGAAAATTAGTGCATTACCTCAACTGCGGGTTTGACACCAACACGTCGCTTGACAGCACTCCAACTCTCGCTGCTGCGACCAGGGTCAAGGTACTTTTGTTCAGCGGGCCGATCTCTAGACTTTGCCCCGGTCCAGCAAGACAAGATAACCCCATAGGCATTTATTGCTTCAAAAGACTATTTTATATTTTTAATCATTAATAATTCATATCATGACTTCTACTTATTGGATTTTAGTCATTTGGTCTTGATTTAGTTATAAAATTATGTTTCAGTTTTCTAACCTATTGTGGAGTTTTCACTTTGTTACTGTTTGAAGTGTTGTACAAATGCTTTACACATTGCCTCTTAAGTTAAGCCTAACTGCTTTGTGCTAAGCTACAAGAGGGTGAGCACAGGTTAATTTAGGGTGTGTTTGAGATTTACTCTGATTAAGATTGTGGTTCCTGCCTGGAAAGGGTGAATACCTCTGCTAACCTGAGCCCCAGCTTCTAAGACTGCTCATCACTTGTTGGGATAATTCAACATCTTTCCATTACAGCTTATAAAAGACAGGTTTCTAAACTCCATACTGTTTAAATGCTTATTAGAACTTAACCTATTTTTTATGTATATATTAGTTTTTGAGACCTTAACCTTTTTTATATATATATCTCACACCATCCAGTATTACAAGGAGTTACTTACCCTTCTGTTGCCTCACTCAGCTGTCCCTGTTCCATCGCGGCTTGTGCCGTTTGAGTGGAGGGACCGAGCTTGTGTGACAGGAAGTTGAGCACTCCCACAGATGGGAGGTTAGCGCGCTAGTAGCTATATTGCCACATACTCTTCCCAACTGCTGCTTATTTAGGGCAGGAAAGGGCATGGACATGCAGTGGACACGTGCAGCGGATGCGAACAGGGGCGCGCCAAAGGCGCGCCAAACGCAAGCCTGTATGCACCCATCTGCACCATCTGCGCCTGACCGTGGCCAGCCACCAGGACCCTGCCTATTTTCTTTCTTTCCCATCTGGGAGTTGGATCAACTCTGACCTTCTCTCACATAATGGCTTCATACAGCTACCCCAACAGTGACCTTAAACAACTGAATGAGAAAGACGACTTTAAAGATACACACTGTACTGCAAATCCTTCTTTGCTAGTATTCAACAGCGGATCCCCTTTCAAGTGCTGTCAATGCAAGTTGACATTTATCCAAAAGTCTTCTCCCACTGGTTCCAGGGGCAGTAATACAGTAGAACTTAACAGTGAACTTTTGGGGCTCTATCTTAATGCAGGATCCATCCCTAAACATGCACTAGAGGTTTGGAGTCTGTTAGACACAGAGAGGCCGGATATAAGCTTTATTTTAATGCAGAACTATTCACTGATATGGTCACCAGCCGGCCAGTTACCAATCTCAACATGCTTGGGCTAGTGCAGAGGGTGATCGGACCTACACACACACTGCAGGACACACCCTAGACCTCTTGAAATGAAACTAAAATGAAATAAAAAATGTATAAGAAACGCACACTACTACCCTGGGTTGTCTAGGCGTGCAAGCTTGCTAACATAGCAAGGCCAGGTTAGGAGGCTGGCCAGAGTTTAGACTCCTACAGGTTAAAACGTCAGGTTTTTAGTTTTTTCTTGTTCACAAATGAAGCCAATGTCAGGGTGGACACTCCGATTCCCTAGTTCTTGTCAGACAATAGTCTATTAAAATTCCACATACTAGCTGAAACATCTTAAGGAAAAAAAGTCTCAGAACAGAAATCGACCAGGCCGTGGAGAAAAATCATTTACGCGTCCTTCTCCACCCATTTTATTCCACCTATACTAGAAGGCCTAGGGAGCATAGACCTTGCAATAGACGTCCTTGAGAATGCAATTACACAGGCCCTGGATGTAATTGCACCTGTGTCAAAGGTTAGTAGCTAAGTTATCTGCAAGGCCAAAACCGCACCTTGGTTCACAGCCTCTCTGAAAATTGACAAACAGGCAAGTAGGATAGCGGAACGCAAGTGGAGAGCAAAAAAACTGAAGGAGGACAGAATTGGCTTATAAACACACCCACATGCATTATTTATATAACATTAAGGAAGCCAGGAAAACCTACATCATCAATAGAATTGACAAGGCAGCCAGCTCCCAAAAGGAACGATACAGAATCCTAAGAGAATTCACCAATACCTCACCTTCTCAGAGCGTCGACCCATCCTGACAAAACTGTGTAGATAAACTTTAGATTGGTTTTAATGAAAAAATAGACAGAATCTACAACATCTTTCCTAAACTCAGGAAAGAAGATCTAAATATTGAGCATGACTGCACAAATTTACCTAGGACAGCATATTTTGATGTGTTCACTCAACTAACTCAGGAGGAGGCGAGAGTTGCACTTAATAGAACCAAATAAGGCTCTCCTGATGACCTAGCTCTACCTCACATCCTGTCTATTCGATCTCTGGCGATACATAATAGTCTCACAAATCTTTTCAACATGTCTATTAATCTGGAGACTGTTTCGATCAAATGGATATCAGCAAGGGTTAAACCTATTCCAAAAAACACAAATGGCAGATCATAAAGAATTCAGTAATTATCGACCAATATCCCTGCTACCATAGTTTGGAAGGTAATTGAATCCCTGGTCAACAAACAACTATCAGCATATCTAGAAAGCCATAAACTGGTTGACCCTTCCCAGTCAGGCTTCAGGGCTGGCTTCAGTACGGAAATGGCCCTGGTAGAGTTAGCTGACAACATAAGACTCTCTTTAGATGATGGGCAGTGAGCAATGCTGGTCCAATTAGATTTATCGGCTGCCTTCGACACCATCTCTCACGCAATCCTCATACAGAGGCTAGAAGAGATTGGAGTAGGAGGCAAAGTCCTTAACAGGTTGAGAAACTTTCCAAAATGACAAATCAATATTGTACAACAAGAATCCCTAGTCTCCCGTAGTTCAATGGTTAACAAAGGGCTCCCTCAGGGATCAGCGCTTAGCCTCATACTGTTTAACATCTATCAAGCACTACTGCCGAGGATCGTATCGTTTTAACGTAATCTTGTATGCTCTCCGTACCCAGTTGATAGTTACCCTGGGACTCAACCCTGAGGATACAAGAACCAGATTAAAAAACTGTATGATTCATATAACTAACTGGATCCAAAATAACTCCATATAGCTGAATGCACGCAGGACCAAAGTGATACTATTTGGTAAAGAACAAGAACTGTGGTCAAATGACTGGTGACCGACCAGCATGGGCCCCTGTCCATCCCCTAAATCCACGTTACGAAACCTGGGTATAATAATAGATGACAAGTTGTCCATGATGGACCATGTAATTCATACCCTAGCCACCTGCTATGGCATCATGCGTACACTATGAACGATTTTCCAATGGATACCTTTGGAACCCAGGAAATCATTGGTTCATTGGTTGATAATCAGTCGTCTAGATTATGTAAACACAATCATGGCATCCATCAACAAAGAGCTATATACTAGACTCCAGGTGTTGGAGAACACGATAACCAGATTAGTGCTAAATCTTCCATCTCGGTCCCCATCTGCCCCCCATCTTTAAATCCTTACACTGGCTCCCAATCAGGAAACATACTCGTTTAAAGCTCATATGTATCAGACACAAGTCCCTTTACGGACATAGGCCAAGTTACCTAGCTAAAAACCTCAACTGGTATGTACCAAAAAAGAATCTCAGGTCAGGAGGAAAAACCTTTTGACCTCCTTTAGAGTCTGAACTGCCAGAAATGGAGGCAGATTTTTCTCTCACCTAGCCCCTCAACAATAGAATGAGCTTCCAATGCACCTCCAAGCCATTACAGACTACGGACTTTTTAAAAAGCAGCTGAAAACCTGACTGTTATACCCTCCTTTTCAGCCATGGCCATTTGCTCTATCGACCCCGTGTCAGGGCCATGAGACCCTTCGGGGTGATGTGTGCGCGTAATAAACGGTCACAACATAACATAACCTTGTGGAAAACAACAATATTGGAAATTCACACATATGCTTATTCAGTGTTAATTTTTTCCAACCTCTACTCCATTGTGGCATATTTGTATGATTGCGTAGCCACCCTAACCCATGTAGAAAATACAGCAATCCGTCCTCAATGTTGAAATAAGCTTCTCACTGACCTTTTCTTGCCATGTTGTGTTTATAAATGTATCACCTTATGTAGGCTGTTATCCCTTGTTTCTGAAATACCCCAGATTAACACTGGGGTCTCATTCACAAAAGTAAACATACACTTTTGTGCAAGATTATGTTTTTGGGTATTCAAAACTATGAGTTAATAATAATGCAGAGTCCACAGTCAAGGCTTATTTCCTTCAAAGTGATTGGTTATTAGAATGTTCTATTTATTTTCATGATATCTCAGCCTGATCTGCTCAATCTTCTGTCAGTTTCTCATCCCTTCTTGTCCATCAAGTCTCCATTCCATTGTTCAACTTTAGGGACTGTTGGACTTGAATGTAAAGCTATGTTGTTTAAGCAGAACTGTGCCCAATGTCTCAATGTCAGGGAGATAATTCACCCCAGGGTGAGGGTATTTACCAGGTCTGGAAAAAACCATCACCATGTTCCACATAACTTATAATTAAAATGTATGGGTCGCCAAGCACTTGAGTCTCTCCTACTGTGGGCAAATAGGTCAGGACAGCTCATTTTTATGAACCTCACCTATTTGTCCTGTACCTATTTGTACCTCTGCAAAGGGCAAATTAGAAGCTGGCTGTTCAAATCTGGTAGGCAGGATTCTGTCTAATAAGAGTTATGGTAAAGTGGGATCTATTATCATGAATCAGGAGGTGTCTTCATGTAAAGAACTACTTATAAAAATACAGGTTTCCCAGCAATGCTCTGTGCAGATGAATACCGTAATACTGTTACGACACTTTGAAAACATAAACTGCATTGATACATTATCCCTAAACAGTAACCCCAAGTTTACACCAACTTGACTTCTTATTGGCAGATGTTAGTAGCAAAGTCTACAGGTCTTTAAACACTTTTTCCTTTCTAATTGTTAAGATGACGAGGGCTCTACCAACCCAGCTTAACGTATCAGGAACTCACATTTAGAGCTTTTTGTCAAGGTGCAAATGTATGAACCAGGGTGAAAAGACAGAGACTAACAAGGAGTGTTTCCCCTGGGCAAGTGGTGTAACTGCATCTCAGTCCTTTGATGGAGCTTGAAAAAGTAACATCTTTCAACTGGATTTTCTCATCTCAAATGATTAGTGGTGAACTTTGAACCAAGTAAATTTAAGCATATGACAAATATCAAGCACTGTTTGTAAAATTACCAAGGTCCTGTGCCAAGGACAGTGCATTGACCTACCTAGTGGGCACAGTGTTATAGATCCAGGTATCTAGGTGGTGGGAGCCCTGCTGATGGAAACATCCTTTACACCGCAGTGAATACCACGATGTGCCTTTACACTGCAGTCACTTCCCCGATGTGCCTAACACCACAGCCACCACTCTGACTGAGACGTTACCATGTGTTCCTTTACCACGCAAGTTGTTATAACGACTTGTTTTAGGGGACGTGTTGTTGGACTGGTGTTGGATTTTAAGCCCAACTCCTCCCCTAGTGATACACTGACTGGAGTTAGAATAGTAATTTATACTATTCCAAAGTCCAGTGCCCCCTTAAGGCAAGTTGCTGTAACAACTTGCGTGGTAAAGGAATCCTTGGTAACATCGTAGTCGGGGTACTAACTGCAGTGTACAGGCATGCGTGGGAAATGCATGTGGGTTCTGTCATACAATCCCCTCTGCTAGACTCCATTAAGACTGCATGCAGGTAGTACAGCCTCTCCCATAGGTGAGCCACCATTCCTCTCTCAGGGTTGGCACATTATTGGCGCAGCCAGCATTGCTCAAGGTTTGACAGTTCAGGACAGCAGTGCACCAATCAGGGCCAGACTGGGAACCCAAACCAGCCATGGCAAACTGCTTGGCCGGCCCCCCTAGGCGGGGGGAGAGGGGTGCGGCCGAGCTGTGTGCCAGGGCTGGTTTTGGCTGATTTTGTTACAGGGGGCCGATATTGCCAACCCCCGGTAACAAAAACAGCCCCCCAGGGTCCCAAAACTGGCCCCCACCCTGGCGGCCCACTGGGGAAACACCTGGTGCCCGCTAGGGCCAGTCCGGCACATCAGCCATCAAGAGCCACTCTGAGTTCTACCCTTATATATATGATCTTCCCAACAAGGAAGATAAGCTCTTAATTACATTGTGACAAGGTATCTCATATGAGGTGGCCTTATATTGATCACTTCACAAAGGATAATTGTCCTAAGTTCATTACACTAATGTCTCAAACATAAATATTTGCTTAAATAAAAATGTATTTAAATTGTATTGTTTTACATTCACCTATGTGTCTGTTTTTTAATAAGAGGTATTTATGTGGTGTTTAAGGACTTCAAAAACTGTAAATAAGTTGCATACGGAGAAGATTTTGTGAATATTTGCATGAGAAAGAAGGGCTGTGTTAGCCATTCATTTTCCAAATGGTAAATTTTGCATGCACTGACTGTTTTGGAACACTGAAAAAGTACAATTCACCTTTCAAGGAGAACATCTGCACATACAATATCACACAGAGAGAGGTAGGGTGAACTGAGGTTACAGACCCATAAAGTGCCAAGAACTCCCCGCAGTGAATCTGGAGTTGAGAGTGCTGTAAATGCCAAAATGCCTGTGGTTGCCCGTGCTGCCAAAAGTTCTCAATGAAATGCAGTCCCTGGTAGAGGGATATTTTGGCTTTTACATCCATGAACTCTGCCACCATTACTTCCGGTAAGCAACGTTAATGTTGCTCTGATGCTTCTTGGGCAGAGAATACAGTGACCTCTTTTACAAACAAATCAAGGAACATGTCTCCTAATAAAACCAGATAAAACCAGTGCTCATTTAAAAACAGAAAAGTGTACGCGTTCGTCGGTGTGCATGTTCATGTTTGTTGATCCTTCATAAAAAGTAATTCCACTTTGCAACACATGGAAACCAAATGCATAAATTATAGTGCGGGTCAAGAGCAGTATTGTTGGATTAATATGCGTATCACACAGGTGTTTTATAGAATAATGAACTTCTGCAACCACATCATCGAGCCCTTTTCACTTGCCACAGGGATATAATACATGAGACCCAACCCAACACTGACTGTTTGGTTCGGCTCCAGGGCCGACCAAACAGTCAGTACACACAACAGTGGGCAATCCACTACCCCCTGCCCTTGAGCAGGACCGCCCACCCGCCCCACCACAACCAGGCACTCCTGCTTTCTCGCAGTGTGAGAAGCAGAAACATAAAATGGTAGTTTTTACCATTTTATGTTTCTGCTTCTTGCACTGCGGGAAAGCAGTGGGCGACGCCCAAACGCCCCTATAGAGGAGCCGCCACTGCTTGAAACGTCTCTCAGGCTGGTGGTGGACTTTTTAAAATAGAGGACTGGCTAACATTATAGTGAAGATCGAATGAGGGGCATGATCTCAAACATTTGTGGCTTGTACTCTCATATGTTCTTGGTTGTAAGTAAGACAGTGTTTGCTTCAGACACCTTTTACCCCTTAGTATGAAAGCAGATTTGTGGTGGTGGTGATGGGTGACGAGGATACTTGTGCAACTTTAAGCAGAGAGGAAGCAGTTGAAGACCAGAAACGCCATAACGTAATATAACAATTACAACAAAAGCAATAGAGCAAAACAACACAACGTCGTAACAATAACTATACCAACAAAATGTAAAACACAGCAAAATAAGACAAAAAGTATTCAACAACATTGCATAAAAGGATAGCATATAGATTAAACAACAAAATCCAATAATGCACCAAAGCAAAAGCACACATTTAAAATGTTTTTCTGTTAGTTTGTATTTTTGTGCTCAATAGTTGTAGTGTGATGTTATTGTGCAGTGTTATACCTGTTTTTAAGTTCTATTTCGTTGCGCTGTGTTGCTTGTGGCACATTGTTGCACTGTTGTAAAGGTGTGCCAAAGCGTTATAATGATGTATTGTGTTGGTGTATATGCTTTGTCACTGTGGTCTCTTGTGTTGTTCTTCTACTGTTTAAGAGTGTTACTGTGTTTATGATGTGTTTTGTCATTGATTTATTTTTTGCACTGCACCTCTGTGATGTGTTTTTGTCTCGTGCTTCTGGGTTCTGATTCCAAGCTGTGCTGATATGCCATGTTTTTTATTCTTAGGTGCTTTTGTGTTGTATTATAGTATTATTGCATTTTAGTTCAATTGATTTTGTTGTATTAGGCTTAAATATATATCTATTTTTTTTACTTGTATTATGTTAAGGTGTTGGGCTTTTTAGTTCCTTTAGGGGCATCAACAAATATGACCACATTTCCAATCGAAAGCAACACATACCTTTAATGTTCTACTTATAGAGAGCCATTTACCTTTGAACATGCCTTAAGTTAGTACTTCCAGTGCTCAGTTTATGTAAATAAATAAATAAATCTTTATTCTCGAGGAGGGTAACCATAACAGATACAATCATGCAGTAGTAAAAAACTTAATTACAAATCCAATAAAAAGAAATTCAAATAAAAAAACACTGCACATCCAATTTAAAAATTAATATAGTACGCCACTCTTGTTCACGGGTGATAGAAAGGGGTAAAAAAGACAGCGCTAAAACACAGGTGACCATTCAATGGTCAATCAGGTCTAGATAATCTGAATCGGAAGGCGCCAGCAGAAAACATCCATAGCACAGAGTGTGAGTTTGTTGGGTAACATCTGTAGGTGCATAAGCACCTCTCTGGCTTGCCTAAACTTCAGACTCTATAAAAGGGGTTGAGGAAACAGCTTTCTTGGGAGGGTAAAATGTGTACATAGGAGGACAAAATGTAACAAGTACTGTGGAGACCTAGAGTCACAGCCAGAGGTTTCTCTCATGTCTGGGGGGACAAAGACAGATGGAGATGCCAAAATTTGGTGAAGAAGATTAGACCTAAAATGGGTGACTAAAAACCTGTCAGCTGTACTTGTGAGGGTAGAAAGATCATTTTCCCTTCCCTGAACTGACTTTAACAAGGCATGCGACCTCACCGCTGGTTTCGGGAGCTCAATATTTTAATGGTGGGCAGGGGTATATTTGAAATATAGATCCTTTATTACGTAAAGGTCCTGAGGTCGTACAGTGTCACACGAGAGGAAAATATCTGGCCTACCTAGAGCAAATAAAGTCTCCTTTACATATCATAGAGAAGGAAATTTAGAATCATGCTCTAGTGACAGGCAGTCTGAGATGATCAAGTGATTTAAGACCTTGATCTCCCTCGACCATATTTTTACCCAACACAATAGAGGCTTAACTGCCAGTGCCTATAGTTTGAAACATCTTTACTAGAACAGAACAGTGGCATCTACGATAATGGACTTTACAATCATGCTTAAAACCCAAATGGTCGATAATCAATGGTGGGCACCATGGCAATGTTGGGAGTCCTTAACAATGACACTTATCACCAACATTTCACTCAACCGTTCACAAAACACCAATACTTTGAGTAAAGGAGCAACTTTGTTCACCAAATCCCTATTACGGAAATAAGAGCACTAAAGAAGGAGATCTGAAAACTTCGGAAAAAGGACCAATCGAAATTAATACTCATGCCAACTGCAGCTTTCGCCATCACAATGCCAACATATCAGAAGCAGACTCGATAACTCACATTGAAAAGCATAAGCGGTAAATACCAGCCAGCCTCAAACAGACCGATAATCATGCCTTTAGATAATCTGCCAGAGGGTCAATGGTTGACAGAAATACAAGTCCGGAAATCCCTGAAGGGACGGAGATCAGATGGGGCCCCAGGACCACACGGTCTTCCAAACGCTTTACTCAAGTACGACCAAACTTTTTGGCCCTCGCAACTCACTCAATTGTTTAATTAAGCTTTTACTACAAAAACCATTCCTTCATCTTGGAGAGGCACCGTGTGCCAATCCATTTTCAAAGCAGGCAATAGGTCCAACCCAGAGAACTAGAGACTGATCGCGCTCATCAATATCAAAGCCAAACTGAATTCCTTCAACCTAATAACAGACCTTGAGGCTTAGGCTGCAGTCAGGAACATAATTCTGATCACTCAAATGGGATTTAGAACTAGCATGAACACCATGACCAACTTCCTTGCCCTGAGCCTTCTAGTCGAAAAAGCTATTAAAAAACCCTCCAAATTATACACCTGCTTCATCGACATAAAAGCAGCATTCAACATGGTCCAGGGAGCGCGTCTTTGGGCAAAGATGTCTAGTGGAGGCCATAGTCAACTTATACTCAGAGACTTGTGTTAAAATAGGCAAGGGTGATCGAACCGCTCGTGAGATCCCCAAACACTCTGGCTTAAAGCAAGGATGTGTGCCCGCCCCTTGTTTATCTAACATCTCCATGGCGGATCTTAAAGCATGATTATCTGAAGTATAAAGTGATCTACCCAAATTAACAATGACCCCAGTACAATGACTACAATATGCGGACGACATTGATTTATGTAATCAGACTCCAATTGGTCTTCAGCGCCTGACACCCATATTACTTTCATACACAGAACCGTTGGGTCTGGAATTAAATTACAACAAAACAAAGGTTATCTGTTTTTCCCCAAATTCCAGCTTTCACCAAATTAAATTCAAGGGGAAAGCATTAGTGAATGAACTAGAGCTGGTTAGATCTTATAAATACCTTGGAGTGGTAATGGACTCCAGACTAACGTATAAGGAGCACTTAGCTCAAAGAAGGGCTTTGGGAAACAAATTGCTTTTACGATCAACATACTTCATAAAAAGCTGGGGTGTACGTCTCACTCCCACCTATTACAAGTTATAGGAGCTACGTTTCTCCCTTCACTTATCTGTGGCTCGGAACTCCTAAAAGGGAGGGATGGACCATCCTAAACCAACTGCACTCTATCCTGTTTAAATGCATTTTTCCCTTCCGTGACAAATTTTCCAAGCACAGGTCCGATTGGAATTCGGGATATTCCACCAGTCCGCAGTAAGGATAGCCACACTTATCAAATTGTGCTAGAAGATAAGATCTGCTCCACCTGACTCACTGGCTGGTTTTGCTGGTCAGAAATAAAGAACCAGCACACACATAGAAACGGCTGGCCAACCTTGCTTCAGCAAGCATTAACCACCTTTAACCTCTCAAATTCTGGGGCCTAAATGTCAATTTCACTGCATTTAAAAAAACTGTTAACAAAGCAGCTAAACTAGAAGCCTGGACAAGTGACAAAGCTGAGATGGCTCGCAAAATCACGGATGGTCGGTACTGCAAACCTAGATTGGGGCCCACAACCCTACCTCACCAGTCACATATCTCCATCTGTTCAACACTTTCTGCTCCTAATCCGACTGGGGGCCTTTCCATCAACAGACCAGGCCCCAGCCTGGAAACAAACCTTGTTGATCCCTTACTGTCGACTATGTAGCCGATTTGAGGAGAGCGTGTTACAGTTCTTGTGCATCTATCCTGCCGCCAGTCAGCTCAGGCGGAAACTGCAACGGCCAGCTTTCCGGACCCTGCAGATAAGATCTTGCAACCCCGCTGTGATGAAACTATTGAAGAGTCAGTGGCTCCAGCTCTCCTGCAGGGCAACAAAGATTGTATTACAAGTTAATAGAATGTTATTAGCGCAGCAGGAGCCCGTGAGTTACAGATTAGCCAATGGCATGCCACCGTACGGCTCTGCTATATAGCATCTTGGTAAGAAACTCTCGCACTGCAGGTTTGTAACTGTTGGGATTCTCTGTCCCTTCAGGGTTTAACCAGTTTTTTAAACATATTAATATTTTTTCTTTTTTAACCAAAAGTTCGACTTATATCAATTGAATTGTTTTTTACTCGTCATGGTATAGACAGCTCGAAATATCGTATCTGTCCCTTTATTTTTTAATGAATCTTCAAATAAATATTTACTTACTTTAGCACTGGGGAGCAAAGTCCTAGAAAGACAACCAAACAGGCTCAGAAAATAGGAGGACCTTGCAGAGAGAGCCAAGTCCAACATCATTGTATTTTGTACACTAATTTGACACGGTACGAACTTAACATATATCTCTCAGTGGAATTGGCTGGTTCCTATGCTATAGCTTCGAACCCAAAGTTAGATTAGGGATTCTCTTTGAACTGTGTTGTGGCCGAATGAAATTGTGTTAATTGGCTGGGCAGTAGCGCAGACATCCAAAGTTAATAAGCCAAATTCTGACAGCTAAAATATTTATATGGTATGAATGCATAATTCCTGTGCTGGAACCAATACACTCTGCTTCATTTCACAGTTAAAAGCCTTGTGCAGGTGGATAGCAGAGTGCCCTTATCCATGTCTGTAGATGGCCCAGTTGTAGAAAGCTCAGGGAACTCTGGGACTTGGCGTCCCCAGCGGCAATGTATGTCTTGTAGAAAATGTAGCAGTATATAAATCAGCATCATGACTTCTAGCACTTCAATGCTTGCTTGCGCATTTCACTTGTTACGAATCCACTGGTTGTTTCTCCTCATTTTGCTCCATCATGTTTTTTCAGCTCACATGTTTTAAAAAATCAGCTGCATTCTCTGATCCTAGGCACCATTTTTATGAAGATGAGCAAATATCTCAGCAAGTTCATCTTTCAAGATGGTAAGGTAATGTAATATGTAGTGTGTGATATGTTTTATAGCCAATGTAATATAATATAATATGTCATAGCATAAATGCATTTACTTTATAGAATGTATATTCCCAACAAACTCTGCTTTGCACGTCATGCTTTAGGGACTCAAATAGTCTTCATATATAGGCACACTACAAGCATACTAAAAAGCAATCTATAAATACATGCTAAGAACTCTCCGGCAGAGAGTAAGCACAAACTATGAAAAAGAGGACACAGCGATCTCCGAGTGATGAATATGTGTGTCACAAATCATTAAATATGTTTCTGCAGCTGGGGCCCCTATGGACTAACCCATTTTCATTGAAATACTGCCATGAATTATGATGTGTAGGTAAGACCTAGTTAGTACAACTGACCTAGATGCTGTTTTTTTTCTGTTTGTTCGTTCTTTGGCAGCCTTTTCTATTTCTCCCCTATTTCGTTTCAGAAGTGTGTGTTTCTTCGCAGGAACGCAGAAATGAATTATTAGATTTGCGTTAACTATTTTTTCCAAGAAGCGAATGTTGTTTTATTTGTAAACTTTACGGTTCAGTGCATAGTCAAAGGAATGATTGGTTTGATGTCTTGCAGGAATCTCAGTTAAGGGCTAAATACCCCCGCCTTGCAGTATAAACCTCAAATGACAGGAAAGGGAATGCTTTCTTAGTTGGGGGATTCCAGGGATGTTTTCTGTTCTTGCTTCTGTAGATTATATTATTGTATGTGAGATAATGATCCAGGTGGTAGTTATGTCTGTGTTGTAAAAAAACACAGACCGAAGAAAGGCTTTAAGAGTGGTCATTTTTGTGACCCCTTATACGAGATTAATTTCCTTAAGTTCCACACATTTCTAATTTGATAATAATTGTGCTGAGTATGCATGCTATGCAATTGAGCTGATAGTGGTTGTTGGAACTGGGGGTCTCTAGTTGGCAATGGCTTGCACCTTTGTCCAAATAGGGACCCTTGCTTCTAGTCAGAGTAAGGGGGCTACACTCCTAAGTAACCCCTGCTCAACCCTGTGGTAGCTTGGCATGAGCAGGAAGGCTTATCTCAGAGGCAGTGTGTAAAGCATTTGTGAACACATACAGTAATACAGTGAAAACACTACACAGGTTTTATAAACAGAAGTATTCTTTATATAGACTTAACACAAGACCCAAATGATAAAAATCCACAATCCAGTATTAAGAAAATGACTTTAAGATGTTATAAATAGCTTAGTTCACTTTAGATAGTAAATACGACACGTTTCTCACAAAGTACCTTTGGATGCGTCACGCAAGATAAAGAAAAGGTTCAGAGGGAGAACGATGCGTCGGTGCCTTGCTTCAGGGGAGGCGATGCGTCTGTTCCTCAGTGCTTACGCAAAGTAGGAGATGCATCTGTTCCTTACAGGAGAGGAGGTGATGCAACGATCTCGTGGTGCGGCCCAATTGCGATGCGACAAGATGGCGCCTTGATACGATGCGACGATCTGGTGTGATGCAGGAAGATGACGCCCTTGATGGGATGCGACGATGTGAAGGCGATGCGTGCACGGTTGACGGCCGTGCGGTGACTCTGTAAATTTGAAGTTGCGACAGGCCCTGTCACACGCTTCTCCGGTGATGCGACAGCGACCCTTGCGGTAACGACATGCTTCTCCGGTGATGCGGTTACACACAGCTGCGACGGAGACACGCTTCTCCAGTGATGAAACGGCGACCCTTGTGGTGGCGACACGCTTCGATGATGCAACAGCTGCGGATGCAACACGCTTCTTTTCGTTGTCGCGCTCCCAGTTCCCAACAACCCGCAGGCTTCTGCAGACAGAATTCCCAGCAAGGAATTTTAGGGGGGAGCTGGTGGTGAAGTCTTGCATCCCTGAGACTTCAGCAGGAAGCAAGCACAGTTCAAGCCCTTGGCGATTCTTATTTAAGATGATGAAAGTTGCAAATAAAAGTCCTTCTCCTTTCCTTGGCAATAAAGAACCCACTGCAGGCCAACCCCAGCAATTACACACTGGCACAGGGGCAGTCAAAAACGCCTGCAGATTCTCTGGTTTTTCTCCATGGCAAGAGGTCCATCTTGATGTCCAGAAGTGATCTAAAGTTCTGCGGTCTGGCTCCCCATTTTTATAAACATAAATCCTTTGTCTCTGAAGGCAGAGAGTGCCTGTACCTAGTCCAAACCAGTTCTGGGTGCATTCTGCCAGTGCACAACTTCTTCCTTTGTCAGTGTGGGCCAGGGTCATCAGACGCACCACAGGAGTTGGAGCCAGCATTGAGGAAGGCAGGCACATCCCTAATCAGGCTCAGGTGCTACTCCTCCCACCACTCCCAATGCAGATAGGTCTGTTCAGCCTAGTGCTGACTCACCCTGCCTCCTGGAGCACCCTCAGCCCCTGTCATTCACAAACCAGACATGCAATACACAACCTAGCAGAGGCAGGCTGGATGGTTAGACAAGGAAATACCTACTTTCTAAAAGTGGTATTTTCAAACACAGAATGCTAAAACCAACTTTACTAAAATATGTATTTTATCATTCTGAGTTCAGGCATACTAAATTTGTTTTTCAACCATGTTCCCTGGGTCAGTTAGGATTATAAGATGTTATAATCAAACTGCCCATTCTGGCCTATGGGGACAGGTAGCCTTGCAATAGTAAAAAACGAAATTGGCTGTAATTCACTATCAGGACATGCCACACACATCAGTGCATGTCCTACCTTTCACATACAATGCACCCTGCCCTAGGGCCTACCTAAGGGGTGGCTAACATGTAGAAAAGGGAAGGTTAAGGGACTGGTAAGTGGTTGCACTTACCAAGTCACATGGCAGTACTAGACTGCACACAGGCTCTGCAATGGCAGGCCTGAGACACACTTTACAAGCTGCTTCTGTGGGTGGCACAACCAGTGCTGCAAGCCCTATAGCAGCATTTGATCTACAGGCCCTGGGCACACATGGTGCACTATACTAGGGTCTGACAACTAAATCAAATAAGCTAATCATGGAGTCACTAATCCATACAGTAATTTACAATAGGGAGCACTTGCACTGTGGCACTGAATAGCAGTGGCACAACGCCCAAAGCATCTAAACCAGCAAAACATATAAAACACAGAGGAGACAACAGCGAAAAATGAAAGGGAGACTCACGCCAATAGTACCAGGTCTAACAGTGGTACAATAACAAATATTGGCAAGGCCAAGAGGTTTCACCTATGTGAGACCTATTGGCTTTGTTAAAGTAAAAAAAGCGCAATGATGTGGTCAGCGTTAACCGTGGTGTCATAGGACTGTTTTAAAATTTAAAGCTGTGTTCCACAGATGCACCCGCACAGCTGTGCAATGTTTCTCAAAACAGCGTGGGGGTTTGGGAGCTGAGAAACAGATAGAGGCAGGAGTCGGGGTGAGGAGTGAAAAAAACGGAAAGGGGAGAATAACAAAATTACAGAGAGAGGGAAAGGAGATTAGGGAGGGTGAGGGTTGGGTTTGGCACAGCTCAGAGCAGGGAGGACAACATACAAAAGAGAGCATGAAACAGAGGGCAGGAGAAGGATGAAAAACTACAGGGAGGGGAGGAGGGTAGTGGCAAGTGAAAAACAACAGCCGGTGGGAGGAGGATGCAAAAGAACAGAGAGAGGGAGGTGGGTGAAAAAGAAAGAGAGCAGGAGGAGAATGGGGAGAAGGAGATAGAATGCAAACACATGCACTCGGTAAGAGTGCATGTCAAATAATTAAAAAGAGTACCAGCAACGTAAGCAGCGGATGAAGACTTTAAAAGGAAGAGGTACTTGGTCCATGCTCCACAGAAAACACAAAGTCATTCGGAAACTCAAAGAGAGACAGGAAAAAGCACATAATAACCAATAGAAAGCAAAGAAATGAGAGCGACAAGCAAACCAACAAATGCTAAAGTAAGGGTGGGCTGTAAGCTCCTTTTAAGATTTATTTTAATTTACAAAAGATTTTGCAAGCACAGCACAAGCTGCCAAAAAGGGTGGCTACTAAAAAGGAGGACGTTTTAAAAGTGGATTTCATAAATCTGCATAGGTATATAATTGGAGACCCGAGGAGACAGAATTTGATGGAAGGGGAGGAAATTGGGCCAACTGCCAGAATTACCGACCTTGAATCTGGGGGACCAGGTTTAATTCCTGGCCCTGGCCCAACATCACTTGACTGAGCAAATCAAGTCATACTGTATAATGTGAACTGGCTCTCGAGTGCAGTGCTGTAATGCTGTAATGCCCATGGAGCCAAATCACTCTGTATAAACCTGCATAAACACTGTAAGAAATGCATGCTTCAGTAAGGACAAGAAGATCAATAGTAACTCAGATCATTATAGGACAGTCAACGGAAAAGCATTAGAAGTAAGGTTTTTACAAAGCGAGTAATAAAAAAAAAGGTTAACATCCCAGCAGGAGTTATGCAGGCACAAGCAGGAAATCAATTGGTCTGATTCAGGTGCAGAGAAGTAACAGTGCAGGAAGAGCAACTACAAGGTTGTAAACCATATATTTTCTTATCTTATCTAGGCATGGCTTAGTTCATATACGTGCAAATCCGAGTTGTATATCTACGCTACCGAGATTTTTTTGGGAATAGGCCTTTTAGTTTTTTTTGACATAATAGTTCATATATAGGAAAACACGTAATTTCAACGAATTCTACACGCAATTAATTATAACGGAGAAAAGTACAGAGCAGAAAAAGCTAAATAAAATCATCGACGCATCCTGTTTGGTGCTTTGAACCTTTAACACATGTCTTTAAAATTATAGTCCATAATTGTTTCACTGGCAGGTTTGACATAATACATATTTATCAGATGTTTTGATGCTCTGTTTAACAGGCCGGCAATGCTTCGAAACAGGAAAAATGTCTGGAAACTGGAGTATTCACATTTTTTTCACCAGAGATTGTGATAATGACTGAAAACCAAAAGATTGGGGCTTATTTAAAAGCCCCTTGCGCCACCGGTCCGTCACTTTTTCCCATATTAAAAGAGACGTACGATGACCTCAATATTTTCCCCCTAAATTTACGCACATATTTAAATCATGGTGAAAATGGCTGCAAACAATATTAATATTGGATGGATCTGCAAATTACGCCAGCTTTAACAGAAGTGAATTGTGTCCTGTTGTTTCTGTTGCCCTGCATATAGTTCACAGGCTCGCTGCTTCCTTCGCGTGTTGTTGGCAGAAAGGCATGAAAAACAGGTGACTTACAATATGATTTGCTAAAGAGAGGACAGAGAAGAAGGACATGTATTTGCTTGATGTACCAATATTCAGAAGTGACCAAGGCCTGGTTCAATCTTCCCCCCTTATCTTTTTCAGAAGGCGCCCGAAAGCCCACCATTTTTGGGTACACCTAAAAACAGATTGTTTCTGACGTTCCAATGTAATCCCAAACCTCCTCAATTCAGAGCCAGCTTGAAAGAATAATACATCAGTGTTTATTCCAATCACATGAGTCTACTAAATGTGTAAGTGTTGGTTCTGATTTAAAGCTTTACAAATAGGAATTAAAGTGACCAAATTATTTTTAGTGCAGAAGCGCTATATAAATTGTAAAAAAATAAATGCGTACACGAATGAATGTTTTGTAAAATTCATTTTTTTTCTACTTTCAATTTAAATGACCCATCAGCTCTCTCTGAAGTTGCTGTAACTAATGTTGTAGCGATGGTCTTTTGGAAGCAGCGAGTTAGACACTTATCTTCATCAAAATCACTCACTTGACTGGCAACTATTAGAGGTTTGTATTTACTGTAGCATGATATTGCCTCGTCACTCTTAGGGATGTCATTGACCTTAATGATTATGGTGCAATAAAAAAGGAATGACACACTGAAACTATGCACTGATTGATGACCAAAGTAATTACTAAACTACAGGGGTGGCTGGCACGTATATGCACCGGCGGGGCAGGAAGGCAACGGTGGTGGGTGGATGAATGCGTGCATGCAGGCAAGGCCAGAGGCGAATAATAAAAAATAAAGTCACTTACCTTGCCTGCAGCCCTTTCAACATCCTCCTCGGTCCTTCCTCTGTTGGCTCCGTGGACTCCAGCCTCAAGGAAATTCCACTAACCAATCCTGGCACTACTGTCACCAGCATGAGAGCAGCACCAGAATTGGATGGAGCATACTCGATGGAAGCTCATTGAGGTCATTAGGCCTGTGCTTGGTCTTCACCCAGCTGCCTAAGACAGCTGAGTGGAGAGCTGCAAAGTGCGCATGTCACTTTGGCCGGCTCAAGAGAGTCGGGAAAACTGACATGCGTTTTGGGGGGTCTATCTTGCTCCTCCAATCCTCTATGCTGCCAATCGGTAGCAGAGAAGGACACGTCCCCATTTATCCTGGCTGGAGGCTGCTGAGTGCTAAACATGAAAAATACAATGGAAATGAAATCATTTCATTGCCATTTTATTTTTCACATTTAGCATCACTGCAGGGGGGATGGGGGGTGAGCGACGTCCCCTGGCCCTCCCCAAGAAACCACAGCAGCTAAATTATACTGCAAATGTTGTGGCAAGGAAAGACAAATTTTGAAGCGTAGCAGTGCAGTCTATGGCAGTATTTGTTCCAGCTATTTTTACATTTTAACACACACTCATGCACAAAGCATCCCTAAGCTAATAGAGGATGCGTTCTTAAGAATGAACACAAATTCTTCAGCCCCCATTGAGAAACCCATTCCTCAGCTGTGAGAAATCTGGTTCCAGAGATCACAGGGTAATCAAAAGTAGCAGTAGTGAGACCAGCATCACACATGAGCAACCACTTAAAACTGTAACACACTCCGATATAAATAAATAACGGAGGTAGGAACGTAAAACAGAACCTCATAGCAAGTAATGTTAAATTAAACTAAAATAGTTTATATATAAATACAGTCAATTTGATATTAAAAATTATCTAGAAATAAAACACTTTTATTCTATTTCAACATATTTTAATGATATTTTTCGAATTTCAAAATTAATGCACCATTACTTTTTATTAAATATAAACAAAATCTTGATTGTTTCCACCACCATTAACTAATAATTATCAATTTTTTTTTTATTTTTCGTGGCTTTTTTTAATGTCATTTAAAAAACAATATTAATTTAATGTATTAAGTTTGAAATAAATACTTAATGTATTTAAAGTTAATAGTGCTGTAGCATTGTTGTATTTAAGGCCTATAATTGAAATTAATCTAAACATTATTTACATTAATAATAAACATAAAAATACTTTTTTCTCATTCTTACATGTTTAAGATACTTTTTACATGTTTTTGTACTTTACCATAGGGTGTCTACCCAGCCACAATCTCTTCCCTCCAAAATGTCAAAAAAAATGGAGCCAGAGGTCTGTCTTCCTTCCCTTTGTTCCACTTGGAACAACTACTGCGCTAGGAAACTGAGAGTTGCAGCTAACAGGTAAGGCCATTCCTACCTCACCCCTCTTGTGTTCTAAGGTCTTTGATCTACCAGTATCAGAGTAATTAAGTCACACAGCAAGTTAGCTCAAAGCATGGGCCTGATCAAGGCCCGCTGAGAGAAATATACCAAATTCTGAAATATGTGAAGGAATCCACATATGCCAAAACTGACTTGATATTTGGATTGCAGGCCTGACAATTACTATACATGGCAGTGACCCTGACCTCTGTATCCTTAGCCAACGTGGATATACGGTAAAACCCATTGTATGCATCTGTATTTAAGAGATAATACATTTCACATGTTACATTATACCCAAAATGGGATTGTGTTGTTGCTTTGGTTCTCCAAACAAATCACACTCACTTTAGTAAGGGCCCCATCTGTTACAGGGGAGTGCAGAAGCCAGACTGACTCAGACAACAGACTTCCTTGTTCAGCCAAAACACATGCACACAAATATGCATACATATTCATAACAACCTGTTCATAGCTGCTCACATAGGCTGCAAAATGGCTGATAATATTTTAAAAGATGGGGCATCTGAGATTACAGTTTAAAAAGTATGGTGGGTGAGACAGACCCTGTTGTTAGAACCCACCTCAAATAATACAATCCTCGTCGGGATGAACCACAAAAGTCACTAAACCTGTGCTTAATTCTCGGATAGCTTGGCACAAAAGCAGTCCGGCTTAATTTAGAGGCAATGTGTAAAGTACTTATGAGTGCTCAAACTGTAATAAAGTAAGAACAAAAGACAAGAAAAATACCAACCCAATTTAGGAACATAAAGGAAATTTCATACATCAAATGACACCAAAATGTCAAAAGTTCAATAGGTACAGCTGGAGATAAGAATTTTAACAATGTTAGGTAAAAATAGTGCCAGATGTACAACCCGTTTTTGCATGCGCAAACGGGTTCGCGAACCCGTTTGCGAATGCAAAAAACATATTGGGCCATGTACATAGCCTATTTAGCGAGTTGCAAATTTTTGGCGACTCGCTAAATAGGTTTTGCGATTTGCTATTTGGAAGGAGCGTTCCCTTCAAAATAGCGAGTCTCAAAACAATGTGCTAATGTTTGGTCGCAAAACACTCGCAAGTACCACCTACTTCAAGTAGGTGATAATGCATTTGCAAAGGGGAAGGGGTCCTCATGGACCCCTTTCCCTTTGCAAATGCATGCAAAATCATGCAGGGCTGGCATTCTCACTGGGCTCGCAAATTGCAAGAGGCTCATTAATATTAATGAGCCTCACAATTTGCGACCCCAGTGGGAATCGCAAAACAGTGTAAACACACTGTAGTACATTTAATTTAGCACCTTGCAATGTGTTGCAAAATGCGAGGCGCTAAATGAAAGGGTCGTACATCTGGACCATGAAGTGCTTATTGCGGGTCACAAGTTCAGTCTGACCACATTGGAGTGTGAGCTGGATAAAGGGTCAGGTTTGCCTTGCTGGAAGTTTGACCTCCTGACTTTGGTGCAGGGGCTGCTTTGCAGAGCCCTGTATCAGTGAGTTGGATCTGGTGAAGCTCTTCAGGCAAGAGATGTGCGGCTCGTCTCTGTGTCGTTCGGTATCAGAGCCAGTGAGTTTTTTGTGGGAGCTCCCTGACATGGCTCCACATTGCTTGCATCAGATCTGGGATCTTTCAGTGGGAGCTCCATAGCTGGGCAGGAGTGTGAAGACATTCTGGTGAAATCTTTAGTTAGGCAGGGAGAAATGCACTCTGAATCTAGCCAAAGATCCAGGAGCTTGAGAACAACACTTGGGGTTCTTGACTTACTTCCGCAGAGGCAAGCAGAGGGGACCAGGCCAGGCCCAGTTGGGTCTGGTCATCAGGGCAGTTGGTGAGAAAGGGCCTATGTAAGCCCTGTAGCTCAAACAGGTCAACTGATTGACTAGTGAATTCACGTCTGGGGTCCTGAGTTCAAGGCAAGCAAGTTCAGTCTTACTTCAGGTGTCAGACAGAAGGGCAGTCCTTCTTCTAATCACCAATGCCCAGGAGTGTTCTTGCTCAAGGTTGGGGGCCATGCCACTTTTATACCCAGTGCCAGCTTGTGGGTGGGGAAATGCCCCTTTGATTAACACTAAAATCAGTTCTGATCAGTTGCTACCTTTTCTCTGGGTTTGGCTCCAGTCTGGCTAGTGAAACAAAGGCAGGGACAGTTCTTCTGTGACCTCAGAGCTGGGGCACAGCTCATCCCGAGCCATCCTGTCAGGAAGACCTGCACCTCCCACACCCAGGTCCTGTGTCCACTGTCTGGGAGTAATACTTATCACACCACAAGAGAGCTATTAACAGTGAGATGGCCCTGGATACTGGCAGACAGGGACATTTACATTTCCATTACAAGGATTCCACTATCTAGTCCCAAACTGACGTTATGGATTATAACGAGTTATAATGCAACCCAGTGATTTTTTATGGGAGAGCCAGCCTTGCTGCAGTGCAAAACACCCTTGGAGAATTTTCACTACCATGAGATGTACAACTTAAGTACACATTTCCTATTTTTTAAATATTGAGCACCCTGCCCTTGGGGCATTTT
Organism: Triturus cristatus; assembly: GCF_964204655.1. Lineage (NCBI taxonomy): Eukaryota > Metazoa > Chordata > Amphibia > Caudata > Salamandridae > Triturus > Triturus cristatus. The sequence goes on from NC_140587.1 coordinate 682,947,423, forward strand.
GGGGCCTACCTTAGATGTGCATTATAACTTTTAAAAGGGAAAGTTTATTACTAACAAAACGTTTATTTTGCCAGGGTCAAAGTGATAGTAGTTTAAATCTGCACACACAGGCTGCAATGGCAGGCATGTACACATGATTTACAGTGGTACTACACTTTAATGGGTACCACAATAAGTGCTACAGTCCACTGGTCGCATTTAATTTAAAGGCCCTGAGTACCATATACAAGAGATTTATAAGTAAATTTAAATGTGGCAATGAAGTGCATGGCAATTTATCCATGTTTAAAAGGGAGAGCACAAACACTTTATCACTGTTTAGCAGGAGTGAAGTGTGCAGAGTCCTATGGTCAACAAGATTAGATTCAACTAAAGAAGGGAAAAATCTAGAGAAATACCATGCAAAAGATTGTAATGTCCACAAAAGAGAAGTGGTCTAAAATCAAAACAACTGTGACTACCCCAACAATTAATGATAATAACGCATATGAACGCACTGGAATACCACTTTATGAAGTATCCCCTCTACCTTCAGGAGAAAATCAGTTTTGGTAAATCATACACAAGTTTGTACTCAGCAAAAAAACTATGTGTGCCTCTTCTAGTCTGATCATCTAAGACATGTTTGGAAACAAGATGTTCAGTTTCATGCTTATTCTGTGTTCACTCTAAATTGCCTCTTTCCAAAAATAAAAAGACTAGTGGAACAGAGTTATATAAAAAGGGGCATATTTATCATAGGGTTGCGTCCCTTGGGCACCACACAACGGGGTACAAAGGCGGCACAATTTAACAAGCCACGCAAAGGCACCTGAGTGGCTTGATAAATCCAGAGCAACGCAACGCAGTGCAAAGCGCTGTGTTGCATTTCTCTACCTTGGGAAGGAGTTCAATGGGTGGAGCCTGGGTATTCCTGTGCATCCACCCGAGGATTCTAAAGCATTCCCAAATTTAACAATACTGGTAGATCTGGAATGCGTCAGAATGCTACACCTTCCCACAGGAGGTGTAACAAGAAGAAATATCTTTATTTTCCCTCTTTGCTGCCTCTTTCTGTGTGTGCTGCAGTCTGCAGCACACACAGAAAGAGGAAACTGCCTCAGGGGATTGCATTGGTACAGGACGGTATTTCTTCCTATAGAAAAACAATCCTACTTACAATGCAGTGTAAAGGTGCATCCATTGGCGATAGGCAGCACATTGTGCGCCAGTGCTGGGAAAAGAGAAGAATGCGCCATATTATGGTAAATATGGTGCATTCCCGACCTTTCCCAGTCTCGCAGTGCAGCAAGGTTACTTTGTGTGCTGCGCTGCGTGACGTTTTGTTAAATATGCACCTAAGGCTGTAATGTAGAAGTGTCTCTCTATGAGGCATATTATGATTCAAGACATCAGACATTAAAGAGAGATATGAGATATTTTGCATTCCTTTGAACGCTGTGTCCCTCCTTAAAACAACTGCTGATTCGAGAACAATGTGTCTTTGATTGCAAACCTATTTGCATTAATTGGGAAACAAAATATTCTCAAAATAAAGAAGTCACTATTTGCATTCTATTTGAGGTGAATTTAAACAAATAGGGTTTGTGTTTCCTACCTCAGGCAAATATTTTCCCACAGGTCTTGAAGACTTGAGTACAGTAATCAGTGGGAGAATGGTGAACAGTTTCCATTTACAAAGTGCTAGGATTATTGAGTTGTACTCTGTGGCTCTTGTTTAGTAACCTTTTATCCATTTGAGTCAGAAAATATAGTTGGTTATAATATGCAAATTATGCAGCATATATGTATGAGGTGAGTGGAGCACAGGCATAAGTACCAAATTACACCTATGCAATCATGTACCTTGAGTGGCCCTGAATATAGGTAAGTAAAGATCTGCACATGATAGATCAAATGATATCTAACGTGTGTACTTTGTATGACAATTATTGCTCTGTTGGTTCCACTTGGTCTTCACTGAAGCCCTATTGTCCATGCTTAAGAACAACCAGACAGGAAATAGAGTAATGCAATGAATCTTTCAACTGTGTCGGACAACAGTCTTTCAGTGTCTGGAAGGGATTCTTAAGTAGTGCAGCTCAGGATTGTGAGACAGAGGTTCACTGCAGTTCACCAAAATGAAATGCTACATAATTTCAGAGGGAAATGGGGCTAGATTTTTGAAATTATATAGTAACAGGTTTCCTAATAATGTCCCATGCCCTGAAACGGGATAGAAATAAGGGGCAATATCGAAAAACTGTCCTGATAATATTGAAATATTTTCTGATCTACTCATGTACAGGGCCTTCATCTTTTGTTTGATAGGTGTAAGTCAAGCTCACTGATCCAGTTCTTATAACGGGCTGAGGCAGAGATGAGTTTTTGATGTCTCTGAGATTCTGGGGTCTTTGGGGGTAAGGTTATTAGAAACAAGGCTATTCAAACTTGTGGATCACTGGTTCCAGTTTAATATGTAAACTGTTGCAGGTCCCTTGAGGCACAGAGTACCATTTAAAGTGGGGGAGAGGAAGAAGAATGCCCTAAAATGTGAACCGCTGACCTGCGTGTGGTCGTGAACCACCAACCACCGAACCATAATGCCAAACTCAGCTGCAATCATGGGAGAGGCTACATTTTTCCATGTATTCTAACAGCACAGATATTCTCACTGCACACTGAGCGGGGAAACGGGCCCAGTTCATTGCCAGTGAGACAGACGATGTGTGTGCTTTGGCATGAATTATCCAAAAGGGCATCAAGTACTCTGTCAATAGCTGGATGCAATGGACATAACTTCTTCTCTTGTTAAAAGTAAGAGGAGCTCCTTTCTGTAGATACTGTGTTGTTTAACTCTTAGACACCTGTGTCTTCCATGTGATGTTTCATTTTAAATGATCACTAATTGAAGGAAAAGAGATCCCTCCTACAACACATACAGGCAGATAGCAATATTTAAGGATGAGCACTATAGTGGCACCTGGATCTCACAACATCCCACACCAAAATAGAGGAGTAACAAATCCAAATAGAGCAGAATCAGGAGCAGAAGTACAGCTCCAGATACTAGGAAGGTGGGCCTATTTTCAGTACCGTCCGACTCTGTGCCTCTTTGGGGAATGTGAAGCATTTGGACACTTTTCAAGGTTTGCTTTTTTTAGTAAATCGGGCAATGCCCCCACATTCGTGGACCGGAAAGCCAATATTCCGCCCAGAGAACCATTCTCAAATACAGTGTAATGCAACGCAGCTCAACGGGCTGGTGTGCATTACTTTTTTTTTTACATAGCTCCAAAAAGTGGCACAAATCACCCCTTGCATGGTTTAGTAGTTATCAGTCAAGTACTTGTATTGTCTTGCGACAGCTTGCATCACACAAAGACAATGCAACTCCTTAGTAAATCATGGCCTGAACTCGCATTGCAGTGTCCTGCTGTCAGGATTACATTAAGGCAATTTTCTTAGGAGCAGAAATGAATTCCCCAGACCACTCCACCACTGCAAGAGACATAAAAAGAACTCCAGTCACTCACAATAGCAGGGGGGAAAGGGGAACTGGATAAGAAAGAGAGACAGCCTCAGAAGTCAGGTGATTCTTCTCACTGGAAAAATCCTGTTTCGTCTTTGTACTGCACAACCTGTAATGAGTTCAAGAACATTACTACATTCTAACAATCTATGACTAGCTTTTTAAAACATCTGCAATTAAGGTTTATTTGTTTTCTTTTATTTACCTGTTAACTTCTGAGGGGAAGCTTAGCTCTCTAAGAAGTTTAATTGACTCTTGTATAGATGATTCATTATATTAAGAATATTTTCATTTCTTGTTAATGAATATAATGTATTTTGAATGGGGTCATATGTATATATATATATATATATAGGTTCCAAAACAGTGGTGCCTGCTAGAGAAGCACTCGAACACAGATGAAGGTCACCAGCCTTTATTAATAGGTATAGACAAGGTTCAAACGCCAGTCAATTGTTACAGCCTTGCGTCGAGCCTGACGCGTTTCAAGACTTTCTCTTCTTCTGAGGCAAATGACGAAAGGTACGTGCTGCGGTGGTCACACATCCCCTCTGTTGTAGCATAACATACCACGCCCCTATTGGGGCTCCTCCAATGAATTTGGTGTTTTTAGCATTCTGGGAGTTGTAGTGACCGAAATATCCACCTTAGTACGGCGCACTTATGGTCAGTGACATCACTGATGACATCACTGATGACATCTCAAATGACATCACTGATGACATCACTGATGACATCATCCAGTGAATGTGTGTTTCTGTAAAGTTTAAATATTTTTCATATATATCTATGCCAAGGTGTATTGAAGAATGAGTGGCTTTACAAGTGCCTGAAGGGATTATTTAGTAGGTGCATGACTGACTGTATAAGTGAGTGATTGAACGTGTCTATATATATATAGGAATTGATGCTGGTTCATTATTGTTGAATGGAAAAAGTTCAAGTCTTAGTACATTCCTCAATTAAGGCGAAATGGAATTTCCTCTGAAGAACAAGTTATTTTACTTGAAAAAACAGATTCTTCTATTTGACTCAAAAAACTATGTCAAAATGTCAATTGATGTCAAAACAAAGAAGCAGCTAATAATCCTCATTACAATTTTGCATGCTGCTAGAAATTGAGAAAAAATTCTCTACACACGAAGTCAGAAGCCCAAGTATGAAGACAGAACAACAGCTGAATGATTTGCCGCTTAAGAAATTGGTAATACCTTGATGCGCTGGGATGAAACACTACTCACTACTCAAGAACCATTAGCGAAGACGGAACAATGGCTTGGGAGAACCGCTGAAGTGAATTCTTCAAGTTTTGCAGTCTCATCAACACAATGCTCATATGAGACTTCCAAAAGGGACATTGTTTTTTCCATTGAGGGTATTTCCTGATGATAGAATAAAATCTGAATCTAAGCACTTTCTTAGGTTTACCTAAGGTGCAAATCGATGTAATCATGACACCTGCTCTACATGGTCACACTGGAAGAAAGGCTGCGATCCATCCCCTCCCGTTAAAACTGGTCTGTGAGTTAGAGAACCACGCTCTCTGTGAATCTGCAAAGTATCCATGGACACACAGAGAGCACAGCATCATTAAATATTCTCACAGTCCAGCCACAGTCAAATTCCAGATATCTTTTTTGGGGGATCCACTCTTTCTGCATAATCTCTGCTGGCTTTTCTCAGACCGGTATGATGATCTAATGGTCATAAGGGACATGTATTCCTGGAGAATGTTAATGTTTACTCATTCTTAGAATGCCAATCTGCCCAGGCATGATCTTCAGCAGGCTGAGGTTATGCAAGTCTAGACAGAGATCTTCTAGCTTGTTCTTAGAAATGGGGGTTCTGGTTGGCTAGGATATGCACCTAAGCCAGGCAGAACCCACCACTCTAGTCAGGGCAAATCTGTTACACACCAAAGATAACCTGTGCTAACCCTCTGATAGCTTGGCGCAGAGCAGGCAGGCTTATAGAAAGAGGCAATATGTAAAGCGTTTGTGTGACAAACTTACGCAACAACACAATGAGTACACCACAAAAAGAGACTCCACACAGGAATTTATGAAAATATATCTATATTGTTAATAAAAACCAGATCAAAACGACATGAATCGTAAATAGAGTGCATACTATGCAATTACTTAGATAGTACTTGTTATCCTGTACAAGACAAGAATCAAAACCACATGCATCAGTAAATACTTAGCACGTTATGCAAACTTAGTGGAAGGCTCATAGGTTGCAAAACAACATGCATTATATAATCAGTGCAAGAGGTACAAGCGAAAAGCTCATATGGCAAAACTAGGGAAGGCTCATATGTGACAAAACAACAAGAATCATATAATAAGTACAAGAGATGCAAATTTGTTTAGAAAGACACATAAATCATGACAGATAACCATAGGCAGGAATACCTGTACTCCTACTAGGCTGGTTGGTATATTTTTGTAAGTCCTGCTGAAGGGATGATAGGCAGGCATAAAATGTAGGCCGCAGTTACTCTTGCATGCCTGCTACCCTTGATACGGTAAAAGGTAAACTCCCTATTGAACGCAGGACAAATATATCCCATTCTACTTGGGGTTTTACGGTAATCCCACAACAATCCCTAACTGGGATCGACAGCCGGACTGTCGCATTTTGGGAACTCTACTGAAACTCTACCAAAAGCCCTGGAGTCAAGGTATGAGCTTGGGGAAGGGGGAGGAACCACAACCTGTAAGTTACTGGTGCAGGAGTCCTCTCCTGGACCTCTGCAGTTCGGCACTGGCTAAATCCAGCTGCATGTCAGAGTGCAGTACAGCTACTGCCCCAAACGGGTCCTGGTGGGGTATGGTAACTCCTTCCTGGTGAGTTTTGGCCACTGTAGACAGAGCTTACGAGGACGATGGGATCCCCACAAGCATGGTCTTGTTTCTGATGCCATGGCAGGTTGTCTCTGATCTGTGCTGCTTAGCCACGAGTAGGGCACCTTAGGCTGCAGGAAGGTGGTGAGTGGGGCGATAATTTGAGAACTGCCTGGACTCTGCCTTGGATTGGCCTGGACCACGGGCCCTATGTATGGATATAAAGCCCTTCCATGTTGGGCTTAGAAGCGTGGTGGCCTCACAAGGCACTCTCCAGATCTGAGCACGAGCAGTTTAGGCACACAGCACACGGCACATCACCATGCAATCTACGACATTCGACTTGCATGCAGAGGGGAGCGCTGGCTTCTCTCTCTCCTCTTGTAGAGTATGACACTGGAGGGCACTAAGAGCTGGGGGTTGCGCTCCCGAGGGGATCAGTTAAATTCTCCATGCACTGACTGTATAAGAGTAGTATTGCCGGAGGCAGGGCCCCACGGCAAGGGATTACTGAGGTAAAGTCTTTTTCCATCCTGATACTCTGGGAAAACAGGGGGAAAGTCAATAAGCTCTTGGAGAACACTTGGGTTCACAAAGAGGGTAGCAGGCAGGCCAACACAAAAGTACAGTTGCAGAATGACAGTCCCTTCAGCAGCCCGACAGATAGCAGAACAGTACAGCAAAGCAAGTAGTCCAAATGGTGATTCCTTCAGGCAGCATGGCAGTCCTCTGGCAATGCGTAGTTTTTAGAGATAGTAGCGTCTGGTTCCCATGCAGTGTCTAAAGACATGGGGTCAGAATCCCAGTACTTAAACTCAAAATTGTCTTTGATCAAGGGGTGAATTCAAAGGAATCCTTAGAAGTGCACAACAATCCCTTTCAACCCAGCCTGGCTCTGGATAATCAATAGGGGGTAAATCAGCCCTTTGTGTGAGGGCAAGACACAACCTATACAAATGTAAAGTGTGAAACAGCTCTTCCTCTCCCAGCCCAGGAAGAATATCAGTATGCAGCTCTTCCATTGTGGTGGCTGTCTGGAAAGTATGTACCAAATGTAGCTGTCACCTAGTTCAGACGTGTACTCGATTCAGGCTGGAAAGCACTAAAAGTTATAAGGACAGTGAAATGCCCACTTTCTAAAAGTGAACAACAAAAGTATCGGAATTAGAGTGCACTCCTTCCCTTTCTTAGGAATCCTTTGTTAATGCATATTTTGACTTGTGTGCGCACCGCTTAGTGACCCGTCCCAGGTCACTCTTTCAAAATGAAAACACAAAGGCACGTAACTAATGCACCAGACTGGCGCACTGCTTTAAATGGGACCTTTTCCCTTACCAGTACATTGCATTCATCCATATTTTGTCAAAAATGTAACTTTTTAAACATCGTTTTAATCCATCTTTTGCTTGTAAATATCCAGGAAACAGCTAAATTCCATTAAGGTCTTTATTGGTCAAAAGTAGCATTTTATAAAATAGTAATGTATAATCCAACTACAAGGGTAAGCAGAATTATTCACCACTATTCTAAACATAACAAACATGGCAACGCCACTCCTTTCTGATGAGGATATACCACTTAAAAATATACAAGGAGATTCCCATGAGAGGAGTAGGCCACACAGCAGCGAAAAACGAAATAAGATGTTTGTCACTACCAGGAGATGACACACATACAGGCACATGTCCTACCTTTTACTTACACACCCTGCCCATAGGGCAACCTAGGGCCTACCTTAGGGGTGACCTATGTCTAATAAAAGAATGTACGACGTTACAACGCATACATTTACAATGCATGCCATTACATCGCATTTTCAGAAACTACCTTTACAATGCATTCCATTACATCGCATTATACCTTTACAACGCATACCATTACAATTAGGGCTCCCGGTTTTATGGTATTTATTTTTTTGCCATTTCCGTCTGTATTTATCCATATTTATTTTTGGGACATTTTATCTGTATTTATCCATATTTATTTTTCCCACAAGTAAAAGACGTCGCTGCAGCTAGTATTTTTCCACATTTATTTAAATTGACAATGCACACATAAACTTGTTTGTTATTGGTCAATACATTAATCTGAAAACTTTGCCATTCGCAGAATGTCCCAAATATAACTTATATGTTATGTTTTATCTACATGGCACAAATTCTACCATTTTCTGCTACCATTCGATTTTAGACCTTATCGCACACTGGCTTCTAGTGTTTGTCAGTTTTAGAAAGTTTTAGTCAGTGTATTGATCTTTTTTTTACGGTTATTACATGTCTTATAAATATGCTGGTTGTGGCTGTGAGTCAGGCGATACGCCTAAGATGGTTTTGAATTGATGGTGGTTTAGTCTGTGGGCGCTCTCTTATCCCCACAAACCTAGCCCTCCTCTGCACACCATTGTTAAATTTGCTCACTTTAAGCAGGCGGTGACCCGGGGGTGCTCCAAGAAAGTGCAGAGATCCCTTGGACAGATAAAGACCTGTTAATAGCAGAATACTGCCAGGTGAGGCCGGATGGCAGAGTCCGCTGCCCTTCTGAAGACGTGTCATCAAGTTACAAAGTTTTCAGAACCTCTGGTATGACTTTCATCAAGGCTGGCATTTTTGTACTTAAAGGACGAGCTGGCTCACCTTCTTCCTGGGCTCAGTGTTAGTCAGTTACGCATCTATTAACCCTTGCTGCTCCAGATAAGAGAGGCACACGTGGAGCACCGTAGAAAGATGCCTGCATTTGATTTAATACAATGAATGGAACATACCAACGGAACTGACGGTGTTTTGGCACTCTAAGGCATGCCTGTTTCAATTATATCATTTTATCAACATCGGAAGGAAGGAAGGCTGAGTTGGCCCTACAAGGAGGTAAGCGTGTGACCTTAAAGTTAGACGGAAACTTCTGTTGCATTTCCTCAATCCATGGATGTATTTTATCTTACATTTCAGATCCCCCTCTCCCCACCCCATGTCGTGTGTGTGAGCCCGGGCTGAGACAGCTTCCCCGGGCACACACACTGACAGTTTTTGTGCAGCCAGCCGCACCCGAGTACTTCACAGGTCTTTAAAAGACCATTCATTTCTTAACGAGGCTTTGTTGTTTTTCAGCCCTTCTTAGAGCCCCTGCATCTCCACTCTGCCTATGGCTCGAAGAATTACTCTGTGAGCAATCACCATACCATCCTGTTTTGCAACTCTGCTGGAGCACAGCAGTGCCGCAAAATGTGCTAGTATTTACCCGTTTTTAAATATAAATACAGACAAAGGAAAACTTGTTTTCCGTATGTATTTATATGTAAAAATCCGTTTAAACTGAAAACCAGGAGCCCTAATTACAATGCATACCATTACATCGCATTTAAGGTAAGTGTTGGATAGTATAGGGGTAATAATTACTATTATAACTCCAGTGAGTGCAACAGTAGGGTAAGTGTTGGATAGTGTAGGGGTAAAAATTACTATTCTAACTCCAGTGAGTGCAACAGTAGGGTAAGTGTTGGATAGTGTAAGGGTACTATGCGTAGTAATGGTATGCATTTTAATGACTTGCGATGTAATGCCTATGTAAAGGTAGAGCGATGTAATGACTGCGTTGTAAAGGTTGTTTCCCGTAATAAAATGGGAGTTTAAGGCTTGGCAAGTAGGTTTAAATGCCAAGTCAAAGAAGCAGTAAACTACCCACACAGGCCCTGCAGTGGCAGGCCTGAGACAGGTTTGAAATGCTACTTCTGTGTGTGACACAATTAGTGCTGTTGGCCCACTAGTAACATTAAATTTACAAGCCCTGGGTGTATGGGATACCACCTTACAAGGGAATTACAAGTAAATTAATTATGCCAAACAGGTGTAAACCAATCATACCTTGTTTAGAGGAGAGAGCACATGCATTTTAGTACTGATTAGCAATAGTAAACTGCCCAGCGTCTCAAAGTCAACAAAAAGCAGGTCAGAAAAATAGGCCGAGGAAGGCAGAAAGTTTGGGGATAACCCTGTAGAAAGGGCCAGGTTCAACACTTGGTCCCAGATGGAGGGAGATGTGCAACTCACAGCTCTGCTTGCTTGAGCCAGATCTAGCAGAGCAAATTTTTTTGAACTTGCGAAGCAGGATGACAGTGGTCCTTACTTAATCAATTAAGGAAATTAAGGAACAGTGTTGGAAATGCGATGGTGAGACTGTTGTTGGAATTTCATTTACATTAATTTCTACAAAGAAAAGATAAAGGAGATGGTTTGGTCTGAGGCTGCCTGTGTATTCCAGCTAAATAGACAGACATGTGCAAAGCAATTCCATATATGGAGCTCTTATAGTTGCCATACTAAAGGGGATGTGGTCAAGGTCATGCAGAAAGGTTGCCCTTCTAGTGAGGAACCATGGCATCCCAAGCATCAGCCCCTCAAATAGAGTTCACACGCTTATTTCTCTTACCTCATGTTCACCCTATTACTATCTGTTCTCAGTGGGAAGGAATAATCCTGTTAAGAAAGGCTACATTGATGTACACACTGACCTCCTCCTAGGGCACAATACAAATTCTGTTCATGTCCTTATAATTTGCAGCCTCCATATATTGGGGTCATGATTCCTTCACTTCTATGTCATTCTGCTTCTGCGGATTTATACTGTTTTGAGTGAATACTATTTGGAGCAATTAGTTAGTATAATTATTTAGGTTTAAACTATAAACATGGTGGTTTTTAGATGCCTGTCTACAATTGTGTTACTAGAAGAATTAAAAATTGGGTTTTTGCTCACATTTAATGGTAAGGGAGTCAGATTCATGCTGCAAAGAGTTTGGAAGATGTTTTTGCAGATGGCACACAAAGTTGGCCAAAAATCTTAATTTCAAAGTGGCTCACTAAAAGGAGCCCTCTGAAAGATTACAATCCACAGACCATGCCGTTCCAGGAGATTTCAAAGTGGAATTAAACCAGGATATTTATTTGAAAGCTGGATACTGATTGCACTAATGCAGGATGCACAGGCATTTGTAATGGATCATTTATTCAACAAGAAGCGAGTGTAAAGCCAATCTGACATCAGCGATATTGTCCATTTTTTGATCATCCCCCATTTCAGGAGGGTCCTAGAGTTTTATTCATTCAAAGTTGAGTAAAACTCCATTTAGCTATTCTAACAGAGAGAATATAATAGATGAGTGAAATGATTCCATGGTTATAACTAAAATACTCCTCATCGGAGAATGAATAAGATTGATATTTTTTCAGACTATGTACATGGAGTTTAGACTAGCCATATACAACATTTGAGACCTGTCATTTAGCAGTTGCAAAGCCTGAATTACACAATTTGAGATTGCTAAATCCCTTTATCTGATGTACTATCTCAAACTCAAATAAGTTTAAAAACCCTTGCCAAGTCACAATTTGTAAGAGGCATTCTAAGGTTGTTCCTTTCAAAGATATAATTCAATGGAGCACAACTGTAATTCTGGTTGCATACCATTGATTTGTTATTGAGTTCCAAAGTGGAGTGGTGACTAATTTGCAATGGGTAAGAGGTAAGGGTCCACTTTGGGCCCCTTCTCCTTTGGAAATCGATGTTGCAGTTTCAGAGCGAGTTTATCCGAACACTACCTGCTCTCACTAAAGCTTTCCAAAATGGAAACCTTTTTTCTTTTTAAAGCTGCCTGGGTTGCTTAAAAAACCAAAAAAGGTTTTCTGTTATAGAGAGCAATCATGGAAATGGTGGTCTTCTGTCCCTTGCAGGCCAATGTCCCTGTGATTGTAGTCAATGACAGGGGGATGCAAATTGCATCTGCCTAGTTAATAATAATTAGGCAGGGTGTTCCGTGAACCCCTGCGATTCAGTATTTGTGAGCCGACCTAGCAATACATAGGTTACTTTGGAAAAGCAGACTGCATTCATAAAATGTCATTGCTCAATTAGCATGCACATTTTGCACATGTAATCCATGTAAATTAGGCCCTATGTTCTTAGTGACAAAGGGCCAGATGTACATGTACATTGTACATTTGCAAATGGGCCGATTCGCAGAATCGGACCCTTTGCAAATGCAAAAAGGCATTTTCAAATGTACAAAAGCCCAATTGCGATTTGGTAACCTATTATAGAATTGCAATTTGGCTTTGAGATTGAGTATTAGGAAGGGGCGTGTTCAGGGCATCTCCTCCTAGTAACGATTCACAGTGGCATGTATGAATTTGCAATTTACCAGCAACATCATCTTGGTGTTAACCTATTCGCAAATGGGAAGGGGCCCACAAGGGACCCTGTGCCCTGTTTGACTGTTCCTGCGGACCACTGTCTACTCTTAAAAAATTATATGAAAACTTTTAATTTTACGTTTTGAAACACATCCTGTTTTCATTTAAGGAAAATAGACTGCATTTAAAAAAAATACTTTATTGAAAAGCAATCACAGACACGGTGGTCTGCTGGCGTCTGCAGGCCATCATCCCTGTGATTTTTGCGATTCCCAATCGTTTTTAAACTGAGACTACCTCATTAATGTAAGGTAGATCTATTTGCGACCCACTGGGAATCCCAAATTGTCAATTTGTACATGGGTGTTTGGGATTACCAAATAGCGAATCGCAAAAATGTGCTTTTTGGTAATCACAAATGATTACCTACGTACATCTGGCCAACACTGAGCTTAGGTAAAAATGCTAAAAGGCTAATCTATAAAGACTCTCCTATTTTTGACCTGTATATAAATTGCCCATTTTTCCAATAGACACACAGTAGGCGACCAAATGATTCAAGGACATGTGCCCACCCATTTTTTGCTTCAGAAAGGAATGCTTACTGGAGGTATCTTGGATTAGCTGAGAGAAGGATTGCATCTGTCTTACCAAAGTAATGTGTTTTGTTTGGTTCCTGCCAAGGTAACCTCCTACAGAGTTAGGGAAGAGGCTTTCTACTTCAGCTTCTTGGTCACTCCAAGCACTTCTCTCCTCTTGAAAGCAACCACTACTAAATATATTTTCATAGTTTTCAAAATGATGGGGAGTCCTGAATACTGAGCTATTATGATAACATTGCATATCGTTCTGGGCTTTGATTTATAACATTGCATATCAGTCAGGGTTTCGTTTTAATAAAAACTAGAGACAAAAAAACAGCTCATAGCAATAACTTTGCCACAGGCCATGTTGTGGGACATCATACACTAGTGGGTGGCAAGTTCTAATTGAGGATTGGGGATGCAAGGCAGAGACATGAGGAATTATGGAAATAATAGAAGTTAAAAGAGACTTCTAAAATGCTCATCTTGTACACTCAATGCCAAACAGACAGCTCCAAATGATCATGGGGCAGAAATAAACACATACTTAGAAAATATGACTCATTTATGCCTAGAATACCTCTGCATGTATCACCCATACATTAACCCTTGCCCACTTACAATATTTTGTGAACTCATCAATGGATAATGGTTTTAGTAGTCAGTGGAGAGTGACTGGCTACAGCAGGCAGGTTCTGCTGGTTCTCAGTGTTTATTGGTGCTCGGCTCTGTTCCCCTTGATGTAGTAAAATAGGGGGTACATCTCTCAGGGCTTTCTCTTGTTGCACTGAGGTTTCTGCATGCAAATCTCAGAGGTATTTTTAAAGAAGTAAAGAATGAGTCGCAAACCAAAATCAGAGGAGTGGAAAAGAGAGGAGGTCTGTTGGGGAGCTTGAAATTTGGATAATAGCTTACTAAAGAGATAGAGGTGCAGGTGTGACCCAGAAGTAGCAGAGGCTATGAGACACATTGGGGACGATTACGATGCTGGTCAGAGTTTCTCCGGACCAACACCGTCTCGGACTCGGGACCGACTGACCTCAGGTCGGTGATTCCGACCGCCTGATTACGATGTGACCAAACTCTGTTTGGTCGCATACTCAGTTTTCTCTGTGGGAGCTTTTGTCACTGCCGTAAACTGGCCATAATACAGGCTCCTATAGAGAAATTGGTGTGTGTAAAACCCTGCACGGTGCAGGGAATTACAGGGGGATACCCTAATTACCCCCTTAACTACCAACCGTAGGCCGTGGAAGGCAAGGGTGCACTGCTAGGGGCCCCTAAAGCCACTGTCTGACAGCCTTTCCATGTCAGAAAATCCGGCGCAGAAAGTTTGTGGGAAACCGACATCCTAATCCCGAGGGCAGAAACGCTGTCCGTTGAGGATTGCGTGCGGTTCCGACTGGCTGGAAGACTCCAAGAGCTGAGTGGAACCGAGTCAGAATGACCGGACGGTTTATGTTCCAACCGCAGGCATCATCTTCAGGCAGTCGGAAGGCAATTCAAAGCCTCTGACCACAGCCGGAAAGCTTCCGACTGGTGGTCCGAATCTTTATGACCGACATTGTAATCGGCCCTATTATGTCCTCAGATAACCTCGTAGAAATCTTTTAATCTTTGAACAGTTAGTCCTAGGGATAACATATATTGGATAAGCGCTGAGCACTGTATGGCTTTAAAGGCTTTGCCATCAAGATAATAACCAACATAAACTGACACTTGTGTTCTCATGTACAACCTGCACAAAGTGAATACACTATTTCCATTATGTACAAAGTTAATACTGGTAATGTTAAAAGCTTCATAGTAGCACACATACTATATTAAGCACCATTTGAAGTTACCAAAGATTCAGGTAAATAGAAAGCCTCCATTGCTGAGAGAGTGAGACCCATCTCCTATTAAAACAATAGTGCACCTACTTTTAACAAAATGGGGAAGGTTCCAGGTGCCATGATACAAACTGATTGTGGCCCAGTAAAGCTAATGTACAAGGTGAGAACATATTTCCACTAACATTAAGGAAATAGTAGAATGACTCTCCAGAAAGGAGATGCTGTACCTTCCAATTGTTATGCATTTATAGCACTAAATGAAGCAGATCAGCTCCTATGTTGCAGCCACAATTTATAGGTCGCAACTCGGTGACAATTATCGGTGAAAGGTCACTGTTCACTACAGGCATGACTGACATGCTCAGATTGGATTTAGGGCCAGATTTATCATGGTTTTGCATCGCCCTTGCACAAGGGGGTGCTGGAGCGCCGGAAAACCTAAGTCAGATGTATCCAGCCATGCAGAGCCACTTTGCGTGTCCATGCATGGCTTGATAAATCTGTACTAATGCAAGGCAACACAAATCGCTGCCTTTTGTTACTCCTCTCTTCCAGACAGGAGTTCCACAAGTGGAGAGTGGGTGTTCCCATGCAACTACCCATAGATTTTGGCGCATTCCCAGGTTTACTATTAGTGGTGGAGCTGTCAATGCATCAAAATGCTACACCTTTCCAGGTGAGGCTTCAGGAAGGAAAATATCTTTAGGTCTCCTCGTTTTTTCCTCCTTCTATACGTGCTGCATTCTTCAGCACACATAGAAAGGGAAAATTGCCTCTGAGGATTGTTTTTGTGCAGGAAGGTGTCCCTTCCTGCACAGAAACATTCCTGCCTACAACACAGACACCCTTGCACCATGGCAAGGGTACTTGCATTGGCGCTGGGCTACTAATTGTGCACCAGTGCAGGCAGAGGACAGGAATGTGCCATATCTTGATGGATGTGGCACATTCCTGCCCTCCCTCTTTCACGCAGCACAGCGCAGGGAGGTGTCTGGCTGCGCTGCATGAAAGTTTGATAAATATGGCCCTTAGTGTTTAAACCTATCGTCTTAGAATTGTCCTCTCTTGTTCTGCTCCCTCTCTTTTAATGGGAACTTCCTTTGAAAGGGATTCACAGAAGTCTTTCTAAATTGAATATAGACATGTTGCATATTTTCAGATCCTCAGGGAGAGCCTTTCTATTATGCTTCCTGCACCACAGGACAACATTGAGCAGAAGCTGCAAATTCAACCCTTTCAATGATTAAGAGAAACAGCAAAGGGCAGTGCAGCCGCTGCTTCCACCAAGTTTAAACACACTAAAGCACATTTTACTCAAAAATTGAGAATCTAGAACTTAGTAAAAGAAATCTGTGATTCTGCAGCACTATAAGTTTCAATTTGCCCAAATAAATGTTAATCAATATACTAAACTAGGAATACTAAATGCTGTGCAAGCCTGAAAGAATTTTAACTTATGACTGTCATGTTTCCCAGACATCCCATTGGTGGCTGCTCTTCTCGGAGCTGCTATCAATGTGTAGGAGGGATTTAAAATACGTTTGAGGCAACCCACTTTAAAAAAGTTCCAACTATTTTATATTTCACCCCATGTGGCCTTTTTTGGAGCCAGGAGGAAAACCAAGAATAAGGAATAGTTTTGCAAAAAGAAATTATCTTTCTTTCTGCTTAAGTGTATTTTGATTGCTTGCTTTGCTTCAGTACCACTGTACTCACAGCTACGTCAGATGGAGCCAGGAACACAATTGAGATTGAAGCCAGGAGCTCATCCGGTTGGAGGCAGAAATGGATTGCTTCTAGCACTCTGCCAAATGCTA
The DNA here is from genome assembly GCF_964204655.1 of Triturus cristatus. Taxonomy (NCBI): domain Eukaryota; kingdom Metazoa; phylum Chordata; class Amphibia; order Caudata; family Salamandridae; genus Triturus; species Triturus cristatus. The sequence goes on from NC_140587.1 coordinate 682,964,201, forward strand.
AAAAGCAACATTTGCTTTTCTCTAATTAGAAGCTTTGGGACATCTCCTCTTTGCCAAATCACACAACTGTGTTTCATATCAGTGGTATGGGAATTTTCATGAACTTTTCACTGTGTTTGGAGAGTTATAATACTTGAACTAAAATGTGGTTCGCATATATTTCTGAGGGGACAAACATTATTATTACAGTTATTATTATTATTATTATTATTATTATTATTATTATTATTATTATTATTATTATTATTATTATCATTATTATTGTTGTTGTTCTTATTATATTGTTAGCATCAGATTGATTTCTAAAAAGGTCCCGCTTTTAGGAGTCCAGCACATAGCAGAGCAACTGTTGCCTGAGATACCCAAATTAACAAGAAAACACTTGCTCTAGTTTCAAAGTCACCTGTTATCAGATGAACATAATGCAGCTGGCCTCTGTCCAGCCCTAGTGCTTCCTGTGATGGAAACACCAGATATGGAACAGCCTCAAACACACCTGGAAGATTGCAGCAGTGAATCACATGTGGCTGGAGGTTGTAATGCCTAAGAAGCGAGTCAGACGCACACACTCATAAACACCAACAGAGGCTCAACAGAGGGCCTGCTTTTTTTGGCCCAAGGATGTGATACCAGAGCAACCGATCAGTTGCGTTCATCCAATAAAGCCCAAACAATCCCTAGTAGTAAGCAACACCCTAGATTACACACACACACAACTCACCCACCCACCTGGACCACCTCAGAATGTGACCTCCAGTTGGTATTTATGGCCCCTTCTATCAGGCTGGGATCAAGCACCTAAGACGTAATTCATTGCCTACTGTACCAGTTTTTTCTGCCCAAAGGGGATGAGCTTATCTTTACTGCACCCACTGTACAGTATAAAGCACGCCATGTACATGATGCACGTTCAATTTCAGCACGCAGCTGTAAGAGATGTGGCTGCTATCCCGGCCCTTACTGTTTAATTAAACTTAAACTGTCCATGATTGCCAAGCCTCGCTCTACTCCTTTTCGATAGCCAGAAGTGGCCTACAACATTATGACAACAACACTAATAGTAATATTAATATTTATAGTAATAATACTAACACTACAAAAATGAACCATAATATTGTTATTATTATGACATCATCTTGTATATGGGATGGAAATTATATGTTTGGTCCTGAATCTGCACTTCCCATAACAAAGTCAGACGTTCTTTTCAATCTTTAACTGCAAGGGTAAGTTACAAATATTGCAATTGATGCATCTTAAAAACAGATCATGTTCACCCCGTTTTTAGAAGGTGCATGTTCTACTTATAAATAGAGATTGTTTCGGCATGTCCTTGTCATTTCCCAGGTGCAGCCTGACATGTGACCTCCAGCTCTTGAAATACAGAGTCGCTGTGATGGTGAACAGCTTGTGGATGCCAGCTGTTGAGCATCCATTCTCTCACAAGGCCCTGCTAATGCAGCCCTAGAACATGGCATTCTCAAAGGTGACCTTCAGGCGAGAGCCTGCCTTGAGTTTATCTCCAGGAACGAAAAGAGCACATGGATATCGAAGTCATCTGCAGTTTAGAAGGTCTGCAAGGGACAAAAGGTGACCCTGAAAAAGAGAGGAGCTGAGAATTGAGTGCATTAGAAAGGAGCCAGCAACAAAGACTGACAGGGGTGACAAACAGTATCCTCAGAGCGCCTTGAGAGGCTAGCAGCGTGCACACAATGTTCTTTGGTTTTATTTACGGCAGCCTGCTGTAGCGTTTCTGCGAGCTATAAAACGATAATACACACTTTTCGTTTAATTATTGATTTTATCAGTGTAGGCACTGTTTCCGTTGGTGGAAAATATAAGGAAAGGTGAGCTTCATTCTGGCTGCTATAATGTGTCGAATTCATTTTAAATAAACTTTATTAAAAGAAACACTAAACCCGCGAAAGTGAGGCTGGTATTCCGGACAGTGAGGCTGATTTTGGTATGCCTTTGCGTTACCCATGGCGCTCTTTCATAGTCTGTTGTTTGCCAGGCATGCGCGCTGCAGCAAAATCCTCTCTAGCAACAGGACGGAGATCTGGGTTTGTAAGCTCATTTGTCTATAGACGTTTTGTGAACCTTCTTTTTTTTTTTTTTTTGAATCAGGTTTATATAGCGCGAACTCGACCCGAAGGTATTGGAGCGCTTTGCATGAGCACCAGTTGCGTTACACAAGGACACAGTAAGGATACTTACTTTGGGTAAGTATGAAGCATGTTCGTCGTATTTAATTAATCAACAAACCTATGTTTGACATGCCAGTATAACCGTGTCTACATTTTGAACCACTTTGTGGCAACTACACTGCTTTTAAATTTCTTTCTTCAGTTTTATTACTAAGAACATTACACATTCGCATATTTAAGGGAACGAAGTTAGGAGAACATTAAGAAATGATTTTTTAAAAACTATTTTTTCACACACTAATTTTGAAACTCATCACCAGTCTTTCCAAACTGAAAGTTTTTCTGTAAACTGTGTTATCTTTAAATCTTAGAAGGGTTCGTGTGATTTTCTGGGAGTTTTGAGAGCGTAAATACAATATTTCCCATTGTTTACATGAAAGAAAGGACATATTCAATAAATACGTATAACTTTCATCAAATTTAACAAATACTCGCATTTAAAAACTTGCCGTGCTTTGAACGAGAATAAAACAATTGTGTCTGCTGTGCACAAGTAAATATTGCTCTTTGTTTATAAAAAGAAGCTAAATAGAAAACCACCTGGGGACCTTGTAGCGAAGTATCAAATTCATCAAATGATAAGACACTTCAATGGCTCCAACCGTTAGACAGGAAGGAGTCATCAGAAAAGCCCTGCATGTAGATCCAATTCACACTTTTTGTTGGCCAAGCCTGTGGGTGACAGCTCAGCTGAGTGTAGTTATCCCTTCTGGCAACCACTGACACAAGCCACCCGCCATGCCTGTAAGTGACTGGCAGTGATTCTGTTCAATCACCTTATAGCAGACGATCCGCACCAATTCATGTCAATTGTACTTTGCCTGTTTGATCTACAGCTTATTTTGGCTACAGTTGTGTTCCTCTGAGGGACACTGAACCTAGTGACCCATTATATTCCCTATGCTAATACTATAATACCAGTTCAAGTAACCTAATATGCAGTTCTCTGACCGACACTGGTTCTGAGCATCCATACTACCCCATTCTGATTAACCCCAGGCAGAGACCTCCGCTCCGCCCGCGGAGTGTGCGGAGATTTGCCTTCTCCGCGTTCCGCAGAGAAGGCAAATCTCCGCACACTCCGCAGCGGAGCGGTGTTGGCCAGCCCCTGCCTCCACCCCCCAATTATAAAAAGTAATTAAACATGATTAAAAAATAGATTAAAAACCACTTACCTGGGATGCGGCGTCCCCGGGCTGCCCTCCTCCTCTTCTTTGCCCTATCAGTACTCCTTGTGAAAACTGCATATACGCGCGCGCATGCACATTTCTCACAAGACAGCAGAGCGGAGTTTGTTTTCAACTCCATGGACCTCCGCGAAGCCCCGCTACGGACACTATGCCTGGGGTTAATTGTGATGACGCTAGAAAGATATTTTTACAGGTGGCAAGTCTGCACTTTTGACCACACCGTAGGCAGCCTGTGAGGGGTAATTCAGCAGCATCATAAGAGCTGCCTCTGAGGGTAAAAGGTGCAACAATCTAGCACTAGGCGAGTGCTCCCTCTGACCAGTTAGTCCTAAATTTGCATATCAGATTATCTCAAATCCCTTCTCAGTAGTAAAACATGTGGATTCATTGTTCCCTTCACACTTACACTACATAGACCCAGACCGACCCACTGTGCTGGCCAGGGTTTAAACACAGGTACTCAGTGACACAGTTCACAAAGACTTTCAAGAACAGCCACAGAAGAATACATGGACAGGCACTGGCCAATCGGCATAGCCATTCACCCACCTTCCCACCTCTGAGCTAAAGATTCCTTTGTGTCAACCAGACAACTCATCTCCTCACCCACTGACCCATATATCAATCACTTAATGATTTTGCCAATCTTCTACTTCTGAATCTCTTGCTCAAACACTGGCTTTGCCTGTCCTGTCACTAATCCTAAATGGCTGATCCATAAATCCCAATTCAGAGGCAGTAACCCTTTGTTGATATACACTGAATACTTCTTTGTAGCCATACTCTTCCTCTTTCCAGTTAATATCTCCTCCTGACCAGGCTTTAGATCTCTCTTCACATTGTTCATCTGCTGCTATCTCTTTCCCCATCTTTATTTTATGCACTGAGTCTTGTCACTTCCTATGTACAATCCTATCCAATTAATGAATCCCATGACCAGTAAATTACTCCCTCGTAGAGTAACATACTCTGTGTGCCTTTCAATTGATTTCTCGCTCTTATTCAACATATTTGTTCACCCAGTCACAATGACTACCACTTTGGAACCACTGATTACCCCAATACCGACCTTCTCCCTGCCTCTCCAATCCCCCACTGAACCACAATTGGTAAGTCACTTTCCTTCTCCCACCACCACGAAGACACCAGAGTCCAGTTATTGATTCCTTTTTTTTATAGTTTGATACCCCTCGACCAGCTACTCTCTAATACAAAACTAAAGCAGTAACGCCTCTACAGTGCTAAAAATGGATGACTAATGTGAGAACAATCCAGACCACGAATCTTGTTTCGATCCCCAACATTTGAGGTATGACCGAACCAAAACATGGTTTTGCTGTCTTTATCCTGGGCTCACTTTTATTGCATTCTGAGGGCCATCATAATCAACCGGGACAAACCACACCTATCTATGAGTGGGTCACTTTCTTTTTATTAATGTACCCCCATGGCATGATCAATATGCATCATCACCTGTCTTACCGGACCAATGACTTGTGGCAACTACTGCTACCCTAAGCAGGTTTGCTGCCTGCTTCCAGTCTGATCCTTGTATATTTTTCCACAGCTGCCATTAAATTGTGAATATTACTACTTCATTGGTGCGCCTATAACTAACTAAAAGGAGAGGAGCAAAGCAGGCCATGCTAGCTACTAAGTGATCATGCCTATATTCCCCTGTTCAGCAGCAGCTGCATCTTTGTCATATAGAATGGTATATTCTGTTCAATAGCATATCTCAAAACAAATTCACCCAATGTGTCTATCAGTACACTCCTTCGTTCACCTTCCACCTGCCATCCCACGTCCCCATTGTTCTAGACGCTCTCATTCTTTTTATTCAGAGGTCTGACCATCAATCGTTCTACTCACTCCATAGTCCACTAACAAAGAAGACAACTGTCACAGACATACACACACTCACAGACTGTGACAGAGGCCAATAGCACCACAGTCCCCTCCTACTTGAATGAGATGGGTTCCTTGTCCTGCTCCACAAACTGTTATACATGTCATATAAATTACCTAATATGGGCTGTTCTCTTTGATTTCACCTGCAATGTGCCCCTGGAACCTGCCCTGCTCCCCTTTGAAAGAGCAGACTCTGCTCCTCTGATTTTGGTTTGGGCCTCAGTTTTTTACTCCTTTGAAACACTGTTGATGTGTGTATGCAGAAACCTCAGTGCAACAAAATAAAACTTCATATTTGGAACTAGGTAAGCCTATAGTAAGCTCCCTCAAATAAAAAAAACATACATGCTGTTATCCTGGTCAGTGGATACAGTTACCTGAAAACATAACAGATGACAAAGTAACATTTTGATAGCTGCAAAAATCAATAAGCTAATCAAAAGACTATAACAAATGAGCCTATACAATGCACACCATAAAAGAACACATGCAACCCACCTTCAAGACAATTTCAAACTATTTATCTGGAATATGTTTGATCAATGTCACTGAGAAAGAACAGTTTATATATATGTTGGGTAGAAGCAAAATAGAAAATATTGATGCTATGTTTAGGTTTTTAAATTGGCCCTATATAGTTCACTGTGGGGTCTCTGATATCCACTGTGTGGTTCTGTAGGGGAGATTGGGCCATTCGACTCATTACTATACATGGGGGGGATGTTAGTTTAAATGACAGGGCAAATTTGACCAGTCATGAATATTTTTATCTCCTTGGACGTTCCCTTAACTTTATGCTTTTCGGATTGCACCAATTTTCTACTTCTCCCGTGGTTGAGACCTGCTGATCGGGTCTCATGCTGCTGTGGTAAGTTTATTTCCTATGTCTGTTCTCTCTGTATTAAAACCCTGATATTTTTTTTACTATCTTGTCTTGATAACAAGCTGCAAGGCAGACCATGGCAGGTTTCAAATATTCATATTAAATATATTATTAGTTCTCTAAAGCAATACTGGATCACTCATGTACATACGCCTAGATTATGTAGGTGGTCAGTTAGATAAATGTACTTATATTTATGTAACATACCTCATATGGTCGATGATGTTAGGTTATAGGGCAACAACCCTTTTGCTGCCCGCTTTTGACAGACAAAAGTAGAACATGACATCACACCCTCATTATGTTCCGGTGGGGACTAGCAACAACGAAAATAACTCATTTATAGTATCATATCAAGTTTTCTATTTAAAATAAATGAAATATTTTTGCATTTTGGCTCAAGCGTGAATTCATGAAGTGATTACATGTGACAGAGGAGACAGAAATCTAATTACTACATGACATTGACCTGACATACCATTTACCTACTTCCAGTCTGGAAAGGGGCTGCCTCTCTCTCGTGTGGGTGTGAATAGGCTTATAGACAAGTTTGACAACTCACTCCTTTACGAGTCATCCAAGTGATAATTCTCAGTTTATTTGTGTGCGCAAGGATATCACCTTCTGATCGATGGGGTGAATCAACGTAGGAGAGGCGTCCCCTACTCGCACTACTCACTGTTTGTCCCAAATGGGGATCTGTATTGCAAATGACCCTTTGTTGTCCCTCATTGTGATTGTAATAGCAAACGCCTTCGTATCTTGATGTTATGACCATATAAATTAGTGATGTACGTGAAAATCACACCCTCAACCATGGCAGGGATAAAAGTTCAAATGTGGTCCCTCAAGTCGTCAAAAACATGAATACATTCGTAAAAAGTAAAATAAAAATGACCTAAAATAACACAAAATGCATAAATCGTGCGTGCACGTTTCAAACGTAATTCTATAAACGATAAATTAAAGTAAAAAAAAAAGTCCGGAATACAAGTAGCCCATCTCGATGGAAAGGGGAGTGAGCAATGTTATTTATATAGGCTCAGGCTGCACAGTAGTAACGCTGAGCGTTAATGAAAGGAACAGGTGTGAGACTAAATCCAACGTAACACCTCTCAGTAAAAAGATGCATAAGCGTTCAGCCATGCAAATCAAACTGCCGAATACCACAGTAACAGAAATGCCCAAAAATAACTGTGTGTTCTACAGGTCTCAAGCTGGCGCAGACAAGGCGCGCAGGCATTACCTGATGCAAAGTAACATGTGGATGTTGCAGTCAGCGCTCTAGCAGTTCCCGCTAGAGCGCTCTTGTCATGCATGACGTGCGTACGCCACGACGGTGGCGTACGCGTATTCTATAAATAAACGGGGCGTGCCGAGATCGGGCATTCGCGCACCAACCACGAATCTGAGTGTGTGGTCTCAGTGATTACGCGCCGCTAGCGCTAGGCCCGCGCTGCGCCACCAGTCTAACAGTGGCGACGAGGCGGTCGAACCCGCTGTGTGCACCCTCCACAGCGCCCCTGCTGAGCGCATCGCGGAGGACCCGCGATCGCGTGCCTACGGCCCTCGAGCTTGTCCTGCTCCGGCGATCATCGCGCTACGGGCCTAAACTGAACGGTGAGCACGTGTGCACCACCCATATGACCACGCACCTGGGCGGACGAAGATCCCTGCCCTCTGACCCTGTCCTGAGCCTGTTCCTGCCTTTGCTGTTGGCACAGCCCACGTGCCACCCACTGCCTGCAGCCCCGGCTGTGCTGCTGTGAAGCCCTGAGCCTGCTTCTGCCATTGCTGTTGGCGAAGCCCACGTGCTGCCCACTGCCTGTAACCCCGGCTGTGCTGCTGTGAGGCCCTTTGCTGTGCACCAGCTACCCAGAGCTTTCCCCGCTGCAAGACCATGGCAGATGACAACGCGCCGCCTCCTGCCCACCCGTTCCACCCACCCACAGGTGTCCTGCCTCCGTTTAGTGAGTCGGCTGACCTGGCGACCGCCGCACCGCGCTGGCACACATGGATTGGGCGTCTGAACAACTATTTCATCGGCTCCCGGGAAACGGATGGCGCGGTCACTCCTTCTTCACTACGCAGGGGAGGAGGTTTACCTGTTATTCAAGCATCTCCCGAACACTGGTGGGGCAGACGACTATGATGCAGCTGTGACGGCCCTGAACACACATTTCGACCCCCAGACGAACCCGGACTTCGAAATGTTCAAAATGTGCCAGGCCAAGCAAAAGGAGGGGGAGTCAGTTGACGCATTTCATGCACGGCTGAGGGTGCTGGCGGACACCCACCTGGTCGGCGACCGCGCAAAGGAGGAGATCAGGGCACAGTTAATCTACGGCATCCGCAGTAAGAAATTGCGGACCCTCATCCTCCGCCAACAAAACATTCCCAGGGCCGACATCCTAGTGCTAGCCCTTTCCCACGACCTGTCCGACGCACGGGCAGAAGAGATGGAACAAGCACTTACGCGAGGCCCAGGGCCAAGCGTGACTGTCAAGACGGAGCGCGCAGACGCAGTGCGGACGCACGAGAAGAAACGCAGACCAGCAGCCAGGCAGTCGACCCCGACGCAGTGCGACTACTGCGGGTAGGAAGAACACCAAGGGAAAACCTGCCCAGCAAAAGGGAAGACGTGCACGAACTGTGGGACGCTGAACCACTTCTCCTCCGTCTGCAGGAAGCGCGCCACCAGGAAGGATGCTCGAGGGAAGAGGCCCGCAAGAGGCATGGTGAGGCAACTATCCCACCTGTCCCTCTCTTCCAAGGCCGACACAGGGCAGCGGCACGCACAAGCCCTACAGGAAGACAACTCGGAGTCCGATGACGACGAAGAAACGTACGTGATCTCGTTCACCAGGGCGCTGAAAAGCACGAGACGTCCCCAGCCTCGGTGTGACATCATGGTCGCGGGATCAAAGGTGAACGCCGTGATCGACACAGGGGCGTCTGTCACCGTCATGGGAGTGCAGCAGTACAACCGCCTTCGGCCCAAGCCAGAGCTCAGAACCTCGAAGGCCCGGATCTATGCCTACGGCAGCGATGTACCTTTGCCCCTCCTGGGGAAGATGACAGTGCCGGTGGGGACGGAGGATGCGGAGATCACCATTGAAGTGCACATAATCAACCAAGAGGTCGAAACCCTCCTGAGTGGGCATGCCGCTGAGGACCTGGGGCTCCTGGTGTTCCTCCGGAAAGTTCAGGACACGCAAACGGCCGACCTTCTGGATCAGTTCCCCGAACTGTTCGCTGGCCTGGGGAAAATCAAACGTCCACCGGTCAAACTCCACATCGACCGCTCTGTCGCACCCACGGCCCTGAAGCACAGGCGAATCCCGTTCTGTCTACGACCTCTGGTAGAGGAAGAACTCCGCAAACTTGAGGAACAAGGGGTCATAGAGACAGTCACCGGACCCACCCCGTGGGTGTCCCCGATTGTAATCGCGGAGAAACCTCGCCAACCAGGCAAGATCCGGGTGTGCATCGACATGAGACTCCCCAACAAAGCCATCAAACGGGAGAGGCACATCACACCCACCATGGATGACATCATCGCGGACCTGAATGGCGCGCGGTGGTTCTCCAAACTGGACCTCAACGCAGGGTATCACCAGTTAACATTAGCCAAGGAGAGCAGGTATATTACCACTTTCAGCACGCACCTAGGGCTGAGATGATACCGGCGACTCAACTTCGGAATATCCTCGGCAGCGGAAATATTCCAGAACACTATCAGAGACATTCTACAAGGCCTGCCTGGGGTCATGAATGTGAGCGACGATATCCTGATTCACTCTACGACCGTAGACGAACACTATCGGCGGGTCAGAGCCACACTGACACGCCTCAGAGAATACGGAGTCACTCTCCACAAAGACAAATGCCAGCTATTCCAGCAGCGGATAGAGTTTTTTGGATACACGTTCACAAACGATGGCATTCAAGTGGACCCGCGCAAGTCACAAGCCATCAAGGACGCTCCTGCGCCCACGTCTGCCGCGGAGGTGCGCAGTTTCCTGGGGATGGCCACATACTGTGGAAGGTTCATTCCGAACCTAGCTACGATTGCAGAGCCGCTCACGAAGAAGGACGCCCCATGGAAATGGGGACCCCAAGAAGACTCGGCGTTCCAGTCCGTCAAAACGGCGCTCCTCGACCAGGCCACGTTGGTATACTTCGACCCAGAAAAGAAGACAGAGCTGATAGTTGATGCCAGCCCAGTAGGACTTGGTGCAGTCCTCACCCAAGAGCAAGAACCAGGCCGGTGGGCCACCCTGGCTTACGCAAGCAAGGCCCTCACAGCGACCGAACGGAGATATTCCCAGATTGAGCGAGAGGCACTGGCTATACGATGGGGCTGTCGACACTTCCACCTGTATGTCTGTGGACACCCGTTCACGGTCGTGACAGACCATCAACCGCTGGTACCCCTGTTCAGAGGAACAGCTCCGCACCCCCCGCCACGGATAGAACGGTGGGCCATCGGGCTGCAACAGTACCACATGGATGTAACGTACCGGCCTGGAGCCAAGAACCCCGCCGATTTCCTGTCCAGGCACCCAGGCCCTTGCGAGCACATCCCGGAAGGGACAACCGAGGAAGAGGACGCTGAAGCGCACCTCGATTTCGTCGCGGCCCTAACGTGCCCACAAGTGCTGACAATACAAGAGATAATGCAGGCGGCGGAACAGGACCCCGTGATGGCCAGAACCAAAGAAGCCCTCCTGCAAGGTTCGTGGGCTAATTTCCTACGGTCCGCCAACACGTGGACACCGGAAGAAAGAGCAGATCTGCAGCAGATCTGGAGAGTACGCAACGAGCTCAGTATCACCAGAGACGGGATAGTCCTACGGGGGACCAGGATTGTCGTGTCAACAACCTTGCGACGCCAAGCCACCCTTCTGGCCCACAATGGACACCAAGGGACCGAGAAGATGAAAGCCAGGATGAGGGAGAAGGTGTGGTTCCCAGGACTAGATGCCCTGGTGGGCGAGGTCGTAAAGAGCTGTCCAGCGTGCCAAATGACCAGCGGACCGGAGCGTCCGGCCCCCATCACAACCGAAGAACCCGGAAGACATCCCTGGGATAAAGTCAGCATTGACTTTGGGACCCTCCCTGATGGCCGAGTCACGCTGGTAGTGATGGACAATTTCTCCAAATATCCACTGGTAGAGGCGCTACCGTCCACCGCGTTCACATTCGTAGGGCCAGCGCTGGAGAAGATATTTCACATGTTCGGACGCCCATCGGAAATAAAAAGTGACAATGGGCCGCCGTTCCAAGGCCACGAGTTTAAGGAGTTCCTCGCCACCCAAGGGATACGGCACCGGCGGATCACCCCACAGTGGCCTCAAGCCAATGGCGAGGTCGAACGCTTTATGAGGACACTGAACAAAACCCTCCGAATTGCCAGCACCGAACAGCTGGACCCTGAGCGAGAAATTCAGCGTTTCCTTGGAGAGTACCGAAGTACACTCCACTGCTCCACCAAACAAACTCCCTGGGCACTCATGCTGAAGGGGACCCGCCGGGATAGTCTACCCACGGCTCCCGGATGGGCTCCTCCACCGTTTGATGCAGACCGAGCCGGGGGACAATGTCCTCATCAAAGACCGACGACCGGGGAGCAAATTCAAGCCACGATATGAACCGGGAAGCTGGACGGTAGAACGACGCCAGGGGACAATGGTCACAGTTCGCCGGGGCAAGGAGTCAGCCACCCGAAACATCTCGTGGTTCAAACGCATTCCCACCGCCACAAGACACCGGCCAGAGTCGGAAGACGAGGAGGATGTCCGGGGCCCCGTGAGAGAGCAGTCACTGCCGCCCGACCAGCCTGAGGAGACGGTAGCCCGGGGCGGGCCCAGCTCCGAAGCTGAGGAAACGGCGCGGGATGACCAGGCGGTCACCAACACCCGAGCGACGGCCAGATATGAACTGCGACGAAACCCCCCGCCAAGCAGCCGCCTCAAAGACTTTGCCTGTCAAGTAAGTGACTGAAAAGGGGACTTCTGATCCATGGCTCAGTTGGCCAAAGTTGGATAGGGATGTTGCAGTCAGCGCTCTAGCAGTTCCCGCTAGAGCGCTCTTGTCATGCATGACGTGCGTACGCCACGACGGTGGCGTACGCGTATTCTATAAATAAACGGGGCGTGCCGAGATCGGGCATTCGCGCACCAACCACGAATCTGAGTGTGTGGTCTCAGTGATTGCGCGCAGCTAGCGCTAGGCCCGCGCTGCGCCACCAGTCTAACAAGTGATACAAAAGAACTCCCAGAAACATGTTTTCGCAACTTTCACCACTTGTGTGATGTGCAGGAGAACATAATTAATCTTGAAACCTAAATTTCGTACTTATTTGGCAAGTGTGGGACATGGACCAATTTCATGTGGCTATCCTAAGTGCATCCTACTTGGAAGTCTGCCATAGTTTATAGGATCTCTATTTTTGATGGGTTATCTTTAAGAAACGTTTTAAACTTCTTCCTTCTACCATAATGGAGATAGACTTTCAAATCAAATCCTGCTGTGGCATTATTTGCTTTAATAAACTTGAATCTAAAAATTAACTGGCTAGAAGATGACATCCATTGGTGATGAATGTATTTGATTGATTTTTGAGCATCTCAAAATGGATAGAGTGCTACAGACTTAAGGCCTGATTCACGAAGGTAAACGTACACTTTTATGTAAATTTACTATTTTTTTGGTATTCAAGAAATGCAAGTTTAATTTTACTAATAGTAATATGATGACTGTGGAGACTCAGTGGATAAAAAGAAAGGAACAATTAGAGAGAACATACTCATACTTACCAGATCACTTTTAAAGCAACAGAAATGATTCATCCACAAGCTCAAATCATCCGCGGGGAAGATTTAATAGCCAAAAGATATTTGTGACAGTCTCAGAAACTTATGAAGACTCAGGGGACAGCAGTGACTTATGGAAATGGCCTAGCTCATCCAACAATTTTTTTAGAAAGAGGCCAATCTCACAGATGTCAAGGGAGGGGTCAACGCTGATTCAGCAACATCCCATGGTAACGGCAAATATGCAACAAATATTACCATTGGGGGCCACCACAAGAATAGGAAATCAAGCTCCTATCTTGAGCACAACTTCAGAATTAAGTCGTTCAATAGATTAAATCTCTCTAGTCCTGTTCTATCATCCAAAGAAATCTCACTACTCAGTAAAGGCTTATCATTTGGCCCTACAGAATGTACACACTTTCTGGAATTGCAAATTGAGTTGCTCAAATTCTTCAGAAAAAACAGACTACGTTCATTTTTTGCACAACAATCTAAAACTACTCAAACAGATGTTACAGGCCTACGCCCCATTCTATGTTCTACCCACTTGTTAACACACTACCACAGGAGATTCTCACCTTTGGGAAATTTGTTTTCAAGGGCATTTTGGGGAACGAACAGCAAAACAGCTTCACTCCGTACAACATTTCTTGGTAAGTAAGAGCTGCTCTTTACACACTTATAACTGATGACTTATTGATCATTAAGACAGCAGACAACTGTACAACACAGAACTCTGACCTGGCTAAATAAATGTACTAATTGATTCATACCATTACCTCTCTAGATAAGAATGAAGGGTTTCTATGTCAAACTGAAGCCACGTACCTCAATGTAAAGAATCCACGTACCCCGGTGCTTTGTACATTTCCCAAAGTCCATAAAAGTACAGAAAATCCCCCAGGAACCTATTGGACAATATGTGGATTTCTTTAAATGCCGGTTTGATCTCACTACAGCATGTTATGTGAAGTATAGTATGGATTTTATCAATATGGTTGAACAATAAACCATTGGTGAATCCAATACCCTTCTGATGACTATGGACATGGGACATTCTGCACAAAAATTGCACAATCAGAATTTATCAGTGCCATTTCAATGTGTTTGAGATGAGACCCAGGCCCCACCGAGTCCGTATTTCGTTTGTCATTGGCCTGCTGAATGTGGCACTCACTCATTGTTTTCCTGTTTGATAATGAGGACTATTTACAGATCAAAGGAACATCTATGTCCACATTTTGTTCATGGTCAATTTACAGTCAGAAACAAAGTTCACACCTTTCAAACCCTACCGCAACCACATACAAATGTGGAAATGATATAATGATATATGTTTCTTATTTGGCAAAGAACTGATACCCTATTAAATCTTTTCAGGGGATGGCACAACACCAATTGTAAGAGTTAAATTCACCTCACATGTTCACAAGTAGGAAATAGCATTCCTTGATGTCAATGTCAAGTCTGAAAATGGAGAGCTGTGCACTACGCTCCACCAGAAGCCCAAAGAGAGAAATTCCTTGCTAACCTATTCTAGTCACCATCTACGGGCACTACACGACTCCCTTTTAGGCAGTCAATTTTTTAGCATTAGACACAACTGCAGGTTTAACAAAGTCTTTTTCAAGATCTAGGATCCAAGAAATTGGTTGTGAGAGGCTACCACAGACAACTTGTGCAAAGGTCCTAAAAAGGGCACAGTATTGCCTGAGGGAAACACTATTAACACCTACACATGGAACATCAAACTTGTATGTGTAACGCCATTCTCTCCTGCATTCAGTCAGGTAACTAAATGTATAGAAAGGCATGGGAACATTCTTGCAGCAAGTGACCTCACACTTAATAGCACCAATATTGCTTTTCGGAAAGGAAAACACCTAAAGAACCATCTGGTGCAGGCCCCCCTCTCTGAAAACAACACACAATGGACAATACATGATCTTTGGGCACCACCTCCCTCATTGGGCACTACAAATGCACAAAGTGCATTGTCTGCCTGCTCACCATTGAATCCAAAGATTTTCATCATGGCAATATCCGGCATGCTCCCAAGCACTTTTCCAATTGTAATACCATCAACGTGTTTTTCTGTCCTTGCAATTTGATCCTCGATGGACAAACTACACAACTGCACCACTAGTGGAACATTTTTTTGAAAACCAACACAGATGTAACATCTCTACTGAACAAAGAGGAACTCAAATGGATTTTACGCTTAAACAATATGAACTCTTGCCTGAATAGAATGGAGGATTGGACCATATTCTTTTAACTACAGAACAGAACCATTGTATAGTGTAACTGATTTATCTTCTCTTTATTTATTCTCTCTTGTTACTTGCACTGTGTGCCTTGGGTGATGCTCTTTCTTAGTCTTCTTCTGGTCCCCCTTGGTTGCCTAATTTCTTTTACTGTATCAATCAATCAATGTATTTGTAAAGCGTGCTACTCACCCGGAGGGTCTCAAGGCGCTAGGGGAAGGGGGTCCGCTACTGCTCGAACAGCCAGGTCTTGAGATGCTTCCTGAAGGAGAGGTGGTCTTGGGTGAGGCGGAGGTGGATGGGGAGGGAGTTCCATGTCTTGGCTACCAGGTAGGAGAACGATCTTCCTCCCATGGTGGCTCTTCGAATGCGTGGAACGGCGGCGAGGGCGTGGCTGGAAGATCGTAGCTGGCGGGTGGGAGTATAGAAGATCAGGCGGTTGTTGAGGTACCTGGGGCCCAGGTTGTGGAGGGCTTTGTGTGCGTGGGTGAGCAGTCAGAACGTGATTCTCTTGCTGACGGGGAGCCAGTGAAGGTCTTTCAGGTGTCCGGAGATGTGGCTGTGTCGGGGGATGTCTAGGATGAGTCGTGCGGAGGCGTTCTGGATGCGTTGAAGTCTTTTCTGTAGTTTGGCTGTTGTTCCGGTGTAGAGGGCGTTGCCATAGTCCAAACGGCTGGTGACGAGTGCCTGGGTTACCGTCTTCCTGGTTTCGGTGGGGATCCATCGGAAGATCTTTCGGTGCATGCGTAGGATGTTGAAGCATGATGATGAGATGGCGTTGACTTGTCTGGTCATCGAGAGGGAGGAGTCCAGGATGAAGCCCAGGTTGTGTGCGTGGTCTGTTGGTTTGGGTGCGCTGCCCAGGGCGGGGGGCCACCAGGAATCGTCCCAAGCGGAGGGTGATGGTCCGAGGATGAGGACTTCCGTTTTGTCGGAGTTCAGTTTCAGGCGGCTGTTTGTCATCCACTCGGCTACATCTTTCATCCCTTCGTGTAGGTTGGTTCTGGCTGTGGTTGGGTCATTGGTGAGGGAGAGGATCAGCTGGGTGTCGTCAGCGTAGGAGATGATGTTGAGGTTGTGTCGGCGTGCGATGGCTGCGAGGGGGCTCATGTAGACATTGAAGAGGGTGGGGCTGAGTGATGATCCTTGTGGTACGCCGCAAATGACTTCGGTGGCCTCGGATCTGAACGGGGGGAGGCGAACTCTCTGGGTTCTTCCGGCGAGGAATGAGATGATCCACTCCAGGGCCTTCTCTTGGATTCCGATGTTGCGGAGGCGCTGCACCAGGGTGCGGTGGCAGACAGTATCGAATGCTGCGGAGAGGTCTAGGAGGATGAGGGCCACTGTTTCCCCGTTGTCGAGCATGGTTCGGATGTCATCAGTGGCTGCGATGAGGGCAGTCTCGGTGCTGTGGTTGGCTCTGAAACCGGACTGTGAGTGGTCGAGGGATCCGTTCGTCTCGAGGAAGGTAGCAAGCTGTCTGTTGTCGGTCTTTTCGATGACTTTGGCGGGGAACGGGAGGAGCGAGATGGGGCGGTAGTTCTTGAGGTCGGTGGGGTCTGCTGATGGTTTCTTCAGGAGGGCGCTGAGTTCGGCTTGCTTCCAGCTCTCCGGGAATGTGGCGGTGTTGAAGGAGCAGTTGATGATGTCCCTGAGTTGGGGTGCGATGACGGAGTCGGCCTTGTTGAAGATGTGGTGGGGGCATGGGTCGGTTGGTGATCCGGAGTGGATAGTGTTCATCGTGCGGATGGTGTCTTCGGTGCTGACCGGGGTCCAGGCGCGGAGGGTGGTGGTGGGGGGCGTCGGTTCGGCAGTTGGGTGCGTGGGCTGAGCGCCGAAGCTGTTGTGTATGTCGGCGATCTTGCGGTGAAAGAACGAGGCCAGTGAGTCACAGAGGTCTTGTGAGGGAGTGATGTCGTTGTTTTCGGCTCTGGGGTTGGAGAGCTCTTTGACGATGTTGAAGAGTTCCTTGCTGTTGTGTGCGTTGTTGTCCAGTCGTTCCTTGAATGCTGTCCTCTTGGTGGTGTGGATCAGCTGGTGGTGTTTGCGGGAAGCTTGCTTGAGGGTGTTCATGTTGTCTGTAGTCGGGTTTTTTCGCCAGGCTTTCTCGAGGGTGCAGCAGTTCTTCTTGGAGTTCTTGAGGTCGTCGTTGAACCAAGGGGCTGTCTTGCATCTGGTCCTGTTGGGATGGTTTTTCAGGGGTGCGAGGTCGTTGGCGCAGTTGGTGATCCACTGTGAGAGGTTGTTGGCTGCTTGGTTGGGGTCCGTTGAGCTGGCGGGAGGGTTCTGGCTCAGTGCTGTGGAGAGCAGGTCGGAGGTGATCTTGTTCCATCTCCTGCAGGGAGCCTGTTGCTGGTGGTGGTGAGTCGTGGTTCTTCTGAAGCTGAAGTGGACGCAGCTGTGGTCTGTCCAGTGGAGTCCGGTGGCGTGGCTGAAGGTGATGTGCCTGCTGGAGGAGAAGACTGGGTCAAGCGTGTGTCCGGCGTAATGTGTGGGGGTGTTCACCAGTTGCTTGAGTCCGAGGTTGGCGAGGTTGTCCAGTAGGATGGTGGTGTTGTTGTCGCTGTTGTTCTCCAGGTGGAAGTTGAGGTCTCCTAGGAGGATGTAGTCAGCGGAGGGGAGGGCGTGTGGGCTGATGAAGTCAGCGATATCTTCACTGAATTGTGTGCGGGGTCCTGGGGGTCTGTAGATGAGGGTGCCTCTGAGTGTGGTCTTGGGGTCGGTGTGAATCTGGAAGTGAAGATGTTCGGCGGCTGTGAGGGTGTCGTCGGAGTTGGTCGTGATGCGGATGGTGTTCTTGTGGACGATGGCGATGCCACCTCCAGTCTGGTTGATGCGGTCCCTCCGGGTGATCTTGTATCCGTCCGGGATGGCGATGGCGATGTCGGGCGCTGATGAGGCGTCCATCCATGTTTCCGTGAGGAAGGCTACGTCTGGAGATGTGGTGTCGAGCAGGTTCCAGAGTTCTACGGCGTGCCTGTGGACGGAGCGTGTGTTGAGAGGGATGCACTTCAGATGGTTGCTGCTGGTGCTTGGCTTGGCGGGTGTCGTACGGGTCCGGATGCAGGAGAATTTGCAGGACTGGCAGGTGAAGGGTCCAAGGGTGCGTCTTGGGGCTGCGCGGCAGCAGTCCGGGATGCGGCCGGTGTTGAGTGCGATGAGGGTGGCGGCGTCGTAGGTCTGGCGGGTGGGCTGGCATCTGCGGGGGCCAGGGGGTCCGGCGCTGGGCGCGGCCAGGCGCGGACGGGCGCAGACGGGCTTGCCTTAGGCGCGCTTTGGATTCAAGCAAGCCTGGCTGAAGACGGCTGAAATGCTAGAAACCGGTCCTAGGAAGCTTGTTTCCGGTCCAGGGAAGGCATGGCTTGGCAGTTCGGGCTGGACTGTTCCCATGAGGCACAGGGTCAGACTGATTTGCATATGGCCATGTCTGAACTGGGGTGGCAGAGTGGGCTAAAGAACGGTGATGGATCAAACCCAGATCTGTTGACTGGGTGTGAGTGTTTGATTGGTTCTTATGCTCTGTCCATCACCACCCCCTTTTGTACCGCTTTGTTCGCCATAAGTTGGCAGGGTATGCTCAGACGTGAGTCCCTTGCTCACTTTGCCACTGGATTCAAGCAAGCCTGGCTGAAGACGGCTGAAATGCTAGAAACCGGTCCTAGGAAGCTTGTTTCCGGTCCAGGGAAGGCATGGCTTGGCAGTTCGGGCTGGACTGTTCCCATGAGGCACAGGGTCAGACTGATTTGCATATGGCCATGTCTGAACTGGGGTGGCAGAGTGGGCTAAAGAACGGTGATGGATCAAACCCAGATCTGTTGACTGGGTGTGAGTGTTTGATTGGTTCTTATGCTCTGTCCATCACCACCCCCTTTTGTACCGCTTTGTTCGCCATAAGTTGGCAGGGTATGCTCAGACGTGAGTCCCTTGCTCACTTTGCCACTGGATTCAAGCAAGCCTGGCTGAAGACGGCTGAAATGCTAGAAACCGGTCCTAGGAAGCTTGTTTCCGGTCCAGGGAAGGCATGGCTTGGCAGTTCGGGCTGGACTGTTCCCATGAGGCACAGGGTCAGACTGATTTGCATATGGCCATGTCTGAACTGGGGTGGCAGAGTGGGCTAAAGAACGGTGATGGATCAAACCCAGATCTGTTGACTGGGTGTGAGTGTTTGATTGGTTCTTATGCTCTGTCCATCACCACCCCCTTTTGTACCGCTTTGTTCGCCATAAGTTGGCAGGGTATGCTCAGACGTGAGTCCCTTGCTCACTTTGCCACTGGATTCAAGCAAGCCTGGCTGAAGACGGCTGAAATGCTAGAAACCGGTCCTAGGAAGCTTGTTTCCGGTCCAGGGAAGGCATGGCTTGGCAGTTCGGGCTGGACTGTTCCCATGAGGCACAGGGTCAGACTGATTTGCATATGGCCATGTCTGAACTGGGGTGGCAGAGTGGGCTAAAGAACGGTGATGGATCAAACCCAGATCTGTTGACTGGGTGTGAGTGTTTGATTGGTTCTTATGCTCTGTCCATCACCACCCCCTTTTGTACCGCTTTGTTCGCCATAAGTTGGCAGGGTATGCTCAGACGTGAGTCCCTTGCTCACTTTGCCACTGGATTCAAGCAAGCCTGGCTGAAGACGGCTGAAATGCTAGAAACCGGTCCTAGGAAGCTTGTTTCCGGTCCAGGGAAGGCATGGCTTGGCAGTTCGGGCTGGACTGTTCCCATGAGGCACAGGGTCAGACTGATTTGCATATGGCCATGTCTGAACTGGGGTGGCAGAGTGGGCTAAAGAACGGTGATGGATCAAACCCAGATCTGTTGACTGGGTGTGAGTGTTTGATTGGTTCTTATGCTCTGTCCATCACCACTCCCTTTTGTACCGCTTTGTTCGCCATAAGTTGGCAGGGTATGCTCAGACGTGAGTCCCTTGCTCACTTTGCCACTGGATTCAAGCAAGCCTGGCTGAAGACGGCTGAAATGCTAGAAACCGGTCCTAGGAAGCTTGTTTCCGGTCCAGGGAAGGCATGGCTTGGCAGTTCGGGCTGGACTGTTCCCATGAGGCACAGGGTCAGACTGATTTGCATATGGCCATGTCTGAACTGGGGTGGCAGAGTGGGCTAAAGAACGGTGATGGATCAAACCCAGATCTGTTGACTGGGTGTGAGTGTTTGATTGGTTCTTATGCTCTGTCCATCACCACCCCCTTTTGTACCGCTTTGTTCGCCATAAGTTGGCAGGGTATGCTCAGACGTGAGTCCCTTGCTCACTTTGCCACTGGATTCAAGCAAGCCTGGCTGAAGACGGCTGAAATGCTAGAAACCGGTCCTAGGAAGCTTGTTTCCGGTCCAGGGAAGGCATGGCTTGGCAGTTCGGGCTGGACTGTTCCCATGAGGCACAGGGTCAGACTGATTTGCATATGGCCATGTCTGAACTGGGGTGGCAGAGTGGGCTAAAGAACGGTGATGGATCAAACCCAGATCTGTTGACTGGGTGTGAGTGTTTGATTGGTTCTTATGCTCTGTCCATCACCACCCCCTTTTGTACCGCTTTGTTCGCCATAAGTTGGCAGGGTATGCTCAGACGTGAGTCCCTTGCTCACTTTGCCACTGGATTCAAGCAAGCCTGGCTGAAGACGGCTGAAATGCTAGAAACCGGTCCTAGGAAGCTTGTTTCCGGTCCAGGGAAGGCATGGCTTGGCAGTTCGGGCTGGACTGTTCCCATGAGGCACAGGGTCAGACTGATTTGCATATGGCCATGTCTGAACTGGGGTGGCAGAGTGGGCTAAAGAACGGTGATGGATCAAACCCAGATCTGTTGACTGGGTGTGAGTGTTTGATTGGTTCTTATGCTCTGTCCATCACCACCCCCTTTTGTACCGCTTTGTTCGCCATAAGTTGGCAGGGTATGCTCAGACGTGAGTCCCTTGCTCACTTTGCCACTGGATTCAAGCAAGCCTGGCTGAAGACGGCTGAAATGCTAGAAACCGGTCCTAGGAAGCTTGTTTCCGGTCCAGGGAAGGCATGGCTTGGCAGTTCGGGCTGGACTGTTCCCATGAGGCACAGGGTCAGACTGATTTGCATATGGCCATGTCTGAACTGGGGTGGCAGAGTGGGCTAAAGAACGGTGATGGATCAAACCCAGATCTGTTGACTGGGTGTGAGTGTTTGATTGGTTCTTATGCTCTGTCCATCACCACCCCCTTTTGTACCGCTTTGTTCGCCATAAGTTGGCAGGGTATGCTCAGACGTGAGTCCCTTGCTCACTTTGCCACTGGATTCAAGCAAGCCTGGCTGAAGACGGCTGAAATGCTAGAAACCGGTCCTAGGAAGCTTGTTTCCGGTCCAGGGAAGGCATGGCTTGGCAGTTCGGGCTGGACTGTTCCCATGAGGCACAGGGTCAGACTGATTTGCATATGGCCATGTCTGAACTGGGGTGGCAGAGTGGGCTAAAGAACGGTGATGGATCAAACCCAGATCTGTTGACTGGGTGTGAGTGTTTGATTGGTTCTTATGCTCTGTCCATCACCACCCCCTTTTGTACCGCTTTGGCGCGCCAGCGGCGCGCCCGCTGCGCGCGTCCGCTGTAGCTGAGGTATCGGGCATTTTAGTCACTATATCATGACTGATTTCCCTAGTGTTCACTGATATCATTCCATTAAGCTTTTTGCTACATTCTATCAAATTCTGGGGTGACCCTCGACTCTGACCCCTTTGCAATAGAGTGGTGTGCCTATCATTCTATATAATTTGTGACATTCCAAGATGGCTTACGTTTTAGATATCCCAAGATGGCCGCCCTGCCTCTAGTCTATAGCCCTACTTTCCTCAGGTATCCTTGTTGTCAGATTACCTCACACTTTCCACTCACTCGGACTTGGTCATATTTTGGGCAGGTCACATATTTATTCAAGGTCAGTCCTGTTTTCTGGTAATTACTTTTCCTGTAGATTCTTCTTTCTCAATACTTACAGCCGCCCCTCCCCCAGTTCTTCATTTATTGAATTATATAACAAAAACCACGCTAATATAGACAGATACAATTTATTACAGTGATACTGAGCAGAAGAGACAGTGCAATCAAACATCAAGATATAGTCGCTAGTGTCTGTGCAGGGGACACAGAAGTATAAGGGTCTGCATTGTTCTTGGTGCGCACCATAGGTAGCTTGCTGAACATCATAATTGTGGCATGACTGGGGTGAAATTGTGGGGTTGAAGTGAAGGGCTGGTGGGGTGGCTGTGATGGCTGGTTGTAGAGGACAATGTATGTAGAGTGGTGAGAGCAGGCATGCAGATGCATTGGAGTGCACTATATACGTGAGAGTGAGTAAAGGAATATTGTGAGGAGATGTCAATGTGGGCGGCTCAATTGAGGTGCTGTGCACAACATATGTGGGAGGTGCTTGGCAAGTTCACAGGGCTAGGTCATCATGTCCCACCTCCTATTGGAAGTGTATGAGCAAGACTGCCCACTGGTGAGATATAGGCTGCTTGTGCGGTTGTCGCACCTCCATGTAAAGGAGGGTGTGTTCTTCCGCTGCTGCTCATTTGTGCATTGCTCCCCGACAAGACTCCACTGGGGGGCTATGGGGAGACACCAGCAAAGCGTGAGAGTGCATTTGGCTAGTAGAAGTGCCAGGGTAGCAAACAAGGTCCGCACTTTCTGCTGTTTCTTGTGCTTGAATATATCCAGAGAGCATGCTTCCTCTGTATGAAAGTCCGGTTGCTCTGTGACCTCGAGCAGGGTGGTATGATCGAATGCCACTAGCTTTGAAAGTTTTGGCAGGACCAAAGCATGTGTAAGAGGTCTATGTCTGGGATCTGACAGCGTGCGAAATCAAATTGCGTCTTGGGGAAGAATCAGTGTAGTTGAGCTGGGGTTAGGTAGGTCCTGTGAAGAAAGAAGTATTGTATATTTTTGAAGCAGAAATTGTGGGAGACCTTTTTGGGGAACTCAGGTACCTGGTTCCCCTACTTGTCATGGAGTACCCTCCCAAATTTGTTCTTCCTCTTTTGGTGCAGCGCTGTGAGGGGGTTGGTGTCGGTTTGCGAATGGCCTTATAAAGCCAGGTAATATGATGGCGGCCGGCTCCTATTGTTAGGATGGTCTGCAGGACTGGGTGTGTTGTGTGTTCTGCCCCGGTGAGGTCCCAGAGGTTGAGTCTTGTGTAACTGAGATGTCTATGTATGAGGAACTGTCCCAGCGGGAGGTCGTTCTCCTTGGCAAGTTGGTTGAAGCATAGGAAATGACCTTCTGCAAAGAGGTCACTCGTCGTATCGAGTGGTCCATCCAGACCTTTAGGTCCCTGGCAGTGAAGCATCCTGGGTTGCAAGGAAGACCAATGAGGGATTGTACAGTGGGGTCCCCAGGATAGGCGGCATATCCTGGCCATGCATGTGCTTGCCATCACCGTTTGCAAGGGCCAAGGATATGTAGGTAGAGCTTTCGGCAGTAGTAAGCCCAGGATCATGGAGATCGATAGAGGTCCAAGCTCGGAGCGGGTTTCATTCAGGTGGCACCCAGCCATCCAGAGGGTTAACCATTGGAGCTGTGCTGCAAGGAAATATGCCTCTAAAGAGGGTGTGCCTAGGCCTCCCCGGTCCACCGGCAATTGTGGTTTGTCAAGGACAACCCGTCTGCGTTTGGCTCCCCAGATGAGTGTGTATTGTAAAGAGTCCAGTTCCTTAAGAAGGAGCGGGTGGGATTACCAGAAGGTTCGCAAAGTAATATAGCAGGCAAGGCAGGATAATCATTTTTGCTAGGGTAATCTTGCCTATGGGGGCTAACGGAAGGGCCTGCCAGAAGCGTACCTGGGCATGAATCCCTGATAGAGCTTTGCAGAGGTTCCTCTTGTTCCTCTTGTATTGCTCCTTGGGGGTGATAGAAGAGATAGACTTCCCGGTAATGGGTTGCCTGGCAGTTGAGGCGGGTGGTTGATCTGGGCAGAGTGGGAATATAGCTGATTTTGCCCATTTGACTTGGAGTCCAGCTGCGAAGGCATAGTCCGCCAGGGTGTCCCGTAGCGGTGTGAAATCAGCCGTGATGTCGCGACCATACCGGTCATCCCATCCAAGTATAGGGACACAGATTGTGTCCTGCCTGAGAGTGGGTATACCACACTCTCGGCCCTCTCCCTGTAGCCGCACAGCCAGGGGTTCCATCGCTACTGCAAATAGCAAGGCGGAGAGTGGGCATCCATGTCTTGTGCCATGGCCAACTGGGAAGGGTGCCGATACTAGGCGCCCCAGGCAGATCCAGAAAGTTGGGCTAGAGTATAGTGATCTTGTATAGGCTATAAGTTTGGGTCCGATACCTATGCGAGTGAGCAGTGTGCAAAGGTAGTGCCATGTTAGTGTTTCAAATGCCTTCTCCACGTCTAGAATAAGGCACGCTGCCTGTGGAAATCAACCACCCCACCTGGTCCTATATGTGGAAACGGCAGCGGATATTTTGGGAGGAGCTACGTGCCAGAACAAAGTCGGTTTGGTCTACTTTACCAATTCCAGGAGGATCTGGGTGTATCTGTCGGCTAGGATTTTGTCCAATATTTTGTAGTCGGCTCCGAGGATGGCTATAGGCCTGTAAGAAGTCAGCTCTTTAGGGTCTCCATCCGGTTTGGGGAGGGAAATCAGGCGGAACTCTCAGAGCGTGTGTGGGTGGTCACCTGCGCCCAGTGCAGCTTCATACATCTCTGCTAGGCGGGGTGCCAAGAGAGACGAGAAGGTGCTGTAGTATTACATAGGCAAGCTGTCTAGGCTGGGTGTTGTTCTAGGCAAGGTTATGGATTGGCTGCACCACGTCTGTTGAGGTGATCAATGCATCGAGGCCTGCTCTAGTGGAGGCAGAGATGGGGAATGCCCACTGGGAATGCATTGGAATGGTCTACCAATGTAGAAGGTGGTGCCCTGTAGATGGAGGAGTAGTAATCGTAAAATACCCGCAGTATTTCAGCCTGAGTGCGAACAGTGTTGCCTTCCAGATCGACCACCTCAGTGATGGGGTGAGTCACTGACTCTTGTCAGATTAACCAAGCCACGAGCCTGCCGGACTTATCGCCCTGTGAATGTTGGCCACGTGGTCTGTGAAATTGTAACACTACAGTTTTTCTAAAAGGGCGGTATAAGAGGTTTTTGCTCTGAGCGGCGTGGGGCGAGCGCAGGGTTAGTGTCTGCAGCTTTACTCAGGCCAGTTAGGCTTTGCTTGGCTGCCCCCATGCTCCTTTCCAGAGTCCTCCAGACTCCCACGATTTGTTGGATACAGTCTCCCCGCATCACTACTTTGAAAGCGTCCCACTCTAGCGTTATGGAGGAGGGTATATTGTGCTTGTCAGAAAAGTAGTGATGGATGTGTTCCTTCTGTACTTCCCAGAACACAGGGTCTTCTAAACAAACTCGTGGTAGCTTTCACGTGGGGATCGGGGGGAGTGAGGGCTCCCAGTTGAAGTCCATGATGTGGGCATCGTTTTCAGAAACTATTTGCCCCAAGTAATCCGAATGTTGAACTAGGGGTACCAATGGGTTATAGCAAAGAAAGTGGTTGAGCCATACGTGCAAGCTGTGTGGCATGGAGTGGAAGAAATAGTGTCAGGATATGGGGTGTTGGGCGTGCCACACATCTGTGAGGGACCAGTGGTATGTCCAGTTCTGGAAGCAGTCTGCCTGTGTGTCTGGGAGGAACAGGGCAAGGGAGGGTGGGAACTATCTTTCATCAAGTCAAGCACATAATTATAGTCTCAACCTAAGACCCACGGTAGTGTGGTTTTAGGAGTGGGTGTGGCAGTGAGGGTGCCCTAGAAGGCCCCTTGTTTGTTATTTATTGCGTAGAGGAGTAAGTGCTGGCTACCCAGACGGGCTTCGAGGAGGACGCAGCAGCATTCCATGTCAACGGTTACACTGGTTTCCTGAAAGGGAACGCCTGGGCATACCCATATCAGGGCACCTGAGTAAGTGGTGGTGCAAATGGGGCATCTCCAGAGTCAGCAGAATTGGTCCAATTCACACGCCGTGACATGAGTCTCTTGCAGGAAAATTATTTGCACTTGCTGCCGTTCAATATAGGAGTAGACTGCGTATCGCGTACAGACAGTGCAAATGCTGTGAATGTTTAAAGTAAGGGAATAAATGTCAGTGGAAGGTGCCATGTCAAAGGGTGTGTAAAGTGGGTGTTGCGTGAGAAGTAGGCTGCCCTAGTGCAGTGTCATCCTGTCACATTGCCTGGCCCAAGTCAAAAGAACCATCGGAGGCCTATCTGCTAGGGTGAAGCAAAAGTGAGGGTGTGGGAAGATGGGAGTAACTCTGCCATCTTGGGGATCATAGCTCTCAATACTGGGTGCCTACCACAACTAGTATTACACCCAAACAGGCATGTTCAGTCTGCCCTAGTGTATCGTGGGGGTAGGGCTAAGTCATGGGTATGGAGTAGTGCAGCCATGTTGCCCTTAGGGTGTTGAAGGGTGAAATGCGCCTGTGTCTGTCAGGGGTTGTGGCGGACTTGGCAGTCCGCACCAGGGCCCCGCACAGAATAAGAACCAGGGTGGCACCTCACATGGGGAGGCAGGGTTGCGAGGCACAGGAGGGGGCTCAAGTGGGGTGGGCAGGTGATGAAAAACGCCTGCATTGGCTGGAGCGCATGTAGGACTGCGCTGATAACTGATGCAGATCACCAAGACACGGTAGTCTGCCATGCTGCTCTGGGTGCATAAGGTTCAGATAAAGGTGTCTGACGTTTAAGGTGTCACCAGTGGGGTGGGGGGTCTGTGATCCAGTGTGTGAATTTTCGGATTGGTAAGTGCCCTCTTCTGGGGAGAAAATGTGTGGGACCCCTCTTGTCGTCCATGGCTTTGGTAGTAGGGCCCAGATCAGCTACAGCTTGTAGAGCTTGCCAGCTTTCTGCAATCATTTGCTGCAGATTATGGGGGTTGGTTAAGGGCAGCTGGGTTGGCGGCCTCGTGCATGGTTTACCCTGTCGTCAACGGCGTGGCTTAGGGATTAACCACGCTGATTTGGGCCATTCCTCTGCTTGAGTGCCTTGATGCTGGTCGGCCCAGTCCCAGGCATATTTAAGGTCGGTGGAGGAGAGGGTAGCATCATCGGATATTATCTTGAGATTGGGCTGGGAACAGCAGCGCATACTCAACCTCCTATTGAAGGAGGTGCCGCTTGACCTCCAGGAAAGAAGAGAGCTGACGCTGGACTTCCAGAGTGTAGTCTGGAAACTGCATGATGGTCTCATCTTCCACCTGGAGGCCCCCCCCTGCCTGGCCACTCGAAGGATGGCATAGCTGTCTTTAAAGTGCAAGAGTTTTACCACCATGGGGTAGGAAGTGGATCCTGGTGGTGGGCGTCTGGCTGGGATGCAGTGCACCCGTTCCAAAGAACAGAAGGGACATGGTCTGATGTTGGAGTGAAGGTTTTAAACTAAATCTTTAGGTAGGCGAGGGGGACCATCCCCTCAATCCCCTCCGAGAGCCCCAGACCGCGGATATTGCTCCTGCTGGAGCATCCCTCTAGGTCATCTACCCTGCTCTTGCGGTGCTGAACTCGGTCCTTTCAGTCCCCGAGCGTTGATTAGTTATCTGTTGTGAGTGGTTGTAGGGTGGCTAGGGTTTTCTCACCTTCAAAGTCATTGTCTGCAAGCTTGCGATGGTCGTCGAGTAAATAGCTGAGTTCTGTGGTCAGGGATATGAACCTGGATTCCATAGTGGCTTGGGAGTGTTCTATGGCTGTTAGCACTTCATCTAGTTTATCCAGTGTAGAAAGGGATGGTGTGTCTTCCGGCAGTGTGGTGTACGGGAGCATAGGGTTTGCAGGAATCTGTGGGTTGCCAGATGCAGCGGATTCCCATGGTAGGTGGTGGTTCCAGGTTTGTAATGATGGCTCAGAGTAGCACCCCTTGATCACCCAGGGGGGACCTAGGCGCACCGTGCTGCAGGAGAATAGGAGGAGATATCGGTGTAGATGTAGCTGCGGGTGCAGAGGGCTTCTGTCCATGTGAATTGGGTGGGTGGGAGCCGGGAGTTAGCAGGAGTAGGATAACAAAACATGTGTTGGCTGCCGCTGTATATTTGATGTCATACCTTGCCCTACAAAAGCAATGGATATGAAGAACAAACACTAAACAACATATCATTGGACTCCAAAGTACTTTATTGGTTCAGTTTTACAGTAACCTGTGGACTTTTCTTGGCTGCTCTGGTATTTTTTGCCTGTAAATTGTTCAGCCTGATGCTTTCTTTGGGCTGAACTTCTCATCCTAGTTGTGTAAACCAGGAGAGAACCACCTCCAAAAAAAGTTTCTTTGTTGGTATGATCCTTCCTGTACTGTTTTATGGTTGTGTAGATGTGCGAACAATGCGGCATAGCTATCACCTGATACACACTAAAAGATAACCTTTGCTCAAACTCTGGTAGCTTGGCACAGAGCAGGCAGGCTTATCTAAAGAGGCAATGTGTAAAGTAATTGTGCAACACACATAGTAACATAATAAAAACACAGCAATAATACTCCGCACAGGGTTAGGAAAATTAATAATATTTTTATGAGTAAAACATGACCAAAACTACAAAAATCCAATAAGTTGACTTTTTAAAGAATGAATCAAAAGTAGTGCTTAGAAGTCAATATCGCTAAGGGGTTACTTGAGGTCACACTGGACCGAGGCAAATCCAAAGTTCAGGCCGACCATGATGGAGGGCAGGCCTGCAACCAGACCCACACAGGGCCTGCAGACAAAGTACCTTGGATGGAGCAAGGTTCGGCATCGAAGACTCGATGCATTGGTTATGATTCACACAGTCAAGTTGAAGTGCTGTCGTCAAGCCTCGCAGTCAGGTCCTGCATCGACGTCGAACACATTATGATACAGGTGCTGTGTCATCATCAAACCTCACAGTGAGGTCCTGCATCATTGTGGAGCTGTGCAGGGATGTCCTCAGAATGGCATTGCTTCTGCATCAAAGGGTACTGTTTTGGTTCTGATAGGCGCAAAGTTGTCACTCCATTGGTTTTTAGGCAAAACAGCTGCTGATTCCGCTTCCAAGGCTCAGGACTGGATTGGCACCTCAGGCAGGGTGGGACTCACAGATGGCAGAGTCCAGCAGCAACAGCAGAATTGTAGGAAGTCTTTGATAGCCCTGAGACTTCAAAAACTGAGGGAAAGTCAGCAAGCCCTCAGAGTAACTCTGGATTCAAGTGAAAAGGGTCCAGTCCTAGTCCTCAGCGGGGCAGAGATCAGCAGACAGCAGGGCAGTTCAGCAAAGCAGAAAGCAGTTCTTTCAGAGAAACAGTCGGTCAAGGTGATAATCCTTGTGGTACACAGTCTTTACTCTTGGCAGAGTTCTTCACAGGTCCAATAGTGTACTGTCTTGGTAGGGTCAGAGCCCCAATACTTATATCCAGTTGTGCCTTTGAAGTGGGGATGGCTTCAAAGCAAGTTCTTGAATTGCACAGGTCCCCTTTCATCCCAGCCATGTCTGCCAGTCTATCTCTGAGGGGTAATCAGCCCTTTGTGTGGGAAACAAAACATTGCCAATTCAGGAGTAAGTGTCAGCTCCCCTCCCTCTTCCTGCTCAGGAAGAGCTATGAGAATTCTGATGAATGCAGATGAGGTCTCTGCCACACCCACCCTTCTTGTGTTTGTGGCTGTCTAGAGGGAATGCACAAAGTGTAGCTGTCAATCACCCCAGATGAGTTTTGGAGACAGACTGCAGGCACACAGAACAGTAAGAGCAGAGAAGGGCCCACTTTCTAAAAGTGGCATTTCTAAATTAGTAATGTTAAAATAAACTTTACCATTAAAGAGGATTTATCATTCCCATTCCAAAGATATAACACATGATGCAGCCACTCCATTCTGATCAGCATGTACAGATTAAAAGTATTTTAAAGTATTCCCATTGCTACCTTTCGAGAGGAGTAGGCCTCACAGTACTGAAAAATAAATTGGGTGTTTGTCACTACTAGGACATGCAAAACTTAATAGTACATTTGTCCTTCTTTTGACTTTCACAGCACCCTGCCCTATGAGCTACCTAGAGCTTGCCTTAAGGGTTACTTATGTGAAACAAAAGGGAAGTTCAAGTCTTGGCAAGTAGATTTAAATAGCAAGTCAATGTGGCATTAAACTGCACACACAGGCACTGCAGTGGCAGCCTGGGGCTGGTTTGAAAGGGGACATGTATGGGTGGCACAATCAGTGCTGCAAGCCCACTAGTAGCATTTAGGTAACATGCCTTGGGTATATGGTATACCACTTTACAAGTGACTTACAAGTACACCAAATATGTCAATTGTGTATATACCAATGTTACCAGATTTAGGGGAGATGCACATGCACTTTAGCAGGGGACCATTTTCCAACAACATACAATTAAGAAACAAGCGTCCTCAAAAACCTAACTCATTTTAAAAATTGCATTTGCATTTGTGTATCTTAGGCTGCACACACACTGGCTAACTTTGTAAATGGCTTATCAGTGAGTAATGTCAGCAAATTACTGAGTGAGATTCCTAAATGCCAAAAGAATGCACTCACAGATATGAACACTTCTACTCTCCATTTCCCTATTTTGGCCACGGGGGTACAGGCACAGGGAAATGCACAAGGCATGTGTGTGTCATTAATGATCCCTAATTCTCTTGTTGAGCCCTTAATGTATGTGCTGATTTAGTGCAGTCAGGTCTTTTTCCATTACGGCGTGCACTTCAGAGGGAATGGTCTTCTCTGGCCCGTTCTCTGAGACTTTTTCAGATCACCTCCTTTAATGGGTTGCAATGGTCCTAATGATGCCATACGGTACCTAGTCCTCCACTGATATGGATGATGGGTACCATTTCCTGGCACTTAGCACGCTCACATCACAATATCTTTGCCCATTTTGTATGCTCCCCTCCATTTTTTTTTTGGACTCATGCTGCTGGTTTTTTGACTCTGCACAATGAGGCACTGCAAATCAGGCCTCAGTGCTGCTATTTTTATCTAAAATGTTGAAAAGTCATATATCTGGTTCCAATTATTGGATTTTTGTGGTGACGGTGTCATTCTGTTTATTAGAATATTCTCTATTTTGGTACATTGGAGAGGGATTTTTATTGTGTTATCCTTTTGGCTATTTAACTGTTTTGGT
The DNA here is from genome assembly GCF_964204655.1 of Triturus cristatus. Lineage (NCBI taxonomy): Eukaryota > Metazoa > Chordata > Amphibia > Caudata > Salamandridae > Triturus > Triturus cristatus. The sequence goes on from NC_140587.1 coordinate 682,995,597, forward strand.
ACTTCTAAATGCTTAGCTACCAGGGATTGAGATCAGTTTTAAATCACTGCAACATTTGCTGGACCTAACAGTAATAATGACATAGCGCCTGATTTAGAGCTTGGTAGATATCCCGTGCTCCGAAATTTAAATCCCATAGGATATAATGGGAAATACACTTCAGCGGACAAGATTTCTGTCACTGTTGTGTAATTCATCCGCCAAGACCTGAATCTGGTCCATTATTACTTGTGGTCAACTTGTGTCCACCCCAACTAGTAATATATTTTCTCACAACCCTCCTTTGTAAATCTGAGACTTTCATGTTGCACGGTTCAGGAGCAGGCTGAGTGGCATACTGATGGCATAACATTCTTGCAACTGGAGCTTTTCAAATGCCTCCAGAGACATGAAAACAATCTTTACTCTTCATTGCAGTAATGCAGATTTTAAACAAAGTTCTATAGCACTTTGAATTGTATTTCCTCTCATTTTTTCAGCATTCTACCCCTGTTGCCGTCAGTAGATAAAGCTGTAATAGAAAATAATCTCTTTAAAAACTGTTGACCTCTGTTGTAAAAGCTCGAAAACTGGTTTGTTGGAAAAATAATCTATGTACTGCAGTGCCAATCATATTATCCCGCTGAGACTAGAATATAAACTATGCTTTGCTATATAAAAAGAACAAAAAGACAGCCTTTCCCCAAGGCAAAGGACTGCTGTGTAATCAAAAACCTCCTTCAGCAGCCAAAAAGGCCCGAGTGCTATTTAGAAATTCAGGGCAAACCACAACTCCAACATGCACTTAACTAAAATCAGAAGGTTCAAAGAACTATCTGACAATGTATTGTTTAATAAATCAGACTAAATCTATGAAAATTAGAATGCAGAAAAGCTCAGTTTTTTTCTCCTTTTCAACATACACTGAACATTTGAGTGAATTTCTTTCTTTTAGTATTTACTTAATTTACCCAAAATCAACCTGTCCAGTAAAATTGACTTTCAGTCCAGTAGATCCTGCCTGTAGCATGTAAGTACAACGCTGTGCAACACACTTCAGGCCTGTAGGCACACAGAGTTAATCCATTATATTGTTATGAGTTTTAAGTGGCCTGAAAAGCTGGTGAATTAAAAGAAAAAAGAAATACACTAAAATGGGCCTATGTCAACAACAGGCCACTTAGAGCTGCTAGTCACTACACTGCAGCCCTGCCAGCGCCCACTTACGCAGTACATGTGGCCAGCAGTCTTTCCTGCCGTCCAGAAATCCAACTCCTTTGGTGAAATGTCCAGTGGGTGTTAAATTGAATTGTTCTGCAGCGTTTTGCTACTGCACTCATGCTAAATGCAGTCCTGAATGATCATGGAGCTAATACTCTGAAACCTAACATTCTTCCCTTCTCAGCTGGATCGTATGTCATCAGGAAAATCAAGCACTGACAAAGGCCAGAAGGCTGGATTTTAGTTATGGATGTGTTTAGTAACTTTGTGTGTTTGTCTGCAGCTATCCAAGATTGAAAATCCAATAAAGAAGCAACTTGTTGGTCTGCAACAAGATGGAAGCTTAGAGTCCCTTTGCTGAGGAGCCTGTATCAACAAAGGTAAGCTTCACACTTGCACAAGAAAATTGTATGAAAACCTAATTTTCTGATCTTTTCATATGTGGTGAACGTGAAATGCATACAAAACAAACTATAGCATAATAGATAATTAAGTTTGAATTAATATTTATTGTGACCGCAACTGAAGAATATTTGTTTTGTTGATGAAACACTGTATAGTGAACATTTGTCACCAAATACAGAGAATGATTTAGTGTGGTTATTAAATGTTCTCAACATATGACTGGAGATTGGATGAGGGCTGGATCCTAACTGTCTCTCTGCATCTGGCACTGATACTAGTGCATCCATGTTCACTTTTTTCAATGTGTGTTTTGGATTTTGGGAAGTTTGAATAGAAAGTAAACTTGGAGGGCACAGCACATAGGTTATATGGCCGATGGCAAGTGGGAAAAAAGTTAGTGCTAGTGGAAAATGCAAGGATTAACTGCAACACACTTTCCTTAAGACAAGATGGTTGTTAGTAATAAGCCCGTAGTAGTTTTGGTTGACAAGGAGTTGAATGGGTATGTTTTTTAATTGTCTATTTTCCAAGTTTCCCTAACAAGATGTAAGCATTTTCATTGCACTTTCAAGAATTCCTATGTCAATGCTCGTCTTTACTTTGGTATATACAAATATGCAATTTTCACCTGAAAAATGTTGGCGGGTTTGACTGGCTAGAATTTATCAAGACAAAACTAGGATAGTGTGATATTTATTACAGAACTCGTAATTCTGATAACGTTTGCAAAGGAATCGGAATTTAACCGTGAAGTCATAATGAGGGCTAAGTGTGTTCCCATCTTTACTGCCTGATGTTATCATGACAGCAAAGTGAAACAAATGAATGCATGAGGGCCATTATTAAATAATGCTGTGACTTTATGACGGGCTAAGGCACCCATTTTCTTTAGCTGGACATGAAACGTCTATCTTTGCCTTGCCAAAGTGGTGCTCGAGAATAATGAAGTTTCACTTAAACCATGAGCAATATTAAAAATCAGCACTTTCCCCTTCGTTGCACTATTGATTACTGTGACTGAGCAATGACTCCATACATATCTATACATCTCCGGTCTATACAATAATAAGGGTGTTCAAATTCCACAATTATTTTACAATGCTTGGTAGATTTTATTCAATATTGAAATTAAATGTCCTCTTTTCACTTTTTTAATTTTATTTTATTTATTATCCGTTTTTAAATGTTCTTAGCATTACAATAAATGCAACTTCCAAATGATAAAGTATTTTAGGTGATTTTATTTTGGTTTTCTAAAGATATACTTGGTCTCATGGTCAAAGAGTCGTCATGGCATTGTTCTTCCCTTCACACAGTGTACCTGATATCAGACCGTGCAGCACATGACCTTTGGAGATGCACAGTGGGCTCGGGGTAAGGGGTCAAAAGTCATTTGAGCATGGGCTTTGGTCTTGCACAGGGGATTCTTTCAATGTGCCCACACCCTGCTCCCAGCGCCACTGCAACTGAATTGGCAGTACACCCTAAATGTGGTTACACTTTCCTTTCAGTGTCTTGCCTCAGAACTGTAAATGTTTATTGAACTAACACGACCTGTAATGGTGCCGATTTGTTCCCCACAGCAGCAACAAATGGTGAACATTATTGCACCCAACTTAGGGGCTTATTTACAAACCTATTGTGCTGCTGGTGCGTCACTTATTTTGACGTCCCGGCAGCTCAATGGGCTTGCCCATATTTCCAAGGCCACGCAGATTCACCCTGCTTGACTTTTCATGGCCTTGTAAATATGGACCCCTTTCACGTATTACTCTGCACGAAAGGGGCTTCCCATGAGTGTTGCTGTGGATGTTCTCATGCAACATCCATGGAACCTGATGCATTGCCAGATTTACAACTTTCTGTAAAACTGGGAATGCATAGGAATGCCTCAGAATCCTACGCCCCCCAGAGTAGGTGTAGGAATGGCGGAACGAGGAGAAATAAAAGTATTTCTCCTCTTTTTTCTTCTTTCTATGCATGCTGCTTAGAAAGGTGAAAATGCCATCAATTATTCTTTTTGTACAGGAAACTGTCCCTTCCTGCACAAAAACAATCATCCCCGCAGCACATGCACCCATGCAAAATGACATAAGGGTGCCTGCGCTGGAGCATGGCAGCCAATTGTGTGCCAGCACAGGGGAAAGCACAGACATACGTCATATTCTTGTTATACAATGCATCCCTATCTTTTAAGAATTACCCAGCACTGCTCATCTAAATGGCTTGCAGTGCAGCGCTACCTCATTTTCTTGTAGATGAGGCCCTTAGGATCAAGTTTAATATTTGACATACAGCCAGCCCTCCACTAGGGCGACAGAGTAAATTACTCCAGTGCCCTGACAGAGGTGTTGCCTGCCAAATTTTGAAATGTCCACTGGGCCAGCAGACATGTCAAGCATTGACAGTACCTGCTGTCATAGCAGTCACTTCCAATTCATTGTAAGTATAACGGAGTCATACGTCAAACTTACAGTATTTTTTGTTTTCAAAGAAAAACAAACATTATCCCTCTTACAAACATTGCCCCTCTTCCCATGGGAGTTCCTCATATGGCGAGGGGGACATTAAGCACTTTTCAGTGCCCTTTACTGCCAGGTTTTTTCTTCTGGTGATGGGCATTGCAAAATGGCTTTATGTCCACCCATCTAAGTTCAGTGGGCCGACAGAAAAATAGAGTTATTTTTTTAAAAAATAACATGACATGAAAATGACAAAGATCCAATCAGTAGAACCAGAGTTTTTTAAGGTTTATTGTGAAAACAGCACCAAAACGCACAAAGTGCCTAATGCAGTTAATTAGTCGTGGTGGAGCAGGTCAAAGTCTCACGTTCAGGCTGACTGAGATGGAGCATGGGTCAGATACAGGGACCAGGTTTTTCCTTGTGCAGAGTTTTACATTCTCTGAATGCAAGTCCACATGGGTAGAGGAACTTCATGTTGGCAGTCGACCCAAGAAGACCATTGTCGGCATAAAGAGCTGGTGGATGTTAGTGGTTGACCTGAACTGTTGCCGTAGGCGCTGGTTCTCAGAACGGATGCGAAAAGCCGGTCATCACTGGGGATTTGCATTGGCGGGTGTTGCAGATGGTTGTCGGGCGATGTGAGGAGTCCGTTCATGGTCATGAAGAGCCAAAAAACTTCTGGATCTTCAGGACTTGTGGCTTTGAGGCAGGAGGAGTAATCTCTGATGCCAGGCAAGGGTCCAGGACCTCAACTGCAAAGGTCCAGAAAACTCCAGACGATACAGAATACTGCCACCCGACTCGTCCTCGGCATCCCCGGCGCAAACACATCAGCCAACACCTCCAAAGGCTCCACTGGCTCCCTGCGGAGAAAAGAGTCACCTTCAAAATCCTCACCCACGCCTACAAATGCCTACACAACACCGGACCCAAATACCTCAACGACAGAATCAACTTCCACGTACCCAAAAAAGACCTCCGATCCTCCAACCTCACACTGGCCGAAACCCCACACAGCCGCAGAGCCATCTATCTATCTATCTATCTATCTATCTATCTATCTATCTATCTATCTATCTATCTATCTATCTATCTATCTATCTATCTATCTATCTATCTATCTATCTATCTATCTATCTATCTATCTATCTATCTATCTATCTATCTATCTATCTATCTATCTATCTATCTATCTATCTATCTATCTATCTATCTACCCATCCATCCATCCATCCATCCATCCATCCATCCATCCATCCATCCATCTATCCATCTATCTATCTATCTATCTATCTATCTATCTATCTATCTATCTATCTATCTATCTATCTATCTATCTATCTATCTATCTATCTATCTATCTATCTATCTATCTATCTATCTATCTATCTATCTATCTATCTATCTATCTATCTATCTATCTATCTATCTCTTTCTAAATCTGGCACTAGCTCTATCTGACTCTAACTATCGCCATGTGCCTCAATCTATCTCTATCTTTCTGTATATTTTTTCTGTTAAGTATCTCTCTCTGCCTCTATCTATCACTGCTTGTCTGTCTCTATGTGCCTCTGTCTCCTTCTATCTGCTTCTCTCCCATCTAACTCTATATACATCTTCATCTGTATAATCATAATTTTTCTACGACTATTTCAACATCTGTCTCTGTCAGTGTCCCTCTCCATGTGTCTGTCTCTCTATGCCTATGTCCCTCTTTGCGTATGTGCCCCTTTGTCCTTTTCTCCCTCTCAGTTAACCTTTGTGTCTCCCTTTCTCACTCTATTCCATACCCCTCCCCTTTCCCCTGCCACCCCTTCTCAATCTCTTGCAGATGAACTGTGTTTATATTAAACTCTTTCCAGGCATCTACGGTGACAGGACTATGGTCTTGGCACAATCTGATCCTGCATTTGTTGGGACGGAAGTGCAGTCTGGGCACGTTCTGCGAAGACAGTAGTTTTGAGCCATAATAGGTAGTGGCACATGGTTAATGGACCAAAACGTTGGTTCATGAACCAGAAATTATATATAGAGCTTGGAAAATGACCTCTATCTGTGGTAGTTGGTGAATGGTTCACACATTAGCACAGGCCATAGCCAGTCAACAAGCCTTCTATGCACACCAGGGTGTAAAGCATAACAGCCTCTGAGTTTCACAGGGGTTAGATCTGAGGTGAGGCCTTTGGCTATGCCTTATGGCAGCACCTGATGCACACAACTATTGGTGTGCAGGTGTTCTCTACACCTACAGCCTGCCTGCACGGCATAACAAAAGGCTGTATGCAGTGGGTTTGGAAGATGTGCAGACTGGACTCAGTGCATGATGAAGGCCACTCCCAGGATCTAGTTCCTGCAGTGCGCATCCAAAGGATTTAAGCTATGCATCCTGTTCCCAGATTGAACTCCACACAGCAGAAGTTTGCGGGCTGTATGTAGCATGTTCTGTGACCATCCGGCCCGGGCAGTGATTGGCCTAACTCCAAGCCCTGAAAAAGGCACAAAAAGTGATAGATTGATTGCTTTAATTATTGTCAGCAACTTTTATTTGCTCAGAGCCTTATCCCGGTTCATTTTTTTGTGTCCACCGCGTCACCTCAGAAATGACCCAGCAATATTTAAATCAGCCTTGTTTCTGCTCCAATAGCAACAGTCCAGCCAAAAAGGTCTGGCTATCCCCCTCTGAACTGGAGCACAAGCAACACCAGCCTAGTTTTGACCTAACTGGACCTCTTCAGTAAGGAGTAGCTTGAGTTATATGGCACACTGAGAATGAGACACATATCGTGATATACTTGTCACACTTAGGATTTTGCCCTAAGGCCTTGCCCTATGCAGAGATTCCAATCTCTGAGACCACAGGCAATTTTCCATCTCTCTTCTTGGTACTCAGCAGTAATCGGCCATCAAATACTTTGGCATTCTATGCCATTCAGCCGCCACAAAAAAAACAGCATACAATTTAGAGACTTCTGACCACTCACAATGGCATCACTAGATTTAACATCATCTTGGTCATTGGAGAATTCCTTCTCCCAGCTCATACATAAACCAAGCCTCAGAAGGATAACTTCCTTAATTTGCTTGCCACGGTTGGCATATCCTTACTCATCATGTTACCTGCCTGTGCCATCAGGATCGCTCTAACCTTTATTTACATCATTATGAAACAATTTTACTTGTCACCCCTCAATGTGGACTGGTCTAATCATGTGGCTATTGCATTCAATCTGGTCCACATCTTGTTCACAAACAGGACTCAAACAGCAACTGGAAACTATGACTGAATCATTCAGAAACATTATACAGATGCACTTCATGTCAATTAAAACTTGCTGGAAGCTACTTCTGAACCTAGCACAGAAGATGAGACTTTGCTGATTTACTTCAACCACTCCAGCCAGAAAACAGCTGTAGCACCTGCTCAAATGAAATATCTTTTCCATGAAAGCCAGCCACTCAATACACTGGTGAAACTAACAGCTCACTCACTGCAAATGCACCATAAGACAAAAAGATATAAACTGCCAGATTTACGACCCTGTCCCACAACGCAGTTCTGAACACAAAATTGCTATGCTGTGCTTTGTGACAGGGAGGGAGGACGAAAGTGCTATATCTACAGAAATATGTCACTCTCCTCCCCTCTCCCTAGTGACAGCACACAATTAGGCAGCTGAGCATCACACATTTGCACAATAGTACAAGGGAATCTGTGTGAGTCTAGCATAGGTTGTGTACTGGAAGGGTACCCTTCAGTACAAAATACTATGCCAAGACAAACTATAAAACTTTTCCCACTTTGTATGTGTGCTATAAAGTGCAGCATACATGCAAATTTGGGAAAGGAAGGAGAGAGGAAAGTATGCTCCAAAGGGAAGTTATTGTTTGTCAGAAAACCCTTTCGACCATTGTTAGTAGGTAGGGTTTTGCATCAAAAAGCATGGGTGGTAGCATGGAAATGCCTATGTACCACACATTTCAATCCCCTCTGATGGAGATTAATGCAAAGCAATGCTTTGCTGTACTTTTGCACAACTTTCTAATGCAAAATCCAACAAAAAACGATTTATGCTGGTTTGCATCACTTTTGTGATGCAAACCCAGCACAAAGGTTTTGTAAATCTGGCTTAAAGTGTAGGACAATATAGCTACTTCAAGGACTACCTGCCCACTTTCGAATCATGCAGCATCAGCTCTCCTGTTTTACTTCTTTTTATGTTATTCTTTAACCGTTCTTCCACTGTTCATGAACACTGGGAGGCAGAGAGGTTGTCAATGATCCTAACTGTTCCTTACACAATTTTGCATATTTTCTATTATCATGATCCATTGTCCACATTTTCTGGTGATAGCGAACAATTATGAATATATTCATAGTTGAAGCGTGGGCACAGAACAGTGACATTTTTGCTTATATCTTTAAAACAGCCGAATGAAACTCATCAAATGAAAAAATAGCACCGAATTATCAAAAGGCTTCCATGCATAAAAAAATGGTGAACATTTTAGAGTTTTAGAGTTCTGCAAGGAGAAACTTTCCATCAACACCAACAATTTACATCCAGATGGAAATGTACTCAAAAACCAATCTAACTGGCTAGCTCACATCTAATATAGGATGAGGAAAAGCTTCATTTGTTGCAGTGGAACAAAAAAACAAAATTACATCCTCTGAAAATTAGACTTTTTGTACTGCTATTTATCACGTCCCAAGAACTGTGACCATCCCACATCACCAGAATGCAAAGAACCAAGGTATACTAATAAATCAAGATATCCCATTCAATCCTTGTTTTAAATGACAATGGCTCACCCCTATACTTTTTCCCCTTTTCCCTCCACTTTTTTGTGAATTTGGTTTTGTTGGCTTTAGGAATATGTGCATTTTACCAATGCAAACCAGCACTAACATGTTTGTGTTCTCTCTTTAAAACAAAGTGGATTTGAATTATAAACAATTGGCATATTATTTTACCTGTCAGTCTCTAGTTATTGGCACTACATGTACCCAGGGCCTGTAAATTAAATGCTACTAGTGGGCTTGCAGTACTGATTGTGCCATCCACTTAGGTAGCCCTTTAAACATGCCTCTGGCCTGCCATTACAGAGCATGTGTGTGCAGATCTAAAACTGCCCCTTGGGCCTGGCAAAATTTTGCCAGGTCGAAACCTTCCTGTTTAATACATATAGGTCACCTCTAGGGTATGCCCTGGACAGTCCAGAGGGCAGGGTGCAATGTATTTTAAAAGTTGGACATGTATCGGTTTTACATATCCTGGGAGTGAAAAACCCCTAAATTTGATTTTTCACTACTGCAAGGTCTATCTCTCCCATGGGCTAGCATTTAAGTTGCCTTATTACATTTTATAAGTGTAATTTTCAAATGGGAAGAAATAACCTCTTCAAGTTCAGTGTCTCTGAAATCACAATGTAAAATCCTACTTATGGTGAAGTCGGACTTTAAATTGCAATTCTAAAAGAGCCACTTTGAAAAAGTTGGCATTTTCTTGCTTTAGCCATTTGGTTCCTGCAGCTTGTATCTGATCACATGACTTTGGCTAGGCAATCTTTCAGATTTAAAAAGAAGAACAAGTACTACTCGTGAGTGTTCTTCTTCATGTGTAATATACTGTGTAACACTGTATCAGCAACCTGTGAGAAGTTTTGATACAGAGAAATTGTTCTGCATACAGTGTCGATGAGTGCACAGGCCCATTGTTGTTTTGTTGACCTTGTATCTGTTTTCAGGGGTTCAGGGTTAGTCCCTACCTGTGGCACCATCTTATATTCATTGTAGCTACATTCAAACGCACACCCGTTGCAGGCGCCATTGCCTACCACATAAGCTGAAACCCTGTCCTTTGTAACATCACTTGGTGTAGTTGGCAGTTGGGCTTTGTGTATTCTTCCTAGACATCCACAGACAATGGTAAGTTTAGGTGTGATTGAATATGCCATCAGTGGCAGGATGGGAGGGAGGAGCTGGACACAGCTCCACTTACACTTTCATAGGTTGTGTCCTCCTCCACACAAAGGGCCTACAACGCTGCATTGTCACATCAGCCAGCTTGGAGCCAGGGCAGGGAAAATAGGGAAGTCTATGAACTTCAAAGACACTATCTAGAAGTTTCTGCCACCTTCCAGAACCAGGCCACCAGTGCACAAAAAAAAACCAACTCTTCAGTACACTTCTGGGCCTGTGGATACTCTGCCAGGAAGACGGACTGCTGTGCTGCTGAAAGGACTGTCACTCTGCTGGACTGCCACTCTGAAAGAGCTGCTGCCTAGTTGTTCTGATCTGCTGCCTGTTGCCCTCTTCCCTGTGGAAGAAGTACTGGACCTGCACACCATCTTGAACCCAGGAACCCAGAGTGACTCCAAGGGCAAGTCTGCTGGACTCCTGATCTGAGCCTCAGGGACATAACAGACTCCTCAACAGGTCCCGGACCTGTCTTCAGTGAGTTCCTGACACCTTTCCGGGACCCTTGGTGTAGCTCCCAAACTCTTAAATGTAAGCTTTTGGGCTCTTCGTGACAGTGAATGGTCCACTCACACCGGAACCACACCACTCGCACCGAAAATCAACATGAACTCTCGCCAGCCTGACTCTTCATAAAGCAAGCATCAATACCCATGGAGGACCGCCTACGTGTGGCTCCAGTCCACCCGTCCATGACACCCGGCCTGCTCCTCGTGCCACACCAACCACCGCCAGTGCAGTGGCGTAGCTAGACCTGAGACAGCCCCGGGCAGTACCTGATTTTGCGGCCCCACGGCAGCACTCCTTGAAGGGGGGGGGTGTGCTGGCGAATCCACGGATTGCCGCCCGCGACGGTGCCACACTGAAGACGGCAGATGAGAGCTGGGGAATGGAATTTTGCCATTTTGTCACCCCCCTCAGGGATGACACCAGGGGTGGCCCGCACCCACCGCACCCTCCTTCCTATGCCACTGCGCCAGTGATGTTCTCCTTGCTCTCTGCGACCGACTCCAATGTGAACAGGACTCTTAGCACTAAACTTGAGTAGATAAACCTTCAGTGGCAGTAATCTGGGACTGTATCCCACTTGTGCTCCATCGCAGTCGGCCTGAACTTTTGTCTTTGACCTAGTCCAGTGCAACCAGGTAGGCACTTAATGCTTTTAGGCACTAAATTGCAGTTTATTCTTTAAACGTTCATTACTCTGGTTCTACTAATTGCATTTTTTTGTCATTTTGGTCTTGTTATATTTATTAAATTAAGCTCTATTTCTTTAATTGGGTGTGCAATCTTTATTGTGGCATTTTTGCTGTTTTACTGTTTGAAGTTTTGCACAAATACTTTACACATTGCCTCTAAGTTAAGCCTGACTGCTCTGTGCCAAGATACCAGGAGGTGGAGCACACATTGATTTGGGGTTTCCTTGTGCCTCACCCTGACTAGGGTTGTGGTTGTTGCTTGACCAGAGCTCACATCCCAGTCAACCACTAACCTAATTTCTAACACCTCTCAAATAAATGCCTTGGCAAAGGTCATCAATATGAATCTTTCCTGGCTCCAAAAAGTGTCTCCTCGCTGTATACTTGCTTAATAAAAAATATGAAAGACTCACAGACGTCAGAATCCAGGCATGGGGGGGATCCTGAACCAACAGAGGTATGACCAAGTTACACCAGCACTGGACGCATTCCACTCCCTCTCAGTTGGGTTCAGAAATATATTCAAGACAGTGCATCATTCATAAGGTACCTACCACATCCCTTCCAGGAATGACCATTCAGTCTCCTTTCGCCCGATCTCTCACAACTGTAATTTTTATTGTTACTATTATTATTAATAATATACACATAATATAGCGCATGGCTACCCTTAGGCTTCCCAGCGCTGGCTGCGGTCACTACCCTAGAACAGTTTATGCCATATTCTGGCAGAGCCAGGTCTTTAATTGCTTTCTGAATGTGAGATGGTGTGTCAGAGAGCGCAATTGGAGCGGGAGTTTGTTCCATAAGGTTGACGCATTATAAGAGAGCATGCGTCCACCCGCTCATACCCTCTGGACTTTAGGTACAACTGCCTGAAAATGTTTGGCCGATCTTAAGTCACGTGAAAGCTGATAAAAGGACATCAGCATGCAGTTAATTTTTGGGCCCGTGCCCCACTAGTTTTTATGTGCTATGCACAATAATTTAAACATGATGCGTTCTTTAATGGGAAGCCAATGTAGGGTTTTTAGTGCTGGTTTGGCCGACTTTCTTTTTGGGGTGTCAAGCAGTAGCCTGGCTACACAGTTCTGCACCACCTACAGCTTCCTAGTGGTAGCCTTCGGGGTGCCCAGATACAGGGAGTTACAGTAATCCAATCTAGGCAGTATCAGTGACTGAACCATAGTCCTGTGTGAAGTTGATGGCAGCAGTGGCAGAATTTTCCTCAGTTGTCTTATGATGCCAAAGCAGGTAGCTGCTACTTGATATGCCTAGTAATCTAGTTTTAATGTGCTATCTAGCCATATTCCCAGGCTTTTAATCCTCTCCTTCGGTTTGGGAGGGGATCCTAAGCATTCTGGCCAGCTCATAGAAGGAGAGCTGATGGAGTGACTACCTAGGATCATAATCTCTGTTTTATCTCTGTTGAGTTTGAGATATGACTGATCCATCCATGTGGTCACTTTTTCCAGACAGCTTTCTAAGTTGACTGACACCTCCTTTGGGTGGTTAACTGCCACCACTAACTGGGTGTCGTCAGCATAGGTCACTTTCTGGACCCCGAATGGGAGGACTATCTCTGCCAGAGGTCATAGGTACATGTTAAAAAGCGTAGGGCTCAAAGAGGATCCCTGTGGCACTCCACACATTAATGGGACCTTCCTCGATGAACAGTTCCCTTCAAATACTTGGTACGAGCGCTCTGTTAGAAAGGAGTTGATCCTAGTGAGGGCTTTTCCTGCTACTCCCACTTCTCTAAGTCTCTCAAGGAAGATTTTGCAATTAACAGTATCAAACGCGGTGCTCAAATCAAGCAAGATGATCGCCACTGATCCTCCTTGATCCAAGACTTTCCTTGTTTCCCCTATCACTCTCAGCAAGGCCGTTTCAGTTCCATGATTAGGCTGAAAGCCAGTCTGCGATGCGTGAAGCATCGAGTGCTTTTCCAAGTGATTAATTAAACATTTATTTATATGTTTTTCCACAATTTTGCTGGTCGGTAGTTGCTCCATACCTCTGGATTGAGGTTGTTTTTTTTTACCAGTGCTCTCACCATGGAATGTTTCCATGTCTAGGGCACTTTAGAGGTCATAATAGATGCGTTTAGTACTTCCAGTAGAACCTGTAGTATGTCTCCTGTACTCTGTGTATCATATGTACTGGGGCAGCATCACACGGTGAACCTGATTTTATTTTGGTAAAAATTTGGGATAGTGTATCTAGATCTAGAATGGAAAACTCTTCGAGAATTTCCAGGCCTCCAACCCCCTTCTGTGGTTCGGTATCTAAATTAACTGAGCCATGGGTTGGTGGGAACCCGTTATATATGTCCAGAATCTTTTTATTAAAAAAATATTCACTGAAACAATACTTCTGGCCTCGGAGAGTGCCATGCCCTAAACTCTCACCTCAGAGCAGCATCTAAATAGGTCCCATTAAGGAATTATTTTGCCTGAAGTCTACCTCTTGACCTATGATCAAAGAATTTCATAATAAGGTGGTCCTAATATCGATGTTGGACATTTTGCTATTTTGAAACGCAAAAGCTACATTAGGAGTAGTAAGTAGTATCTTTGGAATAACATCCATTTTAATGATTTTAGCAATCATAGATTTGTATAGGGTTCCATAGTTCGTTTTTATGCTTAGATATTGTTTTATTGATCCCGAGGGACTCAACTGCTATGATTCATTTGGCGAAACATACATTTGGACCATACATTTGAAATGAACAGCTTCACGGTTTGCAATTCTGCTTAGCTTTAGAAACTCCAAAAAGAACTTTCCACACTGGCAGAACATAACAGGAGCAACTGGCCACTTCTCTCATCAAGCAATAAGGAGAGGAAAATGTCGCACAGAAAAAACGTTGGACACAACTTCCACACAACTTCTTCCTGTGTGTTATTTACAGACACATTAACATGTTTAATCAATTTTCCTTAAAAGCCTATTCACATAGAGCACTCTAAGCCTTGGTGAGCTCTGCTCTCTGGGTGGTGTAGTCTCATCCGACATAAGGAGTTAACCCGGGGTGGCGTCTCAAAAATTCATCACCTACATACCTTTTTATCTGCCACGAGCGTAGCTCCGTCATCAGCAGCTCAGTAGCCTGAGTGCTGCTTCCCTCGCCATCCATTCTCCTCTCCGTCTGCACTGAAACCGATGCCAAATGCTCCCCTTGCCTATTTATCATTCCTAAACGAGCGTTTCATCTAATTATCGAGCAAATTACACGACCGTAGGGGTTAAAACGAAGCCTCGCACGGGTCACCTATCACGAGGTGGCGCCTCCGATGACAAGGCGCGATAAAACTATTCATGCACGGCTGCTAATTGCAATGCACATTTTCAGAAAACGATATTTATGTCACAGTAGGAAGGACGTTTTTGAGCAGGGCTTTTCCAGCCTGCATCTGCACTGTTGTTAGCTATCTTTCCTTGCTATCAGTTTTCAAGACGCTTAACAACTCCACTCTCATTAATACACGTGAATGTGTCAAGAACTCCGGGAACCTTCCAGACTCAGTGAAACTGGGTTCTTTATATAGACTTCCCACCGTCTGTCAGATCGGTAGGGGGGATGTGCTTGGAACAAATGCTTTTAACCTCATACAGATATGCAAGGTATTATAGATTTACTTTAATTTCCAATGTGCCGGTCTTTTTTCTCAATGCAGTCATATTTATACGACTGCCTTTGTATGCACCCCTCTAAAACAAAACCCTCGTACTAACGGAGATATGTCTGCTCAATATGACTGCCAACTTTCTCCCATGTTTAAGGAAAGCTCCTAATTTTTACACAAAACATGACCATTGCATCCCTCCGGTCCTATGAAGCTAAACCACCTGGTCCAGTGCATTAAAATGATAATTTTAGAGTGTGTGCCGGATAATTAACCCATTCCAGAAATCTCTGTATGAAAATTGTAAGGAAAGTTCCCCTTATTGTGCTACTCTCAGTCCTGTTGGAAGGACATAGCTGATCTTGGGCCCAATAACTGCAGGAGGAAAATGTCTACTGATTATTCCAATGAGCAATACTCACTGGGAGGGGTAGACAAGACCGAGGCCGAATATTTCAATAAAAACAATAAAAAAAAATGAACCCATCTTTGTCCATTCGGTGTTCTCCGTGTCCCTTCTTAAAGAGCACCCAGGCCTAAATAATTTCATACTGTCTCTTGAGGGATGAACAATTATTTATTTGTTATTATTATTTATTATTTAAGAAAGTGCTTCCACGGAAGACACTTAAAACCACACACAATGGATAAAAATCATAAGTATGGTAAAAGATTAAGATATATGAAAGATTGTAACTACATCATTGTTAATCAATAATCACTTAATACATTTACATACATATGAATGGCTCTTTATAATACAAGAAATTGAATCAAGCGATAGTAAACATTCACCACAGGGGAATTCAACACAAAGTTAAGTTCTTCCTCGTGCGTGTCTATGAAGTATTTTGAAATAACAGGGCATATTACATTTCTTTGGAAATATAAATTACCCAGTGAGAAAAATAGAACCTGATTTATATCCTTTTTTTGGCACTGCAATATTGATAACCTGGGCGAAGAGGGGCCCCCTCCTTTTTTTATCCATCTATTTTCACCAATCGGCATTTGACCAAACTTGAAATTCATAAAAAAATCTTTGTGCAGAGCAACATGTATTAGCCTTCAGGTAAAATTAGATCTCACCACTGCTTATTAAACAATCAACTCAAATGCACTCTTTTTGTCTGTAAACAATGAGGCATGTCACCCTGAAAGCCAAAGATAGATGAAGCCTTAAAGTACTACTATTCTTACATGCTAATAGCTCTTTGCAGTTCAAATCCATCTCTTTCAAGCTAAAGGAATAAACATTACCAGATGTATAACTCCCCTTACTATCTCTTGAGAGTTCTCACCGTATGAGTTTTCAGGGCTACTTAAACAGTAGGAATAAATAAATAATAGCCTGAAGTTAGCTCGATAATTTAAACCAGTTAAACCTAGGTTCAGATGAATCATTTCAATCGAGCTAGAATTACTAATACCAAGGTATCTCTTCCAAAGGTCAGAGTAAATGTGAGGTAGAATATTGAGAAAGGACATCGATCTTAGCTCTATTCCATACAATGCGACACAGGGTATATTTGCTACATACACCTTTAAAAGCGATTGGACATCTCTCTTACACTGTGTATTAAATAAATGCAGGAAGACAATTCCTATACCTTTTAAAGAGCTGTATTTTGCCTTGATGAACCCACGAAAGATTGTTTGAAACGCTCACTCCCACATAACTATACTCTTTATCACCTCAAACTTACCTCCATTAAAAAAACATGACATGGGTGATTTAAGACCTCTTACATCCATTAATATGATTTAACTTTTTTTCTCATTAATTGAGAGATTATGAGTAAGTGCAAAAGAGGCTAAGATGTCAAGTAGTTTCTGTAAACTAACTGGAGTAAGAGACATTCAAGCCAGGTCATCACCAGCCAACAGGGTTGAAGCTTCCATCAATCCTAATTTTGGGGTGTCAGTGACAACTTTGTATAATAAAGATGGTAAACCAGACAAGTATAAGGAGAATAACAAAGGAGCCAGTACACAACCCTATTTCAAACCATTATTTCCAGGCATGTTATCAGCGTATTCATTACCGGTGCCCAAAAGTACTTTCATCCAATTTACTGAAAGAAGAGACATCAATGGAGGCAGCAACTTACACAGGATAAACATTTAATAAGTTTGTACCTAAGTGTAGATCAATCTACAGAATCAAAGGCACTGCTAAATTCCACATACATCTTCATTTTTCGAAATTTAACATACTTCTCACTCAGCATATAAAAATACACAATATGAAGTATAGTTGAACTTGCTTAACAAAACCTGATTGTTCAGTTGGCAAAAGTTGGATAGCGTCCACCCCGGAGGCTAAAATTTTAAATAGACATTTATCAAAAGTCTTCCCCATAACATCCAAGAGTGCGACTGGACGATAACTTTCTGGAAGATTACGGTCCACTTTTTTATAGAGAGAGGTAATGTTACAGTCTTGCCAGGACTGAGAAATTACATCTACTTTCTAGCAGTAATTAAATATTTGGCTTCAAGATTCCGGTACCTTAAAAGGTATTCAGCTTTGACAAGGCGAGCAAACAACTAGGGCACCCCTCAAGGTGTTCTAGCTGTTCACCTGTGGCTTTGAGTTGCCAAAGAGATTCCCTCATTTGCATGGGGCTGTATGTTTCTTCAAATCTGGGACTGTTACAAAATGTTGCATTGGTACTAAATTAGAGCAAAGCTGTACTGTACTTTTTTGCTGCCTGTGTAATATGGATTGGAGCAAACAAATGTGACCTGGTACATATGTTAGAAATGTTTTTTCATCCAGGCAAAATTAAGAAAATGGATCAAGGAATCACTGTTACACATAGATAACACACTGAATTGCTTATGAACTGAGACGTACCTAGAGGGGGTGGGTCAGGGTGCAGTCCACCCCAGGCGGCACTGTTTTTGGGGGCGGTGGAGTTGAGCAAATTGTGTCTGTCGACTACCACAATCCCCCCGCCCCTGAAAACAAGGCGTCTGTTGGCCGAGACCACCACCTCCCCCTCCCTCGGAACAAGTTGTCCATCGGCCAATACACCCATCCACTCCCCTCTCTTACCTGCACCAGGCGGCAAACTTAGGATCCGCCTTGGCTGGCAGCAGGTCTAGCTACACCACTGCTTACGAAACATATTACATGTGCAATGCAGATTTTAACAAGAAAACCTCAGTTTTTCGTGAGCAACCATTGAAAACATAGGGCAGACCTGGCTGGCCCTATTTTTACCAATCATGTTATAAAAATGAAACAAACTGATGTGCCTCAAATCAAGTCCTATTTTTCACACCGCAAGTGTTAGCATTTTCACTTTCAAGGCAAACATCGCGTGAAATAAGCCGGTTACACTGTTCCCCCAAATACTGTTTGTGCAATTCGCTATTGCACATGCAGCAAAAATAGTGACTTATTGATTTGACCACTTTTTGCACCAGTGCACAGTTTCTGCAATAGGACTAAAGCAGAGTACAACGATCACAAAAGGACAAACAAAGGTTTCTTAAATATACCAAGCATTGGTGGCAGTCCATGCACGATATAGCATCTAATTAAACGGGAACAGCTGAGAAAATCAGTAAAACTCTGAAAATATACTGATGGAAACCCTCATTTTGGATATATTTAAAGAATGAAAGAAGAAACCCACTATAGTAGCTATGTGCAGAGAAAGGACCACGTGTTAAGATAGCATTATGTGGATGAGGACATGGAATTATGATTGACAAGATGCAGGCACGATTCAGAATGTACAGAATAAGTCTTAGCTGTTGGGTTTCACCTTCCCACAGAAGGATTGAATAATGATCTTATTATTAGGAGAACCAAGATGAGTCACACTGAAACTATTATGGTAATGCCAACAAGCTCTTTTTTCCATGTACAACAAATAAAGTAATGTATTTCATTAACGATAGGGCGTAGGGCATTCTGAAATGTTATATCCTTTGTCATGAGTCAGAAAGCAATTGAATTTATAGCCTAACACTAATGGACATGACTTTCAAAAAAACATTAAAATAATTTGCTGGATGACGAGCAGCGCTGTATGAGAGCAAATCAAGTGACCCGTGACTCTAACGAGAAGCCCGTGTGGAGGCAGAAGCGCCTGGTCGATCTTTCCGAAGATTTCAAATTCTGGATGACAATTTAACAATGAAGATTTCAAGTAGGGGTGTGAGATATTTGCATAATTTGCTTACACAAAATTCTGCAAAAGTCAATGAATATTTCACGAAATGTGAAACTGATGTTTGCTGCTGTATTTTGTAGTAAAATATGTTTTGTTAATATTGGACGCAAGGACACATTTTGCACTAAAAATAGTGCCATGAAGAACAGCTGCTTGAGTTTTGTTTGTTTATGTTATTCCCATGCTCCTGCACTAAAATTTTACAAGGAGAGCGCCATAATTAATGAGGCAAAATGGTGTAATTTCACGTCATAATCATAGCACAAAATAAGGCAAGAGTACACTAGGAGAAATATGTGCTGCTCCACTTTCATGAAAAGGGTTCCATTTGTGCCACAGTTTTGGGCAGAATCCACAGTGTGGAGTAACATGAAGAGAATTTGCGAAGCAATGGTCCAAAAAATAGGGGGATCCCACTCTCCACAAATGAAAATGGACCTGGCCTATCGCTGATATGAAAGCAAGAGCAGAATTCATGTTCTTGACCTAATGTTGCACCTACTGGATTTCAGTATTGTTTGCAGTTCTGTTGTCTTCGGACAACCGTTGGAAAATACTATCTTGAGAAACCCTCCTGCTGACAATGATGTGGCCACAACCTTTGCTCTGATGCCTCACCCCTGAAACTGCAACATCACTGGTGGCACTTGCCAATGTTGCAAGAGCCAGCGGAACGTCAACTGAGCTCCGGTGAGCTTTGTTGATGGCCTTGCTTTAAGATCGCTGCCTTAGAAGTTTTTCCTTCTGTGGTGTGGGCCTGAAAGTTTAATGCTCCTGAATGATTACTGAGGGAAGGGTGCACTCAGGCATTTTATGCTCTCTTTTGGCCCTCCTATTCACTCCAAAATGAAAGGGTACCAATTTCAGAGTTAGTCACCACCTCCAGATATGCACTATTACCTCCTTTTTTCCTTATATAATGATTGAATGTGCCCATTCACTGTTTACCGCTCACCACTTTCCAAGCTGTTTTCTGTTCCTATTATTTGAATAGGGAATCTACCCATAAATCCTCTCCCCCCTCTCTAAGCACTGCCTGTGTTCTAGAGGTGCAACTAGACCTGAACTTCAGGAGGTGCTAAGCTTACCAGCTAGGTCCAGTTTGAGCGCTGGTGGCCGCCATTCTGACAGTCTTTTTTGGTGCTCTCCTCCCCAATAACCTCCTTCACCATGAATTCCCTCATTACGGCTCTCCACCTGTGCACCTCATCTCTCCGTATCCTTTCTCTGTCTAACATTTAATTTCTTTATAGTGCTACTCATAGTTCAGTCACACTCAGTTCTGTGATCTGTACGGTACACATTTCTTGCAGCAGGCACACTAACCCTCTGCTCTACTTTACGATGAGTCAAAACTGCCACTAGACAAAACCCCCAACTCTCACTAGTAGGAACATTAATCACCAGAATTATCTTGACATTTTTATTGTTCCCTGAAAACTGCCTGATGCACAAGGAAGTTTATGTGCTTTTAAACCAAACATTAATTCTGAACACAGCGCCCCCTACCAAAGCCAACGTCGGGTGCGGCTGCACAGGTCTCACCACCCTAAAGCCAGTCCTGCTACCAGCAATGGGGCAGGCCATGCATTTCCAGAAATGGTGTCAGAGCTTACCTCACAGCCATTATATGAGCAAAAAGATCTATGTAAGTGGTGGGGTGTGATGCTTTCCCTAAATTCCAGCAAGGAAAACAATTTAACAGATTTCATGTAGATGATTTAAAGGAGAGTAAACTTCTCAGTTGATCATTTTTTGAAATTTTTGAGATCAAGTTTCTAAAATGCCACAGACTCTTATAAGGTATTCGTGAAATATTCCAGTACTTTCATGATGAATCAAGGAAGCCTGGAATTTCCTAGGAGTAGATCTCATTTTTTTCAAATTTCTTAAGTCAGAAATTACTTCTACTATACCAAGGTCATAATTCTTTCATGGGTAAGCCCCGTATGCCAAGGAGTACATTCAATATGTCAGTGCCAGAAATTTAACATGGATACTTTAGTCACAGCCATGAGTACCTCTAAAAATTCCCCCCGGTATGCAAGGTTCAACATTTTGCCATAGACACCCTCTATAAAATTAGTGCAGGAAATCTTATGACAAGAATTACCTCAAATATCAGCTCCAACATTTTGCTATGGATCCACCTCATATGCTAAGAATGAAGTGCATCATGGCAGGGCCTTGGCCTAGGTGTGGGGGCGCATATTTTGTGTCCATGCCTCTGGGTATGACTGGGTTAGCGGCTTTCTCAGTTAGACATTTGAGTACCCTCAGCCAATGATGGTGTCTTCATAGAAGCATGTTAGGGCCTACAGTTTGCCATAGGTAACACCTTCCATCCATATGCTATTAGTGCCCTTCTCCATAAGGCAAGAATACCCTCCAGTATGTCAGACCAGCAGCACATTTGCACGCATAACCCACATACACTTACACACACACATTCTCTCACACACATATTCTCCTTATATCTCTTGCACACTTTCATACCTTGGTACTCTGTCACACTTATACAGAGATGCATTTCCACTCACACTTTTATTAGTCAATCTGCTTTTATTGTGTTAGAAAGGCTTGCAATGCTGCTTCTGCTGTAACTCACACAAGCTTTATAAAAACATACCCTCTATACACTATTCAAAAATAATAATACATTGCCTTGTCAATGTTTGTTACGAGTGTGATGTGAATGAAAAGTGCACTTCCTTAAAATAGCTGTATGGTGCTTATGTTTGGTTTCATGTGTGGATCAAGCAGTTACAGTATTGGAAATAAACGAATCCTCGGCCTAACGTAATATCACAGCATCCAATATTTACAATATTTGTATATCCTCCTGTACATCAGGACTTACTGGAATGCCGTATAATGAGCAATTTTGTTTGTTTTTGAGCACGAAGACACTTTCTATGTCACTGATTGTTGAACAATTGTATAGCACAACTTTATGTAAACACAGAATGCCAATGAAATATTGACACTGAGGAAGGCAATCCCGCTGAAATGCGTTTGTCGATCTAAATTGCGGACCCGAAGAATTAAATAATCGATTATAAAGACCTATTGCTCCAGACTGCACTCTTTTGAAAAGGCGGTTCTTAAGATCCAGGAATCGTTGTTGCGGAATAATTTGCGTAGTCCGCCATATGCTGAGCGAGCACCCGCAGCGTGAGGAGTGACGGCTGGTGGATTGGAGTGTGTCTATTGATGAGAGTTGTGTAATTTTTATGTGTGCAGAGTAAGATGTGTGCTCATATAAGTGCTGGGTGATGGTGAATAGTGTGAGTGAGTGCAGCATGAATGGTACGAGTGTAGAGTGAAAAAAGTGCCGATGTGAGTGTGAGGTGAGCTGCATAAATGCAATGTGAGACAAAGGCCAGTTTGAGTTTTGAGTGAAAGGAGTGAGTGCAGAGTGAGAGAGCGGTGTAAGTGCAGGGTGAGTGGCCTGTGTGTGGTGCAGGATGAGTCGCAAGAGAGAAGGGTGATCTGTGACAGTGACTGGGAAGTGCATGGTTAGGGGAGTTAGTTCAGAGTGAGTGATGATATATGCCTATGAAATCGGGCAGACTATTGTCCCTGTGGGCAGGCAAGATGAACAGAGTGCTTGTATGAATGCAGGCTGGGACGTATGTCTGTGTCAGTGTGGAGTGAGAGGAGGAACTGTAGGATGAGGGGTTTGACTCCAGGGTAAGTGATGTGCTTGTTTGCGTGGTGTGAGTGCAGGGTGAGTACTGTGCCCATGAGAGTGAAGATGAGAGTGAAGATGTGAGTGAAAGGTGAGCTGTGTGAGTGACAGGAGTACCTATGTGAGTGCACAATGAACGATGCAACAGTGTGAGTGGAGGGTTAGAGGAGTGATTGCAGGGTGTGTGATGTGGCATACGAATTTGGGTGCAGAAGAAATTGCAGAGTTGGAGGAATGAATGCATGGTGAGTAATGTGCTTGTTTGAGTGAGATTGCAAAGTGAGCAGTGAGAATGACAGGTGAGTGAAGTGTCTCATGAGTGCAGGGTGAGTAGTGTGCTCATGTAAGTGCAGGATGAAAAGCGTGAGTGCAGTGTGATCACTGTGATTGCAGGGGGAGCGGTGTGCTCATGTGACCGTAGGGTAAGTGGAGGGAGAACGGCATGAGTTCATGATGAGGAGTATGAATGTAGTGTGGGCGCTATGAGTGCAAGGTGATCGGTGTGCTCGAGTGAGTGCAGGGTAAAAGGAGGATGAATGGTGAGAGTATAGGGTAACAGCATGAGTGAAGTGTGTGATCGGTTTGAGTGTAGGGGGAGTGGTGAAATTGACAAGTGAGTGGAGTGTCATGTGCATGCAGGGCGAGCAGTGTGCTCATGTGAGTGCAGGGTAGGAGGGAGTGAATGCGTGAGTGCATGGTGAGTAGTGTGAGTGCAGTGTGATCGCCGTGAGTGCAGGGTGAGCGTGAAAGGGAAGAGTGAGTGATGAGAATCAGGAGTGAGTTGTCTGAATGCAGGATGTATATCCAGACATGTGGAGTAACTTAGTATTGTATGGACGGCTGGTGTAGGGTTTCAGATATGTTAAACTATTGCATTATGGCATCAATCAGGGATGGAGGTTGGAGGAAATAAATTATGTGCTGATGCTGTAACAAACTTTCAGTCACCTGATTAGGGTTGCCAGATGATGGGATTTCTACAGGCACCACTGGTATTTTGATGTCCCAGTCAGTACAAAAATAAGCAAAATCACCTAAAGTTCGTATTTTTAGCACTTATCTGTACATACTTCAAACAACAAATACAATAGAAAGCACGTTTAAATGTGTTCTAGGGCTGCATTAACGATCCATGACTAATAATTACAGGTTTTTTTTTTACCCCAACAGATTCTATTGTATTTTCTGCCACAATACGGACCAAGAGACCCAAACCACATGTATTCATGTCAGCATATATGAATACCGTATTTTCATCAAAATCTCTACACAACCCTAATTGGTCGCAGAACAGTCCGATAAACTGTCCTCTTCTATCTAGATTCATTCTCAGGGAGTGTTACTGTAGAGGTCAAAGGTTCCAGAGGTAGACCATGATACTCAGCCACCTGAGCCAAATCTTGTTTTTTGTTTGTGGGCTTTCTCGAGCCAGGAAAATCGGAAGCTCCAGGCCCATGCAGAAGTTCATGCCTCGTTTCTATACACCCAGCAAGGGGGGGTGAGTTAGCCTTCCATAGTTTGGCGATGTCTTGTTTTGCCAGGGTAAGACCCAGGAACAATAGGTGTCTTTTGTACCTGTTACCCCCAATTTCATTGATTGTGTGTAGAATAATTAATTTAGGGTACATAGGTAGTTCCCAGGCTAGAACTTCAGACAGGCACTTCACGACCCCCCGCCAGAACATTGAGAATGCACTGCGTGACCATACTGTGTGAATAAAAGTGCCCTTGCTGTTACCACAGCATAGGCAGGTCGAAGAGGCCACTAGGCCAATTCATCAGAGCCTGTGTCGGGTGTAGTATACCCGGTGTAGGTACTTGAATTGTATGAGTCATAGGCATGAAGAAATGGCTGCGCTTCATGAGGACTTAAGGGCTTCGGTCCAGAATTCGTCAGGTGATTCTTGCTCCCGCTGACAGGCTGTGCGGAGAGCATTTAATGTGGTATTGCTATTGGTAATGAGGGACTGATATATCTTAGTGATTTTGTGATCCCCTAAGTCTCCCATGAGTAATTTGCTTCTAGCGGATTAAACTCTTGGGGATGATGGTCAACCTCCACCGTGTAGCCAGTGTCTCATTATTTTGAGGTATATGAATATGTCAGACTTGAGGGGCCTCTAAGATATCCGTACTACGTGCCCTGGATCACCATGACGACTGTGATCTATGGCGACGTTTGTCCTTGAGCTTGGGCCTTTGGCAAAGAGGATCACTGGAGGAAGAGTCAGAGTAAAGTTGAGGCAGTGTGTGGGGCCTAATGCGTAACTCTTTGTTAGTCCTGGCCTAGACTTCTTTAGGGGAGTCAAAGGAGAGTATGCAGGAATTTTAAACCACAAGTAGGCGGGCCAGGAACAAAAGTGCTTAGGGGATCTTGAGGCCTCAGAGGCGAGCCTTCGCCTCTGCAAAGGATTGGTGCAGCTGCTCAGCCAACCTGGTAAAGTCCGGGAAGATCATAATGCGTTGGGAGTCAAAGGGAAGAGATTCTTGTAACCTGGTCTGTCAAACGATAGTGTCTCGGTTGTTAAAATTGAGAACTCTTACAATGACAGGCCGTACCCTGGCATCGGGAGGGGGCTTCTTTGCTAGGGTGTGGTGGGCCTGCTCTATGATAAAGCAGGGGGAGAGGGTCCCAGCTGGTATCCACTCCACTATCTAGTTGGCTAGGAACTTCCCCATGTGGTTGCCCTTGCAGCCCCCCCAGAAAGCCCACGAATCAGAGGTTGTTCCTGCAGACGCGCCCCTCGGTGTCCTCAGCACATGTCGCAAGACCTTTGGTGAGAACTTAGAGTGTGTCCACCTTCATTTGAAGGGTAGACACAATGTCTCCCCTACTCAACACCCGTGTCTGATCCTCTGTAAGTCTCTCCACCGCGCTGCGCAGGTCCTGGCGTAGTAGTGTTACATCTGAGCTGACTGTACCAATCTTAGCATCCAACATGTCTCGGGATTGGGTCGTATTGTCCGGTGTCACCTCTGCCTAACCTCCAGAGTTCACAGCTGGGACCCCAGTCCCGGTGTAGCAGTCCATCGTATTTTGGTTAGAGGTAGCGTTGGTTACAATTGTAAGTGGATCCCTTCACTAGAGCCCCTAAGCCCTGCCAGGCCACAAGCAGTTGGCAACAACAGAGATCATGCAGGGGGTGAGAGCAGCCATACATGAGTTGTGGTCTAGCCCGGGGACCCCAATCAGGATGATAAGTCGCAGCGTTGTTGCAGGAGTGCGGATAGGGGGAGGCGTGAGGTTGTGTTCACTCAGATTACAACCGACAGAGGCCAGGAGGGGATTCCTCGTCCACAAGCCACACCGGGGCCTAGCCCGACTACCTTCATGGCAGGGGTGCACCCCACCCCCCTGATGGGTGCCTCACCTGTATCACGCTCCACGTGGCGCCAGGGGGAAATCAGATCTTCTGTAATGGCTGTGGATCAGTGATAGGGCCCAACCATGTCCCCTGTTTGTCACCCGAGGTCACAGAGGTGTCTGAGCCACTGCAGGTACACCACTCCGGTACATTCGGAGTCGGGGGCCCATGGGTCAAAGCGACGGCTCTCTCTGCAGTCAGCCCTCCTTGTGTGACCGACAGCGGAAGTCCAGAAGCCAGTCTGAGCGGGTGTGTCCCCCTATGGCGAATTCACACTAATGAGACCACCAGCACTGTTACCGCCATTGCTTGACTCGGCCGTTGAGTCACCAGGAACTTAAGGCCCAGATCTCAGCGGGTCACAAAGGTACAGGGAGCGCGGCCACTACTAAGGCGGTCCCACCCCCATCAGGTCTTAAGTACCACGGTGGCCCAAAATAGCCTCTGAGCAGGGCCTGCCCGCTAGAGTCTCTACCACTGCTGGGACCTGATTCGGTCGCTGAGACAATGTGGGCCACAAGCTGCACCCTCAGGAGACATCTGCTGCAACACGGGTACCGCTGCATCTGACCATCTCACCGGTTTGCCCTCAGATGGATATAACCGATGCATGGGCCTTGGGCACTGCAGCCAGGGAATTGGCTTCTGAACAGAGTACGCCCACTCCAGTGCCTGGAGCTGTAAGCGGGGTCAGTAATCCAAGCCGCCCTCCGCCGCAGGACAGGCAGGACTGTGTTCCATGCACCATATTCAAGCCATTTATCTTATGATTAGGAATGAAAAAGAAATTCCAACATCATATGCTGTGTTGACCGAATGATGAAGCATTGTGGTAGTAATCTAAAAAGACAAATTACTAACAGGTTCTTGCTGTGCTGGGTAGAGGTTAATAGGAGCCACTGGCATCCACTTAGGTCACCAATAACACATGATGGCTACCATAACAAAATGGAATATTGAGAGGGACACCTACTTTCTCAAGGAAGAGATGGAACCCACATTTTGGAACAATGGAATTTTGAGACCCTGCCAATATATTTTTCTGACCATACTAAATGAATCTCTTGATCGATGTAGCAGGTTAAGAGAAAGAACAGTATACTTGATATCCCAGCCGGGCACTCATGGTTAATTGTGTAAACCACACTCTATAAACATAACAATTCAAACATTGAATCTTTAGCCCATCTATGTAGTTTTATGACTTGCCTTTATGATCCTTTCTCCTCACAATTCACTTTACTCCCCCACCCAAGAACACATGAAACTTCTATGGTTCTAGTTCCCTGCCAAGCATCATCGATCAACAAATGTAACAAAACAATCTAGGGTACTGCATAAAAATAAACAATTATCCTTCTAGATAATGAGGATGTGGCATTACACCGAAACTGCCAACTTTGGAACTGGGTAACCGGGTTAAAGTCTGGCGTTGTCTCAATGTCCTGTGACTCTGGACAAATCACTCAATCTTCCTGTGCCTACACAAAATGAATGTCTCCTTGTGCAATGTAAATGATGCTCATGTAAAGTCCTCCAAACGCTTTCGGTCGAATTGATACTATATAAAACTGCAAAAACATGTTTTTTTAATTAAAAGTACCATTCATTTTTATGATACGATGGTAAGCAGATAAAAATGGCCATGTTGCCCGGCTAGACACCAGCAATGAGGTCCTCCAATGTCCATGTGTTGAACACGTAATTTCGGAGAATAAAAAAAATCCTCTGTTTGAAATTACATGTATAGAATACCAGAATAAAATGTATTTACATGTTTAAATATTTTCAATAGTTTAATGTTAACATTAGTTTCTATGAGGTTTTATTTTAAGTCTCTAGTTTCAGTACCAGTGATTGCCCATTTGTGGTGCTGGACTTACATTTCCAACTGTTTGGGTCCTCTTTGGCTGTAGTAACTAAAGAAGGGCAGTTTGTGAATAGCAGTGGGCATACTCTTTGTGGGTGGATGTTTGCCCCTCCATACTCCTCTCTTAAACCGTCCCCTTTAGTCGTTAGAATTCCTAATTTCTAGCTCATTTCCTCTGTCCCTTCCCCATTTTCTAATAAATGGTATACTTACTTGTCCTGAGATCTCCACAGGCTAGGCAGAGACCTTCACTGACAAAAGATAGGAGAGGCAAAGTCATAGACCTTCAATCCTAGGTCTGTGAATGACATTTTGTAGAACATTAGCAGTTTTAATATAGTACTAACATACAACAAAATGCAGTTTGTGAATAGGCTCCTCTGTGTCCAGTATTCAAGGTTTTGCCACCAGGTTCTTCTTGTGTGCAGCATGCCTAGCTATTACTTCTTCAGCTTTCTGCTTTGAAATTCGCATTCACTTTTCTAATAGTTTTGTTTGCTTTAAGGTTCACAATAGAACCAACTCGGGCATGTTTACCATCAATAACACTTTAGCATCCATCATCATTTTGTACTAATATACTAGGATCTCCTCATCTGTCTTGTTTGCTGTCCTCATTATACAGTGTTTTCCTCTTTCGTGCCTCTCATTTTTCTGGGAAATTGATGATGAAGCTGTGTCTGAGCTTAAATCACCTTACAAAAACTGCACCTCAGTGGTCATCATACACAGCATGGAACACTTCCCACATATTATCAAAATGATGCACGGCACAGCTACCAGTGCGGACAAATACTTCAGTACCATACGTAGGGGTATTAACCCCTTCAGCGCTGGGCGAATTCCGCCGCGGTGCTGAAGGGTTCGAGCGCGGGCGGGACCATGACGGAACGGTTCCGTCATGAGCACAGCTCAACCGTGG
This sequence comes from Triturus cristatus, assembly GCF_964204655.1. Lineage (NCBI taxonomy): Eukaryota > Metazoa > Chordata > Amphibia > Caudata > Salamandridae > Triturus > Triturus cristatus. Next base: position 683,024,516 of record NC_140587.1, read on the forward strand.
CTCATGACGGAACCGTTCCGTCATGAGCATGGAAGGGGTTAAGCACTATATAAATGCTACAACACCAAATAAATCTCTTACTACCAACTTGTGCTAACAAAGTACCGCCTTTCAAGGCTTCTACCGCAAGCACAGTACATTTTATTAACCACCTTTAGTTTTGTATTGCTTGGTTTTCTTTTTCTTTTTTATCATTATTTATGTTGTTATCGAAACCCTTCAACCAACTCTCGGAATGGGAGGGTGGGATAATGTTAGCCTCCGTGTCTTTAATGAAATCCAGATTCTCTTGGCATTTAATTTAATGGCTATTTCATCACAAGACCGGAGGCTACCATTATGCATGTTGGTAGTCCAGTTAAACCATATTCAGCATGTGCTACATTGGTTTAGAGTAATGTTTTGCAACGGTATTAGAATTTGACAAATCAGCAGCCCTAAGGATGTGCTCTAGTCTTCAACCTTTCCAGAAGGATTGGCTAGTTATAGCTCCGCTCATAGAGTGTGCTTGAAACTTCTTAAGGTCAACACCTGCCAAATTCATAGTCCATTTAACCTTCCTTGCTATTGAAGCAGACGTTATAGACTTGAAAGGTTTCACAAATGAGATGAGTAGTTGCTCAACACCATCAGAATGATGCTCACTCATTCTGGAATCATATTCTCTCATGCAATCTACTACGCACAACTTTTTGCAAGAGTCAAACCTAGTATAAAAAATTGTGTCTGACATAGTCTTTGTTCTTCTAATATAATTTCAAATCTCATTCCAAAGGGATCGTAAACCCTGTTACTTACCTCTAAAGCTTTGACATCATATACACGAAAGCAGGAAATTAGAGAAGAGAAGCTAGCTTCATAGAATGTCTCTTCCGATCGAAATATCTGTCACTAGGCCATATTGTGAAAAGATCCAGGACTAGTTCAACGTCCCAAAAGGTCCCATATCTAGGTCAGGGGGGTCTCCTTAACCTAATGCTCTTAAGAACTCTACATACTATGAAATGTTCCCAATGCTTAATGGTAGCCTCCAATCTTGTAATGAAATAGCGATTCTCCTAATTCAAAGCCAAGAGAATCTGGATTTCATTAAAGACACAGAGGCTAACATTATCCCACTCTCCCATCCCTGGAGTTGGTTGAAGAGTTTGGATAATGACATAAATACCAATAAAAAAATAAAAATAAAAACAAACTATAAAAAACTAAAGGAGGTTCAAAAAAAGTACTGTGGACAGAAGCGCCCTCAGACCTTCCTGCAAGCTGCTAGATATGCAATTGTAGAAACAATGGAATTTTGCCAAGAACACATTGATGTGGTTTTCCAGTCTGGATTTAGCCACAGGGTCAAATGTAAATCAGAGAATGCACAACATTAAAATACTATATACAACATTTCATGAAATAATTGAGGTCATTGGCAAGTACACATATAGCTTCTACATTTTTTCATGAAACTTTATAAGCACTCAGGGGCAGATTTACTAAGAACTTGCGTTATACTTACCTGACGCAAGTCATTCCAAGGAAATGCAAGTCCCTAAAATGGAATTATAAAGCCACACAAGGGACTATTTGTGGTGCCTTGAGTGACTTGGTAACAAAATGTAGATCAACACAGCAGTTTGCACTGCATTACATTTTGTGTTGGTAGGCGTTCCATAGGCATCCCTGTGCATCCACCCATGGCATCTTAAATCCACTGTTAGACTAGCTGTCGAACATGTATAATAAATGCATTCTCAGAGGAAAGCCTTACTGATTCAGTCATGCTGAAAATGTTAGCCAATGATACTCGTATGAAAGAGACTAGCCATATGTATAGAATCGTTTAGGACTTGCAGGAGTTCAGTCACATTTCGGGCTAGTTTTACTAACATTTTGCAGTGGGTTTGCATTAAAAATTGGTGCAAACCAGTGCCAACATTTTTTGGTTATTTACTTCCCAGTTGTGTTACTTAGCGTCAAGTGGGTGTTACATGAGTGGTACATGGGCATTCGAAGTGCAACTACTGATGCTTTTTGACCCATAACTCTATGTACTAAAAATTTGAGGCAGGGTTTTGTGTGAAACATTAATGCCACTTGACAGCAGATGTTAAAATGTTTTTATTTCTCCTTTCTTTTCCAACTTTGGATTGTGTGCTGCACTGTACAGCACACATACAATGTAAGAACAGTTTTAAAAGTTGTCTAGGCATAGTATTTTGTACTGGAAGGGAACCCTTCCAGTACTAAACCTATGCAAGACTTATGCACACACCCTTACAATATGGTGCAAAGGAGTGTGCGTGGTGCTCAGCAGCAAAAATCTACAACAGCATTAGGGTGAGGGGAGGAGAGAGCCATATCTCTGTAGATATGGCACTCTCCTGCTCCCTTCCTGTCATACTACACAGAGCAGAATTTTTGGCTGCTACTCTGCGTTGGGTGACAATTTCATGAATCTGGCCCTCCATGTCAAGACTGTGACCTTTATCCCTCCTAGCATTACCCATTCCCAAAATTGTTGAACAACCTTTATATGATCAAGAATTCTGACCCATGATCATAAATTGAGCCCTCAGAAAATGATGCAATGGTTTGAAAAAACAAGTTTTTGAAGAGCTGCGAACCCCTGTGTTGTCAGTGCTGTTCCTTAAGTTGTCATTAGATAGTTTTGTGAAATCCTGAGTGTGCCACAAAGATCAAGTAGGGCCTTTTGAGATAAACACCTCTGAGTAATATTGGCACCCTAGATGTTAGAACTGTGTTGTAACTCAATTTCGAGCCCACCAAACCCTTTTCCACTATGAATTTCATTTCAAGTGTGGAGTATAATAAACATTTTCGAGAGGGTGTTATATTAGAAGAATCAGGCTAAGCTAGTTGAATGCTCACTGCTGAAATGTGTGGTGGCATGCAGGTCACAACTTTGAGTTCCGGCACATCGAACTTAGCCTTCCCGCTTTCTGAGGTCAGTAAAAGAGTATCCTCAAAATGGGTAATAGTGCGGAGCGGCTCGTGCAGGTAAGAGTGGTGGGACGGGGTGGGGAGAGTCAACAGGCGACAACGAGGTAAAGTTAAATAATAAAAAAAAAAAGACAACCACTTACCTTATATTTGCCGACTCGGCAAGGCAGCGAGCACAGGGTAAGTGGTTTTTATATATTTTTATATTTAATATTATCTATCCCGTTATCTGAACCCGTCCCCCATCCCACCCCGCCCCGTCCTCACCCCACTGCTCTTACCATTGCCAGCCGCGCCTGTGCTTATAGGCTAGCTTCTGAATGCAGAATTGTCTCTGTTTAGGTACTTTTACAATCCTCATCATCACAAAATCACCCTAACAATTTGGTGCTCCTAGAGAATGTAATAGATGTGTGCCTTCTTGAGGATTCTAAAGGGCACTCGACTAACAGCAGGTATTCTTCTCTCCTGTAATAAAGACCTGCATTTCTCAGTCTTTAATGGCAGTGGGGGGGGGGGAAATCTGGTGGGACATTAGTTATTATAGCAAGTAGGGTGAACAGATGTGAATAATGTCATTGGGAGGTGTTAAAATTCTCACTCTTTGGTGCCTCTCAAATTAGCTCACAAAAGTTCAAGGAAAGCCCCAAGACACTTTTGAAAAAAGTTTTTTGCTGCAATTCCAAGCACACTAATTTAATGCAGTAATCCTCACTTTAAACGGTTATACATTTATCTTCAGTAAACCTGGGATGGCCGTGGGCTATTTTGTCTCCTACCTTCTGTTGTTCATACATTTTAATTGTTCTGCTTCCAGTCATATGCCAATTTACCTTTGCCTCAATTTGCTTTGTATCTGGATTCTGGAACAAAAATTTTATTTTGCTCTTGCCGTCATCAGAAGACCCTTTTAACTGGGAAAATTTGTACCTCCAAAGTACAGCCTAGGAAAAAACAAAAGACATTTTACAAATGAGCACAAGCCACATTAGAATTAGTTTACTGCAGAGGTCATGTCTCACCTAGCTTGTTCAAAACATGTAGCAGTTCATTAGGCGACAAATGCGTGTTCTCTCGCCTGCAGTTACTAACATAAAATGGATGAAACAAACTGTACGGTTGGGAGACTATCAGCTAGAAATCATTTACGAATTGCCTCTACAAGGAGTTTGGATTAATTTGACCCACGTTAACATGAAGCTCGCTAGATATTTGCATTGCTTTTCCAAAACAAAGCAAATGCTTATTTTCTTTCTATATATCATATCAATCACAGCAAATAAATTCCAAATTTTACAGCATAATGTTTTTTTGCTAAATATAGTCTTGGCCATCATCGCCCTTTCCCATCTAAAAATATTGAAGTACACAAACTCGAACTAGTAATCAGAATCATTTGCAATGCATGAATGGATGGCAAGACACTTGGTCATAGGTAGGAGTCGAAGTACTTGGTTATGAGTAAGGGTAGACTTACTAGTGCCCGGGGAGTTGTAGAAATTTTAGATTCCATGAAGGGGTAGAGAGAGATAGTAGGAGGTGAAGATTTACTAGGGTGTATATAGTGGTAATGGTAATAGGATATTAGCAGGAGTTGAGATAGGTACTCTTACGGGTAGAGACACAGCAGTTTAGGTAGGGTAGGGGTACTATGGATATGCAGGGGTAGTGGTGCTGTTGCAGGAATTCTGCTCAGAAACAGAACTATGCTTGGGGCCATAGAACATCAGTATGTAGGGACTGAGTCACCATACCACATCAGTATCAATGAGCCCGAGTCCGACCAACTATAGTGCCTCACTTGCCCTTCTAACCTTTTCAGAGAAACAAGTGAGCTGGCACCACAGAACATAACACTCTCGATCCTCTCAGGCGTCGTGGCAGCAGGACACACCCTTTTGTTCTCTTATTCATACATGTCAACAATAAGATAAACAAGAGACATGAAGGAAGTTTTGAATTTTTACTTAAACTATCGTGTTCTAAGATGCAGTATTTGCGCCACAATTAGAAAACAAATGCATACCAAAAATATCTTTATCATGATTAATAATCCATATACCATAAAAATCTCTTTCATGTTATAAATCAGATTAGCCTAACCAACCTGCTTCATACTGAAGCTAAATTATTATACATCAAAGATCTCTGGGATTAGTGGCGGACCCCGTACCTTAGCATACATAGATGGACGTTCTACATCTCAGCTGACACAGTAATCTTGCTTCAATTTGTTATTTCAGAACTCCTGTCCCCAGTTATATGACAAGAAATGTTTGCATGGAAACAGCAGCTGCATTCTCATTATATGTCTAGGTACTAGTGCCTGACCAGAGAGAATAACAAGGGGCATTGCTGTTTGACCTTGTCTATGGTGTTAGACTAGATACCTGGAAGAGGACAGAACACGAAAACATAAGCATGCTCTGTGTGGAAATAGAATGTGGTGCAAAAGTGAACATGTTTTTTGTAGTAATGTGTGCAAAAGAAATGTGGCCTACAACGTGCACCATTAGGTATAAGTAAGGGTAATGGTGCTAGGGTAGAGAAAGAGTAAGTGTTACAGGTGCATAGGTAATGGTAGGAGTAAGGGTATTAGGATTTAAGAAATGATTAAGGTGCCATGATCTGAGTAGAGGTGGAGGTATTATGGCATAGGGATGTGTGGAAGCACTAGAGTTCAATTAGGGGTAGACGTACTATGATAGGGGTACAGACGGTAGAGTAATGGTTGAGATACCAGGATAGAGGCAGGGGTAAAGTTACAAGAGTAGAAGTAGAGTTTTAGAAACAGTGGTACAAGAAGGATAGAAGAGGTGATGGGTAGAAATAAATGTACTAGGCTTTAGTCAGGAGTTGAGGCACTGTTGTATAAGTAGGATAGGTGTATAGGTAATAGGGTGGCAGAAGGAGTTTATGTACTAGATAAAAGGAAAGGGCTGCAATAAGTAGTTTGCAGGTGGCAGTATAGATACTAGTATATAGGCAAGTTAAATGTGTTAGGGCATAGGAAAGGACAGAGGTACAAGAGTGTAACAAGGGGTAGAGGTAACAGGGTATAGAAAGACATAGCTGCAAAAGGTATAGGCAAGGGAAAAAGTATAAGGATAAAGGTAAACATGGTGGCACCTTGAAATAGGTATGGGTAGAAGTTCAGAGGTATTGTTCAGGTTTGAGGTACTAGGGTATAGGCAGAATTAATGGGCATCTGTAACATACATTTAAAGTATAAGCGGAAAGTGACCAGGATACAGTAAGAATCAAAGAAGAACAAAAAGTGACAGTGGACAGCTATAGGAGAAGAAATAGAAAATATAAATAAGATATTTAGGGTGCCAGAAAAAAGAAATTTTAAACAATAATTTTACACGTGAGACACTTTTCAAGATGCATACAAAATTCCAGGCATTACTAAATTTACTAAAATTTGAGGAAACAGTTTTGTGGAGAATGTTTCTTTTAACCAGGTTTCCTTAAATCACTTTTTTTCTTCAGGATCACATACAACTGAAGAGAGTCAGGTGTGGTATGCATGGGTTGCGAATGAAGGTCCAGTCATGTCACAGCAGATTTGAAGCAGCATTACATTCAAAGAGTCATTAGAAGCAGTGTTGCGAAAATTGTTTGCCTCAGGGGCATAGGCCGGAGTAACAGGATAGTAGGTTGATTTTGCAGAAGCTGGCCATTAATGGGTGCAAGAGTGCATTGGTAAGGTTATGTGCATGTGTAAGTGCCATCTGTGAGAGCTAGAGAAGTTCTTCGGAAATAGAGCAGTGGGTAGGATGCACAGGTAAAAGTTCAGCAGTGCAACTGCATCATGATAAAGGAATGGCTGCAGTAGATAGGTTTCTGTAGTACAAGTGAGGATGAAGATCAATTGTTTGAAAACAAACATGTATTGATGCCCCAGTGGGAAGTAAGGTGGTCACCAGTATTTATAATGTAGCCTGAAGGCAGTTTCACTATTTTGCAGTTTGGAAGAAGAAAGTCAAGCCTCTAAATCAAGATACCTTCAAGTTTGACTAGATCGAACTTTGGATTAAAGCTCCAAAGTCTTTTTTGGAGGAAGGTTTGTCCGACTGAACATAAGGTGCATTTGTGAAGCAGAGGACCTTTGCAGAGACACACCTGTCTAAAAAAGCCAAAGCACAGTACACACCTTAGCCGGGAAATATTCATCAGCCAAAGATGAAGAAGCAGTATCACACCTACATCTAGACCTTTTGGAACCTATGCAAGAGAAATTCTTGTATCCCAAGGAGTAGTATGTTGATGTAGTCCAGATAAGAGACTCTAGCTCAATGAAGCCCTGCACCCCACGCGGTCAGGGGGTAAGACCAGCATTTAGATATCTCTATTGAAAAAGCAGCCATGGGAGGACTCAGCAATACAGTTCTCAAAGAGGATTGCTGATAACAACCCACAGGTAACGGTTAACATCCTGCTCACATTGAAGCTTTAGGGTTTTTTGACCATACAGTAATAGAGAGTGGCAAAAGAGAATCTAAGCTTTTTAGAATCAAGGTCCATTTATGGTTCCAATTTTTGGTATGACTTAAGCATAACTATAAAAGTTGAGTATGAAGTAGGCAAGGGTCTGAGGAGGAAATCTGGAAGTTCTTAATAAGAAATTAGGCAATGTAGCCAAGGCAAAATATTTGAGTATAGAGCTGTTGCCCGCTACTGCTATCCAATTTGATCTTTACATCAAACTAGCAATCAATGACTCAGTCTCCCAATAATGGCAGAGTTGGACCAGATACTCATCAGGTAGCGTTTCCCTGAACTTTTTTGCTTTTTCCTCCTGGGTTATGCTGATTCTCGTATGTGACCTTCAGGTACTGGACACATTCCCACTGTAAATATGGTGTGAAAATGTATGCACCCCTCCTACCTGTGTGGGGACGTGACGGTGATTCAATGTTCTGAAACATGGGCTGATCTGTCCGCAGACCAGTAGGTATGCACTGGCATCTATCTTGAGTAAATCATGAGCAGCTTGCCATTATAGGCCGCTGTATGTGAACATTTGCAGAGATTGTGCAGAGACTGTGACACTTAGCCACTAGGGGCTGGATCATGGCTCCATCAGCAAAGGGTGAGATACACTTGTGGGGATGTTGGACCAAAGAACCCAGACTGCGTGGTGCACACTGCCAGATGACTCTTGGAGGATAACTGTTTGAATACTGGTTGGTAGTGGCTGGCCTGGGCCGAGGACCTGCTGAAGTGTGGTGCCCTGAAGCGTACTCTCCAAGAACCTGACTGTGAGCCTCCTGTTCTCTAGGAGATCTCAGGAACATCAAAGATCTATCGGCAAGTGACCTACACCATCTACCTGCGACATCTGGAGAGCGGTGCCCTCTCAAATGCCCACCTTGGCTTGGCAGTTTTCTGCCGCTAAAGCAGCGATAATTTTAACGCCGTGCTTGATAATATGCCCCAAAGATATTTACTTATGGTGAAGGAACAAGGTGCCCGAGTCACTGCACGAATCTAGCCCTGTAGAACCTGATGGAGATCTGTGATTACAGGATTAGATTGCAAGAATAAATAAAGACAGTATTCATACTTCTATGTCTAGTTATTCCTAAGTGAAATGTGGAACTTGATCGCGCATAAACATATGTGGTGTATGCAGTAGAGTATTAGTAAAGGAAATGGAGTTTATTTTAGTAATATATATTACAAAACATAGAAGTATGAATGCTGTCTTTATTTATTCTTGCAATCTAATCTTGTAATCACAGATTTCCATCAAGTACACTTCAACTAAATCATTTGTTCTTCGTTTCCAAAGAACAAATGATTTAGTTGAAGTGTACTTGAGTCTAACCAGTCTCCCATTTGTTGTGAGGAAGGCTTTGTGAAATGGAAATAGAGAGCTGGCTTATATGCATCATTATTGATAAACTGTCATTCTCTTATCATTTTTAAATTAGTGCTTTGCCAGATCCCACCACATAAAACAACTCTGGGTGTAGGCTTATAACTACCACATAGGTATGAGTGTGCACAAATGCTTAGATTATAATTTTTAAAGGAGGAAAGTTTATATCTGCAGGCAGCATATTTTTTTTATTGTTTTTGTAATTAAATAACTCATTGAAATGTTGCTTGTTTCGTGATGTTTTAAGGATTTATTTTGTTGAAAAAACACAATGAAAAAGATTCAATAAAAAATGTATTTTCCCTGAACTAAAGGTTGTACAGAATGTTATAGATTTGCAGAACACACATGGTTTGACGGGAAAGCATTTTTCTGATCTACGTGAGAATGAAAACTGGACATTACACCAGATTTTTCACTGGCAATCAGTTTAATACGTTTCTACGTAATGTCCAAGAGCACACAATCAATTTTTCGAAGCTGATGGCAGTTCTCCTCCCAACTCCCTGTTGGGCTCTTGTCATGAAAAAACGTTGGGGATCTCCTTTTTTTTTTCCAATCAGCCAGCACGCTAGCATTTAGTCCATGTTGCTTTAAGTCATACAGTGTATCTTCAAGCTTCCTGGTACCACTTGTTCATGCCCCAGTCACAGAGGGTGGGGCGGGAGTACACATTGTCTCCCATCTGGGAACTGCCTCTATAAAGCTCTCTCTTGCTCTCACACTTAAAATGAGGAAACAACAAGGACAAATAAAGATATTTCTCCTCGTTGCACCTCTGGTGGCGCACAATTCTGACACATTCCAGGTCTACCAATGTTGGTTAATCTAGGAATCTGTCAGAATCCACAGGTGAATGCATGGGAACACCCACGCTCCATCTGTGGCATGCCTCCCTGAAATATATCCTGGATAAACACGCCCCTATTGTCTCTTTCTGTGAAAAATTAGAATACTGGTTGAGGGGGTGTGCGCACTTCTCAAGCAACATCCACAATCCTTGTCAAAGTGAACCACAAACGTCACTAAAACAACTTTTGCTTATCCCTCTGGTAGCTTGGCACAAAAGCATTCACGCTTAACTTAGAGGCAATGTGTAAAGAATTTGTGCAGCACACAAACAGTAATAAGGTAAAAATATAAGACAAGTAAAATCCCACACCAATTTAGGAAAATTGAATACATTATTTGACACCAAAACAACTAAAATCCAATCAGTGGAATGAAGATATGCCATTTCAAAGATTTAAGGTAAGTATAGCACCTAAAAGTGCAAAGCGCCATTTACCGTTACCTGGTTGTGCGAGGCAGAGTGAAAGTCACAAGTTAACGCTGAGCGCAATAGAAAAAGTTACCTTCTAGAGACCAATGCGAAGGGCTCCATTCATGGTGGAGGAGGCCGCTAGGAGCACGGAGAGCGGCACAATGGTCACAGATGTCACGCGAAGAGCAGGCTGGGTGTTGTGGATGGTCTTCGCTGTAGTACGAACATCCTATCAGGCATCACAGGCAGTCATTGCTGGAGATTCATGTTAGCGGTTCCTGCGGCCTGTCGATGCTGTAGTGAGAAGTGCAGGTCTTCCATTACCGGTCATCGTTGTTGCCCGCTGTAGCGTGTAGAGTCAGTCTCCCCAGAACTTTGTGTTGGCAGTCAGCGAGGGCTGCAAGATCTTGGTGCTATTGAGCCCGTTCATGGTCACAAAGAGCCCAAAACATCAGAATTTTTCCTTTTCTTCAAGGAGGATCTCAGCTGATGCCACACCAAGGGTCCAGGACCTGGGAAGCACCTCTTGGGGATCAGGCAGCGGGTCAGTTGCAGGGAGGCCTCTGGCGATTGTTACGTCTCTGTAGCTAAGAATAGGTCTTCAGCCCAGAGACGTTTTAAAGCATGGGCACAGTGGGCTCTGGCCCAGGGCCCCCAACCTTTCAGTGGGCCCCCCTGATAGAGCCATCTCTGTTCTGCAGAGAATCTTTACCTGATGACCTTGAATAATTCTTAAACAGTCTGTTTTGAATACTGTTTTCCTTAAATTTATTTTTGATGTGGGTGATATGTGACAGTCTATTGTACACATTTTGCAGAGAAATATTGTGTTTATGTTTAATGCAACATCCATAACAAAGTTTCATTTAGATCAAAACGGGACCTCACATGAGAAATGGGAGGGTGTCACAGAAATTATTTGCAGTAATATTAGTGAGCTGCTACTCTGTTACAATATTGAAAACCCACATAAATGTCCCTGAATATAAGATGTAAACCTTTTTACAATTTGGACGAGTGTGCCGGTGCACTCCCAGTGTCCTGGCCACACAAAGCTTGAAAGAGTTGAAATTGGATCATAAATTCAAAGCTGTTATGAACAGGGGCCTTCAAAATACATTTGGCCCATGGCCCCCAAAATCCTTAAGGTGTCCCTGCGTCAGCCAACTGAATCTTGAATTCACTCAGGTAGCCTGGGATTAAGGAAACAGGTCCAGTTTTCCTTCTTAGAGAGCAGGGCAGGTCTCAAGCAGCACAACAGTACTCTAGGGGACAAGGCAGGCTGCAAGCAACAGGGCAGTTCTCTGGGGAATAACGCAGGTCTCAAGCAGCAGGGCAGTCCTATGAGGAAAAAAGCAGTCCTTCTTCTGTAATGTCCACAGGTCCAGGGGTGTACTGAAGAGTCGTTTGGGAGGTCCATTATTTATACCTGGTGCCAGTTTTTTAAGTGGGGGGGACCCCAAATTCTGGTCCTGGAAGGTTCTTCCCTTCCCTGACAAAGCTTCAAGAAGTCTAGGGTGGCAAAGCACTAGTGTCAGGTTCCTTCATAAACGTTCTCTGCGCAGCCAATTGAAATGTTAGTGGAGCAGGGTAGTGCTCTGCCCAAGCATCCTGACAGGGTGGCCAATTCTGCCAACACCTAGCCCCCTTTGTCTTACCATCTTGAAGAAATACACAAATTTCAACAGCTAAGCTACTCACATTCTTGTGGCCCAAGTACCATTTTTAGAACTATGAATTAAAATCCTACTTTACCATTAAAGAGGATTTTGAAATACAATTATTTGAGTCCAAACTTGACATTCCAATCCGTTCCCAATCTTAAGTAGACACCTATTAAATGTAATAAGGTAACACAGTGTTATTCAAAGGGAGATACAGATCTTACAGTAGAGGAAAATAGATTAAGGAGTTTTTCACCACCAGAAAATGTAAAACTTCAAAACAAATGTCCCATGTTTTAATTAAAATGCACCCTGCCCTCTGGGTATTTTAGGGCCTACATTAGGGATTACTTATATGTATTCATAAAAAGGAAGGTTTAGGCCTGGGAAAAGATTATTTTGCCATGTTGAATTGGCAGTTTTAATAGTGCACTACTGTTTATAATGGCAGGCTTAACCCCTTCGGTGCTCATGACGGAACGGTTCCGTCATGAGCCACGGTTGAGCTGTGCTCATGACGGAACCGTTCCGTCATGACCACGCCCGCGCAAGATTCCGTCAGCACAGCGGCGGAATCTGCGCAGCATGGAAGGGGTTAAGACATGTTAGTAAGTGCTACTTAAGTGGGTTAAATACTGCATGCCCACTAGCAGCATTGCTGAAAGCCCACTAGCAGTATTTAATTTACATGCCCTGATTGCATGAAGTATCACATATCATGTATGTGAGAAATTGGGTTGTCAGTTGACAGGAGTATGAGCCCCGGTAAAACAACAGCCACAATCCCTGGCCAGGTGAACCATGAAAATCACCAAATTAACCTGTGCTTCACCCTAGGTATCATGGCACGAAAAGCAATCACGATTAACTTAGATGAAATGTGTAAAGTATTTTTGCAGCACACAAACAGTAATAAAGTAAAAACACAACACTAGAAAAATCCCACACCAATTTTGAAACATCGATTTTTGTTCTTTTGGTGTCAAACAATTTATTACAATTTACTGTAATTAGTAGAACCAGAGTTATGGATTTTTAAAGTTTTAAGTAAAAACTAGCACCTAAAATATCAAAGGGCCAACCGTGGACATCTATTTTCACGAGACTGGTTCAAAGTGAAAAAATATGACCGAGCGCGATGGAGCACAGGTTGGATACAAGAAGTGGATTGGGCCTGGTTGGTGCTTAGCTTCAGGCTTGGAAGAATTTTCAAGGAAAGTTTTCTGAGAAGGTAAAGTTCAGTGGGGCGAGGCTTCAAGGAGTGCTCGAGGAGGGATCGTCGTCATCTGGGAGCCACTGGACGAAGTCACGGTGAAGATTTCTACATTCGGACTGAGTCACTTTTATGCAAGTTGAAAATCTCCACGAGGATAAAGCAGGAGGATATTGCCAAAGACAATTCCAGGAGGTCACACTTTGGTGAAGGACCGATTCACAGTATTTGCTGCTGCGGAGAAGAATGAAGTGGGAGCAGCTGTGAAGTCATGCCAAAAGGCAATGACTATGGGCAGATCGACGAGCAGGTTGATCCAGGTTTTCCCTTGTTTCTCAGAGCAGTTTTTAGCCAAACATTTTTTCAGTTCCATGTTTTGGATTTTGGCTATCTGGGCACCTTTAGCACCACAATCAAGGGTCCAGGACTGGTGAGACACCACTTGAGGGTCCACAACTCACTCAGGCTGAGTCTAGGTGTGGGTTGAAGATGGAGGAAGCCTTTTATGTCCCTGTGGCTCTGAACAGGAAGCCAGCCGACTAGCCATTGTCGTCACTCGGAAGGTCCTGGGCTCAGTTGAAGAAGCAGAGCTCACACAGCAGGACTGACCTCTGAGGGCTCAAAGCAGGATAAAGGCAGCAAAGAAGTCCTTCTAGGTGCAACAAAACAGCCTTATGGAGAACACAGCAGGCAAAAGAAGCAGACAGTCCTCCAAGAGTCCTTCCACAGGTCTAGAAAGTGAACTGACGGGTGGGCCTGAGGACCCTATTTGAATACTTGGTGCCTTCTTTATAGTTGGGAGAAGTTTCAAAAGGTTTCTCTTTGAAGTGTTTGGAATTTGCTGACTCCCCTGCCTTGGCTCCAAGCTGGTTGCAGAGACAATGTGGAGGTGACAGGCCCTTTTTGTGAAATCAGAGCACAGCTTATTCCATTGCAAATGGGGCTATGCCTAAGACAGCACAATATCCTACCAGCAGAAGGCCCATTCAGGCAAACCTAATCCACCTAATCCCTCAATTGTGTGACTGTCTGGCAGGAGTTCAAACCTCTAACTGTCAGTTACACCCTTTCATGTGACCCAGGAGAGGCTGCAGGCAGAAAGAGGCAGGAAAACACCAAGGGCCAAATGTACAACCATTGGCATATCTGACTCACAAATTGCGACAAATTGAGAGTTGCAAGTTGTGAGTCGCAAAATCCAATGTACAACAGTGTCTCAGACACTGTTTGCGATTCCCAATGGGGTTGCAAATTGCATGCCTCATGGATATTAATGAGGCTGTCTCAATTTGCGACTCCATTGGGAATGGTTAGCACTCCCAGGGATGGTGGCCTTCTGGGACTGCTTTGTCAATAAAGCAGTTTTTTGTAATGCAGCCTGGTTTCCATAAAGGAAAACGGGATGCATTTAAAAAATAAAAATGAAACATTTCAGTTTCATTTTTTAAGGGCAGGCAGTGGTCCCTGGGACCACTGGCAGCCCTTACAAATATTTGTGCATTCATTCCCAAAGGGGTAGGGGTCCCCTGGGGACCCCTTCCTGTTTGCAACTGGTTTACCACCCTTCTGAGAAAGGTGGTAAACTGTGAGTGTTTTGCAACTGCAATTGTGGTTGCAAAACATTCATACATAGGTTGTGGAGTCGCTGTTAGGAAGGGATGCCCTTGGCACGCCCATTCCTAATAGCGAGTCGCTAACCCTATTTTTTGAGTTGCTAATTGATTAGCGACTCGCAAAATGGGGTTAGTACATTGGGCTGACCTATTTTCCGGTTGCAAAGGGGCTGAAATCTCCTTTGCGACTGTAAAAAACAGTTGTACATCTGGCCCCAACTTTCTAAAAGTGGCATTTTCAACATTGTAATTAAAAATCAAACTTTACCATTAAATTCATAGATACAAAACATGAAATGCTCATCTGTCCCGAATCAAAAGTTAGCACTGATTAAATGTAATAGGGCAACTCAATGTAATCCTGTGGGACATATAGGCCTCACAGTAGTGAAAAAAGAATTCAGGAGTTTTTTCACTGACAGGACATGTAAAACTTAAAAGTACATATCCAACCTTTTAATTACAGTGCACCATGCCCTAAGGGCTACGGAGGGCCCAAATTAGGGGTGACTTATGTGCAATAAAAGTGGAGTTTGAAGCTTGGCGACTATATTGCCAAGTCGAATTGGCAGTTTAAAACTGCATTCAGGCAGAAAATGGCAGACCTGGGACATGCTTTAAGGGACTACTAAAGTGGGTGGCAAAATAAGTGCTGCAGGCCTGCTAGTAATGTTTAATTTAGAGGCTCTCAGCATATGGTATACCTCTCCACAAGGGACTTATAAGTGAATTAAATGAGCCAAACAGATGTAAGTCAATCCTACCATGTTTAAAGGAGGGAGCACAAGCATTTTGCCAACGCTAATCAGTGCTAAAGTGCATAGATCAACAAAACTGATTCAGCAAAAAAGTGGAGGGTAAAGGCAAAATTTTGTAGGTGACCCTGCAGAGAGGGCCAGGTCCAACATGACCCCCTCCAGGGTAGACTAATCAATGCATTGATGGGCTTCCATACTCAGGCGATTGAATGTGTACAATGTCCTTCTATTGCAGACGCATTTTTCAGTTCTATGCCCTCCTGAATTTAGTTGGTTCCCTCTGTCTACACTCTCCTGAGTTACTGGGCTGACCCATGGGAACCCTTGTCCTCACCTGTGGACCCCCATCTGTACAGCTTGTATCCTTAACTTGCTCACAGAAGCATCCCAGTAGGCAGAAGTCCTAGCATGGACAACACAATGATGAGGCCCATTCCACCCCTCGGATCAAACTTCTGTCATAAACCCAAGGAAAACTCTGCCAATAAGGACAGCAACCAACAGAGGCCACTGACAGCTGTCATTGTCAAGAGCCAGGCCCCCGGCCTTCCAGGGACCTCTGAACTTTGTGGTTTCTCAGAGTAGGGGAACCAGCCCCAGGCGTGAGGAACCCTTCTTCCACTCTTCTTCCCACCAGTCCAGAGGTAGCCTGGTACTGGCCCTCCTCATACTGGGGCTGTACCCTGAGGCTGAGCAGAGGTCAGGGGGGAGTCCTTCCTCCTCCTGCCCCTCCATCTGGGCCTCTGGACCCTTCATTTGAGAGTGGTATTCCCAGTGTTCTGAGCTTTACCTATGCTCTGGGCATCCACCGACTACAAGCTCCTCCCTTCACTGGTGGCAGCTCATTCCCCGAAAGGCAGTCTATGGCATGTGGGAGCAAATTATGACCCTTCTCTGGGCCACCTCACTCCAGAAATACTAGGGCCATATATATATATATATATATATTTATGTTCCCACAACTCAAATGTCAAACAAACTGTCGAACTCCTTGCGTGACGGTGCCTCCTTCGTGCATTTGGCTTTGCACGCTTTAAATTCTCCAACAAAAGTCCCTGCTTACAGGAACATGACAGGAGCACTCACAGGCTTTCATTAGAATTATTTATTTCACCAGCATGACGCGTTTCAGCCGCCAGGCCTTTATCAAATGCTTATATGATGAAACAGATCAATGGTGTTCCAAGATTACTTAAATCGACACTTTCAGGTACAAAAATTCTGATGTGCATAGAGTGGCTGACGAAAGGCATGGTTTAAAAATAGCATCACAAATAGAACTGCACCCTGAATGAAACGAACAGTGGCATAATTAAAAGAAAATGTGTGAAGCTTGATTAGTTAACCCATTACGTAAATGGAAGCTTACTTTGAAGGGCAACATATGAAGTAAAACATCACCACTATGGGATTTTAATGCAAATCGACTCACACTCCATAATGGCGCCGTGAAAAACAACAAAGGGACTATGATGCAAATGCAGTCCTTTTTTTCTTGCCATGACAACAGAGGGGGAGCACAGTGAACTATTTAAACCTTGGAACACCATTGATCTGTTTCATCATATAAGCATTTGATAAAGGCCTGGCGGCTGAAACGCGTCATGCTGGTGAAATAAATAATTCTAATGAAAGCCTGTGAGTGCTCCTGTCATGTTCCTGTAAGCAGGGACTTTTGTTGGAGAATTTAAAGCGTGCAAAGCCAAATGCACGAAGAAGGCACCATCACGCAAGGAGTTCGACAGTTTGTTTGGCATTTGAGTTGTGGGAACATGAAATGAAAACTGCCAGAACCGCCCCAGCCAAATGAATAATGTACCTGCTAACGATGAAGTTGGGACATGACCACATGGAAAAGCAGTGATTACTTAAATCGACGCTTTCAGGTACAAAAATTCTGATGTGCATAGAGTGGCTGACGAAAGGCATGGTTTAAAAATAGCATCACAAATAGAACTGCACCCTGAATGAAACGAACAGTGGCATAATTAAAAGAAAATGTGTGAAGCTTGATTAGTTAACCCATTACGTAAATGGAAGCTTACTTTGAAGGGCAACATATGAAGTAAAACATCACCACTATGGGATTTTAATGCAATCGACTCACACTCCATAATGGCGCCGTGAAAAACAACAAAGGGACTATGATGCAAATGCAGTCCTTTTTTTCTTGCCATGACAACAGAGGGGGAGCACAGTGAACTATTTAAACCTTGGAACACCATTGATCTGTTTCATCATATAAGCATTTGATAAAGGCCTGGCGGCTGAAACGCGTCATGCTGGTGAAATAAATAATTCTAATGAAAGCCTGTGAGTGCTCCTGTCATGTTCCTGTAAGCAGGGACTTTTGTTGGAGAATATATATATTTATGTATATCTTCTTCAAGGTATGTAGTAATGGAGTTAACAATACTTAATCAATACTGATCTTTCTATACTGACCTTCACAATATTTTGGTAGTCAATACAGTGGACACTCAATTTCTGCAAATTAATATTTCTTTTGTCAATTTTCTGCCATACAACTGAAAGAACAAGGAGTGGAAACTGCATACAGAGGAAAGGGCTCCTGCCATTGCCTTCAAAACTTCTGAAACGAGGGGTAGGAAAGTTCCCAGAATACCAATAGCAGTTGTGTCCGACTTAACTTTCAGAAAACACCTTTCATTTCACCTCCAGAGACCACCATAATCCTGCAACTGTACCTCTCTTTTTTTGTTTCAAACAACTAATTATATACATATTGTAAAAAGACACATGTATTGGACTAACCCTGCACACGCTAAAAGATTACACAAATGTGATCACAATTTACAGCTGTATAATTCTATGCGTTTTTTATTCATACATTTTCGACCCTCCGAGAACTTTTAACCACATAAAGCAGACATAAACCCCAATTTGACCCTGAGCTTGCATACATTTTTTTAACAACAGTCAATATATTTCTTAGTATTTCCTTAAACCTGATTATGGAGAGAGAATCGACTGACAATGCCACTTTCAGATTTCAATCCTTCAAAGTTAAATGGCGCATAATGTGTTGGGCTCATTTCCTACCTACCCTGATTTGCTAATGTAGTTACCCATCATTGCCTCTACGTGCTTCCCATTTTTGCAGGGTTTAACACTGAAACAGCAGAAGACAAGTCACACAATGAGCATTAATCAGACTCTAAAACAAAACCTTTAATCCTGTAGAATCATGTTTACCTCTGGACTGTATTTAAAAATGACTGATATAATTCGAACATTCAGCAGCTATTCTCAACCTATTTGCCATTTTTTTTTAGTTTTATATAGCGCAAGCCAGATCCGAGACATCGGGTATCAGAGCGCTTTAAATGAGCACCAGCTTCGTTACAGTAGGACATATTCATTTTTGTTAAGCACGGGGAGATTAAGTGATTTGCCCAGAATCACTGGATGTTAAGGGTCGCTGCCACGAATCGAACCCGGTTCACAGCTTCGAAGTCGACCGCTCTAGCCGTAAGGCTACATCCTCTCTGTCATGAGAACCTTAAATACAGTACTTGTATGTTTAGAAGTAATAGTGTGCCAAAAGACAATAGTACATTTTCCAATGTACTGGACACTACTCCATCAAGGATGTCAAGGGACAATACTATTAATTAACCCTGGGCGTAGTTTGCGAAGTAGCGCTACACATAGCTACGCGAAGTGCACTTCGCACTACGCGAGCTATGCGATGCTTCACAAACTGCATAGTGCACTGTGCAAGATGCTGTTCACACTGATTGCACAGTGCCGGATGCTTGTCTGCACTGTGCAATCAGTGCAAACTGCATCTTGCACAGTGCAAGCGGTCGTTTTCTGCCACTCGAGTAGATTTCTACTCGAGCTGCACCTTTCTCAACGTGGACTGGTAGTTTCTCATCGCGAGCGGTCGCGAGCATACGCGACCAATAGCAATGAGAAACCTGACCTCCTCGCGTTGAGAAGCTCGCCAGGAGGTTTATTTTCAAAGCTCGCGATCGGCAACTTGATGTTGCTGATCTCAAACGAGGAAAAAGTCTCACCGGGATGTCATTTTGCTTGCTCGCGGTCGCAAACTTGATGTTGAGGACCGCGAGCAAGCCAAAAATTACCGCTGCACTACGCTACGCGTGTTTGCACAGTGCTACGTGCAATTCGCGTAGTGCGAAGTAGTGCAAACTTCGCAAACTATGCGAGGGTAGCGTAGTGCTTTGCCCAGGCTTACTATTAATCAACAAACTGCTTAACCATCCTTAGAAGGAAGAGCAATTAAATCTTCACCTGCAGGATTTTATCTGCCCAAATGCAGATCACACATACATCTCAGCAAAAGGGACTCCATGCAAGAAGTGCTTTCTGTGGTGTCTGAGGATAATGCCCTCCGGAAGGATGGTCGGAGACAGGTAGGTGGACTTCTGCATACTTAATTACCAAAGAGTACGGGAAGAGCCGGCCTGCTCGCCTCCGCGCTGCGATCTTGGATGCGGCCGGCTTCACGTCACTGCTAAAATTCTTTGTGGCGAGTTACGTGACCGCCGGTCGACTAGACCGCGACACTATACATCTTCCCCCTTAACAGCAACAACAATGAACAGTACGTGAAGGCTAAGGACAAGGGGAGGGGAAGCGAGATGGAGAGAGAGAGAGAGAGAGAGAGAGAGAGAGAGAGAGATTCACAACTGAAAGTCACTGAAATGTTTCGGTAGCTTCACAGCAAGGCCCTTGTGGGTGTGCGTTCCAATCTCTTGTTCTCTTCCTCTGTGGGGTCTGGCTGACCTCGTGCTCTCTTCCAGGTCTCTACCCTGAGCATCAGGTGTCTCACGCGGGGTAGCTGTCTCGTCTGCATCCTGGCTGGGCAGACACGGCGTTTGCCGCCTGGCTGATTGTCCTTCTGCAGTGGCTGAGGGACTGGCCTCGCTCCTGTTGCCAGTCTTTATTTCCTCACTCACCGGAAGGCGCTGCTACTCCTGCGGTGCTGTCTCCTTCTTCTAGATCGCTGTTGTCCGTGCCCCACTGCAAGATCTCGTTGCATTTGGCCATTCTGGACTGTGACCACACCTTGCCGTCGCTCAACAAGGCAGAGCGGGTGTATATGTCCATGACCCGCAAGGGCTCACTGAATTTGCTGTTTTCCTTCGGACCAGCTTGGCCCTTCTTGACTTGGACCCAGTCACCTGCCGCTAGTGAAGCTTTGCGCACATTGTTCCGTTATTATGCGCCTAGTAGATGCGTTGTGCCTTTTCTATGTTGCTGCGGACGATGGCTGGGGACCACTTGCTTTGGAGTCGCATGGTCATCCAGGCTGTATTGTCTCTGCTAAAAGGTTCTCTGCCTCTTAGGATCTTGAACGGGCTGTAGCCTGTGAGGGTGGGTGAGATGCAGTACTTCAGACTCCCAGTTCTTTTCTGCGCTAATGGCTGCCTGGATCGAGCCCATGATCATCCGGTTGAAGTGTTCCACTTGGCCGTTGCCCGCTGGGTGGTATACCGGTGTGCGTTTTGTCTGGATACCGTTGCCGGTGGTGAAGGCTGTCCATTTGGATGATGTGAACTGGGGTCCGTCGTCGCTTATGATGGTCTTGGTGATGCCTCCCCTCAGGAAGATGTTGGTGAGGAAGGTGATGATGGCGTCGGAGTCTACAGACTCACTGATTATGAATTCTGGCCACTTTGAGTAGCGGTCCACCACAACGATGAGGTGTTTGGGTGTACCCCATGTATCTAGGACAGGACCTACAATGTCAATGGATAAGTCCTCCCAAGGGTTGTTGGGAGTGGAGAACTCTCCCATGGGGGGTCTTAGGGTGACGAGAGTTTTGTCAGCTATGACACAATGGTCCCATGTTCTCACGAACCTCTCCACTTGGTTGTCCATGGCGGGCCACCAGTACAGCAGTTTCATACGCCTTTTGGCTTTTACTATGCCCAAATGGCCTTTGTGGTTGATGTGGAGAATGCGGTTGTATAGAGCCATCGGGGGCACCACTCTGTTGCCCCGCAGCAGAAATATGGAGTCGTCGCTAATGGAGAGTTCATCGCGGACTTCCCAGTATTTTCTGACGTTGTCTTTGGTGTGCTTCTTCTCTGGCCAGCCGTGCGTGACATGCAGCTTGACTTGTGAGAGTTACGTGTCCTGCACATATGCGTCTGCCCAGTCCTGGGCACTGATGGCGTGTTCGTGATCCGTCATGAATGCGACGCTGTAGTCGTCCCAATCTGATGGCATCCTTCCATGGATGCTGCCCTGCTGAGGCAGTCCGCCACCCTGTTCTGTGTTCTGGGGATGTACTCCACATCGTAGACAAAGTTCAAAAGACGGAGTGTCATTTTTGCGATGCGCGGGGTGGCTGTCACATTGCTGCTGGATGTGAGGACTTTGATCAGGGGCTTGTGAATCGGGACCACACAGGTATTGTCGGAATTTCTCCATGGCCCAGATGGATGTCAGCATTTCCTTCTCAATCACGCTGTACTTCTCTTCACTGGGGGTGAGGGATCGCGAGGCGAACCCTACCCTGGTCTCAGTGCCATCAGTAGCTCTCTGGGAGAGGACTGCTCCCAGCCATTTGTCACTGGCATCTGTGGTCAGGATGCTAGGTGCGGCGCCGTCAAAGCCATGTAAGGGGATGGCCTCGCAGATGTCTTTTTTGATGGCAGAGAATTCCGCTTCTGACTCCTCCGACCAGGAAAAGGCCGTCTTCTCTTTAAGCAGTTGGTGTGGGCTGTGTGTTTTGGTCACGAAGTTCCTGATGAATTTGCTACAGAACTCCGCCAGCCCCAGGAACAAGCGGACATCTTCTTTGGTTTTGGGGGGTGGCGCGGACATGATGGCTTCCACATTTGCCGATTTGGGAGAGATTCCCGTGTCGCTGATTTCATGTCTCAGGTAGGTCACTTTGCGGAGACCAAATTTGCACTTCTCTAGTTCCGCCGTGAGGCCATTAGCTGCCAACGTGTGTAGAACAGTGTGCAAGATGGTATCGTGTTCGGCCTTGGACTTCCCCATGACGAGGATGTCATCTTGAAAGCAGAGGACTCCATGAACCCCTTTGAAAAGTTTATGCATGAGTTTTTGAAACACGGCAGCCGCGGATGCGAGACCAAAAGGCAATCGTCTGAACCTGTAGCAGCCAAAGGGCATGAAGAAGGATGTGAGTTTTCGGCAGGACGGGTGGAGCGACACTTGGTGGTAGGCGGCTTTGAGGTTGATAGTGGAGAACCACTTGACGCCCTTGGTCTGGGATAGCAGTTCGTTTATTTTGGGCAATGGGATCTTGTCCACAATGATGTTCTTATTGAGTTCATGGAGATCGATGCAAAGGCGAATCTTCCCACTCTGTTTGCACGCCACCACCAAGGGCGCATTCAATTGGTTCGATGATGCTGCTGTCTTCCAAACGTTTAAGTTCGAGCTGCACCGCCTCTCGGCGGTTGAATGGGATGTTCCGGACTTTGTGGGAGACTGGTACCGCACCATCTTTAAGCACAATCTTGTGGGAGAACTTGGACATCTTCCCGATTTGGTAGCTGAAGTTGTGGGGAACTCTGTTGGAGCGAGGCAGGTGCCGACGTGTCTTCCATCAGTAGCACTTGAGTGTCACCACCAGCTTTGAGTTGGATATCCAGGGCTCCTTGGTCAGCCCAGCCCAGGACCGATGGGCCTTTCTGTGCGACGTACAACTTCGCTGTCGTTTGCCTGCCTTTGAATTCAAACAGGAGCTGCCGGAACCCCACCATAGGGATCTGTTCCCCAGTGTATGTGACTGGATGGACGTCCGTGGGGAGAAGATGGTCCCCCACCGCGTGGGTGAAGTCCCGGTCCTAAATCTGCTTTTGGATGATTGTGTATGGTGAACCGGAGTCAGCCACCATGGCGACGTGAACGCCCCCAATTACCAATTTGCAGGAAGGGTTTTTGGTTGTGACACCCCCAATGCCCAGGATGTGGTTGTCGATACAAAGGATGCTATCTTGGTCAGATAGGTCTGCTCCATCTTGATCATCGGAGTTATCCTGGATGTACTTGACAGCAGCGCTTCTGGGCTTCCGTCTGCAGACTTTGCTGAAATGTCCTGTGATGCCGCAGAAGGAGCACTTAACGTGGAACGCTGAGCACTTCTTTTCGTTCGTCATGTGGGAGTGGCTGCCGCAGCGGTAACAGGGTCCTTGCATGCTTTGAGGGGCGCGACTGGGGCCCCTGGATTTGGACATAGATTTCCTTGTGGAGGCGGATCCGGAGTCTGACATGGATTTTGAGGGTGGAACTTTCCGGTCGGTGATCTTGCACACTGTGGCTTGTTGTGCCGTGTCCTTCTTGGCGGCTAGTGCGCACCGTTTGGATAACTCAGCTTGCTTTACTATGGCGATGATCTCCAGAAGGGGCGCTTCACCACTAACCCAGAGCTTTTCCTGGATACTCGAGTGGGTAGTGTGCATAATGATTTGGTCCAGTATGAGGTCGTCGTGCAGGGTGCCAAACTTGCAGTTGAGGGCCAGCTTCTTGAGGGCTGCTACGTAGTCCGCCTGTTTGCATTGGAAGAAGTTGTAATGGTCAATGGCCGTGCATATCACTGGCTGGTAATGGTTGTCTAGGTCGTCGAGGGCGTGTTGGAACACGTTCTTCATCAGATGACGCCCTGGGCTTCTTTACCATTTGGTCGTAAACGCGCAAACCTTCCGGCCCCAGATTATGGAGGAGGATTTTTTTCCGATGTTTGCTAGAGAACTCCTCCTCACCTTCATCCTCCAACGCTGAAAGGTAGTTCAAGAAATACCCCTTCCAGTTGGCCCACTTCATGGCTGGTTCCCCAGGCTTAGGCAGGAAGGGCACCAGGTTGGTTAAAGAAAAGTTTTGGGCGCACATGGTGCGTGCGGTATGGAAGGTGGTGGATCCTCACGGAGTGCGTAAAGACAGTTGAGACTGCTGTGGTCTTGGATAGGGACAACCCCTACAGAAGCACGGACGGCCCAGAGTGCTGATGTGCTGATTGCAGGGCGCTGTGTACTAGACGCCCCTTGCACCAGTTGGCATGCAGCTGGTGGCTGTGGTAGCAGTGAGGCTGCAGGAGGCCTGCACGGGGCCTTCAGGACGAAGATGGGCAGCATGATCCCATGGAGAGCAGCGGGGTGTTAGATGGTGTGCCGAATTCACCCGGTGAAGAAGGTAGCCACCCCTGCGACTCGGGCCTCGCTGTGCAGAGTGGGGCGTGTGCTGCATGTCGAAATGCGTGCAGATTACACACCGAGGCATCAGCTGCCCCTAATGAGATCAGGCCTGGTGGAGCGCAGTGAGCAATGGGTGCCCACCACAATGCATGCACTGGCTCTCCTCTACCTGGTCTGCCGTCGGACCAGTATCGGGTTCCTCCACCTCGTCGCGACTGTGGTGTCTAAGGATAATGCCCCACCGGAAGGAGGGTCGGAGACAGGTAGGTGAGCTTCTGCATACTTTATTACCAAAGAGTATGGGGAGAGCTGGCCTGCTCACCTCCGCGCCGCGATCTTGGATGCGGCCGGCATCACGTCACTCCCACAATCCTTTGCAGCGAGTTACGTGACCGCCGGTCAACTAGACCGCAACACTACACTTTCTCATTAATAAATTTCCTTTCAATGTAAAATTCTGTTTTTCAAATATTGTCAAACAACTTCTTAAAAGGCACTTCAGTTCTATAAGTTGGAGGGCAATAGCAACGTTTGCATCAGCTGGTAGACCGGGTAAACGTCAGGAAGGCTCTGTATAGGCTACGAGCTGGAAAGTGAGTAGAACGTTAAGATTACAGTGTAGTCTAGAAAGAGCAACCTACAGTTTGGGATGAATAAGTCAGATGCTGAATGGAGGAGGAAAAATCACAGTCTGCGAGTACAAACATTAGGCTAGCACAGAAGACAAACGGGTAGTGAGTAATGAGTTCACACAAACCGCAGGCTAAGGCACTTATGTGGAAAGCTAAGCAAGCTAGGAAAATTGAAGGCAGCCCTCATTCCTTCAAGTTCGAAAATAGAATTTCTCAGAGACTGTGCATGTGCAACTGGCAGTACAGCTCAGTAAATGATCGCCTCTTTCTGAGTTAAACGTTTGAAATCATATTAAAAAGGAGCACAACTGCACACGCTCATGATTGGGCCTCTGTAGAGCAATGTGCTACTGCCTTTAACAGAAGTATTATTCTTTTCATTTCTAAGTTGAGAAAGTACCAGTACAGTACTACAAATATCAATAAATTAACAATTGTATAGGTAGGTGCAAAGCTGTTATTAGAGCAGGAGACATAATATTATCGGGCCAACATTGTGACAATTTTAGGGGAGGCGTGGCCAAGATGGCAACCGGAGCAGACACTCAGTGAGGAGCTCCGTACCAGCCCAGGCCCTATAATCCTGAACACCACGAATGCACACGCGCATCATAGTGGAGAAGTGAGCAGCGTACGGGGGGGAGGGGTGACCCAATCCAACGAGGGCAGCCACAGATGTCCCTGAAGATGATCGTAAGCAATCTTGGTTGTGGCTCAGCACCTTTGCCTGGGGCCTAGTGAGGCGTCGCGGTGACTGCGTAACGAACGCAGGCCGCAAGAACACAGGCAACAGCCAGCGCCCAGCAGAGAGTCATGCGAGCGGCGAGAAGTCGCTTGAAGAGATCCGGAAACCATGCTAAGGATAAAGGGAGTGACGGCTGCAGCATGGCAACTCGGCCGACTTAAAAGAAGATGGCCCGGCCTGGAGACAGAACATCGCGGGACGAGCAGCGGTACGGCTGCAGAGTGAAACGAGTACACTCGATTTAAGAGCTGGAAGACAAGCGGACCCTAAAATTGAGGTAAGCCCGGGGTTGGAAGTGGAGTCCCGGGGGCACTGGGCCTGATCGCGTGGAAGCGAGACACAACACAAAGTAAGGGGGGCCCGTAAGAGATACGCGCATAGCCTGGAGGGAACTAACGGGTGAGCCAAACACTATGGACAGTCTATAGCTACCTGAGGGGTGGTGGAAGAACCGAAGGCCCCAGATGATCCCCACAATCACGGGGTGATCATGGCTAAGAACGGCGAAAGATGAGACCAGAGGAGTGTGACGTCGCGGCAAATCCGTTGGCGAAGGCCCGCTCCTCCGGGCTGCACACAGAAATGGCAAACTCGCCCGCATAGAGAGGGGCTGCTGACCCACCGTATTGTACCCACAGAGACAGTGGATCCCCTAGAGGGGGGAGCAACCCCCGATCAGGCTGGAAACAGCACTAGAACCACACCCTGGTGAGACAAGACCTACCGTGCTGTATACTTATAGCTGCTCAGAACTGTAGGAAGAACCTCTAGTACGGAAGATGTCACAAAGGCATGAACGTCTGACCGGAGCAGTTGACTCTGCCGCATCAGTAATTTATAAGTGTGGGACATGGATCACATGGTACAAACATGAGGAGGCTCTCACCCAGCATTAGTCAAAGACCGTATCTAGAAGTTACACATAACAGACGCCAGAGGTCCAAAGGGGGGAATATCGGTGGCACCCCTGAAACTACCTCTGAAGTGAAGACTGAGAACTGAGACACTAGGAAACCACGCAACTGTGGGTACAGTAGCCGGCTCAAATATGTGTCTGCCCAGGAGGACAACATGGGTAAAATGAAGCCTAAGCAGGGAAGCGGTTTACCAGAAAGAGGGGACCTCTCTCAAGCAACAGGACACTTATAAACTGAAGCAACCGAAGGTCAAGACCAATCAACCACCTGCACCTGGATAAAATACTAGCAGCAATCCCTGACAGAAAGGCTACCCTACAACAGGACATAGGAACTATATATGTTGGTCTTGGTCTATTGGAAGCAGAACACCACAAACTTGTGGACCAGATGAAAGAGGTGGAACTGACAATGGAAGAGCTGGTGCCGGAGCACAAGACCACACTACATCAACTGACCAACCTTACTGCCAGGGTGGTGACATTAGAGAGAAGGGCTGAAGACACAGAAGGTCGAAAACAGCAAAACCATATCAGGGTGGTAGGAATACCAGAAGGGGCACAAGGCACGGACATGGTCACACACGTAGAAACATGGCTTTGACAGTGATGCAGGAAGGACTCTCAAAATACTTTGCGCTTGAAAGGGCTCATAGGGTCCCCTCACAGCCTCTGGCACCTGGCAGACCTCAGTGCCAAGTGGTGGCACGATTGCTATATTACAGGGATCGGTATACTATAATACAGCATTCCCACAATCATGAACCATATACCATTGGCAATAATAAAGCGTCCGCTTGCCCACATTTCACGTAAAAAATCCAAGTGCAACATGCCTACTTCCTAGAAATTAAGAAAACCCTATGGAAAGAAGGCATACAGTACTCGCTGCAATATTCAGCCAAACTCAGATTGCAAATAGACGGCAACACTTATTTTTATGAATCCCCAGAAGAAGCATGGGAGTCTCTGGAAATGTAGAAATCAGGAGAACAACCAGCAGCTCAACAGAAAAGTGAGAAAGCAGGCCCCAAACCACAAAGCAGATGACTCAGGAGATCAACACGCAGACCACCGGTGCAGAAACCTACCTCGTCACAAACGGCACCAGAACATCGCACAGCAATACAGGCGGTGGCGGAGATCATGTAGTCTCCCGTGAAGGGGACAGGGACGACCATGTCTACTGATCATGAAACGGAAGGTTCAGACTCTGGAGAGTCAATAAAGAGTGACATGCAGCTACCAGTGGTGACACAGGGCTCGGTGGATGACATTATTTGAACCACCGTGAGGAGATACGTACTGTTAATTGGGAATATGGGGAGGAATAGGAAGAATGGAACTGGGTGGCAGGAGCTCTGCTGAGGTTAATGGTGGAGGATAGGTAACGGGGACTCTTTTTGAGATCTGAAAGAAACTGCAGGAGAGAACTCTGGCTTTGATGTCTGATTAGGAACAATAAACTCTGAGGGGCTCAGCGCAAATGGAATTACCAACCACACCCCCAACTAGATTGACTCCCACATGAACATGGCAAGAGTCATCTATTTTCTTTATTCTTTTACTACTGTTACAGGTTTGGGCTGCAAGCCGTTGCGACACTGCCCAAGGGAGGGGGGGTTACTTGTTTATAAAGTTTAGTGATTGTCCTGTGGTGCTATTATCAATATGGTGTGAGAGGGGAGGGAGTGGGGGTAGGGGAGGAGACACAAACCACAACAAGATGGCTATAGCTCCAATAGCGCAAGTTCCCCAACAGTTTAAAATGCTGACATGGAAAGTCCACGGACTGGGATCCCCAGTTAAGTGCCAAAAAATACATAGCTGCATTAATAGAAGAGGGGCACACATTGTTATGATGGAAAAAACCCACCTGACAGCAGAAGAGGGGGATAAGCTACGATGAAAATGGCGTGGACAAGTGTATGCAAGTTCTTATTCAGCCTTCTCTCAAGGGGCTTTGATTTGGATATGAGCTGGCACCCCCTTCATGATGCAGAGAACAATGGTAGAACCGGAGGGTTGATTCGTATTAGTACGAGGTAGGCTACTTGGATGGGAAATTGTATTGGGTAATGTCTATGCCCAGAATCATGACAAATTGATGTTCTTAGAGAAAATGTCTGGGGGGGGGGTGGCTTTGACGCCAACCAAGATGGCGGCGTGATTCCGGAGCTCCGTGCCGGCCCTCCTTACGAAGCTCCGTTTTGAATGGAGAGCGCCTCTCTTCAAGGTTAAAGATGCAGGTGTGTGAACTGTGTCCATAGCGGGAAACTTTTGCACTCATTACCTGCCGTTTTACTCCTGTTTTCGTCACTTTTGAAGACGAGAGCCGTTTTTCCACATAACGGCCGCCATTTTAACTCTGCTGCACCACCATGATTTCTTTTTTTCAGGATTGCCTAATCACTACTTTCTAGGAGCGCTTGCTGTCAGTCATTCAAGTTGGGCAAGTGAATTTTCTCTCACTATTATTACTTATTGCCTAAATGCTATTTAAGCACTTTAAGAGAAACAGTATGATATTTCTGTCATTGGCTGCCATTTTGTGACTCTCTCTCCACCCTACTTTCAGGAAGCGCTTGGTGACTGTCACCTCAAGTTGGATAAGTGAATTGTCCTTTTACTTATTGTCTACCTTGATGCTTCCTACCAACTTCATGAGAAATGGTGTGATCCATCCATCTACGACATCTTTATGTGAGTCCCCTCACCTCTCCTCTTGGCTTCTAAATATGATATGGCTTTCTTTTTGAGATTTTAACCTCGATTTTTGGGTGTCCTACACACTGTCGTTCTGTCAGCGGTTCAAAAGACTGTGATTATTTTCAGTTTACCTCGAATATATATCAGTGAAGACACCCTCTCTCAAAATGTTTTGAAGCCTTTTTCTGCGTTTTAGCTTTCTTTTTGCTTTTATGCAACAGGCTTATCTAAGGAGCTTAGGTAATAAGAAGGTGGACCCTGCGATTTCCTTTCAGATCTGATTCTCTCTTATCCTCACAAGACACCTGACTCTGCTGTTCTGTTTTTCAAAAATTCAAAAGCTAACATCGTTTATTAAATTTCCATTGTCTCTTCTGTGGAGAGACTAAGAAACATTAAGCTGAATACGACTTCTAAACCTACAGCGCAATTGGACTCTGATTCTGCTCTCAACGACATGGAGGAAATTTCTCCTCAGAAACCTGATCACCCGACAGGTACCATTCCAAAATCACATCTTTCAAGCAAACTACTTGCGATATCTACCAAACGACCGAAAAAAGATCCTCCTTCTCCAGTGAAATCATCTTCAGCATCCATGGGTCTAATCCTTGAGGAAATTCGCGCTTTGAAGCCCTTCATGGAGGAAACCACTAAAACTTTGCAACATCTGGATGATAAATGGTCATCGTTAGAGTCTCGTATGCTTGTTGTGGAACAAAAAACAGACTCTCTTCAGGTCTCTTGTTCTTGTATTTCAATTCTGGTGTCTGAAATATCTCTACTTAAGAAACAATCGGAGGATTTAGAAAATTTAAATCGCAGAAACAAACTTCGAATTTATGGTGTTCCAGAAAATATTGAAGGTTCCAACCCAACCGTTTTCTTTCAAACATTCTTACCTACGCTCTTGAAATTATCATGTTTTTCTTCCAATATACAGATCTTTTGGAAGTCCTGTCTGTAGTCTAGTCCAAAAAACAAGTTATTTGGGACGGTCATTGTCTATTTTTCTCTCAAGATGTAGCTAAAGTAACAGCTGATCGTCTAAATAATGTCTTGATCTTTGACCACAACTGCGTTCTATAAGTGCCAGATTTGGACTAATCCATCCCTGCATTTTCAAGGACACCTATAAGAAAAAGACTGTCACATTCCATGATCCAGCCGTGCTGCAGGAATTCCTTCATCAACATGGAGCTGTGGCTTTGGACACTTCAAAACCTAATTGATTTGTGATTTTGCTTCGTCTTGTCTGACTGTTACTTGTTTATGTGATTCCTTAATTGTTGTTTTGCTTGTATTTTTGTAATGCTCACTGCATTAGGGTGTCTCACCTATTTTCTCTCTTTTATATCTCTTCAATTGTATTCTCTTATCTATATTGCTTTCTTTCCTTTTTAAACAGGTCAGGTATAGTTATTTCCCGACATTTGCCGTCATTTGCGTCCCCTGTGGTCTCTCCTGTATGTTGATGTCTTACCCCTGGTCCTTGTAGGGTTCCGTGGAGTTCGGGTGGTGGCATCGTCATCTTCTGGTGTTGCCACCCCTCATTTCCCCTTGTGTTGTAGGTATGTTTTACAGTCGTCATTTGTATGACATATATTGTCTTTTTGTTCGATTTTATGACTTGTATTGTGTCCTCGTTTTCTGTTATGTTCTACCTTTCTCTCAGATTCTGTTTACCTTTACTCTATTTCCCATTTTCTTTCTAATATTCTCACTGTCGCTCCCTCTTTCCTCTCTCCCCTAATCAATCAATACTCTTTTCTTTATATTCTTTCCCTTTCACTTTATTTTAATTCAAAAATAAGTTTTATCACTGTTCGCTTAACGATTGTTCATGTTAATGCTTTCTGGTCACATTCCAAGTTACTACATGGAATATTAAGGGATTAGGCAATCCTATTAAAAGACAGCAGGTGCTCACCCACTTAATTAAATTAAAAACTGACATTGCAATTCTCCAAGAATCCCATCTATCTGAGGCTGAAGCGTCCAACTTAAAGAATGCTGGGTGGGAAATGTTTTTTCTTCTCCGGCTCTAGGCAAGAAAAATTGTGTTTTGATTCTATCTCATAAAAAACTCCATTTTCCTGTTGTTCACCAAGAATCTGATTCCAATGGTCATTGAATTATTGTTAAACTTCTTATTGATAAAATACCCTTAGTTATTTTTATGTGGCCCTGTCTCCGTTGACAAGGTTTTCTTGTCACAGATCTCTGATAAATTAATTTTGTTTGATGAGGATTATATTGTTTTTGGTGGTGATTGAAATCAAATTCATGACACCTTATTGGAAAGAAATTTGCCAGGGAAATTTGCAAACACTAAAATGCACTCAGAATTTACCTCCACCATACGCCGTAGATCTCTAGTCGATATTAGGAGACTTTGTCACCCATATCTCAGAGAATACAGTTACATTTCACTCCCACATCAATCACAGTCCGTATTGATTACCTCTTTTTAAGTAAATCCTCGGCTCAACATGCCCTTCACTCTGAGATAGGATCTATTTTAACATCGGACCATGCCCCGGTTTTTGTGGACTTTGATCTAATACCTTTTACTCCACATACTGATAGGTGGCATTTTAATAATTCATTACTTGTGGACCCTAATTTCTCTAGCCAATTCAACTCCATTGCCTCTGAATCTTTTGCTATTAATTCAACTCCCGATTCTTCTCCTGTTATGATTTGGGTTTCTTTTAAGGTGGCTGCTAGAGGTTTTATAATGAATTTTGGCTCACAAAACAAAAAATCTTTTGAGGTACGATCTACCCAATTACTTCATAAAATTAAGCAATTAGAGTACACCTATTACCATTCCAATACTGAATCTTCTTTAAAAAATTTCATTGATGCCAAGCTTACTTTTAACAGGCTATCCACAGAAGCCGCTTCTTCCTATCCATTAAAAGGCAGCGCTCGCTATTATGGAGGCCAAAATAAAATGGGGAAAATATTGGCCAACTACTTAAAAATAAAGAAAGAAAGAACTAGAATAGAAACTTTGCAGAGTAATGCTGGATCTCCTCTATTTAAAGATGATGATATTTTAAACAAATTTGTTTCCTTTTATAAAAATCTATATACCCCAGAGGCTCAACCAGCTCAAATAGATTTATCTTCTTATTTTCAATCTGTTAATGCTCCTCCCTCCTAATGTATTGATTTTGATTCTCTGGAACTTGATATTACCTTAGCTGAAATTACTCATGCGGTATCGGTTTTACGAAGAGGGAAGGTTCCTGGACCCGATGGGTTTACTGTCAAGTTCTATGAACATTTTGCTAAACTTTTTCTTCCAAATATTTTACTTTAATTTAACTCTTTTATTACAAATGGTTCATCTCATGGCACTTGTCAAGAAGCCATGCTATGCTTAATCCCAAAGGATAATAAAGACCCTTCCCTTTGTAAAACTTATTGTCCTATTTCCTTAGTCAATACTGACTATAAGATGTTTGCAAAACTTTTAGCATTTCGCATTGATCCTGATCCTATTGGATCGGAGAAATCCGGCTTTGTCAAAGGTTGTTTATCCTCTGATAATTCTAGAGTCTTTTCAACGTCCTTAGTAAGGCTATCTCTTTAGACTATCCTATTGCTGCCATAGCTTTAGATACTTAAAAAGCGTCTGACAGGATCGGATGGGATTTTATGTTTCATGCTTTATGGATAGGTTTTCCTCCCAAATTGATCTCCTTAATTTATGTACTATATTGGGGTCCAAAAGCTTCTATCTTCGTTATTGGTAAAACTTCAGATTATTTTTCTCTTCTTAGAGGCGTATGACAAGGGTGTCCTTTATCTCTTTTATTATTTGTAATAGCGTCGGAACCCTTTTCAACTAAAATTAGACAGGATGCACAGATCTCTGGGTTTCAGCTTGATTCACATCAGATTAAAATGTCTATTTGCGCAGACGATATCCTTTTATTTTGTTCTAATCCGGTTACTTCTCTCCCTCCTTTCCTTCACCAGGTTGATATTTTTTCTAAATTATCATGGTACTGCCTCAATCTGGATAAATGTGACATTTTACCTCTCAATTTCTTATGCCTTAACATTATTTTACCCACGCTGGTTTTTCCTGGCAACCTTCTAAACTCAAATATCTAGGCCTATGGCTTTCCTCGTCT
Source organism: Triturus cristatus (assembly GCF_964204655.1). Taxonomy (NCBI): domain Eukaryota; kingdom Metazoa; phylum Chordata; class Amphibia; order Caudata; family Salamandridae; genus Triturus; species Triturus cristatus. Next base: position 683,058,187 of record NC_140587.1, read on the forward strand.
ATCGCCGAAACTTTAAAATTAAACTTTGATCATATTATAAAAGCGCTAAATGATACTATTACAGGTTGGCATCCTCTTTTTCTATCTTGGTGGGGTCGACTGGATTCAATTAGGATGATGCTTACCCCATTGATTTTATATACTCTTTCTATGATTCCTGTACACATTCCCGGACATTATTTTGAGAAAATGTATTCACTTTTAACAACATTTCTCTCGAATAGCCTTGTCCTCCTTAAAAAAGTACAAATCTAGTGGAGGCCTTAGAATCCCAGACTTTAAATCTCATCATTCAGCCTTTTCTCTAAAACAAGCTTCCCGTTGACTTTCTTCAGAACTTCACACACATCCCCCTGTGTGGATTTCTATAGAGAAATCTATACTCTCCCCTTTTGCCTTTCAGGAGTTTCTTGCTCTCACCAATAATATCTCCTGTATACGCTCTCCCATTATTTCTCACTCTTGTATGCTTTTAACTCCTCTTCTACCTTCTTCTTATCCTTCTATTACTTCTCTTTCTCAACAACCTATTTGACATAATAAATTATTACGCATCAAGAATCGTGCCATTTATTGGAGATCTTCGAGATCCAAGGGCTTGCTTTGGATTTCCCAACTTCTGAATAATAATCTTCCTGTATCCTTTACTGATCTACAAATGAAAGTTTCATTACCTAAATCTTTTTGTATGCAATATCATTCTCTACTTCCCTCTCTTAATCAGAACCTTCTTACATTACCAACTACCTCCGCACTTCCTATAACATGTTCTTCTCTTTTTCCCATATTGGATAACTCACTTCTGCTTCTTCCATTTATAAGTGTCTACTATCATCCTCGGATAGACTCAAGTCAAAGACTGAATTGGCATGTGAAAGGAATCAACAACAATGCTGGCCAACCTCCTAATGGCATAAACTGCGGCTTAAAATTCACAAAACGTCAAGAGCTACTAATACTTCTCAAACCCTTTATTTTGTTTATCAATGACTATTATTTTCCCCTGAAACATTAGCTTCCTTTTCACATACCACTTCATCTACCTGCTGGACTTGTTCTTGTTTTAAGGCTGATTTAAAACATATGCTATTTGAATGTCCCAATATCTTCCAATTCTGGCAACTAGTTTGGTCCCAAATTAATAAGATTTTTAAAGTTATTATTCCCTTTTCTTTATCCAACATTTTGTTAGGTTTCTTGTCATCTCAATGGCCTCAATTACCATCTAATTTTAAGTTGTTAGAATTGTTATTGGCTGTAGCTTTACATCCAATAACTTCATATTGGAAACAAGCAGATAAAGTTACATTCAGAGCCTGGTGGAACGCTGTATGCTTTCATCATAGACTCGATACCAATTATGTCACCCCCATTTCTTTATCAATTGAGAGAGATATTTTATGGCCCCCACTTACTACACATTTATCTTGATCCGCTTCTAATGTTGTAAATGCTTCAGATGATGTCCGGAAACCACCATAAATTTACCATGTTGTCTTTCTCTTAAAATATTAAGATATTGTTACTCATGTATATGTACTTATATTAGTTTATATTGTGATTTTTTAATCCTTAGGTATTATTGTGCTTACAGTGTTTTAATTTATACCTTGTTGTTTTTTCTTCGATAATTTTTGTAGAGTCATAATATGCTTTTCTCCACTATCCCCCTTTCCTCTTCCTCCTCCCCCATTTCTTCCCTATTTTGGTTTTAATATTTTTCGATGTACAGCATGATTGTTATAACAGTTATATTTCCTATATTAATTGTGATTCCCTAAACTCAGATATATATGCTGTTCTTTTTCTCTTGATCTTCAATAAACTCAAACTTAAAAAGAGAAAATGTCTGCATCTATATCCTTCTTGCATGGCGTTGAGGTGCTATTAGGTGGGGACTTTAATTGCGTAGCTGATGTCGACCTGTACCGTTCCACCCCGCCCCCCCATGACATGGTACAGTAGCCGCTAATCTAGCAAAGGGATTTAAGAGTTGGTTGCCACAATGGAAATTCAATTACATCTGGAGATTGTAACATGGACAGACACAAGACTATTCCTATTATTCGCACCTATATAATCTACACACACGACTGGACTTATTATTATGCAAAGACACACTGACAAACCAAGTGATACACAAGAAATATTTAGGTCGAACCCTCTCTGATCATAAACCCCTTCTTCTCTGCTACTAACTGCTAGCGGAACCTACAGCCACGCCGACATGGCGCCTTGACCTGAACTTGCTAACAGATGACAGACAATCATTAGAGGACCAGATTGCAGAAGACTTCAGATACAATCAGGGCTTGACCGCCTCTAGAGCCACAGAATGGTAGGCATTCAAGGTGGTAATAAGGGGTCACTGGTAGGGCGCCACGGTGGGCTTGAGAAAAGAATTGCAGAAGGAGATAATCCAACTGGAGGCACTGCTATATGAAAAGGGCCACAACCTATCGGCAGATATGAACACTCACATGCAGATAGAAAACAAAAGGCTGGAATACAACGGGCCACAAGAGTGGCTGCGAACACTAGACATACATGAGCATCATATTAAAGTGCATGAGGAGGGGGGAAAAGCAGACAGATTATTGGCGTGGCTAGTACAACCAGAAAGCAGGGGAACACCAATATCGCAAATTGTGACGGGGAAATGTTATAGCTCCCCAATAATATCAACGATGAGTTCCGCACATATTATAAAACGTTGTACGAGGCCCCGCCAATACTCCAGACGGACGAACTGGAGGCTTTCTTAACTCCATTCCCGCTAAGGGCTCTAGACCCGGGACTGAAGAGAGTGCTGGGGAGCCAGTGACAGCCCATGAAATTCGAGAGCCTATCTGAGAGGTGGCCACAGGGAAGACGCTGGGGACGGAGGGATTGCCAGTGGAACTTTATTCACTAATGGCACAGACATTAGCCCCCCAATGTAGAGGCACTATATGCTGAAGCGTAGCAGAACAACTTACTACGGACATCCACCAGCGATGCATTAGTGATACCCCGCCCGAAAACAAAAACCTTTAGAGCAAGAGTATCTGAGTTTAGACCTCTTTCAATGCTAAACACTGATTTTACAATCCTGAGTAAGGTCTTGGCAAGACAAATATTACCACACATGACATCTCTCATACACAATGACCAGAGTGGGTTCATACTGTCAAGAGCCACATCAACCAATATCCGAAGGCTTTTCAATGTCCTACACCATCTCGATAGAGTCCATCACCCTGAGGCACTGATAATGCCAGTGAACCTGGAGAAGTCCTTTGATTCGGTGCGGTGGGATTTTCTCTGTGCCACAATGACCAAAATGGGACTAGGAGAAAAATGGGTAAAACTGGTCAATATACTGTACTCCCATCCCACAGTGTCGGTCAAAACCAGGGGGGTGATCTCGGGACCATATACATCTTTAGGGCAGCAAGGGTGCCCACTGTCTGCCCTAGTGTTCGCCCTCACTTTTGAACCCATGGCAGAGTTGTTCAGACAGATAGGATGATCACATGGAATGCCATTAGGGGACCGAGAGCATATCATCGCACTCTATGCAGATGACATATTGTTATATCTAGGGCAAGGGAGGAGAGGTGTGACATGGGTGGTGGAACTCCTAGACAAATATGCAGCGCTAGCGGGCCTAAAATTCAACAAAACCAAAACGTATGTTTTCCCAGTGATAGAAGAGACTGATGGTCCAGCTGACCTTCCTGTGGGCCTAAATTGGGCCCCACACTCTTTCAAATATCTAGGAATCCATGTGTATCATGACTTAGTAAACCTAAAACAGGGCAATTTAAAACCAATATTGCATTCCTTTGGGACGACTATTCCCTTCTGGCACTCCCTAAAACTGCCCATGATGGCCAGAGTGGCGCTGACCAAAATGATTATGCTCCCACGTCTGCTTTACTACTTTGTTATCTTGCCGGTACATCGTCATGGTTTGCAAAATTAAATAAAATGATACGCGAATTGATATGGGACGGTGGACAGAATAAAGTCTTGCTGGCCATCCTGCAGCTAGTTTGGGCGGGGGAGTGCATGGGAATTCCAGACTTTGAGGTGGTCTACCTCACGGTGCAGCTTCAATGGTTGGCTAAATGGGTGGACGGACGAGACCTGGAGCTTTTAACGAATCCGACCCACAAATCTGCCCAGAGACGACTCATAACTAAACTCACATACCTGACTGTTGAGGTTCCACACTTAGGAGTGCTCCTGCAAGGGTCGCTGTACTGTAGGAAAAGGAGCCAAAGAAGCACAGCTGGTCAGATGTTGTATGCCACGGGCCTGCCCTTGGTTGGGATCCTGCGCGGAATACCGCCTACACCTTTCCCAGAATAACAACTGACAAGCTGGACTGAGGCCGGAGTCAAGACAGTGGGCGACCTATATCAAGAAAACAAACTGATCCCATTAGAGGAATTCCTGGACCAATACGGGCTGCTGGGAGGCCAATTTCTCACCTACCACTCACTAGAGAAGGCATTTAAAGAGTTGTTGGGTTCAGCTCCGAGGGAACCACAAATACATGACACCCTACAGGTCCTGACCATGCTCGGCTTTGCGAACCAGCTAGTAAAATGGCACCACAGAGCTTTGATAGGGATGGTACGAACACCATTAGAGAAGGTGAGGACTAGGTGGATTGAAGCACTGGGGAGAACATTAGAAGATAAAGAGTGGGCTAAAACACTTCAAAGTGCAAAGAAAATCTCTTGAAATACTGCACTAAAACTAGTTCAATTACATACATATGATCTACCTCACCCCACATTGCCTTAATGTCATGTATGGAGGAGGAACACGGGAATGCCCCAGATGTGGTCAGAAGGATGTGGAATTTATACACAGGACCTGGAGTTGTACGGTAATATCAGAATACTGGGATGCAGTACTAGTCCAAATAAACGCAACATTGGCCAGGAACCTGCCAAATACAGTGGGGATATGTCTTTTGGGACTCTTTCCAAAACCAAAGGCTAAAAAAGTGGGCTCACGGTTTCTAGACCTGGCACCAGTTCTGGCGTGCAGATGGGTGGCCATGGCTTGGAAAACCCCAAGGGCACTGAGTGACAAAATGGGAACAAGATATAGAGAGCTGGGCAACGACAGAGGAAAGAGTCAGACAGCGAGAAGAGTAGAGGGTTATGAGACAGCGCCCCATTGCAGATTTATGGACTGAGATAATGAGGGCCTGGTACACTAGGATATTTAATGGAACAGATGACGAGGTCAATACAGGGGGAATACAGAAATAGATACTGACTCAAACAAAGCAGATACGAGGGAATGCTGGTAGCAACAGAATACACAAAGAGGGGATAGGTAGGCCCTTGGGGGCGGCTAGCTCCTCCCCTGCAAGCCAAAGTGAGCCTTCCATATAATAGATAAGCATAGATTAAGAACTACAAGACAACACACATTTAGTTTGTATCCCAGTTTTAGCGATAAGTTGTTTCTACTTATCATAGCAGATTGAAAATCCTTATCGGCAAAATACGGGTAGAGATAAACTCCCCTGACTACGTTATGGTCACACAGATCAGAGGCCACAATATCCACAGGAAAGAGAAATACTGATTGGAGCCTGAACAATGAGGTTAAACATTGTTGCAAAATGCTAAGACCTAAAATATATATAATACAAATTGTAAAGCAATAGTGCAGAATTGGTACGCAGATATACCTCAGAGAAAATGTAAATTATGCGAAACTTTATGTAACTGATTGTATGTATAAGTGTAAAAATATAAATACTAATAAAAATATATTTAAAGAAAAAACATTGTGACAATTTTATAGCCCAACTAGGCGGCAGGGAGCCAACATCCCTGCTTACTTTGGTGTTTATGGCTCTCTTTCTACACCACTATTTATGAGCCTTCACTGCATTTTCTATGACCACTGAGGGCCTAATTTGAATGTCGGTCAGAGTTTGCTCCGACCGACATCCCTGCGGTTTCAAGAACACCCAACCTCAGGGCAGTGGTCTGAAACCGCAATTACAATGCGACCACACATGGTGCGGTGGCAGACTCCCATTTCCCTATCGGAGCTTGTGAGATGATCGGAAATCGGCCGCAGCACAAGCTCCCATAGGAAAATGAAAGTCACTATAAATCTTGGTACAGTGATTTAAAGGGGGCAGCATAGGTGCCCCCTCGGCCGCCAACTGGAGGTCGCTTTAGAAGGGGGCCTTGATAGGGGCCCCCAAAGTCACTTTCCAACAGTCTTTCCATGGTGGACAGCCCAACATGGAAAGCCTGTCTGAAACCGACATCATAATCCTGATGGCGGAAACTCCGTCCATATGGAATTATGCTGGTGGTTCCAACTGGCCGACAGGCTCCTTGAGCCTGCCAGAAGCCAGCCAGATTGACAGGCCTGTTTGAATTCCTACTGCCGTAATCATAATACGGCGGACGGAATTCAAACCAAGGATGTAGGTTGGTAAGCCTCCGACGAGCGGTCAGAGTCTTCCCATCTGACATCTTAATTAGAGCCTGAATGTCACATTCCCATCCTATACATTGCAATTCTGATTGCTGAAAATCCCCCGTACTGGTGTATCTTGTGCTTAAAAGTTAAACTATTACTAAATTGTGTGAACCAGAAAGTGCATTTAAATCACAAATGGACATTGTATGCACAAACGTTGAGTTTCTATGCCCAAAATTCTTCCTTAATTAGGTGTTTCATATTTATTCAATTGTGTGACACATTTAGTTGTGGGCTTCACTGATGTTTGCATTCCCAAAAATTATTTAGAACTAGCATTTGATATTTGTATCCTTTTCCTCGTTGTTTCATGGCCAAGGTTAATTAAAGTAGGCAGATGCATGTTGACGTCATATTCAAACTTGCAGGAGCTGGAAACACAAAGAAAAATCAGTGGCTGGCATTTGACAATATTAAAATCTCTCTCATTGAATTTCTGACGTTTGGTTTTTACAGTTTTTGCGGGACACATTTCCTACTCTGTTATTTGTTTTGCAAGTTATTGACTGACCATGCCCCCCATCTGCTTCTGAGCACTTGAATCTACCCGTTTTAATAGGGAAAGGTGTGAATTGGCACTGAAATATCAATGTAATGCCAAAGATGCACTTAAAGGGCTAGAGCTAAGCAAGGTAACTTTGTAGTCCTTCTAATATATTGCTTAGCAATAATGTTTTGGAGATTTAAGTTGTAGTATTCTTCCACTACTCTGCCTTGTTTGTGCACATCCACTAGGACCCCACTGATATTTGTCATATTCTCGATAAAATACGCATTTAGCATGCACATTTACGCTATAGTCATTCCATTATTACTTCAGGGACATGTCAGTGGCATGGCAGTGAGCAGAAAAATGGATGCTGCAGGCAAGGTGGTAGGTGCCCAAAGCTCTCCTACAATTGTGGCAAGTCTTCCTGAGTCTGGAGGCAGGTCTTCGGTGCTTTGGGGTTTAGATGATTTGAATCAATGCTCTGTTTCCATAGTTTACAACCTGCTATGCTTCACTATCGTATGCTGCTCGAGGGTGGCGGTCATCACTCTTCACTAGTGGCATCCACCTAGCATATTGGGGTCACGAGAAGCAGCATATAGGGTGACAGCCCCTTCAAGTCACAACACATCAAAGGCTGACAGACGTTTTTGGTCAAAGGAATGCACCAGGGCAACAGCCTTTAATCTTCACTGTGGTCCTCACCTGGCCAAATCGGTACAACGGTCCTCAATCTTCATTGCAGCACCCACCTGGAAAAAGGGTCACGGACAACAGTAATTGGGCAGACAGCTAGATTGGAGCAACTGTCCTCAATCTTCACCACTGCGCCCAACTAGCATATGGAGGTCACTCGCAAAGAGCAGAACTCAGGTGGACGGCCTGATCTGTGCAATGTTCCCGATGTGGACTGGATTCACACCCTCTGCTTCAGGGATCCACTCAACAGAATCCCTACTGGACTCCTCCTCACAGGATCCTCTGATCTTGGAAGGCAGGCAGATGTTGGCCCCCAAGCACCAGGGCATGTGGTCATGATTCTCCTGGGTGATGTCCCTTGACAAAGCAGGGAGACTAGCATATCTCCGTCTCCAGTCCTAGTCACAATAGGCAGACGTCGTGCTGAGCTTCACAACACTGATGTACAGATCTACTTTTACACATTTGGAAGGTTTAATCTCTTCTTTTTATCATCCAGTTACATACAGAGATGTGATGTTGTGTCTATGGGGCATATTTATGAGGAAGTCACGCAATTCAGTGCAGTAAGTCACCTTGCCACACTGCTCTGCGCTGCATGATAGTTAAAGGGCAGGAATGCACTCTACTTAAAATAATGCAACGTATATCTGCCTTTGTTCCTGCAACGCAGGCACCATGGAGAAAGGGTGCATGTGTTTTACAGAGGATTGTTTTTGTGCGGGAAGCGGCAACTTCCTGCACAAAAATATTCCTGAGAGGCATATTCCTTTTTCTTCGTGTGCTGCAGTATGTCGCATACATAGAAAGAGAAAGTAATGAGAAGAAATTAAGATATTTCTGCTGGTTATGCCTCCCCTGAGAAGGCGCATCTTTTTGGCGCATTCCCAGGTCAACCAGTGATGGTAAATCTGGGGATGCATCAACATCCATGGGAGTTGACTGGGAACACCCACTCAACACCTTCCTAGGGCAGAATAAAGCAATGCAGCGATTTGCGCTGTGTTACTCCAGATTTATGAAGCCACTCAGGGCCAACGTGCCATTCCATGGTGCAAGAGCGACGCAACTCCTCTGCATAAATAAGCCCCATAATCTTTGAACTTCTTGTTGTCAGTTTTACCTACTTTGAAGTGTTCCCTCCTCAGTTCTGTCCTTCATCAAGAAACCAGTCTAGCTCAGCAGGAGCGACTCCAAGCTTGATACCCCAGAACACATGGCACTGGAGTGACTAGAGGATGACACCTGGATGTAAAATTACGGATATATGTCTATCAAAATGGTTACAAGGTCTCTCTGCCCCGTTCTTTATAAATCTCTTATCAGCCCCATCCTGAGATATGTCCAGGCTTCATGGAAAAGTGACCTTTTCAGAATCAAAGAACCATTTGAAGTGTACTAGAGAGGCTGGCTCTCATTTCCTCCAGTGTGTGTGTATCTCACCCAGCTCTGAGGAATGTAGACAATCTATTTGGGATTGCTCCTCCACCTTCACATGCCTTTCCAAGGCCCCAGGCTTTCAATGGGGAACCCACAGGCCTCCATGCATTGCACCACACACAGCTATACAGACATTACAGGCTCAATGACACACACTCTGCACAGCACTACATATTCAGCATGATGTAGGCCAAGGATGAGTTAGGTAGAAAGCAGTAGAATATTTTACGGTCGGCCGGTAAGCATCACTCCATTGAGAATAGTAAAAAGACCGGTTCACTCTACTGATCACTATTACAAAAAACTATTTGCTAGCATCACCTCTCGCATGCTACTTAACTTTTGGTAGGGTCAGCAGCCCTTTACCACTACCAGGGTAATGCTTTGCGCATCCCTCCCGATCTAAGAAGATCATAATCCGTGAGACAGGCCTAGGGCATGGCTCACATGGATGATTTAAGTTTACCCATAACAAAAAAACAGTACCAAGGATCCAGATAACTCTGTAGCTGGGGCACTCAAGGCCGTGGTGCATGTCCTTCATCATGCGGTGGACTTTATTGTCCCAACAACAGGTTCTCCCTTCAGACACTGGCATGGAATGTGGGATTATTGTCAGCACCCACTTAAATAATATTTCCAGCTCCTCGACATTAAAGAGCCCTCCAAAGTCTGAAAGCTCTTAGGCAGATCTCTTTATCAAAATTAGCTTGACTGCTTACTTGTGAAAGAGAGGAATTGGAGTGTTGACTTTCCCACATGGAAGATGGGATTGAAAAACATATTATTGGTTAGGTTCTAAAAAGCATTTTAGGATCAGATTTCAACAAAGTAGGCTAGGGTCAAGATGCGGGGAGTTTATTACTGGAGGGAAAGTAATATTAGAAGAAATTCAATGTCAGATAAAGTACTTTGATTTAAAAGGAGTATTTTCTAGGGTCTAAATTCCTTCAGGACATGAGAAATTAGGCATTGAATCAGCGGTTCTTTTATCAATTACTACGTCTTTGGGGTCCATTGCAAACTGACATTTTCAAAGGAGACAGGAAGCAAAATGATCTGATGTTTTTCAATTCAAAACTTGATCTGAAGGCAGAGGCAGTGGGCACCTTCCTAAAGCTGTGGGAGGGTCTGATCAAGGCTAACTGTTTCCTACTATTTCAGTGAACATTGGTTAATGATAAGTTCAAACGTGGTAGGTAGTGGCCCCTAATGGGAAAAATTACCGCACCTCATATATTGGTTTATTATTTTCAATCAATTTGTGTGTGCACATTCTAGATGTTCTTCCCAATATGTTTCCACCGTCGCTACACCATGAGTCACGCCCGGACAGGTATTACTAGACCAAAGCTCGTATGAATGAAATGCAATTTTAGGCTGTTGATAAAATCACAATATTAAGGAATGTGTTGCAAACATAGTGAGGAAGTCTCTGATAAGCTTCCTCGCTGAAAATCACTGCAAGCGTGACCAAAACGTGAGTCCGTGCACCTCGCAATTGCAATTGCAATTCCTTAATATCATGATTTTAACAACAGCCTAAAATAGCCTTAGGATTGCATTTCTTTCATACAAGTTTTGGTCTAGTAATACCTGTCCGGGCATGACTCATGGTGTAGCGACGGTGGAAACATATTGGGAAGAACATATAGATATGCAATTTAGAAATGCCTTGAAGAAGTCTATAAAAGACGAAACACGTGTTGGCTGATCTATGCTGGAAGTACCAATATACAGAATAAACCAACAGTGGAAAATAAATTGAAGTATCAATCGGTCTCTTGTTGTCTTCGTTCTCGAGAAGACAGATTAATGACTTCTGCATTTTTGTACAAAGATTGATATCTAGAATAACTGTATTCATGTCTTCAATATATCCATGACTTTGATGGTTATGTTTACTTATCTATGAGGGTGCTGAATGAGGTTCTAATAAATAAACGTTGGTTAATGTCAGGAGAATTTGTTAGATATACATTTTGGTGAACCCGTTACAGTTAGCTTAAGTATGGTATCCAAAGGTTATGAAGCTATTAAAAGGGTATCCAAGGCTGGGAGTTCTTTTTCTTTATCTTCTTTTGAAGTCAGGGAGAGTCCAGCAAGGCTTAATATTACATGCTTTGTTCCGTTGATGGCTTGTAAGATTTCAGGGGATCTTGGAATGTTCCGAGCCTTACACAAGAGATGATGTCAGCCTTAAGGGACTCCTGTGCTCAATCAGCTCAGGTGAACTGCAAGTATGCCTGGTTGACCAGGGTTGAATAGTGCACGGAACAAAATGTTGATCCAGTGTTGCCTCCTCTCCAATAATGGCAGGACATATTCTGGTTTCTATTTTATTCATGAGAAAAGGCTTATTAAATGTTTACTGCTCATGTACTTGCAATCTCAGTAAGCCATGCTTTGGTTAAGGTCTGTCAATTGGAAAGGAAAGAATGTCCTGGTTCTTAAAGGTCTTCAATCTATTCACATTAAGGTGCCTCCTAAAGCTACTCACTAAGGCCCAATTTTCTAAGGATTTCTGCTGGCACAAATGGACGCAAAGCAGGGTATGCCATTTATTATCCTGCACACATTTACATCTGTCATTGTGCCCCTTTTTCAGAGCCAGACCACTTTCCACCAAGAGTGAGTTACTGGAGCAGATCAGTGCAAATTTCCAAAGGTTTGGACACAAAACTTGATATATTTTCTTTTATTTTTCTGTTTGCCCTCATATCACCTTGAAAAGCACCAACTGAGATTCTGACATCCTCTGTGCTTAATATTGGGCTCAACTTCAGAAAAGTCAGCTGGGCAGCGTCAACTGGTCTCAACCTTCCCAGCCACTACTGACTTGAGGGGGTTTAATCATTGGACACAATGTTACTCATCCTATCTTCAGCTGGTCCGAAAACCCTTCTCCCTTTTTTTGTCCTCATCCTTAAAATACAACACCTCTCTCTTCCAGGTTTGCCATGTGTGTGCAAGATTTTGCACACACAGATTTTGAAGATTTCCTTTCTTGCAAGTAAAATCAGGTTTAAAAAAATCAGGTTTCTGTACTTTATTGGGAGAGGAGTGCCTCCAGCTGCCTGGTGAACTTTGCCAAAAATAATCAGAACGGGGCTTACCTCCATTGTGGTTCGGAGTATCAAAAATGGTCTTACCCACGTCTGACCAGAATGTTTCCAAATGTGGGCAAGAGGCAAACATATGTACGTTACAATATGAATCCTCGCTTCCCCTTATTTTTGCCATTTTCCTCAGGGGTCCAATAGGTTCTATGAAGAGTAAAGAAGTGGTCTTTCCTCAGTGCAGCAGGTTTAATAACCAAATAAAGAGTAGACAAAGACACTTGCCACATTTCTTCCAGCTCTGTGCCTGGCAAATATACGTCCCACACGAGGTGAGGAGGTTTCATGTTTTCATCAGCTGCCTTTAGAAGATGCTGACATCGGTGAGCCACTTCCTTCTTCATAGCCCAATGGCCATGAAGACTCTGCTCCATTTGGCCATGCTCTCTTCAACCCTGGCTCTTGAGCCATGAGTTCACTTGGTAGATTTTAAACCTGGAGAGTGCCCTGTTTGCCCTGCTATCCCAGGATAGCCTCGGCCCGTCATCCACCATCTGGCCCCATCTGTTTATGCCACTCTGTTTTAGGTTTTGCAAGGCTGTCAAGCAGACACTCCATACTCCTCGAGAAATCCTATCTTGGGGACCGCTTGCTATAATATGAGATGTCCAGGAGTGACCTGACATTGTACCATATTTTGGTAGCTGCCTGCAAGCATTTTAAATGAAACCCTTTAAAAGCTTTCCTCTGATCTGCACAATAGCATGACACTCAACATTACACCTGGCGATGTCTCATCTGGGTGAAGAAGGAACATTTTATTATTTTTCAGGTAAAAAGCCCAACAATAGAGCTGAAAATATGGAAGCCCTAGACCCCCTGCCCCTAGCTTCCTTCTAAGCTTCTTCCAGTAGAGTCCTATGCCCAAACTAGCCCAGATAAAAGACGTGATCTTCCCTTGTAATTTCAGGAGGGCCTTTTCATCAACATTTTGTGGAACATTGTCAAACAGAAATGTAGATTTGGCTAGAATAGACATTTTAACTGGGTTTTTCTGCCCGTATATAGGGAGGGCGAGGTTCTGCCATATCTTTAGCTGCCTATTTGTTTCCCTACCAGTCAATCAATCAATCATGTAACTTGTAAAGTGCACTACATACCCGGGTGGGTTTCAAGGTGCGGGGGGGGGGGAGATGTTACTGCTCGAAGAGCCAGGTCTTGAGTTGTCTCCTGAAGGTCAGCAGATCTTCGGTTTGACGTAGGTGGAGGGGGAGGGTGTTCCAGGTCTTGGCGGCGCGATGGGAGAAGGACCTGCCTCCGGAAGTAGTTCTCTGGATGCGTGGGACCGTGGCCTGTGCGTGGTCAGCGGAGCGGAGTTTCCTGTTGGGTACGTAGAAGGAGAGTCCGCTGTTGAGATAGGCTGGGCCGGTTTTGTGGAGTGCTTTGTGTGCATGGATCAGTATCTTGAAGGAGATTCTTTTGTCGATGGGGAGCCAGTGCAGGTTCCTCAGGTGGGGGGTGATGTGGTCGCGGCGCGGGACGTCGAAGATCAGGCATTCTGGATTCTCTGTAGTCTGCTGAGGAGCTTGGACGAGGTTCCGGCGTAGAGGGCGTTTCCGTAGTCGAGCCTGCTGCTGACCAGGGCCAGGGTGACAGTTTTCCTCGTGTTTGTCGGGATCCATCTGAAGATCTTGCGGAGCATGCGGAGGGTGTTGAAACAGGTGGAGGAGACTGCGTTGACTTGTTTGGTCATGGAAAGTTTAGAGTCAAGGATGACTCCCAGGTTGCGTGCGTGGTCGGTGGGGGCCGGGGCGGACCCCAGTGACGTGGGCCACCAAGAGTCGTCCCATGCGGAGGGGTTGGACCCGAGGATAATGATTTCTGTGTTGTCTGTGTTCAGTTTGAGGCAGCTGTCCTCCATCCAGTCAGCAACAGCCTTCATTCCTTGGTGGAGGTTGGATTTGGCAGTGAGGGGGTCCTTGGTGAGGGAGAGGATCAGCTGAGTGTCGTCGGCGTAGGAGATTATGTTGAGGTCGTGTTGTCGGGCGATGCGTGCTAGTGGTGCCATGTAGCCGTTGAACAGCGTCGGGCTGAGGGAGGATCCCTGTGGGACACCGCAGATGATCTTGAAGGCCTCGGAGCGGAGCGGGGGGAGGCGGACTCTCTGAGTTCTGCCGGAGAGGAAGGAGGTGGTCCTGTCCAGGGCTTTGTTTCGGAACCCGGTGTCGTGGAGGCGCGTGCATAGTGTGCGGTGGCAGACGGAGTCGAAAGCGGCGGAGAGGTCTAGGAGGATGAGGGCCGCCGTCCCACCGTTGTCTAGCAGGATCCTGATGTCGTCTGTGGCGGCGATGAGGGCGGTCTCGGTGCTGTGGTTGCTGCGGAATCCTGATTGTGATGGGTCTAGAATTTTGTTGTCTTCGAGGTGTCGCGTGAGCTGGGTGTTTTCTATCTTCTCGATGACCTTAGCTGGGAACGGGAGCAAGGAGATGGGCCGGAAGTTTTTGAGGTCGCTCGGGTCTCCTTTGGGTTTCTTCAGTAGGGCGTTGATCTCTGCGTGCTTCCAGTTCTCAGGGAAGGTGGCGGTCTCGAAGGAGAGGTTGATGATTTTGTGCAGGTGGGGTGCAATGGACATGCTGGCTTTGTTGAAGATGTGATGTGGGAGGGGGTCTGAAGGGGAACCGGAGTGGATAGATCCCATGGTCTTGATTGTGTCCTCGATGCTCACGTTAGCCCAGGTTGTCAGGGTTTCGTGGGTGGTGGGGTGCAGTGGGTTAGGTGCGGTGTGGTCAGCAGGGGTCGTCCGGGGTCTGAAGCTGTCGTGGATGTCGGTGATTTTCCGGTGAAAGAAGGTGGCAAGTCAGTCGCACAGGGCTTGTGATGGTGGGATGTCGTTGGCGTTGGAGCTGGGCTTGGAGAGTTCCTTCACGATGGTGAAGAGCTCCTTGCTGTTGTGCGCGTTGTTGTCAAGGCGGTCTGTGAAGGAGGTCCTTTTGGCGGTCCTGATGAGGTAGTGGTGGTTGCGGATGGCGTTTTTGTAGGCAGTGTGGCTGTCTGGCGTCTTGTTCCTGTTCCGTGTGTTTTCCAGTTTCCGGCAGGTGCGTTTGGAGTCGAGGAGTTCCGGGGTGAACCAGGTGACTCTTCTGCTGGTGTCTCTGTTGGTGGGGTTTTTCAGCGGTGCGATGGTGTTGGAGCAGTCGTTCATCCAGCGTTCGAGGGAGAGTGCACCATCATTCGGGTTGGTGGGGTTCGTCGGAGGGTTGAGTGTGAGGCTTGTCTGGAGTTGTTCTTCAGTGATTTTGCCCCAGCGGCGGCGGGGGGGTCTGTAGGGTGCGGTGGGGTGTGAGTCCTCGCAAGGTTCACTGCTGGAATTTTTCCTAGATCTTGAGTAATTATTACCCCTAAATTTCTCCTTTTTTTAATGTTCATTATTGCCATGCATCTCTGATTCCAAGACATTATCTAAATTTTTTCCTCATTGACCCCATAACTGGAGAACCTTCCAAAATTTCTCACCTCCCTCATAAGATATAATATAGCAGATACGGCATTTGAGGTGTATACCATTAAATCATCAGCATATAGAGATATTTTCCTGGAATATACTCCTGCTACATAAGATTTTATCTTCCTGTTCAATCTTAAACTTTTGGGGAGAGGTTCCTTATAGAGGTCAAAGAGAATGGGTGATAAAGGCCAGCCTTGCCTAGTTCCCCTTTCAATCTATCTGGTCCAGATAGATTGTCATTTACGATGACCCGGGCGATTTGGGAGTTGGAAATCTTAGTTAATGTATCTATCAGGACTTTGCCCACACCAGAATGTTCCAATACCAGCATTAAGTAACTCCAATTGACACGGTTGAATGCCTTAGCGACATCCAAGGTCATAGGAACCCCTAAGGTTGTGGCTAAGTCTAGTGAGCCAACCAAGGTGTGGGTCAGCAATCTCATGTTCCTCCCTGGCAGGAAACCTTTCTGATCCTCTTGTATCAGGCTCCCCACTACATTATTCAACCGAGCAGCTAAAATGCTGGGTGAAACTTTATAATCACTGTTAAGTAGCAAGATTGAGTGGAAAGACTGGCCCTGTAGGGCATTCTTTCTGGGTTGTGGGATTAATGGATTCACAGAATTGTTTCAGGACTCCAGGATTGACAGGACTTCTTCCAGTATGGAATCAACCAGCTTGCCCCAGGCCAGCATAATACCATCTACACATAGGGTATAAATCTCATTTGGGATACTGTCTGGCCTTGCGGCCTTTCCTCTTTTTAACTTATTGATTGCTATTAGAATTTAACTACCTGTAATTTCTTGGCACAAGTATTGCTGATGATCTTCAGTAAGCCTGGGTAGGTGTTTAGCTGAGAGTCCATTATCGTTATCAAGATCTTCTTTATCTACAGTTAAGGTTTCAAAACCTGTTCTATTAAGATAGCCAGGCAGGGCTTTGACTCAAAACTAATGTCTACTTGAAGCAGTTGTCAACAAGAGGAAATATATTAATTTCACAAATAAATCATACATTACATGTGTTATGTGTTACTTAGCACATATCCACTGCATGAGATCCTTTTGTGTGTTTCTAGACACAGGAATTTGTACTGAAAGGGTAAGCTTCAGGTATTAATCCTATCTTGTGGCAGACAGACCACTGGATCAGGTGTTACCAAAATTGGATGTAGAAGAGGCTTTATCAATGCTAACCAAGCAATTTCCCTGGCTCTATACAACAGGGAAAACATGGCTGAGATTAGTAGGGGGATCACTGGTTTACAGAATTTTTCTTGCTTTGTTAAACACTAGATAAGGCTAGTTGGCCTCATTTAGCTGATGGATGGCTAGACTCAGTTCTGCCATGGCAGCAAAGGCATTTACTCAACTGCCCTGGAACTATAGCCCAGCAACTTTAGAGCTCGACCTCAGGGCAGGAAGATTTTATGTGCCTTCAGAGGAGCCACCACCATGGCAGCTCCACTGAAGGCAGGCACCATATTCAATACAACTGCACATGAAAATATTTTCCTTTTCAAAACATAAACTTCTGTTTTTAAAAAACAAATGTTCCTGTGTGGGGGTTATTTGTATTCTTGTACAGGAATACCAAGCTTTTTTGGTGGTCTCAAACAGATAAAAATAACTTTGTCCCTCCAACCTGAATAGGTAGTTTGACCGATGGCTGTCAGTGAAAGGTTTCCACCGGTGACCCTGCAGGGCTTCACCGGCAGACTCAGCAGTACCCATTTGCCCATACTACGAATAGAGTGGGGAACTACAAGTTTTGTGGATAAGGCCCTTTGTCTTTTAAACAATTTGTAGTCAATATACCATGCTTCTATATTTAATCTCATTTAGAAGTGCCAAGTGTTAAATATCTGAAGGCTGTTGATATATCATTCCCTGGAATGTGGTATCTTTTCTATAACAAGTAAAAATGTTTTGGAGCGTCTGTTTTTTAACCTTCCTGTACTGATTGTAGTGAATTATGTTTGGACCCACGTCCTAGACAAAAAAAAGATGAGGAAGTTTAAAAATCTGATGAAAAATTTACCACCTCTTAATATAGAAATGTGCCACTACATTAACATAAAACTTTGCACTAAAATAGAAGTTAGGAAAATGTGTTTCTATTAAACATGCAAATGTGGCAATGCTGCTTATTTCTGTAGAAAGCTCTCATTTCTATCATTCTCGCTCTGCTAGGCCTCACTCTTTTTTTATTCTTCTCTATCCCTTTTACGAATATAAATGCTTTTGCAAAAGATGAATTAATGTTATAACTGAATTGTAGAACCTGACCTCATTATGAAATGTGCTGCATCCTGAAAATTGTATTTCTCTTTTTCCTCATACCATATGAGTTCACTGTATTTAGATTGTTTCCTCTGCCACATATTCATAATGAACAAGAGTATTAATGAAAGAAAATGCTTGCTGGAGTTTAAATTTTGTGATTTAACTAGGACATACCAGATTTAAATGTTTCATTTTTATGGAACAGTTCACTGTTACTTGGTGGTGGGACACTAAGCAGCTAATAGAATAGGCTTGCAAAAAGGTTGCTAAGAGAACCTTCTTAGATGTATCTTTTTGTAATAAGCTGTAGCCACATCTGAGTGAATTCATATCAACATGGATGTTTACAGTGGGAATCTAGGACGAAGACGACGGACCATTTGGAAGATTTCCCTCCATTGTAAGTTAATGACATATCATGTTTAATGGCTTTTCTGTGTGGTACGTGTTCGCAGCTAGAGAGTCAAAGCCTTCTATGCATTCCTATCCTGCCATGCCCCTTAGTACTTTATGGAGCTAGTTCAAATTACCATACGTTATTGCTAACAGTGATTTTCTTCGATTATCCATGCTCTAAGTGAGGAGACTTTCTATCCCTATGAGAATCATAGTTACTGCTGTGGTTCTTACCCTCGACCTGACTTAACGGTTGCTACTGCAGCTGTTTGGGGAATTCGGCTGAGTCCCTGGAACCACCCTTTATGGGGAGTTTTTCCTTTCTTAGTTATCTGCCTTAGCACCAGAATTTACTTGCTCTTTTCCAAAGGGAACTCTTTATGGGTTCCCATTAGGATAGGATAGATCCTTTAGTTTAGAATAGGGACTCAATTCTGAAAGGAACATGCTGTTGTAACCAAATTTACTTTGATAATTTCTATAATTAGACCTATTTGACTAATCTGAATACAAAGAACTTTTGAAACTTCACCAAATCTCTCTTTATTGACTGAACATCCAATTCAAATAATGATGACTATATTGTGTGATGCTCTATTCTAATGCAGTGGCAAAGATTCATCGTCCCAGGAAAGCATGGAAATTTCAGGTTCTCTAAGTAAGTTTTAAGGTGACGTTATTTGTGGATATTTTTATATGATTTCTATGCTTGCAAATTTTGTAACAGGAGTTAGGTTGAGCTATAAAATAATACCTAGAAATAGTTAATAGAGTCCCCGATTCATGAATCCAATGTTCAGAACTTGAAGATCCTGCAAAGCGAGACTTGAAGGCGGTTGTGGTTTGAAGGTAAATAGGGTAAATGTGTTTTAGTGGTGATTGTGTTATTTCTCCGGTTTGAATGAATGTTGATTAAAATGAGGGGCCGAGGTAAAAAGTGTTGACAAGTGGTTGAAAATGAGTTTCAGACTTGTTGTAGTTCGAAGATCCCGGGATAAAGTAATACTTGAGAACTTGTTTTCAGAGATTCTGAGGTGTGGTGTGTGAGGTACCATCATCTACACCTGTAATGTAGGCTTAATAAATTGTTGTGATTGATTAATATTGGTCAGTGACAGTTTAACCTAATTGTACAAATGGGGGAAACTGCACTGATTTAGGCGATTTCACTCTGGTCAAGATTTTAGTGGCCAATGCTGAAGAAATCTTTGAGTGAACGACAAGCCTTATTTATTTTGTGAGCAAACAAAGTGTTTTAAGAGTCAATAAGTTTAATTGTGGAAGTGCGAAGAAAATTGTAAAGTAGGGTGTGCGGCTGCAAGGAGTGAGGTTGTACATCACAGTGTTTTGCGCTGGAATTTGTCGGTTGGAGTACTTTCATGTTGTGACTGGTTGGTGTCATACCAGTGTTGCGCTGGGATTGGATCCTTAAAGAGAAAACTTGAATTTGGATTTGTTATTAAGAGCCTATGAAAATAACACCTGGAATGTAATTGGTTCTGTAGCAAATGAAAGTATACAGAACACAATCATAACATTCAGTTAATCGCATTATTTTAGATTCAAACTGTAATCATGAAATGTTTTAAATATTTTATAAATTTGGTGAGAGGGGATGTTACTATTCCAGTATGCAAAGGTGAAGAGGAACCTCCTGAGGGTATGCCTGCATACATTATGACTACAAAACATGAGTTAAATACATGTGCTTGGCTTCACCAATGGAGCAGGATTACTGAGAAAGAGGGTACTTTGAGATTTCCTATATATGGGACATTTAACACTAGGATCCTTGATCATTTGAAGGGAAAAATATATTAAATGAAGCCACCACATAGACTCCTTCAGTATGAAGCATTTAATGCATTGGAGAGTTGCCAGGAAAAAGGAGAATAAAAAATGCCAGAGGAGGACTAATATCACAGTAAAGAATTAGGCCAATGCCTGATGAGATGAAGAACAGTGTAGATGGAGAAAGGCCATCATAGATTATATCCAGTCCTTACTTCAGAGACTGCTAAGAAGGGAATGGGCAAAGAGTCTCTTATGAAAGAAGGGGATGAGTCAGATACTGATTCAGGAGATGAAATGTTGGAACAAATGTTGACTTCAAGACCCCCATCACATGTGACCCCAGCAGAACAGAGTGGATCAGATGCTAGTACTTATTTGATAGTGACAACTGTTCCAGTACAGCAAGGTGCACCACAAATTGAAATACCCCAGAAAATATTGCAGATTGCCATATCAGTAGTAGCTCGACCACAAGTTGCTGTTCCAATGGTGACTTCTACAACTGCATTGCCCAGTATAGCACCAGACCCTGTTGTTAATGCTCCATCTGTAACTCAGGTGGTTGCAAATGCTCCTCCACTTACAGAAATGAAACCAGAGACTCAATTAGTTACCGGAGGAGTATCTCCTTCAGGATTTGTCCCAACTTCCCAGAACTGGAATCCACCACTAATGGTGCAGGCACCCATAGATGGAGGGATCATAGTACTTACAGCCCCAATATCATAAAAAAAAAGTAGTTGAGACTGAGGAGGGATATATATCAGCCTGTTTTGATGAAACAGCAGGAGCTAGTAAGGCAGAGAATGTGGGGACGCCTGAGAGAATAGAGGTTGAAAATGAAAAGCCCATTAATGTCTTACAAGTAAAAGTGGAATTGGAGGAAATAATAAGGGGATGTTTGGAATTTGAACACATAGAACTGTATCAATGGAAATAATTATTTTACCTTTGCAAGGAAGTTGTGAGAAGAGCAGCCTTTACTCGTGACAAATTAACTGAACTAGCTCAAAGATATGAGAAAAATTATACAAAGAACGTGCATTTGGTTAAGTGAATTTGCAGGTGGGGTGAGATTGAAAACTTTGAAATCAAATGGGCAAAGAAACATGAAAATAAAAAGAGAGAAGCAGCTGTTATAGGGAAGCAAGATGAAGGAAGTGAGGGAGAGATGACAGTTTATCTACTTAGAGAAATAGCAGGGGGGAAGTATGTAATTGTTCCTTGGAGTCGTGGTGATTTGGCAGCATTCACAAACAATTTTCCCAATTTGAGAAACAAGCCGGTGCAGTGGTATGTACAACTGGAAAAGTTCATAAAGATTTCAAAGGTACTGTGGACTGATTTGAATATGTTTTTTGACAGTGTAGTAACAGCTGGTTTATGGACTGAATGTAAAACTGCGGTGTGGTGGCCCAGAGAGGAACAAACAATAGTGGTTGAGATAAATTAGCCATCTCCCATAGTAATGGAGAAGTATGAAGCAGTTGTTACCTATTTGAAGGACAGAGTGCCCTCTAAAGATATTGATTGACTCAAAATTAAAAATAATTACTTAGGAGCCAAAGGAGACTGTACATCAGTATTATGAGAGATTGTTGCTGGTATTGCAGCAGCATAGTGGATGTGAAAATCCTGAGGAAACGGAAATGGTGATTTTTGTGTCCCAATTTGTATTGGGATTGAAGCCAGAGATCTCTTCACACATAACCCAATGCGTATTCTGTTGGAAAAATAAGTCTTTCAACAAAATCTTGAGAGATGCCAAATACTGCAGTGATGAGTTAGGCATGAAGCAGAAAAAGATAAAAGAAAAATTATGTTGGCACAGACGATGCTGACTCAGTAGGTTGTACAACAGTACATCGCAGGTAAAGACATTGTATGCCTTTGCCATGCATTTTTTTTACCATGCATGTTTTTACCACAAACATGCTTTTACAACGCAGGCCATTAACATGCATTATTTTTATATAGAAAAACAATGTATTTGTGGGGGGAGACCCCCACATCCCTAACTTACCTTAAATCCATGGTAAAGGCATGCGTTGTAAAGGCATGCACATGGTTAAAATATGCATGCTAAAAATGCGTGGTAAAGGCACAACAAGGTAAAAACCTTGTTGTAAAGGCTGTTTCCTAACTCAGAAAGGTTTTCAGGCCCCTTCTTTTATAGGGAACCAAGGAAACATGCAGGGAGTTGTGATGCCACAGTCCGGTTTTCAGTGGAATCGAAGAGGAATGCAAATGCCACAGGAAAG
Source organism: Triturus cristatus (assembly GCF_964204655.1). Taxonomy (NCBI): domain Eukaryota; kingdom Metazoa; phylum Chordata; class Amphibia; order Caudata; family Salamandridae; genus Triturus; species Triturus cristatus. The sequence goes on from NC_140587.1 coordinate 683,080,634, forward strand.
AGGTAGAGTTGTTCCTGTGAGTACAGGATCTGGTACAGATATTGCTGCTATGAAAAAGATTACAGCTTGTCACATCTGTGATAGAATTGGACATTGGAAGAGGGAGTATCGATGTAGTCAATTTCAGAATGCCATGCCACAATTTCAGAATCTAAACCAGAATACCCTCCAACAATTTCCATTATTTGAAAATGATGGTTCTGGTTTAGAGAATTCTCAATGATGGTGCCTGAGAGAGGAAGAAGATAGCATACTTGATGCAGTCTTAGAGGTAGGCCAGAGTGTCCCATAGGTAGATGCAGAGGTTTATGGCAACCCCATATCATTTCTCATCAGTTAGAACAGTGGAAGTCCCAGACTTATCTATTCCGTGAAAAACTGCAGGAGTCGCAAATAAACAAATCCAAAATCGATTTTCTGAAAAAGGTTCCAGTAAAGATAGGTTCATTCGAAGAGAAGCACCAATATGTTGTTTGCGATTCAATTTCTGTCAATTTGTTAGGAATGCGTTTGTTGTACAAACTAGATTGCACTTTTTACTGTTCAGTGGATGGACTGGCTTTCCAGGCACATGATGACAATGTTGATTTTAAACTGATCAGATAGCAGACTGAGACAGGAATATTCCCTATGCTAACTATTAAAGAATTACCAGAAGATCTGAAAGAAACAGTGAGTGCCAAAGTTTGGGATTTTACAAGGAAAGACATTGGACTAATTTAAGGTGTAGAACCCGTTTGAATTATGGTGAAAGCAAATGTTATATACCCCAAAACACCCCCATACCATTTGACCCCAGCGACAATTGCAGGAATACCACCAGTGATAGACTACATTACAAAAAAGAATCTTGTGGGAGTTAATTAGAAGTCCATGTATCTCTCCAATTATGGGTTTACAGAAACCCAATGGTAAATATAGGATAGTTCAAGATTTAAGAAAGAGAAATCAAATTGTACTGCCCTGTTGTCCCGTGGTACGGAATCCAGCTACCATACTGTTCCAAATCCCATATACTGCAGAATGGTCAACCGTAGTTGACCTATGTCAGGCTTTCTTCTCAGTGCCATTGTATGAAGAAAGACAATTTCTATTTTCTTTTGTCTTCCAGCAGAAGGTATTAACATGGTGTCATTTCCCACAAGGGTATTCAGAGAGTCCACCTATCTTAACCAGATTCTAAAAATAAATTTAGGGACACTGAGATGCCACACAAACCCACTCCTATTCAATACTTAGACAATTTATTTTTGGCGTCAGAAACACAGAATGTATGTAAAAATGACAACCATCACACTCTTGAACCACCTGGCTGACAAGAGACAAAGTGTCTCCAGGGAAATTGCAGTACTGTCAAAAAAAAGTTCAATATCTGGCGCACATCATTGTGAAGGGATCTAGGAAAGTGTGGCCAGAAAGAGTGGAAGCAACTTTGCAGATGAATCCATCTAGAACTCAGAAAAAAACCAAAATGTTTTTGGGAATGGTTGGCTACTGTAGACAGTGGATACCAAATATTTAATTGGAGGTGAAGTCTGTACTGAGGCTGACACACTGAACTGTGTCTGATCCGATTCCTTGGGACAATGAATGTACAAAAGCATTCCTAGAGTTGAAAGAAAAACTGTGTTGCACCCCGGCATTAGGAATGAAAGCATATACAAAATAATTTAAGCTCTTTTGCAGTGAGACAGATGCGTGCACTCTCTCAGTTTTGACACAAACACATGGATGATCTTGAAAGCCAGTTGCCTACTTCGGTACCACCCTTGACCATGTAGTGGCAGGACTTCCTGGTTGTTAAAGTTGTGGTTGCGATAAGTACTAGTCTGGAAAAGAGCGAGAGTATAGTGATGTAATACTCACTAACTGCCATGACCCCACACTGCTCCAGTACAGGAAAGACCTCAACACCTGGCTCTTCAGATGAGCCCAACAGAGCTGCACATTCCCCCCACCATAGCGCCTTGAGACCCTAACGGGTGAGTAGTGCGCTCTACAAATTCCTGATTGATTGATTAATTGTGGAGTTGTTGTAACAAGAACAAAGACCTCGAAACTGGGGAGCCGGGGGGAGAGGATATAGCCGTACGGCTAGAGCGGTCGACCTCAAAGCTGGGGAACTGGATTCGAGTCTCGGCAATGATGCTCAACATCCTGTGATTCTGAGCAAATCACGTAATCTCCCTGCGCCTAACAAAAATGAATTTTGTCCATCTGTAATGAAACTGGTGCTCATGTAAAGCGCTTTGATACCTAATATCTTCGGGTCCAGTTTGCGCTATATAAAACTCTAAAAAAAAGACCCAATATATAAGCCACAATAGGTTAACATGCTATGTACAGAGTATCCTCTCATCATATAATGTTCTTTTAAAATGTTGCACAGTATCCAACCCTTCAACTTTATTGCTTGTCAATGATGATGATAATTGTGATGAAAGTGAACACAACTGTCTAGATGTCACAGAACTGTGCACCAAACCCCAACCTGACATTCAGGATGCACCTCTGTTTGAGCCTGATCATGTGTTATTCAAGGATGGCTCATGCGTGCAAAGTAATGATCCCCTAAACCTATTTAGGGTTTGGCCCTTAATCAGTAAGGCTAGGCCATATATAATTTTTAATCAACAAACAAGTGCCAATACTGATAACCATTCAGTCTACCATTCACCTCCGATGAACCATTGGATCAATGAAAAACATTCAGAAAGTGATTTACGATGGACTGTAATATCACTGGTGGAACAAGACAACCGTGGTGGGGACATTGAGTTGTACCAGTGAGAAGCATTTTTAATAGTGCAGTTTAATGTGGCATTTGATGGTCTCAACAAATTGACAGAATTGCACAATTTGTAAAAACCTGCGACTATTATTGTTTTAAGGCTATTAGACCACTGATTTTCATCCTTACTTAGTTTATACTAATGTGTTCCATTGGACCACATATATTCCCCCATGCATTTACCATATTTTGGGATTTTTCAACTATACTTTGGGAATTTTTTTAATCCCACTTCTCAGTGACTTCCAGCTGATACTGTAGTGATTTGCAACATTGGACTCCAAATCCCAGAAGTCCTTAGTTAATCTATTAGAAACCATGCTTTTTTTGTATAATTTGATAAGATGGTTCTGTACATATAAAAAAAAAAAAAATAACCTGTGTTACCATTACATCACAGAGGGGTTTTACATAACATAATAGGACAATACTCACAAAGCACCAGAGGCTTCAATAAAGTTGCTTTGAATAATGCAGTGGGCGGTAGACAGATTCGTATAAGTTTAGAAGACGCGTAAAGCCTTCTGAGAATACTGAGAGGAAGTATAACTTTACGAATGACTACCCTTCTGCTAAGTATGGTGTGTTGTGCTCTAGTGGGTATAATAAAGATTTGTCTTCCTCGAACAATGCTAATGGTGGGAAACCGTCACGAACAATGTTCTGCAAGCTGAAGCAAGGACACCATGTAACAAGACTAAGCTCGATTAGATATCAAAGGCAACAATCATAATGTAGACTGCTCACCGGCCATGGATTCTGTGTGCCAGAGGACTAGGAGTACACCGGCAAAGATTTAAAGTTAGAACATACTATACAGGAGTAGGATTAAGTGCCGCCGTCTTTTCGTTTATATTACAGACAAGCTTTAATTATCAAGACAAATTACATGTATCCATTTAGAGTGCCCTTGGTTGGGTGTAAGTCCCTATTTCTTTGATAATTGCAGTCGTAGAATTGTTGATCTTTTTGTTTGCTCGTCGTAAAAGAGGGGCCTTTCTTTTTGATTGCCTTCTTAGATTACGGCAAAGTAGAGGTTGCACTGAAAGTGGAGTGAACACCCGTGGAGAACAAAAAGAGGTAATATGGGGGGTGGTGTGAATGAGATGATGTTGAGTGAATACTTGGATTAGCACGTTTGCCAACAAGAGTGAATTTTGTTGTTTTTCAGCTCTTTTGTGTTCAGAGTCCTGAGGAGAACCCTAAAAGATACTTGGAAGGGTTTGAAAAGCGTTGACAGGTTTTCTTTCAACCAAACAAGTGTTCTGTATATGTGATACCACTATTGCTCACGTATAATTAAGTCAGAGATTTATAAACATTTTTGGATGAGCTCAGTAGGGTCACTGTTTGGTTATTGCCCTTGTAAGAAATATGTCAAATATTCCGTGAATGGTAGTAATCAAGGGCCATTCTTTGTATTAAATAATCTTTATACAGAACCAGAGCGAAAAAACACTGTTTTGTATTATGATGACATATTTGTTGTATGTATTGTCAGTATGATTTATTCAGCGCCGTACATATTGTAAGTGGTATGTCTCTGTGTATTGTAAGGCTATTGATTTTGATGAAATTTGTATAAATTGATGATCATACAAATTTTTACAAAACAATCCTCTTTTAATAAATTCAAATGATCTTAACAATTGGAGTGTGTGATCATTGGAGGTGAATGGTAGACTGGATGGTTATCAGTATTGGCACTTGTTTGCGAGGTAATGATGGCTCACTCAAAGCAGCATATGCTGTGTGCACCATAAATTATGTGGTCGAAGTTTCATGGCTTCAAAATGTCTCTTCTGCCCAAGTTGCTGCACTGATTGTTTTTACTAGGCCTGCAGTTTAACTGCTCAAATGAGCGTCACCATATTGACTGACATCATGTATGGGTTTGGTGTAGTACATGATTTTGGACGGTTGTGGTCACACAAAGGTTTTCTTACATCCATCAGGAACCCCTATAAAGAACGGGATGCATATCAAAGACCTAGTGGATGCTCTGCAGTTGTCTGGAGAGATCATTGTGGTACAGCTTAGCACACCAAGGAGGAAGCAGATACATTGTCATGGACAGCTGATACCCTGACTCAGTAGCCAGTTAATGTGCTCTACTAGCCTGTTCATGTAATGGATGTTTCATTTGTGAGTCCGAAGAGGAGAGTTATTTTGCGAGGTTGATGAAAGTCACAAATACGTGGGATGAACAGAAACAGGTGCAGGAAAATGTATTAGAAGCAGAAGAGAATGGTTGGATGAAGGCAGGTTGTGAGAAAAATGCAAATGATATTTGGATGTCAGCAGATGGGAGAGTGGTATTACCGGATAGTTTGTTGTTTCCAATGATACAATACTACCATTCATACACACACTTAGGGTAAGACGCAATAGTGAGACTTTTCAGACAGAAGTGGTATAACCCCATATTCAGGATGCTAGTAGAAGAGGTTTGCCATTGGTGCATAATTTGTCAGAAGATAAACGTAGGGAAATGGACAAATGTCACTCTAACACACCTAGGGTGATTAGGTTTCCCATTTAACAGGATGCAGATTGATTTTATTGAGATGACTTTCCATAATGGGCTGAGATATATCCTGGTGATCATGTGAGTCTTCGCAAGATGGGTGGAAGCCAACTCAACTAGAAGAAGTGACAGCCTCACTGTAGAAAAGTTGATAGTGTGTGAAGTGACACCCAAGTTCAGCATGCCGATTTCTCTTAAGTCAGATAGAGGCACACACTTCAACAATGAAGTTATGAAAATGATCTGCACAGCTTTGCAGATTGAACAAAGATTACATTTCAGTTACAGACCAGAAGCCTCTGGTATCATTGAGCAAATGAATGGTACCATCAATTCACGATTGGCTAAAGTCTGTGCATCCACTTCTCTAAAATGGCCAGATGCTTTACCATTGGTGATGATGAGCATTTGGGGTACACCTGACCTGAAGACTGGGTCTTCCCCCCACAATATCCTAATTAGCAGGGCAATGAGATAACCCACCGTTCCTTCAAATGCTATCTTAAATATTACTGATGATATTATTTTGGATTATTGTAAAGGATTGGCTGATGTAGTACATTCTATCTTTCATCAGGTCTCAGCTGCCACACAAGATCCGTATCAAGAACCGTGCCATAACCTCAATCTGGAGATTGGGTCATGACCAAGAAGTACTTTCGGAAGACTTGCCTTAAACCCAAATAGAAAGGCCCCTTTCAGGTGATCTTCACTACACATACAGCTGTTAAGCGTGAACTGGATTCATGCCTTGCACACCAAAAGAGTGAGCAATCCAGAAGAAGGGCCTTTGGTCTTTGACCAATGTGAAGAGCATTGGTGGTTGCACCACCAGTCGAGAGACTGCCAAGATCAGCAACACCGTTGCCAGTTCAGCAGCAAGAGGATAAGAGGGATGAAGATCAATTATCAGAAAAACAAGTGCAAGTACCTGAAGTAACGCGGAGTGCTGTGGAGATTTCTAACAGATGAGAAGCTGAGATCGAATCACTGGGATAAAGTGCAGCTGATGTGGTCCTGAGACAAAAAGATCCTGGTGAAGGAACCAGCACTTTTAAATTGACAGGTGGATCTTGCCAAATGTTGCAGCGAAATGAGAATGTTATTCCAGTAGTTTATTATATTTGTGGACAGAATGCAAACTTCTTATTGCCAGCTGACTGTGAAGGGATCTGTTATTTAGTCATAATAATTCCAAAAATGTATCATGTAAAAAGTATGGATGCACTAACATTAATACCAGCGCATATGCAGAACCACAGTACAGAAACAGGAACTGGATTAATAGGAGGCATATTTGGAGCAGTCATTCCACTTGTAGGCATCATCTTAAATGAAGAAAGATTCGAAAATTGTCAACAGTCATTGACAAAATGGCAGCTAATACATCCAGAGCTTCCCTTATGATAAATGCAGAGCTACTAGCTATACGATCAATGGTTTTACAAGACCGTCTCGCATTAGACATTTTTCTAGCTGAAAAGGGCGTAGTCTGTCAAATGCTTAAATTAACCCACTGTTGAATATATATACCTGACAAGAGTAAGGAAATAGGAAGCTTGGCAAAGAATATTTCGTGTTTGGAACCGGAATTGTGGGATTTGGAAACCCCAAGTTTGTTTGAAAATTTTGGGAAAGGAATCACCACAGTTGGCAACGGTTTTCCATGGCTAGAGAGGGTATTTTAAAAGCTATAATAATGCCAATAATAATAGAGGGGCTTTGTCTATATTTCTTTACGCACTATTCTTGGGCTGTTTATACATGCAGCAGAAATTGTAGGCAAGTTGGAAAGTAAATGGTATAAAAAGGATCTAGGATTATTGGGTATTATGAATGATGATTACATGAACTCATTGAAATTTAGAGGTCTAAAAAGAAAAAGATGAGACTGAACTGACGATGAAAGTTCAATCTGAAATGGACTCACATGGGACACGTAGAGATGTGATGAGATGTGATGAATTGAGCAAGCTGAAAAATTTTACGAAAAATGTACCACCTATTAATATAGAATAGTGCCTTAATGTTAGCACAAAAATGTGTAATAATATAGACATTAGGAAAACCTGTGTTTATCAAACATTGAAACGTGACAATGCTGCTTATTTCTGCAGAAAGCTCTAATTTCTATTGTTCTCGCACTGCTATGCCTCACTATTCTTTTATTCTTCTGTATCACTTTAAGTATATAAATGCTTTTGCAAAAGAGGAATTAATGTTATAACTGAATTGTAGAACCTGACCTCATTATGAAATGTGCTGTTTCCTGAAAATTATATTTCTCCTTTCCCTCATACAATATGATTTCACTGTACTTAGATTGTTTCCTTTGCCACATATTCATAATGAACAATTGTATTAATGAAAGAAAATGCTTGCTGCAGTTTAAATTTCATTCTCTAATTAGGACATATAATATTTAAATGTTTCATTTTATAGAACAGCTCATTGTTACACAGTGGGACATAAAGCTGCTAATAGAGTAGGCTTGCAAAAAGGATCTCATTAGAAGCTTCGTAGATGTATCTTTTTGTAATAAGCTGTAGCTACATCTGAGTGACTTCATATCGACGTGGACGTTTTGTGGGAATCAGGGACGAAGACGGCGGATCATAGGAAGAGCTTCCTCCATTGGACGTTGTTGATATATTCGCCTGTTTTTGCAACATGCTTAGTGGCTGGTCTATAAAGTATGTGTTCCTAGGTAGAGAGTCAAGCATTCTATGCACTCCTACACTCCCATGCCCCTTAGCACCACATGGTGCTAGCTTGAATTACCATAAGCTATTGCTGTGAGTTTCTTTGATCATCCTTGCTCTAAGTGAGGAAACTTTCAATCCCTGTGACAATCATAGATACTGCTATGGTTCTTTCCTTCTACCTGTCTTAAGAGTTGCTACTGCAGCTGTTTAGAGAACTGATCTGAGTCTCTGGAATTACCCTTTATGGGGAGTTTTACCTGTCTTGATTATCTGACTTTGCTCCAGAATTTACTTGTGCTTTTCCAAAGGGAACTCTTGACAGGTTCTCATTAGGATAGGATAGGCCCTTTATTTTAGAATAGGGAATACATTCGGAATAGAAGAAGCTGTTATTTTTTATGCTTTTTCTAACCAAATTTATTTTTGATAATTTCTGTAATTTGATCTGTTTGACTAATCTGAATAAAAAGAACAACATACTGACTAATCTCTTAAAGAGAATATAATTTTTTGAATCTTCACCAAACCTTTCTTTATTGACTGAACATCAAATGCAAATAATGATGACTATTTTGTGTGATGCTCCATTTAATTCGGCGGCAAAGATTCATCGACTAAGGAAGGTGTGGAAATTCCAGGTTCTCTAAGTAAGTTTTAAGGTGACGTTACTTCTGAAAATGTTAACATGATTTCTGCGCTTACAGTTTGTTAGGTTAGAACAAGCAAAAGTGGAAGACGCCTTCTCCAATGAGAGGCTTGTGAGCTACTGGTAGCTCTGCAGCTGCCTGTAAGTAGGTCTCCTGCCTGCAGATCAGCACACCACATTAAAAGCTTTTGTTTGGTTATATTAATATGTGTTTACCAAAGCTGAATATTTTCTCATAGGAGACACATTTCAAAACTCATAAGCTGATGTTTGGAGAAAAAATGGCTGAATTTCAAAAATATATTTAAAGCTGATATTTGAGAGATACATCGTGTGGCATTGAGAAGACTAATTACTAATATTATCACCTAGGTGCCAGGGGCATTGAACTGTTATTGTTATGTACTACCCATCTAAAGGCATTTGGTATTACAGAAGGGGCAGCAGACAATTGTGCTTCCCCCTTCTGTAATACTGAAAGCACTGGCACACATACAGCACCAGCCCTTCCTCAAGAGGGCGTTCCTCATTTGCATGCCATGCAAATACGAGATTCCCTTTGCCTCTGCGCCACACCATATTACAGACACGGGCACAGAGGCAAAGAAGCTCTCAGAAGGTGCCCCCTGATTACAGCCTTCTGGAGGAGGGAAAGGGGGTCCAACTCACTGCACCTGTCTGCAAGGGGATCTCTAATCTTCTTTAAAAGTGCAGGCGGGTGGCAACTGCACTGTGAAAACACAGAGCTACTTCAAAGCAGCTGCTTCGTTTTTCATATGAATGCACTGCCCTGGGGGCAGCACGAATTTGTGGCTGCCCTTGGGGCAGCGCATCCACCCTAATATGGCGCATTTACCTTGATTGTGTGGGGCGCACATATAAAAAAGGTGCGCCCGGTGCAATTAAGGAAAATGTGCTGTATGTAAAATTGGCCCATGGTGTACTATGGTGATCACTGCTGGTAAACTTGCATATAGTGGCCACTAATGTAATCATGTCTGGAATGGTCACTGTTCCAACAATATTAATATTAGTATCTCAGGATGATTTTCATTTAACATTAGTAGCTCTTGCTACAGAAATGTCTGGAGACCCCTGGATCAGATGATTGATGGTTGAAGCTGAAGTTGTTGTGTTAATATTTAGGACTCATTCAGCTAGTGGAGCTATGACCTATGAGACATGTATAGCTTCTGGGTGAATGGAGAACACGATGAATGTAGCACACTGACCCTATAAATCAATTTTTAAGATACTTTATTACAAACCATATTGCATATTGCTAGCGATGGGACTGACAGACATGAAATCGTCATATTTGAGCCACCCTGTCTGTAACGGAGTACAGTATCTCCCACACTGTGTTAGGATGTTCAGATTGCATTAAAACTACATGGAATTATTTACAATAAAGTGACTCAGCCATTTTGCTACGCCGCACTGAGTCACTTACAAAGCACAGGGAGGCTTCAAATCTACAGCGATATGATGGATCCCTGTGCTCCCCCCACAGTTGGTGCACAGTAGGCTGCCATGCATCAACGCAGGCATCCTTGCACTGTGGTGCAAGGGTGCCTGCATTGTGGGAGATTGTTTTTGTGCGGAAAGGAACCCTTCCTGCACGTAAACAATCTGAAATGTTGTTTTCAACTTCTATGTGTGCTGCTTAACCCCTTCAGTGCCCATGACGAGCTGGACTCGTCATGGGCTGCGGTGGCGCTGTGCCCATGACGAGTCCAGCTCGTCATGAACTCCGCCCGCTAATAAAAAGCGCGGCACTGGGCGGGGAAAGGGGCGGGCATGCAAGGGGTTAATGCAGGACAGAAAAAAGTTGAAAAACGTCTTTGTTTTAAAAATATTTGTTCATGTGCAGCAAGGGACACCTTCCTGCACCAAATCACAAGAGGTGATTTCGTCATTCTATATGTGCTGCAGAATGCAGCACACATAGAAAGAGGAAAAAAACAAGGATAAATGAAAATATTTCTCCTTGTTGCGACTCCCTACTCCTCCCCTGGGAAGGCGTAGCATTCTGACACATTCCCAGGTTTATGATTGCTCGTGAATGTGTCAGGTTCCATGGCTATTGCGTGGGCATACCCACAGTAACACCTATGGACCACCCCTTTCACGCAAAGTGCTTCATGTAAAGGGGCTGTATTTACAAGGACAGGAAAAGCAACGCAGTGTGGCTTTTCACATTCTTCTAAATATGGGGCAGTAAGATGCGCCGCCAATGCGTCACTAAAAGTAATTCACCGGCGGCACAAGGGGCTAATAAATATGCCCCACAAAGAGGAAGAATATCCCTTGCAACGATTCCATTAGCATGCTATATATTTTTTAACTTCGCGGGCAGCAGGAAAATAATTGAACATACTCTCAAAAGAACAATTGGCACTGGAATCTACTTCAGCAAGTTCAAATGGTTCTACTTTCTTTGAGAGCTTTCAGTATAAGACCTTTTGCATGCTTTGGTGATGTGCACCCCAAAGAAAATGGGGTCTGTAGGCAGGCAGCAGTATTTAAAGGGGAGCCTGAACATGCACTGAAATAATGGGTGAAATTGTGAGAAGTAGAATTTAGACTGCTATGCTTGAATATTTACTTAGGGATTTTAGGTATCAATTTTAGGAGAAATGTCCTTTGCTGCTGCAGTTTTCAGTAAAGAAATTATGTCAAACTCCTTGCCTCTGTGTTTTTAGCAGAATCTGTATGACACATTAGTATAGGAGAGTCTATATTAAGTATCTGAGATCATATCGTTAATACTTAATGAAGAACATATAAAAGAATCTAAATTCCACCTCATAGCCGAATCGTATTCCTCACATTTCATCTTGTGATTTTTATAGAGACCCAAAGTACATTGACACTAAGCCTTCATTTGATTTTCTTTGGGCATCAACTCGCCAACTAGTTTCTCTGGCATAATTTTAAACACTGCTCAACGCTTCTTTAAGACCTTATTTATTAGTGTCACGGATCACTTCATCAAATGGTTTGAAGACTTCACTGTCTCTGAATGCCAGAAATGTAATAGCTGTGAACTCATCCCAATGCATTATTGTATTAATTTATATATCCTACACTACATCAGTTGTGAATTTATGAATTCTAATTTGTATTGTCAAGTGTCCTGATTTTTAACAACCGGAGATGGCTACATTTGCCTCTGTAACTAGACTAGTCAAAGCCAAAAACTCGGGTTCCCCAAATATAGAATGACTTGGCCCCAGAAGGTACACATTGGTGAAACTCACATTTTGCTGTACCAAACCCATAACACCGATGCAGTTTTGCATCCCATGTACTGGCTCTCAGTTTAAAAAATGAGACATGTTTAAATCCTGTGTATACTTAGTCGTTTTTTTATGCTGAGGGACTCTCTTTTCTGTCATCTGAACATTAGGATTATGTCTCAGCATGCTCCCTTCACTTCCTACTGGCTGATTACAATGACACAATTAAAAGAGGGCATGCAAATAGGATTCTTCTGCCCTAGTTGGGCTCAAATGATATATAGGCATGTAGGTGGCATTTGTGGTGCACAAAACCTTCCGAAATGCAGCAAAGTTTTGTACAGGGTCTGAAACAAAAACGCATCCAATAAGTGTTTAGTAGATGGGTACCGTGAGCATACGGGTACCATCACTTTGTGTAATTTAGGGTACTTTAAAGAGGTGCATCTATAACTCGTTTGTAAACTGCAGCAGAATTGGGATGGTCCTGATAAAAATGGGGATTATGTTCCAGATCCGAGATACAATAACAGAGAAGGCTTTTTTCCTTGTGGATTTTGGGGGGTTAAAAAAACAAATTTCCTGCAGTTTGATGATGTCCTGGCTACATTTGTGGTGAGAGCCTCTTTCGTTTGTAGATCTTCCAGCCAAATTGGTGGGGGTGCTGAGCATGATGGCTTTGTAAAGGATACAACTGGTCTTGAAAATTGGGAGGGCAGCAATGGAACACAGTAGGCCCGATTCACAGAACTAACTTAAGACAAAATCCTAAACTTACTGCCATTTTGGTATTCACAGAAAGCACTTACTCATTTTGGTATTCACAGAAGGCACTTACTCATTTCAGTATTCACAGAAGTTAGGAGTCCTAACTTTAGGACTCCTAAATGCCTTCTGTGAATACCGAAAAGCTTAAAGTTAGGATTTTTCTCAGTTTAGGAGTCCTAAAGTTAGGACTCCTAACTTTAGGACTCCTAAATGCCTTCTGTGAATACCGAAAGTCTTAAAGTTAGGATTTTTCTCAGTTTAGGAGTCCTAAAGTTAGGAGTCCTAACTTTACTACTCCTAAACTGAGAAAAATCCTAACTTTAAGACTTTCGGTATTCACAGAAATACAGGCACAATGTCTGAAGGTTACGCAAAGCATCACTTTGAGCTGCTTTGCATCACTTTGAGTCAAGGGGGCATTCAATGGGTGGTATATGAGTGTTGCCATGCTATCACACATGTTTTTGATGCATAGCCCTATCTATTAACCTTGTCTATGCCTCATTGAGACAGTCTTCAAACTTTTTAATCCTTGATATGCTGCACTGTACAACACACAAACAAAGTTGGGAAAATTTAAAAGAATGTCTGGAGCATGTTATTTTAACTTGAAGCATACTCTTTCAGTACCAAATCAATGCAAGACATCACATACAAACCTTTGCACTATGGTGTAAAGTTCTCTGTGTGGCCCAAGCAGCCAAATTGGGCACCAGTGCTTGGGAACAGAGCTGCAGTGCCATACCTCTATTAGATATGGCTTTATCTGTCTTCTTCGTCTCTCTTAATGCAGCACGGTCAATTTGGCTGTGCTGTGTTGTGTAGCATATTAGTAAATCTGCCCCTACTGCTACTCAACTACCCTCTTGTGAAAACCAATGTTAGCTGTTGGATTTTATCTCAATGGGGAGAGGAGTTAACCTAACGGCTAGGGTGGTCGACCTCGAACCTGGGAACCTGGGTTTGAATCTCGGCAATGACGCTGAACATCCTGTGATTCTGGGCAAATCACTTAATCTCCCTATGCCGAACGAAAATGAATATGTCCTCTTGTAATGCAACCGGTGCTATGTAAAGCACTCTACTCAGGTCGAGTTCGCGCTATATAAAACTCTGTAAAAAAAAAAAATCATGTCTCATTCACTTTACATTTCTGACTCTGCGCTCTTGGTGTCTCTCCCACTTAAGCTGTCTCTTGCAGCCCTTCGCCTTTACGTTATTGTAATTACTCTTATGAATGGGTCTTCCTTAGAGAATGGTCTGCCTCTTTTCCTGATCCCACGAAAAGTGAATGCTTCCATGATATGAAAACGTATATTGAGACGTACATTAGTTGTAAATGTATTTATGTAATTTACTTAAAGTTTCAGTTTTATAGAATACGATGCAAAAGCAGAACATAAGTACGAGAATGACAGATATACTGTGGTATGTAAAACAGCAAGTGTCTCTTCATGTCATTCAGTAAACTTTTTCAACTACAATATATAAATAAAGTAATTTGAAATTAACTACTTTATTGAAGTTTGGCCTAGATCTGTCCATTCACCCAACTAAGCCAGGCTTCATCTCGCATACTGCTACAGTACATTAAACAATGGAAGCAAAATCAATACACAGCATCCAATCAGCAGCACTCCATATTTCTAAATGGGATGAATAACAAATCTGCTTCAATATCAAACAAAACAATTGCAATCATGTTCAGTGGCATGATAATGACTATACATTATTCTGGGCCGAAGATATTGCAAAGTAAAAGCTGTTTTGTATCCACTAAATCCTTTAATCAGCTCGATGTGTACTTTATACTGATTTTAAAATTTGTAAACGCAAATATGTTTTTGAATGAGAGTATTCCATTCAGCTTTAAATGGTTGTATAACGTTCACCATTAGTATGGAAATGTGGTCATCGATTGCTAAATTGCTTTTATACAGCATTACTAACTGCTTAGGATACAGCAACAGTGTCTGGGATGTGTTAGCTTAATTTCCGTTTCATAAGCATACACTATGATGTCACTTCACAAACTTTTCCAAAGAAAAGTCATACTTACATCTGGATAAGTTGTAGCGTACATATGTATTTCGAAAGTGTGCAATGTGTACAATTGCATGTCCTTGTGAAGGATCTACAAATGTGTCGCGTACTACTCATGCATGCACTACACACTCATACACACACACTTCCTGATTCACAAGGCTTTCCTGTGCATGAATGTGACTTTCTCCTGAACAGAAGTTATAACTTCTTTCTCAATAACATTAACAAATTCCCATTCCATAAATGCCATTCATGACAAAAGTGAAGAAAATATCTAAGTTGATATTGTGAAAGGATGGAATTATGAAATGTGTAAATATGAAAAATGGAGAGAGACAGAAAGTGGTTAAGGACATTTGAAGCACATTGTGTTAAAGTAGCAGTTTTGAGTGCCAGTCACTGGAGCTTTTGAGTATACTTTTGACAGATTTGCAAGGCCTCACTTGACAAAAGTGAGGTGAATAGCGAGAATAAGGGCACCAGCCTATTTAAAATTTGTAAGAAATGTGTGTATGAAAGGATGGAAAGGATAACACGCAATGTAATATTAAGTGTAATTGAGACACCCTTAGACAAATTTACAATTGAAGAATTACTAATCAAACTACTGTTCAGCTAATGGCCACTTGAAACCAAGTCTGAGAGAAGCTCTTCTCCCACTGGGATAGGGGCCTGCCTATTCAGTTTTAAACACTTCACAAGATGTTCTTTCGAATATATTGTTTAAAAGAATGCCAAGGAAGGATAAACCCAATCTAGCTGTTATGTTAAAATCGTTATCTCAGATTTATTGTTCTACTGATTTTTATGGCACGAGACATAAAACATAGAACACCAAAGCAAACTTTAGTCGACTGTAATTGCTGTAGAAATAACAAGGCTGGTCTGCATTGTCTCAAAGAAAACGTATTAACTAAAGGCCTTAAGAAAAATATTCTCAGTGCCTTAAAAACACCTACATAGCAATAAAAAATGAAGGGTTGAGTGCGCCGATCAGCCATCACACAGGCAGCAGGGAGAATTCCTTGACCACATATTCATACTTGGAAAAGCCACTAAGATTGTGACGTCTTGTGGGCAAGAACTGTTAACAAGTATATGCAATGCAATAGGTCTCGCATTTGCGAGAGTTAGAGCTATTGGCATTGCAAATGACTATGGGCTTCATTACGATGTCGGTAGGACCGCAACCGCCCAGCCGTCAGTTGTGGTCAAACCGACATCTGCCCCTGCTGTTCGAGAGCCACATTTCGATGCGACGCTCAGAGACCGCAGGCGGAGGGACTGACCGCTGCTGTTCCAATGGGCTCAAGGAGCCAGTCGGGCCAGAAGTCGGAATGCATTACCTACAATAAGGGCAGTGCCTGCTCAGGCACCGCTGTAGAGATTACGATGTCTATTCCGGTCTGCCTTTCTATGGGGGTCGGACCATCATAGAAAGGCAAACAGAAACAGACTTTGGGGGTCCTAGCAGGGCCCTCGTCCTTCCGCGGCTTCCACTATGAGACTTGTGGCGCCCCTCTAAAACTCCCTGAGCTGTGAGGCAGGCACCGCGGCAACAGAAAACGTACACGTTACGACCAATGTGAAGGCGGTCGCATCGTAATTCGGAATTCAGGACCACCGACTCCTTGTCGGGTGGTTTCCGTTTCCGACACAATGCGGGTCGGACGCTCTTCCGACTGGCATCATAATAGGGCCCTATGTCTTTTATCTATGTGATTTGGATAACCACGACTTTATGGCCCAATGTCATATGAACCATGAGTCAAAAGACATCAGTCATTAGCTGTAATGGCAGAGATGCACTTTATACAT
Source organism: Triturus cristatus (assembly GCF_964204655.1). Classification (NCBI taxonomy): domain Eukaryota; kingdom Metazoa; phylum Chordata; class Amphibia; order Caudata; family Salamandridae; genus Triturus; species Triturus cristatus. Next base: position 683,097,177 of record NC_140587.1, read on the forward strand.
CGTAGTACTGTTGTCATGACATGTCATGACATGATCAAACCAGTATGCTTTCTATCAAAGTGTTTCTATTTAATGCTGCTCTTAAATAAATGTGATAATTTAATTTTGTTTTACACATAATAAAACCTTGAAATGAAACTCTCTCCTTCGTGATTTCATGGTGACAATGAGCAAGGGAGGTGGTGGGGGCCGGGGTCGTGCTGACTCTGATAAAAGCATGCAGCATTAATAAGGGACCATGCATAAACTGTGCTGTAAAGTGACTTTTTAAACCCAGTTACATAAAGGTAGTAGAGTGCCAACTATCAACATAATATTAAACAATTAAGAATTTCTTTTACATGTACACCCACATGGCAATATTATATTTCATAACAAAATCACTGTATTGATCATATATAAAATGTGGCAATCCATCTCCCCACGCATCAGTCTTTCAGCAGCCTATTAGGGTGGCAGATCACATAAGTGGGTGTTGAAATCCATCACCAAAGTTATTATGTATCTTTTTTCTTGGTTAATTAAAAGCTACCTAAATATGTGCCCTGGGTATTGATGACCTCTGCGCTGCAGAGGCTAAGTAGCTGACAAAACTACCTGTAACCCCTGATAGAATGCTGAATCCAACCATTGTTTTCGAATTCTCCTAGGAAGTAAGAGTAATGCCAGAATTGTCAAACTACCCATGGCCTTCTGTGAATGAGAGTGTAGGTGAAAAGAAAGTTTAATACCTGTCAACGTGAAACAAATGTAATGCCCAGGTCTCATGAAAACAGAGATCAAGTTCAACTGATTTTGACATAGGAAAACACACTAAGAAATATCCGCCTTCCTTAATGGGTGGTCACAGGGTGTGGAATGACTAGAAGGCTGGGTTGTGTACTGTTAGAGATAGATTTGGACTTGAACAGAGGAAAGTGCACTTGGCAATGTGAGTCAGTCAATATCAGTGATTGAGTTCAAAGGGGCAAATGTGTTAGTTGTCGTGGCTTTAAAAGCTATGTCCCGTTCCTCATGGAGCCTAACATATGATTGATTTAAGAAAAATTGACCTGCAATTACTGGTCTGTAGAAGTACCCAAAGAAGTACTGCTACAATCTTACTCAAAGCAGGGGAGAGTGGGTTAGAGTTAACCAGTATATTACTCGTGGTGGTGTATGATCTACAAATCACCACTACACACTAATCAGGACAGGATGTGGCACTGGGGCCAACCAATCTCACTGTTCTTACCAAAATAATGTAATTACAGAGTTGTCAGAAATTACCCACCCTCTTAGCCAGCCAGTGAAAACCTTATTCTTTAGCTCAGCCCAGTCCTCTAGTTGTCCTTATTGCAAAGAGGGGAGCCTTTGAGAGTAATATATACATACCTCTGGAGGTAAGTAGTTAGTGGTTTTGCATGGGAGGTATCAACCACTGTCAATTTTGGACCTATATTCGCTGGTCTCATCGTTGATAAAGGTGGCTGCATCATTAACGAGACATGCTTATCTATCGGTTTAGTGGCCCTGACTGCCAGCCTAATTTTGCTGTATTGCATTATTGCAACCAGGGGCTAGCTGAAACCACATGTTCTTGCCTAGCAGATGTCATCACTGAAATTCTCAGTACCCCCTTAGCCTCCGACTTTTTCAAGTCCTTGACAGAACACATGATCTCGGTCAGGGTGTATTCTAACAAAGTAGTTGATCAAGTACAACATACCCGTAGTGAAACCCTCAATTTGCCACTACCTCATATAAGGACTGTTGTATGGTCCAACACTCTTCCCTCCTCAGGGACCCAGACAAAGGCCCACCTCCTTACAGGCAAAGTCCATTCTCAGTCACAGACAAATAGCTTTTTTGCTGGATTGGACGCAGAGTGGCTTTCTTCTTTGTTGCTGCTGGAGACCCAAAAGATATGGGGAGAGCTGGTTCAGAATGTAATGGTTCACTTGAGACACATAAGTTAAACTTAGCTGCAGTTGAACTAGTTAAGGCAACACACTTCTGAACCAAAACTATTCCATTTGTCTTGGGGAAGAGATGTTTAGTTAAAGCCTCATTGACAACCTGCAAAATCACCCTAGTCTCCCTTCAACACTTATTATTACATTGTCAATTACCCCCATTGTGGTTATCAAAACATTGACAATAAATGGTAAGGCACAGTGGCCCTTCCCCCCAAATGTGCCAACCTACTTGTTGGTCCATCCTCATCAGCTCACCATTAACAGTTTCTGATTGATGAACCAAAAGGGGTGACCCAACCCAACCTCCTGTAGACTCTGACAGGCTTAGACGGGCCCATCTTGGCCAGTCTTCTCCCAGGTCCTGCCTGGGCATGCCCAGTGAATTTCCCAAGCAGCAGCAAATCCACACACATTTTAGATTGCCAAGGCTTATTCTTCCAGCAAACCAGGAACAGTGTGGTTCGAGTAGTCCTCTGGAGTCCCTGTAGCTGCTGTCAGGAGTCAGTAGTTATGGAATGGTATGTCTACTCACTCCATGGTACTCAGACAGATGCCTGTAGCAAGAGGGGCAAATAATGTCTGAGATGGTGTGCAACACAGTACAAAATTACCATCACACTGGAAATGCACATGGAATTTGCAGAGCCATCATGCTCTGGTGGAAGCAAATATGTGTCTATTCATCTTAGTGTACCTCCATGGCTATGTCACATATCCAGTTTGTGGGGTCCATTATGGAGGCAATAGAGGTCGAGGAGAGATGCAAGTGTGCAGGCGGTTGGCAAGAGATATTTGGGAGGGGGGCCTATTTACAGGGCCTTCACATGGGCCACTAACTAACCTTCATGTTGCCTCCACTCCTATTGGGCTCTTTTAGAAGCCACAGATTTAGACCGGACTGACGTACAGGCCTGAAAGGCAGCAAACACATGCCTGACCACAGCCGTCAGCATCCCAAGTGACCATGGATCACAAAGGGCCAGGCACCCATGGGTCTGCATGCCACAGGACCCCATAAAGTTTACTGGCAGTGGCAGAGTGCCCAGACGAATACATCAGTGTTGCAGGTCGGCACCTGGGCCGCATCTCAATGAGGCCACTTAACATGTCATTACCTCTACGTCCCTCGTCCTCGACCCAGTTATAACTAATGAGGTATTCCACATGACAGGAAACAAAACAGGAAACGCTTTTAGGCTCCACCCACCCTCCCGTCAGGGGCTATAACTACCTAGCCAACCTGAAGCATATCCTGTTTTGTTTCCTGTCAGTGGACCTGACGGGGACGCTGGGTAGGTGCTGGGCACTTACCTGCTTCGAGATGTTGTCCTGTGGTGTCCACCTCTGCTGGGCTTTGGGGGCGCTGCTGGACCTTCGTGGGACTTCCTTGAGTCGGGCTTCTGGGCTTCCTGGACTCCTCAGGCTCCTGGATGCTGGTCCTGCTGGGCTGCACTGGCTTCCTGGGTTCCTGATGCTGCTGCTCCTGTCGTCGTACGTGAGTCCTTCCCTGTGCACCTGGCCTCCTGTTGTGGTTTTGGGCTCTGGCTTTGGGGTTTGGGGAGCCTCTGTTAACCACTGGTGGAGCGCCTGGGGTGGGGTCCGGGCGCTCCTTTTGAGGGCTGCCTGTGTGGTGGGAGCGCCTGGGTTGGGGTCTGGGCGCTCCCTGCTGTTTTTCTTGGGAGCACTCGGGTTGCTCTGAGTGCTCCGCTTGTGCGGTGGCAGGCGTTTCTCGTAGTGGAGCGCCCGGTTTGGGGTCCGGGCGCTCCGTGTGCAATTTCATTGGAGCACTCTGTTTCCTCAAGTGCTCCGGGCTTCTGCAGCCCTGGGACGGGGCCTTCATGGTAGAGTGCCCGGTTTGCGGTCCGGGCGCTCTGTATGTTCTTGGAGTTCACGCCTTCTGGGTTCTGGAGCGCCCGGGGTGGGGTCCGGGCGCTCCGTTTCCTTCTCTGCATTGGAGCACTCGGGTTGGGTTCCGAGTGCTCCGCTTTCGTTCCGGCCGTCGTCAAGGCGCCCGGGCGGGCTCTGGTTGCGCTTTGCCTTCGTGTGTGGTGCATTCAGCGGCCGCGCACTGGATTGTTTTCTGCTGCTGTTCTGGCCATGCCCCCTTTTGCCTCGCTTTAGCACCAGCTGTCTGATTGGGGGAGGATTTTTCCCGGTTCTTTTTTGTTTTAATAGGCGGGGTTCTCTTTTCTCTACCATTCTGCCTGTGTTTGGCTTGCTGGTATCTCGGTGTTCCTTTGTTTACTGCTGGATTTCTTGATGGGGAAGCATCACAGAAAGCGGAGACATGTGTCTCCTGTTTCCTCTTCCTCTTCCCTGGCGGAGAGGGGGGATCCTGCCCCTGCGAGGAAGCGCCCGAAGTTGGATGAAGATAGATTGAAGCGACTGAATTTGGAGACTTTGTCTGAGCTGAATTCTCCCAAAAATCTACTGGAAGTCATTCTGGTGGGGGTGTTGCCCTCTATTCTGACATTTCTTCTTCAGATTCTTCTGGTGACGCTTCCTTGAGTGCGGTGGATCTGAAGGGCAAATATATTTCCAAAGAATTGTTGCCAGAATTGCTTTCTCATGTGCGTGAGTACATGGGGTTTCCGGATGATGCTGTGGCCAGTACTTCCTCGGATGCTGTTTTGCCGCAATTTCGGAAGCCTGTTGCTACTTCGCTTCCTATTCATCCCTTTGTGATGGATGTCCTCTTGAATGAGTGGAAGGACCCGGATCCCATTATGTTGCCACGCTTCATGTCGAAGCTTTATCCCTTGCAGGACATGGAGGAGTCCTTTGCTGAGTCTGTGCATGTGGATTCCATTGTCGCAAGTTTGGTTGGTCGTCCTTCCATGGCAGATGATAACATTCTTCGTGATGGGGTGGATAAGAAGATTGACTCTGCTTTGCGCAAATCTTATGCCGGTTCTCACCTTGCCATCCGTTCTGGTGTCTATGGAGCTTATGTCGCCCAATCTCTCTTGACTGACTTTAAGACTTTGTTTTCAACGATGCAGGAGGGTGGCTGGTGCCCGGATTTGCTGGAATCTATGGAGCGTCAGGCTGAATTCCTTTTGGACATTGCCTTTGATTCTGTGTGCTTCTGCCTTGTCCTGTGTTTCCTCTATCGCTGCTCGTAGGAATCTGTAGTTGAAGGTTTGGAATACAGATGCCGCCCAGAGGTCCATGGCTTTGCGTTTGCCCTTTACTGGCCCTCGTCTCTTTGGGGATGCACTTGAAGATAGGCTGCATAAGGTGTTCAAGGAGCATAAACATTCCTTTTCCTTCGCGACTGTGGCTTACATCAACCACCAGGGCAGTACTCGCAGTCCTTCGTTGAATTTGGTGGCCTGTGCCATTGAGGGTTGGGCGGAGTGTCATCTTCTGGCCCTCTCTGCTCAGCATATCCGGGGAGTGGACAATGTGGTGGCGGACGCTTTGAGACGCAGGTTTCCGTCTTCTCTATCCCTGTGCCTCTCCCCCCCGGATATTCTGGTTGATCTGTCGGAGGTTCGGGACTCCCCTGCTGGACTTGTTTGCCTCCCAGGCCGATGCCCAACTCCCCCTGTTTTGTTCTCGGACCCCGGAGTTGGGTGCTTGGGGGGGGTGGAGGCATTGTCTCTTCGGTGGCCCCCTTGGTTGCTGTACGCCTCCCCCCTCCTTTCCCCTGATTCCTGCTTTCTTGCTGAAGGTCCAACGGGTGGGTGCCCGGGTGGAGGCGGTCTTGCCTCACTGGCCACGGAGGTCCTGGTTCCAGTTGTTGTTGAGCCTGGCGATTGACCCTCCTTGGATTCTTCCCTGCTATCCATCTCCCCTGAGGTCTCCCTCTCCCTCCCTCCTGGTCCCTCTCACCCTGGCGGTCTGGAGGTTGAACGGTTGTTCGGGCTTTGCCTGATCACCTCATCACTGTGATGCAGGGGTCCAGTAGGGGGTTCCACTTTGTCCTCCTACTCTAAGCATTGGGCTTCTTTCTCTTCCTGGTGTTCGGGGCTTGGTATCTCTCCTGTCTCTTGTCCTACCGCTTCTATCCTGCAGTTTTTCTTGGATGGATTTCAGAAGAAGTATGCCTTGTCTACTCTGAGGGGCAGTGGGCTGCTCTTCAGGCTTTCCGGGATCCGACTTCTCTTCCGTCTTCGGATGGTTTGTTGGTTTCCAGGTTGTTCCAGAGTTTCTCTCTGTCCTCCTTCTACTCTCTCTCTGGTTCCTCCTTGGGATCTTTCTTTGGTCCTGGGTGCTCTGCAGTCCGCTCCTTTTGAGCCCTTGGAGTCTGTGGACCTTAAGTTCCTCTCTTTTAAGGTGTTTTTTTTGGTTACTGTGACTTCTGCTCGGCGGCTGGGTGAGCTCACTGCCTTGCGTTGTTCTCCTCCCTTTTTGCGTTTCTTGGATGACGCGGTAGACCTTTCTTTGGATCCTGGGTTTGTTCCGAAGATTCGTTCTCGTTTTCATTGCTCTCAGGAGTTGATTCTTCCTTCTTTCTGTCCTTCTCCTTCCTCGCCTGCTGAGCTGTTACTTCACTCCCTGGATGTGGAGCGTGCTTTGTCTGTTTATGTTGCCCGCTCTGCTGGCTTTTGCTCTTCGGACACCCTCTTTGTGACCTTTGGTTTGGCTGGTCGAGGTAAGGCTGCCTCTCATCTTACTCTGGGTCGCTGGATCAAGGCTGTCATTTCTCTGGCTTATCAGGGCTCTGGTTTTCCTTGCCCTTCTGGGGTTCAGGCTCGTTCCACTAGGGGTGTTTCTGCTTCCTGGGCTGCCTTTCATGGGGTTTCCCTTGATGAGATCTGTCGGGCTGGGACATGGGCGTCTGATTCTACTTTTGCCCAGCACTATCGTCTAAATTGTGCTTTATCTGACCGGACCAATTTTGGTTGTGCTGTATTGCGTGCTGTGGGGGTTGTTCCCCCTCCCTGATTCTGTTTGTTTATTAAATTTTTCACTTGCTGCACTCCATTTTTGTGTTCGGTCTCTGTTCTCTGTGTGGTTCACCAAAGGCCTGCTGGTGGGGTTGCGTTGGTAAGCCTCATTAGTTATGACTGGGTCGAGGACGAGGGACGTAGTGGTAATGCTATGATTACTTACCGGTCATCCCCATTACTCTTAGTCCTACTTGCCCTCGACCCAGTCATACTTCCCACCCGCCCTCCCTGTTCAGGCCTTTGTTGCTTGGTATGTCAGGATGTGCTTTTGGTTGGCTAGGTACTTATAGCCCCTGACGGGAGGGTGGGTGGAGCCTAAAAGTGTTTCCTGTTTTGTTTCCTGTCATGTGGAATACCTCATTAGTTATGACTGGGTCGAGGACGAGTAGGACTAAGAGTAATGGGGATTACCGGTAAGTAATCATAGCATGAGTGATGTAATATGTGAGTTCATAAGCAGTACATGGCGTTGGCATAGGTTATAGTTAGCTCTAGTTAACTATAACTGGTGAATATCAGTGTTCTATTTTTTTTTTGAAAAACTTTATTGTGCAGAAAGCGACATTACAAACGTGGGCCTACAACCACCAGGGCCGGCCGCTAACACAGGCATGCCAATTATGAGACGTCACAAAGCAGCGACTGATCCCCAGAAGCGCAGCAGGATTACAGAGTTATGTTCGGCAACGCAGAAGTTAGGCAGAATACTGACATTTTAAATTTTGAAAAGAGAAAACGAACAAAGAAGAAAAACAAAACTCAAGGCGAGAAACAATCTAGACAGTGTCAAGCGCCGACGGGGGGACCCCCCCCCCACCAGGTAAAGTATCAGGAGGTCAATAAAGATGACCGGGGGGGGAAGGCAGCGGGGAGGCCAGAACAATCAACGTAAAGAGTGCAGTAATCAGGGAACCTCAGGATCAGGGGGACAGGGAAATATCAGAAGTATCATCGAAAGGGGGCGTACAAATGTTACCTCAGTAGGCGTTCCACTGACCCCAAATTCTACCCCACGCCCCAGGCTTGCCCCGCACCAGATAGACCATCTTCTCCCTGAACATACACCAGTCCATGTTCTCCTTCCACACTGACACGGCGGGAGGCCGTCGGGAGCCCCAAAGCTGCGTGATGTCCCTCTTTGCGATCATGTTCCCAAGCGCCGCCCACCGGGCCTGGGCAACGTTATAATCATTCGGCTCCCATACATTCAGCAAGCATCGACGAGCCTCAGGCAACAGAGCAACCCCAGTAACACACTCCATTACCGCATGCACACGGCGCCAATAAGCCGCAACCTCGCGACACTCCCAAAGGATACGAAGGAAGGTGGCACTCATACCACAGCCGCGCTTACACAGCCCATCCACAGAAAAACCCATCGCAACCAAACGTGGACCCGTCACATACACACGGTGAAGAATTTTAAGCTGGACAAGACGGAGACGGGCAGGAATGGCGACCTCTTTCGGGGAAGACACTGCAGACTGCCAGTCCTCGTTATCCAACTCCAACCCATCTCCGGTCCAGGCCTCCCGAAGATGCCCCAGGAGGTCCGCCCTACTGTTGATTAACTTCTTTTAAATCAAAGAAATCGTACTATCGGGCAGATGACCATCAAGTATACGGTCCTCGAGCGGTGAAGCCACGGGGATCGTGGTACCGGCCTTGAAAACTGACAGCAAAGCATGGCGAACCTGTGCGTACCTGAAGAACTCCCTCTCACTCAGCTCATACTCACTCTGAAGCGCCGAAAAGGACTTGACAGAACCTTTCACCCAGAGATCACCCACTCTGCTGATACCAATCATATCCCAGTTCTCAAAACCTTTCGTCGTCCAGAGGCAACCCAATACGTCCGACGCAAACAGAGGGGTCGCTCGCGTCAGGCGATCATTCCAACGCATGGCCACATTAGCATCCCTCCACGCATGCACTGCAATCTTAGTGGGTCCCGTTAGGTTCCTCCCTGCCGTCCGAGAATAGAGCGCTCTATTGAAGTTGCCACCAGGCAACTGATATTTATCCATCTCAAAAGCCGGATTTGGGCCGGGTCATACGTAGCATGGTTGACAGCGGACAGCTGGGAGGCCCAATAGTACCTCCTGATGTCCGGGAGCGCGATGCCCCCGTCATACCAGGGGAGAGTCAGTTTTGCAAGAGCGATACGAGCACGACCGTCCCAGATAAGTCTCCTCTGTAGACCCTCCACCTCCCGGAAGTAGGTCACCGGAATAACATCAAAGGAGTTCTGGAGTGCATAAAGAAATCGGGGCAGGGACATCATTTTAAAAAGTGCCGCTCGACCGAGTGGCGACAACGGCAACTTACGCCAACGAGCCACATCCAACTTTAGTCGCCGGAGAGGAGGAAGGAGATTGTGCTCATGGCGGACCGCCGGGTCCAACGATACGTAGATCCCCAAGTACTTGAAGCCAGACTGCGAAATTTGAATGGGAAACCTATTCGGCAAGGGGGGAAGGTCACCGGAAATAACATACACACAGGATTTGGACCAGTTGATGATCAGCCCAGAGTTTTTCCCGAAAGAAGTGAGGACGTCAAAAAGGACATTAAGTGATTCACGCGGGGAGGTGAGGTACAAAAGAATATCGTCGGCGTACAACGAGACTCGGTCCTCAAAGCCAGGGGCCCATTGAATGCCCTTCATCGACGGTTCCCATCGAAGCCAAGCTGCGAGTGGTTCTAAAGCAAGAGCAAAGAGCAGGGGGGACAACGGACACCCCTGCCTAGTACCCCTCCTGAGAGCGAAGGGCCGGGACACCCTCCCATTGACAACAACCTGAGCCAGCGGATCCGTATATAAAAGTCTGACCCAACTAATAAATCCCGGCCCGAAACCGAACTTCGCCAGAGTGGCCCAAAGGTATGACCATTCTATCGTATCAAAGGCCATCGTGGCGTCCAAGGAAGCCAAGATGGCCGGCTCGGAAAGAAACTCCGCCCTGGCGAGAACACCATGCAAACGCCGCAGGTTGAGCGCGGTGTTCCGGTGCGGGATGAAACCAGACTGATCCGGATGAATCAGGTCACAGATAACAGCGAGTAGGCGATTAGCGAGGACCTTGGCAAGGATCTTTGGTTCAGCATTCAGTAGGGAAATGGGCCTGTATGAGGCACAATGATCACGAGGCTTGCCCTCCTTGGGAATCACAACTATGGTGGCAAGCCGCTGGTCCCTAGGGAGGGAACCAAGCTCACACGACTCCAAAAACATATCACGAAGAAAAGGCGCGACTTTATCAGGACACAATTTGTACAGTTCAATGGGCAGTCCGTTGCCAGTACGAAGGGAGCGAATCGCGATAGCAATCTCGTCGGCTGACAACGATGCGTCCATGCACTCTCGATCCTCTTCCGACAGGCGAGGCAGCGCAATGTCCCTCAACAAGGAACGAGAGTCAACCTCATACCTGTCGGACACCGGGGAGTAAATCACACGAAAATAATCAGCAAAACACTCCACAATCTCGCCAGGGTCAGTCACATGCACACCACCGGAGTCCTGAAGCACAGGGACCAAACGGTTCACTCTCTCCTTCTTATCGAGCCACGAATCAGTTTACCCGCCTTATCCCCAACATCATACAGTCTACCTTGCTGTTCCCTGTACAGTGTCTTGGCAGCGTCAGTGACAAGGGATTTGTATTCGAACTGCTTCAAGCCAAGGGCGTGGAGCCCATCCTGGGTGACACCCGAGTCAAGCTCAGCCTCCAACTCCAGTATTTCAGCCTCCAGCCTCACAACCTCCCCATTCCTAGCTTTCTTGGTCTCCGCTATTAAAGAAAGGGCCTGTCCACGAATCACAGTTTTGAAAGCTTCCCACAGGGACACGGAGGACAGGACAGACCCCTCGTTCTCCAGGAAGTAGTGATCAAGCGACTTAATGAGGCTGTCGCGAGTCCCGGGGTTGCGCAGATGCCAAGGGTTAATAGGGGCGATCCGCCCCGCGGCTTGCGTCCCCGTGTCAAAAAGCAGCCACACAGGGGAGTGGTCTGAAATGCCCCGGGCCAAGTGTCGAACCTCCCCAACATGAATGGACTGGGCCACGGGCATGAGGAAGTAATCAAGTCTAGAGAGACTCCCATGAGCCCCGGAGTGGAAGGTGTATTGACATTGCGTCGGATGCATTAACCTCCAGCAATCCACCAGGCCGAAGGTGTCCAAGAACCCACCGAGCCATGATTGGGAAACGGGAAGGGCCCTGGGGGGGTGACGATCCAGGTCGCCAGATAGCACCGAGTTAAAGTCCCCACCCATGAGGAGAAGACTATCGGGGAGTTCCAACAACAGCCGGCCAACATCCGAAAAAGTAGAGGTCTGGAGGCCCGGGGGAACATATATCGTGACCAAGGAAAGGGTCTTGCCCTCCCACCTCCCAGTTAGAGCAGCATAACACCCTCTGTCGTCAAGGATGATCTTATCAATCTCTAGTGGGAGGGAAGACCGGACAAGAATACCAACCCCTCTGGAGCCAGTGGTGAACCCAGAGTGTGCAACCAATCGGTATCCCCACCTGTTCAGAGCATGACACACATTACCAACCAAATGCGTCTCCTGCAGGAATACGACATCAGGAGTCAAACGACGCAAATATTGCAATACAACCCCCCGTTTGATACGGTCCCCTAATCCATTGACGTTCCAAGATATCAACCTCAACCCACTACCCCCATCCCCACAAAACTAGCAGGAGTCTCCCCACAGAGAGCAGGACACCAGAAGCAAAGAAAGAACCAATATGTCGCCTTGAGAAGAAAAACACAAACACAAACCCCCCAACCAAAACCCATTACAACTCCCCCCCTCCCTGCACCCCTGCAAACAACAAAACCACCCCAAAATGCAGTGTGCCTGTCGCCCTAACAATCCCATTCTACAAAAAGACCCCGGAGGAGGAGAGAGGCCCATCTCCGCCCGCCACCCAGACACGAAATACTATAAGACAAAATATACAAAAAAGGGTTAAACCCCAACTGAGCAATGTCCGATTATCAAGGTTAGGGACCGAAAGGTCACTTCTGTGGAGGCTCACCACCTTCGGCACCGCCAGGGTACCCCGCTCGATCTCCCCGGCCAGGCAGGGAATCCAACCAGTCACTTACATTGTCCGGGCGTTTAAAAAAGAAGGTCCGTTCCTCATGTTCCACTCGAAGCCTGGTAGGGAAAAGCATAGCATACTTCAAGCCCAGGTCCCTAAGACGTCGCTTAACCCCCTGAAAGCCCATTCTCTGTCGCTGCACAAGTTGAGTGAAGTCTGGTAAAAAATTGACAGAGGAGTTTTCAAATTTCACCGGGCCGTGCACCCTCGAGGCCTGCAAGATCGCATCACGATCCCTAAAATGAAAAAGTTTTGCAATGATAGGCCTCGGGGGAGTGCCAGGCTTGGGCTTGCTGCCCGGAACACGATGTGCCCGCTCCACGGCGAAGAACTTGCTGAGCCCAGAAGGGGCAAGATGAGTGAGGATAAGATCCTCAACCAGGAGGTCAACAGAACGAGTCTCGCGATTCTCGGGCACACCGATGACGCGGATGTTGTTGGGTCTTGCCCGGTTCTCAAACTCGTCCAGTCGATGAGACAACAAGTCGTTGGCCGATTTCAGAGCGCCAAGATCTGTTGAAAGGCCCGACACTTCGGCCGTGAGGCTGGAGGTCTTCAAATCCAATGACTTCACCTTCTCATTAGTTTTGGACAGATCAGCCCTGATTAGAGTGACATCAATGGCGACCGTGTCAATTTTACGAGCCAGGGCCTCATACTGCTGGCCGATGGTCTCCTTCATGCCGGTGATGGCGCCCATAATGTCCTGCAAGGACAAGTCAACAGGGGCAGATAGGTCAGCTCTGGCGTCCTCCGGGGTACAGCTGGAAGGCCCGGGGGATCCTTTGGCTTGAGTATAGCGGTCCATAACATTTGTCTGGAACTGTCCCCCACGAAGAGACGTCTTGGTCTTCCGCTTTTCGGGTTCACCCCTACCCGCCATGGTAGAAGATGCACCCCGGAGGGGCCCACAAGACCGAGTGAAAATGGCCGCCGGCAGGTCGGGCACCAGCCGGGCAAGAAGCTGGCTCGTGGGGTCCGGAGAGAGGCGCGACCTGACCCAGTACGCTGTGATAAGAGGCCGCGATGACAACAGAGGGAGGCTGGATTGGTCCCCGGCAGAGCGAAACAGGCCCTCGATCAGACCACGCCAGAGACCGGAAGCGAAACCGAAAGTGGGGACACGGCCACTGAGGAGGTCCCAATGCCGTTGTTGTTCAACTACGCCCCGGCTTCACAGATCACCAAGACCCCGGCACGGCCTCAAGGTGGGCCTCAAAAGTTCAAAGTGCCGTAACTTCGGTCGCCCAAGTCCGATTCAAATTCTGAAAAGAGTTATGGACTCAGTTGAGGTTCGCCTTCGAAAGTCTGTCCAAGAAATCAGGATATCTTCAGGATAAGTTGCGAGGAGCGGCGAGGGTCCGGGGAGCCCTGTGCTCAGGCGACCATCTTGAATGCGCGCTAAGCTCCTCCTCCAGTGTTCTATTTTTGGTTTGGTAAAGTTAGATAGGTGGTGAACAAACACATAAACTAACAATGGTTGCCTCTGATTTTGGTGGGCGCTGTGTAAGTATATGTCAATCAGTTTCCATAAGAGGAGTGTTTTTTGTGTTGCTAATAACTTTAAAACTTTGGCGTTGTTTGATGAATATTCACAAAATGTTCCAAGTTCATCTGCCTCAGCTCCTTCCTGGAAATATTTAGTATGATCTGTCAAGCAGGGGCATAGAAAAAGAGGGGCAGGGGTGACCCACAACACTTTCCCATAAGCAATTCCCATAGGACAAATTAGACAGCCATGCAGAGAAAATGGATGTACAGAATTATGCCAAATTTGTCTCAGGGAGCACGGGTCTGCAAAAGTGAGCGCCGATTTGTATTTTTTTTTCGAGGTCATCCACCGCTGCTGAAACAATGTATCATTTGTCATACTACTAGTGTTATCACCGTAGCAACGAGTCCAGCCCAACCCTGACTAAGTAAATTCATTGCCTGGGGCAGGCAGGGGCACATCATGCAGCTGCACAGCGCCCGTGGGCTGCTTTCATTGTTAATTCCTGTAGCGCCTCATAATTGATCATTCATAGAAGAGCTGTAATGCATGAATAATGCATTTGAGTCAAATAGGACACTTTACCCCAAACACTTTTACTCCGCGTGCCATTACCCTGTAGTTTCTACAAGGCAAAATCTTTTACAATGCAGGGCTTTACACCGCAAACTATTACAACACATTACATTGCGGTGTGAAGCACTGCGTTGTAAAAGATTTTGCAGTGTAAAAACTGCGGGTTAATGGCACAGAGGAGTAACGCATGCAGGGTAAAGGATGTTTCCCATTTTAGTGCAGTGATGGGAACACCTGCAGCTAAAATGCACTAGTCTAACCCATAATACGTGGTAGGTGGAATAACTGATACAGTTCCAGAAATGTGTAAAGCACAGATTGCAAGGGTAGTCTTATGGTGTCTGTGTCAGTAAAAGAAAATTTAGCATCCGCAGAATAGGCGAAAGTGAACTTCTGCCAAATGTAACTCATTACTCTAAAGAAAATTCCTGAAGAATATAAGTGTGCAACATTAGTACGAAAAGTTATTCTCTATTAATTGGAAGTCAATGTAAGAGATGGAATCCATATTCTTAAAAACAATATTTTGTATACATGTAGAAAATAATGGGATCACTTTGAATCGTCCCTTTCTTTCCCACAAATATGTCTTCATTGTGCCATGTTGTTGTTCATGCCCTACCAGACCAGGACACCTGCAATTTGTCCCTTTTTTCCAGTAGACATTCTTCATCTCACTTCATCCATTAGCAATACTATGACAGGTCTCATGTAGTGCCTTCCCGCACTTCACAATTGTAACATTTCATATGGGTTTATTCCCAGTGACCTTGCCAGGCCTTGAACCCTGTGGTGTTTCCTCCTCTCCCTGCTGGGGCCGCTAACTTCCACAGTATCTTGCCCTTAGTTTTACCAGGTCTTAACTGTTGTGGTATATTCCTTCCTCCCTACACTCTTACCTAAAGCTGTTTCCCCATAGCATTCATGGGAGTAACTGTATGACATTTGCCCACATTTCACAATCATATCCCTTTTTTAACTAAATCCTTCCTTATCACCACCAATGCTGGACCCTGTGTCCTTTCACATCCTACCAAGTTTCAATCCTTATGTTTACTCCTCTAGGCATAACAGGCATCAAGGCCATGTGGTATGTTCCCTTACACACTATCCCTGACAGTTAAAGCATACCTCGTTGTGCTTCTTGAGTGATTGCATTGCTTAGAGATTTTTCAGAACTCCAATGTATCCTAGTCCTCAGCTCTCCCCTCAGTTGAGCACCCCAGCAGTCCCATTGTTCAACATGTTTTCAGCTGCGGCCCCCAGCTACCTTACTCTCCCCAAGAGACTATACAATTATGTACTCGTTCCCATTTTGCTGTTGTTTGTGACTGCACTTACCAATCAAAATGGCATCGTGCAAGCCCATGCTAGAAGGCTGGGGAAGGTCATCAGACATCAGTAAAACAACCAATCCCCTTTTTACATACCGTAAAAAGGCCAGTAATGTATCAACTTACCAACTCTTTATTGTGGCTAGATAATTACTACCAATCTATATATTTGGGTAATGCATGTCTGGAATTGTTGTACATTATTCCCACAGGAAATATCCAACATCTATCATAGTGCATTGCTCTGCACCAACATGACATATTAGAGGCACACCCCAGTACCATCTCGCGTACAACCAAAGTCATATCGTTTTCTAAGTATTGCCACATCAGAGATACCTCCCTATCCCCTCATAAACATACTTCACTGTATAGCAACAGTACAGTAGATGCAATCCTTGGCAGCACCATGCTCACAGCACATCACCAAAGTTACAGAGCTTGCTATTGGTTGCCACTCCAACAGAATCTCTGCATACTCTTACAAATCAACGTATAAAAATCATGTGGCGCAAGTAACATTTAAACACAATGTGGCCTGCAGCCACACAACATTTTACTGAAACCATAATATTGACAAATTATGTCTTTCAAAGGAGTAGCCTTCTCAGCATCAGTAAAGAACAACTATGCACCCCAGCTCAACACAATGACTGGTAAAGTACTTTGGCACAGACAATCCTACATATAATGCACTACAAAGATCACTCAGTGATTGGTCACATCCTATTCTGCCCAATATTCAAGCCAAACCATTACTGAACAGTACTTTGGCCAAACAGATCAGGGCCGATCCACAAAGGTATTTAGTAGTACGTGAAGTTGTAACCATGTAGTACTCTTTTACGCACTCTTACATGCCTTTACAGTGCCGTCTTTTCACTGTTACTAACAGGAAGCCGGGCGATCCACAAAGATATGTTAAAGAGTAGTACCACTTCCTGGACTCATAAATACTTTTATTAATCGCTTCGAATTACAAAGCCAATCAATTACATAAGACCACTTTATCACTATTTAGGTTTTAAAAATGTGTTCACAAATCCAGGTTCTTATTCCAGAGTCATGGATTCTAACAACGCTCAGGGCAAAGACCCATGGGGCATATCTACAAGGTGGCGATAGAAAATTATTGCCGCTTTTTCGGCCGAAAAGCGGCGATAATTTTATCGCCTAATCAGCAATCGCGTGAAACCTTGCATTAGCGCACAAATTCTTAACACCCAGGTTTGCATCTCTAATGAGATGCAAAGTGGGCGTTCCTGACCTGACTGGAGAAATGTCGCTAAGCGACATTTCTCCTATCATCAAGCCCCACACTATGAAGCATAGCGGCAAGAAAAGTAGCGATAACCCCTGTTATCGCTACTTTCCTTACGCCTGCTTCACGACTGACTTAGCCATGATATCCTATGGAAGGTGGATATCATAGCTAAGTATGTGAGGCCCTATCATCAAGCAAACGCCAAACTTCGTGAGATTATCGCTGGGTTTCCAGTGATAATCTCACGTTTTGGTAGTTAGCGCTAGGATTTTTATCGCTTTTGAGATAAGCGTTGCTAATAGCATGCTATCTCAGCGATAAAAATCCACGCTAGCCGGCTATAATTATCCCAGCGCTAAGTGCACTTAGCGATAATTATTGCCGGAGGTTACTGATATGCCCCCATGAAAGGGCGCCGAGTCTCCACAAGCACCACTTGGCCAAACACCGGTAATATAAAATTCGAAGGCGAACCAGACAAACCTTTAACAATTTATACAAAAGGTGTTCAATCCTAGCGTTGCTTCGCAGGATGTCCTGGAGTGAGCGCGAGTGCTACTAAATTTACACACGCAAAATCTAATTGAAAATAATGCTCTGATCTAAACAATTTATTTTTTGGGCAAATTAAAGATTACATTCAAGCTAAGTGTCGCCTCTTTGCTTACGGAACGCATTTGTGACTGTTAAAAACTGAGTGTAATTGCATAATGCAAAAAGCAAAATTGATTCTATTGTGAGCAGCACTTTAATGTTGCAAGAAAGCCTCCTGGTGTGAGTAATAATGGCAAACTGTAAATGGTTTATTTTCCAGACCAATGGTCTTGTAACAAAAAAAAAATCCGGATGCAAGCTTCTTGCCTGTTTCATTTTGCTAATGGGCCTAAGGTAGCTCTTTTTAAATAGAGTGGGCCAGATTTACAAATGTATACACAGCCCTCTCCAAAAGTTAGTGATTTCTTAGTCAAAGGGTCCCTGTGAAGGAATACTGCTTGTGGTATCACCATTTTTTTTTTTTTTTTTACAATGAGTCTGAGAAGGAGTAAAACACAGAAGGGCGACCAATGGACTCATAGTAGCTGCTCGCTCTCATTCTTGTTTCAGGTAACAACCCATCCACCTCGTCGCTCTTTCTTATTCTGGCACACTGTGATTCAGCGGGCATCTTTTTGGGGGGCAGTCACATATAGATGTGCGTTTATTTCTGGTAGGATGTGTGACATTGCATATCATAGTGGTGGTTAAACAGCTGCCAGCAGAGCATTTTAGGCATATTTGTTAGTTTGTCTGTCCACAGTGTTGCACAATGCTTGTGGTTCTGTGAAGCAGCAAATGAGTCTTGGGAGATTTGTTGGGCATAAATACAAAATGAAAGTACTACAAACGCACTGGTAAATAAATACCATTTAGGTGCATAAAGGCTTTCAAATAGCAATCCTGATCATCAAAATGATACAGGAAAAATTAGCAATGCCTTTTGCGTGCCTAAGCTCAGCTATAGGGCCTCATTTATGAGGCTGCTTGCGGCACCGAACATCAAAAAAGTGACAATGTACCCTGACAAATTTACAAGGCCACATAAAGCCACTTAACGTGGCTTTTCATGATCTTTTAAATATGCAGAACACTGCGTGAAAGGGACATTCCATGGATGTTGCTGTTGGTGTTCCCACACAACATCCATGGAACCTGGCACATTTCCAGATTTATGAGAAATCATAAACCTGGGAACGTGTTAGAATATAACGCCACTCAAGGGGTGGGCGGAGTGTGAGAAGGTTTTAGGGTCCTTCCATGAATTGATGTCAATGCTTGGAGTATCTGTAGCATAGGCTAAGTCTGGGGTACAATGGCAGCAATCACATTCATAGGGATAGAACTGGACTACAAGCCAAGAGTGTCTAGGTTTCCCCTCAAAAACATCATGACCTTCATAAGGGTGTTGGAGGAATTTTGGCTGCTGGGAAAGTGGCATTGCATTGGTTATAGATAGTTGCGGTGCATTTGAACCGCGATCTCTGCATCATTCCCATGTCCAGGTGAATTATGCAGGCCCCTGTCTGGCCTAAAGATGAGGCACCATCATACTGTGTTGTGAATGGGGGGTCCAGCAGATTATGAGAATCCGGGAGGCCATTTTGGAGGGACTTTTAATGGGAATGTTGTATGGCCAAGCCCAGCTAAGGCCAATGTAGAGTCAGACTTGTTTACAGATTTTGCAGGCAGTGTGGGCTTTAGTGTCATTTTTTTGGGGGCATCTTTGGTTTACACAGCAGTGATCAGGAGAGCAGGCAGAGCCTTTGGGTTAGTTGCAGATATTTGTTTCTTAGAGCTCTTTCCCATCCTGGTGGCCCTAAAGGTAGGGGCAGAACAGTTTCACAACAAATCGATGGTATTCTGGCCAGCCAACATGACTGTGATGGAATGCATTAAGTGGCAAGCCGTCAGGTGAGGAATGATCTTGAGACAGTAGAAGGGAATCGTACCGCAATATTTGTGGCTGAATGTTACTTTTGAGTCAAAACACATTGTTGGTGTACTGAGCAATGCTGCAGATTCCTTTTCTCACTTTAGGATGCATGCCCACCCAGAGGCAAGGGAGTTCCCCTTACCTTTTCTGGATCTGAGGCCCTGAGAGGTGAATGGTGAGCTATCTTACGCCGGACGGCCTGCTGCGCCAATTTTCTTGTTCACATAAATTCAAGGGTACGGAGATGAAATAAAATAGCATTCCTGGTTATAAGAGCACCGAAGGCCAGGCAGAGTTTGGAGAGGGCCAAGTGAGATGCCAGGCACCCCATAGACATGTTGAAACTGGCAAGGATAATGGCTAGCTTGAAGGGGTATGCAGGTCACGAGCTGAGGTTCGCTTGATCAGGGCAGCTTTCTCTCTGACATTCTATGGTGCGCTGAGGGTGGGGGAGATAGTGGTGAAGAATAATGACAGAAGTGGGGGTTTGCAGCTCGCAGGCAGTCAATGGTTGAATGGCTCCTTTGGGGTCACCATGGCACATAGACTGAACATATGGAGTAGGAAGGCCCAGGGCATTGCGTGTTGTCTGCTGGGGAACCTGTGAGTCTTTAGGGCACACAGGGTGAAGGAGGCCAAGGTACTCAGTAGGGCCCTGGTGTTGAGCAAGTTGGGATCCTGCAGGGTAAAGGTCCATTCTTTGGCACAGCCACTGCAGCGGCAGGAATGGGACTGGCAGGACAAATGGTTCAAATGCAAGGCAGGTGGAAATCTGACTTTAAAAAGCGCTATGTGAGATTGAATATGTGATAATTGTGTGGGCACTAACTTTCCCTTCCTTTATGGTATTCTTCTGTCAATGCAGGTGCAGAACAGAATAAGGTGATGTGGCTGCTGGATACTTAATTGTTTCCTGTCACAGCGGGAAGCAGGAGGTGTTACAGATATATTGCTGTTGTGCCTCTCATAAGGCAGGCAAAGGTTTGTTATTCTGCAGGTGACTATGCCACATGAGCAAGGGAAGGCAGGATTTCAGCTGCCTTCCAGTTGGCAAGGAGGGTCGCACTTGGCCAATGTAACAGCTACATTTAACAAATGGTGCATCAGAGACTTCCGTCTTTGAGGATGGTCATCATACTTTGGGGGAACCGACTTGGCTGAGCTGACAATAGACTTATTTTGAATTGAGGGTTACCCGGAATGTGTTGTCTTTGAAGGAGGTTTCCAGAGACTATTAATAGCATGGTCCCAAAGTCTACTCGGAGAGGTGGTAAGGCATTAAGGGCCACCAATGTGCCTGTCAAACCTTTGAACTGGGAGGCTGGTAAGTGGTTGAACACAGTTTGCTTAACATCTATACCTCCCAGATGCATCAGGGGTGAACATTTTGCTCACAGGATGGGGTGCACTTACCTAAGGAGGGTAATGCACTGGTCCTGGAGAACCAGTTGGCCTGGGCTAGGCGACGTGCATGGTAAGATGGTGGGGGCCAGATAGTAGGAAAACTATGCTGGCCAGCAGTGTATGAGGTCATGATTGGTGGGGACTCTTTGGGTCCTCAGGTCCCTTTACAGCATCCTTTAATACAAAATAACATTGGCTTCACTGTATTCTCCAAGAGGTTCAGGCAGCAAGTTGGAAAAGAGGTTGCAGTGACATGGGGTGGGAAGGGGGAAGTCGCTGACATGCAGTCCTTACCTGTCAACCACCTGCGCAGGCACAGTTGGCATGAGCTAACACAGGCCCTAGGGGAACTTGGATGTAGGGGATGCCCGACATGGGTATCCTAAAGGCAGACGGGCCCCGTACACAAGAACTCCCAAGGCAGGGAGAGCTTCCAGTATAGGAGAGGGAAGATAGGGTCCTCAAAGAGAGAGGGAACTATCCTCCAGATGGGGGATTTAAGAAGAAGGGAATCCAAAAGCCAATCATGATCTCACGCGAACAGTTATGCTTTTTCTTGGTTGCACAGGAACAAGCTAGTTATGTTTAGGAAACTCCCATGTATTAGAGTCTCAGTTAAGGATGGGTCTCACGACAGAAGACACCCTAAAGACCATGAAGAGCATCCACTCCGAAGTTCCTTCAGACCCTTGCCCGCCACACATCTTCCACAGAGCAACTGGTCCCTCGAGACCACCGCATTCCCTGATGACTGGAAGCAGGCCGAAGTCGACCCCCTCCTGAAGATACCCTCTGCAGACCCGACAGAACTCAAGAAGTTCAGGCTCATCTCGCTGCATCCTTTCTCAGCCAAGTTCATCAAAAAGGCCATCAACACCCAGCTAGCACACTTCATCAAAACCAACAACATCCAAGACGCCTCCCAATATGGATTCCGCAGCAATCACAGAACCAAGACCGCCCACCTCACCGCCACAGACAACATCCAGGCTCTCCTCGACCAAGGCCAAATGGCAGCCCTCATTCTTCTGGAGCTATCAGCAGCCTACGACACCGTCTCCCACCGCACACTAGCCACCAGACTCCATGACACTGGCTTTCAAGGAAAGGCCCTAGACTGGATATGCTTATTCCTCACCGGCAGAACACAGAGAATAAAACTCTTGCCCTTCCACTCGGAACCAAAAAAGACCAGATGTGGAGTACCCCAAGGATCTTCCCTCGGCTCCGCCCTTTTCAGCGTCTGCAGGAACCCCCTTGTAACCATTGCCAGAAACCATGGGCTCAACATCATCTCCTACGCCGATGATACCCAACTCACCCTCTCCCTCAACAAGGAACACAACATCACCAGACACAACTTCCAAGAGGGGATGAAAACCGTCGCAACCTGGATGAAGAACAGCTGCCTGAAATTCAACTCAGAAAAAACAGAAGTCCTCATCCTCAGCTCCACCCCCTCTGCATTGGACGACACTTGGTGGCCCCCCGCCCTCGAACACCCACCCACACCGATAGACCACACAGGTAACCTCGGCATCATACTGGACTCATCATTTATATGAATCACCAGATCAACGCAGTTCTCCTCCACATGCTTCAACACCCTCCGCATACTATGCAAACCATTCAAATGGATACCCTCTGACTCAAGGAAAACGGTCACTCATGTCCTCATCACCAGCAGACTAGAATACGGCAATGCCCTCTATGCCAGAATCAACCAAAAACTCCTCTGCAAATTCCAGACAGTCCAGAACTCCACAGCCAGACTAATCCATGATATCCCAAGGCACAACCACATCACCCAACTCCGCCGCGACCTCCACTGGCTTCCCGTCAAAAGAAGAATGACTTTAAAACTGCTCGTGCATGCATACAAGGCCCTCCACAAAATCGGAG
Organism: Triturus cristatus; assembly: GCF_964204655.1. NCBI lineage: Eukaryota > Metazoa > Chordata > Amphibia > Caudata > Salamandridae > Triturus > Triturus cristatus. The sequence goes on from NC_140587.1 coordinate 683,119,594, forward strand.
CTCAATACCTCAATAACCGCCTCTCCTTCCACGCACCCAAGAGAAACCTCCGCTCAGCTGACCTCTCCCTAGCCACCGTCCCATGCTTCTACAGGAACAGAGCGGGTGGAAGGGCCTTCTCCTACCTTGCGGCCAAGACATGGAACAAACTCCCTCTCCTTCTCCGGCGAAGCCCGCCACTGCACCAATTCAGAAAAGACCTCAAGACCTCGCTCTTTGAATTACCCCAATGGAGCTGAACAACCCCCCCCCCCCCAGCGCCTTGAGACCCTACTGGGTGAGTAGTGCACTTTACAAAACACTGATTGATTGACTTGTGAAAAAACATATAGATACTGTGGTTACAGAGGAAAACTGGTTGGGGTTTTAAAATATTTATTGTGTGTGTAAAAATAAATAAGACAGGGGGTCCTACGACCCCTAACAAAAAGGAGCTGATGTTGTGCTTGGTGGTCTATACTGATTGTTGAGGGTGGTGATAGGTATCATTGGGATATTGGCAACTCCCTGGCCATACTACCAAGGCTCTCCCAACTCAGGAGAGCCACCAAATATGGTGAGGAGCCGGGATCTCATGCTCCCGGGCCAAGGGGAGATAATTGGCTGCAGTGAAAGTTAACCCAGAAGCAGTAATCAGCTTCCAGGGCCACAGAGGATATTGAACACGTCCCTTATAAGGAGCCACAGGTCTCTTTGTTCCTGCTCGCCGCTCCACAAGATCACACTCTCCGGCTCCTCTTGCAGGTCACCACCCTAATAACGCCGATTGTTGCACACCCTGCCCCTGGGAGCCACACGGGCTTCCGAGCTTTTCCCCACCCACCATCCCCAGAGCAAGAGGCATTTGGTAAGGGTGTGCCAGGGAGGTGTGGTAGTCTGGATTGGACATAAGTATTGCCTTCATTCCCTTTCAGGAACAAAATCAGGATTGTATGAAGTTGTGGACTTCGATAAATGTCTTGTTTAACACCTTTTCTTTCTAGCATCCGAGGTATGTTGTGTTTCCCTTTCATGTATATGCTGCTTTGCAGTGAGGTCATGATTGGTGGGGACACTTCGGGTACTCGGGTCCAAGTATGGTATCCTTTTATACCAAAATAACATTGGCGTCACTGGATCCTCCAAGGGCTGCTGGCAGCAAGTAGGAAAAGAGGTTGCTGTGGAGCAGGATATTGGGGCAGTCGCTGACACTCGGTCCTTACCTGTCAACCAACCTCAGATGCGCAGTTGGCGTGAGCTAGAACAGGTCCTTTGGGGATATGGAACTTGGGTGTAGGGGGTGCAAGAGGTTGGAATCCTAAGGGCAGACAGGCCCCCTGAACAAGAACTCTTGGGGAAGGGATAGATCCGGAACAGGAGAGGGAAAGTGGGGTCCAAAAGATCCTCTGGATGGGGGAGGGTTTAAGAGAAGGTGGCACCAAAAGCTGGTAATGATCTCACTCGAAATGTTTTTTCTTGGTTGCACAGAAACAAGCTAGTTATGCTTAGGAAACTCCAGTGTATTAGACTGTCTATTAAGACTGTAAATGCTGTGGTTACTCTCCAAAATTGTTTGAAGTTTTAAAATATTTATTGTGTGTGTAAAGAAATAGATAGTTCCAGGGGGTCTAATGACCCCTATCGAAACAGAGCAGGAATTGTGCTAGGTGGTCTATACTGATGGTTGTGGGTGGAGATAGGCATCCAAAGGACATTGGTGGCTACCTGGCCATAAGAGAACTTACTGCGCTGCACTGCACGAAAGGGAGAGAGCAGAAATGCTCCATATGCTCAAAGATGTGGAGTATTTCTTCTCTCGCCTTGCACTGGCGCACTGTGCACTGCCTAGCACCAATGCAGTTATGGGCTGAATTGTTTTTGTGCAAGAAGAGATACTTTTCTTAGCACAAACAAATCAAGAGGCACGTTGTTCTTTCTGGGTGTGCTGCAGAATGCAGCTCACATGGGAATAGATAGTAAGAGGAGAAATAAAGATATTTCTCCTTGTTACCCTCTGAAGTGTAGGCACACCATTTTGGTGCAAATCCAAGCTCACAATTATTTGTAAATCTGGGTTTGTGTCAAAATACATGAGTGGATGCATGGGAACACCAAAGCTCCAACCTTTTAATGACTACCCAATGCAGAATAATGCCTTACTGTACGAGTTACTTCCCTTCGGTAACAATGTATCTGGTAGAGATGATTCTAGCTGCAGATTCCTTCACGTAGAATTATCCCCAGGCGTGAGACTGGATCCGGAAACTTTTTGCCACAGCATCCCTGCGCGGCAGGGGTGGGGTGACATCACGCGTTTCCGCCCAGGCGTCGTCTGCGTATTTGACGTCAGCGAGGTCAGATAAGACTCGCCCCGGCACGCCAACGTCAGTTTTCTTCGGAGAACTTTTCCACACCACAACGAGGAACCACCAGATAAAAAACGGTGGGAGCATGGAAACAGAGTGCGAAGAGCAGAAAAATTGGAAAGGAACGGCGACTAACAACACCACCAGGGTAGTGCCAACACAGCAGACCCCAAGGGCAGGAAAAGAAGAAAGACGAAGAAGAACAAGCAGAAACCTGCGCAGCCACCCTGCCCGCACATAGACAACCTCACATCCCTGTGCCCCGAAGGGAAGAACAGGCATAAAAGTCATGGCTCACGTAGGAAGCCCACCTCCTCATCCTGAGCAAGGAATGGGACCAGTCCCAAGACAGACAGGGACAACAAACCACCAAGCCACCCCAACTTAGAGGGCAACCACCCACAAGGACAAGGGAAAGACATGGCCAGAGGACCCTCAAACCAGAGGATAGCAATGGAAGGAAGGGAGGGGAGGGAGGACAAAGATAGAAGCAATCCCCCCCAAACCTGGAGTAGTCAAAGCAGCAGGGCACCGGCGCACCAAAACCTCATCCTCCAAAGAACCAAGGGAGGAATGATCCGCCCCCAGACGGAGCCACCCGTCAAGAACAAGGAATGCACCCACAGGAGACACAGCTCCCCACCGGGAGGCGAGTACCGAAGACCAACCCAAGGGTCCTCGCAGAATAGGGGAGGAAGGGTGGGCCGTGAAGGAATCTGCTGCTAGAATCGTCTCTACCAGATACATCATTACTGAAGGTAAGTAACTCGTACATCTGATAGAGACTACTAGCCGCAGATTCCTTCACGTAGAATAGATACCCTAGCAATACCCCCTGGGAAGGAGGGTCTGCGATAAGGACCCCACCAGCTAAAGCAGAACAGAGGGCCCCACAGGGGACCAGATCTGTGGACCAGGTAGAATCGTGCCCCTGCCAAGCCAAGGGAACCCCCACAAGCAGAACCCCACCGACCCCAAGGGGACGTAGGAGGGAAAGAAGGCTGAAGAGGCTTGTACGCTCACAGCAGAGGAACCAAGGGCAAGGACAGAGAGGCCGAAGCACCCCACTCCCCCACAAGGCAACATAGCTTCCGCCGAATGCCAAGACAGGAAGACGGAAGACGGAAGAAGAAGAAGCCTAGAGGGCCCAAGAAAACCAAGGAGAAGAAGGCGAGCCCATTCCAGATGGAGAGCAGCCTGCTAGCCAGAACAATGCCGGCAGTCAAGGTCAGAAGCAAGAAGAACAGCCCGAGGCACCAGGAAGACCAAGTAGGCAACGCCCAGCAAGGGAGAACACAGGGACATCCCAGACCGCAGAACGGGAGCAGGGAGAGAAGGAGAGGCCCGGGCCACCACCACGGATGGCTGCGCACACGACCTCAGGAAGCAAAAGCAACCTACGTAAACACCATGGAGAACAGGTACCCGAAGGTGACCAGAACCCTCCAGCAGAGCGCAAGCCATATGACAGCTACCATAACCCCACATAGGGCACGTGAAGTTCAAATATATGGGAACCCTCTTTAGAAGAACTTCCGCAGCAGAGGAAGAAACAAAAGAACCACGGGAAAAAAAAAAGCACCCCCGCTACAGGCTTCACAGCAGCCCAAGCAAAGCAGAAGGCCCAATCTCAGGGCCAAGTCTGCGCAACAACTCCTGCAGAACTCAAACACAACAACAAAGGGGCCGTCCAGCAGCCAACAATGCCAAAGTCCCAAGGAAGGATGTAAACGGCCATCCAATGCATGGTGCCGAAAATCCACCTGAGCAGACTCCCGGGACGCTGCAGACCCCAGAGACTCAGCCGAGTCCCACAAACAGGAGGAGGCCCTAGCCAGCACACACAAGGTGTTAAGGGCCCGCAGGGACGCGCTGGTCGAGGCGAAAATGTTGCATCCCCAAGTGTCCAGCCAGCGGGCCTCTTTGGACGGCCAACAGGGGCAGCAGGGAGGGAAAAGCAGTCTGCAGAAGGGGACTGGCGGCTGAGGGGTGAATGGACAGGCACGCCGGGTCACGCGGCGTCGGAAGGTGCCGATGCAGAAGATGTGGAGGCACTGGATACCCGGAGGCAGGACGCCTCCAAGCCCCCGTCAAGGCAGAAAGGAGCGAACCTCCAAAGGGAAGCAAGATTTCCCTCCCACCCGAGCCCTGGTGGAGGACCTCCAACAGATGGTCCGCCGGAAAGTGAGCCACCGGGTCACCCATGCGCAGGATGCCCACAGCCGTGGACACCACGTGAGCGAAGGCCGCACCCACATCCGTAGGGCCCCGTGGTGGAGAAAGCAGCTCCTCTGTGGGCGACGGCTGCAAACTAAGGCGGCCGTCCCCGAGGCCAAGCGGGGCGGGCAACGGCCAGACCTGGAAGTCAGGAGGAGCCGAAGAATGAGGGACCTGCCACTCTTCTGACGAACACCCCTGTCTCAGGAAGGATGGGGAGCCACCCTTCGACGCCGGTGAAAAGGACACCACGCGGCGACCAGTCTCTGGGGTGGACGATACCAATATGCAGCCTGCCTCTAGAGAAGAAGGGGCATCCAAAGATCCCTGCGCGGAGCCGTAGAGCCCGCTGCTTGAGGCAGGCCACTGGCGCCATCAGGCATCGCCGGGCAAGGGACCTCCAAGTCACCCCGCACCGGAGACCGGAGCGGGGACCGGAGTAGAGCTGGAGCCAGAGTGGCGCCGGGATTGCGCCGGCCCAACCCCCGCCGAGGCAACCACCTGCGTGGGCGAAGGGGATGGGCCCAGGGAGGGGCCCGAAGCCCTCTGCCGGCCGCGGCCCAGAAGGAGGTGAAGGTCGCCCCACCAATCCTTGTGGCGGTGCCAGGGATGATGCAACCTCCGACTCGCCCTCCAACGAGGTAGCCACCTGTGAGGAGGTACGAGAGGGGCCCGGAGAGGGACGAGGGGTCCGCCTTCGACCTGGAGCAGGACGAGAAGAGTCCACCGACCCCTGTGGCTCCGCACTGTGCAGCTGCTGCCGGCACCGTAGCGGCGTCACCTTGGCCTTAGACAGGATCACCCTGCCAAGGGACCGAGAGGGGCTCGGGATGTGACCTGAGTGCCGGTGACCTCCTACGACATCACAGGACCCCCGCGGGGGTTTGCGGCAAGGTAGAGACACCGTGGCCTGAAGGAGGTGCCCCAGAGGAGCCACACCCCAACAGCACCACATCCTCTAAGCCTGGATCCGACACAGTCGGCGCCGGGACCGGAGCCACCAGCGGCGCCGCGGAGGGCCCTGCGCAAGGCGAGGAATCCGTCGACACCCCAGGAGGGGAAGGAGGAGGAGACGCCTGCGAGGCCTGCAAAGCTGCCGCGTAAGTCTCCATCTGGACTCTCGATGCCCCAACACCGGGAAACGGTGGATAGGACGAAATGCGGGGCCGCATCACCCGCGGAGAGTCCACGCCCCCGGTAGGCCGGAAACCAGCCCCCGGGTGAGGAACTGCGACACTTACCCACCGGGAAGCGACACTCACATGACATCGTAGAAAGGCGAGGACGACGACCATGGCCGGACCTGAAGCCATCTGCCGAAGCAGACCGAGGGGAGAACGTCAACCTGGAGAGACACGCCAAAAGAAGTTTCGTTCGGCGCTCCTGCTTCAACTTTTGGCACGCTGCGCAATCCGAGCAGCCGTGATCCTCCCCCAAACACCACATGCAAAGGAGGTGAGGGTCCATTGCCGACATAAGACGCCCACAAAACGTGCAAGTATTAAAGCCCGAAGGCATTCGCACACTGTTTCTACCAAAAAAGAATGGAGAAAGAGGGCCTTAAACAGGCCCGCAGCAAGGAACGGATCCACGTTGCACGCAGAAAAGGAAAAAACTGACGTGGGCGTGCCAGGGCGGGTCTAATGTGACCTCGCTGATGTCACGTACGCGGACGACGCCTGGGCAGAGTTGAGTGATGTCGTCCCGCCCCCGGCACGCAGGGATGCTGTGGCAAAAAGTTTCCGGATCCAGTCTCACGCCAGGGGATAATTCTACGTGAAGGAATCTGCGGCTAGTAGTCTCTATCAGATTTGTATTTACTAAACCACACAACACCATGCAAAGTGGGTTTAGATGGCTTAGTAAATGCCAAAAATAATTTTGCATTGCGGCTGTGCCATAAAAGTGACACAACACCAATGCAAAATCATAGTAAATCTGGGATCATATGTGCTGCACACAGAACACTCCACATTAACATATTCTCGCCACTCACAAAATCTTTTATGATGACAATGACATCACTCTTCGTGTTTTGAATTGTTCTATTTACCCACTACATGTTGTGACCAATAATCTCCACCCAGATGATAATGTATCTTTATTTAAGGACGTCAAAGCATCCTAGCCTCTCTCTCAAGCACATCTCACTTTTCTTGTATCATTGTTTCAAACCTAAAAATCAACTAAACTATAGCTAAGCAATGTGTTCTTTGCTCAACTCCTCTCTGACCACCCAGTCATCAATACTATTTGTTCTGTAATCACAAATAAACAAATCCAGCACAGTGGCTTTGAGATGACTCATATTCATACTCCCCAACATCAATGGTTCACCCTCCCATCATGTCCGATACGTGTTTGCAAACATTGAGCTTCTTCCCAAGTGGCCACTTAACCCCTATTACTAAAGTAAAGTATCCTTTATCTAATTGTACCTCAATCTAATCTAGCCCCACTGTTCACTTACATTTTACATGACTCATTTAATGACACTCTGAAGATAGATTTGAATTATCATTCCATGCCACACAAAACTCTTTGTAAGAGTATCTGATTCTGAATCCTGGATGCGCTCACCTATTTGCAACTTATGCCACAAGAAAATGAATTATTCACTAGGGGAATAGTAGTCTTATGCAAGTAATTATTTCACTAATCTGTGAAAATAGCATCAAAACATCTGCCAATGCAAGACAATAGTCGCGATTGACTGGGACCTAGGATTGATTTGAGACCGACCATAATGGAGCATGGGTTGGATACATCACGTAGATTGGTCCTGCTGAAGCCGTGGAGCTTTTGAGGTTTTCGGTTGGAAAAGTTTCTAAATCCCAACTCAGAAAGGGTCTTTGTTGTCATTTGGAGCTGCTGAGATCTCCCACATCGGACAAACCTGAAATTCAATCTGACTCAGTGGAACTGGTTTTTAAATATTTTTTGCTGCAGGTCTCCTCGAAGCTCTGGGGCAGAAGCTTTCCAAAAGTGTCCAAACTTACTTGAGCGCCCAAAAAGCCACAGGAGTACACATCTAAGACCCCCCCCCCCGAATTTTAGAGTAGGGGGGTCATTTAGAGACTCTCAGGGTATAAGGCAGAGGCCCCCAGCAACATCATCAACATACTGTCCAAGTTCCAGTTGCCACTGGTCAGCTGGAAAAAAGAAATCTTGAGGCTTGTTGTTTCCCAGTCGCCACAAATAAGATCAGCAACCTGACTCTTGAAGTCCATGTCTTTGTCCTGGGTCCAAGGAGCGTCAAGTCCAGTCCTTCATGGCTCCTTTCAGGTGACAGACAGCAGGTCCAATCCTCTTCTGTTCTTCCACAGATCCAGAGCTCATTTAAGGAAGTACCTTGGGTGCCCCATTTAAGCCTGGCACCAGCTAGTGGGTGGGGGTGGCTCCTGGGCACTCCTCATACCCCAACCCATATTTTCAGTAGTTCTTGTTTGTTTTCCAACAAATAGTCCAAAAATGCCATGTGCCAGGGCAATGCCAAGATGGCTGACGTATTCAGACACAATAAACTTGGGCTCTGAAGGTGGAGCAGTGTAGGGCAGTGGACTAAGGTAATTTCCAGTATCCATCCACAACTAACACTAAATCCAGTTTGAAGCAGTCCCTGTACTCACAATAAGCCAGGAGACAAAGGTCCAGCAAGACAAAAACAGGATCTGTCAGCGCTATTAAAGAAATACACAGGATTTGTTTGGCCATCCTGTTTGGTACTTTTCAAGTGTTCCGAAGAGTTACATGTGGCTTAAACAGACCTGTCAGGCAGGATTTGATTTTATGATGCCAACAGGATGGCAAATCACCATCTTTTTGCTGTTCTAAAGGAGCCATCAATGCCCAACCTTTTGTTTAGTTCCTAGGAGGAATTTCACACCTCATTCATACCTCATTCAGACCAAGCACAGGTTGGGAGTTGCTGGTGAGTTCAAGAAAATTTGTCTCTAGGAAAGTCAGGTAGTTGAAAGGTAAGTTTTAAATGTTACTTTCTGTTAATATTTATTAATACTGTGTTTTCTCCATTGAATTGAATTTCATAACTATTAAAAATTGTTGTTTCATTGTTTTTCTAGCTGACCCCATTCCTGAGATACAGTATCAGTATTTGTATCTGTACTCTGATTTTCTACACAGAACAGCTAGGCTGCCATAGTGGAAATAGCTTTAAGGTCCTTGTGACTGTAGGAACATGGTAACAATAATTTTATACATGCTCCACTTTTCCATTTTCAGCACTCTGTGAAGTTTAAGTCATGAAGATAAACTTGAATAAAAGCAAACTTTCAATTGCCTGCTTGAACAAAATTATCTCAATGAGTGAAGACAACATATTTACCCTATTTGTGGATTTGACAATGTGTTCTGTGAGCAGTAAAAACACTGATTGCAAATCAAGGGAATTCAGGACTCTAACTGCATCTTATCAATTAATTTAAACAGTATGAAGTCATCTCCAATCCATACATACAGCTTGCCATTAATAGAATTGTAAGACTTTGGGTTACAGGTTGAGGAGGGCAAAACCCTATTCAAGCAGCAACCACAATCCTTGTCAGAGTAAGGCACCTTCAAACCACAAATTAACCTGTGCTTGACCCTCTGGTAGCTTGTCACAGAGCAGTCAAGTTTAACTTAGAGGCAGTGAATGTTAATAAATAAATCAAGACCAAAACAACAAAAATCCAATCAGTAAATATGCAATTTTAAACATTTCAGTAAGAATACCACCAAAAAGCACAAAGCACCATTTGTGGATATCTGGTTGCACTAGACTGGGTCAAAGTCACAAGTTCAGGCCAAAACCGAAGGAGCGCGGATCAGCTCCAGAGACCCAGTAAGGTCAACTAAACAAAAGTACCTTAAATCCTGGTTGCAGAGCGTTGCAAGATCCCATGCTGAGGATGCATTGTGCAGCAGAGGCTATGTGTCAGTTCTGAGGGGCTGTGATGCGAGGTCCTCGATCATCACTGAGGACCCTGTTGATGAGGGCTTGCAATGCGAACTCCAGTGTCGAGGATGCATTGCGCAGCTGAGGTGACGCTCCGGTTCCAAGGAGCTGCAAGGCTGTGATGCAAGAACCTGCATTGTCATTGAGGCTGCAGTCGACAAATAAAATTGCGATCCGAGGCACTGTGCTGGGGAGGCATCATGAAGGGTGGTTCTGAAGTAGGCTGCGAGGTTGCTGCAGCATCCTTATGCTGGGAGAATTCTCGCAACGGAGGCGATGCATTGGTTCTGTTTGGGGTTGTGCTGCGCCGCACAGGAGATGCATTGGTTCTGTTGGATCCAAAAATGGGCTCACAGAGCACCTTGTGGCCCACTTCAAAGGATCCAGGACTGGGGTTGCACCACTTGAACTCACTTGGGGCAGAGTCCAGGTGCTCTGTTCAAGGTGGCTGGAGCCTTTTGTCACAGAGGTTCTAGTCAGGAGGACAGCCAACTAGACCTTGGAGTCACTCTGGGGTCCTGGGATTAATAGATATTGGTCCAGTCCCTTTCACCCAGGCAAGAGACACCAGGTAGCATGGCAGCAGAGCAGCAGTCCTTCAGAACAGCAGTCTAGCAGAGTGGCAGTCCTTTCAGCAGCACATCAGTCCTTCTTGTTGGCATAGTTTCCACAGGTACAGAAGTGTGCTGAAGAGTTGGTGTCTGAGGTCCAATATTTATTCCTGGGCCTTCCTTTGGAATGGGAGAAGCCCCTAGAGGTTTCTTTTTGACATGCACAGGTCTCCTGCCTTGCCTGCCCCTGCTCCAAACTATCTGCAGGAGTTTGCAGTCCTTTGTGTGGAGGCAGGACCTAGCTTATTCAAGTGTAAGTAGGGCTGTGCCAAGATCCGTTCTCCCACCCTGCCAGAGATGGCTCATCCAGTCCCATCTAAGCTCTCTATTGTGTGTGGCTGTCTAGGAGGAATACAAAAAGTCCAACTGTCAGCTCTACCCAGTCATATGACCCAGAGACAAGCTGCAGGCACTGAATGGCTAAGGAAGGGAAAAATGCCAACTTTCAAAAGGTTCCATTTTGAAAATTGTAATTTAAAATCTGGCTTTACCATGAGAGGATTTTTCATTACAATTTCAAAGACACCAAACATGAACTGATTACCTGTTCACATTTTGAAATTAGCTCTTACCAAGTGTATTAAGGTGACTTAAATGTTATCCTATGGGAGAGGCAGGTCTTGCAGTAGCAAAAACAAATTTAAGAGTTTTTCATTACCAGGTCATGTAAAACTTAAAAGTACATGTCCCACTTTTTAAATACACTGCACCCTGCCCTCTGGGCTTTCCACGGCCTGCCCTAGGGGTGACTTATATGTATTAAAAAGGAAGGTTTGGGCCTGGCAAAAGGTTTATTTAGCAAGGTTAAAATGGCAGTTTGACTGCACTAACAGGCTGCAATGGCAGGCCCGAGACATGCTTTATAGGGCTACTGAGGTGGTGGCACCATCAGTGATGCATGCCTTATGTGTAGAATTTAACTTAAAGGCCATGTGTACATGTAGTAACATTTACTCAGTACTTAGAAGTAAATTAAATGTACCAGTTGGGGTGTAAGTAGATCTACCATGTTTTAAAGAGAGAGCATAAGCACTTTAGAACTAGTTATCAGTGCTAAAGTGTACAGAGTTCTAAAGCCAGCAAAAACGAAGTCAGCAAAGCAGGAGGAGGGAAGGCAAAAAAGTTAGGGGAGAACCATGCCAAGGACGCCAGGTCTAACAAGCATGCATTCCAAATGCGCACCACTGTGGAGCGATGGGCATATATCTGACAGAAAAAAACATACAGGTATGGGGTGTATTAATCCCTCCCAATGTAATTTTGAATTGATTTCAAATTACTGGATATGGTATCATGAGATAAAGCATCTTATACAAAACAGAATTGCCGAGAAGCAAAAGTTGTGCCAATCACACCAGTAGCGTAGAATGCCATAAGCAATGCTGCACGCAAATAAAATGGGTCCCACAACTAAGGATTAGAAAGCTGCAGATACCATTAGCATTCAGCCTCCGACCACTGAGCCCCTGTGCCGCTGCACATGGTGCCCCACTGGAAGCGACACCATGGATCACACATGCAACCACAATCCGCATGCATTCTTGCATGTCCGGCTGAGCTGGCTACTTGGTATAAACAAAGAAAGCAAATGGCAATAGACTTTTCTACAGGTAATTACTCTGCACAGTGCACTATGTAATATACTATGGGCCTCATTTATGCAAACTGTTGCATCGCAGCGTGAAAACAGCAATGCAACAATTTTCAGTGCGATCTCCTTGCTACATGATGGGTGCGCCCTATTCAACGTATGGCGCTCAATGTCACAAGGAGGTCAGATACCTCAGTATTACTGACATATTTAGAGGCGCAAAAGTGATGCATTGCTGGGGTGTGCTTGAAAACAGAGGCAACTCTAGCAATGTGTCTTTTCACATGGGGCTTGAGCTTCGGTCAGTCTTATGCCTGCTGTGTGGCAGGTGTAAGGTTTGGATGGAGTGGCGTCCTAGAAGTGGCGCATTGAAATCTGAAAGATTTCACTGCACCACTTTATATGTGGCATTTTGCGGGGGAACGCCCTCCCTGCATACATTATACCTGACGCAGGTATAATGTTGCACAGGGCTTTAAAAAGTGACTCATCTGCTTAGATGCATCACTTTGTAAATAGGGCGCAATGTGGCGCATTTTTTACGCCACCGGTGAGTCACAAAAAGTGACGCAACAGCAGCGTAAAAGTGTCACAAGGCCTCATAAATAAGGCCCTGATTGTGTTGGGTTTTTCACGCTGTTTCTGTTCTGCGTCTCTACCTACCTATATTTCCTTCTGTAATGAGCAGTCGTTCTTTTACATTGCATTCACTTGCTCTATTGTTTTCTTAGGTTAAAAGAGACTGCTGGGTACTTTCGGCTAACTGCAGGATTCACTCAGCTCATATTTTCATCTTTTTTGTTACCTAGTTCCCATTGCGGTCTTGAAATAAATTCTCAAAAGGATTATCGCTGTGCACAGTAAGCCCTGGACCCTCTGCTGTGGCTTCTACAAAGAGTTATATTTAGTGGCAACTGTACCTGCATTTGCTACAGCAATGCTGGGGAGGTGGATTCCGGCCCACTTGAAAGTGGAAGGAGACCACCTACTCGCCAGCGGGCTCCGTGAATCAGCTGCTAGATGGCACCCCCAGGCGCTCGCTACTATCCTCTGCTGAGAATAAAGCTGTGCGTCTGCCAGCGACATTACCTTGTCCATGAGCTGTGATTCTACAAGCACACTCTTCTATTTGTGATGTAAATCGCTGTACATATTCCAGTTTGTTTTGAACAGGGGTGAAGAAGCTTTGCAACTCTTTATCATAAAGGTAAAGGAATCACAACTTTTTCAATTTGGCTTTAAAGTATAAACCCTTAGACATATTTTATCTCCTCACATACTTGTTTACAAATGTAAGTTGGCATCTGCCATGGGGATCCGGAGCTTTGAACTCCGGCACTGCTATCTGCCTCTCAAACACATTCTTTCCATGCTTTCTTCCCTCCTATCCTTCCACTTTCAAAAACATGCTGATACTGTTCAACCTGGCGTGACCCCGTACTGTTAAGAAATATTGATTCATACATACAACCATCCTCATTTAACTATGTGGGATGATTATAATAAAAATGAGTTTAATCATGCAAAGGTTGGCATCTTCTCCAATAACCAAATAACACTTAATAAAGCATGCTACTTTGCATATTATGTAATGACCATCACACTTTTGTACTTGGTCAAGACATTGGGAGTGAACAATGAAGGCAAGTACAGAATAACAAAGAATTGTGATGTATGGTGTTTGACTGGTGCACACAACCGCGCATTTGCTGCCACAGTGGGCAGGCGCAAGCACACTGCACCAAAAACACTGGTTCCAGTGATAAGGGGCCGAAAGCAAAATGTGGCTAGAGTTTAGATAATCTCTGAGCCCCAGAGAAAGAGAAGACCAATTTCGCAGGTTCCATAACCCGGAAAAAAGCAGCCTGCAGCCGGAGATAGCGTTTACAATGCTGGCAATACCAAGCGGGTTCATAACAACGCGGTCGTTACAACGACCACGTTGTTACCACGCGTAGCATTATATCGCAAGTCGTTTCAACAAATTGCGCTAGGTGGCGTGCAACACTAGGGAATGTGTCGGATTTTAAATCCAACACCTTCTCTGCTGTTGCTCTAACTGGAGTAGGAATAGTAATTTATACTATTCCTAAGTCCAGCGCACCACTTGGCGCAAGTCTTTGAAACGACTTGCAATGTAATGCCACGCGTGGTAACAACGTGGTCGTTGTAACGACCGCGTTGTTACATACCGCGTGGTAAAAGCACGCGTTGCAACGTTATACATTCGCCTGCCGAGTGTACATCAGACTATGGGCATGTTAATATGGAGATGGCTGGAGTGGATCCGACTATTGATTGTGTCCATTAAGTCAAAATGGTCCTTTCCTCTTGCCTGGTTATCACCAACTCCAGACAAGACTCCAAGAGAGATATTTATGAGAGCTTGGACCACGTAACATGGTACAATAATATTACAGTGGCCAATAATATTATAAGGCACACCCCAGGTCAATATCTAACTCTGCAGCGTCCCCTCTGCACCAGGCTACAGTTATGGGGCTGCACACAATGTTTTTCTCATACATTCAGCCCCCAAAAGTGCCACGTACCCCTTACCCCAACTGCGTCCCATTGGCCTTATGTTAAAAGGCAGGCGCTGGCAGTAAACACATGGAGTCCATTTATTTACCATGTGATTACCGTGGGTGAGACACAAAGGTGAGATTCACCGACTGTAAAAAGTCCAAAACCAGGTGATAAGAAACCAAAAAATCTGGGCCTAATAAATGGGCAGAACCCAATTGCAACACACTCCGCCACTGCCAGCTGAATCTAAGGAAGAAATAGCCATTGCTCAGGAGTACTTTTACTCAGTGGGTAGTAACAAGTGGCAATGGTTTCTGACCACACACACCATTCTCCAGTTTTCCACTACCACTGACACCTCTCACTTGCCTTTCTATGCTAAGAGCACCCACCTAACTCAACCATGTGGCCACCTCTCCCTCAAGGGAACCCAGATAGCACTAACAACCCAACTGCTTCTAAATCAGATGCCTCCATGACACTAACCAACTAGGTGAACTGAACAGGTCTAGGCCCACCCTTGCTCTGGGTCATGCAATGCTGGAGTCAAAATACTTTTCCTGGCAATAGTCAGTGCCTCAGCTCTCACACCAACACTTCTTACAGGTCTGCAACCTGTCTCATGGGGCACTGGCTGGTCCCCTTCTGCAGCGTACACAACCCAGTACCCTCACTCAATGGGGTCACTACATCCTAAAGATGCAGACATAGACCCCTTTCAGGACCTCTGGCCCACACTAATTACTCTGGGGTTAATGATGCCATCACCACCACTTTTGTTTTACAGAGTTTTATATAGCACGAAGTTGACCCGAATCGGGTATCAGAGCGCTTTAAATGTTTTGCCAATGTGCAACATTCTGTCTATCATCTTGTGTGTTTTGCTGTTCGTCCTATGTGGGAAGGGTATGCCCAGACGTGGGTCCCGTGCTCACTACGCCACTGGAGTCAAGCTATCCTGGCTGAAGAGGGGTGAGACCCTGAAACCGGTCCTAGGATGCTTGATTCCGGTCCAGGGAAGACATGGCTTGGCAGTTCGGGCTGGACTGTTCCCATGAGGCACAGGGTCAAGACTGATTTGCACTTGGCCATGTCTGAATTGGGGTGGGGTGGTGAGCAAAATAACGATGGATTAAACCCAGATCTGTGACTGGGGGTAAATGTTTTGCCAATGTGCAACATTCTGTCCATCATCTTGTGTGTTTTGCTGTTTGCCCTATGTGGGAAGGGTATGCCCAGACATGGGTCCCGTGCTCACTATGCCACTGGAGTCAAGCTATCCTGGCTGAAGAGGGGTGAGACCCCGAAACTGGTCCTAGGATGCTTGATTACAGTCCAGGGAAGACATGGCTTGGCAGTTCGGGCTGGACTGTTCCCATGAGGCACAGGGTCAAGGCTGATTTGCATATGGCCATGTCTGAACTGGGGTGGCATGGTGACCAAAATAACGATGGATTAAACCCATATCTGTGACTGGGGGCGAATGTTTTGCCAATGTGCAACATGCCGTCCATCATCTTGTGTGTTTCGCTTTACATAGCACCAGTTGCATTACATGAGGACACATTTGTTTTTGTTAGGCACGGGGAGATTTATTGATTTGCCCAGAATCACAGGATGTTCAGCGTCATTGCCGCGACTCAAACCCAGTTCCCCAGATTCGAGGTCAACCGCCCTAGCCGTTAGGCCAACTCCTCTCTTGGGAAATCTGTGTCCCCTAAGGGGACCCTGCTCAATCACAGAGTGCCCCTGACAAGAGTCACCCCCAGGGAGTTCCCACACAAGAACTCCTGACCTGTGGTCTCTCTAAAGCCCCACCGGGTCAACAGGAAGCACCGCTGATCACTGTATGGGACATTCCTCACCCAGGACCCTCTTAAGGCCACTTCCTAGCATACATGCTCTCAGCAAGAACACCAATCAGGAACCATACAATCCCTCAGCGAAAGGTTCAAAAGGTCAGCGTGAGGCGCACACTACCCCCTTCACCTCACTCAGCTGAGGGGACGCACCCACCTACTGAGACCTTGCCTGGCGAACCAAGACTGCGGAGGGTTCATAGGGATGCACCTTAAGACTGGTACACCTGAAGCGCACCACGCTGGAGTCTGTCAGGTACAGTCCTCGTCAACTACCCATTTGCCAGGTCAAAGCAACACTCCTGGACAGTAGGGACTAACACTATCTCAAACTGATGCACAGGGCCCCTCAATTAAGATACGCCCCACGTGGCCACTTGGGATGGCCATTGGGGTTGCAACTGCCTTCCGCACACCCTTGACACAGGCATTCTCCCCACCAGTACAACTAAAGTGCATCCACCAGAAAGCATCCGAGGACATTCGTCATCAACTCGTCTGACTGCTCAGAGAAAACCTACCAGGCAGAAGTGACTAACATTATCCCAGACTGATGCACAGGCTCCCTTCACATAAGAAAGGCTCCACCTGGCCACCTGGGACAGCTGCTGTAGCCACACCCGTGTTCCACACACACTCAACACTGACACCTACCCTACCAGTGCACAGAAAGTGCACCCTCCAGAAGTTGCTTATTTTCCAGTTATATATAAATGAAGTAGAAACCATCCTCATTTTCCTCAAAAGTTTGTTCAATGGCATAACTAGAGGTCCTTTTTATAAAGATAGGGAGATGTATATATATATATACATATGTATATATATATATATTTATATATATTCAATGAAAAAACCAAAGGTTTCACACATGTTAAAGTTAGCTGGACATTTCACTCGTAAAAAACCAATGAAATTCCCCCGTTATAGTTAGTTCAGCTAACTATAACTCGCGCGCCCGCAATGCACTGCTGATGACGTCACATATTACATCACTCATGACATGGTCAGTGACATCACTCATGACATCACTGATGACATCTCAAATGACATCACTGATGACATCATCCAGTGAATGTGTGTATTTCTGAAAATTAAATATGTTTTATATATGTATATCTAAAGGTCAATGGAAGAATAAATGGATATATAAGTGTCTAAATGGATGATTTGTTTTTGAAAAATTGATTGTGTAACTGACTGATTAAGTGTTTCATAGTGAATACATGGCTTACTGAGTAATGTTTAAATATGTAAATATCTGTATCAGTCTCTCACTTTGTGTATAAGTGGCTGCATGGGTTGGTGAGTAGCTACATGGGTGTCTATATAGGTTATTAGTTGTTTTTTTGAGTATCAGTCTGAGTGTCTGCATGGTTCGGTGGGGGGTATTACATAGTGCATAGGTGCATGAATGAGTGATTCACTCTTTGTATGTGTTGAAGACAGCATGTGTGCAGGACTGTATGGGTGGATGAGTGTGTGAATGGGTGTGTTAGTGAGTGAATGACTGTCTCAATAGTGTCTTTATGAGTAACTACATGTCTTTTAAACTAGTATATGTGACTATTGGTGTATATAAGTGAGTATATGTGAGAGTGAGAGATTGATAGAGTTCCTGTATGAATAAGTATGTGTTTCTATAAGTGACTGTTTAAAAGACTAAGTATGTGTAAGTTTCCGTAGAAGTAAGTGTGGTGGTGTGTGTATAACTGTATATGCAAATAAATGTATGTTTGATTATTTATTAGCATGAGTGACTTTGTGTGTGAGTAACTCTATGGATGAGTGGCATTGAGTAACAGGATGTATAGGTGTATGAGTACATATGATGAGTGAGTACATGTATGAGTGACTGTATAGGACTGTTGGTGAATGAGTGGATGTGTATGTGGATCTTAGAATTACTGAAGAGGTTGTTGTAACTGGTATTGGAATGTCCATTGTTTTGAAAATTTTAGTCTCTATTTTTGAATGTGTGTATCAAAGGTTATATTAGGGTGAGAGGAGGTCTGCCACTCTATCACAAGGATGATGTCATCGGTGATGTCATCAGTGATGTCATTTGAGATGTCATCAGTGATGTCATGAGTGATGTCACTGACCATGTCATGAGTGATGTAATATGTGACGTCATCAGCAGTGCATTGCGGGCGCGCGAGTTATAGTTAGCTGAACTAACTATAACGGGGGAATTTCATTGGTTTTTTAAGAGTGAAATGTCCAGCTAACTTTAACATGTGTGAAACCTTTGGTTTTTTCATTGAATTTCTAAGGTTTTTTAAATGCTAATTCCTAACTATAACGTGTGTGAAACCCATGGTTTTTTCAGTGAATTTGCAAGGTTTTTTAAATGCTAATTCTTATATTTACCTTTTCTTTTTTTTTTTTTTTTTTTTGCAATGTTTTTTACATATTTTTATTTTAATTTTATATCCTTTTTTAAAGACTATGGTTACATTTTAAAAATTCTACAATATATTTTTTATTTTTACTTTTTTTTTAAACTAAACAGGTAAGATTTAGTAGTATAACATAGTGAATCTTTTTTTCCCTTTTTTTTTTTTTTTTAGTATTTTTTAACGTGCGCGTACGGTAAGCGCACGTCTTGCTTTTAGTACGTTAGATTTCTACGCTGTTTGCGTTCATTTACGCAATTTGCGTAGACATGCGTCACGCGCACGCGGCGCGTAACGCGTACGCTGCACGCGCATGTTACGCGGAAGTGAAGGGGCGTGCCTGTTTTGCGCATGCGCGCGTGCCCGTGTCTTTTTTACGCGCATGCGTACTTTTACCGTAAGCGCTCCGTAGGCGCACCGTAAGCGTAACGTACGCGCACGTTGGGTCATGTGATCAAGAAACAACACTTTTGATTGGTTTTTACTACTTTCAGTTCTAGAACTCTCCTACACCACACCCATTCCTCTCATTTCTGCTTGTGATCCCTTAGGAGAAGGAGCTGAGTTGTCTTTGTGATACGATGGCAGAACAGCAGACCTCTTCTGAGAGTGAGGCTAGCAGCACTACCATGAGGCAGAGAAGGAGGAAACAAAAGAGCTCTTTCATATGGGAGTATTTTTCTTTTCCAGAGGGCAAGAAAAAGGTAAATGCACCTTTAGTGACTTGTAAGCTTTGTGACCGTGTACTTTCAAGAGGGAATCCTAACAAGAAGTATTCCTTCGGGAATCACACTATGTTGAGACACCTTCATGATGTACACGGTAGGACATATGCTCGACATACTGGAGGAAACCCTTCAGTAAGTCAACCAAGCACATCCACAGCAGCTCAGCCTGGTCCATCATCTGCAGAGCCGAGTCCATCTTCGGCAGGTCAGCTGAGCCCTTCATCTGTGGGGGGAGCATCTCCTTTTTTTAGTCCTCTGGAAACTAACCATCAAGGGTTACAATGCGGTGCGCCACTTGTTATGGTCTAATTTGTCATAGGGAGACCAGTGTTGCCCTAGTTAACAATAAAATAGACCAGCACATTTGTCCTACCGACTAATATTCCCATTCTTTCTTTCCTCTGTCCCTGTACGAACACAACGGCTCTTTTAAGAGCCAACCTTACCTTTCAACTTTTTTTTATATATTTTTTTAAACTTTTTTTTGATTTTTTTTTTTACCGTACGCGTACGGTACGCGTAATTTTTTTTTTTTTTTTTTAAAAACACTAAAAATCAATTATTACATTACAAGGTCCTTGAGAGACTACAATGAAAAACTGAAAATGTGATTGTGGAGAAGTGGAAAAAAGGGACCATGAAATTTCTGACTTACCATACCCACTCAAAAAATTATTTATTAATTAAAATATAATTTTAATTGCTATAAAAATGGTTCAAGTTTTCGAAAATTTTCTTTCTCAATCTGAAAAAAAAGAAAAAAGTATTAATATTTAATAAAACATTTTATAATACAGTACACATATTTACATATTTTCCAAAAACAATTTTTTGCCTTTTTTTGCTGTTTTCAGAATATATTGCATTTCACTATAAATCGTGAAAGCAATTGCATTCATCACTTAACAGCGGGCAAAAAAAAAATAACAATCTCAAAGATTGTTTAAAAAAAGCCCAGAATCTCTTTTCAGTTAAACATAACATTATCGAAATGCAAAATGTTATTCATTAAAAATATCATCTAATAACAAAAACTATTTCTAAAAAATACCGTCTGACAATTTTCTTACAGAAGCATAATCTCATCAATAATATATCTCAAATAAATCCACAATACATCTAGTTTCCTTTCTTTTAGGCCAAATGTTAATTTTTGAAATTATTTTTTGATTAAATTTCCAACGATAATCCAATAGAATTCCAAAATTTAAATTGTACAGATGTTACCGATTCTCTCTAAAATTTTGGTTTCCGAAAGATTAATTAGGATTTAATTAAGTCCACAATACAATTGGATACCCTTCCTTTAGGCCAAATGGTAATTTTAAAAATCTTTTTTGATTAAATTTCCAACGGTAATCCAATAAAATACAAAAATTTAAATTGTACAGATGTTACCGATTCTCTCTAAAATGTTCTTTTCCGAAACATTAATTAAGAACTATATAAGTCCACAATACAATTGGTTACCTTTCCTTTAGGCCAAATGATAATTTTAAAAATCTTTAAATTTGAAATTTCCAATGGTAATCCAATAAAATGGTAAAATTGTTTTGTACAGATGTTGCCAATTCTCTCTAAAATTTAGGTTTCAGGAAGATTAGATAGGAATTTGCTAAATCAAACGTCAAACGTTGCTTAAAAACCAAATGACAATCATTACACATTGTCCAGCCTTTTTTACATTTTAGATAAACTGTGTAATGACCAGAAGTTACAGTATGTCCATCATGGAAAATTATTGCAACTGTTACAAAAGTTTTTCCTGAAATTGATAATTGCTGTCCTGTAAACTTCTTTATTAAAGTATCCAATTTTGAACCATCAGCTCTACATTGTTGCATCATTAAAATTACATACTGTCTGTATTCCTTTAAAATTAACGTTGAAAACATGTCAGATTTACACTCACCGCATTCCATGCTATGATTAGCATCTTTAACTAATTTAGCAAAAGTGACTGTTTTACTCTCTGGCAATGTTAAATAAATAAACCTTTCAGAATCAACATTAGAGCCACATGTATTGAAACAGTTTTCACAACTATGTTCCCATTTATAAGAGAGACCAAACATATTTTCAATGGGAACCCCTTCTTCTTCCAGTACCTGAAGAAAATACATCAAGAATTCCTGTGCGTCTTGCTGTACATTTTGAGAAAACTGTGTACATCCTGAACATACATCTAAAAGTTTTCTAATTTCAGTAGCACTTTCTATTTGAGTTTTATCATTACTCAGCTTTTGAAAAAGGAGACTCAACTCAGAACAGAATCTTTTTCTCTGATTTACTATTATCTGCTCTTGCAAACTTTCCAGATAAAATGCAACATTCAGCACTACATTAGCGTAGCAGTTGACACCAGAGCTATTTTCAAAATGACATCCTACAACCTCTTCTTCATTTTCCTTTTTCTTTTTGCTTGCAATTACATCACTCCTCTTTTTTTTCCTCCTCTCTACATCCTCATTACAGATATTCTCATTTCTCCTTTTACGAGAAACTAAACGTTTCTCTAACACAGGATACTGACCTAAATGAGGAGCATAGGTTCTTCTTAATCTATTGTACTCCTTTACACAATTTGCATCAGCACTAACTTTTGAATCATCAAAGTCTATCATGAATAAACCAGATAATGTTTTCACTCGTGACAAAGCTACATAAGCCATACCTTCTTTGAACACAGTTGAACCAATGTTTACAAATGCACAATCTACAGTCAATCCTTGAGACTTGTGAATAGTTACAGCATATGCTAGAGAAAACGGAAACTGTTTCCTTTGTACATATAAGTCTTTCACAAGCATAAAACGAACTGTACAACGACAAATGTCTATAACTTCTTCTATCTGATCAAATTTTATTTTTAAACATTCAATTCCATCTTTTTTCTGATAATTAATAAAACCCACAACTCTTCCCATAGCTCCATTAACTAAACCTTTTTCAACATCCAAATTTCTCCTTAAAAATACTCTACAGTTCATGCAAACATATAGATTTTTTTCTAATCCAGCAGTTTTGGAAATGTTCTTCTCTATTGAATCCAATTTATTTTTCAGTTTGCCTGTTAATGTGATAGTAATTCTTCCATCCTGAATTTTGTCCACTGCTTCCAATTTCCTGATATCTTCCTTTTCCAATTTCAAAAGCTCCTCATTAAATATTGAGCATTCACGTAGAGTTGGCATTAAGCAGATGACACTTTTCTTTTCTGCAATGTTCTTGTATATCTTCTCTGCAACTATTTCTTCCTTTGGAAATAAATTATGTAGCAACCGACTCTGTAATGCTTTTGTGCCAGCTTCAGTGAGTAGTCCAATTCTGATATCTTTTAGAATACTTCCATATTCTTCATCGTTTGCTTGTCTCATATTAGTAGTAAGTTCCTTGTACTCAAAGAAGGACCAAATATTTGCATTACCGATGCTTCCCAATGACTTCTTTGTGTCTTCATGTGTCACAGTATTAAACACTGGTTGTCCTTTAACTGGAGTAAGCTGTAGAAGATCCCCAAAAACTATGACATGTTTTCCACCAAATAACACGTCATAGTCTGTCCTTAGAGTTTGCTGCATTCTTAAATGCACAAAGGCAAGCATTAAGTTTGATACCATGCTCACCTCATCAATAATGAGAACTTGCATCTTCTTCAATACTCTTGAAACTTCCAAGCATGCTTCTCCAGTTAGCTTGTGGTATTGTATTTTGTTCTCATGCTCCACTGGTAACATTAGCAAACGATGTAAGGTGATTCCTTTTATGTTATATGCTGCTAACCCAATTGGAGCAGTAACCACACAAGACAAAGTAGAATCCGTTTTTTGCTGTAGGTAGCTTCTGATGACTTTTATTAGGAAACTTTTTCCAGTTCCAGCTTGTCCGCTTACATACATCCTGATTGGATGAAATGATGTGCATGAGCACTCTTTTTTTTCATGTAGTAATCCGTGATCAATTTTGTTTCTGATTTCTTCATAAATTTGTTGCTGCTCTTCATTCAGTTGTCTTTCCAAATTTGGTAAGTCTATAAATTCTTCTTGAGCTTGATTCATAGCCGTTTCCACTTCATTCATGGCTATTGCAGCTTCATTTTCAACGATTGGTTGTCCTAGGGGATCTTGACTGAGTGTTCCTGAACTTTGGCTGTCTTGAGAACTGTCTCTAGCTACTTCAGCTGCAATTATAGTTTCCTGTTCAATTTCTTCATTTAACATTTCTACATAAGTTGTGAATGTACTGCATTGTATGCTGTCTTTGCAAGCATTAAATGAATCTTCATAGCTTTGAAATTCTCCCAGTAGTTCGTCCTCTGTACGCCATGGTTTAAACAGCTGTAAAAGAGCCAAGTAGTAAAATTCCTTTTTGTCAGTAGTGTCGCAACTCAGCTTCCTGTGATTTATCAAACTTCCTTTTGTTTGCTTCACCAAACACCCTTCCTCACCAATGACTTTATATTTTCCATTTTTGATGTCTTCTGCGGCTTTCCGTGAATAAATGTAGTTCTGCAGCACTTCATAGAGACACATGTTCTCCAGATGATGACTTCTCTTGGGATAATATGTGTCCAACATGTTTGATTTCAAAATATCTGTACTTTCTGGGTCATTCTCGGCCAAATATTCAATTTCTCCAACAGATTTCAGTACCCGATTTCTCATTGCTGCAAGGCCTAAACTTGCCCAAATTATTCTTCTTGATTTCGAGTAGAGACTTGCAGAAGATAACCTATCTGAACATTCGTAGGATCCAATTTCTCGATGCGATAACATCTTTAAACTGAAACTGTACAGCTTCTTACTGACAGTCTTCTCGTGAGAAATCTCTTCCCACATTTCCTTCAATTCAGTTTTTTCTGATTTAGTAATGTAAGACGTTACATATCGAGCAACAGCAATGGAATTGTCAGCTACATACTGTATATCCATGTTAGCATTCCACATGGATAAAATGACTGGGTTGTAGTCATTTATATTTTTTGATTCTTCTTTTCTTTTAAGGTTGTAGGTATTCTTAGGTGATTTTCTTGTAATAGTATGTCTCACAGATGACATAAAACTGTTTACTCTTCCATTTGTAAGAACAGGTCTAGGAAATCCAAATCGACATTTAGTGTAGTATTTATCTTTGCTCTTGTATTTCCGTCGACAGTATTTTCCACACCGATGACTTTGGAAACGTAAAACTTGCTCCTTTAACTTTTTCTCTTCTGTGCTTTTTGGTATAGCACATGTTGCATATTCTTCAATGAAAGATAACACTGCTTCATCAGTATCTGTTCCAAACTTTGGGGCATCCTTGATCCACAACAGCATATGAATATGAGGAGCACCTCTTGCCTGGTACTCTTTTCTCCAAAAGAAATCCTCTACTTCTCCAAGAGGTGGATTTTTTTTATTGCAGATGAAGGACTTCATAGCCTCAAATCTATGATTGAAATATCTGCAAACATTAACCGGATCCAATGAGCACAGTTCTCCAGCTGTCTTGTATTCGATGTTTTTAATGTTTGAATTTGCCTCTCGTAGAAAATCCAGTAAATCATCCCAAGCGTACTCAGCACAACTTAGAGTAAGGAACCATGTTGGTGTTCCTAAATTTCGTAACATGCATTTTAATTCACCATGGCGTCGGTACCAATATTCATTTGTCCCACGCTGACAAGCCATCAGATTGATCAGTTGTGTTTCCAAATGATCATCTCGGTGCTGCACTTTCTCCATAAAATCCTTAGCAGACACATTTTGTAAATGTACTCCACTTTTTAAAATGTGATTTACTGCATATGATAATGCAGACAAGTCGCTTTCAAATAAAAGATGGAATAAATAAGGAATACTTTGTCGAAATCTTGGATCTTCTGCATATAGTCTTGTAGTCCGATACTCAGAAGCTGGAATCTGTTCTGGACGTTCATCGTATCGTCCTCCTTTTCCTGTAGGAAACAGCTGGGGAAAACATCGAGCTTCCAAGCTCTCCTCCTATACACTCACAGGAGTTCCTTTTGCTTTCTTCATCTGAAACAGATCAATATTGTCTCCCATAACTTCTTTTGAATGAAGAGGATGCATGCTAAAATGTTCATAAACTTCTTCTTCCTTTGACTTGTCCACTTTTTCAATTTGTCCAGTTGGTGTTTCTGTGTCTTCTTGTAAATCTTCTTCTTCTTCTTCTATATAAATTGATTCATACCATTTGTTATTCCTTTTCAAATACAAATTTGCTCTTTGTACTTTCCGTACGTCTACCAGCTCCTGCCAAATCTTCTTATTCTTTGTAGGTACACCATTAACCAGAATAACTAATGGTTCAGTTTCCAAAGTATCTGCATTAATAGTTTCCATATTTTTTTTCAAATCCAAGGGCAAATACACGACTCTTCCTTTTAAACCTCTTACTAAATCTGAAGGAGGTAATTTACCAGTTTTTGGCTCCATACGCACTATGGTCTGGAACGGATGAACACATTGAATAAGTATAGACTCATATGTATTTAATTCAGAAAGTTCGGCAGGAATAGCATCCAATTCTAAATTATTATGTACAGCTCTGGTCGGCATTCTATTTTCTTCTAATTTGTTGTAACAGTATTTACAAATACGCTGATCTTCACCCAATTCAAAACAATTTTCAAGAAATATATATGTGGCAAAATCCTTCCACTTATAATTATCTTCATTTTCACTTTTTCTGTAGAGATCAACATACCTGGTTTGTTTTCTATAATGAGTTTTGCGGCAACAAATACAAGTAATATTTGGTCTTTCATTAGAGATTATTGCAAATTTTGTTATGTGATCATTAAATGTCTTACTTACAGAGGGTTCTACATTCTCTTCCACTTCTTCCTCATTTACTGTGTCCTTTTCTGCACTGTCTTGTTCAGGACCAAAGTAACAAAACTGAATTTCATCAATAACCTTCTCTACATCTGATACCGATCCACGGAACAGAGCCCTATTCAATTCATCTAACTTTATTGCTGGACTTTTAGCAAAATACAACCGTCTCACAAACTTTCTCATTTCAGTATGATGAACAGCCAGCATCCTAAAATGATGAAAAACACTTTTACACACTTTTCTAGATAGACAAGCCAGAGAATGACCCTGCAAACCAGTATTCTCTCTCACTCTGCATGTATCTAGACTTTGAAGCACCTTAATCTTCTGTTTTACACTTTTTTTACTATATTCTCTTAGAAACTCACGAAATTTATCAATAGATTCCTGACGCACAGTGCAAATACTACTACAATTCCAAGTGTAGACTGGGGCTTTAGGACGTCTCCCCATAGCCTCATCCGCCATCACTTGTACCTCATCTCTTGGAACCATTTTCTCCTTCTCCATTATACAACCATTTTTCACTTCGTAAGCACGACCTCTGGTGTCAACTGCATGCAGCAAACTATTACTTTGAAAATAACTCTCTTCATTAAAAAAAGGTTCACTACTTGAACTTTGCATCCATTCTCCTTAAAACACTTTACAAAAGTTTGTTCTTTTCACTTCTCTTTTCCTTTTGGTTTGTGATTTCAGTACATTAACCATTTTATCTAATGTACGCATCCTATTCAAAATAAAAATGAATAGTTTCCTTTTTAATTCTAATGCCTTAGCTGCAATGGCTTCAATTTCTTTTTTTCTCTTATAAAATTTAGCCTTTTGCTTATATTTCTTCACATCCTTTATCAAATTGGACATAACTCTTCTCTGAAACATTTTTCTACGTATCTCTTTAAACGCTGTTTTTCTGTTTAAATTAATCTTTATTGTTTCTGAAGGTATATTTGCATTAACTAAATGCTCAATTTTTTCCTGTTCTTTTCTATTTAAAACATTCTTTCCAGTACAGACATTTTGTACATTTTTCCTTTTTTTGAAGATGTTCTTTAAAAAATCTTTTGTCTGCTTACCAGAAGACTTTCTCTTTTTCCCAACATGAGCATCTCCAGCTAACTTAGGTCCTCCAGTTGTCTTCAAATATAGTTTTTTTTTGTGGTTTTTCCTTAGTCTGGATTTTGTAGGCATCTTAAATTTTGTTCACTGCTCTTCAGCAATATCTGAAAAGAACTAAAAAAAAAATTCTTTATTTTATTTAAATATATTACTACATTTTTTATGATCTTTTCAAATCTTAAAATACTAAGTACCCCTTTCCTACAAGTGAAAATCACAATAACACCTTCACAAATTAAATATCTAAAAACAATTCCTGTGTGCACACAGAGTCATGGTTTGAAATTAGGCAAAAAATCTGACACATTTCTAATCCACTTTTCAGATTCTCAAAAAAGCATATGTCCAAACACCTTTTTGAGACCAGCAACATGTGTAACCTGGGTGACTGACTACACTCCAGCAAGGGCAACCAGCCTTAGTAATGCTGAATGTATTTGCATTACTAACTGCAACCTCAAACCCCACTCGGTTGTGAATACTGTGCATGATTCCACAGGATAAGCAGCTGGCTGTGTGCTAAGAGTCTGCTTCTGCATAAAAAAATAGTTCCCCCTTTCCTACTTATGCAACTGTAAAATTACCAGAGCAATACGCAATAAATCTCTGCCTGTAATTCCTCTTTGCACACAGAGTCATGTTTTCATATTAGTCAGAAAACGAAATTTCTTTGCCAATTTGAAAGCACACTTACTACTCTTTTTTTTGCCAATTGATAAGTACTTTTACAGTCTGACACATTTCTAATCCACTTTTCAGATTCTTAAAAAAGCACATGTCCAAACAGCTTTTTGAGACCACCAACATGTGTAATCTGGGTGACTGACTACACTCCAGCAAGGGCAACCAGCCTTAGTGATCCTGAATGTATTTGCATTACTGACTGCAACCTCAAACCCCACTCTGTTGTGAATACTGTGCATGATTCCACAGGATAAGCAGCTGGCTGTGTGCTAAGAGTCTGCTTCTGCACAAAAAAATAGCTCCCCCTTTCCTACTAATGCAACTGTAAAATTACCAGAGCAATACGCAATAAATCTCTGCCTGTAATTCCTCTTTGCACACAGAGTCATGTTTTCATATTAGTCAGAAAACGAAATTTCTTTGCCAATTTGAAAGCACACTTACTACTCTTTTTTTTGGCAAGTGATAAGTACTTTTACAATCTGACACATTTCTAATCCACTTTTCAGATTCTCAAAAAAGCACATGTCCAAACAGCTTTTTGAGACCAGCAACATGTGTAACCTGGGTGACTGACTACACTCCAGCAAGGGCAACCAGCCTTAGTGATGATGAATGTATTTGCATTACTGACTGCAACCTCAAACCCCACTCGGTTGTGAATACTGTGCATGATTCCACAGGATAAGCAGCTGGCTGTGTGCTAAGAGTCTGCTTCTGCATAAAAAAAATAGCTCCCCCTTTCCATCTAATGCAACTGTAAAATTACCAGAGCAATACGCAATAAATCTCTGCCTGTAATTCCTCTTTGCACACAGAGTCATGTTTTCATATTAGTCAGAAAACGAAATTTCTTTGCCAATTTGAAAGCACACTTACTACTCTTTTTTTTGGCAAGTGATAAGTACTTTTACAGTCTGACACTTTTTCAATCCACTTTTCATATTCTTAAAAAAGCACATGTCCAAACAGCTTTTTCAGACCAGAAACATGTGTAACCTGGGTGACTGACTACACTCTAGCAAGGGCAACCAGCCTTAGTGATGCTGAATGTATTTGCATTACTGACTGCAACCTCAAACCCCACTCGGTTGTGAATACTGTGCATGATTCCACAGGATAAGCAGCTGGCTGTGTGCTAAGAGTCTGCTTCTGCATAAAAAAATAGCTCCCCCTTTCCATCTAATGCAAATGTAAAATCACCAGAGCAATACCAAACAGCTTTCTGAGACCAGCAACATGTGTAACCTGGGTGACTGACTACACTCCAGCAAGGGCAACCAGCCTTAGTGATGCTGAATGTATTTGCATTACTGACTGGAACCTCAAACCCTAAAAGTATTCCTTATTTATACCAGTACACCTTAATTTATGGTGAAAACATAGTCCATATTATTTTACATGTTCCTTACATTTAAATTTCTCCCAAAACACAAAATGATAAACACAACTTCAACAAAAGGAATTCCAATGCTATTATTCATTTCTTAATTTACCATATACATCCCCTCTCAAATTCTTAACTCACCTTTAAAATTAGTTAGTTGTGAAAGAAATGTGGCACTCAAACAGCAGATTATCAGAGCCAGGATCTCTGTTCTGTACACCTCTCTCCTCTCAGCAGAACCAGATAATGGCAAAGTTTCCCTCGCTTTTTCCACACATATACATGTTAGGTTCAAATCTCAGTGCTTCCCCCTTTTTTTCAAATGTAATCACACATTTCTATTGGTTGAAAACCAACCCTTTTCAAAAAGTACCCTTCCCCCAACTTGACTTCAGCCTAGTACCCTTCCCCCAACTTGACTTCTGCCTGCTACCATAGCAACAGCTCATGGAACACTGCTGTCTACAGTCAGGTCAGAAGTTCACCACACAATGTTTCATTTTCAATGAGCAAGAGTGCTTGACTTTTCTAACCTAACAGCAAATCCATACTAATGTTCTTTGGTAACACATTTTTCTGTACCAATACAAATCATGCTTCTATAAATTGACACACAGCCTAGTTTTTAGTGTAGAATGGTATGAAACAGCCAATGAGTTCATTTTATTTTAAAAAAATATGTATGCCTCCATTTCCAAACTGTCTTTCATTTCATTTTCCCATTCTACTGAAATACACCTCCTGAGTGCATCCAGATCTCCTTGGAAGATGTTCACAGTGTGGATTGTAGGGCACAGCTATGTTTTCTGGAGTGAAAAGTTTGCAGAGAAAACAGGTATGGTGAGAGACCTTGCTTTGCCAAATGTAGACATTAAATGGATTGGTCAGAGAGGGTTAAAGTGGCACCAATTAATGCCATTGGTGAAATCCTTCATGCAAATCCAACACCCTGACCTCATAATAGTGCACTGTGGTGGCAATGACCTAGGCACTTTGACTGGGGTAGGTCTGGAAATGCTTATGAAGGAGACCTTTGCACAACTGTTTTCACTTTTCCCTAAAACTGCCTTTGTGTTTTCTAACATATGCCAAAGGCAAAAATGGAACTGGTCCAATCATTTTTGTCCACAGATTGACAAAGCAAGAAAGCACGTCAACAAATCTGTTTCTGCTTTCCTCCGTGACTATGGTATGGGTTCCATTTACCACAACAACTTGCGTTACGACATGCAAGACATTTATAGAGGAGATGGTGTACACTTCACTGATGAAGGGAACAGAGTCTTCCTCTTGAACCTTAGACTCTGCATCGGTACTTACTTGTAGGTACCACAAAAAAATCACTTAATAAACACAACGGCTCTTTTTAGAGCCCCCTAATATCTAAACACTTAAATCTGCATTTCATTTCATTTTTTTTTTACCATACGCGTACGGTGAGCTTACCGTACGCGTACCCTGCGATTTTTTTAAAAATTAATAAATGTTTTTTTTGTACTTTTCTGTCCTTCTTTGACCCCCTTTCAAATGTTAGGGGGTCTGTAACTCTCTTCCTTGCCCCCTTTTCAAGTTATCACCCTTTTTTTTCTGAGTGAAACACACAAAATGGCGGCCGCCGCTTCCTGGTTTCGACCGATTCGAATGTTTACTAAGATCTAACAGCCAATCAGAATCGCGCTCGCGCACGTCACCGTACGCGTACGGTAAGCGCACCGTAAGCGCACCGTAAGCTGGCTCAGATATATATATTGATTTAAAGGCTATTTTCTCCGAATCTACTGAACAGATTTACACCAAACCTACAAAAGGCACTTCCTTGACCTGTAGACTACCTCTCTGCCAAATTTCAAGGAACTCTATTCAGCCGTTCGGGCTGTAGCTGTGTCTGAAGGTCCTATGGAAAAATGCATGGGAAAAACGCGTTTTGGGACCCCCCTTTTATCTCAGCCCCCGCTTGACGAATCCCCCCCGAGACTTTCAGGGTAGGAGCGTAGCGCCCCATTAGTTTTGAAAATTTCGCGAGGATTTGTCGACCGGCGCCAAAGTTATTCCAAATAGAATGTTGCGGTTTTCCTATGGAAACAGGGTCCTTACTATAACTACCTACTGGCGACCGCCAGTAGGTAATATATATATATATATATATATATATATATATATATATATATTCACTGAAAAAACCATAGGTTTCACACATGTTATAGTTAGCTGGACATTTTACTGATAAAAAACCAATGAAATTCCCCCGTTATAGTTACTGTAGGCAACTATAACTCACGCGACCGTAATCCTCTGCTGATGCTAATACTGTATTTAGACACTTATTTGCCCATGTCTTCTTCCATTAAATTTTAGCTATACATATATTACAAATATTTTTATTTCATAAAGACACATATGTCATCAGCAGAGGATTACGGTCGCGTGAGTTATAGTTGCCTACAGTAACTATAACGGGGGAATTTTATTGGTTTTTTATCAGTAAAATGTCCAGCTAACTATAACATGTGTGAAACCTATGGTTTTTTCAGTGAATTTGCAATGTTTTTAAAATGCTAATTCCTAACTATAACGTGTGTGAAACCTATGGTTTTTTCAGTGAATTTGTACGGTTTTTTAAATGCTAAGTTACTTTACGCCATTTGTGGCATGCGCGCCCACTTAACGCAGTTCGTTCCGTGCGCGCACGGTGCGCTTCGCGCACCGCGTGCCCACGTTACGCTAGATGGGCCATGAAAGCACGATGCGCTTCGCGCACCGTGCGCACATGGAGGACATATGATGAGCATCGTTGTGACAGGTAAAATATATGTTTTGTTTATCTCAAATAAGCCATGCACAAATGGTACCCATCGGGCACCATTTACACACGGGGTAGGGAAAAAGGGGATAATTTTTTATTTTTTTTATTATTTATTACCGTACGCGTACGGTAAGCGTAATCGGCGAAATTTTCGGAAAAATTAAAATTGCCTTTTTTCACTTGGAGGATCGTTGGGGACTCCCTCGACATGGCTAGGTGCTTGGGAGCTGTCTAAACAGCCCCTTTACATGTTTTTGCACTTTGTTTTTCAACCCCCTGTCAGAGTGCGAGAGAGAAAATGGCGGCCGCCGCTTCCTGGTTTCGACCGATTCGAATGTTTACTAAGATCTAACGGCCAATCAGAATCGCGCTCGCGCACGTCACCGTACGCGTACGGTAAGCGCACCGTAAGCGCACCGTAAGCTGGCTCAGATATATATATTGATTTAAAGGCTATTTTCTCAGAATCTACTGAACAGATTTACACCAAACCTACAAAAGGCACTTCCTTGACCTGAGGACTACCTCTCTGCCAAATTTCATTAAATTCTGTTCAGCCGTTCGGGCTGTAGCTCTGTCTAAAGGTCCTATGGAAAAATGCATGGGAAAAACGCGTTTTGGGTCCCCCCTTTTATCTCAGCCCCCGCTTGACGAATCCCCCCGAGACTTTCAGGGTAGGAGCGGAGCTCAACGCCCCACCTATTTTGAAAATTTTGCGAGGATTCGTCGACCGGCGCCAAAGTTATTCAAAATAGAATGTTGCGGATTTCCTATGGAAACGTGGTCCTAACTATAACTATCTACTGGCGACCGCCAGTAGATAATATATATATATATATATATATTACCTACTGGCGGTCGCCAGTAGGTAGTTATAGTTAGGACCTATTTTCCATAGGAAATCTGCAACATTCTATCCCCAATAAGTCTGGCGCCAGTTGACGAATCTTCGCGAAATTTTCCAAACTTTTGGCCAGCTCTGGTCCGCTCCTATCCTGAAAGTTTCAGGGTGATTCATCAACCCGGGGCCAAGAACAAAGGGGGGTCCCAAAACGCGTTTTCCCCATGCAATTTCCCATAGGACCTTTTGACGCAGCTACAGCCCGAACTGCTGAACGGAATTACAACAAATTTGGCAAAAAGGTAGTCCTCAGTTCAGACTCGTGCCTTTTGCTTAAATGGTGTAAATCCGTTCAGTAGTTCCTGAGAAAATTAGAGTTAAAAGTACATAAATATCTATGGCCTCGGAGGATCCGTGCACCCTATGCGCACCCTAAGTGCACCCTCTGCGAACCGTGCGCGCACCCTCCCGATCACGCGCAGAATGCTAATTGGCTGTCAAGTGTCTGTCAACATTGGAAACCAGGAACTGTTGGCAGCCATTTTGTGCCTCGGTAGAGGCGAGGCTGAAGAAGTAAGGGAAATAAGTGTGTGAAAGATGTAAAGGGGGCAGGGCAGAAATACTCTGACCCTTTAGTGTTGCTTAGGGGGTCCCAGAAGGACTCCCTGGGCCACTTTTTTTTTTTCAAACGGCAAAATGCGCGCAGGGTGCGCGGATCCGGCCGTAAAAAAAAAAAAGAAGCGCGGGCTTTTGCGCTTCCTTAATAATTAGCCCCTGGGGTGCCAAATCCCAGGGGCAAAATGCGTAAAAAATTAAAAGGGGGGCCCACGGGGGCTCCCCAGCCCTGGGGACCGCTACCCTCCGGGGCTAGAAAATAAATAGGGTGGGGGGCTTCGTTTATTGCTTTTCCACACGGAGAGCTGCATGTCAGCAGCTCCCCATGTGGAAAAGCAATGCTGGCTCCTGAAGGACGTGGGGAGCCGGCTGGGAACGTGGGGGCGTTGGGGCTCCCACCACGGTCCCCAGCGTGTTTTTATAAGACCCGGGGGATGGGGTCCCTGGGGATAATAAAAATTAGTGATAGGGGCTATTTTCTTTTTTTTACCTTAAAATTAGGAGTCGCGCATCCTATCACGTTGGGTGCACGATTTCTCTTCCGTAGGGTGTGCAGTTCCTAATGCGTTGGATGCGCGACTCCAAAAAAACTTGTAAAAAAAATAATAAATTATTAAAAATATAGTTTAAAAAATATATAAAAAATATATAAAAAATAGTTTTAAAAAATTTACAAATATATTTTTTTTTAAATTCATTAAAAACAAATAATATTTTTTAATTTTGAAAAGTAATAAGTGGAAAACAAAATAAAAAAACTGGTGAAAAGCAATATAATTAAAGGAATAGATACACTGAAAAATAAAGATTTAGAAATCCTATGAAAATCATTAAACATCATAGGTTTAGAGATAAGTTATAGATAGGAATTGGCATTTAAAAAACCTTTGAAATTCACTTAAAAAACCATAGGTTTCAGGTATGTTATTTTTGGGAATTAGCATTTAAAAAACCTTAGAAATTCCCTGAAAAAACCATAGGTTTCAGGGGCGTTATAGTTAGCTGGACATTTCCCTCGTACAAAACCATTGAAATTCCCCTGTTATAGTTAGTTCAGCTAACTATAACTCGCGCCCCCGCAATGCACTGCTGATGACGTCACATATTACATCACTCATGACATGGTCAGTGACATCACTGATGGCATTACTGATGCCATCATTCAGTGTCTGTTTCTGTAAAGTTTAATTTTGTTTCATATATATGCCAAGCTGTATTGGGGAATGAGTGGGTATATAAGTGTCTGTATGGAGGATTTTGTAGGTGCGTGACTCACTGTATAAGTGAGTGAGTAAACGTATCTTACTGAATGCATGGGTTAGTGACTAACCTGTGTGAATGTCTGTATGTGTCTGTCTTGTTGATGTGTAAGCGGATGCATGGTTTTGCGAATAGGTACATGAGTGTCTATATAAGTTATTGATTGGTTGTCTGAGTATCTGTATGGGTGCCTGAGTGTTTGTGTGGGTGGGATGTGTGTGACTCTGTGCATAGATGTGTCAGTGGGTGATTCACTGGGTGCATGGTTTCAACACTAGGTCTGT
Organism: Triturus cristatus; assembly: GCF_964204655.1. Lineage (NCBI taxonomy): Eukaryota > Metazoa > Chordata > Amphibia > Caudata > Salamandridae > Triturus > Triturus cristatus. The sequence continues at coordinate 683,154,665 of NC_140587.1, forward strand.
AATGAACTGTATGGGTGGGTGAATATGTGTATGGTTGTGTTAGTAAGTGAATATATATTTCATTAGTACATGAGTAATTTACTACATATGTGAACAGCAGTATGTATGTATGTAGGAGTACAGAAATGACTATAACTGAGAGTGTGTGATAGTGTGAGTGGCTTTATGGATGAGTGTGCTTGTATCATTGATTGTATAAGACCATAAGAATGTGCTAGTATTTGTATGAGTAATTGAGCTTGTGTGTGTATAACTGTATAGGTGAGTAAATGGCAGTGTGATTAATTATGTGTATGACTGAGTACGTCTGTGAGTACCTCTATAGATGAGTAGCGGTGTGTGAGTGTCTATATAAGTGTATGAGTGCATGTGATAGTCCTGTACTGAGTGACCATAAGTATGAGTGACTGTACGGGTGAGTGAGTGGATGGGTGTTTAGACCTAAGACTCTGTGATGGGGTTTGTACTTATTGGTGTTGGAGTGTCTATGGTTTTGAGAGTGGCAGTATGTAATTTAGAGTGGGTGTATCAAAGTTTATATTAGATTGTGAGAAGATGCATCAAATGATCACATGAATGATGTAATCAGTGATGTCATCAGTGATGTCATTTGAGATGTCATCAGTGATGTCATCAGTGATGTCACTGACCATGTCATGAGTGATGTAATATGTGACGTCATCAGCAGTGCATTGCGGGGGTGCGAGTTATGGTTAGCTGAACTAACTATAACGGGGGAATTTCAATGGTTTTGTATGAGGGAAATGTCCAGCTAACTATAACGCCCCTGAAACATATGTTTTTTTCAGTGAATATATATATATAGGTAGTTATAGTTAGGACCACGTTTCCATAGGAAATCCGCAACATTCTATTTTGAATAACTTTGACGAATCCTCGCGAATTTTTCAAAATAGGTGGGGCGCTCCGCTCCGCTCCTACCCTGAAAGTCTCGGGGGGATTCGTCAAGCGGGGGCTGAGATAAAAGGGGGGTCCCAAAACGCGTTTTTCCCATGCATTTTTCCATAGGACCTTTAGACACGGCTACAGCCCGAACGGCTGAACAGAATTACTAGAAATTTGGCAGAGAGGTAGTCCTCAGGTCAAGGAAGTGCCTTTTGTAGGTTTGGTGTAAATCTGTTCAGTAGATTATGAGAAAATAGCCTTTAAATCAATATATATATCTGTAAGCGCGCTCCGTGCGCGCTGGGTGCGCGCACCTCGCCGTGCGCGAGCGCAATTCTGATTGGTTATTAGATCTTAGTAAACATTCGAATCGGTGGAAATCAGGAAGCGGCGGCCGCCATTTTGTCTATCGCATAAAGAAGGGGTGATAAACAAAGGGGGAGAACTTGAAAAGGGGGCAGAGTGGGTAGAAATTGACTCAGTAGGCATTGTAAGGGGGTCAAAGTAGGACCTTGTAGGGCAAAAAAAAAGATTTATATTTTGTTAAAAAATATCGCAGAGTGCGCGCACCCAGCGCGCACCCGGAAAAAAACTTTATTAAACAAATTAAAAAAAAATGGCATTTAAGTGTTTAGATATAAGGTGGCTCTAAAAAGAGCCCTTGTGTTTATTGTTTGTTTTTTGGTACCTACAAGTAAGTACCGATGCAGAGTCTAAGGTTCAAGAGGAAGACTCTGTTGCCTTCATCAGTGAAGTCCTTGCGTGTACGGCACTAACTGCGTAAAGTGGGCGCGCGGTGCGCGAAGCGCACCGCGTGCTCACTGTGCGCGCACGGTGCGCCAAGCGCACCGTGCGCGCACGGAACGAACTGCGTTAAGTGGGCGTGCACGCCACGAATGGCGTAAAGTAACTTAGCATTTAAAAAACCGTACAAATTCACTGAAAAAACCATAGGTTTCACACACGTTATAGTTAGGAATTAGCATTTAAAAAACCTTGCAAATTCACTGAAAAAACCATAGGTTTCAGACATGTTATAGTTAGCGGAAATTTTACTGATAAAAAACCAATGAAATTCCCCCGTTATAGTTAGTGCAGGCAACTATAACTCACGCGACCGCAATCTTCTGCTGATGACATATGTGTCTTTATGAAAAAAAAATATTTGTAATATATGTATAGCTAAAAATTTATGGAAGAAGACATGGGCAAATAAGTGTCTAAATACAGTATTAGCATCAGCAGAGGATTGCGGTCGCGTGAGTTATAGTTGCCTGCACTAACTATAACGGGGGAATTTCATTGGTTTTTTATCAGTAAAATTTCCGCTAACTATAACATGTCTGAAACCTATGGTTTTTTCAGTGATATATATATATATATATGTATGTATGTATGTATATATATATATGTATGTATGTATGTATGTATGTATGTATGTGTGTATATATATATATATATTACCTACTGGCGGTCGCCAGTAGGTAGTTATAGTTAGGACCCTGTTTCCATAGGAAATCCGCAACATTCTATTTTGAATAACTTTGGCGCCGGTCGACGAATCCTCGCGAATTTTTCAAAATAGGTGGGGCGCTACGCTCCGCTCCTACCCTGAAAGTCTCGGGGGGATTCGCCAAGCGGGGGCTGAGAAAAAAGGGGGGTCCCAAAACGCGTTTTCCCCATGCATTTTTCCATAGGACCTTTAGACACAGCTACAGCCAGAACGGCTGAACAGAATTACTTGAAATTTGGCAGAGAGGTAGCCATAAGGTCAAGGAAGTGCCTTTTGTAGGTTTGGTGTAAATCTGTTCAGTATTTCCTGAGAAAATAGCATTTAAAAGCATATATATATGTGGGCGGAGCCTAACCACACATCTCATCCTGAGATCTGATTGGCTGTCAGCACTTCATCCAAGAAGTGTTGGCAGCCATCTTGGGACCAATATACATGATAGCACCTCATTAAAAAGCATTGCAGTTAATAGAAGGTTTTAAGACTTTAGTTACATTATAAATCATTTGTTGATGGTACCATACTCATTTTAGGAATTGTGGTATGTTCTAAGGTGATTTTACCATATGAAAAAGCCTTCTGCTGGGATATCATGATTGAGAGAAAAATATTTTCTCATGCTTTTACCACAGAGGTTTGGAAGGCTAAACTGAGAGCTTATTTTCTGTAAATTCACATTATCTTTCTCAGTCATGTGAGAATGAAGTCTGACATTCTCAGTAAAACATGTACATCCAACAAGGACAGAGACTGTCAGTTGATTCCTTTGTGTTCTACTGCAGCTTCCCAGAGTGTTCCAAAGAACTACTAGAGCGCTAACAGTCCTACTTATGATAAACGTATGGCACACCTGAAGCCATCTTGCTTGGATTAAAGTGGTAACTCTTAAAACATTTAATTTAAAAAGGAACAAAATGAGGGGGTTCATTTTTCCATAAAAAGTATGATTAGTGCTGCAGAAAGAAAAATTAGGGCACATTTTGAGTGACTTCTCAAATCCTCTTCTATTTCATTAAAAAATTCTGACATGCAGACTGAAACATGCACTTTCAATACCAGCAGCAGTTTTCCCTGGTGAGCAGTAGCTTTACTACAGTGATCTAATGAGCAAAAATAGTGCTAACATTCTGAATTTATGGCAAATGTGTGACACATCTGAATGCCTTCTTGATGGAATCAAAGTAAAAAACTGAAAGTATTTCCTACTGAGGAGACTGCAGTAAATGAGGAAATTAGGAAACTTCATAACAAATAAGTCTCCCAAGATGGCCACCAGAGACAAAAGAGCCCAAATGTAGCCCAAATATCACCCAGATGTAGCCAAAGTATAGCCCAATGACAGAATGTCCCAGAATGTTCTTAAAAACAACTAGAGCGCTTACTGTCTTCATTATGACAAAAGTATGGCACACCTGAAGCCATCTTGATTGGAATAAACTGGTAACACTTAAAACATTTAATTTAAAAAGGAACACAATGAGGAGGTTCATTTTGCCATAGAAATTATGATTAATGCTGAAGAAAGGAAGTGAGGGCACATTTTGAGTGACTTCTCAAATCCTCTTCTATTTCATTAAAAAATTCTGACATGCAGACTGAAACATGCACTTTTAATACCAGGAGCAGACTTCCATGGTGCAGTAGTTTTACTACAGTGATCTAATGAGCAACTAGAGTGCTAACATTCTGAATTTATGGCAAATGTGTGACATATCTGAATACCTTCATGATGGAATCAAAGTAAAAAACTGAAAGCATTTCCTACTGAGGAGACTGCAGTACATGAGGAAATTAGGAAACTTCATAACAAATAAATCTCCCAAGATGGCCACCGGAGACAAAAGAGCCCAAATGTAGCCCAAAATCACCCAGATGTAGCCCAAATATAGCCCAATGACAGAAGTGTGCAAAACACTTATTATTTTGTGTTTTTGCAGTGTGCAGACTTGTCAGGTATTGGAGTGCTTTACATGAGCATTGGTTACATCACACAAGAACAAATTCATTTTGGTTGTAGACATGGGGAGACTAAGTGATTTGACCAGAATCACAGAATGTCGAGCTGAAGCAGAAACTTCAACCTGGTTCCCCAGTTGCAAAGTCTGCAGTTCTGGAAGTAACACCACATCCTCTCCCCTAAGTGCAACATTTAATCAAGTGGTCAACTGAATAAAAAACATAAAGATAACAAATAATTTAAAAGTGCTTTGTCGCTATTTGAAAACTCAGAAAATATGTCCTTATTTTAGTCTTTTAGAGCACTAACCATAATTTTGATGCCAATAAGACCCTCTCATATATGTAATTTCTAAAGGAAATGCTCTAGGTATTACAGTTTTGATTACATCAAGATGATGTCAGGCGTTCCACACTTTTGTAATAAATATAGAATGTTAGCAATCTAGTTGTTCATTAGGATACTGTTGAGAGGCAGAGGCCAGGGGCACGGACTCTGAAAATTGAAGGCAGGTAGGAGGGTGCAAAGGCAACAATTTAACCACACTGAGCAGGCAGGAAGGGCCGTGGAAGCACAACAGACTATGGAGGGCAGTGGAAAGGGGGGCAGGGGCAACAAACCAACAATACAGGACTTGCAAGAGAGGCTGTTGGAGGGAAGATCTATTACGGGTCAAGGAAGCTAGGGGCGGTCCCCAGATACCCGGGAGCCACCACAGAACTGAGCAGGAGAGTGAGTCAGGGACAAAAGGGGCACCTTAATTTGAGCCGGGGTGCCTAGGAACGCTTGCTCCAAAAATGAAGAAAACAGACATATGAGACATGGAATTGGAGGCAGAATACAATGGCAGTTTAATGAGAAGATGCAACTTCAAAGAAACCGCAGAATAGAGACATAAAGTACAAAATACAGAATCCAGATAATCATACAGCTGTCATGATATTCTCTGTATCTCAATTAATGTACTGACAGAGAGAGAGAGAAAACACATCTATAAATGCATCATGAGAAACAAGTTACACCAAGGAAAATGTTACCTAGGAACACTCACGTTTACTCTTAGAGCAAGCATTCCTGCAATTACAATACAAAATCTTTTAAATGCAAAAGTAAAGAGAACAATGGTTAAACATAACATGACATTTCATATAGGTAAAATAGAATAAGATACTTCAAGCAAAGCAGAGCAAGACATTTTAAGCAAAGGAAGACAAGAGCTCCCAGCTCTTGGGGAAAACCTGCACTGCCTGTTAACCTACATACAGACGGCGAGGTAGTCCGTCGATATCTGTGGGTGCTCCCTTTTTATATCATTTTGTGGGCTCCTTTGCACGCTACATCTACCTACGTATGCTACCCAAAAGCTTCGTCTGCAGATTTTACCAGACATTTCGTCATTTACCCACTTAATGCTGACAATGGACTGGGTGAAAAGGTCAGTCTCTCAGGCCAATCGCTTATCGTAAGTTCCATGGAGCAAGCAGAAAATAATGGGTATTGTACGGGAATTCAATATATTCATGTATAAAATCTCATCAGTTCTCCTAACTTGACGCTCTGCGGTTGCCACTTCCTTAAAAGCGGGAAACCTGCCCAGGAAGCAAGTACCAGTCCAGGATGCAGCCTACTGTATGTCGACAGCTTCAGGGGGATGTTGAACTTTGATACCGAGCACGGAGCACTCGGGTAGGGTGGGGGCTACTAGTTTGGAGCAGAAGGCCTCGCAGACCTGCCTTCAGACTGCTATACACTAAAATTGCAGAGCTATGGTCAATTTAACAAAGAGGCCTACATATTGAACAGAAGGGCCTACACAGGGGTTTTATGCTGGCTGAGTGGTAAGGATGTCTCAGGATAATTATATAGCAACACAGGACCCGCTGGTCAATTTAATACGGCCTACAAATGCAGCTGGCAGGGCAAGGACAAGGGTCTCATACTTCAGGTGTGGACAGAACGGGCCAGGGGGCCCCTGTGATACAAAATCTACCCTCCTTCAAGGCTGTGGCAATGTAATAGACCATTGTGGGCAGAAGGAAGAGGCAATGGTAGTACAACCATACATGCCAACAGACCCGATTCAGCCAGGAAACGTCCAATGTTTTTAAGCTCAAATGGGCTTTATTTGATCTGTCTCCTGTCTACAATATCCTCTTTTTCAATGTAACTCAAAGGGGAAAATCAATACCCCAGTTTTTTTTCAAAATCTCCCTCTTACCAAGTTCAAAATGTTCGCAAGTATGGTACATTGGATCATGGAAGGAAATGGGATAGGGACATGGACTTGGATAACAGAGGACAGGAGGCACATGGAGAGGTGCACCAAACTGACCCTGCAGGGCAGGCATCAGGATTTGCAGCAGCACAATACACCACACAGGGCATGCAGGACGGGAGTGCAGCACAACAATCCATAGAAAGCAAGAGGGAGGGGACAGGACCATGCACATGGACAACAAAGAACAGAGGGGCAAGAGGCAATGGTAGCTAGCTGACCATAATGGACAGACAGGAGAGAAAGCTGCAGCATAACAGACCATAAAGGGCAGGAGGGACGGATCAGGGGCATTACAATGGAACAGACAAGCCAGGAGGGAGGGAGTAGGGCTGGGGGCAAGGGGGCAGGGCAGGAGCAGCAAGATAGCCATGGAGGTCAGGCAGGATGGGCACTAGAAGCAAGACACACCATGAAGAGCAACAGTGAGACTGTGATGGCATACACACAGACCATGGAGGGAAGGTGGGAGGGGGTCAGGGGCAGCTAACTGACCACACAGGGAAGGTGGGAGGGGCCATGGCAGCACAGAAGACCATGCATGGCAAGTGGGAGGGTTAGTGGCAGCACAATGGCTATGATGGGCAAGAAGGAGGGTGGAGGGGCATGCACAAAGGACGATGGAGGATAGAAGGGAGGGTCAGGACCCGTGCACAGACAAGAAAGTTCAGGGGAAGGGGCCTCACAACAGACCACACGGGGCAGGCAGGAGGAGCAGTTGCAGCACAACAGACCAGGGAGGGCAGAAGGGTGTGGCAGTACAATGGACCATGTAGGACAGGAGGAAGAGGATAGGGGCATGGCATGTGGACAGGCAGGGTGGAGGTGGCAGGGACAGGTTACAGTCATCTGACAATGCTAGGCAGGTGGGAGGGGAGTGGCAGCTCAACAGAACACTCAGAGTAGATAGGAGTGGCAGGTCCATGGAACATGGTGGGCAAAAAGGATGGAGCAGGGGCATGCACAAAGACATCGGAGGGCAGGGGGAAGGAGAATAGGGGCAGCAAGCTAAGCACAGAGGCTAAGCAGGAGGTCAATGATGGGGCATAGAATTGGGCAATGGAGGGCAGGAGGAGTGGACTGGTACATCATACTAAAATGAGGGCAGTGGCAGCACATCAGACCATGCATGGCAGGAGGGAGGAGGCTAGTCCATGGATTCACACAACAGAGGATAGGGAGGAGGGGGATGGGGCAGCAAGCTAACTGTTCAGAGAAGGCGGGTATTAGGAACTTTATTGTTTTTAAAATGTGTGTCTGTGCGAACTACTTAAAATATGAACAAGTATGCAGCATAATCTCACTTTTATACAGGAAGAAGAGGACGTTTGTGACTGTGACTCCGGGCTCACTTGGCAGAAACACCCCCTGACCCTCCACCCCCTATCGCAAAATGTAATGCCTGTGAAAAGGGTAGGTGAACACAGTGTTATATAGAACATAGTCCTGAGAGCACGATTGAAAATGAAAACTAGATATAGTGTATGGTATAAACTATGCACCAAAAAGTGTGATATAAGATGAACCGGGCGTGAAATATAATATGCAATACATTGTGCGCAATGACAGATTCATTGGAGAGTGCGAGATAGCACAGGCACTAGCGCGTGCTATGCGATATGCGCCTTGGAGTGTAATATGCACAGGGCAGTGTTGTGTAACCTAACTAGTCTTTAAAGTTGTAATATAAAATATGTGCTGGGGAGTGTAACGTTGCATATGCACTGTGACAAAGATATGGATCCCAGATTGTAATATGTATGGCATAGCACTGTGCGTTATAACATAGGCATCGCGGAAGGCACGTTAGATGGGGCAATATAACCCGTGCGAAGACAAGTGTGGCATGACATATTCACGGGGTGGTGTTACAGTGCACATGGGCTAGAGAGTGTCATAGCATATGCACTAGCTAGTGGAATACAACACAGAGGTGTGTGGCACTCGGCAGGCAATGGTGGGTGTAACACAGCATTGGGCTCTGTCAGGAGCGCCCTGTGACTCTCAAGTGATGTTCGTCCCCTTTCCAGAGAGTCAAATAAAAAGTATTACACATCCGGATGTGTGTTTTATTAACCGTGAGGGGGGTTTCTTGCATAGTTTTGGTCGAATTTTTGTCGAATCCCCTTTGAATGGCTTGGTGTGCATGTGTATTAAATGTGCCCGTCAATAGCTACCCATGTTTGTATAAATAAACGACAAGGGTGTCTACCGGGATTAGGCACGGTAGGGCATCAGACATGTCAGAGCTTCACTAGTGGTGTAAATACATTCCACGTGGATTCATTGCATGCATAGTCGCCTTTTAATGAATATCACGCAAATCGTCATGGTGATAGGTACGTACGGTTTGTCCAGCATGTCCTAGGTGTGTCTATAAATATATATTTTTTAAAAATAATAAAAAACAGTGGCTGGCCCTGGGGATTGGGGTCAAAAAAATATAATTAGGAGACTGGCCCTGGGGGATGGGGTCATCAGGGCCAATAAATTAGAATAAGAAGGGGAACCAAACAGCCCCCCGTCTTAAAAAACTAAAATAAATAAAAGACTGGCATCGTGCCGTAGGCCATGCCCCCTCCGTGCAGCACTCTGCAAACGCGCCCCCAACAGGCATCTCCAGTATGCGCCAGGGAGCTGCGCTGCAGCCAGGTGTTCTGAGGCCAAGCCCCTTTTTACACCTCTCTGCAACGCAGCTCTGTGGCGCTTACTGGAGGTACCTAGTGGTCTAGTTTGACCCTAGGGACCCTTAGGATTCAAGGGGACTTAATCTCTCAACTTAGAACAGCCACAGGGCGCGTTTACACAGTGGTGAAGGGAGGGACGGGGCCTGAGGTGACGTGTGCAAACACGCACTATGGCACGTTTTAAATTGGGGATATAATTTCCCTTCAATACTGAGGGCCCCTGGGGGCTAACTAGCCCACCAAGTGCTTCCAGTAAGCGCCACTGAGCTGCATTGCAGAGAGGTGGTCCAGGCCGTGCCACTTTTTACACCTCTCTGCAACGCAGCTCTGTGGCACTTACTGGAGGTACCTAGTGGGCTAGTTGGACCCTAGGGACCCTCAGGATTCAAATGAACTTAATCTCCCAACTAAAAATGGACACAGGGCTTGTTTACACAGTGGTGAAGGGAGGGGACGGGGCCTGAGTTAACGTGTGCAAAAACGCCCTGTGGCCTGTTTTAAGAGGTAGTTTTAATCCCCATGCCCTATTATATACTAGGGGCTTACAGAGGAGGTCATGCTAATCACAGGGGGACCCCAACGCATAATGTTCTCTAGTGTATGTAGGTGTTTTCACTGTATTCTAAGTGTCTTTTAACATAGCACTGGCTCTAGGACTGGTTAGTCAGACTCAGTTACCACCAGTATCCGTCTGAAAAAGTTGAGGGTACAGGATGATTTTGCAACAAGGCTTCTTTCTGCTCTTCTTTTTGTTCTTTCTGCACGTTATCCTTCTTCCTGCACTTATCTTCGTATTTGAGGACTTCTGTTGCTTCTTTCTGCACTTCTTTTGTTTCTTTCTGTGCATTTTTTCTTCTTTCTTCACATGTCCTATCTCTGTAGGCATAGTTAGAAATTAGCATTTAAAAAACCTTTGAAATTCACAGAAAAAACCATAGGTTTCAGGCACGTTATAGTTAGGAATTAGCATTTAAAAAACCTCAGAAATTCACTGAAAAAACCATAGGTTTCAGGGGTGTTATAGTTAGCTGGACTTTTCACTTGTACAAAACCATTGAAATTCCCCCGTTATAGTTAGTTCAGCTAACTATAACTCGCGCGCCCGCAATGCACTGCTGATGACGTCACATATTACATCACTCATGACATGGTCAGTGACATCACTCATGACATCACTGATGACATCTCAAATGACATCACTGATGACATCACTGATGACATCATCCAGTGAATGTGTGTTTTTCTGAAAATTAAATATGTTTTATATATGTATATCTCAAGGTCGATGGAAGAATAAATGGGTATATAGGTGTCTAAATGGATGATTTTTTTTGAAAAATTGATTGTGTAACTGACTGATTAAGTGTATCATAGTTAATACATGGCTTAGTGAGTAATGTTTAAATATGTAAATATCTGTATCAGTCTCTCACTTTGTGTATAAGTGGCTGCATGGGTTGGTGAGAAGCTACATGGGTGTCTATATAGGTTATTAGTTGGTTTTTTGAGTATCAGTCTGAGTGTCTGCATGGTTCGGTGGGGGGTATTACGTAGTGCATAGGTGCATGAATGAGTGACTCACTGTATGTGTTGAACACAGCATGTGTGCAGGACTGTATGGGTGGATGAGTGTGTGTATGGGTGTGTTAGTGAGTGAATGACTGTCTCTATAGTGTCTTTATGAGTAACTACATATGTTTTAAACTAGTATATGTGACTATTGGTGTATATATGTGAGTATATGTGAGAGTGAGAGATTGAAAGAGTTCCTGTATGAATAAGTATGTGTTTCTATAAGTGATTGTTTAAAAGACTAAGTATGTGTAAGTTTCCGTAGAAGTAAGTATGGTGGTGTGTGTATAACTGTATATGCAAGTAAATGTATGTTTGATTCTTTATTAGCATGAGTGACTATGTGTGTGAGTAACTCTATGGATGAGTGACATTGTGTAACAGGATGTATAGGTGTATGAGTACATATGATGAGTGAGTACATGTATGAGTGACTGTATAGGACTGTTGGTGAATGAGTGGATGTGTATGTGGATCTTAGAATTACTGAAGAGGTTGTTGTAACTGGTATTGGTATGTCCATTGTTTTGAAAATTTTAGTCTCTATTTTTGAATGTGTGTATCAAAGGTTATATTAGGGTGAGAGGAGGTCTGCCACTCTATCACAAGGATGATGTCATCAGTGATGTCATTTGAGATGTCATCAGTGATGTCATGAGTGATGTCACTGACCATGTCATGAGTGATGTAATATGTGACGTCATCAGCAGTGCATTGCGGGCGCGCGAGTTATAGTTAGCTGAACTAACTATAACGGGGGAATTTCAATGGTTTTGTACAAGTGAAAAGTCCAGCTAACTATAACACCCCTGAAACCTATGGTTTTTTCAGTGAATCTCTATATATATATATATATATATATATATATATATATATATATATATATATATATATATATATATATATATATATATATATATATATATATATATATATATATATATATCACCAAGTTTTGTCCAAAAGAATTGAGGACGCGCACAACAGCAGGTGGCTTGGACAAGAACTCTTTATTGACGCGTGAAGCTTGCCGTCATGTTCAGATTAGTTGCGATTCCTGACGCGTTTCGGGCCAACCTCGGCCCTTGTTCACAGGCTGCAAGTAGAGCTTCACAGTCACTATTACACCAGCATTCATTTCGCTTTTGTGCCCCTCGTTGAGCTCCCACAGGTGAGTCCGTTTTTTGAACTGCATGCTGGGATATGTAGTGTAGAAGCGTAGCACTCTGGTTTCAAAGAATTCATTTCAGGGGAAATTCTTCGTGCAATGCCCTCCAGTGGGCCTCCAAACATGATTGGCAAGCTCCTTCCCTGTTGTTGCTGCAGCGGGGCGATGAGTAGTTCGGTGCCCCTGCAGCTCCATTGAAGATTTCATCTGGCGGCAGCGTACCTCACGGCGGGACAGCCGTAAATATATCACCAAGTTTTGTCCAAAAGAATTGAGGACGCGCAAAACAGCAGGTGGCTTGGACAAGAACTCTTTATTGACGCGTGAAGCTTGCCGTCATGTTCAGACCCGAAACGCGTCAGGAATCGCAACTAATCTGAAAAGTCCAGGTAACTATAACGCCCCTGAAACCTATGGTTTTTCCACATATTACATCACTCATGACATGCTCAGTGACATCACTCATGACATCACTGATGACATCTCCAATGACTATAACTATAACGGGGGAATTTCAATGGTTTTGTACGAGTGAAAAGTCCAGCTAACTAGAACGCCCCTGAAACCTATGGTTTTTTCTGTGAATTTTAAAGGTTTTTTAAATGCTAATTTCTAACTATGTGACGTCATCAGCAGTGGATTGCGGTCGCGCGAGTTATAGTTAGCTGAACTAACTATAACGGGGGAATTTCAATGGTTTTTTACGAGTGAAATGTCCAGCTAACTATAACATGTGTGAAACCTATGGTTTTTTCAGTGAATTTGCAAGGTTTTTTAAATGCTAATTCCTAACTATAACGTGTGTGAAACCTATGGTTTTTTCAGTGAATATATATATATATATTCATGGTTCTTTATGTTTAGCTTTCTGGAAATTCCAGTTGCACGTCAAAGCATAGAAGGTTGGGCATTCAAAGAGATTGCTTGGTTTCTTAACTTCATATATTTACAAGTTATAATCAGTATTTCAATAATAAGTAATTAAAGGTGTCTCTTGTATTGCGATCTGCTACACATCTTCTTGACCCCAGAAGTGATGAGGCAGAGTGTGGAGTTCTTAGTCTCTTTTCCCTTCCTTATACAATTCCTCTTTCCCTGCTATTACCACTGGCCTCATGTTTTAGTGTTTGTGGTCATTGGTGTGGATGGTGAGAGACTGAAAGAACATTGCTTCCATTGGATCTTGCACACCTGGTTAGTGAAAGTGAAAGCCTGACAATGAGCTATCTCGTAGCCAAAACAATCTTATCCTGTTGGGTGAACTGGCCCTTCAAAGACACTCTGTTATGGTGCATGGGCTAGAAATATCATGTAGTTTGCTATGGCCATGATCTTCTTTCAAAACATTCTGAAGCTTGAAAAAAAAGCTTCATTGTAAAAAGCTGATAGATATGCCTCAGCAGGATGCTCCAAAGATGGCTGCCTCTTTTGCACAGTTGTCATAGAACCTTGATATTCATAGTGAAACCATGGGAGTAAAATAAACTGCCTGGTAAATAATGTCATTTTTAGGTAGCCGAGGGGATGCATCGGTTCTACTTGGGTGCGCGCCTCAGCATAGAAGATGGTAAGCACCTTTGTCCCACTTCCAAGGGTCTAGGACTGGGGTGGTAACACTTGGCAGGGTTGACTCACAGATGGCCAAGTCCAGGTCCAGGTCCAGGTCAAGGTTGTTGGAGCCTGCTATGTCCCTGGTGCTGCAGACCAGGAGAACAGCCAACTAGCTCTTGGAGTCACTCTGGGTTCGAAAGATGCAGGTCCAGTCCTCCTCACCCATAAAGCGGGCAGCAGGCAGCAGGTCATCACGTCAGGCCAGCATTTCTTTTAGAGCAGCAGTCCAGCAGAGTGGCAGTCCTTTCAGCAACACAACAGTCCTTCTTCCTAGGAGAGTATCCACAGGTCCAGAAGTATACTGAAGTGGTTGTTTCCTTCTTTTGTGCCTTTTAAGTGGCGAGAGACTTCTAAAGACATGCCTTTGAAGTGCACAGATGCACTGCCTTCCCTGCCCGTGCTCCAGATTAAGTATAGGGGTAGACAGCCCTTTGTGTGGAGACTGACCACAGCCTATTTAGGTGTAAATGAGGCTGGTCCCAGCTCCTTCCTCCTACCCTGTCAGTGATGGCACATTTAGTCACACCTGAGCTCCCCTTGTATGTGGCTGCCTAGGAGGAATACACATAGCTCAACTGCCAACTACACCCAGTCATGTGACCAGAGCCAGGTTGCAGGCACAAGAAAATAGCAACTTAATATCAGTGCCAATATTCAAAATTGCAATATAAAAATACGACTTTACCATGAGCTAGAATTTTAAAATGTGATCCAAGAGGCACCAAACTAGAAGGGGTTATCTCTAAGCCTGGGCAAAAATAAACCTCTGCTGCGCTACGAGGAGCTCTGCAAGCATTGGAGTTTCTTTAAAAATGCAGTTCGCAGTGATTTTCAATGCTAAGTACTTGTCCGCAATTTGCAATCATAGCGAATGGCACCATGCACAGCGCAAGCGGGCGCTGCTTCCTTTCTGCCGCTCGAGTACATTTTTACTTGAGTGGCAGCTTTCTCAACGCGAATAGATGGTTTCTCAACACGAGCGGTCGCGAGCATACGCGACCACTAACAATGAGAAATCTGACTGCCGGCATTGAGAAATCTCGCCAGGAGTTTGATTTTCCACACTCGTGCTCGCCGACTTGATGTTGGCGATCGCGAACGAGGAAAAATCTCTCTGGGAGGTGGATTTTCCCCGCTCGCGCTCGCCAATTTGACATTGATGAACACGAGCAAGGGAAAAAACTCAGCAGAGCGGAGTTTTTCAGAACTCCGCGACCTTCATGTAACGTGGAGTGCAGAAAACTCTGCAAACTCCGCGAGCGGAGCAGAGTTCACCTCCCAGACTTAGTTATCTCTTCCCATTTGGAAGTTACACTTATAAAATGTAAATAAGGTAACTCCAATATTATGCTGTGAGAGAGACAGGCCTTAAAGTGATGAAAAACTGATTTAAGAGTCATTTACTCTCAGGACATGTAGAACTTGAAAGTACATGTCCAACTTTTTTAACACACTGCACCCTGCCCTAATGGCTGTCTAGGGCCTACATTAGGGGTGACATGTATTTAAAAGGAATGTCTGGGCCTGGCAAAAGGGTTTATTTTGCCAAGTCAGAATGGCAGGGTAAAACTGCACACACAGGCTCTGCAATGACATGCCTGAGACATGTTTAAAGGACTACTTAAATGGGTGGCACAACCAGCGCTGCAGGCCCACTAGTAGCATTTAATTTACAGGCCCTGAGCATATGTAGTGCTACTTTACTAGAGACTTGTAAGTATATTGAATATGCCAGTTGGGTATGAGCCAATGTTACCATGTTTTAGGAAAAGAGCACCAGCACTTTAGCACAGGATAGCAGTGGTAACATGTACAGAGTCCTAAGGCCAGCAAAAAAGAAGTCAGCAAAAAGCAGGAGGCCTGAAGGCAAAACATTAGGAGGAAACCCTGCTAAGGATGCCAGGTGTAACACTGCACAACTGGAAGAAGCAGTGTAAATCACATGGGTTCAGCCAGGGATATGAAATTAGCAATTTACTAAAACTGTTGCAAAGACACTGGCAGAATAATGACGAACTATAAAAAACAAAGAGTGAAGCTAGTCAAAATTGACTGTTCAACGTGATAATGTCATACTTATCTGCACTCTTGACGTTATATGTTTGCAGCACTTTCCTAACAGATGCAAGTAATTGCTAGTAGCCATGTATGGCAGCTACAGCTTGCTACATAAATATGAGTTTTGAAGCACGTTGCCTTTTTTAGAAGCACGTGGAGACAATATGACTTTATTTCTTGCATTCCATATTTTAACTGCAGCTACTTATGCATGCAATTTTAGCTAACTCATCTAAGTGTGACATATTCTAACTTAAAATAAAAATGCTTCACATTTTTAGGACACTGAATATGTAGCCATGATCTACTCAGTATGCTCCAGCTAAAGGTACAACACAAGACATTTACAGACATAAAATAAGGGGGAAGACAGCTAAAACGCAATAGGCTTCCTACAATCACCAATACCTGATTCATTACTAGGCTCACAGTCCACAAGGCCTGAAGGGAATCAATAGAGAAACAGATCTTTTCACCAAATGCTAGGTCTCTAGGGTAAGCTCCTGAAATATACCAGACTCCTCCCTTATTAGACTGCTCAAAGTAAGAAATTGAATCTCAAAAATTGAAAATATTGTTTCCACGACGTGGCTTACTTGGCCCCAATCCGGGCCAGCTTGAGAGCTGTTGGCGCCTGGTGCAACAATCATTTTTGACGACCTCCCCAATTACCAACTCTTTGGATTCCCTCTCGACCACCAGGCAAAAGTGCCCCTCATCTCTCCATATCCCCTTTCTCACATACATTCCATTTGCTTTAAAGCAATGGTAAAGGGTGACTACCTTAGCAATAAAAATGTATATCTACCCAAACAAAGACTTCTCAACAACATTGCGAATTGATATTGCTAGACTGGGAGAAAAAAACAGAGCATCCTAACCTTTTATGCAGTTTGCATGGAGCTCTTTGATGACAGTTCATTACAGTCACTGTTCTATATTAGGGTTGTAGCTTATGAATTGCGGTAACAAAAGGATCTCTGTTACAAAAGCAGTAATCCACCCACATCCACATAAAATACAGATCTGTGATCTGCATGGTACTCTTTCTTTACAGCAGGCATACGAACCCTCTGCTCTACTTCATGGTGAGTCAAAACTGCCCCTAAACAGAACTCTGATCTCTCTCTATCTCTAGCAGGAACATTAATCTCAAGAGTTATCTTGACATTTTTAATGCTCTCTGAAAACTGGACCCACAAGGAACTCTGCTGAAGGTGTTTTTAAATCATAAGTTATTGCTAAACAGGGCCCCCACCTGAGTTCATCGCCCCCTCCACAGGTCAGCGCCCAGTGCGGCCGCACCAGTCGCACTGCCCTAAAGCCGGCCCTGCCCTCAATCACGTCCCCTGTCCGCTACTTCCAACCATTCTCCCATGAAACTTGTCATGTTATTTATGACATCGGTATTCATCCTCATGAGCATCATTTAACAATAAATATTGTATTACTTTCAAACATGCTCTCCTGCCCTCTTAGGAGATGTCCACACTATGTCTTTCATTGGGAGTCGCCCTGGAGGGATTACATTAATTATCGACTCCGATAAAAGAAGATATCCTCGGGATCGGTATTCATTGGAGTTGACAAAAACGAATATATGTTTTTTCACATTAAAATGGGGAATAACATTCGAAGTTTGGTGCAGCAGCACCAAAATCTCAATTTCCATGAGCGTACTGTACATTTTACTTGTTAAAATTTGGCAGGGTCGACCTGCCAAAAATGTAACTCCAGGCATCAGATTAATCTAATTTATAATTGTAGTCCTGCAAGTCCGGGTGCCACTCGTAATGAGGGCCACATGACTGCAAGTGCAATAGTGTGGTAACTGCAGGAGTAGAATAATGAAAAAGGAAGTGCTAATATGGAGAGGAAAGGCAGCAGGGTACCGCCCTGGCAGCACCCTCTTCACTAATATAGGCCATTCATTTGTGCTGGCAGGGCCTCCAGCTTAGAATATTAAGCTAAGCTTGAGAGGACCATTTCCATGGTAAGTAAATATGGTAATATGTCAGAGGGGCCTGGTCTCCTGCCTTGCAGTATCCTCTTGGTTTCTAAACGTTTCTGGGTGATGTACACTCGGATTCTGCAGCGCAGCACACATATTTGAAGGCCATTGATTTGAATTGCAAAACTTTTTTTGTACTACTTACATCAACTTACACATCCTTGTAAGTAAATAAAAGCAGACACTTCACCTACCCAACTCTCAAAGTACAGTTCTGCGTGCTTCACACACTCTCACTCTACAGCTGCATGCCGGGGCTCTTTGTGCAAGGATTGTGATTTGCACATATTAGGGGATGAATGAATGAATGAAAAACAATTTATAACGCGCAAACTAAGCCCAAAGGCATCAAGGCGCCTAGCTGGTAGGCTTTGGAATTATACCTGGGAATGAAACCCTAAGCCAAAACTGAATGTTCTTCCAGACACTCATGATTCACCCCCCTCTCTTTACCACATATCAGTGGAGGTGAGGCAGAGGCAACTGGTCCAGGAATGTTACAGTCTCATTAGACACTGCTTGCACTGTTATCCCCTGTATATCCATCATCATACACTGCAGACACATGGGTACTCAAATGTGCTTTCTAACAGGTGCTTGTTATAATCAATAAAGATGATATCTGGTTCTAAGGTAGATTGGATAAGTAGATTTATTAAGATAAGATGTCATGAAGAGCTCCACCAGGAGCAGCCTTCCTGCTGTTCAGCCCATACACCAACTGCCAACCACACTCACCCAACATTCCACAGCACCATGACGCTCCAACATTCTACACCATATTCACATTGGCTGAGTAGCAAGTACAGCAGTGCTTCTATCACCATAGTGGGAATGAGCTGAAGGATTCACCGACATCAGCAGGGCACTGTCCACTCACCCATATGAGTAGTGATAGCCAATGAATATTTAAATCACTGGAGCATGCCATTGATGGTGGGGACGTCATCTGTAGCACAGTTGTTGCCCATACCTCCCTTGTCTCTTACACAACACTCATAGGCACTTTGGGCATCGAGGACTTCATTGTTGCATCATCTATGTCACAAAGCTGAGGTATGTGCTATACCCTACTCAGACGTGCAATAGGGTTTTGTGAATTGGGCACTATTTTGTATGATTCATTATGTAGAGAACCCTGGTATATTTGGTGTGCTGTGACAAGAATGAAAGGTCGGAGCCAGATACACGGGTAGTGTGTGCATCTTTGGCGTTTCACAACAATGCAAGGAAAGAGCACCAATTTCGGATTGCTTTTGATATGACGTCACAGCCTAATGATGAATCCATCGAGCATCTTCTCTTCTCCTTGGTCTTGTCCTCTGCACATTGGCTGCCCTAACCTTGAATGTTACGGCAGCCATGTGTTTCCTCGGGTGACTATACCCATGAGCAGGACTGGTTACCAACGAGTAATGCTACTCTTGATAATAAATGTGTCAGAGTTTTGTATGCAAGGAATTGTATTTGAAGAGAGTGACCCTGAGTACTTGCCTCATACTCACACTTCAGGTATACTATATGCTCATAAGTTTTCAGCATTTCTCAACAAATATGCTTTGATGCCATTTCTCTACTGTATTTTCTCCTCTTGGATGCTCTAACACTTACATATACTATTTTAAAATCAAATCTTATTATACATATCGGGCCCGATTCACAGAACTAACTTAAGACAAAATCCTAAACTTACTACCATTTTGGTATTCACAGAATGCACTTACTCATTTTGGTATTCACAGAAGACACTTACTCACTTCGGTATTGACAGAAGTTAGGAGTCCTAACTTTAGGACTCCTAAATGCCTTCTGTGAATACCGAAAGTCTTAAAATTAGGATTTTTCTCAGTTTAGGAGTCCTAAAGTTAGGACTCCTAACTTTACTACTACAAAACTGAGAAAAGTCCTAATTTTAAGGCTTTCGGTATTCACAGAAGGCATTTAGGAGTCCTAAAGTTAGGAGTCCTAACTTTACTACTACTAAATTGAGAAAAATCCTAATTTTAAGACTTTCGGTATTCACAGAAGGCATTTAGGAGTCCTAAAGTTAGGACTCCTAACTTCTGTGAATACCGAAATGAGTAAGTGCCTTCTGTGAATACCAAAATGAGAAAGTGCCTTCTGTGAATATGAAAATGGTAGTAAGTTTAGGATTTTGTCTTAAGTTAGTTCTGTGAATCGGGCCCAATATGTTTAAAGTTGAATGGCTGGCTTCGAATTTGCTGTAGTTGTTTAAATAGTCTGGACTGGTAAATTGCTGAGAGTTTTGAAGTATTCGTGATATCCGTGTATCTCATTAGAAGACAGCATAGCATTTTTGTAGCCACAAAGTAGTCATTGGATTGGAGACTCATGTTCTTTCAATTAATCACCAGGGTAATAGTGTTTAAATTCAGAGCCAAATTCATCTTAACAGACCTGATGGTAGTCCAAATTGGCTTGGGTGCATTTTTTTTTATTATAACCGTGCAGCTAGGCAAAATCAGAAAGCTTCTGCCTATGGGAGTAGGTAAATGTCTGCTTTTACTCCTCTATAAGGGTCAACGTTAAAAACGACTGCCCCGCCTCCACATGAACAATCTCTGCTCCTAAAAGGCTGTGAGAAATGGTTGTGAGCATACCGCAACCTCCTGAAATCCCTGTTATATGTTGGAATAGTAGTAACAAGGGACAATTTCGGAAGGGCCATGCAGGGTATAGGATGGGTCATGCAGGATGTGGGAAGGGCCGTGCAGGGTGTGGGACGGGCCATGCAGGGTGTGGGACGGGCCATGTATGGTGTGGAACAGGCCATGCAGGGTGTGGGACAGGCCATGCAGGGTGTGGGATGGGCCATAAAGGGTGTGGGAGGGGCCATGCACAGTGTGGGACGGGCCATGCAGGTTGTAGGACGAGCCATTCAGGGTGTGGAACAGGCCATGCAGGGTGTGGGATGGGCCATGCAGGGTGTGGGACGGGCCATGAAGGATGTGGGACGGGCCATGAAGGGTGTGGGACGGGCCATGAAGGGTGTGGGACAGGCCATGCAGGGTGGGGGACAGGCCATGCAGGGTGTGGGACAGGCCATGCAGGGTGTGGGCTGGGCCATACAGGGTGTGGGAGGGGCCATGCAGGGTGTGGGTCAGGCCATGCAGGGTGTGGGACAGGCCATGCAGGGTGTGGGATGGGCCATACAGGGTGTGGGAGGGGCCATGCAGGGTGTGGGACGGGCTATGCAGGGTGTAGGATGGGAAATTCAGGGTGTGGGACGGGCCAGGCAGGGTGTGGGACAGGCCATTCAGGGTGTGGGATGGGCCATGCAGGATGTGTGATGGACCATGCACGGTGTGGGACAGGATATGCAGGGTGTAGATGGGCCATGCCAGCAGGGAATCTTTGAGTTTTGGTCTTGCGGGGTGAGAGCAGGGGATGTGGTGTACAATTGGAGAGTAATGCCAGTCCCACTCTGCCGTCAGTGGCCCCTTGAGGTAGCAACAACAGTATCCATCTGCCCCTCACGTTTTTTAAACTGTTGAAAGCTGTAAACGTTTAGCTGCTTGCCATATTTTTAAAAATAAAATATAAGTAGATCTGTACATTTTAGGTCCACGCAACTTCTTATAAACCTCAATTTTATATGGTACCTTTCGTTTTGTATGGCTCTGTGATGTGAACAAGCCGGGGGAGGTTTCTGTTCTTTTTTTGTTTGTTTTGCTTTAGTACTCTTTAATTACTTCTAGGTTGCTAGGAGCATGTTTTTTGATAAAATTAACATTTTTAATGAGTTTGATTTTTTGGCTGCGAGGATAATGTTTAGTTAAGCCGGTTTTATGCGAATACACAGTTACATAATATTATGTTCAAATGTCACTATAGAAAACGTTGCAGAGAAAAAGCAGAGAAGCACTCGTGCATTTTTATATGATTTTCTATGTCTCTAAATTTGGATTTTATACGAGGCTTTTATGACCTCGACAATCACATGATTGCAAAATCATCCTTCATTATTGCAATTGTCAAGCATATTGTTTCCAAGAATCTGCAAGCATTTTTTAGACACAAACATTATAGTACACGTTAGGTGAGCTAACTCTGGCTTGATTAAAAGTCTTGCAATTCCCCTGCTGGAGGTGGGCATGTGTAAGGGTGACTGACAGTTGAAGGCTGCCTTTGCCAGAAAGTCTGAGAAGGGTATTTGACAGTTAGGAAGTATTGGCGCTCTGCAAGTAAACGTAAATAGTGTGAACTTAATAAGTGTGATGGTGCAAACAGGGAGGGGGAACCCTAAAAACCGCTCAAACCGTGTAGAAAAAACGTACAGCTAAACAGTTAGGACAATCCTGTGCACACATACAGTAAATCAAATCAATGTTGACAAGGGTAAATACAGAAATGAATAAAGAAGCATCCGCAAATGAACAGGTGGTTCTGTTTAATTAGCATAGTCAGCCGACACGTGTTTCGTCATGGAAAGTGTAGACCACGACTCTTCAGGGCTGTAGCCTTAGCCTGAAAGCAGTGGAAGCTAGAAAGAGTATAAACAAGGACAAAAAAATGAAAACCCACAGCCGGTGATAATTCCAACCCGGCCGGGTAAGCAAAACAAATCAATGCGAACGGTTGGTAAATCAAGCAAAACGAGTCTGCGGAGTCTCTAAAATCGGGCAAAAGTAGTCCTGAAAGTATCCGGCATACACTCAACGGATGCCGCCAGGACGTTGGACTCGCTAGCAATACTGATTTGTTCGCTGATACTTACTCGTGCTGAAACCTTGTGCCAATTACTCACTTGCCAGAAATTATACCTCTCCAACACGTTTATAACACGGATGACTTGATTTTGAATTACTGGCGGCGGATACTTTCAGGACTACTTTTGCCCGAGTTTAGAGACTCCGCAGACTCGTTTTGCTTGATTTACCAACCGTTCGCATTGATTTGTTTTGCTTACCCGGCCGGGTTGGAATTATCACCGGCTGTGGGTTTTCATTTTTTTGTCCTTGTTTATACTCTTTCTAGCTTCCACTGCTTTCAGGCTAAGGCTACAGCCCTGAAGAGTCGTGGTCTACACTTTCCATGATGAAACACGTGTCGGCTGGCTATGCTAATTAAACAGAACCACCTGTTCATTTGCGGATGCTTCTTTTTTCATTTCTGTATTTACCCTTGTCAACATTGATTTGATTTACTGTATGTGTGCACAGGATTGTCCTGGCTGCCTTTGCCAGGATGTGCTGGAACCCTGCCTTTCCTCCTTCACATTACAGATGTTTATTCATGAAAGTGCCAGAAGTAGCGGGAGTGACATCGCTTACGCTTTTACACCTGGGCACATCAACGTTTTGAACCTTTATCATTTCACTGTGCCTCAAATAGGCTCATATTTGCTGCTAACGTGGAAGGAAAAACACGCGCGGAAAACTACAGGAAATAAACTGGGATCTCACAGCCCTTTTAAAATCTGTTGCTTCACTGCCTTCCTGACCAATGAGATTAGGGTAAGCAGGAGCAAAGTCATTGGTATCCGAGAACAAACAACGCGAACCCTTACAAGCTCTACTTGACGTCCATGTAGAATGCCTCCCAGATAGAAGGCTCCCTGTGTGGACTCCTCACAGTCCATCTTCAAGTCTACAGACGCGCACTGCTTTCTGGGAAATTAGAGTAAAGTTGAAAACGCGAGTCCTTGGAGCTATTGATTAAGGAAGAAAGGCTAAATGAATAACGTCATAACCAAAAAAGTAATTTAGTAACCGACAGAGAGATAATCGTTATCGACAGCACAGATTGGTCCCTGCAAACTGTGAAACAATATTTCACAAACTGATCGAACATATAAACTTAATATGATTCAATATCGAATGAAAGAGCGTGGGCTGCAGCAGACCTTGTCGCATAGTTCTTTTTTGCCTTGACACAACCATTTATCAGAGAGCTATATTGTGTAGATTGAATGTCGACCTGTTCTCCCGCTGCCCCGGAAATGCAACACACCCAGCTGCGGCCTGAAAAGGACTGACAACACGATCAGGTGTAGCCCAACCAGCTGACTGCCCTTCGTCCGTATCCTGTTTAGAATCACTTCCTGTTACAAGATAGAGTAGCGTTTGTCCACACATGCATGCAATAACCAGCAGGTCTGTCTCCAACATGTGGTAGGTACATAGGGGTTAGTATCCTTCCAGCATTTACAAGGATGCATGGAGTTACCAATGCGTCTAGGAATTATTTCAGTAAACCATTAAGAGCTACTGTCAGTTTAGCAGATTTGACCCTGGTTTAGTGGTACCTTGGCTCTAAAGAACAAGCTTGTAACTGCAGCAAACCACACCACCAAATTTCCTGTGGAAAGATAAGACCCTCTATTCCTCGTCAGGAGACAAAGGTATTATGTTCCATCACTGCAGATGCCTCCATATGTGCTAACTTGCTCCCTGTGCCCAGTTCGTACCAGATCCAGAGAGGACATGCTCCTTAACTTCACCTTTCCACTATCACCGCTAATTCTGAATGAACAGGATTTACTCAAACCTCTCTCACGGCAGACCCTCTCTCTTGTTTTCATTAACAAGGACAGGCATTCAACCGTGGCAAAGCTTTGTTTAGAACTAGAAAGCCTTATGTACGGTGCGTTTCTACAGTAAGACATTTCAGACAGAGGACAGAGCCCAGAATCACAGAATCTCTTAGCTCTAGTGGCAAGGCAGTTATTGGAGGAAAGAGGCCTGTGTCTTCCATTAATACACCACATCTTCTGCTTCTCTTTATTTTATATTGGAAATTAGGTTTTTAGGCTCACTCTCTTATCAAACCACACTGTTACAGGTACATAGATCCACACCATGTTCTAATTGCTAGTCGCCACTTTTTTCAACAAACCAGAAAACACTAACCGACTACAGCCAAAGGCCATAATCGTTATAGTGAGATTACACCTGCATTGAACACCGTGTATTCACTCGCCACATAACTGTCTAATTCTGGACTCTATCCAGCATCGTCCCCCCTGCACTTTAGAGTGTGTCAAGCATTTAATTATAGTGGCCAGAATGAGACACGACCCTCTATGATAAAGATGGACCAACCACTCACAGTTCTCTAACTTTATTAATTTGTTTTTAACTAGTTTTGTTGGCATACGTTTAATTTTTCTAATGCCTTATGATCACTCTGCCGCTTGTGCACTCTGTAATTTGCCCTCAAATATCCATTCTTGTAAATATTGCTCTTCCTTGAACTTATTTTCTTGATTTTAGATGTCAAATTCAGTTCGCATGGTTGCAATAATCTGGAAGGTCTCTTTCCATATTTTATTTTATTTTACCATACTTTCTCTTCCCTAATTGTTCCTCACAAAGGTGTCCTTCTTCTCCAGTATCTTTTCTCAACACAACTATGGCCCGGAAAATGTCAAACATGAATTTGTGTGTGTAGGAAAATGGCCCTTTGTGCATGGGTCATGTCCACTGTTTGCTAGATTTTTCTGCTGCTTTTGGGACTCTGCACACTGGGACCCTACAGTCGAGTTCCCAGTGAATGTGCCCTGACCCGTAAAAATATGTGGAATTGATATCAACCTAATTGGCATATAAAACGTACATATAAACTTCCAGTATGTGATACAAAATGTACCCAGGGCCTGTAAGTTAAATGTCAATGATACGTAGCCATCGTAAACCAGCATTTAGCAAAATTGACCCGCTTTTGTTCAATCAGGCCCTGACTGCCTCTAGGTCCTCCCCCCTGGATGATCTTGAGGGCGCCCTTGCTGTATTTACAGACTGGGTGAACAGCGCGGTGGATAAGTTAGCTCCGTCATTTCCTCTCAGGTTTTCTCTGGAGTCTCATTCGAAACCCTGGTTCACCCCGGAACTTAAAGTGCTTAAACATGAATGTAAAGTACTTGAGCGGCGGTGGCGCTGTAGTGACTTCTGTCCAGCGGCTAAGCTGCAACTTAGTCTTAAACAAAAAACCTATTATGAGGCCATAATCCAGGCCAAAAGGTGCTTCTATTTAGCACTCATTGACTCGGCTAATAATAATGCCAAGGAAATCTTTGCAATTGTCTAGAGCTTCCCGTCTCCTACCACCCAATCAAATACGTCTCCATCCACTGACTATTGGTGTGGCAATCTTTCCTGCTTCCTCAGGGATAAGATCTGTACCATACAGGCATCTTTTTCCTCTTGCGACAGCGCTGTCGGGGTTTTGGCAGTGTTATCATCGGCTAACCCTACCCACTCGCTCCAGGCTTTTAGTCCAGTGGACCTGCCTGACTCTCTTAAAATTCTAAAGGGTCTGAAGTCGGGCTCTCCTTCGGACCCTTGCTCAGCCAGATTGTTGGCTGCTGTGGCTGAGACTATAAACGCCAAAGTGAACAGCATCATTAATTTGTACCTGCAGAATGCTTGCGTTCCGGAGGTATGGAAGCAGGCCAAGATTCTTACCCTCTTAAAAAAGCCTTCTTTTGACCCTCTCAGCCCAGGGAATTACCGCCCCGTCTCCCTCTTGCCCAGTTTAGCTAAGGTCTGTGAGAAGGTAGTGACTAAACAACTCACTGAGTTTGTTGAAAGCGTGGGCCTCCTGCACCTGGCTCAGTCAGGGTTTAGGGCCTTCCACAGTACCGAATCAGCCCTGGTAGAGGTCTTGGAAGCCATGCGGGAGTGTTTGTACGCCAGTGGTAGGGCGTTATTGATTTTACTCGACCTGTCGGCAGCGTTCAACACGGTCCCGCATTCACGGCTTCTTAAGCGACATACTGAGATTGGGGTCACGGGTTGTGCGTGGGGCTGGCTCAGGTCATTCCTGGATGGACGAGTCCAGCAGGTCTGACTTCCGCTGTCCTCTTCTGCTCCCCAGACAGTGACCACAGGAGTCCCACAGGGGTCCTCGCTTAGCCCCCTCCTTTTTAACGTTTACGCTACACCACTGGTTTACCTGGCAGAAGAACTGGAAGCGAAGATTATCACCTATGCTGACCATACGCAGCTCCTTTTCACTTGGAAAACAAATACAGACTCAGTCTCCTCTGCGAAGCATTGTTTGTCCTCCATTTTCAAATGGCTTGCTTCCACGCAGCTCAAATGCAATGAAGAGAAATCCGAGATTCTTCTCTTCGAGAAATTTCCACCTAAGTTTAGGGACACTCTCTGGCCTCCAGAGTCCACCCTGCCTACCTCAGTTGGAAAGCCCGTCAAGAATTTCGGGGTGTGGTTTAAAGAGAACCTTTCCTTCTCCACTCAGGTCAAAAAGCTTACCAGTACCTGCTTTAGCCTTCTTAAAACCCTAAGGAAGTTCCTTCCCCTTTTGCCTAAGGCTGCGAAGGAGACAGATATCTGTGCCCTTGTTCTATCTCGGCTGGATTGCGCCAATGCTCTTTATGTGGATATCCCTGGCTACTTATTGAGGAAGCTTCAGGTAGTCCAGAATGCGGCAGCCAGGCTTTTCCTTGATATATCTTCCAGAAGTAGGGTGAGCCACCACTTGCGCTCATTGCACTGGCTGCCCATGGCTGTAAGGGTTAAGTTCAAATCACTAATCATTGCCCATCGTGTTCTCTACGCCAAGGCCCTTCCTACCTGCAAAAACGCTTCTCCTATTATACCCCTCTGAGACAACTGCGCTCTTCGTCTCAATTTTGGCTCGGGTTCCCCGCTTCAAATGCGAGAGGCTGGGGTGCAGCTCTCTCGTCCGGAAAGCTGCCGTGGCATGGACCGCCCTTCCCTTTGCCCTTCAGAACACTAAGGATCCACTGGCTTTTAAAAAGCTTTTGAAAACACATCTCTTTATCTAGTTACTGTTTCCACCCTCGGTATGGCTCCGCGCTGGGACTCTCCTGAGTATCTGTGCGCGTTATAAAATAAAATAACATAACATAACATATTGTGCCATCACTTAGGGGACAATGCACAACATGACTGAATGCCTGTCACCAGTAACTTAGATCTGCAAGTTTGAACTGCAAATATGATATTTCACAGTAACCCCTCCAGATAGGCACGCACTTCCTTTTACATTTAAAAAAAGTCACCCCTAAATAGGCCTTACATGCTCAGAAGGCAGGGTGCATCATATTTAAAAGCAGGACATGTAAAAGTTTAATGTTGAACATGTCCATACCTGGACAATGCTCTAAAAGTTATTTTCATTGTAGCAGGGAGAGCTGTTCCATTGGAAACCATTGGTATTCTTTCTTAAAGTTAATAAAGCGATCTCCTCTTAGGAACCAGGTAAAAAATGTCATTCTTGGTCCAATAATTATTACAAATCCAGCCAGCTCATTACTAATGTCAAATTTGTAACAAATATTTTACCAATGGTGCTTTTAAAATTTTTCCTCCAGCCTGCCTAATGCCTCTAGAAGTCCATTTGCCTGAGCTTTCAACTGTCACCCGAGCAGAATAGCTCCTAAATGGAATTTCTTAAGTTAAACCCGTCTGCTTTGTGCCCCAGCTACCATGGTTTGGGCTCATGTTACTACTACCATCCACCCAACTAATAATCCACTGTTAGACCTGGCATTTCATGGCGTGATTACCCCTGACTTTTTGCCTCTACCTCCTCAATTTTTGACTGACGTAGATGCTTTGGACACTTTGCCACTGTTATAAAGTGGAATGGTAATTGGTTGTCAATGATTGGTATGTGTGCCTTACTAGTAAAGTCCCTAGTAAAGTGCACTATGTGTTCCAGGACTGGTAATGCAAATGCTACTAGTGTGCCTGCAGCACTAATTGTGCCACCCACACAAGTAGCCTTAAAAAGGGAACCCAGGCCTGCCATGGCAGTGCCTGTGCGTAGTTTGTTAAACTGTCATGTTGTTCTGACAAGTGCACCCACTTGTCAGACCGTACCCTTCCCTTTCTATGCACATCAGACACCCCTATGGTAGGTCCAGGGTACCCCCTGGGAAGGGTGCAGTGCATGTGAAAGGTAGGACATGTACTAAGGTGTGTACCATGTCCTGACAGTGAAATAATCTCCATTTCGTTTTTCACTGTTGAAAGGCCATCTTGCCCAAAGGATAGAATGGGAAGGCTGTGTAATATGTTTTCCAGCCTATCTTCCCAAAAGCTTAAGATGGAAAAGGTGAAGTTTAGTATGTCTGAACTCACAATGTAATAACACATCTTTTAATGAAGGTGGTTTTTGCACTGTGTGTTTAGAAGCCACTCTTTTAGAAGTGGTTGGGTTTTTGTGCTCTAACATTTCTGTGTCTCTCTGCCTGGTTGTGGATTGACTGTCTGGATTTGAAAGCGATAGGATCTGGGGAATGTCTTGACCCAGGGGAGGAGGTGAGACAGCACCAGGCTGACCTGCATCTGGAGTGTAGGGGAGGAGTAGCCCCAGGAGGGGAAGAGGCCTGGGTTGCTGCTATAAAACAATTGTCCCATCTCCTGCTGAGTGATTGAGAATCCAGGCCCCCACTAATCAAAGGAAGAAGGTATCACTGGCAGGGAGGCACCCAGAACTGGTTTGAACAGGGGTCAGTGCCCCCCTGAACACAAAGACTTCAAAGCCATTGAGGGGTATACCTATGAGATCTGAAGCCCCTGAACTTTGGAGGATGGCTTGATCAAGATTGAACAAGACTGGAGCTACTTCGTGGTCAAGATGAACCTTTGCCAAGGAAGAAACAACTGAAGAGACTGAAGGAAAGGACTGACCCTTGCTGTGTGTTCTGGGGCTGGCCTGCAGTTTGCTGTTTTAACCAAGGAAAGGCTAAAGGGACTTTGCTGTGTGCTGTGTCCCCCTGCTTGAAAGGACTTTGCTGTGCTGTGTCCTGAAGTAACTTATCCCCAAGGGCCCGAGGTGAGCTGGCTCCCTGTTGCGGAAACTTAGGAACACAAAAGTTTCCAGGAGAGTCTCAACGGCGCTGTGTTCGTGTGCTTGTTGCAGCCTGAGACCCTTGTAAGAAGTGCCATGTGATCGTGGGCATCTGGAGTCCAAGCGAGGATCAGCGACGCTGTGTGCGTGTGCTTTTTGCAGCCTGAACCCTTTGTGAGGATTGTCCTGTTATCGTGTGCACCTGCATCCAAGTAAGTCTCATCAACGCTGTGTGCGTGTTCTGTGTGCAGAGTCAGACCTTCGTGAGGATTGCCTTGTTATTGTGCACACCCAGAATCCAAGTGAGTCTCATCGACGATGTGTGCATGTGCTTTGTGCAGTGTGAGACCTTCGTGAGGATTGCCTTGTTATCGTGCACCCGGAATCCAAGTGAGTCTCATCGACGCTGTGTGCGTGTGTTTTGTACAGTGTGAGACCTTCGTGAGGATTGCCTTGTTAACGTGCAACCGGAGTTAAAGTGAGTCTCAGCCACTGAGGTGGGGAAAGCCATCCAGGACTTGCGGGCAGGGAAGGCGGCCGGCCCTAACGGATTACCGATAGAGCTTTTTAAACTCACGGCGAGCAAAATCACACCGTACATCACCAACATGTTCGTAGCGAGCAAAGAGCAGGGATTACTGCTGGCTGACCAACGGCTAGCCAGCATAGTCGTTATCCACAAAGAAAGCAAGCTCAAGCACATGTGCTCCTCCTATAGACCAATTCCGTTGCTAAATGGAGAAGCAAAGTTTTTGGCGGAAGTCCTGGACTCAGGTTTGCTAAGGGTCATTACCTGCCTGGTCCACCCGGACCAGTCGGGTTTGATGCCCGCCAGGAACACCGCCCACAACCTGCGCCGACTCCATGGAGTGCTCGGCCGAGCGGAAACCGTGGACGAGGATGCTGTGGTGGTGTCGCTGGACGTGGCTGCAGCATTTGACACCATTGAATGGCCCTTTATGTTTGCTGTGCTTCGTAAATTGGGACTGGGCCCAGAATTCATAGGGTGGGTCCGAATCCTCTACCATAAACTTCTGGCCAGAGTAGTAGTCAACAATAGGGCTTCCTCCACCTTTGTTCTTAGCCGGGGCACCAGGCAGGGATGCCCTTTGTCCCCGCTCCTATTTGCCCTGACCCTCGGGCCACTGGCTATGTGGATTCGTAAAGACCCCAGTGTCAGAGGCCTCAAATGGGCTCCGGTTCGCGAGGATCGCATCTCATTGTATGCAGATGATATCTTGCTCTACCTAGAATCTCTGGTCACTTAACTTAACGTGGTCGTAGACATCTTTCGGGTTTCCAGTGAATTTGCCGGCTACAGGATAAACTAGTCGAAGTCGGTGATTTAAGTCCTCAGCGGGAAGTTGCCTCCGCTTCCTCGCGGTCTTGAACTAGTCGAAGCAGTCGACAGTTTCAAGTACCTGGGGATTAGAGTCTCCAAGGATCCCAATGGATTTTATTAACTAAATCTCCTACCGCCTCTGGCACGTCTCAAATCTGACGTCAGACACTGGAAGACGCTCCCGCTCTCCCTATTAGGTCGTGCTGCCCTATTCAAAATGATGTCCCTTCCCCGCTTACTCTCCGCCTTACAGAATGCCCCAAACTATGTCAGCTCTTCATACTTCAAAGAAATTGACTGTCTTCTGCGAGACCTGCTCTGGGAGGGCAGGCCTCTGCTCATAGCTATCCACAAGCTTACACGGGGATGGTTTGACGGGGTATTGGGTTGCGGGACATAAAGCGCTGTTACTGGGCGTCTCACCTTGCAGCTATCAACCAATACACGTACAGACCCCAAGGTGATCCAGCCTTCCAGACTGATAAATGGCTGCTGCCGGGAGGTAGTTTTGAAGGGGCAATATATGCGTGCACGCTGAACCCCAACTTGACAGGACCCACTGCGCATGCGGTGCGAGTATGGAAGACTGCCTTGAAAAGTCTGGTGTGGGAAGGCAAGATCACGCAGGCCACCCCGCTCTGGAGAAGTGACCAATAAAGAAGCTTGATTCGCTCGAAGGGCTTTGATCGGTGGGACCTTATAGGAATCTCTAAGGTGGGAGACATGTGGAAGTTGGGAGAGGTGGTCATGTTTAAACAGTTACAAAAGGACTATGAAATGGCGCGCTCCAAACACTTTAGATATCTGCAAATATGGCATGTCCTGCTGGCAAAGCTCCCAAGAGGGGAACAACTCCCGGAGTCCTCTCCACTGGAGGATAGAGTGCTAGACAGGGACTTGCCGCAGAAAGCCATATTGTTCATCTATAAAAAAACTGATAAACAACTTGCTGTACCCACTGGACCAACTGCGGGCAAAACGGGACCACGAAGTGGCCGGTCTGGATGACGACGAATGGCTAGCGGCGATGGCTTGTCCTCGCGAGGTGGCCATCTCTTCCAGACTGCAGTTAGTGCAGCTCAAAATCCTGCATAAATCATACCTATCCAGATCAGTTCTGGTCCGAATGGGATATAGCGCTGATGAGAATTGCACTAGGAGGTGTAGACAGGTGGGCACATTCCTTCATCTGCTTTGGGAGTGTACGGTTATTCAGAGCTATTGGGCGGGGATTGTGAAACTTACGGATAGGGTATTAGGCCAAAACATTCATGGTAATATAAAACTAGCTCTCCTGAACGCCTGTGGACCAATGGACCTAACCTCCAAGTAGCGTCTGTGGGTAACTCTGGGATTGATGGTGGCGAAGCGTAATATTGTAAGTCCATGGAAGGCCCAGGAGACGCCCAGTACGGTGGACTGGAGCAAAGACATGGACTGGTGCATGGTAAAAGATAAAACAATCTATGTTGCAAGGGGGTGCCCCAATAAATGGATACAGGTATGGGATAGTTGGAACACATATAGGGGTGGAATCTGCGAACCCCCGTTGACTAGGGAAGATACCATTGCACAACGATTGGGCACGCTGCAAATGTAACTACCTTGGCTGATGTCTCCTTTAATAAGTGCACGTCCTCTGGCATGCACTTGCTGTATCATTATGCATATAGGTGGTTTTGATGATTGTTGTCTATATGTCATACTTGATCTCAATAAAAAGATTTATTAAAAAAATGTAAAAAAATAAAGTGAGTCACAGCGATGCTATGCGCGTGTTCTTCATGCAGCCTGAGACCTTCATGTGGAGTGCCCAGTGATCGTGTATCCGAAGCTCAATGGAGTCTCAGCGATGCTGTGTGCATGTGCCCTGTGACAGCCTGAAATCTTCGTAGCCTAAGCGGCCCAGACCGGCAGCCCCGGAGGAGCTGAGCCTCCGGCCCAAGCCCGCCATTGCCAATTCACAAATATTTCATCGGAGGCCCAAGTCGCTGGACGAGGAGAGAAGAGTGAGTTTGTGTCGCCCCAGGTGTCGACTCCTGGGGCGGGGTGCAGGCTCGGAGGGAGATGCTCTTGGCCTCTCTCTCATTCTGACAGCGCGAGCCTCTGCTTCGGCTCGTATCGCGGACCGTATTGCCAAGGGAGTGGCAGTACCGGGGCCGGAGTGCGGAGCTGCACTTTTTGATACACCATACCTGTGTTGGGGGCAACTGTTGACAGAGGCTGACTGCGAGTCAGAGGGAGTGGCGGAGAGACCGCCTAAGGCACCGTGATCGGTGCCATAGTGTATTACACAATATCTTATTTCTGCATAACGGAGAACCTGAATGTCGTATTACACATTGCATAATTTCTGCATAATGGAGTACCTGATTAGTGTATTACGCATTCATTATTCCTGCATAACGAACTACCTGATTAGTGTATGGCACATGGCATTATTTCTGCATAACAAACTACCTGATTAGCGTATTACGCATTGCATTATTCCTGCATAACGAACTACCTTATTAGTGTATTACGCATTGCCTTATTTCTGCATAACGACATATCTGATGGTTTTATTACGCATTGCATTATTTTACATTGCAAAGTGCCTGGTGGTTGTATTACGCATTGCATTATTTTTACATTGCAACGTGCCTGATCGTCGCGCTACGCATTGCATTATATTACATTGCAAAGTGCCTGATTGTTGCGTTACGCATTGCTTTATTGTTACATTGCAGAAGTGCCTGATTCTAGCATTACAAACTACATAACATGGTATTAGGATTACAGTGGAATGTTTATACGTGCTTGTTAATATCGTCAGAACTTACAACGCTGGCTGGCCTAACAACAAGCCAGGAGAAAAATAACCCATACTCATATGTTAGATTTATATAGTTTGGTCTTATCGTATATCTTATTATATAAAATGTATACTCGTTTTAAAGAACACTCGTGTGTAGTCTATTTGTGGTGTCATCATTGGGTTGCTGTGTGCGTGGTTGCAAATACTTTACACATTTGCCTTGAGGATAATCCTGGTTGCTTGTGCCAAACTACCAAGGGGGTGAGCGGGAGCTATCTCAGAAGGTGACCTTCCTTTCAATGACGTGGAACTGCGGGTCCCTATTTGGCCTAAGGTACCTACCTCAGCCAACCAGGGATCCAGGGTCTAACATCCACTTTCTCACAATGTTTCACTGTTGCGTTACTACCTATGAGATTTCTCAGAATTTGGACTGAGCGTTTCATCCTTCCCATATTGACACAGTGGGTATCATTAAGTTGCACATTAGTAACAAATGTTGTTTACAGCTCTAAAAAATGATACCACTTTGGTAGAAACTAAATATAAAAATAGTAATTTAGTTCTTTCTTTTATTCTCTGACACATACATAATCAAGTTGTATTCTCTAACTTTCAATCAACTGTTGATGTACAAATCTGCATTTTGTAAGGTCATCCTATTAATATATATTTTATGTTTTTCATTGCCGGGTAAGATCTCTGGTGATAATTGCTATTGTGTAAATGAAGCTAATGACAATTATTTAATGAACACTTTTAGAAACATATTTCTTTGATCAGAAAATGTCAATTCATTGAAACATATTACATTCAGAGGTAATATCAAGCCATTTCGGTAAGCCTTTTCTTACTATTCTAAGCAATACCTTTGTTGCAGCATCGAAGCAAACAAATCCCATGCTAAAATCAATCGTGAGACCCATGAGGTGACTGTCCATCACGCAGGCATACGTTTTACACTGGAAAATTAGATAAAACATAAAATATGTACATTAGTACATCACAAAGGATACAGTGAATACATTATTGTAATGTTGAGGCATATTAGTAGATAGTAATCTTATCCTATTTTATGAAAAGCAAAAGAGTCATGCATGCTTCTTGTTTATAATTACTTTCATGGCCATTTTAAAAATGATAAACTATACAAATAGAGGACTTTAATGAAACATTGTTACTAAGTGTTTGAATCCAATAAGAACTACCTCTGTGCATAGAATGCCTTGGAAACAAACAATTTTGCAGATTTAACTCAAATATGTTTTTACCATTCACCACCTTCTCAGCTATATATTTTATTCTCCCCATATAGGAGGAGCATGTCCTGTGGTGGGTCCTTGACTTGCTGTGCCACAGGGTTTAAGGTGCACCTCACAGATGAAGCAGAAGAAGGCTAAATCCAGAATAGGACTTCTTGCGCTCTTACTTAGAGGGTACCTGCTCAGGGAGTCTGGGGGATCAATGACCTGTAGGCAATTGGTCCCTCCCTGTATCTAAGTCGAAACACAGATAAGTAATACAGTGATTGTTTTGAATATAATGCATACCAGAGTACTTATCATTGGCTTATAGCATATGAAGAACTCTATCATCCCATTTTATATTATCTAAGTGAGTTATCACTAAGTAGGGGTATTACATCTAGATATGTGTAATGAACTCAAAGTGCCATAGCTGCTCCTAAAAAAAATGTTAATCATTGGGGCTAATATTTTTGCTCAGCCTGGCATTAACTTTCCTTTCTCTCAGTTGTTGTTGTTGTAAGCAGCACTGGAAGGCACTATGGTGGTCTTAAGAACAGCATAAATGTTTATATTCGGTGTCTTCTGTTTATGTTTATAATAAGTTAACATAAGTCCACTAACCATGCTAAAATCAGCATATGGCACGTCTGTAATATAACAGGGATTAGGGGAATTAAAAATGTATGCCCTTGACACTAATGTGTTGAACAAATCTGGTAAAACTTATAAAACCCTTGAACATTATAAACAACACAATTCTTTACTGGGAAGATAATTCCCCTAAATTATTTGATGAAATGTACTGTTTGCAGTGCAGACATCAACCTAAGTCTTTACTGGGACCAGCACATTAGTGGTAGACCAATCTTTTGTTTGAAGCTACCGGTTCCACTTTAATTGTGCAGGTGGCAACACTGCCTTTATTTAAAAGGTGGGGCAGAAATTCATCTGCAGGTGTGTCAGTTGAAGTGAGTGATTTCACCTGCCTGCAGAGAAATGTTCTGGGGGTATCCTTTCCACTTTCATGGTGCACGATTGGGAGAACACATTGGCTGTGTGCCAGCCACGTCAGTGTGGTACACAAGCAGTGCATCTCCTCACAGCCTCTTTGGCCCTGTTCACACATCTGGAATTCAGTGCTGGCATAGAGGAAAAGTGATTCATCTTTTGCATATGGCCACAACCCCATGCAAATAAGGGAATTCCCCCCACCCCCACCTGAAATTGTACCAACACACATGTAGCACCAGTGCGATCAATATTACAGAAGGGGCCACAGGAACGTCTGCTACAACAAAGTGTCCGTGCACTCCTTAGGCACTTAGTGTAATACAGGCCCTGTCACACTGTTCTTTGCTTTGTCTTCCAGGGTCAGGAAGCATCACCTTTAACTAATTAATCAATATATATACATGTGCTCTCCCTGTGTTCCATTTTTAACCAGATGCTCTCTAACGAAAGTCAGTTGCCTCTGTTCATGACAATCGGTAGTAAGATGGGTTGTAGACTTAATACAAGCACCATAACTAAGGGGAACTATCTAGAGAATCAGCATGGATTAGAGCGAGGCAACTTTAGGAGTTACATTAGATTGCTAATGGTGAGGTCTTGAAAACTGCAAGACAACACATTCGTTGAGATAAGGGGATATATTGTTCAAATAGGAAACTCACAAGAATAACCTATCGCAAACAGATGCACATGCCTCATTGGAGGATGAGCCACATTTTTGGTGTAGATTGAAATCGTACTTTTAAGTCTACCTCAGGGTGTTTTCTTACTAATGGTTAATGGTTTTAACAGATGTTCTAGAGGCACAAATAACTAGTGATTGGCCCAGCTTGACCCCTCTTTGCTTCGAACATACAAGCTATTTTCTGTCTTAACCCCTTCGGTGCCACGCACTTTCCCCCTCCTGTGCCGGGCGTTTCGTTAGTGGGCGGGTTTCATGACGCGATAGCCTCGTCATGGGTACAGCGCGACCGTGCTCCATGACGAGACTATCTCGTCATGGGCACAGAAGAGGTTAAGTAATACATTCTTGAAACATCATGTTAAAAGTTCCAGTATGGATGTTGTATAAAGACGTTTCCTACAATGTGGCCCTAAGTACCACTCAATGCAAGTGATAACATGAAGATCTAAATTCAAGAATTGCAATTTAAAGATGCAAATATATTTTATGATAGAATATTTGGAGTAGGTGGTGAAACAGAAAAAATCAGAAATTGTAAATGTAAGAAATAAAGAGGAATCAAGTATTAAGGAGATTGGTTCAAAGGTTGTGATTGAAAAATATCGACCACCTGACCTCAACAACAAGAAAAGAGTTGACTATTATTGAAAGGGGCTTGTTAGAAAACCAGCAAAAATATCTACCTACACTTATGAAAGTGTTGGGACTTGTAAAGTGTCGTGCCAGGAGACGAAGCCACAAAGCTGAGTTTGAAGATGGATGCTGGGGGGCAAAGTCAAGATAAACTAAAGGTGAATGCAGGTAAGCTCGCCAGCAGGCAAACTGTGTCTGCTAAGTCCAAGATTCTGTGGAATTTCATTGGATGTGAGTCAAATTAACTCTAGGCAGCACTGGCAACAAGAAATCATTCAATCTCCAGCACAGGGGCGGCCAGCATGGCTCGCAGGTGGTGGAGTGGGTGCAGGGGGATCGTGGGAGGGAGTTGTGGGGGGTAGTGCACAGGAAATCCGTGCAAAAATTATATTAAAAAGAAATTACAAATAAACTTACCTTGCTGATGGCCGGGTGCCGCGTCTCTTCTCCTGCCCTCCTCAAGCACCTCCAGGAACAGGAAGCAGGCCCCACTAACCAATTACAATGCTGAAATGCAGCGTAGTGATTGGTGAGCCCTCAAGCTCCCCTGACCAATCACAACGCTGCAATGCAGCGTTGTGATTTTGATGAGAATCGACTTCATTTTGAGCGTCCTGGTTTGACGTTCACCCAGGAAATGGGGGCCTGGGCTTTTTCTCCATGCATGCAAGGAGAAGGGGAAAGTGCGCATGACTGGTTTGGGTGGCCTGAGAGGACTGCCCAAACAGTCATTACGCACTTGAGTGGGCAAACCATTCTGCCCCTGCTCTTCTCAAAGAGCAGAGCACCCCCGCCCACTCACCGACCTGCAAAGCAGCAGGAAGCAGCCTAAAATGATAATAACGCAAAGTTAATATGATTTTAGGTTTCTGTTTCTGGGGCGACGCTCCTCCACCATAGCGGAGGAGCCGCCCAAGGCATTTAAGATCTTGGAGCATAATGTCAAAGTGAACGAAGTTTTTTTTTAACAAATCATGAGGTTTTGCTCTTAAGTTAATGTTGAAAATAAAAACTGGTCAAATCAGCGCCTTTGGCTCTCAGACGTCATTCTGGGTAAGAAAGCACCAGTTACGGTCTATAAAATGCACATTACCACATTTATATCAGAGGGCAGTCTGTCTCATACTGAGTCACAGCTTCCTGTGATGATGACTTGAGCTATATGTTGAGATATAATTCTGATCGTGGAATAGATTACTATAATGTATTTCTCTCCTATCTGTCGTCAGTGCCAATTCACTGTGAGGGATTTTCTCCTATCCCTTTAACCATAATGCTTTTAAATGTGCCCCAAAATATCATCTTCCCTGAATGGTATGGTAATGTGTCTTCCTAGAAAGTGGCAGATGTTATTAAGAAATTACTATACTTGTGTGTATTTATTTATTAACTTTAAGCAGTGATGATCCTGCTGAACCTTCCCTATTGATTGTTTATGTTTGCAATTTGTTTGTGTAATTAACCTATCTCTTGACAGCTGATTTGGAAACCATCTGATTGGCATCCATTGAAATGTTTGCTGGTGCAACCATATAATATAGAAATCCATGCAGATACCTCAAATCGGAAGCAAATGTTTCTTGCACCACTAATAGGGTACATGATACCATAAAAAGTTATAATTCATATCAGTTGCTTTGATTGACATTTTATTATTCCAGATTAATGACCTTAAAGTCAGAGGAAAACAGTCTTCTAATGAACACTTCTGTTTTTACTGACAGTCAATCTAGCCATGGCTTTTTCCTACCTACTTACCCCAGTAAATGTTAAACCCCTGAGATGTATTTGAATCATAGCAATTTATTTTCTGGAACAATTTGCAAACTACTTTGTCCTTTCTAATCTGATTCGAATACAAACTATAATGTTTCATATTTTTTTTTAACTTTATTTACCATTTTAATCATACAATATGAGGGTGTATGGGTGCTCACTGTCATGTACACATCAACATAAAGAAAAACGGGAAAGGAATATGCAGCCAAAGTCCACTAAATGGAACAGCACAAAAAACAGTTATTGTAAACAAGTCGGAAATAAGGCAACGTCCAATGGCCGAACCACTCCACCCGTCCATTACTAACTTTCCCACAGCTGGGTTCCGTCTTAACAATAAGCAATGTGAAATGTTAACTGAATAATATGAGAGCTGTCACTTAATAAGGAAAGGCCACCTAGTAACCCACCCCAGTGGGAACTATGCCCTGTTCTAATTGTGTGGTGGAAGGCAAGCGCGTTGTAGCCGTGTATTTTTTAAGGGGGCCCCAGATATCCTTCGGGCGTGAGGAACGTGGCAATGTGCCCGCATAAAGATCGCTATTTGTGTTGCAATACGTTAGGCTATTTAACCAACTTTTTAACGTGGGAGCTGATTTGCGTCCCCATTTAATGGCAATTTCTCTCTTCACCAGGAGCAGGCCAATGGCATTGAATTTCCAGACCCCCTCAGGAAATTATTTTTGCATTGTTCGGTTCATCTCAGTTCATTTGTAGAACTAAGTACATTTTGCTTTGAGGGCTGGCCAGTGTGAGGTTGCCTTACACTGCTTGACTCCATCTTTACTAGGCTTCAATCTTTTTCTCTGTACCTTTGTGCCAACCAGGAAACCGCATGTGTTTGATCCTTTGATCCTTACACCTTGCGGTGCAATGTGTTTTGCACTTTACAGAATCTTTTATTTGCTTTTCACATTATAACCTTTGGATGGCATTGCCATTAGCATCAACAGTGCATCATTATAGTCCGTGCATTTGTGCAAAGCGAGTATTCATTTGGTTACAGACGTGTGTAAGAATGATAAACGTCTCTAAGCTCCAAGAGGAGTACAGTTTAGAAAAAACTACAGATATGTGATCACCATTTAATGTGCAAAGGGTTAGAGATGCACATGTGATGCGTGGATGATATTATGGCTGTACTCAGTCAATGGAATGACATGTGAGACCACATATGAAGCTGGACAATGTCATGTTAATAGGCATGAGAATGACATTACAGAGATCTTGGCACTGAGTGCATCCAGCATGAATAATTATAACCCTTATATTTTACTAAATCACTGACATTGGTCTCCAATAAAGTAGACTGATAGCTGTCCAAAAAGCCCTTCAGGACCTTGTTTAGAGTAAAAAGTGCTAGATAAATAGCCAACCAAATACAATACAGTATGCCAAAACTACTTTGAAAGCAGCTGAAGAACGATCTTGCGATAGTACAGATAGTGATGTGATGTAGACTCTGGAATGAGCATGTCTTAACTAATGGAACAGAATTTGGTTCTAGGCTTATACAATGTTTACTTAGATCTGTATTAGAACTCAAAGGAATGTGTATAGCATTTTCTTTTCTTTTTCACCCTGTGAGCAATGGCAGCGTTGTGATTGGTGGGGACGCTGCCCAGCCAGGGGCTTACGGGAAGGCCATGTTCTCCATACAGGCTGCATTGCAGCCTGCATGGAGAAATGGCAGAGTGTGCATCACTGGTTTGGGTGGCCCCAGAGGGTCGACCAACCAGTCATTGCGCCCTCAGGTGTGGCCACACCACGCCTCCCCGGTCCTGGCTGCTCACAGAGCAGCATGGCCTGCCTGCCCACCCGCAACCAAACATAAAATGGTACTAAAAGAAAGTTATTACGATTTTATGTTTCTGCTTCTCACACTGGAGAAAGCAGTGGGGCAACGGTCCTCCGCCATAGTGGAGGAGCCACCCCGTCTACTAATAGACACACCTCAATCGAT
This sequence comes from Triturus cristatus, assembly GCF_964204655.1. Lineage (NCBI taxonomy): Eukaryota > Metazoa > Chordata > Amphibia > Caudata > Salamandridae > Triturus > Triturus cristatus. Next base: position 683,195,685 of record NC_140587.1, read on the forward strand.
CTGTGTGTATTATATGTTAATATTTATGACATAATGGAAATTAATTTGAGTTCTATTTGTGTATGGAATGAGCATGCAGAGTAATTTCCAAGACATCCAATTGGGGTGCCTGTCATGCTTTAGACATGGTTGCTGCACAAACAGTCTGCCTAGCGCCACTCATATAGATTTGTACTGGAAGCATACCCCTCTAGAGCTTTGTACACCAGGCTCTTTCTACCATAACGACAGTCTTCCATTTTGAAGGATTCTAGGTAGAGATGCATTGCTTGGGCTTTCTTTGGTGAAATAAAGTACATTGAAATGTTAATAAGTAAAGCGTTGGGGGCAAAAACATTTTTATTTCATGACACTGTAGCATTCACCCATACTCTGGAGCATTCAAAAGACTATGCCACATACAGAGCTCTGTAATACACATCTTTATTATTCAGCATGCAAGCACTGCATCATAGACTTTATTGACCCCATCGGCAACACCCAAATATCTCCCAACTGATTACGTAATTTTGTACGGAGTCCGCCTATGACCAGAAGGGTACTACTGCACATAATCACATGACAATACAGCTCCCCCTTTGTTAAATAAAACATAAGGACAACATATATACATTAGAGTTCCTCAACGAGTCATCAAGGTTCTCGCACCATTCTTCCAGATCGAGTTGTGCAAAAGGAGTTGCACTGCCACCTGACATCAAGATGTAGACTCAGATGCTTGACTTGGGCGCTCAGGTGGACGTGTCTCACTCGTAAGGTCTGGAGCTGATGAACATCAAGGTAGATGCTTGAAATGGGATGAGTCTCTCCTACTGGACCTTCTGGGATGTTGAGCAGTCACCATATGTCCTTAACTTGTCACAACTCTTAAAGGTTCAGCATCAAACAGAGTGTCAGTCTTGCATTTCCATTTTTGTTTGAACAGGACCCAGTCTCCTTCCTTGAAAACCGTTTCCCAAGTGCATTGGCGCCGCTCATATGCATAGGCATTCATCTTACTTTTGTGAGAAACATCCATGACAGAAATCCCATCAGTGTCCATAACTTGGCTCATTGCCCATTATGGTAGCTTTGTCCCAATGACTCTTCCAAATAGCAATGTGGCAGGGTTTTTGCATGTTGTAGACTGGGGAGTTGAGCAATAGGCACGAGAGGCTGAGCATAAAGCTGATTTGAGAGTGATTCCTTTGAGCGCAGTCACTGAACCACTTTCTTCGGGTGCCCATCTATCATTCAACAACACTATTTGCCTGTGGCTAGAGAAGAGTGCTTTTTTGATGCTTGACTTTCAAGCTAGTAAGAAAGTCCTTAAACTCCCTGCTATTGAAGGGTGGACCATTGTCAGATTTGAGGATGGAGGGAACACCCCATGCTGCAAAAATATCATCCAGCCTCTCTATGACTTTGTCATTGGTGGTCAGTGATAAATCTTCCACTAAGGGAAAATGTGAGTGCTCATGAATAGCTACAATGAAATGATGGTCATTGTTTAAAGGTCCAAAAAAAACAACTGCAATTTTTCACATGCTTGTTTGGGAAGGTAAGACCTATTTAGTGGAGGACGTGTTGTCTTGGGAGAAGCATCCATGCACTTCTGACCCGATAATGCAGAAGCCTGCTAAACACCTCCTAATCGTATTGATGGTTTGCTCTGGAGTACAGGTACTACCGACGGAGGCATGGAACGCGTTGCTGCACTGGCCCCCCCCCATTGCCGAGATGACCTAACGCGGCGCCTTAATTTTGACACTGGACTTAATGACTATGTGACCCCATCTAAGTTATGGGCTCATTTAATCTTCCTTCCTGGGCCCCCACAAGGTATTTCTCTCCCACTGCCGATCTGCCAGCCCTGATCCACTTCCCAGCCCTCTGTTTCCACACACCCATGCAATACACCATTATCCCTAAAGTTACCACCATGGTGTGTGCCCTTTACCAAAGCACTCCTTTCTCCCCTTGTTGGGGAGAGATCCAGCATTTATTCCCTGGATCTCAGAGAACCCCCTGAGAGAGTCCACAGCGTCAAGGGAGCCACACACAGCAGTGGTGTGGGAATGGCGTCCCTTGCCAAAGCACTCCCTCTCCCCTTGTTGGGGAAGATCCAGTATTTATGCCCTGGAGTCTCAGAGAACCCTCTGAGAAAGTCAACAGCGTAAAGGAAGAACACACACAGCGGAAGAGTGGTTTGTCACCATTTCCACTGGGATCACAGCACTCCGGACGTTGGACACTGTTTTTCCTTGTCTCCCGGTTGTGTCTCCTTCACCCCCCCACTCCTTTCCCTCTTTCATTCTTTGTCTACCTGCCCTGCTCCTATCATCTCTCCTTGCCTGCTTTTTCCCGATGTATATGTTTTTAACACATGTAACTACGCTCCAGCAACTTGTAACTATGTTCTGAAACTGTGTAACTTGTAACTATGGAACTGGTAACTATGCTCTGAAACAATGCTCGTCCTCATGTAGAGCGCCCTGATACCTTTGGGTCTAGCCAGCGCTATATAAAACTTTTCAAATAAATAAATTAAATAAATAAGCAAGGCGAGGAAACCACACTCGGTCACTCAGGGCTCTCTTGGTGGCTACAACGCCACGATGTCCTTTGTCTTCCAGTTCAATGACTTGTTGCCTAAGCTCTCTGGTATAACAATTTCGGAACCCATTAGTATTATGCATTCTTGAGTGACAGAAGTTCTTCATGCACATTTTAGAATTTATGATATTCAACCCCATCTGTGAGAGGTAGAGTATCTTTTCTCTTTGATTGTGTTGCAATGATATCCTTGAGTGTGAGCATCTCTCTGTCTTCACTGGTAGTAACAATGATCTGCCCAATGGATAGAGTTGTATGGGTGCCAGATTGTACTATGAAGTTGATGTTTGCTACAGCAGCTTTAGACATTTCACTGTAAAGTTGTAACGGCACTCTGAGAAGTAATCTACGGGGTTTTGATCCTTCCCCGGCTTATGCCCAATAGTGTAATCATAGTCTTGCATTCTCTACTCCTACCTCTCAAAGAAAGGAGGTATCTTGACTGTTGGATTTCCAAAAACGGTCAGCAATGCCTGGTGGTCGGTGGCAAGCCTGAAATGCTTTCTGTACAGCAACACATGAAAATGTTCACAAGCCTACACAACAGCCAGACTCTCTTTTTCTAGCTGAGAATAGGCACTTTCAGTCTGAGATACTCTTTTGCTGGCATAGGCCACAATGTGTCTCAGCGGTACAAAAGGGGGTGGTGATGGACGGAGCATCAGAACCAATCAAACACTCACACCCAGGCAACAGATCTGGGTTTGATCCATCATCGTTCTTTAGCCCACTCTGCCACCCCAGTTCAGACATGGCCATATGCAAATCAGTCTGACCCTGTGCCTCATGGGAACAGTCCAGCCCGAACTGCCAAGCCATGCCTTCCCTGGACCGGAAACAAGCTTCCTAGGACCGGTTTCTGGCATTTCAGCTGTCTTCAGCCAGGCTTGCTTGAATCCAGTGGCAAAGTGAGCAAGGGACTCACGTCTGAGCATACCCTGCCAACTTATGGCGAACAAAGCGGTACAAAAGGGGGTGGTGATGGACGGAGCATCAGAACCAATCAAACACTCACACCCAGTCAACAGATCTGGGTTTGATCCATCACCGTTCTTTAGCCCACTCTGCCACCCCAGTTCAGACATGGCCATATGCAAATCAGTCTGACCATGTGCCTCATGGGAACAGTCCAGCCCGAACTGTCAAGTCATGCCTTCCCTGGACCGGAAACAAGCTTCCTAGGACCGGTTTCTGGCATTTCAGCCGTCTTCAGCCAGGCTTGCTTGAATCCAGTGGCAAAGTGAGCAAGGGACTCACGTCTGAGCATACCCTGCCAACTTATGGCGAACAAAGCGGTACAAAAGGGGGTGGTGATGGACAATGTGTCTCAGAGCATTTTGATATCCATTGTGTTGAGCAAGGATCATGCCTAACCCCACCAGGCTTGTATCTACTACAATATCAGTATGTAACTTTGGATCAAAGTAAGCCATTTCAGGAAAATTTTCAATTGCATGTTTAATTATCTTGAAACTTCAGTCACAGTTAGAGGCCCACTGGAAGTGAATATTCTTCTTTGTCAAGTCTCTCATCATGGCAAAGTTCTGAATGCATCTGCAGCAATAGGTGGCCATGCCTAATAAGGATCCAAGCATGGTTTCATCTTGCGGGGGACAGGTGGATGACAATGCTTGTACCTTTTCAGGATCCGGAGTCATTCCTCCTTCAGAGAACACATGCCCAAAGAATTTGAGTTTGGTTTTGTGAAACTCACAATTTTCTGCATTTAAAGTGAGACCTGCATCAGCGAGCAGACGGCATAATTGTGTAAGAGCTCTGTCAGGCTCCTTTTGTGTGGCCCCAAACACTAGTATATAATCACTGTAGTTAAAAGCATTTGCAACAGGTTAAAAGCATGGGCAACAGGTTGAATTATTAAATGACACAACAAAGCTAAGTTTTTTGTATCTGAACAAACCAACATGAGTTGCACAAGTAGTAATGTACCTACAGATCTCTTCAAGCTTAGAAACCAATGTATTTTTTCCATATCCATGGACACAAGCATCACGAGATTACAGAGTGCTCTTGAATTATAAAAGCATAATGTTTCAGCAGTTACTTCATGTGATCAAGGCCATCTGGTGGCCGAAACGCGTAATGGCGTGCTGTGTGGGTGCTGATCAACATTAAATACCTTTGAAGCACGAGTTGGTGTCCGTGTGCTTCTTCCTCGCCGGTCGGAGGTGGGAGATAGCTGTTTGGATTTTCATACCAATCACCCGGTAGTGGGTCTGCTACCGTTCACGGATCCCCTCGAAGTGTGTGGGCCGCCGCTTTCAGCCGCTTCACGTATCGTATTCTTGGTAAGGAAAAACGCGGTGGCTCCCCCGTACGGAATACATATCCAGAGTTATTCAAAATCACAAGAGCAACCCTTATGTCCCTGCGAACCGGGTAAGTACACTGTACTACAAAACAATGTTCACAAGGAACTCATTTGAAAATAGTCATCTATTGCATACAACATCAATAGTTGTGTTTGAATTAATCTCTCACAAAACTAACACGAAGTCAGTACTTAACACAGTAAGCCTACACACAACCAATCATAATTTACCAAGCCTCAGCCGAGGTCTTTTATTTAACACAAATTTTTGATCACATATAAAAACATATCATATATACATTACTCCTCTCTTTCTTACATTCGCAGTGCAAAGTGACCCCAGTGAAACCATAACCTCACAAACACAAATAAACAAAAAATATAATGAAAGTGCAAAGGGTTATTGGAAAAAATAACAAGGACAGTTTATAAATAATGTATGATAATTCAGTCAGAGCTGTCTCTTATTTCCTTTGTCGACGGCGTTTCGACCCACTTCTAAGTACCGGTTCTCATCAGGACTGTAAATATGGGGACTAATGGAGGGAAGAAAAAGAGGGCGTGTATAACTCTATTGTAATCAAGGTACTAATATATACAATTAAAATCTTTGAATTTGTTGTGAATAGTAACTTAACGGCTTACCTAGTTTATGGCATACATAAGTCCATTTCGGATCCAGTATGCAAAATAAAATTATTGTGTCCAAACCTGTAGGTAATGAACATACACGTATTATGATTCATAGTATGAATTCAAATGTGACGTTGATCATTAGTTCACCATGGAGTGGAATCTTTAGATGTACTTACTTTTACTTTGTGATCAGAATATATTGTATATTATTGTATCTTCCACCAACAATGGTCAAAAGGTTGTTCGAAGATATAGCGGGACACACTTCCCTATTAAATGAGGAATAGGGGTTGTTAATTGTATTCCATGAATATTCTTAAATAACACCACGGTGTCGTGAATTCCTTCAAAACCACTTACTTGGGCTTTACGTTAATATTTATCCATATTATAGAGGTGCCCCAATTATTCAGGGGGATACGACCTGTTCTTAGATCGACTTTGCTGTAATGTATCGAAAGAGATAATCAATACATGACTGCCACAGAGTTTCCACGCTGGAGTAGCAATTGTAATTACTTACATGTCTGGTAGACAGCAGCGAAGGAAACGGGGTCCGTAATCAAACCCAAACTCTACACGCGATTAATCCGTGTCGTGCCGGTAGCGGAGTAAATCACACTGGCTCCCAGACCCGGAAGTGAGTCAGAATTATATCTATCTCTCTCGGCCCGGGGAAAGAAAAGAATGGCGGCCATCTTTTAGTGGCTAATGATGTTCCACGATTCAAACGGTGAAAAATATATATAAAATCCCATCACCTCACATGATTAGGCATGTAAATACCCCAATATGTTGCCCAAAAGCGACATATCTAGTGAATCATTTCATTAATGAAACGTCTTCAATCTATGTCTAGGGAGGCCGATTTTAGTAAAGAAAGCGTGGCCATCTTGGATTGGGAGGAAAGGAAAGAGGGAAATGTACCATTGATCTAGTTAGCAATACAGCAACGGTGATACAAATGTATTACATATGGTATATATATGCGCATAAATGATACAAAACGATAATGACTGATGCATAATCATTTCCACATGTATGGTCAAATCAGGTTCTAATACACTTCTCATTATTGTCATTATGTGACCATAGATTATCACTTCACATCGTTATCTCATTGCAAAAGCCATATTTTGACAATTGTAATACACAAAAGATCGATATTTCTTATTTTTTAAAATACATTCTCCTATCAATTTACATCTTGTTGGTATGACATATGTTTTGGAAGAAAAACATAGCAATTTTGGATTGGGAAAAATAGAGGAAGGGAGAGAGACTTCCCCGTTGTCTAAATAACAATACACAAAGGTGAAACAAAAAATTCCATATAGCGTATACACGGATGCATGCGTAAATACAGTAAATACTGGTATAGGAATATTTCCACATAAATGCTCAAATCAGATTGTGGTACATTTCTCATTATTGTCATTGTATAATTATCGATTATTATTTCATTGTAACAGCCATATTTATATATATCTATATGACAATTACACCTCACAAAAGATCGATATTTCTTTAAAAATATTTTTTCTTGTCAGTTCACATCTCGCTAGTGTAACAGTAGCCGAGATCAAGACATGGTGTTATACAGAGATTTTTTCATTAAATGAACCCTTTCCATCTATTCAGTGTAGACTAATGAATTTACGCCACTCTTCGAGATTATTCAGACCTTTTTTGATAGACCCACACTTGTCTATCCATTTACATTCCAAGGTCTGGAGAATCAGGGACATGTCACCACCTCTACGTGGAAGTGTAGCTTTTTCCACCACCTGCCAAGTTAGATCATTGGCTGTGTGATCTTTTTCAATGAAGTGATCGACCAAGGGGGCGTTCAATACTTTGCACCGGATTCTACTCCTATGTTGGCCGATCCGTGCTTTTACTGGTTGCATGGTTTGTCCTATATAAATTAGATCGCACGGACACCAAATGCAGTAAATGACATTAGGGGTTGAGCAATTTGTTAGGTCATGCAGTTTGATCTTGATATCTCCATGTTCGAAGAATTTTGTCTCTCTTGTGAGGCTACAAACCACGCAGTTCCCGCATTTGTAATGCCCTGTCACCGCTGGTAATGACCAAAGTTCTTGTATGCTTTTTTCATTTTGAACACACTCGTGTCTGAGTGAACCAGGTGGTCCCTGATATTCTTTCCTTTTTTAAAGGAGAATAGGGGCATTTCTTTGCAACAATCTAAGGTGTTTAAGGTGGACCAATGTTTTTTGATTATCCATTGTATCTGTGTATTCCATGGGCAGAAGGTGGTGACACACACAACTTTTTTTATAGGTTCTCTCACCGTTTTTTCCAGTAAAACCTCCCTAGGACTAAACCAGGCCCTCTTCATTGAGGTTTTAACCAATCTCTTGGGATATCCTCTTTCACGTAACCTGGAACTCAAAAGGTTGGCTTCTGTGAAGAAATCCTGTTTCTGTGTGCAATTTCGTCTCAACCTCAGAAACTGGCCATAGGGTAGACCATCTCTGAGGGACCTAGGATGGAAACTATTATATTGCAATAGTGTGTTCCTGTCCGTCGGTTTTCGATACAGTGTAACGTCTAGATGGTCAACTCGACATCTGATTTTTAGATCTAAGAAGGGTACCATTTCTTTGTTTTTGAAGTAGGTGAAAGTGAGTGCAGACTGGCAGGTATGTAGGTATGATATAAATTCATCCAGATCCTCAGTGTCTACCCATATGAAGAAAATATCATCTATATACCTTTTCCAACACCTGATGTTAGTGTGGAAAGGATTGTTGGTATTGATGATAAACTTTTCTTCTAGGTCTCCAACGTAAAGATTAGCCAGATTTGGGGCAAAAATTGCACCCATTGATGTACCCGAACATTGCTGGTAGTAGTCCAAGTTGAACCTAAAATAATTTTTAGTCACTTTGCACTGCGAATGTAAGAAAGAGAGGAGTAATGTATATATGATATGTTTTTATATGTGATCAAAAATTTGTGTTAAATAAAACACCTCGGCTGAGGCTTGGTAAATTATGATTGGTTGTGTGTAGGCTTACTGTGTTAAGTACTGACTTCGTGTTAGTCTTGTGAGAGATTAATTCAAACACAACTATTGATGTTGTATGCAATAGATGACTATTTTCAAACATATCCCAGAGTGCCCTTGGTGAAGTTTTGCCGGATGCGATTCTCCGACGTATTCGTTGGTGGTTCCAGGCAGTTTCCCTGAACTTGGGCCAGAAGGACTTTAGACACGTACGGGTTTCGAGGTAGTGCTTCATCATTTATCCGATCCGGGCACATCTCCGGATCTTGACAAGTAAGTGACATCACCACCCCACAGGCATGTCAAGTAACGCCCAGCGGGATCGCGAGGCGGAGGCCGAGGAGCTTTTCAAAGACTTGATGGCAGCATCTACAAAACGCTCAGATTCTGGCACCGACCCGGCTACGAATTCCAACCCGGATCTTAGGACACTACTTAAATCACTCGAAAAATGCCAACGGAGTGAAATGACAAAGTGGTGGGAGGAGATATCTTTGACCAAATACGTGGAAGCAGGTCGGATCCCACGAGGCTTAAGTATTATGCTGGCACCTAATTTCGATAACATCCACCCAGAAATGCTGGTGGAATGGGCGGATAACAACTTAAATGCGTCCATGAATGCAGTGAAAATCCTCATTAAATATGCCCGAATCGATCGTGATGCACTCATCAAACAGATAGAGGAAATCAACGACCAACTCAATAATCGAACAGAAAAGGAAGAAATTGCCAAACAAAGAAAAGAAATCGAGGACAGGATCAAGGTACAACAGGAAAAAATCAAATTGAGGAAATTACGAAAATTCGTAAGAGATAAAGAGGACTACGAGCTTGGGCAGATCTTTACTTTTGCCCGCCGCTATGATAGTGCGAGGAAGAGACGATCGGATAAATTGGCTACCACCATGCGTGAAATACCTAATAGTGGCGAACAATGCACGCCAATAGAATCCGATACAGGTGATTCTGCTTCCCTGACCAGTGGAAGCGGCAATGAAGGCGATGAAATGGTCCGGGGCAGTCTCATGTCCGGCATATTACAACCTGGTGAAGAGCTGAATTTTTTAGCCGAGGACCGCCGTCAAACCCTGAGGCCGCGGAATCCACAAGTATCTGCAGGGTAAAACAAAACAAAAAACGCAATGCCAGAAGAAAGGCCCGCCGCGCAAAGAGGCAGAAAACCACAATGGCGACGACGTTAGATGAGGGCCAAACCAACAATAACACCATAGTGAATCTATCTAAGATCGTGCTCACCTCCAAAGAGGAGAATATACTTTCCTTGGGCCTTTCATATTGCGCTGGCAATAATTTCAACTACTGCAAAACCAGAGCGGATTTATTCAATTTTACAAGGAAGTTGAAATTAAAAAAGTTTTTTACCATCAAATCTGGCAGTAAATTGAACATGGGCCCTAATGATACCAGTGCAATTCCCAATGACCACAACTTGGAATCTGCCGACGCACAGTTACTTCTTACTCTGGCGGATTTGACCAGAATGAATCAGGATTCCCCCAGCCAGACAGTCGACACACGGCCCTCCCAAGACAGACTTACTTCTATTATTGGCACAGAACCATGTGCCGGGCTAAGTCCATTCAGAGGCAAATCCAACTTCATCCCTATGATTCCCAAGGACGCGATCGATATCTTCCAAGAGATGGTAACCAATGACCTAAAGAATCTCTATCGGGTCACCAGTTCCAACAGCAGGAAAACAAAACAACAAGATTCAGAATATAAGAACTTGATCCGCAAATTGAACAGTAACCCTGGCCTAATAATTTGCATGTCTGACAAGGGGGGCAATGTGGTCATCTGGCCCAAGGAGGAATACAGGATTGAAGTAAAAAGGCAGCTTTCGGACATTGAGTGCTATGAGAAAATCAGCCTGAAAATATACAATACATCTAAGGAATCCCTAAAGAAAATGTTACATGCTTATAAAAGGCAGGGATTAAATTCTAGCCAAGAATTTGAGTTTTTGTTCAATGAGTTTCCGATCATCCCAACGCTCCGCCTGATACCAAAAATTCACAAAAGCGTGAGGCCAGTACCTGGCAGACCAATTATTTCGTCCATTGGGAGCATCAGTGAAAATGCTAGTAAGTATGTGGATTACTTTTTACAGCCATTAGTCCGCGCCTTACCGACATACATTAAGGATACTGGCGATTTTATCAGGAAACTAGCTCAAATTCAATGGCATGAGGATTTCTTGTTGGTCACTCTTGACATAGAGTCCTTGTATACTAGCATAGAACACAATACAGGGATTGCCGCCACTAAACACTATCTGGACTGCAGACCAATCAAGTTTTACAATCACAATAATATGCTTTTAGAACTTATTCACTGGGCATTGCATAATAACTATTTCATGTTTGAAAATGAACTGTATTCTCAAAAGAGGGGAGTCGCCATGGGAGCTTGCTTTTCCCCCAGTTATGCCTGCTTGCATGTTGGCTGGTGGGAGGAGCAGGTTCTCATGGGAACCCATGCTAAGGTGTTTGGATCCAAGATTGCAGAGTGGTATAGATACATTGATGATGTTTTTATGGTTTGGAAAGGCGATCGTGAAAGTGTGATTGATTTTATTGGGGTTTTAAATGATAACGCTTTTAATCTCAAATTCACTTTTAAGATAGACAACACATCAGTTGAATTTTTAGATACTACTGTCACGATTGTTGATAACCATGTAGAAACATGTCTGTATAGGAAATCCACCGCTGGCAATTCCATCCTACACGCCAGCAGTGCCCACCCATCACACCTCATAAAAAGCATCCCATATGGGGAACTCCTCCGTATTAAACGAATATGCAGTATACCGGAGGAGAGGGTACGATGTTCAGAAGAAGCAATGAACAGGATGAGGCAAAGGGGTTACTCTGAGGGGACCCTCAGGGAAGCCTATAAAAAAGTTGAATCCACTCCCAGGAACTCCCTACTCATAGACAAATCGGTCAATACGAGTGTACACAGCACAGTGGATACATTTGATAATACAAATTCAAATGTACCACGTTTGATTACAACATTTAATAAACAACACAGCAAGATCAGAGCCATGGTAAACAAAAACTGGCCAATTGTATTGACTGACGGTGTCCTGGCCCCCATGTTACCTTCCAAACCAGTGTTGACATTCAGAAGGGCCAGAACCATGAGGGAGGAGCTTATGAGACCCAACAACCAAACCCCGACCAGCAGTTCATGGTTAAAACCTAGAAGAGGTTTTTTCAAATGCTCCAGTTGTAGAGCATGTAAATTTGGTCAGAACACCAGTCAGTACTCAGTCCCGTTCAGTGACAACCCTAGACAAATTAAGGGTCACTTTACTTGTAGATCTGAATTTGTGGTGTATGTCCTTTCCTGTACATGTGGCTTGAATTACATTGGGAGCACCAAGCTACAGGCCCATGTAAGAATTTTACAGCATTTAAGGGCAATCGTAAATAATGATTCCAGCTACCCTGTAGCACGGCATTTCAGAAAACTACATAACAATGATCTTAGTTGCCTGAAATACTTCATTGTTGATGGTGTCCCCGCACAGCGAAGAGGGGGCAACAGAGAAAAAGCCCTTAGACAACTCGAAACAAAATACATACTCGAGTTTGATAGCAAAGCACCTATGGGCCTAAACACCACCGAAGATCTACACAATTTTATCTGATTACTGACAGACCGCATGGGTTTGCCTCTGCTCTCTCTCATTTTTAGACTAGTTTTTATCTTTCTTGATTGTTTCCTGCAGTGTATATAGTATCAATTTCTCATGTCCGAAGATATCCTACTGTTTGACTTATCTTGTTTGCCTTACCTGCATCCTCACTAATCATATGAATACCAGTTTCTAATTGCATTTAGAGCAGAACTGTTACCCAGTCGTTTGGACTAATTTGCTCCTTCTATACTTTCCCCTACTTTTGTCTTCTCAATTTTAAAGGAGTAAGGCGACAGACAAGAAAACAATGAATATCAAACGCTTTCTCCACATAAAGGTATGTTCCAGTTCTCCAAACATGAGGACACTGTCAGCCAAGTTCCCTTTTTCACCTGGGTACAATACCATCAAGCTACAAGCAGCTCTGGGGACCCACTATAACTTGGGACTCTCGTTTGCTATAATTTATGCTCTTGGTTGTTATTATGTATTTGTAAAGATGGAACCTCATTTAGGAGAATAGTATTTTGGAGTGTTCCTCTTATCTACCTCCTCGCTGGATTCCCGCTGTATCTTTATCATTATTTCACTATTTTTGCACTTTACTCACTTTTAGATTGGTTTTAGGATCTTTTACATTGGCTATTGATTTTAACAGCTATCTTGGGTCGCTCATATAGATTTTATCATCGGATACTCCTTTAACAGATGTTGAAATGTGGTAATGAATTCTGATTGTGCATTATTTAAGGACGTTATTTATGGTCTCTATATGTATTAACATGCATTTATTTGCAGTTTGCACTACCTTTGCGTATTTTGCACATTTGCATCTTGTTGCACATTCATAGCGCTATTTTGCACTTTAGATATCAGAATTTGCACCTGTTATTGCGTATTTGCACAACGTAGTACTGTACCTTAAACCTATGCAGAATAACTTGTAGTTACAAGGTTGTGATATCATTGTTAACATGGAAGAGTATTTTGAAGCAGGTTTACCGATTAGTACAACCATTTAACATCTCAGACCCATGCTGGTACATTTGCCAATGTATATGTATTTGTTACATGTTTTCCATCACCAAATAACAAACTTAGAAACCAATGTATTTTTTCCATATCCATGGACACAAGCATCACGAGATTACAGAGTGCTCTTGAATTATAAAAGCATAATGTTTCAGCAGTTACTTCATGTGATCAAGGCCATCTGGTGGCCGAAACGCGTAATGGCGTGCTGTGTGGGTGCTGATCAACATTAAATACCTTTGAAGCATCGAGTTGGTGTCCGTGTGCTTCTTCCTCGCCGGTCGGAGGTGGGAGATAGCTGTTTGGATTTTCATCTCTTCAAGCTTAAGTTGACGGTATCCTTTGTTCAAATCAACATGGCAGAAGACTTTGGCACCGTTCAGCAGTGTAATTATGTCTGCTAGGTGTCCTTTTTTGGCACTACCACTATGGGCGAAACCCATGGAGTTGGATCAGGACAGTGCTTGATGAAGTCATGCTTTAATAATGTTTCTAGTTCGTTCTCAACGGCCTCCTGTATATGAAAGGCAATCTGACTGTGTCGCTGAACAACATGACAAATGCCCTCATTAATGTGAACTTGCATCTTCATTGTCTTGAGTGTCCCGAGTCCATGAAACAATGAAGCAAAATGACTTGCGATTTCAGAATGTGCGTTGAGGTTGTAGTTGACATGCACTTTTCAAAGTACCTTGGAAAACCTGAAATGGTGCTTTTTCTACCGTATTCTTATTCGTCATGGTTGCTACAAATGACCCTTGACTTTGCAATGGTGCAGAAGCAGCCCATGGGTACACCATTGTTTTTGATGGCATTCGACGTGGTACTGGAAACAGTTCCTTGTATTTTTCTGCCAGCATGACATTGATCGATAGACCACTGCCTATAATGAAAGATGTAGGGCAGCCACTCATCTTTAATGTGATCTTGGGGCATAGGCCAAATGAGTTTGGTTGCTTCACATGGCAATCTCTCTTTGACTTGTGTTCTTCTTTGCAAGGAGTCAATCGTACATGTGCATATCTTTCTGCGGTCAACATCACCATTGCACATCCATTATCTTTACTGTCACTCAATGATGACGCTGGATAGTCTTTAGAAGATAAATTTGATGATAATCAACTTCATTTTGTCTCTACTTGTCTCAATTGATGTTTCCGTTAGGCCTTGTGGCCGTGGCTAGAATGTTTCTGGAACTTTCTGGCACCCATTTTCTCTTCTCGTAGTAATGCACTTAGTTTCTTTTTCACTTTGCAGAAAGTTATGAAATAGTTTTCTCTCCTACATCCTTTGCATAGCCGTCCAATGGCGAGTCATTTACCTTTGTGTGGAAATGAGAATCCACACCGGAAACCAAATTTCTTTTTCTTCAGAGACATTGTGTTCTGGGCCTTCACTTTGTGTTCCTGCTTGCTTTTCATGATCAACGTGTATTCATTCTGAGTTGTTTCAGCTTCCATATCAGCAGCCAGTCGATCGGCACACTCCTTCGTCCTCGCAACAATGAGCACCTTTTCTAGACTTAGTGTCTCTCTCAGCATGCTTCGTCTGAATGATTCGGAGAGGCAACCATCGTTGACTCTGAGGCGCATGGCTTCCTTGTAATTGAATTCACTGAATTTACAGTGGTTGAGGTGTGCATCGTCTTCCAACAAACTCATCCATCGTTTTACCAGCTTGCTGTCTTGCCTGGTTGAAAATGCATCTTTCATACTCAATATTTGACTTTGGATTGAACTTGGCTTCCAACGTTAAATTGATTTGACTGAATGATATTTCATCAGCTTGTGATATTTTATTTATCACTTCTTTCACTCCACCACCTGCAAGATTTTTAAGTAGTCGATCTTTTTGTAATCCACTTCTTCTAGAGTATCTATGAAGTCATCAAATGTTTCTATACATGCTGTCCATCTGGCGCCAATATTGTGCTTTATGGCAGTGTCTAATGTCAATGGTGGTTTCAGGAACGTGGCTGCACTGTACTTCATGTTTCTTCTGGTAGCCATTGAAAGATTTCACAACTTTGAAGCCCTTTTAGTGTATCGGACGCCACCTGCTACCTTTCACTCATCGTCGGGTTCACCCGGGGTTGGTTGTCACACCAATTTCAAGGTTGCGTGGAACTTCCCTTGCTCGTGCTTGCAGCGGGTGGTTTCTGCATTTAGCGCTTCTTCGTACCTTGTTTTTGCTGACTTTAGTGTCTCCACTTTGCATGGACGATGGCTCTGTGTTGAGCTGTGGAACAGTATCTCTTTTTTCGGCCTTACCAGTAGACTTCTGGCAGCCTTTCTGACAGTGCTCCTCTGAAGGGCCTTATTCTATGGATTTCTGCGAGCTAGAGTGGCGCTTTGACTCCACATACACCAACTGTAGCCTGCTACTTGGGGTGCATGTGGCATGCATGAGCAAGTTGCTGGACCTCAGCAAACTCTCAGGGAGAGCAGTCTTGTTTGTTTGGGGCACGTGTACCCTACTTGTCGCCAGTAGTAGCATCCCCCCCAACTCCGGAACACGCAAATGACTACGCCACACACGGAGCTCTATAATACGCGTCTTTATTCTTTGGCATGCAACCGTTAACTGAACGTACTGCATCATAGACTTTATTTACCACACCCAGACACACACAAATACCTCCCAACTGATTATACAGCTTTATGAGGAGTCGCTTTGGACCACAAGGATCCTATTGTACATAATCACACGACAGTGCCATCACATTTAGAAGTGAATGTTGTGGTTTCTAATGATTAATCTGTATTCCATTTAACTTTCGGCAGGTCCACCCGGCTTTTGTTGACTGCGCCTTGACGTCCTAGTAATCAGGGGAACCTTGTGCTGCTTTACATAATCAGCATGATGCAAAAATGTGTGAAAGGGAAATGTAATTTTCAGCAGCCATGCGCACTCTCTGATGTATTATTGCATCTGCGGACCAGCTGTGTTATTTGCATTTAAATACAATCTATAGCAGGGAGTTTGGCAGTGATAAATACTCATTAATGTTTCAGGCTACAAACAGCATAAAGAAACGGGGCCTCGCAATCTCATTTCTGCGCGTGCTGGAGATCTGTGCCGCGGCACATCAAATTAGGTCCTTTATTTTACGTTTTCTGGCACAAAACATCAATTCACAAGAACGGCGCACAGCCTGGGTATTGTACCATTAATGCAATAATCTGGATTCTATGTGGCACATGAGATAAAACGTCTTTCTACGGCTGTTACAAGGAATTCGCTGCGGGATTGGCTAGTTCCTTTTCGCCACTGTATTGCTGCTAGAGGACACTAACGCTGACTGCAGGGCAAAAAAGAGGTGTGTGAGCCTGAGCTCAGGGCAGCACGCTGTCGCCCTCTACTGGACGGAGATTGCATCTGATGCTCTCGTCGCGATCATGTTAGACCCAAATGCATCATTCATTCAAATGTGATCTGTTCCCTTGGAAACAAATAGTCGAGTTGAATAAAACATGATTACTAAACTTTCTCTACCTTAGTAACATATCTTGAAGTGCATTTGCATTGTCGAGAAACACGCAGCAAAGGCTTCATTCACCCTAGAATGACTATAATCACATTGCATACTTTTTGTTAGGCACATTTAGAAGTCAATGTATTATATATCGGACTGATGACGTACCTATAAAAACATGGTTCTAAGATAAAATAAATGCTTAGATCCTTATTTACGACAAAGCCCTCACACATTCGCACCTTCCAGCTCTTCGCAAATGTGCAAGTACCCTTTCCCCTCACGGTTTCCCTATATTAAACGTGGCTGCAGAATGTATAAATGTGTGATGTTGTGAAAGCTCAAGTATAGTAGTGTAGGAAAGACCTCAAACAGATCGTCAGGGTCTTTTAAGGCCTACCCCCAATAAGAGTCCGGAATTTTTAAAAGTGTACTTCAATATCAAAACAATCACAGATCAACAGGTCCTGGAACTTAAATTTGCTAATGAGAAGGAAAGGAGCATGGCGTGCAGCACTCTCATGTGACATGTTTTGTCATATTAGATACACAAAGCGGGCCAGATAAAACAGTCCCTGACTGTAAGCAAGTACATAGGGGTGTTTCCACAAAGAGCATGGTGTTCTAATATTACACACAAGTACTAGGTACTTAAAAGGACACTCAGAACCCAGGATCCCAAAACTGCACAGTTGAGGGATTAAGAACACAATATAGTTCAACTAAGTGTCAACATGTTGAGGTGTATTGGGATCATGTTTTTGACATGTAAGATGCATATCAGAATTTTATGGCCAGGACCTCTTGGGCTTAAAGAGTTAAAGAACAGGAAATCTATCTACCTAAGGAACAGGGACATCTTAAGGATTTTGGGGGACCTAGCCATATGTATTTTGGGGGCCTCTGATCGGATCAGCTTTGAATTTATGAGTTATGTCATGCCCTCTTTGGCCAGGTCAAGGACAGTGCATAGGAACACTTCCCAAATTCTAATTGTGTTTTCATCTAAAATTCAGGGATAGTGACTGTGTGTTTTCAATATGGTAACACAGCAGCAGCTCACTAATATCACTGCAAATATTCTCCATGACACCCTCCCATTTCTCATAGGTGAGGTCCTGTTTTGATCTAAAAAAAACAATTTTTATAAATGTTACATGAAACATAAAAACAACATTTCTCTGCAAAATGTCTGTAATTGGCGAGTTCTCACACATCAACCACATTAAAAATAAACGAAATGAAACTGTAGATGAAGCAATATGTTCAGGAATCATTCAAGGTCACCAGGGCGAGACTCTGCAGAACAGAGCTGGCTCTATCAGGGGCCCCCCTGAAAGGCTGGGGCCCTGGGCCAGAGGCCACATTACCCAAGCCTTAAAACGTCTCTGCCAAGGAGTGGGGTTAAACATCCTCCCTCAGATGAATACTATTAAAAATAGATTCATGCAGAACAGCTAGTGGATGGCTGCTGGCTAACATTGATATTTGTCATACATCCATGCCTCCAACGTCATGTAAAAGATGTTGCATTCTTTCTTAAGCTGGGAGAAATCAAGAGCTTATTATCGCCTGAATCTAGGGAAATTACAAGAATCTTAGAGATGGATTGTAAATTAATGAAACACAATGAATGACAAAATATATGAACCAGGACGATGGAAAACGCCCATTGAAGATCTGGTGCGTGAAACATGCAGCCTTATAAGATCCTTTATTAAACCAGTAGCCAGGGCAAGGGTTTCATTTTAGCAGCAACTGGCTCAAATTTTCAAAGACCAAAAATTATTCTGGCTGTCATATTCTGAACACGCTGCCGTCAGGATAATGTCTTTTCTGGAAGACTAGCACAAACCAATTTGCAGAAAATGCCGAAAGGAAGCTTTTTGTTGCTGCAGAAGTTTGAGAGGTTAGGGAAACAGCAGCATCTATCAGTGCTCCTACTATCCTGACCCTGCTTATAGGAAATGGATCCAGAACCATTGGTTGAGGTCATCAGTAGGTGCCCTAATTCCCACCATTATTCTAAGTCAGAAAGATCCTGAAGTGTTCAATCTTTAGTAAATAGCATTAATTTGACAATGAGCAAGCTCCAATGACAAATTAAAAGCCAAGGCAAGCTTCAACACTCAATTAAGTACCAAGAACGCTGGATCCCCTACACCTTAATTGTCCAAAATCTGTAAAACATTGGCATTCATGAAGAGGAATGGACTCGGTTCATGCAACGGGTGAGCAAGTGGAGGTAAATGTTGAACAAAATGGGACCGAGTGCATACCTCTGCAACTTACCGCATGGTACAGATTGTGGGAATAAGTTAAACAACTTAGCTATACTGTTTGTGTTTTATAAGCTAAAAATGTATTAAATCCAAGCAAAAGGCATTTACCTTGATATAAGATTTGGGAAGCTTCTGTATCAGAATGTGGTTATCTGTTGTGTTGAATGGTGCTGACAGACTGAACAAAATCAAAGCACTGTCATGCTATCTTCATTATTATGAGCAATCTTGTGTTTAGAACGACGTTGCTTATAGCCCCTTGGATTCTCCCTGTACTGTGTCTAGCAGATTTGTAACACATGGTCTGCCCATGAAACGGGTACTAAACTCAGTGTTCCATCCAAAGAGCTGATTTAGTAATGCTTAAGTGATGCCAATGCAAGGTAATTTGTGGTATGGTTTGTGATGCTTACAACAGAGACAGTTAAAGTCTCACTTCCATATCGAGGGCAAAATACGGCCTGTTGAAGATGTAGCAAATACTGGTTTCAACAAAATGTGGCATCTGCCAACTAACTGCTTTTTTGCAGAGGTTTTACTGGAAACGGCAAAAAGTAAATAATTGTCATTCTTCAAGGAAGGTTTTTATAAAAGAGTGGGGAAAATGCCTCTTTTGGCATGATTACCCACATTTCTTGTGGGCCGAAGGTGCTGTATTTTGACTCAGTGCACTAGGACTCTACTAACCAAGCCCAAGTGCATGTACTCTGTCCCATAAAACATATTTGCCAATTAGCAGTATAAGTCCCTAGTATTTGGTACAAAGTGTACCCAGGGCATGTAAGTTAAATGTCACTCATATACTACAGCACCCATTGTTCCACCAACTACAGTGACAGTGCAAACATGCATGCAGGTCTACTGTTATAGCCTCGCTGTGGAAGGTTTAAACTGCAAATTGAACAACCCCTTTGACAGGCCTAAACCTTTCTTTCAAATATTCAAAAGTCACCCGATGTAAGCCTTATATATCCTATGGGATGCAATCAATTTTTTTAATGAAACTATTGATGAAAAGGTACTTCTAGAAAGTTATCTTTTGCCCGCTTAAACCCTCTTGAAGACCTTTTGCATGAGCTCCAGATGTCACCTGGCGACTGATTATCCCCCTTTGTAAAACGTGAAAACTGCTCTTAGAACACAACAAAGGCCTTGTGTGTTTGAATGTGTTCCTGTTCCTCTCATAGGATGACCTCTGGGCCTGTGCCCAGAAATGTAATTAACTTCAAAGAGGCCTACCTTGTCCCAGGTCAATGTTAGCTGATACCTAGGTACGGCCTTTCTTTGTTCACCCAGTGAGTCAGAGACCAAAACCAGTGGGAGAGGAGCTGCCCCACAATTGATTAGAAGTGATCACAGAAGAAGGATAACTGACCACACCTCTGGGGTGAGCACACAGGCTCTGTACAGAGGGAAAAGGGTTGGATATGGGCAGAGAATTGAAGTTCGGCATTGTTGATTGAAAGGCAAACAGGAACTGCGCAGATGCGGTTAGGGTTACCCGGGAATGTTTTTCCTATTAATCAGGGAGAGGCCAGGAGTCTCCCCCACCCACAAGCTAGTGTCATGCATAAATGTGACACCCCTGGGTACAATCTTCAGAACACTGCTTAGCTGTCAAAGACAGAATAACTGTACCTGCTGTTGAAACCTGTGAGGATACCTCAAAGGCTAGACCTGTTACAACTTGTATCCAGGACATAGAAGTGGTTTCCAAGAATCAATTGACTTCCCTCCTGTTAAGCTACAGGGCTACAAAAAGCTGCAAGAAGCCCTGTTAACTGATGGACCTAGCTGATCATCTTCAACTGGACCTACCTTGGACCCTGCGGGTGGCTTCTGCTGGAATGAATCTTGACCCCCAAGTGCAGTTTCTGAGTTCATGGGACCCTTGGATGTGTCAAAGGGTACTCCTCCTAACATCCTGAAAAAGCCTGGGTCTTAGAAATATTTTGGCTCCAAAGACTTCCATAGGAATGGGAAAACACCTTCCTACTCGATGCGATGAGGATGCATCACTGCTTGGCCAAAGACTCAGTTTGCTTTGTAGCTTTTCAGCAGCATCTAATCCATTTCACTGTACATCGCAGGGAGGGTACTCAGCCATGTGCGGCTAAAGCTTGCAGCCTTACTACGTTGTAGGAATCCGAGCTCCATAAGAGTGACTAACTCTGAACATAGATATCTGACCCTTCAAAAGCGCCAAAAGTATCAGGCCTGCAAGGGGCCTCCCTTGGGTACAATTTGTTTAATTTCTCTCTCTCAGAGTTTTCCTGCCAAATGTCAACAACTTCACTTAGTCCTAGTCCGATTTTGCGGAAGTTTTACCACCCACAGCCTGCTGTCTCGTCTTACAGAGGAATTTTGACTTCCATTTCAGATTATAATCAGAAGGTAAATATTCCAAATGATTCAAACCTGGCTTCTATAGCAGTCGGCCTTAAATTGCACCTAGGTGCCAATCATGAACAACTAGATGTCCACAGCTGGTGCTTAACGCTTTTTGGCACTATTTTTATTATAGAAATCAAATATGTATATCTCTGGTTCACCTTATTGGACTTTTGCTGTGTTGGTGCCTTTTTATTCACTAAATGATATACTATTTTACTAAATTGGTGTGGGATATTTATGTGCTGTGTTTTTGACTTTAGAACTGTTTTGGTACCTCTAATTGCTTTGCACAAAAGCATTCAGGCTTAACTTAGAGGCAATGTGTAAAGTAGTCATGCAGCTCCAAAACAGTAATAAAGTGAAAACACAACACAAGGAAAATCTCAAACCAATTAAGAAAGCTAGATTAAATTTGAATAAATAAAGTGACACCAAAATGACAAAAATCTAATAAGTAGAGCCAGAGTTATGATTTTTAAGGGAAAATAGCATCAAGAAGCATCCAATATTGGTTTTCAGGAGTAAAGTTTAAAACTCCTGTAATAGTCCATCCAATAAAAGAAATACTTGGTGAATGGACAGTTAGAGAATATGCATAGACCTATTTGGTCTACCGTATGAAGATTGAAGAACATGAGGGACAAATCCACCCTTCATCCTGCTCTTAGATTGGTGTGAATGTGAGGCAACCGCGGTAATCCTCACTGTCACCAGCGTAATGATTTAGTTAATTTTCAAGGGAAAATAGCATCAAGAAAGACACAGTGTCAATCGTGGTTATCTGGTTGCGCTGGATAGGGTCAAAGTCAAAAGTTCAGGCTTACTGCAATGGAACATGGGATGAATACAGGGGACAGGTTCACCCTGTCTGTATCCCCTCAAAGTTCAAGCACGGCATGGACGTCCACGTCCATGCCAAACTGGAAAATGTTTGCTTTTCCCATTGCGGTGCTTGTTTTCCAGGCACCGCCATGCGAATAGCAAAGAACTGCCGACCATATTACGAGTGCACATTTGCAACTCATAATATGGTCGGTGGTGCTTGCGCTGCTTTGGCGCAGTAGAGGCAGCATTGTGCCGTTACCGCTGCTCCAAAGTTATGATCAGGCCCTATGTCTTCCCAAGGGAGGCGTAATCAGGAGAAATATCCTTATTTCTCCTTGTTTCATCCTCTTTCTATGTCTGCTGCATTACCCAGCACACATAGAAAGAAGAATATGCCTCAGGGGATTGTTTTTACTTTCCTGCACAAAAACAATCCTGCATGCAAAGTAGGCACCCTAGCTCTATGGTGCAAGTGTGCCTGCATTGGCATTAGGCAGCCCATCCTGCACCAGTGCTGAGGAAAAGGCACGAATGTGCCATATTGTGTTAAATACGGTGCATTTCCTGCCCTTTCCCTGTAACATAGTGCAGCAAGGTGACTTGCTGAGCTGTGTTATTTTTAATAAATAGATCTCTTAATTTACAGGCCCTGGGTAGATGTAGATGCCATACACAAGGGACTTATAAGTACAAAAGTTGTCATTAGGGATACACCTTGTTTGAAAGAGAGAGCACAAACACTTTACTACTGTCAACAAAAACAGGTTCAGCTACAAATAGGGTAGTAAAGGGAAATCTGTGGGAATACCAGCTAAAATGGTAATTTCCAATACAAAGTAATAGAACTGACAGTTGAGAGCTATTAGTGATCAGGAACATGGCAAATCTTGCATGTTTTGTGGCTTACGGACCTTTATCACAATCAACAAAGCACCTGAAACTGACTCCAGATCAGGAGACATCTGTTATGTTCTCCAGAAAAGGATTCCAAAAAGTCTTGATCTTCTACAACTGATGGTTCACTTTGTAAATCGATTTTTCCCAGGTGACCAATGAGGTCCCTGCTGCATAACAGCCAACTATCGATGGTAGGATTCTGGATTTTCACTTCTGTAGTATGCAGATTTTCTTTATTGCCAACGAGAAGGCAGGACATCGGTGACCGTGTGAATTGAGATCAGGTGATGAGTCAGTATCATAACACAATGCCAACTCCAATGAAGGCTAACTCTATGTCAGTTGGCGGTTCTGCAGTGAACTCCATTCTTCTTTCCAGAAGTCGGCAATAGAAGGGCGTCTTCATAATACCAGATCATCATGTTTTTCCACAATGGCAGCAATTTGAGTGAGGGGCGATGTGTGCCTGGTGTAGCTTATATGGGAACCAATACCATCTGTGCAATATTTTGAGGTAGCTAAACTTCAGGCTGGCCTCTCTTAGGCTCCTGTCATGTAATTGCATTAAATCTGACAATTCTTCATCCTTCAACGTTTTCTGACATCTACCAAAGCAAACATGTTGTAGATATTTCTTTATCTGGTTAGAATACAGTTCAGCGATGATCACCATGTATATGCCAGAAATCATTTCTTGAAGGAGAACTATCACATTAGGCAATCGTAAAGAGTGGAGGATGTGGATGAAGAAGAGGGCTGGCCATATTCTTTAGATAATTTACTTCTCAGTTGCACATATTTCCAAGCCTGGCTATCAGGGAAGTAGAATTCAATATGAAGCTCTAGGAAGCTTTTCAAAAGCCCCCCCCTTCAAAGAGTTGGTGCAGTGTAGAAATCCTGTTGGAGGACCAGGTCTCCAGTAAAAAGTAGAATTGTCAATCCATATCGATGAGTTCTGCTAAATGGATGCGGTAAGATGTTCAAGTATATCTTATGTAAAGGTTTTATGTTGTGCTTTCTCCAGCTTAATTGAGCTTAGTAATAGAAAGTTTGTTGGGTATCCCAATTTCTTGAGTGGGTGAACTCTAAGCATTGCTTTGAATATATATTTCTATAATAACTCAGGCCTGTGTCTTCAGTTCCTCTTGAAAGTGATAGGTGAGATGAGACAGCTGGTGAACTATATAGTAGTGTTGAATCATTAGGAATCATAGTTCACCTCAGGTAGTGTCAGCATACAGTTTGGACATCCCTAGACGAGTTTTTGTATTGCCCCATACATATACCTTAATCTAGTTGTCAATGAATAATAGAGCCTTACGTGGGATATGTAGTGAGAGAATGCCAAATACATATTTGGATTGGGGAGCTACAGTCATTTTGATTGTTTAGACTCTGCCCTATAAGGATAACTGAATATTTTTCCATTTAAGGAACTGATCTAGTAATGCTGAAAATTTGAAATGGACCATACAGCTAATGTTGACACTGACTGGTATTTCTATATATTTTAGTTTATGCAATGCCCACATGAAGGAAAAATGGATATGGATACTGTAGTTCTGTCTTGATTCAGTCATGGGCATGGCCTCACTTTTTGTACAATTCATTTTAAATGCAGAAAATAATTATAATCCGGTAATGGTGTCATCAGCACAAGGAGAGATGTTTCCAGAGGGGAGTGTTAGGAAAATGGCATCTGCCTTAAAGAATGAGTTTTAATTCTCCAGCTGGTGAGGTCACCACTTGTCCATTTGGATGTTAGCAGATGGCAATTGCCAATGGTTCCAGGACAATCAGGAAAAAAAGGGGAAGACAGGGGACAACCCTGTTGGGTGCCTCCACTAATTTGTATGGAATCAGGAAGAAAGCCATTACAGAAAATTATTACAGTTGACCTGTGCTGATGGAGTCACGTATAATGTTTGGATCATTTATATACACGTGTTACCAAAACCCATGCATGACATCACTCAAAACAGATATACCCATTCTCCTTGATCAAAGGTGAAAAGACATCTTAACGACTTCCAAACAAATTTGTGGATCATCGGAAAATTAGCATAAAATTCACTGCGGAGTGTTTGTTAGCAGCCACAGTCAGGCTAGAAGAGGGCACTTTTATACAGTGGCAAGCCAGGACTAGTTTAACTTTAGAGAGCCTTATTCCTTCCATAATTAAGAAGACAATAATTTCTACATTATAACTTAGTTCTCCTGTTCTGGTTCTATAATCTGATCACTAATTTGGGTCTGGTGAGGCAAAATACAAATTAAATCCAAGGTGTTGTCCAACCTTTAAATCGGGACATCCACACTTTGAGTAAGATGTTAAAGAACACATATTAGACAGCACAGATTCACAGAGCATAGACATTTTGATTGATCCAGTCATTATAACTTTCCGGAAAACTAAGTTTGTCAAATGAAGAGGCACAATATTTAGCTACATCATCAAGCCAAATAAGAAGCTCACTGAAATTGGGAATATTTATGCGATAAGTACCAATATGTTGACACATGCTGGGACTTGATTAGACACAACACCTCAGTAACTAGCAGCCTTACATCTTAACTAGTAAAGGGCTAGAACAAAGAGTGGATGCATATCACCCACAAGCTCCCCCATCCATTAACAGGCCTGGTAAAATCTCAAGACATATAAACCACTCAGGTGCCAAATAACTGAAACTTAATTGGGGCAGTGCCACGGAAGGAGAACACTATATAAAGTCCTCAAAGACCTACATGTCCTTACCTACTAAGGCCTGTTTGAGCAAAGGTTCAGGTGCGTGGGTGTTATGTTATATCATTGTTGGTTAGGTAGTCAACAAGTGGTACTAAACATCAAGCACATTAAAAAAGAGCTCCATTGCTGAACAGATATCACTGACAAATATGCTACAATATTGCTGCCCCATCTGTTGATTTTTATATGATACCAACCAGTCTAAAACAATATCAAGCCTATGCATGAAATAGCACTCACAAAGACCAAATTATGTGATACTGCATGTGAGAAATTGGGTCGTTGGTTGAGGGTTTGTGAGCCCTTCTCAAGCAACAGCCACAATCCTTGTCAGGGTGAACCACAAAAAGTCACTAAACTAACCGGTGCCTAACCATCTGGTAGTCTGGCACAAAAGCAGTCAGGCTTAACTTAGAGGCGATTTGTAAAGTATTTATGCAGCACACAAACAACAATACAGTGAAAACACGACACAAGAAAAATCCCAAACCAATTTAGAAAAATAGAGTATTTTTTAAATAAATTAAATGATATCATAACAACAAAAATCGAATCAGTAAAACCGGAGATATTCAAGTTGAAAATAGTACCTGAAAGCACAAAGCACCGCTCGCATCCATCTTTTCGTGCCAGGCTGGGGGCAGTCATAAGTTCAAATGACCACGATGGAATGTGGGTTGGACACAGGGACCAGGTTAGTCCTGCTGAAGAGTTACTTTCTCAAGTCCAACACAAAGAGTTCCATTCATGTTGGAGAAGGGCGCAGGGAGCAGGTTAAGTGTAGTAGATGGTCGCTGTATTGCAAAGAGCAGGCCAAATTAATGGGCAGTCATGGCTAACAGCTGATTGGGTGTCGTGGATGGCTGTTGTTGTAGCTTCTCATTTGCGGTTGTTGAGGGCTGTCATTGCTGTTAGCTGCAACTGAGTCCTCCAAAGTTGGTTGCATACCTTTAGCTCACACATGAGGTCAGCCAACTGACCCTTGGGTTCACTCTTGATAACCTGGGATGAAAACAAGCAGGTCCAAACTTCCTTCTCAGTCAGCAAGTCACTCTTTCAAGCAGCTGGGCAGTCCTTTTCATGAATCTTCCACAGGTAAGGGAGTGTTCTGATGAGTGGCTCCGGAGGTCCAATATTTATACCTGGTGCCAGTCTTTGTGTGGGAGATTCCCTGACCTACCCCAAAACTGGTCTTCCCCTTTTCCTGGTCAAGGATCCAAAATGTCTTTGATGAAAAAATGAATGATAGGTGGGTGGGTACAGCCCCTACTTGCTCTACTACGCTCCTACTTTAAATATTACAGCAAGTGCACTTTAGGGGTCGTTTTTATTTTGTAAACTGTATTTTATTCTTACTTGTGGCATTTACCTGTTTAACGATCCGATTAGGGGCCGACTGCTTTCACTGTTTCGATGCCCCCTAATTGGGAATTCTGTTCTCCAACCCTTTCTAATGACACTCCGGTCTGCTGCGGGCTTCCGTTTGTGCAGAGACAGTCATTTCCTTTGCTTGCTATCTTGCTCTTTTGCTGGCTGCCATCTCGCAAGGGTGATGGTCCAGCCTTTTCTCACTTTTGCATCTGAGGGCTTCAAAAACATATGCAGGTCTGAGCGCGCAACGGATACTTGATCTAGTAAGTCGCTCTCCTACTTTGAAATATTACAGCACTTGCAGGGTCATTTTAATTTTGTAAACTGTATTTTATTTTTACTTGTGGCCATTACCTGTTTAACTGTCCAATTTGGGGCTGACTGCATTCGCTGTATTGCTGCCTCCGAATTGGGAATTCCTGTCCTCCAACCCTTTCTACTGACTCTCCTGTCTGCCACAGGCTTCCGTTTGTGCGGAGAGTCATTTCCTCTCTTTGCTATCTTGCTCTTTTTCTGGCTGCCATCTTGCTCGGGTGACGGTCCAGTCTTTTCCCACTTCTGCTTCTGGGGAATTAAATAACAGATGCAGGTTCGAGCGCACAGCGGACACGTCGCTGGTGCAACTCTGTCGTGCCAGCCGCATGCACGTCTGCACATTCAGTGCCAGCCCCCCTGTCAATTTGGCCTTAGATATCAAAGGCCAAATTAGTTATTACAGGGATACCCTGTTAACATTTAATTCCTCACGTGAGTGTTGCACTGGTCCTCAATTGGACCCTCTCTGTGGCAAAGATTGCATTAAATGCCCAATCTGTACCTTCTCTCCAACTAATCTATACTGTATGCCTCTCACCCCCACGCACTCAGCAAAGATAACTCCAAAAACAAAGAAAACTAGCTACAGCTGCACTCTCATTAATTCCAGATATCACGTTAAGCATGCTTTAGAGTTCGCAGACTTCATAGAAAGTCAGAGCATCGACCTACCTTTTATTACTGAGACCTGGGCAGACTCAACGTCTGACCCAGACTTACTAGTAGCATTACCTGCAGGTTTCAGGATACAGACACAACCGCCCTTTAAAAAGGGGCAGAGGTCTTGCAATTATATTTAGAGAACATTTTAAAACCATTTTTGACATTCTTTCTGACGTGCCTCTTTGCGAAGCGATTTATTTTAAAATTGAAGTAAACAGCCACTATTCTTTTAATGGACTTCTCATCTATCAGCCACCCAGCTCTAGAACAGCCTTTATGCAATCTATTATCAATCATACAGAATATAAAGTGGACACTACAGACTTCATTATTCTAGGTGATTTCAATTTTCATATGGAAAATTCTCTGGATTCAGATTCCATTATTTTACTGGATCATATGGCCGAGGCAGGTATAACACAAATTGTCCAGGGTCCCTCATTCATAGCTGGTCACCTTTTAGAAGGCATTTTTACAAACAACCCTCAGCTTCACTGGCAATCCTCCCTCCCCTTGACATGGTCTGACCATAAGGCAGTCATGTTTGAATTAAATGGGCTATCTAAGGTAGAATCAGTCTACCCATAAATTGGGAGCATTATGAAGCGCCGGTAGAGTATCATAGATGCTGGGCAGCTTAATACATCCCTTGTCCATTTAACTCCTCCCATCTGCCCTGATTTGGACATATCAGTTCGCAACTACCATCAATGGCTGGATATATCATTAACTCAACTAGTCCCAGCAAAATATTCCAAAGTCATAAATCTAATCCCTCCGATCCTTGGTTCAACGTTGACCTTAGACAGCTAAAACAGGAATGTAGAGGAGCAGAACATAAATGGAGACTTGAGTAGAAATCAGCTGATAAAGAGTCTTATAAAGTCAAGTTACTGACTTATAAAAAGAGTATTCTTATAGCGAAAGAGGGATACTTTCTAGCCAAAATAGAAGGAGCTATGAATTATTCTAAGGAGCTTTTCGCAACAGCCAAAACTTCCATATTCTAAGAACACAAACACATACCAACAATTTTGTAATAAGTTAGCACTTCACTTTCAAGATAAAGTTAAATGTGTTTATGACTCTCCCCGTGACATTAACCAAACCGATGACATCAATAGCAGATTTCCTAAGGGAGTTCCTAATGTCACCACATTATCTCACTTTGGGCCGCTACCGGTCGAACAGACACAAGTAACACTGACACAGTTCAAATCAGGCTCTCTATTGGACTCCTGGCATGCCAGAATTATTCATCTGGTCCCAAGGGTGATAGTCACTCACCTCAGGACCATTTTTATTCGAAGCAGGATATTATCCAAAAGACTGGAAGGTAGGCTCTATGCTGCCATTATTAAAAAAGACCCACCTAGATATGGATGACCCCAATAACTACCGACCTATCACTCGTTTACCATTTCCGGCTAAACTGGTTCAAAAATTGGTTAATAATGGACTGAGCACCTTCCTAGACAAATCCAAGAGTCTACACTCTACATAATTTAGTTTCGTAGTCACCACAGTACTGAGTTGGCACTGATCACAGCTACGGAAGAAATCAGGCAAACCATAGATAGTGGAGGCAAAGTGGCTCTGATCCTTTTGTATCTGTCAGCCGCATTTGATACGGTCAACCACGCTCTCCTAATTGATTGACGTGAAACAATAGGGATCAAAGTAACACTCTTAAATTCATCTCTTCTTTTTTGGAAGACCGTATCCACATGGTCTCTCTTGGTGATTTTATCTCACCACCTTTTTCATTGCCTTGTGGGGTCCCCCAGGGCTCATCTTTGAGCCCCACTTTGTTAACCTTTATGTGACCCCACTTGCAGACCTGATCAGATCATTTAGCTTCTCCCTAGTCTCTTATGCAGATGAAACACAGATTGTTGTATCTATCACTGACAATCCTGGGGACACAGCAGCTTGCTTTCACGATTGCATGCTCTACATCGGGAAGTGAATGATCAGCCGTTGTCTGAAACTGAACTCCTCAAAGACTGAGGTTATGCTATTCAGCTACAATCCATCTTTTTGGTCCAACAACTGGTGGCCCCAGGAACTAGGGATTTTGCCTACCACCAGTGACAAAACAAAAGTCCTTGGGATACTTATTGACACTAACTTATCCTTTGAAGAACAGATACATCATATTACTTCCTTATGCTTCTTCATCCTGAAAACTCCAAGGAAAGTGTTGCCTTAAATCCCAGCAAGTCTACAGAAGAAGGTAGTTACAACTCTTATCTCCTCCAAAGTAGACTATGACAATGCTCTCTTCACCAATATCCAAAAGCGTTTTCTCCAAAAGCTACAAACGCTACAGAATGCTGCGGCACGGCTGCTACTGGGCATTCCAAAACATAAACCAGCTTCCCAAGCACTTATTCAACTACACTGGCTCCCTATTGATAAACACAATTCAATTTAAGGCACTCTGTATTGCCTTCAGAGCTCAACAAGCTGTGGGCCCAGACTATTTGATTCAGCGTTTTCAATGCTACATTCATTCTCGCCCTCTACCCTCATCCACAAGCGGTAATCTTGTAATCTGCAGATTTTAAAAAGCTAACTGGGGTGGGCGAGGCTTCATTGTTTTCACATCTAGGCTGTGGAACGCTCTTCCAACAGAACTTAAAATTAAGACACATTTAAAAACCTGGCTTTTCTGCAAATAACTGTCTTTTTCCAGATCCTCTTAGCTTTATTGTCCACGTAGCACCTGGATACCCCTGGGTGATTGTCACGCTTTATACATTTTACTTTCATTTCATTTCATTTCCCACTCATCGTGCCAGGACGACATCCAGTCCACACCTAAGCACCCTTTGTCTCACTGCCTGGAAACAATATGCAAGCCGCACAGTAGAGTGATTCACAGTCATGTTACCCATGGCACCTGCAGAAGGCACAGTTGGTTGGGATAAGAAAATGGCATCTTTCTAAAAGTGACATTTTCAAAATTGTACTGAAATTCTGACTTCGCCATTAAAGAGGATTTTAAATGCCAATGAATTTAAGTGTAAACAACATATATATGTCTGCTCTTAATCTAAGATTAAATGTAATAAGGTAACACCATTTTATTCAATCAGAGAGATAGGCCTTACTACAGAGAAACAACTTCAGGATATTTACACTGTCAGGACATGTAAAATCTAAATACACTTGTCCTACCTTTTAAATAAAATGGACCCTGCCATATGAGCCTTTATGTCCTACCATAGGGGGGCTTATAAGTATTAAAAAGGAAGGTTTAGCACTGGCAAAAGGTTTATTTTGCCAGGTCAAAAAGGCAGGTTAAACCTGCCCACATAGGCTACTTAAGTGGTTGGCACAATGAGGGCTGCTGTCCACTAGTAGCATTTAATTAGGGCTCACAATTTTACGGTATTTTGTTTTTTTACATACCATCTATATTAATTTTGTGGCCATCTTATTGGAATTTATCCACATTTATTTTTTGTTTTGTGAAAAGATGAGGTGCTAACTCGTAAGTATATTTCTGCATATATTTAATTGATAAACATGCGCTCATAATTTGATGCTTTCGGGTTTTAGCACATCACACAGCCAATAATAATAAAATAATGAAAAATACTCAATAAATAAATACATGTTCAAAAAATTGTATATTATCACATTTACATGATGAGATATGAAATGTTGTAAGCACATCTCATTGAGCTCTGTAACTCCCCATGCTGCCAATATGTACAGTTATTGTCCTGAAAGTCATTAATCTCAACATGGTGAGTCACTCAAAAGAAGCCAGATTATCTATATATTTCCGTTTTTATAAATAAATATAGACAGGAAAGAAAAGGTCTTCTGTCTGTATTTATCTGTAAAAATGGAAAATAGGGAGCCCTACATTTAATATACAGGCCCTGGGTACTGGTATTTCAATTTATTAGGGAATTCCGAGTAAATTAAATGTGCCCATTAGGTGTAATCCAATTTTAATATGTTTGAAGGAGAGAGCACAATCACTTTAGCAGTAGTTAGCACTGGTAAAGTGCAAAGATGGCTAAGGCCCCCAAAAAATAAATTCAGCAAACAGAAGGGGTGAAGGCAAAAAGTTTGGGGGAATACGACGCCTAGGATTTCAGGTCTAACAAATGGCTTAAAATTTTAAATCTTACTCAAGAGACAGGCCTAATATAATAAAGATTGGATTCAGGATCTTCTAGCCCAGTGTCTGGCCTTAAGGGTGATCGGTCATGACCTCTGGATGGGAGAAGTAAATAGTAGTTGTAGCACAATGTCCAATCCCCAAGCCAGTACGAAGGTAGCAAGGATCGTTGAGGTTATGGGTCCAAGGGCTGTTAAGGCGAAGGGGCTGTCAGCATCATTTTATCTATATGAATGCTACTGCCCTGTATTATTCTATATGTTAGCCATGGCTAACCCATTGCAAGATGGCAGAGAGCTACGGTTCAGTCAGGTCAACTTTGACTTATGGGGTGTTAGTGGTAGAGTGGGTTCTTTCTACTTTCATGGAAATGCGTGTAGAATAGGGACCTGGACAGCATTTTGTTTAGTGAAATTCCTGAGATTATGCCATTGTACCCCATTGCATAATTCCACTGTATGCATGGCAAAATTATAGTGCAAGATGAACAATCAGAGGGCAAGAGCCTGCAGTTCAGAGCAATTGTGTATGTGATGCTTTTTTAGAGAAAAGTCATTCCTTGTATCAGAAAGGTGACACACTAAACATTTTGCTAAGAGACGGATTTACATTTTGCATAATTATGTATAATTTAGCAAAATGTTCCCACAATTTTGCAAACTACCCAGAGGCATATTGCATGAATATCTTGCACCCCAAGTGTAGAGATGGCATATAAGTAAGGCAGTGTTTGAAATTATCATCTGATAACTTACTTTTGGTGGGATACTTCCACTTCTGTAAGTTCAGTCATTCAGCTTATCCTGGAGCCTTATGTTAATTGTTTCTCTTGTTCTTCTATGGAATCCTTTCTCTGAGATTCATCTTGACTACTTTATGACTATTGTGACTATGATTACTGTCTACTTTCCATTGAATTTTACAGGCTTCTTACCAGAGCGGTTGCCCGGACCAAGTCGCCAGTAGCCTCAAGGATCCGAGAGTGTGAATGCACCATTATTCTGTATGATACAATCCTGCCAGAGTAAGTCTAAAATCTTGCTGAATCACTGACCTGCGTTTTCCAAGTTCTCTTGTACTCCAAAAATTACCTACTTGTATTTTCGTCATTCGTACCCCTACTCCTGTGGTTCCCCGAGGCCTAGCTTCTTGGCTACTCTTTATTAATTGGGGAGTTATGGGCCCTACACAAGAAGGGGATAGGTAGTCTGTCTTTGTGGCCTTTGTTACACTCACCCACGGCAGTGAGAAAACAATTGACCCTGCGCAGCTTCCCCTGATGTACTGCATACTGGTTCAGCACTTTTTAACCAATGCGAAGATCCACACAATAGGAACTTAAGAGCTGATGGCCTGACTTTGCATCAATGCCCTGATGACACTTTGCTAAATCTAAAACTAAGAAGTAAGCAACACCCAGAAATAATAAAAATTGGCCTCAATAAGACTCAGTTGGGCTTTCCAACCACTTCCTAAAACTAAACCACTTCCTAAAAGTAAACCACGATCAGACAAAGGGCCAGATGTACGACTGTTTTATGAAGTTGCAATCGGGAAATCAGCCCAGTAGTGGTTTGCAAAAACGCTATTTTGCGAGTCGGTGACGTCTCTTCCAAATAGCAAGTCAGAATGGTATGTACCAATGTTTTGCAACCGCAAAATACGTGCAGTTTACCACCATCTTTAAGTAGGTGGTAAGCCACTCGCAAACGGGAAGGGGTTTCCAGGAGCCCCCTTCCCATTTGTAAATGGATGCGAAAATATTTTTTAAGAGCAGGCAACGGTCCCACGGACCACTGCCTACTCTTAAAAAATGAAACAGAAAAGTTTAATTTTTCTTTTTTAAATACATTCCATTTTCTTTAGTTTAAAAAAAAACTGCTTTAATAAAAGAACAGTTACATACATGGTGGTCTGCTGACCCCAGCAGGCCACCATCCCTGCGAGTGCTGGTTATTCCCAATGGGTCGCAAATTGCGAACTGCCTCATGAATATTGATGAGGCAGGTCATTTGTGACCCCATTAGGAAATGCAAACAGTGTCACAATTTGCGACTCGCAAAATGGTAAGGTTGTACATCTGGTCCAAAGTCCCAAACCTTCACACCGAATAACAACAGCTCCCTAGAATACATTCAGTTCATTGACTCAAACCAACTTGAACATAAATCAAAATATATGCGGTTTGTTTTGATTGAAAACCCTGAGGTTCAGGTACACATAAGCTACAGATTCAAAACTTACTAATGGCAACTTTGTACTTTATGTGACCTAAAGTACAAAGACTCACTTCTAGGCCTGCAGACCTTTGTCCAGTCACCATTTCTACCTAAACTGGACTACAGAAATGCACCATTCGCTGAATCTCTCTCTGTACTGTGAAAAGCATCCCTGAACTCAACAGCAAGGCCAATTTTAAATACAAAAACAGAAAGACCACATATCACCCATTCTAAAAATTACTAAATGCGCTACTAGAAGAGAGATGTTGCAAAATAGAAACTCTATATAAAGCCTTACACCATAACTTTCCGTAACACCTAGCACATAAAATTCCGCAGAAAAATGCAAAAAGGTAATGAACGAAAAGGTGCTCATTTTAGAAGGCGCAAATTTCTTTACACAAACAAAGTCTCTGCCAATCAATCTCTGGTGATGCACCAACAATGTGGATTAACATTCTCCCGCTCATAGAAAAACAATACAATGCTTTGTCTACAAGAAATGGATACATCTAATGCTATCAGAGACTAATTTTATATTTCACTGCAATACATGTTTACATTTGTTCATGTTGGTATTTGTTTATTATTTTGCAGGTGTGTAAATGGAGTGGTCCACATCAGATAAAAATTCAAACAAATAAATGCAAGCAGAGCTGGACTGCCTGTTTATTCGATCTAGGCATGTCCCCGGTAGGCTGGCGCCATTGGAGGCCGTTTTTACTGCAGGGGTTGCTGCTGGCCCCTCTGCCACTTTCTCCTGCTTCCACAGAAATAGGAGCAGGAGAGAGAGATATGGGGAGAAGAAGCTGGACAGGTTTGAACAATACTGCAAGGGATGCTTTTGGTCTCCATCCCAGCCCTGACAGCAAAACATATACAGTCGTTCACATGGAACTCATTTAATACATTTTTCAATAATACAGCAAAATATTTGTTGTGTTTAAATACAGAGAAGATCAATATATTTTAAGGTTTCAGTCATCACAACAATATGTATTGCACATTGTAGGACATTTTTTAAAAGAAGCAGTAAGATGTGTATAGTGAACCCCAAGTGATATACCATAACCGAGAGAAAATGAGACAGTGAATATGGTACACAGAATATTAGTTTGGCAAACAACCATATACACTGTCTTTGCTTGAAGCTTGCGTCCTTTAGCACGATTGTTCCAAAGGTAGCAAGTTTAACTCCTTAGAGAGAAGGATGCTCTCTTAAATATCTATAATTACCAGTCCCCAAAAATCCTGTTCCTGTGATACACTGGTAAAAGATGCCAACAAGGGGTTTTGTTTGAGACAAACTATTTCCATATATTTCTCAAAAAATGAATTAGTAGGTGTATGTGAGTAAATTTACACCAAAAAGGAAATCAATCAACTGATCTAATCATTGAATATAAACTACAAACACGGGGATTCTATTTTGTGAATTAAACACAAGTCTTTTATATATATCAATCAAAGGTAGAAAGGAGTACAAGCGAAATAATGGTTTGAGCAATATTTCATGAGCAAAGGGTTCAATCAGATCCACATATCTTCAAAAAAACATCTATTCCATCGTGGTTTTGACAGAGACCAATCTCGTTATTGAGAAAATAATCAACTGTACATAATAAATAATCTGAAAAATAGATGATATAGTCGACGTTTCGGTCTTGGGTGGTGTCAATCCGTCAGACCATCTTCAGGACAATTATTGCATAACAAAGACTCCTATATAAACACAATACAAACAGTTACATAAATGTAGACATGATTGTGCAGTCAATATTAACTACAAAATCAATTTAAAAAGAAAAACCCGTGTGCAAGAGGAAATCCTCTAGATATTTTATCAAAACATGTCTTGTTATTGTCTTTCCCAATCTTATTTAACAGGGCAGTTATCATTATTTTATATTTGGTGTTTGCCTACATAAAACGACAAATTCTAACAATAAATGGAGCTTGCTTACATTCTGAATCTTTAGCAATATCACGATGTTTGTTTAGAATCGTGATCTAGACGTTTTACGTTGATGCTGTAACATAAAGATAAAAAGCTCAGTATAAGGATCCAAGCTAGATCATTTCTGGTGAATTTAAAAGAAGTCTAGGTGGTGAAATCAAATCCTACCGGATAATCTTCAAAATATCTGTCCGCCAGATTGTCTAAGCGCGAGGAAGGTTTTTTCCGTGTGATTTCACAGCTGTATAAAAGAGCAACAGTGCCATATTGTTATACAATGACTTGTAACTTTGTTCTTTGTTCTCTATTTATGTAGCGCCATGCATCCCTAAGGTATTCCTATTCTTAAAGTGCAATATTTGAGCAATACATTTCGCTCCTAGTATTAACTAATTATGAAAACCGGCTAATCAGTGGGAGTTTTTATTACTCTAAATCACTCGACTGGCACACTAGATAACTCTATTACACTCATTTGATGGTATCCGAGATTTGATACATCCTGGCAAAGTCGTAGTAATAATCCACAACTAAACGATATCACTCTTGGTTAGATGTAACGTCTAATTATATGTGTCACGGAGGATTACTGGAGTGATCACTTGCATATAGTAAAATGACATTCATTGAGCTAAACTGAGCATGTAAAAAACTGGCAGACAAAGCTTTGAAAGTCTTTGCTGGCAAGGACTGACGGCAGACGTACGGGAGACTTACATGCACGTCGTTTACAAGTCAGATTGTCTTCACATTGTGACTAAATATCCTTTTAAAAAATCTCTTGGTATATTTCTATCATCTAACAAATTCGTTAGAAAAAGCTAGCTTAGGCTTTACCTAGGTTCTGAAGTCATAATAACCTGGTGCAGAGTGATGAACCAACGGGGAATCGAGTCAACTTACATGTCTTTCGTGCCAATCGAAAAAATGCAAGGGGGTCCGTCCAAGTCAGGAGCGCCTGATTTGTCTCATGACTGTGGAGTGTAGTCATTAGACAAATCAGGCGCTCCTGACTTGGACGGACCCCCTTGCATTTTTTCGATTGGCACGAAAGACATGTAAGTTGACTCGATTCCCCGTAGGTTCATCACTCTGCACCAGGTTATTATGACTTCAGAACCTAGGTAAAGCCTAAGCTAGCTTTTTCTAACGAATTTGTTAGATGATAGAAATATACCAAGAGATTTTTTAAAAGGATATTTAGTCACAATGTGAAGACAATCTGACTTGTAAACGACGTGCATGTAAGTCTCCCGTACGTCTGCCGTCAGTCCTTGCCAGCAAAGACTTTCAAAGCTTTGTCTGCCAGTTTTTTACATGCTCAGTTTAGCTCAATGAATGTCATTTTACTATATGCAAGTGATCACTCCAGTAATCCTCCGTGACACATATAATTAGACGTTACATCTAACCAAGAGTGATATCGTTTAGTTGTGGATTATTACTACGACTTTGCCAGGATGTATCAAATCTCGGATACCATCAAATGAGTGTAATAGAGTTATCTAGTGTGCCAGTCGAGTGATTTAGAGTAATAAAAACTCCCACTGATTAGCCGTTTTTCATAATTAGTTAATACTAGGAGCGAAATGTATCGCTCAAATATTGCACTTTAAGAATAGGAATACCTTAGGGATGCATGGCGCTACATAAATAGAGAACAAAGAACAAAGTTACAAGTCATTGTATAACAATATGGCACTGTTGCTCTTTTATACAGCTGTGAAATCACACGGAAAAAACCTTCCTCGCGCTTAGACAATCTGGCGGACAGATATTTTGAAGATTATCCGGTAGGATTTGATTTCACCACCTAGACTTCTTTTAAATTCACCAGAAATGATCTAGCTTGGATCCTTATACTGAGATTTTTATCTTTATGTTACAGCATCAACGTAAAACGTCTAGATCACGATTCTAAACAAACATCGTGATATTGCTAAAGATTCAGAAAGTAAGCAAGCTCCATTTATTGTTAGAATTTGTCGTTTTATGTAGGCAAACACCAAATATAAAATAATGATAACTGTCCTGTTAAATAAGATTGGGAAAGACAATAACAAGACATGTTTTGATAAAATATCTAGAGGATTTCCTCTTGCACACGGGTTTTTCTTTTTAAATTGATTTTGTATTTAATATTGACTGCACAATCATGTCTACATTTATGTAACTGTTGTATTGTGTTTATATAGGAGTCTTTGTTATGCAATAATTGTCCTGAAGATGGTCTGACGGATTGACACCACCCAAGACCGAAACGTCGACTATATCAACTATTTTTCAGATTATTTATTATGTACAGTTGATTATTTTCTCAATAACGAGATTGGTCTCTGTCAAAACCACGATGGAATAGATGTTTTTTTGAAGATATGTGGATCTGATTGAACCCTTTGCTCTTGAAATATTGTTCAAACCATTATCTCGCTTGTACTCCTTTCTACCTTTGATTGATATACATAAAAGACTTGTGTTTAATTCACAAAACAGAAGCCCCGTGTTTGTAGTTTATATTCAATGATTAGATCAGTTGATTGATTTCCTTTTTGGTGTAAATTTACTCACATACACCTACTAATTAATTTTTTGAGAAATATATGGAAATAGTTTGTCTCAAACAAAACCCCTTGTTGGCATCTTATACCTTTCCAACCTATCTGCCCAAGCCCTCAAGGGTATATTGGGTTCGCCCTTCATTTATTTCCTGTGATACACTGGCATTTCGTTAGCATTCAGGTTTTCACACACTTGCTTACTCAAATATAGTTCATCTTCATAAGAGGAAGAATGTCTTTTAGAGACACAGGTTATGTTCATAATGCATGAATATTTCATTTGCAGCTACACAGGATCAACTGGAAATGCAAGTGGAACATAATCTGTGAGAATTAGGTTTTACAGGTACTAGGCCAGGGTTTTTAAAATCCTGCTCATTGCAGCCTTTAGTTCATCTTACAAGGATTGCTCAGCACAGACCAGGCCCGGTGAGAAGAAAATAGAGTAAGGCTATAGAAAAACGTGAGAAAGCATCAGAAGGTGGCTGAAAGAAAGTCTTCAAAAACTGTAACAAATTATGGTTCACACAAAACTCCCATTGATACAACCAGTGACATTGTAGGAAGAAAAGCAGCGAGATGAGCAGAGAGGGTAAGGATTAATGGTCAAGGTAGGAAATATGACATAAAGTAATACATCTTCAGTGCAAGGGCACCAGGACATAAAGACGAGAGGTGACATCTAAACAGAAAAAGTTTCAAGTCATCCTTGAGTCCGTCCAATAAAACACAGGGGGAGCGAAGAGGACTTTTCATATTCAGGGACGCAAACTTAGAAGAAAAGGCAAGGTGCAATGTCCTAATGCTAAGGGAGTATTCGAGGCCCAGAACAATTCCATTCTTCAGTGCTCAGAACATAAGGGTAGAACTCAGAAGTTTCTAGATGTTGTATTTCCCAGCTGCACAAGCAACCATGACTGCTTGTGACACTTTCCATTTAAATATCCTCTTTGCACCAAACTATTTGCATTGATGATTGACCAGATTTACAACAACCCTTATTTGATCATTTCTGAACCTATATTTCGTTTGCATTATGTGCCTCACCTGTATTCGTTCGACTTCAAGGAACATTGCTGTATGGAAGGCCTTTTCCCATTGTGATTGTTCACATTCCAACTCCACAGAAAAGTACAAGTCTTCCCCCGATTCAGACTGGATTCCAAAACAGTGTTTCCGGCGGTCCAATATGTCACTGTCCTGATAAAAATGTTAAGTCAGAGAACGTAAAATATCTAATTGAACACTTGGCACAAAATCTGTATAGTTTACATTCTAATAAATTAAAGTGTCTGTTTAACACAATCCATTGAGTACACAGGGTAAGCTGAAGTTGAATTGAGTAAGTTAACTTTGAGATATTTAGAACACAGAAAGAAACGTACGAGGCAGATGGAGGATAATTTTTGGGACTTAATGCATCTTTCCCTTGGTATCTATAGATATTTGCGTTGAAAGACCTTGACTTGCAGTGGCACAAATAGTCCCATTGTGAACTTAAAAAGAAACAAAGAAGAAAAAAATACAGTGCAATTCAGCATTTTGATATCATCGAAATGCCTTTTAAAATTATATTTCTAATATAATTTAATTTTAGTAGCATAGTGCTTGTAGCCCCTACATGTCTGGTCATTGAACTTAAGGGGGACTCAAGTACCACCTTTAAATACTGTAATTTATAATTAACTGTTAAGAAATATGCATGCCTTTCTCAATATTCTTGATTTAAAATATAAACTCAGATTGAGAGGAATTCTTGTGTGCCTCTCTTTTCTAAACCACATTTGCTTCTCCACAAGGCCACCTCACTTGATGCTTTGTGCAACCATGGAACCGGTGTGGGTCCTGAATATCGATTAGGGAAAATAATACAACCAGTGATTGAAAGGGAAAAACAGGAGTGCAGGCACCCTGCATCTGAGTGCCTACATGCTTCTGATTGACGCTGGTACTTGCCAATCGAAAGTACAGCACCTCTGCTGAGAAGTGCTGAAACTTCTCGCTCAAAATGTAGAAGCCCAGATACTCAGTACCTGACAGCACCAGGCCATTTAACACACTGGTTGTACCTTAATATGGTAGCCAAAACATCGACAGGAATGTATGTATAGCTTTTCTATACCTAACTTCACATATATCTAACTTTAAAAAAAAGAAATATATATATTCACTGGAAAAAAGTATGTTAAAGTAACGTTATAGTTAGGTGAATATGCCAGTGATAACAATAATGTTTTGAACTAAAAAAAGACACAGAAATTCAGAAATTCACCAGTTATAGTTAGCAGTGCTAACTATACCTTGCACACCGCCATGCACTTTTTATGACCTCATATATGACATCACACATGAAAACTCACACTGTTGTGTCATGACTCGCAAATGACATCATGTGCTCTTGTGCCTTTTATGTGCCTAGGACTTTTAAAAAAACTACATGTACCAGAAGGCCTAGGCACATAAAAGGCACAAGAGCACATGATGTAATTTGTGAATCAAGACACAGCTGCTGTGAACAAGTCCAAAAGGGTTGAAATGCATTGGTAGCGTTTTGGTGCAGTGCTGTTGCTAGTAGGTAGCTATAGTTAGAACTATGTTTCTACAGAAAAGTGTTTTTTGACTTGCCTCTATTTTTGGTGTCATTTGATGAATCTTCACAAAATAAACAAAAGTGTCATAGTGAGTCTTGTTGTGCATGGAAAGTTTCAAGCTGATCTGTCAAGTGGGGACAGAGAAAAAAGGGAGATCAAGAAACTTGTGTTTCCCATGTTAATTCCCATGGTCTCTTTAGACAAGCCTGCAGCCTGAACAGCTGAATGGAATTACACCAAATTTAGAATTTGGTCCACAGATTGTGCTTTTTCCTATTTGGTATAAATATGTTCAGTAGTTGTTGAGAAATGTAAGAAAATTAAAATGTGTTTATCTGCAATCGCAGCTAATTCATGAATAATAAGGAGCTTGTGCAGAGAACTGTGGAGCTCTGATTGGCTGCCAACACTTCAACCAGGAAGAGTTGGCAGCCATCTTGGCACTTGGCTTCACTCGAGTCCCAATAAAAAGTAGAAAAAAAGAAAAAGGGTCCGGGTACGGATACCCTGACCCCCATGCCTCGGTCTTGTGTTCCAGAGGGCCCCAGCAGGGCAATAAATATATATTATTGTCAATTCATCATGATTTTCATGAAAAATTCACGAATATTGCTGTGAATCAAAAATCAAAACAAGTACTGTCTCCCATACTTGTTTTTAATGAATCCCCCAGGTGGGCCAGGTGCATGTGTACATTTGAAAAAATGGAGGCGGGGGCATCAGGCCCCCCTCCAAAGGATTATTTTTGCCCAAGAGACCACCACCTCCTCATGGCAATTGTTTATAATTAGTGTGGGGGCCGTACAGACTCCCCAGGGCACCGGGGACCACCACCTCCCAGGGGCTATTTGTAAATGTTGTGGGTGGCTGCTCGGATCTGCCTCGGCCTCAAACCACCACCTGCCTGGGGCTATTTGTGAAATGAAGCAGACAATACTATATGAGCGATTTAATATGTAATATGGGAGGTCATAAGCAGTGTGGTGTAGGGGGCATAAGTTATAGTTAGATCAGGTAACTACAACTACTGCTTTTCTATGGTTTTGAAATTGTATTTCCTAAGTGTAACCTGTAACCTTTTAGAGTGAGTGTGTGAGTGCCTTTCTGGCTCTGTAAGTGGGTGT
Source organism: Triturus cristatus (assembly GCF_964204655.1). Lineage (NCBI taxonomy): Eukaryota > Metazoa > Chordata > Amphibia > Caudata > Salamandridae > Triturus > Triturus cristatus. The sequence continues at coordinate 683,238,557 of NC_140587.1, forward strand.
GTGAGTGCCTGTCTGGGTAAGTGGATCTGTAAGTTGTGTTATGGGTCTGTGAGTGTGTGCGAGTTGCTGTATGTGTCTGTGAGTGGGTGTGTTAGTGCAGGTCTCCATCTGTGAGTGGGTTTCTGAGTGGCATAATAGGACTGCGAGGGTGTGTGTAAGTGGCTGTGTGGGTTTGTGAGTGGGTGCATGAGTGTGTGTGTGTGTGTGAGAGGGTGTATGGGTGGTAGTATGGATTTCGGGCATTTGCTTACTTAGGTTATTTGACCTGGAGAGCCATGGACTTTGCTCTCACCAGGAGATGACAAGAAAGAAACCACTTGTCACACTCACTACAAGTCAGATTCCACTGCATTAGTTCAATGAAGTATTCACCTCCATTAGGGATTTCATATTGTTTTTTTATTATGGAATACAAGAGGAAACACTTGCTTTGCCTTAGCAAAGTCCAAGTAGTTATGGTACCATGGTTAGTTGCAAACCAGCGTGTTTTTGATAGTGTTAAAAGATATATATAGAGAGCATGTAAAAGTAATGTTTGAAGTCAGTGAACAACTTAAATGAAAAAGTTATAAAATATTTCAAACAATTGTCTAAAATGTTGTTTAAGTTTATTTCTTAATTCGCGATGCATTCTCGATGGCAGCTGGGTGGTGTCGCGAATCCCATGTGACACAGAAACAAATTGATGGCACTAGTTAACATAGCTTCCAATCACTGAAATAGGAAGGCCCCTCTTATTCTTTTAATCCTCTAGGTGTGGCAGTTCAAATTCACAACTATGTTTGTTTTTTTTAAAATTTGTTACAATTTTTGTGATTTTGTAGCCTTTCTAGCCCAAACAAATGGCTTCTTCTGCTCCAAAACCCCAGGATGACAACAAAAGTTCATCATCTGAAGATGAGTTACCAGCAAAGAAGCAGAGTATTGTCTGAGATTTTTTTACAATCCCCAGTTGTCGGAAGAAAGTGGTAGCACAAAAGGTAAAGTGCACAATTTGTGAAACTATACTTTTGAGGAGGACTTCCCAAAATTATTTATGCGGCACCACTAGCATGTTAAATCGTATTTTAACTATCCACTAGAAAGAGTTTAAAAGAGCAGAAAAGCAGTGTGAGCCAACCGCTGCGTCATCTTCAAAAATACTGCAATCAGGAGACACTCTTCCATCTGCGGCTCCTTCAACTGCTATGATTCTGGCTACTGTATTATTGGGACACACTGCAAATTGTACCACAAAATTTTAACAGTGGGGGAAGAATCTATACCAGCCAATATTGATGCAGCAAAAAGTCCTGAATACTGTTTTTTTCAGTTCAAGAAATCTTGCACAAGCTGTGCATGTTGTTTTCCTGGGACACTATTTTATAGTTCCTACTGGTGAACCTTAAACAAATCGACCCAAAAAAGTAAAATCATTTAAATAAAAAAACAAAATTCCTGTTGGAACTGCCTTTTCTGGTTTAAAGAAAGACAAGCTATATGATTCATGTTTGTACGTAAGAGGCTGTATGAGTTTGCATGTTGTGAATGGTGTGTAAGTGGTTGCTTCGGTGCATGCATGGATGTGTAAGTGACTGGAAAGGTGAATGATAGGGTGCATGAGTGCCTGTGTTAGTGAATGCAAAATACACACAAATGATGTATGAGTGAATAAGCGAGAACATGAGTGGCTGTATAGGTCAGTGAGTGAGTGTTTCAATGGGTGTAATGGAACATGAATGGTTGTGTGAGTACCTGCATCGGTGAGTGAGTGGGTGTTTGAGTGGCTGTATTGGTGAGTGACAGGGTGCATGAGTGGCTGTATAGCTGAGTGACTGGGTGCATGAGTGGCTGTATGGTAAGTAGGTATGTGAGTGGGTGTACAGGTATGTACATGGGTATGTGAGTGGCAGTATAGGTGCATGAATGCATGTGTTAATGGCTGTATAGATGAATGGGTAGTGGTGTGAATGGTTGTATGGGTGAGTCAATGGATATCTTAGTAGGTGTATGAGTGAGTGAGTGCATGAGGGCCCGCATTGGTGCATGGCTAGGTGTGTAACTAGGTGTATTGGTGTATGAATGGGTATTTAAGTGTCTGTGCAGATGCGTGAATGTGTGGGTCGGTGGTTGTATAGGTGAGTGAAAGGATGTGAGAGTGGATGTGTGGGTGAGTGACCGGGTGTGAGAGTGCTTATATGAGTGTGTGAATGGGTCTGCAAGTGGCTGTTTCAGTGTATGAATGGGTATGTGAGTAGTTGTACAGGTGAGTAAAAGGATACTTGAGTGGTAGTAGGCGAGTGACTTAGAGTGTGAGTGAACATAGGGGTGAATGAATGAGTGTGTAAGTGGCTATATGGGTGTGTGAATGGGTGTATTAGTGGCTGCATAGGTATGCAAAGGGGTGTGTTAGTGCATGTATAGGTTTGTGAATTGTGTTCGAGTGTCAGTACGATTGTTTGTCTGGATGTCTCAGTAAGTGTATGAAAGTCTCCCTTAGCGTACACCTTGACAATGTAAGTTTCTTGAAAAGTAAAAAGTACATAAATATGTCTGTATTACATTTATAAAATGTCACAAACAAAACAATACAAATTCCATATGCTGTAACAGTATATCACATTCTAGTAAAAAATGTAGTTCTCTTTTTTACTGTTCTCAGCTTTTATACTTGTACACTATACTGTATAAAGCTTCATCCTCGACCAGTAGGGGAAAACAATTGCATAGATTATAGAAAGAAAAGCAACAGTGTACATTCTATCCCTACTATTAAGTGACAATATGCATTGCCCTCACTATAAACACATAATGAATTGTTTTACCTACAATTTTTAAACTAACCTACACAAAAGCGTCCTAAAAAAAGTATCTTATTATGATAACTGGTATAATAGTACTAACACATATCAAGGGAAATGTATTTTGGAGACCTTTTTGAAGACATTGCCCTAGTAGGCCAAATGAGGTCTAAAACGCTGATGGTCCATGTGGTGAAAATACCATACATTACTTTTTTTCCGGAAATACTACATAGAACTTTGTTTGAAAAGACAAAAGGTGACAATTCTGTAGTTTGAAAAGCATATTCTGTTTAAATTAAAGTTGCTGTGATTGTATTGTGTCCATCGAGTTTCCCTTCTTAATTAGACAGTGTCATATCTACATGTTGTATCATCTTCTTTCTGCAAGATAAAAGTACTCTTCATTTTTGGAGAAAATGTAAAGACATCACCCCTGATAGGCTGAATGATGTCTAAAACACTGACAATCCATGCAGAAATGCTTCCTAGAATTTTGGTTGAAGAAACAAAAGGTAAAACGTTCTTAGTTGAAAGGCAATTTTGGTTTGGACTTAAGGTTGCTTTCATTGCATTCTGTCCAGCCATTTTCACTCTTTAAATAGACATCATAGTATACAGTTTTTTACAAACTTTCCACCCAAGTGGAGTACTTTCTACTGATTAATTACTAAGTGGTACCTCCTTCAATAAATATCCAGTATGCATTGTACAATAAAACTGCGTAATGGAGCATAAGGAAATGTCATCAGTGATACAATGTGACTTTTCTTTGTGCATTTGTGCTCAGAAAATTGTATTATTATGAATATTCTTATAGGGAAGACGAGAAGAATAGAAAGACAAACAAGCAAAGGTCCTCCCTCTTAACTATATAAAGTCTCTGCTTCTTTGTTTGGTGGAGATGTTCTTATATTCCTCTGTATCAACAAAACGTTATCAAAATCGGGGAGAAAAGAATTAAAGGACCTTTAGTAAGTTACCCATCATCCTCACAAAATTTGGGAAGACCGTTGCATACTATAAAGTTGGACGGGGCAGGGTCTTACAAACAAACCCTCAGGTAATTTTATACATTTCTATACTCTTCCTCATTTAAAGGGAGAACTACAGACTCTGCTTTCACCGGTTAAAGACAACAAAGAACAAACTTGTCACAGTCACTATAGATTGTGCTCCAATACATCAACAATGTATTCACCTCTACGAAGCATTTCATATTGTATTTTAATATAGAATTGGCTAGAAAACATACGTGCTGCCTTTTTGAGTGAATTTGTAAAGGTTTTTCAATAATATTTTGTATTTATTTCAGAATTATATTTCTTAACAGTAGTTGTAGTTACTTTATTCGATATATTAAAAACATATCATAAAAGTTTGGTACAATAAATATAAAAACAGTTTTAAAAACCCACTACAACTATATGCTTTGAACCTTATACAATTAAAAGCAATAAAAGATAGCAATAAATATGCATGTACAGTGTAAACAAAGACCCCCATTTGTCAGTACCTTTGGCGATGATATTCTTTATGGGCAACAGGGATAAGTTTATATCTTAAATTTATTGCACCTTAAGGAGCTTGCGTCTGATCCTCCAGGCCCAGCCCAGGTATTTAGCAGTCCCACAGATGACACTAGGGACTGATGTGTCATAGATCAAGATACGCAATGCCACCCTGGCAGACCTGGTCCCCATATTTTTACAAACCGGTGTCAACCATCTCGCTCTTGGTTGCCGGTATGCTTTGCATGCAAACAGAAAATGACCAATAGACTCCAAGGGCGAGGCACAACCGGGACAGCCTTTCGAACTTACGGGTGCCGTGCTCCATCTAGATTGAACCTCGAAGAGTGGGAGTGTACCATATCTCATCTTGAGATAAAGGGACCTATCTTCAGGAGATTCAATAATGTCCAAAAAGGGTTCCATGCTAGGTGCAGGTTTCACATCCAGGAAATTTAAAGTTAGCTCACCTCCCTGATTTCTTAGGGTATTAATCGTAACCCATTCCCAGTAAGCCTTCTTTATCACAGGTTTGGGTGGGGGGAGCTGGGTTTCTTAACTATAACGCCCCTGTAACGTATAGTAAAACGTCTTTGGAACATTTAGTTTGCTAAGAACTTTTCAAAGTTGTTTGCTAGCTTTTTATCCCAACTTTCATCTGTTTTTTGTAAAATTTGATTCTTTAAGTATAAAATGCATTTTTGGGCGAATTTGTAAGGTTTATTAGAGTGGTTGTAAGTTGTATGCACTGAAATATTGTTTTTGTTAATATATATTTATTTTTTTAAATCGCGGACCTATCGTGACTCATCGCAGTGGAATCACGACTCCAGCGTGGCTTTGGCAGAACTGAAACAGATATATAGACACTTTAATAGTTTTGTTTAAGGTAAGTGGTTTAGTAATAAAATCATAAAAATACTATCATTTTAGAGCAAAAATATTCTAAAGGTTGTTTTGAAACTTCTTGAGGAGTTGCAATGCTGTCATGAAGCGGGTCATCACGTATTTTTAGAGTCACAGGAGGGATGCGACTCCGGTGTCATTTTGGCAGTAGTAGAACACATAAATAGGGACTATGAAAGTGTTTAAGGTAAGAGATTTACTAATAGAGAAATAAAAAAAGTATACTTATAGAGAATTTACATTCTGAAGGACTTTTTTATACATTGTGTGGAGTTGTGATGCAGCCACGATGTAAGCATCATGAATTCCATGTCACACAAAAACAAATGGATTCGATAGGTTAAACACTTTTCGATCATTAATACAGGAAGGTCCTGCCCCTTTTCTCCATCATTTCTGGGAGTGTGTATGTTTTTTTTCACACCTCTCTTTTGTAATTCAAAATGTTGGTTAATTTGGTGTTTGTGAAGTAATTCTTCACTCTTGAACATGACATCTTCTGCACCACCAGGTAGTGATAATAATGGGAATTCCTCCTGTAAAGATGAGCCATCAAGACAAAAGAAGGAAAGCATCATGTGTGATTTCTTCTCCATCCCAGCTGGTGAAAGGAAAGTGCAAACATTGAAGGTGATTAACACATTGTGCAATACGGTGCTCTCTGGAAAAAAAAGATTCATGCAGTACAACAAGCATGATGAAGCACCTGCAGACCATCCACTCTACCTGACTTTCAAGAGCACCGATAGAGAGAAAGAAGAGAAAATCCATCATGTTCTGCAGACAGTGCTAAACCAGGCACCTACTCTGGTTCTACCCTTTCAAGTGCTCCTCCAGGCACTGTCCCTGAATTTGCTGCTGAGGGATGAGTTTGTTTAAAATGTTGTTCAATTGTAACTGTGGAAGAGCAGTCTATCCCAGATCTCATTACGGCAATCAACACTCAGTTGGGGAGAAAATTGTCGGTACAAGTTTTGTATTGTAGCTTGACAAACACTATGTTTTCCATTTTGTTCTGAATATAATACAAAAAAATGTTTAAAAAATAAAAATAGTTTTTTTTAATGTTTCTTGCTAGAACCACCAATTTTGGTTTACGAAAGAATATGTTATATGTATGTGTGTAACAGTGTGAATATGCCTTGTTCTGTATGTTTGTGTGTGAGTTGGTGTATAGATGATTGAATGGGTGTGCGAGTAACTATATGGGTGAATGAGTGGCTGTGTGTGTAACTGTGTGGATATATATGTCATGTATGGGTGACAAAGTGAGTGTGTGAGTAGTTGTATGAGTGCATGTGTGAGTGCTTGTATGGCTTTGTGAGTATCTGTATGGGTGAGTGGGTGTATTGCTGTATGAGTAGATGTGTAAGAATATGTATGGTTGTTTGACCGGGTGTGTGAGTATACGTGGCTGTGTTAGTAACTGTTTGGATGAATGAATGGGTGTGTGATTAGCTGTATGAGTGAATCTGTGGATGTATTAGTAGACATGGGTGGGTGAATGGGTACGTCAGCAGCTGTATGAGTGAGTGACTGAGTGAATGTGTGAGTGGTGTATCTGGGAGTGGTAGGTACATAAGTGGCATATAGGTAAGTAAGTGGCGGTGTGAGTAGCTCTGTGAGGTACTGAGAGGCTACATGAGTAGGGTATGATTGAGTGGTTGTGTCAGTGACTGCATGGTTGAGTGAGTTGGTGTATGAGTGGTGTGTGGGGTTAGTTAGTCAATGAGTGATGTATGGGTGTATTACTGCCTGTTTGGGTGATTTAATAGGTACATGAATGTCTGTATAAGTGACTGATTGGGTGTTTCAGGATCCGAATAGGTGAGTGCCTGCATATGTGGCTGTAAAAGTGTGTGAGTGGGTGTGTGCGTGTGTGAGTCACTTATGAATGAACGATTGGGTGTGTGAGTGGATCTATGGGTGAGTGAGTGGCTGTCTAACTGGCTGTATAGGGGAGTGAGTGGGTTTCTCAGTGGCTGTATGAGTGAAATGGTGCACAAATAGATGTATGGGTGAGTGAGTGGTGTGTGAGTTGCTATATGGGTGAGTGCATCAGTGGATAAGTGGTTGAGAAGGTCTGTCACTGGATGTTTCAGTAGCTATATGGGTGACTGACTGGGTGTATCAGTGGTTGCATAGCTCATGAGTGGTTGTGTCAGTGACTAAATAGGTGAATGATTGCATGTGTTTCAATCTCTGTATGAGTGAGTGGGTGTCTGAGTAACTGTATGGGTGAGTGAATGGGTGTGAGTTGCTTTATGGGTGAGTGAGTGGATGTATAAGTGGCTGTATGGGTGACTAAGTGAATGCATGAGTGGCTAAATGAGTAAGCGAGTGTGTGTGTGAGTGCCTGTATGGGTTAGTCAGAGGTGTGAGTGTCTCAAAAGGTGGGTGAGAGGGTGCATGAGTGGCTGTATAGCTGAGTGACTGGGAACACGAGTTGCTGTATGGTGAGTGAGTGGGTATATAGGGGAGTGAGTGGGTGTGTGAGTGCCTGTAAGGGTGAGTAAGTGGCTGTGTGAGTAGCTGTATAGGTGAGTTAGAGGGTGCATGAGTGACTGGGTATGTGAGTGGCTCTATGGATGAGGGAGTGGCTGCCTAACTCGCTGTATAGAGGAGTGAGTGGGTGTCCAAGTGACTATGAGTGAGTTAAAAGGTACACAAATAGCTGTATGGGTGAGTGAGTGGTGTGTCAGTCATTATATGGGTGGGTACGTCAGTGGATAAGTGTTTGAGTGGGTCTGTCACTGGATGTGTCAGTAGCTATATGGATGACTGACTGGGTATATGAGTGGTTGCATAGCTAATGAGTGGTTGTGTCAGTGAATAAATAGGTGAGTGATTGCATGTGTTTCAATCTCTGTATGAGTAAGTGAGTGGGTGTCTGAGTATCTGTATGGGTGAGTGAGTGGCTGTATGGGTGACTGAGTAGATACATGAGTGGCTACATGGGTGAGTGAGTGTGTGTGTGTGAGTGCCTGCATGGTTGAGTGAGTAGCTGTATGAGTGGCTATATGGGTAAGTAAGAGGGTATAGGAGTGGCTGTATTAGTGAATATGTGGGTGTGTGAGTAGCTGTGTGGGTGAGGGAGTGGCTGTGTGACTGGCTATATAGGGGAGTCTGAGTGGCTGTATCAGTGAGTGAAAGGATACATACATGGCTGTATGGGTTAATGAGTGCTATATGAGTGGCTATATGGGTGGGTGACTGGGTATATGAACGGTTGAATAGGTGAATGAGTGGTTGTGTCATTGACTGTATAATCATTAGCGGCTCTATGGTTTTGTACAACAGTATATGAGTTCCAGTATTGGTAGAAGACTGGATGCCTAACTGGAATATGGATCTGTAAGTGCACCTGCAACTCAATGAAACTTCAAATGTCTTCTCTTTTAAGGCCATAGCTCCCTGCCCTATGGCCTACGTTTATCTTATCTTAGGGGTGACTTATATGTAGTAGAAGAGGAGAACTGTTTTGTTGGGTGTATTAGTGGCTTCGTGGTTTTCTAAATAGGTATCTCAGTGAGTGCATAGATAGATGAGTCCATGCATAACTTGGTGTATTGGTCTGTTAGTATGTTGCTAACCCACTAAAATACATGTTTTGCCTTTTAAACACATAGCTTCCTCCCTTTTTAGCTACCTACTGCTTACCTTGGAGATGATTTATATTTAACTAAAGGAAAGCTTAAGACTTTGCAAACATTCTGACTATCAGTGTAAAATGCAGACACTGGTTCTGCAGTAGCATGCCTTACACATATTTGAATTCATTCTTCTCTGTGTTGCACAATCAGACATAGAATGTATCTACTAGTATATGACTTACATATCCTACCACAGCTACAGCACTGAACTACACCATCACAAATATTTTAAATATACCAACTGTGGATAAGTAACAAAACTATATGTAGGACAGGAAAATATTCACTTGACTACTAACAAAGTTTTAAGTCACCTAATTCCAACTACATGACTCAGTATGTAGCTAAATTTGTTAATGACTGTTTCATTATCCAAACACCTATATGTCGCAAACTGTTTACTTTGTAGATCTTCAAATTTTAACTGATTTTTGCTTCACATTTCTTATCACACAAAATGATAAGTACCACTCTTGATGAGAAAGAAACAGTAACAGCAATGTTTCCCTCTCTTTTTCCAGTGATACTGATGTACTTACCAAATCAAAGCATTCCCTTTATTTTTTCTGTTCTTATTCTAGTTTTCATTCTTCAGATGTTTTTAACCATTTATTAGTCTCCTCATAAGTAGCCTAATCTGGTAGTGTCTGTGGGTGGATTTGTGACTATGTCACGATGCCCAGCGCAGCCCCCTGTGCAACTACGCAACAGAGTCACAAATCCACATGGAGTCATTAAAGCATTTAAAATAATAGTGATACAATTTTTTCACTACATTTGAGAACTTAGGATAGTACTGAATTTGAATATTTTGAGTCGCATTAGCAGAGTGGTACAAAAAGGGCTGTGGCCTCCGACAGCCTTTAAGCAATCTTGCTGTGTTGGACTTACTGGAGGTAACAGGAGGAGTAGCTGGCCCGCAAGGACGTCTTTGGGGGCCAACTACACCTCCTGTTACCTCCAGTAAGTCCCACATAGCGGGATAGCTAATAAGTCTTCGGAGGCCCACCCCCTTTCTTCACCACTCTGCAAATGTGACTACTACTTAACAAACATAGAACTTCACTGAAAAAACTAAAGGTTACAGGGATGTTATAGGTATTGTTAGGAATTTGCATTTAAAAAGCCTTAGAAATTCATTGAACAGGGATGTTATAGTTAGTCTCAGATTTCACTAGTGCAAAACTAGTGAAATTCAGCCATTATAGTCAGTGCCCTAACTATAACTCATGCCCCCGCAATGCACTGCTTAGGACTTGACATATTACATCACTCCTGACATGGTCAGTGACATCACTGATGACATCATCCACAGAATCTCTGACAAACCCACTCACACCCCATTTAACCTTTCATACACCCACTCCAACTTCCACACTACCATTCTCAAACCCATTCACACACTCATACTAGTACTTACACAGCCGCTCACTGAGTCATAGATCAACACACACATTTAGTTGCTCACCCATACTGCCACTTATATACCCACTCACTCACTAATACAGCCATTGGCATATCCAATCATACATCCATATAGCCACTCACACACTGAGTCAGTCACCCATAGAGCAACTCACATACCTACTCACTCACCCATACAGTCATTCAGGCAGCCACTTACTCACCCTTACAGTTACACACTCTCACTCACTTACTCATACAGATACTAACAAATGCTCACTCCCCATAAAGTGACACAAGCACACCATCACCCATAATGCCACTCTCACATTCACTCAATCACCCATACAGTTACTTTCACATACCAGTTACTGACCCATATACCACTAATGGATGCATTCACTCATAAACACAGTCATACACACACTCACTAACCCATACAGCCCCTCATACACACACATTCATTAACCCATACAGCCACTGACTCACAAACTCACTCATCCATACAGGCAGTCACACACACACTCACACACCCTCACAGACACTCAGATACCCGTAGAGGTACTCAGATAACCAATCACTCACCCATACAGAAACTCACATATCCACTCACACACCCATACAGCCACTTAGTCACCAACTGACAGACTGATATAGACATTCACACAACCAGTCACTCACCTTTATACTCGCTGAGACACCTAATCACTCACTTATACAGTAGTTAACACACCCACTGAATCATCCAAACAGGCACTCATTTACCCACTGATTCACCAATACACCTTATTTTATATATTTAACACTCATAAACATTTTTAAAAATTCACAGTCACTGGATGATGTCATCAGTATTGTCACTGAGCATGTCATGAGTGATGTAATATGTGAGATCATAAGCAGTGCATCAACACAAACTCCGCCCTGCTAGAGTCATGGGCATCACAATCTTAGTTTTTGTTTATGGATTGTGGTAGTTGGAGCTGACTTGCTCGCCTTCGCTGTGGATAAGTATGTGGGTGCCCATGAATACAGTATAGTGGAAATGGGCAAGCGATGGAGCCAGAAAACGTTCCAGGCTTGCGGATTCTGAGTAAGGAAACGCGCAACAAAAGACAGTGAGCGCCATGTGTTCGCCCCATATTTTATGTACAATTTCATTTGTGTGCATTGAACTTACCTGAACTCAAAATTGTGCAGTGTTCCTTGGAAATGTTATATTAAGAACGCTGCAATGAGATAGAATTATGAATTAAAGATCACTGCGCATGCTTGAAGACAAATGACCGGAGAACGATGTCATTAAATTATGTGGGTTCGAAAAAATGTGGTCATTTCAAAATGAGCCGATATACTGACTCCCGTGAACAAGGCTCGTGGATGGAGCCGAAATGCGTTGGGATTGGGACTGGTAGCATAGCGTATCGCTCAATGTATGCTGTCTAATAAAGCGCTGTGACCCCTTGGATCTGGCTGCGGTGCACTTCTTGAAAGGAGGAGAGTTGCTGGATATGTCAGCAAGTGACTACGAACCCACCATGAAGCAGCTGCCCTGCTAGAGTCTTGGGCTTCAGAATCGGAATTTGTGTTGATGGATTGTGGTAGTTGGAGCCTGACTCTCTTTCCTCTGCTGTGAATAAGTATGGGAGTGCCCATGAATACAGTATATTGGAACTGAGCAAGGGATGGAGCCGGAAAACTTTCCATGCCTGCAGATTCTGAGTAAGGAAACGCGCAACAAAAGACAGTGAGTGACATGTTTTCCCCCAAAATCTTTTTACAATTTGTGCGCATTGAACTTACCTGAACTCAAATTTGTGCAGTGTTCCTTGGAATTATTATATTAAGAATGCTACAATGAGATAGAATTATGATTTAAAGATCACTGCGCATGCTCAAAGCCAAATGACCGGAGGACGACGTCAATAAATTACATGGTCTTGAGAAAACTTGGTCATTTCAAAATGAGCGATTATACTTGACTCCCGTGAAGAAGGCCTGTGGATGGAGCTGAAATGCTTTGGGATTGGGACTGGTAGCATGGCGTATCACTCTAGTAGTAGTAAAGTTAGGAACCCTAACTTTACTACTACTAAATGCCTTTTGTGAATACCAAAAGTCGTAAAGTTAGGATTTTGTCTCAGATTACTTTTGTGAATCGGGCCCTAGCTCTCTATCTTACCGGTGGGTAAGAAACATTGCAACAAAAGAACCTTTAGCTCAGAATGTAAAGCATATTAAAACACTGTACAATAAAAGTAGAAATGACATGCCAAGTTTCTATTTGGAACAAAAACGTATACTTTTGAATGAATCACAAGAAATACCAGTATGGGAGTTAGGTGTTAAAACTATACATTTTATAGAAATATAGGCTCTGCTTTCAAGCTACAAAAAGGGTTACCTTTCCACCAAATGAATTTGGCTGGGGTCACTGCTTTCTGCATCTCAGGAACCCTTTGTATTACCCAAGGGCCCGCACAAGAATCTTTGTCCTCTCTTTAATATCAGATTGTGCCAGCACACATGTAACAGCAGTGCAATATGAAGGGGGTGGGACATATCCCATAGAATTGAAGGAATTGTTTAGCTCTACACCCACACATTATCTGTAATATGATGAAGTCACCGGGCTGCGAATGGCACGCCCACTTAAAGGTGCCCCGTGGCGCAGACCTGGGCAGTGTGCCCTATGCAGAATTAAGGCCTAGCTGTCGATATATGCATTCATACATCTTCACAATGAAAAGCCTAATTCACAAAGCTTTTCTGTGAGTAGTCTTGTCTTTCTGCAAACGTATGTGCAATGTATTCCTAGATTTCGGAATAAAGAACACCAGCGTTTTAGAAGAGAGACTGAAAAAACTGTCACTATAGTGGATGGTGTTTCACTTCCATTGTGGTTTGATCTTGATCACAATTGGGGAACTTAAAAAGACAATAATTTCTTATTTTGAGAACTGGTGATTAGATAAATAACTTGAACTGGGAACATACTTTATACATTATATATAAAAAGTAGTAGAGTATAATATGTCTGTTGCAAAGATTGGGAGAGATTTTGTAAATTTAATAAAAGTGGAGGAAATAAAGCATCTTCTTGAAAGCTTCAAAATTGAGATACCAAAATGCTTTAGGTTCACCTTAAATGAAAAAAATGTAGATTTATCAACACTTTGGTCCACCGCAAAGTGTTTAAAACAATGAAAAAGTTAGATGAAAGATTTACTTTCCAGCTCAAATAGTATTTGTGCTGGAAAGAAGCCCTTAAAGTAATGCAAATAGCGCTTTGCTTTCCCAGTGTTTCATGCTATTTCAAGTTAAAATACGCATTCAGCAGTATCAAACAAAAATAATTCTTCAGCTAGAGGAATGCAAAACTGTGAATGTTGAACACCATCTTCACCAGAGATATAACACCAGATGAAGGGCTTGCATGCTGCGCACTCATGTCTAAGACTGTGCAAATGAGAATAACTAGTAATCACTGCCATGATTCTCAAAACTACAAAGATAATGTAGAAACCTATACAAAACATGTGATCAAAATAAAAATGTACAAATCTAAATTTTACTTATACATCCTCTTCCTTCTAACTGAACAATCAGGATTGAAGCATGAACGTGGGAAGCTTGCATAATTTATATCAGTTCTCAGGGATGCCAAAAGCATAATAATGCAATCCTTCATCTAAAAAGGTCAGGCATAAAGGCCTCGGAAAAAGTGGTTTTAAATCGTGGGAGTTCCAATATCTAACATTGATCGACTATTACAGAGCCAATCAAAAACGTTAGCTTAACGTGCAGACTTCACGGTTGTATCATTTGACTGACGATTTAATTTCACTACATTGCACTTTATATTAATATGAGATAACTCCTCGCTTGTAATGTCACCCCAACCCTTCCCTCATATCCTTTGAGATATGAGCTTCTCTTACACTTAATTTGATTTAACCTTGTGCTGCTTTTGTTCCACCTTTATTTCTAAATCTGGATATTTCCATAACTGACTTATCTGTGCAATTGAGACCTCTGCATGCCTCTCCCTTTCTCAATCATCATTCTCCTTGTCTTCAAATCTCATCTGTCTTCTATGATGAAATGCAATTTACTGCTCTGCATATATTTCACCTTTTCAAGTGAAAGTGCTTTTCATCATTATATTATGCAATCTTGCTTATACTTTTTATGCATTCCCGTTTTTTGTGTTCGTGTGTTTTGAGAATATATTATTCATTCTGTTTTAGTTGACATCTTCGGTAAGGGGCAATTATCTTCGAAAGAAACTTTTAGCATTATTTCGTGATTCTTCACTTACCCACTCAAGGGGATTGTGAACTCGACTCTATATAAAGCAGGCATTCAGAATGCAGGTTTTAAAGCAGGCCTGGGGGAATGTACCTTCCATTATAGGAGAAACACTGTTCTCAGTTAGACTGCCTATTAGGAATATCTCAGCTACATAAAATGCAGTTACAATCTACCCTTTTAATAACAATGACAAATAAATAGAATGAAACTTGCTTTATGTTCAGAATAGTTTTCTTACTTTAACTGTAAGGGCAAGGAATGGCAAGCATTCATTACACTGAGACTTCTAATCTAGCGCAAAGTGTCCAATTGTTGATACTGTACCTCCTTGGCAAACACAGAAAGATACCCAGAGGCTCTTAGAGCACCAAAGTAACTATTGAGGTCTTATGCAATTAAAAAATGAAGTACCAATTGTATTTTATACGTCACATAACTATTTGTTGTGCCAGTTATGTGGGAGTCGGATAACAAGGCCTACATTGAGGTTAATCTGACATAATCCTAAAAAAAACAGGTTCAATCAGATCCTTGCACAATTTAAGAGCGAGGTTAAAAAATTAGAACATCACTGCAGGAACTTCATATAACTAATGGACAAATAAAATGCAACATCTAAATGCCAGTATAACCCAGCAGCAAAACAACCACTATATGTCTCTCATTGAGAATGCTTTTATCTGATAGGCGGTGATCCCGCTACGGTGGAGTTCCACGCCTCCACGTAGCACCTGAGAACCCTACTGCTGCCCCTCCCCCCCTGCGAGCTTGCGGTCGATGATGGCGGCCGCTAGGCGTTTGCTGCTCCATGCTGCAACTAGGCGGTTTTCTCCGTGCCTCTGGGCTCCTTCGGAGTTCGTCTTCAGAGATTAGCAGCAGGATAACGGGATAACGACAATTGGTGCAGGATCAGGGGCAAAGCTGTCGGGCTGAATCCTCTAATGTAGCGGTGCTCTGTGCTGGGCTGAGTTCTTCACTGCAAGGCTGCAAAGCTGGTTTTCATTATCCGGTCTACTGAGACAGACGTGATTCACAGCGGTGCTCTGTGCTGGGCTGAGTTTTTCACTGCAAGGCTGCAAGGCTGTCTCTTCGGTGATTTTCCGCGAAGCTCTACAGTTTGTCTCACGTTGAAGCTATCAGCACGGTGACCTGCCTCTACTAATAAACGCCGAGGTTCACACTTCTGGGAGTAAAGCTACTGATGCAGTAATTCTTCACTTATCTCGGTAAGAGATTCCTGCTGCCTCCGCTGCTGTGGCCGGTCCTTGGCTACATTGTATACTTGTATACCTGTTTGTGAAGACTGGTGTAAACTTTTCCGCTCCTGATAGCAGTCGAAGTGTGCGAGGTCTGTCAAAATTTCAAGTCCCAGTTTTCATTTTGATGGATCTAGGAAATGGAATTGTTGAGTTTATTGCAGCAGTGATTCAATTGGTAGATTACTGACTTTCTACGCCCATTCTAATATAGCTGGACAGAGTGAGGTGTTACTCCACGCTGCTAGAGTTGTCTGCCCCGCTGCTGCACTTTTATATCTTGCACTTCAGCCGCTGTGTGGGTTAGATTCTCGGCCTCAGTACTTTTTGATGGGCTGGACTTCGCTTCTACTGTAACTTGTCGCACTGCTGCTACTTATATTCACCGGTGAAAAGTTATTGCGCTACTACCAGCCTTAATAATGGGTAAGCAATTGACAGCCAAGGCCAGGGCCAAAATACGACGCCAACAATTAAAAGAGAATTCCGAAAGGGCCAAGCGGGCTGGGTCGGCCGCGGAGAGAGAAATCTCCTCTGTTGAAAATTCTGAGAGCTCCGGAGAAGGTGAGGACGGTCTCTCAGGCGGCAGCCCGACCCAGGTTATCCATCAGAGTCCTTGTAAATCCACTGTTAGTACGGCAAAGGAGGTAATTGAGTCACCCGTGGGGGGAATAGCCGTGGCTCTATTAGGTTCAGAAGCTGAATTACCTGAGATAACTCAGAGTCTTAACCCAGCGGCCTTATTCGATCTACAGCCGTCCAAAGAGGCCACATCAGTTTCCGCTTTCAAGGCTTCTAAACAATTCCCGTTATTTGAGCGAAAAGCAGCAAGATACGACCTCAATAACATAGCTGGTACTCGTGCAGTATCTTCAGGTGCTCCAACTCCCTCAAACCTCTCTACTTCTCCAATAGTTATCCCTCCCGTTGAAAATCTCGCTTCAACTGCTGGTCCAAGTACTTCCTCGATTATTTCCAGTGAGGTTACTTTGTCTCAGAGTCCGATTATGGGGATAGATACTGAAACTACTGGGGACTTTCAGATCTCAGTTAAGGACATGCTGAATTTAATCCTCCAAGAAATCAGAGAGATGAAGCAAATGCAAAAGATGGAAATGGAGGTAATTTGTAAGCGTCTGGACAAAATTGAAGACTCTATGGCTTCATTTTCTAATCGCTTGCAAGAGTCTGAGACCAGAATTTCTAGGGTGGAGGACAATCTCATCATCGCACAGAAAGAGATCATCACTGTTTCTAAATCTTCGAAGGCTTTCGAATCTAAATTGGATGAGTTAGAGAATTATAATAGAAGGTCAAACCTTCGAATAGTAGGTGTACCTGAGAATATCGAGGGGTCGGACATGACAAAATGGATTACTTCTTTTCTTTCTCAAGAGGTCGTCCCTGAGTTTAAGGGAGACTTAACAATTACTAGGGCGCATCGAGTCCCAGCTCGTCCATTCCCTAACTCTCCGTTTCCTCGGACTATCATTGTCAACTTTGCCGATGTTCGGGTGAAAGAAATAATCCTATCTCAGGCCTTTAAGCAAAGACAATTTCATGTTAATCCTACCACTAAGTGTCGGATTTTTTCCGATATGTCGGCTGCTGCTGCTAGACGGAGAAAGGACTTTGTAAAGATTCTTCAGTTATTTAAGGACAAAGGAGCTCAAGCATCAATTGCACAGCAATCAAAGTTAAAAGTTTTGATTAAGGGCAAATTCTATTTGTTTACAGATGTTGATGAGGCTCGGGAGATGCTTGATAAGTTGGCTCAGGGTTAGGCTAAAGTTGGATTATGTTTTGATTTGTCCAGATGGGTACTGAAGACTCTCCTTTCCCTTTTTTGTTCCTTTTCTCTTTTCCCTTTTTTTTCTCTCTTCTTGTATATTTTAATTAGGGGGCGGGGGGTGCAGGTGGGAACTCGGGGGTCATGGGAATGGGGGCGCACTACCAAGGCGCTCTTATGAGAGGGGTTAGTGCCATGTGGCCAGCGTGGGAGGGAGATACAGGGGTAGTACAGGGCCACGGGACTAGGTCTAGGGGGGGGAGCACCTGGGTAGAGGGAAGAGCACTTGGGTGGAGGGGGATGGGGGTAAAAATGGAAAATGGAAATTCTTGTGGTTCGCGATGAAAAATTTTGTTGGCAAGAAGTTATTCTTAATAATTAATGTCTATTGGAGGGGTTAGAGTTGTCTCTTTCAATCTCAATGGATTGAATAATAAAAAAAAAATGCGCACTATCGAGCTCTGGATTAAAACAGAGCGCCCAGCAGTTGTGATGCTGCAAGAAACTCATATTTCTGTGGATAAAATTAACTCTTTTTCAATGTTTAAAAATTGGTCTTCATATCGTGGGTTCTCATGTGCTCAAGAATCTCAAAGGGGAGTCGCGCTGTTTATTAATCGTAATTTAGATGCAGAAATTATCCAGTTTGAAGATGGAGGCGCAGGGCGGTGGTGTTGGGCTACTTGTGTAATTAAAAATAGGAATAGGCCGATTACCTTTGTTAGTTATTATGCCCCAGTGGAAGATCGTGCCCCCATCTATGAGGAGTTATTTCAATCACTACTAATGGTCAGAGGAGATATAGTTATAGGCGGGGATTTTAATATTCTTATTGATATAAAACTAGATTCTACTGGTCTCCTAAAGAAACAATCTAAACCAAAGTCATTAAGGTCCATTATGAAGAACTCCGCATTACTCGATCTTTGTGACCCATGGCGATTAAAATTTCCTCATAAACAAGAATTTACTTATTGGTCAGGAAGACATAGATCCTCCTCTCGTATTGACTTTTTTTTGGCCTCTAGTTCATTAAAATTTTCATATCAGAAATTTTTGCATAATGGCTTTTCAGACCACGCAATGCTGGTAATTGAGTTTAAAGTAGGGGAAGAAATTAAGTCCCCCAAGAGATGGATATTTAATAAAATGTACCTACAAGATAGTAATTGGGTTTCCTTTCTAAAATCAGAAATTGTTGACTTTATTGCTCGTAATTCATATACGGCTCCATTACATATTATCTGGGACTCACTAAAAGCTTTTGTTCGCGGTATTATTATCGCCAAAGACGCAGAAGAATGGCGTACTATTAAACAGTCTAGGACCTTACTCTACCAAAGAATCTGTTCCCTAACTCGGCTTCGACAATCTAATTTCTCTAGTCTTGCGCAAAAAAAATTAAATGAGGCCAAACGCGAATTAAGTACGCTTTTTGCTGCACAGAGTGAACAGCAATTTCTTATACAATCTCAAAGGAGCTATGAGGAGAGTAATTTTTCTGGCAAACTCCTTGCGTGGCAGGCTAAGGAGCAAGCTGCTGCAAATTTAATTCGTACTTTGAAGTCTCCTATCACTTTGATAGACACATCACAGCCTGATGCTATTGGTACTATAATGCTTTCTCACTATAAACAGATATATAGTCATCATCAGGAAATAGACCATTCTAGGCTCTTAAATTTTTTAGCAAGATATGATATGCCTTCTCTATCTCAGGCAGACAGTGGAGCAATGTTGAGTTTATTTTCAAAGTCAGAGTTGGAATTAGTGGTAAAGAACCTCCCAATTGGTAAGGCCTGTGGCCCGGATGGCCTCCCCGCTGAATTTTTTAAGGTTTTCTTCTGCGCCTTTTCTGATTTTTTACTACAATTAGTTAATTATATGTTAATGGGTGGGCAAGTTCCAGATTCTTTTGGGGAGGGCACAGTTGTTAGTTTTCTTAAAAAAGGCAAAGATCCCAAAGATCCCAATTCATATAGGCCTATTACATTACTTAACACTGATTATAAGATCCTCACTAAATTATTATCAATACGTTTTAATCACATTTCCAAGGATCTTATTCACCCGGATCAGAATGGCTTTGTGGCAGGCCGTCAATTAGCTACAAATACACATTTTCTCACTGAGGCTTTAGATTATTTTCAGACAAACAAAATTTCCGCTTTAATTTTATTATTAGACGCGGAAAAGGCTTTTGATTTAGTGGTATGGACAACTTTATTTGTTATTTTAAACCACTTTGGAATTCCTCCACAGATTATTAGTTTAATTCAAAATTTGTATATGGGTGCCAAAGCCAATATAATCATTAATTCAGTTATGGTTGGTAAAGTATCGGTTCAACGGGGCACCAGGCAAGGTTGCCCCTTGTCCCCTATTCTTTTTGCATTTTTTATTGAACCATTAGCCACAGCTATTCGGGAATCCGTAAATATCTCTCCTCCTATTCCTTCTATGGCAAAAATCAAACTATATGCCGACGATATTTTGTTACTGATTAAGTCGGATATTCAATCTCAAACTGCCGCGCTTCAGCTTTTTGAGGAATTCGAACATCTGGGTGGTTATCGAATTAATAAAAAAAAAACTGAAATACTAGTTTGTGGTGGGGGTGAGGTTGAGCTACACACTGATTTACTCGGCTGTATTAATCCAAGACCGAAGAGGTATTTAGGAGTTATGTACTCTGTTCTGGTTTCCGATTTAGTTATGTTAAATTTTGATCCTCTTCTACGCAAGGTTCAATCTTTATTCAATAGATGGGACTCGTTGCCATTTTCCATCCTAGGGCGAGTGGCACTTATAAAAATGTCTATTCTTCCGTTATTTAATTTTTTATTTTCTGCCATTCCCTGTTTTTTGCCCAGTGGTTTCTTCTCAAAAGTACAATCATTATTCACAGGGTTTATATGGGCAAAAAAAAGTCCCAGGATCGCAATGCGGATTCTTTACGCCGATACAGAATTGGGAGGTTTAGCTGTACCCAATATTAAAGACTACTATAGCGCATATTTTGCCCAATATTTAGAGCGGTTTAAATCTGGAACGCAGACCCCAACTGTGTTTATTAATTTTCTTTTTAATAGAATTTGTCATAAGGTTCAGATTCCTTCTCCGTTACATATTTCTAAATTACCGAAACTTACTCGTTATAAAACGATGCTTTGGTTCTTTAAGCGTCAGGATGTCTTTCTCAAAAGATATTCTCTCCCACAATTTAATATTAGAACCCCCTTAAGAAACGCTCTCCTTTTTTTGGGAATAAAAATTGGAGTTGACACTGTATTACAATGGGCACTTTCGGGATTTCATTCTTTGTTAGATTTCTTTAGGGAGGGGACATGGCTGTTACCTGGAGAGATGCAGCTTATTATTCCTGGGAACTTTATGTTACTTGGTTCGTATGTTTCTATCTTTAAAACGTTGGTACAAGTTGAGCCAATAAGCATTGGTTCCTCCAATCAGCTATGGGACGATTTGTTTACGACTTCTAGGACGAGGAAGCCAGGGGTATGGAAACGTGTTTTAGCAGAATATACTGCGGACGATCTTAGCCAAAAAGCAATTAAAAAATGGCAAGAACAGGAGAATCATGTACTTACTATTAATACTTGGAAAATTATAAATAAACTGAATTTTAGTGTTCTTCGAGGATCTAATTGGAGAAGAATGCTATTCTTCAGTAAATGGCTTCTGTATCGTACTCCTGCTGCCATTGCTAAAATGTTTCCTAACACTACTGCCACCTGTTTTAGATGCCAACAATATACTCCTGCAAACTGGTCCCACACTATAGCTAACTGTGTTAAAATTATGTCTTTTTGGAATGAGATATTCGAATATTTGCAAAAGTATTGTGGGATTCTGATTACTTATAATGTTAAATTAATATTGTATGGATACGATTCCGATCTTGGCTTGACAGAACAGATGGTTAAACTATTATTTATTGCAATGGCAGTCGCAAGGTCATTAGTCCTGCAGAACTGGAAGTCAGCTCAAGTCCCTCTTTTTAGTGCCTGGCTGCAAAAAATTAGGAATGTTAGAAAGACTGAAATGCGATACGCACAGCGAATAGGTGGGATTATGAAGTTTAATAGAATTTGGAGTGTTTACTTTGTGTAATGTTTGATTTTCGTATTTCGTAAATTATTTTCTCTTCGTTATTCTGTATTTTTACTTTCTGCTTGCCAATTTATATTTTTATTCTCTGTTTGCCAACTTATGTTATCGTCAAATTGTAACTCTGACACAAGATTTTCAATAAAAAAAATAAAAAAAAAGAGAATGCTTTTATCTAAAGCAACAGATTCTTCTAAATCTTCTGGGAAATCATAGGATCTTAATCCAACAAAAATGTTGCAGCCTGAATTGTGAATGATGATCACTTTGCAAAACGTCTTATTAAAAAAAAAAAAAGAACAACCAAATCAACACTTATTCAGTGCTAGCAGCCTTTCTAAAAATCTCAACTATGTACATGAATTCACACAACTAATTTAAGATTAAATCTTAAAAACCACAGAAAATATCAAAGCATCCAAAATGCCAACTAATCTCTGCCATGAAATGTTCTTTTAAGATCGCGTGGCCACAATGGCCCCAAAAAAATATAGCCCAAAAGCTTTGAAACATACCCAATATCACTACTGATAAATGCCACGGCTCACCCAGAAGCATATCTAATTTATGACATACCGAAAATATTATTGAAGCTAAAATCACACATCAGGGTTCACTGCAGACTATCATCAACAGAAAACACTATTATATAATTATGAACATCCATTCAACCCCGTCCAAGTATGCAGTTAACTGGCTCCTTTGCAAAACCTAGAAACCCCTTTAATGAAAGTAGCCTCCCATTCCTTATGCCGTGCTAACATGATGAGGCATTTGGCCAGGTCCACTTATTACCAGGGTCTTATGGTCATGGGTTATGTCTGTCCAGAAGCAGAGCCCTTAAACTTGAAAGATTGAGTTGGAGGTCAAGCTGCTCGTATCCAGATAAGAATGCTAAAGTGGCTGCTTGCGCCTTCGTTATGTTTGTGATTTTTATAAGGCGATGGAAACATCACAGCCGAGTTATCATTTTGAGATTATTAGGCCATTTGGATTTTTTTCTGCTGCTTCTCCCTCCGAAATACCTATATCTTAACAAGGAAGATAAGGGAGTTAGGGCCAGATGTGCAAACATAAGGAATACCAATTTCCTAATTGGAATTCTCTTCAAATCGCAATTTGGAAATCGGTGTTGAGTTTCATTTAGGGTTCGATCTGCCTTAATTTTTTATTTATTTATTTATTCTTCATGAATATTAATGAGGTAGGTAGTGGTTTGTGATCCATTAGAAATCACAGCCGTCACAGGGATGGTGGCCTGACAAGTTCAGCAGGCTACCATGTCTGTGATTGCTTTTTAATAAAGCTGCCTTTAAAAACAAATTGCATCCCATTTTCCTAAACGGGATGAGTTAAAAAGGAAAAAAATAAACCTTTAAGCTCTGTGGACTGCTGCCTGCACTTATAAAATATTATTAATGACATTCTCAAAAGGTGAGGGGTCCCTTGGGGACCCTTTCCCCTATGCGAATGGGTTACCACCAGTTTTAAACTGGCTATTTAGTATTACTGTTGTGCGACCGGAATTCAGTTGCAAAACAGCAGTGGATTAGCAAGGGGGCAGTGTCCTGCCCAGGCGGCATGAGTTTTGATGGCGACCCTGTGGGGGCAGCAAACACAGGATTTTTTTGCCCTCACCCTACCCCCCACTCTTATGGCCGCCACGGGGTGGCAAAGGCTGGGACCGCCACGGGCAGCAAAAGGCCACTACGCCACTGCAAAACAGTAATACATACCATACTGATTCAGTATTTGGGTGGGATGTTGCAAAACAGTAATACATACCATACTGATTCAGTATTTGGGTGGGATGTCCTAAACACACCCCTTCCAAATACTGAATCGCAAATGCAAAATGTGATTCCGTATCAAGCTTCTGAATCGCAATGTGCATGTTGTACATTCAAAAAAGCATGTTTCTGGTCACAATTCAACTTTATTCATGATCATTTGATTATTCAGGTTCACGGAAAAAGGCATTACTTACACTAATATACATTTAAAAATCACTGAAAAAATGTAAGAACTTTTATACTATTAACCTCATTTTGAAGAAAAAATTGAAATTGTCATGCCGCAGATTTTGTCTTAATATTATTCTTTAAAACATAGGCTTTAGGATGTAATGACGTGGAAGGATCAATGCAGGGCAGACAAATAATGAATTATTAAAATCTAAAATATCCATATTGGGCAAATTGCACACTTTTTCTTTGTCTCTGGAGTTAGACCAGTTCACTGTTAACACATTTAAAGGAAGCAAATTCATGCGTAAAATTGTTCAAAAGAAATGAAGACCATGCTCGAGATTCCAAGAAAAATATTGCTGTGCTGCCTATGTTTGGCAGGAAGAGGTTACCATCTCACGCTTTTAGTGTAATACACAATATTTTATATTGAGCCGTTGACTAATGAGACTAGAGGAATGCTTTAGGAAGCTTTTGAGTTGAATATGAGAAAATTAGACCAATGTCGTCTGCTTTAATTCAAATTGGTTTGGCACATGATCTAGGTCCCTGAAAATTAATATTTTCCTGGGCCAAAATTTCTAAGCTCAGATGGACCCTCAATGATTCCTCTTTACCCTTGAGCTGAAAACCCCACTGAATCACACTAGCCAATCCTCCACATAGCAACTTGTTAAGCCAAATTCCAGTCTTAAGCCAGGAACAGGGACAGACAAATTAAAATTGCACAATTTACTCAGACTTTGCCCTTCCATTTTCTCCCAAAAATCCCACTTCAACAGATTAATAGATTCAATGGCATATAATAGTGTTGGAGGAACTTTCGCCTTATAAACTGATAACAAGTGAAGGAAATGTCTCCGCCCAATAGCATTATAAAAGGCTCTTAGCCCATTGGCATGTGATGAAGGCTAGGAGGAACAGTAGTTGATATGATCCTTTTCATTAAAACTGGCTGTCAAAATTTTCCCCAAGTAGGGATATCAATCAATCAACAAAGCTTTATTTCGACATGTAATATCATAAAAGCACAATTACACATAAAAACACAATTCAATGAAATACATTTAAGAACAAGTCGTAAAAAAAGGCTTTTGAATACAATAAATAATTAAAAGATATATTAAACTTAGCAGCTTTGTGAGTGTTATAAAACATTTGATTTAATCAAATAGCCTTCAGCCTGATCAGCCATGCCCAGCCGAGGAATTTAGCCACCCCGCATGCTATGGTAGTATTAGCATCAGTCTTAAGAATTCTAAGTGCTACAGAGTGGTCCCTCGTCCCCAGCTGCAGGCACACAGGTTTAAGCCATCTCAGTCTGGGTTTTAAATAAGCTGGGCATATAAAGAAAAAATGGGAGATATTCTCAGTTGCACCTGGACAGTTTGGGCAGTCGGCGGAAGTCTGGTGCGGGGGATTCCACCTGCTAGTACGATCATGAAGGGGGAGGGTCCCAAACCTAAACTGAACAAAAAGTGATCTATCCCTAGGCTTCGTATTAAAATCTAGGTAAGGTTCCAGGCGGGGCATAGCCTTGTGTTGTCGAAACTCCTCAGTCAGTCTGCCTGGTTTTGAATCCCTCTGCTCCTGGAAATAGACCCATGCCCAATAGGCTCTCTTGATTGCTTCCTTTGATAATGGTGCCCCGGAATCCCAAACGGTTGTGAGGCCTATTGCCACCAGAAGCTTCTTTATATTAACAAGCCAACCTATTTTATGGGCTCCATGAAGGTTCATAACCTCTCTTAGGCCATCAGCATATCTAGAGAGCTCAGGGGTGCGCCAAAGCCGTGCCCAATATAAAAGAGGACGTAGAGTGGCTAGGTCTTTAATAGATCGCCGGCCCAAGTCACTCAATAGTGGCTTAGTTGGAGTGCCCTTTGGGAGCGAAACAAGCTCCCTAAAAAACTTATTTTCTCCAGTAACAAGTGCATCTACACAACCAAAACCCCATAATTCTGCCCCATAGAGGGCACAGCCTACAGCTTTGGCAGCGTATATTTCCAAAGCTGGAACAATGGGTTTAGTAGTGGAGGCACGAAATTCCCTCCCTATGGCTCCTATTACCCGCCTATGGTTTAGCACCATTTTATCAATATGAGGCTGCTATTTGAGCTTGTCAGAGATTCTAATCCCCAAATAGTCAAACTCTTTAACACGCTCCAATGGCTTCCCGTCAAGAGTCAAGATGGATCTAGATGATCTGCTCGGGTTGAAATAGAGGAGTTTGGTTTTAGCAGTGTTAATAGTAAGGCCCCTCAACTTGCAGAACAAGGAGAAGCGGTCCAATAGCTTCTGTAGTCCTGCTGGTGTTTTCGATATTAGAAGTGTATCGTCCGCAAAGAGTAATGCGGGAACTTTATCCCCCGCCAGGACAGGGACATCAGCATTAACTTCAAGCAGGAAAGAAACGACACCATTCACAAAAAGTGTGAAAAGTGTAGGGGCCAGTACACAGCCCTGGCGAACCCCTCTATTCACCGGAATTTTATGAGTTTTTTGCTCCTGGGACCCCCATCTAATACGAGCATAGTTACCTTCATGCATCCGCATCAAAAGATTCAGAATGTATGGAGGAATCCCCATCTCCACCAGGGTCAACCACAGACGGTCACGAGGGACCAGATCAAAGGCGGTCTTTAAATCAATAAACGCCAAGTACAAGCCACCTTTACCAGTGGTTGGCTGGGTCCCCCCCTTAGACCCCTCTTGTAGATAGGGATTACCTCGGCTCCCTTCCAAGAATTCGGTACCGGCGAGCCCTCCAGCAGAGCGTTAATAAAAATCTCAAAATATGAGGCCCATCCCTCGACATTGGCTTTAAATAGATCGCCCGGGATACCATCTGGTCCCGAGGCCTTTGCAGATACAATCTTGTTAATTGCTGCTTAAACCTCTCTTTTCTCTATCTTGGTAAATGAGGCCTGAACAGGATCAGTAGCTGTGATCTCAGCTCGGGGACATGGATCACCCATTTGCTCATCCCCTACATATAGTTTCCTAAAGTGTTCAAACCATTCCCTATCCGTTATATGGTTGGGAATTTGGTCCAGTTCGCAGCTATTAGATCTTCTCACTATAGACCAGAAGAGCTCGGCGTTTTTTGAGTGGCACGCAGTTTTTAGACTATCCCAACGCAGCTCTTCCCATTCTTTCTTTGCAGCTGCAAGGGCCTGCCTATAATGCAGCCTTGCCAGCCGAACATCACCCGGGTTATTAGATTTAATGGCGAGGACCAGGCTATCTTTTTTCAGTCTACAATTCCTATTAAACCACTTCTGTGCTGACTTGACACTCGTCTGACGCTTTTTGTTGTGGTCAAGAAAAAGAGTGCCAATCGAATCACTAGTTTCCACATAAACTTTCGCTGCAGCAGCAGGGCCAACCCTATCCCTGCAAACTGCAGAAAGCTTAAGAGTCTGATCAGCAAGAATTTCTTCGAGGGTGGTTAGTTTTAGGTCACTCAAAATACATTTAGGCCATTTAAGGAACCTATTACAGTTAGATGGTATAACTGTCTTGGACAGCATTCGTGTTCCAGAAGTGGGGGTAAGCTCTTTCCCATGCCACATTTCCAACATTTTAAGGGACAAAACGTGGTCGCTATTTATTGTTGGTATAATAGCCATATCTACAACAAATTTCCATGCCCTCCTGTCAACCATTATGTAATCAATTCTGCTTTGGGAGGGGATCCTATTAAAGGTATTAGCTCCCAATACGTCGGGGATTGTGCGCCCATTGACAGCTCTTAACCCAAATTCTAACGATAAAGCATTTATTTGGATGACAACTGGTGACTATATCTTCACTGGCTTAAGCGACAGTGAAGGAATGCCCCATCTGGCATCCTCATCATAGATTCCTAGGGTGTCATCAGTTGCAAGGGGCTCAAATGAACAATTAAGGTCACCAGCAACCAAAAGAAGGGAGTCAGAGGGGCAGCAGTGGAGCAAATCTGAAAGAGCTGAAATAGTGGGAGATTTTGCACCCCCTTGGGTTCCTCGTACATATACGTTAAAGAGTTCCCAGTTATAGTTGCTCTTAGTGCACTTGATGGAGAGTCTCATTAGATCAAGTGTAGGACAAGTGTGTTGGGTGATCTTAAGATTAAGTTCTGCCCTAACCCATACCATGAGTCCACCAAATGGACGGCCTCGACCTACCGAGGTGGCTGGAACAAAAAAACATGAGAAGCCCGGCTTGTACAGTGGCTCAAGGCTCCAGGTTTCCTGGAACATACACAGGTCATAACCGTCAATAAAAACATTCGAGTCCGGAAGAGAAAGCTTGCTGCGCAAACCTGCCACATTCCACGAAGCAAGCTTAAGGTGGCTGGGAGAACCAACACAAGGAATTGGAACGCTTGGTAGATGATCCAAATATAGATCGGTATTATTGATAACCCTCTGTATAGGTGTGACGGAGGTGGATAGTTCTAGACACGAAGATTTTAATGATGTTGTAGAACCAGGGGTACAGCAAGCTAGGGGGGGCAAAGGACTAGTTGATGCTCCCCCTCTACCCTAGAGTCAGTCGACAGCCTCCAGGCTACTAAATCGATTTTGGGTGGAAATAGAATCTAGAAGTGATATGGGTCTGGGCAAACCCCCTTGCAGTAATCCCCTCCCATTCCGCTGTACCAATGTCCACCCATCCAGTAATGGAGTAAAATGACCAGGGGGATAAAAATAGGTCAGAGGAAGAGAACGTATAGATGTTCCTGAGCTGAGATGTCTCCAGTTACAAATATACTCCACTATTTTGGGGTCATTAAAGTTGATTAAGACACAATCCCCCCTTATATTTTTAGCCAAGTGATCTACCCATGGGACCCTCCTAACCATGAGTATCTTGCACACTGATTACATTGGCAGTGGTCTGTTTTTATTGAGCCAATGCACAACCCTATTCTTTAAAGTTGTAGGAGATTCGACTTCATGCTTGCCCAATGTTAAAATTACCACAAAAGGAGAAACCTCCGGGGGCAAATGTGGGATATTTTCCCCCCTGGGGATCTGGGGGGAAGTAATCCTCCCGTCCTCCTTAGGCTGGGATATATCATGCTGGGAAGGTTTGATGGCAGAAGGCACAACTGCACCCTTAGTGACTTCAGTTAGGGCCTGATGTTCTATAGACGATACTGAGGGATCTTTTAAAAAAGCCGGAGCATTTTCTGCTCTGGCAGTATCCAATAATTTAGAAGCCCTAGGGTGGGGGACGTACTTTAAAAAAATCTGCAATTACCCCGAGACCTTGCTCAATCCTTGATAAATGTTGCTCAATCTTAGAAATTCTATCCTCCATAGGACGAAGGAGAAGCCTAATTGTGTCATAAATATTGGACATCTCAGGGGCCACTCCCTCAGCCTTATCATCTTCGCTAGTACCCCCGCTTGCAAGCTGATGTGCCATTCTGGTGGATAATAAATGGTCTAAAGGTGCAACTTTATTTGCTATGACAACCATAGCAGGTTGCTCCTGTAAAGGAGGGGGCATTCCGGAATTTCGAGTGTGGCTCACAGCTTTCTGTTTCTTTCTGCCAGTCTTACTCTTCCCACCATTATTGGTAGGGGGCCCTTGCTTGTTTTTAGAAATAGCACCAGGGTTCCTCTCTCGTAATTGCCTGGTGCTGGGCTCTGGCACTAAGCTGGAAGCAAACGGCAGTTGTGCCACTGGGTGTTAAATCTGTGTTCGGAACATCTAAACGTAAGCATGCAACGGCATCACCATTTGGGGCTTGATGAACAGGGGACTGCACATTAGCAATATGACCCATTGAGGACCTCTTTGCCACCGCAAGGTCCTGTGAAACTCTGCGTTCCAACAACGTGATCTCTTGATCAATGACACAGTTTACCTTGGTAATAAACTGGTCCATAGTTCCTGTGAGATGAACGTTGGCCCCTCTACTTCTAACGTCTTTGGGGGGCATGGCAAAGCCAGCAAATCAATTAAATGAGTTACGAATCAAACAGGCACCAAATTAATTAGAGAAGTCCCGGCCTTTACTGGTCTAGGATGGGTCCGCCCTTAGCCTTAACAGGTGACCCGATGCACTTGTGGCCTCTCCCCGGCGCTGGCTGATGGCGCTAATGCCAGGCGCCCTGGCCTTAAGGCGTTGGGAAAACAAGTTATTTTTGAGGGCCCGTTCCCCTCACGGCAGGCACAATACAATACCGACGGCTCCCAATGGGTGTCAACACGCAGAAAATAGGCTGGACAGTACTAAGTACAGTAACAACAAAAGACTCTAACGCATAGACAGTACAAGAAATGCACACCCAGCACTGTCCCGTAAGCAATAAGCACGTCAGTAACTTATGTTCTTTAGGCAGCAATACGACATTGGGGGGGTGGCCCAGCCAGTTCCTGTCAGTGACGGGCAAGGACGGGCCCGCCCTTGGCCCGGGCTTCGCCCGGGCGCTGCCCGCGTGCGTCCCGCTCTCTGGAGGCGCGTCCCGCGCTGCGGGGCGTGAGGAGCCGCTTTAGCTGATGCTGGTGCTGCCGTGCACCGTCACCGGTGTGCGTCTGAGGCGGAGGGTGCCGGGAGATGTAGTTAGTGAAGCCGTTCCCCTCACGGCGGTAAAAGTCCTACACACACTAGACCCCTAGCAGGGCCGGATTCCCACACAACAGGTAAGTGATTGATTTTGAAACTTCCCGCTTTCTGGAGGGATATCATTTTACTGTTACTGCTCATGTAACTGGTGAACATATTAGGTGAAGAATAAAATAAAGACTGGGGGAAGGTGCTCCTATGCTTTATGTGAAAGGTTCAGGCACCCACCTGAAGATCAAAAATTGAAGACAAGCAAATCAAAAATGCAAGTGAAATAAACAGATGCTCATTAAATGTTCACTGCTACATGTTACTGTGTGACAAATCTATTTAAGGTAAACACAGTACCTTGAATATCTTGCACATTATTTCATACACCGTGAACGTTTTTTCTGCTCGCGTCCAATCCCACGTTGTTACCTTTAAAAACAAATGAATGGAAAAAAACGATTACTTCATGCTCCAACGGCCTATGAATGAACTTTCACTACAATTTAAACTGATGTAGACATGATTGCAATATGAGAAGCACATTATTAAAAGAGAGCAAGAGTAATGGACTTTCTCTTCAGAATATTAGATTAAATAAAGGTAACTTTTAAGCAGGTCGTAAAGTTATTTCCTCAATAGATTAAAATTGTTTCCTATGCCTAAATCCATACTAGAACTCAAAGGATTTAGAGCAATACTTGAAGTAATGTATTTAGAGATAATTGAGCAAACGAAGGATTCGAATTTGGCTGACAGCATTTCCTTCTGTCATTGTGGCACACTTCAAGTCTGCCAAAGCAGTGAAGCAAAATAAGAACATCATGCAGTCACAGTAGCAACAGGGTCTTTTCGGTCAATATGGCTGTATTCAACATAGTAGGAACCACTGTGGGAGACGTGGAAAGCACTGGTGGAAAATCCACCAATGTCCATGTCATAGAGGGGAATTCCTGCTACCAAATGTGGACATTAATAAAGATCTCCGAACATGGGTTACATTGTAAAAGCCCAGACAAATAGATCATGTAAAATGTTGGAGGGAATTTCCCAGCATGTTAGAGACACAGGGGCCTGATTCACAAAGGTAACCTTACACGGCAGTCGGGACGGAAACCATCGCACATAAAAAGATAGGCATGCTGTATAGTTTTATGTGCAGAATTCTCCGTACTCGCTGGGGAGTCTCCGCACTTGTAAACGTTCGATTAAAAGTCTGTTTTGTGAATTCCAAACAAACGTAAATTCACACAAAAGTGTATGTTTATCTTTGCGAATCAGGCCCTCAGCCTCCCTTTCCATTAAAGTTTTTC
The DNA here is from genome assembly GCF_964204655.1 of Triturus cristatus. NCBI lineage: Eukaryota > Metazoa > Chordata > Amphibia > Caudata > Salamandridae > Triturus > Triturus cristatus. The sequence goes on from NC_140587.1 coordinate 683,270,131, forward strand.
ATAAAGAATATTATTTTGGCAGAGTTTGTTTTTCTGCTTGTCTCCAAATGTGGAGACAAGGCGTTAACACTGGTGGGAAGGCACCATTCACCTAACTCTAAGTAGAGTGAAAATGCTTCTAGAGGCACAGAGGGTCAATCCACCAGTTTCACATCTGAATCTTTGTTAGGTTTAGTTGAGTGATTTGTTTGAGATGGTAATTACTATGCTTCTTTCAGACGTTAATTTGATTTTACCTACATCTGTATAAGCATGATATAAAGTGAACAGCAATGAAGTGTGTAGAAATAGTTGAATTGGGCATTAACAATAGCTTTGCCATAGAAAGTCACAGCATTTAAGCTGTCGACCATGTTTATAATCTGGAAGATGTTTTATCCTGCTCAATATTTTTTCAAAAACACCCATGAAACAAGGCCTTGTGAGGAGCTTCCTGTCCCGACTAGATTATTTAAAAGTTCTGGCAACATATGAGGTGCTACCAGGACACAAGATACCTCCCAAAAGGACTCTCCGACCACTCACCCTTGGTCACAGCCCTAGGACCATACAAGCCTAGAACAGATCTAAATGGAAACTAAGCCCCTGGGAACTGACTAGGGGGGCAACAAGACGATTCATACAAAAAGCAACAAGCAATTACTTGAGAGACAATTTGGGATCAGTTTTCTCAGAGATAACAATATGAAAAGCATATAAAACTGTAAGAAAGATCCAGTCATATCCCATACCTTCGGGAATTGGAAGGAGCAGGAATGGGAATGCAGGTAACTGGAGGAAAGAATAATGGTGTAGGAAGCACAACCTGTGGACACAATAGTTGTGAATCTGGCTGCACCAATAGAAAGAACCAGGGAGGAATATAGCAATCTAGTATTGCAAGAGGCAAAGGTATTAATTAGGGCCTATCAATATAAAATATATGAAGTGGGAAATAAAGCTAGGAATCTTCCGGCCTGGAATGCACAGCGAGAGGACCACCATGGAAGGGTGCAGCAGGTGTTCACAGAGGGAGGCATAATGGTGACAACTGACAAAGGAATTCTGCAAGCCTTCACAGGTTTTGAGAAGGGTCTATACATACCACGCATAGACCTATCAAAAGGGAGAACACAGGCCCCCTTCATTAGAGAGAGGGAAATGACAGAAGCATTGTAGCAAATCAAGAGCAGGAAGGAACCAGGCCCAACCGCCTCACTCCAGAATTTTTTTAATTCATTAAGCATAAGGTGGTAAGGCCAGTCCCCATCATGCTACATGAAGCCAAAGATAGAGGTGAGTTACCTAGGGATCTTCAGCAGGTGACCATAACTCTCATTCATAAACCTTGAAAATCACCAGAACAGTGCACTTCGTGCAAGGTGATCTCCTTCCTTAACATTGAGATGAAGATGCTGGCAAATTGCCTCATGCAGGTCATTCACTACTTAGTGGCTGCCAACAAGTCAGGCCTAATGTCCTGAAGACTGACCAGGCAAGCTTCTAGAGACTTTTTGGTGCTTGGCACGGAGGAAGTGGGTGGCTGAACCAGCAGTGCTGCTGGCGCTAGATGATAAAAAAACATTAGATTCGCTAGAGTCGCTCTATTTGATGTGGATGGTTTTGGGCGCCTTTTTTCAGAGTTTAGTGCAATTATTATATGCGTGACCCATCGTGAGGGTCCGAGTTAATGTTAAATTGTGGGGAGAATTTGAACTGAGAAGGGGCACCTGCCAGGGCTTTTCTTTCTATCCCCTTTTGTTCATGGTGGCCATATAGCTGGTGGCCAATTGAATCCGTCAGGTTGCCTTGATCCAGGGACCATAATGGGTCCACAAATGGGTGGACATCATCTCACTATATACAGATGATATCCAGTTATATCCTGTTATATCTAGCAGATCCAGATGGGGCCAATATGAGGATCCTGAAAAAAGGACTTTTGGGGGATACTTCAGCATCCGTATTACCTGGGGGAAGTACGTAGCTTACCTATTGACACAGTAGCAGTGCAGGAAGGTATGGCAGTGCTTGATCCCATTGGATGCCAAATGTTTTACCTACCTAGAAATATTTGTTGTGGCTGACCAGAAACTGGTTTATTAACAGAATATGGGCCGGCTGCTCCAGGGTTAAAAGTGAGATGTGGTCCACTGGCGCTGTCTGCCACAGTCAGTGTTGGGCCGGGTGGCGCTATACATAATGATGAACCAGCCTAAATGTCTTTATGCTCTGCAGAACTCTTTGTTTGAGGTCTTAATTGACTAGGGAACCCGCAGAGGGGTCATATTACTGCCAGATCTGAAACTCTATTATTGTGCTTTCTAACTAACTATGGTTAATGGCTGTCATTTGCTGAGGAGATAGAGTACTCGCTGATGGGGAACAGAAGGGCAATGGACCCGGTCTGCTATGTAAGACACCTCGATGGTAGGGGCAAACTGAATGGCCTACCTACCCAGACAGAGGTAGTGGTCAAAATGTGGAGGTTGGCAGTTAAGGAGCTGGATTGGCAGGATAAATTGACATTGGAGACCCCCCTGAGAGAAGTAGAGGCTATAGGAAATGTGATCTGTTGGGCATTTCTAAACTAGGGGATGTCTGGAATGTGAATAAGATGATACCTTTTGCTGATCTCCAGCAGCAGTATGAACTGCCCGAAAGTTAATATCTATGATGTATGCAAGTCCAGCTGAATCCAACCCGCTCAGGAGATCACAGAAGAGAACCCTTTAGAATTTAGGGCACTAAGGGCCCTATTTATGAGTCTAGTGGTGCAGGGCAGCAAGTCACTTTACTGCGATGCCCTGCATCACTGGGAAAGGGACAGAAAACACCATATTTATCCAAGACGGTGCATTCCTGTCCTTTCCCCTTGCGCTGGTGATGTGTTGGCAGCCTAGCACCAATGCAGGCACCTTTGCACTGGGGTGCAAGAGTGGCTGTGTTGTAGGCAGGAGTTTTGTTGTGCAGGAAGGATCATCTTTCTTCTCAAAAACAATCCTCAGAGGTTTTTCCTCTTTCTATGTTTGATGCAGAAGGGAGCACACATAGAAAGAGGACACAACTAGGAGAAATTCATATATTTCTCCACGTTACGCCTCTCCTGGTGAGAGGTGTAACGTGAGAGGTGTAACGTCTCTTTTCGGCGCCTTCCCAGGTTTACTAGGTGTGGTAAATCTGGGAATGCATCAAAAACCATGGGAGTTGTGTGGGAACACCAACGCAGCACCCATGGAACACCTACTTTGTGCAGAGAAATGCATCTAGCAATTTGCGCTGTGTTGCACTATTCCAGACTTTTTAAGCCATTCAAAGCCAAGCAAAGTGGCTTTGCGTGGCTTCAAAAATCTGACTTAAGGTTTGTGTCGCTCTTCGAACTTTTTGCGTGGTGCAAGAGCGACACAAACCAGGTCATAAATATGGCCCTAAGTGCCCCATTAAACTGACATGCAATATCCCTGACTTACTCCAAAATACTGAACAATAGACTACCTCGGCTGGTGGCAATGAGGAAGAAGTGGGAAAGAGACCTGGAAAGACTGGAGGATTACAACTGGGACGCAGCATGTAGATACCCAGGGTAGGTGGCCATTATAGCAGTGTTTCACCTGATACAAATGAAATATCTACAAAGGGCATAATATACCAGGACCAAGCTCTATGCAATGGGACCGACTCTGGGTGATAAATGTCTGATCTGCAAATGATATGAGAATGCCCATGACTTCATAACATTTGGACTGGGATACATCAAGTGTCTCCCAGGCCCTCGAAGACACCTTGGGGTTCACACCCCAGGTTGGTGCCTGGGAGATTTCGAAAGAACAAACATTTGATAGATACGCCATCCTTTTCTGTAATGTGGCACTGATGGCAGCCTGGCATGGGGAAGGAAAGTTGCCCTGACCGTGAATACATGGGAGACTGACATAGATTGGTGTATGTGGGTAGAAGAACAGATGTACAAGGTGAAAAGATGCCCAAAAAAGTGTGAAAAACTATGGGCTCCTTGGAACAGAGTTGAGGCCAAGGATTGACAGGTGAGCAGAGATGGTTGAGGCATAATGCTGTGACTGGGGTTGGAACAAGTGCTGCAGTTGAGGGTGTAAATAGGTAAGGAGACGCCACTGGGGTCAGGAAACTTTGACTGTAAATTGGGAAACAAGATTTGAATATGAACTTTGTTGAGAAAGTCTTAGTTGCGTTCTGAACACGCTGTCCGATTGGGATAGTTGTTAATGTTTCTTGTTGTTGTGTTGCATTGTAAAACTCAATAAAATAGAGTTTTTTTAAAAAGAAGAGCATCAGAAATTTTATGGAACATATTGGAATCATTTTCGGAGCTCCACATAGAAGAAACAGTGGAAATAATTTAAAGACTGACAAATCTCACAGTCCTCCTAAAAAAAAGTATCCTCTGATAGCTAAAAATATATTTTCTCTCTTACAACTTTTTAGTGACTTTTGGCAACATTTAACAAAGTGACCCATATTAAAAATAATTTATAGTTTATAGTGGGGGGGGGGGCACCTTCGCTAACCCCCTAGCAGTTATTTAACTTGCGCCTTCTCAGCAGAGGATTTGTGCCATATCATTACTCAAACTAGGGATCACTTACACAATCTCCCAGCCAGAGAATGTATTATCTTCAAATTAAGCTGTCAAGTATTTAAATGTAATCAAGTAACTTTTTACTTTGCTTTGTAATTATTTACAAGTACAATAGTTGTTGCTTCAATTGATTTATATATGGAACTTCATTTACTACTCAATCTATTTTTGTGGAGCACTTTCAAAAGGCAAAAAATTCCTCTTATAAGATTTTACTTTACTCATTTTAGGCATTATTACCAAGAATAAATTTGATATCAAATTACAAAACTGATGTTGCTTGGGGTGCGGATATACTCTAGACACACCAGATGGGAAAGGGGGGGGTTGGCAATACAAATGCAGAATGCAAATTGGTCTTTGATGGGAGTGATGCTGGAAAGTCCTGGATGCCAAGAAGGTGTTGATACAAGTGGTTTTGGAGAAAGTCTTTCATTGGACTTGACTCCAAAAGCACATCTATAGATAACTGTGATTTATCATTTGAAGGCAGTCTTTTGAAATAATGGACGCGGCTTGAGAGAGATACATGTGTTGCTGTTTCTTTCTGGAGTGCTGAAGACAGTGTATAGATTCCAGCAACTGGGAAATTGGAATTCGTTGGGTATTTTCATTGTTTTGGCGGCTTTGTCTGTGGAAAGAAAGGTGTTTATAAGAAAGAAAGGGCAATAATGGTACATGCAAAGAAGAAAAAAGTAATTGATGGATTTAGTGTGTTGGTATAATTGAACGTGTAGCATTTCCAAGATATAGAAAGTTTTGCATGTTGGTGCCTCTGGTCATTCTTAAAAACAAAAAGGACTGGGAGCTACAAATGCAACATTCTTAGGGGAAGCAGTTCAAATATTTGAGGTTCTAGATTGATTTGAGAATGTATTTGCTACAATCAGGTAAGCCTGTTGAAACTGTGTTAGTCTTCTTGTGAAAAAGCTAGAAAGCATTTACATGTGGTTGCTGGAGATGTTGAATTAAAGCAAGATAAGATTGTTAAAGTTTTTCTTCATCTGTTAGTGGAATGTAATGTGGCAAAATATTTTGATTTTTTTTACATTTTCAGCATGGTCTCAAGATGCAAAATATTGCCGATATAAGAAAACCTGAGACAATCTAGAGAAACAGGTTTGTTCCTATATGAACTGATTGTGCTGAAGAACAAATCAAAATTGTCTACATCTTTGGATACAAGAGATGTTGAATGAATGCTCATTGGCATCAGTTTCACATAGGAACAAAGGACAAAACAGAATGTTCGAGATGATTTGGAATTTATTCTTGAATTTTCATGTGTCTTTTGAATGGATGATTGAGGTGAAGGAACATGTGCATTCGGAACGTATATAATACATTCCTAATGAACATCTGTCACCTTTTCTGAAATATTTGATAATATTTCTACCTAAGTTCAGAACATTCTTTTTTTGGTGGTTGTATTTATTTAAACAAAAATGGGTGGGGGGTTACATTTAAAATTGACTCAATTAAATAAAACCTTCAATGAGTATATTTTGCATTAAAAACTATATATGAGAGGACAGTCGTCTAACTAGTGAAACTAAAGCTTGACAATTGCAGGTTCAAGTGAAGAAATGAGATCCGTTTAGATGAGAATTGATCTGATAAGGTAGGTGTGCCGTATTGCCATGTTTTTCTTTTTCCTCAAAAACTGCTCTCCAGGCAAGCTGGTCTTGTGCAGCCCTAATCAGAAATAACCCTCAGTTTATCAGATCAAGTCTCTATGGGGCATATCAACAAGCAGGCGATAAAAAATTATCGCCGCTTTTGCGGCCGTTTTCGGCCGAAAAGCGGCGATAATTTTATCGCCTAATCAGCAATGTCACGCTAACGCATGAAACCTTGCTTTAGCGTCAGGATTCCTAACGCCCAGCTTTGCATCTCTAATGAGATGCAAAGTGGGCGTTCCTGACCTGACATGACAGGAGAAATGTCGCTAAGCGACATTTCTCCTATCATCAAGCCCCACGCTAAGAAGCATAGCGTCAGGAAAAGTAGCGATAACCCCTGTTATCGCTACTTTCCTTACGCCTGCTTCAGGACTGACTTAGCCATGATATCCTATGGAAGGTGGATATCATGGCTAAGTTTGTGAGTCCCTATCAACTAGCTAACGTGAGATTATCACTGGGTTTCCAGCGATAATCTCACATTAGCCAGTTAGCGCTAGGATTTATATCGCTGATGAGATAAGCGTTGCTAATAGCACGCTATCTCAGCGATAAAAATCGGCGCTACCCGGCGATAATTATCCGAGCGCTAAGTGCGCTCACCGATAATTATCACCGGTTGTTGTTGATATGCCCCTCAGATCTCCAAAAATTGACTATATTTGAGCATGAAAATCTTAACCCAGAACAGCTCCTATAACTAATTCACCCACACGTGATAACCAGCTAGGCTTATCTGGTTCCCTCATAATGTTTGGAGCCATTTCTCTTCAATAATAACTGTTCACCATGGTCTCCTACTTTTTCATATGAAACCTTCTAAGAGCCACGTCCAGACACTTCTTCAAAGATAGTCCTGCTTAGCTCTTTCTTTCTATGAAGAAATTTCTAAGATACTAAATAAAAATCTTGATATTTTTTAAAACCCATCATTAATCAGATTATATTCAATTGTGGCATTACAAGATGGGCCACCTAGTTCCTCTCTTCATTTCCACATTCCTGTGACTTTTAACAGACCCTTTTCTATTTGCTTTTAATGAGCCATATTTACTTGATAACTTAATAAATACACTGTCAACATCTTTTTAAAATTCTTCGTTTTTGTGTTATTGTATCTATTTTCGAGTTCTCTCTCAACTCAAACTTGGTGTCAGTTATTTATGTTTTTAGCTGTATGCTTTTTTGAGGATTTGTTACCACAACACCTCCTATACTTTCTCTGAGGAAAGCATTGCTGTTCAGGTGAAACTATCAACTTTGTACTGAGGAACATCTACTTGTGAATACTTGTGTATTCATATTGCTTTGCCCTGGGGTTTAGCATTAAATGAGTCACTTTGAAGCGTTTAGATGATGTGCACTGTATATTTGACAAAGGAGGTTCCTGTCATATGTCTATATCTATTAGTAGCTCTTCACACATCTGATAAAGAAAAAAGCATTTGAAAAAGGTGTTTTGTGGTCAGGGCCCGAGTTCATTATCCTCTTTCTACAATGACAGACCCCATTCAAAATTCATCTAAGAAAGATCAAAATATATCGTGTTATGCCTTAATCTGATTCTACCATGAGTACCACCCTGTTCAACTAACACATAGAAATGATGACCCTCATTAGAGAAGAGATAGGAGGCTTCATAGACTACACTATCAAAAACATTGTGATAAATAAAGGTACTTGACCATATGCAGCTGATTTAAAGGACTTCGTATGAATATGAGAATATTCTCATTGTTTAATACTCAATCTCCAAAATACAGAGATTCTCATTTTCCCACCTGCTCACGAAAATACATTTCACCATTCATTCTTAGATTTACTAAGACTTTATGGATTTTCATCCTGACTGTCCCCACAGTAAAATATTTAACCCTAGACTCTTCCTTCTCTTTGTTATCTCACATCAACTGGGGGGAAAGGTGTACTATCGTCTATCACCTTTTTCACTTCTTTTTAGGTTAATGCTTATCAACACCCAAAACCTTTAGTCCTATAGTACATACTTCGCATTTTGAAATTGTCTCTGGATTATTCCTGTTAAGACATTGTTTTCATTTACTGTGCAGTATTACTGTTCAAATCCTATTTATTCTTCCTCATGTTTTAATGTACTCCTAGAGATTATTAAGCAGTAAACACAAAATGCAGACTCTATATCGCTGTCAAACACAACCATCGAGAGGGGAGTACAACATTTGTTCGGAGCTGATGATTTTGGCTCAGCTTATGTATTTAATTGGGTAATATGGAGAGGGCGAAAAGCAAGCTGCCTTGAGGCATGCCATGGTGGGATGGTTTATGTAGCCTGGATGAAAGGAAGTAGAGAACTCTTCAGGTACAAGACCCACAGGTAAATTGGTCCTCTTTCTCTGCTATCAAGGATGCATCGGAGAGCTAAAAGAGGGAGACAGATTTTAAAGGGATGCAGCTCCCAAGAAGGAATTGCAGGAACATGAGCCTTGAATACCTGAAGTAAATGTTAACAGTAATCCAACTCCTATTGTCATCTTGAGGTGGTAACCACTCTTTTGTCAAGTAAAAAAGTTAGTTGTATAAATCTATGGTAATTTCTTAATATATTCTTTGTTTCAGATGTTAACCAGTTTTCCTCAAATGAAGAAACACAATACTGAGAAGGTAACAATGTATTTGATATCAATTAATAGATACATCACTCATTAAATAAGTCCATTGGTCAAAATAGTTTAGAGCCGGATGGAACGCAGGAATATACTACTGAGGTTTCACAGTAGAAAGCAGCTTAAATTTGGGCCGTCTGGGGTCTTTAGAGTTGGGAAGCATCTAGAGAGTGTACCCATGCAGTTTAACAGTGTGGGCAGCTTAGAATGCACTACAAATTTGAAAAATCTTAGTAAGGAATCATTTTAAATGTGAATCGCAAAGAAGTTGTGAAGATGGAGCGTAGTAGCATAAATGATTCATAGCATGTAGGAAACTGGGTTGTTGGTTGAGTGCGGTGTGAGCCCTTCTCAAGCAATAACAACAATCCTTGTCGGGTGGACTCATAAAAAGTCACTCAATTAACATCTGCTTAACCCTCTGGTAGCTAGGCGCAAAAGCAGTCAGGCTTAACTTAGAATGTATAAAGTATTTAATAAGCACACAAACAGTACTAAAGTGAAAACAGAACACATAAAAAAACCACCAATTTAGAACAATAGAGTAAGATTTAATAAATTATTTGACATCAAAATGACAACAATCCAATTATTAGAACCAGAGATATGCGATTTAAAATCTTAAGGGTAAGTATAGCACCTCAAAGCACAAAGCACCACACACTGTTATCTAGTCGTGCAAGACCATGTGAAAGTCAGTCCACCCACGATGGAGCGCGGGTCAGGTATGTTTCTGCTGAAATACATTTCAGAACAAAGGGTTCTGTCTGCAGTCAAAGAGGAAGCAAGGAGCAGAGAGAGTGACACGAATGGCTATCGATGCAGTGCAAATACCATGCCAGACATAACAGTTGGGGGGCACTGCAGCGTGAAAATCCTGTTGGCTTCACGGACGGTCATTGCTGGACTTTCTTATTGGCGGTCACCAGGGGCTTCCGATGCTGTAGCACCAATTGAAGATCTTGAATTGCCAGCTGTTGCTGCCGGTCACTGTAGTGTGAAGACTCGAATTCATTGGAGCTTTGCGTTGCCGGTCAGGGTGGGCAGCAAGATTTTTGTATGAACGAGCCCGTCCACAGATGTGAAGAGCCCAAAATTCAAGATTTCTCCTTTACCTTTAGAAGGAGTTCAACTGATGCCACATGAAGAATCCAGGACTTGAAGAACACCACTTGGAGATCAGGAGCTCACTCCAGCAGAGTTGAGCAGGGCTGAGGCAGGCCCAGTTGCAGGTTCAGGTAGGACCAGTGTAGCAGGTCAACTGGCAGTTGCAGGGAGTCCTTTGGAGCCTGCTGTGTCCCTAAAGCTCAGAACAGGAGGTCAGTTAGTTATCCCTTCAAGTCACTTTAGCCAGAGATGAAGGGTGCTCAACCATTCTTCCTTTGCAGACAGCAAAGAATGGGTAGTTTTTCGGACAACAGGTCCAGAAGTCTACTCAGGTGTTAGTCTGAGGGTTCGGTATTTATACGTGGTGCAAAGAAACATCTGGAGTTTTCCTTCCACAGAACTGTCTGGAATTTCCTGCTTCCCTCCACTGGTCCCAGGTTATCTGGGGGCACAATAGGCTAGTGTGAAGTCCTTTATGTGTGAGCGAAGGCAGTGTCTTTAAGTGCAAGTGTAAAAATTAACACAGGAAAAGAACATTTTAGGACCCCGCCCATTTTCTCAGCCCAGCTTCACAGATCACCCCAAAAGACTCAAGGAAGGAGCTGAGGTAGATGAACTTTCTTTGGAAGGTTTTATGATGATTCATAAATTTGTGTTAAACTTATTAGTAAAACAAAAAAACACTCCTCCTAAGGAAAATCTCACCTACCTATACCTACAGAGTAGCGACTGCCACTGTGTAATAGGTGTGTGTGTGTATATATGTATATATATGTATATACAATTCATTTCATTTGACTTATCTTAAAACACGACGGCCCTGCCGTGGAAAGGAGCACCACTTCTGTGATGAAAGGAAGGGCTGGGGTAGGAACTGAGTCTGTACTGGTCAGCACGAAGTTCCTAGCTTTAATTGTACTCAATGCGGCACATCGTATGCTACTAAGGACTGTAATCTTGCTTTTAATATACAAAGTGCAGCAGAAATCTAATGGTAATAATTTGCTCAAGAAAAGGGACCACATGTCCCAGCATGCATGATGACTATTGAACGCATTGTGCGGGGCCCACTTGGGGCAATGAACCAATAAAGCATGCGGAAATACCAATAAAAAGGAGCTTGATTCTGCCACATTTGTTTTACAAGCCAGCCTATGATTAAGAAGCACATTAGCCTTGAAACACGTCAGGCATCAGAGATTCACATCGGTGTGCCAAAGGGAGCCAACGGGAGAGGCCTGAAGGCCGGAGCGTTGTGTGTGCCTTTTCAGTGCTTTCGGGCAATTGTTGACATACACACACACACATATATAAATATACACAAATATGCATTACATATATTTATATATGTATGTGTATATATATAAATGTATATATTATTTATATATAAACACACACACACATAAATACATATATACACATATATATATCATATATATTTAAATATATATATGTGTGTGTTAGTGTGTTCATGTGCAGAGTGTGATATACTAATAATTACAAATGAGTGTGGGGAGGGACACAAGTTTCTTAATAGGTCCAAATGAGAGACACCCTTAAATTGCCACCCTTTATTAAGATGCTTGAGCTAGATTCTATAGGAGAGGAAATTATAGGGCACGCAGGATGCTAATCAATGGCTTGAATTCAATTTAAAAGAACACAGAGCCCATCTACCTAAAAAAGGAAAACAGCAAAACAGTATAAGGATTCTATCCATTGGTTGTACACAAGGTGCATCTTTGATTCATTTTCAGCTTTCATTGCCTGGGGCCATGTCAGTCCTGAAAGTAAACAAAAAAGCCCTTTCCAAATAGTCTCTTGTGGCAGACGCAAAAAGGCTTTAAAAAGGCTTGTGACTTTTCATTGTTGTGGAAGAAATGATTTAAAAAAAGAATTGTTACTGAAAAACAGTTTGATAACAAATTTGTACATAACGTTCCCTAAAATACCTGGTGATCAAAATCACCAAAAAGTAGCTCCAAATAAATACCAGAGTGGGAAAGATGAAGTGACAAATACCGTTACCATAAGTTTAAGAAAGAGGCAGCGAAGATAAATCTATTTTCCAACTTATGGTTAATAATATTCAGATAGTGCATATGATGGACAGAGTAAGCTCAGATCAGTAGCTCCACAGGGGGTACCCTCAATGACAAAAGTGTGGAGCCACAGTCTATCTCACAGGGATACAGTGTGTGAGCCCACAATATACAAATAGCCTGTACTTGGACCAGTCAGTATCTTCCTGATTCAACTAGAATGCAGACCATTTAGGTGCCAGACATAAGTACCGAAAGGCAGGGTCAGGGATCAAAAATAAAAAAAAGTGAAACTAGACAATTATCTACTCAGTATTGCATCTCTTTTTTTAGGTGCACTTGATCATTTTGGTTTCTTTCAGCAATCCTAATCTGATGTTTAGTGAGGGAGACAGTGTTTCTAAGTGTTATGTCTGCATTTTGAGACTCTTGGTGTTGGTTGGGGCTTTCCAGACAGTCAAATGAGCGACTATTACAGGGTACATTTGAGATTCTGCAGGCTCCTTCTTAGCCAACCCAGAAATGGACAACATTCATTTCCACATTCTGAGAGCACCACTTTCATTTCCACATTCTAAGAGCACCACAGCATTGATGAGGTAAATCTGAGAAACATCAGTGAGATCATCTTTAGCCTGTGGGGAGCATTTTCAGACTCCTCATGTTCATTGACATTTTTAACAAAGGTGCCTTAGGTCAATGTACATAATGGAGTAGGAGATGCCTCTGGGCATCACCCTGATTGCTTTTCTGTATCCCAAAACATTTAGTAGTACCACCAGGAAGGAGCAAAAGATCTACAGCTTGAGGGACTGTAGTTGCCAAAAAATACATTTAGGGAATCTTCTTGTCAATGACAAAAATTGCAAAAATTGCTGGAATAGTACAGTGCCAGACAGGATAAGGTATAGATGGGTAACTAAGAGCAGTAATGGGATACATTTTCTGACTTCATCTCTTTTAAAGAATGAACCAGTGTCAGAATCCCTTTCAGAGGGCCACGGGGGAAGCAGGAGCCACTGGGCCCAACCATGGGGGTTAAGGCCAATTGCTCATGATGTCCTGGGATCCGACCTACTATGAAATCTGAACAACAGTGAAAAGTACCCATTCAGCACTTGATTTTCTGAAACAGAGTGGTCCCAGCAGTGCAAGGCTGTCTCGGGGGTAGGTAGATACGGGGGTGGGTGAACACATGCTCAGAACTCAAAAGGTGCGCTGCAGCAATAAATCATTATCCAGCCAAATACCCACTTTTATGAAAAAAGAGAAGAGTGTTTTTGCTACCACTAACAATACAAAGGAAAAGAATACAACTCTTATAAACAACTACACAGTTACCCTGAGGCCAGGGCTCTAGTGTTTCTTTAGGCGGTGGCCCAGGCCCCATCCACACTTTGCTCCTAGAGATAACGGTTATTCCAACATTCACTATAAGCAACATCCAGGGACAGCCTCACTAGTAGTCAGAGTCTCAAGAGTCCAATATCACTTTATTTTAAAGTCAACAGTGTTCCAGCACTACAGCACTAACTAGAAAACAAGATCCCCTGGGGCTGACTGGTCTGAAATCAGTCTTACCTGGACCTGTAGGCTTGGAGTGTACAGAGTTCCTGAGTGCGCCACATCCACAAGGGCTTGGAGTGGCAGAAGTTAAATCAGGTGAGTTTCACTGCACACAGGCTGCACTCAGCAAGCACAGATTTCCTCACACACAGTCATGCCACCGAAGCAAACGGAGGTTCATTGCAGCTCCTCCTTGCATGGTAAGAGTCCAATCTGTCCTACAGTGTGTGTGTGTGTGTGTGTGTGTGTGTGTGCATGTGTGTGTGTGGGGGAGGTGATATGACTATCCTGAAGTAGGTCACCCAACATGGTGCCGGTGCTCCCAAAGCGGCCTCACTTCTCGAGCATGCATGGAAGATCAGGTTCTCACATCTTGTTGCTCACTGTGACCCCCTCTGGTACACAGGGTCACTGTAGCTTCCCTGTACACGAGCTCCAGCTTGCTCAGCACAGTAAACTCCTCAGCAGTGGCCCCTTTTGGCATATGGGGCTCATGACAGCTCAGGGGCTACCCACAATAATTTTCATGCAGGGACTTCTCCTGGCATTCAGGGTCATGGTTCCTCACCATGCATGGGCACTGACCCAATTTGTGCAGTGATGCACTCTTCTAAGTTCTCAACAGGCCTCCAACTTACAAGGGTCACAACTTCATCCAGCTCACAGAAAATGACCCAATTGATGCGTTAGACCTTTCCTCACACCTTGCAAAGGGACTCGATTCAACAGAGCTGCCCACTGGACCTCACTCACCCCAACACTCTCCTGTTCCTCACAGGGCACACTGGTCTTGGCAAGGAGGCATGTGCTGATGCTCCAGGTCCCAGGGAAGGTGGTCTTGGAATCCCTTGCTGATGTTCCCACACCCAGCAGGGAGACTAGCAGGCTGTGGCTCCAATTCTTGTCACAAGCAGAAGTCTTGCAGAGCTTCCCCTCCTCACACAGCCAGTGTGGCTGCTTGGCAGATGTCAATTTTGGGGGTCTCAAGCTCCCCTTCATATAGTCCATTGCCAGACACCAAATGTGATTTAGAGTCTGAGTCTTTGAAGCTAAGGTTTGGGGTCTGCTTCTTTTGAAATGCCCACTCCTCTGCTCTTTCTTCCTCTTGAAAGCAGCCTGTGACAGCAGGAGCGACTCCAAATCTGACAGCCCCACAACACAGGTCATGGGAGTGACAAGAGTTCACACATGCATGTCAGCACAGTGTTATGTGTATCTAAAGGTTAGCCTAGGGTCCAAGCCCTGCTCTTTATGATTCTCTTACTAGCTCCATCTCCTTCCGGAGATATTCCCAGGACCCTTCCTTGTGACCACCCAATGAATCAAAGAGCAACCTTTGAAGTGTAGAGGGAAAGCCTGGCTCCCTCCCTCATTGTGAGTCTCACACAGCTTACAGGCATGTAAAAATACACAAATCTGTCTGGGGAGGGGTTCCTCCACCTCCTTTCTATGTTTCACCATGCAGACCTGGGTCTCCCAAAATGGTCCCCATGGTCCTTCACATATGGTACCATCTACATGCACAAAAAAAAAACAGTTCATGTATACTGCCTACGCACACTGCACAGCACTGTAACCTTCATGTACTGTAACACTCACAGCCACAAATACATCCAGCACATGCATTTACCATGCATGCACTGTACAGCACTACATCACCCAAGTATGTTACCACTCATAGTTACACATACATCCACACATGCATTCCCCATTCATGCACTGCTAAATACTGCAATATCCCTGTATTTTACCCTTTCCTGCCGCACATACATCCAGTGCAGATGCACAGCTCAAGCGCTGGGCAGCACTGCACATCAATCCAATGTACGCAAAGGGTGAGTTAAGCACACACCAGTGGAATGTTAACTGAGTGAGCCTGTATGCCTCACTCCAGCGACACAGTTTAAAAAAGACCTGTTCACTTATTACACACTTTGCTGCTACCACCGTTCTGCTTACCTCCTGGTGAGGGCACTACTAGCCTTCCAAAGCTATGAGGGTATCGCATTGGGCCCCCATCCCGGTCCAACAAGACCGCAACCCATGAGACATACCTATGTCATGGGGCATATGCATGATCTGTGTTTGCTATTATCAAGAAAACTCAGCATTTGGAATCCATGCATCAGTAAAGTTGGGCCCTACCATGATTTGTGTGGCAACTATTATTGTTTTGGTTTATTTCATGCACAACAAAAGAAAATAGGGTATATTGAGTGTGAACGCGCATTTGGACATGCTAAAATGTGTGCCACTTAAGTGGCACTTTTTTAAATCTTCATCTGTGCAATAAATGTAGATGATTAATGTCTCTATATGGGCAAGGGCTGCTCTTTTTTTCATAGAGAGAGTGACAAGGAATACAGTGGAATGTAATACAATAAATTACATGGTGCCCAGCATTAACTAGATGGTTCTTCTTGACATTTATCTGCAGCCCCTTAGTGTTGGTGCTCATAATCTTTCAAAGCTCCCTACATAGCCCTTATTTCCATTTATCTCTGTTTCACTCTACATTGCCCCCTTCTCTTCTCTTTTCTTGCCCCCTGTCCTGCATCCCGTTCTTTGTTGTCCACATGTTGCTTCTTCTCCCTACTGCTTCTTGTTCTGTTCATGTTTACTCTTTAGCTCACATTTTGTACAACATTTCCCTGGATCTACCCTTTATCCAGTTCAATGCACAACACTCTGCCCATTGTATACTGCAAGTGCTGTCCCTCTAATATTCCTCCTGCTGTCCTGTGCCATCAGATCCAAGCCCAGATTTACCCTTTGGCCTCCGCTCTTGGTGTTATTTCAGGGCTTCCTTCACTGACCTATCATATTCTATCTTTCCCTACTCGTTAATCTCCTTCTTGTTTTGTTAAATGCCCCAGGTTTTCGTCTCCTCTCCATCCCTACTCTTTCCATTATGCCCGATTCATCCCCTTCGTCTCACTCTTCCTCCAGTACTTAACTTAGTCCTATTTTACCACTTATATTTCCTCTTCGTAGTATTTTTTCACTTCTTTTCAGTCCCATCTGAACCCCTAACTCCAGTCTCTGCACAGTGAACGGCTCCTAACCCACCAATGCTCCTCCTCAATCTGTTGTCTGGTCCAACGCTGGCCCCAGTGTGGCTGCTGCTCCATACTTACAAAACAGAAACCGTCTCCTTGCAACTGGGTTGGGTATGTCTTAGTCCAAGATATATGCTGTTAAAATGTAGAACTTGCTCATACTACATAGAGCAGCCGCAATATATGAAAATGCTAAATAAACAAAATTACAAGTAAACAAATACAATGTGTCATATTTTGCCTCTGCTTTCCTTGGTCTCCGGGGGATGGCTGCCCACAGCCTCTTCACTGACCTGTCTCCACGGTGAATGGCATTATTCTCAGCAACTTTCAGCAACTAATATATCTAAAAATCACCAAACAACTTTTTCTGATTTGTGGATATTATTATTATTATTCTATGGATTTGTTAAAGCGCACGAATCATCCCCGAGGGGATCTCCCGGCGCCGCAGCAGCCTAAAACAGGTCACAGTTCGATGAAAATATTAAAGATTCAACAGCTATGTTTCCAAAAGATTTCTTGAATATCATGGCGATAGCATTCTTTAAAAGAATGGGGATGCACGAAGAAATTCAAGTGCTTCATTATGCATGCACAATGTTAAAGTGGTGGCATTGGTACTGCATCAAATAGGACAAAGCCATCAGCGACTTCACAGCTTACATCAACAGCTGCATAACAGTCCGGGAAATTATGAAAATAAGATGCAGAGCAACAGAAACATTTATTTGTAGTTAAAGAAATGTTGTAAGCAAATTAAAGACTCAGGCAAAGGCAGCTACAAAGACTTCTGCATATGCTCTGCTCAGGTAAGCTCTTCTGTGGCTGAAGGTTTCAGTAGAAGTAGTTTTATGTACACAGAGGCATCTTGGTAATCAACGGTGTCTTTAAGTATGTCAAATGGTTGGGAAGTGGGTATTTTAGAATATAAATCATGAAAGAGAACCACCATGTTTAATCTTTAAACATGATAGATGGACCACGGGGGACAGAACAGCCCACTGTATCTTGGAGATCGCAAATGCAAAATAGAGCTGACAAGTCTTGGGATAACCTCCCGGCCCATCAATTGTTAATGAATATCGCTGGGCAGTGGAACACTGTTGAGATTAGAAAATCATTCAAGAGCTAGTTTAGGCTAGTCGCCTTCAAAATACATTTTAATCATGAAAAACATTGGAAGATTTAATAATTCCATTGTGGGAGGCATCCATGGTTCTCTTTCTTTCCCGGTTTACAAAGCCCATTGCATCACTATTTAATGTGTCTCTCTGCTACTGTGGACAGACTACAATTGTCAAAGCAGGAATGAAAATGACACACAGGCCATTTAATCGAGCAAACTAGACATTTGGGCCAAGAACATTAAGAGAATTGTAAATCAGATTTTTTCCGAATCCAAAAATAAGTGGGAAAGCTCATTTGTGGCAATTAAATAGTCGGACTAAAATTCCATGTTAAGCACACAGGAAGAAAGCAGCAAAGAACTGACTAATATGGATCTATGACACACGTAAAGAACATGTCTCCCTGAACACAATACAGAAGAACACATCCATGGCCCGATTAACTATTGATGCATGGTTTCCGAAATGAATCGGTGAGCATTATCATCAGACGGTCCTAAAACAGTCTGGCCTTGTCGCCGCATTGAATGAATACTTTAATGTATGATTACCTAAATCCATTTACAAATGCAATGTCGCCGCATTGCTAAACATAAACACTGTCTGCAGTGCACGCATCTGATTGTGGGCTCTGGTGTAAGTGGACCCCGACCATGCAGCATAGCTATGAAGGTCTGCTGGATTGTGAGTCCCATCAAGAATGGCAAACTGTGTTTAATTTGAGCCAGTGGTTGCTGATGTGGCCCACCATCCATCACATTTTTGGGGATCAGCACTTATTTTTCCTCATTAAATATTGACCAAGAGCAAGAGAGGGGAAGCACATAAATGGGAGAGGGAGAAGAGAAAGGTGAGATGAAAGGGCAAGCCGTGTCTGGAAATGGATTAAAGAGTCCTGACATGATTTTTTAAATATGTTTTTACTATGGTTGCTTGGGATACAGCATAAACATCTTTAATTTCATACAATATTGTGATTCAGACATTGTACATTGCAGAACAAAAACAATAAACCAATTATTCATCAAACCCACTGCTTTTTCCTTAAAGTGCAAATATCCAGAGCTGCATTCAGCTCCATCTATTCTGAACAAATATGAAGTTCACCTTCCCTAAAGTGCAGGTGCCGTTGAAAATCAGAATCTTTTCTAAACAATGTCCGGTAATCTTACAATACTTTAATTACAGTCATTCATTTACAGGTATTATTTTATGTACAGTTATAAAGTGACACATGCATACTAAACCACCGGCTAGCCCAATTAATGCTGCTAAAGTGACAGTGTGGTTAGGGTGCTTATTTCCTGAAGCAACAGGAAAGATTTAAAAGTGCCTGTGTCTGTTGCTACTGAAGCGTACATTTTGACTGCTACGCTAAAGCTAACGCTGTTGTTTTAATAATCGCTGCTGCCCGCTGCAATTGCTGTTGAGCTTTAACTTTTTAAATATTGAATCTGTTGTGTTGTTTTTTTTATAAATTACACCTTGCTGTCCCCCAATTGCCCGCATTGCTTGCACATAAAAACTTGTACAGCACTACTCACCATTTGGGTGTTTATCGCGCTACCTCACTCCCGACCGCCATCTTGGGTGTGGGGCTGAGACGCCCCCAAGATGCTTCCGGGGCTGCGCTCTAGTCTGAACGAGCGCTCCTTGCCATACGCTATTTAAAGGCCATAATGGTCGCGCGCAACGTACGCGCGCAGCGTCGGGCCAGACGGGCACAGAGCCGTCTGTGCCCGTCCGGGCCAGGACGGGCCAAGGGGCCACCCCCCCTGGTCGACCATGGGGATACTCGCCTGCTACCCTTAGATCTCTTTGCACTGGCAAAACCGTGTTAGACGGGACAACCCTTGCCAAACTCCGGTCTGAAGCCTTGTTACAGGGAGAGGACGTACTTAACCATACCAGGACACAAGGCTTGATAATTGCTACGCTTAATACATGCTCTCTGCACAAGCACCATCTTGAGGTATTTACACTCCTGGGTGAGGGCGAGATAGACATCCTTGCACTTTCAGAAACATGGCTGGGCACCTCATCAACCCCGGACATCTTAGCAGCCCTACCCCCTAACTTTGATGCACTGTGGTACAACCGCCCTAATGACAGCAGAGGGGGAGGGGTGGCCATCGTGTTCAAAAAGAGTCTTAAAGTGACACAGATTATAGCAGAAAACTGTGATTGTGCAGAACTATTAGGGATAAAAATATCACTTAAATCTTCATGCATCCTGTTGCTGCTAGTATATCGTCCACCTCAGAGCTCACCTGAATTTAATGATACTTTTTTTGAATTGCTGACAGACTTGGCCTCTAGATATAAGTCCCTTATAGTGGCAGGTGATTTCAATTACCACTGGGATAAGGTCCCCAGGGGGCCCACCGAGACAGAGTTTGAAACTAATCTCTCAGCTCTCCACTTAAAACAACTTGTAATGGGCCCTACCCATGTGAAGGGCCACACTCTTGACCTCGTTTGGTCCTCCCTGTCCCTTATGGAAATTCTTGAAGTCAGCCCTTGCATCTGGTCAGATCATTCTCTGATCAAGTGCTGGGTTCCGGGATATCCCTTGTCAGCTGCCTCTTTACAAATGAGGAGGAAAGTTCGCTCCTGGAAGAAGATTGAGGCCGACTCTTTAATTTCGACTCTGCTCTCTTCCTCCCCCCCCAAGACGATGCAGGCGAACCTGGACTCGTACACTACGACCCTGATGACCTGGATCCGGTCTGCTCTAGATAAGCTCGCTCCTGAGCGACTGGAGCTGACCCGGAAAAAAGGAAAGGGAGCTCCATGGTTTGATGCCTCACTTAAGGAAAAGAAGCAAGCCCTCCGCAAGGCGGAGCGTAGGTGGAGACTCAATTACTGTCCATCAGAGTCACTAACTTTTAAGTCACTGCTTGCCAGTTATAAGTTGGCTATGCTGGTGAGGAAATCCGCCTTCTATGAGAATAGAATTAGGGAGGCCACAAACAAACAAAGGGAGACCTTTGTGATTTTAAGGGAGTTCACGCAGCTAAGCGACAAAAGTCTCGTGGTGGACCAACCCGACTGTGATACCTTTCAAGGCTTCTTTCTTCAGAAGGTACAGGATATCCTGACGGATATTGCCACGCTTTCAGATAATTTGTCTCTGCCATCCTGCCCAGACAGTCAGCAGCAAGCTGGGACCTTGAATAGCTTCCCAGATATTGATGGAAAGCGACTGGCGGAGCTTGTCGGCCATGTTAAATCGGGCTCCAGCACAGATCCCTGTCCCCCGAAAATCTTCAAATTGGCCTTGCCAGGTATTCAGCCCCAGTTGCTGCACCTACTGAATGCCTCATTAGAAGCGGGCTACCTTCCAGCACTGCTGAAGGAAGCCAGAGTTTCCCCACTCCTCAAGAAAGCGGGCGATGATACTAAGGCACTGAAAAATTATAGGCCTATCTCCCAGCTGCCATTCCTGAGCAAGATTTTAGAAAAACACGTCCTGAACACCTTAGCCAGCTATCTGGAAGAACACCATCTACTCCTTGCCAGGCAGGCTGGCTTCCGGCCACAGCACAGTACAGAACTGGTTATAGCTACGGTCACAGATGAGCTGAGAGTCAGAGCAGACAAGAAACAGCCATGCACTCTGATTCTTCTAGACCTGTCGGCGGCTTTTGATACGGTCAGCCATACCATCTTGGTAGACCGTATTGCGAAGCTGGGGATAACAGGACAGGCGCTCAAGTGGTTAGAATCCTTCCTGTCCGGTCGCACTCAGAGGGTCCAGATGGGGGATCAGCTGTCTGGGATTAGGGACGTGACATGGGGTATGCCTCAGGGGTCCGCACTATCCCCCTTACTTTTCAACATCTACTTACAACCACTGATGGAGGAGCTTACGCGTAGAAACTGTGAAATCTTCAACTACGCTGATGACACTCAGCTGCTGGTGCAG
Source organism: Triturus cristatus (assembly GCF_964204655.1). Classification (NCBI taxonomy): domain Eukaryota; kingdom Metazoa; phylum Chordata; class Amphibia; order Caudata; family Salamandridae; genus Triturus; species Triturus cristatus. Next base: position 683,291,881 of record NC_140587.1, read on the forward strand.
CTGAAAGAAACAAGGGAAGCCCAGGAATCAGTGAGGAATTTGCTCAGATTCACGGTCAATTGGATGACCAGCAACCTTTTGAAGGTGAATACTGAGAAAACGGAGGTACCCAGGCCAATCCCGGGGATGATCTGTATTGGCCCCCAGAACTTGGTAAAACTCCCATTCCTGGTACCGTATTAAAGGGCCTTGGCCTAAAGATTGATGCGGATCTTACCATGGCCCCTCAAGTTTCGGCTGTGGTGGGCTCCTGCACGGCCGTGATGCGGCAATTACGCAAGCTGACCACTATTCTTTCAGCCTCCACCTTACAAACCATCGTCTCAGCGACTGTCATTTCGAGGCTTGATTATGGCAACGCCTTGTATCTCGGCTTGCCACAGAAGCTGCTAAGGAAACTGCAGGTTGTGCAGAACGACGCAGCCAGGTTGATTTTCTCCCTCCCGAGAAACTCACACGCAACCCCATTCCTCTGGAAGCTGCACTGGCTGCCTGTGAAGTTCAGGGTCCAGTTCAAGTGTCTCTGTATAGCCCACAAGGCTCTCTTTGGCAAAGCCCCAGAGTACATTAAGCAGCGCCTGAGGAAGTATGTTCCCGGTAGAACTTTACGCTCTGGCTATGCCTCCAATCTGTTTCAACCCAGATTTAATCTAAAAACTAAAGGAGGCTGTGCTCTTTCAGTGATTATTCCACAACTCTGGAATGAGCTTCCGGCCAATCTGAAGGAATCCTTCAGGAAAAAACTCAAGACGCACTTATTTGGAAAGGCAACACTCCCAGCCTAATTGGAGTTGGCAGAGGGTATTGAGGTGACAGTATGTTTGTGGTTTTTCTGTTGAGCGCTTAGAGACCGGCGGTGATAGGCGCTATATAAAAACGTTATAACATAACATAACATAACATTTGGCCCTTCCTTCCTATGTAATTTCTTCTGCTGCAAATATTCCCCATATTTCCCTGTAGTGCTGTATTTTAAACCGGGCGTGGTACCAGTAGGCTCTCATGCTAACTTTTCTCACCTTGCTAAGCCATTCCCCAAGAGTAGGGTATACTGGTGACTTCAACCATTGCATTATAATGGAGCAAGCCTCCATTGCGGAAAAATAAATAAATTGGGTGCTCCGTTTCCCAAACTGTGGCGGGATGCTGAGACCCAGCAAGGCTATGGAAGCTACAGCTTCACAGTATACTCTACTCTTAGTCAAAAATGACCTGAAAACCTGTACTCAATATTTGGAGGCTGCCTTGCATGGCCAAAATATATGCTCCCAATCTCCTAATTGATTGCATATAGGGCATTTTTTGTTGGTACTTCTAAACATTTAATAAACATCTGTGGGGTGTATTTAGGCATCCAGCCATTATAAAACACCATTCTGTGGAAATTTACCCCTCTCAGCAGTGTATTCATAATATCTCAACAAAGTGTCCATGTCAATCCAGATCCCTGTATTTCGCTGCCATTTTATGACCATATTCTCAATAACCTGAGGATCATTCTGGCAAAGTTACCTATACCAATACCTTAGCGATTCATTCACCTTATCTACCTTAAACAATTTCTTAACTAACCCAATCACTTGATATATTTCTAATAAATAAAGGCTATTAAGAACAGAATCCATTTGTCTATAACAAAAGATAAAAGAAGCGCCATACTGGGAATTACTTAAACATATCTCTACCTCAGATTTAATTCTATGTATGTCTAAAAAAATCCCCAACTTTGTTCATGTTAATATTTTTCTAACTCTTAATCGCAGCGGATGATAGACAATGCAATAAATGCATACAACATCCCAGGGGAGTCTCAGTGTGGCAAACCGGTATTTCATATTTTCGGAAAAATTGTTGACTATCAGAACAAATGGTCTGCAGGCTCTTTATTCTCATTTTTGGAGGGTATTTGGGTTTCCTTTATAGCTCTCAGCAATCTTGCTCTGCCATAACTAGGTAACATGCACAAGATTTAAGGAACTACATCGAAAATCTGTGAATCCGTAGTGCAGTAGACACTAAGGGGCATATGTATCAAAATCCGTTATTGCGATTCTCAAATAGCGATTTTTTGAGTATCACTATTTGAGAATCGCAAAACTGGATGTATTTAAAAATTCGCAAATATTTTGCGATTTCTAGTTATTCCTTAATTGCGATTAGCAAATTGCGAAATCGCAATTAAGGAATACCTTCCCATTCATTCCTATGTGCCAGGAGGCCCATAGGAATGAATGGCAAGTCATTCTCAATTTGCGATTCTCAATTAGAGAATCGCAAATTAAGAATAATTTCAAGGGTGAAAGGGTGTATAAGGACACCCTGATGCACCCCTGAAATGAGCATGTGTGCGCATATGGCGCACATACATGCCCTAAGGGGATGTATGTGCGCCACATGGCACTTTGAAAAATGCCAAAAAGTGCATTTTTCAAAGAAATCGCAAATTACCACCAACTTGAAGTTGGTGGTAATTTGCGATTTCTTAAGGAGAAATCGCACAACTTGGGTGCTTGTTACATAGCATTTAAGGAATCGCAATTTGCGATTCCTTAAATCCTTACACAAAATTAAGGAATCGCAAAATTAGCGATTCCTTAATGATGCGATGCGAAAATGGCTCATACATCGCGTTTTGCGATTTTGTATTCGCAAACACTGTTTTTTTGCGAATACAAAATTGTTTGATACATATGCCCCTTAGAGAGTCATAACGACTTTCAGTAGAGCAATGGCACAGCGGTGCAAACTGCTTCGCTATCCCTCCGCTGAAGGCCGCTGCCATCCACACGCAAGATTACTACTTTTCAGTGGTCTGGCGGGTGGGCAACGTGGTAGTTCCCCCTGTGGTGCCCTTTCAAAGGCGGCGGTGCCTTTTAATTAGGCTTTTAATGGGAACGCCTCAAAAGTTTCCTGCACGGCATGGACTCGAACGTCCAAGCCATGCAGGAACCTAAGTGTATGCCACACAGGGGGGCACATGTTATGTCCCCCTGTCTGCATCCACATATGTTTGAGGCACAGGGGAGCCCTGTACGGCCCCTTTTGTTTCCTCTCCACCAGGCTTTTCATGGCGGTGAAACTGCTATGACAAGCTTGGCTGAGAGAAAACTCGTAATATGCTTGGCGGTCCCGCCAAGCATATTGCGGCCTTTGACCACTGCTCCTATGCCAGGGAACGGTGGTTCCCTGGTGGCGCAGGTGGTCCTAGGGCGGTACAACGGCCTGAGCTGAAATCTGTCGGTCAGACCACGCCGATGTGGCTGGATCCACCACTGCCATCATGAGTCTGGCAGTCCTCAAACTGCCAGGCATGTAATTAGGCCCTAAGTAATAAGATCTTAAACATGTAAATGATAGGCCTCCGTCAGATTTCGATAACTATAAAATCTTTAGGTTAACTCTAGGAGATTTATTCCTCCACATAGCTTATGTCAGGCAACTCTCCAGAATATTAAAGAAGTCAGCCTCTATTTTACAAGGAACATTAAACAAATGAAATAATATGAGGGACAGAATGGACATTTTAATTAACAATATCCAGCCTATCACAGAGAGGGGGAGGGATTTCCAAACTGTTAGAAAAGAGTAAATTCTGGATAGTTATGGGACAAAATTTAAACAGTAACTGTTGAAATATAAATCAGAATAACATACCCCTAAATACCTTTAAGAATGTTGAATGTAGTTAACCCTTATTTCAGGGGGTAGAACTTATGGCGTAGTATTAAACAAGAGCAATTTGGTTACATTTTTCTTCATTTTATATCCCTCCAGCTTAGTCTTCCTCCGAATGGCTTCAAGGGCTATCTCAATATTGTCTCTATCAGGAAACAAGTGCAGAGCAACATTATCTGCATATAATTTTATTTTAGCAGCACCTGGCAGAGGAGGTTGTATTCTCCTATTGAAATGAATACATTGGCCTATGGCTATATAAATAGAGAAAATAAAATGGGTGACAGTGGGCAGCCTTGGCGAGTACCTCTACTAGGAAATATAGCACCTACACAGTATTTATTTATTATAACTTGGGATGATGTGTTTTCATAAAGTTTGACGATAGACCGTGTGAGCATCATTGGAAAATTAAATTTTCCCAATATCTTAAATAGAAAATCCCAACTCACAGGGTCATATGCTTTTTCAGCATCTAACAACACAACAGGCACGGGGATGTCATCTGCTGTGAAAAGATCAATAAGCTCAGCCAGTTAATAAATGCCAGCTCTCAGACTTCATCCCTTGATAATATAATTTTGATCAGGGTGGATCAAATTGTTCATAATGGCATTGAAGCAATTTGTTAAAAAAAAATTAAACATCTTATAGTCCAATTTTCGAAGTGTTATATATCAGTATGAGGACGGTTCAAATTAATCTTTCCCTTTTAAAAAAAAAGCCTATTAATACTCTTTAGGGCAGGATGGGTCCACCAAGTGTAATAGAATTAAATAGCTTTGTTAGAGAAAACACTATTAGAGAGTAAAAATACTTCTGCTTCAAAGCCATCTTTTTCCAGTGCTTTGAACCCTGGCACTTTCTTTATGGCATTTTTAACCTATTTGCAACTAACTAGGGATGGTAAAGAAGAGACAAACTTCCCTTTTAAGTCTGGAAGATCAATCAATCAATCATGTAATTCGTAAAGCGCACTACATACCCGAGAGGGTTTCAAGGCGCTGGGGGGCTGCTGCTATTGGTCGAAGAGCCAGGTCTTGAGTTGTCTCCTGAAGGTCAGCAGGTCTTCGGTTTGTCGTAGGTAGAGGAGGAGGGTGTGCCAAGTCCTGGCGGCGCGGTGGGAGAAGGATCTGCCTCCGGAAGTTGTTCTACGGATGCTCGGGACCGTGGCCAGGGCGTGGTCAGCAGAGCGGAGTTTCCTGTTGGGTGCGTAGAAGAAGAGTCGATTGTTGAGATAGGCTGGTCCGGTCTTGTGGAGTGCCTTGTGTGCGTGGATCAGGAGCTTGAAGGAGATTCTCCTGACGACGGGGAGCCAGTGCAGGTTCCTCAGGTGGGGGGTGATGTGGTCGCAGCGCGGGACGTCAAGGATCAGGCGTGCAGAGGCGTTCTGGATTCTCTGCAGTCTGTTGATGAGTTTGGACGGTGCTCCGGCGTAGAGGGCGTTTCCGTAGTCGAGTCTGCCACTGACTAGGGCCTGTGTGACTGTTTTCATTGTGTTTGTCGGGATCCATCTGTAGATCTTGCGGAGCATGCGGAGGGTGTTGAAGCAGGTGGAGGAGACTGTGTTGACTTGTTTGGTCATGGTGAGTTTTGAGTCTAGGATGACTCCCAGGTTGCGTGCATGGTCGGTGGGGGGGCGGGGGGGTCCCCAGTGATGTGGGCCACCAGGAGTCGTCCCAAGCAGAGGGTTTGGGCCCAAGGATGAGGATCTCTGTCTTGTCTGTGTTCAGTTTAAGGCGGATATCCTCCATCCAGTCGGCGACGGCCTTCATTCCCTGGTGGAGGTTGGATTTGGCGGTGGGAGGGTCCTTGGTGAGGGAGAGGATCAGCTGAGTGTCGTCGGCGTAGGAGATTATGTTGAGGTCGTGCTGTCGGGCGATGCGTTACAACAAACAATTGATGGACGGAATGCTGACAATGCAGACATTCTCCCCCAGTCAAGAGATCTGGGTTAAATCCATCGTTCTTTTGCCCACTACACCACCCCAGTTTAGACATGGCCATATGCAAATCAGTCTTGACCCTGTGCCTCATGGGAACAGTCCAACCCGAACTGCCTAGCCATGTCTTCCCTGGACCAGAATCAAGCATCCTAGGACCGGTTTCTGGCTATCAGCCGTCATCAGCCAGGATAGCTTGACTCCGGTGGCGTAGTGAGCACGGGTCCCACGTCTGGGAATACCCATCCCACTTAGGGCGAAAAGCGTTACAACAAACAATTGATGGACGGAATGCTGACAATGCAGACATTCTCCCCCAGTCAAGAGATCTGGGTTAAATCCATCGTTCTTTTGCCCACTACACCACCCCAGTTTAGACATGGCCATATGCAAATCAGTCTTCACCCTGTGCCTCATGGGAACAGTCCAGCCCGAACTGCCAAGCCATGTCTTCCCTGGACCAGAATCAAGCATCCTAGGACCGGTTTCTGGCTATCAGCCGTCATCAGCCAGGATAGCTTGACTCCGGTGGCGTAGTGAGCACGGGTCCCACGTCTGGAAATACCCATCCCACTTAGGGCGAAAAGCGTTACAACAAACAATTGATGGACGGAATGCTGACAATGCAGACATTCTCCCCCAGTCAAGAGATCTGGGTTAAATCCATCGTTCTTTTGCCCACTACACCACCCCAGTTTAGACATGGCCATATGCAAATCAGTCTTGACCCTGTGCCTCATGGGAACAGTCCAGCCCGAACTGCCAAGCCATGTCTTCCCTGGACCAGAATCAAGCATCCTAGGACCGGTTTCTGGCTATCAGCCGTCATCAGCCAGGATAGCTTGACTCCGGTGGCGTAGTGAGCACGGGTCCCACGTCTGGGAATACCCATCCCACTTAGGACGAAAAGCGTTACAACAAACAATTGATGGACGGAATGCTGACAATGCAGACATTCTCCCCCAGTCAAGAGATCTGGGTTAAATCCATCGTTCTTTTGCCCACTACACCACCCCAGATTAGACATGGCCATATGCAAATCAGTCTTGACCCTGTGCCTCATGGGAACAGTCCAGCCCGAACTGCCAAGCCATGTCTTCCCTGGACCAGAATCAAGCATCCTAGGACCGGTTTCTGGCTATCAGCCGTCATCAGCCAGGATAGCTTGACTCCGGTGGCGTAGTGAGCACGGGTCCCACGTCTGGGAATACCCATCCCACTTAGGGCGAAAAGCGTTACAACAAACAATTGATGGACGGAATGCTGACAATGCAGACATTCTCCCCCAGTCAAGTGATCTGGGTTAAATCCATCGTTCTTTTGCCCACTACACCACCCCAGTTTAGACATGGCCATATACAAATCAGTCTTGACCCTGTGCCTCATGGGAACAGTCCAGCCCAAACTGCCAAGCCATGTCTTCCCTGGACCAGAATCAAGCATCCTAGGACCGGTTTCTGGCTATCAGCCGTCATCAGCCAGGATAGCTTGACTCCGGTGGCGTAGTGAGCACGGGTCCCACGTCTGGGAATACCTATCCCACTTAGGGCGAAAAGCGTTACAACAAACAATTGATGGACGGAATGCTGACAATGCAGACATTCTCCCCCAGTCAAGAGATCTGGGTTAAATCCATCGTTCTTTTGCCCACTACACCACCCCAGTTTAGACATGGCCATATGCAAATCAGTCTTCACCCTGTGCCTCATGGGAACAGTCCAGCCCGAACTGCCAAGCCATGTCTTCCCTGGACCAGAATCAAGCATCCTAGGACCGGTTTCTGGCTATCAGCCGTCATCAGCCAGGATAGCTTGACTCCGGTGGCGTAGTGAGCACGGGTCCCACGTCTGGGAATACCCATCCCACTTAGGGCGAAAAGCGTTACAACAAACAATTGATGGACGGAATGCTGACAATGCAGACATTCTCCCCCAGTCAAGAGATCTGGGTTAAATCCATCGTTCTTTTGCCCACTACACCACCCCAGTTTAGACATGGCCATATGCAAATCAGTCTTGACCCTGTGCCTCATGGGAACAGTCCAGCCCGAACTGCCAAGCCATGTCTTCCCTGGACCAGAATCAAGCATCCTAGGACCGGTTTCTGGCTATCAGCCGTCATCAGCCAGGATAGCTTGACTCCGGTGGCGTAGTGAGCACGGGTCCCACGTCTGGGAATACCCATCCCACTTAGGACGAAAAGCGTTACAACAAACAATTGATGGACGGAATGCTGACAATGCAGACATTCTCCCCCAGTCAAGAGATCTGGGTTAAATCCATCGTTCTTTTGCCCACTACACCACCCCAGATTAGACATGGCCATATGCAAATCAGTCTTGACCCTGTGCCTCATGGGAACAGTCCAGCCCGAACTGCCAAGCCATGTCTTCCCTGGACCAGAATCAAGCATCCTAGGACCGGTTTCTGGCTATCAGCCGTCATCAGCCAGGATAGCTTGACTCCGGTGGCGTAGTGAGCACGGGTCCCACGTCTGGGAATACCCATCCCACTTAGGGCGAAAAGCGTTACAACAAACAATTGATGGACGGAATGCTGACAATGCAGACATTCTCCCCCAGTCAAGTGATCTGGGTTAAATCCATCGTTCTTTTGCCCACTACACCACCCCAGTTTAGACATGGCCATATACAAATCAGTCTTGACCCTGTGCCTCATGGGAACAGTCCAGCCCGAACTGCCAAGCCATGTCTTCCCTGGACCAGAATCAAGCATCCTAGGACCGGTTTCTGGCTATCAGCCGTCATCAGCCAGGATAGCTTGACTCCGGTGGCGTAGTGAGCACGGGTCCCATGTCTGGGAATACCCATCCCACTTAGGGCGAAAAGCGTTACAACAAACAATTGATGGACGGAATGCTGACAATGCAGACATTCTCCCCCAGTCAAGAGATCTGGGTTAAATCCATCGTTCTTTTGCCCACTACACCACCCCAGTTGAGACATGGCCATATGCAAATCAGTCTTGACCCTGTGCCTCATGGGAACACTCCAGCCCGAACTGCCAAGCCATGTCTTCCCTGGACCAGAATCAAGCATCCTAGGACCGATTTCTGGCTATCAGCCGTCATCAGCCAGGATAGCTTGACTCCGGTGGCGTAGTGAGCACGGGTCCCACGTCTGGGAATACCCATCCCACTTAGGGCGAAAAGCGTTACAACAAACAATTGATGGACGGAATGCTGACAATGCAGACATTCTCCCCCAGTCAAGAGATCTGGGTTAAATCCATCGTTCTTTTGCCCACTACACCACCCCAGTTTAGACATGGCCATATGCAAATCAGTCTTGACCCTGTGCCTCATGGGAACAGTCCAGCCCGAACTGCCAAGCCATGTCTTCCCTGGACCAGAATCAAGCATCCTAGGACCGGTTTCTGGCTATCAGCCGTCATCAGCCAGGATAGCTTGACTCCGGTGGCGTAGTGAGCACGGGTCCCACGTCTGGGAATACCCATCCCACTTAGGGTGAAAAGCGTTACAACAAACAATTGATGGACGGAATGCTGACAATGCAGACATTCTCCCCCAGTCAAGAGATCTGGGTTAAATCCATCGTTCTTTTGCCGACTACACCACCCCAGTTTAGACATGGCCATATGCAAATCAGTCTTGACCCTGTGCCTTATGGGAACAGTCCAGCCCGAACTGCCAAGCCATGTCTTCCCTGGACCAGAATCAAGCATCCTAGGACCGGTTTCTGGCTATCAGCCGTCATCAGCCAAGATAGCTTGACTCCGGTGGCGTAGTGAGCACGGGTCCCACGTCTGGGAATACCCATCCCACTTAGGGCGAAAAGCGTTACAACAAACAATTGATGGACGGAATGCTGACAATGCAGACATTCTCCCCCAGTCAAGAGATCTGGGTTAAATCCATCGTTCTTTTGCCCACTACACCACCCCAGTTTAGACATGGCCATATGCAAATCAGTCTTGACCCTGTGCCTCATGGGAACAGTCCAGCCCGAACTGCCAAGCCATGTCTTCCCTGGACCAGAATCAAGCATCCTAGGACCGGTTTCTGGCTATCAGCCGTCATCAGCCAGGATAGCTTGACTCCAGTGGCGTAGTGAGCACGGGTCCCACGTCTGGGAATACCCATCCCACTTAGGGTGAAAAGCGTTACAACAAACAATTGATGGACAGAATACTGACAATGCAGACATTCTACCCCAGTCAAGAGATCTGGGTTAAATCCATCGTTCTTTTGCCCACTACACCACCCCAGTTTAGACATGGCCATATGCAAATCAGTCTTGACCCTGTGCCTCATGGGAACAGTCCAGCCCGAACTGCCAAGCCATGTCTTCCCTGGACCAGAATCAAGCATCCTAGGACCGATTTCTGGCTATCAGCCGTCATCAGCCAGGATAGCTTGACTCCGGTGGCGTAGTGAGCACGGGTCCCACGTCTGGGAATACCCATCCCACTTAGGGCGAAAAGCGTTACAACAAACAATTGATGGACGGAATGCTGACAATGCAGACATTCTCCCCCAGTCAAGAGATCTGGGTTAAATCCATCGTTCTTTTGCCCACTACACCACCCCAGTTTAGACATGGCCATATGCAAATCAGTCTTGACCCTGTGCCTCATGGGAACAGTCCAGCCCGAACTGCCAAGCCATGTCTTCCCTGGACCAGAATCAAGCATCCTAGGACCGGTTTCTGGCTATCAGCCGTCATCAGCCAGGATAGCTTGACTCCGGTGGCGTAGTGAGCACGGGTCCCACGTCTGGGAATACCCATCCCACTTAGGGCGAAAAGCGTTACAACAAACAATTGATGGACGGAATGCTGACAATGCAGACATTCTCCCCCAGTCAAGAGATCTGGGTTAAATCCATCGTTCTTTTGCCCACTACACCACCCCAGTTTAGACATGGCCATATGCAAATCAGTCTTGACCCTGTGCCTCATGGGAACAGTCCAGCCCGAACTGCCAAGCCATGTCTTCCCTGGACCAGAATCAAGCATCCTAGGACCGGTTTCTGGCTATCAGCCGTCATCAGCCAGGATAGCTTGACTCCGGTGGCGTAGTGAGCACGGGTCCCACGTCTGGGAATACCCATCCCACTTAGGGCGAAAAGCGTTACAACAAACAATTGATGGACGGAATGCTGACAATGCAGACATTCTCCCCCAGTCAAGAGATCTGGGTTAAATCCATCGTTCTTTTGCCCACTACACCACCCCAGTTTAGACATGGCCATATGCAAATCAGTCTTGACCCTGTGCCTCATGGGAACAGTCCAGCCCGAACTGCCAAGCCATGTCTTCCCTGGACCAGAATCAAGCATCCTAGGACCGGTTTCTGGCTATCAGCCGTCATCAGCCAGGATAGCTTGACTCCGGTGGCGTAGTGAGCACGGGTCCCACGTCTGGGAATACCCATCCCACTTAGGGCGAAAAGCGTTACAACAAACAATTGATGGACGGAATGCTGACAATGCAGACATTCTCCCCCAGTCAAGAGATCTGGGTTAAATCCATCGTTCTTTTGCCCACTACACCACCCCAGATTAGACATGGCCATATGCAAATCAGTCTTGACCCTGTGCCTCATGGGAACAGTCCAGCCCGAACTGCCAAGCCATGTCTTCCCTGGACCAGAATCAAGCATCCTAGGACCGGTTTCTGGCTATCAGCCGTCATCAGCCAGGATAGCTTGACTCCGGTGGCGTAGTGAGCACGGGTCCCACGTCTGGGAATACCCATCCCACTTAGGGCGAAAAGCGTTACAACAAACAATTGATGGACGGAATGCTGACAATGCAGACATTCTCCCCCAGTCAAGAGATCTGGGTTAAATCCATCGTTCTTTTGCCCACTACACCACCCCAGTTTAGACATGGCCATATGCAAATCAGTCTTGACCCTGCGCCTCATGGGAACAGTCCAGCCCGAACTGCCAAGCCATGTCTTCCCTGGACCAGAATCAAGCATCCTAGGACCGGTTTCTGGCTATCAGCCGTCATAAGCCAGGATAGCTTGACTCCGGTGGCGTAGTGAGCACGGGTCCCACGTCTGGGAATACCCATCCCACTTAGGGCGAAAAGCGTTACAACAAACAATTGATGGACGGAATGCTGACAATGCAGACATTCTCCCCCAGTCAAGAGATCTGGGTTAAATCCATCCTTCTTTTGCCCACTACACCACCCCAGTTGAGACATGGCCATATGCAAATCAGTCTTGACCCTGTGCCTCATGGGAACAGTCCAGCCCGAACTGCCAAGCCATGTCTTCCCTGGACCAGAATCAAGCATCCTAGGACCGATTTCTGGCTATCAGCCGTCATCAGCCAGGATAGCTTGACTCCGGTGGCGTAGTGAGCACGGGTCCCACGTCTGGGAATACCCATCCCACTTAGGGGGAAAAGCGTTACAACAAACAATTGATGGACGGAATGCTGACAATGCAGACATTCTCCCCCAGTCAAGAGATCTGGGTTAAATCCATCGTTCTTTTGCCCACTACACCACCCCAGTTTAGACATGGCCATATGCAAATCAGTCTTGACCCTGTGCCTCATGGGAACAGTCCAGCCCGAACTGCCAAGCCATGTCTTCCCTGGACCAGAATCAAGCATCCTAGGACCGGTTTCTGGCTATCAGCCGTCATCAGCCAGGATAGCTTGACTCCGGTGGCGTAGTGAGCACGGGTCCCACGTCTGGGAACACCCATCCCACTTAGGGTGAAAAGCGTTACAACAAACAATTGATGGACGGAATACTGACAATGCAGGCATTCTCCCCCAGTCAAGAGATCTGGGTTAAATCCATCGTTCTTTTGCCCACTACACCACCCCAGTTTAGACATGACCATATGCAAATCAGTCTTGACCCTGTGCCTCATGGGAACAGTCCAGCCCGAACTGCCAAGCCATGTCTTCCCTGGACCAGAATCAAGCATCCTAGGACCGGTTTCTGGCTATCAGCCGTCATCAGCCAGGATAGCTTGACTCCGGTGGCGTAGTGAGCACGGGTCCCACGTCTGGGAATACCCATCCCACTTAGGGCGAAAAGCGTTACAACAAACAATTGATGGACGGAATGCTGACAATGCAGACATTCTCCCCCAGTCAAGAGATCTGGGTTAAATCCATCGTTCTTTTGCCCACTACACCACCCCAGTTTAGACATGGCCATATGTAAATCAGTCTTGACCCTGTGCCTCATGGGAACAGTCCAGCCCGAACTGCCAAGCCATGTCTTCCCTGGACCATAATCAAGCATCCTAGGACCGGTTTCTGGCTATCAGCCGTCATCAGCCAGGATAGCTTGACTCCGGTGGCATAGTGAGCACGGGTCCCACGTCTGGGAATACCCATCCCACTTAGGGCGAAAAGCGTTACAACAAACAATTGATGGACGGAATGCTGACAATGCAGACATTCTCCCCCAGTCAAGAGATCTGGGTTAAATCCATCGTTCTTTTGCCCACTACACCACCCTAGTATAGACATGGCCATATGCAAATCAGTCTTGACCCTGTGCCTCATGGGAACAGTCCAGCCCGAACTGCCAAGCCATGTCTTCCCTGGACCAGAATCAAGCATCCTAGGACCGGTTTCTGGCTATCAGCCGTCATCAGCCAGGATAGCTTGACTCCGGTGGCGTAGTGAGCACGGGTCCCACGTCTGGGAATACCCATCCCACTTAGGGCGAAAAGCGTTACAACAAACAATTGATGGACGGAATGCTGACAATGCAGACATTCTCCCCCAGTCAAGAGATCTGGGTTAAATCCATCGTTCTTTTGCCCACTACACCACCCCAGTTTAGACATGGCCATATGCAAATCAGTCTTGACCCTGTGCCTCATGGGAACAGTCCAGCACGAACTGCCAAGCCATGTCTTCCCTGGACCAGAATCAAGCATCCTAGGACCGGTTTCTGGCTATCAGCCGTCATCAGCCAGGATAGTTTGACTCCGGTGGCGTAGTGAGCACGGGTCCCACGTCTGGGAATACCCATCCCACTTAGGGCGAAAAGCGTTACAACAAACAATTGATGGACGGAATGCTGACAATGCAGACATTCTCCCACGGGCGATGCGTGCTAGTGGTGAAGATGCACTTCAGATAAAAATTATTCTTCCTATTCCAGGTTCTGTGTCTCTACTACCCCCTTATATAATGAAGCATAGTGTCCAGAAACATTTTCCCAATAACTACGCTTTCTCTTTCGATTTGTTTTGTACAGGTATCACTGATCCCAGTGGTCAAGTTTCAATTACTTTTTTCTTTGAACATCCAGGCCAAAAAGCGCTCCTTCTTCTCACCCTTTACATACACCTGACTCCTATATGTATGGCCATTAAGAATCTCATTTATCAGAAAGAAATCTTTTAAGGCTTTCGTTTTATTCTGCCATGCATGTAATGCTTGATCCCATTGCTTTGCCTTATCCTTGTTATAAGCTTCATCTGCAGCTTTTTGTAAATTATCTTGTTCTTCTTTATCTTTCTTTCTTTGAAAAACAGAGATTTATATATTAAAATTCTGGATTGTTGCCTTAAATACCCCTGATACTATTGCCTCATCTGCCTTAGTATAATTGAGTAGAGAAAAAGCTCAATCTCCATTGATAGTGACTAAATGTGTGCTTTTTGATCCAAGAATGACCTATCCACAATCTACCTCTTAACTATTCTTGGGTGGAGTAATGGGAACTTTAAAACAACCACTGAGTTATCTGGAAAAAGCACCAGCATGATATTTAGAAGAAATTTTAGAGCTAGTTAAGGAAGCTTAAAATAAATCCATACATGAAGCTGAACTATATTTCTTTGAATAATATGAATACTCTGTAGCAGTTGGATTTCTTATGCCATCTATCTTGCAAACATAGACGTGTGCACATATCATTAAAAATCTGTTCCATACTTTTGTTACGCTGCACAAAATGTGGATTTTAGGAATCTAGTTTTAGAGAGGAAAGAAAATTAAAATCTCCCCCAAACTTGGTATCGCTCGGAAATTACATAACTCTCATTGCAGTGATTAAAGTGGTTATATGTTGTCATGAATAGGACTGCAAAAGGAGACAGTGCTGTATCTCACATTATTAACCACCATGGGAACTATAACCCAAAACCCCCCTACATCCATCACCGGCAGCAGGCAGCTGACCCGTGCTACCTTAAAAACAATCACTGCAGTACCTCTATGGTATGCTTTTGCTGATGAAAAAAATGCTGCTTTCATTTTATGTTTCAACCAAGAATAGATGAATGTGGATTTCATACAAAACAATAATTGAAGGATCATTTTGTATCTAGTTCAAAAGAGCAGCACCCTTTTGCATCTATTATTCATGCCATTAACATTATTGCTAACTACTACTAATTCCATTTCACTTCTACCTTTTTTCTCTTTCTCTGAGCTTTTCAAAGCACCTCAGACCAGAAACCCTTAAGGGGCAAATTTATCAAATGGTTGTGTCACTTTTCCACCATGCAAAGGGGCGCTAGAGCAATGCTACTCTTAGTTTGATTTATTAAACCACGCAAGTCCACCATGCATGGCTCAATAAAACTACAGTAACGCAACACAGAGCAAGGGAGACATTCTATGGGTGGAGTATTGGCAAATTACAGGAATCTGCTGCATATTGTTAAGTATGTCACATTCCTGCCCTTACAAACCTTTATCAATCAAATCCAATCTGCTGTATATTGTCAAGTGTGTCACATTCCTGCCCTTTCTCTATCATGCAGTGCAGCTAAGTGACTTGCTGCATTGTGTGAATATTTGATAAATATGCCCTACAAGATTTCAACTCTACCTTCCTCTGTTTGAATTTGCTGTATCTTTTTACTGTACGCAAGCACATTTTACACGATGTAGTGGCCCCCAAAACACCCAACACCCGTTTTCACTAACCCTCTCCAACCCACACAACCAACCACGATCATTTTCTCCCTCCTTTTCCTCACCCTTAACACCTAACCCAAGAAAGTTAAGAGCAGTTGATTATGTATTCACGTGATAGCTCTTCCTGCACCGACGCTGGCCCAAAGCTAAAAAATATAATCTTTAGGGCTTACCCCCATCTGGAACAGTAATTTCTCAGCATCAGCTGGGATAGTAAGAATATAGAACCACCTCCTCCACAGAACCTTCAACTCGGCTGGCTGTAACAGTTGTACCTGTGCACGCTTGGCTTGAAAAGTCTAAGACAAATGCTTCAGGTCACCTCATCTTTGGGAGGTTTCATATGCTAAATCCTGAACGATTTTAAATGAGGAATCACTCCCCAGTTTTACAGGTTTCAACTGAATAGCTGTTTTGAGAATCTCCTCTTGAATTCTGATATCTTAAAAAAAGACCAAAATAGTCCATGACTTTGCACCATCTTTGGGAGCAGTAAAATGAACTCTATGTGCTCTGGCAATTGAATGATCAGATTGTGAACCTGAGAAAACTTGTTTGGACAAGAGATTTGTGATTTCTTCAAGCCCTTGTTTTATCCAACGTTTTCTGGAACCCCCACAAGTTTTACATTTCCTTATCTGGATCAATTTTTTAAGTCCGTTAATTTGTCTTTAGCTTGCTGCATGTGCTTAAGAAGTCGAGATGTAGTTTCAGATTAGGACTGCAGCACATCCTCCAAATTTGAAATCTGGTGTTCAGCTTCCTTGGATCTAATGCAGAGGTTTTACAAATCTTTATCAATCTAATGCAATTTACACTGTTTTTTCGGCCCTTTTCCTTTGTGCCATTTTAATTACTTGGATCTCCATCATCAGCTCCGTCAGCAGGGCACTAAGCAGAACACTGGACTCCTCTGAAGATCACTATGGTGCCCCTCTCTCTGCTTCCAACTCAATGGCCTTGCAATGTGGGCTTGTATTACACGTTTCCTTAATCAGGTTCTGGGCTTTCTGTTGATCTACAGTCAAGGGGGCTGATTCACAGAACTAACTTAAGAAAAAATCCTAAACTTACTACTTTTGGTATTCACAGAAGTTAGGATTTTGTCTTAAGTTTGTCTTAAGACAAACTTAAGACAGACTTAAGACAGGCTTAAGAAAGACTTAAGACACACTTAAGACAAACTTAAGTCTGTCTTAAGTCTGTCTTAAGTCTGTCTTAAGACAAACTTAAGACACAATCCTAACTTCTGTGAATACCAAAAGTAGTAAGTTTAGGATTTTGTCTTAAGTTAGTTCTATTAATCGGGCCCTGTGTCATTAAACTTTCAGAACTGAGCTCCACTCCATAATCACTCTCAGGGTTGCTTAATAAGGTCGGGGCAATCGTTTGTCCAAGTGCAGTTTTTTCATTACTATATGCCGCTTTATCACCCTTCTCAAGGGAGTGAACAAATTGTGTGCTCTCATTTTGCAGATCTGGGGGTGAATGGCTGACAAAGATTGGATACTTTGGCAAGCTTGTTGAGCTACAATCTTAGTGGACACGAGATGCGGCTGAGTTCATTTTTATGCCAGAGTGAACTTGAGCCTTCAATGAATTGTTGCAGGCAGAAACTTTACATATACTCTGCAAAGCTAACCCAGTTTACAGAGAATCAGACCTTTCAGTCCCCGGATGCTCAGAATGCTCAGAGCACTCAGTCTGATCCTTTGCAGTCTTGATCGCCCTATCAAAGAGCCCACTTGTTCCCTGTGATAGTGGGGGAGGTTTGTCACAAGTCTGCTGTGACCTAAACATTCCTGGTGATGCATGATCTTCCACCATCTCCTCTGTCTGCATCTGTGCCTTCTGGCATGTAATAAGCACAGTAGAATAGTTAGGCGACTCCTCCCCCTGTGATGCACTCTCTTCACTGTAGTTCCCCAAATCCATTTTTTCCTTGCTAAGCGAGGTCTTGGATCCCTCCATGGTTTGTCTTATATGTGGATCCTTATGGCTAGAGTCAGAGGGATATGGTGCACTCCTCTTCTCTGTGGTTGTGAAAGGCAATGTGTCAAATTATCTGATTAAGAGAGGGTTAGGAGATCGCTAATATGGAATTGAGCAGTGTTTGAGGACTGAATGCACTGCAGGCTCAGCAGAAGGACCATACCTTTAGAATGCAGCGTAATCATGCCCCTCCAGCATCACAGGGGCAGGAACAGCCAAGATAAGGGTCTGCTCCTGAGTAGCAATTGTGGGACGCCGACACTGGTGTAAGTGTGGGATTGATGCCATGCTGAGTAGAACGCTCTCAAAGGTGTCAAAGGCCAGTGTGGGGCATCTGCACAAGCTGGTGTAGGTGAGCCAGTCTTCTTCTTAATGGCGAATGAGTCAAGAAAGCGGCAGGAGCTTCTAATAAATTAGACTTAGGTGGTTTTCTCAATCTGGCAGCCATCTTTGAGTGAGGATGACTTGTCCAAAAAAAGAGCATTCAATAAATACAAGTAAAAACAATCACAACAAGAAATACACTCTTATTTTCAAAAGCTGGACAAGGCACGGTACAACAAGGTTGAATGCTTTTGCTATAATAAAAATGTCCAATCTTCCTAAAAATTGAGTACAGTTTTTTAGTATCCCTTATCAAAATCCACTTCAGTACTTCTATATTAAGAATGTGTTCCACTTTTCCTCCTCTCTCTGGCATAAAGATGACAGAGATGTCCTGCCACCGGACATCATCTTCAGTATGTCCAGCTGAAAAAAGGTGCTCTACTAAAAAGGCAGTCAATCAATCAATCAGGGAATTTTAAGTGTGCTACTCACCCATGAGGGTCTCAAGGCACTGGGGGAGTGGAGAAGCAGCTCTGGTCAGTCGAAGAGCCAGGTCTTGAGGGTCTTCCTGAAGATGTATAGGGTGGGTGCGCATCTGATGTCGATTGGCAGCTCATTTCAGGTCTTGGCCACGATTTAGGAGAAGGTTTTTTTTCCACCTGCTCTTGATCTGCGGATATGTGGGGGTTCAGTGATGGCAAGGTCGGCGGATCAGAGGTTCCTCTTGGGTACGCGGAAGGAGATTCTGTTGTTGAGATATTGAGGTGTTGTGGAGCCATTTGTAGGCGTGGGTGAGAATCTTGAAGGGTACTTGCTTCTCAACGGTGAGCCAGTGGAGGTTGCGCAGGTGTTGGGTGATGTGTTTGTGTCAAGGGATGCTGAGGACAAGTTTAGCTGCTGTGTTCTGCATGATCTGGAGTTTGCGTAGCAGAGACTTGATGATCCCGGCAGAGAGGGCATGTCTGTAGTCCAGTCAGCTGGTTATGAGTGCGTGGGTGAGGATCTTACATCTAAAATGACCTCTATGTTGGCATATTGCAAATTGTTATCTTCCAGGTAGTCTGTCAAATGACAGTAAATTGCAGGGACAGAAGATCACGTACACTACATTATTGCAATACCTATAGTGCATAGATGTGTGAGTGGTTGATTCACTGGGTGTATGGGTTCAAGAGTGCATGTGTAAACAGCTGTATGGGCAGATGAGTGCGTGTATGGGTGTGTTGGTGAGAGATTGGATGTCTCAGTGTACATGTCCAAGTAACTACATATGTAAAAGGCAATGTATGTCAGAGTTGGAGTATATAAATGACTATACGTGAGAGTCAGTGATTGTTAGAGTGGCTGTATGGATGAGTGTGTACTTGTATCAGTGATTGTATAAGAGAGTAAGTATGTGTTAGTATATGTTTGAATACGTGAGATGGTGTGGGTATAACTCTATAGGTGAGGAAATGGGAGTGTGGTTGATTCTTTGCATGACTGACTAGGTGTGTGAGTAACTCCATGGATGTATGGCGGTGTGTGAGTGTCTGTATAGGTGTATGAGTGCATATGATAGTGTTGTATTGATGAGTGACTGTATGTATGAGTGATTGTATGGGTGAATGAGTGGATGTGTGTGAAGACCTAGGAATCAGTGAGTGCGTATGTAGTAACTTATATTGGTGTGTCGATGGTTTCGAGAATGGTAGTCTGTATTTTACAGTGGGTGTATCAAAGGTTATATTAGAGTGTGAGGAGGTGCATCAGATTTTGATGTGGATGATGTCATCAGTGATGTCATTTGAGATTTCATCAGTGATGTCACCAGTGATGTCACTGACCATGTTGTTGCGTGCAGATTTAGATTCCGTATATAGGTTTCCCGATTTATGCCCTTATATGAGTACAAATAACATTGCCCTTATTTGGACATTGAAATCCGGCCCTTATTTAGACATTGTCTGTACAAATCAAATACAGGCATGGCCACCTACATCCGTCCATCCACGTCACAATTAATTCTTGGAAAACCAGACCCTTAACCCTTAGAAATTTCCCTCAGCTTGAATATGGATTTCTCCAAGAAATCATTAAGTATGCATGAACATCTGTTCCTTAGGGGTTCATTCATCACGTTCCTCTGTAAAAATATACCAGCACTTGCCCTGGCAAATTGTGGTTCCCGGAGAATTCAATCCAACCCAGACTACGTGGTTCGCCACGGCAAGTTCGGAAGGAGATCGAGTTCCAGCCTGATGCACTGACCTGACGCTGCCATCCTCCTCGCAGAGAATACAGCTCCAGTGCTCTCTGACTTCCCTTGCGGGGGGTTAGACTATTGAGTCCAGAAAAGAGATTCCAACCTCTCTCATTCTAAGGTATGGAGCTGACTAGAACTTGGAGAAACGTTTGGCAACTCTTGGCTAAACTAAAATATAGCTAGCTATACTTTGGAAATGGCACCTACTTCAAACCTCGTACTGCACTTAGGTTAGGTACACTGGGGTAGAACAATTTAGAAGCATCAGATGAGTATCACATTTTAGCTTATGTTATTTATGTATGTATTTTGATTAATATATGTCATAGCTACAAACCATGCTATTGCAATATTATTTTATCTTACTGCTAACCTCGTACATATTGTACTTCGCAGTCTGTCTTACGATTGTAGCAGTTCTTATCTCTTGCATGAGAAATAAGACTGTTCAATAAACCCTTTTATTGAAACACCCGTCTCTATTTATGTGCAACTCTGTAGAAACGAAGCATGCACGATTGACTGAGTGAAACTGTTATCTATTGTTTCCACTATTCTGAGACTGTTCAGATTCTAAAGGGAAACAAAGTTGTCATGTTTATGCGGTTGTCAGAGACTAATCCATTCTTGTATATTCAAGAAGTTTCTAGTGACTTCTGAGTTAGCTGGCACAAACAAGTATTTAAGTTTAATATACTCGATAGAGACATACTGACCTTAGTCCTATGTCAAATCTATAGTGTATGTTATTCCAATGTGCAGAGCCTATCAGGGATATAGGAACTACACTACATGGTGCCCAATGGTTTGGTAAGGCACTAATTTAACGCTAGATACTGAAGTAACTCAGTCGTGCTTTTCTCAGAGAACCTCTGCTCATAAAACTCCAGAAGACGTCTGGAGTGGGTAGGGATAATATCCACGATAGCTGAGTAGGACGAAAGTCCTATGTATTAGCTGTTTGGTTTGTTCAACGTTGAAGTATACAGTGTTCCAAATTATTGTGCACCTTATCTTTGTTCCCTTGAAACTTGCTCTGCATTTTTCATTAAACAATGTCCGACCATGGTGATGTTGTCGTTGAAAACGGTACAGCTGCGGCTGACGTTACAGGTTTTAATGAAAACGAAGCGGGTGTTATACACATCCCACCAAATTTAAGGAGAGCCATCACTCTAAAACTAATAAAACATGGTCTGACACCAAGAGGTGGTAGAGCAGTTTTTGTGATAGAGGCACATGAATCTCACCAGACAGAGATATTCTATTCATGGATAGTATTCCCAGAATCAAATCCAGTAACACACTTGTTCTACTTCTACAAAGAAGATGAACCACCTGCGGAATATATTCTTTTCAAGGATATTGAAATTCCACTCACATGCCAGGAGCATGAGCTCTGGTTTAAAGGCACCCTAAAACATTACAATCACATTACCGGGCTTGGTCCACCAGGTAGACCAGGAGCAACATGGCCGTTTTTAGCCGGCTATACACCTCATCCTGACATGAAACTATGTCTGACGTAGATTAACTTGCTCAACTAAAGGAGCTAATCAAAATGTATAGACAATTGGTTCAATATGTCATGCAGACTTTCACAGTCCAACCACCATTAACAATTCAAACTCCAGCCCCTCATCAGGGGAATACACTAAAAATCACTCCACAGACTTTACACACAGTCATGGGTAAAATGCCCATAAAACATGAACAAATTCCATTCTGGACAGCTCAAAAAATTACTCAAATCGAAGCAGTATTTCCTAATACTAGCCCTTATGAGAAACACAGAATTCTAGAAATCTGTTTACCAATGGGGATCACACCACATCTGGAAGACTGCACCTCTTGGGGCACAGTCTTTGCTGCAATCTACACAAAAACACATGGTGTTCCGTCTATGGCGGTAATACCTTATGTCCTGAAACAGATTCAAAACTAATACGGGGCAGAGTCTGCTCTAAATTTAGGTATGAAGTTACCTAAAAGTTTCAACCAGGTCTCAACAATAATATTATCTAATATTAAAGGAGAAGCAGCATCAGTGGCAATCCGCCAGAAACTAAGGGAATTTGATGTAACAGAACAACCACAAGAACTAGCCAGAATAATTTTAAAAAATCCTATGAAGAATTAGGCAGAGACAGTTTGGGAGGGAAACCAGTTAAACCACAACTGTCTGAAAGTCCTGATAAGGTATTTCCTAAAAACTCTCCTACCTCTTCTAAAAAGAAGTGGGAAAATAGCAAACAGAATTCCAAAGAGAAGCATTCTCATTCCCGAGGCAGGTCTCCTCCACAGAAGGAGCCCTCTGAAAGGAGGTACAACCTCAGGAATAGGGATAATTTGAGAAAACCTGACAGATTCAAGATAATGATACACGTCCCTCTCGTACCTTTCAGATATCGTCATAGACATCCGAAAGAAGAGGATGGTCAGAAAACAAGGAAGAACGCGTGAAGTCCAAAGACGATCAACACATTCAAAAAAATAAAGCAAAACCTCAATTCTCCAAGAAAAAGGTAGCAGGTGTGAAGATCGGACATACCGAGAATGCTGAGAACCCAACTCAGGAACAGAAAATGGGCCCAGACCATGCTGGACAGTGCAGCAGAAGTTACAATAGCTCGCCAGAACCTGAAGGGACTTCTGGAGACACTGGACTTGAATGAAGACATACGAGTTGAGACTGTAGTCACCAGGGTTAGTTCTCCATAAAGGTTATATGAAATAACACTCCGGATGGAGGGAGACATACCAAGAAAAGTGAAAGCACTCTTTTGGGAGCATCTTTCAAAGGGTAATTATATACTTTTAGCAGAACAGGACTGGCCACCATAGTTTGGCAATGAGTGCCCACATGGCGAGGACATCATCATGCCTGCCTTCTCCAACAATGTTCCAGTTCATTTAAAATATACATTAGCCAGGAAATGCCCCAGCACTGTATAAAAATCATGTAGGTTGGGATGAGGACTCACCTCACCATAAAATCCAGTTAAAAAATCAATTGACTGCATAAAGGCAGTACCCAGTTAAGCAAGAAGCTAACAAACAGATCAGGGAGATTTTAGATCAACTTGAATATCAGGGGGTGATTGAAACATGCACCTCATCAATGAACAATCCTTTGTTTCCTGTCTCCAAACCAGACAATACATATCGTCTCGTTTAGGACTACAGACACTTAAATTCTTGTTGCAAAACATTTGCAGTGCAAAATGCACATAGTACAGCATTAAGGAATAACATTGTGCGTACAAAAATATATCAAACCACATTAGACATTTCAAATGGTTTCTTTTGTCAAAATAGTGCACCAGAAAGCAGATATTTGACCGCTTTCTCAATAATGGGGACCCAGCGTCAATTTTGTTGACTGCCCCAGGGATTCAAAAACAGCCCGGGGTTATTCTCAGCAAGGGTAACAGAGTGACTACAAACTTATGATGACGAGGCATTGTCATATGCCGATGATATCTATCTGACAGACGATGACCTGGAAAGGCACTTGAACAGGGTGAGCACCATAATATTAGGCTTCGCCTCCCAGGGTTACAAAATCAACTTTAAAAAGTCAAGAATTGCCCACCTCAACATCCTTTTTCTAGGATATGAACTATCAAGTGAAGGCAAACGCCTGGCAGCCAACTTTTTAGAAAAGTGTGCGCTGCTCTAACCACAAAAAACGCTGAACAATTTACAGTCGATTCTAGGTTTCCTGAATTTTGGGAGAACTTACATTTTACATTTCGCAGAAAGGGTTAAACCTCTCTACGAATTAATCAAACCTGATTTTAAAATCACACATTGGACACAAAAACACACAGAAATTTTGCGTACACTCCAAACAGACATGTTAACAATGAAATACTTGCAAACACGCGTAAACGTACGCAACTTAGTGATCCGAATAATTCCGGGTCAATGCGGATTCACCTACTTAACTTTTAACGAAGGTGAAGAAGTACCAATTGCATACAAATCCCATTTATATACACAAGCAGAAATGAAATTCACTTCTACAGAAAAAATTCTGAAAGCAGTTCAAACCGCTGTAGCAAAAGAAAGAGCCCTAGCACAGGGGAAACGCATTATGGTTGTAACTCCTGCACCAGCCCTAGAGGCAGTTACAAAGGCTAGAATTCCAAATGCAAAAGCTTTACATCCAAGATGGATACAATGGGTTAATTCTCTTGCTGCAACTGATGTTGAATACGTTTTTGATCCATATTTAAAAACACAAGCATTCCTGCAATATGAACACGAATGTCCTCTGCCTACTGAAATTCTCCCTCTTGACCAGTACGAATTTATAATTTATACTGACGGATCTGCACAGCCCGCTACGGGGAGTAAACAAGCTTACAGTGCAGCGTGTGCTATCGCTAAAGGTCGCATGCGAGATGGCAAATTCAGACCAATGGTCACAAAAACCCAATCTCTAGGAGATTGTACAGCTCATCAAGCCGAACTACAAGCATTTAAGATGGCACTTGAAAATACAGATTGAGAATTCCCCACACTGATAGTGTGCGATTCTTTTTACTGTGTTCAATCCTACAATGAATATTTACAGAATTGGATTCAAAATGGTTTCAAAGATGCAAAAGGTGGCACAATTAAGCACAAATTGCTTTGGGAACAAGTAGTTCAGTTGCAAAACGGACTAGAGAACTCTCACGTGATACACACGCTGAGTCACCAACGTGATGGCGTTCACGTTGAAGGGAATTCATTGGCTGATGAAGCCGCGAAAGGGGCTGTGCAAACAGCTTCCGTAGCTGCAATCACTGGTTCAAAAACAAAAATAGACGGCGAAATAATGCTGGCTGTCAATGCATCAAGCAAAGGCAACGGTGCGGCATTACCTAAAAAGTTTCCACTCAGATACTCATATATAATTGATGCAAATGGCGTTCCGTTTGCTCGAATCCCTGGAGTGGGGCATAGAGTAATTCGAAACAGGGAACGTAGAGCAGCTTTGATTTATGAAGCGCATCTGGGAGAGGGTCTGATACATCAGGGGATCTCAAAGACAATTTCAGAGTTAAAAGAGATGTACTGGTGGCCAGGGATGAATACTCACATTCACATATTCATTAGTAACTGTATAGCATGGAATGGAGATCGCAGTACAGAACGCCACCATACACCTGACTACAATGTAGCCAGCCCAGTTCAGACATTATTGTTAGATAGCATCAGACTAACGATGAACATGCGGCCTCATGGACGAATGCCATCCCAGAAACACTAAGTCTAGGTTCCTATGGATGTGGCCTCAGCGCTTGGCTGACGCTCGAACTGTTATAAAAGATTTGCGAGTCTTTATTTACACATACGCAATAGGCACACCACATTCTGACCAGGGTACTGCGTTTCGCTCTAGGGCTTACAAAGAAGCCATGGGCAGTCTGGGCATAGCATTGCAGTATTCTTGTCCATTCCATCCTGAGGGAAATTCTGTTGTGGAAAGAAAAAAACGGGACATAAAGCAGTCTATAACAGCTAGGGTATTAGGTTCGGGTGATGGGTGTGTCAAACATTTATATGGGGTCCAGCGCGTAATAAATAACTTGCCAAGAGATTCTCTAGGGGGTGTCACTCCATATGAGGTCCTGTTTGGGACTAGAATGTTGATTCCGGACTTAGAAATGAAAGGCACAGTGGTGGAAAACAAACAATTTGATATCAAGATCGTTTGGCTGTTTTACAGGACTTAAATAAACTAAGAACGCAAAAAAGCGTGGTCCTGAAGCCAATCCCCACTGAGAAAAATCCGGCCGTCCCAGCAAGGCCTGTCTGGATCCCAAAGCTTGGGGATCTAGTCAGAAAAAAGATCGCGGATAAGAAGGAATTTGGGCCTTCATACAGACAACCAGTACCTGTCCTAGCAATCCACAGATCAAGAACAGTACTTTTGCCGCCCCTTGCTGGTAAGAAGGAGAAAAGATGTGTGTCCATCGACCTGATCAAACCACACTATGTGGCCGATACTGAACAGTAGGCCAAGTGGACTCCGCCAATGTAGCAGACGCACTCCTCTAGCTACAATCCAAGAGGTTCAAACTGAGAGACTCATCAACTTTGAAGATTTGACAGTAAGAAATAGAGGACTAAGCAACAATGCTATGGACCTTGTATCTCTTGAGACCCAAATAACAGTTCGTCCAGATACACCTGCTTACAACGAAGTAACAAGTGATCAACTGGTTCCAGCAATTTCATCAAATAAGGATGCAATTCCAACCATTGACAGAACTGCTTCTGGCTACTTCATGAACTTTGATACGTTTTCTGAGGATCCCAGCGAGCCTGAAACCACGCCAGTACAAAGAACTTTCAAAGAACAAGCAACAGACTTTTTTAATCTTATCTGGTTTCACCATGGATTGAACTATGGATTGTTTTGGGAATATTCTTCTTTCTACTTTGGTTTGCTCTGGTAATAACTCTGTGTATGCTGATTAATGGAAGATATATTCAAATGGACACAGCAAGTAAAAGAGTAAACTTACTTCTCCAGCCACACAAATCATCCCATCGTGAAGCAAGAGACTTGTCAGCAGTGAACATCACAGCGATTCCTATACCTGATGGTATAGTTTGGGACAAAACCGAATATGACATTTTTGGCCCTTCTGAGCTTTTGGAAGATTCCACATTTATTTAAAATGTCATTAAGTAATTTTATTGCCTCCAGTACCTTTTCTGATGATTGGGACTTCGAGACTGTTAATAATATGATGTCTGATCTAGAGATGTCAACTGCATTCATAAATAATGAATATTTACAAGGTTCATCAGACTATGAACAACTGTATTGGTATAACCACTATGGTCATCATTTCTTGCATAAATCTGCAAAACCTAGAAATGTATAACCAATGGGAACATTGTCCTATGCCACCAAAGGGTAGCTCGAAAACATTTGCAATGAAATTTCCATATTTTTCAGGGTTTAGTATCTTGAATGCAGAGTCATTTTACTTTAAGAATGTCAATAAGACAGGAATGAAAACTATGTTAACGAATACCAAACAGATTTATTCTGCAGTCTTTATTGCCCAACTGTCTAGATAGGGTTATGACTTTTGGAAAGACAACATTGAGACAAATACTGTCTGGGGTGCTAAATTTTGGCAAGTATAGGGAATAGAAGCTTTGTTTAGAGCCTGTATCATCCCTGAGCAAATTATGTTTTTGAACGACACTGTCCAACAAACATCATGCCTTGGAATAGCCAAGATAAAAGACATGAACACTCCGTCTATACCTGCACCTACAAGTGAAAGCACTACACAGGGGGTGGGCGACGAACATACTATTTTGAAAAATAACAGATTGATCCTGAATGGAAAAAATGGTTGCTCTGGCCCTTAGACACAAACAACTGTCAAGATAGATTCCTGAAAAAAACACAAGGTTTTACCTTTCATAGGCCAGACCCACGTTATGTCCAAAGACAGCATCCGGGGGTAGTAACAACTTACAGTGTAGGGAAACTTTGCCTTGATTGGCTACAGAAAGCTACACTAGAGGATGTAAAACAACACTTAACTTTACCTCAAAAAGGTACAGACTTTAGGGAATTCTTGCTAGGACCAAGAAAACCGCGTCAAAAACATTTCATATATGCCGGTATCTACGCTGCTTATAATGAAGCATGGAAGGTCACCCAAGCAGAGACTGCAGAACGAATACGAGAAATTGATCGTATTAATTTAGAGAAATCTCTCTCTGTAGTAGACAATGGGTCAACAACTGTCGTCCAGGATATATTCTTTGGACAGACTTGGTCATGTTGCAACATGGTCAGTCACAGCTACGTTCTATCATGCTATTAGGCTGGACGCTTCAAAACCTGCGTTCTGGCTATGTGCCTTGCCGTTTAATCAATACTACATCACTGTTTGCAGAATTCAATCTCACTGATAGACAGATCAAACTGGCACAAAGGAGAGAAGTCTATACGGTGCTGAGCATTGAAAAACTGGAGAAATTACCATTCACAGTGGCAGAAAAACCAGCTACTGAGTGGATCATACATGGTAAGATTACTCTGCCTGTTACGACTTTCCATTTTCAGTATTGCCTAAAAAATATACCAGCAGGCAAAAATGAAAGGTTGGGTAAAGAATACATCAAGACATCCTGGGATTTACCTTACACACACAGATGTTGGAGTGGGGGACGTGAAGTGTTTCTTAGCGGTGAAAACTGTGAACATGCACTAAGCGGTTCTCTCCTTTGTCAAGGTATTAACTTACACGGGGCCTGTGACAATTCCACTACAAACTTATCCTGCCACCTGCACGGTTCACCGGCAGCAGTGATTAATCCAATCTTTGGTCAACTTTCAAATGGGAGTTTCATTATGTTGAATGATCACAGCTGCTGTGGCATGTTGCCAAGTATCCCATATCTAGTAACGGTTACATCCAGGGTCACTTGCTGTATGCAAGTCTTGTTTCCCCAAATAGACATAGTCAGGGAGTCGCCTTTATGGCCTTCACTGAATATCTCTTCTATACGAGTTGATACTCTAAGCAGAATGAAAGCCATTCTTTTACAAAAAACTGTGCCTTTGACCTCTGCCAAAGAAACCTATGATCTCCAACTCGCAAGGTCTTCTGTGGATATACATACCCTTTTGTATACAAACTGCCCTGTGCATTTCACAGAAATGTTAGGTTGTATCTTAAACATGTCTGATACAAGCGGTATTGTACATGTATTTAAGACCGTGTGTGCAGGACTGTTAGCTCCTTTTCAAGCAGTCCTCGGAATTTTTCCAAACTTTGTGCACTCTGTGTTTGGCGGACTGCTGCTCCTTTTAGCACTCTTTACAGGGATACTATTTTTCACCTACTGCTACGATATGGCAAGCCAAATCACCAGCGACACCCAGTTCACCATGGAAAGAACTCTATTGGAGATGAAGTGTCGTGAGCGCATCTTCCAAATTCTGGGTTTACCTTGTCTACGAGAATTAAACACACCTTGGTTTCTGTCATTCAGACCAATCTGGCAAGATTGCATCGTACCTGTTCTACGCTGCCCGCTATGCGGTGAAGAATGCGTGCTGGACATTTGTCTGACACTCCCATCAGTCATGCCTACGGATATCGATACTCTTCTGGACCCGATAACGGCCCATGCTATGTGTTGTTCACAACGGCTACCAATCCTGATGTCGGCATTCATTGAGGTCTCACAGACGCAACATGCTACTGCTGAGGTACGAGAGGAAACACCAGGCATGCAGGTAACATCCAATCCAGACATTCCTGATGCTTCCCATGCTGAAGGCGATAGTTCGCTTCTATGTGCTGTTGATCTTATACACGGGGTATTCCAACTCTCACCCACCACGGTAGATGACTTGTTGTCTACAGGATTAGAAAATGTTATGTTTTCTCCATCCCCACACACTGACTTTTGATTCTAGCACACAGTGTTCCGGAGAGACTCTGAATTTGGCCTTTATTCTTTTCAAGACAAGGGACTAACTTTGGAACTTTTTCCTATGATTAATTTTTTTCTCCAAATTTGTATTTTATTTCTCATTTTTAGACACAGTAATCTGCTTATAGTAGAACTAATCATAGAGAACAGAATTCTTTGATAATACTTCCAGGGACAGTATGCCACCTTGGCATGAATAACAATTTGACTAGTGTAACCTGATATGAAATGGTTTCAGACCCCTTTTTCTTCTGTATTTACGAGCCATTTCATCACATGTATATATTTTGGTTCATTTCTTTAGCATTCCTATGTGATCCTATGCTTAGAATGGAACAGTGCCTTTAATATGTACAACACTTTATAGATAGCAATGGTTTTGTAATGTATTTTTAGAACATATGTTTTAGACATGTTTTTAGCTTATTTTAGCAAATCCATGCGATACTCTGTTTTAAGATATGTTTAGAACGTTTAGGATTTAGTAACGTCGTTCATACGAAACTGGAGTGGGTGTTGTGTGCAGATTTAGATTCCGTATATAGGTTTCCCGATTTATGCCCTTATATAGGTACAATTCACATTGCCCTTATTTGGACATAGAAATCCGGCCCTTATTTAGACATTGTCCATACAAACCAAATACAGGCATGGCCACCTACATCCGTCCATCCACGTCACAACTAATTCTTGGAAAACCAGACCCTTAAGCCTCAGGAATTTCCCTCGGCTTGAATATTGATTTCTCCAAGAAATCATTAAGTATGCATGAACATCTATTCCTTAGGGGTTCATTCATGACGTTCCTCTGCCCGACTTTTACGTCAATACTGGCATTCCTAGACACCTTCAAGGTACAAATATACCAGCACTTGCCCTGGCAAATTGCGGTTCCCGGAGGATTCGATCCAACCCAGACTACGCGGTTCGCCACGGCAAGTTCGGAAGGGGATTGAGTTCCAGCCTGATGCACTGACCTGACGCTGCCATCCTCCTCGCAGAGAATCCAGCTCCAGTGCTCTCTGACTTCCCTTGCAGGGGGTTAGACTATTGAGTCCAGAAAAGAGATTCCAACCTCTCTCATTCTAAGGTATGGAGCTGACTAGAACTTAGCGAAACTTTTGGCAACTCTTGACTACACTAAAATTGAGCTAGTTATACTTTGGAAATGGCACCTACTTCAAACCTCGTACTGCACTTAGGTTAGGTACACTGGGGTAGAACAATTTAGAAGCATCAGATGAGTATCACATTTTAGCTTATGTTATTTATGTATGTATTTTGATTAATATATGTCATAGCTACAAACCATGCTATTGCAGTATTATTTTATCTTACTGCTAACTTCCTACATATTGTACTTCTCAGTCTGTCTTACGATTGTAGCAGTTCATATCTCTTGCATGAGAAATAAGACTGTTCAATAAACCCTTTTATTGAAACGCCCGTCTTTATTTCTGTGCAACTCTGTAGAAACGAAGCATGCACGATTGACTGAGTGAAACTGTTATCTATTGTTTCCACGATTCTGAGACTGTTCCGATTCTAAAGGGAAACAAAGTTGTCATGTTTATGTGGTTGTCAGAGACTAATCTCTTCTTGTATATTCGAGAATTTTCTAGTGACCTCTGAGTTAGCTGCCACACACAAGTAATTAAGTTTAATATACTCGATAGAGACATACTGACCTTAGACCTATGTCAAATCTATAGTGTATGTTATTCCAATGCGCAGAGCCTATCAGGGATATAGGAACTACACTACAATGCCATGAATTATGTAATATGTGACGTCATCAGCAGTGCATTGCGGGGGCGCAAGTTATAGTTAGCTGAACTAATTATAACAGAAAAATGTCTATGGTTTTGTACGAGTGAAATGTCCAACTAACTATAACGCCCCTGAAACCTATGGTTTTTTTCAGTGAATTTTTAAGGTTTCTTAAATGCTAATTTCTAACTATAACGTGGCTGAAATCTATGGTTTTTTCAGTGAATTTCAATGGTTTTTTAACTGCTAATTTCTAACTATAACGTGCCTGAAACCTATGGTTTTTTCAGTGAATTTCAAGGGTTTTTTAAATGTTAATTTCTAACTATGCCTACAAAGGTAGGACATGTGAAGAAAGAGGAAGAAAAGCGCAGAAAGTAGCAAGACAAAGGCAGAAAGAGGCAACAGAAGTCCAGAAAGATGAAGAAAAGTGCAGGAAGAAGCAAGAGATGTGCAGAAAGAACCAACAGAGGAGCAGAAAGTCCTCCTGTGCCCCCAACTTTTTACTGACGGGTACTAGTGTTAACTGACTCTGAATAACCAGGACCAGAGCCAGCGCTATGCTAAAAGACACTTAGAATACAGTGAAAACACCTACATACAATAGTGAATACTATGTATTGGGGTACCCCTGTAATTAGCATGACCTCCTCTGTATTTGCCATGAGTTAGTGCCTGGGTCATTGCATGAGTACATGAGTAGTGACTGGATAAATAGAGTACTGCAAGGACAGAGCATGGTGAATTTATAAGTGCCTGAGTTTTGTCGGAGTGATTGGATAAGTACATGTTCCGTGCTGGGGGATTGGAGGTGTGCATGGCTAGTGACAGAGCGATGGCTGCACTGCATGGGTACTGCTCAGGGTATTGTAGCAGTGCATGAGTTAGTGCATGGGTCATTGCATGAGTGCATGGGTAGTGACTGGATGATTAGAGTGCTGCAAGGAGAGTGCATGGTGAATTTATAAGTGCTTGGGTTTTAGCAGAGTGATTGCATAAGTACACACATGTCACATCAGGTCCCGCCCCCTCCCTTCACCACTGTGCAAACACACCCGCTGGTGGGTTTTACGTTGGGGGATTAATTCCCCTTGAATCCTGAGGGTCACTGGGGGCCAACTAGCCCACCAGGTACCTCTAGTAAGAATCACAGAGGCCATGCCCCTTTTTACACCTCTCTGCAACGCATCTCTGTGGCGCTTACTGGACGTACCTGGTGGGCTAGTTGGCCCCCAGGGACCCTCAAGATTCAAGGGGACTTAATTTCCCTACTAAAAAACGCGCCACAGGGCGTGTTTGCACACTTGTCACATCAGGCCATGCCCTCTCCCTGCACCACTGTGCAAACGCACCCCCTCGTGCATGTAAATTGGGGCATTAAGTCCCCTTCAGTCCTGAGGGTCCCTGGGGGCCAACTAGCCCACCAGCTACCGCCAGTAAGTGCCACAGAGCTGCGTTGCAGAGTGGTGTAAAAAGGGGGCGTGGCCTTGGACCACCTCTCTGCAATGCAGCTCCTGGCGCTTACTGGAGTTACCTGGTGGGCTAGTTGGCCCCCAGGGACCCTCACGATTCAAGGGGACTTAAACCCTCATCTTAAAACATGCCACAGGGCACGGTTGCACACTTGTCACATCAGGCCACGCCCTCTCCCTACACCACTGTTCAAACGCGCCCCCTGGAGTGTTGTGAATTGGGGGATTAAATCCCCTTGAGTCCTGAGGGTCCCTGGGGGCCAACTAGCCCACCAGCTACCTCCAGTAAGCGCCACAGAGCTGCATTGCAGAGAGGTGTTCAGAGACCACGCCCCTTTTTACACACCCCTTTGTGATAGCAAACAGCAGTGTCCTGGGGTGGGCAACCCAGGACACTGCAGGAGCCGGCCCTAGGGAGGTGGCGGCCCCAGGGCCATAAAGGCCTCCCACCTAATGCACAGCCCCAGGGAGGTGGTGGTCCCCAGGGCTCGGGGGTCCATAACAGACCACCGCATTTGCATATTAGTGCCCTGGGGAGGTGGCGGTCCCCGGGGCATGTGGGGGGGCTCGAGCCCCCCATACAGGTTTAGATATTTATTTTTTTAAAGCCCCAGGGGTTGGCAGTCCCCGGGGCAGCGGGGGGCCATGTGCCCCCCGGTAATAATCAATAAAAGCCTCGGGGGTGGCGGTCCCCAGGGCTTGGGGAATAAAGAAAACCCCGGGGGTGGCGGTCCCCGGGGCTGCGGGGACCCCCACAGGCCCCCGCATATATTTATTGCACATGCCCCTAGGGCCTGACCCTACCGGGGGCTTCAATTAAATGCGCTTCATTTTTAAAAAGATTTCTGAGGGATTCGCCACCCCAACGCGAATTTCGCCGAATTTGGTGTTTTTTTTTTAATGCTTTTTTGGCCCTGGGGGTCCTTGTGGGACCCCTTGAGCAGGCCTAGAGGGTCAGGGTGTTTCTACCCTGCCCCCTTTTCCTGTTTTTCGTGTTTGTTTTTCTCTTTTCTTGTGACTTGGTTCTACAGAGTCACAAGATGGCTCCCAACACTTCCTGGTTTGACAGCCAATTAGAATAAAGGTCGAGGTCGGGAGGGTGTGCGGATCCACCGTGCCTCTAGATATCGATATTTTTATTTTTTTAATTTCTCAGCAAATACTGAACGAATTTACACCATTTTTAAAAAGGTCGCTTTCTGAACCAAGCACAACCTTTTTGGCAAATTTGGTGTAATTCAGTTCAGCAGTTCAGGCTGTAGCCTTGCCCAAAGTTTCCTATGGGAAATTGATTTTTTTTACTCTTATTTTTTGAATTTCTCAGCAACTACTGAACGGATTTACACCATTAAAAAAAAGGTTACTTTCTGAACCAAGCCCTACCTTTGTGCCAAATTTGGAGAAATTCCGTTCAGCAGTTCGGGCTGTAGCCCATCTCAAAATTTCCTATGGAAATTAACACGGGGAAAACGTGTATTGGGACCCCCCTTTTTCCTCAGCCCCTGCTTAACGAATCACCCCAAGACTTTCAGGATAGGAGCTGACCTGGATAGACTTTATTTTGGGAGAATTTCGCGAAGATTCGTCAAACGACGCCAAAGTTATTAACAAATCAAAAAATGCTTTTCCTATGGAAACCAGGTTCTAACTATAACTACCTACTGGCGACCGCCAGTAGGTAATATACACATATATATATAATCCGTGGGAGTTGCATGGGAACACCCACGCAATGGCCATGGAATGCCTTCCCAGGGCAGTGTAAAGCGATGTAGTGATTTGCGTTGCTTTACTCCAGAGACATAAATTGCATTTTGGACTTTCGACGTTGCGTGGTGTAAGAGTGACGCAACTCCTCTCGTAAATATGGCCCCTGTTGTTAGCCATATTTGTGTCCCTGTGAGACCCAATAATTGCTTCTGTGCTTCTAATCCTTATTCTCGGGGAGAAAGAGCATCCACTGCCATTGCTAATGACTTGGTATTTTCATTAGCAACAGAGTCCACTGCCGTTCATATCTCAAACTGCTCCGCTTGCCTTTAATGCTATTGTGGTACAAATCATTAATTTGAAAAGAAATGTTCTTTTCGATTCCTCTAATATAATTTGCCTTTCACTGCCATTTGCTTCAAAAGTTAAAAACGTAGGCGTTCTGTTTTCGACTGGCTTGCCTTTTTTCAGGCACTTTTACTGCATCGTTCAGTAAATGTATTATTTTTAAATCAATACTGCCAGGACGCCAGGGTTACTCGCTGCCTGAACAGCAAGAGCTCTCATGCAGAGCTCTCGTTATTCACCAACTCAATTACTGTAATAGAATTTTGGCAACACTCCCTGCTTCTGCAATTTTAAACATTCAAGTCAAAATTTCTTGCCTGCTTAATACCCTTCGGGCCTCGCCTGTACAGAGTTTCCTCTCTTTTGCCCTCACTTCTTTCCATCAGAATCATGTCGAAATCTGCCTTTTTCCTTCATCCGTCCGTCTTTTTTACAATTAATTCACTAGATTCTGCGTTTCCCACTTCCTTTCCAATACGATCGCTGTAATGCCAAACTTGCTGAGCCAAGTCATTATCACACCGCTAAACAATTTCTGCAAATAAGTTCAGTAGATCAACTTTCACCATGTGCTGAAACTTCAAGATGTTCATTTTGCATAGTATTCACATGGATATGTTTTTTTCATGGTCACGTTTGAATGTCAGTGAGTGCGTATTTGTTCTGACAAAGATGTGGCCCCATTTTTTCCCAATTGAAGGTACCAGGATATAGAATAAAGGAATGATTGTATTACTACACAATGCTATTTCTTTTTAGAATTAATGACATTTGTTCTAAGTCCTAGCTTGAAGTGGCGTTTTTCGTCTATAGAACCCTAAAGATGCGTTTTTTTAGTTGAAAAAACTCCAAATTGTATTGCCATGTATAATCCTCCTTTCCATGGATATGTGCTAAGTCAGAATCAAGCCTTCTTCAATTCTGTGTTTCAAACATGTTATGGACAATTGAAGTTTGATTTGACATGGTGGCACTCTGGAACAAAAGGATAAAATAATCTAACAAACATTGAACCCAGTGAGAAAAAAGCAAAATTGATGAGTCTTTAAGGCCTTTCAAAATCCAAGTTATCAGTGGTTTTTTTTAAGGTAACAAAGCTGTGGGGCAGACAAATGAAGACAGTGGTCTCCCAGCTGAAATAGTTTTACGAGAGGAACCAAAAATAGCAGGTATGAGTTTTAATGCAGATATCTCACAACTGAAACATTCAAAAGCAGAGATTTCTAAAATTCTTAAGAAGATCTTGTGCATAACGAAGAGTATTTTGAAAATGATGCTCTTTTAGACCAGAGGTCAGTGGAGGGGAGATCTGGCTCAGGTAACAGGGTCACATTTGCACTAACTACTTGCTTTCCATACAGCAACGTTCTGAATACTATGCAGCTTTGCTAAAGAAGTCAGGCAGAAAAAGACAGAATGTTACATAGTCAATTCTCCACAAAAGACATGCTGAGACTACCCGATCATGAAAGTGAGGTAGCAGGACAGGAAGGATTTTCCCAAATGTTTCAGTGAGTAGTACCATGCTGAAGAAACTGGGAAGGGGGCTTCTCCCCTAGTCACAAGCCAGAGGGCATTTTGCCAACATTCAGCATGGTTACCTACTATCAAGTTCTCCATTTTGCTGCCATTAAGTTCTAGAACATTTTTAAGCAATCATTTGGTTAAATTAGTTGTAGATTTACGTGCTTGATGGTCCAGATGCGCAATTAGGTAAGTGTCATTTAGGGTTATAGCCTGGGGGCAGCAGGGCCTCACAACCATTTTTGATGCTTGATACTCCTTAATGATATGGGCAGCGTCAGGTCAGACTGAGCTTTTTAAAGACCTTCTTGGTCACTTTCAGACTTGTTTCACCTTCAGAGGAATACAACATGCAAGTTAAAGTGGGTTCACCAATATGAAATAATTATATACTGCTTACCTTTCCTTTTACTATGATGAAAGAATCAGTTTCATGGGATCACACTGCAAAATTGTGATGTGATCATTTCTCATATATTAAGTAACACAATACACAATTATATGAATTGCAGTGTGGGCCACAGTACAGACTGACCGGCCCTAACACAGTGAAAATATAAGAAGTTCACACTGGTGTTTGAGTTGAAATTAAAAGGCAGTAATGGATAAAGTGTAGGTTGCAATTCAGAATTCTTTGCAGGAACTGGCTTTAAATATGCAATGCAGGGCAGCATTAAATACAATCCAGCTGAGGAACAGGATAAGGGGAAACATAAAATGAGGCTGGTTTTTGAAGCAAATTGTGAGAATTCATGAAATGCAGGTTGGACTCTGGAAAACAATTGCACTGATGTTCTAAATAATATATTGATTTTGATGTTTAGTTTTATATAATGTGGCAAAATCCCAGAAAGAGTAGTATAGTGCTAAAGTAAGAGTCAAACTATTAAAAGCAGTTATAGGGTGTGAAATACATGAATTTCAAAAAAAGCATTGCATTGTAGTGATAGTTACATAGGCGCTATATACCCCTCCGTGAAGCCTGCAGCACTTTTTGGGTTGCCTTGTTACATTATTTATATACTGCCTCATACCACTGATGAGGTCATGAAGCGCTTCAATTGGGGTTGGGTTCCTGTGCGCCATTTTGTGCCCATAGTTGAACAGTTGGTGTTTGTGTTTTGGCCTTTCTGAGGCACTTTGGGTGAGGTTCATGACAATTGAGGATGTAGTGGATACATGGTACAGTGGGCACAGCTGTGCATAAGCACAGGCATTGCACAACGTAAAAACGTTTAACTAATTAGGGATTCTTTTTAGTACATTTCTTAGCTGGGCATCACTTTTAACATACTAAAGGCAGATTGCAGAAATGTTAAGCCTATATTAAAACAAATGTACCTCAGTTGGGCTATATGGCACCGGGTTATGGGGCTATTGTAAAGCTGGGATCCTCCAAAGAGCTGAAATTTGTTTTATCTGCAGGTTATTGATGGTTGCCGAGGGCACTGATACACTTATATGCCATGAGGAACTAGGACTGCCATACCTGGAGGATCTGATGAGGCTCGCACCACTGTTATTGTGGATTAAAGTATGGGGAACTCCAGAAGCTGGCCTTTTATCATTGATTGTGCGTTTGTCACTTGACACTGCAGTACAGATACCCTGGCTTTCATACTTTAGGGAATCTCTTAAGACTATAGGCCTTCAATAATTATATAATAATCCTTTTATAATTGGGGCAGAATATAAAGGACGGGTTAAGTAATGCGCCTTGGACCATAGCATGAACTTCCGTTTAGAGAAGGCCCAGGCCAAGGAATTAATAGTCAAATATTCATTAGTGTCAAGAACGAGGAGTACGGA
Organism: Triturus cristatus; assembly: GCF_964204655.1. Classification (NCBI taxonomy): domain Eukaryota; kingdom Metazoa; phylum Chordata; class Amphibia; order Caudata; family Salamandridae; genus Triturus; species Triturus cristatus. Next base: position 683,330,069 of record NC_140587.1, read on the forward strand.
GCAATATTTAGGATTGATTAAGAATCCCAGTCAGCACCATTATATTTTACCTCTTTTTCTTAGGCTCTGCATTTTCCGTTATAAATTTTCTTTCCCTTGTCAGGGGCCTGGCAATAGGATTTACCCCTAAGCTGTTGTGATAATGTTTCTATGCAGAGCACTAGTCACTTTATTTTGTTTCGTACCTTGTACTCAAGTCTTAGGCTCTCTTTTTTGGTCCCCATTCTGTGAAAGACAAATTTGAGACATTATAAAGATGGGCTTGTTTTCCTACAGTGCATAGGATCACAAGACATCTGCTATACGATGTGTAATGTTATGAGTGGCTTTTAATATTAGGAAGCAATATGCTTTTTAAATAATTTGTTGCATATATGCACATTAAATTGCATTGGTAGAATTGGGTCCTCCTATTGTTGTCCAAATCTTAATGGTGTGCAGTACTTTTTTGGGTGATTCCTTCCCAGTTATTGGATTCCAAAAGTCTCCATTTTGACTTTTGTGAGGCAGCGATCAAGGACAAGGCATGCTGATCAAAGCCTCTTTGTGAGCCCAATTTGGATGATACCTTGACTCCAGGAGCCCCTCCTGCAGACATCCCACCTCACTTTTTTAGGAACGCCTACGCTAGTGCTCTGCTCTGATACGACTGAGTCTACAGTAAAGATCTACAACTTACAGCTATCCCCTCAATTACCATCATTACAGCTTGGGGCACTTTGGCCCTATCCTACAGGCCCTATCCTACAGCTTTGCACTGTCCCCATTCCTGATTAGGACTTCCAGTAATCATAGAGGTTGGAACACAATAGACATACATTTAAACTCTCTGACCCTCCCTTGTTTATACATCCCTGAGACTAGATTGATTTGTTCCTTCTCTGTACACACTTCTTCACATTTGTTCGCACTGTGTGATCCTTCTTCAAAGTCCCTAAATGTTGTACAACATACATATTAACAAATATATTTATAACAATTTCTTTTTGTATGGTTGGACATTATGTTCTGGTGATTTGTTTTTTGACTTGGGTGAAATCATCCATGAAATGTTGAAATGTATTAAATCTATTACTTTTGGTTCCTGATCGACGTATCAGGCAACCCTTGTGTTACATTACGGCAGTTATAAATGTGTGGCATTTCTTCTGAGTTGTGAGGGTACTGTCCATTACACATACTAACAGTTAGGTAAAAAACTACTGACACTGGTAGTACACCAAAATATTGATTACTGAATATCATGGGGCCAAAATTTCATTGCAGAAATATTGAGGAGCTTAATATTGAAAAGGCAAGTGCATATAGGTAAGCATAAATTAACTTTTTATTGCTCCATAAAATGTTGGTATCACAATATTTTTGTCTTTGCTCTTCGGTCATGTTGCACTGATACTGTCCATTTAAATGTTTGGTTGCGCTTCAGAAAAATGATTTTGTCCTTGAAAATGGCTACCCCATGGAGTAGTGCTACCTTTACTGAGCAGTCTCATTGAGAAACATTAGTACATAGTACTATTATTGAAGAGTATGCAGACCTCTTTAGAAATGCAAGTGCCAACATCATGCTCACATGTTGGGTTTCTAAGGTAAACTGAATTCAGTAATTTGATACCAAAAAGATCACCACCATAAATGCACAGGCACGTTCCTAATAAATGTTTTTCCAAAGTGAATATTTTTAATTTTCAGCACTAGTGGAAGGTCTTGGCTTTCTGCATTGAAAGTATAGGCTCATCATGTGCATGGTTTTTCAAAAAAGGGTAGGTAGTGGCCTAATGGGCACCACTATTACAGAAGCCATTTATTGGGACTGCTGCACTCACGGGAGAGGAGAAATTCTTCATATAATGGGTGGCCGTGCCTTCTTTGCCATTTGAATGCCACTGCAGAGTACACAACCGAACAAAGGGTAAGCGCCATAGACTAAGTGATTGAGACAGCGCACTAGCCCCCAAAGCAGTTCAACCATATTGTTCAACCTGAGCCTATATGATGGAATCTCTGGATCGAGGTAGTGCTTGATAAGCTGCTGTCCTGTAAAGGAAAATATAGATAAAGTAATTTCACAAATCTGGCCAAAGGCCTTTTGTAAGCTCTTCCTCCCTGAGGAGAAAGTGCCGCAGGTCCTGCAATATTCCTGCGAGACACAGTGAGGCCTTTTGTAAGGCCCTGAGGAACTTCTACAGACCCAGCGTGGCCGTCCCACATGACTTTGCAAGCATTAAAAAGCAAAGCATACACAGTCTTGCAACACTTTGGAGTGCCAGTTGTGTGGCAGTACAGCGGGAAAAAACCCAATTGGAGATGTGGGGTGTATGTTCATTGGGGATTGCGCAACCATGAGATATTGACCTGCAATGGTGTGTTGCCTGTCCAAGGAGATTTGGACACAGGGCCCAGATTAAAGCTAGACCCTTTAGCAACCCACATGCACAGTCAAAGTCCATGAGCAGTGGGGAGTTGGCTGCCTTGCAGTTGTTGATTGTAGGTCCTGGTCGCAGGCCAAGAACTGCGGGCAACATCCCTCTGCGAACTGCCAATTACCAGCCACAGCTCAAGGTCGGTTGCTTTCAAGGAGATGGGCACAGATCCTGGTCGCAGGCCAGGACCTGTGGGCAACACCCCTTTGCACCCTCTAGGTGCAGTGCTTGGTCATCCCATGCACTGCCAAAGGCTGTGTATGGCAGGGGCTTTGGCTGCTCGTTGGGTGGTTGGGCACAAGTCCTGGCCCTGTGGCGAGCTCCCCACTGCACACAGCTGGTTATTTGCTTGTGAGGCCATAAGCAGGTTGCACACAGGGCCTTGCAACAGGCCATCTACGCCGGGAAGTTCGATGCCTGGGTGATGTCTTACTTCATGTTAAAAAAACAGCATATATTCACCGAAAAAAAGGGTAAAGTGACATTATAGTGAGGTAACGTAAAAAGACATTACGTTAATAATACTTTAGAAATTCACTGAGAAAATTAAGATCAAGGTGAGGATCTACTTAGGCCATGTAATAATATAAAAATTAATAGTATATATATATAAAAATGATTTTAACTATGCTGAATGCAGGATGGATTTGTATAGATTTGTGTGCAAAATGAAATTAATCAAACTACTAAAGAACCTCAAAGAAAGACCATCACCACCCCAATTGTAAGTGACCCCAGATACACAGAATATTTTATTGGTGCAGGATATACCAACATTGGAAGAACTGTGGTCCTTACAAAATGAAGGTGAAATGAATGACGATGTGCCCTTAACAAAAGAAAATCAAATAGAGGCTGAAGATTCTAATCCTCGTATCTTTCAACCACAAAACAGTGATGGAACACCCTTTGCGTCCACGGTCAAGATACATCCCACAAACTATAAGAGATAACTTGGATGTTTTTGCAGAAAATGTAGCCACAGACTTGAAACATTTGTATTACAAAAAAAAGCAATCAAAAGAAGAAATTATATCCAAAAGGAATGCAAATAGAGAAAGTCATAACCAAACTAAAAAAAGAAGACAGCCCGTTGGTGAAACCCTCAGACAAGGGAGGGAATGTTGTACTTTGGGGCCGTGATCTGTATTGTAAAGAAGCATTGAAACAACTAAACAACCGACAGTGCTACAAAAAGGTGACCAAAATTGAGTATGAGACGGCTAAAGAAAATTGGAAGGAACAAGATCTATTGATTATTTCCTGAATCCAATCACAAAAATGTTAACCTCACATATTAAGGACTCAACAGACTTTCTCAAAAATTGAGTATGAAACGGCTAAAGAAAATATTTATGAAGCATTGGAAAATTGGAAGGAACAAGATCTGTTAAGTTGGGACGAATTTAGGTTTATTAAGCAAGATAATCCCATCATTCCAGTGTTTTATATGCTGCCAAAGGTACACAAAGACACTAGAAATCCACCAGGGAGACCGATCACCTCTTCCTGTGGCAGAATATTTGAGAAAACGTCACGATATATTGATTCTTTCCTGAATCCAATCACAAAAATGTTAACCTCACATATTAAGGACTCAACAGACTTTCTCAAAGGAATTTATAGTGTAACATGGGACAGTGATACGTTACTAGTAACGCTAGATATCACAACGTTGTATACTAGCATAAGACATGCAGACGGAATGAGGGCCACAGAGTACTTCCTAAAAAACGGCCATTAAGGTTTTTGTACCAAAATAAAATGATCATGGAAATGATAGAAAGGGGCCTAACCATGAATATCTTTATGTTCTGAACAGATTTGTACCAACAGGAGCAGGGCACGGCCATGGGCAACTGCTTCACCCCCAGTTTATGCTAATTTACATCTAGGCTGGTGGGAGGAGCAGGTGCTCCATGGCCCTGAGCTGGAACACTGGATGTCAAATATACTGTTGTGGGTCAGGTTCATTGATGACGTCTTTGTGCTGTGGCAGGGCACACGGGGCATCGAGACGTTCATCAATGACCTAAACAAAAATGACCTGAAACTTAAATTTGTAGGCCAGTACAGTAAAACATGTATTAACTTCCTGGATGTACGGGTTACTGCCAACATAGATAAGCTTGAAACTACCATTTTCGCAAGCCAACAGCTTGTAATACAATATTACAAGCGAAGAGTGCCCACCTAGCCCCACCTATCCTCAGTATACCTTTCAGAGAGTTTTATAGGGCACGAAGAACATGCAGCAATTTGGAAGAATACGGTAGAAGAGAGAAAGAAATGATTGACCGTTTTCTTCAGAAAGGGTATCCTAAAACGGTGATTCAAAGTGCCTCTGAGAAAGCAAGGAAACTAGATAGAGATAGGATACTTTTTAACCCATCAGGCACACAAAAGAGGAAAGAAAAGCAAAAAACTGGTGTGCAATCACATAGATTCATAACAACATATAATGCCAGTCATAATGCCGTACGAACAATTTTGAAGAAGTATTGTATCTGATTATGGGGGACCCAATTTTAGGCCCTGATAGTAAAACGAACCCTGAGATAACCTATAGAAAATCGAAATCCTTTGTATTTTTGCACACATGGGATTTAACCCAGGATTCTAATAATAAGTATACATCAGTTAGAGGAATCAATAGATAGCTCTTACCAGGGGCTGATTTACACAGAGGTACCTAGTCTATAGCTAGATTAACTCTGTGATTCCCACAATGTATACCAAAGCGATTTTTGTACAAGATTTGCTTTCTTTTGCACTAAGTATAGATGGAATTAGATTGGTGACTATTTGGCACTACAGTCATTTTGAATGTCGCATGTTTACATTAGCATGTTTTGCACAAAATAGGAAGGTTACTTTTTCCTATATGTCAGTTTTTTGCACTTTTGTTTATACTTAGGAATTTAACCCTAGCAGTACTCTAATTTCAGCAACTGTAGTATGAACTTGTGATAGGCTCTGAATACTGAATAATTTTATATTGCTTTAAAAGTAGCCATGACTATGTTAAATGTAAAACAGCGTTACTTTGCACAATTGCACAATTGCGCATTTGCACATCAATGCTGGTTTTTGCACATTATGAAGTTTTCTGCTGGAATGTTGATCATAATATTGCGAATATTTTTCCATTGTAAAGAATATTTTTTTCCTTGCTTACAACGTCGAGCCATAGTATGTCTACCATTTCATTTGAAACTAAGTCACATGGTCTGATTTCAAACCTGCACTATCACTTTAAAAGATGTGGTCTGACATTTTCACATTGTCATGTGAACAAGGCTCGGACGAGCCGAAAAGTTATGGCGACATACTGCACAAAATAAATTAAGCTGCACTTATCTTCTGGTCCGTGTCCGTATGTGCTGTGCTGCTGCTGCTGCTCGACTGCGGAGATCGTGATTATATATATATATATATATATATATATATATATATATATATATATATCAGAAAACAGTGTGCCCATGCACAGGAGCGCACTCAGGCAGTGCTTGACTGTGGCAAGTTTATTAGGGAAAGCAGCAGCAGTTGAAAGTTAATATCGCGTTATTGAAATGCCTGAATTCACCGACGCGTTTCGGGCGGAACGCCCTTCTTCATGGTGAGGCTTGACAACGTGCAGTTGCGCACAACTTGTAGCAATTTATACCCTGAATGGGTCGATCAGGGGATTATGCCCCTGTGTGTTCTGGGAATTGTAGTGCGCAGAATCAAACGCCCACAATCTTTAAGCTGCATATTAAAAGGCATCTTGCCCTGGATGAGCCTTTCCATTTGCTGCCGAAAATCATCATCCCAGCGCTGTCCCATAGAATTCGGCAAATACCGAGTCCCGCAGCCCCCTTACGATCCTTGGGGTGGTGCAGCTCCCCGCGGCTGGGCGGCCGAGCATAACATCAGAAAACAGTGTGCCCATGCACAGGAGCGCACTCAGGCAGTGCTTGACTGTGGCAAGTCTATTAGGGAAAGCAGCAGCAGTTGAAAGTTAATATCGCCTTATTGAAATGCCTGAATTCACTGACGCGTTTCGGGCGGAACGCCCTTCTTCATGGGGAGGCTTGACAACGTGCAGTTGCGCACAACTTGTAGCAATTTATACCCTGAATGGGTCGATCAGGTGATTATGCCCCTGTGTGTTCTGGGAATTGTAGTGCGCAGAATCAAACAGCCACAATCTATTAGCTGCATATTAAAAGGCATCTTGCCCTGGATGAGCCTTTCCTTTTGCTGCCGAAAATCATCATCCCAGCGCTGTCCCATAGAATTCAGCAAATACCGAGTCCCGCAGCCCCCTTACGATCCTTGGGGTGGTGCAGCTCCCCGCGGCTGGCCGGCCGCGCATAACATCAGAAAACAGTGTGCCCATGCACAGGAGCGCACTCAGGCAGTGCTTGACTGTGGCAAGTCTATTAGGGAAAGCAGCAGCAGTTGAAAGTTAATATCGCCTTATTGAAATGCCTGAATTCACCGACGCGTTTCGGGCGGAACGCCCTTCTTCATGGTGAGGCTTGACAACGTGCCATTGCGCACAACTTGTAGCAATTTATACCCTGAATGGGTCGATCAGGTGATTATGCCCCTGTGTGTTCTGGGAATTGTAGTGCGCAGAATCAAATGGCCACAATCTTTAAACTGCATATTAAAAGGCATCTTGCCCTGGATGAGCCTTTCCTAAAAGTTATGTTCCCTGCTCTGAAGTTGCTGTTAGATGTTTTAAATCTGTCAAAGCTACAATTATGTTTCCTCTCTTTGTAAATTCCTTGTTATCATTACAGTCTCCTTACATCATGTTGCATGGCAGGTCTTGACAGCTGATTTATTCAGTGTTATTAGTATGTTGAATCATGATGGCACATTTCACAATATTTCTGGGAATATAGGGCTGGTTCTTGTGAATCAGCCCATAAAAGTGCACAGAGTTTTCATCATTGCCACCTGAACTGCCATTTTGAGCAAAACACTGTTCTTTAACCCCTTCAGCGCTGGGCGAATTCCGCCGCGGTGCTGAAGGGTTCGTGCGCGGGCGGGCCCATGACGGAACGGTTCCGTCATGAGCACAGCTCAACCGTGGCTCATGACGGAACCGTTCCGTCATGAGCATGGAAGGGGTTAAAGTGCTTGTGGTGCTGTAGATATTCTTAAAACATTTAGGGGTAGAATTACTAATATTTCATGCAACGCAGCAAGGCAACTTGCTTCGTTGCATGAAAGGGAGAAAGCAGGAATACGCCATATCTTCTAAGATACGTAACACCTGCAGCATTGTTTTGTGCATGAAGGGACACCTTCCTGCACAAAACCAATCCTGAGAGGCATTTTCCTCTTTCCATGTGTGCTGCACTCCCGGCACACATGGAAAGAGCAAGTAACGAGGAGAAATAAAGAGATTTCTCCTCATTAACCCTTTGTCGGGTAGGTGCAGCATTTTGGCAAAACCCCAGATTTACAAGTCTTTGTAAATCTGGGTTTGCCTCAAAATACATGGGTGGATGCTCATTGCCCATGCTCCACCTATGAATCGCCTACCTGACGCAAAATAACGCATGGAAGTAATGTGTGCTGCATTGTATTACTTTGTGTATATTAAACCACCAAAGCCATGCAAATCAACGTGGCGTGGCTTAGGAAAAGCAAAAATGGGTTTTGCATTGGGAAAGCAAAACAAACGTGATGCAACCCATGACACAAAATCTTAGTAAATCTGGACCTAATATATAATGCATCCTTAACTAGTGCTTTATCCATCAGACCTAGTCTACCGATTGTTAGGCTTTTCTCTGTCATTGCACTTAACTCCACACTACTTCTTTTTACTTAATCTGATGTCTCAGCATCAAAAACTGAGAAACTGAGGGCGCAAAGCTCTAAATTCATCCCATCTCATAAAGACATACATATTTAACACATGATATCCAGATGGAAAGGTTGACACAGATTTTACAGCTGTTACTGGGGTTCTCCTCTGGATCATTTACTACATCACCTGTTGTCGGGTCTTCAAACGTTTTCTGTCAAACTCTCTTTTCGCGATTCAGAATTTCTTTTTCTATTTTCACTTCAAGTGATCCGCTGGATCCCTTTTTACGTTCCAGTTTTATACCTGCTTGTTCTTGCCAACGTATTAAATTGTGAACTAATTTAGAATGCGTACTATGCAGCAGAGAAGGGGTTTTGTGCTGGAACGGTACCCTTTATTGCAAAAACACTCTTGTGCTGCTTTCCATTACTGAGGCTTTACTGAGGCGAATCAGCTCAAATACCCATACGTTTACATACAAGTCCCAGTCTACTAAATAGGGCTTTGCATCAAAACTAATGTCTCCTTAGAGCAGGTGCTAAAATGGGGACATGTTTACTTTGCAAAAATATGTATGCACACATCTTATGTGTGGAAATCATTCATGTTTATATAGGCATAGGAATTTTATGGAAAAAGTATGCTTCCCATACAAATCCCATGTTAGACAGTACACACTCATCTCTGCACTATGGCATGAGCCTCAGCATCTGGAAAGGCTGTCTCTATGTGAGCCAGTAGAGGGAATTACACCATCAGCAGAATAATATTCATAGATATGTCTCTGTACTGTGTTTACCCTCTTGGACACCTCAGAACAGCAAACTTGGTTGCAGTGCTGATTGCATGAAAAGGTAGTAAATCTGACAAGGTGTGTTAATTCACCACTTTATGCCGTAACTCCGATTAATCATTAATTTTCAATTATCTAAGTTAATATGCTAATTGTTTACTGGTTACAATGGATTCTTTAATAATGGGCTAAAAACCTTGCATCACCTATTGTCCTTTTTTCATGTGAGTAGCAGAGAGACTTGCCAGAAGAAAGTCTTATTACGCTTGGACTCTGAAAAACGTTATCTCAATGCCCTAAGCAAGAAAAGCCTATTTTGTGAATAAACTAACTTCACTAACTCCATAGAACTCAAAGTGATTTTAGTCTATCTAGTTTTATTGTATTGTTAGAACTGGACCTTTTTGCCAGGTCTCTTCCATGTATTTGCCTTCTGTTGCTGATCCCATTTTTGTTGGCATTAGGACTCTGTGCATTTTGTCCCTACTAACCAATGGTTAAGTGTTAGTGTTTTCCCTCTAAAAACATGGTACAATTAGGATTTGCCTGATTCTTTCATTTACTTATAAGTACCTAGTAAATCCTACTACATGTACCTCGGGCCTGAAATTAAATGCTACTAGTGGGCCGGCAGCACTCATAGTACCACTCACTAAAATAGCATTTTAAAACATGCCTCGGGCATGCCACTCCAGCCTGTAGTGCACTTTTTAACTGCCATTTCCACCTGGCAAAATAAACCTTTTGCCAGGCCTAAATATTCCTTTTTAATACATATGTCACCCATAAAGTAGGCCCAAAATGCTCATTGGGCAGGGTGGATTGCGCTGAAACCCACATGTCCTACTTTTTAAGTTTTACATGTCCAGGCAGTGAAAAACTCCAAAAGTCATTATTCACTATTTAAAGGCCTATCTCTCCTATTGACAAACACTGGGTTACCTTATTACATTTAATACATGTTAAGTTTTTATTGGGAGCTAATAGAGATAATTGTAATCTAAAATCCTCTATAATGATGAAGTCAGATATTAAGTCACAATTCTGAAAATGCCACATTAAGGAAGTTGGCATTTTCTTGTCCTAACCTTTTGTGACGTCTACCAGTGTCCTAGGTCACATGACTGTGAATAGCTCTGCTGTTGGGGTTTGTGTATACCTTTCAGGCACTGACACAGAGGGGATTAGGTGTCAACAGAATGGGACAGCCTACCCGGATGATTGAGACAGAATTGTATCAGCCCCACTTACATTTCGAAGGGCTTTGCCTCCAGCAAACACAAAGGAACCTGACAGTGGTCTTTGTCACCCCAGACTTCTTAGAGCTGAGACAGGGGAACCCGATATGGTGGTATGGTGGTATTATAGGGAATCCCCCCACTTCAAAGGATGCCACCAGGGATAAATATTGGCCCTCCAGAGCCACTCTTCATACAATCCTGGACCTGTGACCATTAAAAGAGAAGCACCTTCCAGCTCCTGAAAGGACTGCCCTGCTGCTACATGAGGACTTCCCTACTGCTTGAGGACTGCTTTGACCCTCGGTCTGTTCTGCTGCTTGAGGACTGCTTTGCTCTTTGAGATGAAAGACTGGACCTGCTCTCATCACCCAAGGCGAACTTGAGTATTTTCAAGTGTCAGTTGGCTGCCCTTCTGTCTGAACTACAGGGAAAAAACAAGCCCCAAAAGCCTCCATGCAACTGCCCAGCTGACCTGCTGCACTGAGCCTGCCTGGACCTGCAACTGGGCCTGCCTGAGCCATGCTCACGTCCGCTAGAGGGAGTTTTTGATCCCCCAACAAGTGTCTCCCTAGGTCCTAGACCTTTGGTTCACATCCTCTTGTGAAGGAAGGCGAAATCCTGAAATTTTGGGCTCTTCACTGCTGCCAATGTGCATGTTTGTGCTGAGACTCTGCCACCTATGGCAATTATCAATGTGAAATTTCTCTGAACTCGACTCTTCGTGCTACAGTGACTGCCAGTGATGACTGGCAACACAAGATCTGCACTTGTTGCTACAGCAGCAACAGCCCGAAGTTACCGCCAACGTGAAGCTCCAACAAAGATCGTCTGTGACTCCTGACTGGCATGTTTCACTACAGAGATGACAGCTGCCAGTGCCCAGTCTGCTCTCCCCACATTACAGCACAGACCAACTATGACCCTCTCCTTGCTCCTCAAGGCCTCCTCCACCATGAAGAGAATTCTTTGTGCTGGCCTTTGAGAGTATAATGTTTTCTGCAGGACTAACCTGCTCCCTGTATCTGGCCTGCAATCCATCACAGTAAGCCATAGCTTGTAACTTCCCCCCCAGTACAGAACAACTAGATGAACACATGTGGCACTTTGTGCTTTTAGGCACTCTATCTACCTAAAATTTTGAAACTGCATTATCTCCAGTTCAACTGATTTGATTTTTGTCATTCTGGTATCATGTTGTTTATTAAAATGTACTCTTTTTTCTCGATTAGTTTGAGATTTCTTTCAGATGCAGGTTTCTCTTTTTTACTGTTTGTGTGCTGCATAAATACTTTAACACATTGCCTCTAAGTTAAGTCTGACTGCTTTGTGCCAAGTTCCCAGAGGGTTAAGCAGGGTTAATATAGTGATTGTGTGTGGTTCATACTGACAAGGTTTGTGGTTGTTGCCTGAGTGGAGCTTTCACCTCCTCAACCAATCAACCTACTGAGAAATATCTGTGATTGTAATGCAGGCCAGTGCAGGAATTGTGACAATTAAACTTAAAATAGAACTTCTATTTAAAATATTATGCACTCAGTAAATGTGAGTGCATGATCGACTCTATATATACTTACACCCTCTCCACTATGACAGACCAAGCACAGATCTCCATGATGCTAGTCGTCTCTCAAATTCATATTTGCTTAAATGTAAAGGTCTGCTACAGGGCTAGCAGCTGAAGTAATACCTACTGGCTCTGAACCATTTCCCATGCAAAGTTTACTGGCCTGAGAAACCGGAACAACAATATTTTCTATTATCTGTTGCAATTGTATCCTATCAACCAATTTCTTATCTGGGTAAATCTTTGTGAATATATGTGTGAATGGTTGTAACAGGCAACATTTTAAAAACTTCTAGATTTATTGAGAGGTTTCTATTCTTTTCATAATGCCATTTTTCTAGACAGGCAGTAGCAACACATCTCTGTTTGTTATCTATCATGTTGGTGATTGAGGCTCATTACCCTGGTGTTTTAAGAGGCTTTACATTTTTTAAAGGACACTTCACATGCTAAGTGTGCATAGCTGTCGCACTGAATTCACACTGCTCCAGCAGGAGTTTAGATCCCATCAATCAGATAGTAGTGGTGGGATATTTCTCACGCATCACTGCTACATGTACTGTCCCTTCATTATCTGGAACCTCGTAAACGGTTAGGTGATTTTCTACCCACACAGGATGACAGCAATAGCAACTGAGCAACAAGTAGCATTTATACACCCAAACAGTAAAGTGCAGCAGTAACTGAGTAACAAACTCAGAGCAAACAGTTTTTCTGACTGCATCCAGATTGGGAATTGGTAAGTTTTGATACGTTTACCTACAGGCATCTCTAGTAGTGAAGCTTACAACTAAACACTGTTAACAGTATGCATACAATTACATTACACTGGTATTATTTTCAGTATGAGTCAATCAATTTTCAAGCATAGCTTCACATTTTGTGAAATGTGAGTTTACTCATGTAAACTAAGGTATTTGCACACCTCAGATCAACATACATCCATAAGTATACATTTGAAAATCGGGTCCTTAGTTTCTTCTTTCGTTTTCGCAACTGCCTTTCTTTACACATCCCAAAAAACATAAATCCTTCTGTCAACAAATTTGCATATGAGAATTGTAAACTGTATCAATCTTACACATCAGTGAAGTTAAGTTACTGTTAGTCAGCTTTATGAGATCTTCCTTAATCTTCTCATTGCAGTATTTTACTCTGCTACCAACCTGGTCTGGCACCAACATTTGAATCATATTTCATTTAACCATGTTTCTTTTCAACAGTTTTGTGTACCAGCACAAATCACCTTGAAACCAATAAACATCGAGTTACCAAAATGCCCGGGGAAGCGGAAGTGACCTCACAACTCAATGACATCAGAGGAGTGACATCATAGTACCATTCACCCTCAATCCTAGGAAATGAGGAAATGATGAGACAAGACCTTAATCCTGATGACAGCACAATAACTGACATAATGAACCTTAGTGAATATCTCAAAGTGAAAAAAGTTTGCTAAATCAAGGGGGCTGTACGCAAAAAGAGATTTCGAAAATCAATAGTGGCCAGGACAAACTAATACTAGTTCATGAGGACTATAAGTTGTATATGAACTATGTTGCTGGCCTAATTTACTCCTTTGACTTATGTTCATTGATTTATCTGTACTTGTAAGGGACTAGCACAAATGCAGAACAATAGGTGAAGATGTTGTTCAAAACCATATGTTTTACAGGTAATCACAGTAATGGAATGAGGCAACAATTTAAACAAATATGGGTGTTTTTAATTTGTTTACTTTTATTTTGTATTATCAAGAGTGCACATTTCACTGAATTTATTAATTTATAATTTTGAGTGTAATTTTCCACTGGGATCTGCAGAAGGTAAACAGTTTCTCCGGGTTCATAAAAGCAGTGCTAGTGGTCACAAGGGGAAAGCCAGAGGTCACAGCTGGGACCCCTTGCGACCCCTAAATGAGTCCCTGCTTGAAACAGTTGTGGATCACATATAAAGCATTCTACATTCACCAATCCAACATTCTTACCAGCAAACCTGTGAACTCAAGCAACATTTGTCTAAAGAAACATTTTTATACTATCCATCTTAAAACCACGATTGCAAAAATATAAGACAAAGAACAAAAAATATTTGTAACCATAACAAAACCTTGCGTAGGTGTTAAAACCATTGATGTGCACATGGCCTTTAGCGTAATAGCTGTCTTCAAACAACAATAACATACCTGATTACTCTATATCTCCCTAAACATTGATGCTGCAACTTTGTATTTTTCTTTTTTCTGGTGAATATTACTGGTCAACTATATTGTATTTTTGTTTTTAGCAAGTTACATTACTCCCATGCAATTTCTATTTTCATAACAAATATTACAATTAAATATAATAGTTATGATTATGGCTTGTAATCAATGTAATGAATAAAGTAACCAATACTTACAGGTGGTGCAATAAACTTGTAGAGAGATGATCCTCTGAGAGCCAAAAACTTTGGTGTATACATTCTGTCCTGGAGAGAGTCTTGCTCCCTCTCTTCTACCCAGCCCATGTAGACTATCTGGCAAAGAAATGAAAAGCATTCACCAATCCAAGATATGAAAAGTGAACACAGGCTTTGGGACTTCTAAGGCTACTGCACTGAAAATGATAAATTATGTTTTTGCAAAATTATCTTGAATGTGCATAACATATTTCATATTGCATTGAAAATGATAAATCATTTTTATGCAAAATTATCATGAATCTACATAACATAGTTCATATTGCATTGAAGATGATAAACAATTTTTGCTCAATTATCTTGAATGCACATAACATATTTCATATTGCATTGGAAATGATACATTCTTTGTTTGCAACAGTATACTTAAAGTACATAACATATTTCATATTGCATTGGAAATGATAAATTCTTTTTTTGCAAAATTATCTTTAATGTAAATAACATATTTCATTGCATTCGAAGCCCATTCATTTTAATGTTGTTTACTGTTCTAACAATATTCTCATGCATTTTGATCTTGCAGCATTGCTTATCAATATCTTTATTTATTTACCGCGTTTACCCAGACAAAAAAGAGAAAAATCTGCTCTGTTGGATCATCTGCTAAGTGCTCCATAGTGGGCTTCTCACTCACTTCCACTCTTGGCTCTGCCAGGAACCTCATGCCAAGGACCATAACAACTGTTCATAGCACAGATGTGTCTTAGACAGATGTTTCAAATGCAAGAAGGTTGGCTGATTCCTACAGCTTAATCTTTGTTACATGAAGTCCCACTCTTTCTCTTCCAAATATTAACATAGCGAGGAAGACTCCATGTTCAGGAGACATAGGGAGTTGTTTGCCGCATCAGGAATGAGCTATCACACTGGGTCACACTGCTAGGGTATTGAAAAGTGCCAAATTTAGACCTCTTCAATTTAACTATGTGCATTGCACATATCTAAAGATGAAACAGCTTCATTTCAGAGTCCCTCATTCCTGTCCAACAGGCGGGAGAGAAAAGGCAGCTTTTTCCATGTTGCATCGGCCTGTGCCACAAGGTAAGCATGGTGGAAAGGCATGGTAGACCAGGTGTAGTATTTACCTGGCAGGAGTATCACATGTGGTCGCTAGCAATGCATGGTGACCGCCCTCTACACCAAACATGACTATGTGAAGTGCAAAGTTATACAAAAGGACCTCTACTGAAATAGAAACATATATCTCACCCATAGAAGGGCAGGGATTAATACAGTTAGCATGAATTGAGACCCAATTTTGCCTGCCCTTGCACTAAAGTCTGATGAAAGGTTGCCATGAGCGTACTTTGAGATTACTTGTCTCACCAGATAGTGAATTAGAGAGGAGTACTTTGGGAGGAACTCTCACTGAATCCTGATATCGAGAAAACTGCGTCCATCCTGTGCTTTTGCTGGTTTTTGCCTGTCAATTATCTCCTGTTAATTGTATATACATTTGATAACTCATTTATATTGTTTGTTGTATTTCGGGACTATTGTTCATGTAAAAATATTAATGACATTGTATACATCTTGGAACGAAGCGCTATTGTATCGTAATAACTATTTGAAAATCTTACATTAATTAAGGAAAGGAAACGGTCTTATATCTTTACAACTGCACTGAACAGCTTATTTACAATACTTACAGTTGATTATCATGAGGTCCTAAATTATTTGATTACCCAAAAACTTAAGAGGCTTTGGTAAGGATATTTATAAATTAGGTGTGCGGATGCTGGAGCTGAATGATAGAGAGTTCATGTCAAAATAGAGAAAGATTGCAATTTTCTATGGAAGGTCGAGTGGAAAGCCTCATAGTTGCAACACACACATTCCTACTCAATTTATTTTTAAGAAAAACTGGTTGCGCGACTAAAAAATGCTAATTCAGAAATCTGTACCTTTTTCCCATGTTAAAGGAAGATAATTGGAGATTGAGGAAATATGTTTTTCGAATGCCAAAGTTAAATACCTTTTATACTAATATCTCACAAGACTTTTTATTAGGCGCCTTGGTGTCCTGAAGACTAATCCTTACTATTTGAATATAGCGGTATTTAACCTTATTTCTCAGCTTTTTAATAAATCTTTTATACTCTCCTGATTATGATCTGGGGGAACCCCACATAGGATGCCCCCTTCAAACAAAATGGCACTGAAAACATATACAACTATTCCAGGTAAATGAATATATAACAAGAAATGATACTTGGAATACAAAGATGAGACTGTATGGTGGTTATGGCATATATTAATAATGCAGGTACAGTCTGGGTCATCTGGTATAATTTACTGCTCATCAGCTAATTTATATTTCTTCCTTTCTTTCTATCCAGAAGCAGCTCATGTCAGGGAAAAGAGGCGGGGTGGTGGACGGGGGGTGAATGGGGGATGATGGAGATAAATTTAAAAAAAATTGAAAGCACTTAACTGCCACCCTCCCTCATCACACTCTTCTGCTCCTTTCCTCTCCATTGCAGGCCTACACAGGCTCCCAAGCTGCCCCGCGACCAATCCTTAAGCTGTTCTCATGAATGACAGCAGCATCAGGATTGGCATACGCGCCTTGTATTTGGACTCCCAGACAGACTGGCAGCCTGTGCCTGCTCTCTCCAACCTGGCACATTGCGGCTCGGATTGGAGAAAGGTTCAGTGCACATTACAGTTTGGACAGCCTGAGATGGCCGGCCAAAACATCATGAGCACTGGTAAAAGTGCCCACCACTCCCCCTCCAGTACTGTCACCCCCTGGCTCCACCCCCAAGACACGGCACCAAAAAATTAAAACAATAATAAAACCATGGATCTCAGAGGTAAACGCATGCTTCATTTCAACGACTTTTGCTATGAACCATCATAAGGAGGGATCTGGCTGAGTAGTGAGTTCTTGCACCCACACAAAGCTGTAGTGTCAATTATCCCTAAAAAGTGGTGATTTTGATAAACATCCATGGTGTCTGTTTAAAGTAGCTAAGATTGGAATTGCAGCTATAGTCCTGGTGACGATATATTAAAAAAATGCATTAATGTGAGCTCCTGAAAAAGGAATACCATACCAAAATGTTGATATTCTCTTTAGTGTGTTGCCTGTAAATA
The DNA here is from genome assembly GCF_964204655.1 of Triturus cristatus. NCBI lineage: Eukaryota > Metazoa > Chordata > Amphibia > Caudata > Salamandridae > Triturus > Triturus cristatus. Next base: position 683,347,470 of record NC_140587.1, read on the forward strand.
TAGCGTATTGTTTTCCAATAGCCACGGGCCAAAATCCCAATGTAAATCTACATACAGATGGTGATCTCTGCACATACATATTTGTGCCTACACCATGTTTTGAGGTTTATCTTCAAAAGAGCAAAGTTAGACAATTACATAGAGATAGGAAGAGTGTCCCACCTCTTTCATGCTAAGTGGGAAAAAGATGTACTTTTTAGCCATCATTGTGAATGTAAAGGTTGAATTGCTTAGTGGAGATCGATGGAGCATAACTTAGGCACAGCATGGTAACGTTTCAGCTTTTTGAAAGGATAAGCAGGGATACTGTTTTTAAAGCTCAGGACCCAAATTTACAAACCTACACCACAATGCAGCACAGCAAACAAAGCTGCAGTGCATGTTGCGTGACAGGAAGAGAGCCAGAAAGTGTCATATCTACAGAGATATGGCTGTATCCTGCTCACGCCCTAGCATTGATGCAGAACTATGCTGCTGAGCAACATGAACACGCCTTTGCACCGTAGTGCAAAGGATTTTGCATGAGTCTAGCATAGGTTTGTACTGGAAGGATACCATTCCAGTGCAATATATTATGCTTGGAATAACTTTAAAATGTTTCCCACCATGTTGGATGTCAACTGTACAGTGCAGCACACATAAAAGTGGGGAAAGTTAGGTGAAAAAAAAAAAGATTTCTTAGTTTTGAAGCTTGCTTTCAAGTGACATTAATATTTGGCGCAACATCCATTCTACTATTGTTAGTAGATAGGGCTTTGCCTCAAAAACCCTGGGTGGTTAAACGGGAATGCCCGTATACCACCTATGGAACTCTTCTTGATACAGAGTAATGCAAAGCTGCGTTTTGCACTACTTTGCAATACCTTTTCCTACAAACCAATGTATATACCAATTTGAATTGTTTTTTGAATTCCAAAACGGTCACAAAATCTTCGTAAATCTGGACCATGTGCGCAAAACAGAATTTTGAAAAAAAGTTATTTCTGCCTAGAGAATCAGTGCAAATGCTTGTGATACTGTGAAATGGAAGAACCGTCCAGAAGGTTAAGAATGAGTCTAGCATCAGAATGTTGGATCACCTGCATGTGATTTAGTAAATGCACAGATATGGAGGGATAAAGTAGAAACGGTCAGGCCTTGAAAAACTAATTTGTGAACAATATAGTGTAATAACAGAGGGGTTTATTTAGAAGCCCCTTGCGCCACCGGTGCGTCACTTTTAAAATGGGAAAAAGTGACGTACTGGCGGCAGAAGTGGCTTGTAAATAAGCGCCTGGGTTTTTCGTTGAGAGGTGAATACCCACCTCAAATAAAAAACAACAACCCTTCAATCAATCAATGAATCATTTGTAAAGCGCACTACATACCCGCGAGGGTCTCAAGGCGCTGGGGGGGGGGAGCCGCTACTGATCGAACAGCCAGGTCTTGAGTATCCTCCTGAAGGTCAGCAGGTCTTGGGTCTGTCGTAGGCTCAGTGGGAGGGTGTTCTATGTCTTGGCGGCGAGGTGGGAGAAGGATCTCCTGCCGGTGGTTGTTCTTCGGATGCGAGGGACGGTGGCGAGTGAGAGGTCGGCGGAGCGTAGATGGGGTTGGGGATGTAGAAGGAGAGCCGTCTGTTGTGGTAGGCTGGGCAGGTCTTGTGGAGTGCTTTGTGTGCGTGGATGAGGAGCTTGAAGGATATTCTCTTGTTGACGGGGAGCCAGTGCAGGTTTCTCAAGTGGGGGGTGATGTGGCCGTGTTGTGGTACGTCGAGGATCAGTCGCGCCGAGGCGTTTTGGATGCGTTGTAGTCGTTTGATGAGCTTGGTCGGGGCCCCCGCATAGAGGGCGTTTCAGAAGTCGAGTCTGCTGCTGACGAGGGCCTGGGTGACTGTCTTTCTTATATTTGTCGGGATCCATCTGTAGATCTTGCAGAGCATGCAGAGGGTGTTGAAGCAGGAGGAGGAGACGGCGTTGACTTGCTTGGTCATTGAGAGCATTGAGTCGAGGATGATTCCCATGTTGCGTGCATGGTCGGTGGGTGTCAGGGCTGCCCCCAGTGCCGTCGGCCACCAGGAGTCATCCCAGGCTGAGGGGTTGGAGCCGAGAATGAGGATCTCCGTCTTGTCCGAGTTCAGCTTCAGGCGGCTGATCTTCATCCAGTCGGCGACGGCCTTCATTCCTTCGTGGAGGTTGGCTTTGGCGGTGATGGGGTCCTTGGTGAGGGAGAGGATCAGTTGAGTGTCATCTGCATTGGAGATTATGTTGAGGTCGTGCTGTCGGGCAAAGTGTGCGAGCGGGGCCATGTAAATGTTGAACAGTGTCGGGCTGAGGGAGGATCCCTGGGGTACGCCGCAGATGATCTCGGAGGCTTTGTAAACAGTCATAGAAATGAACATTCAAATGAAATATTAACTATTTATGGGGTCTGAAGAAAGTTTCACATTCCTTTTCCATGTATCCAGTCAAACTCAATCACAATTTGTATTGGTAAAAATGGTCCCATTTTATTCTGTCCCTCTCAGCCAAAGCATTTCGTCCATTACTAGGACTTCATCAGGGCTGTAAAAAATACACACACAAACAATATTACAAAAATATTATAAATATCAATCATTTATGTATAATATTTAGAATTTGATTTTCAAGTATGCTTGAAGGCTCTGTTCCACCTGCTATTAATAGTTGCAGTGAACTTTGGGTCTGTATATTAAGGTTATGATTGTTTGAATTGAAAATATTATAAATACATTTTTTTGTTTTCTGGGTGGGACACAAACTGGAGGAAGGAGAGCCAGACTCTCCAGCACACTTCAAAGAGTGGTCTTGAATTTAGAAAGAGGTCCCTTTAAAGGGGTCAGGAAGGAGAAAGGACTGATAAGAGAATCACAAAGAGTAGATGTGAAAAATTGGGACACTGGTTGACTAGGGTGTGAGCCCTGGTCAAGCAGCAACCACAATTCTTGTCAAGGTAAGGCACAAACAAACCCCAAATGAACCTGTGCTCGCCCCCCTGGTAGAATATCACTGAGTAGTCAGGCTTAACTTAGGTGCAATGTGTAAAGTAATTGTGCAACACTTCAAACAGTAAAACAGTGTAAACACCACACAAAAAGATTTCACATCAGGTTAGAAAAATAGAGCAACACTAAATAAATAAAAGAAGTCCAAAACAATAAAAAATCCAATCACTAGAACTTGAGTAATGAATTTGTAAAAATAAAGTGAATATAGCGCCAAAAACTCGTGATATCTGGTCGTGCTGGACTGGGTCATATTCAAATGCTCAGGTCGACTATGATGAAGTGCAGGTCAGATACAGTCCCAGATTAGTACAGCTAAAGTTTGACCTTCTCATGTGGCAAGAGTCTTGTTTGCTTTGGAGAAGTTTGCAGGGAGCAAGCAGAGTGTTGCAAGGTGGTTGTTGGCAGGGCGCGAAGAGCAAGCCAGGTGTCATAGATGGGCGAGCTGGAGCATTGCAATGGCAGTCCCCCGCAGGCTGTTGATGCTGCTCTGTGAAGAGATGGGGTGGATGTAGCTCGCACTGATTGTTGGTGTGAGCGTCACGGTCATGGTGCAAACGGAGCAGTTCAAAGTCCACAAAAAGCCAAACATTGAATTAAGAACCTGTAAGCCCTCTCCAAGGGTCCTGGACTTGATATGCACCACATGTGGGTCAGGAGCACACTGCAACTGGGTCCAGGGGCTGGTGCAAGATAATGGACAGCCTTTTATGTTCCTGAGGCTCAGATCAGAAGTCCAGCAGACTAGCCCTTGGAGTCACTCTAATGTCCTGAGAGCAAGATGAAGTTACAGGTGTAGGTCCAGAATTGTACTGAAGTGGTGGTGTCTGACGTCAAGTATTTATATCCAGTTATGCCACTGAAGTGGGGAGAATCTTCCAGATGCATCACATTGAAGTGCACAGGTGCCCTGCCTTCCTGTTCCTGGGTCCAGACTAACTACAGGAGATATGCAGCCCTTAGTGTGGAGACAGGACACAGCCTATTCAAGTGGAATTGGGGCTGAGTCCAGCTCCTCCCACCCATCTTGCCAGGAATGGCCCATCCATTCACACCTAAAATCCTCATTGTGTGTGGCTGTTTAGGAGGAATACACAAAGCCTAGCAGTCAGCTACACCCCGTCATGTGACCCAGAGACAGGCTGGATGAACCAAATGGCTAAGGCAAAAAAATGGCAAATTTCTGAAACAGGCATTTTCAGAATTGAGTTAGTATTTTAAATTGTGAATCTGGAGACACTAAACATGCAGGTTACACCAGTTCCCATTTGGAAATTACACTTATAAAATGTATTAAGGTGATTCCAATGTTATCCTAAAGGAGAGGGCGGCCTTGCAGTAGAATGAAACCAATGTAAGAGTGTTTTACTACTATTACAAGTAAAATGTAAAAGTACATGTCCTTCTTTCAAAAGATACTGCACCCTGCCCTTGGGACTGTCCAGGGCATACTGTAGGGGCAACTTATGTATATATATATATAAAAAAAAGGATTGGTCCTAGCAAAAGGTTTACTTTGCCAGGTTAAATTGGCAGTGTAAAAACTGCACCCAAAGGCTGCAACTGTAGGCCTGGGACATTTGTCAAGTGCTACTTAAGCAGTTGGCATAATTAGTGGTTCAGGCCCACTAGAAGCTTGTAATTTGCATGTAATGTACAGGCCCTGGGAACAAGCAGTACCACTTTACTAGGGACTTATAAGTACATTAAATATGCCAATTGGGTGTCAGCCAATCTAACATGTTTTAAGGAGAGAGCACAGGCCCTTTAGCATTGGTTAAAAGTGGTAAAGTACACAGAGTCCTAAGCTAACAAAAACAAATTCAGCAAAAATAATAAAAGGAGGAAGGCCAAACAACTGGGGATGACCCTGCAGAAAGAGCCCAGTCCAACACGCGGGATGAAGCTCTAGGTAACCTTTTGATACACATATCACTGTGGCTGACATCCAGATGTGAAGCTCATGGTCTGTATTGTAGGACTGGCAAATTTGGGGTCACTCCTTCTGTAGTAGGGCAGAGGAAAAAGCACTTGTTAGAATTGGAGTTTCTGGTTGTCAGAGTATGCACCCTGTGCAAACAGGAATCACCATTCTAGTCAGGGTAAGCTAGTAGTACATTAACAAATTATCTGTGTTCACCCTCTGGTAGCTTGGCACAGAGCACTCAGGGTTATTTAAAGAGGCAATGCATTGGAGCAACTCACACATACACAGTAACACAATGAAGATACCACAAACATACTCCACACAGGTTTCTGAGTAAATCAAGACCAAATGATAAACATTGGATAAGTAGAACTGGAGTTATACATTTTCAAAGATTAAATCAAATTAAAGTGCTTACAGTCATAAAGCATCAACCAGGGACATCTGGTCTCGCTAGCACCGAGGTAAAACCAAAATTCAGGCCAACTGTGAAGGAGGATAGGACACCTATAGAACTTATGCCAGTCCCACTGAAAAATTACCTTGGATGGAGGAAGCATCGACTTCAAACACTCAAGGGCGGAGCAGAGGCGGTGGGGAGTCAACGGCGACGCCTTGATTGCAGGCGAAATGTCAGTTCCAATCCATGCAGCTGATGAAGGCTTCGTTGACGAACCCCTTTACAATGCAGGTGATACATCATCATCAAGTCGTCTTTGAGCCATGCTGTCTGTCGAAGTGATGTCGTCAAGCAGAAAAGTCCGTTGAAGAGATGTCATTGAGCAGCATACGCTTCGGCGTCGGAGGGTGTTAAGTCGGTTCCGATCGGCACAAAGTCGTCAATGCGCAGTTTTGATGGCTCAGCAGAGCAGGACTCACATGTCAAAGGCCCAGCACTGGATTGGCACCACTTGGTAAGGCAGGACTCACTGATGGTAGAGTCCTTGTGCTGTTGCAGGGTTAAAGAAATTCTGTGATGGTCCAGAGAGTTCAGAACAGGGGATAAGTCAACAAGCCCTTGGAGTCATTCTGTGTTCAAGTGAGATGGGTCCAGTCCTTGTCCTCAGCAGCGCAGAAATCACAGACAGTAGGGCAGCACAGCAAATCAAAAAAAACAGTTCTTCCAGAGAAGCAGTCAAGCAGAGTGGCCATCCTTGTAGCACAGCAGTGTTTACTCCTGGTAGAGATTTTCACAGATCCAGTAGTGTACTGTGTTGGTAGGGTCAGAGGCCCATTACTTATACCCACTTGTGCCTGTGAAGGTGAGGTGACTTCAAGGTAGGCAAACAGTCCTTTGCGTGGGAAACAGGGCACTGCCTATTGAGCTTTAAGTGTCAGCTCCCCCTCTCTTCCTGCCCAGGAAGAGGTATCAGAATATAGATGAATGCAGATGAGTTCTCTGTCACACCCACCCTTCCGGTGTTTGTGGCTGTCTAAAGGGAATGCACAAAATGTAGCTATCACCCACCCCAGACATGTATTGGAGATAGGCTACAATGCACACCAAGCAGTAAGAGCGAAGAAATGTCCACTTTCTAAAAGTGGCATTTCTAAAACAGTAATGTTAATTTCAACTTTGCCTGGATATCCTCTTTGGTGATTAGACATGCTCTACAAGTCATGATTGATTGCTGTTAGGGGCAGTCCAAAGGAAACTTACTATTGCAGGCACATGTGTGTGATACTCACCCAAAGCTCCAACTGCATGTGATGCACCCTTGAGCGAGTCATGCTCAGAGACTCTGATTGGACAATCCCTGCTGGTGTGTGTAAGACTGTGCTATTGGCCAGAGGGTCACAGGGGAACTTGTATGCCAGATAGTGCTTCGGCAGTGGAACACTTTTGACTTTCAGTCAGAGTGACATTCTTGAGATTTGAACAAATAGTGGGGTATAACCTGAATGTTGCCTATGGTGAATGGAGAATAACTGCTGCTCCTAGTGAGAGGGAAGCGTGACTCAGGGGACTGCCTTTTTAACACTAAAGCCTTATTTTACTTTGTGATTGTATATAAATATTCCTTTTGTCATAAAAGAAAGTTTTGGGCTGTACAATCAATTATTGCTGCTGCTGATTGTATTTTAATTTATGAGCATGTGTTCACACTATGCCTGGGCAGTAAACTCCACTCTGTTTGCGGAGATTTCCGCACTCCGTGGAACATGCGTAGTTCTGAAAAATTCCACTTCACATAGTGACCGCTCACTTTGAGAAACCTTCCATTCGCTTTGGCAAAGCTGCCCCTCAAGTAGAAAATCTACTCGAGTGGCAGAAAAGAAGTGTGAACATAAAAACTGTGCTGAAAATCAACGCGAACGGTGTGACCAAATTCACTCCGCTGCTTGCTAAACTCGGCATAGCATGGCAGAGTTTTTTTATCACTTTGCGGAGTTCCGCGTAAACTCTGCAAATCCTGCCCAGGCCTAGGTCACATCCCTGTGTCTACCACCGCCCTTCCACGAAGCCTTGTCCTGCTCGACCCACGCTACTACTTAGAGTGCTGAAGAGTCCCAGGGCATCCAGGGCAAATGGCCTACACCCCACGCTGGGCCCAGTAGCTCCTGCTTGCCCTTTGCCCCTTTAACGGGATTCTGACACATTTACTCAGACGCATAAAAAATTGTCCTTCTTACTTACTTACAAATTAAGCCTGGAATAGAATTTTAAAAGGTTAATTTTCTGCATTGAATAGCATCTTCACTCTATTCACATATTTAGGGAATTCACACATAACCAAAACACCTTCCATTTTTGTTCATCCGTCTATTACAATATGACTGCAAAACATAAGATATATGGAGTGTTTTCAACACTGAGGATGAAGCGCATGTGATGTTGAGATCAAACACCATGTGATGATCTCTGACATTTTGTTATAACAGAAAGCATTAATATCCAATTTTTTTATTTCATCTGTTTATTAAGTTTTTGTATATACGAAAAGAACATAAAGGAGCAATCACTAAGGCCCTACGGAGCGGGGTCCCTAACTCGCAAGCAAAGGACTTGGCGGATGACCACGGGCCCACACACCTCACAATCACAGAACCTGCCTGATATCCTTCTTTCACTGCTTTCTTCTTACATATGTTTCTTTTCTCGTTCTCACTAAACCACACCAGCTGGGGTTAGCTAAGCATATGGCTAGAACATGTTGTACAACCCTCGAGAGGCTAACCTTGTACAGAGACGCTGATGTCTTGTTTATAAAATCAATAAAATACATTGAAATCAAAAAAAGAAAAGAAAAAAAAGGAAACAAGCATTTGACAATCTTGCATGTTACCATGTGGACCCAATAAACCATATACCTGACAGAGCATGCAAATCGGTATCACAATGACTTCAGGGCATCGCTGCCGTCAGTTCAACCTGGTTAACAACAAATAGCATTCCTCCACTTCCAAATAACCTCAAATTTCCTTCAGTTGGACTGTCCATCGTTGTTAGGATAGTGTACAGCTATACTTTACATAAATATGTAGATTGCATATATACATCTCAGATGGCTTCACTCCGCCATATCACATCAATCTGCTTAAGCAGTCAAACTGTTTTAATGATGACATCTAATACAATAATTCAACCAACGAGGGGGCAAGGGAATCAGGAGCCTAAAAGAGGAAGATAAATACCTGGGCCTCAAGCGATACCGGGAAATACCGTTTCTACTGCTGTGTGTTTTGACCAAGTGGAAGTTTCAGATGTCAGTTCAGGATACATGGGACATACAATACTTTACAGCTCACAGCGTGGGCCACAGTGTGACTCATAGATTCCACAATACTAAGTAGTACTGGGAATATCCGAGGGGTAATCCGGTGCAAGCATCCCCTGAGGCGTGCACAACATTACATTACATTCAGTGGCAATAGGAAATTTGCGAAGGCCCAATGTGTCGTTCCGTACCAGGGAAACCGCCTCTGCCTTAACCCAATTCAACATTGAATGAAACCATGCTTTCATTGGTGGAGGTTCTACTGCCTTCCAGCGGCGTGTAATATGCTGTTTGGCTACCACCAGACCCAAATCCAAAAACCTAGAGGATGCTGTGTGCTTTTTCCCCCTAGGAAGTACTCCAGTAATTCAAGCCTCCCACGTCCGCTGGATCTCTCTATCAGTACTAGTAGCTAGCGCACTGATCATCCCATCTCAGTATGAGTGCAGGTCAGGAAAGGACAAGAGCATTTGCAACAGATCCACATCCAATAGCTTGCATTGAGGACAACCCGCATTTGACCTGTGAAATTACCTATTTATCTTGTGTGGGGATAGGTAGGCCCTGTGGACAATATAAAGGTGGATCAATCTAAAATGAGCATTTCTAGGGATCTGTCTGGGGCTCTCCATAACTATGGGCCACTCCTTCTCCGAATATGGGCTCTCCCTATCAGGGAAAGCATTCACATCCAATGTCAGATATCAGCACTGAAGTAACAGCTGGTGCTATAGGCATACCATCCTAATTTTGAGGACAGCACCGTATCTAGTGATACTTCTTGATAAGATAGCCTTGTCTCTGGCAGCTACCCTTTTAACACTGTGAAATACAACATTAATGAACTTGTCCTATACCTCTTCATTTATCAGTTTGTGCCTATAGAGGTTTTTAATGGCAGTTCCACCATCGGGCTCTATATTTCTCTATTATAGGCTAAAATGACTAGTTGTAGCACACAACCTCTAGAAGACATTGTCTATTTTCCTTCACTATTAACCAGCATGGATTGTTGTGTGCTATATGACACTATTTCCTCAGGTATATTCATGAAGTGCAGTGGGGTGTTTCATAACATTGTCTTCTGACACTAACTAGTGTGATGAACCTACATGAACTAAAAACGATGGTGTTTCATACTTAATGTTTTTTTCTGCCTGTTAAATCTCACTTTCGTTCCACAGGTGGAAACCTAAAACAGATTTAAATTAAAACCAAGATAATACAATTCGATATTTCTTTCTTTTGCACACCAAGGATTATTGCACAAAACACACGCTTTCACATCTGATACATTCAGACTAATATCAAGTATTATGATGAGGTTAGTAAAGTTAGGGATCCAAGTCCTAGCAGTGGCTGAAACATCTTAAGCAAGGAACCAGAAGACCAATTATTATCCTCATCATTCTCCTTTATTATTTGTTGTATTCTTTTCATAGATATATATACATCTTTATACATACATATATATTTTTAAAAGGGTGTTCGTGGGTTCTCCTCAAATAAAATCTATTTATATAAATATCTCAGTCAATAACGCTTCAATTGTGTGGTAAAGCTGTGCGTATTATTACAATTTGTTATGAAGGTCCACAGATGGGGTAAAGGCATGCATTGTATTCGACTGATATGGGTGAGCCTGTACTGACAAGCTGTGACAATTAGAACAGTACACCAATAGCTGATCTACCTTTGTAAAGAGATCTCATGGAAAACAATTTCCCACTGTTTCAGAATATGAGATTCATGAATTAAGAAAAGAAAATAATTGGGGAACAACATAAGAAATCTCATTAAAATGACTAGTACTGTCAAAATACGCATTTGAGTTTGTAAATAGCAAGCAGCCACAGTTGTAGCTATGATTAATTGTTTTGTAATTATGCAGAATCATAATACACAGTTTTGCTTTCTGGAATAGAATGATATCATAGTTGAGAGTGTGAAGTCAGTGACTCGATATTTTGCAAAGAGAATACAGTCAGTTTGTTTTTGAAGTATTCAGTCATATTTATATCAAGGATGGAGAGGACAGGATCACAACTGAGTATAATTCATCACTATGCTAAATATGTTAAAGAAGCACATATTTAGATTATGATGATATTTTAAAGAAAGACGTTGTTATATGCTTGTCATAAGTGAAGCAAAACGCACAAATATGTCCACTTCACAATAATGTTGATTGGTACTTTGTTGCATTCTAGGTTTGGGACAGGAGTGTGTAGCATAGGGATGTAAATCCGGCAGAGACAATATACATTTATATCTTTGTACATTAGTAAGATGGGGGCGGACATGTGTTATTAGCCTTACTACCTTCATGCTGTTAGGCAGTTACAGCTGATACCGGCCTTACCGTTCATTATGCAACATCACTCTTGGCTGTGGTCATTAATTGTGGAATAGGCAAATAACTCTAGTCAATGTCTTGAACAGATAAATCTTTTTTCTCTCTCTGTGATCCTACGCTCTATTGCTTCGCTTGCTCGACATTGTCGTGTCTATTTCTTGCCCCCATCTCTTCCTTTCTCACTCATAAGCCCTCTCTTTCTAACCACGTATTATTTATTCCTCTTTCGGTTTCAATAGCACTTGTTTCTCAGCCGCACTCCTCCTCTGCTGCCGGCATCTCTCTCTTGCCCTTCACCCCCGTCGCCCCCCCTGCCCTTTCACCGCATCTCTTCCCTCTCTCACCATCTCTCCTTTTAAGGTCTCACCTAGCTATTGCGTTTACGCAATCGCTATGCGAGACTCTAGTAAGAGGGGCATTTCAAAGTGCTCCCAAAAGTGGATTGCATGGCGAGCACGCGCACAATCGTGTGCATCGTGCCGCCATGGAAATCCGTTTGGGGAAGGGCTTCAGCCCACTGGTGCGTGCACGTGTAGCCACAGCCTCAGCATCATACTTCAAAGGGTCCGCTCCCCCGCCCTCGCCAAGCACGCGCGCCACGCTCCGCCGCGTCTCGCCATAATTGTAAACATATGACAAATTTGCTTTCACTCAGCTTACTGCCGCCGCTTTGCCTCCCCAGGCCGAGCAACCCGTTTGGCTGGTGCCTTTTCCCGTCCCTCGTTGCTCCTTCCGACAGTTACCCGTTTCCTGCCTCCTTCTTTGTTTATCAGTCTTCTCGTACTCCCTCGTCCTACTGTCCGTCTGCAATCTCTCTCTTTATCCCGATCTCGCAACTTTTATTCTTCGACTGCTTCAGCCCGTTCTAGGGACCTGCCTCTTTTCCTTTCAGATATTTATCTCCACTACACCCCTCGCCACCCACCAACCCCCCCCCCCCCGCATTTCGCCACTCCTACCTTGCCCCTGGCGGACTTTGAGCTATATACATTATCACACAATCTGAAACCGAAAGCACGAAAGAGCAGTGAAACCGAGCGGTTTCCTATAACTCATACCGTATTTCCCCATCTGAACAAAAACAGAACTGCGGGAACTTCCACCTCTTGAGCTACAAAGGAAATTATGAGTGTAGAGCACTTTTCACTTTTTTTAAAACAATTTTGTTCTTTTAATTTGCAGTGTAGAATGGTAAAGAGCGTGAACTTCGAGGTAAATTGAGTTTTGGGAGATGTTTCATTGCCTGCCTAGATTGTTCATTCATTCACATGGCGCGTACTCTGCTCTCCAGAAGTGTTTTGGTGGGCATATGGCAAGCTCCCCCAGTGATGGCAGTGGCTTCATCTTCGATGAGTACAGATCCGGCCCTTTTTGCAGCGTGCCAATTGACTCCCCTGCCACATTCCGCCCCCTGATGGGCTGGCTTACATCTACATGGGCCGCAGGGCCCCAGCTCTTGGCCAACCCATGCCAGCTCAAGATCAGTGTTTCAGGAAGCTGGCACTCCCAACCGGCACCTCTTCACCACCTCCTGTCGGCCAACAGCAACCCCGTGCCCGGCCTGCACAGAGAACTACACTGCCATGGCACAGCCACACCAACTGTCTCCCTTCCTGCCCCCGCACTATTGCCCCGCGATGCAGCTTCTAGACAACGGTTACATGCCATGGCTCTGCAACAAACTATGCCTGCCATGGTACTCACCCAGAGCTGGGTGCAGTTAAGCAGTACAGGGACCTGAAGGCATGTGGCATCGCAGAATAAGAATGAACGTGCTAGAGGTAGACATTTTAGCAAAAATATTTATTTTTCTGCACTTTGATTTATTGCACAAACTTGACCCAAAGGTATCAGAGCGCTTTACGCCACCACCAATTGCATTACAGACAGACACACGGCTTGAATTAAGGAGAACGGGCATGCACAGCGGGGGTGCAGGCGTTTATAAAGTATGTGCTAAACCACAGTGTGTGTTTGGTGAGTTGCCTAAAACTGCACAGCCTAAAGATGGGATGCCGGGGTGTGCTTGAACTGGTGTTACCTAGTTCTACAGTGCACCTCTTGAAGTGCATTGGTGTGACGCAGTTAAATCCTACCGTCTAGGATTGACAGGGTCTCTAGGAATTTATTTATAAAGGGCTGCGTCAATGGTTGTAAAGATGCTCCATTTATTAACAGGAAGGCGTAACATACAAATGACAACTTTTTTTTTTCTGTGCTGCAACACACGCGGAAGAAAGGCAAGCACCTGCTCACAAGAGTGTAACGCATGGGCACCACTTCTACGCCGAGTGAGAATCTGTGGACTAACTGTGTTCTGGAAGAGTGCAGGGCTACCCAGTTCTTTAACAAACTAGCAGGACGTTGCATTTGGGGAAATTAATCATTAATCTAATTAACACACGTACTTTGCGCTTACACCTCAAACCCTGTACCTTTGAGTAAAAAATAGGGTGACTGGAATAAAAATGCACACACACCATGGTGTTGTGTAAATGTACAGCACCTACTGTGGTCTGCTGAATCTGACCTTGCTTAATATAACTAGTACTCTGGTAAAAGGCTCCAATAATATTCGGTTCAAGCTTACTATGTATACAATTGCTGGGGGGGTGATCCAGTCTTTCACAGCATGAGCAAACTTTCTATACCCTTTGCATGTACACATAATAAATGGCCTGTGCCGCTTGTTAAACTCGTCCCCGCCTACCAAACATCTAGAGCACACAACTGAAATTCAGCCATTTATTTCCATTTTATAAACATACGGCCTAAGCATAAGATTTACTTAGAATAAGTAAATAACATTTCTACTTCCACTCCCTGTTTTATAATTAGGATGACATTTTGTGAGATTTAAAGAGTGGTCCTGTTTTTCACACATTTACAATGCCAATAGCTCTAACTCTCGCAAATGCGAGACCTATTGCATTGCAAATGCTTGTTATAGTCTTTGAAGCCCAATCTCGCTGTATTCGTTCCTTGTAGCCCATGCTCTCGCATCCCAGCTCTCAGCACATCCTCCTTTATTGTACCTTTTACTTTCGCCCTATCCCTCTGTATGGTGCTCCTGGCACTTACACTTCAATGCCCTCCCTTCTTCATTGTATTGTCCCCCCCCCCCCCCCCAGTCTACCTCTCTCTCTCCCTCTGGTCTCTCTTTAAGGCCCCTCTCCCAGCCAGCCCCCACCCTCCCTACACCTTTATACATATGGGTTTGCCTTTTATCCTCACCGCCAGTGCTCACCTCCCACCACATTTTCTTTCTCCTCCCCCCTGCCAGTCCCCACTCTCTCCCATTCCATCCAGGCTCCTCGCTGTCCTCACTCGCTCTCTCCGATCAGTTTCTCACTATGGTCTTCTCTCTGCTCCTTTCTCTCAGTCCCATTCTCTTCCTGCCCTCTTGCATCTCATCCTCGGGCCTCTGCTCTCCCTTCCCAGCTCCCCACACTTCACCTCAACTTAGTGCTCCCCTTTACCAGTCCCCCTCCACTGTCCTCCCATGCTCGCTCCTCTGTCCTCCTCTTTCTACCGACCCCCTTCCCATGCCTCCTTCTGTGCTGCACATTTGACTGTAATTTCATATATGGGATTCGTACCTACATTTCCGTGGGTTTTCGTACATTTTCATGTTTTGTGAATACATGTATAACTTTTTTAGCACATATGACGTCATATACTGTCTGTACAACATTGCTGCGTGCTCCAGACACGTTTGGTGTTTTATATTGGTCATTGCTCAAGGAAAACATAACCATGGCAGGTTTATATATTATAACTTTACAACATGCTGCACAACAGCCACACTACTCTACAACATAGCTTAAATGCATTGGCAAAGCCAATAGCTCTGACTAAACACTTATAAGAACCAACAGGCGAGATCTATTGGCTATGCCAATGCTCGTTTAGTTTATGGCTTACCTAAATTACACGACATTAGTCTCGCACAGTAGAGCTTGATAATATCTCCCTTACACGATTTTTACATAAAAGTGCTTCTTTTAGCTTTGGTGACTTAGTTTATTATATATTACGAGCCGTATTAATAGTGTGAGGGTGACACTGATGAACACTGAAGTCTCACAGCAGCTTCCGTTTCCATTCTCCAACCAATGGCCATATTTCTTTTTTAGAGGACGGAATGGAAATCTGTGAACATACTTTTGGTTCCTCAATCAGATGCAGTCTGGAAACCAATTCCTAGTGAGCTGGCATGTGACCCAAGAAGCTGATAAAGTGTCCAGAGAGAGCAACCACAGGCCGCTTCGGGCTCGTGATTTATTGTCCGGTATGTAAAGTTGAAAACACATTACTTCAAAGCAACACTGACAAAAGAGTGATGCCGACAGCCTGCTGCATGAAAAGCAGGCCTTAAAAAAGACACAACTGCAACAACAAAAAATATAGTAAAGAAAGAGCCCTGCTAATTATTACAAGGTCCCTGTTAAATGTACCCTGCACTCCTGCTCACATACCACTCTAGAGGCGTGTTATTGTATCCACCGCTCTATAATGGTAATCTTTTGGCTTTCATCTTGTTTCTGTCTGGCATTGTAAACTGTGCATATTTTGCCGAGATCCACTCGACTGTTTCGGAATCTGTAATCTATCTGTTAAACCCATATATTCCTAAAAAACCTTGTAGTCAACTTCTGAACAAGAGAATTATTCAGAAAGTCTAACTCTATCTGGAGTGTATCAATGTATTTTCTTAGCTAGTGCATCATTTCTATAACAAATAGGGAAAATAAACCGGAAATAACTGATGTCAAAGACTTTTCATATCGAAATAAGGGGCATAGGCAGTGCACTAGTAATGCGATATTTAATTACATGCTACTTCGATTAAATATACAAAAACAAGGAACAGTCTTGCGCACTTTGCATATTTTCCACAAAGGCTGCATTACAGCCTGGGTGGAGAACATGCCCAGGCCCCCAGTTCACATCTAAGCACCGAACTATGGTGCTGAGACCAATCACAACTGCTGCATTGCAGCATTATGATTGGTCAGGGGAGCCTGGGTGCTTCCTGGGTGCTTCCTGCTTCCTGTTCCAGCCTGCAAAGGAGAGTTGGAGAGACACCGCGATAAGATACGTTTTCTTTTTTTTGTTTTCTACATTCCCCCCTCACCCCTGCCTCGCCACCCCGATCTGTGCCAGCTGCCACTGCATTAATCGATCTCTCCATTCCGTTTGATATGGATGACTCAATAAACAAGCATTGGCATAGCCAATAGGTCTCGCCTTTGGGACCTTATTAGTGTTTAGCCATGCAACAGTTGCATAACTAAATACTTATAAGGTTCCAAAAGCGACACCTATTGGCTGTGCAAAGCGGTCCTGCGGCCGCGAAAGTGAAAGTATTCGCTGTAAAGCACGGCGCGCGCGCCCGCGCACATGCACTGTAGCTCTAGGCTGGCCTGGTAGCACTTTTTGGAGCCCTCTCAATAAGTCTCTCCAGACCAGCGCATGCGCTGGGTCAGGCGAGACCTAAAAAGGGTCCTAATGGGAACAACAGCTCTTTGAAAATGGTGAAGCTACCATGTTTGAGGAAAGAAACACCTTCTACTGAAATAGATTTTGTGTGCTTTCGTCGCCTTATGGTTTGTTGCAGAGGCAGTAAAAGTTTGTATATGATTGAAGGTGTTGGGCAGATACCATCTGAAAAATTCAAGGCAGTTACAAAACCATTCAGTTCCTCTGAAGATTGCTGATGACCTTGAAATGTATATAAAGGGATTCCATAAATGCAATGGCATACTGACTTTAAAATAAGAAGACATATGAAAGATAGTGATGTAACAGACTGTTAATACCAGAATAAACTCGGGTGGCCATGGAAACCAATTATGTAAACAGTACATTTGATGTGTTTAGAAAGTCTGCAAGTACCAGAATATCACGGGGTGCTATTGTGAACTAAATCCTACTTACTACAAATGTGGAGGCTTCCTTGATTTTCTGTCTCTATCGTAAGTGTATATGGACATTGTTGAGGTGTCATAATGTTACAATAATATGTCATTAAGAATTTTTTGCTATCAAATGATTCTGATTTGTATTGTGATGTAATCTTAGAAAATTCTGTCCTGTATACATACTTCAGACCCTCTATCCATCCTTTTTCACTAGAAAAGTCTGGAAAGAGTCCTGAACCTTACACCAGGCCTACCCTTGTCTTTATCACCCTCGACAGTTTGGAGCCAGGACAAGGGGACAAACTGACCATACTTTGCCTGCCAACATGAAAAAAATAAAAGCTTTGTACAATGGCTGTCACTCAAAAACCTTTACCAGACATATTTCTGGTATTTACTTAGCTGTATGCAGATTTGCACAAAGCAGACATTTGCTTAGAACTGGGTCTATGAATGATATAGCCATGATGAAAGCTGCATTCACAACATTTTCAGAAAACTGATGATATTTACTGATTTAGTAACAGAAATCTACTTGGTAATTTATGTACACAGTTTGCACCTGTAGAAAGACACAATGTGGGACCGACATTGGTGGACTTGGCCCTTTCCGCAGGGTCACTCCTAGACATTTTGTCTTCAGGCTTCCATTTTTTGCTGAATTCTGGCATTTTGTGGCCTTAGGACTCTGTGCAATTTCCTGTGCTCTCTCCTTAAAACATGGCAATATTGTCTCATACCCAATAGTCATATTTAATTTACTTATATGTCCCAGTAAAGTGGCACTACATGAGTCCAGGGCCTGTAGATTAAATGCTACTAGAGTGTCTGCAACACTGATTGTGCCACCTAATTAAGTAGCCCTTTAAACATGCCTCAGGCCTGTCATTGCAGAGCCTGTGTGTTCAGTTGTAAACTGCCCTTTCAACCCAGCATAATAAACCTTTTACCAGGACCAAACATTCTTTTTTAATACATATATGTCACCCCTAGAGTAGGCCCTGGACAGCCCACAGGGCAGAGTGCAATGTATTTAAAATGACGGGCATGAACTTTTATGTTTGACATGTCCTGGTTGTGAAAAACTCTTAAATTCAATTTCACTACTGCATGGCCTACCTATTCCATAGGATAACATTGGAGTTACCTATTACATTTTATAAGTGTAATTTCCATATGGAAGTAGGTAAACAGTTCATGTTCGGAGTCTCTGGAATCACAATTTAAAATCTTAGCTTATGGTGAAGTCAGATTTTAAATAGCAATTGTGAAAATGCCACTTTTAGCAAGTCGGCATGTTCTTGCCTTAGCCATTTGGTCCCTGCAGCCTGTATCTGGGTCACATGAGTGGGTGTAGCTGACAATCGGGCTCTGTGTATTCCTTCTACACAGAAAGGCACAATGGGGAGCTTAAGTGTGACTGGACGGGCCATCACTGGCATGATGGTGGGAGTATCTTAGTCTAGCCCTACTTACATTTGAATAGACTGTGTCTTGTCTCTACACAAAGGGCTGCATACCCCATGTAGTTATTCTGGAGCCTAGACCAGGAAGGCAGGGCAATTGTGCACGTCAAAGGCATGCCTCTAGAATCTTTTTCCCTACTTCATAGGCACAACTGTGTATAAATACTGGACCCCAGACACCAACTCTTCAGTACACTTCCGGACCTGTGGATACTCTGCCAGGAAGAAGGACTGATGGGATGCTACAGGGACTGCCACTCTGCCGGACTGCTGCTGTAATTAACTGCTGCCCTACTGTGCTGTCCTGCTGCCCTCTCACCAGGGGAATGAGAACTGATCTTGTAACTTCATCTTGAAACCAGTACCCAAGACTGACTCCATGGGCTACTCTGGTGGCCTCCTGATCTGAGGCTCATGGACATAAAATGCTCCCCAACATCCTGAACCAGACACTGGAATCATCTGCAGTGAGTTCCTGACCCTCCGCAAGTGGTGCCTCTCAAATCCTGGACCCTTGGTGTGGCTCACGGGTACTGTAATCAAGCTTTTGCGCTCTTCGGTATCATTAATAGACCTGGTCACATGAGACCTCATCAAACACACCATAAATAAGCTCAAAGCTCCATCAATGTGGCTCTTCACACTGTAGCATTGACTTGTTCATGGGGTCTGCTACCACGAAGCTCCAACAACTACTGCCCACGACGCAGCCGGCTCCTCGCACTTCACAGACAGCATCCTGTGACACTCCCCCTGCTCCTCGCAGCCCTGTGCATAGTGAACAGGACACTTGATATGAACTTAAGAAAGTAAACTTCACGGGGACTAACCTGGGACTGTATTCTGACCTGCGCTCTATCGCAGTTAGCCTGAACATTTGAATTTGACCCGGTCGGGCACAACTAGATAGCCGCAGCAGGCTTCTTGTGATTTTAGGTATAATTTTTTTCACTTTATTCTTTAAACATTCATAACCCTGCTTCTACTGATTGTATCTTGGTCTTGTTTTTTTATTAAATTCAGCCCTATTTTAACCACCTAGTAACGGATCGTTTTTGAGAAGTGCTTTCATAGTTTTACTGTTTGAAATGTTGCACAAATACCTTACACATTGCCTCTAAGTTAAGCCTGACTGCTCTGTGCCAAGCTACCAGGGGGTGAGCATGGGTTAATTTGGGGTTTTCTTGTCCCTCACCCTGACAAGGATTGTGGTTACTTCTTGAACAGGGCTCACACCCCACCAGTAATCCAATTTCTCACAGACATAATCATCCCACAATGGTCTATAGATGTGTCAGAAAACACACAAACATCTGGGCATGGGCTATGCATATTTTCATTATAAAAAGGGCTACTCTGCATCTGTGCACCCAGTTGTTTGATTTGCAAAGGCCCTTCCAGTTGTGTTTTAACCCAGGGCAATTCTGTTTAGGGTAGTTTTGATGTACCTCTTGCTGTCTTAATTAGTATGATATTGAAAGGAACTGTGAATGATTCAGGGCTGTAGTAGTTTTAGCTGATCAGAATGCATTGTGCACTGCAGTGTAAACCAAAAAGCACTGTCTCATTGCTTTCATTTTGGTCAATGTAATAATGAAACAGAAAAAAAGGAAGGGTGCACTTGCTGTCCATGAACTTTTAAGGTTGATTTGTACTAAGTATCGTGTGACAGCTATTGAAATAAAAAAAAATATAAAATACATTCTTAAAAGATAAAATCTTAAAGTGTAATATCTCCCGAGCAACCATGTTAGAACAGAAGTTAGGTCTGTGGAATAAAGCATCTTGAGCAAGATCACACAGTGGAAGAATCAGAAAATGTGATAATATATTTGTTGACATAATTGTAAATTGAGAAATATGTTTTACTTTCACATTTCTTTTTCTTGAAAGAATTCAAGTGTGCTGAACCCTTTAAGGACGTACACTAATGGAGTATGATTATTTAAGAATAATCTTGCTTGATCAAGTCTGCTCATTAAGTGCTTTCTATAAAAACAACTAACAGTGTGCAAAATAATAAATGAGGGAGATTTAAAAAAGTGCAATGTAAAAGCGTGCAGGAGAGACACAACACAAATTAGAAATCAAACCTGCACTGAAAAACTTGGAGAAATTTTGCAAATAGAATGTAGAAAATATGATAATGAAAATGCTTGAAGTAAGATATTTTTTGCTTATGTTTCGTCTAATCATGAAGAGTCTTAATAGAAATGTGATTGCTTATATTTTCTCGCTTGAATATTCAAAATCAGACAATGATATGAATTTTATTGAAATTATAGTTTTACGAATATTGTTTTCTTGTGCATTTCTTTATTTCCTTATACATTATTAATAAAAGTGTGTTTTATTCTTTAGAAAACTATGATTTATGGTATTTCTGTGAAGGTCTCAACATTTGTTAGTTATTTCCCTTCCTAATGTAAGCCTCAGAAGAATGTATTTGTTTTTCATTATTTCTAAAATACTTATTGATTAGTCTAGGCCATGCATTTCATATCATTAGAGTTTCCTTCCTACGGTTGGAGTATTTCTTTCTATGAATAATTTGTTTCTATGTTGCAAGCTGACGTGGAAGCGAGCATGTGGAAATGTAGAAGTCTCGATATGTTTCCTACTTCCAAGGTGACATGACATCTTACAAATGAACAAAGGACCGTCTTGTTAAAGTTCCGGATGGACTAGGCTGAAGAATAATCACCTCATGAATCCTAACCAATAGAATTGTGCAAAACTATGAAAAAGAAACATTTGGGGGTTGGAATTGTGAACATTTTGGGGTATAATTGTTTCCGTGGGAAAATAACTTAAGAGAGAGCCTTTTGCTGCTGCACTCTCGACGCTACTCTGGCTGGCTATTACCTTTGCAGATATTGGGCGTGACATGCTGTCGGTCCAAACTCTGACTCTCCATTGAACTGAACTATCTTGATTTCCCTTTTACACTTAATCGGCTGGTGAAGTTGCATTAGCTATACCTGTTCGGCTGAAGAGTTAGCTGTTTCAGACTTTTGCATGCTGGTCAATAGACTCTTGATATTAGGTTTGTATACATTTCAAATTGCATATTAAAAAATTGCAATGTGTATCTTTTCTGTGTGTCTCTTTTTATTTTCCTCTCACGCTGGTTATTGATTTGATGTATGTGCCATGATCTGTATTTACTGTTGTGAATTTTACCTGTAATTATTGAAACAACAAAAGTACTGACATTTTAATGTGTTTATGTATTGATCATTCATATTTGATGATTTAGATATAAGTATTTTGATAAATATACAAAGTTTGTCTTTATTGATGAATTATTTGACATGATGCATATTTTGACTATTGTTGTTGGTTAGGCATTTTCTTCATTACAGTTCCTCATGTCTGTGGGATACTCTCTTTCACTTTTTCCTCCCATGCTTCTTCTTTTTTATGCTTTGTGCTTTATATTTGTAATATTGCTGATTCCTCCACCTTGATAAAATGCATGCAATATGAATGTGTTTTTATTAATAATGTTTGTATTGTTATGAATTGATCAACATTTTTAACACAATATTTTTAATAAACCAATTTGTATAATTCTATTATTAGATTGGTATAGTAATATACCCTATTGGTAAAGGTCAGTATACTCCACCTTGTGCTTGGTTTTGTGGCTGATGAGCGTATGGAGACAGTATGTAAAGAGTGGTGTGTCTATACATAGTTTGCCAAAGGAAAAATTAATGCTTTTTGTTTAAGCCAGATTTGGAATTGTATTCCTTTCGGGTATAAGGGGTCCCTCTCTTTTGTCTTTCTGGCTTCATCTCATTGTTGAAATTAAAATGCACAGCTTTGGTAGGGCAAGAGGTGTGGGGGTCTTGCAGTTTACGTCTCAACGGAATTGAAAGCCGACTCTGAGCAACTATCAATTCCCACTCCAGATCTTCAGGTCATTAAACTTAGCTTCTTTCATGATTAATGAAAACCCCCTGTAATATTTTTTAACATCTGTGCTCACCCAACCCCCAAAGAAAGCTCCATCTATTAAAGAAATTATTACAATAGATATCGGAAATAAAATTCATAAGTTCTACCTGGGACATAATGGGGACAGGGGAATTTAATACTAATCTAATCCATTCCGCAGAGAAGGACAAGCATTTGGCAGCTGAAAATGCTATCTGGGTAGTGCTCCCATACGCAATTTATCCTAAAAAAATATCGGATCACTCTGGTATCGAACTGGTTACCTCACTTGAACATCTAGAGCTGAGAATAATCAATGGCAGGGCTGAAGACGACAATCCTCCTTGGTTCACACACTACGGAGTACACTCTGCATCAATAATTGACTATAGAGTCCTCTCCCTATCACTAATGAAACAATTAAGGAAGTTCAAAATCAAAATCTCCACAGAAAGGGACCATTCATATCAACACTTGGATTTTTTGCTAAACCCAGTTGAATACCAGCAGGAACCACGGGAAATCTGAAATCTATTCTGGACTCATAACTTTCTTCCAAAGCTGGCCGCAAAGGCGAAAGTAGTACTGGAAGCCAGCACAATAGCACATGTTAACCCAATCAAAGTATGGCATACATTCACAACAAAGCTGGTAAAACAATGACAGTATCAACATCCAAAAGAACGAAAACCAAATGGAGCTCAGTTGGCATATTGTCCTAAACCCTAGCCCAAAGAAGAGCATTAAGGCGCAAAATAAAGAAAATGGGCAAATGTAGCTCAACTGCTCAAACATGGGGAAAAAGTAAAAACCTTTAAGAAGCAATGTAAAAAGCAAGTATGTGTTGATCGAAAAATAAAATCTGGAGTTCTGAGCAAAGATGCTGTTTAATTCAAAACGCACAAACTCTAGAGCCTTTTGGGAACTATCAATGTCATTTGTAGAGATGTAAGAATTATAAACAGCTCAATCATCCATGAAAAAACCTGGGTAGCTCACTTGACTGAGATCTTGGGCAATCAAAAGTCCCTATCCGTGCCAGCCACAAATAACTATGAAGAGATAAGCAGGATAGCAGGATAGACAACAGAGGCTAACACTCTAGTATTAGCCTCTGTTGCAGACAAATGTAAGCGACTACAGAAAAATCTGTTCTTATGCTTTATAGACCTGAAAGCCACCTTTGATTGAGTTGATAGAGCCCTACTGGGAGCAAAACTAAGCCACTGGGGGCTCGATGAAAGAACTTTATGAGCAATAGAACAACTGTACACTGACACCTAGATCCAAATTAAGCTAATGGATGGGACGCGACTGTCCAGTCATATACGCCTAAAGCAAGGCTGTGTCCTGGCAGCCCATCTTTTCAATCTATTTATAGCTTATCTATCAATGAGCCTCGATCAAGTAAACTCTCATCCACTCAGGCTACGTACACTGCCACTGTTGCACTTGTCATATGCAGATGACATTGTGCTGCTGAGCCATACAAGAGTAGGTCTACAAAGGTCAATGGATGAAGTCTTGGCATTCCCCATGGTAAATAAACTGGAAATCAACACAACAAAAACCAAAACGATGACTATGAGAAAACGGCACTGGCACCTCACTAAGAATTAGATCAAATGACGTAATGCTAGAAAAAGTCAGTAGCTATAAATACATGGGTGTTGATATAGATAAAAAGTTAACATTTTATGGTGCATAAACAATTGTGGAGAAAGAAAGTAAGTAAACTATTAGCAGTCATTACTGCAAAATTACTGCCACCACTGTCATTTGCAAGTGCGGTTATGCATGGGAAAGATTATCCCACTCTTGATGAAATACAGAAAAATGCTTACAAGTGAGTTTTTGGGCTCCCCCAAATGCCTGCCCCACCCATGTTCAACTGGAATTAGGTCTAGAAGATATACCAGTATCAAAATATGGCAACAAAATGGTCATAATAGCCTATTAGTTAGCACATTATGGCACTCAGTGGATGTTAGAAATGGGATTTCTGGCTGGCTAAGGCGTGCGCCAAAGCCAGGCAGAAACCACCACTCTAGTCAGGGCAAAGAAGTTACACGCCAAAGATAAACCCTGCTCACCCCCTTGGTAGCTTGGCACGAGCAGTCAGGCTTATCCCGGAGGCAATGTGTAAAGCATTTGCGCACGCACACAGCAACAACATCCCAGGCCCACCACAAAGGAAACTCCACACAAGGTTATGTATATAAAAAATAGCCTTTGTATTATCATAATACATTAGAGTAGTATGCACATATAATACACTGTGCCTACTGGCACTGGGCAATATTTACAAGGGATTATGTACACATGACAGGGCCACCTGGACCACTGTCAGAACCATCACCAAGTGAACTTAGTAGAGGTAGAATTTAACATAAACATAGAACACAACCAGTACTACTGGTAATCACGGCACTTAGCATCAGCCTGTAACCTCAACTACATTAGGCTCAGTCTTACATTAGGTGCCAAACGCATTGCACGCCAACCTCATCAGCATAACCACATTATACAGTTCTCTCACAAGTCTAAACACATTAGACCCTAACCTCCTAAGCATAACTCATCTTAGGAAATAACTTTCACTAGCATAAACCATTATATGCAAACCAACCTCATAATCATGACGCACATTTTAGAGGTATCAACACAGGTGCGTAAATCATACTAAATGGATAACATTTCCTAGCACCACACTCACATTAGAAGACTAATGCATTAGACACTAACATCCTAATCATAACTCACAGTAGGCATAATCACATGAACATAAATCACATTAGGGCCTGGCGCCCTACATATCTAACAATCCCCCCTTGGCCAACTGGCCATCACAAACAGGGGCTCAAATGCCCTATGTCCCGAGAGTCAGGGCTGCTGCTTATGCAGCGAAAGTCAAGGGTGCGCCACTGCGCCAACCTAAACGTGGCAGCTGCCCACTACTTGCTGGGCAGCTCAAAAAGTGTGGGGCAAAGGAGCGCATCTGACTCCTGACTTCACAAGACCCCCAAACGAATGGTGCGCCTAAACGTTGCAGCTGCCCACAACTTGCTGGGCAGCTGGGACTATTAAAATGAGGCACAGGCTCTCAGTGGCCCTTCAAACAAGTGTGCCCACCGGTGGAGCCATCTGGCTCTAAAACAGATACTGTGGGGCGTAGGAGCTATCTGGCTCTTAAAATGAATCCGCCCCGTGGAGCGCACGGGCTCCGGACATAAATATGCACCAGGTAGGAGCTACTCACAGGCTCACACATCCCCACATGCCTACCTTGTTGGAGCCCCGTAGGCTCTGAAAAATGAACATGTTCCCTGTTGTTGGGGCAGCCCCCCCTCGCACGCGGGGCTGCCCAGGTGCCGACAATGCACCTCGATAGGGTCCCAGATACTGGGACCAGCACGGGCCCCTCTGGGGCTCTCTAAAGAAACCTGTCCCCACTGTTAGAGCAGCCCGCTAAGACGGGCCTCGTGCAATATTTAACTGGAACTGTGCCTCCTTCAGGCACCAACATTAGCCCCCACGGAGCTCCCCAGCCCTTTTCACTCACCGGGCTGCTCTCGGGGGACTTCGCTGCTCGGTGGCGATCTCCTCACGGTAGAAGTGGCGGGGGGGCAGGCACCGGCAATGTGCCTCGTGCCCCCTCCGCCAGAATCAGGCTGCGGCGCTGGCGGGGCTCTCCCTCCTCACGGGAGCCCCGCCTTCTTCCTGCGCCATCCTTCACCCGGTCCCCCATCTCGGGACCGGGACTTCCTAGAGTGGAGCCTAGCGAGGCTCCAGGCTGCCGTTTCCTCCTTCCGGTCCTGCCGCGGCCCCGCCCCGTCACAGGCGGACTTGACTGACTTCCGGGCCGGCCACGGCGGGACCACATCGGCAACCTGGGCGGCAGCAAAGTCGCGGGGTGGGCACCCGTGCACATAAGTAATGGCCAAGTCGCGGGGTGGGTACCCGCGCATCAATGATCAAAATCAGCAGAACAAGCGCGGGGTGGGCACCCGTGAGCCCGTAAAAATGGACAGTGCAGACGCAGGGTGGGCACCTGCTTAATCAGATGAAAATAAGCGGCGTGGGCACCCGCCACCCAAATAGCGATACAAGCGGGGTGGCACCCGCAAACGCAAAGCTCACAAGGAGGGGGGAATCCCTACGAGGGGGGAATTCCCTCAGCCAGGGCCGCAGCGCCGTGCTGCTCAGCCCCCAGGCTCTCCTCTTCCTAGGGAAAAGTTCACGACATAGCGCTCCCAGGCGCTGGAAGGTTACAGCAAGCCTTGGCCAAAGCAAAAGCACAGAGCAACAGGTCCAAGAAGTCCATCAGGCATCCAGGAGCTGGGCAGAGCCCAGGGAGGCAAGCCTTCCCCTGGGCCCCAGCAGCAACACGCCCCTGGTTGTTTCAAGTCAAGAACAAGAACATTTTCTTGGGGTCACAGCCCCTTCTTTTATACACACATTTCCCTTTGTGACAGCACAGGCAAGGGGGGAACCAGATACAACTGGTTCAGGAGCACTTGAGCACTTTGTTTTACTCAGCCCCTCTCTTCTATTCACAGGACAGGCCAGGGACATCAGACGCACCACGGGGGGTGGAGCCAGCATTGTGGAGGGAAGGCCCAGCCCTATTCAGGTCCCAGGTGCAACTCTTCCCTCCCATCTACATGCAGATCTCTCCATTCACCACCGGGCAGACTCACCCTGGCTACTGGAATTCCCCAGCCCTGTCACTCAAACTCCAGACAGGCAATTCACATCATACAGCACACAGACATGCCACCCTCTAGAAGTGGCACTTCTCCTATAGTTATAAAAAAACCACGCACATCATTGCGTAGCATTTATTCTCACGAGTTCGCACATACCAAACTCGCCCCTGCACTCCTCTCACATCAGGAACTACCATGGACACACATATCCCCCATGCATTCCTATGGGAGGGCAGGCCAGTCTCACTACATGTAACACAAAGCGCACGCACTTTACACTGGGACACAGTGCTAAAGTGCCTAGAGGCCTAAAACTACTAACACTACATAGGGAAAAAGGCCAGGATAATTGCAAAAAGTTTAGGGGTGAACCTGCCAAAAGGGCGAGGTCCAACAGTGGATAATGACAATAACTCAATATATGGTAAATACTTGACGTCCTCACTGCTAGAAACTAATACCATCAAGCTGTGGGACCTAAATTTACCCTATGCCACATTTTATCGAACTCTCAATAAAGTAGTCCATTTGCATTCCCTCATTGAAGATAAGCACAAACTAACTTCACAGTCACACGCCTGGATGGTGGTTCAATCCTATATAAGTTTAAAACAGTAAGCAGAATACTTCAGCATGACATATCCAGCATATCTAAAAAGGAAGCTGATGGCTCTTACATTCAGAGTTCTGCCATCCTTGGCTGACCCACCCATATGGAGATACAAAGGCTCAGTATCATGCAGATGTTGTGATGCACTAAGGGAAGACATAATACATCTAGTCTGCCTTTCCTAGCCTTAAAGCAACCCCGAACTCTATTACTGAAACATGCATCTAATGAACGGGGGATTTGAACATGCTGGATGGTAATAATTAAGAGCCTAGCTCCCACAGATGCCAAGCTCATATGTAAATTGCTGAAATTTCTGACACTGCATGAGAAACAAAATAACTCTGCCTGATTTCCAGAACACAACATAACCCCTGAGCCTCTTAGACTGTTCCATCACAGAAACAGCATTTTCTGAAATAAAATACCAACAGTGGTATGACTAGGTTATTTCAGATAATGCTTTACCATTTGAAATCAAGTAATGATTTTAAACAACTCACCGGGGACAATGCGTTCACTTACAATCATGTATGCAAGTTTGTCACTCTCTTGGTAGTCGAAGGTCCAATAATAATGGGAACAATAATACTATTATAAACACAGGTCCAGTGACCATTCCTAGTGACAGCAGGGAATCCGTCTCGCCGAGTGGGTTAAACCACGCAATAAATAAACCGAATCCACAATGGCACCGTACTCACTCTAACTACTAGTGATTTTAGAACACCTAGCATTTTAGAATTAATTTTAAACTGCACACATAATGCCAATTTTACTCATTGTTTACATGTTTTATGAAATTACCATATCTAAGGCTAATTTGATGGCTTTTATTAACTTACAACAATAAAGATCGATTGATTGATTGATGAAATGTTCTTTATGTCTCATTTCTAATGGAATGTTAGCATTCATGTGAAATCAATGTCAATAAACAATCTGTATGTATTTTAAGTTGATGTAAGACCTGAGTGATAATGTAGTCTTATGTTCTGTTTTGTATATGTTAGACCTGGCCCTTTCTGCAGGTTTACCCCAAATCTTTTGCCTTTTGCCTCCTATTTTTCTGACCCTGTTTTTTTTGGCTGTAGGACTCTGGGCACTTTACCAGTGCTGATCAGTGCTAAAGTACGTATGCTCTGTATATAAATTGTGATATGATTGGTTATCCATGATCTGAGTATTTGATTTAATGGTAAGTCCCTAGTAGCGTGCACTGAATGTGCCAGGGCTTGTAAATCAAATGCTACAAGTGGGCTTGTAGCACTGGTTGTGCCACCTACATGAGTATCCCTGTAAAGGTCTCTCAGACCTGCCACTGTAGTGTTTGTGCACGCAGTTGTTAACCACCATGTTTACCTGGCAAGTGTACCCACTTGCCAGGCCCTACCCTTCCCTTTCCTTACATGTAAGGCACCCCTAAGGTGGGCCCCGGGTACCCCCATGGGCAGGGTGCAGTGTATGTAAAAGGTAGGACATGTACTGGTGTGTGTGCCATGCCCTGATAGTGAAATACGGTGTATTTCATGTTTCATTATTGAAAGGCTATCTTTTCCATAGATTTATCACTGGGGCTGCACTGTAACCTTATTACATGTGTAACTTTCAATGGGTAAAAGATAAAAAAATGGAGTTTAGGCTCTCTGAACTCAGAATGTATTAACACACCTCTTGGTAAAGGTGTTTTTTAAATTATGTGGTTGAAAATGCCACTTTTAGAATGAGGGCATTTTCTTGCTTTATCATTCTGTGTGCCTCTGGTTGTATGTGTATTCAGCATCTGGTGTTGGAGGGACAGTAGCAGGGGATGTGCATTCACTCTAGACAGTCACTAGGGGGGTTGAGGGTGCCCTGCCTTGCCTGGGTGACTCATCGATAGGCTGAATAGACATGATCTGCATTTAGAGTGGTGGGAGGAGTTTCGATTGCACCTGAATAGGCTGTTTCTCCTTTTCACAACGCTGTCTCCACCCCCTGTGGTCATGCGCACCAGGAAGGACAGGACTGGTTTGGACTGGGTTTAGAGACCCTTGCCACAAAGACCACAATGACAAAATTGAGTGTAAGTATTGGACCTAAAACCCCAAGACTTTAGATTACTCCAAGGAAAAAGAGGACCCTGTCAAGAAGAAGAGCAGAAGGACTGTGTGAGGAGCGCTGCCTTTTCTGTGTGAGGGGTGTGTTTTGGCCTGCAATTGCTGCTTCTGTCTGTGGTGGTGGAAAAGGACTGAATCTTTTTGCCCTGCTGCGGTATCCTAATTGTGAAGATTCTCCAAGGGCTTGTGTGTGCTTGCCTCCTGTTGGAAGTCTCAGGGAGATAAAAGACTTCCTGAAAATATCCTTATTGAATCTAAAAGGAACCTGCCTGGAAGTAGGGCTGGGAGCTGTGTGAAGAACGCTGCCTCTGACTTGTATGTGGGTGGGACTGCTTGCAATTGCTGCTCCTGTTTGGAGCAGGAGAAAGGCCTGGACTGTTCTTTGACAAGTTTGCAAGCCAGCGCTTGGTGAGCACTGTGTCCTTCCCCTAATACAAAATAGCAAACCACTTGAAGAGCGCTTCAGGCCCCCCCGGGGACAACGCATTGCTATCGCTTCTCTTTTTAGTTAGCGCGGGAAGATGCTGTTGTCACGATTCACTCCCTGTGCTCTTTTGCCCACCACCAGGGGGGCCGAATTGTGGGGCTTTCTACTGTTGTAATATGCTTACAGACACTCCCCTGCATGCATATCTTGACTTCCAGGCATTTGGACACTATTTAGGAATTGACGTCCATTCCAAATCATTCTGGGTTTTGTGGAAGCCAGTCTGCTCATGCTGGAAACTCCATTACCTATAATACCCCGCTCACTGCTTCATCACCACCCCTACAGGCTAAGGATGGGTGGAGGAATTCAGCTCACCTGTGGCTGGTTGCTGCTAGCCTGCTCACACCTGATGCATGTAATTACTGAGAGCTCTTTTAAGGCCCAGCTCTCTTCACGCCAAGGTTGGTCATTGTAGCTGTTTTCCGGTGAGACCGATCCTTGTTTCCTGAGCTTTTGATATTCCTTGATTCCTGAGATATAGTTCATCCTTGTTCCTTGATTCATGAGCTATAGCATTTCCTTGTGCCTGAATCACCACTGCCTGCAGTGCTACCTTGGTTCATGAGCTATGGCTATTCCTTGTGCCTAAATTAGCACTGCCTGCAGTGCTACCTTGTTTCCTGAGTTCCTGAGCTATAGTTATTCTTTGTTCCTGTTCCTGGCCTTCAGCTATTTCTTGTTCCTGATTTGCACTGCTCACAGTGCTCTCTCAACTCCTTGTTTCCTGAGCTGTAGCTATTTCCTGTTTCCTTGAACTAGCACTGTCTGCAGTGCTACCTTGACTCCTGAAGCTTAAGTAATTCTCTGTTTCTGAACCAGCACTGCCTGCAGTGCTACCGTGACTTCTGAAGCTTTAGTAATTTCCCTGTTCCTGAACTAGCACTGCCTGCAGTGCTACCTTGACTCCGGAGCCTTAGCTCAATTCTTGTTCCTGCCCCAGCACTGCCTTCTATGCTACGTTGTTTTCTTGATTCCTGAACCTGCACTATTCTAGTATGCCCTTGTAGCCTCCCCTTCTGTATATCCTTTTCCAGTCCCTGCCTTTCTTCCCATTTCCTTGGTTCCAGTTCCTAGTTTGCTGTCTTTCTATTCTGCTGTCTTGCTTCTGTTACCTTGTATATTTGTTACCTGCTTTCTGCCAAGAGTGCCCTGTGATTTCCTTCCTTTGCTGTTAAGCACTCCTCGTTCCTTCGTCCTTGTCTATTGTGCTTGCGTTTAGTTCTACCCCCTTGCTGTTTCTGCCTTGCCTGTTCCTGTTTGATCACCAGGATCCGTGGGCACAGCTGACTACCTAAGTGGTGTTTCTTGTTCACTGTGAGTATTGTCTTTGAGTTACATTTATAATATCACCATAGGTATAAGCGCCACAGACCCTGCCTTTGCATGCATATCCTATATGTTGGTATTTGCAGTCAGTATCTGTAACAGCAATTGTGGGTGAGAAACGTACTGAGCTTCAGTCTTACAGTGTGGAGCTCCGGAGTGATATACCCCACACTCCCCTTTACTGTTAATGTTGTTTCATATATGTGTCTTGCACATTTGTCCTGGGTGTAGTTTTTCTGAATGCTAAATCACCTCATGAGTGCCTGTCCTTTATGAGTCTTAGCCATCTTGTTCATTCGTGCAGGCTTACCCTTTGGATCCCTTTTCTCCCCTGACTTCCTGTAGGATCGTGGGCAGCGTTGTACTCCTCTTTCTGTGTACTTTTACTACCCCTTTCCCAGTCCTTGCCCCAGTCCCTGACTGTGTCCCAGACTGTCCCTGACAGCTGTTTGTTCTGCCCCAGATTCTATTGGGGAAGTGTGAGAAATGGTGCAGAGGAAGTCACCTCCAAGCGTGTGGGCCTGCACTCTCAATTTGCCTCCAGCATGCTGAAGCAGCTGCACCAGATTCCCTGTGGTGCTAGAGCTGCTCTGCTGTTTCGGAGCACCCTGCTTAGGAGAACCCATGTTGACGTGCCATCTGGCTGCTCTTCGCCAGTCTTCCCAACATGTTGCGAGGCAACAAGAGAGTGCCAAATGCACCACACCAGTAGGTGGGGTCAGCCGACCAGAAGAATGACCCGGGGGCTTAAGAAGAGTGCGATCCCCCGAGTTGCGAGGACTCAGGCATGGATCAAGTCTGGACACGGTGGGAGAGCCAGATAATTGCTGCCCCGCTGTGGACAGCGCAGACCAGAGATAAAGCAGTAGTCCAGAAGGCCTTGGAGGGCTCTGGATATGCTAAAAAGTGGTGCAGGGGGAACTGCAGGCCGCCACCCACTTGTGGGCAGCGGCCTTGTTGTACCCCCCTTCCCCATGGGCGCACATACCTGGGGGCATTTGTTTCTTGCAGAAGCATTGTGGGGGGAGCCTTGACGGATGTCCCTGATCCTTGGGGAAGAATTACAGCATTAACCAGTAGAGACGGTCTGGTATGGGTGGATCCTACATTTTCGGCTGTGTCTCTGCTGTGCCAGTTCCATGTTCATTTTGTTATGGTTCATGTGCCCGGTCACCAAAGTGTGGTGAAAATGACCACAACCTGCCTGATAATGAGGTAGCAGTAATGTGGCCAAGGTGCTGCCTGTACAGTGGACTGTGGTTTCTATCACAGGGGGTGGCTTTACAAAAGTACCGTACAAAGGGTTGTAGGAGTGCAGCGGAGCTGCACCCTATTTGTTGATGGTGATGTTCAGTGAGTTGCGCTCTTCCTCTAACTACTCTATTTTTCTTTTATGTCCTTATATAGATATGTTCAGGAACTGCATATTATGCACAGTGAGGGGGTTTCCAGGATGATTCTTATGACGTGTATCTTTTAAGTGTTTACTTTAGTACACTACTTGTGATGTTATGACTAAGGCTTAATTGGCAAAGTAATTTAAAATCTATGTATTGACATGACAATTGCCTAGTGGCCCAATGCAGTTTATGTCTAATACAAAGGATATTTTTATATAACCTGGTGTGGAGTCCCTTTTTGTGGTGTGCCTAATGTGTCACTAGTGTTTGTGTGTGTTGTGCAAACGCTTTACACATTGCCTCTGGGATAAGCCTGACCGCTCTGCCAAGCTGCCAAGGGGGGAGCATGGGTTATATTGGGTGTGTAACTCCCTTACCCTGACTAGGGTGATGGGTTCTGCCTGGCTTGGGTGCATACCCTGGCCAACCAGAAACCCCATTTCTACTGGCATAAAAAAAGAGTTTGATGAAATGAACTGTGTGACTACAAAGCAGTGACGTCTCTTGTGTGCCTTCTCTCTCTTCCCTACTGCCTGCCCCACTCTTTGACATCAGAGCTGAGCATAGTCTTGGATGTACTCATCACTGTCAATGGAGAAGTTGACGTGTGGATTCATGTTATTCCTGCAGCTACATTCGAATCTACAAGTTGGTGGTGACTTGAACGTGACAGGATCAAAAAGTGCAAAGTGGGACAGTGAATGTTTGATGAGTGTAGCTATCCGGTCGTTAGGCATTCACTGTCCTACCATGCACTGAGACAGATTGCTGATGCTGCAAAGTGAATGGAGGGTAGTGCCGGTGGGATGCAAAGGATGGGTTACCATAAAAGGGCAGCAATGCTATAGGAAAGGGTTAGAACTGCATACGGCAGCTGAGAAGATGGCAGGTTGCCACACATGGGCCACCCATGAGCACTGCCAGTGTGAGAAGTTGGAATGCTGCTTTAGGCTGCTATGGCTACTATGAGGGGTGGCTAACAGAGGCATGGTGAGTGTTGTGCGATTTGCATCAAGGGGTGATGCAAATATCTTCAACAAAAAGTTGAAGTTGTCTGGAAAACAAATCTCTCTTTAAAACACAAATTTTCTTTTTGTAAACCCAGGGCCCAGCCTTCAAAAAGTGCACACCATAGCTTAATCCTTATCAGGAACTGTGTCTAGATTTTAGGGTCTCACTGCCTCCTGATCTACATTCCACCGCTTTGCTTGTCAACTTAAAAAAACAATCTGAAATTCTTTCTATTTCACTGACACTTCAATTCGGGCTCCATGTAGAAGATTCGTTGTTTTTTCTTCTCCTGAACAAACATTTGCTACTGCCGATTTTCTCCATTGTGCACCTATTGGTGAAATTCATGTTTCCTACAATCCTTCACTCAATCTCTTAAATTCACCGGTCTCACTATTTTTTAACGTTTTTATTATATAAAGCTCCAATCGCGTTTTTATCGAGCTCACTAGTTTGAAATATTTAGTTTCCTTACCTCACTCAATGGTATGCTCTACCTCTCAGCTATTTTAACTACCACTTACTACGGCGCCATTACAGTAGGCAACTATTCCTGGTACCGGTTTAATTTTTCCTCCCAAATTAATATTTTCCCTTTCTTGTTCCTTCTTCCCTCCCATTTGTAAATATTCGTGTGTTTTTGCATTGACCACTGTATATATTTGTGGCTGTTGCACTACTTTTTTCTTGTGTCTTTGCTTCAGCTGTCCTAAAGCTCTAGGACACCCTTGACCTTTATTTAAACTATATAGGTCTGCAAAAATGAATTCATTAAAAAAACATACGAATGGTGTGATTGATTTACTATCTACACTTTTTGCATTTGGTAACAAAGCTTGTATGGCATGAAAAGAGATAAATATGTGTAAGGAAATAAGACTATATTGTTCTCGAAATGGCCAAGCCATTTCTAAAATATGTGGCAAAATCGTCATGTCCACTTATTCCATGAGTCAGTAAAAATGTCACAACGGGATTAAAAAAATTCTCAATTCAAGTACTATATATAAAATAAAATATGGAATGCCTATGAAAAAACAAATTCTCCTGTTTGTACACTAATTATGGGTCCTCATTTTCTCAGAGTCACTGGGCAGGCGTACATCTTGATAACAGCCTTTCTTTCAAGGCCATCAGTAATCCAATGTGGGAGGCTCCTACATGATACAATCATGTTACTTGTTCCTCTCAATGCAAGTTAGGACCACAAGGTTTTTTCTTACGTCATTCGAGAGATATTTAAACAATGATAACTGGTGCTCAGTGGCTGAAATGTGTGGGAACTGTGAAGCTGTGCGCTATGGGGGCGGGGTGAATAAGCGTGGGGGCATGGTCAAAGGCATGGCTAACAAACAAAATATTACTAACTTTTTCGGTCTTTTACCTTCAGGTAACTATACATAAAACAACACACAGCTTTTCTTTCCCTTTAAAACTGTATTAGGGGAAGTAAGCATTGCAAGTTATGCATATGAATGTACAATACTCTCCAAGCATCCGGGTCGTGGGTAAGAAAGCATCAACGGTAAACATTTACACATGTCAACATGTACAGAGTCTGAGCATGAGAATGGCATTCAGGATTCACTGTGTCATGTCTGCATAGGTGTTCAAGTCACCCTCCTCC
The DNA here is from genome assembly GCF_964204655.1 of Triturus cristatus. Taxonomy (NCBI): domain Eukaryota; kingdom Metazoa; phylum Chordata; class Amphibia; order Caudata; family Salamandridae; genus Triturus; species Triturus cristatus. The sequence goes on from NC_140587.1 coordinate 683,383,077, forward strand.
ATTGCAACTAGGTCAGTCGTGGAGGAGTGAGTTGTAGCGTTGTCAGTGGTTTGGTTGTCTTCAGCAGTCCGCTGCAAGTAGGACACCAGTGGGGCACATATGTTGTGTGGTGTGGTAGCAGGGGGCATTAGGCACCAGTATTCCCTTAAGTGGGTATGGCAGTGAGCAGCGGCAGCCAACCAAGCCTTGGGGAATGGAGCTGGCTTACGGCCCCAGTTGATTGCCACCCTGCGCCGGGCAAGAATCAACTGCATTGCAACCAATTGTCGTCTGGAGTCTGGGATCTACTTGATGTACCCTGAGAGGCAAGTCATGGGGTTTGATGCAATAGTGTCCATGGTGATCTCACTGATGGTACGGCATATGTCTTGCCAGAAGGATGTAATTCCGGGCACGTCCAAGCCAAATGCACAAATGATGCATTGGAGGTGGAGCATCTCACACAGTTGGCATCTACAGTCTTTCCCATTTTATAGAGAGTGGTGGGCGTGCTGTAAAATCTGTGTAAATATTTGAAGTGTTTGAGGCATTACCGATAGTTGGGAGATAGTTTGTAAGCTTGGTTGCAGCAGTATAGCCACTGTTAGGTGTGTGTTAGTCTCCTAGATCAGTAAGCCAGGCGGGACATGCCCATTTGGAATCGTCTGGGAAGGCCGCAAGAGTCAGTGCATAGAGCCTAGTAACCAGTTTGCGCGGAGAAGTGGCAGTATGAATGTATTCTAGTGCAGCGCACGGGGAGGGGAATTGGGGAAGGAGTAATTTGCAGCCCTGCAAGTATCTCTAAGTTGATAGTATAGTAATTTGTCTAGTGGGGTTGCGCTCTCTGGGAGAGAGACAAATTGCCCGTTGGGATATAGATCAGCATTGGTGGTGATGCCTAGTGTGCCCGCACGACGTGCCATGCCAGATGTCTGCAGTGGAGAAAATGAAGGGATGTTCACCAGTTGCATCGCCGGAGCGTATAAAGTCTTAACACTAGTGTGTCTATGAATCCCGTCCCAGGCCCAGCGCATGCATTCTACAGTGTCTATTTCACGCCTAGGGGCTGTGTAAGGGAGGAACAGAGCCGTCTGTAATGGCCACGGGGAGGCGAGGTTGGTTTCGACCGCAACGTGAGGTTGGAATGGCTTGGGGTGTAGGCAAAAATGGAGAAAGCTAGCCTGAGCTGAGTAGGCGTAGAGCTTGATGTTGGGAGCACCCAGCCCGATAAAAAAAAACACACAAGTCAAATGAAAATGAAATGCAATTCATGTTAAGCTATGGGAAATGTACTATTGCACATTATGAAACCTTTGTTAGTCAATGGACTGCACTAGAGAACCACAGAACTGAATCCTGGTTGGTGTAGTGGAGAATAGTGACTTGTGCATGTTTAGGGCTACAAAGTCCCAGTTTCTAAAAGAAAGCACTGTGAACATGTAAGTAATTATTTTAAACTTGCATTACACACAGTAGAAAAAAGGCTGCTACAAAATGCACGAAATGGTTTAAGAAGAAAAAGTGCTTCCAAAACATAGATTTTTGTAATACCCAAGACTGCATTTAATGCAATTTTTTTGATAACTCTCTTTTATAAGCACACACTTCACAGCTCAGCTGCTAGCTCCCTTATAATACCTCTCAAAAATAATGAATGTGTGTCTTCGGGAAGTTTCAAGTGATTCCATCAATTAAAGCCACTGCCGGCTTCCAACTACCCTTTACATTTTCAGATTCACACATTTACATTTCTTTCAAGTAAGCAGGCATCTTGGCAAGAAGGCTGGATTAGCTGGCTTCCCCTCCCTTGGTTTCACAGCACATGAGGCTCCCTGCCTTTCAGTTCAGCTGAAGCATTTCAACTCTCGGAATCAACCGTCCTGGGATGGTAACCTTTTCAGAATAAGCTGCTGTATGTTTTGTGTAGTCCAGAGAAATTAGCACCATTATCAAAGACTTTGTTTTTGTGAATGTGCAGTAGGAAGTAATTACCTTCTCATTTTTCCTGCATTGGCTTTTGTATACTGTTGTATACTACAGCTATTGCATAAGCACTGAATCGAACACGTATTACACTTTCACAATGAAATACACTAGCTATATTGAACTTCAAAAAAGCAAAATGCTGATCTAGCCATCAGGTATGCATGCCTAATACCATTGCAACTCAAAAAGTCATCCTAAAAATATTATTCTGAGCATTACCCTCACAAAAGAAATTTGTATAGAAAAAGTTAATACACAAAATTCTGTAAAGCAAACGTGTGACCACCATACAAACAAAGCAATATCATGGTTACGGCAGAACAGCAATATATACTGTTGCACCTCTATGTTGGGTTTAGGACAAGAGATGGAGAAAATTTCGACAAAGAAAACCTGAAATACAATTGGGCAATCAAAAAAAAGAAGTTAAGACTATAAATTTGAAGCACACCAGCATGTGGATACAGGATAGGGCCTTTGGTTGCTTGGATTTGGTGGCGAACCAGCTTGAAGAAACTAAGGGCCATATTTATGACCCATTTTACGTCGCTCCTGCACCTCACAACATGGTGCAAGAGCGACACTGACCTTAAGTCAGATATCCAAAGCCACACAAAGACACTTTTTCTAGACTTTGAGTGGCTCAAGAAATCTGGCATAACGCAACACAACGCAAATCACTGAACTGTTACTCTGCCCTAAATAAGCTTTCCATGGACATTGCTTGGGTGTTCCCATGCAACCCCCATGGTTTTTTACATATTCCCAGATTTACAAGACCTTGTAAACCTGGAAATGCACCATAAAGATAAACTTCCCCAGGTGAGACGTAACAAGGAGAAATGTCTTTGTTTCCCCTTGTTATTTCCTCTTTTTATGTGTGCTACATTGTGCAGCAGACATAAAAAGAAGAAAATGCCTCTAAGGATTGTTTTTGTGCTGGAAGAGGTCCCTTCTTGCACAAAAACAATCCGGCATGCAATGTAGGCAACCTTGCACCATGGTGCACGGGTTCCTGCATTGCTGCTAGGTTGCCTAATGGGTGCAAGGGCAGGGGAAAAAGTCAGGAAGTCAGGAATACACTGTATGCCCTAAATACAGTACATTCCTGCAATTTCCCTGTCGCACAGTGCAGTGCAGCAAGGTGACTTGCTGCGCTTCATTTGGCACTATTCCATAAATATGCGCCTAGGTAAAGGAGATAGACCGCTAACCTCGGTGTGTACTCTATTCCATGAGAGGTCCTCTACTTCTGAGGTGTGTTAGGCAATCAGTATTTTAGCCGGATGTTTGCTTACAGAAGCTACCTGGCACATTTTCATGCAGTTGCATGGCTTGTCACTTCAATAGTACATTGCCTTATTGATCCTATTTGTAATAGGACTAGGCAGGATTGCCATCTTGTTTTCTTATTACCTACCTCTTTAGTATTCAACATTTTCTGTCATCCAGAGGTCCGGCAACTGTATCCTGCACAAGGTTGACATCCACCATGGATTTTGGTAATCTACATTCCCCTCTAATGCCCGTATCATTTGTGTCCTAGTTCCATGTTACTCATGTATTTGTTTGGGTGTTCATTTTCAAACCTCGCCACCCTGGTTGTGCCTTCTGCAGTAGAAAAGTACCCCCAGTGTCAGTTTCTCTCTTGCTCCTCCTTCCCTTTCCCCCTCTGGCTCACTGCTTGTTCACTGATTCCCCTCACCAATCCACAGGAAGGGAGCAGGAGGAGCAGGATTCCCATTGGACCCACAGTCCTTCTCGCAAAGTTTGATGTGCTACTCTGGTCAACACAATCTGGACCGATAGCAACTGCTACTTCGCCCAGGCGAAAAACTATGTCACCAAGATGCCAACCCCTTTAAGCCCATAAAATTCCTGCATGGAGCTTTTTTAAGACTTTGCCTGAGAAAGAGATAAGACTCCATATCCAAAGAGAAGAGCACCACAGAACCACAACTAAACAACCGGAAGGAGAACAGCAAAGCTCCATTGGAGACCCTGAAATTATGAGTGAAAACCCATGTGAAGCTCATACGAGGCAAAATAGTTGTAAATATTAAACTTAAGAAACAACTGGTGGTAAATGTAACCAAGGAAACAAGAAAGTGACGGGCCTCGTGTACAGCAGCTGAGAACAGATCTCTTTCTGTTGTGAAGCTGTTTATAGATTCTGTGGACTGATTTTCTTTGTTTCAGGCGGTATATCAGTGCATTACTTTTGCTTTCCCGAGGATCATGGGATTTGGCACTATGGCTGTTAGACAAGAGAAAGGATAAAGAAAAAAATAAACCTCTAAGCTTTGCATAAAATACTTATAGAAACTTTTCTCTAATGTTAGTTTCTTTTGTTTCACAGTATGATTGTTGAGAGTGATTCATGAGCAGGCATGCATCACTACATTCCATGACATAGCCAGGACTTCATACATCTCCAAGATTACAACAATGATATATAAAAAATATTCTTTTATTTCTTTTGAATCATACTCCTTGTGTATTACTTCATAATGATAAGAGCCACAGAACGGAACAGAATGGAATGTTTACTTACTAAATTCTATGCTTGTAATACTAAGTGCAAAGTTTAGTATTCCTGGGGTGTCCTGGGGTGTCCATGAACAATTATTGTTACTGTACACTAGACACAGAGCATGACTAATGGACTCCTGAAAAAGGTTGTGCTTGCCTAATTGCAGCACTACTTAACACTTAACTTGAGCTTTCATGGTCAGGCAGTACATAAATAAATTAGCATATTTTCATCACAAATAAACTGCAAACCTCTGCAGAGTTCAAAGAAAACACTATTTAGAATAACCACTGAGGCATAAAATGAAGTCAGTTTCTCCCAGTTGTATGAGCACTGTTACCTGAATAACAATGGAAACGTAAAGACACTGTATAGGAAAGATGCAGTTAATTAATGCACGCATGTAACAAGCATTAGCTCGTCTTTATTTGTTCTCTTGGAAACATCAGAGGAAACGAAGGGGCATATTTACAAGCCCCTATCACCGCAGGATCTTGACTTTTAGTGACGTCACTGCACAATATGGGCTTCGCCTTATTTACGAGGCAAAGTTAAGCCATTTAACCTGGTTTAACACTGCCTTGTAAATAAGGCACCCTTTTACACTATACTTAACGTGAAAGGGGTGGGCAATGGCTGTTGTGGTGGGTGTTCCACCACAACACCCATTGATTTTGACGCTGCCCCATATTTACAAGGGTGGTATAAATATGGGGCAGCACAAAAATTGAAACAAGGCAAAACCTGGTCTTACCGTGGTGAAACAAGGAGAAATGCTTTATTTCTCCTCGTTTTTGCAGTTTCTATATTTGTTGCATTGTGCAGCACACATAGAAACAGCAAAATGCCATTGATTGTTTATGTGTAGGAAGGTGTTCCTTCCTGCACATAAACAAACATTTAAAGAAATGATGAGTTGCAACTTTTATGTGTGCTGCACAAAGCAGCATACATAAAAGTTACAAAACACCATTTTATATTGTTTATGTGCAGGGACACCTTCCTGCACATAAACAATCCTTCCCCTCAACGCAGGCACCCTTGCACTATGGTGCAAGGGTGCCTGCGTTGGTGCTATGCTGTTAAATTTAGCGTCAGCGCAGGGAGAAATGCAGGGCTGCACCATATTCTTGTAAATACGGTGCAGCCCTGTGTTCCAGAAGTGGCAGAGCGCAGCATCAAGCCAACAAGGCTAACGCCGCGCTCCGTCACTTCATTTGTGAATATGCCCCCAAGTCTCTTAGTAAGTACAAAAACTTGATTTATAACACTTATGGGAGAAAATTGGATATTATGACCCAGATTTACAAACATTTTGATAGAGTGTTCATCACAAAATGATCTATACCTTTGCAAAATGTTATTTTTTTAATTTCCTTTCCTGCTCAAAAATTGTTTTGCACTGGAATGTTCCATCAAAGTAGTACAAAGCAGCGGTATGTAGCAGCTTTGCATTACTCTTTGTCAAGGGTGTATTCAATTCATGTTGCCATGCAGTCACCCATGGTTTTTAACACAAAACCCTATCTATAGTAGCCAAAAAATAACACAACTTTGAAGGAGGCGATAAAAAGGAGAAATGCTTTTATTTCTCCTAACTGTTCCCACTTCGCTTGTGTGCTGCATTGTACAGCACACATGAGAAGTGAGAAAAGATTTAAAGTTAGTCTAAGCATTGCATTCTATACTGGAAGGATACCCATCCAGTCGAAAACCTATGCAAAAACTCACATAAACACCATTGCACTGTAGTGCAAAGGTGTGTGCGTGGTGCACGGCTGCCTGATAGCACACCAGTGCTAGGGATAGAGAAGGACGGCGCCATATCCTGCTCTCTCTTGCGCTGAGTTGAGTGACACTTTTGAAAATTTGGGCCCAAGTGTTTTTCACCATTTTCTTGTTTTTCATTGCTAACTCCATATTGAGTATTATTGTGTTGGAATCACAGTGACTCACTGACCATTAGCACTACAGAAGAAACCACTTTCTGAAGCTAAACTCCTCTCTTTGCCCTGTATGTGGTCTTTGCTGCAAGAACCTAGTTTTATTTTTAAAGACTGAAATCCTTCTCACTCCAGGATGTGTGTAGATCAAGTTAAGTGTAACTGCTTGGGATGGTAAGAGTTGAAGTGACAGGAGTGGAATGACTTGACTGATGCAGGGTTACTGTGAAGATGATAATAATATCCAACAGGCAGGTGAGGTTACCTTGTAACTTCAATTTATTGAACTAGCAGGAGCCCACAGGTGTGTGATCTCGTCCTGAGCCTTCCGTCTGCAACTGCTGATGCGGCGGTATTTGGAACCCACAGAGTGAGTTCGCAAGCATGGGCCATATTTTGGATAACAGTAGTTTACAATGCAAGACTGCACTGTCAAATAGTAACAATTCTAGTACAGGTGCAGGTCGAATACCATAAAGTAATAAAGGAGGGACCAACACCATATACGCATAGTGACAGTTACCCATGGTGAATGATGAGGCAACTTCATGTATGATGGTGTGTTCACCTCCTCCATTGATGTGTGGTCTGTGTGTTTGAAGTTGTGGCTTGCAGGGAGGAGGATGTGTCTGATATTCATTGGGGGTGGGTGTGAGCCATGATAACAGTAACAGACTGTGATCCTGTGTCAAACTATAGGCCTATGCTGATCTGATTTATTCCAAAGTAACCATAGACTATCATCTGTGATTGGAATGCATACTTTGGGACAGATTGACTAGCATTTGACACAACACAGCACAGCAACCAAAGCTGCTGAAGTGTGTTGCATCAGTGCAAGATCAGAACAGTGCCATTTCTAATAAGATACAGCGCTGTTCCTCCCTCCCCCTGTGCTGGTGCTCTTTAGGCCGCCTTGCGCCACACACACACACACACGCACACACACGCACGCATACACACACACACACACACACACACACAATTCTTTCTTTAGACCAAGGGTGTGTGTGTGGTGTCTAACATAGGGTTTTCCTGGAAGGTTATCCTTTCAGTACAAAATGCTATGCTTAAACATAGTTTAAAGCTTTTTTTATGTGTTCTATACAAAACAAAGCCTTTCTCCAACATTACAGCTGCCTTGATAAGGCATACACTTTTAGTGCAATGCCTTGTCTAACTTTTTAGGTCGAGCCTAGGCAGAGCGCATGCTGTCTGGAAGACCTGCGTTATTTGATACAGGACTTTGCTCTTGCCTGCTGGCTTCCCATTGGTTAAAGGCAGTGTCACTCTTCTTTACTGCCTCCTAAGTGGTTAATGTGGCAATACCTCACTTCCGTTTTTTTGAAGAGCAGCATCGCCTAACTACAGTGCCTTTCCACTTCGATTCTTGACCAGTTGCTTGCAAGAACTCTTGTTTTTAATTGTTGCTCCAGGGCATCCTGCGCTGTATTCTTTAAATAAGGCGGGCATGCATTGCTTTTGTTTTGTGCAGCGCTCCACACAGTTGATAGATCAGGGCGCGCTCTTTGCTCGCGCTGCCATTGATAGATAGTGGGGTGCTCTTGAATGGGACCCCGGCAGCATCCTGCCTGTCTCCGCTGCCCATGCTACCTGTCCCAGGTCATTATGAGAAGGGTAACACGCTTGCGTTTGAAGCACCATTTCATAGGCAGGTTTCTAATCTTGTCTCTTACTAACATATTTTTATCACAGAATGGGCACTTTTTACAGAAAACTTTAAATGTGAGCTGTATGACAAGCCATGCCCTCACTCAATGAAATACAGTTAGCGGGCCTCCTTCTTACCACTGTAAAATGGCCGCAATCTGAAGATGGAGGTCAGCCAAGTGCTGTGCCATGGTTGTGGTGAGTGTGACTCAGTTTTTTAATTGTATTATCCTTGTTATTAAATGGTTGCAGCGCAATATGCCACACTTTATCTTTACCTTTATATATGGCTCGGCGGCCACAGCTGCCCCTCTCCCCTCTCTTTCTTCTTCTTATTCCCTCAACACTAAGGTTTCTTCTGCTCTGTCGCTTCAGCTGCCCCTCCCCCTCTATCTTTCTTCCTCTTATTCGCTCTCCTGTCTCTGTCTCAGTCCTCCTCAATGGTCGCAAAGTGACCAGATTTCTTTGAGATCGGGTGAGAAAGTGACCCAATCCTGGAGGTACTGTAGTAAGTGGTGCAGCCTCGGGATGGACACAAAAAAAGGGTCAAAATACAAAAAGCTGCCAAATTTATTGTATTCACAACCATATTCAATAGCGCCACTTGACAGAGTTTTCCATTGAAGGGCTATTTTAATTTTCTCATGTTTCTTTAAACAACAGTGTTCACTTCTCCTGCTTTGCCGTTAGCAGCTGCCCCTGCCCCCCTCTCTTTCTTCCACTTATTGCCTCTCCTGTCTCAGTCTCGCTCCTCCATATATATTGGTTTTACTCACAACCATACAGATTAGCGCCCCTTAAAAGGGTTCACCAGTAAAGCGCAACTATAGTCTTCTCCTCTTTCTTTAAACAACAGTGTTTTCCCAGGGTGAGGAAGTGCACCATTCCTGGAGATACTGCAATACCTGGTGCAGCCTCTGTACGGACACTAATGGTGAATTTGTTAAATACTGCTAATTCAGCGAGGCTAATAAGATTCTCTCCATGCCCCCTCTCTCTGTGGTCTAACTCTCGTACAGCCAGACACAATTCTTGTCTTATATCTCTGTCTCTCCTCTCCTCAAAGTCTACCTCATTAATTCCCACCTGCATCAACCACTCACCCCCTCCCTCACATTTATTTCCTTGCTGTTCCCATATCCCTCCTTTTCCCTCAATCCCTGCCCTCTGCCACTGCATCTCGCGATGCACTCTCAACCTTTCCCTCTGTATTTCCTCCTCACTTTGTGCACTCAACTCCAAACAAAAACACATAGAAAAAAGATATTGTTATTTAGAATGCCAATAGCTCTAACTCTCGCAAATGCGAGACCTATTGCATTGCAAATTCTTGTTTAGTACATGGGGTTTTGGTCAAAATCCATCGGTTTTTGCATGGGAATGCCCAAGTACCAAGCATGGTACTTACACCTTGACACACAGTAGCATGTAACACTGCTTTGCATCACATTAGGGATACTTTCCAGCACAAATAAACTGTATGCTGGTTTGCATAACAGTGTTTCGTTTTCTTTTCAGCCAAGCTCTGGAATTTCTGTCTGCTGGCTCTCCCCACATGATGACAATACTCCCAACTTCAAGAATGTACCACAACAAAATACTCAGAAATGACAATCTATACTTCTAACAGTATGTTAAAGGGCTGTCATTATGCAAGTACACATCATTGTACTTTGCACTATGCTTCCTGTTATAAGCAGTTACATTTATATGAGGGAAAATTGTATATCACACCACAGGATGCATGTGCATATTAGACCATGTTAAAAGTGCTGCTTCCATGCACATATAGAGCCTCACACCTGCTACTAATTACTACAATATGTGCCATGAGTATATTTGTGTATATATTAGTTCATTACAGTTATTCAAAACCATAAAAATTCATCTGACTCATCTCATACCTTCTGACCACTATGAACTCCCAAACATTCTTCTCAAGCTTTCCCTCTTCCACTTTAGTCATGGTACCCAACTGACAAGCAAACACAACCATTACTTACAAAACAACTCACTACTTCTCCCTTTTAAATCCACTCCTATCATTCTATCCTTACTCCAAACTCTACTAAACACACAATAAATAAAGAGCATTATACTAATACTCCAAAAAACCCAAAACAATTATACTAACCTACTACGTACTAAACTTGGGTTGCGGAGTAGACTGCTTCCACCGTCTGCCCCAGACATCCACGACAGCTTCAACACCCAGACAGCTCCAACAGACATCAACACAACAGACTCTCCGCACACCATCGACCACGACCCCCTGCTAGCCTGGGCCTACGTGAGCCTCGATGACACCATCAAGACCATGAGCATAATCCACTCCGGCTCCCCATCAGATCCACTCCCGCACCACATCTTCAACAAAGCCAGCAGCTCCATCGCACCCTATCTGCGCAACGTCATCAATCTCTCCCTCGAGACCGCGACCTTCCCAGAGAGCTGGAAACACACTGAGATCAACGCCCTACTCAAAAAACCCAAGGCGGACCCTAGAGACCTCAAGAACTTCCGGCCCATCTCTCTGCTTCCATTCCCGGCTAAGGTCATCGAGAAGATCGTCAACAGACAGCTAACCCGATACCTTGAAGAAAACAGAATCCTGGACCCTTCCCAGTCAGGACAGCAGGACCCTGCTGGACAACGGTGAGACAGTGGCCCTCATCCTCCTGGACCTCTCCGTCGCATTCAACACCATCTGCCACCACACACTACGTGCACGCCTCCACGCTTAGGGATCCGAGACAAGGCTCTGGAATGGACCACCTCCATCCTCTCCGGCAGAACCCAGAGCGTCCGCCTCCCCCATTCCGATCCGAAGCCTCCGAGATCATCTGCGGCGTACCCCAGGGATCTTCCCTCAGCCTGACACTGTTCAACATCTACATGGCCCCGCTCGCACATGTCGCCCAACCGCACAACCTCAACATAATCTCCTATGCCGATGACACTCAACTGATCCTCCCCCTCACCAAAGACACCATCACTGCCAAATCCAACCTTCACGAAGGAATGAAGGCCGTCGCCGACTGAATGAATATCAGCCGACTGAAGCTGAACACGGACAAGATGTAGGTCCTCATCCTCGGTTCCAACCCTTCAGCCTGGGACGACTCCTGGTGGCCGACGGCACGGGGGGCACTCCCGACACCCACCGACCACGCACGCAACCTGGGAATCATCCTCGACTCAACGCTCTCCATGACCAAGCACATCAACGCCGTCTCCTCCTGCTTCAACTCCCTCCGCATACTCCGCAACATCTACAGGTGGATCCCGACAGACACAAGAAGAATAGTCACCCAGGCCCTCGTCAGCAGCAGACTCGACTACGGAAACGCCCTCTACGTGGGAGCCCCGACCAAGCTCATCAAATGTCTGCAACGAATCCCAAACGCCTCTGCACGACTGATCCTTGACGTACCACTCCACAGCCACATCACCCCCCACCTGAGAAACCTGCACTGGCTCCCCGTCAACAAGAGGATATCATATTCAAGCTCCACATCCACGCACACAAGGCACTCCACAAGACCGGCCCAGCCTTCCTCAACAGACGACTCTCCTTCTACATCCCCGACCGCCAGCTCCGCTCCGCCAACCTCGCACTTGCCACCGTCCCTCGCATCCATAGAACAACCACCGGCGGAAGATCATTCTCCCACCTCGCCTCCAAGACCTGGAACACCCTCCCACTGAGACTACGACAGACCCAAGACCAGCTGACCTTCAGGAGGCTACTCAAGACCTGGCTGTTTGACCAGTAGCGCCCCCCCCTCCCAGCGCCTTGAGACCCTCACGGGTATGTAGTGCGGTGTACAAATGATTGATTGATTGATTGATTGAGTGCTATCGCTCATCAGGGGATGTAAGAGCTATTTAAATAGATTTACAATTACAATTACATTTTAAATTTAACTTTGTTTTAATCTTAGCTTTTGTCAGTTATATTTGCTTTTATTTAAAAAGCATGTGATGAAAACATTAGCGTATGCATATACAGACTTGTGTACTTTGTGGGCTCAATCCTACAAGCAGTAAGGGAGTTTTATGTTTGTGCTGCAGTTTTCTGAGTAAGCTTTCTTTTACATTTTGGCTTGTTTATTTTTCACTGCAGTCCCTGACAAAGGTCACCTTTGAAAGCAGACACCTACACATCATGTCCTAAATGTTTCCACATTATACACTCATTGAGACATCAGGGGCCATATTGTGGTATGGGCGAATTTCCCAGGTCTGTGCCATGGTGCAGCTTTAACAATGTGCACCTGACAGTGTGACCTACTACCAATGATGTGCTTCCCTTAGGGCAGCCACAAACTGGGGGCAGGACATTAGTGAAAGATGAACTGACTGCTTGAAGCAGCTGCTCCATCTTTCAGTGTTCAGATGGCACCCTCCTACACTTCCAAGGGGGCACGGAGATCCCCCTCTAGGCGTTTGCATGAGGAACTGCACCCACATGCAAGGAGATGTATAGAAGAGTTCAGAGGGCAGCACATGTGGAAAGAGGAAAAAGAGTATAAAAAAAGTTATTTCCCTTTGTTGTGCCTCCCCTGGGAATGCGTAAGGTTTTGGCACATTCCCAGGTTTACATGATTTTATAAATCCAGAGAAGCGCCGAAATCCATGGGTGTTGCGTGAGAACACCCACAGCACCGCCCATAGAATGCCTCCCCAATGGAGAGTAAGGCAATGCAGCAATTTTTGTTGCATTGCCTTGCCTCACTCCATATCTATGAGGCCATTCAAACCCACACAAAGCGGCTGTGCATGGCCTCAGAGATATTATTTCAAAATGTGCCCCTCTGGAGCATCACAAAAAGTGACGCTACAGCAGCACAAGGTCTTATATATGACCCTTGGTTTGTTAGACTCTATAAGGTCCAATATTGCACACCATAAGTTCCATATGGATATGTCACATTTCTATTTCATTAGGATGATCCAGGTTCGACCTTTGCTTCTTGGTCCAGGGGAAGAGTATCTTGGGCAGTGTCTGAGCAAGGCAGGAAGCACTCTGTTAGAGTGAGCAGCTCATAAAAAGTACAAAATGTGGAGAATATATTGGCACTGCCAATGCCACTACTGTAGTGACACAACACAAGGCATTTCCTCTGGCATGACACATTAGAGTATGTCATAAAAATTACACGTAGAATCCCCTCGGCTACATGAACCCTTGAGCATCTAACTCTACTACCTACTGCTTCACCAGCAAAAAATATTTTGTAGCCCAATAGGTTGACAAAACTGGCATATAGAGTTCTCCTGGTCATCATGGTGGAAACAATGTCCAGTCATGGGAACTGGTTTCATATGTTTCGCATTTTTAAGCAATATTTTTGGTCAAGTGTGGGCATACAAGTTTCCATGAAAAAGTAATCTGATGCCATGCATGTGGTAGGAGCCGGGGTAGAACTCCAAGGGGGGATGCATTGCTTTCCACAGCGAGATGGACTCTAAAGGACAATTGTGGCTCCTACACAATCTAGGTTTGGGCAACTGTTTTTTTCAAATACTCCTAATCTGTTGAAAGAACCGTGATAGAATACAGCATGGTTATTATTCTGAACGGTCACTGGTGGCAGTCAAGCTTTATTTATGTTTCTCAAAACTGAGATGGGTAGTGATGTTTTTTTGATCGCACCACTATTAGCATGTGCCAGCATGCTTGTCGCAGAGTTTATACAAAGAATAGCCTTATTATGGTGCTATTTGGAACATATGCATCATACTGCCCAACATGCATCATATACATTGGTGAAAGACCTCTGTTAAAAATGAGAAACTGATGTACCAAAGCACTCAAACTATTGTAAAAAATGGTGTTGTCATCATATACATTGTTCTCCAAAGAACATAGTCAAAAAACAGGAGTCAAAGATTTTGAAAGAAGCTTGTATTGCAATCCATAGAACAGCCGACACATGTTTCGTCACACAAGTGACTTCTTCAAGGCTAAGTTAATTGATGTTGTTGTCACGATCCCATGGATCAATAAGAGTGAGTCAAGAATATAGTCTTAAAAGTTATAGCCTAGATTGGAAATGTCATCCATAGGTCCTCAAAGATATCGCCCTGTTCCTCACCGTAAATTGTTTTTCAACAGGTTAGTTTTCAAAGAATGTTGTCACTGAGAAAAATATATATACAGTAATCCCAATGTAGTCAAAGTCGATCTGCTAAATGAGCTTCCTCAAAGGTGTGCACTGTTATCCAAGTGTAGAAGACCCAGTTTTAACCGGTCTTACAAAACAGCCAGTGCGGTCCTGAGACAAATAAATGGATATCCTGTTGATCTGTATATTGGATAGTACCCCCGAGGAGCGCCTTGATTAGCCCCCCTGTTTCACGTATCGCCCCCGAACGCTACTCTCCTCGTACCCCAAAAAAGTAGAAACCTTCCTTAAAAAGCACTCCTGTGTGTAATGTCTCATGCACTACTCTTGACATGAGGAATGCAAACGTTTATTATTTGATCAGTACTGTTATACAATGTATGTTTATGCGAGTGTGCGCCAGTGAGTAGATTTCTTGCCAATTGTGGCCAGGCTTGGCTTCCAAATAGATTCTGAATGAAAAGAGCAAAGCCCCTCCATCCACAACCCACAATCAGTTCAAACCAGAGACTTAAAAAAGCCCAAAAGTGTGGCCCTACTTTCCTAATGATAGCAGCACATGTGGCGACTGCTCAGAGTAACACCACAAGAGACTTTCATTCACTGGGCGCAACAAAACGTTGTGACCCATTTTCATAAATCTCCAGCAGGGAGCTGGTTATTAAAATGAATGACCAGAGCCCTAAAGGCATTCCTTGTAATGAACCACGAGACACTGCACGTTAGACTAACTAATGGCAACCTGCTTCCCACTGGTCTTGCATGGCGAGCAGGAAGAGCTTAATCACTCTTTGCAATTTAACTCTTTGGGGCCTAATCACTTTCCAATAAAATATCCTATCGTCTCAAACACTCATGACAAATCGATAGGACCCTCCTTCAATTGATGATGGTCATTAGTGATCAGTCATTAGGCAGAGAGGCCTCAGAACAGAACAACCCATTCATCAGTGGCAGCGCTGCAGAGAATGGGGAGATACAGTGCATCCACTCCAGCCATATGCATTCAGAGACCAGAGAAGCTACACGTATGAGGTACATTTGTCAAGTGCGGTAGAATAAATAGACAAAATATACATCACAATTCAAATCATGCAAGGTCCCAAATTTGTAGATTTGACATTGCCATGGCTTAAATGTGCATTTAGCATATTTTGGACTCATATACTCACACATACAAGTTTAAAAGCGACTTTCTAAAACAGTTGTGGCAGATTGCATGCACGCTTACATTTATGTGAATGTGTTATTTGCAAATATACAGGAGTGGAAGAAGTATACATACACGTTATTGCCTTTGAATTCCACACTATGTTACTGTTTTTAGTGAATTAGAAGAGATGTCCCTAAAGTGGGAATTTACTGCTACTCTCTCATTGCTAAGACGCTTTATACGTTTTGAGGACTAACTATGGTAAAGGAAACTGCGGCCAGTGCTTAATTTGTAATTTAGTAAGGGCTGGTGCCCAAAGTTTTATTAAGAACCACGTAGCCGGTGCTGTCGAAGCTCAGGATATGGAATACCCAGGCTGCATAGGCTTAATTCTCCCCTTTGCACTTTATCCCACTCTTTCAGGTTTCTTTCATCCCTGCTTTCACCTTTTATCAATGTTTTTTTTAAGTCGTTCTCTTCCTCCTTCTTTCCCACTTGTGTGATTTTCTCTATTGCTGTTGGTGAAAGTCTGATAATGAAAAATGAGGACTGGTCCATAAAAAAAAATGTATGTGGGTCCTAACTTCAACCACCGGTCATATTAAGCACTGCAACTGTCTAACTCCTTCAACAAATGTACTAAAACCAGGAGGATCCTACAATGTCCAACATTTTCTCGAAAACATATTTTTTCCAAATTTATGGAATGAAGTTTGTCAGCATGCATGCCAGTTTTAATGTGTGGCAAGTTCAGGAAGGGCATGAAAACAAGCAGTGACGGTTGCAGTCTGGAAAAAGCATACAGCCTAGGATTGGATAACAATCAACACCACGGCTGCTTAACAAATAACAACAAATACATTCAGCACCTGTTAGAAATTGGGGTCTTTAGTTGGCAATAGTTTGCATCTTTGTCCAAGTAGGGACCCTTGATTCTAGTCAGGGTAAGGGAGTTTCACCATTAGACAACCCCTGCTCACCCCCTTGGTAGCTTGACACGAGCAGATAGGCTTATCTCAGAGGCAGTGTGTAAAGCATTTGTGCATGCATACAGTAACTCAGTAAAAACACTACAAATGGACAGCACACCAGTTTAGAAAAATAGGAAATCTTTGTCTAAACAAAACAAGACCAAAAAAATAGGAATCCACCATACATATATCAAGATATCTTAAAAAATAGGTTGTAGCAACAAATAGCACCACCTGGGGCTATTATGACGTCGTGGCCCCTGAAAATCCCAAAGTATGGCGCCGACCACAAGGTGCGTGGCGTCGGTCCTGGAGTCACACAGACCCCAAAGAAAAGTACCTTGGTAAATGATGAAAACAAAGAGAATGCACAGCGTCGGGGAAGTGATGCTTCGTGAGTGCCGGGCAGCGTCGGTTCCTTACGACCACAGGGGAGTTGAGACGTCGGTTCCTTACTGCGGTGCGGGGGAGGTGAGGCATCAGTTCCTTACTGTTGCCGGGGAGGTGATGTTGCTGTGGCGTTGAGGTGTTGGTTCCTTACGACGATGTAGAGTCGATGGATTTGGGAGGTCACCCACATCAAGCATTGGCTACACACTAATGAAGCACCGGCATCAGTGTGATCGGGGCTGCGGTGTGAGTCGGGCGGTGTGTCGTGAGCTGCACGAGGGGTGCCCTCAGCTCCAGTGCATACAGTGGCCTCAGTGACAGTGTCAGAGTTGGTAGTATGCAGCGTCCACAGGCATCGGTGCTGTGTGGTAAGTCAGGGTGGTGCATCGTGCACTTCACAAAGGTTCCCAACGCTTTGCTGCCGGTCGCGGCGTCGCTCGCCGCATTGGTGTTCCTATTTCCCTTTGTGGCAGCTTAAAATGCAGTTTCAGATGCACGAGAACAGAGGTAGTGAAGTCTTTGTGTCACTGAGACTTCAGAACAGGAGGCAAGCTTCACACCAAGTCCTTGGAGATCTTCTTCAAGCAGGATACACAGCACACAGCTAAGTCTTGGTCCTCTCCTTGGCAGAAACTGCCACTGTAGACCAACCCCACACAGCACACAGCAAAGGGGCAGTACTTCTCCTTCAGCTTTCCATGCTCTTCTCCTTGGCAGAGGTTCGTCTTGAGTGCAGAAGTAATGTAAAGTCCTGGGGTCTGGGCCCCAATATTTATATTCGATTTCTCCTTGTTGTCTTGTGGCAGAGGAGCTCTGTGCACAGTCCAAACCAGTTCTGTCCTCTCTGGCCCAGCTTCCTGGCAAGAGGTGGAGACAACATTGTGTAAGGCAGACCAGGCCTATCCAGGTACATGGAAATCTCCTCCCACTACTCTAAATACAGCCCAGGTCTATTCAGCCCAGCCCTGACACATTCAGGAAAGGCAGGACACACCCTAACCCCTCCAGTGGTTGTGTTAGAAAATGCACATCCCCAGCCCCTGTCACTCCAAAGCCAGACAGTCAATCCACAAACCTGCAGAGGCATCCAGGATGGCTAAGCAAGAATATACCCACTTTTTAAAAGTGGTATTTACAAACACACAATATAAAAATCTTCCTTACTAAACTCCATCTTCCTACAGGATCCCAATGGGAATTTATACGTATAAGATGTTATGAATAAACTCCTGTTCTATCCTATGGGACAGATAGCCTTTCCATGTTGAAAAACGAAATACACTGTATTTCACTATCAGGAGATGTCATACACTCAAGTACATGTCCTACCTTTCACAGACACTGCACCCTGCCCACAGGGGTACCTTGGGCCTACCTTAGGGGTGTCTTACATGTAAGAAAAGAGAAGTTTAGGGCCTGGCAAGTGGGTGCACTTGACAGGTTGACATGGCAATAGAACCTGCGCGCAGACACTGCAGTGGCAGGTCTGAGACCCTTTTAAAGGCTGCTTGTGTGGGTGGCACAATCAGTGCTACGGGCCCACTAGCAGCATTTGATTTACAAGCCCTGGGCACACACAGTGCACTGTACTAGGGACTAAGTAGGAAATCACATAAGCCAATCATGGAAATACCAATCCATAAACACAATTTCCATGGAGAGCATATGCACTTCAGCTGTGAACAGATGTGGTAAAGTGCCCAGAGTCATAAAACCAACAAAAACAGGTCAGAAACAGGAGGCCAAAAAGCAAAAAGACTGGGGATAAACCCGCTGAAAAATCCAGGTCTAACAGCATCTGAGAGGAATGAATGGTCTGCGCGAGAGGTTCCTGACACACAAATGACTGGAACAAAAATCCAAGAGATCAAGGTCCAGTTTTAAAGATATTTCATGGAACACAGTGCAGCATTCATATTTGCTGTGTTGTGTTTCACAACGGAAAAACACAATGCAGAGCCACGTCTACCAAGATTGTTCAGCTGCTGGTGTCATCTGGTGCACTGGTGCTCAAACAAGGTTGCCTTGCGTAACACACAGCTTCGCACCATGGTGCAGGGCTAATTGTATGTTATTCAGTGTTGCAAATGAGTTCCACCTATTTACTATATCCAAATGTTTTGCTTTTTGATCACCCAGTTTTGAAACCTTTATTGTGGGGGAGTCTCCGTACCTCAGTCTCACTCCAAGTAATTTCAGTGCAAATCGGACATCACATGTTTACCGATTTTATAAGACAAACAAAGGTAGTAGTGCTATAGGACAGTTGCACTAGTATTTATCCATATTAGTTCATTAGTTAGACCCAGACACTCAACTGGCTGTGATTCTCAAGCCAACAAATCACTACACAAAAATACTTAGCACATACGGGACAGGAGTGTCTATTATCTACGCATGTGTTATCATTGATAATATCATTAATCGTTTTTAGAAACTTCACATTTGCATCATTAATAATGTCCAGACATTATAATTAATATAGACCAAATATAGAAATTGTCCAACCCAGAATTACAGGAGTGTACATTAGTAATACACAGGAGTCACGTAATCTTAACGAACAAATCTTGATTTATTTCTATTCGTTTCATAGATGTAAACATGAAGGCCCAGCCAAACGGGTTGGATAATTTTATGAGCACATGTTTACCGCCAGTGTCCACCTTTAAGAAAAGGCTGCAGCAATTCAGCTAGGGAAATTGGCTGATTACACATTAACATGTGTACTTGCATGTCTGCACACTGGTATTGGCTGAACGTGAGAGTTTACAGTTGTGCAGAGCCTGGTAGCTGCACACAGGTAACCTGGCCGTGGCATTTTTCAATTGCTATTTTGGCTTCTCAAAATACCCCTTTTGACAGGCCTAAACCTTCCTTTTTAATAATAATAAATCACCCCAAATAAGCCTTATTGCACTTAGAGGCAGGGTGAAGATATTTAAAAGTATGGCATTTAGAAATGTTGAACATGTCCTAACAGTGAAATATCCCCCAAAAATAATTAGCAAGGAGGGCTGCTACTATGGGGACACATTGGTCTACATTGTCACATTTATTAAATGCTAAATTCAGATTGGTGACAGCTAGAAAAATACTTGTTACATCTTTTGAATTGTAATTTAAAGTCTCTTTAATGGTAAGGTCAGAGTCTAGCTTATTATTTTGAGATGCCACTATTAGGAAATATAAGGGGAAACAACGGTTCCTGTGGACTCATAAAAAATGATTCAAGCAATATAATTTGCACTATCACAATAAAAAGAGGGTAGAATAAAGTCAGAGGGCAAGGAACCACCAACACATTTGTACAATTATGACTTGTTTTTATAAACACAACAGACTTATTATATACATTGTTTAAATTTACAATAGAACAGATATTTGTGCACTGTGTCCCAAAGTGAAAAATGGAACCTAATCGTAAGTGACAGGGTGTATATTTATATACAAGGTTTCCATAAATCTTAAAAGGCGACCAATCTTGTATAATTTCTCTGACATTATTCTACCCTCTTTTTATTGCGATTGTGCAAATTATATTGCTTGAATCATTTTTTATGAGTCCACAGGAACCATTGTTTCCCCTTATATAACCATTACCCTGGTTCCGTTAGTGAGTAGTGTTCCCCTGTCCTTTCTCTTTTGATTATTAGGAAATAGCCATTTTCCTGCCTATCGTTTATGAGAGTTTCCATCTGCCTGGGCTGGTGATGGCTCTCCCACTAGTAAATACATATTGGAGCCAGACAGTGCACAAAATGGCCTACAAGTAGAGGGGAGTGGACCTTCTGGTCAGGATGCCTGGGAAACAGTTTAGCCCTGCCCTAATCACATTTCACAGGGACTTTCCCCAGCACACACAAAGAGATCAGTCTTTTCTGTCACTACTAGTCAGGTTGGAGCCAAACCTAGGTAAGAAGGGAGAACTGACCAGAACCAGTTTTAGGATGAGATTAAGGAGTGTAGCCCACCCCAGTCTGAACTAGGCATACAATTGGCATCCCCAGAACAATAAGGAGAGAAAATCTTTGGACCTGGACTGTACAAGTGGCAACACCATGACCAACTGAACAAGTCCCTTGATGCCCTGATGTCACGAATAGTGGGTCTCTTGGGGTCAAGTGAGGCTGGCCCCTGCACACCCAACAAGGATCAGTTGGGGGGAGACCTTGATTTCTATGCACCAGCGGGAGGAGGGGAAAATAGGAAGCCAGGCAAAGGATCAGGTTGGTTCATCAAGCCACTTGGAGGTGAGGAGGCGTACTGAAAATTCTCCTAGAGGCTCGTCACCAGGAGTAAAATGAGCCCAAGATTGTTGAAATCGGCCCACTGGAGTGGGAGTTATGCAACTTTGAATGATGTGACTATTGACCCCCGAAGCAATGGAGCACATGGGTCTCTACCACTTTTCTGAATATGACCCCAGGGGTGAGCCAGTGACAGAGGTTCCACACTAGTTAAATTTAATATTTCACCCAGGGATGAGGGGTGTTTGGGGCTCCACCACAGATTTCTTTTTGGCCCGTGGAACCCTTCCCCCTGACCTAACACCATGGAGAGAGGCCCCTAGAGGGCTGTGGGTGTCACCCTGCCCACTATCTATTTCTCCTAGAAGAGCTAGAGCTCCAGGAGTGACATTGAACACCTCCTCTGCTCCCGTGCCCCTGTCTGGGGAGGTCAGAAGGCACCCCACAGCCTGCATTCCATCAGCGTAGACCATGGGTGGGAGAAAGAAGAGGAGCTGGCTGGGGTTACAGTGGCCTTACCTCCCCTTCACAACCTCCACCAAGAAATGTGCCTTGGGTGTGCTCCGAGTTGGATCCGGCATCCCCATGAAAGAACAAAAGAAAAAGGAGCACAAGAATGACTGTGGCTCTCCTGAAAACAGTGAGAGAACCTGTAATAAAATATTCATAGCTCTGGTGAGAAAGTGCCCCATAATGTCCTGTGGGGCTTATCTTGACAATTGAATTGTGTGTGCGGTGCCCTAGGATTCCCAGGCCCCCACAAATGAATTAACAGAAAGCTGTGGGGGGTGGCTGCAGGGTTTGCAGCAGCCCCGCAGAAGGAATTTAAAAACTGAACCTACGTTTCTGGGGTTAGGAAATGCATAATCCCAGGCTGTGTACCTTTAATTTTAAACATTTATTAAGGTTGTAACTTTTATTTATAAAGCCTGGGAGTGCAGGGCAATGCATTTGGCATAAAGCTGTACAAGAAATACTCAAAAGCATGTCATTTTAATTTTAAATGTTTGATTGACCGCTATTGCTGACAGTGGTTTTTGGTATAGAAAAAGGTTTATGCTGTTTCTCTGAAGGAAAGGGTGTGTGAGGGCATTATAATACAATAAAATGGATTCCCAACTTTGAACCACTCTGGTCAGGTTGGTCCTTATTTCCTTTACTTGACTCTTACTTCAGAGGAACAGCATAAACCTTTTTCTATACTTCACGTAGGGCATCTATGCTGGACCTGCCTAAAAGCCCTTTGTCCCCACTTTGATCATTAGTGGTTTTGGTAAACATTGCAATGCATTATTGACAATAATCATTGCATTTGAACATGGTTACTGATTTCAATTATATAACAGTGATTTTTAACATTTGCTTATTGTGTTGTTTTATTTGATGACCCCTTGGCAAAGCCAATCGGGCTTGCCTTATATATTGATGTGGTGATCTGTGACAATGCCAATGAGCTTGCCTTATATTATTGTTATGATGACCCCTTGACCAAGCCAATGGGCCTGCCTTGTTTAAAGTAATATCCCCTGTATTGTAATGTTCTATCTGGTATGGAGGGGCTGTTGTTTTGGAGATCATGAACCATTAGTGGTCAAATGTGATTTCAGAATGTCACCTAAGGCAATTTTATCTCCCTCATTTATACATTTGTAACTTACTGCACAGTATTTACTAGTGTGTGTATAATAAATGTACTTTTCCTTTTTCAAAGAAAAAGTACTGAATGAATGATCATTTATGAATTATTCATAATGCATGCCACTGAATGGTGATTATTAGCCCACACCACCTCCCCTGAGTAGGCCTTGGACTGCTTGGAGTCGCTACCCTGAGAGTCAAGTGCTACATTGGGGTGGTTGGTTCCCTGCAAGGAGAAATTATGGACCTTTGACTTTTGCTGGCCTCACATCCTATAGAACTAATAACCCAATTTTTTACATCTAGCATAGAATTTTAACTGGAGGCATACATTTCAGGTACAAAGTCCTAAGTGTAGACAAGCTCAGAGGGTCCCATGCGTTGAATGCAGTGTGTACTCTTTTTGAGATATAGTTCCGCTTGTTTGTGCCTGCTTCAATCAGGCAATAGTGTTATCTCCAAACCCCATTCTGGCTATCTTACTAGATTGGGTTTTGATTCAAAACGTATGGGCATTTGCAACAAGTGTGCTTTGCCAGGGTGCATTGGCCAAAGTGGCACAAAGTGAATTATGCACAGAAAAGTGTACCTTTCAAGCGGAAAACACCTTTTGGCTGAATAATAAATAGCATGGACTGCTGCACCTCTCTACAGCATACTAGCTCTGGTGAAAAAAATCTCAGTAACTGTAGATCCTCCAGTGTCTGCTAAACCCTCGGTCTGGAGAAGGGCGTGTTTTGTAATTTATCAGGTGGTTTCCACATAGAATTGACTACAAGTGGAGTTTGGCCTACCATTTCACAGTAAAAAGGGGAAGAGCACAACCTAAACATACTGACTTTCCTGCTACTGTAAAATAAACTCCGAAATCAACCCATATTCTCTCCCAGTAGCAACGCAAATCTTAATATGTGAAAGAAATCCAGAAAATGTTGTATGCATTGGTGAATAAGCAATGGACATGGTAAGAGATTGTAAATTAGATACTAAATGACAGACTACCAAGACCCAGACAGGACGAACTATGCAACATGAAAAATTGTGTATATCATAGAAATATTGACATATTTCATGGCCAACATATAATAAAGTTTTCTAGGTCTTGTCTTCCCTATCCCTGAGATGAATTAACCCGCACTTAAGTTTTTCCAGTTAATATTGGAAAGGGGGCAAATATAAAAAGGATTTAAAAACATCTTTTTTATAACTTTGAATTCTGGACATTATTTCCAGATTCCTGCCTTTCACAATTTGCTAATCGTTGTGATTATTATTAAGCAGGGATATTCAGGATCTTTTGTGAGTGAGTCATGCTGCCGCACATTTATGAAGTTTAGGTAATGCAGTTATCATATTTGAACAGTGAACGGGTGCCACATCAATGGTTCTGCTGCCACTGCTGCCACACAGTGAATAAATTCCCCAAGGAGGTTAGCTATTCAGTGTGATGAAGGCTCGCAAAGCTTTACATTTAGGATCAGTCATCGATACCTGCAATGCCTTCTCCACACATCCCATAATTCATATATAAGATGTCTTCAACAATAAGCATTGGCAACACCAATAATTCTGGCTAGTACCCGGAGGTGCCTGAATACATCTGTTAATTCATTACCTCATCTATTCACCCATGTACTCAGTCACCCATCATCACTGCCCTCTGTCACTAATTATTGCACTTCTGCCTCTAATTTTCGATCCACTGACTCATTCTTGGATACACAGAAAAACTAGAAAAATAAATTAAATAATGAAGACCCACTTTCCATTACTAGCCAGACCTAATGGCTTTGCTACTGGTTTGTGAGGGGTTTGAGAAATTATAGAATAGTGTATGACTGGTAGTCTGTGAGGGTTTGTGTTGTTGTCAGTGATGCAGTGGGAGGGGGTGTGAGAATGCTGTGGGGAGTGTGAGACTGCTACTTTGTGTGTGGCGTGGAAAACATCTTGTAGTGTGTAACTTCTACGTTGATGATGTAGAAGTGGTATCTGTAGTGCAAGACTCTAGCATATGAGAAATCTAAGAATGCTTCCACTGATGTGTGGCTGGTACCCTGTGAGGGATCTGCGAACAGGTATGAGTTCTGGTCGTATTTTACTTCTAGACTCTGAGGGGTGAGACTGCGAAAACTCTGTTCGTAGGTAGTGTGTTTTGCTTTTCCTTCATTAGGTCCTTAACAATTCAATTTGTGTGTTCATTGAGTCTATAGCTGAAGTAAGATGTAAATATTTATCCTTGTTCCTCTTTATTTATTTCCTGCCTTTCTTTTACTTGCTCTGAATCAAAGTCTGATAATTGAAAATATGTTTTGATCCCAAAAAATGAGTGTGGGTACCCACCACTTGCACCCTCTCGTGCAAGTTAAGCAATGTTGAACATACACTCCTTACTGCTCACAGACATTCACTGTCTGCAACATAAAATTGCCTCTCTTCTCACAGAAACAGGTATGGAGCAATTTCCAGCAACTGCTGCGGCTGTTTAACGCCAGAAGGAGTACGTGGCAGCATTTATAAGACTTGGGATGGTTGGTTGAATAGAGGGGACTGACAGTGCTGACCATCAGGATACAACCACACCTCAGTGTAAGATATGTCAAATATCAAATTTTGTATCCATTTAATCATGGTTATAATCTAATCTTTAAAAAAAAACAATAATTTAAATTTGTTTACGTAGCAATGTCTACAGTCATATCTACTACCCTGAATGGCCTGAATAGGATTATTATTCTGTTTCAAACTCGTGCTAAAATGGGGGCAGATTTTTTTAACACTTTGTACCGCTTTATGTCACTTTTATAACACTAGTGTGACGCAAAGTGTTGTTTTGGGATTTAACGTTCCAGTGCAAAACCTGATTTCTATTGGAAAGTAGACCTATAGTAAAGAAAAGTATTGGTTTGTGCTACTTTTGGTCAGTGGTGTGTTCCATGGATCCCACATGGGTATTCACATGCAATCATTTTAGGATTTTGACGCAAAGTCCTATCTACTTAAAAATATAGACAGGATTTTTCTCATATTTAGGCCTGCCTCAAAGAGGTGTATTTTTTTTTATTTTGTTAACAATGTTACAACTTTGAATGTGTGCTCCACTGTACAGCATAAGTATAAAAGTATGTCTCAGACTAGATTCTTACTTGTAAGGGTTTTCTTCCAGCAAGATTGTCAACCATCAAAACTTAATACACATAAATAACTCTTGTAAATGCCCTGATGATGCTTTTCTATCATGCAATGTTAGAAACATAGTTTCACCTTACTCAGTGTACTACCTCACCACATAGTATTAATTGCAATTATTTTAAAAATAATATATTTGCTTTTATTTCAAAATATTTGTTTTTAGTAAGTACATCTTTTTTAAATATGGTAAAGCATGACTGCTTCAATTATGACATTCTTTATTGAATACAAAAAGTATTTTAAATAAATAGATACAGGGTTCATGTTTTTCAATAATTTTCCTATTACCAACTTGGAAGCTAATCAAAGAAGTCAGCAACGAATGAACCTTGTGAGGTACAATTACATACAAAAAATGGAGTGTGGCTTCAAAGGAATGAAAAGCATTCATGAAGGAGCCAGGGATAAACAAAGGGTTGGAATATCATATAGCAGTGCAGCACTACACCACCACTCCCAGCAACTGGAGCTGCAGCAGTAAAACAAGTTCAATGAACTTAAAGAAGACGCAACAGACCACACCAATATAGACTGGAATTAAGATATTCAAGGCTTATAAGAAGTCTGGAGAGCTACACAAGAAGCATAAACAGACACTTAGGGCAACTGACCATCGTACTTTGAGGATGTTAAGAAGTATTATACACAATAGCCCAACAAAATTAAAAAGACTATTATTATATTTTTGTATTTCCAGGGCTTTTATTTGGCATAAGGGTGGTTGCATACTTTTATTAGAATAGGTTTAGGTTGGATTAAAATAGCATAGTGGTTTCCTTACATAGCTTACAAATATTTTAGATGGATGTTAACGAGGGAGAGGGCTTAATGTAATACCATGTGTTATTTCCACTATCTATTCTATTATGTGTAGTGTAGTTATGGATATTCAGATTAGTACTTGGATGTGACTGTAGTTTTTGTTATAGGTTTGATGTATGAGGATGTAGGAGGGGCTATGCAGATAGTATACTTTCAATGTAGATAGCAAAATAGTTATAGTTTAAAATTTTTAGCGAAGGTAAGGTTTTAGATTATTAGTAGTTTTCAATTTTATCGAAATATATTTATTGGAGTGCATTTGTTGTTAAATTTATTAATACAATGTTTTTCTTTAAATTGGATTTCTTATCTATATTGATGATAATTTTTAGTTATTTTAATAGGTTAATGATAATTTACAAAATTAAAACTTGTCACTAAATGATTGTCCATTACCAATTATGCAAACTGATATTCTCGTAAATATACTTTTGTAAATTTAGACCCCCCAAAAAATTTGTTTCTATAAAACTATTTTATAAAATATTATTCATGCTAATAATATAACACCGAATATCAAAAATAATATACATGTTGATGCTTATATTTATAATATTTGTTAAAGTAAGTAGATTAGAACCATTTCTATGATTATTATCTAACAATAGCTAAAAAGTCGTTTTGGAGCACAATTTGCTTATAGTATTATCCCAAACACATATTACAAATCTCTTTTTGATCTTATTTGTACCTCATGCATATCTCACTATATTTGTGAAGAAATTTGATTAGAAATGTCCTCATTTTGATTTGTTTATTCCTCAGCTGTTATGGTACCATGTACAGCTATGTAATAGGGAGCCATATAAACTCTTTTTATTTTCCACATTATCTGTGGTGGGCATAGCCATCATCCTGTAGATTGGTTTCAAGAACGAAACATGGTTCTAAATATTCCAAAAGTTCTTTAAATAATACTTTGTCTTTCTAAAGTGCAGAATTGAATTTATTTTCTGTTTTACTGTTTTGGGTTGGCAATTGGTGTCATTAGCCTTATCTAGAAAGCATAACCATGGTCATCTTTAAATACATTTATAAAATGTATTCTATTTAATAGAAAATATGTAATATATAATGTTAACACCTTTTATTAAAAAAAAAAATACTTTGGTTTCAAAACATTTCAATTTAAAGAACTAGTCTGACTTTCTAAATATTGACTTTAACAATGTAGTAAAAAATGTAAAAGGCAGCACTATTTTTGGAGTACACAACATTATAATAGAGAAAAGTTGAGATAATCAAAAGAATATACATAAGTATTAGAAAATGAAAACAATAAATATAATTGTAAGGTAAAAATGAATTTCCATAGAGGCCACACTCAAACCAATGAGCTTTTGTAGAGTTCTGAAGGATGTGTGAGCCATGGGCACCTCTCTGATATTTAGCAATATTGCTGGTGAAACAGTAGTTTGAATAAACAATTGCTTGGACGCTGACGAAATAAGTATGCTTCTTATTGCTGTAGATGTGAAAAGTTGCTGCTGGTTGTACTCATTGTGTGTGGGCTCTATCCAAAGCACTGGGGTGGCGTTGAGCAAAATAATGATGGATTAAACCCAGATCTGTGACTGGGGGCGAATGTTTTACCAATGTGCAACATTCTGTCCATCATCTTGTGTGTTTTGCTGTTCGCCCTATGTGGAAAGGGTATGCCCAGACGTGGGTCCCGTGCTCACTACGCCACTGGAGTCAAGCTATCCTGGCTGAAGAGGGGTGAAACCCCGAAACCGGTCCTAGGATGCTTGATTCCGGTCCAGAGAAGACATGGCTTGGCAGTTCGGGCTGGACTGTCCCCATGAGGCACAGGGTCAAGACTGATTTGCATATGGCCATATCTGAACTGGGGTGGCGTGGTGAGCAAAATAACGATGGATTAAACCCAGATCTGTGACTGGGGGTGAATGTTTTGCCAATGTGCAACATTTCGTCCATCATTTTGTGTGTTTTACAATCCAAAGCACCCAGATCATAAGGAACTGGGACAGTTTGATGAATAAAACCCTTGTTATATCTTTATTTATCCTCAGTAGTATTTAGGAAATGAAGATATTGTGGAGGTATCTGATCAATGGCATCCAGCACAGTTAGTAAACAAGATGATAATGCATTCTGAGAAACATCTGGACCTCACCAGAATTTTCTCTAGTGCATCAGCTACCTTAGGTTCTGCCAAGCAGTCTCAGCACTGAGCGTTTCAGTGGCAGGGAAAGTATAGTCAGTGTAAAATGCCAATTCACTTCTCGGGCGATATCTGATAACAGCGGTTGTTAAGGATTTCCTCTCTCACCCTAGTCTACATGCATCATTAGGGTCCCACACATTTGTGGCCACTCTTTGGTTGTCCCCTGTGCAAGTTCCATTTATGTCCCTCTCCTACAGGGTGGTCTCTCTACATCCAGTTACATACCTCCAGGCTTAATCTATAAATCTTTCAGTCACTTCCTCTGTTCGGGGACAAAAATCATGGTATGCCCTGGGGCAACTAACAATATTCAGTTTCATCACTGCCAGTAAACTCACTATTGCTATGATATTATCCTGTTTTACACGGTATGCTTGTCTACTAATTCCGTCTGTGTTGTTCCTGAAAGTGGAGTTCCATGGTATTGTTGTCTTCTCTGCATCTCTAATTTCTCTAGGCAAATCTAGTATAGCAATCTCGTCAATTTGTAAGGATGCTACACATGTTTCTCACTTCCTTCCTCCATTTTGCCTTTAGGAGTCAGTCTGACATTCTATTTGTAATGGGAGAAATGATGTAGATTGACTTAAGACTCCTTCTGCTACTCAATGCATGCAATAATTGATTCAGGGTTTCTCAAGGCAATCACAGTGACATATTCCAATTATGACAACTTGAGTCTTTTATAGCTGGTGTTCTGGGCCCACCTTGACTTTGCACCCACTCTGATCATCAAATGTACCCTGTCAGCAATTAACTCACATAGAAGTGAAACAGAGCAAACAGGGGCTTACTTTGGAAGGTGCTGCAATACGAATTGAAACAAATAACAAAAGTTAACAGGAAACTCTTTTTCTCAGAGACAAGTAGGGGCAAAGGCAGTTAGCTTTTAGGCTGGTACGTGCAAATAATTTCAGTCTTGCTTGCGCTCTTGAGGGAATTCTAGTCAAAGACCCATGGGAGAGACAGTCCAGACTGTCCTGTCTGTTCCTGCAACAAACCAAAGTCACAATGTCTTGAAGATGCTGGGAACGTCACCCCTGATCCCGCCAACATCTCACAGACTTCCAAAGAAAGCGCCTAGTGTTTGGATCTCTCTCTAGCCATACCACTCAAAGGGTCATGTGCTGTTCACTTCCAGCTGGGCAGCGAGGTCTCCTATGAGTGATGAAGCCCTTATTCGGCTTTGAATGTTTCTGAGGTGGTACTAGGGGCCAGGTAAGTGACATTAGAAGAGCACTTGCAGTGTCTGAGTGTATGTGGAGAGCAGGATACATTTCAGTCCTCTTAACAGGCAGATGGCAAGCAGGCTGCAAGTTAATTCCAATTAATCTAAATTGTTTTTCTCCAAAATCCAATAGTGTTAAGATGATGTAGTAGTGAGGTGCCAATTTTATCAAGTGTGCTAGCTGGTGAATGGACATTTCCTGGCCAATCTCAGTAGACGTACTACCACAAGCTTCCCTACATTTGTAGTATTGCCTGCCTACTCCAGAAGCATTTGCCAAAATGTTGGGATTGGAATTCAACTCTCCAGAGGTCCTAGTCTCCTCCAATAGTCAACCCGATTAAAATAAGGAACAACAGAAGTCTCCCCTACCAGGTGTAGAGGGAGATGTCTAAGAGGATTTACCCAAAGAAAGGGTTGTAACGCTTAACCTTCTCTTGGCATAACCAGGTAATTTGTCAAGATAATCCTTGGCTCTTAGTTTGGCTACCTGTACTTGTCTATTCTAAGGGGCACATTCCCAGGATATTGCTAGAAATTGTCAGGGGAAAGCTGATTTCAGTGCTGTGCTACTACAGCCTCTAAGAGGCTTACACCATAGTTAGTTTTTGAAAGTTACATTTTCAATATTGTTATCAAAAATCTACCTTCACTGTTAGAAAGTGGTCTTTTTAGAATGGTCAACCAATTTTCGCAGACTGGCATTGCTGGTTGTTTAACTCTGCACACTAGAGAACTGCTGACCAGTCCCCAGTGTATGTGCTCTGAATTAGCTAATCCCCAAATGGCATATTTAACATCCTAGGACCTTATTCACAAAGGTAACCTTACACTTTTGGTGTAAGTTTGAATTTTTTTTGCTATTCACAAACTATGAGTGTAGTTTTACCTGTAGTAACTTTACGAATGCAGAGATTGTCCAACAATTTTATTTGCAGAGTTCTCTGTAGTCATAAAGTTACTATACATAAAACTACATACTTAGGGCCCGATTTAGATCTCGGCAGACAGTTTACTCTGTCACAATGGTGAAGAATATACCTTCCTCCGAAATATAAATGGGATAAGTTATAATGGGATTCATATGTTGGTGAATGGGATATCCGTCACCGTTGTGATGGAGTAACCAGTCCGCCGAGATCTAAACCTTGTCCCCAGTTTGTGAATTGCAAACAAATAGGAAACTTACACCGAAAGTGTAAGTTTATCTTTGTGAATAAAGCCCCTAGTTAGGTAATAGCATATGGTGTAGGGAACTACATCAATCTCATGGAAAATTAGAAGTCACCTATGGACTGGAGCATACATTGTGCCATCGACTAGGCTGAAAAGGAAAAGCTTTGCTTCAGGCCTACAGGAAATATTACTTTTGCTAACATCGGTTTAAGATAAGCTACAGAAGTGATTCAACAACTAATTTTAATAGTCATTAAAAAATACAATTCAATGGTGACTTTTATAGAAGAAAGGTAACTTTTAAAAAGTTGAACTATGCTGCATGTTCGAAGATCCAGTATACAAATTAGCATTAGCTTGCCAACAGCTGCCCCTGGTCAGTGCATTCCACTTATTGAGGTATTGCAACTGCTCCCAGGGCAGAAGCAACGGCGTATGCCTTTTGGCACGAAGTCCTGGGAGGTATGTGGCTCCTCTCAACTCAGGAAGGGGAATTGGGGGTGGTTCAGGAACTTAGTATAACTTGAAATGCACCAGGATGAGACATTCTCATTTATAGTTAAGTGTAAAGGGAGACCTGGGGAAGATAATTGTTTGTTCACAGGGGCAACTGTAGGCAATTTGCCACTAGCCCAGGAGGAGGAGCTGTTTTGTGTAGTTGAAGAGGTGGGATACTGATAATTTCCCTAAATACACCCCTGGCTGAGATAACAGCCACCTCCAAGGCGACAAGAGTTCTGCCATGTTGTGTTTTTTCCTGGTTTGGAATGCACTGGGAGATAGCATGCAGTAAGGCAAAAAGGATGTGCTGCAAAAGTGAGAAGGTTTACCCTTCAGAAAGGTTTTCTCATTGGTTAGTCTGTATCCAGGAGTCACCCGACTGATAAAGCGCCAGCTCTTCACAATACTTTCTGGACCTGTGGAAGTACGGAAAAGAACTAAACCTGCTGTCTATGATCTGTGGGCAAAACTGAAGGGGTAAACATGTTAAGTTATGTTATCTTATCCTATCTTATGGAAATTTATAGACCATGGTTAATCACCCATGAAGGTATCCAGGTGCTGAGTAGGGCAGGCCTGAAGGAAGAGAGGAGATCATGCCTGTTCATTTGGAAGAGCTGTGTCTTGAGGTTCCTTTGGAAGTCCATGAAGAAAGGGGAGGTTCCGAGTTGCTTCAAGAGGTCATTCCAGGTCCTGGCTGCAAGGTATGAAAAGGAGTGTATACCGCTTCTGGTATTCCTGATGCAAAGACGTTGTGATCTTGCCTTGGATGCAAATCGAAGGTGTCTGGTGGTTTCTTAGAAGTTGAGGCAGTGGTTGAGGTAAACTGGACCAGTATTGTGGAGAGCTTTGTAGGTGTAGGTGAGTAGCTTGAACTTACCTCTTTCCTGGACTGGGAGCCAGTGGAGATTGTTGAGGTGTGGAGACATGTGGTTATTTTGCAGGATGTTCTGGATGAGTCTGGCAGCGAAAGTCTGCTAGTGTGGAGTCAGCATAGGACATGGGCTGGAATTCCACTGTAGAAGGTGTTTCTTTAACCATGTCTACTTTGTGATAAGAGCCTGGTTGACCATTCATCTGGTTTTCTGTGGGATCCACTTGAAAATCTTGTGTAGCATTTGCAGGATGTTGAAGCATGATGAGGACGCTGTGTTGATTTGTCTGTTTATAGAGAGTTTGGTGTCCAGGATGATCCTGTAGTTCTTGGCATGGTCTACAGGAGTGGGTGGGAGGGCCAAGTTTGGAGGGCCACCAAGAGGTGTCCCAGGGGAGTGGTTGTTGCCGAAGATTAGTATTTTGGTGTTGAGCTGGAGGCAGTTATTTTTCATCCAAGCAGCGACTTTGCTCATGCAGGTGGCGAAGGTTGCTTTGGTGGTGCTGTTTGAGTTGGTAAGAGAAAGAATGAGCTGTGTGTCATCAGCATAGGACACTATGTTGATACCGTGGGCTCTGACGATGTCCATGATGGGTGTCTTGTAGACGTTGAAGAGTGTTTCTTGGGTTCTGAGGTGTGGAGGGTCGTTTGTGAGGAAGGAGGATATCCATTTGAGGGAAATCCGCAAATACCTTAGTACTGAACACTTTTCGATGAGTTACTTGTAGGAGAGCACATTAAAGGTATAGAGGCATCAGAGCGCTTTACATGAGGATCAACAGGTTACAGGTTATGAAAATTACATCAGTTACAGTTGCAGTTACAAGTATAGGCTTAGGAAAAATATGAGATTGCACAATAATATGTAATTAGTGCGTAGCATAGCCAAGACATGCGTCTAATGGGGAATGGAAGGTAGGGGGGGAAGGTAAACAGGGGAGAAGAATGCAGAGTCAGTTAGACCGGAAGGGGGGAAGTACTTCAGGGGGAACAAAGCAGTCAAAGAGAAAGACAGTTAAAACCGTGAAGAACCTTGAGAAACAATGTGTGATGTCCGGCTGGGTAGGTGTCGGCCGTGGGGAGAACCAGAGCCAGACTCATCTATAGCTGCATAGGACAGCTCCACCGGGCAGCGGCCAAGGGTACTTGGGCTCCGCGGTAAGTACAAACAGTTTTAGTTTCCGCCCATGGGGCATCTTCATAGTTCCATAGAAGGCAACGGTCCTGGTGTTACTGGGAAATGCTGCATCCTCCAGCTCGCCCCATGAGATGAGAGGTGGAAGAGACAGCTCCGAAGTCTGCAGATCTTCCCCATTCCCCCGAAGCAGTAGTGAGTGTTGGGCAATAGTCCAGGAACACAGTGGTAGGGGGAGAACAACAGCCAATCTCCTCTATAGCTACCTAGGTAGCTCCACCAGGCGTTGGCCATGTTTCTAGGGCTCCGCTGTCGGATTTATAGTATAACATTAGTAAACATCGAATAACATCGGTTACATAGGGAAGAGATAAAACTAAATCAAGTCCCAAGGTGCATAGAGGGAGGTGGGGGAGGGGAGTTGAGCTAGAAGCTGGCAAAGAGTCAAAGACAGGCCTACCTGCCATGGGGAAGGTAACTACATTAAGGGGCCCTCCAAATGTCAAAGGCAATGAGCCCACAGACCAGTTGGGGTCACGGATTCCACAGCATCTGGGGCCGGGCTTGCTCTCCGCTCCGGAGCAATTTGGCTGTAGAGAGGGTGGTTCTAGTGAGGAGGTATGTGGTTGGCCCATCTCCATGGACTTCCAGCCCCTGTCGTTGGCAGTGCGGGTCTCCTTTGTGGGTCACAGCTCAACCCAGACTTCATGTTACAGAACTCAGCACGACCACTCGGGCTCATTTCAGTATCTGTCTGCAGCGCGGCCAAAATCCCTCGCTGCTGTGTAAACTGCACTGTTGATGACTATCTGCCTCCACTCCTTCTCACACAATAATGTTTACGCAACCCCAGTGGCACTATTCATGCTGGTCCCCAAGAAAGCTTTGTCGCTTATGCAGAGTCACCCGGACCTTACTTGGCAGTTCTTTACATAACGCGGTGCAATTCAACGCTGCATCCAGCTGTTTCTCATGTCACTGGACAGCCGCCATAATGCGCGATTCACACAGCCCCTGCATACAGCGTGTTGAGATCACCCGGCAGCATTAACCAAATACTTCCCCTTCCCTCGTATTAACCACACTGCAGGGAAGGAAGGAGCTCCGGCCTCTGTTAGGCTGTTTGATGTCACGGTTGTCCGCCCTCAGTTACGGTTCCTGCTGTGTCTCACTTACGCTGCAGCCGCAAACTCACTCCGCTGCCGGATTGAACTTCACTATCGGACTACCGTAGTCCGCCTGGTTGCACACGTCTTGTCTCGTAGGAACGCGCTCCAGTCTTGATGTCCCAGCCAGCCACCGCCAAGCCGAGGTGAGTGATCACTGGCTTCCACACCACACACCTTCTCTGTCACAGCGAGCGCAGCTTCATCCGAGCCGCCAGCTTGTGTGCTGTATGCAGCAAGGTAGTTCACTCTGACCTGCAAGCATGTCTTATGATAGGTGCATTTCACTTTTTGAGGGGGGGCACTGTCTGCTGGATAAACAGAGGTCGACGGCATTGCAGAGCACTTCTTTCGGCCACCGGTGCAGTCTCACAGCTCCCCAGGTGCCATCTTGGCATAATAACTGGCAGGGATGTCGCGGATCAATTCTCTGCGATGCAAGATCGGAGAAGGGCGATTTTGAGCTTCAGGTGATCCGCCTGCATTCCGGTTGCGGAATCGTTGTTTTGTATGGGATAACAGCACGCCGAAACGCCACTCAGGAAGCTGGTGAAAGGGTTCATTATGGAGCATCAGCTCTGAGCGGCCATCATGGTGAGGCTCCTCCTCTTCGTCTTTATAGGGGTTGATAGAGTTCTAGGTGGGTGGCGAGTTGGCTAATGATGGCTTTCTCCATGATTTTAGCCCGAAAAGGCAGGAGCAAGATGGCTATGTAGCTGCTAAGGGTGTTGGGATCCACTGGGTTTTTCTTCAATAGGGCATTGACTTCTGCCTTTTTCCATTAAGACGGGAAAATGTTGGTAGTTATGGAGATGTTGATAATAGCAGTAAGCGCAGGAGAGATGATGATTCTTCCAAGAGTTGTATATGATGTGGGGGCATTGTTCTGAGGGGGCTCCTGGTTGGAAGGCATTCATTAGGATGGCGTTTTATTCATTTGAGAAGGGCTTCCAGTTGCTTAGCTGTTGTTTGTCGATGCAGGAGGTGTCCGGCTCATTAGGGGAGTGCGTATCAATATGCTCTGGGTCAAACCTTCATAGATCTTGGCAATTTTCTGTTGAAAGAGGTTTGAGAGGATGATGTCGTTTTTAGCAATTGTGGAATTGGAGAACTCCTGGATGATGGTGAAGAGTTATTTGCCGTTGTTAGAGCTGGCTTTGAGTCTTAGAGTTTGGGCCTTTTTCTTTGTATTTTGTAGCTGTTGGTGGTAGAGATTGAGGGCAGCTTTGCATGTGGATCATGCAGTGGTGTTGTTGTCGAGTCTCCATTTTCTCTCAAGTTGTTTGCAGTGGCGCTTGGACTCCCAGAGGCCATTAATGTACCACCTGGGTCATTAGTTGCTTTTGTCAGTCTTGTTTCTAGTAGGAGCAGAGTGGTTGGTACAGTTGGTGACCCATTTATTAAAGATCTTACTTCCATCTATAGCCAGGACTGAGATGTAGACTGAAAGGGTCAGTTAGTTGGCTGACCTCCTGCGTGGCTAGAGGGACACAACAATGCTGCAAGAGGTGTTTTTCCCGAAGTACCTAGCTGACCAGTAGCACCTGCATATGGACTGGACTCTGTTGGTGGCATCTGCTTGAGTAAGCCATGGACCCTAAATGCTGTTTCTGAGTTCCTGGGAGCCTTAGAACAGAAGTGCTACAGAATATCTGTAAAGCTGGGACTTCCAAGATCCCACGTGCGTCAGCAGGACCTCATGCCAGAGGTGTCCTATTTTACAGGGGATTCAA
Organism: Triturus cristatus; assembly: GCF_964204655.1. Taxonomy (NCBI): domain Eukaryota; kingdom Metazoa; phylum Chordata; class Amphibia; order Caudata; family Salamandridae; genus Triturus; species Triturus cristatus. The sequence continues at coordinate 683,419,734 of NC_140587.1, forward strand.
TATAAACAGCTTAAACCTTACCCGCTGGAGCATTTTGAGCTCCATAGAAAATACTCCAGGGAGGATCAGTAGTGTCTTGGGACCAACTAGCAGGTGGTGACGTCTCCAGAGACCCTGTTCAGTCTTGGAAATTGGGGTAAAAAGGCACCGACCTGTGGAGAGCAGGCCACCAAACAGCCCATCCAGACCCGGCATTCCCACTCAGGACACTAGGGGACGAAATACTGTTTGCTCCGGCTCAGTGTGACAGTGAAAGTTCTTGCCTACCTGTGCAGCTGGTCCATCTGCACCATTTGCCTTTGTCCCTGGAGGATCCTCTGGCGTTTTAGGTTGTGCATAATTTTGTGGGACATTGGAACCTAAGCGATCCTCACACTTGTTGGGGGATAAGGGAATTCAGCCTAGTGTAAAGGGCAGCTGGAGTTCCTTACGGTTTCTTTGATTTTTGAAATGTTTGTAAACATTATTTTCACTGAGTTTGCACCAATTGTCATTAATATCAAACATGCTTGCACAATCACCTTAGGTACACAAGGCATCAGTTCTATTCTTAGCTGATCATGGGCATCTGTATATTTATGATAGTGGTGTTTGCAAGGGCATATTAATGCTGTCTCCTGTAGATTTGTTTACAGGTCCTGTGGAGATAAGCATCCCTCTGGGGATAAACATGTTGCTCCTACATGGTTGGTTGGACTTTTGTTTTCATCACTGTAAACAGGTTAAAGTATCTATGGCCAGTAGCCCTGGCTTCATTGCTGTTTTGTGTGGTATTATCATTTTTGCGTACTATGCTTTGTGCGCCTTTTACTATTTGATTCTTGTTTCCATTATAACTGTTTTTATATACGTTTAGATATTTATCACTACCCTGGATGAATATTTAGAGCTCTTTTGAAACTATGATCATTTTGCTGCTTGTTACTTTTACTCAGCCCTACCCCAGGTGCGTTGAGCTGGCTTTAACTATAGGATGAGTGAAAAGCACCATTTATTTTAATTACATGTTAGGAAAATTACACAAAATTATGGGATAACTTGCTAATGGCTCATATAAACGTCGAGGCTATTTGATGCCAATTATAATGTTCTCTATCATGCTTAATGACAATGAAAGCACGGTAACTAATTCTGAAGGGAATATCAATTATGCAATGGAACCTGGAAATACCACCTCTTGTTAATGTAACATAATGTGTTGTTTAAGGATGTAATGCATATAATGGTCCCCATTGAGGTTGAAATAACGCCTAAAAGCGTTACTCCCAGATTAATATACATATTAGAGGGATGGACGTTTTCATGTATTTAGTATTAAGAACTGAATAGTGAAGTTTACCATTAAATATCGAATTTTGGATAGATATATATTTTGAATAGGACATAAAAAAAATGGAATCTGCTTGCTTAAATTAGAAAAAGAAAACGCTATGGATTGTTAGTGGACCTTCATGAAAAGACGCCAGAAAGATTCCCCAATGAAATGGAACCATCTGATCTTTTGTCCAGTTATATGGGCCGATATATGTATGCAGCACATTACAAGACTGTGTGAGACCTGTAGTGACTAAAGATAAGGATGTTTGTAGGAAAGATAGATTAATTCTAAAAAATAAAAAATAAAAAAATGGTCCAATGTTTAAGTGAGAAGTTTTGCTAATGTGTTTCCCAAGTGAAATGGTCATTTCTATTAGGGAAGTTGAAATTGGATAAGTTACAAAGTACAAACATTGTTAGCAGTGAAAGAGCATTTCTTCTCCCCGCGCGCTGATGCACTATGGAGAGAAGGAAGGAGTCAATTGGAAGTCAGAGCGAGAAGCTTGCTCTTTCAGCTGGCTGCTGTTCAAAAGGAGCTGATTGGTGCTTCAAGCCCCATGGGGCAACTGCTAATGTGGTGTTATTCGATGAGTTGTCTGCACGATCCTATGTGTTCACAGTTTGTTTGTAGGCCATTATAGGACATTACATATTTTTAGATCGTTCATCAAATCAATTGATAAGCGAGCCCTGTGGAGGGAAATGGAGAAATAAGAGTGGATATATACTTCCATTTGAGCGTTCCAGCACAATGCAACAAGCCTGTGCCGTTTCCTTACCTAAAACTTGTCTCTTCCTATTCAGAGATTTGTATTTGGTAAATGGAGCAGTTTAAATTATGGCCCTTTAAGCAATATCATCAGCAAATGTAAACAAAGGATAACTGAAATCGTTGCTAATAAAATTCAACGAAATTCCAAAATTCTAAGTGCATTGCTTTTAGCAAATAAAACTAAAGGGGTTGGCTGCCAAGTCATTTGGAAAGGTTTGTATAGGATACATTTCTTTAAAAGGGCTCATTTGTAAATCTCTAACTGCTCCATAATTATCCTAATGCATTACTGATATATATTATGTTTTCTTGTTTTAGCATTAGAAGTGCATTACTGAATGCGTAGAATTATTTTAACCTCAGTTTAAAAAAATGGTTTTAAATTGTGTGACACATTTTTAAATGTATCATAGACTTGTTGGCAAGCACTGGGCTCAACGTGTAGCGTACCTGGCATGTAGACATGGCCACGGAAATTATGTTATTCTGATGCTGTGACATTGTCTGCATAATTATACATTTGCAGCACTTAAACCGTAATTCATCATATTCTGCTCAACTAGCAGATTTTAACAAAAACTCTTCTTACTTCAATAGGATCAAAAGTCACTAAAAGCTCTGCCACGCGTGTTATTGTCTAGCGGCCAACCAATGGCAGCTCCGTGGCAGGTCTCATGCATGCATTTGTACTCATGCTAATTCCAGTGGTGGGGGTTGTAGAGAACAGCCACCTGTTGCTTCTTCTGGCGATCCTACCGTTAAGGAATACTTGATTCAGTTTGGTTTATTGAATACTATAAGGTTTTAAATGGCACGAGATTTGGGACCAGTGATATTTCAAAAGCACACTAACTTGCTCCTTAATTTCAGATGAGTCACTGGAACATATCAATTGTAAATTAATTTGATTAAATTATTATTTTATCTGAATTGCAATACATTTATTTAATTTTTTTCGAATTTTTAATAATTGGTTATAGGCTATTTAATGTCATCTTCTCCACCACCCCATTTTACCAAGACAAGGTAAAAATAGGACATTCTGCTAAGGCATTCTTTCTGTATACTTTTGTTAGAAATATATTATATTTAAAGTTAGTTTGATATGAGAGTTTGTTTGTTACCAATGGGAGCTTTATACACATATTTTCCAGCGCGGTTTCAGTATACTATTGCTGATATCGCCACTCCTTATATGCGGATTTTAGAAGTGTTTACAATTCATTGTTATCTTATTTTGCCTGTTGACTTTTGCATTATCATGCAAATGTTTTCATAATGTGTTTGTTGTGAAGCATACTCTCAATTGTGTTGCGTTGTGCTCCAGAGCATTTAATTCTGTGGCTCTTATTTCCTGACTCGTGATGAGCCATGTCATCATTTATGTCGGTAAAGCTTTTTATGACTCTATCGGTAATGCTGTCTGAGCATTTATGATTTGTGTAATCTGTTTTAGGATGCAATATTTATGCCATTTAGCAATAGCATGTCTCTATCAGCTTGGACTGTTTCCCTGGCTCCATTTCCTTTGGTCTGCAATTTAACATTTTTAACTGAAAATTGTTTTTTAAAGGTTGAGGAAAGCATGCACAAATAAACACCAAGGGGCAGATTTATGTTGCACTTGCGCCACTATTGCGCCGCCGTTGCGTCACTTTTGTGACGCAGCAGCGGCGCAAATCCTGCGCCATGGTGCGGGGTATTTACAACGTGACGCATCTGGGAGATGCGTCACGTTGTAAAGCCCTGCGCCACATGTAGGCGTTCCAGGGCAGGTGGGGGCGTTCTGGCGCAGGAACGCCTCCTAAAAGTGGCTGAGTGAAATCTACAAGATTTCACTCAGTCACTTTTAGGCCCATACTGCGTCAAAACCCTGCGCCTGCTTGAAGCAGGCGTAAGGATTGACGCAGCATTTTAAAGATAGGGCCCCCCAGATCATTGCTGGAGCTGCGTCGCGCTTGCGACGCAACTCCAGCAATGCGCCACTTTTCGGCACAGATGCGTCACGCATCTGTGCCGTTTTTGCCCCATGGTGCGCCGCATTATAAATGCGGCGCATCCATGGTGGCGCAGCTGTGGCGCATAATAACTGGCGCATCCCTGCTGATATGCAGGGATGCGCCAGTCGTCATAAATCTGCCCCCAAATGTGTAGTAGGTAATCATATTCGGGCATAGTAAATGCACAAATTAAGTAACATAATGTATAGTAGTGTAACAAAACTTGAGCGCCTCCCCCCAGCAAAGTACAGCGAGGGCCCTCCTACGGACACACTGAGGAGCTCTCAGGCAAGGGTACTGGGCTGAGGGGGCTCCATGGATCTTGGGGGGCCCCCGCACTGCGGGGGCTGTGGGGGCTTTGTTACGCCACTGATAATGTGGTGACTAAAGCTAGTCTAGGTACTGATCCTATATTAAATGTCTACTTTACACGTTTGGGACAAGAGGCCTATTTTTGCATTAAACTGTTGTTTTGCACAAGATGTTATTCTCTCTCGACCTCAGATGCTGTCATTTTCCAGAAGCCATCTGTTAGCTAGTAAATAGAATTTTGATATGTATTAGACAACCAATAGTGAGATTCTCAGTAGAGTAAATGGCAGGAAACACATCTCGTGGGAAGAACTGGCTGAACTACAAGATGTGACCAATATAACAATTCAAGGACTCCATTCTGTACTTGATTGTGAAGTCGTGAGAAACTAAGGAGTATACCTGCTCCCAGAGTTTTCCTGAAACTGATTGGTTGGTGGGAACTGGGAAATGCAAGATTTGTTGCTAATGATGTTTTGGTAGAATTATATTAGTGTGTGTTCCTTTGTTGAGTCTGGACTGGAGAGGAGAGAACCCATCAGAGCCCTTTCCATTCTCACTCAGAGACTAGGTACAGAGATCTTACTGCAGAATTTAGGAGACAGACCTTAGGAATGTCTGCTAACTTTGAGCAGGGAATGCTTTCCAGCTTTTGCTAAAACTTAATGTTTAAGTCCCAAGGCTTCATGCCTATGCACTTTTGCCCTCTCATCAGAGACCTTTATTTGGGTTTCTGAAATTGTCACCTTACCTTGCTTGCTAAAACTAAATGCCCTTCCATGTCCAACTTCATTAATTTAGCTTATGGATTTTCATTCATGGAACACACATGTTACATTTTCTCTATTTTATTTGTAAATCTTACTACTGCACAAGTTACTTACCTTCGTAATGATATATCTGTAAGAATCATTAGTAGTGATAGATTCCTTACCTTAGAATTACCCCCAGGCGTCAGACTGGATCCGGAAAGTTTTCGTCAGCAGTACCCCAGCGCGTCAGAAGGTGGCGTCGTGCGGCTCCGCGTCCATCGTTGGCATCGTGGTTGCCGAGATGAGGTAGCGGCAGCTACTTAGACACCACCCTTGCGTGCTGACATCAGTTCCGCACCAGAAATGCAGAGCCATGCAAGATACTGACAACTGGTGTCTGAAACTAGGGCCCTGAAAAGGATGACCTTAACACTAGAAATCAGTTTGCAGAATTGGGAGGATGGGTGGGGCGGTAAGGAATCTATCACTACTAATGTTTCTTACATATATATCATTACCGAAGGTAAGTAACTTGTGAATCTGAAAGAAACATGTAGTGATAGATTCCTTACCTTAGAATAGATGCCCCAGCAATACCAACCCCGGTGGTGGGTATTCGAACCAAGATCACACCAGAAAGACCTGGAGAACCAATTAATCCGTCTCTCCAGACTTGGCTGTCCAGGCAGTAATGTTTGGTAAACGTGTGCAGCGAGGCCCACGTAGCTGCCTTACAGATGTCCTGCAAGGGAATTCCCCGTCCCAAAGCAGTAGTGGCTGCCGTTGCCCCACCAGTGGGTCCTTTTTAGCCAAAAAATAACAAGCCTTTATGCACAGAACGACCCACCGAGAGATGGTCCGGTTGTGCACGGCCCGACCTTTCTTGGCATCCACGTAGCCAACAAAGAGCTGGCCATCCACCCAGAACTGTTGAGTGCAGTTCAGGTAGAATGAGAGCGCATGTTTTGGGTCCAGACGTTGGAGCCTTTCTTTCTCTTTTAAGGGATGCGGAGGTGGAAAGAAAGTGATGGTCTGCCCGATGTGAAAGGCAGTGACAACCTTTGGCAGAAAAGATTGATGAGTCCTTAGAACAACTTTGTCTGGATGGACAGAGAAAAAATGATGTTTAGAAGAAAGAGCCTCGAGCTCACTCACTCTTCTGGCAGAGGTGAGGGCAACCAAGAAAGCAGTCTTTAAAGTGAGAAGACGAAGAGAACAGTTGTGAAGTGGCTCAAAAGTAGCACACATTAGATATATCAGAACCAGGTTCAAATCCCATTGAGGCATTATGAAAGGAACAGGAGGGAAAAGATGAGTAATGCCTTTTAGGAATCTATTTACAACAGGGGACTTAAAAAGGGAAGGCTGATCTAGAAGCCGCAAAAAGGCTGAAATGGCCGAGAGGTAGCCCTTGATAGTGCCCAGAGCATAACCCTGCTGGGTCAAAGAAAGTAGAAATGGAAGGACCTCAGAAAGAGGAGCGGAAAGGGGATCCACAGCCTTTGCTGTGCACCATGCCACAAACTTATTCCACCTGCAGGCGTATACTGTCTTAGTGGAGGGCCGCCTGGCTGCCAAGATTACATCCCAAACTTCGGGAGGCAGGTCAAAAGATGTCAACTGCCGCCGCTCAATCTCCACGTGAGGACGTGGAGGCAGAAAAGGTTCAGGTGGAGGACCGTCCCCTGGTGCTGCGACAGAAGATCCTCCCGAAGAGGCAGTCGGGTCGAGGGATCGATGGCCATGCTGAGTAGCTCGGGATACCATACTCTTCTAGCCCAGTCTGGAGCCACAAGAATGACTTGAGCCCGGGCATGCTTGATCTTCTTCAGCACTCTGGGCAGAAGTGGTATAGGCAGAAAGGCGTACAACAGACCGCAACTCCACCCGTGACAAAAAGCGTCGCCGAGCGAGTGCCGCCTTGGAAATTCCAACGCGCAGAACTGATGACATTGCGCGTTCTCTTCGGTGGCGAATAGATCTAACCAAGGCTCTCCCCACTGTTGAAAGAGACCTTGCGCCACGTCCGAGTTCAGACACCATTTGTGATCCATCATGTACCGACAGCTGAGTTTGGCCGCCCTGGCATTCAGAGAACCTGCCAGGTGTTGAACCACCAGGGAAATGCCCTGATGTTCCAGCCATGTCCAGAGGCACAGAGCCTCCTCCTGACATAGGGTCCATGACCCCACCCCGCCCTGTTTGTTGCAGTACCACATGACGGTGGTGTTGTACATGAACACCTGCACCACTCTTCCCCGGACAGAGGGAAGGGATGCCTTCATTGCAAGTCAGATCGACCGAAGCTCCAGAAGGTTGATGTGGAGCCTGGACTCCGCCGGAGACCAGAGGCCTCTGATCTCCGCCTCTCCCATGTGGCCACCCTATCCCAGGAGGGACTTGTCCGTCACAACTGTGTGCTCCGGATGGAGAAGGGAGAGGGATCTACCATTGTTCACCCAATCGCAATTCGTGAGCCACCACTGAAATTGGTGTGCAGTGCCCTCTGAGATCTGGATGTGATCGGACAGGTTGCCCTGATGCTGTGCCCACTGGAACTTCAGGTCCCACTGCAGAGCCCGCATATGCCATCTGGCATGATCCACTAGCAGGATGCAGGAGGCCATCAGACCCACGAGCCGGAGGGTCATCCTGACCGAAACCCGGGATAGAGGCTCAAAGATCGGAATCATAGCCTGAATATCCCGGACTCGCTGCTCAGGAGGATAAACCCGAAACTGCGCCGAGTCCAGAACCGCTCCGATGAAGAGGAGCTTCTGAGAGGGAATCAGGTGTGACTTCGGCACTTTGATGGAGAACCCCAGCAAATGCAGGAGGTCGGCCGTAGTCTGGAGGAGGGAGACAACTGTTTGGGGCAAGCCCGCCTTCATCAACCAGTCATCGAGATAGGGGAAGACTGGAACCCCTGATCTGCGCAGATGAGCTGCAACCACCGCCATCACCTTCGTGAGCACCCGAGGGGCCCTGGTAAGGCCGAAGGGGAGCACGGTAAACTGAAAGCGCTCATGGCCTACCGTAAACCGCAGGTAACGCCGGTGGGCCAGCAGGACAGGGATGTGGAAATATGCGTCCTGCAAGTCCAACGCTACCATCCAGTCTCCAGGCTCGAGGGCAGACAAGACCTGAGCTAGCGTCAAAATCTTGAACATCTCCTCCCGGAGGAAGCAGTTGATGTTCCTGAGGTCCAAAATAGGATGCAGGCCCTTGTCCTTCTTGGGGACCAGAAAGTAGTGGGAATAACAACCACGACCTACTTCTGGCCCAGGAAGGTGCTTGATGGCCCCCTTGCCCAAGAGGGCCGTGACTTCCTGCTGAAGAAGCACAAGATGGCCCCCGACATGTGGTGGTATCGAGGTGGCATGGCTGGAGGGGTAGTCTCGAAGGGGAGGGAGCAGCCCCTTCGGACTATTTGCAGCACCCACTTGTCCGAGGTGATGTTGCACCAGTGGGGGAGATGATGGTGAATCCTGCCACCCACTGGCATCTGATGGGACTGAAAGGATGGACTAGGAAGGATTGGAAGTGGATGCTGTGGGGTGGAGGTGGACTGACCTGCCCGCTGGCCCCCAGAACCGCCTCAGCGGTTCCCACGTCTTTGGCCACGCTGAGATTGTTGTTGCACGGGCCTGTGGCTCTGAAATGAATGTGTTGGGACACCCCTTCCACGGACACGAAAGGAGCAAAAAGCAGAAGGCGGAGGAGGCCGAGTGGCCAACAGGCCCAAGGACTTGTCCATAGCCCGTGCGTCCTTAAAGCGCTCCAACACACAAGCTGCCTTATGGCTAAAAAGGTGAATGCCATCAAAGGGCATGTCCATCAGAGTGTTCTGGACATCCCCCAAAAAGCCAGTTGTCCTCAGCCAGGTGTGGCGCTGAACTGCCACCGTCGTGGAAATTGCCCTGCCCAGAGAGTCGGCGGTGTCAAACCCACAACGAATGGTGAACTTAGCTGCGTCTCTCCCAACTGCTATAGTTTTGGGAGAGTACTGCCCGAGCCTCATCTGGACAGTGGGGCAGCACCTGCGCAACCGTATCCCACACAGAGTGGGAATACCGGCCCAAGAGGCATGCAGTGTTCACCAACCGCATCACTAAGCTGGCAGATGAAAACAGCTTCTTGCCAAGCTGCTCCAGCTTCTTGGATTCCCCATCCGGAGGTGCGGAAGGGAATGCGCTCTGGGAAGCAGAGGCCTGGATAACCAAGCTCTCAGGGGTGTGATGTTGGGAGAGGAAGAGGGGGTCTCCCGGAGCCGGGCGATGGCGTTGGGCCATGTTCCTGTCCACTGGAGCCCCTGTGTTGGGCCTGGACCAAGTGCCCAAAAGAACATCCGAAAGCACGTCATTAAAGGGCAGCAAGGACTCCGAAGAGGTTGCCACCGGCTGAAGCACTTCTGTCAGGAGGTTAGTCCTGATGGCCACTGTAGGGACTTCGAGGTGGAGTGCCTCGGCCGCCCTACGCAACACCACTGCATAACTTGTTCCCTCCTCCATAGCGACGGAAGGAGGAGGCAGCGTGCCAAGGTCAGGTGAGGTGTCAAGACAACTGGCATCCCCCAAGTCCTCTGCCCAGTCCGGATCATAGTCACACTGTTGTGTGAAAGGGTCCTCAGACCCATCCCAGTCCTTCCCTTCCTCTGAAGTCTGTGAAACAGGCTGAAAATAAGGAGGACGGCCGTAGGGGTAGAAAGGCCCCATCGGCATTGGAATCGGCGTCGAGAGACTCTGATCCGGTGCCTTGTCCGGTACGGGGCTGAAACCGGGGTCGGCGGCGCCGGAAGCAACGGATTACGTTGGAGGTGGTGCCGGGGGGGGGTGGGGGTCGACACCAGTGGAGGTGTTATGAGGTCAACCGGTGTCGCCCGGGATTCGAGCCCGGATCCAGGGTGGTCCTGCGGCGCCGGGGCCGAAGCCGACGGCGGCACAGGGGCCGAAGCCACCGGCGACGGAAGGGCAGGACCCCAAGTCGGGCCCGCAGGGCCCAAAGGCGCACCGGCGGGGCGAGACAGCCCAAAGAGTCGGGCCATGGCAGCAAGAGACTCTTGCACCTGAGCAGGCATCGCGCGACGGGCGAGGGTAAGTCGAAGAGCGACGACGCTTATTCGACTTCTTTTTGGAATGCTTTGACTTACCTGACCCTGAGTGCGAAGACTTAGATCCAGATGAACGATGGTGACGGCTCCGGGCCCGGTCCCTTGACCTCCCACAGGACCGGGACCTTGAGCGGCGCGAAGCCGACTGCTGGATTCCAGCAACTTTCGGGACAGCTTCCGCAAAGTCTTCGGCACCATGGCCTGGCAGTCAGGGCACGACTTGGAGTCTTGATCGCGCCCCAGGCAGTTGAGACACACGCGGTGTGGGTTCGTCACCGACATTATGCAGTGACTTTCCCCGCAGTTCTTCAAACAGGGCATCCCTACGACTCCAGGAGTCGATTGACTCAGAAAAAATTAGGTAAAAGGCCTCGAAAAAATTCTGTCAAAAAGTCACTGGGGGTAGTTCCCGGATCTGAGCTTGCTGGCACGGAAAAAGAAAGAACTGACGTCAGCGCGCGAGGGCAGCGTCTAGGTATCTGCCGCGATGTCATCGTGGCTACCACGATGCCAATGACGGACACGGAGCCGCACAATGCCACCTTCCGACGCGCAGGGTTACTGCTGGCGAAAACTTTCCGGATCCAGTCTGATGCCTGGGGGTAATTCTAAGGTAAGGAATCTATCACTACGTGTTTCTTTCAGATGTGGTATTTTAACTTGTCTTTAAATATCGACTAATGGATTATTGAACCTTTAACAATGATGACTAACTTAATACTTACTAAGTCAATTAGAATTAATTTATTAATAAAACCTTTGAAACTCACACCAAAACTCTTTATCGTTTATTGTGAAGCCCCAATTGGACTTCCCTGTTCATGGTGTTTGATGTAATGGTTGCTCCTTATCATCTCTTTGTCGACTAACAAAAGTCCACACTACCAATGGCAGGGGTTATTTAATGATTGTACTCGACGTTTAAGATACAAGAATCCCTGCTTCTGCAGGTCTGAGTATAGCTTCCACCACCAGGAGGTCTGGCTCATATAAAGAGGTGAGGAATATTTGCCTGGATGCTGAATCCATCTCTTGTTTCCATGGGGTGTCTTTATTAGCCAAATATGAACAATTGTGGTGGAAGATGTCTCACTTTTTCACAACTGTTCTTTGGCAGAGGAGGCCCTCCAAACTAATCTGTAGAGCATCAGGCCTGCTTGATATGCCTGATCGATGCAATGCAACACTGGTACAAAAAACGTTGTCAGGGCACATTCCCACCCACCTGGAAGGCTCTACATTAGCACCCTTGTGAAAAATGGCATGTACTCTTCCGGTTTCCCGTGAGGAAAAGGTGGGAAACAGACTGAACAATGCAGCCAGAGCCACACGTGCGATTCCAACTCAAGTGCAAGCATACTTGCCTTAACCACACATTTGCCTTAACCAAGCATATGCACGGTCCAGAAGCTGGGATGGGTAGGCCTAGAAACAAGAAGGATCAGGAGACGATGCAGTAAGGTAAGTGGGACCAGGCGGGGTTTTGTGGGGTCGTTTTTAAGGGTTGCTGTAGTTTTTAGGGATCGGGGTTAGGGCTGGGGGCAGGGTTGATTTTAAGGCTGGGGGGTCTGTGTTGCTTTTAGGGCTCATGGGAGGGTCAGAGTAATTTTTAGGGCTCAAGGTAGGGTGACGAGACGTCCCGGTTTTCCCCGGACGGTCCCTGTTTTCCGAGCAGTGTCCCCGTGTCCCGACACTTTGCTCCTAATTACAGAAATGTCCCAGTTTTTGTGCATTGCCTGGGTTAAACGGAGAAATGTCCCAGTTTTTAAATAGTGTCTCGCACTGAAACACTGTTTAAAAACCGAAACATTTATCGGCTTACTTAGCACAAGTGCTGAGACGGGTCTCTATTGGGATGTCCATTTTTGCCCTCAGGATGAAAAAACAATCTTACTGCTGCAGCAATACCAGCCTTCACTGCCATCAAAGAGACCCCTTATAGTTCTTTCACCGTCTCATCATCCCAGAACTGAAGCATTTTCAATGTTATGTACAACGAAGCTCAAGTTTGTTGCTTATTTATCTTATGCAGCTAAGAACAACTGACAAAGCGAATAGTCCTGGCTTGTTGTAGGTGTAATGTTACATGCATAGCTGCCAAGGTTTCAGATTTCTATGTGTGACATTTTCATAATTTCAGAGTAATCATGAGTGACATTTTAACGACTATGAGTGGCACTTTCTTGCGAGCAAAATCAAGATATTAAAACGAGGGAAACACATAAATATAAGATATGACACCCATTTGAGCAACTAGAAACTCTACGGTAGCTGCAGCAAAGCGTAAGAAATAATGGTTACACAACTTTCATTTATACTCATGTCTAAGTAAATATACTTAGAATCGTACAAATATCAGGAAACTCCCTTGTAACATATTAAATCAAGGCTCTCTCTGCACACTAAGTCAGGAGCTGTTTTTTTATTTTTTTGTGGTAGTTTGTTTTTTTAGACTTGTTCCTTCAGCCTTTGCTGACTTATACTGGGCCCTCTGGTTCCTCCCTCATAATTAATGATGCTGCGCAGAAAGCATCACTCAGTCCATGGCCTCTTTCCAAGGTGGGACCCAGCCCAAACAGGATGTGCGAGGCCCTGCTAACAACACTCTGATGGCTACTGTTGTTGGATAGGCCAGCAGAGAAACAACATAAAGATTGCCAGCCTTTGTGGTGGCCCCCCTCCTTCCCTGCAAACTAAAGTCATAAGAACATCAGGACTGGGGGTCACCCTCTGATGTCCCATGAGTGACCTGTGCCTCTCTCCAAGGTGGGACCCAGCCCAAAAAAGGTGTGCGAGGCCCTAACAACACTCTGGTGGCTACTGTTTTTGGATGGGCCAGCAGAAAAATCAACATAAAGATTGCCAGCCTTTGCGGTGCCCCCTCCTTCCCAGCAAACTGAAGTCAGGAGAACATCAGGACTCGGGCCACTCTCTGACGTCGTGAGTGACCCGGCCCAACAGGGAACCTATGTCAGAGAGGCCCCAACAACATAAAACACACTTTACGCGGCGCCAGTCTTGCAACTCATTTCACCATTTTGAGTAACACCACAGGCGCAGAAGCTGCCTGATCGCGCGCTGTCATTGGCACCCAGGCTTAAAACGTAAACTTACTTGGGCTGTAACACACTCTGCCAAGGCTGGCCAGGCTGCAGGCACTGGTAGGCTGAGGCCGCGAGCCACTGCGTGCCCTGGCAATTCGAGTTTTCTGCTCAATCCGCGCCTCCAGGCCGTGTTGCCCAGGCTGTGCAGTGAGTCATACTTTGCAATCCACAGGGAGCCATGAGTGTCACCAAGTGAGGATATCACACCGTGCAATTAGCGGGTCACCTGGGTGACGGTAACTGAAACCTCTAAGTCTCTCTGGGCTAAGTCTGTGTCGCACTTATGATTTGTCTGTAATTCTTCATCTGTGTCTGTGGAGGCGGCTGTCATTTTATTCCCTTTTCCACGCCTATGACAGCCGTCAAATAGTCCTACTTTTATGTGGACCGTTACTGCAAACTGTAGTCCTACTTCTATGTCTATGAACTGTCCCCGTTTTTTGTTTCGAGAATCTGGTCACCCTAGCTCAAGGGGACAGGGTAGTTTTTAGAGCTCAGGGGGGATCAAGTAGTTTTTGCGGCTCGTGGGGTCGGTGTAGTTTTTAGGACTCAGGGTCTGGTAGGGGTATTTTTTAGGGATCAAGGGGGGGTTGGGTAGCTGTTATGGCTGGTTGGGGTGGTTGTTAGGGCTCAGGATGGATCAGAGATGTTTTTAGAGCTCATGGGGGTCAGGTTAATTTTAAGGGCTCGGGGTTGGGGTAGTTGTGAGGGCTAAGGTCAGGTGGCATAGGGTGTGATCTTTACCACATATCCCTATACCAGTCATGCCTTTAGCACGAAATTGCATAGTAAAGGCATGCATGGCAAAGGCATGCGTGGTAAAGGAATGCGTTGTTCAGACGCATTTGTGGTTTAAGCAGCACAGTAGAGGCATGCGTGGTTTAGCCATGCCATACAACCAGAAAAGGCACATAACCTCTGCTCCCTACAGGACATCTCTGCAGGGCGTGAATAACATGCAATGAATCTGTGAATACCTCCAAGTCTATGATTTTTGCTAGTGTTCATCAACTTTTACAGACTCTCACCACAGCCTCTAAAACATACCTCCTGTTTTTAGCAAAAGTCACAAATTATCTCAAGGGGTAATCTGTCATGCTGGCCGTTCGTCCAAATGCAGTGTTTCCATTTTGTCTGCTGAAATGCCACTCCAGCCTGATTCACTAAGTCAGATCAGAAAATGAACATCAACAGATAAATTTTCTCACAGATAAATTATGCCTAAATTAAATGTACTTAATGCAAAAAGTATGTGAGCCTGGTCGCTCTTATTCAGTGTTTTATGAAACTATACTTTAACCATTGGAATTTCAGCAGATTTCGTCACTGCTCACTAATAGGACTGACTCTTTTTTCTCCAAGGTGCTTCAAGCAACAGATAAAGGACAACACACGTCACAGAAAAGGATTCGCTGCATCAAATTATGCACTTGAAACATCTATCGACGCCTTTCATTAAAACGGCCTCTAACTTTTCCAAAACCGGTCCTAGGATGCTTGTTTCCAGTCCAGGGAGGACCTGGCTTGGCAGTTCGGGCTGGACTGTTCCCATTGGGCACAGGCTCAAGACTGATTTGCTCCTATATGGCCAGGTCTAAACTGGGGTGGCATGGTGAGCAAAAGAATGATGGATTTAACCCAGAACTCTTGACTGGGGGTGAATGTTTTGATTTGTTCTGCATTCCGTTCATCAATTGTGTGTCTTTTTCTAACTTTTCCACAGCATGGAACACACGTTCAACATTTCATCATATCTCACTACTGCCCAGCAGCGTCTTATAAAAAAAATAACGACAAACTCATTTGTCCAACAATTAACTTATGCCAGGCTTAATTAGAAAGGGCACAGAAAGTGCTTTGAGAGCACTGAACAGCATGCGCGGAGGCTGATAATGGAAATTAGTAATGAGCGTGTGGAAGAGAGGCCTGCACAGACAACGCAACACCTGCGTCACTGGAGCAACAGCTGCAGTGCAGAGGTGGGTAGAGGTGCCTCCGCTAATGAAGACTGGACCCAAACAAAGATCTGTTTTTTTCCAGAGGTTTCCTTATTCTTTTCGGTGTCAGTTTCTAGGAGGGATTGAAATTACCTGTGGCTAAATATACCAGCAGGTGCGCGTTTGTGAGATTGGAGAACGGAAAGCGCATCTGTGCTCCTGTTGTATTTCGGCAGAAGAGACATTTACTCTTCGCTGTCACACTGTAGCATCGCATCGCACCCCACTCGTTGATTCTGTCACCACCTTTTTCATTTAATGATAACGTTTGTGTTCTAATTAGCTCCAACGTTAACGTCGTGTGCGTGCGTTTGACTCCGTTTCTCAGAATTCTGCTCGTTAAACCGGCTGCTTTTCTTTTGAAGAAGCGCTAACATGCAGATGCGTTCACGGGGGTCAACATTCCGTCCCATCCATGCTTGTTGGGTTAGATTGACATTCAAATGCAGAGTGAATTTTAAAGTGAGCATATAAACTCCGTGCTCATCTTTTATCAATATAAAGTTCAACATGTATATAACCATAACTTTTGCACAGGAAGGCAGCATTTGCACGTTCTGTAGGAAACTAGATATTTGACTATTTAGTGATACTGTCATGGCCAATATGTTGTGTCGTTCATACAGCTGAAAAAGCATATTCTCTCAAGGGTTCGTACTGAATCAGTGTATATTTTCTTACACATTCGTTTCTTTTTGGTAAGAGCACAAATAAATGAGAGCCATATTCAGCTTAGACATTGGTGAAAATGTAACATATAAGATAATATTCAAAACAAAAAAATGCTGGCGGGTGGCTTGGCTTGTAAATCTTTACAGAACTGAGTATTCAGTGTACTGGCATTCCTTCTTTGAATAGCCTCCAGTTCCGCTGTGATTGGATATGGCCTGCCATCAGTAGTTAATTTGTAATAAAATAATTGCCAGGGCTCTCATCAGGAGGCAGTTTCCACCAGCCCATTTCTCCTGTTAGTCCCGCCAAAAGCAGAAGCTATGAAACCCTATAAGTGGGGAGAGGATGTGGTGTAATGGCTAGAGCTGCCAAGCTCGAAGCTAGGGAACCAATTTTCAGTCTTGCCACCGGCTCAACATCCTGTGATTCTCGGCGAATCACTTAATCTCCATGTGCCTACCAAAAATGAATGTGTCCTTAACTGGTGCTAAAGTGCCGGTGCTGATGATTAAGTACTGGTGCTGAGCACCACAAACCACCAGCTAAAATTAAGTACTGCCTGCCATACTTATAATAAAGTTAGTCAAGTGCCTTCGATGTTTGATTCTCTGCCGAACAACAGGCATTTTTCAACAAAATGCTCCTTTATTTTGAGGTCCCTTACTCTTCAATAAGTCCCCTCAACACATATCCGCTCCCAATCCCTCCTATTATCACCTATTCAGACTGAGGCCCTCATTAAGAGCAAACACTTAATTGCAATATTGCTGGTAACATCAGTTACCAGCCTCGTTGGAATTATGAGTTCTTTGGGAGCACTGCTGGTCACTTAACATTCACATAGAGATTTTGGCTATTGAACCCATTACTTACCAGTAAATTTCATTACCCCGATTAAGGTCCTCCTCGTACCATTCATTACTAAGTGAGGAGGTCCTGCACCAGACAGGCATATCTACAAGCTAGTCCTTCTTTTATTTTCTTGTAGTTTAAAGGCTCCTCCCTCCTCCATGCCTGCAATGACAAGTCTAGACAAAAAGGTGTGAACCCAGAAAGGAGATAGAGAGGATATGTGACTGGGATGAGGAGGACCTTAATCGGGGTAATGAAGTGTATCGGTAAGTAATGGGTTCATTACCTCCTCATAGGAGCTCTTTGTTCTAGTCATTACTCAGTGAGGATTTCACAAGCAACCAAATAGGAGTTTTACACTGCAATTGCAATACTTGATCTTTACTGAAAAAACAACAACTACTTAATTGCTGCATGTACCATACAAAATACAAAGTTATCAGAAAAAGAATGCAAACCTTGAAGCCGATTGTTAGAAATGGGATTTCTGGGTGGCTAAGGCTTGCGCCAAAGCCAGATAAAAACCACCACTCTAGTCAGGGCAAGGGAGTAACACGCCAAAGATAGACCCCTGCTCACCCCCTTGGTAGCTTGGCACGAGCAGTCAGGCTTCTCCCGGAGGCAATGTGTAAAGCGCTTGCGCAACACACACACAGCAACAACACACTAGGCACACCACAAAAAGAACCCCACACAAGCTTATATCAAAAATAGCCTTTGTATTATCATAAAACACATTAGAATAGTAATCACACAATATACACTGTGCCACCTGCCACTAGGCAATATTTACAGGGGATTATATACACATATCAGGGCCACTTGGACCACTGTCAGAACCATCACAAAGTGAACTTAGTAAATGTAGAACATATAATAAGCGTAGAACACAACCAGTAATTACTGGCAAACACTGTACTCAGCATCATACTGTAACACAAACTATATTATGCACAGTATCACCTCCGGCGTAAAATACATTATGCGCCAAGCTCATAAGCCTAAACCTATTAGATCATAACCTCCTAAGCATAACTCACATTAGAGGATAACCTCACAAGCATAAACCACAGTATGCAAATAACCTCATACATAAACCACATTTAGAGGCGTAACACAGGGTGCATATATCACAGTACATGAATCACATTTCCTACCACCACATAAATCACAGTAGGGCCTGGCGCCCTATCAACCTAACAGTCCCCCCTGGCCAACTGGCCTTTTCAAAGGGCTCAAATGCCCTATGTCAAAAAATGTCAGGGCGGCTGCCAATGCATCAGAATTCACAAGTGCGCAATTGAGCTGGGACAGAGGATTGGATCTCACACCTCTCTCACTAAAAATGCCCCCAAAGAAATGTCAGCCTAAACATTGCAGCTGCCGCTAATTGCCGTGCAGCTGTGATGAGGAAAGTTAGGCACTGGCACTGACTGTGCACTGAGAGCCCGACTAGGACTCTATACACAAATGTGCACCTTCTTTGCAGCTGTCCACGCTGGTGTGGTGTGGATGGGAATATCTGGGTGTACTGGCCATGTGCCACTCACGAAGCCCCTCTCTGGGGCTCTTTAAACAAAACTGCCCCCAAAAAGAGATGAACACCGGCACACTCCGTGCCGTGGAAGTCCCACTCCGGGGCTCCAAAAGTAACCTTTGCCGATGTTGCAGCTGCCCTCTGTCTAGCGGGGCAGCTGTAAAGAACACTCAACGGGCAGGCACCGACAATGTGCCCCGACATAGCCCCCCACCGGACTCCCAACGCGGCCCCACTCACCAGATGCTTGGAGGCTCCGTCTCCTCTTTTCTTTGCAGCCTGCGGGGCTCCCACAGCTCACGGGGGCCCCGCTCACGAAGACACTGACCTCCGGACTGGCACTTCGCCTGGTCCCTCTCCTGGGACCAGGACTTTGACAGGGAGCCTGCAACTTTATCCGGGCCCTCTCCTGGGGCTCGGAACTTCTCTGTTTCAGACAGGTGGAGCTCTCCCATGCTCACAGGAGTCCCACGCAGACTTCCGGCCACCCGTGGTAGGCTGCGCCCACAACCAGGCAAGGCTTCCGGGTCACCGCGCTCGATCGCGGCAGCTCTTATTGAGATTTTCAAATGTAGGGTGGGCACCCACTTGCTAAAGTAAATTCATCAATGCGGGGTGGGCACCCGCGAGGCAAATAAAGCGGGGTGGGCACCCACTAGAAAGTACCATAAGCGGGGCGGGCACCCGACATCAATTAAAAGAAAACGCGGGGTAAGCTCCCGCTAAGCACCACAATGCGGTGGAATACCTACGTCGGGATTCCCCTCAACAGGGTTGCAGCTGCATGCAGCGAAGCCCCAGCACTCCCTTCTTCTGGGGAAAGTAAAGCCCAGCACTCCTCTTCAGGATAATTAGAATAAAGCGCTCATAGGGCGCAAGAGTTCCCAACTAGTCCTTAGTGATCAAGGGAGCAATGCAGGGCCCAGGGAGGCAAGTCCTCATGGCGGTTCCTCCTGGGCTCCAGCAGCAGCAGAACGCTCCCACAGGTTCAGGAACAGGCACAAGCAGAACCAACATCATGGGGTCACAGCCCCTATATTTATACCAGGCATTCCTTTGTCTGCAGTGCGGGCATGGGGGAACCAGATGCAACTGGTTCAGGGGGGAATTGGAGCACTTTGTTTTCCAAGCTCCTCTTCCTCTTTGTCAGGTGGGGGCTAGGTGATCAGACACACCACAGGGGGTGGAGCCCGCATTGTACAGGCTGGGCACAGTCCTATTCAGAGTCAGGGGATTACTCCTTCCACTACTCCCACTCCGGATGTCCCATTCAGCCTAGCGCTGACTCACCCTGCCCCTCCTGGAGCCACACACACCTCCCAGCCCCTGTCACTCACAAGCCAGACATGCAATTCACATCAGGCAGGCAGACACATAGCACTCAGAAGTGCCAACTTCTAAAAGTGGCATTTCTCAACCAGTCATCATAAATCTGCGCACACCATTGCGCAGCATTTATTCTTACAATTTCATACATACTAAACTCGACCACGCTGTTCCTCTCATACTAGGAATTACCACTGACACACTGATCAGGGAATCCCCAATGCATTCCTACGGGAGGGCAGGCCAACCTCACCAAATGTAACACAGAGAGCGCACGCACTTTACACTGGACAGCAGTGCTAAAGTGCCCAGAGGCCTAAAACCACCAACACCATGTCACAGAAAAGGCTAGGAGAAGGCAACACGTTTAGGGATGAACCTGCCAAAAGGGCCAAGTCCAACACCGATAATGATTGACAAAAGTATGATGGGATTTCCATGTGTCAACCCTGAAAATTTCCTGGATTGCCATCCGTGATGCTTCTGTCCATGAGGTAGAAACTGACCTAGCTGAGTGAGCATGAATGTGAGCAGGAGGTACTTAACCCGGGGAATTATAGGCTTGATAAATAGCCTGTCAAATTCATCTATTTGGAGTTTCAGTGTAACATTCTTTCCCTTATTAACACTACCAAAAGAGAAAAAAAGTGAACTCATTAGTCAAATTTTTTGTGTGCATTGTAAATAAAAAAACAAGTCTCTTTGAACATTCAAAGAGGAAGGGACCTTGAGATCATCCCCTTCTTGAAAAACTGGCAGTACTATGTCTTATTGTAAATGAAATTTAAAAGACATTCTTAGAATACATTTGGGGTCCATCCATAACACAGCTCTATTAGGGAGAATCTGCAAGTAAGTGTTACTTGAGTTCGAAATCCCAATAGAATAAAAGACAAGAGGCGTGTGGAAAACCTGGAACAGTTTGTTTAATTAAACTTTACGGCCAGGAGAACAGTTACAGGCACATGGTCTGAGGGCTGTCTCAATTTACAATCAGTCTGGGTCCTTTTATACAAAACATGATGAGTTATAAAGGTTTCTGGTGTACTATATATGGTGAGGAATGTTGGTTGCTGCCTTTGGAGTCTTAAATTGATTGTCTAATGGCTGCCACAGCTGGGTCTTGACCTCATGTGGACACTATGTGGCCAGTGGATAACGTGTCCAGATATCTGGCATGGGAAGCGCATGATTGTGCTTGTGCTAGGTCCTGATTAGCTATGTTTTCTACCTCATGTGGCATCTGACTTTTTATAGTGTTTTAGGAGTGTGGGTTCCCCCTACAGCCATGTGTGCTTAATTGGGGCAATGTACCTTGATGCTTGTAATGTCACAACGCTTATCCATGGTATTGATAAAAAGTTTCCTGCCCTAGTGTTTACATACAGGCTGTGCACCATCCCACCTGTGACCTATCAGGCTTGGTCTCAGGGCCTTGATGTGTATTTTTCAACTGGCAATTCTGTTAATCAGAATGAGATTTCATTTTCATCGATGAATGCATCGATTTCCATAATAACATAGGGATAAGAAATCCCCAAGGACTCCAAGTCAACCAGTCTTCTAGCCATTGTAGTAGCTATAAGGAAAGCCGTTTTTGCTGATACCAAGATCATATCGACCTCTTTAGAGTTTCAAATGGAGGTAGTTGCAAACCCTGATGGACAATAGGTAAATCTCAGGAAGGGATGATAACCGGTGTGACTGGTTTTCCTAGACAAAAATCTTTTCAACCAAAGGACTATCAATGGTACAATATTCTGCAATTTCCCTTCTCACAACAAAAAGCTTTGCTCACTGCCCATTGAGCAGCTATGGAGGCTTGTGCCCGAATTGTTTTTAAAAACCTCATCTTATAAAATCCCAAAATTTGAAAGGGATCTCATAAGACAGGCTCTAAATCGTTAGATTTACAAACGAAATCCGTCTTTTTCTTATAGTATAAAAGAGTGGATTGCTTATAGGATAACTCGTTCTCAGCTGCTAACTGGCTGGAACCAACCCATTTCTTCCATTGCGAACCAATCAAGAACCATGCCGTCAACTTCAGCTGTTGGAGCTCTCCCAATGGTAAAAATAGAAATTGAAGAGGGGATGCAATGAACATAAGTCTGACAAACCTGCCCTTGGAGAGACTGAGTAAAGAGGAAACCAAAGGTGTTGTGGCTAAAACAGGGTTATCAAAATCTCCGCCCAAGACTGTTGTCAAATTACTTCTCAGTAAAAGATTGGAAGTTAGGCAAAGTGGGGTGAGACAAACAGATATATCCATGGTTCACTTAACAGATGACAGATCTGAAGAAACAGAGGATAGGACAAATAAGAGATCACTGAGGAGGGACGATCGCGGCTCAAAATGTCTGCATGAAAATTGAGCACCCCTGAATGTATACTGCTCTCATGTCAATTAGAGTCTTCTCTGCCTAAGAACAAATCTGATGAGCCAACATGTTTAGAAGAGGACTTGTGTACCTCCCTGATGAATCAGGTAGCCTCTTGATACCTAATTGTCCATGTATCAGTAGGTTCACACCCGGCAACAGGGGTTGGAAGTCATTAGTGTCTGGCATGTAATGAGGGTGGAGGGGGAGAGGTGGGTTCGCGGGGGGGGCAACATATTAAGAAAAAAAAAACACCACTTAACTTGTCAGCCGGCTGCATCACTCCTCTGCTTCTCCAGAACCAGGAAGTGCTGGCCACCCCATAGTCAATGACTATGCTGCAATGCACCGTTGTGATTGGCTCCCCTAAGCCAATGACATGCTGCAAACAGCATTGTGTTTGGTCTGAGCGGTGTGTATAGGTGCTCAGATGAGGACTTTTGGGTAGGGCACAGTGTGCATGACTGTTTGGTTGGGCCAGGACGGACGGCAAAGCAGTCATGGCCACTTTGAGTGTGCAAACCACGCCTCTCTCTGTGCCTCCTGCCCCACTCCGCCCTAACCCCGCCCCTAACCTGCAAAAAATAAAATGATAATAGCTTTGTTATTATCATTTTATTTTTCCTGCTCAAAGAGCAGTGGGCAATGCCCCTTCACCTTAGCGGAGGAGCTGCCCCTGTTGGAAGTATTGTACTGATTCCCACACAGCAGCTAACTCCCTCTAGTTGAAAGAACAACTCCTGTCCACTATCTATGACTGCCCCTTTGCTTCCAGGTCCCATGGAGTTGCTCTGAAGCCCTATAAACTGGCAATTTTTGTTAGTAACACTGGGGCAGGCATTTGAAGTGACCAACCCAGTTCCAGTTCCAGTACAATTGTCTGAAACAATGCGGAGTCAACAAATTATTTGTAAGTGGTTTCAGATGTGGGCTAGCCCAAGGGACCACTAATGTCACTGCTGCCATTAATCCTTGAACCCTCAACCAATGCTTGAATGGTGCAGAGGACAGGGATAATATTGTCTGTAGGTTGGACTGTAATGTCTCGATTCTGGTTTGAGGTAGAATGATAGCACCCCTCTGAATGTCGAATATTGCCTCTCTGAATCCTAGACATTGAATTGGGTCGAGATGGGACCTCAAGAAATTCAGTCTGAACCCCAACTGTTGTAGTAGAGAAATTGTTGATTTCTACGCTTCCTGTGCCTTAGAGAGGAAAGAAACACAAATTAGCCAATAATCAAGGTATGGACAAAGCAAAATTCCCTTAAGTTGTAAATCTCTCACCACAGGAGCCATTACCTTAGTGAAGGTCAAAGGAGGTATTAACAAATCAAATGGCAGAGCCTCGAATTGATAATGGTTTCTGTCCACTGCAAACCTCTGGATCTTTTGACTCTTTGCATGAATTGGGATATGAAAATAAGCGTCTCATAAATCCAACATTGCCAAAAAGTCACCCCTCCGAAGTAAGGTAATTAAGGACTGTAGTGTTATCCTATCGAAAGGTTTTAAACTAACATATTTGTTTAATTCTTTCAGATACAACATCGGATGAAACGACCCATGTGATTTCAGTACCAAGAAGTCAATTAAATAAAAACCTTCTTTCTCTTGAGAAAGAGAGACCTTGACTCTTGCTTATCTTAGGAGCAATTTGTCCACACTTGTTAACATTGCTTCCTTCTTGTGTAGGTCTGTTGCCAATGGTGTAAGCTGGAACACTCCTGCTGGTGGCTCTTGAACAAACGGAATATGATATAATTGGTGAATGATGGACAGGACCCACTGATCCTTGATCTTAAACTCCATTGAGGAAGAAAGGATAACAGC
Source organism: Triturus cristatus (assembly GCF_964204655.1). NCBI lineage: Eukaryota > Metazoa > Chordata > Amphibia > Caudata > Salamandridae > Triturus > Triturus cristatus. Next base: position 683,443,699 of record NC_140587.1, read on the forward strand.
CTCTCTCCTATCTCTGGATAGTCATTTCTGACTTGCACCATGCATGCTTTGTCCCTCCAGTCGGATTTGATTGGCAAGTGCGGCTCCCCAACCTTGAGCACGGCCTAGAAAGGGATGAGAGTTATCCTCGAGAACCTGACAATTTTGTTTCTGAAGAAGGATTTTGTTTCTTTGAAAAAGCTTTAAGGGCTTCAAGATCTTTTTTTGATCAGCAGATCATTGAACTATGGTATTTAACTTTTCACCAAAACGTTTGGGACCAACAAATGGAAGTTTATGCACCATGGTTTTCTGGCTGGACTCCAGCTTCCAAGGCTTCATCCACAGAGATCGGCGTCCTAATATTGCCGCCCCTGATGCAGATGCAAATGCCCATAAGTTCTCAAAAATCACGTCTGAAAGAAACTGCACCAATATTTCCATTTGGGGCAAAACTGGGGTGGGATCTCCTTTACTCTGGAGGCACTCAAGCAGCCTTTCAAAATACATTTGAAAGACTTGGAATGCATATGTAGAGTGGAGCAGATTTATTAAAATCGCACGCAATGCAGTGCAACAAGAGACCTTACTGCCCTGCATTACATGACAGGGAGAGGGCAGGAATGTGCCATATTTAATATTATATGGTGCATTCCTGTCCTCTCCTTGCACTGGTGCACCATGTGCTGCCTAACACCAATGCAGGCACCCTTGCACTATGGTGCAGGAGTGCCTGCATTGCAGGAAGGATTGTGTTTGTAAAGGAAGGGACACCTTCCTGCACAAAAATATAATCTTCTGCAGCTTTTTCTTCTTTCAATGAGGGTTGTAGAATGAGGAAAAGAGTACAAAAATAAGGAGAAATAAACATATTTCGCCACATTACGTCTCCCTTGGGAAGGCGTAGCACGCAACACATTCCAGGTCTACCACTCATGGTAAAGCTGGGAAAATGCCAAAATTCATGGTTGGATGCGTGGGGATTCAGAACCGTAGCAAAACAGGCTTTGAAACTCCCCCTTTCCACCCTTGTGTGGGATTTACTATGGTGGATTTCTCCACACTTGTCCTTTTATACCTATTATTAACCTTTTGTGAATTCCTGCCAGGCATAAATAGATGCAAAAACAACAATTGATGGACAGAATGTAGAACAGTGTCATACATTCACCCCAGTACAGAGATCTGGGCCTAAATTCAGTGTTTTTTTGCTCACCATGCCATTCCAGTTTGAACCCAGCCATATGCAAATCAGTCTTGACCCTGTGCTCAATGGGAACAGCCCAGCCCGAACTGCCAGGCCAGGTCCTTCCTGGACTGGAAACAAGCATCTTAGGATCGGTTTTGGCTTTCACTCCTCATCATCCAGGCTAGCTTGACTCCAGTGGCATGGAGAGCACAGGAACCACGTCTGGGCATACCCTTTCCACTCGGGGTGGCAAATGCAAGAACAGTTGATGGACACAATGCAGAACAATGTCGTACATTCACCCCAGTACAGAGATCTGGGCCTAAATCCATCGTTTTTTTGCTCACCATGCCATTCCAGTTTGAACCCAACCATATGCAAATCAGTCTTGACCCTGTGCTTTATGGGAACAGTCCAGCCCGAACTGCCAGGCCAGGTCCTTCCTGGACTGGAAACAAGCATCTTAGGATCGGTTTTGGGGTTTCACTCCTCATCATCCAGGCTAGCTTGACTCCAGTGGCATGGAGAGCACAGGAACCACGTCTGGGCATACCCGTCCCACTCGGGGCATTTTGAGGTGGAAGCATACTTTTTTGCTGTAATAAACCTCTATAAATCCAAAGCTTCAGCCCGAATATGCTGATGTTATCTCATTCTCTCTGCAGCACAAATTGTAGATAGTAGATCTTCATTAGAAGGCTGCTAACAATTAAAATAATCATGTTGTCCCCTTACCAGAGGTATGGAGAAAAACTTGTATTTGTTATAAAAAAGTCCACCGTGATTTTATATGATTTTGAACACTGATATCGGACTTAAAGCAATACTCAAAATACATCATCAGCAATACGTGCTACTGTACCTATTAAAGACCCATGATGTGTGATTCTGATTAAACAAAGGAGATTCTTCCCTGAATCTTCCACTCCAGTATTAAACAGCACCTACAATGCTTCCTGTAATCAAAATCCATAATGACTTCTTGGATTCAAACTTAATTATTGCTTTGGATAAAGCTCAGTTTTGTTTGTGGGCTCGGAGCTCAGAGCTTAGATTTTCTCTGCATGTTGTTGGTCGGGCTGTTATGCTGCCTCCTAATCAATCGTTTTGTTCACTGACTGCAGCTGTGTGCTGTGAGAACCAGGGGATGGTAGTCTGGGGAGGCATCTGTGTGGTGCACCATGCAACTTTCAGTCCCATCTTTCATATATGTCTCTCACTAGAGGGCTCCCCTGTCACTTTTGTGATTTCACTATGAAAGCGTATGTTTCAATCAGCGGGCACTGGCATGTAGGCAGAGCGGGGGCGGGTATATGTGGTATCGGTGCATGCATGCAAGGTGAGTGGTGTGTGTAAATAAAAGAAAAAACCTTACCTTGCTTGCTGCACGACCTCCGACGTCCTCCTCACTCTGGTCTCCTCGGACTCCATTAAATTCCCTTAAGCAATCCTGGTACTCCTCTCATGCTGGAAACCAGCATGAGAGAAGCGCCAGGATTGGAGGCAGCGGCCTCTCTCAGCGCTCTCGAGATCACGGCTGCCACTCAGCAACAAGCACCCCCCCCGTCCTGACACTCGGTTCTGGATAGATGGATGGAAAATGAAATGGTAATAAATTAACTTTATCATTTTGTTTTTTTCATCCTTGGGGGACATTTCGGGCAGTTGAGCGACGCTCCTCTGCTCTGACGGAGGAACTGATCCTGGTTTCAACCCCAAAAAACAATGATGCCCTTATCCTACCTCTCGTGAAGGTCATGGTCTCCAAATTACGCCACCATGGTAAAAATCTCTGGCTTATAAATGATGGATCCGATTCTACATCTTCTGGCCAGGCCTGCTCCAGTGCATGCCTCCACTGGCCGTCAGCCCCCTTCAGTGTTCTAATTTTTGTAAATAAAAAGGAGAAGGTAAAGCACCACCTTTGGGTCTCTGCTCCCACATACTGGGAAAAATGAGAGTAAAGAAATGGGGAGCAGCCTCTGGAGCTGTTTTATCCTCTCTAGAGTTTCGTTTTTCCATTTCATGTGTGGCCAAGCCCTTTTGATTTTCAAGTCTATGTAAGGTACAAGAGGTGTGGAACAAAACTTTTTGAAGCTCTGATTTTCCTTACTGAAAAGCAGCAGGCTCTCTGGTGCACCACTCGCCTCACATGAGCTCTTTTTTACGGGAATAGATCCCCTCCTACTCCTGGCTTTTAGCGTTCCCCTGGCATTCTGTTACTTTTCCACTCTGTTTCCAACATGGCCCACAGGCAGAAGATCTTAACATTGCCACATTCCCGTTCCCCATTTCCTCTAACAGCCATGACCCATAACCTTTTTATACAAAACATGAAAGCAAAACTGACCCTCGAATACATCTTCTAGACATTGCTTGTTAATGCTCTCATTGGTCGTCGAATGCAACCTTTTCTGCTTTCTGTGGGGAGGGGGACTTGTCATATTAGAGGGTGATTTCCACAATGACAATCCCATCGCCAAGGTATCAAGCACCCTTGCACATACCCTAACCGCCTACCAGTCCTTTTGGGTAAGAAAGTCCCTAGTGGTGGCCAGGAGTCAGCTTTCACAACACTCTGTGCCTACAAAAAATGCCACACTGTCGAAGTATGTCTTGCTTCTGCTCCATATTCCATATGCCAAAACCACCTTGCTCGAAACTTTAACCCACAATAAGGAAAGCGGCCACAGACCGGTCGCCCTTGATCATACACCTGTACCTCATAGCATCACTGCTCCTCCTCCCGCTTGCCAATTCAACTAAAACGTCAGAGATAGTTTTCTTAATTTTGGTTTGTACAGTGACAAAGTATATGTGACAATACACTACAACGATGGAAGCATCAGTGCAGGTGTCCTCACATACTAAGAATGGTTAAGCCAGGGCCACAAGCACTGCAGGCTTTCCTTGCCCTCAGACATCTTGGAGTTGTCCTGTTGGTTGACCCCACAGTGGGTAAACAATAAGTAGGAAGAAGAGAAAGGCCAATATGCAAAGGAAGAGGTGGAATTACCAGATACATGAAGCTGTGTTTCCGCCGCCCTGAGCACACAGCGAGCGCAATGCCCCTCGTCATCTCTGCAGCGCCCAGAACACATTCACATTCTACGAGAAATGGCCTGTCTGCTAATTCCTTAGGAGAAAGGGCTGGAAGAACATTATTGACTGCATTTATTCAATGCTTCTTTTAACGTAATGCAAACTATACCTGGAAGGTAATGTAATGCACACTTTTCAGGGAAGAAGTCACCATCTAAAAAAGCAATATAGGCATGTCGTCTTTCATGCCTTCACTGTTGCAAAAACATGCCACATAATAGGCACTCATGTCACTCTGAAAGGTACTAGCCACAAAGAAAGGTCAAATAGATATGCCAGACAGAACATCTCACTCAGAGCCAGCACCGCATGCCAAGTCACATATATGACAATCAGGTTGCTTCAATTAGCTCTACCCACAAAGTGGATAGAATACCATTCAACAGTGCCTTAGAAAGAATGCTTCACACATATCTGATACGGCACCAATAAGGCCCATATCTAATGGATAATAAGCTGGTAGATGGGTTTATGTTTTATACGAAAGGGCTGTCTCATATTCTATTCTGACATTTAATAGGGCATAGGCAAATCAGCTGTGTAGATCCTACATTTTGTTAAACATGAGATGAATTATTTCCCTTTGCTAGCATAAGATGCACTCTGTGTTTCTATTTAGGGTACAGACATGTGGTATTTCTGCTGAACAAGCTTTCATCAAAAACTGCTGACTCAGTACTGGAAGCTGGTAGGGCATGGGTGGTACAAGGCACAAGTGGTGATCAGTCAAAAAGACTGCAATAATAGCTTTGTTGATTTGCTAGTCCTGGTGTTTGCTTTTATGTTGTTGATAAGGCCATTTAAAAGACGTAGGGACCTAGGAGTCTTATTAATCTACTTTAAATAGAGATATGTCCACCAGCAACTTCACTTTACCACACCACACACCTTGGGGCCTGCTGCATGCCCACATCTCGGTCTCCCTTCCCTCTCCTTTGCTGCTCCTTTATCACTATTGCTTCATTCTCCCTTCTCTCCGAACTTCACTCGTGGGCCACTGTTCCTCTCTTCTCTTTAGTGCTCCCAGCTTGGCTTGTGGTGATCCTAATGGTGTAGTTTATGCTACTATTAGAAAACAAAAATTCTTCACAACCTGTACTTTTGTGTGTACCACCAAATATCCTTGCTGTTTTCACATTTGGAATTACAATCCCTAATATTTTAGAAAGCATAAAAAGATTTGAAGCCATACACAACAGAACTGGATATCGATCTTAGATCAGGGGTGTTTTTAATTATTCAATTCAATAGAATCTTTTTAAGCAGAAAGGAGTTTCTCCACTTTATGGCTAGTAAAGTTTTCTCTGGTTTGGATTTATGTCTAGAGCACAGACTCTGCACATCGAGCTATAAAAAGGTGTTTTTCAAATAACTGATCCTAAAGCAGATGTTGTCACCTTGTTAACAGACTTTGAAAACATTATGTAGGGATCTCATGCTTAACACTGCATAGATAGAAAACCCGTACTGTGAAATTACAGATCATTTTCATGCAGGTAAACGACTTTGCACCTTGTGCAAAAGGCAATGAATCAAACTGAAAAATGTTTCCAAAAGGGCAAAGCATGGAAAAAGCAGATTTTGCATGACCTTTTCTTCATTTACATGACACGGAACTGAGAAAATACATTGTCTCGAACTTTCAAACATGAAAGACAGAAATAGAATTCAAGGAAGCTCTTTTTATTTCATTTTTATTGCACAAGAAGCAAAATGTGTTCAAGATCAGTTTGCCTTATGCTTTAAATGTGATACATAGACCACCATTAAGAAACCCTTCCACATCGAAAATGATTAGCCATAAATAAATGTGGTATTTATAGTAATACTTTCACAGCCATTATATTTGTTTTCTCCAATCTATGTTGTATATGCAAACTTTCAGCAAAGTGTCCCCTGGATTTATCAGATAGGGAATTAGTTTAAATAATCTGGGTCAAGTTGCTAGATAATATAGAGCGTCTAGCACTCTGATACATAATAGAAAGAATGCAGATATTTGATCTGCTTCCGTTGTATTATATTGGAGAGGTGATACTTTTTTCATTGCTTGTGATAAAATAAATTACAAAAAGAATAAAAAATACAACGGAGAAATAAAATGTGGAACAATATTTTGTTTTTGTTGCATTTTCAAAACTGTTTCCTTAAGAAAATCAAATGGCCCTCATTAATTATTTGTACTGTTACCAAACTTAGGGTCATTTTTATCAATCTTTCACACAGTGCAGCGCAGCAAGCCACCTTGCTGCGCTGCCACGAGTGAAAGGGACAGGGCAGGAATGTGCTGTAGATAATATATGGTGCATTCCTGTTCTCTTCTAGTGCTGGCCCACTTTTGGCGGCTTACAGCATTGCAGGCACCCTTGCATCAGATTTCCAGGGTACCTACCTTGTAGGTAGGATTGGTTTTTATGCAGGAAGAGACACCTTGCTGGACAGAACCAAACCTGAGAGGCATTGTCCTCTTCCTAGGTGTGTGGCAGAATGCAGTACACATAAAAAAGGAAAAAATGAAGAGAAATAAAGATATTACTGCTCGTTATGCCTCACCTGGGTAGGCGTAACATTTTGACACCTTCCACGGTTTACCACTAATATGAGAATGCGCGAAAATCCATGGGTGGATGCATGAGAACTCCCACGCTCCTCCCACGGAACACCTCCCAATGATTTGGGCTTCTTTGCGTTGCTCGGGATTTATGAAGCCATATTGGGCGTCGGAAGGTGGTGTTGCGTGGCTTGATACATCTCACGTAAGTTTTGTGTCGCCCTTGCGCCCCCTTGTGTGGCACTAGGCGACGCAAAACCTTGATAAATATGGCCCTTGATAAGTATATTTCTTCCTAACTGATAGAGTACGGTAGGCAAAAACGTTCTCACACTCCTTTTATGGTGGGGGAACAACAGCTTCCCACTGCACCCGTGTCATGCACACTCTTTCCATCTGACCTCACTCTACACCCTGCCTATTGCTCCTTAATTTTCAATTTCCATCCCCGCATGGCTATAATGACCATTAAAGTCTCGGTTCCTTCCATATCACTCTTCTGTCACTGTTTCTAATCATTTCTTTTGTTTTGAGGCCATTCCCTCTGCCAGGTCCTTCCTACCATCTAGTTATGTTTCCCAAGACCCTCCTGCTCCCTGTTATGTGTTGGTCCGCTTCAATCGGTCTGATCTGAAAGATTTTTTATCAGCTTTATTGTATTCCAAATCTATTGTTGCTTACGCGTTCGGTTCTCCGAAAATAGAAGTATTTTTTCTAATTATTTTGCAAACTACTGTTCAAACTTAGTTTGGTAAATTGCTGTTGTGTTGTAGGTGTTGACAGCACTGTGGGAGTGAATGGGAACTGAACTGTAAAAGCTCAGTCATGTGCGACATTAAATTATAAGGCTGCTCTGAATCGTAAATATAACAAAATACAAGGCTGCTTGCAATCATGAAACCTATATATAATGCAAAAGAAGTATGGAAATACATAGTTATGGACCTCTTGAAGGACTGATTTGGCATAGCTGCAGATCCTTTTAAGTCTGGTATTTTTAGCCTAAGTGCTCTTCGTGTTAAACCAACCAGAATGAGTGTCCAGCAGTCAGAAACAACGCACAGAGCACGGGAGCCATCTAAGCCATGGTAAGGTGCTTGACAAATTGAAGCCCGGCTACGAAGGTCCTAAGACCTACAATGCAGCATGTGTCTTTTCCCTTTTGTATTCATCTGTCAGTGCCTTCGAACTGTTATGTAGTTTCCTCGTCCGTCTCCTGTCCATCAATTTCTCACAGTCCATTACACCTTTGCACTCTGCGCTAATAACTATGGATGACGCCGCCCGACGCGCGCCTAATATGGCCGGCGAGCCGCGGAGACAGCGGATGGGTGTCTCCGCTTTCCAGGCCACTGGCGTGCTAATGGACGGGAACCAAACTGCTGGCCTAACTGGTCAAGACAAAGATGTCGGGAAAAGAAAACATCGCAGCTTACTGATGTGCAAGCCCACAAAGCCAATGTAGGGTTATTTACATTTTAATTGTGTTTGCTGTATGGTAATCAAAGTTAATGGGGTAATTCCGTTAAACCTCAAATTATCATTAGTGCAGGTTCTGAGCACTCCTTGGTGTTTCTCCTGTTTCTAGTTTCTTGAATACCTGTCCGCAGACCTCCGCTGTTAAATGGCTAAAAACCCTTTTGTTTATAAAAACAGAAACTGAGATTTAACAGCTGCCCTTAAAATGCGAAGCAGGCTGTTCTCCGGTGTTACGTAATTTTAGAGGGTCAACACTGCCAGTGATTTCGACGTCATCACGGCTGCGTGCAATGATTGGCCAAGCCATGCTGACATACACTATAAGCAGTGACGTTTTAAGGCAGTATGAATATTCTTTGTTAACTGTAAAAAGCCGGGTTGGTGGCTCAACTGCTAATACAGCCTCTCCAGGGATATGTGTTTGGCCTCATGGACAAATATAAGAATACTGGAAGGTCTGCTCAGCCTTGCATCCTTCTGCGGCCGATGCAACCCCCGTTATTTCGGTGCAAATAGACCCAAGATCTGGGTGAATGAGCACTTTAATAAAACACATAATGTAATCACTGTTGGGCAGTAAAATATTTCCTAAACAAAATATGATATTAAAATGATGGTGATGTCAATCATATCTATTATAAAATGTATCAGTTTGGAAATGGGACACCCCTGCTAAGTTAATAAAATCACCCGATTACGTCACAACACAGTTCTAAGTGAACTGCTGTTCAATCCTTGGTAGAAATGGCACAAACACCATCCAATTTAAAAAATAAATGTCCTCTAAGTTCAAGCAGTAACAAATAACAATGAAGCTAAGAATAAAACCTAAAATTCCCAAGCCAATGCAGAAAAATTGAGAACAAGCTAAGAAGCCATTTCATTAGCAGAAAGACACACAAAGGATCAAAACCCGATAAGAGAAACTGGAGATATGGATTTTTATTTTTTAAATCTAAAAGTGCCATTTGAAAGTCACTGTTTGCAGTTGACTGAGACCGATATGTTGATCAGGTAGATCTTGGCGGATGGGTTACTCTCTCACAAGAGTGACGGGTATCCTATCCGCCAAAATATGAATCCAATAAGCTATAATGGGCCTTATCTTTCTGTGGACGGGGTATCTGTCAACTTTGTGAGAGAGTAGTCCATCCGCCAAGATCTAAATCAGGCCCTTAGTCACATTTCTGGTTTTAAACTCCCCCAGAGGAGCAAATCTGAATGCTGTACTTGGGTAGCATGTCATAAGCAACACACCTTCACAATGGGGTCACCCAAAGCTTTTTTCTTTGTGGCAAAAGACTCAGAGTAGGATGAACCGGAATGTCCGACTCCCAGTGGATGCATCATCCCTGGGAAAGCCGAAGCACTTTGTCTTGGTCCTCTGGAGGTCAAGAAAAAAGACCAAGTCCTACAAAGTCTGGTTTCTGGGAGAGTAACTCCTAGCTCTCCTGCAAGGCCAAGGTCCTCAGGGCATTTTCCAAATTACCAGGTCTCTCGCGGGGCCAAGTAGACCGTGGCACAGAAACAAGAGGCCGGCCACTTGACCCTTGAAGAGCAGTTCCTGTCCATGGGTGCCAGCAGGAATCTGTATTCTTTTTTCCCAGCAGTTAGAAAGTTCCTGTTCTTCCTCAAGTTCTTCCCAGGTTCAGGATTGTTTTGAGGAGCTGGTTATAAGGTGCCTATCCTGTGCGCTAATCTGTGATTAAAGAATTCTATACACCCAATCCTGAAAATCTAATTATGGAAAAATCCAATTTCTCTCTTATCTGACTGTAAAACTTCATAGAGTCCATCATCCAAAATGTCCCCTAACTGCAGGAGCTGTGCACTTCCTTCAATCCACTCCTATATATAGATGGAGTATCCTCCACTATTCCAGGTGCTGGACCTGTTTTCCTTCTTCTGGGAGCACAGGCGGGGGGAGGGGAGGTATGGTGGCTCTGGACATGAATCATTTCAGATCATGATACGCAATTTTAAATCTCCCCTCCAAAAGGAATAGCTGTTGTGCCTATTATGTTGTGGTACAAAAGGGGGTGGTGATGGACGGAGCGTCAGAACCAATCAAACACTCACACCCAGTCAACAGATCTGGGTTTGATCCATCACCGTTCTTTAGCCCACTCTGCCACCCCAGTTCAGACATGGCCATATGCAAATCAGTCTGACCCTGTGCCTCATGGGAACAGTCCAGCCCGAACTGCCAAGCTATGCCTTCCCTGGACCGGAAACAAGCTTCCTAGGACCGGTTTCTGGCATTTCAGCCGTCTTCATCCAGGCTTGCTTGAATCCAGTGGCAAAGTGAGCAAGGGACTCACGTCTGAGCATACCCTGCCAACTTATGGCGAACAAAGCGGTACAAAAGGGGGTGGTGATGGACGGAGCGTCAGAACCAATCAAACACTCACACCCAGTCAACAGATCTGGGTTTGATCCATCACCGTTCTTTAGCCCACTCTGCCACCCCAGTTCAGACATGGCCATATACAAATCAGTCTGACCCTATGCCTCATGGGAACAGTCCAGCCCGAACTATCAAGCCATGCCTTCCCTGGACCGGAAACAAGCTTCCTAGGACCGGTTTCTGGCATTTCAGCCGTCTTCAGCCAGGCTTGCTTGAATCCAGTGGCAAAGTGAGCAAGGGACTCACGTCTGAGCATACCCTGCCAACTTATGGCGAACAAAGCGGTACAAAAGGGGGTGGTGATGGACGGAGCGTCAGAACCAATCAAACACTCACACCCAGTCAACAGATCTGGGTTTGATCCATCACCGTTCTTTAGCCCACTCTGCCACCCCAGTTCAGACATGGCCATATGCAAATCAGTCTGACCCTGTGCCTCATGGGAACAGTCCAGCCCGAACTGCCAAGTAATGCCTTTCCTGGACCGGAAACAAGCTTCCTAGGACCGGTTTCTGGCATTTCAGCCGTCTTCAGCCAGGCTTGCTTGAATCCAGTGGCAAAGTGAGCAAGGGACTTACGTCTGAGCATACCCTGCCAACTTATGGCGAACAAAGCGGTACAAAAGGGGGTGGTGATGGATGGAGCGTCAGAACCAATCAAACACTCACACCCAGTCAACAGATCTGGGTTTGATCCATCACCGTTCTTTAGCCCACTCTGCCACCCCAGTTCAGACATGGCCATATGCAAATCTGTCTGACCCTGTGCCTCATGGGAACAGTCCAGCCCGAACTGCCAAGCCATGCCTTCCCTGGACCAGAAACAAGCTTCCTAGGACCGGTTTCTGGCATTTCAGCCGTCTTCAGCCAGGCTTGCTTGAATCCAGTGGCAAAGTGAGCAAGGGACTCACGTCTGAGCATACCCTGCCAACTTATTTATTATTTATTTTATTTAAAATCTTATATAGCGCGCAGCTACCCTTGGGCATCCCGGCGCTTCCCGACAAACATCCAATCCAAGATGGAGAACAGCAATGACACGTTATCCAGGGAATAAAAAGGTTTTAAGACCTTTGCGGAAGCGCAATGTACAGGTCTCAGCGCGTAGTTTAAGCGGGAGCGAGTTCCAGAGCTTTGCTGTATTAAAGGAGAATCTTCTTCCCACAGCGCGGGCCTTTTTTACTCTAGGGACAAATAGGAGGTGTTGCCTCTCTGAGCGCAGCGTTCTGCTTGCTTTGTAAGCCGTGACAAGATTCTTTAGGATGAGGGGGCCTTTCCCTAAAAGGATTTTATGAGCCAAGCAAAGTGCCTTAAAAGTCACTCTCTCCCGCACAGGGAGCCAATGCAATGCCTTTAGAGCCGGCTTCGCAGATTGCATCCTCGGGATGTCCATGAGCAGCCTTGCCGCCGCGTTTTGGACCTGTTGCAGGATCTTAAAGGTAGATTCAGGGGCGCCCAAGAAAATAGCATTGCTATAGTCAAGTCGAGATGTTATGAGACCCTGAATCAGCAACTTCCTTGATGTTAACGGAAGAAGAGGGAAGATTTTCCGAGCCGACCTAAGTAAGGCATAACACACTCCTGCTGTTTTCTTGGCGTGGGTACGGAGTGACAGGTCCGGTTCTAACCAGACTCCAAGGCTCTTAATAGCTTCCTTGGGGGCAGGAGGTTCACCCATACAACCAGGCCAGCTGAGTGGGGGAAGGAGGGTAGATTTACTCCCCAGCAGCAGTAGTTCCGTCTTTGAGCCGTTTAGTTTGAGGGAGGACTCTCCCATCCAAGTGTGGACATCCACAAGACAGGACTTCAAAATGTCCGGGTTGTCGGCCAGATGGGACAGAGAAACGACTAGCTGCGTATCGTCAGCATAACTGACGATTTTGATGTTATAGGGGGAGACTACATCCTCCAGCGGGGCCATATAAACATTAAACAATGTAGGGCTCAACGAGGAGCCCTGTGGCACTCCACACTGGAGGGGGATTGATTTAGATCTCTCCGATCCATCCCAGACCTGGTACGTTCGATCCGATAGGAAAGAACTCAGCCACTGCAGAGCCATCCCAGACACCCCGACCTCAGCCAGCCGCTGTATCAGCAACTGATGGCTCACGGTGTCAAATGCTGCGCTGAGGTCCAGGAGGATCACTGCCACTGATCCTCCTGTGTCTAGGATCCGTCTGGCCTCATCCACGACCGCCACTAAAGCTGTGTCGGTGCCCTGACCCGGGCGAAATCCAGTTTGAGAGGGCCGAAGAAGACCATTCAGCTCCAAAAAGGCAGACAGCTGCTTGTTGGCCAGTCGCTCAGCGACTTTGCCAAGGCCCGGCAGCAATGAAATAGGTCTAAAATTCGAAAGGACCGTATGATCCAAATTGGATTTTTTTAATAGAGCCCTAACAACTGCCATTTTCCAAGTGGGTGGGACCAGGCCCTGGGTGAAAGAGGCATTCATTAGATCAGTCACGGGGGCTGCAATGGCCGCTGTTACCTGTTTAAGAAACTTCATAGGGACCGGGTCCATGGGGGAGCCACTTTTAATCAGCGATAGAGTTTTGATGACGTCGCTCACTAGCACTGGGCCGAAGATGTCCAGGCCGGGAGCGCTATCTCTATCCTGAGTTCCCCCAGTTCGTTTGCCGTGATCCTGCGATAACCTGGGCTGGGGAAGAGAGATTAGAATTTTCTCGATTTTCGTGTTAAAGAACTCCGCTAGTTCCGTGCTCTTTTGTTTATCATGCATGGCAACCGGCTCCGGAACTTTGAGCAGTTCTCTGAGCACTCTAAAACTTTCCCTGGAGGAGCTAGAGGCGGATTTAATCCGATCTTCAAAGAAAAGAGCTTTCGCAAGTCGTACAGCTGACTTGTAGCCCCTCATTGCAGCACGATATTCTTCTCTCCTATGATCGTCCCAGTTCTTCCTCCATAGCCTCTCCATCCTTTTACATCCTTTCCTAAGGGTGCGTAGTTCTACCGAATACCACGGAGCCGAGCCAACCCGTTTCTCCCTCTTTTGGACTCTCTTTTTCGGGATCAGAGTATCAAGGGAGGCGGATAGCCAGTTGTTAATGTTGGAGTCGGCTGTGACTGGATCCGACGCGCAAGGAGGGATCGTCTCTTCCAATTTCCAACTTATGGCGAACAAAGCAGTACAAAAGGGGGTGGTGATGGACGGAGCGTCAGAACCAATCAAACACTCACACCCAGTCAACAGATCTGGGCTTGATCCATCACCGTTCTTTAGCCCACTCTGCCACCCCAGTTCAGACATGGCCATATGCAAATCAGTCTGACCCTGTGCCTCATGGGAACAGTCCAGCCCGAACTGCCAAGCCATGCCTTCCCTGGACCGGAAACAAGCTTCCTAGGACCGGTTTCTGGCATTTCAGCCGTCTTCATCCAGGCTTGCTTGAATCCAGTGGCAAAGTGAGCAAGGGACTCACGTCTGAGCATACCCTGCCAACTTATGGCGAACAAAGCGGTACAAAAGGGGGTGGTGATGGACGGAGCGTCAGAACCAATCAAACACTCACACCCAGTCAACAGATCTGGGTTTGATCCATCACCGTTCTTTAGCCCACTCTGCCACCCCAGTTCAGACATGGCCATATGCAAATCAGTCTGACCCTGTGCCTCATGGGAACAGTCCAGCCCGAACTGCCAAGCCATGCCTTCCCTTTTACTTTATTTCTACCAGGCGGCCATAAAAGTGCAAACAAATGGACAATGCTCAGTCAATAAAACGTATCCTAGGTATACAGAAGATAGTAGGTAAAATACAGTAAAGGAAGTTATCTTGCAGACAGAAAGTTGGTACATAAAAAAAAATACTGGTATGAAGGGGAAGTCACCACCTTACATCAGCCGTTATTAATTAATAGTTATCAAATAATAACATATATAAAAATAGGTCCATAAAAAGGAGAGAAAATTGGAAGGATAAACAGCAATTAAAAACCTTGGGCCCTATTTATGGCAAAGTTATGCAGTGTGGCGCATCAAGTCACTTTGCTGCATTGCCCTGCGTCACAGGGAAAGGGCAGGAATGTGCCATTTTTAAGTCAATAAAGTGCATTCCTGCTTTTTCCCTGCGCTGGCATCCTTTTGGCTGACTAGCGCCAATGCAGGCACCCTTGCACCATGGTGCAAGGGTGTCTGCATTGTCAGAAGGATTGTTTTTGTGCGGGAAGGTGCACTTTCCTTCACAAAAACAATCTCCTGGGGCTTTTCCCTCTTTTTATGTGCACTGCAGACTGAAGCACACTTCGAAAGAGGAAAAAAGGAGGAGAAATAAATCTATTTCTCCTCGTTATGCCTCACCTGGGGAGACAGGTTTTTGGCAAATTCCCAGGTCTACCACTTCTGGTAAATCTGGGAATGAGTCAAAATTCATGGATGTTGCTTGGCAACACACACGCAGCGCCCATGGGAATGACTCCTTGGCGCAGAGTAATGCAACAATGGGATTTGCGCTGAGTTGCATTACTCGAGATGTATTTAGCCACTCAGGGCCACGCAAAGTGGACTTGCGTGGCTTCATAAATCTCATTTTTAAGTTACTTCGCTCCTGCACTACGTTGCGTGGTGCAATAATGATGCAAAGGGGCTTGTATATATGCCCCCTTTTGATTAATCAATAGGCAAGCAACATCCTGTTGCACTCGAATTTACAGAGTACAATCAGTTAACCTACTGCACTTATGCTAACCATATAATCTTACATTAGAAATTGCCAACTAAAGAAAGTTATCAGACAAAAACGAAAAACGTGTAAAATAGTTAAAAGAGGGACATATGGACCATTGGAAGGGGGATAAAGTGCATGGTAGTGCAGCAACAATAGAAGTTTAAAGAAGTCTATTTCTGAGAAGCCATGATGTAAGCATGTATTTAGTAAGAGCAAAGACAACACACCTTGAAGAGATCGATTTGAGGATCCTATGGGCAGTTAGGTAGCTTTTTAAAAATTAAAACCAGGTTAAGGCACAAGGCCAAATCCATTTCAATTTGCATCTGGGGCGGGTACAGTAGGGGCAGAAAAATTAAAAATGGTCAATGTCTTTGAGTTTGCACCTACACTTGTTACACTGCGAAACATCTTCATGCCCTGGTGACCCTCTATGAGAAAAAGCATTTAAGGATAGTATACCAAATCTAAATTTGTTAAAAAGGGTTTTTGCAAGGGGAAGGGATATTGCTTTAAGGAATGTTACCAAATTAGGAAATGATTTTTAGGATAAAAATGAACCAGAAAGTGGTTCTGTTCTAGAAGAAAGGTGCCATTGGTCACAACATGGCCAAGTATGTTTTAATTAATAGTCCTTTAGTATTGGATCTAATAGATGATGGGGTTGTATATATTGTCTAGAAGCCCAGCTTGATGAACAATGCCTTTCGATGTGAGAACCACTTGATCTTGCAATTGGCGTCTGAGATTTTAACATCTAAAAGATCTGATCTGTATGGATCTAATTCATCATGAGTCCAAAGCCTCACCCAATATAGAAGAGGTTTAAGTACAGCTAGATGATCAATACTCTTAACGGTGGTGTCGAGGATTATCGGTATGGCAGGTGAACTAGATGGGAGGTTGAGTAATGATTTAATAAAACTGAGCTCTTTGGTTGCCAACGCACTAGAATTAGAGACATCCCAAAGCTCTGCTCCTTATAACGCAGTGGACTGGGCTTTAGCTTTATAAACTTTTAGGGCTGGAGAAACTGCCTTGAGTTGAGAAGATCTGTGCATTTTTAGGATACCAGCAACTCTGTGCTGAATAATCAGACTGATTTTAAGGATCTGTGGGGACCAAGTGAATTAGTAACCCTTAACCCTAAATAATTTAAGGTCTTGACTGAATGTCAAGACCTTACCTAAGCAGGGTTTGTTCGTACAGTTTATGCAAGGTTTAAATACCATACATTTAATCTTCTGTATGTTTATTTTGAGCCCTCTAACTTCGCAAAAGTGTTTGAAAGTGGACAAAAGATTTTGGAGACCCACAGGGTTTCTTGACAAGTGGAGAGTGTAATCTGTGGAGAGAAGGGCAGGAATCTTAATGCGACGCTGCTTAGGGGCATCGAGACTGCCACAACTAAGGTAGTGAACAACATCATTAATCTAAAGTTAAAAGAGTGTTGGGGCCAAGAAACACCCTTGACAGTCAGATCCCTGCATCGCTCCATCTAACTTGAGCATATCTGGATTGATGTAGCCTGTTGATGGTATCTATAATATATGAAGAACTCCCATGTCGTGAGGACTTCCCAGAAAGAATTTCTTGGGACCAGGTCAAAAGCACTGTCAGGTGCACAAAGGGTACTTATAAGTGATCTTTAAGGAGGGTGATATCTTTCTAAGCAATAAGGGAGAATTGTGAGGCTTGATCAACAGTACTGATCCTAAGACAGAAACCGGCTTGGGAAGGAGAGAACATTTTAGAGCATCCAATCCTGTAGTTTACATTATAGGCACTGTAGCACACCAGAACAAAGTCACTATCACAGTTCTCTAAATACGTTGATCCTGATCAATATAGCGACATTTCATTCAATATAATTGTGTCCATTCAACTGTGCCAAATAACACAGAAAGCTTCAAACAATGGTCCAATTCCACGTCGAAATGTCAATAGTTAAACTTTATTCCAAATTCACATAGCACTATATTCACTATTGGCTGCTATGTGAATTAGGATTGGAATGAAATTTCAATCTGGTATAGGTTTTAGATAAACGCAGACGATGCGGATATCCCACAGCAGGCGTCAGTATGGAATGACTCTGTCTTCGAACCTGATATAGGGTATCTCCTGGAACCCTCTTTGAACTTGCTCTATAAATATACTAAATCAGCCAGCCTGAAGAAAAAACATTTTTTTGTCACTAATCAAATTTATTATACCCCGAAAAAATTTCGAAATTCGCTCCTACTCCTGAACCGAAATGCCCCAGGTGTCTGTTCCCCAAGGCCAATGATATACACATCTTTTATGAATGTCCCAAATTAGAAGTATATTGGAAAGGGGTGTGTATGTATCTATGTAAGACCTTTGGAACCGATATTGTTTTGAATACATCCTTGATCTTTTTTGCTAATGATCGGGTGTCCACTGCATGTTTGGAACAGTCCCAAAGAGGTTTACTGCTATGTTTGATATTGGTGGCCCGCAGGGAAATATGTCTTAAATGGAAAGACCCCCTCCCTCCGAAAACTGAAGACTGGTTAAAATCTGCACTTGCAATGGCCCGACTAGAAATAATAGGAACTAGTTCCAGCTTCCCTAATCACTGGGTACCATTCATAAAAATGGGTAGAGAACTGAGATTATGTTGATACACACGGTTGATAAGGAACATGGTGCTATGATTAACACCTAAATCCCGGACGATAAAGGGGATTGGTTGGTTAACCTAAACAAGTGCAGGCGGTCGGAGGGTGTCTCGTTAGTAACTAAGACCGGATAAGATCTGCGAGTTGTTTATAGGTGAGATGAGGACAAAAAAAAGAAGGGGCTTGTCAAGGACGTCCCTTCCTAATAGCGAGTTCTAGGGGAATGTATCGATGTATGAATATTTTGCAACTGAAATGCAGTCGCAAAACATTCACAATTTACTGGCTACTTCAAGTAGGTGGTAAGCCAGTTGCAAACAGGAAGGGGTCCCCAGGGGACCCTTCCCCTTTGTGAATGGTAGTGGTCCCTCAAACTCAAACGTTCCATTTTTATTTTTGAAACGCATTCCGTTTTCCTTTAAGGAAAATGAGATGCCTTTTAAAAATAAAAGTTGCTTTATTTAATAGCAAACAGACATGGTGGTCATGGTGGCCATCATCCCTGTGTTTTTAACAATTCCATACGGGTTTATAATTGCGACATACCTCATGAATATTGATGAGGTAGGTCTATTGCGACCCCATTAGGAATTGTTAAATGTGTCTGAGACACATTGGTACATTGCATTTTGTGACTTCCTAACTGTGAGTTGCAAAAAGACGCAATTAGGAAATTGCTAAATCTGGCGGTCATACATGAGGCCCTTGATTACTAAGAGGAAAATGTGAGCTTGAAGAAAATGGATAGAGGATTGTGCTGGCCTGCAAATAACTATAGGCATGCAGAAAATACAGGACAAGAAAGAAAGACTTCCTACCACAAATGTTCATAGGTAGAAAGACAATTTTCCCAGGGGGAAATAGATATGGTATGTCAATCCAATCATTCTGGCACCAAAAGGCCTGATGGGTTTGGAGGAAAAATAGGCTCACATTTCTGACAATTACTTAGAACTCTGATGCATCCAGGGCTTGTACTAGAGCTTTAAACTAATTTCAATGAATAGGAAATTAGTTTATATATCGTAAATATGAGATCCTAGGTAGTGTCAATCTTCAATACCAAATCAAGGAAAGGCAAATATTGCAAATATGTATGGGATGGAAGATCACATCCTTGGTGTTGTTTTATCTACCATTAACAGCAGACTCAATGTAGTGGTGGAAATTAGGAATCATCTGATAATCACTAAAATGGCACGACATAGCTAGATTTCTACACTCCACTCCAGAAGTTGGCAGGTTAAGGGATACAACTTTAACCTGCATAAACAAAATGCTCAACATTTGCTTTGAAAACATTGCTACCATCAACTGATCATAAGGGTCCAGCAACAAAGATGGCTTATGGAGTAGAAAAGAAAGACTAATTGCTGTTAGCAAATTTTGGAAACCGTGCTTAAACCATAGGCACTGTGCCACGCCCTTTTTTTTTAGGTATTTGGGGTATTTCGCACTTGGACCCCCATACCTTTTTGTCCACATAAGGTATCCATGCCAAGTTTGCATCCTTTTCTTCCAACATCCTAGGGATTCCCAGGGTACCCAGGGTTTGTGTATTCCCTGGAGGGGACCGAGAAATAAGGCAAAATCCAGGTAAAGGTATCAATGAAGGGTTTGTGGTGCTGTAATCACCACCTTCCCAGCTTTCAGGAACAGGCAGACATTTGTCAGAAAACCAACATTTTCTACACAGTTTTGGCATTTTACTGGGACATTGCCTATTTTTTTTCTATTGTTTGTTCTTTAAACCTTCTTCCAGTTTGTGGTAGAAGCAGGTATGAAACCAATAATGGATCCCAGAGAGCTATACATTCTGAATTCAGCAAGGGGCTATTTGTGTAGATCCTTCAAGGTTTTCCTATACAAAGTAACAGTTGAAATAAAAAACAAATATTGAAACTGAGTTGAAAAAAACAGCCATTTGTGCCTACATTGTCACCTGTAACTTCTTGTAACTTTGCTAGATTTTTTAAAGCAATATACCGTTACATTCGCATGTCCTTTCTGGTTGTGGGGATATATCTGGTTTGTATGTTCATCAAGAACCCAAGGTGCCCAGAGACAATGACTAAGCTGCACCTTGCAAAGGTTTTTCATTATGCATTGGGTATACAGCAATTCATTTCGTAAAATATAAAGAGTGAAAATTAGTTATCAAGAAATTATAAAATGGGAACAAGATATGGAGTTTATAAGCAGTGGTTATAAGCAGTGGTTATTTGCACATCTATGAATTGTTGGGTAGCCATACTAGAATGTGAATTAGAGGGCATTTTTCAAAATGTCTTCTTTTTTACACACTGTCTTACAATTGGGAGGCTGCGATGGATAGAAAGACACCTGGTAAGAACACTTGTTCTACTATTCTGTCTTCCACTAAGTCTCCCAATAAAAACGGTAACTTACTTATGTGGGTAGGCCTAGTTCCCGCGACAAGAAATGGGTCAAAACGCAACATGGACACATCACGGTTTTCCACTGAAAACTGGCCCTTTTTTTGCAATGTGCCTAGCTGCGAATTTTGAGCCTTAGCTCAGTTGGCACCTGGAGAAACCTAACAAACCTGTATATTTTTTAAAACTAGACACCCAGGTGAATCCAGGATGGGGTTACTTGTGTGGCTCTCACCAGGTTCTGTTACCCAGAATCCGTTGCAAACCTCAAAATGTGTAAATAAAGACATTTTCCTCACATTTCTGTGATGGAAAGTTTTGGAATCTGTGGGGAGCTACAAACTTCCACACACCCAGCATTCCTCCAAGTCTTCTCATAAAATTAGTACCTCACTTGCGTGGGTAGGCCTTGTACCGAAGACATTAAGCGGCCCATAATGCAATGTGGACGCATCACATTTTTCCCCAGAAAACGGACCCTTTTTTTGCAAAGTGACTACCTGTGGATTTTGGGCCCTATCTCAGCCAGCACCTAAGGAAACGTAGCAAACCTGTACATTTTCCAAAACTAGATACCCAGGGGAATCCAGGATGGGGTGAATTTGTGGCTCTCATCGGGTTCTGTTACCCAGAACCCCCTGCAAACCTCAAACTTTGTAAAAACAAAACACATTTTTCTCACATTTCTGTGATAGAAAGTTCTGGACTCGGTTGAGAGTCACAAACTTCCACCCACCCATCATTCCCCAAACCTCCTGATAAAAATGGTACCTTACTTGTGTAGGTAGGTTGTTCCCACGACAGAAAATGACGCAAAAATTAATGTGTACACATTACATTGTGCCTAGCTGTGGATCTTGGACCCTAGCTTAGCCGGCATGTATGAAAACCTAGCAAGCCTGTGCATTTTTTTAAACTAGACACTCAGGGAAATCCAGGATGGGTTGAACTGTGTGGCTCTCACCAGGTTCTGTTACCCAGAATCCCTTGCAAACCTCAAACATTATTTTTTAAGAACAAATTTTCCTAACATTTCTGTGACAGAAAGTTCTGGAATCTGCGGGGAGCCACAAACTTCCACCCACCCAGAATTCCCCCAAGTGGTCTCCCGATAAAAATGGTACCTCACTTGTGTGGGTAGGCCTTGTGCCCATGACAGGAAATGGCCCAAAACTCAACGTGGACAAATCACATTTTTCCACAGAAAACTGAACTTTTTTTGCAATGTGCCTAGCTGTTGATTTTAGGCCCCAGCTCAGCCGGCACATAGGGAAACCTAGCAAACTTGTGCATTTTTGAAAACTAGACACCCAGGGAAATCCAGCATGTCTTTCTCCTCCAAAAAATAAAAGTATTTTACGCAAAAAACAGCATTCACAAGACCTGATTTAGAGAGAAACACAGAGAACAAAATTCAAATGTATATACAGGGCTGATAACTGTCAGCAACCTCATATCTCAATGATCTCCAACATTTAAACAAAAGTCGTATCTTAACCACAATCCAAATGCTGGTCTGTTCAGCAGAATGAAAAGGTGAAGCAAACTCTAATGAAGGTTTTGGGAGAAAGACATCTGAGTGAAGAAATAAAATATTTACAAGAATAGAAAAGATTTTTATGAAAGCAAATGCTCTCCAACATTTAAACAAAAGTCGTATCTTAACCACAATCCAAATGCTGGTCTGTTCAGCAGAATGAAAAGGTGAAGCAAACTCTAATGAAGGTTTTGAGAGAAAGACATCTGAGTGAAGAAATAAAATATTTACAAGAATAGAAAAGATTTTTATGAAAGCAAAGAAGTAAAACTTTGGGAAAAAAGATAGGTGGGAACCTTATAAATAGGGTCAAACAAATCTGCAAACTAAGGGAAAATAATCCTGTCAACTTAGATTTTATGGAAAAAGAATTCCCAGAAAACCCCACTTTTACTAACATAGTAAAAAATACTGAAATACTTATTGTACATTTTGTAAGCAATGTGATCAGTAACAAGCTAATTTAGATCTTGTCGGGTGGTCTGCCATGGTGAAGGGATATCAAGGACTCTGCTTTCCTAGCCGTAGACTGCCTGTCAAGTTTATACTCCCCCTTCCTCAAAAGGAAGGTATTTTCGTGTCTTCAGCAGAGCAGCCAGATGGGTGCTCAACTGATGGCCCTGAACTTGCTGGTGTGCGATGTTAATTTCTTCACCCCAGTGAAATACTTTTGTTATTAAGGAACAACCCCCGAAAGCAGGAGAATGTTTCTGGAGAAAAAATGCTGGGAGTTGTGTCCCAATACTTCTGGATTATCCTTTGATTTCTCTGACCAGGGCTGCTTTGCCTTCCATGGTTGTTCCGGGCAGGAAAATATAGGAGTCTTTGCTCTGCCCTTCCTAGAAAAGCTTGCAAAATGTTTGACTATGGACTGATCGAATCAGTTTGCAGAAACATTCTATGAAAATAGAAAAGAAGGACAAACAACACTGCTGCCTTATTCCCAGTAGGATAATACAGTAGTGGGAATCCATCCATGAAGTAGCTAAAAAACAGCAACTCGGCAGGACCAAACAACCTCCGTGACAACTATTCATTATGGAATCCTGCCTCCTGACTTTCTTCTTTCCGCGCACAGTCTAGTATTTACAGAAAAGATGGCCATTCTCAATACCAGTAATATTTTTTACCCCATTTCATAAACGTGCTTTAACAGTAAAGCAACTGATATTAAAACAGACAGGACAGTCATCTTGATGAATCTAGAATAGCTGGCACTGAAATGAGTACAGAGCAGAATATGCTTTTGCCAAAAGCTTGAAAGTTGTCAAGGCTTAATTTCCCCTCAAGCCAGTCGTATGCACTAAAATGCACCCCGTGTGCTCTCTACGTGAACATGAGACCAATAGTTGGAATAAGAAATAAATAATAAGGCATGATTCTCCTTTGCACTTGCATGAACCGACTTGCTGCAGTGCCATTATTTCTTAACATCAGACATTACCTCATAAACATCCGCTTAATGGCATCACCACATGCATTCATCTGCTCCTTGCTGTATTTCCATTAGTGCCCTAACCACATGGTGTCCTTCAGATGCTTATTTCAGCTCACCACAGGCAGTGACATCTTACTGCATACATTTTCTCTTCAATTTATTTTTTCTACAATTTTTCTTGGTGAACTGCAATGTGTAAAAGCATGGGAAGCTACTCGCAAAGGTAACTTTACACGTGAGAAAATTCACATGCGTAAAATGACTTACATTTTTGAGTACATGTAAAACTTTTGGCTAATCACAATGTACAAGTGTAAAGCTGCTCAAAAGTATACACTTGCATGTCTCCACCACCTGAAATAGAAGGTGGACTCATTAAGTATGACTGTAAAGGTACTATTACAAGTCCCTTTATGACCATATTTTATTTTCTGCACACTTGGCGAAGACATCTGCAATTGGGGATGAGATATTCCTGTGGTGAAGTGGGATACTAATAAGATTGTAAAGCTTTAAAAAAATATTAAGAACATATTTATTTTAATGGTAAATCATTTTATACATGTTTTTAAATGTTAAATAATTTTAAGACAATGGTACTGCACTAGTAACTACATTTAAACTACATTTTTAATGAATGCATGTATATGAAATTAATGTTAATTTTAAAAAGTATTTAAATAAATTAAACCCACCTAAAGTTAAAGGTTTATAATTATTTACGTTCATATTTATTTAAAGGTTACTGTATAAAATTAATTTAATGTAATTACTTTTTTATAAAATTAAGGCTGCATTAATATTTAAATGAAAAAGGTCATTATTCTCAAATAAAAAATATATTTAATTTATATTTTATTTTTATTAACGTTAAAATAATTTTATATATATTTAAGATAAAATAAAATGTATTAATTTTAACATTGCAAACACAAGATGATGGACGGAGCGCCTTTCAGACCCCAGTAACAGATCTGTGTTGAATTAATCATCGTTCTTTAGCTGGGCTGGACTGTTTCCATGAGAAAAAAATAAAATGATGATGGATTCAACCCAGATCTGTGACTGGGGGTGAGTGTCTGAAAAGTTTCAGCACTCCGTCCATCATCTACTTGTGTTTGCTTTGTTCGCCCTAAATTGGCAGGGTATGCCCAGACGTGGGTCCCTTGCTCACTTTGCCACTGGATTCACGCTACCCTTGCTGATGAAGGGTGCTACCCAGAAACCGGTCCCAGGATGCTTGTTTCCGGTTCAGGGAAGACCTGGCTTGGCAGTTCGGGCTGAACTGTTCCCATGAGGCACAGGGTCAAGACTGATTTGCATATAGCTGGGTGTGAACTGAGGTGGCGAAGTGAGCTAAAAAATGATAATGGATTGAACCCAAATCTGTGACTGGGGGTGAGTGTCATCTCCTTGTGTTTGCTTAATTTTAACATTGCCAGTGGCACTCCCTCAAGGAGAGCAGTGAATATTAATTAGGTGGCTCCAGCTGACTTCTTTTGTTGCTGTGCTGTTTCACGCTACATGTCTTCTTTAATTTGTTCGAGGTGCCTGCTCCCACCCGGGCACTCCGACGTTCCTTTAGATTATGGGTAGCTCAGGGAGTCCGCCCCTGTACGACTTCTCGCCTGGCTGGCATTCTGCTCTGCCTGCACAGGGGCCGGCTGCTTCCTTCTTTCATTTTCCGCTCCATGCGGGCTCCTCTAGTTTGGCAGGGGCACAACAGTATCCCTTCATCTTCTTGCAGGGGTCTGTAGATGGGGTCGTGGGCACCCTTTTGCATGATCTGGGCCTTAGGTTGTAATCCAAAGGCCTTGAGGAACTCTGCGGAGGGGCCCCATGTATTACTCTCTCAGGCTTATTATTATTCAGAAAACTTGTGTCAAATGCAGGGCACAGGCCCACTCATGAGGTAAATTCAAACTTTACAATGGAGTTCCACGTACTCTGTTTCCTCGCAGGAGTCAAAGTTCAAATCCTTTAAAAGGCTATAGCTCAGGCCCTGTTGAGCCAGTTTCGATGATCTTGGGCTCATTCCTCTCCTGGTGGTGAGCTCTAGACTAGACATCAGGATCAGTTTCAGAAGGTTTTCTGTCATAAAAAGGGTGCACTTTGCAGGATACTGGTTGCACTGGATCCCTGCACCAGCCTTACTCCTGGTCTTTGACTCTGAGCAAAGAATCCCAGATCTTTCCCCCAACTTGCCCTTATGGGGAGTAAAGGGTCCAGCCTCACTGGCCCCTGTAAAGACCAACTGGTACTGGTACTGTGGGCAGAGTCATTGGTCCATTAGGGCCTCAGGTGGCTTGTACTTCCAGTTGTCCATGGCTGCTGATGCCATCCACTTCCAGTGCGTTGAGTCCAATAGCAAAAAGCAACCTTTCTCCCTTGTTCAAGAGTTTTTAAAATTAGGTGGAAGGTTCTAGAATCAGCCCCCTGGCCAATCCTAGGGTGCCATATCACTTCTCCACCTCTGTCTCAATTCTCCTGCACAGCATACTGGGATAGTTCAAGATGGCACTAACTTTTATTCTGACTTCTGGTTCCTCTCATGGTGCCTACACTCAAGCTATCTTATACTTAATCCCTAAAAATGGTAACGATCCGTCACTATGTAAAAATTACCGCCCCATTTCCTTAATCAATACTCATTGTAAGATTTTTGACAAACTACTAGCCCTCCGCATTAATTCGGTCATTCCAGATTTAGTAAACACATAACAATCAGGCTTTGTTAAGGGGTGGTCCATTACTGACAACTCTCGCACACTCCTCAATATCATTCACTTGGCTTACAGGGCGGCTTCACCGATTGCTGTGGTTGCGGTGGACGCGGAAAAAGCATTCAATAGGGTAAATTGGGTATTTATCTTTGGTGCACTCAAATGGCACGGTTTTAGACCCACTATTCTCCGTTACATTTGTCTGCTCTACTCTTCGCCTGCCACTTCCATTTGGGTCAATGGCCGCCACTCCAAATATTTTCCTCTTTTAAGAGGAACTAGACAGGGTAGTCCCTTGTCACCCCTCTTATTCATTTTGGCCCTAGAATCATTTTTAGAGAAACTGCCACGTTCCCCTCACCTCACAGGTTTTCAGTTTAAAAAACACAGAAATAAAGTTTACTGCCTATGCAGACGATATTTTATTATATCTCTCCAACCCCACTTCCTCTCTACCAACTTTCTTTTCTCTCTTAAAGGAGTATTCTCTTGTCTCTGGGTACCAACTCAATCTTGACAAATCCAAAGTTATGCCTTTAAACAAACACTGCTTTTCCCATTTCTTTCATAACACTGGTTTTAAATGGAATCCGGGACATATCAAATGTCTAAGGGTTCTCTAAACTAACATAATTAAAGATACTATTAAAATCAATCTTGCTGACATTCTTAAAAATCTCACTGATCTTATTGATAGCTGGTCGCCACTTTCTTTCTATGCTCCCAGTTACTCTCCCCACCTCCTTTTTTAATTCTATAAATCCTACCCTCACCAAATTTCTATGGAATAAGCGTAAACCTAGGATCTCTCTTGCACAGCTCCAGCAATCCAAGGATCTAGGAGGGGTACATTCTCCCAACATCAAACACTATCACTCGGCATTTACCCTTAAACAGGTTTGGAATTCTCTCTCGGATTCCTCTCTCACACCTCTCACAGCGTGGAGCTCATTGGAACAATCGCAATACGCCCCATTCTCCTTTCTTATGACCACCTCTTTGTCTCAACCTCCCAGACGTTTTATATCACCTATCTTCTCTCACTCTAGATCGGTCGTGAATTCCCTCTTTAGATCTCATCCTTCTCATCTTGATTCTTTTCCACTTACTCTTATCTGGTATAACAAACACTTAAAGTTCAAAAATAGAGGCCTATTTTGGAAAGAATCGATTGATAAAGGTATTTTTTTATTTGAACACCTCATGCATAATGGATCATTCATGAATTTAATGGAAGTTCAACATAAATACAACATTTCCCTCTCCTACGCCTCCCATTACTCGGCCCTCTTATCAACTTTAGCTCATCTCCATTTCCATCACACTTCCTCAATCACAAATTCTCCCTCCTTTCCCCTTGACTTTTCCATTCAATTTAAGGCTTCGCAAATATATAAGATTCTGTCCCACTCTTCTGTGCCTAGAACCAAATCCAATATTGAACTACTATGGGAGAAGAATCTTGCACATGAATTTTCGATTCCTACTTGGAATTCTATTTGGACTAAGATTCACACCTCCTCTCGCTTCGCAAGTACTACGCAAACCCTCTACTATTTTTACAATAGATTTTTCCTCACCCCCACAGACCTGAATAAGTTTCAATTATTGGAAACTCCAAAATGATGGTCCTGTCCCCACACGAATAGTGATATTTTTCATATGTTTTTTCTTTGCCCATGGTTAAAACCTTTTGGTCTCTTATATGGAAGAAGTTGAATGAGATTTTAGCCACTAATGTTACTTTTGAGGTTGTTCATTTGTTTTTGGGTGGCTCTTCCCCTATTTTGGAGGATCAGGGAAGCACTCGTAAGTTTATTGATTTGTTTATAGCCATTACTTTTCAGATCATTACTACAACTTGGAAAGACACTTCAAACATTTCATATCAAGCCTGGTGGAACCTGCTATGCCATCATCACAGATTGGATCGTGCATTTGCTACTTCCACATCCCTATTGATTAAAAAGGATATCCTTTGGTTACCACTTACTACTTTTCTGTCCAGGTCACATGTTTGACTTCCTCTAGTCTTTAGTCTGCTTTTGTGGTATTACTAGTATGTTTTTATAGCGGCAGCATCTGACTTTCTTCCTTCTCCCTTTCCCCCTTCTTCTTCTCCTACCGCTAGAGCAATACCGGGACCACAAGCCCCAGGAGTCCCTGCCATTGCGCCCGGAGGCGCTACTGCTGCCGTTGTCTCAGCCCGCCCAGGGGGGCCTACTTAACTGCTCGCGGCCCCCGCTTCGCGGGAGCCGCTTCGCCTACCGCTAGAGCAATACCGGGACCACAAGCCCCCGGAGTCCCTGCCTTCGCGCCCGGAGGCGCTACTGCTGACGTTGTCTCAGCCCGCCCAAGGGGGCCTACTTAACTGCTCGCGGTCCCCGCTTCGCGGGAGCCGCTTTGCCTACTGCTAGAGCAATACCAGGACCACAAGCCCCAGGAATCCCTGCCATCGCGCCCGGAGGCGCCACTGCTGATGTTGTCTCAGCCCACCCAGGGGGGCCTACTTAACTGCTCGCAGCTACCGGTTCGCGGGGCGTGCGCCGGGCGAATTCCAGGCCAAGGGCAGGCCCGTCTGCGCCCGTCAGAGCCCGAAGGAGACCGTACTGGGCCACCCCCTTGACAATTACAACTGGAGGACATCTGCCCTGTAAGGTACTGTTGACCCTGCTTCCTGTCTGTTTTTGCCTTATCTCTCTGTAATATATGGCAAAACGGGCCAAGCGGAAGGATATTCAACCAGGCGGAGGGGGAATTGTGGGAACTTTTGATGCTTTTTTAACTCGAGCGGAGTCAGTGTTGACGCATGAAATCCTCCTCACTGAAAAAAGATTGTCACTGGATACTGTAGTGACCCTTAAGAGATCATAGCTGGGAGGGTTGAGTGGGACTAAATCACCCGCATGTGTCACGCCTGATATAGAGCTCGCGTCCGCTGAAAGGCAGCGGAGTGGAGAAGGCATGGGAGAGGGGGAAGAGGGGCACGAGGAGGCAGGCACAAGGAATCTTACTGGGAGTACGTGCCAGCAAACTGTTGTCACAGGGTCCGGGAAATACAGTACTGGTAATGGGGAAATGATGACCATAGTTAGCATTAGCCCCCCTCTGGTTTCGCCCAGTAAAGACCTAGCGCCCCTGTTAATCCTGGACCCAAATCCAGCTTGTGGCCGAGAGGAAAGAGCAGCTTGCACTAGATCAAGCAAGACACAGAGGGCCAGTCTAATTAACCCCGGTGCTGTTCAAACCCCATCATTAATAAACGATCCAACGGCTAAATGTACAAGGGGAGGAGCCGTTCATAAGCCTAAGCAGAAGACCAGAGCGAGGAAGTTACCACCTAGAGCAAATACCCCTGACCAGTCAGCGGAGGTAGACAACCTTTGTATAGAGGAACACCCCCAGCTCCCACGAGTCTGTGAATGTGAGAATGACCAATGGTCCAGACTAGAAACATTGATGGCCGTTATGTTAGAGCCTCTATTGAATAAGTTAAATATAATCGAGGAGAAACTATGATGCATTCAATCTAAAAAAGACTCGCACATGGGGGGAGTCTTTTAACCCAACAGGTTACAATGGAACCAGCTCTTTCCGATACCCCCACAGTCCAGGGCCTTGCATCACACAATATGCATAATATGCACGGGGATAGGCCGGGAGCAGGAGGACACAAGTGTACTGATCATTCACAGGGAGGGGCCACACAGAGGCTGAGCGGTAAAGACACAATAGATCACCCGATCAGCCGAGTTGCTGACACAAGAGGGGTGGAGTTACATCCTCCGAATTCGGAGTTAAGCATAGAAAACAGGCCTATTGCAAATCACCAACAGCAGAATAGACAGGGGGCATCAGTGAACAACCAGAGGGAAGCATCTCAAGTTATTAATCTCCCCCCAGCTTGTACCCCATACACTGTGGTTCTAACAGGTGGGCCAGTTTATACACTTAAGCACGAAGAGACCACCAAGCCGCTAATTAACAAGGTGGCTCACTGGCTGTGCAAATTCGCTAGATTTCATAGGGACGATTACCCGCACATTCTCATGGTCCGCAGGGTCTCATGGATAGGTAGGTCTCAAAAAGTTTATGGAGGGGATTGTCTAATTGTTACCCTCAGATACCCGGGGTTGGTGCAGGGGATCCTATCAAACACAGATAGGTTATTTGATCTGGAGACCAGCATCAAACCCATGCCATTAGGGTTCTTTTACAGACCAGTGCTAGGACCCATCTGTGTTAATGCAAGGGATAGCCACACACAAGGCACAAGTGGGAACCATTGGGGGGGGGACAATGGAGTTATCTGACATTTTTACTCCATTAGGGGATCTAAATGAAATAGATTGACTGACGGCCAGTAAGTGTGAGGACAGTCTCTCTGAAACCGCTATACCCCCAGCCATGATTAGGGACTCGCACGCAGAGCTAACAGAAGTCCCCTATAGCATCTGTAGGGACCCGCATTAGACAGAGCAGATGTGGGAGGGGATAGTAGATCTTGGTAATAAAGATAGTGGACCCCCGGAATCAGAGGTGGATATTGGTCCAGGTCACATAAAGATCATCTCCTGGAATATAGCAGGGTTGGCAAGTAAGCTTGGGGTGCCCCAATGGCTTAATTTTGTGAAGTGCTTAGACATAATATGCCTACAGGAAACATGGGCAACGGAGAATAACTTTTTTATAGAGAGGTATAAATCCTTCTTTCGCCCGGCGGTTAAAGCAAGAGCAGGGCGGGCAATAGGGGGCTTGTCAGTGTTCGTTGGCCTGAAGTTGCACGGCAGCTGGAATGAGTTGTGTGACTCTAAGAATATACAAGGGCTGTCCTTTAGATCGAAAGGACTAAGGGTCACCTTAATACATTTTTACAATGCGATTCAGACAGTTGCCCAGGGCCCAAATAGTCTAGCAGAGCTAAATAGCTGGCTGGAGCATAATACAATGAATCCAAAAGCTACCTTGCAAATGATCTTAGCGGGCGACTTCAACTGTCATATGTGCCCTCATCTAAAGGTGGCCAAGGGTGATTGGTCAGCGTGCCCCCTAACTAAAGGTCCACATTTGGAACATACGGAAATGGGAAAGGTGCTAACAAGTATTTTATATGCTTTTGGGTTAATTCACACAATGGACATGGCCACTAACAAGGTTGGTAGTGTTGTACCCCCGACATATAAAGGCAGAGGGTGCCATTTAGTGATTGATTATATATTCTTATCCCACACATTAAATAGTAGTACAATAAAATTTGCCATCGAACATAGACCGTTCAGTGACCATAATCCTCTGACATTAGAAATTCAGTGTCATAATCCATCACGGGGCAGTCAGACAGAGAGGGACAGATTGGGACCTGTGGACCAGGGTAGGAGGCTTAGATGGGCCCAGGTAGACGCAGCTGAATTTAATGCTGTTTTATTTAAAAACGGGGCTAAAGATTTTAGTGACTGTTTAAATCTGGAGGTAAAAGGGACAGACCTGATGGAGGATTTTTTTAACATCACTATAAGGGTCAGCAACATGTTGAAGTCAACCACACCGAGACGTATAACGGACAGTCCGCGGTGGTTTGACAGTCACTGCTCGCTGGCCCTGAGGAAACTGAAGGAGGCACTCAAGCAGAAACCCATGGATAGGGAATGGGTGCGCGCATGTCGAGCATCCTATAAGCAAGCGGTAAAAAAACACAAAGGCCAGTTGCAGCGTTTAGCATGGGAGGAGCTTGTGGATGCAGCCCAGTTGAAGGATTCCGCACGGTTTTGGAGGACTATCAACAGCCCTTGTTTCTCAGACCCGATTAAATCTGGGCTAAGTTCGAATATTCTCCCTGAACATTGGAGGCAGTATTTTCAAGGCCTATATAACCATACTATAGATACACAGGAGGAACCGCAACTAACAGTTTGTTTAGCCAGCAGTAGACCGGTCAGAAGTAAGGGCTGGAATAGATGGCCTTACTAGACATAAGGCCCCAGGACCAGACGGGATTCCCCCTGACCTCTTCAAATGTAATCCAGAGGTATGGGCGCTCCTATTGACAAGGGTGCAAAATGCAGCAATAAGTTTCTCTATGCCAGGTTCATGGTCATCTGCAATTATCGTGCCCATTTTTAAGAAAGGGGACAGGGACAATCCGCAATGTTATCGCCCAATATCTTTGATTGATGTATCAAGGTTTTTGGCCGGGTGATTTTAAATAGGCTGATGGACTGGGCTGAATCCACTAACATCATCACTGATGTTCAATATGGGTTTCGTCCCGGGAAATCCACGGTCGCTCAATGTTTGAATCTTTACCTCATCACAGCCAAATATACATTAGCGAAGGAGGGGGTCTTCTATCTAGCGTTAATGGACCTCACGGCGGCATTTGACCGCATGAACCGGAGAAAATTGTGGTCCTTGATGGCTAGTCAGGGTGTAGACATAGCTATAATTAATATCTTGCAGTCTTTGCACCACAACACCTCCACCGCGGTAAGGTACACTCAGGAGGGGAATATCACAGATAAATTTGCATGCTCCAGTGGGAACAGGCAGGGGTGTATACTGGCACCATTCTTGTTTACGTTGTACATCAACGGGTTGGACGCCGCCCTGCGCGATATCAAGACTGACCTGCCGAGGATAGGGGAAAGAGCAGTTCCTGTTCTGCTTTATGCAGACGACGCGGTGTTGCTAGCCCGTACCCCCCATGGGTTACAGTTGCTTTGTAAGGTTTATGGAGAGTCTGGATATGTCCCCGAACCTCAAAAAATCATATGTGATGGAAATGGGGAACAAGAAAGGGAAATCGTATAACTTCTCTATTGGGACACACACATTAGGTAAAGTTCCAGGATTTTCCTACCTAGGAATAATATTCGACGGGCGATATCATTTTAAGCATCTACTCCACGACAATGCCCTGTCCCTGATCAAATCCACAGGCGCAATTATGAACTATGGCCACAGGCTAGGGTATTGGACTCCGGACGTGATTTTAAAATTGTATAACTCAATCTTCTGTGCCAAGGTCTCGTACGGAAGTGAGGTCTGGGGATTTGTAAAGCATAACAATCTACAAAGGGAGGAAAATAAATACATGAGGCGCTTGTTAAGGATACCTAACAGCACCCTTGCATTTATAGCGCACGAAGAACTGGGGGCCGGGTACATCTCGGATACTATAGCAGTTAAACACTTAGCATTCTGGTTAAAAATTTGGTTAAGCGAAGAGCTTGGACTGACAAGGATGGTGGTCCAGGAATGTCTCACCCTGGACCACGCTATGAAAATCCCTTGGCTAAAATATGTGAGGGATGGTTTTCATAACCTGGGTCTGTCAGCCCTGTTCTCCGATATAGTCACTATAAGTCACGAAGACAAGATGGACATCAAAACATTGTATCTAAAGTTCAGTCAGTCCCCACGGGAGACTACTGAATTAGAAAAGGAGTCTGTCAGATACTATATTTTAGTGAAGTCTACCCCGACCATAGCACCTTATATAATCCTTCTGACCAGTCCACATGATAGGTTCTTAATAACTCATTTAAGACTAAATTTGATTGACCAAATCCTGGGATCTCCAGCGGGTTTTATGAGAAACGTAGAAGAGAGAGGGCCCTGTGGCTGCGACGATCTGTCTCCACAGGATACCACTCATTTTCTTTTTATTTGCTCGTATTATACTTACCCAAGGAGAAGGTTTTTAAAGATTTTACTCATGAATACTGGTATTAAGCAGATTTGTGTTGCCTTGTTATTTTAAAAAATGTCCTCAGATGTTCTTACCCTCCATTGTGTTGTTAATTTTTTAAGGATTGCATTTAAATTAAGAACCACGAGAGGGTCTTGTAATAATTAGAATTGAGTGTGTTGTCACATTTTGTTCTTTGATCATTTTCATGGTGTTTTTAGTGTCTTTTATCTTTACACTTGTATGTAATGCCCTTTAACCTAGGTCGTGGACTATAACGCTATCAGAGATATCAATGTAGGGGAGAAACTCTGATATGTTTAATTATTTTTAACATTGTGAATACTTTTATGATTTGTGTCAAATCGAATAAAGGACTAATAATAATAATAATACTTCCACATCCCTATTGATTAAAAAGGATATCCTTTGGTTACCACTTACTACTTTTCTGTCCAGGTCACATGTTTGACTTCCTCTATTCTTTAGTCAGC
This sequence comes from Triturus cristatus, assembly GCF_964204655.1. Lineage (NCBI taxonomy): Eukaryota > Metazoa > Chordata > Amphibia > Caudata > Salamandridae > Triturus > Triturus cristatus. The sequence continues at coordinate 683,478,012 of NC_140587.1, forward strand.
TTTTGTGGTATTACTAGTACATTTTTATAGCTGCAGCATCCGACTTTCTTCCTTCTCCCTTTCCCCCTTCTTCTTCTTTACTTATTTTCTTCCTTTGGTTCTTTACCTCTCTTCTCTCTTTTGTAAAACCGTAAAATTGCAATTGTCTAGGTATTGATAGTAATATTCATCTTTAGTTTAAATGTGTATCACTTTATTATCGTCTCATTCAACAATTCATTAAAAAGAAAAAATCTTTTTATTATTAAACAAAACCAACATCCATACAGATCATTTCCTATGCGGGAGTCAATACACAAATCAAACATTATACATGTATGGACAAATCAAATACACAGTGACAAATACAAAATGTTTAGGGGGGCGTGAGCTGGTCATCCACAGTTAAAGGTGCTGGTGGGGTGCAAATGTCTCCCCTGTATGTGTTCCAAGGGGCCCAGACCCTATTCCACTTCCCAGGACATCCTCTGGCTATGTAAACTGACTTTTCTCGGAACATACACCAGTCTAGATCCTCCCGCCACTTCCCAATCTGAGGCGGCTGCTGCGCTCCCCAGTGTTGTGCTATATTCCTTTTGGCAATCATGACTGCTAACGTTGCCCACTGCTTGGTATGTGCATTGAGGTCTGTCAGTTCCCATATATTTAATAAACATCTTCGTGCCTCAGGCCGCAGATCAGTCGTGAGAACCTCACTCAGTGTGTGGTGTATGGCAGTCCAGTAACCCTGTATGTAATCGCATTCCCACAAAATGTGAATAAAGGTACCCTCCCCCCACATTGACGTCTACAGTCCCTGTTGTCAGCCCTTCCCATATGCACCAGTATGGGACCTGTTATATAGACCCTGTGCAGAATTTTAAGTTGCACTAATCGCAATCTTGCTTGGATCGCTACCACCCTCGGGCAGGAAACTGCCTCCTGCCAATCCTCCTCATCCAATTTCAGGCCATCCCTCTCCCATTTATGTTTAAGGGCTTGAAGAGGGTCGTCCATGTTATTGATTAACGTCTTATATATCAGTGATATGGCTTTTTCAGGTAAATGGCCATTGAGAATTCTATCTTCTAGATGGGAGGAAGGTGGTGGGGCGGAGCCTGTGGTAAGATGGGCCCTGAGCGCATGCCTCACCTGGAGATATCTAAAGTATTCTGAGTCCGCAAGACTATACTGTTTCTGAAGGGAGGTGAATGGGACAACCCCACCCCGGTCCCAAAGGTCTTTGATTTGGGAAATCCCGATTAGATCCCATTTATCAAACCCCTTAGTTTTCCACAAGTCCCCGAGCCTCTGGGAATTCCACAAGTGAGTTGTCAGTGTCAGTCTGCCGTTCCATCCCATATACTTCAGGACTGCGTGCCAAATATGGACTGAATGAGCGCCTGGACCAGTCAAGCGATATCTACCAGGTTTGGAGTATAATGCCCTCCCATAATCCCCCCCTGGGAGAAGCCATCTGTCCATGGCGTATCCAGGATCACCAAGGCCTCTATATGTGCCATGATTGATAGTCGCTAGGTGCGCTGACCAATAATATTTTTTGATGTCAGGGAGACTGATGCCTCCATCGTACCAATTCAGAGTGAGTTTAGCCAATGCAATCCGGGGGTGCCCACTCCACAGGAGGCTCCTCTGGAGACTCTCTATCTCTCTGAAGTAAGAGGCTGGGACTGGGTCCATCGAGTTCTGGAGGGCATAGAGGAATCGGGGCAGGGACATCATTTTAAAAAGAGTCGCCCTGCCTAACAGAGAGGCAAGGCGTTCCAGGCCAGTATATCTTTTTTCAGCCGTTGTACAGGCGGAAGGAGAATACGGGTGAAACGGCTCAAGGGGTTCAATGAGATGAAGATCCCCAAGTATTTGAAACCATCGATTGCTACCTGGAGAGGGCAGTACTTCGGAATGGCGGGGGGTGCTCCCCGTAGCGGGTAGAGGACAGATTTCTTCCACTTCACGGTAAAACCTGAATACCTTCCAAACACCGCCAGGATCTCAAACAAGCCTATCAATGAGGCTCTCTGGGAAGTCAGATACAGTAGGATATCATCCTCGTATAGGAATATTTTATCCTCCCAACTTCTTGCCCAACACATTCCACGGATCACTGAATCTTTCCGGATCCAAACCGCTAGGGGCTCCAGAGCCAAAGCAAATAGGAGGGGCGATAAAGGACACCCCTGCCTCGCTCCCCTACTCAGTTGAAAAGTCCTTGACATGCGATTATTCACCACCACCCTGGCCAATGGCTCTGAATACAATAGCCGGACCCAACTCACATATCTCGTCCCAAAACCCATTTTAGCAAGTACTGCGAAAAGATAAGGCCATTCCACCATGTCAAAGGCCATAGTGGCGTCCAGCGAGACCAACACCGCCGATTCTTGTATAGTTGCCGTTCTACCCAAAACACCATGCAAGCTACGCAGGTTTAAGGCAGTATTGCGATGTGGCATGAATCCGGATTGGTCCGGCTGTACCAAGCTATCTATTACTTTCATCAGTCAGATCATCAATAACTTAGCAAGGACTTTGGGTTCAACGTTAAGCAAATAAATCGGTCTATAAGAGGCACAACTGATCCTGGGTTTCCCCTCCTTGTGAATGACTACTATATTAGCAATTAGCTGGTCTAAGGGGAGCGCACCCTTCTCCCGACTATCCTCAAACATCGAGCGAAGATATGAGGCTATTTTATCCGGTCGGAGCTTGTAGAGCTCAATAGGCAGACCGTTAGGGCCCAAAGTTTTCCCTGAGTTAATAGACCGTATCGCTTGGGCCACTTCGTCATTGGAAAATTCAGATTCCAGGTAGTCCCTATTCTCGCCTGATAGTGTAGGGAGTGAGATGTCTCGAATTAATTTGCAATTCTCATCAAATGAGTAGGTTTCTTCCGTACTATATATATTTTTGTAATACTCTGCAAACTGATCAGCAATTTCCTGTGGGCCTGTGACCGGCTAGATTCCCTCCAATCTGAGCTCAGGCACAAGGCGACTGGCCAACTCCTTCTTGTCTAGCCACGCTATTAGTTTTCCTGCCTTGTCTCCCTGTTCATATATTCTACTCTGTATATCCCTTCCCTAATAGCCCTGGCTCTATCTGTTGCTATAGCCCTGAATTCATCTTGTTTAAGGTGTAAGAGATGTAAACTCTTGGAGTTACCTCCGTTTCTAGTTTGGACTCCAGATTCAATACCTCGTCCTCCACCTGCCGACTCCACTGTTCCATCGTTGTCAAGAAAATAATGATCCGTTTCTTGGACTAATTTCTTACGGATACTGGGATTTCGAAGATACCATGAGTTTACGGGGAAATTCTACCTGTGCTCCTCTGGCCTACGACTATGTGTGACCAAATTGGAGAGTGGTCAGAGATACCCCTACCAAGGTGTTTTATATCCTTGATATTCCATGCCCATGCCGCCGGAACAAGTACATAGTCAATACGTGAGAGGCTGTGATGTGCGCTCGATAGGAAAGTGTACTGAGTCCTATCCGGGTTGTGAGTCCTCCACCCATCCACGAATCCCATTGTGTCAAGAAAGTCCGTCAACCACCGACATGCAGGCCTAATGTCTCGAGGGGGGTGACGATCCAATACACCTGACACTACAGCATTAAAATCCCCTCCCACCATGATAAGACCTTCGTGAAGGACAACATGATTGCGCCCCGGTCCTTAAACGTCTCACTCTGGAGGCCAGGGGGAACGTACACTGACATAAATGTGACAATTATCACTTCCCAGAGGCCCGAGATACCTACATATCTGCCCCTATTATCGGACCAGGTGGACTGTAGAGTAAACGGGAACACATTTTTCAATGCTATGCCCACTCCCCGTGATCCGGTTGTAAAACCGGCGTGCGCCACCAACTTGTAGCCTCCCCTGTTCATAGCATTACACGTATTTCTGATCAGGTGTGTTTCCTGCAGGAGAACAACATCCGGGGACTGTCTCTTTATATATTGGAGCACCATACCACGCTTGAGTTTATTCCCCAGTCCATTGACGTTCCAACTGAGGACCTTAATCCCCGTATCCCACTGTGTACCCATCTGGACCTGCGTTTCCATACTGCCCCCGCTCAGTGCTGCGTTGTGTTAACGTCGATAGAACCATTATGAATAACAAACAAAAACTCTCAAAACAAAGCAACCCTTCCCAACCACCCCCCTCCCTGCACCCCTGCCCTCTGGACTTCAAACTGCCCATGTTCAAACTTGCAGAGTGCCTGTCGCCCACACACAACAACTAAATGTGGTAAATTGGGGTACGTGATGTCGCCCCACCACCCAATCATAGAATTGCCATACAACTGTCTCAAGATACAGATCTACAAATAACCTGACTTACGCCAGGCTCTTATCTACACCCAACAATGTATGGCATCTCTAATCGGATCCCGGGGCTTCACCCAAGGTCACTCACCCCACCAACAAATCTCCAAGTCCGAGGCCCCTGCCGGTCCCGCACCCCCCCCTCGCCCCCATACGCTACCCCCAGTCCAATGTCTCTTGTCGATCAGCGGGCCTCCAACCGGTCTGCTGCCAACTCCGATTGATCAAAAAACCAGGCTCTGCCATCGGCTTACACACGGAGCTGAGCCAGAAAAAGCATTGCGTATTTATAACCCTTGTCCCGCAACAACTTTTTGATCCCAAGGACTGAGCGTCTCTGTCTCTGCACCATCTGGGTAAAGTCTGGAAAAAAGGTGATTTCCGTGCTGTCATAGCGAAGCGGGGGTCCTACTCTGGCATGTTGAAGTATAACATCACGATCTCTGTAGTTTAGAACTCCGGCGAGGATTGGGCGCGGAGGGGCCCCCGGCTTTGGACGACCCCCCGGCACTCTATGAGCTCTTTCAATGACAAAAACTTCCCGAGTCCCTTAGGCTGCAGGTGTTTAAAAATGAGGTCTTCCACGAAGAGGTTCGTAGCCTGTCCCTCTGACTTTTCCGAAACTCCCAGGATATGCAGGTTGTTGTGTCACAGCCTCCCTTTGTAGTCATCCATCTTTGATTCTGCGTACTTTCGAAATGCTTGTAGTTCTTTAATATCAGTTTGCACCTGGGAAGTATCTTCCACGTGACGCAGTTGTAAGTTCCAATTGCTTTATTTTCTCACCGTGCTTCTTCTGGTCCGCCCTAAGTAAGTTGACTTTCACTATTATAGCATCCATTTTATGCTCCAGGGACATCTTGATGCCCGTAATTGCCTCCAGCACATCTTTGAGGGTAGGTTCCGGGTCCGACTCAGGCTGCGCCCCATCTGTCTTGCCCTTGGGGGAAGGATCGGGCAGAGATGTCTTGGGGAGAGTGTAACGGTCCAGCCTATTTTGCTGCACTGGTTTGCTGCCCCTCGATGACGCCATGATATCCTCTGCGTCTGTTCCGTTCACACCAATCAAGTCAACCGATAAGTCGTCAAACCAGTTATGATCTCCCCGTAAGCAACAATCACTCGGAGTCTCATGCACTGTCCACAGAGCAACGTGTAGTTTAGTCCAAGCCGTGGTCGTATACTGGATGTGTCTCAACAAGGAGTATTGCAAAGCTGTGCGACTCACAGTGAGGGGTGCCCGGCCAGCACCTCCCCAGAACTCCTGCACAGCTGCGGTGGGGTATCACTCCATCCCTGGAGGACCACTTCCATTACAGGGCCCGATGACTGGACCCAACTGGCAAGATCGCTGGTGGAAGTCTGGACGCACCGCCCACACACCACAATGACCCCGAACAGTCAGGAGGGCACTCTATCCAGGGCCGCACCCCCAATGTTATGTCTACCTAGCAGTGTTGCGTGCTCCAGGCCCTCACCGCATAGGCTACTGCTGGCATCCTCTGAAATAGGCGAGAAATGTGTCCCACTCATCACTTCTGGTCGTGAGGGCCGCCCACACCACCTTGTGCCACCTCACCCCCACTCGGAGTCCAGCCCCGTCTGGGCACTGCAACTACTATGAGTGCCTGTTTCAATACTGACATGAGGGGCAGACCAGTGTCACTTCTTCTATTGCGGAGCCTATGCCCCCCACGGCGCCGGCCAGACCCCGCTTGCTGGGATGCTTCAGGTGGCAATGCTCCAATCACTCATGTCTCTATGCCTGAAGGCCTATCAATGCAGCCCCAGAACAGGCCCAGCCTCCGTTGACCTTCTCTCACTCAGTGGGGTCTCAGCTACATGTGCCAGTAATTGCCTCTGATACTTCCAGTCCAATTAGGTGATTAAGGGCATCTTGCGCACGGCCTCTGCCGCTGTCGCGGTCCCGGAGGCACTCAGGGGAACTGCTCATAAGCCTGCTCTACCGCCGGTGACTGGGGGCCGATGAGTCACTCACCCCCTCCTCCGACCGCGATCTCCTGCCTCCGATATCCGCTGGCACCACCTAGCACCAGTATTGCGGGCCACTCCACCACCGATGCAGCTGCCGCCTCTAACGCGAGACCCACTCTCCACCCAGCCGCTAGGCCCAAGACGTTCCGGCCCGCGCGCTGTCCGGATGTGTTGCGGTGCTGCAGGGGCAGACACGCCACTGTCCTTGTCGTACCGGTACCAAGAGGGGGCTCAATCTGATCTCCGCCGATCGACACTGGTCCTCAGTCCTCCGCTGGCTTTACCGGGGGTGAATCTCCGATTACGCCGTCTTCTCCCATGGCCTCAATCTCCACTCGAGGCCCCGGCGTCACTGCTCCAGGTAAGGCCGGTTTCTAATTTCCTCTGTCAGCGACGATCCCGCAGACTCAGACAGAGCCGCAACAGGTAGCAGGAATGTTCCGACACTCGAGGCAGTGTTCTGGCCCACGGATAAATGTATTGGATATGTGGGGGAAGGGGAAAGGCACGGAGCTCTGCTAAGTCTCGGCCATAGCGCCTCATGGCTCAGTCATGCCCCCCTCATTCGCTATTCTAAATGCTATATACACGCTTATGTTGAACTCTGCTGCTGTAGATATGTTATTCTGTTTACCCTGTATTTCAATTTCAATAAAGCATTTTAAACTTGAAGATGGTGCTGTCCAGAAGTAGCTGGTTATATCTCATCTTGGGGCCTCAGCTCTGCCCCATGCTGACATCATTGCTCATTGCCTTCCCACCAAAACTTCAAAAAGGAGTTGTCTGAGCTTTCTCCTTTGTTCAATATGACTGGGCTGTTCCCAGCCTAGATACAGTGTGATAGCTAATTAACAGATTCAGATTATATTCCCCACCCCTTTCTCCTTAGGAGATGTGTGAAGCACTGTTAATTACTCCGTTTGAGTGGGCAGCCCTTTGTTCCCTCTGTTGCGGAACAAAGTAATTACCTTGGCACAGCAGGGTGACTAAAGGCCTAAGCGCAAATCCTCAGCTGAGTCAGAGAAATATGGAAATTCTGGGCAACCCATAAGATGTGCATAGTGCTGCCTGGGACTTGCATATTTGAACTGGGCACATACTTTTCACCCCTGTTTGATATCTTGCTGGATTTTGTAGGCTTAAGGGAAGCAAACCTGATATCTGGGGTAGTTTTCTCCCTATGTACATAACAACATGTTGCTGCAGATAAAACAATAAGACATACTGACTTAGCTATGAGTTCCCCCTAATAATATAAGGCCTATCCCAGGTCAATATGCAACCATGCAGAGTCTCCTGTGAGCTAGGCATGATGGTCATCTCACACATGCAGCACAAGCATGTGCCTACACACTTCTGCACACATTTTCGTGTGTAACTAGCCAAGGGCCGCTTACCCTTGCATCATCCCAGCTTCCTTATCTTAAAAGACAGACATTGGCAGAACACAGGCACACTCTATTTACTATGAGAGTAACATAGGTAAGACACAAGTAGTGAGTCTTACCCACAGTAAAGAGTCCAAAATTGGGTGATCAAAAAAAGCAAAATAATTGGGATGTACTAAATGGTCGAAACCCACTTTGCAATACTTGGATATATCTTTTCAGTGTTGGACGAATGTATAATGATACGAACAGCATCTACCTATTCTCATGTTGCATCTTTGCAGTAATTCCTAATGCTAATTGTGAGAACTACCAAGAATTCTCTGCTTCTTTTTTGCATAGTTTATGAAGCACTCTAAGCCTGAAACAGTATTGCATTGATTTTATACTGTGTGCTCCCTTGTGTCTGGATAAATCTAAATCTCTCTGAGGAGCTATAAAGATAGCAAACCACGTTAGGGTTTGATTTTATTCATTCCAGGTTAGCCTAGATGGTATTTTGTAGTATTTCCCCTTCTGGGCCCACTTTGGTTCTCCCTTGCTCAAATTAGCAGCTTTAGGCTGCCTTTGCTTTGTACACCCACACACATAATACATTTGTTTTTGTGACATGATATTATTTTATCAATATGCTGTGCATTTAAATTGTTATTCAGTGACTCTTCTTGGGATTAAGTCTTTTTTTTTATATTAATTCTTTATTAATATTTTCACAGTAATATCCACATCAAGATAACACCAAAGAAAAGAAAAAAGCCAGTGTACATCCCACGTCTATCTCCCCCCCACCCACGGCTAAATACATATATTCCAAGTGTCAGAAACCAACATTATTTTATACAGAGACTATAGAAAGAAAAAAGAACACAGAAGAATAATATGCAATCCATAAATTCATAAATTCATTATTATTCATTCAAAGTTGTCCAGTTATGTAAAGGGGCCCATATTGCTAGACCTTTAGCTTTAAATTTACGTCCTTTCCTAGCATAAACAGCTTTTTCAAACTTGTATATTGCCAGAAACCTTTCTAACCATTGATGGCCAGGTGGAGGTGTAGAATCAAGCCAATGAGTGGCTAAACATAACCTAAATACTGTAGAGGCAATAAATACAAAGGTATGATTTAAATTCAAAGAGAGAGGATCTCCTATCCCTAATATAGTCAATTGAGGACTAAGTTCAATTTCATAGCCAAGCATACTTGTTAAAAAACCCTTCACGCTGCATTTCAAAGTTTTAAGCATAAGGCATGTCGCAAACATATGAATAATGTCTGCGGCTGGGTGCTGGCAGCGAGGACAGGTAGAGCCTATTTCTCTACCCCATTTGGCAATCTTAGCTGGTGTTATATATAAAGTGAACCATGTTTTAAAACATTGGATTTGTAAATTAGTTGCCATGAAAGATGTCTGTGCCATGTATCCCCAGCTTCAATCTCCAGCAAATTTTACCATCGGTCTATATGTTTACTCAGATCATCAGGCATTAGATCAATGAGGATTCCGTACAATCCCCCCAGAGTACTTGACTCATTAAATAATTCTTCAATTAGTTGCATCTTGGAAAAGCCAGAGAGCCCACCAGTATTTTTACTCAAAAAGTCTCTTAATTGGAGATATTTAAAAAATTGGCGATTATCTAACCCAAATGTATCTCTTATAATATCAAACAGTAGCATGTCAGATCCAATTATAAGATCTTCGATAGTTCGTATTCCCTTATCGTACCATTGCCTCATATATCCATCATTACAAATATGAGGAAAAAGGTTATTATTATATAAAGGGGTATACACGTTCAAATGCCCTAACCCAAGTCTTAAATGCACTTATTACAGTTTTAAATTTTACGCGTTTATAATAGTTAAAATCGACATGCCGTAGGAGGCAACCCTTAGCTTCATTTCCCAAAATTAATTCAAAGATAGGAATAGAAGAGTCATATCTCAGTACATCATTTTTCTCATAAAGCAATAACTTCATGTTCTGTAGCATCGCTGCCCAATGATATAATTGAAGATTGGGTACCGCCCACCCTCCTCTTTCTCTAGGCAAGGTTAATAGTCTAAAGGCTCGGCGCAGGTGGCAGTTTGCCCAAATAAATCTAGAAAAAAGTTGATTCATCGAGGCTAACCACGTCTTATTAATAAGCAAAGGTATGGCTCTTAGAAAATATAAAATCTTTGGGAAAAAAATAATTTTAATAGTATTGCATCTCCCTGCCAGCGTAAGTTTTAAATTCTCTAAGCGTGCAAATTCAGTCTTAAATTTGGCATTTAAGGGATTTAAATTATTCTCCATAATTTTGGACATATCAGATGTAATTTCTACACCCAGATAGAGCGCTTTTTGGACTACCAGATTATCGTTTATTTGAAGGCTGTTACTGGTCAATATCTGAGCTTTAGTCTGATTTAATCGATAGCCTGAGTATTTTCCAAATAAATCCGCTTCTTTCTAAATTTCTCATAAGGCAATCGAAGGGCTAGAAGTGATAATGGCAAGGTCATCAGCATAAGCTAATATTTTTGTGTTTCCCCCGATATTCTGTACTCCAAAGATCGAATTATTGGCTTCTATTTTCCTGACTAAAGGGTCTAAGTATAGCGCAAATAATAATGGTGAACAGGGACACCCCTGCCGGGTCCCTCTGTTAATTAAAATTGGGTCCGACATTTCTCCCATGATAGAAATACGGGCCGTCGGGTTGCGATACATAGATTTTAAAGCTGTAATATATTTATCCCCCAGTTCTCTGTCCCTTAAGGTTGTCCATAAAAATGGCCAGGAGACCCTATCGAACGCCTTCTCTGCGTCAAGAAGGATAAGTCCGATAGGGTCCCCTGTAATGACAGCTACATCAAAAAGGATAATAACCCATTGGATATAGTCAATTGTACTGCATCCAGGTACAAACCCATGTTGTACTGGTGAAACTAGTCCCTTAATGAGGGCTGCCAGGCGACCAGCTAATATTTTAGCATATATTTTGTTGTCACTGTTTATTAAAGTAATCGGTCGATATGATCCCATTTCACTAGGTGGTTTTCCTTTTTTAGGGAACACCACAATATTGGCATTTTTCCAAGATTTAGGGTCCGCCAAACCATTCTGAGCATTCAAGAATATATATTTCATTATTTCTAGTAATGATGAAGAAAAGATTTTATAAAACTCTCCAGGAATAGCATCTGGTCCAGCGGCTTTACCACTAGCGAGTGAACTAATAGCACTCTGAATTTCTTCAATTGTAATAGCAGATTCTAAAGTTATTTCACTCTTCTAGACTTACATTTTCTGCTGTAGTTCCATGTAAAAATTCTAACATTGCTTCTTCATCGTTGCTACCTTCATCACAATAAAGTTTCTGATAAAAACCATGACAAGCAGCCCGGATTTCGCTCGGTTCTGTGACCGGCCATCTCCGCGGTTCTTTTATTAATGAAATATTTCCATGAGTTATTCGTTGTCTTGCCCGCATCGTCAATACATGGCCTACCTTTTCCCCACATTCATATAAGCTGGAACGCCAAGCAGTGTATTTTCCTGCTGCTTTGATTGTTGATGTTTCTATAATGTTAGATTTAACAGTAGCAACTGTATTCAATGCCTGCTCTATTCCTTGTTTGCTAATAACGGCTTGAATCAATTGCGTTTCGGCTGCAGTCAATTACTGATATTGTTCACATAGAAGCTTTTTCTCTTACGATTGTGCAGCCCACCCATACCCAGTTGTTTCCCCTCTAATCCCAGCTTTAAGTGTATCCCAAATTGTCTCAATAGATGCAATTCCTTTATTCTCTTCTAAAAAGCGAGGAATCCACTCTCTTATGTGTTGTCTTCATATAGCAATGTTCTATTAAACGTCCAGCGAGAAACTGGAGATTTTCTAGTTTGTATCGGAATTTCTAAGACTAGTGGGTCATGATCTGACATCACCCGTGGATATTTCTGTATATTAGATTTTGATAATATTTCTTGAGATACAAAAAAATAATCAAGCCTGACATGAGTCTAGTGTGGGGCAGAATAAAAAGTATAACCCATATCATCAGGATTAAGCTAGGGCCACGCGTCAAAAAGGCCATGGCTATGACATAGATTAGATAGAGCCCACACACTATCCATTAAAATGCCGGGGATTAGTGGAGGGGTTTAAACCATCAGGAGCTCTAGGCGAGCGGCGTTCACAGCACTCACACAGCCGTCATCTTGCCGCTTTACAAAGTACTGTTTTTAAATGTAAATTCTGGGCAACCCATAAGATGTGCATATTGCTGCCTGGGACTTGCATATTTGAACTGGGCACATACTTTTCACCCCTGTTTGATATCTTGCTGGATTTTGTAGGCGTAAGGGAAGCAAACCTGATATCTGGGGCAGTTTTCTCCCTATGTACATAACAACATGTTGCTGCAGATAAAACAATAAGACATACTGACTTAGCTATGAGTTCCCCCTAATATTATAAGGCCTATCCCAGGTCAATATGCAACCATGCAGAGTCTCCTGTGAGCTAGGCATGATGGTCATCTCACACATGCAGCACAAGCATGTGCCTACACACTTCCGCACACATTTTCGTGTGTAACCGGCCAAGGGCCCCTTACCCTTGCATCATCACTCTATTTACAATGAGAGTAACATAGGTAGGACACAAGTAGTGAGTCTTATCCACAGTAAAAAGTCCAAAATTGGGTGATCAAAAAAAGCAAAATAATTGGGATGTACTAAATGGTCGGAACCCACTTTGCAATACTTGGATATATCTTTTCAGTGTTGGATGAATGTATAATGATACGAACAGCATCTACCTATTCTCATGTTGCATCTTTGCAGTAATTCCTAATGCTAATTGTGAGAACTACCAAGAATTCTCTGCTTCTTTTTTGCATCATTTATGAAACACTCTAAGCCTGAAACAGTATTGCATTGATTTTATACTGTGTGCTCCCTTGTGTCTGGATAAATCTAAATTTCTCTGAGGAGCTATAAAGATAGCAAACCACGTTAGGGGTTGCTTTTATTCATTCCAGGTTGGCCTAGATGGTATTTTGTAGAATTTCCCCTTCTGGGCCCACTTTGGTTCTCCCTTGGTTGCTCAAATTAGCAGCTTTAGGCTACCTTTGCTTTGTTCACCGACACACATAATGCATTTATTTTTGTGACATGACATTATTTTAGCAATATGCTGTGCTTTTAAATTGATATTCAGTGACTCTTCTTGGGATTAAGTCTGAAGATCTCCTACCAGGTTGAACAACATGGTGTACTGTTTTCTTGTGCCTGATTGGCAACATCTTCTACCATTTTTAGACATAATACTGCAGCACAGTTGCAGTTTTCTAACACAGCAGTTCTTAACATATAAACTGTGTGTCAGCTTCTTGGAGAGCAGAGGGGAGCACTCCAGCAGAGAATGAAGGGCGTACGCCGCCGTTGCATCACTTTTCATAATGCTGCGGCAGCGTAATCAATGAGCCATACTGTGTCCTATTTACAAAGTGACGCATCTAGGCAGATGCGTCACTTTGTAAAATACCTGCGCTACACTATACCTGTGTCAGGTATAATATATGCAGGGTGGGCATTCCCACATTAAAAAAACCTGTAGAAGTGGCGCAGTGAAATCTATTAGATTTCACTGCGCCACTTATATGACTTGACTGCGTCAAATCCTTATGCCTGCACAAGCAGGTGGAAGGAGTGATGCAGGGCCTTTGACATGGGACTTGCCCATGTGTAATGACACTATTGCTGGAGTTGCATCAGTTTACCGACACACTCCAGCAATGCGTCATTGCTGTGTCACCAGATGTTTTTTCCCAGCAATGCACCACTTTTAATAAATGAGGCCCTATGATGCGGACCACCTAACTACACATACCAGTTTGGCGCTAATCCCAGGAATCACTAATATATCCCTGATAATCTGTTTCCATGATTTCCTTGGGTACTAGAGGTTTGTGTTCTAGGTTTGCCAAATTCACCTATTACTCTGGAAAGGTTAGGAGTGCAGGTGAGGCATTGTGTGCTAGTCGGATTCTCCCTACAGGTACTGACATGGTAGAGAAACTCAGTCCCTGCATTCTGCAGTCCTGTTCTCCCAAGGCACAGTTCTGTTTCCAAACAGAATCCCTGCAAAACGTTTACCAATCCAAAGCTGTAGTTCTGTGCCTGGAGCGGTAAAAGACTTTTGTCATTTTGCACCTCAGCGTGGATGGCACTGTGCTGATCCTATGCTTAAAGACTTTCCTGTAGGAATGGCAAAAGAGTTTGTTCATTTCTAGCACGGCATGGATGGCTCAGTGATAATGCTATGCTATAAAACTTTGATATATATATATTTACTTACTAACCATCAATAAGTGGCAGCCCACGGAAGGGATCACCGAGGTGCGTCAGGCCGGGTATGAGTGACAGGAGCCAGCATCCATATCAACATCGGGAGAAATTGTAATTGGACACTGAGGTCTTTAATTTGATTCATGACATTGAGGATGCCGATACGTCATACCATGCCTGAAGTGGCTGCTGCCCCCTGTTTGGCCACGGATTAGCCAATTAAAAAGCTGGATAACTTAACTGAACATGGCGTTGTGTGTATCGGACATTGGTTTAAATGCACTGAGGAAGGCATTAAGCTGAAACGCAAACACAAGGAGATGATGGACGGAATGCTGATTCTTTTCAGACACTCACCCCCAGTCACAGATCTGGGTTGAATCCATCATCGTTCTTTAGCTCAATTTGCCACCTCAGTTCAGACCCAGCCATATGTAAATCAGTCTTGGCCCTGTGCCTCATGGGAACAGTCCAGCCCGAACTGCAAAGCCAGGTCTTCCCTGAACCGGAAACAAGCATCCTGGGACCGGTTTCGGGGTAACACCCCTCATCAGCCAGGCTAGCTTGAATCCAGTGGCAAAGTGAGCAAGGAACCGATGTCTGGCCGTACCCTGCCAACTTAGGGCGAACAAAGCAAACACAAGGAGATGATGGACGGAGTGCTGAAACTTTTCAGACACTCACCACCAGTCACGGATCTGGGTTGAATCCATCATCGTTCTTTAGCTCACTTTGCCACCTCAGTTAAGACTGAGCCATATGCAAATCAGTCTTGGCCCTGTGCCTCATGGGAACAGTCCAGCCCGAAATGCCAAGCCAAGTCTTTCCTGAACTGGAAACAAACATCCTGGGACCAATTTCATGGTAACTCCCCTCATCAGCCAGGCTAGCTTGAATCCACTGGCAAAGTGAGCAAGGGACTCACGTCTGGGCATACCCTGCCAACTTAGGGCCAACAAAGCAAACACAAGGAGAACGCCGAAGACATGAGATTTAGTAACACTAGCTAGTAAGTCGGCAAAATTCCTATGTGTTGTTCACACACTAACTTGAGAAGTTAGCGCATATGCATTATGCTGCCAAATTGTTCTCATTCCAGAAAAATGACAGAATTTATCGACAACGGCACGGTATTCAAAAATAAGCCTTTATTCTTCCAATGGAAGCCCCCGTATCTAACAGGGTCCTGAATTATTGTTGAGTAAGTGACAAGGCTTACCGTTACTTTCCTTTCCTTTTAACCCAAACAACTTGCTTATTGCTCAAGCCCTTCAATATATTTTATTTCTCATTACAGAACGGAGGTAATTTCTAGCTGCGAGCATTCAAGACATTAGCACAGGCTTCCATTCTGCAAATCTCAAATAACAGGTATTACTTGAACGACTTTCACAACTAAAATATTGTTTAATAATCACAGGATAGGGTCTATATCAAATTTTTCTAATTTCTTGATCCCCTAGCTGCACCCAGTCATGGCCCTGAAGAGAACCCCAAGAAATGTGTTGAGGTTCGAAACGCGTCGGCACTTTTCAAACAGTGGGATACACTCACCAGATTTGAAACTCCTCTTGGAGAATAGCCGCTAGTTTAAACAAGACTATCCCCAAGAGTCTAAAGAGTGTCCCCTCCAGCAGCAACCTTTCAATCAATGTAAAAGGTGGTTAATGAATTACCATATTTGTTGCTCTTTCTTTGTTGAAATCAAGACTGGCTTTTTCTTGGTATGTGTAACGTGCTTTTTGTAGATTTGTTTTTCACAATATGAATTGATTGTATGTCTGACTGTTGAAATAATTTTGTTTCCCTTGGTTTGAACATTTAAAAAAACAAATGACTTAGTTTTGAAAAAATGAAAAAACAAGTAAATAAATACTCCAGACCAAAGGAACTAGTTCATGGTCGGTTGTTCGAATTACTGTCAGTGATAAATGTGATGACTAGACAATTTGTTGTTCTATAATTTTAATGTAACAGCATTACATCATAAAAAATTAGCAGTAATGTGTATGTTATTATGAAATTATGCATTATTACAATTTTAACTATATTGTGTAATTGTATCAATTGTAGTACTAACTCATGTTTGTGGGTTTTTTCTTTTCATACAGATCTATAGCATCATCTATTGGAGTAATAAATTTTACTAATTACTTCTTTCAGTGCTGTTCCATAAGATTACATTCTCGGGGTACACAGCCAGACAGACACTAATACAGCCACTCACACACCCAGCCAAACACTGATACAGTCAGTAGCACATCCATCTAAACAGCAATACAGCCTCTAAAACACCCATGAACACTCTGATACAGCCACTGACAGAGACCCAGCCACACATTGATACAGCATCTGTCACATCCAGCGACACTCCGAGGCTGACACACCCATGCACATACCAATACGTGCACTAACACACCAATGAACACACTGATAACGCCGCTGACACACCCAGGTACATACCTATACAGTCAATTACTAACTCATCCAAACACCAATACAGTCTTGCAAACAGCCACTCACACCTGAATACAGCCACTGACACACCCAGCCACACACTGATACAACCTTGACACACCCAGGTACACATCCTTGTGGACACTGACACACCCAGGTACACTCAAATACAGAGACTGACACACTTTGGAACACACTCATACACCCATTGACACAGCCACACACATATTGATCAAGCCACGTAGACAGCCAGCCAAACAGTGATTCAGCCTCTCAAACACCCTTACACACACTGATACAGCCACTGAGACACCCATGCAGACACTGACATAGTCACTGAGACACCCATGCACACACCGATGCAGGTATTGATACACCCAGCCAAATACCGATACAGCCACTGACATACCCAGGAAAACACTCACACATCCAATGTACACCCACTCATACATCGCTACAGGCACTTACACACCCAGGCAAACACTGCTACAGGCACGGACACACACTGATACAGCTACTGACACATTAAAGACACAGAGTTAGCTTTTTGTTTAATCAGATGGTGGTTCTAAAAATAACCTTTTTTTGTACAAGGTTTTTGTTACAATTTTATATTTTTTTGTATGTAAATTTTTAAAAAAAATAATAAACAAAGTTTTAGAACAGGAAAGGGAATTGGGAAGAAGCAACCGGTTTCTGTCTCTGAAAACATGAAGGTTGAACTGAGAGCAAAAAAAAAAGAAAATTATGAATGGTAATTCCTCACTGCATGGAGGTATGCAGCCACTGCCATCATCTTCAAACCCATAGGCATGTGGCATTTGTCACAGTGAGTAGTCATGTCACGCAATTTTCGACAGACATCTAAAACGGTGATTACTTCAGCTGCTGATGGTTGTGAGAATGCTCCTGAAGATGTTGAAGGTCCTGCTTCACCTGCATTCTCATGCATCACTCTGTTGTATGTGCATTTGTGGATAGTCTTCAGGTGCTTCCACAAGCAAATCGTCCTGTGGGATTATTTTTTGCAGTGCCTCTGGATAGTTGTTTTCCACAGATGTTGCACTGCACATACTTTGCACTAACCTTCTTCTCCCTAGAAGGCATGCTGAAGCAATGCACTGCGTATGACCTTACATATTACATCACTTAAGACATGTTCAGTGACATCACTGATGACATCGCTGGTGACATCTCAAATTACATCACCGATGACATCATCCAGTGATTGTGAGTGTTTTCAAAATGTTTCTGAGTGTTAAACATATATACTAAGGTACTACAAAAGTTAAATTAGTATTGATTGATTGGAGTACTTATAGAGCGCAACTATCACCCTACGGGCATCTTGGCGCTTGCATTGGGAACCCGTCCTGGTTTTTCCCTGTAAGATAACCCGTACTGGGCATCCCCAAGGTGAAAGCCAGGCATCCCGCCGCGGGGGGCCGTTGTGGAGATTAAGCAGGCTTGTTGCCCAGAGCTGCATAGTGTGAACTCGTGCTTAGAGTGGGCACCGAAACGAGAATTATCGAGTCCGTGGACAATTGGGTTCTGGACCCTGCCGCGTCGGGAATCGAACCCAGGTCCCGGGCCTGATCTCTGCTTCAGGGTATGCCTCCTCTAACCAGTGAGCTACACTTCTCCACTTGTGCACTAGTAATGAGGGATTCCTTTTTTTAACATATATTGTAGTAATTGGCTGTGTGACTGTGTGTATCTGTGTGTGAGTGGGTTTCTGAGTGGGTGTATGAGTGTGTGACTGGGTGTGTGAGTGGCTGTATGGGTGAATAAGTTGGGATGTGAGTAGCTGCATGGGTGAATAAGTAGGCGTGTGAGTAGCTGCATGGGTGAGTGAGTGTCTAATTAACTATATTGGTGAGTGAGTGGTAGTGTGAGTGGCTATATGGGTAAGTGAGTGGCTGTGTGAGTGGCTCTATGGGTGAGTGACTGGGTGTGTGAGTTGATGTATGGGCGAGTGAGTGGCTGCTTGAGTGAGTGGCGGGAGTGCCTGTATTGCAGAGTGACTGTATGAGTGGCTGCATGAGGGAGTCAGTAAACATGTGAGTGTGAGTGATTGTATGGATGTGTGAATGGATAAGTAAGTGGTTGTGTGGGTGTGTGAGTGACTTTGTTGACAGGCTGTATGGTGAGTGAGTGGGTGTGCAAGTGGCTGTATGAAGGGGTGAGTGGCTATGTGAGTGACTGTATGGGTCAGTGGGTGGCTATATGAGTGGGTGCATGGGTAAGTGAGTGGTTGTGTGTGAATGATTGGGAGTGTGAGTGGGTCTGTGGATGAGTAAGTGGGTGTGTGAGTTGTTGTATGGGTTTGTCAGTCAGTGTGTGAGAGGTTATGTGGGTGTGTGCAAGTGCTATTGTGGATGATGTCATCAGTGATGTCATCATTGATGTCTTTTGAGATGTCATCAGTGATGTCACTGACCATATCATGAGTGACATATTGTGTGAGGCCTCATATATATATATATATATATATATATATATATATATATATATATATATATATATATATATATATATATATATATATATATTACCTACTCTCCCTCTATATTATCTACTGGCGGTCGCCAGTAGATAGTTATAGTTACAACCTAGTTTCCATAGGAAATCCGCAACATTCTATTTGGAATAACTTTGGCGCCGGTTGACGAATCCTCGCAAAAGTTTCAAAATAGGTGGGGCGCTCCGCTACGCTCCTACCCTGAAAGTCTCGGGGTGATTCGTCAAGCGGGGGCCGAGAAAAAGGGGGGTCCCAAAACGCGTTTTCCCCATGCATTTTTCCATAGGACCTTTAGTCGAAGGTACAGCCCGAACGGCTGAACAGAATTACGTGAAATTTGGCAGAGAGGTAGCCATAAGGTCAAGGAAGTGCCTTTTGAAGGTCTCGTGTAAATCTGTTCAGTATTTCCTGAGAAAATAGCATTTAAAAGCATATAAATATCTATACGTGCGCACTGTGCGCGCACTCTGCCGTGCACGAGCGCAATTCTGATTGGTTGTTAGATGTCGGTAAACATCCGAATCGGTCGAAACCAGGAAGTGTCGGCCGCCATTTTGTCTCTCGCAGTCTGAGGGGGTGAAAAACAAAGGTGGAGAACGTGAAAAGGGGGCAGGGTGGACAGTTCCTGACCCCCTAGCCTTTGTCAGGGGGTCCCAGAAGGACCCCCAAGGGCAAAAAAAAGATTTTTTTGTTTTTTCGAAAAATCGCGGAGTGTGCGCGTGCGCGCTGAAAAAACACACGTAAAAATATGTTTTTAAAATTTTTAACGGAAAATTAAGCGAGGTTCGTGCACCGTGCGCGCACGCTAAAAATCCCATAAAAAAAATAAAAAATACATACATAAATTAGCATTTAAAAAACCTTTGAAATTCACTGAAAAAACCATAGGTTTCACACACGTTATAGTTACGAATTAGCATTTAAAAAACCTTGCAAATTCACTTAAAAAACCATAGGTTTCACACATGTTATAGTTAGCTGGACATTTCACTCGTAAAAAAACAATGAAATTCCCCCGTTATAGTTAGTGCAGGCAACTATAACTCATGCGACCGCAATCCTCTGCTGATGACGTCAGATATTACATCACTGTATTTAGACACTTATTTACCCATGTCTTCTTCCATTAATCTTTAGCTATACATATATTACAAATATTTATTTTTCAGAAAGACACATATGTCATCAGTGATGTAATATCTGACGTCATCAGCAGAGGATTGCGGTCGCGTGAGTTATAGTTGCCTGCACTAACTATAACGGGGGAATTTCATTGGTTTTTTACGAGTGAAATGTCCAGCTAACTATAACATGTGTGAAACCTATGGTTTTTTAAGTGAATATATATATATATATTAACTGAAAAAAACATAGGTTTCAGGGGCGTTATAGTTAGATGGACTTTTCACTCATACAAACCATTGAAATTCCCCCATTATAGTTAGTTCAGCTAACTATGCCTTGCGCGCCCGCAATGCAGTGCTGATGACGTCACATATTACATCACTCATGACATGGTCAGTGACATCACTCATGACATCACTGATGACATCTCAAATGACATCACTGATGACATCACCGATGACATCATCCAGTGAATGTGTGTTTTCCTGAAAATTACATATGTTTTATATATGTATATCTCAAGGTCGATGGAAGAATAAATGGGTATATAAGTGTCTAAATGGATGATTTGTTTTTGAAAAATTGATTGTATAACTGACTGATTAAGTGTATCTTAGTGAATACATGGCTTAGTGAGTAATATGTAAATATCTGTATCAGGCTCTCACTTTGTGTATAAGTGGCTGCATGGGTTGGTGAGTAGCTACATGAGTGTCTATATAGGTTATTAGTTGGATTTTTGAGTATCAGTATGAGTGTCTGAGTGGTTCGGTGGGGGGTATTATGTAGTGCATAGGTGCATGAATGAGTGACTCACTGTTTGTATGTGTTGAAGACAGCATGTGTGCAGGACTGTATGGGTGGATGAGTGTGTGCATGGGTGCGTTAGTGAGTGAATGACTGTCTCAATAATGTCTTTATGAGTAACTACATATGTTTTAAACTAGTATATGTGGCTATTGGTGTATATAAGTGAGTATATGTGAGAGTGAGAGATTGGAAGAGTTCCTGTATGAATAAGTATGTGTTTCTATAAGTGATTTTTTAAAAGACTAAGTATGTGTAAGTTTCTGTAGAAGTAAGTGTGGTGGTGTGTGTATAACTGTATATGCAAGTAAATGGATGTTTGATTCTTTATTAGCATGAGTGACTATGTGTGTGAGTAACTCTATGGATCAGTGGTGTTGTGTAACAGGATGTATAGGTGTGTGAGTACATATGATGAGTGAGTACATGTATGAGTGACTGTATAGGACTGTTGGTGAATGAGTGGATGTGTATGCGGATCTTAGAATTACTGAATAGGTTGTTGTAACTGGTATTGGTATGTCCATTGTTTTGAAAATTTTATTTTCTATTTTTGAATGTGTGTATCAAAGGTTATATTAGGGGGAGAGGAGGTCTGCCACTCTATCACAAGGATGATGTCATCAGTGATGTCATGAGTGATGTCATTTGAGATGTCATCAGTGATGTCATGAGTGATGTCACTGACCATGTCATGAGTGATGTAATATGTGACATCATCAGCAGTGAATTGCGGGCGCGCGAGTTATAGTTAGCTGAAGTAACTATAACGGGGGAATTTCAATGGTTTTGTACGAGTGAAAAGTCCATCTAACTATAACGCCCCTGAAACCTATGGTTTTTTCAGTGAATTTCTAAGGTTTTTTAAATGCTAATTCCTAACTATAACGTGCCTGAAACCTATGGTTTCTTCAGTGAATTTCAAAGGTTTTTTAAATGCTAATTTCTAACTATGCCTACAGAGATAGGACATGTGAAGAAAGAAGAAAAAACGCACAGAAAGAAAAAAAAAAAATGCAGAAAGAAGCAATAGAAGTCCTCAAAGACGAAGAAAAGTGCAGGAAGAAGGATAACGTGCAGAAAGAACAAACAGAAGAGCAGAAAGAAGCCTTGTTGCAAAATCATCCTGTACCCTCAACGTTTTCAGACAGATACTGGTCTTAACTGAGTCTGATTAACCAGTCCTAGAGCCAGTGCTATGTTAAAAGACACTCAGAATACAGTGAAAACACGTACATTCACTAGGGAACACTATGCGTTGGGGTCCCCCTGTGATTAGCATGACCTCCTCTGTAAGCCCCTAGTATATAATAGGGCAGGGGATTAAAACTACCTCTTAAAACGCGCCACAGGGCGTGTTTGCACACGTCACTTCAGGCCCCGTCCCCTCCCTTCCCCACTGTGTAAACACGCCCTGTGGGCGTTTTAAGTTGGGAGATTAAGTCCCCTTGTATCCTGAGGATCCCTAGGGTCCAACAAAACCACTAGGTACCTCCAGTAAGTGCTACAGAGCTGCGTTGCAGAGAGATGTGAAAAGGGGCACGGCCTAGACCACCTCTCTGCAACGCAGCGCAGTGGTACTTACTGGAAGCACCTGGTGGGCTAGTTGGCCCCCAGGATCCCTCAGGATTGAAGGGGAATTATTTCCCCAACTTAAAATGCGCCACAGGGCGTATTTGCATATGTTAAGTCAGGCCCTGTCCCCTCCCTTCACCACTGTGTAAACACGCCCTGTGGCCGTTTTTAGTTGGGAGATTAAGTTCATTTGAATCCTGAGGGTCCCTAGGGTCCAACTAGCCCACTAGGTACCTCCAGTAAGCACCACAGAGCTGCCTTGCAGAGAGGTGTAAAAAGTGGCACGGCCTGGACCACCTCTCTGCAACGCAGCTCAGTGGCGCTTACTGGAAGCACCTGGTGAGCTAGATAGCCCCCAGGGGCCCTCGAGATTGAAGTGGAATTATTTCCCCAACTTAAAACGCGCCATAGGGCGTGTTTGCACACGTCACCTCAGGCCCCGTCCCCTCCCTTCCCCACTGTGTAAACACGCCCTATGGCCGTTTTAAGTTGGGAGATTAAGTCCCCTTGAATCCTGAGGGTCCCTAGGGGCAAAATAGCCCACTAGGTAGGTCCAGTAAGCGCCATTGCAGAGAGGTGTAAAAAGGGGCACGGCCTGCACCACCTCTCTGCAACGCAGACCAGTGGCGCTTACTGGAAGCACCTGGTGGGCTAGTCACATCTCATCATGAGATCTGATTGGCTGTCAGCACTTCATCCAAGAAGTGTTGGCAGCCATCTTGGGACCAATATACATGATAGCACCTCATTAAAAAGCATTGCAGTTAATAGAAGGTTTTAAGACTTTAGTTACATTATAAATCATTTGTTGATGGTACCATACTCATTTTAGGAATTGTGGTATGTTCTAAGGTGATTTTACCATGTGAAAAAGCCTTCTGCTGGGATATCAGGAATCATGTTTGAGAGAAAACTATTTTCTCATGCTTTTCCCACAGAGGTTTGGAAGGTGATCTATAAGCTAAACTGAGAGCATATTTTCTGTAAATTCACATTATCTTTCTCAGTCATGTGGGAATGAAGTCTGACATTCTCAGTAAAACATGTACATCCAACAAGGGCAGAGACTGTCAGTTGATTCCTTTGTGTTCTACTGCAGCTTCCCAGAGTGTTCCAAAGAACAACTACAGCGCTAACAGTCCTACTTATGACAAACGTATGATACACCTGAAGCCATCTTGATTGGAATAAAGTGGTAACTCTTAAAACATTTAATTTAAAAAGGAACAAAATGAGAGGGTTCATTTTGCCATAGAAAGTATGATTAGTGCTGCAGAAAGAAAAATTAGGGCACATTTTGACTTCTCAAATCCTCTTCTATTTCATTAAAAAATTCTGACATGCAGACTGAAACATGCACTTTGAATACCAGCAGCAGACTTCCCTGGTGAGCAGTAGCTTTACTACAGTGATCTAATGAGCAACTAGTGTGCTAACATTCCGAATTTATGGCAAATGTGTGACACATCTGAATGCCTTCTTGATGGAATCAAAGTAAAAAACATGAAAGTATTTCCTACTGAGGAGACTGTAGTAAATGAGGAAATTAGAAAACTTCATAACAAATAAGTCTGTGAGAGTGAGTAGTAGAGAGTACTAGAGTGAGTAGTAGAGAGTAGTAGAGAGTAGTAGAGAGTGGGTAGTAGAGAGTAGTAGAGAGTGAGTAGTAGAGAGTGAGTAGTAGAGAGTAGCAGAGAGAGTAGTAGAGAGTAAGTAGTAGAGAGTGAATAGTAGAGTGTAGTAGAGTGTAGTAGAGTGTAGTAGAGAGTGAGTAGTACAGAGTAGTCGAGTAGTAGAGAGTGAGTAGTAGAGAGTAGTGGAGAGTGAGTAGTAGAGAGTAGTAGAGAGTGAGTAGTATGGAGTAGTAGAGAGTAGTAGAGTAGTAGAGAGTGAGTAGTGTAGCGAGTAGTAGAGAGCGAGTAGTAGCGAGTAGTAGAGAGCGAGTAGTAGAGAGTGAGTAGTAGAGAGTGAGTAGTATAGAGTAGTAGAGAGTGAGTAGAAGAGAGAGAGTAGTAGAGAGTGAGTAGTAGAGAGTAGTAGAGTGAGTAGTAGAGAGTGAGTAGTAGAGAGAGAGTAGTAGTGAGAGAGTAGTAGAGAGTGAGTAGTAGAGAGAGAGTAGTAGAGCAGTAGAGAGTGAGTAGTAAAGTAGAGAGTGAGTGGTAGAGAGTAGTAGAGAGTAGTATAGTGAGTAGTAGAGAGTGAGTAGTAGAGAGTGAGTAGTAGAGAGTAGTAAAGTAGTAGTAGAGAGTAGTAGAGTAGTATAATGAGTAGTAGAGAGTGAGTAGTAGAGAGTGTAGTAGAGTAGTAGAGAGTGAGTAGTAGAGAGTGAGTAGTAGAGAGTGAGTAGTAGAGAGTAGTAGAAAGTGAGTAGTAGAGAGTGAATAGTAGAGTAGTAGTAGAGAGTAGTAGAGAGTAGTTTTAGGGAGTAGTAGAGAGTGAGTAGTAGAGAGTAGTAGCGAGTGAGTAGTAGAGAGTGAGTAGTTTAATTTAAAAGGAACACAATGAGGGGTTCATTTTGCCATAGAAATTATGATTAGTGCTGAAAAAAGAAAAGTTATAGCACATTTTGAGTGACTTCTCAAATCCTCTTCTATTTCATTAAAAAATTCTGACATGCAGACTGAAACATGCACTTTCAATACCAGCAGCAGACTTCCCTGGTGAGCAGTAGCTTTACTACAGTGATCTAATAAGCAACTAGAGTGCTAACATTCCAAATTTATGGCAAATGTGTGACACGTCTGAATGCCTCCATGATGGAATCAAAGTAAAAAACCTGAAAGTATTTCCTACTGAGGAGACTGTAGTAAATGAGGAAATTAGAAAACTTCATAACAAATAAGTCTCCCAAGATGGCCACCAGAGACAAAAGAGCCCAAATGTAGCACAAATATCACCCAGATGTAGCCCAAGTATAGCCCAATGACAGAATATCCCAGAGTGTTCTAAAGAACAACTAGAGCGCTAACAGTCTAACTTATGACAAAAGTATGGCACACCTGAAGCCATCTTGATTGGAATAAAGTGGTAACACTTAAAACATTTAATTTGCAAAGGAACAAAATGAGGGGGTTCATTTTGCCATAGAAATTATGATTAGTGCTGCAGAAAGAAACATTAGGGCACATTTTGACTTCTCAAATCCTCTTCTATTTCATTAAAATTTTCTGACATGCAGACTGAAACATGCACTTTTGAATACCAGCAGCAGACTTCCCTGGTGAGCAGTAGCTTTACTACAGTGATCTAATGAGCAACTAGAGTGCTACCATTCAGAATTTATGGCAAATATGTGACACATCTGAAGGCCTTCTTGATGGAACCAAAGTAAACAAGCATTGAAAATGCAATAGGTCTCGCCCTTGTTTAAGTTAAAGCAATTCTGTTTGTAATTAGGTGGCTTTTTAGCTTTGCTTGTATTAGCATTTTTCAAACTTTCATGTACATAACATGCATGTGTATGCATATATGTATATGTATGTGTATGCATGCATTTATATTTGTATTTATATAGATATGCAGATTATATATATGTTGATATATGTATGTATATATATATGCACATACATATATATAAATGTATATGCATATATATACATATATATGTGCATATGTGTGCGTGTAGTAGAGGTAGAGAGGTAGAGGTAGAGAGGTAGAGGTAGAGGTAGAGAGGTAGAGGGTAGTAGAGAGAGAGGTAGAGGGGAAGAGAGGTAGAGAGTAGAGAGTGAGCAATAGAGAGTAGAGAGTGAGTAGTAGAGAGTAGTAGAGAGCAGTAGTAGAGAGTGAGTAGTAGAGAGTAGTAGAGAGTGAGTAGTAGGGAGTGAGTAGTAGAGAGTGAGTCGTAGAGAATAGTAGTAGAGTGAGTAGTAGAGTGAGTAGTAGAGAGAGAGTAGTAGAGAGAGAGTAGTAGAGAGAGAGTAGTAGAGGGTAGTAGACATAGAGTAGTAAAGGGTAGTAGAGAGTGAGTCTTAGAGAGTGAGTAGTAGAGAGTGATTAGTAGAGAGTGAGTAGTAGAGAGTAAGTATTAGAGAGTGAGTAGTAGAGTGAGTAGTAGAGAGTGAGTAGTAGAGAGTGAGTAGTAGAGAGTAGTGGAGTAGTAGAGAGTGGGTAGTAGAGAGTAGTAGCGAGTGATTAGTAGAGAGTGAGTAGTAGAGAGTAGTAGAGTAGTAGAGAGTGAGTAGTAGAGAGTAGTAGCGAGTGATTAGTAGATAGTGAGTAGTAGAGAGTAGTAGAGTAGTAGAGAGTGAGTAGTAGAGAGTGAGTAGAAGAGTAGTAGAGAGTGAGTGGTAGAGTAGTAGAGTGAGTAGTAGAGAGTGAGTAGTAGAGAGTGAGTAGTAGAGAGTGAGTAGTAGAGAGTAGTAGAGAGTGAGTAGTAGAGAGTAGTAGAGAGTGAGTAGTAGAGACTGAGTAGTAGAGAGAGAGTAG
The DNA here is from genome assembly GCF_964204655.1 of Triturus cristatus. Classification (NCBI taxonomy): domain Eukaryota; kingdom Metazoa; phylum Chordata; class Amphibia; order Caudata; family Salamandridae; genus Triturus; species Triturus cristatus. Next base: position 683,504,992 of record NC_140587.1, read on the forward strand.
TAGAGAGTAGTAGAGAGTGAGTAGTAGAGTAGTAGAGAGTAGTCAGTCAGTGTCTGTCAGTGTCAGTCAGTAAGTGTCAGTCAATCAGTGTCAGTCAATCATTGTCAGTCAATCAGTGTCAGTCAATCAGTGTCAGTCAGTCAGTATCAGTCAGTGTCAGTCAATCAGTGTCAGTCAGTGTCAGTGTCAGTCAGTGTCAATGTCAGTCAATCAGTGTCAATCAGTCAGTGTCAGTCAGTAAGTGTCAGTCAATCAGTGTCAGTCAGTGTCAATCAGTGTCAGTCAGTGTCAGTCAGTCAGTGTCAGCTAGAGCAGCTCTGCTGACCTGGTTCTCTGGCTCTAAAGCAACTCTGCTGACCTGGTTCTCTCCCTTTAAAGCAGCTCTGCTGACCTGGTTTCTCTGGCTCTACAGCAGGTCTGCTGACCTGGTTCTCTGCCTCTAGAGAAGCATTGCAGACCTAGTTCTTAGGCTACAGAGCATCTCTGCTGATCTGGTTCTCTGGCTCTACAACAGCTCTGCTGACCTGGTTCTCTGGCTCTAAAGCAGTTCTGCTGACATGGTTCTCTGGCTCTAGAGCAGCTCTGCTGACCTGGTTCTTAGGCTCTAGAGCAGCTCTGCTGACCTGGTTCTCTGGCTCTAAAGCAGCTCTGCTGACCTGGTTCTATGGCTCTAAAGCAGCTCTGCTGGCCTGGTTCTCTGGCTCTAAAGCAGCTCTGCTGGCCTGGTTCTCTCCCTCTAAAGCAGCTCTGCTGACCTGGTTCTCTCCCTCTAAAGCAGTTCTGCTGACGTGGTTCCTCTGGCTCTACAGCAGCTCTGCTGACCTGGTTTCTCTGGCTCCAGAGCAGCTCTGCTGACCTAGTTCTTAGGCTCTAGAGCAGCTCTGCTTACCTGATTCTCTTGCTCTACAACAGCTCTGCTGACCTGGTTCTCTGGCTCTAAAGCAGCTCTGCTGACCCAGTTCTATGGCTCTAACGCAGCTCTGCTGACCCGGTTCTATGGCTGTAGAGCAGCTCTGCTGACCTGGTCCCTTGGCTCTAAAGTAGTTCTGCTAACCTGGTTCTCTTCCTCTAAAGCAGCTCTGCTGACCTGGTTCTCTCGCTTTAAAGCAGCTCTACTGACCTGGTTTCTCTGGCTCTACAGCAGCTCTGCTAACCTGGTTTCTCTGGCTCTACAGCAGCTCTGCGGACCCGGTTCTTAGGCTCTAGAGCAGCTCTGCTGACCTGGTTCTCTGGCTCTAAAGCAGCTCTGTTGACCTGGTTCTATGGCTCTAAAGCAACTCTGCTGACCTGGTTCTCTGGCACTAGAGCAGCTCGGCTGACCTGGTTCTCTGGCTCTAAAGCAGCTCTGCTGACCTGGTTCTCTCCTTCTAAATCAGCTCTACTGACCTGGTTCTCTGCCTCTAGAGCGGCTCTGCTGACCTGGTTTTATGGCTCTAAAACAGCTCTGCTGACCTGGTTCTATGGCTCTAAAGAACAAGTTACTTACCTTCGGTAACGATGTATCTGTAAGAAACATTAGTTAGTTAGATTCCTCACCTTAGAATATCCCCAGGCGTCAGACTGGATCCGGAAGATTTTTCGTCAGCAATACCCCTTGCGCGTCGCTAGGCGTCGTCTGCGGCTCCGCGTCCGTCGTCGGCGTCGTGCGCCGGGATGACGTCGTCGGAGTACTTAGACGCCGCCCTCGCGCGCTGACGTCAGTTCTTGTACATAGCTTTCCGCGCCAGGAACGCAGAGCCATGCAAAGACCGACACTGGTGCCAAAAATGAAATCTAGGGGCCTGAAAAGGACAACCGTAACCCTAGATGTCAGTTCGCAGAACGGGGAGGATGGGTGGGTCGGTGAGGAATCTAACTAACTAATGTTTCTTACAGATACATCGTTACCGAAGGTAAGTAACTTGTTCATCTGAAAGAAACACGTTAGTTAGATTCCTCACCTTAGAATAGATACCCAAGCAATACCGTCCCCGGTGGTGGGTCTGCGAACCAAGATCACACCAGAAAGTCCTGGAGGACAGAACGGCCAAAGAAGCCATCCCTCCGGACTTGGCTGTCAAGGCAATAATGCCTGGCAAACGTGTGTAACGAAGCCCACGTCGCCGCCTGACAGATGTCCTGCAAACGGACTCCCCGTCCCAAAGCAGTAGTAGCCGCTGTGGCCCGAGTAGAATGGGCGCGCAGCCCAACAGGAGGGTCCTTTTTTGCTAAAGAATAGCAAATTTTGATACACAAGACGACCCACCGAGAGATGGTCCGTTTGTGCACAGCTTTCCCCTTCTTAGCGCCCACGTACCCAACAAAAAGCTGGTCGTCCACCCGGAACTGTTTAGTGCGGTCCAGATAAAAGGAGAGCGCACGTTTTGGGTCCAGACGGTGGAGCCTCTCTTCCTCTTTGGAAGGATGCGGAGGCGGAAAGAAGGTGGGCAAGGTGACAGACTGCCCAAGATGAAATGGAGTCACCACTTTCGGAAGAAAGGAGGGACGAGGCCGAAGGACAACCTTGTCCGGATGAACAGACAGAAAAGGAGGCTTTGAAGATAAAGCCTGGAGCTCACTCACCCGTCTAGCCGAGGTGATGGCTACCAGAAAAGCAGTCTTAAGAGTCAGAAGACGAAGAGGACAATTGTGAAGAGGCTCGAAGGGAGCGCACATCAGGAATGTCAAGACCAGATTCAAGTCCCGGGCCAGAGAAAGAAGAAAGAGAAGAACCTCAGAAAGAGGGGCGGAAAGGGGATCCACAGCCTTTGCTGTGCACCATGCCACAAATTTGTTCCACCGGCAGGCGTATACCGTCTTTGTGGAGGGACGCCTGGCTGCCAGAATGATATCACAGACTTCAGGAGGCAAGTCAAATGGCATCAACTGCCGCCGCTCAATCTCCACGCATGGAGGTGGAGGCTGGACAGGTTCGGGTGGAGGACCGATCCCCTGCTGCTGCGACAGAAGATCCTCCCGAAGGGGCAGACGTATCGGGGGATCGGTCAACATACTGAGTAGCTCGGGATACCAGTATCTTCGTGCCCAATCCGGAGCCACCAAGATGACTTGGGCCCGGTCGTGCCTGATCTTCTTCAGCACTCTGGGCAGAAGTGATATAGGCGGAAAGGCGTACAACAGACCGCAACTCCACTCGTGACGAAAAGCGTCGCCGAGCGAGTGCCGTCTTGGAAATTCCAACGCGCAGAACTGCTGACATTGCGCGTTCTCTTCGGTGGCGAATAGATCTAACCAAGGCTCTCCCCACTGCAGAAAGAGACCTTGCGCCACTTCGGAGTTCAGACGCCATTCGTGATCCATCATGCACCGGCGGCTGAGTTCGTCCGCTCTGGCGTTCAGAGAGCCCGCCAGATGTTGAACCACTAGGGTGACGCCCTGGTGTTCCAGCCACGTCCAGAGGCGCAGAGCCTCCTGACAAAGGGTCCACGACCCCACCCCGCCCTGTTTGTTGCAATACCACATGGCGGTGGTGTTGTCCGTGAACACCTGCACGACACTGCCCCTGACAGAGGGAAGGAAGGCTTTCAGTGCAAGTCGGATCGCTCTCAACTCCAACAGGTTGATGTGGAGACGAGACTCTGCCGGAGACCAGAGGCCTCTGATCTCCGCCTCTCCCATATGGCCACCCCAGCCCAGGAGGGACGCATCCGTCACTACGACATGCTCCGGTTGGGGAAGGGAGAGGCTCCTGCCCATGACCCAATCGCGGTCCGTGAGCCACCACTGCAACTGTTGTGCAGTGCCCTCCGAGATCAAGACATGGTCGGACAGGTTGCCGTGATGCTGGGCCCACTGAAACTTCAGGTCCCACTGCAGAGCCCGCATGCGCCGCCTGGCGTGATGCACTAGTAGGATGCAGGAGGCCATCAGCCCCAGAAGCCGCAACACTAGCCTGACCGAAACCCAGGATAGAGGCCGAAAGATGGGAATCAGGGCCTGTATATCCCGGACCAGCTGTTCCGGTGGATAGACCCGGAACTGCGCCGAATCGAGAACTGCTCCAATGAAGAGGAGCTGTTGAGAGGGACTCAGGTGTGACTTCGGCACGTTGATGGAAAATCCCAGCAAATGCAGGAGATCCGCCGTAGTCTGGAGGTGGGAGACGACTGCCTGGGGCGAGCCCGCCTTCAACAACCAGTCGTCGAGATAGGGGAAGACTGGAACCCCTGATCTGCGCAGATGAGCTGCGACCACCGCCATCACTTTCGTGAACACCCGAGGGGCACTGGTGAGGCCGAAGGGGAGCACGGTAAACTGAAAATGCTCGTGGCCCACCGTGAACCGCAGGTAACGCCGGTGGGCCGGCAGGACGGGGATATGGAAATATGCGTCCTGCAAGTCCAACGCTACCATCCAGTCTCCGGGGTCTAGGGCAGCTAGAACCTGAGCCAAGGTTAACATCTTGAACCTTTCCTTTCGGAGGAAGGCATTGACGTTCCGGAGGTCCAAGATGGGGCGTAGGCCCCCTTTGCCCTTCTTGGGAACCAGAAAGTAGTGGGAATAGCAACCACGACCTACTTCTGGACTCGGAACGCGCTCGACGGCCCCCTTGGCCAAGAGGGCCGAAACTTCCTCGCGGAGAAGATTCAAATGATCCCCCGAGATACGGTGGAGCTGCGGTGGCATGGCTGGAGGGGTCGTCTCGAAGGGGAGGGAGTAGCCCCTTCGGACGATTTGCAGCACCCACCTGTCCGATGTAATGGACCGCCAGTGGAGCAGGTGATGGCGAACTCTGCCGCCCACTGGCGTGGAATGGGCCTGAAAGCTCGGACTAGGAAGGCTTTTAGGCGGATGCTGCCGGGGTGGATGTGGGCTGACCACGTCGTCCTCCAGATCCGCCACGGCGGAAACCACGTCCGCGACCGCGTGTAGGTTGGTTCTGCGGCTGGTGGCTGGGCGGACGTGAGGAGGCGCCCCTTCCTTGGCCACGAAAGGGGCGAAAAGCGGAGGTGTGCGCCCGCGGAGCCGAGAGGCCCAAGGACTTGGCCGTAGCCCGGGAGTCCTTAAAGCGGTTCAGCGCACTGTCCGCCTTCTCACCAAACAGGCGAGTGCCATCAAAGGGCATGTCCATGAGGGTGTTCTGGACATCCCCGGAAAATGACGTGGACCGCATCCAGGCGTGGCGACGGAGTGCCACCGTGGTGGAAATCGCCCGGCCCAGCGAATCCGTGGTGTCAAGCCCACATCGTATGGCGTGCCGTGCTGCATCCCTCCCATCGGCCAAAGCCTGGTTAAGACGTGTCCGGACCTCCTCCGGACACAGGGGCAGCACGTCCTCCACCGTATCCCACAGAGAATGGGAATAACGGTCCAAGAGACAAGCAGTGTTTAAAGACCGCAGGCCCAAACTAAGGGACGAGAACAGTTTCTTGCCAAACTGCTCGAGTCTCTTGGAATCCCGGTCCGGCGGAGCGGTCGGGAAGGAGGATTGGGAGGTAGAGGCCTGGATAACCAGACTCTCGGGGGTGGGGTGTTGGGACAGGAAACTGGGGTCGCCCGGAGCAGGGCGGTGGCACCTGGCGACGTTCCTATCCACAGGAGGAACTGTGGAGGGCTTGGACCAGGTGCCCTGCAGAACGTCAGTGAGGGCCTCATTGAACGGCAGCAGAGGCTCAGTGGAGCTTGCTGCGGTTTGAAGCACCTCAGTGAGGATGTTAGTCCTCACAGCCACGGCAGGCAGCTCGAGCCCAAGGGCTGCGGCCGCCTTGCGCAGCACCACAGAAAATGCTGCACCCTCCTCCGAAGCCACAGTCGGAGGAGAAGTGAATCCAGTGTCTGGTGATGTATCAAGACCACTGGCCTCCCCCAGTTCATCTGCCCAGTCCTGTGAAAGCTGCGACTGAACAGCCAGAGGGTCCTCAAACCCCTCCCAGTCGCCCCCGTCGTCCGATTCCTGATAAACAGGAGGAATGATCGGAGCCGGACTGTAGAGATGAAGGGTCTCAAGCGGCGCCGGACGCGGCGTCGGTCGACGCCGTTGCGGCGTCGGGTCCGGAATAGGGCTAAACTGGGGCTGGACGCCGTCCGGCGTCGGCAGCAACGGCGGCGGCGGCGGCGGCACCGGAGGTGTAGGCGTCTGCGCCGGCGGCGCCGGTGACGGCGTCGGTGGTTCAGGCGCCGGCGCCGGTGGAGGAGTGGTTAGGTCAACCGGCGTCGACGGGGGCCCAGGCATGGGCCCCGCGGGGACCTGCGGCGTCGAGACCGGAGTCGTCGACGGCGCCGGGGCCGAAGCCGCCGGCAGGCAGGGTCGCCCAGTCGAGCCCGCGGGGCCCGAAGGCGCACCAGCGGGCGTCGACGGCGGGGCCAGGCTCCTCATGGCCGAGAGGAAGGCACTGACCTCCGCCGGCGTCGCGTTAGTCCCAGGGACCGGAGGGTATGGGGACGGGCGCGGCGCCTGCGGCTCCGCCGGAGCCGCGGGGGTGGAACCACTGGGACCCTCGGCCGAGTCGCGCGACCGGCGAGGGGAGTCCGAAGAGCGATGTCACCGCTTGGACTTCTTAGAGCGTTTGGACTTACCCGACGACTTGGAGCCCGACGATCGATGGTGGCGTCGACTAGGGCTCCGCGAGCGATCCTTGGACCTCCTCCTGGACCGGGATCGCGCACGACGCGGAGCCGAGTGGCGAAGCTCGAGAAGCTTGCGGGACCGCTCCCGCCGAGCCTTCGAAGTCAGGGCCTGGCAATCGGAACACGACTCCGCGTCGTGGTCGGGGCCTAAACAGTAGAGGCACCGGCGGTGGTGGTCGGTCACCGACATCAGTCGATGGCAATCCTCGCAAGCCTTGAACCCAGGCATCCTACCGGCACCAGATGTCGACAGACAAGGATCAAAAGTGATCAAAAAAGATTTAGTCAAAAAAGACTAAAAGGGGTAGCTCTCCCGGATCTGCGCTTACTGGCGCGGAAAAAAGAAGAACTGACGTCAGCGCGCGAGGGCGGCGTCTAAGTACTCCGACGACGTCATCCCGGCGCACGACGCCGACGACGGACGCGGAGCCGCAGACGACGCCTAGCGACGCGCAAGGGGTATTGCTGACGAAAAATCTTCCGGATCCAGTCTGACGCCTGGGGATATTCTAAGGTGAGGAATCTAACTAACGTGTTTCTTTCAGATGCAGCTCTGCTGACCTAGTTCTCTCCCTCTAAAGCAGCTCTGCTGTCCTGGTTTCTCTGGCCCTAGAGCAGCTCTGCTGACCTGGTTCTCTCCCTCTAAAGCAGCTCTGCTGACCTGGTTCTCTGGCTCTAAAGCAGCTCTGCTAACCCGGTTCTCTGCCTCTAGAGCAGCTCTGCTGACCTGGTTCTCTGCCTCTAGAGCAGCTCTGCTGACCTGGTTCTCTGCCTCTAGAGCAGCTCTGCTGACCTGGTTCTATGGTTCTAAAGCAGCTCTGATTACCTGGTTCTCTCCCTCTAAAGCAGCTCTGCTGACCTGGTTTCTCTGGCTCTACAGCAGCTTTGATGACCTGGTTCTCGGCCTCTAGAGCAGCTCTGCTGACCTGGGTCTCTGGCTCTAGAGCAGCTCTGCTGACCTGGGTCTCTGGCTCTAGAGCAGCTCTGCTGACCTAGGTCTCTGGATCTAGAGCAGCTCTGCTGACCTGCCTCTTAGGCTCGAGAGCAGCTCTGCTGACCTGGTTCTCTGCTCTGGCTCTACAACGGCTCTGCTGACCTGGTTTCTCTGTCTCTACAGCAGCTCTGCTGAGCTGGTTCTCCGCACTCACGATGCACGCACCCGACTTCGTGAAAATACATTAAAAATAATATACGTTTATTATAAGTACAAATATATTATTTTTATCAATATCTTAGATAATCTCTTCCCCTAATATGTATAGACACATACATATCCTTTTGGAAAATAATTTTTTTTTGCACGAGTCGCGCACCCAGCGTGCCCCAGCACGTATATGACATCACGCGGGACCCGCAACCGCGCAAGCATCTCGTACCATAATGCGCATGTGTCGCGAATGCACGGGAGCAGGAGTCACGGACTGGTTGCATACCAATTGCGCACATCACGTAATATTAAATGTATATGATGTAACTGAAAAACACGCAGCCGTCACACACCGTACGCGGATCCTTCACGACTTTTCGAAAATGGCGGCTAGAATGCGCGCACCCACCGTGATGTGTATGCTTTGAGTGCGCGACTCCGAAAAAATAAAATCTGATTTTTTTTCAAGAAAATAATACAGATATATTAAATAAAAAATTGAAAACAAGAAAAGTAATCAATATTTCAGTTTGAATTTTTATTTTATTTATTTTTTTGCAATTTTCAGAAAAATATATAATGTTATTTAATAAATTAAATATTTATAAATAAACAGTTAAAAAAAACTATAGAAAATCAGTACAATAAAATAGGTATAACTCCTATCACACTTAAAAATTAGCATTTAAAAAACCTTTGAAATTCACTGAAAAAAAAATAGGTTTCAGAGATGTTAAAGTTAGAAATTAGCATTTAAAAAAGCTTTGAAATTCACTGAAAAAACCATAGGTTTCAGAGACGTTATAGTTAGAAATTAGCATTTAAAAAACCTTAGAAATTCACAGAAAAAACATAGGTTTCAGGGGTGTTATAGTTAGCTGGCAAATTCACTCATACAACACCATAGAAATTCCTCCCTTTATAGTTAGTTCTGCTAATTATAACTCGCACGCCCGCAATGCACTGCTGATGACACATATTGCATCTTTCATGACATGGTCAGTGACATCACTGATGACATCACTGATGACATCTCAAATGACATCACTGATGTCATCATCCAGTGAATGTGTGTTTTTCTGAAAATTAAATATGTTTTATATATGTATATCTCAAGGTCGATGGAAAAATAAATGGGTATATAAGTGTCTAAATGGATGATTGTTTTTGTAAAATTGATTGTATAACTGACTGATTAAGTGTATCTTAGTGAATACATGGATTAGCAAGTAATGTTTAAATACGTACATATCTGTATCAGTCTCTCACTTTGTGTATAAGTGGCTGCATGCGTTGGTGAGTAGCTACATGAGTGTCTATATAGGTTATTAGTTGTTTTTTTGAGTATCAGTATGAGTTTTAGTTTTGTACGATTGAAATGTCCAACTAACTATAACGCCCCTGAAACCTATGTTTTTTTCAGTAAATTTATAAGGTTTTTAAATGCTAATTTCTAACTATAACGTGCCTGAAACCTATGGTATTTTGAGTTAATTTCAAAGGTTTTTTAAATGCTAGTTTCTAACTATGCCTACAACGGTAGAACACGTGAAGAAAGAAGAAAAAACGCACAGAAAGAAGCAAAAGAAATGCAGAAAGAAGCAACAGAAGTCCTCAAAGACGAAGAAAAGTGCAGGAAGGAGCAAGACATGTGCAGAAAGAACCAACAGAGGAGCAGAAAGAGGCCTTCTTACAAAATCATCCTGTGCCCACAACTTTTTCAGACGGGAACTGGTGTTAACTGGTTCTGACTAACCAGACCTAGAGCCAGTGGTATGCTAAAAGACACTTAGAATACAGTGAAACACCTACATACACTAGGGAACACTCTGCGTTGGGGTACTCCTGTGATTTGCATGACCCCCTCTTAAAATTTCCCTAGTGGGCTAGTTGGACCCTAGGGACACTCAGGATTCAAGGGGACTTAATCTCCCAACTTACAATGGCCACAGAGCTGCATTGCAGAGAGGTGTAAAAAGGGGCACGGCCTAGACCACCTCTCTGCAACGCAGAGCAGTGGCGCTTACTGGAAGCACCTGGTGGGCTAGTTGGCCCCCAGGGGCCCTCAGGATTGAAGGGGAATTATTTCCCCAACTTAAAACGCACCACAGGGCGTGTTTGCACACGTCACCTCATGCCCGGTCCCCTCCCTTCACCAGTACGTAAACACGCCCTGTGGCCGTTTTAAGTTGGGAGATTAAGTCCCCTTGAATTCTGAGTGTGCCTAGGGTCCAACTAGCCCACTAGGTACCTCCAGTAAGCGCCACAGTAGTGAGTATTTTGAAGACATTAAAGTATGGTTTGCTATCATTAAATTTACAAGCATCACAAGTGAGGAGGACTCAATCTGGGCAATCCCAGAGCCCAATATTGCACCGATACGGGCATGGACTCCTCTGGTCCTACAAATGAATGCACTCACATTAAGCAATTCATTGAGGGCCTGTAATCGTCGATTGCCATCCGATAGTCCCGGGAACTGTACCTTCAACAGACTTGAGCAGGCATCAATTTTAGACTACATTTTGGTGGATGTCAGACTTTGGCATAGGGCCCTCGACTTTAAGGTCACCCATCGTCATAAAAGTGACCACAATCCCTTGGTTTTAGAATTATCACCTCCGCTTGCTGAAAGTCATCATAGTGCATCCTCAAAACCTGACTCCAGTTTAGTATTGCCTGAAGGAGGGAGAAGAGTACGTTGGGGGGAACTAGTACAATCACAAGACAAAGTGGCTGCCCTATATCAACAAATTCTCCCCTTTCTTGAAGTGCCGTTCCAACTTTCTGTGACCAGTGGCACTTCGCCCTCCCAAATGAGAATTACAAAAAATCACCAGGATATGCTCTTTGTCCTAGGACCTTTTTTCCATAACAGCAAAAGGCCCAGGCCGAACTCCAAACTAAGGCACCCATGGTACAACAAACACTGTAAGGTAGCAAAGCAAGCCCTTTTAACTTCCATTAGAACAAACGATAGGGCATGTATTAAAGAATATAGAGTGCATTATAAAAATACTATAGACAAAGCCAAAAAGATCTGGGAAAGTGAAAAATGTGAAGAAATAAAAATAATGCTGGATAATCACGACATGAGAGCCTTTTGGAATCTAGTTAAGACAGGGAAATCCGAAGGCAAATTGGCCATAGCACCAAACCTAGGGGAAGAAGTCTGGAGAGCCCATTTCAAATCTTTATATACAAGGTCAACAGAGGAAGAGGGAAGGGTGGAAACTAACATTATAGATTGGGAGTTGCTAAATCTAGACACACCACCCTGCACAATGAAGAGATTACAGAGGCACTGGGAAAATTGTTACCAGCAAAAGCGCTGGGGCTGGATAAGATCCCTGGCAATCTATTTCGTTCTGAGCCCTCGATATGGGCACCATACCTGTGGTCACTATTTAATGCCGTTTTGCAAGGTATGGCGCTGCCCTCCACATGGGCAGGGGCAGAAATTATCCCCATCTATAAAAAGGGTTCACCACTTAACCCAGCGAACTATCGCCCAATAAGCCTCTTAGATGTCTGTCAAAAAATCTTCGCACGTGTACTCCTGGGGCGCCTGCAATCTTGGATTGAGGAGAATAATGTACTAACACCCCTACAAGCAGGATTCAGGGTTAAGACTTCCACTATTGATCAGATTTTTAGATTGCAACTCATCCACTGGAAAACTGTGGTTTTTGAGGGTGCCAGCCTCTATCTCACATTCGTAGATCTTAAATCTGCTTTTGACTTAGTTCAGCGGGATCAACTGTGGAGTATACTTCTTGACCTGGGAGCTCCAGAGTATCTCTGCTACCAGCTGAAACGCCTTCACCAAGACAACTATGCACAAATACTTTGAACTTTCTGCCCCCTTCCCTGTGGAGAAAGGGGTCCGACAGGGATGTGTTCTTGCACCGACACTCTTCTCCCTTTTTTAAAATGGCCTTATTGAATCTCTGTTGGAGGGGAAAGATATTGACGCACCTAGGCTAGCAAATCGCAAAATTCCAGCTCTTAAGTTTGCGGATGATACGCTTTTACTTTCCAAATCTCCCATGGGCATGCAGAGGGTCCTTGATGTATTCAGCACTTTCTGCAAAAACCGGACATTGGAGATTAATCTTCAAAAAACTAAATATATGGATTTTAACGCTAACACTACGAACTGTCCAAATCCCCGATTAGATGGAAGAGCCCTAGAGAGGGTGTCCATTTTTGACTATTTAGGAATCACTCTCACTGAAAAAATAGAATGGGGGACACAAATAAAGAAAGCTAGCCTAAAACTAACCCAATCCACGGGAGGCATTATAAAAGTCTACAAGATCTGCTCACACAAAGTAATAGGACCTGTTGCAGAAATTTACAAGACCCAGACTAGGGATTCGGCACTGTATGGGGCAGAATTATGGGGCCACTATCTAGCTGCCTCCCTCTCAATGGCAAAGAACCTATTTCTTAGGCAATCGCTGGGTCTTCCTACTAGCTCTCCACTAACACCAGTTAGGATGGACCTAGGGATTAGCCCCATAGCACATGTAGTTCTCTCTAGACCCCTGCTTTATTGGCGACGCCTTTGGAGTACTCCAGAATTAGCTGAATATAAAGAGGAATGGAAAGATGTTATGAGGCTCCAAGGTGCAGGAAAACTCCCCTGGCTAGCTTACATTAGAAACACCTGTCAGGCCCTAGGGAGGGTGAAAATGTGGACATCCCCAGAAGAGATCTGCTCTATGACATCTAGGAAGGCACTGCTTGAGTCCTACAGAGAATTTAAACTGGTTCAACTATGGCGGGAGACCAAGCAGGGCTGCCTAACCTTCAAGTTTTTGGAATTAAAGCAGCAATATAGGCTTGAAACGGCCCTAGATTACATCCAACCGCTCTTAGCAAAGAAACTCTTTCTTCAATTCAGAAACGGGGGGCTCCCGCTTCGATCATTTACTAACAAATGGCAGGGCCCCCACACATCAGAGTGTCCAGGGTGTGACCGAGCTGAGAAAACTGAAATGCACGCTCCTTTTTTCTGTCCCGCCTATGGAAATATAAGGTCACGATGGTTACTACAATTGTGCAGGAACATGGGGTGTAGACACTGTACAGCAGTGTTTAGGTTTCTTAAGTATGAAACCGTCACACCTATTGTGTTTTCCATCTTGAGGTTTTTATACTCAATGTGGTGCATTCGTAGAGCTATCATTAAGAAAACTCTAAAAGGAAATTCTTAGTTTAGTAATGATCAGAAAATACGCTACATTAGGCACCGACCATAGCAAAGTGGTATGTACATATTGCACTGTATGTTTACCCCACTGTAATTATCTCTCCACCGAGGTGTTTTTAATTCAACAACTCCAGCTGTGTTCACCTAGATCCTTTTAACAATACTTTTTATATCTATAAAGTTTTTTTTAGTAACAAATATGTGTTTTAATATCTAATTGTGATAATTAATTGCTATAACATCTGCCACTGTTCGCCCTTAGTAGTTATATATATATTCATACCTTATTGCACATTGCACTTTATCCTACGATAATATTGTATTATGCTTAATGTGGAATTAATTATATTTATTTAGCATTGCATCATATCTTGCTAAAGGACCTAGAGTAGGCACGGGGGAACTTACTTGAGATAGAAGTCAAAGCTTGCTTACCTGAAACGTTGCAATTTTAAATTACAGAAACAATGTATATAGTTTTTATGATGAAATGAAATATTATACTGTACTGTATTTTGCTAAAATGCTTTGCACTGTTTTCTATGCTTTTATGGCCTACAGCCGAAATAAAGCTATCTTTGACTGACTGACTGACTGATCATTAAATGAGGGTAAAATAAAATTCCCTTCTTGGCCGCTGAAGGTATTTGGGGCTCGAAGAGTAAAGTCAAATATTTCTCACTTACACCATAAAAATACATTGTGCGTTGGACAATACATGCTAACTGCAGGCAACCAAGTCTGGAATTTGATTGACGACTTGGATACCCACTAAATAAAGAGATATCTAGGGTATTTCCAGGGTCATGTTTAGCTGGAACCCTGCAGTTGTCAAGAAAGACTATTTATCTCGAGCTCCCAAGCTTTTCTTGGTTGAACCATCTGGATTAGGCCTGGGCAAAAATTTCGTTCCGTTCGCGGAAATTGCGATAATTTGACATTTTTGCGTTCCGCGGAGAGCGCGAAAATGTCAAAAATTCCGGTTTCCGCAGCTTGGCGATAATTTGTTTCTTGCTCGCGCTGTAAAATGATACATTCTCGCGCGCGCGCGATCGCCTTACCTGAATCCCTGCGTTCGCCGACAAGTTTTCTTGATCTGGTCGCGTTCTCCATGAGATGTTGTATTGTTTTTAGCCATTTGCGCTGTCTCGCGACAGTTCGCGCCCGCAGTGACGTCATGCGTCGCGCGATCACGTCTTTCTTCTCGCGATCATGCACCGCGAGAACAACTGAAAACAAGATGGCCGCGCCCGCAAGCAACCCCTTGGGTAAGTTGGCGACCCGCAACCATGCAGAAAATCTCGCGAACATGCCGGAAAAAAACTTCCGCATCTTCGCGATATTTCTGCTTGTTTGCGATAATTTTAAACATTCTCGCGATAATTTGCGAAGGTTAATTCCGCAAATTCCGCCCACCCCTAATCTGGATGGTACTCCCCTTCCGGGATTAGAGGAGGCACCCATGGTAAACCATACCATCAAATGACGGGTGGGGCGACTTCTCTATTCTTCTAATGAAAACCCTGTAGGAAATCCTGGTTGGTCTAAGTAAAGGCCTCCACATACCTTTGACGTTAAACCAGGAGGGAAGCATGCAATAGCTGAAAGTATGTTCGGCGGCCAAGGTAAACTACTGTTAATGTTATCTTGCTGTGTAAGGCATTATGTCTACCGTTGCTAAGAAAGCTAGGTCTGCAATGTGAACACTACATAAACACACTGGATATAAGGAGAACTAGGAAATAAAAATATGCCTAGACATTATGGAATGATAAGACGTTGTACCTTTCCAGAATGCACTACAGCAGTGACTCTTAAAAACAAGGATGGGTTCGGCATTGTCTCCTTTCTGTAGAAGTGAACACTTTTTATAAAAATGTTAGCCATTTCATCCCTATTGGGGTCCTTACCGTAGGATATTCTGTGATTATTTACTGTTTAACGTACAATAGAGGTTAGCATAGAAGCACATGTTAAAAGTAAAAAGCCTAACGTTATCTGTTAAGGAACCACCGCTTTTAACTCAGATGTTAGGACAAAGAAGCAAACAGCATGACAAGACTGTGTTCCATTTCCCAACCAGGGGACTACCTTATGATATTTGTAATATGCATGTATTATTTGGCAAAGGTCAGAAGTTTGCATAACTTGATTTGTCGCCATTACATAATTAATAATTGCAGAGATAATTGTCCATATTAACACATGAATTAAAAGTAAAGACTTTTCAGTCTTACTTGGCTTGGAAGGAAGATAACCAGCTTCTAAATGCACTGCAAAGCTTCTCTCTCTTTTGAAAGATTTAAAGAGCTTCTCTGCCTATTTTCTTCTTTTATGAAGCAAAACTTGAAAGATTAAACATCCCTGCTGCCTCTTTGTGATTTCTATAACATTACTGCTGCGGGGATGGCAGTGTTGTTGCTCAAAAGAACACTGTCCCCTATCATCAGAGACTTCAGCCGGCAATGTGAGAGGCTGCAGATTTTTCAATGTCTCTTATGGGAGAAATTCTATCTAGAATATGATCTCCAAGCAGTTCAGAATTACCAGGAGTTTTGATAATAGGTGGAAGTGATCAGATCTAAGGCCAGCTTTCCCCATTTCCTCTGATTATCTCTGCCTCTTGGTGATGTCTGCACTGCACCTTTAAATGGGTGTGTGGGCACACACTCAGTGTGCCCTATTCCTGCAAAGACTCTGCACAGAACTGGCAAACGTGTGCCTTCCCTGGGGGGCAGTGCATTGGTAAAATGCAGGCGGCTGTTGGAAGCAGTCAGACCCTCTTTAACTTTGTACTCTGCCACCCTACCTGGTTTTGAAGTTGTACAGGGATCTAGCTGTAATACTAGAGTGCCTCAGGATACAGAAAGCAGGACTACACCGGTCGCACCCCTGAGGCCCTATGTGTACTATCCCCCTAGTGTCTTCAAAATCCTAAGGACAAAGAGCATATATCTTTCTATCTCATGTGCAAGGCACTGAAAAAAGGATAGACTACTTTCTGGACACTAATTCACTGCCATTCAGAATTGTGGTTTGTGACATTCATTCAGAGAAAAATTGGACCATTCACTTATTAAACTCACATTTAAAGTAGGTCTTGAAGTTTCAACAACCAAGCACTGGAGGATCAAAAACACCAACTACATAATCACTTGAAAAGATACCTCAAGCTTAGTAAACATTCACTAGCCTTGCCACAAACCTCTGGGCGGTTGGCAACTCTTATATCAGAGGCTCTCTGAAGAGGAACTCCTCCGTAGCTCACAAAGCTACAAATTGCGGACATAAAAATCTGGAAACCACCATTAAGATTCATTTTGCAGACGATAGTGTCGCACCCACTGCTGACACATTACACAAGCTGACACGGGCCACATAGAATCAAATATCATTTTGTCTTTGAAAGCCAAATGTGCCTTATTCAGGATCAGGATAAAATATCACAAACAAGGATTCAAGGAAGGTTGACCTCATGTGATTGAAGAAACCTTCTCTTTTAATTGCGTCAACTATCCCGGTGCTGAGAAACGATAGGGGCAATCTGATGACACAATCTGCTGAATTTTCCGGGCATTTATCTCCTTCTTCCCTTCTTTGTATATCTTTAATTTATGCAAACTATTAGACAAGGACAGGAATTCTTGCAAAATGTACAACGGCCTATACTTACTGAGGAACAGAGTGCCATATTTACATACTATTGGAATCGAAAATAACCAATGCCACCCTGAATTTAAAAGAGCGAACATAACTTTGATCTCTAAACCTGGGAAAAGTCCGCTTTGTGCTTAGTGGAGGCAAGTTCCTTTGATTACTTTAGATGTCACCATTTTAGCTAACGTTCTGGTGATCAGTCAGAAAGATAACTCCTTTATTGGCACACAAAAATCCAATGTGCTATGTCCAAGGGTATTTTCGAGGCACCATGGGCGGATACTGCTTCACCTCCCGTGGCAGAAAATGAATGGCCAAGATAAAAACCAAAGGCTGTCCTCTTCCTCAGGGATGGGAAATCTTTCGATTGAGTTCAAGGGGCATTCAACCTCATATAATAGACATGGTATCCCCCCCCCCCAGACTTGTTTTCTTCACTGCCTTACTTTGCTGGGCTCGTTTGTCTTGGCATTACGACTCTTTACCCCCCCCCCAACCGGGCAAAATGCTTGTGCGCTATGCTTAAACCATGATAACATCGGACTACCTCTAATTGCCATATTTAATTTACTTACATGTCCCTAGTAAGTTACACTACATGTACCAAGGACCTGTAAATGAAATGCTACTAGTGAGCGGCACGATTTCTTGTTCCACCCACTAAATTAGTCTTTTAAAACATGTCTCACGCCTGTCACTGCAGCCTTTAGTGCAGTTCTAAACTGCCATTTCGACCTGGCAAAATAAACCATTTGCCAGGACATTTCTTTCTTTTTAAAACTTATAAGTTACCCCTAATGTAGGCCCTAACCAACCAATGAGAAGCTCGAGGGGTAACTGGCTCTTCATGCCATTGCACAACCATCTGTGACTCTTGACCTATTCCTTGTGCCGAAAGCCTCCGCCTTGCAGCCACAGCCAATGCAAATGGCACCTTTTGCACCGGACTTGAGAAGGTAACTCTTCAGTGGGATTAACCAGGTCCCTGTATCCGTCCCACACTGCACTGTGGTTGGCCTGAATTTGTGACTCTCCCCATGTCTAGCACAACCAGATAACCGGGAGTGACGCTATGTGCTTGTAGGTGTTATTTAATCATTTTGGTGTCATTTCATTTATTCAAATTGACTCTATTTTCCAAATTGGATTGGGATTTTCCTTGTGTTGTGTTTTCACTTTATTGCTGTTTGCGTGCTGCAAAATGATTTAAACATTGCCTTTAAGTTAAGCTTGACTGCTTTGTGCCAGGCTACCAAACGGTTAAGTACATGTTATTTTACTGACGTTCTGTGGTTTATTCTTTGAAGGGGGCTTCCACTTCCTTCAACTAATAACCCAGCTTCGTACAAGGGTGATATCTCTTTCATTCAATGGAAAGAACAGCTATTGGTTCAAATCTAAACCAAAAAGTCAAATGGCTTTATCATGTCCCTGTAGCATCTTTGGTGAGCAATGGATTCACACCCTACCAATTGCATATTGCCACAGGAATCTACTAGAACTGCCCTCTATTCACCCTTTTCTTCTTGCTGGCATTGGAAACATTATATATCACCATTAGGCAATCAAAAAATGTAAAAGGCTCATCTTCAGCATGGGTAGTCAAGACCCGAAATGTCTCTTCTATACTGGTGTTACTTTCAAACCAGCCTCATTGATTCTGGTCTCTCTTTCTCAAATTAGTCAGGAAACAGAATTAAGGGATTTAAAAATGAAGCAGTGCCCATGATGCCACATATGATAGAGCAGTCCTTGAAGGACCCACCTTTCTGATGGCTAATTTGCAAACTCAAATATTTGTGACTCTTCCTAACCTGGAGCATTCTTAAATTATATGGGATAATGTAATGTTACAATGGGACAGATCAAGATATGACTTTGCCAAATGAAGGAAATTACAGTTGTCGCTTTGGCACAAGGTGCAGGTCATTAAGATTGTTGTTATGCCCCTCTTCGACTACTTATTTGGTATTCTACATATACATATCCCTCACTTGCTAACAGGAAATTGAAAGAGGAATACAAACCTATGTGTGTGAAGGAAAGTCGTCAGATTGAAAATGACCATACTTTATGTTAGATTACCATCAGGTGGGCTACACCTGTGTTATTTTGCCATTATTTATAGAGAGCAACAACTTTCTTCCTTTGCATAAAATCTTTCCTCCACTATGGAAATACCAAATTAGGTTTTTATAGCATGATGCCTGATGAATCTTCTATATAGCCACACAACTCTTTCATGAAACACCAATAACCCAATCCTCTGGAAATGGATCGGCACTGGAATTTAACTAATGATACATGATGAATGTTTATTTCATACTGAGCTGCAACTTATGGAATAAGGCCAAATTGTAGATAGGTAGCCAGCTTTTCCTCTGGTCAACATAGACCTTGAAGGATATGAATTCCACTGAAGAGATTATGACAGAAGGCTCCTTCAAATCCTTCGTGGCAATGAAAGCTAACTACGATTAACATCCCAACCAATACATTAATTATATACAGCTGAGATATTGTATTCAGAGTAGACTTGGTTAAGTTACTATTTGTTATTCTTTGTTTTCCAAAATATACAGAGGAGTAATCATCGGCTTACGTGGAGGCTTATTGGAAGAAATGTTCTCCAACCCACTACTGAAGGTTTTACGGGAGATGTAGGAGGATAACCTAAAAAGGAATACTCTGAATAAGACTGGTCAGAGTTACTGGAAACACAAAACAGGTGCATGAGAGAGTTTACATTGAAATGTACCTCTTATAATTGCTTCTTGATAGGCAGTGGAATCCTGAGCAAACCTAAGTCCAGACTCTTGATGGTGGAGATTTCAAACTGATGCAGATATTTTCAATATTATCTGGTCTTTTCCTTGTCTCAACTTTGTCTGCCAATGGTCCACAATAAGAGCCCCAAACAGGTTAGACATTACCCCCTTAAGCAAACTGGCAATCCTTCATGATATGAAGGTATCAATAACCACTGGCAGACATGGATTAACTCTATTAGTGGTGGAAAATATGCATGTGCTGAATGGACGATAATAACTAACACCACCTACACATGAGCACTGGGTCCAATATTTGGTGGTAACCGTATCAAGTGAAAGAATCATTCATAAATTAAAGGACCAGATGTTCCTGCTTGACAACATTTATGGTCTTTCCATCTCAGCAAAGAAACCTCCATCACCAGCCAAACTAAATAGGCAATGTGTAAAGTATTTGTGCAAAACACATACACTAACACAATGAAACACCACAAACAAACTCCAGAAATGTTTAGAAAAATAAAGAATACTTTTATAAGCAAAACAAGACCAAAACAACAAAAATCCAATAAGTAGAACAGGAGTTATGAATTTTAAAAAATAAATCAGAAAGTAGTGTGCCTAGTGGTTACTTAAGGTTGCGTTGGACTGGGGTAAATCCAAAGTTCAGGTCAGCGGCTATCGAGGGCAGGCTGATTACAGGACCCACGCAGGGCCCACTGAAAAAAATACTTTGAATGGAGCAAGCATCGGCATCAAAGTCACGATATGTCAGCTTTGTTCACGCGTTCGGGTCAATAAGTCGTTGTCAAGCCTTGCAGTCATTGTCGGACCTTACATTCGGGACCTGGGTCATCATTGAGCCACGCAGAAATGTACTCGGATCAGCCCTTCATCGGCGTTGCAGGGCACTGTGTCCGTTCTGATAGGTGCAAAGTCGACACTGACTCGATTTTAAAGCAAAACAGCTGCAGAACCCACTTCCAAGACCCAGGACTGGATTGGCACCTCAGGAAGGGTAGGACTCACCGATGGTAGAGGCCAGTAGCAGCAGCAGAGTTGTAGGAAGTCATTGATGGCCCTGAGACTTAAGAAACAGGGGGAAAGCCAGCAAGCCCTTGGTGTTACTCTAGGTTCAAGTTAGATGGGTCCATTCCTTGTTCTCAGGAAGACCGAGATCAGCAGGCAGCAGGGCAGCTCAGCAAAGGAGAAAAGCGGCAGTTAGAACTGTCTGTAAAGCAGAGTGGCAATCCTTGTAGCACAGCAATCTGTACTCCTGGCATAGTTCTTCACAGTTCCAGTAGTGTAGTGTCTTGGTAGGTTCAAAGTCCCAGTACTTATATCCAGTTGTTCCTTTGAAGTGGGGGTGGCTTCATAGTAGGCCCTTGAAGTGCATGGGTCCCACTTTCATTCCAGCCCTGGCTTCAGATACAGGACAATGCCTATTCAGCGTAAAGTGTCAGCTCCCCCTCTCTCTTCCTGCCCAGGCAGAGCAATCAGAGTGCAGATGAATGCATATGAGTTATCTGTCACACACAACCTTCCTGTGTTTGTGGCTGTCTAGAGGGAATGCACAAAGCGTAGCTGTCACCCACACCAGACATGTATTGGAGACAGGCTGCAGGCACACAGAACTGTAAAAGCAGAGAAATACCCACTTTCTAAAAGTGCCATTTCTAAAATTGTAATTTTATATCAATATGTACTATTAAAGGGGATTTATCATTACCCTTCCAAAGATATAAAACATGATGCAGCTACTCCCTTCTGATCAGGAATTACAGCTTAAAAGTGTTTTTAGAAATTCACAATGCTAACCTGTGAGAGGAGTTGGCCTTACAGTAGTGATAAACAAATTTGTGAGTTTGTCACTACTATGACATGCAAAACATATTAGTCCTAACTTTCACGTACACAGCACCCTGCCCTAAGGCTTCCCAGGGCTTACCATGGAGGTGATTTATGTGTAATAAAAGTGGAGTTCAAGGCTTGGCAAGAAGTTTTAAATGCAATAGCGGGCCTTAGACAGGTTTGAACGGCTGCTTCTGTGGGTAGCACAATCAGTGCTGCAGGCCCTTCTAGTAGTATTAAGGTTACAGACCGTGTGTACAAGATATACCACTTTAGAATGGACTTACAAGTAAACTAATTATGCCAATTAAATATGCACCAATGTGGCTATGTTTAGGAGAGAGGTACATGCACTTTCAGACTGGTCAACAGTGGTAAAGTGCTCAGAGTCTTAAAGTCAACAAAAAGAAGGTCAGAAAAAGAGAGGAGGAAGGCCAAACATTTGGGGTGATCCTTCAGAGAAGGCCATTTTCCAACAGTAATTATGTGTAATTTGGCTTAATTTACAGATTTAATAGAAATAAGGGATAAAGCAATACTGAATCAGGCTCTCCAGTGACATTGTCAACTCCATCTTATCCAGTTCAACAGTTGAAGCAATAGCAACACCTGCCATCATGGATCACATCTTAAAGCCATTCAACTTTTTGCTCTTATCTCTTTGACTTGTGCCTGCCAGTTTAGTCTTATGCACACATTTCCCAACCCTTCTCTAGATGTGATGTATTGCCCTGCTTTTATGCCTTACTTTCCCTATATTTGTCTCTTTTTAATCCTTTTCTTGACCAAATGTCACATACTATCAGAAATCAATCACAAACCCAGATGACTATATACATGGACTCATATTTCGCTGCATGTGCAGTCCCCTTGCATCAGCCCCTCATCCACCTTCCTGCCCTTTTATATTCTTTAATTGGCTTTTCTTTTTGGAATTTTCTGTTACTTGAAACATTTACAAACAAAAATGTATTAAAAAAATAAATATTTGCTAGCAAAAATCAGTATAGGGCTTATAGCAAAGCTGTACATCCAATCACAACAGGATCTACATAAGTCAAATATGTTTTTCAGCTAAACAGAAGGGCAGCAGAATGAGCTCTTACATTGTACATGGGTCAGATTTCAACTAACATACTCAGTCAACCTTTTAATCATACAGTAGGCCCTTCTAAAGTATGTAATTCAGCATAAGGTGATGTCCAGCCTGAATTGTGTATGCTGTGTACATATTCATTGTTATGATAAGAAAAGTACATATTTTTGAATTGTCTCCAATTTGTCTGACAAGATATACTGTCATTTTCCAGTTTCAACTTTATTTGACATTTCTTTCATAAAAGCTTGTAAAAAACACCTAGCACTAATTATACAGTATGAATATGATAAAAAATGAGACAATAAATACAATTATTTACATAATAATAAAACTTGTAAAAAGATATTAAATGAGAGACATTTGTCGAATAATACTAAAAAAGGTCTGGGTGCAAGCCTTCAGACCAATACTGTGATATAAAATACAATACATGCTATAAAATGCCTCCGCATCCCCAAAATTCTCAGCTGAAACAGCTATCTCTTAGGATATTGGTAGATGTTGTTTTAATGCCTTGGCTTGAATGGACCATGCCCAACCTAAAAACTTGACCAAAGCTATAGCAATATGGGGGGACGCGTCTGATCGGAGAACTCTAAGTGCTTCCTCGTATTTTCTAAAACCCAGTAATCTACATGTAGGGATAACCATAGCGAGTCTCTTTTCCGTCATAACTATTTCTCTCTCCAGTGCCGATGATTCACGTGTAATGAACTGATCTAAGGTGCCCAACACAGAACCTCCAGTGGGCTTCTTCTGATTGGCCATAGTCTAGTGTGCTTACAAGCAAAGTGGGGGATGCCGTAATATAAAAATAACAATAACAATACGGGAAGTATCCCGGTGCGCAACTACGGCCTTAGTCACACAGTTCCCAGCAGTAAGGTACTAACCTTGTTCAGCACTCCACAGAGGGGTGCCCCGTCCCGTCCTCCTACAGGTCTCCAACGGGCCCGCCCTTGGCCCGGGCTTCGCAGGGCACCTGGAGGACTTATGAATGTTCCGGCGCTACCAGGTGCCGTCGCCGGCAAGCGCCGAGAGCTAGGGATGCTGGGGGTTGTAGTTTTCGTTGGCCGTTCCCCTCACAGCGGCGAAGTTCGTGGTCTGTGCAAAGATTGAAGTGTGAGCCCCTGAGATGGCCGTTTCCCTCACGGCAGGTAGGTGAATCAAATTTAGACCAACAGGTCTCAAAGAACGTGTCCCGCGCTGCGGGGCACCTGGAGGACTTATGAATGTTCCGGCGCTACCAGGTGTCGTCGCCGGCAAGCGCCGAGAGCTAGGGATGCTGGGGGTTGTAGTTTTCGTTGGCCGTTCCCCTCACAGCGGCGAAGTTCGTGGGCTGTGCAAAGATTGAAGTGTGAGCCCCTGCGATGGCCGTTTCCCTCACGGCAGGTAGGTGAATCAAATTTAGACCAACAGGTCTCAAAGAACGCGTAGCAATGCACTTCGGTCCTTTATGTAGTCGAATTACGATTAAAACTACAAGGACCAGAATGCACTGTTGTGTGAACAAAATAAACAGGAACGTGAATACCTTATAGAAGAAGTGGAGCACCGGCACACTCCTCAGAGTAGCCGCACGCTTTATAAGTCCTGACATTCATTCATCATTTAGTTTAGAGAGTTATTGCTAATACTTCGAAAACAAAGCCCGCTGTGTTTGTAAGACTGGATCTCTGACGTGGAAACAAAAAGGAACGAAATGGTGTTATGAAAGACAGGAGGGAGTAGCCCAACAGCCACACCTTGGATTCCTCGGCAGCGTTTCCTCAGCGGCCAGACTGCCATTTTGACTTAGGACAATGAAAACTGCAGAAGAGCCCTCATGGATGCGCTTAGATCCATAACCATATTAAAAGATTGTCCAATCCCAATCAGTTTATCTGACTTGTAGATATACCCACTGTACAATAGAGCAGATATAGTGGTGGTGGCATAAATTGTAGGTGTCACGTGGGCTGCACTGTAGATCTACACCACATCATGAGTGACTTTGAAAGCATGAATGCAGTTCTGTCATTGCAACACTGAATCTGTGAGCATAGCTACATCAGACACATTTCAAAGGAAACTGTTTTTAACAAGTATAAGAGCGCATTATTGGCATTGAGTCACCTATATATATATTGCTTTGAACCCCTCATGGTTTGAGTGCATAATGTCCAAAGGTAGGATAAACTTAACTTTTAGATCGGAAATTGATGAGGAGAAAAATCATCTTTCTGGAATAGTATAAGCTTGGTCTCCTGGCAAGGATAAGGAGGACTTGATTACACACCTTTCTCAAGTATGTATTTTGGAATATGTGAGAGGGATCAGTGGACTGGGGCAGCAGATGTCATAAAGAATGGCTAGAACCATTTTTATTATAAACATTACTATGGTGCTGGGGGGCTTTGAAACTGCTTGGCTTGCTACCAATCTGCCTTTTCTCACAACAGTTACATCTTAGCCTCAGAAGCCACCAGGTTTGGTTTTCCACATGATAGGAGAGCACATGACTGGAGATTGAGAATTCTGAACAATGATACAAGGATTCTGCCTTTCTGGAAAACCAGAGCAGGATTTCTGGAATTGTTTTATAATAAAATGAAAGAGAGCGTAGTGGACAGTGGGGACTTTTCTTGCAGTTACATTAGGTTAGCATATTTACCAATCACTGTCTGAAAACCCTTGCGACAAGAACAAGAAGAGGATGTCTGCTTGCTGTCTAACAGAAACTGCAAGGGAAGAACTGAGGTCCGGTATTTGGTTCCACTTCTACCAAAGCTGTGGAACTGTTTCTAATGGCCACACCAGGCCGCCTGCAGACCAACCAAGTTAAGAGGCTGAAAAACTACATATTAGAAGAAGGACCGTTGGACCAGCTGAGACTAGGAAATATTCTGGCTTCCTTGCTGGAGAGAATGACTGAACCTGCTTCCCACTGCTGAGCCTGGTCACCAGAAGCCTTCCTCATGGTGTTTAAAAGCTAAAGGATTAAACTGATGGGAGCTTTCCAATAAGTTAGAACATTATTCATGGAATCTTAGCACTCTTCTCCAGTCATCCAGGCTTTGATAAAATTACTTAAGACAATATCTTGCCCAATATCTGCCACTTTGACTTATTTGAGCTCTTTGGAGGAAGTTTAAATGCACTGTACTGCTGATGATATCAAGGTCTTTGTCCGATGGAGCCCTTGTTGACTACAGCATCCTTGCTGTTGTGACCCAAGGTAGAGAACTATAAACCAATCATATATATACTCAAGTCTACATAAAGCCTAGGATTCTAGGTACTTAATCATATCACAAACAACCAGAATCAGGCCTTGGGAAACAAGAGAGAGGGCAATGGGTGGGTAAATCACTGGCATTTGTACTGGTCAGGACCTCGGTTCACTACTGGTAATTGTAAGGCACAAGACAATAGTAATATATCAGGTTCATTTGTTCTTAAAAATGCAGATACGTTTGTAATACATAACATTCAATGTTTGTTTTGCTACTTACTGGAGGCTATGGGTCAAATTTACCAACAGTGTGAATCCAAGGTGAGAGGTGAGTAGCAATAGCATATATCAAATTCTGACTAAGGAAAACTGCCCGCAGAAATAGGAGAAACAAATAAGATGAGCAGGTGCGCCCTATTATAAGTGCATAATAGCCTATGGCACTTGTAAAATGGTGGACAGGCTATCAATCATGTTTTGACAGAGTATACCATCTGCCAAACTATAATTGAGGACGTAAGCCCAAAGTCAAAACTCAAAAGCTGGAAAATGCAGCAAAGTGATCACAGAGAGGAGAGTACGTTAAAAGATACATTTTCGCATACTTGTAGCTTTTGGTGCCCAAACTTAGGGCCTCAGTGGTACCCATAAAATGAGCATTATTCCAGAGGACTTTGCTGGTTACAGTGACCTGCCTTCCCTGTTGGACAAATTGTTCTTCCATAAAAAAGACTGCTTCACCCACAAAGTCACAAGATAAAACTCTTGACTGGTGTGAGTTGCTAATGTGCCCGACCCTGCTCCATTGGGCAAAGCTTCCAGTCAGCTGCACATGTAGACGCTTTGCTATTTCTTGGCACACTTTGACTTAAAAAGACTAAAATTCTTATCTTTAGTTCTGACTATTAGTACTTCCCTCTTTACTAAATTAGTTTGGGAAATGTAATGGTGCTGCTTAAATACAAATATCTTGTTGAAAAGGTCTGATGCTTCACATCACGGCTTTGGCTGCCATGGTATAAGCCCACGTTTTCTGTGTTTAGTCCTATAAAGGCCCTTCGGAGGAAACAAATATATCATTATACTGGTTCCTCAAAAAATAGTTTGCGACCAGTATTGAATTTTGAAAACTGGCGTACGTTCTAATTGCGTGTTTTGCAAAATTCTAAACCAGAGTGGGTTACAATCCAATGTAACTAATTAATATTCATTATGTATGCCACAAATTACAACTTATCTGAAGGGATACAATCACAGGTGGCCTGTCAGTGCAGTGGCGGCTCCTCCACAAAGGTGGAGGAGCACCGCCCCACTGAACAAAAGGAAAAATAAAATGAAAATAACTACAGGTATTATCATTTTATTTTTCCTATATACTTCAGTGACTCTGGGGTGGGGCGGCGCTGGCGGAGTAGGGAGAGGAGTGATTTTCACTCCTGAGGTGCGCAGGACTGCTTGGCTGGCCCTCTCGTACCGCCTGAAGCAGGTATTATACAGCCTGCATTATACAGCCTGGTGATGAACATGCAAACCCTCCAAGTCCCCATCTGAGCGCCGATCCACGGTGCTCAACAATCACAATGCTGCATTGCAGCATTGTGATTGGCTATGGAAAGGCTGGGAGAGCAGGTGCTTCCTGCTGCTGGCCAGGAGTGCAGGAAGATGTCAGAGGGATGGAGGACAAAGGAGAAGCGGCGGCCATTTCAGGTAAGTGTTTTTTTTGTTTGTGTAAGTTTTCTTTTTTTGTCCCCCTTCCACCTCCGCCTCACCACCCGGGTACGGTAGCAGCTGCTACTGTGTCAGGGTGAGCAGAACACCATGTTTTTGATTTTATTTAAATAAGCCTGCTTTCTTTCAAACCCACAAACACTGGCAATAGTAGGTTTGAAAAGCTGTGCCAGTCTCAGGTTCTGTTATTTCACCAGTAAGGTAAGTTCCTCACTCTACATATAAGTCCTTAAACAAGTTCGTGTAACGTTCTATTAAATCTTTTCAAATATTATGCATGCCAATTTTTTTCTGTTGATTGCCTTTTTTTATCATTACAAACATTTGTGACACAGTTGTTTCAAACATGACTAAGCTCTTTCAGTTATTCTACAAATGGAGAGGATTGCTATTGTCAGAAGTCCATTGAGAAGATTCATGAGCCATTCATGCTTTGATTAGAAAACGCACTTGCAGGCCCGACTCGAATGCTCTCACTTCATTTTTGCCAAACAAAACCCGAAGCCATTGAAGAGATTAGAGCCGGATTCGTAATCACAGCAAAAACACACAATGCTTTTTTTGTGATGGACAATATTTTGACAAAGGGAATGGAAAGACTGTTTTTTTCCTAGGTAGCTTTGACTGCTAGAGGATAAAATGATTTAATGTTGCTCCTCTCTTGAATTCAACATTCATTTACTGCGGTCTTTCGAGGAGCTCTGGAGCTTGAATAAATGGTCTAAAATAGGGCCATTTCATAAACGTATTAATGAGTATCGGAGCATTATTTTAAGTACTCTTACATTCCTTTATGAATCAACCCTCAAACGTTCAACCTCCTGTTAGTAGAAGTGCAAAGATGGCTCTGGTTTTTCTATTTCTATTAAATCAGTATGAATATTTACTGTATATTCGAATTATAGATGTTTTGATGTCACTTCACAAACGTATGTAGAAGTATATAAACAGTTTTACCAGAGTGCTACTTTAGGTTGTGAAAAATGCCTTCATGAGTAGGCTGCGAAAAATGTATTTACAAAGGTGTAAAAATAAGTCTCTTGTATTTTTCATTAAAAAAAGAAAACAAAACTTTTACTAAGATTGCTCTGAATCAACATTTTCATGTAACTGTCAAGTAAAATATGTTTTCATTTGAGGTAAATTGTCTGTCTGATGTGGATATATTGTTTTAATTGTTGCTAATTTACACCAGATTCCATTATGGGATGTAATGTAGTGACCTAGAAGTCATTTTTATGGGGACCATAGATTAAACTGGAGGGACCACCTATAGGCAATTATAAAGATTATGTGCACAAGTGTAGTTATGAAGGCCAGGTTAGTCGAAACGCAGTGGTTGATGGTTGTAAGTGAATAAACACTGCCGTCATATAAATCCTTGGAGTGCGACAAAGTTCTTTTTTGATGGGGAAATTAAACTCGAGGTTGGATTCCGCCTCGTTGGTCGCACTGGTCACGATGCGCACTGCGTTCGGAATCATTTGATGGTGAATACAAATAAATATATATATTTTTTTTTTTTTTCAAGATTCCACCAAAATTAAGGAAATGAATATAGAAAAAGAACAAGAATCATAGTTGCATGTTTTGTGATAAGTATAGTACACTATAATGAATTAATTGTAATACTGTTTTGAAATATCATTTATCGTCTTGATAGTAAATGATTTCTAATGAATATTGGAGATGCGTTAATGAGAATAAGACGTTGAATGGAAGTGAAAGCTTTGCCTGCTTAATATATAGAATGTATTGGCTTTCTCAATATATATATATATTTTTTTTAACACGTCTCCCTCCTAAGAAATTGGTATTTTGTAAGGATTTTGATTGTTTTTAATTTTTGTCAAATTCCAACCCATAGGAAAAAAGAAAGAAAAAAATGATTTAATATAATTTGAGATTCTGAGGTCACAACTGCCCATTCAGGGCGCAACTCTATCCATAAAGGGAATTCTAAATAATTAAATAAGAATAACCCTGGAAAGTAATGCATGGCATGTCCCTTGCCCATTCAGGGCGAAATGTTATTTAGAAAGGGTATTCTAATTAATCAAGGAAGAACCCTGAAAAACAATGTGTGGCATGCCCTTTGTACATATATATCTTTAGAACTTGAGATATAGAATCATTATATTTCTTAACTAGTTCAAAATGGCTGCTCTTTAGACTTGCATTATCTGAATGAGTTTTCAGCTGTATAGTCCTCTTTCTACTTTAATCAAAGATGACATGGGTGGAATGACGTTAATTTATTCGGTGTAAACATTGTATGCACTGTCATTGACAAAGACCAGCATGGCCGAAACACGTTTGTCTGCCATTGGAGCGGAATAAAAAAACATTAGTATCTTTGCAGTGTGTGCGCCACGTTTTTGTTCATCACTTTAACGTTTGGAGAAATATATATATATATATATAGTAACCTAAACATTTTAGACAGAATGTTAACTAAGCATTGCTATGGGCTGTGAAAGGGGTGGTGGTCTTCAGAATATCTTAATCACTCGCTTTCTCCTCTTCACACCACTCCAGTCTGCAGGATCTTGGTTTACACATTAGAGACTAGCGCTCTATTTTTTTCCTCATACCAAAAAATGCTAGCTTTTAAATTTTATTAAATAGACATTGGATCCCCAAACATCTGTGGGACACTTTCATCAAACACCCACCTTTCCAACTGCCCATTGATCCATGTATTGCCTCGCCATATTGGGTGCAGGCGCAGACCTCTTAATCTACCTGTTGGTGTTAGTGAGCGGCTCCGGAGTGTATTCCCCCATCCCTGGGAATCGGTGGCCAGCAGGACGGAAAAAGACGGCGGAGATGAAAACCGGAGAGAAGCACAAGTCAAGAGACTAATGGGACTAATCTAACGAATCTACGATACGGGAAGACGCGGAAAAATGCGAAAAACGGAGGGGCAGCTAAACGCCTCGGGAGTATTTCGCGCAATTACTTGTGGTGCACACCTGTGGAGCTCGAGGAGGAGCAGCAGTGCCGGCCGCGGTGTCGGCGTACAGTTCGCGAAGAGCGCTAACCAAATTCAATGGATTAGCGATATGGGAAGACGTGGAAAGCGCGGTAGTTAAACGCCTCGGGAGTGATTGGCGTAACTACCTGTGGTGCACACCTGTGCAGCTCGAGGAGGAGCAGCAGTGTCGGCCGTGGCAGCGGCGGCGTGAAGCCCGTGTGGTGCGTAGACCAAAGGCAGAGCACTGATTGTAGAGATTACCGCAAGCGTTTGAATACTTCAGCTTCAGCTTCCAGAAGTGTTGAAGGACTTTAGTACGTTCCTGTGTCCACAACCCTGCTGCTGGAGACTGTTCGACCCGGCTGCTGTTTGAGGGCCCCTGGCTCACGCCCTTGACTCGCCTGTCTCCTACACGCCGCCGCGTGTATCATCTTCACGGCCGCGTATCGAAGCGGGACTACGTCTCCCAGCACCACCTGGGGCACCTGGGGCGGAAGCTCACGCCCATTGACACCTGGTGGCGCAATTAAAGGAAGGACACTCCCCGCGTTGCGGGACCGCGCGCAGGCTGAGGCAGGAAGAAGCAGAGCAGGGTCACATCTCTTGCCTTTGGTGTTTGAGGTACCGTTTCTTGTTATCAGACACGTTCTGTAGCTGACATATGTCTGTGTGACAGCAGCCATGACTCCACTCTATTATTCGTCAGGACTTCGACCGAGAGCTATCTGATTCGAGAGTCTGCAACTGACATCATTATTTCACCCCGATTATACGGGCTCATATGGGAATTGTTATTTTTTCTGTTTAGTCATTCTTTGTTATTTCTGTTTGATCACGGTTTGTGGTTGGCTGCAGTACTCGCCTCCAGGCCATCTAAATTCTATTATCTCACAGTACACTGTTATTGTTTTTCTTTGTATATACATAGAAATACCATGACTACCCGTGCAAGTAAAGGCAGGAAATCCGTGGTGGGAGGATCTGTCAGGGGCACTTTAGACCATTTCATTACCAGGGCTGCCACCGTTTTGGAGCACGAGATAGCTATCGCTGAACGACGTCTGTCCCTAGAACCTTTGTTTCATAAATGCTCTTCATTGGGACATATTGTGGATGTACTTTCTCCTCCTACCACCTCTATCTCTAACCCTGCTGAACCCTGTGTATCCGATTTGGATTTTATCCCCCAGACCCCTGCCGCTACGGACACATCAATCGTGCCAAATAAAAACAATGGGTATACCTCTGATATCTCCTATCTTACTGATAATTCAACAACGGAACTGATTCCCACTAAAACCCTCAAGAAAGTAAAGAAAAATACCTTTAGGAATAAACCCACGAGCACTAAAATCACTAAACGTAAGAAAAATATCAAAGTCCCTCCTCCTAAATCAACCCTTTCAGTTGTCCAGACCACAACATCTGTAGAATCCGTGCAGGATGATATTCAGATAAATCCACCTTATTCTCCTAAACTGTTAATAGATATTGAGCATCTGGTGAAATCTTTACTCTCCCCTTTAGTGGAAAGAATGAAAAATCTTACCGTCCAGCTAACATCCCTGGAAACAACTGTTAGTTTGCTTACCACATCCATCAGGGATTCAAATTTCAGTTCCCAAAAAAATCCCATTGACTCATCACACGTTGGTCATACCTTACCAGATCAAAAACTAACCCAGGTCGTACCACCACCTAGATTGGCAACCTTACCTTTAGCAATGCCTACACAGGAAAACAGTGCCTAGTCAGTAAGTCACCTACAGCCACCCTAAAGCATAACCCGATAGATCTCAATAAAGGCAATCCCAATTCACAGCTGCTTTTGCTTGGCCCGGAGCAAATGACCGATCATATTGACCTGCCGCCAGAAGCAGCTCCATATGTGGTGATTCTTGCCGGTGTTCCGGTACTTGCCAGGGACAAACAAGAGACCTATCAGGAACTTAAAAATAAGGTTGTACACTGGCTCACTAAAAATAGGACCCTCCCCAGTGACATCAATGGGGAAATATTACATGTAAGAAGGTTGGAATGGGTTGGTTCTAGGCCAAAGGATATCAAGGGAGATGTAATTATTATAAACTTTAGAGACCGTAGGGTTTTGCGCCACATAGTTGACTGGTATACCCCTACTAGTGGCCCAGGTATTTCGACACATGCCCTAAGTTATTTTTACCCACGTTCTCTTCTGTTAAATCCGCAAAATTCACACATCTTATCCAGACCCATCGCCCAACCTTTTTACCCATCTCTTCCCACCTCAAATAGATTTGCCATCCTCTCGAGCCTGGACGACCTAGATTGACTTTTTCAGCTAAACAACGAGCCGAGTAACAATGACATCCAAAGTACTCTTCAACCCTCTTTAGAGGCAGATGGTTACTACCTTAAGATTAATACCGTGAGCCCAGGCAACCTTGAAACCAATATAGCGACACCCATCAATGCCTATAGCTTGAACTCTGAGCATAGTCCCCAATGTGATGGCTTAAATACATCACTGAATCAATTCCAGTCTGAAGTTACGGTATGTCCGTTAGATCTATCTGCTCCCTGCCAGTTAAATGACACTCCTGAGCATTTCAAAGGCGCCACGGTTAGCAACATCGATATTAACAATAAACCTATGGCCGTAAGGCTCTTGTCATGGAATGTGGCAGGTCTCCTCGATAAATTGTCGAACCCTTCATGGATCCAATCTGTCTCCACTTCTTGTATCATTTGTTTACAGGAAACATGGTCCATTGATGAACTCCATCTTTTAGGTTATAAGACCTTACACACCCCAGCGTTGCTGAGCCCGCATGGTAGGAGTAGAGGCGGATTAGTGACTTACATATCTGTAGAGTCAGGTATATCATCCACTAACTTTTTTGGGACTGAAAATTACCAGATTATCTCTTTAAAAGGTAATCGTCTTAATAACATTACCTTGGTCAACTTTTATAATAACATACCTAGTTCCCGTTATGAAACGGTTCTAAACGGTTTAAAGGCAGATTTAATTAAAGTGGAGTCCCATCTTCAAACAGATATGTTGCTTATATGGGCAGGGGACTTCAACTGCTCCCTGTGTCCACTGAGTACGGGTGGCACCTGTGGTCTAGACTCTATTAGAAGCGATACCACTTCTCACTTTCGGAATTCGACATTAGGCGACCTTCTGAATGGATTAATATCGCATTTTAATGTGTCATATGCGAATGAATTATGTAGTCCTCCGAAAGATTTTAAACCAACTTATAATGGGAGAGGTTGCCACTCCACAATCGACTATATCTTGATATCCTCAAGGTACACAGAGCTCATTACCAACTGGGAGACACTGGACTGTGCCATCAGTGACCACTACCCATTAACGGCATCTATTAGAACAGTCACCACATCAAAGGATGATTTAAGGGTAAACCCGTCCCACACCCCGCCCATCACTTTGGGTTGCACGATGGGACTTTACCTTAAATGGGACAAAGTGGTCCCTCCTGTGTTCCTTAACACTCTGATTAATAATACACATGAGCATATCCAGACATGTCTGTCTACCTCAGAAAGCCCACAGGCAATTAGAAATGCTTTCTCCATTATATCAAGGGAGATTAAGAATTTACTCTCTAGGGCACCTAAGAAATTTTCACAGAGCAGTATTGGCTGGTTTGATCGATCATGCACCAAGGCCTTGAAACGTTTAAAAATAACCCTGCAAAATAAACCCCGTAACCTATCGGAAATTAGAGACGCTAGACAAAAATATCGTGCAGCACGGGTGTTAAGCACTAAACAGTTAAAAACAGAGGCAAGGCAAGCGTTACAGTAAGCTGCAAACAATAGGGATAACACCGCCTTCTGGAAAGCTGTTAATGCACCTTTTCTGAAGGGTATTCGAGATGTTAAACTCGAGATGGTTATACCCGCTGATATCTGGGTTGACCACTTTGGCACACTATACGATATAAGTGACGCTATGGTCCCTACAGCTTGTCTGGATCCCCACCATAACCAAGACAAAGAGCTGAATGCTCCCTCTCTTTTTCCCTTAGACCTTATTTTTGATTGTACTGAGGTCCTTATGGCATTGACTGAAAGCCCCTCTGGGAAGGCCCCCGGCCCTGACTGTGTTCCTATTGACGTTTTTAAAGCACAGCTGGACTTATGGGCCCCCCTGTTAACAAACGTCCTAAATTCCCTGAATCAAACAGGTTTTATAGACACATGGCCCGAAGCGGTCGTTGTCCCGATTTTTAAAAAGGGTGATAGGAACAATCCCTCTAACTACCGCCCTATCTCTTTGCTCGACTCTCTTATGAAAGTCGCAGGGCGCATTATTTTAAATCGGATGCATGACTGGTTGGGTGAACATGACATTATTTCAAATTTACAATATGGTTTTAGACAGGGCAGAGGTACTATTGAGCAAGGTCTGAATTTGACCCTTATTATTGCAAAATATACTCAGGCAAGAAAGGGGAACCTGTTTGTGACCTTTGTAGACCTCAGTTCTGCATTTGACTGCGTTAACCATGAGATGCTTTGGGAATCCCTGGCCGAGATTGGCATTGAGCTCCCCATTCTCGCCTTTATTAAAGAGCTATATAGGGGTGCATCAGCTCGTGTCAGATATGGCAGACAAGGAGAGTGCTCGGATAGGTTTTACATTAAAAGAGGTGTAAGGCAGGGCTGTATTTTAGCTCCCTTACTGTTCACTCTCTATATAAATTCAGTAGGCCAGTATCTTAACAGAAATTATCACGATTACCCCACTATAAATGGGAAACCCATACCCATATTACTTTACGCGGATGACGCCGCAATTATGTCACAGACCCGCATGGGCCTCCAACGTGCAGTAAATGATTTTACAGAATTCATGTCACACCGAGGCCTAAAAATTAATGCATCAAAGACTTTTACCATGTCTTGCGGCCTGGGAATAGGGAAAAGAAAATGCTCCATTTTCATTAACGGTAGCAAGCTTGAAAGTGTTGATAGGTTCCCCTATTTGGGCATTACCTTCGAGAAGAAGGGCTCCTGGCGGGCTGCTGCCCAAGCTAGAGGAGTTGCCTTTTCTAAAGCCATAGGGGCACTTATAAATTTCTCGAAAAAACTAGGGGGACGGCCGATCATCCCCTTATCACAGATCTACCGTGCCAAGTGCATTTCCACATGCACATATGGATCAGGGATTTGGGGTATTGACCAGGCAGACCCCATACAACGCTCTGAGAACCGTTTTCTAAGATACCTTTTGGCAACACCACCCGGCAGTTCTGTTTTTGTTTTGCATAAAGAACTTGGTTTTACATATATTATGGACATGATAAAATCTGCACCCGTTATATTATGGCATAAAGTGTGGACTACCCCTGAAACACACCTCAACAGGGAAATTATTATGGACTGTCTCAGCCTGAGCAATGTGCATAGTTTAAAATGGCTGAACTATGTCAGAAAGATGCTACACGACATGGGACACCCAGAATTTTTCAGTGATCCAGCCACCCTAAATAACATCCCTAGAGTGACTCTAAAACGCTTGGCCATTAGCCACCTGGCAAATCGACGCTGGATCACTGAAAACACCAAGTATACTGTACAGGAACATCAACTCTGCACTACTGTGGAAGGGATGCAACACTATCTTTCTGTAATTCCTTCTCCTTTCTCCCGCATGCTCGTGACCCGGCTCCGCACTGACACTTTTTTCAGACTGTTGACATTCCCTAATCAGAACTGTTGGTCGAGAAACTTGGAGAAATGCCCATGTGATGGCCTGTCATCTCAGTCCAACATTCACTGCATCCTTTTTTGTAAATTTTACCAACTGCCAAGGGTTGCCTATCTGAAACCGCTGCTCAAATCCTGGGGACTTCGTTCCTGCAGGGCAGCCTATCTTAAAATGAAAGCTTTAGACAGCCCTCTAGCTATCGCAGTGATTTCTTTTTATTTAAAAAAGATTTTAATGACTAGGGCTTCTATGCACCCATAAAAGAACACATTGCTTTTATGCTCATTTATTGAATTTGATATGTCTACTATCACTCTTTTAAAATTTTATTTTATTTCATGATGTGATAATGTGATTTTATTGTACTTTTATGGTAATGCTTTTGCATGTCGAATAAAGAATTTTGACTTGACTTGACTTGACTTGACTCCAGTAGAAGAAAGAGTGTCTTTTAAATCACTCTATGTTGTATTCAGGGCACTTCAGGACCATGTAGCAAACTTTCTAATAAACCTATTTGTCCCTTGCCACAAAACTAGTGGCCTCAGGTACATCAACAGGTGCGTCCCCTTGACTGAAACGAACAGTTACAGGAGATGATGCGGTTGCAGCTCCATGTCTAGGTCTGTTTATCTTGCACTTGCTTCATCTGAAATTTGAAAATGACTACCTAAAATTCAGAAGATGCTTAAAGTTCTAGCAATTCAAACTGCCATTTGGATATTCATCTCTTCCCCACAGCAAACACCTTCAGCTGTATCATATACCCCACCTGGTAAACACCTAAAGGTGCTGCCTCTTCAACCTGGCTCTCAGCACTCTTGCTCTTTCAAGGCTGTGTCACCGCATTGAAGTTATATTTGATGGCGGACTATCTCCGGACACTGTCCATTGCTGGTGCTTCATATCATTTTTTGGTATATGAACCAACCCCACTCTGAGGCCACCTTAGGATGGGTATTAGTGCTTTACAAAAACCCAAAACATAATAAAATAGATATATATGTAGTACTATCGGGTTAGGATCACATATCCCATACCAAGGCATTTCCATCACCATTGTTCCATATTTTGGCACCATCAAATCATTAATGCCCAACGATTTGCCATAAATTACCACCATTAGGTAGGAGCGGAAAATTACTCCAGGATGTAAACCATCATCCCATGGATGCCAACAAAATGTCAACAATAACCACCACACTGCCAAGGTAGTGGTAATACCATGGGTGGGTGCTCTTTTAACATGGATGCTCATAACATGCTAAGAATGAGCATCATTGAACTAGTGTTAGTATTAGTCATAGTAGACACTATTGTGCAAAGTACATCCACAAAATGTCAAAAAATTACAGCCACAATGCTAGGGTCGGCAATTTGTCACAGATGGGCACCTTTCTGCAATGGATGCCCACAGTGTTCCAAGCAGTGGGATGATTCCACAAGGCGAGGACTGTGAAATGACATGAATTAACAACAGTCTGCCTGGAGTAGCATCATAATGGAAACGGTCCCAATCAAACCAGTGGATGCCCATAATATGACTCAACTTACCGCTATTGCCAGGAGTGGCACACTTCAGATTTGTGACAGTTGATGGTACTGAGTTGTTCAAGGATAAGGGTGATGAGGTGTTTTAGGCTTTCTCTGGAGTTGCAAAGTAGCATTAGGAAACACAAATATTGTACTTACTCAAATGAGAAAATGCCAATTTTACTTATAATGATAAAATGTGTTTGTATGCTGCTTTCATCAAAAGCATTTTCCATAGAACATTTTGTATGCAATTAATAACCAGTAAAACTGCCACATATTGAATGTTTAAAAGGCTGAGCTAAACTGCTGGGGTTTGAACCTTTCAAGGTTTCATGAAATTCCCTGCTTTTCTGCTTGGTACATCATTAGATCGGTGTTGTATTAGGAGGACCAGTGTCTGATGTAGAGACGACTCTGTTGGCAGATTTGTTTCTGAGTACCACAAGGTCCCTCTGTATGTAGGACCGGGACAGACTTGAATGCTTATCCGAGGCTTTTCTCATCTACACCATCGCATCACATATATACAGTGCTAATTGACCTCAGACCCTCAAGTGCAGACCCTCAAGTGCAGAAAGGAATGAGGTCAATGGCTCTCTAGATGCCAAAAGCAGGACTATACCGGTTACAATGTAGCAACAGGATATTTCTGCTACAAAGCTTTAGACTCACATCCCTTTTCTCCAAACCACCTTTAACCAAAGGAATGGTGACAGGATTTGTGCGAGTAAACATTCATGGCAGCAGTTGTAATGGCTGCAGCACCCCATGACCTTTTCTCTGCTTATAGTAGCTGTTTGGAGTGAGCTCATCAATTTTTAAGGCAAAAGTGAGTGAGCGCCTCTGACTTTCAGCTCGCCTCTTCTGCTCGCTGCTCGGCACAGAAGAGAGATAGATCAAGCGAGTGTGAACATGGCTGGTGGAAGACGTAAGTTTGCATGTGTGTGCAGCTGGCTCATAAACATTGCAGTCCTTGCCCACCATGTGGAAAGGGTGCAGCGATTGCTTTTTCTGTTTGTGAACAGGTGGCTGTAAGCATAAACACAATGCCACATTGTACCAGTGTCTCAGAGGGGGGATGAACGTTCTGTGTGATGGTGCACCATCCCTACTCGGCCAGTAGTACCAGGGCGAAGTAGTCAGCCCGCAGCATCCCAGCGACAGAGCCAGGGGCGGCTGGTGTTAATGGGCGTAGAGGGCGTTGCCCTACCACCCTGAAAGAGAAGCAAGCAAGATGAGTAAAAACGCCCAGCAGCTTGAAACAAATGATCGGCAAAAAACATGTTGAATTGTTGACATATCCTGCTGCGCATGTGCCAGGCAAGGGCGAGGTATTGCTCGACCTGCACGCACAAGCTGCGGCAGTGACATCATTTTAGAGGGAGCGGTGAAATACAATTGCCATCTACAAGGATGCCTTCGGGCGCACATGCAATGGCCCGGGTAGGAGTGAACAAAACTGTATTCATTTCAATGGGAGGGGGTGGGCCAGGCTGCGGCCGAAGGAAACAAAGAGGTAGTGGATAGGTCTTCCCGAGTGGGGGCGGGGTGTAGGAGGGGTGCCTCTCCTAAATAACTTGCGGTATCACGTGTTTAAAACTGCATGGTTTCGCTTTTGAAAACGTTAAGAAGCAGCCTGAGCCCGAACCTGTTACTTCGGAGGGGGCCCGGCCTCATCTCGTTTGCGTTTCGTGTACAACAGAAGCCCGAAAGAAGGAACCGATTTGACTGTGAACACCAGTATAACAAATGTTGGAGGGAGCGTGGAGAGTGAGAGAGGAGTTTGCCATACCTGACTGACTGACCTCGTAGCCCGAGCCTCCAAGCCTCATGCGAGGCATCGCACAGTCGCAAGCACTGGTGGAATTAGAAATTGCTCTCTCTCTTAGGAGCCTGTCATCGTGACCACAGCAGTGTCTGGTCAGTACTACAAAAAGTCAAAATTAAATATACACGTTACTGTTATTTAGATCACTGTTGATTAGGTGTGTACTGTTTGGCAGGGCCCGGTGACCCGGCCACAGCAGCGTGCTGGTACTGTATTGGCATGTGATGTGACTGTATTTTAAAATACTGTATTTCGGTAATTCGAATTATTCTGATTCTATTGCGCGTTCAGCGCTGCCGAAGTTTCAAAAGTTAACGACTGTACCAGCGCAAGAGTAACCCAGGCCTCACCTCAGATTGCTACCATTTGCTGCTAGGCTGCATTTATTGATAACAGTAATCACATTGCACGTTTTCACCACTTCTGTCAAATAGCAGAACATTTTATTCTTATTAAATATTGCTTTTCGCCTCCTCAGGTTCATCCCATATTGCCTGCGCGCGGTGAGGCTTTTCGAATCTCAGCCTTTCTATTCTCTTCTTTCTCTCACTCTTCTCACTCTCTCTTTTTCGCTACGTATTTTGTTTCTTCTTCTGCCTTCTTTTCCTCTCTCTTCAGTCTGTCTGTCTCCTCTCCCTCTAACCCACTACGAGCTCTCCACACTTTCTGCCTCTCTTTGCTCCTGTGTTTGTCTAGTCTTGCTATTCGCCTGTTGATCTCGTAAAAGGCGCCATCCAACACAGAACTCCTTTCGGATTTCAAACCTTTACAAATATTCCCTTTTTGTGTGTGTTCTCGAGAGGGATGTTCCCTCACTTGTGACTTTTATTACAAGGGATATTTGTAAAGGTTTGAGTTCGGTGGTCACATACACGGGCTTTGCAGACATAATGTGATGTGTCGCAGAAACACAGTTTGTATTTGAAGGACCATTTATCTCTCTGAGATGGGGTGGATAGCACATGGCATTACAAATGTTCATTGTTGCCAGCTTTCTGTGCACTGACTTTGGTAGATTTGTTATCATTAAGGTCAGTGTTGGCCCTCCCACCCCTGGATCGGTCTCAGTTAATAGAAAATTGTCCAGGGCGTGTTTTGTAAAGCAAAGGTGAAATCCTGCTCCATCATGAAAGGACTCAGCAAAAGATGGGGTGATGGGGCACGGGAGAGGGTGGAGGACGAGGTGTGTTCACTGAGGAGGAACACAACCCATGCACATTCTATCGGACTGCAGCATTTGTATAGCGCTTACTATGCATGTGTGAGTGCTGCAATGCTTTCGTATAGCGCTTACTATGCACGTGTGAGGTGCTGACATGCTTTCGTATAACGCTTACTATGCACGTGTGAGGTGCTGACATGCTTTCGTATAGCGCTTACGATGCACGTGTGAGGTGTTGACATGCTTTCGTATAGCGCTTACGATGCACGTGTGAGGTGCTGACATGCTTTCGTATAGCGCTTACTATGCATGTGTGAGGTGCTGACATGCTTTCGTATAGCGCTTACTATGCACGTGTGAGGTGCTGACATGCTTTCGTTTAGCGCTTACTATGCACGTGTGAGGTGCTGAGAAGCTTTTGTTTTTCAATCATGCACTCCTTGAGTCCCATGGGCCTCCATTTTTCGATTTTCTCCTAAACTGCACTATGATTTCTTTGTTGATGTTAGTGCTCTGAGCCCCTGCTGCTCGCACATGTATTAAACCAGTAAAGGCAAATTTCCCAATGGGCTCAGGCTGTGACTGACTCATGCCTGCACATCAAGGACTTCCTCTTCCAGCAGTTTACAGCCTGCCCTGAGACATGTGTGCTGTGTGTGTTTATGGCCTGACAAATGGCTTGCAGCCTATTTGTCAATGGGATGACACCATTGCCAAGGCTGTACTCTGCTCTAGCGTAAACTTTGAGGTAGAAAATCCCAGGAGGCACCTCTTCCAAGCTATCACCGACATTAGCATATGAAGTATTTTTATTGATGACATAACTGCAGTATCACAATTGCTTTATAGTAACCTTCTTGTGCTCTCAAATTTGCTTAAAAATGCACCATTTGACCATTTGTTTTTCCAAATATTCCTAGGGGGATAACTACGCCCCTCCCCCCCCCAAAACTCCTTATGACAGTCAGGCTCACTCGCTACCCTTGCTCGCCACAGGGAACTCATCACAAACTTTTACGCCCGCCACTTTCAAATGTCACCAGCCGCCCCTGGACAGAGCCAACCTGGGCCCTGCACAATATGGCTTCCATTACTGCAGCTCCAAGGGTTTGCCTGGTTGAAGTAACAGCCAGTCCGACCCT
This sequence comes from Triturus cristatus, assembly GCF_964204655.1. Taxonomy (NCBI): domain Eukaryota; kingdom Metazoa; phylum Chordata; class Amphibia; order Caudata; family Salamandridae; genus Triturus; species Triturus cristatus. The sequence continues at coordinate 683,546,617 of NC_140587.1, forward strand.
GCAGTCACCCTGTCTCCCAGTCAAATCTTTTACGTACCTTGCCTGAAACAAAGATTCAGTGTGCTCCAAAACTGAAATATGCTATCTGTAGCTCACAGCGACCAAAGAAGTCTGCTAGTTCTAACAAGAAACACTGCAAACTTCGTTTTAACACGTTTACTCGATTTATTGTTAGCTTTCTTTTTAACACCTTTACTCTATTTATTGTTAGTTTTCTTTTTAACACGTTTACTCGATTTCTTGTTAGTTTTCTTTGTGGTTACCACTGATTTTTTAATTTATTTTTTATTAGAGTCTGAGTTTACAGTGTTATACTCATCATTAAGTTAAGGATCCTTGACAAGTGTTTCTTGCCACAATGTACCAATTTTTCATCTAGTGACAGCTTGCTCAATGCCTCAAGCTGGATTTATGTACATCAGAGGCTTCTATCTGTTGAGGATCACATTAATCTGTGAAAATGTTTTTAAAGCTCATGAGCACAAGGACGAATGGTACTTCCGTTGTGGCTGGCCTTTGGCATATATATGGCCCTTTGAATTACTTTGGATTAAGATTCCGTTTGCAGTTCTTTTCTGGAGACCAAGGACAAAGAATGAGAACATTTAGGAAGCGAAAGTTTGGCTGGCCGCACTGACATGCGCACTTAGATTTCTCCAACTCAGCTGTGTTGCAAAGCTGGGTTGGAAAAATGGCACAGGCTCCCAAGCAGTGTCTGAATGGCAAACAAGGCCACTAAGATCAATCCCAGTGCTTCTCACCTGACCGGAATAGTATTCTCAGCATAAGAGACGTGCCTGGATTGGCATCTGGGATCCTGCGCAGTGTGCAGCCGAGTCGAGGATCAGAAGAGAGGAGCAAGATGGCAGCCATCTGAGCAGCAGTGAAGTGCAATTGTAATGTTTTTTATTGTTTTCCTTCAAGCCCCCGTGCCCACCACTAAAAAATGTGAGCAGTCGCCACTGACACTCACAGCCAGATTTACAAAGATTTTGGATCCCTCCCATTCCCGGAGCAAAACCCTTTTTTGTTCACTTCACAACAGCACAAATGCTCATTTCTGTTACTTTGGAAGAAAAACGTAACGATAGGCAGCTCATGTCACTGCCTTGGATTAGCTTGCATCAGGGAAGCATTCCATGGGGCGGGGGGGGGGGGGGCGCATGAGTATTACTATGCATCCACCTATGGATTGTGATGTAACTCCATATTTACGAAGATTTGTAGACATGGGTGTGCACCAATATGGTGCCCCTGCCTGAGGCTGGCTTAAGGAGGAGAAATATCTTAATTTCTCTTCATTATTCCCTCTTTCATTGTGTGCTGGAATTCTGCAGAGCACATACAAAGAGGAAAAAGCCTCAAAGGATAGTTTTTGTGCAGAAATATACCCCTTCCTGCAGAAAAAGTGCACCAGCGCAAGGAGAGAGCTGAACTGCGTCATTTCTTTGATGACATGGTGCAGTTCTCTCTCACGTTCATACAGCACACTAACTTCACTTGCTGCTCTCAGTGGTGTGAAATCCTTGTAAATATGCCCCTAAATGGCACTGCATTCACCGGCAATGTGCTACAAGTCTCCCAGGGTGTTTTTAACTGTCAAGAAACTATTTAAATTGGCCAAAGGCTTCTCTTTGGAGCCCTTAACTAAGCACTAAATTACCCATTAATGATTGACACTATAGTCAATGAATGACGTGAGAATGCAACACCTAGATGCTACATAAACATGCCAACTGGAAACAAATATCAAAGAACTCTTTAATTTACTCATTCAGAACTGCAGTTTTTAAATGTAACTAACAAGTGGCACCTGATTTTAAGATGTGTGAAATTTGTGTCATTTGCTTTCTCGTAATTCAGCAAAATCAAGGCAAAATGAAGTGAGATTACACAAAATGCAAACCCGTCTTTTCGTACTATATTTTAGTGTGAAATGCATCCTCACGCCAATATTTGGCGTAAGGTTGCATTTAAACAAGAGCATTGTGAACAACAGCTGTCAACAGCTATTGTTTCTCTGTGTTCGTGTTCAATTTTGAGAGCAAATTAACATAAATTTGCACCATACACATTACATTTTTACCATGAACATTGCACTATTATGCAAAATGGCATAGTAGCATAATTTTGGAAATTTTGCATAACAAGCGTAACGTGAAATTACGTGATGTACGCCGGTGAACTTCACACCGAAACATCTGTCGACACCTGCGTTTCAGCCATTCAGACATCAAGTAGTTGAATTGGGTAACACGTTTCTTTTAGTTTTCAGCATTCTATTAGATGTATACAATAGTGAAATGTACTGAATATTTTGAACAGAAGGTTCTATATGGAACTGTAAATGTTTATCAGGTCTATAAGGAAAGTGTGTGGCAAACAAATATTTAATTTTGACCATTATTGTTAGGGTATATTAATCTTGTCTCCTGTGTTTTCTTGTTCTGTAAGGCTGTTTATAAGTTCTATTATGAATGTGGCTGATTTGTAAGGTATGAGTGGTATGTGAGAAGTCTGAGAGTGTGATGTTTTATAGTTTATGAGGGTGAGATGGTTTTCTTTGTTTGTATCAATGCTTTAATTATTTGATTTCAAATTATGTTTAAGTATATTAAATAAAGAAAAGAAATAAAGACATTGCCAATATATGTTGTGTTGGTTGATTTGATTTGTGACACTTTATATAGAACATACCTTAGGAGGTGGGTTGTTCTGTTCTTTCACTGGGTTTTTGCTGCCACAACTGCTGCTGGACGCGGTTTGCTGTTTGCCCTTGAAGTCCTTCTCTTTCTGACTCATCTCATGAGGCAACAGAGTTTCTCCTCCGCAGCACATTATTTATTTCCTCTATGATTCTGTTTGCAGCAGCCTCCTCTCTGGCTACTTCCATTAACCAGCTGCAGTTGAAACTTTCTCTCAGCTATCCTATCCTCCATTTCTCAGGGGACAGCTTGCAGAAAGAGGTGCAGCTGCCTGCACTGGATCTCACTCCTGTGGGACTTCCTCTCTCCTTTGGGGCTGTGGTGAGAGGTTTTTCTCTCTCCCTCTTCGCACCCCTCCTCCACCTGATCCTCCTTCTAATGCTCTGTGACTTGTAACTGTCAGGCTTCCTTACAGACACTTAGGGCCTTCAGGCGCTCCTTCTTCTTCTAGCTTGGCAACTGGAAGCCCCCTTGTTAGAAATAGTGGTCTCTAGTTGGCAGAGGTGTATACCTTTGTACAAGTAGGGACCTTTGCTTCTAGTCTGGGTAAGAGGGATACACACTTTAGATAACCCCTGCTCACCTCCTTGGTAGCTTGGCACGAGCCAGGTTTATTCCAAAGGCAGTGTATAAAGTATTTGTACTCAAAATGCACAGTACCACAGTGAAAACACCACAAATAGACACCACGCCAGTTTAGAAAAATAAAGTATCTTAATCTAAACCAAACCAGACCAAAGCGACAAACTCCAACATACATACATCAAAAGCACTTTAAAACAGTCACTTGCAGAAATAGCACTTGTAGAAACCAATAGCTCCACCTGGGAAATTACGACGTCATGACAGGCATAAATCCAAAGTACGGCGGTGACCACGAGGTGCCCAATGTCAGTAACGGAGTCACATGGACCCCCAAACAACAGTACCTTGGAAACACAGTCTATGGGTGATGTATAGTGTCATGGAGGTGAGGCATCGGTGCCAAGGTCAACGCTGGTTCCCTGGTTGCCACAGGGGAGGTGAGGCGTTGTGTCCAAGAGGAGGTGATGTGTCAAGTCTAGGACAGGAGAAGTCAGCGTCGTCGATGATGAGGCGTTGGTTCTGGTGAGGCGATGCAACGTTGAAGAGTTTGTGAAGTCACCCTCGTCGGGTATCGCCTCCGCGATAACGGGATACAGGCACTGGCGGTGACGGCGCTGGGCCGAGCGCTGGTGTCAGGAAGACTGATAACTGGAGGAGTCTGCAAGCATCAAAGCACGTTGGAGCTGCGGGGCAGGTGGGGCGGTGCATTGTGCACTTCACGAGAGGTGCAGATCTCGACATCACTGGCGGCAACGCTGACTGCGTCAGAGTTGTTTTTCTTGCTTTCTTCAAGTGGGTGCACTTGCCAGGCCGACATGACAGTTTAAAACTGTGCGCAAACACTACAGCGGCAGGTCTGAGATTCCTTTACAGGGCTACTCATGTGGGTGGCACAATCAGTGCTGCAGGACCAATAGTAGCATTTGATTGACAAGCCCTGGCACACTCAGTGAACTTTACTAGGGAAACACCAGTAATTCCAATATGCCAATCATGGATAACCAATCATAATCATAATTTACACAGGGAGCACTTCCACTTTGGCACTGATCAGCAGTGGCAAAGTGCCCAAAGCATCTAAACCAGCAAAAATGAAATCCAGCACACTATCAAAAATACAAGAGGCAGAGGCAAAAAAGTCATGGGAACCATGGCAAGGATGCCCAGTTCGACACCCCTCTCCCTGCAGATTTCCTTGAGCTCAGACACATTGTAGCTCTACAGGTTGTGGAGCTCAAACACCAAGGTGGCAGGCAGAGTTACAGGTAAATAGTCAGTTGAAATGGCGGTGAATTTGGAAAAAACAAAAGAGGCCAATCAAGGAGAATTTAAACAGATTACATCCGCTGTCAGAAAATAAGTAATTTGGTATTTCAGCTTTGCACAAAATCACTGAGTGGCACTGCACAAACATGATTACTGGATCCCACTGATTAAAAATGAACACCATGGCATGAAATTGGTGTATTGGTTGAGGTGGATGGAAGCCTCTCTCAGGCAACAACCACAATCCTTGTCAGGGTGATCCACTTAAGTCACCAAATTAATCTGTGCTTAACACTCTGGTAGCTTGGCATAAATGCAGTCAGGCTTAACTTCGAGGCAATGTGTAAAGTATTTGTGCAGTGTACCACCGTCATCTGAGTTTGTTAGACTTCACCTACTTTTGTAGGTGGCTGCAACCTCCAAAGTCCCCATCCACTCGTGTTGGCTGATTAATTCAAATCAAACATTTTACTACACTGGCAGAATTTTAAGTGTACATATATCCATTTAATGAGAGTAAATTCAAGTTTTGTGAATCAGTGATGAAAATTTGCAAACATAAATAGGAATAGATGAGCACTAATGTGCCCCTTCGGTATGTTCATACTTTAAGGGGTTGTCCTATAGTGGTTAGTCACATATTGAATATCTTCTTTAACATTGTAATCAGTGGCGGCCGGCACAGGTAGGCACAGTGAGGAGAGACGGGGCGGGCTGGGAGTGGGGGGAAGTCAATAGATGCCAGAATAAGTATAATTAAATAAATAAATAATACCTATTCCATCATCTGTCAGCTTCCCCCTGCCGCGCCCTGCCCCACCACGCTTTCCTGTGCCAGCCACGGCTGATTGTAATGTACAAACTACCTAGTAGGAACAAGACATCTAGCACCTGCTTATTGGCCAGATACCAGACTGACTTGTCATCATTGGAACCTTTCTGTCACAATGCCATATAGAATATGAATCATTTCCTCTATTTTATAAATGTAATGTCTAGAACTACCACAATAAGAGAGATACTAGAATGGATATAGTTCAGTGAAGTTTTATTAGTCATCATTATTCTCTTTTCTGCTATTGAAGGTTATCCTTTTGTTACTTATTAGCCTTCATTCCAAATTTCTGCCTTCCCTTCATATACACATACACGGGCTTTCACCTCCCAACTCTTCTTTCCCAGAACCTTTGCTGACTCCGCCTAAATATTCCTTTTCTAGCTTTCAAAATAAATTATTCTTAGGTACTTTACATCTTGCCTTGACACACTTTGTTTAACCTCATGAGTAAATATGTTATAACCAACTTAAAACACTAGAAATTGCAACAACATATCATTGGATCTACACATGCAAACAAAATCATTCATCTTGGAATTGTGTGCCTAGTAGCGGATCCTGAACCAACACCCCCGATTTAGTGTGACTATGTTGTATTCCCCTTCATTATCATATTCCTTTCTGAGCAAAACCACATTCCTTTTTTTTTTAAATTATTTTTTTATTTGCAAAGGATTCAAACACAAGATATACAGACCAAAAAGATAACCTGTTACATACTCTTTCATGTACAAATCGTTTTTGTAGGGGGATAATATTAGTACAAGAAAACAAGAGCAAAAAAAACAATAAGAAAAAAGTTAACTATGTAATAGGCAATTAATTGGCGCTGTGTAACAAATATTTAGTCAGGAAAGACTGGATCCTATGGACCTCTTAGCTGAGAAATTGAGTGTAATGCTTGCAGAGGAAATATCTGGTACAACTCTAGAGGCAGCACTTATTACAGTAAAAGATACAGTATGGTCCATTAATTTAAGGCTTCAACAATTTAAAACCATAAGTATGCTGTATTACACACCTGATAAGATTGGGGACAAACAACTACTCAGCATTTAAGTAATAGGATGGGCTGTCCTAAATGTGGGGAATATGGAGCAAATATTGTTCATATGTTTGCTGAGTGCCCTATGCTAGCAGCCTTTTTTGCAAGAGGTCTTGAATGTATCAAGAAATCGACTTGGATTGGAGGTGGCTTTTACTACAACTGAGATAATGCTGAGCTTTAGAGACAATGCCAATAGAGCGAAGAAGGCTTAATAACTATAGTCATAGTTTCTGCTAGATTAGCCATATCCCGGGCATGGATCTCTCCAAAGCCATGTAATGTAATGGAGTGGTGGGGTATTTTTATTGAAATTTCGAGCAAGAAAAAGCTTTGGCTAAGGTCAGAGGTCTTAAGGCACTACAGAAATGTAATGCTATTTGGCATGGTATGATTCAGGATTACTGTGTTCATTATTTTTCTGTTTTGTTTCTCACTGCCTATTACCACATTCCTAAGTCTTTCATCTTGCTCATGCAAGTATCTGAAAGATGCTATTCATACATAAAATCCTTGCAGACTGTATCCTCTTAGACTAACTCACACTCTTGTCTACTTTGGTCCCTACATTTCACTAGTGGCTCTCTGATACTCCTAATATCATAGCTGCTTTTTAAGATGATTTACACTTCCTTCCACCCTTTCATGAAACTCTTCAGAACAATCTCTGAATTCCAGAAACAAACATCTTGGTATGAAGAAGATACCGATCTCTTCTTACTAAGAATCATCATAGTGTTTTTGACTAAAAAGCAATGGGCTATTTGTGCTTGGGCTATCCATGAAATTATTTGCCAAAGTTCCAGGCTTTGCCTGCTTGAATTTTAAGTAGTCCATCAGAAACACCTCAACCACTAAGGTTCTCAAAGCAACTCACTGACCTTTATGAGAAGATCAATCAGAAATTCTTCTCAATGCAAACATAGAGCCTGATCTAGAGTTGGCAGATGGGTCACTTAATCACAAACATGGCAAATATCTCGTCTGCATTACTGAAAGCAAATTATATCCTGTGGCACTTGCAATGAGGCAGACAAGATATTCTGCACTCCGTGACAAAGTAACCTGTCCACTACACTGTAAATCAGGGCCCTAGTTGTGAAGAAGTTCTCACTAGATTCTTCCTACTTCCTCTGTTTCACTACCAAAGAATACCAGAGCCAATCACAAAGTCTTTGTATCACACAGGCAGAATTCAATTACTTTGTGACGTCCGGCAAATAAATCTGGATATCTAGGTAACCCCTTCTAGTGATTTGTGCACAAAACATCTGCATAAGACAATATTTGCACCAGAATGATTCATAATGTGTCATTCTCAGACAACATGAAGGGCTTGCACATCAAACACTGGCTGAAGAAGTCAGAACTTTATATCAAAGGCATAGAGAATTACAAACTGTTTTGCAAAGAGACACAAGTTTGTAGTTAAATTGAAAGGGTGATATTTAAAGTTAGACTTTCTTGACTTATGCCAAATTTTTCATTGAATGGAATCATTCCTTGCTAGGAACGGACATTCAGAAAAAGTCCTAGGCTGGATTTCTCTCTTCCTCTTTCTCCCTGGTGGATCATGCTTAACATATCTCCCATCTCTTATTTCTAGCTTATCGACCTAGTATTCCCCTGGGCTTTGTACTTGACACTTTAATAGAAATCTGATATCATCCCTTCCTCTACTCTTTTGCCATACCTGCTACAACTACTCAGGTGGCACCCAGATTATGATAAAACCTGAAAAATCCTCCAGCAATGCCTTAATCAGCTATTTGCTGTGCCAATGTCACCTTCTACCAATGGATGACCAAGAACCACATAGTGTAAAAGGCAAGAAAAATGGCTGACCTGACTTCTGGAACTTGTCCTCAATTTTAGCTAACCTCCCTCCAAGCCAGGCACCTCTTACAGCATCAGAATGCAAAAATAGAGTGCCCAGTTAGCAAAAGTGATTAAAACCAGTGTTGATTTGGGATTTACCTACTGGTGCAAAACGTTTGTGATTGATGGTATCTGTAAAACAACAAAAAGTAGTGCTTTCTGCTGCTTTGTGCTACTTTGCATCAAGGTGGTGTCTCATGAATAAAACATGGGCATTACGATGCAACGACCTATGTGTTTTTACGCAAAGCTCTATCTTCCACCAATGGAAGATAAGGCCTTGCACTAACAAGGTATGCCTCCTAGAGATAGGGGCAAAGTAGGAGAAAGGTTTTCTTTTCTCCAAACGTTTCACCACTGATTTGATCTGTTTTCCAAAGGAGAATTGTTGATCCAGATTAACACACAGGGACTCACAAGAAAGGGCAAGCAGAGGAGCTGAGATAAAGTAAAAGGTTGAAAGAGAAGGTTTCCAGTGCTCAGAATTGTTATCCATTAAGGATAGATCTAGGTTGTTGGGGTTCAATTTTGAAAAATGCATTTCTTCCCATGAATGAATGTCCCACAGACTCTTGTGTAAACAAACTGCTTAGCTAGGTCTAGGGTCTGCTAATTAATTGGATACAGTCTGCATAGGGTATTGCTTTGCACCCATGTTGTTTATTGTGATGATCAAAAAGTGCTCTAGCCACCAATCTTCCAAGAATCTTAGTAACAGCTGGGAAAATAAGTTCACGTGACTGGAAGGTGTATAGAAGTATGTGTGTTGAGATCACAGACACACACATCTGGCACACCTCTCAGTGAAAATGTCTTAGAGGCTGTATCCAGTTTCTGGAGCACAGTGCACAGGATTCTATGAGATCATATAAAACCCTTCACTTCACTTTCTTTGGAGAACATTTATTTTGAGGACAACCCAGCAGTCATAAGTGACTACCTCGGTTAAACTTGCATTCTTCAGAAACCTGTGAGACATCAAACAGTACTGAAGACATCATTAGATTGGGATATTACCCTCTCAGATGTTTACAATGTAGCACATAACACAACATTTTTACAATTATGAAATCCCTGCTCTCTTTCCATTTCCCCTATCTGCATCTGGATTCTTGCTGCAATTTATGGGTCATTATAATGACAAAGAAAATATTTTACTAGTAAATCCTATTGTGATGTAATTCAGTTTTAACAGAATCATAATGACAATATAATTACTTGAAACCTTTTGTAGTAGTGAGTACTGCAAATATGACTGAAGTCAGGCCTTTTTGACTGATATGTAGGGATAGGTTTACTACACTTCGACTCAACACAACATAGTGAGGAAGCATGCTGCACTGTGATGCGTCAAAGGGATGTAATGTGACCGAGTTAGGCTCATGTAACATAGCTGCACATTTTCTTACATTGTCCTCTTTTTGCATAATAACATTACTGCTGTGACCTTTTGCATGTATTTGTGTGAGCGACAATGTTGGATTTGTTTCTTAGAAACTACGTTTGTTCACACATCTGGCTTTGCTAAACAATAGCATGATGCCTCAAACACCAAGTAGAAGGCCTTTACGCATAATGTACAAATTTCGTTCTAACTTCATCCACGGGCCGACAGGGCTATCTACATATCCATAACATTGCTAATCTATATGTACATTGCAAGGATGCTTTTTATTATAAATAATAAGCATCTCTGAGGATTAGCAGAGGAGGCACTTCAGCTGACACCATGGGTCCCGGCATGCAGAGACTACACCAGGGTGTCCCATTCATGACCAAGACGGGGTCCTGCATTCTCTCCCGCCAGGTAATAGGGTTGGATCACCCCATGGGTGGATTCTTGGCTCTACAACTACACACACTCTAGACACACTGAGTAGGGTTTACATAGTAGGAGTATGCCGGATTAGCTACCTTGGTTTATATACCTGAATATATAGACTGTTTTAGCACCAAGCTGTTTACTCTTTAAGTGCTTGTACTCACTTTCATCTGCCTCGGTCTACTGATTATCACAGAACATGTATTCTATACAAAAATAACATTGGGTCAATAAATATATTGAAAACGTCCCACTGTGTATCCTATACATATTCCTCTGAGAACAAAAGAGCACGAATGACTGAGCGGAAGGGTTCTGATCTGTTAACATCATCCCTGAGGAGTCAGTGGTTGCCAGAGACCATTCACTCCCTGGTTGGGTTAGTGGGCCTTATGGTGGCACTGTGAGTTAGCTGGTCCCTAGGTTAACATATCCCGAGGGGGTGCTTAGAATCAGTGTAGGCACCTCATGCAAAGTTTATGTTGTTTGCAAACGCACAGGTCCTATGGATTAGTCGGAACACGACAGGGAAAGAGCAGAAATGCACCATTTCTAATAAGATATGATGCGGGTCAACTCTTTCATAGTGCTGGTACACTTCTGGCTGCCTAGCACCAATGCAGGCACCCTTGTACCATGATGCAAGTGTGTCTGCATTGTGGTCAAAATAGTTTTTGTTCAGGAAGGGATAATGCAAGGCAATGCTATGAGCGGCATTACCTTTTTTCAAGAAGTCTTGCAAAGCCAAGAAAAATGACTTTATGTGGTTTTGTAAATACCAAAATAGATTTTGCAACGGTTCGGGGCTGAAAAAGTGGTGTAACCCAAGTTCAAAATCTTAGTAAATATGCGCCGTAATATCTACACTGAGAATTGCACTTCCAATACTTGCTTTAAGAAAGTAGACAGAAAAGTGCAAATAGAAAAAATGTACAATTATTGGCCTATGAAATCAAAAGAAAGCTTTACCACTGATCAGCCTGTGAGGAGAGACATTGAAAACCTGCAATAATAAGCATGATTCGCAGACACTAAATTGTGAACAAAATGTGCCTGCACCATTTGTGTGCTGTGAGCATGACTCTTTCATGTCCAAAATGTGACTGAACAGAATAAGTTTAGAGAATTATTGGTGGAACATTAAAATCTCTCGGGGTCCGACTCCCGAATAAGGCCAAAGTCCTACAGCTCCAGGAAATGAATTTGCTCACACTTTTAATTACTAGGCGAAAGGTTTAGGCATATGTAAACTTGCATGGAAGGATGTTTTTTTGGTGTTTCAAGACTGAGACACATTCAATAGGTCAAGAACGAATCCAAATCCAAATATTTTCGGTCCTCACCAGTCCTTGCAGGTTTTGTCCCACTCTGCGAAAAGAGAGTTACCTCTATCAAGGGCAAAAATGAACCCGTTCTCGGGGCGGGAATACCACAGAACTGGTGGGTGTAAAAAGAGGTTTGTTCATGTGGAAAAATATTTTCTTAATGGACATGCGAAAGAAAATTTACAAACTGCAAATGCAACCACGTTTTACATTAATGGTTAAAGAAATTAAGACCTCCTGCATTTCCATATCTGTAAATATGTACCCATGTGAGAACTATGTAGGAAATTCATACAAATTATAGGTGTATGGACTTTAATTTTTAAAGTCACAATACTTGCAAAGGAAAATAAAAAGATTAGTTGTTACGTTGAGAAACAAATTGTGTATTTGACCCACAAGGGTGCTGCTATAATTAATTATTTGATGAAGAATATATTCCAACATCGAGGCCTTTGATAGGCATGTAAATTTGGCACAGAGTATTCCTATATTTGGTTTGATGAACAACGTCTCATTTTCTACGTGAAAACTGTGGGTATATCGCTTTAGAGAAATTAAGGTCACTGACTTTTTTCATCTAAACACCTCCTAAAATTTCCTTTGCTAACGTGTCCTTCAACACTTTGTCCCCATGCAAGAACTGCATGTTGTAGCGTGGAAAGAACAGATTTTTGTGATACTAAATGCATTTTCAAGCAGATTCTGTACATCTGAAAGATTCACAAGTAAGTGCTTGTGTGTTAACATAGATGTGTATTTTACGTGTAATACACACATTGGCAAATGGCCCATCTGACTCACATACATTGTATTTAAGGAGCAAGGCCAGTGTTTTCTATTATGAATGAACATTTCTTTAGCACATTCAACATGTACTAAGATTCAAACAAAATCCCTCATCGTGAACAGTCATTTTGAATCTTGCTGAGGAACCCCGAAGAACTGTTTCAGGCTAAAAACATATTTAATTAAATGATTCTTGCGCCAGCCTGTGAATAAAATAGGAAACTACAAAATGCTAAAAGGGATTTCAAATATGGAATGTAGTTATAATGTTTGAGTGTGGGCAGAATCATTGATTACATTCTGCTAAAAAATCCTAATACTGCGGGATAAAATATTGATGGTGCACACATAAAGATTATTGCATATTTAGGTTAGAAAAGAAGCAAATGTCCACTTATTTTTTTCCTGCCTTGAAAAGTTTTGAGACCCCAGATATTAAGAGTCTTAAATCGAATTTAAAATAAAAAAGTCAGTGGCATAACTTGTTTTGAAGCATCTGAGCAGAATCTCTATATAGAATAATATCCCAAGCACATTTTCAGTGGAAAAAATTAAATTTCACAGACTAAGGGGCTTATTATGATGTCGTTAGGAAGGGCTCCGGATGGGATTCGGCATTGCTGAATCCGATTCGGAACCCTGATTTCCTACTGAATCGGTCATCTTTACGGATGACTGAGCCCAAAGCAAGGTTGTCCGAATCTGTTCCGAAAGGGATTCTGGCAGTCAAGTCATTCAGATCCGAATCGTACAGCCCAATAGAGACGGTTTCCGAACTAGTGAGTATGATGACTGATTCGGTCAGCCAGTTCCAAATCGGTTTGACCGAGACAAAACGGCTTTCGGAATCGGTACTTGGGGGACCATTGCGGGTCCCCCTTCACCAGGAGGCAACCAAATGTGGCCAGTGGGTGTACCCAAGGGTCCCCTTTTCCCAACCATGCACAATGTGGCAGGCACTATGGGGTGCCCACCGAAGAGTGCAAGGTTTTCCCCAACCACCCCTTTTTACAATGAAAGCCTCTGTTCTCATTCGGCACACAGGCACCCATCGAAGTCAATGGGAGTCCGACGAAACGAGTCTGTAAGCATCCAGACACATCGTAATCGGTTGATGGACTCCCAGAATGCGAATCGTTCAAAAAGCATTCCTAACCCGATTTGGTGGGAATGCTTTCCTAACGACATAGTAATCGGCCCCTAAGTGGGAAATGTATGTCTGTACTATTAAAACATACAAGAACATAAAAACCCTCAGACCCTTGTTAGTACATATGACTGACACATGCAATGTATGCGATCACTTGGAGCATGCTTTTTATTCTACAAATGGCCTTGACGCTAGGTGGGGATACACTTGAGAGCATTCCATAGGCTGGAGTGGTCCTCAGTGCTAGGTCCCTTTGTTTGTATACACACAACGCATGTGACCCCCATATGGGATTTCTTGGCCTGCAGCATCTATTGGGTTTTGATGGGTAGCAGTGCACATCATAACACTAATACCAACACTATCAGGACTACGAGGACGGGGTGTGGTAAAAATCTATGATGAAATGGATGCGAATGACACACCACACTAAAGCGTCAATACATTACATTTCTAGGAATTATTAGACTGAATCATGTTTCCTGTCTGTCCTATCTTTTTTTTTTCCTTGGTGTGACATGCGTATATTAAGTTGATTATTACTAGACACAATGTTGTATGCTCTTTCAGCTGGGCACCTCGAGATGGTACATGAGCTTTGAGAGTGTATCTGCCAATTTCGCACCCTAGTACACGTATCCCACTGAACAGAAGAGGGTCGTTGAACAATTGGCCACACATTTCCAGTGGTGGCTAGGCTAATTTCTCTTAAATATTCTCACATTTCTCACATTTGCAGAGTGACGTTATATTCTAGGTCCTGACGAATGCCTTTGGATCCCTTTAGGGGACCCACGAATGGCAAAAACATGTTGACCTTATGAACTAGGGTATATTTGTTGAATCCCTAGCCCTCTTGCTTTTTAATTATATCACTGTGAAGACTTAATAAACTTTCAGTGGACCCAGTTAGACATTTTTTAAAATCACCAAATCACTTTCTCTGCACTCTACCCTCATTCACCTGTACTCTTTACGCTCATCTATTTAAAAAACACCTCAGCTCCTCCCATTGGGGAGTCGTAGCCCACACTACGGTGTGAGGAGGGAGCCCATATGATGAAGCATGTCACCTAATGGTGAGTGATGGTTCTTGTCCTGAAGGGAACTTGTCTCTCCTTCTCCTCACATAGTACTCTCAGTCTCTATTTTTCCTCTCACTGCTTCTCTTCGTCTTCATTTTTTCCCCTGACACATAGCCAGATGGACTTTTGTGTGTATAGAGCACCGGCATTTTGTTATGGATGCCTCTGAGTGCCACATCTAAGCATTACCTTTAGTATGCCAGGGAAAACAGCAGCCTTACAAGCATATCAACACATACTCAATCAAGCAAACTCACTTTCACTCACACTAAGTCTTTCTCAATCATTCATTCTCATTCCCTTGCACTACTAAGAATTAATTCCCACTCACTTTCTTTTACTCGCTTTTACTCCCTCATTGTCATGCATTCACACTTGCACTCACTGTTACTCAGATTTATACTTAGTTGAACTTGTTAACCCATCTCACTTATTCTCATTCACTCTTACTCATTCATTTGCACATACTTATACTTTGTGACTCACTCACACTCCTACTCTCTCTCTCTCTCTCTCTCTCATCCTCACTAATTCTCACTCAGTCAGACTTGCTCATTCCCAGTTACACACACCCACTGTCACTCACATACTCATTCACTCTCACTCCCTCAAATGCATTCTTACTCATTCAGTCTCACTCCCCTACTCTAATTCATTCTCTCTCACTCTGATTCACCCACACCAGCTCACTGTCACTCACTCCTTCTTCTTCACTCCTTCTGCGACTTAAAGTTACTCACACGCACACATGCAGACACCCATAGCTCACAATCACACAGAGACTCACATGCTAACACATATTACAGCACTCTTCCTCTTTCACACACACTCTAACCCAGATGCGTACACAGAACATACATTTGAAATCATATTTGTGTACTTACTGCGCTTGCAGATCAGGTTCTAGCTCCAGGTGCTGAAGCAGGAAACTGAAGGTTCAGACCTGTATAGTTGTAGGTGCTAGCTTTCAGTCTCTTTCTTCTCCACTCTAACATTTCATATTTTATGACGAGATGGGAGTGGTATGATGACATGCTCATTGGCTTAGAGCCCTAGACGGGAAGCAGCCTTTACAACGCAACCATTACAACACATGCAGTTACATTGCATGCCGTTGCAACTGAAAAGGTGTGCAGTAGTGGGTAGAAGGTGTTGTATTTAAGTCCACCACCTCCCCTACTGTTGCACATACTGGAGTTGGAATAGAAAATTAATCTATTCCAACTTCCAGCACTCTCCCGACAGAAGGTCGGGGTAAAGTTTGGTGTTGCAACGGCATGCGATGTAATGGCATGTGTTGTAACGTCACATATCCACCGTAGACACTGCAGGGCTTAAGCCTAAAGAGCCTGGGATACTTTTCCCAGTGACGCCGCAGCACTTCACAAATGGAGAGGTTCTGAGGCATGGCAGGTCCCTGAGGCCAACATTGGGCAGTCGATCTGATGGCTATTGCAGGTGCCTTCATGTGCCTTCATCAGCCATCATGCTTATGTCTATGCCTGCCTCAGTCTGCTGACCCAGCCTAGCGGCAAGATCAGTATTATTATTACACAGATACAGTGTAATAGTCTGCTATTCCCTAGTAGTAAAAAAAACAGGACAGAGAACAAGGAAAGTGGAGCAGCACCACACATAACAGCAAATATTTAATTAGCTCTATTCCCTCTTTTTCTCCTTGACCATAATTTTAATTTCAAAACCACTTTGCATTTTCTGCTTCAGAATTGCATTCATGCCAAGATATAAATGTACTCCCTTTTAGAACAGCAGACTTTAAAATATGGGGCATATGAAGCAAAATTTACAAATTAGTATGGACCTCTTTTAGGCACAGCACAGGCAGGAGGATTACCAAGCTACTGTAGAGCTTGGCACCACCCTTCTCTGGCTCTGTAGTGGACTGCCCAACTTAACTTAAGTTTCCTGACACTTCAGCAGAATCTTTTCACAGAAAGTGATTTTCCCAACAAAGCAAAAGCATTTTTTTGCAAAAATACAATGACAGAACGCCCCACATTTCTGATTGCTTTTCAGAAAAACCATGAATCCAGGGTATTTTAAAACAAATAAAATGTTCCTGATGTGCAGTGAGTTTTCTCTCTGATGGAGAGGACGCTTTCTCCGTAAACGTTGGTGACATTTTAGCTTAGCCATTTTAGCACAGCCCAGCCCTGCAAACTGGAGCAAACATTGACAAAGGGAATAAGTCTCACCTATGCAAAAGCTATTGGCTGTGTCAAGGTGTGTTAGCAATGTTGTATACCAGCATAGCTATTGTTCAGCCTGGCTAAAAGTTAGTGGCATAGAAGACAGTGGTGTGGAGTGGCATAGAGTGGAATGGCAAAGAGTGGAGTAGCGTGCCTTAGAGTGGAGTCGCACAGAGTGCTGTGTATTGGAGTGGCATAGAGTGGAGTTATGTAGTGTGGCATGCAGTGGAGTGGCATAGAGTAGAGTGGACTGGTGTAGAGTGCATTGGTGTAGTGTTGCAGAGTAAGGCAGTGTAGAGTGCAGTGGCGCAGAGTGCAGCAGCATAGAACTCAGCAGGGTCCATGCAGCGTAATAGAATGCAGTGGCGTAGATTAGAGTGCAATGGTGAAGAGTGCAATGGTGTAGAGTGCAGTGGTGCACAGTGCAGTGGTGCAGAGTAGAGTGGCGTAGAGTAGTGTGGCTAAGAGTGCAGTGGTGCAGAGTAAAGTGGCATAGAGTACAGTGAGTGAGTGTTGCAGAGTAGACTGCCACAGAGAGGTGCAGAGTAGAGTGGCATAGAGTGGGGAAGAGTAGAGCATAGTGCCGCAGAGTGCAGTGGCATAGAGAGCATTGATAAAGGGTGCAATGGCGTAAAATAGAGTTGCATAGAGTAGAGAGGTGTAGAGTAGAGTGCAGTGGCAGAGAGTGGGTTATAGTGGAGTGGAGAAGAGTGGAGGAGAGTAGAATGGAATGGTGTGGATTGCATTGGCTTAGAGTGTTGAGGAATAAAGTGATGTATAGTGCAGCAGCAAAAAATTCAGTGGCGTTCAATGCAGCATTCTATAATGCAGTGGCATAGATTGAGAGTGCTGCATTGTAGAGTGCAGTGACGTAGAGTGCAGTGGTGCAAAGCAGAGCGGTGTAGAGTGGAGTGGCATAGACAGAAGTGACATAGAATACAGTGGCATAGAGTGCGGTGGTGCAGAATAGAGTGGCATAGAGTAGAGTAGCATAGAGTGCAGTAGCGTAGAGTGATGCAGAGTAGCATGGAGTACAGTCGCATCCAGTGGTGCAGAGTAGAGTGGCATAGAGTGCAGTGGTTTACAGTGGTGTGGAGTATATTGACATAGAGTAATTTGGAGTAGAGTGCCATGGCGTAGAGTGGAGTGCTGCAGAGTGCCTTGCCGTAGAGTGCAGTAGTGCAGAGTAGAGTGGCAAAGGGTTCAGTGGAGGAGAGTGCACTGTTGTAGAGTAGAGAGTCGTAGAGTGCAGTGGTGTAGAGTGGCATAGAGTGCAGTGGCATAGAGTACAGTGGGGTAGAGAGCAGTGGCGTAGACTACAGTGGTGCAGAGTAGAGTGCAGAGGTTTAAAGTGCAGTGACATAGAGTGTGGTGATGTAAAGTGCATTGGCATAGAGTGAAGTGGCATAGGGTAGAGTGGCGTAGAGTGCAGTGGCATATAGTGAAGGGGTGCAGACTGTCATTGAGTGCAGTGGTGTGGAGGAATATTGTTTCAGAGTAGTGTGAAGAGGCAAGAAAGTGGGGTGGTACAGGGTAATGTGTAATGGCTTAGAGTAGAGTGGCATAGAGTAATGACATACAGTGGTGTAGGGTGCAGTGGCATAGAGTGCATTGATATAGGGTGCAATGGCGTAAAATAGAGTTGCATAGAGTAGAGAGGTGTAGAGTAGAGTGCAGTGGCAGAGAGTGGGTTATAGTGGAGTGGAGAAGAGTGGAGGAGAGTAGAATGGAATGGTGTGGAGTGCATTGGCTTAGAGTGTTGTAGAATAAAATGATGTATAGTGCAGCAGCAAAGAATTCAGTGGCGTTCAATGCAGCATTGTTAATGCAGAGGCATAGATTAGAGTGCTGCATTGTAGAGTGCAGTGACGTAGAGTGCAGTGGTGCAAAGCGGAGCGGTGTAGAGTGGAGTGGCATAGACAGAAGTGACATAGAATACAGTGGCGTAGAGTGCAGTGGTGAAGAATAGAGTAGCATAGAGTAGAGTAGCATAGAGTGCAGTAGCGTAGAGTGATGCAGAGTAGCATGGAGTACAGTCGCATACAGTGGTGCAGAGTAGAGTGGCATAGAGTGCAGTGGTTTACAGTGGTGTGGAGTATATTGACAGAGTAATTTGAAGTAGAGTGCCGTGGCGTAGAGTGGAGTGCTGCAGAGTGCATTTCCGTAGAGTGCAGAAGTGCAGAGTAGAGTGGCAAAGGGTTCAGTGGAGGAGAGTGAACTGTTGAAGAGTAGAGAGTCGTAGAGTGCAGTGGTGTAGAGTGGCATAGAGTGCAGTGGCGTAGAGTACAGTGGGGTAGAGAGCAGTGGCGTAGATTACAGTGGTGCAGAGTAGAGTGCAGAGATTTAAAGTGCAGTGACATAGAGTGTGGTGATGTAGAGTGCATAGGCATAGAGTGAAGTGGCATAGAGTAGAGTGGCGTAGAGTGCAGTGGCATATAGTGAAGGGGTGCAGACTGTCATTGAGTGCAGTGGTGTGGAGGAATATTGTTTCAGAGTAGTGTGAAGAGGCAAGAAAGTGGGGTGGTACAGGGAAATGTGCAATGGCTTAGAGTAGAGTGGCATAGAGTAATGACATACAGTGGTGTAGGGTGCAGTGGCATAGAGTGCAGTTGTGCAGAGTAGATTAAACGGGCATACAGTGGATTGGCATAGAGAGCTGTGGCACAGAGCGAAGTGTTTCAGAGTAGGTAGAGTGAAGTGCAGAGGAGAGTGGAGTGGCCTAGAGTTGAGTGGTATGGAGAGCATTAGTGAAGAGTGAAGTGGTGAAGACTAAGAGTGCAGTGGTGTAGAGTGTCGTTGAGTGCACTGACATCGAGTAGAGTGTTGCAGAGTACAGTAGATAGGCATAGAATGAATTGGTGTAAAGTGCAGTGTGTAGAATGGTACAGTACAGAGTGTTGTAGAGTGCAGTGGCACGTAGCCCAGTAGCATGGTGTAAAGTAGAGTGATGCAGAGTGAGTGCGGTGGCGTGGAGTGGTGCCGAATTGAGTGGAGTAGCGTAGAGTGGAATATGTATGGTGTGGTAGCACACGTCCATTACAGGCAACACATCTTTACTTGAAATCACCATTACATTTGCTCAGACATACAGTTTCACTAATAAAAGTATACAGTGCACAAACGATAATGTGTAGAAATGTAATCACCTAGCGTATTGATTTGTTTTGATTGTTTTAAAATATTTTGGTTCCACAACACTTCAGAATTACCAATAAATGTGCTTTATTTGGGCATTTCTAATTCTGAAATATCCACACAGTTCATTTACAGACATTTAAATGTTGTTGTGTGCTAGAAAAAAAAACATCGTTTAGCCTTCCTCAAGTACTCTCCAGAGCCAGCATGGTTCTCACATAAATCCTCTTACTTTCATGTCAGAGAAAGAAAAGCAAGTAAATCAAGCGCTGGTGGACGAATACAGTGAATAGGGTTTGGCAAGGCAAGGGACAAACTCGAGCTGGACAGCCTAAAACAAATAAAGCCAGCAAATAGAAAGCAAGCAAATGTGAGTTACAAACCACAAAGTCAATGGTAAACAACGAGTGGAATGCATTCCCTGGGAAGCTTAACCCCTTGAGTGCCCGCCCCTTACCCCGCCCTGTGCCGGCCGTTGCATTAGCGGTCGGGGTTTATGACGAGCTGGTCTCGTCATGGGCACAGCGCAACCGCGGCCCATGACGAGACCAGCTCGTCATGGGCACTCAATGGGTTAAGATGTTGTTTGCAAACCAACAGCTGTGCTATCTGGTAGGCTTCAATCTAAATCCGCTCCCAGCCTGGACAGGTCAGGCTTTCTGATGGTGCTAGGCCACTGATTCCCTGACAGCTAACCTGTCTGCTAAGAAATTTGGAACGGGAGACCCAAATGAGGTTCCGCCGTCAGAAATTCTGGGGCTCGTGCATCTGTAAACAAGGAAGAGGAATCCTGTATCATCAGAGGAAGTCAAGCTTTGAAACAGGTAATGGACATACGATATCAAGTTAGTGGTGAAATTCGAGCAGTGAAACAAGATACCTTGTGATGTTTCTATTCAATAGCATATATATTAATGATCACACGCTGGGCTGTCAGTACATTATGTTTTTAAAAGTATGTTCTCATTTCTGGTACCCTATGATTTACTCTAACCGAAAGCTAATGAACCACAAAGGCTGAGCTAATTAGATCTAAGCTGCATGTATTTTTGGCGAACTCCTTGACACCATTGTTGTTCTTGCTTATAATGTACTTCAGAGAAGCCAGTGCCTCCTCTTACATCTGTATGCAATTTCACATGAAAAGCTCAATCATTGAATCACTGAAAATACCTGTAATTCTGCAGCTGTCATCTTAGACGTGTATTAAGCGAAAAGCCTGCTCTAATGATTGTCAAGCTAAGATGAGAATGTGAAGAGACTTCTTCAGTGCTGATGGCCTCCAGTGAATAGCACGGCTACATGGCAGCCTATTTTTAACAGGCTTATGCCACTCTCCTTTCTGGTTGTGATATGCTGACCTGTAGCTAAATTACATTTCTATTTTAACATGATGAAGGTCATGCAAAGTGCATGTACTGACGTTATGGGCTGCAAAACGACGAATCAGGTGCAAAAAATGAGCTACCACAGTAAAGTCCACTTCAGCATCCACTGCAGTTAGTCAGGAGGAGGATTAAATACATAGAACTGGGGTGCCTGAATGGTGTCCGCTGCAATTAAAACTGAAATATTTGAATATAAATGTGGTATATGCAAACTGATGTTTATCTTTCAGCGATGTCTCATATTTTATTGGAGCACATTTTTTAGCTGAAGCCAGCCCGGAGGTTTGCAACTCATGATGTTATTTAAAGTGACGCAGATTTGTAAGGCCCACTATCCCCTTGAAGGGTATCCTGGTGCTGAGCAGGTAAGAGTCTAGCCACACCTAGGGCTGAGTGGGACAACTCAAAAAGCCAGTTCTTCAGCTTCTTGAGGAATTCAAGAAGCGGGGAGGAGGCTCTTATGTGTAGTGGCAGATCATTCTACGCTTTTGGAGTGTTGTAGGAGAAAGCTGCACTGCTGGATCTGGTTTTCCGTGTGGGTGGAATTTGTTGCACAGAGGAGTCTAGATGAGTGGAGGTGTCTGGAAGGTTTGTGAAAGCAGATGTGATTGTTGAGATATGTTGGGACAGTGTAATATAGTGCCTTGAAAGTGTAGGTGAGGAGTTTGAATTGTATTTATTTGTAAATGGATAGGCAGTTAAGCTCCTTCAGGTGTGGTGTGATGTGAGTGTGGCATGGGATATTGAGAGTGATTATCTGTACCGAGGTCTGGATGGTCTGCAGCCTTCTGATGAGTTTTTGTAGATCCCAGCATAGATAGTGTTCCCGTAGTCCAGCTTCCTTGTGACCAGAGAATGTGTGATGGTTTTCCGGGTGTTCACTGGGGGGCATTTGAAAATCACCCTCAGCATCATTAGTGTATCGAAGTATGAGGCAGAGGCTGCATTGACTTGCTGTTGATGATGATCCCAGAGCCTTGGTGTGGGTGGTGGGTGTTGGGTGTTGGTCCTAGCTCTGATAGCACCCGTGGATTACCACAATGATGTGCCCTTCCCTAAAATCATGATTTCATTCTTGACGGTGTTCAACTTTAGACAGTTGGTCTTTATTGAGGGAATGATTTCAATCGTGGCATTGAAATTCATCCGGGTCCTGGGCATCTTGTCTGTGAGGGAGAGAATGAGTTGCATGTCATTGGCATGGGAGAGGACATCGATACAGTGAGAGTGGATGATGCTGGCTAGAGGGATCATGTATGCATTGAAGAGGAGAATCAAGGTATGCTCAGGGAAGATCATTACGGAACTCGTCAGATGAGGTTGCGGGCCGCTGAGGATTACAATGTCAGGCTGACTGACTGGGTCCTTCCAGTCAGGAAGGAGCAGATCCATCAGAGAGTGTGTCCTTTCATGTAGGTTTTGTATAAGTATGGGGTGGGAGACTGTGTCAAATACTGCAGAGAGGTTCAGGAGGATGAGACCACTGTATCTCCTCTGTCCAGAGTCATGTGGATGTAATCCATGGTGGTGATGGGGGCATTTCCTATGCTGTGGTTGGATCTGAAACCAGACAAGGTGGTGTCAAGGAGTTGGTGGTCATTGAGGTATATGGTAAGATGTTGGCTAATAATGTTTTCTGGGAATAGTAGCAGCATGATCAGTTTGTTGTTTGCAAGCATTGAAGGGTCGGAAGATGATTTCTTCAGCAGTGGGAGTTTTGTCAGCATTTGGGAGGGTTGCAGAAGAAATGGAGGCATTCAAAATATGTGTGAGCATGGCACTGATGAGTTGCAGTCCTCTGGAGTAGGCAAGGTGGGTCCAGGGGTCCTATGGGGCCCTTGAATGGATGGACTTCAGGGTTGCTGCGGTTTCTTCTGGGGTGATGATGGGCCACGTGGTTAGCATTGGTTCTTTGGATAAAATTTGGAGGTGTTTGGCAAGGTCTGTCAGGTTCGGTTGTGGCTGAAGATGCTGTAAATGGCAGTGATTTTCTTGCTGAAGAATCGAATAAGGCTGTTGCATAGGTCGTGTTAGGGAGGATTAAGATTACGGCTGATGGTGAGATGAAAACTTTCACACTGGTGGAGATGTCTTTGCTTCTGTTGGTGCTGGCATCAATGTAGTCCACCAAGGTGGCACATTTTGTAGTCCTGATAATTTGGTGGTAGTGATTAGGGAGGATTTGAATGTGCTCCTGTTTGCATTGCTCTTTCTCCATCTACACTCCAGTTGTTTGCAGTGACATTTCATCATTCTGAGTTGCTCCTTGTACCAACTGGACTGGGGTCTAGATCTTGTTGTATTGCTGTATTTGAGGGTGGATAGGGAGTTGGCAGAGGATGTGATACAATAGTTCAAATTCTTGACGGCTTTAGGGAGACTGTTGCTGTGTTCTGTTCGGTGGGTTTTAAGAGTGATGCCCCTTTCCTTATTTCATCAGACTGGTCTGGTGGTGGTGTGTGTGCATTGGACCAGGACGAGGATGCTGAACTTGACACGAGTGTGGTATGTCCAAAGGACTGGTGTGAGCTTGTCCACTTTGATGCCATCAAAGTTGGAGAAATTAGGCTCTAGGAGTAGCTTGGGGATGTGGGTAAGTCCCTTTACTTATTGGAAGAGGCCTAGACTTCCAAGGTCTTCAATCATTGCTCTTGATTTGGGTTCTGCATAGTCTTTCAAGTGGAAGTTCAGGTTTCTGAGTAGGATGTAATTGTTAGCATTGAGGGTGAGTGGTGCATTGAAGTCTGTGAACGGCTCAATGAAATTGGTGCGTGTTCCCGGTGGTTTGTAAATGAGAGTGCTGCTTAGGGTGAAGTTTGCTGTGATGTGAAGCTTGAACAACAGGTGTTTCATGCTGGAGGATGATGTGGATGGAGATGTCAGCTGATGGGGTTTTTGTAGATAACGGCGATTTTGCCTCCGGACTCAAGTGGCGATGCAGGGATCAGCCAGGTTTCTGTGAGGAAAAGTAGGTCAGGGGCATTGTCATGCAGCTGGCCCCAGATCTCTGTGGTGTGATTGGTGAGTGAGCAGGTGTTGAGGAGCATGCAAGCAATTATGGAGTGTTGTGTTGCTGATTACAGGACTCATTGAATGTGAGAGCATGGGAAGTTGGCTACTGTCAGGGCAGTCAGAGTTGAGCGTGGGAAAGTGCATGAAAATGAAAACTTGCAGGAAGCACAGAAGAATGCTCCCTCTGGTTTTGTGTGGTGTGGTAAGGCAGCAGTGTGTGGAGTGACAACAGGAGTTGAGGGTGCAGAGGGTTTCAGCATGGTAGAGGCAGGAGGGGTAGGACCAGAGTTTCTGGCACAAGGCGTGGCCCAGGTATGAACAGGCAGAGATGGGCTTGCCTTTGGCACACCTTCAGCACACCAGCTGCATGTCTGCTGCATGTTCACACTGTGGGAGATCCTGGGGAGGAGTGATTTCACTTCCTATACAAATGGATGATGGGAAATCCAGTGATATCACTTCCTGTGCAGATGGATGATTGGAAACCCAGTAATTTCACTTCCTGCTCAGATGGATGATGGGAGTTCTACTGATGTTGCTTTCTATGCAGCTGGATGATGCGAATGAGCCATCTTCCTTAGCTCCTTCTTTTAAAGACAGTTTTGGCCAGAAACAGTGATGGCACTTCCTGTGCAGATGAATGATGGGAAATCCAGTGATGTCACTTCCTGTTCAAATGTATGATGGACATGAATCCTCTTACTTGCTTCTTCTTTTAAAGACAGTTTTAGCCGGAAACCAGTCATGTCACTTCTTGTGCAGATGGATGATGGGAAATCCAGTGATATCACTTCCTGTGCAGATGAATGATGGAAAATCCAGTGATACCCTAAAATACTAGCATGGCGGATTTGTTTTTGTCCATAAAGAAAGGTCAGACGCTAGGCAATGGATCATAGTTGGTGTGATGAATGTTTATTACTCCATAGAAGTTTGAACGCTTTCAATAAATTAACATCTACTCATTAAGCTCACGTTCACAGAGAAGGGTATTTTGGTGCTGAATGACAGATGATTGTTGTTACCCAACTGAATGGCACTCATTTTATCTGCCTTTGAATAATGAACAGCAAAGTGACCCATTGGGATTTGAACCTGTGAGCATGAATCCAAACATAGCCCAGGAAGCCACCTGACCTGCTTAGATATTCAACCAACAACAGAAAAATTGAAAACACATTCAAGATGTGCACTGGTTCCTGACAATAATAGAGAACAACACGAGCCACAACATCGTCTAAAAACATCCACCAACGTCATCTGCATGCTGTTACATCCTTCTTCTCTCCACCACACCAAATACATTGATAGCTGTCATGTCACACAGTCATTCATGGATTGGAGGAATATGTATTGCTAAAGGTTTGGTTGTGAGTAAAATGGAGGGTGGGATAGGTCTGTGCTTGGACTTTAGAAAGAGACTCAGGAGAGGTAAGGGCACGATCAGTTATCAGAATGTAAACACTTACACTTCACCAAGACAGATATGTACACAGCATAGATGCAATCACTAGTCACTCTGAAGAGTGCCACAGTGTGACTCAGACTGCAAGAGGCACTCCGTAGTTAAGAACACTTGCTAAAGGCCTATCAGCCCCATCCTCTCTCCCTTGGAAACTCATTTGAAAACATGTTTGGTTCACCAAGTATAACTAATGTTCTACAATTAATATTGCCATTTCAATTTCAGTTTGTATGTTTGGGTATATACATATATAATTACTACAATTATTAAAGCGAATCATCAATGTAGGGTATCTAAAACAGAATCAATGAAGCATTTCCATATTAGGCAAAATGATGTGCATAGTTGCTAAAATGGTTAAGGAGGCCTATAAATAAACCTGCAGTTAACTTAAAAAGGCACAGTCCAGCCAACCTGAAAGAATCGCAGTAATAAAGAATACAATTTCCAAAAAAGGTATTAGAATAATTTGAATCTATAGTGAAGTGAGATACATCAGTTCCCTGCAGGCATTTTGCTTTTATAGGACTGAATCTACTGGCACAGTCTGACTCTGAGCACAGGCAAGAAGTGAATTGAGGTAGTAGAATTCAATGGTTTTGAATGAGCAGTTGCACTGGGGCCTATTACTCTTTAACAGGATAACAAATTGCTAGTTCAGAGTATCTCTCCTGACATTCTGGAGACAGGGTCTGAAACTAGCCTCGTGGAGGAGATGGGCTTGATTGGAGATTACAAGACCCAGTAAACAGATAGAGTCTGCCTTAGAGTACAGTGACCGCTAAGATAAGATAGAGAGTGGTGAGACACTGCCACCAGAGTGGCCTGGTTGCACAGCGCGCTATCAAGCTGCTCAGGCTGGAAAGCTAGGCTTTGTGTCATCCTGGGTGGTGATGGCAAATAAGGAGTAGCATTGCCCATGGTTAGAGTTAGTGGAGTAGAGCATGAAAGAGGGGTGCTAGTAGGTGCAGGGGCCGTTCAACAGAGATGTACCACTACAAAGTCAGATTTATCCATGTTCTATCACTGGCTCAATTAAACCATTGCAGGATTGATTAGCCTTTCCCAGAAAAGGGCTGTGGACATCATGTATAGGGAACCATGGCCTTCTGCATGGTCTTAACAGTTTTAAAAAAAAACTTTTATGAGGCTTCCTGTAATGGCCTTTACCAGTGCATGTTCTCTTTCCATTGCAAAAAGTACCAATTGATTAATTCCAATTGGAAACCCACATGTTTAGGCAAAGACAAAAGAAAGAGATATGGCATGTCATCAGTGGCATTAAGTTGGATATCATATGCAGGTTGAAGCATGGCATGAGACTACCCACATAAATGACTTTAAAAGCAGGGCTTCAGGCCTGCCACTACGGCCTGAATCTTTGTAGCCCAATGCTGTGGTCAGCACTGATCACAATAAACTATTTTTGTCATGCTGCAATGTCTACCTTTACTGTGGCTGAGTGACCCATAGCTAGTGCTTTGGTGCCCACAAGGTGGGGTGCATAATGTATAAAATGGAGCCACGCCAAAGATGTACTTCCCTGAAGTGAGAGGAATCACAACCGAGAGATGGTAAGGAGGCTCTACACTAGGGGAGGGACAAACACAGGATCTCCAAGCCAGACAATGCCAGACAAGGAAAGACATTGAATAAGATGCTTGCAAATAAGAGTGATGATAAAGCCAACACATGGTAAGCAATGGGTAGGCTCTAAGGCTGTTAGGTATTAGTAAGTCCACAATAGTTCCTTTGCAACTGGAGTCGACCTGATAAATCTAAAGTGTGAACCAAATAATATTTTCTTCAATAGAGCAAACTTATTGCACCAAAGTGAACAGATGACAAGGCTCTTCTCTAAACATACTGATCTCATGTTCCACACTTGAGAGAGAAATATCTGTGTTTTGTAATGTATCCATGAGCTGGTTGCAGCATGCTACGTTTCCGCCAAGCATTGTACTCCATTGACTTACATGAGCGTCAGTCAAAACAAAATACACAAGATCCACGAAAATGTGGACAAAATGTATTAATTATTGGATAATGCATATAAAGACACTAAACCTAACGAGCTGGTAAATACATGACACGTTTAACTATAAGCGGGTCCACCAGATTTATGAAGCAGTGGAAGAGCTAAATATGGAGCAATGTTGACCACAGTATAATCTCTTCTCATCTGGTGCGTATCCTAGCTGCTAGATTGTTATGCTAAATTCAGCATTTCTTCAAAACATGATCATTGAACTCTAATCAATTGCCCCCTCATC
This sequence comes from Triturus cristatus, assembly GCF_964204655.1. Taxonomy (NCBI): domain Eukaryota; kingdom Metazoa; phylum Chordata; class Amphibia; order Caudata; family Salamandridae; genus Triturus; species Triturus cristatus. Next base: position 683,574,588 of record NC_140587.1, read on the forward strand.
TTTTGGTAGTACTTCCTCAGAATTTCAGAGTCCCTTTTCTTGCTCTGAGTGCAGAGAAGCCTGAGCTTCAATATAAAGGACTGCCAGTTCCACATCTGTCTCGCCTGGCAATGTAGCGGACAGTAAATTAATCATTGTTAATATTTCTTTAAAAAAAAGAAGGATTGAATTTGGAGAATACATATTTTCTTACCGATAAGGTATGGGCAACTACATGTACCATCCACTTCCCCCCTGAGTCTGTTTGCTATAGCAATGTTTTCAAAGATTAGAGAAGATAAGTGGCAGGATATAAATGCTGTGGCCACTAGTATGAGTGAATCAAATATGCAAATATGTTGAAGCCAATCATAGGGCCCGATTCACTGAACTAACTTAAGACTAAATCCTAAACTTACTACCATTTTGGTATTCTCAGAAGGCACTTACTCATTTTGGTATTCACAGAAAGTACTTACTCATTGCTTTCTGTGAATATCAAAATGAGTAAGTGCCTTCTGTGAATACCAAAATGGTAGTAAGTTTAGGATTTTGTCTTAAGTTCGTTCTGTGAATCGGGTCCATTCTTTCGCTTACTTGAGTTTAGGAGACCTTATATCCTTTCTCTGTTGGAATCATGGGTGTGGTCCAAGATAGGTTCAGAAGAAGGGGGTTTTAGGCTTGACTCTGAAAGAAATGGCTTTTACTGGAAAGGTGGCTCCCCAATTAGTGAGTGAACCACAAGCGCTGTGACACGTCCAAGGAACTCTTTAGATGAAAGCAGGACCATCCTAGGGCACTGGATGTGAATCTTCACCTGTGGCTCAGAGTACAGTGACCCTGTCACTGGAACTCCATTTTCCTTCTTGATTCCCACTGTTAAAGGAGGTTGATTCCAACTAAATTCTAGAACTATACCAATAGCTGTGACTGTCCGTGGCGGCCCCTGCATTTGCTGCCCACGGTGGCCAAATCTAAGAGCAGGGGAGGGTGCTGGTGAGTCCTGAGCCTGCCGCCCTGCGATGATTGCTGGTAAGTGCCACCCCCCCGCTATGCCACTGACCAACATATGACTCATGTTCTTCATAGTCACTTTCAGTTATGAGGGTAAATATCCTGCTAAACAGATCCATAAATGACAAAATAAAAAAGGCAGGATGGTCTGCACCTTTACAGTTGCTTTTCAATGTTTTGGCTTTTAATGTTTTATTATTCTCCGTGTCAGCCTGAGGGACTGTCAGGTGTCAAAGCCATTCTCACTGTAGACAACATAGCACTAAGAGAAAAAAGAACAATGGGGCTAGTCGCAGGTGCGTAGCTTTTTAGTACACACCGGCGGTGCAGTGTGCCTGCTAATATGCACAAGGCCACATAAAGCCACCCTGCGTGACTTTTCATGACCTTGTGAATATGGCCCCCTTTCACCTATTATTCTGCGAGAAAGTGGTATTCCCTGGGTGTTGCAGTGGGTGTTCCCATGCAACATTCATGGAACTTGATGCATTCTCACACTTACAAGGTTTTGTAAACCTGGCAATGCGTCAGATTCCTATGACTCCCCACAGGAGGCATAAGGGAGGCACAATGAGGAGAAATACCTTTATTTCTCCTCGTTTTTCCTTTTTTTTATGTGTGCTCCATTCTGCAGCACACATAGAAAAAGGAAAACACCTCTCTGGATTGTTTTTGTGCAGGAAAGTGTCACTTCCGGCACAAAAACAATCACCCCTACAACACAGGCACCCTTGAACCATAGCGCAAGGTTGCCTGCGTTGGCGCATGGCACCCCATTGTGCACCAGCACAGGGGAAAAGGATCGGAATGTGCCGTATCTCACAGATACAGCGCATCCCTGCCCTTTTCTTGTGTCAAAATATTGTAAATGAGGCCCAATACTTTTGCACAGTGTGCAGTCTGGGTCCTTTTTGCATACTCCAAGACATTGAAAGCTCAATAATAAGTAGGAAAACGGGGACAAACACCCAATGCAGATGGAATTCGCAACATTATGCAAAGATGATTCACATCCAAAGAAAATACATATGCCAATTCATATGATTTTTTACAATTCACAAAACTAGGCTGTGTATGAAGATATGTATCCGACCAGACCATAATGTAGACATATTCTGGTTAGTTAATGAAATTAGGAGTTCAATAGGGTTATTTCCAGAGGGCGTTGGCGAAGCGGCCAGAGAAAGAATGCAAGTTAGGTAAGTTCTGCAATGTGGTATCTCCGACATGCATCAACGGGAACCTAATTTACGAGCAAATTAACAAGACCTGAGAGGTGATGATAATAAAGTACCAATCCGTTTTGATGTTGCAGATTATATTAACGAAGGTATTCATCCATGGGGATAACTAATTGTGCCTAATAATTGTGTGTCTTTTTTTTTTTTTTTATAATTGAAAAGCATAATTTGCCTAAATTTAGAAATGAATATATGCTGCAAATGTGTTCATTAGGTATATCTTCCTATAGGGGGAAAACAAATGGTGTTGGCCTGCCATGGTGTATACAGCATGCAATTTGTATGCAAATCATATTGTGTACTTAACTCATTGAAAATTTGAATATGAATAGCCAAATAGTAATTAATTACATTAATATGGGACACATGTAATGAGGTGAATGAAGGGGTTTTATCTATTGTGGGCATTGAATACACGATTCAAGGTTCATGATAAATAGAAAAATATTAAAGTATATTTTTCGAAAAATACCACCGATAAATGAAAACACGACATTTTAAAATGGTTTTCTTACGAGCTTTCCAAATTCTGGGAATTTTGAAAAATTATTACATGTTCACATATGTTTGCATAAAAGAAATATACAAGGTATGATTTTATCCAGACCCCATCGAACCTCTGTGTAGTTAAATGTGTAACATGCCATCCCAGTCTCACATGATCAGCTTCTCTGCTAATGGCACTAATCTAAGTACTCCCATACATTTGTTTCCAATTAATGGGTAATGGTGTATCTGCTGTTTGAAGTCTTTTCATTGTGCCCATTGAAGGTTTCCTAGGTAACTCTTCCAGACTCAAATCTCTTTAATTCATCAAAGTTCTAGGGCATCAAGTCATCCGATCCATCTAGTTTCCTTCCACCTACCTCGAAATATAGAAATGATCTATATCTGTCAATATAAATTGCTGTTGTATAATTTCAAGTCGACCTTAAAGGGCACATCTCAGAATAAACCTCAGTTCACGATGTATAAAATAAGATAGGAACAATAGAATACTCATTTACCTTCCCTAGCCCTAACATATGTGGAATATTTTAATTATAACTAGTAGCATACAGGAAGACCTGTACATGCCAATGCATCATTAACCTACATAGGCAACGGGAGAAAGGCCTTTTGACAGTATCAAACCCAGGTAGCTTATGGGAGCCAAGGAATACTAGAGTGGTGGCCATGCACCCACTGATATGATAAGCGTGGAGGTTTGGCCTGCAGCTAATGCTTGATGTGCAGCCACTCCTTCGCTTTGCCCTGAGTTTTCAGTTGTGAGTAATGGCTTGCAATCACTATAATGTGAACCTAAATATTGAGGAGTAATTGTTCTCCTTGTAAATATGTGACCACATCTTCAGGAATCTGTCACTTAAGCCATAGTGTCCTAATACGTAGGTATCATAAAGGTAGGTCATGTTGTGTTTACTGGTGTGGTAGCTGAGTAAATATTAATCTGCATGTATGGTTTCACACATTTATTGCAACTGGTTGAGGCCCTATTTAATGCCATGTCAACTGAGTTGGTCTTACAAAATATGCCCTGCCATCAATGCCCAAGAAACAATAGGGCTGTGTGCAAAATAAGGCATATTACTCAACTGTATGTGAAAGTGAGCCAAGAACGAAATCATATCATTTTCTATTTTTCCACCTCTGTTCAAAAAATATTTCTCCTCATGTACAGGTACAAACAGCTCATGCTATGGGGAGGTCAGAATTGTGGACCTCAATGTTCAAAAAGTGACTGGACCCTACTATTTTTCTGAAAAGTTGCACCCAGGAAATCCCCGAAAAACATCAACGATCATGGTGAATTGCTTTAGTCCCACACAGTTTACCTCTGCCTAACACACTTGGAGAAAAATTGAAGCTGCAATAGTCAGAGACAACTCTAGTTTCCTTCTGAGAATCGAGGATTCTCACTTCCGTTCAAATGCGAAATGATGCCCGTAGTCTGGAAATTCCTCTTAAAACCAGGTTAAGCCAGATGTCTACAAAACATCTTAAAGTTGCCTATGTTTCATTTAACATACTGGCACAAGCTGTTTCAGATGTGCATAGGATTCAATTGACATCTGTGATAAGGCCTCCATTGGGAGTGGAGTAATTTCAGCAGAGACATAACTCTGGGTGCAATTCCACAATTCCGCAAACTCCACACCTGATTATGCCGGCCAGAAAAGACCAGAATATTTAAGTAGGTGCAGGAGCTGTAGGCAGGATTGCGCAGTCCTTTCTGCTTCATGCAACAGTCTTGGTGGAGAAGACAGTGGTGTAGCTACAGCTTTTGGAGTCCCTGTGTTTGCCGCCCAGTGATGGGCGGAGAAGGTAAGTGAGGGCTGCTTGCAGCAGACGATGATGAGCAGGAGGTGCTTGCAACAGACGACGATGAGCGGAGGGAGGCGACAGGTGACGAGGTAGAATTTAAAAAAAAAGAAAACGTACCTTGCGCTCACCGACACCCCCAGAACAAGGGCAGACCTCCTCCCATATCCCCCCAACCCCAGCTACACCACTAGGAGAAGGCAATGATCCTTCCAGCCAAACCCAACCATGCCCTCTGCACCTCCTCCATCCATCCTGGCCCTTCTGGTTATATTTTCCATCTGCTCATAGCAGGTGGAATATGTCTTTCGTTTTCCCCCTAGAATCAGGGGAAAAGACATAACAAAGGACCCTGTATCTCTCGGTTCCTGTGCATATTCCCTGTTCTGGAAATACAACTCAGAATAGTTGAAATTCGGTACAAGGATACTGGATGTAATCAGAGATTCCGGCTCTTCGATATCCCTGCACCAAATTTGGCTTGACTTGTCATAAGGGCAATACTGCTCAGATGCAAGACCATACAAGACCATGTGCTATTGTTTTAGTATTCATTAACTGTACTGTGCCTTATATTTAGCCAGTACTGCTTTTTGCCTGAAACCGAATATTTTGGCAAACATTCCAAGAGGAGACACTGCTTTTGGTTCCCCAGGGCGTTCTTGTTTGAAAAGCCCTTAACACAGAGTACTACATGGGAATATAATGCTTTCTGATACTCAGGTAGTGAGGATCTTCCTAGCAAGGTATCGTTGGAGGCAGTGGTTAATTTGTAAAAATATAAGTGCCGAGGCTCTCATCAGAAGGCAGTTTCGACCAGCCCGTTTCTCCTGTTGGCGCTGCCCAATACAGAACCAACTACTAACAATGAATCCCTACAAGTGGAAAGAGCATGTGGTGTAATGGCAAGAGCTGCCGACTTCAGAGCTGGGGAACCAGGTTTGAGTCTCGGCATTGGCTCAACATCCTGTGATTCTGGGCAAATCACAATCTCTTCGTCCCTACCAAAATTAATGTATCCTGAACTGATGGTCAAGCCCTAGTGTTGATGATTGCTCAAGTGCCGGTGTTGATGATTAAGTGCCGGTGCTGAGCACAGGAAACCACCGGCTCAAATTAAGCACTGATTGGAGAGAGGAAAACAAATCACCTTCCTCTTAATTCCTCAGATCACCCAGCTTCTCAGCATCTTCTCCATTGATTGAAGCATGTATATGTAACCAGTCAGTCAGAAAACTTTATTTCGGCGAAAATGCCATAAAAGTACAGACATCACATTTAAAAAAAAGATCTACACATGAAAACAATTATCTTAAAACCTCTCATAAAACAATAATTTAGAACAGTATATATTCATAAAGTAAAAAAAAAAAAAATGATGTTTGTCACAGGATAAAAAAAAGGACATAGCTTGCAAAAAAAGCATTACAGTACTAGATGTTTTCTTATTACCCACATTGAAAATAGATATTTAGCAGTTACTGTGACGAATAGGGGAGAAGTATCATATTTCATTACCCTGTATAGATCTCTATAGTTGCTTACACCAAGGTTTTTAGCAAGTTGGATGATCCATTTTCTGTGTGGATTTATGTAAGCCTTGCAAAAGAATATTACATGGACCTCTGATTCTTCATACGTACTACACCCTGGGCAGGGTCGGGTTATAGATCCTTCCCATTTGTTCGTCCTGCAGAATAGGGGAAGGGATCCGTGCCTAAACTGTATAAAAAGCTTCTTGGCAAACAATGGTTGGATCAAATCCAGTGCTGACTCAAAGCTGTAGCTTATTTTCATTTCGAGGAATACAGAGGTCAAATTAGTACTGGACACTAAACATAATATTTGTGTCAATTTATGTTCCTCTATCGCTTTGGCCAGAGATTTTTTTGGTAGGACAGCACAGGTCTCCTCTGGATTGAGCCAAAGGTCTTCCCTTCCAATTTCACCTAGAGACTTTTTAATATATGCAAGCCACGGGATGGTACCAGCCCTTGGGAGTGTCATAATTGATTTTAATTCCTCCCTAAAATTGGTAAGTTCTGGGGTGCTCCAGAATCGGCGCCAGTACATAACCGGGCGTGAAGCAACCAGATCTACTATTGGATAAATGCCAAGGTCCATCCTAAGGGGCTGAAGGGGAGTGCTCATGGGTAATGCTAAACGTTGCCTCATAAAATGGTTTTCTGACCTTGCTAAAATCTGAACTACACTATGGCCCCAAAGTTCAGCGCCATAGACCGCCACACCTCTTGCCTGGACCTTATAGACCTCTAATTAACTTTAACGGGCTGTCCCTATACATCTTCAGGATTCCCCCAGCAACTTGAACCAGTTTCAAATTAGCCTTCGAAATCTGGGGTCCCCAATCCATTTTATTGCTTAATGTTAACCCCAAGTAATCAAAAACAGTTACTTATTTTGGGATAGGACAGTTTGTGGTGTCCGCGTGCAGAACCATATATTTGGTCTTATTAACGTTAATGACCAGGTTCCTTTTTCTGCAGGATGTAGCAAAGCCCTCCAAGACTCTTTCCATCCCCATGGCGGTCTTGGACAGGAGCAGTGTATCGTCTGCGAACATTAGTGCAGATATTTTCCTGCCAGCTAGCCTGGGTGCATCTATATTTCTTAAAGCTAGCAGTTCTTCCACAAGCCCATTTAAAAAAAGAGAGAAGAGGGTCGGTGCAAGCACACAGCCCTGCCTCACAACTCTTTCAACGGGGAAGGGGGAAGTTAATTTGCCGTTTTGACCATACCTTACCCTGGCAAAGGTGTCTTTATGTAGAGTTTCCAAAAGATAAGATAGGTATGGGGGAACACCCATTCCCTTCAAAAGGTCCCACATCTGTCGTCGATCTACCATATCAAAGGCAGACTTTAAGTCAACAAAGGAAAGATAAAGGCTGCCTCCTTCCAATTTGATGGATTTCCAATAGATCATCTGTAATCTAAACAGTTGATCTATTGTTGACATTTTAGCTCTGAAGCCCACCTGTAGAGGGGTCAGGATGTTGAACTCTTCTATCCATGCTTGGAGCCTCCCCAATAAGACACGTGCAAAGATCTTCTGTGCCACGTCTATTAAGCTAATCGGCCTATAGTTTGCCGGATCCAGGGGGGAGCCCTTTTTGTGTATCGGAATGATCTTGGCACCGGCCCATGTATGCGGCGGTGACATTCCTGTAAAAATTGCATTAAAAAGATTTTGTAAATAAGGAGCCCATACAACCTGTTCGCTCTTATACAGGTCACCCGGAATCCTATCTAGTCCTGGGGCTTTGTTTGGGAGGACTTTATTCAAGGCCAGTTTAACCTCTTCTAGTGAACATAAATAATTATCACCCATAGTCAAAAAAGGGACTTGCCTAGTTAGGGATTCATAATGTTCTGGGGCTATTGGATTACTGGCATAAAGGTCTTGGTAATGCCGGCGCCAAACGTCCTCCCCTAAATTAGGTTGGACTGCAACTTGGGAGACAGAGGACCCAGTTTTAACCAAATTCCAAATTGCCCTGGAGTCCTTTTTCCTTAGTGTGTTAGAGATTTCCTCCCATCTATTGAACTCCCATTCCTTTTTTGCGTCTGTGATCACTTTCTTGTAATGGCCCCTCGCCTCCTTAATCAATACCTTATTCCCCCTTTTAGGTTTACTAGGAGTGATAACTTTGCTTCTCTACAAGTTTTGGTAAACCATAATGATCTCTCTCTCAGATTTTGGGATTTCCTCCTTATTTCCCGATAAAAGTACCCTTCTAGGGTAGCGCATAGCTCTACATGAGTGGAGCCTATATTGCCCTGATCTAAAGGGCCATTTCCCGCAACAGCAGGGTCCAGCACTCGCTCTAAAAGCGGATAAATCTCCCTGTACATATCTCCAAGCTCAGTTTGGGATTGGGCAATCTTTTCCCATCTAACTCTCCGACCACCACATGAAGTAACCAGAGGGGGTAAATGATTAACGTCCTTAGACTGGTGTAAGAAGTTATCATAGCCTTCCAGAGTAATGACAAGGGGATTATGATCGCTTTCGCTGCGATTTACTACCTGGAATTCCAAAACCCTGGACCACATTCCCAATTTGAGCATTTTGTAGTCTATGGTGGAGGCATAACTATTCCGTTGGAATGTAAATTTACCAGGATTATCCGCTGGGTGCCTTCCATTGCATGCCCTTAATGAGTGGGTAAGGGTTAATGCGGTGAGTTGAAGAACCAGAGGTGTCCATCCCTTTGTAGGGTATGAGTTACAAGGGGGGATTGCCCATACTTGATCCTCTTCTTGGGTGACTGAGCTGGACACACCATTCAATGGTTCGAAATGACAGTTAAAGTCACCACCTATGAGCAATTGGTCCTGCTTGGGTAGTATACTCAGGAAATCTTCTAGTTTTAACAGAGTGCTAGATGTTTGTCCATACTTCACGGGGCGGGAGTAAATGTTAATTAAATTCAGCTCGGGGTGATCCCGAAATGTTAGGGCTATGCACAAAATATCCAATGAGCCAGTGTCTATTACTCTAATGGCACAGCCCAAATGTGTTTTCCCCCAAATGCACAATCCACCAGATGGCCTCCCACTTAGGGCCCTTACTGCCGATTCCCAATACGTAACAAACCCAAGGCGATGACATGCTTTCATTGCCCAGGTTTCCTGAAAAAGGCATATGTCGTGGCCATCTATGAACTCTCCCCAGTCCGGGGAATCCAACAATGGGCCAATACCTGCCAAATTCCAGAATAAAATTTTTAGGCCCGCTCCATGTTCTGATTTTTGGGTGGGGTTGGCTCTTGTTTGGGGGCCCATATAGAACTGTATGGGTTGTTCAAATGTGTCCCCCCCATTATCTGTTGACTCTACAGTTAGGGGGAGACTAACAGTCATTAGTTGGGTGGGAACAATACTTATACTAGACTCAATTCTATTGGGATCTCGAGCATATTCCAAGGCCAAATCTATTTGCTGAAATGGCCCCTGTGAAGCAGTGGGTACTACCCTTAAACATTCTTGTTTATTACATGCCTTACTCTGTCCAGAAAAAGTAACCTGTCTTCCCACCTGAGTGTGATCCACCCCCTGGGGTCTGAAGTTTTTAATGGCCCCACCTTCAGAATGCAGTCAATCAACAAGATCAAGGGTACTGAACCTATTACGGCATTGAATGGGGGGGCATGGGTCATGATGAGGGGCCCCTCTAGTCCCAAAGGGGCCCCTACACCTTTCCCTCATGACCCCATTTTGATCCACAAAACCTATTTCAAGGTTGGGTGCTTTGATTGAATAAAAATATGAAAGGGGAAAAGATTGAATTCCATCCGGGGATCTAGCCCATCCTCCATCCCCTAGAAACTTAGTCACCCCTTTATCCCTGAAGGTTATGAGGATGCAATCACCCCTTATATTTTTCACGCTCCTGCCCACCCACTCCACTCTGTGCACCATCATAATTTCCCCATCAAGATAAGATGGCAGAGATCTATTTACACGGAGCCAATACATGACCTTATTCTTCAGGGCCATGTATGGTTCAATTTTATCAACAGGGAGTTCAGGAACGCCAGTTAAAACCACTACATGAGAGCTACACTCAGGGGGGAGATCTGGTCTTGGTGATTTTGTTTTATGACCTAGATGTAAATTATTGCTACAATCAGTGATAGACACTGGATTATGCAATTGGGGTGAGTTCGTAACAACCCTAGCATCAGTAGGGACCTGAGGGATTTGGGAAGGATGGATGGGGGCGACAATTCTCTCACTACTTTGCAATTGGTCCCTATCAGGTGCTATTATATTACTAGATGGGTTTAACTCATTCTCTCTTGCAACCGGCAAGGCAGCTTGCTGTGAAGTTATTAGTTGACAGAGACCCTTCTTAGTTGGCTGAGCCATCTCGCTACGCTTTGAGTCCGCAGCAATAAGAATCAGCCTTAATTTTTCTTCTGCGATGGCTAGTCGCTTAGATAATGGAGATAAGCTCCCAGAGATTAATAACTCCATCTTTGCCCAAAATGCATCATCAATTGAACAGTTAGAAGATTCTTTCAAAATGAGTTCAGATGGCGTAGATGGTATGATATCCAGTCCCGATGTTACAGGTAGACCTTCCTGCTCGGGTGAATCGTTATGGCCATTATTCAAGTTGGGAATAATTTTAGTTTTTTTATTATTGTTGTGTCTCGTCGGTCCTCCCTCGCGCTTCTTCCCCTTCGATGGATTTATTCTTAGCCGCTTACTCCTCACGGACTGCTCCGTCTTTGACCTTGTTGTAACAGTGTTCATAAAGATGGGGTCGGGCGGTAATGGCTCTTTCCTTTGTGCAGATGGCTCATTTTGCCCTAGGTCAATTGGCCTTGGTACCTCTAAGGCCCGTTGTGTTGCTGATGCATCAGGAAGTGCCTCAGTGTGTTTAGCCCCGTAGAGTACATTTGGACCTTTGTCATGTGTAACCATGAAACTCTTTAAAAGGCTTCGGATTGAAAAATGTGCAGACTTTAAAGAGCACGGTCTAGCCAGGTACTTTAGAAGGCATTAAAATGGCGCACTCTTAGCTATTTATAAAAGCCTTTCCTTCTAAAAAGCCCACAAAACACTTAAGGTCAGCCTCCCTGTAATGTACCTTCAAATCATGAACCACAATCATAGGGCAGTTCCTTTAGCAAAAGGTTTAAAGTTTTCTTCCTCCACCTAAGACACATGAGATTGTGAACAGATCAACAAAGCCAAGGAGAAATGACACAATCTAGGGTGACACAAATTGTTTAACCGGCCATATGGATGTGATTTTGAGAGAGAAGCATGCACTCCCAAGCACTCTGGATTTCTTCTCAAATGCACTCTAACAATGAGTTAGACAGGACGATGGGGCATATTATCAAGGACGGCGTTAAAATTATCACCGGTTTAGCGGCAGAAAACTGCCTGCTAAAGCGGCGATAATGGGCTTGATAATATGCCACAGAGAATTCCAATAGAAGCCCATGTTCACACCAGAACATGGACTTCTATTGGAATTCTCAAGGGCATATTATCAAGCCCATTATCGCCGCTTTAGCGGCAGTTTTCTGGCGCTAAACCGGCGATCATTTTTAACGCCGTCCTTGATAATATGCCCCGAAGTTCTATAAGGGGTTAAGCATCCTCAAATTCACTCAGCATGTAGCTTCTCATGTCTTCCAAATGACTGACAGTTGCTACACTCTCTGGCTAGGTAAAAACACTAAAGTCCCTTTCAGCATCTTTTCCTTACTGATGAAATAACTTTGAACCATTTGGAATGATCTAGCATTGCTATAACTTGGTTCTCATGTAATAACTGTTGATAATCAGTGACTAGGAGGAGGATATGTTCTGTCCACAACTTTCTGTAGCGCCAAGAATCCATCTTTGGAAGAGCTGTGCTTTACAAAAGCGGTCAATCAATAAAGAAGCCCATGAGCACCACTTAATGGTTTACAAAAAACATCCCTAGGAAATGAAGCACACTGTGGGGCATATGTACAAAGAAATGGCGCAGTGCAGCGCTGTGGCAAGTTTTTCAGCGTAGCGCTGCACCATTTCCAAAATGCAGGGATTAACAAGAATACCCCAGTGTTTTTCCTAGCGCTGCCACTAAAGTAGATGCCTAGCGCCAACTCAGACACCCTTGAGCCATAGTGCAAGGGGGCCTGCATTGCACATTTCAATAATAATGATTTGCTACTTCTATGTATGCTGCATTTTCCAGCCTACATATAGAAGTAGCAAATCACCGTTATTTAATGATCGTTTTCGTGCATGAAGGGGCACCTTCCTGCACATAAACAATCATTAATGGCATTTTTCTCTTTCTGTGTGTATATAGAATGCAGCACACATAGAAAAAGCAAAAAAGAGGAGCAATACAAACGTTCTCCACATTGCGCCATTCTAATGCCTGCGTCAGTTTGTGCCCCTTCGTCTGTAAAAGTGATGTTACAGTGGCGCAATCCCCTTGTACATATGCCCCCCTGTATCACCAGACCACACTCCTGTGTTGAAGTGAGTGTCTGCAGTAAGCCACACGCATCTGTCGGGGTAAAACTAAAGAGCAGATGTATTATTTTCTGACACAATCAAGCACAGCAACCAAGGTTTCTGCATTGTGTAGCTGAAGTAGGATAAAGCGCCACAGATATATATTTATTATGGCCTGCACCTACTGTTACCCCTGTGCTGGTTAACAACCTGGGCACCTACTTCAATGCATCCCCTTTGCACCATGGTCTGTCACGGAATGTCTACTGGAAACATACCACCATACAGTTTCCAAATCCTATGCCTAGACAAACTCTGAACATTGCATGCATTGTAAATACACTGTGCAGTGCAAAGCACGTGAGATGTGTGGAATGCAGAAAGCTATTTGGTTTTTGGAAAGGGTATTTTGTAAATACTCTTGCGAAACTTTACATCACTTTGCATCACTTTGAAAGAGTGCAAAATCTTTGAAATCTGGAACTAAGAATTGTGAGCAAGCTATTGGCAGCCCACTTTCAAGGGGCACTTCTGCCAGTTCGAAATATAACACAGTGGTCAAGTTAGCACATACAATGCATTTAAAACCCAGAACAGCACCTTCAATATTTCAGAAGAGCGGTTTGCAAAGGATGAAAGTGAGCCCATCCTTTTAATGCACATCTTTTGTGCGTTGAAAGCAGTGGAAAAGACAGCTCAGACTCATTTGTCGCACCAAATATTTAGAAGAAATCGAAGAGAGTATTCTGAATGACCCTACTTTAATATGAAATAATACTTATGAATATTAGAATCTTGCACCATCATGAAAACCGCATTATGAATCCTGCACAATTATGTGTATATGGGATTCAGTAGGAGACCAAATAGCAGAATACTTTGTACAGTGTTACCGCAATGCTGCACTCGCCTGATTATACTTGATTAAAATAGTTCTTTAGCCACTCCTTTAACAAAGTAATGTTCCGCAACTGCTTGCCAGCTGCGGTGCGTCCTGTGCGTGTTAACTTTAAGTCGCACCACCAGAATAAAGTAGTTTATGTAAAGCTGCACAATTCACGTTAGGATTTTTTTCATTAGACACGAGTTTTTTACAGAACTTCACGTCATCTCGACCATGCCAGGTGCGTCACTATGGTAATATCCTGCACTTTGCACTTACCGACTATTATCTACAAAAATTAAATTTCCTCAAATGTTTGTTGATTACCTCATCTTTGGTGAAATCCATGACGTGTATTTGTAAAGCACAGATTCACCCGGAGGCTTCTTGTCACTGAATAACAGATGTTTATTGTTACCCAACTCAACGGTACTCATTTTATCGGCCTCAGATGGATGAAAGGCACACTGGACCCACTGGACTTTGAACCTGTGACCATGAGGTTGAACACATGCCCCTGCAGTGGGCTCATTAGTCCACTAAGCCCCCAGACCCAGTATTTCATCAAAGCTTCACTGTGCGCTTGCTAACAGGGAGGAACAGTGAGCGTGCCCTTTGCTACCATACAGGGAAGGTCATCTCATGTACTCCAGTAGATCAATCTGTAATTGATTAAAAGTATATTAACTGACCTTAAATCTTGATTCAAAGGTAGAGGTGACCAAAAAATGTTGATCCACACTCCTCCAGTTTGTAATGTACTCCCCTTTGTCATTTGAAACTGAACAAATATAATGCAAGAGCCAGAACCGTGAGGTTGGGATGTTTAACGTAATATTCTTTCACATGTTGCATGCTGGACAATTGTTGATCAAGCAGTGTCAATTCGCTTTTTATTTGGCAACAAACACCTTATAAAAACGTACATTAATACATCATGTATTTATCACAACAGTATATCAGTTGTGATGAATAACACAATAGAAAATAAATAGATATATTTTGGAATTGTTTTTGATTTACCTGCTGGTTTACAGGAAAGTTTCTATTGATCTTCTTAATCTGAAAAAAACAAAAAAGAAAGTAATACTGGGGGGAGGATCAAAAAGGAAATCTTTTTCTCAACCTGAGAAACCTTTTATCTGCTATAAGTAAATATTGTTTTGAAATTTGAAAAAAAAAATCATAAACAATATTTCGTCTAGACAAACATTACAGTCATTTTTCAGTAGTTTCCTACTAGAATTGCGAAGCCCCCTTGCGTTTATTTTTATTGACTACGCCCCCTCTACTCTCCAGGAAACTTTCTTCCTTCGTTGAAATCTTGTGATCGTTTACTGGTTCACAGGGTAATAAAACATGCAACAGTGCACAACAAATCTGACAGAATACATACATTTACTATGCATGCTTTACATCACATGCTATTACTAACATGGTCGTTACAACGACCACGTTGTTACAACGCAAAACATTACATCTCAAGTCAATTCAACGACTCGCTGTAGGGGGCGCGCTGGACTTAGGAATAGTATAATTTACTATTCCTACTCTTCCTACTCCAGTTTGTTCAACAGCAGGGAAGGTGTTGGATTATGGATCCAACACCTTCTGCCCCCTACAGCAAGTCATTGTAACGACTTGCCATATAATGGTTCACGTTGTAACAACACGGTCGTTAAACAACCGCATTGAAATAGCATGCGGTGTAACACATGTGATCTAAAGGATGTTTCCCATCTGAAACATCATATTTTGAATTTTACATTTAGTCATGTTGTCTTAACGAGATATTGCAATGAAAAAGGAGGGTGTATGTAAGTATGTCTTCTTTGCTATGTTACCTTAAATTTGCAATGCAATCTTGTATTTATAACATCTGAGGTGGTTAAGGACTGTTATTCAGATCTTAGTTACATTGTTTTGATTAAAATTACATTTCTTAAAGTCTAAAGTTGCCATACTTACACTCTAGTAAATCAGTTGAATTGAAATTTTTTGCAGCAGGACCGCATTCAAAGTTTTCAATGTAAAACCAGGATTAAAACATTTATTTGGTAACCAGTGAAAGGTAAGCTGTGTCACAACTAAATTTGCCATCTACCTGTACTCATTATTCAGAAAACCTGAAATTCATTACAATTTTTCACAGGTTCCTCCTTCCACTTGTCCCCAACAATATAACGCAACACACGAGGAAGAGTGGACATCAACATGACTCTTGATATATTGAATTTCTCCACATTACATATTCCTTATGGCTATCACACATTGTTTTGAAAACAATGGAAATGAAACAGAATCATTTTGCTGAATAACAATTTCTTACTCATTTAGACGTCAACACCAATCGCTGACTCTAGCAAAATAAGAAAAGTTTTCTCTGAGTCGCAGCTCGCACAGGTAAGCAAAGTAGGAAGATAAGGCAGGGCGGGGGCAGGGTGGAGTGGAGGGTAGTGGAATTCAACATACAACGGGGTAGTCAAAGTAAATAAATAAAAAACACTACGCAGCAACGCCGACTTGGCGATGCGGTGAACACAAGGTAAGTGGTTTTATTTATTTCATTAATTCTTACTATCCCTTCATATGTCGAATCCACTAAACACCACCCCACCCCGCCCTCGCCCCGCCTCACAATACCAGGCGTTGACCTGTGTGAGCCGCCACTGGAATCATCCCTGGTGCTTGGTGAAAAACAGTGGAGAGAAATGTTAATTGATCCGTTTCGAATCTCTGGGGCCAAAGTGCTGCACCAGGGCAAGTAGTTCTAGTGTCCAGTTCTGCCATTGACTACTGGAATGTTACATGATGCTTCCCAAATTCTCTCTTGTGATTGGAAATTGTAGAGGGTCTTGTAAAAACTCAAATAGAGAATAGAGGAAGCTGAAGCTTCCTGGAGAAAAAAACTATGACCAGGTAAAACCTGTACATTTTCCCTGCATGCTTCTACAAAAGATTTTACTCTGGGTCATACCGTGGAATACAAAGATATCTTGGCACACTAACATTATGGGTAAAATATTAAGGAACAAAATATTGAAAGGTAAGTGCATACAGGAAAAGGGTGCCTACATTGCTTACAGGATGGTTTTTGTGCAGTAAGGGGCACATTTCTGCACAAAAACAATCGTGAGAGCCATTTTCCTCTTTTTATGTGTGCTGCACAATGCAGCACACATAGAGAGAAGAAAAACTGAGGAGAAATAAAAATATTTCTTTCCTTTATGTATCTCCTCAGGAGGTGTAAGAATTTGGTGCTTCCCTAGGTTTACATGATTTTGTAAATCTGGGACAGTGTCAAAATCCATGAGCGTTACATGGGAAAACCCTCCTCAAGGCCTATGGAACTTCTGCCGGGCACCAAGTAAATGTAAATCCAGTATTCGTAAAGCACGAACAGCTACCCAAAGGCATCCCGGCACTGGGGGCCATCGGGAAGATTAAGCAAGCTATTGCCCAGAGTCACATGGTGCTGGGCTGACCTACCACCGGTGCCGGGGATCGAACTGTGAGCCCCAGATTACAGCGCCAGTCACCCTGGCCGCAGCGCCACACCTCTTCCCCAAGTAAGGTGACACATCGATTTGAGCTGCATTGCCTTATTTAAGATGCATGAGGCCACTCAAACCCATTCAGGGTGGCTTTAAGTGACTTTGCGTTGCTTCATAAATCTGATTCTGAGCCCTGCATCATGCATGTACCAATTTACGTGGTGCAAACATGACACAGGGCTCTAATAAATATACCCCTGTGTGTGTAGTTTTAAGCTGATATTTCGACCTGGCAAGTTAACCTTCTTGCCAGGTCCAAACCTGCCTTTTTCTTACATGTAAGTCACCCCAAAGATAGTCCCAAGGTAGCCCCATAGGCAGGATATAGTATATTTAAAACGTAGGACATGAACTTTTAAGTTTTAAATCTCCAGCTAGTGAAAACCTTTACATTTTGTTTACACTACTCCAGGGCCTATCTCACCCATAGGTTAATATTGGGATTGCCTTAGACACCTTTTAAGTGCAATTTCCTATGGGGAACAGATGGAAATATGGAGTTTGGTGTTTATGGACTTACAATTTAAAATCATAACTTTTGGTGACGTCATATTTTAAACTGTAAGTCTGAACATGCCACTTTTAGAAAGTTGGCATTTTCTTACTTTAACCATTCTGTGCCACTGCCTGTCTCTGAATACACGCCTGAGTTGGGTTATAGCTGGGCTTTGTGCATTCCCTCTAGACAGTCACACAAAGGGAGAAGGGGTATGACATTTGCATCCTGATGGCTCATAACCAGGCTGATGGGTCTTCCTGAGGTAGATTGGGCAGGAGGAACTGATACTTCCACCTGAATAGGGCTGTCCCTGTCCCCACACAAGGAAATGGATACCCCATGTAGAGAGTCTGGGAGCCAGGGCAGAAAAGGCAGGGATCTCGTGATCTTTAGAGGCCTCTTTGATGTCTCCTCCACTTCAAAGGCACATTTGGGTATACGTACTGGACCCATGACACCACCAGATCAGAGGGTTTTCTAGAACCAAGAACATTCTCCCTGGAAAAAGAGCTGCTGTGCTGTAGGTGGGGCTGCCTTGTTGCTACCTGCATTGCTCTATTGGCCTGCTGATTGCTGTGCTACAGGAGGGACTGCCACTTTGCAACTTGCTCTGCTGTGTTGGCCTGCTGCCTGCTGTTTCTTGCCTGGGAGTGAGAGGGACTGGGCCCGCTCTCTACATCCTTGAACCCCAGATTCTCCAAGGGCTTGCTGACTTGCCTCCTGTTTTCTGAAGTCGCAGAGACACAAAGGATTTATTGCAACTCTTATTGGTGCTACTGGGCTCTGTCATCTGTGACCCCTACCCTTGCCTGAGGTGCCCAAACCAGTTCTGGGAATTATGTGTGGGTTCTGCAGCTTTTATTCTGCAAAACCCAGTGCATCGACCCAACTGTGTGAGGAAAACCGATATATCGCTCCCTGATGATGAAGCAGTGCCGAATTGATGATGATGGGGGCACCAACAGCGAGGCTCGACAACTACGCAGCACTGATTCTTTGACCTCGTCTGTGAGGTTGGACGACAATGCAGTGCCGCATCTTTGAAACCATCTGCAAGACTTGTCACTGTTTTCGCATTTTATCTTTAAAAATTCATTTCTGGAGTTCTGCTTAGTGGATTTTTGTCGCCATCTGTCATCTGGTTGAGCTTGAACTGTACAAAGTCAAAGGTTTATGTTGACGGCGACGGAGCATAGGTCAGATACAGGTGTCAGGTTCATCCCAGTGAAATGTTTTACCTTTGGACTTAGGGCCATATTTATGAGCCCAGTTACGTTAGTATTCCATGACTCCAATTGGTGCAAGAGTGACACAACTCAAAAATGAAACTTATGAAGCGTTGTATGGCCACTTTGCGTGGCTCTAAGTGACTTCATAAATCTGGAGTAATGCAAAACAGTCCAATTCTGGGAAGGCATTCTACGGGTGTTGCATGGGTGTTCCACGTAACTTCCATGTTTTTTTAAGAACTCCCAGATTTACAAAAAAGGGTAGACCTAGGAATGCACCAAAATTATACGTCTTTTCAGGGGACACGTAACAAGGAGAAACATCTTTATTTCTCCTTGTTACTTCCTCTTTCTATGTGTGCTGCATTCTTCAGCATGCCTCTCAGGATAGTTTTTGTGCAGGAAGGTGTCCCTTCCTGCACAAAATCAATCCTGCATGCAACGCAAAAACAATCCTGCATGCAACGCAGGCACCCTTGCACCATGGTACAAGGGTGTCGATGTGTTGGAGCTAAGCAGCTCATTGTGAGCCAGCACTGGAGAAATGACAGGAATGCACTGCATTGCAATAAATACGGCACATTACTGGCCTTTCACTGTAACCCAGTGCAGCAAGGTGACTTGAAATGGAAGTCTAAAATCCTCAGAGGGCCAAGGCAGCAGGATGTGATCGAAGTGGCCTCCACATTGTTAGCTAGCTGCTGGACGAGGTCTTGGTGAAGCCTCTGACTTATGTGGGAAAGCTCAGAGAGGGAGACATTTGAATTTCATACCCAGAGAAGGTTGCTGCTGGCTGGATACTTCTCCCACCTTCGCTCAGTGAAGATCTCTACCTTCGGACAATGTTTTGGAGTTCCAATTCTTCCAGCGAGGGAAGGATGCAGGCTGTAGCTGAAGAGGGCTGCACATGGCTGGACACCTTTGGCAGATTGGCTTTTCAGGTTTGTCCAGGTCCCTCTTCAGTTCTCATAGGAAAAAGTTGGAAAAAATCCTAGATTTGTGGAAATGTCAGGAGGAGTACACATTGGCACCAGCCAAGGGCACAGGACCATGGGGAAAGCATTTGGGGGTCAAGACTAACACCAGCCACAGCATCCTGGGCAGTTCCAGTTGATACTCATAAGCAGAGAATGCAGGAAAAGGCCTCTTGTTTCTTTTGTGTCCATGTAGCCCAACAGGAAGTCGCCTGATGACCCTTGAAGTCCACTTCTTTGTTGTGGATAAAAGACAGAGAGCAGATCTAATCTTCAGGCTCTTCTCAGGTCACAGACAATCGGTCCATTCCTTTTCTGTTCTTTTGCAGGTACAGAAGTGATCCGAGGACGGTATTTGGTATGTGGCATTTATGCCCAGTGTCAGCCAGTGGTTGGGCAAAGCTCCTGGCCACTCCTTAACCAATATGATAAATGTTCTCATGCTTGACTCTACCCACTTTTGCAGCACTTCGTGTGTGTGTTTACCACAGACTATCCGACAATTCCCCTCTCTACCTAAATCAAATGTGGCAGGATATTTCTTCCCCTGGTCAGAGCTCCCTGTTCCCACCCACAGGTGTGGTTATGATAATGGGTGAACCCTTCCTTGTGGAACTAGTTCTGGGGCAGCCTCCTCAACACTGCTGCCAGGTAGGGAGCTAAGCTGACTTGGAAGACAAACAAAGCCAAGCGTAAGTGTGAGCTTCATCTGCCAGTGGAAGGGTAGGGACCCCTTGAAGCTCCGTAAGGGGCTGGTTCAACCCCAAGGCAATAAGGAAGAAAAACACCCCTCCACCCAAGCCTTTGTTCCACTGTCTGGGAGCAATATACATACCACCAGAAAACAGCCATTAACATCCAGGTGACACTAAAACCCTGCAGTGAGGGACAATTAGCCTTTGATACCTTAATTTGATAATGCGTCATTTTCAAACTTGTAATCTGACATCCGACTTTACCCTTAAGTTAGATTTTAAAACACTATTAAAATAAAACCTTGATTCATTTTTCTAGCTAGTAATATTTGGGCCAAGTGAAAGTTTAACTATGCCAGGTTGAAATAGCAGTTTAAAACTGTACACACGGTACACACCTTCAGACCTGAAGGGCAGATCTGAAGATACGTTTCGCATTGCTACTTTAGTAGGTGGCACAATGAGTGCTGCAGCCCACTGGTAGCATTTAATTAGCAAGCCCTAGGTACCTACAGTACAATATACTAGGGACTTATGAGTAAATTAAATGGAACAATTGGATATATGCCAATTTACCTATGTTTAGGAGTGAGAGTACAAGCACTTTATCTCTGGTTGGCACAGGTGTTCTAGAGCTAAGAAAAACGGGTTCAGCATAGGAAGGCAAAAATCTGGGGGAATACCATGCAAAGGATGGTCCTCTCTAACACTTGTCATGAACACCCATCCACTAACGGAATTAAACCAGACACATACAGTTGACTCGGTTCGCAGTATACATTATAACAGAGCCCTATGTTGCATCCAAGCCAAAACTACAAAACACATATAGGACAAGGAAATACTTTTAAGGTTAGAAAGATGAAGTAAAGCATGTGATATATAAATGGTGCTTCCATCTCTCCCACAGATTACCTTAAGGTTTTTACATTCATTGTTAGGAAGTAATCAATGTTTTTGACCTGCAGAGTTAAGTGCATGAATCGAGTATGGCAGGGAACCATTTAATATGTCCTGTTTTATCCCTATCGTGTCTGAGCACTGCAGAAACAACAGTTGATGGACAGAATACAGAACAATGTCATACATTCACCCCAGTACAGATATCTGGGCCTAAATCCATCGTTTTCTTGCTCACCATGCCATTCCAGTTTGAACCAAGCCATATGCAAATCAGTCTTGACCCTGTGCCTCATGGGAACAGTCCAGCCCGAACTGCCAAGCCAGGTCCTCCCTGGACTGGAAACAAGCATCCTAGGACCGGTTGCGGGGTTTCACCCTTCTTCAGGCAGGATAGCTTGATTCCAGTGGCAAGGAGAGCACTGGACCCACGTCTGGGCATACCCGTCCCACTCGGGGTGACAAAGGCAAAAACAACAGTTGATGGACAGAATGCAGAACAATGTCATACATTCACCCCAGTACAGAGATCTGGGCCTAAATCCATCGATTTTTTGCTCACCATGCCATTCCAGTTTGAACCAAGCCATATGCAAATCAGTCTTGACCCTGTGCCTCATGGGAACAGTCCAGCCCGAAATGCTAAGCCAGGTCCTCCCTGGACTGGAAACAAGCATCCTAGGACCAGTTTCGGGGTTCACCCCTCTTAAGCCAGAATAGCTTGATTCCAGTGGCAAGGAGAGCCTCGGACCCACGTCTGGGCATCCCCGTCCCACACGGGGTGACAAATGCAAAAACAACAGCTGATGGACAGAATGCAGAACAATGTCATACATTCACCCCAGTAAAGAGATCTGGGCCTAAATCCATCGTTTTTTTTTCTCACCATGCCATTCCAGTTTGAACCCAGCCATATGCAAATCAGTCTTGACCCTGTGCCTCATGGGAACAGTCCAGCCCGAACTGCCAAGCCAGGTCCTCCCTGGACTGGAAACAAGCATCCGAGGACCGGTTTCGGGGTTTCACCCCTCTTCAGCCAGGATAGCATGATTACAGTGGCAAGGAGAGCACGGGACCCACGTCTGGGCATACCCGTCCCACTCGGGGTGACAAATGCAAAAACAACAGTTGATGGACAGAATGCAGAACAATGTCATACATTCACCCCAGTACAGATATCTGGGCCTAAATCCATAGTTTTTTTGCTCGCCTTGCCATTACAGTTTGAACCCAGCCATTTGCAAATCAGTCGTGACCCTGTGCCTCATGGGAACGATCCAGCCCGAACTGCCAAGCCAGGTCCTCCCTGGACTGGAAACAAGCATCCTAGGACCATACAGTACAATATACTAGGGACTTATGAGTAAATTAAACGGAACAATTGGATATATGTCAATTTACCTATGTTTAGGAGTGAGAGTACAAGCACTTTACCTCTGGTTGGCACAGGTGTTCTAGAGCTAAGAAAAACGGGTTCAGCATAGGAAGGCAAAAATCTGGTGGAATACCATGCAAAGGATGGTCCTCTCTAACACTCGTCATGAACACCCATCCACTAACGGAATTAAACCAGACACATACCGTTGACTCGGTTCGCAGTATACATTATAACAGAGCCCTATGTTGCATCCAAGCCAAAACTACAAAACACATATGGGACAAGGAAATACTTTTAAGGTTTGAAAGATGAAGTAAAGCATGTGATATATAAATGGTGCTTCCATCTCTCCCACAGATTACTTTAAGGTTTTTACAATCATTGTTAGGAAGTAATCAATGTTTTTGACCTGCAGAGTTAAGTGCATGAATCGAGTATGGCAGGGAACCATTTAAAATGTCCTGTTTTATCCCTATCGTGTCTGAGCACTGCAATAACTACAGTTGATGGACAGAATGCAGATCAATGTCATACATTCACCCCAGTACAGAGATCTGGGCCTAAATCCATCATTTTTTTGCTCACTATGTCATTCCAATTTGAACCCAGCCATATGCAAATCAGTCTTGACCTGTGGCTCATGGGAACAGTCCAGCCCGAACTGCGAAGCCAGGTCCTCCCTGGATTGGAAGCGGGCATCCTAGGACCTGTTTCGGGGTTTCACCCCTCTTCAGCCAGGATAGCTTGATTCCAGTTGCACGGTGAACACGGGACCCACGTCTGGGCATACCCGTCCCACTCGGGGGGACAAATGTAAAAACAACAGTTGATGGACAGAATGCAGAACAATGTCATACATTCACCCCAGTACAGAGATCTGGGCCTAAATCCATCGTTTTTTTGCTCACCATGCCATTACAGTTTGAACCCAGCCAGGTATGCCCAGACGTGGTTTCTGGGCTCACTGTGCCACTGGCATCAAGCTATCCTGGCTAAAGAGGGGTGAAACCCCGAAACCAGTCCTAGGATGCTTGATTCCGGTCCAGGGAGGACCTGGCTTGGCAGTTCGGGCTGGACTGTTCCCATGAGGCACAGGGTCAAGACTGATTTGCATATGGCCAGGTCTAAAGAGGGGTGGCATGGTGAGCAAAAGAATGATGGATTTAACCTAGATCTCTTGACTGGGGGTGAATGTTTTGATTTGTTCTGCATTCCGTCCATCAATTGTGTGACTTTTGCTTTCTCGCCCTAAGTGCGCCAGGTATGCCCAGACGTGGGTCCTGGGCTCACTGTGCCACTGGCGTCAAACTATCCTGGCTGAAGAGGGGTGAAACCCCGAAACCGGTCCTAGGATGCTTGTTTCCGGTTCAGGGAGGACCTGGCTTGGCAGTTCGGGCTGGACTGTTCCCATGAGGCACAGGGTCACGACTGATTTGCATATGGCCAGATCTAAACTGGGGTGGCATGGTGAGCAAAAGAATGATGAATTTAACCCAGATCTCTTGACTGGGGGTGAATGTTTTGATTTGTTCTGCATTCCGTCCATCAATTGTGTGTCTTTTGTGTCTGAGCACTGGCAGTACCCAGCTCACTGAGAGCCTTGACTACCGCACTTGGAAAGAGTGACATCAATGACATTTAAACACTGCGTTTCATTGTGCTGTGATTCCTGGATATAGAAATGTCTTTTGAAACGCAGAATTCCTCAAGACGAGGTGGTTGACACCATTTTGAAACCATTGACCGTGAGGGTCTCAGTCATTGCCTAATCGAGTGTGCGGACTGCTCGCGCACAGCTAGTAGTTTATTATGGTGGAAGGCTCAGCTCGAGCTTCCGCTCCAAAGGTCAAAGGTCTATGTCAGCAATCACTGATCCAGGCAAAGCACGAGGGCGTTGACGTGCATGGTTACTGTGCATAGCAGACTCTGCTAAATGGAATATACATCTTATGGAACAACGGTTCATCTTTGGGCAGTTAAGGAAACAAAACTTTGTTTTGCAGTGATGCCCAGATGTGTTTCGTGTGTATATGCTTCTGGTTCGCCGCAGTCCTCCCACGTAAAACAGCCGGTTATTTTACAGAGATGCCACTTCGATGAGGAAACAATTCTCATTAGTCCTGTTTGCAGAAACTCAGTGCACCATCAGACCACCCCCGACAGCGCTCATTAACGGAATTTACAATCTGCCTTAATGAATACGCACTGCAATACAGCCACCATAAGAGACTCCAATGGAGAGGGTGAAAGCAGAGGCATTGGTTTATTTTTATGAAACCCGGCTCATTTTGTGATGATTTTATTAACGGTATTTTGGTCGCTCTGCTGGTCATTTAATGCAGTCATTAAAAAAATGTAAGCAAACCTTGCAGGCACGCTCAATTAAAATACCCCAGATCCCTGAGGCAGCCATTTTATAGGGTTTCTTTAAACTTTTTATGAACGGAAGAACAAACATATTCATTCCAAAAGCTAAAGGTATCATGTGATAGTTTGGAGTGCTGCAGGGAGTGTGTAATTTGCAAAATATTAAGTGGCGGGTCCCAAAGATTTGCTCGGAAGATTGCAGCCTGCAGTATTGAACGTTGTGGTGCCGAGTGCCAAGGTTCTGTAGTCTCGATTCTATATCATGCCACTTTAATCTGCTATTAGACTCATCCTGCCCCTTTATCACCCTGCTATAGGTTCTGTTTCCTGTTTTCCATCTTTCGCTTTCTCCTTCGTTCCCTTGTTTTTGTTTTTCCCTCACTTGCTCTGAGTCAATGTTTGATGAGAAAATGAGAAAAACAAGTACCGGTCCCCAAAAATGAATGCCGTGGGCCCCGCCTGCAACCACCGCTCAAATGAAGCACTGGCTGCATTTTTCAAAGTTGCAAATTCCTTGCAGTTAAACTACACCACGTAACATGAGCCTTAAACATTCTTGCAATATAATGAAAAGAATACCCTTCAGATCCACGGAGGAGGTGAGGTTATGTTTATTATGTTACCACCTCCATTACTTCAGTTTCATTGCCACCACTCCCCCAAGCTCAACTCCCAGGAACCCTCAGACACACAGGCAACCACCACCCCGTCAGTCATGCCCTTTACTCAGGCCATCCGAATCAGGCCGGGGTGGAAGACCTAGTTTAAGTACCTCCTACCAAAAGAGGTAATTGGAGAAGTGTGGGCCATCAAAGAAGACTATCCAATGGCCCCCAAACACACTTCAGCATCAGGACAAGGTTCCTAAGGAAGGCAGCAAAAAGCTAGAGAAATAAACCAGGACTTTTCAGTGCTAGTAGCAGGTCCTGGTCCCTTACCCAAGAAGACCCAAACAGCCAACAGGACCAGGAATTCTCTTTGTCAGTAACCAACAAAAAACCTGGAAAAATAGAAAACAACTAATGGTGGGACTTCGAGAGAGCACAACATGGAGTCTGTCATAGAAAGACACACAATAAGGAGTTAGGTTCTGGAAGCTTATAAGTTATAGAACCTGTAATGGGTTGATTGAGGATCCTGCGTGATGAGAGTCCAGAGCATTGTTGTACATTTTGTGGGACATGAACACACCTCATGTTAGAGGGATATGGGACATAGAGGAGGAGGTTGTGTGCGCTGGTGTTGTCCTGTTTTTACGACCACTTGCACTCTCTGGAGTAAGATGCGTACCCTTTGGAACTTTCTCCCAGCTTTGACTGCTCTTTCAGATTGAAGCAGATATATTATGGCATAACAGAATTGTTCTAGTTTGATAGTATACATTCAGATTGCAGAACAGGTATTTTCTTTATTTTTTGCAGTTCTCAATATGTGCAATGTCACTTATTTGACTTAAAAGAATACTCTCATTGTAGAAAAGGGTATTTTACCACATAATGAGTTTTTTATACCAATCGGCAAAAATATTGAATCACAGATATGGACTACCACTACATTTTCAAGGTAAATACACAGTTAAAACTTGAAGGACCAAGTCAGAGTTTGGCAAGAAGTATGCCATCAGTGAGGGTGGCAGAGAACATTCCGACTGCCACCATGACAGACTGTCGCCCACCAAATGTATAGATCACTGCCAGCCCAACAGTGACCTCTGTACCTTCAGAGTAACTGCCACCACACTGGTTCTTCTGATGGTGCAACTAGTTTGGCGTATGGCAGTTACCGGTTTTGACTTCTGTACAACTAAGCTTTTGTTTTTTAAAAACAAACTCCCAACGTGGAGGCCTGTTTTTGAAAAACAAATAAGTAATGCGCTCCTTCCCCAAGGATGCTTTTTTCTCTGGAAGTGGAGGTTATTATTTGTATTTTAATGCTCGTCACTGCCAGGTTTTCCCTTGTGGTGACGGACAGAATAAAGTACATCAGACCATCAGCCCTCAATAGGGCAGGCGTTCTTATACCCTAATTTCGACATCCAGCACTTAGACAGGTCATTGGAGTACGTTTTCTGTTGACAGAGAAAACTAGGGCACTGCTGATGGTCTGCCCAACTCTAAGGAGGGTGCACAGACCAGGAATTATGCACACAGGGTACTTCATTACGTTTTAAGGAAGTGCCTTGTCTGTCAAACTCTAAATCAAATGTGCAAACCCCCTGAAATTATAATATATTGTTATACTTAGCAAGGCACATAATGCATTCCATAAATCACCGTACCCACCATGTCTTTTTCCAGACAGCCTGTCATTTGTTCATGTGCCATTGGAAAGGGGTGCATTCAGCATGGTGGGCACTGTGAGTTAGGGTTTGGACTGTGTGTTGTTAACCACTTCCACATGTTAGTGGATTTGCTTATTTTTGCCAGTACCGCAGCTCAATTTGTTTTCTGGGAAAATTATTTTTCCACTAGTTATTTTTAATGCAAATTCATTATTTTAAACACAAATTGGTGCCTGCTTTGCTTTTCACAAAATGGTGGGTACAAAATGATGATTTTAATTAAAATCACAATGTTATCACAGCAAACCTTTATACTCCCCCCCCCCCTCCTAAGTGCACACCCTCACCTATCAAATAATTTTTTTAAATCAGAATTATAAAGATGGCAGAAAAAATCAATCTGCTTCAACCACCAATCACACTTAAAAAAACAATTCAAAAGGTTATTGACAACATTCATGATTTTCTGGATTGCAATTTTAAATGGCAGAGATATACAAAAGTGTTCACCATTTAGAGCCTGCTTGGCTACTTTTTAAATGCTTATGCTTTAAAAAATACAGAACGTATTAACACCAAGCCAATGAAAACACGCTTTTGAAACATTTTGAATTTTATGCCAAATTGTATGTAAATCTGTTCAGTGGTTTTTGCTCTAGTCATGAGCACAATTTCCAATGAGAGTCAAACAGGGAAAACACAACTCTTTTGAACTCCCTCTTAATTTTTTCCCCTGTGCTGATCTCCCTAAAAATTGGCATGCCAGACCGTAGATGAGTATGTCAGGCAACTGCCAGTTTTAGTGCAAATCTCTCCAATGGATCAAAAGTTAACACAAATCAAAAATTCCTTTTCAATCAAAAGTGCATCTGAATCATAATCACATGGTGGCAACTACCATCATGTAATAGGCAAGTAGAGATTTACTAGTCTACTTCACATCTTTATACAGTTATGGGTCATCATACACAAAAGTGAAAAAGCTCTGAAATTCACTAGTTATGGTGAGCAATGCACAATGCGCACCACAATTCATATACACCCATGTTTTGCTCAGCGGCGGCCCGTCCTGGTAAGAACTGTGGGGCCGTGTGGGGGGTATTTTGACGGCCGATGATGAGGAAAAATTAAATAAATAATTTATTTTCCCTCGTCATCGTCTGTTGAAATACCCCCACACGGCCCCACCGATCTTACTTGCACGGGCCACGGCTGGTTTTGCTCTGTGTAGACAGACATTTTGCTTCACATACATTCCATTGACTAAGAGGTGTACTAGGATAGTAGGGGGCATGAGGCATGGAGTGCATTGTGTTCTGTAACTGCTGAAAATCAGGCTATTTTTCGGTTTGTGTTTTCTGGTTCATAACTGACCGTTCACTGTGTTTTTTCAGTGACATTCATGTTTTTTGTTATTTACTGCATTCACCTGCCATGTGCCCATTCTTTTCTGTGAAATACCTGTGGCCAGTTCCTGCTGCCAAGTTGCTTCTGCTGTGCTTAATAGAGGTTAGTCTCAGGCCCTTTCGGGCCTTGCACTGGGCTTTATTTGGTAGCCACCAAATTTCATGCAGATTAATCAAAGAGCGCCCATGAATTTGAGAAGCCCACGAGCAGGCTAAACATGCTAACTCTCTGCCAACTTTCTTGCAGATACATCAAAGAGTGTCAAAGTTAGTAGGGGCATATTATCAAGAAAGGTGTTAAACTTATCGCCGCTTTAGCGGCATGAAACTGCCGTTAAAGCGGCGATAATGGGCTTGATAATAGGCCCTTGTGAATTCCCACAGAAGCCCAGGTTCTGGTGTGAACATGGGCTTCTATGGGAATTCACAAGGGCATATTATCAAGCCCATTATCGCCGTTTTAGCACAGTTTCCTGCCGCTAAAGCTGCGATAATGTTATCGCCATTCCTTGATAATATGGCTCTTAGTGATTAAAAAATATGATGACTACCCCCTTATGATATAGTGTGTGTAGCTTGCTGCCTGTCATAGTTGATACAGGTTCATCTAACAGCACCACATTTATAAGCAAAATGATGTTTTACTTCCCCCTGTTTCACTTTGCCCCCCCCATTGAATAATTAGCACAACGCTTGAAAACGAATCCTTCCGAGCCTTTTTCATAGGTACACAGACTCATTGCACAGTGCCAATGTTTTTCAAATTCATTACAGGTAACATCAAATGGTGCCAACACTATTAGTAAATAAAAGATATATTTGACCTCCTTTATTTTTGCCTTTTATGGAATCTTCACCAAGCCTGAAATACCTGCACAGGGGTAACTTGCTAACTGCCTGCTGCATTTGATATAAAGTTAATGAACTGTGCCAAAATCATAAGCAAATAGAAATGTGTTTGATCTCCCCCCCTTTAACTTTGCCTGCCTTGATGGACTGTCACAACTCTATACATCTTAATACAAAAATAATTATTTTAGGATTCGGTCAAATTGTGTGCAGATACATCACACAGTGCCAAATCTATTAGCAGATTAAACGTATGTGTTCCTCTTTTTTGTCTACCTGGGCTCCAACTTGATGCATTTTTACCAGTTTGGAAATACCAAGAGTAATCTCAACATACACAGTGCATGATTCACAATTTAAAGTATATAAAGTAGTACCACAGCAGTATGTCTTAATTATTAAAAATTACAATTCACAAACTTGCAAGAGCACATCTCCACCTCCACCTCTAATATATTTTCTGTGGGAAGTTTAATACTTAGTAGTAATTGCTGGAGGGATCCTGGGGACTGGCTGGAAAAAGAGGTGTACTTACTATTAAATGGGAAGGCTTTAGGGATGAGTAAGGAGGTTTTTTCTAGTGCTAAAGAAGGGCTTGGGGAGAGACAAACACCCACCCACAAAAGAGTGAGCCTATTGCTATTCACAAACTGTACTTCTAAAGTTACTACAGCCAACTAGGACCCAAAACAGTAGTAAACGTACTCCAGATCTGCCCCTCTCCCCCCATTCCAGTCTAGTCCACTCCATATGTAATTGTTTAAATAAATTGGTAAATACAAGCAAGAATCACATTTAAAACTGAATGCCTTGCATAAAAGAAGATGATGATCTGAAGTGGACAGTATGGTTTCAGTGGCACGGACTCATTACAACTTGAATCTCCAAAATTCAAAGCATATCAAGCCATGAGACTTAACTGGATCAGCGTCACGTTTTTATAACTGACTTCCTTCAGAGATGAGAGCCCAGCCCTTACTCTGATTAATACCCATATATTCCGTACATACTTTGACAAGCATTGCCATCTAAGGCGTTCCTCTCCGTGGAGATCACCACTTCCCCTCACACCTAACAATTCAAAAATGAAGGAATATTCCTAAGAAATTAGACTATCTTACTACCAGAAGACATTAAACCTATTCCAACACTATATTCTGTATATCTTTTGATTCATTCTAGTTTGATATATCTTGATGTATCTCTTTTAGTTCCAAAGAGTTAAATAAACAAATGCAAATAATATATGAATAAAATATAATACTATATCATCTTTGGAAAAGGGGCCTGCCTTCTTACTCCAGTTGTTAAATGTATATGAGTCCCTTTATATCAGGTAATTAAGATGTAGAACCTTCAATTACAGAAATTTGCACATGATAGTTCAATGTTCATGTGTAAAATGTTGACACATTTTGATTTTTGAATACTGCCTCTATTTAAAATACATAGAGGTGGACAAGCTTAGGGATGGCTGGCCTAAAGAGCCAGAACGTGTGCTCTTATTTAGAGCTTGGCAGATGAAGTACTTCATCGAAACGTGATGGATATCCTGTGTGCCGTACTACAATGGCCAAATGCAGATGTAGGACAGCAGAAAGGACATCGGCAGAGTATCCCGTCTGCGAAATTCCAATTTAGGCCACCCATTTCTAAACATATGTCTATGAAACGTTTTAAAAAGGAGGGCTAAATATCCTGAACCAATGTATTTCAAGATGTTCTCAAACCTGATGATTGTGTAAAACTAAGCACGGTGAACTAAAGTAATTGCCTAGGGTCACTCAGTTTGGTCAAGAGGGGAAATGGAGAATGATACCCGGTTTCCTGTTAAACATTGTGCATTTCAGCCACTGGATGAATATCTCCCTCTCTCGCCTGTTTTACACCAATGGTTATTTTTTGTGTTTAATTCTTTAAGGAGCAGAAGTAGTATACTGTGATAAACCAGTACGCAGTTTACATATTAACTATAGCTTCGATAAGGCAAATGTCCATGTTAACAAATGCAGGAGGTCTCAGCTCCCACAGTTACAAGTCTTTGCTTGAACACACGATGTTGCCTTCATGTTTACACATTCAGTATGCAGCCTAGCTCTTCACAGGCTGTTCAGCATTAAAACCTTCTCTCTTAGGAGCTTTAGTACTCTACAGTGCACCCTGGAAAGAACTTCTACTCTGCTCACCAGTGAACAAGCACCGCTTTCCTCCTCAATCAGGCAATTGTTATTGGTACGCAGATGTTCGCAGGTGAATGCAGCACATTTTCACATTAATGGTTAGTAGCAGTAATTCAGAATACTTCCAGAGTTTAACATGCCACCTTAGGCAACACAAACAACTCTCAAAGAGGTTGAATTAGCACAGACATGTTCGGCACCTTTCCAACCTATCAGCCGCGGCCCGTGGAGGGAGTTCCGTGGGGCGGTAAGGCGGGGTAGGGGAGGGGCAGGGTGGGGGGTTCTAAAAACCGGAATATGGATAATTACAGGTAAATGATGCAGCGTGCGCTACGAAATTCGTTTTATTTATTTAATTGTTTACTTACCTGTAATTATCCATATTCCAGTTTTTAGAACCCCCCACCCTGCCCCTCCCCCGCCCCGCCTTACCGCCCCACGGAACTCCCTCCAAGGGCTGCGGCTGCAACCTATGTATGGTGTGTGTTATGCTGTGTGGTCTTCTCTGGCACACCTGTTGGCATGGTTTCTTGGTGCTGACGAGCCAGCAGTTGCACAGGTGTTTATAATAGAGTGGAGTGTAGCATTCAGTGCATACAGGTGAATGCTTTAGTAACTTTCCCCACAATTGCAGTAAGCTGTCGATTTTGCCGGACTTCCACACAGACCTCACTCACACTGTCACACATGGGACTGTTGGCTTCGGTAGGATAAGGAGTGACAATTCAGTTGGGATGATTTTGAAAGCACTGTGGCGTGCTGTGGAAGTTCTCAGAGAGGGATGCATTGCTGGTGTTTGTTAGATTATCTAATAATACTTGCAATAGAAAATCCACTAGCAAACTATTCGCCCCTGCCCCACCAGGGCATGATTCAAATGAAAAACACTGCTCAGCTCCTCCTTTTCTGCACAGCTGAGGGCTTTGAGAAGGAGGTGAGAGCAGTGGACAGAAGCCAAATGAAAGCCCAGTTCACTTGTAACCTCAGCAGTATGCAGTCGGGCATCTGACTCGAGCCGTAAGTGGATTCTTCTGCTCCACCGAAAAACCCTTTGAGTGTATCGAAGGGGAGCCATGGGACGCTCTCCACACTGCCTTGTCCAGATGCCGTATAACATGATTACAACTTCTATGGCCAGATGTATAAAAAAGCATTTTGCGATTCTCAAATAGCGATTTTTACTGAATCGGTCTTTGGGAATTGCAAAATTCTATGTATATACAAATCGCCAAAGATTTCACGATTCCTTAATATTACCTAATAGCAATTCGGTAAATAGAGAATCGTTATTAGGTAATATTACTTTATTCGTCCCTAATTGGTAATTGCAAATCAGCTAAGGCAAAGCCAAGGGTGCCCGGGGGCCTATGGTCCCCCTGAAGCGCCCCCAAAAAACTGAAAGTGTGCACATGTAAGCACACACATTCCCTAGGGGCATGTGTGCTACATGGCACTTTGAAAACTGCAATTTTGTGCATTTTCAAATTTGCACATGGTTACCATCAACTTTGGTAATTAGCATTTCCTAAATGCGCAGTTCGCATTTAGGAAAGGCTTCTTACATGTGCATTAGGGATTTGCAAATTGTGATTCCCTATTTGCATTTTCAATTTAAGTAAACACAAGTTATTGCGATTACCTAAATTGCGAATGCCTTTCATGCAGAAGGAAAGACCATTTTGCATATGCAAATGCCTGAATTTGGCGATTCGCACCGTTTGCGAACGCAAAATAATTTCATACAACCGGCTCCTAGTTCCTCCCACTAGAAGCAAACATTAAATCCAAAATCCTGTGAATTATGCCCAAGGAAAACAGGAACAACGAGCACATTTTCCTAAAGAAACGTTTTCACAACCACGAAACAACTGCATTTCTGAGGTGAGCAATGTCCCGCACATTCATCCATACAAAATCATAATGGATGAAAACAATGAACAGTTGTTCTTGCTATTGTTAATTCACAAATTTTGTTAATTCACAAATTTGAGGGCCCAAAAGTATGGAACGGATGGACCCCAACATCTATTTCATTACAGATGAACTATTTTAGGAAATATTTAACCAAAGGCAATCAGTGTAGTAACTAGCAAACAAACATTTCTCTAAAAAGGCTGCCCCTCATTAACGATCTTTTGTTTGAACGCGATGATTCACAAATATATTGTCATATAGCCAAGATGACTGAATTCGAGCAAGAGTAGGGAGAGACAACTAAAAAAGAGAACTGCCCGGGGCCCAACCCAGTGCCAGCCAGTGTGATGTGCAACAGAATCCTGATACAGAAAAATGTATATAAAGTTTTTTAAATCCCAACGCTTGATCTCTCTGATCATGATATTTGGAGACTATAAGTAATGTTTCTTTATTTATAAGAAAAGAATGTACCATCATTACAAAAACTTTCGTTAGCCTTTATTTTTAACAACCAGAAAATGTCTTTTATTCTGGTAATTTAAATTAAAGCTAGAGTCTGGAACCTGTAATGAATCTGCTGCATACAGCTAGCTGTGATTATTATTTAAAGTACCGTTAATGTAACTCCTGAATCATCGATTATTTAAAAAGTTAACTTCCCATTTATACATCTTAAATTGAATAAAATATATTAACTAAAATACAATAAAATAATATTAAATATTAAATTATTAAAATTATTAAAATTATTAACGAGCAAGAACTGGATAAGTGGTTTTGTGTGTGACACGGGGATAAAAAAAATCTCTTTGGACCCCTTTTTTCTAAGAAAGAACTGACACAGTTTGAAACGGATGTAGCCAGCAAAGAGTGATCCAGTAAACCTATGTAAACCCAATTGCCCATTAAATTGAGTTTGCTCATTTCAAGCCAGTACGCATGTCAGCATTCAAATTACCATTTCTCTCAGAGTTTAGTCACTAAAAGTCCCACAATTTACAATTACACTAAACTGGTTTGTTTAAATACTAATACATTTCAGGAAACCAAAAGACTTTGCTATGTTAATAGAGTATATGTTTATCTTTATTGAGTGTCCTGATCGATGGCATATACTGTGCATTTTTTAAAGTAAAATGTAAAAAAGTGCATTGCTCGTAATGTAAAATAAAGAAAATGCAAATTTGATCAAAAACATTAGCTTTGTCTCGTTTTTGATTCAATTATGTGAATAGTAGATGCTATGGCCGATTTAGCAAATAGGTATTCATCAAATAGGTTAGAAAATGAGGCGTGGAGATCATCGAGTAAATGCAATCACTGCAAATCACCGTTATCACATTGAGTGGAATCCGATTTGCAGAATAAACGACTAGGTAATCTTAAAACCAGGACCCAAGGAAACCTTCTGACTAATGTTCCATTAGCATGGATAAACATAGTGGGGGCTAATTGTACTGAGCAGACGGAGAGAACAAAAATTCTGCTTCAAAAGATAAAACTTACTAATGCGAATGGCAAAAATTAAAAAATGGCAGAACGTTTACAGACTAAGATTCAGGTTAGATCGAAGAAAAGTCATATTGGTGTGACCATGTACATCCACAAATACATTTGTTTTGTGAGAACTCATAAACCCAGATTGTTTCCCATACATAAATTAGCATACATTTATCTGCAGGATTTGGGTAGACAAGTAGAGGGGGTTCGCAAATGAAAATCTTTGAGATGCGGCGGTTTTTAACCCTACTCTTAGGGATGATTGATATTCAACAAAAAGTCAGAAAAATAGTCAAATGTAGGTGAAAGACAAGGATGCTTAGATTTCTGACTTTTTACTACATTTCACTGAATCAGTTCCCTAGACATTAATGATCATGAAATGTAGTGGTTGATGTACAAATAATATATGGAATAAAGTACCCCCTATATACATCATAGGGATATTGCTAGTCACTAAGGAGTTTTGTGACTGTCACAAGGTGTCCTCAGACTCAGGGATGGAAACGGAATGATGGTCTGCGCCCTCTGTTACAAAGTCTCCCATTTCTCAACAGGAGGAATGGAACGCCTACTCCTTCACCACGCCAGAAGCGGACACCTCGGTTTCGGGAAGCAGGCCCTTTAAGCAAACCCCGAGCTGTGAACAGACCGCCCTTTTCCATGACGTCAGCATTTCCTGACCAATAAGGAACGAGGACAGCCCTTCCAGGGTGAAGCACCCTTCCGGGAGGACCGAACGAGAGCAGCAGACCGACACGGGAGAAAGAAGCGAGGAAACTATGCTGGCGGGAGCAAGTCCGTTACCTGAGACCCCGGAGGGAACCAGCTATCCGGAGCAGCCAGGAGGCCACCGTTTCCGCGCTACGCCCCGCCACGCTCCAGGAGAAGCGTGGCTAGCAAAGGTACGGAGCAAGTTTGCGGGGTGGGTTGGATCACGGGAGAAGTCGGATTCATAGAGAGGTGTTTCCACTGCACTCTGTCTCCCCTCTCGGCTACTCCCGTTTCCCTGTGCACGGGCACTTCACTGTTTAGCACCGAGCACACACGCGTGATTCCCTCACTCCCCCTCTCTCAATTTTGGTCAAATTCAGGACAGTGATTCTTGTCTCCTCCTCTTTACATGTGCCTGAGACCGTCAGATCAAGACCCGACCTGGCCCTACGACGCCCAGACGGAAGCCAGAGTGAACCAGACCCCGTCAAGAAGGACATTGAAGTGTCTTAACTCTGGCTTCTCTTAGAAGACGGCGCCTGTATCAAATAAAGCCTGCTTTGCATAGACCCGGTCTCGCAAGCCTTTTGTTCTCAAGCCCACAAGTGGTGGAGAATGCGGTCAACCCCTCCATTAGTACCCCAACAATGGAGAATTTAATCCAGCAACTTATACAAGTGCAAGAGAAACTGGGATGGGCGGTCGAAAGACAGATGTCCTCGGCGCAGGCTGACCGCAATGTCTTCTCGGGTTCAATGTCACCCCAAATGGAGAACTTGCAAAAACTAATGGCCGATCAACTTTCTCTTCCCTAGACCACGGGACGTTCCCCTGGACCCGCAGGGGTGTCCTTACAAAAATACCAGCCGGCAGAGGACCCCGACTCTTTTCTTTTAAACTTTGAGAGGGCCGCCTGGCAGCCACGGCCCGTATAGGGCGTGCTACCGGGGCGGTGACGTGGGGCGGGGCATAGTGGGGGGTTGTAAAATGCAGCATACAGCCGGTTTCAGGTAAGTAGCGGGAAAAAAAATTAATTTTGTTGCGCACGCTGCATGGCATTTGGCGATGCAGCGCGCGCAACAAAATTTGTTTATTTTTTGTTAATTACCTGAAATCGGCTGTATGCCGCATTTTACAACCCCCCACCCTACATCACCGCCCCGGTAGCACGCCCTATACGGGCCGTGGCTGTCGCCCGGGCATGGGAATGGCCGATGGAAAAGTGGCCGTTCTTCCTTGCACCATTACTGACCGGTGAGGCACAAGCTGCCTATCAGGTGGCTAACGCTGATGGGAAGACAGCGTATCCAGCCATCAAAGAAATAATTCTGGACCACCTAGGTTTAGATGAGGAGGCCTTCAGATTGCGGTTCAGAAGGGAAAGGGGCGCCCCTGGGGAAAACCCCCAAAACTCTTTTCTTTCGACTGAAGGCTGCGGCCGATAAGTTGTTGGAACCACAGGACAGCACTAAGGAGGAAATCATGGACAGGATCTACTTGAAGCAATAACTTGAGGCCCTGCCCTATAACACTCAGAAGTGGCTATGACAGCACACCAAGTTGACCACCGAACAGGCTGTCGAGATGGCCACTACTTTTGCGTGCGCCCATCCAAGACCCGCTAGTCTGGAACACGAGAGAACACACAAAGCCCCTCCGCAGAGAACCGAGCGAAGGACCTATCGACCCCCTCCAGTAGATGTCCCCAGAACCAGGCCTCTGTAACCCGATGGCCCCTCCCCTAGGGATCCACTGTGCTTCGAATGCAAGAGAGTGGGGCCACATTGCCAGGGCATACCCCCAGAAAAAGCCAACGGAGGAGCCTATTGAAGTGGGGTATATTCCGAGGTCCGTCCTCTACAGTGCGGAGTTGGGAGGAGCTTTTTACGTAAGTGTGGTGGTAAATGGGAGAGCCGTAAAAGCCTTGTTAGACTCAGGGTGTAGGCAATCAGTGATACAGGGGCCCCTCGTGAAACCTAACCAGTACCTTCCTGACACAGTTGTACACATTAGATGCATACATGGCGATACTAAATGATACCCTGTAGCAACGATCGAACTCCGCTCGGAGGGAGGGGTCTCCTACACTGTAAAGGTTGGGGTTTTAGAAGAATTGCCCGAGGATCTCATCATATGAAAAGATAGTCCCGGGTTTTTGCAGCTGTTCCTTGGGTCCGTGCAAACACAACTAGGGGAAAAGGAAATAGGGAAAACACTACACGCCTTGGTGTCTCCTGACCATTGGGGCATGGATAGGAGTTTCAGGTTCACCCAGCTGAATGACCCCACACTGCAGAACGCATGGAAAGGTGCCCGATCCCAAAAACCCAACACACCTCTGACGTATGCTCATTTCACAATTACCAACGACCTATTGTATAGGGTAGGGTCACTGGGGGACGAACCCCAACTCCTTGTCCCTATGGCCTTTAGAGAGCAAATCCTTTTTTTTCTCACTTTCACCTAACTGCAGGTCATGTAGGAGCTGAAAAGACGTCCCAAAATGTGATGTGGTATTTTTTTTGGCCAGAGGTTTATTGTGAGGTAAAAAGGTACTGTCAGAAGTGTGAGATCTGTCGGAGGAAGACCAACCAATCTTCCCCCTCCGGTACCTCTATAGCCACTCCCGATCATAGGGACGCCGTTTTCAAGGATGGGTATGGACCTCATAGGACCCCCTCCCAAAAGACAAAAAAAGGACACCAATACGCATTGGTCCTGGTCGACTATGCCACCAGATACCCCGAGGCCTTCCCAGTAAAAGCCCCCACCTCATCTAGCATAGCTGAGTGTCTGGTTGAGTTGTTTTCAAGGGTGGGATTCCCTAGAGAGATCCTAACAGATCAAGGGACCCCTTTCGTGTCACGACTCATGAAGGAGGTTTGCAAAACCTTAAACATTCGACACCTAAAAACATTGGTGTACCAACCCGAAACTGATGGGTTGGTGGAGCAATACAACTGGACGCTAAAATCAGTCCTCCGAAAATTGCTCCAGAATGACGGGAAGGAATGGGATCAACTGCTTCCCCAAGCCCTATACGTGATACGAAGCCAGGTACAGAGTTCATTAGGTTGTTCCTCCTTTGAGATGCTCTACGGAAGACAACCCAGGTCCCTGTTAGAGATCACCAAAGAGGCCTGGGAAAAGGAAGAGCCAGAGGAGTCCTGGGGATTTCTTGAATATTTACAAAACCTGAAGAACAAGATAGGAAGCTTCGAGACTTGGCATACTCTCAGTTAGAGAAGAAACAAGGGAAGCAGAAAGTACTATATGATAAAGGAAAGAAGTGGAGAAAGGTATGTGTGGGAGACTGGGTACTTGTACTTTTACGCTCCTCAACCTGCAAATTCAAATCCGAATGGCTCGGACCTTACAAGGTCGTTGGAACCATCGGGAGAACAAGCTATAAAGTGCAAATAAGACCTTCCAGAATACAAACCTTTCATATAAACCTGCTTAAAAAGTGGTTAGGACCCTTGCCCGCTACTGCCCATTTAGTGGTGCCCTCCCTACAACAGTCCGAGCATACACTAGAACAACTAGTGATCGATTATGATCTATCCGAGAAACAGAGGATTTCCCTTGATGAGGTCCTAAGCCCCTTCTCTACAAAATTTTCAGACCTACCAGGGAAAACATCACTGACAGAACATACTATAAAGACGGACCCAGGAAAGATTGTAAAACTAAAACCTTATAGAATTCATGCAGCAAAAAGAGAAGCCATACAAAGAGAAGTAGAACAGATGCTGGAACTTGGGGTCATTCGCCCCTCTAGGAGTGAGTGGTCTTCGCCAATATTCATGGTGACAAAACCGGATGGATCCACTCGTTCTGTATGGACATCCGGGCACTGAACTCCATCTCTCGTTTTGACGCCTATTCTATACCATGAATAGATGAACTCATAGAAAAACTGGGTAATGCTTCCTATATAACCACATTTGACCTCACAAAAGGATACTGGCAGGTCCCCTTAAAGAGTCCGACAGGAAAAAGACCGCCTTTGTGACGCCTTTACGAGTTTACGGTTCTCCCATTCGGCCTACCCAGGGCGTTGTAGTGTCGTAACCAAGAAAGGACGAGACAAGAAACAGGTAAATGGTGTTTATTATAATTACACCTCACCCAACGGCGATGGCACAGCAACTGCCAGATCTCAGAATCCTCTCACATGAGAGAACTCTGAGTGTTCTACCAATGACCTCATTGGTAAATGAGGTTACACGCCACACTTCTCCCTTCCATACTAATAAATACATAACAAAAACCTGAATAGCCGAAGTGTGATAAGGAAAAGATAAACAGAAAATAAGCAAATGAAAAGAACAATACATCATGCTACAAAATCTTTGAGGTAAGCAAGTTTCCTGATCACTCTAACACTCCGTCTGTGTATTGGTGGAACACTTTTAGAAAAACCATGGAAACCTGAAATAGAAGATCCACTTACTGCTGGAAGTGGTTTCAACATAGAATGATCAATGGGGTTAGAAATCTTACGTGTTACCGTCACTCAGCTCTTATTCCAAATG
Source organism: Triturus cristatus (assembly GCF_964204655.1). Taxonomy (NCBI): domain Eukaryota; kingdom Metazoa; phylum Chordata; class Amphibia; order Caudata; family Salamandridae; genus Triturus; species Triturus cristatus. Next base: position 683,615,003 of record NC_140587.1, read on the forward strand.
CGACAATCATGTGTCTTTACAGCATTTTTAAAACATTTGATAACTTGAAGTTCTTTGGTGAACTTGGACCACTCTGCAAACCCTTTAGAAGCTTTTATCTTAACAAAATCACCCACATTTACTTCCACATCTCTCACCCTCTTGAGAAAATCAAATTCTTCTCTTCTTTTCTTTTGAAAACGTAGCTCTTTCTCTCTCCACGAACCAGGAGAATTATCCACACATCCTTTGTTCCACTTCATCCACACAGGACACACAAAAGTTGATGCAGATCTTCCTTTGAATAATTCAAAGGGAATTCTTCCAGTAGAGCCATGAGGAGAACATCTATAACCCATAAGTCTATTGGATAACTCTTGTTTCCAATCAAGACCATTTGCTCTTGCTAATTGGATGCCTACCTTCAAAGTTTTGATTATTCTCTCAATAGCACCGTTAGTCTCAGGATGATACAATGCTGACTTTTTATGAACAATGCCACATCTCTGCAAAAAAGTTTCAGTCTCACGAGAACAGAATTGTACGCCATTATCTGTGAGCAAATATCTGGGAAAACTCTCTCTCTTAAACACACCTTCCAGAAATTTGAAAATCGCTGAAGAAGAAATGTCTTGTACACACGACACTTCAACCCATCTGGAATAGAGATCAATGAGCACAATGACATAGGGTGTGGAATGTTCTCCTCTTATTGGATCAAGAATATCCATAGCAACTTCTTCCCAAGGATATTTGGGTAAAGTTCTGCAAACCATGGGTATTTGATTAGTCTTGAGCCCTTTGTCTGAGACCGTACACTCAACACAATCTCTAATCAAGCTTTCAACATCATGATCAAGCGTAGGCCACCAAAAATCTCTTATTAGTCTCCCTTTAGTTTTCACTATACCCATGTGCCCTTCATGTGCCAACCGTAAAATTCTACTTCTTAAATTCTCAGGAGGAATCAATCTTGTGCCTCTCAACAGAAACCCTCTGTCAACTGCTAGCTCATTTAACACCTTCTCCCAACATCCTGTAAATCCCTTGAGTTTAGATTTATTTCTCATACCTGAAGTAACTAACCCTTCCCTAGTTCGTCCAACCACTCTTCTTCACTAATTGATCCTTCTGTCACTTCACACACACTCACACCCTCATCTTGATCAAAATCACCACAATCATTAGACTGAACCATATCCAAATCAACCAGCCTAGATAAACAATCAGCTGAACAATTGCTTGCACCAGGTACATACTGGATGGAGAAAGAAAAATCTTGTAATCCCACCACCCATCTGCGAATGCGTGATGAAATTGAATCAAGACCTTTTTTCCAAAAAATTTCCACTAAGGGCTTGTGATCAGTTTGTAAAAAAGTTTATGCCCCAGAGAAATTGTTTAAACCTCATAATGGACCAAAACACAGCCAATGACTCCCGTTCAATTAGAGAATAATTGCGTTCTGCATCTCTGAGAGTTCTTGATATACAAGCAATAAGATTTTCTTTTCCATTCCTAGTCTGAATCAGTATCCTGAAGTCTTTGTAAGACCTGACGAACTTGAAGGTCATATTCTATATTGCTTGATGCATAAATAATTATATCGTCTTGATAACACTTCACACCAGGTTGACCTTTTAAGATAATTGACATAGCTCTCTGAAAAACTGCAGTCACAGAAATTAAACCAAATGGCATCCTCTTGAATCTAAAGATGCCAAAAGGAGTCGTGAAAGCTGTAAGATCTTGCAAACTCTCATGTAGTTCAACCTGATGATAAGCTGATATCAAATCTAAAGTGCTAAAAAACTTCAGCATCAGAAAAGGTAGTGATCATTTCCTCTATGTTGGGGAGCGGAAACTTGCCAACCACAACCTCTTTGTTCAACGCTCTCAAGTCCACACAGAGATGAATGTCTCCATTTCCTTTCTGCGCAACGACAATGGGGGCCAACCAGTTCGTCGCTTCAACTTCTTCAATGACCCCACATTCTACTAATCACTACAATTCTAAATCAACTGATGACTGTAAATGTATGGGAATCCTCCTTACCTTTGCCACTACAGGAGTAGCATTGTCTCTCAATTTGATTTATGTTTATAGCCAATTAATTTTCCAAGTTTATTTTGAAATAAACTCTCAAACTCCTTAACAAATTTGTTTCCTTTTTGATCAACCTGATCAACCTGTACCTGTGGATTTTTACTTGGATGAAGACTAACACCCAACTCTTCCTGGTGATTCCAACCCAAAAGGTCATCACCTTTGCAAGTCACACATATTTTCCCACACGTGCTCTTGCCCCAAACACCAATTGTTGCTATAAAGTATCCCATCATGTCAATCTTGCTCCCCCCTACCCACCAGGTCGTATATCTAATTCATTGAGAAATATACCATCAGGGAATACATTTGACAACGTTTGTCTTGAGATAATGGTGATGCGGGAACAAGAATCAAACTTCATTAATTTCTCTCTCCCATTAATACTGACTGTTTCTGTTGGAGAAGTTTTTTTATTTTCACTAATTTGAAAGACAATCTCCTGGCAAGATTCCTTATCTTTACTCTTGTAATATCTCTTATTTTTGTTCCTGCAACACTTGCTAAAATGATCTTTAACACCACATAAATTACAGGCTTGAGACAAAGCCGGACAGAATCTGTCATTGGCTCTATGACCAGCATAACCACATCTGAAACGGGTTACATTAACATTCTGTTCTATATTCCTACCACTTCTAGCCTCATAAGGAACACTTGATATTTAACTCCAGAAGATTTAATAACACAGACTTCAGCAGTACTCTCATTTCCAGTGGAACTAGAAATATTTTCCTCTTTTCCAACCATAAGTTCATCAACACACCTCATCATGTGTTCCACTTGCTTAGCAACAATAAGCACTTCATCAAGGGGAGGCTCATCTTTCATCCATAGTTCCTCTCATATCTTATCACTGTTGCAACAAAGGAGAAACTGATCCCTAATCCTTTCTGTTGCACCTCCAAATTTGCACTTAGAGGCCAATTTCCTTAACGAAGTTACAAAATCTTCAACAGATTCATCTTTACCCTGACACCTTAAACTAAAGTGATACCTTTCTAAAATAGTACTCACATGTGGCAAATAATGTCGATCTAACTTTGTCAATGCAATCTCATATTCATTTAAATCCCTTGCCTCAGCATGCGGGAGATCAGGTAAATTCTCCAAAACAACCTGCCCCTCTGCCCCTAAACAATGTAATAGCAAAGCATGTTTTCGTTCTGCACTCAAATTAGTGCCACAAACTCGTGCATAGTTGTTAAATACTTTCTTCCATTTAGACCACTCAATACATGGTTCACCGGGAGAAGAAAGAAAGAATGGAGGTTCTGCATTTTCCATCTGTGAATTATAAATTGTGCTTCTCAACAAAGTAAATTGTATGTCAACACAAATAATCTAAATACAGTCATAAAGCACAACAAAGAATGATATGAGGTAAATTCAATAACACAAAAAAACGTTATAAACTAATGATGTATAACTCCGAAATTCCTTTTTTCCTCTACTTTTAAATTTAAGTGCAAATTTAACCTTCCTTCATGTTTATATAATTATTCTTGCAATGTTAATCTTCCAATGTAAATCTTGTACTTGAATGTTTCTTTCTTTTCTTGAAAAAATGTTTTTCCTGTATATAGTCACACCTAATAAACTCTTATTCTTGTCGGTTTCAGATCTCTTTAACAGAGATATGCACAGTATCAACATAGAAGAGGGCGAAGAGTCGTACTACTTTATTCACAGTCACGCACTTGTAGTAACAAGAAAGAGGGCGAAGTGTCGTTCCTCTTTATACTCAGTCACACACTTGTAATAACATGAAAGAGGGCGAAGCGTTGTTCCTCTTTATCTAGGTTCGCGCACTAGTTGTTTTGATGAAACTCTTTAATTAACACAAACAGCATTCCTCGTCCTGCTGTAAATGCGTGCTAGTTGTGCTGTGATAAAAGACCACGCATGTGCAACTCTCAGGGGAAACACCACATCAGAGAGCCAAACACCGCTACTCCCAAACTGCCTTTCAAATATAACGGGTTAGAGGGCGAATAGTCGTTCCTCCGAACCCGTAAAAGAGAAGACACATACCTGGGAAAATCTGTGTGTCCGTGAAATAAACCCCCAAAGAAGATGAGATGTACGCAGCGCCACAAATTCAACGTAGCACAGCTTCAAAACGCACGGGAACCGTGCAGTCTTTGAAATGGATCCAAAACTCCGAGACAACAAGTGCTGACAGAAAACGGAGCTTAAATTATTGGCCAGCAATGTCCAACAACGATCAACCGCCAACACAGGAACTCTCCAAAAATTACACTCCAACTCTTCGCCTTGTTGAGGTGTATCTGGAACCACATTAAACATGAAGTATCCCATCCAGCGTCGCCAAATTGTAGTGTCGTAACCAAGAAAGAACAAGACAAGGAACAGGTAAGTGGTGTTTATTATAATTACACCTCACCCAACGGCGATGGCACAGCAACTGCCAGATCCCAGAATCCTCTCACATGAGAGAACTCTGAGTGTTCTACCAATGACCTCATTGGTAAATGAGGTGACACACCACAGGCGCCTGCCACTTTCCAGCACCTCATGAACCTAGTATTGCGTAAACACCAGTCGTTCGCATCAGCGTACTTAGAAGACATCGTGGTGTTTGGTCCCACTTGGGAAACGCATCTAGACCATCTCCAAACTGTACTGGCCTCCTTGAGAGATGCGGGCCTCCAAGTCAACTCAAAGAAGTCAAGGGTTGCTTTCCAACGGGTCAAGTATTTGGGCTTTATCCTGGGTCATGGCGTAACTGCTCCACAGTCTGAGAAGGTATGAGCAATCTCGGAAACACCCTTTCCCAGATCCAAAAGGGACTTGAGGGCCTTTTTGGGGCTCTTAGGGTATTATCACAGCTTTATTCCACACTACTCGGAAATCGCGACCTCATTAACCAACCTACTTCACAAAGACAGTAAGAATGAAGCCCTCCTCCATCCCAACGAGGGAACTCTTAAGGCCTTCCGCCTGCTAAAAAGTGCCATAACCTCCAGCCCGGTGCTCGTTTCACCTGACTTTACCAAACCTTTGGCCCTGCATACGGATGCCTCAGATTTTGGCATAGGAGCTGTGTTAACGCAGGAAACCTCAGATTGTACAGAACACCCCATACTCTTTATAAGCCGCAAACTTTTACCGCGCAAGATTAAGTACCCTACTGTGGAGAAAGAGTGTCTCACCATCAAATGAGCGATATACAAACTACGCTATTACCTGGAGGAGCGCCCTTTCACACTGTTCACAGACCACGCCCCCTTCCAGTGGATGGCACGCAACATGAGCAACAGCCCCAGAGTGCTCAGGTGGTTTTTGTCACTACAACCCTTTGCCTTTCGGGTTCAGCACCAGAAGGGCTCGGACAACACTACCGCAGATTTCCTCTCCCAAATATTTCCTCTCCCCGATCGGGAGAGTCTGAGGGGGGAGGAATGTCACAAGGTGTCCTCAGACTCAGGGATGGAAACGGAATGGTGGTCTGCACCCTCTGTTACAAAGCCTCTCATTTCTCAACAGGAGGAATGGAATGCCTACTCCTTCACCATGCCAGAAGCGGACGCCTTGGTTTCGGGAAGCGGGCCCTTTAAGCAAACCCGAGCTGTGAACAGACCGCCCTTTTCCATAACGTCGGCATTTCCTGGCCAATAAGGAACGAGGACAGCCCTTCAGGGGTGAAGAACGCTTCCGGGAGGACCGAACGAGAGCAGTAGACCAACGCGGGAGAAAGAAGCGAGGAAACTGCGGTGGCGGGAGCAAGTCCGTTACCTGAGACCCCGGAGGGAACCAGCGATCCGGAGCAGCCAGGAGGCCACCGTTTCCGTGCTACGCCCTGCCACGCTTCAGGAGAAGGGTGGCTAGCAAAGGTACGGAGCAAGTTTGCGGGGTGGGTTGGATCACAGGAGAAGTCGAATTCATAGAGAGGTGTTTCCACTGCACTCTGTCTCCCCTTTCGGCTACTCCCGTTTCCCTGTGCACGGGCACTTCACTGTTTAGCACTGAGCAAACATGCATGATTCCCTCACTCCCTCTCCCTTAATTTTGGTCAAATTCAGGACACTGATTCTCATCTCCTCCTCTTTACATGTGCCTGAGACCATCGGATCATGACCCGACCTGACCCTACGATGTCCAAAAGGAAGCCACAGTGAACCGGACATTGTCAAGAAGGATATTGAAGTGTCTTAACTCTGGCTTCTCTTAGGAGATGGTTCTTGTATCAAATAAAGCTTGCTTTGCATAGACCTGGTCTCGCGAGACTTTTGTCCTCAAGCCCACAGTGACAATATAGAGAAATAAGCACAGCTTAAGGCCAAGTTCCTTTATATAGTCATGATACGCCAAGGTCAGTGCTTAGTTTGAGTCGGTGGTTCTCGGTGTGGCTCCGCTGGGCTCTTTCTTGAGAGCCAGCACTTGTTTTTCAAAATCAGACTTTGACATAGAACAAGACAGAGAAAAACAAAAGTGTGAGAGATAGAGAACAAGAGCAAAGACCATTAAGAGGATGCAAGTTTGAGATAAAGAGGCAGAGACTGTCTAATAATGGATAAAAAAGGCTCCCAGATTCGATGGCACTGTCCTTGGGTCTTTGAGCAAAACTTTGGGCCCCAACATATATTCTTTTGAAAACCAAGCACTGACCAAGTTGAATTGCAATACCTTTTTAAAGTATGGGAAAGGACATTTTATGGTTTTTAAATCATGGTTACATCATGATCCATACCACAAATCACCTAAATCATTGGTTTCTTGACCTTTCATATAAAAGAGTTTGTGTAGTTGAAGGCATGAATAATACAAGTGGAATCTGTCGTTTGACAGTAAATACACCAAAAAGCAGTTAGTATTTGTTGCAAAAAATATTAGAGTCAGTTTAATATAATTCAGATTTAATAAAGGCTGCAACTCAGAATGAAAAGTAACATGCAGAGAGATTCTTTCTTTGCTGTAATGAACGATAGCATGCAGCAAATAAATATGTTGTCATAAACCTTTCCTTTATGCTGATCACTGTTTAGATTAGAAACATATCATAAGAATGAAAGGTGTTTAAACTGCATCTGCAAACTTCCTTTCACATGGGCTGCCAGGACATCACAATTCAACTATGCTAAGTTACAGTTGAGCAGCTACTTAGTTTTCTAATCGCATGTCACATGAGACAATACAACTAGACCACAATTAATACATTAGAGACAGGTTTTGATACTGGTATTACAGAATTTTATGTATAATGTATTATTATCACATGCCATCAGCATTCATATATGAGATCATAATTCACTCAGTTGTAAACAAGGCTTATCTTGATTGTTAGGATATGTCCACAAAGTTTACCTTTCAACATATGTGAAAGACTTTGATGTGGAGGCAATCCCAATTCAGAGAACGATTTTACAGGGAACAAAGAACATCATAATGGTCTCAAAAAATAAATGTAAAAGTGCAACCTCATTACCTCCTAGAAAAGATAATAAATCACTTCAACATAAACTATCTCAAATGAAACGTTCTGACACCCTGAACAAATTAATATCTCTAAATATGACAATAAAATAATTAAAGAAAAAACATACTTATGGTCCACCAGGTGGAAAGAGAAAAAACCCTGCAAAAGCAACAAAGCAGTCAATGAAAATTGAAATTAACAAACAGAATATTCAAATAAAGATCACCACAGCAATTAAGCCCCTTGAAACAGGAAGTGCTCCAGGTTCTGATCGGTTACCAGTCAGTTGCATAGCAAGCAGGGGTGAGAGGGCCGTCTACCCCGCAGCACGAGTTTTGGGGGCGGCAACCTCTCCCCCACTCTTACCTGCGGCAAACGCAGGTATCCTTAGCACCCCCCACTCTTACCTGCATCCATCATAGGGTGGCAAACGCAGGAATCGCCAGCACCCCCAGCTCTTACATGCAGCAAATGCAGGGAACGCCATGGGCGGCCAAATGTTTAGCTACACCACTGTTACCAGTAAGCAACTGTAAATCCTGTCACAATCAACTAATAAATCATCTAGAATCTCTATTTCACTACTTTGCTAAGAGGGGTCATTTAAAGGATCAGCCTTAACAGTAGTGATTTATAAAGATGGAAAGGAACCTCTCAAACGAAGAATAACAGACCAATCTCATTAATTGGTTTAGATTATACACTGTGATCCTAGCCATGAAATTAGAATTAGAAACAGTACTATTCTTGCTTCTTGCACCTGACTTTCTCTGCAGGGTCACCACCAAACAGAATGCCTTTCCCCTGCTTGTTTTGCTGGCTTAGTTTTTGTTGGCTTTAGGTTACTGTACACTTTAACCCTGCTAACCAGCGATAAAGTGCTTGTCCTCTTTCCTTTAAATATAGTAAAATTGGCTTACACCCAATTGGCACATTTAATTTACTCATAAGTCTCTAGTAAATGGTACTCCGTGCACCCATGGCATGTACATTAAATGCAACTACCGGACCTGCACCACTCATTGTGCCACCCAGCATAATAGTCTTTTAAAATATATCTCAGGCCTGCCACTGCAGCCTGTAATGCAGAGATAAACTACGATTTCCACCTGGCAAAATAAACCTTGTCTAACTGGAGGTACCACCAATTGCAGCATAAAGTGATGTGATGCCCCGAAAATCCTCGCCTCGCAGCTGTATGGTTAATCAGACCCAACACCCAGCGATGCAAAGCCCAGCAAAGCCTTACCACACAGCTGCCTGCCTCATCGGAACCGACGCCATGTGATGCAAAGCCTGTTCGCACAGATACAAGCTTCATCAGAACCAACCCTGAGAGATGCAGAGCCCCGCAAAACCTCACCGCACAGCTGCAAGCCTCATCAAAACAGACATCCGACAATGCAAAGCTATGCAAAGCAAAACTGCCTGGACCTCATACCAAAGACATAAGGTACAAATAGTCAGCAGGCCAATCTTGGTCCTGTGGCCCAGCATGCCCTCCATCACAGTCAGCCTAAACTTGTGACTTTGTCCTGGGCCAGCTAGATCACATACCTGCAGTTTACAATTTCTGCTTCTTAGTGCTATTTTTACTTAAATGTTTAAAATTCAATATCTCCATTTGTACTGATTGGAGTTTTGCTGTTCTGATATCATTTTATTAATAAGTGATCTTTTTATTGTTTAGTCAATTAAAACTATAACAATTTTTCAATGAATATCAACGTTGATTAAAAGCATACATTAAAATTATTTAATCAGGCGAGTATATCACAATGTAATTTCACACAGTAATAAAACAAGGATCTTCGATTGTCAATGTTTTCTAAAATCCTGTATAATTATACCTAAAATATGTAAAAGTTTTGATTTGATTAACAATCTAAAAAACATCAAGTAATAGGTTACGAACGTATTAGTTTAATTTACGATAGGAATATTTTGTGAATTAAGTGTTCGAGTCCAAGGTCTCTTATATTACTACAACATTTTATTAATAACAATTTACTCACTTATTCTAGATTGGTGTGGGATTTTCTGTGTGTAGTATTTTCACTTTATTACTGTTTGTTTGCAGCATAAATATTGTACACATTGCCTCTAAGTTAAGGCTGACTGCTTTTGTGCCAAGCTACAGACACAGGTTAATTTAGTGAGTTTTGTGGTTCACACCAACAAGGATTGTGGCTGTTGCTTGAGAAGGTTCTTCCCCCACATCAACCAAAATCCAAAATTCTCACATTGCTGATTCACAGACAGGTTTTGTGAAAGGAATGCTAGTTAGCGACAAAACAAGACTGCTAGTGCGTGTATTGGAAAAAGTGAAATTCCTGGACTCCATGGTCATGAAAATTGAACTGGATGCAGAAAAGGCTTTTTTTTTTTTAAATAACTTTTTATTAACAACAAAATATGCAGCATTACATTGGTCATGACACATGTATAGCACCGACATAGACGGAACACAGGTTGGGTATATGAGACAGTGAGCACTGCATTAATGACAGCCAGGTCAACGTCACCCCCAATCACGGCACATTATGGAGGTGTTTCTCGATCCCGGTAAGGTACAAGGGAACCCCCCACCCATCATCTCGGCTAGGTTGCTCCAGGCGCTCCGGATGATTCCCCAACTCCCAAACTGTCTAGTATGGCCTGTCTTTCTCGTCGGAGTTCTATTGTGGGAGAAATGCAGATGTCCCCCCGATATTTATTCCATCGTCCCCATTTGTGATCCCACTTTGCTGGGCAGCCTCGACCCTTATAGACTGTTTTCTCCGCCACCATCGAGATATCCATATCTTTGGCCCATGCGCGCAGCGGTGGAACAGCGGCCACACCCCACTTCTGAGCAATGTTCCTTTTAGCTGTGACCCAGCCCAACGCCGCCCACTCCTGCTCCGTTTGGGTGAGGTCGGTCTCATCCCACATATTGAGCAGGCATAGCTGAGGGGAGGGGGTAATCGTCTTACCAATGGCTCGCGCCATCTGCCGCGTGACCTCCACCCAATATTGGTGTACTGGGGGGCAGGCCCACAATATATGTATAAATATGCCAACTTGATGACAGTTCCGCAGGCAGTATTCATCGGGACGCCTTCCTATTTTACACAGCAAAGGTGCATCGAAGTACACCCGGTGCAGCACTTTGAGTTGCACCAGCCGGAGTCGCATTGGTATCGCCACCTCCCGAGGGGAGGCCAACGCATCTTTCCAGTCTTCGTCAGATAGGTCACCTACATCTGATTCCCATCGGGCCCTAATGTTCTGCATTGACTCAGTGCGATTGTTAATTAACTTTTTGTACATTAAGGATATAGCCCTGCGGTCCATTGGATCCAGCAGCAGTCTGTCCTCCAAAGGCGAGTAATTCGGAAGGGAGGAATCCGCAGGCAAGGCGCGGTCGATAGCATGGCTGATTTGTAGATAGCGAAAGTGCTCCGAGGGAGCCAGCTGGTACTTGAGTTGCAGCTCTGCGAATGTCGCCAATTTACCCTTACCCCAGACGTCCCCCACCTTGGAGATGCCAATAAGATCCCACTTATTGAATCCCGCGCAGGTACTCAGCCGGCCCAGACAGCCAGGCTCCCAGAGCGGGGTGGCCTTCGTCAGCCATCCGCACCACCCCATGCGCCTCTGGAGCTTATGCCAGACCTCGACCGATCGGGCCGTCGAGCCAGTCAGGCCAAGATTCTTCGGGTTGGAGTATAACGCCCGGTTGTACCCTCCCTTCCCCATGAGCCAACAGTCCATTCGAAAGCTGGGGTCATCATATGACCCGAACACCCACTGGTTAATCGCAGTCAATTGCGTCGCTTGATAATAAAGGCGTAGATCCGGCAATCCAATCCCGCCGTCATACCCGCCCATTGTCAATTTTTTCATCGCGATACACGGTGTACCAGCCTCCCACAACAGCCCACGCAATGCCGCATCGATCTTTAGGAAATAGGACTCAGGGATCGGTATGGAGGTGTTTTGAAGGGCATAGAGGAAACGGGGAAGAGCTAGCATTTTGAAAAGGGCCACCCTTCCCAAGAGGGTAAGGGGCAGTGTTTTCCAGTGAATCACATCAGATTTGAGCCGCCGCAATGGGCCCCTCAAATTACGCTCGTGGAATAGTGCCGAATCCATTGTTATGAAAATGCCCAGATATTGAAAAGCCTGTAGTGCTAACGGTATATTATATCCCCTAGGGCTAATCGGCGGGTCACCCCAGAGGGGATACATCTGGGATTTGGACCAGTTAATCTGGTACCCAGAGTGGGCCCCAAATATGTGAAAAATGTGTAGCGCTCGACGAATCGAGCGTGCAGGGGAGGCCAGGTACAACAGAATATCGTCCGCATATAAAGATATGCGATCTTCATGATCCTCTGTCCATTTTAGGCCCCTGATTTCGGGGTCATTCCGGATCCAGACCGCGAGCGGCTCCAGCGCCAAGGCGAAGAGGAGCGGCGACAGGGGGCAGCCCTGCCGCGTGCCCCTTCCGAGGGAAAAGGATGACGAACGGTGGTTGTTGACCGAGACATGGGCCGTGGGCAAGGTATACAATAATCAAATCCACCCTATCAGCCGGGGACCCAACCCGATACGGACCAGGACAGCGAAGAGGTAATCCCACGCCACCGTATCAAACGCCATCCTCGCATCGAGTGCAAGTAACAACACCTCCTCTCGGAGTGTTTCCGCCCGCCCCAGGACCCCATGAACTCGACGCAGATTACGCGCGGTATTGCGACCAGGCATAAAACCGGACTGATCCGGGTGGATCAGGGCCGCTAGATATGGAAGTAAACGGTTGGCCAGCAGCTTAGCCAGGATTTTGGCCTCAACGGCGATCAAGGAAATGGGTCTGTACGATGCGCACTCATCTGCTGGCTTGCCAGGCTTGCGTATCACCACTATTGTGGCCTCACGGATCTCGGCAGGGAGAGCGCCCGTCTCATAGCACTCCTTATACAGGTTGAGCAGGTGGGGCGTCAGCGTTTGAGTCATAGATTTCACTAATTCTATCGGAATACCGTTGGGCCCCATGGCTTTTCCGGAGCGGGTATCCCGGATAGCCGTCTGAATTTCATCCGGCGAGATGTCCGCCTCTAGGGACTCTCGATCTTGCTGGGAGAGACATCTCACGTCTATGGTGGCCAGGAGGACCGCCGCCCAACCTGCCTGCGAATCTTGTGGCGGGGTATATATTTGTTCATAGTACTTTGCAAAAAGCTCTGCAATGCTTTGAGGGTCGGTGATCAGTTCACCCTTCGGTCCTTTGACCACACCCACCCAGCGCGCTGCCAACTCTTTACGCTCCAGCCAGGCCAGTAGTCTACCAGTGCGTTCCCCCAGCTCATAAATTCTGTATCGGGTGACAAGAGATCGTCGACTGGCCTCTTCACCGAGCAGTTGTTTATAGTCCTGCCTCTTAACGTCAAGCAACTGTTGGGTCTCGGGGGCTGGGTTGCTTGAGGTCTCTAGCTCGAGCTGTAGTATCTCGGTCTCCAGCTCGTTGACCCGTCTCCTACGTTCATTTTTGTGTCCCACCATCAGGGACAAAGCTCGTCCCTTGATGACTGCCCCGTACGCGCCCCACATCGTTACCGCCGACTCCACCGATCCCACATTCTCCTCAAAGTAATAATCCGTGTCTCGGCGCAAGGAATCTCTGATATGCGGTATTTTCAGCAACCACGGCTGGATCCGGATGGGGCCAGGCTGCCGCCCCATGCTCATTCCAAAGGAAGATAGTACCAGGGAGTGATCAGAAATCCCCCTCGCCAAGCTGGAGGAACTAGTGAAGTGTTGGATATACTGCGCTTGAGTAAACAGATAGTCAAGTCGAGAGTGACTGCCGTGCACTCCAGATTGGAAAGTGTAAAGCGTGTCTCTGGGGTGTAACCACCTCCAGATGTCTACCAGGCCAAAGGCGTCCGCAAAGTTACTCAGTTGCGAGCCCCGTGGGTCACCCCTCTGCGGCGGAGAACGGTCCACCGCCTCGTCCATAGTCAGATTAAAGTCGCCTCCCATCACCACCGCCCCCTTCGGAAGAGTAGTCAGGATTGTCCCCACGTCCGCTAGGGTCTGGCGCTGGAGGCCGGGCGGCGCATAAACTGAGATCAGGAGGACGGCCCTCCCAACTACCAGAGCAAACCACATATCTACCTTGAGGCTCAGTGTGAGTGGTGTGGATCACATAGGGGCAGCCCTTTCTCATGAGAATCCCCACCCCCCTGGATCTCTTGGAGCAGTACCACGTCTAATCTATGGCGGTGTATGTACTGTTGCACTATGCTCCGTTTAATTTTGTCGCCCAGCCCGTTGACGTTCCAGGTCATGAGACTAAGTCTTTGAGCCATAGTCACTAGAACTTGAGAACAACCTGCAGGATTGCTCGGGGCTAGAAGCACACAGGGGCATAGCTTTCGGTACCCACAATAACAGTGCCCACCTCCCCCCGCCCCTCCCGTAGACAGCTGATACATGATCAGAAATCGATAGGCGAGTAGTCCGTGCCGAGCCTTGACCAGTGTTGCTGTGTGTACCTGCTGCAAAAAACCAATAAATAACAACCCCCCCACCAACTCAGTCCAAGAAACTACCCCTCCCTCCCTGCTCCCCTGCCAAACGGGACCACAACCGCCCGCTTCCCCCAACTTGCAGAGTGCCTGTCGCCCCCCCATAAAACCTACCAGGAAACATGTCTTGCCCCACTCCCAACTTTAAACAACCCTCCCCCCCATCCTATGTACCATTAGTCACTGTAGTCAATGTGACCATTGCTCGGACCGCCAGAACCCCGCTCCACCCCATGGCTGCGTACTTGATTCAGACTCCCCCACATCACTCCATTAAACAGTACTTGAATAGACCCACAGTGAAGAGGAGGCCATCAACATCAGTGTAGGCACAGCTTACGCCCTTCCGAATCCTACATGGGCGACCCCGGTGGCTGTGATTGCGCAAAGAGCGTCCTGGCCCCACGGCCCGGGTGTCATAGATACCTTAGGTAATATCCCTATGCGGGCAGCAGTCCGCCTCGTGGGCCTTCAGGGGAGAGGATACTGTGCGGCCAGGATGGATCTCCTGCCGTATTGTCCCCGTTCCAAGTTAATGTTCTCCCGACTGGCCAGGAGCCCCCGCAGCGGAACGGTCCGGAGAGCGTCTCTGCTGGCGCCAGTCATCAGTTGCATCCGCCGCCGAGGGGCCCCTAGCCTTCCGTTTGTCCACCTTGCGCCAACCCTCCAGCCAGTCCCAAGCATCCTCCGGGCGCGTGAAGAACCACGTTTTGCCATCGGCCTCTACTTGCAGCTTCGCCGGGAACATCATTGCGTACTTGACCTCCTGCCCACGAAGGGCCTTTTTCACCTCAAGGAAGCTGCGCCTCTGTTTCTGGACCCGCAAGGTGAAGTCCGGGAAGAACGTGACTGCGCTGTTCTCCACCGTGACTGGCGGAGCTGCTCTCGCCGTCTGAAGGATAATGTCCCTGTCACGGTAGTTGAACACTCGGGCCAGAAGAGGTCTGGGAGGGGCCCCCAGCCTAGGGCGACCCCCCGGCACCCGATGAGCTCTTTCGATAGAAAAGCACTTAGAGAGTCCCCGTGGCTGTAAGTGGGTAGGGATCAGGTCTTCGACAAAGAGGTCCGCTGCCTGCCCCTCCGCCCGCTCCGGAACACCAATAAGTCGGACATTATTGCGGCGCATCCTGCCTTCATAGTGGTCCTGCTGCCGGGCCAGAGTCTCGTGGCAGGTGCGCAGGTCATTGATTTCACGCTTGAGGAGGCTGGTGTCGGCCGACAGTTCTTTAGTGGTCGCCTCTACTGCCCCCACACGGTCTGCGATCTTTCGCACGTCCTTGCGAATCAAGCCAACATCGGTGGCCACCGTATCAATCCGGTTCTCCAGGGAGGTCTTGATGGCTTTAATAGCGTCCAGGAGATCTTTATTTGTCGGGACACTTCCCCCGTCCGGGGTCAGCGTCCCAGCTCGATCACCTCCCTGCTGCTGGTGCCACGCAAATTTCTCCAGCTTGGCCTGTGTCGTGGGTTTGTTGCTCCGTCCGGACGGCATGATCGCCACCAGTGGGTTCACCACAGCCCGGAGGCGCCGCCGCTAATCCCCGCCGCCTGCGGTGGAAACCTCCACCCGGCCTGTCAGTTTTCGCGGGCCGCTCCCCCGTCGCCAAGGCGCCCCCTCGGGGTCCCAAGATCCTGGGGTGGACCACCGCAAGGGCCCGTCACCACCCTCCGCGTGACCGCTTCACCTTAACCGGGTCGTCGCTCCCCAGCCCGGTGATCCCACACGTGGAAATTTGATGTCGATGGGCGCAGCCCGGCCTCTAGGCCCCGTCACTCCGTATGGCCACTCCTCAGTTCCACTGGCCAGCCGTCCAACAGCACGCCCCGACAACCAGATCTCGCTCATCCGCAGCGGGGGACTCCGAGGGCTCTCCAGGTGGTCCCACGCCCCACTCCCCGGTGAGTGCTTCAGTCCCGTATGGGAGTGCTCCCCTTACCGACTGCGCGGCGCTCCGGTCGTCCGCCTCAGCTCTCCACCTTCACTCCACCACAGCCGCGGGGGGAAGTCGCACCCGCACAGTATAGAGTCTCTGGGGCATCATGGGGGGCCAGCAGAATCACCCGGGACACGTAGTCATTCCGCTGGAGGCGTCTCTGCGCACCCGGCCGACTGGCCACCACCATGGTAGCGCTGTTCCCGTCAACCTCCTGGGTCGCCCTCCTTCAGCTGGCACCCGATGTAGTCGTGCCTCTCGTTCCCCCGCCTCAGCGTCGCGACGTTGGCCCCACCGAATGCTTTCGCAGCCCTCTTTGCCAGCGCTCCTCCATCATCAGCCCTGATCTGGCCTCTCCTCCGGGTCCACAACTCCGCCGGCCGCTCCCATTAACGGTAGCCCCACGTCCACTCTCACCGTGTTTCTCTGCTCTGCTGGGGCCTCCGATGGATCAGGCCGATCGAGGAGCTTCTCGGAACCAGTCCTCAAGTCGCCCAGGGCACTCCGCTCCCGCTCACTCAGCAACGGAGATCGTAGGCCGCAGCCGCGGCCTCACGTAATCGCCGCGGCCGGAGGAGCCGCACCACGCGGCCGTCCGGGCGTCCAATCGCTCCCGCAGACCGGAGCGCTGTCCCAGTCCCACCTCCGATCGCCGTCAAACTTCACCACCCGGACCGCGGGGGCTCCAACAGCACTGGCGTCCGCTTCCGCTCGGATGGGGGACCTCGGGGCCCAGTATTTCAGGATTTTTCGGGAGTGGCGCTGCAGAGCTTCGCTACTGCGCGGCCATTCCAGTCGGCAGCAAGCCACGCCCCCCGCAGAAAAGGCTTTTAATTAAGAATTTACTGCACTTAGTACTCCACAAGTATGGCATGAGCCATTCATTTGAAGAAATGTTATTTATTTAAATGCTCAATCTACACACCGCATTAGAGTCGATGGTCTCTTATCAGACACATTCAGTTCATCTCAAGGCACTAGACAAGGTTGCCTTTTATCCCCCTACTATTCCTACTAGTAGTAGAACCCGTACTCATTGGCATGTCCTCAATTCAGGCCATATGGAAGTCAGACGGTCACTGCATATGCAGCTAATGTGTTGATTTTTACAGAAAAATTAGATTTGGCCATATTAGAAATCCTCAAAATAATTAACGGATATGCAGAGGTCTCAGGATACAAAACACAGGTCTTTTCCTCAACAATCTCTGCTAGTCTGCTATACTAAAGAACATAATGCTAAAATGGCAAGAAAAGTATACTAAATATATTTGCATCTGGTTTAGCAATAATTGAGATGACTCCAGGAATTACATTAAAAAGACACTCCATTCAAAAATAGAATCACTGATCGAAGCTTGGACCCCTAAATGTCTAACTTGATGCAGGAGACTACAGATCATCGAAATGATGGTCATCACACAGATCAACTTTATCACCAGCATGTCCCTTCTACGAATTTTTTTCATCAATTGAAAAGCTTATTTCAGACTCATTCGGGAAAAGAAAAAACAAGGTTCTCTCTCAAAAACTCAGGACAATTAAATCACAAGGTCACTTTACCCAATTTTCATAAAAACTAAATCGTATTCTAAGTATGATATGAACACAACGACTTTCAAGAAGAAATTCTTGTGTAACCCTTTGGGCTAAAAAAAAACATGGTCTTCTAAAGCACCGACTATTTCTGTACTCGCAATGCAAAACGTTAACGTAACACACTCCTACAGTATGATAAGAGACATTGCCTGTGCTCTAAAACAAAAGATAGACAATTGATGGACGGAATGCAGAACAAGTCAAAACATTCACCCCTAGTCAAGAGATCTGGGTTAAATCCATCATTCCTTTGCTCACCATGCCACCCCAGTTTAGACATGGCCATATGCAAATCAGTCTTGACCCTGTGCCTTATGGGAACAGTCCAGCCCGAACTGCCAAGCCAGGTCCTCTCTGGACCGGAAACAAGCATCCTAGGATTGGTTTCAGGGTTTCACCTCTCATCATCTAGGATAGCTTGAATCCAGTGGCACAGTGAACCCGAGACCCACGTCTAGGCGAACCTGGCGAATTTAGGGCGAGAAAGCAAAAGACACACAATGAATGGACGGAATGGAGAACAAATCAAAACTTTCACCCCCAGTCAAGAGATCTGGGTTAAATCCATCATTCTTTTGCTCCCCATGCCACCCCAGTTTAGACAAGGCCATATACAAATCAGTCTTGACCTTGTGCCTCATGGGAACAGTTCAGCCTGAACTGCCAAGCCAGGTCTCCCTGGACCGGAAACAAGCATCATAGGACTGGTTTCGGAGTTTCACCCCTCATCAGCTAGGATAGCTGATGACATCCTTCCTATCTTCAGCTTGGTATTGATTTAGCACATTTAGAAGTGCCTGTCCTATGTGACGTGTGTTTACCAAGTTTTGCCTTTTCAGCCAACTTCACTTTCATGCTGTAATTAATGAGCTCTTGTGAATTCTTTACAGCAGAATTATAAACACAGAGTTCAAAGTGCGATTGGCTGAAAAGCCATAACTGGCTGAAGGTGTCACACATGGCTTTAAAGTGCACTGGTTAACCAGGACAGCAACACTCTTACTTGTTACCATGGCCTAACAACATAACGACCTAACATAGATTAACCTATTTACAATAGTGCTGAAATATCCTTATAAGCGCTTTCTAAGTCACAGTTCAAAGCATCCTCACATGCAGCATACCAGGCTCTTTTATTTCTGGTAAAAAGGTATCTCTGCCAAATCATCTCGTCTCCAATTTAAGTATCTGCTATTTCAGCACTTAAGCCCACATACTCCCAATAACACACCTCAATCCAACATTTCAGTACTTCTGTTATTATTACACCAGAAATTCTCGAATATCTCGATACATTAACCTCAGTACTGACCTGTGCAATCCCTAGCATCTTCACCTTATGTGACTTTGTTTCTTACAACCCTGGACCCCTGCATTTCATCAGTGCTCTTCGCTCAGTCTTTGAGATAGCATAAGGGACTTCAATACACATCTACATCAATGAGCTAAGGTGCTGGTTGCTGTTGCTAAATTGAATCCTTCCCAGTGACTACAATCCCATTCTGATCCAGAGCCCTGTGTCAAGGTTATGTCCTGTTCGGTTTCTTTGAATAGCATTACAAGCAGGTCAGGTGGTTTGCACAGGAGAACTCTTTTGTAGATGTTGCGTTGATTTAGGTAGTAATTGTGGCATCTATTTTGATACCAGTACTTAATTTATCCCCAAAAACATCCTACAAGTGTCTTGAAAATGTAAAGCCTGGTGACCAAATTCTTTAAAATGATAAATTATAACTTGCCATTCCTTTAAAGTATTTAAAGTATTTATCGAGAGAGAGAGCTCTTGGTATTGTGAAGTGGCGGGAGGGTTCAGTTTTTACAGCATTTCACTCCTGTCTTGGATTTAGTGGCAAATTTAAAATAAAAGTGATGGAGCTTGGCGTTAGCCTTTGTGGCTTAAAGCCACGCTCCGCTATTTTTGAACCGCAGGGCTGGGCCATATGTATAACAACACGGCTCAGTCCTGTGTTTCACCCTGCCCTGGCGCTAAATTTAGCTGCCTAGCGCTAACGCAGGCACCCATGCACCATAGTGAAAGGGGGCCTGAGTTGAGGGTACAACTGTTTATGTGTATAAAGGTGTCCGTTCCTGCACATAAACAATCATAAATGGCGAATTGTATCTTCTATGTGTTCTGCATTGAGCAGCACACATAAAAGTTACAAATTGTCATTTTTAAAATGGCGAATTGTAACTTCTATGTGTCCTGGATTTGAGCAGCACACATAGAAGTTACAAATTGTCATTTTTAAAATGATTGTTTATGTGAATGAAGGGAAAGGACCCTGCACATAAACAATTATGCATGGCAATTTGCTGTTTCTATGTGTGCAATCCAGGACACATGGAAACAGCAAAAATGAGGAGGAATAAAGCATTTTCTCCTTGTTGCGCCTGTTAGAACCCAGGTTTTTCCTGGTCTTAATATTGAGACTGCCCCATATTTACGCTACACTTGTGAATATGGGGCAGTGTAAAACAGCAAAGGATGTTGCAGCGGAATGCCCACCGCAACACCCATTGTCCACCCCTTCCCTGCTAAGTATAGCGTGAAATGGTGCCTTATTTACAAGGCAGCGTTAAGACACTTTAAGTGGCTTAACACTGTCTTGTAAATAAGGCAAAGCCTGTATCGCAACAGGAACGCTGAAAAAAGTGACGTTCCTGTGGCGATAGGGGCTTGTAAATATGCCCCTTAGTTCTTTGTTTCATAAATAGTAGCCCTTTCTCTTCGTGTTGACTTGGCACCAAAGGACAGTTCTCTAGGCAATGTTTCTTTTGGTGTGCTTTTCTTTTTCACTTGTCTTGTTACCAAACCTTCACTGTTTTAGGTAAGCAAGGATAGGCGGAGTTGCTCAGTAATTGTCTTTTATTACTCAGACCTCTGAGGTTCATATAATAGTTTTCTTTTATTTATATAGGAATACCAGTAGATGTCGTTGCCCTTGGAACATTTAGCAAATTATTCTCAGCCATTGCACTCCATTTACCAACCATCCTGCGCCCTTAGGGAACAAGCTGTGAAGTGCTTGTAAACTCCCGCAAAGTAGCTGCCCACATTAGGCACTGGGATGGCAGAGGACATGCTCTCAGTTAATCTCATCTGAGGCAATGGCAAACACTTCAAACTGTAATAGGCAGCAAAATGTAGCCTCCATTTTAAAACATGGCATACTAGTACTGGTATGCTGACACTCATGATGTTAGTATTGTTGCATGAATTCAGCAGGAACACTTTCACTAACATGTTTATTTACTCCGGGCAATCAGGATCATTTTTTGTTATTTCAGAGAGCGGGTAGAGGTCTTAGTCATCATGTTTATGATTAAGAGCATTAGGAGGGCTTAAGGTGGGGACAATCTGTCGTGCAGTCAACTTGCTAATGTGTTACCAGGCAACATTGGGGCTTTAAAGAATGCTTACTATTTTGTTGACTTATGCAGAAGAGATTGGCGTAAATGAGAATACTGAAAAAATCAATCAATCTAAGAGTAAATTTTAAAACTGATTGATTCTTCGATTTTACCCCAATAGTCAAGGTGAGGTAATGCAACTATATTGCACTAAACTGATTCTCCTTGAATCAAAAAAGTGCTCTTTATTCATTGTTGTGAATGCACTTTATCATTTTAACCTTCCTTATGATGGATATTCTCTGCAGCCAGAAGTCAGTGCTGAACATGTTATGGCCACTTGGTGCCTAAGTTTGATTGCTGTAAGTTAGAGTGCTTGGGTTGATGTAGAATACTCCTCTTGAAGTAATATAGTTAGTGATGGGTATGAAGTCCAGCTGGGAGACAGCATTAAATTAGGTGGAGCTATGCAGGGCACATCATTTTTTTGTTATCTAAAGAACTTAGAAATTCCAAGAAGGGTTTGAATGCGAATTATTTATGTTCATGAATTCTATGGATAATGTTTGTAGGATTGATGGCTACTAATTCTGATTCTAGTATTTGGCTTACAGGTTTGAATACGCCCAGGGCCTTTCTCTACAGTCTTTGATCATTTCTCGAAGGATTAGCTCAAGTGGGAGGAGTTCTCTGATGCCACTTTTAAAAAACTCTGTAACCACCTTATGTCTTGCAATGGGCAAAAATCGAAGAGAATAATGGTGCTGAAAAAAATCACTACCGCAGCCCACTTGTGCCCACGTTTCAAAGAAAATGCTTATCTTTAACAGAATCATCTTGTGATAAACAGCATGGTTTTCTGACGCTCTCTAATGAAGCCAGTTGGTAAAATAACACCCCAACCGATTGCCATGTGCACTTACCAAGAATCTGACATTTGATGTGTCAGGCAGGCCTGTTTGTACAATTACAGTGTATGAATTCTATCTGGGGAGAACCTTACTTCACAATAATATAAGGAGTGTGTCTTTCTATTCCTTTCTGTTAAATTGCTGACCAAAGGATTGAGAGATTTCCTATCTAAAAGAAACCCATACTTTTATTTTTTTGTAGGTGCATTTCGTTGATGATATATTTAAAGAGGTTGTAACAAAATGCGTTAGAGCACTATCATCCCTCCAATGACTGCTGTCCATAGAGCCTTTTATTGATTTTCTTTGAGCTAAAGGTTGTCTTTTCATCTCTTCTTTTTATTTTCCTAATGTTTATTGTACCTAGCTAATTCATCTTTAACACTGGTTTGCAATAACATAATTTATCTTTAAAAATACATTTCTATTAGAGTTGTTTTTGCCCTACATTCCATTCACACATATCTGATAAAATGTATTTTTGCAAACTTAGCTTGCCTCTCTCCTGCCACCCAGATTTTAGTGGGAGCTTTATTATGATACATCTTCAGTCTTTAGCCCATTTTCTCTTCTGCCTGTTAGCTATGAACTTGTAAAGTTGCAGCTTTGATAACATTAAGAATTTTTTTAATAATTTTGCCACTTTCCTCATATCCAGAATATTATGATATTTTTCAAACCTTTCTGTTTTTTAACCTGCAAAACTTACTTTATGCAGAAGAAAAAATGCAAACCTCAGGTGTGCAGGAGAATACTCCATCAAAAACTAGTCTGTCTGAAAGAATTTTTGCAAAAACATCATTGTTGTCACCTTCAACCGTAGGTAAAGCTGTGTTAAGAAGATACACTTTACAATATCATACAAAGTTATGAAGGAATGAAATTCACAAAACTTCACTTGCAGGATTTTAATTCCACTCATCCGTAGCTGTGCTGCCTTAAAGTACGTAATGCATATGAGGGGGATTTCTTCAATTATTTGCCCTGGCAGCAATTATGCTTTTCTTCTGAGCTCCCCCTGTAAGCTAACTGTACCCTCTAGTACCCTCAACACTTCACCCAACCTAAACCACCTACCTACTCTTCCCCTTTTCCTTTCACTCCCTCCTTTTGCGAGGTGACTACCATTTGGACCTCATTGGGAACCAATTACTGTCCTGATTATGAGTTTTGGTGATGCGAGGGCAAGCAGTACTGCAATGCTGCAACCCTGCACCGCTGACACTCGCCTACTCTTCCCCTTTCCTTTTCGCGCTCTCCTTTTGTGAGGTGACTACCTTTTGGACCTCATTGGGAGCCCAATTAATGACCGATTATGAGTTTCGGCAGTGTGAGAGCAAGCAGTACTCCAACACCGCGCCCCACACTGCCGACATTCACCTCCCCCCACCAGATTACAAGTTATTTGTGGTCTGGTGGGCGGGCGGACTGGCGTTCCCCGAGGTTGGTGCCTGGCCTTTGAAAAAGGCACCGCAATGGGACCGCCTCACAAGGTTCCAGAACGGCATGAACTGAAAAACCCATGCGGTTGTGCATGCTCACAGGGAGGCACATGTTATGCCACCCATATGATCATGTAGAAGCGAAGGAGGCTCAGGGGGGCCTCTAGGGCCCCCTTTGTTTCCTCTCTGCCAGGATAGACATGGAGAAGGAACCTCCATCTCTTCACCGTGGAGAGGAAATTCTTAATATGCTTGGTGGGACTGCAGTGGTCCCGCCAAGCATATTGCAGGCTCTGACCGCCATGCCACCTCCAGGAAACTGTGGTTTCCTGACAGTGTCGGTGGTCCCAGGGTGCTGGGGCGGTGGGACCGCCAGTGTGACGGTGGCTGGATCACCACTGCCGTGCCATCATGAGTCTGGACCGCAAGACTTGTAATCAGGCCCTAAATCTCTAGATTTGCACCGGAATAGGTTTGGCTGCGTTTCATGGTGTTTGGAAGCCGCCTGAAGGCGCCATGGTAGTACAATAAAATAGCGTGAAATAAATCAACTAATGAATAAATATACGCATATTGAAGGGAAAATGGGCAAGGATATTCCCTTTAATGACTGCATTGTCAAATCGGTATTGCACAGATGTGCTCATGAAAAATCCAATTTCTCCACTACCTTATCACTATATCACAAATATTTAACATTAGTCAGTCACTTTTCAGCTATACCAGGCTTTAGTCTGCGCAGTGAACCTATGGGGCCAAATAAACACGTTTATGTCCCACCCTGGAAGTTCTAAAAATGCGGGCAACTTGTGAGAAACCAAATGAGAATTAAACTGGTTCGATGTGTGTGTTCGTGACTCAGGAATGTACGTAATAATACACTTTCGAGGCCCCTATCGGTGGGAACTGACATGTCATATGCTCTTTTGATATGAGGCATCGTATTTAGATTGACAGCGGATCTTGCCAAACAAATCCCCAAATGCATGGATTGGCCTGTCCAGGATCTGAGGCAGCGCCGCAAAAATACGAAACTCTGCAAGATACTGCGACAGTAAAATGAGGTGAAGTGTAAAGTTCACGTCTTCTTCCAACTAATGTGTTCTTGGCCTTTTCTAGAGGCGCTATAAACCAATAATAAAACAGCGAAAATACTGTATCAACATGTCCAATGCATTGAAATTAAAAGCAGTAATAAAAGAGGACTGGATGGTTCAGAAATGTGCACATGAACATTATACTCATCAAACAAAAACAGATGTGGTGTGCACTGCCAGTGCTATAAATACCAGCATTTACAAGCATGGCTTTACATCTCTGTAATGCAAAATGTGATGTATTTCCGTTCTAGAACAGGTCTTCCAGCCCCTCTAGTCTGTTATTGTCAAGGCCTCCCAGGACGACTGCCAGAACATAGAGTTAGAACACGCCACTGAAGCAGGACAATCCCCAGGGCAGGCGATATATTTAGCATTAGTTTCCTCCCTCTGAATACCACTGTGTATAATGAAGAAAGAGCGCACAAACTGTGCACAGTGTTAATATGTATTTGTTAATGTGCCATGGGGAAGCACGCAGGTGTGCCTGCCAATATTTTATACAATAGGATCACGCTGGCACCAGTGTTAATGTGCTTGCTTCAATACAGATAGCTCTGGACTGCAGGCATTTCGTGAAAGTGTTTTACATAATAACAGGCATCGTAAAGAGATTACATTTTCAGCGTTTAAAGTAGCACAAGAAGGATCATTGGAGGGGTAAACATAGGTCATTCTGTTAGTTATGAATTCTCATTTCCATATGTTTGTTCAGGTACGGAGACAGACAGACGGACGGACGGACAGACAGATGGATGACAGGGTTGTTAAAGCAGTGAACTCTATTTATCTCTCAGGTTAGTCCTTAAAATCGGCTTAATATTCATTGAAGAGTGTAAGAGGCATAAGATTGGGATTGGGATTATGCTGCTTTTTTCCACACGAATTTTGAACCTTGTTCAACAGTACCATGGAAAATATGGAAAACCAAATAAAAACACTCAGACTGTTTGGGCTCCCAGGACCTGAGTGACCATTGGAATGCTCTGGCGGTTCACACCATTAGACATGTACCTTCTGCAAGATCCTGTTGTGTGTGACCTAACAGATCAGGTAAAAACTTCTCTCTTGAATCACACTCCAGCTTCCTAGTGTAGATCTCAAGCTCCAGCCAAGAAGCTAGCTTTGTTTGCACTACTAAAGACCATCTTCCAAGATGGTTAGCAAACAGTTTCAGGAATGCTCTCTACCTTTGTACAGAGCACCAGGGCATTCCAGTACTAAACCCATGCACAGATATGTGTGTGCAGAGCACCTTTCAGTGATCAGTTAGGAATAGTGCATCCTTTGACCAGTTACATCTTTGGAATATTTGAAGCTGCACTAAAGACAGTAAAGAGGTAATACTGGCAATAACATTCTGCTCCAATATTCCAATGTTTGTCTGTCTGTATTTTTCCTATTGTATTTCTCAGTGGTTGAATGTTCTAATAACTGTAACTGTAAGATTTCTTCTATGGGCTACAGCAGTTGTAGAATGCCACCTCTCTCGTTATAGGCCCACACCAGCATGCAATTCCTATAATTTGGGCAGAGAGCCTTTAATGACTACTGTTCCTATCCCATCCGGCTATAATGTTCAATCATGTAAGTAATCTGGGCACAATGAGCAATATGTCTGTCAGGAGAGACACTCCTTTCCACTGGCCAATGAATGAAGTACTTATTTCGTATTCACACACAGCATTCTGATATTGAAAGAAATGATGCTTAACCTACTACCAGGGCCGGTCTGGCCGTAGCGGGCACCAGGCATTTCCCTGGAGTGCTGCCAGGATGGGGGCCGGTTTTGGGCCCCTGGGGGGCCATTTTTGTTACGGGGGCCAGCAATATCGGCCCCCTGTGACAAAATCGGTTGAAACCGGCCTTAGCAAAGACCTTGGCCGCACTACCCCCCACCCCATCCCTCACTCGGGCCGGCCTAGCAGTTTGCCAGGGCAATTTTTGGTTACCAGTCCGGCCCTGCCTACAACAATGTAAGCAAACCCACTCAATACTACATTGAGGGTCAGCAATAACTGAATGTTTGAGTGATATGGCAAAACCACTACAAGCCTTATCCTACATGCTTGACCATACATAATATTGCACTCCTCATGGGGACAGGAGGTGACTTGGGATGCCTCTTCAAAGAAAAATGTAATTGTGTTGAGTTACCTCTATCAAATACCTTGTGGTACTGTCATTAAACAATTTACATAATAACAATTCATATTTACAGTACACCTGATCAAGACTACAATGTTGAAGAACATGCCCTACTCATGGAGTATTTCAACATGTGCACCAATTTCAATACATATTTTAAGAGCAACATAAAAAATCAATTTGCCTTAAATTGTATATATCATAGATATGAATGAGCCCAATCAAATAAACTGTCAAACGCTGGACTGTACCATAATCCGCATATTACAATCAGTGATCTTTGCAACAGCATATAGCTTGAACACATCATCATTAGATAAACCTCTCCTTCTATCAATCACCCCCAACCACCTATACACCTCTATTCCACAGGACTCCTACTTGAAAACATTGCACGCATACACAGAACCAGATCAGGAGGTTGGGCGTTCTCTTACATCACTCGTAAAGCATGGAACGCCCTCCCAATCTTCTCTTCTTAAATTTCACAATAATCTGAAGACCTGGTGAAGTATCTTGCACAATAAAGTTGGCAGACAGATAAGCAGTAGATGAGTTATTTATTCCAGTAGAGAAGATCCCATCCATCAGCCAGCAGTCAATACAGTAACTGAACATTTTCAGAACATTACAATGTACAACAGTCCATGACATCAGCAAGGTTCCAAGCTGAGATGCTAACACCCCTCAATGCCACTTCATGTGCAATACCACACCTGGCTTTTCAATTAACCAACCTACCATAGGCATGCACACCTGCTCAGCACTAGGATACTCTAGCATGTGATAATGTGCTTTACAAATGCACATTACATAACGTAACCTCCTTGTAAAATATCCTAAATATCACGTTTTAAAAATATAATGTGACAAGCTGATGGAAAGTATTACAAGAGAATAGGCTACTATTCTGCTCGATAAACTATAGAGGGGCTTCACTCAATACACTGAAACTCTTGATGCTATATTAATTTAGTATTTTACAATACAGAAGTCAACTGGCCAAACACTCCCTTGATGCTCACAACCCCAAATAACGTGTGCATAAAAAACCCGGGATAGTAAAAATCTTTGAGAGAAAAAAGCGCAAAGTGCAACCAGAAAAGACAATAGTTCTGGTGATGGCCGCCAGCCTTTTGGCAACTCTTATTACTCAGGAAACTGCAGAGCCTTCATAAAAAAAAAAACATTGGCTAAAGACAAAAATGTTTTTGGGCCTCAAAAATTACACATTACCGCAGTATTCTCTGCTCCTCGTGAAATGGCAGCAATCAATAACTCATAGTGAAGTCAGTCAAGGGCTGAAGTGGGCTGACACATTGCCCCATGATGGATGCTGGAGTGGGTAGAAACAAAAATGCGAATGACACAATCACAGACTAATTGAGGAAGCATGACTGAAAACCCCAGTAAGTAACTATAATATGCACACTTTTAGTGATATGAAAAAGTATTGGATAACACAGAACACAGACCTAAAAAAGGCAATTGGTCTGGCAGCCTCTTGTCTTTGACATAGAAGGTATGAAAGAAAAAGGCAAGAACGAAGGGAAGAAAGAAAAGAAGGCAAAAAGGAAAAGGAAGCAGGCAAAAAAGAAGGAAAAAAAAGAAACAAAAATGAAGGCAAAGCAGAGGGAAGGAAGTAAAAAAGGGAAGGAAGAAGGAAAGGGCAAGAAAGGAAGGAAGAATAAAAGGAGAGAAAGAAGGAAAATACAAGGAAATAAGGCAAAAACAAGGAAAGAGAAAAGGCACGTAATAAAGAAGGAAAGGGAAAAGAAGACACAAAAGGAAGAAGGAAAGAAAAATGAAGGAAGTCAAAAGAAAGACATTAAGGCAGGATGAAAGAAGAAAAGAAAAAAATGAAAGAAAGCAAAGAAGACAGATGGAATGAAAGAAGGAAAGAAAGAAAGAGGGAAAAAGACAGAAAAAGAAAAGATAGCAAAAAGAAAGAGGAAAGAAGGCAAAAATGAAAAAAGGAAGGAAAGGGAGGGAGGAAAGAAAGCAATGAAGGAAAGAAAGCAATACAAAAGAAGGAAAGAAAGCAACAAAGAAAAGAAAAAGGAGTGAACAAAGAAAAATAAATGAAAAAAGAAAGAAGGAAAGAAAGAAAAAAGGAAAATAGGAAGCAAGAAAGAAAAAAGGAAAAGAAAAGAAGGCAGGAAAGAGGGTTCACAGTATAAAATATTGGCTACTAAAACCTAAATTACACCCCACCTTTGTTTAAATAAAAGTGTTACAAGTGTGCAGCAAATTAAAACATGGTAGCATTCGGTTTTCTTCCTGGGCATAGTTATTAAAGAACCATGGGTAATACGGAATCTAGAAACACAATAGGGTATGCTGTGAAATAGCATTAGTTAGATAAACAAGGCCAATCGAAAAGGAGTTTGCAACAGTATTGGCAAGAGGCAGGAGACAAGAACTAATGAGGCTGGAATGTGACCTGTGCTTACTTCAAATGTGTCCTGCTATCACATCAGGCCATAATAAAGAACTGACAAAGTTAAACAAAAACACTGGCACTGAAGCAAACTAGTTGTGTGAGGACGCGTTCCTTGTGAAATAGAAAAATGCAGTCACTCAAAGTGAAGTTAGCCAGTTGCTGTAGTAGGCTGACACACTGCAAAAGACACACAATTGATGGACGGAATGCAGAACAAATCAAAACATTCACCCCCAGTCAAGAGATCTGGGTTAGATCCATCATTCTTTTGCTCACCATGCCACCCCAGTTTAGACCTGGCCATATGCAAATCAGTCTTGACCCTGTGCCTCATGGGAACAGTCCAGCCCGAACTGCCAAGCCAGGTCCTTCCTGGACCGGAAACAAGCATCCTAGGACAGGTTTCACCCCTCTTCAGCCAGAATAGCTTGATTCCAGTGGCACAGTGACCCCGAGACCCACGTCTGGGCATACCCGGCGCACTTAGGGTGAGAAAGCAAAAGACACACAATTGATAGACGGAATGCAGAACAAATCAAAACATTCACCCCCAGTCAAGAGATCTGGGTTAAATCCATCATCCTTTTGCTCACCATGCCACCCCAGTTTAGACCTTGCCATATGCAAATCAGTCTTGACCCTGTGCCTCATGTGAACAGTCCAGCCCGAACTGCCAAGCCAGGTCCTCCCTGGTCTGGAAACAAGCATCCTAGGACAGGTTTCGGGATTTCACCCCTCTTCAGCCAGGATAGCTTGATTCTAGTGGCACAGTGAGCCCGGGACCCACGTCTGGGCAAACCCGGCGCACTTGGGGCGAGAAAGCAAAAGACACACAATTGAAAGACGGAATGCAGAACAAATCAAAACATTCACCCCCAGTCAAGAGATCTCGGTTAAATCAATCACCTTTTTGCTCACTATGCCACCCCAGTTTAGACCTGGCCATATGCAAATGAGTCTTAAACCTGTGCCTCATGGGAACAATGCAGCCCAAACTGCCAAGCCAGGTCCTCCCTGGACCGGAAACAAGAATCCTAGGACCGGTTTCAGGGTTTCACCCCTCTTCAGCCAGTATAGCTTGATTCCAGTGGCTCCGTGAGCCTGGGACCTGGCTTGGCAGTTCGGGCAGGACTGTTCCCATGAGGCACAGGGTCAAGACTGATTTGCATACGGCTGGGTTCAAACTGGAATGGCATGGTGAGCAAAAAAACGATGGATTTAAGCCCAGATCTCTGTACTGGGGTGAATGTATGACATTGTTCTGCATTCTGTCCATCAAATGTTGTTTTTGCAATTGTCACCCTGTGTGGGACGGGTATGCCCAGACGTGGGTCCCATGCTCTCCATGCCACTGGAAACAAACTAGCCTGGCTGAAGAGGGGTGAAACCCCGAAACCGGTCCTAGGATGCTTGTTTCCAGTCCAGGGAGGACCTGGCTTGGCAGTTCGGGCTGGACTGTTCCCATGAGGCACAGGGTCAAGACTGATTTGCATACGGCTGGGTTCAAACTGGAATGGCATGGTGAGCAAAAAAACGATGGATTCAGGCCCAGAACTCTGTACTGGGGTGAATGTATGACATTGCTCTGCATTCTGTCCATCAAATGTTGATTTTGCAATTGTCACCCCGAGTGGGACGGGTATGCCCAGACATGGGTCTCGTGCTCTCCATGCCACTGGAAACAAGCTATCCTGGCTGAAGAGGGGTGAAACCCCAAAACCGGTCCTAGGATGCTTGTTTCCAGTCCAGGGAGGACGTGGCTTGGCAGTTCGGGCTGGACTGTTCCCATGAGGCACAGGGTCAAGACTGATTTGCATACGGCTGGGTTCAAACTGGAATGGCATGGTGAGCAAAAGAACGTTGGATTTAGGCCCAGATCTCTGTACTGGGATGAATGTATAACATTGTTCTGCATTCTGTCCATCAAATGTTGTTTTTGCAATTGTCACCCCCGAGTGGGACGGGTATGCCCAGACGTGGGTCCCGTGCTCTCCATGCCACTGGAAACAAGCTGTCCTGGCTGAAGAGGGGTGAAACCCCGAAACCGATCCTAGGATGCTTGTTTCCTTTCCAGGGAGGACCTGGCTTGGCAGTTCGGGCTGGACTGTTCCCATGAGGCACAGGGTCAAGACTGATTTGCATACGTCTGGGTTCAAACTGGAATGGCATGGTGAGCAAAAGAACGATGGATTTAGGCCCAGATCTCTGTACTGGGGTGAATGTATGACATTGTTCTGCATTCTGTCCATCAAATGTTGTTTTTGCAATTGTCACCCCGAGTGGGACGGGTATGCCCAGACGTGGGTCCTGAGCTTTTCATGCCACTGGAAACAAACTATCCTGGCTGAAGAGTGGTGAAACCCCGAAACCGGTCCTAGGATGCCTGTTTCCAGTCCAGGGAGGACCTGGCTTGGCAGTTCGGGCTGGACTGTTCCCATGAGGCACAGGGTCAAGACTGATTTGCATACGGCTGGGTTCAAACTGGAATGGCATGGTGAGCAAAAAACGATGGATTTAGGCCCAGATCTCTGTACTGGGATGAATGTATGACATTGTTCTGCATTCTGTTCATCAAATGTTGTTTTTGCAATTGTCACCCCGAGTGGGACGGGTATGCCCAGACGTGGGTCCTGTGCTCTCCATGCCACTGGAAACAAGCTATCCTGGCTAAAGAGGGGTGAAACCCCGAAACCGATCCTAGGATGCTTGTTTCCTTTCCAGGGAGGACCTGGCTTGGCAGTTCGGGCAGGACTGTTCCCATGAGGCACAGGGTCAAGACTGATTTACATACGTCTGGGTTCAAACTGGAATGGCATGTTGAGCAAAAGAACGATGGATTTAGGCCCAGATCTCTGTACTGGGGTGAATGTATGACATTGTTCTGCATTCTGTCCATCAAATGTTGTTTTTGCAATTATCACCCGAGTGGGACGGGTATGCCCAGACGTGGGTCCCGTGCTCACCATGCCACTGGAAACAAGCTATCCTGACTGAAGAGGGGTGAAACCCCAAAACCGGTCCTAGGATGCTTGTTTCCAGTCCAGGGAGGACCTGGCTTGGCAGATCGGGCTGGACTGTTCCCATGAGGCACAGAGTCAAGACTGATTTGCATACAGCTGGGTTCAAACTGGAATGGCATGGTGAGCAAAAAAACATGGATTTAGGCCCAGATCTCTGTACTGGGGTGAATGTATGACATTGTTCTGCATTCTGTTCATCCAATGTTGTTTTTGCAATTGTCACCCCGAGTGGTACGGTTATGCCCAGACGTGGGTCCCGTGCTCTCCATGCCACTGGAAACAAGCTATCCTGGCTGAAGAGGGATGAAAATGAAACCCTAAAAACGGTCCTTGGATGCTTGTTTCCAGTCCAGGGAGGACCTGGCTTGGCAGTTCGGGCTGGAGTGTTGCCTTGAGGCACAGGGTCAAGACTGATTTGCATATGGCTTGGTTCAAACTGGAATAGCATGGTGAGCAAAATAACAATGGATTTAGGCCTGATCTGTGTACTGGAGTGAATGTATGACATTGTTCTTCATTCTGTCCATCAAATGTTGTTTTTGCAATTGTCACCCCCGAGTGGGACGGGTATGCCCAGACGTGGGTCCCGTGCTCTCCATTCCACAGGAAACAGGCTATCCTGGCTGAAGAGGGGTGAAACCCCGAAACCGGTCCTAGGATTCTTGTTTGCAGTCCAGGGAGGACCTGGCTTGGCAGTTCGGGCTGGACTGTTCCCATGAGGCACAGAGTCAAGACTGATTTGCATACAGCTGGGTTCAAACTGGAATGGCATGGTGAGCAAAAAAACATGGATTTAGGCCCAGATCTCTGTACTGGGGTGAATGTATGACATTGTTCTGCATTCTGTTAATCAAATGTTGTTTTTGCAATTGTCACCCCGAGTGGGACGGGTATGCCCAGACATGGGTCTCGTGCTCTCCATGCCACTGGAAACAAGCTATCCTGGCTGAAGAGGGGTGAAACCCCAAAACCGGTCCTAGGATGCTTGTTTCCAGTCCAGGGAGGACGTGGCTTGGCAGTTCGGGCTGGACTTTTCCCATGAGGCACAGGGTCAAGACTGATTTGCATACGGCTGGGTTCAAACTGGAATGGCATGGTGAGCAAAAAAACGATGGATTCAGGCCCAGAACTCTGTACTGGGGTGAATGTATGACATTGCTCTGCATTCTGTCCATCAAATGTTGATTTTGCAATTGTCACCCCGAGTGGGACGGGTATGCCCAGACATGGGTCTCGTGCTCTCCATGCCACTGGAAACAAGCTATCCTGGCTGAAGAGGGGTGAAACCCCAAAACCGGTCCTAGGATGCTTGTTTCCAGTCCAGGGAGGACGTGGCTTGGCAGTTCGGGCTGGACTGTTCCCATGAGGCACAGGGTCAAGACTGATTTGCATACGGCTGGGTTCAAACTGGAATGGCATGGTGAGCAAAAGAACGTTGGATTTAGGCCCAGATCTCTGTACTGGGATGAATGTATAACATTGTTCTGCATTCTGTCCATCAAATGTTGTTTTTGCAATTGTCACCCCCGAGTGGGACGGGTATGCCCAGACGTGGGTCCCGTGCTCTCCATGCCACTGGAAACAAGCTGTCCTGGCTGAAGAGGGGTGAAACCCCGAAACCGATCCCAGGATGCTTGTTTCCTTTCCAGGGAGGACCTGGCTTGGCAGTTCGGGCTGGACTGTTCCCATGAGGCACAGGGTCAAGACTGATTTGCATACGTCTGGGTTCAAACTGGAATGGCATGGTGAGCAAAAGAACGATGGATTTAGGCCCAGATCTCTGTACTGGGGTGAATGTATGACATTGTTCTGCATTCTGTCCATCAAATGTTGTTTTTGCAATTGTCACCCCGAGTGGGACGGGTATGCCCAGACGTGGGTCCTGAGCTTTTCATGCCACTGGAAACAAACTATCCTGGCTGAAGAGTGGTGAAACCCCGAAACCGGTCCTAGGATGCCTGTTTCCAGTCCAGGGAGGACCTGGCTTGGCAGTTCGGGCTGGACTGTTCCCATGAGGCACAGGGTCAAGACTGATTTGCATACGGCTGGGTTCAAACTGGAATGGCATGGTGAGCAAAAAACGATGGATTTAGGCCCAGATCTCTGTACTGGGATGAATGTATGACATTGTTCTGCATTCTGTTCATCAAATGTTGTTTTTGCAATTGTCACCCCGAGTGGGACGGGTATGCCCAGACGTGGGTCCTGTGCTCTCCATGCCACTGGAAACAAGCTATCCTGGCTAAAGAGGGGTGAAACCCCGAAACCGATCCTAGGATGCTTGTTTCCTTTCCAGGGAGGACCTGGCTTGGCAGTTCGGGCAGGACTGTTCCCATGAGGCACAGGGTCAAGACTGATTTACATACGTCTGGGTTCAAACTGGAATGGCATGTTGAGCAAAAGAACGATGGATTTAGGCCCAGATCTCTGTACTGGGGTGAATGTATGACATTGTTCTGCATTCTGTCCATCAAATGTTGTTTTTGCAATTATCACCCGAGTGGGACGGGTATGCCCAGACGTGGGTCCCGTGCTCTCCATGCCACTGGAAACAAGCTATCCTGACTGAAGAGGGGTGAAACCCCAAAACCGGTCCTAGGATGCTTGTTTCCAGTCCAGGGAGGACCTGGCTTGGCAGATCGGGCTGGACTGTTCCCATGAGGCACAGAGTCAAGACTGATTTGCATACAGCTGGGTTCAAACTGGAATGGCATGGTGAGCAAAAAAACATGGATTTAGGCCCAGATCTCTGTACTGGGGTGAATGTATGACATTGTTCTGCATTCTGTTCATCCAATGTTGTTTTTGCAATTGTCACCCCGAGTGGTACGGTTATGCCCAGACGTGGGTCCCGTGCTCTCCATGCCACTGGAAACAAGCTATCCTGGCTGAAGAGGGATGAAAATGAAACCCTAAAAACGGTCCTTGGATGCTTGTTTCCAGTCCAGGGAGGACCTGGCTTGGCAGTTCGGGCTGGAGTGTTGCCTTGAGGCACAGGGTCAAGACTGATTTGCATATGGCTTGGTTCAAACTGGAATAGCATGGTGAGCAAAATAACAATGGATTTAGGCCTGATCTGTGTACTGGAGTGAATGTATGACATTGTTCTTCATTCTGTCCATCAAATGTTGTTTTTGCAATTGTCACCCCCGAGTGGGACGGGTATGCCCAGACGTGGGTCCCGTGCTCTCCATTCCACAGGAAACAGGCTATCCTGGCTGAAGAGGGGTGAAACCCCGAAACCGGTCCTAGGATTCTTGTTTGCAGTCCAGGGAGGACCTGGCTTGGCAGTTCGGGCTGGACTGTTCCCATGAGGCACAGAGTCAAGACTGATTTGCATACAGCTGGGTTCAAACTGGAATGGCATGGTGAGCAAAAAAACATGGATTTAGGCCCAGATCTCTGTACTGGGGTGAATGTATGACATTGTTCTGCATTCTGTTAATCAAATGTTGTTTTTGCAATTGTCACCCCGAGTGGGACGGGTATGCCCAGACATGGGTCTCGTGCTCTCCATGCCACTGGAAACAAGCTATCCTGGCTGAAGAGGGGTGAAACCCCAAAACCGGTCCTAGTATGCTTGTTTCCAGTCCAGGGAGGACGTGGCTTGGCAGTTCGGGCTGGACTGTTCCCATGAGGCACAGGGTCAAGACTGATTTGCATACGGCTGGGTTCAAACTGGAATGGCATGGTGAGCAAAAGAACGTTGGATTTAGGCCCAGATCTCTGTACTGGGATGAATGTATGACATTGTTCTGCATTCTGTCCATCAAATGTTGTTTTTGCAATTGTCACCCCCGAGTGGGACGGGTATGCCCAGACGTGGGTCCCGTGCTCTCCATGCCACTGGAAACAAGCTGTCCTGGCTGAAGAGGGGTGAAACCCCGAAACCAATCCTAGGATGCTTGTTTCCTTTCAAGGGAGGACCTGGCTTGGCAGTTCGGGCTGGACTGTTCCCATGAGGCACAGGGTCAAGACTGATTTGCATACGTCTGGGTTCAAACTGGAATGGCATGGTGAGCAAAAGAACGATGGATTGAGGCCCAGATCTCTGTACTGGGGTGAATGTATGACATTGTTCTGCATTCTGTCCATCAAATGTTGTTTTTGCAATTGTCACCCCGAGTGGGACGGGTATGCCCAGACGTGGGTCCTGTGCTTTCCATGCCACTGGAAACAAACTATCCTGGCTGAAGAGTGGTGAAACCCCGAAACCGGTCCTAGGATGCCTGTTTCCAGTCCAGGGAGGACCTGGCTTGGCAGTTCGGGCTGGACTGTTCCCATGAGGCACAGGGTCAAGACTGATTTGCAGACGGCTGGGTTCAAACTGGAATGGCATGGTGAGCAAAAAACGATGGATTTAGGCCCAGATCTCTGTACTGGGATGAATGTATGACATTGTTCTGCATTCTGTTCATCAAATGTTGTTTTTGCAATTGTCACCCCGAGTGGGACGGGTATGCCCAGACGTGGGTCCTGTGCTCTCCATGCCACTGGAAACAAGCTATCCTGGCTAAAGAGGGGTGAAACCCCAAAACCGATCCTAGGATGCTTGTTTCCTTTCCAGGGAGGACCTGGCTTGGCAGTTCGGGCAGGACTGTTCCCATGAGGCACAGGGTCAAGACTGATTTACATACGTCTGGGTTCAAACTGGAATGGCATGTTGAGCAAAAGAACGATGGATTTAGGCCCAGATCTCTGTACTGGGGTGAATGTATGACATTGTTCTGCATTCTGTCCATCAAATGTTGTTTTTGCAATTATCACCCGAGTGGGACGGGTATGCCCAGACGTGGGTCCCGTGCTCTCCATGCCACTGGAAACAAGGTATCCTGACTGAAGAGGGGTGAAACCCCAAAACCGGTCCTAGGATGCTTGTTTCCAGTCCAGGGAGGACCTGGCTTGGCAGTTCGGGCTGGACTGTTCCCATGAGGCACAGAGTCAAGACTGATTTGCATACAGCTGGGTTCAAACTGGAATGGCATGGTGAGCAAAAAAACATGGATTTAGGTCCAGATCTCTGTACTGGGGTGAATGTATGACATTGTTCTGCATTCTGTTCATCCAATGTTGTTTTTGCAATTGTCACCCCGAGTGGTACGGTTATGCCCAGACGTGGGTCCCGTGCTCTCCATGCCACTGGAAACAAGCTATCCTGGCTGAAGAGGGATGAAAATGAAACCCTGAAAACGGTCCTTGGATGCTTGTTTCCAGTCCAGGGAGGACCTGGCTTGGCAGTTCGGGCTGGAGTGTTGCCTTGAGGCACAGGGTCAAGACTGATTTGCATATGGCTTGGTTCAAACTGGAATAGCATGGTGAGCAAAATAACAATGGATTTAGGCCTGATCTGTGTACTGGAGTGAATGTATGACATTGTTCTTCATTCTGTCCATCAAATGTTGTTTTTGCAATTGTCACCCCCGAGTGGGACGGGTATGCCCAGACGTGGGTCCCGTGCTCTCCATTCCACAGGAAACAGGCTATCCTGGCTGAAGAGGGGTGAAACCCCGAAACCGGTCCTAGGATTCTTGTTTCCAGTCCAGGGAGGACCTGGCTTGGCAGTTCGGGCTGGACTGTTCCCATGAGGCACAGAGTCAAGACTGATTTGCATACAGCTGGGTTCAAACTGGAATGGCATGGTGAGCAAAAAAACATGGATTTAGGCCCAGATCTCTGTACTGGGGTGAATGTATAACATTGTTCTGCATTCTGTTCATCAAATGTTGTTTTTGCCATTGTCACCCCGAGTGGTACGGTTATGCCCAGACGTGGGTCCCGTGCTCTCCATGCCACTGGAAACAAGCTATCCTGGCTGAAGAGGGATGAAAATGAAACCCTGAAACCGGTCCTTGGATGCTTGTTTCCAGTCCAGGGAGGTCCTGGCTTGGCAGTTCGGACTGGACTGTTCCCATGAGGCACAGGGTCAAGACTGATTTGCATACGGCTGGGTTCAAACTGGAATGGCATGGTGAGCAAAAAAACGATGGATTTATGTCCAGATCTCTGTACTGGGGTGAATGTATGACATTGTTCTGCATTCTGTCCATCAAATGTTGTTTTTGCAATTGTCACCCCGAGTGGGACGGGTATGCCCACACGTGGGTCCCGTGCTCTCCATCCCACTGGAAACAAGCTATCCTGGCTGAAGAGGGGTGAAACCCCGAAACTGGTCCTAGGATGCCTGTTTCCAGTCCAGGGAGGACCTGGCTTGGCAGTTCGGGCTGCACTGTTCCCATGAGGCACAGGGACAAGACTGATTTGCATATGGCTGGGATCAAACTGTAATGGCATGGTGAGCAAAAAAACGATGGATTTAGGTCCAAATCTCTGTACTGGGGTGAATGTATGACATTGTTCTGCATTCTGTCCATCAAATGTTGTTTTTGCGGCTGACACACTGCCCCATGCAGTATGCTGTAGCGGGCAGAAGCAACCTGGATAGCACAGAAGACCAATAGATAAAGAGGGGTGGCTGAAACCCCGTTTAAGTATAGGGTTCATATAATTTTAAAACAAATATTCTCATTGATGAAAACACATTAAAGCAAGCATGTAAACAGTATTGGTCGTTTTGTTTTACATCATTGCTAGTAAGTATTCAAAAAATTTAATATTTGGAAAACAGCGTAAAAAAAGAAACACATTTGTGCGAATAAAATGTAATTATTTACAACTAGATAAAATGAAATAATGAAAAAGAAATGAGAAACAGTATTAACTGAAGAGAAGCTCCCAGATTGATTTTATTTTCACAAATTTGCGGTTTTCACTTTAGCAACCTACAAGTTTGAGGACATTATTGTTGTTTTGTTTGAAAGATTCATGCCAATCAAAAACAATTTAAAACTATTTCAATGACCGAACCTTTGCATTACTGAGAAACAACCTATAATTGGTCATAGGTAGGTTCTGAGAGGTCTAACACATTTAGGGCATCCTTATTGCACATAGCCTCAACTCCAGAAATTGAGAAGAAGACACAGTAAAAAATTAACAATATTTTCCTCCTGATTAAACAACAAAAACGTAGTCTAAATAATCTTGAAGCAGAATTTATGCTCGTCAATTATGTGCATAGTTCACAATGGTCTCCATTGCTCTGAGAGGCCCAAGAATTCATTAGAAACAAGAAAAAAAGGAAACTTTGGGATAAGGACTTCACTATAATTTAAGAAAGCAAGATAACTTACATGAAATCCAATACAGTATCCGTATTATCAAAAGTTCTCTCAATGGGTATGTAAATTTATAATAATTAAAATGAGCTTATGATTGTTGTTAATACAATTTGTTAAGCAGAGAGTGTTAGAAACGGGTAGTGTGGTGCAGAGCGGGTGCGCCAAGCTCCGGAGGAAATGTGTAAAGCATCCGCGCAGCACACTCACAGGCGACACACTAGGCACACTACAAAAAGAGGCCACACCAGTTTAGGTGAAAAAAACAGCATATGTATTATGCAAAACACAGCAAGAGGTAATCACAGTGGTGAACACGGCGCCAACTGGCACCAGGTAGTCATGTACAGGGGATTATTTACAGGGCAGGGCCAATCTGGCCGCTGCCAACATCGTCACACAGTACACAGATAAATGAAAGTCCATAAGCAGTATATGTATAACAGCCAGTAGTTACTGGCCAGACCAGGCCCTTAGTAGAAATCCTTGGCATAAAGGCGTTAGGCAAGCATGTGAGCATAGATGCACTCGAACACATCAGGCCTAGAACCTCATGCATAACACCATCAGCAGTGTGAGCATTCCCTTAGCATAAACAACACATTACGCATGACATTAGACTAAGTACCTTAGGCGTGAATCATATGGGTATGAGAACTAAACTTAGACCCCCTTTTCCCGACATTAGGCGTAATCATCAGCATGGCATGACATTATATCCACAGAGCCTCCTAACAGCTTACTAGACATGAAACACTAAGTCTAAACATTAGCACGTCAGTAGGCCTCCAATCAAGTTTAGCATTAGGCGTACCATAAGCCTTAGGTATCATTGGGCATAAACAGCAACAATGTGCACCCTAGCAAAAAACATTAGGCACATTAGCATAACCATAGGTATGAACACATTTGTATAAATCACTTTAGGCAGTAGGCCTGGAATGAAACCCTCAGGTCCGGCATGAAGCAAAATCACATTGGTGTGAGGCCTAAAAGGGTAAACAGGCATGAACCACCTGATGCATCATATTCGCATACGTCACACTAAGCACAAAATCCATGAGGCCTATCCTTGGAAAACCATATCCGGATATTAGGCATAAACCTATTATACCTCATAGGCATAAAGCATATGAACATGGAGGCATAACATTAGCATTAGGCACAGTAGGCATAAATCAGGTGAGCATTAGGCCTAAATACATTATGCACAGATTATTATTGGCATAACCATCACTGGCAGTGGGCACAACCTGGCATTCAACATGAACAGGCCCGCTGCTACAGAATAGTCTCTGGCGCCACTGTTTATGTTTATGTAGGAGCCCCACTCAGGAGCTCTGAAGTAAAGACTTGCCCACAAGACGTTGCAGCTGCCCGCTAACTGGCGGTGCAGCTGGGTAGGAGTGGCTCTGGGACGGCTATGCCCTGATGAGCCCCCACTGGGACTTTAAAACTAAAAAGGTCCAAAGGTCCCAACAACGTGGCAGTGGCCCGCAACTGCGGCGCCGCTGTGTGCCCCCAAAGCAAGTACGGGCACCACGGGGCCCTCAGTGCGGCCACAGAGGGGCGGGCACCGACAATGTACCACGCCTCCCCCCAACTTCTCAATGGGCCCCCACTCACCGGCTGTTCTGCGGCTGCACTCGGGGCTCTCCTCAGCTCCTGGGGAGCCCCGATCACCGGCACCTCTCAAGACTTCACCCGGAACCCACCCTGGGACCCGGAACTTCAGCTGGGGATCCCGCGAGGCTCCGGACGTCGTGCGGTGTGGGGCCAGTGCGGGGTAGGCTCCCGCCTGGCTTCTCTCCACACACGGGGCTCCCTCGTCACCATGAGAGTCCCGCCACACCACCGCTTGCTTCTGGCTTCCTCCTTCTGGCTGGTGGGTCACGCCCCCAACCAGGCGCACTCCTGCCTGGGTTCCGGGTCGCTGTGAGCAGCGCAGCGGCCTGGGGTTTTCTCTGCGCCCGGGGTGCGGCGGTGATTTCTTCCAGAACGCTCTTGGTGCACG
This sequence comes from Triturus cristatus, assembly GCF_964204655.1. Taxonomy (NCBI): domain Eukaryota; kingdom Metazoa; phylum Chordata; class Amphibia; order Caudata; family Salamandridae; genus Triturus; species Triturus cristatus. Next base: position 683,656,241 of record NC_140587.1, read on the forward strand.
GGAACTCGGGCCCGCGGCGGTGATCTTGGGCAATTTTCTTCTTGCGGGAGCAAAACGGGTTAGGCTCCCATTTTTAAATAAAACACCAATCCGGGGTAGGCACCTGCTCCACTTGGCAGCACGCAGGGTAGGCTCCCACTATTCTTAATTAGGCACCAGAGCGCAATAACGTGGGGTGGGCTCCCGCTGTACTTGTAAAACAACAGCCCTCCCTTGCAGCACGTTTAATGCAGCGCCCCCGAGGTGCTAGGCAGGAAAGCCCAGGGGGGATACCAACCACGTCGCAGCCTCAGAACTGCAGGATCCACGCTCCTTCTCCACTGGTCATGTGAATATAGCGCTCATAAGGCGCTAGGGAGCAGGCAGAAAAGCACAGTCAATGGAAAGATAGCGCTTTCGCAACACAGAGCTGCAGGTGTCAGCTCCTCACCTCCTGGGCAGTGAGATAAAGCGCTCTTCTTCTCCAGGTGCTAGCCAGAAGACAGGGCACAGTTGTAGCGCACACGAGGTGCTAGGTAGGAGAGCATCAGGTACTACTGGGCAAAATCAGCGGTCAGTGGGCACTCAGTACATGGCCACAGTTCCTAGGAACAGTCATCCCCCATAAAGTGGCACTCCTCCTGGGTCAGCGGTCTTCACTCCAGTAAGGGGGCTCTCACTAGCCCTGTGGACAGCAGAGGGGTACAGTTGGGCACAGGGGCCAGCACACAGGCCCATGCGGCGGTACCTCCTGGCAGAGTGTCCCCTCTCATTCAGGTCCACGCTCAGTCTGAGCACATGGCATGCCAGATCCGCTATTTACACACCCCTCACCCCACTTACCAGAAAGGGCTGGAAGCTTCTGGAAGCTTCCCTGGGGAACTGGTCCCAACTGGTTTTGGGGGAGGTGTAGAGCACCTTGTCTGCCAGGCTTCCCTCCAAAAGCTGGGGGGTGGTAGGCAGACAGCTAGACCGCCAACTCACCTCCGACAGGCGGCACATGTGCAGACAGGAATGGCATCCATTTTGAAAGTAACATTTCCACAATGGTCAAAATAAACCTGCATATACCATTGCGCAGTATTTAACATTTGCATTTCAAATACATCAACATGACATGTTTTATTCCCACAAAAGCGAAAAATTCAGGGAAAAAGGGCCAAGTCCAACAGAGAGTATTTGTTATTAAAACATGTAGGCTTGCAAAAGAAACCTTATTAGACTGTCAAAGGTACAGTATCAAGAAAGATCGTTTCCAGTACTAAAGACTGAATCTTATGTCACTCTTTTTTTAAAATGCACTCATTCCTCAATGAGTCTACAAAAGCAGGCCAGAGAGTAAAGACCTGACATGACCGATGCTGCAGTTTTTTTGACTGTGTGCACTGGGACACTGATATCCATGTCCCAGTGCATATGCTCCTAAAACATGTCGACATTGGCTAACACCTAATTCACATATTTAACTTTCCTGTATGTACATAGCATATGGTGCCAAAATACACCTATTACATGGAAGGTTTAAATGCCATCAATGGAACACAACTTTACTGGGCCCTGCACTAGTGTGATGAGGCAAACATGGCTTCAGGCCTACCACTTTAGCCTGATAGCTAGAGTTTAAAACCTGCCGACCAACCTGTCCAAATACCCTTTTTTGACAAGAGAAAAGCTTTCTTTTATAATAGGTCTTCCCTATGTTAGGACTTGCACAAGGTGTATGGTATTTAAAAGTGGGACATGTAAAACCTCAAAGTTAACATGTCCTTACAGAGACAAGGATTCAAAAACTATTTTAAGCTATTTTCACTGTAGCAAAGCTGGCTGTGCCATACAGAAACACTGGGAAGTGGTATTAAATACGAATTCTGCTATCTCTCTTTTGGGGCCAGCTGCAAATAGGATTGAATCACTATTCTTCATATTTATTAAAAACCCAACTCAATGGTGGAGTATTATTTTTAATAAATATTCACGAAAAACAACTTTAATAAAGTTACTTTTTCCCTGCCTAAGGCTCGTGGAGGCTAATTTGTGTCAATCCTTTAGCAGTAGCCCAGTGAGTTCTTAGCCCTGATGAGGTGTGAAAACTGCTCCCAGAGTAGCAAAATGGCTTTGGTGTGGGAAGTGTTTTGTCTTCCTCTGGCAAGATAACTATTTGACGTGTATCCAGGAACTTCATTTGCTTCCCTGTAATAACCAGGCACAGGTAAGAACTGTGGGGCAGGGTTGGGGGGAGTCAACAGATGATGGGATAGGTAAAATAAAAAAATAATAAACCACTTACCTGGCAACTCAGCAATATATTTGTATTTAATTTTACCTATCCCGTCATCTGTCGACTTTCCCCACCTCCACCCCCACTCCACCCCACCATTCTTACCTGTACTGGCTGCGCCTAGCAACAATTAAATGTTAGGAGATGCCTGGAAAACCCCCAGAATTTGTCTTTCCAGCAAGGAAGGCACCAAAGCGAGTGCGGGGAGAGCTGTTCCCAGAACTGGTTTGAAGTGACCAAGGAGAAGGGCACTGCTCATTACCCTGGCCACACTTTTAGATGGGCATACAGGAACTGCACAAGGGGAGGAGGATTTACCCATCTTGGATTTTAGGAGTAAGGGGCACTGTGGGATCATTTGCACACAGGTACTGCTGCAAATATGGGTAGGTCACCTTTGGAAATGTTTACCCCATTGGTTAGGGAGGGGCCAGGAGTCATCCCCACCTACAAGCTAATGTCGGGCATTCCCAGGCACTCTGTTCAGAACATTTTCTGGAACTGTGGAAGAAAAGAAGCAGACAGGACCTGCTGTCTGTGACCTCAGAGAAGCCAAGAATGACTGGACCTGCTCCCCACTGGTGCCCAGGACAAAGAAGTGCACTCCAGGGGTATGTTGGCTGATTTCCTCTGTGGCTAGAGGACCACCTAAATTTGCAAGACACCTGAAGTTCGCATCTAAGTGGTATCAACTGAACCTGATCTTGGCCCTGATGGAGTCCTTTGCTGAAGTGCATTTTGACCTCCGAGTGCTGGGCCTAATGTCCTGGGACCTTTGGCTGTGTCTAGCTGGATTTCTCCTTCCACTCCTGAAAAAGTGGGAGTAAGAAAATGTTTGGAGTTCCAGTCCCCCTGAGGTCTGAGCCAAACCTCCCGAGATTATCCACCCAGGGATCCATCTCGCTGACAAATAAATCAGTAGTCTTGTGCTCAGAGCTTTTCTGCAGCACTAAATTCATTTCAGCATACCCTCAGCGTCAAGGTTGCAGAAGTTGTGGAACTCAACTTCAAATACAGCTGCAGCCTTGGCCCAAAAAAAGAGACTGGTAAAACCTCCAACCAGGCCAAACCTGGTTGGTGTATCTGACCTGGACTTCATCTGGGTCGGCCACAAGCCATACCTAGAGCCCAGTCTACCGGGACCATTGACTATCATTGGGACTTTGTGCTTTTTGCTGCTATTTTTAATTAGAAATTTTGTGTGTATTTCTGGTTCTCCTTATTGGATTTTTGCAATTTTCTGTCTCAGGTTGTGCATTAAGGTTTACTCTATTTATTTCAGAATTGGAGCAGGATTTTTATTTGCTGTGTTTTTGACTTTTTAATTGTGTTGGTATTTCTAGATGCTTTATACATTTTAACTTGTCTACTCAGTGACATCACTACTAGTTGTTGAGCTCAGGTTTGAACTGGACCTAACAAGGTCATGACATTATTACTTGTGGTGCACTACCATCCACCACAAACAATACTTTACTTTCTCCCAGTTATCCTACAAGTGCCCTCCTAAAACAAATAGCCAGCTGCATACCAAAGGTTCCCCATAGTTTTGTATCAAACTAAAATCCACTGCACATGCAGACTCATTGAGCTGATCCCTATATGAATCTCCTCTGGTCTCCTGAAAGGGCCCCTTTCTCTGTGCTTGTATATGGGCTTGGATGGCATGATATCATGTCTTTCGGATAGCTGTGTAGATGTGTGGTCTATTGATGTCAGTTTGGCTGGTCGGATAAAAACTCAGGAGTGAGACAGCTAAACCAAAGCTCCTGGTAGGGCCCCTACATATTATCTTACATCTGTACAGGAGCAGCCCGTGCAGGTCAGAGCAGTGGGGCAGGATGGGGGGGATTCGACAGACAATGACAAGGGAAAATTATTTATTTAATTTTACCTCGTTGTCGTCTGCCGAATCCCCCACTACCACACCCCACCGCTCTTACTTGCACGGGCCGCTCCTGCATCAGTCCCATGTTATTTGCCAATGTTGAGTTAATGCCCACTGAAGAAGTCTCTGCATGGTGACTATTTTAACCATTGTTCATGACTGGATGTTGCTCTCTGTACATTCTCTTTAGAGTGCTGCAATTCCAATTCCACGATTTTGACTGACTCACCAGTCAAGTCACAACAGCATTCATTCAAACTGAGAGAGAAAACATTTACAGAATTGAATGGGTGCAGTCTCATCAGCATATGACAGAGGCAAAATAGCAATCCTGTCCTCAAATTATGTTTGAGCACCACTCTGCTCCAAAATAGGCTCTTTATGACTATGAGCACCTTCTCTAGCTTTCATGAAACACCCTCTAGCAGGTTTTAAAAGCTGGAAAAATGTCACGGATTAAATATTGCACTGTTGTAAATGGCACTCTTTCTGGGCTGTGTTGTTGGTTACCTAGGTTTATTTACTTTTAGTACAGTACACTACAGTCCACCACAGTCTTGTTTTTGGAGAAGCATTTACTCCAGCAGAGCTTTGCTATTGCTAATAGTCTAGATTAACTTTGTCTCTCTGTATTTCTGTTTAGCACATCTGGGCCAACCGCTTTACTTAAGTTGGACTACTTTGCATTAGGTTCCTCTAATTGAGTGTCTGCATAACACCTGGCCACTCATTTCAACTGCAAGACTATGTAGTAATTCTTACAGTAGGGACTTTAAGATTACCTCTACATAGTGGCAGCTTTCGGTAGTGCATTTTCGGTAGTGCAATTTTGCAGTGCACCCCACCCCAAAATGGCCAAGCAGGAAGTTGCTCAATGCAATTAATATATGCCCGGACACCACCACTGGTACATTTGTGAAAAAGTAAAGAAGGCAAGGCAATAGGATAATTTTGGACAATGCAACCTTGTCCATGATAGGCAATGGCAGTTGTTTCCAAACTTGTATAGAAGCTTTAAAAGCACTGAAGATCTTATCCAAGATTTACTCTCTGTTGTTCGTAGCCACGGCCCGTGCAGCAAGAGTAGTGTGGCGGTGAGTCCGGGTGGGGAGGGATTTCGACAGACCAAGACAAGGGAATATTAATTATTTACTACGTCTGTCGAATCCCCCCCCCCCCAACCCAGCCCCACCAATCTTACCTGAATCTTCATGGTAGACCTGAAGACCCAGATATTTAAATGTTCTCTCAGATCACTGTAATGAGTGTGTGGGTAGTAGGTCCAGCTGCTTCTCCCACTGTGGAGTGGGGAAAGGCAGGACTTGCCTCTTTTGAGTTTAAGACCCGAGACCATACCAAAGAGATCTAATTGGCCGAGAAAAGAGTCCAAGTTGACTCTTGGGTTCATACGACTGACCAACACATCAGCCACATAAAGCAAAATTATATGGGGATGGCTAAACATCAATAATCTTCTCTGTGTTTCTAGGTTTTTTCTAATCAGCCTGCAAATGTTTCGATAGCTAGTGCGCACAATAATGGTAACAATGTGCATCCTTGCCTCATCCCTTCATGCACTTACCATGCTTCTCAAATAATTTACCATCGGGGAATCGAGCCATGTACATACTGTAAGGCAGCTGTGTCCCTGTATGTACATATAGATGATATTTATGTAGCACACACATAGCTAAAAGGCAGTGTCCCTGAAGCTCATTCCCAGTAGTACAAGGGACAAATCATTCCACCCAAGAGATTCAAAGGCTTTCTCCAAGTCAATAGCTAAAAGGGGTCGTATCAGGAATTGTCCATGCAGTAGTTGGAATAATCTCCTGACATTTGGTAAGGTGTTTCTGCCAGGCACAAACCCAATTAGCCTGGATGAATCAAGCTGGGGAGGATCTCAGACAGGTACATCGCTAAGATTTTGCCATTATTTTGAAACCCATGTTTAGAATGGATAGCGGCCTGTCAGACCCCCCCTCTCAGTCATTCCACCTTTTCCTAGGTTGCTCTGGCAGGGCCACCTCTCTACATCTTTGGCTCACCATTGTAAAAGTACGGTTTAGGCCCACAAGTCATGCTTTTGTTTGTGCATCCCTTTATGGTCAAGCTGCATCTCTGCTATGGTGACTTCCCCTTATGTCATCCTCTGTGTCGTTTTATAGTGGTCTGCTCTCAAACGGTTTGTGTGTAGCTCTACTGCATCTTCTTTCTGCTCAAGGGCTACTTATTATTCATGGATCGTCATAAGTTTATCATCTATCTAACTTAATGCACCTCATTCCCTATATGTAGGTTGTTAAGTGTCCTTCTTGTCCGCTGTGGCAGTTCCATTCTCATCATCTTCTGGTGCCCCATGGGCCAGATAGTCATGGGCTGCATGGATCATTAACTAGCACATGTGAGCTGGGGGAGACCATCACCGATTGAACAAACGTTAGGCTGGTGGCCTTAAACTTTCGCCCTCTGCTCTTGCCTTAATAGCCATGTCAGTGGTACCACTGCCCCTGTATGGTAAGACCAATGTCAGCCACTCTATTGATATCAAGTGGGGAACACACCGATGATGTCAATGTTCACATGGAGCAGCTGGGATGATTGTATTACTTGCTCCCTACACATGAGAGGAGCACCACTCATATGTTAGTATCCCAGCACAATTTGGGTATATTTTGGACCCGCAGTGGCCAACAAAGAGGAGCGCACCATTGACCAGTCAACAGCCTGCACAGACATAAGCCATTATAGAGTGTGGTGGGAGAAAGGGACGATCGATGGGTGGATGGGTGGGTGGGTATAGGCCTCTTAGGTCTGCTAGGATACCAGTAAGCAGTTGGCAGCTGGCTATCCCAAACAGTAAGGATGCCTTTTTGACGGTAACTAACACAGTAAGTATCTTGAACTGCCTTCAGCGTCAACTCAGAAGCTCTTAGTCCTGCCCTCATCAAACCAGTCCACTTTCTACAGTCACCTTTGCATCTAGAGGCAACTCAGGTCTCAGTATTTGCTATACAAGACAAATAAATCACATGAAATCTGCAGGAAGACAATATCAGGGAAAATAACCCCCTCTTAGGAAATAGTGACACACAAGACATGCAACATGAAGTAGAAAGTGGAAAATGTAACAGTGAATGCATCACTGCCATTGATTACCTAAAGTGTTTTATCACATGCTGTAGTGAAAACAAGCATTGGGTTTGCTTGTACAGCTATGGGTTTGTAAGAGAGGGCCAGGTAGGGGCCAGTGACAAATTCTGTTTTAATGCAATGCTGGTGATGGGCACCCACTCCACATAAAACTCAGGGAAACAACCATTCATGTTCACATCTGCTCTCTCTCTCTCTCTCTCTGTCTCACACACACACACACATGCACACCACATGTGCTGTCTCAAACACACACATGCACACCCACACACACACACAATCTCGCTCTTTCTCAAGCTGCAGGCCATTGGCATTCTGTACATAGGACAGCATCAGTATCGCACTGTGGGTAGTCAAAATCTGCTCATTCAGGATCAAAAGAGTATTAAGGCCCATTTCAAAAAGGGCCTCCGCACTCATGGCAGATGCCCCACAGAACTGCACTTACCCATTGTGGAGGTTCTACCATGAGTAATGGCCTCCACCACAAGTACGGAGGCTTTTTGTAAACTGGCCCCAAAGTCTCCTAAAATAAGCGTTAGTTGGGCACAAAATACCCGCTGGCATCTCTCAGAACTGGGACAGGCAGATAGTCTCACTCACATGCAAGTATTATACGTACAGCGCAGCTGTAAGACTGTCCCACTGTGCGACAGACGCAGTGGAGAAGCCACAGGAGCTTCACCCACATTGAATTTGCTACGATTCGTCTTCAGCACATCAAAGTTCACTAAATACATATAACTTTGAAGAATCCTTGAAGCATTCTCTACCTAGGTCACTGGCAATTATTTATATATTTTTTTACAGTGAAACCTCTGCTTGTTGAAAATGAAGAAATGTCCTTTCTTCTCGCAGGGTTCCCATCCGTTCATCATGTCCCCTTAAAAGCAGTACTAGGGCATATAGCAAAGCTTTAATCATTGAAACAGGTGACGTGGAAACGTAGCTGAATAAAAGAATAATTACCATGGTAGAGGGAGGTGTTTGTGGCCATGGGTTTGATCAGCAAGCAGCCCTGTGCACTGTAATGAGCTGAGGCTTGCCTTCAGTGGAGGCATAGGCAGTCTAGAAGCAAGCCAATGGCAGCTAAGGATGAAATGGAGCATTGTGATCATTAGTTTACATGATAAGGCAGCTCCTCGAGCAGCACTGTGACTGCAGATATCAATCATTTCTGCCTGAAGCAAACTGCAGAGGGGAGAAACAAATAGCTCATGAAAAGGCTAATATATTTCTCTTGTATATTCATTTTTATCACTCTATTTTGAACAACAAGGCACACTCAGATAATATGAATATATGAATACTAACCAAATAAAATGCACTACGGTTTTATAATACCCAATATTATTTGCTAAATCTGCAAAATCAAAGAATCTAGACAACCAATGTATCTTTCTACAACAAAACTATATTTAAAGAAAATGACACTTAGGTTATGGGCTGGGGTACAACTAAAAAGCTTTCCTCCACGCTATCCTGGACGACAATAATCCGTCGATGTTTCTTGTTATAAAAGTTGCTTTTATGTTGTACTTCTCATTGAAGCACCCAAGTGTTCTCCTAGAGCAAACAAGGCAGACATCAACTATTAAGGGTGTTGTGCAATTCTCCGATCCACCCACCAGATTGTGTAACAATTACTTACATTTCAGAAACATGGTGAACACTAATTTGTCCAAAGAGCTCTGTAATAATTATCATGCTGTAAAACACAATCTGGTTAAAGACGCAAAGGCAACATGTGCAGGGAGCCTTAATGCCTCTAGGTAATTTGTCCAATCATTTATGCTTTCCAGAGCAGGTAAGAAAACATAGGAGCGTTTTTCTCACTATTCAGTGGCTGCTGCCTACCAAACATATATATTCTTTCTTTCAAATCTTTATTTCGGTTAATTCCAACCATGAAAGATACAAATAAAATTAACAATAAAATACATTCTTAAAAAATCCAATAGTTTCAGAACAACTTAGTGGGGCAATTGATCCGTGGTAATTACATGATCCCATTCAAATTCGCCAATAAAACCTATCTACATCAATAAATATTTTTTTTAAAAATGCATATAAAAAGCCAGGCTTTTTTTTTTTTCCTTTGGCAAAAAAAGGAAAAGAAAAAGAAATCAAGCATTTAAAATCATGACTTATTCCAACATACAATTATTATATTGAGTATTTGATAGTTTTCATTTTACAACTAAATAGCAAAACAGTATTATTGACAACAGAGGAGAACACAATTCATCACTAAGGCAACCATTTTTTCTAAAGTGCAAGTGCAGAATGATTCGTAGTTTAAGGTCATTAGTCCCCTAGTGACTAACATTTTAGTCCCACTTTATTCCTTATAAGATATACATTGAATAGGAATCTGCTTACACTGAAGACGACTGTTTGTGACGTGTCTGTCTTCAATATACGTTCTGCCTCTTTGCAATGCCTAATGTTCAGGTTTTTACAGAGTGGTCTTTCCATTTTTTCCTAGCTGCATCATAAAGTGCACTGACCACCACTGTTATCATCATGGCGTTTGCCCCATCTTGATTTATTAATATTTAGCTGCAAACCCCCATACCTAAATTTCAAAAACAGGGATTTCGCTAGCAGGGGGCGCACTTCGTCTAGAAACGGTTCAAACTGTGCAGCATTTTTAAAAGCTAAGAATCTTAATGTAAGAGACCCCACAGAGAAACCATGTAGCACCCTGTCATTAATGTGGGCCCAGAATAATAGTTTTAGTTGTTTCTTGCAGGCCGAAGTTAATTGGAGGGGATACTTCCAATAATGGGAAACACCCAACTTAGTCATCTAAACTGCTACATGTTTGAACCAGGGTATCTACTTACACTGATCAAAATTCATGATCTCTTCTAGACCTTCTCTATAATGAAGGAGCTCTGGTGTTGACCAAATTCTCACCCAAAATAAGAGTAGTCTCAACAATGCATGATGGTCAGTCCATTTAAGATTAAGGTCCATGACCACTGGGATTAGAGGTGTTCTAGTAGGGATACTTAATAATTTCCGAATGAAATTATTTTCTCCCTTTTTAAAGGTATTTTTACAATAAGACCCCCATATTTCCGCTCCATATAGGGAGGCTGATTGAGCTTTATACTTACAAGCCTCCAGTGCAGGGGAAACAGCTTTTGATGTACTAGCCCAATGTTTTTTTTAAATTGGCGATGAGTTTTGGAGCAAGATTATTTTATTCTTTTCCATTTGCGGCTTCCAAGATAGTTTGGTATCCAATGTTATCCCTAGATAGTTAAAACTTTGCACGTATTCTAGTTTTTGATCTTTTAATACTAAATTATTTTTAAAAGATTTATGAGGATTTATAGACAAGTATTTTGTTTTGCTGGAATAGATTTCAAGGCCTTTCGTAGTACAGTATACATAAAAAGAATCCACAAGACATTGCAGTCCCTTTGGGGTTTGCGAGATTAAGATGGTATCATCGGCAAACAATAATGCTGGTATTACATCCCCCCCCAACTTGGGAGAGTCATTTTCACAAGTTCCCAGATATTTTGGGATATCGTTTACGTAGAGTGAGAAGAGCGTGGGTGCCAATACGCATCCCTGGCGTACTCCTCTACTAACTGGTATTGCCTTAGTTAGTTCTCCCCTTGGTCCCCATCTTACTTTGGCAAAATTCCCTTCATGGAGCCTAATTACCTGTACAAGCAGTTCAGCCGGCACCCCTAGGCATTTTAACGTATTCCACAATATGTGCCTGGGTACCAGATCGAACGCTGCCTTTAAATCTACGAAGGCAATATATAAACTGCCTTTCTTTACATTAATATATTTCCAGCATATACATGTAAATCTAAAAACCTGATCGACCGTGCTGGTTTTAATTCTGAACCCTGCCTGATATTTTGACATAACTTTAGTCTCCTCTATCCACTCAGTTAATCTATTTAAAATATGCCCAGCAAAAACTTTCTGTAGAATGTCGATTAAACTAATAGGGCGATAATTTGCAGGATCATGCCGGTTACACTTTTTAAAGATTGTCACAATCTCTGCCCCTTTCCACGATTCGGGTATTGGTGTGCCTGTAACTATTGAATTACATAGAAAATTTATGTATGGTCCCCATACCTCAGAGTCCTGTTTCAATAAATCTCCTGGTACTTTATCAGGTCCCCGGGCTTTCCCTAGGTTGATGGCCTCAATTGCCTTATTTGTTTCATCCAGGCTAAACTGCATATTGGCAGCCTTTGCGGCTAGCTCTAAGTCTTTAGTTAAGACAAATTGGTCCCAATTTATATCTGAGTACAGTCTAGAAAAATGTTCAACCCATGTTTTCTCATCTAGGAAAAGGTCTTTATTAGACCTGCCCATTTTATTCCCTTTCGCTATTATTCTCCAAAAGCCGACTTGATCTTTGGACTTGGCTGCATTTATTAGATCTGTCCAATTATCTTCATCCCATTCTTTTTCCGCTTTTGCAAGTGATCTTTTATAATTATATCTCTTTTCCCTTACTGTTAATATGTTGTTGCTTTTAATTGCTTGGATTTATTCTGTTTTAGCTACCCGACAGTCTTTGTTATACCAAGGAATACCCATCTTGTTGTGCCCATTACCATCTCCGTTCCTTTCTTTAGGTATGTTACTTAATATAGGAGCTAGGGCATTTATCAAATTGTTATGTAAGTCCAACACTGGGATTTTCTCAACAGGCAGCTCTAGAAAGGGTGTAATTGTCTCAGCAAAGGTATTGTAAATATTGGTCATAGATCGAATATTACCTAGAATGTTCGGCCACCTTAACAGCTCGCCTATTATTGCTTATTAGAAGCACATCCTCAGTGATACTATTTTCTCTTTTACACACTGGGCTAGATACAAAAAGTTCAGGTATTAACGTAAGCTTTAGAGGTTGATGATTGCTCTCAGATCTAGGGTCAATTTTAAAATCTACAACATATGACCAAAACTCTACAGAAACCAATATGTAATCAATATTGCTCCAAGAGCTGCCTCTACAGAAAGTATGTGCATTTGGCCTATCCGAATGTAAGCGCCCATTACACGCTCTCAGATCATGACCCATCGTAAACTTCAATATTTGGGCCACTGCCACCGTACACTTTACCTCCCTATTACTTTCTAAAGCCGGGATATTGTTTGCCGTATCTTGTTCATCAAAGAGCTTGTAAAAACCTGTTACAGGTTCGAAATTACAATTGAAATCACCACCTACGATCATCCTCGATTTAGGACCTAAGCCATCTAAAAAGGTGTCCAACTGCTCTATTACTAGTGATTCTTTGTTGGTACGACTTGGTCTATTATAGATGTTAAATAAATATAAGTCTTCGCCAGCCCTAGTAACCATTTTTAGACCCATCAGATCACATGATGGTATATACAATGGAACAATATCAATTTCGAGTGTAATTCTAATCCATATTACCAGGCCCCCTGATGGTCTGCCCCTTAGTGATGGGCTAGCGTCCCCACTGAACGTCTTAAAACCAATTCTATGGGCGGTATCCAGTAACCAAGTCTCCTGTAGGAGAATAATATCACTCTGTTCTATATATTCATTCCATTCCTATTTAGCCCTGCTATATTCCACGAGGTGAGCTGCACTTCCAAATTCTTACTCAGTTCTATAGCTGAATATCGCCTAACTCCTATATTTTCATTAGATTGTATTACATTTTTGTTATCCATATGATAGTCCAGATATGACTTTAAGTTAGAAACCTGTGGCATCAATTCAGGCTCCGTTTCCCTCTGGCTTGATGACTCATTTGTCCCAACCATTGGAACACTCTGTACATCTATGCACTGTCCAGGTACTCCAAGGGAATTTAACCGGGGCACTGCATAGGTATTCGCTTTATGTAGTCAGTCTTGATCATCTAGAGACAACAGTCATTCAAATCTATTTACCAGTAGAGGAGTGCCCACATTATTAGTACTGCTCCCTATCGATGGTCTATAAAAATAGCCTAATGGGAGGGAACAAATGCAAGTGTTTTTGAGTGAGCTCACTTCATGGACATTTAATATGTTCCTAACCAGGTGGGGGCGTCTAAAGTTATTCCCCACACAATCTCCTCTTATATTCTTCGGTGATTCCCCCAGCCACCCTACTCTGCGAACCATAAGAATATCTTCAATATTTAGTGGAAGGAAGCGTTTAAATTTTGATAACCAGTCCACTACTTTATCCCGTAGGTTAGCCCAAGTTTCCTTCTGCTCTCTTCTTAAGGCAGGCACTCCAGCTAAAACCAATACATATGGACATGATGCTGGAGGTAACCTCCTCATTAAGTATTAAATCTGTACCTTTTGGACTGTATATTACTGTATTAACAGAGTGACTGCTTTGTCTATCAGGGGCTATTTGAACCTGCGGTCCATTTATCAGGCTCGTTCCTGTTCCAGCTATAACCCACAACCTGCCCTCAATATGCCCCTCTTTACGATGTTCCAAATTATTAGATTTAAGTAGAGGTGCATCCTGTGTGTTCCATCCTTATCATTGGTGACCCAACCCTCCATTTGAGGTTGCATTTGCAAATACGTCTGTACTTGGGGGTCTCCATCATGAGTATCCATGCAAGTAAGGCCGTCAGTCAACCTCGAGTGCCCTAATATAGTATTCAGTTGCTCCATTTTATTCTCTAACAGGCTTAAATTCACACTCATACGCTCCTCCAACTGGCTTAGCCTTGCCTTAAGCTCAGATTCTAAGAACATTTTTATTGTGTGCTCTAACCTTCCCACTATTTCCTCTATCTGTAAGGTATATGGAGCATAATCTAGTTCTGTCTGTGTGCTAACAGAATTTTTAGATAACATTTGTGCTTCCACATAACAATCTAGTTTTGTCGCTTTAGTTGGCCCCTCACCTTTCTTACCCTTAGGATTCCTCACAACAGGTTTATCTTTCTTCTGCACCCGCTGTTCTTGGCCCTCTTTCCCCACAATCAGACTTTGCTTCCGTAGCCTTGATGTTATACCAGGACTAGATGAGCTACTCTTCGCCTCTAACGATACTTGTGGGGAAATTTTAGGAGTATTTGACAGCCGTGAGTCATTGTGGACCATTATCACAGGGCTCAGCTGGATTGTTTGCGTATTGTCTGTAGGTTTAGGCGAAAGCAGTAACCTATTTACAGAGGGATTAGTAGGGTCATGAGATAAGCGCCTTTCTACTAGTTGAATTTCATGATTCAATAGCTTACCCCACAGATGACAATGTTCAAACATTAGGGGGGTAGCCCAGTCCAGTCTCAGACGGGCCCGGACGGGCCCGGGCACGCCCGCGCATGTCCCGCACTGCGGGAGCCCTGCATTGTTTTTAGGCGCCTCCTGGTGCTTTGCTGGAGTGAGCATGGCGTGGGCGGCGTTTCCTGCCACTAAGAGAGCTGGGATATGTGGTCCCGGCCGGCGATCTCCACTCCCAGCTGAAACCGGGACTACAGGGCTGCCCAACTGACTCTACTGACGGTGGACGGCAAAGGAGCAGCGTTTTCCCCAGGTGAGTTGCTCAGTGAGAGGGACTCCCGCCCTGCGGGAGCCCTGCATTGTTTTTAGGTGTCTCCTGGTGCTTTGCTGGAGCGGGCGTGGCGCGGACGGCGTTTCCTGCCGCTAAGGGTGCTGGGGTATGTGGTCCCAGCCGGCGATCTCCACTCCCAGCTGAAACCAGGACAACAGGGCTGTCCAGCTGACTCTACTGGTGGTGGACGGCAAAGGGGCAGCGTTTTCCCCAGGTGAGTTGCTCAGTTGTATCCCAGAGTCCAGCCGCCGCTGCTGGTTGTCTCTGCATGGGGTTAGGGGGAAGCAAAGCGAGGGACACCGGGGCTGCTCGCTGGGAGAGAGGGACCCACGACATATATATTAAAATAAAGATGAATATGTATAGATAGTTTTCCCTGTTTTGTCATGTATCACTGCAGAGTCGCTTAAGCTGGAAGAAATTGTCAAATTAATTTGTGCTAGCAGGTTCTGACTATCAAAAAGGAGTACAGCAAGGCTTTTCAATCAGAACAGTTTAAGGTGAATTAACTAATAACAGCCGGGATAGCTGCCACATCTCTTACAGTTGTGTGTTGAAATTCATCTTGCATTAGGTATATGTCATGCTTTATACTGCATAGCTGGTACAATAAAGAGAAGCTCATCTCCTTTTGGGTAGGAAATGCTAGAACATTGGTTCATAATTTGCGTGTTTAAATGTATGATCCCGCCTTGATAGAAGGGGCCATAAATACCAACAGGAGGTCACATTCTGAGGTGGTCCAGGTGGCTGGATGTGTTGTGTGGGTTATTTAGGGTGCGCTTAGTATTGAGCATTGTTTGGGCCTTATCTGATAATTGTAACTGACCGGCTGTTCTAGTATTGTGACCTTGGGCCAAATGCAAGCTGTTGTGTTTATGATTGTGTACATCTGACTCGTTTCTTTAGGTATTACATCATGGGGCCATATGTGATTTGTTGCTGCAGTCTTCCAGGTGTGTTTAAGGCTTGCTCCATATCTGGTGTTAATATTATGGGAAGCATTAGGGGTGGACATAGGGCAGATGGGTTATGCCAATCTGATAAAGGGTCACTCTGAAAGTGTAACAAGTGATTTATTGTGAATGTGAGCAGTGCAGGCAACGGTTGCTCTGCGGTGTGATGGACTCCTAAAAGCTGGACCTTTTTTATACATTGATCAAATGCTAACACCTTGAATAGAAGCTGCTAGACCTGGCATCATTGGCGTGGGTTTACCCTGTATTTTTTGCCTTAGCCTCCTGTTGTTTTGCTGTGTGTTGGCCTTTGTTTTTGCTGGCCTAGATGCTTTGGGCACTTTGCCACTGCTGTTCAGTGCCAAAGTGCAATTGTTCCCTCTATATATTGTTGGTATGGATTGGTGAGTCTATGATTGGCATATTTGAATTACTGGTAAGTCCCTTTAACAGTGCACTGTGTGTGGCCAGGGCCTGTCATTCAAATGCTGCTAGTGGGCCCTGCAGCACTGATTGTGCCACCCTCATAAGCAGCCTGTAAATGTAACTCAGACCTGCCACTGCAGTGTCTGTGCGCAGTTTGGTACTGCCATGTCGACCTGGAAAGTGCACCCACCTGCCAAGCCCTAACCTTCCCTTTTCTTACATGTGAGTCACCCCAAGGTAGGCCCAAGGTACACTTGTGGCCAGGGTGCAGTGTATGTGAAAGGTAGGACATGCCCTGATGTATGTGGCATGTCCTGATAGTGAAATAATGCCAATATCGTTTTTTCACTATTGAAACGCTATCTGTCCCATAAGGTAGAATGGGAGTTCATTTATAACATCCTTTAAATGTAACTTCCTATTGGGACGAGATAGGAAGTTAAAGTTTAGCATGCCTGAAATCATAATATAAAGATGCATCTTTTAGTGAGGATGATTTTTTAATTTTTGTGTTTGAAAATACCACTTTTAGAAAGTATGTACTTTCTTGCTTAGCCATCCTGTGTGCCTCTGCTACGTTTGTGTATTGACTGTCTGGCTTTGGAGTGACAGGAGCTGAGGAAGTGCATGCTGTTCAGACAGCCACTTGTGGGGGTGAGGTGAGTCCTGCCTTTCCAGGATGAGTCAGGACTAGGCTGAATAGACCTGGGCTGCATTCAGAGTAAGGGAAGGAGAGTTCTTTCACACCAGAATAGGCCTGGTCTGCCTTTAACAATGCGGCCTCCACCTCCTGACAGGAAGTTGCACCAGAGAGGACAGAACTAGTTTTGGCTGGGCAAAGACCTTCTCTTCCACCAGAGAACAAAGGAATTTGTGCTGTAAAAATTGGGGCCCAGCCCAGCTCCAGGCCCAACCCCTGAACTTTAGATTACTTCTGGGATTCAAGAGGAACCTTTGCCAAGAGCTGGAGAAACTGAGGAGAAGTAGTGCCCCTTTGCTGTGTGCTGTCTGGGGTTGGCATGCAATGGCTGTTTCTGCCAAGGAAAGAACAAGGACTTTGCTGTGTGTTATGTCCCCTGCTTCAGGAAGAACTCCAAGGGCTTGAAGTAGAGCTCCTATTTTTGAAGTCTCAGGGATACAAAGACGTCACCCCCAGCTCTGGGGAACTCCCTTGCTGAGAGTTTTGAACTGCCAAGAGGTACCTGTTGCTGTTCTGGGCCTCTGGAGGTCATCCCTGCTGTTGGGAGCTGGAAAAGTAACGTAACGAGGAGAAGCACAACGCATCTGCACCTGTTTCCGAAGCGTCGCCGAAGAAACCAATGGAGCGCCTGCCTACCTGCGGCTGGAGAAATCGCTGCACACTTCATTGAGGACACCGATCTACGAAGGCTGAGATTACTGCACCGATTCTGACACAGGCCCTGCTGTGCGGCTGCAAGAACCAACGCATCATGGGACCATGGCTGAAAAAAATGAACGCAGCGCTGTTGACGCTGCCGCATCGAGAACCGATGCATACCCAATCCTCACGCATTGCACCGGGGCGCCAAGTCGACATCCACGTTGGGGCCGCAGTAAGAAACCGATTCATTACCTCCCCGCACGGTAATAAATCGATGCATCACCTCCCCTTCTGTAAGGAACCGACGCATCACCTCCCATGGAGTAAGGAACCTTCCCTACACTTAAGGAACCGACGCATCACCTTCCCAGCAGCTCTTTTAGTTTATGATTTTGACGCATCCAAGGTACCTTGTGTTGAAAGTGTTACATCTATAGTTTGCTATAGACAGAACTGTTTCTACCTTCTCAAAGTCATATGTTTATTACTGTATTGTGATTTTTTGTAATTTTGGTCTTGTTTAGTTTAGATAAAGATTCTTATTTTTCTAAACTGGTGGGGTCTCCATTGGTAGTGTTTTCACTGTATTACTGTATGTGTGCCCAAATGCTTTACACACTGCCTCTGAGATAAGCCTGTCCACTAATGCGACCAAGGGGTTGAGCAGTTTTTTTTTAGAAGTATATCCTCCTTACCCTGACTAGGAAGAAGGGTACCTAGTTGGACAAAGGTGCAAACCATTGCTAACTAGAGACCCCTATTACTGACAGTGTTAAATTCCTTGAATGGAAACTTCTGGAACTAATGTAATGGTTTACATTGAAGGAATCGATGCCAGAGCTGTCAGCTCATTCATTTCCCAAGCAGTAAACGTTCAAGAACTAACACACACATAAACCAGTCAGTGCTTCTTTCAACATACCCAGATGAATGCTCCATCCCAAGTTGAGAGTGTGGGACAGTGCACACCTTGTACCCATCTGTTTGTACCTTGGTACACTCACGTCCATGAACCCTCTGTTGTATCTTGTCATCGATTGCACACTGAGTAGATCGCCCATTCCTCTGCATGTAACTGTTCTTAAAGACACTGTATTTTTTGACAGGCAGAGATTTAAGGTTATGACAGTGAGGCATGGTAAGGAATGCAGTTCAAATGGAATGGAAGTACAGACTGAAACTACCAGATGCTGCTTCTTGTCAAGTAATTCAGTACTGGCTAGGAGGCTAGGATGCACACAAGTCAAGTCTCACAGCAAGCACCAAAGTATGTACTGCAGCTTGCACTGAAACAGATCAATATATTTAATCTGCAGTTCATCCTAATTTAGACTTTTGTGTGCAACCCCACTGTAATCTTTAAGAATACAAAGACATTGTGTAGTATTTAAGGTAGTACTCTTGTAGTCTCTTCTACATACTCTTACTGGTCTTTGCAAATTGGCCCCAAAACTACCGAAATGGGACTAAGGTGTGAATATTTAGAGAATGTTCATATGCAATTAGTGTTAGAACTCTATGCACTTTACCACTGTTAACCAGTGCTACATTGCTTATGCTCTCTCCTTCAAACATGGTAAAGTTGGCTTACACTTATTTGGCACATTTAATTTACATGAAATGGCCTGGTAGATTATACTACATGTACTAAAGTCATGTAAAGTAAATGCTAATAGTGGGCCTGCAGCACTCATTGTGCCACCCCATAAAGTAGTCTTTTAAAGCGTGTCTCTAGCATGTCACTACAGCCTGTAGTGCATTTCTAAACTGCCATTTCAACCCAGCAAAACACATCTTTTTGCCTGCCCTAAAGCTTCCTTTTTAATACTTATAACTCACTACTAAGGTAGGACCTAATGGATCGTAGGGCAGGGTGCATTGTATTTAAAAAGTAAGATTTGTGAATGTAATTTTTACATGTCCTGGCAGTGAAAAACTCCTAAAGTCATACGGCCTATCTCTCCTATTGAATAACACTGGTTTACCATAATACATTTAATGAGTGCTAACTTTGGAGTGGGAGCAGAGAAGCACATGTTGTTCACACTCAAATAAATTGTTAATTTAAATCCTCGTTAATGGTGAAGTCGGATTTTAAGTTACAATTCTGAAAGTTCCGATTTTCTTGTCTCAATCATTTGTGCCTTCCACCAGTGTCCAGGGTCACATGACTGTGACTAGCTTTGCTGTTGGGGGTTTGTGTATTGCTTCTAGGTAGTAACACAGCAGGCCTCAGGTGTGGACAGGCTGGGCAATCCTTGCAACATGACTGGGGAGGAGCTGTACTCAGTCCCACTTACACTTAAAGGGCTGTGCCTCTTGCACACATAAAGGAACCTGACACCAGGCCTGCCTATCTTTAGTCACCCTAGACAGTTTGGAGCATTGACAGGACAGAAGAAGGGGAAGACCTTTCCAGAACAAGATGTAGGGGTAGGATACAGAGTCCTCTCACACAAAGGCCGACACAGCAGTGACCATCAACGATGCCTGACCTGCTCTTATTTTAACAGCAAAACAGTCTGTGACCATAACGCGCACTTCGCGCTACAGAGACAACTGCCTGCGAAGCTCAGCCTTCTCCTCGCGGCCGCTTCCAATACAAATGGAACTCTTCACGACAGATATAAAAGATAGTTTTAAAGCGGGACTAACCTGGTTCCTTTATCGACCCTCAAACCTTTGTGGTTGGCTTGAACTTGTGACTTTTCCCCGATCTAGTGTGACCAGATGACCATGAGTGGTGCTTCATACTTTTTGGAGCTATTTCCCTTAGTACTATAAAATGTAACATCTCCGGCTCTATTGAATAAATTCCTGAAATTGTGGTATTGTTTCACTAATTAAAATGAACCCTGTTTTACTGAAAAAAAAATCTTGTGTCCTGCTTTCACTTTATTACTGTTTGGGTGCCGCATGAATAGTTTACAGAATGCCAAAATGCTTTTGTGCCAACCTACCAGAGGGTTAAGCACAGGTTAATCTAGTAATTTTTTGTGGTTCACCCCGACAAGAATTGTTATTTTTTCTTGAGTGGGGTTTTCACTTTCCTCGACCAATAACTTCAATTCTTACAGTTTGCACTTTTGCTAATTGGGAGCTAGACATTTAAGGGCCATTCACAAATGTATGTAACATGTTTGTGAAAGAGAACTCATATATTACTTCTTTCTATATTATTAAAGGATCTGTGAATTGGCCCAAAAATAGCAATTTAAATAGCAGGGACAGAAAAAGGAAAAAGAGACAAAATAATACCGGACTCGTTATACGAAGTATGACATGTAGGTAGAAACGGGAAGGGAAACTACAGTGGAGTCTTTGGAAAGGAATTACAGGGCAAACGGATTCCTAGTTATTTCATTTTCTGAATTTCTGTGCCTTTCTACTGGTTTGAGAGCCAGTTACATTCCCCAGTCAGATGCCAACTATTCAGGGAGTTGTGGATAAAAAGGAACTCTCTGCACTCACTCATCCCCTGCCCCGCCACACTACTCTTTCTCTTTATACTGACCTTTTCTCAAAATACTTCTATTTTCTTCTTATGCTACTTGTCCCCAAAGGCTGCCATCTATCATCCGTATATTCACCTGCCTATGTCTGTCCATCCATCAATACACAACCTCATCCATCCACCCATATATCCATACAGACACTCTTCCATTATTGCACTTAATTACACACCCACTCAATGCCCCACTCCCATATACTACCAGACCTCTAATACTGTCCTTCCATCCCCACACAACCTTAGGGCCTGATTTAGAGCTTGGCAGACTGGGTTACTTCCATCACAAACGTGACGGATATCCCTTCCACCGTTTTACAAGTCCATTATTCGCCACTTGTAATATGGCAAACGAGATATACGTCATGCTTGTGACTGAGTAACTCGTCCGTCAAACTCTATATCAGGCTATTAGTCTCTTTATGTAGTTATTGCACATATCCATTAATCTATTCATCTATTAATGCTTTCACAGTACACAGCTATCCATTCATTCACCACAGCACTCATTCTTCCCTTACGTACTCAATTCAGTTCCAGTAACACACACTCACCCTTTTCCACACTGCTGTCTTCACTGCCATAGCCTAAACAGCCTTCCCTTGCACCACCCTGCCCTCCACACTGCGCATACCACCCTCATATTGCCTGTGTCCCATTCTTTCAATCATATATTAAACAATCCATCAAACCATCTTGCAATGTACTCACACTATCTTTCAACTATGCATTAAATCATTAAATCATTCACTCTTTCACCTATCCATCCTATTATATCTTTTCGCTCATCCAATCAGAAAATTGGATTATAATCAATCTAACATGTGCTTTTAGTTCGTATAAATTATTAAATATATCTTCATTGGGTGACATTCATATTTTCATTATACTTTACCTGAAGTGGATTCTATAGCTGTTTATAACTATGAAAAGAGTACCATCATTTATCGTTTGTGAACTCTATTGTATTCATATACCAGTTTGTTTTGACATGCATATGTCGCCGTCACCTTTAGGGCAGAAATTATCACGAACAGAAATTACTGCACATAACCAGTGTAGATTGAGTCACATCAGGTGTTTTTTGTGGGGGTTGCACGCATACCTGCTTTATGCTAGGATGAAAGTTGCCAAGTCACTCTGTCCAGTTAACCATTCCAAAAATGCAGAGTCCAGTTTTCATGGGTGAGGCATACCACTTCACCACAAAATTGATTATTTTATTATACTACTGCATTTCACTTGGCTAACACAGATCTAAAATTACAAAAGATAGAACTGATAGAGAAATAGGTAAAGACGAAGGGGCATATTTATAATAACTGACGCATCCCTGCATATCAGCAGGGATGCGCCAGTTATTTTGCGCCCCAGCTCCGCCACCATGGATGCGCCGCATTTATAATGCGGCGCACCATGGGGCAAAAACGGCACAGATGCGTCACGCATCTGTGCCGTAAAAGTGGCGCATTGCTGGAGTTGCGTCGCAAGCGCGACACAGCTCCAGCAATGCTCTGGGGGGGCCTATATGCACAATGCTGCGTCAATCCTTACGCCTGCTTCAAGCAGGCGCAGGGTTTTGACGCAGCATGGGCTCAAAAGTGACTGAGTGAAATCTTGTAGATTTCACTCAGCCACTTTTAGGAGGCGTTCCTGCGCCGGAACGCCCCCACCTGCCCTGGAACGCCTACATGTGGCGCAGGGCTTTACAACGTGACGCATCTCCCAGATGCGTCACGTTGTAAATACCCCGCACCATGGCGCAGGATTTGCGCCGCTGCTGCGTCAAAAAAGTGACGCAACGGCGGCGTAAATGAGGCGCAAGTCAAACATAAATCTGCCCCTAACTTTATAACTTTCATTAACATTACTAGTTTTTCAAAATGCTTTAACTATGATGCCCATTGTTTCCATTTCCTTAGATTCACACATTTAGAAACTACTTAGCATGTCTTCTAAAAATATTTTCACATATTAAAGCTGGTATAATGTAGATTCCTCTTCACTCATTAAAAAAAGTGTTGCACTGTGAACTTAGGCAAATAACAAATTGATAATGACTAGTCGGTGGAGGAAGAGTGGCCCTGTAGTGTTGGTGGTGGGCGTTTTGTTTGCAACCCCAAAATATTGATCTAAACTTATAACATAACCATGATGGCAACTCCTGAAGTTTTGTTATGGCAAGTCCAGATTCAAAATAATTACCACTGTTGTTCCAATATTTTGGGGTCATTACTATGGTGAAGATAGATACCATACAAAGATCCTATGACTACCATACTGTGTTACATCACTGAAGGCCACATGTACGAGCATCAAGCTGTGTGATTAGCAAATTGCAATTTTTAGTGACTCACAATTTGTGAGTCACATAACCTGATGTACAAGAGTGTCTCAGACACTGTTTACGATTCCCAAATGGGTCGCAAGGGACCTGCTTCATTAATATTCATCAGGCAAGTCGCAATTTGAAACCAATTGGGAATAGCCTGCACTCTCAGGGATGGTGACCTGCTAGGGCCAGCAGAGCACCATGTATGTGACTGCTTTATAATTAAAGCAGTTTTTTTTAATGCAGCCTATTTTTCTCAAAGGAAAACGGAATGCATTTTTACAAAAAAATAGAAAGGTGTTTTCCCGATTTTTTTACTGTGGGCAGTTGCCTGCTCTGGAAAAAAAGTTGGTACCCCCATTCACTAAGAGGTCCAGTGGGAACCCCTTTCCATTTGCGAATGTCTTACCCCCTGTTTGAAATTGGTAGTAATCTGTGACTGTTTTGCGACCGCATTCCCAGTTGCAAACCATTCATACTTACCATTACGACCTGCTATTAGGAAGGCACACCCTCTACATGCCCCTTCTTATAGTGACTGGCAAGCCCTATTTTGTGAGACGGTAATAGGTTACTGACTCTCAAAATAGGGCTGCTACATAGAAAAATGCATTTCCCAGGTCACAAACAACCGGTAAAATGCATTGCATATCTGGCCCCAACCCGTCACATATTGGACCAATCGTTTTTCTTACTTGGCTAATGATTTATTCATCGGTATTGGAGGGGCGATTCGGGTTCAGCTGGAATAGTGTCTAAATCCTCAAAGCACATGAGCTCTGGTGGTCATGATAATCTTGCCTGACTGATCACTTTCTAAGGAGTGGGTGAGAGACGATCCCGGGTTCAACTGGTCTAAAATCTGTAAGCACTAGGCTCACATCCGTGGGTACTAACCAAAAAAGATTGTGTACCTGGTGAACCATTAAAAGAATGCCACTGATGGTCATCTCTAGAGGACGTCCTACTGTTTTTACTATTATATGTCAGACTCACTTAAAATGCTCTTTGACATACATTTGTGGATTCTAGACCATAGCAACATCATGAATGCCCTAGATAGTATAATTTGTAATATAGAAGGCTCATACTTTTCAAAATCGTTTTATTTTGTTAGTTGTAGGAATTCATTATGTATTCCAGTTCTATATGACGTGGCACGTAGAAATAAATTACATTTTGTTTTTAAATGTAAAGTATTCCCTTATGTATACCACTTTTCATGAAAATTAAAAGGGAGAATGTCAGGAATATATAGCTATTAAGTATTCCACATTGGCCAAAACAAGTGATCATGAATCGTTAACAGATCTTTCTATTTATTCTGTATGTAATGTCCACTTCTTACACTCGATTGCCCAAGACACAGTCAGAGTGTCGAAGGCCTCCGTTGCAGCATCCTGATTCCCTGGCAGAAGGCCTGAGGCAGGCCCAGAGCCATTCCACAGCATGTCAATGATAGTTACAAATTCTTTCAGCAAAGATCCACTGAAAGATTCATGAGAGCTTGACACATGCTGAAGAAAACTGTTACAACCCGTACAACAGCTTTAATTTAATGAAATGAAATCACAGTGAACCTGCTATCATTTAGAGCTGAGGACTACATCATTTTATTCACTTTGAGCAAACTGATGGCCCAAGCCCCAAAAAGAGATGTGCCTTTAAGTTAAACACTTGCATTGTCACACTCCAAAACATCCTGGTTAACTTATAAAACTTATGACAAGCACAGGTGCACTTTACACATGTTAAAAGAAATAGAAGTTATTGAATGGTAGTTAGGAATGCAGTTTACTTACGCCTGTTTTGCTAGGGTACATTTACGCTCTCCTTGTGAATACTAAAACTGAGTCCTTGAATACAAGTTTCGGTCTGGATTCTTATTCTTGTGAAATCAGACGATGGTTGCGGGGATCAGAATAGAGTTGATGTTTGGTCCTGGCAGTCTTTCGCAGTAGGGTGACCAATCGTCTGTAAATGTCACGGACAGTCCATAATTTGGATCTCACGTCCGTTGTCCGTTGCGATCCCTTTTACGGATGCCTTTTGTCTGTAATTCTGGGCATTGGGGAGCATCATTGTTCCCCTGCCAGAAGCCTCAGCTCCCTGATGGGGCCACCTCACACTCCCCTGAGCACGAGAGCAGCCCCACCCCGCCCAGGGCCGGCTTTAGGGCGGTACGACCGGTGCCACCGCACCGTGTGCTGACTCTTCGAGGGGGCGCCGTTTTTGGAAGGATTTTATGGTTCAAAAAGCACCCGTTGCTGCTGGCCTCCTGCAATTTTCATACAACTATAAAAATGTCAGGGTAACTCCGGTGATTAATGTTCTTCCTGGAGAGAGAAGGAGTTTTGTCTTGTGGAAGTTTTATCTCATTTTATGGTAGCACAGAGTGTTAATGTGCCTGCTGCAAAGAATGTGTACCATGCCAATCACAAAGTGCAGATAGTTTAAATAGATCAGTGCTTTTGTCAGAGAGATCCTTTGGTTACTAGCAGTGTAGATGTTAAAATCCTAACATGGAACAGTGAGCTAATAACTGTCATTCAAGAGCTGCATGCAAACGGTCAAGGTATAGTTTAGAGCATTATGATGTTTTCCTGCGTCTTTCATTAGTCTAATGTTTCAAAAAGGGTTCATTTTGGTAAAAACAAAAATCCTAATTATTAAATGTAACCTCCAACCCTGGGGTAATGTTTTAAATTCGGAGTCTGTGCCTCTCCATACCAAGCCCACTTAAACGATACTGTCTACCAGTGTGGATGACATTTGACTCACCTTGTAGTCTTCTGGCTTATGCAACATTTCCTATACACTGATTCACACACATATCATTGATTGTCTATGTGTAATGTATGTGTGTGTGTGATGTTAAGTGCCCTGACACCCTACACTGGTATAGGCGGCACTATATGACTAATTAAATATACCTGAGAGAGATAGGTTATGGAAACTTGAGGGGGCACTATTAAAGGGTGGTAGTGAGGGAATCTGTGGGGGGCACCCATGGTGGGCGCCAACAAACATTGTCGCACAGGGCGCCACCAGTGCTAAAGCCGGCCCTGACCACGCCCATTGTCATTCTGTCTGCGGCTGATGGCCACATACAGAATGACGATGGGCCAGTCTGTGCTCTTACTGCTTGTGGTGGCTTCCTCCTGCCTCTGTCGAGGGCAGGACATTAAGTCAGGTGGAAGAGATGAACAAAAACACCCACGCTGCTAGGTGAGAATCCAGTTCATGAAAAGGTGGTGAAACAAGTTTTAAAATAAAAAAAAGATGGGTCTTTTCCTGTCTCATCATTTTAAAACTGATGCATTTTCAATGTTATATTCAACAAAGCCATGGTTGCTGCTTTTTTTATTTTATGCAACTAGCAACCATTGACAAAGCCAATAGTTCTGGCTTGTAGGTGTAACACTACTTGTTGTATTATATATCTGGATGCAAAGACAGAACAGCACATTACCAGTCAGGCGGCACACTATGCTAAGCACAGATTTTTAGCATAGGTGTTTTCAGACATGCCCTTAATTATATCAATCACCCCCTTTGGAGAAACTTCCCCAGTTTTTTCATCCCACTTAAAGCCCTGGAAGCAACTCCATGTCACAGTGGCACTGTGCATCATGCATGACTCATGACTTTTTCGAATAGCCTATGTACAGGGGCATAGTGAGCCCTCCACCGCCCTCACCCCTTGCATTAGGAACTACAGCAGGGGTGAAGTCCTTGATAGGCCTCTTCTGTCTGCAACTCAGCAGACAAAGGCTCCTCTCATTATTAATGTGAAAAGGTGTGTAAGTGAAGTTATGGGTGGATGGTTGGATGGATTAGTCAAAGGGTGAATGGATGAATGAAAGGGTGAATGGATGGATAATGAGAGAAAGGATAGACGGATGAGTGAGTGGAAGGATGGATGGATGAGAGAAAAGGTAAATAGATTGATGTATAGGTGGAAGGGTAGATGGACGGGTAAAAGGATGGATGGATGAGTGAATGGATGGATGGATGAGTGAATGGATGGATGGATGAGTGAATGGGTGGATGACAGGCGAGTGAATGGGTGGATGGATGATTGAACCGATGGATGGATTGGTGAATTTATAAGTGAAAGGGTGAATAGATGTATGTATGTGTAAAGGGTGGATGTAAGGCTGGATGAGTAAGTGAAAGGGAGGGTGGATGGACAGAAGGGTGGATAGACGAGTGAAGGAGTGAAAGGGTTGATTGATGAGATAAAGGATGGGTGGATGAGTGAAATGATGGGTGGATGAGTGAAATGGTGGATGGATGAGAGAAAGGATGGATGAATGATAGGGTCAAAGGATGGATTCATGAATGGATGAGTAGATGGATGGGTGGTTGGAAGGGTGGATTTCTAAATGAAAGAGGGATGCAGAGAGAAAGGGAGGATGGATGGATGACTGAAAGGGTGGAAGGATGAGTGACTGGGTGAATGAATGAGTAAGTGAAAGGATGTCTGGATGGGTAAAAGGATAGATGGCTGGATGGATGAGTGATTGGATGGATGAGTGGAAGATTGGATGGATGAATGTACAGAGGGATAAGGTGAAAGAATGAATGGAGGGATGGGTGAGTGAAAGGGTGGATAGAGGGATGGATGAGTGGAATGATAGATAAATGGAAGGATAGATGATGGAAAGGTTTGCAAATGGTTGAATATTGATATGGATAGATCACATAGATGGAAGGACAGAATGAATGGTGAAAGACTGAATGATGGATGAAAAAATTATTACACCTTGTAACCCCCGTTATCTTAAGTACATTACCTATAGATTGACTTTCACATTTATATGAGTCATTGTCTCTATATAATATATGTGTGTGATGTAATGCACTTCGACACCCTGTCCTACTTACTTCGGATGGGTAGCACTATGAAAGAATTTGAATACACATGAGAGAGGGTCTATGTGAAGAGGAGGGTCACCTTCGGAGGGTAGTAGCAAGGCCGGACTGGCCGGACCGGGCATAGGGTGTTTCCCTGGGAGGCTGGAAAGGTGGGGGGGGAGCAGTTTTGTTACCAGAAAAGGACCTGCACATTTGCTCAACACTGCGTGCATACTGAAAAACCATGAAGTGCACAATTGTCTCAACCTAATATAAACTTATTTTCACTTGTACTTAAGTGGTTGTCTATTTACTTACTTATATACTATTGCGCGACCTCTTCCGATGTGTCTGTAAAACTTACCCTTAGTCCTGAATTTTGACCTCCTGTCCTGAATGTCTGTCCAGAATTTTGACCCTTTGTCCTGAATTTTTAAACTCACTGTCCTAAATTTGCACCTATGCCAATTGGTCACCCTATTTCGCAGGTCATATGTGATTAGAGTTATCAGGGGGGAATGGCCATGGTAAAAGGGCACTGATCGCCAGAATGTGTTATTACATTTACACAGCTTGTAGGAGACCAACATTTTATAGAACTATGATGTCACTGAAGGTTCGTGAGATTTGCATTCTCGTTCGCCAAATCTCTGAAGGGCATTCTGGAAAACTATGGCAGAAAGCATCCATAATAGGAAAAAGCTCTCTTCCAAGTCTGATTCTTACCCTCACAAAGCAAGAATGCCACACCAAGGAAACACAAGCCTTCCTCGTTTCCCATAAAGGCAACAGATAGGAATGGAGATTTTACCGAGCACCGGATACTGTATTTTTAAAAACTTTGCTTCTCTGAAAAAACTGAAATAGGCGACCAAGCAAAGTGAAATTGCTGACGAAATAAATATTGGTATCACAGCTCTCTCGTCTCCTGCCTTTGTGCAGGAAATTCTTTGAACTCTGGCAACGGCAGACACCACAGCAGTGATATTATCATAAGCTAACTGGATTTATTATCAGTGAAATAAAAAAAACACTTTAATTCATCCATTTCTTAGAACACAATGAACACCTCACTCTTGTTCATCTCAGAAACTAAAGGTGATAATCAAAATCCATATTCTGATTTGTGTTTTCCAATTTCTCAGGCAAAACTACAACACACTCAATGATATGTTCTGTGCCAAACAAATCTGTTTTTGAATTACATTTAGAGCTTAATTTAAACTTTTCTATACGAGAGATCACTGTTGCAGGTTGACAACCGAGATTGTGACATCAAGATAATATAGAAAAAACTGCAGGGCAATGTGAATTAAATATCCTTTCACATTCCCAATATGTAAGAGGACAAGCAGTCATTATATTGCAGTTAGCAATATTTTACACTTCCCTCTGCCAGTCTAGTGTCCTGCAGCAGCAAAGGCAAAACAAGGGGCAGCAGGGAGACAGGCAGAAGAAGGTAGCGGAGTGGGGCCAAGCCGGACAAAAGGTCTGTCACAGAAGGAGTGGGCATGAGGGCCTGCTCAATTGGGTCGCACTGCAGTCTCCATTCATTATGTAGGTCCTGGGTGGAGGGCTGGAAGCTGGGTAGCGGAAGGAGGGAAAAGACGGAGGAGGAAAACAGCAGAAGGTGGGAAAGGCCAGGAAGAAATTAGCAGAAAAAGGCAAAACAGAGCGCAGAAAAACAAGCAGCAAAAAGCAAAAACAAGATAGAAAAACAATCAGAAAAGGTAAAACAGAGCAAGAAACTAGCAGAGGAGACAGAAACAGAGGGCAGCAGGTAGACAGGCAGCAGAGGGTAGCAGCCTGCTGGCAAGCTCAACAGAAGAACTGTTGCACAGGGA
The DNA here is from genome assembly GCF_964204655.1 of Triturus cristatus. NCBI lineage: Eukaryota > Metazoa > Chordata > Amphibia > Caudata > Salamandridae > Triturus > Triturus cristatus. The sequence continues at coordinate 683,686,344 of NC_140587.1, forward strand.
GCTGGCACAACAACCTGCTCAATGGGGTGGTGCTGTGACCGCTATTAAGTAGGTCCTGGGGAGGGCGGGATGCTGGGTGGCGGAAGAAGGGAGGGAAAAAGCGGAAGGAGGAAATGGCGGGAAGAAGGAAGAAATGAGTGGAAAAAGGCAAAACAGAGGGCAGTAAAACGAGCAGCAAAGGCAAAACAGAGTAGAAGCGGGCAAAACAGAGAGCAGGAAAAGAAGCAGAACAAGCATTGGCATAGCCAATAGGTCTAACTTTTGGGACCTTATAAGTATATTTACTTTTGCTATAATCGCGGCACGTAAAGCACGGATGCCGCGATTATAGCAAAAGTAAAGAAATAGAAAAACAAATCTATTTCTTTAGTTTTGCTATAATCGCGGCACCCGTGCTTTACGTGCCGCGATTATAGCAAAAGTAAACATACTTATAAGGTCCCAAAAGCGAGACCTATTGGCTATGCCAATGCTTGTTTACTTTTGCGCAGGGGAGGGGGTCTGCGAGATTCCCTTGCGGGAGCGTGCGACCATATGGCGCCACCATACGGCGCCACCATATGGCGCCGCGCGCTCCCGCAAGGAAATCGCCAGACGTGCACGCGTTGCCATTGCAAGCAATGCAACGTGTGCACGTTTTTGCCCCCAAAGCTGTTCCGATGGCATTAGGTCTCTCTCCTAAGCAGTGCATGCGCGCTGCGTAGGCGAGACCTAAAAAGGCAAAACAGAGGCAAGAAAAGTTAGTAGAAAAGATAAAATAGCGCAAGAAATGAGCAGATGAGGCATAAACAGAGGGCAGCATGTAGACAGGCAGCAGAGGGTAGCAGAATGCAGACCAGCTGGACAGGAGATATTTTGTGGGGAAGCTGGCATGAGAACCTGCTCAATGGAGTCAATGGGGTCATGCTGTGGCCTCCATTAAGTAGGCCCCGGTGGGAGGGCGGGGTGCTGCGTGATGGGAGGAGGCAAATGGTGGGAAGAGGGAAGAAACTCGTAGAAAAAGGTAAAACAGAGGGCAGAAAAACAAGTAGAAAAGGTAAAACAGAGGCCATTAAAATGAGCAGAAAAAGACAGAAAAATGAGTGGAAATGGCTAAACAGAGGGCAAATATGAGCAGATAAGGCAAAACGGAGAGCAGAAAATGAGCAGACAAGGCAAAACAGAGAGCAGAAAATTAGCAGAAAAGGCAAAACAGAGGGCAGAAAAATTTGCAGAGAAGGCAAAACAGGAGAGGGCTAAACAGAGGGCAGAAAAATGAGCAGCAAAGGGAAAACGGAGGGCAGAAAAAGAAGTAGAAAAGGCAGAACAGTGCAAAAACGAGCAGAGGAGGCACAAACAGACGGCAAGTAGATAGGCAATAAAGGGTAGCAGACTGCGGGGAAGGGAGACTGGACAGGGGAAGCTGGCACAAGGACCTGCTCAATGGGGATGCGCTCCGGCTTGCATTAAGTAGGTGCTGGGGGAGGGCGGGGCACTGGGTGGTGGGAGGAGAGAAACAGTGGGAGGAGTAAAATGGTGGGAAGAGGGAAGAAACTAGCAGAAAAGTCAAAAACAGAGGGCAGAAAAATGAGTGGAAAAGACTAAACAGAGGGCAGAAAAAATAGGTAGCGAAGGCAAAGCAGAGTACAGCAAATGAGAAGAAAAGGCTAAAAAGAGGGCAGGAAAATGAGCAGCAAAAGCTAAACAGAGCAGAAGAGGGCAAAACAGAGGGCAGAAACACGAGCAGAAAACGCAGAACAGAGGGCAGAGAAATGAACAGAAAAGGCAAAACAAGGGGCAGAAAAAGGCAAAACAGAAGGCAGAAAAACGAGCAGAAGAGGCAAAACAGAGCAAGAAACTAACAAAGGAGGCAAAAAAGTGAGGTCAGCTGGTAGACAGGCCGTGGAGGGTAGCAGACTGTGGGCAAGCTGAACAGGAGAACTGTCGCAGGGGGAACTGCCATGAGTACATATAGCTATATGCTACGTGTTGTGGTCTGATGATCTAAACCTGGTAGTGGTGCCAAAGTCTTGACATGAACGAGTAGGGGACACAATCTTTTCAGTGCGGTCTGCACGTTTATGGACTACTCTTCCCTTCTGTCTGCTCTCCACACAAAGCTTGTTAACATTCTGGAAGTCCCTTAAAACATAGTTAAATACACTCCAATTACCCCGATGTAAAACAAGTGATATTGGCTTCTGTGAGCACCAGGACGTATGAATATGCAGATGTAGCACTCTGTACACTTAGCGGTAGTAGTAGTAATAATAATAATAATAATAGTAAAGCGGAAGGGACATTCATCATGTTTGCGACAAGTAACTCCTCCACCAAACTCTAAGGGCCCCATTCACAGAACTAACTGAAGACAACATCCTAAACTTACTACCATTTTGGTATTCACAGAAGGCACTTACTCATTTTGTTATTCACAGAAGGCACTTACTCATTTTGGTATTCACAGAAGGCACTTACTCATTGATGAGTAACTGCCTTTTGTGAATACCAAAATGAGTAAGTGCACTTACTCATTTTAGTATTCTGTGAATACCAAAATGAGTAAATGGTAGTAAGTTTAGGATTTTGTCTTAAGTTAGTTCTGTGAATCGGGCGTAGAATCAGACCCGAAGTGTTCTAAAAGTTTCAATGATTTACAAAAAATGGCACATGTTTTACAGGTCCTCTAGAGGTATTAAAAAGTCTATTTATCTCACTTTTTCACATATCATGCCAGACTCCTTTCACTTTAGGTAGGGCATATGGTGGGACCTGATTCGCATAAATTACGATATTTTAGCTGGACAGGTCACTAGTTCATATTGCATGATAGGCAGCCCTCCACAAAGACTCAGAATACCGATGGAATGTCCTTTCATTTGGCAGTGGTTATAACTCAGCTTCAACTAATACTTTACAAGGGTGTCCCTAAATGTTTCTTTTAATAGTAGGGTGATACAAGAGAGTTAATATTCAAGTTTGATAAACACAGCTTACAAAAATAATAGGCTAAGGTTTGTGATGGGGCTCTGCTCAATGAAAATAACCGGTGAAGTGTTATTGCTAATTCCTCAACCCAACTTAAACCCAGGCTTGTCTCCAGTGATGTTAGCTCCTCAGGGGTTCTGCTATTAAAGATGTATCATTTTCTCCATATGGGACCTTGTAGGATGTCAATTAATGTTTTATAGGTGGTAGCCAATCTACAGTGCCATGTGTTAATGTTACTTTTAAATGGCAGACATCGATCACAGGCCAGAGTGTGTGACCACCATAACCCTGATTAAAAGAACAGAAGTCAGCCACAACTGTATCCCGTAAGCATCTCTTGGATTCAGCTACCCCCCCCCCCCCATTTAAATGACATTCAACTAGAATGCCTAGCTAGTCATATGATTTACCGTACATCAATGTGATTCCAGTAACTAATCAGTTCCCCTTAAATGAACTATTGCCAGATGGCATAACCAGGCTCTTGCCCCAATGAATTCCTACAGCATAATTTCACGCTACATTTCAGGCATAATTGCCATCCATGGTAGTCATAAACCCATCTGGCCTTATCACAGTAATTTGTCAGCAGAGGGCAATGCTTTTACCATGAGACAACCAAGAGTTGGAAGGGCAGCCAAACATCTGGAAGGGAACGTTCAGATCACTGAGGTAGATGTTTAAAATAGTGAGAGCAAGGAAAGAACTGGGATGAAAACAACATAAAATAATATTCACGGGGTCACAGTGGATGTGTTGGAACTGGGGATATAAACCTAGATGTTCTGATGTAAATTCACTAATGTGTCATTTATCTCTCTTGAGAGTCTCAAGTCACACACCTTTTTGCATAGCAGGGCTCGAGCAAGGTGAACAAAAGCTTTGTAAAAATGTAGGAGTGCAAAATGGAGTGGTATGACTCCCAAATTTAAGGCAAGATAACAAGGAGTTTGTTGGAAATTACCAACTTTTGCTTGTTTCTCCCAGATTGTTTCTTTCACTAACCTACTTTTCTGCTGAACCCATTTTTATTGGCTTTAGGACTCTGCGCACATTATTCCTGTTAACTAGTGGCAAGGTGCAATGTGCTTGTGCTTTCCCTTCCAAACATGGTAAAATTGGTATACATATATTTGGAATATTTCATTCATTCCCAAATGTTTTTCTTCTGTTGCTTAACTCGTTTTTGTTGGCTTTTAGGATTCTGCACTTTTTCCCTGCTAATCAGTGGTAATGTGCTTGTGCTCTCTCCCTTAAACATGGAAAGATTGTCTCTCACCTGATTGGTACATTTAAATTAGTTGTAAGTCTCTAGTGTATGTTACTACATGAACTCAGGGCCTGTAAATTAAATGTTACAAGTGGGCTGCAGAACTCATTGTGCCACCGACTAAACTGGTACTGTAAAATACGTCTCAGGCCTGCCACTGCAGCCTGCAGTCAGTTTTAAACTGCAATTTCAACCTGGCAAAATAAACCTTTTGCCAGCTCTAAACCTTCATTTCATTTTTGATACTTATAACTCACCCCTAATGTAGGTCCTAAATGATCATAAGGCAGGGTGCATGGTATTTAAAAAGTAGGAGATGTATATTTAGAGTTTTACATTACCTGGCAGAGAAAAACTCCCAGTCGTTGTGGGAAGGCTAGCTCTCCTATAGACTAATGCTGACTTACCTTATTACATTTAATACGTGATAACGTCAGTTTAAGAACAGACAGATAAACACTTCTTCCGCTCATTTGAATTATAATGTAAAATCTTCTTCAATGGTAAAGTCGGATTTTAAATTACTCTGAAAATGAGTACAGATTGTAAATCACATAAGAGCAAAAGTGTCAGAAATGAACATTCTTTCATATAGATCTTTTAACATGACACACTTATGCCCTTACCCATTTCACAAACTGATTCACAGATACACCATCATTGACAATAAAATGACCAGTTCCTGACAGGTTCTTAAACAAGAAAATGGGTCACAATTTCAACGTTTCGGTCTTTGGTGTGAAGACATATATAAGACCATCATCAGGACGTAGATTCTTGAGTGTATTGATGACCCTGAATAATAAGGGACCTAGCTGTGTATTCCAGTACCATACAAAACAGCAACCAACATTCAGTGGCGCTCCAAAGATTGGGTTTGAATTTGTAGTGACCAAATGGGAGTAACCGCTTGTAACGCTGTGTTGTTCATCTTTAGTTTCATGTGATTTATATCGGTTGAGATAGAATGCAACTTTCACATCAGTCATAGGTTGCCGGCTTTTTATTTGTCATCCTCACTTATAGGATCGATCGTTGAGGGTATCTTTACCCTAACTGGAACATTATCCAAGCCTCCAAGGGTCTATTGGGTTGCCCATTTTGTGTTTTGTACTTTTAGAAAGTTGGCATTTTTCTGCCTAAATCAAATGTGCCTTTCTGTCCAGGGTCACATCACTGTAAATGATGGGAGTGAGTGGTGTGAGGTGTATTCCTTACAGTCAGAGGACAAAAGCTCCTTGGGTGTGCGGAAGAGTGTTCCTCCTCTGAGCAGGATGTCTGGGGGGTTGTACTCAGCTCTTCTTGAGCTTCAAAGGGTAGCCTGAGGGCTGTACCAGCCCCTTCCAGACTTCAGAAAATGCTGAGCTGTCACTGGAAAATGACAGCCCTTTGTTTTACCAGTGTTACTGGTGCTAAACCCAGGGTAAAGAGAGGAACTGACCAGGTCTAAACTGGGGTGGCATGGTGAGCAAATGAATGATGGATTTAACCCAGATCTCTTGACTGGGGGGGAATGTTTTGATTTGCTCTGCATTCCGTCCATCAATTGTGTGTCTTTTGCTTTCTCGCCCTAAGTGCGCCAGGTATGCCCAGACGTGGGTCCTGGGCTCACTGTGCCACTGGAATCAAGCTATCCTGGCTGAAGTGGGGTGAAACCCCATAACCGGTCCTAGGATGCTTGTTTCCGGTCAAGGGAGGACCCAGCTTGACAGTTTGGGCTGGACTGTTCCCATGAGGCACAGGGTCAAGACTGATTTGCATATGGTCAGGTCTAAACTGGGGTAGCATGGTGAGCACTTGAATGATGTATTTAACCCAGATCTCTTGACTGGGGGTGAATGTTTTGATTTGCTCTGCATTCTGTCCATCAATTGTGTATCTTTTGCTTTCTCGCCCTAAGTACGCCAGGTATGCTCAGACGTGGGTCCTGGGCTCACTGTGCCACTGGAATCAAGCTATCCTGGCTGCAGAGGGATGAAACCCCGAAACCGGTCCTAGAATGCTTGTTTCCGGTCCAGGGAGGACCTGGCTTGGCAGTTTGGGCTGGACTGTTCCCATGATGCACAGGGTCAAGACTGATTTGCATATGGCCAGGTCTAAACTGGGGTGGCATGGTGAGCAAAAGAATGATGGATTTAACCCGGATGTCTTGACTGGGGGTGAATGTTTTGAATTGCTCTGCATTCTGTCCATCAATTGTTTGTCTTTTGCTTTTTTTACTTAAGGGATGGATACAGGTTTGTCCCCTCATACAGGCTGACAAAGGGCATACAAGTGGTAACCTCAGAACCTGAAATCAGAACACTTGTGATGTTGCTCCAGAGCAATTAACTGAAGAGGCCATCAAACAGTGTAAAGCTGATACTAATCCCTACTAAGCTCAGAACCAGGTACTCGCTCCACAGTAGAAAGATGGACTCTCTGCATTGATTTGGGCCGGAAATCAAAGCCGAGCTCTAGGGAGGTGTGAGAGTAAGTTTATATCCAGCAAGCGTTGTGAGACTATAATACTTTAATACAAACTTTATAAAAAAAATATTTGCAGTAAAACTAAAAGTTCAAATCATAGAAAGCACACATATTACAATAGTCAATAAAATAGTAATTGAACATTAAAACATAGTAAAACCAGGTCCCCTGGTAATACATTGTTTGTGATCACTAAAAACTTTCAAACATCAGGACAAGTCAATAAGTAAAGCATACAATATTAGATTATGGAAAGGCTGGTATGGCTTAAGCAATGTTCACTAATGTATAATGATCGTGATCACAAAATCAGGTTAAAAAGGTACACTAACATACAATGATCATGATCACTAAATGGTAATGAACAAATGCGAGGACTACACTCTTCCACCACACGTAACTTCTACTTGTACTTTATTAATGCAGCAGCATAGATGGTACCCTTTAAGCCTATTGAGAATGTATCTTTGTTTGTTCTTCCAGACAAGGCAACGATGTGATAATTTTAACACACAATTTTAGAGAAATTGGTTCAGTTTTTGTATTTTGAACCACACTGACTTTTGTTTTCCATAGGCTGGTTCTCTTACTGGAACCGGATTCATCTTTAAAGTTGTGTTCCATATTTATACAGAAAAGGATGTGTAAGATCTGGCCTTTTTTTCATTACCTATGGGTATTTTTCACACGGACAGTCGAGTTCTGTGAATGTTTTTCCTTGTTCAATACCTATGGGTTTGGCACAAGCAGTTGTTGCCATTTTCAATTCTTCTGTACCATTACTTTTGGCCATTACAATGAATTTTCAAACTTTATTTGGATTACACCCTTTTCTGTACAAAGGTGACCTACAAGAGGCACGATTGCTTCCTGGAAAGAAAACTATTTGATATAATTGCTAGATCTCTTTAATGCAGCCACATGGGAACCTTCAGATATGTATATTCAGCACGATATGCTACATTTGGTGGCTACTGTTCTGAGAATTTATTAGGATATTGTTATGAATTGGGACTCTAGTTGGCAGAGGTATGCACCCTATCCAAGTCGTGACTACAATCGGAGTCAGGGTAAGTCAGTCACACATCATTAATTATCCTGCACTCACTCTCTGGTGGTTTGGCACTGAGCAGTCAGGCTTAACTTAAGAGACAATGTGTGACGTATGTGCATTACAACACACAGTAACACAAGGAAAACTCCACAAAAAGACTCACCACCAGGTTAGATAAATATATATGAAGTTTATAAATAAAACAAAATCTAAACAACAAAAATCCAATAAGTCGAGATATGAATTTTGATGGAATAAAAGTAAAAATAGTGCTTAGAAGCAACACGTGCCTATAGGGGTTATCTGATCACTCTGAAACGGGGCAAAGTCAAGAGTTCATGCCGACGCAATGGAGCACGGGACGGATACCGGAGCCACACAGGCACGCTCAACACAATTCCTTGATCCTGGTTGCAACAACGAGTTGAGGGGTGCAGCCAAGCGATGTGTCGGTGTCGATTTTACAGTCGAAGTGGTGTATGATTTCCTTCATGCAGTGGCAGTGATGCGCCAGTTCTGAAAACAATGTTTGGAGCCAAGAGGCATTGATTCCGTAGATGATGTGCAGGGTTTCTCCAAGCAGTTGAGGGGATGTGTCGATCTTCCCACACAGAAGCGGCAGCGATGCGTCTGTTCTGATGTATTGGTTCTTTAAGGTTATGCGCTGCTTTCAACTGTGATGTGCCAATTCTGCTCCACCACTGTTGCAAAATAGCATAACCAGGCTCCTGCAAGGAGGTCGATGCACCAGTTCTGCTACACGCAGACTGGAAATACATTGATTTCACTGAAGCAAGCCCCTGAGTCTTCCTCCAATGTACCAGGCATACGAGCAGGTGATGAGACTTTGATATCCTCAAGGAACTGGAGGCAAGCCAACAAGCCCTTGGAGATCACCCTGAGTTCAGAGTAGAATCCTGATCTCCCTCAGCAGGGTCAGAGACCAGTAGGCAGTAGGGTAGCACAGCAGAAAAGCAGTTCTTCCAGACCAGCAGTCTTGCAAAGTGACAGTCCTTGCAGCAGCACATCAGTTCTTCTGACAGAGGCTCTTTTCTGGTCCTGAAGTGTCTGATTTGATGGGGGCAGAAACCCTGTACTTATACCCAGTTATGCCTTTGGAGTGGGGTTCACTTCAAAGAAGGGTCTTTGAAGTGCACAGAGGTTATTTCTTTCCAGCCCTGGCACTAGACTTACTAAAGGAGGATAATTCACCCTTTGTGTGGGGACAGGACACTGCCTATTCAGGTGTGTCAGCTCTCCTGTCCAGGATGAGCCATCAGAATGCAGATGGGCACTCAGACATGCCTAACCTTCCTTTGTGTGCGGCTGTCTAGAGGGAGTGCAAAACATTATACTGTCACTCACCCAAGATATGCATTAGAGATAGGTTTCAGGCCCACAGAGCTTTAAGAGCAGAGAAATGTTCACTTTTTAAAAGCAAATAGTAATGTCAAATCCAAATTTACTAGCAGAGACGATTTGTCATTATCATTCCAAAGATATAAAACATGAAGGAGCTTTGCCTTTCTAATCAGGAATTACAGCTTAAAAGTGCAATAAGAAATTCCCAATGTTACCCTATGTGGGGAGTAGTCCTCAACAGTAGGGCAAAACTAATTTAGGTGTTTTTCACTACAAGGACATGCAAAACTTAAAAGTACATGTCCTACCTTTTACTTACATACATAGTGTTATATGTGTAATAAAAGGAGAGCTTAAGGCTTGGGAAATGGGTTCAAATGTCAAGTCGAAATGGCACACACAGGCTCTGCAGTGACAGGTCTGAGACATGTTTAAAGGGCTACTTGTGTGGGTGGAACAATCAGTGCTGCAGGCCCTCTAGTAACATTAAATTTACAGGCCCTGGGTATATTGTATACCTCATTGCAAAGGACGTACAGATACATTAAATTAATTGTGAATATACCAAATGTAATCATGTTTAGGGAAGAAGCACATGCAGTTTAGCAATGGTCAGCATTGGTAAAGTGCTCAGAGTTCTAAGGCCAGAAAAAAGAATCAGCAAAAAGAGGAGGTAAGAAGGCAAAAGATTTGGGGGAAGACTACCCTAAGGCTCACAGGTCTAACAAATATCATGTAAAATGTACTCCCAATCCATGAGTTGTGATGATTAATAAACTTAATTTCTGTTATATCAAGTAATGTCTATTACTTATGTCTTCCTCTGAAATAATGGTGTGTCAAAGGACTAGCACTCCTTTGGTAATACTTTAGAAGTTAGGTGGGCACTAGAGACATGGTGCTAGCACTGCTAGCCCAGTCCTACAGGCTTTGTCTTGGTCTTCAGCCTATTGCACTAATAGAAAATTCAGGCCATTAGGAGTGGACTTTATATATAATAGCTATGGGAATTAATGCAGAAATATGACATTAATTATCTCACATCATTAGTAAAGATTACTACAACAAGACATAGAAATCAGTTTTAATGCAATTATGTGGAGGTATGCATGCTTTATTTATATTTTAATACATAATATGTCGGTTGAGATATAACTTTCTAAAGTCTGATTAATAATATCTGAAATATGTCGAAATCAGTTTACGGAGCGTGCATTTGTAGGAGATAAACACGAAAGTGAGATAAATGATGAGTGGCCTTCAGGAGAAGCATGTTGTACATTGTTTCTGATCTGAAAGATATTTTAAAAAGGTTTTCAATAGTGCTGGATTTTTGCATATTCAGAAAGCGTAATTGCAACGTGACTTGCTTTATATTGTTCAGGAATAGCTTGTTTTGAGAGTAAATCTCTGGCTCACTAGTACACTTTCATCAATAATTGAGAAACAGCACATGCAATACGTGTAATGCTTGCACAGACCCTCATAGCTCATGTGGACAATATATAATGGGAATATAAGATACCTTTGTGATTCTTGGCATTGTTCTTTTTGTTTACAAAATATCATCTGTGGGTATTGCTTATAATACTAAAACGTAAATCCCAATAGTAGAATTTAATTTGTATTTGATATCAAGATTAGAGCTCCAAAGTTCTGACTACATTTTGCTTTTAATTTAGAGTTGGTGTATTCCCCCTCTAATTCTACATCTGCAGTCTGCAGACAGAAATAAAGTTCCACAACAGCCCTACAAAATCTTACAGGTTGTCTAAAATTTAATTTGCCCTCTTTGCAACTTTGCTGTTATATCACACAGCCAGGAACGCCTCTACAATGAGCTCAAATCTTTCTTCCCAGACAAAGAGACAGACATTTCTGCCTCAGCCCCAACACCAGACACTTCCTTTTGGAGCTGCAGTACAGCAGCTTTATATTCAGAATATTCAACTAGGGGAGAGGATGTAGCCTTACGGCTAGAGCAGTCGATCTTGAAGGTGGGGAACCAGGTTCGAGTCTCAACAACAACGCTCAACATCCTGTGATTCTGGGCAAATCCTTAATCCCCCGTGCCTAACAAAAATGAATGTGCTCATCTGTAACGAAATTGGTGCTCATGTAAAGTGCTCTGATATCTTCAGGTCTAGTTGGTGCTATATAAAACTCTAACAAATTAAAAACAATTTTGAAATCATACCAACACTGAAAGCACTTTGACCCCACAAGGACTCATGAAAACCATACACATCATCAGTCACTGCCGTCCATGCTGAATCACTGTAAATGCCAATTTTTACCATCAACAACAGCTCACACGACAGTGGAGAAGATCCACACCGCTAAAACTCCTTGTGGTGACCTGTTCCTCAAAACAGAAACCCTAAACCCAGAGGATCCCTAACTACAATTTATCCAAAGACACACTCCCATGGTTCTCAAAAAATGTATAAAAAGTTAGAACAGACTAATTACAATCCCATGCACTGGCGTAGCTAGGGGAAGGTGGTGGGGGTGGTCCGCCCCAGGCGGCACTAAATTGAGGGCGGCGGCACAGTGCACACGTTACGTGCCATTATGTAATTGCGCTGTGAAAGCGCACCTGTTTACAAATGCTGCAGTGCACGCCGCGCACCGACGCACGCACCCCCTAGCATAGTGGTGGTGGTCCAGTGTGCGACGTACCCTGTAAGTGGGTCCCAGGGCCGTCAATCTTGTAGTGCGCGAAAGCGCTAGCAATGACGGCCCTGGCCATCATTTTTAGCCATCCCCCGCGCGGTGCTCCTGTGACGCACGCCACCACTACGCGATTGTCTCAGTGGAGAAACAGTCACTGTTGGCAGGGAGTGCTCGGCAATTTGCAGAACCCCTTCAGTAGGGGCCCTCGACCCTACCACCACTGTGGAGCCTACAGGAGAGGTAAGGGGTGATGCTCTTCTTCCCCCGCTTGTTTTTTCTTCAGCTTCAAATCAAATGATTATGTTGATTGCATAGCTGCCAAGGTTTCAAATTCCTATGTGTGACGTTTTCATAATTTCAGTGTAATTAGGATTGACATTTCAACCACTATGTGTGACACTTTCTCGCGAGCAAAACCATGCAATGAAGGAGAGGGAAACATATAAATATCAGAAATTACACCCTTTTGAGCAGAAAGAAACTCTAAGGTGATTTTAAAACTACTGCAGAGCAGGGATTGGAATTAGGCCCGGCCAGTGCCAAAAAGTGGTCCACATTTGCAGTTTTGGGCACTTTCATGAAACATCAGTTGGTTAGTCTCTTTTTTTTTTATTTTTTTTTTATTTTTTATTTTCTCGATTCAGCTGAGCAATTCATTATTTACAGACCATTATTTGTAACAGAGAAATAAACATAGCCCATATATAGAAACAGAATAAAAACAGTGCAATCCAACCAAAAAAAACGTTATTAAATACATCATATCATATCATTGCTGTATCCAAGTTCTAATCGGTTCCCAGATGGCCGCCCCCAGCTTTTTCTTTGCGATCCCTTTCAATTTATATAATGCCCATTCCATGTTATATATAGCAATAAGTTTTGCTCTCCAGCTTGTGAAGACAGGTGGCTCAGAATCCAACCACTGAGATGTTATACAAGACCGCAAAACTGACATGCAAATAAATTTAAATCCTCTATCAGATATCGACTGCCTCCCCATATCTGTGCTGAATTCTATTCCAAACAAAACCAAAGAGGCTGTAATAGATATTGGTATTCCCAGAGATTGTGACAAAAACCGTTCAATATCCAGCAGGAGTGGCTGTAAGGCAGGACAGGAGTAAAACATATGTAGTGAGTCTGCTGCGTAGAGTCCACACCTTGAACAATTAACCCCCTTACCAGCCTTCCATTTTGCTATTCTTCCTGGCGTATAATATAAATTAAACGTGGCCATATAAGATTGACTTCTGAGACTACCAGAAAGCAAGATAGAGCTAGCCGTTCGCATTACTAATTGTAAGTCCAAATTGACTATAGGCACTTTCTCCTCCCATATTGCCTCCTGTCTTCCTAAGTCATCAGTTTGTATTAACATAAGCTCTGCATATAATTGCCCTATCTTACATTTTCCTTTTATTAAATCCAAGACATGGATTTGTAATGGGTAGCATTTTCCACCCACAATTGCGGCCTGTAAAGCACTTCTTAGTTGCAAATACTTAAAGAAATCCGCCTTTCCAACCCCACATCTACTTTGTAGAGTTGAAAAAGATACGATCTCGCCCTGCTCCAGCAAGTCACCAACTAACCTAATACCCATGTGTGACCACCTACGCATAACGCAGTCCTGAAACACCTCATAGGATAGAACTGACGAGTCTAACGGTGTATACCATGTAATACAAGGAATAGAGAACAGTTTGCAAAATCTCTTCCAAACTACATAGGCCACCTGAATGATTTTAAACCTAGTCTTTTTGTAGTAGCTTGGCTCTAATACTTTTAAAAGTAACCCTTGTGCTGAATTTCCCAAACACCACTCATAGATAGATGGAGAGAAAGCAGAGTCCAACACCATCATCCTGCCCCAAATCAGAACACCCATTAATTGAAACATCGAGGCTGAATAATACAAATAAAAATGTGGGATAGCCAGACCTCCACGTTCCAATGGCAAGTAAAGCCATTTAATTGCCCTTCTAGAGCGGTGGTATCCCCAGAGAAATCGTGAACACATCCGTTCTATTCTGTCAAATAATACTTTTGGAAAAAGGATAGGGATAGCCCTAAACAGATACAACAATTTAGGAAAGATAGACATTTTCAGAACATTAGCCCTTCCATATAGGGAGAGATGCAGCCGATTAATTCTCTCCAAGATTTTATTTGAGGAAGCAAGTATCGGCTCTACATTAATACTCGGAATGTTTTGAATTTTAGATGAGACAATTATACCCAAATACATAGCCTCTGTGGCCACGCCCACCCCTAAGTCCACTGGATACCCAGCTTCTGAATGTAGTACTTGAGTCTTCCCCAAATTTAATTTATAACCGGATACTATTCCGAAATCTCCAGTGATAGTCTCGATTCTAGGCATAGCACTGCTCATATCTGATGACAATACCGCAAGATCGTCAGCATATGCTAGAACTTTAACTGAGTATAGGCCTGAAATTACCGGTAGAATAGCCGGGTCCGACTCTAGCCTTGCAATGAGAGGATCAATAAACAAAGCAAACAGAAGTGGTGAACAGGGGCAGCCCTGACGTGTGCCTCTACTAATCAAAAAAGTCTGTGTCTCCTCCCCTCCCAATCGAACCCTTGCTCTCGGAGTTAGATACATTGACTGTATCGCCCTTATATATCTACTAGGAAACGACTTCCATCTCATTACGGCCCATAGAAACTCCCAAGAGACCCTGTCGAATGCTTTTTCAGCATCCAACAGGGCCACCCCCACGGAGGCGTTCGTTGCCTGAGCCCAGTCGAATATCGTAATAAGTCGCCTAACATGATCCGTGGTCCCCCTCCCAGCTATAAACCCATGTTGTTGTAATGAAACAAGGGGGCTAATCACGTCTCCCAATCTCGTTGCCAAACACTTCGAGTAGATCTTATTATCGGCATTGATTAACGAGATCGGTCTATACGAGGAGAGCTCCTGAGGATCCTTTCCCTTTTTTTAAAAAACTACTATTATAGTTTGAGACCAAGAGGCCGGAGGAATCCCGACAAATGCTGATTGAAAAACTAAGGTCATTATCCTCTCTAGTTCCCTCTTAAATTTTACATAAAACTCCAGGGGGATCGAGTCTGATCCCATAGCCTTCCCTACTGCTAATGACCTCATTGCCTTTTCGATCTCCTCTGGAGAAAGCTCCTCCGTTAGTGCCCCTTTATCCTGTTCCTTTATCCCCACGCAGGCCAGTCCTGCTAAATACCTCTCAGCACTTGCGACTGATTCGGATCTGTATAATTTTTCATAGTATTTTTTAAAAGCGTCCTGAACCAGGGAAGGAGTCTCCACCATATTTCCCTCAGGATCCTTAATCTTATCAATCCTAGAATCCACCTCCCTTTGGCGTAATCTATTGGCAAGAACCTTACCAACCTTTTCCCCATACTCATAAAGCTCTCTCCTATGTATTTGAGAGCTAGCAGCCGCCACATCTGCATAGCCCTGATAGATTTTCGCCCGACAGGTTAGTCTCATTAAACTCATTTTTAGAGAGATGTTTGATTGCATAAGCATTTTAAAGTCTATAGAATCAGTAAGAGCACAGCATTTTGGCCATGTGAGCGAGGTGAAATAAAATGGCCCAGTTACGACAATACATGATCTGGCTAGGGTTGCCACCTGGCTAGTTTTTTTACTGACATGACCTGTATTTTATATCCTGGCCGGCACAAAAATGAAGAAAATCACTGAAAGTATGTATTCTTTCCTCTTAAAAGTATGTATTTTAAACAGTCGACGTAAGGTGAAAGCACTTTAAAATGTGATCTAAAGCTGCTTTACTCATCCTGTGACTAATAGCTAAACTAAACAAATATAGAGAAGCCCTAGGAGAATATGGATATTTTTATATAAACATTGCTCTCTAATTATCATGCTCTGGCCCTTGCAGATTCTTAACACATGTATAAATTGCTGTTTTTTTTCTAAGTGCTTTTTTAGGTCTCGTCTGGCGAACGCAGCGCGAAGTGCTGCTGTCGCCAGCGAGATCTATTGTTGCTGACTTGCCTCGGAAGGGGGACAGGAGATGGGCACGCGCAGGCTCTTGGCGGATTCGAGCCTGTGTACGCGCTTACAGCCACGCGTGGTGCACATCTCCTGTCCCCCTTCCCTCGCAAGCCAGCATTCAGTTTCACTTTTGCTTTTTTTTTTTTTTTAAACTCCGCTCCGCTCAGGAAAGAAACCACTGGACGAATGGAGAATCCCCCACTCACCCAGTCTGCGGGGGGAATCCTCCTGAATGGCGACTGGCCGCTCTTCACCCGGGCCCCCTCCTGGGACCCGGGACTTCTGCTCCCGCACTTCCTCTTTGGCGCCGGGGCTCCCTCTTCACCACGGGAGCCCCGGAAGTGGACAGGCGCTGTCTTCACCGGCTGCACACACCGCCACTGGGCACGCGAAAGTGACCGGTACCGCGCATGCCCTACAGACCAAATGTTAGCACCTGGTCAGCCAGCCAGTTCCCTCCTGCGTGGCACCCACCGAACCGGAGAGTATACAGCTGAGAAAGTGTTCATGCCTAGCAGTAGCTTCACAGCCGATTAGCGTTTAGAAGTTCCACGCACGCACCGGGATTGGCTGAGATGCCGAGAAAGCTCCAATCATAGATCGTTTTACATACTACAACTCTCTCACACTCAAGGGGCGTACAGAATATGTCCAACAATCGGATTTGCTTTCATGCAACCCGGAAACACAGAATATTACGAACGTATATATTTCTTAAAAAGATCAACAAGCAATAGGTCTTGCATTATTAAAGTTTGAGCTATTGGCATTGCTAAATAATGCAACACCAATAGCTCAAACTTTAATAATGCGAGACCTATTGCATTGCAAATGCTTGTTTTAATAGTTTTACATGAGGTGACCTCAGCACTAAGGCATTGGAACAATTTATATGAACAGCAGTTACACTACACAAGATCAAATTCATTTTTAGGTTTCGCCTGCACACCACTTGAGCTGTGCTTGTGAAATCTATTGTTTTTAATATAAACTTAAAAGGGGCTTAAATACCACACCCTCTTCCTGGCTTTTCATTGGTTCATGTGCTTGCCACTTACTTTTCCTCCTTTTTTTTTATTCGCTGTGGCATATTTTCCTGCATTTAGCAATGCTTGTTCCTCATCTGCTTCTCTTATCAGGTTCCCATAGCCGGAATACTGTTAACATCCACTTTAGTGGAACTATTTTTTATAAAGTTTTGCCTCTTTCGCCTTGCCGCAAATTTATATAGTATAATGTATCCAGAGAGATTAAGGGCCAGAATAGCTAGGGCCTATATAGCAATTCCTATTTAGCGAGTCGCAATTTTTGTATGACTCGCTAAATAGGAATTGCGGCTTGCTATTAGGAAGGGGTATTTCAAGGGCGTTCCTTCCTAATATCGACTCTCTACCCCATGTCTGAATGTTTTGCGACCGCAATTACGGTCGCAAATGGGAAGGGGTGCCCAGGGGACCCCTTACCCTTTGCAAATGCAGGTAAAAATATTTCTTATGGGCAGGCAGTGGTCACAGGGACCACTACCTGCCCTTAAAAAATGAAACAAAAATGTTTCATTTTCTTTTTTTAAATGCATCCCGTTTTCCTTTACGGAAAACGGGCTATATTTAAAATGAAAAACTGCTTTATTTAAAAGCAGTCCCAGACATGGAGGTCTGCTAAGCCCAGCAGTCCACCATCCCTGGGAGCGTCAGCTATTCCCAATGGGGTCGCAAATTGCGAGTGCCTCAAGAACATCCATGAGGCATGAAATTTGCAACCCCATTGGAAATCGCAAACAGTGTTTCAGACACTGTTGTACATGGCATTTTGCAACTCGTAAATAGCGACTCGCAATCGAGCGCAATTTGCGACTCGCAACTTTGTCATGGTCGTACATCTGGCCCTAAGTCATTTGCCCAGAATCCCAGGATGTTGCACCCCCAGACTCGAACCAGGATCCCCAGTTCTGAAATCAGCAGCTCTGGTCATTGCCCACATCTTATCCACTCCTCTGATGCATGCAGGGAGCTTTTTCCTTCGTCCCTTGATCCTGGACTCAGACCCAGCTCATTATTCATCACATAGGTAAAGCTGATGCATTACCAATGTTTGTAGTATATCGCAATCTCACCCGAAGGTATTCAAGCACATAATGTTTAATTTGGATCATTTTCTTTCAGGCTCCCATCTGTTGCTGCTTGCTGTAGCTAGAGATTGAACCTTCTAGAGCCCCATAACTGCTTTTGTGCTTTCCCATTTGGTTTCTATTTCTACTTAATCTCCCTCTGGGTGTATGAGTTCACTTTGCGGCCTGTTTATTCATGGCTGTCCATATTTACTGTATGTTGCTTCATTCCAGTGTTAAAATAACATAAAATACATCATTTAATTACTTTCCTTTTAAATAGCACAAAATCTGCATAACTGTGTTTATAAACCTTTTACTAGATCTTTACATACTTTACAAAACAACACACTTTAATGACACAAAGTAGTTAATCTCAAAAAGGCAACCCACATTTGCTTAGGTTCTCTGTCAATATCTCATCCGCGACTGCTGCCTACAGGACATTTATAATAATAACCCGCACAACTTGAATGGCTGCTTTCAATATTTCTGTTTTTTAAAGCACATGGCGCCCTCAATTCGCACATAGGCGAATAATATTGCATTTATCAAAGCGTGTTACTTTAGGCGTTGGGATAAAAAGTGATTTGCCCAGAATCACAGGATGTTGAGCTGACGCTGGGACTGGAGCCTGGTTTTCCACTTGCTAAGTCAGCAGGTTTGTCTGTAACACAACATCCTCTCTATTTTAATGAAAGCTTAATAAAGGTTGCCTCAGAGGGAGGCCTATGCAAATGCACACCAGGAAGCCAGGAACGCTTCTCTTACTTCACCTCCTCCCCAGCCCTCCATTTTCTCAGGGCAATAGAGGGCTGGGGAGGCGTCAAGAAAAAGGACACAGCTACTGCTGCTCCTGTGGGGGCTGAGGTGTGAATGGCCCATGGCCAGAAAATCCTGTCCCCAACCCCAGTGAGGCCCATGCATGCTCCCACCATCCATTGCCTGAATGTGATGGCCTGGAAGGGGAAGGGACAGGGGCAAGACATTGCTTCTGGGCCAAGTCAGCCCCAAGGGGTGAATGGGGGGTGTCGAGGTAAGTATGGCCCAACAAATGGCGCCCAGTAAGGCCGATTGTCACACTTATCACCCTCACTGCCCACCATCGTCTGAAGTGCGATGGCCTGGCAAGGCAGGAATGAAACAGAGGACCTTAAAAAAACGTCTCATGTGTCACCCTTAGGCCCCGTCCCATTGGTCAAATCCGACTGCCCGCCTTCCCAATCCGACCCATCTGTGAGATATGGGAAACTCAGGGCCCCTCATCACATTTACAAGGGGGGGGGGGGGCATCATTTTGCGTTACGCCACTGCAGGTGCCAATAACAGTCTTAAGAAAAAGCTGGTCTAGGGGCACGAACTTCATAGAATTCGCGGGGGCGTAATTGGTTCACAAAAAGTTGTTTAGCTGTTTAGTTAATTTAAAGTCACTATTTCAAATTAAACCATTATGGAAAAAATACTTCAACAAGTAGAGTTTCTGAATTGAATCAGTTCAGTCAGCTTACATGCATGTGTGCTTAACGTAAGCCTGCAATTAAGAAAGCAAAAACAATTACATTTAACAGCCGCCGCTCGTTAGATTTCAGTCACATTTGGCATGTTTTTTTTTTGCCAGAAATAACAGTAGGCCTCCACTACTATAATTTTTTCAAGGCAAAACGTGAGTTCCCTCAGGCAAGGAACCACGGAGTGTCAGATGGCAGCCAAAATCTATATTAAACTAGCCGCGCGCGGTACAGTAGCCTTGACAAATCCTGTTTTCCCTTTCGCCGGATTGCAATCAAGTTAGAGGCTTGCAGCCATCCATCTGTTGCTGCTTCAGAGCTAAACAAAATTAGTCCGCACTCTGCGAGATGAAATCAGGGCAATGATCACTTCGTTCCCTGCCTGGAAATAAATGATTAATCACTGGCAGTTTCCAAAGATTTTGTGATCTGTACCTGCCATGATTTTTATGCGAACCTTTAACAGCATGTCCTAGAAGGAAAGTGATATGGTCGAGATCGCAGAGGAGGAGAGTTCACGGATTACAGCCCAGACAGACTCAAGCAAAACTTGTGATGTGTGATAAAAAAACATAAGGGGCTTATTTTCAAGCCCCTTGCGCCACTTTTGCGTCTTTTTTAACATGGGAAAAGGGACGTAGGGGTGGCGCAAGGGCTTGTAAATATGCCCCTAAATATCTTATTTTGGAGCAAAGGTTGAGGAATGCAATGGCGATCCTTTGCCTTGACTTTTAGGTGCAGTTTTTTAATTTTAATCAGATGTTTGCCCTGGTTCACAAATCCTGCTCACATTTCATCAATACGTTCAGCGCGTGAGAGTCTTGCAAGGGTGCCACCGTTTCCCAAACCGATCAAAATGTTGCATGCTCTCACTAAAATCTCACAGTCCAAAAGTAGGACTTCTGATTTAACCCACTCGGCAACTTTAACCAGCTCTGGTTCTTCACTAGTCTGCTACAACGGATATCTAGTTCCCGGCCTACTAACACTCATGGACCATCATTGATGTTTAGGGTCGGTCTAGGGGTTAATTATGACTCATAAGCCACATGCAATCAAAAAATGAATACATAAATATACCTACATAAAAGGGCTTTGGGTCAGACCTCTACATCCATTAGTCTTTTTAACTGTTAATCAAATTCGCTTCCGCCTTTACAACATACACCATCAGGTAAAGGGTAAGCACACGTACCACAGCATTTTTCCTGATCACATGTGAACATCTCTCTAAAAAGCACCACAGTACAGTCCTAATGCTGGGTGGTCACTGCTTTACTTTGCCAATGTTTTGTATTTGTGTTCTGCTTCCTTTAAATTTTTCTCATGTGTGTGTTTAAACCATGTCTTCAGGCTATTGTAATTCAAAGAATATTGTATCGTTACTATGTGCCAATAATTGCAAGCATTTGGCTGCTATACTTAGTCTGTGGCATGTTTCCTTTATTTGTTTCGGTGAATTTTTGTTGTATATGCATCATAAAGAATGTCACGAAGCATGGTGGCCATTTTGGAATGGGTTTTCATTAGTAGAGAACCTTTACAATACTGCAGATATGTGTGCATATGTTTCTTGATCCATGCATTCACATGCCGGTGCACACAAACAATGGGAAAGCCAATAGCTTTGCCACTTAAAGTCGAGATCTACTGGCTTTGCCAATGCTTCCATTTAGACTATTTCAGTTTGGACATTTGAGGTTATTAATTCCTTAACTTTTTTGGGGAGTTAATACACATGTTCCATATGCATTTATCTGAGGAAAGTTTATCTGCTTGATCCAAACTCCTTGGGGTGAAGCAGATGTTCCTGACAGAAGCAAGTTTACCATTTAGAAGTTTAATTGTTAGGGCTTCTTTATGTGGACACTGTGGGACATCCAAGCTGTGGTGGCTATATTTGATCTTTTCCTTTCCCACCCTTTCATAACTATGTTATATATATATATTTTTTTTTAATGTTTTTTGGCTTTGTGCCACTATTTACACAATCTCGCTAAGTTGTGTTATCTGATGTTGAGGAACTCCTAAGAGATATGTTTGTCCCTATTTGTCACTGTCATTCAGTAGTGTTTAACCGTGTCATGATTTTTTAAAAGTATTCTCAAAACTTCTTTCACAGAAATAGATCAGCTGTCAGTGCTTTAAATGAGCAGGTATGGCAGGGCGTGGCTAAGATGACGGCTGGATAGGACGCAGCTTTGTGTCCCTCCGGCATCGCCGTTTCATTAGCCTTGGTATTTTGCCCATCTCAACCTTCCCTACTCGCTGGGAGAGTCAGTATCGGCCTGTAGGCAAGAGGAGGCCACCTTGACCCGTGAGTGTGCAGAGTTTGGCCCCTGGGACCGGTGTGGAGGAGACAACTGCACTGGGAGGCCTGCCGACTGTGGTGCGGCGCATCTCATGGGCGCCAGCGGCCTGTGTCCGGAGTAAGCTGTTCGGGGAGGATGACAGGCGGTGGTGATCGGGATCTGCTGCGCTCCCAGGGTGGCTTTGCCTCCCACCTGGAGGAGTGGATCGGCGCATTCTGGAGAAACCGCGTCGCGAGCGGTGAAGCAGGATAGGAGCAGAGCGACGCCCACCATTTTGCAGACGGTGCTGTGGATCATGCCTCGGGTGCTGCCAGGGATTGAACGCCCTCTCTGTGCCCCTGGGAAGCTCGTGCAGTGATCGATAGCCTCTGTGACCTGGGGTGAGGATCGCTTGAGCGCTAAGCCACCTCCCTCATCGGTGGAGAGACAGGGAAGCTGGTCA
Source organism: Triturus cristatus (assembly GCF_964204655.1). Classification (NCBI taxonomy): domain Eukaryota; kingdom Metazoa; phylum Chordata; class Amphibia; order Caudata; family Salamandridae; genus Triturus; species Triturus cristatus. The sequence goes on from NC_140587.1 coordinate 683,708,547, forward strand.
CCGGAGGTCAGTGGCTGCCATCTTTGGGCCAACAGTCGCCTGAGCAGGCCCTACATTTCACAGTAACCACAGTACACCGGGAGGCCTGCAGGGGGACTGTGAGAAGTTGGCCTGATATATGCTGTCCACTAGTTATAGTGGGCACCCTGTATCAGTCCAAACAACCTCTTATTGGTTATAGGTTAAAGACAACCTTTATTGAAAGCTATCCTAGTGGTAGCTATGAAGAGCAGCCTTCAGGCTAAGTCTTGAAGGAATGTAAAGCAGCTTGTTTTACCAGTCTATAATCTCTTGAGTCACTAAATGAAAGATATCCACACCAGGTATATATATAAAATATATGTATTTATTACTAAACACACCCTCCTAGTCTCTGTATGAGACTAGAGGTCAAAACACATAAGTTACACTTCAATAATCAGAGTAAAATAGCACAAATACACGTCAGGCCCTAGGGGCGAGCCAAACCATATGCTAAAATAGTGGTATAAGAACCACGACTTAACTAGACACAAGGCCTAGAGCCTGCAGAATCTCTGGGACCCCAAGGAACCACCCAAGGTAGTGTCACAGGGGACCCACGGGGGCCGTGTGCAGTGTGTGAACACAGCCGCGAGCTCCCGTTAGCTTCTATGGGAAAGTCGCGGTTAGATTTTTAAAGATTAGGGACACTTAGAAATGAGTCAGGACCAAACCCTTTTGGACTTAGGAAGTTCTAGGGCTAGCACCCAAGGGAGCACCGGAGTACTCGTGTTACCTCACCCACGGAAGTCGGGTGCATAGGTGTCTTTTGGTGTCGGGTCATGTTATCGGTTTCAATGGGAGCTGGCAAAAAAGTGCTGTTGCCATAAAGAATAGAAGTTTCTGAAGAGATCCAAGCCTGGATCGAAGATGAGAAGAACCTGAAAGCAGAGGGGACAGAGTCTGGGTCACTTGCCAGTGACCAGGAAGGCGATGAGCAGATGCCCACAGATGTCGGGTGATTTCAGGTGAAGGAGGTGAAGCTTGACTCTTCAGCCACGAGGTCCAGGAGGTGTCGAGGACAACCAGGAGCTGGATTCTAGCTGTCCCACAAAGGATGTCAAGTGCTGCAGTGTTGGCGCCCGGATTGGACACAACAAGCCTTGGCAACAGCAACCCACTCAGAAAGAGAAGAAATGCTTCAGTGCAGATCAGCAAGGTCTGAGGGACTCAGCACTTGGTTGGGAGTCAGGGCATGTCTGGAGCAACCAGGATAGCCCAAGTGAATGCAAAGATACCCCCTCAGGGACCGACCAGTCAACGGACCAGGGATCTCGATGTGACCGCAAGATGAAACACAAAATGGCAGCCCACGGGTCACTCGGAATGACGAGGCGGACAATCTTCAGTAGATTCAGTGCTCGAGGTGGGGGCTACAATTCAGCCCAAGCACAACCTCAAGAGATGTCGAGAAGTCAATGCACTTGCAGAAATGCACGGTAACCAGGAGTTCCAGTTCCACGCTACTCACGAGGGCTGCGGGTCTCAGCTTTGCTGGAGACTTGGGTCAGCCTCTGAGATGTCTGGAAATCCTCTTCCTGGGCTGCAAATACATCGGAGTCCGGCGGGAGCTTCGATGATGCAGACCGGCAAATTGCTTTGTTGGTGCCTGCCAAGCAGGAGAGTCACTCCTTGAACCCAAGAGAGATTTCTTCAGTCCTCTGGTCTTGAGCAGAGCATTGAAGGTCCAGGATTCAGCTTCAGAGTTTCATCCAGGGTAATCTAAAGTCCTAAGAACAGGGGTCCCATACTTATACTAAGGTAGGGGGTTGGACATACTCTGGGGACCCACCTATGGGAGGGTTTGGAAAGAGGGGTGGCTACACCCATTTCCTTTGTCCAGTTTTGCATCAGAGCAGGGGCTGGAAGCCCCTGAACCGGTTTGAGCTGGACTTTGCACAGGGACACCAAATGTGCCCCCAGTGCAGGACTTCAAAGCACTCAGAGAGTGCTCCCACCCAGCCCCAATACACATACGCCTGTCTGGGAGGTGGTTACACCTCCCTGTGACAGGAAACCTATTGTCCAGGCCTCCCCTGCCGGCGTTTCGGTCAGCAGCAGGAGGCCAGACCCGTGTCTGTGGCTGCAGCATCCTTTTTTTGATACCAGGGCTCTATTAAGTTTCTACCGGGTATACCAGTACAGTCATGTCTCTCCTCTAGTTACTTGTGTGGGGGTATGATTCCAAGGTGTTTGACACCACCGCACAGGACATGTTTCCGTGCAGCCAGTCCAAAGTTAGCATTTACCGTTTGGTCATAATGCACTTAAGAGTATATGGTCAGGCTGCACTACCAACAGCATCAGAGAAGGGTCTCAGAATGCTGCAGAGGGGCTCTGCTCATGCAGAGGCACCCTCTCACATAGGAACCAAGCACTCTGCCTTCAGGATGGATAAGGCCTGCCATAGGAGTGACTTATAGGTTTATATGTGGGTATATGGTGAGGTATAGTGAACCTATATCTCAGTAAGGGGTGCATGGACCACCTTACCCAGGCTGCAGTAGCAGACCTGTGGGGTCATTTTGGGTGGCTTTCCAGGGGTGGCATAATACATGCTTCAGCCCCTGGTAGGCCTCTGGAGTACCTATGCCCCGGGTACATAGTATACCATATACTAGGGGCTTACAAGGGCACCTCAGATCCAATCTGTAATGTACCTAATGTACATGGAATCAGAGGAAGCAGCTAGGCTGGGGCACTGATTAGCAGGGTCCCAGCCAGACTAAAGTCGAAAAACAGTGAAACACCAGCAAAAAGTGGGGGTAAACATGTGAAGCAGATCCTACTCTCCTACATAACCCCCCTCCAAACGCAGGGACATTAAACTAACGTTGACCAGTTGAGTCTTGATGTTCTAAGTGGAAATATCTGAAGGGTCATTCTGCATTGGTATGGTTACTCCCAGGTCTATGTTCCACTGTATAGTCCATCCCCTGTAGGAAAATGGACGGATTTTCACCCTTCATCTGTTTTAGCCATAAGAGGGGCTTATGGTCTGTATGAACAATGACGTGAGTACCAAAAAAGTATGGCCTCAACTTCTTCAGAGCCCAAACCACAGAAAAGGCCTCCCTCTCAATGTCTGACCAACGCTTCTCTCTGGGGGTCAACCTTCTGCTTATGAAAGCTACTGGTTGATCCTGACCTTCATCATTCAACTGTGACAGTACAGCCCCTACCCCCAACTCAGATGCATCTGTTTGGACAATGAATTTTTTGGAGCAGTCAGGATTTTGCAGAATGGGAGCAGTGCACATGGCTTGCTTCAGGTCATCAAATGCCTTTTGACAGCTAGCTGTCCACTGAACCTTTTGGGGCATTTTCTTAGTGGCTAAGTCATTCAGGGGTGTCACTATTGATCCATACCCCTTGACAAATCTTCTATAGTACCCAGTCAGGGATAAGAAGGCTCTCACCTGAGTCTGGGTAGTTGGAGCAATCCAGTCCATTATGGTCTGGATTTTGCTCTGCAATGGTTGAACCTGGCCTCCACCTACAAGGTGGCCCAGGTACACAACCTGACTCTGCCCTATCTGGCACTTAGTAGCCTTGATAGTTAGGCCTGCTTTTTGCAGGGCCTCCAAAACATTCCTCAGGTGGACCAGGTGATCTTCCCAGGTGGAGCTTGTTGCTGGACAGTGAGGATGATGGATTAAACCCAGATCAGTTGACTGGGGGTGAGTGTTTGATTTGCTCAAAAGCTCCGTCCATCATCCCCTTTGGTATCGCTTTGTTCACCCTAAGTTGGCAGGGTATGCCCAGACGTGGGTCCCTTGCTCACTTTGCCACAGGATTCAATATAGCCAGGCTGGTGAGGGCATGAACCCGAAACCGGTCCCAAGATGCTTGTTTCCGGTCCAGGGAAGACATGGCTTGGCAGTTCGGGCTGGACTGTTCCCATGAGGCACAGGGTCAGACTGATTTGCATATGGCCATGTCTGAACTGGGGTGGTGGAGTGAGCTAAAGAATGATGATGGATTAAACCCAGATCAGTTGACTGGGGGTGAGTGTTTGATTTGCTCAAAGGCTCCGTTCATCAACCCCTTTGGTATCACTTTGTTTGCCTAAAGTTGGCAGGGTATGCCCAGACGTGGGTCCCTTGCTCACTTTGCCACTGGATTCAAGATAGCCTGGCTGATGAGGGTTATGAACCCGAAACCAGTCCCAGGATGCTTGTTTCCGGTCCAAGGAAGACATGGCTTGGCAGTTCGGGCTGGACTGTTCCCATGAGGCACAGGGTCAGACTGATTTGCATATGGCCATGTCTGAACTGGGATGGTGGAGTGAGCTAAAGAATGATGATGGATTAAACCCAGATCAGTTGACTGAGGGTGAGTGTTTGATTTGCTCAAACGCTCCGTCCATCATTCCCTTTGGTATCGTTTTTCATATACTCAGCTATCCTGGAGCGGAGACCAAGTACATAGTCCACTATGTCCTGTTTGGGGGGCTTGAGAGGTAACTCCCACCCTTCCTTAATCAGACACAATGGACCCCTAACAGGGTGACCAAATAAAAGTTCAAAAGGGCTGTAACTAACCCCCTTTTGAGGCACCTCCCTGTATGCAAATAAAAGGCAGGGCAAGAGTATGTCCCATCTTTGCCTAAGCTTTTCTGGGAGTCCTTCAATCATGCCCTTTAAGGTTTTGTTGAACCTTTCAACTAAACCATTGCATTGTGGGTGAGAGGTTGTGGTGAACGTGTAGTTCACTCCACACTCCTTCCACATAACAGTCAAGTAACTAGACATGAAGTTTGCAACCCTGTCAGATAAGACCTCCTTAGGAAAGCCTACTCTTGAGAATACACCCAAGAGAGCTCTTGCCACCACAGGTGCTGTAGTGGTCCTTAGGGGAATTGCTTCTGGGTACCTGGTGGCATGGTATGCATTTGTGCCCAGATGCTGTTTCAGGATCCATGGGACCAACAATGTCAATCCCAACCCTCTCAAAGGGAACCCCCACCACAGGTAGTGGTATGAGGGGGGCCTTTGTGGTTCCACCTGCCTTGCCACTGGCTTGGCAGGTCACACAGGAGCGACAAAACTCCTTAGTGTCTTCAGACATGTGGAGCCAGTGAAAGTGAGGGACAATTCTGTCCCAAGTCTTGTTCTGGCCCAGGTGTCCTGCTAGGGGAATATCATGGGCTGGTGTCAATAGGAAGCCCCTAAACCTCAGAGGTATAACCAACCTCCTGGATGCACCAGGCTTGGGGTCTCGACACTCTGAATAAAGGAGTCCATCATCCCAATAAACTTTATGGGTGCCACTAGCATTCCCAACAGCCTCATCAGCAGCTTGCTTTCTGAGGGGATCAACAGAGGGGCAGGTTTTCTGCTCCTGGCTCAGATCATACCTGGAAGGGCCCCCTGTCCCCAAGAACTCACCCTGGTCAGGTTCAAGCTCCTCTGGGACAGTTCCTTCTTCAGGCTCAAGATCATCTCCCTGAGGAGACTGATCAGCATTCTCAGTCAGGTGGGAAGGCACTGCTTAACCCAACTGCTCCTCCTCTTGGGAGGCACCTGGTCAACTATTCCAGAATCCAGGGCCTGTCCAGCTTTAGACATTTTGGCCTGTGACCTAGTCACAGCAAAGACATGAGCAGGGATCCCTAACATTTCTGCATGTGTCCTGAGCTCCACTTCAGCCCAAGCTGAAGTCTTTAGATCATTGCCAAGTAAGCACTGTACTGGTAGGTCTGCACTTACCACAACCTTCTTAAGGCCAGTTACACCTCCCCAGGAGAAGTTAACAACTGCTAGAGAATGGTCTGTTCTGACATTGCTAGCATTGGTCACTTGGTATATTTCACCAAGTATAATCTGCCCAGGATCCACAAGATCTTTTGTCTCCATTGTGACACTCGCTCCTGTGTCCCTGAATGCCCAAGCCTCTACTCCATTTATTAAAGGCTGTTGTCTGTATTTGCCCAGATTACTGGGATTAACAAAGGGGCACATATCCATGCCCCCATCACAGACAAGCACAGCCTGAGTTGGAACTCTGACTAGACCAGAGTCCATCTCAGAACCCAGGGTCAACCCTACTACACCCTTATTCTGGACATTGCCACCACCTACTGTAGCTGTACTAGGGGGAACAGTTGCCTTAGGGGCAATGGTGACTGGTGTAGATTCTTTGGACTTGGTGCAGTCACTGGTCCAGTGAGTTTTCTGTTTACAGATTTTGCACCAAGATTTCTTTTGGCCTTTTCCCTTGTTAGACTGTGAATCCCCACCTGAAGAAGATTTTTGGGGGCCTTGTGAAGACTTCTGGTCTTTACCCTTCTCCCCACCCTTATCAGAGTTTTTAGGATCTTGCTTCTTGGATTCACCACTTTGGTTCTGTACCTTCTGCCTCACCCTGGTTCTGACCCACTTGTCTGCCTTCTTTCCCAATTCTTGGGGAGAGGTCAGATCTGAGTCTACAAGGTACTGGTGCAACAGCTGATTCTGACAATTATCAAGGATCTGCTCCCTCATAATCAAATTGTACAATCCTTGATAGTCATGCTTTTTACTGCTAAGTAACCAACCTTCTAGAGCCTTAGTAACACAATATACAAAGTCTACCCAGTCCTGAGTCTGTGCTTTTGAAGGTATCCCTGAACTTTAACCTGTATTGTTCAGTGGTTAGGCCAAACCCATCAATTAAGGCACTCTTCATTCTGTTGTAATCATCTGACTCCTCTTCTCTAACAGTGAGGAGTTTATCTCTACCTTTGTCTGCAAAGGAGAGCCATAAGATTGCTGCCCACTGCTCCTGGGGGACCCTTTGTACGTTACAGGACCTTTCCAGTGCAGTTATCCATTTGTGGATGTCATCCCCCTCTGGTAGGGAAGGACAATCTTATTCAGGTTTCTATGGTCATGAGACCACTCCCTATGTCTAGGGATGTTGCTGCCACCATGGGACTTTAGTCCCAACTTTATTCTAGCTCTATAGAGCTCTAGGGCCTCCTTATCTAGGGCTACCTGCTTTCTTCTGATTTCAAGTTGAGCTTCCTCATATTTAAGCAGTCTCTCCCTTCTCTCCTGAAAGGTTTCCCTCATATGAGAGGAGATTGAGATCCCTATAGATGAGTTAGAATGGTTAGACTCCACTGAGGGAGATCTTGACCTTCTTGGCCCACCACCAACTCTCCCAGGAGGGACAAAGAGGGGTCCATTTTGGTCCTCTCCATCACTGTCTAGGGGAGCTGGACTTTCCAGGTTCAGATCATTGTCATCTACCTGGCCAGCCTCAGAGGTCAGGTCATGGGGAATTTCACCCCTAGGCCTTTCCTCAGGTGCTGTCCCACCCATAATGCCTACCCCACCAGATCCTAAAGATCTGCTAAGGTCATCCAGCCTGAGTACATCTATGAGATGCTGGGTGGTTGAACTTTTGCTTGTCTTCAGTTTCCTAGTTGTACACAATGCTCTCAATTCCATGAATGGGAGTCTATCATACTGGGAATCTTGAAGCCCATTGGCTTCTGGCAAGGACCTACTGGTTCCTGGCCTTGAAGACATTAGTAGTGTGGTGGGGTGTATTTCACTGCCTACTCTAGTGTGGCCTACTAAACTCTCTTGAGTTGTAGAAAGGGTGTGCTATCCCTTAACACACAACTCTAAGTTCAGTAGAACTTACTGTATTCTAAAGATTGTATTATAGGTACCTAGGGTATCTTTAGTGGTTTTCAGTTAGTTACTAAATTGAGATTATCTGGTAAAACATTAGCAAGATGGAATGCCACACGCTGCAAACCAATGTGAGAAGTTGGCCTGATATATGCTGTCCACTAGTTATAGTGGGCACCCTGTATCAGTCCAAACAGTCCCTTATTGGTTGTAGGTTAAAGACAAACTTTATTGAAAGCTATCCTAGTGGTAGCTATGGAGAGCAGCCTTCAGGCTAAGTCTTGAAGGAATGTAAAGCAGCTTGTTTTATCAGTCTATAATCTCGTGAGTCACTAAATGAAAAATATCCACACCAGGTATATATATAAAATATATTTATTTATTACTAAACACACCCTCCTAGTCTCTTTATGAGACTAGAGGTCAAAACACATAAGTTACACTTTAATAATCACAGTAAAATAGCACAAATACACATCAGGCCCTAGGGGCGAGCCGGACCATATCCTAACATAGTGGTATAAGAACCACGACTTAACAAGACACAAGGCCTAGAGCCTGTAGAATTGCTGGGACCCCAAGGAACCACCCGAGGTAGTGACACAGGGGACCCACGGGGGCCGTGTGCAGTGTGTGAACACAGCCGCGAGCTCCCGCTAGCTTCTATGGGGAAAGTCGCGGTTAGATTTTTAAAGATTAGGGACACTTAGAAATGAGCCAGGACCAAACCCTTTTGGACTTAGGAAGTTCTAGGGCTAGCACCCACGGGAGCACCAGAGTACTCGTGTTACCTCACCCAGGGAAGCCAGGTGCATAGGTGTCTTTTCGTGTCGGGTAGCGTCGTTGAAAAAAAGTGCTGCTGCCGTGAAGATGCGAAGTGTCCGAAGAGATCCAAGCCTGAATCGAAGATGAGAAAAACCTGAAAGCAGAGGGGACAGAGTCTGGGTCACTTGCCAGTGACCAGGAAGGCGATGAACTGATGCCCACTGATGTCGGGTGATTTCAGGTGAAGGAGGTGAAGTTTGACTCTTCAGCCACGAGGTCCAGGAGGTGTCGAGGACAACCAGGAGCTGTATTCGAGCTGTCCCATGAAGGATGTCGAGTGCTGCAGCATCGGTTCCCGGATTGGACACAACAAGCCTTGGCAACAGCAACCCACCCAGAAAGAAAGGAAATGCTTCGGTGCAGACCAGCAAGGTCTGAGGGACTCACCACTTGGTTGGGATTCAGGGCACATCTGGAGCAACCAGGAAAGCCCAAGGGAATGGAAAGTTACCCCCTCAGGGACCCACCAGTCAATGTACCAGGGATCGCAAAGGGACCTCAAGACGAAACACAAAATGGCGGCCCACGGGTCACTTGGAATCACCAGGCCAACAATCTTCAGTGAATTCAGTGCTCGAAGTGGGGGCTACATGTCATCCCAAGCATGACTTAAAGAGACGTTGAGAAGTCAATGCACTTGCAGAAGTGCACGGTGACCAGGAGTTCCGGTTTCACGCTACTCACGAGGGCTGCCGGTCTCAGCTTTGCTGGGGACTCAGGTCAGCCTCTGAGATGTCTGGAAATCCTCTTCCTGGGCTGCAAATACTTCGGAGTCCGGCGGGAGCTTCGATGATGCAGATTGGCAAATTGCTTCATTGGTGCCTGCCAAGCAGGGTAGTCACTCCTTGAACGCAAGGGAGATTTCTTCAGTCCTCTGGTCTTGAGCAGAGCATCGAAGGTCCAGGATTCAGCTTCAGAGTTTTATCCAGGGCAATCTAAAGTCCTAAGGACAGGGGTCCCATACTTATACAAAGGTAGGGGGTTGGACATAGTCTGGGGACCCACCTATGGGAGGGTTTGGAAAGAGGGGTGGCTACACCCATTTCCTTTGTCCAGTTTTGCACCAGAGCAGGGGCTGGAAGCCCTTGAACTGGTTTGAGCTGGACTATGCACAGGGACACCAAATGTGCCCCCAGTGCAGGACTTCAAAGCACTCAGAGAGTGCACCCACCCAGCCCCAATACACATAAGCCTGTCTGGGAGGTGGTTACACCTCTCTGTGACAGGAAAGCTATTGTTCAGGCCGCCCCTGCCGGAGTTTCGGTCAGCAGCAGAAGGCCAGACCCGTGTCTGCGGCTGCAGCATCCTTTTTTTGATGCCAGGGCTCCCATACTCCCACATCAGTTACTGGTGTGGGGGTATGATTCCAAGGTGTTTGACACCAAACACGGCATGTTTCCGTGCAGCCAGTCCAAAGTTAGCATTTACCGTTTGGTTATAATGCACTTAATAGTATATGGTCAGGCTGCACTACCAACAGCATCAGAGAAGGGTCTCCGAACGCTGCAGAGGGGCTCTGCTCATGCAGGGGCACCCTCTCACATTGGAACCAAGCACTCTGCCTTCAGGATTGATAAGGCCTGCCATAGGAGTGACTTATAGGTTTATATGTGGTTATATGGTGAGATATAGTGAACCTATATCCCAGGAAGGGGTGCATGCACCACCTTACCCAGGCTGCAGTAGCAGACCTGTGGTGTCATTTTGGGTGGCTTTCCAGGGGTGGCATAATACATGCTTCAGCCCCTGGTAGGCCTCTGGAGTACTTATGCCCTGGGTACATAGTATACCATATACTAGTGGCTTACAAGGGCACCTCAGATCCCATCTGTAATGTACCTAAAGTAAATGGAATCATTTTAGAGAGGAAGCAGCTAGGCTGGGGCCCTGATTAGCAGGGTCCCAGCCAGACTAAAGTCGAAAAACAATGAAACACCAGCAAAAAGTGGGGGTAAACATGTGAAGCAGATCCTACTCTCCTACAGGGACTAGATCGAGGAGTCTGCAGCTGCCCACCTTGAGGGCCCCCCTCCGTCGTTTTGCGGTCTCTGCCCCTCCCCCCTCAGAATTTGAGCGGAGGCAGGAGGGAAGGAGAGTGCCTTGATTGGCGGCTGATCCGGGGGTGGAACGCCAGCAGCCTTATACCTCGCTCTTGTTAGAGCACTGAACAGTGAATCCCTGGCCTGAGGAGGATACAAGTGAAGGCCTGGTCCCCCATGACAGCGAATTCCAGCCCTGCGGGGTTCCCTCCTCCTCGCAATGTCTATTACCCCCAATGGCAGCATGAAGGCAGGCACTGGGGGTTTCTATTAGATTGGTTGCTGGTGAAATGCGTGAGTGCAGACAATTTTGAACCCCTTGATTGATCCAGAGCTGGCTGATGAGCCCCTGGACCATAGAGGCCACAGATCGGGGCTGAAGTTTGGACTCCAATGCTCTTCGGCCGCTGGCTCTGGACCTACGTGGCTGGTGGGTCTGTGCTGCCGCCACTCGTTCTTTTCCACCCCAAGATCTTTGGACACCATGTACCTAGCCCTGCTTGAGCCCACAGTGCAAGTGGCGAAGACGGAAAAGGGCAGAGACACAGAGACCTATACCGTTGCTGCAGCCACCATTTGCCACAAACCTCCTGACAACAGTGGATCTTGGTCATCGGGGTTTCAGCAATACAGGAGGGACAGGAGGGCGCAGGGGGATTTTGGTGCCCTTTGCCACCGGGGGGCTGTGGAGGCCCACTGATAACAGACCAGAGACGACGCTGTAGGCTAAAGGAGGTTTGGGGGGCAACTAACCAAGCTCTCAAGCTGACGCCTGCCGCTGCTCGAGACCGGGACATCACCTTGCCCAGAACTGCTCGCTAGCATGGCCGCTGTGCATGCCAAAAAAGACAGGACAGCAAAAGAGATGCTAAGGAAACATTCTGGAATGGGTGGCCTTACAAGCTGTGCACATAACGAGGAGGGCCCTGTGGAGGTGACTGATGGTGCTTATAGTCCGGCGACCAAGGCTTTCATGACAGAGCTGTTTTCCTCTCTCAAAGAGTATATCCAAGAAATGAAAAGCCAGCTCTCCACCGATTTGAGGGATCAGACGTAAACATAGAAGAGGTGGGGGACCGCATTGCTACCTTGGAGGAACATGAGACCAGTCGAGACGAGGAAATCATCATGATGCAACAAGAACTGATTCGTCTTCAGGAGCAGCACATAGACTTACAAGCATGAGCCGAAGATCTTGAAAACCTCTCTCGGCAGAACAATGTAAGGATATGGGGAGTTCCCTTACAAGTGAAGGGAAATGATCTCAGAGCTAATGTCTTGGGCCTTTTACAACATGTTCTAGGTGGCAACGCTTCCATGGGCATTCAGATGGACAGGGTGCACTGGGTAGGACTACCGAAAGGGAACAAGGTCCCGCCACCGGACATCCTTGTATGCATGCATGATTTTCAGTTGAAGGAGAAAATAATCCGCAAAGCAGAAGATAGCCAGCCCATCCACTTTCAAGACCATACACCAACATTATTCCAGGAATTGGCAGCATCCACACTGGTCAAGAGAAGGGAATTTCGAGCCATCACCACCCACTTACGGGAGCAAGGTATCTCATACTCCTGGGCCCATCCCTTCTGGATCATCTTCAAATACCACAGCCGACTATGGCAACTTTGCTCACTGAAAGAGGCACAAGAGGTGCTGCGTCTTACAGACAACTCAACTACAAAGCCGTCCGACGGGCCTCATGGAACCCCCTTGCAGAAAACTGCACAGTGGCAGCTGGTCGGGAAGTCATCTTCCAAGCTTAAACCAGACCCAGCAACGATAGCCAGAGAAAGGGAGGCGGTGCTTACCTCCCTGTCCCAGTCGCCAGGCTGCCTGGCCACCCCCTGAAACACTTACTTGTCAGAAGCAAGAGATGGGTCATCTGAGGCCCACACCATCTTCAAAACCAGCTGCATAATTTACAAAGCCATCATTCCTAGCATCCTCTCTTATCTTACAGAGAAGCTCACCATCTGTGGCGGTTCTCAGCACACCCACAGTCAGAACACTATCAGACTGCAGACTAGGAAGTGTAAAAGAAAAGAAAAACTGCAGGCTTTTTCCTTCTATACACCCAGGATCGGAAGCAACATTCCTATGTCCATCAGGACCACTCAAACGCTGCTCCAGAACACAACATCACAATATATTAACCATCCACAACCCTGTCTACCCTACAATTACTCGTTGACTTTATGCTTGCCTTTGAGTTGAGTATGCACAGCAATCTGCTTCCTTTGGGCTATGTTGGCCCTGCTCTTTACCCCCTCCAACTAAAAGCAAATTATGTCACTCGTTTGCCCTATCCTAACTTTAGAACTAAAAGTGATAAAACAGGTGAAACATTGCTAGACACTATAGTCCATGATGGGTAAGGTATGGACAGGATAAGGGTGGGGAGAAACAATGATAGCAATGTGTAGCATCACAACAAGGAAAAATGCTCAATGAAGCCCCCAGAGGCTAAAGGAGGTAGAGCATTGTCTGATAGCAAACTACATCTATGTTGTTTTAAGCCAGGAAGCGAAATGTCTGGAAAGTGCATTGTCACTTTAGTACAGTGACAGTCAATTTTTGCCCAAATCCACTAGGGACAAAGCCACGTGTGGCCAGTATAGGCATTTCACTGTTTAGGATCAAGTGGCATGTGACTGCAGGCCGAACAGCTCATCTTCCTCCAGCCAGTGGGTACTTCTGCTCCTTTATCAGGAGGCCACAGTGAATGTATCATGAACCAGAATCTAAACAGGGATCTCTTATGCTGGATCTTGTGATCAATATGTATGTTCCTGGGATGCCTGGGGGATGTGTTCAGGAAGAACTGCCAACATGAGCAAATCACACCACTAAGTCCCAAGATGGAGACTTGAGTCAAGGCCTTGCGTCCTTTACTGCTCTTTTTGGACCCAATTTGGTCCCCTGCTTCGTTTGAAATGGAAGCCACTGCTTTAAAGAAATCAGTCAATCTGAGCCAGCCTTTAAAAGATGGCCCATTCTGAAGAAGTCTGGAAATGTTGAATTTAATTCTACTTTAAGAAATGAAAATTGGATTGTGAATGTACTTTTTCAGATAATAAAGTAATGCATAATGTTCTTGGCAGAAGAGTAGCAATATAATTTGAACATTTCAGGACACTGCAATTCATGAAAAACAATTTTAAATATATTTGAAATTAAGAATAGGATTCATCTCCTTCGAAACGCTGTGCTATATTAAAAAGAAAGGTACATGAAACGGAAGAGACCCGTTCATCCTATAAAAAACTTCCAATAAGGCAGTGACGGGGAGTGGTGCAACATGGTAGCCACCAGTCTTAGTGCAAGCAAGTAAAATGGGCCCCTTGCAGCTGATTTAGTAGTAAAAATCAGCAATAATTTTGGTTATTTGAGTCCTTTAGTCCTAGTGGGCCTGGTGTCACTGCACCTGCCGCACCAAGGGTAGTTAAGTCCAGGGTGATGGGACCTCCTATGTTTCTGCCATGCTGCAATGAATGGATATTAGGTCCTGTGCTTACAACCTTTACTCTTGACCCAATGTAGCTCTTGCTTTGATCTTCATCGCCAATCTATTATTGGCAAATATTGAAAGGAAATTGTAGGTTACCCACAAGAAAAGTACACAGCAATGGATTGCAATTGAGAACCACAGTAAATTTGACTATCCATACTCAAAATAAAATGAGCAATGTATCTGCAAACCTGAAGTGAAAATGAAACAGGACAACATTGTTCCTATTCATCATATTGAAAACGTGTTTTGTTGTTTAGTTGAGCCTCATTGTCTCACTTTTATTCATTGTGAAAATGCTCCCACTCCTCATTTGATTAACAGGAGATAAGGAAAAGCCTTGGCAAAGTGAACAGGTTTCGCCTATGCAAAATGTGTTGGCTTTGTCAATGTTTTGCGGCCGTCTTATTTCATCATCAGAAAAGCTAGTGCCTCTTTGCACACACAATGCGCATAATGAATGCATTGTTATGTTTATGGATGCAAGAAGGGGACATTTTACACTGAGCCAAGACAAACGCGGTATTAGGTAACGTTACTGTGACATGCCCTGAAACCATCCCACGGAAATAACAGGTAGTTTAAAGCAAAATACAAACACAGTAATAATTTCAAAATAAAAATGCATTAAGCCTGTTCTTGCGATCGCAGGCATGGGGTCGGGTTTTGAGAAAAGGACAGCGGGAGCAAAATACAAACACAGCAATAACCCCTTTATCTGATTACTGCAATCACAAACTGCTGGGCAACAGGAAAACAGTGAGAGGAGGGGGTTCTGGGTGGTGAGAAGTAAATAGTGGGAGCAAAATACAAACACAGCAATAATTTCAAACACAAAATACATTAGGCCCAGTCTCTGAGCCCTGGGACCACAAACTCCCGAGCAAAAACAGGTAGCGGTAGTAGACGGCTACGTGGTGGTGAGAAATGGACGATGGGAGGAGGGAGGAGGGTTTCTGATAAACTGCAAATGGCCAGAAGAGGACATTGGAGGATTGAGGGTAAACAACTGACATGGGAGGAGGGTGGGAAGACAAGTGATAGCGCTGGTGAAGGTGCAGGGTGAAGAAGAGGATAGAGTAAATAAGTGCTTATAGCAGGAATGATGTGGGAAGAGCGCCAGGGAGGAAGGAAGACGGCCTACAGATGCACTAGTATAGAGTGCTCAATAGCAAATAAAAACAATCATTGGCATAGCCAATAGGTCTCGCCTTTGGATCCCTATAAGTGTTTGGCCGTGCAGCACATTATCAGACTATCCAAAGCATAATTAAATGAAAACAGTTTGATAATCATCAACTACCTTCTGGAGAAAGTCTGGAGCACGTAATGAACTTGTGGCGCAGTCGAAGACAATCCAAAGTATGTGTCGTAAGTTGTGCTCATGCAACGTGAGAGCAAAGCAGTGGTCGCCCTGAGAGTTACTCTGCACAAACACAACTTCCATTTTACTCTCCACGTCAAGCCACCAACAATAATCACAGTAAGCTGGACAAAAAGGCTCACCATGCACTACTCTGCTACCAAATAAACAGCTCACAAACCAGCTACCTTGCCTATCACTCATTGAGTTTGACGGTGTGCAGCACTCCGCTGCCCTTTGGCTAGGTTTGCACTAAAGAGATAGCAGATAGACACACACAAAGTGAGAAATGCAAAATTAAAACATTCAAATAGCTGCTTATCAGAATCACAGAACAAGTACAAATGAGCAATGCATTTCTCTAAGAAAGGTGACAACCTTCTGCTACTCCACCGAAGTGGTGCGTTTCCTGACAAGGTCATCTTCCTGCCAGATTTGCCATGGCACTTCATAAACGCCACACAAAAAATGTGTGTATGCTGTAATTTGCATTGTTTACACACACACACACACACACACAAGCTGTTTAGGCTCAGTAAAGTTCGGGGGGAGTGTCATTGTAACAGTATCCAAGGTCATGCCATTCTCCTTGTAAAACAGAGTTCACTGTGGGTTTCTCACTCTATTGCCTTCGATAGAAATCCGATCATCATGTTGATTTTTCCATGCGCTAGGTCATTTGAGGAAAGGGTTTTTATGCATGTTTCTATGCATTCTGAGCTGCTGCATTTTTATCTGATTTATAGTAAACCGATTCTACTGTCTTTTTGCAGCAGAGTACTAACTGCTCTTTGGATTTATGTTGTACTACAGTTTTTATTTTTATTCTGAATGCCTGCATCCGTATTATCTTATATTTGAAAGAAGCAGACAACAAGGATTTAATTGACTTGTGGAATAGGTGAGGGTGTGATCATCTTTTATAAGATTTAAAGCCATTTAAAGGTACGCTGCCTTCATCCTCTTCTCTTTATATGGTCACAGAACTCCTTGGTACCTGGAAATATCCTCATGATAACATGGTGTTCTATCCCATACATGACTAGGTATTATTGTTGTTCTTATTATACAAAATTAAATTAGCCCTATTAGTTACATATTTTCAACAAAGGGAAAGCCAGAATGTAGTGTTGTATACTGCTGCATACAGCAATATTACATAGTACTCTGTTCAATAGGTATATTCTGATTTCAAAATTGATATTCTTTTAAAATAATACATATTGGATATAATGGTATGTAGTTCCGATAACACTAACTAACAGCTCAGACTCAAGTTAAGTTATCTTATCATGTCAGGAGAACCAAAATACCAACCAGGGTGTGACAACCGATATTTAGTTTGTTTTAAGCCACGCCCTTAAGTACATAGACCACATTCCCTTTAGAAGCCCCCACTTTTTGCTTCCACTTAAAGCCCTGCTAATAGGGCTACATCACAGCTTCCTAATGAATTATCTTTAGTTCTGTTTCACACTTAGCGATTGGATGTTACTTGATTTATCTAACTGTTTGTAGAAAGCTGTATTTTTTAGTATATTTGTGAGATGCCTTATTAGCGAAGCATTGCTCTCTGGTGTAACACTGGGTAGAAGAGCGCTAATGAGTGTTTCAATGTCAGACTCCGATCCAAGCTACCCATCTCATTGTAGTTTGTGTGATCTTAAGAAAACTGCAGCACCCCTATTCCTTCGTTGTACCCTTTGGGAGCACCTAAAAGTGATACCCTTCAGAGCTCGCTTCACTGCACATCTACCCTCAGACATAATTAGGTGATGACATTGCCGATATGTGTATGTTGATGCTGCTGGCCATTTAGCAGTGCTCGTCCCAGACTCAAGTCACTCTTGCAATTCGACAAGAGGGGAACGTATTTTTAAATCTTTTCCAAGTTTCTAAGTTAGCTAATCAGTTTAATACACGTTACTCGCAGCTATGCCGCTGGCCGCGTCCCACGCAGGGGGACATTAGCAGGTCAGCCTTCTAGTGGCCGCCCGTCGGAGCCTCCCCCCCCCCGGTTCCACCTATCTCAGGATGCCGCGCCTTGGGAGGGGAGGCCCCCCTAACATTGGCCCTGCCGTGGGTGGCGGGCCACTGGGCGGGAGGGGCCAGGCCTATTTATGCCTCCCGCCCTTGCAATTCGCCCTCTGCTTCCTGTGCGCTCCCTCCCGCGCGAGATGTGACCCCCTTTCACGCCGTTCGCATAGTCGCTCCGGTCGTCGTCTAGCCGGCGTGTATCATCAACTAACTGGTGAGTCTTGCTGCACCCACTCCGCCCCGGCCCCGTCCCTGGGCAGTACCAGGTCGACGGGGCCCTGTGGCTCGGAGTTGCCACGGGCGGAGGGGGCGCAAGATCGTTTCATTGGGGCTCGGCGCTGGCGATTTGCAGCGCTGGTTTGCATCGCGGGGCGATGGCAGAGCTGATAGTAAATTGGTTAGCGGGAGTGATAGCGGGATCGCTGCCCGCAATTTCAATGCGAAAATGCATTAAATATGGAGCTCACCGATCGCCTTTTTTCTGAGAGGGGGGGCCGGGGGCTACTGCGGGTCCGGCCTCGTGGCCGCACGCCCATCCGCATTGCTGCCCCTCACGCGAAGAGGAGTATATCCACCTTCACGTCGTGTGCTGCCTCAGCGCTGACCGGGGATCCTCTTGCTGCCCTTCACGTCGGGCCTCAAGTTGTATAGGTGTGTCGCTCCTCGTGGTTTCGGTGATTGGCTAGAAACCTTCCCCCCCAATGCGCAGAGTTCGGCACAGTTCGCGATTTGGATGGGAGGGTCAGATCCGTGGATGCGTCGCGGAGGGGATGTGGCGCCTCGGCCAGCCTGCTGACTTTTGTGCTGAGGGCCGGGGTTCGTGCCTCGGGGTCGCGTCCACTTTCTGTGATTCTGGGGCTAATCATGTGGTTTCTGCAGGCCTGAAGTGCAATGCAGGTGCGGTGCTCGTATGGAGCGCCCCGCTGCCGTCGGGCTGGTACGCGCTATATAGGTTTGAGCGCCGATGGTCCTTGTGGTGTCCACTACGGTTCGGCGCCCGTAAAGGCAAAGGTCAACTCCCACAGTGGGGCACGGCCATATTTTGAACGGCACCATGCCCGGCTGGCTCGGTTTACGTAGGACCTATTACTGGCGGTGCATTGTTTGGGTCCCTGCGCTCACGTTTGACAGGGTGTTGTGTCGGGTGTACTTGGAGCGGTGTGGTTATCGCTCATGGAATCATCTCGGAGCACGCAGAATAATTACCACTACAGAGGGCAGATAGCGCCCCGGCCTCTTATCTGGTCTATTAACCAGTATGTATAACTTCACGGGTCATTCTAGAGGTGTGCAGTTCTCCTGGGAGTGGCTGTCTGGCTGAAACCCCACGTGACCCCAACAATGCGAGTGATTAGGATGAACAGGAATATGCCTGTAATAATGAGCTGACCGCTGCCAAACTCGGCTGCCCTCCCCATCCTACAGCATTTAGCACAGATAGGTGACACTTGTATCGTTGCTGGGCGGTTCACCCTGCGGCTGCAGGTGTAAGGATGTAGCGTTGAGGCTAGAGCGGTGGACTTCCAAGCTGGGGAACCAGGTTCGAGCCTGGGCAACGGCGCTCAGCATCCTGTAAGTTTGGGCAGAACGCTTAATCTCCCTGTGCCCAATAAAAAATGAATGTGTTCATCGGTAATGGTGCGCATGAGTGCTCTGATACCTATTTTTCTGGTGTGATGTAATTACGGGCTATTTAAGGCGCTCCAGACCTTCGGGCGATTTCGCGCTATATAAATAGGCAACAAAAAACAATTAAGATTAGTTTTGGGGCCCGGCGCCTCTGGGTGCAGGCCTAGACCTCGGCAGCCGTGTAGCGGGGAGGTTGGTCGAAGGGGTGCGCGAGCCTGCGTGGGACCTGGGGTTTGAGTCTCGGCAACGACGCCGAGCACCCTGTGATTCTGGGCAAATCACTTAATATCCCTGTGCCGAACAATCAAGATATGGTGTCCGCAACGGGGCGACGTAAAGCGCCCTGAGACCCGATTTACGCTCGTTGCCCGACCATATAGGTAGTTCTCCCCCCCCCCCTTTTTTGCAGCGATCCCATACCATCCTCTTTCATGCTGCATTTCGCCTTCATAATCCAACGCATGCGCTTACCGATGTTAAACGTGGACATAATGCCGTATTGCTTGTCGCATGGTACGTTTCACCGTGAAATAATTTAATGAGTTCCCATCCCTGGGATGCCGGCGCGTCCACTCTCAAAGGCGCTGTGACTGCCCCGAATGTGCGACCGCTTGGTGGGGCAGCGGAGGAGACTTGTGGTATGCCTACTTTCTGTTTCTATCGTGTGGCGCTATTGTTGGTTTCCTTGAGCCCTTGCGAATGTTTGGGTTGAGGGCGCGTGTGAAGCGGTGTATAGTAGGTGTGGCCTGGGCCGGAGGACTCGAAGTGTAAGAGTCTCGTGTCGTCCCTACTGGTGGGCAGTGTAGTTTAGGGTTGCTTGGTGTGGAAAGGCACAAGCTCAGTCAATTTCGTGCCAAGTTAACCCTTTTGCAACATTAATCAATGTTCTAGTGGTGTATGCTTTGCGGTGTGTATGCAGTCTAGGATGAACGTTATAGCTCAATGTTGAAAAGTACGACTTTAAGTTCCAAATGGGAAGTAACAAAGGGATGCGTCTTGTAGGGAACAGTGACCTACTGACCCATTTACATTAGGCGCACTCTGTAGTCTGTTTGGGACACGTCCGTTGCAACAGGCAACTTAAACAGTAGCTTGTTTAGGGGGCGAGGGCGGCGTAAGGCTAGGGCAGCCGACCTTTCAATTTGAGATGACCTTTTTGAGCCCGATATTCGTTTATTCAAAGGAATATATCCTGGGTAATGTAACTGGTGCCCATGTAAAGCGCTCGGCGCTTGCGCTATATATAAGCCTGAAACGTGAACTCCCTTGTAATTGCATCCTCAGTGAAGTATATCTGAGGCAGTCTCTTCAGACTAAATAGACTGCTGGAAAGTGTCAGTGGGGGCCCGCTTATAACTCCTCAAATGACTCAAGCTTCTATTGAGTTCCCTCCTTCCATTTCGATTGTGATTACCCCTCATCGACCATTGGGGGGGACGATGTTACACGTCGGCTCAGGGAAATCTGCGAGGCTTGTTAGTGTTGCTCTTTGGGCCCTTTGCGCTTGCTGTGGATTGTGATTAGGCTGTAGTCAGGCAACCTCGCACGCAGCCGGCTTCTCTGGAATTTGCACGTCCATGGGTCATCTTGAAAGTTACGCAGGGTCAGGCCTGGTTAGTACTTGGATGGGAGGCCCAAAGGGGAACACCAGGATGATGCTATTTTGGAAACAGATTTTATAGGTATTATACTGGCTCTTGTCTATTTGGCGGCAATGCGCGTAGATCAGAGTGGGTGTTTCACCTGGCAAAGGTACTTGTTTGTTTCCAGTCCTTTGGCCTTTCTTTTCAGTATGCAGATGCTTCCACCCAGGCGCACCCTTTTCCTGTCGCTGGTTTGTGATGGTGCTGTCACTCTTGCACAGGGAAGTTTGTGGCAGGGGGCACAAAGGAGCAAATGAATATGCTGCCGAATCCTGCATTTTCACGCAGCATGATTCGCCTATTTGGAATATGCTCTGCGAGATTCTCGGGCCTGTTTTTGCGCGAAGGGTGGTGCACTTTGCTGTGGAGGTGCTTGCTCCACGCCCTCTACTGAGAAGGCCATCTCAGGGAAGCCGCTTCTGGTGGCCATGGTTCACTTAGTGTTAAAGTGCGGTGAATTTTTGTTAGGTGTCACAATTTGTTGACCTTTTGTGCAGTGTGTGACTCATCGAGTCTACATATACATTGTTAAACTTGATGAGTTTCACTCTTATCCAAGGACAATCTTCAGCCTTCCCACACTATTAGAGATCCGTCAATGGCTCTTGGCCGGCAAGGAGGTGTGATTTCTAGGTTATTGCCTGCGTTGGGCCAGGCAGGCCGTCCTATTGTGGGAGTTCTTGTGTGGCCACGTGCAACATCTATCAGTGTCCACTGCTTTACCCGCCTCTTGTGTAAGTCCCCAAGCTTTCCTTCGATTCCTGGCTTCATGTTGAAAATGCATGGCTTTATATTTCAAAGGTACTCTTTTGCGGGCCACCCGCCAATTTACTAAGGAAGTAGGCCCAGGCTTATTTTATGACGGTGACAGATGCTATCACAGTTGTTTGATAGCCACCAGGGCCAGATGACATTTAAGTGCATTGTGTTCTGGGAAAGAAGGATCGGGTCCATTTTAGTAAGCAAAAGATGCCCTGGGTGAATGATATCTGAGAGCTGTACTCCTTCAAAAGGACATTGCCAAATAGGCAAGCCAAGGGCACATCAAGTGGTCATGGAGCATAATCTCGAAAGTCATTTTGTTCTGGAATCAATAGCTCTCGGGCCATGCAACTGAGCTATAATGGGGGAATTGTTTCACTATATGCAAGTAGCAGCACTGATTAACCAATAGAGGGCTTGTTGCATGTTGTGCCCAGTGTGTAGTAAATATAGGGATACGAGGACGTGCTTAGTATGGTACGTAACTGGAGCTCATCACTGCTACTACTGTCATTGTTATTAAACACAACTAGTACTCATGTTACTGCTATGTGCATCCACACAATAGGTACTCCAGGACGCATGTCCCCCATTACACACATCTCCAGACAGGACTGCCCCTCCTCCCCCCCCCTCCAATTCTCGGAGCAACAGGGGTCCAAATACTTGTAGGGTGGTAGGCTTGGACAGAGGTTGGTGGCGAGCTCCCACATCATTCGGTAGGAGGATTTCATAGAGTCTTGGGGCAGGTCACCGGCCGCTTCCTCTCGCGGTGTTTGTTCTTTTAGGCGTGGTCGGGCCAAGTGACGAGAGAGCAATCAAGATTGTAGCGTGGGTAGATAGTGGTACCTATCGGGGACTGGAGGTTGGTCTCGATGGCATGCCGCCATGCAAGGGGACCATGGACCCAGGTCACGTACATCAGGCAGTGACAGGTGAACTGGGACCATATGTACTAGAACAGACATGAGTGGTTCCCACCACGGTTAGCCAGATGGAAGCGGTCATCTTTATTCTCACTGGATACCCTTACTCCATCGCTCCTATTGTAAGCTGAGGATGCCTGTTGACGCTGTTAGACCTGCTATTAGTTATTACATTCACCTGCGTGCCTTGGCATGGTTTGTCTCGCAGTTGGGCCAGCTTGGGGTTACTGGCGAATTGTTGGCTCTAGGGCTGAAGCGGGCGCTACTAGAACAGGGCAAGATTGATTAGGCCAGGCAGCATGACAAAGGTCCTTTCGGCACTGGCTGAACGGTGCAGGCTCTGCGAAGTAGTGCCATTGCTGAACATAGATTTGTCAACATTCTGCTAGGAAATGATTAGAGGCAGGAAGGTATTGAACCATGGTGAGCAATTGGTTGTGGGTTTGTGCTCTACAGGAGCAAGGGAATTGCTTTCTGTTCCATCAGGCTACGGGTACCGTCTATAGCACCTGAAACTTTATAGCTGCTATTTTCACCTGGGGGCTGGCAATGTCCGCTAACTTTGCGGCAAGACACTGAATAGGCAAAGACAGACTTGCGTTGGTGCTACGGGCACTCAGCAGTAGTTGCGGAGTATCATCACACCCTGGTATCTGTCTGTGATAAATCGCAAGGTTGTGTCTACACTCGAACAGGCCCCTAGGGCAGCTGGGGCGGGAGTGTGCTAGTGCCCGGAAGGTGCGGGTTGCCTGGTTAGGGCTGCCTGTTGGGATGGAGCACTATACGGATAGCCGCAAGAGCGCATTTGCAGGCAGAGAAGGCTGAATTGATACTTTTATGGTAGGGTGCCAGTTGCTTCAGTTATGCGCGTGTTCCTTGGCAGTGTCAGGAACATCCAGAATGCAATGCTGGTGGACAGCCTGTTGTCCTGCTTTTCAGAGGTGTCTTAAGCTCAGGCATGGCCAAGCATGGGTCTGAGGCCGGTGTCTGCCCTGGGGATTCGTGTTAACAGGCAGGTGTAGCAGCAGAACTTAGAGGGGCAGGGGTCGGACCCCTGGTTTCAAGGGTGAGCCGGGTCAGCTCACTTAGTAGCCTGTCCTTTAGTTCGACAATACAGGTACATTTTAGTGAGTAACGATAAGGGGTGAACTTCTCCCGCCCTCGAGCACTGCCCGGCAACTATGCAGGCTGTGGAAGTGGCCTTCCCACGGGGGCGATTGGGTCCATATGTTTGGGGCAAACTCCTGGGAGGCATATTTGGGCTGCAAAGTAGCAGGAGTACCACTGGCATTCCCAGTATTAACATAGTGAGGCATTTATGCTTTGGTTCCCCCCCTGGGTCACGCTGTCCTGTCTGCTCGCTGGTATGTGGGCAGAACTTTGGGAGGGCTAGGCTTCACATAGGGGGCTGACTGTCGGAAGGTGATGGTCATACTCCGACTAGGGCTAGACTCAGATAACTGAGGTAAGAGGAAGTAGAGCGGGTTGTCAACTCTTCCCTCCACCCGCGGGCACTTCCTGGCATGAGTGGCTTGTCATAGGTATTGTTCTTCAGCCATGCAAAGGTAACATTGGACCAACGCCTATTTTAGGTTTCGGGTCACTTCAGTCAAAATCCACGGGGAGTTTTGATAGTATGGGGGTACTTGCCTGAGTTGGCATGCCGGCTCCGGGCCTGCATGGGCTAAGACTGGTTTGGCTGGATCTGGGGAAGCCCGGTTATCGGTTGCAAATTATTGCCGTTGTTTACGGGTTCAGAACAGGATCCATAATTTAGCCCACTAAAGCTAGCTCACATGAGCAGGGCACCTATAACAGCGAAGGGAGGAAGGCGGGGCTCTGGCAGCGACGGGAGCCTCCTCAGAGCTGTGGCGGAGTTACAGGGCGAACTGGAGGCAGAAGGGTACAGTAAGGGTACCTCTGCGACAGTCGGTACAGTAAGGGTACCCCTGTCCGGCACAGTAAGGGTGCCCGAGCCAAGGTCCGGGAGCCGAAGGAGGTTCTGGGAAGACCGCGACGGCGCCCTGTTAGTCCTTCGGGCGGTTGGGGGGCCTGACCAACAGGGGGTGTGCCATAACACGCTCCGCCCCCCGTGAAAAGATCACGTGATCCAAAGGAGGATCTGAAAAGTATGTGCCGCGCTGTCGGGCATCGACCCACCGTGCGTGCTGGCTTGTAAGGTGGGCGGAGCAGCGAGGGGCTGCTTGCCCTGGATCGCCCGTAAGATAACCCACTCTATCGTCATACTTATGTTGTATGAAATAAACCTGCAGCAGTTCTTCACCCATAACAAATGTGTCAGTGTAATCCTTGGGTGACGTCTGTGCATGCGTGTTGAGTGGAGCGGATGACGGTGCGGTCACTATGCCGCTGGCTGCGTCCCACGCAGGGGGGCATTAGCAGGTCAGCCTTCTAGTGGCCGCACGTCGGAGCCTACCTCCCCCCGGTTCCACCTATCTCAGGATGCCGCGCCTTGGGAGGGGAGGCCCCCCTATCATTGGCCCTGCCGGGGGCGCCGGGCCACTGGGCAGGCGGGGCCAGGCCTATTTATGCCTCCCGCCCTTGCAATTCGCCCTCTGCTTCCTGTGTGCTCCTTCCCGCGCGAGATCCCCCCCTTTCCGCTTACCCTGCGCGGCGTAGGCAGCGCACTACTGGAATGTTATAATGTTTTTCTTGCATTGCAGGCGGAGTTACAGGGCGATCTGGAGGCAGAAGGGTACAGTAAGGGTACCTCTGCGACAGTCGGTACAGTAAGGGTACCCCTGTCCGGCACAGTAAGGGTGCCCGAGCCAAGGTCCGGGAGCCGAAGGAGGTTCTGGGAAGACCGCGACGGCGCCCCGTTAGTCCTTCGGGCGGTTGGGGGGCCTGACCAACCGGGGGTGTGCCATAACACGCTCCGCCCCCGTGAAAAGGGGGCGGGAGTATTAGACAGATCACGTGATCCAAAGGAGGATCTGAAAAGTATGTGCCGCGCTGTCGGGCATCGACCCACCGTGCGTGCTGGCTCGTAAGGTGGGCGGAGCAGCGAGGGGCTGCTTGCCCTGGATCGCCCGTAAGATAACCCACTCTATCGTCATACTTATGTTGTATGAAATAAACCTGCAGCAGTTCTTCACACATAACAAATGTGTCAGTGTAATCCTTGGGTGACGTCTGTGCATGCGTGTTGAGTGGAGCGGATGGCGGTGCGGTCACTATGGCGCAGACACGATAGAATGCGTCCTTAGTAATTATTGGTGTTTCTCCTTGCTAAGTGTATTCCTACCCCTAACATGTTTCCTTCTTGGGGATTGTGTTTTGAATGTTTAAACTTTAGTTCTGTATCACGGATCCTGGGTCCTCTATAACAACGCGAGCTGTAATACATTTGAAATGTGTTTGCGTGAGCACCACCGCTGCTCATTGTGTACATATTACCATTTCATTAAGCGAAGCCAAACGGGGTGTGTGGGATAAGGCAGGAGCAGCTGTTTACATTTCCCCCGTCTTCACTGATGGCAGGCAAACTCTGAATTGCAGAAATAACCAGCATAGTTCGAAGTTAATTTAATATTTGTTCTTTTCAGCTGCGAAAGCAAAACAAAAAGTGTCCATGGTGCCGTGCTTTCTTTAAGCCTTCGACTTGATAAACAGGCAAATATATATAATATTGTGCTATTCCCCAGAGGGGGGGATATGGCTCAGCAGTCTGCGCTACGGACTCAGGAGTTGGGGATCAGCATTCAAGCCTCGTCATCTGCTCAACATCAAATCACTCAATAATCTACTAATGTAATTTTTTTTTTTACATGATTGTAAAATGTATTGAGAGTCGTGTTGTCAAATGCGCGCCAGTAAGTAAAAAACAAGCACTGGCAAAGCCAAAAAAGTCAGACATTCACTGCCAGCTTTTTGCACTGCCACGGCTTGTTCTGCCCTTCTACCAAAAACAAGCCCAATCCACCGTAAAACAAAGCCCAAACCCAAAATAACATCCTACTAAAAAGAAGCCCAAATGATGGTTGAAAACGAAAATAGCTTAAAAGCCTAAACATAAAACCACGAAGAGGGAGGCATGGCGAAAAAAGTATCCCCAATAAAACTGTGGAATTAGGCGGAGATGGAAGGGAGGAAAACTATATTTAAATGTTATTAGCTATGGTGCCGAAACTACACACAGGCAAACAGAAACAGAGCAGAAAACAAAGAAATAAAGTAGTCCCCCAGTCCCTTCTGCATGGGAGGAGCGAAAGAGAGAAAGGAGAGACAAAGAGGCAGGACTGACCACTGGCAAGCAAGGATTTTTGAGGGACACTGAAACAAACAAATCAAAAGCTGGGAGATGGCTTTAACCCAACATAAGAAATTACAAAAGGTCTTGAATGCTCGACCTAAAAAGTACCTTTTGTATGTGTATGTAGTGGAAGGACATTAAACTCTAGCCAGTGGCCTGTGACCAGAAGCTGTACTTGGCACAAGCTCCATCACACGGCATGGACAAGACAGCAGAACAGAAATTGACAACGTACTGATCAATGAGAAGTCTGTAAACTAGAGAGACATTGGAATGAACCAATGGCAAGTTCAGGTAAGTATTGGGCGGGCTCTAAGCCCCTTTTAAGACATTTTTTGTACAAGAGATTGATGTGCAGGTGAAACCTAAAAAAGTGCTGACCTGCTGCCCCTGGAAATGAGCCGCGCTGGGAGGTGAACTCGTTGCTTAAGATTTAGGTTAAGTATACATTCCCAAATCGTCAAGCCATGTAGATCTGGCGGGCATCACTTGAAAACAGGCAAACAAATTATATGGTCACATACAAAGTTCATTTACGTGAGCCTATCCCTCTACCTGCGAACACAATCATGCTAAGCACACCATTTGGCATGTGTTGTTTACTAATATGATGCTTTAAAATACTAGAGAACTGTCAAAGCTGCAATGACAGAATTGTAACATTGAAATACTGTCCAAAACTTGAAATTTCTGATGAATTAATTTGATCCTGATGCTTCTTTGGTAGGGGCAAAACATGAAATTACCTTAGCCATTTTTGACTGAAAGTGAATATCTCTGTGGAGCCGCATGCAGGCAAAAGGTAATCTCCATTCATTGGCTTTAGCAATTAAGGGGCATATCAGCAACACCCGGCGATAATTATCGCTCAGCGCTCTTAGCGTGAGGATAATTATCGCCGGGTAATGTAGATTTTTATTGCTGAGATAGCGTGCTATTAGCAACGCTTATCTCCTCAGAGATAAAAATACTCATGCTAGCTGCCTAACGTGAGATTATCGCTGGAAACCCAGCGATAATCTCACGCAATGTGGCGTTAGCTTGCTGATAGGGACTCACAAACTTAGACATGATATCCACCTTCCATAGGATATCATGGCTAAGTCAGTCCTGAAGCAGGCGTAAGGAAAGTAGCGATAACAGGGGTTATCGCTACTTTTCCTGACGCTATGCTTCATAGCGTGGGGCTTGATGATAGGAGAAATGTCGCTTAGCGACATTTCTCCTGTCAGGTTAGGTCAGGAACTCCCACTTTGCATCTCATTAGAGATGCAAAGCTGGGCATTAGGAATCCTGAGGCTAAAGCAAGGTTTCACGCGTTAGCGTGGCCTTGCTAATTAGGCGATAAAATTATCGCCGAAAACGGCCGCAAAAGCAGCGATAATTTTTTATCGCCTGCTTGTAAATATGCCCCTGAGTTCTGATGGGAGTATTGTATGCTGCAACTGCTACTAAAGTGGTACTGATTTCCACTGACCTCTAAGGCCACGCATTTGTGGGCCTTACTAAACAGTAACAAAAAAAAGCCAGGTTGCAACAAGTTCTAAATAAAAAACAATTTCACTGATATGAGTTATGAGCAAGAGATGGAGACTGAACACACACAATTCCAACCCTGATTGCCAACAGCATAATTTGTACATGCGTTGATGGCACTTTCAACTTCATAAAATGAGCATGCCAGCCCCTTTATCACCAGCCTCGAGTGTTGCCAAGGAAGTAATGTGTGAGAAGTTTGAGGGTGTTCACAAATACTTTACCTCTTTAAATGGCCTTCATTGCTTGGTTTTACTCTTGAGAAAGTGGCATTTGAGGTGTCACACATTTGATAGTAGAATGTCACTCATAAGTATACTGAAACAGTGCCTTAAAAGGGCAGGTACTGAGCACCTGCACTTCTTTATTTTGAGAGGGAGAATGCCAGCACTTCTCAGCAGAAATACAATACTTTAAAGTGGAGAGTACTGGCATGTCTCAAAAGCAAGTAGTTACCCTGATACACGCTACCTTCATTTCTATTTTTCCGTTTCATACACTTACTGAAAAACCCCTCTTGTGGGAGAAAGTTTCACAACAGCATAACTAACTCGCTCTTTTTGAGAAATACAAACTGCAGGTGTGTCAAAGTCCTCTTTATAGCATTCGTACCGGAAAATGTAGAAATCTGCCATTCGAGTGCTAGACAGCTGTCAGCAGTTTCCAAAGTCAGTCATACTAGTGGCAATAAATACGTAACTGAGCTGCCACTTGCCAAACAAGGATTGTGTTTACAGATGAAAATAAAATGAAGTACTTCACCTGAACATGCATTGCATTTTCAAATAAAACAAAGGGATAAGGGGTGTGCAAGAAAGGGTAAAGTAGTGACAAGAGTCAGTGGATTTGGGAAGAAATGGGTGGGCAAGCAACCAAGGAATGAGAGAGTGGTTTGCCACACGAACTGCAAGCAATTTTGACCTGCTGTGACATTTCTTAAGGGTGGGCCAGAGCTAGCATGCGTAGTCTCCATTGTTTGCATGGACTGGTTGCCTTGGCTGGGAGTGTTGTGTATTGCAGGGGTGGGTGGGTCTTGGAGAGTGAGCTGCATCCTCTTCCAGCCATGATCTCGCCTGCCAGGGTTGTTTTTTTGTCCTGTTTTTTAGGTCGAGCCTAGAGCCTGCACGCATGCGCTGCTCTGCGAGACTTGTTGTAGTAGAGTAGGGAATAGAAGCCCCGCCCACTCTCCGCTCATATTTCACATTGGCATGTGTCATTGTCCGTCTTCAATGCTGGCTTCTGGTTCGTAAATAGGCTTGTTAGTCCCTCCTTAGTACCGCCTCCTCTTCATTTGTCACCACCCATGGCGACTTGCTCTTTTATTTCGGTTGTTACACGGTACCTGTTATTTAGTCTTTTAGCGCTATTTTGTTTATCCAGTTGTTTCTCTTACTGCAGGCACAACGTGCTTTGGTGCCTTCTTTACAGCCCCGCCCCCCTCCTGTTGTCCATGCCTTCTTTACCCCCCATTGTCCATGCCTTCTTTTACCCATTGTTGTGCCTTCTAAGGCACCTCTCCACCCCCAGGCCACCTGCCCTCCCTCCATCCCGTTGTCCGTGATACCTACCATTTACAATGCAATAGATCTCACATTTACGAGAGTTTGAGCTATTTCCATTGTAAATGACAATGCGTTTTATTTATGTTTTGGTTTTTAAAACATAAATAAAACACATTGTCATTTACAATGCCAATAGCTTGAAGTCGCATAAATGCGAGACCTATTTATTGCATTGCAAATGTTTGTGTTAACTGTGACTACTATCAGCTTCGGTGTGTGCAAGGAAGGGGAGGGCGGAGTTTAGACTGGTCCTACACAGAGCTTCACGAGGAAAAAAAAAACAGCCGCAAGGAATTTGCACTAGTCTAAACATCTGCCAAAGGCAAAAAATATAGTATTCTGGCCCAAGTTTCTACAGTAAATGATTCACCACATGCCTGATTCCGGATCTTAAAGTATGTCCATTTTAGGTCTCGCTGGCGTTGCAGCGCGAAGCGCTGCCGCCAACGAGAACTATTGTTGCCCTGATGCCTCTCAAGGGAGACAGACAGGGGCACGCGCAGCGATTGGGGTCTGTGGGCGCGCTTCTGAGACGCGCTTCGCCGAGATGCCTCTCGGGAGACAGACCGGGGCACGCGCAGTGATTGGGGTCGAGGTCTGTTGACGCGCTTGTTAGTTTACGTAATTACAGTCCTTTATTTGCTTGTTCCTTTATTGAGCTTCTAAGCACACGCTTCGCTTACATTGAGGGCACATGCCCGCTTTCGCTTTCAAAGTGCAGCCGGGACAGTGCGTGAATTGTAAAAGTCGGGGGCGCGCACGGAATGGCAAGGGCAGTGGGTGGAAAGTGTGACTGCTTCGGTACGTCTCCTGCGTGGAAGTGCTTCCTCGGAGGAGCAGCAAGGGGTGCTGGCCGTGCAAGAAGAAAGGGCACCACGAGCTGTGCACCCCGGCCGGAGTCTCCCCTCACAGGAGCCCGACAGTATGAAGATCGAGTTTGCTCCCTTGAACATCCCCCTGTCCAGCAGGCTCCAGACCGCCGCCGTCTTCCAGTGGGTCTTATTGTTCCTGCTATTAGGTACAGTCTGGCATTTCGCAGCACGTTACAGCATTTATTTTATCATGGCAGGTCTGAGAGGTGTTTTGTTGTTCCTCGTCGCCACATAGCGGTGCATGCGCCTTTAGAATTCGGATCAGTGGTTTGACCAATTACATTTTTAGCATAGGTTGTATTGTAGCACATTACCCAACAATTCCAAGCTTTCATTTTCTAGGTTTGAAGGTCTTTTTATTTACCCATCAGGAATGGGGTTTTAAGTTCTGTTACTGATCCGAAGAGCATGCTCTCATCTTAATCTTCTGTCCCTGGCGTTTCACATCCAAAATACTCTTTGGCCTAAATCATCCACCACTCATCCTTATAACCTGACGTTAGTGCCAGTTCCCGGATCAAGTTTCCTTGTGGCTGTCCCCCTCGTGCTCTAGATGCAATTCGCCTGCCAAGCCCGACTATGTATGCTTCTTTACGTTTATGAGTCCATACACAATAACATGAAAGTCTGTGGCAAAATGTCCACATCGCATAATTCATGTTGTTTCATTGCGTAATTAAGTTCCCTTCTCTACTTCTCAGTTGTGCTGTGTGTCCTGCCACTCAAATCTAAGCACATACTATAGTATTAAAATAGGCTGCAGAATTGTGCATCTGGCCGTCAAAGCCAATTACATTTTCGATGAGAGCTGACCCTGCCTATTTTAGTTAACTAATTGCGTCCCGTATATAATCAAGATGTGCATCATTATTGGATTTCTGTAGCGCTTACTACTTACGAGACGTTGAAGTGCTTTACAGTTGGTTGTTCGCTACACCTGAACATAGTTGTTTGTCACGTTTTACAGTTGATTATTGAGATCACCCTGGTGCTCTCAAGAGAGTGGAGCGCATGTGGCCTAATGGCTAGAACGGTTGCTCTCGAAGATGAGGAACCGGGTTCGAGTCTCGGCAATGATGCTCAACATCTTGTAATTCTGGGCAAATCATTTAGTCTCCCAAAGTCTAACAAAAATAAATGTGTCGTTCTGTAACACAAGTGGTGCTTATGGAAAGTGCACTGATACCTTCAGATCTAGTTCGCTCTACATAAAATTCAGATGAAAAAAAAAAGATATCCGGCTATATAGTTTCCTGTCACCTACTGGGCTGTTTAACCTTTGACTAACTGCCTACAAAAAAAGAGACAGGAACTTAATTTGATTTTTGCATTTCACAATTTTGCAAATTGGCAATGTGACATAATTGGGGTCACTAGAATGTGTTTCTGTGGTTCCCTCTTCTATCCCTGCACTATTCGTTTTCAATCCATGTGTGCAGTATTATATGTGGCTGTGTGTCACTGGCGGCCCTCATGGGACAGCACCCACAGCATGTGCTGCACTTATTCAACGCAGGACCCATTTCAGGCTCTCCACCTAAGTCACCCCAACCTTTAGGCCAAGGTTTAGCTCAGAAAGAGGGGTGGCAGCACATTGTTTTTTTTTTATCAGTGTCTCTTCAGACACTTCGCATTTTACTGCCCGCATTGTTCTGGTAAATATCTCTTTAGCGTGCTCATACGTTTAAGGAGTTTTAATGCTAGCTCATTAGTAGTGAGATGCTGGCATTCTTATTTGAAACGCTATCACACTACATCTTTTCGTCACCCACTGGGCTGTTTAACCTTTAAATGACTGCCTACAAGAAAAAAAGACAAAAAGTCAGGAACTTAATTTTAATTGGGAGTATGACATAATTAGGGCAATAGGACGGGGTGAGCACTGCACACACCTACATTTGTAAAGCTGATCAGGTGAACATCTATGCCAGTCTTTGGAAACACATTTCATCATTCTAGTATACATTTATGGAAGTGGAAGAATCCCACTTGAAGTCTTCTTTATCCTCTCAATAATTAATGTTCTGCAGAGTGTTCAGCTTTGCACGATGGCACAAAAGAGAGCCAGTAGTACCTAGCGTAGGATTTGTACTCGCTGTACATCCTCCAGCACAAATTCCTATGTGTAGACAACACAACAAAACTTCAGACATGTAAAATACATAATGTAGTGTAAAGCCTACATTACAAAAAATATTTCGGCCAATATACACACCACATACCTCCAATACACACCACAGATTCCCACATCATACTATAAAATTTCACAGCACATCACATAATTCAACTCCAAAACTTCCCAATACACAACACACAATAAATCCTATATAATTAACTTTGACTCACAATCTAGCTATACATCGTTCAATTAACTTAATACTATTTAATTACTATCCAAACAATTCTAAAGCACACCATGCAATATATTTCCACTACAGAACTCCACATCACACAATTCAATAACACACAATTCCACTACAAACAATTCCAATACAACCCATCTCTCCCTTGCACTTCCACCAACCCTATCATCTCTCTACAACACAACCACTGCCTTTCTCATCACTCCCTCTCAGTGCCTCTACCCCCTCTTAACCAGCAATCCCACTGCCCCCTCTCATCCCTCCCTTACTGCCTATCTCCTTTCTATACTGCCTGTTCACACATGCTGCCTTCCTGTACCTCCTCAGGCTGTGCACTAGTCCACCTTTCGCCCCCACCCCTTCGGTGCCCCTCCCAATCGTCTATCTCTCGCTCTCTTTCATGCCATCTCTCACCACTCTCTCGCACGCACTCGTCCTGCCTCTCTCATATGATTCCACACCCTCCTCTTCCTCTCTTTCACACACACTCTATCCGCTCCTTTATCTGGCATTCATTCACCACTGTGTACAAATTACCCATCTCTTTCTGTCTTCTTGTCTGTAAATTCTCTGCACCTCTCACCCCTAACTATTCATCATGCCACATAATTCCACTACACAAATACACTACACACCACACAAAACCACCCCACGCTATTCCACAACTAACAATTTCAATCCAACCCACATAATTCCACTCCACACCACATACTTCAACAACATTCCAAGCAAAAGCACATGGGTAAAAGACATTATCATTTACAACACCGATAGCTCTAACTCTCACAAATGCGAGACCTATTGCATTGCAAATGCTTGTTTTGTAAAGTGAGTTGGTACTTCCAGAGTGAAAGACGCAGAGTGCGAAGCATACATACTGAATCACAGCGTCTTCAAACCAATTTTGAAAAACAAATTGCATGCAAACCTTTCCTTCTAGATTCAGCATGCGCAGAGTAAAATGTAAAGCATTGGATGAGAAACGTTTTAGAAGGAATTAATTATAAACAATAGTAATTACAGGTGAAGGACGGGAGTGGGCACACACGAGCAGCAAAAAACGTGTACAAGTAAGCATTTCATAGTGGAGGCTAAATGAGCATATACAAAGGATACTTATTAATTGTAAAGCAGAGGGCACAGAGAGAAAGCACTAGATAAACCTGTCTAAGAAACGATTCCAATTTTCAACTTTTTGAATAACAAACGTCGTCATTTTCCATGAAATCATACGTTGTTAAAAACTCCATTAACAAAACCAAAGGCGGTTATGAAAAAATATGGTTTAATAAAAACTAGGATTCGACGTGGGTGGCTGATACGAGGTTCATGAAACGTGTTCTTTGCTTTGTAGTTGCCAAAGATGATTTGAGCTGTGCACCAACGCAAACATGCAAATATTTGCTGCAGCATATAATAGTTCAGATAAAGTAACATAGCTTAACAGTCTGACATAGCCTACAGAAAATGTTAAATGTGTGTGGTCTTCGTCGGACGGCTCTTCATTTACAAGCTCATACATGACATACCTGATTGTGCGAGTATTTGTATTTCGCAGTGCTCTTACAACTTTCCTACAGCAATGGTCACTCCAATGTTTTTCCCAAGCAAAGCTTCTCGGTTAACGAGCACTAGACTGTTTTTTTCCGCTCCACCATGGCACCATGGGGGATATGTACAATGAAGTGGCGGAGCGTGTCGTTAGCCTCCTGGTAGGTAGCCCCTGAGGGGTGTCAGTGTGGACTCTTGTTAGTCCAACGAGTAGGGCATTACACTTAGAAGTGTGCACAATTTGCATAATTCTGTGAAATTTCAACAAAATTACAGGAAATTATGCAAAAAATTAAATCTGTCATTTAGCGTTACATTTTAGCACAAAAGGTGTCCTTGTGTACATTTATGATGCAAGGGCTCATTTTGTGCTAAAATATAGTTGGAGTAGCCTGCCTTTATTTCATAGTGTCCATGGAAAATCCAGGTAACTTGGTGTTCGGTTAAAGTTGGGGTTCAAAGCCGTCAAGGTTCATATAATTGAGCCAGGTTTGTACTGTGTCTTCTTTGTTGCTCTTCACAAATAACAGGAATTCTGTCTCGGTTGGGTTGAGCTTCAGGTAGGCGTTGGGCATCCTGGTCTGAATTATGTGTATTCAGTGTTTGAGGCGATGGATGTCTCAAGCAGAGGAGACTTTCAAGACGAGTTGGGCATAATTGGCAAATGGGGGAATTTTGATGCTGTTATCTCTGAGTAGAGCACCAAGTAGCTCCATGTAAAGGTTAAAGATGACAAGAGACTATATGGAATCCTGGGGGCCTCCATAGGTTATGAGGATCTTTGGTAACCTGGAGGCACCCATGTCAACAAACTGGTGTTCTTTGGAATGGTTGGAGGATAAGCAGTGAAGGACATTGCCGGTGAATCCCACTCAAGACTCCATGGTGCATATGGGGGTGGGATAGCATACTGTGTCAAAGACATCTGAGCTGTTCAGCATTATTAGAAGGCAGGGGTCATCTTCATCTGTGTTTAAGAGGGAACTGTCTGTGATATGTATGTTAGTGGGCCTTCGTGCTGCAACATTATCTGAAGCCAGAGTGATGGTAGTGAAGGGATTTGTTAGTGCTTATTTGATTGTGGAGATGAACATGGACCTATTTTTCAAGTATTATGCTGAATGGTAGGCGAGTGATGGCCTGTAGCTGGCAAGGTCATCAGGGTCTAGTATAGTCTTTTTTAGGAGTAGGAGGATCTGGCCTGTCGTGAGAGCTTCTGGGAAGATTCCTTGATTGAAGGACACATTGACAATGGGTAGGGGTAAGATAGCATTCCCAGAAAGAGCTTTGATGGACGATGATGGTAAGACAAGTGCCTTTGAGGCTGTTGAGTATGACAGTAAGATCTCAGAGAGATAGTCCTATGAAGGCTGACTATTGTGAGATTCTACGGGAAGAGAGGTTTGTAAGAGAGAAAGCAGATAACATACAGGTATATTTCTCAGGAAGCGGATGAATGCCTGTTCTCCTTGCAGGATACCGCACCGTACACCACAACACAGAAGGAGCATTCGCACGAGCCTTCTGCAAGTTCTCATGCACTCTGCCACATCCCAAACCCATCACTCCTGCACCAACAACACTCAGTTCCCCATTAACCCACACCCACACAAGCCAGCCACCCCCTCATGCTCACACAGGCAAAATACCACCAAAACAACTACTGAATGACCATCCAATGAAGCTGATATTTCTCACAGAAACATGTGTAAACCCAAACTCGGCGCTGGACATTGTTACAGCTTTCCCCGCAGGCTATGAGATCATTAGGCAAGACCATCAGGACGTTTTCCAGAGGTGAAGTTGCCTTCATATTCAAAGATACCATCAACTGCAGCACATACATGGATACCCCCACCAGCTAGATGGAGCACCTCATGTTCAAGATACTCACCTACGCAAACTTCTCTCTGAAGGAAACCCTTTTATACAAATTACCAGGACCTTCCACCAATTTCACCAGCAACATCACACACTTTGTTGAACCTCCATCATCTCATCCTCCTCAGAGACTTTAACTTTCACCTACAAGCCTGCCCCAACCCAAACTCTTTGGCCATTCTAGAAAACCTTGACCTCACCCAACACATTAGTGAACTGACCCACACAGCTGCACACCTATTGGATCTGATTTTCTCCTCAGTCAGCAACATCACATTCAACAAGTCAGTAACTGTGACCTAGATAGATACATCATTGTCAGTTGCAGCATACTCATCCTGTAAAATCAGTGTCACAGACCTACCACCACTGGAACTGCTCACCGCGCTGAAAAAGCATGTCA
Source organism: Triturus cristatus (assembly GCF_964204655.1). Lineage (NCBI taxonomy): Eukaryota > Metazoa > Chordata > Amphibia > Caudata > Salamandridae > Triturus > Triturus cristatus. The sequence goes on from NC_140587.1 coordinate 683,745,369, forward strand.
GAAGAGGAGTGGGCTTCAGTCCTCCCCAAGCACTGTCCCAAGCATACCAGCGACTTACTGAAAACAATAAAAAACCTCAACAGCTGGATCACTTTGAGCACCGACACCATGGCTACCCTCAAGTGCAGCCCAATGGTAAGTGCCCGACCACCGTCCAGCTGATATACAGAGGAACTCAGTCTTTTGAAACACCACGGCAAACAACTACAGCGCAAATGGAGAACAAGTAGAGACACCACAGATGAAGACATTTTCAAATCTGCCCTAAGACGCTACCACCTGCAGATATGGAAATCAAGTGCACAGCTCTAGCAGGTCACATTGACACCAGCACAAACAGCAGCAAGGATATCTTTTCCATCATCAAATATTTCACTGTGCCCCCTGCTGCCTCCAGCAACATCACCCCCTCATGAGACCTTTACAACAACCTCTCGGTATTCTTCTGTTACAAAATCACCTCCATATACAGCAACTTCTATCCTCAAATAGCATCCATCACCATTGCAACTCACCTTTCCATCACTGCCAATGAACAAACCTTGACCTCGTGGCCTGCCATGACCACCATCAATATCACTGCTACCTTGAAGAGCATCCACCTAGGGGCTCCATCTGATCCTTGCTCCCACCACACCTTCACCAAAAGACTCCTACCCATCTGGAATGCCTTCAATAACTCAGCCACATTCCTGGACACCTGAAAACATGCCACAATCATGTCCCTGCTCAAGAAACCATTCACTGACCCAGGCACACTTTCCTACTACAGACCCATCTCCATCCTACCATACCCGGCAGAGGTCTTAGAGAACCTAATTAACCGAAGCTTCACTGACCACCTCAGCAGCCACCAGCTCCTTGAAGCCACTTAGTCTAGTTTCAGGACCAACCACAGTAAGTACAGACACAGCACTCATCCTCGCAACAGGTGATATGCATTATCCTTGACAGAGGAGACATAGCAGCCCTCAGTCTCATGGAACTTTCTGTAACATTTGACATGGTCTCACAACCCATCCTCATCAGGCACCAGTATGAAATTGCCATCCAAGGACCTGCTCTCCACCGGATCTGGTCCTTCCTAACAGATAGAACGCAAGCTGTCAGTATCGCACCTTACTGCCTGGAAGACCGGAAACTGATCCGCAGCATGCTGCAAGGCTCTTCTCTCAGCCCCACCCTCTTCAATGCATACATGATGCCTCTGCCCAACATCATCCGTAAACATGACGTCAACACTCTCTCCTACACAGATGACAGACAACTTGGAAAAGACCATCAACACAAGAAACAAGTTCACCACCAGAATTTCTGAAGTTGCTAACTGAATGAATACCAACTGTCTCAAGTTTAACACCGACAAGAAGGAAGTAGAGATCTTTATCAAGAAGTCCTCGCCATGGGACACCATCTGGTGGCCAGCCAAACTCAGACCTACACCCAGAACCCACACCAGGAAACTCGGAATAATCATCACAGCAAACTGGCCATGACTGCACAAGTCAATGTCATCACTGCATCCTGTTTCCATACCCAGAAGATCCTGAGGAAGATCTTTAAAGACTCCCAAGCAACACTAGAAAAACTGTCATTCATGCCCTAGTCTACACTGGCTCCAGACACACAAACACGCTCCATTCAAACTCCTCACACACACATTCAAGGCACCAAAGAGCTCATGTCCCACCTACCTGAACAGTTGCATCTGATTCTACCAACCACACAGACACCTCTGCTCTGCAGGGATCCTACTGGCACATGTCCCACACAGATAGTGAACCAGATCAGGAGGATGGGTGTTCCTTACATCACTCCTAAAGTGTGGAAGGATCTCCCACTCTACATCAGAGCCTCCTCCTCTCTTCTTGAATTCCGCAAGAAGCTGACAAGTTGGCTTTTCAATTAACCAACCTACCAAAGGCAGGGCTAGGCACACACACCTGCTTAGCGCTTGGACCCCCCTGTGACTTACAAATACACAAATGAGGAATTTTGAAGTGCGTTGCTCACCCGTGAGGGTCTGAAGGTGCTAGGGGGGAGCAGGTCTGGTAAGTCTTCCTGAAGATGAGAATAATGGGGGCATGTCTGATGCCAATCAGGAGCTCATTCCAGGGCTTAGCTGTGATGTAGGAGAAGGTTCTTCCGCCCATTCTTGCTCTGCAGATGCATGAGGGTTAAGCGAGGGCGAGGTCAGGCGGAATGGAGGTTTCTCTTGGTACGTGGAAGGAGATTCTTTTGTTGATATATTTGGGTCCAGTGTTGTGGAGGCATTTGAAGGCGTGGGTGAGTATCTTGAAAGTTACTCTCCTCTCAATGGGGAGCCAGTGGAGGTTTTGCAGGTGTTGGCTGATGTGTTTGTGTTGAGGGATGCTGAGGACGAGTCTGGCTGCGGTGTTCTGTATTGTCTTGAGTTTGCGGAGGAGAGACTTTTCTTTCCAGTGTACAGGGCGTTTCCGTAGTCCAGTCTGCTGGTTATGAGTGCGTGGGTGATGGTCTTTCTTGATTCTTCAGGGATCCATTTGAAGGTCTTCTGGAGGATGAGGAGGGTGTTAAATCAAGTGGAGGCAACGGCGTTGATCTGTCAAGTCATGGAGAGGGAGGAATCGAGTATGATGCCAAGGTTAGGTTTTGGGCATGGTCTGTGGGGGTCGGGGGCTGCTGAGTGTGGTGGGCCACTAGGTGTTGTCCCAAGCAGAGGGGAAGGGTCCGAGGAAGAAGACCTCTGTCATTTCTGAGTTGAGCTTCAGTGAGCTGCTGCTCATCCAGGATGCAATGTTTCTTCATTCCTTCCTGGAAGCTGAGTCTGGTGGTGATGGGGTCCTTGGTGAGGGGGAGGATGAGCTGGGTGCCATCGCGTAGGATACTATGCTGAGTCCTTGCTGTCTGACGATGGTGGCGAGGGGGGCCATGTAATGTTGAAGAGCGTGGGACTGACCAAAGATCCTTGGGGCACTCTGCAATTGATCTCTGTGGGTTCGTAGAGGAAGGGTGGAAGTCTGGTTCTTTAGGTTCTGCCGGTGAGGAAGCAGCGTAGCCAGTCGAGGGCAGTTCCCTGTATGCCGGCGTCATGGAGTCTTGTGCTGAGTGTGCGGTGGGAGACGGTGTCGAAGGCTCAGAGAGGTCGAGTAGGATCAGGGCCGCGATGTGACCTTGGTCGAGGAGGGTGCAGATGTCATCTGTAGCGGTGAGTAGAGCGGTCTCAGTGCTGTGGTTCCTGCAGAATCCAGATTGGGTGGGGTCGAAAGTGCTGACCTGCTGCCCCTGGAAATGAGCCGCGCTGGGAGGTGAACTCGTTGCTTAAGATTTAGGTTAAGTATACATTCCCAAATCGTCAAGCCATGTAGATCTGGCGGGCATCACTTGAAAACAGGCAAACAAATTATATGGTCACATACAAAGTTCATTTACGTGAGCCTATCCCTCTACCTGCGAACACAATCATGCTAAGCACACCATTTGGCATGTGTTGTTTACTAATATGATGCTTTAAAATACTAGAGAACTGTCAAAGCTGCAATGACAGAATTGTAACATTGAAATACTGTCCAAAACTTGAAATTTCTGATGAATTAATTTGATCCTGATGCTTCTTTGGTAGGGGCAAAACATGAAATTACCTTAGCCATTTTTGACTGAAAGTGAATATCTCTGTGGAGCCGCATGCAGGCAAAAGGTAATCTCCATTCATTGGCTTTAGCAATTAAGGGGCATATCAGCAACACCCGGCGATAATTATCGCTCAGCGCTCTTAGCGTGAGGATAATTATCGCCGGGTAACGTAGATTTTTATTGCTGAGATAGCGTGCTATTAGCAACGCTTATCTCCTCAGAGATAAAAATACTCATGCTAGCTGCCTAACGTGAGATTATCGCTGGAAACCCAGCGATAATCTCACGCAATGTGGCGTTAGCTTGCTGATAGGGACTCACAAACTTAGACATGATATCCACCTTCCATAGGATATCATGGCTAAGTCAGTCCTGAAGCAGGCGTAAGGAAAGTAGCGATAACAGGGGTTATCGCTACTTTTCCTGACGCTATGCTTCATAGCGTGGGGCTTGATGATAGGAGAAATGTCGCTTAGCGACATTTCTCCTGTCAGGTTAGGTCAGGAACTCCCACTTTGCATCTCATTAGAGATGCAAAGCTGGGCATTAGGAATCCTGAGGCTAAAGCAAGGTTTCACGCGTTAGCGTGGCCTTGCTAATTAGGCGATAAAATTATCGCCGAAAACGGCCGCAAAAGCGGCGATAATTTTTTATCGCCTGCTTGTAAATATGCCCCTGAGTTCTGATGGGAGTATTGTATGCTGCAACTGCTACTAAAGTGGTACTGATTTCCACTGACCTCTAAGGCCACGCATTTGTGGGCCTTACTAAACAGTAACAAAAAAAAGCCAGGTTGCAACAAGTTCTAAATAAAAAACAATTTCACTGATATGAGTTATGAGCAAGAGATGGAGACTGAACACACACAATTCCAACCCTGATTGCCAACAGCATAATTTGTACATGCGTTGATGGCACTTTCAACTTCATAAAATGAGCATGCCAGCCCCTTTATCACCAGCCTCGAGTGTTGCCAAGGAAGTAATGTGTGAGAAGTTTGAGGGTGTTCACAAATACTTTACCTCTTTAAATGGCCTTCATTGCTTGGTTTTACTCTTGAGAAAGTGGCATTTGAGGTGTCACACATTTGATAGTAGAATGTCACTCATAAGTATACTGAAACAGTGCCTTAAAAGGGCAGGTACTGAGCACCTGCACTTCTTTATTTTGAGAGGGAGAATGCCAGCACTTCTCAGCAGAAATACAATACTTTAAAGTGGAGAGTACTGGCATGTCTCAAAAGCAAGTAGTTACCCTGATACACGCTACCTTCATTTCTATTTTTCCGTTTCATACACTTACTGAAAAACCCCTCTTGTGGGAGAAAGTTTCACAACAGCATAACTAACTCGCTCTTTTTGAGAAATACAAACTGCAGGTGTGTCAAAGTCCTCTTTATAGCATTCGTACCGGAAAATGTAGAAATCTGCCATTCGAGTGCTAGACAGCTGTCAGCAGTTTCCAAAGTCAGTCATACTAGTGGCAATAAATACGTAACTGAGCTGCCACTTGCCAAACAAGGATTGTGTTTACAGATGAAAATAAAATGAAGTACTTCACCTGAACATGCATTGCATTTTCAAATAAAACAAAGGGATAAGGGGTGTGCAAGAAAGGGTAAAGTAGTGACAAGAGTCAGTGGATTTGGGAAGAAATGGGTGGGCAAGCAACCAAGGAATGAGAGAGTGGTTTGCCACACGAACTGCAAGCAATTTTGACCTGCTGTGACATTTCTTAAGGGTGGGCCAGAGCTAGCATGCGTAGTCTCCATTGTTTGCATGGACTGGTTGCCTTGGCTGGGAGTGTTGTGTATTGCAGGGGTGGGTGGGTCTTGGAGAGTGAGCTGCATCCTCTTCCAGCCATGATCTCGCCTGCCAGGGTTGTTTTTTTGTCCTGTTTTTTAGGTCGAGCCTAGAGCCTGCACGCATGCGCTGCTCTGCGAGACTTGTTGTAGTAGAGTAGGGAATAGAAGCCCCGCCCACTCTCCGCTCATATTTCACATTGGCATGTGTCATTGTCCGTCTTCAATGCTGGCTTCTGGTTCGTAAATAGGCTTGTTAGTCCCTCCTTAGTACCGCCTCCTCTTCATTTGTCACCACCCATGGCGACTTGCTCTTTTATTTCGGTTGTTACACGGTACCTGTTATTTAGTCTTTTAGCGCTATTTTGTTTATCCAGTTGTTTCTCTTACTGCAGGCACAACGTGCTTTGGTGCCTTCTTTACAGCCCCGCCCCCCTCCTGTTGTCCATGCCTTCTTTACCCCCCATTGTCCATGCCTTCTTTTACCCATTGTTGTGCCTTCTAAGGCACCTCTCCACCCCCAGGCCACCTGCCCTCCCTCCATCCCGTTGTCCGTAATACCTACCATTTACAATGCAATAGATCTCACATTTACGAGAGTTTGAGCTATTTCCATTGTAAATGACAATGCGTTTTATTTATGTTTTGGTTTTTAAAACATAAATAAAACACATTGTCATTTACAATGCCAATAGCTTGAAGTCACATAAATGCGAGACCTATTTATTGCATTGCAAATGTTTGTGTTAACTGTGACTACTATCAGCTTCGGTGTGTGCAAGGAAGGGGAGGGCGGAGTTTAGACTGGTCCTACACAGAGCTTCACGAGGAAAAAAAAAACAGCCGCAAGGAATTTGCACTAGTCTAAACATCTGCCAAAGGCAAAAAATATAGTATTCTGGCCCAAGTTTCTACAGTAAATGATTCACCACATGCCTGATTCCGGATCTTAAAGTATGTCCATTTTAGGTCTCGCTGGCGTTGCAGCGCGAAGCGCTGCCGCCAACGAGAACTATTGTTGCCCTGATGCCTCTCAAGGGAGACAGACAGGGGCACGCGCAGCGATTGGGGTCTGTGGGCGCGCTTCTGAGACGCGCTTCGCCGAGATGCCTCTCGGGAGACAGACCGGGGCACGCGCAGTGATTGGGGTCGAGGTCTGTTGACGCGCTTGTTAGTTTACGTAATTACAGTCCTTTATTTGCTTGTTCCTTTATTGAGCTTCTAAGCACACGCTTCGCTTACATTGAGGGCACATGCCCGCTTTCGCTTTCAAAGTGCAGCCGGGACAGTGCGTGAATTGTAAAAGTCGGGGGCGCGCACGGAATGGCAAGGGCAGTGGGTGGAAAGTGTGACTGCTTCGGTACGTCTCCTGCGTGGAAGTGCTTCCTCGGAGGAGCAGCAAGGGGTGCTGGCCGTGCAAGAAGAAAGGGCACCACGAGCTGTGCACCCCGGCCGGAGTCTCCCCTCACAGGAGCCCGACAGTATGAAGATCGAGTTTGCTCCCTTGAACATCCCCCTGTCCAGCAGGCTCCAGACCGCCGCCGTCTTCCAGTGGGTCTTATTGTTCCTGCTATTAGGTACAGTCTGGCATTTCGCAGCACGTTACAGCATTTATTTTATCATGGCAGGTCTGAGAGGTGTTTTGTTGTTCCTCGTCGCCACATAGCGGTGCATGCGCCTTTAGAATTCGGATCAGTGGTTTGACCAATTACATTTTTAGCATAGGTTGTATTGTAGCACATTACCCAACAATTCCAAGCTTTCATTTTCTAGGTTTGAAGGTCTTTTTATTTACCCATCAGGAATGGGGTTTTAAGTTCTGTTACTGATCCGAAGAGCATGCTCTCATCTTAATCTTCTGTCCCTGGCGTTTCACATCCAAAATACTCTTTGGCCTAAATCATCCACCACTCATCCTTATAACCTGACGTTAGTGCCAGTTCCCGGATCAAGTTTCCTTGTGGCTGTCCCCCTCGTGCTCTAGATGCAATTCGCCTGCCAAGCCCGACTATGTATGCTTCTTTACGTTTATGAGTCCATACACAATAACATGAAAGTCTGTGGCAAAATGTCCACATCGCATAATTCATGTTGTTTCATTGCGTAATTAAGTTCCCTTCTCTACTTCTCAGTTGTGCTGTGTGTCCTGCCACTCAAATCTAAGCACATACTATAGTATTAAAATAGGCTGCAGAATTGTGCATCTGGCCGTCAAAGCCAATTACATTTTCGATGAGAGCTGACCCTGCCTATTTTAGTTAACTAATTGCGTCCCGTATATAATCAAGATGTGCATCATTATTGGATTTCTGTAGCGCTTACTACTTACGAGACGTTGAAGTGCTTTACAGTTGGTTGTTCGCTACACCTGAACATAGTTGTTTGTCACGTTTTACAGTTGATTATTGAGATCACCCTGGTGCTCTCAAGAGAGTGGAGCGCATGTGGCCTAATGGCTAGAACGGTTGCTCTCGAAGATGAGGAACCGGGTTCGAGTCTCGGCAATGATGCTCAACATCTTGTAATTCTGGGCAAATCATTTAGTCTCCCAAAGTCTAACAAAAATAAATGTGTCGTTCTGTAACACAAGTGGTGCTTATGGAAAGTGCACTGATACCTTCAGATCTAGTTCGCTCTACATAAAATTCAGATGAAAAAAAAAAGATATCCGGCTATATAGTTTCCTGTCACCTACTGGGCTGTTTAACCTTTGACTAACTGCCTACAAAAAAAGAGACAGGAACTTAATTTGATTTTTGCATTTCACAATTTTGCAAATTGGCAATGTGACATAATTGGGGTCACTAGAATGTGTTTCTGTGGTTCCCTCTTCTATCCCTGCACTATTCGTTTTCAATCCATGTGTGCAGTATTATATGTGGCTGTGTGTCACTGGCGGCCCTCATGGGACAGCACCCACAGCATGTGCTGCACTTATTCAACGCAGGACCCATTTCAGGCTCTCCACCTAAGTCACCCCAACCTTTAGGCCAAGGTTTAGCTCAGAAAGAGGGGTGGCAGCACATTGTTTTTTTTTTATCAGTGTCTCTTCAGACACTTCGCATTTTACTGCCCGCATTGTTCTGGTAAATATCTCTTTAGCGTGCTCATACGTTTAAGGAGTTTTAATGCTAGCTCATTAGTAGTGAGATGCTGGCATTCTTATTTGAAACGCTATCACACTACATCTTTTCGTCACCCACTGGGCTGTTTAACCTTTAAATGACTGCCTACAAGAAAAAAAGACAAAAAGTCAGGAACTTAATTTTAATTGGGAGTATGACATAATTAGGGCAATAGGACGGGGTGAGCACTGCACACACCTACATTTGTAAAGCTGATCAGGTGAACATCTATGCCAGTCTTTGGAAACACATTTCATCATTCTAGTATACATTTATGGAAGTGGAAGAATCCCACTTGAAGTCTTCTTTATCCTCTCAATAATTAATGTTCTGCAGAGTGTTCAGCTTTGCACGATGGCACAAAAGAGAGCCAGTAGTACCTAGCGTAGGATTTGTACTCGCTGTACATCCTCCAGCACAAATTCCTATGTGTAGACAACACAACAAAACTTCAGACATGTAAAATACATAATGTAGTGTAAAGCCTACATTACAAAAAATATTTCGGCCAATATACACACCACATACCTCCAATACACACCACAGATTCCCACATCATACTATAAAATTTCACAGCACATCACATAATTCAACTCCAAAACTTCCCAATACACAACACACAATAAATCCTATATAATTAACTTTGACTCACAATCTAGCTATACATCGTTCAATTAACTTAATACTATTTAATTACTATCCAAACAATTCTAAAGCACACCATGCAATATATTTCCACTACAGAACTCCACATCACACAATTCAATAACACACAATTCCACTACAAACAATTCCAATACAACCCATCTCTCCCTTGCACTTCCACCAACCCTATCATCTCTCTACAACACAACCACTGCCTTTCTCATCACTCCCTCTCAGTGCCTCTACCCCCTCTTAACCAGCAATCCCACTGCCCCCTCTCATCCCTCCCTTACTGCCTATCTCCTTTCTATACTGCCTGTTCACACATGCTGCCTTCCTGTACCTCCTCAGGCTGTGCACTAGTCCACCTTTCGCCCCCACCCCTTCGGTGCCCCTCCCAATCGTCTATCTCTCGCTCTCTTTCATGCCATCTCTCACCACTCTCTCGCACGCACTCGTCCTGCCTCTCTCATATGGTTCCACACCCTCCTCTTCCTCTCTTTCACACACACTCTATCCGCTCCTTTATCTGGCATTCATTCACCACTGTGTACAAATTACCCATCTCTTTCTGTCTTCTTGTCTGTAAATTCTCTGCACCTCTCACCCCTAACTATTCATCATGCCACATAATTCCACTACACAAATACACTACACACCACACAAAACCACCCCACGCTATTCCACAACTAACAATTTCAATCCAACCCACATAATTCCACTCCACACCACATACTTCAACAACATTCCAAGCAAAAGCACATGGGTAAAAGACATTATCATTTACAACACCGATAGCTCTAACTCTCACAAATGCGAGACCTATTGCATTGCAAATGCTTGTTTTGTAAAGTGAGTTGGTACTTCCAGAGTGAAAGACGCAGAGTGCGAAGCATACATACTGAATCACAGCGTCTTCAAACCAATTTTGAAAAACAAATTGCATGCAAACCTTTCCTTCTAGATTCAGCATGCGCAGAGTAAAATGTAAAGCATTGGATGAGAAACGTTTTAGAAGGAATTAATTATAAACAATAGTAATTACAGGTGAAGGACGGGAGTGGGCACACACGAGCAGCAAAAAACGTGTACAAGTAAGCATTTCATAGTGGAGGCTAAATGAGCATATACAAAGGATACTTATTAATTGTAAAGCAGAGGGCACAGAGAGAAAGCACTAGATAAACCTGTCTAAGAAACGATTCCAATTTTCAACTTTTTGAATAACAAACGTCGTCATTTTCCATGAAATCATACGTTGTTAAAAACTCCATTAACAAAACCAAAGGCGGTTATGAAAAAATATGGTTTAATAAAAACTAGGATTCGACGTGGGTGGCTGATACGAGGTTCATGAAACGTGTTCTTTGCTTTGTAGTTGCCAAAGATGATTTGAGCTGTGCACCAACGCAAACATGCAAATATTTGCTGCAGCATATAATAGTTCAGATAAAGTAACATAGCTTAACAGTCTGACATAGCCTACAGAAAATGTTAAATGTGTGTGGTCTTCGTCGGACGGCTCTTCATTTACAAGCTCATACATGACATACCTGATTGTGCGAGTATTTGTATTTCGCAGTGCTCTTACAACTTTCCTACAGCAATGGTCACTCCAATGTTTTTCCCAAGCAAAGCTTCTCGGTTAACGAGCACTAGACTGTTTTTTTCCGCTCCACCATGGCACCATGGGGGATATGTACAATGAAGTGGCGGAGCGTGTCGTTAGCCTCCTGGTAGGTAGCCCCTGAGGGGTGTCAGTGTGGACTCTTGTTAGTCCAACGAGTAGGGCATTACACTTAGAAGTGTGCACAATTTGCATAATTCTGTGAAATTTCAACAAAATTACAGGAAATTATGCAAAAAATTAAATCTGTCATTTAGCGTTACATTTTAGCACAAAAGGTGTCCTTGTGTACATTTATGATGCAAGGGCTCATTTTGTGCTAAAATATAGTTGGAGTAGCCTGCCTTTATTTCATAGTGTCCATGGAAAATCCAGGTAACTTGGTGTTCGGTTAAAGTTGGGGTTCAAAGCCGTCAAGGTTCATATAATTGAGCCAGGTTTGTACTGTGTCTTCTTTGTTGCTCTTCACAAATAACAGGAATTCTGTCTCGGTTGGGTTGAGCTTCAGGTAGGCGTTGGGCATCCTGGTCTGAATTATGTGTATTCAGTGTTTGAGGCGATGGATGTCTCAAGCAGAGGAGACTTTCAAGACGAGTTGGGCATAATTGGCAAATGGGGGAATTTTGATGCTGTTATCTCTGAGTAGAGCACCAAGTAGCTCCATGTAAAGGTTAAAGATGACAAGAGACTATATGGAATCCTGGGGGCCTCCATAGGTTATGAGGATCTTTGGTAACCTGGAGGCACCCATGTCAACAAACTGGTGTTCTTTGGAATGGTTGGAGGATAAGCAGTGAAGGACATTGCCGGTGAATCCCACTCAAGACTCCATGGTGCATATGGGGGTGGGATAGCATACTGTGTCAAAGACATCTGAGCTGTTCAGCATTATTAGAAGGCAGGGGTCATCTTCATCTGTGTTTAAGAGGGAACTGTCTGTGATATGTATGTTAGTGGGCCTTCGTGCTGCAACATTATCTGAAGCCAGAGTGATGGTAGTGAAGGGATTTGTTAGTGCTTATTTGATTGTGGAGATGAACATGGACCTATTTTTCAAGTATTATGCTGAATGGTAGGCGAGTGATGGCCTGTAGCTGGCAAGGTCATCAGGGTCTAGTATAGTCTTTTTTAGGAGTAGGAGGATCTGGCCTGTCGTGAGAGCTTCTGGGAAGATTCCTTGATTGAAGGACACATTGACAATGGGTAGGGGTAAGATAGCATTCCCAGAAAGAGCTTTGATGGACGATGATGGTAAGACAAGTGCCTTTGAGGCTGTTGAGTATGACAGTAAGATCTCAGAGAGATAGTCCTATGAAGGCTGACTATTGTGAGATTCTACGGGAAGAGAGGTTTGTAAGAGAGAAAGCAGATAACATACAGGTATATTTCTCAGGAAGCGGATGAATGCCTGTTCTCCTTGCAGGATACCGCACCGTACACCACAACACAGAAGGAGCATTCGCACGAGCCTTCTGCAAGTTCTCATGCACTCTGCCACATCCCAAACCCATCACTCCTGCACCAACAACACTCAGTTCCCCATTAACCCACACCCACACAAGCCAGCCACCCCCTCATGCTCACACAGGCAAAATACCACCAAAACAACTACTGAATGACCATCCAATGAAGCTGATATTTCTCACAGAAACATGTGTAAACCCAAACTCGGCGCTGGACATTGTTACAGCTTTCCCCGCAGGCTATGAGATCATTAGGCAAGACCATCAGGACGTTTTCCAGAGGTGAAGTTGCCTTCATATTCAAAGATACCATCAACTGCAGCACATACATGGATACCCCCACCAGCTAGATGGAGCACCTCATGTTCAAGATACTCACCTACGCAAACTTCTCTCTGAAGGAAACCCTTTTATACAAATTACCAGGACCTTCCACCAATTTCACCAGCAACATCACACACTTTGTTGAACCTCCATCATCTCATCCTCCTCAGAGACTTTAACTTTCACCTACAAGCCTGCCCCAACCCAAACTCTTTGGCCATTCTAGAAAACCTTGACCTCACCCAACACATTAGTGAACTGACCCACACAGCTGCACACCTATTGGATCTGATTTTCTCCTCAGTCAGCAACATCACATTCAACAAGTCAGTAACTGTGACCTAGATAGATACATCATTGTCAGTTGCAGCATACTCATCCTGTAAAATCAGTGTCACAGACCTACCACCACTGGAACTGCTCACCGCGCTGAAAAAGCATGTCAGAAGAGGAGTGGGCTTCAGTCCTCCCCAAGCACTGTCCCAAGCATACCAGCGACTTACTGAAAACAATAAAAAACCTCAACAGCTGGATCACTTTGAGCACCGACACCATGGCTACCCTCAAGTGCAGCCCAATGGTAAGTGCCCGACCACCGTCCAGCTGATATACAGAGGAACTCAGTCTTTTGAAACACCACGGCAAACAACTACAGCGCAAATGGAGAACAAGTAGAGACACCACAGATGAAGACATTTTCAAATCTGCCCTAAGACGCTACCACCTGCAGATATGGAAATCAAGTGCACAGCTCTAGCAGGTCACATTGACACCAGCACAAACAGCAGCAAGGATATCTTTTCCATCATCAAATATTTCACTGTGCCCCCTGCTGCCTCTAGCAACATCACCCCCTCATGAGACCTTTACAACAACCTCTCGGTATTCTTCTGTTACAAAATCACCTCCATATACAGCAACTTCTATCCTCAAATAGCATCCATCACCATTGCAACTCACCTTTCCATCACTGCCAATGAACAAACCTTGACCTCGTGGCCTGCCATGACCACCATCAATATCACTGCTACCTTGAAGAGCATCCACCTAGGGGCTCCATCTGATCCTTGCTCCCACCACACCTTCACCAAAAGACTCCTACCCATCTGGAATGCCTTCAATAACTCAGCCACATTCCTGGACACCTGAAAACATGCCACAATCATGTCCCTGCTCAAGAAACCATTCACTGACCCAGGCACACTTTCCTACTACAGACCCATCTCCATCCTACCATACCCGGCAGAGGTCTTAGAGAACCTAATTAACCGAAGCTTCACTGACCACCTCAGCAGCCACCAGCTCCTTGAAGCCACTTAGTCTAGTTTCAGGACCAACCACAGTAAGTACAGACACAGCACTCATCCTCGCAACAGGTGATATGCATTATCCTTGACAGAGGAGACATAGCAGCCCTCAGTCTCATGGAACTTTCTGTAACATTTGACATGGTCTCACAACCCATCCTCATCAGGCACCAGTATGAAATTGCCATCCAAGGACCTGCTCTCCACCGGATCTGGTCCTTCCTAACAGATAGAACGCAAGCTGTCAGTATCGCACCTTACTGCCTGGAAGCCCGGAAACTGATCCGCAGCATGCTGCAAGGCTCTTCTCTCAGCCCCACCCTCTTCAATGCATACATGATGCCTCTGCCCAACATCATCCGTAAACATGACGTCAACACTCTCTCCTACACAGATGACAGACAACTTGGAAAAGACCATCAACACAAGAAACAAGTTCACCACCAGAATTTCTGAAGTTGCTAACTGAATGAATACCAACTGTCTCAAGTTTAACACCGACAAGAAGGAAGTAGAGATCTTTATCAAGAAGTCCTCGCCATGGGACACCATCTGGTGGCCAGCCAAACTCAGACCTACACCCAGAACCCACACCAGGAAACTCGGAATAATCATCACAGCAAACTGGCCATGACTGCACAAGTCAATGTCATCACTGCATCCTGTTTCCATACCCAGAAGATCCTGAGGAAGATCTTTAAAGACTCCCAAGCAACACTAGAAAAACTGTCATTCATGCCCTAGTCTACACTGGCTCCAGACACACAAACACGCTCCATTCAAACTCCTCACACACACATTCAAGGCACCAAAGAGCTCATGTCCCACCTACCTGAACAGTTGCATCTGATTCTACCAACCACACAGACACCTCTGCTCTGCAGGGATCCTACTGGCACATGTCCCACACAGATAGTGAACCAGATCAGGAGGATGGGTGTTCCTTACATCACTCCTAAAGTGTGGAAGGATCTCCCACTCTACATCAGAGCCTCCTCCTCTCTTCTTGAATTCCGCAAGAAGCTGACAAGTTGGCTTTTCAATTAACCAACCTACCAAAGGCAGGGCTAGGCACACACACCTGCTTAGCGCTTGGACCCCCCTGTGACTTACAAATACACAAATGAGGAATTTTGAAGTGCGTTGCTCACCCGTGAGGGTCTGAAGGTGCTAGGGGGGAGCAGGTCTGGTAAGTCTTCCTGAAGATGAGAAGAATGGGGGCATGTCTGATGCCAATCAGGAGCTCATTCCAGGGCTTAGCTGTGATGTAGGAGAAGGTTCTTCCGCCCATTCTTGCTCTGCAGATGCATGAGGGTTAAGCGAGGGCGAGGTCAGGCGGAATGGAGGTTTCTCTTGGTACGTGGAAGGAGATTCTTTTGTTGATATATTTGGGTCCAGTGTTGTGGAGGCATTTGAAGGCGTGGGTGAGTATCTTGAAAGTTACTCTCCTCTCAATGGGGAGCCAGTGGAGGTTTTGCAGGTGTTGGCTGATGTGTTTGTGTTGAGGGATGCTGAGGACGAGTCTGGCTGCGGTGTTCTGTATTGTCTTGAGTTTGCGGAGGAGAGACTTTTCTTTCCAGTGTACAGGGCGTTTCCGTAGTCCAGTCTGCTGGTTATGAGTGCGTGGGTGATGGTCTTTCTTGATTCTTCAGGGATCCATTTGAAGGTCTTCTGGAGGATGAGGAGGGTGTTAAATCAAGTGGAGGCAACGGCGTTGATCTGTCAAGTCATGGAGAGGGAGGAATCGAGTATGATGCCAAGGTTAGGTTTTGGGCATGGTCTGTGGGGGTCGGGGGCTGCTGAGTGTGGTGGGCCACTAGGTGTTGTCCCAAGCAGAGGGGAAGGGTCCGAGGAAGAAGACCTCTGTCATTTCTGAGTTGAGCTTCAGTGAGCTGCTGCTCATCCAGGATGCAATGTTTCTTCATTCCTTCCTGGAAGCTGAGTCTGGTGGTGATGGGGTCCTTGGTGAGGGGGAGGATGAGCTGGGTGCCATCGCGTAGGATACTATGCTGAGTCCTTGCTGTCTGACGATGGTGGCGAGGGGGGCCATGTAATGTTGAAGAGCGTGGGACTGACCAAAGATCCTTGGGGCACTCTGCAATTGATCTCTGTGGGTTCGTAGAGGAAGGGTGGAAGTCTGGTTCTTTAGGTTCTGCCGGTGAGGAAGCAGCGTAGCCAGTCGAGGGCAGTTCCCTGTATGCCGGCGTCATGGAGTCTTGTGCTGAGTGTGCGGTGGGAGACGGTGTCGAAGGCTCAGAGAGGTCGAGTAGGATCAGGGCCGCGATGTGACCTTGGTCGAGGAGGGTGCAGATGTCATCTGTAGCGGTGAGTAGAGCGGTCTCAGTGCTGTGGTTCCTGCAGAATCCAGATTGGGTGGGGTCGAGGATGGAGTTCTCTTTAATGAATTTCGTTAGTTGAGCGTTGACGGTCTTCTCGGTGACTTTGGCCATGAAGGGGAGGATGGAGATGGGTCGGTAGTTCTTGAGGTCCAAAGGATCTGCTGAGGGCTTGACTTCAGCGCGTTTCCAGTCATCGGGGAATGTGCCAGTTTCGAAGGTGGTGTTGATGGTGCATTGTAGTTCTGGTGTGATGGCTGCTCTGTGGAAGATGTGTGGAGGGCAGGGGTCTGTGGGGGGATCCAGAGTGAATGCCTTTCATGGTCGATGTGGTGTGTTCGGTAGTGACTGGGGTCCGAGAGGAGATGGTGCGCTGACTGGAGATGCTGGAGGAGGGAGTGGATTCAGAGTTGGGTGTCTGTTCATTGAAGTTGTCGTAGAAGGCCTTGATTTTCAGGTGGAAGTAGAAGCCGAGCTTGTTGCAGAGGTCCTGGGAGGAGTTGATGTACATGGATTCGCCGGGGGGGTTTGGTGAATTCTCGGATGATGTAGAACAGTTCTTTTGAGTTACTGGAGCTGGCGACTACATGTCAATTTGTCAAGGCCAGCAAATCAAAAGGAACTGCAAGGAAGGGTTGCTCAAGATGGAATTCACAAAGTGAAAGTAATAAAATGAACTTGAGTGAAAGTCCAGCTGTGGTTTCTGACCATTTTGTCAGAGAGAGACCAATACCTATTTCAGCTTGCATGCATCTTAAATATCACCTTGAGGAGTCAGAGAGGCCACAGTGTACAATGATCTTTGGGTAGTGGTCTCTATCAAATGTTAAACAAAAACTGGTAAAGAATGAATGTTAGGAAAATCAATGACATGATGTATACTTTTTTTATCTATTCGCATATGGATATTTAGAGTTAAACAAAACGTTTATACACAACAGTTTTCAAAATTACAACCGTTCAACTTTTCAAATTCTGACAGCAGTAATTTCAACAGTATGAGACATTTATTTTTATACACAGTTGCCTTTGTCAGGATTCATTAATTTGTCAATACCATTGAGCACTTCAAGAAAAGTGGAACTAGTAACAGCATTACTTTTATAAAATATTCTTGTACTGCTTAAGTCTGGGCAGAAACTTAATATATCAATAAGGATCACCATATCACTGAAACACAATCTTCCTTCTACTGGAACCAACTCATTCCCAATCCACATCAAGAAGAGTATACCATTTGCTCTAAATAGTATAAAAATGTATTCTGGCTCAAAACCTTTGACTCACATAATTTCCTTTTTTATACTCAATATGTACAGTTCCCTGGGACCACTGCCTGCCCCTAAAAAATATTTTCCCCTGCATTTGCAAAGGGGAAGGGGTCCCCGAGTACATTACCACCCTCTTGAAGAGGGCGGTAAATTGCCAAACCATTCATACATGGGATAGAGAGTTGCTATTAGGAAAGGACACCCTTGAAACGCCCCTTCCTAATTGCGAGTCACAATTCCTATTTAGCGAGTCGCAAATAAATTATGACTCGCTAAAAAGGAATTGTACATGGCCCTATTCGTTTTTACATGCGCAAACGGGTCGCTAACTCATTTGCGCATGCAATTTAGGGTCATATATCTGGCCCTAGGAGCCTTATTAATAGAGTTTGACATATGGGGATACTCTGTCAGAACTGGACAAATATTCAGTCAGACATATTACAGTTGCCATTAGCTGTAATGCACCTGTAATACATCAGATGGGGTGTCCACCATATTTGTGATGGAGTATACCGTCCACCAAGTTCTAATTTAGGTTCTTCCTTTCTTTATTTATCAGAGCCCTTTGAAACACAGACGTAGCGGCTTCCTAAGTGAAAATAAGATTTTTAGATAAAGTTCCTGCACAAATATTTGCAGTGCTTAATATATTCCATCTGTTTTCAATAATTAGTTTACTAACAACTCAAACAAGCATTTGCAATGCAATAGGTCTCGCATTTACACGAGTTTAAGCTATTGGTATTAAGGTCATTGCCTTTTATTTATGTTTTAAAAACAAATCAAAAATAAAAGGCATTGTTATTTGCAATGTCAATAGCTCAAACTCGTATAAATGTGAGACCTATTGCATTGCAACAGAGTACAGGTCTGCCAAACTCTAAATCAGTCCCAGAGGCCCACATTCTGCAAATCAGAACTGACCCTGCTCCTCATGGGACTAGTCTATCCCACAACGTGGTGACCCCGCACATTCTCCTCACCCTCTGGCCCACTGTTTTAGTTGAGAAATGTGAGCCCACTTCCTGAATGTTACTGAGTAAACTACGCCCCTGTCTCCTTAACATTTATATGAGCTCTCTGGCAGCCGTGATTCGGGCTTCTGCCATACCATGACCACACTCAACTACCTAACCTGGAAGAACACTGCTACAACTTAAATCTTGGGGTTTCTGCCTTTAGCCACAGAAAAGAAAACCTTCGATCCATGCTCTAATCACCTCCAGACTTGACTACGCTAACTCATTTGTACCTGGGTCTGCCTCAATATCTAAATAGGAAACTTCCATTGGATCAAAACAAGGCAGCTAGGTTGCTTTTGAATCTACCTTTTATTGGTGCTAAATTATGGATCACGCTCCTTCGAGAGGTCTGTGCTAATCAATTAGGGCAGCTCGCGAGTCTTAAAAAATATGAACATTTAATTTTTTTATTAAATTTAGTTGTCTGGGTCTTTTTGTTTTTAATCCTTCTCCCAATACCCCAGATCTGGTAACCTGAGGTATCGGTATCTAGCGCCTAGAAGCTCTTTGAGCTGACCAGATGCTCTATAAATTCACTTTATATTTACATGAAGTTAATTTTCTCGACCTCAGATGGTTGAAGAGCTCGGCACCTGCAGGGGCCCATGGATGGTACGGGCACGATAAAGACATTGTATTGCAGAAGGCACGTTATCCTTCTGACATGTCAAACTAATATTTGAAAATGTAATCTTCGAATCACATCTCTACTGCATGTGCATTTCCTCCCTGTCATCTCACTTTAAAGGCATATCCCTGCACCAGGTGAAGTAACCCACCAAGCTATCTGCGTCGACAGCTGTATACTTTACAATGCAGGGGTAAGGAAGTGACTTTCTCCTGGCTACGAAAGAGGAGGAGGAAGACCACAAGCTGGCGCAGCAATGCATGAAAAAGTTTTCTCTTCAAGACAGGGTAGTGATAGAGGGAGGGGTCAGGTGAGTCTCAGACAATTGCCACAGTTCAGGAAAGAAGACCGATTGGCAGGCGGAGAGACGGGAGGACGAGAGAACAGGGTAGGCAAGAGTAACGGAGGGTATACAAAGAGAAATAGATAAGAGGCCAGAGAGAATAGAGGCACAAAGAAAAATAAACAGAGGGGCAAAATTTAAATTGAAAGAAAAAGTAGAGCAGGATGAGAACAAGAGAAAAGGGCGCGAACGCAACAGTAAGGAGAGAAAGAGACGAAAATTACAACATGAAAAAGAAAGTAAGAAGGTAGCAGAGGAAGAAAGTCGGAACCGAGAGAGGGAAAGAAAAAGGGTAGAGGGGATGGAGGAGACAAATAGCCCGGCACTAGAAGAGAACCAGAGGAAAAAGAGAATTTTGGAGGAAAGGCGAAAGACAGCAGGAAGAAAGGAGGAAAGACGTTGAAGAGAGGGGAAGATGGTGTGACTGAAGGAGAGATGGGGCGTTGTGCTGGCGTACAAGAGCTGCGGACTGGGAGGTGGGCAGCGCTGAGGCAAGCTGTGCTGCAGGACATGCAGGTGAAGGAGACGGTAGCACCAGGAGTACAGGGACTGAACCTGACATCCAAGCAGGCATGGAGGGTAAGAGACGCCTCCCATACCTTTCTCACTGAAGGTTTGTATAGCGCTGGCATGCCATCTTCTGAGCGCTAGTCATGAGATTGAACAGGACTCCTGGATTTCCTATCTCTGTGGTGGAACAACTCACCCAGGAGGTTTTATTGTTGCATTCTGATATGTTTAGTCTTGATTTTATCGTGCGCTAAATAGGATGTCCAGTAAAGTCCCAGAATGCAAGTTCCAGTATTCAAAGCAAAAACATGGGCCCGATAAACTACTTACACAGGAATCTCATAATCTTGACTACACCGAGGGAGTTTTCCCGCACAGTGCCGGTAATTGCGGGGGGTGGGGCTGCAGCTAAACTAGGCAGACTCGCGCCCTCGCCTTTGAAGTTTCTGCATTTGAAAAGCAGCCAGCCACTGAGTAAGGCTTACACACTGGATATTGCGCCATGCGTGCGTTCTGCTGAAACGCTGGTGAGCCGTACACGTGCACATCGTCTGACCGGGCACGTGCATGCACATCTCCTGTTCCCGTTCGACTAAGAAACCGACAATAGGTCTCGCCAAAGCGATCAGTGCATGTGCTGCTTCGCTAGGTGAGACCTAAAAATGACCCTTTCCTAGCATAAAAAAATAGAAGAGTCAAAGAACACATTGTCTGCTTTTTTAGCTGGGCAAAAATGAAATTGCAAATTCCTCACTAGGTTAGATACGTTCATCCTCCATACACAGCAAGAGTCACAGGATCAAATGCTAATCAGAACCCAACAACATAATTAAAGACATCTCAATCCTTGCAGAGTTTGCTTTTTATCAGATGGATAAAGTTCATTCCATCATAACGGTGGCTGAAATGCCCATGGGCATACATTGCAGAGGCAGCATACATTTTGTTTACCCTTGCCCCAGGGGTTACCATTCACTTTATCATCATTTTAAAAGCACAATTTCTTGCCCCCAGTAGACGATATTTCCCTTCCCCAAAGTTGTCCATTAAACATTACTTTGTGTGTTGGTGATTCAGCTACGGGTGCTCTATAAGCAAAACAATTGCAGGGTTGCCAGCTCTCTTTGGCAAATGACCACTGCCCAATCACACTGGATTTTGTCATCACATTAAAATAATGCACTGATTTTCTCCCTAAATCAGGGTTATCCAACCTTTTCTGTAATAAGAGCTCATCCCGAGCTACTAATAGAGTTGTAATTGTGACCACATTAGACAAGATTACATTAGCGGCCATCGTATGCAAGATTACCAACAGTGATCACCTCAGTTCATAAGCAATGCTAGACAGCAGTAATGTAAAAAAGGCTTTGTCAATGTGAATGCATCTATTTGGGTTATATCATATTTCTCCAAACATCATTTATTGATATCTGATAATACGCACATTTTCATCTCGATTACACGATTTTCAATTTTGGTATAAATATAATATTTCAACTAGGAAAAAGCTTCTTTTGTAGTAAACGCAGCTGCATACAGTAGAGCTACTTACAGTGAGCTAGAAAGCTACCAGTAGTTTACGCACTGTTAGCTGGAGAAGCCTGCCCTAGTTAATTCAGAATAATGGTCTTAGAGCTTACTTAATGAGTTGTGCATGGAACACATAATTAAAGGCCATGGCAGAATCTTTGAATCAACAATACGTGAACTATCCTCGTCTCGAGGCTTTACGTGGGATTAACAAAGAAACTCCACAATGTGCATCATGAGGGTGCATTTCCTGATGCTGGTGTGGGTCCTGTGGAGCTAATTGGTACCCATTTCTCACTGTGACCCATTGAGCAACTGTCCCTTTTGAAAATAAGCCCTCACTGGTCTATGCAAGACAATCTGCTTACATTACGCAAATCTATCTCCTTGCAAATCACTTTGACACCAATTTCATTAATGAAAGAAAATGACCTAGTGCCTAATTGTAAGTTTGGCGAATGGTATACTCTGTCACAAATGTGACAGATATCCTCTCCTGCGTATTACAAGTTCCATTGAACATAATGCACGGACAGGATATCCATCACAGTCGCATCCATGGACCCTGACACATTCCCAGATTTACAACGTTTTGTAAAGCTGGTGAATGCGTCAGAATGCTACACCTCCCAAGGGAAGGCAAAGGGGTGGTGCAGCGGGAAAATGCCATCAATAGTTTTTTTTGTGCAGGAAGGTGTCCCTTCCTGCACAAAAACAATCAATCCCTCAATGCAGGCAGCCTTGCACCATGATGCACGGGTGTCTAAGTTGGCGCACCGCTCCTGTTGGTGCGACGGCGCAGGGGGAAGGACAGGAATGCCACGTATCTTGTATATAGGGCACATCCCTGCCCTTTTATTTTGACGCACTGCATCGCAGCCCGAAGGCTTGCTACCCTGCCGTGGGTGAAAATATAGTAAATGAGTCTCTTTAAATGTTCCTTTATTCTTAACTTTGAAATCGCACCTTGAAAAAACACGTTCTATTTGTTGACTATTATGACATCTTTATATACATTTTAATTTAATTCATGTAAGAGCTCGAACGTACAGTTTCAAAATCCATGTACTGAGACTTCTGACTAATTCACAGAGACAAAGAAACTGAAAAAGTGTTTGAACTATTCTATTGTAATTAGCTTTAAAATGGCAATTTCACAGCAATTTTCGATTGAAAGGCACTTTAATTGAGGGAACAAAACTGTGTATTGGACGACTGTGCAGAGACAATATTCCCAGAGATTTCTTTTTTAAAAGCACATTTTGCCATTTCACAGTACATGATTGCTTTCTTAAGGTACTTCAATGAAATAGAGGAGTTGAACATATTAATCTATTCCAGTGTAACAAGTGGGTTGATTCAGTTAAACTGGAGAAGTGAGTGAATTGGACAAAACAGCTTGATTTTCTTTGATTTTCTTGTCGCAGATGGAGCCATTATCCACTATCAGGGAACAGCTGATTCAAAGTACAGTCATTCCTTCTGTGACGCAGGAGCAGTGGACATCTAGGCTTGGAAGTTGGTGATTGGGTGAACGCTGATGTTTCTAGAGGAGGAGTTGGAATGGCATTTGATGATCTGTCTCCCTCACCTCTCTCATGTCTCCACAGACCTAAGAGAAGGCTGAAGGAAGATGATACTCCGTTGACACTAACCACTTTTCCTGCCTACTACAATCCTGCATAGATCTGTAGAAGTCACGTTATTTCTCCCCATGCTGGGAGTTTTCCTGTTAAAACCACTAGCTATATGACTCCCTCTATTATGGCATAGATCTAACAGAGTCAAGTAATCATAGAAGGGACATTCAGAATGTAAAATAATAGATGGGAGAGTTATTAGGACTTTGGAACAGCATTCCTTTTCATCTTAAAGCCTTTACTCCCTATTTATATTTTAGGAATAGAATGACAACAGTCAATTACACCCAGTAATAGTCTATATGTCAGCTCTCCTCATGTCTAAATGCCAAGAGCCTTCAGGTGTTATTTGCATTTACAAACAATGTTTAGCATAGCATAACAGAACATAAATAACGTGGATATTTCCATCTTCGTGTTCCGGGTACACAGCAGCCCAGACAGTGAAAGCTATCTAGGTATAATTCATTATGTTGTTTCCTCCTCCCATTTAGTGCATGGCTGTAAACAGGTGGGACCAAGTTGGTGGCAAGAGTCACCCATGCCACGATCCCCAGGCCCATCTCTAGGGTTAATACTGGTCTCCACGGTTGGTAGGGTGAATCTTAAGGGGAGGTTAGGAGGGAACCATAATAGCTTTAAAAGCTACCCAACACCACATTGTTAGACAGATAGCAAGACTTTCCGTCCCATTTATTGGTGAGATTATATGCTGGGGAAGAATCAGGAGAACTGTCTCCTGTTAAGTCATACTCTTGGAATGTGGAGCAATGGAAGAACACCAACATAGTACGCCACGTGGCTTGCTAGACATGGGAAGGAGTTGGGATGGTACCTTTAATAAACAATGTTTCGAGAAGGAGTTTTGAACCAATGAAGGGAGGTTGAATTAAGGATACAGCTATCTGCGATACGTGCTGTGTGACATTGGATTGTTGGTTGACTGGGGTGTGAGCCTTGTTCAAGCAACAGCCACTATCCCTGGCAGAGTGAACCAAAAAAAGTCACTAAATTAATCTGCGCTTAACCTGGGTAGCTTGCAAAAACAACAGTTGATGGACAGAATGCAGAACAATGTCATACATTCACCCCAGTACAGAGATCTGGGCCTAAATCCATCGTTTTTTTTGCTTACCATGCTGTTCTAGTTTGAAGCCAGCCATATGCAAATCAGTCTTGACCCTGTGCCTCATGGGAACAGTTCAGCCAGAACTGCCAAGCCAGGTCCTCCCTGGACTGGAAACAAGCATCCTAGGACCGGTTTCGGGGTTTCAACCCTCTTCAGCCAGGATAGCTTGATTCCAGTGGCATGGAGAGCACGGGACCCACGTCTGGGCATACCCTTCCCACTCGGGGTGACAAATGCAAAAACATAGGGACAGGTCTAAACTGGGGTGGCATGGCGAGCAAAAGAATGATGGATTTAACCCAGATCTCTTGACTGGGGTTGAATGTTTTGATTTGTTCTGCATTCCGTCCATCAATAGTTCTTTTTACATGTGTCACCCCGAGTGGGACGGGTATGCTCAGACGTGAGTCCCGTGCTCTCCATGCCACTGGAATCAAGCTATCCTGGCTGAAGAGGGGTGAAACTCTGACACCGGTCCTAGGATGCTTGTTTCCAGTCCAGGGAGGACCTGGCTTGGCAGTTCGGGCTGGACTGTTCTCATGAGGCACAGGGTCAAGACTGATTTACATATGGCCAGGTCTAAGCTGGGGTGGCATGGTGAGCAAAAGAATGATGGATTTAACCCAGATCTCTTGACTGGGGGTGAATGTTTTGATTTGTTCTGCATTCCGTCCATCAATAGTTCTTTTTGCATTTAACCTGCCTAGCTTGGCGCAAAAAGCAGTCAGACTTAACATTGAGGCAATGTGTAAAGTATTTCTGCAGCA
This sequence comes from Triturus cristatus, assembly GCF_964204655.1. NCBI lineage: Eukaryota > Metazoa > Chordata > Amphibia > Caudata > Salamandridae > Triturus > Triturus cristatus. The sequence continues at coordinate 683,770,455 of NC_140587.1, forward strand.
CACAAACAGTAATAAAGTGAAAATACAATGCAGGAAAAATCCCACACCACTTTAGAAAAATAGAGTACATTTTTAACAAATTATTTGACACCAAAATGGCAAACGTCCAGTCAGTAGAACCACAGTTATGAATTTTTAAAGGTTTTTGTAAAAACTAGTGTCTAAAAGATCAAAGTGCAAACCGCAGCTATTATGTCACACGTAACCAGGTCAAAGTGAAAAAATTTGGCGGACCGCAATGGAGCGTGGTTCGAGTATAAGAAGTAGATTGGAAACGGTCAGCGCTTACCTTTGGATTTAGAAGAATTTTCAAAAGAAATGTTCTGAGAAGGTAAAGTTCAGTGGGGCAAGGATGCAGATGGTATCCGAGGAGGGAGAATCATCATTGGGAAGCCAAAGCGTGGAAGCTGCAGGGAAGATTTCCACATTCGGACTTAGGGGTATATTCACAAGAATTGCCGCTAAGCAGTTTTGACGTTGCTTAGTGGACCTTTTTTCACAGCTGGCTATTGCCGAAATCCATCACCATGTTAGCGATGTATTTACAATATGTCGTTACATGGTGTTAAGATCAGCTAGTGGCGGTGAAAATTGCCACTAACTCTAGCATCACAGTGATAAAAATCTTGTCGCTAGAGAGAAAAAAGTGATGGCTGGCCAATTAGCGGCAAACAAATTCACGTTACTCTGCTCAACGCCACTTGTCAGCCCCTAGAGGAAAAAAGAGCCTGCAAATACACCTCTAAAGAAAAAAAAAGAAAATTAAAAACACCAGAATGCAGAATGGAGCCAGGATGACCAGCCAGAATCCCAAGGGAAGAGGAAATGCAGAATCAGGGCCTCATTAATGAAAGTGGCACATCACTCTGGAAAAATAGTGATGCCGCACTTTTCAGTGCACCTTGTAATTGTAATTGTAATTGTAAAATCACTTATATAGCGCATGGCTACCCGTAGGCATCCCAGCGCTCTTGGCAAACAGTAACCCTGGGCTGATCCGATCTGCATTACTGCTACGAGCTAGTTTCTAGGGAATAAAAAGGTTTTTAGTTTCTTCCTGAACTGAAGGAAGGTCTGTTCCTGCCTCAGATTACAAGGGAGGGCATTCCATTCTCTTGCTGCTTGCAGAGAGAAGAGCCGACCGCCCGAGCGGGCTCGTTTTATTCTGGGAATAATTGCCAAATTGTGTTCACTTGAACGGAGATTAAGTTGGGGCTTGTAGGGACTTATCAAATTTTCCAAAATGGAGGGGCCTTCTCCATGCATGATTTTGTAAGTGATGCATAGGGATTTAAATCGCACCCGTTCCCTCACCGGGAGCCAATGGAGTGATTTTAAAGCTGGCTTCGCCGACATATACCAACTAGTTCCCGTCAGAATTCTGGCAGCATAATTCTATGCCACTTGTAAGGTCTTAAAAGTGGATACCGGTGCCCCAAGATATATGGCATTCCCGTAGTCAATTTGTGATAAAACCAAGGACTGAACTACGGTCTTCCTTGCTTTTTCAGGAAGTTGGGGCAGGATTTTGCGCAGGGATTTAAGTATCCCATGACACACTGCAGATGTCTTTCTGGCCTGCGTATCGAAGGACAAAGCATTGTCAAGCCAAAAGCCTAAACTCTTTATTTCCGGCTTGGGCGGTGGTATGGCACCCATACACGCCGGCCAAGCTAGACATTCGGGAATATCCTGGTTTCCTAAAAGCATCAGCTCAGTTTTTCCTCCGTTAAGTCTGAGCTGAGACGAGTTCATCCAATTTACCACCACCTCCAAACAATTAGCCAAGTTGTTCGGGGGGGCGTCTATTTGCTGCAGGGAAAACACCAGCTGGGTGTCGTCCGCGTAGCTTATTAGCTGGATGCCAAACGGAGCTACTAATTCCGCCAACGGAGCCATGTAGACATTGAACAGTGTGGGGCTGAGGGACGACCCCTGTGGTACCCCACACTGTAGCGGAAGAAGGCGAGAGCAGTTGTTCCCTTCAAACACCTGAAAATATCTTTCCTCAAGAAAGGATCTCAGCCATTCCAAGGCTTTCCTGGTTACCCCGATATTTCGAAGTCGCGCCAGCAACAGGTGATGACTTACAGTGTCGAAGGCGGCGCTGAGGTCCAGAAGGATAATGGCCGCGCTGCCACCTGCATCCAAAATCCCTCTGGCCTCTTCTACCACCCTCAACAATGCTGTCTCAGTGCCTTGTCCCTTCCTGAACCCCATCTGGGATGGATGGAGAAGCTTGTATTTCTCCAAAAATGCCGCCAGTTGGGTGTTTATCAATTTTTCGGTTAGTTTCCCCATCCCAGGTAACAAGGATACCGGTCGATAATTCACCAGGTCTCCTGGGTCGAGGTTCGGCTTTTTAATCAGGGATCTCACCATGGCCACCTTCCATACCTTTGGTACCGTAGCCGATTCCAGGGAGGTGTTGACCATCTTAATTAGCGGTTTACTGATGGTTGGAAGTGCCTGGTTGAGTATTGCCATAGGAGCTGGATCTCGTGGAGATCCACTTTTTATACTCCTCATCAGAGAGGGGAGAAGCTCTTCCGTGAGGGGGGCAAACTCAGAGAGTGTTGGACAATCAGTTCTTTCCTCCAAAGGAGGTACCCTATGATGTGAGGCCGGGTCCAATACCGGGATCGTCTCAAGAATTTTAAGTATTTTAGTCTGAAAATAGTTCGCCATATCGTCACATCTTGTGTCCTGCTCATCTGCTTTTACGGGGGGATCTGGGATTTTCGTAAGGAGCTTTACAATCTTAAACATTTCCCTAGGGGCATTGGCGGCGGATTCGATTTTATTCGCAAAAAATGCAGTTTTAGTGGTAGTAAGAGTAGTTTTGTATTTCTTCAGTGTGGCTTTATAACTAATCTTCCTTTCCACGCTAAAATCCTTCCGCCAGTGGCGTTCTGCCCTTTTGCATTCTTGTTTTAGTGATCTTAAATCTGAGGTGAACCATGGGTGTTTCAGCTCTCCCTTCCTGATTGTTGAGGGTTTTTTCAGTAAAAGCTGATCTAGGGATTGGGTAATCCACTGATTAAAACTATTAACAGCCCCTTCTAAATTAGGATTGTCTAGTGGCTTAGTGCTTTCTAACAGTCCCTTCCATTCGTCCATGTCGAGTTTTGTCCAAGCTCTTATTAGTCCTCTGTTTGAGGAAGTGGTAGTAGTCATCCTGGAAATTCTCCAGTGAAAAGGAATCACCGAGTGATCCGACCAGGGGACAGGATAAGGCTCCAGGACTGTTATATTCGCCATATTAGTAAAAATGGGGTCGAGGGTATTTCCTGACTTGTGCGTAGGGCGCCGAACCTTAAGATTGAGGTTATAGCTCTCTAAATCTTTTTCTAAGTCTTTCGCTGCCCTATCTCCTAGCTTGTTAAAATGGAGGTTGAAATCTCCTAATAGCAGGAAATTCGTGACCGTGCAGACACCTCCTATCACTGCCTCCAGCAGGCTTTCGTGAAATGTGCCGAGGGGGCCTGGTGGTCGATAGATCAACATCCCTGCTACCGAGCTCTCACATGAGGGGTGGAGGGTGAAATGTGTGCTTTCGCATCCCTGGATCCTGGTGTCCTGTAATCGACAACTTATACTCTCCCTATGGATAATTGCAATCCCTCCTCCTACCCTCCCTGGACGGTCTTTATGCTGTACTATGTATCCTGGGGGTAGTGCCTCGACCAGATCTGGGCCAGAATGTTCCCCCAGCCAAGTCTCCACAAGAAACAGGGCGTCGAGATCTCCGAGGGAGATTAAGAGTGAAATTTCCTCCTTATGTCCAGGCAGGGATCGACAATTAAGTAGGGCCATCCTCAAGATTGTGGTCTGTTTAGACTCCTCAAAAACCTTTTCCGATGCTTGAAATGGGCAATGATTGCATGCTCGGTGGCCTTTCGTCAGATCTAGCGTATGTAAGCATCGAGGAATGGTAGATCCCTTGAATGCTAGAAGGTCATCACGGGTATAGACTCTTACCTGAGCAGAGTGTCTAGGCCTGAGGCCCGATCGTGCGCGACCGGGCGCAAACGGGCTTTCCTCTGGCGCTCCTCCGGCGCTCATCAGGCGCTCCCGCTGCGCGTTACCGCTGCGCGTCCTCATGACCTGCTTATGAAGGCTCTCCTCCCAAGCGCGTGAGCGCTAGAGCGCTGCTGACGAAGATGGCGCCGAAAAACGGCGCTTCCTCACCGAATATGGCGTCCTAGGTGATCCGGGGCCCGCTCTAAAAGCGGTGAGTTATTCGCCAATGCGAAGTTTTAAGATGCAAGTGGGGGGCAGCGTGCGCGATCCCAGCGCGATTAAAATCCAGGTAAAATAAATTATATTCAACCCAAATACCAGAATGAGGAATAATTGTTTTAAAAAATGTATTTCGCTAGCGCAGCGCGCTACTGTCCTGCTGCAGTGCTATACAGCGCGGCAATACCCTAGGGGGCACCTTGTTCCAGGCTAAACCCACCTGAGTCTGTGGCTTATGAAGGCTCTCCTCCCAAGCGCGTGAGCGCTAGAGCGCTGCTGACGAAGATGGCGCCGAAAAACGGCGCTTCCTCACCGAATATGGCGTCCTAGGTGATCCGGGGCCCGCTCTAAAAGCGGTGAGTTATTCGCCAATGCGAAGTTTTAAGATGCAAGTGGGGGGCAGCGTGCGCGATCCCAGTGCGATTAAAATCCAGGTAAAATAAATTATATTCAACCCAAATACCAGAATGAGGAATAATTGTTTTAAAAAATGTATTTCGCTAGCGCAGCGCGCTACTGTCCTGCTGCAGTGCTATACAGCGCGGCAATACCCTAGGGGGCACCTTGTTCCAGGCTAAACCCACCTGAGTCTGTGGCTTATGAAGGCTCTCCTCCCAAGCGCGTGAGCGCTAGAGCGCTGCTGACGAAGATGGCGCCGAAAAACGGCGCTTCCTCACCGAATATGGCGTCCTAGGTGATCCGGGGCCCGCTCTAAAAGCGGTGAGTTATTCGCCAATGCGAAGTTTTAAGATGCAAGTGGGGGGCAGCGTGCGCGATCCCAGTGCGATTAAAATCCAGGTAAAATAAATTATATTCAACCCAAATACCAGAATGAGGAATAATTGTTTTAAAAAATGTATTTCGCTAGCGCAGCGCGCTACTGTCCTGCTGCAGTGCTATACAGCGCGGCAATACCCTAGGGGGCACCTTGTTCCAGGCTAAACCCACCTGAGTCTGTGGCTTATGAAGGCTCTCCTCCCAAGCGCGTGAGCGCTAGAGCGCTGCTGACGAAGATGGCGCCGAAAAACGGCGCTTCCTCACCGAATATGGCGTCCTAGGTGATCCGGGGCCCGCTCTAAAAGCGGTGAGTTATTCGCCAATGCGAAGTTTTAAGATGCAAGTGGGGGGCAGCGTGCGCGATCCCAGCGCGATTAAAATCCAGGTAAAATAAATTATATTCAACCCAAATACCAGAATGAGGAATAATTGTTTTAAAAAATGTATTTCGCTAGCGCAGCGCGCTACTGTCCTGCTGCAGTGCTATACAGCGCGGCAATACCCTAGGGGGCACCTTGTTCCAGGCTAAACCCACCTGAGTCTGTGGCTTATGAAGGCTCTCCTCCCAAGCGCGTGAGCGCTAGAGCGCTGCTGACGAAGATGGCGCCGAAAAACGGCGCTTCCTCACCGAATATGGCGTCCTAGGTGATCCGGGGCCCGCTCTAAAAGCGGTGAGTTATTCGCCAATGCGAAGTTTTAAGATGCAAGTGGGGGGCAGCGTGCGCGATCCCAGTGCGATTAAAATCCAGGTAAAATAAATTATATTCAACCCAAATACCAGAATGAGGAATAATTGTTTTAAAAAATGTATTTCGCTAGCGCAGCGCGCTACTGTCCTGCTGCAGTGCTATACAGCGCGGCAATACCCTAGGGGGCACCTTGTTCCAGGCTAAACCCACCTGAGTCTGTGGCTTATGAAGGCTCTTCTCCCAAGCGCGTGAGCGCTAGAGCGCTGCTGACGAAGATGGCGCCGAATAACGGCGCTTCCTCACCGAATATGGCGTCCTAGGTGATCCGGGGCCCGCTCTAAAAGCGGTGAGTTATTCGCCAATGCGAAGTTTTAAGATGCAAGTGGGGGGCAGCGTGCGTGATCCCAGTGCGATTAAAATCCAGGTAAAATAAATTATATTCAACCCAAATACCAGAATGAGGAATAATTGTTTTAAAAAATGTATTTCGCTAGCGCAGCGCGCTACTGTCCTGCTGCAGTGCTATACAGCGCGGCAATACCCTAGGGGGCACCTTGTTCCAGGCTAAACCCACCTGAGTCTGTGGCTTATGAAGGCTCTCCTCCCAAGCGCGTGAGCGCTAGAGCGCTGCTGACGAAGATGGCGCCGAAAAACGGCGCTTCCTCACCGAATATGGCGTCCTAGGTGATCCGGGGCCCGCTCTAAAAGCGGTGAGTTATTCGCCAATGCGAAGTTTTAAGATGCAAGTGGGGGGCAGCGTGCGCGATCCCAGCGCGATTAAAATCCAGGTAAAATAAATTATATTCAACCCAAATACCAGAATGAGGAATAATTGTTTTAAAAAATGTATTTCGCTAGCGCAGCGCGCTACCGTCCTGCTGCAGTGCTATACAGCGCGGCAATACCCTAGGGGGCACCTTGTTCCACCTTCCTTTCAACACCATGGCGGCCGATGCCTGGAAGCATGATCAGTCCCCGGGTCTGGAGGAATCGATGGACCTGTGTCTGAGACTCGGAGTGGAAGGCACCGGTGCTGTAGAGTTACTTCAGCCTGACGGTGGAGGCGAGCCACGTCGGGCCCAAGCCTGTGGTCCGTGGCTGTAGACACTGAGGCATCGGCGATCACCCTTACCTGGTGGCGAAGTCTGGCAGGCCCATGGAGACATACTGCTGACCTGTGTGAGAAGACCGCCTGATGCCCCTTGGAGCTGTCATCAGGAGAGGTGCTCCTGCACAAAGACATGGGGAAATCTGCATTGCATAAATGCCCCACCATTACACCAGAGTGCATGGAGGAGATTGCCAATGGTGGGCCGTGCCTCCCTGCATCAAAGGCCAGAGGAGGTTACGCTGTGGGGAGTGAGCCTCCTGAGCTGCGCAGAACTTGTGTGGCGCCGCATCTTCGTACCTAAGAGGGCCCTGTTGCATCTCCTGCATCAAGAGGTTCCCCAGCAGACTCGGATGAAACTGCTGTACCCAGGCTTGTGAAATCCAGCCTGGTTAGGGATCCTACTGGCTGAGCCACAGATTTGAAGAGAGCGCTGTCGATTAAGCCCTGGTGTTGATGTCTGGGTGAGGAGAAGGTGGGATGAGGAGCGGAGGAGGCACGGGGTGCATTTTGGGCCAACGCCTAGTACCTGTGGGTGGTGCACATCGTGCCATGAGCAACCCCTGCACTGCGGAGGAACCCATATCGCCAAGCACACAGCATAAGATTGTTGGGGGACTCCTCTTACTGGCTCTAGTCGCTGACATCTGCCGTTGGTGGCAGCGGGTGCTAGGCGCACTGGGTCCTATCCGGCTCAGGCCCTTGGGTGTGCAGTTTGATCCACTATTAATCACTGGGCCACTGAGGAACACAGAATCTGGTTGACACTGTTGGATTGGAGGAGGCAACCGAGTGGTGCTGCCTTTCCTTGCACCCGGTTATTGCGCTTTTGGGTGTATGGGGGACTATCCCTTGGTGGACTAGCTCCTTCCACTGCGCAGTGCCGTCATGTAGCTGCTGCCGCTGTCCTCTCTGCAACTACTGGTTCCTCTGACCCGGAGGTCAAGAGTTCAAGTCCCTCCTCCACCCCTAGGCTCCTGCCTGAGCCTCATCCCTTGTGGTTCAGTGGTATAGCATCACTGCTCTGCTGCTTGACTGCCCCCCTGTTTCTCTTTTCTTCTCTTTCTGTCCCTGTTTCTGCTCTTCTCCGTTGATTTTCTGGCTCTGCGTCTGTTTTTTTTAATTTGCTTTAGTTGGCTTTGCTTTTTCGGTGCTTTTTTTCCGTTCCTTTTTCCCTGTCCTCTCCCTCGTGGCCCAGACCCCATCCAGTGTTCTTTCCCACTCCTGCATGTCCCGCCTCTCAGCTGTCCAGCATCGTGCAGCACTACTTGACACTCCACCGCTATGACACCAGCACCCTCCTCGGCCTCAGCCCTGGACACCATGCTGCCTGCCATCTAGCATCACTGAAGAATACCCTTGGATCCTATGCCTGCCTGCTGACACTACACCCGCACCTTCTGTCATGCCATGCTCCATGGCTACAAAATCACTCACAAGGGCCACCCCAACCTCCCAGAAGGAGGCACTGACATCGTCGACAAGCACTCTAATGACCGAACGGTGACTATGGAACACCTCCACATCCAATTCCAGATCAAGACCAACCCCAACACCACCCTCCACGGCAACCACATCTACAGGCCCCTGGCACCTGACACCCCTTCACTGACACCTTCATAGACCTCATCACCCCAGCCGCGGTCCGTGCAGGTGAGAGTGATGGGGCGGTGGGGCCCGGTGGGACCCAGTGGGGGGGATTTTGACATACGACCACAAGGGAAAATGTATTTTTGTTTTTTTCCCTTTACGGTCGTATGTTGAAATACCCCCCACCCAGCCCCACTGCCCCACCGTTCTTACCTACATGGACCACGGCAGAATCACCCACCCAGGCTCTTGCATTCACAGACTACATCCTACTCGGAGACGTCAAATTCCACCTGGACAACCTCAGTGACCAGAACCCCACCTCCCTCCTGGAGAACCTCACAACATCAGACTCAAGCAGCTAGTCACCGCACCGACCCACATAGCTGGACATACGCTCTACCCCATCTTCACTGCCAGCAGAAGCTTCAACTACAGCCACACCACTGAACTCTCCTGGACCGATCACCTTTGCGTACATCTTTCCAACACCGCGCCCACCGTATACCACCACAATCATTGTCCCCTTGTTGCAGCTGGATCAAGGCCACCGAAGAACTTCTCATCAGCTCCCTCAGCGCCACCACTCCGCCAATGCCCATGGACATCAACACTGTAGCGCGCAGCCATCACCGATGGATCTCCAACTGCGAAAGAAGAGCAGTTGATGCTGAGGTCCGCTCCCAGCAGAAAAACTTGCAGACGGTAGCTCTGCCCAAGGGAGCAGAAGGATCTGATGCAGTGGCATTTACTGAGACATGGTTGCATGACCTACTGCCAGCAGGTGCACTCTCCCCATTCTTTGTTGTGGAGCAGGCCCATCGAGTGCTGGCAAGCCATCCACCGTTGGGGACAGGTCCTAGATCCTTTCTCTTCTGCCTCCTACAGGAATTGTGATGCTTTCCTGAGGGAGGTAAACAAGCTGGAGGAGGTGAAAGTGGACCTTGCTAGACTCTACTGGCCACCAGGTGCTGCAGACAGGGAGTGAAGGGTCTCTGCAACAAACTGTCATTTGCAAAGCCAGTTGTAGTGGGAGTGTAGGAGGAAAAAATACCCCCCGCCACAACTACAAGCCACCCCCAATCTGGAACCGGTTATACAAGATGGGTGGAAGGCGCTGTGTGTGGTGGCAATGATGCACGATTGCACTGAGAGACAGGATCCAGACATCGGACACCTGAACGCTCCCCCAGCGACAATGGCTTCACTGCAACATGACCATCCAGTGTTGGGTCCAGGCAGCCCCCAGATGTGACGCCTCAGATGGCAGATTACCTAATTTAAGGTTGACTGGTCGTGCATCTCTCCTTCTTCCATGGTCCAGACAGCTCTGGAGAGTCTCTGACTATCTGCGGAATCCAGTCTCCAGCTTCCTGTTCTGACGTTCTAGTCTCGTGAGGTCAGTACTTAGAAGGGATCAGGTCAAGTCATCACCCAAAGGGAACTGAGCAGTTGTTCAGGTAAGTACCAAGGATGAATTGTGGGAATTATTTTACTGTCCAAGGGCCTTATTTATGAACCCCTAGTGGAACTTTTGTCCTGCTGGAATGTCACTTTGGTGCCATTCCGGTGGCGCAATGTGCCACAGCATGTTTGCAAGGGCAAGTAAAGCCACTTTACTCGGCTTTTCATCGCCTTGTATATATGTGCCCCTTTCATGCACGAAACTGCGTGAATGGTGTGTTCCATGGGTGTTGCAGTGGGCGTTCCCATTCGAAACCCATGTAATCTGAAGTATTGCCAGATTTACGAGAAACCAGAAACTTGGGAATGCGTCAGAATCTAACACAACTCCAAGGGTGACGGTTGGGAGGTGCAACGAGGATAATTGTTTTCATTTCAACTCTATTTTTCAATTTTCTATGTGTGGAGCATTCTGCAGCACACATAGCAAGAGGAAATCACCTGGATTGATTGATGTTGTGCCATAAGGTCTCCCTTCCTGCACAACATTAATTAGTTCCACAACGCAGGCACCCTTGTACCTTGTACCCTTGCGTTGGTGCATGGCAGCCATTGTATGCCATTGTAGGGGAAAAAGACAGGAATGCTCCCTATCTTATTGATAGGGTGCATTCCTGACCTTTAATTGGTTGCAGGACAGCTCAGTAAGGTTCCTTGCAGCACTCTCCAGCACCAAAACCTCTTAAATGAGGGCCCAAGTGAGTTTACACCATGTATCTTCTGATGTTAAAAAACTGCCTCTAATTGAACTCAGAGGTAGGTTTTTTTTCTTTAGCGATGTACAAGGAAATCCTTGTAAATATCACCTTGTGTGTTTTGCTGGCATTTATATGTGGGAACACCTACCTTGTATCTCATTTTTGCTAAATCACGCTAACAGAAGTGCTGCTAGGAAAATATTTTGTTAACGTTAGAAAAATGCCGCTAACTGTAGTCACCAGCAACTTGTAAATACAGAGATAAAAAAAAGCAGCTCTAACATCAAAAAATGTATGCTACTGCAGTGTTAAGTCCTTATAAATATGCCCGTTAGTCTATTTTTGGAAAGTTAGAATTCTTCAGCGGGGTGAGGCAGGAGGCTGTAGCTGAAGACAGTTCTGTAGGCTTGGATACCCGTTTGGCGAAGAAGCGCTGAACACGATTAGATGCTGCAGAGAAGAACGTAGCAGGAGCAGCAGCAAAAGTTAAGGCTTATTGGTGAAGTCCCTTGGGCAGATAAATGAGCATGTTGGTCCTAGTCTTTCCTTGTTTCACAGAGCAATTTTCAGCCAAAAATACCTCAGTTTTGGATTTTGGCTATCAGGGGACCTTATGGGTCCCGGACTGGTGCTATGCAACTTAGGGGTTCAGGTCTCACTCAGGATGTGTCCAGGTGCGCTTTTAAGATGGTAGGAGCCTTTTGATGTCCCTGTGGCTCTGAACAGGAGGACAGCAAACCAGCCCTTGATGTCATTCTAGCAGTCCTTGGTTCAGGTGAAGAAGCAGGGCTCACACAGCAGGGCTGGCCTCTGAGGATTAAAGAAGGGTCCAGGCAGCAGTCCTTTCAGGTACAGCAAAGCAGTTTTGTGGAGTGCACAGCAGATCACAGCAGCAGGCGGTCCTCTGAGAGTCCTTCCGAAGGTCCAGAAAGTGAGCTGAAGAGTGGGTGTGAGGGTTCTATTTTTATACTTTGTGCCTCGTTTGAAGTAGGGAGAAGATTTCTAGAGATCTCTTCTTTGAAGTGCATGGACTTTCCTGACCCCTCTGCCCTGGCTCCAATCTGGCTGCCGTGACAATTCTGCCACAAATGGAAGAGTCAGTTACAGTAACAATTTACAGCAAACACATGTGAACAACAGAAAACAGATGACTATTTTTTGCAGTGCTCTTGTTTTGATGCATCTTTGTGCCAAAAATTGATATAAGGAAACATGTTATGCTAAGCTATAGTTCCAAATAATGGACTCGCAATTACAGAGAATTCCACATAATTGTGCTGAATGTTCACATAATTACGCAATAACACATTGCACAAATTTTGCATACCTCTACTTATATCCTTAATTTAAGGAAACTAGCAATGGCTCATTGCATCTTTAAAATTAGATAATTACATTTCAAAAACAAGATTGAGAACTAGGATGTCACAACAAAACAAAAATATGTTCTAATGGCCTGATCATATGCCAATCAATAAATACCAATTATGGAGATGCCATAGGTGACAAATATTTTGACTTTTTGTTTTGGACTTATTTTTTAGATTAATTATTTGCATCTCCTAAATACAAAATACAATATAAGCTGGGGTTTAGTTTTACTAGGCATTGTCAAGTTGTACGATAGTTATGACATAAAAATGTATGAAATATGTGCCTTTTATAATAATATCAATAATAATAACACTAATAATAATAATATTAATACTACTACTACTACTACTAATAATAATAATAATAATAGTAATAATAATACTAGTATTGTTAGTAGTAGTGGTTGATACTTTAAGCACTTCAAATGATAAATATTACTCTTTAATTATTTAAACATACTCAGTTTTCCAATATCTGAACAATAAAATGCTGTGGTGATCATGATCTTAGGTCACTAAGGCCCTAATTACGATGTCCGCCGAACACCGTTTCAATGTAGGTACCGACCGACCGTGGCTGCTAGCATCAGGGCCCTGCTAGGGGCCCCTAAAGTTGCTTTCCGACAGGCTTTTTATGTTGCAAAACCCAACATGAAAAGCCTGTTGGAAATCGACATCATAATCCTCATGGCGGAAACCCCATCCATAGGGGATTATGTGCCAGTTGGTCCAACCGGCCAGTTTAAACTTTGGCCAGCTTCATTGTAATTAGGCAGTTGGACCTTAAACCTAAGATGTCGGTCGGTGAGCCTCCGACGAGCGGTCGGAGGCTCACCAACCAACATCGCAATAAGCCTCTAAATCGTTGTGCTGACCATTGAAATATTTGTCTATTTATTTGTTGATGTTATTTTCTTCGATTCTACTGAAGGAATTTACTTTTTTACTGAATTAATTTTGCAGTCAGAAAATGTCTCCCAGTTATCTCATCGGTTTAGGACAGTGTCAGCCTGGAGGTGCACATGCCAGTCGCAATTATCTTCATCATATAATGCAATACAGAAATAGGTGTAACTCCTAAATTATGCCAGTCCTAACCTGAATTATTTTCACATTTATTGAAAGATTTGTAGAAGGTGATTGTTGTACATTGACTCCCATGTTATGCTTGTCCTCTCTGTGGAATCTTGATGTGATGTCACCTTACAGAATGTTGGGAGTCAAATAGCCACAGTTGGCTGGGCTGAGCAGCATGCTGTCTGCTCCTCGTGGGGTCTTGATCGCGTCTCGCTCTGATCTTCTTGTGATCTTACAACTACCTTGAATAAACCTCTCTGAACCACCTCAACCTGTGTGGACTTGATCACCACAATTTTTGGCGACGAGGATGGGATAACTAAAATATTGTGCACAGTACGTTTCTCCTCTTCTCTGATGTCGTTATTTCTCTTCTTTTCTGCTGTGTATGGAAGGGAGGATGGTTTCTATGTTTTTGTTATCCTTTCTTCTTTGCTTCTCGATTTTGCTCATGTTGCTCTTCATTTGATGGTTTTACGGTTCAGTTCCCTTTGTGTCTCCTCTTTCTCGGTTCTTCTCTCTTCTTTTCTCATTGTTTTTTTTTTTTCATTAAGAAGAAAGGGGGATATGTTGTACCTTGACTCCCATGTTATGCTTGTCCTCTCTGTGGAATCTTGATGTGATGTCACTTTACAGAATGTTGGGAGTCAAATAGCCACAGTTGGCTGGGCTGAGCAGCATGAAGTCTGCTCCTGGTGGGGTCTTGATCGGGTCTCGCTCTGATCTTCTTGTAATCTTACAACTACCTTGAATAAACCTCTCTGAACCATCACTACCTGTGTGGACTTGATCACCACAGTGATCTACGTAATATTTCAGTGCTTCATAAGTATTAATCGCTGATTAATCTTTTAGTCAGCACCTAACACAAATAATTCCACCTAACTTTATTGAAATACATTTGTAAACAATTCACCATCTAGATCAAAGTTAACAATTATTACAAAAAGAAATATCAATAATAAAGAGAATGTCCATCTCTCTGGTATGACTTATTATACGAGATGGCTTTTGATAGTGCCAGTGAGGACCCTTTATGGGTTTTGATGTGGTCAGATTTGTTCTCTATTTGAACTGAAACATAGATTTAGTTTCTTCATCATTAGTCTATGGAAAGACCTTGTGCTAATCAAGGCTTTGCAAATAATTGTTTGCTACAACAAAGCATGTATCAAGGGTGCCTTGTAGCATCAAGATTGTTTGTATTAAGCTGTGAGAAACTAATGACCTGGAATAGTCTGACAATATGTAGTAAATTCCTGAAAGAACACAGCAACGCTTGAGCATCTCATTTCCTCTTGTCTCCTAGCAATTCCAGCAACTAAAATGTTCTCAAATGTACTTCCAGTGCCCTTTCTCTATCGTGAACAAGCTAACCACCAGCAAGTGGTCCATGACTGTGGTGAATGAAACTAATGAACCACGGTTTATTAGTTTTCCACTGTTTTGTCCGCTGCCATTACAAGTCGAACAGGGTCGTACTGCTGTTTTGAAAGAAAAGTGTAAAGCTGTGTTCCTTTTGGAGAGAGCCGACAAGCACTCCATAATGAGTCACAGAACCTCATTTAACAGGCGACTTCAAAGAGGAAAGCGGACAATAAACAAAAACAAAGTGTCATCCTTCCTCACGCTGCGTTGAAAAGGGAAGTTCTGTTATGATTTGACAGAGGCTGATCGCGTTGGCCTCCACAGCAACAATTTAAAGAATGCATTTGAAAGGAAGCGATGCTGCCACACACAGTGGCCACAGGCAAGCAGTCAAGTGGGGAAATACATTAATTAGCAGAGTACCTTTCAGTGTGAAACGGCACAAATCCAAAGGCCATCAATATTTAAGCAAACTGCAACATACAAGTACAGAAACGCAATTAAAACTATACTAAAGTTATACTAAAAAACGATATAAAAAAATTATTTTCCAACATTTCTTTGACATATTGTGGGTTATTACTTTTAGAAAAGCCTGTTTCAAATAGTGAGAGTCTACAGGAAGTATATATAACATACAATTACAGACGGGTAACTATCAATTATGGGGATCCCTTTTGATTCGAGGTTCTGAGTGACATAGGCAATTTGAGCTTCGCTCTCGTCTATAACCTCGCTCAGAATCCCTAGGTGATATTTCTATATATTACATACGGCTGCCATAGAGAGCTTCTATCTTGTACACCAGATATGAAAACTGATAACCCAACGCTATTATGTAGCAGCAGTTGATAACTGGTGTGGTGAGCAAAATAACGATGGATTAAACCCAGATCTGTGACTGGGGGTGAGTGTTTTGCCATTGTGCAACATTCCGTCCATCATCTTGTGTGTTTTGCTGTTCACCCTATGTGGGAAGGGTATGCCCAGACGTGGGTCCCGTGCTAACTACACCACTGGAGTCAAGCTATCCTGGCTGATGACGGCTGATAGCCAGAAACCGGTCCTAGGATGCTTGATTCCGGTCTAGGGAAGACATGGCTTGGCAATTTGGGCTGGACTGTTCCCATGAGGCACAGGGTCAAGACTGATTTGCATATGGCCATGTCTGAACTGGGGTGGTGTGGTGAGCAAAATAACGATGGATTAAACCCAGATCTGTGACTGGGGGTGAGTGTTTTGCCATTGTGCAACATTCCGTCCATCATCTTGTGTGTTTTGCTGTTCACCCTATGTGGGAAGGGTATGCCCAGACGTGGGTCCCGTGCTAACTACACCACTGGAGTCAAGCTATCCTGGCTGATGACGGCTGATAGCCAGAAACCGGTCCTAGGATGCTTGATTCCGGTCTAGGGAAGACATGGCTTGGCAATTTGGGCTGGACTGTTCCCATGAGGCACAGGGTCAAGACTGATTTGCATATGGCCATGTCTGAACTGGGGTGGTGTGGTGAGCAAAATAACGATGGATTAAACCCAGATCTGTGACTGGGGGTGAGTGTTTTGCCATTGTGCAACATTCCGTCCATCATCTTGTGTGTTTTGCTGTTCACCCTATGTGGGAAGGGTATGCCCAGACGTGGGTCCCGTGCTAACTACACCACTGGAGCCAAGCTATCCTGGCTGATGACGGCTGATAGCCAGAAACCGGTCCTAGGATGCTTGATTCCGGTCTAGGGAAGACATGGCTTGGCAATTTGGGCTGGACTGTTCCCATGAGGCACAGGGTCAAGACTGATTTACATATGGCCATGTCTGAACTGGGGTGGTGTGGTGAGCAAAATAACGATGGATTAAACCCAGATCTGTGACTGGGGGTGAGTGTTTTGCCATTGTGCAACATTCCGTCCATCATCTTGTGTGTTTTGCTGTTCACCCTATGTGGGAAGGGTATGCCCAGACGTGGGTCCCGTGCTAACTACACCACTGGAGTCAAGCTATCCTGGCTGATGACGGCTGATAGCCAGAAACCGGTCCTAGGATGCTTGATTCCGGTCTAGGGAAGACATGGCTTGGCAATTTGGGCTGGACTGTTCCCATGAGGCACAGGGTCAAGACTGATTTGCATTTGGCCATGTCTGAACTGGGGTGGTGTGGTGAGCAAAATAACGATGGATTAAACCCAGATCTGTGACTGGGGGTGAGTGTTTTGCCATTGTGCAACATTCCGTCCATCATCTTGTGTGTTTTGCTGATAAAACTAATGCTACATCATAAAGGCCTTTCAGGACAGGCTGACAGGGATTTCTAAGAGCCAATAGGCATGAGGCCACTTGTCCGCTTAACTGTAAGTAGAATTCACAGCTGCAGGGGGAAGAAGGAAAGCAGTCAATGTGGTGGGGGCTGGTGAAGGATGGCATGTAAGGTATTTATTTTTCACATTGAGGTCGGTGAGCAGAGGCCATTGTTGGACCTGAGCCTCTCTACAGGGTCACCCCCAAAGCTTTTGCCTTTACCCTCCACTATTTTGCAGAATACGTTTTTCTTGGCCTTAGAACTCTGCACTTTACTGATGCTAACCATTGCTAAAATGCTTGTCCTCTGTCCTCCAAACATGGTTACATTGGCTTATACCCAATTGGCATACTTAATTTACTTCCAAGTCTCTTGTAGAGTGGTATACCATATGCCCAGGGCCTAGAAATTCTACCAGAGGACCAGCAGCACTTGTTGTGCCATCCACATAATTAGGACCTTAAAACATGTTCATGCCTACCACTGAAAACTGAATTCAGTTTGAAGCTGCTGTATCGACTTGGCAAGTAAATCCCTTTGCCAACCCTTAAACCTCCCTTTTACTACATATGTCACCCCTAAGGTAGGCCTTTGGTAGCCCACATAGGTTAGGGTGCCTTGAAATTTAAGGATTGGACATATACTTTTTAGTTTTGCATGTCCTGGTAGTGAAACACTCCTAAATTTGTTTCTCACTACTGTGAGGCCTAGCCCTCCCATAGGATAACATTGGAGGTTCCATATCACATTTAATAAGCTGCAATTTGCAATTGGAAACTGGTAGCTATGTCTCGTTTGGTGTCTTTGAAACTGTGGTGAGGAACCCATTTTAATGGTAAAGTCTGGTTTTTGATTACAATTTTGAAAATGACACTTTTAGAAAGTTCACATTTTTTTCTGCCCTTAGCCTTTTTTTGCCTGCAGCTGGCCTTGGGTCACATAACTCAGTGTAACTGACAGACTTTGTGAATTCCTCACAGGCCATCACACAATAGAGGAGTGCCTGAATGGGCCATCTGCTGGCAAGATAATGTGGATAGATGAGCACAGCCCCACTTGCAACTGAGTGGCCTGTACTCTGTCTTCACACAAAGGGTCTATCAACCTCACATTGTCACTGCAACCAGCTTGGAGCCAGGGCAGGGGACTCAGGAAATCCCATGCACTTCAAAGCCGCTGTCTAGAAGCGTCTCCCATTTTCCATAAGGAGGGCACCAGAGCATAATAGGGGGACCTCACACACCAGCTCTACAGTACACTTCTGAACCTGTTGATGCTCTGCCAGGAAGTAGGACTGCTGAGCTGCTGGAAGGACTGCCACTCTGCTGGACTACTGCTCTGTTGGGCTGCTGCCCTGCTGGATAGCAGCCCCGTTGTCATGCTGCTCTGGTACCTTCTTCCTCCGTACAAGGACTGGAACTTCAACTGTCCCAGGATTTTTAGAGTGACTCACAAGGGCTAGTTTGCTGGCCTCCTGTCCACAGGGACACAACAGGCTTCCTTCATCATGAATCCCACCTTGTCCCAGCCTGGGTGGATTTTAGGCACTCCAAGTGGTGCCTCTCCAGTCCTGGACCCTTTGAAGTGGTGTTAAAAGTGCCAGATAGCCGAAATCCACATGTGGGGACTTACATTTTTTTGGCTAAAAACTGTTCTGAGAACCATGGGAGACCCAGATCAAAATGCTCTCCTATCTGGCTGAGGCGCATCGCCGGTCAAATTGACTTTACGGCTTCTCTGCAGCAGAAAATCCTTTTCAGCAGTCCTTTACCAAAGGGGTATCCGATCTTGTGGAACTGCCTTTGGCTACAGCCCTCTGCCTTATTCTGCTGGACATTTTCAACTTCCATTTCAGCAACTAAGGGCATATGTATCAACACATTTTCCCATTGACACAGAATGGGTAAAACCCTTTGATACATCTGGTCCTAAGTCCGAACGGAGAAATCTGCAGCTCTGACCTATGACTATCCAACGAAGACGCCCCTCCTTGGACACTTCCAGTAGCCTTCTCCACTGAGCTTTACCTTCTCAGAATATTTTTCTCAAAAATATCCTTAAGTCTGAAGGTAAGCACTGACCAGACCCTATCCTCTTCTTGTATCCGAAGCTCATTAAATCGCGTTCTGTCATATTTTTCGACTTGGACCCGTTCTTGCGCGACTAGATGTCAGTGGTTGGCATTTGATCTTTTAGGCGCTAGCTTGTACTAAAAATGTAAAACATTTACAAAACCAATCTACTGATTTGATTTTTGTCAATTTGGGTTCAAATAATTTAAAATGTACTCTACTTTTCCAAATTGGTTTTGAATTTTGTTAGTGCTGTGTTTTCACTTTATTATTGTTTGTGTGCTACATAAATACTTTACACATTGCCTCTAAATTAAGCCTGACTGGTTTTTGTCCTAAGCTTCCCAGGTTTAAGCACAGGTTAATTTAGTGAATGTTTATGGTTCACCCTGCAAGGGATTGTAGACATTGCTTTACCAGGGCTCACAACCCCGTTGACCAACAACCCAATTTCTAACAGCCATGCTATGTCGGGCTCCCGCATTACACCTCAGCTGTTGTGTAGTACTTGAAAGCAGGGGCAGATGATTTTGAGGGCTTTACAGAACATTCAAATATAGATGGGTAACAGTGAATTATGGAGATGTTTTTCCTCACTGGATGTTTTGTGACATCATAAACAACTTGAGGTTTGCTTTCATTGTCTATTTGATGTCACTCAGAATCCATTGGTGAAAACCATCATAGTAATTCACTGTTGTCCATCTATAAATCAATATTTTATACCTGAATAAATTCCTTCCTAGTT
Source organism: Triturus cristatus (assembly GCF_964204655.1). NCBI lineage: Eukaryota > Metazoa > Chordata > Amphibia > Caudata > Salamandridae > Triturus > Triturus cristatus. The sequence goes on from NC_140587.1 coordinate 683,789,955, forward strand.
CAATATTAGGAACTATAATACAAATGTTTAAATGATTATTTATTATTGATGCTCCTACTACTTATAGTTTTGATCTACTTATATCAAGAATGAATTGCTTCAGATTATCCCAGAAGACACTTGTTATTTCCAGTAAAAAATTGCCAAAGTATTCAAAATGTCAGACTAGATTGCACCTGCCTAAAATCAAAAGGCACTTCTATCAGTGTGCAGCTGTCACCTGACCCCCCCATGGCTCCTCTGTGGTGAGATGTTCATTTCTCCCAGACAGTGGACAAAGAACTCTGGGTGTGCAGTGGGAGACTCTTTCCTTGACCGGATTTCCTGAGGGCTGTGCCCCATCCTTACTGAGCTTCAAAGGATCACTCGCAGATGAAGCTCACGCCTAAGCCTGACTCCTCTTTGTCTCTATGGTCAGACTGGCACTAAATCCAGTGAGGGGTGATGAGCTGGTTAAGTGGGTGGGCAAAGGCTTGCACTCCACCCACAGGCTGGTAGCTGGCATAAAGGTTGACCCCACATACCTCTCTTCGGAAAACTACAGGCCTGTGAAGATCAGAAGAATAACCCTGCTGCCTGAAACCTGTAGAAACACTGGACCTGCTTGCCTTGAACCCAGGACCCCAGAGGTGACTTCAAGTGTCATTTGGCTGACCTCCTGTTTCAGTTACAGGGACACAACACACTTCGAGAGGCCTTTTGCTGCAACTGCCTAAGTGACCAGTACAAACTGAACTTGCCCTGTACCCTACCGCTGGTTTCTGTTGGAGTGAGTCCTGGGTCATGGAGTGCCCCCTAGGTCATGGATCTTTGGCAGTGTGAAAGTGCACTCTTCCTGTTCCCAAACTACAAGTTTTATGGCAAAGAAACTTTTTGTTAGCTTTCATCACGGACGACTAACAGAGACCGTTGTAGCCATCGATGAATACCCAGTCAGCCTCAACTGTCTAGTTTGCCAACTGAACGAGATCCTACTTCCAAAAAAGTTCAAATGTAAAGGCATTATTGGAAATGACACCGTGCTGTAACTGATCGATGTTAAGGCCTTCGCAGAGAATGACCTGCGCTCGCTCTGAGTTTTACCCTCTCTGTCGATGACTGTACCCGTAACCCACTCTTCACCTCCGCCACTGTCGAGCCCCACTTCAGAACCAGCGTGCAGCTTGCTCTGCTGATGATTAGTCGATGACTGATTTTATTCCAGAAAAGTTTCTAAGTCAGAAAGTAAACTTTCCACAGAGCAAACCTGGTCCTTGTATCCAACCCGCTGTCCATCGTGGATCATTACTTTGACCCGGTATAGTGAACAGATAACTGCAGTTGGCTTTTTGTGCTTTTTTTTTTTTAACAACATATTTTATTGATTTTATTAAACGAACAACCAGCACAGTTATCCAGAGATTATGGTGCAAGTACATCCCCCAGGGTACACTGTGTGCTGATTTACCACCCCCAACCCCAAGTCTGCAAACATCAGACTCCCACACCCACCCCGTGTCAACACGTAGTCCCATCTGTTTCCGGGATGACATCGTTACTATTATCCTAAAATGTTTGTACACAGTCACCCCACACCTTGTATTTATCTCTCCTGTCTCAACAGGCGTTCTATGGGATCCCCTGAATCGTCTGGAGTAAGTTGTGGCAGGTCCACACCCCTGTATATGGCCCATTTCCCCCATATCTTCCCGTGTTTCCGGGGGCAGCCGCGTGCCACAAAGACCGCAATCTCCGCCATCATACATTGGTCCATGGCTTTCTTCCACTTGCCTAGGCGGGGTGGGGAGGTCTCCTTCCAGCTCTGCGCTATATCCCGCTTTGCCAACACGAGCCCCAGAAACAGTAAGTGTTGTTTATATCTGTTCCCCCCAATGTCCTCGGTGCTATGTAGTAGTGTGAGTCTTGGCTCGAACGGGAGCTCCCAGGCCAGAACGCTCCCCAAACACCCAAGGACCTTGCGCCAATAGGGTTGTATCACTACGCAGAGCCATACTGTATGTAAGAACGTGCCTTCGGTCGCGCCACAACGTAAACATATCGGGGACTGAATCACCCCCATTTTCCACAATCGCGTTCTAGTGTAGTAGACCCTGTGTAGGTATTTATATTGGATCAGGCGATGTCTAGTGGAAACTGCAGTATAGCGGGGGCTCACCAGTGCCTCCGCCCAATCATCATCCGTAAAGTCAGGGAGATCGGCCTGCCAACGCTCACGTGTCTTATGGAGATTGTGTTGCGCGCGTGTTGTAAGGGTTTGATAGATTTGTCGGATCTTATGAGGGCCGAGGTCCCCCGTCAAAAGGCGACTCTCTAGGGGGTGATATTCTGGCAGGTTTTTGTGCTTTTTTAATTTCAAACTGAAAAATTCACATCTCTGGTTCAACTTATTGTTTTTTTGTAGTTTTGGTGTCATTTTATTTGTTGAAATTTACTTTTCTAAAGTGGTGTGGGAGTTTTCTTGTGTTGTATTTTCACTTAATTACAGTTTGAGTGATGTATAAATACTGTACAGATTGTCTCTAAGCTAAGCCTGACTGCTTTGTGCCAAGATATAAGAGGATTAAGCACAGGCTTAATTATTGGCTTTAGAGGTTCATCCTGAAAAGGATTGTGATCATTATTTGCGGTTGGTTCTCATCGGCCTCCAACTATTACTCCAATTTCCTACTACTACTATTACTAGCATACAAAACTGTGAAAGTTGTAACAAGTAGTAAAGCATAGATACTGTGGCCCAGATTTACTAAGATTTGGCACAACACAACACAGTAAAACAAACTTGCTGCAATGTGTCAAATGGAGAGAGCAGGCTCGCGCCATATTTACTAATAACGGTCTATTCCTGCGCTCTGTTGTGCTGGCGCATTATGTGCTGCCTATCACCAATGGAGGTACCCTTGCATTATGATTCACGGATGCTTGAATTAGAGGCAGGATTGTTTTTGTGCAGAAAGGGACATCTTTGTGTACGAAAACAATCTTCAGCGGCATTTCCTCTTTCTACATGTGCTGCAGAATGGCGAAACGTGTTGGTTGGCTGAATTTGGCTGGAACTCAGCGTAACATGTGTACTGTGGAGTGGCCAAATCTCCTGCAGATCCACTGGGATCTATCAACCACCCCTACGTAAAAGGCAAAATATGCAGAATTTGGTGTGTTAAATACCGATTCCCCATGTTATGCCTCATTTTAAAAGGCACCAATGTAATAGGCTGGCACCTTATAACTTCTGATCTCTGTGCTGTTGGATTTTAAAAGATGTGAAACAGCTACTCCATAGTCGGCTCCCCATCTTTTTCAGAAAGACTCTAATATAGGTCCTTTTTTTGCCCTCATTTATTTTTTACCAATGTCAGCATTAGTTGTATAAACTTCAATTGTGCTTGAGGAGGACAGTAAAACACTATGTGCAGTTTTAAAAAAAATAAAAGATGTTTCAGACAGTTTTTTTTCAGCTTACATAGGTACCTGATCCTTTGAATATTTTATTGCTCTAGGTTGGAATCCAGAAAATGGTAACCTCAAAACGAGCTAAAATGCTTTAAAATATTGTCCTAGTGGAAGGTTAGCTCATGATATGCAGCTTTAATTATCATTAGCCAAATAGCCTTTATTAGCTTAGTAGTATGTCTGACAGTCGTATTATTCTTATGAAGTTGAATTAGTAGTATTTCAACTATGTAGTCAATTTGTGATTTGAATTAGAGCTATTCACGCCACTGTGCTCACTCGTTCATTATCATTTTTTGTGAGCTATCTTTTACCAAATCAAAGTGGAAGGGGGAGAAAGGTATCATGAGACGACAGTGCATGTTGGAACGCAAGAAATATCACCTCCATTCTGATGCTGTAATTGCAGAAGTAGTCTTCCTCCAGCAATGGGAGACTTGTCATTGAGAATGTGTGATGTTGGCCTGCCTCATTTAAGTTTCCAGGTGTGTGGAAAACTGGTGCCATCAACACACATTTATTATTGCAGATGATGTTGAGTGATTCACTGTCGCTGTCGACACACATACTTGTTAATCACACGTGGATACCTGAGGGAAGCTGAATGAAACAATATCTATTTATCGCGACATGTTGGCACCATATTTCATGTTGGCACATTTTTGCCAATGCTTTATATATGTTCCGCAAGCACACCGTGCTTGATTTTTTTTTTGTGTATCAGAAAAATAGTGATGCATATGCTTCTATTACTCCCCAAATTACTAGCATGGGACCTTCGTCCCTATAGTTTCCAGAAAAGACTGCTATTCTGCAGAGTATAGGGTTTAAGTGATAACCAGCACTTAAACCCCAATAAGTAGACATTTTCTTGTTTTGCCATCTCTCTGATAAACCAGAAATGTGGTAGTCATGGCAGATTAATAAACTCCAAAATATAAACAATGGTGGGGAACAATATAATGATATGCATTTCTAGAAAAGGGTCTTCATTATTTCAGAATATTAAAATATATTAAATAAAAAATATACGTTAAAGAAAATGTACAGGTTTGTTTAATGTACAAATTATTGATATACGAGGGTATAATTTTGTTTTCTTCAGTTGTTTCTAGCAAAAGCTTACATCAAAATTAATGAATACAAACGGATTATACATAAAAAGAAGATTGGAATGTAATTGATTGAAAGAATGCAGTCACGGGTATATGAACCTCTATAAACAACTTTCATATGGAATTATTGGATGTTTCTATCTACAACATTAACTTTTGAAGGATCAGAATTCATGTCCATGTTGGCATGATCAAAACAACTCTATTAATCTAGTACATATTAAAACAGTTTATTAAAATGTTTGTGTACATGTAACACATCACTGGTATCGCGCTCTCCTTGATTTGCTGTTTTTATTACTAGCTTGGAACTGAGGGTTTTTTAATTAGTACGACGTTTTCCTAAACCATATTATGCCCAATTCTTCGCCTGTCTGTAAGGCCGTTGACAGGCGAACTGAAAAATTATTTTCAGAGGAAATAAACTGTCACTGTGTCTTCAAGACGCCCCCTTCGCTCAAGATTTCTTGTTGTAGCTTTATGAAAGCAATTTGTAATCGTGTAAGAGGTTTGTGCATTGAACCATTTCTTACCATATCACACCTATTTGAAGGTGCACAAACTGAAAGTTTTCAGGTACCTCTTTTTAGTTAAGAGGGGAATGTTCAGTTTGCTATAACTATAGTCCTCCACTAAAGTGCATGTTTCTTTTCACTGTTGGCTATCAAGAATTCTCTGTTGGGGGGGTGTGTGGATATCTCAGAGAAAAGGGCTGATTCAAAGAGGTAAAGATTTAGATATGTACGCTGCATAATGTGCTAGCCACACTTTAACTTTTCTGTAGTTTACGAGGTTTTGGGTATGCAATCAACTTGAGAATTGCACATAAAATACCCATGCCATGATGTATGCGCATTTTTGTGAGCTACTCATGTACAATGGTGATAACTGACCACTTTAAATAACCATACGCGTGTAAATTATGCCACGTCTACATTGCGGACATACGGTTAGAAAGACCTGTGGGATTTGCCTACCATGTAATTAGTCTAAAACCAAGCCAGACATCGCAAATAATACAATGATCCCAGATCCTAGACTACAGCCTGTTAAACAACAATTAAGACCAGGCAGTATCACTTGGCGACCTTTGTGCAGACTCTCTCCCTCTCTTTGTGACATATTTGTGTGCTTTTCTCGCTCTTTTGTGACGTCTGTGTTCCCTTTGTGACCTTAGTGCCATCTTTCTCTATCTCTTTGACACCTGTCTGTTTGTGCTCGCTTTCTCTGCCTCTGTGTGTCCCTTCCCACAATCCTTTTCCGCACTCTCTGTGCTCCTTCCCTCCTCTCCCTGCTCCTTACCTGATCCTCAAGTCTCCTTCCTTCCCGCTCTACTGCGGAACGTGCTCCTCCTCAGCCCACCCACCTCCTCTGTACTCCTCTCCCTACCAGGACTTACTTAATGGCAGCTGGAGAGCTGATACGCAGTGACTCTGCCACTGGTGCACTAAAGAACATCAGAGGCAAGCCCATCAGCGCCTGGATAACACCCAGTGCCAGGAATCCTGGCTCTCCTCCAACCCACGGCTACTCTCCATCTCTCCTCTATGCACTGAACCACGGACATAGTGCGACACAATACACAACATGGAGGGAGCATTCACATGCCCCCCACTGCTTCATCTGCATCACCACCCCTGCAATGTCAACACCCACCACAAACACATGTACCACACCCAGCACCACACTCACTCAGACATCTACCAACAAACACACACACACTCCACACAATAATATCATGCATGTTACTCTACAGTTGCTCGCTCAGCAAACATGCCACTGAGATCTGAAATCTGCTGGACAAAGCTGCCCTGAACTCCTTTTTCTCATGTAAATATGGGTGACTGCAGCATGAACCCTGGACATCACTGCCGTTATCCCAGCGAGATACAAGATCATCAGGCAAGATCGGCAACACAGACCCAGAGGAGGAGTCGCCATGATTTTCTAGGACATGCTCAACTGCACCACCTTAACACAAATCGGAACAAACTATATGAAATGCCTAAACTTTCAAATAAAATCATAGCAAATTTCACCTGGGGTGAAATCCTGGTCTATCACCCCCCACAGGAGTCCAAGCCAACATCATAAGCAACAATACAGATTTCGTCAACCCACTAGTCCCCCACTCCACTGCATTTATCCTCCTAGGAGACCTCAATTTCCACCTAGAAGAGTGGACCAACCACCACCCATTCACACAACTAGATGGCCTCAGAAACCTGGAATTCACCCTACATGTCCTTGATCCTGCCCACACTGCCGGGCGCATCCAAGACCCGATCTTCGCATACTTCATCAACACACCCAGGCCTATCACCTGGACGGACAACGTCACAGTCAGTTTCATAATCAACATCTATCAACGCAGATGAACCATCACAGTGGCCTCTGCACACTGACACTGGAACAACCAAGCTGATGCATATTGGATTTGCGTCCTTCAAGAGAACAGACGATAACTCACAAGCCACCTAGCATGTGACATTAAAAACTGTGGATCACCAACTATGCTGACTTCCTGGTCCCCCACAAAAGAAGCCACACAGCCAAATCAAGAACAAGCCAGCTGGATAATGGAAGACTTTAGAATGACCAAACAACACTGCAAACAATTGGAACAGAAATGGAGGACCAACCTAGGCGAAGTGGAAAAAGACATTTTCAATACTGCCCATAAGAAACCAATAGGAAGTCGCTAGCCCAGTGAATAAATGCGAGCTTCAACAGCATCAAATAAATCTTTGCTACCATCAAATATTTTACCACACCCACAGTAGCCGAAGCAAAGTGTGCTCATCACAAGATCTGTGCAATGATCTCTCATACTTTTTCTGCAGCAAGATCACGGCCATACACAGCAACTTCAACTTCAACACGACCAGGCCCCTAGAACTTAATCAGAAGCTGCTGTAATGAATGAAGCCAACACAGTTACGATATGGGGCACCATAAACACAGAGAAAACTGCAGCATATGTGAAGATCATACACTCCGGGGCCCTGTCAGACTCCTCCCCCATCACATCTTCCACAAAGGAGTGACCCTGTGAGAAATTGGGTTGTTGATTAGGGAGAGTGTGAGCCCTTTCCAAGCAACAGCCACATTCTTTGTCAGGGTGAACTACAAAAAAGTCACTAAATTAACCAGTGCTTAACTCTCTGGTTGCTTGGCACAAAAGCAGTCAGGCTTAACTTCGAGGCAATGTCTTAAGTATTTATGCATAACTTAAACAATAACAAAGTGAAAACATGACAAAAGAAAACTCCCATACTAATTTAGAAAAATAGAGCAATTGTTAAAAAATAATTTGACACCAAAATAATAAAAATCCAATCAGTAGATCCAAAGTTATACATTTTTTAACCTAAAATTGAAAAATAGTGCCTAAAATATCAAAGCCCTAATTGTGGACATTGAATCACCAGAGACCAGGGCAAAGTCGAATGCTATGGCGAACTCTGCTGGGGCATGGTTCGAATACATGATGTGGATTTATACTCGGTCTCCTCTTTCCTTCAGACTTAGAAGAAATGTTGAAGAAAAATGCCTGCGAAGGTAAATTTCAGCAGAGCAAGGCAGCTGGAAGTGTCCGAGGAGCAGGAGGTGTAGGCGTCATGGTTGGAGAGCCGCTTGACGAAGTTGAGGTGAAGATTTCCATGCTCAGACTTAAGCCTCCTTTATGTATTGTAGGTTGTGCTTTTGTTCCACCATGGCGATTGGATAAATACCTCAGTGGCCTTGGTGGAGGTCCCGACTGCCAAAGTTATATAGGACCGCCAAGCTGGTGGTCATTTATAAAGCATTAGCAGGAATTGACATCACAGCAGATCCTGTCAATGCTATCTGCTGTGTGGTGCAGGGCTGCATTAGCTGCATTAGCACGATGCAACCCTGCCCCAAACAGTATTTTCTTTTATTTAAAAAAAAAAAATCCCGAAACAGAGTCCTCTTCCATGGCGGGGAAGGATTATTTTTTTACTGTCCCTCACCACCCGGTTTTGCGTGGGGGTGACGGACAGTAAAAAAATGTCCTCATGTCCGCCCATCCTTATTGGGCAGGTGGACATGTGGCCGTTTCTCCAACAGCCCTTACTCCATCGGGAAATCAGAGAGATTTGGCAGTGGCGGTGACAGAGTAGTCACTGCCATAGCTAAACTGGAGGACTGCCCGCATTTAAATCGGGAAGGCGGACCTTCACGTTGGTAGAATATATAGTATCTCCCATACATTCTTAACAAAGAACACAAAAGAGTAATAAATTACCTTAGTCAAAACTCCAAACTAATAATCAGAGAAGTGAACAAAGGAGGGAATATTTAAATCTTACACATTGAGGATTACATAAAGAAAGCAAATTGACAACTTGAAGACAATACATGTTATATAAACCTTCCTAGCATCCCCAACTTTGAAACTCAAAAAAAGACTTACAGGACTTTTAAACAGGTGGTACAATAAAGGCCTAATTAACTTGGAAGAAACGTTTATGAAAAATCTGCCTTCCCATATTAGAGATACTAACAGTGTCCTTTGGAAATCAGAAAATATTGATTGGCAATCAAACTATGTACTAGATACAATATATGTTATACACTTATATGCATTCATAAAACATCATGATGGACTGGAAGAAGTAGGAAAAGCACTTGCAGAAAGGTTGGTACACCTACTGGAAAGGAATCAGATCATTCTTGAAATGTTAGAATGGACTTAACACTGCACATTGAAAATAGCAAACTGCACAGTAAAATATCCAGAAATGCCACAGTGGCAACTTCCATTCTGCACGTCTACAGTTGCCATCCAAAAAACACTATTTTCAATACTCCCAAAGGGGGGTATCGCAGAGTGATAAGAAACTGCAGCAAAAATGCAGACTTCACAAACAAATCAACCAAATTATCGCACCGACTGATTGTGAGAGGATATGATATGACAATGTTAAACAAAACAATGGAAGAAATCAAGCACATTGATAGAAACCAACTTCTACAGGATTGAAGGAACACAAAAACCACACAATCAATTTTCTGGTTTATTACAGAATACGATAATGGTCATCATCCCATTAAGAAAATACTATGAAAATATTGCTCATTACTAACAAATAATCCATAACTACAAGAAGGAATTAGACCATATCCTCAAATACATTTCAAGAGAAGATCCAATTTAAGGAAAAAATTGTGTCATTCATTGTACAAAGATGAGAAAAGGAAAACAAGCACCTTTTTGGAAAAACTTAGAGGTATCTACACCTGTAGAAATTGCTCGGTTAGGAAATTTGAATTTGGAAAAAACAAAATAACTGAATGTATGATAAATTCCCAAACACCACATCAAAGAATGGGTCAATTGTAAAAGTACATATGTGGTATATAACATTATGTGTCCATGTGAGAAAAACTACATTGGCAGCACTGTTGGACCACTTAAAAACAGGATTAAAAAACCCTACCGGAACATCCAAAAATCAGATAAACATTAAGAAAACATCACTTGAAGCAAAGAACTTTTACTTTCTATAGGATTGGGAAACTGAAGAACAATCCAAGAGTAGGAGATTTGCAATTATCACTCCGGAAATGACAAAGTGAACTTAAATTAAAATTTGATTCTGTCAAGCAGGGACTCAACAAGGATGCTGAGTTACATAATTGACTACTCTAACAACAAGTAAATCATTACCTGACTGTTTTCCCTCCTTACTCAAACCCCAAAAGAGAAATCATAAGGATAAACAATCCAGATATAAATATGGGGCTCATATTGCTATTGGCCTTCAAGGGATGACCCTCACTGAAAAATGGACCCTGACTTCCTATAAGAAAGCCTTTGTATTGTCATGATCAGGTAGAGCTCAATATCTCACAGTGTGTATAACATACTTAATACATTAGGAAATATTATTATTGGTAATATATGATGCTATGTTCTGATTCTATATGGCAAATTTGCTGACACTCAAGAATATTTGATAATCTACTGACCAGGAATTATGTACATCATTTATTTTAATATATTTGATCTTTCAACGCCATACATTTTCAAGTTTGATATTATCACTTTGAAGGTTTACTGAAACATGTAACTAATTATCTATTTGAACTTTTTAATTTATACTACGGTAGCACCACATGAGGCTAGGGGAACAAGCAATCCTTTTATAACGTAATTATAGACTATTTTTATTAAAATAGTCTAATACAATGACTAAAAGGAGTAACAATGATTAGAGCAATTCCACATGCTCATTCATAACATACACTGTGGACCTATTACCATTTTTGGCCTCAGACCTCAATGAGAAACCTGAAATATAGGGTTTCTCTGGTGTTCCAGTGAGCCAGATCATCATCATAAAAACAATTCAATTCAAAAACCTTATTCTGTAGCATTATATCAACCATAAAAGTAAGTCACAATAAGATTAAACAAAAAAAATTAAATTACATCAAGTAAAACACATATAAAATACATTCAGAATAGTACAGTACAAAATAATAGCAGCATATTTATCCGAGCATTAGGCAACATGCATGCGTAGCAGCTTTAAAAAATGAACCAACATTAAAAATCCCTTCCTCATTGTTTAAAAGTAATACAAATATAAAACCAGGTATGAATTGGCTGAGGTTATAGCAATACTTCTTAAAGGACTGGAATTACGAACAGTCTAATATAGCATATATAAAATTTGCAGAAAAAGGTGAAATGTGTTCAGATATATCATTGCAGGGACAAGGTAAGAGTTCGAGGGGGTGGGTAAAGCCCAGTGGGAAACAGAGCAGGTATTTAGCTGTGTCCAATCTGAAACGAAATAGAAGGGAACATTTCAACCTGCTGCGGGCAGTCCAGATATAATTAGTAGGGCTATTTAAGTCCCATAGATCCAAGTACCTGGCTACAGACAATCACCCCGAAAGACTCCTTATCTGCTGAGATTCCTCAAATTGATGAAATGCATCAACCACATGCCTTTTATTTAAGGAGGCATAGGTGAGGAGATCAGAGAAAAAGGATCCAGACCTTATGGGCAGTAAGGCCTACTTAGGAGTTACTTATTAAGCTTCAAAAGGGAGTCTGAGGCCTGTCACAAGAGGTTATTTTGACAGGTCAAATTTGCAGTTTAAAACTGAACAACCAGGCTACATATGGTAGGCTTGCAGTAATGTTTACACTATCATTGTATTGGATGACACAATGAGTTTTGTAGTACCCTTATGACATTTAACATACAAGCCCTGGGTACACTTTCTACGATATACTATGGAATTATATGTAATTTATGTATGCCAATCATAAGTGCACCAATTTCATCATGTGGAAAGTGGGAGCGCAGGCTCTTACCACTGATTAGCAGGGGTAAAGTTCCCATAGTTCTACAGAGAGCACAGCAAAAATGATGAAGGCAGAAATCTGGCGATATATTATGCAAACGATGGTCATTTCCAACAGTGTGTGTCAGTATGGATGAGTGTACATGTGCATGTTCTTCATCATGGGTGGCTCGAACACACACCGATATTTTGTACATTTCATTTTCTACAACTCTTGCCCTAGTGCACATTACTTAAGTGAGTCTATGTGACATATTTGACAATAGATTGTACTATCACTCATTATCAAATCAATCCAATAACCAACATAGTTCTTATCTACTTGGCTCCACATTGGAAACTGCTCTGACCGTTACACTGATAGTAACTTAAATGGATGCAGAGAAGCATTCCTAGTAAAAGAAATGGCGGCAGAGGAACACAGTCACATACAGGCACTTCACACATAACTGTGGTTCATCCTCCACATTGTGGACCTACTTCGCAACATGCTGACTTGCCCTCTCATTCTAGTGGCATATCCTGGACAGAAAGGTCATGCTTCTAAATCAGGCGCAGCCAGTCCAGATAAGAAAATAAGCACTGATCATCCTGAACTCTGCAAGTATTGCCCCTAATGTATTTAGAACAGGCACGGCCGGTCCAGGTAAGAGTGGGGAGGTGGGGCGGAGCTAGGAGGAGTAGAGAGATGACGGAATAGGGAAAATAGAATATACAAATTAATAGAACTACTTACCTTGTGCTCGTAAGGTAAGTGGTTTTTCCTTTTTCAAATGTATTTTCCCTATTCCGCCGTCTGTCAACTTGACCCCCCGCCCCGCCCCATTCCACCCCATCGCTCTTACCTAGACCAGCCGTGCCTGTCTGTAAATATTTTAGGGGAAATACTTGCAGAGTTCAGGATGATTAGTGCAGATTTTGGTTATGTAGTACCAGTTTCTGCTATGGCTCCTTCATGTCATGTGTAGAGGCATTTCATCATCTACATTGAATACAACTACTGGGTCTGATGACTACCAAGCTCCATCAAGTGCGACTATGCCTAGCAGTTCTTTTCATACTGCCATGGTCCCAGTGTGAGCAGATTGATCGCATTGGTTTCCGTTAGTGGACAGGTCCCTGAGACCTTTCTGCCTCTGCTGGGTCTACGACAAATGGCAAATATGTCTTGGCCGAGAAAAGGCCCCGCCAAAACCTTGTGATCTCATGTGGCAGCTGAAAGATCATCGACTGACTTGTAGTACAAGAGGAGGTACTAAAGAGTTGTGTGTTGGCATAAATTGTGATACCACAACTGCTTGATTAAAACGTAGAGTTGGAGAGTTGTGTTAGCACTGTTTTATTGCAGACATCACTATTCGCATCAGAAAGTGAATGCTCACATTTTTTAATGAATATACTAATGTAGTTTCTACATTATATCGAAAATAACTGTAGTGATACCTATTTACATTCACACAGTGTTTGCATCAGAAATCACAAGACTTTAAAAAGCTACCTTTGATGCATTTTACATTAAGATAGTATAGATTAGTTTCATTAAACAGACGGCAGGTATAGCGAACGGTAAATGTAGAACAGGTTTCACAAGAAATTGAAGTTGTGAATAATTCATTTTGGGAGAGTGTGGGGGCTCCAGAAATGATACCCAGTTGTCCAAGCCTTTGGTATTCTTTTTGAGAACTAAGAAAATGTGGTCATTTCACACCCAATATCTGGGTCCTGCAGCCTGGTGGTTACTTTGCTAGCTTTGTTCCATGAGGTATGGAAGTACATCATAACGAAACGTGACATGGTGTGGTCATTCGTGGGAATGTTTTAAGGACAAAATGCCTTATATGACATTTTAAAAAAAAACTTGCTGTTGCCATGGATACGGTGGATTCCGCACAACTATAATTACGGCTGGCAAGTCCAAGCCTAGTACTGGAAAAAAATAATATGTTGCAGGATGGAATAATGAATGATAAACAGACCACAACCTGGCTTTCCTTTGTAAATATTAACCATCAAACAAGTTTCATATAGATGTAAATTTCCATATGTTTATATAGAGTTTAATATTAGGTTTTAGTTCATTTCTAAGTGCTTCTCAATTTTGCAAATCAAGGAACTTATTTATAGGTAAATATACATATTTGCAAATGATCAATACATTAGGTTCTAAAGAGGAAGTTCGGACTATGGGTTTCTGAATTCTATATACCTCAAAATTTAGCCAGCTCTCTTACCTTTAGGTGCAAATAGGTATTCCAGACATAATTTGTATATTGGTGTTAGACCTGGCACCTTGGTGTGGGTCTCCCTTCCATTTTTGCGGTTGCCTCATGTGTTTTTGCTGGTGTTAGATGCTTTGGGCACTGTGCCACTGCTGTCCAGTGCCACAGTGCAAGTGCTGCCTATTGTAAATTGATGTATGAATTAGTGATTCCATGACTGGTTGGTTTGGTTTACCTGTCAGACCCTAGTACTGTGCACCAGGAGTGCCCAGGGCTGGTAATCCAAATACTGCTGGTGGGCTTGCAGCACTGGTTGTGCCACCCACAGAAGCAGCCTGTAAAAGTGTGTCTAAGGCCTGCCATTGCAGAGCCTGTGTGCAGTCTGGTACTGTCATGCTGACTGGGCAAGTGCACCCAGTGCATTGGTGGCCGTCCGACATGAGCCCTCCTGCACAGTCTTCCTTGGTGGCTAAAAACCTGGGTGTCAAGCTGGACAACCAGCTATCGCTGCGAACACACATTCTGGGTCTGGCTGGCACCTGTTATGGAATTTTGAAAATGCTCCGTAAATTCCTGCCCCTGCTGTCTGAGGAGCACAGGCGTATTACTGTGCAGGCTCTCGTCGGTTCGAGGCTTGATTATGCTAATGCCCTCTTCCTTGGCCTCCCTGATTACCTAGTTCAGCGCCTACAGGTGGTACAGAACTCTGCCGCCCGGGCTATCTTTGGCCTGCGTAGACGAGCCCGAGCTTCCGGGCTGCTTCAGGCGCTACATTGGCTGCCTGTCCGGAAGCGGATCCAGTTTAAATCCCTGACTCTGATGCACAAAGCCCTGTTTGGATCAGGGGCTGGATACCTGCGGCGGAGACTAGCCTTCTATCGACCAGTCCGCTCCTTGCGCTCGGAATCCCTTTACAAAGCGGTGGTCCCTCGGGTGAGGAAGGCCCGCACGGGAGGGCGCTCTTTCAGCTGCAAAGCCCCACAGCTGTGGAACTCGCTTCCTCTTTCGCTGCGCAGCACTGTCAATTTGTTCCAGTTCAGGAAGAGCCTGAAGACCTGGCTTTTTAATCTTTAGGCTGTTCTTATTGCTTCAGTTTCAGTTCTTTTTCTCATTCTTTTGCTGTGTTGTGTTATTTTTATTCTGAGATGCAGGTGGAAAGCGCCGGGACACTCTTTTCGAGTAGCCGTGCGCTATAAAAGAACGCTGTAACATAACATAACATAACATAACACCCACTTGCCAGTCCCTAAACCTTCCCTTTTCTTCATATCAGACATCCCTATGGTAGGCCCAAGGGCAGGGTGCATTGTAAGAATAAGATAGGGCATGCCCTGTTGTGTGTGTCATGTTCTAATAGTGAATTACAGCCATTTTTGTTTTTCACTATTGCAAGGCTACCTGTTCTACATAGGCCAGAATGGGCAGTTTGATTATTACATCTTATAATCCTAACTGACTCAGGGAACATGGTAGAAATTCGAATTTAGCATGCCTGAACTCAGAATGATAAAATACATCTTTTAGTGATGTTGGTTTTAACATTCTGTGTTTGAAAATACCACTTTTAGAAAGTAGGTATTTTCTTGTCTAACCATTCAAACCTGCCTCTGCTAGGCTGCATATTCCTTGTCTGGAGTTTGAGTGACAGGGCTTGGGGATTCCAGGAGACAGGGCGAGTCAGCTCAGTGGTGAATAGAGAGATCTGCATCTAGATGGGAGGGAGGAGTTGAACCTGGGATCTGAATAGGGCTGTGCCTTCCCTCCACAATGCTGGCTCCACCTCCTGTGGTGTGTCTGATGTCTCTGCCCTGCACTCTGAAAGGAAAGAAGGAGTCATGTAAGCAAAGTGCTCCAGGACTGACCAGAACTGGTTTGGATTAGGCAAAGGCCTCTCTGCCTTCAGAGAACAAAGAGAAACTTGGTATAAATATTGGGACCCAAACCCAAGAACTTTAGATCACTTTGGGAAACAAGAAGAAACCTTTGCTGAGGAGTGGAACCAGAAGATACTGAGGAGAGACTATTCCTAAGCTGAAGTGCTGCTTGGGGGATTGGCCTGCAGTGGATGCCTGACTGCCAAAGAAAGGAGAAAGGACTTTGTGTGCATTTTCATTCAACTTGTATAAGGATCTCCAAGGGCTTTGAAAAGAGCTTGCCTCCTGCTGAAGTCTCAGGGACAACAGACTTCAACCACCAGCTTCCCAGAGTTCTTTGGAAGTGCCTGCTGCTGTTTTGGGCCTTCTGAGGGACTGCGTGTTGCAAGGAGCTGGAAGCACGACTAACGGAGAAGAAGCGTGTCGCAGCAGCTGCCGTCGCATCACTGAACAAGGGTGTCACCGCTGTAGCTGTTGCGTTGCACCGCACCACGAGAAGCGTCCCGCAACACCTAAGAAGCGTGTCGCCATCGCAGTCGCTGCCGTCGCATCACTGAACAAGGGTGTCGCCGCTGTAGCTGTTGCAATGCACCGCATCACAAGAAGAGTCTCGCATCGAGGAAGAAGCGTGTCGCCATCGCAGCCGCTGCCGTCGCAGCGTGGATGTCGCTGCTGTAGCTGTCGCATTGCACCACATCAAGAGAAGCGCCTCGCATCCATGGAGAAGCGTGTCGCCGTCACAGCCGCTGCCGTCGCATCGTGGATGTCGCTGCTGTAGCTGTCACATTGCACTGCATCAAGAGAAGTGCCTCGCATCCACGGAGAAGCGTGCCACCGTCGCACCACTGAACAAGGGTGTCACCGCTGCAGCTGTCGCATCGAGAAGAAGCGTCTCGCATCGTCAGAGAAGAGTGTCGCCACCAAAGCATCACTGGACAAGGGTGTCGCCGCTGCAGCTGACGCATCAAGTCGAGCCTTCTTGCAACATCGGAGAAGCATGCCGCATCAGGAAGATCTTCACGTCTTTATTTCTTTGCACCAAACTTTCATCGCATCACCATCGTTGCAACACTTTCATTGCCCTGCGTGTCGCATCTAAAGGTACATTGACTCAAAGTGTCGCATTTAAGATCTAAAAGAGAACTAAGCTAAAACTACCATTTTTAAGTAACAGTATTGTGGATTTTTGTCTTTTAAGGTGTTGTGTTAAATTTATATAAAGAATACTGATTTTTGATATAAAACCTGTGTGGTGTCCATCTGTAGTGTTGTCACTTGATTACTGTATGTGTTCACAAATGCTTTACACACTGCCTCTGAGATAAGTCTGTCTGCTCGTGCCAAGCTACCAAGGGGGTGAGCAGGGGTTATTTTAGGAGTGTGCCCCCTTACGCTGACTAGAGGCAAGGGTCCCTATTTGTCACAAGTGCATACCTGTGCCAACTAGAGACCCCCAAATCTAACAATTGGCTTATACACAAAGAGATGTCAATTGATGTGCACATTCTGCTAAACGTATTATGGGAATTGTTAGCTTTCATCTGGATTCCTCTGCCAACACATGTATCAATTAGATGCTTCTGAATATAAATGAAAATATCTATATTTACATACATGTATATATACTGCATTCCTGTACATTGCTATTGTCCCGAACCTAACGTGTGCATAATGCATGAATTTTACATATAAAGAATGCCATGATAGGATTTTTTTTAAATTCTGTTTCCATTTTACATTGTATTCTTTCCACTGTTGTCAAGACAAAGGTTTTCAACATTTTTTGCAGCTCGATACCCACCATTGTTTGCCTACATGCTGGAGTTACTTTCTTTTTTAGCATTTGGCAATGTTTTTAGATACCCCTAGTTGTCAATGATTTCCTAAATTGTGCATTAAGTGCCTCAGGGTCACTACTTGGGTGAGCCTTGAGAGGGGAGAATGTCCATTCGCTTCTCTCTCTGTGGTTTCATGGCACCATAGATGGAGGCCTTGCCGAGGGAAGTTGATTAGGAGTTTTTATGATGCCAAGGTCCTCCCAGGGAAGTTAACTACACCCGTGCTTGTGTAAACTAAAGTGAAGAAGCTTATGCCCAATATGAACCCTGGTGTTTCTAACTGTTCAATAAGTGTAATGTTTCTACTATCTTAGGCCAGCTCTGGTGTAACTTTTTGGAAAAATTAGAGCGCACAGATTATGACATAGGGCATTGCAATACTACCAATGTATCTAAGTTATGGCTAGCTACACTTATTCGCGAATATTTATCTTAAAGAAAAAATTACGTTTGCAAGATGGAGGATGAGTGCTGCCCTCCCACAGAGGATATTCACAACAACACCCCCACTTGTTCTTCCTTTGTTTGAGGTAGTTTGCAAGAAATACACCTGGAGTAGCCCTTGGAGGATTTGCCTAAGTGTCCCTGCAGGAGGAAGAGGGTCCTGTTATTCTCAGACTCCTCTTCTAAGGAAATCTTGATCCCAGAATGATTTGCTGGAACTTTAAAATCATGAGACACATTAGACACTGATTGGTTGTTCGACTTAAATGAACTGCTCAACTTTGAGTATGTAAACTGGACCTGACAACCTACTATGACCATTTTCAGAGCTTGGACTTGAGTGGACCCTAGTTGCAGAATTTCATCCATATTTTACAGTCTGAAAGCTGCCCACTTCCTCCTGGCAAGGGCCGAGTGTGAGTCTCTTTGGACCTTGCCCTATGTGGAAAACCCCAGCCCAGCAAAGGGTTTTGTCCAGCTGAGGAGAGACCAAGCCTGCTGTAGGCCTCATAAAAAGATGGACGCAGACTACCAAAGACTCAACATTGTTTGAACCAGATGTTCTCTAATATTCACCTAATTGTAAATCACACTAGCCATATACATGAGCTGCTGAGAGATTAACCCCGGAAAACATAGTTAGGAAAATTGTGGAAGAGGCTTTCAAACTCATCCTTTAAACTAACCTTTCTTATGTTGCATCAATTTTTTCGTTGCTGAATATGACCTCCCTGCACAGCATTACAACACTTAGGGGCATATATACAATGTTCCATCACTTTGGAAACGCAGGGCTGCACCGTATGTGTGGGCTGCGTTGTGCAGCACACATAAAAGTTGCAACTCGTCATTTTTTAAATGATTGTTTATGTGCTGGAAGGGACACTTTTCTGCACATAATCATGCATGACGTTTTACTGTAGGAACAGCAAATACTAGAAGAAATAAAACATTTCCCTTTGTTTTGCCAATGTTAAGACCAGGTTTTTTTGGGTCTTAATTTTGGCGCTGCCCCATATTTACACCACCCTTGTAAATATGGGCCAGCGTGAAAATCAATGGGCGTTGCAACGGAATGCCCACCGCAACACCCATTGCCCTCCCATCGCCTTATTTACAAGGCAGCATGTAGCCACTTTAAGTGGCTTAACACTGCCCTGTAAATGAGGAAAAACTGTATCCTCACAGGAACATCAAACAAAGTGATGTTCCTGTGGCGATAGGGGCTTGTAAATATGCCCCTTGATTGGCTAGCCAGCTAGCCCATTACAGGGAAATGTATGGTTCGGTTTGAGCCCTCTGCTGACCCTGCACATCTCAATGTGACCCCAAAAGTAGACACAAGTCCACTGCATCACCGCTAATGTGCACCAACTTTCAGGCACTGGCCCGGTGACTTGCAGTTACCTTGGAAATGGACAATCACCCACAGCCCGTGCAGGTAAGAGCGATGGGACTGGGTTGGGGGAGGATTAAGATAAACACGAGGGAAAATTAAGTGAATTATTAATTTTCCTTCATCGTCATCTGTCAAAATCTTCCCCAGCCCAACAGCCCCACTGCTCTAACCTGCATGGGCCACAGCTGCAGTTTAATTTCTATTGTTTTCTAAATATTCAGTGAAACTTAGGCTTGCAAACAATTGTTAAATACGAATATGAACGGAAGGTATGTATCCATTTCAAAATGAAAGTGTCCATATCTGTAAAATGTGTTATTTGCAAACATTTTAATGCCAGATCTGTGCTATATTAATCATCAGCAAGGAAAAACATTAGAGTTTATAATGAACCACAGTGATTTCATAAAGTAAAGAAAACAGTTGTCCCTATTCAGTAAAATACAAACAACATTATTCAGCCAAACATTCCAAATAAACAATTTAATGGAAATATGAAAAAATATAAACTCATCAAAAATGTTCTGTCAGTGATAATTTGCTCAATTCTCATACATAATACACAGAGTAATAAAATAATTTCAGTGCGTAACACATGGTGGTTGTGGTATATGAGCTTAACAACAAAAAGCTAATACACATGAAGGTGTAAAATACACAGTTATTTCATTTATTTGTGTATCAAGGTCAGATACTTCCTCTATTAGATTTTTACAGTTTGTTGGAAGGTGGTTTATTAGTAGGTGCAGGTAGGTACCTACAGCTAATAATAACACTGAAATTACAAATAAGTCCCTGTCAAGTCTCAATAAATCAATCCTTGCTCACCCCTTGGCAGATTGGCTCATGAGCAGTCAGGCTTAACTAAGGAGACAGGTGTGTAAAGCATTTAAAAACACCAATACAGTACATAAGTAAGATACAACACACAATAAAAATCCAACATCAATGTATAGAAATAGGAAATATTTTTATGATTAAAATGACACCAAAATGACAAAAATCCAATGCAGCGAACCAGAGATATGGATTCTTAAAGACTAAAAGTAAAACTAGCACTTAAAAGCACATAGCGCTCAGAGGGTTAAAAAAGCTTGTGCTAGACTGGGACAATGGCAAGCGTTCAGGCCTCCCAATAAATGAAACCCTAATACAATTTTATTATGTTTTCATTTATTGAAAATCTTCACCTGTTTATTAATTGAAAAAATTAAATTATTTTGATATGATCTAATAACCCTACTCTGGTGTGTCCTTGTCAGATGGCCAGAAATTCAGATGTTTGTATGATTGTGACGTTATGCACATTATTATCAAATATAGGTAGAGAATTCCTCTTTTGAGTAGTTTGCTGATTTCCCCTGTTTTTCTCTACCTTTATCCTTTGTTCGGAGGCCCCCCCTTTTTTGAGCGGTTGAGGTAATGTAGTACAACGGGGAAAAACAAAATTGGCTGTTTTTCCCTCAACAGAGCATATAAAACATCTTCTATAATGTCCCTACTTATTTTAACATTGCACCCTACCCTTGGAGCACCTTGGGTGGGCCTTAGTGGTGACCTATACGTACAAATAAGGTATTTTAAGACTTTGGATGTACCTTTAGTTCGAAAGTTGAATTCAGACATAGTTTTATTTTAAAAGTAACCACTTATACGAAAGGTTGCCCCTGAGGCTGATAACAGGCAGGGGAAAAACTCACCCATACAGCCAGTCACATAACTACACACTCACCCATAACGCTACTCACACACCCACTTATTTACCTACAAAGTCACTCACACACTCACTCAAAATATCTACCCAAGTGGAGTACTTTCTATTGCTTAATTACTAAGTGCTACCTTCTTGGGTAAATGTCCAGTGCATGTTCTACACTACAGCTGTATAATGAACAAGAGGAAATGTCACCAGTGACCTTGGGTGCGTTTAGGCAATGTGATTGTTTCTAGTGCATCTTTATCCAGAAATATGTGATAATATGAATCCTCACGGGCGGATTTAGCAGCCCAGGATACCCATCCACCAGGACCAAGCCTTATTATAAATACAATCAAAAGGGGAGTGGGCCACACGACGTCACTCCCCACTATCTCTTTGGCCCCATAGACCCCATTCCCCAGGGCCTGGCCAAAATGTGAGGGTGAGGGGGGCCATGCAGCACCCCTTCATGGTTTGATTTTGGCCCTGGGGAACACATACCCTGGGTATGGCCATGTCTCCTGGTTGCCTTGGAATGCACCCAGTGTGCAGGATTGGGACGGTGAGGAGAGGCTCACAACACCCACGGTCCCAGCTGGCCCCTCCCCTCATGTGAGAGCCTGCATTGCTATTGCACACAGGGAGATGCTGGAAATGCACTCCTGTGTGCAAAAGCAACATTTTCATCTCTTTCCCTGCTTTCATGTCTGTGGGCAGAAAAAGAGATGAAACCTCTGCTTCCAGCTGGTGGGAGCACTTTGACAGCTCCTGCCCACTTGAACTAGAGTGTTTCCACTTGCATGGTGGGAGCTGTAACAACTGCCTTACAATGTAGTTAGACTTAATGCAGAAATAATAGCCTTAGACAACAGTCTTAGACTGCTCAATTAAGCCTATTGAGAAAGTAAAATAATGTCTAAATGAACACTACTTCAGTTGTGAACTTGGGGGCTGTTAGATCCAAAATACTTGATGTGGTCTTCCCCAAAACATTTTGCCTACACCGGTCCTGCTTCCTGAATTTTGCTTTTGTTGGCATTAGGACTCTGTGCGCTTTACCACTGACAACCAGTGCTTAAGTGCTTGTGCTCCCTCTTTGAAACATGGCAAAATTGTCTTACACCTAATTGGCACATTTAATTTACTTGTAACTCCCTAGTAAAGTGGTACTACATATACCCAGGGCATTTAAATTAAATGCTACTAGTGGGGTGCAGCACTTATTGTGACACCCACCAAGTATTATTTTAAAACATGTCTCCAGCCTGACATTGCAGCCTGTTGTGCACTTTTAAACTGCCAGTTGAACCAGGCAAATGTAACCTTTTGACAGGCCTAATTTCTCCTTTTTAATACATGGGTTATCCCTAGGGTAGGCCCTAACAGCCAATAGGTCAGGGTGCATTGTGTTGAACAGTAATAAATACGTTTGTAAGTTTTGCATGCCCTGGTAGTGAAAAACTCCTAAATAAGTGTTCCACTATTGTAAAGCCTAACACTCACTAAGATAAAATTGGTTACTGTATTACATTTAATAAGGGCTAATTTTTTATTGGGAACAGGTGGGAAGCTCATGTTTGGTCTCGAATTATTTGCAATTTAAAATCCTTTTTAATGGTAACGTCGGATTTTAAGTCCCTATTTTGAAAATGCCTCTTTTAGAAAGTTGCCATTTTCTTGCCCATCTATTTGGTGCCTGCTACCAGTGCTCTGAGTCACATGAGCTTGCTGTTAGGCTTTGTGTATTATTCCCAGACATTGAGACAATATGGCTTAGGTGGGGGCAGAATGGACTATCTGACAAGACTGGTGGGGAAAGAGCAGTTCCCTTACTCACTTGCACTTAAATAAGCGCTCCCTCCAGACACACCAAGAAACCCAACACTATTCTTTTGTGACTCTAGACTTCTTGGAACCTTGCCGTGGGAAGAAAGGAATTTTTCAGAACCAGGTGTGGGGGTAGCCTAGAAATGTCCTACTCTTCAAAGGTTGGCACCAGGTTTAAATATTGGACACTCAGACCGACTTGTCAGTACACCCCTGGATCTCTGGGGAGGACATTAGAAGGGCTGCTTTGTACTCCAGAGGACTGCCCTTCTGCTTGAGGCCTGCTTTGTACCCCAGAGGTCTGAGCTGATGCAGGACTGACTGCTGCTTGAAGCCTGCCTTACCCTCAGATGACTGACCTGCTGCTTGAAGCCTGCCTTGCTGCTTTAACCCAGGGCTACCAGAGTTACTCTAAAGGCTAGCTGGCTCTCCTCGTGTGATCTACAGGAACATAAAAAGCTCCAGAGACCTTAAACCCTTCACCTGGCATCTGCTGGGGTGACTCATAACCCCCCAAGTGGTGCCCATCCTGTACTGGACCCTTGGAATTGACGCTAAAGGCGCTTCTCCTGTCTAACACTAAAGGCCAAGATTTTCTCAACAAAAAGTGCGCGAAGAACTGACAGACGACCATGGATCCACCTGTCAGCTGATCCACCCAAGACCTTTCACCAGTCAGCCTACTTCATGGTAGCACCAGTTACTTTCTTCCCTGCACCAGCAAATCCTGTTAATCTGGACTGCTCAGTTTAGGTATCTGGCCTTGTGTAGCCCACTTTGGCTATGGCATGCAGCTTTGTCCCAATGGAGGTTTTCGGCTTCCAAATTGTTGTCTAAGTACCAAAGTAACTTACCAACTTACCAGGGCAGTTTGTGGGACCTAAGGACCCTGAGCTCCTGAGAATAACAGCACACATACATAGGAGCTAGTATACATTTCCCCAGCACATTTATTTCAAAACATTTTCATTTCTAATGTTTTACACATATAATAGAAAGCACATCAAGTCAAGAAATCAGTTTCTTCTTATTTCTTATCCAAGTCGTTTAATGAGTATGATCTTTCCAAGCCAAAGCCAACACGTGTTTCGTCGCCTCAGTATATTTGTACATGCGACTTGTTCACGGCTGAGCAGAATGACTGAATAATAGTATGTAGTGTGGTGATAATTCCATGCCACACTAATCCTGTGGCGTGAGGTATAGTCATAAAATTCTGGGCATCTGGTTGTGTACCTAATATCCTCCTGGTAGTTAGTTTATACAATCCGTTGAGGCGCCGATCCACATCCTCGTACCTCGCGCCGTCCCTCCTGGATTCAGAGAGGACATAGGAGTTAGGCCATGGCATTCAGCATGGCTGGTGCTGGCTGTGGAACAGACAGGCTTGCCTTTGGCTCACCAGAGGCGTATCCAGGGCATGTGAATTCCGTGGCCCTCCATATGCAAGGAGCGTTCATCAAGCTCCTCGATCAACTGGAGCGCCAACACTCCACAATACACCTCTAATCCACCATGAGGAGGAAAAATGACTGCCATCACCCAACTCTCTCCACAAACAAACTAGCAGACCTGAGAGCCCCAGCAACTTAATAAAGCTCCCAAAAGGAATTGCACACAGGTCAATTCAGTTCCTCTTTAAGTGCATAGAAAAAGGTATTGCACAGTCCCAATATAAAATACATTACACAGTCCCATTTCCAGCAGAGAATGAACTGCTTATAGAATCAAGTGCGGGTGCTGACAACAGTTAAAAACACACAATTAATTCCCTGTATTAAAGCACCAAAAAAAACAGGGAAAAGGAGAAATAAGATCAACGTTTATGAGACAACAGCTAAGAGAAATTATGTCTTCGCAAAACGTTTACTACACTGGAGTTGGAAATGTTTTGGTATTCTCACGTTACTTATGTGACATGAAATTCCTAAAAAAAGATACAATTGCACCTGTTGGTATAACTTGAAGTAATTTAGGGCAAAAATGCCAACCCAAGAGGACACCTGAGTAGAGCAACAGAGTGTGAGAGGCCGCATGCTACTGCTATTCCTGTTTCATTGTATTTAGCACGATTTTCTTAGTGCATAGTGCATCCTCAGGATCATTTTGAATTCTGAGTAATCTTGTGTAAATTTGACGTAATTCCACCTAATTAGGCTATAACAAATTACCCAAGATGTGCCCATTTCTAAAAGCAAAACTGCGAAAAAGACACCTCTGCTCCACGTACCTCCATATGTAAGGAATGTTCATTAAACTGCTTGATCAGCTAGAGTGCAAACACGCAAATACCCCAGGAGTTTTCTCCCAGGGTGTAAAATTCATTTTTATTCTTTTCTGTTCTTGACTGCCAGGCCTCTACCGGTGGTCCCAAATAGGAATAAGGAAATCAGAACATCTGCCGTACATAGAGCAGATGATCTGAGATACTTAGGCCTGCCACCCGGCATCCATGGGGCCTTTAGTCTAAGGTTTTCACTGGTGAAATCAGAGAAGGCTGTGCTGGCAGAATACATGAGAGAACACTGGGGCAGATTTATGACGACTGGAGCATCCCTGCATATCAGCAGGGATGCGCCAGTTATTATGCGCCACAGCTGCGCCACCATGGATGCGCCGCATTTATAATGCGGCGCACCATGGGGCAAAAACGGCACAGATGCGTGACGCATCTGTGCCGAAAAGTGGCGCATTGCTGGAGTTGCGTCGCAAGCGCGACGCAGCTCCAGCAATGATCTGGGGGGCCCTATCTCTACAATGCTGCGTCAATCCTTACGCCTGCTTCAAGCAGGCGCAGGGTTTTGATGCAGCATGGGCCTAAAAGTGACTGAGTGAAATCTTGTAGATTCTTTTAGGAGGCGTTCCTGCGCCGGAACGCCCCCACCTGCCCTGGAACGCCTAAATGTGGCGCAGGGCTTTACAACGTGACGCATCTGGGAGATGCGTCACGTTTGTAAATACCCCGCACCATGGCGCAGGATTTGCGCCGCTGCTGCGTCACAAAAGTGACGGAACGGCGGCGTAAATGAGGCGCAAGTAAAACATAACTCTGCCCCGTAATCTCTAAACAGAGAATGACAATTTGGTGGACAAGGTACACAGTCATGTCTGTGGTGGTCTACTCTGCCCACTAAACTCTAAACAGCTCTCTGAATCCCAAAGTAAAAAGTTTGACTTGAACTACCCAGTAGCAATTGGCCTGAGATGCCTAGTTCTGATCAAACACAAACAATGACTTTTTCTATGTGCTTTCTGACTTGGAGCTGTAAAAAATGATATTTCTGTTTCCCCTTAACTTTTAATCATTCCGGTATCTTTTTGCTCCGTAAAGTTTTCCTAATTAATTAGGGAATGATATTGTTTTCTTGACTTTAAAATTGGTGGCATACCAGAGCTTACAACACATTTCTATGGAGAATAGCCATGTGCGTGTAACAGTTACCCGGACTTCTACAGTGTTCCATTAGAAACTGTGCATTATCCAAGCCATTTTGTGTTCACTAGTTACAGAAATTAATAATCCAAGTTCAGACAGAAATCTTTCAGTTTGCTTTTCAAATCAGTTTACAGGGAGGAGGAGAATTCAAATAGATCGGATAGAGATAAATGACTTTTAGACCTAGAGTTTCCAAAACTCAAATTGGAAGAATGAGAAAGTTTAGAAGTGAACAGCACAGCCCAGGGAGTGTTGAAAGTTATTCAAGGTAAGAGACCCAGTAAGGCAGGTGGGTCTGATGGGCTTCCAGGAGAGAAATAAAAAATGTGGAAGTACAGCTTTGATATCCATAATAAGGTATGGTGACATCCTAGAACAGCTGATGCTCTGATATGTCTGCTCTTTAAAGTAGATACAAATCTTCTAAATTGTGAAAAATACTATCTGATGTCAGTCTTAAACTCGGACCACAAGATGGTTTACCAGTATCTTGGCTAAGCCATTACAAAAGGTTTTGCAGTCACCTAGGGGCATATGTATCAGGCCCTTTTCCCGTTCGCAAACAGGCCGATTCTCAGAATCGGCCCGTTTGTGAACGGGAAAAGGCCTTTTGGGATGTATCATCCCAAAAGGGCATCGCATTCTGCGATTCTCTATTTTGCAATTGCATTTAAGGAATCGTAAAATGCGATTCCTTAAATGCAATGTATGAAGCACAGAAAAAGTGCAATTTGTCCGTAAGGAATCGCAAATTACCACCAACTTCAAGTTGGTGGTAATTTGCGATTTCTTTGAAAAATACACTTTTTTGCATTTTTCAAAGTCATGTGACACACATACATGCACTTAGGACATGTATGTGCGCCACATGTGCACATATACATATTTCAGGGGTGCAACACTGTGTGTCCTTTTGACACCTTGGCACCCTTGAAATTGCATTCTCATTTTGCGATTCTCAAATTGAGAATGTCTTCCCATTCATTTCTATGGGCCTCCTAGCCCATAGGAATGAATGGGAAGGTATCCCTTAATTGCGATTAGCATTTTGCTAATCATAATTAAGGAATGCCAAGGAATCTTTAAACATTTGCAAATTATTTGTTACATCCCCTTTGCGATTCTCAAATACCGATTCCCTAAAAATCGCTATTTGAGAATCGCAATTACGGGATTTGATACATATGCCCCCAAATCATTAAGATCATCAGGGCTTTGTTAAAGTCAAATATCTAGCTCAACACAATGGCAAGAGCTTTGGTGAATGCAGAAATCTTAACAAGCGAGGGACCATGCAATAATGTCCTGCGCTTCCCTTACTATTTCATTTTTAAATTGAAAAAACATGCATGCATAACAGGGTAGACCGTACACATTAATCCATTTAACAATAAGGATATGAACAAAGCTAGCATTATATGCTGATGATTGCGCTATTTTCACAGTATGCCCAGAAAGACACATACCCCAAAATATAGGAAATAATCAAGTTTATTTTTAAGTATTTCAGGCTGAAAAATGAATTGGGATGAATAGGAAATAAAGGTCTCGAGCAGCAGTTTTAATGCTGCCAAATTAAGGATGAGATCCTGAATCTAAACACTACAGTGGTACCTAAGGTAGAAAGATTGATACACATCGATTTAACAAGGGTCTATAATGAGGTAAATATGTTTCTTACGAAAAAGAAAGGGTATTCCTCGCATTTCCCTCTCAAACTAATTGGCAGGACTAATATACAAAAATCATGATCTGCGCTGAGTATGGATTTTTCTTTTATATCATGCCAATATACGTTGATAGTAAACAAAAAAGTGATGGGTGTACTGCTTGAAATCATCTTAACTACTGTTAATTAACAGGACACATCTTTTTTTGCCAGCATACCATCTCAAATTAGGCTCAGCCACATACAAAACATTCTTGGTCCTGCTCCTATAGGAACAGTCCAGCCGGACTGTCTTTTCTGAACTGGAACACAAGCAAGCACAGACCAGTTTCACCCTAGTTGGGACTCTTCAGTTGGGTGTAGCTAGGTACTAGTGTCACAGTAAGCATGGGACAGACAAGGCCTAACAAGACCGAAACTGGTCTGGAGTTGCTTGTGTTACCTTCTTGACTGTTTCCATTAGCAGGAGGGTCAGTACTGATTTGCAAAAAACAGGCCTTTACCTAAAGTGGCAACAGTGGGTGAAAATCAATGGTTTGGAATGCTATCCCAAGTGATTGCGAGTGGTAAGACTATTTGCAATTATTCTTCCCATCACTATGTGTGATAGATGTATCAGCATAAGTGGCCAAGGGTATGTTATGATATTGGTCCCTTGCTCACTGTACCATTCAATCCAAGCTATATCTCCCTGACGAGGCCTGAGATGTCTGAAACTGTCCTGGGTTACTTGTGTTACCTTCTGGAGAGGACTTTGCCCGGCAGTTTGGAATGGACTGTTCCAATGAGGATCGGGGTCAAAACTGATTTGCATAAGGCAGACCTTTGTCTAGAGGGGTAAAATGGGCAAAAAATGATGGGTTGGAATGTTATTTGTTTTCCAGTGGTTAGACTATTTCCAAGCATTTCTCCCACCACCTTGGTGTGATTAATATATGTTAATAAGCATGAGTGTTGGGCTTTGCCCACTCTGCAGGTTCATCAAGAACATTTTACCTTCACCCTCCTGTTTAATGAACCCATTTACGTTGGCCTTTAGAACTCTCTGCACTTTGCTACTACTAACCAGTGCTAAAGGTTGTGTAGTGTCTCCTCCAACATGGTAGAATTGACATAAACTCAATTGGCATATTTAATTTACTTATAAGTCCCTAGTAGCGTGTTACTTCATGTACCCAGGGCCTGTAAATTAAATGCTACTAGTGGGCTTGCAGCACTTGTAGTGCCACCCACTTAAGTAGACTTGTAAATCTGTCTTGGGTCTGCCATTGCAGCCTGTTTGTGCAGTTTTAAACTGCCATTGTGACCTGGAAAAATATATCTTTTAACAGGCTCAATCCTGCCTTTGTAATACATATACTTCACCCATAGGACAGGCCTTACACAGCCCACAGGAAAGGGTGCAATGTATTTAAAAAGTAGGGCATGAAATACAATTTGTACTTGCCCTGGTAGTGAAAAACCCTAAAGGTTTTCACTATTGCAAGTCCTGTTTCTTCCATAAGATAACATTACAGAGTTATGTTTCCTGACCTAGGCCTAAGTAGCAAAGCGACCTTGCACCTACATTAGTCCGACCTTGCTCTGCATAATGGTTCTAGCACTAAACTTTTACCCAGTTATGTGCTGAATAAATGTCGATTGGTTTCCTTGAAACTAGCCTCATTTAATATGCATGAGGATTCTCAGCATCATATCTTAATCCCCTGCACATGATGTAAATAACAGGATTAACATACTCTGTACAAAGGTAATCGTTATCTTCATCCTATGGTGACAGGGCTACTTTGCATGATTACAATGATTGATTTAGGCTCATCTACATATTCGTACTCACAATGTATCGATGGTGGTAAAACCCCAGAGGCTACCTTTTTTTTCATAAAAGAACCCCACCTTCACTAGGTAACTCGAGGGTATGTTTGTACGCTGACATTGACACGGAGGTCGCTGCATGCTGAGGCTTCAACACGCAGTGATCAGACAACCCTTGTGGGGTGTCTAACTCGTGACCAAAATGGGGTCTTTCATTCTCCCCCATCAGGTAATGGGGTTGGCTCTTTCCTATGGGATTCTTGGTTTCACACCCACATACATGCTAGGTACATTGAGGTATACTTAGGTAGGATACACATAGTGGGAGTACGCTAAGATTACTGTTTTTAGATATACCTGCATATATTAGTTGCTTAACACCATGGTAGAAATGTATCTACTGTGTACTCTGTTGTTGCTTATAATCTCTTACATTTCCTTCTGTCTATTGATTGTCACAGCAAACGTGTTTTATACTAGAATGATGTTGGCTCAATAAATGCTTATTGAAAATGTCCCCAATGTGTATGTCTCTAAGACTAAGAGAGCATGATTTACTGAGCAAAAAGTACTGTACTGTTTCCACGATCCCTGAAGGGTCAAGGGTTGTCATGTTCAATTGTTGGCAGAAACTATTTACTCCTTTGTAAATTTTGGGGGCTTATAGTGGCACAGTGAGCTAGCTGGTCTATAGGCTGACATATCCTAGGGGGGTGTTCAGAATCAGTCTAGACACCAATCCCTTAGTTAATGTTGTCCAACAAATGTGCAGATCTATGTACTTTTAGGAACTACAAGACAAGAGTTAACTTATTAAATTGAATATCTTCCAGTTCATGATTGGTGTCTTTGGAATTGTAATGAAAAACTCTCTTTTATGGTAAAGCCGGATTTTGAATTATAATTCCGAAAATACCACTGTTAGAAAGCGTTTTTTTTCCCTGCCCTAGCCATTTAATGCTTGCAGCTTGCTTCTGGGTTACATGACTAGGTGTAGTTGGTAGTTGGTCTTTGTGTATTCCTCCTAGACAGTCACACACAATAAAGAGCTTAGATGTGTATGGATGGGCCATCACTGGCAGGAGGGGGCGTGGAGTTGTGCCTTCACACAAAGCATTGGATTTCCCTGAAGTTAGTCAAGGGCCAGGGCGGGGGAGGCAAGAACCCTGTGCCCTTCAAAGGAATGATCTAGATGCTTCTCCCACTTCAAAGGAGGCACCAGACATAATTATTGGACCTCAAACATCAACTCTTCAGTACACTTCTGGACATGTGGAACTGCCATTCTGTTGAACTGCTGCCCTGAAGACTGTTGCCTGCTGTATTGACCTGCTGCCTGCTGCCTTCTTGCCTGGTTGAAGACTGGACCTGCAACCTGTACCCAGGCCCACCAGAGTGACTGCAAGGGCTAGCCTCTTGTAATCAGTACCTAGACTCTGCAACTGTGAGTCCTACCCTGCCAAGTGGTGCCGCCCCAGTCCTGGACCTTGGAAGTGGACCTGAAGGTTCTCTGCCAGCCCATCTGTGGATCCAGCAGAACGATGATGCAGGACTTTGTATCACAAGACCCCGCAGTCTCTTTGGAATCACCAGTGCCCAACGCGTCCTTGATGCAGATTTTCAAACTGCAAGCTTCCCTCATGGATGGCATCCATGATGATGATGTAAGACCTTGCATCACAGCCACGCAGCTCCCGGGAACTGACTCTGCATAATTTTGGAGCAAGATGGCGCCGGAATAGTTGACCGCGCTGCTTGGCCCCCACACTGTGTTTCTCTGGAAGTCAGCCATCGGCAATGCGTCCTGAAGCCTGGCACTTAGCTGCTGCACCTCACGCTGGGTGGAGGCCGGCGTTTCCCCCGTGGATCCGAGATTAGGAGCGACAGCCTGATTTCGCTCAACTGTTTCCTGGCAGGCTGCTGTAGCAAACTTCCTACAGTTTGCGGCTTCTGCAGAGTCTGGGCAGATTATTCATAGAAGGACACTGCAGAGGATCACTACGGCTATGAGGGGTGTAAGGGGCACCAAGACTTGAACCCTTCCTTTGAATGCTGGAACAACTTGCAAGGCATCATTGGCACCAGACTCTGAAAACAGTATAAAGGTAAACGGGACATCGGAGGAGGTAGCAAGAAAGCGGCACAGCGGTGGACTGGGGGGGGGTTACGTACAAAGAAGGGGGAGACTCCCAACCCTCTATTGCAAACTTGTTTTCCCCCTCCTGTTCCACAAGCTCTAAGGGGAGAAGAACTGATGACTGGAAATACAGGGGCAGCCACTGAACCTACCATTGAGCGTCAGGATTTAGAGCTGCGACCTAAGATTGAATTGCGGTCCCCCTAATCCTATTGTTGGCCAGGAACGGCCCTCATCCTATGATTCAGACAGTCAGGTGGCCCGGCCCGATGTAGCCGTAGTCCCACAGATATTGGGGACCTTAAAGAAAAACATAGTGGAATGATGCTAGACAAGAGTGAGACTATGGACCCAGTGGATCGAGATGGGGGTCCCAGGCAGGCATGGGACAAGAAGAAGACATCCCTACTGCCTTAGCCACGAAAATGGTATGGCAGCATGTAAGAGTAATCTCTTCCTCTGAGTTAGCGGTGGAGCACTTCTTTTCCGTCACTGATGGATCTGACTCCTCTGCTCGAGGAAACTTATCTTCAAGTGATGATGCACAGTCAGATTCAAATTTCAGCCACACCACAAATGAGGCAGGCACCTCACAGCACAGGAGGACTACATCGAACAAGCAAAAGGGGAAGCGGCATGAAATTCACTGTAACCTAACATGGGACTATTCTGGCACACAGCTTACATTTCCCAACAGAGAGAGGCCACCTAGGGAACCTGGGTTGGATAGAATCAGGACAAGTATGGAGATAGAACCCTCTCTGTTCTCCAGTCTACACTCAATCAAACAATTTCAAGAAGTGGTTCGAGCAGACAATAGCCAAGCAAAGGGCCCCGCCAGGGTGGAGTAAGGAAGTTGAAGAAGACGTGCTTAGACATTGCTGAACGCGTCACAATGATTGAAAATCATACTGAGAGCCTGGAAGCAGAAGTTATCTCCTTAAAAATGCTAAATATCTCCCAAGGTGCTTGCATGACCGATGTCATGTGGAAACTGGAGGACCAGGAGAAGAGGCAATTGGTATATGAACATGCTTGTCCGAACTCCCCAAAAATGTTTGAAGGAGTTTCTTTTTTTGCTAAACTGGATTTTAGTCATGCTACGGTCGAATGCCAATGGTGTCTTTGCCAGTTGTTTATTCCTTTTCAACAGATGGGAGCCAAAGTTTATTTAATTAATCTGGCTAAGCTAGAAATTAATTTACAGCTTTATGTAGGTAATTAAGGTTCAGGAATATCTTAATGAAATTAAGTAAAAATCTGGGCATAGTCAGTACTCTTAGCAGATCTTTAATTCAGGTTCTGTGGTTTGATGGGGTTCCCTCTCTTGATATCTTAAACAAAAAAACAAGGGGTTGGGGAGAGGACAGGGGGTTGGTGGCAAAAGTAAGAAAAACTCAAATAAAACTGAGTCTGACCGTGCTTGGCCTATTGTTTAATATACTCTTTTGGCTAACACGGTGGGGTAGGGTGGTGGGGTCCTACCTAGGCGCCCATCATTCAGGCGAGCCCTGATTGCTCAGCTTCTGGAGGGGGTGGTGGTGGGGGAGGGTTGGGGGGGCTTAGGTGTCAGGGGGAGGGGGTTTGATGGAGGGGCCCACTCTATGAAGTATGTTTTTGTATGTGTAGAAATGTGGTGTTGTTGCTGCAGCTATGTTGCTTATTTTTGGTTTGGCTTGTTTGGGGTTTTTTGTTTCTTGTTTTCTTTTCTCTTTGTTTTTTTTTCTCTTCCTCGGGTGATTACAGGAATTCTTTGGCATCTGTATCTGCAATATCGCAGTGGAACCCCAAATAAATCAGAATGTTAAACTTAGCGTATTTTAGAATTGCTACTCTTTATGTCTGTGGGTTGAACGTTTCGCGGAAAAGGCAGGTTTCCCAGGGATTGCGATTGTTGGGGGCAGATCTTGTCTGCCTTCAAGAAACACACATTGAAGGGACACAGGCGGGTCTGTTAAATACGCTGGGATATACCTTGATAGGAGGGACTTCACAGAGGGCACGTATTAGAGGGGTAGTCATTTTAGCCCGACGCAGCGCGCTTATTCCAAACTATTCAAACCAAGGCAGACCCCCATGGGAGATAGGTCTTAACAGAGTGCAGGCCTTTATCTAAGCCCTCTTTTACTTAATGCTCAATATACAGTAGCACGGCAGACAACCCTGGGGTAATTAATTGGCTTACTGGGGAACTGGCACACTGCTCTCTCCCCATCACAATTTGTGGGGACCAGAACATTAATTTGCCCTGTGACTGGGCCAACAGTCCTATACAGGTTGAAAACCCAAAGTTATACAGGAACTTAGGAATCTATTTCATGTTCACGGGCTAATTGATGTATGGTCTTATTTGAGACCGCTCAATTTTGGATACATCTATTATTTGGCCCCACATCAGTCACATGCCCATTTACATAATGTTTTAGTATCCGCCTCACTGATTCAGGCTGTTAATATTGATCTTGCCCCCCGATTTATGTCAGAATATAATCCTTTCATTTTAGGGGTCAAGCGGGTGCACCTTAGTAAAGAAATTTCTGCCTAGAGCTTTGAGAGAGCCCTATTAGTCAACAAGGAATATTGTGACAACATGAAAGGCTGGTTCTGGGAGTTTTGGGAAAAAAATAACGACTCCGCTCAATTAGGGGGAGTCTGGTATGCCTTAAAGCCATGCATACGGAGGGAAATACTCCAGTTTTCATAAAGGAAGAATAAAGAGGAAAAACATTTGCTTCAAGAGCTTCAAAAGAAATTAGCATGCGCTGAAGAAAAGCTTATTGGAGCTGTCCAACAAAGGTAGGAAATAGAACTGGCACAAATAGAGGTTGCGGAGACCAGGGCAGCAATTGGGGAAATCTTAGCTGAGAAAACCGCTTCCAAGTGAGCTGCCTCTAGGGAAAAGGTTTACATATTTAGTGAGCAAATTGGCCACCAGTTAGCTTTGAGAACCAGACAACAAATTTCAGAATAGGGGTTATGACATGAACACCCTTAAAAAAGCGGACCAACGATTAAACAGAATAAAGAGGACTGACACTTTGAGAGAACGTACCAATGTCACCAACTCAGACACTAAACTAAGGATGATCACAGGATACAATAACTGGTCCAACGTATTGACACAGAGTCTAAATAGACACTGGCACTTACTGAGGGCTGACAGATCCTTAAGCAAATACATAACTGAAAGACCTAACATCACATACAGACGCGGGAAATCCCTCAGACATATACTAAGTCCCAGTTACCCAAGAGATTATCAGAAAGATAATTGGCTCACACAACACACTAGAGGTTTCTATGGATGCGGACACTGTGCAGCCTGCAAATGGGCATGTAAGAAAAAGACCCATTTTGAAGGGCCTGGCAACAGGACTTATGATATAAAGACTAACATCAATTGCCGGACTAAGTATGTCGTTTATATCATAGAATGTAAATGCAAGAGAAAGTATATAGGAAGCACTATAAGAACATTGAGAGAGAGGATAAATGAACATATACGGGCTGTTAAACAGGACGACGTGAGATATCCCATCTCAGCGCATATTGCGCAATGTCCTTCACAACCTACCCACAAATCCTTTGAGTATTTTGGTATTGAACAAACATTACGCCACTCTAGAGGTGGCAACAGAGAATTGGCCCTGCGCAAGAGAGAAGCGCTATGGATACTTAGACTTCGGATACTGAGACAGGGCTTAACATTGACCAGGAATTGCACTACTTCCTGGGTTGATAACTGTGATGGAGCAGCCACACTCCACACATGCCTTGATGAATGATGTTTGTGACAGAATATATGCAAATACATATCTGAAATGATTACAAATCTGATGAGCTGTTTATATGTCTTGACACAATATGCCTTTTGTGTTTCTGGTTTTCTTTCAATGTTTACTGTGCAGCACACTTATGTGGGCTATAATACTGGATATGTATGCATTCAGATATTTGGTTTTCATTTTTACCTTTTTAATTATTCTTGCGAGATACTTAAAACTCGGGAGACAACTGCCGAATTGTTTCTGAGCACTCTTCATTTCGTGCATGCCCCCCTTTCTTATCCGTAGTTTCACTATATTTTCCCTATAGACACCTACTTGCCCTACTTCTTTCTTAATTACACAAAAGATGGCCACCACATTTCCATTCCATTAGATAGTCCTTTTTTTACCCAAATGATCGGTCGCGTTTAGTTTGACGTGCCTGTAAGGGGAGGCCTTTATACATTGGGCGTCGATCAAGACACTTCAGTGTATGCGCCGTACTCGGACACTCTAAGATATCGCCGGGGATCCTGTACTCTTGTTTTTCGTGCTTAAGGTAAGGCAGACTTCCTGGGTATTAGCTTATCTAAGCGCCCTGTCTTTATATGCTAATGGTGACTATTTGATAATGAGGTCTTAGATTTTGACACCCGAAAGAGACAGATTCACATGTTTTTTGTCTTAGCTTCCATGGTATTGCAGAGTTTTTACGCAGCTCTTACGTTACTTTACTATTAATCCCTCACTTTGTTAGTTTATTTTATTGGATTCTTACAGTACACTGCTCTCCTCTCTTAATGTTTGGTGCCTTCCCTTGGTATTGCCATCCATGATCGCAACTTGGTGTACCTCCGTTTCTAGTTACAATGTACGTTCTCCCCATTTGACTACTGCAACATATTTTAGGTTTGTGACTTTTGAGACGTTTGACTACACTGTGCAATGCGCCACATCCATCACCAGCTTAGTGTTGTATGCATACGAGCCCCATACAGTAAGGGTGGGTTCCTTTTGCATATGTCGCATTGGGGGCTCATGTCTAAATGTGTCTTGTTTGAAATAAAAGTTTGTTTTTTGACTTGGAATGATTATTTAGAATCTTTTATCCTTTGTCCTAGATTTCACATATTACATTGACTGTCAATTTTGACCCTCTGATTGTTTATCATTAATCTTGGAACACATAGAATCCCTCGTGGGATGGAATTAAAACCACGAATTATGTAGGTACTATATTGCTTTTCACTTTGGTTCTGAGCGTTGATTTGAGGACTTGCCTTCCGTTAACATTCATGACTGACTCGGTTGTCATATTTTCTTTCCAGTAATTGCTTGCTAAAAGGACAGAGGTATTTATCATACACCCTTTTTATCAATCCTTGTTACTCTGGGTCACATAGGGTGTTCTTTCGTAGTTAGTATATTCGGAATCGTGCATGCTGACACCATAGCACGATTTAGCTTATAGCTTTCCCAAGTACACTCTTCTATTCTAGCATTCCTAGACACACCTTGATTCCTTTTTTCTCACTCTTTTCGTTCATCCCAGCTACCCAGACTGAAGAATTCTTTTCAGTCTTGATATGTTTCACCTTTTTTCCATTCGTAACTTATTCTCACAATTCTCCTTATCTTTTTTCACATAGTCTCCTTCTCTACTCATGTTTTATCTGTCCCATTTGGGACAATCCTATCTAACATGTTTCCGCTAGTTTGACATCTTGTGCATGCTGGCTTCCTGTATAATTAAGCAAAAACCGTTTATAGAGTGTTTCTCCTGTGTTTGTAAGGAGATACATTGGTTTGTTTTGTATATTACAGCCTTGAAAAAGTTGCGGGATTCTGTCCCCTTGGCGACGAAACAC
Source organism: Triturus cristatus (assembly GCF_964204655.1). Taxonomy (NCBI): domain Eukaryota; kingdom Metazoa; phylum Chordata; class Amphibia; order Caudata; family Salamandridae; genus Triturus; species Triturus cristatus. The sequence continues at coordinate 683,827,859 of NC_140587.1, forward strand.
GTGTTGGTTATGTTTGTCCGAAGAAGTCTTTCAATCTGAAAGAACACAAGGAAATTAAAAAACAAGAGAAAATTCACATGTGTTTGAAGATATTTTTGCTGAATGTCATGCATTTAATATATCTGTAATTTACTGCTTGACGTGTGCTGGGGATCTTTCAAATGGAAATATTCTGTCCACTATCGATATGATTGTAGAAGAAAATTTAGCCCCCTTAGCCTCAGAGATGAAGAGGTCATTGCATCGGCTTACCAATTTACACCTCTCTTTAGTGGGTAGGTGCAATGTTCTAAAAATGATATTTTTTCCGAAAATGTTATATTTCTTTAGAGCTATCCCTCTTGAATTCACAAACCCAATGTTAAAGAAATTCAATAATCTTGTCTTACAGTTTTTATGGGCCTACTCCCACCCTTTAAGATCTTTAAAATCCTTATAACTCCCCAGGGAGAGAGGAGGATGGTCACTCCCAAATCTAAAGCTATACTATTGAGCCAATATTATGCAGCTATGCCCGTACTGCTGTGGGATTGCTCTCAAGCACTAATGACGGAGCTTCCTTCTCCATTCGAGCTTTTGATCGGTCCAGAAGCTTGGGGCTGCTTGTGGCGGTAATTAGAATTCAGATATTTCAAGAGAGTAAGGTTCAAGACCCTCACTGGGACCTATATTGTTTTAATGTGTATATGGCCCCACTGGAGGCTATCGTAGACCCTTTTGGAATCCATATGATGACCTATGCCGACGACACCCAATTGGTCATTGCGATTAATCAAGCAAAGCAGCTGTCTAAAGGCCTCTACTTATGCCTAGAGGAAGTTTCTAAGTGGATGGGGGCGTCCCACCTTAATCTCAATGGTGAAAAGATGGTGATCATGATCCTGGGCAACCCCTCAAGCCTTACAGTGAGCACTATGTCGCCAGCATGCATGGACCCAGTCCCGGTCCCCTAGTCCGAGATAAAGAGTCTGGGCATCTGGTTAGACCAGAACTTGACATTTAAGGTGCAAGCAAGGAAGACGGTGGCAACTTGTTATGGCTTGCTCAGAATGGCCCGTAAAGTGCTTCCTCTTCTTCCTTCCCAAGCCAAAAAAATATTAGTTCAATCATTGATACTCTCAAGGATAGACTATGGAAATGCACTCTAATTAGGGACCCCAATCGCAGTAATTACAAAACTGCAAATGGTCCAAAATTGCACTGCCAGACTACTGCTAGGAATGCCAAATCGCCTCTCGGCTAAACCTGCCCCATCGCTCCCTTCATTGGCTTCCAGTGAAAGAAAGAATCAGCTTTAAGGCCCTCTGTGTTGTCCACAAGTCCCTGCAAGGGAACGGGCCACCAATAAACTCGATCATGATCTGCACCTACAAGGCTAATAGGAAACTGTGCTTGGATGAGCTTCACTTGGTTGAAGTCTCAAGGATTAAGAGGGCCAGAAGCAGCGGCCGGCTCTTCTTTCATAATGCGGCCAAACTCTGGAACGCACTGCCACTTTATCTACGCAGGGAACCTAGCCATCCTGCCTTCTGAAAGCAATCGAAAACACTATTGTTGCCCTAAGTATCTCTGCCACTGGTCACTAGTCTAGCCCAGCGCTGGGAGGCCCCCGGGTAGCCATGCGCTATATAAGGTGTCTCTTTCATTTCATAAGGTCTTCACTGCTGTCCGTAAAAAATTGGGGTTTGGCAGACTGAAATATTATACTCCCACAAGAAACAAGAACCTGCCAGAAATATTTGGGGGACACTATTTTACAACCTGGTCTAAAGCTGAGGTTAATAAATTGATGAGGTTATGGCTTTTGAAGATTTAAAAATAAGATTCGGCCTTAGCTGACCAAGTGGGTCCGCCACCCACCTTTGCAACAGGGAGGGTGTTGAATCCAGGGGGAAAGGAGAAGAAGGAAAAAAAAGAAGAAAGGGGAAAAAAAGGAAAAGGGAAAACATTTTTTACAAACATTGAGAGTCTGGGTGAATACAGTTATGATTACTGTATATTTTATAGACTGTATATTCAGTATTTTGTACAATAATTTTTCAACTCTGGGAGATCCAAAGATTGTTTCTTTTTTTTTCAAGCTGCTGCACCTTACACTTTGCACTGGACACGTTATATACTTTATAGACCATGTTTGGATATTATCTGTGTGTATAAATATATCTTTATCCATGCAACACGCCCTGAGGGAGAATACAAGTGAGAATTTGTATACCTGGAACATTATTATTAGGTTAAATTGTGTTTCAAATGCAGTTTGTACTTGACACTTAGCACTTTATGCCTTCTATTCACTGTTTTCGGTAATTATTTTAGACTATATAATGAATTTAGTGGTGAATATGAGATGGATTAATCAACTCATTAGGACTGGGTCTGGACTGTGTTATATAGATGTAGATCTGTGTGGGGCCGTGGGGATTGGTCTGGGTGGTTGGGGGGCGGGTGAAGATGGCACTCTGTCGTATAATTTTATTTGGTTGTATTAAAAATGATAATAAAAATTCTAAACCAAAAAAAAGGAATCACCAGTGCCCAACACGTCCTTGATGCAGAATTTCACACTGTAAGCTTCCCTTATGGATGGCCTCCACGATGATGATGTAAGACCTTGCATCACAGCCACGCAGCTCCCAGGAACTGACTCTGCGTAATGTATCTCCAACCCAGACCTTGCAACCAGGATTTAGGGTACTCTTGTTCAGTGGGCCTAACTAGGTCCTTGTAGCTGGTCCACGCTCCATTGCGGGCATGAACTTGTGTCCAGCGTGACCAGATATCCACAGATAGCCACAGTTGGCGCCCTTGTGCTTTTTGGCGCTATTTGTAATGAAGTAACATGGCTCCATGCCAGAACACTAGGCATGGAACCAGCTTGTTCTGAGGTTCTGTTATGTGAGGGTTCTATGATGACAGTTGATATGCTGGCTGTTGGTTGAGGCTGTAATAAATACCTCTTACCACATATCTTCATCTGGTGTGGATTTACTTTATTACACTGGCGACGTTTGGGCGGACAAAAAAACCCAGAGGAAGGGACAGCCTCAACAACAACAAAGAAGGAAGAGCTTGGATTATTTCAGAGAAAAAAGGTGATAACTTACAGAGACGTGCTGGATGAGGATCGAGCGTTTTGAAGCATGTTCAAGCAGTGAAAAGTGGGAAATTGCGGTTGTAAGAGCCTTGTGGAAAGCTGTTTGAGCAGGTACTGAGGATCAAAGTGGTCTCTGTATGCTTCACGACGTCTGAAGGTCAGTGAGCAAATGAAAAAGGACTGAAGGCTGTGGGAAAGGTTGGCGGCCATCTTGAGTGTGGTGAAAGGAGAAGAACAAGCCAGACTAACTAAAGAAAATAGACCGGATGTTTGGTGGCGGCCATTTTGAGTGAGGAAAACGATCCGAGATTGCTCAAAGAGGAAGCAAGCCCAACTGCCTGAAGAAAATGGACCAAATGTTTCGTGGCGGCCATCTTAGATGAGGAAGAGTTTGGTTGCGGCCATTTTGAGTGAGGAAAACGATCCGAGATTGCTCAAAGAGAAAGCAAGCCCAACTGCCTGAAGAAAATGGACCAAATGTTTTGTGGCGGCCATCTTAGATGAGGAAGAAGGAATTTTTTCTTATATATTTTTTTTTTTTAAATTTCTTTTTTGCAGCACAAGTGTTGGAGGTCATCGAAGAAGATCATCGACGGTCTATTGGAAGTTGAGAATTGGACGGAGACTGGATAAGGATCACTATATTGGTTGGTGGTCAGGGGAATAAACGTTTCTTTTGAAACTTGATTACACTTGTGGAATACAAGTATTTGAGCGTTGTAAATTGAATTAAACTGAAAAGGTCATCTGCGGTGACAAACACACCATCAACAAACGTGTTTGATATAGCGGTATCGTGCTGGGACATATGGTGACTGACACATCTTTTGGACTTTAAGCACTTTTAGCAACTAGTTGGGTTGTGGGGAAGTAGTGATGTACACCTCTTGTGAGTATGCAGAATGTTACAGCGCCGCCGTTTTTCTTGTCAGATCCAGGAGAACCGGTTATTAAGTGGAAGAAATGGAAAAAGAGTTGGAAAATCTACCTCCTTTGTCGCAAAATGATCAGAGGGGGTTGAATGAATATGAAATATGTGCAAGACAACTAGATTTACATTACTTGCCAAAGATTAGTACTATTATGGAAAGGTACCATTTTGGTTTGCGGGAGCAAAGAAAAGAGGAGAGTGTGGAAGAATATATTACGGCTTTGCGGAAGTTGGCTTCAAGTTGTAAATTTGGGGCGTTGGTAGAGGAAAGGATTAGAGATCAGTTTGTGCTGAGGTGTTGCAGTGATAAAGTGAGGGAAGAACTCTGGCTAAAGGACGAGCCACCGTTGGATGAGGTTATTAGTATTGCAAAAAGGGTAGAGCATATGTTAAAGTGTGTTGGAGAACTAAGTAAAGAACATAAAGAAGACAAGGTCAGTGTAAAAGCACAAGAAGTGGTGTGTCGAGACATACAAAAAGATGAGAGGGAAAAAAATTATGAGGGTGTCTGCGAGAAAGGTGTTGTAATAGAAAAAAACGCAGGAAAGACACAAGGGAATAGGAGGTTTGCAACACCTTTTCAGGGAAATTGCTACAGATGTGGAAGATTTGGACACATGGCTAATGCAAGTGAGTGTCCTGCTAATAGGGTTACTTGCAATGTATGTGGAAAAAGAGGACATTTTGGAAAAAATTGTAGGATGAGGAATAGGAGAGATTCAAGATCAAAAATAAAGGAAGTCAGTTTTCAAGTTAGTGAGAGTGAGGTGGAACATCCCTCTGAGTGGGTTTTGGTGGGGGATGTTAGAGTCAAAATGAAATTTGATTCATGCTCTCACATCACGTTTCTCTCAAAGGATCTTTTTAAGAAGAATTTTCAAGGAAGGAAGAAACTGTCCAAACCTAATATTAAACCTACGGGTTATGGTGGGTTGCCAATTAAGTTATTAGGTTATTTTGATGACTGCATTGAGTACAATGGTAGGTTCACTGATGCTAGGATTTATGTTGCTGAGAGGGGTGATAATTTGTTGAGCTGGAGTCATCAAGCTCGTTTGGGTGTCATTCTCAATCCTAATGCACATCCATCTGTTCAGGTACAATCTATTGAGGGTGACGAAAACAAGTTTGTGAGAGCGTTTGGTGAATTGTTCAGTGACACCTTGGGGTGTTTAAAGGGGTACAATCACCATATTAAGTTGAAACAGGGTGCAGTACCAGTTGTGGCAAAAGTTAGACGCATTCCCATTTGTATCCAAGATGCTGTACAAAAAGAGATAGATAAATTGTTGTCCACTGGTGTTATACAGCCTGTAGAGGCAACGGAGTGGTTAGCTCCCATTGTTGTGGCACGTAAACCAAATAATGAAATCCGTTTATGTGTGGATCTTCGTGCCTTAAATAAAGAAGTAGTGGTTGACAAGTTCCCACTTCCCAATATTGAGGAATTAGTATCATCGTTGGATGGTGCTGGTTATTTTACCACTCTGGATCTGGCATCAGCATACCATCAGGTTCCGTTGAGTAAAGAGTGTCAGGAATTAACAGCTTTCATTACGCCAATGGGGGCCTTCAAGTTTTTGCGTATGCCGTTTGGGCTTGTTTCTGCGGCCTCTGTATTCCAGAGGATTATGGAAGATCTTTTTAAAGGCATTTCAGGCGTAAAGTGCTACCAGGATGATGTATTAATATGTGGGAGAGACGTGAGAGAACATGATGAGAGGGTACATGCTGTGCTTAAAAGGATGCTTGATGCTGGGTTATCTCTTAGGCGAAGCAAATGTAAATTTGGAGTCACTGAACTGGACTATTTGGGTCATCATATTTCACGGCAGGGGGTAAGTCCAAAAAAGGATTTGGTGGACACTATTGAAATGTTAAAAGAACCGTTTACAAAAGATGAGGTTTCTTCATTCTTAGGTATGGCAGAATTTTATAACAAATTTATACGAAATTTTGCAGATAAGACAGTAAATCTAAGGAAGTTGATGTGTAAGAATGCAGAGTTTGTTTGGACGGAAGAGTGTGGTACTGAGTTTAAACAAGTAAAAAATGATCTCAGGAATGCACCAAACTTACAAGCTTTTGTACCTGGGAATCCAACTTTCATTGTTACTGATGCGAGTATAAAGGGGCTGGGTGCTCTTCTCTTTCAGATCAGGAAGGGCCAAGAGGTGCTAATAGCTTGTGCTTCAAGATGTTTGAAAGGTGCGGAGATAGGTTATTCTGTTATAGAGAAGGAAGCGTTGGCAATTTTCTGGGCCATAAACAAGTTCAGAAAGTTCGTGTGGGGATCTTCTTTCGTTGTCAGGTCTGATCATAAACCCCTGAAAGAAATTTTTGAGAAGAAGGGTTTGGACTCAATTTCCTCGAGGATCAGGAGATGGGTCATTTCCTTACAGGAGTATAACTTCATGTTTGAATACATTCCAGGAAAGGCAAATGTAACGGCAGACTGTCTGTCGAGATTGGTGGAGGTGGTAGAGAATGATAAATCTCAGGATGAAAATGATCAGTGTGATGCTGAGTGTGGCATAAGAGTTTGTGACGTTACACTGGGGGCTGTAAAGGAAGATGAATGGAGGGATGAGTTGCAAAAGGATAGTGAATTGTGTTCTGTGATGTCTCTTTTGGAACAGCATAAGTCTCGAAGTCTGGTTAAACCTTGGTCCTTAGTTGCGAATGAGTTAGCTGTTGTTGATGAGGTTCTAATGAGGGGCACAAGAATGATTCCCCCATTGAGTTTGAGAGAAGTCATCGTGAACATGGCTCATGAAGGGCATATGGGCATTTCTAAAACCAAAGAGCGCATCCGACAGGATTTCTGGTGGCCTGGATTAGATTTGATGGTGGAACGTACTGTTAGGGAGTGTACACCTTGTCAAGCTAGTGATAAGGTGCTCAAACCAAGATATTCACCTATGGTTTGTAGAAGTTTACCAAAAAGTCCATGGGATGAATTAGCTATCGATATTGTGGGACCATTGCATGGAGAACATCAGACTCCTTATCTGTTGGTGTTGCTGGATTTGTATTCACAATGGGTGGAGGTGAGTTTGGTGAGAGAGATCACTTCTCTTTCTGTGATCAGTTTTTGAGAATCTGTGTTCAAACGCGAGAGTTTTCCTAACTCTATTCTTTCTGACAATGGTCCGCAGTTCTGTTCTGCTCAGATGGAGGAGTATTTTGTAAAATGTGGAATTGAACATAAAAAAATTGCATTATATCATCCAGAGGCGAATGGTGCTTTGGAGAGGTTTAACAGGACTTTAAAGGAGAGTATACAATTAGCAAAGGTAAACAGTTTAGATTGGAGAGAAGAACTGCAGTGTCGTATAACAGCCTACAGGTACACTCCTCATGCATCAACGGGGAAGACTCCTTTTGAGCTGCTCAGGGGAAGGTCTCCAAATACTTGTTTGTGTCCTGGCTGGATGGTTGCTGGGAAGGGTTTGAAAAACAATGGTATTGGGGAATGGAGAGACAAAGAAGTGTCTCTGCAAAACAAAAGGAAGATTTATGTTGATAGAAGGAATAATGCGAAAGTTACAAATTTTGAGGTTGGAGATAAAGTAAAGGTCAAAGCTCCTGATGGGTGTCAAAATTGGTCAAAATATACCTCTCCAAAAACTATCATTAAGCTGTTTAAAAATGCTGTCAAGACGGATGATGGTCGCATCTGGAATCATAGTCGTGTAGCACATTTTCGGGGGTGTGGTGTGGCCGACAGGAGGGATGATACTTCTTATCGATTTCCCTCAGACATTGATGTAAGGTCTGATAGTACTTGTAGGGGTGTCAGAACACGCAGGTTTCCTTTGCATTTACGTGATTTTGTGTAGTTCTTTCTACCTTCTTTTTCTTGTTGTTCAAATGTGTTTATTGTTCTCATGTTACTTTTGTTCTAATGTAAAGAGGAAGAAGTGTAATGATGTAACATGGCTCCATGCCAGAACACTAGGCATGGAACCAGCTTGTTCTGAGGTTCTGTCATGTGAGGGTTCTATGATGACAGTTGATATGCTGGCTGTTGGTTGAGGCTGTAATAAATACCTCTTACCACATATCTTCATCTGATGTGGATTTACTTTATTACACTATTCTCACTGAAATCTGTAGCTTTCATATCTCCAATTCTACAGATTTGACTTCTGTCGTTTTTGTTTTTCTTTTTTTTCCAAAAAATAAAAATTTGGTGTGGGATCCTTCTTGTGTTGTGTTCTCACATTGTAACTGTTTAGAGTACTGCATAAATACTTTACACATCGCCACCGAATTAAGTGTGACTGCTCTGTGCCAAGCTACTCAAGGGATGAGCATAGGTTAATTTGGGGATTCCTTGTGACTTCACCCTGACAAGGATTGTGTTTGCTGCTTGAGTAGGGTATCACCCCCCTCTAACCTGTAACCCAATTTCTTGCAATGAGTTACACAAGGGAAAGCAAAGGATACCTCCTTTTTCAGGGAGTGGAGGAACAGCAGGCAAAGGGCATAGGATGGTCTGAGAGAGGCTAACTCAATCCCTGAGAAAAACTGAAAGGTAATTATCAGATTGTAGGGCATCTCACATGACCTCTAACAGCAATTGTGGACGTCATCAGGAACCCCTGATTGCTCATTACCCTCTTAGCTTTAGCCAGACTAAAAGTTATTATTGGTAATGTGCTGCTGGGAAGATTAAGTCTAGCAATGATTTGACAGTTTTGCTAGTTAATGTCCTGTCTTTGTGTAACTACTAATCAGGCCCAATGGTTAATTGACATCCGGATACAATACTCTTTCACCCGCCTTACAACAGTTAAAACTCAAGTAAATGAGGGAATTGCAATGAAGAAGGAAGCTGGAGGAGACCAAAACGGAGAAGCCTGATGAATTCTATTAGGAGAATGCGCCGAGGCTACAAGGAACTAGATTCTCTCCTTAAAAATAAACAAGTGTTGTTCTGTTTTTAGGTTGTATTGGTCTCTGGAGAAACTTTCAAAGTTCTTCCAGATTCATTAGTCTCATGTACAACGAGTGGAGCAGAGAACGCCAGTGATAGTCATATGTTTTGTAGTTGCTGCAAGCTCAATACTGACAGGTTGGATGTAATTAAAAAAATAGACGAAATATTCTAAACAAGAATTGAGGTGGGTGCATCACTAATTATCTTCAGGATGGATTCAAGAAAGCAGCATGAGATTGGTGACGGCAGAATGCTCTACATTTAATTTGTTCTGGTAAGGTCTTTTGGGACCTACATGCCATGTTTAACTAGCTGCATAATGTGAGACAAAAATTCTTAAATGGCATAGCAATCAATGGAATTTCAAAATATCTAACCATATCCATACAAACATGGACATGCATTGTGATTTGGCTGAAAGGAGCTCGTTTTTACGAATACATTGTTTTATCACTGTGAAAAGCTGTTCACAATTTGCCCTACTCCATTTCATTGCCTTTGAGGCTAAAAACTCTATTTAGAGACGCATCTACGTCAAAGAAGGGCATTTATTAAGGGAAAAGGTGAGTCGGGATCCAATTTTGGATTGTGAAGAGCCTTACATTTTCTACTTTGGTTGGGTTATTTAAGGATTTAAATATGCAATCTCTTTATTTTGTTAGATTTGTTATTTTAAGATGTATATATCATGCTGCACTTTACCTAGGTGAAATCAGGAGAAATTAGAGTCCAGCCGTGTGAAAAGTTAGATTCTATTATCTAGGATCCTGGAATCCAAAGGACTTCCTCCATGCTTACGATAAATAAACAAAAACTTACTGCATATTATTCATCTGTTCTATCGTATTATTAATCAGGTGTACCTTAATCTGCACACTAATGGAAATCAATTAATCATACACATGATTAACTTATTTGTAATCCTGCATTTTGGCTTTCATTTTTTATGTATAAAATTATCTATCCCTCCAGATCCGAAGGCGAAAATATAGCTATTTTTTGGGAAGGAGCTTTGTTCACATGATTTAGCATTTCTTCAAATACTCACGAATCAATAAAGAAATGCATTTAAACATTTTCCCCGGTTGCCAAAGGAAGTTTAAAAGGGAAAGTTCAGTGAGATAGAAATATCCGAGTAAAAAAAGTGAAGACAGAAATCAGTCGATGGCTGTCAGGTGCCTTGAACAATTGATGATGCCTTTCAAATTACTTTGAACAAAAAACACGATTAGACAAGAACCAAATGTAAAACAGCAAATCATTTTTATCTGAGAAAACATAAAAGCTTGATTTTCTCTTTCGCAGGAAAATGCTTTAAGAAGGAGTGGGGTAGTTGGAGACAAGAAAACAAAGCAGAGCACACAACCGTTATTTAGCTCTTCTCATGCACTCCTTAGTGTGTTAGCTATTTGTGTTCTACTTGTCCAGTATGTGTGAGAGAATTCTTTCAAATTACTTCTGATACTTCCACCTGCTCTTTACCTATTGTTTGTGTTAGGGAAGGTTGTGATGCTGCTGTCCATGTTGTACCATAATTGTGTGGTGAAGCTCATTATAAAAATGTTTGCGCTCTATAAAACTTTTCAAATAAATAAAATGTTCTACTACACAAAAGACAAACTAGCTGATGGTACTTTAAGGCATAAAGTGAAAGAGTGAACCCCCACAAAGTAGAGTTTATTTTTACGTCTAAAACAAGCAGTTTTTTAAATAGACAAGGCGGCTTTTAATTTTTATTAAACATAGCTGATAAAGGGCTTCGAGTCTTGCCAATTTTTGCATTTTAGTCAATAGAACATTGCATGCTGGAGTTTCAGCTAATAATGAAACAATTAAAAGAAAAACTAACAAGCACAATAATGCAACATATTGTCAGATGAAAACACACGCATGGCTGATGCTATCATATGTTGTAGTGCCACCTGGCTGGATTGTGAAATGCAAAGTAAAATTAAGGTCCTTATTTACTACAAAATTATGGAGCATAGCACCGCACGCCATTTTGCTACGCCGAGCTGGGTCATTTTAACCCCTTCGGTGCTCATGACGGAACGGTTCCGTCATGAGCCACGGTTGAGCTGTGCTCATGACGGAACCGTTCCGTCATGACCACGCCCGCGCAAGAAACCGTCAGCACAGCGGCGGAATTTGCGCAGCATGGAAGGGGTTAAAAGCACAGGGATGTGTCATATTAATAACAATACAATGCATCCGTGTGCTTTCCCTGGCGCTGGCTCACAATTGGCTTGTTGCGCCAGAGCAGACACCCTTGCGTCATGTAGCAATGGTGCCTGCGTTGCGGGGATGATTGTTTTGTACAGGAATGGAAACCTTCCTGTGCTGGAAGGGACACCTTTTGGCACAAAAACAATCAGTAATGGCATTTTCCTTTTTCTTTGAGTGTTGCAGAATGTAGCATGCATAGAAAGAGGAAAAAACATGGAGAAATAAGAAGTATTTCTCCTCATTGCACCATTCCCCAGGGGAGACGTAGGATTCTGACGCATTCCCAGCTTATCAAAAAGTTGTAAATCTGGGAAAGTGTCAGGGTCCATTGATGTTGTGTGGGAACACCCACAGCAGCACCCATGGAACGTCCCTTTCATACAGAGTACTGCATAAAAAGGGCCCATATTTACAAGGCCATAAAAAGTAATGGTGGGTGACTTTATGTGGCCTTGCAAATATGGGCAAGCCCATTGCACTGTCGGTGCGTTATAAAAAGTGATACAGTGGCGGCGCAATGGGCATGTAAATGAGGCCCTCAGTTTCTGACTTTCATCTTTGAGGCAATCCCAGTTTAAACAGCCCAGTTGGTGAGAGTGCACAGATAGCCATGCAAATGCGCATCTCACTGCTAATAGGCTCACATTAACACTCCTTGAAAAAACGGCTTTCTAAAAAGAGGTTAGTTACCAGTACACCACTCAGTGGTCTAGAGACACAGAAAGCAAAAACAATTGGCAGGAGCCCCACTTCAAAAGCTCATCCTCAACCTAGAGGCGATGCACCTGCAACTCCTCTGTAAGGTGCCGTGCCTTGAATAAGTGCAGAAGGTGCTGCCTTGCTAGGGCAGCCAGTGAGACTATCATACACATAGTTTAAAGAGCTCTGTCAGCGAGGGCGATCTTATATCGGGGCAATAAGTTCCTTTGCAGCAAATAACAAAACAATGAGAAAACAAAAGGCAAAGATGTATATAATTGCAAAGACTGGTGACATAAAGCCATTTGCTTCCATGCACTAGCACCCATGACACACTTGCTGCGCTACTAGTCATCATACCCAAGGTCAGAGGCCAGTACTGGTTCATGAAAATGAGTGACTGAGTAAGAGAATGTGAGACACCAAGTACAGTTGCCTCCAATTTATTTCATCTGAAGTCTCTCAATTTCCGGCAGCAACTCCTGTCCCCAAGTCCCCAAGATTCCACGCAGGGAACTGCCACAAGCCCTTTGCCCCAACACTCTAGATCCCAACACACACCCCCTTCTTCACAATAGGCAAACGTGTATTGCAAGAAAAAGAGCATTTACAAATATCAAACATAACAGAGAGTGTGACAGTAGTGAAATTAAGACTGGAGCACATTTTAAAAACAGTGAAATACCCTTTATAAGCAGTATGAAAACGAAAAATATTTTGTAAGAAAAACTGAACTGAGAACTGCAGCTTCCACAGAAAAACACAAAGCAGTCACATATGGCTTACAAATGCCCTGACATCAGGCGAGGAACCAATCTGCAGAAAGCCAATCCAAGTTCATGTATGTGTAAATGCCTTCCATTGGGCATATTGCTGTCCTTAACCAGGCAAGGCCAGTATATAGCTAGGAAATAAATATCTATATATCATATATTAATGAAGTAAATTTGCAAAAATGAAGATTGTATTAACACTACACCTTTCTACTCCACTCATAGGCCTTTGGCAATTGGGATATTTGTTTTTACTTTACACCGACTTGCCGACATGGATGAAGTGGTAATTGAGCAACTGTTTCAGGACCTTTCTGAATAGATTTGATAATCCATATTCTTTACTATTGGAAAATGATCATGCGAATATTAATCACTTCTCAGTGGAAGACAGAAAATAGAGTAGCTATAGGTGTATAAGTAAGTGAGAGATATGGAATGGAAGTAAATCCACCTCTTGGTGTATTACAGTGTATGTCGATGTCTTGTGTGATGTAATGCAATCTGCAATAAAATGTAACTCATGAGGGTCTGCTTGTGATTACACAGGGGCAAAGGTTGCAGGACTCGTACTTACATTGTGCTTTGTGAGGTTGGACACGGTAGTTGATATTGCTTGGAGCCACTCTGCATTGTCATCCGCAGAGAGGGATTGAATTACCCCGCTGCAAACCCCATCCACAGCAATCACCTGGAAGGCATTTTGCCTGTAGGGATATCAGAATAGACAAGGTGGTTATAAGAAAGCTCAACCCTCTCACTACACCAGAACCCAAGTCACTCTAAAACATTTGTTTCTATTTGACCCAATCAGTTACACATAGGGCCTGATTCATAAAGAATCTCCACACTCGGGACAGAACCTCCACACTCGGTACAGAATCTCCACACTCGGGACAGAATCTCTTCACTCGAGGCAGAATCTCTGCACTCGAGCCAGAATCTCCCCACTCGGGGCAGAATCACTGCACTCGGGGCAGAATCTCCACACTGAGAACAGAATCTCTTCTCTCGAGGCAGAATTTCCACACTCGGGCAGAATCTCTGCACTCGGGGCAGAATCTCTGCACTCAGGGCAGAATCTCCACACTCCAGGCAGAATCACTGCACTCGGGGCAGAATCTCTGCACTCGGCGCAGAATCTCTGCACTTGGGGCAGAATCTCCGCACTTGGGGCAGAAACTCCACACTCGGGGCAGAATCTTCGCACCACAATTCCAACAGCAGAGATTCTGCCACAAGTTCGGCGGCTTCACCAAGACTGCAGAGGCTCTTTGTGAATCGGGCCCTCAGAATGTAGCTGAATTATACATTTTTCACAAATAGTGCGGCAATTTATTTAATTCGTTTGCAGTTGCTAAACTGGTGAATCAAGCTTTACAACTACAAAATCTTTTTTTGTAATGTGCAAAACCGCTTCTACAAGTAGGAAGATTTGTTCAGTTCATAAAAGGGTTTTTTGACCCTTTCCCAATTGCACAAACGAGAGGCATGAAAGAGGCATTAAATGCAATTGAAAGCCATTAAAAAGTAACCATGTCTCAAGTTGTGGTGGTAACTGATTACTAAGTGGATGCTACCCTGATGGGAGCCGCATGCACTGTGGAAATCGCGTTGCATGGCCTCAGGGGGCACAAGCAACCACACATTCTTCCTCACAATTTTTCCCAAATGGGAACCTATTTTTCCAAAATCAGCCAATAGCTCTTTAATCGACGTGGGCTGTTTTAAAAAAGTGTTTCCCACTTGAGAACACACATGTGGGCTGTAGGTCTGCTGGCCTTTTAGTACACCGTCCATGCATCTGCAACGATTCAGAGGAGGCCGCAAATTGTGACCTGCATAAATAATATTCATTAGGCCGGTTTGCAAAACCCCTGCAAATGGTCAATTTCTATTAGTCCATAGGTCACACTGTAAATTACAAACCACTCGGTGTGCAATTTGCACACTAATAGTTTGTGAAAAGGGGATCGTAAATCAAACCATATACTCCTAACTGTATTCTTAGCATGTTTGCGGAAGATTAAATTGCCTCTAAATGTACAGTTACAGAATACCTTTTAAAGGCTTGTTATCTAAGGCTCTGGTACAGGATTGGCGTATTTAAGCATTTATTGCAATAGAAACGCAACTCTGTGAAGAGTGCAAGAAAACGATCACAGGAGTATATCACTATTTGGATGTTTGCAACCGAAATATTAATATTTTCTAGATTCCTTTCAAACTCAATAATTATCTGCTGACTTTTCCAGCTGGCTATGGATTTTTGGGTTAGCAAACATGATCGGTCTCTGAATTATTCATGAGTTCATTGAAGTATGTGAAATGACTCTAGACAACTTTAACGATTTCCTGTCTGCTTTCTGAATTGGAAAAAATACAAATGAAGGGAAAGTACTGAATGTCAGGTGTTCTATACAAAGTGTTCATCCATCTTGTAACATATATTATTCGCTGGCCCATTATACTCATTATCTCCAAGCTGGCTGCCAGATGTACCACATAATAACGTTAACTTTTCATATTAAGATAAAGAAAAAAAGCAGTACATGCGGAGAAGAAATAGTGCTGCACAAGTTAACATTTATGAGGTATATGTATAATAACTAATCCATATTCTAGATTCATGTACTACCATCAGATGGCTTCTAAGTGTGTCCAGCCAAAAATGGTGTGAATGTTTCCTCTTGAGCAATGTATATAAGACTAATAGGATATTATACTACAAGCAATTATCTAAGAAGTAAGAGCAATGTGTCTCAAACCACAACACGTTCGAAACAGGAGAAGATGGTGTTATACCTGTCAGTTTTAGGGTGGGGTTCCCCCAAACATTTTGCTTCACCACCTCCTTTTGTGATGAATTTATCTCTGCTGGCCTTAAAGCTCTGTGCACTTTACCACTACTAACCAGTGTTAAGTGCTTGTGCTCGGCCCCTAAAACATGGTTACATTGGCTTATACCCAATTGCAATATTTAATTTTCTTGTAAGTCCCGTGTAGAGTTTTATACCATATACCCAGGGCCTGTAAATTAAATGCTATTAGAGGTACTGAAGCACGTATTGTGCCAACCACTTAAGTAGCACTTCAAAACATTCTCCAGGTCTGCCAGGGCAGACTAAATGCAGTTTTAAACTGCCATGTCGACTTTGCATTTAAACGCCATTGCCAAGCCTTAAACTCACCTTTTATTACATATAGGTCTCCCCTAAGGTAGGCCGTAGGCCGCCTAGGGCAGGGTGCTGTGTAATTAAAAGATGGACATGTACTTTTAAGTATTACATGTCCTGGTAGCGAAAAACACCTACATTTGTTTTTCACCAATGTGACACCTATCCCTCCTATTGGATAACATTGGGGATTCCTTGTTACATTTAATGATCTGTAATTTACAATTGAGAGGTGGTAGATATCTCATATTTTGTGTCTTTGGAAATTTGGTGTAGAGCCTTATATAATGGTAAAGTCAGATCTTTAATCATTGTTAGAAAAATGCCACTTTTAGAAAGTTTGCATTGTTATGCCATATGCCCTTTTGTGCTTATAGTCTGGCCAGGGTCAAATGACTGGCTGTAACTGCCAATTCGATGTTGAGAATTTCTTTTAGACAGTCACACAATAGAAGGATTAGGTGTGCCTGAATGGATGGGCCATTTGGTGACAGGATGGGGCAGAGCTGAGCACAGCCCCGCTTACAACTGAATTGTCTGGGCTCTGCTTCACACAAAGGGCCCAATGAGCCTGTATTGTCACTTCAGACAGCTTGAAGCTAAGGCAGGGGAGGCAGGAAATTCCACTTAAAGCCACTGTCTAGAAGCTTCTCCCACCTTTCAGAAACTGGGCACCAGGGTGTAAAAGTAGGACTTGAGACAGCAACTCTTATGGACACTTCTGGACCTGTGGATACTCTGCCAAAAAGAAGGACTGCTGTGCTGCTGGAAGAACTTCCACTGTGCTGGATTGCTGCTGTGCAAGACTGCTGACCTGCCTCAAGTGTTGCCCTGTTTGTACTGCTGCTCTGCTACATTCTGCCTGGGGACAAGGACTGAACCTCCACTGACCAAGGCCCTCCAGAGTACCTCACAAGGGCTATTTTGCTGGCCTCCTATTCAGAGCCACTGGGACACAAAAGGCTTTGTCCATCTTGAACCCATACCTAGACCCAGCTTGAGTGAGTCCTGACCCTCCAAGTGGTGGCCGCCCTGTCCTGGATCCTTGGAAGTGGTTCTAAAGCTGCTCAGACAGCCAACATGGGGATTTGTTGGCTAAAAACTGCTCTGAGGACTAGGAGGATACCTGGACCAACTTTCTTGCCAATCCACCAGAGGTTCACTGCTGGTCGGATTGACTTTGTGGCTTCTCTTGCTATGCTCTTCTCTACAGCAGCATCTACTTCAGCAGTCTTTCGCCAAAGGAGTATCCGACCTCATGGAAATGTCTTCGGATACTGCCTGCTGACGGAGATTTTCAACTTCCATTTCAGAGACTAAGACCGAATGTAAAGCTCTTCACTCTGCTTTGACCCAAGTCTATCTGACTATCACGCTCCCTCATTGGACACCTCCTGCAGCCTTGCCCCCCTGAATTGTTCAAAGTCTGAGGGTAAGTGCTGGCCAGGTTCAATCCCCTTATAGTATCCAAACTGTGCTTCATCGCTGTCAGCCACATTTATTTACTTTGACCCTGTTTCCCGCAACTAGATGTCCGCAGTTGGCGCTTTGATCTTTTATACACTAGTTTTAAATAAACATTGAAAAAATCATAACTCCAGCTCTACTAATTGGATTTTTGTTGTTTTAGTGTCAGATAATTTATTAAACTTGAATCTATTCTTCTAAATTGATTCGGGATTTTTCTTGTGTTGTGTTTTCACATTCTTACTGTTTGTGTGCTGCATCAATACTTTACACATTGCCTCTAAGTTAAACCTGACTGCTTTTTGTGCCAAGCTGCCAAGGGTTAAGCACAGGTTAATTTAGGGAATTCTTGTGGTTCACCCTTTAAGTGATTATGGTTGTTGTTTGACCAGGGCTCACACCTAGTCAACCAACAACCCAGTTACTAACAGATGGCAGCAGTTATCTTTCTTTGCTATCAAACTCATTCCGGCACCAACAATCTTACATTAAAATTGAAAACCTCTTGACCTGGCATGTGTAAGAGCATGCATGAAAATTACCTCCTGCTTCTGGCTGTGGAATGTCTTAATATATCTCCAGCTAAGAAAGTACTCAGGTAAGGGACTCTGTCCTGACACGGCTCTCGCATAAAATATGGAATTTTCAGATGATAGTGATCCAATGAAACCCAGATAATTTCAAAGCTAAATTGAAAACGTATAATTTGCTTACAATTATGCATTTTATGATTAAAAAATGTAAGAATTAATGTTGATAGTTCTAAAAAGATAAAGATGCCAGCTGGAATGATTTTATATCGGTGTTCAATTTTCGGCTCTTTAACCTGGCTTTAAATCCGCCATTGCTGCCAATAGACAACGTTCAAACAGCTTTCATCAGTAAATTGGAGCACGATGACAAAGGAGAACAAAGATGGGCAGGGCAGCCCTCTCTGTAATCGCCGTACTTGAAAACAATCAATAAGCATTTTTGTCTGGTGTTTTTCCTTGAAGTAGGATTTAGATCTGTTTTTATTCCAAATTTAGATGCAATGCAATACTACCCACCTACATCCGCTTGGCCGGTGGTGACTTAAATAATTAGAGAAACGATGCTTGTAGGTGTAGAGATTGTAGAGTAAAATAAAGAGGAATAACAAGAAGGATAGGTTAAAGCAGGTAAAAAGATGGGAAAGTTACTGTTGCTCATCAGCGTTGGAGTCTGGGGGATGCAGTCAGGTACTGTGGTGGTCATGGGGCACCTATGCCGGTATTAAATTCAGAATTCGAAGGTAGCGGGGGCAGGTCAATTCCCTGAATTTGGCAGAGATGTTTGTGAGGGCGGGTTTCCACATCTTGTCAAACAGGGAAAGATGCTGCATTGCCAGAGCAGTTAGCTTCTCCATCTCTATTATGTCCTACAATTTGTGCAGCCAGTCTAGGTGTGTCTGAATATTTTTGGAGTTCCGATAAACTAAGAAGGAGGCGTTTGGCAGCCCCAAGTGCAAGAGTGATGGCTCTACCTCTAGGGCACTGCAAAGGGTAGGTGAGGTGGTTTGGGAGGCCCAATAGTACATAGCTGGGGAACCTCTGAATATCTGTTGTGTGAATGGTGTTTATTGCTTCTGGCACCCCTTCCCAAAAGGTTGGGGCATTCCATAACAGGTGAGTTGACAACTCGTGATTTTGGAACATTAACAAATAGGGTAACAAATAGGGTAGATCTTTCTCGCAGAGGTTTCAACTGACTGAAATATTCTCAGATATAGAATGACTGATCTTTGGGTTTAAATGTGTGTTGGTTTATTATAATCCAAAAGCATTACAAAACCTCACATAATCATAAGCCACGTAATAGAATTCCAGTGAAACAACTTGCAGCACAGTGTATCCTAACAAATGTACATGCAGGTGACTATTTGCTAAAAGCTGTATCATAAAATATCCCTGTTGTATATGGAACGAGGTTGTACAAGGAACGACATGTTACTCCCTCTGGCTTTGCCAAATATCATTACATGAAGTCGATGAGGTACAATGTGGAAATTTCCAGTAAAATGGTTAGTTTTCACACTTTTAGAAAGTGGACTTTGATTTCCATACCCATCAGGAGAGATTGACACAAATAACTATTGTAATACGTTGCAAGCTTCTTCATTGGTATCAAGTGCTACACCAGAGATTGTTCTTCCACTGGCGGTGCTAAAGTTATATGTCTGAGTTTGCTATTTATATAGAATGAAGCTAGGTAGGAATAAATAGAGCTCTGCATGTTAATGTGGACTTGCATCTTCATTCAAATCAAACTATTAAGTTACCTACATTTACAACAGCATGATATTTGATATATTTACAATTTAATACAGATGGAGATTAAATAGTTTTTCAGAATGACACGTTTTTCATTGAAGAGCCTTAGCCAATTAGAAATCAGGACCCAGAATTACTCATAATTTGACTCAGAGCAACTCAACAAGACAACTTGTTGTACTGGGTCAAATGGAGTGGGCAGCAATGTATTTAATTATCCATAATATGATGCATTCCTACTGTGCCTTTGCGCTGGCCCACTATGAGATGCCTAGGCCCAATGCAGGCACCCTTGCGTCATAGTGTGCTGCAGAATGAAGAACATTTAGAAAGAAGAAACATTGAGGAGAAATACAATTTCTCCTCATTGTGCCTCCCCTAGGAAGGAGTAGCATTTTGGCTCAAACCCAGGTTTACCAGTCTTGGTAAATATGGGAAAACACCAAAATCCATGGGTGGATGCGTAGGAACACCGACGGTCCACCCGTGGAACACCTTTCCAGAGCAGAGTCATGCACAATGGTGGCCGGCACCGTTCAGGGGTGGGCGGGCGATTGATGTAAAAAAAAATGAGGAAAAAATGTACCTGCATGCCACGTCTCTCCTCTGCGTCCTTCTTTGTCTCTTCCGGTTGGAACAGGAAGGAGGAATCACCGGGCTCCCCACAACCAATCACAATGCTGCAATACAGCATTGTGATTGGTTTGAGCACCGTGATTCTATGCTCAGACAGGTAGTAGGAGTCTGGGCATGTTCTCCACACAGGCTGTAATGCAGCCTGGATGGAGAACATGCAAAGTGCGCATGAATGTTTGGCCAGCCTGAGATGGTCGGCCAAGCATTCATGCACACTTTGAGTAGGCAAACCACTTCTCCCCATCTCCTGCGTGAGCAGCCCGGGCCCTGCCCACAAAGCTACCGCAGCTGGAGAACATAGAATGACAATAACATTGAGTTATTATCATTACATCTTTCCTTTATTTCAGTGCCGCCACTGGTAATGCAAGGCATTTGGTACTTAGGGAGTGATCTGAATCAGGGGGTAAGGAATTCTAGATCTTGGGCCTTTTTTCTAAGAATGATTGTTTCCATGTTTTCTCTTTTTGAAGGAGTTTCAAGGAGTGCCTGTACTGCTCAGGGAGTGTTGACTACCAAAAATGTTTTTATAGCGAACAGTAAGATATAATATGCTGGTCAACAGAAACATCTTGCTCTAACTGTTCTTCCAATCTAAGGAAGAGAGGAATTGATGTTTAATGTTTAAGCACTTTTTTCAAATTAAATGGCAAGTTTTGAAATGCCACCATGAATTTATGCACCAAAAATCCTCTGAAAAACAAAGATGGAGCAGGGATTTGAAACTGGTTAGATAAACTACGTTATTTTGAACATAATACTATCAATTCACATAGAGGTCATGCAGTAGCTGGTTTCAACGTATGACATTTCTATCATCAAGGAATTAAAAAAATGCCATGCTTGCAGAGTACAGGTTAGACACATGAAAACATATAGACCATTAATTTGGGCAGTTAAAAACAGAAGATACCCGTCCTTAAACAATTTCATATAGTGTTGCAAATATCCAGAGATAGTTTTGGCCCAATATTGAAGTACTTATATAAGTTGGCAGCTACTATGAATTATCCAATGCTTTTTTTCTTTACATCTTTGCTTGTCAAACCATTCTTGAAATTGTCCCTATTTTCAGTAGAGGAGCTATTTAGCCATTTGGTATTGATGCATACAAACATCTTTATCCATTGCTGACTCAAGGTTTGGCTCTTTAAACAATATGCTTAGGCAAAAGAGCTCCTCGTACTTTTGAAAGTTTGCTCCTGCCAACAGCAGACCACCATACAAAGAGTGTATATTGTTCTTGTAATTTTATATATTGACTGCCTACTTTCCAACACCAGGATCCCCTTCATCCTACCCTCAAATGCTTCTTAGACACACCTTTTGAATAGGTAAGTGTTAGAAATGGGATTTCTTGTTGACAGAGGTATGCACCCTGTCCAATTAGGGACCACCAATCTAGTCAGGGTAAGTGTAGTACACACTAAAAGTTTACCTTACTCAACCTCTGGTAGCTTGGCACAGAGAAGTGAGGATACACTAAAGAGGCAATGTGTAATCTATTTATGCACACACACAGTAACACAGTGAAAACACCACAAATGTACTCTACACCAATCTAGACAAATAGCCAATATTTATCTGAGTAAAACAAGACCAAAAGATATGAATTTTTCAGGATTAAATCAAAATGCAGTGCTTAGAACTCAATAGCTCCAACTGGGGCTATCTGGTTGCGCCTGACTGGGCAAATCCAAAAGTTCAGTCCAACCATGATGGAGCACAGGCCAGATTCAGGATTCCAGCAGACCGGTTGACAGTACCTTGCATGCATGAATACTCAGGCACGATGCGTTGAAATCCGGAGGTGATGCATTGCTGTTGCAGGTGATGTGTCGGTTCCGAAGTTGGGCAGGGTATTGAGGTATTGATGTTAAGAGAGCGGTGCATCGGTTCCAAGGTGTTGATGTAATATCGCCAAGCTGGAGGCGCTGAGTTGATGAGAAACCATGCTGGCCCGGGGATGCGTCAGAGTCGGGATCATGTATCACAGACATTGGTGAAGCAGAGTCCGAGACTCACTCAGCAGAAGTTCTTTGGAGGCACTGAGGCAAAGTTGAGGCTGCATTGTCAGTCAAGGTCATCTGTGACCATGGCTTTGGTGCAGGCAACAGTGATGCATCGGTAAAGTCCAAAATGATGCTTTGGAGGCAATGCATCGATTTCTTGGGTTGCAGCACACTCACTTTCAAGGACACAGGACTGGATTTGGCACCACTTGGCAGAGCTTGACTCAGCAGAGGAGCCCAGCTATGGGTAGCAAGATGCAGTCTTTGATATCGCTGAAACTTCAGAAACAGGAGGCAAGCCTAAACAAGCCTTTATAAAAACCTTTTGATGCAGGATGTTGAGAGTAAAGTCAAGTCCTCTCACTCCCCAGCAAGAAGCAGCAGGCAACAGGCCAGCACAGCAAAACAAGCAGCAAAGTGGCAGTCCCTCCTGGCACCACAATAGCTCTTCTTCCTGGCACAATGTCCTCAGTACAGAAGTGTTCTGAGTACATAAGTCAGAGATTTAGTACTTATACCCATTTTAGCCTTTGAATTATGGAGATTTCAAAATAAAGGTCTTTGTAGTGCACAATACTATGCCCTTCCTGGCCCTGGCTCCAGACACACTAAAGGGGGGAGGCGCGCAGCTCTTTGTGTGGGGACAGGCAAAGACCTATTCAAGTGTATGTGTCAGCTCCTTCCACCACTCTAGCTCAGGAAGACTCATCAGCCTGGTGATGGGTCATCAGGTTATGCAGGGCACACCTCAGCTCCCTTTGTGTGACTGTCTAGAGGGAATGCACAAAAAACAGCTGTCACCCTGACCCAGACATGTATTCTAGGGACAGACAGACACACAGAATGGTTAAAGTAAGAAAATGGCAACTTTCTAAAACTGGCATTTTCAGACCTGAAATTTTAAAACAAACTTCACAAAAATATGTGTTTTTAAATTATGAGTCTGGAGACACCAAACTCCAGTTTTCTACCTGCTCCCAATTGAAAGTCATACTTGTAAAGTGTAACAAGGCAGCTCCAATGCTAACCTATGGTAGAGATAGACCTTGCGGTAGTGAAAAAACACTTAGCAGTTTTTCACTACCAGGACATGTAATACTCACAAGTACATGTCCTACCTTTTAACTACACTGCACCCTGACCATGGTGCAACCTAGGGCCTAACTTAGGGGTGCCTTACATGTAATTAAAGGGAAGGTTTGGGCCTGGTGAACTTGCCAGGTTGAAATGGCAATTTAAAATTGAACCCACAGGCTCTGCAGTAGCAGGTCTGAGACATGTTTGAAGGTCTACTCATGTGGGTTGCACAATCAGTGCTGCAGGCCCACTAGTAGCATTTGATTTACAGGCCCTGGGCAGAAATAGTGCACTGTGCTAGGGACTTATCAGTAAATCAAATATGCCAATCATGGAGAAACCAAATGCCATTACATTTTAGCAAAGAAAACCTGCTCCTCAGTACCTGTCAGCAGTGAAAAAGTGTCCAGAGTCCTAAAACCAGGTAAAAATGAAGTTCAGCACACAGTCAACAACAGGAGATGAGAAGCAAAAAGACAGGGAAACCATGCCAAAAGATGCCAGGTCTAAAAGTAAGTGACACAATCTGTTCTTACTCAAGAAGGAGACCTCTAAGATCAAAATGATTTCAGTCTTCTATGCTTCTACAACCAGATCTATCAGATAGAGACACCGAACTTTAAGGGCACTAGTTCATGACACAAACACTAACACTTGAGAACATGCCACCTCAACATGTCAGAACCCAAGGCTCCCTGATCAGTGTATAAAAATCCCTCAATCCCTTTTTCTTCTTTTAATCCTGAAGGCAACCAATTTTTCAATTTATTCCACCATATAAGCAGGCTCACTGATACTTTTCTGAACCTTTCTTCTGTTTGGTTATTCACCTTTTCTGTGTGGCGGTACACAACAAAGTGATGGAGGGAATGATTGAATTAGTCTCAGCCACTGGTAAATACTTGGGCCACAACCCAGGTCATTGTCATTTTGCACACCATGACATCACAGTTTGGACCTATTAATATGCAAATCAGTCTTGATCCTGCTCCAACGACAGCAGTCTTAATAAGTTCACCTGAACTGCAGCACAAAACAACACTTGCAAAAAGATGTGCCAAAAGATGTGTTGGTTCATAGTTGGCAATGGATAATGACGCGAAATAAAATAAAACATCATGTACCCAACTACTCCCACCCTCCCATGGCCAAAAATCTTTCTCTGCTCCAATGGAAGCACATCTCATGATTTTTACTAAAGACTTTCACAGCAGAGATTATATTGCAAATGAAATTCCAGCTGACCAACGGTGCTCACTAGTCCTCAGCAAACCTCTTTCTGAATCAACCATTTGGTCTGTCACACATTTTGTAAACCTGTCTTATTTTTCAAATCTTTATTGATATTTAGACTAGCAATAACTAATTTCCTTTGAGGATTCAGAAAATATGGAGGTCCTGAAGACAACTTCAATACTGAAACTTGTATAAAAAAGATATTTGTAGAAGATGCTCAGGCTTATATAAATAATCTTGTTACTTTCTGATTCTTGTGTTAGTTCATAGTTTAGGCTTCTTGGAGGACGGAGAGTGAATACAACACTTTACCCCGCACACTTTTACTCCGCGTGCCATTACTCTACAGTTTTTATACTGCAAAATCTTTTACAACGCAGGGATTTACACTGCAATCCATTACAACGCATTCCCAATTACAACGCAATTTACTATTCTAACTCCACTGGGGCATTACTTTGGGGAATGTGTTGTAATAGTTTGCAGTGTAAAGCCCTGCGTTGTAAAAGATGTTGCGTTGTAAAAAATGTGGGGTAATGGCATGCGTTGTAACGCATGCGGGGTAAAGGCTGTTTCACTGGAGAGTTGATAAGTGAAGAAATGATGAAAGGTGAGTAAAGGATTACAAGGCATACTGAGGAATATGTGACATTACAATGCATGCCATTACATCGCATGCCATTGCAACGCCAACCTTTACCCCGACTTTCTGTCGGGGGAGCGCTGGAAGTTGGAATAGATTCATTTTATATTCCAACTCCAGTGTGTGCAACAGTAGGGAAGATGTTGGAGTGAAATCCAACACCTTCTACCCACTGCTGCACACCTTTTTCGTTGCAACGGCATGCGATGTAATGGCATTCGTTGTAACGGTTGAGTAGTAAAGGCTGTTTCCCCAATCTGAGACAGAGAATGAGAGAAGGACAGCGAGGGAAAGCAAGGATAGAAAGACAAAGAGAACAAGTAGTGAGAGATTTTGTTTTCGATTTAGATCTGTAAACTTTGTGTAACTGAAATCTGCTAATTATTTTAAATGTGGAGTGGTCATGTCTTTATATAAACCAGAACAGGACAGTACAGGATATCACATTGATGGCAGCAACACGGAGAGGAGCAGATGCTGGTGGGCATTAACTCTCTATGGGAAAGTCTTTCCAAGAAGACCTAATGTTGTGTAACGGGAATTGGTTGTTGGGTTTTATGCAATGAATGTGATGTTGCTTGAAAATCTGATGAAAGGCATTGTCGATTTGTCAACCGTCAGAGGTGTTTCTGGCAGCTGTTGAAGTAGGCAGTGTAAAGAGACTAGCATTGAGAGAAGGAACCATGGAGAGGTTCCAACAACGTAGGGCACCATCTCCTCTGAAATCAGCATATCCATGTTCATGGCTATTCATCCATCTTAATTGCCCTGGGAGATGCTAATTAAATAGTCTATGTGGCTATTCAGTGGATCTGTTTGAAGAACTGATGCCTTGTAGTCAATACGCCAGGCTGCTAAGTATCCCATATTTTACTTTTGGTACAAGGACCACAAGCCCAAGAAGCAGTTAACTAACCATCTTTAGCTAGCACAAAAATTCAGGCTACATTCAATATTATAAAAATATATTATTCTAAGTACTAGCTATTTTATGGAATGCACTTAACCATATGAATTACTTTACCTGCACATGTCTGTTCCTGGTTGATACTGAGACAGACGAGAATGTAGGAGAGGGATTAATCGCAGATCACACCACCTCTTCTCCCACCTAAGACCTGGTGATGCTGGCCACGAGGAACAAGAAAGTGTGTCCTGCAAACATTGACATAGAATGGTTATCACAAATATGTTCATGCAGACCCTTCAAACATCTGACATTTGACACTATTGTCATTTTGATAAATTTGCACATTTATCGCTATATATATCTATCCTACACATAATCCAAATCCCAATAGAGAACAGAAAGCGGCACACCATCTGAAGCACACCACTTTATTGTGTCAAAGTCAACAATGCGTTTTGGCTCCATTAAAGCCTTTGTCTAGTTGGAAAAGGTGCTCTAAGTACCCAAGAAATATGCAGTATTATCAAACTATCCATTGATGAAAATGAAAGCATACTATTCATTTCACAAGTAAATTGTTTGTGCGCAATAAATAATATTCAGAAGCATATAATAAAATATGAAATGTTTTAACTATGAATTCATTCATGAGTATTAATGTCAAAATACAAATTAGCAGCATGTAAATGTCGAAATTGCACATACTAGAAACTTATTAAACAATAGTGAAAATATTATTTCATACATCCATTCAAATCAATCTAACATTTCTGTCATTTTCCATACCACATAATTATACATAATTGAAATCATTCCATCAGAAGGTGTTTTTGTGGGTGGAAAAGGAGGCATTTCCTGTGATTAAACAAATCTAAGTTAAAAGAATGAAAAGTGAAGACAGAAAAGCAGAATTCCCAAGGTGGGAGAGTAAAAACGTTGTCAATCAGTTATTCAACCATTTAGCATTCATGTAGAAAACTATGGGGCAGATTTAGAAGCCCCTTGCGCCAGCGGTTCGCCACTTTTTGTGTCGCATGTTACTGCTCCATATTTACAAGGACAGGAAAAGCCACCCTGCGTGACATTTGCTGTCCTTGTAAATATAGCCCCTTTCACGCAGCACTTTGTGTGAAAGGGGCATTCCATGGGTGCTGCTGTGGGGGTTCCCACGCAGCACCCATGGAACCAGACACAGTTCAAGATTCACGAGGAATTGAAAATCTGGAAATGCGTGTGAATGCTACTCCTCCCCAGGGGAGGCATAGGGAGGCACAACGAGCAGAAATGTATTCCTTTATCCTCGTTTTCTTTTCCTCTTTCTATGCGTGCTGCATTCTGTAGCACACAAAAAGAGGAAATCACCTCTAATAATTGTTTATATACAGGAAGGATTCCCTTCCTGCACATAAACAATCATTGAAACAATGCAGTTTTTCAACTTCTATGTGTGCTAATGCAGCGCACACTGAGTCACTTTCATTGTAAATCTGCCCCAGAGGTCATATGTGGATTCTTATAGGCCGCTTAACATCACTAACCCATAGTGCATTCAATACCCATTGAAATAACTATTCAGGACATAAAAGGGCCATTTCCCAATCATTACACCTTCAAATAAAAAAAACTGGAAAAAAAGAACTAGCGGATAGAGAATATAAATGTTAACCGCAAATCCATGTAAACCTTCAGAAATGATTCATTCTAAATTAGATTAAATCATTCCCAGGGCTGATACTCTGATCTAACTGGGTATCCACTCATTCCTAAGAGCACTGAGAACAGATAATATATCTCTAATATCTTTTCAAACCTGGCATCCCTTAGCTAGTGTGTGTCTCAAAACTTATATCCAAATACCCAACAAATTGAAAAACCGAAAAGTCAAAATATATTGAATCAATTAAACTAATTAGTAGCATTGGTGCAATCCTAGTATGGTAAGCACAAAGGTAAAGTAATAGGAACAGAAAGAGGAAAAGTTCTAAACAATTCAGTAGAAAAGTACAAAAGAAAGAGGACGGAAGCAGCCTAGAGATCCAGCCACGGCCCGTATAGGGTGTGCTACCGGGGCGGTGACATAGGGCGGGGGAGGGGCAGGGTGGGGGTTGTAAAATGCAGCATACGGCCGATTTCAGGTAAGTAAAGAACAAAATAAATAAAACGAATTTCGTTGCGCACGCTGCATCGCCAAATGCGATGCAGCGCGGAACACATTATTTTTTTTCCCCGTTACTTACCTGAAATCGGCCGTATGCCACATTTTACAACCCCCCACCCTGCCCCTCCCCCACCCTGCATCACCGCCCCGCTAGCACGCCCAATACGGGCCGTGGCTGTAGAGATCCCAACCAAGTATAAACAACCCTAAAGAAGTCACGTCCTGTCTCATTCACTTCCCAATTCATGAAATTACATACTGACTCAAAAACACAGAATATAATTATCATGTGATCGAACATTTGACTTATGAGGTAAATGACAAAAAAACTTTTTGAAATAAAAGAGTGCTGCCAAATAAGTTATCATCCCTAAATCAAGCACAATTTATGAAACAGTCTCTAGAAAGTCCACTAATGCCACATTATCAGATTGATAAAGTACCGATTGCGCCCATATTATAAAACCCAAATTAGACTGCCATTTGTTCATCACTTTTCAGACCATTTAAACTTTTAGCATTTAAATAAATGATGTAACGTAATTCCAAAAGTCGTAATTGTCTTTCCAGATCACCACCTCTGATGTGCTTGGTGATTCTGTTCACCTGTCTTGCTTCGTATTTCAGATAATGCAGCTCCCACACGGTGGCTCAACACTTGGGGAGGCAGGAGACATTAACACATAACAAACAACACCTTTAGAAAAGGGTTTTATTTTACAAAATGCAAAGACTCTCTTTTAGAGTAAGGCTTGGGGTTTTATTTTTCACAATGCTCTCTAACAGAAAGCCTTTCCCAGATGCCAAATACACAAAATTCAAATACACAAAGAGATATGTATATATGTTTATATGCAAGCAATAATAACACACTTGGTAAATGCAACAGTTAAATGCATGAATAATACTTCTGAATAAACAAGCCGCACATAATATGAGATAAGATTCAAGAAAATATAATATGCTGGACGTCCTGCAAGAGATGAGAAAGATATATACACTGAATGCATCAAAAGATTACTTTGGATGTGCACCTCACTCAGTCACACATCACAAACAAAACACCTCAAATGATCAAAGGCACTGTCCTCAAATCGCAATGGCAGTATTCAAAACTCAAGCACCTCAAATGATCAAAGCCACTGGCCAAACATCACTATGGCAATAATCAAAACTCAACCCTTCACCTGGTGCAAACACTGAATCTTAGCCCACTCCTGACCGAGGGAATTAAACAGCCGGGGATAAGAGCCTCAGCAACTAGGGTCCCGAAGTAGACACGTCCGTCCCCATTCGGATTCAAAAATCCCAGTTGCTAAGTCAACAACCCTCAGCTTTATAATCTCAAAACACACTAGAATGTTCAAGAGAAACCTTCCCCCCTGAGCCAAAGGAATCTTACCAGAACTGGCCAGCTTCCAAGCAAGCATTCCTTAGCAGGAAGGAGTTCCCACGTCCACTCTCCAATCTCGCATGTTCCAGCCTTTATCTTGACAAAGCTCACGAAAGCCTTCCAGGGTACATTAAAAATCTCTCACAAAACAATCCTTGAATGTGATTAACCCAAACAACTTACAAGCGTTGCTGTGCGTGCAGATAAAGCTCAAACCAAGCAGAGTCAGAATTCAGGAGAACATGAGGCCATGTCAAAGCCAATAGTAAGAACTTCATAATACTTCCAATGTACAACACAATGCACATTTGTGCATCACTGCTCACAACACTGCACTTTGAGACCAAAAAGTTCATTCCACACCTCACTATCTCTCTCATGCTTTCAAATGCACATATCACAAGTTTTGTTCTTGGCAAGGCTGTCCTACTCCGTGACAGCTCCCACTGAAAGACTGTAAGATTACAAGAAATAAACCTGTACGAGAAGCAAGGCATATGCAGGACCGTCGTACATTCAGGCTAGGGTAAAATAACACACCAAAGTCAATTAAAATAATGGTAGTCAAAGATCATCACAGGGTGTCAGGCCACAAGAGTGCCTCTAGCACTACATCACCCCAAAGAAATATAAATGTTCATTATTGCTATTGGGTTTGTGGTAAAAATGTTGTGCCACTGGGTAGTTTGCATCAATGTTCTTAATGGTGCACATGTGCTCAAGGATCCTTTTTCTTAATGGTAAACTAGTATTCCCAATATACAACTCACATGGCGCTTTATAAGTGCCATATATAACATAACATTCTAAAGCATGAAACCACAAAATCAAATGCACATGTTATAAATTTGGATACATTTTTAACTTTTCCAGCGGGAAGTGCATATTCATTGCAATTCCATCTGTATCGTGCTGCCTTGTAGGAACCACAATTATTAAATCCTTCCTGTTCACTCAATCAAGTAGATGTTCTATGTGGATCCAAATGACTATATGCTAACATGTTTCTGATTGATTCGGGCTGTCTACACATAATGGACAAAAAACATCCTACGTCTTTGCCTATGATGGCATGGCCCATCAATAGGCCCCAATATATTTTCATGATGCTGTTAGTCTATGTGATTTTTTCATTGTATGTAGTAATAAATACAGGGCCAGATTCACAGAACAAACTTAAGACAAAATCCTAAACTTATTACCATTTTGGTATTCACAGAAGGCACTTACTCATTTTGATATTCACAGAAGGCATTTACTCATTTTGGTATTCACAGAAGGCACTTACTCATTGATGAGTAAGTGCCTTCTGTGAATACCAAACTGAGTAAGTGCACTTACTCATTTTGGTATTCACAGAAGGCACTTACTCATTGGTGAGTAAGTGCCTTCTGTGAATACCAGCTGGAAGTAACAGTGGACACGATTCACAGAACTAACTTAAGACAAAATCCTAAACTTACTACCATTTACTAATTTTGGTATTCACAGAAGGCACTTACTCATCAATGAGTAAGTACCTTCTGTGAATACCAAAATGAGTAAGTGCCTTCTGTGAATACCAAAATGAGTAAATGGTAGTAAGTTAAGGATTTTGTCTTAAGTTAGTTCTGTGAATCGAGCCCACTGTTACTTCCAGTTGTTCATCTATAAACTCTAGGACATCAGGAGGCAGATTTGACCAGCCCATTTCTCCTGTTAGCAATGCCTGACACAGAAGCAACAAATCCATTCAAGTAGGAGGGTATGTGGCGTAATGACAAGTGTTGCCGGCTTCGGAGCTGGGGAATCAGGTTTGAGGTTCAGCTTCAACATCCTGTGATTCTGGGTGAATCACTTAATATCCCTGTGTCCACCAAAAATGAATGTGTCCTTAACTGGTGCTCAAGTGCTGGTGTTGATGATTTAATGTCGGTACTGAGCACCGGAAACCACAGGCTCAAATTAAGCACTGGTTACTTCTTCCTTTCTTTTGGGTTGCGTAAAACTGTCTTTCAAAAAGACATCCTCCTGTTTCATATCCTGCACTTTATGTTTGGCTCGTACCAGAATTTTCTTAGGGTAAACCCCTTGTGTGAAGCATTGTAATATGTTGTGTTGACCCTAATGAAGCTAGTCTCTGTGCTGCAATTACTGCGTGCCCTTAGAAGCTCTCATAAGGGACGCTCCATTTAAGTGAATTAGGGTGATGACTACAAAGATGTAAAATGCTGTTACCAGCTGTCTCTTTTCTGTGAAATTAGGCTATTAATTTATTCTTGCCCACATTTATGGCAATATTCAAATAGACCCTATAATCATTGGTCATCTTGTATGTAAAGGTAGGAGTCAAACCATTATGTGCCAACATGTTAATGAATTCTTTAGCTAGATCGGTGTCACCATCTCGAATCAAAAAGGTCATTGATATACATAATCCAAAAGCGCCTGCCACTATTCATTTTTTTAAAACAAAAAAACAGGAAGGGGGTGGACCACTAAATGCCCCGGGGACCCCATCCTCCAGGGCCTGGCTAGCCTTGATTTTTGTATTCCTTTTTGGAGGGGGGTCACGTGGCCCCCCATCCTGAGGCCAATTAAAGCCCTAAGGACCCCATCCACCGGGGCCTGGCCTTACGTTGGGGACCACGGGGAGCCCCCAAACCCCCTGTGGTCCCAGCTGGCTCCCCGCCTTCCAGAAGGAACCGGCATTGCTTTTGGACAAGGGGAGCTGCTGACATGCAGCCCCCTTGTCAAAAAGAAATACTGCTTTCCTTAATGGAAGCGAGAGCAGGTTCCCTGCTCTTGCTTCCATGAAGCAAAGCAGAGTTTGCAATGACAGGATGTGAGCAATGCTCCCATCCTGCCATTGCAAACTGCAATGTCCTGGGGGTGAGCACCCCAGGACATTGCCGGTGCAGGCCCTGGTGGGTAGCGGTCCCCAGGGCCATAGAGGGCTCCAGGAGGGGGGCCGCGCACCCCACTTCCCAACGTGAAAATAGCCACAGGGAGGTGGTGGTCCCCGGTGCCAGGGGTCCGCAACGGACAGCTGCATTTCAATAATAAGTGCCCCAGGGAGGTGGCTGTCCCCAGGGCTTGGGGGGCCCACAAGGCCCCCGCCCCATAATAAGAAATGCCCCAGGGAGTTGGCAGTCCCCAAGAAAGAGTGGGGGGCTGGAGCCCGCCACAACGTTTTTCAAAAAAGCTGTGGCGAGGTAGCAGTCCCCGGGGCTGCAGGGCCCCCCACGGGCCCCCACTACATAAATTTAGATTGACCCTGGGACCTGGCCCACCCAGAGGCTTAGGGAAAATGAAGCGTGGGAGCCCGTTCTTTGGATGAAAAAAAGAAAATTCTACCCGATTCGCGCACCCAGGACGACTCTGGCTAAAAAATTAAAAATAAAATGGTTATTTTGGGCCTGGGGGTCCCTGTGGGACCCCCTGAGCAGGCCTAGGGGGTCGGGGTGTTTCTACACTGCCCTCTTTCTTTTTTTATCATTTTATTCTGAGCCCAGGATAGGTACGTATGGTTTGTCCAGCATGTCCTAGGTGTTTCTATAAATATATTAAAAAAATTAAAAAATTAAAAATCATAGGCCGTCCCCGGGGGATGGGGTCCCCGGGGCCATAAGTGGCATGAGGAGGGGGGCAACGCAGCCCCCCTCCTAAAGAATTGTTTTAAAAAAAAG
Source organism: Triturus cristatus (assembly GCF_964204655.1). NCBI lineage: Eukaryota > Metazoa > Chordata > Amphibia > Caudata > Salamandridae > Triturus > Triturus cristatus. The sequence goes on from NC_140587.1 coordinate 683,861,194, forward strand.
CCATGCCCCGGGGGTTGGGGTCCCTGGGGCCGATTAAGGCCTTGGGAGGGGGGCCACGCGGCCCCCTTCCAAATTTTCAGAAAAAATTATAATTAGGAGGCAGGCCCTGGGGGATGGGGTCCCCAGGGCCAATAAATTAGAAAAAGAAGGGGGGGCCACACAGTCCCCCTTCTTAAAAAAATAAAATAAATAAAAGACCGACATCGTGCCGGAGGCCACGCCCCCTCCTTGCAGCACTCTGCAAATGCGCCCCATGCCAAGTTGTAAGCTGGGGAATTAATTCCCCTTCAATATGAGGGTCCCTGAGGGCCAACTGGCCCACAGGTATCTCCAGTATGCACCAGGGAGCTGCGTTGCAGACAGGTGTTCTGAGGCCATGCCCCTTTTTACACCTCTCTGCAACGCAGCTCTGTGGCGCTTACTGGAGGTACCTAGTGGGCTATTTTGCCCCTAGGAACCCTCAGGATTCAAGGGGACTTAATCTCCCAATTTAAAACGGCCACAGGGCGTGTTTACACATTGGGGAAGGGAGGGGACGGGGCCTGAGGTGACGTGTGCAAACACGTCCTATGGCACATTTTAAGTTGGGGATATAATTCCCCTTCAATCCTGAGGGCCCCTGGGGGCTAACTAGCCCACCAGGTGCTTCCAGTAAGCGCCACTGAGCTGCATTGCAGAAGGTGGTCCAGGCCATGCCACTTTTTACACCTCTCTGCAATGCAGCTCTGTGGCGCTTACTGAAAGTACCTAGTGGGCTAGTTGGACCCTACGGACCCTCAGGATTCAAGGGGACTTAATCTCCCAACTTACAACGGCCACAGGGCGTGTTTACACAGTGGGGAAGGGAGGGGACGGGGCCTTAGGTGATGTGTGCAAACACGCCCTGTGGCGTGTTTTAAGAGGTAGTTTTAATCCCCCTGCCCTATTATATACTAGGGGCTTACAGAGGAGGTCATGCTAATCACAGGAGGACCCCAACGCATAGTGTTCCCTAGTGTATGTAGGTGTTTTCACTGTATTCTAAGTGTCTTTTAACATAGCACTGGCTCTAGGGCTGGTTAGTCAGACTCAGTCACCACCAGTATCCGTCTGAAAAAGTTGAGGGTACAGGATGATTTTGCAACAAGGCTTCTTTCTGCTCTTTTGTTCATTCTTTCTGCACGTTATCCTTCTTCCTGCACTTTTCTTCGTCTTTGAGGACTTCTGTTGCTTCTTTCTGCATTTCTTTTTTTTTCTTTCTGTGCATTTTTTCTTCTTTCTTCACATGTCCTATCTCTGTAGGCATAGCTAGAAATAAGCATTGAAAAAACCTTTGAAATTCACTGAAAAAACCATAGGTTTCAGGCATGTTATAGTTAGGAATTAGCATTTAAAAAACCTTAGAAATTAATCTAAAAAACCATAGGTTTCAGGGGCGTTATAGTTAGCTGGACTTTTCACTCGTACAAAACCATTGAAATTCCCCCGTTATAGTTAGTTCAGCTAACTAGCTAACTATAGCTCGCGCGCCTGCGTTGCACTGCTGATGACGTCACATATTACATCACTCATGACATGGTCAGTGACATCACTCATGACATCACCAATGAATAAATGTCTGTAAGCACTGGGATATCAATTAATAGCCCTCTGCGTCAAAAGTGACACAGCACAGCAAGTATAGGCTGCCCCTGAGCCGAGCTGGAGTTGCGTCTTACGCCGGCAGATGCGTCACGCATCTGTCTATGTGCACCGCATTGTAAATGCGGTGCATCCATGGTGGTGCAAGGTTTTTTTTACATCACGCAAAATAGCTAGCGCATCCCTGCTAATATGCAGGGATGTACCAGTTATTGTAAATCTTCCCCACAAACTTGTGAATGCTGCGACTATATTTCCTGTGCATCACCCCATAGGCATTTTGTTGGTTCCCCTGTTCATTATGTTTTTGTATATGATTAGCAGTAATAGCTAAAATATTTCTGGTGAGACTAAGTTTCAATTTTCATGTACTGCATTATATTTTTCTCACAAATAATGTAGCAGTGCATACATACAACCAAGTATCTGGTGATGTAAAGGGCTTATGACACTAATGTCCTCTTCATCTACCTTTTCCTTTGTGCATTGATTTGTTGTCTAAATAGGACAAACAACTGACAATATGAATTACGAGGACATGGCATGGGTAATGCATGAACTGCAAATGCTTTGCTTTGAAAGTACCTCATTGACCTTGGATATGATGTATGCACTATGTCTGTATACATGAAATGAGCAACGTTCAGGTGGTGGTACAGATTTGAAATTCTGCAACACTGTGCCATTTTAGTTAAAATGCAGGAAAAACAATTAATTCAGCCGCACTATTTTTTAAACCATATAGACATACCTTATTTGTCCGACCCACTTTGCCTAAAAAATTGCAAAGTTTGTATTTCACGTCTAAGAGTTCGAAATATTCAAACGCATACATGCTAATGAAAGTAATCTACATGTCTCCCTTTCTTCAAAATATGCAGCTTTTCTGCACTATTTACCAAAGGCAACATAAACACAAATCCATTCCTAACCCGAGCATCCTTTCAGCTTCAAAAAACATAAAATTGAAGTCTGGGTAAACATGGTCGCATTGTATTGATACAATACATTACGAATCTATTATTTTACATCCCAGAAGTACATTTAATCACCACACTTTTTGCTTTGTCACAATACATCATTGATCCCATTTATGCAATCAATAAAAAAATCTTTTAAAACAAATTACACGGCATCAGGATATTTTTATTACAATTTACAGCGCTCTAATGCGAGGCTGATCCCAACATGGCTACGCACTTCTCTCAACAAACAAGCCAGATGAGCACAACATGTCATCTTGCGCCTGCTGGACTAGCTGCTGCTGTACCGCTCCTTTAAGATTCTCAGCTGCCAGGCAACCAGTTCCAGAGAAAATGTAGATTTTCATCAGCTTCGATGGACAGAAAATCTGGATTTTATTAAAGACACGGAGGCTAATATTATGCAATCCTCTTTATTGCGCCACCCACAGCAGCATTACCAAGAACATAGAACACAACAACGTTCTTTAGAACATAATAAAGAGCCAGAACCTCCATGACTCTTCCTTCTTTTTGTGTGCTGCATTAAATGAAACATAAGTCCTTAATAAATCCACAATAACAATGGGGCGTGGATAGGCGCGCTTGCATGATGGCCGCAAGTGCGTGAAGCTCCAGCCGCCCGGTGCCGTTATCCTGGCACTTTCTCCTGGCTGGGCTCCTCTCGGACTCAGGGCGCTGGCGGGGGTGAAGCCCGGATCCCCCCCGACACCAATGGAGCACGAGCTGACAGGCGCGGCTGCCGGGAGCTCCGGTTTTGCTGCATAAGAGTCGCGGCCGGCAGACGCGGTGGGGTGAGCGTGTGCCGCGGCCGGCCGCATCAGCAAATTTATACCGCGGCTCGCCACGAGGGCCCCAGGCCACACGGGCTGACGCGCCGGCGAAGGAAGTGGTGGGGCGCTGCCGTCACCCCTGTGTGTGGTGCTCCCGACCAGCGAAGGCAGACAAAAGGGAACTGGACATGAGGCGAATAGCCGGGGCTGCCCTGACGCAGTGAGTCACCCTGAGAACAGCACTGATAGCGGCGGAGGAGCGGAGGTGGCTGTGGCCTGCTGGTGGCGCCGCGGGGCTGGCGGCATTGCGGTGTGGACCCTCCTGTGGACTCCTGAGGCACTGCAGCGACCCAGTCCAGGTGCCTGGAGTGACCCGGTGAGTGGACGGGAAGAGCGCCGGGAGGACGTGCTCAGACGTGAGTCCCTTGCTCACTTTGCCACTGGATTCAAGCAAGCCTGGCTGAAGATGGCTGAAATGCCAGAAACCGGTCCTAGGAAGCTTGTTTCCGGTCCAGGGAAGACATGGCTTGGCAGTTCTGGCTGGACTGTTCCCATGAGGCACAGGGTCAGACTGATTTGCATATGGCCATGTCTGAACTGGGGTGGCAGAGTGGGCTAAAGAACGGTGATGGATTAAACCCAGATCAGTTGACTGGGGGTGAGTGCTTGCAATGTTCAACACTCCGTTCATCATTTCCTTTTGTTTTTGCTTTGTTCGCCATAAGTTGGCAGGGTATGCTCAGACGTGAGTCCCTTGCTCACTTTGCCACTGGATTCAAGCAAGCCTGGCTGAAGACGGCTGAAATGCCAGAAACCGGTCCTAGGAAGCTTGTTTCCGGTCCAGAGAAGACATGGCTTGGCAGTTCGGGCTGGACTGTTCCCATGAGGCACAGGGTCAGACTGATTTGCATATGGCCATGTCTGAACTGGGGTGGCAGAGTGGGCTAAAGAACGGTGATGGATTAAACCCAGATCAGTTGACTGGAGGTGAGTGCTTGCAATGTTCAACACTCCGTCCATCATTTCCTTTGGTTTTTGCTTTGTTCGCCATAAGTTGGCAGGGTATGCTCAGACGTGAGTCCCTTGCTCACTTTGCCACTGGATTCAAGCAAGCCTGGCTGAAGACGGCTGAAATGCCAGAAACCGGTCCCAGGAAGCTTGTTTCCGGTCCAGGGAAGACATGGCTTAGCAGTTCGGGCTGGACTGTTCCCATGAGGCACAGGGTCAGACTGATTTGCATATGGCCATGTCTGAACTGGGGTGGCAGAGTGGGTTAAAGAACGGTGATGGATTAAACCCAGATCAGTTGATTGGGGGTGAGTGCTTGCAATGTTCAACACTCCGTCCATCATTTCCTTTGGTTTTTGCTTTGCTCGCCATAAGTTGGCAGGGTATGCTCAGACGTGAGTCCCTTGCTCACTTTGCCACTGGATTCAAGCAAGCCTGGCTGAAGACGGCTGAGAAGCCAGAAACTGGTCTTAGGAATCTTGTTTCCGGTCCAGAGAAGACATGGCTTGGCAGTTCAGGCTGGACTGTTCCCATGAGGCACAGGGTCAGACTGATTTGCATATGGCCATGTCTGAACTGGGGTGGCAGAGTGGGCTAAAGAACGGTGATGGATTAAACCCAGATCAGTTGACTGGGGGTGAGTACTTGCAATGTTCAACACTCCGTCCATCATTTCCTTTGGTTTTTGCTTTGTTCGCCATAAGTTGGCAGGGTATGCTCAGACGTGAGTCCCTTGCTCACTTTGCCACTGGATTCAAGCAAGGCTGGCTGAAGACGGCTGAAATGCCAGAAACCGGTCCTAGGAAGCTTGTTTCCGGTCCAGGGAAGACATGGCTTGGCAGTTCGGGCTGGACTGTTCCCATGAGGCACAGGGTCAGACTGATTTGCATATGGCCATGTCTGAACTGGGGTGGCAGAGTAGGCTAAATAACGGTGATGGATTAAACCCAGATCAGTTGACTGGGGGTGAGTGCTTGCAATGTTCAACACTCCGTCCATCATTTCCTTTGGTTTTTCCCATTAGGCACAGGGTCAAACTGATTTGCATATGGCCATGTCTGAACTGGGGTGGGAGAGTGGGCTAAAGTACGGTGATGGATCAAACCCAGATCTGTTGACTGGGTGTGAGTGTTTGATTGGTTCTGATGCTCCGTCCATCACCATCCCCTTTTGTACCGTGGTGTTGCAGTTCCCAGCAGATGCCTACAGCTCAGCAACTGATCATGGGCCGGCTACGGAATGCGTCAAAGGACGGTCGGACACCGACGACGGACTCAGGCCCCATGGCGGAGAGTCGCGGTGGGGGCGTGGAGCCCCAGGCGGCGGCGCTGGCGTCGAAATTGGAGACGGTGCTCGCCGCGGTGGAGCGGATCGGTACTACGCTGGATCAGACGAAAGCCTCCCTAGAGTCCCGAATCGATAAGGTCACGGTGGACTTCACCCTCCTTCATGCGGACCACCACAAGTTAGCGGACGCGGTGGCTCAACAGCGCCAGGCCCTTCAGGATGTCCAATCAGTGGTGAACAACCACACTGTCACCCTACAGGACTTAATAGATCGCGTCCACACCTTGGAGGATCGGGCCGAGGATGCCGAAGGGCGCTCCCGGCGCAGTAATGTCAGGGTGGTAGGACTGCCGGAGGGAGAGGAGGGACGACAGCCGGAGCAATACGTTCAGGGATGGCTTCATGATCTGCTCGGCCCGGAGGTGCTCTCTCCGCAGTTTATGGTGGAGCGGGCCCACAGGGTACCAGCGCAACGGCCCAGACCGGGGGCTCGGCCCCGTCCCTTCTTGTTTAAACTTCTCAACTACCGGGATAGGGATGTGGTGCTCCACAAAACCAGGAAGTTGGGCGCAATCACAGTGGGAAATGGACAGGTGCTGTTCTTCCCGGACTACACGGCGGTGGTGCAAAAGCGTCGAAGCAATTATCTGGCGGTGAAGCGCCGACTACGCGACCTGGAGATCCCATACACCCTGTTATTTCCGTCACACCTCAGAGTGGTCACAAAGGAGGGGACCCGCTTCTTTGATGCTCTGTCGGAGGTCTGGGACTGGCTAGAGGAGACGGGGCAAAGTGATGGGCAGAGACCGCCAGATCCAGAGCCTGGCAATAATTCGAGGGAAGAGGCCTTGGCGGAGGAGACGGAGAGGGTCCCGACAAGACATGGGAATGGGCCTAGGGGCAGCTCCTAGCCCGGAACGGATACGCCTGGAGCGCCAGGGGGTGCTGGCAGCGGTGGCAACCCTCGGATCTCCTGGTGGTCAGGGAGAGGCGGACACTCACAGACATAGCGATCCTGAGACCAGCGGCTCGTCCTCTCCGTCCACCACGCTCTCTGAGGACCCCGCAGATTTCCGAACTGATCGTGTGAGCCAGGAGTGATGTGGGGACAGCACCTAATGACATGCACGTCATCAAGAGACAGATAATAAGTTTCGGTGATCGCTGCTTAGAGACCTTGATGTGCAATGTGGGGAGTGCTGTGTGATGGCGGTGAGGTATCTGACTGGCAGCTGTGCGAGTGCAGGGGGATGGGAGGCCGGGGTCCCCCTGGGAGGGGGAATGGCATGCCAGGCGGAATCTGCAACTGGAGGCGTAGGCAGCAGAGGTTAAGTCGCCCGCCTATACCTGTCCAAGCCCATGCCACAGGAGACACCCGCAGTGCACGCACGAGGGCACCGTGGTAGAGGAGCAGCTTGCGGCAGCTAAGGCCATGATAAAGCCCCCGTTAGCCACTACTTGGCTTAGTTTTACTCCATAAGCGTTAGCTTACAGTTTGGACGAATGCCCGCACAGGGTTTGCCCTGATAGTTATACTGGTTTTGTTGTTCAGTTCGCGTGCCTGGCACCACGTGAGTGTTTCTTTGTTTTGTTGTTTTTCACTGCAGTGATCCAGATTGACATATAGGGCTCCTGTACCCCCTGTTGGTTGGGTGAACCCCGGTCCCGCCACCTATACAGAAAATAATTGTTCCAAATGGCCACCACCAGTATAATCACGTGGAATATTCGGGGCATGCACACGCCAGCACGTAGATATTCCATTTTCGCTTACCTGCAGAGTCACAAGGCGGCTATAGCCCTCCTTCAAGAGACTCACATGACACAGGTAGAAATAGACCGGTTGCGCACCCGCTGGAGGGGTCAGGTATTCGGAACCACATATTCAACACGTGCCAGGGGTACATTGGTCTGGGTGAGGGCAGGCACCCTGTTCACATGTATGGAGGTACTGGTCGACCCGGCCGGGAGATATACATTAGTACACGGGAGACTTAATGGGCAGCGCATACTACTAGGCTCATTGTACGCCCCGAATGTTGAGCAGCCATCATTTCTTGCCCGTTTGTCCACAGTGTTAGCGCCATATGCGGGTCTCCCTTGGCTGTTAGGTGGAGATTTCAATTCGGTCCTCGACGTGCACCTTGATCGGTCCTTCCCGCCCCTCCGTGGTACACAGGTGGGTTCGAACGCACAGGCTCTGGCAGATTGGATGTCGCGCTGGGCTTTGCTCGATGTGTGGCGCAATCTACATCCCGAAGACCGCGTCTACTCGTACTACTCGTCAGAACACGACCTCCATGTGCGCCTTGACAGGGTGGTGAGCTCCTACCCTTTACTTCCCCTGTTAGATCAGGCTGAATACCTAGGTCGGACACACTCCGATCACAAACCCCTCAGGTTGTGTCTCCGGTGGAGCCCTGGCCGTCCCCCGGTTCCCACGTGGCGCCTCCAGTCGGTGGCTCTGGGGGACATGGAATTTCGAGCCTCTTTAGGCACCGCGTTAGAACAGTTCTTTGACCTGAACGAGGGCACCACGAGCAGCGAACTGATAGAGTGGGATGCCCACAAGGCCAACATCAGGGGGCATTGCTTAGGCTCGACGTGGAATATTCGCAAGCAACTTGTACTGTCACTTGCTTCCTTGGAATCTCGCCTGCTCTCGTGTGAACGACTTGGGGAGGGCAGCGGTTGAGATTCAGACCAGCTGCTGAGACTTCGGGCGCCCCATGCCGAATTGCTGGAATGCCTGCGGGGCCATAATTATGCGGCCCATTCAGCTCGAGTTCATGCCACGTCAGATAGGGCGGGGAGGCTACTGGTCTGGCTGCTCCGACAGGAGACTGTTCACATTCCGATCGGCGCTATACGTGGGCCTGACGGGTCGTTGGTATACACGCAGTGGGAGATTCACCAGGTAATGACGGCACATTACGCATCTCTGTATCGGTCGACGGGAGGCCGGCAGGCCCATGACCTGGACCAGTTCTTGGAGGCTGCTTGCCTGCCCACGGTCCCAGATGAGCACCAGGAGTCACTCGAGAGCCCCCTCACCGCGGACGAGATCAGGGATGCGGTTACCTCTCTGTCCACCGGTTGGCCCCGGGCCCCGACGGGCTCCCGGCTGAATATTATAAAACCTATTGGGAAACACTGATACCCAAACTGCATACTCTTTATCTGGCCGCCCTTGAGGAGCGTACCTTACCCGGTTCAATGCGAGAGGCCTATCTGGTTTCTCTGCTCAAGCCCGGGCGGGATCCCACCCAGCTGGGGTCTTACCGTCCCCTCGCCCTGCTTAATACGGATTATAAAATCCTGGCGAAGGTGTTGGGTGAGCGCCTGGGGCCAGTGGTACCGGCGCTGGTGCATGTAGACCAAAATGGCTTTGTACCTAAGCGCAGTACCTCTCTTAACTTGCGGCGTTTTTTTCGAGTGGCGGCAGACGGTGTCCAGCAGTGGCTCAGGGCGGGCTGCCTAGTTTTAGACCTTGAAAAGGCCTTTGACTGTCTGGAGTGGGGATATTTGGTGGTGGCATTGTCACACTTCGGGTTGGGCCTTGGCTTCCTTCAGCTCACAGCCCTACTGTACAAGGATCCCACAGTGAGAGTGAGAACTGGGCCGTACATATCTGATGCCATCCCTATTGGCCGCGGCACCAGGCAGGGGTGTCCGCCTTTGCCCCTTCTGTTTGCACTCGCGATGGAGCCGCTGGCGGCTACACTTCGCAGGGAACTGACTGGCGGCATTCCACTAGGTGATGCGACACACCAAGTGTCACTTTATGCGGACGACCTGCTGGTCTTTGTTAGGGACGTGTCTCACATTCCTGTCGACCTGGAGTGCATCCTGCTGGAATTCGAGGCCCTCTCGGGTCATCGCGTGAATGCCGCTAAGTCTTGCCTCTATGTGTTCGGGGCGGACACCCAGGATCCAAGTTATCACCTTGGGGGAGTACGGGTGCAGTGGCGACCGGACACCTTTCGCTATCTGGGTATCCAAATATAACGCTAACTGGCGGATCTGGTGGAGGGCAACTTGGGTAGAGCCGTATCTGCAGTCCGGGCTCAGATGAAGTTCTGGGGTACACTTCCACTTTCGGTCACTGGCCGAATAGCGTTAGTTAAAATGGTGATTTTGCCCCGTCTTCTATACTATTTCGCCAACCTGCCTGTTTATGTCCCGGCGTCCTTCTTCGCAGGATTGGCAAGGTCCCTCCGGGAATTCTTGTGGGGTGCCACGCGTCACAGGGTCGCGATGCCCAAACTGTACCTCCCCACTTGCCAGGGGGGACTTGCAATGCCGTGTTTCGAACACTACTATCTGGCTGCGCAGCTTCAATGGATAGCCCGCTGGCTGGCAGACAGAGGCCGCGAGGATACCGTGACTGCGGCGGCCCCCCCTCTTTCACTGGCTGACATCCTTGGGCTCTTTCATCCGGCTGCGGGGGTGGCGAGGCCTGAGCCTTTGCTACTAGCGGTGGCCTACAAATGCTATCGCTGGTGTCTCCATCTTACCCAGTCAAGTACCCCTTATGCCCCGTCTTTACCGCTCGAGGGCTCCCCTAGCGGGCAGGGGGTGCTTAGTGCTTTGAAACTAGAGGACTGGAGTGCGGCCGACGTTCACACCTTAGGGGTCCTCTACCGAGATGGGACTCTTCTTTCATTTACCGCCCTGGCGGAGGAGACGGGGCTAGCTCCGGGCCACTTTCTCCGCCACCGGGCCCTAATGGTGATGCTCGCGGGCTGTTGGGGAGTCCTAAGGGAGGAGCCAGAGCAACATTTAATGTTACAATACCTTCATGTTATGGGGCAGGGAGAAACACCTGGTTAAATGGTTCGCGGCGGCGCTGCAAACACACATGGCGCTGAGTTTGGCGCCGCTGCGTGGTAAGTGGGAGGCAGATTTGGATCGACCCATGAATGACAAGGAATGGGATGGGGTGCTGCAGGGCCCGAAGAGAGTTCCCAGGAACATGCGCTTCCGCCAAATACAGTTCTTCATCTTACACAGAGCATATCTCACGCCCGCCTCTATTAATAGATACTTCCACCGTGCGGATGCATGCTGCCCCCGCTGTGCGGAACTGGATGTTGGCCTGATCCATATGCTCTGGAGCTGCCCTGTGCTAAGCGCCTACTGGCAGGCAATACAGGAGGCGCTCTGCGAGTGAACAGGTCGTGATATTCCATTCGAGTGGTCAGCCTACTTATTACAGCTTTTCCACAGAACACCCTCCACAAAAGACACCTCTAGATTCATAGACCTGGGGATTGTGGTGGCGAAGCGGCTTCTTACCAAACGTTGGAGGGCGGCTGCCCCTCCACACACGAGGGCATGGCGCGGCTCCTTCCTGGTCTGAGCTAGGGCGGTGGGCGTGGCCCTCCGGAGGGAGGAAACACTGGGTCTTAGGATGACACCCATAGCGGCCCAGTGGGAGGTGTTGTTACAGACCATGCTGCAGTTGGGGGCAGATGCCGCAGAGGACTATTGGGGGTGCGCCGAGGGAGCCGCTCCGGGTGGTGGGGAATTGGTCTGTCCGGCAGAGTGCCAAGACACACGGCGACGTAGATCTAGTCAGAGTGGCGAGGCATAAGAACAAACGCAGCGCAGTCTGTACAGCGACTTGAAAAGGAGGTGCGTGGCTGGGGGAGGGGGCGACCCAAGGGGTGTTGGGTGAATGATACTTGGACAAAAGCCGGACACTGCTGCTGTTATCATTGTTGTTGTTTTGCAGGGGCGATAGTTACCCTACTGTTTAGTCCCGGTTATTGATATATAAATCTGTTATCTGTTTATGGAGAAATGCTAGGGGAGATTGGGTGCAATAGTAAAACTTTCGCCTTAGGGTCACCCCTTATGGGGTAAGGCTCCGGGATGTATAGCGGTTCAATGGTTAAAGTCACTGTCGCGGGGGCATTCATTGTAATAAGGAATCGAGAGGTGCACCCATCCTTACAGTCATTTGTATGCCAGTATGAATACTTAACTATGAATTAAATGTCGCTGCACATTATCCTGTTTCATGATTTGATGTATACCTTTCAAAACTCAATAAACAGATTTCTAAATAAATAAATCCACAATAACAACCAGGAAAACATAAAATCTGAATATGAACATGATCCATCTCCTTCTTCATTGTTGACCCCGAGCTGAAAAAGAACAAATAACCATTACCAACAAAGGGAGGAGGGATAATATTAGCCTCCGTGTCTTTAATAAAATCCAGATTTTCTGACCATCGAAGCTGATGAAAATCTACATTTTAGGCAAGACCGGAGACTAAGATTATGCAAGTTCAAAGCCTCTATAATAAAAATGAACTTGCATGCATCACAGGCTTAAAATAGAATTTCCTAAAAACAGAGTCATTAGACCTATCAGCACTTCTAAGAATATCGTGTAACGCACCCCCTATTATAAATGCCTTAGAAGCCGAAGCACTCCTTACTGAATGTGCACCAAATCTATTCACATCAACACCAGCATTCTTCATTACCTCTTTCACCCATCTCGCCAAAGTTGGATTAGAAACAGCTTTGCGTGGTTTCCTTTATGAAATTAATAGCTGATTTTCATTTGCAGGGCGAACAAAAGATGTCCTCCTCTCGTACTCTTTCAAACAACGTACAACACACAAACGTTCATGCCCATCAAAATATGGATAGAAAATGCTATCCGAATTAGTCTTTGTTCTTCTGCACAGATAAAAACAAACACCCTCTGGATTAAAAATCCTTGTTCCTACATCTAAAGCCTTGACATCGGAAACCCTTCTAAAATAGATCAGACACAATAACATTGTCAGTTTTCCACTTAAAACTCTTAGATCTAGGCCACTATTGCATCCCAAATTCTCCAAATATTCTAGAACTTTTGAAACATCCCAAGTAGAGGAATACCTACCCACCGGGGGCTTAGAAACTCTTACACTCCTCATTAAACTTTTCACTAAAATGTTCTGACCTACAGAGATCCCATCAATCAAATTGTGCCCAGCAGCGATAGCTGACATATGCACATTAATAGTTCTGTACGGTAAACCTGAGGTAAACAAAGACGCTAAATAATTTACCACAAACACTACATCCACTGAAACGGGATTGTAATCCCTCTCCAAACACCAGCGTAACATTTCTGCCAAGCCAATCTATACATCTTTCTTGTTCCTGGAGCCCAGGATTCTTTAATAAGTTGACAAGCTTCATTTGAAAGTCCTGGCACTTCCCAGACTCTCCTGAAATTCTCCATGCCATTAGTCTTAATTGACCTGAAAGCAGCAACTCGTGATACTCTCCCTGTGCTCCTGTCGAAATTTCTGGGAATGTCGGAAGAAGGATTGGACAATCTATTGACATCTCTAAAGGAATCCAAACCTGAGATTTCCAAAGAGGAGTTATCAACACTACCGTCTCTAACCATTTGCGCACCAACAAAGTCACTCTGGTTATCAACACAAAAGTTGGTAAAGCATAAGGTCGAAGGCCCCTCCAGTCCTGCCTGAAAGCGTCTATCCCAACTGATGCCGAATCCAGACGCCAACTGAAAAACTTCTCCAGTTGAGTGTTCCACCTGTTTGCAAACAGGTCCACGTAACAAGGGTCCCACAACTCCATTATCCTCCAAAAAACCGACCTGTGTAGAATCCAATCGCTGGAATCCGTTTAATTCCTCGAATACCAATCCGCCTGCACATTCTTCTGACCTGGTATATATTCCGCTTGAACCAATATATTCTGATTCAAGCAATATTCCCAAAACACTCTCGCAAGATTCGAATGATCCCTTGACTTCAGCCCCCCTAACTTGTTCACGTATCTTACCACTGATACATTGTCCATTCACAGCAATACTGAGCACTTTGCCTTGTCTTTTGTGAAACTCTTTATTGCAAAGGACCCTGCCAACAATTCCAGGCAATTTATGTGTAACTTCTGTTCCTCTACAGTCCACATACCTCCTGTCGAATTTGCACCACATCGAGCTCCCCAACCAGACAAACTCGCATCTGACTCTATAATCAATTCAGGATTTGATCCGAAAATTGCTTTCCCATTCCATTCTTCCATATTCTTTAACCACCAAGTGAGTTCTGATCTTGCCTCGCCAGAAAGAGTGATCTCCGAGAATATTTCATACCACGCCTTAAATGACTGCTCTTCAATCTCTGAAGCACACTATAATTCAAAGGTCCTGGAAAAATAGCCTTCGAATTTCTTTCCGAATCTTCTTTATCTTGTCCATAGGCAATCTCAACTGGCCCTGAATAGTGTCTATCAAGAACCCTAGAAACTGTGTTTCCTTACTCGGTGAGAGGCAAGACTTGTCTGTGTTCACAACAAAACCCAAACTGTCCAAAAGATCTATAGCTAATTTCGTATAATCAGAATGTCGTCTAAATAAATAATCACTCTTATCCCCCTCTCTCGAAGAAAGGCAATGACTGGACGCAACATATTTGTGAAACACCATGGGGCCGATGAGAGTCCAAAGGGAAGACAAACAAACTTCCATAACCTTCCTCCCCATCTGAACCTGAGAAATCTCTGGTGTTCTGACCAAATTGGGATCGTAAGGTACACATCTTTTAGCTCTAGATGAGTCATCCAATCCCCTGTCTGAAGGACATCTCTCAACATATGCATTACCTTCCACCTTGAAAAGATGGTATTCTACCCAATTGTTCCGATTCTTTAAGTTTCTCACGGGTCTCATACCTTTCCCTTTCTTTTCCACTAAGAAAATATTGCTTACCTTCTCGTGGTGTTCCAGGAGGTTTCCGTGTTTGCTGCCTTGAGTCCTGTGCCCTGTGGTCTCCTGTCGGCTCCTGCCTGTGCTTGTGTCTCCCTCCCGCCGCCGCTTTCTGACACACTTGCGGTTGCGGCCAGGAGGGGGGACTACATTTCCCAGCAACACCTGCTGGAGGGGAGCGGAAGTCGACGCCCACTTGCCGCGCCCGGAGGCGCTACAAAATCAAGCTCACCCTCGGTGGAGCGGGGGTGTCCTACCTTCTCGTGGTGTTCCAGGAGGTTTCCGTGTTTGCTGCCTTGAGTCCTGTGCCCTGTGGTCTCCTGTCGGCTCCTGCCTGTGCTTGTGTCTCCCTCCCGCCGCCGCTTTCTGACACACTCGCGGTTGCGGCCAGGAGGGGGACTACATTTCCCAGCAACACCTGCTGGAAGGGAGCGGAAGTCGACGCCCACTTGCCGCGCCCGGAGGCGCTACAAAATCAAGCTCACCCTCGGTGGAGCGGGGGTGTCCTACCTTCTCGTGGTGTTCCAGGAGGTTTCCGTGTTTGCTGCCTTGAGTCCTGTGCCCTGTGGTCTCCTGTCGGCTCCTGCCTGTGCTTGTGTCTCCCTCCCGCCGCCGCTTTCTGACACACTCGCGGTTGCGGCCAGGAGGGGGACTACATTTCCCAGCAACACCTGCTGGAGGGGAGCGGAAGTCAACGCCCACTTGCCGCGCCCGGAGGCGCTACAAAATCAAGCTCACCCTCCGCGTTGCGGGACCGCGCGCGGGCGGCGCCGGGCTGAGCCCGGGCAGAGGGCGGGCCGTCTGTGGCCGTCAGGGGCTGCAGGAGGCTGGGCTGGGCCCCCCCTCTAAATCGCTGGTACTGACGCATCTGACTCTAACCAGGTACTGTCATTGAGTAACATTGTCAATCACCCCCTGTTGTGGATTCGGACTGGGTTGTGTCTATTGAACATTTCCTGAAATAGCCGCCCTACATATGTTAGGTGTTCATGTGTCTGGGCCTCCCTTCCTTGATACTTGCTTGTTCCAGCCACATATATTCTTTATTTACCTCCTGCCTATTATACACTCTACTGGGGTTTGTTTTGACCTGCTTCACAGTTTGCCCCTGTATTACTAATGTCAACTCGCTCAGGTAAAAGCCTGAGGGGGAGCGTGGGGGGTATGGCGGGAACTATGGATCAGTTTATTACCCGTGTGGCCAATGTCATTGACAAAGAAATCTCTATGGCTGAGCGGCGGCTATCTGGTAGCCCATTTGGTGATAGACGATCCTCGATCGGCCCGATAGCTCAAATACCCTCACCGGAGCGTGTTTTGGACCCACTCCCGCACCCTCTTGCCCCCTCTCCTTTGGACCATCCTCGTGTGGCGGCCTTGAGAGCCAATATAGAAGGGCTTGAGAATCTGTCGGATACGGCACTTAATGCCCAAAGTTATGTGGCCCCAGTTGTAGCAGTAAGCAAGTCAGCCATTTCTATTTCCCACTCGGCTGACCCCACCACTCTCCTAATTTCACCTACCCCGGTGACTACCATGGTGCAGGCGGAAATCCAGCCAGTCCCCCTAAAGACTAGAAGATTTCTTACCTTACAGAAAAATAGACTTTCTAAAACCTGTAAAAACCAGAGGCGGGCAGCTGTTAGGAGGGGCGTTTCCAATAAGGTAACAGGGGGGGACTCTAGTTTATTCCAGGAAGATAAAGAAGAGGGCACCACTGAGGGGAATGCAACTTCCGCCCTCAATACTCAGACTGTTGGTAGTGTAGCGCCCCTCTCCTCAGATTCTTTCCTGGCTAAAAAAATTGAGGAAATAATGAAATCTTTACTTTTGCCAGTATTAGATAAAATTAGAGGGCTATCTGAGCGAATGGATAAAATGGAGCAGACAACCCTAGATAATTTTTTCTCATTGAAATCTTTTATAAAAGTGCAGCTAAGATCTAGGGATGACAGCTTAGGCGGGGGTTTTGCCAAAAAGGTGACGTCTACTGCCCAACACAATTTAGTTCCTACAGTCGACAACTCACCAGTTGTTTTGGAGGTGATTAATCATAACTTGCTCTCTACGGTGCCTGTCGCTGGTACCTCCAGTACCATCGGCCTGTCTCTCCCTAAGCCTGCTGAGAAATTTAAATCCCCCAAAGTTACTACCACCATCTCAGGCAAAGAGACGGTTTGTCCCCCGGCCTTGGCTAGCGCAGGTGAGGGAAATTTTACTATTACAGCTATATCTCCATTAGCTGATAGCGCACTAGAGATCCCAACTCCCAACTTAGTGGAAAATGCAAAAGCCCATGTAATGCATCCAGGTGAGGCCCCTCCCTGTGGGGGGGACTCTATTATAAATCTCCCCCCTGAGTGCCAGCCCTATGTAGTCATTTTGACCGGGGTTCCGGTTCTTAGTCCAGGTAAGAGTGAGTCCTATACTGAATTGTTCAATAAGACCTTATTTTGGCTCAAAGAGAACAGACCCCTGCCCGAGTTTTGGGGGGGCAGGATATTACACGTACGTAGAGTCGGTTGGATTGGTACTAGGGAAAAATCTATTTGTGGCGATTGTATCATAGTGAATTTTGAAGACCCAAGGATTGCCAGTTTCATATGTAGAGGTCCCATGAAGGAACATAGCTTAGTAGGAAGCATGGGTTCAATTGGCACTTGTGACCTCAGCTATTTTAATCCTTCAACTCTGTCGAGGCAGACCGGAACCCATATGTGGGAAGGTCGGGACTGTAGACAAATTCGTGGCTGTACCTCTCAATTTAGCCTATTTAATAATGGTCCTGGCCATTTGCAGGGTCGATTTTGGAAAGGTTATTGACAGGTAATTCCCTCTATACGTGAGCTATACATTGAACCATCTGGGGAGTCATTAATTGCAAGTTTACCCCTTGGAGAGCCGCAGGTGAGCTCTTCCATCACTACCCTCCCTCCTTTTCTTACGCCTAGGGGACATTTACAGGCGTTGTCCCAGTTTAGTGGGGAGACGCCTGTTGAAGGTTTTCAAACTCCTTTTGCTGTGGTATCACCTGTCGGTGATAAGGATATTGCCATGGATTATACTCCCATTACAGGAGCATTGGCTTTAGGGCATGGAGAGATTCCCAGCATTCCTCTGAAGGTAGTAAGCTGGAACATTGCCGGCCTAGCTCGGAATATAAGCATCCCAGACTGGAACACATTTGTCGAATCTTTTTCGATTTGTTTGTTCCAGGAAACCTGGTGCATGGATCCACAACATAAGCTGGGATACAGTACTTATTTTGCACCAGCAGTTCGACCGAACGGAGACAAAGGGCGCCCCTCCGGAGGCCTGCTAATATGGGTAGGCATTTCCCTGCGGTATTCTATTAAAAGTATAGCCACTAATTCCCCGGACCTTTTGAGACTATCAGTAAGAGGCCCGTCTGGTGGAGGAGTGCTTGAAATATTGAATATCTATGTTAGAAGCACTAGAGGTGGTTTATCTATTCTTGCCCCATCTGGCATCGACAAGGAACTCAAGCGCTGTGGTCCAGACTCCCTTGTCTTATTAGCTGGGGATTTTAACTGCACATTCGAACCTCTTGCTGTGGAAGATGTGCTGGGCATTAGTGACGATGATGCAAGGAGAGGCATCCCTCCGTTGTCAATTACTCCTATTAGAAGATGGACCCAAAACGCAATTGACCTCAATGCTCTTTGCCTGGAGCATGGTCTCAGAGCAACTAATGGTAGATCCAAATCAGACCAAATGGGGGCACATACGTTTAACAGAATAGGGCATTCCTCTAGGATTGACTACATTATGCTGAATTTTCGGTTGTGGTCTTTCCCGGTGGACATGGAGGTTCGGCCTTCTATTGATAGCGACCACAATCCTCTAACCCTGTCTCTGTCCCCACTGTGGAAGGGTTGGTCTCCCCTCCTAACCTCGCATGTGTGGAAAACAACTCATGAAGTGTGCCCCTCTAATTGTGGTAGGCGCCTGAAATGGAAAAATATCATTGCTAATAAGGCCAAGATGCTGGAGGTACAATCTGTAATGGCTAATATTACACTCTGCCTAGACTCCCCCTCATTCAGTGTGCAAGAGGTACCTGCAGTTTTTAAACAAACCACAAAGGCTATAGGTGAATTATTCATAGCCCCCATTGGGGGGAAGAGGGCCAATAAGAGTGGTGGCAGGAAGGGTTCTGCTGGGTGGTTTTCAGCTGCATGTCGTATGGCCAAACGGGAACTCCTAAAGGCAGTAAAATCTAAGATTAGAGTTCTGATTTGTGCCGCGAGGGGTAATTACAGGAGGGTATTAGCAAAGGCAAAGATAGATTGGGAAGACCAGTTTTGGTGTGACCTGAAGGCCGCTAGTCTAAGGAAGGATGCAAAGGGCTTTTGGGACCTACTCAGAAATAGAGAGAGACCTGTGGATACAATGATCACCTGTAACGTACCTGAGTGCGCGTGGGTCAATCATTTCTCCCAACTCTATTCAACGGCTCAGGACCAGGGGGAAAGTTTGAGAACATGCCACCCTCATGCACCTTTTCAGTCTATGGACGAGCTTGTGTTCACATCTAAGGAAGTGGTGGAGGCGATTAACACCCTTGTGCCCAATAAAGCTGCTGGCCCGGATGGCATCCCAGGAGATTTGCTACGCATCAACCCAGACGAATGGGGAAAACTCATCTCCGCCTTATTGAATTCCAGTCTTGATGGGGCATCCCTTCCGACTTCATGGAAGGGTGCTGAGGTCGTTCCTATTTTTAAGAAAGGCTGTCGCAACGACCCAGCTAACTATCGCCCAATAAGCCTCTTAGACACTTCACAAAAAGTGGCTGGAAAAGTGGTTTTGTCAAGGATACTGCAATGGGTAGAGGAAAAGGGTATTCTCTCAGACTTTCAGGCTGGTTTTAGAACAGGCACGGGGACAATAGAGCAATCCTTTTGTCTTCTGATGCTATACTGGAAAGTGGTTCTACTGGGCAAAGGCAGTCTGTATCTTGCTTTTATAGATTTGCGGACTGCCTTTGACCTAGTTCCCCGTAGCCAATTATGGAGTGTGCTCAGCGAACAGGGTATACCACCTTATTTGCTGAGCTTGTTGATAAACCTCCATTCTGATAATTTTGCCCAGATTAGGTGGGGAAATCAGGGACAAAAAACAGCACGTATACCTGTAAATAGAGGGGTACGCCAGGGTTGTGTCCTTGCCCCCACTCTGTTCTCATTGTACGTCAACGGAGTGGTGGAGCATCTGCTACAACACCCCGCAGATGCACCATCCCTGGCCGGTAGAAGAATACCCACCCTTCTATTTGCGGATGATACCCTTCTGATTTCTAAAACCCCAGTGGGTTTGCAGAGTCTATTAACTAACTTCAAGTCTTTTTGCGATGCGAGAGGGTTAGCTATTAATACAGCTAAGACCAAGTATTTGGTCCTTAACCCCCCGAAAAGGTTGGCCAAACCACCGTCTTTGAACTCTGCTACCCTCGAAAGAGTGTCAGAGTTCGACTACCTTGGTATTCGCCTCTGCGACTCCATGAGCTGGAAGTGTCACCATCAAAAGATGTTGCTGACCCATAAGAGGGTGGTGGGTGCCTTGCTTAAGGAACATCGTGCCTCATCCCTGAAACCCATTGCTCCTGTCCTAGATATATATAGGGCAAGGGGGGTTAGCGCCGCTCTCTATGGGGCTGAACTTTGGGGGGTCTATAAGGTGGACCACTTGTCCCGTTCTGAAAATAAATTCCATAAAGATCTTATGGGGCTCCCTTATAGCACTCCAACTCTCCCACTGCTTCTGGATCTGGGCACTCGGCCAATCAGCGATCAGGCTAGGCTCCGCCCTCTCCTCCTATGGGCGAGAATATGGAGAACATCAGAATTATCCAGTTATGCGGATGGCCTAACCGAGGTGCTGGGGTCACCAGGCTGGTCCAAGATCCACTGGCTGAGGGAGGTCAAGCGTCTCCTTTTCTGCCTTGGTCTTGGCGAGGCCTGGATTAATAGAACCGCACCTCCCAAGTCTGAGCTGAAAAAGATTTATTGGAGCTGGGTGGCGGGCATCAGAAGCAGTAATGTCAATCTGTGCAGGTCCACTTTGGATTTTCTTTTGGTCAAAGAAATGTATTTTTGTGATCCTTACCTGGATGTCATCTCCAATCGTAAAGACAGGGCCCTATATTTTCAATTCAGAATAGGTTTACTCCCTGTGGGAGAATTAACATCCAGGTGGAAGGTTCCATCTCAAACAACTTCCCTTTGCCCATTTTTTGATAAGAGGTCTGAGTCTGTTCCCCATTTTTTGTTTGAATGTCCGGCTTATGCAGCCCCCCGGAGTAGGTGGTTAAAACCACTTTGCAGAGAACTTGGAACCAGACATTGTATAGAAGCCCTACGAATATTAAAAAATGACCCAAGGCCCCTCTTTGCTTGTGGTTTAGCCAAGTTCCTAGGATGGGCTTGGCGCATCAGGTCATCTAGGCTTTTGTATGTTGTTTAATTTGTTTTTTATCCGATATTTTTACCTGTTTTTAGCTAATTTATTGGCATCAGTAGCAGTTTGAAATGTTTGTCTATCTTTCCATGCACTGATTCCTTTTTATCTTCTTATTGTACAATGTTGTAGTTTTGCTTTTTAAGATATATTCATATCGAAATAAAGCCTCTTTGACTGACTGACTGGCTTATAAAACCTGTACACATTTCCAGTTTCTCCACAATTGCTCCTTTCATTAACAACTCTCTTACTTCTTTCTCTACCATTTCTGACAGTGTTGAATCAAATCTTATCATTTGTGGGTAATGTTCTTGACTTGGTTCTTTTATGAAATCTATACAATAGCCCAAAATAGTCTGCAGAACCCAAGGGTCTCTTGTTAACAAACGCCAATTCTCGTAAAATTGGGCAAGTCTGCCGCCCAACCTTACATGGGTAGCAAAACGGTCTTTCCTTACCTGATCTTCTTGTTTTTCTGTTCCCTCTTGAATTCCCCCTTTCTCTTTGAGGGTAGAAATTCCAGGGCTGGTATCCAGACTGTTGCTTGTAATTAAAGTTTTAGGGTCTGAAACCCCTTGAAAACGAGGCCCTTGTGATGCCTTGGCCTCGGCCGGGAAAATGACCTCTACTTCTCCCGGCCCCGCCAAAAACTCTACGGTCAAAGACCTTTTTAATTTTTCTTTGCGACCTCTGCAGAGAACTAAAAGCACCCACATATTTGCTAATCAATTCCTCTCCAAAAAGCATCCCATTTGCCTCCAATCTACCTTCATTGTTCGCTAGTTCAGCCAACTTTGGATCTATTTTCAGGAGGATACTTTTCCTCCTTTCCACTGAAATCACTGTGTTTGCATTCCCCAATAAACACACAACCCTTTGGATCCATTCCCTAAGATCTTCTACGGCCTAAGACTTATTCCCAACTTAGGCCTCTTCAGCCATATCAAAAATCTTTGCAAGTGGACCCGTTAGATCCAAGAGCCTGTCTTGACACATCTTTAAGCCTTTATCCAAATCCTTCTTTGGGTCTCTTCCAGCTTTCCCGATAAACGCGATTATCTTTGCGTCTAATTTGGGCGTCATAGCAATTTTATTTTGCTGACTTGGCCTTGGACATTCAGAATGGAGCCTCAACCTCACGTCCTTAAGTATTTGTTTCCACAGCCATAACTGAACGTTCTCTGCAACATGAGGAGTCGGGCTCCATTCAGGTGACAACGGGTGCTTTAATAACATTGGGTCGAACATCGACTCACCTAAAGGGTCTTTTACCCCAACATTTTCATCTTGCTTATCTTTTGATTTAGCCTCTGCAATTTTTCCTTTCTCCACTATCTCAACGTCTGAGTCAAAATCTGAAGAGTAGCTTAATTCAATCTCCGCACTACCCGAAGACTCATCACATAAGATGGTAGAATGCCTTCTACCACTCTGACCTCTATCTAGGTCCCCTTGTGTGTCCTCGACACCACCATGTTTCGCACGATTGCGAATATCAGAGTCTGGGTATGCGCCTTTCGCCCTTTTGCTCCTATAAACATCCACTTCCACATTCTTTCTTTTCTTACTCACTTTCCAAGACTTCTTTCCTATTACTGGTCCCTCACCTGCGGACCAAAAGTGTTCCTCCGGCGATGAATGACCACCACCTCTTCTAAAATCATCTAGTTTCTTCTCTATTTTTGAATCAAGCTCATTTGCAAACTTGCTCAACATTAACGAGATCCTTTCCTCCATATTCACACTTCCCTGGGGACATTTGTTTCCCTCAGACATGTTTGATAACTTCAATCAAAATGTTCCTCACAAAATCACAAACCTTAGATAAACTAAACTAAACTTCTTTTCAAAATTAAATGTTTCTTAACAAAACTAAATTCTTCTTGAATTTCTTCAATTACCAACACTAAGACTTAATCTCATTGAAATGCCTCAAAAAAAGTTATGTAAACATTGATAATCTGATCCAAAATATAATATTTTCAAATTCCAATTTTAGTCAACAGACTAATACCCCTACCACACCGCCGCCTAAGATTATCGTTTCCGTAACCCAAAAAACCTGCTTTCTCCACGTTCTGACAGTTTCAGCTGTCAGATCGGCGTCTCGAGCCCGACGCATGCCTCAAAGTAACGTGCGTGAAGACGCATGTGCAAACCGCCTGACTACATATTCATCATCCCTGCCTGACCCAAGATGGCTGCATACCATTGTGACGCACTTCTCACGTCTCAATACAGCGCTTCCCTCGTTATCCTAAATTTTGTTAAAACGCACAAATTAAATATTTCCCAAGCTATAATCCATGCACATTACTCGCAACTAGCTAACGTCAACAGGAACCATAACTTTATCTGTTGATTCCTCTAAATACGCCGGGCTTCCCAATTAAATCTACAATTCAAACTCTGTTCATGGACGCATTCTCACATTAAATACGCTCATTGTTAAACTTCAATCAAATTATAATTTTCTCTATAATCTATTAATTTTACAACATTTTATTTCGTCAAATAACGATGTTATTATTTTCGCATCCATACCTTCCCAACCAATCAATTCATTCTCATTTAACTATATGTGCATTAAAAATGCCATGCATTCCTACCAATATTTATTCAAACACATTAATCACACTCTTAAAAGAGAGCCAAAGCATGAATGACTTAACTGACGGGCAGCAGCAAAAAGGAAGGAAGAGTCATGGAGGTTCTGGCTCTTTATTATGTTCTAAAGAACGTTGTTGTGTTCTATGTTCTTGGTAATGTTGCTGTTGGTGGCGCAATAAAGAGGATTGCATAATCTTAGCCTCCGGTCTTGCCATAAAATCATGCTGGCTGCCACCAGGCTGCTAGTGTGGTACAGAGGCCACATGGTAATGGTAAATGTCCATTAGCCATTCCTTGGACTTTCCCCTGATCTCACCTTGTCTGCAGGCTTCTCTTTTAACATGGTGAGCATCATCAAACAGTTCCTAACCGTGTCACCTCCTCTCATCTTCGTTAGAATGATGATTCCATGGTGAGCAGTTAATTTACCCCTCATCTCCCGATATTCTGCTGCTTTTGATCGACATTGTCAAAACTAATGGACCAGGCTTGTGAATCATAATGAGTGCCAAACCCATTGGCATTACCAGTGCTTGTTCTTGTTAGAAATGAAGGAACGGGGAGTCACATATATCTATTAAACAGAAAAGTCAGTCCAGTCACGCCTGATGATTTAATCCATAGCCTGCCACCCATGAGCAAGTTGCCACCACCTTTTAACTTGATGGAAGTGTATCCACTCAGGCCTCACCACCGTCTTATAGACTCTCATGAGCTAAAAGAAGGCACTCTTTGCAACAACAACAAAACACAATTATCTCTTAAAAGCAGGAAACCTTTGATAAATGAACCACTAATCTGAGTAAGATTTTGTCAAGCAAATTTGAATGGTGCAAAGTGAAATTGCTACTCGACTGCAAAGACTCCAATTGACTTCTATTATAACACCTATAAGAACATGGAATGTGTTGCTTTAGGAATTCCTTCTCTAGCTTCAGGATAAAGTCCATCTTTACAAACCATGGAAATAGACTCCCTGGTTGACTGAACCTTCACAGGTTGAAGGGGAGAAATATCCACTCTCTATGGTCAAGATCAGTTGTGGCTGGTGATCTTTGAAAGTGGTGGGCTTAATTCTTGGCCCAAATTTTAAGCAACTTCCTCCAGAGGAGAGAGGTGCAGGAGTGCTTATCCCCTGAATTTCCTTTTTAAGGGCCTCATGTAGGTAAATAAAAATTACCGATTCTTAAATACCGAACCGTACCGAATCGGTATTTAAGAATCGGTAAGTTATATGTAGGTAATAATTCGGTAATATTTACCGAATCGGTAACATTCGGTAATCAAGAATCGGAATTTACCGAATCGGTAAATACCGAGGTGGTGTTAACCGAATCGGTAAATACCGAAGTGTAATTTACCGAATCGGTAAATACCGAATCAGTATTTACCGAATCGGGAAAAAAAAATCACATGACTGGATGAAACAGCCAATCCTGTGCAACCACACCCCACCCAACCAGGAAGTGGCCACACCCAGGCAGGTGCACACAATTAACAGACTCTGGAGAGGCTTGGAGTGCAGAGGAGAGGCAGGGAGCCAGTGCCTGTTTGTGCAGCACAAAAACATCATGTTGACGCAGAGGACAGTGAGAGATGGAGGGGAAAGGAGGAGGAAGATGAAATTCAGCCCCAAGGAACTCCATGTGCTGGTGGAGGAGGTGGTGAAGCAGCACCAGAAGCTGTTTGGGAGGCAGTCCCTGCAAGTGCCTGAGGCAGAAAAGCGCAATATTTGGCTGGGCATCCAGGCGCAGGTCAATGCTGTGGGAGTGACCCACAGGGACATAGAGGTCCTCAAAAAGCGCTGGTATGACCTGAGGATTGTAACCAAGAGGAAGATGGGGGAAATCCAGAAGGAGGCCAGCCAGACTGGAGGTGGAACCAACAGGGCACCTGCCCTCACCGAACTGGAGGAGCTGGTGGAGGCCACAATCGAGCAAGAGAGCGTCGTGGGCCTTGGGGATGCCGACAGCTCTGCCAGAGCCGCCACCCAACAAGGTAAGACAAATGCACAGCAATGTAGCCCCCCCTACCCCTATCCCACATCCCCCATTGTGAAATGAGTATCCCACTCCAGTCCATGTGTTAGTGCAGACAGGCAATGCATTCTGGGAGATGTAGTCAGGGAAACCCCAACCATGAAGTAAATAGCACAGGACAACAAGGCATGTTACACACATTAGCCACAAGCAGGCAGAGGACAATGTGAGAGTGTAACATGATTTTATTGTGATGCTTGCAATGCAGCCCTTCAGGTACACTGAGCCGATGTTGCATTTCTGTCCACAGATGTGACATCGCGCAGGACAGGACATGCTGCAGGAGAGAGGGCACACCGGCCACACAGATCAGCTCTGGCCAGCACAAGTTCAGCCCAGGGAGCAGTGCCACAGGCAGCCGCACCACTAACACAGGCAGCCTCACCTCAACCAGAGCCAGCCTCACCTCAACCAGAGCCAGCCTCACCTCAACCAGAGCCAGCATCACCTCACCCAGAGCCAGCATCGCCACTCATGTTTGAGTCACCGGCCACATCACCGCCTGCATGTGTGAGAATGAGGAGGCGTGCTGCCGCCAGGCTGCGAGCCTTAGACACCTCGTCTGACGACAGCAGGGGCCCTGAGCAAATTACTATGCCCCATGATGGGAGCCATGCCACTGTGCCCTACACCTCACAGGCAGAACAGACGGGTGCAAGAGGGCGCCGCAGGTCGCGTGTGCAGAGTCCACCAGCAAACATTGACAGCCATGGTGTCTTCTCGGGGCTCGAGGGCAACATGTTAAAACAACAGCGCCTGCAAACAAAGGCAGTCATGTCAGTCCAGAGGCATATACGGTGCATGAAATCAACATTTGTCAACATGGACAAGAACATCAGCACAATGGCAGTGGGGATGGGTGAAATGGCAGCGGGCATTCGGGACATGTCCCAGTCAATCCAGCAGTTGTGCAGCAAATTAGATGCTGACATAGATGCACGGCGCCGGGAACGGCAGAGGAGGGACACTAACACCAGGGCACTCAACCGTCTGGCAACTGCCACTTCTCTACTCTGCCGGCGCTCTGTGTCGATGCAGGAGGGCCTGACACACTGCTGCAACGACGTGTCTCGGGGGATGGTGCAGGTCACAAGTACACTTGAGGTGCTATTAACAAGTCAGGCGGCCACAACTGCTGCAGGGGATGCTGCGGAGAGCATCGACTCCAGCAGCAGGAGCAGCATCATACCCCCCGTCCCAGAAGCACACAGGAGCAGCAGGCGGCTTGGGGTTGGCAGTAGTGAGGATGCTCAATCCGTGCCATCCCACACTGCAGCGCGTGTGCGAAAACATTGATGCAGCCCTGCGTAGCCAATTCCCAATGGGTGACGTAACCCTGGACTTACCCCTTGTAAATATGCTATGTTGCCAGATTGGCTTGATCTTGTTGTAATGGCGTAGTGCCGCATTAAAACTACGTCATGACATACCACAACTGGCTGTGTCCCCTTACTTACTCAGAAATAGTTGCATGTGATCTCTGCCCGTCTCTCTCTCCCATCTATTGCAGTTGGCACTCCAGCTGCGTTGCCCTCTGGCTGGCCTGACTCATCCTCGTTGTCCTCAAAATCTGTTAGTTCCACCTCTGTACCTCTCTTCGTGGCAAGGTTGTGCAGCATTGCACAAGTGGCAATGATCTTGCAGCAGTTGATCGGTGTGTACTGGCGTGCGCCTCCGCTCTTGTGGAGGCAGCGGAACCTGCTTTTCAGTAGTCCAAACGTGCGCTCCACCACATTGCGTGTAGATTTATGTGCCACGTTATATCGTCTCTCACTCTGGGTTGATGGGTGTAGGTAGGGAGTGAGGATGAATGACCGGCAGGCATATGCACTGTCGCCTAGGTGAGTAAAAGGGAACCATCAGTCACATGCCTCTATACACTATGATTTGCAGGTTTCATGGGGCGTCACTGTTACTTACCTAGCAGGTATCCCTCTCCAAATTCTCCGGCAAGCAGTCGTGTGTAGATCCCACTGTTCTGGAAGATGTAAGAGTCGTGGGTGCTCCCAGGAAACTTCGCTACAATATCAGTGATGATGTTCCCTGCATCACAGATTACCTGCACATTGATGGAGTGGGTGGACTTTCTGTTCCTGTAGATGTGCTCAGTGTCAGCTGGTGGGCAGATTGGGATGTGTGTGCCATCAATACAGCCAATGACATGGGGGAACTGTGCCATGTGATAAAAGTCTGTTTTAGTTTTCTGCAGTTCAGCCTGTGTGTTTGGGAAGCTGATGTAGTGGTGCATTCTCTGCATCATGGCATCCAGGAACTTCCTGAAGAAACGGGACAGGCAACTCTGGGATACACCGCCCACCGCAGCTATCACCCCCTGGTAACTGCCAGATGCCAGTAGATGTAGGCTGCAGAGCACCTGCACATGTGGTGGTATGGCATGCGCCCTTCTTGTTGGCTGGTCCAGGAGTGGGTGCAGGTCCCTTATCAGGTCCATGATGGTTTGGGGGTGTAGCCTGTACCTTTCATGTATCTTTGCGTCAGTCAGTTGGAAGAGTGTGATGCGCTGTCTGTAGATGCGTTCCTCCCGTCTCCATATCCTCTGACCTGCTGCCTGTAGACGTAGGCGCCTTGCAATGACATACAGAGCGGCCATGTTGTCCACGCTGTTGCATTTTGGGATTGCTTATATGCTCTGTTGATGGTTACCACCTGCTTTCACTCAGTGTTAATTACCGACTCTTAATTACCGAATTTCATGGATTTCTTAAGTACCGAATTTTCCTACATGTCTTTTTCAGTTTTACCACTTCATATTTACCACTTCATATTTACCGATTCATATTTACCACTTCATATTTACCGATTCGGTAAATATGTATTCGGTAAATATGAATTGGTATTTTAGAATTCGGTAATTATGAATCGGTATTTACCGCTTCATATTTACCGAAAACTGGTTTTTGGCCTCCTACATCTCACTTGTCTAAATACCGGTCGGTAACGGCATATTTACCGAATTTCGGCCGTTACCGACCGGTATTTAGCTACCTACATGAGGCCCTGTTAGACCTGGCATCATTGGCATGAGTCTCTCCTCCATTTTTTTCTGTTTGCCTCCTCTGTTTACGATGTTTTTGCTGGATTATTGCTTTGGGCACTGTGCCACTGCTGATCAGTGCCACAGTGCAAGTGCTCCCTATGTTAAATTGTTACATTGATTGGTGTTACCATGATTGGCTTGGTTGACTTACTGTTCAGACCCTAGTCTAGTGCACTGCGTGTGCCAAGGGCGTGTAAGTTAACTGCTGCTGGTGGGCTTGCAGCACTGGTTGTGCCACCCACAGAAGCAGCGTGTAAAATGTGTCTCAGGC
Organism: Triturus cristatus; assembly: GCF_964204655.1. Classification (NCBI taxonomy): domain Eukaryota; kingdom Metazoa; phylum Chordata; class Amphibia; order Caudata; family Salamandridae; genus Triturus; species Triturus cristatus. The sequence goes on from NC_140587.1 coordinate 683,890,080, forward strand.
CTGCCACCGCAGCGCCTGCGTGCAGTCCCTGACTGCCATGTCGACTTGGTAAGGAAACCTACTTGCCAGTCTCTAAACCTTCACTTTGCCACATTTCAGACACCTCTATGGTAGGCCCTAGGGCAGGGTGCATTGTTGGTAAAAGGTAGGTCATGCCCTGATGTGTGTGGCATGACCTAATAGTGACTTACAGCCATTTTCGTTTTTCACTATTGAAGGGCTACCTGCCTCCAATAGGCCAGACTGGGCAGACTGATTATTAACTCCATTATAATCTATCTGACTCAGGGAGCATGGTAGCAAGTCGAGTTTAGTATCCCTGAACTCAGAATTTAATAACACACCCTTTAGGATGGATGGTTTTTAAATTCTATGTTTGAAAATAGCACTTTTAGAAAGTGGCTATTTTCTTGTCCAACTATCTACCGGTCTCTGCTGGTTTGGTGTGTGTGTCAGGGGCTGGGTGGCTCCAGAGGTCTGAATGAGTCAGTGTGGGGTGAATGGGGCGTTTACACATAGAGTGAAGGAAGAGTAGCCTGCCCTGCCTGACACAATACTGGCTCCACCTCCTGCTGGGCGACTGATAGCCCTGCTCCTGCCAGTGACAATACTGGCTCCGCCTCCTGCTGGGCGGCTGAGGACTCTGCCCTGCTCAGTGAATAGGCCAGGTGCCTCTGCCTGGCAACACCCACAACAAACCTGAGATGGTGGGAATCTCCCTGCTTGGACAAAGGGAACAAAGGGAAAAAGGGGTATAAGAGAAGGACCCCTGAACCAAGAACTCAGATCACTTCTGACAAGGAAACCTGTACCAAGGACAAGAAGCCTGCTGATCTAAGGACTTGCCTCCCCTTTCTGCCAGAGTGCTGTTTTGCTGTGGAGGAACCTGAAAGCTGCTTCTTTATTTTTGCCAAGGAACAAGGAGAGAGGAACTTGGTGTGTACTCTCTGAACACTTGCTAGGAAATCTCCAAGGACTGGAAGAGTGCCAGTCTCCTGTTGAAGTCACAGGGCCAAAGGACTTCACCATCTACTGAATTGCTGAATTGCTGGAAAGTGTTGTTTCCCGTACACAAGGGAAAATCTGCAGTCTCGACGCCAGCAGCAACGCCAGTGAGCAGTGGGTATCGGCCCCGGCTCCAAGTGACCCCGTCTCGACGCCGGTATCGACGCCAGTGAGGAGTGAGTATTGGCTCTACCTCCAAGCGACCCCGTCCTGACGCCGCTGCTGATCGCATCGACTCGATGCCCTTCTCGACGCCGTGAGCGCTGCTCCGGCCCGACATCCCTCGTCGCCGCTGCGGATTGACCCGACTCCGAGGCACGATCGACGCCGACCTCTCGACGCCGTGGATCATCGTTTTCTTCGTTTCTCAAGGTACTGTACTTGTGGGGTCTGTTGCAACTCCAGGCTCGACGTAGCGCTCCTCGCGGTCGACGCCGAACCTTGGGAATCTTGTAGACTCGACGTCGTGTGACTCCTGTGGGGGTTACATTGTTGCCAAAGAACTGTGCTCAGAAGAATACTTTGCTAAAGAACTATTTGCCAAGAAGAAACCTTATTTGAACTATTATTTTTCCTTCCAAAGAGTATTTATTAAGACTGTGGTATATTTTTGTCGTTATTTGGTCTTGTGCTAAGCCTTATATAAAAATACTATTTTTATAATAACTTCTGTGTCGTGTCCATCTGTAGTGTATTCACTTTATTACTGTATGTGGTCATAAATGCTTAACACACTGCCTCTGAGATAAGCCTGTCTGCTCTGCCAAGCTACCAAGGGGGTAGCAGGGGTTATCTGAGTGTGTAATCCCCTTTCCCTGACTAGAGTTGGTTGGTCCCTATTTGTCAGAAGTGTATACCTCTGCCAACTAGAGACCGCCGGTTCTAACATTGGTGGTCAGCGGTGAGGATTTGAACTTTGCATTTATGACTCATGCGCAGTGATTAGTGTACGCTACATAGTGAAAGCAGACCATAACGCAGCCACAGTCTGTTTGGTAGGATATTCTATTTTTGTTCTCCGCTTTCCGGGAGCTTATTTTTTTAAACACTGCCAGTTTTGACCATGGAGAATGCCCGAGCTACTACACCTGTGGAGATTGTTGTGGGGGAATTTGATAAGGAGAAGATAGATTCCTACACGCTAAAAGATCTAAAAGGATTTTGCAAGCAGTTTAAAGTTCCTACCACAGGTGTCTCAAAGAAAGAGGGCTTCCTCAAAGCGCTGAAGGCCTGGTTAGAGGCCAGAAATCCCTCTGATCCGGTGGGGGTACCGGAAGAGGAAGAAGAAGAGGAAGAGGAAGAGCCCACAGGTGGGCCAGTGTCATCTCCAGGCAGTAGTGCGTCCTCTAGGAGCCTTTCCCCCGAAGAATTAGAAGACAGGGAGAAGGAGAGGGGGTACAAGTTAGAAATGGCAAAACTTAAATTAGGAGGGCAGTTGGAATTAGAGAATGCAAGAAGCAAGAGAGAAGCTGAAATGGAGAGCAAAAGATTAGATTTTGAGAGAGAGAAATTAGCGTTTGAACGTGAGAAGATGGTGAGGGAGATGGAGCTTAAAACTAAGAGTTTAGAGTTGAATCCCTCTGGTGGCAGCGCTCCATCCGTGCCTGCAGAAAGTAGGTTTTATTTTCCTAAAGATGTGATCAAGGATTACAGTAAGAATGAAGATATTAGCCAATGGTTTAAAGCGTATGAGTTAGCATTGTTGGCCCACCGGGTCCCTGAGAAGGATTGGGGAACGGGGTTGTGGAGCCGCTTTACAAACGAGGGGAGAGATACCTTGTTGAGCCTTCCTGCTGAGGATAGGATGTCTTATACTCATATGAAAGATGCTTTAATGCTGAGATATGGCTTAACTCCAGAAAAGTACAGACAAACCTTTAGAGAATGTAAGAAGTTGCCTGGTACTACGTGGGTTGAATATGTGTCTTTTTTCTGCAGAACCATGGATGGTTGGATAAAGGGTAGCAAGGTTGATAGTTATGATGCTCTTTATGATTTGTTTGCTTGGGAGCACTTGTCTAATAACTGTTTTCCAGAGCTACGCCAGCACCTTGTTGATAGCAAGCTATCTAACCCTAGAAAACTTGCTGAGGAGGCGGACCGCTGGGTCAGTACCAGGGTCCACAAGGGTCCAGTGGGAGACTCAGCCAAAGGTGGGCAGGGTCCCCAGCAGAAGAGTGGGGGGGACAGGGGTAAACAGAGGGAGTTTCAGAAAGGGCCCCAAAGTAGTCCCCAAGGGAAGGGTTCCCAGCCTCCCCCTGTAAAGAAGCCAGAGGCCCCGACAGGTAAACCTGTTCACAGGGGCCCCATGACCTGCTATGCCTGTAAGCAGGTGGGACACCGTTATTATGATCCCCAGTGTCCCATGAAGGATTCGAATGCACCGCCGCGTGCACCCCCTCGGCAGGTAGCGAGTGTAGCCCTGGGAGGGGAGGAGATGGGTGCCCCCGGTGGGTGGGGTCCCGCAGAAATGTCCCTGGTCTCTTTAGGAGACGTGGAAATGGTCCCTCCAACCCCTCTGCCTAGTAACACTAAGAAATATAGGCAGTGGGTGACCATTAATGGCCATAGGGTGGAAGCTCTCAGAGACACCGGAGCGAGTGTGACAGCTGTCAAGTGTCACTTGGTGTCCAGAGAGCAGGTGGTCCCTCATGCATTCTACCCCGTTGTAGCTGCTGACAACTCACAGAGTCAGTGTGAGGTAGCTCAAGTTCCCTTTGAGTGGGGGGGGGTCTCAGGTACTCTTCAGGTTGCTGTGAGGCCCGCCATGCCTGTTGATTGTCTCTTGGGCAATGATTTGGAGGACTCCCCTTGGGCTAAGGTGGAGAGAAAATCGCATCTGGAAATGTTGGGTCTGCCTGAGTGGGTGTGTGCGACCACCCGGTCCATGTCAGTTAGTAAGGGTGTTGATGGGGCCCTGGAGCCTGAAAGTATGGCCCAGGTCCCAACCGTGAAGAGAAGAGGCAGGGGGCGCGGGAAACCGTCCCCCATCGTTCCCGCGGCCCAGGAGGGAGCAGACCCTGAGGGGAATGCCCTGGAACCGACAGGAGAACAAGTGGCCGAACTGGGAGACCTGCCCGAGCTGACCCATTGGCAGCAGGATGGTGGTCCCTCCGGGGAGGAATTTTGTGCTGAACAGAAAGTGTGCCCTTCTCTTGTGGGTATGAGGCAGCAGGCCTCAGCCCAAACGACAGGTGATCAGTCAGGATCACATTGGGTCTACTGGGAGAACGACCTCCTGTATAGCGAGCCTAAGGCTGCTGAGCCTGGGTCAGCCCGTGTGCTGGTGGTACCCCAGCGCTTCAGAGCCTTCCTACTGGGGTTGGCTCATGACGTTCCGTTAGCTGGACATCTGGGGCAGGACAAGACCTATGACAGGCTTGTCACCCATTTTTATTGGCCCCAGATGAGAAGGGATTCAGATATCCATTGTAGGACCTGTCAAACTTGCCAGGCAAGTGGGAAAAGTGGGCGGAAGCAGAAGGCTCCCCTCCAACCTTTTCCCGTCGTCAGTACCCCCTTTGAGCGAGTGGGAATTGACATTGTGGGGCCACTGGACCCCAAGACAGCTATGGGCAACAGGTTTATCCTGGTCTTGGTGGACCATGCCACCCGGTACCCGGAAGCCATCCCTCTCCGCACAGTGACGGCCCCCGTGGTGGGACGGGCACTGATGGGTGTTTTCTCCCGCATGGGGTTCCCCAGAGAGGTGGTGTCAGACCGGGGCACCAACTTCATTTCGAATTATATGAAGTCTCTGTGGAAGGAGTGTGGGGTAACCTACAAGTTTACCACTCCTTACCACCCTCAAGGTAATGGGCTGGTTGAGAGATTCAACCGGACCCTAAAAGGCATGATCATGGGTCTTGAAGAACCAATGAGGCGTAAATGGGACGTCCTCTTGCCATGCCTGCTGTTTGCTTACCGTGAGGTGCCACAGAAGTCTCTAGGGTTCAGCCCCTTTGAGCTTTTGTATGGTCACCCGGTAAGAGGACCTTTGAGTCTGGTCAAAGAAGGCTGGGAGCAATCTCCCAGGAAACCTCCCCAGGATGTATATAGTTACATGCTGGCCTTTAGGAACCAGACTCGGCGCTTCAGAGATCTTGCTCAGGCAAATCTGGAGGCCAGCCAGGAAGAGATGAAGCGGTGGTACGATCAGAATGCCACTCTGGTTGAGCTTCAACCTGGTCAGAAAGTTTGGGTCATGGCCCCTGTGGAACCTTGTGCGCTCAAGGACAGGTGGACTGGACCATTTGAGGTTGTGGAGAAAAAGAGCGATGTCACCTACTTGGTGGACTTGAAGTCTCCCAGGAACCCCTTAAGGGTCCTGCATGTCAACCGGTTAAAGCCCCACTTAGACAGGTCCGAAGTGGGCATGCTCCTTGCCACAGATGCTGGGATGGAGGAGGAGAGTGAGCCTCTTCCTGACCTCCTGTGTGCAAAAGAAAAAGATGGGTCAGTGGATGGTGTTGTCCTCTCTGACACACTGACCCCTGAGCAGCAGCAAGATTGTCGCCATCTGTTGGTACAATTCCCTGATCTGTTCTCCTTAATCCCTGGTGTCACTCAGTGGTGTGTCCATGATGTGGACACTGGGGACAGCACTCCTGTGAGGCACAAGGCCTACAGGGTGACTGAAAAGGTCAGAGCATATATCAAGGAGGAGGTCTCCAAGATGTTTGCCTTAGGGGTGGTGTGGTAAATAATTTAATTACCGGAACTTAATTTGATGCGGAAAATCTATAATAATAGCTCAGTAAAATAAGAGGCAGAATCCGTGGTATTAGAGGTTCGGAACGGGCTTTATTCCAAAATCAATTCGAATTGATGGACTCCATATTCCATCACCACGAAGGTTCAGGAAGTGAAGAACAAACTTTATTGACAAGTAATCATTTTTATACAATAGGCATTACAGTGAAACAGATGCAGGAGGCGTAACAGTTGATCACAAAGATAAGAACATACATGCGTAACTAAAATGGGTGTAACTGGGCGTAACTTAAAGAACGTCATTGGATATGATGTCATAAATGGGTGGTTCCACGGAAGAATTTCGCAATGTCAGCAGAAATACTTGGCAGAGATGCGCGCGCAGCAGCATGACGTGTGATTGACGTGCAACTAGGGGGTGAAGGGGACTTGACATTTAGCTCTACATGTGGAGACAGAAGTCTGGGGTTATGTCAACCTAATCCCAAATCATATCTAACATCCTATGTTTAAAGAACTGTGTTATCCAAAAAGAAAGGTCTCTTAGGATAGAATCTTATTCTATACTGACTATACTGACTGTTAGTGCGTGTACAAGCGTCTAAGTGTCTACACTAGATGCGAGGGGGTAGGAATATTCCATGGTAACAGGGCTATGAATTACTTGCATGAAGACAACAAGGCCTGGCCCCTTTGCACGGTAGCTGGAGGAATGTTTACCTAAACTGCTAGACAGGAATGCATCGGATGAGGAGCGGAGCAGAGCAGATAATCTTGAAGGTGAAATACAGTTTTTGGCAAGCAGACAGGTCGAGTCAGGCACCGTTAGCCGCACAGGGAGTAGGACAAAGTTCATGGATACAGATGCGAGCTCAGACTGGAGCTTTCAGAGGCAGAAGGCAGAAAAGGCTTGATGGCAGAATCAGGGCCTACTCGCCTGGACTGTAAGAAATGTGGGAAGTGAACCATATAAAGCCGGTGGCCTTTCATACTTAGGAATAGAGTATCCGGCCCATTCATGGCGGGTCTGAAAGAGGACATGTTGACGGTGGACGCACATGTGTTTGCGTCTTCATAACTGGAACTGGAGGAAACATACATGTACTTATGATTTATACATGAAACCGTTGGGGTCCAAGATAGGGGACATAACTGATCATAAAAATCCATATTTCCACATTCCCTCCTTGTCCCCTACTTGCCCTTAAGAGATATCAATCTTCATCAATCCGTTGATTTGTTCATATAACATCATTTGTTCTTCTTTCTTCTTCCGGAATCTTGAATGAAAACTTGGATGTGGGATACACGAGGTGGCACATAGACCACAAATCGCTGGCCCACATTGTAGGCATAAGCAGCAACTGAATAGTATGAGGAAGCCAATACCTAGGAAGGAGAGCATTCTCCATCCCCAGGCTGACAACACGCCCCAGAACCAACCGGACCAAGTCCAGGTGCCTGGACTCTGGTGTATCTGGCTTACAATCTTATGAAGGCGGGTTATGGCTTTATATACTGACGGTGAATTTTCTGGTATGAAAATGCAACAACTTGATCCGATGACCCTACAAGCTCCGCCCCTATCGGCCAGGATGACGTCAAGGACAAGACGATTTTGAAGCACAACAATCCGCATAGCAGACTGTTCTTCTGTTAAATTGCCTAAGGCGGAAATAGTTTCGTTTACTACTGCTTCAAGGGTTCTGGTTAATCTACGTATCAGCTTACTATTAGTGACTGTACCTATATAAGGAAAGAAACCTTTATTGAAATCTGTGTATTTCTCCCATGCTGTTTCAGTGTAATCGACAATTGGGAGATCTCTCTGCTGTCTATTGTGTACTAAATGAGTATTTCTATGATAATCAGGAGGAGCTAGGAAAACAGGTGGTAGAAGGAATGCTATGTAACAGGTACCATCCCAATCTAAAGGTAGGCGTATATATGCGGTCTGTCCACATATAAAGTAGGAATGACGAGAAGCTCTAAATGTAGACTTGCCTTGATCACTGAATTTTATCACAGTGGTGCATTTACTATGGCCCATGTGTATGGAGCCATTCTTTCTTATGCATAGTTCCCCTTTAACTGGGAATACGGACATGGCAGGCAAAATTGGTGTAGCTTCAGATTCAACGTTCAGGATCATGAGGTTAAGTGTAAAATTACCTAATCCATATACTTCATTTTCTAGATCAGTTCCTGTTCCTTTGGGAAGTCCCTCCTTGTTAGGGTAACAGACTTTAAGCAAGACTAAGTTCAGGTTTCCCCAAACCCAGTTGTCTTGATAAACTGCGGAATTCGAATCTAGGGAATTAATTAAACTAAACCATGCTCCACAGGAGCCATTGTGTGTGAATGGATATGGGAAGAGAGGCAGAATTCCCTTGTAGTTCTGATAGGGAGGGAGTCGGCCACATATCCAACAATTTGTAGCATTGCTAGCTTGATGGGAATGATGTAACATACTAATAAAAGTGTTATTGCGCAGCGCAAATCTATATGACAACTCATGCGGGGGAAATTCACTAAAAGAATGTTCAGCAGTAACATTATAAACATGTTTAGAAATAGGATAATATATGTGTAACAATATACTTGTAGCGATTATTAAAAGACATAAGAAAAACAGAATTAATAACGTCACTGTGCAACGACTACGCAGTGATTTACAGTACGCATGTTTTTTCAACTGGATTTGATTATTTCTTTCTCTATTCCGGTCCAGAGGATACATGTCAGAGACAAATTCAACCGATTCACCTTGGAGAGGACTTAAACAATCAAATTGTCTGACTTATTGGACCTCAATTTTAGTCTATATAGTTCTGAGTTCGTTTGCTCAACCAAGGGGAGCTTTGAGTCTGTCTTTGAGGAAATACAGGGTTTAGTCTCTATATCGGATGGTAGTCCATAAAATTTCTTGATATGACTTGAATGTATCCAGCCTTTTCGACCTTCGATCTTCACGGCTGTCCTCGTGGTTAACAGTACGAGTTGAGGCGATTTCCACCTAGGATCCAGCTGAGACTTCCGGTCAAAGTTCCGCACTAACACCAAGTCCCCCGGAACTACGTCGTGGGGTTTCACCTCGGTGTTGTCGGGAAAGGCTGCAGCTACCTGTGAACGACAAGATTGTAGTGCAGACATCAAGGAAGCCAGGTAATCTGTCAGCATATTACAGTCAACGTCAGTTATTTTACGAGGTATAGGCGTCCCCCACATATTTGGTGGTCTACCGAAGATCACCTCATACGGGGATAGCCCTGTTCGAGAATGTGCTACCATTCTCATGTAAAAGAGTGCAACTGGTAAGGCTACTACCCAGTCGACACCTTTCTCTCTACATATTTTGGACAATCTAATTTTCAGAGTTTGATTATGTCGTTCCACGAGACCTGCTGCCTCGGGGTGTCGGACACAGTGAAATCTCCATTGATAACCTAACAAAAGTGAAACGTGTTTCATTAGTTCGGATGAGAACGGCTGGCCGTTATCTGAGTAGACAGCACGTGGTAAACCGTACCGTGGGAAGAATTCTCGAACCAACTGTTTGGCAGTAGTCGGGGCAGTGTAATCTGAAACCGGGTATGCCTCTGTCCAACGGGAAAGAGCACAAACAACTACAAGAACATATTTGAATCCTCGACATCGTTCCATCTGGATATAATCCATCTGGAGGACTTCAAAAGGGTGATCAGGAGGCTGAAATCCACCCTGTTCTACGGGAATGCTTTTACCTGGGTTAAATTGACAACAGATCATACAGGTACGAACTTTTTGTTTAGCTGCTGCTCGTAAATGTTTGTTGAACCAGATGTGTTGAATGCTGTCTAGCATAGCTTTTTCTCCTAGGTGCGCTGGACTATGTATTGTATTAATGATAACTTGGACCATTGAGTCGGGAAGAAACCATATAGATTTTTCCTTCGTCATCCATCCCTGATCAGTTTGGATCCCTCCTAATTCAGTCCATTTCTTTATTTCTTCTGGTGTAGCATGCGTCTGTATGTCAATTACGTCAAGAGCGGGATCCTTAACCATCATGCAATGTGTTGGTGTCGGAACTATTGTCTTTGTCATGTCAGATGTGTGAGTTTGAGCAGTCTGTTTAGCTGTTCTGTCAGCTAGATCATTGCCTTGGGAAATGATATCAGTAACTTTCGTATGAGCTTTACATTTCATAATTGATATTGCAATGGGTAGATGTATTGCATCTAATAAGGCATGAATGAGGGGTCCGTGCTGAATGTGGGCACCGTGAGAAGTTAAATAACCTCTCTCTCGCCACAGTACGCCGAAGTCATGGACGACTCCGAATGCATAACGTGAATCAGTGTATATGTTGACTTTCTTATTTGTGGCTTGAATACAGGCTTGTGTCAGAGCGATGAGCTCTGCTGCTTGAGCTGACAAGGTATTAATACAATTTGTTTCAATAATTTCAGTGTCTGTTGTGACGGCATACGCGGCCACTAGCTCTCCTGTACTTGTTCTCATACATGAACCATCTACATACAACGTCAGGTCTGGATCTGTCAATGGGACGTCTGTTAAGTCTTGTCTGGGTTTCGTCGTGATAGTAATAACTTCAATACAATCATGTGCTAGTGGGTCTGTTCCGTTTACTGGCAAAAGTGTGGCAGGATTCAATGTACTACAACGTCTGATTTCTATGTGTGGCTGAAACAATGTTAGTTCGTAACCGGTGAGTCTCGCTATAGTCAAGTGTTGTGTCTGTGTGCGGTTCAAGAGAACTTCTACTGCGTGTGGTACTTGTACTGTCAATTGATGTCCTAACACTATGGCATCGCTTTGTCTGATTGCTAAAGCTGTCGCTGCCACTGACTTCAGGCACGCAGGCAGAGCCTGAGCTACGGGATCTAATGTACTAGAAAAATAAGCACATGGTTTGTGTGATCCTGCTTGTTCCTGTGTGAGTACTGACAAAGCAGTACCTTCGCGTTCTGTGACAAAGAGTGTGAACTGTTTACTGTAACATGGTGTTGCTAGGACAGGTGCTTGACATAAAGCTTTCTTTAAACTTTCAAAGGCGTGTGTATGTTCTTGAGTCCAAGGGAGGACAGTCGATGTGGCCGCCTCCTGTGTTGTCAACTGAATAAGTGGTTTTGCTAGAAATGCATACTGAGGGATCCACTGCCTACAATATGAAGTGAGGCCTATAAAAGCCCGCACCTCCTTTTGTGTCTTGGGTACTGACATGTTATCAATTAACTGTATGCGGTCGGGTGTAAGCTGCCTTCCCTCCTTGGACAGCGAGTGACCAAGGTAAACAACTCGCTGGACACAGAATTGCAGCTTAGAAGGGGACACCTTGTGCCCCTTTTCGGCCAAAAAATGTAAAACCGTCAGTGAGGCTTTTTCACATTCAGGTTCGCTTCGGGCGGTGATCAGCAGATCATCGACATATTGAAGCAGGGCAGTGTTGACTGGCATGTGGATACTGTCAAGTTCTCGTTTCAGTGCTTGGCTATAGATGCTGGGGCTTTCTGTGAATCCTTGAGGTGCGCGTGTGAATTTAAAGCTTCGTCCATTTAAACTAAATCCGAACAAGTATTGGCTTTCCGGATCTATTGGGACGCTAAAAAAGGCATTCTTGAGATCAATCACAGTAAAGAATGTTGCTTCAGAATCAATGGCTGTCAGTAATGAAGAAATGTCTGGAACTACGGGGTATTGTGGTACAATACATTTATTTAATTCGCGCAGATCAATAACCAATCGATATACTGGCGGGGCTTTTGGATCAGTTCGTTTAAGAATCGGAATTATCGGGGAATTACATCTATTGGAGTCGGTTTCCACAACCACTCCTTGGGTAATAAGCTCGTCAATGATTTGCAGTAAAGCCACTACAGCATCTGGGGGTAACTTGTATTGTCGCATTCGTGGTAGTACCACTCCTGTCTTTAGTGTGACTCGATATGGTGTAATGTTCATGCAACCAACATCTGTAGGGCCTTGTGCCCATAAGTATGTGGGTAAAGTCTGCAGTCGGTGATCCATGTCTCGGGACACATAGTGCCCTTTGAAATCACGTAAAAACAATCTTACTCCTTCCGGAGAACAACATATTATAGCTCCTAGAGCTTTCAATGTTTTGATACCTAACAGGTTTTCTGGACATGATTTAGTAAGCAATAAATCTGTAGTTCGTGTCAAAGGACCAATCGTAAGGGGAAGAGGCTGTGATACTTCGTTAATGATAGGTTTTCCTGAAAACCCAAGGGAAATATTCTGTGAGCCTGAGAGGGGTGCCCCTGGAACTTCACTACGTTTTATGGTTGTTCGGCTTGCCCCTGTATCAAGTAAAAATTTTCTATCCTGGCCTAATAGTTCACTGTGTACATAAGGTCCTTCTTGATCTACAGGGACCTCGATAAGGGGTAAGCCAACTTCCCTCTCTAGGCTGTTTCATGAGTATCGTTGATAGTCAGGGTAGTCATACTGTGCAGTCTGGTACATCTGTCGTGTCGTTGTTGGTGTAGCCGCAATAGGCTGCAGTGGTGGAGCTGGCATAGACTGTTGCGGAGCTGGCATGGCCTGTGCATGCTGCGGAGCTCCTTGTTGGTTCTGATCCTGTCTAAGTGGCCTTGGTCTTTCTTTAGTATTACCTATGGCGATATTATGTTTTAAAACTGGACAATCGTGTACATAATGGCCTGGCTGTTTACAATAGTTGCATGTCCCTTTTACAGGACCTGCTGAAACACTAGACTGTGTCATACCCTTTTTGTGACCGTCAGCTGGAACTGTCTGGGAAACTAGCATTTTCATTTTCGTGTCTTTCATGCGTCTTTGTTCATGTTCTTGTTCCTCTCTAATTCTATTGTGATGGTACTGTAGCATTTGTAACATTTGTGACGGAGTGTTACCTTGCCAGGTACTCTCGAATTTCAATACTCTATTCTTAACTTGGGGCAGGGCATTTTCAACTAATTTTGTCACAAACAGATGTGGATAAGATTCGCTACTTGCTTTTATTCCACTATTTATACCAAAACATTTTTCGAATCGGGCATAGAAATCACTAGTGTCTTCATCTTGCTTTTGTTTACAGGCTGAGATTGCACCCCAGTCTTCCTTTTTCGTAGTTAATAAACGTGGCAGTACCTGTACTAGTAAACCTGGTAGTGTTTTGGTCTTTTCCCCAAGCCCTGAACCTGGACCTCGAGCTTTTTCTTCGTTTTCTAATGCTGTCCAATCTATCTTCTGGTCTCCCACCTCCCAGTCCTTTTCCTTGAGTTTTTCGTAAATGCCCGCAGGCATTAATACCTTCAATATTGTCATAATGTCGGGATAGGTATATTCTCCCATGAGCAACATGTCTTTAATTTCACGGTGGAAACCCGCTGGGTCTTTGTCATGACTGGGTACCACTTTCTTCATTTCTAATAGTTCTATTTTAGATATGGGTGTGTATACAAACACACGTTTAAACTGATTGTCATCACCTTTTATCGGGTGCACTTCGCGTAAGGGATTCTGTCTATCCATATAATACGTCGTTCTTTCCTTGATGGGCAGTGAGACATGTTCGGGGCATACAAAAAGAATATACTGCTTTCTGGATTCTAGTATTTCTCTAATTAACTCAGTACCTGAACCTCTCCATTTATTCGTGAGTAATTCAGTCAATATATCAGGTAAGGGACCAGGATCGGAGTATTGGCTTTTATATAGTACGAGGAGTTGTTGAATCATGTAGATACCAGCTAAACGCTGTTCATCGGGGTTGAGGTTCAAAAACGTGTGTGCTAGTGTATCATCACTATATTTTCCGGGACTGTCAACCCAGTGAACGGCTGACCTGGCTAATTCTTGTTCGTCCATAGAATCGAGTATATGATAACCCCTTCGTTCTCGGAGCAATTTGTCAGCGGCTTGGAACGCATGTTCGGGGGACCTTATATTTATTATTGGGTTTTGGAAATTTCTGTTATTATCTGGACGTATCGGACGTATCGGATCAGTAAAGCATCTAGTATTATTGCAAGATCTTCCTCTACCTACATAGGCCATTGTTTCTAACTGTCCTGTGGGCAGTTCTATTTCCTCCTCCTCTTCGGTTTGTTCAGGCTGGTCTACTGCTAATCTTTCTTCGTGTATTCGTTCTACTTCTTTACGGATCTTTCGGCACATAGCTATTATACTTAATCGTTTATCATGTCTCCCTTCTGATATATTCCGACTCCATGTGGTAAGAATTTGCATTTCTTCCGGATTTACTCCTGGTCGGTCTTGATTTCTGATCACACAATTTATGAGGAAACGTAACAGTTCCCCCTGTATCTCCACTTTCTGGTACTCCAAGGCTCTATTAATACTTTCAGAATCTCGTCCTGACTGGACAAAGTGATATATATTTTCTAAATGTGTAGTCATTCCTGGTAGCCTCCCTAAATATATTGCAGCTCGTCGGATACGTAATGATGCCAGCAGCATTTCATCCTTTCTGCCGGGCACAGGATCATATCTACAATCTATTAGAAGTTCCTTAAGCGTGTCGGGAGTTACTAGTTTGGGCGTACGTTGGTGTGCTAATTCTTGAAAGGAAAGTTTATTTACTCTGGGTGGCGTGGAAAAAATGTTTGTTGTACCTCCCGTAGCACCACCTGGGGTGCTGGATGTGAAAGGATTCGTTGAACGTGATATAGCAACCATAGTTGTGGGTACAGCTGTAGAAACAGATGTGCTTGCCGGAACTTGTGTCGGAGTTTGTTGTTGCGGAGGTACAGACGGAGGAGGGTCTTGGCGTTGAACCCCCTCGGCAGGCGGTCTATGTGGCGCAGCATTAGCATACTCGGGAGCTGCGTCGTCTAAATAAGAGGAAAGAAAAACATCTTCTGCGGTTCTGGGATGCCCTTTGGGATGTACTTTTATCGGGAACAATGGGGGTGGCAAGTCTTTTGGTATCTCCGGAGTAGCCTTAGGTAACCCTTCGGCCAGAAGAGGATACATACCATTCATAAGGGCATTTCGTTGTCTGTCTACTTGTTCTGATTTTACTCGAGTACCTTCTTCAATTAATAGATTTTCTCGAACTTTATTTGAATTCTCCTTACTCTTCTCTTCCTGTCTACGTGCTTTTTCTGTACGTCTATACGATTCTTTACGCCATAATTCAATGGCATCTTTCTGTGATTGTCTAGCTTTCTTTTTCCATAATTCTTCCTCTACTTTCACGATGCAATCTGCATCCCAGGTCCCAGCTGCGGGCCACCTCTGACTTTCTGGTAATTCCTTGGTGTAGTCTACCCATAAATCAAGAAATAATATGGCGTCTAGGCCATGTTTATGATACATGAAGTACCCTGGAGTGTCCCTAGGAGGAATGGGAACAGCTTCTTCGAGTACCCCTTTTCTAGTTTTTATCTGTCTTAATTTCGAAAAGAGCGGCATTTTTGAGAACTGATCTGATCTGATACCTAATTCTGAACACGTTTAATACAACAAAACACAATAATGAACAGTCATTCACACCACAATATGCAGAACGTATTTAAAACATTTTAACATTTAACATTTAATGAACAACAATGATGGCCATTTAGGGAACTAGTCACTAAACATGATACTCGGCACTAACTAGGTAATTCTGGATTATATACTAGACATACTTGATATACTGCTAAACAGTACAGATACACTGCTGAAACAGTGCAGACCGGATTTGTGTACCCAAACCCGTCTTGACCGGCACAACCTATGTGCACGTCAGAACGCCTCCCCGACAATGGTACTCACCGGGTAGCTCGGAACGGAAGACCTCGGAACTGAACTGAGCTGGACTCGGACCGGACTGGACTCGACTCGAAACTTCGGAACCTGGTGGGCCTCTGTATACCTCGGATCTTGCTCTCTCAGCTAGGCTCTGGTCGGGATACTTCGCACTTCTCACCGCCTCGTCTGGGTGTCGATCGCAGCCTCAGTTACCCCCGCTCGGCAGGAGGGAGATACAGGAAATCCTGTAGGTACGCGTTGTTGTCCGTCCAGCTGTGGCAGGAGACCGGGCCTGTAACGCACCTCCGGCGCGTGAGATGAGAAAGTGTCCCTGTTCGGGCGCCATATATGTGGTAAATAATTTCATTACCGGAACTTAATTTGATGCGGAAAATCTATAATAATAGCTCAGTAAAATAAGAGGCAGAATCCGTGGTATTAGAGGTTCGGAACGGGCTTTATTCCAAAATCAATTCGAATTGATGGACTCCATATTCCATCACCACGAAGGTTCAGGAAGTGAAGAACAAACTTTATTGACAAGTAATCATTTTTATACAATAGGCATTACAGTGAAACAGATGCAGGAGGCGTAACAGTTGATCACAAAGATAAGAACATACATGCGTAACTAAAATGGGTGTAACTGGGCGTAACTTAAAGAACGTCATTGGATATGATGTCATAAATGGGTGGTTCCACGGAAGAATTTCGCAATGTCAGCAGAAATACTTGGCAGAGATGCGCGCGCAGCAGCATGACGTGTGATTGACGTGCAACTAGGGGGTGAAGGGGACTTGACATTTAGCTCTAAATGTGGAGACAGAAGTCTGGGGTTATGTCAACCTAATCCCAAATCATATCTAACATCCTATGTTTAAAGAACTGTGTTATCCAAAAAGAAAGGTCTCTTAGGATAGAATCTTATTCTATACTGACTATACTGACTGTTAGTGCGTGTACAAGCGTCTAAGTGTCTACACTAGATGCGAGGGGGTAGGAATATTCCATGGTAACAGGGCTATGAATTACTTGCATGAAGACAGCGAGGCCTGGCC
This sequence comes from Triturus cristatus, assembly GCF_964204655.1. Classification (NCBI taxonomy): domain Eukaryota; kingdom Metazoa; phylum Chordata; class Amphibia; order Caudata; family Salamandridae; genus Triturus; species Triturus cristatus. The sequence goes on from NC_140587.1 coordinate 683,906,603, forward strand.
CCTTTGCACGGTAGCTGGAGGAATGTTTACCTAAACTGCTAGACAGGAATGCATCGGATGAGGAGCGGAGCAGAGCAGATAATCTTGAAGGTGAAATACAGTTTTTGGCAAGCAGACAGGTCGAGTCAGGCACCGTTAGCCGCACAGGGAGTAGGACAAAGTTCATGGATACAGATGCGAGCTCAGACTGGAGCTTTCAGAGGCAGAAGGCAGAAACGGCTTGATGGCAGAATCAGGGCCTACTCGCCTGGACTGTAAGAAATGTGGGAAGTGAACCATATAAAGCCGGTGGCCTTTCATACTTAGGAATAGAGTATCCGGCCCATTCATGGCGGGTCTGAAAGAGGACATGTTGACGGTGGACGCACATGTGTTTGCGTCTTCATAACTGGAACTGGAGGAAACATACATGTACTTATGATTTATACATGAAACCGTTGGGGTCCAAGATAGGGGACATAACTGATCATAAAAATCCATATTTCCACAGTGGTTGAGTCCTCTAGCAGTCCTTGGGCCAGCCCAGTGGTCTTGGTCCCAAAGGCTGCAGCGCCTGGTGCTTCACCAGAACTTCGGTTCTATGTGGATTACCGAGGACTCAATTCGGTCACCAAGACTGACGCGCACCCCATCCCCAGAGCTGATGAGCTCATCGATCGGTTGGGGGCTGCCCGGTACCTTAGTACGTTTGATCTAACGTCTGGGTACTGGCAGATCGCCTTGACTGATGGGGCAAAAGAGAGGTCTGCATTCTCCACACCAGATGGGCACTACCAGTTCCGTGTGATGCCCTTTGGGATGAAGAATGCCCCTGCCACATTCCAGAGGTTGGTTAACCAGGTATTGGCCGGGCTGGAAGATTTCAGCGCCGCCTACCTGGACGATATAGCAGTGTTCAGCGCCAGCTGGGAGGAACACTTGCGCCACCTCCAGGAAGTGTTGTTGGCCCTGTGCAGAGCAGGCCTCACAATCAAGGCTAGTAAGTGCCAGATTGGGCAGGGTTCAGTGGTGTACTTGGGGCACCAAGTAGGGAGCGGCAAGGTGGCCCCCCTGCAACCCAAGATAGATACCATCCTGGCTTGGGAACCGCCCAAAACCCAGACTCAGGTGAGAGCCTTCTTGGGTCTCACGGGTTACTACAGGAGGTTTGTCAAGGGGTATGGCAACATTGTGCACCCCTTGACCTCGCTGACTTCCAGGAAGCAGCCGAGACTTGTGATCTGGACTGACGCCTGTCAGAACGCCTTTGACACCCTGAAAACTGCAATGTGTACAGCACCGGTCCTCCAGGCACCCGACTTTTCAAAAGAATTCATTGTCCAGACAGACGCTTCAGAGCATGGTGTGGGGGCTGTTCTAGCACAGATGAATGAGGAGGGCCGAGACTTACCTGTAGCCTTCCTCAGCCGGAGGTTACTTCCCAGGGAACAAAGGTGGAGTGCGATAGAGCGTGAGGCATTTGCTGTGGTCTGGGCGCTGAAGAAGCTAAGACCCTACCTGTTTGGGACTCACTTCCGGGTTCAGACAGACCACAGGCCCCTCAGATGGTTAATGCAGATGAGGGGTGAGAACCCAAAACTGTTGAGGTGGTCCATTTCCCTACAGGGGATGGACTTTACGGTGGAACACCGCCCTGGTACAGATCACGCCAATGCTGATGGTCTGTCCAGATTTTTCCGCCTTAGTGATGAGGACTCCCTGGGTGAAGGGTAGTTCTCCCCACATTTCAGCTGGAGGGGACACGTGTTAGACCTGGCATCATTGGCATGAGTCTCTCCTCCATTTTTTTCTGTTTGCCTCCTCTGTTTACGATGTTTTTGCTGGATTATTGCTTTGGGCACTGTGCCACTGCTGATCAGTGCCACAGTGCAAGTGCTCCCTATGTTAAATTGTTACATTGATTGGTGTTACCATGATTGGCTTGGTTGACTTACTGTTCAGACCCTAGTCTAGTGCACTGCGTGTGCCAAGGGCGTGTAAGTTAACTGCTGCTGGTGGGCTTGCAGCACTGGTTGTGCCACCCACAGAAGCAGCGTGTAAAATGTGTCTCAGGCCTGCCACCGCAGCGCCTGCGTGCAGTCCCTGACTGCCATGTCGACTTGGTAAGGAAACCTACTTGCCAGTCTCTAAACCTTCACTTTGCCACATTTCAGACACCTCTATGGTAGGCCCTAGGGCAGGGTGCATTGTTGGTAAAAGGTAGGTCATGCCCTGATGTGTGTGGCATGACCTAATAGTGACTTACAGCCATTTTCGTTTTTCACTATTGAAGGGCTACCTGCCTCCAATAGGCCAGACTGGGCAGACTGATTATTAACTCCATTATAATCTATCTGACTCAGGGAGCATGGTAGCAAGTCGAGTTTAGTATCCCTGAACTCAGAATTTAATAACACACCCTTTAGGATGGATGGTTTTTAAATTCTATGTTTGAAAATAGCACTTTTAGAAAGTGGCTATTTTCTTGTCCAACTATCTACCGGTCTCTGCTGGTTTGGTGTGTGTGTCAGGGGCTGGGTGGCTCCAGAGGTCTGAATGAGTCAGTGTGGGGTGAATGGGGCGTTTACACATAGAGTGAGGGAAGAGTAGCCTGCCCTGCCTGACACAATACTGGCTCCACCTCCTGCTGGGCGACTGATAGCCCTGCTCCTGCCAGTGACAATACTGGCTCCGCCTCCTGCTGGGCGGCTGAGGACTCTGCCCTGCTCAGTGAATAGGCCAGGTGCCTCTGCCTGGCAACACCCACAACAAACCTGAGATGGTGGGAATCTCCCTGCTTGGACAAAGGGAACAAAGGGAAAAAGGGGTATAAGAGAAGGACCCCTGAACCAAGAACTCAGATCACTTCTGACAAGGAAACCTGTACCAAGGACAAGAAGCCTGCTGATCTAAGGACTTGCCTCCCCTTTCTGCCAGAGTGCTGTTTTGCTGTGGAGGAACCTGAAAGCTGCTTCTTTATTTTTGCCAAGGAACAAGGAGAGAGGAACTTGGTGTGTACTCTCTGAACACTTGCTAGGAAATCTCCAAGGACTGGAAGAGTGCCAGTCTCCTGTTGAAGTCACAGGGCCAAAGGACTTCACCATCTACTGAATTGCTGAATTGCTGGGAAGTGTTGTTTCCCGTACACAAGGGAAAATCTGCAGTCTCGACGCCAGCAGCAACGCCAGTGAGCAGTGGGTATCGGCCCCGGCTCCAAGTGACCCCGTCTCGACGCCGGTATCGACGCCAGTGAGGAGTGAGTATTGGCTCTACCTCCAAGCGACCCCGTCCTGACGCCGCTGCTGATCGCATCGACTCGACGCCCTTCTCGACGCCGTGAGCGCTGCTCCGGCCCGACATCCCTCGACGCCGCTGCGGATTGACCCGACTCCGAGGCACGATCGACGCCGACCTCTCGACGCCGTGGATCATCGTTTTCTTCGTTTCTCAAGGTACTGTACTTGTGGGGTCTGTTGCAACTCCAGGCTCGACGTAGCGCTCCTCGCGGTCGACGCCGAACCTTGGGAATCTTGTAGACTCGACGTCGTGTGACTCCTGTGGGGGTTACATTGTTGCCAAAGAACTGTGCTCGGAAGAATACTTTGCTAAAGAACTATTTGCCAAGAAGAAACCTTATTTGAACTATTATTTTTCCTTCCAAAGAGTATTTATTAAGACTGTGGTATATTTTTGTCGTTATTTGGTCTTGTGCTAAGCCTTATATAAAAATACTATTTTTATAATAACTTCTGTGTCGTGTCCATCTGTAGTGTATTCATTTTATTACTGTATGTGGTCATAAATGCTTAACACACTGCCTCTGAGATAAGCCTGTCTGCTCTGCCAAGCTACCAAGGGGGTAGCAGGGGTTATCTGAGTGTGTAATCCCCTTTCCCTGACTAGAGTTGGTTGGTCCCTATTTGTCAGAAGTGTATACCTCTGCCAACTAGAGACCGCCGGTTCTAACAGGCCCTAAATGAGGTGAAATCATGAATTTTCCTGTGCAATTTTCCTAGGAAAGCTAAAGGACAATAAGCTCTGCAAGAGCACATAAAGAGCAATCTGGAATCTAGTCAGACACAGGTATAATTCTGCCACTAGGCAGCTTTGACAGGGGGCACACACATTAGTGTTGACCCAGAATGAGGCCTATTGTCTTCAGCTTGAGTTTCTAGGGTGTATTTCTAAGAAGGAAAAGATTCCCCAACTTATTAAGCGTCAGGTATTAAGTATAATCATGGTGGCACTAACTGGGTGTCCCATCAATGGTCACAGAGCAAAAAAAAGAAATTTTAACTGTCGTGGTTAGAAGTATCTCTCTCTTAGTGCTTGATATGCTGCAGAATCAGGTTTCCTGCAGCAGCCTGACAGTACTGTGGCCATACTCCTAAGTATAGCAGCTCATTGGGGCACGTACCAAGGCCTTTTTACCCAATCATACCACTGTTATCACAGCTTTTCATTTTACTTCGGAACATATGTAATGTTTGTTTGTAATGTATGTTGTGGGCCTCATTGAAAAGGAATTGGCACAGGGAAGTAGTGCAAGCCTTCTTGCTGTGCTGCCCTATGCTAATGTAAAAGGTCAGGAATGCACCGTATTTATAAAATACGGTGCATTCCTTTCCTTTCCCTCTGCGCTGGCACACAATTTGCTGTCTACCACCAATGTAGCAAGAGGGCCTCAGTTGCAGGCAGCATTGTTTTTGTGCAGCAAGGGGCCCCTTCCTGCACAAAACCTATCCAGAGACGTGTTTCCTTTTTCTATGTGTGCTGCAGAATATTTGTTGTCCTCTAACTGATCGTCTAACACTGCAAAAAGCAGGTTTAACTTTGCCTGTCATGTTGCCAATTTGCTAATCAACATTATTTTAAGGCACCCCTTTCCCATCAATTGTATGCCTTGTGTAGTACTTTCCACAGAAATTGATGGAGATAGGTCATTCTCCAAAATGGTTTTGTAAGGACATGCAGCTTTTGTTTCCAAAATATGCGGACCTTTTGGAAAAAGAAAGTAAATTGGGGCAGATTTACAAGCCCCTTGCGCCACTTTTGCGTCACTAACCCCGGATCAGTACTATAATGGAGAAGTACCATTTTGGAAAAAGGGAACAAGGTAAAGAAGAATCTGTAGAAGAGTATTTAACAGCTTTGAGAAAATTAGCTGCAAGTTGTAAATTTGGAGTTGCAATTGAGGAAAGGATTTGTGATCAATTTGTTTTAAAATGTAGGGAAAACAAAATTAAAGAAGAGCTTTGGCTCAAGGATGAGCCACCATTAGAAGAAGTAGTAGGAATTGCGAAAAAAGTTGAACATATGTTAAAATGTGTAAATGAACTAAAAGATGACAAAGTTAAAGGTCAACCTGTAGTAGAGGAGGTACAAAATGCAGTTTGTCAAGTTAAAAATGTGAAGACTTCTTTAAAGGAGTCAAGCAAAGATGATTCAACTAATGTAACTTTTGCGTGTTTTAGATGTGGAAAATCAGGACATAAAGCAAACTCAAAGACTTGTCCTAGTTTGAATTTTGTATGTCACGGTTGTGAAAAAGAAGGTCACTTTATAAAATATTGCAAATCTAAAGAAAAGAAAACAGTTAATAAAGACATAAAAGAGGTCATTTGTCAAGTTAAAGATAAGAAATGTAATGATCATCCTGTAGGTAAGGTAAAAATTAATGGTACAGAGCTAGATATGAAATTTGACTCCTGCTCACATATTTCAAAATAACTTTCTGCCTGTGTTTTTTCAGAAGAAAAACAAACTGCATAAAATGGATGTAAATCCAGGTGCATATGGTGGTCAACCAATAAACATGTTAGGATATTTTAACGCCTGCATTGAAATGGAAAAGAAACTGATTGTTGGAAAAATGTATGTTTCTAAAGTTGGAGATAGTTTAACTGGTTGGCCTCACCAATGCCTATTAGGGGTCATGTTAAATCCTAATTCAGATCCTCAGGTACAAATTCAAGAAATTAGAGCTGAGAATAGTGAGTTTGTAAGTGAATTTCCTCAACTATTTAGAACAGAGTTGGGGTGTCTCAAGGGTTATAAGCATTGCATTAAATACAAAAAAATGCTGTACCAGTTATAGCAAAAGTAAGAAGGATTCCGATTGCTATACAGGAAAAGGTTGAAAAAGAACTTGAGAAACTACAAAAACTGGATATCATTACATCAGTTCAAGCATCAGAGTGGTTTGCACCAGTTGTCGTTGCCAACAAACCTAATGGGGACATTAGACTTTGTTGTGATTTGAGATCTCTTAACAAGGAAGTAATTGTTGATAAGTTTCCTCTTCCAAATATTGATGAATTATTGTCTTCTTTAAGTGATGCTAAAGTTTTTACGACATCAGATCTAACTCAAGCATATCATCAAATTGAACTGACGCAGGAGTCTCAAGACCTGACTGCTTTTATCACTCCTATGGGTGCATTTAAATATAAAAGAATGCCTTTTGATCTTGTGTCTGCTGCATCGGTTTTTCAAAGGGTGATGGCTTCATTTTTAAAAGGAATAAAATCAGTGAAATGTTATCAAGATGATCTACTGATTTTTGGTGTTAATCAAGAGGAACAGGACAAAACTTTGAGATCAGTATTAAAAAAATTAGAGTCTACTGGTCTTACATTAAAATTTGAGAAATGTAAATTTTCCGTACGAGAAGTAAATTATTTGGGGCATTGTATCTCTGCCTGAGGAGTTGTTCCTAAAAAAGATTGGGTAAATACTATTCAAAATTTAGCCTCTCCTAAGAATAAAGAAGAAGTAGTTTCTTTTTTTAGGAATGGTTGAGTATTACGGGAAATTTGTACAAAATTGGGCAAGTAAGTCAAGTAATATGAGAAATTTACTTGGAAAAAATAAGGAATTTATCTGGTCAAATGATTGTCAGAAAGAATTTGTGGAGATCAAGAAAGATCTTGTGAATGCACCTAGTTTACAAGCTTTTATCCCAGATGATGAAACTTTTGTTGTAACTAATGCAAGCTCAAAAGGATTAGGTGCATTATTGAAACAAACAAGAGGTGGACAGGAAAAATTGATTGCGTGTGCATCTAGAAGTTTAAGGGGTGCAGAAATCAATTATTCAGTCATTGAAAAAGAGGCGTTGGCTATTTTTTGGGCTTTAAATAAATTAAACATGTTCTATGGGGTTTGCGTTTCAAAGTCTGTTCAGATCATAAGCCGTTAAAGGAAATCTTTACTAAGGAAGGCTTAGATTTAATTTCCTCCAGGATAAGGAAATGGGTCATTGGTTTGCAAGACTTTAATTTTACTGTGGAACATATTCCTGGTGTTGACAATGTAACTGCAGATTGTCTTTCACGCTTGGTTTGTTACGTTTCAGAGGAAAAATTTGAGGATGAGATTTTTGAGGATGAGGTTAGTGTGTGTGAAGTCACCTCAGGGGTTATACAAGAAGAAGAGTGGAAAGATTGTCTCAATAAAGACAATGAGATTATTAAAGTCATTAATATGATTTTAAATAAATCCACTTTTGATAACTCTTTATCTAAGGTCTGGCATTTAGTAGCGGATGAATTGTCTGTTGAGTGAGATTTTGTTCAGAGGTACTAAGCTAATTCCTCCTAATTCTCTTAGGAAAAGGCTGATTAAGGAAGCTCATCAGGGTCATCTAGGTATTGTAAAAACTAAGGAAAGACTTAGAACTTCCTTTTGGTGGCCTGGCATGGATCTTAAAATTGAACGTGAAGTGAGAGAATGTTTACAATGCAAAATAAGTGATAAAATTCTCACTTCTCGTACTCCTCCCATGGTATGCCGTAATCTTCCTAATGGACCATGGGAAGACATTGCAATTGATATTGTGGGTCCTATTAATGGTGAACATCATACTCCCTATCTCATAGTTTTGATTGATTTATATTCAAGATGGGTTGAGATATCTTCAGTTTCAGATGTTACATCTTCTTGTGTGATTTCTTTTCTACAAGAGATATTTAAGAGAGAAGGGTTTCCTAAAACACTTTTATCAGATAATTACCCACAATTTTGTTCTGTAATGATGTCAGATTTTTTGTTATCTTGTGGAATTTAACACAAAAGATCTTCTGTTTATCATCCTGAAACAAATGGAGCTGTGGAAAGATTTAATAGAGTGATTAAGGAGAATATTCAACTCTCTAGAGTTAATTCTCAGAATTGGAAGGAAGAATTACAGAAATGTATTTTGACACATCGATACTCTCCTCACATGTCCACACGGAAGACACCTTTTGAATGGTTTAAGTTTAAGGCAAGTGCTCCAAATACTAGCTTATGTCCAGGTTGAATGACTTGGGGTAAAGGTGTCAAAAATAACAGCATAGGTACATGGAGACTTAGAGAAGAAAAACTGCAATTTAAAAACAAATTAAGTTATGATGAAAGAAAAAGAGTCAAAGAAATTTCTGTCAACATAGGTGATATGGTGCGGGTGAAAGCTCCTGTAGGAGCAGCATCCTGGTCTAAATATTCTGCTCCCATGCGTGTCAATAAATGTTTTAAAAATTCTGTTAAATTAGAAAATGGCAAAACCTGGAATTTGAATTGTGTTTCTATTCTTAAAGACAATTCTTCAAAATCTATAAGTGAGCATAAAATAGTTACTAGTTCAAGTGAACCTACTAATTCTCATCTGAGGTATAGTACTCGTAAGAAAAATTAACCTATGTATCTGAAAGACTATGTAAAGTAAATATGTATTGCAAATTAATGATAAAGTATTCTCTTTCTTATAAGTCTGTATAATAATTTTGACATATGTTGTTTTATGTTTTTATAGACTGTAAGGTATATTCATTTGTTATAAGAAAGGAGATGTGTGGTCTTTACATATGACTCTCTGCTGTACTAGTTCTATGGAATGTGGAATCTTCGTTATTGAAGGTTCTTGTAAGTCAGTTGCTCCCTGGTAGCTGATGGATAAGGTGTTTATGAATAAATCTCCCTTTTTACAAGATTAATGTATTTATGTACTTATTAAACATTTCACTTTTCCCATGTTAAAAGTGACGCAAAAGTTGTGCAATGGGCTTGTAAATCTGCCCCATTGAGTTTTAACCCCTTCAGTGCCCGCCCCTTTCCCCGCCCAGTGCCGGCCGTTGCATTAGCGGGCGGGGTCTATGACGAGCTGGACTCGTCATGGGCACAGCGCCACCGCGGCCCATGACGAGTCCAGCTCGTCATGGGCACTGAAGGGGTTAAGAGTCAACGTAAGCTGAAAGTTCTCAGGAGGACTAAGAGATGCTGATGTGCAGTTAACGAAAGGCCAAGCAAGTAACACTCTTAGGGACATATAGAAGCTTACTCCCAGAATAATCACCAAAGCATTAAAAGAGACTAGTTTACCTAAGCCCCTCCTACACATCACATTGATCATATCACATTCAGTAATTATTCCAAGTCAGAGTGGTATCTCTCACTGTATCTCTTTTTCCATGAACACCACACACATTAGAATTGTAAGCCTTTTAATCTCCATTGATAGCTCAGCATCGGAATGAAAAGTTGAGCAAATGAAGCATCTTGCTCTTTCAGGAAATGGACACACTCACCATAGACTTAATGCTGTTGATCGTTGCAACATCTCTAACTGTCCCTCGGATTGAGTCATTCGTCTTTCTTTTTTCACCAATCAAACATGAGGAAAAACCGTTTGTGTCTTCCTTGATTTTCTGTCTTTCTTACAAACTAGTCCATTTTTGTTTATTTACACCAAATATAAAAACAAAAGGAAGTCTTTTACTGCAGATATTTATGTTGTGTTACTGGTGTAATAGTTTTACTCATTAGACATATTGTTAACCTCCATATTTAGTGACATCCTGTAGAGGATGATCCCTGCCCGCAATGAACATTTCTGAGATATCACCTGTTGTACCTTCTGGAGCCTGATCATGTTAGGTGATTGAGGGGCACATTTACTATTAGTTCAAGTAACACTGCACTGAAAGTGCTCCATATTTGCAAAAATGGAGCATGTCCGTTTTCTCCTTGCACTGGAGGGCTGTGCACTACCCTCTTGCACAATAGTGCCTGCGTTATGGGCACGATTGTTTTTCGGCAGGAAGGAATACCTACCTGCACAAAAAAAATCCTTATAGGCATATTCCTCGTTCTATGTGTGCAGAATACAGCACACATGGAAAGAGGAAATAACTGGGAAGAATACAAAAATATTTCTCCTTGTTATGCCTCTGTTTAGTAGGCATACCTTTTATGCACAAATGCAGGTTCACAAATCTGGAACTGCATCACATTAAACACCCATGCTCCACCCATGTAATGCCCACCCGACTCAAAGTAACACAAGGCAGCGCTATGCACTGAGTCACGTTACGTTGTGTTTACTAAACCATGTAAAGTGTAACGTGGCCTTGCAAAGTCATGTGAAGTGAGTGGCTTAGAAAATGGCAAAAATAATTTTGATTTAGGCTGCACCACAAATGTGGTGTAATCCCAAAGCAAAATCATCGTAAATCTGGGCTTAAATGTTTATTCATTTTGATCATTGTTAATCTTTTCATGTTTGAACATTACAGTGTGGTCCTAAAAGAGCTATAAATCAACCCAGTCAAGAGGTTGTTTAAAGTGATGCTGTTGGGGTAGTAATTCAGTATAAGTGTGCACTGAAAAGGCATTGCTTTACCACTGGCTGCTGTTGTAGTGGTTGCGACATGCTCCTAGACTTGTAGCCACCACTGTGTTCTCTAGAGGTTGGTGTACACAGAACTTCAGCTGTTTGTTGATCTCAAAGGTGCAGACCATCATCCTCATTTCAACCACTTTCTTGATGATCGATTTCTTATAAATAGGGAAAAATATAGAGCCTATATTTGTACAATGGGTCCAGTATAGTAACACAAATATACTTTTTTCAGGATACAATGGGGCATATGTACAATCCCCAATCGCCACCACAACGTCACTTGTACCAACGTTGTGGTGGCGATAGGGGCTTAGCCTTATTTACAAGGCAGCTTTAAGCATTTAATATGGCTTAATGCTGCCTTGTAAATAAGGCCCCCTTTCATGCTATGCTTAGCGTGAAAGGGGTAGGCAGTGGGTGTTGCAGTGGGCGTTCCACCGCAACACCCATTGATTTTGATACTGCCCCCTATTGACAAGGGACTTTCATGTTTGCTGCATTGAGCAGCACACATGGAAGTGTCAAAATGGCATTTCATGATTGTTTATGTGCAGGAAGGGACACCTTCCTACACATAAACAATCCTCCCCTGCACACAGACACCCTTGCACTATGGTGCAAGGGTGCCACCTGCGTTGGCGCTACACTGCTAAGTGTAGTGCCATCACAGCGGGAAACACAAGGCTGCACCATATTGTTGTAAACATGTAGCAGCCTTGCGTTTGAGAAGTGGCGGAGTGAGGCGTTTAGCCATGACGGCTAACGCCTCACTCCACCAATTCCATTGTACATACCCCCAATATTTTTACAGGTTTGTATTCAGACAACCAACTAGGTTGCTGACTAAACCAGCAGCCTTATAAGCATTGGTTTATGTTTCTTTAACTGTATGCATATGGGCCAGTAGCAAGTGCAAACAATGTGATTTCCTTGCCATTGTAGAAGGTGAAGCACTAATGGGCTGGACCTTCTGTATGAGGGGTTTTGCTGGGACTCTGTAAGCATGCTGAATGATTCTCAACTGCTCAAGGCCTTTGAAGGAATTGCTGAAATACATGCAAATTCAGTGACAAGTGACTTGTATGTTTTTGAAGAAGTCATGCAAGGCTGATGCAATGAACTAAACATATTACACTGAAGTATTACTCAATCTGTCATGACTTTGACCATATTTCCACCATTGCCAATGGCAGCAAGTTAAATGCTGGGATTTCAGGGTTGAATACATTCAAAGACTTTGGCATTGAATGTTTCCTGGATGCTAGCAGTTGTGATGCTATCTCCCTAGAGAATGTTAGCTGCTGGCCTTTACTTAATACATTGAAGAAGGGGTATTGTACATTGATGCACATAAAGTTTGTAGCTTGACAACTGGTTTACGTGAATGTAAGGAGATGGAGGATTTGCACAGTACTCACCTTTATTCTATAATCAATGAGTTCCTGCACTCAATGGTGCAGCAGTGGCACAGCAACATTTGAGAAATAAGTGTGCATTTGAACCTTCTTATTTAGGACAAATTATCTTCTCAAATTCCAGAAACACTTCTTCTTCCACCAAACAAAAAGCAAAGAGGTCAACTGCTAATACTTTGGCCAATTTCCCATAGTATAAATGGACCAGATTATGGTTTCTTTTGTACAGTCCATCCATAGCTTTGAAAATGAATTTATGTATTTGTTGGTTTTTGTGACAGTCGCACCTCAAAAGACCTCTTTGGAGGTAGGCTACTTGGGTGCCTTGTGGTGACTGTGCCTTCCCTCTTTTCCTTGTGCCTAGCTTAAGTTGTGGTCTGTAGGAAGGTGGAGCATTATGTGGTGATGCTGGTTAGGCTTCACCATGCAATACTCTCACAGACCACAAAGATGGTCCTTGGATTCACAATAATAACTCCTTAGCTCATTCTTGATAGTGTGGCAAACAGCAGTCAGGCTTTACTAGAGGAACAAGTGTTCAGCATTTTAGAGTACCAACGTGGACGATAAGTAATTGACATGACTCAAAAGAAATCAGACACTAATTTATAAGAATAAAGCAGATTTTTATATTAATTTAGACAACATGATCAGATACATATATCCAGAGTTAGAGATTTTAGAAGAAAACATAAATCACGACAATTCAATACTGCAGAACTTTTGCATTGCAGTCAATGGGAAAAGTGGCAGTGACAATCGGTCACTTCCAGGTCCAGATGCATGGAACCCAAAGAGGGTGAAGGTGAGGCGGGTCCCAAAACCCAGCCACAACAGTCAGTTTAATTTTACCTGGTCCGTAGAGCCCAGGTGCAGAGTTGTCCTGGCTGTCCCTGGTGCTTAATGGGAGTCACAGGAGAGCTGCTTTTACCGCTTACACAATGCTGTCGGGAACAGGGTGCAATATCTTAACAACTGGGCCACTGCTGACATCGGGAAAAAGTTGTATGGAGTTCCCTCTAGATGCAGAATCGAGTGAAGGGGTCAGTTGCCAGACTGGCAACCAACAAGCCTTGGTAGTAGTAACCACAGCAGATGGGTATTTCGACGTCCAGAGGTCCCGGAGAACACAGTAGTTGCCTGAAACTTCGTGGAGGGCAGGCCTACAGTTTCCACAATGCACTAAACCATCTGGATTTGGGCAATCCCTTGGAGGGCCCGATGGCCAGTGATTTTTCGGTTCTTGTGCTTTGTTTTATGAGCAGTTTGCAGGGGACTAGTGCCACTAGTCCTGGGGAGTCTGAAGTTGCTTTTCGCTCTCACTGGGGTCCCTCTGTCTGGGGGAACCGATCTTTAGCCTCAGACGAGTCTCAGTTGTGCAGTTCCACGAGTGTTGCCTCTTTTGGTTTGTGCAAGTCCTGTTGTTGCAGTCTTGGTTCTACTCTTTGCCCTTTTTGATGCAGGTTGGTTCAAAAAGGAGGTTCTGGTGTCAAGGATAGCCCTTAAATCCTAGATTTAGGAGCGTTAGTGGTGTGGGTGAAAGTGGGCAATGGGCTACTAGCCCCAGCGGCTAATCCGCCCCTGATGTGACCACATTTGGGGTTGTATATCATCATTTTACAGAACCCACTATTTTATCACTTTTAAAAATGGCAAAAGTCTGTCTTAGCTGTGCAGACCAGGTAGCCCACCCTAGAGTTGTGACTAGCCTTCTGGGGCTGTACAGTCCTAAATAACTAATGTTCCCCCCTGCTCGGGTGCAAATGTGCCTGGGAGAAGGGGAAGGGCTGTTTCCTTCTTTCGAAGCCTGCCTGGTTGCATATCACAGGTGGTGCAGCCTTTGAAGCTCACTGTTTTATTGTACCACTTCACTATTCAGCCTGTCAGGGAGGAAAATGTGACCACCTTTCCATCCAGGCCATTTTTTTTCACTCACTAGGAGAGTTACCCACTCTTGGCAGGGGCTCAGAGTCCTGTCTTGGTGGCAGCAAGTGCGGGCTTTCAGCCAGAGGATAGGAAATGCTGGGGCAAATAGGTGGGAAACCTCTAAGGTTGCCACTTGGGTGCATGCTACATCTTAGTCGACACTAGATTCTTGTCAGGGGTGATGAGGCACGTTGTTTGTTACCAAACATGACACATTCAGGCCGTACCATAATGGAACTGCCAATCTCGGATTTGCCCAGGTGTCAGTCCATGTTATCCAATGGACCGTCTATAACTTATAGTGACCCTTTAATGGTAAATGTCACTATAGAGACATATAAGCTTGCACTTACATGTCCAAACCTTTAATATAATGCACCCTGCCTCCTGGGCTTTAGGAGGCCTAAGTTAGGGGTGACTGGCAGATATTAAAAATAGTGCATTGAGTTTGCCACACATTGTGAGGGCAAAATTGAGTTTGAGCAGTTTACACTGCTCTTGCAGTCTGTCATGGCATGCCTGCTGTCAGTAGTATATGTGGGTCACTCAGAGTGGTACAAATAGTTCTTAAGGCCCTGCTAACCCCTTTAACATCAACACCCTGAGTACCACTGGTACCATATACTGGGGACTTAAAAGGGGGTTAAATGCCTTTGTCAGCTGGGGTTACCAATTCACTCATATCACTTTTGGGGAGAGAGCACTGGCACTGGTTAGCAGGCTTCAGTACACTGTCAGAGTTGAAAACCTGAATCTAGTAGTCCAAATGGTGGATAAACATGGGGAGCATCTGCAAAAAGGCCTGGTTTCTTACATGGTCCTTCTTCAGCCTTAGTGTAAAGAAGTTCCAAATCGAGGAGGAGTGCATTTCATAGAGCCAGTGCCGTATTTTGTGGTAGAGCTGGCCTGAGTTTGGTTTTCTTTAGGGCAGGCTGTGACTGCAGTAGGGGTTGTCAGTGCTGGATTTTGGATTTTTGAGGCTATGTAAGCAAGTGTCTGTGATATGGGAGCAGATTGAATAGAAATGATCTGCATTTCCACAGGACCGTTCTCAACATGGACAATCACTGGTTCATCATGCTCACTGCCAACTATGGTTTCTGGATCCTTCCTTTTGCAAAGTCTCCAGTGTCAGGAATTGGGGCTCCACTTAATGTCTTTTTAATCTGAAGGGGGGCTAGGAGAATATTGAGGGGTGGTCATTATTTTTGTTAGAGGAGAAAGATTTACAATGAGCCTCATTATAAGTTTGTCGGAATAGGATGGCATTTACCAAGTGTAGTAAATACCTCCTACTCTGAGTTTTCAACAGGAAAATAAAGAAAAAACATGCAGAATTGGTTTTTAACACACCAAATTTCACATATTTTGCCTTTTGCCTTGCTCTTTTCTCCAAACAATTTTTGCAGGTTTGACCCACCACAATATATTAGAGGAAAATTGCGAGGGTATGTTAATTATCACACAACTTGCAGTTCTGATTCTGCACAAACACAGGTTTGCACAGGGATCAGAATACAGACCTTAGCCTGGATAAGGGCCAATGTGTCTGATGTAAGAGTTCTCACAACACCACTGTGGAACAAGCTCAGCTTCATCATCTGATTCCATCATAGAAAGATCATGTGTGGCACGCTCTGGTTCCTGCTTAGTTTCTTGGGAAAATGTGATTTGTTGGGCCAATTCTATTTCACACTCACTGGTCTCAGCCTTGAGCGCAGTCACTGCTGCACTGAGTGACATCTAATTTGATTTTGATGGTGGTGCCCTTGTTGATCCAAATCTAATTATCCTAAGGTCTTTCTGCCCAGAAGAGGGTGCAGCAGGTGTACCATGCCCTGCCCTTGAAGGAAATAGGAAGAGGACTTGATGCATTTGTTGGTAACAGAATTCCTCTCACTGGCTGCTTTCTTGGCAACTGACTGTGTCTTAGGTGCTATCTCATTGCTTCTTGTTGGTCAGCATGAGCAGTAGCACTTAGCAGAGAGGTCTCTAGACTCTGATCTCAGCTAATTCACGGACTCATTCTCATCTCTCAATCTCATTCACCTGTGGTCAATAAAAAATAGGTAGGAAGACTTTCATAATTGGTCAATGCAATGCAAGTAATCATAACAATACTTTACCCACATTTAAAACAATTGTTTTCTTAGACCATGCACACGGTAAACAGAAATCAATTAAATGTTATGTAAATAATAAATACCTGGTGTCTCCCAGGGCTCAGGAAACCCCTATGAGAACCAGGTGGAGGTTGTCAAAATCAATGAAATTAATTATAATTAAATAACAACCATAACACAGAAAATGTGGAAACAACCATTGGTAAATGTATTACGTTATGCCTGTGCGATTAATAATATGTTAAGAGGTGTGGGAGCAGTGTATGAGTGCAGGGAGAATGGTGTGAGTGCTCTCTGTTCAGAGTGAGTGGTACATGAATGAAAGTTGCTAAGTGTTTGAGTGCAGTTTGAAATTGCTTCAATGCATGGGGATTGATGTGTGCTCAGTGCAGAATGAGAATTGTCTGAGTGTACAGGGTGAGATGTTATCCTGTACAAAGTGAGAGATGTGAGAGTATAATGTGACAGGGGGAGAGTAACGTGGCATGGCAATATCCAGATATTCTAGGCCATGTTAGTGTGAGATTCTGGAAAACATGGACACTAGTTCTAGCGGCGCAACAGTGCATGGTTGATAATAACAGACAGTGAACGAAAAAAGGCCAAACATAAAATGGTGTGGGAAACAACTGTGAGTTGACCAAGGCACCACAATGTGGTCCTTCATGTTACTGTTCAACCTGTGGCTACAGACCTGGGTACAGTAAAGGACAAATTATTTGGACTGCAGTCATCTCCCACCGGTACTAAAAATAGAAAGGAAGATCATATTCACAATAGCTGGCAAGATTTGGTCACACCTGAGTATACTGAATGACAAGCAGAGAATTTTTTGGGGCACATCGGCCATCATGCATGTGTTTGTGTCAATACATGGGTCATCCAAGCCTCAGATTAGGGCTAAAATACAAAGTAAATATATGACCGCAGAGGGTTCAGATTATCAGAAAAGCAGGCAATTAAGGAAGTAATGCAGTTAGTACATGACAATAGGAGACCATATGTGAGTATATATGGTCCTACATGTGGCAATCCAGCATAGGATACCAGACCAGGGCACAATAAGACTTTAAATCAAGAGTGCTTCAATCAGCGATGGCAAGTACTAAGAAGTAAAAACCGCAACATGGCAATCAATAGAAGGGATTTTTAGAAAATGCTAATTGAAGGGCTAAGTAATAATTGTATACACCTGAGAATACTGCAGGAATGGCAGGGAATCCTATTGCCAGTGCAAAATGGACTATACACACGAAACCTGGTCAATACAAAGTGTAGTCATGCCATGTTAAGGAGCTAAAATACAAAAATAAATTATGGAGGCGTATAATGCAGCCATTTCCTTACAATTGGTGAGCAAAACTTTACCGCAAACTAGGATGTAGGCCCTAAAACCAAAAACATTATAAATATTAGAGTAAGAATGAAACCAGAGTAAAACTATGGAAAGCACAAATGAAAAAGGCCTGAATCGCTTACCCGGTTCAGTAGAGTATGCCTAATAGTCCATCCGCAGTAAGCGTGCAATCGGATGGAAGAAACATATGAGGACATTTGCACATGCGTGGTGGGTGGCACATAATGGCAGCCCTGTTAGGAGAACTGAATATGACTCAACCCTGGGAGGAAGTGATATAGATGTTTTACGACCATGTTGAGTCCTTTAGGTACCTTACAATCCAGATCTAAAATGAATTTAGGGTACTTCCTGCACCTGTCACAGATTTCATGATATAGGTGATATATTCATGTTCAGAATTTCTGAAAATGCTATTGCTATGCGACTATATGATTAATTGATGGATTGTATACAATTTTTTCCTTAATTCACACTGGTTGTAATTTTATCGCATATGCAATAGAAACAATGCGCAATTGCGCCAAGAAAACGCATGAATTGTAATTATTTCCTCGATGATTCTCTCATCTCAAAAAAACAATATGAATTTAATTGATTCATTTACTGCAAATAGCGATATGTTCATTATGTAGCCTTTAGTCAGAGAAGCTCATACTGCATACCATAAACTGACATATACTGCATACCATAAATTGACAAAGTATGGTTATAATAATGACACATACTCTTTTCCTTTTGAAGTGATATTGATTGTAACTTTATTACTCATTTAGTAGCTTACAAAAGTGATGCGCAATTGCGCTACACAGGAGCTCTCACCCTAATATAATTTTTATGGTGATTTGATTGATTCCACAAAAGTTATCATGGTTACCATTGAATTTATCGGTTGTTTTGAATGCAATTTGAACTGTAATTGTCACTCACGATTGAGGTATTTTGTCTATCTCTATGATTCACAGACATACGCATTTATGATGATGATGTTCAAATACGGGTGAAATAGGATTCTAAATTGATCCGTTCTCTATACATATTTTCTTGCATTTCAATTCATTTCATTTTGCTCAATTAACATTGATTAATATTGTTTATGTCAACAGGTAATTCAATTGCTAAGAGATACGATATCATAGTCTTTTGTTTATGTTTATGAATCACGTGCACGTATTTCTATGACAGATTGAGATGCAGGAAGTTACTTGACAAAGGCTAATGCCGAAACGCGTCGTCCTTGAAAAAGCTAGCGCACAAATAAAGTTATTTTGTGCCGTTTCCTGGTGTGCTGTCCCTTTATTCCTGGAATTGTGTTTTGGAGTTAAGGAATCTAATCGTATTATTAATATTTCTAGTAATAAAATATTATTTTAAACACCTGGTTGACATTCGCTTGCGCTGCATTGGTGCTGAAAGTTCAGATTTGCTAAAAAACTCTGGACACCATCACATTCTCAAAAGTAAACACGCTGGCTGAGATAATCTTTTATTTTTTCCACCCGCACTACGTAATGGTTTGCCCTCATCACAATCGGTTTAGTCTTGTGCATCACTGTCCGTGTTCTGCCTCACACCAATATAAAAATACTATTTAAAATGTACTCCTTTCTCACGTGGGGTCTTTACTGAATTTAGTAAGCTGCCTGCAGTGGTTACGCTTCTGAAATAAAATTAAATAACAGAAAGTTATTTAATCCTGCCGCCCATGAATGACAGATGTGCGAGGGTGAATCCCTATAAAACAGCAAGGGTAACTCGGCTGCTCAAATGGCGATGAGAACAGGAAACTGCGAAGGAAGTGGGATAAGGGAGGGGGGTAGGGCACGTCGTGCGCACTAAGGCGGAGAGAGGCCCGCAGGCTGGCAAATGGTGTGCACTTTCGCGGCCGCTTTGATGTTCTCAGTGGCCGCGCGGCTCACTGAGAACTTCAAAGTGGCCGCGAAAGTGTTCACGCAGGCTGACAAATGGTGCGCGCGCCTGGCGCACATGCACGGTAACTGGAGGCCTGACAAAAGCCACTAGTTAGCACTTCCAAAACCCACTTACTAAAACTCTCACCAGAGCAGCGATAAAACGCTGGCTCAGGCGAGACATAAAAATCAACCAGAATAAAAAATTAAAATAGCAGAGCAGCATGGAGGCTGACAAGAACATGTTTCAAATAAACTTTTAGAATTCCCCAAACATAAACAGTCAAAGGCTTTTAAAAGTTTTAGAAACTTTACATTCATCAGCCATTTCACACACACAAGCACACATACACACACACAAACACACCTATATACATACGCACAGATACATAAAATGGTGGGGAAACACATGAGGGTGAAGGCAGAGGAGAACAAAAGAACATGTTTGGCCACATGGGCCTGTACTCCTTGATCCACCCCCAACCCAGCCACCTACTGGCTTATGCAGACAAAAAATAACCTACATTGGGCATGCATTTAAAGTCATCCAAAGCCCCCTGATATATTTCTGGCTCTGGAGCAGTGAGAACGTGAAAATCATTAAAAACCAACATCAATGTATTACAGCGGACTATGTCCCAAACAGAAAAACATCATGATATAATCACAACACTTGACAAAAATACAAGGGACAGCAAGGAATCTAACTCCAGACCTTCTCCAAAGTGTACGTTTCCCCTACATGCTTATCACTTAATACCCACATTGGCTTCTCTGCCTCCTCCAGTCCGAATTGCAAGCTATCCTGCAACAAACAATAACAAGCAATCCAAATGAAGGAAAAAAGGGTGCAGCTGCTTGCCCTTCCTCAGATATCACCGTTTAGCAAAGTATTACACTTACTTTACCTTTTTTTAAAACAATGTGAAAATTCCAAGGATGGCCAATGAAGCTGAGTATTTAAACAAGGGATGAGATATGCATTGCTTCAGAATGTAAATCCAAAATGACCAAGTATTCAAAAAGGAACAGGGAG
The DNA here is from genome assembly GCF_964204655.1 of Triturus cristatus. Lineage (NCBI taxonomy): Eukaryota > Metazoa > Chordata > Amphibia > Caudata > Salamandridae > Triturus > Triturus cristatus. Next base: position 683,927,009 of record NC_140587.1, read on the forward strand.
GAATCTTCAGAACAGGAAGAGGAAGTTGTCACTCTGTTTACAGTAATCTCACAGTCTAAGGCAATTCCCCTCGTAAAAAAGTAACAAATTATGCATGTCATGCTTCCAGATATATCTTAATGGTTCAACGGAGTAAAAACTCAACTGAAATTAATTTTGACTGGTTTATCAGCACGCCATTTTAAAATTAACAGCTGCTCGTATTCAGGAGAGCCTGCCAGTGTTGTTCCCTGTTTGCTTCATGCTGTTTTCACAACCCAAAAAATCATGTTTATGAGACATAGTGGAATAGCATAATCCTAGGCATTACGTATCACATTGGTGAAGCCATATTGAATGAATACAAATCTAACAACAGCAACAAAAATACAAAGTCTTCATTTCACAGACAATAAACATACAGTGGCACAAGGGAGCAGTGGCGTAGCAAGGAGGGGGGTGGACTGCCCCGGGCGGCACGAGTTTGGGGGAGGTGGCCTCCCCCCGCTTTTACCTGCAGCCGTTGCAGGAATCGCCAGCGCCCTCACCCCCCCCCCCCGTTCTTACATGCTGCCACCGTGGTCTAGCTACGCCACTGCAAGGGAGATTATTTGTGTTAGAAAACCTCTCTAACATTTTTGAAGGGATCAATGCATGAAATGTAATTAAATAGAACTATTTCAGATTATTAAATATCACATAAAGGAACTGCTGGAATTTAATGAACATATAGATTTATAGATTATAATTGTTTCATATAATCCTCACATAGAAAAATATGAATCATTCAATTCATTTTATGTAACTAATTTTAAATGGTATTGTAAATAATTTTTTGTAAATATCAAAATAATTTTATGTATCAAATGTCCAGTCTACAGCACTCCTTTCCAGCCTAAAAGTGTGCTCAGAGGTATACCTGGATCCCACCTATAGCATTTCTTGTACATTCACATTAGCAGTCACAAGCTCTAGGAGACTAGGGTAGTGTTTTTCCATGTTCACACTCACCACAGGTTGATTAGCTTTGCATTACATTTTGCCGTTGTGTACATATATATTTATTTATTTAGTGACTGTGTTTTTCTAAAGTACTGCATTGCCAAGTGGCATAAGAGCGCCTCACAACGTAACAACATTTACGTATTAGTGGAATGTATTATGAATGCAATTATATTTTATCGGTACAATAACCATTAAATCAGAGGTGTGGTAGGAAGCGGATGGAGTGAATGAATATTAGAAATAAGAAGGACGTTTGGGGAGGTTCGATGACTCTGCTTAGTGAAGGAAGAGAGGGTGTAGGGTAAAGGGAAGTGAATGGAGCTGTTGAGTGTTTGTGGAAAGTTGTTTTTGAATAGGAAAGTCTTAAGTTGCTTCTGAAGCCAATGATGTCGGATGCCATTCTTAGTTTGTTGGGTAGGGAGTTCAAAATTTTGAGAGTGGTGCCGGAGAAAGACTGTCTTTGAGCCAAAGATGATTTGAATTTGAGAGGTTCTAGCAGAAAAAGGTCTTTCTATGGGATTGTCTGATTCCACCTGATATTTTCTGTAGATCAGAGATGTAGCTGAGCTGGCTCATCTGAACTGCTATAAAGGTAATGCAGCCAATTTTGAATTTGATCTGGGCCTCTAATGGAAGCCAGTGTAGATCTTGCAGTGTGGGCTAGATGTGGTAAAACCTTTTTTGTCTGGGATTAGTAGAGCTTAACATGGAGAGCCATTTTCAGTGGGCAGAGAGTGATTGATAGTAGACCAGAGAATAAGGCATTTCCTCCGTCAATTCTGGAGATCACTAAGTCTTGGCCCGCAATTCTAATTTGGTCATTGGATAGGGGCAGTTTTATTGGTTTATATTTTTCACATACATATTCTATCTTCGCATTTCTTTTTTCAAACAACCATTTGTAGAACATTTGGAAAATGTTGCATTCTTTTATACCATTGCTCACATACACAGTTCTGCGTGAGCCCAAGCAATTTGAATTAAATGATAGATGGAACAAGTCAGTTTTCATGACAGAGTGCCATTCTATACGTGGTCCTCCAGAAATCACATCAGAACAGGAGCTGAATCATTTTCTATGCTCTTGCAATCAACACGGTCTATTATCATTACATGAACCTTCTCAGAGTACAGTGTTGAAGCAGTATCTCTCTAATCATGATTGCTCACAAAGCACCAGTTTTAAATAGGTCACTGACTCAGCCAACACACAGGAGAAGGGATTTTCCACCATTTTTAGTCAATAAGGTATGCTTCCTAAATGTGAAAATATGGGAGTTTTTCACAACCAGGACACGGAATAGTTAAAAGTACATATACTTTTTTAAATATACTACACCCTGGCCTCGGGGCTGTCTGGGGCCTACCCTAAAGGGGACTTGGATGCATTAAAAAGGAAGCTTTGGGCCTGGCTAAAGGTTTATTGTGCAGGCCAAAATTACAGTTTAAAAGTGCACACACAGGCTGCAATGGCAGGCCTGAGACATGTTTAAAAGGGCCACTCAAGTAGGTGGCACATTCAGTGCTGCATGCCCACTAGTATCATTTAATTAACAGGCCCAGGGTACATGTAGTACTACTTTACTTGTCCTTACAAGTAACATACATGTGTTTATTGGATGTAAACCAATTTCAATATGTTTAAAGGATAGAGCACATGCACTTGAGCAGTGGTGAGCAGTGGTAAAGTGCACAGCGTCCTAATGCTAATAGAACAGAGATCACTAAAAATGGAGGAGTAGGACAAAAGGTTTGGGGAAAGACCAACCTAAGGTCTAGCAAATATGTATCTGTAATTAAAAGTCCAAAACCAAGTTCTGCAGTGTGCTGTGAACAAAGTGGCATGAATTGGGTGAGGGGAGTGTTCAGGCAAAGGTGTGATACACGTGACAGGATAATACACTGTTTGTGTCACAATTACATTTGTGCGGATACAACCCATACGATGTGCAATAAAACTGGGTCTGTCTATACTGTGGACAGCGTTTCAATCCTTATCCAAACAATGGGGTCGTCATCAGGACAGATACCATGTAGGCCTAAGTAATTAAAACACTATAATTTATATAGAAATATACATGAAGAAAAAACGGACAAGCATAAAAGAAAATGAAAATAGTAACTCAAAACCTGGACAAAATACAAAATGTACATACACACATTGTGGTCCTCCATTATTTAAAACCATTGTCAAAGTCAAAGTCAAAGTAAGTTTATTGTTTAGTTAGTTAAAACCTTAACAATATAAAGGAACATATAAAACAATCAATAACATTTATCAATTTTTAAAACATAACATCAGTTTGTTGCTGATAAAATATTTAACACTGTTGATTAAGCATTCTCCAATTGTCCCAATCTATTTACATCGGCAGAATCCCAACCATTTCATCAGACTTGATCTGTTGTTAAAAATTTAAGTCACTTGCTTAACTTATGAGCAGACAAGATTGCCACCTTCTAGCTAGATATTTTTGAGTCAGTTTGCAGGGCCTGTTCAAAGGAGTTAAGAAATGTAATCAATTTGCAATTTAATTGTGGATCCAATGGGTCTAGCTCTGAAATTATTGCAGCTCTACAGGTCCTGATAACTCTGGCTTTTAGAGCTTTTCTAAGTAAAGTGACTTGTGCACTGTGAAGTTTGGGGCATGTGCAGATTATATGAATAAAGTCCTCTTTATTGATACCGCAAAGTCGACATGATATAGGCCCTTTGTGCACCCAGGTTGGCTGGTCCGCAATTGATTTTAGTTTCCCAAAGGGTATAGCCATCAATTTTCTCTTTAAATAGTTTGAGAATGTAATGCTCAAGTAAGGTGCCGGTGCAAGGGTCTTATAGTTATTAATCACCATCCAGGCATGCGACCATATCTGAACAATAGGCTTATCACTATAATTAATATAGAAATATACATAAAGAATAAACAGACAAGCATAAAAGAAAATCAAAATAGTAAATCAAAAACTGGACAAAATACATTATGTACATACATACATTGTGGTCCTCCATTATTGAAAACCATTGATACATGAAAGAACGTCATACCGAGAGGTATGGTAGGTACAACTGAGATGCAAGATAGTAGCTTCAAGTTGGGCCTAATAACAGACTAAATGGTGAAATCATTAAAGGGATATGATTACGTGCTTGTAGGAGAATAAACACATGCTTGAATCTAAGGTCCCATGGATATTTTCAATAGCGTATATTATTATTATATTAGAAATTGTCTCAGTTAATAGCAATGGCATGTACTGAGGTTGCCTATAGGAGTGCAAAACGAAACAAAAGACTCATGTGAAAGAGGAGAAAATAGGACTAGTAATTTGGCTACCATCCTAGTGGTATTCCAGACATAAATATGTAATGGCTGTAGGAGAATAAGTGAGGATCATGCGTCCCAAGCGTCTCTGCTCTCATCTTCCAGAAACAGAAAGCATCCGGCACAGTCTCCCCTGACCAATCACAGCGCTGCAATGCAGCATTGTGATTGGTCTGAGCGCCATGACACATCGTTTGTAGGAGTGGGCATGCTCTCCATGACACAAGCCATAAGATCCATAAAACCTAAAAAGAAAAAGTGTATGCACCTGGCACTGATTGCGTTTTTGCACTTTAAAATGGCCATGGTGGTAAGTAATGGAGATTACAGTGAGTAATCACATTTTCCTTTTACTTGGACTATGCAAATTTCCCTTGCACAATATTTTTCTTGAATAATTACCACCAGAGAACCTAATAGATCAATCAAAATGCCATTTAGCTCTCTGTTAGCAATACTCATGGTTCTAAAGACTACGACCTCGGGCAATTATTTTTGAATGTAGGCTCATCATTAACAACTTACTATGTCTATTCTCTTTGACTAGTATATGCCTCCATCTTTGTTGCAAATTGCTTTAGAAGACCAATATGGGGTTATCAGGAGAATTGACAAAATAGTAACACTGCTCTGCCCTTATGCTGAAAAAGAACCTTAAATGTTTCTAAACTCCAGTTTGAGAAAAAAACACATGGACTCAAATAGCGGCAAAATCCTCGGATTCCAAGATTAGATTAAACGGGATCGTTTGTCTCTAAATTAAAACCGATAAATGAGGCCTCGAGATTGGATGACATTCATTAGCAAAGTAATAACGCCCTTGGCACTGGATGACAGGTTTATAACATGTAATCCCATACTGCATGTGTTGGAAAGAAAATAGGTTAAACACAATTGATCTGGCCTCTGACCTTTCTACTAAACGAATTGCTCTCAGACACTTCCTACTCGAATCTAAATGAATTGAGGAGGTCAGCTTCCACTTATTATCACGGTGAAATGGCAATAAAGACTTTGGAGTGATTGAGACAGTCTCGCAGCAAACCAGTGCGGTCTCTCCCTCCCTATTCAGAGGGGAGAATGGCTTGTTCTAAAGCTGTCTTTGCTAGCTCAGGAGTGCTCCTTCGTTCTCAGAACCAACTCCAAGTAGCTTGAGTGATGAGCCACTGTGAAATCATAGACTCTTCTGAAAAAGTAAAAAAACAACTCCGAAAACCAAGTTGTCAGGCAGCATATGCACCGCTGGAATGACATCTAATCAATCTTTAACAGGTTTTGGTTTACACATCATGAATTCAAATTACAATTACTGCGCAGCGATGATAACCGCGCGCCATTTGCTCATCCAATGACTTCCAGCCTTTTCTTCAACCGTTCAGATTGTCTCTAAAAACATGAAAAAGGCTTGCCAGAAAATCTATTTCTTAAGTGAAAGTAGGGTCGTGGCTCCTAAAAAGGTTTATGCATGTTTCAACTGAAAATTATAATATGGACATGCAAGCATTCAGAAACAGCAAACAAGGAATTCTTTCAAAACACCAAGGGGCAGATTTACAGGGAACTGATGCATCTGCATAGATGCGTCAGTTTCCTTGCATCATTGCCGAATGTCCTTGCCCCACGATGTATGTGCTGTATTTACAATACAGTGCTCAATGGCGCAAGGATTAACAGATGCGTCAGAAATTCTGACGCATCTGTTGGCCCAAAAGTTACGCATTGCTGGAGTTGCTCATGAAAGTGACTCATCTCCAGCAATGCACCAATAGATGGGTGAGTCCCATTCAAATAGCCGTGGGTCATTCCTTCTGCCTGGTCTGAGCAGGCGTAGGGATTTTGACGCAGTGAAGGCATGGAGTGACGCAGTGAAATCTTGTAGATTTTACTGCATCAGTTATACATGGCTTTTTGCATGGGAACGCCCACCCTGCATACATTATACCTGACACAGGTATACTGTGACGCTGGGCTTCACAACGTGACGCATCTCCCTAGGTGTGTCACGTTATAAATTGGCTGCATTTTTTATGCCGCCGCTGCATCACAAAAGTGACACAACAGCGGCGCTAAAGTGTCACAAGGGGCTTGTAAATCTGCCCACAAATTTAGCAATCATTGAAAGGCCACAGAAGAAGTGATACACCTCAGAAACTTTGCTAAAAGCATAGATACCTCGGCTGTGCACTAGCGCTCCAACTGCAGCCGGGGTCTACATTTAGAAGTGATCTATAGTGATATAACGGTAGTGCCGAGCTGACCTGCTTTTTCGCCTCAAGGAGCACTCATACGACCTCCCTCATCTAATCTATTAGCTGTCCTTGCTGAAAAAGAGCACAGCTCGGTAGGTCACGCCCGGGGTAGCGCTGAGCCTCTCCTGTGCCATCATTTATCTGACACCTAAAGCCTTTGTAGCTGTCGTCAGATTTTATACATTTAAATCTGCTTCCATCGATTGTCCTTGGACTCAGGGCTGTGTTCAGTCAGTACACACCCATTAATTCATGTCTATTACTACAAACACTTCTCCATCACTTGTACATATGCGCTTGACCTTCGAGCTAAGTAAATAGTTAAATAGTTTAAAATTTGTTCTACCAGGAAAAATACATAAAAAAAACAACATAAAGGCTATCACTAAAACATTATAGAATTAAAAGTCATCAAATACAAATTCGAAATAACACGATGAAGAATGTGAATAAAGCAAATAAATTAACTGCAATAATATATGAGAGGATCTAGTGTCCTCTCTTTTATGTTAAACAACTAATTCCCTACAATTCTTCTTACATTGTAATATTGTAAAGTAAACACATAGGATGAACAGGTGCATCCCATTTTCAGCATGATTATAAATAAAAAACAGAGCACTGACGAAGCCAATAAATAGAGCTGAGATTGCAAGGCTACATTTGTTTCGCAAACGTATGGCATAGCTATTTAACGTTTAAAAGTAATAAGAACCAAAAACGGTGCTATATATTTACAATAACAAAGGAAAAACAGCTCACTGCAAAAAAACAAAAACATGAACAGAAAACACAAATTAAACTATTTCTAGTAGAACATGCACATGTCCACAAGCAAAACGCCTTTCACTCGCAGTGAAGAAAGCTGAAGTGGTGGAAGCAATATGGGAATCACACTTCAACAGACCAATGGATGAAGAGGGCAAACTGAAAGCCCTGGCATTTATACACATATTTGTATTACTTTTTGGAAAACAGGAGGCTCATTAGACACATCAAAACCTCTCTAGACTAGACCTAAATAAATCTATTTTTTTATAATGCAGTACATATTTAAGTTATTTTAAATGAATCAACATAAACAAAATGAAATGAAACAATGATTAAAAAGAAAAGGATATTAACACAATGTTTACACAGATTTAAGGTAAGGGTTGGTAAGAAACTCTATATTTAAATGGCATTAGCTTAAATCAAATAAAAAGAAGTTAAAACATATTTAGTTCTAAAACAGTTGTTAAAAAAGTAATTAGCACTAGTGTCATGTAGAGAGGTAGGATTAGACTTGTAATGATCATAAGAAATAGGGACATTGTAAGGCTTACCAACAATGTAGGTATCAGGTTTAGGATAATGCCCCACTTCTAACAGGGCTTTCAGCAGGATCCCAATGTTAATCTACATGGGGAAGAGGGAGGTTTTCATACCCCGCTCACCCATGCTGGCTTGACCTGTAGGAGTAAAGTGCTCTGAGGCCACTAGATATTTCTCATGGTCGCCTCCTTAGCTGGCATTATCCACCTGTTCTACAGGAAGGTGTGCTTAATAGCGAGTGTGAAAATTGTCTGGAAGAATTTTGGACCAGCAACTGTGTGTGTCCCTTGGCAGTGGAAGGAACAAGATTGTCAATGGAGTCTATTCTAATGCCATCCCTTTGTGCACTTATGAGTAAAATTGTCCTGTTGATCAATGAACAGTACATTTGAAGTAGAAGAAGTTATTTGATAAAGTGATGTGGAAATGCCAACCAGATGTGGAACTACAGTTATGCAGCAGATAGATGTAAAGAAAAGCATGCTTTTCCAAATCACTATCATTATATTTGAAAAACATTTTAACAGTGCTGTAATATACAAGTGGCAGCAGATTGTATAAAGCAATGCAGAATGTGTTCAGTTCTGCTACAAAGCACTTATGATTACAGAGACTTGTAATGAAAACACATTCATATCCAAAGAGCATGGCTTGCACAATTTTTAAGCAAATAACACAGAGGAAACATAAATACTTGCTCCAAATTGATGAGTGGCTGAAGCACAAGATAACAGTTTATTAAAAACACTATCTACAAGCATGCAGTAGCTGGCCACTGTGAGATAGATGGAAATATAATAGGTTGAAAGGAAAGAGTGCCTCCTAGCGTGGCAATTCAAATAGAAGTCCTTGGTAAATTTTAAGCCAATATTTAAATTGCCAATCCAATTATCCACACTAAGGGGCATATTCACTTACATTTCACACAACGCAGGACAGCAAGCAATGTTTCTGCACTGCGTGGTGTGAAACTGAGAGCATAGAACTGCTCTATATTTACAAATATTTGGAGCTTTATCCTCTCCTAGTGCTGGTGAACCATGTGCCGACGAGTGCCATTGCAGGCACCCTTGCACCACGGTGCAAGTGTGACTGGATTACAGGCAGGATTGTTTTCGTGCAGGAAGGTTTACCTTCTTCTACAAAATCAATCCTCAATGGATTTTATTCTTTCTATGTGTGCTGCAGAATTTCTCCTTGATACGCCTGTTTCAGGGAAGTATCGTTTTTTGACACATTCTGAGGTTTACTACCTTTAGTAAATCTGGAATTGCACCAAAATCCATAGGGTGAGTGGATGCATGGGAACGCCTAATGCAAGGTAACGCAAAGCAGCGCAATGCACTGCCTCGCATTACTTCGCATTTACTAAACCACACAAGGTAGCTTTGCATGGCTTAGTAAACCAAAAAGAATATTGCATCAGCGCGGCACCTTAAAAGCGATCCAAACCTATTTCGAAATCTTAATAAATCTGCCCACTCAATCTTTTTGAGGTCGCACAAATATTACATCTAAAGCATTATTAAATAATTCGAGAATGAAGTGACTAGAAATCACACAAAATATGTCAGAATAGAATTATTGACCATCCTAGTGAATATTTTAAGGCAAACGTCGGATCATTTAGAAGCACTTTTGGTTGTTAATAGTAGCTAAATGCACAGAAAGATTCAAGGCTGAGCCATTGCTGAAAATCTTAACTCTACTAATGATTAGAAAAAAAACATACTAAAACTAGGCATGTGGCTTCTTAAATGCAATAACACCAGGTTTATAATACTGAAAAAAATATGAAAAACTGAAGCGGAAGACAAAAAGTACAAAAATACACAGGGGTCTCACAGGGAACCAACATCTGAAAACTATGAATGTTGATGCAGTATTGTCCAGGTATAGCCTCATCTCGTTTTTAAACATGCTTTTTCAAAGCCATGAGAACTGGCTTATAAATTAGAGCACTTTTTAGTAGATGGGTTAGTGGATGAACATGAGAACGGTTCAAAAGTTGAATGACTCAGAAGAGGAGTAAGTAATGGAGTGTGCTTATGAACAGTGAAAGCATAAATGGATGGCTGATTGGTAAATTTGGTGCATTAAATGATGGGTAGATGAATGGATGAATCTGTATGTGAATCAAAAGAGAAATTGCACAGAAAAGGGGATACATGGTAGGTACGTGCGGATACCTCCACACACAGGAAATGCTGGACTTCTGCTGGAGAGTAATGCATGGGGTAACTGGTTAGAACAGGGCGCAGGGTGGGAGGAAAGGGTGCATGCAAAAATGGATAGTGAAACAGGATTAGAGAGGGGAGTGAAGCTTTCGAGAGAGAAGTACATGCTGCATATGAGTACACCACTTGCCCACGCACACACACAGACACGCACACCGGATCACACACACACCAGATATAGAACACACAAGCACCCTGACTCAACAGGCACTATATGTACATCTGGAGTAACAGCTTTCCTCACAGATAGCAGAATTTGCACCCCATGGCCATCAAGAGTGCAACAGGAAAATGTACCACAATGGAAACAATAGTGGAAGTTTATGTTGCAAACAAAATCAGAATGAGTAACACTTGGGCATAGGCAGCAACGCCATTCCTCGCTACCTACAAAACATGTACTGCTCGGACAGCAGCAGTGTAAGCTTCCTCCACAGATATAAAATTACGTACCAAAATGGGCATCAGAAGTTCAAGCTCCCCTTGCATACACAGAGCAGATGCCACTTTGACTTCATCAGTGCAAGTCGGTTTCCTCACAAACTCTGATAACAGGTGACACATGAGATGCAGAAAAATAAGATATCCTCACACACACATTTCCTTAGAATGGTCTGCCATTTTGTTAACTCCTGCTGAACAATGCTTCATTTGGGATGGTGACTGCTATGTGCAGAAACCTTACACTTCATTGTGAGTATTCTGAGGGTCCTCCATTCTGTTCTATTCTGATGTTTTCGAAAAGCACATACCTACCCAGACCTGGCCTCCCAGCGCTAACAGCAACAACACCAACCGGAATACCTTAATGAACTTTAGGTTAGTGCTGAGTTTTAGAAAAGGTTGGAATCTGAGTACAGTGGTGAGAGTTTGCCACAGTTTCTGGACAAGGTACACTAAAAAGCGGCCACCACTTCTGGCTCTTCTGACCTTAGGTACCATCAGAAGCCCTTGCTTCCCGGACCTCCTTGGAACAGAGAGGGAGTTTAATTTCTGGATGATAGGAGTGCCTTTCTCCTGCATGATCCGATGGGTGATGCAGAGGGTCTTGAATTAAATTGTTGTTTGGGCCGGCAGCCAGTGCAGAGTTACTGGGGCTGGACTGACAGATTGGTATTTGTGAATTTTATGCAGGATCATGGATGCAGCATTCTGTACCACTTGAAGCCTTTTGGTGACATATTTTGGGCTCCCTATACAAAGGGAGTTTCCATAATCAAGCCATGAACCAATTAATCCCTGTACAACCACTCTCCTAGTAGATATTGGCAGCATGTGTAGGGATTTCCTAAGAGTTCTCAGAATACCGAAACAAGACTGTGCCACTTTTCAGGCCTGTATGTCCATCGTAAGTTTGTCATTGATCCATAAGCCCAGATTTTTTTTACTACCGGGGGGAACTAAGGGCTCTCTCCTACATGACAAGTCTGCCCACCTTGAGGGGTTGTTCCCGACCACAAGTACTTCTGTCTTGTTACCATTCAGTTTCAGGATACTTGTGGACATCAAGTCTGTGACTTACTTTAGACAATGGTTAAGTTGGTTAGATGTTCGACTGGCTTCAGGTTTCAGGGCCATGATAATTTATGCATCATCTGCATATGACACAAAGGCTAAGACGTGTGCACGAAGAATCTTTGCCAGGGGAGTACATATAAATTGAAGAGTGTGGGGCTCAGAGAAGAACTTTAGAGAGTGGACCGTTCAGTAGAAATCATCTTTGCAGACATGGAAGATTCTACTTCTAGGAAAGCTTCCATCCACTTTATGGTGTCCCCACTGATTTCAACTTCCTTCATCCTCCAATTGAGGTTAGGATGTGAGACATTGTCGAAAGCTACACTTAGGTCTAACATTATCATGGGAGCCCAAGCACTTTGGCCCAGAATGGATTGAAGTTCCTCTGTGGCTACTAGCCCGGTGGTTTAAGTGCTGCTGCCCCCTCTGAAGCCTGGTGGGTTGGGTGGAGGAAGTCATGAGCTTCCAAGAAGCCGAATAGATGACTGTCAACATGTTTTCCAGTATTTTGCTAGCTACTGGCAGGGTGGATATGTGTCAGTAATTTTCTGGCAAAAGAGGATTCACCGTGGTTTGTTTTAGTAATGGTTTTACTATTGCATGTTTCCATGCTGAGGGGCTAGTGCCTCTTGCCTGTGAATGCTTGAGAAAATCCAACATCATGGGAAGAAGAGTTCTGCCGGCCTTTACTAGAATTATTGGAGGTGCCGGATCGAGCGGCGATCCTGGTTCTTTTTTTATTTTAAAGTGACTCCATAGTTTCACCATCAAGTGCAGGGAGCACGGTCAAATTTGGACCTGTCCATGGCATTGTGGGGTGATTACTTTGAGACAACGGTTGTAAGCAGGAGGTTAAAAATTGCATTGACTTTATTAAGAAAGAGGTAAGCAAACATATTGCAGCATTGTTCTGATGGAGAGAGACCTATAGAGGTAGAGAGTGATTTTATAAGGCTATTTACTACCGTAAGCAGTTCCTTTGAAGAGTAAGGGGCATTCTCTTTTGTGACCTTGAAATGTGCAATTCTAACCTGTCTTTTTATGGCTATTCTGTACTTGTCTTTGTCATGGTCGTCATATGCTTTTCTCCATTTTCTTTCCCTTCTTTTTGCTTCCCTTTTTAATCTAGTCAATTCTGGTGTATACCATGGGACCCTCCCTTTTGTCTGAATAGATTTGCAAAGTCTGTAAGGGATGAGAATGTTCAATGAATTGTTTAGCCATCTCTATAATGTGTTACACCTTTCCCCTGTGTCACCACTTTTTTTTTTTTTTTTTTTGCAATCTTTATTCGGTGATTAAAAAACACCATAAAAGCACATATATATACATGGATAAAAAGTCATTAAACATTAATCAAGATCCTTATACAAAGTTAGTGCAAATAGAGATACCGACATACAGGATCATAAAAAAGGAAAATCCAAAGTCTTTCATTCCTCTCCCCTAGTCATCTTTAATCGGACCGCAACCTTAATAAAATTCATAATACAGCACAATGTTAGTGGATCAGAGGCTTTTTGCAAAAAGACTAATGCGTCCCTGGCACGTTCCTGTTGGGCTTTTTTTAAAATATTTACAAGAAATCTGCGCCTGGGCATAGAGAAATAGGGACAGAGCAAAACAAAATGAAGGGAATCCTGCGGAGACCTGTTGTCGCAGCCGCAGGGTCCCTTCTGCTCAATTGACGTGGTGAAACCTGCTGGTGAGGCCAACATAAAAGGAAGTAAATTCAGTCTAAAACGGCACATAAGAAATCTATCCTGTGCATTATGCACAAGATACAGATAAGGCTCCATACCCTCCACACTCTTTACCAGATTATGAGCCCTCACAGTCTTTTTAACACCTTCAGCCTCAGCTCTACATTGGGTTTTCCGCTCTAGGAAAATTTCCCCTACTTGTTTCTTGTGCTGGGCTGAAATTGATGTGGGGTTCGTGAAGAGGTTTCCAAAGCCTAAATCTTCAAGGGTGTTTCTTACATATTTAAGCCAGGGGATGCGCATACAATGGGTCCTATCTAAGCAGTCCAATAAAATTTCTCTGCTTAGATGCGCATCTGGATTGACCCATATTTTTAGCCAGGCCACAATTGGCCTAAGTTTTAACAGGTCATCCAAGTATGGTCTCCCTAGCTCCCTATGAGCTATGATTCCAGCGGTACTTGGTGGTGCCCTCAGGATAGATTTCAGATATTTGTTTTCTTCCTGTTGAATTCTAGTGGTGTTCACAAAGCCCCATACTTCTGCCCCATAGATTACTTTGGTGCATGATACGGAGCCATACAAGTTCATCACCTGTTCCGGGCTCCATCTACCTAGCCTCCTGCCATATCCAGCTATAGCCCCATTAGAGGCAATCATTTTGCTACAACGTTCCACCACTAAAGAGTTAAACTGCAAAGCACCATCAAAGGTTACTCCAAGATAAGAGAACGTTTTGACCTCCTCTAAAGTATGGGTGCCTATTGTATAAGTACATTTAGAGGAAGGTTTTTTGCCGGCCAGGAGTACATATGATTTGCCCAGGTTGACAGATAGATCCAGTGTACTCATGAACCTAACAAACCCGTCTATCAGGATTTGTAAGCTTCGAGGTGTGCGTGCAAGCAGAACCGCGTCATCTGCGTAAAGCAGAACAGGAATATGCCGCGCCCCGACCCTTGGGGAATCTGCCTTTAACCCCAAGAGAAACTGCTCCAGGTTATTAATATAAAGGGAGAACAAAAAAGGGGCAAGAATGCAACCTTGTCTGACTCCACTCTTACAGGGAAAAGAGTCAGACAATCCTCCCTCCCTATTAAATCGAGCCTTGGCCGTGGTGTCGCTGTGTAATTCCCTTAATATGGTAATTAAACCACTCTCAATCCCCATGCTTAACATCATATCCCACAGCTTTCCTCTATTGACGTGATCGAATGCTGCTGCCAGATCCATGAATCCCATATAAATGGGTTCATCACTGGCCAGAGTATATTTGGCAGTCAGCATGTAAAGGTTCAGGCATTGGTCACTGGTGGACCTCCCTGTCCTAAACCCGTATTGAGTGTCCGAGAAGATGTTATTCTCTTCGGACCACTCGGACAGTCTGTTGAGGATTGCCCTACCCAAAAGTTTAGCCGATACGTCAATCAGGGAAATGGGCCTGTAGCACTTGGGGTCATCCCTATTGCCCTTTTTGAAGATTGGCACGATGATCGCTTTAGACCAGGATGGTGGCAGGCCGCAAATGGTCGCAGTATTTATGACCCTGGTCATCAGCGGGGCCCATAGTTCTATATTACTAAGAAACAGGTCAGGGGGAATTCCATCCGGCCCCGGGGCTTTATTTTTAGTCAGACCCTCCATCCCTGCAGTAATCTCCTTAAGAGTGAATACTACCGAGGGAACCTGACTTGTGGTTACGGGTGACTCTACATGGATACCGGGCTCATGGTTATATAGACCCCTAAAGTGTGTGACCCACTGCTCCGGGAGGATGTTAACCCCTATCTCTGGGGAATCATTTTCTTGAAAGGTCGGTTTATTAATGATTCTCCAAAATCCCGCTAGATCCCTTCTTTCGCCTGCCTCTCTTAAGTCTGCCCAAGCTTCTGCCTGCAGGGCAAGTTTCCTCCTTTTGGTCTCTTTTTTATATTTTTCTCTGCACCCCTTGATTTTTTGAGGGTCCCTTGGTTTTAGCTTAAGGGAGCATTTCAACTCCCTCAGTGCCTTAGAGCAGTCTTTATCAAACCACCGGGGATTTACCAGATTACATGTGGGCGCACTGGTCCTAAGTAGGCCATCGACCAGGTTAGCAATCTGGTCAAATGCTTCCAGTACCCTTGGTCCCTGGACTTCTAGGTCTAGACAGTCGTTAATGGCTAGTCGGCCCTTGTCGCCCAAAGTTTTATAAAACTTTACCCCATCTATTTTGGACCATTTCAGTCTCCTACCTTGATCTGTGACCCTCTCCTCAATTGAGCGGTGGACTCTAGTTCCAGCACCCACCCTATACGAGAGCATCAAAACAAGGGGATTGTGGTCACTAAAACTGCTCCAATCTATCCCTACACTGATTATTTTGTTTATCAGGGATCTCGAGGCCAAAATATAATCTATAATAGATGAGCAACCCCTGCCCTTGAAAGTTGGTGGGAGTGAACCATCCGACTGTGGGTCTATCATATTAATGGTATGCTCTAGGTCGTACTTAAGCCGAAGCAACCTAAGAGCCAACCCAGTAGGCGTATGAGAAAAATGCGGACCCTTCTCCATTGGACATTGTGACCAGTCTGTGTTTACCTTGACCAGTGCCGGACAGAGGTGGCAATTAAAGTCTCCCACTAAAAGCAGCCCGTGCGGCGGCCCCTTATTTTGGAATGTTGTTTCTTGTCCCAGCCTATGGTCTAGTTCAGCTAGTAGCGGGATATGGTTGTTTACTATCTCAGTGTTATAGATGTTAAGAACAGAAAATCTTAACCCCTTTCCGAGGAACCGAACTACCTGAATCCCATGTGAGTTCCAATCTGGGGAGGACCAGGTGCCTGGGAGGTCTAAATCTATGTAGATGGACAAACCGCCCATTGCTCTCCCTGATCTGGATTTTCGGGCGGGGACAAAAAAACACTTGTACCCCTGTAGATGGTAATTATTCACCAAGGCCCATGTCTCCTGTACACATATAACTTGAAATTTTCTAATAAAATCAACCCATTCCTTGTTATTAAATTTGCCCGCTATGCCTGCTACATTCCAGGAGATGAATCTCACTCCCTCTCCCCTCCGTCTTGAACCCCCCTGGGGCCTTGATGGTATCTCCTGTAATGACCCTTGCGTAGCCAGCCCATGTCCCCCTCCTATACCTTCTATGGCTGTAGCGTTAGGTTCAGCAAACATGGAAATCCCCACACCACTCGGTAGAGTTTGCTGAGCCTGAGAGTTTTGCTCCTCCACCACCTCTACCAAAACGCCCTTATCCATGAGACCCTGGGGGACATTATCTGTTTGTCAATCCACCCCCTCGAGACCGTTCAGGCAAGTAAACCGGTTATAGGTGTGCAAGGGTGGTTCTGGTCGGCCAAATAATGGCCTAGGGTTGAAGGCCCAGTGTCTCCCCCTCCTGCCAACCCTCTCCCATTTGTCATGAATTTGGGGCGGCTGCAATGGGACTGGAATAATGGGGAAAAAGAAAGACACACGAAGGGTTTGGATAGTGGATTCTCTGGATCTATTCTTCCCTTGGCATATGTAGGACACCGTTCCTGTGTCCCTAAAACTCACCAATATGCAGTCCCCTATAATAGATTTGTATGTTCTCCCCACCCATGGCACCCTTCTTACCATTATGATTTTGTTATTGAGGTGTGTCGGGAGGGGTCTATTTATGTTTAACCACTTAATTACCCTACTTTTCAGGGCACAAAAATCCTCAGTTTCACCTTCTTCGAGTGAGGGGACACCCGCCATGACTACAGTGAGATCATTAGTCTCTGGGGGTAGGTTAGGTCTGCGTGGTCTCAAGGGAAGCTTCATTAGGGGAGTCGGTGTGGTACTATCTACCGGCTGTGCCGGATGAACAGGGCCTGAAGGAGGAGTAGGCATCTTAGAGTTAAGGGGCTTAGTTGATGCAGGCTTGGGCCTTAGGGGTTTTTGCGGGGCCGCCGCATTTGCGGCTTGTAGAGGGACTAAGTTTGCTGCACTATTTACAGGCTGTTGAGGGGCTAATGTGGCGGGGGTAGATTCTAGATGCCTTCCCTGATGACCAGCCGGGATTTTCAGACTACCTAGTGTGGCCTCCAGAATAGTTAGTCTGATCTCAATCTTTTTTATACTCTCGCTAATCGGTAGTAATAGAGACCTTAGCAAGAATTCCAAGTTTCCAAGCGGGACAACAGAGAGGGGGACATTAGCGGTACTAGTTCCTATGTCTTTTATCAGGGCGGGAGCTAGATCCTCCCGGGCAATAGGTTTGGGGTGTGATTCAGCCGGTAATTTCGCTGCTAATACGGGGGGTTTTGAAGACTTCCCAAAGTCCGAGTGAGAGATCTTGGATTTACTCCTTCCCTGGGCTCCCTTCGATTTCCTCCTACGTTTATTAGGAGGGGGCCCCGGTGCTCCTTGTGTAGTAACTGGCTTGGGTTTAGCTTTCCTAGCCTTAGAGGCTGGGGGGGGTTGGGAGACTAAATCAATGGTCACTCTTGTAGGGCTTGGACTGGTAGCTGGGACTATACTCATGGCTGCAACTGGTGGAGTGTTTATACAATCCCTCAGCAGGAGTGGGACATCATCTATTAGGGACAACTCCTCCCTGGGCGTAGTGGGTTGTTCTCCAAGGGGGGTGTTTTTCAAGTTATCTATTGAGCGTCTCCGTTCTGCCCTTAACCGGGACAGGTTGCACTCTTTGTCCCCCTCCCCCACCGCCCGGGAGAAATAATTCTCTAGGGTCCTATTTTTAACTCCTCCCGGCTTCAATGGGGTACTCTACCTTGCCGGGGACGGCATAAGGTGAGTGATGGATTATAATCGGCAAGGGGCTGTGACAGAAAATAGGACCAGGGGTCGAATGGACGATCCAAGAGAGTAGGCCCAGCCCGGCCTACTCCGGCCTCTGACGGCCACAGACGGTCCCGCCCTTGTCCCGGGCTTCTCCCGGGACGCTCCCGCGTGCGCTCCCGCGCAGCGGGAATAACAGATTGAAAAAATAGAGACTCTCGTTAGTGGGGGCGGGGCAGGCAGGGAGAGCGGCCCAGATGATTGTAATTAGGGCTGGCGGGGACTCCTGGGAGATGTAGTCCCGGTCCCGCAGCTCGCAGCCCTGCCCACGCGCACTCACACCCACTGCAGGCTCCGCTTTGGCAAGGAAACAACTCCAGGGGTCCAAAGGTCCAGGACAGCACACCCCTCGAAGCGGGACCCGCGAAGCGGGTTCCGCGAGGCGCTGCAAGGAAAGCAGCAGTCAGGGCAGCAGTTCTCCACACGCACCAACAGGTCAGCCAGGCGTCCCAAAGTATAACGGAGTCTCAAAGGTTTTAAATTCGTTGGTGGGGGCGGGGCAGGCAGGGAGAGCGGCCCAGATGATTGTAATTAGGGCTGGCGGGGACTCCTGGGAGATGTAGTCCCGGTCCCGCAGCTCGCAGCCCTGCCCACGCGCACTCACACCCACTGCAGGCTCCGCTTTGGCAAGGAAACAACTCCAGGGGTCCAAAGGTCCAGGACAGCACACCCCTCGAAGCGGGACCCGCGAAGCGGGTTCCGCGAGGCGCTGCAAGGAAAGCAGCAGTCAGGGCAGCAGTTCTCCACACGCACCAACAGGTCAGCCAGGCGTCCCAAAGTATAACGGAGTCCCAAAGGTTTTACATTCGTTGGTGGGGGTGGGGCAGGCAGGGAGAGCGGCCCAGATGATTGTAATTAGGGCTGGCGGGGACTCCTGGGAGATGCAGTCCCGGTCCCGCAGCTCGCAGCCCTGCCCACGCGCACTCACACCCACTGCAGGCTCCGCTTTGGCAAGGAAACAACTCCAGGGGTCCAAAGGTCCAGGACAGCACACCCCTCGAAGCGGGACCCGCGAAGCGGGTTCCGCGAGGCGCTGCAAGGAAAGCAGCAGTCAGGGCAGCAGTTCTCCACACGCACCAACAGGTCAGCCAGGCGTCCCAAAGTATAACGGAGTCTCAAAGGTTTTAAATTTGTTGGTGGGGGCGGGGCAGGCAGGGAGAGCGGCCCAGATGATTGTAATTAGGGCTGGCGGGGACTCCTGGGAGATGTAGTCCCGGTCCCGCAGCTCGCAGCCCTGCCCACGCGCACTCACACCCACTGCAGGCTCCGCTTTGGCAAGGAAACAACTCCAGGGGTCCAAAGGTCCAGGACAGCACACCCCTCGAAGCGGGACCCGCGAAGCGGGTTCCGCGAGGCGCTGCAAGGAAAGCAGCAGTCAGGGCAGCAGTTCTCCACACGCACCAACAGGTCAGCCAGGCGTCCCCACTTAAAATGGGAGCAGTTTCAATAAGTATGCCCGTCCATTCTATTACATTGAGGTTGAACCAAAGATGCCTGTGTCTTTGTGAGGGGGACTATTTATTTGTAATTTTAGGGACTTCGAGCCAGAGGGGATCTATATAATTGTGAGACACAAATATAGGGATTGTTTCCTCAGTAACCCGATTTGAAATGTTCGAAAACATAGTCAACAAGGTGGGTGCTTGATAATTTTCCTTAATTGAAGTGCATCTAAGTGTAGAGCTATCGCTTTAGCCATTATCTTCAAAGTGTAGAATTCAATCCCCTAGTAGGGTAAAGATTGCTTTTTGAAGGCTGCATTTTGCCACTATATCTGCTAGTGCTTGAGCACACTGGGAGGCAGCCCCTGGAAGCCAGCACATCATGATGCCTGTGAAGGGGAAGTTGGGGGAAATATCAAGTTAAATTGCAGGCTCCCCCATTCCTGAATGTCCATGGGAATGAAGGTGCCCATAAATGCTTCCATAAACGTTCTAGCTACCTCCTCTTCGATCCTTCCAATTGCATCTAGCTATAGAATAGCCAGACGGAAGGATCATAACTATATCTGGAGTTGGCTCCTCTTTGAGTCATGTTTTCATGATTAACATGGCATCTGGTATTTTCTGAGAAAATGAATAGCTTGGTGCAATGTTTTGACATAGACCTGCAATTCTGCAGATACATTTGGGCTTTGTGGATAAGAGAAAACTATTTTAGGGGTTTGAGACTTAAAGTAGATGGCTCTAAAATGACAGCAAGGAAGTGACTCTAATCACAGCCACTGCAATGAATCAAAACAGCCCCTGTCTTCTGCCCAGATCCTACTAATAACACTCCAAAGAGTTAAAAACCCTTAATTAAAAGATTCCCCTGGTTGGTTTCATCAGCAGTTTTAGAATGAAATGTAACACACTGAATGGTACCGGTGCGTGGTGATAGATCACGTCCGTGCCACTACTTAAATACCGGGCTGGACTGAAGATAAACAACTGGACCGCTGCTTCAAGATGGCAGCTCTAAAATGGCAACATAGAAGTTGCTCTAAACATGGCCACTGCAATGAATATAAATGGCCAATACCCTACTCCCAGATACTACGTAATACAAGCCGAGCAGTAAAAAAGCATTAATTTAAAAAGTCCCCCGGTTGATTTTAGCAGAAGTTTTAAAATTAAATGTAAAGTGCAGAATGGTACCGATGCTTGGAGACAGCTTGAGTGCTACCTGTTTTTAGAAGCATCACATTGCAAAAAGACTCTATTTACACAGCAGCCGAAGGACGACACTTGAAAGGACCATCTCAAACCGATTCTATAGTTTGATGCGTTGGATCCACAAACAATATATAGAAAATTTGCCTCAACCAACCTAATTTGTTCTAGTGCCAAGTACTTCATAACAAGGGAAGGGAGAGGTCCACAAAGCCCATGAAGGACTGGTGTGGAACCAGAGGTGGTGTATGCCTGATCAACTCAATGTGTTTGCGGCAATTACCCAGTACTGATGATTTGCTCTTTCTCAGAAACTGAATCAGAATACAGTAACAACCAGTGCTATTATTAATAGCAGCTTACAGTTGCCTGTATTAAGGCTTGAGAAAGCCACAGGCCTGCATGCCACAGAGTAGAAACACTTGTTGGCTGCCCACTCCTAAGCTGTTATTTTCATGGAGGAAGGCGAAAACCGAAGAAAATGCACTAAAATTATATCCTTCCATATTGGTGTGGAATGTATTTGTAAAAATGTCTGTGCCACTGAAATTTAAGCTTTATAAATAAGCGTCAAAATGACCTCAAATTTAGGTGACCCAATTCCTACTTACAGACTCACTGAACTGTGGGATAGTGGACACTACCCATGGATTGGGAATGCACTTGTTTACCACCATATCACCACTCACTAAACTGGAATAAGCACTTAGAGGTGAAACATAGTTTTGCATGATCTTTCTATGAATTTCCGCACAGACTCAGGGACTAGACTAGGAAAGGATGGAGGATACCAAAGAGAAAACATACTTTTTGCTCTGAGGAAGATATTAAACTTGTGCCTTTTATCAGCAGATGTTGCTTTCTGAAATTCCTATCGGGTGGGGTCTGGTTGGACTGAGCCCACCTTTTGATGAAAATGCAGAGATGTCAGGTTTTGGCTTGCCTATGCAAGACTCTGGAGATATGGTAGGAATTAAAGCTTTGGGGGCTTGTTGGAGTTCTGAATGGTTGATTTTTGATATAGGTGTCTTATAAGAAAGTCACCAAAAATACATTATAGTCAATTACAATCAATACATGCAAAAGAAATGAAAAGAAAAACTCAACTAGTGTCCCCTCTGCTCCTAACCACTATGTCTCCGGTCACTCACACGCTGTCCCAAAACTCTCCTGTGTTATGGGGGGCCTTCTTACTATTGCTGGTGGCATGCACCAGATTTCACACCATTCGTACTCCTCCTCACCTTCAAGTTCAGCATCCTACTCCGCATTTGTCCATTTTGTCGTTTTTCTCCTCTATTCTCCTCCCTCTGCACGAGTCCTCCTCCTCCTCAGCTGCGTTGTCCTTCTCTGGGTCAGGCCTCCAGGTATAAGGTCCTTGATTCCCCTCTTCCTGCCCCCTCTATTTGGCATTCTCTGGCCTTTTACTTCTTTTGGCTCTGAAACCCATTTAAAGGAGTCTGTGATTATTTTCTGTGTTTCCTTCTGTCTCATTTGCCTCTTCTTGCCTCCCTGATGCCTCCTCCTTCCTGACTGTCCACTGTTGTTTTTTTTTATTAGGTGGAATGTCAGCAGTGCTGTTACGGGATTGGGGTATCCTACTGAAGGTAAGTTTCCTTCAGTCCTCTCTACCCCCTCACATCTCCCCTCCCTTACTTTCTTCATAAGAAGAAACATTTCCTGGGGATATTTAGAAAGACAGTCTGCAATTGTATATTCCTTTCCTTTCCTGTGGTGAATATTGAACCTGAAGAGTTGCAGGAACAGAAAACATCATGGTACTCTTGAGTTTTTACCTTCTATTTGATATCAATACCAAGAGGGGCAGTGAGAGGATGGACTGGGTCCATCCTTCAAATAAGATTCACAACAAAATACAAGAGCCCATCTCCACAAAAAAGACTAACTCTCCACAGGAGAAAATAATTTTTTGGGGTAAAACCCTCACCCACCAGTGTTACCCCTTGGTGGCATGCTTCCTCATCGGGTCCATCCCGTTCCGCTACTGAGTGGGGGGATGCTGTGATCTACAGGTTACAGGGGAGCACTTGTATGATTATACAATGATGAAGGAGATAATGTAAAGAAATAGGAGTGGGGGCTGTTTGCTGAAGGTAATTGTTAAAAATACCTGGGTAGTATCCTTTTTATTCTGACCTCTAGACAGTATGATTAAAAGAAGGGGGATTTAGGAAGGGAGAGTTTGATGTACCCAATGCCTAAAAGGTTGACATGTTTCTAGCAATACCCCTATTGGCTTTTCATCAGCACCTAGGAAAATAAGTTATGATATTAACTCCCTAGTACCACTCCTGCTAGATCACCCTGGACATATACTTAATGCATGCTATTGAGAGGTGTGTACACTTCTACAACTTATCTAGCGATCGTTCATTATATTTATTAATAAGGAAATGAAATGAAATGAAATGAAATGGCGACATGTAGAGCGCGAAACATTCACCCGAATGTGTCAAGGCGCTTACTCATTGAGGCTGAGGTTCGACAGATCTTAACGACTAAACAGCCAAGTCTTTAGCGCCTTCCTGAATGCTAACAGATTGTTCTCATGTTTCAGATATGATGGGAGGGAATTCCACAGCCTAGTAGCACCCAACAAAAAACTTCTCCCTCCCCAAGAGCATCTTTTCACCCTGGGAACAACCAGATCGTTGGATGAGGATGAGCGAAGGTTGCGTGCTGGAATGTAAAATAACAAATTCCGTTTTAAAAAACCTGGTCCTATGTCCTGAGTGGTCTTAAAAACAATACATAGAGCTTTACACTCTATACGTTTTCTTATTGGCAGCCAATGAAGATCCTTCAATGCCGAAGAAACTGATTTATATATCGGGATATTCAGTAAAAGCCTGGCCGCGGCATTTTGGACCACCTGCAATTTGGCTAAGCATTTTTTACGAAGGTTGATAAAGAGCCCATTGCAATATTCGGCTCTCGAAAGAACAAGTGCTGAAACCACCAACTTACGAAGCTCAGCTGGAATGAATGGGAGGATTTTTCAAAGGATTTGTAATGTATAAAAAGAAAGGGATGTAACCTGATTGACATGATGTTCAAATGAAAGTCTAGAATCAAAAGTGACTCCCAAGTTCTTAACCTTGGTCACTGGTGTAGGAAGTGGACCCAATTCTAGGGGCCATAGATCTTGTGACCAAAAATTGGTGTGAGTCCCAAAAAGTAGCACCTCCATCTTACTGGAGTTCAATTTTAAACAGTTGGTAGCCATCCATTCCCCCACCTGGTGTAGGCACGTGTGGAATCGCTTCACAGTGGGGGATCCTGACACTGAGACAATAATCTGCATATCATCCGCGTAGGAGACAGCAGAGAACCCTAGGGATCTAATCAATTTCGCCAAAGGTGCAACATAAACATTAAAAAGCGTGGGGCTCAGGGATGATCCCTGTGGTACCCCACTGGGTAATGTAAAATTTGGTGACCTAAAATTATCTAAGGCCCCAAACAGTTCTCTGCCAAACAGGAATGACTCAAATAGGATAAGAGCCTTCCCTTTGACACCGATCCCCCTCAGAACTTCCAAAAGTTTCTGATGGTTGACGGTGTCAAATGCCGCCGAGAGGTCAAGCAGCACAGGTGCTGCACTGCCCCCCAGGTCGACAGTTTGCCTAATCATTTCGGAGGCTGTGATTAGGGCCAATTCGGTACTGTGATGTTTCCGAAACCCGAATTGAGCATCATCAAGGAAATTGTTCTTTTCAATATATTCTGATAGACTATTCATGGCTTTCTCCGCCATTTTAACAGGTAGCGGAAGTCTAGAAATCGTACGATAATTCTTAGGATCGGTGTCATCTAAGTTTGGTTTTTTCAGAAGGGGGAGCAGAGAAGCCAGCTCCAACAGGTAGGGAAAATTCCATATAAAAACATTTTATTAAAAATAGGCATCAAATCAATGTGAATGTTTCAGGCAAGAGGTGAAAGATTTTTGGAGGGCAGAGGTCCAATGGAGAACCTGATTCAATGGATTCTATCAGGTTTATTGTTGCTTCCATTGTCAGCGGAAAGAAAGTAGATAATTCAGGGGTATTACTACTGTTACTACCCTCAGCACGGATGCCTGACGCAGTGCAGGCAGTCTCAGATTTTGCTGAGTCCACTGACAAGGTAGTTATTCCATGAACTGTAGGCTCAGCAAAACTATCGTAGACCTCCATAACTTTCTCTTGAAAGTATGTGGCCACTCTATCACAAAACACCTGGGTTTTCGGAGGATCTGTAGCCACAGCACATTTAGCCAATCTTTTTACTGTTAAAAAAAGCTCTTTAGATTAATTTTTAGCTGTCAGTATTGCCGTAGTAAAATAACTAGTTTTTTCTTTACTAATGAGGGTTTCATACTCCAATAAGGCTGATTTATAGTCAGCTTTATTTTCCACATCGGGAAATAATCTCCACCTCCTTTCCAAACGACGGCATTTTTGTTTTTGTGTCCTGAGTTGTTCAGTATAGCAAGGCTCAGTGGGTCTGGACCTATGGCTATGCATTTAGCTGGTAGGCTTTGGTCAATTGATTTCCTTAACCATTCATCACATGCGGCTACAGCTTTATTAGGGTCATCTAATGGTGGTGGGATGTTTTGTGCTAAAGCAGTTTGAAGCACACCCACATCCAATTTATTCCATGGATGGACCATTTTCCGCTGTCTGTTTATTCTATTCTTTGTATGAGGGTTTTGAATTGGGAAAGAAAACATAACAGCTTTGTGGTCTGACCAAACGATTGGTATAGGTGGAAAAGACTTCAGATGGTCATTATTAGAGAATATGCCGTCCAACAGGTGACCTGCCACATGTGTGTCGCCAGATACCATGCTATTTGCAATGTCTAAAAAATATACCGCATCGCTATCTAGGGGGTCCTCCAGGTGGACATTAAAATCACCCAAAAGCGTGAAATCTGGTGTTTAAGCCAGGACATACAGAGAGGTACCAATATCCTTTAAAAAACTAACCCGAGTGCCTGGCAGGCGGTAACATAGCAGGCCATTGAAAGTATGAAATAATGCTTGGCTCTTGCTTCATGCTTCCTCCGGGGAAGAGTGAAGCCTGTAGTCACACTCATTCAAGGCTTCGACTCTGCTGGTATACCTATTAGGATCCACCACCGGGGACAGCATCTGTTTTTTTGGGCCATCCATTTCAGAGCTGCATGATTAGTATATAGGTCGAACTCCCTTCTTTCTAAATAGTATATAATAGACATTTTAATTGTTCATTTTAAGGCTAAACCTTCTTTCTCCACATTCGCATATCTGTGTTCTATGTGAAATGGCTTGTGAATAATGTGTAGTATGTTCTCTTCGTTTCCTTCATTGTCAACTTGCGATAGCACTGCCCCTAGCTCCACCCAGAGATATCAGTTTGCAGGAGAAATCTTTTTTTTTTTTTTAAATCAGGGGATTTTATGACTGAATCAGAGGACAATATCTCCTTTAGCTTTTCAAATGCTTTTACTGTTATAGGAGATGACTGTCTTAGTTACCTGTCAACCCCAGCGTTTTTGGTTGAGCGGTTGTTAAATGAGTGGCCCAATGAGAGAAGTGGGGAAAAAGCCATCTGTATTATCTTACTAAATCACAAAAGAATCTTAATTCTAAAAAGGCGCTTCTCATTAAGGGGACCTGTAGTACTGCTGTTACTTTCTCGTTTTGAGTCGAAATTGCTCCTTGGCCTAACAAGCACCCTAGGAATGTCACCTGCCTTGTGGCTAGGCCTGGGCAAGCTACAGGGAGCTCCGCAATTGGCAGAGTGCGTTACCTCGCACCATTCGTGCTGATTTATAGCACTGGGTGTTTGTCCCATGCTGTAAAATCTGCTCGAACTGCATCATGCGCAGCACAAGAGGACTCTGCTTCGTTCTGACCGGTTGAGTAGAAGTTCTATTTGAGCGTCAGCTTCCTCAACACAAATGGATGGTTTCTCAATGCGAGATGTAGTGACCATCCACGAATGCCCGCGTTGAAAAATCTTGCCGGGAAGCGGTCTCGCATTGGATTTTCCTCACTTGCGCTTGCCAACTTACTGTTGGTGAGCATGAGAGAGGAAAAAACTCTGCTCCACGTAGATTTCCTTTTTAATACCTACAAGTGACCCCAGGTGAGGCCCTGGACAGCCCAAAGGGCAGGGAGCAATGATTTAAAACGCAGGCATGTACTTTTAAATGTTACATGTTTTACTAGTGAAAAACTCTAAAAGAACAAG
This sequence comes from Triturus cristatus, assembly GCF_964204655.1. Taxonomy (NCBI): domain Eukaryota; kingdom Metazoa; phylum Chordata; class Amphibia; order Caudata; family Salamandridae; genus Triturus; species Triturus cristatus. The sequence continues at coordinate 683,954,063 of NC_140587.1, forward strand.
TTACCTACCTTTAGTAACAATGTATCTGTAAGAGACATCTGTAGTTATAGATTCCTTACCTTTAGAATTACCCCCAGGTTCAGACTGGATCCAGAGAAATGTTTCATAGCAGTACTCCTGCGCGTCAGTAGGTGGCGTCGGTCAACTGCACGTCTGTCGCCGGCATTGTGGTCGCCGGTATGACGTCACGGCTGCCACTCTGCTGGACTGCTGTTCTGAAGGAACTGGTGCCCTGCTTTGCTAACCTGCCCACTGCTATCCTCTTGTTTGGGAGAGAAGGGCTGGGCCAGCATTTCTTGATTCACAAACCAGAGTAGCTCATACAGCTAGTTGACTGCCCTCCAGATCTGAAGCCTCAGGGACAAAACAAGCTTCCAACAACCTTGCACCTGACTTGGACTCTGCCATCTGTGATTCTTCACTGCCAGGTGGTGCCACCCCAGTCCTGGACCCTTGGAAGGGGGCCTATGGTGCTTGCCAGCAGAACCGACACATCTTCTCTGCTGAGCAATGCATCCCCACGCATAACCAACGCTTCTCCTCTGCTGAGCTGCACCGCCCGAGCAGAACCAAAGCATCACTGCTGCATGTATTGTATCCATTCCAAAGACAAGCATCACCTCCGCAGTCCTTGTAACCGATGCATTGCCATGACGGCGCAGTACATCCACAGCCCAAGTCCACGCATCTCTCATCAACCGCAGCCTCGGCGATGCCGCCGGACTCCATATCGCAGCCTTACATCTCCTTGGAAACAATGCATCACCCATTGCAAGCCACATCTCCGACCCCAGACGTTGCATCGCAAGCCCCGTCGTCAGGATTATCATCGGCAACACCACAGGACCTCGTATCGCAGCCTCACTGCATCTCGGAACCGATGCATTGCTTTGGCTGTGCTGATTTAAGTTGCTGTTCAGTGGGTCTAACTGGGTCACTTCAGCTGGCCCATGCTCTCTCGTGGCCAGTCGGAACTTGTGACTTTGTCCTTATTTGGCACGAACAGATACCCACAGTTGGAGCTTTGAGCTTTATGGCGCTGTTTTCACAAAAAACTTTCAAATTCAATATCTCCGGTTCTTCTAATTGGATGTTTGTTATTTTGGCCTTGTTTTATTTATTTAAAAAATAATGTAGCTTCTAAATCTGTTGTGGGCTTCTTTTGTGGCGTGTTTTGCCTGTTTTACTGTTTGAAGTATTGCACAAACACTTTACACATTGCCTATGAATTAAGCCTGACTGCTCTGTGCCAAGCTACCAAGGCGGGGAGCACAGGATTATTTGGGGTTTGCTTATGCCTTACCCTGACAAGGATTGTGGTTCCTGATTGACCATTGCTTACACCCCAATTTCTTACAGTCTCCTTTGGAAAGCCAACTCTAGAAAATATCTCAACCATTGCTTCTTATACTTGAGTGGTAGTGGGATGATAAACAGGGATTGCTTCAGGATATCTTGTGGCATATTCTACCATAACTAACATAATAGGTGACCACTTCGTGATGGCAAAAGAGGGCCTATGATATCCATTCCCACCCTCCAGAAGGGCTCTTCCATAATGGGTAAAGCACATACAGGGGCTTGCAACGGTTGATATCGACGTGTCTTCAGACAGATGCCACACTCTCTGCAGTATTTTTTTATATGGCTCTATATCTCTGGCTAATAGAAATGTTCCGAAATGGTCTTCTCCGTGTTTTCCTGAACAATGTGCCCTCCCAACAAACAGGTATAGCACTTTCTCTCAAAATGTTACATAAAAACTCTGCGAGATTCCATGGAGTCCTACTAATTTGCGGAAAATATCCAGCTTGTGCTGCACTTTTGTTCAGGTTGTGTGTACACTGCTGAAATCAGGGCAAACTTCACCATGCATTGTGCATGAGCAAGCGACCATTCAAGTTGATTTTGCTGCAGCTCAAGTTGAAAATCTACCAGAGCAGCAGAAAATCAAATAGAATGACAGCCCTCTGACCGCGACTGATAGCAAACACTCACGACCGCCCACGTTACAAAATCACACTAGAGGATGCCAAATCTCGCTCGCCAGCTCGCATTTTCTGGAGCCTCGAGGGAGAAATAATCTGTCATGCGATGATTGCAGCAATTTGGCCAGAACTCCATATTAAAGATTCAAGCAGAGTGACCAAAAGTCCGCCATTTCCAAGGGCAGAATGAAACATCCCACCCACCCCTAGTTGGTTCTTTCCTCATTTTTGATAAAGCAATCCGTTTATTTTGAGGAATTGTGGACCTGTCTCCTCCGTGGTTTCCTCTCCTGGTGCTTTAGCCCAAGCTTCCTGGAAAAGGGGATCCTCTCTCTGGGCTGTCTTGAATTTTCTGTCTGATTCCCCCAGCGCCTCTTCCTTCCACAAAGAGAAACCTGGCATACCCCGCTTCTTTTCTTGTCACTTTTGCTTTCTACTCTTTCTTTCTTTAGGAATGGGCCACTCATTATTGTCCAAGTATGGAGAATGTGCCTCCTTCCACCACATTTCCTTTCTTTCCAGGTGTCTTGTACCATGGACTCCAATTTTAGATACTCTGTGCCAACAATCAGGGGTTCTGATAAGTTGGGAAACAGGCCTACGGTAATTAGAATGGGAGGTTCTCCATTTCTTTGTACTTCTACCTGAACTACAGGAAATTCCTTTTGATCCTCATGAACACATTGTATAGTCACAGAACCTCGCAGAGTTTAGGGTCTTCTCTTTCGACATATGAGGTCTCATGACGGTCTGTTCCCATCCTGTATCTAAAAGGTGTTTACCGGATTACTGTGGACCTTCAAGGAACAAGTGATATTGGGTACTTTGCTCTTGTTTCCCAAGACATGTTGGTTTTGAAACCCCTATCCCCATGGGTTCGGGTTTCTACGGGCAAAAGCTGGCCATGTGACCCTATTCTCCACATTGGTAACATTGTGACTTGGGGATGATGGGAGTGATACTTTCGCTACTGGAGGGTGATCCATTTTCTTTTTTTTGCCTATTGGTCACCCCCCCAACCCCCTTTGGTCGGTTCCCCCTGCTCTTGGGATTGCTGTCCTCTCGCATACTTCTAGTTTCCTGGGCCAAATTTTATGCTCCCTCAATGTCAACGGTGGTTTCTAGAGTCAGGTTACTATGTTGTTTCACCCATAGTTGAACAGGAGAATGGTGAGAATTCAGAAATTGCTTCAGGTATATTTTTTTCAGAAGTTCCTCTTTTGTAGCCGTCTCATGTTTTAACCATCTATCCATCAAATCTTTAACTCTTACATACAAAGCTCGGGGCATTTCATTTGGCCCCTCATTTATTTGGTGTAGTCTGATCCCGTACCTTTCTTCATGTATGCTTAATTTTTCCAACACACTCTTTTTAATATTGGAATAAGGGGTCATTCCTCAGTGATTAATCGCTTGATAAGCTGTTTGGAGTTCCCCTTTCAATAGAGGTCCCAAATATTGTCCCACCACTCTTCTGGCTATGATGCTGACTGAGCGATTTGTTCAAAATTATTAAAGCAAAAAATCAGAATCTTCCTCTTTAGTATATTTCTGCACAATGATGGGGTAAAGCAGTATGGTCCCGTTGTTATCCCAACACATTAGCTAATTTCTGTAAGACTGTGTCTTGACTCTGCACTACTTTGCCTATTTTCTCGGCTTGGTTTTGCAATACTTTCTGGAATGACTCTATCCTCTGTTGCAGTAACCATACATTTCTCAAGGGCTCTCTCCAACTGTTTTTGGCAGTCTGCAAGTTTGACGACAAAAGCCTCCACTTCCTCACATCCCACTTCTGATGCCACTGTGTGGAGGGATGGTCAGAAATAAGGCTTTGTAGACTTATTGGACTGTTGAAAGTTTGCTAATTAATGTAAATGTCTTATAAGGGAAAAACCAAATCAAATATTGAAGGGTTATCCTTTCTTACTCATGCCCTGGGTACTAGAGGGGGTAAATTGTGAGGCCTGAAAATCTCTTAGATATTTTATTTGGATTCTCGTCTTTAGGTACCACCCGTGTCATGCTTCATCAGCGGATCGTCACCCGCTTGGGTTCAAAGCCATTCAGTATTTATATATTTGGACCAGATTTGTACTCCTTCTTGCTTGTTGTTCTTGGCAAAGAACATTCTGTCTTGGTGGGATTGTGCTTCAGGTAGGCACTGTGCATTCAGGTCCTGGGGTGCACAGAGTGTTTAAGGTGCTGGATATCTTTAGCAAATGAGACTTGCAAGGACTGTAGCATCACCACATTGGGTAATTGTGATGCTGTTGTCTATGGGTAAAGTCTCACAGGGCTGCATGTGGTGGTTGAAGATGACAGGGAACATAATGGAATCCCTTGGAACTCTGCAAGGAGCAGGAAACTTTTGGAATCTGAATGTGTCTATGTGAACAAACCGGTATTGGATGGAAATGTAGGTGGTAAAACCAGCAATGGACACTCCCACTGATTCCCATATGAGAATCCAAAAACTCACATGGGCACACCTTTCAGCCTGCACTCATACAACCACATCTCTCACACAGCACTCACATGGACACACTCTTATCCTGCACTCACATGGGTACATTTCTATTGTGAGAATGTTACAGGAGAGCCATCAAAATCAGAGGCTGACAGTAGCAGGGCTCTGATTTTAGAACTGGGTGGTAGCACGAGAAGGATGTGGTCTTCCTGGTGAGGGGTGCATCTGTTCTCATATTTAAGGTTGCATATGAAGGGAGTGAAAGGCACCTTGTTGTTCCTGAAACACTACTGGGATACCTCACCACACAGCTGATGGAGAAATACATGTTCTACACATATTGTTCAGTGTTGTAGTATAGATTGGGCCAGTACTGCAGAGAGCAGCAGTTTGCTGGCTCTATTCATCAAGATCTGGCGGAGCATATTAGTTCCACAGTAGCTTTGTAGTACTCATCACAAGAAAATCAAAACTTTTCTGATCCATTTATCACTCTCAGAAGTCCTAATAGGATGAGCCTTGAGGAAACTCAGACAGCAGGGCAGTGCTATAATGGTGCATTCATTTATTCACATCTTGCTCCACCGAGGAGCACACCACAGCTCAGAGACAGGAGTGTGTAATTATAATCTGTTGTTCCCAGAGAGTGCTGGGTGTCTTTTAGACCCGTTCCATTTATGCATTATGTCAGAGCTAACATAGTTTGGGAGGAGAGGCTTGAATTCAAGGGAGAGGAATGCTAGGAAAGAGCACAGAATAGGAGGAGGAATCATAAGATAACTATGATGGTTGTGGGCAGAATGAAGGCTGGGTGAGGGAAGAGTGAAGAGTGGCTGGTTGGAATCTTTACACATTTTAATGGGATGAAGGGAGGCATGGGAAGGAGGGTAATGGTAGAGCAAAGAAGGAAATGCTGGAATCTGTTTACATCTATTGTCCATTCACATTGTGGCAGAGGTTGAGGGAGTGCCGAAAGAGGGGAGTAGGGTAGTTCAGTTCAGTCACAGAATGAGTCCAGTCGCACTGTGCGAAGGGATGATAAATCTGAAGGGCATGGAGGGACAGCCACATTGTGATATGGATGAAATGCAGAGTGAGGAAAGAAGGAATAGAAGAAGACCAAGGAAAGAGAGGCCATACAGTTAATGTGTGACGAGGTGCCGAGAGAGAGGGAAAGAGAGTGATAGAGTGAGAGAGAGAGAGAGAGTAAGAGAGAGAGAGAGAGAGAGAGAGAGAGAGAGAGAGAGAGAGAGAGAGAGAGAGAGAGAGAGAGATGTGGGCTGGTAACAGCCAAGAGGAAGATGGCAAACTGTCAAAGTGAGGAGTGAGACATATTGGAAGAGTAAAGCAGAGGAAAGACAGGAAGAGTAGAATATGGGAGGCGAGAGCCCAGACACACTGTGATAGGGAGTCGTAGGGAGAAGAAAGTTGGGAGAGAGCACCAAAAGACGCCATGCTGACCTAGTGTGACTGAGAAAGAGCTAGAAGACAGTAAAGTTAGGAGAGGGAAGAAGGGAGTCATGCCGCATCGGGATAGGTTGTGAAGTGTGTAAAAAGAGGAATGATGGGGGACGGCAGGCAGGGAAAGAGGTCATACTCTCCAAGTGTGATGAAACCAAGAGAGTAAGGCAGAGGCAGGGTAGAAACTGCAGAAACTGCAAGTGGGATAACTCATCAAACTGTGCTGAGCGGTGAAAAGAGCCAGAGGGAAGGATGGCTCTGGGGCTGACTTATACACTACTCTCCATTAGTTGCCACCATGTTCTCTTTCACCAATAAACACCCTACATGTGGCATTGTTGTTTGTATATCAATACCCATTGCTGTCCACCTGGAGATCACCATATTCCTCTCACCAGGCAAGGACACAGGTTAGACTATGTATCAGGGAATTCAGGGGTGAACACTAGAAACCTGGTGAAAAGGAGTGTGCGCATATAAGAGTGGGAGCTGAATAGCATAGCATGGATCTTTAGCATGGAAACATGTTGTAGACAATGATTGCCCCATTAGGGAGATTGAGGACTTTAAGAGCAGATCATTAATCTCTGCAGACCAAGCAGATCGAGAAGCTCTGGCTGAAGCTCTAGTAGATGCAAGTATGTATGCCTTTCCCACCACTGGCTGGTGTGCATGTGCTGTAGCCTATAACTCTCACTCCTGCACCCATATCCTTACCTGCAGTCCATGACTGCAAAATTCTCCCTCCAGCACTGTGGCTTCACTCCCCTGCTTCTCATGGAGGTAGGGGTTTGGGGACCTCAAACAAAGGCACAGCACCTGACTTGTGAAACAAATCTTACCTGAGCTTGTCATGATGTTGATGCCCGGCCATTTTGAATGAAGAGATACCATCAGAGTACAATACAATTAGCCAGACTAGCAACACATAATCGCTCCCTAGCTAATGCCCTCTCTCAAATGTAATGACACATGGCCGCTGCAGCTCTACTCTACAAATATTGTGATCCACAGTATGCCATACTGCAACTGGCTCAAGCAGCATGGAATTACATTTTTATTCAAATGCAAGCATCAATTGCTTTACTTTTTTTTAATTTAAATTCGTATATATCATAACTCTAGAGTTCTGGTGCAGATCATGGACACTTTAAAATGCATGAACTACAATGGAACAGGTACATTACATACGTATTAAAGTCTGTGGATCCTGCACAATGTAGGCTTCCTCCCCATATTAAAAGGTTTTTCTTGTTGAAAGCGTGCTTTGCACCATGAAAATATTTTAATTGAGGATACATGGTATGCACATTTCATCCAAAAACATGGTAATCCCCTTTAATTAAAATATTCATCATTGTTAAAACACTGTTGATACTGCATTACACAAACAAGGCAAAAACACTGCAATAGACATTCACGCATAAAAAAGACAATCTATAAAGTTGGTATTTCCTAGAGTGTGCTAGGTAGTTATGAATGTACCAAGAACAGGTTTGACCAGTGCTTCATTTGTAAAGAAAACATAAGTGCCTGGGCCGTAACCAGGAGCCTACTGCTGCTTCCACCACCTAGTGCCCCTGCCAGCGCTGCCAATGACAGTACCAACACAACCACTAAACCTCACTCTCCTACAGGTGAGACATGGCTTGGGTTGGGGGTGGGGGGGGTCAATATTACTCCTCATTTTTAATGTATATTGAAGTAATAAATAGCATATGGTGTGGTCATCTCTAAATTAGACAAACAGTGCCACCATGTGGCAGACTATCATAAGAGCCGTTGTTGACAATTAGTGCTGGTGCAGAGCACCAGAAACCACAGGCTCAAATTAAGAACTGGGTTAGACGCATGTTAGGCATGGAGATATGTTTTCTTTCTCCCTCTGGTGCCTTAGGATGGTAGCTAAGCTATCTCATCCCTTTTCATTCATAGTGTGGAAATCCCAACATTTTTTAGATGCACTTTGTTGTAAATTATCATCTTTTCCATGGTGTACACCTAGATTTTGCCATTGACTATTTTTGCTGGCTATAGAACTCTGTGCACTTTACCCCAGATAACCAGCCTATGCTTCACATGATAAAATCGCCAAACTCCTAATTGCCATATTTAAGTTACCTGCAATGAACCAAGGGTTTGTAAGTTAAATGTTACTAATAGGCTGCAGCACTCATTGCGTCAACCACTAAAGTGACAGTGTGTTCATGACTGCAGGCATAACATTATAGGCTGGCTGTGCAGTTTTCAAACTGTAAGTTTGACCTGTCATAATAACCACTTTTGAGGGGCCTAAATCTTCCTTTTCAATATTATTCAGTTACCCCTAAGTAGGTCTTTCTGCCCATAAGCCAAGGTACCTATTATTAAAAAGTAGAGCATGTGATAGGTTGGGGGCAGATTTACAAGAACTGACAACTCTGCATCAAATCGTCAGATTTTTTGCACCTGCCGCAAATGACCTAATTATGCCATGGATGCACTGTATTTACAATTCAGTGCTCCATGGCGCAAGGATTCATGGATGCATGAAAAATTCAGAAGCATCTTTTGGCGCTAAAGATGTGCATTGCTGGAGTTGGTCATAAGACTAACACAACTCCAGCCATGCGGTTGAACGCAGAGGAGAGTCTCATGTAAAAGGTCCTGCGTCAATCCTTATGAATGGTTGCGAAAGGCATAGGAATTTCGATGCAGTCAAGCTGTAGATTGACTCAGTGAAAAGTTTTAAATTTCACTGCATCAGTTCCACAAGGCTTTTAACATGGGAATGCCTACCCTGCATACATAACTGGTACAGGTATAATGTAATGCAGCCCTCTACAAACTGATGCATGAGGCACAATGCTTCAGTTTGAAAATATGGAGAAGTATGGAGCACTGATTGAGCCACCACTGCTTAAAAGAAAAGGACACTGCAGCAGTGCTAACTCCTTGTAAATATGCCACATAATGTTGAACATGTACTTACAGTGAAAAGGCCCCAAAAGTTATTTTCACTGTAGTGGGGTTAGCTGTTCCATAGGAAAGCATTAGGATACATTATTACATCTAATAATGTTATCTTACTAGAAAGTAGTTACCAAATCCCTTCTTTGACTTTTTGCAATATTTATTACAAGCCCTGTTCACTGGTGGAGTCCTATTTGTGAATAATGTATTGGAAATAGTACTTTTCGAAATACACCTTTCCCTTGCCTAAAACCTCTGGAGGCCCATTGTCATAAGCTTCAACTGTTTCAGAAGAGCTGAATGGCCCTTTAATGAGGTGTGAACTTGCTCCCACAGCTGAGATAAAGGTCTTGGGTGTGGGGACGTGCTCAGTTCCTCTGGCCGGATGACCATCTGGGCTGTGCCCGGCAACATGGTTAATTTTAAAGAGCAAGGCAAATGTTAGCTGCCAGCTGGTCTAGGATGCTTTTTTGTTCCCCTAGTCAGGCAGGAACTAATCCTAGTGGCCCCAGAACTGGCGTAGAGTGACAACAGAGGAGAGGTTGCATATTTCCCTGGATGCACCTTTGGGATGAGCACGCATGCTCTGCACAAGAGGAGTGTTGTGTGCAGATTTAGATTCCGTACATAGGTTTCCCGATTTATGCCCTTATATAGGTACAATTCACATTGTCCTTATTTGGACATAGAAATCCAGCCCTTATTTAGATATTGTCCGTACAAACCAAATACAGGCATGGCCACCTACAACCGTCCATCCACGTCACAACAAATTCTTGGAAAACCAGACCCTTAAGCCTTTAGGAATTTCCCTCAGCTTCAATATTGATTTCTCCAAGAACTCATTAAGTATGCATGAACATCTATTCCTTAGGGGTTCATTCATGATGTTCCGCTGCCTGACTTTTATGTCAATATTGGCATTCCTAGACATGAGCAACATGGACATAAGGGGGAATCACTGACCCTACGTTCATCCATACTTCCACACTTGAAAGATCATAGACATGACACACCTGTGTGAATATGAATGTTTATTGCACATTCAGTGGAGTGTTGCAGCTGGAGTAGTACAGGGCCAGGCAAACCCCACTTTCCATTGGTGACCCGTGGAGGGCCAGCCAGAATCCTTCAGGGAATGACAAGTACATCAGAAGAGGAGGAGTTCAGTCCGCAGTCTGATAGCTGTGTCATTGGTGACCAAACAGAATATGGCAGTCCATGTCGAGGTCCAAGGTGAGTGTCGCAGAGTGCATCGGGGGACAGTGGAAGGTGATGATGCAGAGGACAAAACCAAGAAGAAACAGGCCACATGGCGGAGATGAATGCTACTGCGTTCTTCTGACCACGAAGGCAGATTCATCCGCATCTTCGTCCTCTGTTGTTGCATGTGCCTCACATGTGGGTGGTGGTGTTCTGTCTCCAGCACTGTGTGGCAGTGACACCTCAGGGGCCGGAGGTGGAATGTCCGCCACACTGTGTGGCACTGACACATCAGGGGCCGGAGATGTGGATGGGTTGGTAGCAGCAGCATACATCAGCGCCAGGCCTTGTGGCAGCAATGCCATGAGGAGGGTCTTTAGGGCATTGAGGGAGCCATCTACCTCTCGCTGGTGTGCAGCCGTGGCAGCCGCTCTTTCCGCCTGCGTCCGCTCCATGTTCTCCATGATCCTCCGCATGTGTCCCGGGCGAGCTCGCTGGAGGCACTCTGACTAGACAGTCGTTCTTATCGCAGAATCAGGACTCTAGTGATATCAGCCATGGTTCGTTGGAGAGCAAGGAGCGGACTGTGGGTGTCCATTAGGGACTATGAGCGGTCCCTGATGGGACTTAGACACCCACGTATGGCGTCTAGTTTGGCTGCCATGCGGTCAAACCCCACCTGCACCTATTCAGCCAGCTTCTCCTGGCACCCCAACACATGGCGTTGGAAGGGCATGTGTTCGTGGTGGTGGTCCTGGGAGGCAGCCGTGGTGGTGGGTGCCGCCTGCTGTGTGTTCTGTGCAGGGGGTCGGTTCTCCTTGTAGCAGCTGGGCTGCCCTGCTCCTGGAAGTGGGTTGCAGAGGCTCTCCACGAGCTGTTGGAGGGCGTCAGATTTGAAAGGTGTGGTGGTCCTCTTCATCATCAGAGAAGAGAGGTTCGGCAAGCTCTGCAGGAGGTGTTGGATTTCCCCCTGCAAGGTGAAGGGGAGATGCAGTTTAACATTGTGTTCACATGTATGTTGACGCATTGTATACATATTTACATTCAGACTGCATGACAGTGTACATTGTGACTGTTTGGGGGAGCTGCCTATTTGATGCGGGACAGAGGACATTAAATGTGCATGTGTGCGATTGTGCCCATCTCCCCCCCGTCCCCGCAGTGTCCGGGCTCCCAACTCCTGCCACTGTCTTCCCACTGATGACTGTGGACACCATTTCCTCCATCTCGTCCAGCTCCTCCTGTGGCGCAGGACTCCCACCTCCAGGCTTCATTGCTGCCTTCCGGTTGTTTGTGAGTTTCTGCTTGGTTTTGCACTTCACATCATTCCAGCACCTCTTGACCTCTTTCATTGTCCTCTTCAGCACTCCAACTGCATTCACCTTGTCCACGATGGTCTGCTATTTTCCATTTTTTGTTGCCAGTGACACAGTGGAGATGACGAACAGTAGTTGATGGTGTTCTATTACCTCCGCTATCAGGATCCTGTTTTCACTCCGTCCATCATTTCCTTTGGTTTTTGCTTTGTTCGCCATAAGTTGGCAGGGTATGCTCAGACGTGAGTCCCTTGCTCACTTTGCCACTGGATTCAAGCAAGCCTGGCTGAAGACGGCAGAAATGCCAGAAACCGGTCCTAGGAAGCTTGTTTCCGGACCAGGGAAGACATGGCTTGGCAGTTCGGGCTGGACTGTTCCCATGAGGCACAGGGTCAGACTGATTTGCATATGGCCATGTCTGAACTGGGGTGGCAGAGTGGGCTAAAGAACGATGATGGATTAAACCCAGATCAGTTGACTCGGGGTGAGTGCTTGCAATGTTAAACACTCCGTCCATCATTTCCTTTGGTTTTTGCTTTGTTCGCCATAAGTTGGCAGGGTATGCTCAGACGTGAGTCCCTTACTCACTTTGCCACTGGATTCAAGCAAACCTGGCTGAAGACGGCTGGAATGCCAGAAACCGGTCCTAGGAAGCTTGTTTCCAGTCCAGGGAAGACATGGCTTGGCAGTTCGGGCTGGACTGTTCCCATGAGGCACAGGGTCAGACTGATTTGCATATGGCCATGTCTGATCTGGGGTGGCAGAGTGGCCTAAAGAATGATGATGGACTAAACCCAGATCAGTTGACTGGGGGTGAGTGCTTGCAATGTTCAACACTCCGTCCATCATTTCCTTTGGTTTTTGCTTTGTTCGCCATAAGTTGGCAGGGTATGGTCAGACATGAGTCCCTTGCTCACTTTGCCACTGGATTCAAGCAAGCCTGGCTGAAGACGGCTGAAATGCCAGAAACCGTTCCTAGGAAGCTTGTTTCCGGTCCAGGGAAGACATGGCTTGGCAGTTCGGGCTGGACTGTTCCCATGAGGCACTGGGTCAGACTGATTTGCATATGGCCATGTCTGAACTGGGTTGCCAGAGTGAGCTAAAGAACGATGATGGATTAAACCCAGATCAGTTGACTGGGGGTGAGTGTTTGCAATGTTCAACACTCCGTCCATCATTTTCTTTGATTTTTGCTATATTTAATGGTCTTCATAGTGTGCAGCTCATTTTCACTTGCTGAAATACATTTCCAAAATATATTCTCGCTTCAACAGCATTGTACATTTTTGTAACATTTGAAAAATAGAATATATTTTCCTGTAGCTTAATAAAGGGGCATATCAGCAAGGCGAGGCGATAGAAATATCGCCGCTTTTGCGGCCGTTTTCGGCCGAAAAGCGGCGATAATTTTATTGCCTAATTAGCAAGATCACGCTGACGCGTGAAAACTTGCGTTAGCGTAGGAATTCCTAACGCCCAGCTTTGCATCTCTAATGAGATGCAAAGTGGGCGTTCCTGACCTGACATGACAGGAAAAATGTCGCTAAGCGACATTTCTCCTATCATCAAGCCCCACACTATGAAGCATAGCGACAAGAAAAGTAGCGATAACCCCTGTTATCGCTACTTTCCTTATGCCTGCTTCAGGACTGACTTAGCCATGATATCCTATGGAAGGTGGATATCATGGCTAAGTTTGTGAGTCCCTATCATCAAGCTAACACCACATTGCGTGAGATTATCGCTGGGTTTCCAGCGATAATCTCATGTTAGGCAGTTAGCGTGAGGATTTTTAACGCATTTGAGATAAGCGTTGCTAATCGCACGCTATCTCAGCGATAAAAATCCACGCTAGCCGGCGATAATTATCCTAGCGCTAAGTGCGCTTAGCGATAATTATCGCCAGTTGTTGCTGATATGCCCCTTAGAACGTTGCAATACTCTGTGATTGCAGCTCACATTTCAGAAAAACTGAAAAATAATTTGCAGAGGTCATTTCTTCGAATTTGCTAAGGTAGCATGAGAAAGCTTGCAGTGCTCCTTTTCCTACTCTGATTTTTAGAAAGCTGTTGTACTTTAATTTTTAATTTCTTTGATACATACACATGGGGTCGGATCGCCATGTAACATTGTCCTTGACCAAGTAGTAATCATGAAGATAAAATATGACAAAACGTTTCAAGCGCAACAAACAAACTCCCAGCAAAAGGATGGTGATGTCCTTGCAAAGTACAAGCAATGGTCTCAAAATATTAACCAAGTGGAAGGCGGCCCAACAACACAACCGATAAAACACTGATCAGAATAGATGTGCCCTTGAGACACCTAAGCACTGCACCATATATGAGGATTTACACCCAATAATGCCGAGTTCTGCCAGAAAATGACACAGGAAGTACAACAGAATGAAAGCCAAAAGGGAACAATAAATACACATGTGCACACACAAGAACACATAAATCCTTTAAATCAAATATGTTATGTGTGTTTGTATAGTGCACAACTCATCCAGGAGTGTATTCTAGCTCTGAAGCAGGAGCTTTATGGGCCAGGACCCCTGGTTTGAATGAATCACTTTGAAAAATAAAATTGCCATATAAGACACCTTTTGGCCACAGAAAACACAGCAACTCCTTCGAAAAAAACTGCACATCTGTTGTAATTAAAAGATTCCCTCTAGATAGGTAAGTTAACAGGTTGCAGGTTTATTGAAGAAGATTACAAGTTAGTTACAAGTTACTTAAGGGAAGCCCCAACAGGAGCAGCATCCTCCCTGCTCAGCCCACTCTATCTAATTGTCAACCAGCCTCCGGTCACTCACCGACATTCTATGACATCACACACTGGCTGAGCAGAGCAGGGATCAATGGAGATATGCACAGAATACATTTAAAGCATAGCAGATTATAACACATCTCCTTCCTTTACATAAAATAGAAAATTATACTTTTGATAAATCCTGTAAATTACTGAACCCTATACATTATTCAAATAGGTCCAAAAGTAAAACCTTCACACAAATATGTGGTTGCAGAGTAAATAATAGCCACACATGGCACAACATGGAAGGATGGTTCCTCAACCACTGAAAGAGGAATCAAAGATGGACTATGATACAACATGGAAAACCTGCACATCCTTAACCACTGAGGAAGAACTTATAGCAAGCACATGGTGCAACACAACATGATCCTAAAAAACATCTCCACAACACCGGAGGGAGGAAGATAAAGATCAGATGGATCTAAACCATGCATCTCAACCATAGAAGTCCATTATCACTGAGGAAGGACTTGGCTTTTGCAAATATTGGGCACAACACAGCATGACCCTTACAACAACTCCTCAACCCCTGAGGTGAGGTCATCTTCAATTAAAGACTGCTATGACACTCTCCCTATACTGCATGCACATGCAGACTTAGGGTTCACCCAACAATTGCATACACCAACAGGACCAGGGGTATGTACGTAAAACATGAACTCAATCATATCCACTACTCTTCACCAAAACACCTGCACCCTCCTACAGCAGCAGAAACCCAAAATGATAACCCTTGCATACCACAAATAAGGAAGCCAAAAAATACCACACGCACCCCTCACACGTGCCTAGAATTCTCAGGTAATACCTTCCCGGAAATCTGGAAGCACGCCAAGATCGACGCCCTTCTCAAGAAATCCAAGGCAGACCCAAAGGACCTCAAGAACGTCTGGCCCATCTCCCTCCTCCCGTTCCAGGCGGAAGTCATTGAGAAGATCGTCAACAAACAACTGACCCACTTCCTCGAGGAGAACAACACCCTGGACCCGTCCCAATCTGGGTTCCGCAGCAACCACAGCACTGAAACCGCCTTAATCGCTGCCACCGGCGACATCAGGACCATGCTGGATAGTGGCGAAACTGCTGACCTCATCCTCCTGGACCTCTCACCCGCCTTCGACACCGTCTGCCACCACACCCTACGTACACGCCTCCACGATACAGGAATCCGCGACAAAGCCCTGGACTAGACCTCCTCCTAACTCACCGACAGAACCCAGAGGGTCCGCCTCCCTCCATTCCGATCTGAAGCCACGAAAATCACCTGCGGCATACCCCAAGGATCTTCACTCAGCCCAACCCTTTTCAACGTCTACATGGCACCGCTCGCCAACATCGTCAGAACACACAACCTCAACATCATCTCTTACACCGACGACACCCAGCTGATCCTCTCCCTCACCAAGGACCCCACCACCACCAAAACCAACCTCCACGAAGGAATGAAGGCCGTCGCCGAATGAATGATGAACAGCCGCCTGCAACTGAACTCGGACAAGACAGAGGTCCTCATCCTCGGCTCCACCCCCTCTGCCTGGGACAACTCTTGGTGGCCGACCGCACTGGGAGCCGCACCGACACCCACCGACCACGCACGCAACCTGGGGTTCATCCTAGATTCATCACTCTCAATGACCCAGCAAGTCAACGCTGTCTCCTTCTCCTGCTTCAACACCCTCCGCATGCTTCGCAAGATCTACAGATTGATCCCCACCAAAACCAGAAGGACAGTCACACAGGCCCTCGTCAGCAGCAGACTGGACTACAGCAATGCCCTCTACGCAGGAACCACAGCCAAACAGAAAAGACTACAACGCATAAAGAACGCTTCCGCGCGACTCCTTCTCGACATCCCCCACCGCACCCACATCACAGCTCACCTGAGAGACCTGCACTGGCTCCCAGTCAACAAGAGTATCACCTTCAAGCTCCTCACCCATGCTCACAAGGCACTCCACAACACCGGACCAGTATACCTCAACAAACGACTCACCTTCTAAACCCCGAACTACCAGCTTCGCTCCACTGACCGTGCCCTCGCCAACATCCCACGCATCCACAGGATGACCACCGGCGGCAGATCATTTTCCTACCTTGCCGCCAAGACATGGAACACCCTGCCCACCTACCTGCGACAGACTCAGAACCTGCTGACCTTCAGGAGACGACTTAAGACTTGGCAGTTCGAGCAGTAGCTGCACCTCCCTCTCCCCTCAGCGCCTTGAGACCCTCACGGGTGAGTAGTGAGCTCTACAAATGCCTGATTGATTGATCAATGAGCATACATTCAAAATTAAACAGGTCAAGAGCCCAACACTTCCATTGATTGCAGGCTGTCTGGTACAAAACACACTAGTGGGGTTTCAGGGCGTCACTCTTTTCTCCTGAAGTTTTCAATCACTTTTGGCATTTTGCTCACAGTAGGTTCACTTTATCTTCAATCTCCCTTCACACAAAGGTTAGGTTACCAGTCATCGCCAGTGTTCCAACTAAAAGATTCCCTCTTGGTAGGCAGGTAAGTTAACAGGCTGTAGGTTTATTGAAGAGGATTACAAGTTAGTTACAGGCTACAAGTTACTTCAGGGAAACCCTACCAGGAGCCGCATCCTCCCTGCTCCGTCCACTCGATCTAACACCAACATTCCATGACATCACACACTGGCTCAGCAGAGTAGGGAACAATGGAAATATCCTCAGAACACATTTAAAGCATACCAGATTATAACAACATCCTTGCCATCTGATGAAAACATCAGGAGTTCCCATATCAGTCATCTAACCTTATAACCTAAAGCAGGTCCTTTCATTCCCACCCTTAAACCACCGGAGGATTGCAGAAATGCTTGGTTAGTATTGTCAATGCCCGGGCACCTTCGAACACCCTTGGTAGAAAGTAGATACATTCAAACCGAGGGAGCATTAAAACAAATGTCACCAGGGGTCTTTGAGAGCAAACAGCAGCCAGGCACAACCACCAACGAGAACATTAACAGAGAAGCTTTGGGACAGTCATCCACCAAACAGAATGCATCACTATCATACTAATCAGTCA
This sequence comes from Triturus cristatus, assembly GCF_964204655.1. Lineage (NCBI taxonomy): Eukaryota > Metazoa > Chordata > Amphibia > Caudata > Salamandridae > Triturus > Triturus cristatus. The sequence continues at coordinate 683,971,328 of NC_140587.1, forward strand.
ATCCATCTCAGGAGGATGGTTTGGACTAACAATGATCAGTAAGTGACTGCACTCCGAAAATACAATAGAATCAGAAACATGAGAACAAGCAAGAAACCCGGTTACAACAAAGAAGAAATGCGGTACAAATTACAAAACCATATGTTAAGTTGCTTTATAATTCTTGAAACAAAAACAGCCCTCCAAATTGCACACCCCCTAAAATCTGAAACTGATTTTGTGCCCATGCTCAATATAGTTCAGTGGTCATAGAAATGAAGGTCAGGTCTAGCTAGACGATATTGTTAGTAGAGAAGTGCCTTACCCACAGACAAAAACACAAGAAAGCCACTGAAGCAATGAGCACGAGGCTACATGAAGGTTATAGGATCAATATACTCAGTGCATGTGTAGGTTCATGATCTAAATGTGATGCAGTACTATTCTGCCACAAAAACTGAACTCATGTTTCTTGTTCTTCTTAATACCTCCTCCAGAAAAAATGGGAGCAGATCTGCACAAACCAAAATTGGCTACATTTTCCAGAGTGCAGCTTGGCATGCACGTTGATTGGATCCTAACTATCGGCACTTGATTGGCAGGTGCATCTGACTTGAATCACCACCTATTCAGTCAATGCTTTTGAAGAACTGAACACATTACTTGCCAATCATCTACTATGACTACGAACCACATGGATAACCTACAACTTAGTATGTTCATCCAGCATCATAGAACTATAATATTGGACCACTAGGCACTACCAGCTGATATTTATAGGCAATTCCCTCCTCCACTTTCATTGGAATACAGGTGCACTTAAATACTTAATATATTCTCAGATTTCGCCTATGTAGGCTGACTAAAGTTGGTCATGATTTAAGCTTCTCATCAAAACATGGGACAGCACTTCACAAACACCACAATCACGAAGGGAAAGCAAATAATTCTAATAATGGAATTATTACTAAGGGTTATTTAAGGACAGTTGGGAGGGAATTGACCATGGAATGTGGTGATAGGAATTGCTTCCTAGATTGAGCATCCCATTCACCTAAATCAAAGGAAGAGCCCAGAGAGCCCTGTATGAACCCAGCAGCTTCAGAAGAGGCTGAGGTGACCGGTGACTCCTGGTCCCATAGGGAACCAGGAGCCCACAGCACACTGGAGGGGGGTTGGTAGCTATTAGCATAGAATGCACCATTTGCAGGCCTGTAACTGAAGTTATAGCCCACAAAGATTTAGATTAGTTAACCAGCTCCCAATGTTCCATACAGGGTGCAAATAGAACTTAAGGTGCAGATGAAAGAGTGTAAAAATTACAGGGTCTGGATTATATAAAATATGGTGCGGGCAAATATGCCAGTTTATGGAAAAATACATGTTCTGTTCTACCTGTGGTTGTTATTAAGGAGATCTTCTTTATGAGTTGAGAGAGCAGCAGCTCCTAATTTGCATTGGGACTATCCCGGTGCAAATTAGAGAACTCCTTTCTTCTCTGGGCGCATCTCCAATCACAGACCATCAGCCACTGTCACAAATCAAGAAAATATCAGAGGTAAGCACAAAATCTATGCTACTAACAGGTGGTATGCATTTGTGTCCTACAGGAGATTATTGCACAGTGGAAACTATGCTCACATAGAATCTCGTATGGTGACTCTAATGTGGTTAGAGATTGCTGTCATAGATTCCTCTAGTTATATAGAGTATGGTGCTAGGGCTATGAAGTCTGGCTCTGCATCAGGAAAATCCAAACTCAAGAGTACAGGAAAGTGGGCAGCATAAAAAAATGCACAAATACTCACTAAAACTCTCACATCTACTCTGCATTCATAAAGGAAGCGGACACCTCTGGCACACTCTGAGTGAAAGGTGCAGGGTAGAGGCTGTTTGCAACCTGCCATGCACTTCTAGCTTAGTTTTAAGACACTGGGAGACTAAAATTGCCCCAGAGTGAGCAGTACATTTTGCAGGAGCATACACGAGGATCTTGTGCGATAGGATTACAGAGTGCACACAGCATGATGTAGGACTTAAACCTCAATTACTACCACAAAACCTAAAAGAAGCCTTGGAAATGGGGTGGTTTAGGGTTACTTTAAATGTACATTTTAGCATTTACAGTACTTTTCATGGCTAATTGGACTGTACTACATGTTTTGTTGTAAAATTTTACATTTCACATACATTGAAGGTGAGGAAATGTACTTAAAAACGATTGTGACTGTCTCTATAGATTCAAAGCACAGAGAACAAAGCAATGGAAACCTACTGTCCCTCCCATGGCAACATCTAGGCTTCTACCTCTTCCCATCCTTACAATTACAAAAATGTAGTTAACTGTTTGTGAGAAATTGAGTTTTTGGTCAACGAGGTGAGAGCTTCTCTCAAGCAACAGCCGCAATCCTTGTCAGGATGAACCACAAAAAGTTACTAAATTAACCTGAGCTTAATTTAGAGGCAGTGTTTAAAGTATTTGTGCAGCACTCAAACATCGATCAAATTAATTATTTGTCACCAAAACAAAAAAATTCCTATCAGTAAAACCGGCGTTATGAATTTTTAAAGTTTGAGGTGCAACCTAGCTCCTAAAAGATCAAAGCGACAACCACAGACAACTTGTCACAGGAGCCCAAGGCAAAGTCCAAAGGTATGACTGGCGGCGATGGAGCACGGTTCAGAAGTGGATTGGACCCACCCTTGCCTTAGGGAAAAAATGTCTGCGAATGCTTACCTTTGGACATAGAAAACATTTTGAAGAAAAATGTCTGAGAAGGTAAAGGTCAGAGGGGCAAGACAGCAGTTGTGTCCGAGGAGGAAGCATCATGGGGAGCCACTGCACAAGGTTGCAGTGAAGATTTTCATGTTTGGACTTAGTCTCATTAGCAGACGAGGACTTCAGGAGGCCAGATACTATTCCAATGAAGAGCCGCCGAATAAGATTTGTTGCTGCGGAGCTGACCACAGCAGGCACTACCATGAAGTCAGGCCAACCGGTTATGCAGCTTGGGTGGATCAACAAGCAGGTAGGTCACAGTCTCCACTTGGTTCTCGGAACACTTTTTGGCAGAACATTTTCAAAGTCCCCAGTTTTAGATTTTGACTAGCTGGGCACCACTTTCAAGGGTCCAGGACATGGGGAGGGGAACCCCACTGGAAGGGTCAGGACTCACTTTAGGCTCGATCAAAGTGCACTTTTGAAGTTGTTGGAGCTTTTTGTGTCCCTATTGCTCTGATCAGTAGGCCAGCAAACTAGCTCTTTAATTCCCTCTGGAGTTCCTGTGTGCAAGCAAGAAAGTGGATTTCAAGCAGCAGGGCTTTCCTCTGAGAGCACAGGGGAGGCTTCAGGCAGCAGGACAGTCTTCGTGGTGCAGCAGGGAAGTCCTCTGAAATGCACAGCAGACCACAGGCAGCAGAGCAGTCCTCGGAGTGTAGTCCACAGGTCAAAAATGTAACTGAAGAGTGGGTCTGAGGGTTCTATTTTTACTACTGGCGCAAGATTTGAAGTGGAGGAAACATCTAGATTCCCATCCACAGATGGTGCCAGTGTCGTAGCAAGCCATTCTGCCGTGCATGACGGTCCCTGTGTTTGCCACCCAGTGCTTGCATGTGAGAGAGAGAAGGGGGCTGGCAATCCCTGTGATGGCCTCCCCCATGGCCACAGGTAGAGAGGGGGGAGGTCGCCCCCCTCAAAACTCGTGCCGCCTAGGGTGGACCACACCCTCCCTTGCTACGCCACTGGATGTTGCTGGATTTTTCATCCTCCCTGGCCTAATCTCAGGATGTTTGGGATCACAAAAGGCTAGTGTGTAGTTATTTGTATTTGGACTGAGGCAGCTTCTTTGAAATGTAAGTGGGGCTGTGCACAGTTCCACCTCTCCCATGGCCCAGTTCCCCTTTTGTGTGACTATTTGGAAGGAATAACTCAGGAAAAACAAACAAAACCTCAACACTCCCTCGAATATATAGTAAGGTATAGCTCCTATATTGAAAAAATATTATTATTTTTTCACTATAGGAGCTATACCCTACTATAAATCTGAGGGAGTATTGAGGTTTTGTTTGTTTTTCCTTCTTTATTTCCCCTGCTTCCTCTCTATCCCATTTTTTACAGGGGCCCTCTGTTCTTTACTGTATCTGGGAGGAATACACAAAGACCCACTGACAACTAGACCTAGTCATGTGAGCCAGGAAACAGGCTGCAAGCAGCAAATTGTTAGGGCAAGAAAATGCCAACTTTCTAAAAGTTAATAAATGGAAATAATAAAATAAATAAAAATAAATTAAATAAAAACACACCAGAGGATAACTAAGAAATGTGAGAAGGAGCACGCTTTTTCAAAGAATACAAGCTGCTTTGGGCGACTTCGCTTCACCGGCTGGTGACAAAGGAGATTGGTGTTCGTATAAGACAAGATTAAGCTTGAATTTCTACGTCCTGAGGAGAACCCAACATTCATGTCCTAAGGATTTGAAATGTGTAGACTGTTTTGATTTGTAAACCAAATAGGTGCCATTTAAAAGGGGTAGACCACATGACGCTCACCATTGATCGATTGTATATAGGTTTTGAAAGTACTAGTGAGCCTAGTAGGTCCACCATTTGGATTTAGCCTCTGAATTATATATTCCATAAAAAGTTATGTATATAATCAAAAAGAATCAGAGGCATGGTTGATTTACAAAATTTTAAGGTTAAAAATTGAATAGAACAAGAGCTGTATATATAATTGGATAATTGTATAAAGACGTATATTCTATTTTGTATCACATTTGTATATGTTTTTTGTGTTCAGTGTTGTTGTGTCTTCAGTGTATGTCCAAATTGCATTTCATGTGTATTGTTTCATTCTTAAAAAACAAAAACAATTGGGTATCAACACAAAGATAAGAAATATAATAAGAAAAATATGTGATAATGACAAATTAAATTCAAATTTTTCTAACCAGAGTGTTCAGGTCGTCAGGTTGTTGCTGGAGTTGTGGAGTCTGAATGGTTATCAGTATTGGCATTTTTTTGTTGGTTATTATTAACTTTCTAAAAGTGGCATTTTCAGAACCGTGAGTTAATCTGACTTTACCATTTAAATGTATTAATTTAATAAAGTAACCCAATGTAGTCCTATGGGCGAGGTAGGCCTCACAGTAGTGAAAAACGACTTTGTTATTTTTGTCACTACCAGGACATTTACAACTTAGCAGCACGTGTCCAACATTTTAAATACTGTGCACCCTGAGCTAGAAAGCTGTTTTGGGCCATCCGATGAGGTGATTATATGTATTAAAAAGGGGGGATTAGGCTTGGCAAATACGGATGTTTTGGCAAAAGTTTTATTTCCACACACAAAAAGAGATGTAGGAGAACAGAGAAACCTATAACATAGGTAGTGTGGGGCACATGCTTTGTTTTTGAAAACAGCTCTCACCCACAAATTGTGGCATGCTCTATCATTGGGCTTGCAGTTGACACCCCTGCACAGACCAACGCTTGGGAAGGAGCAAAAGGGAAGAGGACGACAATACATACAAAAAATTATAGGGCTTAAAAAGAATTATAGTGCAGTAATTAATAATAAAACTGGCACAGAAATATCCTCTGTAAATTTTATTCCTGGACTTCCTGGTCAGGATGTAAATATTTGCAGGATGGTTGTGTTTTTAGGTGAATTAATGGCCCCACACCCCTCCTATCTGTATGTCTGTCAACATGTTTCAGCCGATTTATTTTAGACCAAAAAGGGTCTTCTAGCTTTCGTCAGGACCTTAGATCCCCTTGTTCCCCTACTCTCCTACCTTCCTTTGCTGGGAGGTTGAGGTCTGACATATTCTGGTCTGGGGGCTTCTAAAAACACTGCCTAATACCGAGTTCACAGATGTAATTGCTCAAATATGCCGCTGCGTCTTTGATCCTCCGCGCACGACGTGAAGGTTTATTTTGCCAAAATGACAGTTTAAAACTGCACACCGACTGCAATGGCAGGAATTATACATGTTTTAAGGGACAACTTGAGTGGGTGGCACATAATGTGCTGCAGGGCCACTAGAAGCATTAAATTTACTGGTCCTGTGTATATGATATTTGTATGTGATATACCATTTTGGGTGGAACTTACAAGTAAAAGAAATATGCCAATTTGGTGCAAGCCAATTATACCATGCTTTAGGGAGTGAGTACAAGCACCTTAGCACTGGTCAGCAGAGGCAAAGTACACATGGTCCTAAGGCCAACAAAAACGAATGCAGCAAAAAGGAGGGGAGAAGGCAAAATGTTTGTGGGAAGATCACCCTAATGCTGACAGGCCTAACACTGTTGAATTCAAAATTTACAAGCTTCCTGTAAGAGCACAACTTTCCACAGATCTTTATATTATGTATCTAGATATGTCTGTCATCCACACACTTTGCAGTGTTTCCTCACCTAGGGGGAAGTTGGGTGCACACATTGTTTTGTCTTAAGGTAGCTCCCCACAAGCATGAAATAAAAATCAAGTAGTAGTGCTAAGATAATAATACCTGAATCAATCGGTGCCAAAATAGGCAACTCCCTTGTTTCAGTCAGTCTAAAGAATCTGTTTACTATTACAACATTTCAAACTACTACTGCATACCATTTATTCAGCAGTGCAACACCAGTTCTCAGGCATCATGTTTTTTATTGATAACACAAAATGTATGTAGGACCTGTAAAAAAGAAACGTGCTTGAAAAATAGATGAGATGTCACTGGCAAAACTTACAAATTCTCATTATCATTTACAACACTTACATAACATGTGTATTTGTAAAGCACAAGTTCCACTCAGAAGGGTATCTTAGCACTTAATAACAGATCTCTATTGTTACCCAACTCAATGGTACTCATTTTATTGACCTCATACAGATGAAAAGCTGAATGGACCGCCAGGATTTGAACCTGTGAACATGAGATCAAACACAGGCCCCTACAGTGGGTGTATTAGTCCACTAAGCCACTAGACCTGGCCAGCCCGAATCATGATACTTTTACAAAAGGGACCCTGATGCTTGTCTATGATAGGGAAATGTGATTTTGCCAAGGAGTTTACCTCACGTTGCTGGAATGGTATCCAATCATTTGCAAGTGGGTTTTCAGTGTATGAATAAAGGGAATCTTCTTTATCACAGTGCAAGTTTTACTTGTAATACATGATTCACTATATAAATGCAGAATAAAGTACTAAATATACAATAATCACAGGTGGTTTACATTTTGTTTAAACCCACAAATACTTTTGGGTGTTTCATGGAGAGAATGAAGGTCTCTTGGGTAGTTATAGGGAGTCACAACTGGGGAGATAACACCTAGAGTGTAGGTGGGGGTACCGGCCTCAATAAATGTTAAATAAGTAAATGCAACTGCAGCTGTGAAGATTGGGGGATTCATCACACATTCTATCCAGGGATTGAGAGTGAGTAAAGGCCTCTCATGCATATTGTAAACATCAAAGATTTAACCAACTGATGGGAACATCAAGAAATTCCTCACACTTTTTGAGGGCCACAGATAGACTCAGAGAGCAGCATAGAAACCTGCCACTCATAGGGTTAGATGTGATGCTGGCTTCATATTTACATAGTGGCAATTATTTAGGCGCACACCTTAAGCAATATATGACAGAGTGCGCATATAAATAAACCAAATCTTAGATTTTATATACGTCAAAAGATATGGGCTTAATAATGGTGGGTGAGAATACTTTCCAGAATTCATGGTGTGTATATTTAGAGGCACAACCCCAAATGGTCAGTAAGATTCCAGTGGGGCTTGAGGTTTGCTGCCAAAAGAATCGGATTTCCTTGCAGGCAACCAAACTCTGCAGCACTATGGTCAAGACCCAGAAAAATTGCTACTCATTGTGGTGCAATCAGGTAAAAACTATTTCCCACTGGAACACCTAAAGGGGCTGAAATTCTTTTGGACTGGTTCTTTGACAGTTCGTTGTTGTAAAGCGGCACAAGTGATTAAACTTGCTCTGCACTTTGATCTGTGCGGATGCTTGCTTTTATTTCCAGTTTCACTTTATTTCCTATGGCTACCATTTCTGTGTCTCTGGATCAGCAGCTCACTATCATAACCTTGAACCATATTTGAGTGGGGTGAGAAGGAGCAAGAATGGCTGATTTGTGGTTGAATTGGTTAATTTGAACTGAATGAGAGGCAAGTCGCTATATAGGTTGACCCCATGAAGCTCTGGGAACTAGGTGGGGATATGATTTGGTTTCACTGAAAAATGGATGCCTTCCTGCTCAACTCTTCCTATGTCTATAATTCTCAGCCTACCTGCTTACCTAATACAGTGACATCAAGCATCTGCAAAGAAGGAGCAATTATTATCTCAACCTCATAAGCAGTTAAATGATCAGCCAAATGGGCACTAAACTGTAGTAAATAGCAAGTAAAAGGGAGAAAATTAAAATGAGCTCATCTGAGTGTCTCAGAACAGATCTCCATGCGGATCCATAGATACTGAGCTGCAAAGCTGATCAGAACTGAGCTTCATAGATCAATGTTTAACCATATGCCAAGAGAACCATTAAAATAGACTATATTCTCATGGATTATGAATCATTATCCTACATAATGTGAACACATACCTTCAAGAGGCACTGTGTCATGGATGATGGTGTCCTTGGTTGGGATCAGAGGAGCCCTCCCAGGAAGAGTCTATGCTCCTTCCCCCATAAGATCCTATCTGAATTGTATCACTGACCTCTGAAAATGTGGAGCCATACATAGACTTTGGGATCCACAATGCAGGTTGATGCCTTTACGAGCTGATTCCTAGTGTGTGAAATGCACATAGGTAGATCAAACAACATTCATACCCCTATATTCCCCTAAACATAACGTTATTCTCTGGGGTAAGTATTCCAAGATACATATCATTTAGATTGTCCTAATACCAGACAATCTCACCATGAAATGTGTGTCCAGCATGTGCAAACAATGACACTCATTCCAAATGAATATAAAGATTTTGTACAACTTAGTTTATGCAACCCATGGGTGAACCCACAAAGCTATATATTTCTGAAAATAAGACAAAATTCTGAATTCAGCAAGGTATCATTTACATAGATCGTACTTTTAACAAATGGCCAAAAGACACATATCATTAAGATCAGGAAGAGGAGAGAGAAAAATAGTTTACTGCAAAGAGGACTTCTAAGGCACACCCTCCATAGTTAAGTTAGTCACACTATTCTATTACCTTGCCATACTCTGACCCAGAAGGTTGGGTTGGAGATGTGCATGGTATGTCTGTAGTAAATGATTGACACTGGCAAGTTGTAAAGTTATTTATTATCCAACGAAGGCCACAACTGTACACGGAGAGTGGGAACCAACTGCATCCAGCTCCTTCACAGATGTGTCCCACCACTAATCATTCTCAATGACATCATAATATGCCTGTAGAATTGCAGTGACATACACAGTTATGGATTGGCAGCTGGGACAATATTCACAGAACCACATTTCACAAACTCACATCACAACATATTCACTCCACAATATATAATTTTTAAAATAAAAAAATGAAGAAACCTTGGAAAATTATATTTCCTATGAAAAAAAACCTGCAAAAAAAATCAACCTATGAGATATGCGAGGAAACCTCAAATGACCTAAGCAGAACGTGAATACGAGGGCAAAAATTGTGTAAAAACTTCCATAAGTAACATCACTTTAAAACTTACTTAGAAAACATGGAATTTCCAAGCCTTCCTAAGTTGATGAGTCCTTGCCAACATATTAGAATGGAGCATCACACAAAATAGCCATCATTATTTGCATTTAATATTCACCCGATAAAGAGACGTTTGGTGAAATGTAAAAAGTTTATTTTCTCTTTAAGAGATTAGTTGGAATTTTTGTTCTTTTTAATCATATTAGTCAAATAGATATAATAACAGAATTTATCGAAAATAAGTTTAGTTGGAACAAGCATAGAAAATAACAGCGTGGTAAATGCCTTGACTCTCCAGCTAGCAACACATATTGTATAGACAAGCCACTAAACATGCTGCAAAAATAGTTGAATATTTCATCAACATCCAATGGAGGAAGATCTTCCGATGGTCTGTCGTCTTCACCCACGATTCCCATTGTAATCGTCCATGTCAATATGAAGTCACTCAGATATAGGTAAAGCTGCTTAGTGTCCCATGGTGTAACAATGAGCTGCTCGATGAAATGAAACATTTTAACCTGGTATGTCCTCTTTGGAACACAAAATTTAAACTGCAGCAAGCATTTTCTTTTATGAATACCCTTGTTCATTATGAGCGTGTGCTAGAGTAAACAATCTAAATACAGTGAAGTTATATGGTATGAGGAAAAGAAATACAATTTCCAGGAAACAGCACATTTCACAAAGAGGTCAGGCTGTACAGTTCAGTTATAATTTTAAATCATCTTTTGCGAAAAGCATTCATATTCTTAGAGAGATAGAGAAGAATAAAAGAATAGTGAGGCCTAGCACTGGGTGAACGATAGAAATGAAAGATTTCTGCCGAAATAAGCAGCATTTTCTCTTTTTCAGATTTAATAATGCCACATTTTTGTAACGTCTATTTTATTATGCATTTTTAAGGTGCTATATTATTAGGTAGCACATTTTTCGTAACATTTATCAACTTCCTCAATCCCCTGTCTGAGGACTTATAAAATTATCAAATTTCTTCGTTTCCCATATGAGTCCATTTCAGAGTGCACTTTCATCATTGGTTGAGTCATGTCTTTTTTTTTTCAAACCTCTGAATTTCAATGAGTTCATGTAGTCATCATTCATAATACCACTCAATCCTAAATCCGCTCATACCATTTCCTTTTCAACTTTTCCTTTTTTTTCAAAGCAAGTTACAGCCCAAGAATAGGGCGTAAAGAAATACAAGACAAAACCTCAGTTTTATTAATGGCATTAATATAGCGTTCAAAATACCCTTTCCAGCCGTGGAAACCAGGTGCCAATTATGATAATTCCTTTCCCCAAATTTTCAAACAAACTTGGTGTTACCAAATCATGCAATTCAGGTTTCAAACTTGAAATATTCTTAGCAAAGCTTTCTACTTTCTAACTCTCATCAGGCAGCAGGGAGTTAATCTAAGCATTCAGCAGACTCTGCTCTTTTTAGCAAGTAAAATGTCTAATGTGAGACAGTCTTGTAAAACCATGGATCTTATAGCTATTAGCGCTGTATTTATCACAAGCAAAGCTCTGGATGTGCTAGTTGCCATTTTGCTGACAACTGTTGATAATTTTCTAATCTTTTTGTCATTTACGATGGTGCCTAGGATGGAATGACTGCTCCAAATATGTCTCCTACTAATCCAGCTCCTGTTTCTGTACTGCATTTCTGCCTATGTGTGGGTGTTATTTTAGTGCATCTATACTTTATGTATGGTACATTTTTGGAATTAGCATGCTTAAATAGCAGATTCCTTCAAAGTCAGCTGGCAATAAAACATAAGCATTCTGTCCACAAATGTAATAAACCCCCGGAATAACATTCTCATTTTCCTGCAAAACCTGTCAATTCAAAATTGTGTTCACAGTTTCTAGTCCCTACATGTCAAATCCTTTTAGGTGTCCCTCTTTCCTACATGCAAATTTCCCCTTTATGTTGGCTGTTAAATCTAAGTCTTATTTCTAAATTAATGTTCCTCTTTCCTTCAAGCATTCTCTAGCACTTCACTCTTTTTATCAGTAGTATGTGTCATGTTAGTGTATATTTCTTGCAAAGCCATTATATGTATTTTCTATAGGTTGAATTAAATGGGTTAAATTGTCTTTATGAGCCTTTACATTATCTATGGATCTGCGAGGAAAGAAATAGTACCAGACTGCATCCATTTCCTTTGCTTGTGAATGTAAATTCATGCTTTCTATTAATGGTACTCTGGAAATTATTAAATCATAATCAAAATGAAAATTCTCAAAATGTCCTTTCCTATAAACTAATGATAATAGGATACTGCAAGAAATAGAAGGCATATGGAAATAGGAATCTTTTTCTGACACTGATTTAGGTAACTGTGCACATACATGGCAGACCATCATGTTCATGGCGTTCCAAACACATGATGATATTCCTGTACTAATCTAGAATAGATGTTTTTAGAATAGGCATTTTCTTGTAGCTTACCAAGGAGTTACTAAAGGGGTTGTCCTTAGTGTTATAATTTTGTAGAAATGAGTAACGGTCTTTGCTCTAAGCTCCGACTCTGGCACTAGATAAATTGCTATTAATACTATAGTGATCATTATGATTGTTAATACAATAATGAAGCCATAATATATTTATGTTTATTTCTAATGCAACACATTCTCTGAGTCAGTTCAAGGGACTTAGTTCAATAGCTTGTAGTGAAGTTTAGTGAACAGATTTTCTTTTCCTTCAGTTAAGCTTCTAACCAGATAATCCTTAACCCTACTCCTTGCTCTTATAAAATGTTGCCCTTACTCTTCTGTAACTTTCAACTCGTCAAATAAAGAACTAAAATACCAAATCTCAAATAGACACAGTCTACGTCTCTTTCTTCTTCTGGTCACTCTCAGATTTCTCCCAATTATTTTTTCGTTTTTTGTTGTCAGGGAGGTTCAAACAGTTCAGGGTTCATGCTGCACAAATCTTACAAAGTGACATTCAAAGCAGTACTCACAAAGTATGACCTTTCAGGTATGAATATCTGTAACGGGTAATTTGTGCTTTTTTTGGTTTTCTTAGGCTTTGCTGAGTCATGTCAAGGCTATTTTCATCACTAGACTAAGCCTCTTTAGTTATTATTTCTGGTATTCAAGCTATTGAAGAACGTATCCTCTGAATTTTGTTTTGATAGCTTTGCAGCCATACTGCTTGTAGATTTACTCTCCTTGTTCCAGTGCGGGTTCCTTTGCCTGGATCTTTTTGTCTTAAGACCACATTAGCTGCACTTTCTCCCAGTGAATCAATCTCAGCTTAGCTTCTATTAGAGATCTCCACACCTCTCTACATTATTTCATGTACTTGCACTTGATTTTCCGTCAACTGATATTCACCCCGCTCATCTTCTTGCTGCCGAACTGGCAACTGTGCTGCTGGTCTAGGCAGTCTCTTGACTGGTGGTGCAACCAACAATGCTCTTTGCTCAGGATCATAGACCAAAGGCACTTCTTCTGGATTGCTCACTCTTTTGGTGTGTGAGGCATTAATTCAGTTTGGGATTTCATCACACTTAACAGACGTGTGTGAAGTGAGGATCACCTGAAAGGGGCCTTTGCATCTGGGCTTAAGGCAAGTCTTTTAAGCATGCTTCTTGATAACTTTCCACTCACCAGGATTGTAGTTGTACTACTGGTTTTAATGTGGCTATTGTGTGGCAGCTGAGACCTGATGAGAGATAGAATGGACTATGTCTGCCAGTCCTTTAAATAATCCAAAATATTATCATGAGTGAAATTTAGGGGAGCATTTGCAGGAATGGCGGGTAATCTTATTGCCCTGCCCATTAGGATCTTGTGGGGGAATAATCCCTTCTTCCTGTCAGGTGTACTACTCTGAATACTCATCGGCACCAATGGTAAAGCATCTGGCCATTTTAGAGAGGTGGGTGCACAGACTTTAGCCAATATAGGCTTGATGGTACTGTTCATGTGTTCAACGATACCAGAGGCTACTGGTCTGTAACTGCAATGTAATCTTTGTTCAATCTGTATGTCTGTGCAGATAATTTCCACAACTTCATTGTTGAAGTGTGTTCCTCTATCTGACACAAGACAAATCACCAAGCCGAACATGGGTATCGATTCACACAACAACAACTTCGCTACAGTGAGGCTGTGGGTAGACTTCCACCCATCTTGAGACGACAGACATGATCACCAGGATATATCTCAGCTCGTTATGGGCAGGCATCTCAATAAAATCCATCTGCAACCTGTTGAATGGGCCACCTGATCTCCCTAGGTGGCCTAAAGTTACATGTGTCCATTTCCATACATGTAACTGTTGACAAATTATACACCAATGGCAAACCTGTTCCGCTAGCATTCTGAATCTAGGGTTGTACCAATTCCGTCTGAAAAGTCTCATCATTGCATTTCTCCCTAAATGTGTGTCTCCATGGTAGAATCGTGTCATTGGAAACAACAAGCTATCCAATAATATCGGTCTCTCATCAGCTGATATCCAAATTTAATTAGCATTTTTCTCACAAAATACCTTTACCCAACCATTTGGTTCTGCTTTTGGCACATTTGCCTGCACTGTTTCAGTTTATCCAACATATCTGCGACTTTCATCAACATTGAAAATGAACTCTCCTCTTCATACTCACAAATGAAGGCTCCATTAAATGAACAGCCAGTACCTGGCTACTAAGTCAGTGTATCAGTTGCCCATGGCCATAGATCTGCTCCCTCTTTGATGTCCTAAGCACTTTACCACAGTGATCTCTCCTGGCAACCACAGAGCACTCAGTATGTCATTTACGTACGTCCTCTTCTTTATAGGGGTTCTTGAAGATATAAGCAAGCTGTTCAAAATCATGGACTACTACAAATCCATACTGGCTGTCAGTAAATATGGTAAATCTCATTTGATCAGTTAAACTACAGGCTTTAGAAAGAGCAATCAGTTCAGCAACTTGGGCAAAATTGTTTTTGAAACTATGAAGCTTCGACCTCATCATTTATTGTGCACCTCACAAGCATGAGCCAACTACGATTAACACATGATCAGGCTCAATCAGAGGTTCATCCTTAATGTCAGGTTGGGGTTTGGTGCACAATTCCATGACATCTAGACAATTGTCTTCACTTTCATCACAGTTATCATCATTATCATTTACAGACAATAACTTTGAAGAGTCATTACTGTGCAACATTTTAAAACAACATTATCCGATGAGAGCATACTATGTTCATACCGAGTTAACCTATTGTGGGTCACATTTTGAGTGTTTGTTCTTGTTACTAACAGATCCACAGAGTGTAGGACCATGGCAGATAGTGGGCATCCCATCCCCATATTCTCACTCTTTTCCAGACTAATACTTACCGTGGCCACCGCTTAAAAGCAACCAGGAAGTCCTGCAGCTACAGGGTCAAGGCTCATAGAGAAGTAGGCAACAGGCTTTCAAAATCCTCCATGTGTTTGAGTCAAAAATGAGAGAGCGCACCTATCTCTCTCACTGCAAAATACAGTGAATTATTTTGTATAATCTGGCATTTCTAGTGTTGAAGTGCGACACAGTTTTTCCTTCAACTTTAGGAATGCTTTGAAAATTCATTGTCCCATGTAATAGGATCAGACACATCTTGGACTGGTTCTACACCTTTAATTAGTCCAATGTCTTTCCATGTAAAATCCCAAACTTTGGCATTCTTTCAGATCTTTGGGTAATTCATCAATAGTTGGCAATGGGAATATTCCTGTCTCAGCCTGCTGTTTTATCAATTTAAAATCCACATCCTCATCATGTTTCTGGAACGCCAAGCCATCTGGCGTACAGTAAATAGTGTAATTTAATTTGCAAAATAAATCACTTCCTAAAAGATTTAAAGCACTTGAATCACCAACAACAAACTGGAGTTTCTCTTCCAATGAACCTATCTTTACGGGACCTCTTCAGAAACTGGATTTTGGATTTGTTTATTTTTAACTCCTACAACTTGGATAGTTTTCCCTAAGAGATGTAAGTCTGGGACTTTGACTGTTCTAACTGCGGACCTGGTAGCACCGGCATCAACGAAAAATGAGACGGGGTGGCCATAAATCTCTTCATCTACATATCAGCCACTCTGGTCTACCTCTAAGACTTCACCAAGGACGCAATCTTCTTCATCTCTGAGGCACCATCATGGAAATTCTCTGAACCAGAACCATCAGTTTCAAATAACGGAAATAGTGGCAAGGTATTCTGGTTTGGATTCTGAAATTGTGACATGGCATTCTGAAATTAATTAGTATTCATTTTTGGTATTTGGTTCAAGTTAAATCTGGAATTCCCCGTTTGTGCAGGTGCAATTGGCATCATTGGGACCTGTCTCTGCATTGGTATTTACTTTCCTGAGAGGGCACATTTTGCACTTGCTTACCTTGCAGTATTTGTACAATTCCTCCAGCATTTTCAGGATTATATCAACATTCCCTCTTCCAATGTCCAATTCTATGACAGAAGTGACAAGCTGTAATCTTTTTCATAGAAGCAATATCTGATCCAGATCCTATGACCACAGGAAAACCTCTACCTCCTCCCTGTGACATTTGCATTTCTTCTTGACTCCCCTGAAAACCGGACAGTGGCATCACAAATCAATGCAGGTTTCCTTGATTCCCGATAAAAGAAGGTATGGCATCTTCATTGCTTTGTCATGCATTCCCCCTTTAGTGGTATGTCCCCTGCTGCTCAGCCAGAGTGACGATGATGTAGTTAAAATGCTCATATTTGCCTAGTTGAGTGAATGTCAGTTGGAGTGCATAGGCTGAGCAGCAAGGACGCTGTTCCCGGTGGGACCTTCCTGATGCCTTTCTACTTCCCTACTACCATCTTCAGCCTGTAACCTGAGACTACCTACCCTGAGAATAAACCTTATACTGTTTCAACTTTGCTACTGGCTACCTTGCATCTTCATTTACTACAGAAGGGTTCTGAAAGCCTTTATGAGCCACCTTAGTCTGTGCTAACATGAGTTTTTAAAAATCTTTTTCTGCTTCCTATCTAACTCATTGCTACAGTATTTGGCATGTCTCAGGATTTCGTTGCGAGACCTAGGGGCATATTTATATGGAGTTCTCGCCACCAAAACTTCAAATTTGTTGACGTTCTGGTAGTGATAACCCCTTCACCTTATTTACAGGGCAGTGTTAAGCCACTTAATGTGGCTTGATATGCCCAGTTGCAAATAATGCCCCTATTCACACAGTACTTAGGTTGATGGGGCGGGCAATGGGTGTTGCAGTGTGCGTTCTGCTGCAACACCCATTGCTTTTTGATGCTGAACCCTATTTACAAGGCTGGCATAAATATGGGGTAGCGCCAAAAATAAGATCCGGGAAAACCTGGTCTTAAACTGGTGCAAGGAGAAGAAATTATTATTTCTCCTTGGTTTTGCTGTTTCTATGTGTGCTGCATACTGCAGCACACATAGAGAGAGCAAATCGCCATTAGTGATAGGTTATGTGTAGGAAAGTATCCCTTCCTGCTCATGAAAATCATTAAATAATGACGAGTTGCTATTTCTATATGTGCTGCATTGCTGCAGCACAAATAGAAGTTACAAATCTCCATTAGTGATTGTTTATGTGCAGGAAAGGACACTTTCTTGTACATGAACAATCATTCCCTGCAATGCAGGCACCCTTGCACCATAGTGAAAGGGTGCCTCCAGTGACGCCTGACAGCCAAATTTAGCTCCAGTGCTAGGGGAAACGCACGGGTGTGCCAAATTATTGTAAATAAGGCGCATCCCTGCATTTTCAGAATGTCGGCGTTACCTATTGTGGAGTAAAACCATGTTCCACCATTCTGTTGTGAATATGCCCCTTATTTTGCTAACAG
This sequence comes from Triturus cristatus, assembly GCF_964204655.1. Classification (NCBI taxonomy): domain Eukaryota; kingdom Metazoa; phylum Chordata; class Amphibia; order Caudata; family Salamandridae; genus Triturus; species Triturus cristatus. The sequence continues at coordinate 683,988,869 of NC_140587.1, forward strand.
ATCACGCTTTAGGTTATATGGAAACAGATCTCTGGCTTCAATCCCAATACAAACTGGGACACAAAAATCCCCATATTATTTTCCTCAGGATATTCACGTCCACTTTGATGATGGAATATCTGCAACAAGTTCGTATAATACTCATGTACAGTCTCCTTTGGCTCCAGAGTAGTTATTTTTATTTTGATCCAATCCATATGTTTCGGAGGCACTCTGCCTTTGAAAAAGGTAATAACTGCTTCATACTCCGCCATCACCGTAGGAGACTGCGCATTTGTCACGCCCACTCTTACTGGTTCCTCTCTGGGTCACTTCACCCTAATTTTACATTCAGACCATAAATTAGCCTACACTACAATATCAAAAAACGTATTCAAAGCAGTCCACAGTACCTTTGCAATCTTTATGAACCTTTCCACTTGTGCATACCACTGCTTGTGTCTCAATTTAGAAAAATAGTTTGTGAATGCCACCAAATCACAACGACTCCTAGGAACATGCAAATATGTTCCTCCCGCTATTTTTTTAAGTGGATAAACTAGCACCTCTCCCTTACTTTCTTCAGCTAGCTTTCAAACAATAGCTCCTTCCCTTTTTTCTTCTCATGTTTCTTAGCCAAATTGATTTCAAGTTTTTCAATCTCACCCCACCTGTGAATGTACTTGACCAATTCTATAATATGCAATCAAAGTTGTTTAATACTCTTATTTTCAAATACGGGGTCATCAAATGGAAACCCTATAGCTTCTGTGTAGATACACATTTTTTGTAGGGTCTTTCTCATACTACTGAGCAAGCTCAGCAATTCTTGAGTTAAGACTGCTTTTCTCATAACTTCCTTGTACAGGTTCATTAGTTCTTTCTTTTGATAATGTTCTACGTATTCAAACTCCAAACATTTCCTCATTATTTCTTCCATTTCAACTTGGGGTGCACCTTGCTGTACTGGAGCAGTTGTCACTATCAAACTAGTACTAGCACATGATCCACTCTGTTCTGCTGGGGTCACATATGGTGGGAGTCCTGAAGTCAACATTTGTTCCAATATTTTATCCCCTGAATCAGCATAGGACCCATCCCCTTCCTTTGTAATGGAATCTTTGCCCTTTCACCTCTTCGCAGTTTCTGAAGTATGGAGTGGATGTAATCTAGTTCCTTCTATGATGGCCTTTCTCCATCTACACCGTTCTTCATCCCATTAAGAATTCATGTAATTCTTTACTGCCCTATTAGTCTTTCTCTGGTATTTTTGCTTCCCCTTTTCCTATGCATTAAATGCTTCACACTGAAGGGGTCTAGGTGGTGGCTTCATTTTGAAGTTTTCCCTTCAACTGATTGAGAATCCTGGTGTTAAATGTCCTGTAACTAGGAAAACTTAAAGCACCCTCTTTCTCAGTAATCTTTCTCCTTTGGCGAAGCCAAGCACATCTTTAACCCATGTTCGGTAGTCTTAGTGTATACAGGCGTACCCTCAGGAGGCACCTCTTCACCTTCGCATACTGGAATAGTAACATCACCTCTCACCAAATGTTCAAATCTTTAAAACTTTTTATGATGACAGTTTAAATCTGAAATAACATGATTAACTGAATATTATTATTTTGTTCCACATAAGTCAATTTTCTGCTAAACCAATTAAACTTTAGATGTTATTTTCACAATCTCGTAATTACAAATCCAAATTCAAGATTCACCTTTAGGGATCTAATCCCAGCATGACACTGCTACGGCACCAACCAATCACAGTGTGAAAGCTCACCAACTGACCAATCCCAGTGCGAAACACTGTGACGAACAACCTCACTTGTAGCAGCAGCTCACCCTCCCTTACAATTACTTACACAATTAAATTGACTGACACAAAACATTTTCTTTGCTCTACTAAATAAATAAAGCTTGCCATTCATTTAAGGTTCTCGTCAGCATTTGCCAGTAAAATGGACAATGTCAAACAATGTTATTATATACCACTAGAAATCTACTGTATACCAGTTTGAAAAACGAATGGGACACTGTTGAGATTTGATTTGGTGCTCAGATCATAAGTACTTGATGTATTTCTGGCTTTACTCTTCTACCACCAGCGTTCGCATTGGAAACGTATTGCGAATGTACCAAGTAGAGGCCTGATGCTGGTATGCTGCACTACCTCTCGTCAAAATGTTCATGTTTGTGTACGGAAATGCCAATAAAGACAATGTAAAAAAAAAAAAAACTTTTGCGAAAAGCATTTATTTTCTTAAAGGTATAGAGAAGAATAAAAGAATAGCGAGGCCTAGCTATGCGAGAACAATAGAAATTAGAGTTTTATGCAGAAATAGGCAGCATTTTCACTTTTGCACGTTTAATAAAGGCACATTTTCCTAACGTCTATTTTATTACGCATTTTTATGTTAACACTAAAGCACATTGCTTTATTATTAGGTGGTACATATTTCATAAACGGTTTCATCTTACTTATTAATTTTCATCAAAACTTTGAGTTCCTAAGCATTAAGGGCCAGATGTACGATGGCCAAAATAGCACCTCGCAAATTGCGAGTCTTTTGCGGCTCGCAATTTGCGAGGTACTATTTAGGATGTACAACAGTGTGTAACACACTGTTAGCGATTCCCAATGGGGTCGCAAATAGAGAGGCTCATGAATATTAATGAGCCTCTCACAATTTGTGACCCCATTGGGAATGGCAGGCCCTCTCAGGTATGGTGGTCTGCTGGGTTCAGCAGACCACCATGTCTGTGACTGCTTTTAAATAAAGCAGATTTTTTTTCAAATGCAGCCTATTTTCCTTAAAGGAAAATGGGATGCATTAAAAAAATAAAAAATAAACATTTTCGTTTCATTTTTTAAGGGCAAAATATTTTCCCCTGCTTTTGCAAAGGGGAAGGGGTCCCCTGAGGACCCCTTCCCTTTTGCGACCCCATTACCACCCTCTAGAAGAGGGTGATAATTTGCAAGTGTCTTGCGCCTGCAATTGCAGACACAAAACATCTGTACATAGGGTTGCGCACGCTATTAGGAAGGGAATCCCCCGTTCCTAATAGTGAGTCGCAAAACCCTATTTTGTGAGTCACAAAAAATTGCGACTCTCAAAATAGGGTTTGTACATACCCCAAGCCATTTTTGCATCAGTAAAAGGGTTCACAAACCAGTTTGCGCATGCAAAAATGGTCATACATCTGGCCCTAAGTTCCTAGACAGAACAATATCACTGTATCTAATATTTGCATACATAGTCTTTGAATTTTATAGGTGTGGGGACTCTTCTGCCCATCCTTTCCAGTCTCACACGGTTCTCAGAGACCGAGATACGTAACTGATTTCCTTCCTGTTGGTTCTCTTCCAATGAATCCATTCTTTCACATCAATTACTCATTCTCACCTCACATCCACATTTCACATTGCATCCTGTCTTTTGAAATTCATCCGAATCCTACAGTCAATCTTTTAATTTTGAACCTTTGGTGTCATAACTCTGATTCCTTGTTATCTCTTTTTGCACTTTTATATATACAGAAGGCATTTAGTAGTAGTAAAGTTAGGAGTTTGTCTTAAGTTAGGATTCTGTCTTAAAACCAAAACGTAAGACAAACTTAAGTTTCAATTAAGTTTAACTTCAATTTAACTTAAGACAAAATCCTAATTTAAGACAAAATCCTAACTTAAGACAAAATCCTAATTTAAGACAAAATCCTAACTTTACTAGTACTAAATGACTTCTGTGGATACCAAAATTAGTACGCTTAGGACTTTGTCTCAGATTAGTTCTGTGAATCGGCCCCAATGTCTTTTATCTTTTACCTAGTCTCCTACTTGCACACTGACATGTTTACAGTTCTGTTTTTCTCATAATATTTTTTGCTCTTCTTGTGAGCATCAGACAGTTGATTTTTTACCTCTGAGGCTGTTGATTCGCTCAACCTAGCTTTGGAGAACCACCCCATATTAATATACTTTATCACAGGTGTGAAACCTCTTATTACCTCACATGGACTGTACTCTGTGGACCCACAAGTTGTCACCCTATAAGCCCTCATGGTAAGCCACACTTCCTTTATCTAAGGCAAATTTGCTTCTTTAGCCAATTATACTGTGTTTTTAGCACTCTAATAAAGTGCTGAATTACACTGTTTCCAGCAGGAGAATATATAGAGGTAGTATCATGTACAACACTAATCCTCTTTAAGTAAGCCTTGAAAACGTCTGAATTAAATTGAGGTCCGTTTTCAGCAAGGATTACTTTAGGTAAACCTTCTCTCAAAAAATCTCTGCACTGTCTGTGCTTCCACTTTAGACATAACTTCAATATCAGGCCACTTCTCCAAATGTTCAATCAATGCAATAATGTACGTGGAGTGTCCTCCACTATGAATAGGACCTAAAATATCCAGCCCTATTCTCTCCCATGGCATCTCAGGGATTCTGATGGGACACAAAGGTGGTTTGAATGTAATTAGAGCCATTCTCTTACATTCTCTCAATTGCTGCGTCCAACCCTAGCCACCAGTACATGTAAATAACTCTGTTTTTAGTTTTTGTTCTTCCAAATGGCCTTCGTGACACAAATTTAGCAAATTTTTTTCAAACTTTCTGGAGGAATCAAATTAAAGCTCATGTTTTAATTCCCAGAACATCCGCAAATTTTCATCCAGGTTTTTTTTTGCTAGGCCAACCTTCACTTATCCACAAAAAAATCTTCAGCAAAACCTGAACCTTATTCATAGCTTCTTTCTATTCACTCTTATGTATACCATACATTTCTTAATCAATTTCAGCCACACAAAACTTCTCATCTCAATTTTGTGGCGGAGTTTTTTTAGAAGAGATAACTGTCTAAAAAAATCTGCAATCTTGTTCTTAAACTCCACTACATAGCACATCTCATAGTTATAATCTAGTAATTTGATAGACATTTGAGCCAATCTTGGAGATGCATTCAATAAATCCTTAGTAGTCAAGAACTTGCCCAAAGGGTTATGGTAACTTCAAAACGTAAGCCCTAAAATGCTTTAATCCCCATACACATGTAAGTGCCTCTTTTTCAATCACTCTGGGCCCAATTCACAGAACTAACTTAAGACAAAATCCTTAATTTACTACCATTTTGGTATTCACAGAAGGCACTTACTCATTTTGGTATTCACAGAAGGCACTTACTCATTTCGGTATTCACAGAAGTTAGGAGTCCTAACTTTAGGACTCCTAAATGCCTTCTGTGAATACCAAAAGTCTTAAAATTAGGATTTTTCGCAGTTTAGTAGTAGTATAGTTAGGACTCCTAACTTTAGGACTCCTAAATGCCTTCTGTGAATACCGAAATTCTTAAAATTAGGATTTTTCTCAATTTAGTAGTCCTAAGTTTAGGACTCCTAACTTTAGGACTCCTAAATGCCTTCTGTGACTACCGAAAGTCTTAAAATTAGGATTTTTCGCAGTTTAGTAGTAGTATAGTTAGGACTCCTAACTTTAGGACTCCTAAATGCCTTCTGTGAATACCGAAATTCTTAAAATTAGGATTTTTCTCAATTTAGTAGTCCTAAGTCTAAATTTAGGACTACTAAATTGAGAAAAATCCTAATTTTAAGACTTTCGGTATTCACAGAAGGCATTTAGGAGTCCTAAAGTTAGGAGTCCTAACTATACTACTACTAAACTGCGAAAAATCCTAATTTTAAGACTTTCGGTATTCACAGAAGGCATTTAGGAGTCCTAAACTTAGGACTACTAACTTCTGTGAATACCGAAATGAGTAAGTGCCTTCTGTGAATACCAAAATGAGTAAGTGCCTTCTGTGAATACCAAAATGGTAGTAAGTTTAGGATTTTGTTCTGTGAATCGGGCCCAGAGTACTTTTCATCTGGTAGGGCTAGTGAACAAGATGCTTGTTGCCAAAAATTGTAGTAACAGTGACACTGGTAAGTTGTAAAGTTAATTATTATCCAATGAAGGCCCCAATAGTACATGGAGAGCAGAAACCAACTGCCTCCTCCAGCAACTTTACAGATGTCTATCGTCACAAAGTGTTCTCAATGACATAATATGCCTGTAGAATTGCAGTGACATACATAGTTATAGGTTGGCAGCTGGGACAATATTCACAGAGTTACATCAATCTAACTTACATAACAATAATGTCCTCCTTGTGACAATAACCTAACAATCATAGTTGTTTTATTGGTAGATCGCTAATCGTTGAATTCAAAACTAAGTAGGGAAAATAGGAAGAGGTGAAAATGTTTAAATCTGTAATTTATTTTCCGGATGACTGATCTCTAAAATGAATATACTGTAATATACCATTACTGTGTCCATGTGTGTAATACAGCACGGGCACAAGAGCAAAGTAGTGCAGGTGCAAAGGAGTGGGAACAAACACTCTTTATACCTCAAGGCTCATTCTGTAATGTGCTAAATCAAGTCTAGTGTGCTCTCTGACCCCTTGGTGGGGCTGAAAATGTTTTATCCTATAGTGGTTGGGGGTGAGGCTCTATGTTAGGCTGGCTGGCTCCTATCTTATTCTTGTTTGCATACCTATCCCTGCTGCCTAGTGAGATTTCTACCCCAGTGGTGGTTTGATTGTGGGAAAATTCCCCAATCCATCCCCCAGGGTTACAGAAAGTCTTCAGGAGTTGAAGTGCAGCCCATGACCAGACAGGCTGGCTCCACACCCTTCTTTTTCTTTTGACATCAGACACTGGTTCTAGTGTGATTTTTGCTCCTGGGTAAGGCACATTGAAGATTACAACCCCAGTATGCCCCCCTGGTTGCAGAAAGACTATCTGGGCTTTAGAGGTGGGGGGTGCCAGAATCCAGAACCGGCTAGACTTTCTCCCCCTCTGAGGATAGCACATTGGGAGTAAATCCCCCAAATCTGTCCCCAGAGAAGCAGAAGGACAGTTTGGGGATTAAGGACAGGGGTGTGACCCAATGTCAGTGTTGGTCTGCACCACTCCATTCTTTTATTAATAAATACATCTATCACTGGTGTCTAGTGAGCTTTTATCCCCACCGGGAGGGCAGGATTGGGGTACATCCCACAATCTGCCACCCATGGGAGGCAGAAAGTTGTTTGGACTGTAGAGGTGGGCGATGTGATCTGATATTAGAAAAGGCAGGCATCCAGTGAATTCTTCTTTTTGACTGATCAACCCCCTTTCAGGGAGCTTAAAGACTGCTGGAGTCCTAGGTAGGAGGGAGAGCAATTGCTGATGCCTGGGTGGGCCACTCCCTTCCTTTAAGTCATCCCCGGTGGCTAGCGGGTGGATCACTCCTCGAAGACCACTCATCTGTGGCAATCCCCAGGCAGGAATCCACTAGGGAGATGTATCATTGAAATGAGGAGATTCTCCCATTACCAACCACACCTCTACCATTGTGATGAGTGCTTCAGGAGGGGCTGAGATATTGCTTCAGCTGATTTCAGTTTCATCAGTCATGCACGCTGTTCATCACTGATATTTTAAAAAACACATGAGTTTTAAGAGAAGATCTTTCCTCATAGCTCAAGTTGCAGGCAGCAAAAGGGAATCTCTCTTGTGCAAGCACCAGAGGGTTTGCCCTCCCAGTTTGCGGTCCTTGACATTCATGTTCTCTGCACAACAGAATTAGTGTTGTGGATATGAACATCATGTCGCCCACACTCAAAGCGTTACGCACCATGAAGTGTTTTCAAATGAGACACATAGGCCCTAAATATTACTTTGACACTGTGGGTTCCCTCATGAGATAACACTCTGTCCAATTATAAGTGGTTTGGTGTACCCCACCTGATTTCCCTTGCGAAGAAACCCTGAAAACGAATTTATTGGCCGGAAAATCCAGCTAGTAAAATTGCCTTGGTATTGGATGCAGTACAGAGCTGCCCTGTTTCCCAGTAAACGTGTTTCTACGGCATGGGCAGCATGTAATGCTCCTCTTTGCCAACACATGTCTTTCCATCCCTTTGGCCATAAGGGAGTGGAAATATCATTTTATTTGTAGGGGTGCGTTACAATCACGTGTAGAATGCATCTGCATATAATCTTACAAATTATGTTAACATGAGGTGTGAGAATTGTGAAACGTATTAACGCAATTATGTGATATTTTAGCTATGAACAAGTATCATGAAAAGTTAACGTAGGAAATAAATGTAGCTAGCAGAAAGGGTTACATGTAAAACACATGCCATGAAGCTGCCACTATATCACGTATTAAATGTGCTTGACAAATGATATTTTCTATTAGCAGGTAAATGTATTAGTTGAAATGCTATAATGATTATGTGAATTGTATTGCTGAGAGTGACACGTTCTTATGTTAGCTGAAATCATATGCCCAAAATGCAAGTCCCTGAAGACTCTTACATTAGAATCACAAGTTACATTTAATGTGGACTGTACAATCTGGTCTTTCTCACGTTTGCATTGCAGGTGGAGAAGCATTCTTTTAGAGAAAAGTAATGTCTTTGTTTTAGTAGTTAGGCAAGGAGAGAAGAAGTTACAATCATGTGACTTGGGTCAATAAAGAAAGGACATTGGTATTCACATGGCAGAAAGCCTGGGAGCCAATGACACATTGTTGCGAAGGAGGTACATGGGCAACACCATGGAAAAGTACATCCAGGACTGTACTCAAAGTGGATGGCGTGATGCAAGATGCACTGTGGGAATTCCACCTAATTCTAATTGTTGGGATTAGGTAAAGGGACAACTTCTTTCTTGCGTTCGGAGAGAGAGCATCTTGGAATGAGCTCTTTCTTTGCGATAGTGGCTTTATGCTACTTGACCCATTGAATGTGGAGCAACTTTTCAGGAAGACTCCACGTACTAACACCTTTTTCCTTTCCTTTGAAAATGCTTAAGTAGGGATGTCACCTTTGAGCTAGAGTAGAGATAGATTGATGCTTTTTTTTACACATTAACCCTCAATGCAGGAAAATGTAGACTCATGCTTTCTGATTCTCTGTATCCTACTTCTTGAATAAATAGTTCTGTTCATGCTGCACCGTCCAAATTGGATGCATAGATTTGGATTCATGCTAATTCCTTTGTATTTCTATACCCTCTTGTTGAGGTGTCTCTATGTCCAGTTATTTTTGGTTTTGTAATAAATTAACTAAACATATTTAGTTGTCCGTGGATTATTATGCAGTAAGAGGAATTGTTGGCTAATTGCGTATTTCCATGCTCTCTCTCCTTTGCACTTTCATGCTGTGACAAAAAAGAACCACCGATTTGTGTCTCTGGAACAGGTCTAGAACTAATGGGCCTGGCCCTTTCAGCCCCCACAACACTCTTCTCAACTCACCCCTCCTCAAAACAGTTCCCTGCCACTCAACGAAGATGTGAAATGTGTGTTTTAAACCCAAGGTTCTGTGTTCATTCTGGATGGTATAAATTAGTCCACACAGTTTCCCCCCATATTTTGGGGGTTAACTCATAATAACTGGATTTAGGTGAGGAGGTGGTACCTGTCAATAACTGAAATTCCAGTCGTTCTCTATCGTTGCACATACATCTGCCTGACTCATAATCAACCCCATAGACAAATATGGAGGAATTTTCACCATTAATTGGTAAATCAAAAAAACTGATTGGGTTCACATGCCAGGTGGCTTTCAATGAATACAGATTGAAAAAGTAATAGTTGGCTCAGCAGAGTGTCCATATATGATACCTATTCTACGAAATTACTAATGAGCAATGGGGGAGCTTAAAATATTATTTCATTTCTTTGATTACTTCCTGTTGATTTTTTGCTAAGACCTAAATTGGTTAATCATATAACACTGCCAAACTGCGTACGCAAAAGTAACTTTGTTGTTTCACAAATTCAATTTCGAAAAGCTGTTATGCAAAGCAAGTTGCATTGGCTCTGCAACACCCCTATTGATGCTGAATTATTCATGAACAGCACACTGCTCCACATGTTGTGCAGTTAATGTGATTTCTTATCCTCGCGCACATTACAGACTTGCCTATTAGAAAAGCACAGGCAGCACGCTTTACAATAGTAATACAACAAATGGTGCTATTTCGCCAAGAAAAGCAATAAAATCAACATCCACGTTGCCATTGTGTAATTCTGCCGATATTCTAAAAATAAATGTCTTTCAAATACACAGCTGCCTGTCTAATAATATAGACCCCTGTTGAAGAAACAGAGTACAGTGTGCTTTTGCAAGCAAAATTAAATTCGCTAAAACAAAGCATGTCAGTTTTGAAACGCAACATTACCATGGCACCAAGGGGTATATTCACAAGAACGTGTGCTAAACATCACCAAAAAATGCTAACACAACTTTACACATTGCAGCCCATCGCGGGAAAATAACCCCGTGTTAACATGGAATTCACAACACGGCTGTACCATGCGATAGTCCGCCAAAAATGCGGCCAATGTCCGCAATACAACCACCCCGATGGAGATAAAAACACAAACCACAACACCAGAAAACTTGCGATGAGCCCATCCGTGATGAGGAAAGCAGGGATAAGCACCGCCATGACCGCGAAACACACAGAAGGCGGGAATAAGGACAACAAAAGCCTGAAAAAGTAAGACAGACCAAACAGAAAACAACAGCCAACCAAAATGGAGGCAACCCTAGCCAGCAGACAACCCCACCAAACCCATTGGCAACAAAACATTGTACATGGCGGGCCAACTTGGACAAGATGAATACAGCCTGAGAGCGGAGGAGGACAATGGCACAAAACCAGAACTCCAGCAATGAAGCGAAAGGCACAAACAAGCAGAAACATGCAAACAACAAGAAGGCAGCAATGCACACTGGAGGTGGGAGTCCAGCGCCACACCAGGAGCTGTATGACATGGAGGAAATGGCCTCCACCACATCAGTCTGGAGATGGTGGCAGGACTTGGGGACCAGAAACTGCACCAAACAACAGACACAACAGCAACAGGGGGAGGGACCAGGAGGGACTGGGGGACGGGGGGAGATGGGCACAATGGCACACATGCACAACTAAGCACAGCACAACTGCAGACAAACCATGCCCAAGAGCAACAACACCAACCAGGTGCACAAGGCACACAACCCAGCAATGTCACACCAATGAACAGGCACAGAAGTGAACACAACACCGCCTGAAAGGGAGAAGGGTGAGCCAAATCAGAGCTGAAGGGAAATCTCAGACACAATGCAGCACACACACATAGGAAGCAGAGCACCCCAACATCCAACACAATGTGGTATACACACCAACTTGTGCACAACCAAACACAGGACACAAGTGCACCCGACCTGTGGCCGGTAAACGGCCATACGCATCTGGCAAAGCACAAAACAGGTCCATGATAATGCACAAGTACAAACACACAGTCCTGATAGCAATGCACGGATGGCAGAGAGCCAGAGAGTGCGTGACACACATTGGCATACAAATCAAAACACAACACAGTTGGAGACAAGTGAAAGTGCAGAAACTTTATCAACAAGTGCGAGACAGTAAGGCCAAGAGAAGTGCCACGATATGCAGACCAATGCAGAAGCATGTCTGAATGAGGAACGTAGGAAAGCGCCCATGTCCACCTCAGGGGAGTTCCTCACCAACACAAGTCAGTGCCAACCCGCGTTGTTTGTCCACGCCTGGAACATGAGTCGTGGCCAATGCAGCCATGTCCACTGTAGTCCCGGGACTTGTGACCATATCCACAACATGCAACCATGTGTCGTGACAAGTGCAATAGCTCACATCCAGTTGTGGCTGCAGGTACCTTGTCACTCGTCCATGAAAGCGAGTGCAGCTGCGTAGGCCAACATCTCCAATGAGCAATCGTCGTCCACCACATCTGACATGTCATTGACGTAATCCATCAGCTGACCAGGACAGATGTGCTGACTCCAACCAGTGGACCCAATGTGCACCAAAGCCCAACCGGGTAGTGGCTCAATGTGCTCACTGCACACGACAACTCGTGCAATCCCCCAGGTCCAGTTTCCAGCCTGCATGCTGAACATCCATGCATGCCATAAGCAGTCATCCTGGTGACACTCATGGTCGTGGTCCAACAGGGGGTGCACACACATGTCGAAATTCAGGTCAGCTACCGTTACGTTGGGGAGGCAGATATCCATGGACCACTCAAATATGCACAAGTGACAATGCAATACAGGCTGCACACAGGTGACGTGCGCAAGGCGGAAGCCCACCCGGTAACTGAACAGCAGCACTGCCAACGGCAGTGCCCCCAGTACATGCAGCTGATGTGAACGGTACAGCTCCACGTGACTGGAGTAGACCATGTGTTTCCGGGATGGTCTGCCATTCCATCAGTGGCTCTGCTTGAAGCTGCACTGGCTTGCCCTGAGACAGTCCTTTAAATAAAATGGCACAGCTTGGTGCAATGAGCAGTGTCTGTGTGCAACGGGTGCAGGCCTTGGGTGGGGTGTGAGTATGTGTGAAGGCCATATCACGCACGACAACTACGACCAAGGACCACTGCGTGTGGGATGTGTACACGTTGGTCTCACACCGGGCAGTGCATAGTGTGGGAGTCGCAAGCAAATGCTATCGTACCTGTCAGGGGTTGCTGGGCACATGCAAGTTCCTGCTCGGAGCTGCAGACGTGCTACCTCCTGATAGTACAGACAAAGGACCTTTCATCCCTACAGTAACTTCACCAGCTTCATGCACACAGGAGTCGTACAGAGGCCGGTCGTGGGTGTGGTGGGATGTCCACGACCCTGGGAATCATGGATGATATGCCCAGCATGATGCTCATGAGCGGACTCACTTGTGTCCCGTTGCCACATACCTGCTTCTCCCTGCCACGGGCATTCCACTTGTGTGCGCTGCACGGTTGCATCACGTGCACTCCTATGGGACACCATTCTAATGCCTGTCCGCGCATGTCCAGCGCCATGCCAACAACACCGCGATGCAGGCCTTCGAAGGTGTGCACCCACTTGGGTGTAGGCCAATGGTCCGGACAGGCCAGACACAGGTGTTCAGACCATGGCTGGCCGGGATCGTACTGGGAATAAGGCCAGGCAACAGACTCATGCATCCGCAAGACTGATACACATCACACATGGCATGCATGTGCCAAGACCCCGAGTGTCCTAGCACTCCTACATGTCCCCGTACCTGCGGGCCTGCCCTCCTGGTACATGCCACATTGCAACATCGTGTACTGTGTCCCTGGTGACGACAACACCCCAATACAGAGAAACACTTACTGCACTTCCTGCACCGGGCCAGATCCGGACCACGTCCTGCCCCCCCTGCCGAACCAGCACACACAGCCTGTGCATGCAGGGGGGCAGGTGTGGGGCTACATGTCCAGGGTCACTGCCAACGCTGAGGTGACATGGCAACGTCCGCAGAAGACAGCACACTGATGTGGCAGGGCCCATGCACATCAAGCTGACACAATGAACACACAGACATACTTGCTCAGATGGTGTGAATGGCAACAGGCACGTGCGCACAGCCACATTTATTATCAGGCACACTTACCGAGTGACATCTGTGTTGGATGTGTGTGGGGGTCAGAAATCGACACAGTGTACATCGTAAAGGACACAACCATACAACCATAAAGGTCCCATGATTTGTGCTGCACAGAGTTAGTGGCCCGGATGCACATCGTCCGGCACGGGCCTGCCGCCAAGGGCCGCTGACTTGCGGTGCACTGGGGCAGGGTCACGGGTGCAGAGCAGGTTCACGGGATGACAAGGGGCCTTGTCGCGGAATGTCTCTATGGACAGTGGAAGGTGTACCCCCAGGGCAGGATGCAGAGGGCAGGCCCATGCTGATACAGTCACTATGGTGGAGATGAATGGAACAGACACATGTCAGACACCAAGTCTGATCCAGCCAGAAGAAGATGCAGAAAACCACCAGGCCATGGGCTCTGATACCACCAGGGTCTAAACAGATGGTGCCCATGACTCATTGCGCACAGAGTAAGTGGCACCAGTGCAGTTAGGGGATGCCACTTGCGATGAGGCATGTCCAATGGTGTGGATTGCTTGTTTCCAGTCCAGGGAGGACCTGGCCTGGCAGTTCGGGCTGGACTGTTCCCATTGGGCGCAGTCAAGACTGATTTGCATATGGCTGGGTCCAAACGGGAATGGCATGGTGAGCAAAAAAAAAACGTAGGATTTAGGCCCAGATCTCTGTACTGGGGTGAGTGTATGACATTGTTCTGCATTCTGTTCATCAATTGTTCTTTTTGCATTTGACTGTAGTCACCAGGCTGGCTATTGTGTACTCACTATATTATCATTGCAGGATGCTAGCATTCCCCTGTGGTTCATCAAGTGGTTATATATATCTATAGTGAATTGAACTGATGCGAGAGTGGGACACTGAGGGGCACTTTATGGTAGGGGTAAAGGAGTTAGCAGAGTGAAAGCAACGTTGATTTTTTGAGAGTAGATTTCAAAGTAGGAATCAAGCCAACTGACAACCTGTGACTCATGGTATTAATATGTAGAATTGTGATCAATTGTATCAAAAGACACTGGATGTCAGGAGCAAGACGGCAGGAATTATCAGTATTTATGACAAAGAAAACATCACCTCCTCTTGCCCCACATCTGTGAATGTCTTTTAAGAGGAACAAAATGTCAGAAATGGGTTAAACTAAGTGCATCATGTGCTTTTTAATTAGATGTTTTACTTGACCATTTTTCGGGAGATAGCTGAGAAACCGTTATGAAACAGAGGAGTTGACAAGATTTGCTTAATATAAACAGCTGTGGTGGCAGAAGATTTGGATAGAGTTGAAGTAGAATAGTGTACAAAGCATCCGTAAGTCTTTAATCAGCAGATATGTTTTTTCTATCTAGGTTTGGTAGATAGAGCTAATCCAAGTGGCTAGAATATTTTTCTGAATCGGAGGTTAGCGGTGGAGTGGAATTGGGTTAAAACATTATCTAGAGAACTCAAAAAGTATACATGCTTTACAATTTGAAAATTCTATAAGGAAATTTTCAAATGTGAAGCTAACACCTGCCATTACATTGATTGGTCAATAATGCTAGAGTTATATTTTTGTTTTTAAATTAATATTTTTTGGGCTTATCATAAACGAAGAACAGCATACGTGTCAAGATATATTCATAGTAGGAAAGTGAAGCCCTTTTATGACACTCTATTTCAGACATTTTAGGGATTTCACTCAGTCTCATTTATCTTCACATAGTTGCTCAGTGGAGAATCTTTAAACCTTCCACAGTAACCTGAGAGCACAGGACTTTCCACAAAATTAGCAGAAACTGCATTGCAAGTGCACAGCTTTCTGCATCAAGAAAGTGATAGACAATTAATTCCATTATGCCCGTTCGCATAACATTTCATTGCTCCAGCCTGACATGAGCCATGAATAGGATATGTTTCTGCAAGATCCAAGGAGACTGATGCTAGAAGTTTAATGCACTGTCCTATACACTCAAAGGAGTAATTAACTAAGGATTTTGTTGGCCCATTTCACTTTAGTTTGTATCAGTGCTCTGGGGCATATCTCAGTCTCACAAGCACTCATTTTGATATATAGAGGTATGGTTGGAAAGGGAGTAATCTCCCTTTTCAAAATATATCCTTCCCTAGTGCATCTCTGGTTGGGGATCATCCTCAAAGGGCTATCCCAAGCAGGGATCCACACCTCTAGACACAAGTGATAATTTGTTCTGAAGGCAGTGGCCCCAGGACAATGGGTCTTTTCTTCTTTCCCATGGGCATACTCAGTCTTTATGCCCCCTTGGAGGGCAGATAGGCTTTTGTTTACCACCAACCAGCCCCTTAAAGTGGGAAGTAAGGTCACTAGTTACCATGGAACTTAAACTAAGACCTAAAAAAGGATGGCAGATGCCCGTCCTGGCATAAGGCCATGCCCCACCCCAAAAGAAAGAAATACCATCTTTCTGCACCCACAGAGGCAGATTGAGACTTTGCCCCAAATCAGTTTGCCCAGAGGGTAGAACGCTCACTAGATACTAGGGATTTCTTTTTTGTTTTTAAAGAAAGTGATGGAAGCAACCCACCCTGGTATGGTGCCATACCCTACACCAAAAGTGGGCAAAACAGTCTTTCTGTAACCACAGCAGGCAGATTGAGGCTTTGCTCCTAATCTGCCATCAAGAGTGGAAAAAGCCCTTGGCAGTGGGTCATACCCCCACCCCAATAGAGAATTTCTGCACCCCCGGTCAGATAGGAGGTTTGGTCCTATTGGGGGTTTGCACATAAACTGTCAAAGTAAGGCAGAAAGCCTATAAGACAACAGGGATTTAAGACTGTTCATAAAATGGGACTGGGTGGCCCATATGGCATCAGCTATAAACCCCACTCCTGAAGGGGCAATATATTCTTTCTAATCATAACAGGAAGATTGTGTGTGTGCCCCGATTTGCCCCCTGGTAGGATGAAAATGCCTCAAAACACCAGATATTTCAAAATGGCACCAAAAGAGAGGAAGATGGAGGGGTTGTCTCAATATACCACAAAGGGTGGCAGAAAGCCCACTGAAATGCTGGGGTGGGGTCTGGCATATCCTAACCTCAGACCCACCCTTAAAGCCTCAACAGTCTTCCTGCTTTTCATGGAACTAAAGATTTCCCATCCTTATGGCAAGAGAGAAGACATTTTGATTTTTCATGATGAGTTATTACACATGAGCTAGCAGAGTGGCAGTAAATCCTAATTTCAATGCAGAATGGCCACTCTAGGTGGGCTCAGTGTTAGCCGCCACCCAGGAAAATCTAACAAACCCAGACACTTCTGAAAAACTAGATATCCAAAGGTGTCCAGAATGTTTTGATCCGTGTGAACAGCCGCGGTCGGTAGTAGGAGTAACTGCAGGGCGGTGACGTGGGGAGGGGGAGGGGCAGGGTGGGGGATAGTAAACTATGGATTCCGGAGGTTTGCAGGTAAGTTAACATATAAATGAATAAAACGAATTTCGTTGCGTGCACTGCATCCCCAAATGTGATGCTGTGCACGCAACGAAATTCGTTTTATTAATTTATATGTTAACTTACCTGTAAACCTCCGGAATCCATAGTTTACTACCCCCCACCCTGCCCCCCCCCCACCCCACGTCACCGCCCTGCAGTTACTCCTACTACCGACCGCGGCTGCGTGTGAATCCCACTACTTCTATGTTTTTTACCCAGGAGGCCTTGCAAACCTAAAACCTTGACCTAAAATACATATTTTCATCGATTTCTGTGAGGGAAAGTTCAGAAAATTGGTTTGCACTTGCTTGATGAAGGTGTAATTCTTTGGTGCAAAGTCCAGTCTTCCATTGTTAGTATGTTGAGGCTTTGCATCAGAAACCATTAGTATTAGCGTGGAACACCGTCCATGGCAGACCCCTGGTGCAAAGTAGAACAACGCACTAGTTTGCATTGCTTAGTGTTTCTTTCTAGCAAAAATATTTTGAACTGGAAGGAAAATACTACAGCAACACATTTTCTGGAGTGTGTCCGTTTTGGTGACTTTATACAGGCACGAAGAGTTGATAAAACTGGCCTGCAATTCTAAATTTGCTTGACCAGGATTGGGCAAACTACAAAATGAGACAGGCAGAAACAGGAGTGTCAGAGCTGCAATAGTTTCTCTCTTTCCAGAGGTTAAATAATGCTAGGGGCTGAACTTCATGGCCCCTTATTATCACTAGCAACAATGGAAGCGATACAGGTGGCCTCTGGAGAATCTTTGGAGTGCTTTGGCGTGGAGCAAGCAGTCCGGTTGTAAAACAGATCTCTCATCAACAAGCAAAACAAATTTCCAATTATTTGAGGAATTGTCACAGTAGAAAAAAATACAGCTCGGTAACTTCAAACTCTATTGCTTTGCTATATAAGGTTTAGATTATCTCTTTAGGGGAAACTACTATGAAGCAGTGCTTTGCTGCAAGCAGCAGGTTGAGCTACACCATTCACACTTCAGAAGATAAATATACCCAACAACACAATTCTACTGAAGCATGCTTCATTCACTAGCCCAAAGAGAAACTTGAAGTAAAGGTATCTTGCTGCCTGATAGGCTCAAAGGATGAGAGCATGTCTCTAGCCAATCACAGCAACAAGTGCCAGATTTAAAGATAGTTTGTCAACACAACAAAAAGAGTGACTGTTTATTCGTCAGTGATACTGAGTTGTAAAGTGACTCTTTAGGATGCAAGATAATTTGAAGGAGGGACTAGTTTACAACTAGCTTGCTTTAATTAGTTTAGACTTTTTCCTCAACGGTCAAGGAGCCCGTTTGATTATGTGAACACTTTTGCATCAATTTTTCTTCTCTTGTTTTATCTGCTTTCTCTCCTTCCTAGTTCTACTAAATCTTGTAGTGAGAAAATGTGCATAGATATTTAATAAAAATGTCTAATGTTCTATATTTCTGTTTTTACTATTTTAATTGTGTTAAACAAATTCTATTTTTTAAGGCAGCCAACAAGAAGTATCAAAAGGCTTAATTGATAAAGCACCTACAAGGGCATTTTGTAAGAGAAAGTAGCAGTTAACATACAAGTGAGTTACTTAACTGTGACTAAAACAATGTGGAGCAAGCAGTCAGGTTTCAGGTGAGGTACACCTGAAAAAGTAAACACAGTAAGTGGGTGAGTGCCCCAGAGACAGAGAGAAAGAAGACTATGAAGAAATGTAAACCTTGATGAGACAGTCAACATGAATTCCATTGCTGCCTCTGCATAGATTAATGTAGCTCCGGGACATCCAAGAGGCATCTCCAACTCGAATTAAAAAACAATGCAAGTGAAGTGTGGGTTGGGAGGCCTGGAACTCAGAAACTAACTAGCCCTAGGCAACATGAAAACCTGTCTGATGGAAGAATTTTCAGAGTGTGAGGCAACATTATATTTTGATGTTTGTGACCTCTCTTTCTGTTTCTGTTGCAACCTGGGGCTGTGTCATAAACTCTCTCCTGTGGTCGCAAAGTGGAGAAGGGCCTGTTTTCTGCACCCCTAGGGCACATACGTATTACAGAAAGGGCCCCTGATGCCTGTGTCTCTGGTCCTGTAATACTGATATCACTGGCGCACATTTAGCACCAGTGCTATCATGAGAGGGTGTTACTTCATTTGCATGGGGGTGGTGAATCCATGCAAATGAGGGAAACACTTTGCCTCTTCGCCATATTAGGAATGCAGATGCAGAGGCAAACATGCCTTTAGAAGTGCACTAAAAGTCCACCACAAAAAGGTGGCGTACTTTCAGAGCCCCTCCAAAAGGCAGCCCTCTAGAGGGGACAGTTGCAGTCGCTCACTACACCCGCTTGCAAGGGAATCTCTCTACCCTTTTCAAAGTGTAGCCGGCATGCAGCCTGCACTGTGAAACATGAAATGGCTTGGAAGCAGTTGTTCAATATTTGACATGAATGTGCTGCCCCAAGTGCACCACAGGCTTGTAGCTGACTGGGTTCAGTGCATTCTTTGCAATACCGCACACAGTGCCTGTTTGCACCTGGTGCACCACTTGAAAGGTGAGCCATGGCGCAAACAAGGAAAGTGCACTATATGTATAATACCACCCCTGGTGCTCTCCTGTGGCCTGGTGGTGCAATAAGGCAATTGTGCTCTCTGGTATTTATAATGACCCAGCTCAGTGAACAGATAAATCGCCAATGCAGGATCTTAAGCAATGAAAGAAGCTTTTTCATAACATTTCAATGACAAATCTGGAGAACAGGAAAAGCTAGATGAAAGTACAGACAAGAGTATAGCAGCCTATATCATAGACTGTTTAAATGCATAAAACATGTAAACACCGTGCAAAAAACAACCTCGGAGGGACGTAAACTTTTAAGTGGAGAGATTGTCACCAGATACCTTAAGTTAAAACTGTGTTGGCAATTTGTATTCAAATGTGCAGTGGATGAAAACCAGTAGGCTATAAACTCTTTAAATCTCAGTTACAAGCATCCATATGCGAGTTTACGCACATAATGAATATTTACACCGGCTAATGACTCTGGGAATTACGTAAAAGCTAGGCTGTAGCTTTTTTGCATTTTACATCCTCATCTTTCCATCTACTGTATTTTGTGCTGCATTAAGCACCTCTCTTTCAGTGAGGGCATAATGAAGTCCTTTCACAGACGTACTTTCTCTCTAAGTGATATGTAACAGCATAAAGAAAAGTACTCGGATATGGATATTGGGTTATGTATGATTTTGTAAAAACAACTAGACCCATGACGTGTTGTGTTTAGTCTTATTCTAAACATAAGGAGATGATGGGCGGAGTGCTGTAACTTTTCAGACACTCACCCCCAGTCATAGACCGGGGTTAAATCCATCATCGTTCTTTAGCTCACTTCGCCACCCCAGTTCAGACCCAGCATTATGCAAATCAGTCCTGACCCTGTGACTCATGGGAACAGTCCAACCCGAACTACCAAGCCAGGTCTTCCCTGGACTGGAGATAAACATCCTGGGACCGGTTTTGGGGTAACGCCCCTTATCAGCTAGGCTAGCTTGAATCCAGTGGCAAAGTGAGCAAGGGACCCACGTCTGGGCATATGTTGTCAACATTTGGGCGAATAAAGCATACACAAGGAGATGATGGACGGATTACTGAAACTTTTCAGATACTCACCCCAGTCACAGATCTGGGTTGAATCCATCATCCTTCTTTAGCTCACTTGTTTAGTCATATTGTCAGTTCAAAGAGTTTGGGGTAGATTTATCATTATGTTGCATTGCCCTTAAACCATGCAAAGAGGTGCAAGGTCGACACAACTACTACTACTAAGTCAAATTTATCAAGCAGCTCAAGGCCATCTTGCATGGCTTGATAAATCTAGACTAACGCAATGCAGCCCAAATGGCTGCATTGTGTTGCTCTTCCCTAGGGAGGCATTTTATGGGTTTAGAGTGGGTGTTCCCACACATCCACCCATGGATGTTGGCGCATTCACAGATTTACCATTACTAGTAGACCAAGGAATGCATCAAAATGTTATGCCTCCACAGGTGAGGTGTAACAAGGAGAAATATCTTTATATTTCCTTGTTGTTTCCTCTTCTTATGTGTGCTGAAGAGAAACATGCCTCTGAGGATTGTATTTGTGCAGGAAAGTGTCCCATCCCACACCAAAACAATTCTGTCTGAAATGCATGCACCCTTGCACCACAGTGCAAGGGTGCCTGAATTGGCGCTAGGCAGCACAATTTTGCGCTACCACAAGGAAAGGCAGAAATGCGCTGTCTGATGTTAAAAGAGGTGCATTTCTGCACTTTCCCTTTCATGCAATGGAGCGCAGCAAGATGGCTTGCAGTGCTGCGCTGCGTGAAATTTTGAAAAATCTGCCCCTTTGTGTTTGAAAAGACAAACAAGGTTTGAGAATTGTTGCAGCTAGTGGTCAGAAGCATTTAAAGCTCAGCTAGAGAGGTTTCACTGGTATCAGAAACAAGACTAGGCAAGATGTGTTCAATGTCAGGGGCACACATTTATATTCTTTCAAGGTCAAATGTGGTGTTCCAGGAGATTATCAATATCGATAGCAGTTACTCAAAGGTAACATTAACATCTTTTGCTGATACAATGGCAAATGATTACCCAGCTTTGCAAGAACTGCTTGGCATTTCCAAATAATGTGCATAATCAGGCCTATTCACAAACTGTATTTTGTAGCACATGCTAAAAATTTGCATGCAGCTTAACAAATTTACAAATTTACATGCAGAGTTCTCTGCCTCAGCCTCTCCAGTGTTTTATATGTGGAGATTTCTGCCCCAACTGCTGAGATCATCGCACACATACACCTTTTAGTATGTGGAAGGGTCGCGGAGTGACTGGAAGATGGGGAAATCTACTATTTAATGAGAAGAGTTTAGGAAGGGCTAAAGGGGGTTAAGGGAGGGTAATGCACCCACCCACTAAAGAGTTCATTTCTATTCACAAACGGCACTTCAGTAGTTACTACAGCCAAAAAGGACCTAAAATAGTTGTAAATGTACTCAGATCTGAGGTAAGCCCAGCAGAACACAGTCACAGTACTGCAATATGCTACCACAGAAAATAATGGAGATAGTGGCATTTTTAATACAAAAATAAATGTAGCTAATAAGAAGATAATAACATTGATTTACATTAATTATATTCATAATGTGTAGTATTTTAATACATAATCCTTAAATCGAAACAAATTGCGAGGCGCTAAATGAAATGTACAACAGTGTTATTACACTGGTTTGCGATTCCCAATGGGGTCGCAAATTTCGAGGCTCATTAATATTATTGAAACTCTCGCAATTTGCGAGCCCATTGGGAATGCCAGCCCTCCCAGGGATGGTGGCCTGCAGGGCTTAGTAGACCACCATGTCTGGGACTGCTTTTTGATAAAGCAGCTTTTTTTTTTTATGCAGCCCGTTTTCCTTAAAGGAAAACGGGATGCATTGAAAAATAAAATGAAACTTTTCAGTTTAATTTTTTGTAACGGCAGGCAGTGGTCTCTAAGACCACTACCTGCTCTTAAAAAATATTTTCACACATACTCACAAAGGGGAAGGGGTCCCCTGGGGACCTCTTCCCCTTTGCGAGTGGTTTACCACCTACTGGAAGTAGGTGGTAAACTGCAAGTTTATTTCAGCCGCAAATGCAGCCGCTGAACATTAGTACATAGCATGTCGACTTGCTATTAGGAAGGGACGCCCCTTCCTAATAGCGAGAGTCGCAAATGTGTAAAAGTGACAACTGTCACCTCATTTCCAAATTGTATGCTATGTTAATGGCGGGCCGTACTCCAAAACGCATGAAGCCGCAGGTCCGCTGGGAGATGGAATTAGGTAGGCCACTGACTTCCAAGTGGGAACACATCCTATACTGCACGCACCACACAGCGCACAATACAGCAGGGGTGGAATCCGCCTTCAAGCTATTCTCTTATTGGTATTACACACCCGCTCGGATCCAGAGTTGGGACAAGAGTAAGACTGATCACTGTTGGAGGGGGTGTGGGATGTCTGGGACCTTAGCGCACCTACTGTGGCACTGTCCGAAGCTCCAGAGCTATTGGGCTGAGGTTCTCGATAACATAGATAAGGTTTTTGCCATAAAGCTGCCCAGAGCACCGGAGTATACACTTCTTGGTCTTTCACATCCTAAAGTTTTTCTGCTAAAGTCCTTACCGGGCAGGCAGATAGCTCTCGCGCTGCTGGCTGCTCGGCAGGTCATTCTAGCTTTGTGGGGCACATCTTCAGAACCTGACCTGCTATCCTGGATACAACGCTTATGGCACTTGCTAGCAATGGAGCGGCTGTCCATGAGGGTGGAGGGAGGGGGTAAAGGCTATGCTAATCTGTGGGCGCCCTTTTTGGACTTGCTGACGAGAGATATGATAGAAGTTACTTGTCCCAAATACTTGCAAATTCTTCAACTAATACAGCTGGATCAGGAGTCAACGGCCCGACCTAGGGAGAAGGATCTCTATAGTATTCCTTGTAATTTTGATTGCAAATCGCCCCTTTTTCTTTTTGCTGTAAGAAGATGACGGCTGGTTCGGAGAGGGTGGGGGTGGGCAGGGAGGGATTCTATTTTGTTTTTTGTTCCTTCATCTGTACTGTTGTCAGGTGAGGTTTTTCCTGTTGTTTAAACTCCGGAAGCTATGCTACTATTCAGAAACAGTCCTGCTCACTACACGGCCTGCCTCCGGGTTGTTGGCTCTACTCACCGCTGTGTCATATACTATTTAATCGCTCTACCGGCATGATGATGTAGGCAGGAAGCTGTGTCTATCAACTATGCCTTCCGTTAAAAAAAAAAGATTGATTCCTAACATGGTGCTTTGTGGAGCATGAAGACATCTGTTTTATTGTAACTATTTTTCACTGAGAAGAGGATTAGGCTTTGCGTTTTCCTGTGACACCAAAGAGACCACTGTGTAGTTAGTGCTTATTCTGAATCAACTTTTAAATGATTGTTCCTTACCAACCATTCCCAAACACTTTATGTAAAGCTTCCGGCTCCCAGCATCCCTAAACATATGTCCATTTTCCCTAGCTCTAAATTGCTCCAAGTTGCTGGTCTACCTCTCTGTAAGCAAGGCTTTCATAATTTTCAAGTCCGATTTGATTGGCTCAAAGTGTTCCAGCCACATAGTATGTCCCAGATAGAGTCCGCTATTAATCTTTGACTCAACCAATACAGAATATTCAATAAGGAATACGTTAAGGTAACATATTGTGAAGGAAAACATTTTGGAGTAGATGGTTTTTATTTCAGAACAAAGTACAGAACATTGTATTGACAAAGACAGAAGAGGCAATTCACGAGTTCCTCAAGTATATAATGTCCAAAGCAGAATGTTGAGATAACCTATTCACTTATAATAGCAAGTTTATGGAGCCTGTTAAGAACAAATGGCAATTTGATATTGGATAATAAACAACATTGGGGGATATGTACAAGGAAGTGGCGAGAGGCGTTAGCCTTCCTGGCTTAACCCCTCTCTATGCTACTTCTGAAATGCAAGGCAGCACCATATTTACAAGAATGTGGTGCAGCCTTGCATTTCCCCTTGCGATATAGCTAATTTTAGCAGATTTTCAGTACACAGTGTCATAAAACAGCAATATCAGTCCAAAGAAATGGTGGTGATAATGCAAAAAATAGGTATTTCCTACATTAAATTACTGTACGGTAATCCTTTTGTCAATCTTGGAAGTAAGAAACACTGAGTGGGCACAATGGTATTCAAACCTGCGTCCATGAGGTCAAATGCTTGCTCTTGGAACAGATCTACTAGTCCACTGAGCTATAGACCCTGTATCATTTGCATGGGATTGCAGGAGAAAGAGGTATTCCCAAACATAAATTATTCCTTTACAATGCTTCTGTCTTACAGCAACCAGATCAGTCTAAGAAGGTATTAGAGAACCTAGCACCTAACACTGCGGCTATTGGAATGTTTCAAATGCATGTATTGATTGAAAGACTCAACCACCGGGTCTCCATTAAATGACAATAAACCTTACTAGACATAATTGCATTATTTTTTAACCCTGAAAGAGACATGAACATTTTGTATACATTCAGAACAAAATCTTGAGAGTACAGAAAGTCTTGTTGGAAAAATTACAAACCAAAAACATTTTAAGTGAAACCGGTAATACAGCCTTTGCATCTGTTTTTATTACCTTGGATAATAATTGCAACATAGGATGTGGGGGATAAGTGGGTTTAGCTAAATTAGGAAGCAATGTAACATAATAAAAGGAATATGATGGCAGCTCTCTCCTCATCAACCAACTATAACTGGTTTCAGGAAGATGGGCTTAGGAAGCAATATGTGTACACTAGCATGTTCACCATGGACTAAGACAGCCTACTGCTCATAAACCGCCAACTTGTGCAGTATGCACCTGGGCTCAAATATATCCCACCATTCACTCAGTATCAGTAAACCACATACACTGAGCTTTGATACATGATGATGGAATGAAACCACAAGTTTGTGGATCTGGACAGCAAAAAGCCAATATCAGCACAGCCTCACAGGTTCAAAATATTTTGCCCACGCAATATTAATCTGCTACTACTAGGATCTGTCATCACATAACCTCCGAAGATGGACCAGTAGGCAATCTCATTCAGGATGGGTAGAACTTGGGTCAAAGTACCACAAACAGAAATGCAAAAGGTTCGAGCACATTCAGAGTACATGCATAATTGTTTAGTCATAAAGAGGGAACACAGAGAATGTCAGAATAACTGACAGTGTAGGATGATATAGCATTTGCAAACCACACAGATGACTTTTCTCATATTAATTTAGTTAAACTTTTATGCTCTTGGGTGAGCGAAGAAATCGTCTTTACTTCCTCAACCTTATCCTCAACCACTCTTTATGAATATTCTGTGAACATTTCAAATGTTTCCATAGGTTTACCCAATACAGTATTTGTTAATACCAAAAGTACCACAGTGCCCACACAAAGATGGAAGAATCATTTTATTGTTGGTCTATGGGACACAGAATGTGTTGAAAAGCTGCATGCATCTTCTTTACATGAAGAAAATATAAGTGGTGATGGGACTCAGCCGCAGCACACTGTGTGGTTATACTTCTTGACTCTGAGAATTGGCTGTTTGCAATCAGTGCTAACATTATTTGTTAAAAAACTGTAAAGTATTGACCAATAGGACAATTATACACACAAGTATAGAACACCAACTAGGTCAACAGGTTTGTAAAGGTAACACATAGAGGTGACCTTTTAAGAATCAAATAATTCCAAATTCGATTGCGCTGGCTATATATTTGATCCACTCGTCACTTCTTTTTAAAGGAGTTAGACTCAAAGTCACTACCAGCTGAACATATATTTAGTCATATTTAATACTTACTTACCAAACATAGCTATAAAGGCATCTATTGACTGGCATTTGGATAGGTACATGCAAGTAATTTTTTTAAGAAAGATTTTTTATATAGTTTTTTATTCCTTCTGTCATGAGCCTTTAATGTATACTCTTAATTATATTGAGTCAGTGACTTGCAAAGGGTCCCTATGTAATTGTTTCTAAATATCCCTAAATATCGGATGGCACCAAGTCACTGTTTACAACTTTCCCAGTTCTTGCCTTTGCTTGTATAAAATATTTGTTTTCAGGTGTTTTAGTTTGATCTTGTTGAACTAAACCAGAATTAATAATTCCAAAAATCACTGATTTGCTGCTGAGAAAGAGATGTTCTGATAACATGCAACCTTGTTGGTTATCCTATATCTGACCTTGGTATATTCTAATGACTTGGTGAATAAGAGTGAGTTTATAGCTGAAGAAGAGTAAACAGCTTCACCTAGTCTTGCAAATGTCCTTATCAACATTATCATTAGCAACCTCAGCAGGTGAAGTTAAAGGAGAGGGGACATTTATAGAGCATGAGGCAGCGCCATAAAGGGCTTCCCAAATCACTGTGGTAATGGAGTGGCATTCTGTGCCATTTCCTTCAAAATTACGTGGAAGCATTCAAACATTCTCTTCAATAACTATTGGGACCATTAGACATATGAGTTAGGGTTTGGGATGCAAATTACATTTGAGTTAGTTTTAGTACTAAGGACCTCGTTTTGACAAATCAGAGGGTTTACAAACATAAAAGTGCTCATCATTGTGATTGAAACCCCATTTATGAGTTGGAACATTCTTTCAAATCGTAAAAACACTTTTGCGATCTTTTCTTAATTGCAAATAGAAGGGATTGTGGGGCTTCCCTCCTCCCACTTCCAATTCAGAGAGGAATTTATCAATAGTTATTGATGGAAACTGCTATTACAAGCCATTGATAAGCCACCAGACTGAAGTTGGGGTAGAAGCTGATTTGAAATGGGAGAAAAGGACCCCTAAAGACCCCTTTTCCTTTGAGGACCATGTTGGATGCCTCAGGGAGAGACGGCAGTGGTCATTTTACCCCTGAACTTTTTCAAGACAATTAATATTATTATTTTTTTTAAAACCTCTAGTTTCTTTAGAGAACATTGGCTAAATTAATTTAAAAAAAATAATATTCGAGTTTTATGTTTTGGAATGCAGTTTAGGGATGGTGATGTGCTGTCCCTTGTTGGCCACCATGCCTGTGATTCCAGCCAATCACAGAGTGTCACAAATTGCCACCTGTTTAGTTCATATTTATTATGCAGGTCATTCTGTGACCCCCGTGATCTAGTAGTTTGTGAAGCAACCTAATAGTACATAGATCGGTTTGCAAAATACTATTCCATTTGCAAAAAGTCTGTGTGCACTTTGTGACCACTTTTTGAGTAATGGCATGATAATTTTTACGGAACCTAACTTGCATAAAGAGATTGATTTCTGTTGTGTTCACTCAAAGTCTGCAGTTCTACCCACTGATAAGTGCCTCTAAGCATCTTTATAAGGCATAATGATCCAAAATGTAAGCGCTTTGGACAGCCACCAGGAAAATAGTGAATTGTCTCTGCTATTGCATGGCTGTCATATTCCATATAGGTATCATAACATAGGCACAGGTAATCTCATTACCTGCCACCATTTGACTGATTTGGCCCATCGTGTGCTGGGAAAAAAATTCGACTTTTTGGAAAGCAAACATAAAATTGGAACTCCATATCGAAATTGACATTCTTTTGAGCATGCATGGCTTTCAAATGCTTATAGTAGTTCAAACAATACCTACAGACATATTAGAGATATAGCTTGAGTGTCAGTTTCCACTTCTTTACCTCTTTTTAGATATTTTTTAGAACACTTTTTTATTGTTTTAAACATTGTTTTTAAGCATAAGAAGAAACTAATGTTTTTACCGTTTGCGTACCAGTATCTAATCAGCATAGTAGTACGTTTAGAATTTAACTATGTCGTCCATTCGGAAGAGGAGTGGGTGCTATATTCCATATAGGTATCATAACATAGGCCCAGGTAATCTCATTACCTACCACCTATATTCTCTCCCTACATTACACTTGTCATGGTTTACAGGGACTGACCTTTTACCTAGATATTACACTGAATTCAGAATGTAGGCTTTCCCTAATTCGAAATCTCGTACATGATGCATGAGGGTTCTTGGAAGCACAGCAGGAATGCCATCTCCTGTACAAAATCTATGTACAAAGTTCATTCCCGATGTCATCCTTAGGCTGACACAGTAACAAAACAAGGTAGGACACCTGGGGAGACCTATGGGTATATATACATCACATCTTGCTAAGATAGAGAGAGGAGACCGAGACTTCCCGGCCGACACACTGACCAGAGACGCTGAGGTTCCTGCATGCAGACACTCCAGCTCGCAGTGGTCTAACACATCCCTTGCAGGGTGTCCAACTCGAGACCAGGACGGGGTCCCACAGTCTCTCACTTCAGGTAGTGGGGTTGACTAAATCATAGAAGGATTCTTGGCTTAACACCTACATACATGCTAGGTACATCTAGTTAGGGAGGCATCGTAGGAGTACGCATCTTTTATCATGTGTTTTATATATTCATATGTATTCATGACTGTGGTAAGATGGTAGGGCTATACCATACATTTACCTTTATCGTAATACTAATCATGTATATCTTATACTGCCTACCGATTGTTGCAGCTCATCTATTCTACACCAGAATACCAACTGTTCAATAAATTCTTATTGAAAACGCCCAGCCTTTTTATTCTGTGTATTTCTTTGAGACAGACTAGGTGAGCACGAGTGACTGAGCGAAAAGTATATATTGTTTCCACGGTCCTGAGGGATCAGGGTTGTCATGTTCGATGGTAGCCAGGAACTATTCTATCCTTGGTAAAAGGAGATTCTAGTGGCACTGTGAGCTAGTTGGTACAAGAAGGCCAGCATACTCGGTGGGGGATGATCAGAGTTTGTATGCCACCAATCCTACAGTGTATGTTGTCTAAACGTGCAGATTTTGTATATTTTTTATAGGAACTACACAACATGGCTACTGGCCAAGTTGTGCATACTGTCCACTACTTAGCCAGCAACCAGGTAAATAATGAATTCTATTTTATATTTGAACAGCTGCTGTCCAAACGAACTTCTTCCATGACAAGATCTTGGCCATCTACGAAAACCTCGAACCCCAACCCTCTGCTGCTAACAGTATCAACCTGCTCACATCTATAGACACGAACCCTGAACACCTCAGTACTCAATGGGACCTCCTCACCATGGAAGAAACCATCTCCATCATGAACTCGTGCACCCAGGAGCACCCACAGACTCCTGTCCCCACCACGTCTTCAACCTTGGAAGCAAGATAATTGGCAAAAAACTCTGGAAAGTCCTTAATGCTCCATCACATTGGCCTCCTTCCCCGAGGATTTGAAACACGCAGAAGTTAGGTCCCTCCTCAAAAAACCATCCACCGAACCAATTGACCCAAAGAACTACAGGCCCATCTCCTTGCTCCCTTTTTCTAGCACAGGTCCTCGAGGAAGTGATCAACCGGCAACTCACCCCGACCTGGGGCACCACAACCTTCTGGACCCCTCCTAATCTGGATTTCGAGCTAACCACGGCCCTGATCGCAGCCACCAACCACATCAGGGCTCTCCTGACCTGCAACAAAATTGCAGCCCTCATCCTCTTGGACCTATCAGCAGTGTTTGACACTGTCTCACATCATACCCTGATCAACAGAGTCCACCACATTGGAATTCAGGGACACAACCTCAAATGGTTTGCATCATTCCTCTGCGGAAGAACCCTTTGTTCACATCAGAGGCCAAGAACCTCTGCCCCATGCTTTTCGACATCTACATGACTCTCCTAACACAGACTGTCAGATCACAAGGACTCAACATCATCTCCTACGCCAATGACATCCAGCTCATCATCTCACTGACAGAGAGCCCACCACCACCAAAGCCAACTTCCGCACTTCCCTTCTTAACATCGCCGAATAGATGAAAGATAACTGTCTCAAACTCATCACATACAAGGCGGATGTCCTCTTTTTTGGGAATAACACCTCTTTTTGGAATAACACATGGTGGCCCATGCACTACGGACCCCCCCAGCCCGAAAGACCATGCCTGCAACCTCTGCCTCATCCTGGACAGCTAGCTCTTGATTAAAAAGCAGATTAACGCAGTCTCATCCTCCTGCTTCCACACCCTTCACTTGCTTCACAAGTTCTTTAGATGGCTCCCAGTCAACACCAGAAGGACCGTCATGCAGGCCCTCATCACCAGCAGACTGGACTATGGAATCACACTCTACCTAGGAATCACTGCAAACCTCCTGAAGAGACTTCAGACAATACAAAACACAGTGGCAAGACTCATCCTCGAACACCCCAGAAGGACCCACATCACACACCACCTCAGAAAAATACACTGGCTCCAGATACAGAAGTGATGCCAGTTCAAGATGCTGACACAAGCTCACAAAGCACTACACAATGAAAGACCAGCTTACCTCAACAAGCGCCTGACCTTCCACCAACTGATCAGAAACCTCAGATCTGTCTTCTTCTTCGCAGTCCCCCCACAAATCTGCCTAACCAACAGTGGAGGACTCTCTTTTTCGCACCCGGCGGCCAGGACCTGCAGAAACCTTCCACTACACCTCATGACCAACCCAACACTCCAGCAATTCAGGAAAGAACTCAAGACTTGGATGTTCAATTGAAGACCACCACCCAGCAACCATCTCCCCTAGCACCTTAAGACCCTCACTGGTGATTTTGTGATGGTCAGTGGCAATGTAAATAATAAAGTTTGTTTACTATCTGCTAGGTTACTGGCCAAGTGGTACATAATGTCTGCAATTTAGCCATCAGAAGTGAAAGAATGAAAGACCACATCACATAAAGAGAGGAAATTATATTTGGATTATATGCACTTTTGAAATAGAGGTTGCCTCCTGTACTTGAGCCTCGGTTGAACCACTACCCAAAGAAAGCCATCAGCCTCAGACAGGTAAAAAAACTAGAGCCCTGGGGGAGTTCATGCTGGTGTGTCTTGCATGGATTTCTAGATGTTTTCTTATGCTCAATGGTGCACGAATATCAAGCTGTGCATCAAAAACTGTATTCATTCATATTTCTGTAAGACAAAGTTATGGAAGTTGTAAAGAATGACAAGGGAAAAAGTGTTCTCACGCTTCTCATGAAAACGGTATCCCTCTTGAGTTATAGGGCATACATCTAAAGACAGGTAAGGCCCACAAACATGCAATGGAAACATTACAATTTTTGCTTTGATTTACTTTGATTCTTGTGATGTGTGTTGATCCAGGATTTGAGCTTGGAGTTGACCGGCTCCCAGGAAAAACTACCAACCCAGGATATTTCTGAATGCTAGACACCTAGGAGAGTTGGGAGTGGTGTGACTTTGATGGATCCCACTACTAGGCACCTGGGGAGTAAATGGTGGTGTGTTTTGCATAGTTCCCACTACGTTTTCTTATGTAGAATCCCTGCAAACATCAAGCCACGGGAAATTCACATAATTTCCTCAAATGTCTGTGGCAGAGGGTCAATTTTGTTTACACATGATTAGCATTTAGGCCAATTCCTGACATCTGAAACAGGCCTACCAAAACTAGTGTGCTACCATTTTTATTTTGAGAAGTGAGGGAATTGTGGAAATATGGATTTTTATGATCAGTTATGTCCCCTATCTTGGACCCCAACGGTTTCATGTATAAATCATAAGTACATGTATGTTTCCTCCAGTTCCAGTTATGAAGACGCAAACACATGTGCGTCCACCGTCAACATATCCTCTTTCAGATCCGCCGTGAATGGGCCGGATATTCTATTCCTAAGTATGAAAGGCCACCGGCTTTATATGGTTCACTTCCCACATTTCTTACAGTCCAGGCGAGTAGGCCCTGATTCTGCCATCAAGCCTTTTCTGCTTTCTGCCTCTGAAAGCTCCAGTCTGAGCTCGCATCTGTACCCATGAACTTTGTCCTACTCCCTGCGCGGCTAACGGTGCCTGACTCGATCTGTCTGCTTGCCAAAAACTGTATTTCACCTTCAAGATTATCTGCTCTGCTCCGCTCCTCATCCAATGCATTCCTGTCTAGTAGTTTAAGTAAACATTCTTTCAGCTACCGAGCAAAAGGCCCGGCTTCTCTGTCTTTATGCGAGTAATTCATAGCCCTGTTACTATGGAAGATTTCTGCCCTCGCATCTAGTGTAGACACTTAGACGCTTGTACACGCACTAACAGTCAGTATAGTCAGTATAGAATAAGATTCTATCCTAAGAGACCTCTCTTTTTGGATAACACAGTTCTTTAAACATAGGATGTTAGATATGATTTGGGATTAGGTTGACATGACCCCAGACTTCTGTCTCCACATGTAGAGCTAAATGTCAAGTCCCCTTCACCCCCTAGTTGCACGTCAATCACACGTCATGCTGCTGCGCGCGCATCTCTGCCAAGTATTTCTGCTGACATTGCGAAATTCTTCCGTGGAACCACCCATTTATGACATCATATCCAATGACGTTCTTTAAGTTACGCCCAGTTACACCTATTTTAGTTACGCATGTATGTTCTTATCTTTATTATCAACTGTTACGCCTCCTGCATCTGTTTCACTGTAATGCCTATTGTATAAAAATGATTACTTGTCAATAAAGTTGGTCCTTCACTTCCTGAACCTTCGTGGTGATGGAATATGGAGTCCATCGATTCGAATTGATTTTGGAATAAAGCCCGTTCCGAACCTCTAATACCACGGATTCTGCCTCTTATTTTACTGAGCTATTATTATAGATTTTCCGCATCAAATTAAGTTCCGGTAATTAAATTATTTACCACAGAATGATGGATGGTAGGACATTTGTTATTGGCCAGAGGTTTTAAGGTTTTACTTTGGAAGAAATTGTTTTTTACCAATATTTCAACATTTGAAGGACATTATTTGTATGAAACCTGATGGAATGTAAGCTACGTCACCCCTGGTTCCTCCGGTTCTTTAGTTTCTTGATGTTTCGGATTGCCTATGGTTTTGTAGAGCTCCCTAGGTGCTTGCTGACCCTGGACCCAAAAACTGTAACTATGTCTTTAAATTGAGAAGAAATTGTGTTTCTGGCATTATTTTGAAGTCTGGTGGGCTTTCTGAGTTAGGAAATATTCCACAGGCCACCCAAGCCACACCACCTAGATTTCCCATTGGGTTTTAAAGGTCCCATGGGTGTCAGGGGACCCAAGGGCCCATATACTCCAGCCATCCCCTGACAAAAATAATAGGAAATTGTGTTTTAGGCACAGTTTGACGTTTGTGGGGCATCATTGTCAACAAACATATCAGGATCAATTTGAGCCACACCACCCTGGATTTTTAAAGAAGTTTTTTAGATGGCTTTTAGTACTTGACTGATAGAGATGTAGCAGTGCCAGCCGACCTGGGTCCCATATACTGGGACTAGTTATGTTGGAAAGTGAGAGGATCACTCTGGGATCTATGATGTGGGCAATACCACCTTTGTTTTTCCAAGAATGCATCTTTCAGGCACTCTTTGTGTTATAAAAGGATGTCTGCTAAGAGACTGAAATTTTGCAGCAGTGCCACAGGAGCACAAGGGGTTTCAATGTACTCCATCCCAGGGTGTGACTTCCACATCCTTATCATTCCATGTAGTGGGACAACATGTCAGTCACTACACTTGTACTAAAGGGTTCAAAATAAGGGTATACACAAATCCTGATTAGAATGAGGCCCCAAATCGGATGTATGACGTTACAACGCATGCTATTACAACGCATACCTTTACAACGCATTTTTTACAACGCTAGTACTACTACAACGCATTACTTTACAACGAATTCTCTTACAACGCCAAACCTATATAAATACTGAAAACAGCTGTTACAACGAAGTATATTACAACGCATACCATTACAACCCGATATTTTTTTTTTTTTAATTAAAAGTACAATAAAATCTGGCACGGGATGCAGGGAAATTAGGGGTTTTAGGGTGGGGAAGTGTATTAAAACGTGGAGAAGAACTGTACGTAAATCGTCTAAAACGCATTACCAAATTAATACTCGGGTATTAAAATTAATACTCGAGTATTAAAATTAATACTCAAAATTCCCCAAAAAATCCGTTTTCACACATTACTAAGCTTTTAAAAAATAACGAAACAATAAATAACAGAACAAACACATTTTTAACATGATTAGATCGCAAAGTAAGTAAACCAACTGAAACATAACACACATACACATAGGCGCCATTTTACCCATCTCACTTGTAAAACTTGTCCTACCACAGTTTCTATGTAAACAATACCAAAAGACATGTTCCAAAATGGATGCCAAAACGGAGCAAATGAATGAAAACAATATTTGTTAAAAAGCATTTTGTAAATTATCATTTTCCACAGTAAAACAAAGCATTAAAAAAAACACATCGAACGCAGTTTTTTAAAAAATTAATAGTGACACAGAGTAAAACTTATAAATACAAGGGAGACACCATTTTACACTCAGTTGATTATCAACTAGCAGAGAGAGCAGACGTAATAAGCTGACCCTCTGTCACCTGCACTGCGACCTCCTCAGAGAGAGCACAGAATTCACTCGTGAAAGCATAACAGCAGAACAACTACTAGTAAGTTATTAATATATTTCTAAACGTTAGTTTTTAGAAAAATATATTTTCATAACCCACCAAAAATATAATTTTAATTAATAATAAAAACTTTACAAATGTAATGTTTCCATATATTATCAACAAAATTAAACTCAAAATTAAAACAAGTTTTTTATTTTCCACAACCAGAAAATCGGAAGATTTTGACATTCCTCATTAGCTGCACCTATTTTGGCATCCTCACCACGTTAACGATTGTCAAACTCAATTGTTCAGGTAAATGTTATTTATGTATAATGGTTTTACTTGTAAAATTTATTTTTAAAAATTTTCTAAAGTCATGTTTGGCAAAGGTGTTTTTTTTTTATTACTCAATCTCACCACATAATAAACGACAAATTACCATGATGCTGGAGTAACAATTTCTAATAAGACTTCAGTTAGTTACCACATCTGCAACAGCGTTTCATATTACTAGGGCAAATATTTGTATTCTAAGTCCATGAATGTTCTGCATTTTACTAATTTAGTAATAGTTTCGAAATTACCTGTTATGTTTTAGTTGAAAAATGCATCAAATGTGTAGTATGTTTACTCTCACCAATTGTTACTCATACTCCTTTTTCATATTACCATATATATTTTTTTTTTTTTTTTTTCTAACCAACGTTGACAAAGGAACAATTATTTTTTTTTTTTTCCACCAGTGAACATCTTTTCCCCCAAAAAATTTCAACCTCCTACAAGCATAAGGTTAAAGGGACGATAACAAAAAAACCACTGGAAAAGGTATGTAACCTTTTCCATTTTTTTAGTACTATACATTATTAATCCTTCCTTTTGCAATTATTCCTCCTCTAACGGACCTAATTTGAAAACTAATGGATAGTTTTGAGAAACAATATACTATTTCTACTCTAGGAAGGAGCAACATTAGGGATATTTCTGTGTAGTGTAGGGATACATATCTCTATTTCTACAGCAGTAAGGTGCATTGATTAGGACAGTGTCATGTAGTACTAGTTATATTGTATGTCAGTATAATTTTAAAGATACTCAGTTTCAACATTTGTAACCACCGTTAATTTTTTTTTTTTCCTCTTTTTTTTTTCCCAAAGAAAACAACTTTAAATCACAACTAAAATCTTGAGCCAACAAAGGAAATCATCTTCAGCCACCTCATCCAGAAAAGCGAGTTCTACGAAACAAGGTATTTATTTTCAGCACGAATTCTTAACCTTAAAAATACTACACTAACTATCACATTGCTAAAGTTTTCAAAAAAAAAACAATGCAGTTATGATTACATTTCCCCCTTTCAGAATTATATTTCATGTCTAAAGGATGGTTTAGCATTACGGAAATTGTTATGTGCTGCAACTTATATCACATGTGCGATTTTTAAAGGAAATTTTTAAAAAACACATTTCTCAACATCGTTCTGTTTCCAAATTTTTTTCTTTTTTCACTTTTCCAGACATTTATTTATCGATTCCACAACAAATCACCTTGTAAGTGTCTACACAAGCCTACACACCAATACCACTGAACAAGAGTCAGCAAGAAAAGCAATTTCAAAAGAAAAAGGTAATTTCAAGCAACATTGTAAGGTGCAGCAGATTTTTAAATGTACCATGCTTTAGAGGTAACAATTAACTATTCAAAATCCAGGAAGGTGCAGCAGTAGGGAAAGTGTTGGATAGTGTAGGGGTATCAATTTACTATTCTAACTCCAGGAAGGTGCAGCAGTAGGGAAAGTGTTGGATAGTGTAGGGGTATCAATTTACTATTCTAACTCCAGGAAGGTGCTTCAGTAGGGAAAGTGTTGGATAGTGTAGGGGTATCAATTTACTATTCTAACTCCAGGAAGGTGCATCAGTAGGGAAAGTGTTGGATAGTGTAGGGGTATCAATTTACTATTCTTACTCCAGGAAGGTGCATCAGTAGGGAAAATGTTGGATAGTGTAGGGGTATCAATTTACTATTCTAACTCCAGGAAGGTGCATCAGTAGGGAAAGTGTTGGATAGTGTAGGGGTATCAATTTACTATTCTAACTCCAGGAAGGTGCAGCAGTAGGGAAAGTGTTGGATAGTGTAGGGGTATCAATTTACTATTCTAACTCCAGGAAGGTGCATCAGTAGGGAAAGTGTTGGATAGTGTAGGGGTATCAATTTACTATTCTAACTCCAGGAAGGTGCATCAGTAGGGAAAGTGTTGGATAGTGTAGGGGTATCAATTTACTATTCTAACTCCAGGAAGGTGCATCAGTAGGGAAAGTGTTTGATAGTGTAGGGGTATCAATTTACTATTCTAACTCCAGGAAGGTGCATCAGTAGGGAAAGTGTTTGATAGTGTAGGGGTATCAATTTACTATTCTAACTCCAGGAAGGTGCATCAGTAGGGAAAGTGTTGGATAGTGTAGGGGTATCAATTTACTATTCTAACTCCAGGAAGGTGCATCAGTAGGGAAAGTGTTGGATAGTGTAGGGGTATCAATTTACTATTCTAACTCCAGGAAGGTGCATCAGTAGGGAAAATGTTGGATAGTGTAGGGGTATCAATTTACTATTCTAACTCCAGGAAGGTGCATCAGTAGGGAAAGTGTTGGATAGTGTAGGGGTATCAATTTACTATTCTAACTCCAGGAAGGTGCATCAGTAGGGAAAGTGTTGGATAGTGTAGGGGTATCAATTTACTATTCTAACTCCAGGAAGGTGCATCAGTAGGGAAAATGTTGGATAGTGTAGGGGTATCAATTTACTATTTTTACTCCATGAAGGTGCATCAGTAGGCAAAATAATGGATAGAGTAAAAGTTATGTTGTAAAAAAATCGTAAATTATATCATGCTAATTTTTTTAACTTTTCTCCTTTTTTCAGATAATGTCTAGCCTTGGAGCAGCCAACTACCTTAAATCCAGGAAGGGCAAAAATTTGTTAAACCATGGTGGATACATATATAGTAAGGAAAGAATAAGTTTAACTAGAAATCATTGGAGGTGCGTGCAATACTACACTACCCATTGCAGTGGCAGAGCGGTTACTGTTGATAATTTGGTTGTGAAAACCACTGAACATAACCACTCTGCCTCTGCAATGGATGTAGAAATCAGAGAGACAATAAATGAGATGAAAGCAATTGCAAGCACCTCCAATGATTCTACAGGATCAATTTTAAGGGAGGTTGCACAGCATGTCCCCAGTCATGTTGCTAGTAACATGCCTATAATACCCAATTTGAGAAGAATTATTCAGAGACAAAAGCAGGCAAGTAATATTCAATTGTCTACACCACATACATTCTCTGACATTAGAATTCCTCATGATCTTTCTATTTCTTTTTCTGATGAACCTTTCCTTCTGCATGACAACGAAAACCCTCAGAAACGTATTCTAATTTTTAGTACCCCACGTAACCTTGCTAAGTTAGAAAGTAGTGAAATTTGGATGATGGATGGGACGTTTAAAAGTACACCCCATCCTTTCACTCAAATTTACACTATACATGCTAAAATTAACAATAGTGTAATTCCCTTAGTGTATAGTTTGCTACCTGATAAGACTTCTGCAACATACACTGAACTTTTATCAGTGATTAAAAGCAAAACATCTGCAAGTCCTCGAAAAATAATTATTGATTTCGAATTGAGCATGATCAATGTGATCACTAAAACGTACACGGATACCCAAATTCAGGGATGTTTCTTCCATTTTTCGCAGGCATTTTGGCGTAAACTACAGAAAACATCCCTAGTTGCAGAATATTCTCGGGATAGCAAACTACAGTTTGAACTTAAAAAATTAACTGCACTTTGTTTTGTTCCTCCCGATAGTGTGGACGAGTACTACACTGCAATTATAGAATCTGTTTATTATACGAGTAACGAGGATAAATTGGCACCCATTCTAAATTATTTTGAGGACACATGGATTGGACACCTAAGCAGATCGGGTCGCAGGAGGAAGCCACGATTCCATGTGGAGTGGTGGAACTGCTACACGAGTTGTTTAGAGGGAGAGGCCAAAACAAACAATGCCATTGAGGGGTGGCATAACTCCTTCAATCATACAATTGGAAAACCACATCCTAACTTGTACTCATTTTTGGAAACTTTGAAGAAGGAGCAAAGTTTCCAAGAAATGAGAATAGCACAAACACTCGCAGGTAGTCTAAACCCACGAGTAACAGTCAAAACAAGGGAAATGTCTGAGAGACTATTGGCAATTCTGCAACAGTTTTCGTTGTGTGTGGCTATAGACTACCTGGAAAATCTATCTAACATTCTTTCTTTTTAAAACAATGAATGTACTTACTTTCCTGCTTTGCTTTAAATTATAGTAATTTTTAAAATTCAATTGGCATACAAATTTTTTTTTTCTAAAAATTTTTTCAAACAAACAAGTCGGGTTTTTTTTTTTATTTAATACAAATCTTCATTTCCACCAAAATAAACCAATTAGTACAAATTAACTGTTCCATCGAATTTGAACCACTTTTCATTATCGGAACTCCATTTTTCCAATTACCGAAAAAATCCAATTTAAATCCCGTCAAAATCAAACACCAAATTTCAAACAGATGTATAATATACAAATCAAACCATAATCCGAAATGCACTTTGCAGCTGAATCATCATTTGTATTTCAATTTTTCATTTACAAAATTTACAAGTACGCACAATTTTTGAACTTAGAAATGAAGATCGACAGTACGTATTTTACTTCGTAAATAAAAAAATCAACTGTCTGAACAGTAACTTTTAATTTTGTAAGAGTTACATACTTTTTTTAAATAACTAACTTACTTTAAGCGACCCGACATAGTCATGTATTAATGACATTAATGTGGACATGTTTAACAACATTTAAGACATCTATTAGTTTTCCAGCAACCTCCCCTTATTCTTTGCTAACTATATATGTATCCCTTTTAAATGTTTAATCTATAATATCAACTGAAAACATTTCCTACCTGGACGCAGATCAGCTTCCTGCTGCTTCCTCCTCCGATGCTCTGCAAAATGGCGCATTACGTCGACGCTCACGTTCTTACGTCATCGCGTGCATCTCAATTTATGGCGGACTACTTTTTTAAATTCTACTGTAAATAAATGTTAATATCTGTAAATAAAATATATATATTTCGTAATAAAAATCAAACTTACTTTGAAAAATTTATGAAAAATATGCTTATTTTTTTCATGATTTTTAAAACAAATAAAAATGTGAAAACAAAAATTGTTTACTGTCATTATTTTAAATTAATTTTTGTAAACACCAATATTGTAATTAAATAAATGTAAATTAACTAAATATGTTCCTTACCTTGACTCTATTGTCTTTTCCCTTCAAAACTTTCTCTTACTTCACTTTCTGTACCTTCTTTTCTTGTTCCGCGGGTTGTATATTCTAAGGCTGCCAAAATAAATGAAGGACAAAGACGCTCATAGACTACAATGGAAAAGCGTGGGAATTTATTACAAAAAGTAAGTTATAAATGTTTTTTCTAATTTTAAAACTTTATTAATGATAAATTTGTAAATATATTACTCTTTTAATTTTTATATTATTTTTTTTTATTTTTAAAATAAAATTAAATTATTTTTATAATAATTAAACCAAAAATACTCTTCCATTACTTTAAAAAAGGGCACTGTCTTTTGTACTTATAAATACTCTAGTCTTTTCATATGTGTTAAAAATACTCTAGTATTTTAAATTAGGTACTCACTCATATTTATTTAAATTATAAAATTAAATACTCCATTATTTTTTTTTAAAAACACATTCAATTAAGAAAAATACTCAACTCTTAAATTTGGTAATTATTAAGTATCAACTTTTAATATTTTAAAAATCTTTTAGTTTTTTAACTATCCAACAAAACATTCCTACTAAACTAAATGGCCAAGTATAAATATTAAAATACTCAAGTATTAATTTAACTGCTATCCAACCAAACATTACTACTAGACAAAATACTCAAGTCTTAATATTTTAATTAACTACTCACTTTTTAAAAATTAATATTGCTTTATTATAAATAATTAAAATACTCAAGTATTAATTTAACTACTATCCATCCAAACATTTCTACTAGACAAAATACTCTAGTATTAATATTTTGAAAAACAAATAACTTTTGTCAAATTACAAATGCTTTTTTAAAAATAATTAAACAAGATAAATATTTTTTTAAATGGAAACACAAAGAAAAAAAAATGCGTTGTAATAGTATATGCGTTGTAAAAGTACTTACCATATAACATCTTGCGTTGTAAAGCCATGCATTGTAAATGAATGCGTTGTAAAGGCATTTTCACATAATGCGTTGTAAAGGTATATGCGTTGTAACAGTACTTACCATATAATGGCACGCGTTGTAAAAGCATGCGTTGTAAAAGTTTTTGCGTTGTAAAAAATGCGTTGTAATAGCATAGCGTTGTAAAAGTTGCGTTGTAAAGGTGGTTCCCCCCCCAAATCATGTTTTGGTTGAAAACTTCTGTTTGCACTCAAAAAGAAAAGATAATTTAGGTGCAAATTTAACTTGACATTTGCTCCAACTTTTTGCAGCGGGACAGAATTTGTGGCACACTGTAGAAGCAAAGGGCATACATTGGCAGAATAATATGCAAATGTCGTTCAGTTACCCATCAATGGATGGGCACTCCATAATCATCTGCAAATTGTTCACCTTCTAATTGTGGCAGCCGACATTGCAAATTCGTTGTTGTGCAATTTACACCCTATTTTTGTGGCCGGGAAAAAATCATAACCTTTAAACGTGAATTTGTTTTTCTTTTACTGTCAATGTATGTGTTTATATCACTAGTCTCTCTTTTTACACTTTTTACTTTATTGCTTTTTTTGCATGGGGAGATAATGTATTTATTATGTATGACTAAAAACTATGCTGGATGCTGTCTGAGTTCGTGAGCAGGAATCCCCTAGGAAAGAGGTTGCTTATGGATAAAGTGTTAATGTTTAAGGTTCTGTCCACAAGATACCAGTCTTTTCAAGCAATCAACTGGTCTTTTTAAGCCAAATATGTTTTGGCTGTCATGCTGTACACGTGCTTCTATGGCCTGGTGTAGATCCTGAGATAGTGAGGATGACATCCAGGGAACAATGTATTTGGTCCCTGTGGCTAGTCTGCTTATCTGGTACAACGACACAGATATTCATCTCTGTTTTTGCAAATTGTTCAAAATCCGTTCCCGTCACACCTTGGCAGTGGCACCAGTCAGCAAGAGGCAGCTTAGATGGTGAATATCATGCTTACTCACTAGCCCCTAACACACCCTACAATGTCTCTTTCTCGGGCTCTCTATCTACCTGTATTTAATTTCTCCCCACACACTGTTTTATCTGTCTTCTCCCTGTTACCCTCGCTCCCTTTATCCAGATCAAAAGTGTTATTTTCTGCCATTTTGTTTGTAAACACTCCATAGAAGAAGGCTGCTTAATGCACACCCTCACAGTACAACATCAGCAAAGACCTTGCATAGGAGCATCATAGCAATGTCACTGAAACGGTCGCATCGTATGGCTTGCTTGTTCCTGCTGTACAAATAAAGATAATGCAAGCAGACATGGATGTCACAATGCATCCCTGTAACCTTCAAAACGAAATCTACCTGGACCAGGCAATAACAAGTTTATGTATCATAATGTCCCAACTGGTGCCCTTAGATTGGAACATAAATCCAAGTCACTTAACCTTTTTTCTGTGCTCTATAAAATCATAAAAACACCTCAGGAGACATATGGATATGAGACATGCAGACTTTTAAATTCAACATGTATTTTATATTGCAGCTTACACTGAGGAAAACATGACAGCTTTATAGCTACTTTAGAAATTAAATTCCCAGTTAACTTTGGCAACTACGAATGTTTCAATGCAATGCCTTTAATTTGTATCATTTAATGTGAATTTCAAGCACGGGTTTTATATCGGCAAAGTAAAGTTACTGCACTATTTTGCCTTGTAAAATGAAAGAAGAGCAAACCTTAATTACATTGACTTCATGGCGCCCCCCTTCTGAAATCTGCAGGTTATAGTAACGTTAATTGGAAAATCAAAAGACAAGAATTGTATTAATTTTTCTACAGTCCTTTGTGAAGGGAATGAAACGAAATAAACGAAATTTGTAAACATTGTGCACTGCATCGTCTTTCTATATCTCTTCCCTATACTGCATGAATGTATGATAAGGTTTGTTTTAAAGAAAAAGTGATTTTCACATACTCGCTATTAAACTGCCATTTACCACGGTAACCTTTGCCCAGTCCAAATATATTGATTCTCTCTGTGTTTACCTACATATACCGCGAGCCAGGGAACCAACAGCCAGCTAACAGGGGAATTATCATAAAATATTGTTGCAAATGCATTTCACACGACTGCAGCGTCCTCAGCAGGATCAGGGCCAGCATCAAATGGGCAACTCGTCGAGTAGCGGGGCAGGAGTTGGCTCCAGCATGCAGAGGTGTATAAGAGGGTGCATTTGTATTTGTTCACAAAGAAAACATTTGTCATTTACATTTAATGGAAGCGGATAGTGCAGAACTGAAGAAGTTCAGCTTCAGAAGCAGATTTAGATATCCTGTGGTAAAGCAGCAATAAACTAAAATGGACGGAATACTGAACAAAGCAAACATTCACCCCAGTCAACAGATCTGGGTTTAATCCATCATTTTGTTTCCTACCATGCCACCCCAGTTTGGACCCACCCATTTGCAAATCCGTCTTGACCCTGCTCCTCAATGGAACAGTCCAGCACGAAGTGCCAAGTCAGGTCCTCCCTTGGACTGTAAAAACAAGCATACTGGGACTGGTTTCGGGGTATCACCCCTCATCAGATAGATTAGCTTACATTAAGTGGTGTAGTTAGCACGGTTCCCACGTCTAAGCATACACTTCCCACATAGGGTGACAAAAGTAAAAACAACAGATGGTGGATGGAAAGCTGAACAATGCAAACATTCACCCCAGTAAAGAGATGGGGGTTTAACCCATCATTTCTTTGTCCACCATGCCACACCAGCTGTGACCCAGTCATATGCAAATCAGTCTTGACCCTGCTTCTCATGGGAACAGCCCAATCCGAACTGCTAAGCTAGGTCCTCCTTGGACCGGAAACAAGCATCCTGGGACCAGTTCCGGGTACCACCACTCATCAGCTAGGCCAGCTTGAATCCAGTGG
The DNA here is from genome assembly GCF_964204655.1 of Triturus cristatus. Classification (NCBI taxonomy): domain Eukaryota; kingdom Metazoa; phylum Chordata; class Amphibia; order Caudata; family Salamandridae; genus Triturus; species Triturus cristatus. The sequence goes on from NC_140587.1 coordinate 684,033,097, forward strand.
TACAGTTAGCACGGGACCCACATGTGGGATTACCCTTCCTACTTAGGGTGACAAAAGTAAAAAGAACAGATGAGGAGCAGAATGCTGGATAAGGCAAACATTTACCCCCTGTCAACAAATATGGGTTTTATCCATCATTTATTTGCCCACCACGCCACCCCTGTTTGGACCTAGCCACATACAAACCAGACTTGACCCTGCCCCTCATGAGAACAGTCCAGCCTGCAGTGCCAAGCCAGGTGCCTCCTGGACAGCAAATAAGCATCCTCAATCAATCAATCAATCAATCATAGCATTTATAAAGCGCACTACATACATGTGAGGGTCTCAAGGCGCTGGGGGGGGACGCTGCTACTGTTCGAAGAGCCAGGTCTTGAGGAGTCTCCTGAAGGTTAGGAGGTCTTTGGTCTGCCACAGGTGGACGGGGAGGGTGTTCCATGTCTTGGCGGCGTGGGGGGAGAATGATCTGCCACCGGCAGTCACTCTTCAGATGCGGGGGACGGTGGCGAGGGCGCGGTCTGCGGATCGGAGCTGGTGGGTGGGTGTGTAGAGGCTGAGTTGGCTGTTGAGATACGCTGGTCCGGTGTCGTGGAGTGCCTTGTGTGCGTGGGTGCGGAGCTTGAAGGTTATCCTCTTGTTGATGGGGAGCCACTGCAGGTCTCTCAGGTGGGGTGTGATGTGGCTGCGGTGAGGGATGTTGAGGATCAGGTGTGCGGAGGCATTCTGGATGCGTTGGAGCCATTTCAGGAGTTTGGCCGGGGCTCCTGCGTAGAGTGCATTGCCGTAGTCCAGTCTACTGCTGACGAGGGCCTGGGTGACCGTCCTTCTAGTTTCGGTGGGGATCCACTTGGAGATCCTGCAAAGCATGCAGAGGGTGTTGAAGCAGGAGGAGGAGACGGCGTTGACCTGCTTCGTCATGGAGAGGGTGGAGTCGAGGATGGCCCCTAGGTTGCGTGTGTGGTCGGTGGGTGTAGGGGGTGCTCCTAGTGCAGTCGGCCACCAGGAGACGTCCCAGGTAGAGGGGGTGGATCCAAGGATGAGGACCTCCATCTTGTCTGAGTTCAGCTTCTTTCGGCTGTTTCTCATCCAGTCGGCGATGGCCTTCATTCCTTCGTGGAGGTTGGTTTTGTGTTGTGGGGTTCTTTTGAGAGGGAGAGTGTCAGCTAGGTGTCGTCGGCGTAGGAGATGATGTTGAGGTCGTGCCGTCGTGCGACATGGGCGAGCGGTGCCATGTAGACGTTGAACAACGTTGGGCTGAGGGATGAGCCTTGAGTTCTGCCAGAGATGAATGAGGTGGTCCAGTCCAAGGCCTTCCCTTGGATTCTGGCGTCATGGAGGCGTGTTCTTAGTGTGCGGTGGCAGACCGTGTCGAAGGCGGCTGACAGGTCCAGGAGGATGAGGGCCGTGGTTTCTCCGTTGTCAAGCAGGGTCCTGATGTCGTCGGTGGCGGCAATGAGGGCAGTTTCGGTGCTGTGGTTGCTGCAGAACCCGGACTGGGATGGGTCCAGGATGTTGTTCTCTTTGAGGAAGCTGGTCAGTTGTTTGTTGACGGCCTTTTCGATGACCTTCGCCGGGAAGGGGAGCAGGGAGATGGGTCGGAAGTTCTTGAGGTCCTTGGGGTCCGCCTTGGGTTTCTTGAGTAAGGCGTTGATCTCTGTGTGCTTCCAGCTCTCCGGGAAGGTCGCTGTCTCGAAGGAGATGTTGATGGTTTTCCGGAGATGGGGTGTGATGGTGCTGCTGGCTTTATTGAAGATGTGGTGTGGGCAGGGGTCTTCCAGGGATCCGGAGTGGATGGTGTTCATGATCTTGATGGTGTTGTTGTCATTGATGTTGGTCCAGGCAAGCAGGCGGTTGGTGCGGGTGGTGGTCGTGGGAGCAGGGGTCTCGGCGGTGACGGCGTCAAAGCTGTTGTGGATGTCTGCGATCTTGCGATGGAAGAAGGTGGCCAGCGAGTCTCAAAGGTCTTGTGTCGGTGGGATGTCGTTGGTGTTGGAGCTCGGGTTGGAGAGTTCCTTCAGGATGCTGATGAGCTCTTTGCTGTTGTGTGCGTTGTTGTTTAGGTGGTCTTTGAAGGAGGTCCTTTTGGCGGATCTGATGAGGTGTTGGTGTCTGCGGGTGGCGTTCTTGTGAGCTGTGTAGCTTTCCGGTGTTCGTTCACGGATCCAGTTTTTTCGGCAGGTTCGCTTGGAGGCCTGGAGGTCTTCAGTGAACCAGCTGGCTCTCTTGCTGGTGTGGGTGCTGCGGGGTTTCTTGAGCGGGGCGAGGGTGTTGGCACAGTCGTCGATCCATTGCCTGAGGTTGCGGGCTGCGGCGTCGGGGTCGGTCAGGTCTACGGGTGGGCTCTGGGCGAGGGTGGTGGTTAGCTGGTCCTCGGTGACCTTGCTCCAGCTGCGGCGAGGCATCTGCTGGGTGCGGTGGTGTGTGGTGGGTTTCCGCAAGGTGAAGTGGATGCAGCAGTGGTCGGTCCAGTGGAGTTCGGTGGTGCGGTTGAAGAAGATGTGGGAACTTGCTGAGAAGATGGGGTCAAGCGTGTGGCCGACAGAGTGGGTGGGTGTTGTGACGAGTTATCTGATTCCGAGGTTGGCGAGGTTGTTGATCAGGGTGGAAGAGTTGGAGTCGTTGTTGTTCTCGAGGTGGAAGTTCAGGTCCCCGAGGAGGATGTAGTCCATGGAGGCGAGGGCGTGTGTGCTGATGAAGTCGGCGATGGAGTCGCTGAACTGCGGTTGGGGTCCGGGGGGTCTGTAGATGAGGGTGCCTCTGAGGGTGGTGTTGGGGTCGGTGTGGATCTGGAAGTGCAGGTGTTCAGCGGTGCTGAGGGTGTCGTCGGTGGCTGTCGAGATTTTGAGAGTGTTTCTGTGGACGATGGCAATTCCTCCTCCTACTCCGTTGATGCGGTCCTTGCAGGTGATCTTGTAGCCTTCCAGGATGGCTATGGCGATGTCAGGTGCCGAGGAGGGGTTCAGCCAGGTCTCCGTCAGGAAGACGACGTCTGGGGCGTTGGTGTCGAGTAGGTCCCAGAGTTCGACGGCGTGTTTGTGGGTGGAGCGGGTGTTGAGCAGGATGCATCTGAGGAAGTTTGGTTCTTTGGTGGGTGGGTTGGCGGGCCAGATGATAGTGAAGCTGCAGTTCCGGCAGGAGAAGGGTCCTTGGGTGCTCTTTGGAGCAGCCAGGCAGCAGGTTCATGATCGTCCAGCATTGAGTGCGTGGAGGGTGCTGGAGTCATAGCGGAGGCAAGCGTCGTGGGGCTCGTGGGCGCCTGGGGTCCTGGCACTGGGCGCAGTCCAGGCGTGGACGGACGCTTGACTTAGACGCACCTTCATGTGCGCCCGCTGCGCGCGGTTGCTGCGCGGCCTCCATATGAGGGGATGTGGGAGGGAGGAGCAGCTGGGAGGCGGGAGCAGGGCGGCAAAGGGGAGCTCAGGGGGGCGGGGATGCAGTTGACACAGCGGCAGGAAAAAAACAAGGGTGGGAGTGGGCGGGGATACAGAAGGCGAAGTGGGGGGCACAGAGGGGCAAAAAAATACAAAAAATACAATAATGTTAACACGCAGGGATGAGAAGAACACAATGAGGCAGTACAGTAATTACGAAGACATCACAGAGAGAGTAATCCGGCAGGGAGAGAAAAAAACGGGCACAAACCAATTCGAGCGGCAGCAGCAGGCTCAGGGCACACAGGAGGGCTGTGTGGTGGCGAGGGGAGCAACCTGCCTGAGACCGATTTCAGGGTATCACCCCTCATCAGCATGGCTAGCTTGAATCTAGTGGTACAGTGAGCACGGGACCCATGTCTGGGCATACCCTTCTCACTTAGGGCAACAAAAGCAAAAAGAACAGATGATGGATGGAATGCTGAACAATGCAAACATTGACCCCAAGTCAACAAGTGTGGGTTTGATCCATAATTTTTTTGGACCACCATGCTATCTCAGTTTGAACCCAGGAATGTACAAATCAGTGTTAACCCTGTTCCCCATGGGAACTGTCCAGCCCAAACCGCCAGGCCAGGTCCTCCCTGGTCCAGAAACAAGCATACTGGGACCGGTGTCGGAGTATCACCCCTCATCAGCCAAGCGAACAGAACCGGTATTTTCACAATGAAATCCATAATCTTGCAGTGAGAACAACATTCTCATAAAGAAAGATAGTTCTACAAAGTAGAAGTATTTTGCCTTATTCAGCAATAAAACCAGAGTCCCTGAACACACACTATATACTTTTTGTGAAGCATTATTGTCCTTGAAGCTCTAAACACACCTAATAGTAACAAAAAACAGAACAAACCCAACGAGTATGAAATTGTTAATAGAGCAACATAGGGTGCCCCAAAAAATGGAAGAAAATATGGGGAAAATGGAATACCTTTAGGGGAAATATCTGCACCCCTCCGACAATACACTCAGACTCAGAAGATGATGAGTAACAAAACTCAACTGTTCACTATAATCGTAACAATGTACAGTAAATTTGCGATATGCTTATGTCTTGAATATAAAATGATGGAAATTATTATTACGCGATCATGTTCCGCTGTAACTGTTATTATTGCAGGTCCAAGCTTTAATAAAAAACGTTTGGGAAAAAAAATGTATTTCAGTTATGCCATACCTAAATTTTGTAATAAATACAGGAAAAAGAAAATACAGCAACATAGGGTTCACATATGACTAAATTTGCATAATTCTAAAATGTAGCTAAGTGGAGGATCACAGCCTTCCCTCCACAACAGGGTACTTTGTACACCTTCATTATTGACCACGGTTTGCAATCCTCAAAGTTTGCAAAATGTAAGTAGAACAGAGCAATGTATACACAATAGCAAGAACAGTGTTAATAGTGAATGTAAAAAAAAAAGGGGGACAGTGTCTTGAAGCCTAGGTGTACATCAGAGTTTGACCAGCATCTTTCGATCGGATATAGCTCAGCAAAACATCAGCTCTCCTTTTAGGTCTAACGTAGGAAACTGTTTTTCTTCTATTGTTTTCAAGAAAATATTTTTCTGGACACTAATTTATTTAATTATGTTTTAGGTCAATGGTTGTGTGCTTCAATGTTTGAAAATAGTGGCTACATTTAAGTAACATTACAAAACCATAGCAATCAGATGTATTAGAGCACAATTGTAGGTAAATGGATTCCAAAGTGCAATATGCATATGCAGATGAGCGTCATAACTAAGCTTTGCAGGTGGGTGACCTTGTGGAATCTAGCATTTCTATGACGTGTGAAATTTTGTGAGTTTGCCTCTGTGTGTGGCATAATTTAAATCTGCCAACTGCCTGAAGATTGATGTCGTATTCAATAAAACAGGAAACCCTGCTGGGAATTGTTGGCCATGCCGCAGGGAATCCAGAGGTTCTCTGCAGGATTTTGCTGAACTTGTAGCAGTCAAAATTTTCTATATTTATTCATAAATTGCAAGGCGCCCGTTACGAGTAGGTTGGTGGCCATTCCAAATTCCCCTGCTCCCTGAGTTCCTGTTCAAGCACACATTTTTGATCTGAATCATAGGCTAATGAGAAACAACAATTGTGAATCGTTATTTCTGTAGCAAGTTCCATGCAGATTTTCACTCAGTCGTTTTACTGCTTTTAACAGGCAAATGTTCAGGTGAAAAAACTCAAAAAGTGCTCCCGTGTTACTTCTAAACCATGTGGTGGCCGAAACCTGTGTTACAGTATCCTTCAGGAAGGGCAGGACACTTGGACCCTTGTAATTACTCAGTTTATGTGGTAATGGATATTTTAAGGTATCCTAAACTGTGCATCAGTGTAGTTCATATCTCATTAGTTGGGGAAATCATATCACTGGTGTAATGGTGGCAGTGTTCAAATTTCTATATCAGTACTGAGTCATTCAGTTTTTATGTTGGCATGTTCGTTGCATTTAATGTGGTTTACATCATTAACAGATTTACTCTATTGGCATTGTTCATTGCATTTTGGCTGTGAATGTGAAGTGGCAACAGTTGAGGTTTTCTATCAATCAGTACTGCATCATATGAGCACTGATGAAAGTCAGCATGGAGTTAAATGAGTTTTGTATTCTGTGATGAATCATTCAACCATGCTTAAGAGCAAGAGTTCCCATCTTATTTTCTGTCACTTTGTGATAAACTTGTCTCGTGTGATTATTTGTTGCGGTACATGTAGGTTTTTGTTTGGATTTATCTTTTTACTGGGCTTTCTGCATGAGATAATAGCATCCCATAAGTATCTGTTACAAGAGTAAAAGTCTGTAGTGAAATGAATATGCGATTTGAAGAAACTGATTCCACCAAAATGTTGAAATCACTCTTCCAGGTTGTCTAGATAAAGAATATGTGAGTTAAATAATGGTAGTATGTATTGATTTACGGACTGGCTGGCTTAAGAAATTAATCTTTAAATGAACCATAATGTGATTGCCATTCCTGTGACTATTTGACAACCCATCTTTTGTTGAGAATGAGTGCTAATGACAGACAATGCTGGTGAGAGGATGAACCACATAAGCTAGCCAGGTACATTTATGTAATACCAATATTGGTTTCCATTTCTTAAAGTTATTTCTGGAAGGGTAATCATACTTGTTTGTGAGTGAAATTAGAGTATGGGTAAAGCAGTATGGGTAAACAAGTAAATTTACAGTGCTGTGTCCTATTTGCTGTGCTTTCCTGAGCCCGCATGTAATGTCTGAGATAATGCTGTCTGAGACTATGTAGAAGCTGAGCTGTCCGTAGACTGTATATGACAATTGTTTAAATTATTTGATATTTTTGATATTTACTTTATTAATGTCTGAGAAAACTCCTATTAATGTACAATTGCTGCATCTGACCACTTACCAAGTAAATACGATCTTTCTTAAAAGGGTAACACATGGTGTGAACTGGATATCCTTTTGATTAAGGCGGTCATTCCTTTTGGTCAAGGCTATAACATTGATGGTGTAATTTTCTTTGTGAGAAATTACATATCAGTAAAAGATATTTGTATGACAAATGACATATAATAAGTGATATTTCTGTTCTCTATGCTGTGAAGCTGAGAGGGACTTTGAAAACAATGTCTTAATGACAGAGAGATTTTGTTTTGCTTTGACTTGCATATACTTTTTTGTGGTCAGTTAAAATAAGAGGTGATTAAACACTAGGTGAAGAGTGCCCAAAACACTGACACATGTAATATTGTTGTTCAATCAGATCCCCCCAATCTTATTGTTGCACTCAGTTTGTCACAACCTCATTGACAGCACAACAATAAGAAAGCACAAACACACACATTGTTTTGGGAAAACGATTGAAGGCAAGGATGAATACAAATACCTAGGGGGTCATCATTGACAAAAAAGTCTCCTTTGCAGCCCAGAAGGGGGAGATACAAAGGAACGGGCAGGTGCTGGTAGTAATGCTTAAAAACGTGAAGAAAAACTGGCTTGACCTTCGCTGACACCCCTTCTTGAAGTATTACAAGAAAAACTCCTACTGACAATCTCAGAGCTGCTTAGAGGCCGGGATGCCAGAACCCCGGACAATGCAGTGGTGCCAATTTACAGGATCATCTTTTCACTTCCATGAGTCACTTCACAACCTTCACAACCTGGAATTTGGTCTACTAAACAGATGCTGGCCCAGCGAGGAACAAACTTAATATGTTGGAACAAGATAAGAAAAACTGAACCAAAACACGCTGAATCATCGCTATGCAAGGAGCTACAGGAACGCAACCTGTCACCAGCAAAGGTCTATTTACAGGAATAACTGGTAATCACAAAACTCACACAGCTTTGGGTCACCTCCACCAGTCACCAGGTATTCAAGAAGACAGTCTAGAAGGCCCTAAACATTGCCATTATTGAGGATTAACCTCAATTAATTAACCTGATCTCAAGTGGATAAAATTGTAAGCACTGCTTTGCACTTTCTTGCACCCGCATCTTACCGTACTTACATTTTAAGGCCCACAACCAAGTCTAAGTACAGGCACAGTCAGTGCAATGGAGCATCCCCACCAGCGGTACTATTCATCCACACTCAAATCTGTTCTCAAAAGGACAACATCGGTTGCACCCATTTTTGCACTTGCACTTTACTACATACACACAATCATTCATACCTAAGACAATGTGTCGGCCACAATATGGCACCCTTGGAGAGCATAGACAGAACTGGCGGGGACTAACAATTTACATTTTTTCCTCCTGCACGTGTGTTCATAAACTTGCGAATAACACTTTCTTTTATTGTGTATTTATGGAATATATAACTTGTATTTTAAAATTGCTCTTTTATTGCAATGATTATAAGTAACCACACAATTTACCAATAAACTTAAACTTAAGCAACCTCATTGATAGGTTTCTGAAAAGGGAAAGGTGGCCGATAAAAAGTAAATGTCTTGACATAAACATTACATCAGATGTGTTGCCTAATGACAGTCTCTCAGCTGTAATGCAGTTATTAAGATATTTTCATTCTGTTAATAAGGATTTATCTATTTTAATATATATTTGTATTTAAAACTCTACAATTTAACATGGTAAAAAAATGAAACAACATCAACTATCAAATAGTGAAAAAGGGAAAAGCGAAGCAATCACAAAAATAAGATATAACAGTAGCCAATAATCAATATATCTAACACTTTTCGAAGATGCCACAAAGACAACTATTAGATCTAAACTTTTCAATATCAGGACCACTTTTTCTGACATCTGATAACATATTCTCTGCCCCATCTCACAGCTTGTTCAATAGAAAATTCTTATCTCCAAAAAGTTAACACCATTGCTCCACCAGCAGTGGAGGGGACCTATCCAGTATGGTGCTAGCATTAGTAGGAGCCTGTCTACTGACATGGAGTGTTTACAGTACACTTAGAAGGAAATACTGAATGGTATAAAAAACCAAAAACAGAGGTGGGTAGCAGTTGACGTTTACTTCTCGGATATAAGGAATTATTGGACAGATACAAAATGCATTCAATCTGTATCCTATTGGTCACGTTGAGAGCATGCTGAGTTCAGGATTATCTTCCAAATATTCACATTTTGATTGATGACTGCAAAGGCTGCACATAATAAAGAAATCCAGGAGTTGTGTATCCATTTTGCCCCGAGCAGTGAAAAAGAATAATACTGCCCAAAGAGTGTTTCCTTGGCCACAACAAAGAGCCAGCTATACAACCCCTTGAACAACTTCTTTCCCATACTAACATCGCTACTGCAGCATGGAATATCATTTGAGAATACAGCACATTAATGCCTGCAACACAGATATGCAAAACATCAAAGAATACTCATTTTGATCATGTTATTGGGTCCACTCACCAAATGAGGAAGATTCAGCTAATGTTCATAAACATGCTTAGAATCGTTCCAGGCACCTTACATGCTTATCACCTATAAAGGTCTTTGTTTTACATACAGTTTAATTCAATAATAATCACGTCTGTCTCCTTATGTAAAGAGCTATAGTTCTCTGGATTGAGGATAATTATATGGTTAATAGCTAGACACACAAATCTACACACATAATGGGCTGCTCAGAACCATGACAAGACAGAGTTGGTCACAGTCCTGTATGAACATTATTATACACTACATTAGTCAGTTCTACATGAGCCGATCACCATCATATATGATTCCTTATTGCACAACATGAAATACAGCCAAATATATTGTTTACAGACTACTTGTCTCCAGTCAGCAACTATCTCAGAATTATAAAGGGCACCTCAATTATCAAATCACTACAGCATCCTGCATATACTAGAAATTCACAATACAAATGCCTATAACATAGCATAAATCAACAACATCTTCAACAAAACAAATTAAAAGTTCAAAAGTTAAGAGTATTTTGTTTTACCACTTCAGAAAGGCCATACATTAATTTGCATAATTCAAGTCTGAAAGTAACATAAGATTTTGCATTGCTAAAGACTCAAAATGGAAAAAAAACTTCTGAAAAAAACTTTACCAGACATTGGACTAAACAATCATGGTTCATAACACAAGAATGGCTTGTCTAGCAGAAAGTATACAGAGGTTTGTGGAGGACAACTGTGTCTGATCACACCTTTTGCATGCCAGGTGGTTGATATGAATTAATCCTATACCTCTTATATCTCTCCACGGCATTCTACAAAACTGGCCACAATATACTAGGACATATATTTCCTCCAGCATTGAGTAGGTTGCCTGATACTGTCCTCACAAAATGCACAGATTGTAGAAAGGTGGCCACTGTCTCCCTATGTCTTTTAATTACCAAAGGATACATCATGTGGAATTGCTACACAAGCTCTCAAAGGATCAAATTTCACAATACAATATAGGTACACACTTAATATATTTGAGGTCATTGTACAAATGGGTTAGAGCAGGTGTCTGCAACCAGTCCATCACAAGGCTCGCAGCCTTGAGTTCATTTTTAAATAGGCACAGGGCCACATTTTCCTTTTAACCCTAAAGGGAGGCTGTGATTATTTTACATTATTATCATCTGGCTGCAGATTGCAGAGCCTGATAATGAACAGTGCTCAGTTAGATTTGGAGTGTGAGAAGAAAGTTATGTTTCTAAATGCTTTTAATGGGAGAAAATTAAAATGAAGAGTCACCTTAATGATTAAATATTCATTTTAATGTATCTCATTTAAAAATGTGCATTTACAAGTAGCATACCTTGTGCTGCTGGCCAGTAGACACTGTGCCATATTTATAAATGAACAATAGTAATTATTTTCAAATAGGAAAAACTTCAAATGAAGAAAACCTTTTACATGAAACATGAAGCATTATTGTCTTTCCCCTCTTTAAATTAGGCCAAGTACCTCTTAATGCTTTATTTAGCATGTTTATTTATTTACTTACAATTATTTCCATTTAAACAAATGCATTTTTCTGTTAAAAATATGGCACCATGTCTATAGGAACCTGAGAGCCAGATGCCTGGCGTTTGTAAATGTGACTCTTGGAAATCAGAGAAAATGTAAATGATGAGTTTGATGGAATCCACATAAACAAAGTTAACTCTCAGTTTAATTTTCTGGATACAGTACCATAATCATAGGTGAAAAATACAGCCATTGTTTCACGTTGGAGAAATTGAATGTGCAGAAAAATGTTCTATACTCTGAACATTTCTACAGAACATTTTTCTGCACTTTACATTTTTTCCCATTTGTGTTATACATGCAATAGTGCCACATATGGCAAAAGGTATGTCCTGCGCCACAAGTGCATGCAGCACGGGTCGCTCAGTCACCCATACACTGACACACATGGCAGCCCTGTCATAGAGCCCTAATCAAAGTATTTTGTTCAAACCATTGCACCAGGCTCTATAAACATTAGGCTTAAAACCAATAAAGCTGAGTGTGGGGACATCTGGTAATAATGCACACATTGTGTAACCTTCAGTAGCTCACAATGATTTTGACTGATCAGAAGTAGCTCTCACTAGATACAAGGTTGGAGACTCCTTGGCTGGAGTATATGCATTGACAGGTGAAATTAAAGCCATATGTTATGTTACTCAAATCTTTCAGCAAATGACTTCTCCAGAGCAGTTGTTAGGTTTCGCCTTGGCAGTGCTTGCGCTGTACCATCGAGCCATGCTGTATTCAGGTATGGACTTGAAGCTCCGCGCATTTAACGCCCATCTTTTCAATTGACTGCTGTTACTGTCCTTTTTAAATGGCTGCTTTTGATTCGTCAATAGACTTAGTATTCCCTCCTTAATACTGCTTTTTCTAATTTTGTAACCTCCCATAAGTACTGGCCCTTTTACTTGTGTTGTTACTCGGGATGTTTAATTACAGACTGTGAGCATTATTTACTTAAAGCACTTTCTCCTACCAGCTGTTGCAGGCAGGACATGCTCTCGCACAAAGCAGGGCCATCTTGTAAGTAAAACTTTTGTTTTGTTTCAGAACACACTTTATCTTTGACATGGTGTACTCAGCACCCAAACATTATTTTTTTATTGAGACAGAACTCAGCATATTCACCCTTTTTAAATTAACAGCTGGGGTTCACAGTCAATAATGGCGCCTGCAGCCCCCTCCTGTCCCCGGGCGCCACGCTTTAGGTTTCAGCACTGTGCCCGCTTTTACATTAACATGGGCAAACAGTCAACAATGGTTCCTGCAGCCCGCCTGCACCCCTCTATATGCCAGCTTGCCGTATTGTGCTCCATGCCTCACTTTCCCTTTAATGGCGGCCGTGCCCCTTTCTTTAGACGTGATCAAGTTGACAAATAAATGCTTTTTTGTTGTAAAAGCACACCATGCCGCACTTTTACTTCACTCAAATTTAGAAAAGGACAGAACAGGTTCAATTACATAATTTGCACTGACAATAGAGGAAGAAGTAAGTATTATTGTCCTTAAAGTCATAACTGCCTCGTCTTTAGATCCACATCCTGCAGGCATGTATCAGTTGACGATAGAGAATATGGCGCCTAAACTAACAGTGATTATTAATTGCTTGATTCAAACTGCTACTGTCCCAAGGGACTTGAGAAAAGCAAGTGACAAACCTCTATTACAAGTGTCAACTGAGGACCCATGATAAAGAAATAGAGAAACAAATCAAGGCTCTCAAAATCGTCAAATGACAAGCATCAGCTACCCAGGCTAATCCCAAAGCCCATGTCAACTGATAATCCATCTCTTCTATCGTGAAAGGAAATGTAGCTGCTAGCATTTATGCCACAGAGAAAACTGTACATACCATGATTTTTTAATAGAATTCTTTTTATTACATTTGTCGTATACATACATAACATATTATAATCATATGCAACAAATGCATGATTCATGTGACAAACAGCAATAACAACAAGAAGCATCAGTGCAAGACACAAAAGAGGCAATTAATAAAATAGAAAAAAAGGAAAATACAAAAAAACAGGAACGATAAAAAAGAAAACATAAAGGGAGGTTCTTTCCAAGTAGGGAGCATCAACAGTGGGGTCCATGCCATCGCTCAACAGGTGGGAAGGATCAAAATGCATCATTACAGAGAAACAGTTTGGATGAGAAATGCAACAAAAGTAAGGGGGGGGCGCATTCAGGAAGGAGTGCCATGCACACCAGATGACTGATCAGGCATGGGGGGGTTGCCGCGGTCACTGGAGTCACAGATGTCTCACGTGGTGTATCAGTAGGTGCTAAGGTTGCTTCAAAGTCAGTCAGGATGGCAGGGTGGTCTCACATTACGGCAGTGGACAGGGCTCAATAGGTGGAATCCTCACGCTCGTCCTTCTGATGAATGTTTGACTATGAAGGAGGTGTCATTTACCCTGAAGAAGACCCTAGCCCTTGTTAGGCTGGAAAGCGGTCAAAACATGTTAGTAATGTAATAATTTCAGGTCAGGTGATTCATTTTTAATCACCAGCTGACCGACACCCTTCTAATGTTTTTAAACATACTAGAGGTACTCACCAAATAAAGTAATCACTTAAGCATACCTCTAGGTGTATTTTAAACCCTTTTTTGTTGTTGACAAAAAAAGGACAAAGTGCTTTGTCCTGACCACAGATATATAAGAACTCCCAGGGGAAGAGTAGTTTCCTCTGGTCGAGTCCACCGGGGTGGCATTGTTTCTACCCCGGTGTGAGAGGCCATCAAATGATGAAGCATGCCTCAATAAGTTGAGAGTGAGACGACCTCTCAAAAGTCGTTTGATGACCAACACTCCTAAATAAGCTTCTAATAAACATTAGGTCTGTGATGTCCTAAAAACCCTCAAGTGTTCTTGTTTTTGTTAGTCAAGATTGCATCACAGAAGGCAGCTAGTGGGTACTTACGTAGGCGCTGTGTGTCCTCCATGTACAATGCAACACCCTCTGCCCAGGTCCATACCTACAGGGAAAGCTCCCAAGTGCATATCGCCGGTGGTGTCAATGAGCTCCACACACAGGTGATTAAACCCTTGCAAGGAGTAATCCCAGGTGTGGTGGCCCTATGTTTCTTCTCTCTGCTAGCGAGGCCCAGTAGACAGACCTCCCAGGTATAGGGCACGGGTATCTGGGTGCAGTCTTGTAACCGTGAGGTCCCACCTAGCCAGTTTTGGTGAAGAGACCATCCCATAGCATGTGCATCAGGCCAGCATCAGGAAGAGAGCATCAGGGGCAGGCAGCGTCAGTGCACTGATAGTATTGGTTTATCTTTTCAGGAGTAAGGTAGGCCCTATGGAGTATGTAGTGCTGAATAAGGCAAAAATATGCACTGCGCTGTACAAGCGCAGGATAATATACCATGATCCTCCATTCTGTGTCCGTGCAGTGTCAGCCTAGTTTTGTTTCCCAGGGGCAACATAGCAGGATCAGCGAAACAGCAGCATATGTGCTCAATGATTTCAAACCACAGTGTCAGTTGGTGGCCTGTGCCCATGACATGAAGGTATTGGACGGTGAGGTGCATTAGGCATTCCTGTTGCTTGCCACCTAATTATGCGCCAAGTTCCCTAATTATGGAGGTATGGAGGAGGAAGTAGTCAGGTGGGAGTCCCTCATCTGTTATTAGGGTTTCAAATGGTGTGAGGGAGCCATCCCCGTAAATGTCCCCCCAAGCCAATTTTGTTCAAGGTGGCAATTTCCGTCACAGAGGTGATCTGATCACCCATAGGGGTGCTTAGGAGTGGAAGTGCAGGAGCTTACGCTGGGTAGCTTTGGTAAATAGGAGACTATGTTTAAAACTCCAGTGTGCCACGTGCAGCAATTCAGCGAAGGCGGTCGGCCATCTGGTGCAGGGATGGAATAAATGTAAAAGGTGCATGTAACTGGCTCAAGGCTGGAGTTGTCATGACGGTGTCCGATAATTGAAGTCCTGCCAGCCACTTAGCCACCCACTGTAGCTGTGAAGCATAGTCTTAGAGCTCAAACCTGTCACCCAATGGTAGTCCCAGGCCTGTCTCTGTGTACATAGAGTGGCCGCTCGTGGTTCAATGGTCAGAGCAATGAGTAATGGGCGTCATTGTCGGGTAACAATGTGGACTGCAACTGGGTCTTATATCAAGGTTCTGGTACTTTTTACCCTTCCTAGAGGCTGTGTGTAGAGTAGTTTCACCTGGTACTAAATCTAGGGCCCAGTTCAAAGCAGGACAACACTGTGAGCAGGAAATCCCACTCCAGAGAGTTAAATGCATTTTCCATGTCCAGAACTAGACATTCGGAACATGGCTAATCCTGATGTGTGTTCTCCATAACCCTAAAAAATCTCCTCAACTTCAGTGAAGTGTTCCAGGCTGGGACAAACCCGTTTGGTCAGTGTGCATATTAATAGGGACCAGAGGGGCCAGGCAGTCAGCTAATACTTTGCCAGTATTTTGTAGTCTGCATTGAGCAATGCAAGAGGGAGGTATAAACCTAAGACAAAGGGGTCATGGTCTGGTTTGGGTAAGAAGATAAGTAGTGCCTCATGAAGCGAGGGTGGCAAACAGGCCACCTGGAGTATTTTGTTGTATAATGTGTGTAGGTGGGGGGGCAAAAGTGGGTGGTGTGCTTTATTAAATTCAGTTGGGAGACCATTTTAACCTGGGGTCTTGCCTCTGGCCAGGGCACTTATTTTCCCACTGGATCTCAAATGAGGTAATAGCGTTGTCCAGTTCAATTCGCTGGTCAAGAGATATGGTAGGTAAGGGTGTGGAGGTTAGAAAGTAGTCAATGGTGTCTGGGTTGGCAAGCGCAGTCGAGGTGTACATGGAGGTGTAATATTCCATCATTGTGACGTGAATCGCTGTCTGAGTGCAAATGAGGATGCCAGCAGAGGAGCGGAGTGCCAGTATGTGATGTCTAGGGTGTTCCTAGAAAACAAGATAGTCTAAAAGTGAGCCGGCCTTATCTGCTTCAGCATGAGTCTTGGCTGTGTGGGCGGCGTAATCAACACATCAAAGGAGTTCTAGAAGCGCACCATGTCCACGTTGTGCCAGAAGGAGTCACTCCCTGTGTTCCAGGGTCAGAATAACTTGTGATTCGAGACCCAGCAGGTCCTGTTGGTAACCGTACATACTAAGATACCCACTTGGAATAAACTATACTCATGAAAAACATTACAACAAGCAGATTAATAAATGAGTATTATTAAAACTGTTGTCCTGGTTCACATAGTTTTCTTCTATACATATGTAACAGAGTGCATGAAAAAACTATTAGGTGATGCTTGAGAAGATGTAACCATTTGTGCCAATTAATATGATTTCACATAGGTCTAACAAGCTAAGAATGTGTAAATTCCTAATATGTAGAATTCTGCAGGAGAAGGCGTTTTCAGACAAGAGTCAAAGAAATACAAATAAAATGAGGGGAACAACCACTGGGTCATAACTTTGTTGCTATTCACAAACCTTTTAAAGTGTTTCACACTCTGATTTTCACAGCTGAACACAGTCAGCTCCTCCATGTGGGCAAAGGAGTGTTGCCCCGCTGCTTTCTCGCACTGCGAGAAGCAGAAACATAAAAAGGTAAAACTACCATTTTATGTTCCTGCTTCTCGCACTGCGAGACTGCAGAAGTGTTTGGTTGGGGGCGGGAGGGTGGGATGGTCAGGGACTAGTGGCTTGCCCAATGTTGCGGGCACTGACTGTTTGGTCGGCCCTCTCGGGCTACCCAAAACACTCATGCACATTCTCCCTGTTCTCCATTTAGGCTGCATGCAGCCTACATGGAGAAAATGGCCTCCTCAAAGGCGCCTGGCTGGGTGCCATCTCCACCAATCACAAAGCTGCCATTGCAGTGTTATGATTGGCCTAGGGGAGGGGAGGGAGGCTTCCTGTTCAGCAGCAGAGCAGGAAAATGGGACCCGGCCAGGAGCTGCGACGGCGCAGGACCCAGGAAGGTACGTTTAAAAAAATAATTGTATTTAACCCCCCCGCGCGAACACCCCACCCTCGAATCATGCCAGCTGCGACTGCAGCTGAAAATAGACCTAAATGATTGAAATACTGTAGGAAGCCTGGGAAGCTTTATTACCACTCCTCATTTTTAAATGTTATGTGTAGAAAGCGAACACATCAGGGAAAAATAATTATAAAGAGAAAAAGTAGTTCACACATCTCAAATTTGAATTTCTCAATCTTTCTTTAATCTGTGTATTTATAACATACGGAAAATGTACACTCTGCATAACTGGCTGAGAAAAACAGGCATCAGCTGTTTATGAAATCCATATGCTTATGTGCCTTAACTGACATAATTTATGGGTTAAATTACATTCAATGCAAATGTTTAGGGAACCATGCATATAGTTGTAAATTTCCACAATGCCACTTTCTTTGCAATGAGGTCTTTTTTCAGAAATCATATTATTAGGTGGGCAATCAAGTTTTGGTCTTAAGGCTGTTCGGGTAGCTGCATTTTAGTGCCATCAACCACATGTGTTTTAATTCATGTTTCTCCATTGGAACTATAGCCAAAGGAAAAACCATGAATTCATACTTGAATAAGATGGTCACAGTAACACATCTTCTGATAAGTTCTCTTGAATTCATTCTTAATTAACATATTTCAAGGATGACCAAACTGACCATACTCAAAAATCCAAGCACTCTGCTAGGTTCTAGAACAACAACTTCTCAATTGCAAAGCTTGTTTTCTAGCAAGTTATGTTCTGTGACACCTGAAAATAGCATTGAGGTAAAAATACTGACCAAACGATCAGTACATGGGCCTGTGTCAATGTCTTCTGTTCATATGAGTGGGGCTTCCCTTTGCTATGCATCATAATACAATCTTATGAGCTGCCAATGAAAATGTGCCAGGCACCTTTATTCCGGTCTCCTCAATATGAGGTGCTGGAGGCCTTTCAGGACATACAAAAGTTACCAGAAAAAATACTTTACTTGATTTAGAGTTGAGTGATAATTAAGAAAACTGATTTGCATAGAAATTGCTAAATTCAGTGGCGAATTCATTGGAGGAATTTCATTTGGGTTACAGATCAAGGAGTATGAAATTTCACGAGCTGAGTTGCCACCGGATCTAGCAATTCTGTAAATCAGGTCTCTTTATTTCATCAATGTCATAGTACTATTGTTATTCATGATGGATCACTAGTGAAGGACTGGAGATATATATTCGTGCTTTAGGTTAAACTAGTTAATTGTTTTATATACTGTCTAAGATTTCACACGAAGAGTGAAAGTAAAGAACTATAGTCCGAATTTGTGAATCCTACCGTGTTGTTGGGGTGATAATTCAGATGCAGTCCACTGTCACATAGAGGGGATGAGGTTCCACTGCTTTGGTCACTTGGAACACCTAAAGAAGAAATACATAGATACGTTAAGGGAATATTTCTGCTATGCCAATGTGTTTTTTTCTCATTCAATTCAATTTCTTTCATTCGAGTAGTTTACAATGTGGAATAATATTTACCCACACATCATCTAAAAGGATGTCTGAAGTGCAAGGTCAGACTTTCTGAACTCCAAACTTGTTATGAATTTGTGTAACATTGTAGCATGTTCCTGCACAGTTATTAACTAAACCGTTTGGGTGCCTTTATGATGTGTTATTACACTATGCTTGAGTGGCTGAAGAGTGACCTTAGGATGCAACAGTTCGATCTAATGGTATTTCTTACTTGTTGGAGCTTTGCGAGGAAATATTTGGCTGAAAGTCAGCCCATGCTGGAGTACAATCATGTGACCTTGTGTAGGGGAATTGTTTTCATGCACTTACAAGAGGCTTCTGGGGTTTGCCTCCTATCACCACCATGATTGGACCAACTGTGCAGAATCATTGGAATAAACTCACCTGCAGTTGCAGGTGAGCCTGGGAAATAGGATCAGATGGGAGTATTCTAGGCTTAATTCCTGCAACAACACGAGAATCAGATAGTATGGGCAGGAAGGCAACAAAGTGGCAAACAAACTCACTGCTCTAAACCAACTCTCTTCCTTATCATACCTCCGGATACTCTAGTTTCTGTCAGATGGAGGGAGGAGAGACTAAGATTGAAAATGTGAGGGGCTTGGAATATGACCCTCTGTATTCCACAAAGCCATTACATGTATACAGAATGTTGCCAACATAGAATATGGGGGAGGAATTTAATGCTCCTCACATTCCTGCCCATTTTTGCTGAAGACCTTTGGTGCAGTACTTTTTTGTTTGGGAATAGTGGCTAGTGAGTTATTAGAGTTGATGAGTCACATATGTTCCCTTATATCCTCCCTGCCCTGCAGAAATCTAGTGGGTCAGGAGATGCAGTGGGCTGATGCACATTCAAGATGCCTTTCAGCATCACAGTTTGTGGTTGGGGCAACAAAAGAAAGCCATCCCATTTCAGAAAATACAATAAGCTTGAAAAACAATCAACATTATCTGTGTATTGTGGATACATTGAGAAATGTCTTCGAAGCATCAAAATGGGAATTCACAAATAATACTGGGAGACATTGCTGATAATGAAAGATAGGTTGTCTGAAAGAGATGTTATGAAAAGAGTTATAAAGATTTGAGTCAGGCAAAATACACAAATCACTCAGATATAGCTAAAAAGAAGAATAGAAAAGAAAATGACTTTGAGTTCACAAATTGTGAAATACAAATCTGAGAGGCAGACCAAACACAGACACAGGAAACAGAGATGACACACACTACTAAATATATTTTTAGGTCGAGCCTGGGCAGCGCATATTCGAGTATGGACTTGAAGCTCCACCCACTCTCCGTCCATATTTTTCATTGGCTTGTCTCATTGTCCTTTCTAAATGCTGGCTTCTAATTCATTGATAGGCTTGTTAGTCCCTCATTAGTATCGCCTTGTCTTAATTTGTAACCTCTCATGAGGATTGGCCCTTTTACTTCTGTTGTTACACAGTATGTCTTATTTAGTCTGTAAGCACTACTTTCTTTAATGCGTTTCTCATACTGAAGGCATGACATGCTTTCATGCAACATTCAGCGCGCCATGTGCTCTTTCGCTTTCCAAGCAGCCCTAGACAATGTCGGCCGCTCCTTTGAAATGAAATAGGTCTTGCATTTACAAGAGTTTCAGCTATTGGCATTGTAAATAACAATGCCTTTCATTTATGTGGTAATTATTAAAACAGATAAGTAAAAGGCATTTTCATTTACAATTCCAATAGCTTAAACCCTCTCAAATGCAAGACCTATTGCATTGCAAATGCTTGTTATATCAGCTAAAAGGCAGATATTGTTAAGCTGTTCAGGGAAAGAGAGCAAAGTGAGGATGGAGAAAGGAGTGGCATCATGTGTGGATTGGCTATGGAGCGGATTACTTTACTGCTGCACACAATGCAGAAAACTCAAGGGAGGTGCAGAGATACAGAAAAAAAAACAATGAACTCAAAATCTAGAGTAAATATAGAAAATGGGCAGAAATTATGACACTTAAAGACATATACACCTACAAGTCCTATCAAAAATAGACATAGACATTTTATATGGAGAAGTAACAAAGTGAAAGACCTGTACAGTAGACTAAATAAGGGTTTATCATATAGAAAGATAACACGAACGGAGAGAGGGAAATTTATTTGCCAAATCTATGGCAGAGACTATACACAGAAACCAGTGAATTGGAGAATAATGTGAGAAAGAGTGAGCTTACAGAAAGACAAACTGCTTGAAAGTCAAATCTCACAATAAGAAAGTAAAATCAGACAGTTAAAATACATATTGCAAAGCAAGTGAACAATCCCAACACACACAAGAGAGAATATGATTAAAAGTAAACATGTTCTTCACATGTAAAGTGAGAGGGACATCTCAACAGACCAGATCAAACAACATAATGATTAAGGTTCATATGATATTGAAGAATGTCAGAATGATAAAGGCCATTAGGAAGATTTTAAAGTAAAAACATGCAACGATGACAGTAGGCAACTAGACAATTAATTTATGCAGGAAAGAGGCCTAGGAATGGAAATGTGATGCAGCCAACCTAATTTATAATAAGAAACAAGTGTCCAAGAAGAATTTCTAGCTTATCTTTGGTAGCTTGACACAAGTAGCAAGGCCATCCTGTTCATTTTTCGGCAATAAACAATACAAGCCATGATGGAACGAGAAAAACTCCCATATTGGATTTCCAGTAACTAAATGGTTAACCTGCTTCGCTTAATAGTACCATCTATGGTGGCAGCCATGTTGGAAGAAACCATAGCTGTTTAATCATTTTCATCTATGATATTGACTTCTTATCATCATGGAAATCAATGTTGTGATAGACACAAATCATTATTGTGGAGATGTCAGCCTAGAAGTACAGAGTTGGGGAACACAATAAGGCTGATAGGGCAGCAGGTTAGCTCTGACCAAACTGGTGGCAGCTCCTTGGCAACAGGCACTTACTAAAGACAAAATGGCAAATTATGTGTCAACATCCCTGCCTCACATCTTTTGTTTTGCTTATTTTTCAAGGAATCGCTAAACAAACAGACTTTCTTATCTAACTTAAATACTTATCCAAGAATTTCCCTGCAGCCTAAGTATAACGCGTTTGTAAGAAATTGCACATTCATACATATGTTAACAGTTCTCATGTGAAATATTTTGCCATCTTCATGTCTTGTTAATGCTTTAAAAATGTGCAAATAAATAAAGAAATACTCCACATTATCTGGGAAAATCTGTTCCAACACCTTGTGGTCAAAGGATCTTCTAGGTCGCCATGGTCCTTGTTTCAAAACCAAAGGGTTGTAAAAGAATCTATTGACATACAGGTTTGAATTAGAAAAGGTCTGCAGTTCAGAAGAGCTGTTGATCACCTTCACTTGTGTCAGATGAAACAATTAGCAATTAACTGTGAGCCACAGGTGGCTCAACTGGACAGACAAAGAGACAGAAATATCAAAACTTCTCAAACAAATATTTGAGCACATAGGAATTAATAATTCACGCCGTACTGTTTTTATTTTACTTGTTTGCCTTTGTTTTTCATGTGTAGTCCTGGAACATGCAGCTGGGAGTTGCCTAGAAGTCCTCATGTTCCCTGGGATAAAATGAGCAGCTAAGCAGGCTAAATAAATGGAGAAAACTACAGAAAATGATAGAATAACTACACATCTTCTGAGATGAATGTCAGATGGGTATTACCCACTCTCATGGGAGTTTGTATCACATCTGCAGAAGGAACGTGGACAAACCAAACTCATGGTATGCGCCTGAATGGTGTTCCACCATAAGTCCTTCCCCTCTGGTAAAATGGACAATTCAATGGTGTAATGTGTTCTCCCCATCTGCATTAAACAGATTAGTGATACATGTCTGTGTGAACCAGGAAAAAAGTATGTGTCGCATTAGCCATCCCTGGACACGTGTTTCGAGGTAGTTGCCTCTCGTCAGCAGGGAGTAGGTAAGTGTAAAGGGGTGCCGTGTGGACTGCCAATAACGTAAAAACAGGTAGAGTACCTCTCATGGCGCGCAGGGATGGCTAATGCGACACATACTTTTTTTCAAACACTGTGGCATAGGCGTACTCGCCGTCACCACTACATCTACCAGAGTTCCTTGGGGCAACTTGCTGGTGTGACGAGCAGTGTGCGGCCATCTGGATTTGTTATATAAAGGCTCCCTTGAGCCATTTGGGCTGACGAGCTCTGGACCAGCACCTGCGCGCCATAAGAGGTACTCTACCTGTTTTTACGTTATTGGCAGTCCACACGGCACCCCTTTACACTTACCTACTCCCTGCTGACGAGAGGCAACTACCTCGAAACACGTGTCCAGGGATGGCTAATGCGACACATACTTTTTTTCAAACACTGTGGCATAGGCGTACTCGCCGTCGCCACTACATCTACCAGAGTTCCTTGGGGCAACTTGCTGGTGTGACGAGCAGTGTGCGGCCATCTGGATTTGTTATATAAAGGCTCCCTTGAGCCATTTGGGCTGACGAGCTCTGGACCAGCACCTGCGCGCCATGAGAGGTACTCTACCTGTTTTTACGTTATTGGCAGTCCACACGGCACCCCTTTACACTTACCTACTCCCTGCTGACGAGAGGCAACTACCTCGAAACACGTGTCCAGGGATGGCTAATGCGACACATACTTTTTTTCAAACACTGTGGCATAGGCGTACTCGCCGTCGCCACTACATCTACCAGAGTTCCTTGGGGCAACTTGCTGGTGTGACGAGCAGTGTGCGGCCATCTGGATTTGTTATATAAAGGCTCCCTTGAGCCATTTGGGCTGACGAGCTCTGGACCAGCACCTGCGCGCCATGAGAGGTACTCTACCTGTTTTTACGTTATTGGCAGTCCACACGGCACCCCTTTACACTTACCTACTCCCTGCTGACGAGAGGCAACTACCTCGAAACACGTGTCCAGGGATGGCTAATGCGACACATACTTTTTTTCAAACACTGTGGCATAGGCGTACTCGCCGTCGCCACTACATCTACTAGAGTTCCTTGGGGCAACTTGCTGGTGTGACGAGCAGTGTGCGGCCATCTGGATTTGTTATATAAAGGCTCCCTTGAGCTATTTGGGCTGACGAGCTCTGGACCAGCACCTGCGCGCCATGAGAGGTACTCTACCTGTTTTTACGTTATTGGCAGTCCACACGGCACCCCTTTACACTTACCTACTCCCTGCTGACGAGAGGCAACTACCTCGAAACACGTGTCCATGGATGGCTAATGCGACACATACTTTTTTTCAAACACTGTGGCATAGGCGTACTCGCCGTCGCCACTACATCTACCAGAGTTCCTTGGGGCAACTTGCTGGTGTGACGAGCAGTGTGCGGCCATCTGGATTTGTTATAAAACGTGATGTGCTTAGGCCATTGGAAAGTAACATGGAGAATTAACGTAGAAAGTTAATGTAATTAGCAGAAAACCTTAACGTAATTAACTTTTGTTGTGAAACTGACAATCATTCAGGTTCTAAATGTGTTCATTAATTGCGTCATTTTGCATGTAGTAAATGCATTAATTGAAAGTGCCTTATTTTCTATGCAATTTTGTAAAGTTCACATGATGTTTTCTTATGTTAGCTGAGTCTTGTAGGCCTGAAATGTAGCTCCCTGGAAACTCCTGCTTTAAGAATTAACAAGTCAAATTTTATGTGTGCTGTGGCATTTGTTCTTTCTCATGTTTTGGTTGCAGGTGAAAGAAGCACTCGTGTTAGCTAGAATAATGTTTTTGTTTTATTAGTCAGGCAAGGAGAGAAGAAGTTACAATCATGTGGCTAGGGTTGATAAAGGAAGGTCATTGGGTTTCACACAGGAGAAGGCTTGGGAACCAAGGACAAATTGTAGCAAAAAAAGAACACCACTGCCCCATGGAAAAGCACCTTTAGGATCGTACCCAGAGCAGATGGCATGATCCACAATGGATCTTGGGAAATTTAACTACACACAATGTAATGCTGGGAGTAGGGAGAGAGCCCCACTTCTTCTTTTCCTTAGAAGAGAGAGCTTCTTAGAATAAGCTCTGTCTTGGTAGCTTTAAGCTACCTGACCCATTGATGGTGGACAGACTTCTTAGGAAGACTCCACATGCTGACACCTTTTATCCTTCTTCCTGAGGATGCTTAAGTAGAGAGGTCACTTTAGTGTTAGTGTAGGGATAGAGTAGTGCTTTTCATTCATCTGCCCTCAATAGGAAATTTGGACTCATGATTTCTCCTACCCCTCTATGCCTCAAATAAGGGCCCACCTCACATATATGACAGGATATTCTCTTAAAGATATCTAGAGATACTTTCTGGACAACTCTCTTAGACATTGTGTTTAACATCTTAACTCTTGCTACTGTCATCAGCCAATGTAGTGGTGATAGATCACGGTATACATTTTGGGCATACTGCAGAAATGAAATAGCATAGCCTGTCCATTTAATATACAGTATATTAAACAAGACAAATAATGGAGGCCCTTAGAAAAGCATCCCAGTCTCATGTATGCTAGAATGACTGGAGTCCAAAGTTCCACTGCAAGATGAAACTTCATGCCAAAAATCAATTATAGGCTCTGACTGTATATTATTACGTCGTAGTAAAAAAATCATCTAGTGTTTTATCAGAACAACCTAAGAAAATGCCCCCTTTTCAATAGTAAACCCTGAATTTTTTTGCTGATCTTTAGACTCTGTACAGTGCCTAATGTATGTGTTCTGACCTCTAAAACATGTGGAAATTGGCTAATCCATGATTGGCTTATCTAATGTTTTATACGGTTATATTACAGTGCAGAAAATGCACCGATGTCATAGAAAATTCAAATGTATTTTGTTAACAAAAGTCCCTAGCTTATTTTTAGTTAGGAAGTCATAATTCTACATAGACTTCAATGAGACCTATGTGAGTTCCTCCTGTGTCCAGCCGGACAGAGGAGCATTTAATCTTAAATAGTCAAGGAAATATAAGCAAAAATTGAAAGGGCTGATGAAACAAGGGCACAGTCCTGTACCAAGTTTTCAACAGAGAGAGGAAAAGAAAGGCCAAGAAGTTAGAGGCAATTACAAATTGGTAACAGGCAAACACATTTTGGAGCAATCATGGGGGCTTACAATACAATGAGCGACTTCAGGTAAGCTCTAGCCAATAGTATCCACGGTACATTTAAACAATTGCCATAATGTGGAACTATTAAAACAAGTCGACGTAACGTTTCGATCCCAAGCTCCTAGTATACAGGGATCATCATCAGGACTAAAGGATATGTCAACAAAGTAATGCCTGGTAGAATTATAACGCCTGGGGGGGGGGGGAGGGGGGGCGGTGAATCAGGTCTCAAAGGAGGTGATATCCTTCTTGCTCCAGGTGAGTGCAGCTAGTATGGTCAGCCGCGTTGCGATATCGTTGAAAGGGGAAGGCACGCTTTGGAGTCAGGAAATGAGAAGCGCGTCTGGGTCTTGCAGCAGGGTAGCAGCTGATTGTGCTGTCCGTAGTGTTCGGACCGCGTCGAGACAAGGGGGGAAAAAAGGGGGAAGACACGCTGTGGGATCAGGAAATGAAAGGCGCGTCAAAATCTTGAAGCAGGGTGGTAGCTGGTTACGCTGTGCGTTGTATTTGAACCGCGTGATCGGGATGATAGAAGCGGCACACGTGTGTGAAAGGGAGGACTGCTGAGGTACGTCTAACTCCAGTCGGCAGCTACGATGGCTGTCCGCGTTCTCGTTCGTGTCCTGCTGCCGCAATGGGGAGTCCAAGACAGTCGGCAATGCTGGGGACTTTTGTTAACAAAATAAGTTTGTACCCGTGGTCCTTAGCTACCTCTACCGGGTTCCCTTGTTACTTATACTATAGAAAATTCAAATGTCACCTCCAAAGTGCAGCACTTACTGTGCCATCCACTACTGTGACAAAGGAAAACATGGCTTCTGGCCTGGTATTGTAGCCTCACTGCTGCAGTGTAAAACCTGCTGTGCAGGCTGTTAAATAATTCTTTAAAAGGTTAAAACCACCTTTTTAAATATTAGTATGTCACAACTATGTGTGCCTTGCAGTCCACATAGACGTGTGCAAAGTTTTTAGAAGTGGTATATGGGGAAATTATGGTTACCATTTCCCTAAAATGGACAAGGCCCTAAAAGCTACTTTCATAGAAAACCAGAGTACAGAATAAAATACTAAAACTGTATCTTGGGAATTTGACTACCTAGAAAAGAATGAACCCATTAATTTTAATAGTTATTAAAAGTCTAATTCATTGGTTAAGTGAGGTTGTAATCAATATAATGTTCCTTTACCTGTCAGAACTGTCAGAATGCTGATTAGCATCAGCCTCTGCTACTTCCCAGCCTGTTCTAAAGCCTGGGAATAATTATGAAAAAGGTATGAAGTTCTTCTCAGGAGCACACAATAGGCTGGCCTGAATTTGCCGAGATGATTTCTCTGAGCACAATAGAATATGCAGTTTGGGGTTGTACCCCTCTTGTTGACACCAGTGTTAAACTCTGTGTAACTGGTCTGTCTGAAGCGCATGTAAACGTCTTGCATCCTTCAAAGAAAGGAAACAGAATGCTGGGACAGTCCTTGTGTATCCGTTGCCTGTTGTTGAAGGACCCGGCTTTTGTCCTACCAAAAGTCTATCTCTGGATTTGTTGTGGGTACAGTGCCTACATCAAATTGGATTTTAGTGTTAGACTTGGGAGGACACTAGGTTTATAATAGAATACTCCACGCTGACACCCTCAGAGCCACAGTTTAGTGGGGTCAACGACCTTTGCCAATTTGGTTTGCGTCAACACATTCTATTTTGGGTCCGTTTGCTACCAGAAAAACAGGAACTATTGCAAATATAGGTAGGTCAGAACCTGGAATCCTTTAGTCAATTAGTAGGAGAGCAACTAAGCGTGTTTTAGGGTTTCATCCAACTACAGGTTGGTGAACCCTAAAAAGCTGAACCCTCACCCAGACTTCTTCAGAACACTGCTGGACCTCTGAAAGAATACCAGTACCAGACGGATTGAGCTTGCCACACTTGGCATCACAGCTCTGTGAGAAGGACTAGAGAAGGTTGGATACACTTTCATAAGGCTGATCTCCTGGGTATCAATAGAAACATAACAAAGCTGAAGAGAGAATGGAATTTCTGTGAAGAATCCCAGCTAACCAGTGGAAACCGGACCTGGACTGGACTGAGTGCCCTTTCTGAGGTCTTGGAGACCTAGTAAGTGTACTTCTTTGATTGTTTGGGCACCAAAAAAAGTCTGGAAACTTCTTCAAAACTTTTGCTCCAGAGCATTAAGGTGACCAACTGAGAAAAATATGTAGCCTGCAGTTCCACAGCATTAGATTGATTTTCAGGATCGTCCCACGTGGAGAAGTGTTTTTCCGCAGAAAGAGTCAATTTTTACCTTGTAATTCTGATGATATCATTGTGCGATTTGGTGAGTTATCAGATGATCTTAAAGAAAGTAGACAGACTGTTTCATGCCTTTTCAATAAGCCTATAGTAATCATTCTACAGAACCTTTTAATAGCAAGCCTTAAAACTCCCACTTCTAGAATTTTATAATTTCATATTAAGCCATCCATTCACTCTCCTACCCCTCATCCATTCTTTGGAGAGCCCGTTGCTTTTCCTGTCCGACAAAGATACCCTCTTCTTTATCATTGCAGCATCCTTCTTTTAATGGTAGCAAATCATTCAACAGTCAAGGAGGTCTAGTCCTAAAGTGAGAACATTTTCCTACATGAACTCAAAAGTTCAGTGACTGCAAATAGAAGAGCTTGCTAATAAATTGATGGTCTCATCAGGAGAGTTATATGGAAAAATATTTAAGAATCTTAAATCCTCATGTAACATACTGGCCCAACTGATGACCTAACCACTGTGTGGGGCCTTAAACATGTGCATCTTGCTCAGATCATTCACAGAGTCTTTTGCTTTCTGAGCAAAGCCATCTCTCCTAAAGCTACCCTCATAGTAGCATGCTCTCCAAGAACTTGTGCAAGTCAACTTGAAAATATTGCGAGACTCTTGGGACGCAACAGATAAGCCCCATCTTAATCTAAACATTAGACCACAGTGGGGAAACTGTGTCCAGCTATTAAAAAGAGCTCCTTGGATCTAAATCAAATAAGGCACTGCTGCAAAGTAGAACAGTTATAAGTACCAGCCCACCACCATCCTTTCCTCCCCCAACTGTACCATAAATTGTATTGTAAAATGCCTCGTGATAGACTGTCGCAAAAGCCTTAGTGCTCCTCATTAAAGCAGGTCTCCTTGAAAAACATGAGAATGAGCTCCATAAATAAATTGATCTTTTTGGAAGCTCAATGGCAATAAAAATTTCCACACGTGTTTGTTCAACCAGACATACCCATAGCAAGAAAGTTGGCTTAAATATAATTTCTTTCTTTCTTTCTTTCTTCCTTTCTTTCTTTCTTTCTTTCTTTCTTTCTTTCTTTCTTTCTTTCTTTCTTTCTTTTTTTCTTTCTTTCTTCCTTTCTTTCTTTCTTTCTTTCTTTCTCTCTTTTTTCTCTCTTTTATTCCTTCATTGTGTTTACCATGGCTTTTTGTAGCATTAGTTATATTACAGACCAACTCGTTCAGGACATTGTCTATGGCATTTTTATTTAAAAAACTAATACACTGACATTGACACCTGAAAGATCACTGACTGGCAATGCTTATACTTGTAGTTAGGGGGAAGAGGGAAAATATTACATTATATACAACATATGGCCTGATTACGATGTTGGTGGGACCGGAGTCCCTCCAACATCGTTCAGGAACTGGAACCGAACGACCTCTTACGGTCAGTTCCAGACCTGCAATTAGGAGGAAACCGAACCCTGTTCGGTCAGAATCCTATATTTAACAATGGGAGCATGCATTCCAAATAGAATGCATGCTCCCATTGTTAGATGTAGAGATGCAGTTCATCCATGCACCCCGTGGCAGGCACCCCAAGGTGCATGCAACCGGGTGCAAGGATCAACAGGGGCCACCATTCAGCGGCCTGGCTCCCATGGGGGCCCTGCTGGGGGCCCCCAAAGCAGTTTCCTAATGTCTTTTTGTACCGGAAAGGCCAGCACAAGAAGGCAGTGGGAAACTGCCATCGTAACCCCTCGGCCGGAAAGAGCCGGCCGGGGGATTACTGTGGGCCTTCCGGATGGCGGACGGGCTTTCCGAGCCCGTCGGATGCCACCCGGAATACCGATTTGGTTTTCCTTCCTACCGACCCCACCGTAATGGGTCAGTTGGAAGAGAAACCGAATCGGTAATTACGATGCGGTAAGGATGGCTCCGATGCGTCGGAGCCAAACCTTATCACATCGGCCCCTTAGATGTGAAAGTGAGATAGCCAGGGCCCACATGTGCGCTAAAGGTACCAACATCACTTTGGACTTTGTTTGAAGATGGACTAAAAAGAATTAAGTACAATATAAATCTTGCACTAAGGTTCACCCTGATATTCTCATAGAAACTTGGGGGCATATCAACAAGGGCTTTATCTCTGCTTTTTTGGCTTT
This sequence comes from Triturus cristatus, assembly GCF_964204655.1. Taxonomy (NCBI): domain Eukaryota; kingdom Metazoa; phylum Chordata; class Amphibia; order Caudata; family Salamandridae; genus Triturus; species Triturus cristatus. The sequence continues at coordinate 684,062,992 of NC_140587.1, forward strand.
AAAAGCCAAAAAAGCAGAGATAAAACTAGCACCCTATCAACAACAGGGTGCTAACACGCAAATTTGCATGTTAGCACCCTTTTACTCTACGCTTCCCCTTGCATCTCTAATGAGATGCAAAGGGGGCGTTCCAGAGTAAAATAATAGGAGAAATGTCGCTAAGCGACATTTCTCCTATTATCAAGAATGTCGCTAACCCTGTTAGAGACAAAAAAAGCAGCGCTAACCGCGGTTAACGCTGCTTTTTTACGTCTGCTAATTTTCAGACTTAGCCATGATATCCTATGGAAGGAGGATATCATGGCTAAGTTTGCCTGTCCCTATCAACAAGGTAACGTGTGATTATCGCTGGGTTTCCAGCGATAATCTCACGTTAGCCTGTTAGCGTGTAGATTTTTATCGCTATTGAGATAAGCGTTGCTAATAGCACGCTATCTCAGCGATAAAAATTCACGCTAGCCGGCGATAATTATCCTCACGCTAAGAGCGCTGAGCGATAATTATCGCCGGTTGTTGTTGATATGCCCCATAATTCCTCATACATCTGTGTACTAAAAACTTTTCTTGACATGCTTTTTGCTGTAGGTCCACTGAAATATATTTTTTGTCAAAAGTAGAAAGGGAAGTTTGAGCTCTCCACATATTTTTGAATTCGTTTTTAGGCATGAAGCATAATTAGATTCATGGCAAACATTCATACTTACCAAGAACAAAAACGGAAACAAGCAAGTAAGTGATATGAATATAGCATAAAAACGAGAAAATGCCTTGCCCTTGGGAGAAATATGACGCTAAGTAAAAAATATCACAGATGTTTGGTATGAAAGACGTTATCCAGGACTCAGTGAGATATTTGTCGTGTTTGCTGTTTAGCCTATGAATAAACTTTTCAGTCGATCTTGATTAAACAGAGAATTATCTCCTACAGATGATAGAGGTACATTCTTAAGCAAAAAAAAAAAAAACACAACAGGCCCTCACAATGCTTGAACAATGTATCTATTTTAATCCCTTACAAAATATAATTTAATCATACAATTAGGCATATATTAGTCTGTGTCTATGACATAAAACAAACGAGTGTTGTTTTCATAACGGAAGTCTAAGGTAAGATCAGATTTCTTCAAGAAAGGTATAGTGATTGTAGTAACCATTCTGTGATTGGCTGTCATTGGGATAGGTATGAAGGTTCTAAACATCGGCCCCCAGCACCTTATGTTGTGAGAAGCACTTTTCTGAGGCAATCATGGTTAACACTTAGCAGATGTATGGTAGCTTAGCGTATATATTAATAAAAACAGGAAATTTAGAAAATGTAAGAGCGTGTATGGTTCTATCTCTGACAATAGGAGCGAGCTTGAACCAATCACCTTGTGCATATTTAAATAAACAGGGCTCTATGGGGTGCGCACCCTTGAGGAATCTTCTGTTGCTGCCACAACATGTTGTTTGGGGGCATTAAGTCGGTCCTGGAAGTTAATTGATTCTAATCCTGCTGGTGAAAACGCTTGTAAACAAAGAACAGCCTTTTAAACAATTGACAACGAATTACTCTGTTATGCAGCTGAATAAAGCGTAGCCTTATTCAATTTGATTTTTTTTTAAAATACAACAGAGCAATCTTTGCAGAATATTATTAATGCATCCCCCTAAGCTCATGCAAAGGGGTCAGATTTGTTTCAGAAAAAGAAACATCTCTAATGAGATGGGGCTACCCATTCAGTTCCAATTACTTTGATACCCTGACTTCAGAATGGGGCGTCTTATCTCTATGATGCAAAACCTTCCAAAGCCCTGCAGATCTCTTGGACATTTGCTTTGAAAAATCCTACAATCTACCCTATTGTCTGTGTCGCTGAGCGGACCAAAAATGATCTTCAAGTGTTTGTAGAGCGAGAAGGCTTCGCTGCAGTTCCAGCCAGTGCATGCTAATGTATCAGCTGCTGATGTACGGAAGGTTTGTATTCAGGCCACAGTGCTGACTGGGAAACGGAGGTGTCAATCACTGTCAGGGAAGAGATGCGTCAAGCGCATGCCGGCGCCTCAGCAAAATCTGGGGGCTCGTATTTCAATGGAGTGCTTTTCTGTCCCCCAGCTCATCAGCAGTACTTACATGCACAATCTTCATTAATCGGCAATTTGAGGAAAGCAGGTGCTCTTTTCAGAAAGGATACTGTTAGCGTGACTTCTTCTCCTGCATTCCGGAGAACCTGAACCTGTGAGGAATTTACAGAACAAATACACAGATTAAGGAATTCAGCATGAAAAAGTGTTAAGAATAATACAGAGATGGTCTGTTTTGTTTTACTGATGTACACCCTCAGCCAGCTCACAGGAAGGGGGTTCATGCATCTAAATTGTCTTTTTGTAAAGCTTGGTACTTTGTCCTTATCTTTTCCATGCCAAGCTGCAGCATAATTCAATGAGATATTTATGTGTAATTTAAAATGGAACACATTCCCAACCATCAGTCCAACAATTCACATAATACCACAGAAAAATAAATTACAGCAGGTGTTAAGAACAATTTCTAAACAAAAACTATTTCCATTTGATACAGAATATATGCTCGAAAAAATAATAAAGCTGGAAAAATTTAAAACAGTAAACGTGAAAAAATAGGAAATATTGTATTCATTATATATTGATTTTACAAACTCAATTCACTGCAGATCGCCGGGCCTCGAAATCTAATAGAATAATTAGATTATCCTTTTAAATATGCTCAGTATAAACACAGATTGAAGTACACATCAATTTATAACATATATGCGTTTACGCATTCAATAGAGACACCATCAACTATGGTTCTTTGTGCTGCGATAAAGGCACTAATTAATGGCCGTTCTTCATCTTAGCAACTCTGAGCACTCCACCTTCTCAACATTTCCCACAATGTACTTAACTCTGAAACCTCATAAACTGTCAAAAATCTGTCCTCTAGCATTACGCATTCATTCTGGGCAATGTTGCCATTTTTTGCTCTGGACGATTATCCTGAAGCAATTCTGGCATTTGGGAAAATTCTGACATTAACAGAATTTTCAAAACATTTCAGGAATGTTTGTGGAAATACTAGACCTCTTTGCGTTTTTTTAAGGAGGAAACTATTTTCCCTACTGTTTGTGAGTTCTGTGGTGCAGGAGACTGCTCCATTTTAACAATTCAGCACTAACTAACTATTTTTGGCTTAATGTTGCCTCGTAAATATTGTTTCCTTTAATGCAGGTTTCTGGATTAAATGGGCATGTGATGGGTGTCGCTGGGGACATTCCCAGTAACATCCATAACTTTTTGACACTGCCCCAGATATACGAGAAATCCCCAGGGAAGGGCATAAGGGAGACACAATGAGGAGAAATATCTTTACACCCACCCACACAGGGCCTGTACCACATTCCTCCCTATCTTCTGATGTTGCATTGATGCATTCACAAAGAAACTGTATAAAATGGTGTAAATCATTTCTTTAAGATAGGCCATTCTGTACTGGTCTCTTTACCAGTCCATTGCCATAATTATTGAAAAATGTGTGCATTCTAAAACTAGTGACTTTCACCTATCCCTTTTCATCACGAGCACACCCATCCCTCATTCCCCCTCTAGAGCAACCTTATGCATCTTTCTAAATGTCAAATAATTTTGATCGAATTCAATTATATGGAATAAATATACTATAACTTAAATAACGTTTTGGTGCTTTTTCTTTTTGTTTAACATTGACTGTATGTTTTGAACAAACTCCTAATTTTGTTATTAGGGTATGTAGTTGCATTTCTAAATGGTATTGAGTACTAGTGTTTGACTGACATTGCGACACACGCAGGATATATCGCAATTTATTTCTCTCTAAAGCAGTCACGGACCAATTTTTCATTCTCGCATTGTACCCAGGTCTGTTGACGTTTATTGGGCTACCCCATTATTTTGTAATGGCCTCACTTAATGCAGCAGGTAAATGTAAATTTATACATTGTGTAGCAGGATGACTTTTCAGTGCAGAGTGTGCATGTTGGAATGGCTGTCTGTCTTGCGATTTCCAGCCCAACATGCACACTTCAGACCAGACCAATACCAGTTGTGTCCAACTACTGAGGGATTGCAGGCACAGCCCCTAGCCTCAAAAGAAGTGCTGAGCTAGCCTGCTCAAACCAATCCTAGTTCTTCTCCCTTGGTGAAAACAGCATGAGAGGAGCTACAGGATTGGTTAGGTTCATGTCCCCCTCCTCAGACCCCATGCCACAACTGATTCTTCCAGTCCCTGTTGAAGCAGAGAGGAGCCATCAGTGCCTGAAGGTATTTAAATGTAAATGTGTATGTATTTATATAGCACCGAATCACCCCTAGGGGTATCTCAGCGCTGTACTCATACCGCTGTAGGAACCCTTCCTGGCTATCCGTGTGAAGTGTCCACTCCTGGGCACCCCCATGGTGAAGCCAGGCATCCCAGCGCTGTTGGGGCCGTTGTGGAGATTAAGCAAGCTATTGCCCAGAGTTGCAGCGTGGGACCCATGATTAGAATAGGCACTGAGGCGAGAATATCAGGTCCGAGGAATTTATAGCCCGAGACCCTGCCGCGGCGGGAATCGAACCCTGGTCCCGGACCAGTGCTCTGCATCGAGGTCTACCACTCTAACCATAGAGCCACACTTCTCCACATCTAACATTTCGATGATCTGGTGCAAATTCGTGGACAGAATTGATTTATGTGTAACCTGCCCATTATCAGGATGCTACTTGTTTTCGTAATTATAAAATAGATTACGCGAAAGAGAGAGAAGTGCCCACCAGGACCTAGAGCTGTGCTCACCTTGAGCACCTCTCGCCTCAAGCTGTTAATGTGTTTCAGGTAGTGCTGCGGCATACTGCCACACATTGAATGTGGCCACATGGGGTGCTTCTCTACACCCAAAGCTTCCTCACTGTCAAATCCCTTGACTTCTCCTACCAGGCAGCTAAACTCTCAGCCACCTGTGTCGGGATGCTCAGGCTCATCCGAAAAATTCTCTCCCGACTTCCCTTTAAAGCTAGACAAATTATGACCCAAGGCCTTATACTCTCTCGTTTGGACTATGGAAACGCCCTCTATTTGGGGGCCCCCCAGTCCACGATGAACAAGCTACAGGTTATCCAGAACTGTGCAGCACGAATGCTCCTGCAAGTTCCCCGTCATGCTTCAGTAAAACCTGGTCTAAAGAAACTGCACTGGCTTCCAATCAGGGAAAGAATTTCCTTCAAGAACCTATGCATTGCTCATCGCGCTTTTTGGAAAACTGGCGCCACCATAACTCACTCCCTGATTTCCCCCCACCTTCCCACCACACACCTTAGGTCAGCATCCTTGTTTCTGACCACGGTGCCAAAAATTAAGAGAACCAGAGCTGGCGGACGACTGTTCTCTTATAATTCATCAAAACTTTAGAACTCTCTGCCTCTCCATCTATGTTCAGAACCCAACCATCCTTCCTTTCGAAAGGGGCTAAAAACACTGCTATTTACCACTACAGACTAGGTCCCTCTACCTTCTACGCTCATGCTGGCCTATTTTAGCGCTGGGACGCCTCAGGGTAGCCATCGCGCTCTATAAAAACTCCTTTCATTCATTCATTCATTCATTCACTGTATGCATCTGAAGTGTTGTGGAATGGGCGCAAATTAGCTCGATTAATTCTCTGTTGCTACAAAGGGGCTCTTAGATCACTAGTCCATTCTGTCTTTCAAACAGGACTCAATATTTTTGTTAAGTGGTGGAAGAGTGCTTTTCTTCTTCAATCGGGTTAAATATATGAAAACAGGAAACAAAATATCAGGCTTTCATATTGGGGAAAAAGCAGCATTTTTATTCAATCAGTCAATCAAGTTGTAGTTGTAGAGTGCAGCTTGTCACCCCAGGGGTGTCCAGGCACTTACTGCTGGTCTCATTTGAACAACCATGTCTTGAGTCCTTTCCTGAAGGTGGTTAGTGATGAAGCAGTATGGAGGTGGAGAGTAGGTCATTCCAGGCTTTGGTGGCGAGGTTGGAGATGGAGCGTCCTCTGGTGAAACTGTGTCGTTTTTGTGGTATCTCTGCGAGGCCCAGGTGTGCTAAGCAGAGGTTCCCATTTGGCTGGTGGAAGTGTAGGCGGTGGTTCGTGTAGGCAGGTCCTTGGTTATGGAGGGCTTTGTACACATGGGTCAGAGTCTTGAAAAGGCATTTCTTCTGTGAAGCCAGTGAATGTCCTTCAGATGCTGGGTAATGTGGGTTCTCTTGGGCAGGTTGAGGATCAGTCTGGGCTCGGAGTTCTGCATCAGCTGCAATCTTTGCATGATTTTGATGGTGGCACTGGCATAGAGCACTTTGCCGTAATCCAGTCAGCTGGTGATGAGGGCCTGTGTTTCCGTTTTCCTTGTGTTGGTGGGGAGCCACTTGAACATATCTTTGAGCATGCGGAGTGTGGAGTTTGTGGTTTATTATAAAAGTGATCTTATATATAGTGTTTTTGTTCAAGCACTTTAACTAAGCATTTTGAAAGCCTTTCGCTGCACCGCGGCTCACTTCATTGTCTGTTGTTCTGCCTGCCCACGTGTTCTCACTGGGGAAGTTGGAGAAGCAGAGAAGAAATGATAGGGAAATCATTTGGTGTTTAATATCACACCTGTTGCACTGGCTATGTTTGAGTGGCGCAGTGTGTCTCAGTCTTCAAGTCTATGAGGGGTGCAATGGTTTAGCATGGCCATGAGACCTGGAGCGGAGCCACACTACCATTGAAATAGTGCAGCCACACAAAGATAAACCTGTGCTGTAGGTGAATCAGACTGGAGCACCACTGAAACATAGAATACAGAGACAGCGGCACACAGGCCTTGATGCCTGTACTCCATGCAAGGGAAGATAGTTGGACCTGGAAGGGCTTCCAATATACTTGAACTTATCCCAGATGGCACCTGAGTAGGCCTGGGTGGAGTTTGCGGAGTTCTGCTACACGGAACTCACCCCATAAACTTCCCTTTACTCAGCGAAGGTCCGCGAGTGGGCGGAGCTACTCTGTGTGTGCATCTCAAGAGATGACGTCATACTAAGGTCCATTAGAACACATACATTACGGGCACGTAACATAATGGACCTTGAACAAATATAATGAAATACACAGACTTACGTCTTATGTTAGAGTGAGCATCAAAACTGGCGAGCATAAACAATGAATATATAACAGTCCCCGCAGGTAGGCTACTAGGGCCGGATAATACACCTGGATGTGCACATGACGAGACAAGATGGTAATGCATCTGGACAGCTTCCAACATGAGACTGAAATTCAGAGAATTAGTCCAAATCTGGCTCTGCTTCATCTGGGAAGTTTCCCTGGAATTAGCTGCCCCTGCACAGTGCAGCAGCCCCTGCACTCACCGTTAGGAGCTGCACAGCCCGGAGGCACTACTCCAAGGCCCTCTTTTCAGCCACAGCCCTGGCTGCTCCTGCCGTGCTAGGCACATACCTTTTTCCTACTCCCTTGCACCTGTGGAAAGGTTTCAGTTACAGCCCCTTTCGACCCTTCTCCCTGCTCTGCCGTGGCAAAACCGCAGCTGCCTGCAATGTGCCCACCTATAGATCTTGCGTGCACCTTGGGCTCTGCTTCCAGCAGCCTCTGCTGCCCAATAAGCTTGGTTTCAGCAGGTGACCTGGGTATGTCTGCTTCTTACTGCATAATTGCCTTCCTCCCACTTTACTGACCTCCGGGCTCTTTTGCTATGCCTGCCAAGCTCCATCCTCACCACCTGGCCGCAGGACTGATCCACCCTGGCTCGGTGCTCTGGCACGCAGCCTGCCCCTCTCTGCCTGCTGCCACTCACCCGTCCTGTCCGGCTCCTTTAGCCCCCTCAGCGCTGGTCTGCCTCACACAGATACATGTTTAAAAAAGCCTGGGAAACACTGCTCATGTAGGTAGGCACCAGTAAACTCTGCTTCATGGCAGATGGTGAAACGTTTGCCAAACTCCGCACTCCAGTAGATCGTGAAGTGGTAAAAACTCTGTGAACTTCGCCAGCGGAGCTGAGTTCACTGCCCAACCCTACACATGAAAGAGATGGAATGACAGCGCTAGTAAGAGTGCCCATCAAATACGATGTAATACGTGTGTTTCTGTGTGTCCTTGTGGCGAAGGAGGAAGAGAAACAGTAGGATGAGTAGTGAGGGATGCCTCTAAAAATGCTATTGCCATGTAGCCCGTCCCCTGAGGCTTAAAGCAGACTCCTGGTGAAGGGAGCAACTACTAAAGAAGTGAGAGCCAGCAAAGGAAGGGCACTAAGAGCCTGATGTAGAACCCACAGAGTACTCTAAACCATACTCTGCACCCCAAATCAATGAGAGGCTGTGTTAGTTCTGCATTACTGAGGGATACCTGGGTGTATTTTTAGCAGTGCTCCAGGTGCATCAAAGCAGTTTGAGGTTATAAGAGCCCTGCCTGAGTTAGGATTACAAGATACAGATCTTTAGCAGCGCACTGGTGCAGTGAAGCTCTGAGTTGGTGTCAGATTTCTTTCTAGCTTGTAATCAAGTGATACACAGCTTTTTCAGGGCCCTGGTGCAGTGAAGCAGGGTGAGGGAGTAAGAGATTTGCCTTTTTTAGAGTGGCAAGATACAGACCTTAAACAGTGCTCATGGTGCAGTGAAGCAATGTGATAGTGTAAAATCTCGGTGTAGGCTGTGCTCACATGATACAGAGCTATAGTTGGGCCCTGGTGCACTCAAGGAGTGTGAGAGCACAAGAGCTTTGCTATCAGTTTTGCATGGGTGCCAATTCAATATGCAGGGCAATGTAAAATTATGTTAGCTACTTTCGGGATGTTGTTTCTGTACTTTTTTATGTATCACATTACTTTTGTACGTGCATACTTTTAACTGACTGTCACAACTTGTTTGCACCTTTGAGAGCTCTGGACCTGTGGATGAAGGTACTGTGAGTTTCTCACAGGGTCTACCAGTGGATCAAAAAGGTGTTCAGATTCAGTATATATGGCCATCCAATCATTGACAGTGGTTCACATATTGCAGTTGTATTCAGGATTCTATGCAAATGGGCACAATGGGGCACCCATCATGGGTGTATACAGTTTTCAAATTTATAAGGTGAAAGTAAATGAAAATGCACGGGTTGCTTGCTAATTAAAACTCATCCGTAACTTTATGTCTCACCACTTTTAGATGTCACAAGCCACCACTGCTGAGATGGCAAAGCAGGCCATGCTTGAGAAAATTCTGGCAGTCACCATTACCAGTGAAAAACTGGAAGCTAAAATCAATACAGTAGTTGTGGACAAAGGGTTATTAAGGGAAGACCAAAGAAAGCTCTTTGGTCATATTGATCAAGCAGAATAGGCAAGTTGGAGCTACAACCAAATACAAGCACCCTAAACAACATGTTCTGTAACAAACTGAAACAATGCCATTCCTTGAATGTAGAGCAGGAGCCTATAAAGGGAGTTTCCAACACAATATATATTTTAAGTATCGGGTCTCCAGAGAGGGTAAGGAAAGTGGGATTGTCAGGTACCTGGAACTGGTGGTGAATGAAGATGGTGGTAGTACCCAACTGATTATCACAGTTCTTTGCACTGGAGACAGACCACTGGGTGTTTACACACCACCCACCATGTGATTCCCCCACAAGATCAGTAGTGGTTCCCCTACTTCATTATTTGTATTGAGATGTCTTTCTTCAGAGATCACCTAAACGGGGACAAATGAGAGTGGACAAGAGCAATGTCTTCATTTTACCGGACTACAACTACAACTCACGGAGGTAGATATGACCACATTCTCCGACAGCCACTAAGATCTAAGTCAGTAAGATTTACTTAGAATTCAAAATGAACGTGAGCCCCTACCTCGACACTTACACAAACAAAACTAGTCTCTTTCTATCTAAGTTCCGCTTCAAGGCATTATTTCTATCTACCGTTCATACTCTCTGACCCTCCCACCTCTATCCAAGCTCCTCTTCATCCCCTCAATTCTCTTTACCTCGCATACTCTGACCCCCTAAAAAAAAAACTGTTGCAAGATATACTACCTTCTCTTCTATCTAACCCTTTATCCCACTCTCATTATAGACTACACCTACAACATGGAGCTAACAGGCTTGCACACATACTCCATTAAATACCCCCTTAACCTTACAAAAAAAGCCGCCAAAAGTTTCAAACATAGGCTATTAAAATCTCACCCAGAAATTCCAATTTCTGACCCCTATTTCTCAAGCTATAAAGGGCATATAACAAATGACATCTTCTATACAAAAAGAAGGGCCCAATGGCGGAAAGCCTTTCTCGCCTTATTCTCGATTACATCTACTAAGAAAACACCACATGGGCTTACACTATCCATCATTCCCTCCCCGTTCTACAAAGCGGTAGTGACATTCACTATATACCATAACAGAATCATCCTCATGCAAACCTCAGACCAGAACCTGAACTTATTAGATAACATCTTTCCGCATATCAAGGAGAAGGTTGTTAGACCCAGTCCCACCTCCCCATTATACCACTCTCCCAGCACTCAGCCCAACCACTCACCTGACTCCCCCTCTAGTCATCCTCCTTCCAGCTCCCACTGTTTACATACTCCCGCCCCACCACAATTGACCCCCCACTATCCCACTTACATCTTCCTAAGGCCTACTCCACCACCACCACCACTACCATTAGTTCACAGGACGTACACAATCTGACTAATCATTACTTCCAATCTATGAATGTGTTATTAGAAAATTTAGCTTCACACCAATTGAAAAGTATCTCCAATAAAGACTCAAACCCATGGTATGACGGTAGGCTAAATTAAGGCAGAAGAGCGTTACGAACAATTGAACTTCAATGGAGAACAGCACCGTCCGTTATGCACCTCAAACTAGTCAGAAGTACAAGAAACGCCTATTACAGAAAAATCAGACGTTCAGAAATCAACTTCATTAGAAACCAATTGGACCAAGCCAAGAATCGCCCCAAAAGACTCTTTGAAATTATCACAGCGCAATCTAAGGGTGTCTCCCACTCACCTCAAGTTAATCCAATTTCACAACAAAAACTGAAAACATAAAGATAGACCTACGGAATGACCTATCAGCCCTCACCAACCCTCACATGACCGCCTCAAGGTACCCCATCGGGAACCCATTTAGTTGCTCTGCAAAGCTCGACCTTAAAAACAACGCAGACTGGTCCTCATTCAACCTCTACAGCGAGGAATCTATTCTAAGAACACTCACAACCTTAAATCCCTCCAATCACTTCTCTGACCCACTCCCAGCATCCCTCCTAAAAGACTTCATACTGATGTTAGTGCCTCTATGGACCAGGATTATAAACATCTCTCTGTTACAAGGAACCATCCCAGACATCATCAAAGCTGGTCAGGTTTCCCCCATATTAAAGAAACCATTGGCTGACCCAGAAGACCTAAATAACTATCGCCCTATATCCAACATCCCTATACTGGCCAAACTATTAGAAAAATTTGTTCACACACAACTTACCTACCACATTGATCACTTCAACCTGTTCAATAAATTCCAATCTGGCTTTCGATCAGGACACAGCACCGAATCTGCCATGACCCACATAATTGACGACGCATTAAAAATACTGGACCAAAACAAAGCCTGTCTACTAATCCTGCTGAACCTATCCTCCGCCTTCGACACTGTCAAACACGACAATCTAATAGACCTCCTGAAACTTAGAATGGGTCTATCGGGAACGGTTCTCAACTGGTTCACTTCCTTCCTTCAAAATAGAACACAAAGATTCAAGACCAATCAATCTTTATCCAAACCCACTCCAGTCACTCTAGGAGTACCCCAAGGACCTTCCCTCTCCCCGACACTCTTCAACCTGTTTATGGAACCACTCACCGAGCTTCTCAACTCATCAAAGTTGCAATGCCGCATGTATGCAGACGACACACAACTCTACATTAAGGTACACTCACTTGAGGACATCAAGGCCCTCAACTCAACACTCCAAAAAACGCAGACCTGGCTGGCAAATAACCACTTAAAATTAAACACCTTAAAGACAGAATTCCTCCTAATTGCGCCCCCCAGCCAAACAACCACCATAATGGAATGGATGAAGCACTTAACAGCACTCGATGGCCAACCGCTCTTGATCGATTCTGCCAAATCGCTAGGCACAACTCCGGATAATAAGCTAAATATGCAGAAGCATATCAGCGCAGCAACTAAAGGAGCAAACTTTCAAATGAACACCTTAAGAAGACTGAAGCCCTTCATATCAGCAAATGACTTTAAACAGTCCAAAGTCTAGTAATCCCCAGAGTAGAATATGGGAGTGTCACTCTCTGCGGCCTTCCCAAATCAACGACAGCCCCACTAAGAGCATCAATCAACACAGCCGCCAGACTAATCACAGGCTCCAAAAGAAACTGTCACTTCTCCCCAGACTTACATGCCCTTAACTGGCTTCCCTTTGAAGCCAGAATCTATTAAAAAATCGCCTGTATGACACACAAGGCTTTGCATTTAAAAAAAACACAATACCTTCCAGAGAAATTAATACCATCTGGTGGGAACAGAACCAACAGAAGCTCTTTTAACCTTTTACTGAAACCACAACGATTCACCAAGAAGAAAACTTATAACTGCTCCTTCTCAGGGATGGCCCCTAGGATATGGAATGCCTTACCACCAAAAACAAGACAGAACCCTCACGCGGCATCCTTTAAAAATGAAGTGAAATCTATTCTCCTGTCTAAATTCACTTGATTTATTAGATGCAGGCTTGTAGATATTTGTTATGTTGGAACAGTTACCATTGTTTGACTATTATAAGCAAGAATTTTTTGTATGTATATTTCGATTTCCATTATCTCCTTTATTTGTTGTAAAGCGCTCTGATACCCACAAGGGTCTTGTCCGCACTATATAAAACCTCAAAATAAAATAAAAAATACCCAATGGCAGTACACTTCAAGCGTTCATTGTTTCTGCAGGTCAAAACACACCTACATGAACTGTGACTTTGCTATATGCTGCTGTTGCCAGCAAAACTTCAAAAGGTCATAGCCAGTGAACAAGTACACTTTTTTGACCAAGAGATGTTTCACTGGCAGGATGTATACACTGCAGGGAGAAAAGAAAGACATACAACTCACTTGCTACTTCTGAAAAAAGGGGACCTCACTTCCGGATTGTGAAAAAATGAAGGTGGAGCCTTACAGTTGGGGAGAGGGTGATGGAGGCTTTGGGAAGTGACAATGAGGAATAATCACTTCAAAAAATCAAGCTTCTACACCAGTGTATCCCAAACTATGGGTTGAGCAGATTTTTGGTGGAAAAAATCCAGCTTCTGCAGCAGTGTATCCCAAACTGTAGGACAAGCAGATTTTTGGTGGGTCGCAAAAGTTCAAACAATAAATAAAGAAGCCTTTTAATTCTGTATTCATCTTGTCACATTTGCTGAGCTTCAAAGACATGTCAAATGTCAGTCTATGTCTTCTGACAACTTGCAGCTTTTTTGGACATGAGGATTGGTGTTTACAAACACCTCTCACTTTGCAGTCAGAGTAAGTAAAGTAAAGTGAATTATGTGACAATCTTGCTGGAATACAGGTGTTTGAAAGGAATGCCTGTACAATGCCATTTTTTAATAACACACAACAAAATATAAATACTTGCAAACTAACATTCTGCAGTACGGAAAGCAACAAGGTCTCCCTTCCTGCACATAAACAATATTTAAATGGTGTTTTGTTACTTGTATTTGTGCTGCTTAATGCAGCACACGTTGAAGTTGCAAATCGGCATTTCTTTTAAATGATTGTTGTTGGACTTGGCCCTTTTTGCAGGGTCATCCCTGAACTTTTTGCCTTCTTCCTGTATTTTTTTCTGACCTGTTGTTGGTGGTTTTATGACTCTGGGCACTTTACCACTGCTAATCAGTGCTAAAGGGCATATTAGACCTGGGCGGTAAATTCCGTTCCGCTTGCGGAATTTGCAGAATTTGTGTAATCGCGTTCGCGGAATTTTTTGCTTGTTCACGCTTTCAAAATGCGTGCTTGCGAGATATTTCCTCCCAAGCACACAAACTGCGTTCGCGAACAGGATTAAAGCATCGCAAACAGGCGGAACAAGCAATTCCGCGAGTTTGCGGAACTCTGTGTGCTCGCGGAGATTTTTTACCGTTTCGCGGAGCTTTCCGTAGCGTGTCTATGCAAATTCCGCCCACCCCTAGTGCATATGCTCTCCCTATTGTAAATTGATGTATGGATTAGTGACTCCATAAATGGCTTATTTGGTTTATTTGTCAGACCCTTGTACAGTGCACTGCGTGTGCCCAGGGTTGGTAAATCAAATGCTGCTGGTGGGCTTGCAGCACTGATTGTGCCACCCACCGGAGCAGCTTGTAAAGTGTGTCTCAGGCTTGCCATTGCAGATCCTGTGTGCAGTCTGGCACTGCCATGTTGACTTGGCAAGTGCACACACTTGCCAGTCCCTAAACCTTCCCTTTTCCGCATGTCAGCCACCCCTAAGGTAGGCCCAAGGGCTGGGTGCATTGTATGTAAAAGGTAGGACATACCCTGATGTGTGTGGCATGTCCTGATAGTGAATTACAGCTATTTTCGTTTTTCACTATTGCAAGGCTACCTGCTCCCATAGGCAAGAATGGGCAGTTTGATTATAACACCTTATAATCATAACTGACCCAGGGAACATGGTAGAAAAACGAATTTAGTATGCCTGAACTCAGAATGATAAAACAAATCTTTTAGTAAAGTTGGTTTTAACATTCTGTGTTTGAAAATACCACTTTTAGAAAGTAGGTATTTTCGTGCCTAACTATCCAAGCCTGCCTCTGCTATGTTGTGTATTCCATGTCTGGTTTCTGAGTGACAAGGGCTGGGGGGCTCCAGGAGACAGAGTGAGTCAGCACAAGGCTGAATAGATCTATCTGCATGAGGAGTGGTGGGAGGAATTGCACCTGGGCCTGAATAGGGCTGTGCCTGCCTTCCACAATGCTGGCTCCACATCCTGTGGTGTGTCGGATGACCCTGGCCCACACTGTCAAAGGAAAGAAAGAGTCCTGTAAACAAAGTGCTCCAGGACTGCACAGAACTGGCTTGGACTAGGTAAGACACTCTCTGCCTTCAGAGACAAAGGATTTTGGTGTATAAAAGGGGGGACCCAGACCCCAGAACATTAGATCACTTTTGGGAATGAAGACAACCCTTTGCTGAGGAGAAGAACCAGGAAGCTGAAGGAGGAGACTACCCATGTGCTGTGTGTTTGAGCGTTGGCCTGCAGTGGTGGCTTCATTGCCAAAGAAAGGAGAAGAGGACTGAGTGTGCTTTTCATCAACTTGCAGAAGATCTCCAAGGGCTTGAACTTGAGCTTGCCTCCTGCCTGAAGTCTCAGGGACACAAGACTTCACCTACCAGCTCTCCCTGAATTCCCTTGCTGGGAATTGAAGTGCCTGCTGTTGTGCTGGGCCTTCTGAGAGACTGCGTGTCACTGGGAGCTGGAAGCGTGACTCAACAACGAGAAGCGTGTCGCCGCTGCAGCAGTTGTCGTCGCATCGCCGAAGAAGTGAGCCGTCGCTGCCGCCATCGTATCAGCGAAGCGCGTCGCATCACCGGAGAAGCATGCCGCCGCCGCAGAGGTCA
Source organism: Triturus cristatus (assembly GCF_964204655.1). Taxonomy (NCBI): domain Eukaryota; kingdom Metazoa; phylum Chordata; class Amphibia; order Caudata; family Salamandridae; genus Triturus; species Triturus cristatus. The sequence goes on from NC_140587.1 coordinate 684,078,653, forward strand.
CCGTCGCATCACTGGAGAAGCGTGTCACAGGGTCTGTCGTGGCTCCGAAGATCATCGAGTCGCCACACGGCCGTCGGGCGTGCACTCATCGCATCAATGTTGTCGCATCTTAACCAAGACCCCATTTTGTCACATCGCATCGGAAAGAAGTATCGCATCGAGGCGCCATCTTGTCGTATCGTACCGGAGAGCAGTAAGAAACCAACGCATCACCTCCCCACACAGTAAGGAAGCGAGCATCAACTCCCCTCCGCAGCAGTAAGGAACCGATGCATCCACTCCCCTAAGTGTAAGGAACCGACGCATCACCTTCCCTGCGACCCTTTTGTTTACTTTGCGTTACGCATCCAAGGTACTTTGAGAGTAAATTGTCGCATTTACAATCTTAAGAGAACTGAGCTATATCCTACCATTTTAAAGTCTATTTTTGAGTACAGTATTGTGGACTTTTGTCATTTGGTCTTGTGTTAAGTCTATATAAAATACTTATTTTTATAATACAACCTGTGTGGTGTTCATCTTTAGTGTTGTCACTGTATTACTCTATGTGTTCACAAATACTTTACACACTGCCTCTGAGATAAGCCTGACTGCTCGCGCCAAACTACCAAGGGGTGAGCAGGGGTTATTTTAGGAGTGTAGCCCCTTACCCTGACTAGACGCAAGGGTCTCTATTTGGTCAAAGGTACCTACCTCTGCCAACTAGAGACCCCCAAATCTAACAATTGTTTATGTGCAGGAAGGGGGACCTTCCTGCACATAAACAATCATAGGTCATTTGCTGTTTCCATGTGTGCTGCACAAGGCAGCACACATGGAAACAGCAAAACAAGGCGAAATAAAGCTTTTCACCTCGTTTCGCCTGTTGAAGACAACGTTTTCCCTGGTCTTAATTTGGCGCTGCCTCCTATTTACTCTGCCCTTGTAAATAGGGGGCAGCGTCAATATCTATTGGTGTTGAGGTGGAATGTCCACCACAACACCCATAGCCCTCTGCTTTCACTCTAAATACAGCATGAAAGGGTGCCTTATTTACAAGGCAGTGTTAAGCCACATTAAGTGGCTTAACGCTGCCTTGTAAATAAGGCAAAGACCCTATCCCCACCACAGTGTCACTAAAAGTGATGTTGTGGTGGTGATAGGGGCTTGCAAATATGCCCCTTTATTTGGTGATGCACAAATTTTATACTTTCACTGAAACCCGATTTCCACACATTGTCATTTGTGTGCAATACAGTTTTATCAGTAAAACTGTATGTCTATGCAAATTGAGTGGTCATTTCAATGGAAAAAGTGCTCTCTGTAAAAGACAGTTAGCTACCACATGATGCTTTACTTACATTAAAAAATTCCCAACTTCATGTCCATTAAAGCAAGGTGAGTTGCAAATGTTTTTCATTCTGAAAAGTGGGTTGAGGTTCTAAAAAAGTTTGGGAACCACACTGTTCTGCAACAAACATCAGCAGCCTTGATTGAATCAGACCTCAAATGGTTCCTGAAATTTGATCCACGATTATTGTTAGTGACCCATAGAACAGAAGATGACCTATGATAGCCCCCTCTTGATGAACTAGAAGTTGGTGAACAACATGAAAACACCAGAATGGAAGGAATTGAGGACATGTAACTTTATGAAGGTGGTGGGAGGGAGAAAAAACTAGAAGGGCAGGCTTCTCCCTCTAGATTTTTACATCTGTTTTTGAAGTGAAGATAGAAGGTTAATTTCACTGTCCTGGTGATTGTGAGTTCTTGAGACAATAGAGGTTAGGGTTGCACAGAGAAGCAGTGATTCATGAACAGGGAAATGCCTGTGTCAACAAATGAATGTTGAAGGTCCACTCCTCCATAGGAAAAGCAAGTGTAGCACTTTCAGTCAATTCGGCCTCCCAGCAGATCCCTAGCCCAGATGGGGCAATTCTTTCTGTAACATGACACGTCTGCTAAGCTACCCCCATCGGGGTGCTTATCCAGTTAGCCGGCCCCCCAGGTACCTAGCAACATGCAACAAGTATACAAGTCCCAGGGGGGTCCTAATCTGGAAGGCCTTTCTCTTGCACTGCAATCCATCCAGCACCCCTGTAAGCTCCACAGCGAGAACGTCCCCAGTGGTCTACAACTCTCTTGACAGCCCCCATCGGCCTCACTAGCATTCCATTACCCACAGAAACCCAGCCCATCCTATACTGCCCACTTAAATCATGGTGATGCCCAGCACTAAGGCCCTCTATTCCGGCTGCATTCTATGCCCAGTGCCGCACCCTCCTCCCCTCCTGCAACATATCCAGTCTCTCAAGTCAGGCCTCTTAAGGTTCACCGAAGGTATTACACGCTGCTTTGAGCTGAATTCAGGACTTACCTATTTGGATGGGCTTTTTTTCATATGTTGGGAGAGCAAGCCTTCTCAATTCATATCCACCATCTTTGATGACTGGCCATGCCCCCCTCAAGGCTGTTCGGTAAAGTAGCTTTCAGTCACCGAGTGGTTTCAGGTTATGAATGAATATTTCCAGGGCTGGACTGGGAACCGAAACCGGCCCTGGCAAACTGCTCTGCCGGCACCCCTGGGGGTGTCGGGGGGTGCGGCCAAGCTGTTTGCAAGTGCCGGTTTCAGCCGATTTTGTTACAGGGGGCCGATATTGCCGGCACTGGTAACATAAACGGCCCCCAGGGGCCCAAAACCGGCCCCCACCCGGGCAGCCCACCGGGAAAACGCCCTGTGCCCGCTACGGCCAGTCCGGCCCTGAATATTTCACAACATGTTGCAGAACACAATAAAGCTGATCCTCCGCTTGTCCTGAGAATCAGCCCATCGCTATCTTTCCTAACTAGCCATGGTATTAAATCCACAGGAAAACATTTACTGTGTTTCCTTATTAGTACAAGTAAATATTGTTGCCACTCCCTCTTACATATTGAAGTAAAGTAAGCATAAGAGCAAGACTTGAAACCTGAGCAAGGAAATCCCACTGGTCACATTAAGGCAAAGCAATGGATGTCTCACTTTCTCTAGTATAACTTCTCCTGGATAGTAAACACATCACCTACACAGCAGAGGAATTTCATCATTCATCATTCCTTAGAGGATCTGAAACCCTTGTGATGTATAAACTCAGTGTATGCTGCAGGCTCTCACCTGAAACGTGGTGACTAACCACTTCACACTACATTGTCTAGACCGGCACAGCACTAAAATCTATACCCCCTATCTCTCTGCTCGTGGAGGAACACCATTCACAATTACATTCAGTAACTTATCCACTGAATTGCAGGCTCTTAAATAAACCTTTATTTCTCACCACCTGCGTAACGTATAACTTTCTAATCTCTCATAGCTTTAGATTTGATTCAGAGAAGTGAATTCTGGAGGCAGTATTGGATGTTTTGCACCAGTTACACAAACCAATGGCAGCCACCAGATCAGACATTATTATTTACTAAGATCTAAGTCAGTAAGATTTACTTAGAATTCAAAATGAACGTGAGCCCCTACCTCGACACTTACACAAACAAAACTAGTCTCTTTCTATCTAAGTTCCGCTTCAAGGCATTATTTCTATCTACCGTTCATACTCTCTGACCCTCCCACCTCTATCCAAGCTCCTCTTCATCCCCTCAATTCTCTTTACCTCGCATACTCTGACCCCCTAAAAAAAAACTGTTGCAAGATATACTACCTTCTCTTCTATCTAACCCTTTATCTCACTCTCATTATAGACTACACCTACAACATGGAGCTAACAGGCTTGCACACATACTCCATTAAATACCCCCTTAACCTTACAAAAAAAGCCGCCAAAAGTTTCAAACATAGGCTATTAAAATCTCACCCAGAAATTCCAATTTCTGACCCCTATTTCTCAAGCTACAAAGGGCATATAACAAATGACATCTTCTATACAAAAAGAAGGGCCCAATGGCGGAAAGCCTTTCTCGCCTTATTCTCGATTACATCTACTAAGAAAACACCACATGGGCTTACACTATCCATCATTCCCTCCCCGTTCTACAAAGCGGTAGTGACATTCACTATATACCATAACAGAATCATCCTCATGCAAGCCTCAGACCACAACCTGAACTTATTAGATAACATCTTTCCGCATATCAAGGAGAAGGTTGTTAGACCCAGTCCCACCTCCCCATTATACCACTCTCCCAGCACTCAGCCCAACCACCCACCTGACTCCCCCTCTAGTCATCCTCCTTCCAGCTCCCACTGTTTACAAACTCCCGCCCCACCACAATTGACCCCCCACTATCCCATTTACATCTTCCTAAGGCCTACTCCACCACCACTACCATTAGTTCACAGGACGTACACAATCTGACTAATCATTACTTCCAATCTATGAATGTGTTATTAGAACATTTAGCTTCACTCCAATTGAAAAGTATCTCCAATAAAGACTCGAACCCATGGTATGACGGTAGGCTAAATGAAGGCAGAAGAGCGTTACGAACAATTGAACGTCAATGGAGAACAGCACCGTCCGTTATGCACCTCAAACTAGTCAGAAGTACAAGAAACGCCTATTACAGAAAAATCAGACGTTCAGAAATCAACTTCATTAGAAATCAATTGGACCAAGCCAAGAATCGCCCCAAAAGACTCTTTGAAATTATCACAGCGCAATCTAAGGGTGTCTCCCACTCACCTCAAGTTAATCCAGAATCTCTCCCCATTTGCGAGGCTTTCGCGACCAATTTCACAACAAAAACTGAAAACATAAAGATAGACCTACGGAATGACCTATCAGCCCTCACCAACCCTCACATGACCGCCTCAAGGTACCCCATCGGGAACCCATTTAGTTGCTCTGCAAAGCTCGACCTTAAAAACAACGCAGACTGGTCCTCATTCAACCTCTACAGCGAGGAATCTATTCTAAAAACACTCACAACCTTAAATCCCTCCAATCACTTCTCTGACCCACTCCCAGCATCCCTCCTAAAAGACTTCATACTGATGTTAGTGCCTCTATGGACCAGGATTATAAACATCTCTCTGTTACAAGGAACCATCCCAGACATCATCAAAGCTGGTCAGGTTTCCCCCATTTTAAAGAAACCATTGGCTGACCCAGAAGACCTAAATAACTATCGCCCTATATCCAACATCCCTACACTGGCCAAACTATTAGAAAAATTTGTTCACACACAACTTACCTACCACATTGATCACTTCAACCTGTTCAATAAATTCCAATCTGGCTTTCGATCAGGACACAGCACCGAATCTGCCATGACCCACATAATTGACGACGCATTAAAAATACTGGACCAAAACAAAGCCTGTCTACTAATCCTGCTAAACCTATCCTCCGCCTTCGACACTGTCAAACACGACAATCTAATAGACCTCCTGAAACTTAGAATGGGTCTATCGGGAACGGTTCTCAACTGGTTCACTCCCTTCCTTCAAAATAGAACACAAAGATTCAAGACCAATCAATCTTTATCCAAACCCACTCCAGTCACTCTAGGAGTACCCCAAGGACCTTCCCTCTCCCCGACACTCTTCAACCTGTTTATGGAACCACTCACCGAGCTTCTCAACTCATCAAAGTTGCAATGCCGCATGTATGCAGACGACACACAACTCTACATTAAGGTACACTCACTTGAGGACATCAAGGCCCTCAACTCAACACTCCAAAAAACGCAGACCTGGCTGGCAAATAACCACTTAAAATTAAACACCTTAAAGACAGAATTCCTCCTAATTGCGCCCCCCAGCCAAACAACCACCATAATGGAATGGATGAAGCACTTAACAGCACTCGATGGCCAACCGCTCTTGATCGATTCTGCCAAATCGCTAGGCACAACTCCGGATAATAAGCTAAATATGCAGAAGCATATCAGCGCAGCAACTAAAGGAGCAAACTTTCAAATGAACACCTTAAGAAGACTGAAGCCCTTCATACCAGCAAATGACTTTAAACAGTCCAAAGTCTAGTAATCCCCAGAGTAGAATATGGGAGTGTCACTCTCTGCGGCCTTCCCAAATCAACGACAGCCCCACTAAGAGCATCAATCAACACAGCCGCCAGACTAATCACAGGCTCCAAAACAAACTGTCACTTCTCCCCAGACTTACATGCCCTTAACTGGCTTCCCTTTGAATCCAGAATCTATTAAAAAATCGCCTGTATGACACACACGGCTTTGCATTAAAAAAAAACACAATACCTTCCAGAGAAATTAATACCATCTGGTGGGAACAGAACCAACAGGAGCTCTTTTAACCTTTTACTGAAACCACAACGATTCACCAAGAAGAAAACTTATAACTGCTCCTTCTCAGGGATGGCCCCTAGGATATGGAATGCCTTACCACCAAAAACAAGACAGAACCCTCACGCGACATCCTTTAAAAATGAAGTGAAATCTATTCTCCTGTCTAAATTCACTTGATTTATTAGATGCAGGCTTGTAGATATTTGTTATGTTGGAACAGTTACCATTGTTTGACTATTATAAGCAATAATTTTTTGTATGTATATTTCGATTTCCATTATCTCCTTTATTTGTTGTAAAGCGCTCTGATACCCACAAGGGTCTTGTCCGCACTATATAAAACCTCAAAATAAAATAAAAAATACCCAATGGCAGTACACTTCAAGCGTTCATTGTTTCTGCAGGTCAAAACACACCTACATGAACTGTGACTTTGCTATATGCTGCTGTTGCCAGCAAAACTTCAAAAGGTCATAGCCAGTGAACAAGTACACTTTTTTGACCAAGAGATGTTTCACTGGCAGGATGTATACACTGCAGGGAGAAAAGAAAGACATACAACTCACTTGCTACTTCTGAAAAAAGGGGACCTCACTTCCGGATTGTGAAAAAATGAAGGTGGAGCCTTACAGTTGGGGAGAGGGTGATGGAGGCTTTGGGAAGTGACAATGAGGAATAATCACTTCAAAAAATCAAGCTTCTACACCAGTGTATCCCAAACTGTGGGTTGAGCAGATTTTTGGTGGAAAAAATCCAGCTTCTGCACCAGTGTATCCCAAACTGTGGGACAAGCAGATTTTTGGTGGGTCGCAAAAGTTCAAACAATAAATAAAGAAGCCTTTTAATTCTGTATTCATCTTGTCACATTTGCTGAGCTTCAAAGACATGTCAAATGTCAGTCTATGTCTTCTGACAACTTGCAGCTTTTTTGGACATGAGGATTGGTGTTTACAAACACCTCTCACTTTGCAGTCAGAGTAAGTAAAGTAAAGTGAATTATGTGACAATCTTGCTGGAATACAGGTGTTTGAAAGGAATGCCTGTACAATGCCATTTTTTAATAACACACAACAAAATATAAATACTTGCAAACTAACATTCTGCAGTACGGAAAGCAACAAGGTCTCCCTTCCTGCACATAAACAATATTTAAATGGTGTTTTGTTACTTGTATTTGTGCTGCTTAATGCAGCACACATTGAAGTTGCAAATCGGCATTTCTTTTAAATGATTGTTGTTGGACTTGGCCCTTTTTGCAGGGTCATCCCTGAACTTTTTGCCTTCTTCCTGTATTTTTTTCTGACCTGTTGTTGGTGGTTTTATGACTCTGGGCACTTTACCACTACTGATCAGTGCTAAAGGGCATATTAGACCTGGGCGGTAAATTCCGTTCCGCTTGCGGAATTTGCAGAATTTGTGTAATCGCGTTCGCGGAATTTTTTGCTTGTTCACGCTTTCAAAATGCGTGCTTGCGAGATATTTCCTCCCAAGTACACAAACAGCGTTCGCGAACAGGATTAAAGCATCGCAAACGGGCGGAACAAGCAATTCCGCGAGTTTGCGGAACTCTGCGTGCTCGTGGAGATTTTTTACCGTTTCGCAGAGCTTTCCGTAGCGTGTCTATGCAAATTCCGCCCACCCCTAGTGCATATGCTCTCCCTATTGTAAATTGATGTATGGATTAGTGACTCCATAAATGGCTTATTTGGTTTATTTGTCAGACCCTTGTACAGTGCACTGCGTGTGCCCAGGGTTTGTAAATCAAATGCTGCTGGTGGGCTTGCAGCACTGATTGTGCCACCCACCGGAGCAGCTTGTAAAGTGTGTCTCAGGCTTGCCATTGCAGATCCTGTGTGCAGTCTGGCACTGCCATGTTGACTTGGCAAGTGCACACACTTGCCAGTCCCTAAACCTTCCCTTTTCCGCATGTCAGCCACCCCTAAGGTAGGCCCAAGGGCTGGGTGCATTGTATGTAAAAGGTAGGACATACCCTGATGTGTGTGGCATGTCCTGATAGTGAATTACAGCTATTTTCGTTTTTCACTATTGCAAGGCTACCTGCTCCCATAGGCAACAATGGGCAGTTTGATTATAACACCTTATAATCATAACTGACCCAGGGAACATGGTAGAAAAACGAATTTAGTATGCCTGAACTCAGAATGATAAAACACATCTTTTAGTAAAGTTGGTTTTAACATTCTGTGTTTGAAAATACCACTTTTAGAAAGTAGGTATTTTCTTGCCTAACTATCCAAGCCTGCCTCTGCTAGGTTGTGTATTCCATGTCTGGTTTCTGAGTGACAAGGGCTGGGGGGCTCCAGGAGACAGAGTGAGTCAGCACAAGGCTGAATAGATCTATCTGCATGAGGAGTGGTGGGAGGAATTGCACCTGGGCCTGAATAGGGCTGTGCCTGCCTTCCACAATGCTGGCTCCACATCCTGTGGTGTGTCGGATGACCCTGGCCCACACTGTCAAAGGAAAGAAAGAGTCCTGTAAACAAAGTGCTCCAGGACTGCACAGAACTGGCTTGGACTAGGTAAGACACTCTCTGCCTTCAGAGACAAAGGATTTTGGTGTATAAAAGGGGGGACCCAGACCCCAGAACATTAGATCACTTTTGGGAATGAAGACAACCCTTTGCTGAGGAGAAGAACCAGGAAGCTGAAGGAGGAGACTACCCCTGTGCTGTGTGTTTGAGCGTTGGCCTGCAGTGGTGGCTTCATTGCCAAAGAAAGGAGAAGAGGACTGAGTGTGCTTTTCATCAACTTGCAGAAGATCTCCAAGGGCTTGAACTTGAGCTTGCCTCCTGCCTGAAGTCTCAGGGACACAAGACTTCACCTACCAGCTCTCCCTGAATTCCCTTGCTGGGAATTGAAGTGCCTGCTGTTGTGCTGGGCCTTCTGAGAGACTGCGTGTCACTGGGAGCTGAAAGCGTGACTCAACAACGAGAAGCGTGTCGCCGCTGCAGCAGTTGTCGTCGCATCGCCGAAGAAGTGAGCCGTCGCTGCCGCCATCGTATCAGCGAAGCGCGTCGCATCACCAGAGAAGCATGCCGCCGCCGCAGAGGTCGCCGTCGCATCACTGGAGAAGCGTGTCACAGGGTCTGTCGTGGCTCAGAAGATCATCGAGTCGCCACACGGCCGTCAGGCGTGCACTCATCGCATCAATGTTGTCGCATCTTAACCAAGACCCCATTTTGTCACATCGCATCGGAAAGAAGTATCGCATTGAGGCGCCATCTTGTCGTATTGTACCGGAGAGCAGTAAGAAACCAACGCATCACCTCCCCGCACAGTAAGGAAGCGAGCATCAACTCCCCTCCGCAGCAGTAAGGAACCAATGCATCCACTCCCCTAAGTGTAAGGACCCGACGCATCACCTTCCCTGCGACCCTTTTGTTTACTTTGCGTTACGCATCCAAGGTACTTTGAGAGTAAATTGTCGCATTTACAATCTTAAGAGAACTGAGCTATATCCTACCATTTTAAAGTCTATTTTTGAGTACAGTATTGTGGACTTTTGTCATTTGGTCTTGTGTTAAGTCTATATAAAAATACTTATTTTTATAATACAACCTGTGTGGTGTTCATCTTTAGTGTTGTCACTGTATTACTCTATGTGTTCACAAATACTTTACACACTGCCTCTGAGATAAGCCTGACTGCTCGCGCCAAACTACCAAGGGGTGAGCAGGGGTTATTTTAGGAGTGTAGCCCCTTACCCTGACTAGACGCAAGGGTCTCTATTTGGTCAAAGGTACCTACCTCTGCCAACTAGAGACCCCCAAATCTAACAATTGTTTATGTGCAGGAAGGGGGACCTTCCTGCATATAAACAATCATAGGTCATTTGCTGTTTCCATGTGTGCTGCACAAGGCAGCACACATGGAAACAGCAAAACAAGGCGAAATAAAGCTTTTCACCTCGTTTCGCCTGTTGAAGACAACGTTTTCCCTGGTCTTAATTTGGCGCTGCCTCCTATTTACTCTGCCCTTGTAAATAGGGGGCAGCGTCAATATCAATTGGTGTTGAGGTGGAATGTCCACCACAACACCCATAGCCCTCTGCTTTCACTCTAAATACAGCATGAAAGGGTGCCTTATTTACAAGGCAGTGTTAAGCCACATTAAGTGGCTTAACGCTGCCTTGTAAATAAGGCAAAGACCCTATCCCCACCACAGTGTCACTAAAAGTGATGTTGTGGTGGCGATAGGGGCTTGCAAATATGCCCCTTTATTTGGTGATGCACAAATTTTATACTTTCACTGAAACCCGATTTCCACACATTGTCATTTGTGTGCAATACAGTTTTATCAGTAAAACTGTATGTCTATGCAAATTGAGTGGTCATTTCAATGGAAAAAGTGCTCTCTGTAAAAGACAGTTAGCTACCACATGATGCTTTACTTACATTAAAAAATTCCCAACTTCATGTCCATTAAAGCAAGGTGAGTTGCAAATGTTTTTCATTCTGAAAAGTGGGTTGAGGTTCTAAAAAAGTTTGGGAACCACACTGTTCTGCAACAAACATCAGCAGCCTTGATTGAATCAGACCTCAAATGGTTCCTGAAATTTGATCCACGATTATTGTTAGTGACCCATAGAACAGAAGATGACCTATGATAGCCCCCTCTTGATGAACTAGAAGTTGGTGAACAACATGAAAACACCAGAATGGAAGGAATTGAGGACATGTAACTTTATGAAGGTGGTGGGAGGGAGAAAAAACTAGAAGGGCAGGCTTCTCCCTCTAGATTTTTACATCTGTTTTTGAAGTGAAGATAGAAGGTTAATTTCACTGTCCTGGTGATTGTGAGTTCTTGAGACAATAGAGGTTAGGGTTGCACAGAGAAGCAGTGATTCATGAACAGGGAAATGCCTGTGTCAACAAATGAATGTTGAAGGTCCACTCCTCCATAGGAAAAGCAAGTGTAGCACTTTCAGTCAATTCGGCCTCCCAGCAGATCCCTAGCCCAGATGGGGCAATTCTTTCTGTAACATGACACGTCTGCTAAGCTACCCCCATCGGGGTGCTTATCCAGTTAGCCGGCCCCCCAGGTACCTAGCAACATGCAACAAGTATACAAGTCCCAGGGGGGTCCTAATCTGGAAGGCCTTTCTCTCGCACTGCAATCCATCCAGCACCCCTGTAAGCTCCGCAGCGAGAACGTCCCCAGTGGTCTACAACTCTCTTGACAGCCCCCATCGGCCTCACCAGCATTCCATTACCCACAGAAATCCAGCCCATCCTATCCTGCCCACTTAAATCCAACCTGTCTTTGTGGTCAGATCACAAAACTGCTTAGCAGTCTGCCTCGGTGGTGGGGGCACCTCACCCATCATCCATTGCTCTGATAATTGTGTTAGACCTCAGCTGCACTGAGCCCACCTCATGGTGATGCCCAGCACTAAGACCCTCTATTCCGGCTGCATTCTATGCCCAGTGCCGCACCCTCCTCCCCTCCTGCAACATATCCAGTCTCTCAAGTAAGGCCTCTTAAGGTTCACCGAAGGTATTACACGCTGCTTTGAGCTGAATTCAGGACTTACCTATTTGGATGGGCTTTTTTTCATATGTTGGGAGAGCAAGCCTTCTCAATTCATATCCACCATCTTTGATGACTGGCCATGCCCCCCTCAAGGCTGTTCGGTAAAGTAGCTTTCAGTCACCGAGTGGTTTCAGGTTATGAATGAATATTTCCAGGGCTGGACTGGGAACCGAAACCGGCCATGGCAAACTGCTCTGCCGGCACCCCTGGGGGTGTCGGGGGGTGCGGCCAAGCTGTTTGCAAGTGCCGGTTTCAGCCGATTTTGTTACAGGGGGCCGATATTGCCGGCACTGTAACATAAACGGCCCCCAGGGGCCCAAAACCGGCCCCCACCCGGGCAGCCCACCGGGAAAATGCCCTGTGCCCGCTACGGCCAGTCCGGCCCTGAATATTTCACAACATGTTGCAGAACACAACAAAGCTGATCCTCCGCTTGTCCTGAGAATCAGCCCATCGCTATCTTTCCTAACTCGCCATGGTATTAAATCCACAGGAAAACATTTACTGTGTTTCCTTATTAGTACAAGTAAATATTGTTGCCACTCCCTCTTACATATTGAAGTAAAGTAAGCATAAGAGCAAGACTTGAAACCTGAGCAAGGAAATCCCACTGGTCACATTAAGGCAAAGCAATGGATGTCTCACTTTCTCTAGTATAACTTCTCCTGGATAGTAAACACATCACCTACACAGCAGAGGAATTTCATCATTCATCATTCCTTAGAGGATCTGAAACCCTTGTGATGTATAAACTCAGTGTATGCTGCAGGCTCTCACCTGAAACGTGGTGACTAACCACTTCACACTACATTGTCTAGACCGGCACAGCACTAAAATCTATACCCCCTATCTCTCTGCTCGTGGAGGAACACCATTCACAATTACATTCAGTAACTTTTTCCACTGAATTGCAGGCTCTTAAATAAACCTTTTTTCTCACCACCTGCGTAACGTATAACTTTCTAATCTCTCATAGCTTTAGATTTGATTCAGAGAAGTGAATTCTGGAGGCAGTATTGGATGTTTTGCACCAGTTCCACAAACCAATGGCAGCCACCAGATCAGACATTATTATTTATTAACAGTTACTTTATAGAGTGATTTATCTGGATCGGGGTCCCCGCAATGAAAAAGTTGTCGAAAAGGCAGGTCGCAGTGGCCAAGGCGGTGGCGAGGCCGGCACTGCTGCCATTCGCCCACCATGTCCACACCACTGCTGCCACAAGAGTTCAGCTCTTGGCGGAGGAGGCGGTCTGGAGGCAGTCTCATTTGCCCGCATCCTAATCCGGTGATTGGACCACCTGGTATGTGGGACGGACAAAAAGCAACAGCTGTCCCAGGACTACCAACATCTAAATAAGGCCCATAAAGATGACAAAAAATTTATAAGGCTGTTGGCAAACGGATTAATCGATTTCATCTGCGACAAAGTTGTAGGATGAAAATAAGAAAGGAAGGAACTTTGTGCTTGCATCCATGAATGCACATGCACGGGTATTCAAGCATTGCAAGTCTTTTATGGTTGTCATGAAGTCTGGTGTATTCTTCTGACCTACATTCTTGAAAGTATGCCACTGGTTATCTAAAGTGTGGTAACCGAAGGAATGCCTTCCCCTTAACGTCAGTCCATACAGGAACTGAGGGATAGTCGAAATATGAAATCAGAACAATAGAGAGGCTGCAGAATAGGAAATTGCTAGGGAATGGACCGATTCAAAACTCCCCATCCACGCTGCTGTCAAATGTGATAAAGTACACTCATTATGAGATAGTAATCACTCGGACTATTCAACCTTTTCCTTCCATGACATAAATAGCAGAGCACGCGGCATTTCAATTAGAAGCTCACCGATAGGGAACGTGGTACTGGGATTGTCTGGTGCACTGTAAGTGATGCACATGCTTGATGAACCTGAGGCTGCCCCTGCAGGCACAGGAGGACACTGACTGACTTACAATTGGGTAACGCTAATTAAGGAGACAATACTGCCGAAAAAGTAATTAACCAACATTATGCAACTCCAACTCACTGTCAATAACTGAGAGTGGAATAAAAAGATACATTTCTCATAACTTTAACTACCGATTTAGTCCCGTTTTCAAACCACCCACGTCATCCTTATTCAAGGATTCTTGTATCTATGCATATAAGGCTAGGAATGGTGTAACGAGACGAAGCTGTAAAATCGTTCGCAAGTAGGACAACATGCCACATTAGCATTGCAGCCCCTTGAAACTATAAAGTGCCCTATAAGAGTGGGCTACAGGTTATATCAAATACAACAGCAATGATTATGGGGTAGTACCCTTATGAATAGTTTGATGGTAACAGTGTCACTGCTTTGTCCAAACTAAGACTAAAATGAATGGAACCATTTCCTAAAGGGCACTTTAATTAGAAAGAGAATCTATAAATGACAGCCTATCAATGTTTTGGAATTGCATACAAAACAACAGAAATGTTCTTTAGAAAACTGATTTATAGTAGACCGAGGATCATATTTATCAAGGCTTTGCGTTGCTCTTGCAACACACAAGGGGGTGCAAGGGCAACGCAAAACATAAATGAGATCTATCAAGCCATGCAAGGCCACCTTGTGTGGCACTGCATGGATTGATAAATCTAGAGTAACACACAGCAATGCAAATCGCCGCTGTGCATTATTCTGCGGCAGGGATGCATTCCATGGGTGGAGTGTGGACAAATAATTTTGATGAAACCAGGAATGAATGTGGTGAGAATTTACCAGGAAGGTGAGAGAATTCACCCTTGGATTTTTCCCTACATTTTGTTGAAAGGTATAAATAAATTGTAAGAAATTGGGTTACTAGTTGCGAGGGTGAGAGTGCCACTAAAATAACAACCACAATACTTGTTAGGGTGAACCACAGAAGTCTCTAAATAAATCTATGCTGAACCTTCTGGTAGCTTGGCACAAAAGCAGTCAGGATTAAATTAGAGGCGATGTATGAAGAAGTTATGCAGCACTCAAACAGCAATAGAGTAACAATACAACATCTGAAAAATCCCAAACCAATTTAGTAAATTTCGTTAAATAAAATCACACAAAAATACAATAAGTTTACCCAGAGTTATGAATGTTTACGTTTCAGGTGAAAATACAGCCAAAAAGCACACACCTCCAGTCACGGTTATCTGGTCGCACTAGACCACGTCAGAGTCAAGAGTTCAAGCTGACTGCCATGGAAAGCATGTCTGGTACAGGTTCGTCCCGGGGGACAGTTTACCTTATAACTCCGTTTAAATCCATAAGAGGAGCCCCAGCCAGTGCTATGCATTGGCGGAAGCTGCAAGGAGATCATTGTAGGTGTTGGAAGTAGGCTGATGTTGGAGCTTCGTGTTGGCAGCAGACTTAGGTGGTCATTGCTGATGTGAAGAACATGTCATTGTTTGTGCTTTGTGTTGGCGAGAGATTTTGATGACCATAGCTGATGCAATGTCCACAGAGCCTCTTTATTCTTTCCTGAAGTCCAACTCTTGCAGATTGGAGTTTGTAAGAGCACACTCTGACAATAGCCAAGGGTCCAGGACACGGAGAGGCACCTCTTGGAGGTCATGCCTCACTCCAGCAGAGGCAAGCAGCAATGTCATGGCAGGTACAGGGAGTGCTGGTCATCTGGGCAGTTGCAGGAAAGGGCTTTAAAAGCTTGTGTTGTAATAGCTCAAGCAAGAGGTCAGCCAGCTGACTATTGGAGTTATTTCTGGGATCCTGGGTTCAAGGCAAGCAGGCATAATATTCCTTCTTCAACAGCATGGCAATCCTTCTTCTGAATCTTCACAGGTCCAGAAGTGTTCTGAGTTTAGGTTCTGAGGGTGTCACTTTTATATCCAATACCAGCATGTGTGTCGTGGTCCCTCTATTAATCTACCCATTAATTGGTTCTGGTCAGTTCTTCCACTTCCCCTGGGTTGGGTACAAATTATATAGGGTAAAATAGGACAGGTTGGCCCAGGTGTGGGCTGGAGTTGATAGTGACAGGCCAGGCATCTAAAGAAGTCGGGAAATGAGCGGGCACAGCCATCAGGCTACCCTTTGGAGATCAGGAAGGGCTGAGTACAACCCCCGAGGCCATTCTGCTCAGGAGGGGACATCCCTTCCCACACCTAAGGCCCTTCTCTGGAAGGAATACACATCACACCAGAGGACAACCATTAACAGTATGTGACCATGGACCCTGGCAAATAGGCACATTTGGTTTAGGTAGTAAATTGGCAACATTCTAAAAGCTCAATTTTTAGACTAGTATTCCCAAATATGACTTTACACTTCAACAGGAGTTTAGATTACAATTCAAATGAATGGAAGACATATTTCTCTATCTGCTCCCAAACTGGTTGTCACTTAGTAAGTGTAATAAGGTAACCCAGTGTTAGTCCATGGGATAGTTAGCATAATACAATGACTATGGGAGTCTTTCCTACATTTTTAATACCATGCACCCAGCCCTATGAGCCTTTAGGGTCTACCTTAGGGGTGACCTATACATATTAAAAAGAAAGGTTTGTACCTCTAAAAAGGTTTATGGCATTTTAAAACTACATTACAAGCCGCAGTGACATGCATGAGACATGTTTTACTGTGCCACCTTAGCGGGAGGCACAATGAGTGATGCAGCCCACCAGTGCCAATTATTATACAGGTCCTGAGTACAACTGTTACATTTTACGAGCAACTTATAAATGAATTAAATGTGCCAATTAGGCGTGTATCCATTTTTCCATGTTTGTAGGTAGAACCCAAGCATTTTACCACTAGTTAGCAGATGTAAAGTACTCAGAGTCCTAAAATGGGTTAAGCAAAAACAGGCAGTGAAGGCAACAAATCTGAATAAATACCACACAGAAGATGGTCATTACAAACATTAATTAAAAGGCAATTTTACATTAGGCATAAAGCAGTAGTCAAACAAATCCGGGAAAGGTAGTTACATTTTATGATGTGGCACTGACATTGTTTAAGAATATGATTTAGGGGGGCATGGTCTGGCTGCCATGGCAAAGATAGGGCCATCAGGCTGCCACCGGCCTGGGTGTTTTGGGGGGATCTGAGTCACCATTCCTGCACAACCTGCCTTGTTGCCTTTCTCTATTCCAACCTGGTCTGTTGACTGTCTTACGGTCCTCCCCCTCACACCCCTGTGGTTCATGTGCAATCCTGTCTGCTTTACCTCGTACCTTCCCCTTGGGACCTCCCACGTTGGGTAAATGCCCATGTTTGGACTTGCGGCACAGGGATTCCAGACCTACCTCAGGCACTGTTCCCATCTCCTTGTAGATATGCCTCAATCTGCACCCCTCTCCCTGACCACGCTTCCAGTCCCCCCTTCCTACTTTCTACCACGGGCTTTCCCTTTCTACTCTCCCCTTCTCCCCTATTCTCCCCTGACCCCTATCTTCTCACATGCCCCCCACACGGGGTCCTCCTTGCACTCACCCATGATTCCTCTTCCTGCTTTCTTTTCCTTCTTGATGCCATTCTCCCACCATTCTGGCATGCAAACTGAAATGTGCGTCTAACACCAATAACAGTTAACTCCTTAGTGATAAACTGTACTTGTATTCAAGACAAAAGTGAGGCACAACTTAACACCATTTTGTTGTAATAGGAGACTTTGAATTTAAAGCCTTTGCTGAAGAGCAGTCTGAAGTAAATACGCATTGAGATTTTACTCCAGGCATGAAGCAAGAGGTTTAAGTGAGGGGAGGTATGAAGTTTACTAATTTGAGGCATAATGTATTTTTAAAGGGGCTAAAAATTGTCAAGAGAGAGAAGTTTGCATAAGTACAGCCACTCCTTTACACATGTGCTCACTCAGACTATCCAACTTCCCAGTTTCTTACCAGCTCCCTAATTTTAGAATAGTAACATTTTGGTAGACAAACATATTTTCACCAGTGTGTGAGTGAAAGGAAACGTGTTCTCCACTTGAAAAACTTTTTTAAATAAATGATCATTTCATTATATGTAGAGAATTCACTTATGTAGTGATAGGGATTGCAAGGAAATATGAAGGAAGGTACAGACAAAAAAATCACTGGCGATTGCCTGGCCCTTTTAAAGAAATTATTCTATACTGTCAATGACTAAAATGTATTGAATTGTCAATGCAGCCGGTGATTAACACCTACTTTTTGTAAAGGCATTCCATATGTCAAAGAAGACCATGCAATCCACACAATAGACACAAGAGGGGGCACTGAAGACAACTGAGAGACCACAATTGTTGTCCATTGCCAATATCAAGCTGCACTGGCAAAATGTGCAGACCATTAAGACAAGCAATGAACAAAATGACCACACTTCAAGAAAGATTGAATGTTCTTCATAACCAATAAACGATATCCGTTTTTCATGCTCCCCAAATACTCTGGATAAAAACATCAAAGGTGTCCAACATTCTTTGTGCAGGCACCTAGCAACAGACTGAAGAGAAGCACACAAGAGTAAGGTGTGAGCAGAACCACTTCCATCACTCATAGTGACAGATTTGGAAGAACTGATCATTTCATCGTTCTTTGAGAAAATTAAATGTAGTATCACAAGAAGCTGGCATTGATAATCAAGCCCATTCTACATGTTTTAGACAGTGAGGCTCGGATTTTACCAAATACACGCTCCCAGTAATGGTTGTACCTTTAATTTAAAGACAACAGACATCCTTGAATGTCCAACTGTATGGCTGAATTTAGGGGAATGAATAAAGGTATTTGCTTTGCTATTGATGATCACATCCACAACTATATACAATGTAGCAGGGGCATGTGCTGCACTAACCTCACAGATATGTGGCCACAAATGGAACTTCTCTAAAAGGGGTAGGTGCATCAATACTTCATTGCCATCTCAAGGCTAAAGTGACATTTTGTTTCAAACCCACACATCACTAATCTGTACAACTTTAGAGCATAGTATGCCCTAAATTATGTTTCATTGTGTCCTCGAGTGTGAGTTTTTACTTGCACACACACTGTTCCTTTATCTGTTGAATTGAGCAGCCCTGGCAGATCCAACAGGGGCCAGTCTACAAAAGAAAGATGTAGGTGTATGCCCTCTCTTCTTTCTGATCTTCCAAGAGTTGATGGCCCTATGACATCTTGGAAGTGATACCGCATTTTCTGGGCCTAATTGCTTACCATTGGTCCTCAGATAAACCTTTTTCTCCAACTGAGAGGTGGCGGGTTATTGCATTAACATAAATCATATTCAATTAACAGTGCAACTCATTTGGCTACACCATGAGGAGCAGGAATCGGTAGCTAGGGTTAAGAAGGTTTATTGCACATTCAAAATCAAGTTCAGATGCACAGCTCTTAAAACCATGCTCTAGAAATGCCAAATAAATAACTACAGGCAGTGCAAGCCGGTGGAAGAAATGTAGGTGGAACAGTACAAGGCAAACAAGAAATTCAGTCATAGGAATTTAAAAGATTAGAGGTAATATTTGATGCTCAATGAAGAGTCACAAATTCAGTTGTCTAAGCATGAATGAATCTAGACTGCCTATTATAGAGTTCATGTTAAAGAATGGTTAAAAATATCTGAGTCTCAAATCAGGAATTTCCATGAAGGAAATTTAAGCAAAGCAAGGGAAAAATAAGTAGGGATGGTGTCAGTATCTCAGAAGCTCAAGAGTCTTCCGTGGATCAGAGAGTTAGTGTTAGCCTAAGCCGCACTTAGCGAAAAATCAAAGTAAGCATTGAGGTCTAAACCTCTCAGAGTGCAAAGGAGAAGGTAGTCCCTTAAGGGGCAGAGAAGATTCGAAAGAGACCTCCTAAGTGCCTATGGAAAAAGCTCTTCTGAAATCTGATGGGGTAAACACTAAATTAGAACACACAAAGGGCCTCATGTAGGTCGCCAAATACCGGTCGGTAACGGCCGATTTTCGGTAAATATGCCGTTACCGACCGGTATTTAGACAAGTGAGATGTAGGAGTCCAAAAACAACTTGTCGGTAAATATGAAGCGGTAAAT
This sequence comes from Triturus cristatus, assembly GCF_964204655.1. Classification (NCBI taxonomy): domain Eukaryota; kingdom Metazoa; phylum Chordata; class Amphibia; order Caudata; family Salamandridae; genus Triturus; species Triturus cristatus. The sequence continues at coordinate 684,098,440 of NC_140587.1, forward strand.
ACCGAATCATAATTACCGAATCCAAAAATACCGATTCATATTTACCGAATACATATTTACCGATTCGGTAAATATGAAGTGGTAAATATGAAGTGGTAAAACGGAAAATGACATGTAGGAACTATCGGTAATTAAGAAATCTATGAAAATCGGTAATTAAGAGTCGGTAATTAACACGGATTGAAAGCAGGTGGTAACCATCAACAGTGCATATAAGCAATCCCAAAATGCAACAGCGTGGACAACATGGCCGCTCTGTATGTCATTGCAAGGCGCCTACGTCTACAGGCAGCAGGTCTGAGGATATGGAGACGGGAGGAACAAATCTACAGACAGCGCATCACACTCTTCCAACTGACTGATGCAGAGATACATGAAAGGTACAGGCTACACCCCCAAACCATCATGGACCTGATAAGGGACCTGCACCCACTCCTGGACCAGCCAACTAGAAGGGCGCATGCCATACCACCACATGTGCAGGTGCTCTGCAGCCTACATCTACTGGAATCCGGCAGTTATCAGGTGGTGATAGCTGCGGTGGGTGGTGTATCCCAGAGTTGCCTGTCCCGTTTCTTCAGGAAGTTCCTGGATGCCATGATGCAGAGAATGCACCACTACATCAGCTTCCCAAACACACAGGCTGAACTGCAGAAAACTAAAACTGACTTTTATCACATGGCACAGTTCCCCCATGTCATTGGCTGTATTGATGGCACACACATCCCAATCTGCCCACCAGCTAACACAGAGCACATCTACAGGAACAGAAAGTCCACCCACTCCATCAATGTGCAGGTGATCTGTGATGCAGGGAACATCATCACTGATATTGTCGCGAAGTTTCCTGGGAGCACCCACGACTCTTACATCTTCCAGAACAGTGGGATCTACACACGACTGAGTGCCGGAGAATTTGGAGAGGGATACCTGCTAGGTAAGTAACAGTGACGCCCCTTGAAACCTGCAAATCATAGTGTATAGAGGCATGTGACCGATGTTTCCCTTGTACTCACCTAGGCGACAGTGCATATGCCTGCCGGTCATTCATCCTCACTCCCTACCTACACCCATCAACCCAGAGTGAGAGACGATATAACGTGGCACACAAATCTACACGCAACGTGGTGGAGCGCACGTTTGGACTACTGAAAAGCAGGTTCCGCTGCCTCCACAAGAGCGGAGGCGCACGCCAGTACACACCCATCAACTGCTGCAAGATCATTGCCACTTGTGCAATGCTGCACAACCTTGCCACGAAGAAAGGTACAGATGTGGAACTAACACATTTTGAGGACAACGAGGATGAGTCAGGCCAGCCAGAGGGCAACGCAGCTAGAGTGCCAACTGCAATAGATGGGAGAGAGAGACGGGCAGAGATCACATGCAACTATTTCTGAGTAAGTAAGGGGACACAGCCAGTTGTGGTATGTAATGACGTAGTTTTAATGCGGCACTACGCCATGAACACAAGATCAAGCCAATCTGGCAACATAGCATATATACAAGGAGTAAGTCCAGGGCTACGTCACCCATTGGGAAGTGGCCACGCAGGGCTGCATCAATGTTTGCGCATACGCGCTGCAGTGTTGGATGGCATGGCTTGAGCATCCTCACTAGAGCCAACCCCAAGCCGCCTGCTGCTCCTGCGTCCTTCTGGAACTGGGGGTGTGATGCTGCTCCTGCTGCTGGTGTCGATGCTCTCCGCAGCATCCCCTGCAGCAGTTGTCGCCGCCTGACTAGTTAATAGCACCTCTAGTGCACTTGTCACCTGCACCATCCCCCGAGACACGTCGCTGCAGCAGTGTGTCAGGCCCTCCTGCATCGACACAGAGCGCCGGCAGAGTAGAGAAGTGGCAGTTGCCAGACGGTTGAGTGCCCTGGTGGTAGTGTCCCTCCTCTGCCGTTCCCGGCGCCGTGCATCTATGTCAGCATCTAATTTGCTGCACAACTGCTGGATTGACTGGGACATGTCCCGAATGCCCGCTGCCATAGCGCTGATGTTATTGTCCATGTTGACTAATGTAGATTTCATGAACCGCATGTGCCTCTGGACTGACATGACTGCCTTTGTTTGCAGGCGCTGTTGTTTTAACATTTGGCCCTCGAGCCCCGAGAAGACACCATGGCTGTCAATGGTTGCTGGTGGACTCTGGACACGCGACCTGCGGCGCCCTCTTGCTCCCGTCTGTGCTGCCTGTGAGGTGTAGGGCACAGTGGCATGGCTCCCATCCTGGGGCATGGTGATTTGTTCAGGGCCCCTGCTGTCGTCAGACGAGGTGTCTGAGGCTCGCAGCCTGGCTGCAGGACGCCTCCTCATTCTCACACCTGCAGGCCGTGATGTGGCCGGTGACTCAAACATGAGTGGCGATGCTGGCTCTGGGTGAGGTGATGCTGGCTCTGGGTGAGGTGATGCTGGCTCTGGGTGAGGTGATGCTGGCTCTGGGTGCGGTGATGCTGGCTCTGGGTGAGGCGAGGCTGCCTGTGTTGGTGGTGCGGCTGCCTGTGGCCCTGCTCCCTGGGCTGAACTTGTGCTGGCCAGAGGTGATCTTTGTGGCCGGTGTGCCCTCTCTCCTGCAGCATGCCCTGTCCTGCGTGATGTCACATCTGTGGACAGAAATGCAACATCGGCTCAGTGTCCCCGAAGGGCTGCATTGCAAGCATCACAATAAATCATTTCACATTCCAAAATGTCCTCTGCCTCCTTGTGCCTCATGTGTGTGACATGCCTTGTTGCCCTGTGCCATTAACTTCATGGTTGGTGTTTCCCTGACTACATCTCCCAGAATGCATTGCCTGTCTGCACTAACACATGTGGACTGGAGTGGGATTCTCCTTTCACAATGGGGGATGTGGGATAGGGGTAGGGGGGGCTACATTGCTGTGCATTCGTCTTACCTTGTTGGGTGGCGGCTCTGGCAGAGCTATCAGCATCCCCAAGACCCACGATGCTCTCTTGCTCGATTGTGGCCCCCACCAGCTCCTCCAGTTCGGTGAGGGCAGGTGCCCTGTTGGTTCCACCTCCAGTCTGGCTGGCCTCCTTCTGGATGTCCCCCATCTTCCTCTTGGTTACAATCCTCAGGTCATACCAGCGCTTTTTGAGGACCTCTATGTCCCTGTGGGTCACTCCCACAGCATTGACCTGCGCCTGGATGGCCAGCCAAATGTTGCGCTTTTCAGCCTCAGGCACTTGCAGGGATTGCCTCCCAAACAGCTTCTGGTGCTGCTTCACCACCTCCTCCACCAGCACCTGGAGTTCCTTGGGGCTGAATTTCAGCTTCCTCCTCCTTTCCCCTCCATCTCTCTGTGTCCTCTGGCTGGACATGATGTTATTTTTGCTGCACGAACAGGCACTGGCTCCCTGCCCCTCCTCTGCACTCCAAGCCTCTCCAGGGTCTGTTAATTATGTGCACCTGCCTGGGTGTGGCCACTTCCTGGTTGGGTGGGGTGTGGTTGCACAGGATTGGCTATTTCCTCAAGTCATGTGATATTATTTACCGATTGGGTAAATACCGAATCGGTATTTTCCGATTCGGTAAATACCGAATCGGTATTTTCCGATTCGGTAAATACCACCTCGGTATTTTCCGATTCGGTAAATACCACCTCGGTATTTACCGATTCGGTGATTTCCGATTCTTGATTACCGAACGTTACCGATTCGGTAATTGTTACCGAATTTTTACCTACATATAACTTACCGATTCTTAAATACCGATTCGGTACGGCTCGGTATTTACGAAGCGGTAATATTTATTTACCTACATGAGGCCCCAAGTCCTTTAGGTAACACCCTATTTGTATACATCATCGGGGTTCCATTGTTCTTGTCCATTTCAATTGTTACAGACTGCAACATCAGGGGAAAGTCTCACACTTGACATGGGAATGATATCTTCGTTCTCACGTACAAGTCTGTGTGCAACATTTGCTCAATAGGCCTTTCAGTTGACGCGCTGGTTACTCATGTTCTTTAATCAAGGTCTTCTTCTTAGGCTCTTTCTTCTATTGCTAGTAGAGTAATGTGTATATTCTACAACTACCAATGCAATGTGAATACCTGCAAGAAATGTCACGTTAGCAGAAAATGGAAAACAGCTTTTATGCAGCATGGTGAAATACAGGCCTACTGAAGATAACTTAAGGTGATAACTCAATGGTGCACAATTAATATGCATGTGATCATTTAAATACAAATTAATGTAGGTTCTAGTGCATTAGATTCACATCACATGTAACATTCAATAAGTCTTCAAAAGAATCACGTCAGTATGGCTAGGAACTGCATTTTAATCAAATACATGAAATATTAATCCACACATTACATAAACTTCTTATCGTATAAGTAAAATCACGTTCTACATATATGAGGATGGTTTCTATCTAGTTATCCAAGCAGTAAGAATTGTTCTATGTATTAAGGCACACATTATGAAAGTCGAATTTCATGTTTGTAGTGATTACATTATCTACTAAATGAGGATGGTTTAAATGATTAAGACTTCAATTAATAATATACCCCAATCAGTAAGGGTGAAATACACAATGTGAGTAAATGATCTAATCCCACAGTAAATGCCCTATTTAATAATGATGTTGAGCGCAACATTTAAATAAATTTGTCAAACCACACAAGAAACATGTGCTAAGTGCATGTTCATGTCGTATCTGTGACATATTTGGCACATGTAACGGATGGGCAATTTCACACTGCACCAGAAGTGTGGTGGATCATCATATCAACCTTGATTTCCATTGACTAAGATGCACAACTGAACTGAATCAGTCCTGGACGTGAACTCTGATTCCATGTAAATAGAGAACATTTCATACATTTCTAGTACGTACCATGTCTCGGGTGCATGTGCAGCCTATTCCTGTCTGTATTTACATTAACAGTTCAATGAAGTTAAGTATAGTACTATGTGTGAACCAATGTATACATGTATAACCATATGTCTACAATATGGCAACAAGTTACATTTTACATTTCAGTGTAAATTACTTGAAAAGAAGCACAACTAAGTACAAGGCAAACAATACCAATTTTATTTGCACTTTTAGTCTTTAAAATTGCCGCTATGAGGTATGGCTATGGGGGATTTCCCATATGCACAGTATTTATTAATGCATATATGGTTAATAATTTAAGTGAAAATGTGCATTTGCTAAGTACATATCCAAACATGGATAATAAAGGAGTGGAATTTGAGAATCATCAAAAGTCAACATACTCATTAAATGGCTGTCAAACCTTCACATTCCAACAAGGAGATTAAGTCCAAACTTAGGAATCTTCACCGCAACTTTTTCCAGCAGCTCCCTGATGATGACATGTCCTCCTCGACACTTCCACCTACCTTGCCCCAATGAACTCTACCTTCTCAGGCATTTTTAACAGAATTTCTTCTAAATCTGACGGTAATCCCAATCTGCTCTGTGTATCTGAACCCCACTTCATTGCTGTCTGCAATAACCTGCCCAGGTATACCCCAGAAAAGTTCAGGCAGACGTTTAGTGACGTCCAGAAGTTGTCCCAACAATCTTGGGTAGATTTTGTGGACCACTTTTGCAAGACAATGGATGGTTATGTGAAGGGCTTGTTACAAGGAGCTATACAATTTTTATTGTTAGGGAGCACATGCTCATCAACTGTTTTCCAGAGCTACACCAACACTAAATTGATAGCAGGGTCTTTGACCCCTGGGAGCTTGCTAAGGTAGTGGACCGCTGGCTAGGCACCAGGGTCCAAAACAAGTTTTCTAGTGGGGACTCCCAAAAGGGTAATCAGGGTTCTCAAAAGAAGAATGAAGTGGGGAGATAACAATAAGAAAGTTATATCTCAAGACCCCAAAACTGTTCACAGGGGAAATGAACCTAGCCCCTCCCTGCCACTGGGAAAATGGGTTTACAGACAAGAACACTGGAAAGCTTGTCCCCAAGTGCAATGAATATTACTTTCTTGGGAACGCCAAGGCATAATTTCAGTGCCCCAAAAGGGCCAGTACATTGCACCAGGTATTTGGGGTTAAGCAAATGTAATAGAAATTATGGTATAAGGAATTACTATGGACTCTAAATTATTAATGCCCAAGTGGACACATTAGCAAGATCAAGCTTCCTTACTATTAACACTCTGAGACACATCTTCCGGCACCTAGGATTTTCTCACAATGTCCAAGCTACCATCTCTCTTGTAATGTCTAAACTTGATTACGCCAATGGCCTCTACCATGGATCATCTTTATCAATTGTGAAAAGACGACAACAAATTCAGAACTCTGCTGCCAGACTACTTTTATATGTAATGCCACAATCCTACATCTTTCCTGCCTTGAAGGCTCAACCTTGGATGCGGGTTACCAGAAGATCCACCTTGAAGCTGCTCTATATTACCCTCAAAGCAGTACATGGAACAGGTGTACTTTTCATCAGGAATAAAATCACCAACTACATACAACAAAGAAACCTCCATCCCTTGCCTCAAATCCCCAGCATACAAGAAAAGAACCATGGGTGGTACATCTTTCTCTGTTGAAGCGATCAAACTATGGAATTCGTTACCCCCAACATGAGAGCCATGGATAACTATCTTGTCTTCAGAAGACTACTCAAGAGTTGTATCTTTCCTACATGAACACCATTCTCAAACACAATTGTACAGCATATGCCTGTGCATGTAATCATCTATAATTTGATTATAACTATATATTTAGGTATTTTGATTTCTATGTACAAATTTAAAGTACCTAAGGTTTAAAAATATTTAGAAATTCTTTAGGCCTGCTGAACAAACGTATATATTGCTTATGCTTAAAAATATAAATGTGCATATATATAAATATATATTTATACTTTATTTTTATACTTATCATGTACATAGGTCAATGCATAGCTTTCATATAAGTGATTTGATTAGATGCTTATGGGTCTTTGTTTATTTTATGTATCTATCACAATATGTAAATATGATCATAACAATTGCATCTATAAGTGTTTAACTATTGAAATGTTGAAAAAACGTAACAATAAATATTACAAACAATTATAAAAATACACACATAACTTAACTTTTACGTACAGACACACCTGAAGGTCCAACTATCTTTCCATATTTGCACATATGGAATTTTATACAATACAATTATTTATCTCTTCATTATTTTCCTCATACATGTATGCCCTACGTAGGTATCTATCTATTTTTTTAAAACTTTATTCCTACTGTATAAAGAAAGAAAGAAGAAAAAACTCAACTCCCTCCAATACACAACTCTATGTCTCATCCTATGCCTCTCTCAATATGTCCTCTACCTCCACTATCTGACTCATCCCAAACCTCATTCTTCTACTATGATCTCCCTAAGACCCTTTCTAGACTATTCCCTCCTCTATCCCTCCTTGACTCACCCAAACCTCATTTTACTACTATGATCTCCAAAAAACACTTCCTAAACTCTTCACTTCTGTATCCCTCCTGTGCCACATCCCAAACCTCATTGCACTACTATGACCCCCCTAATAACCCTTTCTAGACTCTCCCATTCTCTATCCCTCCCTTGACTTATCCCCAACCTCATCTAACTAATATGATCTTCAAAATACCACTATCTAGACTTTTCCCTCCTCTGTCCCTCCTTTATCCTATTCAATCAAACTAACAGACTCACATGTTTACTGCTCAAATTAACAACGTATATTTCCCTATACTAATCCACCACTAATACTTTGGGTTTCAGAGTAGCGTGCTACTTGCCGAAAAGCACTTCAGCACCTTGTTTGGGGTAGTAAGCACTAAATAAATACAATTACAATTACAATCTACCAGCAAGGTATCTAAATATGCCCAGTGGTAGCTGGTTGAAAGAATATTTAAGAAATTATTTCTTCACATGCCTTAGGGTATACCTATGCCAAAGCAGAAGCAATCTAAAAGGCAGTCTACATAGCCATGATTTATGTCCTCATATTTTTGAAGAGGCAAAAACGACAAGATTTGTGAAGGAAATGGCTCTGTTTGCTTTGCAAAAGTATATATTTATTGCTTTTTGCACCACATTAATCTTTGCATGCACTCAGAGTGAGAGGGACAATTTACCCAATGAGCTTCCATACTTGTACACAGTCACCACACATAAAGCTTATGTCTGCTCTCTATTTTCCAAAACTTTACTGTACCAGTGCCTAACTGGGGTATTGAGTTGCATTTTGTAGTCTTCTTTACTCCAATACCGTTTCCAGACACTGACTGGTCTTATAGGAAGCATTAAATAATTTGGCAGCAATCTCCCAAATGCCTGTGCAAACTAACCCCCTTTAATGACCAACCAATATTTGATGGGTACAGTCTTACCTTGAACATGCATGCACATTATCGTGTAGCTATTCACAACAGCAATATTCACCTGCCCTCTCTCTTTGTTTAGTTTTCATGTAATGACCTATGTACGAAACATAGCAACCTATGCTTATATCACCCAAGAAACGAATAGGAGGCCGTTATAGAGAACTGGTTTGCGATTGGTAGATTGAGAGCTTTGTTTGTATATGGGAGATAGAGAACTTTTTATGCGAATACTATTTTTGCTGTTGTAATTGGTGACACACTGGTGTTAGTAGAAACATTGGGTCCTATTCACAAAGCTAAATTTACATGTGTCCATTTGTACACATTTAAATCTATTTTTGCACCTAGGTGTAAGTCTACACTTTTTCGATATTCACCATTTGCAAGTGTTGACTTGCACCTAAATATATACTGCAAGTCTTCACTCTTTCAATTCAGGGGGTGGAGACATCAAACACAGAAATTATTAATGTAAAGTTACTTCTAGTAATTTTTCAGAAGTAGATGGAGATCTCCAAGACTTTGGAAACTATAAAGCAATTAAGAATGTTTATTCATTTATTAAAACAATATTTTAAATATTTTAATGTAGAATTAAATCATTAATTACCCTAGAACTAATAGAATAAATATGTTAGAGCACATTACCTCTTCACAATAAATATTTATTAAATAATAAAATAAGTTAAATATACAAATTTCTTATACATAATCATTTTTCATCATAATAAAGGCAATCCACCATTAGTAGCAGTTAAATATTAATTAAACATTTATGAATTTATTGTTTTGCTTAACGAAAGCAAAATCATTTTTATTGAAAGGTAAAAAGTAGTTTTATATTTATTACATGTTACCTCTTAAGGCCAAATTACGAGTCTGGTTGTCCGAGTACTGCCAGACCCATGGTGGCGCAGCAACGGCGGTCCAGATACCACCTACCGGCGGCCCGACCACCCCATTACGAGTTGGGCAGTCGAACCGCTCTGAGAATGCGGACACCACCAGGGAACTGCCTGGAAGTGGTGTGGCGGTCAGAGACTGCAATATGCTTGGCGGGATCGCCAAGTATATTATGAGTTTCCTCTCCGCTGGCGGAGGAGAGGAGACAAAGGGGGCCCACCAGGGCTGCCTGTGCCTCCTCCGCTTGTGCATGCACACTGGGGAGCATAACATGTGCCCCCCTGTGTGCATGCGCAAGTGTTCCTGCAGGGCATGGACATTTCAGTCCATGCTGTGCAGGAACCTTTTAAGGCGCTCCCATTGCAGTGCCTTTTTCAAGAGGCATCGCGCTCGGAACACCATGCCGTCTGCCCGCCAGCTTGCAAACAACTTGGAATTTGACAGCCGGTGGCGGTGAGTCTCGGCAGTGCAGTGGCACGGTGATGGAGTACTGGCTGCCCCCACAGAGCTGAAACTCATAGTTGGGCCCTCATTGTTTAAGTTAATAAAATATGTATGTTTTATTTTTGTATAATTCTTTAAGACTAAAGCTCACATACCTACGTGTGCAGAGATCTCTGCACAAAAAAATAGGAGAGGGGAAGGTGGAGGTCTTCGCTGGTTTGTGAACAGTATTTTGAGGCATCTGAGTAGTATTATTTTAGTACTAATTCTAATTTACATACTACAATATGCAGATCATAATAGGTCCCACATTACTGTGTGCTCAGAAGGGTACTAATAGTACATCGTCATTGTTTTCAAAGCATGTGCTTAGGATACACTCCTCCTTCTATTAAGGTGATTTATAGCATGGAATCAATGGTTCAAAAGAAAAACAGAGGAAAACAGATAATTCTCATCTCACTTATCCCTTTTACCACCAAAGTCATCAAAAAATCCGTCAACACCCAGCTAGCACAATTCATAGAAACCAACAACATCCTATACACCTCTCAATCAAGATTCCACAGCAACCACAGCACGAAGACCACCCTCATAGCCACCAACGACGACATCCACCCCCTCTGCATGGGACAACCTGGTGGCCCCCCACCCTCGGAAACCCACCCACCCCAACAGACCATGCACACAACCTCAGCATCATACTCAACAGCCAGATCAACGCTGTGTCCTCCACATGCAACAACACCCTCTGCATACTTTGCAAAACCTTCAAATGGACCCCCCGACTCCAGGAAGACCATCACCCACGCACTCATTACCAGCAGACTGGACTACAGATACACCCTCTCTGCCGGAAACAACAAAAAACTCTGGTACAAACTCCAGACCGTCCAGAATGCCGCAGCCAGACTTATCCTCGACATCCCACGACATGACTACATCACCCAACACCCCCGCAACCTCCACTGGCTCACAGTCGAAAGAATAACCTTCAAACTGCTCACACACACCTGCAAATCCCTCCATACCACCGGACCCCAATACCTCAACAAACAAATCACCTTCCACGCCCCCAAAAGAAACCTCCACTCTGCCGACCTCGCCCTAGCCATGGTCCCTCACATCCACAGGTGGCAGATCTTTCTCTTACCTTACAGCCAAGACCAGGAACGAACTCCCCCCTAGCATCCGACGAAGCCCGACACCAGTTCGGAAAGGACCTCAAGACCTGGCTCTTCAAATGACCAACTAAGCTGCTCGCACCCCCCAGCACCCAGAGACCCTCACAGGTGAGTAGTGTGCTCTAAAACTCCTAATTGATTGATTGATTGATTGATTGATTGATACGAGTGTAAAATACTTTTTTTAAAGTGTGTAGTAGTTTATACACTTTCTGCTCCAAGGCAAATACATTTAGAGGCAAATTTATCACATGGTTGTGTCGCACTTGCACCGCACAATGGGGTGCATGTGCGACACGACCACTAAGTGAGTGCTATTTATCAAGCCACGCATGGCTACCTTACGTGGCCCTGAGTGACTTGGTAAATCCAGAGTAACGCATTGCAGCTCAGATTGCTGTGTTGCATTACTCTGTCCAAGGGTGGCATTCCATGGGTGGTGCGTGAGTGTTCCCAAGAAACATCTGTGGATTGTGATGCAATCCCAGATTTACCATATGTGGTAGACCTGGCAATGCGCCAGAACTGCTGTGCCTCCCCAAATGAGGCATAACGAGGAGAATTATGTTTATTTCTCCCTGATTTTAACTCTTTCTATTTGTGTTGCATTCTGCAGCACACATAAAAAAGTAAAATGTCTCTCACAATTGTTTTTATGCAGGAAGGCATGTTTAGCACAGCCAAAGAACTAAGTAATGGTCCGGAACAGTCTCTACTGGGCCCATGATTTTGGTCCTGAGTTTTCATGGGACAAATGAGTGTGTTGCTCTCTTTCTGTGCTTCCCTTAACCAATTAACTAATATATTTATTGGCAATGATTTGTGAAAGGAAAGTTAAAATGGACACAAAGCATATGGGGCCTCATGTAGGTAGCCAAATACCGGTCGGTAACGGCCGATTTTCGGTAATTATACCGTTACCGACCGGTATTTTGGCTTTTGAGATGTAGGGGGCTCATTTCTGTATTCGGTAATTTACCGAATCGGTAAAATTACCGAATCGGTAATTTTACCGATTCGGTAAATTCCGAATACAGAAATGAGATGTAGGGGGAGTGTGTGGGTGTTTTTATGAGTCGGTATTTACCACCAACTAATAGTTGGTGGTAAATAATGAATGGATGTGTTTAAGCATTTTAAAGCGCTTAGACGTGTGCAATGTGGCAGACATACATGCCCTTAGGGCATGTATGTGTGCCACATTTGCACACATGGCCGAATCAGGGGTGCAACAGGGTGTCAATGTGACACCCTGCCACCCTTGCATGTGTTCCCCCCATTACCGAATCGGTATTTACCGATTCGGTAATGAGGCATACCTTCCCATCAATGGGAAGGTATGCCTCATTACCGAATCGGTAAATACCGATTCGGTAATTACCGAATTTTACCGATTCGGTAATATTTCCCAAATGATTACCTACATACAAGTTACCACTTCTTAAATACCGATTTGGTAACGTTCGGTATTTAAGAAGTGGTAACTTGTATGCTACCTACATGAGGCCCATGGTGTGGTTACACAGGTATGGTAATCGTAACTGGACCATACGTTAGAATTAAAGAAATCAAGTTATTCAGTTGCGGTGCTGAATATGTATAATTATAGTTAAGTGGCAAAGGATGCAATGGATACCCTGTGAGCACTGAATTATTGATCTAGTTAATCATTCCTATGATGGTAATGAATGAATGTGCAAGGAGACTAAATTATTTGATCACACCATTAAAGTAAAGCATCAAAGAAGAAACGAAGACAATTAGGCATTAATGCCAATCTTTTATTTAGTTCAAAATAGGATTTTAATAACACAGCATTTAATTATCAATTAGGCGTGCAACTACTATGCATATATCAGTTCTTCCCTCTTTCTGTCCCATCACTCCCCTATGATCCTTTATGTGTATTCAGGGACTGTCTGTGTGTCAGTATGCTTGTTGTCTCTGTGTATCATCCTTCGTGAGTTGGCTTGTTGTCATATGTGCCGGACACTCTCTGGTTTGTCCGGGCGACTTTCTAACAGTCTGTCGTTCTTAACTCTCCATCAGGCTCTAATTATTAACACACTGTTTTCTCTCCCCTTGAATTATGTCTCCCACCAACTCATTCAGCCTGTTTAATAGATTACGTCCTCAGTTGCACCTTCTAGTTTCCTCTTTTCCACTTTTCTATCACAAGGAATGAACATACACTGGCATGTCACTTTGACTCTGTCTTTGGGTAACTTTGCATATGGGCAGGTTAGATTGTCTGTGTCTGTAGATGTATAAACAGCTGTGTGCATTGGTGACACCTTGTCTGCTGGTCTGTGTGTGCCAGTGGCATGGTCTGTTGAAGGGGATCTAAAGCTATGTTGCTTTGTCTACATATATGTAATTGTAATTGCATTTATAACGTGCTTAGTATCCCTGAAAAATCTGCATCTATGTGTCATCAGTGTCAATGAGTGTGTGAATGTTCAGCATGTACATGGATGTTTGTGTATTTGTGCATATACTCCGCAAAGTCAAACCTATTGAGATTCAAGGTATCCATACTATATTAAAATTGTGTGGAGTTCTGGGTTTCAGAGAGCGATTGCCAATTATAAGCCAGAGTTATTGATTCACACTGAACATTTACATAATAGGTGTTACAAATGCTATAAAAACATGGAGGCGGATTTACAAGCCCCTTGCGCCACTTTTGTGTCACTTTTAACATGGAAAAAGTGACGCAAAAGTGGCGCAAGGGGCTTGTAAATCTGCCCCATGGCATTTATACTTTCATGCATATCAGCAGATTCTAACATAGACATCTACTCTGCCTTTGTGCTGCCCCTGTTTTTTATAAATATCCTGCACTGGAACAGTGTTAATGCCGCTAAAGTACAGAGAGGTGTTTACCTCAACCACTTGTATATCTCAGCTAATCCGTGAATGGATTCCTCCAATCAGGCTTCTTCCTTTCCTTGGAACCAGCATTCCGTGAACAGCGCAGGGATTATACATTATGATTCCATTTGGCAGTTTAATTATCAAAATATGTGTATCACATTGGTGGGTAAAATTATGCATTACATATATGTAAACCGTCTTGTTATTCCACAGCAGATCAAGCAACCAATAAATGGAACGCCATGCACGTGGTTCAGAGCTAGGCCCTTACCGTGAGTGGCCACACAATTCCGATGGGGAAGATACCAGCAGTGACTGGTCACATCACAAGTATAAGATCAGTGTGGAAACCAGAGATCTGTGAAATGGCGTGCACAGATTTAAGCTTCTAAAATTGCTGAGATTTCCAGGAAAAAAGTTTAGGACAAAGTGAGGAGGTTCCAGGAAAACTGGAATCAGAATTACAGATTTTCATAATTATTCCTCATGGGAGCCTCAGGGTTCCACCTGTAATCCCCATTTATGTTACCCCTCAGAGTTACTAGTATCTCTGATATTGTCAACTCATGTGAGGCAGGTTTAATGGAGCCCACATGCCACAGGGTAAACTACGCTTTCTTCAATAGATAAGGAATCAATTGTAAAACCAAACACAATATCTGGCCATGGTTTTAAGGCTGGGCTAGTTGATACACCAAATAGTGAAGTGAAGTACTGTTTGTGGGACATCCACTATATATTAAGATAATTTGCATGTTGCTCATTCAAGAAAGCGATTATATGTTATTTTTCATTTGGTGGACAAGTCCAGCTTTATACATCATTCCTGCTCTGGAGAGGTCTTGTTGTAGTGGTTACATTACAGTCTGAATGTCAAACTATGGCCCCACAACAGTTGTTCATTAGTGTTAAGGGATATTTCATCAGCACTTTTACAGAGCAGTTGGAATTCTATACTGCATTGTGTACTATATGCTGATTAAATAGGTGTAAATGGTTGCAGCTTTCTTATGATTACAATAGCAATGCCTTTGAATTTGTTCATCATGTTAAATTAGGGAACATCCTTAGGAGAATGGGTATCCAGGAAACATATTGTTGTCATGCAATAGCTATCCACTGGACAAGACACTGCAATCAAGACAGATTTTGATGAAACAGACCAGTTCTGATCTGATGAAAATCTGCATTTTTGCACTCAAGCTATTCAATTTGAATGCAAAATAACTAATGCGAGAAAGTGGTCCATGAGATTAGTGTGACTTCAAAACTGATGGATGAAATATCATAACCTTTAGGGCCTCATTTATCAAAACCTTTAGGGCCTCATTTATGAGGTTTTGACGTATGGCAGCGCCACAAGGAGTCTTGCTGCGCTGCCCTACTTCAAAACAAAAGGGCAGGAATGCGCCGTATCTATGCGATACAGTGCACTCCTGTCATTTTCCCCAGTGCCGTCGCACAATGGGCTGCCATGCCCCAACTCAGACACCCTTGCACCATGGTGCAAGGGTGCCTGCAATCTGGGGCTGATTCATTTGGTGCAGGAAGGGACACCTTCCTGCACAATATCAATCAATTCAGGCAGAATGCAGCACACAAAGAAAAAGGAAAGCACAAGGGAAAATTAAATAATTTCTCCTTATTATGCCTCCCTAATGCCACACCAGAGGTGGCATTCGATTCTGATGCATTCCCAGGTTTACGGCTTTTCGCAAATTCGGGAATGTGTCCGGTTTCATAGGTGCTGCGTGGGAACACCCACAGCAACACCCATGGAATGCCCCTTACACGCAGTTTTCTGCTTGAAAGGGGCACATATTTATAAGGCAATGAAAAGCCACATAAAGTGGCTTTAAGTTATCTTATAAATATGCTGTTGCATATTGTACCACCTGAACGTCAAAAATGTGATGTTCTGGAAGCTCAAAAGTGCTGGTAAGGACTGGGTCGGCTGGGTCGGTCAACACCCCTTAATTTGTGAAGTGGAGCCCTCACAAGCCCGGTTGGGTGTCATGCTTCATCATAGGGCTTGCTACTCATCAGGCCGGCGCTCCAATGCCTGACGGGCACCCTATGAGAGGCACTTTGTCAGAGATCTTTATCCCAAGCCGTTGGGTGAGGTGCGGGTAGGGGCCTCAAAGTGTAGATGTGGACAAAGTGTGTAGTGAAGTGAGATTTTGTGTAGAGGGATAAAATGAAGTGCAGTGGTGCTCCAAAACGAATAAAATCTGCAAGCTCACTGGTCTCAATTAAAAACATCAGTGGTGTCACTGCTGATATAATGGTCAGAGGTGGCTAAGAATGAGTGTTCAACATGGTTCTCGCCATGTGGCGATTCTTCAGGACCAGAAATACTATACTATCTACACAGTGGTTGGTTACTCCGAGTGAAGCAGGCACTCTGCAACCTAACAGTGAGGTACCTTTTAATATGTCTAGAATAGACTGACCTATAGATATAAAAACAAGAGAACACAGTGACAGAAAACAATAAAAAATAGACAATGAACAAAGCAGCCTCCAATGTAAAAAGCATGCCAAATCACATGCAAGGGTGGTTAGTGCAACTCAAAGCTGTGTAGCTGGATAGTATCAAGAGAAGTAAATTGTGGCAAACGTGACACATATCATGGTACTAAGGTGAAGGTGGTGGTAAACAACCACCGTTAAATGATTGCTGCCAGAGACTCAGCCTAATTGGGTTACGGTCAGGCTCCATCGAGTGACAGGCAGAGGATGTACGTTACCAAAGTTAATGTCCTGCCGGTCAAAATCAAATGAAAATATTGCCATGGTTAAGGAAAGCAATAGGTATTGTCAAAAATGGGCGTACGCTATCCGGGCATAGAGTAGAGCCCTCAAGACAGCAGTCGTACTTACAGTGATATATATATATATATATGTCAATAGTGACATATCTGAGCACAAGGAATATCTGATGAAACAGAAAATTACAAAATCGCAAAAAGACATAAAGAAGTTCGATAAAGAGAAGGTTTGCCCCTACTTAAAGCATGACCATAAACCCGCAGGGGGCGATGTTTCATCAGATGAGACCCAAACACCTCGGAGCAGGAACTCCTCCAACAGTACAGTAGAGAACTCCAGTACTGATATCTGTGGTAGCGGCAGAAGTAGGTGCAGTCCACATCCTCGTTCCTTAGTTATGAGGGACCCCAATTCCAAGGCCCCCCATTTTGGTGGTTCCCCATGTTCCCACATGGCCCCAACAATTCTACCCTCATTCCTCAACACACCCTCCTTTTTTAGACAGAGGTTGGGGCAGAGGATGAGGACGCAGAAGAGAAAGCAAGCGGGTGCAGTGGCAGGTCCCACCACAACAACCAGTATAGACCCGGATTCAGACGTGCAAGAAAAACTAATAGTGAACCTGTACCACAGAGCCCTTACTGACAGGGAGATGAAGGTCCTCAAAAATGGCCTAGGGTTTGCCCCATTCCCAAGCAGGACAACTTTTGGGAACCTTGCGATCTACACAATTTCTTTCGGAAAATAGCCCTGAAGGCATTTTTCCAAGATAAACCAAAACAACCACGTAAAGACTCAGGCCTACAAAACCCATCGATATTCACCCCCATGCTGGCCAAGTCCCTAATGAGATTCTCACATTCGAACAGGCTGTCCTTAAGGAGGTAGCCAAGGGTGACATCAGATGGCATTTCCACAACCTGTCCTCCAATGAGACCACCGCCATCACCACCCTGGCCAATGACACTTCCATACCCATCAAACCAGCGGACAAGGGGGGTGCCATCGTAATTATGTCTACCGATGATTATGACAAAGATAGCCATCGGCAACTGGCGAATCGCCGGTATTACACTCCCACTGACCAGGGCCCCACAGGTGTCTTTACGACCGCATCACTTCCATGTGCTTACTGCTGAAACAGGCTGACTTTTTGATCAAGAAGGAACCAAGGACTCCTTACTTTTATATCCTCCTCAAGATCCACAAAAACCGACCCCCCCACCAAACGTCCCATTGTCTCTGGGATAGATTTACTACTTGAACCATTATCATGTTTCTGTGACTACTTCCTCCAACCAGTTGTCCAGAAAACACCCTCCTTCCTACAGGACACCAGGGACGTACTTTACCTGTTCAATACTCTTGACACTACCCCTTAGATTGAATTGTTAGTGACATTTGATGTGGAGGCCCTCTACACTAACATCCCACAAGCAGCCACTTTAGAGGTAGTAGAGGCAGCACTCCTGTCAGAGGACTGGGCTTCTCCTACACCGATCAACTTCATCATGAAATGCACCACTTTAGCCCTATTTGAGAACTTTTTCCAGTTTAAGAAGCAACTCTACCGCCAGACCCAGGGTACATCTATGGGGAGTACCTTTGCCCCAAGCCTGGCATGCCTCTATATGGCAGCTTTCGAGGCCAGGTGCATTTTTGACACTTCTAAACCCTATTCTAGGAACATGCTGCTGTTGCGCAGGTACATTGATGATATCCTGGTGTTTTGGAAAGGAGATAGAACAACATGCAAGGAGTTCTGTGGGAGGGTCATTACTCTCAACCTATACTTGTGTTTTACGCACACCATTTCTGACACACACATCCCCTTTCTGGACCAAAAGATAAGTTTGACAGAGGGCAGACTTCACAAGACTGTTCCCAAAAAACCTACAGACTGTAAGTTTGCTACTTTACAGCAGCCACCACCCCAAAGCTCTGAGGGACAATCTTCCCTTTCCTACAACTGAGATGGAACTGCAGCACTGTCCAGGACTACAATGAGATGGCGGTAAAAATAGAACACAACCTTAGACAAAGTGACTACCCCACTCACACTATTGACACAGCCAGGAAACGAGCACGCAATAATAACAGGGAAGCCCTACTCAAACAGAACCACATGGACGACAATGACGTCCTGACTTGTGTGACCACATTTTTACCACATTCGAACAGAATCAAGAAGATAATCAAAAAACATTAGGGTATCCTACAGGCAGGGGGTCTTACAGTGCCACTTCCCAGATTTGCATTTAAACGCACTAGCAATCTCAAGGGTCTCCTCGTCCACACTAGTCCATCCCCTGACACCCACACAAACCAACCTTCCCTGTGGGGCCTTCCTCCAGTCACAGGCCACTTCCCCGGTGGGTCATGCTTGGTGTTCCCCTTCACTAGAACAACAAAGGAGATCCAACTATCACCCACCTTCAAATGGGTTCAGAGGAGGCACACCAATTGCAACACAGCAAACTGTATTCACTCTATAACTTGCCCCTGCAACTTGCATTACGTAGGCATGACCACAAGAGTAGCTAAGACTAGGTTTATGGAATACAGCAGTAACATCCGCTGCCACAAACTCCAGGCCAAACTCTGCCAACACTTTGCAGAAAAGGTCACCCTCCAGATAGTCTGAGACCATCATAGAGGAACACCCACATCTGAACATGCAGGTACTCTTAAGGAAGGAACAACGTTGGATTTTCTGCCTGTCCTGTGACAGGAACAGACTCAATTAGAATATCCCCTGGAGAGAAGTTGTTGCGGGTCTAAAAGAAGGGAGCGGACACAGTGTCGAGATAATGAGGGTTTATTTATTCCAACACCGCGTCTCCTACGTAAGGCCAGTCTGTCGGCTTTACTGTCTGATATGACAGTCTAATTCGTCTATAATGACAGTCTTTCAATCAGCTTCTGTTGCACGTTTCCCTTTCCTTGAATCTCTTCGGGTTGCAAGGTGGGCCCCCTGGTCTCCGGCATGGAAAGAGAAACAGACAGGGAGAATGCGGTGAGATTGTTGTAATCTCGCTAGTTCACAGAAAGGAGTGAAGGAGCACCCAGAAATAAAAAGAAACCGTGACACACGTCTATGGATAAGTGAAATAACGTGATCGGGTCAGGGTGCAAGCAGGAGTAAAACAAGGGAATCGGGTCACTTTCCGGTGTTTTACCTCCTCCTGACCCACACTGAGAACCGCTCTCGTACCTGTGATAGCCACGCGTGGCTGGACAGTGCACGGTAATGGCGGCTCTCTGTCTTCTTTGGTTCTTCGGCCGTCTTCTCCACTGTCTCGACTCTTCCAAACACGGCGTTCTTCTCCCTGCGGTGGCGTTCCTCGGCTCTCCTGCTTCCTCCTCGTGGGTGACATAACACGCTGACATTGGTGAGGTCCTCCTCCTTATTGGGCCTGGTCCGTCTACGTCGTCAGGGGGGGCGGTTCCTTTGAGAAGGACTTCCCCAGTTAAAGGTACTGCTACGAAAGTATGCCGCGGTTTCCAGCACGGGAGAGGGTGACGCAGACCATTCGTCCTGCTGAAAGGAAATAAGAGGGGCAAAGCGGGGTGTCATAGACCTGCAGTCAGGACTTAGTTCATCTTCTGCACATGAAGACCCTTCTTCGTTACAGAAGTCAACAGATGACCTCACCCTCACTCAGCCCTATTGACATCCTTGTGGCTACGCCACTGATTACTGGGAAAGACCCATGATATGAAGCAGCTCAGGTCAGACATAGCACCTTCAGTCAGCCTCACCTCTCCTCTGGACAACCCCTCTGACACATAGTCATGCTGGCCAGACCTCTCCAGCCCAGTCATTGGTTCCAAGTAACTCGCCCAACAATTTGCCACACATCGTGAGGCATTTGGACATAGATTTGTTTTTGTCAGTAACCCCCATGCTATGCATGTCGAAACATGTGACTTTGTCTTTGCATGGCCGCAATATCTGCCCACCGGCTGTCGACCAGCTCACTACTATGATGGATGGCCACTAGGACACGCATGCCAATATTCCTTAGTATCTGCCCAGTTCTTTACACCAAGAAGCCTGCCATATGTTTTATGCTTATTTCTCTTAGCATTACACCCGCAATACCTGCCCAGCCTAATACTATGTTTGAGCAGGATGCTTGAATATTCATGGCAATATCCCTGAATGCCCTGAGTATCTGCCCAGATCTTGATGCCATGCCATTACACATTAGGACCATGCAGCCATCTGAATGCATTCACCTCACTCAAGATAGCTGCTGCCCGCTTCCAACGTGAGCCGGCTACACCAGAGCAATTTTGTGCTGTGCAGCACACACTGCCTGGCTGCTTCTGGCACTCGCTCAGAGTTCAATTGCCTCCCAGATATTTAAACCATACCTGCACACACCTCCTCACTCTTCCAAGCAGGCAGAGTGAGGCGTAGGTTCCCGGCACCGGTTCGCAGTTGATCTGTAAGTGCAACTGCTCACTTGGAGGCTCTACTCTACGCCCGCACTGCGTACACCCATATTTAACAATACCTATTGCTCTCCTTAACTTTGACAATATTTTTATTTGATTTTGACCGGCAGGACGTTAACTTTGGTAAAGTACATTATCTGCCTGTCACTCGATGGAGCCTGACCGTAACCCAATTAGGGTGAGTCTCTGGCTGCAATCATTTGACGGTGGTTGGTTACCACCACCTTCACCTTAGCACCATTATATGTGTCACGTTTGCCACATTTTGCTTCTTTTGATGCTATCCGGCTACACACCTTTGAGTTGCACTAACCACCCTTGCATGTGATTTGGCGTGCTTTTTACTTTGGAGGCTGCTTTGTTCATTGTCTATTTTTTTATTATGTTTTCTGTTACTGTGATTTTCAAAGGTACCTCATTGTAAGGTTGTAAAGTGCTTGGTTCACTTGGAGTAACTAACCACTATGTAGATAGTGTAGTATTTCTGGTTCTAAAGAATCGCCACTTGATTTCCTACACATTAGGTGAGAAACATGTTGAACACTCAATCTTAGACACCTATGACCATTATATCAGCAGTGACACCAGTGACGTTTTTAATTGAGACCAATCGGGCTCGCAGATTATATTAGTTTTGAAGCACCACTGCGCCTAATTTTATCCCTCTAAACACGATCTCACCACACACTTTGGCAACATCTAATCTATGAGGCCCCACACCCTCACTTCACCTGACGGCTTGGGAAAAAGATCTCCGACAAAGAGGCATTGCAGCGCCGGCCTGACGAGAAGCAAGCCCTATGATGAAGTATGACCCCCTCAGGGTGTGTGAGGGCTGTAATTCCCAAACTTGGAGACACCCCGTCTCCACCTTAGGGTAGGGGTGTTGACCGACCCAGCCTCCTCTCCCCTCCCCAACAGGAACTGCATACCTCATCTTCTCATTTCATGTTTTTTGGGACTCGTATGCTGAACCTAAAAATGCCCCTTATCCCTCCTTTGTGATAGTAGCCTTTATGTGTAACGACACAGCTGTAATTGCCAAAAGCCAAGACAACATCAGAATCATCTTAAGAAAAATTAAGGAACATACTCAAAGGATGGGACTATGACTAAAAGTATAAAAAAACAAATTTTATGATAACAGTTGAAGCAACCAGATTTAAATTTGATTTTCAAGACTGTCTTCCAGGATCAATCATCAGTAATAAAGGTTCCAGCAGTGAAGACATATGCTGCACATTGGCATTGAGCAGAGCTGCAAAGAAAGACTTGGAAAAGATTTTCAAAACAACTGATAGAGCGGAAACAATAAAGGTCAGAATTGTTCATGTGATGGTATCACTCATGGCACTTTATGGATGTCAAATTTGGACAATGAACAAACCGGAAAGTGTGTGGGTGTGTGAGTGGCTGTGTGAGTGACTGGCTGTGTGAGTGGCTTTTGGCTTTCCAAAGCAGAAGCAGCAACTGCAGCCCAATCCAGCAAAGCAGAACACAGCAAAGGGCGGTGCTCCTCCTTACAGCTCTTCAGCTCTTCTCCTTGACAGAGTCTCCTCTTGCTCCAGAAATGTTCTACAATTCTGGTGTTTTAGGTCCAATATCAATACCCCTTCTGGCCTTTGAAGTTAGCATTCTTCAAAAGATTGTCTTTGCAATGCACATGTTCTTGTCCTGTCTAGTCTTGGCCCCAGACACACTCCAGGTGAGTGGAGACAGAACTGTGAGAGGCCAGCCAGAACCTTATTCAGGTGTATGTGACAACCTCTCACATATCTTTAGCTCAGGAAGACCCATCAGCCTGGTGATGGGCCATCAGAATATGCAAGGCACACCTTAACTCCCTTTTAGTGACGGTCTAGAGTGAATGCACAACACAAGAAAGAGACTTGAGGGTGTTCTCCAGGGTAAATGACTATCAGGCAATGGTGTACATTCAGACCATGTAAGTAGGTAACGAAAACCCTACCAGTCCCCCCGTTAATTCAGCGAATATCACAGACATATTAAACTGCATACTCCGTGGCTAGGTGTGCAGGGCACCTCCTCCATAGTCATACATTTGGCAGAAGGTAGGTAAAGCTGAATTACGTATTGTGTCCACATCCACTGCCGTTAGATGGGACGCGTCTGAATGTACACCATTGCCTGATAGTCATTTACCTTGAAGAAGACCCTAGACATTTTTAGTCTTATACAGAGGTCAAAACATGTTGATAACAGATATCTCTAATGTCAGACGATTCATTGTATTTTGCCCCATGACCACTTAGTCACTTTTTAAAGTGTTTTTAAACATACCAGAGGTACTAGTTGAATAAAATAATGTTTTGAGTATACCTGGAGGTATATTTTATAATAACTCTGATACATAAAAAACAGGACCGAGTGTACTGTCCTGAGCTTAGATTCATAAGAACTCCCAGGGCTAGATTAGCTTTCCTTAGTCAAGCCCGCCGTGTTGGCATTGCAACTAACCTGGTGTGAGAGGTCATCAAATTATGAAGCATGCCTCCATAAGTTAAGGGTGAGACAACTTCTCAAACATCTTTTGATAACCTACAACCAGGAGAAATCAAATAAACCCAGTTAACTTCAAACACCCTCAAGTCTCTTTCTTGTGTTGTTTAGTTTTTGGAGGATATACTCTCACCATAGGGATCTATAGAGTGAATGCACAAACAGGCCCAGGTCAGCCTAAACCAGAAATTGATTCCACAGGCAAGCAGAGGCTTAGGATTGTTAAACAAGAACAGGTGCACTTTCTCATAGTGGCATTTTCAAACACACAATTTAAAAACCACCTTCACTAAAATATGGGCTTTTAAAATCTGAGCTTAGGGAGCCTAAACTCAGAATCTCTAGCTCCCAATTGAAAGTTACACAACCAGTTCTGCAGGCCCACTAGTAGCATTTGATTTAACGGCCATAGGAATACACAGTGCACTTTACTAGGGACTTACCAATATGTCAGATATGCCAATCATGGATAAACCAATCACCAATACAATTTAGACAGCGAGCATATGCACTTTAGCACTGATCAGCAGTGCTAACGTTTTTTTGGCTTTATTTGTCTGAAGATTCGGACAGATCCGCGGATCCATAAAATTATTTAGAAAAAAAGCATTGACGCATTCTATTTATAGAAAACATTTTCCCTTGATCTGAGTTCATGAGATGGTGCATTGGTGGTGCGTCCTTGGGTATTATGAATCTTTTGCTGCTGATCTTTTAAAAGTGAGAAAATGTGTGTTCAATGGTCTTCCTCTTTTGTGGTTGCTAGCTCTAGAATGTCCTTCACTAAACGCCTAGTAGTAAATGTTCCCCATCTTACAGCCTCTCCTACTCATCCCTTCAATATTTTCTACTGAAAGTATACCTACCTGTGCAGAGATCGCGCTCACAATTGCATAGTTCTCCTCACAGAAAAGTTAGAGGCAGAGGTATGTGAGTAGTAATATTGTAGAACTACTCTAATCGATACGAAATGCAGCCTGTGAATATGCCCCTAATGATTATGCAGCAAAGTAATCCTGGCTTAAAATGGGCTGAGACACATGATGCTGCCTGTGACTTTATCGAAGTGTGACTCCAAGCAATTCTAGTAAATGTTCTTCCTCCAGGAGGGGGGATTAGCCCTTAATATAATGATGTTGTATCATGTCAACAGAAATATTTAAAAGTATTTAACATTTTCTTATAATTAAAGGCCCTGTTCCTTTTCAGAAAAACTCAAATGTTGTTAAAATAAAGTGACTGAAACAAACAGAGGAGGAAAGAGTGACGAGAAATAATCGATCTAATGGACAGAATGTGACAAACAGTAGGAACGTGTCTTAATGTTTAATTTTAAAAATGGCACTGGCCTTAAACATGGAGTTTGTCTTTTGGGCTTTGTAAAGGTCTTCAATATAGGGATATCAGTGCATGGTGCAGTTGTCAAAAGAGGTGCAAGGTGTGAACCCATGATGTCTTACTAGTGGGATAGCTGTGCAGGCCATATTATAGTGCATAATTGAGGGGGACTGTGCAAAGACTGTGGCCATCTCAGTAGCGGGATTCTGCTGCATGCTACAGGTGACTATAGAAGTGCATTGTAAAAGCCATGTTTATGTTAGTAAAGTGCTATCAGTGCCTGGTACTTATATACGTGTATTATGAGAGCAATTTAAATGTCTACATTTTGGCATTGCAGTGCATGAAGAAAATCAAATCAGAGGGGTATTGTGCAGATGTCTTGGTTCTGGGATTGTAGTGCATACAGAGGGACATCATGTGAGTTGCTGGATGTTTCATTACTTGAAGAACAGAGAGGGGCTGAGTAGAATAGCTTTAACAGTGAATAACAGGTCATGATCGAGGTATATTTTTATCTTAATACGAATGCTTAGGTCGTAGGAGTGCATGATGCACTTTTGCACCTTTGAATGACTCAATAGTGGGTATCAGTGCAAGGATCAGGGCAGTATAGAACACCACCATGCCAGTCCTGCAAATAGCCAGCATAAAACAGCAGTTCTTGATTCAGATTGAATAAAAGGTACACAGAATGACATCCTCAAACTCTGTGGGGTCAGTACTTAGCTTCCTCAGTGTACCTAAAAGCTGCCTAGTGATGGCATCAGTGATCAGTCCTGGGATTCAGACAGACCTGCCAAATCCATGCTGATCAATTGTGACTTGTGGCAGCCCCTGCTATTCGAGTATTGAGATGAATGCACATCCATCAACTTCTCTTTGATCAGACATGTTGCAGCCCTTGTTTCTCCTTTGCAGAAAGCTTCACTACTCAGGGTGAGAAAGGGGCCAGTTGGACCTGACCCAGAAGGGCTATTTCACAGCAAAAGTTGCCAGTTTATAAAGCTAAAACTGCACCTTGTTATCTGCCTTATTTCTCTCCCTTTCCCTCCTGGTTCTTGTCTGTCTATCTTTAGCTCTCTGTCTCTAGATCTACATTTCGGTACTGCAGGTAAGGCAGATATATCTGCTTGTTAAGGCTATATGATATCTTCTGCTGAAAGAATCACAGGCATCCACATCTAGTGTCTGCTTATTCAAGAACTGGTGCTGTCTTCTCCTTTGTGCTCACACATCATCCACTTGTTCACATCCATTGTGCCCTTCTCTACCATTCGTCTCTCTTACATGCCCCACTCACACCTCACTGTATCACCCTTTCGCCCTCTCACATACACTCCTCTGTCCTTTGTATTTCACCCCACATCTCTCTCCATCCTCTGATTTTGTGATTTCTGTCAAATTCTTCTCTAGGTCACCCCTTACAAACGTAATCATCCTCATACTGCTCTCTCCACCCTCTCTAAAAATGTAATCTCTCATAACTTCCATTCATACAACTTCTATTTTCACCTTCTTTTCAAATTCTTCACTTTAACGCTCACTCTCTCTCCTGCAAACTTCCTACTTACCTTTTCTCTCTAACATAAACTCAAACCATTGTCTCTTCATTTTCCATTCCTGCTTTCACATCCTGCTCTCCTCTGAACCCTCTCTAATATTCCGTTTTTGTCTAGAAGGGTTTTAAATAGTTTTTTTTTAAAGGAATCTTGTTTTTTTATTTTCCTCTGAACCCTCTCTAATTTATTTTCTCCTCTGAACCCTCTCTAATATTCCATATTTTTCTTGAAGGGTTTTTAAATAGTTTAAACAGGGTAGTAGAAAGAGAAAGGATGGAGAAATGCAAAAAAACAACTGACTTCAGTGCACAAAAGTGTTTTAAAAACACATTTTGTAGCCACTGAAAGGAAAAAAACAACGGCAATGTTTCTTCACTTTATCCAAGAATGCACCCACAGAAGAAATTTTTACAGTGACAAGCATGTGGCATTTCGTGCAGTGAATAACCATGTCATTCAATTCCTCACAGGCAGCTGGAATTATAATGGCTGCAACTGATGATGGTAGCCCCAAGGCTCCTGTAGAGGTCAACTCTCCTTCTGCACCTGCTTTCTCTCACATCATCTGGTTGTTGACCTTTCATGAATTGTTTTTAGGTGCTTCCACATGGAACTTTTCCTATGTGAATACATCTTTGCAGTGCCTCTGGATAACTGCTTACTGCAAATATTGTGCTGCACATATTTTTCTGCTACCTTCTTTTTTCCAGAAGGTATATTGAAGTGCTTCTACACATTACTTTCTTTTCTGCAAGGTGGTGTGTCTTCCTCCTCGTTCTCAACAGGTAGTGGATGCTCATCTTGGATGGACGATGTAACTTCAGCCATTGTGTAAAAGCAGAGCAGCACTGGTTCTCAATCCTCCTTCTAGAGACTTCACTGGAGAAGTAACTGCTTTTGGGTGTGGTTTTCCACGTGGAAGGGTGGGGTCATAAGGTATCCATTCAGAAGGTAAGATTTGGGTGTGATTGCAGGTGAATTTGTGAATTCAGCCTGCAAATTTGCAGATTCGTAAATCTGGTTTGAAAAACAGACACAAGTTTTTTTTATATAAATAGTTGTAAATATGTTCACACTGATGTTATTAATGACAATGTAGGGGTGTACATATGCACAAAAATGTATAAACTTTTCGGTGCATCTGCAAAATCATGATAAGGAGTAAAAAACTTAAAGCAGTAGTCTGTCTATGTTTGTGGGCCGGTGAAGGTACCAGGGTACCCCATAAATATATATTTTTAAAATTGTTTTATTACATTAAAAACGTTTTTTACTTATATTACTTCATATTTTATTTGTATGTGTTTAAACATATACAAAGTATATTTAGAAAAAAAAGCCTACAGTACACAAAAACTAAATAAAAATACATAGTAATGCACTTAGTATTAAAAATAAACACCTAAAAGTAGCTTAAAAAAAATCTAAACATTAGAGGGACATAATATTTTAGGAATGGAATTTGAAAAACCTTTGAAATTCACTAATAAAACAAAGGTTACAGGGACATTACAGTTAGGAAATAGAATTTTACAAAACCTTAGAAATTCATCGAAAAAAACAAAGGGTACAGGGATGTTATAGGCTCACACTTCACTCATACAAAACCATTTAAATTCAGCAGTTATAGTTGCCTGAGCTAACTATAACTTACGCCCCCGCAATATACTGCTAATGACCTCACATATTACATCACTCATGACAGGGTCAGTGACATCATTGATGACATATCAAATTACATCATTTAAACTTATAGCTTAAAACATACTCTACTCTGCACTACCTAACAGAATCATCTACACTCTTAATATGTAATATTTTCAAATTTAATAAAATTTGTTTAATGAAAATAAAGCAGATGGTTTTCATGCTACGTGAAATACAAAAGTTGATGGAAAATGCATTGGATTTTAACCCCGTTCTGGGACCCCCCCTATTTTCTTTCCTCCCCTGACCAAACAGTGCAAAACTTTCAGTCCTCCCAAAATTAAACAGCTGCAGGTGGTCTGCAAAGTTTCATGCACATGCACCTCCATGTGCACTTACTCTGCCCCCTCCAGCGCTGCAGTGCACGCCCCACCATCACCTGGCCCTGACGAGGTCGCCATGTCCTGCCCCCTCGCCTGCCCTGCTCAGGTATCACGGCTCCCAGAGCTCACATCCGCGCCAGCTTCAAGGGCTGCTGCTCACCCTTTTTCTATCTAACTACTTCTCACACCCCAAATGTGCTGCGTTTCATCATTGTAGTGTTCTTTGGGGGGCACGTGGTGGTAGGGGAGGCCTAGGGGCATGCAACAAATAAGGACACGACAGCCGGGGTTGCTGTGTGGGCCGAAGACCACGAGCGGTCTCGCGCCCCTTTATTTATACCGTCGGGCGTGCCCGCCCTCCGGGTGCGTGGATGCGTGAACGGCGTGCTGGAACGGGCCGGGTGGCTCCGTTACCACATCCCTCCAATCTTTCAGATACAGAGATCATTTCTCGCTGGACAGTTCAGTTCTTGCGCACACCACGCAAAGTCTCTCCGTCTCTTACTAGGGGCCGGGTTTGGCCGAAGTCCATACGGCCGGCTCCGTGGAACATCTCCTCGGCCATTGGGCGCCTCGGCCTCGGCGGGGGCCCCGCCTTCTCTCTCGTTCGCCCCGGGCAGTGGGGGTGCGTTCTGTGACGGGCTTGCCGGCAATCCTGGTGAGCCGCCCCCCTCCGGGGCCTCAAACTCTTCCTCCTCCTGGTCGGTCTCGGGGACGCCAGATGTTATTCGTTTGAACCAAGATGCATTTCGCGTTACCGTCCGCGTCCCTCTCCTGGCTGACACCATGGTGCCGCGCACTCCCGTCACTTCCCACACCTCCGGTTCGAATGGGGTACGATACTTCCAATTCGGGTACCGGTCTTTCAGGATGACCCTGTCTCCCACCTGGAGACTCCTCCCCCGGGCTCTCCTCTTCAGACTGGCTTTCTCGTTGGAGGTCCTCCTTCTTCCTTGCGCCGCCTCTTGGTCTAGCGGCGTGGGCAGCCACGCATGACTCGCCGGGATATTGTCCCTGGGGGCCTTCTTGAACAGAAGGTGCGCTGGCGCACACCTGGTTGTACAGTGGGGGGTCCGTCGGTAGGCACTTAGGAACTGCGAGAGGCACTGATCTGCATCTTCTCCTTGCTCGACTCCAATTCTCAGCGCCCGGTTCATCGTGCGCATAAAACGCTCCACTTCCCCATTCGCCTGGGGCCACTGCGGGGTAATTTTCCTGTGTCTGACCCCTCGAGCCGCAAGGTATTCCTGGAACTCCCGCCCTTGGAACGGGGGCCCGTTGTCCGATCGGACTTCCTCTGGCAGGCCCATCATGGCAAATATGCGATCTAGCGCCGCTCGCACCTGGCTGAACGCCGTCGATGACACTACTTCCACCACCGGGAACTTGGAGTGTGAGTCCACCACCACTAAGGTGTGTCGCCCATCCGGGAACGAACCAAAGTCTATACTCAGTTTGGACCAGGGTTCCAGACAGGGTTCCTCCGTGATCACCGGGTGAGGCGTCGGTTCCCCCCCCGTGATGTTGCACGAGTGACAGCTGCGGATGGCTTCCTCAACCAGCGCGTCCATCCGCGGGAACCACACCTTGCTCCGCAGCCTTGCCTTGGTCTTGGAGATGCCTTGGTGCCCTTGATGTGCCAACCTGACCACCTCTCCTTGGAGACTCATCGGAATGACGAGAGTTGCTCCTCGCAGGACCACCCCGTGCGGCCCCTCGCTGAGTTCACTCCGCGCGTTCCACACCTGCTGTCGATACACTTTCTCCTCTTCGGTGAGGGCCTGCACTCCATCCAGGAAGTTCCGCCAGTGGTGGGTCGCCAGCGTGTGCTTCACCTTCACGAGGCAGTCATCCAGTTCCGTGGCTTTGCCGATGTCTTCCAACGTGAGTGCCACCGGGCACGCGGCTTGTGACACTAGGCGGACGAACTCCTCCGTCTCCGCCTCCTCCGCCTGATCAGGGCGCGCCGGCTCCGGGTGGCGGGACAGGAAGTCCGCCGGGTTGCTGGCTCCTGGTCGGAACACGACCTCAAACCGGTACGCTTGTAACTGGACCGCCCATCTCTCGATCCTCGGGGGCCCTAGCCTCGCAGTGCCAGCGAAGAGCGGAACCAGGGGCTTGTGGTCGGTGACCACCCGAAAGTCGTGCCCATACAGGTAGAGATGGAAATGCTGGCAGGCCCACTTGATGGCCAGCGCCTCGCGCTCGATCTGCGCGTACCTCATCTCCGTAGCCGTCAGAGCCCTGCTGGCATACGCGGTCGGGACCCATTCCTTCGCCTCCGTCTCCTGCATCAGGACTGCGCCCAGCCCCACGGGGCTCGCGTCCACCACCACCTCCGTCCGCCGGTGGGGCCTGAAGTACGCCATCACCTTGTCATCGATCAGCGCGTCCTTGACCGCTTGGAACGCCATATCTTCCTTGGCCGTCCAGGTCCACGGATGCCCACTCTTCGTGAGAAGCCGGAGCGGCTCCGACAGGGACGCCAGATTGGGAATGAACCGCCCGCAGTAGGTTGCCATCCCCAGGAAGCTCCTGACCTCGGTGGCAGATGTGGGCCTCGGGGCAGCGCGGATCGCTGCCGCCTTCTTCGGATCTACTCTCAGGCCTTCCCTCGAGAAGATGTAGCCGAAGAATTCGACCGACTCCTGGTAGAAGGAGCACTTGGCCTCATGAAGGGTGAGTCCACTATCCGCCAGCCGCTGCAGCGTGTCGCGCAGATGTCGATGGTGTTCTTCCAGAGTTCGTGAGAACACTAGAATGTCGTCACTCAGGTTGATGACTCCCTGGAGACCTGAGAGAGTCTCCCGAATGGCGTTTTGGAAAACTTCGGCCGCTGACGAGATTCCGAAGCTCAGCCGCTTATACCTCCGCAGGCCAACGTGGGTGGAGAAGGTGGTAATGTTGCGGCTGTCGGGGTGGAGCTCAAGCTGGTGGTACCCCGCGTTGAGGTCCAACTTCGTGAACCACTGTGCGCCGTTGAGGTCGGCCACAATATCGTCCATGGTGGGCGTGAGGTGTCTTTCGCGCTTGACCGCCTTGTTCGGGAGGCGCATGTCTACACAGAGTCGGATGGCGCCTGGTTGCTTGGGTTTGGGCGCCACGACCAGGGGGGACACCCACGGGGTCGGACCCGATACCTTCTCAATCACCCCCAAGTCTTCCAATTTTTGCAACTCCTCTTCTACCTGTGGTCGCAGGAGGAATGGTATTCTCCGGTGACGCAGCGCCATGGGCCGGACCGTCGGGTCCACGTGTAGTCTGAACTGCTTTCCGCGTAGGCACCCTAGACCTTGAAACAGCATCGGAAAGTCCTTCAGTATCTCCCTTGCATGTAGCTCGTGCACCTGATTTGCGAAGAATACCAGCGCCAGATCTTCGGCGGTGTGGCAGCTCAGCAGGGTGCCCCTCTTGCCTTCCGCCACGTGGAATGTCGTGGCCAACTTCCGGCCTTCGCTGACGACTTCGACGTCGATCACCCCTCGCAGAGACAGTGGCCGGTCACTGTCGTACGTGAAGATTTGGGCTTTGGAGGGTCTCAGGGGTGGGCGTGGCGACAACCTCTCATACTGGCAGCTGTCCATGACGTTCACCGACGCCCCCGTGTCAATGAGAGCACTCACCGGGGACCCGGCCACCATGATGTCACACATGGGCGGCGGTCTTCTCCTCGTGCCTTCTCGGCCTACGAACGACACGAAGAAGACTTCCTCTTCTTCTCCCTCTTCATCGAACTCTGGCTTGGAGTTTTCACGCAGGGCGGCGGATTCCTCCGCGGTCAGCTGGTGTACACGCGCCGTTGCTCCCCGTGGGCCGGATGCACCACCGCGCCCCCTTCGGCCACCTCTGCAGACCTTCGCAAAGTGGTTCGCTCGGCCACACTTCAGGCATGTCTGTCCCATCGCGACGCACCGGCCGCCAGGTGGGTGACCCAGGCCGCAGTTGCCGCACGTGCTGCCCTGTGGAGCTCTCGCGGCTCCTCGCTGTTGACCCGGTCGCTTCTGCAGCGCGTCCACACTCTCTTCCTTGACCACTGGCGGTTTCGGGGCAGTCGTCGGCCGATTGAGGGCCGCCTCCATCGCATCCGCCCGAGCATTGGACAGCTCGTGAGACCGGCCAAGGACCAGGATGTTTTCAAGGGTGATACCTGGCTCCCGCAGGATGAGACGTCGCAACGGGACCGACCTGCACCCCTGTATGAGTTGCGCCCGAATCTCTGCCCTCTGGTCAGGCAGCACACAGGACAGCGAGAGTTTCCGCAGGCGTGCATAGAAGACGTCAATGCTTTCGTTTTCTTCCTGTCGCGCCTGGCGAAGCTTGAACCATTCAAAATCCGGGTTCGTTTGGGGATCGAAATGACGGTTCAGGGCCCTTAGGGCGCCCGCATAGTCGTCGTCGTTCCCCCGGTCCGGCAGAGTTTCGAAGAGGTCGTACAGCTCTTCACCCCCGTAGCACATGAGGAGCGATCGTTTGACCGTGTTGTCCGTCTCCCGCACTCCGACAAAATAGTGCTCCAGCCGTCCGATCCATGACCGCCACCGCACTGCCGCCGTGGCGGGGTCCGACAATCCGCTGAATGGCGGCAGCGGGGCCACCGCGCTGTGTCCAGGCGCGGCGGCCGCGGGCTGCGCGGCGGCTGCCGGCGGAGGCTGCTGCGCCGTGCCACTTCCGCTGGGGGCCGGGGTCGTCATGTTCGTCACCCTTCACTGCTCGCGCCCCCAGACCGTCGCTGCGTGGCAGGTGTCCAGGCGAGACCTCTGCCGCTGCTGGAGCTGTGCGTGGGCGAGACCTGCGCTGCTCGGGATGCTGCGCGTAGGCGAGACCTGCCGGGTTATTTTTTTTTTGTGTAGTGCTTTATTGGTCTCTCTCCCCCTTGGATGCTGCGCGTAGGCGAGACCTGCCGGTTTCCTTTTTTTTTTTTCTCTCTTCTGAGCTGGGCTTCGGTTGTATCACTCCCCCTCAGGCACCGCCGAGGACGCCTCTGCTACACACTGCCTTCGGGGCCTTCCCCGGCAGACCCAGAGCCAGCCACGAGCTCACCTGCAGAGCGCCCGCTGCCCTCCAGCGCGAGGACGCGCGCGGCGAGGTCCTCCTCGTTCCGCCTCTGCGGAGAGCGCCGAGCACCCCCCCAGGCAAGTTGTTGGTGCCGGAGAGGCGAGGCGCGGGTAGGCTCCGCCCTCGTCGCCAATGTAGTGTTCTTTGGGGGGCACGTGGTGGTAGGGGAGGCCTAGGGGCATGCAACAAATAAGGACACGACAGCCGGGGTTGCTGTGTGGGCCGAAGACCACGAGCGGTCTCGCGCCCCTTTATTTATACCGTCGGGCGTGCCCGCCCTCCGGGTGCGTGGATGCGTGAACGGCGTGCTGGAACGGGCCGGGTGGCTCCGTTACCACAATCATGACTGCAAGCGTTGTAACCCGGCAAATCAAGAATATGTTGTATTGCAATTTGGTAAATGAAATGCTTTAATCTAATCTGAAAAGATATTACAGCAAAATGAAAGAATATTTACTTGTTAGAAGACACTAATGTTGTGTCGTGTTATAAATTCTGCTACAACACCTCTTAGACATCTCTAAAAAAATGCTTTTAGATTTGAACAAGCTACGTGTTATCATCCTGCTCCTACCCCCCTATCTGCAAATAGCAATGTGTTAGTGTGTGGGTGTTGGGAGAGGAGGCGGTATTGTAGTTTGAGGGCAAAGAGGCTACATGGGAATGCATTTCAAATTCAACGGGTATGAAATGCCACTTCTGCTACCCATGGCATTTTCGTGAATCAACTTCAAAGCCTTTCAAATGATCCCCATCTCCCACATCCGCTACCAAACCTTCTGTTAAAGAGCTCAACAACATTCCTCCCAGTCACTCCGCAGTCTCTTGTCCACTAGCCCCCCTTAACACAAACACACAGACACCACTCTCCGTTTCCGCCAAGCAGGATTGTTTCAGATTAGTATAAAGTAATGTTGTTTGTTGTTGTTTTTTAATGTTTCAATACAATGGTGTCATACCCTGACTTTCCTTGCCCCTCTTCTGCACAGAGAACTACGCACACCAAACCTGAAAGATAGGCATTAGCAACAAGTCGCTGCAGTTTTGTCTTTAGTCTACCGAGCTGTTATATGCTCGCATTTTGTGCATGGTCGAAAACCCACCTGCAATCCTTGATTGACAGCAACACCTGTTTGGTTGCCTAGTTCCAGATTTTTTCCTACCCGGAAACTGTATCACAAAGCCCTCATCGCTGGCGTGATGTACAGTAAGACGCCTTTTACCTCATTCAGAGCCTACGCATCGCTGACTAAATGGAGGGACAGGTTGAGGCAGAGGCTGTGGATATTGTTTGGGCTTGTTTGGGCTTTAGTCAATAGCATGAACATATAGACAGGTCTTTGTTGTAAATGAATGCAGCAGCGCCTGTGTGGATGCTCGAGCTGCTCGTTTGCATCACACTTGATGGCCACTGAATTGTATACAGCTTCAATAGAAGAGTGCAAGACAATCCTTACTTGCACCTTAAAAATGGTATCATGTTACAAGTTTCAGATCAATTATAGATGACACTTATAATAACATTGCCCCCAACACGTTGTGTAAGGGCACTTCAGTTACTGCTCATTTGTGCTGCAATTTGACCTGCTGCTTCTTGGGTAGAGGTGACGGACTGTAGAAGAGTTTCCTAATCATGCATTGGGGATGTCTATCGAAGTTATACATTCTAAGTTAGGCATGCACGGATATCCTAAACGGACTATGTACACATCGTTTAACAATTACCTTACATAATTTGATATTTTTGGAGCTGGAAGGGCATCAGATGGAGACCTATAACTACTTCCACGTCAACAACTCTCTTGCAGAATGTATATCTAACTAGACTGGAAGTGCTGGGTTGTGCATCTCCCAAGCAGGGATTTAAGTGGGATGAAAAATTAGTGTGCCACCTAATCGGTATTTTGGTCCCTCTCAAAAGCTGTTTTAAAAGTCGCCCAAGTTACGCAAAGTGCATCCACCTGTAATTTAAAAGATTTATTGTGCACCAACTGCTAAAGTAGGTTTTGGCGCACTGACTTGAGTCTCTTGCTAAAACTAATTTGTGGTGGGACTACGTACATTTTCTCAAAGACTTCATATTCTGATCTGACCGAGCCCACCATAGTCCATTGCAAAAGTATCAATCCAAAAAATAGGTTTATACATTTGGAGCCTAGATTCCCTTCATGTAATAATAACATTCATAAACAAACTGTATATATTTTGATCAGAGATAAGCTTGGGGCCAACATCAATCTCCATATCATACATCAAACCACTTAGAACGATGGTGTAGTCTATCCAAGAGTAATGGCTGTGTACATGTGAATAGTAGGTAAAAACCGAGCTCTCAGGTTTAAGTACCCAAGGAGCATCGACCAAGCAAACATCCCTCATCAGTGCCAAGATTGCCTGTCGAACTTTGATCAGACAGGTGCAGTGCTAGCATTAGTTGTGTTTATGCTGTAATTAAGAACACAATTGCAATTACCAAGAATAAGTAACTTCTCTAGTCAGTGCAAAGGTTCAGCCGTAATTACATCAAACACCCTGAGATCATTCTGATTTGGCCCATAAATGCCACAACGGGTGAGTTGAACTTGATCTATCTCTATGTAGATGATAGCCCATCTACCTAGCATATCAACTATTGTTTTAAATTATCTTAACTCGTGAAGTAAAACTAATAAAGATTGCAACCCCTCTTATAGGCACTTGTTGCGATGTTGCCACCCCAGTTTGGTATCTAAGTTGCATAAACCAGCCTGGTCCTTGAACGTGACATGCATCTCGGTGGGACATAACATCTGGGGCTTAAATAGATTTAGTGTCTCCTTGGCCAGGCATCTCTTGAGGGGGCTACTTAGACCTCTTACATTCCAATACATGAGTTTAACAGCCAATAAATGTTCAAATAAATCAAACCACTAAAATCCCAGCTTGGATGATCTTAACTATCCCATACATAAATGTATTAACCTGTCCCTCTAGTTCAAATGAACATATGGGTACCTATCTTGCAATAATAATTATACACATACCCTTTCTGTTTACATTATACCACCACCTCCGCCCGGATTACCCCACCTTCTCAACCCTGTTATGAGTCCACCCAGCCTGCCCCTCGGAGCCCACCCTATGAGGCCCCACCCCAGGGGAATTCATTCCTTCCAAAGCTATCATGGAACAATTGAGAAATGGGCCCGGCTCTAAGTCAGAAAGGGGCACCATTCCAAGCAAAATAAAGATAAGCATTTGCAATGCAATAGGTCTCGCATTTACGAGAGTTTGAGCTATTGACATTGTACATGACAATGCATTTTATTTATGTGTTGGGAAAAGCTGCAAGTGGTGCATAAACACGCACTTTGTACTTGTAGTCCTTGCTTACGAAAAGGAAGACTACCAGTAAAAGAGGCGCAGTTACTGCCAGCATTGTTTCTTGTAAGCAACGACTGTAAGTACCAAGTGCGTGTTTAATCACCGCTTGCAGGCTTTTAAAATACATAAATAAAAGGCATTGACATTTACAATGCCAATAGCTCGAACGCTCACAAATGCAAGACCTATTGCATTGCAAATGCTTGTTCTTTTGGTTGCTGCAGCATACAGCATGGGATACTGTGTCAGCCCACTTCAGCCACTGGCTAACGTCATTGTGAGTAATGTCACTCGTTCACATGGAGCACATCCTGACTAAGGGTGGGCGTAGTGGGCGTAGTGGGGCTACGTGAGGCAGCACGTAGTGTGCCCAAATCTACGCACACTACGCGCTTCGCGTAGCCCCACTACGTGCCACCCACCTCCCGCCCGCCCTTCTTTTAAATAATATCAGCAATATAAAATAAATTAAAGTAAAGCGACTTACCGTAAGCGCGGCGTCTCCGGGGCTCCCTCTTCTTCATTTCTAATTTCTTCTGACAAATGCGCATGCGCGGACGCCCGCGCATGCGCATTTCTCGCAAGAAATGCGCATGCGCGGACACCGCGCATGCGCATTTGCCAGAAGAAATTAGAAACAGAAAGAGGGAGCCCCGGAGACGGCGCGCTTACGGTAAGTCGCTTTACTTTAATTTATTTTTCATTGCTGATATTATTAAAAGGAGGGCAGGCGGGAGGTGGGTGGCGGGTGGCAAGCAGCTACGCTTCGCCCTCGGCGTGTGCGTAGCGCTGCCCTGCTTCGCCTACTTCGGAAAGTGCGAAGCAGGCAGCGCTACGTACACTACGTGGGCGAAGCGTAGTGCTACGCCCGGGGTTAATCCTGACACACCGTAGTTCCCTTTCTGGACTACTTTGGCAAAGTGTGTTTTTTTAGATCAAGGGACAATTCCTGATTTCATCAATGTTTTTTTGTATTTTATATTGGTTAAGACTAGGCATCTCCCCAACAATAAAGTTTTATAGAAACAGTGACAAAACACAAATATTGACAAAACAAAAAGCCAGTCAGCTAACACTAGACTTGTTTGCTTTAGAAATGTTTGTCAGGGTAAAATAGGTTTATTAGTTAGTAAAAACCATACACATGAAACAAAAAGGCATACATCAATCCATGTGACATAACCAATCAATCAAAGTTTTAAAAACATAATACATGATACCAGGTTAAAAATAAAAGTAAGAAACTGTAAGTCTATCCCTAGGGAAGCCTCTGCTAGAACCTCTGCTTATCTTCCCCCTATGAAAACAAATATGGTCAGGGGAAAATCAAAAAGAAAAAGGATTTAGAGCATAACCATGGTCCTAGAAAATGCGCACGCAAAATAGCATAATCCTCAGAAGGAGCCTTCCCCTGACCTACCTGTGAGAACAACAAGTTCTAGAGAAACCCCCAAAGTAGCATTTTGCATCAACAATCCTAGGTCATAAATAACTATCTATCGTTTTTGTCATTTTCACAAGATGCAAAATACATGGCAGATTATGTGGTGAATGCTAAAGTGCAAAGAGCTGCATCATCCCCTCAAGGCCCAGTCTGTATACAACGAGGTCATCAAAAATCTGACCACAAATTTGATGAGCACCTGTGACAGGTTTAAACGGATTGGGCTATGCATTCACTACAAATATAGAAACAAAATATGGTTTAGCCAAAATGAGACCAACCGACTGACGTCAGATAGCAGCCAATGTACTGATCCTTCAACATATTTGAGGCACCATCTTAAAACCTCTCCCCGTCTTAATGAAAAACTTAAACTGCAAAGTGCATAGTGCATAACAGGCATAAGACCACAAGTGGTAAACTATCAATCAGCATTTGCAGTGTGCAGCACTGTCTCTTCTGGGGGTATCTGAGCGTTGGGGTGAGAGATCTCTGTCAAAAAGCCAGGTCTTGAGGAAACTGCGGGAAGAGGGAAGAAATGAGCAGAAAAAGGCAAAACAGAGGGAAAAAAATGAGCAAGAAGATTAGGCAAAACAGAGGGTAGACTAATGAGCAGAAAAGGCAAAAGAGAACAGAAGAGAGCAAAAGAGGGCAGACAAACTAGAAGAAAAGGCCAAACAGAGGTAAAATGCATAGTGCCTAATAAACATAGGAAACAAACAATACCCTCCTGCAGAACTCCGACAAGGCTTGGCAGGATGGGGGTATGAGCATTATTGCTCTTACTTCACACCTAATGTACCCCTTAGCAGCCACCTTCACTGCAGCGTCTGTACACAGCCACAGTCTACCATGTGTGCCTCTCTGATACAAGCATTATGGGTATAAGACCACAAGTAGTTAACTGTAAAGTGGATGGTGCCTACAGGGCTTCAACTGCACTTGGCGGGATAGAGGGTATAAGCATTATTGTTCCTACTTCAATAATATTGTGTCCCTTAGCAGCCCACCTTCCAGGTGCCATCAGTACACACCCACAGCCTACCATTGACGCCTTGCTAATACAAAGGGCCATGTTCTTACTTAGGGGAGTCTTTGGCTTTGACTTGTTTTTTGGAAATGTCAAGAAACTGCACCAGCCGGATAGTCAACTTGAAGTTTCGAGAATTTAAGGACTTCATTGTGGCTGTCCTACAAGCTCTTATTCCTAAGGCTATAAATGCATTCCACTGCAAGGCCCTCCAGTGCATGATTAGGCAGGGGCAGAGGCAGAGGCAGAGGACATGCAACAATGTTTCCTTTCTCCGATGACATAAACAACATCTTGTCTCAACCGATTGCCCTTCCACCGGCCACTTGGGCATGAAATCAAGGGTGGGGAACAATCCCAGTCTCTTCAACATCAGTTTCCTCGTAATATTCCCAGAGTAAGCAGCTTCAAAGTAGGGCTGTTCATATAGCTCATCATACGATTTTAACACCAGCCACCCATGTACTCGCTTGGCTAGACTTATGTTATCTTCCGACTTACTTTTCAGCCTTATGCTCTTATTCATGATTTTCCTAAAGAGTTTCACACTTCTATGCAGGTGCCATAATTCACTGAGACCGAGAGTCTCAATGCTGTCCTGTAAAAAGTTTTTGAAGCCACCTTTCCCTCTTTGGAAGTTGTTTTGAGTCCAAACGTAGTGCACTTGCAAATTATTTGCACTATTCCTCATATTGTGACAGCATTTTACGAAGGCCCCTGAGCTAGCCAGAGATTGCCTTACCAGTGAGAATTCAAGTCTGTGCGTGCGAGGCTGACCTAGTCATCTGAAAAATGTGTTTGTAGGACTGACTTTACCAGTGCTTGTTTATATACCGTTTAAAATGAAAGAAAACACATTGTCAATTAAAATAGTTCTAGCTTTAAAGGAATGTTGTATGGTAATGTGGAGCATTACAAGTAGATAGCATGGGAATAGATATTTATTTGTTTGGAAGCAAAAAACTTTAGAATAATATTGGTGTAAGTTTAAAGGTCAGATGAAAGTTGCACTGAGAAGCTAGACCTAAACATCCAAGAAGGTTAATAATAGCCCTCCTCCTATCTGTGCTGCTGCCACAGAACAGCACAAGACAGGACATATTTTTCTGAGACACTTCAATACAATGTCAGTGTGTGACCCTGAACATTCCAGCTCAGGCACCTGGATAAATGAACAAAATTATCACAGCAGTGTGCAGGGCAAGCACTTTTTTGTGAAAGAGCACAACATTTGCCCAAAGAAAAAATGTACTCTTGGTTCCCAACATAAGGGGGGAGCCAAAGCCCTTCTTGGTGATTCTCACACAATTGCCTGACGACAGTTGCACTCTCAAGCCAGACAATAAAAATGGAATTATATTTGGCCTTTTATTAAAAGTACATGTAATGTCATGTAATGACACAATATGCAACCCCATCGTTGTGCACTATATTTCAGTGTGAAGTGCGCCTTTGCATCAATTTATGGCATGAAGATGAACTTAAACCGCTAACAACAGTACTCGAGTTATGTTGTTCACATGCACCTATGGTAAATGATGCATTTTACTGTACATTTTTACAGTGAATAACATGTAATTGCGCAAAGTGACGTAAAGGCAGAATTTGAAGAATTTCACAGAGCAAACACGTTAGACTTGTCTACCATAGGGTGGTGGTCCCCTAAACTGTTTACCCACTTACCTTCTCATTTTGCTTTATTTTTTTGTTGGCTTTGAGCACTTGACCAGTGCTATAGTTCATGTGCTTCTCCCTTAAACATGGTAACATTGGTTTATACTTGATTGGCAGCTTTAGTTTACCTATGAGTCCCTTGTAAAGTGGTATACCATATACCCAGTGCCTGTAATCTAAATGCTACTCGTGGGCCTGCAGCACTGGTTGTGCCACCAACACAAGTAGCCCATCAAACTTATCTCAGACCTGCTATTGCAAGATGTGTGTGTGCAGTATACTACCACTTCAATTTGGGATTGAAAACCACTTGCCAAGCCTTAAACTCCTCTTTTATTACCAACTGGTTACCTCTAAGGTAGGCCCTGGCTAGCCCTAAGGGCAGGGTGCTGTGTAAGTAAAAGATAGGACATGTACTTGTAGGTTTTACATGTAATGGTAGTTGCAAATAACTAAATTAATTGTTCACTACTCTGAGTCCTACTCTTCTAGCATTGGGAATTCCTTAAAACACTTAAGTTGTAATTCCTGATTAGAAAGGAGTAACAGCATCATGTTTCATATCTTTGGAACAGTAATGACAAACTGTCTTTACATGCAAGCCTGGATTTAACATTACTGTTTTAGAAATGCCATTTTTAGAAAGTGAACATTTCCCTTCCCTTACTGTTCTGTGTGCCTTGCAGGCTGTATCTAATACAGACAATTAATTAGACAACATACCACGTGTAATACTGAAAACGTGATCTATATCTTGAAGTGCCCTTGCGATTTATTGTATGTGGGCATGACGACACGAAAAGTAAAACTCCGGATTTTAGAACATATATGTACAATACGCTGTGGCAAATCTAACACGAGACTTACTGCCCACTTTCTTGAGAAGGAACACAATGAGAAAGGCTTGAGATGGTTAGTGGTGGATAAACCTTTTATTCCACAGAACATAAATGACATCTCGAGTTTCCTGTTAATGAGAGAACAGAGATGGGTAGAACGTGTGAAGAGCCATACCAGAGGATTAAATGACGGAATCCCTTGGTTCCAGTTATATGGAATCATACAATAGGAATGGGCACACGGAAATGTGATAAAGATGTACTCAAAGAGAGGAGAAAATAAGGAGTCGATCCACTATGGCGTACTACTCATTCGTACATGCTTGAAACATTACACATTAATTCTAGTCTTGAAGGAACGGTAAAATGCGAGTATATTAAGACTTATTCCCCCCAACTGATAAGAATACCTCTGTGTTGTGAGAATGGCACTATTAGAGGCTTCTAGGAATTTAAAGATGGCCGCCATGAATACCAATTGGGGCGATATCAACCAGAAGGCCCCTTTCTATGTCGATGAAACAGTGGGAGTGCTGGGGATACACAGAGTGGGCGTTGAGGACTCCGCGCATACGAAAACATCCCCTCTTTAAATAAGGGCTCGAGGTGAGAGACCCGTATCGTCGGAGGACGGACGAGGGGAGATAGGAGACAGTGCCTCTTTGGAGTAGTAAGTACAGGAGAGATACCGCTGTAGTGCGAGTAAGTCACTCGTAGTGTGAATGCCTTCCAGCCACCAAGTCGATCTCGACAATGCCCTGAGTGCAGATACTTCGGTGGTGTGAGTAAGCTACTTGAAGTGTGTTTACCGCCTAACCGCAATGAAAGTTTCAACAATGCTCTGAGTGCTGTATTAGGGTGGGGGTGAATAGACATGGCCACTGAATGTGAACCGGCTGTGTGGAGAAGTCGATTGAGAGTGTGTGTCTTGGTCATTCAAACGAGTCTTTCTATACCAATGATTCTTCCTCATACAGAGTGTGACGACAAGAGCACCCTCCCCCGCTGTCCCGGGTTTAGAGCATTTTCTCGTAAACTCTTGTGAGTATCACTATGTTCCGTTTGAAGATGGTCACGTGTACAGGAGACACAGACTATAAATACGGGGGTTTGACACACAAAATATACTGTAAGAGACACGGTGTAAGCTATGGATTGTTTCTTTTTATTGGATAATTTTTGTATATACACATAGAGGAGACTCAGAAACCTGTTCACCTGATGTATGGGTGCCTGGGGGTCGCGGTTCCCACTATTTTGGGGCTCTGGGTTTGCTAGAAGATAGGCTGCAATGGAGATTATGGATCACGTTAAAAGGATGCGTGGGATATTCAATGATTATTTTGATCAACTAGAAGAAGAGGGTGAGTGGGAATGATGATCCACTTCTTTTTTCTTCTTCTGTTTAGATATGTTCATCCTCCTGGAAATTCCAGATAGAGTGACGCGGGGATATTACCCCGATTGAATAAGGTAATAAATACCCGAGAAGGGGTATAGACCAAACCCAATGGACCAACACCCTGATGAATGCCAGAGTGACCCGGCTGGGCACGTAGAGAGCTGGCAGAAACATGTTGGTTTTAGCAGGGGGATTGTAGGGTCGTTACCTGCCCTGGATACCCCATTTTGTTTATTTTAATCCTGCCAGAGGTTGACAAGAATAAAAGTCTGAGGGTCAACCCCGAGACAGTTTTAGACTTCTTTCTGCTCTTCTTTTGGTCCCTTTTCCTTGGGAGACTATCTGTTTCTTTTTCTCTCAGAAGTACATACTAGTGTACGTTCTGACTGTCTGTTCTTTATACTCTACCCTCACCACCTTCTTCCATCATCCACTCTAAAAAAATTGCACTCCACCTAAGGTGTTGGTCTGCACCTAGGTGTATGATGCGGCCCAATGATGAAGCATGACACTCTCGGGTGTGTGAGGGCAGTATTATAATATCTATTGATTTTCCCACTTTCTAGCGTCCAATATTGTCTTATTGGCTTTTTTTCCACTGTATTGATTGTGTCTCTGTTGTGTGCGATTAAGTGTATGTGAGGGAGTCAGAGACAGTCTTATCCCTCGTCTCTTCTGCATTGTGGTTTGTGTATCTAATACATGTCTGGGATGGGTGACAGCTACACTTTGTGCATTTCCTCCAGACAGCTACAAGCACAGGAAAGGTGGGTGTGACATATAACATCTGCATTCTGATAGCTCTTCCTGTGCAGGAAGAGGGTGGTGTTGACAATTACATCTGAATAGGCAGTATCCCACACAAAGAGTTATGTAGCTAGACAGAGAGGGCTGGGATTAATGGGACCTGTGCACTTCAAGGGCCTGCTTTGAAGTTATTCCCACAAAGGCACCTTTGGGTATTAGTACTGGAGCTCTGACCCTACCAAGACAGTACACTAGTGGACCTGTGAAGAACTCTGTCAGGAGTTCTTCACAGGTGCAGGACCATCTCTAAAGTATCAGGGCCTGCTCTAAAGTATCAGGGCCATCAAAGACTTCCTGCAACTCTACAATAGTGCCTGGACTCTGCCATCTGTGAGTCATGCCCTGTCAAGTGGTACTATTCGTGTCCTGGGCCCTTGAAAGGTTATTACTGCTGTTCATAACCATCAGAATCAATGCTGTGATGACTTTGCACCGATCGGAACAGTCGCAGTGCCCCTCAACACCTATGTTTGCTCGATACAAGATACTTTGTCAGCAGGTCCTGCATGGGTCCTGTAGCCGGCCATCCCTCCTTCA
Source organism: Triturus cristatus (assembly GCF_964204655.1). Taxonomy (NCBI): domain Eukaryota; kingdom Metazoa; phylum Chordata; class Amphibia; order Caudata; family Salamandridae; genus Triturus; species Triturus cristatus. The sequence continues at coordinate 684,143,032 of NC_140587.1, forward strand.
CGGTCTGCCTGTACTTTGTATGTACCCCGTTCCAGCGCAACCTCAAGTAACCCAAGAGAGATATTTGACTCTACGCACTACATTTTGATTTATTTTTTAACAATTCATAACTTTGATACTACTAATTGGATTTTTGTTGTTTTGTTCTTGTTTTACTCATAAAATGATTATCTATTGTTCTAAACCTGTGTGGAATATTTGTGTGGTGGGTTAATAGTTTTACTGTGTGTGTGTTGTGCAAATACTTTATACATTGCCTCTTTAGATAATCCTGAGTGTTTATCAAGCTTTCTCTGACTAGGATTATCATCCCTACTTGGATAACCTCTGCCAACTAGAGAAACAATTTCTAGCAAAGCATAATGTGAAATTCCTGACAATACACAAATTATGTTGGTTCAATATAAATTTCACTCAGGTCTCGTTTTTATTTCTTCTTCAGTCTACAAAGTTTCTTTACTAATGTTTTGTTTTTATTTTACCATAGGAAATGCCTGTACCAAAACAGATATCTCAGAAAGTCTTTGCTTTTCCTACCCCTGAAAGAAAGAAGATGAGTTTCCTGTGCACTATGGAGGAGGATTCCTTTGATAAATGGGCTACTGACATTAAAATGTTTAATTTCCTATTTTGTATTGGAGGGGCAAGGGTGAGTATACTTATAAAATAATTGACAAGATTCATAGTTGTAGATCAGTTATTCCACATTAAATACATTCTCGTAAGATGACATTTTAAATGTATGCAATGACTGGTTGTAATTTTTAGACTTAGGGCTTGATTTAGATCTTGGCAGACGGGTTACTCCATCACAATGGTGATAGATATCCCGTTCACTAAAATACAAATTCCATTATATCCTAAGGGATTTATATTTTGGCAGCCGGAATATCTGTCACCATTGTGATGGAGTTACTCGTCTGCCAATATCGAAATCAGGCCCTTTGCCTTTTGTCCTCTATACTCTGGCCCATTTGTTTAAGATCTATGTTTGGTACACACATAGGGCTAAGGAACACACAAATCACTGACCTAAAATACTTAATCGGCCATTATTGGTAGTTTTGTAAATTAAACCATCATAGATACACAAATCCTTACATAACATGAAAGGTCTTATACAGAAGAATTTGGACAGATGAAGAACTTGTACAATAGAAGTGGTTGCTTCCATTACTTCTTCATTATTTCCATTAATTTCAACCGGCACTAGCATTGGATACCCAGGTAAATCTGTTGGGGACATGTCCTTTCTAAATGTGTTAGTTTTGGGGGTATTAACGCTCCCCTACTTACAAGCGAGTAGATATTTTTGGTAGAATACTAATGTGTAAGACATAAAATAAAAACAAACTGGTGAAAAATCTATTATTGAGAAACATCCACCATTTGCCCCTTTCAATTTTAAATAACAATGACATACTGAAGTTGTCAAATTCAAATATGTTTGCAATATATTTTCATATTCAAATATTGTCTACGGCCACATGTACTGTAAGGAAAAAGTACATTCTGTGGTTGCCTTCTACATTCAGAGACCCAGCATACTTCTCTTTTTCACTCCTACTCATCCCATCCCTTATTTCCACTTTTCCTTTTTGCTATAACCCAGGCCAAAACTCCCTCTTATATTTTTTCTATGTCCCCCTCACTGCAGCATTAGTTCCACCTCTCCTCCCATGTTACTTGACTGCCCCTAATATCCCATACCTATTTTCCTTTATGCTGTCTTCCTAGTTCCTAGTCCAGTTGTCTTTCCGCATATTGTTCCTGTATGAATAACGGCAGACATTGAATATACATAATTGTGTTTCTTTGAAACTAATTTTGTGGAGTTTTAATGTATTTGTACTATGTTGTTTTCCCTTCTGGACCAGGTTTCCATGCTAAGATATTTCTTTCACAGTAGAGAAATATTTTCATTTGATCATTTAACAAATTGAAGGTTCATCAGCATGTGTCATCCAATTGGTATTTCTCTTTTCTTTAAAATGAGATAGATGCATACTCAGAACACTTTACATGTGCTTAGTCCAGTTGCTCAAGATGTCACCCTGGAAACTTTAGGGAAAAAAGTTAGTGGTGTCCGGCAATTCATCTCCACGGTCATGTCATTTAGTGATATTTACTGATGAGAAACTAAGTTAAAAAAATGCAATTGCTTTCAGACTTAGATCAGCAAATAAAAAGTAGTGAGAGATATTCCAATTGCCTTATACTCTCTGCCCCTTTTTATTGCATCAAGCAAATCCAAGGAAATAAAGACTTCAATTAGATATCACCTATGAATTGCTTTTGATTGATAGAAGATATGCTAAAATAAACATCAAACGGCAACACTATATGCCGGGGAAAGATTGCACATTCATCTGGGACCTGGCATTCAGCTGTGAATACTAGCAATACCTGCATCCACCTTAAGCTTATTTTTTACTACTAGTCTTCTTCTCCACAAGCATCATTGAGCCAATCTAATGTCATAGTGGCTTAATTGCAAAATGTATGTCCTCCATCTGACTGTGTAAACTAGTTGCACTTAGACTGTGTAGGCAAAATGGTACCGCCCCCTCAATCATGTATCACCTACTAGCAATGTCCCCCGTTAGCCAAAACTAGCAGTTAAATAATGTTCCTCTGAAAATACTCTGTCCTGTCCTGAACACATTTCTACCTTCATAGTGTTAAATAGGTCTTTACATTCTGGCATGGATTCAATATTATCTTGTGGCCACCTCTCAATGTAAATCAATCAGTGCTACCCACACTGAGGAAATCTTTCAGATAATCAGGAAATCTGATGACAAGGTACCCAGAAACAGATGACATGGAATTGGTGGTGAAGTCTCTTGAGGACTTGTGAATTTTTTTCTTTAAATGCTTCCTTAGCCCAGATTCATATTATAATCACCCTAACGTCTTCACAAGGTGATCATATTTATATACTTTGAAACATTAAGAGTACAAACATCAGACTCTCAGACATACGGATAGTACCATTGGATTCATGGGCAGCCTACGATTTGTAGGTTTTCTAGAATTTGTTATGTATACTAAATTGGCAAGATTAAAAAGAGATTATGTTCATCATTGTGTTGAGACGATTCTTAGACAATCATGATTGTGTATCATAGTGTAGACACGCTGAATACAATTCTTTCAATTTGCCAATTTTATTTAATTTGTATGAGCTTACCCACCATCAGAAAACATCCTATATAGAAAAGCATAATACACAAACATTCAAAGTATGGTTTCCAGTTTAATAAAATCACATATTGTGCTTGCATCACTAGTTACTCACAGTCATACTATAATTATTGAGTGGCAGATCCCATTTCCTAACTCATTACATTTTATTTTTGCTCTGAATTTTCCAGGATAGCTGTACAGGATATCCTGTCCACCGAACAATAAAACCCATTATATCTTAAAAGATTTATATTTCGGCGGATGGAATATCCATCACCATTGTGATGGAGTAACTCGTCTGCCCAGATCGAAATCAGGACCCTAGCCTTTTGGCCTCTATGGTCTGGCCCACTGGTTTAAGATTTATGTTTGGTATACACATAGGGCTTAGAAACACACCAATCACTGACCTAAAATACCTCATAGCCCATTACTGGTGGTATTTGTAAATTTAACCATTATAGATACACAAAACCCTTACCTAATATGAGAAGTTTTGTACAGAAGGATTTGGACAGATAAAGAACTTGTACAATAGAAAAGGTTGCTTACATTACTTCTTCATTATTCCTTTAATTTCCACCGGCACTAGCATTAGATATGCGGGCAAATCAGTTAGAGACATGTCCTTTCTAAATGTGTTGGTTTTGGGGGCATTAAGGCTCCCCTACTTACAAGTGAGTAATCATGTTTGGTAGAATACTAATGTGCACAACATAGAATAAAAACAAACAAGTGAAAAGTCTATCATTGAGAAACATCCACCATTTGCCCCTTTCTCTCTCTTGTTTATTTAACATATCTCTACCTTCATAGTGTTAAATAGGTCTTGATATTCTGGCATGGATTCAACATTATATTGTGGCCACCACTAAATGTAAATTAATCAGTGCTAGCTAAACTGAGGAAATCTTTCAGATAATCAGGAACGTCTGATGGCAAGGTACCCAGAAACAGAATACCTGGAATTGGTGGTGAAGTCTCTTGAGGACCTGTGAATTATTTTCTTTGAAAGATTTATTAGTCCAGATTCATGTCATAATCACCCTAACATCTTCACAAGGTGATCATATGTATATACTTTGAAACATTAAGAATAAAACCATTAGGCTCTCAGGCATATAGATAGTACCATTGGATACATAGACAACCTGCAAGTTGTAGGTTTTGCAGAATTTGTTATGTTCACTAAATTGTCAATATTAAAAAGAGATTATGTTCATCATTGTGTTAAGACCATTCTGAGAAAATCATGATAGTGTATCATAGTGTGCACACGCTGAGTACAATTCTTTTCCTTTGTCAATATTATTCCTCTACGACAACTTCAACGACCAAACACTTGACTCTGCAACCACCCCGCCCTCCGGCGATGCCAGCCAGACCACCATCTCCTCCTGGACACCGGTCATGACTGAAGAGACTGCCTCGACCATGAAAGGCATCCATTCGGGACCCCCCCAGACCCCTGCCCACCGCACATCTACCACAGAGCCGCTACCGCCATAGCACTAGAATTACGAAACACCATCAACACCACCTTCAAGACCGGAACCTTCCCCGACGACTGAAAACACGCAGAAATCAGGCCCCTGCAGATCGCATGAACCTCAAGAACTACCGGACCATCTCCCTCCTCCCTTTCACGGCAAAAGTCGCTGAGAAGACAGTCAGCGCACAGCTAACACGACGCCGGCATACAAGGAACAGCCCTCAACTGAACCCGCTTGTTTGTCACCGGCAGAAGCCAAGAATCAGACTGCCACCTTTCCTCTCTAATCCAACTGCGGAGTGCCCCAGGGATCATCGCTCGGCCCAACCTTCTTCAACATTTTCATGGACCCCCTCGCCGCCATCGTCTGACTGCAAGGCCTTAGCATAGTATCCTACGCCGATGACTCCCAACTCATCCTCTCCCTCACATAAGACCCCATCCACCACAAGAATCAACTTCCAGGAAAAGAATGCAGGACGTTGCATGCAGGATGGGCAACAGCTGCCTGAAAGTCAACTCGGAGAAGACAGAAGTCCTCGTCCTTGGAATCACCCCATCAGCATGGAACAGCACCTGGTAGCCCACCGCCCTCTGCAGCCCCCCGACCTCCATGGACTATGCCAGAAACCTCGGCATCGTACTCGACTCTTCCCTCTCCATGAACCGACAGGTCAACGCCGTCACTTCCAACTGCTTCAACACACTCTGCATTCTCTGTAAGATCTTCAAATGGATCCTCCCCCTGAGTCAAGGAAGTAAGTCACATACGCACTCATAACCAGCAGACTGGACTACGGAAACACCCGCTAGGCCGGCATCAACAAGTCTCTACTCCGCAAGCTCCAGACAATACAGAACAACGCAGCCAGACTCGTCCTCAGCATCCCTCGACATGATCACATCAGCCAACACCTACGGAACCTCCACTGGCTCTCCATTGAGAAGAGAGCCACTTTCAAGATACTCACTCATGCCTACAAATGCCTGCACAACACCGGACCCAATACCTCAATGAGAGAATCGCCTTCCACATACCCAAAAGAAACCTCCGATCCACCAACCTCGCTTGAGCCGAAACTCCATGCATCTGCAGACCAGAACAGGGGGAAGAGCCTTCTCCTACATCACGGCCAAGTCCTGAAACGAGCTCCTGATCGACATCAGATGCGCCCCCTCCCTGAACACCTTCAGAAAGGCTCTCAAGACCTGGCTCTTCAGCTGAATGGACCTGCTGACCCCCCCAGCGCCTTGAGACTCTCACGGGTGAGTAGTGCACTTAAAATTCCCTGATTGATTGATTGATTGAATTTTATTTAATTTGTATGAGCTTCCGTACCATCAGAAAACATTCTATATAGAAAAGAAATACACTAAAATTTAAAAGTATTATTTTCAGTTTAATAAAACCACATATTGTGCTTGCGTGGCTAGTTACTCACAGTCATACTATAATAATGAAGTGGCAGATCGTCCTTTACTGACTAATTACGTTTTATTTTTGCTTCGAATTTGCCAGGATATCTGTACAAATGTGGGTATTGGTTATTGGCCCTGCTTGTTATCCACTTTTTAAGAGGGGTTATCGCAGAAGTTGAGTTTCGTACTTTGAACCACAGAAAAACAAGTCTTAGGCATAATTGCTTAAAGATCCAGTACTCACCACAGACTAGTAAATGATATGTATATACTACCTTCGTTCTCTGAATACAAAGACAATAAGGAAATATTATTGACCCCCTTACAATGGACTCATTTTGTCACTTTGAGAGAACCCACAATCTGAATGTAGGATGCAGTATTAACTTTTGAGAATTTACTCTCCATATTTAGCTCAACCATTGAATTTCTACATGCCAATTGTTTAGATTGTTGTCCTTGCTCTTCAATTTGTTTTATACATTTGATGCGTTTATCATGTTATCCATAGATGTTCATGTACCACTGGCCATGAAGAGTTTATCTCTTTTCTAAACCCCAGCGACTTCATACATTTTGCAGGCCCGATCCTTGAAACACCAATTCAAGTTTGAAAGATAATGTGTGATTTTTTTGTGCAAAGTCAAAGCACATTTACATTCATGTTTTTCTTGCCTAAAGAAATGGTACAGATAAAGATTCCAATGTTCTTTCCCCACTAAAGGTAAGAGTTATTGCTTTAGTGCTGTGGGTCACAAGTGCAGCCTTGACAGACAGTTTTAATACTGTTTCCGGTCAAAACTGAACAATTTTGTTGTAATATCAATTTACTTTGGTAGATTGGAGGGAATCAAGAGACATTCACCTTTTCAAACTTGCTCTGTCATTTACTATTGAAATGTGCATTTTTCATAGGAAACGTATAAGTCATGTCATGATCACCTTTGTTTTTTGGCATTCATGGTTAAAGATGTACTGCTACAGTATAATTGGAAACCATCTACCAATTTGTGAATTATGTTTGTTTATGATTAATGAGACCTTTGCAGTTACCTTAAGAAAAAGTGGGTGGACCCTCCATTTTTCTTATGGACCATCAATTCACAAATTTAAGAGACGTGGACAGAGCACATACTATTTGCACACTAATTTCTATACTGCAAATGATTAGTTTGCACCAATGTAGTGGCATACTAGAGAGGTGCTTTAGCCTCTTGGCATTGCAGATAAAGTAAAGAAGTAGTAGGAAATCAATTGTGAGCATTAAGAATTTGGCATGGCCAGTTGTCTCAGGTCAATTAGATACAAGGAGAACATTTTACCAGTTCTGTTCTAATCTGCATGTAGAAGACTGCATGGCTTCTGAAGAGCAGATCAACAACTATTTAAAAATACTACAACTGCAAGTACTAACAGCGCTACAGAGAGAGGTTCTGGACTCACACATGACTTGCTGTGTGATAGCTAAGACAAAAGGACCGGACATGGGGCCGATCACGATGGCGAACTGACTTCCGTCCGTCCACCATCGTGCCGGGACTTGGGACCGTCCGCCAGTAATGCTGCGGTCTCGCCATTGAGATTATGATGCGACAGCCACCGTGGCGGTCGCAACATGTATCTCCTACATTGCGGCCGGTGCTGCTGGCTGCAGCACCGCCCGCAATGTCCGAAAAGCACTGTTTGGATTTCCCTGCACTACGTGGCAGGCACCACAAGGTGCCTGCCACCTGGTGTAGGGAAATGGTGCCCCCCCCAGTGCACACCCACCTCCCCCAACACAAGGGGGACCCGCTACAGACCCCCAAATGCAATCCCCAACAGCCTGTGAATGGCGGTTACACCACCATACACAGGTTGGCGGGGAGGCAGCATCATAATATGGCGGACAGTGCCTGCTAGGCACCACCACCATATTGTTGATGAAGGGTGGGTCCGCCAGGCAATCGTAATGATTCCCTGTGGCGGACCCGTGACCGACGGACTTTGCGTCCGCCAGCACACCTCCCACCATTGTAATTTGGCGGGTGGGGAAGTGCCTCACGATGGCGGTGAAACTGCCACCAGCAGGCTGCCGGTGGAGGTTTCACCACCATCGTAATGACCCACTTAATTCCTATGGAATTTTACAAAGTTATTTTCCCAACTTTTGATTCCCCTGTTGCATGAATTGTTCAATTCAGCAGCATTCAAGATCTCTGTTCAATCGTCAAGGAGGAATAATATATATCTATATTTCTTAAGAAAAATAAAGATCCTTCAGAATACAACTCTTTACCGATTTTGCTGGTCAATGCAGGCTCAAAATCTTAAACTAGAATATTGTCTAATCACCTTGCAGCTGTTATTATCAGGTTCACAGATCCCTTGCAACAAGTATTCATCCCCTGAAGTAACACAACCAACCATATCAATACAGCGGTAATAGCTCTCAAGGTATCAAGTGTGTTGAGAAGGCCAGCTGGAATATTCCTGTTGGATGCCAAAAAAGCATTCAGGAGCATCTCCTGGCAGCTCTTCTGGTCTGTAACGCCCCTCGTGGTTTTTGGTTCAAACTTTTATAGTCAAATCAGGGCAATATATCCATCGCTGACTGCTCAAAATGTTTGTATGGGCAGTTTAACAGACATCATTTCTATCAACAGTAGAAGAAAGCAAGGTTAACCTATGCCTACAAAACGTTTTACTCTTTACTTAGAGCCATATATTCAAGCTTTGAAAACAAAAGACCAGCGTCCTCTCATTACATCTATATAAGCTAGAAGTCAGATTATTGGACTATGCTGGTGACATTGCCAGTTTATCCTCCACTCCTTCTAGCGCTTTAGCAGCAGATGAGCAGGTGGAAGGACATTTTAGTACAGTGTTTGGCTTTAAGATAAAGATTGAAAAAAACACATATAGTGACAAATGTTCCTCGAGCAATACCAGATTCTCCTTTTGTGAAATCGGCAAAATTCTTGGAGGTCCAAGTATCCACAAATATGGAAATATCATTAGTCTTAACTATGATGCATTATATGTAAAATCACTAAACCCATGCACAAAATGGGAAAGACTTCGCCAGCTATGACTCCTTGACAACCACTTTTATCCATAAAATTGTACACAGGTAAACTTTCCACAGAGTCTTTGTATTCCACCTGCACTCCATCATGGTCAGCCGTAATTTTGGTTTTGACCCGGTCCTGTACGATTAGTTAACCACGATTTGCACTTAGGGTATTTTTAAGTCAAACTTTAAATAATCATGTCTCTGGTTCCACTGATTGGAACTTTGTCATTTTGGTGTCATTCTAATTATTAGACTATTCGCTGTTTTCTAAATGTATTTGGGAGTTTTCATGTGTTGTGTTATCACATTATAACTGTTTAAGTACTGCATAAATACTTTACACATTGGCTCTAAATTAAACCTGACTGCTTTGTGCCAAGCTACCAGAGGGTCGCTTGGTGACTTTAGTGGTTCCTTGACAACGATTTGGATTATTATTTGAGGTGGGTTCTCACTCCCGTCAACCAGTACTCCAATTTGTTACACTCCTCGGTTTTACAAATAGGGTCTTAGAGAAACCACTATTTTTTTATTATGTATGACGAACATAGCAATGTATAATGACTTTGGAAATAATTTCTGTAATCTTATTCATGTTTGAAACTTTACTTAAAAAAAGGACTGCTTTAGTCTCGGCACATAGGACCTTTGATGATATTAACAACCGATGCATTCATGCAGAGATTTCAGTAACTGTGCAGAACCCATAAGGCCGATATTCATGGATATATATTGGAGTGTGCAGCTCACTATATCATATTTGGACATTATTAACTTAATTTAAACCTTTGGTCAATATTATATTGGGAAACTGTGTGTAAGTGGAATAGGATGTTGTACGGTTGAAGAATCCATCTATCATATTCAAATTTTGCTAACAATTTTCCAAAAATGTGGACGAGGATATGTCGAATAAGAATAAGGGTCACAAATCTCCATGTTTAAATATCAAATGACCAGCCCATTAACTCATCCTTATTCATTGGAGAATCTTTACCTCCACAAGTAAGGCGGCATCTACTTTGTGTCTCTTTGTGTTCGAAGTCGGGTGCTTTATGTTCAAATCTTCAAGCATATTTTTGGCAAGGTTTGCGATCCCTACCCAGTGTTTCGCATTCATACCTGATGTATGCGCAATATAGTTAATTTAATTGCAGGATTTTTTATGCTTGCCACCAAACCAAAGCACAGGGAATAGAGACGCGTATTTCCTGTAGCAAGCAAAAATCCACTGTATACTGCTTTAAATAAAAACAATAGCCCAACACCTGTACAACGGAGAAAGGTGCTGTAAATATTGCCCTACAGCCGGATAAGCGGCGCCTAATAATAAATAGCGCGCGCCACAATTCTGCTGTAAGCAGTTGTAAAATGAATTGTCATGCAGCCTCTGCCAACATGAAATTCCTCTAGAAACAAACCCCTCTTCCCACCACAGCAAAGCTGTTTGCTCATTGATCAAGGTCAACAATTGCTCGAAACACACACCATCCATCAACACTTGAAAAACATAGTTGGTAAAAAGGCCCTTGGGACAAACTGCACGTGAGATGCTTCCCCCGTGCACATTAATAATTTACTGCTGTCTCCAGGCTTCCATGTCTTTAAGAAAAGGTGCAAGCATGCGCCTGAGGTAAACCAAGACACCTGCACTACTGGAAACTTCATCCACATCAGTTACATTCTGTGTTAAGTACCAGGGGGGCTTTATATTTAATGCGCTTTATGAGGTTCAATGGTTTATTTTTAATCTCAGGGTATCAGAGAAGAGTAGATACCCTTTTCCCAGTGCAATCATATCAATTATGTTAATATGAATAATTCACAGTGTACTTGATGCGGTACATTAAAGTTCCATATTGAAAGCGTTCTTCCATATGCTAGACATAAAACACAATATAAAACTGCTGAATGTTTTATAAACGGCATCACTTATTCATAAAGTCTCTCATTATATTGAATGACCCACTTGAACGATATGCTGAATAATGTGACCAACACTTCAACTTCTGGAAACTGCACGTCAAGGTGAGTTTTCTGTTGCTACGTAAAGAGGATGTGGGTTTGACGTATATTTATTGTAATCTTAAGTACAAGAAATTGAATCTAAACTTCAATATTAAGAGAAAATTGAGTCCGGATAGGAGTCTCCTTTTATGATACCTCATTCTTCAATCAAATGGGCATCAGCAGCAACATGAAGCATAATACAAATAAGGTGTTGCCATGCACATAGTTGGGAGATCAAAACACAAAGAATCTGAACTTCCAATTCAAAATCGTGGCTAGAGGCAGAACTATAAAGTTCTGCAGATATTTTTAAACAAACGAACAATATGTTATTTCAGATTTATATGAGATGGTATGTTATTTACGTAGTAATAATGTACTTTTCCTACTGTGTATATTATTGGGTATGTACTGATTGTTCTAACTTTATGCTAGGATGTTTACCAATGCAGCGTGGCTACCGAAGAGATGTAAGGACTTATTTATGGGATTTTAGCGAAGGGCAGCACAGCTAGGCACCGTGCTGCGCTACCTTTCACCAAAGTGAAAGGGCAGTAATGCACTGTTTTTAAGCAATACGGTGCATTCCTGTCCTTTCTCTCTGAGCTAGTGCCAGTTTGACAGCCTAGTGTCAACGTAGGCACCCCTGCACCATGGTACAGGAAAAGAGGGAAAAAACGAGGAGAAATAAAAGAATTTAACTTCATTACGCGTCACCTCGGGAGGCATTGGGATTTGGCACTTCCCTAAGTTTACATTACTTTGTAAAACTAAGGCAGTGTCAAATTCCATGGGTGTAGCATGGGAAAACCCACCACAACACCCATTGGAATGCCTCCTGGGTGCAGAGTAAGGCAACGCAGCAATTTGCACTGTGTCGCCTTACTCATGATTTATGAGGCAACTCAAAGCCACACAGGGGGGCTTTCCATGGCTTCATAAATCAAAATGAGACCCCTGCGTCATGGTGCAAATGTGACGGAGGGCTCTCATAAATAAGCCCCGTAGCCTTCAGTGGAGGAAGGTGTGTAGTTTCAAACTACTCTCGCTCCTCTGTGGCTGAACCTGCTATGGCAGGTCTATCTGCAAGAAACTAGAGATATACTTATTGCCTCAAAGAGCTGAATAGGTTGTTCATGTGAAGCCGTGATACAAGTGATCATGTATCTGAGGCAGTGGTGCAGGGAAATCTCTAGAGTGGATTATGTCCTTCCTAGAGAATCATGGTAAATCAATAATACTTCGAAATTTTACAGCCAAAGGGACTGCACTAAAATGTAGAATTCCACAACCTTCTTCACTTGACAGTTTCTGGTTGCTGTCTATATAATTATGCAGACGATTCCCAAATGCCATTTCGCATGAACAACACCCACCCCAATTCCAAAGCACCAACAAATATATTGTTAGTTGGATGGCAAACAACCAGCTGAAGTTGAATATTGACAAGACTGAAATAGTTGTGCTGAAAAATAACTCCAATATTTGGAGCAAGAGCTACTGGCGAAATAACCTTGGTCCAGCACAAACTCCTACAACCTAAGGTAAGAGCATTGAGATTGGAATAGATAGAAATTTCACTCTTGAAGAAATATTGAAGACATCGTGTTTCCCAGGTCCAGAAGGTGTTTGCTCTGCATTTTGGGACTTGTTGTCCTGTTTATCCCATTATACAATTGGGACTACAAGTCCCAAAAGCCCTGCTAAAGTCTGGAATGGAAGTGCTAGTCATGTCTTGAAGTGGGAAATGTGAGACTGCTGCAATTTTAAGTTTCTGCTAATGTCCGTCACTTGTTGCCAAGAGCTCTGCATATCTGTGCTCTCCCTATAGTGTCATGAGCAGCAAACTGTCAGTCTTATAACAATGGTGAGATATTTATTTCCTCACAGAGCCCTCACTGCATGCTTTCACTTATAGATGTTTGAAACTACTGGAGAAACCTGTATCCCCAGTTGCGACCTGTGTGGGTACAGTATAATGCAACAATACCTCAATGGGATTCAATGAAGGGGTACCATTTGTAGACAGTAAATTAATAGCAAACAAACACATAGTCTCAACATTTTGTTTTCATGTAGTTATATTAACAGAAAAAGCATCGACTTAGACTTTACAAGGGTTATAATGCAGCATCACCCATGCTTTTAGGTTGTGTACTAAGTGCAAAGTGAACACATTGTGCTGGTGTAGCATTTAAATGGTGCAATTGAAACACGTAAGAAAGGTGAAACAGCGTTGTTAGAAATAGGGGTCTCTAATGGGAGCGGTATGAACCTTTGTCCAATTAGTAATCCTACCTTATAGTCAGGGTAAAGGAGTTACACACTGCTTACCCCCTTTGCAGCTTTGCACAAACAGACAGCCTTATCCCAAAGGCAATGTGTAAAGTATTTATAGCCAAATACACAGTGAAAACACCACAAATGGACACCACACAAATTTAGAAAAATAAAGTATCTTTATCCTAACTAAACAAGACCAAAATAACAAGAATCCAACATTTAGGTATCAAGATATACTTTTAGAACAGTTATTTCAAAAATACAACTTGTAGAAACAAAATAGCTCCTATGGGGCTATTACGACATTGTGACAAGCATAAATCCAACGTATGGCTCCAACCGCGAGGTGCGCGGCTTCGGGCACGGAGTCACAAAGAGCTCCATACAACAGTACCTTGGAAACAAACTCAGTTGACGATGCACAGTGTCGTGGAGGTGAGGCGTCGGTGCCGAGGCAAGGCTGGTCCCCAGTTGGCATGGAGAGGCGGGGTGTCGAATCCAGGACAGGGAAAGCTAAGCTACGTCGGTGGCACGGCGTCAATTCTGGTGAGGTGATGAGTTGTCGAAGAGTTTGTGAAGTCACCCTCATCCGTTACCGGCTCCGCGATAATGGGATGCAGGCGATGGCAGGGACGGCATCGGTGCGAGTGCTGGCATCAGGAAGGCTGATAACTACAGGCGTCAAAGCGTGTTGGAGCTGTGGTGCAGGCTAGGTGGTGTGTTGTGCACTTCACGAGCCATGCCCCTGGCTTCGGTGCTTGTCATGGCGTCACTGGCATCAGAGTTGTTTTTCTTGCTTTGCAGCTCCATAAACACAATTCACAGGGCCCAGGAACTGGAATTGGTGCCCTTTTAAATGCAGTAGTCCACAGAGGAGTCCAGGTGGTGGTCAGTGGGTTGCAGGTGAAGTCTTGGGGCTCTGAGACTTCAGAACAAGCAGGAGGCCAGCACAAGCCCTTAGAGATTCTTCTTCAAGCAGGTTCACAGCAAAGTTCAAGTCTTTTTCCTCTCCTTGACAGAAGCAGCAACTATAGGCCAACCCAGTAAATAACATACAGCAAAGTGGCAGTACTCTTCCTTGCAGCTCTCCAGCGCTTCTCCTTGGCAGAGGTTCCTCTTGAGTCCAGAAGTGATCTAATGCTCTGGGGTTAAAGATCTAATACTTATACTTCATTTTCTCTTTGTCTCTTTGTGACAAGGGTCTCTGAGCCAAGTCCAAACAAGTTCCGTCCTCTCTGGTGCAGTATGACCACAGGAGGTGGAGATAGCATTGTGCAAAGTAGACCAAGCCTATTCAGGTGCAAATAAAACTCCTCCCAACACTATAAATGCAGCCAAGGTCTATTCAGCCCAGCTATGAGTCACCCAGGAAAGGCAGGACACACCACAACGCCCCTTGTGGCTGTCTACAGTTTATGCACATTGCCAGCTCCTGCTACTCCAAAACCAAACAATCAATACACAAACAGCAGAGTCACACAGACTGGTTAAAAAAGAAAATTCCTACATTCTAAAAGTGGTATTTTCAAACCCACAATTCAAATCCATGTCCCAAAAAAGATGTGTAAATAAATTCTGAGTTCAGAGAGCCTAAACTCCATTTCTCCATCTAGCCCTTTTGAAAAGTTTTACTCCTAAGATGTTACAAAGCAACTCCCATGTTAGCCTATGGGATGGATAGCCTTTCAATAGGGAAAACAATATACACAGTATTTCACTATTAGGACATGTAAAACACACCAGTACATGTCCTACTTTTCACATACACAGTACCCTGCACAAGGGGATATCTTGGGCCTACTTAAGGGGTGCCTTATATGTAAGAAAAGCAAGGGAAGGGTGGAGCCTGGCAAGTGTATGCACCTGCCAGGTCGACATGTCAGTTTAAAACTGCGAGCACAGACACTGCAGTGGCAGGTCTTAGAAACATTTACAGGGCTACTCATGTGGTTGGCAAGCCCAGTAGTCGCATTTGATGTATAGGCCCTGGCGCACTCAGTGCACTTTATTAGGGACTTACCAGTAAATCAAATATGCCAGTCATGGATAACCAATCATAATATCAATTCATACAGAGAGCATTGATTAGCAGTGGTAAAGTGCCCATAGTCCTTAAGCGAACAAAAACAGGTCAGGAAAAATAGGAGGAAGAAGCAAAATAACTTGGGAATAACCCTGCAAAAAGGCCATTTCCATCAAGCGTATTCTTGGAAGCTCTTTGGAAGCAATATTATGCATGAACGTTTTCTTTATAACACAAATAATGAAAAATCTTGTCATAATTAACAGTCCCAATTTAGCTGATATAAGTCGGTGACGTTTCGACCTTCATGACGTGAGGTCAATTTCAGGACAGGAGAACGCAAAAAGGACCAACATTGCCTGAATGAATTCCAAGGCACATGGGAATCAACAATGTGTATATGCTTGATCCTGTTCTTTGTCCTTGTCCAGCCCATCTGGTCCCCAAGCAAGAGGTCGAATATCCACAGCTGTCCCTCAAGGCTTATGCATGAAGAAAGCAGTTCTGAGGACCATGTGTGAGTATAGCCTTCAAAGAAAGAGTAGCCGGATTTTACTTGGCTGATGTGACATGTACAAGAACTTCTTGGAATGGAGGATGCAACAAATCACTAGGCCTAATGAGGCTCCTCAAATGATCGTGGATGAATCAACTAGCCCTGCTCGAGCCTCGCACATCTGATCCTGTTTAGCTGCTAATCTGTTTTTAAAATATTTTTGGCACTGTTTTTTAAATATCTTTGTACTGTTACGACTTGCGGGGAGGATTGTGGCTGCTAGGGGTTCTTTTTAGCTGTTCATCTGTTTTAATTTGTTTTTAACATTATTGCACTGACTTACTTTCACTTGAGCTCTTCCTCACTCTCCTTGCGTTCATTAGCACTGTCCTTGCTGGTTGTCAGGGCCGCCCCATTCCGCCACGGCTGATGTGCAGATTGAGCAGAGGGCGGACCCTTCAGTACACAATATTCCGGCCATCTCACTTCCGGTGAGGACGCGTTTCTGGCGTTCGTTGGAAGGGATGTAAACATGCATGGTGCGGACGCGCAGCGGACTTAACTAGCCCTGCTCGCACCTCACACATCTGACCCTGTTTACCTGCTAATCTGTTTTTAAAATATTTTTGGCACTGTTTTTTAAATATCTTTGTACTGTTACGACTTGCGGGGAGGATTGTGGCTGCTAGGGGTTCATTTTAGCTGTTCATCTGTTTTAATTTGATTTTAACATTTTTGCACTGACTTACTTTCACTTGATCTCTTCCTCGCTCTCCTTGCGTTCATTAGCACTGTTCTTGCGGGTTGTCAGGGCCGCCCCGTTCCGCCACGGCTTATGTGCCGATTGAGTGGAGGGCGGACCCTTCAGTACACAGTATTCCGGCCATCTCAATTACGGTGAGGACGCGTTTCTGGCGTTCGTCGGAAGGGATATAAACATTCATGGTGCGGACGCGCAGCGGACTTAACTAGCCCTGCTCGCGCCTCGCACATCTGATCCTGTTTAGCTGCTAATCTCTTTTTAAAATATTTTTGGCACTGTTTTTTAAATATCTTTGTACTGTTACGACTTGCGGGGAGGATTGTGGCTGCTAGGGGTTCTTTTTAGCTGTTCATCTGTTTTAATTTGTTTTTAACATTATTGCACTGACTTACTTTCACTTGAGCTCTTCCTCACTCTCCTTGCGTTCATTAGCACTGTTCTTGCTGGTTGTCAGGGCCGCCCTGTTCCGCCACGGCTGATGTGCCGATTGAGCGGAGGGCGGACCCTTCAGTACACAGTATTCTGGCCATCTCACTTCCGGTGAGGATGCGTTTCTGGCATTCGTCGGAAGGGATATAAACATTCATGGTGCGGACGCGCAGTGGACGCGTGCAGCAGGCGTGCCGCTGGCGCACAGAAGGCGCGCCTAAGGCAAGCCCATCTGCACCCGTCCGCGCCAAGTCCGTGCCTAGGGCCCAGAACTCTGTATTGTGGCCCCCACCAATAATTAAATATACGAATGGGATATTGCGTGCCTTAGACAAGCAAGGTAAGGAGAACTGCTGTTCTATGCGTCTTGGGGTTAGCACAGCAAGCTGTGCTTGTGGTTTTGTCCTTCCCCACCCTGAACCAGTCTTGGCCTTGCAATTATCCCAGCGTCTAGCGAACAACATCGCACATGAACAATCTATGCTCTTTGGTGGCCTTATTAATGCCAGATCATTGGGTAAGCACAGGTATGAAATCGCTCACTGCATAGAAAGCCTGGGTCTAGATGAATTATTTATAACAGAGACCTGGGCAGATGCCGCATCAGACCCCGACTTTATTACTGCAACACCTGTTGGGTTTAGAGCTATTAGAGTGGACAGGTCTTTTAAACGAGGGGGTGGAGTAGCTATTATTTTTAGGGATCATTTTTTGGTTACACACCATCCTGTTTCTACTCCATCTTATGAAGCTCTCCATTTCTCGTTTACACTCAATCCCAAAGTGACCTTTAAGTGGATTCTTCTCTATCGTCCTCCAGGCACCCGCAACACCTTTTTAACCAATCTGGACACTTTGCTTGAGCCAGTTATTTTAAATTCAGATTTTACTATTCTTGGAGACTTCAACTTCCATCTGGAAGAGTTAGAAAATAAAGACACAATGGGGTTACTAGATACCTTAAGATCACTCGGACTCACCCAATTGGTGCAGTCACCGACACATATAGCTAGACACACTCTGGATGGTGTTTTCTCTTCAGCCTACGGCCTCACGGTTAAGGAAACTCTTCCGCTAACGTGGTCAGACCACTCACTAATTAAGTTCAACCTTCCTTTTTTAGGGTGGGAGAGGGTGGCACTACAAAACGGCCAGCTTCCACCTGTAAAGCTTGGAATAAAGTGGATACGTTATCCCTTTATACCTACCTGGAAACCTTTCGCCCTCCCCCTCAGGACCAGGTGGACTCAGCCGTCACTAACTACACTAATTGGATTTTGGGTGCAGTTAGCGCCTCGGTTCCTACCTTTAAAAACATTTTCAGGCAATAGGATTACGTCTTCTGCCCCCTGGTTTTCTGAACGTCTTCGGAAAGAAAAACAGAAGTGCCGCCGTCTAGAACGGCGTTGGCGTTTAAATTATGATGAGCCGGGTAAATTAGCTTACAAAATAGCGTTCTCTGACTATAAAAAACTTCTTAACTTAGAAAAGAAAAAATATTTTACACAACAGATTGATTCGGCTGCTAATTCACCCAAGGAATTGTTTGCGGTGATTAACAAACTGGCTACACCCAATAATACAGGCAGGAAGGTCAATGAGAAATTCTGCAACGACATCGCAGATACTTTTAAATCTAAGGTCTTAGAAATCTTTCAAGCATTTAAGGAGGCTCCTGATTCTTGCCCATTTCCACACTCATGTGGCTCAGACATTACTAATCACACGTTATTTGCATTTTCCCCGGTCTCCTTAGATGAAGTAAAAAAATATGTACATCAATCTAAATCAGGTTCACCATTGGATCCATGTCCACCGACTTTCCTCAAAGGACTGGCAGATTTGGTGAGTCCAGGTCTTTCAGATATTTTTAATCTGATGTTTTCCTCTGGTGGAAGGAGACATCTATTTTGCCTTTATTAAAAAAATCTACCTTAGACGTCACCAATCCCGTCAACTATCGACCTATCGCTAGACTGCCTTTGCCTGCGAAAATAGTGGACAAAATTATGAACAATCAATTGTCGCAATTTATTAACGCGAACAGTTTGTTGGATCATTCCCAGTTCGGCTTCCGCAAAGATCATAGTACGGAGACCGCACTGATCAAAGCTTCAGAGATCAGAGCAGTAATGGATGGAGGAGGCGCGGCGGCCCTTGTGCTTCTTCATCTATCCGCTGCTTTCGATACGGTGGATCACTCCCTCTTGCAAAGTTGTTTGGAGAAGTTGGGAGTAGGAGAGGTGGCGCGGGCACTTCTGGCCTCCTTTCTCACTGATCGAAAATCCACCGTATCTATCGACGGTTTTAACTCAGATCCCTACATTCTACCTTGTGGTGTCCCACAGGGCAGTTCGCTAAGCCCTTCATTGTTCAATATCTACGTCTCCGAACTGGCCCCTCTCATCCGGGAATTTGGGTTCAACCTGACCACGTATGCCGACGATACCCAGATTGTGATAGCGGCACATAAACTTCAACATTCCCCGGCCTCGCAGTTTAGATGCTGCATGAGTGCCATCAATAGATGGATGACGGCACACTGCCTTAAACTCAATTCCAATAAAACAGAAGTTTTGATTTTTGGCAGTATACAGCCCCCCTGGAATAATTTGTGGTGGCCAGCGGAGTTGGGCCTACCACCAAAGCCAGTGGTTAAAGTAAAGAATTTGGGTGTGCTAATGGACAATAGATTGACATTTTGCCATCAAACGAATGCCGTGGTGTCTGCCTCACATTTTCTCATAAAGAAAATAAGGAAAATATTTCCGTACATCCCAGACAACAGGAAAACAGTAGTTTCTTCCCTTATTCAATCTAAGTTAGACTACTGTAACGGCCTATACCTTAACGCCCAGAAGCAGTGTCTGAGGAAACTTCAGATGATTCCGAATTCGGCAGCCTGCCTTTTGTCTGACATCCCCAGACACAGCTCAGTTTCTAATGAAATTCGCAATCTCCATTGGCTTCCAGTATCTCGGCGCATTGAATTCAAGACATTATGTATTGTTTTTAAAGCTCTGCATCACCTAGGTCCATCTTTTCTGCAGGATCTTTTCACATGGTACCAACCGACCAGACACCTTCGGTTTATGGGGGCACGATTACTGTTGGTACCAAGAATTCATACGGCGCACTGGGGAGGCCATAGTTTTTATTATGGTGCATCGAAATTGTGGAATTCCCTCCCCTTTCAACTTAGGAATGTTAGTTCCTTGACAGTTTTCAGAAAGCAATTAAAAACCTGGCTCATTCAGTACTAGGGGCGAGTTTGCGGCTGGCACTCCCTAGCGCAAGGACACCTCCGGGTATTTGTGCGCTCTTATAAATCTCATTAACATGTAACATTTAACATAACAAAAGCAATAGTGGGGGAGCAGAGCCAGGGGGAGTCCTTCTTCATCAGGTTGCAATTAATGGACAGCAAGTGCCAGCAGATTGGAGGACTTACAAGAATCCTTAGGGCACCACTCATAGAGTCTGCATCACCTAAAACCCTATTTCTTCAATGTACTAATCTAACTTTCGTAGTAAATTAGCATATATCTTTAACACTCATAAACTCTCAGAAAGCCCTTACACTCACTGGATGATGTCATCAGTGATGCCATTTGATACGTCATCAGTAATGTCACTTGCAATGTCATGACTGCTTTAATATGTGATGTTGTAAGTGCATTGCAGGGGTGTAAGTTATAGTTAGCTCAGGTAATTATAACTGCTGAATTTCTATGGTTTTGCATGAGTGCAATCTGAGCGTAACTATAATGTCTACTTTGGTTTTTTTTTGTGTGAATTTCTGAGTTTTTAAAATTCTGTTTCAAATCTATAACGTCCATGTGACCTTTGGTTTTTGAAGTGAATTTCAATTTATTAGGCGCATTTGCAGAATGGTGAAGAGAGAGGGCAGGGCCTCTGACCAGCTCCTAGCAATCCAGCTATGTGGGACTTACTGCTGGTAGCAGGAGGGCTTCTTGGCCCCCAAGGACCCTAAGCATCCAAAGGGACTTCATCCCCAAACCAGTAGTGCACCAGCAGGCATGTTTGCAGAGTGGTGGACAAAGGGGGCTGGGCCTCAGACCAGCTCTCAGCAATCCCGCTGTGTGGAACTTACTGGACGTAACAGGAGGTGTT
The DNA here is from genome assembly GCF_964204655.1 of Triturus cristatus. Classification (NCBI taxonomy): domain Eukaryota; kingdom Metazoa; phylum Chordata; class Amphibia; order Caudata; family Salamandridae; genus Triturus; species Triturus cristatus. The sequence continues at coordinate 684,164,325 of NC_140587.1, forward strand.
CTTGGCCCCCAAGGACCCTCAGCATCCAAGTAGACTTCATTCCCCAACCAGTAGTGCACCACAAGCTGCGTTAGCAAAGTGATGGACAAAGAGGGCGGGACCTCCTGCAAGCTTTCAGCAATCCCGCTGTGTGGGACTTAATAGAGGTAACAGGAGGGGTTCTTGGCCCCCAAGTACCCTCAACATCCAAGGGGGCTTCATTTCCCAACCAGTATTGTGGCAGGAGGCATGTTTGCAGAGTGGTGGAGAAAGGGGCAGGACCTCCGACGAGCTCTCAGCAATCCTGCAGTGTGGGACTTCATGGAGGTAAGAGGTGGGGTTATTGGCCCCCGAGGGCCCTCAGCATCCAAGGGGACTTCATCCCCAAACCAGTAGTGCACCAGGAGGTGCATTTGCAGAGTGGATGGCAAAAGTGAGAGGGCCTCTAACCTGCTTTCAGCAATCCCGCTGTGTGGGGCATACTGGAGGTAACAGGAGGGATTTTTGGCCTCCAAGGACCCTCAGCATCCAAGGGAACTTTATAACCCAACCACTAGTGCACCTGGAGGTGCATTTGCAGAATGGTGGACAAAGGAGGCGGGGCTTCGACCCAGCTCTCTGCAATCCTGCTGTGTGGGACTTACTGGAAGTAACAGGAGGGGATTTTTGCCCCTAATACGGAGCCTCAACATCCAAGGGGACTTCATCTCCCAACCAGTATTGTGCCATAAGGTACATTTGCAGAGTTGTAGACAAAGGGGGCAGGGTCAGGAATCCCATTAGAAAATGAGGGAGAGAGGCCCACGGCCCCCCTCCCTGGGCCAATTTTGGCCTGGGCAACCCAGACCCGGGCTCGGCCTTTTGATTGATTTATTTATTTTTTATTGTTGAGGGGAGCCGCGCTGTCCCCCTCCCCAGGCTGATTTTAGCCCCTGGGACCTGGCCTTTCAATGTATTTTTAATTAGGAAGACAGCCACGTGGCCCTGCTCTCGGGCCAATTTCAGTCCCGGTGTCCCCATCCTCCGGGCCAGGCCTTTAATTTTATTATTTATCATTTATTTATCATTTATCTAGTTTCCCCCCGATCAGCTGTTTGACTGCTGACGTAGGCAGGGCCTCGACGTGACTGGCCGGGCGCTTTAGACACGCCCACAGCCATAGCCACGCCCCCCTCTGCTTAAAAACGCGCGCTGATCGCGAGCGCGGTGCTTTTTCAGCTGTATCTCCTGAGGCACAGCCGGGAGTTAGGAATCAGAGTGCTATTGTGTTAATTGCTTTAAAACCTGCTAAATAATCTGTTTCCATCGTACCTGCACTAGTTTCCCCCCGATCAGCTGTTTGACTGCTGACGTAGGCAGGGCCTCGACGTGACTGGCCGGGCGCCTTAGACACGCCCACAGCCATAGCCACGCCCCCGGCTACCATCTTTCACTACCATAAAATATGTGCCCCTACCGGAAGCGCAGCGGACGAGCGCAGCGGGCGCGACGATGGCGCGCCGATGGCGCGCTTAAGGCAAGCTCGTCTGCGCTCGTCCGCGACTGTCCGGGACTAGGGGCACGTCACTCTGCTCATCTTACCACCTATTCCCCCGCCCAATTACGCTGCCTCCGGGGCCCATGGTCGCTATCAGCCTCCACCTGTTCGCGTATTTCGTCTCTTGGCTTGTCTCTGCCTGCTCCCCCCGCCATCTCCCCTCCCCAACTTGCCCCCCCTTTTCCCTCTAGAGGTAATGTTTTTCCTGTTACCTCAAAAACCTTGGCGGCATACTATTTGAACACCCGGTCTGCAGTAGCCCATGCTCACGAACTTTCGGTACTGCTGGACCTTCATGCCCCTGATCTTCTTTTTTTAACGGAAACTTGGTTCGGTGATGACTCCCTCCCTGCCTTACTGGCTACTCTACCAGCTCCATATTACGCCCTCCGTGCAGACCGTCAAAATGGTAGAGCCGGGGGCGGGGTGGCGGTCATCGCCCGAACCGACCTTCCCTTTCAAATTTTGTCCCTGCCAGATGTCGCTACCACGGAATATTTAGTTATTCGCACTACTTCCATTACGCCCCCTCTCACTTGCATACTTATGTATCGCCCCCCTCATTCCCCCTTATTGTTTCTCCCTGACTTTTTGGAAGTTTTGGCCACCATCACAGTTAATAACTCTTCCATTCTGCTTTTGGGTGATTTTAATTTTTGGCCCTCTGACCCAGCTGAATGCCCATCCTCAAAGGAATTCTCTGATACTCTTTATTCGCTCAACTTCATACCTCACATCCATTCTCCCACCCATATCAAAGGTCATATTCTTGACCAGGTTTGGTCCCTAAATTGCCCCGTAGAGTCCCTTACCATCTCGCCTTGTACAAGGTCTGACCATCACCTGATCTCTTTTGCTCTTCCCATACACCCCCGGTCAATCCCCCACTCTCCAAAAACATCTGGGTTCGTGCCTGGGGACGAGTAGATCCCGAAAGCTTATCCTCCCTATTTACCACCTCTCTTCCTTCCCTGCAAGGTTTATCCACCCGTTCTCAGGTCACGGCCATTGAACAATGGCTCTCCTCAGGCCGTGACTCCATCGCCCTTTTGAAACGGGTCTCAACCAAACGAGAGAAGGACGCCAATCAGTGGTTTAACGAAGATCTCAAAGCCACTAAATTGGCCGTACGTCGTGCGGAGCGGGCTTGGAGGAGAAACTACTGCCCCTCTCTACGACTGGAGTTCATCAACGTCCTGACTCTATACAAAAAGGATATCCTGAAGGCAAAAACCATCTATTTTTCCTCCAAAATTCTCGCAGCCGAAAACCAATCAAAGGAAATTTTCTCGATTGTACACAATCTGGCGTTTTCGGACAGAACCTCTCTTAAGCCCACTCCTTCTCAGGAACTCTGTCATTCCCTCAATAACTTTTTCATTCAGAAAATAGTCACCATCAAAGCTAACATTCCCCCTCCTTCCCCTACTTTTGTGGATCCCCAGTGTCCCCCCCCCCAAGGGACAACTCACCACCTTCCCACCTCTGACTAAGGAATGTTTGACTGCTATAATCCCACTTGTCAAATCTGGTTCCCCGTTAGATCCCTGCCCGGCTCATATTCTTCGTCATATTTTCATCAGCTGTTCAGACCCCCCCCTTCATCTCCTTAACAGTTCTCTTTCCCAGGGCGTGGTACCCAACCCACTTAAAACCGCAGTCATTGTCCCCATTCTGAAAAAATCGGGCGCTGATCCCGCAGTTCCCGCTAATTTTCGCCCCATCTCCCTTCTGCCGTTCCTGGCGAAAGTACTCGAGCGCCACGTCACCTGCGCCCTGAGCTCCTTCATAGAGATGAACGGGGCTCTCGCCCCCCGCCAGGCCGGGTTCAGCCCCGCACACTCTACGGAGTCAGTAGTTCTCTCGGTCCTTGATAACCTCAGGGAGGGAATGGATACCAACCAACCCCAGGCCTTGGTCCTCCTCGATCTCTCAGCCGCCTTTGACACGGTGGATCATTCCATCTTACTTTCCCGTGTCGGGGCGGCGGGGATCGGGGGCACCGCGTTGGTCTGGTTATCCTCCTTCCTGAGGGACCGTACCCAGGCAGTTCGCCTGGGTGATTTTACTGCGGACTTTCGCAACGTTCAGTGCGGGGTCCCCCAAGGCTCCTCCCTTTCCCCCCTTCTATTTAATCTTTATATTTCCCCTCTGATTTTTTCATTGCAACAAATGGAGGTCACCGTATTTAATTATGCGGACGACCTCCAGCTTGTCTTTAATCTTTCCTCTTCCCCCGATTCTGTTCTTAATTTCCAAACCATCATGATTCATATCCGGGACTGGATGAACCTCAACCATCTAAAACTCAACCCAGACAAGACCGAGCTGGTGTTGACGGGTGGCTCATCCAACCCTTGGTCCCCTCTCTTCTGGCCGCCTTCCCTAGGTCCCCCACCTGTTCCTTCTACCTCAGTCAAAACTTTAGGCATTAAGCTCAATTCTCAACTCACCCTTCACTCCCAGGTCAGCTCTGTGGTTTCTTCTTCCTTTCTTTCACTGCGCACTATACGCAAGGTGTCCCGTTTTTTCTCATTTGATGCTTTAAAATTGATCACCCTGGCCATGGTCGTATCCCGCCTGGATTATGGCAACGCCCTATATGCGGGTATACCCGCATATAGTCTCCGGCGTTTGCAGCAGATCCAAAACCAGGCGGCGCGCCTGGTGTTCAAACTTCCAAAGTCTCACCATATCACCCCCCTCCTAAAGTCCCTACATTGGCTTCCTGTGCTTGCTCGTGTCCAGTTTAAGCTTGCCTCCATCACCTTTCAAGCACGACTGGGCACGGCACCGGCTTTCATCTCATCTGAGATTATCCGTTATGTTCCACCCAGGGAACTGCGTTCATCTACCCAATCCCTCCTTACAGTCCCACGGTTCCGGAGAAAGAAATGGGGAGGCTCGAAATTTGCGACCCTCGCCCCGGTCCTCTGGAACTCTTTGCCTCTTGAGCTTAGAGCTTTAACCCTCTACCCGCATTTTCGGAAACAGCTCAAGGCACATCTTTTTGCTAAATTCTTCAATTAATTCATTAACAGATTATTTTTCTCTTACTTAGTTCCGGCTCCCCTGCCCAGTCCTCTGTCAGCTGTAGCGCCATGAAACCGCTGGTGTACGTGCGCTGTATAAATAATTTTAAATTCAAATTCATAATAGGGGAGGGGGGCTGCATGGTCCTCCTCCTTGGGCCAATTCGGGAAACACCCATTACAACGACTCTCTTTTCATGCGCTGCCATTGCAACGCGACTTTCACATCACAGGAGGCTTGACATCGCATGCTTTTAGAACGCATGCTAGTAATGCGCATAGAAATTTACATGGCTAGCAATGACAACGTGTGCTGCGATGACATGGGAGGTGGCTCGTGCTGACGGAGATGACGGGTTGATTTGGGGAAAGGAAAGACGACGATGATGGATGCTCAGGTTTTGACAATCCGCTGAAACGCTTCCTCTTCTTAGGGTTTGAAAGTTTTAAAAGCTGTGGATGATAAAGTTACAGGTTTTGTTCATTTTGACTATGACAAGGTTTCTACTTTGTTTTGGGTTACATATAGCCAGTTTATATTGGGTGTTTAAATTTGATAAATAGTAAATAAGATGTTATCGTAAACAAATCATTCTCAATAACAGGTTATTTCGCAGGGAAGGTTTTTAATGAGGGGCTTTCTTGTGATAGCGATTCTCAGTATGTGTTATTCTTCACTAGTGACTCTTAGTGATAAGGTATTTTATACTGATGGCTCCCAGTGAGGCATGATTCTGCACTTGCAGTTCTCAGTGAGGTCTCTTGGACCAGGGCGTTAAGTGAAACATAGTTTGCAGTAATGGTTCTCAACACGAGTGTGCTGTGCACTAATGGTGCTCAATTAGACATTATCGTGAAATATAGTTCTAAGTAAGAAATGATCTAACAGTAATGGTTTGTGATGAAAGGGTATTTCGCGCTTTGTCATATGAGCTATTTGCTTACGTTTCTAGGTTTTTGTATGTGGATACTTTCCACTAATTGTTCTCAATGCCATGTTTCAATGAGATTTCTTGCACCAGTAGGTCTTAGTATCTGGGTGCTTTGCATGTATAGTTCTCAGTCAGAGGTTCCGTGGCACTATTGGTTGTCACTGAGAAGATGTTTGCAATAATGGTGCTGATGGCTTCTTTAACACGGCCATCGCAACGAAATTTGAGAGTGACACTACAAATACACGCACTTAGAAATTTGAGAGCGACACCCTTGCCGTTCTGTATGAAGATTTGCCGGGGGGGGAACATTATGCGTAATTACTTTGACGAAATTTGAGAGTGACACCCTTGCCGTTCTGTATGAAGATTTTCCGGGGGGGGAGGGCGGGGGGGGGGGGACATTATACGTAATTACTTTGACATCGCAACGCGCGTTCTGTATTATGATTTGGCTGTATTCTGAGTGGCGCGCACATCATATGGTGGGGGAATACAATGGAAAAAGTAAACACCTTTAACACACGCAGACTATAAGAAATAGGCATGACACAAAAAACACTTCAAAATATGGCAGAAATACATAGGACCCACAAAAACAATGCCAAGATTGCGCAGCGTGTGGGAGGCGGTGAAGATTTAAATAATACGCGACAAGGGTTAGAGGCGGGGTCAAGCTTTAAGTATTTAGAGGGCAGAAATACATAGGAACAAAAATATGTAATGTAAATACGGTGCTCATGTACAGCGCTCCAATACCTTCGGGTCGGGTTCGCGCTATATAAAAAAATACATTGGAGCTAAAGAAAAAGGAAAGGTTTCCCGGACTGGGAAAGGCGGGGGGGGGCATGGGGGACAAGGCATAGAGGCGGGGTCATGCTTTACACAACATACAATGCGAAAAGATGGTGAGGTCTTGCACTTTGAGCGTGTGCCTAAAGCATACGTGTTTTGTGGAAAGACATACACACCAAACCAAAAAAAAAAGGGGAATAGAAAGAAAAGAATTGCCATCATGGGTAAGGGGGGGACCGCAGGGGGGGGCAGGGTAGAGGCGGCATCACAAATGACGCGATGTTATGACGTCCGATGTTACCGTTGGCGATGTTTCCTACTTGCCTATAGGCATCAACGCATTCGCGTTGCAACAGCGTACGATGTTAAAAATGCCGATGTATTGGATTGCGCAATGTATTCACCGCGTGGTTAACACACGCGATGGAATCGTGCGCGATGTATCATCATACATCCGCCGATTCTGGCCCCAGGGACCCAAACCCCCAGGGTCTGGTGATTTAGAAATGGGGGAGGGGAACAGCACATCCTTCCTCTCCAGGCTGATTTCGGCCCTGCGGACCCCACACCCGGGCCCAGCCATTTGTCCTTGCTGTCCAGGGCACCCAGTCTGCATTGGGATCATGGAGAAAGCCTCAAGGCTCCGACAGTCCCTTCCAGCCCCATGCCTCCTGCAAAAGCCTGCAATGCTTTCAGACACATGCAACTCCCTGTGTCTGAAAGCAATTCATCCGTTTCCCTGCTCGCTTGACTGCAGGTAAGAAAACAGACAACTGCTCTGCTTCCAGCAAGTGAGAGCATTTTTACTGCTCTTGTTTGCTAGAAGTGGACTGTGAGCAGTTAAAAGCACTCTGGGACATAGCAGGAGCCGGCCAGCTGGGGAGTGGCTGTCCCAAGGCCCATCTATGGCTCCATGAGGGGGCCGCATGTCGCCCTCCTTTCATTTCGTAGGGCCTGCACCGGGGAGGTGGCAGCTCCGGGGCTGAGAACAGCCCATTTAATTAATACAATTTGGCCCGAGGAGGTGTCCCCCCTGGGCCCAGGGGGGCCCGGGGGGGTCCGTGAGGCTCCCCCATTACACATAAAATAGCCCCAGAGAAGTGATGGTTCCCGGGGCATAGGGATCTGTGAGACCCGCCTATTTTTTTCAATAAACCCCCGGAAAGGTGGTCCCCGGGGCACATAGAGGGGGGCCCTGGGCACCCCCTCCTTTATTATTTTATTTATACACACATGCCCCGGGGACCAGGCCCACCCAGGGGCTAAATTATAGAGAAGCGCAGAATGCCCGAGCTTCCTATTCTTATATTTCGGTGGGAGTCATGGCTCCAGGACGGTTCTTGCCAGAATGTTTTGTCAGAAAATATTTTTTTTGCCCTGGTGGGGTCCCTAGAGGTCCAAGGGGTCAGAGTATTTCTACCATGGCTCTTCTCTTTTTTATGTTTTTTATTGGGACTCGGCAGAAGCTAAGTCCCAAGATAGCTGGCAAAACTTCCTGGTTTGAAGTTTTGACAGCCATTCAGATTTGAGCACGGGGACTGTCGGATCCTCAGAGGATCTGCGTCCTTATATATACAAATTTTGATTATACTGAATACTACTTAATAGATTTATGACAAATCAGAAAAAGGAACATCTCAAGATTAATATCTACCCTTCTGCTAAATTGGTTGTAATTTTTGACCCTCTCTTTTTCTCGGCCCCTACTTGACCGATCACCCCAAAATTTTCCAGTCTCAATAAGAATCACTGAAGCACTTTTTGGGAAAAATGTGTAAAGATTTGTCAACCAGCGCTATAGATATAGGCAAGTCAAAAAACACTTTTCATATGGAACCATGGTTGTAACTATAACTACCTGCTGGCAACCGCCAGTAGGTTATATATATATAATCCCAATATGATTACAGTACGTTCCAAATAACAGTATATCAACTTCCATGCCACTTCAATATATCCACCTCTGAATTCAACCAAGTGATCACATCCCTACTTTCAGATTAACACTGATTGCAACCGTGTTATATAACTTCTTTTAATAGTTTTTCTTTAAAATGGCACTTCTTGACCACACCGCATGAGATATGACTTTACCTGATGTTAGGGATACTATATTTAGGGCCGCACATACAGAGAAGTAAGAATGGTACGGCATCCCCATCTCTTGACTATTAATTAGTGGGAAACATGCTATCGTCTTGTGACTACTATCACACCTCATTTTTTACAGCACTGATGATTAAGTCTATAAGAATGGCGTATACTCTCAGGAAATTTTACAGGCATGCTGTAATCTTAGTCCACTGGATAATCGGTCCCTGATAAACTTATAACTAATTACCTCTTTTCTCTCGTCTCCCTCCTAGACTATTACATGATGCTTACTTTCGGATTTGGTAGATTGACTTTTATGTACATATGCTAACTCCTCTATAGAGTGATGTCCCCTGAACTATTTTAGCTTCACATATATTAATTTGGGCATAGGAGGTAAAGATTGTCTATCACACCAAATAATTCTTGTATTGAGTATAAGAGCGACATCATTTTTAGGATATTTGTTTTCTCACGTTGGCTGTGGGCACATCAGTATACCTATCTCTATAGTTCTTTCCTGTTATGTTTTATCTTTATGATTTATGTGATGTTACACTTGCGGCTTATGTAACTGTAAAATTGGTTTCTTTTTCTTTAAATGCATGATTTTTGTAATGTTTACTTTTATTCTGAATCTATGTTTGAGTCTTGAAAAACGCCAGGCTTGTTTGCCTCTACGGTGGGAAAAACATCTTCACTGGCTATCTTTGAGTTTGATGAATACCTGTTCTATAATGTGAAGAGTAAAGGAATAAATGAATCCTTTTCACCACTGGATTTCTGATATTCAGTTCCTGTTCATTAATGAATATGATTAATCTGTTCACGTTTACCTTTGTACTTAAAACTTAATTTACCTATGTAACACAGTCTTTTTGACTTCTATGTAACTATTCTCTCATGTTATTATTATCTTGTTCTGCAATTTTGAGGGGAGGGATTCACACTACTCAAGGAGATACTTACAAAATCTTCTAATTACCTCCATAATGAGGCCTCATAAGAGAACCTGGGGCAAGATGTATGACAGTTTTTTGCGGTCGCAAACAGGAAATTGGCCCGTTTGCAACCACAAAAAAGGGTGGTGGTATTTACAAACACTATTTTGCGAGTCCGTGACTCACAAAATAGTATTTGCGAGTCTCTATTAGGAAGGGGCGTGACAAGGGCATCCCTTCCTAATAGCGAGTCAGAATAGTATGTACCAAAAGGCTTTGAATACTAGAAACCATATATTGAAACACAACTGAAGGTGGGAAACATCTGCCTGATAATCAAATATAGAAACTAAAATTTGAAGTGGATAGCCATAAAACTAAACCAACACATGGCAAATTCTTAAATTTGCCAGAATTCAACTGCAACACTCTGTTAATGGATACACACCTTCAGGAAAGGGCTCAGAAGAAATGAGATCATGTGTAAAGTGGTACAACGCAGCCAGTATAATAGAAGTAGGACAAGCCTTCCACATCAACAAACTTGGAGGAGTAGCTGGTTTGAGGTTAGATAATCGCTGCTGTAGTTGTCATGTGTGGGTTGTAACTTAGTACAGATCTCGTGTTAATGGAAATCGTGTTAATTGCTCTTCCAAAAAGCTTAGCATGAAGTATTTCCTGTGATGCTTTGTCTGTGCATTTCTATAGCCTATATTGATCAGAATATGCATTTGCTTCATGTGGAGGATTCTATTTCAGCAAGAAAGCCTAAATAGTCTAGTGGGATAAGGACCAACAAGAGACTTATATCTGAGGATATCAAACTCCTAGAGTCTTGCCCTTAGCACAAAGTAATAACAGTGATATTGCCAGCCACTTCACAATAGCTTACAGCTCATTCTTAAGATAAAGATCATGATAGCTCACCACTTCTTCATGTTTGCATTTCCTCACATTAATACCGTTTATCTGCAAGTAAGAGAGGTTCAACATGTAATTTACTTCAATTGAAACAAATGGTGTTATTGTACAGAGAAAACAACACACAGGGCTTACTTGTAATATTGCGTCTCCGATGAAGAGCAGGCCTGAGAGTTCAGCTGCAGCAAAAGAAAAATAATTTTTTAATAAAAGGATATAAAAATAACATGAAATTGATAAGGGGATTAATTGAAACACCCATTCTGTGCAAGATACTGAGCAGTCGTTTTGAGTATTGAAGCTACCGCCACTGTGTTATTTCAAGGAATACTGCCAATTCATTAATTGAATCTGCCTTTAATTCCTGAACTTGCGCACACGGTAGTTCAGGACTATTATACTGTATTATTCTCTTGCACTGAGGGTGTTTTTTTCTGTAGCATAATATAAACGGAATATGATAATCCAAAATTTCTTCAGGAAATATCTATTAATTCAGTACATGGTTGTGTATGAGTTATGGATGACACAACTTCCATTTAAGGATATTAAGTGTATAATTTGTAATGTCTATTTCATTTTGAAGAAAGATGGTTAATAAATAGTCATTTTATGATAAGAGGAGTCTGACCTCAGAAATAATTGCCAAGTAACACAAATGCAGTTATCAATTTAATAAGCAGTGACATACACAAGTGAATAGGAGTTACATGCCGCCTATAAAAGTATCAGGTGTTCACGTTATCACACAATGCTAAGCTGTATACGTGTCTTCGGCAATGCATTATTTTGTCAAAATGAAAGTGACTATTGTGAGATCCTCTCTGATCACATAGTCTGCTAAAAAAGGAAGGAGAACAGGACTAGAGCATGGTAAATTGGAAATATGTGTGGAATATCATACATAAACTCAAATAAAGTTGCCTCGCTTTAATCAGTGTTATTTTCCTGTATAAGATATCATCATTAATAAACTTTGTCATAGTGCTTGCACTCATGTATTACTTTACCTTCTTAATTTGGGAATGCTCCCATTCACAAGATCAATTACCGTTGTATGGTGTTATACTTTTCAACCAGGAATTTCCATTTGTCTGGTTTTTCAGACCTCCACATGTTGCCTTCCACCTTTTTCAAGCCATATTCCATTCTATAAGGTATCAGGCTACAGTGCATCACATTTATTCACACGGATTAACAATTGCAAAAAATGTGTGAGTGGTCACGTGCCCTCTGTAAATAATTTCCCAATCTGGTAATACTTGTAAATTTACCCATGTCAAGAAAAAGTGTGCATCCGGTAATGTCAGGCGACCTATTAGTCATGCCTGTGTAGTCGAAAAGTACATTTGCCACATGTTAACCTGATTGCTTATCACCCATCCCTGCAGTCATATGTCCTACTTTGCATGGAATGGACATCAGGCTGGAGAGAATTGTGTTTCATTGCTGTCACCTTCGAGAATATAATGACTGCACCATGTTATTTCCTTTGCATGCTTACAGAGTCCGCCATGGGATGACTTGCCCATATCATCAGCTCTGCTGTTTTATAAATATCTAAAATATATTCAACATTGGATCTACAATTGTGTCTGGCTGGGAAGAAGGTGAAATCTCTATCAGATGGACTGACTAGTAGCCATACACCTGTTAGCCTTAAAAGTCAAATATATTTCTAAAGCAATTCATACTTTTTAAGTTGCTTACCATGTCGATTTCTGTACAGAATTAGATTTGGTTCACATTCCAGCCACCAGCTAAACCCATTTTTACAGTTTGATCTGAAAGCGATTCCTTCCTTAATTTGGTTTAAGTAAAGTTGTGTCTTCACTGAGGTTGCATACATTAATTTGCTTAACCTCTCTGCCTCAAATGCATGCATCTGTATATTATTATATGTCCTATGAGCCTTTGGTGAGTATCTGCACAATCTCCTTAATAGATCAAACTTCTGACGCTTGATTAACAGAAGTTACTGTTTTATTTCCCAACTAATAGTCTCTATAATTTCAAAGTTTATGCCTAAATCATGTGTGTTCCCAGGAAAAGCGTTATGTCTCTTTTAATTATTTGTATAAATGGTCTAAAGCTTTTGTATCTAAATTGGACTATTGAGGCCATTGGTCTATATGTCAATTTGTTATATCAATACTATTTTAATAATCCTATTTCAAACACTGTACATTTTTATATTTTATTTTTCCTTTCATGTAACTGAAACAAGAAAGTAAAACAATAAAATAATTCTAATTCAGTAAATATATCCACCCTAGATATACAATATTGCACCAGTGAACAAAGAAAGTCTAAAGATTCTAACTGAAAGACTAAACTTTCTCACCAGAGGCCTGTACCTATCTGTAGAATTATGCCAGAATATAAAATAAGAATAAAATGTAATACAATCTTATCCAATCTAATTGTACTTATGTATATGTGTGTGTGTGCGTGTGCGTGTGCATATATACACTATAGTGAAAGAGCCACTCTTGTGGTTTGGCACCCTATGATGACCTTCAATTACCACCATTTTAACTGACTTTAGTGTGTTATTATTCCCTAGCCTGGATATATAGGACAGTCCTGCATATACCTGCTTCTCTTCTGTCTTGTAATCTTGCTGTCTTTAAGTGGGAGCTGTCATGGACTAGAATAGTCTTGCCAACAATAGAAGGTGTGGGATGTGCATTTGAAAGCGTGATAGGGAGAGAGAAGTATGGAATGTACTCTTTGGTTTCAAAGTGCAGTGTTGCGGGCAGCGATGCACACATGTGCATTGTGGTGTACATTGGTGAGAATTATGAGCTCTTACTATTAGATTTGACATGGCCTCATGTCATCTTGTTTTCTGACTTTGACTATTAGCTTTGACATGGCCTCATGTCATCTTGTTTTCTGACTTGACTATTGGATTTGACATGGCCTCATGTCTAAATTTGCCTTGCTTATGAGTGCTTTCTATTGGCTTTGACATGGCCTCATGTCTGGCTTTGCCTTGCTGCTCGCACATAGCTGCAAAGTGGGGAGGGCAGGTTTCTGCTCTTCCCTTGTTTTTTGCTCCTCACTGACCAGAGTGAACTGGAATATGTTGTGGGAAGTGTCAGTGGAATGTACAACTCTGCCTCTGAGTCAAAATACAGGAGCTTGGCCAGCCTCCATCTTGGCCTTGACGCAGACGGGTACAGCCAACTCGTTTTTTTCTAATGAGAAAGGGGCGAAGTTTTCTAGAAGCTTAGCCTCACGTTTAGTAATTATATTTAAGCTGGGAACCTTTGTGGGCCAGGTGGAAGTTCACCACAGAATAGACGTATTGCTGTGTAGGTGACGGAACTTGAGTCCTGATTGAAACTCCTCCTGGGCTTTTGACGGGCTTCCCAAGCTTGAGTTGGCAAGGATGATGCAAATTCAGTCGGTGAGGTGTTCCTAACCATTATGTATATATGTTCTACTCTTTGCTATTTGTGTATATACTGCATTTTATTTTACTTGTTCATTTAAAAGTGTTTGATACCTGAGAATCTGCATTTACTGATATATGTGGCCTAGCTTTTTAAACATTGCATCAATAAACTTGTGTGTATTGTTTTAAAAAGCACCTGAATTTGTCTATTTGCCTCCAGAGTGGTAGTTTAGAGGTTTGGTGTGTCGTTTTAGAGAAAAGCATACTCCTTACATGCCCAAAAGTGTATATAATTTAAAGGTGCAGTGGTAAATGTGCCTCCCAGGTGGGAGTGCAGGGTGTGTCTTTTTTGTGAAAAGCACATTCATTACATACACCTATACATATAAACATCTATACATATATAGATACAACTGTAAAATATTTTTTTTCAAATACTTTTTTTTAAGTTAAACTGACAATTGAGGACATCACTGATGACATAGCTCAATACATTTTGCAGAATGGTATGAACCATTAAAACAAGGATTACAATCATATTGCGACTGTGTGTAAATGCATCATTCATACTTTGTACATTCATTAGCAATGTATAATCTCTTAAACGTTTCCATGAAAACCTGGAAATAAACAGTTGCACTTCATAAATCTCCAATATAGAAAGTATTGATGGCATTTCATGTCAATTCTTTAATGCCAGCATGTGCACAGAAATCCACAGGTGAATAATATATTGGAAGGATAATCTTTAGTTCTTCCCACATATTTTGGCAACAAGACTTTGATACAAGCATCAACCTAGTAACAAACGTCTCTAACTCAAACTAGTTGCACTCAATCTCTGCTTTGTTTTAATGTTTGCACTTAAAGCTTCAACCAAAGGGAAACCATATAACCTTTACAAAATGGAATCTGACTTGTCTCCAGGACTACTCTATTTATATTCTGTACATGCACACATTTACATACCGTCAAGCAAAGCTGTATTTGATTTTAGGCCTAATATCTACCTACTTTTTTCTAGAATGACCTAGCAGATTATAGAGTAATTTGAGGGAACGGAAACTTATACTTTGTCATCAGTAATGTCATCAGTGATGTCAGTATCCCAATCCACTCTATGCCACTCCACTCTACACTGCTTCAATTGATGCTGTTACAATCTATGCCTCTCCATTCTATGCTATCCAGTGAATGCCACTCCAATGTACACCCCTCCACTCTACGCCACTCCACATGACACTACACTGTACGCTATTCCAATCTATACCACTTCACTTTACACTACTCCTATCTATATCTCTACACTATACACTATTACACTGTACACTACTCAGCTCTATTTCATTCCACTGTACACCGCTCCACTCAATGCCCTCCAGAGTATATATATATACATATACAGAATTTTATAGAGCGCGATCAGTTACCTCTCGAGGAGGTGTCCCGGCGCTAGAAGCAGAGCAGAGAAGCAGATACCGCCATGCAAGTCAGCCCGATTAAACCGGATGGTTGAAGAGCCAGGTTTTCAACATTTTTTTAAAGCAGGGTTCAGAGGGAGCCTGTTGGAGCTCAGCGGGGAGAGAGTTCCAAAGCCTTGCTACATTGGCCGAGAATGTTCTCCCACCCAGCCGAGCCCTTTTCACTCGAGGGACTGTTAGCTGGATCCGGTGGTTAGAGCGGAGAGCGCGGGATTGCGAATATCTTGGCAGCCGCTCCCTCAAATAGGTTGGGCATAAGCCAAACAAGGATCGGAAAGCTAGCGTGAGGGACTTAAATTTGATTCTATTGGCTACAGGCAGCCAGTGAAGTGTTCGAAGATGCGGAGAGACCGAATGTTTAAATGGAATATGCATTAGCAGTCTCGCAGCCGCATTCTGAACCATTTGCAGGCGTTGAATTAAGTATTTGGGCAGACCTAGGAGTAGACCATTCGCGTAGTCCAGTCTAGATGTAACTGTTGCATGGACTACAGCTTTCCTGCAATTTACCGGAAGAAACTGCAAGATTTTGCGAAGGTTCCTGAGTTTGCCCAGACAGCAGCCCATCAGCTGTTGTGTATGCGAAATGAAAGACAGATTATTGTCCCATCGTACTCCTAGATTTTTTGCTGAGGGGCTGGGGGAAGGGGGGGAGCCCATTGCCATTGGCCACCAGAGCTCGGCTGAGGGCGGAGTGCCTTTGCCAAAATACAGCACTTCTGTTTTACCTGCATTAAGCTTTAGTTTATTGGTATTCATCCATCGTGCCACATCAAGGAGACAGCCTCTAAAACTTGACAGGGCTGCTTCAGACACCTCTGCGAATGGAAACACAAGCTGGGTGTCATCGGCATAAGATACTGCCTTGACCCCCCAGTTAGCAATAAGTGTGAAAAGTGGGGCCATGTAGATATTAAATAATAGAGGGCTGAGCGCAGAGCCCTGTGGCACGCCGCACCACAGCGGCTTCGGAGTAGAGGAGGCGGACCCCAAAGCCACCTTCTGGGTGCGCTGGGACAAGTATGAATGCAGCCAGTCCAGTGCTTGAGCTTGTATACCCACTTCTGACAGCCGAAGCATCAACCTTGCGTGGTCGACGGTGTCAAAAGCCGCCGAAAGATCCAGGAGGACTAGTAGAACTGAGTCTCCCGAATCCAACGACCACCTTATCGACTCAGCCACCTCGATCAAAGCTGTCTCGGTACTAAAGCCGGGTCTAAAGCCCGATTGAGTCTCATGTAGGATCTTGTTGTCCTCTATATATTTGCTGAGCTGCCGCTGGATCACTTTCTCCAGCATTTTGCCTGGGGCAGCCAACAAGGAAATAGGGCGGAGGTTGCTGAGATCCTTGGGATCTCCGTTGGGCTTTTTCTTTAGTGGGAGCAGGGTGGCATGTTTCCACATATCTGGAAAGACCCCCGAAGAGATAGATGTATTCCACACATGTAGTAGGGATGGAGCTACAAAATCCGCGATTGAGCACCACAATTTAGGGGGGCAAGGGTCGTCCGGTGAGCCCGATTTACAACGGCTTAATTCCTTCATGGCCGTGAGCAGAGTAACTGGTTCGAAGCAAGTTAACGGGCCACTTGTCCACACTATGACAGGCTGATCTGATTTTTCTGTTAGTACCTCTGGGCCAAATGTGTCATAGACATGCTTGATCTTTTGGTCGAAAAAGTCCGAGATTTCATTGCAGAGGCTAACTGAGGCCGGTATCTCCCTTTCAATACATCTAGGTTGAAAAAAAGACTGAATCACTTTAAAGACTTCCTTGCTGGAGTGTTCAGCCTGTTCGATTGACTCTGCAAAAAACTGTTTTTTAGCCTGTCTGACAGACTTCTGAAATTTGCGGACGGCCGCCTTATAGAGGGACCTTTCTTGGGACCCATAGTTTGCCCTCCACCGCCTCTCTAACCGTTTGCATTTAGTCTTCTCAATTCTGAGGTCCTGAGAGAACCATGGGGCAGAGGGCGACCCCCTCTTAGACAAAGCACGTTTAGCTGGGGCAATGGAAGAAATCATATTCCCAATCCAATGATGAATCCGCAGGGCATCAGAGTTAGTGTTCAAAGTCAGCAAGGGTTTGCTTTGTGCCAGCACGGGGCCCATGGCGGTAGGGACAAGTTTCGACCATTGCCTACTCATATAAACGCGTTTGATAGGCATTAGTCTGTCAGTTGCCAAGTTGATTGAAAAAGGTACGAGCATATGGTCGGACCAAAGTAGTGGTAGGGTTTCTTCCAGTGTAGTGGCATACACTATTCTACTGTATGCCACTACACTGTACCTCACTCCTGTCTATACCACACCACTGTATGCCATTCCAATCTACCCCACTCCACTGTAGGCTATTCCACTGTAAGCAATTCCACACCATGGCACTCCACTCTACGACACTCCATTCTATGCCACTACACACTATGCAACTCCACTCTACACTATTCCACAATATGCAACTCCACTGTGCACCTCTCCACTCTACGCTATTCTACTCTATGCCACTCCACTGTATACCACTCCACTATCTGCTATTCCACTGTACACCAATCCACTTTTTGCCACTTCACTCTACACCACTATACTCTACCCCACTCCAAACTAAGACAGTCCACTCAACACCACTCCACTCCAATCTACGCCACTCCACTGTATGCTTCTTCACTCTATGTTATTTCACTGTACACAACTCCACTTTACACCACTCTACTCTACGCTATTCCTTTCTAAGCCACTCCACTGTAAGTAACTCCAATATACTCTATTCTACTCTATGCCATCCCACAGTTCAGCACTTAACTCTATGCTATCCCACTATATTCAACTACACTATGCCTCATTCCACTATATGCCACTCCACTGTATGCTATTCCACTGTATGCCATTCCACTCTACGCCACTCCACAATACGCTATTCCACTGTATGCACCTAGAGTCTATGCCTCTCAACTCTATGTTTTTCGACTCTACGCCACTCCATCCTATGCTATTTCACTCTATGCCACTCCACTCTACAACATTCCACTCTACACCACTCCACTGTATGCTATTCCACTTTATGATACTCCACTCTATGTCATTCCACTCTAGGTCACTATATCCTACCTTACTCCACTGTATGCCACTGCAGTCTATGCTACTCTACTCTATGCCTTTTCAGTGTACGTGGCTCAACTCTATACCACTCCACTCTACACTAATGCAATCTACGCCACTCCTCTGTATGTCAATTCACTCTACACTATTCCTCTGTATGCCACGCCACTATATGATATTCAACTCTACACCCCTTCACTCTATGCCACTCTACTGAATGGTATTCCACTGTACACCGCTCCACTATCGACCACCCCACTATACATCACTACACTCTATGCCACTGCTCTCTGAGCTATTCTACTGTGTGCAACTCCACTGTAAAACTCTCTCTTCTATGCTATTCCACTCAATGCCATTCAACTCTAGCCAATCTACTGTATGCCAATCCACTATACTGTATTCCACTGTAGGTCACTCCACTCTACATCACTCCACTCTATGCCACTGCACTCTATGCCACTATACTCTACCCCACTTCACTTTATGCCACTTTAGTCTACACCACTCCACTGTACACTACTCCAGTCTAAGTTACCCGACTCTACGCCATTCCACTGTATGCAACTCCACTCTGCTCCACTCCACTCTACGCACTCCACACTGCACTACTCCACTCTACATAACTCCACTATATGCTATTCCACTCTACCACACTCCACTCTACGCCCTTCCACTCTTTGCTTTTGCACTGTATGCCACTGCACACTATACCACTCTACTGTGTGCTACTCCACTGTATGTTGTTACACTGTATTTCAGTCCACTATATTCCACTTCATTCTTCATCACTCCATGGGACTGTCCTACAGAGGACCAACCAGTCCGTGACCTTCTACCTGACGGCAGCAGTGTCCCTCCTCCAACAGTCCCACACTCCACCTACCCCTGCACCACCCACGATTCCTAGCACCCTACCTGTCCCAAGCACAGAAACCCCCAAACCAAGGGCTAGACGTGCACACAAGCAAGCGCAGGGGACTGATTCCACACTCACAGGGGCGTGTTTGCTGACACACACACAGTCATCCACAACCACTCCACAGTCCTCCAAGAACTCTCCCTCCCAGCCCCCTTCCCTTGCCTCACCTGCAACCCCATCCCCCCAGAAGCCCTTCCTCTGTGACCTTGGCCTCTTCCCCACCGACCCTGCAGATCCTGATTAAAAGGGGAAGAGGAAGTCCCCACACACAGAAGGGAGTGCCCCTCACACCCAGACACCCTCCCCCAGGTGCAGTCAGACCGAGACGCCCACCCGCAAGTCCCCCCGGTGCAAGAAGAGCAAGACCCCCCGCCACCACGCAGCTCCAAGGCAAAGTCTCCGTCCTCCATCCCCCAGGCCACCACTCCAGAGGTTCCCCCACCACTCCCTGCCCTGGGTTCCCCCACACACAGATACACCATCCCCAAAATGCTAAGGCCATCCCCCCTAGCACTTGCTCCTCCACACCTGGTCAGACAGTTGGTGCCACTGATGTGGGGACCGTGTCCCCCCCTGCCCTGCCGACCTCACCTGTACCCCATTCCGCTCCCATGGATGTAGGCACTGCTTTGGAGTGCACGACCACCCCGTCTGACTTGGGCACTGCAGTGGTGAGCCAATCCACTCCATCTGACCTGCCCACTGGAGTTGTGCCGGCACCCACCCCATCTGACTTGTGCCCCACAGTTGTGACAGCACCCGCCACTTCAGTCAGCTCCACTGCAGTTGCAAGTGTCTCGCCTGCATCCCCCACCTCTTCACTGCCTCCTTCTGCTGCGCCCTGATCCTGTCCCTGCGGTGCCTGACCTGCCCCCATGTATGCCCCTCCGAGGGGATAACCGCTTGGCACAGTGCTATGGTGATGCTTGACTTGTGTATGTCACACTCATGTGTTGGTCACACATGTGCTGTTACTTACATTGTATGCTTGTAGCCATAATCACTGTTGTTGGCATTTGTCACAGACTACACACTGTTGTCATGATGTCATGGGGGATGTATTTTGCAGACATACCTGATGTTTGCGTATGCAGGATGTGTTGTGCATCACCCATAACAGGTCCCCTGTGAGTGAGGGTGGCAGGGGTGATGGGCAACATAAGCCCTGTGAGTGGGTGTGGCAGGGGTGATGGGCAACACAGTCCCTATGGGTGGGGGTGGCAGGGGTGATGGGCAACATAAGCCCTGTGAGTGGGGGTGGCAGGGGTGATGGGCAACATAAGCACTAGGGGTGTGGGTGGCAGGGGTGATGGGCAACAAAGTCCATATGGGTGGGGTGGCAGGGGTGATGAGCAACAGGTCCCCTGTGAGTGGGGGTGGCAGGGGTGATGGGCAACATAGTCCCTATGGGTGGGGGTGGCAGGGGTGATGGGCAACATAAGCCCTGTGAGTGGGGGTGGCAGGGGTGATGGGCAACATAAGCCCTGTGAGTGGGGGTGGCAGGGGTGATGGGCAACATAAGCACTAGGGGTGTGGGTGGCAGGGGTGATGGGCAACATAGTCCATATGGGTGAGGTTGGCAGGGGTGATGGGCAACATAAGCCCTGTGAGTGGGGGTGGCAGGGGTGATGGGCAACATAAGCACTAGGGGTAGGGTTGGCAGGGGTGATGGGCAATATAAGCCCTGTGAGTGGGGCTGGCAGGGGTGATGGGCAACATAAGCACTAGGGGTGTGGGTGGCAGGGGTGTTGGGCAACATAGTCCATATGGGTGGGGGTGGCAGGGGTGATGAGCAACAGGTCCCCTGTGAGTGGGGGTGGCAGGGGTGATGGGCAACATAGTCCCTATGGGTGGGGGTGGCAGGGGTGATGGGCAACATAAGCCCTGTGAGTGGGGGTGGCAGGGGTGATGGGCAACATAAGCACTAGGGGTGTGGGTGGCAGGGGTGATGGGCGACATAGTCCATATGGGTGGGGGTGGCAGGGGTGATGAGCAACAGGTCCCCTGTGAGTGGGGGTGGCAGGGGTGATGAGCAACAGGTCCCCTGTGAGTGGGGGCAGCAGGGGTGATGGGCAACATTAGCACTATGGGTGTGGGTGGCAGGGGTGATGGGCAACATAGTCCATATGGGTGGGGGTGGCAGGGGTGATGAGCAACAGGTCCCCTGTGAGTGGGGTTGGCAGGGGTGATGGGCAACATAGTCCCTATGGGTGGGGGTGGCAGTAGTGATGGGTAACAGGCCCCCTATGGGTGGGTGTGTTAGTGGTGCTGGCCATGCGACCCCTATGGTGGGCTGTTGTTAGTGGCCAGGATATGGATCCCCTGTGTGTGTGTGCAATTTTGCGGGTACGTGTTGTTTGTTTATGTGGTAGGTGTCTGACTTACCGCCTGCCCCGTCGTCGTCAGTCCCTGAGCCGATCATAGATGTAGAGTACTGGTATGACCTGCGCGATGGGATTCATGATGTGTTCGTGTCGTACACGCTGCTTGTTACTCTGTCTCGTACCAACTGCAAGCTGGTCCGTCTCATAGCCGTGTATTGATTTGTGGAGCGAATCGTAGCTGATATTCTTGTTTTCCGGA
Source organism: Triturus cristatus (assembly GCF_964204655.1). Classification (NCBI taxonomy): domain Eukaryota; kingdom Metazoa; phylum Chordata; class Amphibia; order Caudata; family Salamandridae; genus Triturus; species Triturus cristatus. The sequence continues at coordinate 684,186,041 of NC_140587.1, forward strand.
TGCTGTGACGTGCCGTACGTGATGACCCGTCCGTTGCGTAGGAAGTACGCATCGTACTTGTCATGCCGGTAACTGTTATGGATACTGCTTCGGGGCGACACGGTTCCTCTTTGGGAGTTACGGCTCGGATGGAGAATGGGGCTTGATTCACAGCCTACAAGTCGGTCGTGTTTTTGGCAGTTATGTGCATCGTACTTACTCTACAGGACGGACCGGCTCCGGGTACGTGTCGGTCGCACGGTAAGGCTACGGACAGCTGTCTGACCGGCTATCGGAATCGGCCCCTAAGTAGTTTAATGGAATAAAGTCATACAAAATAAAATCAGCAGATTGTAAACCCCATGTTCTAAATTCCAATATAAGTGCGCTCTTTCCTTCAATCGACAATACTTCAGACCTCTCTGGAAACTGGTAATGGAGTTGGTACTTTTTATGAAGGCTTTAAGTTTCAAGCGCGAGGTAGAGAACACAAGCTCCTCTTGAGTGTCAAAAAGATTCAGCTCCAAAGTAAAGTCATGTGCAATGGAATATTTATCTGCCTTTGCACTAAAGATCTCCTGGCACAGAATACCCCTTATTGTATTCGGATCACTATTCTTTAGCAGATATCCCCACTGAGTCACTCTAGCTAAGCCTTGAACAAATGAGCTTATCAAGCCAAATTCCACGCGAATAGCTGGAGTCAGGCCCAAAGCATTAAAGTTATTTAGTTTACGTAAAATCTGAGCCTCTATTTTATCATGAAAGCTCCATTCTTCTATTTGAATGGATTTGATAGCATATAGAAGTGTTGGTGGAACGTTCGCTTTAAAATAGATATAATGTGCAGGAAGTGCCTTCTATGTAGACCATTAGCATGTAACACAGCTTTACTAGAGCAGTGATCAATGTGGGATTTGGTCTTGGTATTACTTCCTATTATTTTCGACAAATAACGATAAGATTCTACAGTTTCAAGTTTCTCGGATCCAATCCTCCAGACAAAATTACAAGCCTTTCTGTTCCTTCTATTTTTCGGAATGAAAATGTTACTTTTGGAGATGTTTATCTTCAAGTACTGTGCTGTAGTGTATTTTTGCAGAGCCATTAATTTCTTATTCAACCCTATAGAAGTCAGATCCATAATTACGATGTTATCTGCATTGATTAGAAATGTGAAAGGGCGGCTGCCTATCTTCGTGCATCGCCGTTCAGGGGAGAAAAACATTTAGTAGATCTGCTACATATAATGAGAAATGTAACTGAGCTAACAAACAGCCTTGCTTCAGGCCATTTTTTGTGGGTATAACGGCCAAAAGGTCTTAATCTCCTCCTAGTAGAAGCTGAGACCACGCATTACAGTGCAAGGCTATAACAAGCATTTGCAATGCAATAGGTCTCGCATTTGTTGCAGTTGGAGCCACTGGCATTGTAAATGGCAGTGTATTTTATCAATGTTTTTGTTTGCAGTGGAGTGATTATTTAAAAATTACACACTATACCATATTATAAGCTATTCTAGCAACTGTACAGTAAAGCTATGGCTATTTTAACGTAAAGGAGTGTGAATGGATGAATAAAAATACAAAAAACAGGATCTAAAAATGTACGATGGAATGTATAGCAGGGGACAGGGACAACCGATGACAACAAATGTACTTGAAGTGATTGGGGCATCATATGCAATAAAAAAATCGGTAGTACGGGGTGTCAGCGACGCTTGTGCAAATGTTGTTCAGCTGGTGAAGTGGTCAGCTCTCTTTGCAGATGCAAAGTGGTGAAAGGTGAAGTATTCAGCTCTGTTTGCAGGCACAAAGGGATGAATGGTGAAGTGGTCTCTCTCTTCAGCGGTGAACATGCTCTTTACTGTTGCTCATGGGCATCAAGAGACTCTGCCAGGTCTAAGGCATTCCAGAGACCTTATATGATGGCTGGGGTTTGTAAATGAACCTACATTAAACACCACTAAGAGATGAAGCGATTTCTGCAACATCACATGATTTTTCTCCAAAATGTGTTTTTTCAGTTTTACTTTTTGGATTCCTGGGATGCTCTGGCATAAGATTCCCGGTTCCACCATGATTCATTTGGTACAGTAAATAAACACAATAACCAAAAATACTCTCAAACTGCAGTTTAACGGAGACGTGGTTTTCTGTGTAACAGACAAACGCCTGACCATGGTCCCAGCAGGGGCACGTGCCACCTAATCTAGAGACACTTCTCTCACAGGAGTTGTGCCAACTCACCTGCAGCCAAAGCTATGGGTCACGGGAAAATGGGATGGAGAGTAAGGGGGGTACAGGGAGAGAGAGAAGGGGGGTACAGGGAGAGAGAGAAAGGTGGCACAGGGAGAGAGAAATGGGGGCATGGAGAGAAATGGCGGACCGAGAGAGAACGGGGGAAGAGAGGCTGGAAGGGTGAAAACGAAAGGGAGAGAGGGCACTAGTGAGGGGGGTACCAGAAGGGGAAGGAGGTGGACAGGTGATATACATTTTAAAAAGCAGGTCTTTGGCAGTAGGTGATGACTGTTGGCAGGGACCAACACCCGGAAAGGAGGTTTGACATCCGAGCCCCCACTATTATAATGTGAAACTATCATGCAACTACAATATCACAAAAAGGTGCTAGTTTTCCAAAGACACATGACCCGCTTGATGTACACACTACAAGATTCTTATAAGTCCCAAGAACATAAAGACAAATTCATCTGGCACATTGGAAAAAAATTATACTTTTCAAATAGCCCTCCGTATTAAATTTGCTCCATTTCTACGCTCGGTTAACAGATATAACTACTACCCAATCAATGGTATTCAATTGATCCACCTCGGAAGAATGAAGGCTGAGACAGACTTGCCGGGAGTGTAACCTCTGCCCCTTACAAGTGTACGTCTCACTGAGCCCTTCTGCCGGTATTGTGTTGAACAGCTGGTTACAATTCGATCAGTTGAGCCCCTTATGTGCAGCCTTTAAACAGAAACACAGCAAAGCCCGCTTTTGTATTCGCCAGATAACTAGGAAAACCAGCTATACACGAGGCGCGAGCAGCAACCGGAGTCACAGAGGTAGAGAGACCAGCCTTGGCTCCGCCGGTTATGAATAAATTAATATCCACGTACCTACCAAACATGAATGTGTCCTTCTATAATGGAAGTGGTATACATGTAAAGTGCTCCAATACCTACGGATTGAGTTTGCGCTAAATAAAAAAACCTAAAAAATAAATACAAACACCTAACAGATCTGTTGCAGGTCAGGCAGCGGAGTCATAGTTCGCCCGACCCTTGTGAAGACAGAGCAGCCGTCCCTGAAAATCAGCAGGGCAAGGGCGAGGATGTGGTCCGTCACCTAAACTGCCGACTTTGGTGCAGGAATCCAGAGTTTGAGCCCCGAGGTCGCATCAACATCCTGTGATTCTGGGCAAATCACTTAATCTCTCCGTGCCTGAATGTGTAATGTAAATACGGTGCTCGTGTAAAGCGCTCCAATAAACTTCGGGTCGAGTTCGTGCTATATATATATGCAAAAAAAAACAAGTGCAAAGGCAAGTAACAGTGCAAGGACATGTTGCCAGCTAGTCACATGCACTCATAACCACACCTACAGGCGACGCTACAGCACAGTGAACCCATCCGCCCAACACCGGACATTTTGCAACTTGCTTTTATATGGTGTACGCATAATTATACATTTACCACACTTGCCTCATACCATCATCTCCTGCATATTTTTCCTTTTCTCGCATAATTTAGCCAACCCTGCCAGTTATACTATAATAAAGTTGACAAACTAAACAGTTCACAGAACTTACCCCAGTAAAACAAGCGTCTTCAAAAAGGTCGTGTCTCCAATGAATGTCGCTGATTCGCCTTCTTTGAAAATGTTCAGTGCTGCACGTTTAAATAGAGCATTGGATGCACGAAAGATATCACTAATAGCACTAAGTAAACAAAGTAATTGCTAAAAATGTCCTAAAACATGCCGCCCTAATTATCGCTTGCCATGCAGCTTTTATGACTAATGAAGGCGTGGCGGTGGCGCCAGTAATACGCCTGCTCCCGATCACAACACAGAAAGTGAGAATTAACACAGCATGAGACCCCACAGTAATCATTAGCACAGCATGTCGACAGGCGCCCCAGGCTGCTGGAGCACTCAACTATAATTAATGCGCAGCACGTCTTCCGGAGACGAGCACTCAACTGGAATTAACACGCACAAGCTGTTCCACTGTGACGCGCGTTCACAGACCAGAATCGGCTCGTGCCCAGACCAGAATCGGCGCAGCACGTCTTCCGGAGACGAGCACTCAACTGGAATTAACGCGCACAAGCTGTTCCACTGTGAAGGGCGTTTACAGACCAGAATCGGCTCGTGCCCAGACCAGACCAGAATCGGCTCGTGCCCAGGTCTGTCTCCCTTGGGAGTAAACACGGCAACAATAGTCTCGTTGGCGGCAGCGCTTCACGCTGCAACGCCAGAGAGATCTAAAAATGGCTATAAGTGGGGCGGGCATTCCCATTTTTTGCAGTTTCTTTCAAAGTGTTGGGGTATCTACCTTATCAAAAGCCGTTGTGAAATCTATAAAATCCACATATATATTTGACCTGAGGATTAAAGAGTACTTCACTTCAATTAATTCCAACATGCAGATATTATGTGTGGTACAGTGTTCTTTCCTAAATCCAGATTGTTCTAAATGGAGGATTTTCTCCTCCAGCACCCAATCATTAAGATAATCCAAAATGCTGCGTGCAAATACTTTCCCGACTGTGTCTAAAAGGGCTATTTGCAGGTAGTTGCCCAGGTGGTGCCTAAACCCCTTTTTAAAAAGTCCGGCCATTATAGAGAAAATGGTGAAGGGGTTGTGTTCAGCAAATCAGAAGCCTGTTGATGGCAATAGGCCTTGTGATATTGAAGGAAATTAGGAAAGTTAAATCCTCCCATCTATTTTTTTTTTAAGTTCACACCAGGAATTTGGAAATCTCTTTTTCTACCACAAAAGGTGGAGAGAAAAGAATCAAGCCTCTTAAAATAAAGAAGAGGAATTTTGATTTGTATCATAGAAAGGGTATAAAGTATAATGGAGAAAACGGTCATTTTAATGGAATCTTAACAACCCCACCATTATAGCAAAAGAGGGTTCCAGCTATTAAAGAACGGATTCAGATATGGAGACGGCTTCTATAAGAGTAATAGGAAGTGTCATTGACAGAGGCAGTAAACCAAAGACCCAAATATTTGATATTGGAAGAGTTCCAGATACATCCAAATGACCCAAATGACGGTTAGGTACAAATTGTTTCTAAGGTAGGTATCTCAAGCTTGTCAATATTCATTTTATAACAAGAGACTGATGAGAAAAGAAAGCGTTTGTTAAGTAAAGCTGGTACTTGTATTGAGCAATCAGGTTTGGAGACAAAATGCAGAATATAATCTGTGGAAGGTGCTAATTTTAAATGAGAGTCACCGTAAGGAAAGCCAGATATTAGAGAAATTTGTTACGAATACGGGAAAGAAAAGGCTCTAGTGCAAGAAGAAAAAAAAGGAGAGTTAAGGGACAACCTTGATGTACACCTCTGTGAAGGGAAATGTGTGTCAGTTCTATTGTCTGATATTTGGGGTTAGGTGGATATGATATCCACTACCTCTATGAGAACCATTGTATCTTTGTTATGCATGTTATGGTCCAACAAGTTGCCCTGGGTGTGTAGAAAGCGAACTTGCAACATGTTCACAACATATACGTTCTCCATGAAATAATGAAAAAACACTCTCTTTTGATCAAAAATTCAATGTCTATACTGAACCAAGGCAATTCCGCTCTAGCTTTCATAATTATGTTCATCATATCCACGTAAATAATGTACCCTGCACTCCTTTCAAAAACAAAAGTTCAACATTTCAAAATGCGAAGCAATTTATTACATCCCACACATCTAGATACACACACATCTATATGATGGTGTGGTATGCATTATGAGTCGTTCTTAAATCGTAGTCGTTTGATTCATAATGAATCTATTTTGATTTCTGCTTCATTTTCTTTTGTGTGACTTTTGTGTGTCATTTAATCCACTGTACTATTGTCCACTTTAGTGAGATTGTAAATCACGGTTCCATCTTCCCTAATTATAAATCCGGATCTGTCTTGTCTGCGCCCATAGAGAACTGTTTCTGCTGGGGGCTCGGATAGCTTCAATTCTATGATTCAGTAAAGCTTTTCATATGCGCCGCAAAATCTCTTCGATCCTACATTGTCTTCAGTCAATGTGTATTTTCTGTTCCAGGGTCAGAGACGGTGAACATGCTTTCTCAGAGATGTTTTAAGGCATGGACAAAATGCCAAGGGCCCACTTGGGAAAGTGGCCTTTCTCTCTATTTGACCATCTGCCTCTTTGATTCTCTATCTAAACCTCTCTGCCTAAATCCATTTTAAGGTTTTTTGGGGTCCAAGGCAAAACATACTTCAGTTGTTTTTTGTGACCCAGCTAAAGTTTGACACCTCCATCTGTATTGTTGGCTCCAACGGGGCTTGAGTTATCAAGAAATGAGTAATAAAATTAAACAAACATTTGCAATGCAATAGGTCTTGTATTACTAAAAGTTTCAGCTATTGGCATTGCTAACAATAATGCAAAGCCAATAGCTCAAACATTCAGTAATGAGAGGCCTATTGCATTGCAAATGCATGTTTAGTTTAACTACTGCTTCTGAACTGTTATACATTTCTTAAACCACATGCATTAATAATCCCTGAAGTTCTTCGGTCGTGTGTTTATATGGACTAGATGTATGTGATTACTTTTGGTAAAAACATTCTAAAATGTTTTTTTTGAAATAAATAGTGTCAAAAGGTAACAACAAAGGGTGGTAGAGAGGGGGATAGGCTGTTCAATTTCCAGGAAGAAGCAAGGCAGAGTGAAGCCATGGGTCTGTGTTTTTTGCAGATTTATATAGCACCAACTCGACCCAAAGATACTAGAGCGTGTTACATGAGCACCAGTTACGTTACACAAGTACACATTCATTTTTTTGGTACGCACGGGGAGATTAAGTGATTTGCCCAGAATCACAGGAGGCTGAGCCGATGCTGAGGCTCGAACCTGGTTCCCCAGCTCTAAAGTCGGCAGCTCCGGCCATAAGGCAAAATACGAGCCGAGCCATGAAAACATTCAGCATGTAAATGATGCATCACACTGTTGTGTACATGGTTGCCATGTCTACCTTGCTTGGCAACCATGTTCTCGGCATGGACCTTTCATTCCTCTTCTATTCCAGAGTGTAAGGTCCATGCCGTGCTCCATTAGTCAGTTAGTGGCTGGACTTTGATGGCATTGGATGCTCCCTGGTTATGCTGTATTCCTATTCAATAAATTACTTATTTCTTCCTTACTACTTGTGTGGATTACTCAAGGTGACGGAGGGCGGTGCAGCATCACCCTATGGACCTACGCGTGTGAATTTTTTTTTGTGTGTTTTTCCCATTTTTGTGGTCTTTGCTGACACATCATCCTTACTACATTGGAAGATTTACCCTGTTTACAAGTACTTGGGGATCCTCTGCCTTCATCGTGTTCACGTTTGGATTTACTGCTCTTGGATTTTCTGGAGTCATTTTGGCACAACCTTAACCTCGGCATCTTTCAAAACTTACAGTTGAGGTTGGATTCAAGGTTGACACCGTTCTCTGAATCCTCAGCAACCTCGGAATTCTCAGCGATCTTGAAATCTCGAGCGGCCAGCATAGCAACAATCGTTTCCTGCATCTACGTAAGAACGCACCTGCGTTCCAACTCGTCACCTTGCTTTGGCTTCAAGAACGTAAGTTAGCATCATTACGTTCTCCCACGCAACGTGCCGCCATCTTTGTTTTCAAGTGTCGCTTAGCAGCCACAGCCTCTACGCAACGCAATACACTCTTTCACGCAACGTGTTGCCTTCGTTGTTTCAAGCGTTACCATGCAACTCCAGTCGAGACTTTTTCGCAGCGCGATATTTATCTCCTCATCTGCTGATCTTACGTGTGCGCTGCCTGCAATTGGTAAGAGCGCACTCGACTTTCAGTGGGATACTGTACGCGCTGCCCTCACAAGATTGGAGCATAGTTACAGTAATTTGCGGTAACCTCATTACAATTTACAGTTTTGACCTACTATTTATGTACAGTGGATTCGCCTCTTCAATATTAAAGGGTGAAGTTTGGACGCTGTTATTCTCCTTTACTCAGCAAACAATTCCATTTACATAAACTTTGATTGCTTTACCTCAACATGTCAACGCATCTTTACAATCTAGCGCCTCCCCATTGTTTTTGGCCTGCTGGCACTTCTCATTGCATGAAGTGGCCAGAATGGAAAGCATACTTTGGTAACTATATTGATACTATTGATGTTCAGGGAAAAATGTCTCCGGCTCACAAAAAAGGAATTTTCTTACACTCTGTTGGACCTGAGCGGGTTAAAGCTTACAGTCAAATGATAAGAGTCAGTGGGGGTAGTGATCAAAATGTGTTTATAGCTGCTCTCAATGATTTTGACCGTTATTTTCCCCCAAAAGTGTGCATTGGCATTACAAGGTACAAATTTTTCCAACGTAAGCAAAACGCTGATGAGTCTATTTATGGTTATGTTTCCGCTTTCAGAACTCTTTACCTTGATTGTCAATTTGGGAATTGTAAAACATACTTTATAAGGTATCAAGTAGTTATGCATGTTAGAGATACTTCTGTCCAAGATAGATTGTGGATCAACGGAGATGCTAAATTGGAGGATATTTTAGCTATAGTTAGGAAGGCAGAAATGTCATGTAGAAGTGCGAAAGAGGTTAGAGTAGAGAGCAGTGGTAAAACTGATAAAGCTAGTACTGTTGTAGCTAAAGTTGTTAATACCAGTCTTAATTTTAATACCAAATAACAAAGCATCCCTAATGAATGCAATAATTACCCTGATAAGGATACATTTAAATGTTATTGGTGTGGCAGTGAAGCTCACTGGCCAACAATAAGAACTGTCCTGCCATCAAGCAGAAATGTTCAGTCTGTGGAGTTTTTGGACACAATGTATGTAGAAAGGCGAAAGGTGGTAGGGTTAAGTGTGTGGATGAGAATGAACCTGATGGGGGTGACAATGATGAGAGGGATACTGATTCATATTTATTAAACAATACAGACCCCTCCTCTGTCATTTTTAACATTGATAACTAAATAGTCAAGAAGAAACCCATTTGCAACATGACTATTGGAGGCATAGAGATACAGATGTATGCTGATTCAGGCTCTCCATACTCTATAGTTAATCAAAACATTTGGAATTCAAAGTTTAGAGAGAAACTTGGGTCCAGTTTAGATCCCTCTGACATCAACCCTGAAGGATATTCAGGGGAAAGGATAGATATTATTGGATCTCTTTTACTTGTGTTCAGATTCAAGGACCGTGAATGTTTGGCAAGATTGCATGTCTCTAAACAAGGACCGTCTGCTTTAGGATGGTTCGAGCAAGGAAAACGTAACATTATCCTTAACCTTAATAACCCCGATCCTCTCATGGTGCTAGGAGGTGCGGAAGATTACAGCAAAATTCTGTTGAACAAATTTCCTGAAGTATTCAGAGATGACATAGGTGAATTGACAAACTTTAGGCACAAAATAATCTTGAAGAAGAATGTCTGTCCCAAAATCTTTAAAGTAAGAAGGGAAAGAAGTAGAAAAGGAACTAGAAAAATCAGATTGTGTATTGATTTGCGCCACCTGATTAGTAATATTATAGTTGACCAATTCCCCTTACCAAAGATTTCTGAAATGTTGGCACTGGTAGGTAAGGCGAAGTTCTTTTCCTGCGTTGATCTTTCTGCCGCTTATCATCAAATCGTCCTTGATGAGAATTGTAAAAAATTCATTGCAGTTGTTACACCCTTTGGGTGTTGCCAGCTCAAAAGAATGCCCTTTGGCCTCGCGTCAGCTGCAGCTGCTTTTCAGCGTATTATGCACAACAACTTTGGGGATTTTAAAAATGCGGTGGGTTTTCAGGACGATATTCTTGTATTCGCCAACAACAAAGTTGATCATGATCTTGCTTTGGAGATGGTTCTAGGAAAATTATCTTCTAATGGTTTGACTGTGAAGCATGCCAAATGTAAATTTGGGGTAACATCAGTGACTTATCTAGGTCATGTACTTTGTGAGGAGGGTATCAGACCCAAGCCAGAGCTGGTTGAAGCAATTCGATTAGCTCCCTCCCCAACTTAAAAAGATGATGTAAGGTCATTCTTAGGCTTGACTGAATTTTACGCTAAATACATACCAAAATTCTCATGTAGAGTATTCAATAATAGGCAACTACTAAAGAACACAAGCATTTGCAATGCAATAGGTCTCGCATTTACGTGAGTTTGAGCTATTCACATTGCAAATAACAATGCCTTTTATTTTTGTTTTCGTTTCAAAAACATAAATAAAAGGCATTGTCATTTACAATGTCAATAGCTTAAACTCGCGTAACTGCGAGACCTATTGCATTGGAAATGCTTGTTTGTCTTGCAGTTTTATATAGCTCGAACTCGACCCGGAGGTATTGGCGCTTTACACAAGCACCAGCTGTTCCAGATGGGCACATCCATGTTTTGGTATGCATGGGGAGATGAAGTGATTTGCCCAGAATCACAAGAAGTTGAGCCGCAGAGACTCGAACCTGGTAACCCAGCTTCGAGGTCATTCGCTCTAACAGTTAGGCCACATCTTAATGAGTCCAGCCAGCAGGGACAGGGTCCCCTGTACTTACACTCCAGATTGTGTTACTCCTGGGTGTGTCACTATTAGTATGTCAATCCTGTGTGTCTCTCCTGAGGTTATCACTCCTGGATGTATCACTACTGGGTGTGTCATTACTGAGGGTCTCACTCCTGAGTTTGCCACTGGGGTGTGGGGGAGAGCAAACAACCCTGTACTGGTCACCGTGTTCTGTTTGTATGCCGATGCTTGTTTAAACCCAATAGGCGCTATACCCCGACATTGTCACATGAGAGCTTGTGTCTCACTCTTCGCCAATCAGCAGGAAGTGCGTGAATCTTCTGGGAGCGAGGGGCACTTATGGAGGGGGGAGAGTGCATCCCCCACAAGCACGAGAGTACCTCTGAGGCACGTGACAGTGAGTGCACGTGTGAGGGCGTGTAAGATCCACAGAGCCGTGTTTTTAGTCTTACAGTTTTATATAGCTCGAATTCGACCCGGAGGTATCAGGGCACTTTACACGAGCACCAGCTGTTCCAGACGGGCACATCCATGTTTTGTTAGGTGTGGGGAGAGAGATGAAGTGATTTGCCCAGAATCACAAGAGGTTGAGCCGCAGAGACTCAAACTGGTTACCCAGCTTTGAGGTTGTACGCTCTAATTGTTAGGCCACATCTTAATGAGTCAAGCCTGCAGGGACAGGGGCCCATGTACTTACACTCCAGAGTGTGTCACTCCTGGGCGTGTCACTCTTAAGTTTGTCAGTCCTGTGTGTCTCTCCTGAGGTTATCACTCATGGATGTATCACTATCGGGTGTGTCATTACTGGGTGTGTCATTACTGAGGGTGTCACTCCTGAGTGTGTCACTGGGGCGTGGGGTAGAGCAAACAACCCCGTACTGGTAACCGTGTTCTATTAGTATGACGATGCTTGTTTAAACCAAAAAACATCTATTTCTTCACCCTTGGTATAATCGTGGCACCAGCGCTTTACTTTTAATGTTATAAGTAAAGCACGGGTACTGCGATTATACCAAAAGTAAAGAAATAGATGTTTTTTTCTATTCCTTTACTTTTGGTATAATCGCAACACCTGCGCTTTACTTTAATGTTATAAGTAAAGCGCAGGTGCCGCGATTATAACCAAAGTACCAAAATAGATGTTTTTTTCTATTCCGTTACCGTTGGTATAATCGCGGCACCCGCGCTTTACTTTTAATGTTATAAGTAAAGCGCGGGTGCCTCGATTATACCAAAAGTAAACAAATAGATGTTTTTTTCTACTTCTTTACCTTTGGTATAATCACGGCACCCGCGCTTTACTTATAACATTAAAAGTGAAGCCCGAGTGCCGCGCTTATACCAAAAGTAAAGGCAAACAAGTGGCGCGTGCGGCACGCCTGTGTCTGGGCACGATCATAGCTCCTCCCACGGCCTATTGGTGTCTATTACGTGTTTGGTGCACGTAATAGACACCAATAGGCCATGGGAGGAGCTATGCACGCGCCTCGGGCCAATTGCGTGCAGTCTTTTAAAAGAAGACGCACGCAAAGGCCAATGAAGGACCTGAAAAGGAATCGCACACGCACGAGCATGTGCGATTCCAGGGTCGATTTCTGAACCCTGGACAAAAGGACTCTCACCTGCGCAACGCAGGTCGCAAAACCTAAAAAGCAAATTTACATGGAGTGAAGAGTGCGAGAAAGAGTTCAAAGATGTAAAATATGCTATTGAAAATGCTACAGCCCTTAATAGTTTTGACCCTCTCCTCTCTTGTGTTATCACTGTGGATGCCAGCTCAAAGGACTTAGGAGCAGTGCTCGCACAGAAATTAGAGAAGGGGGGGGGAACCATTATTGCCTACCCCTTCGGAGGAAAAATATTCAACCATTGAGAGGGAAACTTTGGCCTGTGTGTGGGCTTTGAAGCACTCTAAGGTGTTTGTCTGGGGCAAGGAATGTGAGATAGGCAGCGATCATAAACCCTTAGTACGTTTACTCACTGCTGATGGTATGATTAATGCCTCTGCCAGAATTTCCAGAATGTCCATGAGACTACAAGATTTTATTTATAAAATTGTGTATATCCCTGGTAAAGAGAACATCACAGCGGATTTACTATCTAGACTTCCCTTGCCATTAAAGAACCTGTTCATAATCCCTTGGACGATTTTCAAATTGCCCTAGTACATGATGAGGGTCCCCTACTCATCAAAAGTGAAGAATGGTCTACAGAATACATGAAAGACCAGACTTTACAAAAAAAATCTGAAATGTGTCCTAGAGGGTTGGCCTCCTAAGAGAGATTTTGCTCCTGAACTCAAAAGCTTTTGGAAGGTGAGGAATGAATTATCTGTTTCCAACTGTACCATTTGGAGGAGAGACAGAGCTATACCTCCAACTGGTATGAGACACACTATCACTCTTCATGGTCATGAGGGTCCTAATGGTATTGTAAGGACCAAGCAGTCAGTAAAAAAATCATTTTGGTGGCATGGATTAGATATCTTCGTAGAGCGTATCGTTAGAGAGTGTGTCACCTGTGCCAATGCTGACAAGTCCTTAAAGACTCTCAAACCCAATATGGGTGAACATTGTGTTCCAAATGGACCCTGGGAAACTCTTGCAATGGACATTATGGGCCCTATTGGCCCAAAGAGCAAATTCATTACAGCTACCATCGATATTTTCTCAAAGTGGCTCGTTATAAAAATTGTTTAGAGTGTGAACACTGATTCTGTGCTGCTTTTTCTTGATGAAACGTTCACTGAGGAAGGTTTACCCATTCGCGTCATCCCCGACAATGGGGTACAGTTAATTTCCAACAAGATTATTTAAAAAACGTTGGTGTTATACATTGTATAACACCAATGTACAACCCTAATGGTAATGGTATCATTGAGAGATTCAATAGGGTGCTTAAAAACACTATTCAATTCATTGGAGTTGAGGATGACAAATGGGAATTTCAAGTAGTAAAAACCGCTTGGAGGTATATGACTACTCCCAATGATGTGACCAATTGTTCCCCTTTAGAAATCATGAGGGGAAGATTACCAAGGGCCAAAAGTAATCCTTCTTGGGGAATAACTTCTACCAGAATTCATATTGACTTTAAAAAGTATTGAAAAAACCCATGTCATCAATAGGCATAGTTTTGACTTGAAGAAAGGTTCCAAATTTGACCCTATTGTCCAGGTTGGCATGCTAGTTGAAGTCAAAAAACCTTGGAGATTTCCAAAGGGTCAAAGCCAATTCAAGGGACCATTTATTGTTGAAAGACGTTTTGAAAAAGTCAGTTAGACTTTCCAATGGGAAAGTATGGAATCTTAGCAGAATTGCTATACTTAAAGGTAACAAAGACTTATATCGTGAGGAATGCGTTGCACCCAAGCACAATTTTGATGTTGAGGACATTGTCAGCAGTGGTTCTGTAGATCCTGTTGACATTCACCATAGTGGTGAACAGGGTATTTCTGTTCCTACTGTACCTACTGACACCAGCAGTTCTCATGTCAATGATAATGTATCTATTCCTTAATTGCTCAAAACCAAACGATTATGCAAAATACCTGTTTGGCTTTCTCATTTTTTTACTCGCATTAGAGATAAGCTGTATCCATGAATATGTTTTTCTTAAAAAAAAAAAATATTTTTCTGTTTTGTTTGTTTGTTTCTTTTTAGTTGAGGGGGAAGATGTGTTGTGTACATAGTTGCCATGTCTTCCTTGCTTGGCAACCATGTTCTCGGCACGGACCTTTCATTCCTCTTCTATTCTAGAGTGTAAGGTACGTGCCGTGCTCTATTAGTCAGTAGATGGCTGGACTTTGATGGCATTAGACGCTGGGGGATCTCTTTTTCAGATCGTAATGTCCTCACACACCGGTTAGGGTGTCATGCTTCATCATAGAGCGCTCCTCGTCACACCGGCGATGCCACCAGGCCCGTCAGACATTGCAGCGCCGGTCTGAGGAGGAGCGCCCTATGATGAAGTATGAAACCCTATCAGGTGTGTGAGGGCATTACGATCTGAAAAAGAGATCCCCCAGCGACTCAAACAGTAGGCAGATAGTGGCTTGTAGTGCATCTGCCCCATAGAGGTACTAACTCCTTTCTTTGATTTAGATGTGTACACGAAGGAGCACAGGAATGGGACCTCTTTAAATAATTAGCTCTTTTGTTCCCCCTTTTTTATTAAACGTATAATAAAACCAACAATACATGCACATACAGCGAACTAAACTTTATTCACCTCGCTCCTTCAGTCATACACAACAGGTTCATATTTCAGAATGTAATGCATGAAAATTATATTGTACACAATAAATTGGGACCTGCACACAGGAAAGAAACTGTGACTTTGACATTAAATATTTTCTGTGAATAAACTTGGATATTTTTGGGCCTCATTTTGTGTCTGGTAAGACTTTCATTGTCTCTGGAGGTAGACATGAGGAGGAAAGTTTGCAGACACATTTATTTCGTTTTCATTAAAAAATATGCTATGGTCTTCAACCCTGTACTGCGGCCTTCTAGAGATTCAATGGAAATATGGTGCGATTTAGTTCGCCGCATACATAAGGTGCCTCAACTCCTAAGAGACTCTGTTAGTAGTGTGTAACTATGCAGGGGCGGCTCCTCCATTAGAGTGGAGGAGCGCCGCTCCACTGCTTTTTGAAAGTGCTTGAAGCACAAACATAAAATGGGATTTTAAATCCCATTTTATGTTTCTGCATCTTGCACTGCGAGAAAGCAGAAGACAGCGTTATGCCTGGTTGGGGGCGGGCGGAAGGGTATGCCTGGTTGGGGGTGGGCTGGTGGGCGGGTCGGGGATGAGTGGCTTTTACCACTCTGAGTACCCTGACTGTTTGGTCTGCCCTGGGGCCGACCAAAGCAGTCATGTACACTCTACATTTTCTCTATGTAGGCTGCATGCAGCCTACATAGTGAAAATGGCCTCCCTACAGGTGCTCGGCTGGGCGCCGTCAGTGAATCCGCACCAATCACAATGCTGCCATTGCAGCGTTGTGATTGGCCTACAAGAGGGGAGGGAGCATGCCTGTTCCTGTTTCTTTTGAGGAGCAGAAAACACGGGGATCAGGAGCAAAGGCTGAGCAGAACGCTGTCTGGTGAGAGTTTTATTTATTTTTATTTTAACCCCCCAGGGTAAAACCCGTGTGCCCCCCTCCCCCGTCCCCCCACCTGCGAGTATTGTGAGCCACAACTGGAACTATGTAAGGAGAACATTGTTTATACCATATACTTGTGTTATATATTCAGGCTGAAGATGTCACTGGCTGCCACAGAAGGCACATTTGATTTGTTAGGTGAGCACCACTCATTGCCCGGCCTTAGTTGTTTATCCAGAATACTCACTGGTAATTCTGGCTTTGTGTGCATACACAAAGCAAATCTGGCAGGGTATCAGACAAAAAGCCTTGGCAAAGCCAAAAGAGCTAAAACATAAACATAAAGCGTGGTGTCCTTGAAGCGGGCGCCGCTCCAATCTTTAAAGTTTAAAAAAAAACGGAAACATAATGGTCAGTATCCCTGAAGCATGCGCTGCACTGACCTTTAGAGTTAAAAAAAAAAATCAAACAAAGCACGGTGTCCCTGAAGCAGGTGCTACACTGAGTTTGAAAGTTCCACAAAACTTTTTTTTAAAAGCGCAAAATCCCTGAAGCGGGCGCAGCGCTGAGTTTACATTAAAATAAAAAGCTGCAACATGAAGCGATATGTCCCTGAAGCTGACCCCGTGCTGTGCTTTAAAGTTAAAAAAAAGAAAGCAGAAACATAAAGGGGAAAGTAAAAAAAACAGTGGCATGGCTGAAGCAGCGAAAGGAGAGGGGGCTGTAGCGGAAAGGAGAAGCAAAACTAAGCGAACAGTGACTAGCAGAAAGCAACATTTATAAAAAGATTTCTTGCAAACAGCATGTAAAGAATGGTTGCCTATGGAAACTGTATTTGGCCGGTGCTCCTCACCCTTAAAGGGAAGTTAACTATCGGCTGTAGGAACGAATCAGGAGGCAAGAAAGAAGACCGATGCTGCACTGAGCCTATGGTAAGCAGCAGGCGGAGAGTCGAGTAGTAGTATTGTTCGCAGCAGGTCTTGCAGACAGCACATGCACTGCCTAGGCTCTAACTAAAAAAAGAAAACTGTCTGTTACAGTGGCCCCCAAAGTATGTCTTGCCAAGGGGCTTTGAAATCCTTAAAATGACTCTATGCTTTCTGTTTATTTATATCATGTCTATGGTCACAGTTACAGATCATCGCCTACTAGCATATGCCATATTCAGTATCCACAGACATTTAACCGCTGATTCACAACTGGGAACAATTATTTCATTCCTATCCACATTTTCCGACCAAAAAAGCAGCAGCCTTTCGTTAAAGCTGTTAATCACGCCTGTACTACAGAATACTAAATTCTGTGTTCTCTTTGCTTTCAGCACCGAGAAAGGTGTGACTTATTTGATTTAGTATAAAGAAAGAGTTACTGGAAAGAGTTTAACAGGTATTTAATTAGTTTAAATAGTTATAGTGCTGGTTTTGACAGGCAACATGTTTTCTCTGGTTGTTCCATATGTGCTTTGTTTACTTTGACTAAACTGGTCTTTCTTTCAAGTTTTTGTACACATCCCGAGAAATATAGGGGGATATGTTCAAGGAAGTGGCGGAGTGAGGCTTTAGCCTTCACGGTTACTGCCTCACTCCCCCACTTCAGAAACGCAAAGCTGCACCATATGGTGCAGAGTTGCGTTTCCCCCTGCGCTGGCGCTACACTTAGCAGTGTAGCATCAACACAGGCACCCTTGCACCATAGTACACGTGTGTGTGTGCGCAGGGGAAAGATTGTTTACGTACAGGAAAGTACCCCTTCCTGTACATAAACAATCATTAAATGCCATTTTTTCACTTCTATGCGTGTACACATGGAAGTCACAAAACTGCTTTTTATTTTTAATATTGTTTATGTACAGGAAGGGGGACGTTCCTGTACATAAACAATCTGAGGCATTTTGCTTTTTCCATGTATGCTTCACAAGGCAGCACACATGGAAGAAGCAAATACGAGGAGAAATAATGCATTTCTCCTCGTTTGGCCAAGTTAAAACCAGGTTTTCATTGGTCTTACTTTTGGCGCTGCCTCCTATTTATGATGCTCTTGTAAATAGGGGGCAGCGTCAAAATCAATGGGTGTTGCAGTGGAACGCCCAGCGCCACATTCACTGCCCGTTAAATGGCTTACCGCTGCCTTGTAAATAAGGCAAAGCCTCTATTGCCACTACAGCGTCACAAAAGGTGATGTTGTGGTTACGATAGGGGCTTGTACATTTGCCCCATAGTGTTTTTCAGTCTATGAAGTGGTCAACAGAATTCTAAAATACCTTTGAGTTGTTATTCGTTTATTTGAGGAATGCTGGCAAAATCCTCAAAATAATTGCGTAAAACGCAAGATCTGTTCTGGACAAAGTAAAAGCTTTTAGGACGTGAAGGTGATAAAGGTGTAACAATGAATTAAAGAAACAAATTCAATTCGAACGTGAAACTGGGAGTAGTAGAGTTTTCATTTAATTACAATTTATGCAAATTAAATGGTTTGTTAATAGTCATGACTAGAAAGAAAAACTGTTTAAGAAACATGTTCTTCCTCCTTGTGGCCGTATGGTGTCCACTTTGGGTTTTCCAACTGAATTGTCCTTTAAAATGTACATCTGATTTGTAAACCTTCATATGTTGTGTAAATAAATTCCTGGGTGGCTTTGGGCAACACAAATATTAATAAAGATAGAAATTCGCTTGGCCATTTTGCAATTCCGTGCCCATAGAGTGGACTACCTGCCCTACTCAATAACTGTCTGAACAGTAGACACAATTCTGAAGGATTCTAAAGTGTTTACCATTCCACCCACCTCACAGAAGCTCAATTTTAGCATTGTTTTAGTGCACGTACCTCTTTGCTCTTTGGAAATTTTGGAAATGACTACAGGAATGCTGTGCTCGGCTCCACCCTAGAAGCAAAAGAAACATTTTCTTATCATGATCATATCTTATTAATGAATACAGGCGCAATAATTAAACTGCTCCTGAAAGTAATACTAAGAATACAAAATACTGCACATGGTTGAAAACATACAACAAATGAACACTATCTATTTTATGTCAGTATAATGCTGAGTTACAATTGATGCAAAATATTAACAATCGAATTAGTGTTGCGCAGACATTTCATTTAGTGCATTGTGTGTGTGAATATGCCATCATAAGCTCAGAGTTTTATAAATTCTCAAGTAGCAAAGAGTTTCTAATGCCAGTTCAAATAGTTAATGGGGCATATCTATAGAGTAGTGGCGCAGTGCAGCACAGCGCATCAAGTCACCTTGCTGGCTTCACTGCTTCACTGGGAAAGGGCAGGAATGCTCTATATTTCAGGCATATGGTGCATTTGTGACTTTTCCGCCTGCTCTGGCTCCCTTTTGGCACCAGATCAATCAAAAGAGGCTTTTTTCTCTTTCTATGGGTGCTGCAGAATGCCGCACACATAGAAAGAAGAAGTAATGAGTAGAAATAAAGAGATTTGTCCTCGTTATACCTCTCCTGGGAAGGTGTATCTTTTTGGCTCATTCCCAGGTCTACAAGGTCTTGTAAATCTGTCAATACCTCAAGGACCATAGGATTTATGTGGAAACACCCATGCAAAGCCCATGGAATGCAAGTCATCGATTTGAGATGCATTGCGTTACTCCAGATTTTTTAAGTCACCCAAACCCACACAAAATCTGGTTTATTGTTTGCGTCACTCTTGCACCACATTGTGTAGTGCAAGAGTGCTGCAAACTTGGTAATTAATATGGCCCAAAATGTGTAGCATGGTTTAAAAAAGAGGTAGTGTCAAAAACCAAGCAGGAATACAAAGAATATCCCACAAAACCAAGCATCTCTTTGCACGCCTACAAAGCGCAAAAATCCTGCAAGTGCAGCAAACCTTTCTTTTCCGCAAGGCATAACAAGGTTCTGAGACCCTAAGCTGTATTTTTCATTTTTCAGTCACGCTTTTATCAATGCTCCAAGACTGACTGAGCGAGCCACAGCAAGCTGCTTTCTTCTTTTTCGTGAAGTCGCACAGTGCCTCAGGATTTCTAAGATCAGAGTAGCATTCGCTTTCTATCTCATTTGTTATCAAACTCTTTTCATAGACAGGGTGGGGCAGACAAAGCACTCCAAAAATAGGAAAGGATACCAATACAACCAATCAAAATGCTGAGTTTCAAAACTCTAGCTTCTACTGAGGCCCGGACACAAGTGGGGCAGATGACGAAGAGGCTTTTAGTACCGAAAAACCAAATAACGACACCACTAATATGATGAATATCTCTAATTTTGAGGTTTGATTTAAGTTTATTGCACAGAATTCCACGTGCATCTGCATTTGGTGGGCATCCGTCCTCAGTCAATTTCAACAGGTTGTACCAGGAAAAAAACTGTTGGAGATCAACTGAAGAAATAGGTAACACCATCAGAGAGGATCTCGGACAGTCTGGTATCAAGAATGCAATGTAGGGGTGGTCTTGCCTAAATGTGGAAGCACAGATAAGTTTGGTGAGCAGTTGTGCAATATAAGTTTAAGAAAAGTGTAAAAGTGTTAGGACTCGTTTACTGACAAAGGCAATATATTGTGCAGTAACTGGGGGTAATATAAAGGGGGTGGGTAAAACAAAGTGCAGGAAGGAGGACATGGCAGGTTAAAAGTTTGGCGGGGTGGTGCGCTAACATGCTGTGGAGGTCATGGGAGCAATCACCTGTTTGTGTTGTCACCAAAGTGTGGACACATCTCAAAAATTAATATGGATGTACATAAAAGCAGGTCATAATGCCAATATTACCTGCTGCATGTAACTAACATATTTGTACAGCACCCCGTCCATTTGTAGCCTGTGTAACCATAACCTGGACAGGCGAAACCTATAAAGAAACTGCCACTAACACTTTAAATGACATAAACACAGGGCATTGACTTGAGAAGGGAATTTTTCCATTTGTATTTGTAAAGCAGCTGCAGTTTGATATTTGCAGTGACCACTGACCAGCTGTAGCCTGCTGCAACAAAACTGCTTCTCCACAATGTTGCTTCCAGGAACCCAAAATGTATATTCTAGTTGGGAGGCTAAAGCAAAACACCAAGGAAAAGAGGAATGTTGCTCTTCTGATGGTTTCTGCAAGTTAGTGATTCTGGACAATGTTGCAGCTTTTCTCTGTACATAGTGTTCACGGGAAGCAATTGTTTCAATGCTGATAATGTCCTTTTTGTTTTTAGAAAGAGCTTTCTGCCACAGTGGGAAGATTTTGTGGACCTCTACCTGATGTGGATTGGCAAAGATGACTGTTTTGGAACCAATGGACGTTTTCTACTCTAGCCATCCTCACAGTGTGTGATACTCCATGTGTTCTTGTACCTGCTGTGCTCCCTATCTTCTAAACTGTGGGAGGACATGGAAAAGAACTAACTGCATTAAGAACTGTGAGGAAACTGGACTTGTATATTTAAATGTACTAATTTGTACACACTGGTACTCATTTTCACATCGCTAGAAAGTTGAGCTTCGGGATACACGCAAAAGTCAGCAACAGTTCAATAATATATCAATAATAAACTTTTTTTTGAATCATCAAAGTATACAAAATCCATAATTTGCGCAGTTTAAAAAAAAATACAAAAAAAGATCAAATCCATGCAATTAGCAAAATAAATATACATGAGCTCAAAGAATGAGAACGATAAAACCATCAAACTTCCGTTTAAAAAGTTCACATCATGTTAAAATATTAAGAAATACGATCTAAAATACAAAACACAATTCACATTTTTTTCCTGGACAGATCTTCCACTGTATCATTTGATTACATAATTATTATGGCAAGGTTTAGTACATCAAGCACATGGCCGGCCTAAACGACCTGGGTTAAAAACGTCTGTCGCCTGATCCAGAAATAAAAAAAAAGTTTACTTACAGCAAAAACTATTGGACAAGACGTATCCACTCTTCAGAATTCTCTAAGCAATCCAATATTGTCTAACTCCTAGATTTAAGCGAATTGGTCGTATTCACCTCCTGCGGCTCTGGTGATATTTAGTACAGAAAAACAAAATGTGTTCCTAGGATTTTTGTGCTCGACCACATGCAGGACATAATGCTGATGTTAGGTCAACAACCTGGTTGTAAAGAATCTTTAAAAATAATTCCCGTAGTGAATTGCAGCAATCAATTAGCAGGGGCGTTGTCCACAAGCACAGCCAGTACATTAAGGGTTTATGTAAGGCCACATCCCTAATTCTTTTCATGCCTAAATTGAGGAATAATGAGGCCAGATGGGTGTAACAGGTACTGAGATAAGTGATCTGACAAATATGTTTTCACATGCCATCAATTTATGGGGGTCTTGTAACCTCATATCTTAGCTCCAAATAATGCACCACTTTGGGCCTTCGCATGGTAGACATCTAATGATGGGGTCTATGGCTGAATTCATGACTGTCTGAAGAACCTCACTATTGACTTTGATCAATGACATTGGGTATGGTAACGTGTGTTGCTCCCATCCAAGTGAGTCAGTTAACCTTATCCCCAGTCAGTCAAAGTTTTTTACTCTCTCAAGTGGTTCGGCTGCGATCCCTACTGTTCGTGTTTTTCCCTTCCCCTTTCCAAAGACCATACATTTTGTTTTTGCGACATTGAGTTCAAAACCCTTTTCCTTGCAGAAAACCAATTATGTATCTACTAAATTTTGTAGACTCATTGGTGTTGTGGAGATGAATAGAGAATCATCTGCAAAGAGCAGGATCAGCACTTTCTTACCATTCAAGATGAGAGAATCTTTCTTGCAGTCCATAAACCTTTTGGCCACTTTGTTAATGAACAGGGAGAACAAAGTGGGAGCGAGTGCACACCCCTGACGCACCCCATGCTTTATTGAAATCTTGTCTGTTATTTCGCCATTTTTCCCTCATCATACCTGAGCATAATTGTCTTTGTGCAATCTTGCTATCAGGTTTACCAAATCAGTTGGAGCACCTGAATCTAGCATAACTCTCCATAACATTTCGCGGGGCACAAGATCACATCTAGCTTGGCACTGGCAAGCGCAGCCTTATATCTGCGTCGTGCCAGAGCTATCCCAGGCTGGTCACCCTCAGTAACTGCTAACTTTAGGGTCCATTTTGCTTTTACACTCTGGCTTGTACCATTTATTATTCATTTTGCCAATAGGCTTCTTACGAGTCACATGTTTGGAAATAAATCACTTGCATGGCCTCGTAAAAATCCCTTCTGAATTGATAGTAATGATGTTGCCCCTAAACAATGGGCACTATCCAGGCCAGAAAGAAGATACACAAATAGCCTGTAGATCTTTGAGTGCAAATCCCTATCGGTGAGAACCCTAGGCCAGGTTACTCCTCTACGGTTGTTAGCTATAAGAGGCTCCTGTTCCATTGAAATATGGTTGGGTTGTTTCCTTTCAAGAGTGGCACCCACCATATTTAAAAGCATGTTATTATGATCGCTATCAGACCTCTGGACGATCCCCTTATACTCAATTAGTGACCAAATACTAAAGTCTACTAAGATGTAATCAATGACACTAGAGCTGGGGCCCCGTTTAAAAGTAGGTTGCCTAATCATATCTGATGGGATCCTCTAGTTGCAAGCCCTCAGGCTCCTTCCCATAACCAAAGATGCAAACTGGAGTGATGTAGCTGTGTAGCGATGGTTACCAGTGTTGGAGACCAAGTTTGGTATGCCCCAAATCTAAACTTCTTCCTAGAGTACAGTGTTTAATAAAAGGGAAGGTTCAAAAGAAGTTTTGAGATCCCCAGCCACTAAAACATTAGAGCTGGTTTGGTATACTCCAAATAGATCATCTAGCAGGGATAGCAACAAAGACTCATTACGATGGGATTCTGACCTGGCATAAACATTAAGCACAGTCAGGATTAATCCTGTGGGAAAGGTGAGCTGGCCCCCAATATATCAACTGAGTTAATTGGTAAGTGTTTGTATTTACATGCTAAAGTGTTCTTCACAAAAATTACATGTCCCCCGCTAGCTCTACCTGTTTTTTTATAGCTGCAATTGCTTCAGCACTGTAAGCTGTGTAAACATTTATATATACAATGTCCACGGCCCATGTCTCCTGAAAAACTACAGATAGCATTATTTTCTATGAAAGCATGCCAACCTGGATCTAAAAGTTTGGAGTTAATTTCTGCCAAGTTCCATGTAATCATGGACAATCCTTTTTGTACTCCATTGTTTGGCGTAGTCAAACCTCTGGGGATTTCTACTTTCGTAAGAGGACATATTGCCAACACTAGAGTAGTAATTTTGAGATATTGATTCAGGATTAGTCATTGTAAGACAAGCATTGGGTACAGCAAAACTGCAGTTAGATGGTGCCTCAATGTTGGTTGCCGTTTGCCTTTTGGAAATAGATACCTCATAGTTGTGAATGTTTACCGGGGGGATATTAATAGTACTACTACTGATAGCTGTAGAACTTAGTGGTGAAGCTGGAACAATACCCATTTTTTCCCTTTGACCACATACACTACAATTCAAATGAATTTCATCCCTGGACCACTAGTATGTGGCTGGATCAAGATGACTTTATCCGACCCTAGTATACATATATTACAGCAGTTCCCCCACGGTAGGGCAAAAGTAAAAGGGGGAAGATTTTTAGGAACACTACGTTAATCAACCTCTGGCATCGATGAAGGAAACCCTTTTCTGTAGCTAGAGTCTAGCAGTAAATCAGTTCCTGGTCAGCAGTACCTAAACTGGATGCATTAATTATTTGAAGGGTTTAATGGCTAGGGCTACCAAATCATTTACCTACCTCGCATCCTTTAGGGTTAGTTCAATCATATCATGCATTGCATTTTTTGTGGAACTCCTATGGGCAACAGTTGTATTTAAGAAAAATAACGTTTGACTTGTGTCAAATAGTTGTCTTTTTATTGACTTCAACAGGTAGTATTGAAAGGTCACTTACTCGACAAGCGAATATGTATGTTGCAATAGATTAGGGAAATCAACATTATAATCCAACCTGTCTCTATGGTGTGCTTTGAGAGTAGTCGAAGGCGGATGAGCTCCTGAACTAGGCAAAGGCACTTGGAGCCGGTCAGCGGAGACTCCCACACGTGTTGGAGACAATAATCCAGTAGCAAGTGTGTCCGAGAAAAGATGCAAATATTCATTCCTGCAGCCAAGTTGTACACATGCAGAATATGCAAGCAATGCTGTTTAGAGGGATAGAAGAAGAAGTAGATTGGGAGGGCAAGGGCACAGAGCAAGAGGTAAAAGTAAGTTGGTAATAAACTAAAGAATGAAGCGATAATAGCCAGTCCCTTTTAACAGTGAGGAAAATAGGAAGACTGTGAGGCCAGGCACTTTCCCTCTTTAAACAATGAATCCATGGTTCTAGTGTGCCAGGCCTAGTGAACAAAATGTTTCAGAGACCACAACTTTTAATGACCCATAATTTCCCCATTCAAAGCAGAACACAGGGAAACAACCAAAGGATGATGAAATGCAGACCCACCTGCAACCATCGAAGAGCACCCCAGGAATAAGAAGAGTAGACCTAATTTCTCTATGGCAGTACTCCTCGCAGAGGGGGAATGAATCAGGGATGCAGACCAGGAGGTTACATATGAACATCTAGTGGCAGGAAGAAAAACAAGGCAATGTCCTGAGAGGCAGCCATATTAAAATCAGTGTGTCTGAGTGCGATGAAGACCATGAGTTAACATCTGCACATCTAGGGGCAGGAAAACAAATAAGGCAATGTCCTGAGAGGTGGGCATATTAAAGTCAGGCTGTGTGTGTGCAATGAAGTTAATAATAAAAATAATCAGAATAATAAGAGAACAGCCAGCATGAAACTGACGGGGGCCGCGTTGAGAGATGTCAGCTATGCGCACAAGTGCTGTGCAGGCAAAAGATTTTAGAAAAAGTTCTGCTTCAAAGCGGGTGAAAATAGTACTGTAGACTGATAAGAGGAGCACACGAGGAAATCAAAGGTAAATAGTATGCTACAGCCAATAGAAACAGAGGAAAAGTAAGAGGCAAGCACGGGAACCAATGAAAAGAGAGAAAACTGAGAAGGTGGGATGTAAGCCCCGTTTTAAGATTTATATTTAATGCAATGGATTTCACAAGCACAGTGCAAGCACTGTCCAGGAGAAACCTAAAACTACTCCATGTACAATTGTATAAATTGTATATATTGAAAAAGAGGGACAGTACATTGATAAACCTTGGCACCTGCATATGAACTCCATATACATTTTGTTATTATTAGATGATCCTGAGCATCTGGACACATCTTGAAGTGGAAACATTAAATCAATATGAAGTAGTCATTACATGTAACTCTACCCAATCCTGACAACTGTCCTGTACAATTGAACATCCTTTTTTTTCAAAATCTTTTTATTGTTTTTAAACAAAAATAAAGAAATATGAAATAAAATTAATGTTGAGCAGCAAAAAGAAGTCTCAATACAATTATACATGCCACTTTGAATGGGGGAAGGTATCCTCTAGATAATGCATGTGTGGTAGAATCACTATGTTGTGGTAGGGGCTGACCCACCGTGTCAGAATTTCTAGGCTGCAAGTGAGGCTTGCTCCCTATCGTCAAGTGATAGGGTGTGTCCCACATCTAAACCCCTGTATGAGCGCCATCCCGGCCAGACCTTCTCCCACTTATGTGGGCAACCTCTCCCTTGATATATCAGTTTCTCACTTGTCATGCACCAGTCCATGTCCCGCTCTCACTCCCTCACTGTCGGGGTCCCTGCTGCCCCCAACAGCCATGCAATGTCCCGTTTAACTTCTATAAGTCCTATTGATAGCCATATCTTGGCGTCTATTGGTGGTCGGTCCTCTCCCCAAATATGTCAAATACATTTTTTCGCTACTTTTTTTTGGGGGGGGGGGGCTCCCTCGTAACCTCCCCAATGATACTTTGTAATTCTATCCAAAAGATTTGGATCATCGGGCATGACCATATGACGTGGAAGAAAGTACCTCTATCACCACAGACCAAAGGCAAAGATCTGTTGGAGCGTGGTCCATGGCCCTAAGTGCAGGGCTTGAAAAGAATAGTGTAGTATGCGTAGAAAGATCAATCGGAACCAAGCATGTATAGCTACTTTGTGTAAGGTGCCCAGCGCCTCTTCCCTTTCTCCGTATCTTCCAATGTCTCCCTCCCATTTGGTTCTGAGTGCCATGAGAACGTTGGGTGAATTATTCATTAGCTTTTTGTAGATAAGGGAGACCATTTGTCTGGGTAGTGGTTCAGTTAGGATTCTATCTTCTGGGGGAAGAACCTGAAATGTGTGTTCTGAGGGCATGTTGGAGCTGGAGGTATCTGTAGGCTTCAGGAGTGGCCAATTCGTATTGGGTCTGTAGCTCTGCCCAAGTAAGTATGTTGCCCTCCCTCCACACAACCCCCAACAACGATATACCTATAAGGTTTCACGCTATGAAACTCTGAAGCCTGCACACCTGGGAGAGTGCTTCACTATTCCACAGTGGGGTCATGTCAGTAAGTTTCTCACTCCAACCAAGAATTGATGTGGCTGATTTCCAAATTTGAGCTACTGTATGCGTCTGGGGAAATAGATTTGTGGCCTTGAGTGAATTATAGAGTATATCCTGGTATCCTTCAGGTCCCATCAAGAGCCTTTCCAAACTGAAGGCAGGATCATTCCAGAGGGCAAATACCCAATCATTTGCTATCACTAAGTGCAATGCCCAATAGTATTGTTTTATGTCAGGGAGACCAATGCCTCCCTTGTACACTCCATGCATCAGCTTAGAGAGGGCAATCCGTGTGGGGTTGCATTGCACTAAAGGGAATGGAGGAGGATTTCAGTGGTCTGGAAGAATTTATCAGGAATTTGATGGGGGTATTTTGTAAGGCGTAACGCATTCGGGTAAACATCATCATTTTAAACATCGCCGCTCGCCCCAAAAGTGAGAGCGGAAGTGTCTTCCAGTGTAGTACATCTGATGCAAAGTGATCAAGGAGAGGAGCTAAGTTTAGGCAATAGAACAGGATGGGGTCCTTGGTGACATGTATGCCTAGATATTTGAAATGTAATGTGGATAGGGGGAGGTCAATACTTCTGGGCAGCATGGTCATGGGACCTGTATCTAGGTGCATGAGGGATTTGTCCCAATTTATAGTGCATCCGGAGTACTGGTCAAAGATTCTGAAGATGTGAGTGAGTCAGGTGATTGTCGCGGGGGCTAGTTACATAGAAGAGGATATCAGCCGCATATAAATATATGCGTTCTTCCTATATTTCCCCCAAGTGATGCCTCTTACGATCAGGTCTTGCCGGACCCATGTCGCCAGGGGCTCAAAGGTGAGTGTGAGTATCAGTGGGGAGAGGGGCATCTGTCTGTTCCTCTGCCTAGTGTAAAATTACGGGACACAATACCATTGTGTATTTATATAATAAGTGCATCCAACTCAGAAAATTGCACCCGAAGCCCATGCTTTTGAGCCCTCCTAACAAGTAAGTCTATTCCAGGGTATTGGAGGCCATTGAGGCGTCCATTGATAGAACATAGTGTATGCCTCATCATTTCATGGGCCCGCCATCACTCCGTACAGCCTGCACAGGTTATGACGAGTCCCTCTATTTGGCATAAAGCCAGATTAGTCAGGATGGATCAGAGTAGTTATTACTTGGCGCAGACTGTTAGCGAGGAGCTTGGCTAAGAATTTAATTTCAACGTTGGGGGGGAGATGGGTCGCTTTTCCGTGCTTCCCTCCACATATGGAGTGTCTGGGGAGCTAGTTTGGGGGTGAGGCATTTGTAAAGTTCAATGGGGACACCATTGGGACCCATAGCCCTGTCCAGGTTCAATGCATGTATTGCCTTTTCTACTTCGTGTGATTCAATATCCACCTCTAAGAAAGTACGGTGTTCCTCTGAAAGAGTAGGAAATTTGATGTCTGTGAAAAAGTTGTGAATGTCTGTGGGTGACCAATGTGTTTTGGGGGAATACAGTGGGTCACAAAATTGCACAAATGTTTCCGCTATGCCCTCGGGGTCGGGAATAGTTTCACCTAGGTCCGTAGTGACATGTGACACCCACCCACTTGCGTGATACCGCTTTTCTAACCATGTGAGCAGTTTCCCCATTCTGTTGGCCACTACATATAGGCGTTGTTGGGACAGGGTTTATGAGCTTCTCACCCTGTCTTCCATTAAGTCTCTATACTCTTTCTGCTTGGACAGAGGGCGTGTAGGCAGTCTGTGTTTGAGTCATTACTCCCCTCCCTCTCCAAGGTCCTCATTTCGCTCGCCAGCGTGAGGAGCTATTTTTGCTTCTCTTGTTGTCGCCTCACTATTAGTGAATATGCTCTGCCTCATATGACTGCCTTATAGGCCTCCCAGAGTGTCAGGCAACAGATCCCTCATTGGTTTCAAAATAGTCCGCTGTGGCCTGAGTCAAATCCGTAGTGAACTTGGTGTCTTGGAGGTGCCAGGAGTTAATAGGTTGTTGGCTGCGAGTTGTGGTAGCTCCTCCCCATACCGGGGATTGAGCTGAGATTCCCCTTGCCAGGTGTCACACCTCTGCCACCTTAGCCAGGTGGATCACTTGAGTGAAGGTAAAGTCTAATCTGGAAAGACTGTGATGAACCCCAGATAGAAAGGTGTATTGGCAGTCTGTCTGCATCGTGTATGCCAGGTGTCAGCTAGGCCGTGGGCAGTGACAAAATTAAACAGCGTAGGGTCCCAATGGGTCGAGTGGGCTTGAGAGTGCTTGTCCAGGACAGGTGAGAGTAGTGCATTAAAATCCCCCCCAAGGAGTAGGATCCCTTCTGGTAGGTGGAGCAGCACCTTGCTCAACCCAGGGAGATTAAGGTGATGAATCCGTTGAGGAACATAGACAGAGCACAGATTGATCAGAATCCCTTCCCAGGTGCCCGTTTGCACCACGTAGTTTCCTTCCTTCGACCCAACCTTAAGCAAAATGAAGGGGGCGGAATTCCAGATCAGGATACCCACCCCTCATGAATTAGTTGTATAGCCCAAATGTGCCACCATCATAAAACCTCCCCTAGTCATTGCTTTGCATGTGCTACCTAATAGGTGTGTTTCTTGCAATAATACAACATCGGGCGCATGTTTACAGATAGATTGATTGACCATACATCACTTGATCTTATTGCAGAGATCGTTAATGTTCCATGATATGATCAATAAATGAGATATGGTACGAAGTTGAAATGACATGGTATGTGATGAGAGAAGAGGCATCGGCCTCCTCAAAGCAGCAGGGGCCCCAAAAAGTGGCATCGAACCATTCTTTGTTGCTGCTTGTAACTATTGATCTAACTAACCCATACCAACTAAGGAGACCCCCCCACCCTGCTGCCCTACCTGGTGGGAACTGAACTGCCCACCCAACCCCAACTGGCAAGGCACCTGTCACTGTCGCCCCTGGAAAAAAGAAACACGATAGTCAATTAACAACTGGGGGGAAAGTAAGCGATGATGACAGCTCCTCGCTGCTCTGCCGTTCCGAAGGGCCAAATATCGGGAGGAATTCATCTTTTCTAAGTTTAAGGAGTTGATAAGTGATGTCCCCTGCTGTTGCAATGTCATCGTATCTGCTCATCTGACTACATGCCAATTAACCCCATAATTATGAACACCAGCACAGATCCCCACATCTCATGGATAGTCACATTTGCCTATTCAGCGTAGGCCCTGTTAATTGTAATCAGTAGCGGTTCATGTCCATTTCCTGGCCTGGTTCTGGAGACCAGCGAATCTGGAGCTTCATCAGGTAGCCTTGCACTGTCAACGATATTGTCTGTATCACCTCATGGCAAGCGATTCCTAGTAAGTCCACCAGCTCCATCATTGCACTTTGGGTGCAGAATCCGTTGTCTTTTTCCATCCCCCTGCTCTGCACCAGCCCTCTAGCCATTTCATCGCCAGTTCGGGGGACTAAAAAACCACGTGTTTTTCTCCGGTATTGCTCTGAGTTTAGCTGGGAAGAGCATCATGTATTTGATTTCTCTTCTCTGCAGCCCACGTTTCCCTTCCATGAAGCTCCTCCACAGCTGTTGGACTTTGAGGGTATAGTCGATATAAAGGGTGAACGTAGTTCCCTTAAATTTCAAATCTGGAGTGTGCCTAGACACCTGCAGGATTGCGTCTCTGTCCCTGTGGTTGAATATGCAAGCCACAATCGGGTGGGGAGGCAAGCCTTGTTTGGGGGGGGCAGCCGGCACTCTTTGAGCCCTCTCAACCGAGAGGAACTTTGAGAGACCCCTTGGCTGGAGCTCAGCTGTAATACAATGTTCCATGAAGAAATCAGTGCAAGGTTCATCTGCTTTTTCCAGGACCCCAACCAAGCGTATATTGTTGCATATGGATCTCCCTTCCATGTCCTCCAGATGCTCCTGCATAGAGGCACTGTCTATAAGTAGGAAGTCAACCTATTTCTGCAGATGTTCAGTGGTCTCCCCAGTGTCCGTGACCGTTTGTCGTTTGTCAAGGAGCCGGTTCTTTTCTTTATTGAGCTCCGCCCTCATCAAGGTAATTTCAGCCACCACTGAATCAAGTTTGGCCTCTAACGTGCCTTTTATACTCTATGGCCACCATAATTTCTCTGAGTGAGGACTCCTAGGCCCCTTCCTATGGCTGATGTGTGCGTGCTCAGCTTAGCGTCATTATCACTGTGCCTAGATGGTGGGAGGACATAGCGCTCCATTCTGCTCTGCTGTGACTTTTTACCTTCTTTGCCCCTTGCCATGGCTTCAAAGTTTTTCCCCGGGGCCACTCCAATTTTAGTCTGTGCCTGAAACCACTCCGCCACATCCCGCACCGCTGCCTCCTGGGACGGGGACCCTGGGAGCAAAGAGGGTAGGTGTAGGACCCCGTGTCTTCACCTATGGGTCCCTATCCCACAGGTTATCGGCACGGGCGCACAGCGAGTAGTCCCCAGAATGTATAGACAGTTTGGTAGGTCTCCAGTTGCCTCCGAGGCCCTGCAATGTTAAAGAAAAAGAAGGTGAGGTCACTCTGCCACGATAAGCGGGTTAGTCTCCAGCCCAGATGTAGGGAAACCCAAAGGCGAGATGTTGAGGGGGGCTGCCACTGAACAAGTCTTTCTCTGGTCCCCCGACCCTTACCCGCATGGTCTTCGGCCTGTAGCCTGAGTCCACCCTGGCTCAAGGCCTGCCAGTCATCCAGATTGGGGTGACTTCAACAGATTATGTCTCAACTCAGCCGGGCCGAGGGGTGCTTACTGGTTGGCAGGGTCCGAGGATTAGCCCACCTCTACAGCCTCTCAGGCCGATTGCGAAATCTGTGGCTCCATGGGCCGGGCACTGGGGACGTCATGTAGTTTCCAAACCGGTGGTGTTGGTGGATCTCCTGGCCCAGCATGCCCGCTGCTCTCCAGGGGATGGTGGTGCACCCCGCCGCCAGCACTCTTCCCATGGCGAGGATGAGACAGAGGGCTGCTCGTCCGGACACGGCCCCGCTGCTGCTCAGGTCGCCCCCAGATGGCAAACCACAACGAGGCGGCCGCTCCCAAAGCGTCACACTCCGCACGGCCACAGCACATCTGCGCAACCTCCTCCCCCTCGATCTACACAGGTGCAGCGGTGGGGTACAGGGACAGATTTTTCCCCTGATATGTGTTGGAAGCTGCAAGGATTACAGAGCAAGAGCAGCGCGGGCTCCCAAGCTCACCTAGCTTGCGTCCGGCGTGTTCAGTCGCTGGCCACACCCCCACAATTGAACATCCTTACACCAAAATCTAGACATTTTGCATTGGATTCAAAAACCTTTACCATTGAGGATTTTCGTGTATGTGAGCACCAACAAAGAGGCTGAACCAAAGAAAGCACAGTGGCACTATGTAACATTAACTCTGTGAAGGAAATGCTAAGTACCTTAAATACCTTTAAATTTGGGAAAGTGAAAGTGGGGTGGCTGATAGCTAATTCCAGCAAACAGGGATATTTCACAACTTGGAATCCAAGTCTTGGGCTCTACACTTGGACAGAGGGCGTGTAGGCAGTCTGTGTTTGAGTCATTACTCCCCTCCCTCTCCAAGGTCCTCATTTCGCTCGCCAGCGTGAGGAGCTATTTTTGCTTCTCTTGTTGTCGCCTCACTATTAGTGAATATGCTCTGCCTCATATGACTGCCTTATAGGCCTCCCAGAGTGTCAGGCAACAGATCCCTCATTGGTTTCAAAATAGTCCGCTGTGGCCTGAGTCAAATCCGTAGTGAACTTGGTGTCTTGGAGGTGCCAGGAGTTAATAGGTTGTTGGCTGCGAGTTGTGGTAGCTCCTCCCCATACCGGGGATTGAGCTGAGATTCCCCTTGCCAGGTGTCACACCTCTGCCACCTTAGCCAGGTGGATCACTTGAGTGAAGGTAAAGTCTAATCTGGAAAGACTGTGATGAACCCCAGATAGAAAGGTGTATTGGCAGTCTGTCTGCATCGTGTATGCCAGGTGTCAGCTAGGCCGTGGGCAGTGACAAAATTAAACAGCGTAGGGTCCCAATGGGTCGAGTGGGCTTGAGAGTGCTTGTCCAGGACAGGTGAGAGTAGTGCATTAAAATCCCCCCAAGGAGTAGGATCCCTTCTGGTAGGTGGAGCAGCACCTTGCTCAACCCAGGGAGATTAAGGTGATGAATCCGTTGAGGAACATAGACAGAGCACAGATTGATCAGAATCCCTTCCCAGGTGCCCGTTTGCACCACGTAGTTTCCTTCCTTCGACCCAACCTTAAGCAAAATGAAGGGGGCGGAATTCCAGATCAGGATACCCACCCCTCATGAATTAGTTGTATAGCCCAAATGTGCCACCATCATAAAACCTCCCCTAGTCATTGCTTTGCATGTGCTACCTAATAGGTGTGTTTCTTGCAATAATACAACATCGGGCGCATGTTTACAGATAGATTGATTGACCATACATCACTTGATCTTATTGCAGAGATCGTTAATGTTCCATGATATGATCAATAAATGAGATATGGTACGAAGTTGAAATGACATGGTATGTGATGAGAGAAGAGGCATCGGCCTCCTCAAAGCAGCAGGGGCCCCAAAAAGTGGCATCGAACCATTCTTTGTTGCTGCTTGTAACTATTGATCTAACTAACCCATACCAACTAAGGAGACCCCCCCACCCTGCTGCCCTACCTGGTGGGAACTGAACTGCCCACCCAACCCCAACTGGCAAGGCACCTGTCACTGTCGCCCCTGGAAAAAAGAAACACGATAGTCAATTAACAACTGGGGGGAAAGTAAGCGATGATGACAGCTCCTCGCTGCTCTGCCGTTCCGAAGGGCCAAATATCGGGAGGAATTCATCTTTTCTAAGTTTAAGGAGTTGATAAGTGATGTCCCCTGCTGTTGCAATGTCATCGTATCTGCTCATCTGACTACATGCCAATTAACCCCATAATTATGAACACCAGCACAGATCCCCACATCTCATGGATAGTCACATTTGCCTATTCAGCGTAGGCCCTGTTAATTGTAATCAGTAGCGGTTCATGTCCATTTCCTGGCCTGGTTCTGGAGACCAGCGAATCTGGAGCTTCATCAGGTAGCCTTGCACTGTCAACGATATTGTCTGTATCACCTCATGGCAAGCGATTCCTAGTAAGTCCACCAGCTCCATCATTGCACTTTGGGTGCAGAATCCGTTGTCTTTTTCCATCCCCCTGCTCTGCACCAGCCCTCTAGCCATTTCATCGCCAGTTCGGGGGACTAAAAAACCACGTGTTTTTCTCCGGTATTGCTCTGAGTTTAGCTGGGAAGAGCATCATGTATTTGATTTCTCTTCTCTGCAGCCCACGTTTCCCTTCCATGAAGCTCCTCCACAGCTGTTGGACTTTGAGGGTATAGTCGATATAAAGGGTGAACGTAGTTCCCTTAAATTTCAAATCTGGAGTGTGCCTAGACACCTGCAGGATTGCGTCTCTGTCCCTGTGGTTGAATATGCAAGCCACAATCGGGTGGGGAGGCATGCCTTGTTTGGGGGGGGCTCTACACTTAGCAGGGATTGATTTAGGAGAGGAAAGGGACAGATTGCAGGCCAATGAGTGATTCAATCAATGAGTCAATCAATCAATCAATCAATCAATTCGTACAGTGCATGGCTACACCAGTGGGGTTTTCCTCCCAGCACTGGAGGGGAAGAGAAGAGCTAAATCTCAAAGGCTTAGAAAAGCCATGTCTTAAGCATCTTCCTAAATGTTTCAAAAGAGTTGCAGAGGTGAAGATGGAGGGGTAGAGAGTTCCATTGCTTGGGTCTTAACAGCCTAAAAGACCTTCTGCCCTGTCTAGGCTTAAGGAATTAAGGTGAAATTCAGTTCATTCAAGCGAAGTGTCCGCTTAGCAATTTAAGCATATAAGGGCAAATCAGTGAGTGAATGCATGTTGCCCGGCTGGCTGCAAAGCTTTATAAACATAACATAAAGATTTCAACTTATTACATTTGGTTATTGGAGGCCAGTGAAAGTGATGATGATATTGAGCAACTAAGGCTGGACGAGGAATATGGCATAGCTAACATGCAGCGCAGTTCTGAAAATTGTATAAATGCCTCAAATTGCCACTGGTGGCTCTCAAATAGAGCATGTTTACTTAATTGAGTCTGGAAATTACCATGGCTTGCATGACAATTTTTTGAGATTCGAAGGGTATGAGCCATAGTGCCTTTCTGAGGCATCTTAGCAGGCCAAAGCAGTAGGCAGAGAACATATCAGTGCTTTCTTTCAGTTTTTCCAGATAGTTGAACTGCCCAACAAGAAAGACTTCTTGGATACAGGGAGCCATAGAATGGGGACCTTTGTGTAAAGGAATCCTCAGACATTGGCACTGGTGGCAGCATGGAAATTAAGGGAGCAAAATGTTCAGGGTACACAATGTATATGGATAGAGATGCTTCCAGATAGAGTGACATCCATCTGTGAAACACCAGATGACATGGCACAGGCACTACGAATATTAGAACAACCAAAGCAAGGGTAGAAATGGACAGATCCACATACAGGGAGATGTGGAGTTATACATCACAGGCAAGAAACAGAAGGGGCATAAAAATGCACTCTTATACTCAATCATTTGAGAGGGCACATGATTCATAACAGCTACATGCTAATCCTTTAATCCTTCCTTAGTTGACACAGGTTAGGTACAGGTACAGGACCCAACCATTTCCACAGAGTACTTTACAGAGACAAACCATGACATAAATGACACTCATGCAGTTAGGTTTCATGGTCACAAGATCTGCCCTTTCCCCCCTTTGTGAAACATCATCTTAGGGAAAATATGTATGGAGGAAAAATTATCAACTACACTCACATGGGTCTGAGTAAGGTGGAATGATCTGCCAAAGCTCCCCACGTAGACTCTCCATTGAGAAAATCTTTAACTGTTAACTGTCTTGAGCACAGCCCCAACACTAAGCCTTTGGTAAACTTTAGCTATTCAAAAAGTAAAATATGAGAGCTAATATTTCTTTTGCTTTTCACATGCTTACTAAATCAAGTGTCCTTTTAATTACTGTAACTGCAACTAGTTCATCTAAATCAATATGATAGAATTGAAACGTAACATTGTCATCTTACTTGTGTTTCACCCAATATTATGTTAGCATTTATATAGCTAATAATACATTATATTTGCATATTGTGTGTAGATACAACCAGTAGATGCAGATGTTGCTTTAGTTAGGTTGACATCTGTACCACAATTTTAGTTCTCGAAGTCACCGTTTTGTATTATAATCGAAACTGTTACTTGCTCATTTACGAGAAATGGTCCATGGTAAGGTTTGTTTTTCCAATACTGAAACTTGCTCATTAACGCATGCCTTTTCTGTTACATAGAGGCCTTCTCCCACCTGTCTAGCGGGGAGGATAGGCCAGACGACCTTGGATAGTTGATAGCTTGTACCAGGCTACGAAATTGAAACTTATGTTCTGTGCCCCCATTGTATTACGACAGCTACCAGTACTTTTCCATAATAGGTGGGTCTTTGTGAGCTCCGCAACCTACATAATGTAACTTTATGCTTGTTAGATTCAGTCCCTCCTCAGCCATCATAGGAAGCTGGTCAGACTGGACTCCACTGCAGTGTATTTTGTGAATAAATTAGTCTGCTTGTATTCTCTACTGCGTCATCGATTCTTCATTACTTGAAGGCAGGAGGAGGTCTAAAGTTGCCCAGGTGACCCTAGTTGGGTCACTTCCTTCAAATACAATAACTCTCCTTCATAATAAACCTATAACAATTTACCACGGTGCAAGGTATTTGAAGCAAACTAAGTGCATGTAGAGAGTTTAGCTTGATGAAGTAATTAATGAGAGTGCAGGAAAATTGTGTACATGAATTAAAAAAACACCAAAATCTTTCTTTCAGGGGTGAAACCACTGTAATGACAATTCCAAAATAATTCTCATTGCAAGAATGTCTTTAGGTGTACATTCCATTATGTTTCTGAAGAAGCAGCACTACAGCAATGCAACTTTATTGAAAGAGACGCTAAGGGTGACAGATTTACAAATACTATGCTGTGACATAGTCATTTAGGACATCTGTCTCACTTCTGAAGTTCCAAGAAAAGCTAGTATGTTCCTGGTTTACTTATTTAATTTTGAATTAGGGATTAAGGGCCTCATTTATGAGGTGTTGGAGAAGGGCAGCACTGCAAGGATTCTTGCAGTGCTGCTGTGTCAAAACAAAAGGGCAGGTATGCGTTGTATCTATGTGATACGGCGCATTCCTTTCCATGTGCCAACACAGGCACCCTTGTACCATGCTGCAAGGGTGCCTGCATTGTGGGTCTGATTGATTTGGTGCAAGAAGAGACACCTTCCTCCACAAAATCAATCAATTCAGGCGACTTCCTCTTTCCTTGTGTGCTGCATTCTGCAGCACACAAAGAAAAAGATAAAAAATGAGGAGAAATTAAAACATTTCTCCTCGTTGCGCCTCCCTATTGCCATTCCTGGAGTGGCGTTAGATTCTGACGCATTCTCAGGTTTATGATTTCTCGTAAATCTGTGAATGCTTCTGATTCCACAGGAACACCCATGGGACATGCAATGTTCTGCATGAAAGGGATGAAAGGGAGACATATTACAAAAGGCCATGAATAACCACGTAAAGTGGCTTTACGTGGCCTTGTAAATATGCCACAGCACACTGCACCACCGGAACTTCAAAACTATGACGTTCTGGCGACACAAATGTGTGGCAAGTGGAGGCCCCTAAATATCTGTGAATCAGGTTTGTTAAATAGAACACGTCTATGTTATTCCGAAATAATATTAATACTTTGAGTTAAAGATAGATTCTCAACAGTACTAAACTGCTCCCAGAATTTAGCTGATTAAGTACAGAGCTTTGTTAGGAGGAATAATGAGAGTTTACATTCCAGTCATCAATTCAAATCTGAGTTGAGTCATGAAGCATCTACACTGATAAAAAAATTAACCTTTATGGTAGAAACGTGTCAGTGGTCAACTTTTGTTGGACATCTCCACTGATGTATTTATTGTCCCTTTGCTTGTTGGAAAAAATGTAGGGTCTTGTCCATGTTGCCTTCCGGTTATGTTGGATCTCCCGACCCATGGAATAGTATGTAAGCGCATATATAGAAGTTCCCTTAATTGCACATTACTAAATCTCATTTACAAGATCCACAGGGTCCCATTGTTAAATTTGACGTGCTTATTGCTTTCAGGTGGGAAGAGTTAGATGATGTTTTGCTATTGTGATGGTTGGGTCAAACTGTCTGACTGTCTGCCCTTAAGTTCATCTTTTTGGCCTTTTCTTGCAGTCTCATCTTGCTTTTCAGTGTTTGAGAAGGTGAAGGTGCTGCAGCTGACATACCTTGGAAAGAATATACCATTACTTTGAAGCCACTAGCCATGAAGAAAACAGGAATGCTGACCAACCAGAAATATGCAACAGAACTATCATGCCAAATATATCGAGCAGAAAAGTATCAATTTCCTATACAAATATAGGTAAGTACAAAAATATTGAAAAACAGTATTTTTTACACTAATATCAAACAAATATAGACAATAATATTGTTTCATTTGTTAAATTTGTTCTTTCTTTTGTATGTGTATGGCTTTACATATATATGTACAGACATACACATACAAAAGAAATATAATATGTGTATGTCTATGCATATATATGTATAATATAGACACACACATACAAAAGAAATAAAAAATTTAACAAATGAAATGCAAAAACATCTAAAATATTTCCATTTTAATTATGCATAAAAACTAAACAATAAACAAAAATATGTTTTAATAAAATTATCTTAGAAATTACATACATTTATGTATAGAAAAAATAAAAATATAATACACAAGCACATAATAATATTATATACTTCAACAATGTAAACAAAACTATTGAACTCTAAGAATAATTAAGAACCTATTCCCACTCAATACATAGAACAGTAGGGAAAGTGTTGGACTCAGGAGGGGTACAATTTACTATTCCAAATCCAACTATTCCAACTCCAGTCTGTGCAACAGTAGGGAAAGCGTTGGACTGAGAAGGGGTAAAATTTACTATTCCCACTCCAGTCAGTAGGGAAAGCGTCAAACTCAGGAGGGAAAAGTTTACCAGTCCCACTCCAGTTTGTGCATCAGTAGGGAAAGTGTTGGACTCAGGAGGGGTGAAATTTACTTTTTACACTCTAGTCTGTGTAAAAGAAGAGAAATCATTGGACACAAGAGGGGTAACATTTACTATTCCCACCTCAGTCAGTGCAACAGTAGGGAAAGTGTTGGACTCAAGAGGGGTAAGATTTACCATTCCCACTCCAGTCTGTGCAACAGTATTGAAAGCGTTTAACTGAGGAGGGGTAACATTTACTGTTACCACTTCAGTCTGTGCAACAGTAGGGAAAGAGTTGGACTCAGGAGGGGTACAATCGACTATTTCCACTCTAGTCTGTGCAACAGTAGGTAAAGCGTTGGACTCATAAAATAAATTAAATTAAATTAAAATGAGGGGTAACATCTACTAGTCCCACTCCAGTCTGTTCAACAATAAGGAAAGCGTTGGATGACTCAGGAGGGGTACAATTTACTATTAATACTTCTGTCTGTGCAACAGTAGGGAAAGCGCTTGACTTAATAGGTATAGAAATTTACAATTCCCACTCCAGTCTGTGCAACAGTAGGCAAAGCAGTAGAGTCACGATGGGTAAAGTTTACTATTCCCACACCAGTCTTTGCAACAGTAGGGAAAGCATTAAACTCAGGAGGGGTAAAATTTAATATTTCAACTCCAGTCTGTGCAACAGTTTGGAATCCGTTGGACTCAGGATGGGTACAACTGACTATTTCCACTACAGTTTGTGCAACAGTAGCGAAAGCGTTGGACTCAGGAGGGGTACTTTACTATTCCCTCTCCAGTCTGTGTAACAATGGGGAAAGAATTGGACACCAAAGCGGTGAAATTAAGTATTCCCTATACAATCTGTGCAATAGTAGTTCACTTCAAACAAATAACACACTTCACCAACTATATTAAATACTCAAAAATATAAAATTCTAGATATAAAAATTGTGTCAAGATTTTAAATTAAATTAAACAAATTACATAATTATTACAATGTTTGCCAGTTCCTATTAATTAAGCCACCAAAACAAATTTAATAAAATAATTCATAAGTTGTAATTAATTATTACCTAAACATTTTCCCACCCTATTCCTCTACAAACTAAACAATACACACCTAAATTATAACTTAACAAATATGGTAATTTCACAGTTTACATCAATATCAATTAAATAATTAATAATAAATTAATAAATGATTTCTTAATTAATTTCACACCCTGAACCCCTTTAAACCCAAGTATCCACACCTGAAATATAACTTAAACAATATCTTAATTACAAAATGTACATAATTATCAATTAAATAATAAAAAAAAATCATTAACAATTAGTAATTAAAATTACCTTTAGAACCTTTACCGCTGCAAAACCCACAACCCACACCTGAATTTTTAAGTAAGTAATTATCAATTAAATAATTCATAATTAAAACTGACGATTAATTAATTTATATTAATTAACTTCCTAAATAACAACAAAAAATGCATTAATTACATAATCAACATAATTATTTATCTATTAAATAATTAATAATAATTACAATTAATTATTAATGAATTATAATTAAGTTACTTCCCACCCTGTTCCGCTTCAAAACCCTCAACCCCCTACAACAATAAAAATTACAAATAAAAATTAAATACATTTCAAAAACAACTCCAACTTTACAAGATATATTTAAAACCATTATCAATAATTATACAAACAATTTATAACGAATACAAGTAGAACATATATGAAAATACATAAAGGTAATTAAAGAATTATACTCGTTAAAACTATATTTTTGTAAACGATATTAGCAACATAAATATTTTTGACAGCGATATTACTTAGCTTAAAAATCAATATTTTTGTCAATAATATTCCTGCATCATGGTATTTGTGTCTCAGAATATTTTAAAAAACTGTGCCTAGATATTTTTACCTAGATATTTTGTCCGAATACAAATGAAGAGTAGGAAAATATATTTAACTAGAATTCAGGTAAAGGTGAAAGTACATGGCTGCATATGAACACAGAAGGGTCTAAAGTCTTGTCTTTAGTAGGATTGAGATGGGTGTCCTACAATGGCATGTACTTTAGAAAAAATAAACAATGTATAACACCAAAGTGAGGAATGAAAGTTTGGAATTGGGTTTGAAGGAGGAGGTGATTGCCTTCTCATCCATATTTCAACCAGTTCTAATGTCACTAATATAAATGTACTGGTAACATAATTCTCTCTTATTCACAAGGGTAATTTTCCTTTTACATATCTTCTAATATGGGCACCCTTTTACCAGCCATGTCTATATTACTTAAAATAGATGATTTTAACTACTGAGCAGATACTTCTATGGCTACTAAATAAAATTAAAAACCAAAGGAAATGATGGCCATATGCAAATCAGTCTGACCCTGTGCCTCATGGAAACAGTCCAGCCCGAACTGGTGAGCCATGTCTTCCCTGGA
This sequence comes from Triturus cristatus, assembly GCF_964204655.1. Taxonomy (NCBI): domain Eukaryota; kingdom Metazoa; phylum Chordata; class Amphibia; order Caudata; family Salamandridae; genus Triturus; species Triturus cristatus. The sequence goes on from NC_140587.1 coordinate 684,227,952, forward strand.
CCGGAAACAAGCTTCCTAGGACCGGTTTCTGGCATTTCAGCCGTCTTCAGCCAGGCTTGCTTGAATCCAGTGGCAAAGTGAGCAAGGGACTCACGTCTGAGCATACCCTGCCAACTTATGGCGAACAAAACAAAAACCAAAGGAAATGATGGACAGAGTGTTGAACATTGCAAGCACTCACCCCCAGTCAACTGATCTGGGTTTAATCCATCATCGTTCTTTAGCCCACTCTGCCACCCCAGTTCAGACATGGCCATATGCAAATCAGTCTGACCCTGTGCCTCATGGGAACAGTCCAGCCCGAACTGCCAAGCCATGTCTTCCCTGGACCGGAAACAAGATTCCTAGGACCGGTTTCTGGCATTTCAGCCATCTTCAGCCAGGCTTGCTTGAATCCAGTGGCAAAGTGAGCAAGGGACTCACGTCTGAGCATACCCTGCCAACTTATGGCGAACAAAGCAAAAACCAAAGGAAATGATGGACGGAGTGTTGAACATTGCAAGCACTCACCCCCAGTCAACTGATCTGGGTTTAATCCATCACAGTTCTTTAGCCCACTCTGCCACCCCAGTTCAGACATGGCCACATGCAAATCAGTCTGACCCTGTGCCTCATGGGAACAGTCCAGCCCGAACTGCCAAGACATGTCTTCCCTAGACTGGAAACAAGCTTCCTAGGACCGGTTTCTGGCATTTCAGCCGTCTTCAGCCAGGCTTGCTTGAATCCAGTGGCAAAGTGAGCAAGGGACTCATGTCTGAGCATACCCTGCCAACTTATGGCGAACAAAGCAAAAAACCAAAGGAAATGATGGACAGAGTGTTGAACATTACAAGCACTCACCCCCAGTCAACTGATCTGGGTTTAATCCCTCACCGTTCTTTAGCCCACTCTGCCACCCCAGTTCAGACATGGCCATATGCAAATCAGTCTGACCCTGTGCCTCATGGGAACAGTCCAGCCCGAACTGCCAAGCCATGTCTTCCCTGGACCGGAGACAAGCTTCCGAGGACCGGCTTCTGGCATTTCAGCCGTCTTCAGCCAGGCTTGCTTGAATCCAGTGGCAAAGTGAGCAAGGGACTCACGTCTGAGCATACCCTGCCAACTTATGGGAGTGAGTGCTTGCAATGTTCAACACTCTGTCCCTCATTTCCTTTGGTTTTTACTAACTAAAATTACCTTTTCAGTTCACTTAACTGTTATCAATAGATGACTGGCCCTATGCACATTTGAGACCATAAACTGTATCATTTGATGTTATTAGATGATGTTTTGGAAAATGTACATACTTTGCCTTTGTTCTGGATCTATGATTTCGTTATTAGTTTTTGTTCACTCCATTGTATTGCTCAAAGTCATGGATTCTCACACATAAGCAGAATTTAACTCATCTGAATTTCAACTCTTTAGAAAATACTTTGAAGTTTATTGATCTTGCAGATGTAGCTTAGTTCCACACTGATCAGTATTCAGCCTATTTCAATTGAATGACTACAGTCTTTGACAAATGTGCTCCTCTGAAACAACATTAGCCCATAATTGTAGGAAAATGACACTTTGGTTCAAAGAAAACTCTGTCATACTTAAAACTGTTTTGTGTTGAGTAGAGCGGTGTTGAAACATAGCTACGAAGGCCAATCTAAATTGGTATACAAAAGGAAGTACAAGAATATGGAATATGATCATGGCTGCAAAGAAATCACTTTATTCTGCCAGAATTTATACTCTGAATATTCCACAAAACAGATCATTAAATGAAGTAACTGACCACTCGTCTATATCCCCTACTGTTTTCTCTTCCTAACAAATGATTATTTTGTGGCGACAAAATCTATAAAATAACTACCATTAGAAAGGGCACATTTAGGGGTAACTTTCTTCAGTTATATGCGGGCCTAGGAGTCACCACCTCATATCTTGTAACACTTCACCCTCTCTCTGCTGAAGATTTAATCTAGCCCTTAGCCAGTTAAGATTTGGGGCATTGGTTGATACCATTCCCATATCTTGGTTTAAACATATCCCATCCTCAACTCTAAATCTTCTGAGATTAATTATCAATCTATAGCTGGAATCTCATGGGGCCCCATATCAGTTTATGTCAGCTGAGATCACTCAAGTTTTGAAAAAACTCATATGTTGATCCAGATGCCTAGAAGAACTAATAGCCTATGGTCATGAAAAGCAAAAGGTATTTTATTACTCATACTTTATTACACTAAAACAGTTACAGAGCATATTCAATCTTTACTGCCTTCATTACCAAACTATCAAGTAGAAGAGTAATATTATAGGGTATATAATGTGAGTCATCATACATTGATAGAATGTATATACATGTTATGGTGACACATATTAACAAAGAATGGTAAATAAGTTGTAGTCATAAAATGCAGAAGGAAAATAAAGTAAAGGGAAATAAAGGAGAGTATACCTACACATTTCTATAATCAATTGCCATAGGTGGGTGCCGTTCATCTATTTTTATCAGATGTCTACCTGCTGTAATCCTCTTTTTAGTCTATTGCTGGTAAGAGATCTATATCATGGAAAACTAAAAACCAAAACTGATCCAGTTTAACTTTCCACACCAAACGTACCTGACCCCGAAGAGAATAGGTCGCCTGTTCCTGGGCTAGAACACTAAGGGCCTGATTTAGATGTGGGTGGACCTGGTCCCACCATTGTTTTTCTTATTATTTTCACACCCCCAACTTGGCAGTCCTCCCACTAGATTTAGATGTTGGCAGGTCTATGGAATGATATAGTTGGAGTCCCGCTGCTTCCACCAGACTCTTGCTCCCGCACCGACGGTGACAGAGGCATAAGCGACTGTCAGAGTGAGCCCTGCCAAGTATACCACTGAGTCGATTACAATGTGCCTTTCTGCCAAAGCAACTGTGGCGGGGATAACCTCTTTGCTCGGATTGAAGGAAACTAAGATAAAGTGGTGAAAATGTACCTTCTTTGGGGTTCCCACTTTCGATTCCGTCTTGAACCCCATTATCCCGTCCTTTCTATTCTGCTGCTACTTGACCACAATGATCAGCAATCCCAGTGTCGCTGGAATCTAAGGTAGGCGTCTCTGTCACTTGTCTCACTATGAATCATGGTAGGGGGTGTGGATGTTGTACTTATGAAGACTCTAGGTGTACATACAATAGTACAGACATACAATAGTGTGTGTATGTTGTTGGTGTGTAATGCAATATGTATAAAAAATGGCATACACTTTACCTACATATACATATTGACAGATTCACAACATATATGTGTAGTAAGATAAGGATAATGGTGAGTAGTACTTGCTTGTCTCCATATCACCCTGTCTTCACTCCATCATTACTCCACAGCCAGAACACCGAAAGCACAAAGGGAACATTTAATCAACTTGGCGCAAGCCCCCAGGCCTGACTATGACAGAGTACTGTTAGCCAGCTGAGGAGACCATCACCACAGTGGGATGTAATCTATTGCTGCAACATCTAAATCTGGCAGGTGGACAGCCGTCAGCTCGTTTGAGTACTTGTAATCACTGCTGCAGTCGGGCGACAGTAGCTCCGCCGAGATCTAAACCAGGTCCTAAGTGTCCTAGGTGTGATACACCAGATGCACACTTTTATCACATGGTGTTGGAATGGTCAGCAATAGCAAAAGCTTTGAGGACTGTATTGATAGGATTTGGGGAGCTTGTGGTCCGGGCCTTACACTCCTAGCTAGAACTCTACCTCCTTGGGTGTATACCCAGTATCAACGCATGTAAACTAGAATGAAGGATGATTGATTTAGCATTTGCTCTGCGCAAACACCACATTGCAATGGCATGGAAGGCAGAAGATCCACCTTTGGTGTCGATCTGGCACTGTGACTTATTGAATGGGGCAAAAGCGGAACAGACATCCTTCACAATCTCCAGTAGACAGACAGGACTAGCGCTGGGTAGAACAATGTGGGATGCGTCCATTACTAAACTGAATAGAAAAGCAGATGATGGATCTCCCTGAGTGCAGATGCTCTGCCTTGACCTTTGAGGCTACACATCTGAGCCTCTTCCCAAGAGACAAACATGGGATGTGCAGGACCGGGGAGTTCAAGTAAGACACAAAGGAAAGGAAGCACCAGGCCTTTTGGGATCTAGCGATAGAGATAGTAGGAAGGCAGGAAATAAATAAAAAAATGATTGCTGGGGGGAATCAGAGGGCCTGTTTTCAATCACAGAAGGTGGTACCGCATGAGGACTGTGATTCAGATGGATGAGTCCAGCCAGAAGGAAGGCTTTTCTGCTGTGAGGCCAGAAATGTTAGCACTGTGCAGTCATTATTGTGTAAAATCAATCAAGAGATATTTTTTAAAGATGGTAAACTAAAATTGAAAACACCTTACCTTCAGAGTACCCTTCTAATCTGGTTATCTTGTGTGTTTATGTACTCCTTTGTTTATGGTACCAGGTGTCAGTCTAGTCAGTGTACATTGTATGCTACTTCCATGTTCGAGAACATCGAGACAAAAATGTCATGAACTGGAGCGTAAATGGCAAAAACACTATGATGAAAAAGAAAGGAAGCAGTATAAAATTAAAATAGCGGAACATGAACAGCTTATTCTGATCACTAAATCGGGATACTATAGTGAGCAAATTAGAGCAGCCTGTGATGCTAATGAAACGCTCTTCCAGGTTATAAAAAAACTCACAGTACCGGACAGCTTTAATTAGCAACCAATAACTTAGATTTCTGTGATTCAGTTGACTACTTCTTTCAAGAGAAGGTCATGAATATTCACAACCATTTCACGACATCTAATAATGCCTGTACATTTGAAATGCAAAGTCCTAACCTGGAGCCAGGGAGCTCGAATTTTAATAAATTCGATCCACCAGCAGCAGAGCAGATAAGAAAGCTGAACCCTATCATTAAATTAGGCTCCCCCAATGAGCCATGCCCACCTAATATATTTCATATGGCACCAGAACCATTTGCACTTCGACTAGCCAATATTATGACAGCAATGTGCAATCAGGTAGTCTTTTCAAACGACTGGAAATCAGCGTCTGTTCTCCCACTCTTGAAGAAACCCAATCTTGACACTAAAGAGTTGAGCAACTATAGGCCATTTTCTAGGCTACCTTTCCCGGCTAAACTGGTAGAAAGAATACTTAATCAACAGTTAACGGGCTATATTGATAGTAACCACTTGCTGAGTGATACACAGTGTAGCTTTCGGAAACAACACAGTACCGAATCTGTGCTGGTAGAGGCAAGGGAGGAAATTAGAGCCACAGCTTTTGACATGGTAAACCACCAGGTGCTGGTTGACTGCCTGTGGAGTTTAGGAATAGGGCGTACAGCACTTAGCCTTCCTCAATCATTCCTGACAAATAGGCAGCAAAGAGTTTCAGTGGGTAATTTTACCTCCCAGTTCTAACCCCTGCCATGTGGAGTGCCACAGGGCTCGTCCCTGAGCCCCACTTTGTTCAATCTGTACATTACTCCACTGGCTAAACTCATCCAGTCCTTCTCATTCTCCTTGGCTTTTTATGCAGACGACACACAAATCATAGTGTCTCTCGCCAAAAACAAAATTGATTCTGGGGACTCCTTTAGGGAATATATGCGGGAAGTAAACAAATGGATGAGTAATAACTCTTTGAAATTGAACTCCTCCAAAACTGAGGTTATTTTGTTTGGAAATAACCACACATTTTGGTTACATTCTTGGTGGCCAACACATCCTGCCCCAGTTTGAGGTTCCGTGAGAATCGTAATGGCACTTTTTGGGTGTGTTCGAATATGGACGAGTTTGGTATCTACGAACCGCAAATGACGAGTTTAGTGGGTGTACGCGTTTTCGCTACGCTACTATGCACGGTTCATCTCATTTCCGGGTATGTCCATCTGAACCCTCGGGTTCCATCTTAGATACGGCATCCATTTTGTTTCTTGCCCTCAAGTAGCCAGCGAACGGACACTGTCCGCTTCGTGACCCTGGGATTCCCGAGCTTCCGTGGAGGACACATGTTCCTTTGAAGGTGTCTTTATGATGAGGGGGATGACACGGCAAAGGCAGATGGCTCCGCTCGAGGGTCATCTTGCCGTGCCAGTGTATTGTTTCAGTCATGCATGCATTAGGCACGAGTCCTTTGATCCTGCAATCAAGTTTCCGATATTACTTTTTACACTCTTTTTCCAATCTGTGTGCATCCTTGTTTTTCCTTTGCATCTGTTCCTGTCCTTTCTCCTAATTCATTTACAGCCAGAATGGAATGTGCTTAATGTGGGGATAGTGTGCTTTTACAGTTGGGAACCGGCAATGCTGCTGTAATTATGTTCCGGGCTTCTGAAACATGAATGCGACCCTCTTGAAGTTTATTGTGGGAACTGAGTTGTAACCTTTGTTCGTCATGTTGTGCAATGACGAAAATGTGTATAAAAGGAGCGATCCACTTGTGCAATTTGAAGCAGTCTCCCAGAACCTACACGTTGTGTACTTCTTGCGACTTCTGTATCCCTGCAGTAAATAAACGCTGATCTTTGACGCCGCAGAAAGAGTCCCGTGTCTCTGTGTTTTGTACGCCGGAACAGGTAACCCACGAAGGTTTCAGGTGTTGTCCCCTGGCACCGCTGGGCCTTAGAATAGCCCAGTCCTTCAGTTGGCGCCCAACGTTGGGCGACATCAGCGGTACCGGTCCAAAGCCCGACGATCGTGAGGAACTTCGTGTGAAATCTCCGAGGGAAGGTGCACCCCGCTTCATCGATCCAGTTGTCGAAATAAGTGGCCCGAAGACTTTTCCCGCGAAGATTCCCGCCTCCTGACGGCTGCGACGGACTGATGCCCTGACTGTCGACCTGTTTTGGCGCCTGGCGTAGTCCTTTGTACGGCGAGACGATAGACGGGCCTTCCTGGTGACGCCATTGCTCTTTCAGTTAAGTATTTGTGGGTCTCTCCCAGAGTTCTTGGTTAAACCTGGTTGTTTGCATGGTTCCATTGCATTTGTGGTTCTTAGTTGTTGGTTCTTAGTTGTTGGGTTTTATTTGACGATTGCAATTGCCAATAACCGAGGGTCTTGCATTTTTTGCGAGGACATCGTAATTCGATAGCCCTTGAAGTTTGTAAACTCGGTTAGTGTGCACGATGCCTGGCCGTAGTACTTTGTTTGGTTTTCTTAAATGTTGCAGCACGGATTCCCGATTGGAGGATTCATGTCCGATACCTCCAGTTGGAACTCCAATTTATGAGCTCTATAGTCGCGATGGAGTAGGTCCTATTGTCTACAATGACTATTGGATTCGTTATACTAAAAATGATGGTGTTCTTAGTTGGCCATCACATGGTAGTTTCGACACTGCAATATTAGATAATCTTGAAGCTAAATTGTTTAAAAGGAAGGTTAGGCCGGCCATGTTTGATTCCTTTTGGTTATGGCGTAAAGAGGCCAAGCAGAAAGAAATCAAACAGATTAAGAAAAATAAGAGAGAAGGTGTTATAACGGTGATGCAAAATGCAGAACAGTATCAGCGAGACAAAGACGAGAAGGAGCAGGAAGTTTCTGCTAGACTGCATCATATGGCGGTGGATAAATGTTATCCGGTTTTACCGTCTAGTTCTGATAAGACGGGAGAAGAAGCGATAGAAGATCCCATATTGTCTTATCTATTGAAATCACCACCTCCTTATGCACCAGATACTGTGGGTCCTGTGATTCCTCCTGTTCCTCAACCTGTTGTTCTGGCGGCTGCTGGTCAGCCTGTCGTTCCTCCTGTTCTTCCGAATCCCCTTGTGCCACAAATTGTTCATCCTCCTTTGCCCGCTCTTTTTCCTACTGCTCCTTTGTCAGTATCTCATCAGCCCCATCTTGCTACTACTCCCGTTATCCCGACTACCGCTACTGCTTCTACGTTTACTCCTAATGTTGTTGCTCCTGTGCTTCCTTCCTCTTCTCCTTCTGTTCGTAGTCGTATATTTAATGCTGTCGCTAATCTCTATTCTCCACTTTTCGGACCAATACTCGGGTCTGATCTTTCGGATGTCGCTCAGAGGCGCAGTCAAATTCCTGATGGTAGGGAACGTGAGTCGTTAGTGAAAATGTCGCGTAAATGGATTAGGCATCCTGCGAAGTACACTTCGCGTATAGTTTTTGAGACATTTTCCCAGTTCAATGAGCCCACACAAAGGTTCGTGTTCGAGGAAATGTGTAAATTCTTGAGAGAAGAGTGGGATAATGAGGAGGTTGACAATGTACCGCCCGAGATGACTGAGCTTCAGAATCAGTTTTCGACTGGTATGATTGTGGGTGGTAATGTCCGACGTGCTTTAGAGCGTCTGCTATCTTTTCGATCTACAGTGCAACCTCGCACATTGTTTAAGGACGACACTGGGGAGCGGTTGGCTCAACCTGGTCAGTATCCTATGCGGGAAGTTCCCCCAGTATGGATGCCAGGTGATCCTGCTGCTAATCCTGTTGTTCCACCGCACTTTCAGAGAGTCTGGATACACCTCCCGTGGAAGCGATCGGAAGTTTTGCAGGTAAAGCAAACTTTGCCTGACCCCCGCAAGAATCCTGCAGGTTATTACAAGGAGTTGTCCCAATTAGTGGATGCTACTGTTATGAACCTTGCCGATATTGACATGTTGTTTGGTAACGTAGTCCCTCAACCGATTTGGGCGAAAATCCGTCAAGAGAATCACGCAGCTGAGTTAGGCGGTGATTGGGCTGCTCTTGCGGCGGCTGACGGACAGGCAAGTTGGTGGGGATAAACCTGAACAGATCATTGAGAATCTGCCCCAGAGGATAATTACCCTTATGAAGACACTTATGCCAGCAATACGCGTTAATTGGGACAAATTGTCTGCGTGCAAACAAAAGAAGGACGAGAGTGTCTCCGATTTCTTTACGAGATTTGAGGAGGCATTTATCGATCATAGTGGTCAGGATATGAGCTCTGAAGGAGGTCAGCGATTGTTCGTTGATAAATTTGTGTTGAATTTGTTGCCTGAACTAAGCAACAAGTTGAAGAATTCTGAAAGTTCGTGGGCCGTTTCTACCACTGCTCAGATATTAGCCACGGCCCAGTACTACGAAAATAGAGAGAAAGAAGAAAGCGAGCGCGCAGATAAGAAAACGAAGGATCTTAAAACTAAGGTCTTGTTGCAGCAAGCGTATCCTCCGCGCTCGAATCAAAATGACTTGCAACAGCCAAATCGATTACAATCGCAGTTTTCTAGATCGCAGTTGCGTACTGACTCCTCTACACCTCGCTCTGTGTTGGGGTATAATCAATGCGCATATTGTAGGGGTGAGGGCCATCTGAAGTTTAATTGTCCAGTTTTGCGTGACCGAAACAATGGTGTTTCGGCTCGAGGAGGTCGGAGTGGTCCTCAACAAGCGTCACGTGGTAGAGGTCGTGGTGTTACTCAGAATCAGACTGAGCGTTTTGCCACTTCATCGAACTCGCAAAATTGCTTTGATCGGCGCGATCCATCGTCTGGTAGATCTGCACAGTATCATGTGGATGACTATTATGTCGAGCATGATGTTGATGCTGACGGTAATTACTAGGACAGCCATAGACAAAGAAAGGGAGTAGTATCAGTTCCGGTTGATCAGAGAGGGCCTTATGTCGCAGTTGCCACCTCGGGCGTAATTGAGCGTTTTCTGTTGGACACTGGTGCAGCTAAAAGTTCCATCATGCATTCGAAACTCCCTGGCGCGCCTTTGTCTGGCTTAACGAATGTTTCCGTTGGATTCTCTGGCGCCCCCGTTAGCAATCCAGTTTCTAGCCCTTTGCCCCTTACAATTGGGTCTCGTGAGTTAGATGCTCCTTTGATTTTGACTACTGGTTGTGGTGAGAATCTTTTGGGCCTGGATTTGTTGAAGCGGTTATATGCGACTTTGTACTGTTCTCCTGCGGGAGTGGAGCTTACGTTGGGTCAGAGAGTGATCTCTCCTATGTATTTGTCAACTGATACGCTCCCACCGGAATTGAGCTCTCTTCCTGAGTCTTTGTGGGCAACAGGTCCCAATGATGTGGGCCTGCTGGATATACCACCTTATGTGGTTCAATTGAAATCTAACATGCGACTGCCACGCATTCCCCAGTATCGTATCTCTCTTGATGGAGAACGAGCATTATTAGCGATCATTTACGATTTGATCGATAAAGATGTTATTGAAGAAACTCGGGGTAACGTGTGTAATAGTCCTGTGTTACCTATTTTGAAACGAACTGATCCATCCAAGCCTCCTGTGTATCGTTTTGTTATTGATTTACGGGTGGTAAATAAAATTGTTATTCCACAGTTTCCCGTGGTGCCTGACATTACGGCTTTGCTGACTCTGATTCCAGCTTCTGCATCATGGTTCTCGGTAATTGATCTGAAGAATGCTTTCTTTAGCATTCCAATTGCTGAGGAAAGCAGAGATCTATTTGGTTTCTCATTAGGTGGTCGCAGCTTCAGGTTCAAACGCGCACCTCAGGGCTACTGTGAGAGTCCATCGATCTACAGCCAAGCTCTTAAGAGTCAACTTGATGCGTTTGTGTTACTGGCTGGTGCGGCCTTGATTCAGTACGTTGATGATCTGTTAGTAGCTGCTGACACTGAACAGATTTGCAAAACTGCTACAGTATCATTGTTACAGCATCTATGTGACTTACATCACAAGGTGTCACCTTCTAAACTACAATATTGTTGTCAAGAAGTAACCTATATGGTCACTTATTGTCAAAGGCGGGAAGAAGGTTGACCCCTGAAAGAATCGCAGCAATTGCTCGAATGACTGTGCCAACAACTCAGAGAGATGTGCGTGCCTTTCTCGGTATCACGTCATACTGCAGGCAGTGGATTCCGAACTTTTCACTGTTAGCGAAGCCATTGATAGCTCTCACGTGCAAGGACGTTTCGACTCCTTTGCCATGGACGGAAGAATGTCAGAAAAGTTTTTCTGAACTACGTGATGCGTTGTGTTCGGCTCCTGTGTTAGGTACTCCTGACTACAGTAAGCCATTTACACTATACGTTCACGAGAGAGAAGGTTGTGCGTTGAGTGTTTTGACGCAACAATTTGGTGGTAAGCAGCGTCCATGTGCATATTTTTCCTCGACCTTAGACCCGGTAGCTAGAGCGTTGCCAAGTTGCTTGAGAGCGACAGCGGCAGCTGCGGTGTCTATTCGACAATCCGCGGGTCTGGTCATGGATAATATGCTCATAGTGATGGTTCAGCATGCAGTTGACACTCTTCTGAATCGGACAAAGACTCAACATCTGACGAGTGCAAGGTTGTCCGGATATGAGTTGACACTTTTGGCAAGTCATATACAGATCAAGCGTTGTAATGTGCTGAATCCGGCGACATTGTTGCCGACTAATATGGAATCAGATGATGTACCACCACATGATTGTTATTTACGAACTGAGGAAGAAACGAAGGGTCGTGTGGACCTGAAAAACACTCCATTGACGGACCCCGATGGCACTTTGTATGTTGATGGTTCATGTTTTAAGTTGCCGAATGGTGATGTGACGACTGCGTATGCTGTAGTGACGTTGAGTACGGTTGTGGAAACTGCGACATTGAGCCAGAATTCAGCACAAGCGGCAGAATTGATTGCGTTGACAAGAGCGTGTGTTTTATCTAAGGGAAAGCGAGTGAATGTGTTTACCGACAGTCAGTATGCATTTGGTGTTGCACATAGTTTTGGTCGACTGTGGAGAGAAAGAGGATTTATGACATCGCATGGTGCAAAGATCCAACACGGACAGCTCGTGAGCGATCTTTTGGATGCACTTACATTGCCTAAACAAGTGGCGATCATTAAATGTAGTGCTCATCGAAAGGTTACGGATGACGTTGGTCGTGGTAATGCATTTGCGGATGAGATTGCTAAAGAAACGGCTAAGAACCTTGCAACCCGAATGTATGTTACGAGTTCAGTGAGGTGGCCGACGGAGGCTGGTATGTGTGAATACACTGTTGAGAGCGTGAAAGCAATTCAGAATGAGGCCACTGAAACTGAAAAGATTAAGTGGAAAGAAAGCACGGGGAAGTTAGACACGCATGGATGTTGGGTTGACTTGTCAGAATATCAGAGGTGGATGTTACCGGATGCATATGTGCTAGCTGTTGTGACTATGGCTCATGGTTTGTCACACATTAGTGCGAAAGGTATATGTAAGTTATTGTCCCCTGTATGGAAGAACGATGGTATTGCTAAATGTGCTGAGAGGGTGGTTAAGAGTTGTATGGTGTGTTTGATGCATAATCCTGGCAAGGGCACCCCCACTCCACCTGGTCATTTTGCTCCTCCTGCCTGTCCCTTTGAGGTTATCCAACTGGACTTCATCCATATGGAGAGATGCAATAATCTGAAGTACGTTTTGGTTGTGGTTTGTGCGTTCTCCAGATGGATCGAGGCCTATCCTCTTAAGGATAATACTGCCCTGTCCACAGCGAAAGTCTTACTAAAGGAATACTTTCCTCGGTATGGAATGCCACGGATTGTGTGGTCAGATAATGGAAGCGAGTTTGTGGGAAGTGTGATGCAGAGTGTGTGTAAGGGCCTTGGAATTCGACAGAAATTTCATAGCGCCAATCATCCCCAAGCAGCGGGTTTGGTTGAAGGGTACAATGGTACTCTGAAGCTGAAACTTGCGAAGATACAAGCTACGACTGGTTTGTCATGGCCTGATGCCTTGCCTCTGGCTCTCTTATCGACCAGAGCGACTGTACACTCTCGAGTAGGGCTCAGCCCATATGAGATTGTGTTCGGCCGCCCTGCGAACATTTGGGGAGTCCCGAGGCCTAAGGCCTTTGACAGTCTTGAGTATCCAATGCTAATTGATTATCTTCATGATCTGACTGCTAAACTGAGGTTAATTCATCAACAGGTCTTTGAAGCTTTACCGGCACAGACAGAGGGTCCTGGACATCGGCTTCAACCGGGTGACTGGGTTGTTACCCGTAATTTTGGCAGAAAACGTAACCTGGAGCCGAGATTCGTGGGACCCTACCAAGTGCTGCTGGCTACAAGGACTGCAGTTCGGTTGGAAGGCAGAAAGAACTGGGTTCACGCCACCCATACCAAGAACATTCCGATCCCTTTACCAGCAGACAGTTGGGTGAGAACTGGTATTGCGGCAGCGGAAACCGAGACCCCTCTATGCTTTGTGCCGTTCAGTGATGCTCAACCTGTAAGAGACAATTCATCGCAGCCAGACACATCTGTTGAGTCATCAGTTTTGGAGAACTCAAGGTCTGCATTGTCATCTGATCGACTGAACACTGTTACACCAGTTGAACACTTATTTGAAGAGCAGACTCGACCTGGAAGAAATCGATATTTTCTTCGCCCACGTAACAAAGACTAATAAATTTTTCCTCATCTTTTCCTTTACTGTTGCCACAAACATTAAGAACAATTACATCCTTTTCTGATTTTTGAGTTCCTTTTTATGTGTACTCTTTACAGCTAAGAGATTTTTATTAAGTTGAGTGTTTGTTTAGGAAAACCTATCATCCGGGTTAACCGTAGGGCCGTGCGGGTACACCTTTCTGTTTAGCAGGTTCCTGACACTAGGTCGGTTACTTTTGTCGACTCCTGGGAACTCCTGGGAATTGATAATCGCTACTCAGAACGAAGTGCGTCAAGGACGTCACGGACGGTTTTTAGAGGATGGCATTCTCTAAGCTGTTGGAAGAAGAAAGGATGTCGGCGCAAAGATCAAAATTGCATAAGATCATACGGACAAAATGTTTTTTGTTTCAGGTATTCCTGCTGTTTCTGACTGTATCTATGCTATTGGTGGGTGGAGTGTATTTTGGAATACAGTCGTTATTGCCTTCCATTTCACCTACTTTTTCTCCTAAACTAAGTGCTGTCACCACTGTTTCTCCACATTCCTTTCATCCTCTGCCCCAACATGAACAGGTTAGGCGTGCGGAATTCATGAATAATTCCTTCGTTCAACTCCTACATCAGCATCAGTTGGTGGTGAATACTACCAATTGTTGGGTGTGGGGGTTAATGCCCCATACCATGGATAGGGGTATTCCGTACTTGGTTCTCCCTTATAGCTCCCAAGGGTCAGCTCGAGCATTCCAAACTATGTTCCGTAGTGCACTAGATTCCTACCCCAGTCGAGAGCCACGTTCTGCAAACTTCGGTCCTGGTCCGTACCACAAGCCTTTGGCGATAGCGATTGCTGATTTAGATAGAGATATTTTTGATGCATCGCTTATTCCAGAGGAAGAGGTGCAAGCCTATGAAGATCTGAGTGAGGCTGAGTATAGTATGTCAGTGGGTGATAGACAGCTTAAGAGCTCGTCTCCAATATGGATCGTACCACACCTCGGTAACTTCTGCTTGAAAGGTCTTGGTCAAAATCCGAGAGCACAACTTGGGGAGAGTGCTTGTACTGATACGTATGTTTTACCAACGCTCTCTTCCCCTGTTTTCTTGACTGCCAAGGGTACCTATTTCGTATGTTATGAGCGTGCATATACATGGTTGCCCCGTGACTTCTCGGGTACCTGTTATATTGCGAATCTCTTGCCACCGACTTTTACAGTTGCCTCAGACTATCACAAGACTAGAGTTGTGAGAGGCGTTATTAGTGAAGAGGACACTGCCGGTCAAGAAGCAGGAGACTTCTTTAAGGGTTTCTTGCCGTTTTGGGGACCTATGGTTAATAGTAGGAACCTGAGACAGTTGACCAGGGTGGTAGAGTCGACTGCTAACATAACTGCGAGTGCTCTTGGTAATCTAACAGCGGAACTTCAGGCGGATAGACTTATGACGTTGCAGAACCGTATGGTTCTAGATGTTGTTCTAGCAGATAGAGGTGGTGTGTGCAAAGTGATCCATTCGAGTTGTTGCATTTTCATCCCTGACAACGCTCCAACTGTTTACCAAGCCATCTCGAAGTTACATAAGATCTCCGAGTCCATACACGTGGACGAAGGTGGTTGGACACTTCTAGGATGGTTTTGGGGCCTGATATCAACTTGGGGTTGGAAGATTCTGATGATCGTAGGGGTTGTTGCGACGTTTTTGTTCACGTGTTGTCTTTGTGTGCAGTGTGGTCCTGCCTTATGTGGTCTTTGTGCCACAACGTGTATAAGACGGCCATCTGTTACCAAGGAGACATTGATGGATAGAATGATGTTCCAGCAACAACTAAACGATTTGATGAATATCGAAATCGATTCTGATCTCGATTAGTGCTTGCCTACATGAGGGCAAAAGGAGCGTCTGAGGTTCCGTGAGAATCGTAATGGCACTTTTTGGGTGTGTTCGAATATGGACGAGTTTGGTATCTACGAACCGCAAATGACGAGTTTAGTGGGTGTACGCGTTTTCGCTACGCTACTATGCACGGTTCATCTCATTTCTGGGTATGTCCATCTGAACCCTCGGGTTCCATCTTAGATACGGCATCCATTTTGTTTCTTGCCCTCAAGTAGCCAGCGAACGGACACTGTCCGCTTCGTGACCCTGGGATTCCCTAGCTTCCGTGGAGGACACATGTTCCTTTGAAGGTGTCTTTACGATGAGGGGGATGACACGGCAAAGGCAGATGGCTCCGCTCGAGGGTCATCTTGCCGTGCCAGTGTATTGTTTCAGTCATGCATGCATTAGGCACGAGTCCTTTGATCCTGCAATCAAGTTTCCGATATTACTTTTTACACTCTTTTTCCAATCTGTGTGCATCCTTGTTTTTCCTTTGCATCTGTTCCTGTCCTTTCTCCTAATTCGTTTACAGCCAGAATGGAATGTGCTTAATGTGGGGATAGTGTGCTTTTACAGTTGGGAACCGGCAATGCTGCTGTAATTATGTTCCGGGCTTCTGAAACATGAATGCGACCCTCTTGAAGTTTATTGTGGGAACTGAGTTGTAACCTTTGTTCGTCATGTTGTGCAATGAAGAAAATGTGTATAAAAGGAGCAATCCACTTGTGCAATTTGAAGCAGTCTCCCAGAACCTACACGTTGTGTACTTCTTGCGACTTCTGTATCCCTGCAGTAAATAAACGCTGATCTTTGACGCCGCAGGAAGAGTCCCGTGTCTCTGTGTTTTGTACGCCGGAACAGGTAACCCACGAAGGTTTCAGGTGTTGTCCCCTGGCACCGCTGGGCCTTAGAATAGCCCAGTCCTTCAAGTTCCAAAGCTAAAAAACCTGGGAACTTTGATTGATAAAGTTCTGAAGATGCAGGACAAAATCTCTAAGGTCACTTCGGCCTCTTACCATTCTGAGACTTATGAAAAAAAAAGAGAAACATCTGCCCTTCGAACTCCTGAAAACTGTGGTAATCTTATTAGTTCTGACAAGGATTGACTATTTCAAAATTCTTTACCTTAATTTTTCGGCCGGACTCCAGAAAAAGCTACAAACCCTGCAGAATGCATCAGCACGCTTCCTCCTTAAGGTGTCTAGATTTGAATCAGCCAAGGGAACCATTAGGGCACTTCACTGGCTTCCGGTAAAGCAACGGATAAAGTTTAAAGCTCTATGCACAGCTTTCAGGACCCTACGTGGGAATGAACCAGTGTATTTCAGAGAGCATTTTAGATGGTACACTCCAAACAGGACCCTCCATTCGAGCTCGGCAAAAAATCGTGTAGTTGTTCCTTTTAGGAAAGCCACTTGGCGGGAAAAAGTTTCTTCAGATCGACTGCCGTGCTATGGAATATTCTGCCAGGGAAACTCAAATCTTCCACCTGTTTACAAGATTTTAGGAACTCTCTAAAAACCTGGCCCTTTGTTTCAAAGTAGGAAACTTCTAGGTTTCATCACTTGTCTGGTCTCAATAGTGACTAGACGCCTCCGGGAATTAGCTTGCGCTTAATAAATATTTTTTCATTAATTCATTCATCTTCGAGGAAAGCTTCCCATTTCTCCTTAGATTAGTCTATTTCATCATTTCATTTATAAATTATCCGTTAATATGATGCAATTTGATGCATCTATTATAGCCAGGTCTCGATGGTAGAATGTCATGTTGTGAACCAGATTTGTGGCTCTATTTATTCTACTAATTTCATTAGCTCCACCGAGTCAGGACTTCGATCATTTCACAGTTATGACTCAGCCTTACATGGAGCCATCATTGATTACTTGGAGTCAGTAATGATCATAGGATGACTGATCATTTCATCCAGAGGAAACAACTTCCATCATCTGGGATTATATGCTCTGAATTGGGATGGTTACGGTATTTTGACTGGTCGAACCTAATTGTCCGCTGACCTTTGCTGCCACTTATCCTCCATGTGGCCATTATGTCCCACAAGCTTCTTCTCTCTCTCCACATCTCCTTAATCTGCATGGAGCACTGCCTACCAAACTCTACAAAACCACTGTACCTCGGCACTCTCCAATTATATAACAATTGTCACTAGTGTGACACAATTACAGTTCACAAATGATGTGATTACTCACAGGAAACCAGTCCATTCAAATAAACGTCTGCAAAATGTCATTTAATATCAAGTGATAATGTTTCATAAATATATACAAAGCCAGTAGCCAAAGTGCAATCCAAAACACAAACATATATTACTTTACAAAGGTGTTGATATCGCTAGTAAATCCACAGAGGTCAAGTTCATAAGGCCTCCCTGTTGGCAATGATGAAAACAGCCGACACATGTTTCGTTACGAATGTAACTTCTTCAAGGCTGCAAATGGTTTGAACATTGATACAAATATTTAAATAATGAAAAAGAAATGATCATATAAAACAAATCTATTGTGACCATCACAACATAGACCACCTTATGGTCTAAAGTACAAAAAAAAGAAAAAAGTTCCCCCCCCCCAAAAAAAACGTGCAAGATAGAAAGATGTGAAACATCACCCAGTGGAAAATAAGCCCATGTGCTCCAAGAAAGCCAAAAAGAACTTCTTAACACCACCACCAAGAGCGTCATCTAGTGCCGAAATGTGGAAAGAGTAGGTAAAGCCGAGTGATCAGAAACTGGAAATAGTTTTATAGATTAATCCAAATATGCCAGCAAGCCTGAGATGCATGCCGGGCTACAGTTTGGTAGTAATCCAAGTTATTCTTGAAATCAAAAAATAGCTATATCTACCTTTTTGTGTAAGAGATTGTAGATCCAAAAGATTTGGATTATCTGAAATGCAAGTATCTTTTCTTTTGAGAAACAAAACTAAGAGACCCTAAAGAAACAAGTAAAAAGATTGCAAATGAAAAAAAAATGCAATGTCCCATAGGTTTTTTTCATTTACAATCAGGTTTATTTTTTACTTTAGACCATAAGGTGGTCTATGTTGTGATGGTCACATTAGATTTGTTTTATGTGATAACATTTTTTCATTATTTAAATATTTGTATCAATGTTCAAACCATTTTCAGCCTTGAAGAAGTTACATTCGTAACAAAACACGCGTCGGGTGTTTTCATTATTGCCAACAGCAAGGCCGTATGAACTTGACTTCCATGGATTTACTAGCGATATCAACACCCTAGTTAAGAAATATATGTTTGTGTTTTGGATTGTACTTTGGCTTCTGGCTTTGTACATATTTATGAAACATTATTATTATTATTAGCTAGCTTGTAAAGCGCCATGTTACTCCAACAGAGTGTCCCAGCGCTAGAACATCAATGAAAACCCCGCAACAATCCTGACCGAACGACCTTCCGGCGCATAGGACTGACAGAGTAATGCAAAAAAGGCAGAATATTACTTCCGTCCACCGGACGGGAGTCGGAAAAGCCAAGCTTTTACATTTTTTCAGAACAGAGACTCCGACTCGCAGGTCCTAAGATCCATAGGAAGGTCATTCAATGCCTCAGCAGCCAGGAAGCCAAAAGATCTCCCTCCAGCTCGAGCCTTCCGCACCCTGGGCACAATCACCCTGGCCGAGGCAAGCGATCTCAAATCGCGTGTGGGCAGATAAGCTGTAAGAAGGAGGAGCAGGAAGCGCGGCCCCTACTGACTAAGGATCCTATGACCAAAGCATAAGGGCTTAAAAGTAACTCTGGCCTGAATTGGGAGCCAATTAAGTTTCTTCAAAGTTTCCCGCACCGAAACCCACCTAGGGATGTTCAAGATCAGCCAGGCTGCAGCATTTTGGACCTTTTGCAAAAGGTTCAAATTTCTAGCCATCACCCCTAAGTACAGAATATTGCAACAATCAAGGCGAGATGTAACAAGAGCCTGTACAATAGTTCTTTTAGCATCAAGGGGAAGAATTTCCAAAATTTTGCGTAGCATTTTAAGGATGCCAAAGCAGGCTCCAGCCACAGCGGTAATTTGCTCTGAGAAGGACAGGTTTTCATTGAATCATACTCCCAGATTCTTCACCTTTGCATTCGGTGCTGGGGTAGGCCCAAGTTCCACAGGCCACCAATGCTGTGACCAGAGAGAGGGCTGTTTTCCAACAACCATCACCTCTGTCTAATTATCACTTGATATTAAATGACATTTTGCAGAAGTTTATTTGAATGAACTGGTTTCCTGTGAGTAATCACATCGCTTGTGAACTGTAATTGTGTCACACTAGTGACAATTGTTATATAATTGGAGAGTGCTGAGGAACAGTGGTGTGGCTGAGATTTGCCTAGGAGTTCTTAGGAAAGTCTGTGTGGTGATATCTGTGGTAGTGGGGTGTCTCTGTTTTGTTACCTTGAGGGGCCCCATTTTTATTAGTTCTATACCGATTATCTGAGACAATCTACTGCTTGTAATTGATGTACTATCCTGTAAACCATCACTACCTTCTATGTCTATGTTGCTTTCCAAACTCTGTCACTCTATGGTGTTGTTTTCTACATGTATACCAAAGATACCCTGCTCCTGGTTAGGTTGAGTGGTGATGTCTTGTCAGGTGCACATTTATAGCACTGCATGCGTTTCGTCTGGAAATGGATGGACAGCAACTGGCTTAACTACACAAAATGAGAGGAATTGGTTGTGAATGGTAGAGTGGACCTCTTGCTAGATGCCTGACATAGTAAAATGAACTATATGCAGTCTCAACAGAGACCCCTTAGAACCACTGCATAAAGAAAGATTCAGGCTTGCCAATTTGCCCTAAATTTCGGCATTGGTGTGTCTGTTTGCTATGTACACATGAGAGGCCCGCAGAAAATCTTATCGCATCTTTTTTATGCTAAAGCAAGATCGGTGTCATCAGCCAATATTGCTTCGGGGCTGCGTTATTCCAACCTGGTATATTTTAATCGTCCTAATTACTTGGTATCATTCCCATGTCCTTCAGAATCAAACCGTTATGATCATCCTTGGAGCTGATGGATATTGTCATGTCTGCGTCTCTATTGCGTTCTCGATCTACTGTTTTGCGAGCATGTTCAGTCCAAAGAATGATACACAGCCCATCAAACTATTCACGCTCATGCCCCAAGGTTTATTCAGCATCATCTTCTTGTGCATGAGACTTGCCAAGACTTGTGCTTTTTTCAGGTAATTTACTGGTTATTCCCAGATTTGGCTAGGCTAACATGTTATGTTATGTTATGTTACCTGTTTTGTAGAGCGCAAACAGCTGCCCCAGCGACGGGGCGTCCCGGCGCTAGAACCGTAACACAATCAGCTGGCAACGAAAGAGGGACCTACGGGGAGGGAAAGAGATGGGTTTTGATCGATCTGCGGAAAGCTAGCAGATTATCCATGCAACGGATGTGGAGAGGGAGGGAGTTCCACAACTTGGCCCCCAGTAGTTTGAAAGAGCGCCCTCCGATGCGACAGAACTTCGTATGGGGTATCAAGGCTAGATGTTGCCCCATCGACCGGAGATTCCGTTTGGGATTATAGGGGGTCAGCAATGAACGGAGGAGCTCTGGACCTTCGTTCTTCAAGATTTTAAAGGCAAATATGAGGGCCTTGAACTGGATGCGGGCTTCCATGGGCAGCCAATGTAATCTGTAACTGGTCGCTCTCACTGAGCACCTTCTTGGAAGACCTACTATAGCTCTTGCCGCCGAATTCTGGATTCGTTGGAATCTTTTTATCTCAGCTTTGTTTGCTCCTAGCAGCAGGACACTCGCGTAGTCCAGTCTGGACAAGATGGTAGACTGTACGATGAGTTGTCGTGTCTTGGAGTCGAAGTAGCCTAAGATGGGGTAGAGACTTCTCAGTAGGCCAATGCAAGTTGCGGCAACTTTTTTGGTGTGCGACTGGAAGCTAAGGGTCGAGTCCAGCCATACTCCTAGATTTTTTACTAAATGTTTTGGAGGGGGTGCTGGGCCCAGCGATTGGGGCCACCAGAGATCGTTCCAGTTGTTGCTGTTTTTCCCCATTATCAGCACCTCGGTTTTGCCACCGTTAAGTTGGAGGCAGTTTGCTGTCATCCATTTGGCGACAGCAGTCAGTCCATCCCTGAAGTTGGTGGCATCAGGAGAGGGGGCCTCACTAAGGCTGATGACCAACTGAGTGTCGTCAGCGTACGACACCATTGTGAGGCCCAGTAACATCACAGTTTTTGTGTGTTACCTGCAGAGGATGGAATGCATTGCCCAGTGGGTATGAGATTCATCAAAAGTGTGGTTAACTTTGCTTTTTAGTAAGTCTCTTCATCAGCTGGTTTCATCATCATCTGGTCTGGCTGAGGTTAGATGCGCAACTCTCCTATTCATTCTCTTAGCGCCCAGAAACCACTGGTGAGCGAGCAGTTTTAAAATAAACATGACATGACATATAACATAACATAATATAACATTTTCTGTTTCCAGGAATTATATATGCTAAGTATGTACACTTAATAAGTATACCAATATGCATTATTGACGTTTTTCTAAACTTAGTTGCTGGAAACACATGGTCATTTGAAGGCGCTAAAGGCATAGCAGAAAATTAATTTCCTGTTCATGTGTTAGATTAGTTGAAACTTCTATTTGTGAATTCGATTCTTGAGTCAATGACTGCATTGCAAATGTGTGAAACCCTAGGCACTGAAACGCCACATTGCCCAATTAGTAGACCCTTCTGCATGATTGCCAATACCCACAGAAAGAACGTATTGATTTCTGAGATAATTCTGCACACCATATGCTGCTTTGAAAGGGTGTTTTCGCAGCCCTTCTAAAAGAGATGAGTATTGGCAGGCACAGTTTTTTCCTCAGCTGCATACTAAGTAGCTGCATACTAACTCTGTTTATACGTGCCTGTTCCTCTAACGATTTCGCAGAAGTTTCTAGTAGCAGCACTTAATAATGGAGAAAAATGTTTATGCATAGACTTCAGCTCTATATCCTTAGTATTACCTCCAAAAAGTGCCGCAGACACATCAAGCAACTTCAGCCATTAGCCATACGATTTTTAAACATATCTTTAACAGTTGTATATCTTCCTCGAAGGATAGTTTTAATATGCAGAGAAAGATTCACATTTTTTGCAATTAAAAGTCCTTTTCTATGATTTTCTTAAATCATTTGGCAGGGTTTTCATCGTAGGGTAGATATCAGACCGCAGTTACAAATTATTAACCTACTATTACAAATTCTCAGAATGAAAAGCTTCCAAATGGATACATTGATCGCTGTTGAAACATGTGGTGAACTGCACTCTCAAATCAAATGTATGTGCGTAAAAAATCGAATTTCCCCTCACAAATCACAGTTCACGGTTAGAAGCATTGTAATCTACAGATTTAAAGACTGTAGCTAGGATTTACAGCTGCGGAAACTCGACAGAGTGTGGATAGCTCTACAAGCCTCTTTGAACAATGCCCTCTTTCCTTTTTTCCCCACTCTTTGACCCCCACATTCCATCTGCCTGGGGTTTCCAACTATAAAGGCCAGACTACAATCCTGGCAGCCCACCACATTCCACTCTGGGCATGGATGAACTGTAATCCCTGCTACACTTTACTTTTTCTACTTTTTCTTTCCCTATTAGTTAATGCCAGAGCAGGTCTTAGCTCGAGATACAACAGAAGATTCCCTCATTCACCCAGTCCCCCCCCCCCTTTTTTTCTCCACTTCCTTTCCTCCTTCCCTCCCTTATTTCACGATATATTTTTGCTGCACCTGTCCTTACCCCCAAACACCTGACTCCTATATCCACTCTCACATCTCCTCATAAGGAGGTGCAATCAGTTGATTTTGTAATCGCACACGAGATTATGCACGACTCACCAAACCCTATGCATCACTTACCAGACCATGTCCACATCACTCACAATAGCCAAACTGAATATCGATGACATGTCACACTACATAAAAAGGAAGAAAGTCCTACTCTACAGGGAGACAACTGGGTGTACATGGCCCTGTTACAAGAAACACACTTATTCCCGAAGAGTCACTGAAACTTAAACTGGATTGGGTTGATACAGGTATCAGTAGCATCCAGCAGGCGGGGATTGCAGGTGTATGTTCACCTTCTTGTAGCAGCTCAGAGAAATGCGGGCTGGCCATCCTCATATGGCGATCCCTTCCCTGCAAAATACTTAGGGCCAGATGTACGACAATTTGCTTTTGCGACTCGCAAATTGCGAAAAATTACAAGTTGCAAATGTACAACAGTATCAGAGACACTGTTAGCGATTTCCAATAGGGTCGCAAAATGCAAGGCTCATGAATGTTAATGAGCCACTCACAATTTGAGACCCCATTGAGAATGGCTGACCCTCCCAGGGATGGTGGCCGGCTGGGCTCAGCAGACCTCTGTCTAGGACTGCTTTTCAATACAGCAGATTTTACTTGGGACCACTGCCTGCCCTTAAAAAATATTTTTGGAGCCAGTCACAAAGGGGAAGAGGTCCCCTATGGACCCTTTCCCATTTGCAACTCCATTACCACCCTCTTGAAGAGGGCGGTAATTTGTGAGTGTTTGCAACCACAATGTGGTTGCAAAACATTCATACATGGCTTGTGAGTCGATTTTAGGAAGGGAATGCCCCTTCCTAATAGCAAGTTGCAAAACCTATTTAGCGAGTCGCAAATTTATTGTGACTTGCTAAATAGGCTTTGTACATGGCCCTGTAGGTTTTTTCATGCGTAAACGGGTAGCAAACTCGTTTGCATAAGCAAAAATGGGTCGTACATCTGGCCCATTGTACCTGGCTGGACAAGGACATTAGATGGGTTCTTGTAAATATACACTTCTGTGACAGAACACTACTACTTCGCTCAATCCATATCCCCAACTCAGACAAGACCCACTTTCACAGATGCTCCTAATCTTTGGCCACACCTCCATACTACTGGATGGGTACTGGAACTTGGCCCTGGACCTAATCATGGGCTGCATAGGTGGGACTGACTCCTGCAAAGGGCCGGACAGAGCCGTCCTGACTGACCTTCTCTCAGACCACGCAACAGTGGATGTGTGGTGTCTTCTGCACCCTGCCAACAAAAAATATAGCTTCCTTTCCTGCATGCATGGCACCTAATTGCTCATTGACTACTTTATAATCCAGCATCCACTCCGTCTCTTGCTCTCAGGCTGCACGATCCAAGGGGATCAGAACGGTACTGCTCGGATACTCCTGTTCCCCAAGTGCCGATAGATGACTTTCCAAAGCCACTTCGGCTACCCTCCCTCAAAGCTGAGGAAACACTGTACCTGGTGGGTAACATAACGGACATCCCCATTCTCACTGACACATCCGGGATGACCCACGAACTTTCACGGCTTGAACCACATCTCCAGAGCATGGCGCCGGTGTGGCATAGCGCAGCCCTCCACATCGCCAGTAAGGCCACCCTCAGGACCACATGAAGTCTGCTTCACATTGACCATCTCGTCAGTGAGGACATGATAAATCATTCCCAGTGCTGAGAGACGAGTTTGCCCTTTTGTTATCTGACTACTGGAAACACTACCAAATGACTCATTGTCTGCGCTCTGAACTGGACCCCCTCTGGGAGGAACTGCCAGTCTCACCCATTCTAAACTAACTCGTATTATGGTGCTAATACAAGAGCCTTGTCTCTAGCTTCTATGGAGTCCTCCTAAAGAATATCCATGTGTGCCCTACATTCAACCAATCCTGCACCATGTGGCAGGTGACCCTTGGCAGGTAAAACACTCCAGAGGAATGAACAACTCCAGTACAGAGTCATGGTAGAGTCCTCAGAGAGTTTTGCCTCAAGGTCTTGTACTTCAAAATCTTTCAGGGGTGGTATTGGACTCCACTGAGGCTCCACCATGCAAGACTACTGCCAGATACCCACTGTTCGAGGTGCTCAGAAGGCAACTGTGACCTCTGCCATTTCCTGCTGAGCTGCAGGGACCAGCCATATTGGTGCAAATGCAATGTCTCCACCCACATACAGTGAAAGCCTTGGCTTATTTTGGCCTTACTCCACAACATTTCTGACACCCTGAGCTATCTACATGCCCCAGTAGGGGGCACTGGCTCTGGGCGTAGTGAAGATGTGTATCTTTCATTATTGGGAACAATCCATCTGCTTCATACCCATTGAATGGACTGTAGAACATCCACAAATTAGCGCCACATGAAACGTTCATGTACAAACTTGTGAACAAGTTGGCAACCTATCTGAGGGTCTGGGGTGCCTTTCTGGCAGATATCTATGAGTGAGCTCGAACACTGCTTGCTACTTCTCTCTGTGTCTGGGCATCTTTAGTCTCCTTCCTACATCTCAATGTAGCACCCCCGGGGAGCTCCCGAGAAAGCGGCCTCCTATCAAAAGGACTATCTGGCACACTGCTTCCGCATCTTCGTCCAGCTCAACAGAATTTGCGCAATAGTGACTACGTAGTCCAAGTATAGTGCACAACAAGCTGAATGTCCCATCATTTCCTGCCTACCCCCCTAGTCCTACCACACCACCCACAACCAGACCCCATACTTCGACACCTCTACACTAAACTGCATAAGATTGGACCTAGCAGACAGGAACCTCCAAAATGTGACTGCCCTTGTGACCAGATGAGGGCTCTTCTCCTTGTAGCAGTGACTCTTCCAGCTTTTTAATCAACAATGTGTAAACCTTTTGAGACATTATGGGTCGCAACCTATGGTCTATTGTACTGTTTTTGAGAAATGCCAATCAATTAAACTTGTCAAAAAAAATCATATTCTGCGTTGAAATCCGTGAGGGCCTCTTCATGGATAATGGGCACTATTTCCATATAATTGATGGGTCTGGGAAATCAGAGTCTCAAATGTGGGAAGAATCAGATAGATATGGTGCGATCAATAGTAGTAGGAACACAATAAAGGAGATTGAAAGAATCAGGCCATGAATGACCCGAGAAGAGTGAGAGAGAAAGAGATGAAAATACCTTAGGTTTTTTTTTATTATATTGTATTAGTTATAGAAAAGTAGTCATTGATAAATACTCTACTGACTGTGAGAAGCTGGCCTGGCATATGCTATCCACTAGTTAGAGTGGGCACCCTATACCAGTCCAAACAACCCCTTATTGGGTATAGGTTAAAGACAACCTTTATTGAAAGCTATCCTATTGGTAGCTATGGAGAGCAGCCTTCATGCTAAGTCTTGAAGGAATGTAAAGCAGCTTGATTTACCAGTCTATAATCTCTTGAGTGGCTAAATGAAAGACAACCACACCAGGTATATATATAAAAATATATGTATTTATTTCTAAACACACCCTCCTAGTCTCTTTATGAGGCTAGAGGTCAAAACACATAAGTTACACTTCAAATATCACAGTAATAAGCACAAATACACGTCAGACCGTAGGAGCGAGCCAAACCATATAATAAACCAGTGGTATAAGAACCTCGACTTAATTAGACACAAGGCCTAGAGCCTGTAGAATCGCTGGGACCCCAAGGAACCACCCAAGGTAGTGACACAGGGGACCCACGGGGGCCTTGGGCAGTGTGAGAACACAGCCACGAGCTCCCGTTAGCTTCTATGGGGAAAGTCGCGGTTAGATTTTTAAAGATTAGGGACACTTAGAAACGAGTCAGGACCAAACCCTTTGGGACTTAGGAAGTTCTACTGCCAACGCCCACGGGAGAATTGGAGTACTCGTGTTCCCTCACCCAGGGAAGCTGGGTGCATAGGTGTCAAATGGTGTCGGGTCGCGTCTTCGATTTCAATGGGAGCTGGCAAAGAAGTGCTGCTGTCGGGAAGATGCGAAGTGTCCGAAGAGATCCAAGCCTGGATCAAAGTCAAGAAGAGCCTGAAAGCAGAGGGGACAGAGTCTGGGTCACTTGCCAGTGACCAGGAGGATGATAGGCGGATGCCCACCGATGTTGGGTGATTTCAGGTGAAGAAGGTGAAGCTTGACTCTTCAGACACGAGGACCAGAAGGTGTTGAGGACTACCAGGAGCTGGATTCAAGCTGTCCCACAAAGGATGTCGAGTGCTGCAGTGTCGGTGCCTGAATTGGACACAACAAACCTTGGCAACAGCAACCCACGCTGAAAGGAGAAAGATGCTTTGGTGCAGACCAGCAAGGTCTGAGGGACTCACCACTTGGTGGGGGTCAGGGCACATCTGGAGCAACCTGGGAAGCCCAAGGAAATTCAAAGTTACCCTCTCAAAGACCCACCAGTCAACGGACCAGGGATCGCGAAGGGACATCAAGAAGAAACACAAAAATGCGACCCACGGGTCACTCGGGGTGACTAGGCCAACAATATTCAGTGGATTCTCTGCTTGAGGTGGGGGCTACAAGTAACCCCAAGCACAACTTCAAGCGATGTCGAGAATTTAATGCCCTTGCAAAAGTGCACGGTAACCAGGAGTTCCGGTTCCACGCTACTCACGAGGGCTGTGGTTCTCAGCTTTGCTGGGGACTCGGGTTGGCCTCTGTGATGTCTGGAAATCCTCTTCCTGGGCTGCAAATACTTCGGAGTGCGTGGGAGCTTCGGAGATGCAGACCGGCAATATGCTTTGTTGGTGCCTGCCAAGAAGGGGAGTCACTCCTTGACCCCAAGGGAGATTTCTTCAGTCCTCTAGTCTTTAGTAGAGCGTCGAAGTTCCAGGATTCAGCTTCAGAGTTTCGTCCAGGGATATCTAAACTTCTGGTTACAGAGGTTTCTTACTTATACCTAAGGAAGGGGTTGGACTAACTATGGGGACCCACCTATGGGAGGGTTTGGAAAGAGGGGTGGCTACACCCATTTCCTTTGTGCAGTTTCTTGCCAGAGCAGGGGCTGGAAGCCTCTGAACCGGTTTGAGCTAGTCTATGCACAGGGACACCGAATGTGCCCCCAGTGCAGGACTTCAAAGCACTCAGAGAGTGCTCCCACCTAGCCCCAATACACATAAGCCTGTCTGGGAGGTAGTTACACCTCCCTGTGACAGGAAACCTAATGTCCAGGCCTCCCCTGCCAGAGTTTCGGTCAGCAGCAGGAGGCCAGACCCATGTCTGTGGCTGCAACATCCATTTTGTGATGCCAGGGCTCTATTAGATTTCTACTGGGTATACCAGTACTGCCATGTCTCTCCCTCTAGAAGGGTGAGATCATATCCTCACATCAAGAACTGATGTAGGGGTATGATTCCAAGCTGTTTGACACCAAACATGACATGTTTCCGTGCAGCCAGTCCAAAGTTAGCATTAACTGTTTTAGATATAATGCACTTAAGAGTATATGGTCAGGCTGCACCACTGACAACCCCGGAGAAGAGATTCCGAAGGCTGCAGAGGGGCTCAGCTCATGCCTGGGCACCCTCTCACATATAACCAAGCACCCTGCCTTCAGGATTGATAAGGCCTGCCATAGGGGTGACTGATAGGTTAGTATGTGCCGTGATAGGTGAGGTATAGTGAACCTATACCTCAGTAAGGGGTGCATGCACCACCTTACCCAGGCTGCAGTAGCAGACCTGTGGTGTCATTTTAGAGGGCTTTCCAGGGGTGGCACAATACATGCTTCAGCCCCTAGTAGCCCTCTGGGGTACCTATGCCCTGGGTACATAGTATACCTTCTTCTTTGATAGCTTTATTTCGGTCAATGACCATAAAAGCACAGGTAAAATATGTACAAGCATAAAATACATAAATAATTCAAGGATTAAGATAAAAAATTATTAAACAGCAGTTATCAAAGTGAAAACAGTAAAGAATTACAGTATACATATTCAATCTCTAATATAAGAATAAAAACTATTAAGAGGGACCCAACGCCTTTAGAATCCGGTTATGCGTGTGCCAAACATTGGTCAGAAATTTTGCTAATGCAAAAACAATTGGGCCAGAGAGATCAGTTTTTAAAATTCTATACATTGGTGCGTATTCCCTGCAACCCATATTCCTTATTAACGGGAGAAGCCAATATTTCCGTGCTATTTTGTAGGCTGGGCAAAAAAAAACCACGTGCAGATCAGTTTCCTCCGTGGCATCACAGGCCGGACACTGCTTTAGGGAGGGAGCCGGTAACCAAGTGCTTGTGAAAGACCGGAACAGCAGTGTGCCATATCTCCATTGGAGGAACAGCTTCCGGGTCAGTACGGGGGAGATAGGATCCAACACCCTCTCAAATCTATAGAAATCCTTGTTCTGCATAAACACAGAAGCTAAGGACCCTTCTGCCTGGGTAGCTTGAGCCCTGGTTAGTTTATATTCATGATAGACCTTGGCCAATGACTTTTTGGATATATTTAGTGCGGCTTTCGCTGGCTCAGTCCATAAGTCGGGGAGCCCTATTCCCATGCAAATGGCTTGGATATTTTTGACCCAAGGGATGTTGAGCGCTATTGGGTGATTCAGAAGTTCAGCCAGTTCTGCCCTATATTCTACGAGATCGTTGCTGCTCCACAGCCTACGCCAGAATGCTAAAGGTCTCAGGCTTATTTCGTCAGCTAACGGTCGTAGGCCCAGATCAAGCCTCAGGGGGAGGAGCGGAGTACTGGGCGGGAGTGCGGCTATCTGTCTTATAAACTTATTTTCCACTAATGACAGACTCTGGCAAGGCGTGTGGCCCCATATTTCCGCCCCGTACATTATCGCTCCCCTAGCCTGGGCCTTATATATCTGGATCAGTGCCCCCAATGGGCGATATGATGAACCAGTCATCATCCGGGCAATACCCCCAGTCATTTGCGTAAGTTTAAGGTTAGCCCTGCTCTGGTGGGATCCCCAAGTCATGGTTTCGTTGAGAGTCACACCAAGGTATTCAAAGGTGGTCACTCTCTCAAGCCGTCCTGCTCCCAATTGCGGATTTGGCCGTAGTTTTTGCCTCGGATTCAAAACCATAAATTTGGTTTTTGCCGCATTAATTTCCAGCCCCCTATCAGTACAGAAGGCCACGAAGGAGTCAAGAATCCTCTGAATGCCCATGGGGGTTTTGGATAGCAGCAGGGTGTCGTCCGCAAACATAACTGCGGGCACCCTGCTGCCGTTCAATTTCGGGGCGTCAGTATATTCGGTGGCATTCAGATGGGCGATTACCCCGTTGACAAAGAGGCAAAACAGGGTCGGTGCCAACACACAGCCCTGTCTTACCCCCCGGTCAACGGGGAATCTATCGGTCAGTTCCCCCGACCTCCCACACCTCACTCGGGCGTAGTTATTATGGTGCAGTCTCTGTAAGATCAATAGGATGTCCGGGGGAACGCCCATCTCTGCCAAGATGCTCCAAAGTTTCCCCCTGGGCACCAGATCGAATGCGGCCCGTAAGTCCACAAAAATTGTGTACAAACTACCGCCCTCGATTTTTGCTGCCCGCCAGTAGATCAGATTCAATCTAAAAACCTGGTCCACTGTGGATACCCCCTTCCTGAATCCCGCCTGGTATGGACTGAGGGCTCCCACCTCCTCCATCCAGTCCTGGAGCCTATTCAGCATCACCCTACCAAACAGTTTCTGTGCCACATCTATCAGACTGATTGGTCTGTAGTTGGCTGGGAGGAGAGGTGAGCCCCTTTTAAAAATGGGGACCACCTCGGCCCCCAGCCAAGTACTAGGGATTTCCATGCCACCGAGAACTCCGTTGAAGAGGGCGGTAAGATAAGGGGCCCATACAGTAGGTTCTTGTTTAAACATATCCCCTGGTAAACCGTCCAGTCCCGGCGCCTTTCCAGAAGCAAGTCCTGAGATGGCAACGGTCACTTCACCGAGCGTTATCGGCTCCCCTTCATAGTCCGGGCGGCCTACCCCGTCAACAGCAGGAGATTCTCCCGGGTCAGGACTGTATAGGGTCTGGAAGTGGGCTTGCCACACCCCTGGGGCAATATTAGGCTCAAATGCAGATTTTAGGTTCCCCGACCCCCCATTCACAATCCTCCAAAACAGCCGTTGGTTTTGGGTCGCTAGTGTCTTAGTGAGTTCTTCCCACTGTTTTCCCTCCCATTCTGCCTTGGCGTGGGCAGTGAGTTTCTTATAAACTCGTCTGCTTTGTTTTAGGCTATCCCCACCTAAACCCTCCTTGATTAGTTTAAGGAGCTCTGTTTTTGCCCTTCTACAAGCAAGGTTGTACCATAATGTTTTGCCTCGTCGCCCCCCTTTTGCTTTTCGTGGGCTACAAGTGAAATGAGGTGCCACAGCTTTTATAAGTTCCTCATGGGCTTTGAACAATTTACCCTGGGAGTCTTTGTTGTATGGCTCAGTGTCCAAGCAACCCACAGTTTCCAAAATGGGAATTATCCCATCATAGAGCCTGGGGAGTTTATTCTTGCTTGTAGCCAGGTGCTCCCACCTGATCCTTCTCCTATTGTTGTCAAGGAGAAGCGCCGGGGTGTTACCTACCACATTATTCACAAGAGCTTGGGGGCCAGGATGGACAAGGTCGAGCTCCAGTGCGTTATGGTCACTATCGGACCTTTCCATCACCCTGAAGTCCTGGATTGTCGGCCACTTCACTATTTGGGCCAGGACATAATCCAGGCGGGACTCTCTTCCCAGTCTGTTATAGGTGGTTTTGCTGGGTATATCAGATTTTGTTCGCCCATTACAAGCTCTGAGTCCAAACTTCAGGGTGAGGGCTGTGATTTGCACGGCTAAAGGGGTCCACGCCTTTGGGGGTGGGGCTTCCACCATAGGGACTGCCCATCTAACTTCTTCTTCAGATGATAGCCCATCCAGAAGACCAGGGAGTGGCTCAAAATGAGAATTTAAATCCCCTCCCACAACATAGTATGAATCACTCGGTAGGTCAACTAAAAAATTAGAGAGATCATCTATGGTCGGCGATTCCTTTGCATTCCCCATTGGCCTGGAATAAATATTAATGAACACCAGTTTAACTTGGTTGGGCCATGATAGAGAAATCGCAAGAATGTCCTCGGAGTTGGTCGGCATCCGAATTGCCACACAGCCCAGATGAGATGCAACCCAAGTCGTGAGCCCTCCTGACGGACGGCCTTTGCCTTCCCATCTCGCTGGAGTGAAGAATGACATGTAGCCTTGGTGACCATAGTCCTCTCTGGCCCAGGTTTCCTGGAACATACATATGTCTCCAGTCTCGATGTAGTTTGTCCAGTCCCAGTCCCCCAGTTTGTTAGCGAGGCCGGCAACATTCCAACAAATTAGCCTCAGAAATCCAAGGGTGGTAGATGCCGGGCCAAGAGAATTGGAAAGTGTGATTCCGGACTCTACTGCAATCGGTGATTCTAACGCACTACCAGCAGTAGGGACCGGTGGATCGGAAGGTCTACTGTGGTCATTCTCCACCAGTGTGGGGTCGATCAGAATTCCAGAGGCATTGGGAACATTATGGGCCGATAAGTTGTCCAGGGCCGCCAGGTTGTTCAGTGGTCCATAAGATTTAACAGCAGTCGAGGTAGGTAGCTTGAAAGAACTGCAGGCACCACAATCCAAAGCCATTGGCGTATGAGCGGAAAGTCAATCAACCCCATCCAAACTATTCAGGCAGTTAAAGCGATTGGAATGGAAATAGGGCCTATCCTGCACTTGGAAACTTGGGCGATGTACATAGTCCTTTTGTCTGTATCTATGTTCCACCCTTACCCACTCGTCCTGCATTGGAATGTGGTGCATACGGATAGGGGGGAAAAAAAAGGATACTGGAAGAGTCTGAATAGTAGAGTCCAGTGATCTATTTGTTCCTTTACAGATGTGCAGCACAGTGCCCGGATCCTTAAAACTTGCCAGGATACAGTCCCCTATTATTGTTTTCCTAGTCTTGCCTAACCAGGGGACCCTTCTCACCATAATGATCTCATTGTTAAAATGAGAAGGTAAAGGTCGGTTCCAATTTAGCCATTTAATGACCTTATTCTTTAGTGCTTGATAATCTTCATTCTCCCCTAGTCTTAGACGGGGGGCACCTGCCAGGACCACCGTTAAACTATTAGCCTCTGGCGGCAAGTCTGGTCTCCGTAGACTTGGGGCCGGCCGGCCCGGGGAGGGTAGAGGGATGCCACCGGCTTCTAGATGGCCGCCATTAATCCCCGACTGGGAACTTTGAGGGGCAGAGTCTATTGGCTGTAAGGGCCTATTGAATGAATTACAGCGCGGAGCCTGGTCTAAGGTAGCCATTAATGGCTGCAAGGGGGGGGCAGTGGTCACACTCTGGGGGGAAACTTTATTATCGCCCTTTGTAATTCCTTTTTTAGTAGGGTTTCCTGCGAGGAGATGAGGTCCCGTATTATTGGATTGCTTACTGACTAAGGTGTTCAAGGTAGTAAGGGATGTTTCCAATAGGGTGAGCCTGCTCTCCACTTTTTTCAAGCTATCACTGATGGGCTGCAGAAGGGAGCGAAGTAGCAAATCTATGCTCCCTAAAGATGTAAGAGGGGAATTTCTATTGGATGTGTCGGCCACTGGGTCGTTTGTGTTAGCAGCTCTATTGGGACTGAGGGCCTTAGAGGGAAGAGCAATAGGAACAATCTCATTGTCCCTCTCAGGTTGTGGCACAATTGTGTGTTTTTTGCCAAAATCTAGATGGGACGATTTAGCTTTCCCCCTCCCCCCCATTGACTTTCTGCTACGTTTACTCGGTGGGGGCCTATGCAACTCTACCACTACACTTTGTTTTGGCTTGATTTTCTTAGTTGCATGCAAAGGGGGGGTTTGAGTAACCAAATTAACAGGGGTAGAAGATGTGATGGGAGGGGTTACGTCCAGAGGCTTTCCAGGGGCCAACTCAGGGGAAGTAGGGATATCCCGCAATAGGAGGGGGAAGTCCTCAGGGGTCAGAGGTTTTGAACTGATGGGGGGCGTACCTTCCTCTTGAGTAATAGGATACGGGATAATCTCTGGCAAGGGTCTGCTCTTCATAGAATCAATGGAGCGCCGCCGCTCTGCCCTACGTCTCTCCAAAGAATTTTCCTTACCTACGTCTTCTTTGGTAGGTTTGAAGTACTTGTCAAGTGTCCCTGCGTTGCAACCCCCTTCCCTGGCAGTAGATTTGCATAGTCCTGGTGAGGGCATCCCCCTAGGCTGATTGCACTTGGGAGGAAAGGGATATGGCCCAGCCCGGCCTCCTTTGGCCCCTGACGGCCACAGACGGTCCCGCCCTTGTCCCGGGCTTCTCCCGGCGCTACCCGCGCGCGATCCCGCGACGCGGGAGCAGCGCCGTAATTTAAAGCGCCTCCTGGCGCGAAACGCTCGGTCACGTGATTCGTGACCGCTGGGGCACCTGGGTCTTGTGGTTTGTGAAAGCCGGTCTCCCCACTGCGGCTGCACGAGATGAAAGTGCAGCGGCGGGAGACCGGGACAGCAGCAGGTGACAGGCAGCAAGGAAACGATGTCAGGCAGGCAGCGGGATCCTCAGGGCCAGCCAAGTAAGTGAAAGCAGAGACGGGTAACCCGCTCTGCCGCAGCAGCGCCGTAATTTAAAGCGCCTCCTGGCGCGAAACGCTCGGTCACGTGATTCGTGACCGCTGGGGCACCTGGGTCTTGTGGTTTGTGAAAGCCGGTCTCCCCACTGCGGCCGCACGAGATGAAAGTGCAGCGGCGGGAGACCGGGACAGCAGCAGGTGACAGGCAGCAAGGAAACGATGTCAGGCAGGCAGCGGGATCCTCAGGGCCAGCCAAGTAAGCGAAAGCAGAGACGGGGAACCATATACCATATACTAGGGACTCACAAGGGTACCCAGAATCCAATCTGGAGTGTACCTAAAATACATGCAATCAATTTAGAGAGGAAGCAGCTAGGCTGGGGCCCTGAATTGCAGGGTCCCAGCCAGACTAAAGTAAAAAAACAGTGAAACACCAGCAAAAAGTGGGGGTAAACATGTGAAGCAGATCCTACTCTCCTACACTGACAAATCAACAGCTGTATAAATCAATCAAATGCTATTGACATGCGGCATTAATTGAGGCAACACTGCACTTAAAATAACCATGTAAATCATACTCAAATATGAATATAATATCCTCTCTGTTGTTGAGCAGAAAGCACATATTCAATTACAAAAGTGACATGAACAATCTCCTACTATCTGCTTTTACTTTTCAAATAACAAAATGATGGGATTGAGATACTTAACATTCAAAACAAGAAATTTTATAAATTAGAGTGAACTTCGATAAATGATATAATCCAATTATTCACATTGACAGTTAATAAGGTTAATATGATATTTTTATTAGTACACTTTGCAACCTTACATAGAAGATCCTATAGTAGTCTTTGCTTCTGCATGATTTCCCCTTTAAAACTGATCAATTCTAGCTACCTGAGCCCTGATTCACAAAAGCGTAGCCAAACATATTTGCAAGGGACATTTTGCCTTAGCACCAGTTTCAAAGTCTGCAGTTCTCAATCTACTTTCAGGTCCTAGGGCAGAAGAACTCAGCACTGCAAGCATAACAAATCAGCAGCAGGTGCGTGCAGCTCATGGATCCAAAGAGACACTTGGGCATGGTGTTGTGAATTATTGAGGTCAGCAACCTTCCACTGCCATAACCACATTCTTCGTTGAAGCAGCACTGATATGGTTGAGATGTAAAGGACCAGTACATGGCAATGCTTAGATATACAATTCTTGCCCAAAGTTAAGGGCTCAAATGCAAATCCGTGCTCAACTGCTCATATACAACATGCATAATGATGTATGCCGTGCACAATGAAGGCAGAAAATAATTGTGTTCACTGGCTCTCTCGCACATTCTCATGCAATAGCCCTGAATAAGTTTGACTTATTTTTTATGCTAGCCTAGCTGCAGACTGCTGAGTCTTATGAATCTCAAATAGGAAGGAGTTTTTGTCATCTAGATTAGAGAGATGCTGAGTGCCATTTTGAAGGCTGGCTCCAGGATTTAAGATTTTATCCCAGCCAAGCGACCAAGATTGTTCTGTGTGTATTTGGCTTATAAATTGTTGTGAGACTGCAGATGTTTTTGTCTAGTGTGAAAATCAGGGATTTGCTGCTCTACATAAAGTGATGGTTTCCAATTTAGAATTTACACGGAGTCAAGCTAAGAATGAAATATATTGGGACATTGATTGGAGGGGGATTTGAGGGGGAAAGGTGAGTAGAAATAGTTTTTTTTAATTTTAGGGGTGGACGTAATTTGCATAATTCTATGTAGTCTAATCACAAGGAATTATCTGAGAAGACTGTGAGATTCTGTGTAATTACACAAGAAGAGTGTTTCTGTGCTTAGGGTCCAATATAGACACGAGGATGCATTTTTGCACTAAGAAATAGCACTAAATGCAGCAGAACCCAAATAGCAAGCGACCATTCACTCTCGCGAAATGTGCTCTTGCTGATTTTTTCCCCAAATTACGGGAGGAGGAGAAATTGCATAATTATTGGTATTTCCATGTAAAAGAGTAATAAAGAATTACCAAAATTACTCTGATTACTCCAGCGTAATTGAAATTCTGCCCAGGCCTAGTCAATTTGTGGTAGTGTAAGGTCACCCAGTATAGAAAATAATCAAACATATGAGAAAGAGATAAGATGTCAATGGGACAGGAACCTTTCAGGTATATCTGAGTATGTACAGCTGATAAGAACAGATTCAGACATTTAGCTATAGGATTCAGTGTCTTGTGCTTTAAAGAGTTAAATGTGGCAGAGGAATTCAGATTGGTCCTATTTAGTCTCCTGATCCATATTTCATGTAGATGTTCTGCGACATGGATTAGAATACTTTCCATCCTCGTGCATAGCGGAGGCCATCTTCATTGTGATCAATGGGTTAGTCTTGTTTAGAAATCAGTTGCACTTCCTGTAGATGGACATGACGCTCAACCTTTGATTTTTTGTTTTGCTGCACATTTATATAGCGCGAACTCGACCCGAAGGTATTGGAGCGCCTTACACGAGCACCGTATTTACATTACACATTCAGGCACGGGGAGATTAAGTAATTTGGACGTGACCCCGAGGCTCGAACCCTGGTTTCCAGCACCAAATTCGGCAGTGTAGCCGACGGACCACATCCCCTCCCCTTGGGTCTGTAATTCATTAAAATACCAGGTACAGCTTGAATGGAATGGAACAACTACACAGCCGAGTCACTCAGTTATGCTCTGAGCTTGTTAGCAGACCTTGCTCGGTCAAAATATTCATAATATTCTTCTGATAATAGCTCTGCCATTTTTGCGACAAACACTTATCAATACAAGTTGAAGAGTGAGCCAGACAGATACTAAGGCACACTTTTGGAATTAAATATTTCACTCAGCATTTTTTTTATCAAAGGCAGCACAAGGGGACTGTACATTAATCTCCCTCCTAAGTCCTGCCTAAGGTCAGTACTACTTTTCGCTATTCCTGCCTGCTTGCATATTTTATAGCTACTTTACATTCATGAGCTGTATACGTTAGTACCACGCGCAGCTATCTTAATATGGCAGATTGCTGAATTTAGAAAAGGAAGCAACAAACCATGTTCCTCAAGGTTTAAAGTCAAGGTGAAAGTATGATATTCCTGTTGTCTGCTATTGTGTTCTCACCAGCCCACACTTTCCAGAAATGTGACATCAACAGTGTCTCCTTCACATTTGAAAATACATGTTTAATCATTAGCAGGATATTGAAAAGAAACGGTGTAGGGAAAAAGCGATGACATGAGACAGCCTCAAAGAAAAAAAAATAACCTGGCACCAAGTGACAGAGAGGTTGTAGAAGCAATTTGCTTTTTCCTGTACAGCCATTCAACAATGCTTAATGAGCACGGTAACTGATGTACTGTTACAGTGAAGCCCTGTAACCCATGCAGTTAAAGTAACATACAGTAGGTATTCCTTACATGGTTTTATAAAAACATTTTTAAATAGTTATATACATATTATACAGAGCCAGTCGATTAAAGTCTGAGTTTGCCTGAGGTTAAGATGTTTTTGGATGACTAATCACTTTCTTTGCTCGCCTCTGATGCCTTTTTTGCCATTCTTCATGGAGAATGATTAAATGGACAGGTTAGAAGCATGGCACCTGTTAGAAATTGGGATTCTGGTTGACTGGGGTGTGAGCCCTGGTCAAGCAGAAACCACAATCCTTTTCATGATCAAACAAAATGAAAACACAAATTTGGAAATTGCACGTTGCATACATTTAAAATATAAGAGATAAGTATTCTTGCGAAGTTATACATTTACATATAATAAGTGAAAGAGAAAAACATGGTCTAGTGTCATCGAAGAGTGCTATGGGGAAATAACGTGAGGTAGAAATGTTGGTAGTATTAATACTAGAAAATGAGTCAAACATTTAATATTTTTGAGAATTATATTCGAAGTGATATAGATTATAAAACTGTCAAAACAAATCTTATATCTTGAAAGCAGAAAAATGTGCGTTAGAGAATTAGTGAAATTTGCAATAATCAAGCATACCTATGCATAAGTAAGTAATATGATGATAGTACATGAATATTAATATGGATTAATGAATTTATGTAATTTAGTACTGTTTGCAAATTCATTAGATGGAGTGAAAATGAAGTCAAGTTAAGGATTTATGTTAGTGCATTTCTAGTGTTACTTTTAACTCCAAATTCTTAACAATGGCTTAGGGCCTTATTAAGACTACGGTGGTCCACTGGACCGCCATAGTCGTGGTGGCAGTCCGTGGATCGCCAGACTGGCGGTCCACTCTCCATATTCTGACTATGGGGTTGGGACAGTCACAGAACCATTGCTGCCGCCAGGGATCAGCGATCCCTGGCGGCCTTGCAGCGGTGTGAAGCTGATAATATGCTGGAAGTGCTGCTGCGGCAACTAGTTTCCTCACTGCCACAGTTTTCATGGTGAAGACCCAGGTAAGCCAAATTCTGTTTTTTTTAAAGTGGTAGGAGGCCGTGTGTTCCCCTTTCCGGGCAGTTCTCGGCCCGGGGGACCAACACCTCCTGGGGCAGGCCCTACAAAAACAAAGGAAGGGGGCCACCCCTGGGACATAGCTGTGGCTTGGCAGGAGCTGTAATCGCTCCTGCCAGCCACAGCAAACACTCCGCTTCCAGCAAATGAGAGCTGACAACATGCTCTCGCTTTTTGGAAGTGGAGCATTCGTCTGTTCCCTGCTTGCTGTCAAGCAACCAGGGAAACAGATGAATTGCCTTCAGAGACAGAGAGCTGCATGTATGCAGCTCCCTATGTCTGAAAGCAATGTCTGCTCCCACAGGAGATGGGGAGATGGCAGGGACTGAGAGACCTCAGGCTCCCCCCTGTGGTCCCAATGCAAACTGGCCCCCCTCCCCTATTACAAATAGGCCTGGCTTAGGGCGATGGGGTCCCCGGGAATGAAATCAGCCCAGGTAAGTGGGCCTTGCAGCCCCCTCCCCTAATAAATGAAACAAAAAAAGATTGGCCCAGGGGAAGTTACCGGAAATCCGCCCCCTTTCTCAACCACACTGCAAAGGGGCCTCCTGGCACTCAACGTGTTGGGGAAGAAGTCCCTTTGACTGGTGAGGGTCCTTGGGAGCCAACAACTCCTCTTTTACCTCCAGTAAATCCCACACAGTGGGATTGCTGGGAGGTCGTCGGAGGCACCACCCCCTTTGTCCATCCCCGGCAACGCACCTCCTGACGCACTACTGGTTGATGGATGAAGTTCCCTTGGATGCTGAGGGTCTTTGGGGGCCAAGAACCCCTCCTGTTACCTCCAGTAATTCCCACAAAGTGGGATTGCTGAGAGCTAGTCGGAGTCCCCACCCCCTCTCTTTATCACTCTGCAGACACACCTCCTGGTGCACTACTGTTTGTGGGATGAAGTCTCCTTGGATGCCGAGGGTTCTTGGGGTCAAGGAATCCCTCATGTTATCTCCAGTAAGTCCCACACAATTGGATTGCTGAGAGGTTGTTGGAGGCACAACTCCCTTTGTCCACCCCGCAATGCACCTCCTGGTGCACTACTAGTTGGTGGATGAAGTTCCCTTGGAGGCTGAGGGTCTTTGGGGACCAAGACCCCTCCGATTACCTCCAGTAAGTCCCACACAGCGGGATTGCTGAGAGCCGGTCAGCTGCCCCACCCCCTTTCTACAACACTCTGCAAACGGAACTAATAGTTTTACAAAACATAGAAATTCACTTACAAAAAACTAAATTTACAGGAACAATATAGATGGGAAATAGAATTTAAAAAAAATTAGAAATTCACTTAAAAAATCAAAGGTTAGAGGGACCTTATAGTTAGGCTCAGATTTCACTTCTACATAACCACAGACATTCAGCAGTTATGTTATCTAAGCTAACTATAACTGATGCCCCTGCAATGCACTGCATATGACCTCACATGATACATCACTCAGGACATGTTCAGTGACATCACTGATGACATCTCAAATTACATCACTGATGACATCATCCTCAAAAGCACTCACAGCGTGAAAGGAATGTCTACTTAGTGAAGAAAAAGTACTCTGTTCTTCACGCTATTGTGCATGCCCAATTGACGTACCAGCTGTTATGGCACCATGCACTTCTTTTTTTCTGGAAAGGCCTATGGAGGCAAGGACATCTTACAATTTTCTGCCACCACATACATGCAGCTATCACTGTATTTTCATTCTTGTGACTGCCATCTTCACCCTAAACTGTGTTGGCTACCTTGGTTTGGAGGTACTGACACTTCTGTGCATTTAACCCCTTCCATGCTCATGACTAGCTCAGCTCGTCATGAGTCACAGTGGAGCTGTGCTCATGACGAGTTGAGCTCGTCATAACGGCCGCGGTCCACCCACGTGCGTTTAATTCCTCGCCTGTGCGGGAGAATTAATCAGTGGGCGGGGTCGTGATGACCTCAGCTCGTCATGAGCACAGCTCCACTGTGATTCATGACGAGCTGAGCTCGTCACAAGCACAGTGGCGCCGCGGCCCCCCCTCCCCTCCGCACCATCGGGGAATTACCCCCGCAGGGAAGGGGTTAAGGAGGGTCACAGATACACCAGCACTTGGAGGTTGTAAGTGCCTGAGATTTTCTTGCCTATCTACATTTTACTTTTTCCATCTTCTCTACAGTCTGCATTGGGATAATTGGTTTTAGAAGCTCAG
The DNA here is from genome assembly GCF_964204655.1 of Triturus cristatus. NCBI lineage: Eukaryota > Metazoa > Chordata > Amphibia > Caudata > Salamandridae > Triturus > Triturus cristatus. The sequence continues at coordinate 684,269,239 of NC_140587.1, forward strand.
TCTTCGAGTTGAATGAGGCATCCCTCATCAAGGAACGTACTGCATTTGTGTGCAGACATTTGGTTAGCAGCCAAACGGAGGTAAACAAAGAATAATGCTTGTTGGTGCTTGTCTAAACAGCATGGACTCTATGGACTCTAAGGACAATATACCCATTCCTCAAGTAAATAAATGCATACATTTTAATGACAGATGGTAATGCAGCATTGCTAAGCTGATCTTCCACTTTTCCTCTAAAAATAAGTTGGTTAGATAAAACTTTGGATAATTAAAAAAGGTCAACAAAATTTAGAGTACACTGTTTTAGTTAGCAGCAAATATATTCTTGATGGACCTCAGTTTAGCAGACTCTGAAACTACCTTTGTTGCAAAACAATATTATTTTCATTAAAATATTAGAAGCCATGATTATGATATTAAGTTTGCTTATATAAGTAAATATGTTTATTTGACCTGCTTGTCTATTTCACATATACCTACGCATTTGTTTCATTTTTGTGGGCAAAATAACAAAAAATGTAATTGCTGTTGCTAATTGAAATTCTCAGAAGCAAAGATATGTTGACTGTCAAAACGAATGTGATATGCGTGGGTAATTACATGAAGTCAACAAAGGGGGGGCACAGTTCCTGATGAGTAGTGCAGAAAGTCACTCACTCACTAAAGAGGGGGAAGAGATAAAGAAAGAAAGGAAAGCATCAGGGGATCCTAGGTCTAGGACTCACTTAAATGAGAGGGAAGAGCAAGTCTTGCCTCTTGTAGACATCAGACACCCCGAAGAATGTCATGCTTCATCATCGGGCAGTTGCTCCTCATTGGGCCGGCGCTGCAATGCACTACGGGTTCCCCAAAGGGCCACTTTATCGGAGATCTTTTGAGAACTGCAGTTTGGTGCATGTGGGTGTGTGGGGTGATTAATATATTGAGGGTGACAAAGTGCGTGCAGGGAATTAAAACTGACCAAGGGTTGCCAGGAGAAATAATTTTAATGTGATGGTACCCATGTCAGAATAAAAAACCCGTAGGTTAGAAGTTACCCCTGGTGGCGCAATGTGCCCAGGTAAGTATAAGGTCAACATGTTTCACGCCTATGTGGTCATAAGGATCCGTGGCGTTTCATCAGGACCGAATAAACAGTGTGTGATGTGTTGTGCACGTGAGTAATGGTAGAAGGGTAAACACCCTCTGGACGATCAGGGCAGGCAGAAACTGAGAACCCTGTAGTTTTGGCTACAACTAAATAGTCGAAACCGCTCCTGATCGTGACCTATGAAACGAAAGAAACAACAGAGGGGACATACATCAGGTAAGTTAGTGAGACTTCATGGTGTGCCTCAGTGAAGTATGTCGAGGGAATGCTTGTTGCGTTAAGTGAAAGAACACACAAGAGACAGACTGAGTTTAAAAAGTACCATCAGCCCCAAGGATCCGGCGCGGTGATTCGACAGATATGCACGACGAACAGGCCATATAGTTACGCCAGACTAGCGGTAAACATGTTAGCTGTCCTGTCGCAACCTAGGAGCCACCCGCGTCGGGGGAGGTACCAAGAAAGTCGGAGCCCAGCAATAAGGCCCCACAGTGTGCTGGTCATGCTGCATTGCCCATCTAATGTTGGTACTTGCACCAAATGACGCGTGGGAGGCAGATGGCGTGTGGTAAAACTAGCCTCCATGCGCAGTACAGACACCTCAGATCAAGAGCAGACAGACATGCTATTAGATAAAAGGATACAAAACCATATTGCTGAGTGATGTGGCTGGGGACCCTTACCTAATAAAAAAAGGAGAAGTACTCCAAGGGCTGGAGGTGTAGGATGCTCGCACCTTACCAGGCTACAGGGAAAAGACAACATGGTAGAGCGAAAACATGAGATACTGACATGCCCAACAGTCCATGGTTCAGTAACTTACTGTTTTAGGTTCCTTGCTCCATGTAGCAGATTTCTACTTACAGTTTTGCTCGGGTTCCGGCTCAATCGCACCTGCCCCGTCCTTACGCCTGCCCGAAAGTGAAGAGGACCAGGTGGAGGCCACCCAAATATACTGGTGATGATCGAGGAGAGGGCGGTACCTACATCTGGTGTGCTTCGTCATGTCTTGATGTAATGCGCATGCATGTGCTGCGGGGATGTGTTGGCAACGTGCCAAAAGAAGGAACAGGGACCCCTCCGGCTTTCACTTATGCATCTAGTATGATGTTTGGCAAGTCGCGGTGTTCAAGTATGCGCTATGAGGATCTTAAGCGCATTTGTAAAGAGAGTACACTCGGCGCATGTGCAAGAGAGGGCATGAACCCACCTCTAATCTGTGCATGTGCATGCCGCCTGCGGCATGTTGTCAAGGAGATTAGGGCGCTATTGTCATAAGGCTATGCCAGTGTAAGGGAGCGCAGGATCCTGCTAATTTCAAGCATGTGAGGGAGCAGTCCCTCTGAGCCACATCTGGTGTCCATTGTGTGTGTATCGTGGCTGTGACATCCTTGTGGGCTAGTATGGCTGTGGTAGGGAACCCTAGAGTAGGATCCGAAAGGTGGCAGTGCAGCCAAGTTATCTACTGAATGTAGACGACATATACTAATGTGTGATTTTAGCAACGGTAGTGCCTGGTGCATTTCAATGAGGGCTGTGATAATGACTTGACAGGGCCAGCAGATGAAGGTAGAGATAAGGGGCCCTACCCCAGACAGAGTGCTACCCCTAAAGGTTCTAATGGGCAGGAGGTAAAGGTATAAGTGTACCTGAAAAAGTGCTGGGGCAATAGTAGGGACACAAAGAGTGGAGCCCCTAAGTCAAATGAGGATTATGCATTAGATTTCAGTCCATGGTATCTCATAGTTCAAGCCATGTTCGTGGGTGCGGAGGCGGTGGACCCACAATTGTTCACGGTGTAGAAGTGAGGTGCTGCTCCACCTTTGGTCGACCTCTAGAATTGTCCACTATATTGCCTCGCAGGGATGTCCCTTTTCAATGAAGTGGTTGGTCATTTTGGTCGCCGTCCGTTTGTGTCTGATGTTGCTCTTATGCTCACTAATCCTCACCTTCACGGATCGGGTGGTCATCCCCACATATCTTAGTGGGCACGGACAGGTGATCAAGTACCCACAGTTTGTGGTGTTACAATTAGTGTGTTTATGCTGTTCCCACACAAAATCGACCAGTTGTAGAGTCTTAGTGTGTTTGGACGAGGAGCATGCACCACAGGTCCCGCAAGGGTGGTGTCACGTTACAGCTGGGAAGTTCCATAAGATAGTGTCCTAGGCTTTCTTTTTTGGCCGGGGTCGTGTGTTGACCAGCTGGTCACAGAGATTCATGGTGCGTTTGTAATTACTTTGCTGCCCTGATTGCGGAGAAGGAAGATAGGACTTGCACACTTCCTCCCAGGCTGAAGTGACTCCTGGGGTAATTTTACAGGCCTCCTGTTCTAAACTACAGGGACATTTTCCAGAGGCCACCCCGCAACTGCCCAGTTGAATCTTCTGCACTGGACCAGCCTGGGCCCTGCTGGCCTCTGCTGGAGAGTGTTTCTGATGGCTAAGAGGTGCGTCCCAGGTCCTAGACCCTTGGTATGGCATCAGTTGAGCTGTCTCACCAAGAAAAGGAGAAAGCCTGAGGTTTTGGGCTCTTGGTAACCCCGGACAGGCATGTTCTTGTGAAGATCTTGCCGCCCACACCTCCCACCAAAGCGAAGCTCGGATGAACCTAACTCTTTGCACCTCAGCGACCACCAGCAATGCCTGGCAATGTGAAATCTGAACTTCGCCCTACAGCAGTGACCACCAATGCGAATCTTCAGCAACAGCCGTCCACAATGCCTAACAGAATCTTCACGCTGCAGCGACAACCATCCATGACTCTCAGCCTGCTCTTCGTTCTGCATCGACTTTCATCCGTGACCATAAACCTGCTTCTCGTGCTCACTTGCACCACAAACAGAACTCTTCAATTCGGACTTTAGAGAGAAGTCTTTCAACTGGACTAAACTGGTTATTGTACCCAGCCCATGCTCCAATGCAATCTTCCTGAACTTTTGACTTCACCTGTTCTCACACGACCAAATAACCGTGAGTGGCGCTTTGTGCTTTTAGGCGCTATACAGAATCAAATTATTTAAAACTTCATCTCTTCAGTTCCAATGATTGAATTTTGGGCTTTTTGGTCTCAAATAATATCTTAAACTTTCCTCAATTTTTCTAAACTGGGGTGGGGTTTTTCTTGTGCTGTGTTTTCACTTTATTACGGTTTGAAGTGATGCCTAAATACTCTACACATTGCATCTAAGTGAAGCCTTAATCCTTTTGTGCCTAGCTACTAAAGGATTAAGCACAGGTAATTTGGGGTTGGCTTGTGTTTCACACTGACAAGAGTTTGTTTGCTGTTTGAGTAGGGTTTCACCTTCCTTAACCAGTAATCCAATTCCCTAAGGTTGGGAATTTTATTATGTTGCACTCTTTACTTTAAAATTATTGTTACTGCTTAGAAATAACATGCACTTTTGTTGGGATTGCCTGCTGAATGTGTCATGGCTACCAGGAGTTGAGCAGAAATTATGTCAGAACTGTGCTTTGTCCTAACCAGATTGAATGTATTATATTTCTTATGTGGTGACCCTGTCCCAAATTAATAATCTAATTTCTGATGTGTGGGAATAGTTAAAGAGATAGGTAAGGCAGAGAATCAACAGTGGATCTGAAACCAGAAGTTTTATTGTTTGAGGACCAAATGTATCAGGGGCAAATTAGAAAAAGAGCCCATTTCAGCACCCCAAAGCTCTGTGGAACTACAGAAGAAGAAACAGTCTCTGCTGTGCCTTCTTCTGTAATACAAGTAGCACCGATGTCAATGATCCTCAAGGGGCTCATCAGCTTGGGGAAGGGGTGCTAAGCTAACGAGAGAAACACTTTGCCTCTGTGCCTCTGCCCTATTATAGATGTGGGCAAAGAAACAAAAGGCCACCAGGAGGTGTGCTGACCTAGCAAACTGCAAGGGGAAAATGGGGGTTCCTTGGCCCCCTAGACATCCCCCCGCAGGTAGGTGCAATCACTCGCTGTACCTGACCGCAGGGTGATCTCTTTACAGTGCAGGCAGGTGCCACCAGAAGAGAGAATGAAAGAGTGGCTGATTCAAACAGCAGCTCCATATTTCACTAATGCCCTGCCCTCAGAGCAGCAAGAATCATGACCAATGCTTCTTTTGAGGGATAGGCACAATGTATGGTCTTTAGTTTACTCTGGCCGTACGTTTGAACGCCTTTAAAATATCATATTTAGGCTTTTTAGTAAAATAAATTCCAGATAAGCTTGTGAGATAACTACACTATCTAAGATAAACTCTAGGGCATTTCACAAATTCCCCCATCACTGACAAAATTACAAACAATTTGCTCAGGTTCTCACGGCCGTCACAGGATAAGCTCTCTTATTATCAATAATTATTAAAGGAAAAAACATGACGTTATCGTTTTTTAAATATATGTGTGGAAAAGCATCTAATGAACTAATTATCATGCTTACTATCCACTTTGCATTTGCTTCTGTCTAACATTTGGGCCTTAAAAAGCATATATTTAAAGAATTTGACAGGAAAATACAATTACTATAATTAAGACTATAAACTACGTGACCTATATTAATCAGTGGGTTGGTCAGAATACTCATTTGGCTATATGTAAGCTAAAACATACTTGTGGCCAATTGCAATTAATCTTGAAATTTTCCTAGAGCAGCAAAAATAAAAATCACTGTATGCTTGGATTTAGGGCCTTATTACAACTTTGGCAGTCCTCCTGTGGCACTGCCATCACTCCGTCCGTAGGCTGACCGCCAAAGTCGTGGTCAGCATGCCTGCCAGATTCATAGTTGAATCCAGGTCAGGTGGTGCTGCGGTGTTCTCACAGACAGTGGGCTGCTGTGACAGCGCCTGCAGCACGTTCCTTCAAGTTGTGGCATGCATGCCACACTGTGCAGGAATGGGGGTGTAATTACAGAGGGTCACAGCATGTACCCCCCAAATGCATCCCCAGGCCCAGATCCGGCAGGGGACCTGTTAAGGCCCCCTTGGTTGCCTTTCCACCACCCTTTCCATGGCAGTCTCCCCACCGTGAAAAGGGCAGTGAAAAGGTAACCCGTAATATGCTTGGCGTTGCCGGCAGTGGTACAACCAGCATATTCATGCTGGTTGCAAAATACTGGCCCAGGGGGATCCTTGATCTCAGAGGAGCCGGCAGTCTTGTGACGGTCCGACCACCAAACTCTGAATACTGCAGGTAACCGGCAGTGTTGCAGTGGTCTGGCCGCCACCACGAGTTCGGCAGTCCTGTGGACCGCTGTACTCGTAATTAGGCCCTAAATCTATTGTCTTCACAATGTAGCAACCATGAAACATCAACTATCCTGTTGTCAGTGCTTTATTTAGGTCAGTGGTTTCCGGCACTCGGTACGAACATCACCTGCACTTATGACAGTCTACCACATGGTGGCGATGTCTGTCTAATTTAGAGATGAGCACAACAACAGTTGTTTATTGATTTATTATATATTAAAAAATACTAATAGCTGCTTCCCAAGCCATACTTATAGCTTTGGGAGCCTGGAAAAGTCTGTACTGTCACACTTCTAGGAGTGTGATGGTTAGTATTTATGTTGGTTCTGTCACTGGCAACGCTGACAGGGGCAATGGGTGGTGGAAGCTGCAGCACCCTCCTGATGAGGGCCAAGGCACTTATTTTGTTGCAAATTAAGCACTGCCAATTCTCAAGAATAATACTGGTACATCTACTCTCGGTAATCTTTGAAGACAATGGTGCCGATCACGATCCGGCAAAAACCGGGTACGAACCGTCGGACGGAGCATATTCTCCGTCCGACGCGTACCCGGTCGTCAAAATTTACAAACAAGGAATTACGATTCGCACGGAACACCATTTCCGTACGATTCGTAAAAAAGCCCGACCGAACAAAATAAACCGACCAATGCCATCCGGGAAAGCGCCGACCTGACGTCGGGACGCTCGCAGCCTGCCATTCACGAACCAGGAATCACGATTCGCACCGACGTCATCCCGCACGGTGAATATTTTCCGGCTGCCAAAAACTGCCGGGAAATCAGGATGACGCGAACAAGGACCACCAGTACGCGACGGACAGACAGGACGACGCGAACAAGGAGGACCAGTACGCGACAGGACGACGCGATCAAGGAGTACCAGTACGCGACGGACACACAGGACGACGCGATCAAGGAGGACCAGTACGCGACGGACACACAGGACGACGCAAACAAGGAGGACCCGTACGCGACGGACAGACATGGACCCGAACCTACGTGTCATCCCGGCCCTCATAGCAGTCCACCTCCTCTACAGGTTACGACGCAGACGCCGCAGAAGGTCAGAATAACTAAGGGAGGGGGGAAAGTGGGGTGGGGTGGGGGTGGCAGGACCAGGGCAGGCCACAAAACCCCCACCAAAGTCACACACCACACATGCCCAGGACATACCTGACACCCATGCCCTGGTCACTACGAGGGGGTGGGGGCATGTCCAGCTAAGCCAGCGACCGCCACAACGGAAGTCCGTCACCACGCGAACCGGCAACACAACCAGACCGGTACGTCCCGTACCCACGCCTGAAGAGCGTGGGTACGAGACGTACCACGCCCACACCCACGTCACCCCAACAATGGCGGGACGGATCGTACCCACGTGGCAAAGGCCTGGGTACGGCCCGCACAAGCATCACATAGCGTGGGGACGGATATGTACGGACCCTACCCCCACCCGCGTACGTATGGAGCGTACACCCACCCCACCAGTGTAAGTACGACTCGTACCCTCACCCCGTATGCATGGAGCGTACCCCCACCCCACCAGTGTAAGTACGACTCGTACCCTCACCCCGTATGCACGGAGCGTACCCCCACCCCAACAGTGTAAGTACGACTCGTACCCTCACCCGCGGACGTACGGACCGTACCCCCACCCCCACCAGTGTAAGTACGACACGTACCCCCACCCCCATAGGCATGGAGCCCACCCCCACCCCACCAGTGTAAGTACGACTCGTACCCTCACCCCGTATGCATGGAGCGTACCCCCACCCCACCAGTGTAAGTACGACTCATACCCTCACCCCGTATGCACGGAGCGTACCCCCACCCCAACAGTGTAAGTACGACTCGTACCCTCACCCGCGGACGTACGGACCGTACCCCCACCCCCACCAGTGTAATTACGACACGTACCCCCACCCCCGTAGGCATGGAGCCCACCCCCACCCCACCAGTGTAAGTACGACTCGTACCCTCACCCCGTATGCACGGAGCGTACCCCCACCCCAACAGTGTAAGTACGACTCGTACACTCACCCCGTATGCATGGAGCGTACCCCCACCCCACCAGTGTAAGTACGACTCGTACCCCCACCCCCGTAGGCATGGAGCCCACCCCCACCCCACCTGTGTAAGTACGACTCGTACCCTCACCCCGTATGCATGGAGCGTACCCCCACCCCACCAGTGTAAGTACGACTCGTACCCTCACCCCGTATGCACGGAGCGTACCCCCACCCCACCAGTGTAAGTACGACTCGTACCCTCACCCCGTATGCATGGAGCGTACCCCCACCCCACCAGTGTAAGTACGACTCGTACCCTCACCCCGTATGCACGGAGCGTACCCCCACCCCAACAGTGTAAGTACGACTCGTACCCTCACCCGCGGACGTATGGACCGTACCCCCACCCCCACCAGTGTAAGTACGACACGTACCCCCACCCCCGTAGGCATGGAGCCCACCCCCACCCCACCAGTGTAAGTACGACTCGTACCCTCACCCCGTATGCATGGAGTGTACCCCCACCCCACCAGTGTAAGTACGACTCGTACCCTCACCCCGTATGCACGGAGCGTACCCCCACCCCAACAGTGTAAGTACAACTCGTACCCTCACCCGCGGACGTACGGACCGTACCCCCACCCCCACCAGTGTAAGTACGACACGTACCCCCACCCCCGTAGGCATGGAGCCCACCCCCACCCCACCAGTCTAAGTACGACTCGTACCCTCACCCCGTATGCACGGAGCGTACCCCCACCCCAACAGTGTAAGTACGACTCATACCCTCACCCCGTATGCATGGAGCGTACCCCCACCCCACCAGTGTAAGTACGACTCGTACCCTCACCTCGAATGCATGGAGCGTACCCCCACCGTGTATGTTCCAAGCGTACATATCCAGAAATAGGAGGTGTGTGTGCAGAGTCCTCCCAGCAGTGCCCTGAGACAGGAGGGGTGGGTGCCTAACACTCCCAGCAGTGCCCTGAGACAGGAGGGGTGGGTGCAGAGTCCTCCCAGCAGTGCCCTGAGACAGGAGGGGTGGGTGCAGAGTCCTCCCAGCAGTGCCCTGAGACAGGAGGGGTGGGTGCAGAGTCCTCCCAGCAGTGCCCTGAGACAGGAGGGGTGGGTGCAGAGTCCTCCCAGCAGTGCCCTGAGACAGGAGGGGTGGGTGCAGAGTCCTCCCAGCAGTGCCCTGACACAGGAGGGGTGGGTGCCTAACACTCCCAGCAGTGCCCAGTCACAAGAGAAGTGGGTGCAGAGTCCTCCCAGCAGTGCCCAGACACAGGAGGGGTGGGTGCCTAACACTCCCAGCAGTGACCAGAGTCAGGAGGGGTGGGTGCAGAGTCCTCCCAGCAGTGCCCTGAGACAGGAGGGGTGGGTGCAGAGTCCTCCCAGCAGTGCCCTGAGACAGGAGGGGTGGGTGCCCAACACTCCCAGCAGTGACCAGAGTCAGGAGGGGTGTGTGCAGAGTCCTCCCAGCAGTGCCCTGAGACAGGAGGGGTGTGTGCAGAGTCCTCCCAGCAGTGCCCTGAGACAGGAGGGGTGGGTGCAGAGTCCTCCCAGCAGTGACCAGAGACAGGAGGGGTGGGTGCAGAGTCCTCCCAGCAGTGCCCTGAGACAGGAGGGGTGTAACACATGTGTGTGAGGCTGGAAGTACACACATGCATACTGCCTACAAGGGAACATGTCCCCATGAACTCATGTCAACAGACTCCATACACATGTACAGTGATCACCAAGGATGCCACGAATGTTGCAGGTGGAGACATGGCCCTGCATGCATGCCCAAAGTAGAAGGGCTCCGTCACACACACAGCTCATGTAGACACAGCTCTGCGCTAAATAATGGGAACACCCTGCAGGGAAGATATCAGGGTACACAGAGGGAGGAATACACCCTGGGACAATTGCACCATGCAGTAACTGCTTACATGAACAAAGAAAGTTAGCTAACACCTTGTGATGGCACACAGATCCCAGGGTCCCCCCAATGAGCAGCCCACTACTACATTTCCCACACACCCAACACATAAACACCACCCAAAACCATGTAGCAGCCCCACCAACACCAATACCAGCATAGCAGTAGTGTCAGAATGAAAAAAAAAGTAAAGCTTTATTCAGCATGATCACAGTGTCCGTGGATCGCAGGCAGTTAAATATTCACAAAGCCCATAGGGCAGTCAATAAGTCTCAGCTGGATGGGGGACACAGTGGGATGCGTGTCCCCTAGCTTGCCTGCACAGTTACATGCCGTCGTCTTCCACAGGGGTGAGGCCATCAGGGGGGGGAAGCACCAGGCACCGCAGGGACATCAGGGCAAAGGGGAGGCGTTGTGGGTGCAGGGATGGAGGACTCCACCACAGGGGGTGGGGCAGGGCCAAAGGCGGAGGCCAGGATGGCACTACACACCTTTGCAAGGTCCGCCAGGGATTCCCCTGCACCCGAAGGATCCACAGGCCCCAAGGAGGGGGGGGGGTCAGAGGGATGGGTCGCAGCGCCACTGTGGGAGGGTGTAGACAGGGGGGGGAATCAAGCACCCTGACCGGGGACCTCCTTGACCGCTTGCGGGGTGGTGTCACTGTGGGGCTCAGGGACAGATCGGCCATGAAGGAGTCTTTGGGGGAGAGGTGGCCAGGAGAGCTGAGGGGAGGGGATTTGGAGGGAGTGGATTGTGTGGAATGCGGACTCCCACTCTGGCTGCGTGTCACACGTTTGGCCCCCGACCCAGTGGGTGTGCCTACCTCACCCTGTGTGTGCGTGTCAGGAGGAGTGCGGTGGACCTTCCCTGCTGGTGTGGTGCCTGTGTCTGTTGATGTGGGTGCATGCCGACGTCTGGGTGTACGTGGGACAGGCATGGGAGTGGGAAGTGTGGATGGGGCAGGGGTAGGTGGTGGGAGGTCGCACTGCAGGAGACCCACTGCTGCAGTCAGTGTCGAGTCTATCGACCTCAGCAAGCTGCGTTGGTCAGCCTGCGATGAATGAATGCCCTCCAAGTATGCCTCGATGTTGTTGAGGGTCTGGCCGTGGGCATGGAGGACATTAAGGATCGCAGCCTGACCAACCTGCAGCTGCCGCTGGATGTCCACAGACTCGGCATAGGCGGCAGCAGTGGAGACAGGGGCAGGGGGTGCGGTGCCTGGCAGGAAGGAGACATGCGGTGACCGGGCACGCTGGGAAGGGACACGAGCAAGTGGGAGGCGGCTGATGGGAACGGAGGGGGCGGTGCGAGGTGTTGTTCCGCTGTCAGCTGCTGGTGCAGCCTCCGCCCACTCGGTGACATCCTCCTCGGACCTGTCAGCTTCGTATTCTGACGTGCCAGTCGACAGGTCCTCGGCCACACTCTCCTCCGCCTCTGTCCCACTCGATGTGCCAGCCACGATGTCACGGCTGGCACTGGTGCTCGGTCCCTCCGCCTGGTCTGTGTCCATGTCTCCCTCTGTGTCCCCCGACGATGCTGTGGGCAGGGTGGAGAGACAGAAATTAATCAGACACCTGTACACATCTGTCACATGAGTCCAATCTACATAGGTTACATTGCATAGCCTGAAAAGTAAGATCCCTAACATCTACTAAACAAGGTACCGATGTAGGGCATTACACACACAGTTGGTTGAGCCACCATGCCACTGAAATACCATGGAGAGCATGAGACAATAGCAAATGACAGGAAACGGAGTCTGACATAGCACCCAGGCCCTGGGGACAATCCAGCACTGCATCTGCACCACACAGCGTTGGCGAAAATAGGGATGACCTGGGACCATATCCATGAACTTGAGACACATGCTGCATAGGTAATGCTGAAAACATGCCCAACATGACTGGGTCACTGCACCTTGAGTGTATGTCCAGACAAACATCACACACTGCCCATACCCAGCAAGTAGAAATCAGGAATTGACATATAGGCTTTGCCCGCCCCAACCACCCCCTACACGAGGCAAATTGTTGAGACACAGGTGGCACCAACATCTCATAGTCTGGGTGATAAACACAGGGGCAGGCAAAATGCAAGATTGGACGCCAAACACCCAAGGTGCGCCTGTACAAATAATGAGGTACCAGTGCCCATCCTCAGATGAGTATAACAAGACACACAGGCACTGGCAACTGTGAGTATGAAGAAGGACATTCAGGTCAGGCTGCACAGTGGACACCTGTACTAAATTTCACGTCTATATACATGGTGCCAGGGGACAATGGCACAGAGCACAACCTACGCTGTAGACACTGAGAGTGTCCACGTTTTTGGATGACACATACAACACCGAGGAAAAGGTGCCCCAGGGGACAGTAGTGGCCACACAACTCCATGCTCCTGAATGGTAATGACTGCAACACACGCCATCATTCCTGCACTTTGCGTATCGCACACTCATGCACATCATGTCACAAGCCACTACATAGGACATGCGCGCTGTAAGGCATGACACTTGAGAGACTAACTCCCATGTCTGGACTCAGCATCAGTGCCAACTGACATGGAACCCACATGCAGTGAACTGGACAGGGCACAGGCAAGGTCCCAAAACCTGTTACACACCACCCCCACACATGATGCTACAAGCATAGTTCTCGTGGACAAAGCGCCAGCCTACATTACCTTGTGAAGGAGTGACCACACACAGACCAGGGAACACATTGCATGGAGGGGAAGGGTGGCAGGAGCGCTGCGCTATATTGGGGCAAACTGGATCTGCACAGCACCTTTAAACCCTGGCAGTGAATTCATGCTACTGTGCCCTTACAAATGCCGGTGACACACAACAAACACACATGTACCTACCCCCTTCCGGCTGCTGCATCTCCTGTAAGCGCCTCTCCAAGTCTGGAAAGACCACCGGCAGCACACGCCTGTGGAGGTGGCTCAGACGGCGGCGCCCGCGGTTCTTGTGGCTCACAGGTGAGTCCCCCAGCAGGACCCGTGCGATCCTCCGCGTCCAGCACCGGATATCCTGCCAGCGTTTCCTCACCTGGGACAGGCTCCGCCTCCGACCATCCACACCCCTCACGGCACTGACGGCGGTCAGCCAGATCTGCTCCTTGGCAGTGGCGCCTACCTGTGAGGAAGAACAAGTGACACCACATCAATACACCAGCCACATGTCACAGAGAGACATATGAGGAAAAATTAGCTGGTTACAACAAGGCATGTCATGCAGCCAATGCATTGCACCTTTGTCATGGGGACATGATCCTCTGGGGAGGGAAGAAGCAGTACGTGCCATTGTAGGTACACAGGTGGGATGATGGCAATGTCACAATCAATGATCAAGGCTCACACTGTGCATCACACCCACCCCTCCTGTCTCAGGGCACTGCTGGGAGTGTTAGGCACCCACCCCTCCTGTCTCAGGGCACTGCTGGGAGGACTCTGCACCCACCCCTCCTGTCTCAGGGCACTGCTGGGAGTGTTAGGCACCCACCCCTCCTGTCTCAGGGCACTGCTGGGAGGACTCTCCACTCACCCCTCCTGTCTCAGGGCACTGCTGGGAGGACTCTGCACACACACCTCCTGTGTCTGGCCAGCACCTCAAAGCAGTCACATGCCACAGGCCACTGACGCCACCTCAGCAGAGTACACAGACACAGGACATTCACCTGGCATTGCCAAATGCAGATACAAACCTCACTGCACATGTGCCACTAGATCGGGGGGGGCTCACAGGTGTGGGGCTGGCTCTGCACGTCAGACACACAGCACTGCTCCCTGCTCACATGAGATGTGCAGGGCATATCCAGGCCTCATGCATCTGGGGTGGTCCACTACACATATGCACCCACACAAATGACATTGGACTTACACACACAGATGTCCAGGGGACGAACACATCATGTGGACACTCTCAGCATAGGTACAGTGGACAAACACACATCTGTAGGTAAAGTCACCTGTCACACTGGGGTAACCACAGAATCACAGGAGGACTGTAGTAGCTCCATACCCTGGAGGATTAGACAGGCACAATGTGTAATGCCACATGCAGCGAATGTCACAGTAAACACAATGCAAGTGAGGAGAGCAGACATGCACCACAGCATGCTCTGGCTGGGAGACATCAGGCATCCCCCCCCTGGGACCCCCCCTACAGTACATAGCATGTGTGTCACACCAGGACACAATGCCAGAAGTCACAGTCACAACAAAGGGACAGTCTGTGCCAGTGGCCTATGCACTCACCTGATACCCTGGTCGCCCATACAGAAGGGGGTACTGTGGGAGGATCACATCCAGCAATGCCAGGTTCTCCTCCAGGGTGAATGGCTGTGACCTCTCCACAGCCCTTGACATGGTTCCAGGGAATCAGTAGCAGCAGCTGGGTCGACGAATTCAAAGATGTGCAGGCAAGTTCTCCCTCATGGGACCTGGCTGCCTTATATCTGCCTTTCTGCCCTGTCTCATGCACAGGAGTACAGAGTGATTGGTCATTCACATTTGCATCCTATGTGTCCTCCAATCCCTTCAAACCTAGCAGTCTGTGGGTTCTCTATCGGTTTCATTCTCCTGCATGATGTCATCCCCACAAACACATTGCAACAAAGTAGATTAATTCCAACTGACTTCTGCTGTGCACCTTCCAGAACAAATTCAAATTTTGAACTTGGTCTCCATGACAACCAGCATGCATGTAGGCCTTAATACTTGTCCCTCATGTGTCCCCTATGTAATTTGGAGCTTCACACACACAGGTACGGTGCGTTCCGGGGCCCTAGGGCACCCCAAATGCCTTGCAACGGGCCGTACACGCGTGCCTACGTTCACTATCACTATGGGTGTCCTCGCGTATGCGTACACGTTGTGATAGGGAGCGTACAGGCGTGTGTACGGCCCATACCACTATGGGTGTTCTTGCGTATGCGTAGTCGTAGTGGTACGGGCCGTACACATGCCTGTACGCTCACTATCACAACGTGTACGCATACGCGAGGACACCCATAGTGATAGGGAGCGTACAGGCGTGTGTACGGCCCGTACCACTACGAGTACGCATACGCGAGGCCACCCATACTGATAGGGAGCGTACAGGCGTGTGTACGGCCCGTACCACTATGGGTGGCCTCGCGTATGCGTACTCGTAGTGGTACGGGCCGTACACATGCCTGTACGCTCGCCATCACGATGGGTACACATACGGCAGCACTCCCATAGTGATATGGGAACGTACACAGGCCCTCTTGGCAGTAGTACAGCGGTTTTCACACATCACAGTGGTGACAGGCGGCACACAGGTAGGGATAGGGCGGACATACTTGTACATGGATGGACATACTTGTCCATTAATTGACATTGAGGCATCGTCTGTGCATCACTACATGTGTGGGGCACAGGTGTGACGGCCTGTGATGTGGAACATTACTCCTGAGTCGAGAAGGCACCAGATGTATGATGAGATGTGTACAGATGTACTGTGTGATGGTGCGATGTGTGCCAGGCATGCCCTTGACTCCTTTGACATGTGTGCATGTCGTACTGCGCACTTGGGGTGAGCGTCACTGGCATGGCACGGACAACAACACACGGAAGTGTCCCCTGATGCCCGGTACAGGGGTTATGACACCTGACTTGTCACTACCCACGGTGCACAATGTGACTATGTCATGTATGTGTGGGGGCTTCCCATCAGGTTGATGTTGGAGCACCCTCAAAAGCTGCAGCCGTTGCAGCAACCAACATGTGTCTGTGTGTAGTTTGTCATTGCACACTGTTCCGCACACCATGCCACATGTGCTATCGGATGTGAGGTGCACATGTATGCATGGGACACGGAGTAGCATGACAAGGACATGTCAGCATCCTCACAAGGTATGTGTGGTGAGTCATGACATGTGCACCTTCATGGCAAGGTGTGTGGGCTGTCCTAGTGTAATGTCATGTGACCTGTGGCTCCAGTGTTCCGCTACCAGTCTCTGCAATCGGCATCCTACTGCTGCTGATGTGTGGGTGTATGTCACTCCTGTGTTGCGTCTGGCTGTTCACTTGCACTGGGACACAGCTATTCCCATGGCGTGGCATGGGGAGGTTCTCAATCTCCGTGTGTAGCTGGGTCTTGGAAGGAGTGTCACCTTGCATCCATACGTGTCCTGGCCATGTAGCACATACCTGACTCCCTATGTAGCATGTGTGTATTGACAGATTAACATGTGCTCAGTACACATGAGTTGTTGTCGTAGTGCACTCACTCTTCCTTGTCACTTCAAAATTACTGCAGAGCGCCGCCTCTTGCCCGAAGAATTCCAGACTTGGCTGCCATGCAGGAGAATGACAGCATCCGGCTCTACCGCTTCACCCAACCGTTGATTCTGGAGTTGACGGCGAGACTGGCACCACACCTGCAACCGCAGCACAGGTATCCCACGGCACTGACACCCCAGCTGAAGGTAATGGCTGCCCTACATTTTCTTGCCACGGGTACCTTTCAAAATACCATAGCTCATGTTGGTGGCATGTCCCAGAGCACGTTCAGCGGTGTGCTGCATGATTTCTTAGAGGCCATGTTGATTCACCTGGATGACTTCATCAAGTTCCCAACCCCTGAACAGATGACTGAGGTCAAGCGTGGATTCTATGCCCTGGGAGGGATGCCCCATGTCATTGGGTCCATAGATGGTACACATGTAGCTTTGGTACCACCACACGCACGGGAGGTGGCGTACCGCAATCGGAAGCACTACCACTCCATCAATGCCCTTGTGGTGTGTCAGTCCAACATGGTGATTTCACATGTCTGTGCTCGTTTTCCAGGATCAGCACACGATGCCTACATCATGAGACGTAGCGGGATGCCTGATATGATGATGCAGCTGCGCAACGAACGGGCATGTGTTGTTGGTGGGTACAGTCTGTCTGTCCTGTATTCTGTATAGCCTACCAGCACGACCGCTTCACCACTTCTAACGATGAGCATGTGCTTCCCATGTAGGGGACGCTGGCTATCCCAACATGCCTTGGCTGCTCACACCTCTCCGCAACCCCATCACGCCGGCCCAGCTCCGCTACAACACCGCCCATGGCCGGACAAGGCGAGTGATAGAGAGGACGTTTGGCATGCTGAAGAGCCGATTCAGGTGCCTCCACAAGACCGGCGGCGCACTCCCATATGCCCCGGCGAAGGTCTGCAAGATCTTCATGGTCTGCTGCATGCTGCACAACATGGCAGTTGAAAGAGCTGTGCCACTTATCCTGGATCAACATGACGAGGAGCATCCACCCATGGAGGACGAAGGGCTTGGCAATGGGGCTAGTGATGTGGAGGATGTGGAGCCGCAAGAGGACATCCGGACTCGGCTCATACGCGACTTCTTTGCTTAGTGGTGAGTACCAGTGTCTGAGTGTGCACGCATTTGGCCCCGTGTGGCATGCGTTGTGATGTGTGTCTCCACCTGCATGTATGGCACGTGAGTCAGAGGTGTGTGTGGGTGTGTCACTGGAGTGATGGTGCCAGTGATGGTTGTACTTCCCCAGTCATAATTGTGACCTAGCATGTTGTCATCCATACATGTGTCGAGTAAATGCACATGCAAGTGGCTGTGCTTTTTGTGGCTGACTTCTTGTGTGTCTCTCTTCCCCAGGTACTTGCGCATGCCGTCTGCTGCTTGCATTGTTGTGGCACTGCTATTCCTCAGGGACACGTCATCGTGGGCTGACTCAGCGTTACAGGCACGGACACGTTTGGAAGTCTCCATAGGGTAAGGGATGCATCAGGGGTGTATTGGGTGTGGCAGTTGTTCACGATGTATGCACACTGCCCCTGTCGATGTTTGGTTCCTCTGCAGCCATGTCGCATCCCCATGGGACACGACATGCAGCTGTGTACCCCTGAATAGATGGTCTGCCTGGTTGACAGTCATCAGTGATGGGATAGGGGATTGTGATGATGGCACCAATGTGTGTGACACTGCCCTCGGACACATACGGTTAGCTTTGGCTTGACATGGTGTGGGACTTCGACATCAGCGGATCTATGGTGTATGGCAGGCTCTCCGTGTGCAGCTGTGGGTATTTAGCTGTTAGCCGACGCTTGTGTGCCAGTTCCATGGCGAACACGCATGTGTGCTGCTGAAGGGGGGTGCCAGTGTTGGACCCAGATGTTACTCCACATGATGTGTTCATGTGTACTTCGAGTTGCCTCAGCAATCCCGAATACATGACTAATAAAGGTGTCCCTATGCCTCCAAGGTGCCTCTTCTCAGTCAATGCTGGTGTGTTGCCACGGTGCATCCTGCTTGTCTGGCATGGTATTCCCTGATTGTGGCTATGTGTCAATGTGTCGAGTGGCAAGATGCAAGCTGTGTGTGTGGGCTGAGACTGTGTATTGGGCATGATGTCCATGACTGTGTGGGTATTGTGACATGTGCCATCCCCATGCATCCAACGTTGGCCAGGCCCCCATTCTCTGCATCCACCGGACTCAAGCTTGTAGGACATGGTTCTGCCACCTGTCTACACATACCTGGGTGCCCCCCAGGACACTGGACTGGATCCCTGACCTCTGCGCATGACTGTTGCTGTACTCAATGTGTGTGTCAGCACAGTTGTTCGGTAACCCCCTCAGCTGGTTGGGACCATCACGGGTGTGTATGGTGCTCCATGTCTGTCTTGCCTAATACACTGTGACCCATGTGTCCTGTGCCAGACTCAGGCCCCAGGGTGTGGGTGGTTGAAGACAAAAGATGACTCAGGCATGTTTTGACTTTACAAGACACATGTTAGATAATAATGCTACCAGCAGGCATCTACTCTTCATAGTGTGATTTATTATTGGGGGGGGGGGGGACAAAGTGAGGGTCTTTCCGGGATTTTGGAATCCAAAGTTCAGTAGGGGAGTTGGTGTCCTTGCCATTGGAAATCCTCAGAGTCCATGCCACAGTCTTTGTCAACATTGGTCAGCCAGTGACCAGCAGGGCCATGTGGCAGAGAATGTCTCTTGATGCTGTGATGCTGTTGCTCCAGTGGGCCAGGTGCCAGGCCAGGTGTCCTGGGAGATGGTGATGTAGCGCCGACCCTCACGGTCCTTTCCGTGGACGACCCGCCCTCCTGCGGGGAACCTCAGCAGCAGGCCGTGACGACATCTGGGATGCTCCGTCGGATGTTTCCTCCTCCTCCTCCTGATCCCTCCCTGTGGGTGGTGATGTTCTCCGCCTTCTGGCACAGGGAGGGTCGGCCATGTTGTCGGCCATCCGACGGAGTGTAGCGTGAATCCCCTGGAATGGCGTCACTTGCTCAGCCTGTCTGTCCTCCATCCTCCGTTGGTGTACCAGTAGA
The DNA here is from genome assembly GCF_964204655.1 of Triturus cristatus. NCBI lineage: Eukaryota > Metazoa > Chordata > Amphibia > Caudata > Salamandridae > Triturus > Triturus cristatus. The sequence goes on from NC_140587.1 coordinate 684,288,839, forward strand.
CAGGCATGTAGCTGCGCATGTTGCTGGGCCTGCTGGGTCTTTATCTCATCGAGGCTCCCCTTGATCTCATTGAGGGTGGACACAACCTGGGCCATGCCCGTGGTGTCCTGCCGGTATGAGTCCAGGATGTTACGGACATGGGAAAATACCGGATCCCCAGCCAACTGGTCAGGCTCGCGCCTCCGCCGTCCTCCACTCCCACCACCCCTGCCCACTTGCGCCTGGCCTGCCCTTGTGGGCACATCGGGTCTCCGGGACCCCTGAGGGGTGGCATTGGCGTTGTCGCCTGCCTCCTCCTGGGTGCCCGGGACACCGTGTCCCTCCTGGCCAGCCTGGCTGCATTGTGGTGTTGGGGCAGGGATCCTGGGTGTCTCCTGGGATGTGGCAGGAGTGGGGGTGGTGGTTGGCACAGTTGTACCTGACGCAGGTGCTGCAGGTGGTTGGACACCAGAGGGGCCAGGTTGGTCGGGGTCGTCCACAGAGTGGTGAGAGTGGTCGCTGCCGGTGGGATCGGGCTCCTGCAGATCCAGGTCCTGTGAGTCTTTCCCCCCTGTGTTGGGGGGTGCACCACGACGTTGACCTGTGTGTGAGAGAGACAATGTTAATTTTGGTCCATGCAACATCCATGTTTCATCAGTTTCAAAGTTGGCACATTTCCTCTTGGAATTAGGATCTGTCTTGCATTCCACTCACAGTGCACTTGTGCATGGGTGTGTCCCTTGGGCACCACTTTGGCCCCTTTAACTATGTGTGGCACAGTCTTACTTGCTGCGTCAAGTGTGACTGCAGGCAGCAGTGGAGTGGGCAGGTGTGGCGAGCCATGCATTGGCGCCTTCCGTGTAGCACTGTACATGTGCACATGGAGTGGATCCACACACTTATATGATCCCGGTAGCTGTCGTTGTGCTCGTGAACAGGTTGTGACATGGCCCTGTGTTTTGCCATGGTGAAGAGGGGGGGTTCTGGGACTGGCCACCCTTGTCTACATGCACGCAGTCTACCTGCTGACGAGCAGACATTCGCACACGCCACACGGCTGATTTACTCTCCCTGTGTCTCGCTCCCTCTCTGTCCCCCTCTCCCTCCCTCTGTGTCCCCCTCTCCCTCCCTCTGTGTGTCAGCCTCCTCCCTCTGTCCATCTCCCTGTGTCTCCCTCCCTCTCTGTCCCCCTCTCCCTCCCTCTGTGTCCCCCTCTCCCTCCCTCTGTGTGTCAGCCTCCTCCCTCTGTCCGTCTCCCTGTGTCTCCCTCCCTCTCTGTCCCCCTCTCCCTCCCTCTGTGTCCCCCTCTCCCTCCCTCTGTGTGTCAGCCTCCTCCCTCTGTCCGTCTCCCTGTGTCTCCCTCCCTCTCTGTCCCCCTCTCCCTCCCTCTCTGTCCCCCTCTCCCTCCCTCTGTGTGTCACCCTCTGTCACCTCAGCCCAGCTTCCTGGGCACACACTGTTAGCAGATCTTTGAGTGGCCCTTGGCTTGTTGATGTGAGTTTGTTTCTGATCTCCAGGCACCCATTGGGTGTGATGTGTGTCTGTGCGCTGCTGCTGTGGTGGTGTGTGCTGCCACTCTTTCACAATGTTGGCTGTTCATTAGCTGCTGTCATGTGCAAAACAGTGCCTTCACCCCCATGTGTTGATGCAAGGCGTCCGCCATTTGCTGGCAAGTCATTCCTGTGTTGGGACACACTGTTTGTCTGGCTGTGACCTAGGCCATATGGGCAGAGTGCATTGTTGTCTGCTTCGGAGTCGCACTATGTGATTTTTGGTGCCCAGCCCCCCGCCATCCGGGTTACCGTGTCATGTGTTGTTGTCTTCTGTGGCCTGTGACTTGACATTGTCCAGCTGGGTGCATGGGGCATGGTGGCAGCAGTGGCATGTGCGTGCTCATGGAGTGTGGTTGAGTCATGCGATGGCTTGTGGTGGTTGCGTGCCTGTTAGTGATTTTGGTTGTGGATGCCGTTCCCCCCATGTGAGGTGCGTTGTTTGTGTACTCACCCGGGTCTCGGAGTCCTTCTAATCCTTCGACTGCCTCCACCGGCAGTATGGCCATCACCCTCTCCTCCCAGGGATGGTAGTGTACGGGTCTGCGGGAGGGCCCTCCTCCGGTGGCGTTGGCCTGGTCGTGTTCCTCCTGCCTCTTGGCTCGGACCCTCCTCCGCAGATCGTACCACCTGTTCTGGCATTCCTGCCTGGTCCTTCTGGTGTCCGCAACAGCATTCACAGCATCGACGATGGTCTGCCACATGGCTGTTTTTGCTGCCAGGCTGGTGTTTCTGACCAAAGATCTGTGGCTCGACTCTGAGGATTTGATCAACAAGGACCTCCAACTCTCGGTTACTGAACTTTGGATTCTTGGTAGTGGGCATGGTGAGGGGTGTGGGTGGGGATGGTGGGGGGGGTGTGGATGTTGGGGGGGGGTGTGGATGGTTGTGGGTGTGTATGTGTGAATGTGATGAGGGGGTGTTTGTGAAGGTGGTTGTGTGAAGGTGTGCAAGTGTAAGGTGTGGTGTAGCTTGTAGTATGGTTCTGTGGTGTCTGGCAGCAGTGAGTCTGTTGCAAAGGCTCATGGTTTGTGTGTGTGGGCCCTTTTTATTGGTCCATGGGTGGGTGTGGCAGTGTTTGAAGTTTGGGTGGGTGTGTTATAAGTAGTGGTGGTGTTTTGGGCCTCTGTTTGTCTTTGGCAGTTGCAGGTCAGTGAAGGTGTTTTTGTAGTGTTTGTTGGCCATGTTTAGTGTCTTTGTGCCATTCGTATGGTGTATTCTTGTGTTGTTTAGTTTTGGCCTGGTTGCGTACGTGCGTTTTGAGCGTGTGTACGGTGTGTACATGGGCCATTTGGTTGTACGGTGCTGTCCTTGTGTGTGGGTTGGTACGACTCGTACATGCAGGTGTGATGTTGGGGCCTGGGGTGCGCTCCGTACTTAGGAGGTTGTGTTGGGGGTAGGACCGGAACGTATTGGGGTGTAGGTACACGATGGTACGACACATACAGGGGTGGGGGTACGACTCGAACGTACTGGGGTGTACTTAGACGGTGGTACGACACGTACAGGGGTGGGGGTACGAATCGAACGTACTGGGGTGTAGGTACACGGGGGTATGACACGTACAGGGGTGGGGGTAGGACTCGAACGTACTGGGGTGTAGGTACACGGGGGTATGACACGTACAGGGGTGGGGGTACGACTCGAACGTACTGGGGTGTAGGTACACGGGGGTACGACATGTACAGGGGTGGGGGTACGACTCGAACGTACTGGGGTGTGGGTACACGGTGGTACGACACGTACAGAGGTGGGGGTACGACTCGAACGTACTGGGGTGTACTTAGACGGTGGTACGACACGTACAGGGGTGGGGGTAGGACTCGAACGTACTGGGGTGTACTTAGACGGTGGTACGACACGTACAGGGGTGGGGGTAGGACTCGAACGTACTGGGGTGTAGGTACACGGGGGTATGACACGTACAGGGGTGGGGGTAGGACTCGAACGTACTGGGGTGTAGGTACACGGGGGTATGACACGTACAGGGGTGGGGGTACGACTCGAACGTACTGGGGTGTAGGTACACGGGGGTACGACACGTACAGGGGTGGGGGTACGACTCGAACGTACTGGGGTGTGGGTACACGGTGGTACGACACGTACAGGGGTGGGGGTACGACTCGAACGTACTGGGGTGTACTTAGATGGTGGTACGACACGTACAGGGGTGGGGGTAGGACTCGAACGTACTGGGGTGTAGGTACACGGGGGTATGACACGTACAGGGGTGGGGGTAGGACTCGAACGTACTGGGGTGTAGGTACATGGGGGTATGACACGTACAGGGGTGGGGGTACGACTCGAACGTACTGGGGTGTAGGTACACGGGGGTATGACACGTACAGGGGTGGGGGTAGGACTCAAACGTACTGGGGTGTAGGTACACGGTGGTACGGCTCGTACAGGGGTGGGGGTGCGACTCGAATGTACTGGGGTGTACCTAGACGGGTGGGGGTGTACATACACGGGGGGTACGTGTCGGACGTACGGGGGCTGGGGGGAGTGTTGGGCGCGTATGCGGGCACATGTCTCCATGGTTGCTATAGGAGTTCGGTGCGGATGGTGTTTTTTCCATACGGTTGTACCCTCGGACGCACGGGATGGATCGTGATTCCTCGGTCGGACTTGACTTTTCACGTTTGTACGGTGAATCGTCCGAGGACGTGTCGGACACATTTTCCGACCCGAGGACGTGTGGGAAATCATTCCCGATGCGGTTCGTATGGACTTTTTACCATGCGAATCGTGATTGCCAGTTCGTACGGCACTTGTACGATTCGTACGGTAAAAAGACCGGATACGAGTCGCACGGGGAAATTTTTTACCGGATCATGATCGGCGCCAATATGTGCCTTCCAGTTCCTAACCACGTTCTGATATGTTTGGGTATGGCATGGTACTTTGGAATTACATCAAGATTTTTCTTCTTGGTTAGATTGTTTCAGAAAGTTGTTAGAATGAAGGTTACAGAGAATTTAAGAGAAATAGAATTTTAAATCATGTCAATCATGTTGTCATCTAGTTTTTAAATGGTATATCATCACTGTTAGCAAGCAAATACATTTTATTCAAACGGTGAGGTCAGTGAAAGTGTTCTACAGTGCACATCCAAAATCTGTATTATTTTCAACTATAGATTTTGCATCCTAATTATATTACTGTATATGTAAATGTGTTTATCTTTACATTTTCTTATGTAGCTGAACCACTTTCTGATTTCTTCCTTCTGCTTTGGGAGCTCCAAATTCTGTCTGAGCCCTCAGCACAGACACACAACTGCGTCTGGGCTTGCAAGCCTTTTCAATATGGTGATTTATTTGTAAAGTTTGTTAGTTGCGATTTTTAGCTTGCTTTTCTTTGTCTCAAAATGGTAGCAGAACTGTGTATGGATTGGGAAGAAGGGAACAATATAGGACTGCTTGGTCTGGTTGTCCGGGAGTTTTCCAATAGATGAGACTGACAAATGAGTCCATACCTTCTTTTTAGAAAGGCAGATTTAATAGTGGCCTACTTTGTAAAGACACTCAGATGTGCATGTATAGAGCAGAATGTACAAATATTTTCAGAATAATGTGGGCACATCCATGTATGGAACTACAGAGCAATCTATCATTGTGGAGGCAAAAGAATAAGAGAAAATTAGAGCATGTAACAGAATCATGAGCAAATACATTGCTTAATTTGAGCCAGTGGTTTCTGGTGCTCTGCACCAGCACTTAATTGTCAATACCAGTACATATGACAGTCTGACACATGGTGTCTAATTTAGAGATGAGCACAGCATATGTTTATTAATAATTAGAGATAAAAAAATGACTAGTACCTGACTCCCAAGAGATTCTTACAGCTTTGGGGGCCTGGTGTAGTTTGACTTGTCACATGTTTAGGAATGTGATGGTTAATAGTTTTGTTTTGGCAGCGCTGGCAGGGGCAATGGGTAGTGCCAACCCTAGTGGCCTCCTGATGAGGGCCCGGCACTTATTTTATTACAAATTAAGCACTGCTCAAATGTCACAGGTACATAAAGGAAAAACAGTTGTGCAGGAAACTGTCATTAAAAAGAATGCCACAAGCATTTGGAACACCAAGATGAACTGACAATAGCCCCAGCTATATGCCAAGTGCAGATCTCATTTCAGGAGGAAGAAGAGGAACACATAGGCATGATGGGCATGATGCCTGCAGAAGAAGTTCTTTTATATAATACAATAGTTTTCATTACCGCAACATTGACACATAGACATATTAATGCTATTTGTAGACAGATTCTATGTTTATTCATGTTCAGATTATCTCTAGCTGATGTAGGCTTACATTTCAAAATGTCTAACGTTTTTTGCCATCTTCTTTAGTGACAAGTAACATTTTTATTTCGAGGTTAGCTGGTGTTCTAATTTGGCAAATGTGGTGTTCTTTTTTCCTTCTTTCCCATGCGAAGAATGCTATAATGAATGGCACGTTCAAGTTCACCTGCAGTGTGCAGACTAAACCAAATATGTTGTCTAGTTACAGATCGTGTACATTTTGAAGGACACATATTGAAGCTTATATTGTGAGAAACCTTGAGAGCCTAACAAGTATGTAATTGTACCATTTTGCTTTAATCTGAACCACTTTTATGAGAACTGTATGTAGGTATGCAAAACGTTGGAGTTTGTATTGTCTTCAGTTCAGTTCCACTATTTAGAGCAGAGAGACAATTTTAGAGTTCTCTCCCAGAAAGAGGGATGACTTTTTTTTGTCCTTCCCTTTGAGGTGACCCCATTCTGGATCATCCTCTGATTTGCAAGATTTTCATTTAATTTGAATTACATATTTTTTGATGCATGATCGTTTTGAATATTGAAACTAATCTGATTTCTGTAAACCATTACATTTTAATAAACCTTCATGGTCTGATACTAAATATTATTTGTTCTTTTTTATAGGGCTTAATGTGCTTCACATATACTTGAATGCATTGATGGTTGACCAGGATCAGCTATGGCACAGCTATGGTTCATATCCCACCTCCTTTTACACCTCTGCAATAAATAGTACATTTTTGTGCACAGGATATTTGGACTCAAACCTATTTCATTTTTGGATATCCGGTTTCTAGCCCTCTACATTCTTACCGAAGCAGTCATGTCAGTTCCTTGATAAATTGGTTTTAGAAGATCCTACATGCTTGTGTTTAAGAAAAGCACAGGAGACCCAGTGATCTCCACAACACAGTGCAACATGTGCCATAAGATGTGCTCCAGTATGATTCCACTGTACATATCAGTCTTGACTGATGAGGCGCCAGCGGGTCCAGAACTCAGCAGCTCGGCTTCTACTAAGTATGCCCAAGTGGTCTTCCAAGGGCTCAGCACTCTTAAAACTCCATTGGCTTCAGATAAAGAAGAGTGTGACGTTTACAGCTCACTGTTACTGTCACAAAATCATTCAGAAAAACTGGGACAGCTCATCTGCATTCTCTTATCTTGCCCTACTCCCCTCTACGATATATTGGGTCTTTTGAGATGCTGTTGGCGGAGGTCCCGCCAGTGAAGAGAGTCCAATGGGGGAAGCTCTTTTGGTTTCCTTGTATCCAAATTAGGGAACGTACTCCCTCTGCAGCTAAGGCAAGTAAAAACTGAACTGTGGTTGCGGAAAAACTCAGAAAACTTGGAATTGTTTTAAATAACACACTTGCTGCTCGGCTTCTCTGTGTTTTTGCTAGGAGCCTGATCATCCATCACTGGGACACTCCTGGTGGAGCAGCTATGCGCTTTATATGATTCCTTATTATTATTATTATTATTATTATTATCAGCACAGGCTCCCCTCCATTCCCTCCCCAGACTTTACTATTAATGAAGATAATCTACCTTTCACACTTTTGAGTCTTGACTCACTTGACCTTCCTTGATGATTTTCCACACAGCTCAGCAATGAGTTTCTTTTTACTGCTCCTTCTTTCGAGTTTCCACCTCAACACTTGCCATTTCCAAACCTTTCGCCCTTTTTACAGCAAAGAAAAGGCGCACCCTGGTCTCGATTCTTCGTAAACCAGTCTGTGCCCAGTTTTTGCCCCTTGTGAATGCCTTGGTCGTTCCCTTTCCTGATCGACTTCTTGAATTGTCAGTGCTGCTTATCATTCTGACTAGAAGACGTTCACCAGCAAACCCTGCGGTCTCTTGCTGTTTTTTGACTATCAGTCCCCGTCTGAACGTCTTGTGTAATTAAACTTGTAAATAAACTTGTTGTGTGCCAGTGGCACTGGGAGAATATAATTAAGAGGGACACGAGCATCCTCTCAAGTATGCATTGAAATATAGACAATGCTTAGCAGCCAGTTAATGACAAGCGGACGTTTCAGATGGGGTGCTCATTTTAACACCAGGTCACAGCTTGTTTTGACTGCTGTGTTCCTGTTTCACTTTTTGCACCTTCTTTCTCTTCTCCATCCTCCTCTGCAGAAACCTGTTTAAATTGCATTTCTTTTTTTATTTTTTATTTCTTTATTAACATTTTTTAAATTTTTGTCCTAGGGTATCAGCACAGTAACATTGACCAAATAAACGAGACAACAGAAATGCAAGGTTTTGGGAGAGGTAAGAAATAATTCCCAGGGTCAAACAGATAGTTAAGCGATATACAAAGAGAGAGACAACAAAAATATAGATGAGCAAGAAAAGGTAACCAATTATAGCGACAGAAAGTATAGCGTCAGTCAAATTACACATAGTTTGACCCATTTATAACAATCTGCTATTAGATTTAATCCACTAATAATTTTGAGTCAGTCAGATTCTAACCATCATATTATAGGAGCCCAGATATTCCGTCCCAGCAGCTTCGCTTTCTTCCCCCTCCTTTCATAAATTGCCCCCTCTAGTGTGTATATAGAGAGTAGCCGAGCCAACCATTGCTGAAAAGTCGGGGGGAGAGGATCTAACCATGCACAAGCAATATTAATCCTCAGAACCGCCACAGCAATAAACAGGAATTGACAAGCTATCTCATTTGAACTCATACTGCTGAGTCCTAACAAAATTAGTTCCGGGGTTAATATAATTTTTAGCCTAAGTGAGAATTCTATAAATTTTCTAATTGCTTCCAATAACCCTTGCAAACGAGGGCAAGATGCGAACATGTGCACTAGATCCGCTTCGGTCCCCCCGCATCTAGGACACGAGGTCCCCGATAGTCCCCCCCAGTGGGCTATTTTAGCCGGAGTATAATATAGAGAAAAAGCAGTGTAGCCCAGCAGAATATAGAACAGTCTGGGCAAGCTCTAGAGATTTTATAAGTGCGTCTGGAGCAGCCCCTACGCGTTCAGCCCACTTAGTCCCATATTTAATTAAATCATCTGGTTTTAAGCTAATCAGTTCTGCATATATTAGCTTAATAGATCCCTTAGCGTTGTGTTGCATAATATCAATGATTACATTGGTATTAAACCCGCTCGCCCCACCAATTGTTTTACCATAACAACTATGGAGCTGCAGATATTTAAAAAAATTACCCCTTTCCAGCCCGAACTCCATCTGAATATCGCTAAATTGGCGAAACCCTTCGTTCCGAATTAGGTCCCCAGCCTTTTGAACACCCTTTATGGCCCATCCTGCCATAGTCTCATCTGACAAGATTTCCGGAAGGGTGGGATTTTTGTAAAGCACCGTATAATGACTGAATCTCCCCAGACCAATCTTCTTTTTTAGGGCCCCCCACATCTTAAAAGCCGATAGCAAGGTTTTAAATTTTTTCCTCTTATAATAGCTGGGCTCTGTAAATTTCCAAAAGCAGTTCTCGGCATGTTCACCCAGTAGTAATTTATAAACATCTGGGAGCTCAATTTCCCCTTCTACATCCCTGGAACATAACTCAACTAAAATCACCATGTATTGCAAAGCGGCTGCCCAATAGTAACTGCGGAAATCAGGAACTGAAAAGCCCCCTTTTTCCCGTGGCATAGACATGAACCGTAAAGCCCTCCTTGTTTTCCCCTGTGCCCAAATAAATCGATTAACTAAACCCTCCAAAATAATAAACCAGGATTTTTGAAATTCCAAAGGGATTGCCCTAAACAAATACAAAATCTTTGGCAAAAACATCATCTTAATGACATTACACCGTCCCACCAAAGAAAGATGAAGATTATTTAACCTGTCAAAGTCAAGCCTCGCCTTCCTAATTACAGGTTCCATATTTTTAGCCACCAGCTTTTCCAAGTCAGACGTCACCTTTATGCCTAGATATGTTGCCGATTCTATGACCCGGGGATCCTCATAGTTAACAAACCAATTCTTTACTGTTTGAGTTTTAGAACTGTTAAGTGCATATCCACTATATATGCCAAACTCTAGTGCGGTAGACTCAACCACTTCCAGTGCCGAAAGTGGGTCACCGGTGATAATAGCCACATTGTCGGCATAGGCAAGGATTTTAGATTCAACCCCCTGACCTACCACTGGGCAGATTCCGATGTTGGACTCAAATAACCTTATTAGGGGGTCCATATAAACAGCAAATAATAATGGTGAGGACGGGCACCCCTGTTGTGTCCCTCTTTGTATAGTAAAAAGAAAGAGTATAATTCCCGTTGAACCTTAAGCGAGCAGTAGGTGCCACGTATAACATTTGAATAGACTTAATAAACCATTCCCCCAGCCCAAACCATCTCACTGATTCCCAGAGGAAATCCCAGGAGACCCTATTGAATGCCTTCTCAGCATCTAATAACAAAGCAGCCATAGAGTCCCCTGAGATCTCCAATGCATCAAAGAGAATGATCACCCGATGCACGTGTTGTGTGGTTCCCCAGGCCATTATAAACCCGTGTTGACAGGGGTGAATAGTTCTTTTTAAAATCCTGTTTAATCGTGTTGCCAAAACTTTGGAGAAGATTTTAACATCACTATTCAGTAATGTAATAGGGTGGTATGAGCCCGGCTCTCTAGCTGGTTTGTTTTTCTTCAGAAAAGCAACCACATCTGCTCCTGCCCAGGATTCAGGGACTGACCCACCCTTTTGGGCTGGCATCATAACTTCTATCAAATCCGGACAAATAGAGTCTTTGAAAATCTTATAAAACTCCAGCGGGATCTGATCCGGACCGACTGCCTTTCCGGAGGGCAGACCTTGCAGAGCGTCCCATATTTCCTCCTGAGAGAACCCCTTTTCAAGTTCCTCACTGTCTGCAGGGTCTACTTTCTGTATAGCTACCTTATCTAAAAATTTGCGAATATCCGCGACAGCCACTGATGGTCCTCTGCTATATAGATGCTGATAAAATAGCCTAAAGGTTTCTCGAATACCCGGTGTATCTGTTATTAACTTTCTGTTGGCGTCATAGATTTCAGAAATCTCCCCGGCTGCCATTTTTTGCCTAACCCTTACGGCCAGAGTATGTCCCACCCGCTAGTTAAATTCATAGCAGTGCTCTTTTTTAGACAGATATACCTCAGCTGCCCTCTTAGCCATATGATCTCCCGCCTCGGCTTTCTTTATAGCCAGCTGAAATAGTATTCCGTCTATCACTCCTCCAGTGCAGATAGCAGTAGCTAAGGCTTCCTCAAGCTTATTTAGTTCTTCTGGAGCTGCCAGTACCCAAAGTCGCTCTTTCTTTTGGCAACATAAGCTATAACTTATTGTTTCCCCTCTCACCCCGCTTTAAAAGCATCCCAAGCAATTCCAACACTTGTACTCCCCCGATTAAAATCCCAGAATACCTTGATCCACCCTTTCATAAATACTATATAGTCTGGATCATATAGCAACCTCCGTTCGAAAGTCCATACCACATCTTTCTTCTCTATCATTGTAAAATTAACTGTCAAAATTAGCGGGTTATGATCCGATATAATGCGAGGGTGCCTCTCTATGCCACAATTAGTGATAAATTGTTTTGAAACAGCCGGGAAACTACTTTATGCGGGCTGAGAAAAAAGTATTACCTGACTCAGAGGGCTTCAAGTATGCCCATACATCGGTCAGACCATTGTTACGCACTAGGTTAGTTAGGGCGCAACCAACCTTTCTTTTTTTCCCCGAATACGTACTTCCTGGCAAGCCTCATCGTGTACCCAGACCATTAATATTAAAATCCCCGCAAATAATTATCGTAGCAGGCCATATTGCCAGACTAGAATCTAAGGTTTCTAGGAGTTCCGGATCGTCACATGTTGAGCCATACAGTGAACAGAGTGTAAATTTAGAATTATTAAGCAAACACTCAATCACTACCCACTGGCCCCATTGGTCTACGGACTTTCTGAGAACCCTGACGTCATTCCTCTGTGTAAGAATTGCCACCCCCTGAGTTCGATAACCCTGTGTGGTGTATGCCAGCAATTTAAGCCTGAGCTGTTTCATTATACGAGCTCTACTGCCCTCTATAGGTGTCTCTTGAACACAAAGGAAGTCTGCACCTAGAGATTTCAACCAAATTGCTACCTTATTCCTCTTGTTCTGGTCATTTAGCCCACAGGTATTCACTGTCAGAATCCTCAGACTCATGTCTTGAGATTTCTCAATTCTAAATCGTTCTTACAATTTGTCTCTTGTGCCCCGCCTTTCTATTTATACTCGTTATTCGAACCTTCTTAAATGACCTGACCAGTCCATCTTGTATCCAATTCTGCTGCATCCTCATTAGCCCCGCAAATCGATATACCTCGTACTGTGCTGAATCCACACCATCCCCCTCCAACAACACCCCAGACCTCCCACCCCCAACCTCCACCCCCCACCTCCCTATCAGGCAATTAGGTAAAGGGTGACCTAGATATGAACGAGATGACTCCCTCTCAGGCAGCGCCAGACCCCTCCCCCCCGAGTGACCCCAGAAACAAAATACTTCAAATACTCTAACCCTGGTGCAAACTCCTTGAATCAATCTAATAAATAGTGATACCCCATGACCCCGACCCTGCAGTTTGGCAAGGAGGTGGCCTCAAAGGCCTCAATAGTAAGCAAACACCACCCTTCATGACATCATTTTCTTTTCTTTCCCTTGTCCCCAAGCCCTATGGCCCGTACTACATTAATGGTCGTTAGTAACAAACCAGGCTAAATTTCATATGCATTTATACATTGATGGCCAATTGGTAACTAACCAAACTAGATTTCATATGCATTTATACATTTATGAGCTTGGGGTGTAGTTTTATCATCTAGAAGAAAACATCAGTCCTTCCCTGTATCACCCTTTCCACTTTCTGCTGTATTGGCCAAGGCCCTCACCCCTCGTGTTTCAGTTAATTCCATGAGGAACTCTTGGGCTTTTATCTCCGAAAAAAACATTCTCACCCTCCCCTTGTGGATAACCTTAAGCCGTGCAGGAAAGAGCAAAAAGGCTTTGCAGTCCGCCCCCTGAAATGGGGTGATCATCTGGCGTAGCCTCCATCTTCGCTCGACCGTTGTGTGGCAAAAGTCTGGCCGAGCAAAGAAGGTATGCCCCTCTACTGTTCTTTTTGAGTCGGGTCTGGCTCGATCTATAATTGCCTACCTTAGCAAGAAATTGCCAATGAAGATCAATATCGCTCTGGGTCGCTCTCCCTGATTTTTGGACTGAGTTTTCCTGAACATTGGGAAGAGATGTGCACGCTGCACTTCCATCTCCCAATTCCAGTGGGCCAACTCTGGGAAAGCACCCTTCAGTAGCTTCACAACAAAGGCCAAAATGTTCTCTCCCTCCACATTTTCCTCAAGGCCCAGCAGCCGGACATTGTTTCGGCACTGCCGGTTCTCAAAATCCTCGGGTTTCCAGTCTACGTCCCAAATTTGTTTTTCCTGAGCAGCTTTGAACGTGTACTGTTTCTCAACATCCTCCTCGACAGCAGCAGTTCGTGCTTCTACATGAGCTATCCACTCAGTCATGTCCGAGCATAACTTATTCGTTTTGCGAATTGCCCCTTGAAGCTTCTTAGTAGCGAGTTGCGACCTCTTGCTTTCCTGCCGAGCCTCGCCCTGCATTTGTTTGAGAGTTATGTATAATAACTCCAATGTTGGAGGTGGAGGTGTATTACCAGTGTCTTTAGTTGCGCCTGTGCCTCCTTCGGGCCCGCTGCCAGAGCAGGCTGTCAGAGTTGAAGCGGAGTAATCCCATTCGAGCCGTCTACTAGCTGAGTCCGGGGATCGGCCTTTTGTCCTGGTCCGTCACCTAGAAGTCTTAGACTGGCTGTGATGCCTCTTCTGCGTGGCCGGGGACTCTTCTCCTGAGACACTCTCCTGTGATGATTCCTGCTCACTAATCTGAGATGTATCAGAGTCGTCATTCAGTGAAAATAACTTATCTCCATCTGGGGAGAGCAAGGGAGCGCTTGCCCATGTAGAGATAATCCCTTGGTTGACCAGCTCGTAGGAGGTGCTGCTCATATTTCCAGCCTTGCTGTCCGAAGTTTCCATATTGGGGTCTATTTGCTCAGATATTCTCAAACGGTCTTGAATTAACTGAGGGAAGGGACCCACATCCTCCACCTCAGCCTCTGCAAGCGTGTCACCTATTGGGGCATCATTGCAGGAGCTCTTTGCACCCTTGCTTAACACCTTGCCATTGCAATTGTTGTTATTATTGCTGATGTAGCGCCTAAAGGTTTTGAAATTTGTAGGGGTGCATCATATTCACTGTTAGTTGGCATCCGCGTATATCAATGTATATTTAGATGTGTCGTGCGAAATGTATTAAGAAATGTACCAATTAGATCGCAATGTAGAAGTGTAAGAGATGTGAACACATATTGTGAATGTATTTAGTAAAATGCATAATGATTAGTTCCCGTTCAATGCAATGTATTAGGCTAAACGTGTAACCTGATTGAATTAACTCATGTATGTCGTTTATTCATGTATATGAAAGTAAAAGCGCTAATGTTTAGAATGTGATTTAATAGCGTGTTTAACCTAGTAGAGGCCCGAATACACATATATCGTTGAGAAGAAAGGCCTGGTATTTCTTATGTTAGCTGAATGCGGTAGGCCGCAATTGATTTATTCTAGTAGAGGCATTGGGCTGCAGTAAATTGTAAAGTTAAAAGATGCAAAGTATTTCTCCACCCCATGATCTCACCGCAGGTGCAAGGACAGTTGGTTTGTTAGTAGAAAAGGTCTTTGTCTAAGAGTTGAATTATGGGGAACGCCAGACATGGGAGTGCATTGGAATGTGCCAATCGCAACTCCTAGTGCGGACGGTGTCTGGGACTCAAGGCCAAGCTGATGGACGATGGAAGATGGACAGAGCTGGATGGAAAATTACTGGAAGAAGATTTGGGGTTTTGTATTAGGGACAGCGCCCCGAGGGTTGAGCAGAGAAGAGGTAGGCGAGGAGTTAGAAGGAGCGTTTTAGATCAAGCTCTCTAAGTGAAGACTTCTTAGGAAGTTCACTTCTGACACCTTTTCACGATTTCTTGGGTCTTAAGGGAATGGTAAGCAGGGATGTCATCTAGCATAGAGTAGGGAAAGAAATGCTTTGGTTTAATGATTCCTAATATCGACATAAGCTTGGTAGTTATCTACCTCATGCTTTTAGAAGCTGTACTTTTGTTTATATTTAGTCGAATGCGGATTCTTCGTAGAGTGGCATTTGTGTTAGTGCCCATTTACCTGTTGTGCCTTGTGCTAAGGTGCTTATATCTGCAGATGTTTATGCTGATAATAAAATCCCGAGAGCAATAGAGATTGAGTTTCGAGTCCGTAATTATGTCAAATTGCGGAAAGTATTCTCTGATAATTGTGTTTGCTCCCTCCACGCTATTGGGCAAGTAAAAAGGTTCAATCGACCAGAGTGGGTTCTTGGAGATACATGGTAAACAAGAAAATTGGGCCCCAGCAGTTGGTAGCAGAGTTGGATGGTTACTTCCGAGAGCGAGGGACGATTAGGTTAGGATAAGTGATCCTTGAGACCCATAGACGATAAGTGATGGTGAATCATCAGATGGTGAGCAGCAGACGACGGCAGATGATGAACATTGATGGCGAGTAGCAGTGCGGCAGGAAGCAGCAGTTCGTGGAGTGAGTATGAGTAGGATGAGATGTTGTAGATTGTGGTGTTGATTTGTTGTGTGATGTCTTGCGGAGTTGGAGTGAATGTTGAGTGATTGTGAGACCAGGCTGTGAGCGCGCGCAGCCCCGGAAGTGTGGTGTAGAAGACACCCGTGGTAGATTTTGTTGACCACCCAAAGGAGATCGTGAGGTACCATCGATCACCTGGACTGAGATAGGGTGAGCGAATGTGTGAGTGCATGACAACTCGACGCTGGTCGTGGGTTGTTGTATGTGGATTTGAGTATTTGTAACCTATCAGAGGCGAACTTTCTGCCCAGACGGGGACAGACAGTTGCCAACCGAGGTCAACAATTTCGAGAGACTGTGGACGAACAGTCAGAGGCTGTGGACGGACAGCCAGAGAAGTAACTTGTTTGGGATAAACGGTTAATCCAGTGTATGAATGGGACGAGTGCGGGCGTGAGACGTAAACAGTAAGGAAAGGGAATTGCCGTGAACGAAGGAAGGTGACGTCAGAGAGTGTCGGGCTGTGATAGGCTGGTTGGTGTTAGTCGCGCTGGTATTGGAGGGTTCGACATCAAGAGGTAAACAGTGTGTGAGATTGAATTTGTCAATCATGAAGTGTTAGTAAACACAAACACATATCACCCTCTAGTTAACAGAACCATGGCTTTGCACTGGGTACTTATGCAAACGCTGGCGCTGCCCAAAACACTAGGATGAATGCACGTGTCAAGGCGCTGCCCGAAACACCAGGATGAGTGCACGTTTCAAGGCCCTGCACGAAACACCAGGATGAATGCACGTGTCAAGGCGGTGCACGATACACCATGATGAATGCATGTGTCAAGGCGCTGCACGAACCACCAGGATGAATGCACATTTCAAGGCGCTGCACGAAACACCATGATGAATGCACGTGTCAAGGCGCTGCACGAAACACCGGGATGAATTCACGTGTCAAGGCGCTGCACGAAACCCCAGGATGAATGCACGTTTCAAGGCGCTCTACAAAACACCAGGATGAATGAATGCACATGTTAAGGCGCTGTACGAAACACCAGGATGAATGCATGTTTCAAACAGTCCATGTGCAATCAGCCCTGGGTTTCACACATTGCGTCCTTTCCAGTGGCGGTGGCTTTCTGACAGAAACAGCAAGGAAACAATTTAGGAGTGTGTTTATAAAATAAGGTTAGGTGGCGATTGCGATTAACCGTTTTTTTTTATTTTACAAGCAAATAATTAATTCCAACTTAATGTCTGGAGCAGGGATTGCCCAGAATTTCGAACCATTTTGAAAGCGAGAATTTCAAATGCGGAATGTTTGAGAATGTGTCGCGTAATGAGATGGCTGCAGTCAAGGATCGATTCTTATAGATATACAGCATCAAACGAGATTTGCGAACTATTAAATGCAAGACTGGAAAGCGAGGAGAAAAATAACAGGGATGGGAATAAGGAAGAGAAAGAGAGGGAAAGAACGAGAGAGAGAGATGGGGGAGGGGCAGAGGCGAGTGAAAAACAGGCAGCGAGGAGAAATGGTGAAGTGAGAACAATTCATAGACAGGGACAGGATTCGGAGACAATGAGGAGAAGACAACTAGAAAAGCGGCGGAGGGAGGGTTATAGTGAGAAAGGTGTGTGTGAGACGGACAGAGGGAGAGAGAGGTATGGTGATGGAAGGCAGAAAAATAAATGCCAGGATGTAGAAAGATAAAGAAACATATGAAGGAAGAAAATCGGGCTTTATATGAAGGAAAAGAAAGCGTAGCAGAGAACAAGAGAGACCTCTGGACAGAGTGGAGAGTAAGGTAACACGGAGATCGAGGCGAAAGGTGCGGATCGGCTTCGCAGCAGAGGAAAAACAAGTAGGTGCGAACGTTAAAGTGAAAGTAATCATTTCGCAGGCGCTTTGATGTTCGCAGTGGCCGTGCGGCTCACTGAGAACATCAAAGCGCCCGCGAAATGTACACGCAGGCTGCCAAATGGTGCGCGCGCCCGGCACACATGCACTGTAGTTGGGGGCCTGAAAAGCACTCGTTTGCACTTCCAAATCCCCGTTTTCTATAGCTCTTGCCAGAGCAGCGCTAAAGCGCTGGCTCAGGCGAGACCTAAAAAGTGCATTTGCGTTTCAAATGTCCGATCCTGCAGCAGCACACTTCCAAAGCCCATACATGACAGTAACCCGATTCAAGGCCCCATTCTCCCGATTTTCTTTTTTAAATCTCCCACTTTGCTCTTCTGAAATGTTGGCATGTATGGAATAACCCGTTGCACAATCGGTGAAAACAGCGGGAGCTGTGCGCCGTTGTGAGACCGCCCGTGAAAACTGTAGCGGTATTGCAGGAAACCCCCCTCAAGCGTTCGTTAGAGCCAGAGCCAGGAAGCTCGAGAGTCAGCGATGTCGAGGCATTTTCGGAGCATAACCAGCGAGGCATATCCTTTGGAGTTTAATCATCCATAGCACGCGGGGCACTCGCAGGGGAGAGGAAGGTCAGCGCTGCCTTCCGCGGCGTCAATCAGTGGCCATCTTGCCTTAAATTGCATTTCTTATGTATGATGCTGTATGAAATAAGCTGAGTGTGGGTGGGGAGGGGTGGGAAGGCTCCTGAATTGCTTTTAGCATGCCTACGTTTCTCCCCATTCATTTTCCCATTTTTAGCATTGTCACATTTTCCAAAAGTCCCTTCTGGCCAAATCTCTAATAAGCAGAGTAAAATAAAAGTATTAATTCGTCTTACGTAATTAGTGGCGTGCTTCCTACCGGTGAAATGGGCAAAAAAAGGAAACGGGTAATGCAGCTTTTTCTATTCAACACATATTTACATGGAAGAAGGAGACAAGTTTTGGGAATGTTAGTTAAGAGGAGTGATGGATATGCCCTTAACACCAGGGTTTCCAATCAAACACACACTAGCTTAAAATCAAGATAGAGATCAAGCACGCCCTTCATTTTGACACCAACGGCTGAAAAGTAGATGAAAGGCAGGTTTGCTCCTGTCAAGTTATATGACTCGGTAACGATGGCAGAGCCAGATTGATGGGGTTCTCTATGAGAAGTCACTGCAAAACGTAACATGCCTCTCTCACATAAAAACAGTCAGCAGACCGCTCTTTCTCTTAAGAAGTCATATTGTACCAACTTAATGAAAGAATGCAGATTTACAAAGATCACAAACTGTAATTCTTTTAGGCTCAGAATCACACCTGTTTTCAGTGTCTCAAACATGATAAGTCACAAGTTATATTCAGTACTCGAGTGGGTCAGCCAGCAGCTCTGGAAAATGTATTATCTGAACTAATGCACGACGATATGTAATGGTACTTATAGAGTAGATACCAGCCTATAGAGCAATGAAGTATGGCCGATGAAGACTGCTAATATTAATCCTGATATGGGGGGGGGGGTATAGGGGGGTGTTGCACAAGCATATGAGTGGAAGCCCGGGATGATGCTCACGCGTTGGATTGCCCGTAGGTCCGTTGGGTTTACGTGCATTGCTTTTGCTCTCTGAGTTGTATCATTCCAGCAGAAAGATGCTACTTTTTTGGACAGCTAGGTTAGTGCAATGCTTTTCACTGCTTTGCATGTGATGCAGGACGTCTTGAAGATGGCGAGGGCTTGTTGGGGGAGGGAGTTTGTCAGAATGCCTTTACTCATTTGCGGATAGGTGTCTCCCTGTGGCGAAGTTTTTCTCAGGGGTCAGAGTAGGATTTTCAATGCAAACAAGTAAGACATTGCAATCAGCCAGTGGTCATCGGATAAGGGCTGAAATAATGGTAGTGAAGAATTGTTTGTAACAGAGACATATGATAGGAATATATTACACATATTTGTAGATATCATACTGACTTTAAGGGGTTCACTTTGTGCGATTTATAGTTAACAAATGTTTAGTGGTATGCAGCTCAATTTTATCAATCTTGATCAATTTTAAGCAGTGAAATGGGAAAGGTGGCAGAGATCAGGCAGCGGATAGAGAAAGTAGATAAACATGAAAAAATACACATTTTAAGGCTTATATAAACTGCAAATGGATAGTTATTCACCAAAGATGGAGAGCTGGGTCATGTTAATTGTTTGGACTCACCAGACCTATAGTCCTTCCACAGCACTGAGTGTGCCGAAAGTGAAGCATATCACGTATGGGACAGGAATCTGAGCCACAGCATAACACTGAGATCTACTCGACCTATAGTTTTAATATTCCTCTAGGAACAACTGGCCATGCTTGTCATGGACTCTATGATTCAGTTGTAGAACTTTTTAAATGTCTTATGTAATCATGGGCCAAGCAATCTTTTTGAGAATCAACAACACATGGAATTGTCAGAGAAGCAGCCCAACATTCATGAAGTTAAGAAGATATGGATTAAGATTGTAACTATATTAACATCATGAGATAAAGAATGTTGGTATTACAGAAAGACGATCAGCTGAGTGTCATTGGCATATGAAAGGAAATTACATTCAAACAATCTAAGTAATGAACCAGTGAGTGTGTGCAATTTGAATGCTGTAGGTGACAAGGAAGGACTCTGAGGTACCCTGCAGGTTGTTGTAAAATTGCAAGGCTGATAAGAAGAAAGAGATTGTGTTTCAAGAAAGGTGTAAACCATTGTAAAGGTGATCCTTTGTTGCCAACATCTCAATCAAGATGACATGATCTAAGGCATCAAAGAGGCAGATGGATCCAGAATAATCAACCATGTGGAATTACTGCAATACTTGGTCATTCTTAGTGATCGCAAGAATAGATTCAGTGTTACTTCCTGGTCCTAAGCCTGACTGGTGCAATATAAGAGAAGAAAGGTATTAGGCATAAGATATTGGCAGTGGGGCTAGCACATTTCTTTAACATTAGCTAAACATTTCTTTTCAATTAAGTCGGTGAGAACAGATGGTTGGCTATTCCAAATATGTAAGGGTCAACAGAGGAGTACACTCGATTAAATATTTGATTCGTTTACCAAGAGGGAAAGCCTGCTGACTTCCTAATAGTGTAATATTTGTACTTGCATAAAAGTTTGTCAAGTGCTTTGAAATGTTTTTAAATTGTTTTTTAAAACCCTGGTAACTGAGCAAAGTGCAATGCTGGTGAAGTCAAAATAACAATGAAACAATGGAAAAGCTAATAAAACGATCTTCAGTTGAGCACTATGAGAGGCCTGCTGCCTCTAGCAAACAAGTAACATCCATTCCTTGCTGTCAGAACTCCCTCCTTCGGGGGAAGGACATCTAGCAGGGAATGGCTGGTATGTATTGACAAGTCCCAGGCGTCACAGTGCTACCCCACTGCCATTTAGGGCTAGGCGAGCTTTGAGTTACAATGGGGAAAAATCTTCCTTCTGAGAAGCCAATCCCATTAATAAATTCAGACAAAATCAGGTGAAGTCAAGAATTTGTACCCACAACTACTACATCCACTTTGCAAGCACAGTTCAAACTTGTGGCAAAACTATTTTGTACAGTCTTCTATACAAGACAAGCTCTTAAGGAAATTGGGTAGTAGGAGACTGAGACAAAGAATTTGGCAAAATAGAAGTGATATTATTTGATTTTGCAGATCCATTAATCGTATGGTGAGTAGCGTGAATAAGTACTTTAAAAGGATATAAGGTGATGTAGGAATTCTAATCAACAGGACTTGGTCTCATCAGGATGCAATCAAATAGATCAGTGAAGTTTGAACATCAGAGGCAAGAATAAAAAATGTAAGTTATTTGAAAAGGTTTACCTTAAGCACTGCTGCCTGTACCATTTTTCCAAATATGCGGGGGTTGGATAATCATGAAGGCATCGGAAACTTTGGCAGATTTATTTGGCAGATGATGCAATTAACAAACTTGTCAATATAAATTTTAATGTATAATGTGACAAGTTAGGCTCTCATCATGTTCTATACAAGAAGTGTATTCAACGTGATGAATTTGCCAGTTAGCCATCTGCCACATATCCATGAAATTATGACATGAAATATATTTTTCAATATGTCAGAGAGATATCTGTCCTCTCTGACTTTTCTTAAAACAACATAGTATGTCTACTGGTTTCTTATCACAAAACCATGACAAAAAGCAACATTCAATTACTGTTGTAGAAAGCTTCAATTTGTATTTGTCAACATACGTGTGTCATGCCCCACTTTCAGAATCAATGTCTTTCTAAGGGTAGTGCATCATTCATGTATATGGTCTGCACTTTACATTGGACATGTTAATTACTTAATACACCTGCCATGTTCTGTAAGTTACATGTATAAGATAAAGAGGGACAGCTCCCTCTTAAACATCCTGGCTTTCATCAAAGACCTGCTCAGAGTGTTTCACCTCTCACAATTTACAATGTGATTGCTTTCTCCAGCAGAATTAGCAGCAGACCAAAACCTTGTTCACCTTTTCAGTTTTATTAGAAGTGATTCTCATGAGGTTTTCTGTGACATGGTTGTCAAGGGTTGAAAGATGGCCTTGGAAGCATGCAGGAGTTGTTTGTCAAAAACGAAATCATCCTACTTCAACAAAGCCTTTGTACTGTAGAAAATAAGGAAGTTTGGAGATACCTGAGCCGCTTCCACAGAAGGTTGATTCTAAAGATACAATGCCAAAAATATAACCCTTTTTAAAATCAATCCACATTCTGATCCAGTGAGTGAAGTGCCCTTAAGTAGCTAGTCGTGCTTGATCAAGTGTCTGATACATAATTAACATTAGTAGGTCAGCACCAAGCCTAAGAGAGCTCAATATCTTCCAATATGATGCATGAATGACCAAATGAAAGGCATCCTATTAGTCAATAGAACAATGTCCTAGGCAAGTCAAGAGTGCTTCATGGCTTTTCAAGAAGGAAATATCATTAAGAATACAGTAAATATATTTTTTTTCTTCGGAAAACTCTTATTAAGATCTCGCTGATGTGAGAGAATAGTTTCAGTAAAAAAAAAGTCTTCCTAACTGACTGAAGGTTTAGATTATAAAACATTAAATCTGGTTTATATCATTCTCATATACTCCTACGTATTACCTTCATTGGGCATAATTTAGAGTTCAGTGGAAGGGTTAATCCATCACAAACGCCATAGACATTGGCTATAATTCAGGGCTCCCGGTTTTATGATATTTATATGTTTGTCATTTCCATCTGTATTTGCTCATTTTACCTGTATTTATCCATATTTATTTTTAATTTTTGTGAAAAAATGAAGCTGAAATGTGTATATTTCTGCACTTATTAAACCAGTTAATGTGCACTTGTGCCTGAGTGCCTGACAGGTTTCATTGATATATACACACAAAGGGGGATATTCTCAAGAACGTGTGATAACTACCGCAAAAGTAGCTTAATGCAACCCTTCACATCGCAGTCTATCACGGGAAAATAACTCTGTATTAATGTGGTATTCACAAGCCGGCGGTACCATGCGATAGGCTCTCGAGAACGCCTCAAATGTTGGCGATAAAGTCAACACGACGACGCAAAAATGCGAAACACGAACGCAAAAAAAGCAGCAATGACGCCAATCGTGATACAAAAATCTGTAAAAACCAGTGACAGGCCTGCAATTCCCACGCGTCATGCGGGAAAATGCACCATAAAAGCAGCAAAAAAAACTCACCAAAACCAAAAGAAACTGCGTAGCACCATGGATGCCCCCGGACCCAGTGCAGAGGGCAACGCGAACCCCACAAGCCCCACAGACCATCAGCAAGGAACAACGGTGTCGGAAGGCCAAGGAGAAGAGGGAGAGGAAGACGGGGTGCAGTCCTCATTGGCCTGGCAGTCATGACTGACAGCATTTAGAATCGCTCAAAAATAAGCCAATATCCACTATTATCCACATTTAAAAATAAATACAGACAGGAAAATAAATGGATTTCTGTCTGTATTTATCTGTAAAAATCAGTAAAAACAGGGAGCCCTAGATATAATGCACTCGTAATATACCAGACAGGATATTCATCACGTTTGTTACCTCTAAGTCAGGTCCTTAATATGTATGCGTATAAGCAAGAATCTACCAAAGTTTTATAATCAAATATGGATCTCGTTTTACAGCGACTAGCTAATTTTCATGGCTCAAGTAGGCCCGGATTCCATGATGCTTAAGACTGTGGAATATCACATTTCACACAAGCGCAACCTCACTTTTGAACCTGGCAAGTGGAGAGGATTTTTAGGAGAATAATGAGCCTCGTATAGAATTTATGAATATCTCCTCAAGGGTATTCTGAACTTCTTCAGGGATAAAATCCTGCCAACTGCTCATTAGCTCAGTTTTTAATGTGTCATAAGGATCATGTCTTTTAGTGCAGAGGCCCCTTTTTCATTAACAGTTTGAAGACGTGTTTTTGAACAAGTTACAAGTGATGAATTGCTATTTCATCAAATGCACGTTTCTACATGTGCTTTTGTTCTGTAAATTTATAATGAATATGTCTGATAAGCAAGATCAATCAAAAACACATTCAGTGCTAATTTAGTGACCATTTAGTTTAGAAATTATTCCAGGAAGTTGATAACTGTTATTACTGTTTCCCTCCATAATTCTATTATTTTAACTACTTTATTCACTTGCTTTTAGGTGTCTTTATTTTAGGTTTAGGTTCTTGAACACATAAATGCAGACTCCATTTTGTGCAGGTCAAGACTACATTTTATCAGAGACCTGTGTAGCAAATGGAGGCCTATTTCTAAATGTGTCATATCGTCCCATCTTTAACATAGACAAAAACCCATAGTGCGACATAACTATGTAACAGGTGCCTTTTTCAAGGTCAGATCACAACCATAATCCAAACAATGTAGTCTATATTGGCATATTTTTACTTTATTAGTACATCCACTGATGTATATGATTATTTCAAGACATTCCTAAGAAGTGTTGGAAATTCCATCTTAGATAAGACACAGAATAAAAGGACTGCCACTTGACCACTTGCCAGGAGAGAAACCTTCACCCAGGTCACTGAAGGAAAATCACAAATCTAGATGAGCACAGCTCAGGATTCCATCTCGAATGAAAAAGCATACAGCAAGGCTCTGCTCCCCTTTACTGCTTCTGAGTGCTCTGCACTTGTCTTTGTCCATAGTGTTCTGTGACATTCTGCCTGTTTCATTCCAATTGCCTGATCCCTTTGTCTCTGCTGTTCTGTGTTTGCCATTCTGCCATTTGTTAGATTTTGCCACTGTCTTTGCTTATTGTTTTTGTCAGATTCGGTCTGTTTCATTCCAGTTGCATGATTGCTTTTTATTTGCTGTTCTGCACCTGTCCATGCTGTCTGCTTACTTTCTGCAAGTGTCCCCTCCCGCTTGCCCTCCCCACTGCCTCCTAGAAATCCTCCCACCTCCCAGGATCTACTTTAATGAGGTGCAGCGTGACTGCGCTGTGGGTCCACCCATCTGTACCTAGACAGTGCTCAGCACCAGGATCCCTGACCAGTGTGCCACCCACAGATAATCTGGCACAGAACTCCAAGGCCTGGCCCCCAAACGCCTCAACAACAACTACTGCATCGCATCTCCCCGATCAATGGTAGGACCTTTTACCTGCCACCTCCGTCTCTTCATCTGCAACTCAGGACCTCCCGCCCTCATGGAAGCCCTTGTTACACCCACCTCACCAACCACGACCACCCCAAACTAATCCTCTTCCTCCTACTCAATGCCTGACCACTATGCAAACACACCACAGAAATCTGGGAAACCATCACCTCTTATGTAATCTTCATCACATAAACGTAGCTCAATCCCTACTACACCCCTGACATCACAACAGCAATGCCCAATGTCTACAAGATGATACATCAGGACTGAACCAACAAACAAAGAGGAGGCATCAGCATCAACTACAAAGAAACCATCTGCTGCACCACCACTGTAGATAACACCAAACCAATCATGGAACACCTCAACTTCCAACTCTAAACCAATGGCAGAATGACCATTAGAGTCACCCTCACTTGCAGACCCCCATGACCATGTGCCGGCTGTTGTGACACCATCCCCAAATGTATCGCCCCACTAGCCATTGACTCCAAGCACCACATCTTGCTCGGTGACCTCAAGTCTCAGCTTGATAACCCCAAAGACGCTAACTCTGTCAAACTCCTGGAAAGCATGAGGCCTCATCCAACTGGTAAACAACCCCACACACAGTGCAGGACACACCCTTGACCCTATCTTCACCGCCAGAGACAGAGTCAAGTACAGAAATGTCAATGAACTCACTTGGACCGACCACTCTATTGTCCACTTCACCGTCAAAGGCTTTCCATGCCTAGCCACCATGACCCCTTCTTCTCCCAACACTGCTAGAGCAAATTGACAGAGACCGAATGGATGGACCCAGCCATCCTCCATAACCAACTCGGAACAGGCTGTCCAGAATTTCTCTGTCTAGATCACCAACTGCGCTGACAGAGTTGCCCCCATCAAGCCAGCCAAGACCAGCAGATCCACCGAACAAGCCAGTTGGAATACACTAGAACTCAAGACTATGAAACACATTTGCAAACAACTTAAAAGAAGATGGCACTCCAGCAGAAAGCGCATTGACCAAGCCACCTTCAAGTCAGCCCTAAACAAACACAACTAATGCCTTAAAGACACGAATAGAGGTGCCCTGACAGACCATATTAAAGTAAACTCCAACCACAGCAAGGAACTCTTCAGCATTGTCAGAGAGTTTGCCTGCCCGTCATGCACCGAGAACATGATCTCCCCTTCCCAGGAACACTGTGAATACCTGGAAGCCTATTTCAACAACAAGATATCCATCATCTGCAGCAACTTTGGACCCCAATTCACTACCCTCTACAACCTCCTAACACCAAAGGACTCTACCACTCGCTCACCTCATGGTAACAGCTCACCAAATAGAACGCCACTGCCATTATGAACTCCATCCACTCTGGAGAACCCACAGTCCCCTACCCCAACCACTTCCACAATCTCGGGAGCAAGGTAATCAGCCACAAACTCACCTCCATTGTCAGTGCATCCATCACCATGGCCATCACCATGGCCGCCTTCCCCAACAGATGGAATTATGGAAAGGTCAGACCACTCCTCAAGAAACCCTCCACCGAGCCCTGCAAACTCAAGATCTTCTGCCCCATCTCGCTGCTTCCCTTCCTTGCCAAAGTACTTGTGAAGGTCATCAACCACCAGCTCACAGAACACCTAGAGAGAAACAACCTGCTGGATGCCTCTCAAACTGGTTTCTGCACCAAACACAGCACTGAGACCGCCCTGATCGCTGCCACTGAAGACATCATAACCCTCCTATCCGGGGTGAAACAGCAGCCCTTATCCTCCTCAACCTTTCAGGAGTGTTCAATACTGTATCCCTACACACTCATCAGCAGACTCATCAGATCGGGATCTGGGGAGATGCCCTCAAATGGATCGCATCCTTACTCCCAGGGAGAACCCAGAGGGTCCATTTACCACTTTTACCTCAGAATCAAATAGCACCATCTGAGGCGTCACTCATGGTTCCTTCCTCAGCTCCACCCTGTTCAACACCTACATGACGCCCCTGGCCAACATCCCCAGAACCCATGGTTTCAACATCATATCCTGTGCAGATGACACCCGGCTAGTCCTCTCAGAAGACCCCTCCACAGCTAGGGCAAACTTCCACACCTGCATGATGAATGTCAACAACTGGATGAAGGGCAACTCCCTGAAGCTCAACACAGAACAGAAGGAAGTGCTGATTTTTGGGAAAACCATCTCCCTGTGGACGACACTTGTTGGCCCTCTGAACTCGGACCTACACCCACACCCACACTGACAGACCACACCCGCAACCTTGGCATCATCCTGGACAGCAAACTCACCATGAAATGCCAGTTCAACACAGTCTCCTCCACCTGCTTCCACACCCTCCGCATGTGTCAGCACCAGGAAAAATGTCAGACAAGCCCTAGTCAACTGCTGGTTGGACTACGACAACACGCTCTATGCAGGAATCACCACCCAACTCCTGAAGAGACTCTAGTCAACACAGAACTCAGCTGCCATACTCATCCTTGACCTCCCTAAATGGACCTGCATCACTTCCCCCCTCGGGAACCTCCGCTGGCTACCCGTCCATATAAGATGCCAATTCAAGATGCTGACATCAGCATACATCAACAACTGCCTGAACTTTCACCAGTCCTCCTGACACCTGCGCTCTGCTCCCCTCATCCACGCACACACTCCATGCATCCAATGAAGCTACAGTGGAGGACGATCCTTCTTCTACCTCACCGCCAAGTCCTTGAACGACCCTCCCCTTCACCTCCAAACATCATCCTCTCTCAAGGAATTCAGAAATGGATTCAAGACCTGGCTATTCGCCTGATCCTAGTAAGAATCTAGTGTCTGGAAACCCTAGATGTGATCAGACACGCTCTAAAAATCAAAGTTGATTGATTGAGGACTCTCTGAGGTTCTGCAGAGCATTCCATTTTGTCTACACGAACTGGTGCCAGGATTGTGTTCTTGTGTAGACACATCTCCTTTCTATTTGAAAATAAATATGCCGAAATACAAATTCCATTTCTAGTGCTAAATGAATGATTGTTTGGATTGCCACTGCTCCCTGTAAAGTAACCCAAAATGAACAAGTTTCTGTCACATAATTAACCTTCATTGATTTGTATTGAGAAAAAAAGCATGGACATAATTCAAGACAGTGGTAGTTGTGTGTGCAAAAATCAAAAACGTAAATTTGCAACACATTGAAAGTGTGCTATACAATACTATCCAAACAAGTTTCATCAAAGAAAAAATGGTTTACCTAACTAACATCACAGTTTGATGGTAAACTGGAGCTAAATATGTATGCAGGTTCAATATAAGTCAAAATAAGAATCCTTTTTCATTGCCAGTTGTGGAAACGAATGTGTTATTTTAGGTAAAGTGGTTAAGACCATTACTTTTTATTTTTGTTTCAGAGAAGCAGACTCCAGCTTGGGGGCTTGTAATTTCAGAAGGGTTAAGCAAGGGTCAAGCAAGATAAAAATAAGAAAACGTGGTATATTTATTGTTCTAAACAGATAATTATTCACATGTAATATAATATAAAGACCACCCCCTTTGGCTTATTGATAGACCTGGGCAAAATGTACATTATATCTGTAATTCGCGTAATTTGGGGAATTTTGCATTAAGTTTGTTATGTGAAATTCCTAAAATCATGCCATTAATCCACTTTGTGTGATTACGCTTTATTTGCAATTGAAATTTATAGTTAATTCACAGGAACAGCAGAAAATATGTTCCTCTAGACTATACCTTCCTTTGATGTGTAGTTATTGGTGTAGAGGCGATGTTGATAACTAGGTCTTCACTTGACTCCTGAGATTCCTACTTTCTTTTTCTTTCTCTTTGTCCTCTCCCATTTTTTTGCTCCTTACTGATGTTTCTGGTCTCTCGTTTGCTGCTGAATTTATGGACAGAAAAAAAATGATCCGTAGGTGTAAATTCTTTTTGCTCATACGTAATCTTCAATGCCTCTTTTTTGTGTTTCTATTGGTTCTTCATCAGAGATGCTACTTTATTTTGATGTGACAATGGTGACTTTCTTATTAATTCGAGAATACACTTCGGCTGAGGTGTATATCTTATTTAATTTGTAATCAATTGTGTCACTTTTAATTTTCTTTGTCTTTTTCTCTTTGATATTTCATGTATATGCTGCTAGATTGTTGTTCATTTCTTCAGGTATTTTATTCCATTCTGTGTTTGCGATAAGTCTCAACATTTTAGACTAATCTTGTATAATTTCTTCCACTAGATCTTTGATGGCATGACACATCTACTGTGCAAAGAATCAGATCTAGTGAACATTTATTTTAAATGGAATACCATCTCGCAGCAAATCTTTTGCTGCTTTTGCATAACATTGGTTTTAATGCAACTCTTAAGCTTCTTTGAATATGTTTAGTTTTATGATATTGAATCAGTGTTGTGGCATGCAATCTCTGATTGATCTCCTGCCTCATCATATATTACAATTGTCTCAGGCTTTTTTTGGATTGAGCCTATGGGGCTTGTATCCTATTTAGTCTCCTTGATAAGTGCATACATCTCCTGAGCTTGTAGTGGGCAATTTATTCAAATGACATTTTCTTAAGTGGATGCACAGTACTGTGTAAATAGGAAATACTGGAGCAACCATCAATGCAAGAAGTTAGTTTGTGATGTACACAACCTCTGATGGAATCTATAGTTTAATCCATGCACTACTATAACTCAGGCCTGTTTAGCATGCTATACGGCAGCACCCCTGGTTCCAGACTGTAAATATTACTGAACTTTTATGCTAGCTGTTGTAAAACAAAGTTTCCCTCGGATGTATCACTTGTGACGCAGAAAGTATCCTAAATAATTAGATCGACAATAAAATGGCTTTTTTCAAAGTATATTTAAAGTATTTACTAGGATTAAATTATCTACTTTATGTATTTTCAAATCACAGCATGGTATAAATGCAAACGAATTGTTCCATTTTAAATGACATTTCTCAGAACGTTGTTCATACCATTATTTTCATTTACTACTCAATGCATTTTGGACAAATGTGCTTCATCTGGGGATTTGCTCTAATTGTATTTACTCCAAAGTGCAATTAAAAAGCTGAAAGCGAAAGGAAGCATAAGCTGGTATTAATAAATGAGTGTCACAGCTTTCTGTTGAGTCATAGTAGTAGTAAATTGGAGAAAATACAGATTCTATCCTGCACGTCAAGAATTACCTTCCTAGATTGATGGTTGCTCCAGACTTTAAAAAAGTGCATTTATGTTCTTAGTTTTCAGTCCATTTGAATAAGCACTTTTAAGAATAAGCACTACTGAGTTTTGTAAAAACAACATGAGTAGGTGAAATCCTTTTTAATTAGGCAGTATAAAGATTGACCAGTTAACCACCAAATGCCTGGTCTTGGGTTGCAGTCCATCCATAGTTTGCATCCACACAGGCACCTCAAAACCTGGCTCCTGGAATAAAGTATTAGAAAAATCAGTTAAAGAGGCCAATGGGGCCTAATGTCCAGGTGGCATTAAGAAAATGCACTTGGAGTGTGCAGCGGTTTCTGCCAATGTGTCTGCTAGCTTTCAACTCAATTGATCCTTAGCAGCACATAACAAGAGCCACCAATTGTCCAGACTTCTGTGAATCAACAAACACTGAGAGAAAATCTATGTGAAAACTGTAAAGTAGGTTGAAAGCTCTGGGGCCTGGTTAGATGTTAGAATTGTTTCCAGTTCTCCAATAACAGTAGGATGGTGGAGGGTCCCATTATGGAAGAAATTCAAGGAAATCTATCCAGGACAATAAAGCACTATGTAACACACGTCATTTCAACTTTGAAAATAAGCATAAAAAATAATGTCTTAAATTTCTCTCTCATATTAACTATAAACTCACTTTATGCAATTATATTTTATGAAATATTTTCATCAAAATGTAATCACATATACTCATTAATTTATACACATAATCCTTCTCCGCTCCTCTCACTCATGCTTAATCAGATCATCTGTCACATTATATATATATATATATATATATATATATATATATATATATATAGACACAATTAAACACTCACTTATACAGTCAGTCACACACCTACTTAATCATCCATCCTGACTCTTATAAACCCATTCATTCTTCAATAGACCTTGGCACATATATAAAACATATTTACATTTTATAGAACCACACATTCACTGGATAATGTCATCAGTGATGTCATCAGTGATGTCATTTGAGATGTCATCAGTGATGGCATCAGTGATGTCCCCGACCATGTCATGGATGATGTAATATGTGACGTCATCAGCAGAGCATTGCGGGGGCGCAAGTTATAGTTAGCTCAACTAACTATAACAGGGGAATTTCTATGGTTTTCTTTGAGTGAAATGTCCAACTCACTATAACATACCTGAAACCTATGGTGTTTTCAGTGAATTTCAAAGGTTTTTTAAATGCTAATTTCTAACTATAACGTGCCTGAATCTTATGGTTTTTTGAAAATGAATGTGTGTTTCTATAAAATGTAAATATGTTTTATATATATATATATGCCAAGGTCTATTGAAGAATGAACAGAGTCAGGAAGGATGATTAAGTAGGTGTGTGACTGACTGTATAAGTGAGTGATTAATTGTGTCTTGCTTAATGCATGTGTTAGCGACTTATACAGGCATTCACACAGTTTAGGTTGTCAGTTGGTGTGTAAGCAGTTCCATGGTTTGGTTAGCAACTAAATGAGGATCTATATGAGCTATTGATTGCTTGTCTGAGTACCTGTATGGGTGCCTGAGTGTCTGTGTGGGTGGGTGGGGGGTGTGACTCTGTGCATAGATGTGTGAGTGGATAATGCACTGAGTATAGGTGTTCAAGTCTGTATCTGTGAAGGTCTGTATGGCTGGGTGAGTGTGTGTATGAGTGTCTTGGTGAGTGAATGGATGCCTCAGTGGTACATGTGTGAGTAACTCCATATATGAAAGGCAGTATATATGAGTGTTGGACTGTATAAATGACTATATGTGATAGTGAGTGATTGTGAGAGTGCCTGTATGGATCAGTGTGTGCTTGTATTAGTTATTGTATTAGAGTGTAAGTATGTGTTAGTATATGTTTAAATAAGTGACGTGGTATGTGTATAACTGTACAGGTGAGTAAATTAAAGTGTGATTGATTATTTCCATTACTGACTAGGTGCGTGAATAACTATGAATGAGAGGCGGTGTGTGAGTGTCTGTATAGATATGAGACTGAATATGATAATGCTGTATTGATGGCTGACTGTATGTATTAGTGATTGTATGGGTGAATGAATGGATGTGTGTGTAGAACTACAAATTAGTGAGTGGATATGTACTTACTGGTATTGGTGTGTTCATGGTTTAGAAAATTATAGTCTGTATTTTAGAGTGGGTGTATCAAGTGTTATAATAGGGTCTGATGAGGTGCTTCAGATTTTGACGTGGATGATGTCATCAGTGATGTCATCAGTGATGTCATCAGTGATGTCATCAGTGATGTCACTGACCATGTCATGAATGATGTAATATGTGAAGTCATCAGCAATGCATTGCGGGGGCGCGAGTTATTGTTAGCTCAACTAACTATAACAGGGGAATTTCTATGGATTTCTATGAGGGAAATGTCCAACTAACTATAACATCCCTGAAACCTATGTTTTTTTCAGTGAATTTCAAATGTTTTTTAAATGCTAATTTCTAACTATAACGTGCCTGAAACCTATGGTTTTTTCAGTGAATTTCAAAGGTTTTTTTAAATGCTAATTTCAAACAATAACATGCCTGAAACCTATGGTTTTTTCAGTGAATTTCTAAGGTTTTTTAAATGCTAATTTCTAATTATAATGTTCATTAAACCTATCTTTTTTTCTGTGTTTTTTAATTATCATCACATTCTCAACTTGGTGAAAACTGCAAATCTCACCACTCTTCGATCGATACCTTACGCCAACAAAATCGCCACAAACGAGAGCCACAACTAACGCTAATGAAATGCAAAGTAGGCGTTCCCGTGCAAAAAAAACACGAAAACGCCACTTCCCCATATTTTCAACGACCAGCCAAATCTGCAATGCGATCCAAACAAAGGCGATAAGCCGAGTTAGCAGTAACAAATTAACATCAACCTTTAACTGGTGAAAGGAGGTCGACTATCTACTCCGTGAATTGGACCTAACTCACAGCCACATCTAAAGACCACCACATGATAGAGCTACTGATTATGCAGCTCCAACATCCAACAGGACCACAACACCCAGCGCCACCACCACCAGAACCTCCCACCCGCACCACCCCCCTACTACCACAGAGACAGCGCAAAACAGGACCACGGACCTTCCCAAAACACCATGCCCCTCAGCCACACAATAGCTGAATGTTGGGAGATGTGGCAACCAGCTATATATGAAGGAGGCAAGTCACCCATCAACAATAAAGCACACAATGCCAAGTGTAACGCTGATGTGCTGTACAGTCCTCACTATGCAAAGTACAAACCTCTCCATGTGGAGATATACTATTGATACTTGTAGTGTAGTGCACAGGGGACACAACCATGTTACCTCAGGCAGTGGGGAAGATCTAGGTCATGTAGCTGTGTTGTCCCCCACTTGAAGCAGAGTGGGCAGCTCCGATGTACGCCACTCCAGCATAGGAGTATGAATAAATAGGCCAGCCCTAGGCGTGGTTCACTTGTGGTAAGACCAACGAGTCTGTCACAGCAGCAGCCCTCACCCTGGCATGTGGCTGCCACCATAACCGCGGGCCTCCTTGACACAGGTCCCCTGCGAACCCATCCACACAGCACCGCAGACTTATGTCTGTACCGACTACTGCCTTCGATCTACACTGCAGACAGCAGGGCTCACAATTCAGATGCACTGGCGATTGCAGATGTCGCAGTCCAGTTCGCAAGACACATTGCTCTCAGTGCGGCCCGCCCAGACCACGCATCATCGCAGGGTGCGCACACACTTAAGTCATCGCCACGTGGCCTCATCAAGGCAGAATTCATTAGACAAAACACATTGCTCCCAGTGCGGCCCGCCGGGACCACTTATCATCGCAGGGTGCACACACGCTGAGTACTCCAGGTGCCAACTCCAGGTGTAACTGTGCAGCTCAACTCAATGCCAAGTGGCTGTGCGCCCATCCTGACCGCTGCCTCCGCCCTACACTGGGGTTACATGGTTCACAATTCAAGATTAGTAGCGACGCAAATTGTGTAAGAGACTAAAATGGGTTAAGAAGACCAAATGCTCCCAATCTGTGCAGCTCAAGTCAACGTCACCTGCCTGTGGGCCTTTGCTGACTTCTGCCACCGGCCTACACTGTGGAAGACCGGTGACACTTGGTGTCAACTAACCCTGTTCAACACAAGCCAATCCCACATGTGTAACTGTGTCCTGAGTCCTTAATGGCAGCGACCACAGCACCAGACTTCGATCAGTGAGGGGTATTTCCATATGGAAGGCTGGCGACACGTGGTGCCACTGAACCTGCACTACGCAGGCCGGTGGGCCCACCAACATATGCACGTGGCTGTGGGCCATTGCTCACCGCTACCTCTGGCCTACACTGTGGAAGACCGGTGACAAATGGTGCCACTAACCGTCTTCAACACAAGCCGATCCCACATGTGGAACTGTGTCCTGAGTCCTGAATGGCAGTGACCCAAACTCCGTGAGACAACCACAGCACCAGACTTCCTTCGATCAGTGAGGCATATTTCCATATGCAAGGCCGGTGACACGTAGTCCCACTAACCCTCTTTAACACAAGCCGATCCCACATGTGTAACTGTGCCCTGAGTCCTGAATGGCAGTCACCCCAAGTCCATGGCAGCGACCACAGCAGCAGACTCCCTCTGATCAGTGAGGCATATTTCCATATGCAAGGCCAACAGCACGTGGTGCCACTAACCCTGTTCAACACAAGCCGATCCCACATGTGTAACTGTGTCCTGAGTCCTAAATGTCAGTGACCCGAACTTCGTGACAGCGACCACAGCACCACACTCCCTTCGATTAGTGAGGGGTATTTGCATATGGAAGGCCGGCGACACGTGGTGCCACTGAACCTGCACTATGCAGGCTGGTGGGGCCACCAACGTATGCACATGGCTGTGGGCCCTTGCGCACCGCTACCTCTGGCCTACACTGTGGAAGACCGGTGACAAATGGTGCCACTAACCGTCTTCAACACAAGCCGATCCCACATGTGGAACTGTGTCCTGAGTCCTGAATGGCAGTGACCCAAACTCCGTGAGACAACCACAGCACCAGACTTCCTTCGATCAGTTAGACATATTTCCATATGCAAGGCCGGTGACACGTAGTCCCACTAACCCTCTTAAACACAAGCCGATCCCACATGTGTAACTGTGTCCTGAGTCCTGAATAGCAGTCACCCCAAGTCCGTGGCAGCGACCACAGCACCAGACTCCCTCTGATCAGTGAGGCATATTTCCATATGCAAGGCCGGTGACACGTAGTCCCACTAACCCTCTTTAACACAAGCCGATCCCACATGTGTAACTGTGCCCTGAGTCCTGAATGGCAGTCACCCCAAGTCCATGGCAGCGACCACAGCAGCAGACTCCCTCTGATCAGTGAGGCATATTTCCATATGCAAGGCCAACAGCACGTGGTGCCACTAACCCTGTTCAACACAAGCCGATCCCACATGTGTAACTGTGTCCTGAGTCCTGAATGTCAGTGACCCGAACTTCGTGACAGCGACCACAGCACCACACTCCCTTCGATTAGTGAGGGGTATTTGCATATGGAAGGCCGGCGACACGTGGTGCCACTGAACCTGCACTATGCAGGCTGGTGGGGCCACCAACGTATGCACATGGCTGTGGGCCCTTGCGCACCGCTACCTCTGGCCTACACTATGGTCAGCAGGCCCCACAATTCAGATAGAGTCCTGATTCCACATAACGCCGTCCAGTAGCCAAGACACATTGCTCCCAGTGCGGCCCGTCCACACCAAGCATCATCACAGGCTCCTACAGTCTCAATGCTTCTGGTGCCACTAACCCTCTTTAACACAAGCCGATCCCACATGTGTAACTGTGTCCTGAGTCCTGAATGGCCGTGACCCCAAGTCCGTGGCACCGACCACAGCACCACACTCCCTTCGATCAGTGAGGCATATTTCGATATGCAAGGCCGGCGACACGTAGTCCCACTAACCCTCTTTAACACAAGCCGATCCCACATGTGTAACTGTGTCCTGAGTCCTGAATGGCAGTGACCTCATATTCGTGGCAGTGACCAAAGCACCAGACTCCCTTCAGTCTTATTTGTTGTTCTTTTCTTTAAATAATTTTTTTTATATGTAAATCTATACATGACTAAGATTCTTCTTTGTCCAACCACACAGGGACACTTCCAGGCCCAAGAAGGTTGTTGGGGGTATGATGGTAATGTGAGAAGAGGGTGCGTTACCTGCTGATGTGGGGAGAGGCAGCGTCAAAGGGGTATCTATCACAGAAAGAACTCCGATATGTTTTCACAAATGCCTCAGACAAATGCCAGCTGACGGACTGAATCATAAAATGGTTTTTTAAGGCTTATGTAGTGTGAGTTATGAACATTTCGCACCCAGGCTCGCAGAGGGACAGCTGCAGCCCGTCTGCTCGACTCACAGATGCAGTACTACAAGCCGTCTGCGTCATTGTAGCTATCCCTGCCCTGTTCCGTCGTACGCCACACCACGCCACCCCGATTACGCTCCGACGTTGGCCCCACATAGCTACCTGTCGCAGGCATACTCGCTGTTGGTGTGCAGGTCAGTGATCTAGTTCTCAACATCTCACGGCCACTCCCTGAGGACAGGTTTGCACACACACCACACCCATCCGGCACATGCGTCACAGGCCATGTGATCACGCAAATATAATAGATCGACAACATCACATCCTTTATTGCCGGTGCTGACTAGATGGCAAACGCTCCACGTGTCTCAACCATAAAGAGTCTTTGAAAGGTTGCGCAGAAGGTTAGTCGCACCCTGATCTGTATAGCCGTCAGGGGCCTACCACCCCCTTGGTGCGGACTTCAGATGCACAGGGTTAGTGCCACCCGAAGCTCATAGGGCCATCAGGGGCCTACCACCATGTGGCACAGACTTGAGTTCCACAGGCTTAGCGGCCCCAAAAGCTGATGTGGTCTCCGCCATTGATGACACAGGACTCAGCGACATGTGTGAGATCTGCCGGGCCACGGAGAAGCTGATGTGGTCTTCGCCATTGATGACTCAGGACTCAGCGACATGTGTGAGATCTGCCGGGCCACGGAAAAGCTGATGTGGTCTCCGCCATTCATGACTCAGGCCTCAGTGACATATCTGGGATGCGCGGAGATTTGACGGGCACGTGGAGTGCCCACTGCTGCACACTCCGGTGGCACCAGGTAATTATTTGCGCAGGGGCGGCAGTGTCTGTCGCTCTCTCGCTCTCTCTTTATCGTTCATATATATATGTTAATAAAAAAATAAAGTTTGAAAATAGCTTATCGTTTACATATATATGTTTATAAAAAAAATAAAGTTTGGAAAAAAAAAATTATAACGTTTTTGGTTGCTCTTTTAACTGCTATGTGACTCTTTCGTGTTCTTATTACTGTTATTTGATGGAGTCCACCATTTGGGGCACTTATCGCGGGAATACTGGTGATGTCTGCAGTTTGCACCAACTTCTGAATAGTGTGTTAGATTTATCTCAACTTTACTTCCTTTAAAGTGCTGATAATGAAATGCAGACTTTGCGATTTATTCTAAATACTAAAATCCTGTATTGAATTGCACTGAGTTAGTGGCTGCACTTACAGTGTACACACAAAATCAATTAAGAAATCTCATTGTATTTATATTGATTGGGAATAGTGCGTCAGGTGCTGGATCTTGACGAGATACACTGCTCAGTTCGTATATTGTTCTGCACACGAAAAAAATCACATCACAACTTTCACACCAACTGCAATGCAAAACAAATTCCGGCGATAAGCCACGTTAGCACTAGGGATTTTACACCTGCTTTCTGCTGGTGTTAAGCAGGATGACTACCTGCACCATGAAAGGGAACACAGCCAAGAGCCACAGCAGAACACCGACAAGTGCCATAGAGTCAATGAGCATGATACAGGGATACCTCCTACCTATCGCAACAACTCCAGGACCGCCAACGCCCCCCAAACCTGCATCTGAGCAAGTGTGTCCCTGTGGTCATTGTCTTAGCATGATAGGCACGAGCCCTGCAACATCACAGTGTGCTGTCACCCCAGCGTTGGCAGTGAGCCTGGACATGTAACTACGCACGCATCCTCCTGCATGTACAACCGGGTGTGCCTAGGGGAACGGGGTGTCTCGGATATGTCCGTGTACAGGAACTGCAGTAAGTGTGTCTCTGTGTTCTGGTGTGTCCTGCCACAAGTGCCGCAGCAGTCGATGTTGTAAAGTGGCATGCACCACCTCCAAACGGCACTGTGATGGTGTAGTTGGAATGTAGCAGGACATGCGCAAATAGGCATTACAATGGTGTGCCGTACGAGTGCACAAGATACAACAGCGCACCGTACAAAAGTGTAGGGGCTCGTGGGAGGGAGGAGCAGCTGTTTGGCAACCTAACACACAGTGAACTCCCCCATGTGCCACGTGCTGGGCATCTTATCCATGATGACCACGATCGCAGACATCCCACAACACCAACGACCGGCTTTTTTACACATCCTGTATGAATGCAGCGTGGTTTTCACTTCAATGCTCGTTCAGTGGTGTGATGTTGGCGGGTTGTGTGACTTGTGTTCCTTGTTGGTGTGTTTCATTTTGGCCATTGTTTGTCTACACTTGTGCTGTACTTAATTGTGCATGTGTGCCATTCTGCCCATCTCCCCCCGTCCCCCCACTCCCTGCTTCTTCCTCATCCTGGTGCTGTTGTGTCTATAATGTTGTTGCTCCACACATAAATACATGTAAAGAACAAATTAGAATAGTTCCTTGATTCTTTTAGGTTTCAAAACTTCTCTCTATTGGTTTCTTTTTAATTTTTCATATCAACCGTTTTTTAAATATTCAACAACATATAGAAGTCAGAAGTGCAACGTATTCTATCAACACACTTTCTAGAACATTCTACAACACGTGCAGGTTAAAAGTTAATAATTTTTTTAAAACTTAACGATATTTTTTTGCAACAGTTTCTCGAACATTTAACGGCACGTGCAGGTTAAAAGTTCACAATTGTTTTAAGTTTCTTCCATATGCTAGTAGCAGGTGTGGTTGAGTTGAGCAAATTTTATCCTATGACATGTACTCCACGTTGAAACTGCTTTTTCTTAACCAATCACAAAGATGCTTTTCCACAAAACGAATGTGCACCTTACTTTTAAAAAAGAATGCTTTTCATCTACCAATCACAAATTGTTTTTTATGGCAAAAAAAATTAGTTCCCCATCTTTAAACATATCTCTTATTCTACCAAGGAACTGCATGAGCTACAGACATCTTTCCATACCTTCCAGCCATACCTTCAAAATGCTAGTGTGGATGGTAGGACATAGCTATATTTTCTGGCGCAAGAGGTATGCAGAACACAGACGTATTGACTTAGACCTATGTTTACAAAATGTGGACATTAAATGGTGTGCACAGAGAAGATTGAAGTGGCACCAATTGCTACCTTTGGTTAAAACCTCTTTGCATCTTCCACACCCTGACCTCATGATTGTGCATTGTGGTGGAAATGACCTAGGCACATTGACTGGGGTAGGTTTGGAAATGCTTATGAAGGACACCTTTGGACACCTCAGCTCAGCACCATTTGACTCTGGGCAATAGCTCACTTAATGGCTCACATAATTTCCACGCCGACCTCGAGGGCCTTCAGACCCATAGGGGTGAGTAGTTTGTGCTTTACAAATACCGTATTGATTTGACACGCGCAAATTTACCTTCGCTCTCCCTGTATAACACCCCCTAAGCACCATACACACGTTACAATGTTCGAAACAAAAGTTCCTCTGAGTAGGTATAACAACATGCTGACACTATTTGACAGATGTGGCACAGCGGCTAGAGCACATGACTTCACAGCATATGACACACAGTTTGGACTCATGCTTTCATCCCGACTACGGCAGCACCTCAGCGTAGCACCATGAGACTCTACACAATACCTCACATATTTTCTGTACCCCAGGACTTTCAAACCAGTAGGAGTCAGTAGTTCGTCCTAGTAGGTATAAACACATGCTGACACTACTTCCACAGCTGTGCTGCAGCAGCCAGGGCACATGACTTCACACCATAAGACACACAGTTTAGGCTCACGCTTTCATCCTCGACTCCTGCAGCAGCTCACCTTAGCAGCATCAGACTCTACGCAATACCTCACTTAATTTCCATACCCAGCACTTTCAGACCGGTAGGTATGAGTAGTTCGCTTCGCACCCCCTCTATAGCACACCCTAAACACCCCACAGAGGTTACAGTGCGCCTACCCTCCTCTTTCCTACTTTTTTCACCCTTTTTTCCCCTTACTCGCTTCAACAGAATCACAAATTGGCGGCCAACACTTCCTAGTTGCAACCGCTCGCAGCGCTCCCAACCAATAAGCAGTAAGCTTGTGCTCGTAGCGCCTCAGCCAATCAGATGGCAGAATTCCCAAATATCGATATCTGTACATTTCCATATTTCTCAAAAACTACTGAACGGATTTATACCAAATAAACAAAAGTGTGCTTTCTAGACCAAGATCCTTCTCCCTGCCAAATTTGGGGTAATTCCGTTGACCCGTTCGACCTGTAGCCTTGTCTAAAGCCTCCTACGGAAATTAACATGGAGAAAACATGTTTTGGGACCCCCCTTTTTTCTCGGCCCCCCCTTGATGAATCACCCCCAAACTTTCAACATAGGAGCTGATATGAACAAAGAATCAGTTTGGAAAATTTCATGAAGGTTCATCAAACGACGCCAAAGATATAAGCAAAACAAAAAATGCTCTTCCTCTGGGAGCTTGGTCCTAACTATAACTACCTACTAGCGACCGCCAGTAGGTAATATATATATATATATATATATATATATATATATATATATATATATATATATAAGGAAAAACAAAAGAAAAAGCAAAAGAGGCTGTAGCTAACAACCTTAGGATGATCACGAACTAGTCAGATGATGCCTCAGATATTAGAAAAATCTTTGCAAGAAATTGGCACATTTTGAGGTCAGACCCAGTAATAGGGAAGGACCTGTCTAACGCACCCCTAATGACATTCAGGAGAGCAAGATCCCTAAGGAGCAGTCTAGTCCAGAGCCATTGCGGCAATGAGAAAAGAGTTCAATCCTTTGGGGGAGTGGAGGGGTTCTTTCCATGCCATAGGTGTAGGGCATGTAAAAATAGCAAGAAGGTGTTGGAATATGCAATACCAGGAGTAAAGGAACCCAAAAGAATCAAAAGCCTGATGAACTGTAACACCAGCCACATGGTGTACTGTTTGGTATGTCCGTGTGGCCTATGTTACATCGGCAGCACGATCCACCCCAGATAAGGATTTTAGAACACCTTAGGGCAATACAGAACAGGGATGTCACCTATCCAGTGGCCAGACACTTTGAGATG
Organism: Triturus cristatus; assembly: GCF_964204655.1. Lineage (NCBI taxonomy): Eukaryota > Metazoa > Chordata > Amphibia > Caudata > Salamandridae > Triturus > Triturus cristatus. Next base: position 684,330,521 of record NC_140587.1, read on the forward strand.
TGCCACCAGAGCAACAGGGATCTGTTGAGCTTTTTCTGTATTGACCAAGTACCCATGAATGTAAGAGGGGGAAACAGACAGCTACTATTACGCAGATTAGAGTCAAGACATATCATTGACAACCAGACTAAGAAACCAGGAGGTCTCAACAGTGGTGAGGAAATGGCAGTACATCTGTAAGGTTAATTTTATATATGTTTGCTTTTGAGAATGTTCCTTTTGAAAATTTGTTTTTATGTGAATCAATGGCACTAATATCACATTAAGAGTTGGAATTCATCAACCGGTATAGATACTGATGGCGGTTGATCATTACCGTTAACATGCAGAGTGACTAGTACCCATTCAGGGCAAAAAATGGTGAATTTAGTTCATTGGAAACTAGTAGCAATATGTACACTAAAGCCCATTCAGGGCAGAATACCAACTGATTGTTATACGAATGTTAAATGCCTATGTATATACACTCGCACTGATATACATTTGCTATGCTGTAACAAATAACATGTTTAGTAATGGCTGACACCGCTAACCTAAGTAAGGTTGGTGTCCTTTGTTTGTGTTTAGTAGTCCATACAGATTTAAGTGTGTCTCATACCGGCGCCAGCCACCATTGACAAAGGCGACAACCGAAACGCGTCTGGTCGTGTGAGAGAACCCGAAATAAATCTTGGGAAACCCGTTCCTGTGAGTGCTTGGTCCATTTATTGGTGCCGCGAGCTGAGGATTTTGACGATCCGTGCGGTTTCCGTCACCGCACTATTGAGCACCCGATCGTGAGTGAAGGGGAGGAAAGACGGGAATTGAGCGTGATATATATATATATATATATATATATATATATATATATTTTCTTTTTTCTTAAATAATAATTTATAGTGATTCATTCCTGCCAGCCCTAGATATATTTGGATAATTCTTTCCATTTCTAGTTTTTTTTCACAATTTATAGATCGTTTTTTTATAATTGAGTTGATCAACAAGCTCGATTTATTATTTGTTATAAGAATATTTCATTTTGCAATTTCCATTTCAAGATGGTGGGCTGGGTTCCATCGGTATACTATTTTTTACTTCCAGTGACCCTCAACAAATGTGATTCCGGTGCTATGTTCCTAATTTATTCCCTTCCTCTGGGTTTGTCCATATGCTCTTACGCCACATTTCTAAATATCAGGTAAGCTGCCCCTCGCTTTTGCAAGGTGAGGCTAAGAACTTAGAGCTGATGCCCCGATCACACTATGGTGAATTGCTTGAGTTTGGATGGGCGGTCCAGCTGGGGATTTGGCTCCTTCTTCTGCAGGATGAGGCTCTAATTGCATAGCCCATCTCAACATTGGACTACGATCTGGTAAATTCTAATGTTGTTCCATTAGTGGAGATCCTAGTTGTTATAGTTCATTCATTTATGGCGAAACAGTGGGTAAAAATGGACTGTTATAAATAGGACACAAATAGAGGTTATATTGTGGCAGGAACTATTTTGTCTTTCACCTTGACTTTGAGTAATATTCTTTCTTGGGCATTTTTCGAGTATGATTGTTCATGTGTTTTTTTTAGTTTCCTTTTATATCTTTCTTACCAGTCTTTACCCATGGACCTGCATTTGAGATTTATTTAGGAAAAAAGGCGATTCCATATCTTAGTCCATCATCCTTTATTTGTATATAGGATTCACACGGAATAGGTGTCTCTAGGATTTGTTTCCCGACCACTGAATGCTGTATTTGGTAACGCTTAGGTTCCTTCGGGTGTTCAGCCCTTTATAATGATCTCAAGTAAGTTCTATCAGTTACCCACACACTAGACCCATGTGAATGGGATTAAGCCTCTAATGCCTGCCTTTTTTCACACTATGGTGTTATAAACCTTCGGCACCTTTGGTCGGACACTCTAGGCATAAAGAATAAATTATATCCATGATACCCAACACCGTTTTAGCTTGTCTGCCTGGGTATGTTTTAGTAAATCTCTTTTTAATTCTTTGTTATCGATTCTTCTGTACATGGAATGCGACTGGGGGAGGAAAATGGTGGTTATTATGTATTTATTGCTGTGGGTCGCCCTGTGTAGCACTATTCATGAGGTAATAAATGTCCTGCACACCTCTGTCTGTTGTCAGATGTGTTGTTTTTTGTTGACAATTGGATATATGTGGTGTATATATTTTCATGCAGGTACTTTGTCTTTTGCCTGTCCTAAAGAGGCCAAAATTTGTTAGGCCGAAACGCGTCGACACCCTTTTTTTGAGAAGTGTCTACAAACTTATCGACGCTCTATCAAGGACAATTGGTATACACACTTAAACACTTAAAAGAACAAAGAGGACAACCAGCTTCCTCAAATGTGTTTACACTAAAGATTATCTCTAGATGGGACTCTGCATAAAATAAACAACACAACAATATTATTAAACTTTTAGAAAGAGAGGAGAGTAACCCTTTTTAAATAGCCAGTTAAGCCAGTTAAGGGTTAATGCAGCAATGCATATGTTTTATGTATAAGGTAAAATTTTTATGTGACCTGATTTTGTTTATACTGGTAGTGAAGAGAGTAATGTCGTTTGTCATGTCCTATTTTCTATGTTTTATAATGTGACACCATGCAGAATTCACACAATTCTTATTGCAAGAAAGGATTAATATAACTTCAATGATTGTATAGAAAATACATTTGTATGAATTATGTATTAAAATGGCAGTGAATAATTAAGGTAATCACCATTTCAACTGTTTTGCATGTATCTATTCCCGCATTGCAACCTGTTTGATTGTTTTTAATCAGATAATGAAAACGTAACAATAATTTGTAGCCTTCAACACTAGACCAGTTGAAATAGACCTTTACTCAATATAACATGGCTTAAATCTCCTTTAAATCCTGAGTAGTTTAACATGAATATGTACTTTCTGCACTGCTATAGGATTAATTTGGGCCATTTCCATAATTTCTATGACTACTTCCATGAAAACAGCACTTAAGAATTTAGGGCCTGATTAGGACTTTGGCGCAGTTGCGCTGGCTCTCCACTGACACAGCTGTGCCAAAGCTGCGCAAGGACCTCCTGCCTTATTACAAGTTGAACTTGTGCCTGGCATAGGGTCATTCACCTTTCCCATGGCAGTGCCTGGAAAACAGGCACTGCAATAGGAATGGCAAAAAAGTTCCAGGGCAGCATGAATGGTGACATCCATGCCATGCTGGAACTTTGGGGGAATACAGACAGTGGGGCACATGTTATGCCCCCTCTGAATGTTCCTCCACTGACAGCCTTTTCATGGCGGGCCTATTTTTCAATTTCCTAATGTTGAAATGGTTGGCGGTGGAAGAACTCATAATATGCTGAGTGGGACTGCGCCAGTCCCTCTCAGCATGTTACATTGTGGTGACTGTTCCCTGGCACAGTCGGTGGTCCTCTCCCGCCACGACTTTTGAAGTCGTAATGCGGCAGACGGACCCCCGCGAGTCTGGCAGTCATACGACCGTCAAATTCCTAATCAGCCCCTTAGATTCCTATGTATATAAACTAAGATAGCAGTATTAGGAGCCTTTCAGTTAACCCCTTGAGTGCCCGCCCCTTTCCCCGCCCTGTGCCGGGCGTTTCATTAGCGGGCGGGGTTTATGACGAGCTGGTCTCGTCATGGGCACAGCGCAACCGCGGCCCATGACGAGACCAGCTCGTCATGGGCACTCAAGAGGTTAACAGTTTGGAGAAGTATTCAGTTATGGATAGGGCGCATTGTCCCCATGTGCTTTAATATACAATTAATGCTTGCCTGGTCATGGGACAGAACTCTACTTTGGTCCACCAAAAGTTTTTTAATAAACGTGTTAATCAAGCTGCATCAATGTGTATCTCATCAAGAGCTGAGAGAGAAGGAGAAAATATGAGAATATTTCCTGGATTCCGATTTGATAAAAGAACAGCAAACAAATGTTTGGCATAAAAACCCAAAGAGCCATAATTTCCTAATTATCTTTCAAAGCACAAGTTATCAAATAAGATAATTATAACATGTTAAAATATAGTTAAATATTTTACCTTAATGCTAAGTCCGAATCCTCCCACTGTTTGTCTTCGAATTGTCACTGCCCTTTCCTAAAAATCAATACAGCACAACAGATGTTATTACATTTTAACATTTTATGCTGGTTATCAAATTTAAAAAGTTAATCTCTTCAGCATTCCAGAGTATTGCGTACCTCAAAGCCACGAGTGTTTCCTACAAGTGCATTTTGATTACAAAACGTTTTGTAAAATATAAATGAAAAATCTCTTTGAAAATGTTGAACTATAATTATGTTATTTTGCATGTAGATTCCTAGAATACCACTGAATGTATCTAATTGGAATTCCCAAGAAAAAAATGCTTCTAATGTATCATAAAAAAGGCTAGGCTAATTCTATATGCTCTACAATAGTTAAATCAGTTTCTCCTATTCCCGATCAACCAAAATATATTTCCTATAGGTTATAACATTTGCATTTAGTAGTATTAAGAGTGGATCGTATCCCACTGGGGATAGTAATTGTAAAAGACAAGTTATTTGAATGTCTTTAATAACATCTTGAGCCTAATAAAAGTTTAGATTTCTTAAAAAAGAAACTATAAAGGTTAATATATTTGCAAACATTTTATCATCTTCCTTTTACTCAAACACGATTTAAAAAGCACTATAAACTGCAAAATATTTGTAATTACTGTTCAACTCAAAACTTTTTGCTAACTACCAACATTTGAAAACTACAAGTGTGTGCAAATAAGTTATCCATTATCTGAGAAAATCAAATCTTCTCTTTCCCCGAAAGATGCTTTTTATCTCTTGATGACTTTGCAAACTCTTTCCACTGAGGCCTAGACAACTCAACCTTCACACACCGCTACTTAATGAAATCATGGCCAGCAGAGTAGTAGCTGGCATCATGCTCTGGATCCACATCACACCTACTTTCTAAGCATTTCACTGGTTCCTCATAATATCTTGTATCCAATGCAAATGACTCTCTAGAGCCCAGACAACCAGACACAATGGTTAACCTATCTACCTGAGAAGAAAATGAACAGCCTCATCCATCAATACCTTTAAAAACCTCTGATGCATAAACATATTTTTTCTAGTTGCTTGGCATTTAGAATTAACACCTCTTTATGATACTGTTGACTTAATAAACTCTAGGAGAATTCTGAAAGCTAACAACTTCTCCCAAGTATCCCACCTGACCCTCACTTGCAGGGTCCTCCCCAGCCTGGGTACTAGCCAATGACTATGCCACACATAGAACTTAGTATAACACGTCTTAATCCTTCTGTGTGTAACCACAAACTCACCATTCTAAACCTGCATTGAATTCACTAAGATCTAATGCTTACTTCACAGTTCTACAGAGTCCATCAGTAGGCCACAAAGGTTCTGTTATTACAGACTCACATGACACTTCCTCTCTCCCTCTATTAAATAAACAATTTAACTATTTTACAAATATATACAGTTAGAGCTCTACAATGAGTCTTCGTGGCGCTTGGATCACAAGTCCGACCATGTCTTCAGAAACTGGTGACAAGCAGTAGAAATGTCCATGACTGGTGTTGGTGATGGAGGAACAGCAGTAGTCTGGGGGTCTTCATATGACCCTTCAGACCCAGTCTCTAAAACAACAGCAGTGCCTTACGAGTGATGAGCCACATGTTGGAAATACAAGGAGTCTTGTGTAATGGACTTTCCAGGATGTTGGGCATTCACCATGTGTTCCTTGCTGGTCACAACATAAAGTGGTTGGGCCAGACGCACCTTAGGAACTACAGACCCATCTCTCTGCTCCCTTTCCCAGCCAAAATCATTGAGAAAGCCATCAATGCCCAATTCACAGAATTCATCAAAACAAACCACACCATGGACCCCCTACCAATCTGGCTTCAGGAACAACCACAGCACCAAGACTGCACTCCTCGCCACAACAGAGCACATTCACACTCTCCTCGACCAATACGAAGCCACAGCCCTCATCCTCCTGGACCTCTCTGCCGCCTTCGACACCATCTCCCACCACACCCTCTGCATTAGACTCCACAACACTGGCATCCATGGCAAAGCGCTAGAGTGGATCCACTCCTTTCTTACCTGACGAACCCAGTGAGTCAGGCTCCAATGATTCTCCTCCAATCCTATAGAGATCAGCTGCAGAGTGCCCCAAGGATCCTCCCTGAGCCCCACCTTCTTCAACATCTTCATGGCCCCGCTCGCAGCCATCGTCAGAAACTGCAGACTCAACATCATCTCCTACGCTGACGACACACAGCTGATCCTCTCCCTCTACGACAAACCTGGTGGCCAGCAGCACTCAGAACCCCTCCACACCCACCGACCATGTACGCAACCTCAACATCATCCTCGACTCCTCACTCTCTATGAACCACCAAATCAATGCTGTATCATCCTCCTGCTTTCACATGCTACGCCTACTCAAAAAGATCTTCGAATGAATCCCCACCCAGTCCAGGAGACCTGTCACCCAGGCACTCGACAGCAGCAAGCTACTCTATGCTGGCATGACCCAAAAATTCCAAAAGAAATTGTAATGCATCCAGAATGCCTCCCCCGGACTCATCCTGGACATCTCCCACCAGAACCACATCTCCGGTCACCTGAGAGACCTCCACTGGCTCACGATCAACAAAAGAATCACCATCAAGCTCCTTACACATGCCTACAAAGCTCTGTACAACATCGGACCCTAATACCTCAATCACCGCCTCTCCTTCTACACAACAACCAGACACCTCCCCTCCGCCCAACTAGTCCTGGCCACTATCCCACAGATCTGCAAGGCATCGGCTGGAGGCAGATCCTTCTCCTAACGCAATGTGAAGACCTGTAACTCCCTACCTCTGCACTTCAGGCAAGCACCATCACTGCCTCAATTCAGGAAAGACCTCAAGACCTGGCTCTTCGACTGATCTGCAGAACACCCCACTCCCACCTCAGAGCCTTGAGACCTTTGTGGGTAAGTAGTCGCGCTCTATAAAAACCCTAATTGATTGATCGACAGGAGCATCAGACTTTCATTTTCTTTGCTGATGTACAAGATCTTGATCTCTGCATGTCAATGCTTGTCTGAACGGGCTTTCATTTTCCTCTTATGATCCAAGTCTTTCTAGGGTTTTTCTTCCTCTGTAGTTGCTCTTCTGATGGTCCATTAAGGTAAGTTGGTCATCAGGGCTCTCCCAAACATCAAGGTTGCAGGACTTTCACCTGTGGTCAAGTGAGGGTTCAAGCGGTAAACTCAAAGAGTGGAATTTAATACAGCTTTATGGTCAAGCTTTTCTACTACAGCACGCTGGGCAGCTTTCTTTAGAGTACTCATGAACAGTTTGAAAAGGTCATTGGCCTGTGCCTAAAAGAAGGGTGCTCTTCTGATGCTTCACATTAAGATGACTGAGAAATTCTCTGAATTGTCGACTATTGAAAGGAGGCCGTTGTCAGAATTTAAGACGGCAGGAACGCCCTAGGTTGTGAAGATGCTGTCTAATCTCTCCATGACATGTTCTTTAGTGAGAGATGAGAGATCTTCAATCAATGGAAAACAGGAATATTATTCGACAACCGTCAGGTGATGTCCATTGGCAAGAGGACCAAAGAAGTCTACTACAGTTCTTTCCCATGCATGCATTGGCAACTCTGACATATTTAACAGATGTTGAGTGATTTTTGATGATAGGCCGTTGAATAGTTGACAGGCCTTTAATTCTCTCTCAACTCTCTTGTTGAGATGTGGAAACCAGACTCTTCAACTCTCTGTTGTCACAGACTCTCCGGAATGACAATTCTTGAACGTCTTAGAATAATACCTTCTTAAGTAATGGACAGTTCATCTTTGACATTGTTAAACTTCTGGTATTCACTTCTACTGGTAAGAGTTCGAGAGTTCTGGTACTGATGTGGAATACCATCTTTCAGTTTCAGCATGTCACTCCCTTGACTTCTGGCAGAGACAATTTTTTCCAACAAAATGGCAGCTGGGGTGCTTGATTTCACTATTACATTTGTGCAAGCTTCAGCAATCTTAGAATGGGTGCCAGGGCATTCCAGAGGCACTTGTGAGAAATAGTCAACAGGGTTCTGATCTTTCACTGGACAATACATCATGGTTTAGTTGTAATCTTGCAAACGCGGACCCCAGTGTTTAATGTGAGGAGGCATTTTTGCGTTTGGATTTACAAAGATAGTCAACAATGCTTGATGATCGGTCACAAGCGTGAAGGGCTTTCCATACAAGAATACGTGGGAATGCTCACAGGCCCACATCACTGCTAACCTTCCTTTCTCGGTTTGTGAATAAGCACATTTAGTTTGGAACTAACTTCGACTTGATTACACCACAATATGTCTTGCAGCATTTGGGTGTCCGCTGCGCTGCTGAAGGATGGCGCCCAACCCAACAGGGCTTGCATCAACAACAACATCAGAATGAAACTTTAAATCAAAAGTGTTCCCAATAGCTTGCTTGATTTTGTTGTAATCTTTGCTTGAATTTATGTGACCAAAGAAAATAAATATTCTTTTCTGTCAATTCTCTTGATGGTGCACTGACAGTAGCAAAGTCTTGTATGTATATATATATATATATATATATACATTACCTACTGGCGGTCGCCAGTAGGTAGTTATAGTTAGGACCACGTTTCCATAGGAAAACCTCAACATTCTATTTTGAATAACTTTGGCGCCGGTCGACGAATCCTCGCGAATTTCTCAAAATAGGTGGGGCGCTACGCTCCGCTCCTACCCTGAAAGTCTCGGGGGGATCCGTCAAGCGGGGGCTGAGATAAAAGGGGGGTCCCAAAACGCGTTTTTCCCATGCATTTTTCCATAGGACCTTTAGAACGACCTACAGCCCGAACGGCTGAACAGAATTACTAGAAATTTGGCAGAGAGGTAGTCCCTAGGTCAAGGAAGTGCCTTTTGTAGGTTTAGTGTAAATCTGTTCAGTAGATTCTGAGAAAATAGCATTTAAATCAATATATATATCTGAGCCCGCTTACGGTACGCTTACCGTACGCTTACGGTAAGCGTACGGTGGCGTGCGCGAGCGCGATTCTGATTGGCTCTTAGATCTTAGTAAACATTCGAATCGGCCGAAACCAGGAAGCGGCGGCCGCCATTTTCTGTGTTTCACTCTGAAAAAAAAAGAGTGAAAACAAGAAAAGGGGGCAATGAGGAGAGTTACAGACCCCCTTACATTTGTGAGGGGGTCAAAGAAGGACTGTAAAGTACAAAACAAACATTTATTGATTTTTAAAAAAAATCACGGGGTACGCGTACGGTAAGCTTACGGTAAGCGTACGGAAGAAACATGGCGTGCGCGAAGGAGATTCTGATTGGCCCATAGATCTTAGTAAACATTCGAATCGGCCGAAACCAGGAAGCAGCGGCCGCCATTTTGTGTGTTTCACTCAGAAAAAAAACAGAGAAAACAAGGAAAGGGGGCAATGAGGAGAGTTACAGACCCCCTAACATTTGTAAGGGGGTCAAAGAAGGACAGAAAAGTACAAAAAAAACATTTATTGATTTTAAAAAAAATCACGGGGTACGCGTACCGTAAGCTTACGGTAAGCGTACGGTAAAAAAAATAAAAATAAATAAATGAAAAGCAGATTTAAGAGTTTAGAAATTAGGGAGCTCTAAAAAGAGCTGTTGTGTTTATGAAGTCATTTTTTTAGTGGTACCTACAAGTAAGTACCGATGCAGAGTCTAAGGTTCAAGAGGAAGACTCTGTTCCCTTCATCATTGAAGTGCACACCATCTCCTCTATAAATGTCTTGCATGTCATAACGCAAGTTGTTGTGGTAAATGGCACCCATACCATAGTCACGGAGGAAAGCAGAAACAGATTTGTTGACGTGCTTTCTTGCTTTGTCAATCTGCGGACAGAAATGATTGGACCAGTTCCATTTTTGCCTTTGGCATATGTTGGAAAACACAAAGGCAGTTTTAGGGAAAAGTGTAAACAGTTGTGCAAAGGTGTCCTTCATAAGCATTTCCAGACCTACCCCAGTCAAAGTGCCTAGGTCATTGCCACCACAGTGCACTATTATGAGGTCAGGGTGTTGGATTTGAATGAAGGATTTCACCAATGGCATCAATTGGTGCCACTTTAACCCTCTCTGACCAATCCATTTAATGTCTACATTTGGCAAAGCAAGGTCTCTCACCATACCTGTTTTCTCTGCAAACTTTTCACTCCAGAAGACATAGCTGTGCCCTACAATCCACACTGTGAACATCTTCAAAGGAGAACTGGATGCACTCAGGAGGTGTCTTTCAGTAGAATGGCAATATGAAAAGAAAGACAGTTTGGAAATGGAGGCATACATATTTTTTTCAAAACAAAAAGAACTGATTGGCTGTTTCATACCATTCTAGAATAAAAACTAGGCTGTATGTGTAAATTAATAGAAGCATGTTTTGTATTGGTACAGAAAAATGTGTAACCAAAGAACAGTACTATGGATTTGCTGTAAGGTTTGAAAAGTCAAGCACTCTTGCTCTGTGGAATTGAAACATTGTTTGTCGAACTTCTGACCTAACTCTACACAGCAGTGTTCCATGAGCTGTTGCTATGGTAGCAGGCAGAAGTCAAGTTGGGGGAAGGGTACTAGGCAGAAGTCAAGTTGGGGGAAGGGTACTTTTGGAAAAGGGTTGGTTTTCAACCAATAGAAATGTGTGATTACATTTGAAAAAAAGGGGGAAGGACTGAGATTTGAAACTTACATGTATATGTGTGGAAAAATAGAGGGAAAGTTTGCCATTATCTGGTTCTGCTGAGAGGAGAGAGGTGAACACAACAGAGATCCTGGCTCTGATAATCTGCTGTTTGAGTGTCACATTTCTTTCACAACTAACTAATTTTAAAGGTGAGTTTACAGTTTGAGAGGGGATGTATGTGGTAACTTAAGAAATGAATAATAGAAATGGGAATTGTTTTTGTTGTAGTTACACATGGTGGTTTCATAATGTGTCAGTCTGTAAAAGTGATTTACACTTGCCCCGAAAAAAAAAAGAGCAGTAAGTGTGCTTTCAAAATGGCAAAGAAATTTCGTTTTGGGACTAATGTGAAAACATGACTCTGTGTGCATAGAGGAATTATAGGCAGAGATTTATTGCGTCTTGCTCTGGTGATTTTACAGTTGCATTAGATGGAAAGGGGGAGCGAATTTTTGGGGGAAGAAGCAGAGTCTTAGCACACACCCATGTGCTTGCCATGTATAGTCATGCACAGTATTTACAAGCGAGTGGGGTTTTCAGGTTTCAGTCTGTAATGCAAATACATTCAGCATCACTAAGGCTGGTTGCCCTTGCTGGAGTGTAGGCAGTCACAGAGAATACACATGGTGGTGGTCTGAAAAAACAGCTTGGACATGTGCATTTAAATAAATCAAAAAAAGTGGTTTCATAATGTGTCAGTCTGTAAAAGTGATTTCCAATTGTAAAAAGTGATTTTCACTTGGCCCGAAAAAAAAAGAGCAGTAAGTGTGCTTTAAAAATGGCAAAGATATTTCGTTTTGGGACTAATGTGAAAACATGACTCTGTGTGCATAGAGGAATTATAGGCAGAGATTTATTGCGTCTTGCTCTGGTGATTTCACAGTTGCATTAGATGGAAAGGGGGAGCGAATTTTTGGGGGAAGAAGCAGAGTCTTAGCACACACCCATGTGCTTGCCATGTATAGTCATGCACAGTATTTAGAAGCGAGTGGGGTTTTCAGGTTTAAGTCTGTAATGCAAATACATTCAGCATCACTAAGGCTGGTTGCCCTTGCTGGAGTGTAGGCAGTCACAGAGAATACACATGGTGGTGGTCTGAAAAAACAGCTTGGACATGTGCATTTAAATAAAACAAAAAAAGTGGTTTTATAATGTGTCAGTCTGTAAAAGTGATTTCCAATTGTAAAAAGTGATTTTCACTTGGCCCGAAAAAAAAAGAGCAGTAAGTGTGCTTTCAAAATGGCAAAGAAATTTCGTTTTGGGACTAATGTGAAAAAATGACTCTGTGTGCATAGAGGAATTATAGGCAGAGATTTATTGCGTCTTGCTCTGGTGATTTCACAGTTGCATTAGATGGAAAGGGGGAGCGAATTTTTGGGGGAAGAAGCAGAGTCTTAGCACACACCCATGTGCTTGCCATGTATAGTCATGCACAGTATTTAGAAGCGAGAGGGGTTTTCAGGTTTAAGTCTGTAATGCAAATACATTCAGCATCACTAAGGCTGGTTGCCCTTGCTGGAGTGTAGGCAGTCACAGAGAATACACATGGTGGTGGTCTGAAAAAACAGCTTGGACATGTGCATTTAAATAAATCAAAAAAAGTGGTTTTATAATGTGTCAGTCTGTAAAAGTGATTTCCAATTGTAAAAAGTGATTTTCACTTGGCCCGAAAAAAAAAGAGCAGTAAGTGTGCTTTCAAAATGGCAAAGAAATTTCGTTTTGGGACTAATGTGAAAAAATGACTCTGTGTGTATAGAGGAATTATAGGCAGAGATTTATTGCGTCTTGCTCTGGTGATTTCACAGTTGCATTAGATGGAAAGGGGGAGCGAATTTTTGGGGGAAGAAGCAGAGTCTTAGCACACACCCATGTGCTTGCCATGTATAGTCATGCACAGTATTTACAAGCGAGTGGGGTTTTTAGGTTTAAGTCTGTAATGCAAATACATTCAGCATCACTAAGGCTGGTTGCCCTTGCTGGAGTGTAGGCAGTCACCGCGAATACACATGGTGGTGGTCTGAAAAAAACAGCTTGGACAAGTGCAATTAAATAAATAAAAAAAAAAGGTTTCATAATGTGTCAGTCTGTAAAAGTGATTTTCACTTGCCCCGAAAAAAAAAAAGAGCAGTAAGTGTGCTTTAAAAATGGCAAAGAAATTTCGTTTTGGGACTAATGTGAAAACATGACTCTATGTGCATAGAGGAATTATAGGCAGAGATTTATTGCGTCTTGCTCTGGTGATTTCACAGTTGCATTAGATGGAAAGGGGGAGCGAATTTTTGGGGGAAGAAGCAGAGTCTTAGCACACACCCATGTGCTTGCCATGTATAGTCATGCACAGTATTTACAAGCGAGTGGGGTTTTCAGGTTTCAGTCTGTAATGCAAATACATTCAGCATCACTAAGGCTGGTTGCCCTTGCTGGAGTGTAGCACTCTGGACATGGGCTTTTTAAAAAATCTGAAAAGTGGTTTCATAATGTGACAGTTTGTAAAAGAGATTTTCACTTGCCCAAAAAAAAGAGCAGTTTGTGTGCATTCAAATTGGCAAAGAAATTTTGTTTTGTGACTATTGTGAAAAGAAATGTAGTAATATATTTAAATACAATAAAGGATTTTTTTTTAGTTTTTTTCAGGTATTGCTGAAGAACAGTGAACAAAATTTAAGATGCCTACAAAATCTCGAGTTCAAAAAACACTAAAAAAAAAACTATATTTGAAGACAACTGGAGGACCAAAGTTAGTAGAAGATGCTCATGTTGGGAAAAAGAAAAAATCTTCTGGTAAGCAGAAAAAAGAATTTCTTAAAAAAATATTCAAAACAAAGAAAAATGTACAAAATGTCTGTCCAGGGAAGAATGTAACAATACGAAGAGAACAGCAAAAAATTGAGAATTTAGTTAATGCAAATATACCTTCTGCAACTGAAAAGTTTTACATAAACAGAAAAACAGCGTTTAAAGAGATACGTAGAAAAATGTTTCAGAGAAGAGTTATGTCCAATTTGATAAAGGATGTGAAGAAATATAAGCAAAAGGCAAAATATTACAAGAGAAAAAAAGAAATTGAAGCCATTGCAGCAAAAGCATTAGAATTAAAAAGGAAACTATTCATATTAATTTTGAATAGGATGCGTACATTAGATAAAATGGTTAATGTACTGAAATCACAAAGCAAAAGCAAAAGAGTAGTGAACAGAACAAACTTTTGTAAAGTGTTTTTAGGAAAGTGGATGCATAGTTCAAGTAGTGAACCTTTTTTTAATGAAGAGAGCTATTTTCAAAGTAATAGTTTGCTGCATGCAGTTGACACCAGAGGTCGTTCATACGAAGTAAAAAATGGTTGCATAATGGAGAAGGAGATAATGGTTCCAAGAGATGAGGTACAAGTGATGGCAGATGAGGCAATGGGGAGACGTCCTAAAGCCCCAGTGTACACTTGGAATTGTAGTAGTATTTGCACTGTGCGTCAGGAATCTATTGACAGATTTCGAGAGTTTCTAAGAGAATATAGTAAAAAAAGTGTAAAACAGAAGATTAAGGTGCTTCAAAGTCTGGATCCATGCAGAGTGAGAGAGAATACTGGTTTGCAGGGTCATTCTCTGGCTTGTCTATCTAGAAAAGTGTGCAATAGTGTTTTCCATCATTTTAGGATGCTGGCTGTTCATCATACTGAAATGAGAAAGTTTGTGAGACGGTTGTATTTTGCCAAAAGTCCAGCAATAAAGTTAAATGAATTGAATAGGGCTCTGTTCCGAGGAACGGTATCAGATGTAGAGAAGGTTGTTGATGAAATTCAGTTTTGTTACTTTGGTCCTGAACAAAACAGTGCAGAGAAGGACACAGTAAATGAGGAAGAAGTGGAAGAGAATGTAGAACCTTCTGTAAGTAAGACATTTAATGATCACATAACAAAATTTGCAATAGTCTCTAATGAAAGACCAAATGTTACTTGTATTTGTTGCCGCAGAACTCATTATAGAAAACAAACTAGGAATGTTGATCTCTACAGAAAGAGTGAAAATGAAGATAATTATAAGTGGATGGATTTTGCCACATATATATTTCTTGAAAATTGTTTTGAATTGGGTGAAGATCAGCGTATTTGTAAATACTGTTACAACAAGTTAGAGGAAAATAGAATGCCGACCAGAGCTGTACATAATAATTTAGAATTGGATGCTATTCCTGCTGAACTTTCTGAATTAAATACATATGAGTCTATACTCATTCAATGTGTTCATCCGTTCCAGACCATAGTACGTATGGAGCCCAAAACTGGTAAATTACCTCCTTCAGATTTACTGAGAGGTTTAAAAGGTAGAGTGGTGTATTTGCCCTTGGATTTGAAAAAAAATATGGAAACTATTGATGCGGATACTTTGGAAACTGAACCATTAATTATTCTGGTTAATGGTGTACCTACAAAGAATAAGAAGATTTGGCAGGAGCTGGTAGATGTGCGGAAAGTACAAAGAGCAAATTTGTATTTGAAAAAAAATAACAAATGGTATGAATCAATTTATATAGAAGAAGAAGAAGAAGACGAAGATTTTCAAGAAGACACAGAAACACCAACTGGACAAATTGAAAAAGTGGACAAGACAAAGGAAGAAGAAATTTATGAACATTTTAGCATACATCCTCTTCATTCGAAAGAAGTTATGGGAGACAATATTGATCTCTTTCAGATGAAGAAAGCAAAAGGAACTCCCGTGAGTGTATGGGAGGAGAGCTTGGAAGCTCGATGTTTTCCCCAGCTGTTTCCTACGGGAAAAGGAGGACGATACGATGAACGTCCAGAACAGATTCCAGCTTCAGAGTATCGGACTACAAGACTATATGCTGAAGATCCCAGATTTCGACAAAGTATTCCTTATTTGTTTCATCTTTTATTTGAAAGCGACTTGTCTGCACTGTCTTATGCAGTAAATCACATTTTAAAAAGTGGAGTACATTTACAAAATGTGTCTGCTAAGGATTTTATGGAGAAAGTGCAGCACCGAGATGATCATTTGGAAACACAACTGATCAATCTGATGGCTTGTCAGCGTGGGACAAATGAATATTGGTACCGACGCCATGGTGAACTAAAATGCATGTTACGCAATTTAGGAACACCAACATGGTTCCTTACCCTAAGCTGTGCCGAGTACGCTTGGGATGATTTACTGGATTTTCTACGAGAGGCCAATTCAAACATTAAAAACATCGAATACAAGACAGCAGGAGAACTGTGCTCATTGGATCCGGTTAATGTTTGCAGATATTTCAATCATAGATTTGAGGCTATGATGTCCTTCATCTGCAATAAAAAAAATCCACCCCTTGGAGAAGTAGTGGATTTCTTTTGGAGAAAAGAGTACCAGGCAAGAGGTGCTCCTCATATTCATATGCTGTTGTGGATCAAGGATGCCCCAAAGTTTGGAACAGATACTGATGAAGCAGTGTTATCTTACATTGAAGAATATGCAACATGTGGTATACCAAAAAGCACAGAAGAGAACAAGTTAAAGGAGCAAGTTTTACGTTTCCAAAGTCATCGGTGTGGAAAATACTGTCGACGGAAATACAAGAGCAAAGAAAAATACTACACTAAATGTCGATTTGGATTTCCTAGACCTGTTCTTTCAAATGGAAGAGTAAACAGTTTTATGTCAGCTGTGAGACATACTATCACAAGAAAATCACCTAAGAATACCTACAACCTTAAAAGAAAAGAAGAATCAAAAAATATAAATGACTACAACCCAGTCATTTTATCCATGTGGAACGCTAACATGGATATACAGTATGTAGCTGACAATTCCATTGCTGTTGCACGATATGTAACGTCTTACATTACGAAATCAGAAAAAACAGAATTGAAGGAAATGTGGGAAGAGATTTCTCACGAGAAGACTGTCAGTAAGAAGCTGTACAGTTTCAGTTTGAAGATGTTATCGCATCGAGAAATTGGATCCTACGAATGTTCAGATAGGTTATCTTCTGCAAGTCTCTACTCGAAGTCAAGAAGAATAATTTGGGCAAGTTTAGGCCTTGCAGCAATGAGAAATCGGGTACTGAAATCTGTTGGAGAAATTGAATATTTGGCCGAGAATGACCCAGAAAGTACAGATATATTGAAAACAAACATGTTGGACACATATTATCCCAAGAGAAGTCATCATCTGGAGAACATGTGTCTCTATGAAGTGTTGCAGAACTACATTTATTCACGGAAAGCTGCAGAAGACATTAATAATGGAAAATATAAAGTTGTTGGTGAAGAAGGATGTTTGGTGAAGCAAACCAAAGGAAGTTTGATAAATCACCGGAAGCTGAGTTGCGACACTACCGACAAGAAAGAATTTTACTACTTGGCTCTTTTACAGTTGTTCAAACCATGGCGTACAGAGGATGAACTACTGGGAGAATTTCAAAGCTATGAGGATTCATTTAATACTTGCAAAGACAGCATACAATGCAATACATTCACAACTTATCTGCAAATGTTAAATGAAGAAATTGAACAGGAAACTACAATTGCAGCAGAAATAGCTAGAGACAGTTCTCAGGACAGCCAAAGTTCAGGAACACACAGTCAAGATCCCCTAGGACAACCAATCGTTGAAAATGAAGCATCAATAGCCATGAATGAAGTGGAAACAGCTATGAATCAAGCTCAAGAAGAATTTATAGACTTAGAAAATTTGGAAAGACAACTGAATCAAGAGCAGCAACAAATTTATGAAGAGATCAAAAACAAAATTGATCACGGATTTCTACATGTAAAAAAAGAGTGCTCATGCACATCATTTCATCCAATCAGGATGTATGTAAGCGGAGAAGCTGGCACTGGAAAACGTTTCCTAATTAAAGTCATCAGAAGCTACCTAAAGCAAAAAACGGATTCTACTTTGTCTTGTGTGGTTACTGCTCCAACTGGGTTAGCTGCATATAACATAAAAGGAATCACCTTACATCGTTTGCTAATGTTACCAGTGGAGCATGAGAACAAAATACAATTCAACAAGCTAACTGGAGAAGCATCCTTGGAAGTTTCACGAGTATTGAAGAAGATGCAAGTTCTCATTATTGATGAGGTGAGCATGGTATCAAACTTAATGCTTGCCTTTGTGCATTTAAGAATGCAGCAAATTTTGAAGACAGACTATGACGTGTTATTTGGTGGAAAACACGTCATAGTTTTTGGAGATCTTTTGCAACTTACTCCAGTTAAAGGACAACCAGTGTTTAATACTGTGACACATGAAGACACGAAGAAGTCATTGGGAAGTATCGGTAATACAAATATTTGGTCCTTCTTTGAGTACAAGGAACTTACAACTAATATGAGACAAGCAAACGATGAAGAATATGGAAGTATTCTGAAAGATATCAGGATTGGACTACTCACAGAAGCTGGCAAAAAAGCATTACAGACTCGGCTGCTACATAATTTATTTCCAAAGGAAGAAATAGTTGCAGAGAAGATATACAAGAACATTGCAGAAAACAAAAGTGTCATCTGCTTAATGCCTACTCTACGTGAATGCTCAATATTCAATGAGGAGCTTTTGAAATTGGAAAAGGAAGAGATCAGGAAATTGGAAGCAGTGGACAAAATTGAGGATGGAAGAATTACTGTCACAGTAACAGGCAAACTGAAAAATAAATTGGACTCACTAGAGAAGAACATCTCCAAAACAGCTGGATTAGAAAAAAATCTATATGTTTGCATGAACTGTAGAGTGTTTTTAAGGAGAAATTTGGATGTTGAGAAAGGTTTAGTTAATGGAGCGATGGGAAGAGTTGTGGGTTTTATTAATTATCAGAAAAAAGAAGGAATTGAATGTTTAAAAATAAAATTTGATCAGATAGATGAAGTAAAAGATATTTGTCGTTGTACAGTTCGTTTTATGCTTGTGAAAGACTTATATGTACGTAGGAAGCAGTTTCCGTTTTCTCTAGCATATGCTGTAACTATTCACAAGTCTCAAGGATTGACTGTAGATTGTGCATTTGTGAACATTGGTTCAACTGTGTTCAAAGAAGGTATGGCATATGTTGCTTTGTCACGAGTCAAAACATTATCAGGTTTATTCATGATAGACTTTGAAGAATCAAAAGTTAGTGCTGATACAAATTGTGTAAAGGAGTATAATAGATTAAGAAGAAGCTATGCTCCTCATTTGGGTCAGTATCCTGTGTTGGAGAAACGTGTAGTTTCTCGTAAAAGAAAAAATGAGAATATCTGTAGTGAAGATGTAGAGAAGAGGAAAAAAAAGAGGAGTGATGTAATTGCAAGCAAAAAGAAAAAGGAAAATGAAGAACAGGTTGTAGGATGTCATTTTGAAAATAGCTCTGGTGTCAACTGCTACGCAAATGTAGTGCTGAATGTTGCATTTTATCTGGAAAGTTTGCAAGAGCAGATAATAGTAAATCAGGGAAAAAGATTCTGTTCAGAGCTGAGTCTCCTTTTTCAAAAGCTGAGTAAAGATAAAACTCAAATAGAAAGTGCTACTGACATTAGAAAACTTTTAGATGTATGTTCAGGACGAACACAGTTTTCTCAAAATGAACAGCAAGATGCACATGAATTTTTGATGTATTTTCTTCAGGTAGTGGAAGAAGAAGGAGTTCCCATTGACATTTTTTTTGGTCTCTCTTATAAATGGGAACATAGTTGTGATAATTGTTATAATATATGTGGCTCTATTGTTGATAATGAAAGGTTTATTTATTTGACATTGCCAGAGAGTAAAACAGTCACTTTTGCAAAATTAGTTAAAGATGCTAATCATAGCATGAAATGTGGTGAGTGTAATTCTGACATGTTTTCAACATTAATTTTAAAGGAATACGGACAGTATGTAATTTTAATGATGCAACGATGTAGAGCTGATGGTTCAAAATTGGATACTTTAATAAAGAAGTTTATAGGACAGCAATTATCAATTTCAGGAAAAACTTTTGTAACTGTTGCAATAATTTTCCATGATGGACCTACTGTTACTTCTGGACATTACACAGTTTATCTAAAATGTGAAAAAGGCTGGACACTGTGTAATGATTCCCAATTGATTTTCAAACAACGTTTGCCTTTTGATTTAGCAAATTCCTATCTAATCTTCCTGAAACCTAAATTTTAGAGAGACTTGGCAAGATCTGGACAAAATAATTTTACCATTTTACTGGATTACCATTGCAATTTTGTAAAAAAAAGATTTTTAAAATTATCATTTGGCCTAATGGAAAGATAACCAATTGTAATGTGGACTTTTTAAATTTTTAATGCAATTTTGAAAAACCAATAATTTAGAGATTATCGGTAACTTCTGCACATTTTAAATTTTGGAATGTTATTGGACTGCCATTGGAATTTTTTTCAAAAATGATTTAAAAAATTACTATTTGGCCATGTGGAAAAGTAACCAATTCTATTGTGGACTAAATAAATTATTCAAAAAATTTTCGAGAACCAAAATGTTACAGAGAATCGGTGAGATCTGGACAAATTAAACATTAGAATTTTATTGGATTTCCGTTGGAAATTTATTCCAAAAAAAAAATTAAAATTAGTATTTGGC
Source organism: Triturus cristatus (assembly GCF_964204655.1). NCBI lineage: Eukaryota > Metazoa > Chordata > Amphibia > Caudata > Salamandridae > Triturus > Triturus cristatus. The sequence continues at coordinate 684,350,854 of NC_140587.1, forward strand.
CTAAAGGAAATGAAATCAGATGTATTTTGGAGTTATTTGAGATATAATATTGTGATTATAGTTCTGAAACAAACATATCAGACGGTATTTAAAACAAATAAGTATTGGTATTAGATGATATTTTTTTACAATATTATGCATTTCTATAATGTTAAGTTTAATTAAAAAAAGAATCAGGGCTTTTTTAATACAATCTTTGTGATTGGTATTTTTTTTTGCCCGCTGTAAAATGATGAATGCAATTGCTTTCACAATTTATAGTGAAATGCAATATATTCTGAAAACAGCAAAAATAAGGCAAAAAGATTTTTTGGTAAAAAATGTAAATATGTGTACTGTATTATAAAATGTTTAAAAAATATTAATACTTTTTTCTTTTTTTCCAGATAGATATAGAAAATTTTCGAAAACTACAAACATTTTTAAAACTATTTTTTATAAAAAGAAATGAATAAATATTTTTACAGTGAGTATGGTAAGTCAATAATAATAATTGTAGTCTCTCAAGGACAATGTAATGTGATAAATGATTTTTAGTGTTTTTTTTAAAAAATAAAAAAAAAGTACGCGCACCGTACGCGTACGGTAAAAAAAAATAAAAAAAAGTTTTTAAAAACATATGTAAAAAAAAGATGAAAGATAAGGTTGGCTCTTAAAAGAACCGTTGTGTTCATGCAGGGACAGAGGAAAGAAAGATTGGGAATATTAGACGGTACGACAAGTGTGCTGATCTATTTTACTGTTCACCAGGGAAACACTGGTCTCCCTATAAGTAATTAGATCGTGACAAGTGGCGCACCGTACTTCAACCCTCGCAAACCGAGGGTTAATTTCCAGAGGGCCAGCAAAAGGAGATTCTCCCCCCACAGATGAAGGGCTCACCTGACCTGCAGAAGAAGGAGTCAGCCCTGCAGATGATGGTCCAGGCTGAGCTGCTGTGGATGTACTGGCTCGTCTTTCTGAAGAGTTACCTCCAAAAAGATGACCATGTGTCCTTCTGTGTACATCCTGGAGGTGTCTCTTCATGGTGTGATTCCCAAAGGAATACTTCCTGTCAGGATTACCTCTAGAAAGTACACGCTTACACAGCCTGCAAGTAACTAAGGGTGCATTCACCTTTTGCTGGCCTTCAGGAAAAGTAAAATAATCCCATACATAAGAGGGCTTTTGTTTCCTCGCTCTCTGCCTCAAGACAGTGCTGCTGGTGCTAGCCTCACTCTCAGAAGGGCTCTGCTGTTCTGCCATCGTATCCCAAAGACAAACCAGCTCCTTCTCCCAAGGGATCACAAGCAGAAATGAGGGGAATGGGTGTGGTGTAGGAGAGTTCTAGAACTGAAAGTAGTTTCAACCAATCAAAAGTTGTGTTTCAAGATCACATGACCTACCGTACGCTTACGGTACGCTTACGGTACGCTTACGGCAAAAGTACGCGTGAGCGTAAAAAAGACACGCGCTTGCGCGCATGCGCATAACAGTCATTTCCCGGCACTTCCGCGTAACGTGCGCGTGTGGCGTAAGCGCGCACGCGTCCCACGCGCAGTACGCGCGGCTACGCAAAGTGCGTAACTATACGCAAGCAGCGTAGATAGATTACGGACGTTGCGTAAACCGTACGCTTACCGTGAGCTTACGGTACGCGTACCAAAAAAAAAAAAAAAAAAAAAAAAGAACTGGAAATAAATTTTACATGTTTATTTTAAAAAATATATTAAAAAAAAATATTTAAGGATTTTAAAAATTAAAGCATAGTCTTTATAAAAGGTAAGTAAATTAAATTAAAAATATGTTTGAAAAAATTGAAGAATAAAAAAAAAAATAGCATTTAAAAAACCTTGCAAATTCACTGAAAAAACCATGGGTTTCACACACGTTATAGTTAGGAATTAGCATTTTAAAAACCTTTGAAATTCAGTGAAAAAACCATAGGTTTCACACACGTTATAGTTAGGAATTAGCATTTAAAAAACCTTAGAAATTCAGTGAAAAAACCATAGGTTTCACACATGTTATAGTTAGCTGGACATTTTACTCGTAAAAAACCAATGAAATTGCCCCGTTATAGTTAGTTCAGCTAACTATAACTCGCGCGCCCGCAATGCACTGCTGATGACGTCACATATTACATCACTCATGACATGGTCAGTGACATCACTCATGACATCACTGATGACATCTCAAATTACATCACTGATGACATCACTGATGACATCATCCTTGTGATAGAGTGGCAGACCTCCTCTTACCCTAATATAACCTTTGACACACACATTCAAAAATAGAAACTACAATGTTCAAAACAATGGACATACCAATACCAGATAAAACAACCTTTTGAGTAATTCTAAGACCCACATACACATCCACTCATTCACCAACAGTCCAATTCAGTCACTCATACATGTACTCACTCATCATATGTACTCATACACATATACATCCTGTTACACAATGCCACTCATCCATAGAGTTACTCACACACATAGTCACTCATGCTAACAAAGAATCAAACATACATTTACTTGCATATACAGTTATACACACACCACCACACTTACTTCTACGGAAACTTACACATACTTAGTCTTTAAAACAATCACTTATAGAAACACATACTTATTCATACAAGAACTCTTTCAATCTCTCACTCTCACATATACTCACATATATACACAAATAGTCACATATACTAGTTTAAAACATATGTAGTTACTCATAAAGACACTATTGAGACAGTCATTCACTCACTAACACATCCATGCACACACTCATCCACCCATACAGTCCTGTACACATGCTGTGTTCAACACATACAAACAGTGAGTCACTCATTCATACACCTATGCACTACGTAATACCCCCCACCGAACCATGCAGACACTCAGACTGATACTCAAAAAACCAACTAATAACCTATATAGACACCCATGTATCTACTCACCAACCCATGCAGCCACTTATACACAAAGTGAGAGACTGATACAGATATATACATATTTAAACATTACTCACTAAAACATGTATTCACTATGATACACTTAATCAGTCAGTTAAACAATCAATTTTTCAAAAACAAATCATCCATTTAGACACTTATATACCCATTTATTCTTCCATCGACCTTGAGATTTACATATATAAAACATAATTAATTTTCAGAAAAACCCACATTCACTGGATGATGTCATCAGTGATGTCATCAGTGATGTCATTTGAGATGTCATCAGTGATGTCATGAGTGATGTCACTGACCATGTCATGAGTGATGTAATATGTGACGTCATCAGCAGTGCATTGCGGGCGCGCGAGTTATAGTTAGCTGAACTAACTATAACGGGGCAATTTCATTGGTTTTTTACGAGTAAAATGTCCAGCTAACTATAACATGTGTGAAACCTATGGTTTTTTCACTGAATATATATATATATATATATATAAGATATGTGATCAAGGCCTCGGAGGAGGCTGAAACGCATTATGGTGGTGGTGCGGGCAATCTGTAAATAAACCCGTTTTCTTGGTACTGATCCTGGGTCTGCCTTCTCGTCTGTGAATACGGTGGCATGAACTGTTGATGATATATATATATCTATATATATAAATTCACTGAAAAAACCATAGGTTTCAGGCACGTTATAGTTAGGAATTAGCATTTAAAAAACCTTAGAAATTCACTGAAAAAAACCATAGGTTTCAGGGGCGTTATAGTTAGCTGGACTTTTCACTCGTACAAAACCATTGAAATTCCCCCGTTATAGTTAGTTCAGCTAAGTATAACTCACGCGCCCGCAATGCACTGCTGATGACCGCTAGTGAAGCTCTGACGTGTCTGACGCCCTACCGTGCCTAATCCCGGCGCCCCCGCCGGTGGGTACTCTCCAAGTAGACACTCTTGTCGTTTATTTATACAAACATGGCTAGCTATTGACGGGCACATTTAATACACAAGCACACCAAACCATTCAAAGGGGATTCGACAAAGATTTGACCAAACTATGCAAGAAACCCCCCTCACGGTTAATAAAACACACATCCACCGCCGGATGTGTAATACTTTTTATTTTACTTTCTGGAAAGGAGACGAACCTCACTTGAGAGTCACAGCATGCTCCTGGCTGAGCCCAATGCTGTGTTACACCCACCAGTGCCCGCCGAGTGCCACACACCTCTGTGTTGTATTCCACCAGCTAGTGCGTATGCTATGACACTCTCTAGCCCATGTGCACTGTAACACCACCCCGTGAATATGTCATGCCACACTTGCCTTCGCACGGGTTATATTGCCCCATCTAACGTGCCTTCCTCGATGCCTATGTTATAACGCACAGCACTATGCCATACATATTACAGTCTGGGATCCAGCTCTTTGTCACAGTGCATATGCAACGTTACACTCCCCAGCACATATTTTATATTACAACTTTAGAGACTAGTTAGGTGCATATTACACTCCAAGGTGCATATCGCATAGCACGCGCTAGTGCCTGTGCTATCTCGCGCTCTCCAATGAATCTGTCATTGCGCACAATAATTTGCATATTATATTTCACGCCCCGGTTCATCTTATATCACACTTTTTGGTGCATAGTTTATACCATATACTATATCTAGTTTTCATTTTCAATCGTGCTCTCAGGACTATGTTCTATATAACACTGCATCCACCTACACTTTTCACGGGCATTACCTTTTGCGATGGGGGGTGGAGGGTCAGGGGGTGTTTCTGCTAAGTGAGCCCGGAGTCACAGTCAAAAACATCCTCTTCTTTCTGAATAAAAGTGAGATTATGCTGCATACTTGTTCATATTTTAAGTAGTTCGCACAGACACACATTTTAAAAACAATAAAGTTCCTAATACCCACCTTCTCTGAACAGTTAGCTTGCTGCCCCATCCACCTCCTCCCTATCCTCTGCTGTCTGAATCCATGGACTAGCCTCCTCCCTCCTGCCATGCATGGTCTGATGTGCTGCCACTGCCCTCCATTTAGCATGATGTACCAGTCCACTCCTCCTGCCCTCCATTGCCCAATTCTATGGCCCATCATTGACCTCCTGCTTAGCCTCTGTGCTTAGCTTGCTGCCCCTATTCTCCTTCCTCCTGCCCTCCGATGTCTTTGTGCGTGCCCCTGCTCTATCCTTTTTGCCCACCATGTTCCATGGACCTGCCACTCCTATCTACTCTGAGTGTTCTATTGAGCTGCCTCTCCCCTCCCACCTGCCAAGCATTGTCAGATGACTGTAACCTGTCCCTGCCACCTCCACCCTGCCTGTCCACATGCCATGCCGCTATCCCCTTCCTCCTGTCCCCCATGGTCCATTTTACTGCCACACCCTTCTGCCCTCCCTGGTCTGTTGTGCTGCAACTGCTCCTCCTGCCTGCCCCGCGCGGTCTGTCGTGAGGCCCCTTCCCCTGAACTCTCTTGTCTGTGCCCAGGTCCTGACCATCCCTTCTATCCTCCATGGTCCTTTGTGCATGCCCCTGCACCCTCCTTCTTGCCCATCATAGCCATTGTGCTGCCACTAACCCTCCCGCTTGCCATGCATGGTCTTCTGTGCTGCCATGGCCCCTCTCACCTTCCCTGTGTGGTCAGCTAGCTGCCCGTGACCCCCTCCCACCTTCCCTCCATGGTCTGCGTGTATGCCATCATAGTCTCATTGTTGCTCTAAATGGTGTGTCTTGTTTCTAGTGCCCATCCTGCCTGACCTCCATGGTCATCTTGCTGCTCCTGACTTGCCCCCTTGCCCCCAGCCCTCTGTTTCCATGTGCAGACCCCTATTCCCTCCCTCCTGGCTTGTCTGTTCCATTGTAATGCCCCTGATCCGTCCCTCCTGCCCTTTATGGTCTGTTATGTTGCAGCTTTCTCTCCTGTCTGTCCATTATGGTCAGCTAGCTACCATTGCCTCTTTTCCCTCTGTTCTCTGTTGTCCATGTGCATGGTCCTGTCCCCTCCCTATTGCTTTCTATGGATTGTTGTATTGCACTCCCATCCCGCATGCCCTGTGTGGTGTATTGTGCTGCTGTAAACCCTGATGCCTACCCTGTAGGGTCAGTTTGGTGCACCTCTCCATGTCCCCCCTGTCCTCTGTTATCCGAGTCCATGTCCCTACCCCAATTCCTCCTGCCTACCATGATCCAATGTACCATACATGCGAACATTTTGAACTTGGTAAGAGGGAGATTTTGAAAAAAAACTGGGGTATTGATTTTCCCCTTTGGGTTACATTGAAAAAGAGAAGATTGTAGACAGGAGACAGATCAAATAAAGCCAATTTAAGCTTAAAAACATTGGACGTTTCCTGGCTGAAACGGGTCTGTTGGCATGTATGGTTGTACTACCACTGCCTCTTCCTTCTGCCCACAATGGTCTATTATATTGCCACAGCCTCTCTTGCCAGTCCTGTATTGTTGGTTTGTTGCCCCTGCCCCCCTTTCCACTGCCCTCCATAGTCTGTTGTGCTGCCACTGCCCTTCCTGCCTGCCCAGTGTGGTCAAATTGTTGCCTCTGCACTCTCCTACCTGCCTTCAATTTTCAGAGTCCATGCCCCTGGCCTCTGCCTCTCAACAGTATCCCAATAAACAACTAGATTACTAACATTCTATATTTATTACAAAAGTGTAGAACGCCTGACATCATCTTGATGTAATCAAAACTGTAATACCTAGAGCATTTCCTTTAGAAATTACATATATGAGAGGGTCTTATTTGCATCAAAATTATGGTTAATGCTCTAAAAAACTAAAATGAGGACATATTTTCGGAGTTTTCAAATAGCGACAAAGAACTTTTAAATTAGTTGTAATCTTTGTTTTTTTATCCAGTTGACCACTTGATTAAATGTTGCACCAAGTGGAGAGGATGTGGTGCTACTTTCAGAGCTGCAGACTTTGCAACTGGGGAACCAGGTTGGAGTTTCTGCTTCAGCTCAACATTCTGTGATTCTGGTCAAATCACTTGATCTCCCCATGTCTACAACCAAAATTAATTTGATCTTGTGTGATGTAATCAATGCTCATGCAAAGCATTCCAATACCTGACAAGTCTGCACTATATAAAACTGCAAATACACAAAAAATAAGTGTTTTGCACACTTCTGTCATTGGGCTACATGTGGGCTACATCTGGGTGATATTTGTGCTGCCTTTGGGCTCTTTTGTCTCTGGTGGCCATCTTGGGAGATTTATTTGTTATGAAGTTTCCTCATTTCCTCATTTACTGCAGTCTCCTCAGTAGGAAATGCTTTCAGTTTTTTACTTTGATTCCATCAAGAAGGTATTCAGATATGTCACACATTTGCCATAAATTCTGAATGTTAGCACTCTATTTGCTCATTAGATCACTGTAGTAAAGCTACGGCTCACCACGGAAGTCTGCTGCTGGTATTAAAAGTGCATGTTTCAGTTTGCATATCAGAATATTTTAATGAAATAGAAGAGGATTTGAGAAGTCACTCAAAATGTGCCCTAATTTTTCTTTTTTCAGCACTAATCATAATTTCTATGGCAAAATGAACCCCCTCATTGTGTTCCTTTTTAAATTAAATGTTTTAAGTGTTACCAGTTTATTCCAATCAAGATGGCTTCAGGTGTGCCATACTTTTGTCATAAGTAAGACAGTAAGCGCACTAGTTGTTCTTAAGAACACTCTGGGACATTCTGTCATTGGGCTATACTTGGGCTACATCTGGGTAATATTTGGGCTACATTTGGGCACTTTTGTCTCTGGTGGCCATCTTGGGAGATTTATTTGTTATGAAGTTTCCTAATTTCCTCATTTACTGCAGTCTCCTCAGTAGGAAATACTTTCAGTTTTTTATTTTGGTTCCATCAAGAAGGCATTCAGATGTGTCACACATTTGCCATCAATTCTGAATGTTAGCACTCTAGTTTCTCATTAGATCAATGTAGTAAAGCTACTGCTCACCAGGGAAGTCTGCTGCTGGTATTCAAAGTGCATGTTTCAGTCTGCATGTCAGAATTTGTTTATGAAATAGAAGAGAATTTGAGAAGTCAAAATGTGCCCTAATTTTTCTTTCTGCAGCACTAATCATAATTTCTATGGCAAAATGAACCCCCTCATTTTGTTCCTTTTAAAATTAAATGTTTTAAGAGTTACCACTTTATTCCAATCAAGATGGCTTCAGGTGTGCAATACGTTTGTCATAAGTAGGACTGTTTGCACTCTAGTTGTTCTTTAGAACCCTCTGGGAATCTGCAGTAGAACACAAAGGAATCAACTGACAGTCTCTGCCCTTGTTGGATGTACATGTTTTACAGAGAATGTCAGACTTCATTCTCACATGACTGAGAAAGATAATGTGAATTTACAGAAAATATGCTCTCAGTTTAGCTTATAGATCACCTTCCAAACCTCTGTGGGAAAAGCATGAGAAAATAGATTTCTCTCAAACATGATTCATGATATCACAGCAGAAGGCTTTTTCACATGGTGAAATCACCTTAGAACACACCACAATTCCTAAAATGAGTATGGTACCATCAACATATGATTTATAATGTAACTAAAGTGTTAAAACCTTCTATTAACTGCAATGCTTTTTGATGAGGTGCTATCATGTATATTGGTCCCAAGATGGCTTCCAACACTTCTTGGATGAAGTACTGACTGTCAATCAGATCTCACGATGAGATGTGTGATTAGGCTCCGCCCAGATATATCTATCTTTTTAACTCTAATTTTCTCAGGAACTACTGAACGGATTTACACCATTTAAGCAAAAGGCATGAGTCTGAACTGAGGACTACCTCTTTGCCAAATTTGGTGTAATTCCGTTCAGCAGTTCGGGCTGTAGCTGCGTCAACAGGTCCTTTGGGAAAATGCATGGGGAAAATGTGTTTTGGGACATCCCTTTTTTCTCAGCCCCTGCTTGATGAATCACCGTGAAATTTTCAGGATAGGAGCGAACCGGAGCTGGCCAAAACTTTGGAAAGTTTTGTGAAGATTCGTCAATCGGCGCTAACGTTATTCCAAATAGAATGTTGCAGATTTCCTATGGTCCTAACTATAACTACCTACTGGTGACTGCCAGTAGGTAATATATATATACATATATATATATATACATATATGTATATATATATATATATAGAGAGAGAGAGAAATAGCTGGCCATGCCAAAGAATGAACGTAACATGGAAATGTCTTGTGGGGGATTGGCAGTTGACAGCGCTTGCACTTCAGCTGGATTGGTGTCATGCCCCATCAGAAGAGATATGGCCAAATAATTTTAACTTTGTCTTCAGGAACTCACATTTCTTAGCATTCATAGTTAAACTGGTATCAGCGAGCAACTGACACACTTGTATGAGAGTACTGTCATGCCCCTTCAGTGCAGCTCTGAAAACCAATATGTCATCACTATAATTGAAAGCATTCATGACAGGCTGTATGATACGTTGAATAACATCTTGGAATTGCTCTGCAGCTAATGACACACCAAAACTTTGTAACGTAACAGACCAACATGTGTAGAGAAGGATGTAATGTACCTGCAATTCTCCTTATGTTCCAACTGATCATATTATTTTTTCAGATCCTGGCAAGAGAATACCTTCTCACCATTCAATTGTGTTACCATGTCGGCAATGTGCGGACCTAGATATAGTTTTCCTTCAATTGCCTTGTTCGCTTAACGCATATCCACACAAATGCTTACATTGCCTTCAATATCTTTATTGGGTACTACATCTATGTGAGAAATCCATGGTGATGGACCAGTGGAATGCTCAATTGTATTGTGTTTGAGTAAAGATTCAAGTTCTTTTTCAACAGTTTCTGTAAGTGAAAGGCAATTCATCTGTGTCTTTGAGCAATATGAGGGATATCCTCATTAATGTGTAATTGGACTTTCATAGTCTTGAGTTTTCTCAACCAATAGAACAATTAAGGGAATTGGCTTAGTAATTCATGATGAGCATTCATGTTAGAGTTCATGGATATCAGTCATATATCAGCAGCTGTGCGGAAGCTGAGTAAACAGGCACTTGATGCTATACCTTGAGGTACATCAATGGGTGCGTGTACTTGTTTTCCTATGTTTCATCAGTGCTACAAATGAACCTCTACTTCTTAGTGGATTTGATTCAGCCCACTTACATGCTTTAGGTTTTAATGGCATAGGTTTGGGGCATGGAATCAATTCATTATATTTCTCCTCAGGCATAATATTTACTGATACACCACCATTGATAATGAAAAGTATTCAACAATCATTGACTTATGAACTTTGGACAATGTTTGAATGACTTTGTAGCTTTGTCATGTCGATTTCTCTTGGACCAGTGTTTTTCTTCACAGGCAGCCAGTCTAGCATTCGCATGCTTCTCTGAGATAAACATCGACATGGCACAACCATCTTCTTCAATTTCACTTGATATTGATATGGAAGAACTTTTTGACTTTGTTTGGTGTCGATTTGCCTCAGCTGATATGATCGCTTGGCCTTATGGACGTGCATCGAAAGTCGCTCCTGGAATGTTCGGGTGGCCATTTATTCTTCGCGCTGTGACACGCTTACTTATTCCTTAGCCTTGCATACCATCACAAATTTGTTCTCCTTTCCACAGCCTTTGCAGATCTGCCCATGGCAGCACATATACTTTTGTGTGGAAACAAAATTCAACACCAGAAGCATAACTTTTTTCTCTGTGTAGAATTCACTCGATGTTCCTTGGCCTTTTGCTGTTGCTTATTTCTCACATTCATGACTGAGTCACTCTAGGTACCTTAGGCCTGCATGTCAGCAGCTTGTCAATCAGCAAGCTCTTCAGCTCTGGCAGCCATAAGAACTCGCCCCACACTCTGGGACATATTATGAGTACGGCAGTCAATGTCAATAGGACCGCTGTACTCACGGTGGCGGTCTGACCACACCAACACTGCGCGCCTGCCCGCAGTATTACGAGCGTGGTGGATGGACCCCCACAAGACCATGCATCTGCCGGGGATCCAGGATCCCACAGCAGTCGCGCTGCAGTATGTTAGTGGTCATCAAGCATATTATGATTTGGCTTTCTCCCACCCTTTTCATGACAGTGAGCCTGCCAAGAAAAGGGTGGTGGAGAGGCAAGTAAGGAGGCCCTAACAGAGCCCCTGCCGCTCCTTGGGATTGGGGTGCATTCAGAGGGGCACATGTTGTGCCCCCTTGGAATTGAGCCCCATTTTCCTGCATGGTGTGGCATGCATACCACACCATGCAGGAGCATGCAGTCGGCGCTGTCATGATGGTGGTATACATATTAGGCTCTCCCAAGAGGATAACAGACCGCCACCATCAGACCGCTGCTGCACTACCAGCCCACCATGGATTACAATTGTAATCCGGCAGGCAGGTGCACTGTAGCTTTGGTGGTCCTCCATTGTCCACATGTTGGCAGCACCGCTGGAGGACTGCCAAAGTCGAAATAAGGCCCTAAGAGTTCCTCTCAGCATATGTCATCTAAACTAATCTGACAAGCATCCATCAATCACTCTGAGGCACATCGCTTCCTCAGCATTAAATTCATTGAACTTACAGTTATCTGTCATTGAAGATGTAGCTGTTGTAATCTACAATTGGGGTTGAATTGAATTTGAGATTGAAGGCTGCTTTGATTTGATTGTATGTAATTTCATTAGCTCGCTGCAATTTATTTATGACTTATTTTACACCTTCACCAGCAAGATTCTTAAGGTACTTGATTATCTTCTTGTTATCTGCTTCTTCAATATCATCATGGAAATCAACAAATGTATCTATCCAGGCAGTCCACCTGTCACCAATATTACATTTTTTGGCTGTATCAAATGAGGTGTTGGTTTCAAGAAGGCAGCAGCATTGTAACCATTAGTGGACCTTACTGACGTGGAGAGCATAGTTCTCTCCGACGCTGTTTGGTGATCTTGTTTAAGGAAACCATCCCTAAGGCCTTGAGATGTGCTGGCCTCTGGACCCCTTCTTTAGTCTGCATTGGAGAAGCAAACGTTCACGATATGATCACCACTTCTCGACTTTCTGCACATCGGAAACCTTTGGAATTGTTCTGAGCTCCTCTCGGCAGCTTTGATGGTGTGATGCTTTGGATAGAGACGACTCTGCAAGCAGAGTCCGAGGTGCTTTCGCTAGGGTAACTCCCACCAGCGCTATGGCTTGACGAATCTATTTACTCAGTACTGGTAAGAAGATGACCGTTTCTTGTATCAATATGCCTTTGAGCATCTCTTTGTGCTGTCTGACACCTGCTTGATCTCTGCCTTGCAGCGTTATCACTCCCTTTGAATGCATGGCTTTGAACTGCATAGAAGTACAATACCTCTTTGTGTGGCATTCCCAGCAAGTTCTCACTACGGTTGCGTAGACTTTCAGTGAAGTTTTCATTAAAGTGAAATGCTTTACACAGAACTTGGGCTTCACTTTGTCTTCACATACACCAAATGTCAATTATGCACTTCAACAGAGGCACATGTGGCACATGTGAGCAGTTTCCTGGACCATGGCAAACTTTCTGGGAGAGAACCGTTGATCTTTGGGTTACTTATCCCCTGTCTAGTCGCCAGCTGTGGTGTCCTCCCTAGCCTGGGTACTAGCCAATGTCTATGCCACACAGAAAGCTCATTATAACACACCTTTATTCTTCTGAGTATAACCGTGAACTCAACATTCTAAACCTGCATTCAAGTCAGTAAACGTTAATGCTTACATCAGCGTTCTACGGAGTTCATCAGGAGCAATAAAAGTTCTGTCATTACATACTCACATGGTACCACACCAACTACAGAATAAAAGCAAGCCGGCACCACACTTTATGGTAAATACAACAGCTTGTGAGCTTGTCTCATTTGTTAATATAAAATATTTTAAATTCCCCCATCATCCACAGTAATGACTAGCAATATCCGAAGCATAGATATGAAGGCTCATTCCATGAAATCCATTGGCATGAGTGGAGTCTCGCTAATAATCACTCTGTCAGACTCACAACAGGTTGTGTTCTGGGAGTGTACTATTGAATGTTTTGTTTACAGTATCTCACCACCTGAAATGCAATGACATCACCAACATGGAACAAATTATTGAACAAGTACGAAAAATAGGTAAATGAAGACTGTTCTGTTACAAATGATTGCTTCTCAGTTTTATGACTATTGTCCAAGTCTGTTCCTGATTTTTTATGGAGATTAGAGAGACATTTTCAGTGCACTACATTCATTTTCTCTCAGAAATAAACATGTTGTTGTGACAATAGTATCAAGGTAAAAAATATTTCAGGTAAGACTATGAATTTTTTGTTTATAACCTTTTTTAAATATAGTTTTACATAAAATAGATTTTACATTATTTTGAAATGGTTTATGATCTTGTGTACTTTAAATTATTAATAAGTTAATTGTTTATTTTTTTGTAGTTATTTTATTGCTTTTGGTAATAATTTTAAGGTGTTGTTTTTAAGTTTATTTTAATTTTGCTAAATAATTGGTGATTTGACCCAACAAGAGTCCAGCATTTCCTCTACCGTTGCGTAGGTTGGAGTGGGAATAGCAAATCTGACTCTACCAGAGTACAGGGTTTTCACTACTGTTGCTCAGGTTGGAGTATGTATAGTACATCTGTAGACTCTAAAGTAATTTTTCATACTGTTGCTTAGGGTGGAGTGGAAATAATTGACAGAAAATAGCTCAGAATTCATTTTTGTAGAATTTCATCCATATCATGTTGCAAATCACTTCACAGCCCTATGCAATGGTACTTTCCACTGCTTTAAAGCAGATTTGCGCAAAACTTTCTATGTTGCTACAAATACTTCAGAAGAGTTCATGAATTTCGTGATGTGCTGAAAAAGGACTCCAAGTACCAGAGTCCTGTGAATTTTGACCATCTTGAAAGATGCCAGTATAAAGGGAAGCAATATCCAGTGGCACACACTCGGTGCTCTGCTGTTCTAGTCAAATATTTATTGCAGAATGGAGAATAGAAGCTGTCTCTTCAGTATCTTGGAAAGATTGCAGTGAAATCAATTGGAGACATGCATGTTCACAGACGATCACATTTGGATTTCTTGATTTAATGTTTAAGTGATTGTGGGAAAAAACTTATTGTCACTCCTGATTTCTTCAAATATAAAAAAGTAGAGGTTGATTTTGAACACAAAGTGTCCACGGTTCATGCTTTAGTGTACTTCGGACGATAACTTTCACCTTAGAAAAGATTGTGTTTAAAGTAAAAAACACCATGCAACACAAAATGTAGGAGGAAATGACAAACTTGATGCCCATGAAGTACTGAAATGTGAGCCTTTATTTTGCCACTTTGGACTAAAAGTACCAATGATTACTGAAGCAAGTGTATGCTAATCTGTGCATTGTTTTTTAATGAGACTAGATTCAAGATTATAAGACTAAAAGACCAATGGTTAAATGGACTGAAGAATCTTCTAAGTCTATTTACATATGTGTGTTTTTGAGAGTTGAGGTGATTCAGTCTTACTTACTCTTATGCTTGCCACTACAGTATTACCGGAAGAGTTGGACTCCTAGTTAGCAGGCCAAGACAAGCAGAGGTTAATCAAAGGTATGAAAGCACCAGTTATTTATATATGCTATGTATGAAGTGTTCCGTTTATGTCCAAGGACAACAGCAGAGCACCAATCTCTTCCTATTTACCAGGTCTCCTGTCCTGCTGTTCCCACTCCCACTCCTTTCCCCTTATCTTGACACACCACTCCTCTGCTAATTAATACGAACAGCGTTGGTGGTGCCCGGGACTAATTGAGCATCATGTCCCATATAAGGATGACATAAAACCCGATAGTAGTAAATATTAGCTCTCCAAAGTTCTTCACTGTCTGTACTGTTGCTTATTTTGAGGGGAAATAGTATATCTAACCCCCCCACCCCAAAGTCCAATGCTTTACCTATTGTTGCTTAGCTTGGAGTGGAAATAGTAAATCTGACCCACACAAAGACCAAGGCATTCCCTACTAATGTACAGGTTGTAGCGGGAAGAGCAAATTTGACTCCTCTAACACTTTACCTACTGATGTTCATATTGTAGCGTGAATAGTAAATGTGACCCTTCCAAAGTCCAACACCTTCACTACTGTTGGTTAGGTTGAGGGTTATTAGTAAATGTTATTCTTCTGAAGTTGAACATCGGAGAATAAGCTCATGTACCATAATATCAAGAAGTAAGGTGCAGCAAAACTAATGTTACATGTCAACTATCATACAGCTGCTGTATAGCAGAAAGAACATATTTAACACCAAAACACAGTATCTAAGTCAATTTTAAAATAATAATGACCAAATCTCATTTAATCGCTTAAGTCCTTTTTTACCCTTTGTCTTTAAAATTGCAGATTCCATTTCATATAACTGGCACGAATAGGTGATGTAACAACGCATGCCATTACATCGCATGCTGTTGCAACACAAACTTTTACTCCGACTTTCTGTCGGGGGGGTGCTGGAAGTTGGAATTGATTAATTTTCTATTCCAACTCGAGTGTGTGCAACAGTAGGGAAGGTGTTGGAGTTAAATCCAACATCTTCTACCCACTGCTGCACACCTTTTGCGTTGCAACGACATGCGATGTAATGGCATGCGTTGTAATAGTTTCGTTGTAAAGGCTGTCTCCCAACTGGCACATAAGTCTCCACAACTCATTCATGAATGGCGGAAATTGATTGATTCCTTCCCGTATAATGCATTGCAGGGCAGCAACAACAGCAAGAATTACATTTGGGCCTGGTGTTTGGATATAGATAGTTTGGTTCCCAGCATGATACATACTCTCATTAGCTTGATATAAGAATGTAACTAATCTGATAGATATCAAACAATATCTGTTTATTAAGCATACAATTGGGTGCAGCAGTGAACATGTGTACATAGCAGCTGCCAACAGCACTCATCTTGGACATTTTGTGGTAGCATCATTATTGCTAGTGTTCCATTTGGATATTTGTGCTGGTGTGTAGTATTGCATGCATATAGTTTTGAATTGCTGACGTTTCAAGTTACCAGATATGCCTAGAGAGCTAGTTTGAGCAAGGGATTCCTCTATATCTTCTTACTGAATTAGCAACCCAAATTTGTTGCTCCATTTATTGGCTAATACTGGCATGTCTTCTTCCTAATAGTTGCTGATGTCCATGTAAAATACTTTAACAGAATGTACCAATTCAAATATTCCTGAATCTTCCAAACAGATATTTTGAGTTATTTGTCAACGTATATAGCCCCGTATTTGTAAAGATATTGTTTTTCATTGTAGCAAACTCAACTTTAGCTGCAGGTTATTAAAATTAAGGAAAACAATTGCCTAATATTCATAAGTCCCTTTCTGTGGCATGTACTAACAACAGCATCCTGCAAAATGGACTGTAGGGAGAGGTTCCCCCAGAGTGGTGAATATAAATTGACGGGGGTATCTGGTATTCTTTAGAATATTCACCCTATATTTTCATAATATCAGTAATGATCTTGAAAAATAAGTTTGAAATAGTTTGGTTTTGTATGTCTAAAAAAGAAAATAGTGCACATTCGTACCAACCGCTAATCAACATATACATTGATTCTTTGAATTCAGACTGTCCGCTAGAAGGCAGTGAGTGCACTGTCCAATAGCTACCCCAATTTTTTTTGTTATCTGGCAATGCCCAGCTACCCTTATGTGGAGGAAGCTTAATGTATCTAATAGATCTGCACGCCTGCTGGTACCACCAGATAAAGCTGCCAATTGTGGAATCTAAATATTTGAAAAAGAGTTAGGAGCGTGTAATGGGATCGTCCAGAACAGATAAAGACACTTAGGCAAAATATTCATTTTGACAATATTACATTGTCCAAAATATCAGTGTTCTAGGCACTTTTGGATATACTCTGTCTCAATATGTTCTCATAACTAAGATGTACATTGTTATTTACTCGGCTAATTATCTTGATTCCAAGATATACAGAAGTGTCTGTTACTTGCTTAGTCTTCTGACTGGATCCATAGTTGAGAATGATCTGTATTTTTTGTACATTTAACTTATAGCCAGAAACGTCAGCAAATCGGGTTGCCTCTTCTTCAATACAATCCATTACTTATATTGCATCTTCGGGGTATAAAGCAACATCATCTCTGTAAGCAGTTAATTTGATAAGGGGTGGAAACTTTATTGGTAACTGAGTGGCATAGATATGGATCTAGATAGACAGCAAATAGGAGGAGAGACATGGGGCAACCCTGACGAGTACCCCCATAGATCCCAAAGGTCTCCAATACCTGTCCGTCTAAAACCAATCTGGCCATAGGGGTCGGATACAGTCTGGACTTGCTTCAACAATTTCTCACCCTTGCATATAGTTTTCATTGTAGCTCAAAGATAAGTTCATTAGACTCTATTGAATATAGTTTCTGTAACTAAAAGGATCATACAGGCTTGTTGCCACAATGTATTGGCAATGTCAAGAAGCATTGATTATATTAATTTTTTTCTCCATAAAAGTGGTATGACTTTTTTATCGTGAAAGCCCATATATTCTGCAGTAACTGGTGGTAATATAATGCGGGAGATTAGGAAAATGGCAGTGAACAAAGAAAAAAACAGATGCAGCGGCCAAGCACGTTTGATATGCGTGCCATACTCAAGCAGCCTCATGAACTAAACTTGCAAAAAACAGTGAAATGCTATCACCCCACCTCCAGAAGAGACCTGGAAAAAAAGAGTAAAGAACATAAGACATACAATATTCCATACAATCAACTGGGACACCTGCAAGTGTCTGAAAGGTCCGTTACTAGCAACTACACCTGGCAATGTGACTGGTGAAATGAAGTTGTTCCCCCTCCAATGTTTCACTTAGCTAAACAAAGGTGACAGGGTTTTGGTGCATCCAAAATCACTTTTCCATGAAAAGAGACTCCACAGAGGCAGGGTAAGGAAAAACTGGAGTGTGTTACTCACAGGAGGAAATGAACAGGCACCCCCGCACCTAGGGGAGGGGTGCCCTTAGTAGCGCCATGGAACTGAGCCTCCTCCGGGGCCAAGAAGGGGGTTGGCTGAAGAAGGGGTCAGGTGATGTCATTGGGGTGCGCAGAAAACCTGGGAGATTATTTAAGGCTGCGCCCCAGGGGTTTCACCCTCTTTGTCCCCTTCGACCTCAGTCAAGCTGCAGGGGCAAGTCGTCGACGAGGAGTGAGGTTTCCGGTCCGCGGTGTGTGGCACGATAGGTTGGAGGGGGCGTTGGCGTAGTGTGTCGCCCGCATAATGGGGCATGTAGTAATATGCACAATAGGGAATTTTGGTGTTAGTGGGATCAAGCTGTAAGAAAGATGGCATATATATTGAGGCCGTTGCGAAGCACGAGGGGCACACTTGTAGGTCGGCGGTAATGCGGGCGTGCAACGGGTGCACAATTTAATGATAAGCATTAATGGATTATGGTGGCCGCATGGGAATGAGGCTGTCCCCGTATGCGGGGTATGGGCAATGCAAGGAGGTAAAGTTACTTGACCTACACGAGGGGTGTGCTTCTAAGTCTGCAGTAATGCAGGCATGCAACGGGTACATAATTTAATGCTGAACATCAACGGATTATGGTGGCCGCGCGGGAATGAGGCCGTCCCCGTATGAGGGGGTATGAACAAGGCAAGGAGGTAAAGTTACTTGACCTGCATGATGGGGCCGCTGGCATAGTCGGGGAAGCCCGGTGATGGTAGCCCCGATTCCTCAATAAAAATAGGCAGTGGGATAGGCTTCAATTATGAGAGAGGATGTGGCGCAGCGGGTCGGCTCGGTGTGGCTCACAGCTGCTGACTCTGGAGCGGGGATCTGTGTTCGTGCCTCATCACCGGCTCAGCATCCTGTGTATCGGGGCAAAACCTGTGTTCATGCGGTATTCTATTAACAATGGCGATATTAACGTGGATACTAATTTGGGAATTGTTAGCTCCAGCAGCTGGGGCGGCAGTGACTGGGCATGGCTTGCCGTCGGATTGGGTGTGGCTCACAGTGCGTTTCAGAGGCTGCGCCTGCTAGGGCAGAGGAGCGTGATGATGTTTGAGGCCCAGGGGGCACCCATGCAGGGGGTGCAGCCGCGCCTGGGAGAGTGGTGTAGGGTGCAGTGATTGTGGCCCAGGCCGCTTAGAGGTCTGGATAGAGAACACGCTTGGGCGCAGGGCTAATCATTACAGCCCTGGTGGTACATGGGCTGAGAGGGCGACATAATATGGGATTACATAAATGGCGTGCCCAGGCACACGCGGTACGTTTGTTGTTGCATATCAGGGGTGTGGCCCAGATGGGGCAGAGGTCCAATTCAGTAGGTGAAAGGGTGGATTTGTGTAGCATAATCATATTGTGGCCAGGCGATATGGGGCACAGAGTTTAGAGGGTACTCAGAGACGATGGTGTTTAATATATTATGTCTTTTGTTTCTGGCTAGTAGGTTACGAGACATGGCACCGAAGTGCGCAAGCTCAAACACTGGGAAGTCCGTGACCCAAGAGGATTTCCATCACCTGAGCAGGCTCTGGAAGGTGGCAAAGCGGCACGGCATGGAGGCAGCGCTGCAGAAATTGGCAGGCAAGCCAGAGCAACAGCCAGGCAACGGGGCACTGAAATGGCAGAGGAAGGTCCCGGTTCGCTATAAGGAGGGGCAACGGGACAAGCCGAGCCCACAGCCTGAATCAGTAGCCACAGTGGTGGGTGAGTCAATTGCTAAGGGCATGTCCTCCCACAGCTTGGACCAGGCGGCGCAGGGGCCAGTACTTATTGTGAGTGAGGGCACGGTGGGGCAGAGCATAATGGCAATCTCGGCGACAGCGGCATCGGTGGGCTCCTCACAGGTGGGGGGAACGCCAGTAGTGACAAACGGCAGGGAGCGCTGCGACTCACCAGTCCCCGGTTATTACAGCTGGGGCATCGGTGCTGCCACCACCTGGGCAAAGCACAGCGACAGGAGCACAAGGGGGGTTGCAAGCAGCAGGGAGCGCTGCCACCCAAAAGTCCCCGGTAGTGTTGGGGGTTGCCAGTGCCACCACCATCTGGACCAGTTATGGCGATGGGAGCACAAGGGGGGGTGGCAGCACAAGTGTGGGCACAGCCTGGGGTAACGCCGGTGATGGGATTAGGTCAGTCTTCCCCTACTGCAGTGACAGTGGGTGCAAGCATAGTACACTCTTCTCCCGTAGTGACCCCATTAATATTTGGGTCTACCTCCTTGGTTCTGGCTCCTCCTTCAGCAATTGCATGGCACGTACCAACAGAGATGCGAGAAACGATTCACAAAGGGGAATTTGTGAACGTCTTTGACTTGATCAATGCAGGGGTGGTCACAAGCAGGCCCAGAGCAGGAAAGGAGAGCAAGATAAACCGAAAAACGGTGTGGGTAGAGTGGTCCTTAAGGAACTAGGTGACGGGGTTTTCCATTTATCCCGCGCACCTCCTTCATCAGTCCCACCCAAGAATCAATTGTCAGTTCTGCGTCAGCATGAGTTGGTCAGGGACAAGATTATGAAGGAGGTGCGTGTGTGGAGGGTGGCGGGTCCTTTTAGTTCTCCACCATGTGCATCCTTGGTTTGTTCGCCCCTGGGGCTGGTTCCAAAGAAAGAGCCAGGCAAATTCTGCTTGATTCACAACCTCTCTTACCCCTCTGGGTTACCCGTAAATGATGGGTTGGACCAGACACTATGCACAATGCGATACACCACCTTTGACGAAGCCATTGCAAAACTGCAGAGATTAGGCAGGGGGCCCTGATGGCCAAATCAGACAAAGAGGCGGCCTTCCGCCTTCTACCCATCCACCCAGAGAAGACTTGCTTGCTAGGTTTAATTTTTGAGGGTCAGTACTTCCTTGACTTGTGCATGCCCATGAGGTGTTCCATAGCATGTTCAGTGTTTGTGATATTCAGCAGATTCCTGGAGTGGGAAGTGAGGGACTTGGTGTCATTGGACGATGTGGTGCATTTCCTAGATGGCTTCCTGTTCATGGGTCCCCCAGGTAGCCGAGCATGTGAGAGAGCCCTGCAGGTTTTCCAGCAGCTGGCACAGACATTGGGGGTCCCGTTGGCTGAGGACAAGATGGAGGGCCCCACAACATATTTGTGCATCCTGGGTATTGAGATAGACTCGGTGGTAGGGGAGTGTAGGTTGCTGCAGGAGAAGGTGAGGGCATTCAGAAATGCAGTTAACACCTGTATAACGGCCAGGAAGGTTATGCTCCATCAGTTACAGGTCTTGGTAGGCCAATTGAACTTCGCCTTGAGAGTGATTCCCATGGGGAGAGTTTTTTCAAAG
This sequence comes from Triturus cristatus, assembly GCF_964204655.1. Classification (NCBI taxonomy): domain Eukaryota; kingdom Metazoa; phylum Chordata; class Amphibia; order Caudata; family Salamandridae; genus Triturus; species Triturus cristatus. Next base: position 684,372,136 of record NC_140587.1, read on the forward strand.
AACATAGTGCGAGCAATGACTGGTCTACAGGCAAAGCACCACCATACGAGATTGTCTGCAGAGGTCAGAGAGGACTTAGAGATGTGGAGGGGGTTCCTAGATAATTTCAATGGATCACTTTTGTGGCAGCAACCAGCACAGAGCAGTAAGTAGATAGCCCTCTATACAGATGCGGCGGGCAACATTGGGTTTGGGGCAGTGTTGGGCTCTAGATGGTGCATGCAGCATTGGCCAGACAAATGGATTGCATCTGGGATCTTAAGCAACGTTACCTTTTTAGAATTGTTTCCCATCATTGTCGCCCTACACATTTGAGGGGCAGCAAGAGCAAACACCAGGATAATTTTTTGGTCAGACAGCATGTCAGCGGTCATGGCAATCAATAATCAAAGCGCAAAATGCCTTTGGGTGCTGCGGTTGCTGAAGACTCTCATTCGCCTATGTCTCTTGCATAACGTGCATTTTTCTGTCAAGCATGTACTGAGTGTGGATAATGCAGTGGCTGATGCTTTGTCTCAGACTAAGTTGGCAGAGTTCATGGCAATGTGGCCGCCAGCGGACGAAGTGATGGCGGAGCTCCCAGAGGAGTTGTGGAGGCTTGGTGCACCATTGCCACAGACCTAATTGCAGCTGCGCTTGCACCCAAGACAAAACGTATGTACCAGAAGGCTTGGGGGTGTACAACGCAACGTTCAGATCAGGCGATGAAGCAGAAAGGTTCACCCTGGAAGGAGTACTGGGCTTTCTGGTGGAGTAGAGGGACGGGGGGAAATCGTTGTCGCTAGTGTGCCGGCAACTGTCCACCATCGCCTTCTTTGCCAGGTTAAAAGGGGTCAGGAATCCCACCAAGGACTTTAGAGTATGAAAGGCCATCAAGGATTGGGAAAGCATGGTACCGGGCGTACAGGACAATAGGCGACCCATAAACATGGAGAGGTTGGGGAGAATTTTGGGGGTCTTACACCAGGTTTGCCGGTCCCAGTACGAGGTAGAGCTATTCAGCCTAGCCTACGTGCTGGCCTTTTCCGAGGCACTGCGAATCTCAGAGGTGGTAGCATCATGAACGAAGGGTGAAGGGGGATAGGCATGGCGGATGTCCTCCTGAAGGGAGGGCAATCCATCTCAGGATTAGAAGGTCGAAAACAGACCCACTAGGGAAAGGTGAACGGGTGAAATTGCACGTGGAGCACAACACAGCCTACTGTCCAGTGGCATTGGCAAGGAATAACCTCAGGGGCCTCAACCAGGCTTCTAGTGCACAGGGCTGGGGCACCAATGATGCAATACCAGTTCACTCAGGTGTGTAGGCGGGTGCTGGCCTAGCTGGGTGAGGATTCAACACAGTTGAGCTCCCATTCATTTCGCATAGGGGCGGCCACCACTGCAGCAGCGATAGGCCTGCCAGCGGAAGCAATCAAATGGGTGGGTCGATGGAGGTCAGCATGTTTTGAGCGGTCTTGTGTAGCGGGAGGAATAATGCCCAGGGGCCTGCCAATCATGGTCATAACAGCAACTCTCTCTTTCAGTTGATGTGTGCAGCCCAGTACACGTATGTTGGTGTGGGCATTCCTTTAATTGCAGACCGGAGCAGCAATTACGTGAGTCCAGTCTGGAGGAAGCGCAGGGGGCCGCTGGGCTTGCACACCATAAGATTGGAGTGGGGGGTTTAAGGTTGCAGGATCTGTTTGGTCGGCATGTACAAGCAATAGAAACAAAAGCAATTCCCGGCCCTGTCATTTTAGTCATTCACGCTGGTGGGAATGATATGATGCCGCTAGGCAGCGAGGGGTGAGGGAGGCCTTGTTTGCAGCCATGTCTAGGATTAGACAATACTTACCGATGTCAATATTGTGGTCGGAAGTAATACAGTGGGCGGTAGGGGCTGGAGGGGCGCAGGTGAAGGCAATGAACCAATCTGTGAAGAAGCTGAACCATTCGATCAAAAGCATTTTAGCTGGTTCCACCATGGGCACAATTTGGCACATCTTACTCCAGTTAGAAAAAAGGGAGCAAATCCATCATGATGGGGTGCATCTGTCGGCAAAAGGGCTGGATCTCTTTATCCAGACTGTACTGGGGGGGGGGCAAGTGCGCCAGGGAGCTTCTCACCCTGTGGCCGAATACTGACAGTTAACAAAAAAGGGGGATGCACAACAAAGGAGGTTCAGCGACTTGATGGACCCCAGGAGGGGGTAGGTTCGATATGTGCAGAGGGTAGGCGAAGAGGGGGGACTGACCTGCTGGTGGTCCCGGACTCTACTGCCCTAACCCGCAACGTATGGACTGAGGAGAATCTTGGGGAGGCTGCCTATGTTCAGGTACCCCAGTGGTGGGCTATGTGGTGCCCTGGATTCCAAGTAGTGCAACTGTTTACTGTAGGGCGTTAGGACAAGCTGGCACAATGTGCACAGCAGAGTGGGGGCTTGGTGGGCAGAGACGAACAAGTCCAAGTTTAAGTGTATGGCCAAGTTCAAGTGCAATGTCATGCCTAATTCCTTTACTGCCTGTGACATGTTGATCCTGCTAAAGTGTGATTCAGTACATAATTTTTAGATATCCAAGTAGGATACTTTAACTCTTGTATTGGTTTGTGGTGAATTACCTGGTCTGATGTGAATAAAAGTAAAAAGGCTACGCCTTGGACAACAAACCCTGATTCTGAGAGTTCTTGGGCACAGCGGGGAGGTAAGGTGCCGGAGGTTGGGGAGGAGTGTGCAATTGCGCAGCTCATCGGGCCCATTCAGAAGGCTATTTGTGCACGTAATTTTGTTTTAACATGCACAAATAGCTTCTTGTGTGATTACAAAACGACCTTTGCAATTCACAAATGTTACTTTTCTGAAAGAATCAATTTACAGGGAGTGGATGTTCCAGGGTGCGAATGCTTTGGTGGTCTAAGGACACTCAACAGCTTACACATTTGTGAGTATTCATAACTCACTCTACCACCCCCTCCCATTCTCGAAAGAGTTAGAGATCTATTCTTTAAAGGGGCGATTGAAATTCCCTTCATTGTTCAGAGAGAGAAAGGAAAACGTCCCTCAAATTGGTGGAACAAAAGGAGAAGGAGTGTCTTCAAGTCCGATGGGAAAAAACATAATTCCTGTTTAGATTTAAAAAAGGTAAAAAGTTAGCAGGCACTTTTACAGTTCTCCATTTTTCCATCGTGAAAATATATAGAAGTAAAGATCAAAGAACATAAGCATGCCTATTTTGGTTTGATAAAATGGAATTCTCAAAACGGTTTCACGCTTAAACCTGGAAAGCTGCGAATGCTCCTGGTTTCAGTGAGTAACCTGGAAAAAAAAAGAGAAATCCAAAGGGATGCAAATCAGCACACGTGCAACGTAGTAAATGTGGGCGCAGATTTTAGAACTTATAACATACCACTGGGCAACGTACGACTTTCTTATTTTACACATAGTAATATGCATGCATTTTCTTTTCTTTAAGGTATCTTTGAGCGACCTATCACCGTGCAGATAATAGGGTAAACCATATTGTTGAAGCAGCTTTTTATTAAGTTACTTCAGCTTGCCAGGGTGCACAGGGGGGACATTGGCGCGCACAACAAGCTAAAGCTAAATGAAATAAAAACCTGAGCGGCGCGCGAGCTTCTGCAGAGAAAGCCTCTATTATTCATTCTGTTCTTTGTTTTCAGTGCGTGCCAGCTATTGCATCGTGGCTTTAGCCGGGTGATTAAACACGCTTTAGTTAAATGATGCTATTGTTAAGAGAGAGGGCCTACCTACACGATCCGGTCACACTGGCAACCATTTGAGAACATTACAGGGAACAACCGGGAGCCTCCTTAATCCTCACTCCCGTGCAGGGAGCATTGCACTCTTTTGGGAGGGGGGGGGGGTGCGGGGAGTGGACGCATTATAGACAACACACAGAAAGGGGATGTTCTTCAATGGGGAAGGCCTGGCAAGTAGAAGTTTGATACGGTGACAGAGCAGCACTGCTACCCCGGAGCATAGCTAGCATGTATGCAGCAGGGGAAGTGGCACCAGGGTCCAGGACCCCAAACATTGCTCTCTTTTACTGGGAAGGGGGCCCGAAGCACCCTTGCTCTGCCACGGCTGCGACCTGACTTCAACAGCTAGAAAATTCCTTGCCTTTAGAGCAGTGACTCACCGGTGTGCCTTAGATCAAACAGACAATTGCAGCAGCCACATGCCAAAGAGAGGGGAATGGATGCTCACGACGACGGGTGAAAATCAGCAAGCGGAGGGAATGTGAGGCAGACACGAACATGTAGACAGGACGCGACGTTCATTCAGATGTTCAGGTCCCACTGATCACTGAAGGACTCTGCAGTCACTGCAGCGAGCTGTGAAGGGGCCCGCAGTATAATAAACACCCCAACGCACCACATGATGGACACAAAACATCGTAAAACACGAATCACCTGCCAGGAGGTAATGAAATTTACAGAAGGGATACTTAAACATGTTGGACAGAAGTCTGCAGAACGCACTTTCGCCCTAGTAAGATTCCGTTATTAAAATTCAGCCTTTTTTGACTATATTAATTACAAGGGAGTACGGCTTAAGGGAGGCGTACGTTAAAAACGCTTCCACAGTTCAGAGGGTGGATAGAAGCAAAGAAAGAGGGCATCAAGGAAAGGGGAACAGCTAGGAAGCAGGCAAGGGGTTAAGGGCTATCTCTGCTTTAAACGCAACCAGTCGGGCAACAAACCGGCCGGACTGGGAGACCGACCCCAGAAGGGGGGGGATGCTAGAAAAAAGCATTGCAAAACCGAGCTCCAGTAAGAAAAACAGCCCCCGTGGGCACAAAACCGGTCCCCACCCCTCTGGCCCACTTGGAAACTGCCCGGTGCCCGCTAGGGCCAGTCCGGCCCTGGCAACAAACAAAGAAAATGCTGTTTAAAAGAAATAATACAGCTCTGAAAAACATGCGTGTAGGTTATCCCTTACTGATTAATTGCATTGTACACACCATTTTTGTGTAACAACGAATGCCCTAAAATAATGGAACTATCAGCAGCATAAAAAGCAATTATTGCTGGGTAGCAGAGCGCCTCAGGGTGCAGGGACCTCGGCTACGGTATCTCATTCCTTGCAGTATTGCCTCCCCGCTCCAGAGTGTACTAGTAGCGACACTGGTAGTAATAAGGAGCCCACCATGCGTGAAGGTCCTTATAATCAGCCTGGAGGCATACCTGTATGGGGCTTGCAAGTGTGCTGCTGCAGCATGGGATATCAGTAGGCAAGAATGTGGTGCACTGGCCTTCAGGAGCAGATTCCTGGCAGTGTATCCTGAGTCACACAAGACCAGTTTCTGTCGCGGAGGAATCAGATTTCTGCATGCAGGAATCCTTGAAATTGACTGTCTCTCACCTGATCGGGAGGGTTGGCATGTATGCTGCTGTGGTGCTCAGTGGCAGCATCATGCTGTCTGTGACAGGTAGAGACTGACAGTACACTGCTGCTGCCCATCGTCCTGGGGCAGAGCTGAGGGGAGCCCGCCACAATGTGCCATGTGGTGCTGGTTTTGTCACTATCAACTCACAGTTTAGCGCGACCAGAAACAAGTGTTGCCAGACAGTGCCCCACCTAGCCCCAACACATGTATTTTGGTGTGGTGGTGCTTTCATCCGGCTGGGTATCAGCCACCCAAGCTGCAGCGATGTCTACAGTATCTGAGGAGCAGCTGATTTTGAGGGGAGGTGGGGTATTGGGGGAAGAAAGGACTTGGAAACTCATTTTGCCTGCCAGCGATTGCAACCTTCTTCGAGGTCATGCATGAACAAAATGTGCTACTCTGGCTCCAGCATGCCGCTAAGCAATGAAAGACAAAGCTGCCACCCCAGCTGCGTGGTCACAGTGGGGCAAGAAAACAACAACAGGCAAGGCGCCACCTCCTCAGACCCATGTGAGGACACTGCCAGTCTGTCAAATTGTTAATAATGTTTATCATCAGGGACGGACTGGGAACCAAAACCGGCCCTGGCAAAGCTCTCGGCCGCCCCCCCGCCCCCAGGGCTTGTGGGTGCCGCCGAGCTCTTTGCCAGGGCCGGTTTTCGGCCGATTTTGTTACAGGGCCGAATTTGCAGCTATGCTGCAAAAACGGCCCTGTAAGAAACACGGTCCCCTGGTGCCCAAAACCGGCCCCGACCCGTGCGGCGCACCGGGGGATTGCCCGGTGCCTGCTACGGCCAGTCTGGCCCTGTTTATCATGATTAGGCTACACACTCACTCGGAACTTCTCTGGATGTGTGCTGGAGGAGGACACGGTCTCTGTGCACCAGGGTACAATACACATCCCTCGCCCACACTGTCGCCCAGGACTGCCCTGGTGAAAATAGAAACTCGGCACTGAAGCATGCTTCCAAAACAGACATAGAAAAACCGGCAAAGTCTTGCAGATCCCTGAATGAGAGGGTACGTATGCATGGCTCACCGGCAATCCAAAGCTGTTATGCTGACAGTAGTCTTAACACAATGCTAACGGTGGGGCCTGCAACTCATACCAGAGCACGGAACATGCAGCCACCAGCACTCTAATCCTTTATGGAACACAGGAAAACAAGCACCGGACTACGGAACAAAAGGGAGCACTAGTCTGAGTGCCTGCTTTGGCCGTGGGGGGGGGGGGGGGGGACTGTTGAGTGCCGGTTACCCGGGGGGACTGGTGAGTGCTGTACTATAACTGAATTTACTAGGTCTACACCGAGACCAGCACAACACGCTGAGTCCATTGGGCAGCACTGTAACTAACTTTAAAGCAAGGCTGTAGCTCTCCTTTTTATTTTGTTTTCCAACGGTTGCTTGAGATGTTCAAAAGAAGTTCCATCAAAGTGGATAAACACAGTACTTTGCTGATGGCAAACTGATAAGAGAAACTCATGGAAGAACAGGATATAGACTGGCTACAACCGTCAGAAACCATAAAAAGTTCAAGTGACAAGCGCCAGGACCAATAAGAAGGGAAGAAAAATGAAGTCAGGGTGTAAATCCCTTTTAAGATATATTAAATACAATAGATTGCACAAGCAAAGCACAAGTGTTGTGCAGGCTAAACCTAAAAATGGAAATAGAAATTTTTGTATGATTACCAATATCTCTAACAGGTGCGAATTCACGTTGCCGGGGGCTAACTATTGTGACAATAATTGAAGTAAGCCAAATAGCCAATATCTTGGCGTAAACTTTAGCATGAGTGTTGGTAAGTGATATAGGCCAGTATGATCCTCTTTCCTTTGGAGGTTTCCCTTTTTTATGAAAAATGGCAACATTCATGAAGATAAATGAAGCTGGCATATCATACCCAAGATCTATATCAGAGAGAACATGCAGGAGAACAGGAGCAAGTATATCAGCAATTTATTTCTGCAAGTCAAGGGGAATAGAGTTCACTGCCAGAGCTTTCCCAGAAGGCAGAGATTCAATAGCTAGTCTATTTTTTGCAAGAATATTATCATCATTTAGGGCCATATTTATGACCCCAGTTGGTTTGCACTTGAACCATGCAATGTGGTACATATGCAAAGCAACTGAAAAATGAGATTTATGAGGCCACACAAGGCAACTTTGCATGGCCCTGAGTGAATCTCATAAATCTCGAGTAAAGCAACACAGCGCAAATTGCTACGTTGCCCTACTCTGCGCTAAGGAGGCATTGCATGGGTGTCCCACACAACTCCCATAGTTTCAATGCATTCTCAGATTTACCAGAACTGATAAACTTGGGAATGCGCCAAAAAGATACTTTTTCCATGGTGAGGCGTAATGAGAAAAAATATCTTTATATCTCCTCGTTACTTCCTATTTCTATGTTTGCTGCATTCTGCAATAACATAGATAGAAGACATGCCTCTCAGGATTGTTTTGTACAGAAAGGTGCCACTTTCTGCATAAAAAAACAATCCTGAATGCCATACAGGCATCCTGACACCATTGTGGAAGGGTGCCTGTGAAGGAAGTGACCCGCTTAGGGCCACCCTGGTCACCACCGACCACCTCTCAGCCTTCCATACCAAATAAAGAGTAGGAGAGACAGTGGAGAATATAAACCAATACATGTTTATTCGTATACACTCAGAGCGGAGCCCCGTCTGCACAGTCTCTGGGAGTGCTACAGAGGAAACCGAAGATCAGCAAGCATAGAGATACATTATGAACATTTCATGATTGGTTGAAAACATGCCCACAGTGTAATTTTCCAGGCACACGCAGCAGGACAGTAAAATACAAAAAAAGGTTCCACTTTCGTATCTCACGCAACTCAGGACAGTCCAAGGCCGTTGCACCCTGAGCTGTGATCAAACTGCCGGACAGATGGGAGAGGCCTTTATCTAGTGGGAAAGCTATGAGATGGTACTAACAGTTCTTCATTGCAAAAAATAAACTCCGCAAAGGGCATTTCGCAGAAACAGTAAAGGATTAGTTTCGATCATCTTTTAAAATGGAGTCTGAACAGAAAATGGCACAGCGAATGCGAACTTATACAAGGCACTGCGTAAGCATTAACAGGCCTATTCTAACACCTGCCTACATTGGCGCAAGTCTGCAAAAACAGCACCAACGCAGGAGAAAGAGGCAGGAATGTACTGTATTCTTTTAAATATGGCACATTCTTGCCCATTCTCTCTGTCACACAGTACAGTGCAGCTATGTGACTTACTGTGCTGCACTGCATGACAATGCTTACAAATATGCCCCTTAGCATCTTAATTGGTGTCGTAATTAGCTGAAGCATACTGAATGTATGAATATATTTATCTATGTTTCTATCAGAGGGTCCTGAATCAGTGCCTGTTAGAAAGTGAATTATTAATTGAAGGAGATGTGAGGTCTCACAAAGTAATAATGGCACAATTCCGTATCAAGTCCAGTTAGTCTCCTTGGTAGCTGTAGCACAGAGCAGATAGGCAGACAGGCTAGCTTCGAAGAAATGTGAAAATCATTTATCAGTATCAAAACTGTTTGACCGTAAAAAACACACCTCAATAATAATCTCATCAACACCAAAACAACAACAATCAAATGCAGAGAACCAGAAACATGATTTTTAGAAGTTTAAGTCAAAATAGCAGCTACAAATGCAAAGTATCAATCGTGGTTGTCTGGTCACACTATACTAGGTTGAAGTCAAATGTTAAGATCAACAGCAAGCAGGAATCAGGTTTGTCCTGGTGGAAAGTTTACCTTCTGACTTAGAAGCTTTTCTGGAGATTTTTTTTTATCGATGGGTCATTGGCGGGTCGGGCTACAGGCTGGGCCTGAAAGAGAGCTTGAAGACGGTGGTGGGAGACTCTGGCAGGAAACTTAGCACTATCATCGTTGACGACGGAGAGCTCCGAGTGGCAGGAAGGTCTTGTTGGATGCTTTTTGACGTTGGCTTCAGTGAAGTCCCTCTACGTTTGGACTTGAAAACTTTTCTGTGTCGAAATCCTTTTAGAGGAGGAAGCCAGAGAGTTGAATATGACTGGCAATTCAACGTCAGTGACTGCAGCTTTGATGTCCCTTCCACTCTTCACTGATTGTCTGTGGGAAAAATTCTGAAAAAGTTTCCAAGTGTCCAGCTATACAGGTTTTAGATTAGGAGGACTACACTCTAACATCAGCCAAGGGTCCAGGAAGTTTTTGCATCACTTGGTGGTTAGGAATCACTGTGAGAAGACAACATCAGGGCTAGGGCAAATCTAGTGAAAAGATTTTCACAGGAAAAAGTTTACCCATATGTGAATGAAGAATACATCAAACAAAAAGAAACACTCATCACTAAGAGAAACATGGGGGGAAGAAGGGAAGTTGATTCCTCAAGTTCAAGGAGTGAGAGTAGTGATACTGACTACAGACCACGGTTGAGAGGTAGGGGATACTATCAGAGAGCCTCATACAATTTCCAACAGCCTCCACCAGGGTCAGGATTTGGCTGGCCTCCAATGTACCCCCCAGTACAACCCTTCCAGTACTATCCTAATCAGAATACTTTTTTAGGGAGAAGCAGAGGGAGAGGAAGGGGCAGAAAGAAGGGCCAGCGAGTGCAGTGGGAAAACATGAATCAACTGGTCACTTGGAGAATGTCGAGAGATGTCCTACCAAGCTCCAGCAGGGACACAGCATGATTATGAACCTGATGGACATTCCACTGAGTGAAGTTGAAGACGGTGTCTTGAACAGGGCCTATGTTTTTTTCACCCTAACCGAGTGGATTTGTTCAAACTTATATGTGAACTAGCCGGGTTCTTTAGAAATATCAGGCATAGTGGTTTTTTTTGCTAATGACACATGTGGAAACAGGACATTAGAGGGAAATACAGGACTCCACATGAGATCCACCCTTGTACCTGCAGTTGCCCAGGTTCCCCCAGAAACTGGGGTATTTGAACAGTCACTGATACATGTATTTGAAAATTCTACTGAAATAAAGCAGAAAAAAGCATACAGTAATTTAACTAAACTTGAACAAAAGGCTTTGATCGAACTGAAAGAAGACAGACACATTGTAGTGAAACCAGCAGAAAATGGGGGTGCCATTGTAATTCAAACCTCAGAGGCATATAACCAACAATGCCTCCGCCTGCTAGGTGACAAGAGGAATTATGAAATCCTAGGTAGAGATCCCACAAATCAATTACAGAATGAAATCATCATCATCTTGGAGGAGGCACTTGCTAATGGGTGGATTAGCCAAAAGGAGGCAGCCTTTTTAGTCAAAGAAATTCCTGGAACACCGTACTTTTACACCCTCCCCAAAGTACACAAAGCCTCCAGACTGCCTGCAGGATGACCTATAGTCTCTGGGATAGATTCGATACTGGAACCACTATCACAATTTTGTGATTTTTACTTCAGACCACTAGTTCAGGGAATGCCGGCTTATTTAAAGGACACTAGGAATGTATTGAACTTAATCAAGGACCTGGAATTTAAACCGATAGAAGAGCTGTTAACGGGGTTGGCCAGTGAATAAATATACACAAATATGCCTAAGAGGGAAACACTGAGGGTAATTGAGAGCATCCTTTATGCAGAACAGTGGGAATTCCATACCCCCAGGTCTCTAATTCTAGGCCTAGCAGAACTGGCATTAACAAGGAATTTCTTTCAATATCACAATACTCTATACTTAAAACCCATGGGACATCCATGGGTAGTCCTTTAGCTCCGAGTATAGCCTGTTTATATGTATCACAATTTGAGAAAGAAAACATTTACTCTCATCAAAATCCTTATTGGAGCTCCATAAGGGTCTAGCGTCATTATATGGACGATGTGATTCTCATCTGGCACGGAAATGTACCAGGAGCCAATGATTTTCTAGCTTGGCTTAATGGTCAGAACCCATTTCTATTCTTCTCCTCCACTGTCACTACAGAGGCCCTCCCGTTTCTGGATCTCATTATAAAAACTCTGAATGGCAAACAGAGTTGCAAAGTTTTCCACAAACCTACAAACAAGAACAAGTTGTTGTCTTTTTATAGCTTCCATCCCCAATTATTACGGGAAAATCTCCCATATGGACAGTTCCTCCGATTGAGGAGAAACTGCTCAGACACTCGTGATTTTGAGAAGGAGGCTGAAGTGCTGAGTGTGTAATTACACAACTGTAATTACCCAGAACATGCAATTAAAAGAGCTAAAAAAGAGCATGAACAGAGACTCACTTCTGGAAATAACTGAAAAACCCAAAGAAGACAGGAATGTGTGCGTAACTACCTTTAGCATAGCATCCAATTGCATCAAGAAGATTATAACCAAAAACTGGCGGATTCTGAACACTAATTGCCTGAATTTAAAGAGCCCATTGTTCTCTTACAAAAAAGCATAAGGAATGTGCTAGTACTTAAAAGACCACAACAACAGAAAGGAAGATATCATGGAATCCCTACAAATGGATCCCTGACCCGGGTCAGCGGACATTACAGCTGTGGGTCAAGTAAAGCGTGCCCAATTACTGCAAACACAAAATTGGTCAACATGGGACTGAGATGCCCTCGGGAACTGAGAAACCATACAACGTGTAATACAGAAAATGTTACCTATTTGATCACCTGCCCATGTGACAATATGTAGGTATGACTATGAGATGAGTTAAAGTTAGAATACTGGAACATATGACCAATATTAGATGTAAAAAAACAATGACCAAACTAACTGCACGTTATGTGTTGAAAAAGACACAACCATACCTAACCTTGGTGTTTATTTTAATAGGTATGCAGACTGTGTGTGTCTACAGACAGGGCAAGTATAGCCGTTTATGAGTCTCAGACCAGACAGTGACAAGACTAGGTAGTCTAGGGCAGTAACATGTTGATGCGACAGACAGGGTAATGCTGTCGTTACTTATCCATATACCCGCATACTAATTTTCTTTTAATCCTGCCATGTGGGATCCATAATAAAGGTTTCAGATACCTACTTAGACAGTTTTGGAATTTTTCTCTACATTAGGGATCCCTATCTATCGAATTCTTTATTTTCTATATTCACTTGTTCTTTGCGCTCCTCCCCGGATGTTGGTCTGCATCAGGGAATCAAAGTGGCCCTATGATGAAGCATGCCACTCATTGAGTGGGTGAGGGCAGTATTTACAAACCTTTGGGATTCCCAAATTGGTTTGTTACCTCTAGAGGTACCTTTGACTCTATAATTGCTTGCCTTCTTCTTAGGGCTTGGTGATCGCTTGTGCTTTCCTCTTTCCTGTTATTATTGTTTAACCAGTGTGGGACCATTTGGCCCACTTCCAAGTGGGTAATATAATCTTTTATTTATTACCCCTGATTACATGTCCTTCTCGTAGAGTGAGTAGTATAATTTTTTGGGAGAACAAGGGAAGGCTCAATCTCTTTTCCCTTATTTGTTGTTGATTAACTCTTGGAAAAGTAGGCTTATTGCAGATTTTCCCACCTTTAGCTTAACATGAGGTAAGTTAACCGACCTTTGTAGTCCACTTCTTTGTCCTGGGTACATGGGGGAGCAGGTCCACACCTTCGTATCACTCTCCATAGGTTCCACAGCAAATGCAGCCCTTATTTTGTCTTACACAGCTTCATATTTGTGCTGAAGAGGTGCCATACTTCTTCCTGAAACTAGCTTGTGGGGGGATACTCCCTGACCAATAGAGAAAAAGTTGCCAGGGGCAAACCTACCCACTTTGACATCAATTCATTGAGGTTAGGGTTGATCCTATAAAATCCCACAGTGCACTTTTCTGCCAAAATTCAACAATGGCAGAACCTTACTTTCCCTGGGTAGAGCTCTGGGTACACTACTGAAGAGTCTCTATGGAAATGAGAAATTCCCCTCTCAAACCAGTTATAAAACAGGTTCTTCCCCCCACTGGGATCGGTGCCAATTTGACTTCCTGGACAATGGAAGAGACAGGCCTAGTTGTGAGTAACATGTGCCTGTGGCAGGGGATGCCCGTTTGAAACTTGTGCACTTCATGGGACACCCCTCCAGGACATGCTGTGAGGAGGAGGTCACACCTACTCCAAGCAAAGTCTCTTTTGTTCCCTTTTCAGGGTACTATTCACACCTCCTACAGGGGGCCAGCAGTTGGGGATTAACTCTGAAAAGGCTACTAGAGGTTTAAAGCAGGAAAATGCCAACTTTCTAAAAGTGGAATTTCTGAACTTCCAAAATACTGAAACAGTAGTTTATATTCAAAGTACAACATTAGACTGGGGTTTAAATTACTATTAGTTTGAGTCCTTGAATCATGGTTATAGCAATTCCCAATCTTAAGTTATGTATTATAAGGTGCTATAATGTACACCTCTGCTTTTTAAAGGGAAAGCTAGCCTTACCTCAGTGAAAAAGGACTTTAGGCAGTTTTCCCTGCCAGGATATGTAAAACTTAAGTGCACATATCCTACTGTTTAAATACATACACTCTGCCTTGTGGATATTTAGGGCCTATCTTAGTGGTGACTAATAAGTATTAAGAAGTATTAAAGTAAGTGTTGCAAAAGGTTTATTTGGCTAGGTTGAATTTGCAGTTTTAAAAATGCACACTCAGGCTGCAGTAGCAGCCCTTTAGACATTGTTTGTATTGTCACTTTTGTGGTGGCACAATAGGTGTTTCTGTCCACTAGTGACATTTACCTTACAGGCCCTGGCTACTCTGTGGGCCATATACTAGGAACTTATAGATAAGTTAAATGTGCCAATTAGGAGTTTTAACCGATTCAACATGTGTTTAGGTGTCAGAGCACATTCACCTGGGCCTGGTTAACAGGTTCCGAGTGTACAAAGTCCAAAACCAACAGCATAAGTCCAAACAAATGGGATTGATTATGCAAAAAGAGGCAGTTTCTATCAGTTGGGGCTACCTCTTTGCTTTCCTAATTCAGATTATATTTGACGCCTAATTCATTCATATGTCCACCTCCTTTATACAAAACCAATTGCAAGAGGACCTATTACTGTTGTTCTGTCACATCTATTTCCAATTCAATGAGGCACTAGGCAGAAGTGCAGTCTATTCCCTCATTGGTCCTTAAGAGCAGAGGCCTTGATTCATGGATTCAGGTGGGGAGAAGCACTGAAAGGTTATGTGGCGCGGTATGCAGATGATCTGCTTTTGTATCTGAGCAGATGCCAGTTTATCGGCCCCCATGTGATGATCTGTTAGATAATTTTAGGAGGGCCTTCTCAGCTCATGGTTCAGCAGTGAGGTGCTCTGGGACCAAACAATAAAATCAGAGTCAAATGCCATCACATACTTGGGGTAAATATGCTCCAGAGTAGGGTGGGGAATATTGCCTTCCTGAATGAGCCCCTAATGAGAGATTTTGATTATTTGTCTTCACTCTCTTATCATTCATGGGAAAGAGTTGTGAATGTAGGGGTAGGAGACAGGGGAGATCTAGAGCGGGAACACTGGAGAGATGCTCATGTGTCACCACAGGTAGTGGCAATCTTGACACCTCATCAACTACTTCAATTTAAATGCCTCCACAGAGTAGTGTTAGGCAAGGATTTTCAAAATATTACGAGACTCCTACCTGACGTGCCATATATCACAAGGTGATTACGGTACATTTATTCATGCTGCTTGGGATTTCCTGGTTATTTATTCTGGTGGGAGTTCTTAGGAATGATGAAAAAAGTAATATTGAGCTGGCAGATAACAAGAACCCCAAAATGAACACTTGCACACATATTTGAAGACAATGATGCCAACTAATGCATACAAACCTTGCACCATTTGGTCTGGTTATGGCTAAACCAGACACTGCTAGAAGAGGCCAAAACCAACTACTGGATATTGAAAAATGAAGCAGACTTTCTCAGAACCCAGGCACCGAAGATACCATACTTCTTTACACTACCAAAAATGCACAAAAATAAAACACCACCTCCAGAACGCACTATTTTCTCAGGCATTGGTTCCATACTAGAACCATTATCTCAATTTGTCGACCACTGCCTGAGACCACTGGTACAAAATACTTCTACCTACCTAAAAGACACACAGGATCTCCTGAATCAACTCTAAGACCAGACAATTCAGGAAGGAACAACATGCATTGTAGGACTCGATATAGAGAGCCTCTGCATGAGCTTGCCACAAGAGGCCACTATACAAACCATAGCAGATATCCTTTTTTAAAACAATGGAGTCACAACACCCCAAGACACATGATCATGGAATGTTGTTGTCTAGTGCTGACAGAAAACTACTTTGAATATGAAGGTAACCTGTACCTCCAAACCCACTGTACATCCATGGGAAGTACATTCACCCCTAGTTTGGCAGCTCTCTATGTCAGTACCTTCGAGGACAAACACATCCTAAATTACACCAACTTCTTCAGAACTAAGATTCTATTCTGGAAGCGATACATAGATGATGTACTAAGAATTTGGAAGGGAACACCGAATACTCTACCAGAATTTCAGCAATGGCTGAATACAGAAGACAAATTCTTCAGGTTCACCGACACAGCGAGCGAACAGCAACTAGACTTCCTGGACAACAACATCTACATAGAAGGCGGTAACATCAACACAGAAACCTTCTAAAATCCCACAGCAAAAAACAGTCTACTGTCCTACAACAGTTTTCATCCTCGTCCTCAAAGAGATAATCTTCCTTATAGCCAATTTCTGCACATCAGGTGAAACTGCAACACCATACAGGATTATAAATGTGTGTATGTGTTTTTTGTAAAGCGCACTGCTGCCGAGGCGTCGTGGCGCTGTAGACCGCTGGGGAACCCGTCCTGGCTATCCCTGTGAGATGGTCCCTCCTGGGTATCTCCAAGGTGAAACCAGGCATCCCCGGCGAATGTGGGGGGCCGTTGTGGAGATGAGGCAAGTTAATGCCCAGAGTTGCCGAGTGTGATCCCTGGTTAGAGTAGGCACCGAGGCGAGAATTATCAGTCCGCTGGCCCTGGTCCACGACCCTGCCGCGTCAGGAATTGAACCCTGGTCCCAGGCCGTCCTCTGGTTCCGGGTCTGCCACCTCTAACCAGTGAGCCACACTACTCCACTAAGGCACAAGCTTAAACAATGAGAATATCCAGACAAAGTCATACGGATATGCCAGAAAGGAGCACAACACCAACATAGGCAGCCTCCTAGAAACTAACAACAAGAAAAATAAACCAGATGTCCTGACGCACGTTACAACCTACAGTACAGTCACTAATTTAGTGAAAAAAGCAGTCAATAAACATTGGTGTATCTTAACACCAGGAGCATTTAACTGGCCGAAACCAAGGTTTGCCAACAAAAGAATTAGGAATATCCAGGACTTACTAGTCCACAGAAGACCACCACAAAAAAGACCCCAGGGAGAAACAGTGACTTCAATGTGGAACTTACCACCTATCCTTGGTCATTACCTATGCGGATCGTGTTCCGTTTACAAACTCACTAAAGCCACCAAGAGTCTAAAACTGAGTGAAAAGTTTGAATGGGCGATCAAATACCACACCAATTGCAATACAACTCATGTTATTTACATGATTACCTGTCCCCGCAGCCTTAGGTACATTGGCATGGCCTGCAGAAAAGCAAAACAGAGGATTTGTGAGCACCGGAGTAACATCAAATGCAGGAAATCCACCACCCGGATGAACGCTCACTTTCTCAATATGAAACACACCACCGAGGACATTCAGTGGGTAATTTTGGAAACCCTTCCCACGAAGAACAATATTGCAGAGTGCATCCTCTTTGAAAAGGAACAGCATTGGGTCTACTGTCTGAAGACCTATGACCTTGGCCTAAATTATAATATACCTTGGCTCTCTGTAATACACTGAAAGTCCCATTTCAAACATAATAATGATTATAAATCAGAATAACGAACTATGCATAATATAGCATAAGACCACGTCACCCCCAGAGGCTAGACCCAGTTCTCTACTAATAAGAGGTATGTCACCTCTGAGGAAGGACAGCAGATGCACCATAATAACATATGGTGCCATCATAAGCGTCACTGAATCACCCCAAAATTGTGACCACTTTCAAAACAAAGACATCTGTTTCCCCCCTTTTGACTTTCACCAATCCTTATACTAAAGAAAAAATATATTTCTTTTAGTTTTTTTGTGAAGTGCTACCTGGAGTGATTTTACAGATCCTTTTTACAAAAAATAGTTTTTTCTATTATTTTTTTTAAGGATCATACAGGCACATGCATCAAAAATGCCATTTGCGATTCCTTATTAGCGAAAAATAAGGATTCGCTAATAAGGAATTGCAAAAGCCTACGCAAGTAGGAATCGAAAAAAAAAAAAAAAGTTTCCTACAAATTCCTTAAATGCGAGTCGCAAATTGCGAGTCGCAATTAAGGAATGGCTTTCCATTCATTCCCATGGGCCTACAGCCCATAGGAATGAATGGGAATTGCAAGCGCAATTTGCGAGTAACCATTAGGTACTTGCAAATTGCGAATGCAATTTCAAGGGTGCAAAAGTGTCAAAAGGACAACCTGTTGCACCCCTGAAATTGTAATGTGCACCCATGTTGCGCACACACATGCCCCAAGGGCATGTGTGTGTGTGTGTGTGTAACATGTAACTTTGAAAAATGCATTTTAGTGCATTTTTTAAAGTTTTTGCAAATTACTGACCTGTTTTATTTTTCGGTAATTTGCGACCCCTTATTGCGCTTCTAGCATTATTTTGCGATTCCTTAAATGCAATCGCAATTTGCTATTTTTGCATTTGGGATGATCCCAATGCAAAAATAAAGGCCGCAAAGGGGCAGATTCTGAGAATCTACCCGTTTGCGACCTGTTTTTAGTTTGATGCATGGGGCCCTTAGTCTTTTTTCATAACATATCGCCACATAGCCATCCAGTCTTTTCCATTTTTACAACACTCATGAGGTCACAATAGCACTGACTTCCCACCCGCAGCAACCGATTCCGGGGTGGTAAGGACATAGTCAGCACAAGAGTGATCAGAAGCTCAACAAAATAACATACCTTTAATCTGTCTTGATCTCCCACCCCTGGCACTCCAACCCGCCTGTCCTCATAGCCAACAATTTGTTTTCCCAGAGCAAGATTCCTTTGCGACCCCATAGGAGCTAATTTGTTCTCCTTCAAAAGGTAACTGTTCTTTCTTTAATACAAAAGCAACCCACTGTCTCACCTCCATTACATTGGTAACGTCTTCACCTTCACGTAACCAATGTACATCCGCAATCAGACACCCTCAAAGCACTTTAACCTGCTATCATGTAACAGCATGATACGGTCGTTAGCGAACCTTCAAGGAACAGGCCCAAGTCACAGTAAACGTGACTTGATCATGCTCGCCGAACACGAGGTACACTCAAATAATATGTGTTACCCACTGTATATCTGCCGCTCGGCTCTACATTAAAGGGCTATCCTGGCTACAATCTTGAGACCACATACCAAAATGTTATCGCATACATTATTTTTGCGCGCATCACACAATAAACATATGAGACTGTCAATGAGTCACAATTAACGTGACATAACCACATGGCTTGTACACTCAAAAACCTATGTTACCGATTGTAATTTTGTCACCCCGCACAATATTTAAGGGCTAGCCAGGCGTAAATTCTAAAATTTAACATTCAATTTTAATTACTTTGTATAAATGTTCATGGTTCATACATTAGGCATACTATAACAGGTATCCATAAGAAAATATGTATCTACAATTGGTCTTTCAAGTCTTCCTGCAGTAACTGAGAAAACGCTTACCATCACCATCATACCGAAAGTATTGTCTCACATCCAGGACTAGTGTTAACATTGCTTAGTCTGGCATAGGCCTGGGCGGTAAATTCCGTTCCGCTCACGGAATTTGGGCAATTCCGCGTTCCACAGAGAACGCGGAATTTCCCAAAATTCTACAACCCGTGGCGCCGTGGAATTTTTTCCTTGTTCGCGCTTTCAAAATGTGTGTTCGTGCGCGGAAGAGCGACTTACCGGGATCCCTGCATTTGCCGACGAGTTTTCCTATCCGTTCGCTGGCTCCATGAGATTTTGGTAGCTGGGCGCGCGATCCAGCGAGAGTGTGCGATCTCGAACACATCATTCAGACACACCCACGTACGCGAACAGGAAACACGCATCGCGAGCGGGCGAAAGAAGATGGCCACGCCAATTGGTGACCGCATTGGCAAGTTCGCAAGATATTTCTCCTGAGCATGCAAACAGCGTTTACGAACAGGAAAAACGAATCGCAAACGGGTGGAACAAGCAATGCCGCATCTTCACTGAACTCTGAGTGCTCGCGGAGATTTTTGACCATTTCGCGGAGCTTTGCGTAGCACGACTACGCAAATTCCACCCACCCATTCTGAAAGTCCAACCTCACACATTTTGGGCTCTACTATATTACTTTGGTAAAAATGGGCTTCGCGTCATGAAGATGTTTCAATAAGAATCATGAGCTATATAACTAGGTCCTTGACATGATACCATCCACTAGATCTCATGAATGAAATGCACTCCAAGTAGCATTATTGATAGTGCTTCGTCATCCTCACTGCTAGAGAGGATGGACCTCACACGGCACGTGCTCTACAGTTGCACTAAACTATTTCATGCTTTATTCACAAGCTTTTCTAGATATTTTGCAATATAAATCATGCTCATCACTAAACCTTCCCGGTTCCAGCTTAACAAAGTACATTTTGCTAAAACAGAACATGATATTACTTACATTGTAGTGTATTAAACGTATCTACGAGTATTTCTATCTGTACTGTCTTTTATCCCTCCAGAGTAATTGACAAAATCAGCAACTAAGTCTAAAACAAAGACGAGCAAATGAGCTCAATGAAGATTGGTGAGTAACGTACTTACCTGCCATAGGCTATTTTTGATCATAGCCAACTTCGATCTGGTCCTGAAGAAGTCCTACAGACCTGTGAGGGCTACCAAGGGCCAAAACATGTCGACCTTCCATGATCTATCACCAGGTGCAGTGGAACAGTAGCACTTCCACCATAGCACCACCCCACATATTTAATCTTGCCCCATCCTCAGTACTTAAAGATTAAAACTGAGGACAGGAGGTATTTTTAACTTGCACTTCGCTAGAACACTTTAGCACTTTTTATCACAACTGTCATAAAACCAGACGGTCTACCTCCGGGTGGAAAAGGGAGATCACTTGGAGAACCAAGTGTTCAAGTGATAAAAGACCCAATGATGAGGCTACTCATGTAGCCGACAGGGCGAAGAAGCAAGATATACCGCACCGCATGTGAATGAGGGTCTTTGATATACCAGAGCCCTAGACCCTGGTAATAACAGAATTTGTGATTCATTCTCTTCTGATATTTTCTAAACGAGACATTGCAAATTCCTCTCCCATTTGCAGGTGGGTGCAGAACATGAATACATGGATTTTACTCACAAAACAATCAATGAGACCTGTGAATGTCCATGTAAACACCATACCATTTTGGATCTGTTAGAAATGGGAGTTTCTAGTTGGCAGTGACTTGCACCCTGTCCAAGTAGGGACCCTTATTCTAGTCAGGGTAAGGGGATCACACTTAAGATGAGCGGTCAATTTAAGATGAGCAGTCAGGCTTATCTCAGAGACAATGTGTAAAGTATTTGTACAAAACACACACAGTAACACAGTGAAGACACTACAAAAACGTACACCACATCAGTTTAGAAAAATAGCCAATATTTACCTAAACAAAACAAGACCAAAACAACAAAAATCAATCATACACAAGCAAAGATATACATTCCTTAAGAATAAAGCAGAAATACATTTTCTTTAAGTCAATAGTGATAACCGGGGATACCACAGCGTGGTGACCAACAAATCCAACAGTTCAGTCCAACCTCGATGGAGTCAAGGGCTGTCTACGGCATCAGGGAAGACCTACAAACAGTTCCTTTGAATTTGAAGAGGCCTCAAGGACCCTGTGGTGAAGTGCGGCAGTGAGAAGTTGCAGCGTTGCTGGTGTCACAGACGTCGTGGGCGGCAGTGCCACAGGCTGATGTAGAAGTCAGTGAGTCCTCGGAGTCACACATGTTGCAGAGCGAACTCTGTGAGATCAAGACAGGAGTGCGGACGTCTGCAGTGCCGGGGCTGCAGTGTCATCACGGACGGTGTGTAATGCACTTCATGAGGCGATGTCTGTGGCTCGGTGTAGGCAGGAACCTGACATCAGAGTTGATGACGCTTTCGTCGGCAGCCCAAGGCTGCGGTGTTGTCGAGGGTAGTGCAGCGAGGAGGTGACCACAGGTGTGGGTCAGACAGGGGCATCTGTGATGGTGCTTAAGCAGCATCATAGGTGGGGCCAACATTGCGGTGCTGTCGAAGTTGGTGTGACGAGGCTGTGCCCACGGCCACAGTGCAAGAATCAGCATCAAGTCCAGCAAGATGCAACATCGTCAGTAAGACCAGGGTTGCGGTGTCGTCAAGGTTGGTGCTGCACTCACCCAGTGAGCGGTGACCACGGTGTTGGTTCATGCAGTGGTATCAGGAATGCTGTTCTTGCAGTTACAGCTCAGCAAACACCTCCAGTGGCCCAGAACAGGGATTAGCATCACTTGGCAGGTTCAGGACTCCCCGCAATGGAGTCCAGATGCTGTAAATGAAGTATTTTGTGTCCCTGAGACTCCTGAACAGGAGGCAAGCACACACAAGCCCTTGGAGAAACTTGGAAAGCAGGATCAAAACAGCAAAGTCCAGTTCCTTCACAGCCCACAGACTGAAGCAGCAGCTGTAGGCCATGCAGCAAAACAACACATAGCAAAGGGACAGTACTCCTCCTGACAGCTCTCCAGCTCTTCTTGGCAGAGTCCTCAGTCCAGAAGTGTTATAAAATTCTGGGGTAAGAGCCCCACTACTTATACTATTGTTAGCATTTGAAGTATGCAGGCATCAAAGAAAGTCTCTCTTGCTTAGTAGAACCAGTTCTGTCCTCCCTGGTCCAGCCACACTCCAGGGGGTGGAGACAGCATTGTGATTGGCAGACACTGACCCATTCATGGGTCAGTGACAACTCCTCCCACCGCTCTAGCTCAGGAAGACCCATCAGCCTGGTGATGGGTCATCAGGATATGCAGGGCACACCTCAGCTCCTTTTTGTGACACTGTATAGAAGAAATGCACAAACAGGCCCTTTCAGTCTAAACTAGATGTTGATTCCACAGGCAGGCAGAGGCACAGAAGGATAAAGCAAAAAAGCAAGTAAACACCCACTTCCTGAGAGTGGTATTTTCAAGCACACAATTTAAAAGCAATCTTTACTAAAAGATGCATTTTTAATTCTTGAGCTCAGGTAGCCCAAATTTCCAATCTCTGGCTGTCCCCAACTGAAAGTTACACTTGTAAAAGGTTACAGGGCAGCTCCAATTATAGCCTATAGGAGAGCTAGTCCTTGCAACAGTGACAGTCCAGTACACATACAACACACCAGTACATGTCCTAACTTTCACATACACTGCACCCTGCCCATGAGTGTACCTTGGACCTACCTTAGGGGTGCTTTACATGCAGTAAAAGGGAAACTTAGGGCCTGGCTAATGGGGGGACTTGCCAGGTCGACATGGCAGGTTAAAACGGCACTCACAGACACTGCATGGCACGCCTGAGACAAGTTTACAGGGCTAGTTATGTGGGTAGCACAGCAGTGCTGCAGGCCCACTAGCAGCATTTGATTTACCGGCCCTGAGCACACACAGTGCACTTTACTGGAGATTTACCACTAAATCAGATATGGAAATCATGGATAGCCAATCATAATTACAGTTTAAACAGGGAGCACTTCCACTTTAGCACTGATCACCAGGGTTAAAGAGCCCAGAGTCCCTAAACCAGCAAAAATGAAGCCCAGCACATAGTCAAAAATTCAGGAGGTAGAGGCAAAAAATCAGGGGAAACCACGCCTGGAATGCCAGGTCTAACAGGATCCATGTAGAGAATATATTCAACTAGAGTGAGACATCGAATATGAGAGTTTATAGGAAGTATGTAATAGTTGTCTTACGTATCTCGTTCTCCTCCTTCACAGCTTTACTTTTATTATCTTTATACAAACTGGACCATTCGATTTATTATTATTATTATTATTATTATAGTATAACAGTGCTCCTTCTATATCTTTAAATGCCAATAAACAGATTTATAAAAATACAATCCCATCAGAATATGCATATTATGAAGCACCATTATTCCTGCACCTTACTTGTATAATTATATAAACGTTGAATCATTTCCTCTAGTTATTTAAATTAATAACTATCATGAACCGATTTGCAGTGGCCATTGCAACAATAGTTTTTTCTTGCTTTGAGTATTGTGTGGTTCAGCGATATGCCTTTTGGCACAGCATGTGCATTGACAAAGCTTCCAGAAAATCATTGACCCGTTTTCTGTTGATTTAATGGTGTGGCTGTTAGACTTAAATTGCCCTCAGCTATATGACCACATCTTTCGTGTCTCGAAATTACTGCAGTGCGCCTCTGCCACCCTGTGGCATTTGTGTCCTTTTTGATACGGGCTTCCTTCAGTATAGTTGTTTTTGAGGCGTGCTAGATTGTTGCAATATGGACTTCAGAAGTGGTCTTTAGTGTCTCATAAAGAAACAAATCACTCCAGTTGTCAGTGCATTTACATTGTTGCTTCACGGTCAGTTTTTAGCATCAGTCAGTCTTGGGATGGCTGATGACTGCCAGAGCACAGTAGATGACGCACTCTGCTGCCTTACACTTCCGGGATCTCAGTGGTCACTTCTGCTTTGCCAGTTTGGGTCGGAATCTCTGTCACCAGTAACCTGAGTCCCACCTCCGGGTAGGTAACTAGGTGACCTTCATCGAGTAAGGTTAGTGCAATATAAAGTCCATGTGCGTGGATCAGCACAAAGACGAAAAGCTAGAATTTGCACAAGGACAAGATGTACACAATCACGTCATCTCCTATATAGGCAGAAGTTGCCCCTTAACCGTGAAATTGTATCCAGATTTAATTTGGAGGGTCCTACATCAGAGAAGATGTAGATCCCTGATGTTTTCTAACATGGAAGAGATTTGTATAAGAAAGTAATCCCATCCATTCCAGGGCTTCCATTCTTCTCATCATGTGCTCGTTGGTTATACCTTTTCAAGAGGATGCCTATTTTTGAGCAGGGCATAGTGGTCCCCCATTCGTTTATCTAGGATTCTGTATGTATTGTGATGGTCTACTTCAGTGTTCTAAATACTCACTATTGCTTTCAGGTACAAGACATAGTCTGTTCCTAAGTCTGTTCGCATTTTACTCTAGGCATGTGCTTCACAACCATGGTACCCATGAGTAAGTTTACACATTTGCCTGCATTCTTAGGAGTAAGGATGAGTAAGCTGCCTACCAAACGTCAACCTTTGATCCCCGTCCCTCGTTCCTAATAAATTTATAAGTGCTTTTCTAATTCTAGACTTTGTAATGGCAGGCCTACCTTTGTAACATTGTATTACTTCACCAAGATCCACATCAAACACCTATAAAGCACAGATGGCATCACATATAAGGGGTCAGGAATCCTTATCTCCACACATCAAGCAGACAGCTTTAAGCCAACAAAACAACTTTTTAAAATTTCACAGATACCGACAGAGCATCAAGTCACAGGAAAAAGGATACTCATTACCTTATACAGACAAGCATGGGCAAAGCTGATTGGTCTCACTTTGCCTAAGCTTTTGGTCATCCTTATTGGCTTTGATAATGCTCGATGTTTTTAAATGTGCATTGGCGAAGGCAATAGTAATGACCAGACATCTTAAGTTTTTTTATATACTTTCAAGGTAGCTGCCATGTTGTGAAAAACAACATGGCATGGCACAACGTGGTGTGATATGACAGCATCCTGAATGTATAGAAAAAATGCCTTCAACATTTTTAAATAGCCACTATGTTGAATGATGCAACATGACATGACGCAATATATTGACCATTTTACAAGAATAGAAAATAATGCTTTCATACTTTCAGGGAGGCCGCTGTGTTGTATCGCGTCACTTTGTGTCGCGCAACGAGACAGCCATCTTAAATGTGTGTGAAACACTATTATCTACTGTACGAAATTGAGGTAATGGTTGAGGGGGTGATGGAAGCTCATCAAAAGTGCTTTCCTTCTATTTGCAGTGTCATACATCCAGGAAATGACATCAGATTGGTAAACCATGAAAAGAAGGCTTCCAAGAGGAAGCAGAGAGGCATTGGCAGACTCAACACGACGGTCCCAATGATTCCTGCTGCTTTAAATGTGGATAGTGATGCTATCTCCTTAGCATATTCAGAATCAGCGCGGAGCCAGGGTGTTTTTGCTTATTTACTTAGAAATGTGGCAATTAACAAAAACGAGATTATGTTATGTGAATTAAGCACTCAAACCGGTGAACAAGCTGCATGTCTACCAGCCACAGAGATCAGTGAAAAGCTGAAACATTAAAGAACAGTTGGCAAATGTGTTTTGATTTCTAGATTTGTCTGCTTTGAAATGTGATGTATAACTTATGTTCAATTAAGCGCAGCACCTGCTCATGTATAAAACAGAGGACAACAATGCCGGGGCTGCAGCAGGATAGGCTGCTCTGCCTCTGCGCACAGTCGAATGCCTGCTTTTATGTGCCTGCAGTGTATGCAATGAATTCATTTTACCCAATATGTCTCCAAGGCAGACCTTGATTTTCAGACAGTACATCTCAGGAGGGAAACAGTGAGCAGGGTTTGCCTATTTCTGTTTCTGAGCTGTGCTGCGTAAAATAAAGTGCTTAATTTGAGACAGAAGTTGCAGGTGTTGTCCTGTAGCACCGTTTTTTGGGGAAGAGGGACTTCTTTTTAATCATCCGGCTTTGACCCAGAACAATAGAGAGAGGGACAGCAAACTGGGAAAGGAGGGGGGGAGAGAATGATGAAAAAACAGTGACAAAGGGAGAAAGTAAGGAAGATAAAGGGAGAGTCTGCAACCCTGGCATTCAGCAATGGCGCCGCCAGTCTTCTGCAAAACCTTTTGGACCCACAGTAGCTCTTTTACAGGTTAATCGTCATTACAAAAAAATAACTCAGAGAAATATTGGGTTAAAGGAATTCATTTTACACACTGCAGGAGCGTTAGAATAGGCTCTCAGCTCTGTGCTAAGCAAGGGCAGCCCTACATGATATGGAGTCTGAGCAATTCTTTTTGGCATCTTCAGTGCATGCATTAACTTAAAAAAGCGCTCAGGAAAACACAAAGAGGTAAATTACTGCGTTGTGCTTCTGAGATCTGCTATCAGCAGAACAAGCATTAACGCGGAAATATTTCAAGCTAATCTTGGCCTGAAAACGCCACTCAGAGGCCTACAGACTAATTCTGCGCTGGTGCAGTGCAGATGATGGTATCATGATACGGCTGCAGGTGATTTTTAAAGTGCTCACACATTTCCATTATATCTTGGCAAGCTCCTGCTGTTGCTTGACTATTGTGTTTGGAGCGGTATGCCAGAATGCCCAGTGCTGAATCAAAAACAAGCATTTGCAATGCAATCGGTCTCGCCTTTGGGACCTTTTATGTATTTAGCTATGCAGCACATTAGCCGGGGTGCTGCAACATCTACTGCTCTTTAACATGGAGGGAAAGTAAGCACCAAACTGCAGAACACGCCAGGTATGGGAACACATGGAGAGAATTACCACCTATCAGCGGGAAATGGTATTGTCCAAAGCTCTGTTTTTAATATAAGATCAGCGCCTTCGGTGGTCATATCACTGAAAATACAATATCTGGAAAAAAATATTGTCTATGGGTGCTCGTGGAAGACAAGTTTCTATGGCCTGGAATCTAGGGAATGCTAAAGTGATTCTGGTATTTTACAGATCTCTGCTGGTCGTTTTCTATCAAGAAAGATAAATGGAGGCAGTTGCCAGAAAAATAAAAAAAAGAAAGTCCCTAAGCAGAAAGTAATTCTGGTATTTAACTGACCTCTACTGGTCGTTTTGTATCAAGACAGTTAAATAGAGGCAGTTGAACAGAAAAAAAGTCCCTATGCAAAAGCTGAAGTAGACAAGTCCTGGGGCTGATCTCCAGAGCCCAAAGAGCACATACAACAGATCTTCCAGACAGCTGCTCGACCTCATGACCTTTTTTGGAAAAAAATAACACATTGTCTCAGTTTGAAATTTTGACTTAATAATCTTAGGCCATATCCTCCAATCTAGTATCCCTTACAGCGTTTAATCAGTTGTTGTTAAAGTCACAATTAATAAAAAAGCAGAACATTTTAAAACAATGCGTGAATGTGATATTAAAAATGTGCAAGCCTTCTGATTGACAGATTTTCTAGGACGTTCATCGTTTGTCCGGAAAATTATTTATTTTTGTTAGGAGTATTCTGAATTATGTATGTAATACTCAGTCATGGGTTCAAAACAGATCAACAGACTTAGGTCCTGATTTAGATTTCGGCAGACAAGTTACTCCGTCACAACAGTGACAGATATCCCGTCTGCCGAAACATAAATCCCATTGGATATTATGGGGTTTATATTGAGGCAGACAGGATATCACCGCTGTGGTGGAGTAACCAGTCAGACGAATACTAAATCAGGCCCATAGTAAAACAAGCATTGGCAAAGCGAATAGGTATCACCTATGCAAATGTTATTGGCTTTGCCAATTTGTTTTAGCCATGTTGTATAAGAGCATGGCTCCTGTTCAGCACGGCTAAACAGTTAGTGGCATAGAGGAGAGTGATGTGGGGTCACAGGGCAGAATGGTGAAGAGTGGAGTAGAGTATTGTAGAGCATAGTGGCAGGGAGTGTTGTTCATTGGCGTGGCATAGAGTGGAGTCATGTAGAGTGGCATACAGTGGAGTGGCATAGAGTAGAGGACACTGGTGTAAAGTACATAGGTGTAGAGCAGTGGTTGTAATGCTGTGGTCCGAGGACCCCTGGGGGACAACGAGGCCAACTCAGAGGATCCTCGACTGATATATATATATAAACAAAGCACATTTGATTGTGAATTAAACAAAATACTTCAATATTTGAGCATTTGTTTGTGAATACTTGTTTTGTATATTGTTTTGAAGTTCAAATCATAGAAATGCGCTTAGGCCGGGGTTTACCCAGCTTCTAATACTGACTCATCGTGGATCCTTGGTTTCAGTAATGATTCAGTGGTGGTCTACAATAGTCAATCGGTTAAGAACCGCAGCTATAAAATGTTGCAGAGTATAGTGACATAGAGTGCAGCAGCACAGAATACAGTGACGTACAATTCAGAGTTATAGAATGCAGTGGTGTAGATTAAAGTTGAATAGTAGAATGTAGTGGCATAGAGTGCCGTGGTGCAGAGTGGAGTAGTGCAGACTGACATGGAGTAGAGTGGTGTAGAGTGCAGTGGTGTAGAGTGGTGCGGAGTAGAGTGGCACTGGTGTGGAGTGGTGAAGTAGAATATGGTGCTTTAGAGTGCAGTGGCATAGACTGCAGTGGCGTAGAGTGGGGTGCTGCAGAGTGCAGTTGAATAGATTGAAGTGATGTAGAGTAGAGTGGCGTAGAGTGCAGTGGCATAGAGTTCATTGGCATAGAATGCAGCAGTGTAGAGTAGAATGGTGTAGAGTTCTGTGGCATAGAGTGCAGTGTTGCAGAGTAGAGTGTAGTAGAATGCAGTGGTGTAGAGTGTCGTAGAGTGCAGTGGTGTTGAGTGGTGAAGAGTGGATTGCCATAGAGTGCATTGCCATAGAGTGCAGTTGAGCAGAGTGGTGTTGCATATAGTGGCATAGAGTGCAGTGGTGTAGAGCACAGAGGCATTGAGAACAGTGCCATAGAGTAGAGTACTGCAGAGTAGAGTAGATTTCAGTGCATTCGAGTGGCATAAGGTAGAGTGGACTGGCATAGAGTACATTGACCTAGAGTGTTGCAGAGTATAGTGACGTAGAGTGCAGTGGTGTTGAATGCAGTAGCATAGAGTTCCGTGACATACAATGCAGCACCGTAGAATGCAGTGGCATGTATTAAAGTGGTGTAGAGTGGAGTGGTGCAGAGTAGAGTGGAATAGACTGGATTTGCATATAGTCAAGTGCCGTAAAGTAGAGTGATGTAGATTGGAGCGACAGAGAGTGGAGTGGTATAGAGTGACAGAGAGTGGAGTGGCATAGAGTGCAGTGATGCAGAGTAGATTGGCAACAAGCACATTGGTATAGAGTGCAGTGGTGCAGAGTAGAGTAGCGGAGAGTTCAGTGGCAGTGTTGTGAGGATATGGACACGCCTGCAGACATTGCTTAGTTAGTATAAGTTAGTATATGCTTGACCATTTTGCCGCTTTTGCTCACATTACTACATGCCACATTTCTCGTAAACACTTTGCTTGCTCGCTTTCACATTAGAACTGTCTGCATTTCACATATTTAGTTGAACACTCTGCTCCTCGTCTGTACAGCGTGTTCAAGGTTAAAAAACAATGAGCTCTATTGATTTGCTTTGGTCAGTCTCACATCCCTAGCCATAACATAGAACACAGCTGCAAACCTGGAAATCTGGTGCTTTTAATATTGCCTTGCATGCATGTTAACACACTTGGAGAAACGCTTTCCAGGACAGAAGAGCTGTGCTCGTCCGGTGATGTAAATTCCTGCATCTGAACTCGGAGGTATGGGGTCCTCCTGACAAAGCCTGGAGGTCTTCTATAATTATAATAAACTAGCTTCTAGCATGGGGAGGGTGGCAAGGCACTATAGTCCTATTTCCACCATCATTATACTATGATTTCCCCTTTTGTTCTATATGGAATTGTAAAAATGCTAATTTGTTTGATCTTATACATATTGCTGCTAGTATTGGCTCGTGTACTGCATTATAGAGCTCGTTAGTTAAAATAAACATTTTAAACTATTCCTTGACTCTATTTACTCATGTTGTGGACAAGTAGGAGAGTTTAAATGAAAGAGTGTTCTTGTTCCCACGTATCCTGAGAGCGAAGGAGTAGCATGTTCTAGGATGTCTATTCATTGGTAGCTTCGCTGCACCACGGAGAATGAATGAGACACTATAGCTAGTCGGATTGGGGTTCTGGGCACCGAAGTGGGTATTTTGGTACAACACTACACACTGAGGTCCTGGTTTCCTGCACATAGTTCTGTGTTTGTGCAGAATCCCTGCAACCGCAGAGAATGCAGTGTTGCAGAGTAGAGTGCCATAGACTGCAGTGGTGTAGAGTGGGGAAGAGAGTAGTGTCATAAAGTACAGTGGTGCAGAGTACAATGCAGTGGCATACAGCACAGTCGTGTAGAGGGCATTTTTGAAGAGTGCATTGGCGTAGAGTGCAGAGTTTTAAAGTTGAGTGGCATAGAGTGCAGTGGCATAGAGTGGAGTGACAATGAGTGGTGTAGAGTGCAGTGGCGTAGAGTAGATATTTTCAGAGAAGAGTGAAGTGGCGTAGAGTGGAGTGGTGCAGGGTAGAGGGAAGTGGCGTAGAGTAGAGTGGGGTAGAGTGGAATGGCATACAGAAAAGTGGTGTAGAGTGCAGAGGGACAGAGTGCAAAGGTACAAAGTAGGTTAGAGTCTCATACAGTGAATTGGTGTAGAATGCAGGGAGTGTAGAGATGAATGTAACAGAGTAAAGTGAATTGGCGTAGTGTGTATTTGCATAGAGTGCAGTGCATAGAGTGCAGAGTTGCACAGTGGCATAAAGTGCAGTGTTGCAAAGTTCAGTTCAGTTCAGAAAAACTTTATTTTGGTTGATTTGACCATAAAAGTGTTGCAAAGTGGTGTAGAGTAGAGAGCCATAGAGGGGAGTTGTGCAGAGTAAATTGAAGTGATCTGGACTGGAGTGGTGTAGAGTAGCGAATAGTGCAGTGGTGTAGATTAGAGTGGTGTAGAGTGCATTGGCATAGAATAGAGTGGTACAGAGTGGAGTAGAGAAGCATAGAATGAAGTGCCATAGAGTGCAATGGCGTAGAGTGCAGTGGTGCAGAGTGCAGTGGCATGGACTGGTGTAAAGCAGACTGGTGTAAAGTAGAGCAGAGTGCAGTGGCGTGGAGTGGTTCAGAGTAGAGTAGAGTGGCGTAGAGTGGAGTATACATGGTGTGGTAGCACACTGCCAATACTGACAACACATTGTCAAATGAAACGACCATTACATTTGCACAGACACACAGTTTTACTATTAAAACCATACTGTGGCAAACGATAATGTGTGTAAATGGCATTCCCTAGTGTAATGATTTGTGTTGATAACATTAAAGTATATGTTTCCAACACACTTCAAAAGTAACAAAAAATGTGATCATTTTTGTTCCCAGTTCTGATATATTCTGAAATACTAACACAGTACTCAGTAAGATTTTCACATAAATCCACTCACTTTGAAGTTGCAGTTAGAAAAGTAAACCCCAAGCTCCCACAGATGAATGCACAGCAAATGTGACAAAAACAAGATTTACAGGCCTGTTTACAAAAAGGAGGTCTCTTGGAAGAATACAAGGGGAGTTGGTGTGAAAAGGCTTTTCTCCTTGAGAGGGAAAAACTCACCTAGGACAGTCTAAAACAAATAAAGCCAGCAGATGGAAAGCTAAAAAATGTGAGTTACAAAGCCAATGGTAAGCAACAGGAGGAATGCATTCCCATGGAAGCTTTCTGAGTGTTCCCCTTATTTTCCTAGTTTAGAATATTTGAAGAGAATGTTTCTCTTACATATCTATTGTCTGTGTTCTTATTATGGGGCTGATTACGATGTCGGTGAGGAAGGCTCTGAACCCATGTTGGAACCTATGTTTCCGACCGACTCAGAATTCTTTCTGACTGATGTATTATGATGGGAAGGTAACAGAACGGTCTTTCAGACTCGATTCTGAATGCCATTCAGAAACTTCGAGTCGGTCCGAGCCAAATCATTCAGGCCTATGGACCGAGTTTCCAACTGATGTATTACAATGTCGTATTCAGACAGCCTTTCCGAATCGGTCTGTCCTACACAAAATGGTTGTCGGAAACTGACTTTGGGGCCTGTAGCATGCCCCCCTTCAACAGGAGACCTCTGGTTGAGGTCCATGGGGTTAACCATGGGACCCCTTTTTACAACCATTCACAGTGTGGCAAGCACCATGGGGTGCCCGCCACAGGGTGCAAGGTTTTCCGCAACCACCCCTTTTTTTAATGGGAGCCTGTGTTGTTGGTCGGAACACCGGCTTCCATTGAAGTCAATGGGAGTCCTACCGAACAGTGTTCAGGAACATCATAATCGGTCGGCCGGACTTCTTGAACCCGAGTCGGTCAGAAACAATTCCGACAAGGAGTCGGTCAGAATGCTTTCTGACTGACATCGTAATGAGACCCTAAGTCTTCATAGATGACGTGTCTTCATGTGCACTTCACAACCCCACACATTGATGTGCATTAGTTTGTTAGTTAATGCTTTTTAATGCTGTCACCGTCAGCCAATGTTTATCTGAACAGCACAAAGACGATCATCAGCTCATGCAACAGCTGGGTCAAATAATTATTCATCTTTGAACACATTCACTGAAAAGCTGCGGCTGCATGCCTTAATTTCAACCGAATGTTCTATTACTGAAACAGTATAGGCCACTGTGCAAGGAGCGCGACAAAAGAACATTCAAAGGTTTAATTTAGAGACGCCTTCACCTGTCTCTCCAGACAAAATAATAATACAAAATAAAACACAGAGAGGGCTTTGGGCCAGTCCCTTCGGCCATTGCTAGCGGCAAGTTTTATTCATATTGTGCACCTGGTCGAATGACAGCCATTCAGTAACTGGAGTGTGATGAACCGCACAAGGAAGGGGCAAGCACCAAGACAAAGAAGTCTATCTCCAATCACGATCACGTCATACTGTACACTCTACCCCCCCCCACCAAGAGTTGTGGTCTGTAGAAAGGAGTGAAGACAGGGACAGCATCACGACCTTGCACACTGTGTGTATCTTCAATAGCAGGGATGGAGCATGGTGCCGGAGCAGCAGCTTGAGGTGCATTTCCATGGGCAGTGCATCCGGGCATTATCATACCACAGCTCCTGCACAGCTGGTGTTTGTACTGTGCCAGTACACACCACTTCATCACACAACCTGTGTTTTCATTTTGTATTTCTCTTTTTATATTCTTGCCTGCCTACTGAGGCAAAATAGGGCTCCTGCTGAAAAAAACACTTCACACTGACAAAGATAGAGCACATCTGGAGATGTGTTAATGACAATAAATGCTTCCTGTGAGAATTGCAGCCAAGCCAGAAACACAAGTTCTTTATCACTCTCTACTTTGTAGTGATGTACTAGTCTTACCTCCCTAATTCTTTTTTTATTTTCTCAATTTCTCCTATCTCAGGGATCGCGTTCTTGCTAGGGATACCCAAAGTCATCTTTACACAAAGTCATGCTCATCTGGTGGGAACTATAAACTACAGTAAAAGCTGGCAAGGAATGCAGCTCACTGCCTGTCAACTTCCAACATGCTATAAGAGCCGTGCCATCACCACTAGCCAAAGATAGGTTGAGAACATTGCACTCTCTTTGCGGTTACACCCAACTTCCACCTGATTTATGCCAAGGGTGAAGGATGCAGACTTGTAAAACCCCAGACAGCTACAGGAGCTCAAGGAAAATGGGACCCTGAAGCAGAATATACTTATTGCCCCTTACTAAGCAGTATATCAGCATTACAACAATAAGCATTATGGGGTAAGCAGCAGTCATTTTTAGAGAAAGATGTGACTGTGGTGACTACTGCGTTTCAGGTCTCTGTGATTTTACTGTGAAAAGGACTAATAGAGTTTGTTTTCCCCAGTTTCATCTGTCAAAGTCATTCATCACGACTTGGTCTTTCTTTTCAGAAATCACTCTATTTAAAAAAAAAATCTTAATGTCCTTTGTCTGCAGTGAGTACACTGTGTGTCTTTTATTGGGTGTACACATGGACATACAGAAATTACAAAACATTTTAATAACAAACATTATAATGCCTAAAAAGTCAATACAAGTTACAACCTGGAGTAGGCAAGTTTAGGATTTAGGAATAGAAGAGCTAAACAAGTGTTGTGTATCAAATGTTTTTTACTTTTTACCTTCGTGCTATTTATGATTCTTTAAACGTTTTATTGTCAGGTGCTTATGCATCACTATGCCAGAGCTTTTTTTTTCTTTTTAAAAACGGCATTAGGTTGTTTAGCGCATGTCCCTCTTTGGTCTTTTTGTGCATTCAAACTAAATAATTCTTTTTTCAGCACAATAACGACGGATGGCACAGGCCCTGTATCAATATATCTTAGAAGGCTGTAGATATAATTAAAAATATGGAGAAATTTTCATTTAACAAGTTTGGCCAATATTTTGTAGCATTTCTACAAGGGACAAACATAAGTCTCATAACTCCAACTGTAGGGTCTAGCAATACCAAATATGCGTGGGATTTCCTAGCTAATGTAGTCTGCACCATCAACTATGTAATATTTGTGAAGATTATGAAATTGTGGTGCAATTACTGTCTTTGGTGCCTGTTCAGTTGAGGAGAAATATAAAACCCAGGACTATATAGAAAGTATAAAAACTGTACATTTTCTAGTGCTGTATTACATAAGGAATATATTGGTGTAACACTCTGAACATGACATTTGTCTGAATTATGAAGGAATATATTCCTTACACGGCTTGAGCCTCAATGTTGTTACTCTGGTTCTCCTGAGAGTTCAGGGTGACCACATACCATACACCAGGTGCAGTGCATTTTGGAACTTTGGAAAGCAAGTGCAAGAGAAATGCCGTTTAGGCTGTGTCTTTTGGACACAGTTGTCCCCCATGGGCTCTATGGAAACATATCACAACCATATTGACTTAACATCTACATATTATAAGATTTCTTTCACTGGGTGCCAGGCGTTTCTCACCCTGATTGGCTGGCCAGAAGATAGCACTGAACATTATATTTGTCAAATGTTTAGCTTTTTTTCCAAAACATAGTAATTCCCTCCAGATATCTCACACACGAACACATTCTGGCAAAGAACTGACCCCAACTTTGTTCCTCCGTTTGTCCTGAGATGTATAAGACATGTATGTATGGGTTCAGGCTGCCCATAGGCGACAACCTGGGTAAAGTCCATTTTGGAAATTCGGAATACAGCTTCAAGCAAAATGCTGTCTTATGGGTATCTGCCGTGGTCACAGATAAAATGCCTGGTCTGTATGAAAATATACTGCAGCCATATATTTTTAATATAGACCTACCTTTAGGTTTCTGTCACTGCATGTCAGACTAACCTCTCCCTGATTGACTAGACAAGGCAACATACTGAACAAGACATTTGTAAGATTTAAAAAAAATCTCCAGTAGAGTCTTCCTCACACAGGACAAAAGTTGTACCATTGAATGCTCTCACGTCTCCTGCTTCAAAGGGTACCCCAAATGTTTCAGTGATTCTGTCGGACAGGACAGGAATAGGACAAAATTGTCTCTATGTGAGACCACATTGACACTATATTGACTTCACATTGTTACATATGTGTCCTGTTACTGTCAGTTACGATAAGTCCACTCACAAATAAGGCACTGTTGGCAGAGTTGTGAGAACACTGGGATTTGGAAGTTTTGTTGTTCCTCTCACATTTCAGAGCTATCCATAACAGAAGTGTGAGGAAATGCTTTTTTTAAACAATGATGAAAATGTGCTTGGAAAAAGCGGTGGAATCCTGGCAAGCCCCACCACCCAAAATTCCATCAGGTGCCTAATATTCAGATATGTCTGGTTTGGTGGGTTGACCCAAGGAAGTTGTCTGCAGCCCCGCAGGAATCAGACCACTGTTTGAATTTTTCATGAGGCTGAAAAAAATACAGTCTGCGCTCCATGCCAGGGTACTGACATATGTGTGTCTGACCCCACTAAATAGCCAAGCACTGTTTGGATTTTTTGGGAGGAGACACATTATTACAAACAGCGTTTTGACTCCTCACTGGTGCACACATATTTGGATGTCTGTGCCCAGCAAGGAGCCAGTCGCTGTTTGATTTTTCTCTCTGTATACAAAAAATTCCAAACAGCTTCTTGCTTCTTCCTGGAGCACAAAACTGTGTGTCTTTACCCAGAAAAGAATACAAAACTGAATGTTTTATTAGGCTAAGAAACATCTAACAGTATCTTGATCCTTGCTGGAGCATGGAAACTTATCATGTTCCTCTCCTAATTCTTCTTTTGACCAGATACCTTATTAAACTGAATTAGAAAGTAGGATTTGAAGGGGAGGGTCTAGTAATAAACCTACTCCATCCTGTTCTAATCCCCACCTCCTGGTTCATTTGTTCTTGGTAGGGCAGAAGGGGTGGTGGAAAGAGCTGGGTTGTTTCTCCCACTCTCGTTCCCACTTCACTCCCTCCCACCACCAGAACAAAATTGGCTTTAATTGGTGGTGATAGCAAAGGAGGAATTGAAGTACTTGATAGCTGCCCTTAGTCTCTTCCGCAGCTCAACCCACTAGCTTGATACTTGGATGGACTCGTAGGGCTAGGGATCCCTCCCTGGCCCATTCAATATGTGTGTGATATTACTTATGATGTAACATGCATATAAAGGAGATAGCCTGGAGGTGAGCATCAGGCCACCACATTCTGGTGTTTGCTGGTGCTTAGAAGGGTGTTACAGCAATCAAATGATGGACGGAATGCTGACAATGCAAACATTCTCCCCCAGTCAAAAGATCTGGGTTAAATCCATTGTTCTTTTGCCCACTACTCCACCCCAGTTTGGACCCAGCCATATGCAAATCAGTCTTGACCCTGTGCCCCATGGGAACAGTCCAGACCGAACTGCCAGGCCAGGTCCTCCCTGGACTGGAAACAAGCATCCTGGGACCGGTTTCAGGGTATATCACCCTTTCTCAGCCAGGCTATCTTGAATCTAGTGGCACAGTGAGCAAGGGACCCACGTCTGGGCATACCCATCCCACTTAGGGTGAAAAGTGTTACAGTAAACAAATGATGGACGGAATGCTGATAATGCAAACATTCTCCCCCAGTCAAAAGATCTGGGTTAAATCCATTGTTCTTTTGCCCACTACAGCACCCCAGTTAGGACCCAGCCATATGCAAATCAGTCTTGACCCTGTGCCCCATGGGAACAGTCGAGACCGAACTGCCAGGCCAGGTCCTCCCTGGACCGGAAACAAGCATCCTGGGACCGGTTTCAGGGTATATCACCCTTCCACAGCCAGGCTATCTTGAATCCAGTGGCACAGTGAACAAGGGACCCACGTCTGGGCATACTCATCCCACTTAGGGTGAAAAGTGTTACAGCAAACAAATGATGGACGGAATGCTGACAATGCAAACATTCTCCCCCAGTTAAAAAATCTTGGTTAAATCCATTGTTCTTTTGCCCACTACACCACCCCAGTTTGGACCCAGCCATATGCAAATCAGTCGTGACCCTGTGCCCCATGGGAACAGTCGAGACCGAACTGCCAGGCCAGGTCCTCCCTGGACCGGAAACAAGCATCCTGCGTTCTGTCCATCAACTGTTGTTTTTCAGGTGCTTAGAAGGGATCAGGCTCCAGGAAATTCCTCTCCTTGGTAAGAAGGGGTTTATCAGGGTGCCTCTTTGCCTAATTAATGTATATATAAGTTACACGGGCATACTGTATCTACCCTTTCAAGGCTTGAATATATGGCAGTACAGCAGTGGAAGGGTTAAGGTGAAGGCTGACAGTAGAGAGCTGCCTTAGAAGATGATCACAAGGGGTGCCAGAAAGCAGCAAATCATATCAAATTGGCTTTCTTGCAAGCATAGAGGATGCAGTGGAGTGGCAGGTGTGCCGCCTGATATGTTGCACTCTGTACATTTTCAGCCAGTAGCAAGTACTGGTCTTGAGATACTTCAATTCTAAAGCAAGTGGACTTGTTGGCAAACTCTGAAGGAAACCCAATAATCGCTTTAGAAATGTCTTCTCTTCTCTAGCTAAAATATCTGTTCTTCCGTCCCCATTCAGGGTCACTGTGCACTTGTGCTTTGTGTTGAACCAGGCCCTTTCTGTAGGGTCATCCGCAAACAATTTGTCTTTCCCACTCCTGTTTTCTCCAACTGTGTTTGTTGACCTTATGACTCTGCACACTTTACCACTATTAACCAGCCCTAAAGTGCTTGTGCACTCTTCTCTCAACATGGTAAATTTGGCTCACACCCGATTGGGCTATTTAATTAACTTATAAGTCCCTAGCTAAATGGTACTACATGTATCCAGGGCCTGTAAAGTAAATGCCATTAGTGGGCCTGCAGCACTTATTTTGTCACCCACCTATGTAGCTCTTAAGACCATGTCTCTTGATTTCAGAGCCCCCTGCATGTCCACAGCATGGGTCTCTTTCAGTAACAGAGTGTGCAGCTGATCTAACAAACTATATGTTTTATGGGGTCAGAGCACATATGCTGGGCACTGGAAAACATTGCCTCAGTGTATAGAGTCTAAAAACCAGCAATAAAAGTCAGCAAAAATGCGAGTGACCATGCATTTTCTCACACCTCTGATGACTCATCACAGAAACTTATAATTTGATTGGCCTACATTTCCAAGCAAATCTCTCTTTTACAAGGAGCTCTCTGTGTGTGAATGGTAAGGTTGCCCAAGCTATAAATGTACCATCCACCTCACACACATACAAACTGTCTCTTGACAAAGTATCACACTGATATATACTGAAAAGTTCTGAAAAACTGATAATGATTGTTTTCCATGTTCTGTAAGGTTATTTGGATATTTTCACTCCATTTTTGCCCACACAGTAACTGATATTATAACTGGTCTCCTCGCTGAGGTTAGGAGTACCCCTTGCTGTCATAGAAGCATAAGTAGTGCCAGGTTTTATATAGATTACTCTGAATTAAGACCAGTCACCGGGATCTCTATAATGTCAGATTCCTGAACACAAACATATTCTATACTACATGCATACTTGGACAGCTAACTAACCATGTGAATGATATGTGAGACTCAAGACACCAGCAAGAATACAGTGGTTTGATTTGACTGTTGAAGTCCCCTTACAGCAGCACCTTTGTCCCTCTCAGACTACAACACAGAAAACAAATCTGTACTAGCATCCAATGTGCTTACCCAGTTTCCATCTTTATGGAAATCTGACCAATGTTTGGCTGACCAAAGCCTGAAGATGTGGCCATTGGTAGTTTTACTGCTTAGTTTGCATTCCCTTCTTCATTGATCAGCACTTACAGCATCCTGGGCTTTCCTTATTGCAGAATCCCCTGAAGGCCAAATGAAGAAACAGGGTACCCTGGCGCTGAACCTAGCTGTTAGAGCAGAAATATAAGCTAGATAGCTTTTCCAATCTTCCTCTGCAGCTGGATGGATGCGTATTCATAACTACAGCCAAGGAAGACTCTCCATTTTGTATATTTTCAGATACTGATTTGTAAACATGTTGATCAGCAGGGGGGCTTGAGCTTAAACTACGTGTATTCTATTGGCAGAGACATTCTAGACTATGCTACTCTGTCTCTCACACTGTGCCCTCCTATTCCCTCTACAGTATGATGCAGTGTCTGTTCTTATAGACTGCTTTGTGGTAAGTCAATCTCCCAGAACACATTCAAAAAGACAAATCCCACAGTAAGCACACCAATCCCCCAAAAGGACAAAGGAATTATTGAATCCTCAGTGAAATCAACAAGTAGGAGCTCTGGCAAAGCAGTGGAGTCAATTCATCTTTGAAGGTCACTTAACTGAACAGAATTTAGGCAACAGGTTTGTTAACAGGTTCGTGAAAGAAAAAAAACTAAAACCAATCAGCTGTGGCCCCTCGTCCTGCTGTTTATAAGAAGGAAGCCTTTGGAACTTTATAGTAGCAGAGTTCAGGTAACAACTATTGGCAAACTTTAATTAGATTCTCCAGCAGCCGAAAAGATGCAAGTATGCCTAAAATGCATATTTGTGTGGAAAAAACGGAAAACTTCAAACTGATATTTTTCAAGAACTATTTTTCCAGATCAGTTTTCCGATTGCATATTTCACCTAAACATTTCTAGATCCTAAAACTATCAAGTTCCTTCAGCTTCCAAGAATGTCAAGGTCTTTTCTTCCACTTCATATGTTTGTATAACACTTGCATATGTGACTGTTTGTCAAAGTTCTATCTTTGGTTTTTACAGATGATGGAAAGTATACAATATATAGGGAGGATGGCAATGGGGTAGTGATGACACTTTACTGAGAGTGCTATTTAGCTTATGATTGTCGTCTGCACGTTTAAGGAGCCTATGCCTTTTACATTTCTGCTTAAAAATGGAAATAACTTGATATGAACTGCTCCGAATTATTAATAAATGCATTTGGTAATGCCCACTTATATTTGCCTTGAAGGGTCTAACATATGTGTAGTCATATATTTTCTGTCTAAAAAAACTATTTCTAAGTTACTCACTTCTCCTGTGGTGACAAATTAAAATAAACCAATGATAAAGTGCAATGTTATCTGACATACAGAATATATTAGCCAACGATCAGGGTCAGAGCTTTTAAACGGACTAGCACCAAATGTCACTAACAAATCAGCCTGTTATATTGATATTAAGCCTCGGTGCAGCAAGTCTGGGATGTGACCCGCATGCATCCCAATTTAGTGGTAAGAACCACCGTTAACAAACTACAAACTGACCATGCACCCGAGAAATGTAACTGGCATAGTACAACTTATTACAATAGAAACAAAACAAAGTAACACAATCATTCGGCTTCCCACAACACATGTATCTAACAATAACGTGAGTCTTGATTGTAGTTTTTTAGTTCGTCCTTTATTGTGAATCAATTATCCTCTTTTTATTAAAATCACCATACAATTGCTTTGCATGTGTTGTGGGAAGCCGAATGATTGTGTTACTTTGTTTTGTTTCTATTGTAATAAGTTGTACTATGCCAGTTACATAACAGAATTACATTTATCGGGTGCAGGGTCAGTCTGTAGCTTGACATACAGAATAATTCTATTATGTAGCGAATAAATTGGAAGCCAGTGGCATATCAAAATTCAACAGCACAAACATGGTAAAGATGTCCAGTGCATGCAGCTTTTTCAGATTATGAAGTTTAAAGCTTACTGTATATATCTATACATGGATGAAATTCGTTTGTGTAACACTATAACCCCACAGTAGCCAAGAGTTTTTGTTTGCTTCCAAAAAGATATTTGCATTACAAGTGTGTGAAAAAAGGACTTGCAGCACCTCAGGAATGATGAAAAATGTACAAGCCTCATATATTTCTCAAATGTTTTATCTTAGCCCTTTGAGTGTTCTATTTATTTACATAAGCTGCAGAGGGATAGTGGTGTTCAAAGGTGGCAGAGAATATGAGCGTAGGCTCTAGTCTCTGATTATTCAGTCTCTGAGAAAACATGAGAGTTTGTAGTGAGTCCAAGATGTATTTATAGAAGTATTCTGCTGATTATACTGCAGAGATGAATGATGAGCGCATGGTTTGAATATTCTATTCTAGTATGTGAGAAAGGATAAAGTTGGGATGTGGGTTAACCCCACACCATGTAAATAATCTTGTGGGTTGGAACATATTCTGTGGCATGTTTGATAGAGAATAAATACATAACTTTGAAACTTAATCTTCCAGATATGCATATGCAGACATTGTCACCCAGAAAGATGGGCTGGATTACTTGGGACTATTAAAAGACCACATTCCAGATCCCTTTCCTTTGGCCTAAAGGCTGGTACAACTACTGTTGGAAAGACTTGCTCACTCTCAGCCAATTATCAGTGCAGGTTTAAGTGAATAAATAACTACATTTTCAAGGATACATTTATTTGCTTCATAAAAAGCTATCAGATGTATTTACTGACTGTCTCAGGACACCCCCGCGCCGCACGGCCACCAGCTGTTGTGTGTGCTCCTCGCCTCGCTGCTGCCCGCAGAGCCTGCCTCGCTGATCCCGACCCTCTGCCTCGCTGATCCCGACCCTCCGCCGTAACTGCGTGTGCTGTCTATTATTTATCCCCATTTGTGCCGTTTAATATCTGCTTGTCTCCCATTTGTGCTGTTTACTCTTCCTTGGTTCCCCATTAGTGCTGTTTAATCTTTTTTCTCCATCTGAGTTATTTGCATTGGCTTTTTTGTCTCCCAGTGCTGTGTTTGTATTGTTATTGCCGCCTGTGCCTGCCCGCCTCGCTAACCGCTTTCCGCCGCCGTGCTAGCGGCCATGCCCCCTTTTCCTTCTGTGCCCTCCCCGCTCCCGCCTCCCAGCTGCTCCTCCTTCCCTCCCACTTCGCCATATATGGCGACCGCGCGGACGCGCAGCGGTCACGCGCAGCGGGCACGCCGATTGTGCGCCGAGGGCGCGCCAAAGGTAAGCCCGTCTGCGCCCGTCCGCGCCTGGACCGCGCCCAGCGCCAGGACCCCTGGCCCCCACCGACGCAAGACGACCCGACAGACCTACGACGCCGCCGCCCTCAACGCACTCAATGCCGGCCGGAACCCCGCCTGCTGCCGGGCCGCCCCGAAACGCTTCCACGGACCCTTCACCTGCACAACCTGCAAGTTCACCTGCCTCCGAACATGCACCGCGCCCGCCAAGCCAAACCCCAGCAGCGACCTCAAATGCATCCTGCTCAACACCCGCTCAGTCCACAGACACGCCGTCGAACTCTGGAACCTGCTCGACACAACATCACCAGACATCACGTTCCTCACTGAAACATGGATGAACGCCTCCTCAGCCCCCGACATCGCCATCGCCATCCCGGATGGATACAAGATCATCAGGAGGGACCGCGTCAACCAGACTGGGGGAGGCATCACCATCGTCCACAAGAACACCATCCGCATCACGACCGACGCCGAACGCACCTACGCCGCCGCCGAACACCTCCACTTTCAGATTCACACCGACCCAAAGACGACCCTCAGAGGCACCCTCATCTACAGACCCCCGGGACCACGCACACAATTCAGCGAAGACATCACGGACTTCATCAGGCCACACGCCCTCCCCTCCGCCGTCTACATCCTCCTAGGGGACCTCAACTTCCACCTGGAGAACAACAAGGACCGCAACACCGTCACCCTGCTGGACAACCTCGCCAACCTCGGACTCAAGCAACTGGTCAACACCCCCACCCACTACGCCGGCCACACGCTTGACCCCATCTTCTCATCCAGCAAGCACATCGCCTTCAGCCACTCCGCCGGACTTCACTGGACCGACCACAGCTGCGTCCACTTCAGCTTCAGAAAAACCACTACCCACCACCACCCGCAACAGTTTCCTCACAGAAGCTGGAGCAAGATCACCACCGACCAGCTCACCACCTCCCTCAGCCAGAACCCACCTGCCAGCACACCGGACCCCAACGAAGCAGCCCGCAACTTCACGCAGTGGCTTACCGCCTGCGCCGACGACCTCGCACCACTGAAGAACCCTCCCAGCAAACCCAGAAGCAAGAAGGCCCCCTGGTTCACCGACG
This sequence comes from Triturus cristatus, assembly GCF_964204655.1. Classification (NCBI taxonomy): domain Eukaryota; kingdom Metazoa; phylum Chordata; class Amphibia; order Caudata; family Salamandridae; genus Triturus; species Triturus cristatus. Next base: position 684,416,045 of record NC_140587.1, read on the forward strand.
AACTCAAGGACTCCAAGAAGACCTGCCGCACCCTCGAGAAAGCCTGGCTCCTCGACCAGACCACTGACAACATGACCGCCCTCAAACACGCGACCCGCCAGCACCACCAGCTCATCCGCACCACCAAGAAGAAATCACTGAAGGATCGACTGGACAACAACGCCCACGACAGCAAGGAACTCTTCAGCATTGTCAAGGAGTTCTCCAACCCCAGCACCGGCAACAACGACATCACCCCTTCACAAGATCTCTGCGACTCCCTCGCCTCGTTCTTCCACCGCAAGATTGCCGACATCCACAACAGCTTCGGCGCACCATCCTCACACCCAACCGTCGAACCAACGCACCCCACCGCCACACTCCGCACCTGGACCGCAGTGACCACCGCAGACACAGCCCGCACGATGAGCACCATCCACTCCGGATCTCCGACTGACCCCTGCCCCCACCACGTCTTCAACAAGGCCGACTCCACCATCGCACCCCAACTCCGAGACATCATCAACACCTCCTTCGACACCGCCACCTTCCCGGAGACGTGGAAGCATGCCGAGCTCAGCACCCTACTGAAGAAACCAACAGCGGACCCCACCGACCTCAAAAACTTCCGCCCCATCTCGCTCCTCCCTTTTCCTGCCAAAGTCATCGAGAAGATCGCCAACAGACAGCTTGCCGCCTTCCTCGAGACTAATGGATCCCTCGACCCCTCGCAGTCCGGTTTCAGAGCCAACCACAGCACCGAGACCGCCCTCATCGCAGCCACCGACGACATCCGAGCCCTTCTCGACAATGGGGAAACAGCGGCACTCATCCTCCTGGACCTCTCCGCCGCGTTCGACAGTGTCTGCCACCGCACCCTAGTCCAACGCCTCAGCAACACCGGCATCCAAGAGAAGGCATTGAAGTGGATCATCTCGTTCCTCGCTGGAAGAACACAGAGAGTCCGCCTCCCCCCGTTTCGCTCCGAGGCCACCGAAGTCATCTGCGGCGTCCCGCAAGGATCATCACTCAGCCCCACCCTCTTCAACGTCTACATGAGACCTCTCGCAGCCATCGCACGCCAACACAACCTCAACATCATCTCCTACGCCGACGACACCCAGCTGATCCTCTCCCTCACCAGAGACCCCGACACCGCCAGAACCAGCCTCCATGAAGGGATGAAAGACGTCGCCGAGTGGATGAAGAACAGCCGCTTGAAACTGAACTCAGACAAGACGGAAGTCTTCATCCTTGGACCATCACCCTCCGCCTGGGATGACTCCTGGTGGCCCCCAGCCCTGGGCACCGCCCCCAAGCCGACAGACCACGCACGCAACCTGGGCTTCATCCTGGACTCCTCCCTCTCGATGACCAGACAAGTCAACGCCGTCTCCTCCTCATGCTTTCACACCCTCCGCATGCTCCGCAAGATCTTCCGTAGATCCCGATCGAAACCAGGAAGACGGTCACCCAGGCCCTCGTCACCAGCCGGCTGGACTACGGAAACACCCTCTACGCCGGAACCACAGCCAAGCTACAGAAAAGACTACAACGCATCCAGAACGCCTCCACCCGACTCATCCTGGACATCCCTCAACGCAGCCACATCTCCGGCCACCTGAGGAACCTGCACTGGCTCCCCGTCAACAAGAGGATCACGTTCAGGCTCCTCACCCACGCACACAAGTCTCTCCACAACCTGGGCCCCAAGTACCTCAACGACCGCCTGACCTTCCACACGCCCACCCACCAGCTACGGTCCGCTAGCCTCACCCTCGCCGCCGTACCACGCATCTGAAGAGCCACTGCCGGAGGCAGATCCTTCTCCTACCTGGCGGCCAAGACATGGAACTCCCTCCCCATCCACCTTCGGCTGACCCAGGACCACCTCGCCTTCAGGAGACAACTCAAGACCTGGCTGTTCGAGCAGTAGCGGCCCCCTTCCCCCAAGCGCCTTGAGACCCTTCCGGGTGAGTAGCGTGCTATACAAGTGTTATGATTGATTGATTGATTGATTGATTGATTGATTGATTGACTGTCCTTCAAAAACCTTGAAAAGTGAAATATTTGCTATTTGTTTCTTAATAGCCCTAGTGCTGAGTGACTTCCATTTTTGAAAATCAGAGTGAGCAATCACTAGGTTTTCTTCAAGTTGCGGATTCTAAAATCTGAGGGCCTCATTTACAATATTTTGTCACAGGCCAGCCCACAAGCCTTCCTGCTGCACTGCTCTAGCGCAAAAGAAAAGGGCAGGAATGTGTTGTATCCATCAGATACAGTGTATTCCTGCCCTCTTACCCTGCACTGGCACTCAATTGGTTGTCATGTGCCAATGCAAGCACCATTGCACCATGGTGCAAGAGTGTCTGTGTTGTGGGAATGCTTGTTTTTGGGCAGGAAGGGGCACCGTCCTGCACAAAAACAATCAATGGAGGTGATTTCCTCCTTCTATATGTGCTGCTGAACACAGTACACATAGAATGAGGTATAAATTAGGAGAAATAAAGTTCTTTCTCCTCGTTGCACCTCCACTATGCCTCCTCGCAGAGGCGTGTGCTTTTGACGCATTCCCAGGTTTACAGAACATTGTAAATCTGGAAATATGTCAAATACCATGGGTGTTAAGTGGGAAAACCCACTGTAACGCCCATGGCACCTCCCCATCAAAACCCAGAGACTTGCGCTGCGCTGCGCTGCCTCACACCATATCTACGGAGCCATGAAAAGCGACATAGGGTGGCTTTACATGGCCTTGTAGATATGGCACTGCAATGTGCGCCGCCGAAGCATCATTAAAAGTGACATTCCAAAGGGCAAAGTGTCTTTGTAAATGAGGCCCAGAATTTATATTCTTTGTCATGATCTCACACAAAAAATGTTTACAAGCTTACCTTTGGTGAATGCTATGTCTAATCAAGAAAACTTATACACAAGTCTTGGGAGTCATGAAAGTCACTTGTCTATATAAAAGTGTAATAGAATCAGAAGAATGTATGTCATTACATCGCATACTAATACCACGCATGCCAATACAACACAAGTATTACTACGCGATGTCATTGACAACGACATGCCATTACATCGCAAACTATTACCACGACTATGCCTTTACCACGCATGCCATTACAACGCAAAGGCATGCGTGGTAAAGCTATACTCGTGGTTACAGTTTGAAAGGTAAGTGACTACCCTACCCCTACACAACCCTCCCCCGACCCCCAGTCCTCTCCCTACAATAACACTACACTACCCTGCACGACCCCCCTGACACTACCTTAAAACACTACACTACACACACACTACAACACTACCCTAAACCCTAATGCACTACACTACACAAACACTACAACAGTACCCTAAAACCTAAAACACTACACTAAACAAACACTACAATATTACCCTAAACCCCAAAACACTACAGAAACACTACAACACTACCCTAAACCCTAAAACCCTACACTACACAAACACTACAACACTACCCTAAACCCTAATGCACTACACTACTCACACACAACACTACCCTAAACCCTAAAACACTACACTACACAAACACTACAACACTACCCTTAACCCTAAAACACTACACTGCACAAACCCTACAACACTACCCTTAACCCTAAAACACTCCACTGCACAAACACTTCAACACTACCCTAAACCCTAAAACACTACACAAACACTACAACACTACCGTAAACCCTAAAACACTACACTACACAAACACTACAACACTACCCTAAAACACTACACTACACAAACACTACAACACTACAGTAAACCATAAAACACTGACACTAACCTAAACACTACACTACACAAACACTACAACAGTACACTAAACCCCAACACACTGACACTACCCTAATACACGACAATACACAAATACTACAACACTACACTAAACCTAAAACACTGACACTACCCTAAAACACTACACTACACAAACACTACAGCACTACACTAAACCCTAACACACTGACACTACCCTAATACACTACACTACACAAACACTACAACACTATACTAAACCCTAAAACACTGACACTACCGTAAAACACTACACTACACAAACACTACAACACTACACTAAACCCTAAAACACTGACACTATCCTAAAACACTACACTACACAAACACTACAACACTACACTAAACCTTAACACACTGACACTACCCTAATACACTACACTACACAAACACTACAACACTACCCTAAACCCTAAAACACTACACAAACACTACAACACTACACTACACTACACAAACACCCTAAAAATACCTAAAAGGTAAAACACAACCCCACACAACACACTACTTTAACACTACCCTAAACCCTACAAAAGTAACCCCCAACCCAAGCGCAATCCCCCTTACCTCTCTTTCCTCGTGGTTCCTGTTAGACCTGTCAGCCCTAGGGTGGTCTTACCCCGTTTTTTTTGCCCTTGTCGCCTCATTTTTGCCACCATTCTTTTTGTTGGCCCTAGGTCTCTGGGCGCCTTACCACTGCCAAACAGTGCTGAGGTGCAGGTGCTCTCTCCCAATAACATGGCTGCCACAGGCCCCTGCTACTGTGGAGTGGCCATAGCATACACGCACTAGTGGTTAGGAGCAGGCTGGGACATCTTGATACTGTATCTTTACCATCCCGCCTTTTTGTCCCATAGACAGATATGTAGAAGCTCCTGAACCTTCCAGCCCTGGGAGGGATTATGCTTTGCCGCCTTTACAGGAGGGTCACCTGACCTAGGGGTATAAGAGGAAAGGAGGGAAACTGAACTAGTCAGTTGGGACACCACTGGACCTGGGGGAACCTCTGCCGGAGCGTAGGCGGTTGGGCCTAGGGGAGAAACCTACACTACTGGGACTGACTGAGTGTAGGCCCTGCTGTACCCAAGTTAGATGAGGGACTCTGCCCGCCTGCTGATCTTGCCTGTTGAGGGGGAAACCCAGGGGACCAACTCCACTGTGCTGCAGGGGACCATCCTGCCCTCTAAGCCTGCCAACTCAACCCCCCTGCTCCCCCTCACAAGCCTGCCACTAAGACCTGCCATCTTCCTTCCCCCTGAGATAAGCACTGTACTGAGGATGTGGGGTGTCTGTTGTGAGCCACTGGAAGATCTACAGGTAAAGGGCTCTGCCCGCCTAGCGCTGCACTGCCAGAACTGTGCTCCCAGAGGAATGATCCACCCATACTGCTCCCAAGCGCTGTGTAGCCTCTAAGCGCTACTTTGCCCTATCATCACTGAACTGCCGCTGTACCTTCCCCCGCCTGCTGTGTCTCCCCAGCGCTGGGGACTCGAAGCGCTGCAAACCATCACTGCCGCAGCCCAGGATTTAGCGGAGCCACTGTTGTGCCCCTTTCATGTGGTCACTTACAAGCGATGTGACTGCTAAGCGCTGCACGCTCCCAAATCACCGCCACAGCCACGTACCTGCGTCCCCGCGCTGCGCCCTGGGAGTGCTCACCTGCCGAGGATCACCGATGCGGCCTGGGTGCTGGGAAGAAGGAGGAGCCGCCTGTGTCGTTGACGGGTGTGCCTGGGTTGGGCGCTGCCGCCGAGTGCTCCGTGGGCCCGAGAATCACCGTCGTGGCCCCGGCACCGGCTGCCCACAAGGATCTCGTTCTCCTGAAATCACCGCCGCAGCCCCCGAAGCCTGGAGAGGGCCGCCGCGGTATTGGGAAGGCCTGCACCAGGCCGGAGAAGCCAGCACGTCCTGCCTCACGTGACGGGGGCACGGGCCGGTCACCATCCATGCCCCCACCAGTGCCGCACAGCCATTGGACGAGGCTGCCGCCCCCCAGCAAGCCGCGCAGGGATTGGCCACTGCGGGCGCGCCCTACGAGGCCTGTGCACGGATTGGTCCCGGGACGAAGAAGATGCCAGAGAGCTGGGACCGGCTCTGACACCCCCCTGCCTCGCCCCGACCGCGAGTAAGAGCCGCGGGGAGCCCGCTTTGCCTGCGCGTGCTCCCGCCTGAACTGGAACTCCCTACGGAGAGCGGAGCCCCCGGTACAAGGTAATCCCCCTGAGTGAGAGGGCGGAGAGTCTGCGGGAATAGCGAGGGCTACCCAGGAGTCTCCCACGATTAGCAAGGCAGCCCTGCTACTGCCCCTCCCCTCAGGTGACTGTCCCTGGGCCCGCAGGACCCCCAATTAACCTCCTGTCGCCACCTGGAACAGTTAAGAGCTGGGGGACTGAGTTAGGAAGGGGACTGCCTGTCCCATGCTGACTGCTGGTATGCACTACACACCCCAGAGATAGGTTGAGAATTTACACGCATGCCCTGGGGGTGTCTGGTACCTTGATGTTCCCCTATCCAGGAGCTGTTTTGCTGATCTGTTCACACCCTGAGGCCCCTAAATGAATTTGGGGCTAGAAAGAGTTACTTGTTGCCAAGAGGTTATGGGTGCTATTCACTTGAAGGAATTTACACCTTTTTTGAGCTGAAATGAATTAATTGTTGCCCTGAAATGCACTGCTTCATTTATCTGAATGAACTAATTGTTGCCCTGCGAATATCTGTTTTAGCTACTTGAATGAATTGACTGCTGTCTTGAAATTATCTGCATTAGTCCTGAAATTAATTTATTCGCCATGTCTTTCATTAGATAAAAGATCTTGTTTTAACAAACAACTTGGTGGGGTGTCCTTCATTGTGTGCGCATTGCTGAGTCCGGGTGAGTGAGTGCTGCACAACCACTTTACACATTGCCTTCGGGCGCCTTCCTACCTCGCGCCAAGCTACCACGTAGGAATTGGTGACCCCAGTTCTAACAGTTCCTCTCCAGCGTCGCCGTCTCTGCTCCCGGTTCCTGATTCCTGCTTCCTGCTTCGAGGGGCAGTGCACGTCGTTGTGAGGAAACAGCCTCAGTTTCCTCACAACTACTTGGATAACCATTACATTGCATGCGTTAAAAAAGCGCATGCGATGTAATGGTATGCGTAGTAAACGCTACGCGCTGTTACATCGCATGTGTTGTAACGGATGCGATGTAATAGCAATGCGTAGAAAAAGTTGTGTGGAAATGGCTGTTTCTCGAATCAGAAGCATCACCACACTCACTATGAAGTCATCAGGGAAGACACAATCATGTCACAAAGCAGCAAGAGGTCTCACCCCACAGGTAGTAAGGTGTTTTAACTCAAAAATGGGCAATATTCAAAGAACATTTGAAGTCCCTCATGAAACAGAATTTGTCAAAATTGTCAAAAAAGAAAACAAGGAAAGAATGGGAGAACACTATAATATTCCCAACATCCACCGCCCAACTAATCAAAATGTTTCTCGTCTTCATATCACAGTTTAGCAGAATACTGTGAAGGTGGAAACACAGAAGACCAATTAAGACCCAAGTTCAAGAAGGGCAATATACATGCCCATTAAATGACCTTAATGATAACCTCGACTTTTCAGCCTTTGAAGTTCAGCATGGTATCAGTGAGAATTCAGTGAGGCATGCATTCATGCCCTAAATTACAAATGTATTCAGTAGTGAAAAGTGTCATCCTACACTGATTGAAGGCTCTGGAATTCGGGACCGTTCGGGACCATTTGGAAGATGTGGAAGGTAGATCCATTGCCGACTAATTTGAAAGGGCATTCTGCCACTATGACAAAATATATCTCCTCAGTGGATCCATTACAGAGCACATGGGATGCAACTTTATGTAAAATTCAAAAATCTGAATGTCATCATGAGAAACAGAGCATAATAAACTAAAGCATTCTAATCTGTTGAAAAAGGTCTCCAAAACCTCTAACAGAGGCTATTGGTAGACGAGAATTTGGCAGAACGTTTGTGCATGATCAGGCGTAGACGTACTAGCTGTATGAATATCAATTCCCATCGGATAGCATCTGTTCTAAAATGTCCATAAATCAATTTAGGGCAAGTCCTGCTAGAATGTATTGTCATCTTTTCCTTTAAACCCCATCTGTGTTCCTAGCCAACTCAGATGGACAAATACCTGTGGACAATGCACTTTGTTACAGAATTCTTTGAGCACAGTAAGTGACTTGTGCATAACTGTCTGAGTCCATGGTGGCTCTAACAAAATAGTTTGAAAAGAAACAGGCATTCGCTTGACAACTGCTAATGGACCTCGACAAGAAAACAACTGTACATTACAGCATCAATGAATTCATCAGTAAGAGACTTCTTACTTCTTAAACAACAATGAATGAGGACAACCTGTGTTCTCTGTAGCATTACTGCCCCATAGGGCATCAGGATAAAACGTGATAATCAGCAGCAACAGTGGATTCAGTAGCTTTGTGAGTAAACTGCCTTTAAAGATGGAAACTTTCCACTACATAATTTCTCTTATTCTGCTGAAGGAACTTTCAACATCAGTTGATCTGGAGAAGGCAACATATCTCGCTCCGATTATCAGGACCATATCAGATATATCTCTTTCACCAACAAAGATCTGCACTTCCAATTCCAAGTCCTTCAATTTGGCTTGAAGTCTGCCCTAGTGTCTTTACAAAGGTCAAGCTTCAAAGGCAAGAAGGGTCCATGTTAAAGACAATATAAGGCACACATAAGTGTATGATTCTTTTGTCATTTAACATCTCTTAACTAAACCAGTGTACTGACGGCATACCATGTCCTGATCACATATTGTCTCTTTCATGATCTCCAAATTATTGACCACTGAAATTTGAACACATCTAGATGTATGGTTTCTTCTGGAATCCCATTCTGCGAAGCTCCAATTGCATTTTAGGTAGTTTCTTAAGAAACTGACAACTCCCACTTAAGAATGTGTCAATGTAGCAAGAACTGCTGTGTAGAGAAACTTTTCAGTGAAACTTATGCTTGAGTGTCCTCCGCAATGCATTAAGGAAACACCCATGTGGTGTTAAATTGTGTTTTTTTCTATGTGCCTACTTTGGTTGTAGTTCTTTGGAATAGTTTGAACCCTATACCCTTGGATAGTCATGTTCTCCAGTATTCAAAGTCACATTACCAGTACCATGATGCACCAATTCACTGCTTGCGGAAGATTTTAGAGGACCTTGAAGTGTAGTTGGTACTACAAATACATTTCCATGGGGCTTCCAAATATTTTCTGCCTTCATTGATTCTGATTTTGAATGTTTCAGAAATGAATTGGGGGCTCCATCTGGTCTTCAATGGGAAGAAACTGTGTTGTATCTGCACAGTAGTCATGTATACCAAGAACAAGGTTATCTAGGTTTATGCAAGCAAAGGCAGAGACTGACCTACTGAAGTGCTTTGTCTTTGTTAGAGGTGCAGAGCTGCTGCTGGTTAGAGAAGAGAGGTCTGCCTCTGAAAAACATTTGTGGAACTGTTACACACCCCTCATTATATACTATCCCATTGGTCCTGAATAAGATTACGAGGGAGGACGTTCTAGCAATCTTGAGGTACTCAAGGTTTCACAGGTTTCTGGCAACCAGTGACTCACAAATAATATAATCATTGTTAGTCTCCCTCTGGACTAAGTGCAAAGAATGTGCTACTTTGGATAATGATCCAATGAAAGTGCTGATACTCATTCAGGAAATTTTGAATTGTGGCTATCTTTAAGGTGCGTAATATATAATGCATTAGCATAAAACATAAATTGCATGTATTTCTTTTTTTAAAAGAAATGTCAGATCACTCAACCCTACTGGGGCTTCCCTATAATCCCATATGGGAAAATCAAAAATTATATTTAATCACCCCACTCTGTGTTATCACTGCAAACCATACTTGGTACTTTGAGATGTTTGACACACACCACAGTAGTACAAAAACACTTACCCTTTATTTTGGAACTATATCAAATGAATCACCCTGGTATGGCTTCCCTATAACCCCATAAGGGATAAGAAATGACTGTCCTAATAATTTAATTCGACATTATAGAAAGGAATAACCACTGGAAATTCACTCGTAGAAAAAATATTTCACATGCCAATGTTTTAGGACACGCAGTTACAACTTACAGAGGTGCTCTGACATTCTGCTTTACTACAAATGACATCACGTAATTTGCATGGTTTGCAAAGTGTCTTAATATTGTGAATAATACATTGGACTCAGCATCACCTCATTCTGTTTTAAAGTCAAATAAAGGATGACCATTAATAACCAAAAGAACTGACAAGGAGTATTAATATATTATGTTTTAAAATAATACATTCTTTTTTAACTGGAATTTGTTTCTATTGTTTTACTAATGGTCATTTAGTAATTGTAAGTATTTATTGTAATGCTTTTAATTAGTCAATTAGTTCAATAAAATGCATTAATTCATTCATATCTCACCAATTGCCAGAACCAAATTGTAATTACTAATCAAATCAAATCTCACACCCTTGAATGTTGGCAAAAACGAGGGTTCAAGTTGGAGCAATATTTATGTGAGCCATCATCTGGTGCTACTTGCAGCCTGCATACCACTTCTTTCCTGAGTGGGTGGGGGGGGGGGCATGTGACATGATCTTTTACTGGCTTTCTAAATAGCTCAAGCATCTGCGTGTTGTGCTGACCTGATTTCACAGTCACTTCCCGGAAGGATCTATGACCTAATTGCATCAAGTCCACTTATAGATATCTAGCCACAGGATCTACCGATATGTATCCCTCAAACAGGCAATATGGACAGTACAGTTATCATTCGTTACTTTTTATGGTATTTTTCCTCATATAGTTACTATGTGGTGTTGAGATATGTCCATGGAATGTCATCATTAAGACCTGAATGATAAGTCTGTAGTTTATAAATCCATCTGTGCTCCTTCTACAAGAGTATGTTGGACATCTTGTTGAGGAATCCACAATATATAACTTGTTCATTGATCACCCAAATATGTCTTTTTCAGTGTGCTCTATTTCAACATAGTGATTGGTCATGCTTGTAGTGTTTTGTTTGAATGTTGTGTTGCTATTGTGTTCTTGTCTTAACTCTGTACATTTCATCCATATATAACAGTGGTTGCAAGGACATGTTATCATGTATATAACATGATGAATTGCACTTGGTGTAGTTCTGAAGTATCAAGTCATGGCTCAGACCCAAGCCCTATTTTTTGGTTGTCTAGTCAGGAAGTATACACTGCAGTTGCCACATGGATAAGGGCCAGCTACTAGCGTCATTCCTTACAATGTGTTATACATTTGCTCAGGGGATGTGAGTCTCAGTCATTTATTCACCAATAAATCTCTGTTCTCAGATGCACACCCCAAAGACATAAACCGCTTCCTCTCCAGTTGAGTCCTGAGACAATACATTTTGATTCATCTATGATTCATCTATATGCCAACAATACTCAGCTATTCTTGAAAGACTGTCCCATAATGCCTCTGATTTCACAAAGATATAGGGGTATCTTGAGGTGTTGATGATGCTGCATCATTTAAAATCAAACCCACCAAAAACACAGACTTCCTTTTGATCTGCTCCCTCACAGTACTACCCCATAGAAGCCTGGATTTATGCAATCAACCTACTAGACTGCCAAATCTCTGGGCTTTAACTGTAACAAACACCTGAATATTTACACTTAAACTAAGACCTCAGCAAAAGTAGCAAAAGTAGCATGCTATCAATCGAGTCCCTCATCCCAATAGACAACTTTAAAACTGTTGTTTAATTACTGATCCCATTGAGTCTTGATAATGCCAACTCTTTACTCCCTGGCTTGCTTAAAATCCATACGACCTCTTTAAAAGCAGTCTTTAATGTTGAAGCTCAAGTAGGACCCAGCACCAGAAGATAAGACCACATAACCCCAATTCTATTCACTTTAATACAACTTCCAATTGATGCAAGAAGCTTATTCAAATTACCCTATGTAGTTCACAGGGTTTTACGTGGGGTACTGCAATTTCTTGGCTCACAAATCAACCTTATCAGGAGGCTCCCTTGCATTTTGAAGTGCAGAGTCACTCCATTTGGAAATCCCTTCCTTAAAAATAAAAAACACTGAAGCAAGCTTTCTCAGGCAATGCTTACAAAACATGAGACTCCATCTCTATGGCTATTTGGACAGAAACAACAGACAATTTCAAGAAAGAGCTTAGAAATCACCATTCCAACATAACATCTAAAGATGGCAGGGTGCTAATCACTCTTCAATACATTAGCAAGACATGGCAGACCTACAGAACTCTTTTATAGAACTGATTAGAGGCCTCTTGTGAGCATTATTCAAGTGAATGTGCTCCTTAATGTTAGACACTATGAATGTGTAGTTATTTTTAAATGTGTTTGGGTGTTTAGCCATACTAGGCTATTCCTCTGTTCTCCTATAATATAAGGTTATTGTAAGAAATTAGGGGCCGATTACGATGTCGGGTGGTCTTGAGTCTGCCCCCCATCGATGCGGGGACTGAGACCGCCGCCTGTATGGTGGCGGTCCCGCACGTTGAATTACGATGTGACAGCAACTGTGGCGGTCGCATCATGCATGTTTACCATTGCTGCAATGGTAAAAATGTATGTTGTGCGTTTCTCTGCACTAAGTGGCAGGCACCTGGTGCAGGGAAATGTACCCCCAGTGCACACCCATCTCCCCCAGCACTAGAGGGGCCCCAATCGGCCCCCAAATGCATTCTCTGCCAGCCTTTCAATGGCGGTTGCACTGCCACGGAAACGCTGGTGCGAGGCCACATCCTAATTTGGCGGACGGTGCCTGCTAGGCACTGCCACCATTTTGTGGATGTGGGGTGGGTCTGCCAGGCAATCATAACGATTGCCTGTGGTGTCCCGTGGTGGACAGACTTTGCGCCTGCTAGCACACCACACTACCCATCGTAATATGGCGGGCAGAAAAGTGCATTGTGATGGCGGTGAAACCGCCAGGCTGACAGTGGTGATTTTACCGCCATTGTAGTTGGCCCCTTAGGTTTTTGGTTGAAAGGGGTGAAACCCTCCTCAAGCAACAACCACAATGCATGTCAGGGTGAATCACTATAGTTACTAAATGAACCTGTGTTAAACTCTCTCCTAGCTTGTCACAAAAGCAGTCAAGCTTAACTTAGCTGCACTGTGTTAAGTATGTACACAGCCTAAACCCAGTAATAAAGTGAAAATACAACACAAAAAAAATCAAACACCAATTAAGAAAACAAAAGTGACATGAAATAAATAAATTATCACCAAAACAAAATGAATCCAATCATTAGAAGGGGAGTTATGAATTTTTTTAATTTTAAGTGAAAAATTGTGACAAAAGGATCAAAATGCCAACTGCAGGCATCTAGTCATGTGAGACCAGGGCAAAGTCAGAAGTTATGGCCAACCGCAATGGGGCGTGGTATTGCTACACCGCTGGCCCTGGTCTCAACTTAACTTCCGACTTAGAAGAAACTTAGAAGAAAAGTTCCTGAGAAGGTAAAGTTCATTGGGTCAAGGCAGTTGTCCGAAGAGGAGACAGCATCACAGGGAAGCTGCTGGATGAAGATGTGGTAAAACTTTCTATGTTCTGACTTTGTGACTTTTTTTGAAGTGGAAGGTCTCCAGCAAGATGAAGCTGCAGGCTGTAGCTGACAAGGCTTCCATGAGATCACGTGCTCTTTCTGAAAGGTTCTGATGAACAGGATATGCTGATGTGGAGAGGAACATAGCAGGATCAATGCACTCTGGGTGTATCAGAGAGCAAGCAGGTCCCGGTCTCCTGTCGGTTTTCAGTTCACTTTTTGGTGAACTTTTTTTTAAGTGTTTAGGTTGAAGAAGGATCTTTAGCACCACTTCCAATGGTCGAGGACTGTTTGGGAACTACTTGGGGCGTCAGGACTCAATCCAGGCAAAGGCCAGATTCAACATTCAAGTACTCTGGAGCTTGTGATGTGCCTTTAGCTCACACATGAGACCAGCCAACTAGCCCTTGGAGTCACTCTGGTAGTGCTGGGATCAAGCAGCTAGGCAGGCCTCAAGCAGCAGGGCAGTCCACTGAGGATTCCAGGCAAGCTACAAGCAGCAGGGCAGTCCTCTGGTAGCAGCAGGCTAGTCCTCTGATGAACAAAGCAGGCCTCAAGAAGCAGGGCAGTCCTCTGAAGTACAAGGCAGCTCTTCTAGAAGCTAACAAAAAAAACACTCATGGAGGGTCTAAGGGGAATAATCTTTAACGACCAGGCAAACTCCAAACCCCCAACAACTACACAAACAACAAAAGAGGAGAGAGCCGGTCAAAATGTAAAGAAACTGGGAGCCAAAGAGAAGAAGACAGATTCAGCCCACTAAGTTGGGACAAATCCCATCAGCTCACCGTTTTGGCAGAACATAATCATCTGGGAGTAAGGTGGATCAACTCATTGCAGTGCACCCTATTTCAGGGGAACCATCACTGTGTATATGCAATGAGTTTGCAGTCTTCCAGAGAAAAAGTCTCAAAACATAGTGGTACTGAGAAAGATGTGAGATGCAGTGCAAAACAGAAGAGAAGTGTATTAAAAATGGCTACCTGATAACACCACCCAACTTTATTCGGTGTCAAAAATAGTGCCACGATTAAAAAAGCAAGTGAAAAACTGATAGTTTGAAAAAATAACTATCTTATAGCAATAGAGGTCGACATGTTTCAGCCAAAAGGTTACAGTTACCTGGCTTTCGTCAGGACCATGTATGGTAAAATGCTACTGCAGAAATATGTGTTTACAAAGATACTTTGATAAGAACATCACCGTGACAATACCCTACCAAAATCAAACAGTCATTGATTTGTCCAGTAGTTTAAGGGATGTCAGAGTGTTCCCAGCATTATGTGGGAGTACGCCTCACCTCACCCGGCAACTGCTCGGTGTACTGAGGCCCCGCTCTATCCGTCAGTACCCCTTCGGCTTGGACAAGGAGAGGAAACATGTTGACCTCTATTGCTATAAGATAGTAATTTTTTCAAACTATCAGTTTTTCACTTGCTAAAACAGTGGGCTGATGGGATTTGTCTCAACTTAGTGGGCTGAATCTGTCTTCTTCTCTTTGGCTCCCAGTTTCTTTACATTTTGACCGGCTCTCTCCTCTTTTGTTGTTTGTGTAGCTCTTCTAGAAGCCCTTCGTACGTTCATACGTGTACTGGCACTTGGTCTAAGGGTGCAATATTTATACTTGGTGCCAGCCATTGAAGTGGGGGAAACATCTAGGCTAAACTCACATCTGGGTCTAGCAATGTCCTTCCTTCTCCCACCCAGGCTCCAAGCTGTCTAGGGTGACAACAGGCTGGTGTCAAGTTTCTTTGTGTGTGTGTGCTGGAGGCAGCCCTTTGAAATGTAATTGAGGAAGGGAACAGCTTCACCCACCATAAAAACATAGCTCTTTCAGCTTTGAGTTTCCTCTTTACAGGAATGCTTTGCTTGTTGATATGTGGTCTCTGTTTTCCTAGCGCCGGGGATACTCCTGGGAGTAGCTGTGTGCTCTATAAATACCTGATAACATAACATACCATTCCTAGGAGGATGGCCCATTCTGCTAACAACTAGCCCTCCTTTATCGCACTGTAATGGAGGAAAATACAAAGGCAATCTGACAACTATTCACAGTCATGTGACCCAGGACACAGGCTGCAGGCACCAAATAGTTAAGACAGGAAAATGCCAACTTTCTAAAAGCAAATAAAATTGATGGACAGAATGCTGGACAATGCAAACATTCACCCCCAGTCACAAGGATCTGGATCATTCTTTTGCTTACCAGACCCCCCCCAGTTTGGACTCAGCCATATGCAAATCAGTCTTGACCCTGTTTCAGCCTGAACTGCCATGTCAGGTCCTCTCCTTGTGTTTGCCAACTTTCTAAAAGCGGCAGTTTCAGAAATTAAAGAGGATTTTAAATTACAATTCTTTTTTAGGCCAATCATGATATTTTTAACTGTTCCCAATCAAACGTTAGCACTTACTAAATATAATAAGGTATCCAATGTTATCCTATTGGAGAGGTAGGTCTCACAGTTGTGAAAGATGAGTTTTTCACTACTAAGACATATAAAACTTAAAAGACACCTTGTAGGAAATTGGTTTATTAGTTGTACAGGGTGTGAGGCCTGCCAAAGAAATAGGTCCACAATTTCCCCTTGCTGGGAATACACTGGACTCTCACATGGTAGAGGAGCAGAGCAGTACAAGGCCTACTCAGGGGAAGCGGAGTGGGCAAGTAATCACAATTCGCTGGCATGCACGTTAACACCCAATAAATGATTGTACAGTGAGTGTTTTTTCTTTAGGAAAGGAAAAGAAAAAGAACATTTATTACACACGTACTACTAGATACTATGAATTTATTTCAAAATATATACATAAGGCAGATTGAAAGTACCTTAGATGACATTGAAATCAAATTTTACCACGAAGGGTCATGACTCCCCAAATCAAAGTATTCCCTCACCTATACCAGATAGAAAATCTAAATATGAGGGTGCCACTTTAATGACAAGCATTTGCAATGCAGTAGGTCTCGCATTTACGAGAGTTTGAGCTATTGGCATTGTAAATGACAATACCTTTTATTTACGTATTGGTTTTTAAAACCTAAATAAAAGGCATTGTCAATTACAATGCTAATAGCTCAAACTCTCGCAAATGCGAGACCTGTTGCATTGCAGGTGCTTGTTTTAAAGGTAGTCAAAGCAATGTTACCTCAACATTGTATGAGGCTCTTTGCTGCAAAGTGCGTCTGTTTTTAGGTTTCTTTCTAAGAGTAGGCCATCGCAGAGCTTCGAGTTCTGAGATAAGGTTTCAGAACAGCAAACTCTTATTAGCAAGCAGACTGTTCGTTTATTTTAGTTCTAATAGCAACAGATTGCTTTTTCTAGGGCAAGACAACGGCCCTCCAGCTTCCTCATTAAATAAATAGTACACTTGTGATGCTTTTGCTAGTAACCATTTGTGTGAAGCAGAGCACTGACACTGCAACTGAATCAGCAAGTTATTTCCTTTGTTCGCTTGAGTGTCAAAGGCTCGGTGAGCAGCTGTGCCAAAGGTGAGACACTAACTTATGGATTAACCATTCAGTTCACAAAGGAGAGCAGGGACAGCCTGGACCCCTAAGGACGTGCATGAGGTGCTTGCACAGTAAACCTTTGGGGCTTTTTACAAATAAATAAGCTTCTTATTAATGAACAGAACAATTTATTACAGTATGACAGTGAAGGTTAACATTCCACACGCTGTAGAAAGTCAAAGTGGGGCTTAAAATCAGTAACCAGTGGACATTAAGTAGGTTGCGGGCCCCAGCACAGAGATGCATCAGCTCCCACACTCCGGTAACAAGAGAGGGTTTAGACATTAGGCTAGTCCTCCCTCTGTACGCGTAAGCACAGTCCTCCCCTTTCCTGTAGACTGATTTTTGAGGGGAAGGCAGAGCCTTCTACTGTGGGGAAACGGCACGTTTGTGCTTGGAGGATCGGGAGGAGTGCTTATGATGAAGCAGAAGGGGAAGCAAAATGTGCAGTCCTTTAGTGAATAGTAATATAAATTCAGTGATTAGTGAGCCAAAAGAAACCGCATGGAGTCAATCCAATACTTGCTGCACAGTCCGGAGTTGTTGGGCAGCTGATTAGCTGCTACAGGGGAGGAGGGGAGGTGCGCAGGTCTGAGGCTGGCTCAGCAGCTGATCACTGTGGCTCTTGCGCTGTAGAAGTGATCCCGGGAGAGGCTGAGCCCGGCCGATTAACTCCTTACCCCGCTAGCGGGGGTGAAAGGAGAGTTAAATAGTCAGCCTGTTTTTGGTGGTGGGAGGCAGGGCACACTACGAGGTGATGGAGTTTTGAAGCTGAAAGCACGGCGCTCGTGAAATGGGCACCGGGCTGAATAGTTGTAAGTTATTAAAAATAAAAACGGGTGAACCATGCCCTGCAAAAGAAAATAAAGTGCAGCTGAAGGATTTTCCCTTTCTCTCCTGGGCCGCGGACTGCCCCTGCTCTAAAGCATGGCACCCAAAAATGTATGTGTGCACCTGCAAGTTAAGCGGATGACAGTAAATAAAATGGTCCCTAAAGCAAAACCTAGACTTACAGTGTAGGAAAACTAGTTGGCCGGTGCGCCTGGTCTAAAAGCGGAAGTGATGTATCGGGAGCACCGG
Source organism: Triturus cristatus (assembly GCF_964204655.1). NCBI lineage: Eukaryota > Metazoa > Chordata > Amphibia > Caudata > Salamandridae > Triturus > Triturus cristatus. Next base: position 684,434,062 of record NC_140587.1, read on the forward strand.
CCAATAAGGAGGCAGGATATAAAAGCAATGTAGAAGTTAACAAATGGCAAGCAGCATGTGAAATTACACTCCGTAGAGTGATTACTGCAGGTCTTGGCGGGGGCGGGGGAGCGCATTCCAGGCGGGGGAGCGGACCCTTTGAAGTGCGATGCAAAACGGATTGCATGGCGGCACGATGCCCTTGATTGTGCGCATGCTCGCCATGCAATCCACTTTTGGGAGCACTTTTGGGAACCCCTTACTAGAGTCTTGCATGGCGATTGCTACGCAATAGCTAGGCGAGGCCTAAAAAACAGACTTACACCATCATTTTGTGCATAAATGTAATAATCAATAATAACAATGTTTAAATGCAATTATTAATATCAAAAAAGCATATCAATCTTGATCAGTAAACACTGTCAACATTAATATATCTATAAACCATTTTGAAATAACATAACGTGTCTGTGTGCTTTTTCTGCACTTTGAGGCCACATAAAATGCAACCATAAAACAGCCCCAAAAGGGCACCCCTTTCTGGCCACAAAAATTGCAACCTTATATCTAACCCCTACACACGCTGTACCTTCTTTATACACCTTCAGGCCATATAAATTGCAGCCATATAACTATCTCCTAGAAGGCACTGCACTACCAGCTGTACAGCAAAAGCTCCAACCTTGGGAGTGCTTTAAAAAAATATATGAAAATGATTGTCATGTATTCCTTGACACCGCAAACGTAGGGTCAGTTTATATAGATTACTTGGGGGGCGGGGGGCTGCTGTAACTCCTACAGGAGGAGAAAGACATATGCAAATTAGCCATGCATGGCATTATGGGCCGCTCCGGCTGGGTAGCAGTGGATATTTTAGCTGCGGGTCTCATGCTGTGCTGGGTGCCTGGGTGTCTTTTTTTAAATGTTTTTCTTCTTTTGTTTTTAAGGACGGGTCCCAGTCTCATCCAGTACACCCCTGACATCCCATGTTGTGGTCAGCAGAGGAACCCACCTCCATCTGCTCCAGCTGGCTACCCACCCAGCTAGCATCCAGTGTTTCTCATCTGCCTGGCCCGTCAGAGCAGGGTGTTTCGTAGGCGGTGGCCGCCCGTTCTTCCAAACAGGGGCATGGGGAGTGAGGGGCAGGCCGCCACTAGTGGGGAAGTCTGAGTGTGCACCTCTTCCTCTCTTGCTTTGAGGACTGGGGATGGAACCCTTGGGCCAGCAAAGGTTCTGGGGATGGGGCCCTCATGCATGCCTGCTCCCTAAAGAAATACCTTAGTCAATTTTGTGCCGAACCCAAGCCCTGGCGCACCACAGAAGCAGTGGAAATATTACATTTTAAGTATTTCATGTATCCAGCTCTAACTTGTAATTGCAGCTCAAACACATCATAATATTAAGAATAACATTGAGAGTCTCACTAAAGCAATTTGCCAAAACTATGGACGTTGGTAAGGAGACATTATATTTCTGTTGAAAAAGCACCATATAGCCAATCCTATGAAGAATGTCTCATATTCAAGAAGCACTTATCAAACTCTCATTTCTTCCACTTTGGAAATAAAATGGTGCTTTACCTCCCTCAGCATTTGACGCGTGGGAGCTCCAGATGCCGCTGCCCACACCAAAAGCTATTAGACTAGGATGTCAACGCAACGGATAAGGATCGTTGTAAAAATGTGTGAATTATGGCTCAATCCTCTGCGTTGTAAAATGAAAAATACCGTTCATTTCTATCTACCAACCCTCCAAATCTACTTGAAAACCTCTAGTTCTTTTTAGGAAGTGTGGACCGGAAGGAAACATTCTAGCAAACAAAACAAGAAATCAGAGTAATATGCCTTAAAATGTATTGCTTTTCAATATTCATTAAATATCTACAGTTTTGATTTTCCCATTTCACAAAGACAAAAAGCCAAAACAATTTATTCTTTGAAGAAGAACCCGAACATATTAAGCTTGGCACCGCTCAGAAAATGAAAGAAAAATCCCTTCTAGAAAAAAATTAAATGATCCTAAATCACTGGAGCAAATGATTTAGAAGTATTTATACAGCCTGTGGCGTGGGGCAGTGCTCCGTCTCTGAAGTGTCCATCATCCTTAGATGGAGAGAGGCATTGATTTCAGACCATGTCCCTGGTAATCCCCGAGGAGCCCGGCTCGCGCTCTGGAAGTAGCTATGATGCCTTTGTCAATACGAGGAGGAAAAAACATCTTGCTGCAGCTGCAAATGAGTCTTGAATTGAATTACACTTTTGGGCGTAAGAGAATGCAGGTTAATTAGCAGGGCAGAGCACCCCCACTACAGGCAGCGACACTTACTCGACGCCATTTCAAGCGTGGCTTCAGAGCCGCTATCCAAACATTTGGAATATTTATTTAAACGAAATAGATCTTGAGAACGAAGGAGCAAGCGTTTGCGTCTACAATAAATCTCCGGTTGCTTTAATGAGATACTGCAGAAAATGTATATAGGTTGCAGTGAATGATGACTCCGTCGTAGTTTCGTATCGATAATGTGGCACGTACATCACAGTGATGATGAAAAAAATGCAGGGGCAGATTTACGTTTCCTGGCGCATCCCTGCAAATCACCAGGGATGCGCCAAGAAACGTGCGACACACAATGCCATTGTTGCGCCACCACTGATGCGCTGCATTTACAATGCGGCGCGCCATGGCGCAAGGATAGACAGATACGTGTTGCATCTGCCGGCGTAAGGATGGCGCAGTGCTGGAGTTGTGTCGCAGGTGCGACGCAACTCCAGCACTGTGCCAACGCGGCCTATCTTCCACATGGTGCGTTACACCTTACGCCTGCTTCAAGCAGGCGCAAGCATTTGACGCAGCAGGGTCGGAAAAGTGACTGAGTAAAATCTTTTAAATTTCACTCAGGCACTTTTCTGAGGTGTTCCTGCGCCGGCACACTCACCCTGCACCGGAACGCCCTAATGAAACCTGACACAGGTTTCATGTGGCGCAGGGCTTTACAACGTGATGCATCTCTCTAGATGCGTCACGTTTTAAATCCCCCACAGCATGGCGCTAGCTTTATACCGCCGCTGCGTCACAGAAGTGACGCAACAGCGGCGCAAAAGTGGCGCACGGGGCTTGTAAATCTGCCCTGCAGTTTCCACCATAACCAGTTAATTTTTAATTATCAAAATATTTTTTTTTACAAAAAGTGGCATAGAAGGAGCTGTATCTATTTCATAAATAATTTTAATTATTGCAACATATATTGAAACTGAATTGCTGCCGTAGTTGATTTGTATTCAGTCAGGTGCAATAGCTATTAGTTGTATGGTCTTTTATTAATGATGTGCTTGCTGTTCAAGGGACCAAAAATTCAGATGTGTACTTTAAGCTAAATGTTTTTAATGATGTCTTGTGTGCGAAGTATTTGGGAGAGGGAGGCTGGGATTAAGCACTTGCAGGATGGATATTCAAAATGATCCCCAGAGCAATATCGTTGTGGTAGAACTTTATTAGAATTGTCCTTCTCTGTCAGAATGTTGGGGTATATGCTAAGCAGTTTTAAAAAAATTGGGGATCTATGCGTCACTTTTAGAAAACATTTTTTAGGGTCCTATTTGCAAAGTTCAGGTTGTGAAAGATAGCTATCTGTCCTTGCCGCTGTTCTGCATTTGGAGTAGAGTTCCAGGGACAGATTTACAAGCCCCTTGCACCCCTTTTGCGTCACTTTTTCCATGTTAAAAGAAGTGCAAGGGGCTTGTAAATCTGCCCCCCAGTGTTTACGAACACATTGAGGGATCCTTCAGGCAATCTACAGGAGTCTCAGAATTCAAAATGTGCTCATAGGGATTTGACAGTAGGTGGAAGAATTTACACAGGGCAACGTAGGTCATGTAGAGCCCACACAGCCTTTACTCCTTCTCAGGAGGTTAAATAGGAGTAAATAAGAGTGGGTGTTAGAGTCAGCAGTTTTTAAAACCACTTTATATATATATATATATTCACTGAAAACACCATGGGTTTCAGGCACGTTATAGTTAGGAATTAGCATTTAAAAAACCTTAGAAATTCACTGAAAAATCCATAGGTTTCAGGGGCGTTATAGTTAGCTGGACTTTTCACTTGTACCAAACCCTTGAAATTCCCCCGTTATAGTTAGTTCAGCTAACTATAACTCGCGCGCCCGCAATGCACTGCTGATGACGTCACATATTACATCACTCATTACATGGTCAGTGACATCACTCATGACATCACTGATGACATCTCAAATGATATCACTGATGACATCACTGATGACATCATCCTTGTGATAGAGTGGAAGACCTTCTCTCCCCCTAATATAACCTTTGATACACACATTCAAAAATAGAAACTAAAATTTTCAAAACAATGGACATACCAATACCAGTTACAACAACCTATTCAGTAATTCTAAGATCCACATACACATCCACTCATTCACCAACAGTCCTATACAGTCACTCATACATGTACTCACTCATCATATGTACTCATACACCTATACATCCTGTTACACAACGCCACTCATCCATAGAGTTACCCACACACATAGTCACTCATGCTAATAAAGAATCAAACATCCATTTACTTGCATACACAGTTATACACACACCACCACACTTACTTCTACAGAAACTTACACATACTTAGTCTTTTAAACCATCATTTACAGAAACACATATTTATTCATACAGGAACTCTTTCAATCTCTCACTCTCACATTTACTCACTTATATACACCAATAGACACATATACTAGTTTAAAACATATGTAGTTACTCATAAAGACAATATTGAGACAGTCATTCACTCACTAACACACCCATGCACACACTCATCCACCCATACAGTCCTGCACACATGCTGTCTTCAACACATACAAACAGTTAGTCACTCATTCATGCACCTATGCACTACGTAATACCCCCCACCGAACCATACAGACACTCAGACACTCATACTGATACTCAAAAAACAACTAATAACCTATATAGACACTCATGTAGCTACTCACCAACCCATGCAGCCACTTATACACAAAGTGAGAGACTGATACAGATATTTACATATTTAAACATTACTCACTAAGCCATGTATTCACTAAGACATTTAATCAGTCAGTTATACAATCAATTTTTCAAAAACAAATCATCCATTTAGACACTTATATACCCATTTATTCTTCCATCGACCTTGAGATATACATATATAAAACATATGTAATTTTCAGAAAAACACACATTCACTGGATGATGTCATCAGTGATGTCATCAGTGATGTCATTTGCGATGTCATCAGTGATGTCATGAGTGATGTCACTGACCATGTCATGAGTGATGTAATATGTGACGTCATCAGCAGTGCATTGCGGGCGCGCGAGTTATAGTTAGCTGAACTAACTATAACAGGGGAATTTCAATGGTTTTGTACGAGTGAAAAGTCCAACTAACATAACGCCCCTGAAACCTATGGATTTTTCAGTGAATTTCTAAGGTTTTTTAAATGCTAATTCCTAACTATAACGTGCCTGAAACCTATGTTTTTTTCAGTGAACATATACATATAGCGAGAGACACAACACTGTTCCTTTAATGCAGAGGTGAGGTCAAGCACCAATGAAAACAACGGCATCTGCATTTAAACATCTTCCAGGTGTGAGGACTTCCACTATGAAACCGGCACTGATGAAAGCTAATTGCTGAAACGCATCTGCCGTGGGGTTTCATGGCTCACGCGCCCGCAATCCTGCTCATGACGTCACATATTGCATCACTCATGACATGGTCAGTGGCATCACTCATGACATCACTGATGACATCATCCTTGTGATAGAGTGGCGGTCGCGCGAGTTATATTTATCTGAACAAACTATAATGGGGGAATTTCATTGGTTTTTTATGAGTGAAATATCCACCTAACTATAACATGTGTGAAACCTATGGTTTTTTCAGTGAATTTGTACGGTTTTTTAAATGCTAAGTTATGTATGTATTATTATTTTTTTATATATTTATTTTACAATAAACTATGTATTAACATTTTTTTGGGGGGGTTTTCACCGTGCGCGCACGGTGAAAACGCAAGCCCGCGATTTAATTTTTTTAAATATTTTTACATTTTCTGCCTTCGGGGTCCTTCAGCGACCCCCTGACAAAGGCTAGGGGGTCAGGAACTCTCTACCCTGCCCCCTTTTCACGTTCGCCACTCTCGCACTGAAAACAAACAAAATGGCATCCGACACTTCCTGATTTCGACTGATTCGAACGTTCACTAACATGTAACCACCAATCAGAATTACGCTCTCGCACGTTAGGATGCTCGCACGGTGCTCGCACAGTGCGCGCACGGTGCGCGGCTATAGATATGTATGTGCTATTAACTGCAATTTTCTCAGGAACTACTGAACAGATTGACTCCATATATGCAAAAGGCACATCTCTGACCTGAGGACTACCTCTCTGCCAAATTTCAAGTAATTCTGTTCAGCCGTTCGGGCTGTACCTTCGACTAAAGGTCCTATGGGAAAATGCATGGGGAAAACACGTTTTGGGACCCCCATTTTTTCTCGGTCCCCGCTTGACGAATCCCCCCGAGACTTTCAGGGTAGGAGCTGAGCGGAGCGCCCCATTAGTTTTGAAACTTTCGCGAGGATTCGTCAACCGGCGACAAAGTTATTCAAAATAGAATTTTCAGTACTCCTATGGAAACACGGTCCTAACTATAACTATCTACTGGCGACGGCCAATAGATAATATATATATATATGTATATATATATATATATATAGAGAGAGAGAGAGAGAGAGAGAGAGAGTGTTGGAAATGGCCCTTTCTGCAGGTTTATCCCCAAACTTTTTGCTTCTTCCTCCTATATTCCCCAGACCTGTTTGTGTTGGTTTTAGGTCTCTGGGCACTTTACCACTGCTAAATCAATGCTAAAGTGCATATGCTCTCTGTGAAATTGTGTTATGGATTGGTGTTTCCATGATTGGCATATTGGATTTAGTGGTAAGTCTCTAGTAAAGTGAACTGAGAGTGCCAGGGCCTGTCAATCCAATGCTACTAGTGGGCTGCAGCACGGGTTGTGCCACCCACAGAAGTAGCTGGCAACAAGGTAACTCAGATCTGCCACTGCAGAGTCTGCACGCAGTTTGTAACTGCCATGTCGACCTGGCAAGTGCTCCCACTTGCCAGGCCCTAACCTTCCCTTCTCTTACATGTGAGTCAACCCAAGGTAGGCCCAAGGTACCCTTGTGGGTAGCGTGCAGTGTATGTGAAAGGTAGGACATGCCCTGATGTGTGTAGCATGTCATGATAGTGAAATACTGCCAATTTCGTTTTTTCAATATTGCAAGGCCACCTGCTCCCATAGGACAGCATAGGGAGTTTGTTTATAACAGCTTCTAAACATAACTGGCCCTGGGAACTGGGTAGAAAAATAAAGTTTAGTGTGCCTGAACTCAGAATCTAAAGATGCATCATTTAGTGAAGGTGATTTTTACATTCTGGGGCCGATTCCGATCTGGGTCGGAAGGGCACCGAACGCGATCCGGCCAGAAAAACTAGGAGCCGTATGCGTGTTTTCCGACTGACTCATACAGCTGTACGAGCGAGCAAGTACGATGCGAGCTACGTGAGATTCACCGACCGAGTCGTTTCTGGGTCCGATCCGCTCTGTACGTCTCGGTCGGAAGCTACCCGTGGCGTGCAATGGATGCGATTTACACCCGAGCCAGTACGATGTACGCGTCGAACAGGCTGAGCGACCCAGAGTGTCTGGCTTGCAAAAGCTCCTGGAGTCAGAATTCGGGGGTCCACGTCGGACCCCCTGACACCCGCAGCCCTACAACTCGGACACAGGGGGAGATCTATGTGTTTCTCCAACACAGGCATGTATGGTGTGGATGGCACCGACGCGCACCCACTGTAGGGGGCGCACTTGTTTGAGACGTACCCATTCAGTCAATGGGAGCGCATGTAGGCGTCGTGCAACTGGCTCCCATTGACTTCTATGGGAGTCTGACCGAACCGAGTCTGACAGCATACGTGCGCATCGTACTCGCTCGGTCGGACTGTAGGGGTCCGGCTCGGTCGGAAAACACTCCGGATCTGACTTGGTCGGAGTGCTTTCCGACCCGGATCGGAATCGGCCCCTCTGTGTTTGAAAATACCACTTTTAGAAAGGGGATATTTTCTTGCTCAGCCATCCAGTAGGCCTCTGCTGGGGTTGTGGACTGACTGTCTGGATTTTAGATGACAGGGGCTGGAGAGGAGCCGTGGCTCCAGATAGTCTAGGTGGGTCAGGAAAGGGTTGAATAAACCTGGGCTGCATTTAGAGTAGGGGAGGAGATTTCCTTTCACCTGAATGGGTCTGGTCTGCCTCTGACAATGTCGTCTCCACCTCCTGCCAGGAAGCCACACCAGAGAGGGTAGAACTGGTTCTAGCTGGGCACAGACGCTCTCTGCCTGAGAAGACAAAGGATTTTGGGCTATACAAAGTGGGGCCCAAACCCCTGAACTTTAGAACTCTGTTGGACCAAGAAGTCTACCAAGAAGAAGAGCTGGAGAAGCTGTGAGGAGGAACTACACTTTGCTGAGTGCTTTGCTGTGTTGGCCTGCAGTGGCTGCTTCTGTCTTGAGTAGTGAAAGGACTCGACCGAACTTTCTGCAATCTACTTTTGTGAGTCCAGGAAGTCTCAGGAACAGCAAAGACTTCAAGTTCTTCTGCCCTCAGCACTGGGGACTGTGTGTTTTGTGCTGCAACAGACAAAAAAGCAACCCGACACCATCTGCGACGCAGCTGTCTATTTCGTGTCCTGAAGGCAGTGCAGAGGGCACCACCGCACCATGACCCTGGTCTCACCAATGACGTCTGTTGATGCCGCCACCGAGCTGCTGCTCGCACCGCAACCTGTAGGCACTGCACTCTGCATCGCCTCGCTTCATGACGCCTCCTTGGTATCCCCGACGCCACCGCTCCACACCAAAATGGATGCCGCTGCTTGCACCGTGGTTCGAAGGCACCACTCGTAAAGTTTCATGACGCACCGCCCTCATCCCGCACCGCAGCCTTGGCCTGTCGATACCGGCGTTATGGACTCCAGTTCGTCAGCCGTCGACAGCGCTTCAGCAACGATGATGCCGCTGTTTTCACTGTGAATTGCCAGCACCGCATCACTTCGCACCGTGACCCTGGTCTCACCAATGACGCCATCTGACACCGCCACTGAACCGCTGCTCGCACCGTGACCTGAGGGGATTGGATGCCGCACCACTGAACTTCGCACCACGGCACCCGCCACCTGCCGACACCAGCGCTCCTGACTTCAACCGCGAGGAGTTCGATCTGGAACACGTGTGACTCCAAGGGCCTGACGACTCCTGCACCGATCTCCAGAACCAACGCCTGCGGACGCCGTGCTTTCGGAAGCTCAACGAGAGGTCGCCGACGCCCTGCATTTCTAAAAGTACTGTTTTGCGGGTCTTCCAGACACTGTAGCTGGCCTGTGACGCCGCCGTCAACCAGAACTGTTTGGATTTGTTTCTTCACGCCACCGTGATAGCCCCGAACGGAGCTATCGACTTCAAGGAACTGTATTTCAAGGTTATTTTGATAACTGAAGATTTCTAAGTACAGTATTGTGAATTTTTATCGTTTTTGGTCTTGTCTTCAGTATATAAAAATATTGGATATTTTTCTAAACTGGTGTGGTGTCCTTTTGTATTGCTAACACTGTATTACTGTTGGTTATATGCACATGCTTTGCACACTGCCTCTAAGATAAGCGTGACTGCTTGTGCCAAGCTACCAAGGGGGTGAGCAGGGGTTATTTTAGGAGTGTAACTCCCTTATCCTGACTATACGGGAGGGTACCGACCTGAACAAGGTGCAAACCATTCCCAACTAGAAAACCCCGTTTCTAACAGAGAGACATCATTAATATTATGTGGACTGATGCAAAAATGAGCCTTTTTATATATATTGATTTTCCTCTAGAGGGGAAGCATTTTTCCATGGGCAACACCACTTTCCCTATATTACAACCACTTTCCATACTCCATCGCTCTGGAAAGGCACTTACTCATTTTCAGTTCTAAAGGAGTACATTTGCATACTTTTCCATTGGCAGTGTTTATTACACTTTACAGGGTCACATCTTAGTAATCACCCCATCCTGGAACGCCCAATCATGGTAGTAACCCAAAATTTGCAACAGTGGAAAATCCACCATTCAAAAGGATAGTCCACCATTGGATATGTAATTTACATTTGCAAATTCCGCAAATCCTGATTCCTTGAATAAGGAGGGGAAATTTACTATAGCAAATTCATTTTTTTCCGCACCTAATTAATACTTTGATGCACAAAATCCTTTCTGCATAGGACCTATACTTCCATTTTATGCCTATTCCTATTGGCCCTTGAAGAGTGGTATCTACTGAAACTTCTACTGAGAGCCTTTGGTAGGTCCTTTAGGAAGTTTTGTTTTAGTAAATCTTTGTTAAAATGGATAGACAGAGTAGGTAAAACTAAATTTGCATTCAGAAATATGTGTAGCTGTCAGACTTTGTTGGCGACGGGGGTGGGTGGGAGGACTTGGGGGGTAGTCACAGGACAGGGTGTTCTACCCATATTTATGTGCAGGGAATACCCTGCTTTGTCAAAGGGATCGCACTTCAGGTTGTTCAGGGTATTTCATCCACATGTACGTACATCATGATAAAAATAATGGTTAAAGATGTGTTATATTTATGTATGGTAATAGGATCTTATCTTGAGTTAAAAAACAAAACAAGAATGATGTCATTTAACATGCCATGAGTTATGCAATATGTGAGGTCATAAGAAGCACATGACAGGGGCACAATATATAGTTAAGTCACTGACTAACTGAGCTATAACTCAAGAATGCTAGTGTATTTTGTTTTTTTAAACATTAGTTCTTATCTCATTTTAACACCGAACTATGACATCACTATAATCCTTGTTTTTCCAGTGAATAGCTGGGTTTTTGCTTTATTCTAAGATAAGATGACCATACCTAAATTTACCATTATTGTAACTTTTGGTTTTTTCAGTTATTTCTGTAGTTTTTTAAATTATATTCCAGCTGAGCATACGCACAATCCGCTAGGGTAACCTAAGCCCAACCTCCATATTGTGCATGGCTTTTGGTAATGCACAATGGGTCCCCGAACCCTCTGATGCTCATGGACTTCAGCAGTGTGCAGCCTTGGTTTGACTTGGCTCCTACCCTACTGCTGGCAACAAAAACCCACTGCTCACGGACGAAGGCCAGCACAATGGAGGTTGGCCGCAGGGCCTGGCCTATATTTAGACCCTTCTCATTTAAAAAAAGAAATTTTGATACGACAGGACCAGTACCGGTACCACGGTACCTCACTGGGAGCCTCACCGAGTACCACACTACTTGGTGCTGATACCACAGTTCCTGGGTTAGCCACAGGGTCCGGCCTGCAGCCCTGCACTGCACCCAACTCATTACCGGAGACCAACTCGCCCCCGGTTGCCCAATTCCCCGCGGGTGCTCAATCTTCAGCCAGGCGCTCCCCATCCACCTGCAGGAGAACAATCCCTGCTGTGGACAGCCTTCAGCCGGTTTCAGTACCCTACCCCCTGCGAGCACCCCACACCACGCTGATCACTTTCAGCAGTGTGCCATGGAGGGTTGGCCACAGAACCTGTTCCGTAGTCAGGCTCTGCACCTAACATCACATATGCATCCAATGCCCAGCGAGTGGCCAACTCCCTGCTGTGCACATCCTTCAGCCATGTGCCCTGGGAATATGACCCAATCCATCACGGGTGCCCAATCCCAATTTCCTGTGCTGTGCTCTGCTGCACCATCAGCCATACACAGTGGTGGAACGGTTGAATGCTCAATCCACTGCAGATGGCTCGCTCCAACTGCAAAAGGACTACAGCCAGCTCAATGGCAGCTTGTCACTGGATATGATCTATGAGCAGATACTTCTCTTCTTTTTGTTTTTTTTTTAACCATTTTTGGTACCATGATATTGCAGGAGGTTTCACAGTACTAGATGCTAATATTGGGCTAGTCCCAAACCAAAATATATCTTTCTTGTAATTGTGAATAAAGGAGGGTCCCTTTACCCCCCCCAACATGGACCTGGGTGTCAAGGTGGCGATTGACTGTTCTTTCCAGAATTCAGTGACCAAGTTCCAAACTCCTGTACTGTTTGCTACAATATAATCTCCAAGTTGTGGCCAGCCAATCAGCATTTGATTACCCACTTTTATTGGGCCATGTAGAGAATATATATACCAATGGTCTAGATAGTTCTATCAGTGTTAACCACTTTATGCACACTCAACCATATTTTTAAACATTAATTTCTCAAAAACAGCTGAGCAGATTTATACCAAATAATAAAAAACACACGATCTGAAAAAAGTTACAACTTTTTGCCATACTTGGTGTTCAGCCATATTTTCTCCATCAAAGAGCAAACATTTCAAAGGGAACTAAAATGGGAAATTGCACTCTTAGGATCCTCCTTTTTCTTGACACTCATTTAAGAGTTTGTGTAAAACTTCCTATGAAGGAGAAGTGGTGAACGTTTTTTGGAACGTTTTGTGCAGATTCATCAAATGGCTCCCAAGTTAATAGGGAAACAAATAAGTTTCCTATGGAAACTTGTACCTAACTATAAGCACACAGAGGTGACTGCAAATGCTCTGTAGTTGAAATTTGGATGCAAAACCCAGGGCAACATAGGCTACTGTGCCACAACCATGGTCGTTGAGGTTGTTTGCCTTTGGTATCCTGGGGACCGTCCTATTATTGCACTAGAATCGGGTCCCAGTATACCCTTTCTGCACTTGACTCTCAGGGTAGTGGGGGAGAGCAGTTGAAAGCTTCTGATGGAGATATTGTTTGAGCTTAGACTCAGAATTCAAACATTCAAATACCAGACACAATAACTCACTATCCAGTCTAGTGTTTATCTTAATGAAAACAGAAGTACTACAATGTTACAGCACACCTAAATACTACTCACAGGAATGGAGAATCGTTAACAAGATTCTATGATCCCATCTATGGGATATAGTCATGTTTAACACCTATATTTTGAGGTAACCCAGCTTTTATGGTGTCCCCAATATCTAAGATGAGCTGACAGAGATGAACCAGCACAGTCAATTAATAGGCTCTGGTGAAAATTCACTACATGGTTGCGCAAGTCACTATCTTGGCTAAACCAAAGGGCAATTCTTTAAATCTTGAGCAAAAGAGTTCACACTGGCAATAATTATACTTTCAATGGCAGGCTTATTTTGTGTGTGTTCAAGATGCAGCCTATCAGTCTTTTGATCTCAGGCCACATACTACCTGTTTGCTGAGACGCAACTTGGAGTGGAGCTCGTTGGTGTGTTCTTTCTGGTCACAGGATTGACATCTTCATCAGCAGTGCAGGATCAAGTCAGGGGGCCTGTGTCTTGCTCAGGCTGCTGGAAATAGTCATTGTGGTAGGCCTGATTAGAGGATGCTTGTTAGACCTGGCATTTATTGGTGTGATTACCTCTGACTTTTTGCCTCTACCTCCTCTATTTTTGATGCTGTGATGGATTGTGTTTTACTGGCTTAGATGCGTTGGGCACTTTGCCACTGCTGATCAGTGTCAAAGTGCAAGTGCTCCCTGTATAAAGTGTTATGGTAATTGGTTGTCCATATTGGTATGTTTGCCTTACTAGTAAAGTCCCTAGTAAAGTGCACTATGTGTGCCAAGGCTGGTAATGCAAATGCTACTCATGGGCCTGCAGCACTAATTGTGCCACCCACACAAGTAGCCCTAAAGAGAGAACTCAGGCCTGCCACTGCAGTGCCTGTGCACAGTTTGCAAACTGCCATGTTGTCCTGACAAGTGCACCCACTTGCCAGGCCTTACTCTTTCCTTTCCATGCACATCGGACACCTCTATAGTAGGTCCAGGCTACCCCCCTAGGCAGGGTGCAGTGTCTGTGAAAGATAGGACATGTACTGAGGTGTGTACCATGACCTGACAGTGATATATTCTCCATTTCGTAATTCACTTTTGCAAGGCCATCTTGCCCATATGACAGAATAGGGAAGGCTGTGTAATATGTTTCCAGCCTATCTTCCCATAGGCTTTAGATGGAGAGGTGAAGTTTAGTGTGCCTGAACTCACAATTTAATAACACATCTTTTTGTGAAGGTGGTTTTTGCATTGTGTGTTTAGAAACCGCGCTTTTAGAAATGGCTGGTTTCTTTGTTCTAACAATTCTGTGTGTCTTTGACTGGTTGTGGATTGACTGTCTGGATTTGAATGTGATAGGATCTGCGAAATGTCTTGACCCAGGATAGGAGGTGAGACAGCAACAGGCTGACCTGCATCTGGAGTGTAGGGGGGAGTAGTAGCCCGTGGGGGTGAAGAGGCCTGGGCTGCTGCCATAAAAAAATGGCTCCACTTCCTGCTGAGTGATTGAGGAACCAGACCCCCACTAATCAAAGGAAGAAAGTGTCACTGGCAGGGAGACACCCAGAACTTGTTTGGACAGGGGTCGGTGCTCCCCAGAACACAAAGACATTTAAGGGGTATAACTATGAGAGCTGAAACCCCTGAACGTTGGACTGTTGAAGACTGAAAAGGATTAAAACGACTTTGTGATCAAGCGCAACCTCTGCCAATGAAGAACAGCTGAAGATACTGAAGAAAAGGACTGACCCTTGCTGTGTGTTCTGGGGGTGGCCTGCAGTTTGCGGATTTAACCACGGAGAGGCTAAGGGACTTTTCTGTGTGCTGTGTCCCCCTAATTGAAAGGACTTTGCTGTGTGCTGTGTCCTGAAGTAACTTGTCCCCAAGGGTTCGAGGAGAGCTGGCTTCCTGTTGTGGAAACTCAGGAACATTAAAGTTTTCAAGTGTGTCTCGGCGGCGTTGTGTGCTTGTGCATTTTGCAGCTTGAGACCTTCGTAAGCATTGCCCTGGGACTGTGTGGCCCGAAACCCAACTGAATTTCAGCGACGCTTTGTGTGTGTGTGCGTGTGCAGCCTCAGACTGCCGTTGTGGTCCATGGTGCTGGTTGGAAAGTGCCCCGTGACTGCAGTGCCCCCGCAGCGTGAATCATTGTCCACGCTGCTGTGAAGTTGTTTGTGGCCAGAGCCATAATCGTAACCGAGGCTGCGAATCAAGATCGCCGCCGCCGGCCCGAGCCGCAATTTGCTGAAGGATTTCGTAAAGCTAAGGAAGTTGTGAGGTAATCGGGATCGTTGTTCACAAGAGAAATCTGCCCAAGATCGTCCTCAACGGAAAAGGCAGCACCGTAACCTGTCCGGCTACAGCGTCACCTTGCATCGGAGCTGCGTGGTCAGCAGGAGCACCAAGCAGGACATCTGATGAGCGGGGAGAGAGAGCGAGGCAGCACATCCCCCACGTAAGGCTTGGACTCTGATTGGGAGCCGCAAGCGTGTGTGGCCTGGGGAGGCGCAGGAGGAGTACAGGAGTGCTCCCGTCTCTCTCCTGCTGCATCGCGTTAGATGCGCTAAGTCCTTGAATGGCCCGGACCTGCTCGGTAGCACCGGGGCCGCCCTTGGAAGTTCAGGACTGTTGTCTGTGGTTGGGGCCTAGTGGTGCCCGTGCTAACTGCGTCGATTGGCCTGGTATTAACCCTGCATTACAAACTGCCTTATTACTTGCATTGAGGATTGTATTATTACTGCATTACGAACTGCCGTATTACTTGCATTAAGGAGTGCGTTATACTTGCATTATTAAGGAGTGCATTATACTTGCATTACGAACTGCCTTATTATGTGCATTGAGGACTGAATTATTCTCATCTGATGAACTGCCTTATTACTTGCATTAAGGAGTGCGTTATGCGTGCATTACGAACTGCCTGATTACGTGCTATGAGGATTGCATTATTCTTGCATTGCGAACTGCCTGATTACGTGCATTGAGGATTGCATTGTTCTTGCATTACGAACTGCCTGATTACTTGCATTGAGGATTGCATTAAAGACTGCATTAGTCTAACGATACGAATCGCATTACGAACTGCATCAGATTGCATTAGGACTGCATTTGACCATTGTGAACTGCTCATTAATACCACAAGAACCTACAAGTGTTTGTTGTCCTAATAACCGGCCAAGTGAAAAATTACAAATACGCATATGTTGGATATTTATCGTGTGGTCTTACCATATTTTTATTCTTGATAAAGATACTGCTATTTTCATACATCAGTGTGGTGTCCATTTGTGGTGTTATCACTGTTTCACTGGGAGTGTGGTTGCAAATACTTTACACATTGCTTTGAAGATAAGCCTGGCTGCTTGTGCCAAGCTACCAGGGAGTGAGCACGGGTTATCAAAGAGGGTGTCCCTCCTTTCCCTGACTAGAAGCAAGGTTCCCTATTTGGACTAAGGTAACTGCCTCAGCCAACTAGAGACCCCCTGTTCTAAAAATGCTTTTCTTTGGCAGTTACATCCTCTGGGCGCGGGACACGTCTGCCTCTTCAGCAGGTTAGGGAATTCAAAATGGCTGAACTGTATCATGAAGGTAGCAGCAGCAAAAGTCCACATTCAGGTACATTGTAGGAGTGCCAGACAGCATGCTGTTGTTAGCCTTTGGTAGAAATGTTATGAAGTTCAATACACGAACCACTGCATATGTACCCTATGGCATACTGTTGCTTTGCATTGGTAGAAAGTTCACACAGTTCACCACATGAACCATGAAGGGAGACTTGACGCCATCTCAGTATGCTCCTGGAGCAAGTAAGATTCTTCTGGGTGCTCCAGTCACCGGGAATGTGGCTGGGCTTTTCCTCCTGGACAATTCTTCTCCTTCAGGGCCAAGCAGTCTCATTCCCCATTTTAGCTGACAGCCAGCCTTCTAGGCTTTAGTCAAACCTATCATATCACACAGAATCCAGGTGATGTCTTCTCGCCTCTGGAGACTGGCTGCTATTCTAACACCAGTGCTGGAACACAGCATCTCTCCCGTTTCTAGCTCTAGCACTTCCTTTCTTTGAACAAGAAGAACTTATAACTGATAAAAATATGATGGCTTAGATCCCACCTTTAAATTAATTTTCTAGACAGATGATGTTGACTCACTGACTAAAGTCCAGGAACATTTCATTTTCTGGCTGTACTGTAAACACAAATCACTAATCCACAACGAGAGAGGAGAGGGAAGTGGGCGGTGTCTGATTGCCCCCTCCTAATCATAAACTTTACATACATATAAGGCAATCAGGACGAAAACAGGTTCGTCCTTGTGGGTGCCCTTATCCCCACATATGGCCAGAGACTTACTAGATTTCATTAAAAAACTTGTAAGGCAAACCTCAGCCACCAACCTCCGTGGCATGCTTCATCTTTGAGCTACCTCATTTGTTAGAAATTATTATAGAGATGAATAGACTCCCCAATTAAAAGGGGTATTTTTCAAGTATGTGGAATCTGTGTGAGGGAATTTAAAAATCAATGTAATTCATCCAGAAAGAAATGTCATTCGTGGAAGGCTGTAGGGATGCTTACAAATGAGGAACGATACTTGAGAGTTCTATTACTCCTGCATCTCTTTGGTCAACATGTTTCAGCCATTGGATGACCCCTTACGAGGTAACCAGCTTTCATCAGGACCTAGACCCTTATAATTTCTGATTAAGCACAGATACAGCATGATGCATTCCCACTCATCATTCATACTATGCATGATGGAAGACTTGTGGTTTTCCGTCGTGTTTATAGCGAGGACAGTCCTGCAAGGATATAGACATAATATAGCACATATATACGAGAAAAAATTAAAAGGAATAAGATACTGGAAGTCTTGTTACTTCTTGCATGTGTTTTGTGCCACTCCAGAATAGGACAAAACTACACTGCCAGTCACACACAAACAAGTGGAGCAAACATGTGGGCTGTGCAGAATAATAAGCCACAAATCACACTCAGTGTAATTATGTTCGTCAGCCACACACACATGGTTACCCTGAGAATGTGGGAATAAGAGCTCTATGGAGGGAGCACCCCAGGGAACCTACTTCTAAGCTGGATAGATTCAATCGTAGATGCAGAGTTTTTGTGAAGGGTCAGACTCAAAGGATTGTTCATGCCAACACTAACAGAGCGTACTGTCCCTAACACAGGCCTTAGAAACAGATCCCCCTATACAAACCTTACCTGTGGAAGTCACAGCATTTGACAAAGCAGTTACAACTGAGATCGAGTCTATCTCTGCCAACTAGGAACAGGTGTTTTATAACTTTTCTAGATCTGAAAAAGAGGCTCTGGATTACCTTCCTAATGACCGTGATTTATACAAAAAACCAGCAAAGAAGACCTTGCTTTTATCTTAATTGCCTTATATGTGGTGAAAACACAGCCTTTGGGCTAGGTGATAGCTCTTACAGCTGAATTCAAGCAGGATTATCCCAAAACATGCACACAATAAAGTGTGAATACTCTGCACATGGCTGTAATTCTCCTTCCTCAGGCAACCATCAAGGAAAGTCCAAAGTCAGGATCAGCCTAGAAATGTCTTCACCATTAACAATAGAATCTGCTGTTTCCCCCTCCGCAACCATCCAGCAAATGGCAGAGGTCAGGAATGAATAATCAATAACTTTTGGCTAAAAAGGTTCTCATAGAATTTCCAAGGGTAGCCCTTTTTCCATCACACTTCACAATAGTGCCTTCAGCTCAAGGAATGCAAGCAATACACTTTCACTCTCTGGGGAAGCTGCATCCCTTCCTCAGTCTAGTGGCATGTCAACACTACTGGCTATCCATAATGGATATAGCAATAACATAACATAATCACCATAACATGTAGTCCTCCCACAAAACCTACTCTATGGACACTCACTTGATACTAACAAGGTATGTCAGTGCCAGAGTCTATGTGTCTTATTTAAGTGGAACTTAAGGTGTGTGTGCAGGTATGCCACACTCCTAAAACAGAAAAAGAACATTTGCTCAGATCTATCGATCTACAAAAGTCAGTATGCTGCTGTCACTGCTTAATGTTCACATCCCAGGTCATGGTTGCTAGTCCCCCGTCAGAAAAGAAGGCATTGTTTATGTCGCTTTACAAGGCAGGCGACATTCTGGCTTCAGCATTGGCTTACTCCTTGAAATTGAAGAATAAATCATAGGTAAGTGGAGATTGAATCGAATTTATTGACAGAAAAAGTTAATGAACCAAGCATCTTTTATTTACTTCTGCAACAATAGGTGGCGAATGAACCATGTGGACATTATCCCACCTAATTGTAGTATTGGCAGTGGAGAATGATCTGGAATTTGCCATTTTATAGGGTGGCTACAATAGATGTCATAATGCCCATTTTGAATGTATTGCAGAATTCGCAGGTAAATGAAATAAAAGGAAACATACTTTGCTCTTTTAATTTGATGCAAATGTGATGGATGTTTATACAGTGGAAACATAGTTGCTTGTACTTTAATCCCCACGCTTTAAATGGTGTGAATGATATTTAATGTTTTAATGCAATGTATGTATTAATTAGGGGGTGTGACGTAGCTAATTTGGGTAACTCACAACTTTGCTTAGATTTCTATTTCAATTTCACAGGCTTTGCAAAGTTAAAAGCTTACAAACTCTACCAAAATGTCATCAGCTCTTCAAAGAAGAGGGATGTCAATTGGACTTACTCCACTCAGTTGAAATCCACTGTCGGAGCTTATATTCGCCTTCCCAAATCCAGAGGTCCATGCACATTCCCAACACTGTCCAACGCAAAATACATTCCTTTGCTCCCTAGCAAGGCCTCACAGTGTATTTCCTGCCTTGTTTCATTCGGAAAGCTCGAGCTCCCCCAGGTACAAGCCCCCACAACACTTTACTTTCATTGTCCAGTGCTATAACTTCTCTATCCCAAACATCCTCAACCACAAGGTGTGGGAAACACATTGTGGGCTTGATAATGCGTTGTGATAAATCAGCACAGCGTGGAACCCATGGGAGGGGACACTTTGCCTTGGTCACATCCAGTAAAGTAAGGAACTTTCATGGGCAACCTTCACTCCTTACTAGTGATGCATTATTATAAGGTTTGTAGAAATCGTAAACATTTTTCATACATTTTTTTTAATTGAGTAAGAACCCGTGCAATAATTCATTCTTCAGTGGCAAGCAGTTACTATGCGTCGACTGATAGTGCTAATATTGTGATGCCTGGTTGTGAATATTAGATGGATTCATGAGGTTAGATCTGCCCCAACACCTGCTTTCTGGCGACCAAGAAATTATCAGAGTAAGGTAGATTTATTCCGATTTGTTGTTGCGATGTTAACGGTTACACATGTCAAGAATACTGTCCAACTTAGAATAAGGATTTTAAACCCAAGAAGCATTTTCCAACTCGAAATAGAGGAATTATTTCTAACAGCACATGCAAAATTCAATGAATTGAATGCTGGGGTGCAGCCATGTTTTAATGATATCCAGATGGCTGTATTTTATTTGCTTAAATCGTTTATTATTTATCCCAAATTTGATGCCCAGACAGTTTGAAGCTGGAATGTAATACCAATAAGCGGTGGTGAAATTGTTTTCCCTGCCCTTGGAGTACTCCATAAATTATTATTATTTTTCACACCCATGCATACCTTATTTATTGTGAAGCAGAAATGCCCTCTAACATGTTTTGCCTGCCATCATCAAGCAGGCAGTTGCTGTTTCACTAAATGCCTCCTAACCAGTGCTGTACATGGATAACTCATTTCTACTCTTCACTTTGATTGTTAGAAAGACAAGGTTATACCTTTTTATTTAATATCTGTTCATTGTTTTCCTCTTATTTCTATTAAAGGACCGGTCTTGCATATTCTTGTAGCTACTATGGGCCACAATATGA
Organism: Triturus cristatus; assembly: GCF_964204655.1. Classification (NCBI taxonomy): domain Eukaryota; kingdom Metazoa; phylum Chordata; class Amphibia; order Caudata; family Salamandridae; genus Triturus; species Triturus cristatus. Next base: position 684,454,945 of record NC_140587.1, read on the forward strand.
GCGCCAGACCCCATCCCATGAATCAATATAATCATGGGTCCTGTTGACTGGCGGGGCAGGGGAGGAAGCGTCGATTTAGTGGGCATTCAGAGTGGAAATGAGGAATTATCATGTAAACGAATTGTTGGTGCGATTCACCCAGTCATTTACTTGAAAGTGCTGCAAGAAACACAAGTCTGCAGTTTTCCCCCAGGTAACGGACTACTGGCCATATTGGAATTTACAAAGCACTTTTAATGAGGACTTATAACTCTCCTCAAATCTGCCACTCCCCCGCATTGTTATTGCTCGGCTCATATAGTGCTCTGTGAAAGAGACTGTGAGACTTCCACCATCGTTCCTTTTGATAAAGTTATTTGTTGACCATGTTCAAATTCTCATAATTGTTGAATGGCATTAAGTGATGGATAGCTGATTCCTGTCAAAGAATCAGATAGTGGGCTACGTAGACAAGAATTCACTTTCCCTTATTCAGTGGCGGCATCTCCGTGAAGGTGGAGAAGCGCCGCCCCCTGCTTCTGAGCAGTCCAAAAGAGGAAACATAAATTGATAATAACAACATGTTATAATCATTTTCCTTTTCCACATTGCGGTCCTGTCATTTTAGGTGGGGTTGGGGCTAATCTGCCCAGGGCAGGGGAAGGAGTGGTTGGTGCAACTTCTAAGTGAACATGACGGTTTGGTCGGCCATCTACAGCCCGCCAAACTTTCATGCGCACGTTGCATGTTCTCTACCAGGCTGTATTGCAAGGCTGGGTAGAGAACATGCACAGGCTCCCAGTCCCTGTCTGAGCGTCGAACCACGGTGCTCCGACCAATCACGACACTGCTGTCATGCTGGTGAAAGCAGTGTCGTGATTCTGAGAGCCCGTGTGCTTCTGGGACTCAGAGTCAGGAAGAGTTAGAGGACGGAAGAGAGGCGGCTCCCAATTCAGGAAAGTAAAAAAAATATGTGTCACCTCTCTGCCACACTCGTTCCATAGCAGCCGTCACTGCTTTTAGTGTCGGGCACAGTGGCTTGTTCTGGTTTTGGTCAAATCATGCTTTCTGCCAGTTGGTGAGATGTGTTGTAACAATACAAACGGGGACTAGTAGGATACCATTCCAAAGTACCTCTTTCTACCTCCACTAAGGCAAAAAGAGTGTAAGGCTGCCCGGGGGGGGGCTGCGCAGCGGCCCGCCCCTTGGAGGGCGGCCGCCTTAGTGCCACAGGAAGGCACAGGGGTGGGAGGTCGAGTCCCTGGGCTAGTCCGGGGGAGACCCCAACAGGTAGCTGTTTCCGGCGAGGGGGGGGGAGGAGACAAGGGTACATATACTGTCTCCACCCCCTCCTCTTCCTCTTGTCCGCTCGTTCGCCTTGCCTGCAGTTCGTCGTGCTCCGTCGTGTCGCCCGTCTTTGCTTCGGTGAGTCTGCCGGTTACTTCCCTCTCGCCCCGGCCTTGTCCCTGGGCAGTACCAGGAGACGGGGCCCTGCGGTCGGCGTACCACGGGCGGGGGGGGGGCCGTGCTCGGGGAAAGAGGTTGTGGCGGGGGACAGGATTTTGGTGCGTGGTGGGGGAAAGGCGCCGTTTGTGCTTAACTCGGACTACAGCTAGGGGGTATGCCTCCCGACTTTTAGTTTATGGTTAAGGCACCTGACTTGCACTCATAGTACGAAAGGTTCAAGTTACCCTGTGGCCAGGCTCCTTTTATCTTTAGTCTGGCATGGCATTCGTTACGAGTCCTGCTACAAGGGCTGGTTGCAGACACGGTAAAGGGAGGGTTTGCAGACCTCGGTCGGCCACTCACGCTCACCCTCCCACTCCCTCCACAGCTCCGATAAATGCCTTGGTTACGGACGATCGCGGTGCTGGGGGGGGTATCTCATTCACCACACAAGCTTGCTATGGCGTCCGTCCGTTACTCTGGGGTACGAGTCTCGGCCCTGACTTTCTGGGCAGAAAACAGCCATATTCCCCCGGGTGTGCGTCGGTACGCGTTTGTTTTGCGAATGCTTCACTCTCCTCCCCCCCCCCTCCACGGATGGTGTGGTCTGCCCTCGGTCCGTTGGGGGCCTCGGACGTGGGTTTAGCGGGGTTGGGGAGGCCTGCACGTTAATTGTGCAAGTGTCGAGCCGGCAAGGTAGCACAGCAAGCTGATTTCGCCATGGGCACGAATCGCGCCTTGCCCCCTCAGCCGCCATCTTTGGGTGACCGCGGGGGGGGGGGGGGAGGAAGGTGCGTCGCGAGGTCGAACACGATCAGGCCACAGTGGGCATTCCTCGGGGCGCCAAGAGCGCCGCCTTGGGGCGCTCGTGTATTTGGGGGGCACCTCATCCAGCAATAGTCATTAATTTAACTTTTAACCCGTCCATCTAAGCGGACAAGAAAGCAAGCACAATGTACTGGTTTGCGTGTAGAATTACTGTGTTTTAGTGTGCGTTGCTAACAGCAGCCTTTACATGAAGAAGCATGTTTAAACACACGAAATAAACATTTCAGATGGGGAATCAGTGTCGTCTGCCTGGATGCATTTGGCACCTCTATGTGCTTCCTTGCTCTCTCCCCTCTCACAGTCACTTATCTGCCTGGGTAGTCTCTTCCGGTGCGTGCTCCCTGTGGGCGCTTTTATTCTGGCGCGCGTCGTGTGGGCTTCGGTTAACCTGCCGGACACCTCGGGCGGGAACTTCATGGCGGAGTCGGGGCTTCAATTAAAAAAAAAAAAAGGGAAATTATTACGCTCCGCCTGTATGTGCGCTTCCCTGCACCCGGAGCGCTCTCTGGCGCGAGTTGGCCGGCGCGTGGTCGCTTCGCCCCTTTGCGCCATGTGGAATTTTCGGCCCCCCTTCATACCTTCATTTGGCGGAGTGGTTGTCGTGTCCGGGGCGGGTTCACGCACGCGTGGGGGGTTTATTTGTGGCGCGCGCGCCCTCCCCGCTCACCCTCGGTGGCCCAACATCAGCGAGGGAGCGGATGTGACCTGGGGAACTGGGAGATAAGCTCGAGTCTTGTTAATAATGCCGAACAGCCTGTGATTCTGCGCAATCACTTAATCTCCATGTGCATAAAAAAAAAAAAAAAAAAAAGATTCTGTGTCGTCATGTATTATAACTGGTGCTCAAGACATTCGGTTAGCAAGGCTCTCACAGGACAGGGGTCCGAGCCCGCTAACGCTGTGATGTGTCACAAGTTGTTAAACCAAACGCTTCTTACACTCCCCCAGGCTCCCCTCCCCATTCACTTTCTGCGCAGGTGTTGCTTTGGGGACATGCATGCAGGTTATAGCAGCAGGGAGGTTATTAAAAAAAAAAAAATAAATAAATAAAATTGTCGTTTTCATCCCTCTCCTCTCTTCCTCCTAGATCGTGCCAAGGGTTAGGTGTATCAGACGAACACGCTTGCTGCCGGAAAGGGGTGTAAGTGTGCCAAGGGGTGGGGAGGGAAGGGGAGAGTAGGCTCTCGGCTTGCGCGGCCAAGAACAAGGTCGCCCTGGGGCGCGGTTTTTAACAGTTGTTGTTCTTTGTATGCAGGATATCTGGGACAGCATACGTTTGGGGCTGAAGGAGGTGCGTTCGCTTCCGTGAGAGTAAGTAGTAGCGGGTGTGACGGCGCGGATTGGTTTCAGGGCGGGTAGGGGCCGGTCTCAAGTGGTATTGGCCGCAGCTTACGTTCATTTCTCTTTCAGGTTAGGACCCAGTCCGAGATGGATAGTGAGGGTACCCCAGCGCTCTTCTCGACGCCGTCCCAGGTCGATGAGACCCAGCAGGGCAATTCGCAAGACGCACAGATAGCAGCAATTATTGATCTAGCCAAATCTAAAGGACTGGCCTGGGCTGCAGACCTCCTCAAGGCCAGCAGCCCTGATGACTCTGGGGTCATTTCTGGGGGTCCCACGACGGGACAAGAGTCGAATGAAGAGGCAGGACCTCCCCGCCCCAAACGAATCCGCAGGGCCACGGTTAGAGGAAGGCTGAAGGAACTGCACACAGGATCCGCTCGGTGCCCGCCGTCAAGGGCTCATCCGGGCATCCGTCCCTGCCGTCCCCGGCCGGCCCGGCACCCCCCAGCAGTTTAAGCTCTCCTTCCGCTAACTTTGCATCCAGGGAGGACCTGGCCAATCTCAATGACACCCTTAAGAATTTCATGGAAGAGGTCAGGGCTGGTTTCTCGTGTGCAGCCTCAGCCGGGGGACGGCCGACTGCTGACAGTGCGGGAGGGAACCCTTCCGCTGCAGGGGTCATGCTCTGTGTCTTATTGTACATTGGATGTCGCACTTGTGACCAATTACCCACACCTTCATACCTAATAAAGAGAAAATTGGTTTTGAGTATATGTTTATTAAGCGGAAAACATCAGCAAAACATAAGCACATCTACAGTCAAGGTATACGTCAATCAGGAGCAAGAGAAAGGGGGGAGGCCTGACAAGATTGTAGGTCCCGAATAGACAGTCCAACCAATGTGTCCCACTGCCCCCACGGCCACTCCTAGGGCCGAATGTATCGCTTGAAGCAATGCGATTGCCAGCGCCCCACCTTCATGATACCTTCTGCGGGCAGTCCTGCCAGGAACGCTGTGGTGGCCGCACCTATGCGGAATGAATGGCTGCTGAATTTTTTGTCCCTAACCTCATGGCCAGACAGCCTTAGGCAGGCCTTGAGGATGTGGTCCACTTGAAATCTAGTGACCGGGAGGCCATCCGGATGCACCAGCAGGTAACCCGCCCCCCGCGGGCGAAGCGGCAGGTAGGTTCTGACCCAAGCTACCGGGCAATACCTCTCATCCCCCAGGCTGTGTAGCACAAATAACCTCCCCCGCCCTAGCTGGTCAATTTTGGACTGTCTCATGACTATTTTCAAGCACCCCGGATCCAGTTCTACGTCTTTTACGTTCAAAGCCACCCCCGAGGAGTCAGCGTCACGTGGTTGGGTTTCCCAGGCTTGCGCTGGTGCGAACTGTTACGGAAAGTGAAGCAGAGACTCCGGGGAGGGTGGCTCCCGCCCAACCTCTTGGTGGTTCACCTGTTAAATGGTAGCGGCAGTTCCAGTCGATAACCTTTCAAGTATTTGCCCGGTGGTAATCGCCTCTCATACCACTCGATAATTTACCAATGAAAGAGGCAGGCGCCGGAGACTGGAAGGCAGGAAACAAAGTTTTATTCCGTCGGAGCAGAACACATCAGATCAGACAGCAAGGTATCGTCACGAGGTGCTCTAACTGCATCTCTGAGACCTGGTCTCTTATACACCGATTTATTGCTTTATTACACATAGTACATCCTTGAGATTCCCGTGATGCATGAGAGAACATCCCCTGAAGCCCCGGCTCAGATCCGATCCCACACATAGCTACAGTAGGAGTTCCCGCAGTAGGAGATGGCTATCGCGCAGCAGGGAATTCCGCCAATTCCCGGGGGTGTGTGCAACCGGCCGGGTCTCAGAGGGTAGGGGCTTTGATCTACTGTAATCCCTTTGATGTGGGGTGTTTCCCTTACAGTAGGGGCAATAAACTGCATCCGCAGGGCTAGGTGATGGCCTGGGACCAGTTCGGACAATGGGGCGCAGAGGAAGGGGGTTATCAAAGGAGAGGCATGACCATGTATGGGATGTCGGTCGGATGTGGTTCCGTAGCAGGGTCGCGCTGAAGGAGAGGGTTTATGGCCCGTGTATGAGAGAGCGGGGGTGGCCGGCGCGCGGGGGGATGTTCGCAGCGCCAGGGGAAAGCGCTGGCGATCGAGAATGAGCGGGGAGGGAGTGGGGTGCCTAAAATGGCGGCCGTGCATTCGCTGTGCGTGGCGCTGGGGAGAGGCAAGATGGCGCAGATAATGTTCAGTTTGCAAGCTAAATTTCCACAGTCCTCCCTTTTAACATATCTCGCCAGCTTGCCTGCCCGTCATTTATCTTCGTTAACCTTCAGCTATAATATCGTTAATGTCTTTCGTACATTCCTTAAAGATACAGAGTTTTTAGGGCAGGCAGGAGTAATCTGACACATTTGCTTATAGTTACTTACAGGTGATAAAGTAGGCGAGGAGGTAGTACATACAGAGTTGCAGTATAGTCGTGTACATGGCTGGTGTTGTATGAATGTTACTATACAAAGTTACATTTTCTTAACTTCTCAGTGTACAGTCAGAAGTGATTGATGCAACATCATGAAAACTTGATAAGAAGATAGCTAATATAAAAAGGTGGTTGGGAGAGGATTTTCAACTTTGACATGGGTTCTTCTTTCCAGTGTCCTTTTTTATAAAGAGCCATCACTGGTAAGCTCTCATTGTTGTTCTTCTTTCGTTGGCACTGTTGAGCACCGGCGGTGGAGCTAAGGTCCAGCTCAAATCCAATTTCTCACGTTGCAGGGTGTGATCATTCACTGTTCTCCGATCACAGCCCTGTTCCTTAACACAGTTCACCATAGGTACTTTGAGACAGGGTACCTGCTTTTTGTTCTTCTGTGGGTAAGTCAGATTCATAATCCATATAAAAGATGGAGAGAGAGAGAAGGGTGTGACGTGCCTCGGGACGCCGAGGGAAGAGGGGGTGGAGTGGGATCGGATCAAAAATGTGGACCAAGGGGAGCAGAATCTTCCAGCACTGGGCCCATCAATCGGGCCCGACGGGTTGAGACTTCAGGCACGCTGGTCGGTGAGCAGGGAGGCCTCGATGTAGCCCTTCGCGCTTATCATCCTGAAAATGGTGTCTCGTCTCACGCCCTTTTTGCTTCGTAGCTTCCCCCTTGGTCGATGTCGTAGATGTTCCATGGTCTGCAGCCAGGCTGTGCGTCACGTCCGACCCCTCCCTTCCGATGGCAGCACGTTATCTTTGAATGGGTACAAGAAACAAAAATCTTAGAGAGTTGGCAGGGAAGACATTTACATACTTCATCCTCTCTCCCAACCACCGAGTAGTTGCGGACATGTTTTCATCGGTTGCTGCATGATTGGTGTCTTTTAACTCTGATGTTAGTGTGTGCGGTACTAATCTATTAATCATTGCTGTGGTGCAGGTTTCTGTGGGTGTCCCTGTCCATCGTCTGGCCCCCTAGGTGCCGATTCCTGCGCCCGATACTGGTTGCAGGAAGCCTGACATCTGTCAACCTTCTAGTCTATTAAAAATTCGAACCGGCTTCTCCGGCAGAGGCTCGTTCGTCTCAACACAAGTTTTGTTACTACATATTTCCTTCCGAGGACTGCTAAGTTTATAAAAAGAAAGTGCGAGGTGCTACTGTCACGTGTTCACGAGTATCCATTTCGGGGAGGAACATAAGCTAAGCATTATTTTTGCTGGCGACAATAGATAGCCCTTTATCAGTTTAGGCGAAGTATTATTAGTGAATAAGGTCATCAGCTGTTTCGTACGAAATACTCTGAGGCGGCTAGTATAGGGCTGGGGTTATCTTGGGAGAACGGGGTGCTTCAGACATTCTATTTCGGGGTAATTGGGCGGGGGTAATTCTGGGCGGTGGGGATGGTGTTGTTAAAGCTCTGAAAAACGGAAACCACTGACATATAGTCCCCGTGATGAGGGCCAAATTGGGAGACATCAGTCGTCTTACCTGTCCTTTCTTTTCTCAGCCAATTAAGCTCAATATTTGTAGAAAGGAGAGGTAGTAACGTGGCAAAGTACGGTCGTCTTGCTTCAGTCAATTTGTTCGAACACCACCGTGCTCCAGGCCAATTATACACTTACCGAGGAGGTATGTGTCGTTAATTTATTCAAACAGAAAAGAGGGTAAGAAGGTCTTTTTAGTGAGGGAGGGAGAGAGAGAGAGAGAGAGAGAGAGAGAGAGAGAGAGAGAGAGAGAGAGAGAGAGAGAGAGAGAGATGTGCATCAAGTAGGCTATTTGGCATACATACAACACAAAACGAGAGAGAGAGAGACATGGGTAAGATAATAGGCCACTTGGTGCACACACAACATGGAGTAGCATGGGTCTGTTCCATGTAAGAAAACACAAGCGGGGAAAAGACATAAATTCGGTGATCACGTACACACAAATGCCAGATAGGGTGTGACAGTACATGCATCAAGCGCAGAAACTTAAGATGGAGACTCAGGGCTACGTTGAGCATCGGGACCTCTCCTTTCCTGTCCTCCTTTCCTATGCATGCTGCGTACTTTCAGTATTTTGTAGTTTGTCCTAGGGGGTGTCGGACCCTTTTATTCTCCTCCCTTTGATCGACGGCCGAGCACTTCAATCATACAGTGACGCCTTCTTTAAGTGACCTAAGCATGAGATGCACACACATTCATACCGTGTAATCATAGCACACACGCACAATCATGCCATACAGTTTCTCATGTTCTCAATGGTGGTCTGCACTTCACGCACTATCTCACAACGTTTGTCTAAATTTTCCCTGATATTGAACTCGGTACGGTCCATGTCCACTTCATTCTTCAGTCGGAGCTTCGTCGTGACCTATAGAGGGGAAAAAGAGGGGAGGGGATGTGCAGCATTCAAAGTACCCCAGCGCGCGCAGACACGAAAAAGTTCTACTTACCACGTACCAGGCTAGTCGCAGGAATGGGTGATACCGCAGACCTATTATTCTTTTTGTCCGAGACAAAGATGCTCTAATTTATTTTCATTTCCTAAATTCGCGTTCCCTTGTCATACATGCATTTCTCAATCGGTCGTGTATTAAGGTGCAAGATACCATACCTTGCGTTCGGCATATACCCTGAGCTATGGTTGACCATTGTTTAACAACTCTTGGAAAAGATAGATGTGATGGGTACAAATTCCGTTAATCAAAAAGATTCAGGCAAATGGGGACTGCATTATCTGTTTTCTATTGCTTGGGAGTAACAATCATTTATTCAAATGAAGAAATCTTTATCAACCTATGTGATTAGTCATGGCACTGATTCCGTAATTCTTTCAAGAGACCCTTTATTTAAAACAATGTCAGCATACAAGATACGGGCCTACAACCGTTCAGGCCGGCCACGTGGTGGGAGGCGTCGAGTGTCATGAGCAACGCTACTACGGTATAAAATCGGTTCCCTTCCCGCCCCTCCCCGATCATCATGTGTGGAAGCATCGCATATATATATATATATATATATATCTCTTTTTAACACGAATGTCACGTGACTGGGACGCCACAAGGGTTTGTAGGCCTCTCCTACATCGGCGCCATCTTGGGGCGAGGTCGGGCCAGAGTACAGTCTAAGTCTTTCCATGAATTAGCTGTTGGACCAGAATCCCTTTCAGTAGTTCGAGAACTTTCGTTAGCGTCAACTTTGCGTCAGCATGGCGTCACTGCGACCCCGTAGAAATGCCATGGTTCGTTCTTGGGGCGGGGCAGCAGGCGGGTTCTTCCGCCGACGCTTCGAACCAGTCTTTCTCACTGCACCAAGCGGAGGCAAGGTGGCTGCCGTCCGGGGCAAAGAGCAATGGCGGCGGTTTTGTCCTTACCGGAAGTCCGCGGGAGTCGAGTGTCAAATGACTCCAGCCGATTCTGCAAGGCTGAGGGGAGCATTTTGTCAAGGGTGGGGCCCACGCCCAAGCAGACAAGCTTTCGAGTCCAGAATTGTCTCACGGTGGGCTTTAGGCCTGGATCCGGAGGAGTCGACCGCCGGAGTTCAAGGGCAGCAGTAGCAGCAGCTCTTCGGTACAGCCACCGGAGAGGAGCCAGCAGCAGTAACAGTGGCAGTTCGGATGGTACTGCCACCGGGGTGATTCCAGTAGCAGTGACGACAGCAGTTTGGATGGTATCACCACCGGGGTGGGTCCCCGATTTCTTGGCTGCGGGGGCCCACTCCTCGCGTCGGGAGCTAGTGGCGATCCTGGTGAACCCGTGCTTGGGCGGTTGTCCGGTGGTCGCGTGCAGCGGCAGGGTGCAGCTCAGCTGGCCGGTGAGTCAAAGACGGTTGGGGTGCCCTCATCTGCTGGCGAGCCTCCACCTGGGGAGGTGGGGGAGGCCCGTCCGCGTCGCTTCCCCCCGCCAGGGCACCCTCCGTTATTGAAGGAAGAAGAGAATGGGAAGATCCGCACAGCGTGCCAGGGTGAAATTCAGCAGGCCGATGAAAAAGATGGCTGGGGTGCCCTCATCTGCTGGTGAGCCTCCACTTGGGGAGGTGGGGGCGGCCCGTCCGCGTCGCCTCCCCCCGCCAGGGCATCAGCCCTTATTGAAGAAAGAAGAAAGAAAGCGGGAAGATCCGCACAGCGTGGCGGACTCCGCCTTGGTGTTGCCAGAACTTCGGCGCTTCGTATAGCCTCCGGCCTATTCGCACAGTCGTCCGCCACTGATGTCAATGGATTTTTGCATGGCTTTTATAGCCCAAAGCCGACTAAAAGAACCGCCCAAAACAGGCCAATGTTGCAATTTCGAGGAAGGAGAGGCGAGGCCGGTGTCACGTGGACGTTAAGGCTTTGGGATGGAGGTTGCGGCAGACTGTCATGTAAATAGTTGTTTTAAAACGTGTTTTAACCTGTTTACCCTGTTGGTGTGTTCGTTATATCTTATAAGTTATTAAAATGTTACAACTATACTACTTCGTTGGAGTGTTTGTACCTATTTGCAATCTGATGACGAGCACAAGGAGGTTACTGTGCAATCGGAAAAATAACATAGACCAATTACGCGCGATCTAGCCCTAGTTTGGTGACGTCGATGGTGGGTGCCAGCAGGCTTCCGTTTGTGCAGGATTTTGTCATGCTTATTGGGCGGGGTGGGCAGTAGGGCAGACATGTTTAGGTAGGCGAGAGTAATGGAGTCGGGCTACCTCGTGGCCGTCTCGACCGTGAGCTTGGCTCCTTCCCTTGGTTTCATATCTCCCACAAAGGGCTAACTCCTAGCGTTACTTTAGTTTTTGTAAGGTCAAAAAGGATCCTACCAGTGCCTTTACTATTTTGTCGATTCCTGTTCATTCATCCTTCGTTAGTCGATTCATTCTGGTGGACTCTTTCTTTCTCATCCCTGGGTCGTCTAATGTTATAGCCGACGTTGGGTTCAGTACAAGAGGCTCAGCCGGCGTGTAGGCCGTGAGGACCGAGGCCCCTGTACTGCTTTCGCTCGTGTTTGGGGGTGGTGGGTGTTGCACTACTGACTGGGAGGGTGCGTATGGAGGGGGCATGTAAATGATCGGGGGACCTAATAGTAATTCATCATTCGTTTGCTGTTTAGAGGATAACTCAGGGTAGAGCAAAGAAGGGGTCCTAACAGCGTACTGGCCTGATGTTTCGGGCTCCTGTCTTAGTTTAGTTTCCCTTCTCTCCTTTATTTCTTCTTCTAACTTTCTAGCGGCAAGGTGAGCTGCCTTTCGTAATTCCTTTTCTGCTTTTACTTCTTCCCTCTTTTTCCGTTGCGTTGCTTCTTTGCGCCACATGCCAACACTGTCAAGCATAGTAGGCGTTGTCTTATTGCTACGCAGAGCTATTTCTAGCACTTCTATCTTATGGTCGTCGAAGGATCCCATCAGTGGCCACTGACTCTCGGGGTCCTTCTTTGTATATTTATGCCATAGCTTGGTATAAGCTACGGCGACTAGTCCATATTTAGTGAACATGTCCTTATTAGGGGTGCCCTCCAGTGGAGCCGGATGGTTCACCTCTAATAAGCGGTCCGGGCAGAACCAACTACCAATCAGTGGGGAGAAGATAGGCATGACGGGTTTCAACGGGGACAAAAGTCAGCACTACCTATCTTTTCACTGCTTGCAAAGACTAGACAGAATATCTCTATTCTTCGTTATTTGTAAGCAGAGAATACCTCCAAAGAACCAATATCGAACAACTAGTGTTCGGACAATCAATCAATCAATCAATGGGGAGATAAAGATAGGCATGACGAGTTTCAACGGGGACAAAAGTCAGCATTACCTACCCTTCACTATTTGCAAAGACTAGACAGAATATTTCTATTCTACGTTATTTGCAAACAGAGAATATCTCAAAGAGCACTATTCTTCAAAACAATCAATGTTCGGACAATCAATCAGTGGGGAGATAAAGATAGGCACGACGGGTTTCAACGGGGACAAAAGTCTGCGTTACCTACCCTTCACTATCTGCAAAGGGAGAGAGAGAGAGTATTTCTACTCCTCCCCGTTTGTAGACAGCGAATATCTCAAAGAGAACAATCAATGAGCACAATCAATGAGCAATACTAGTATTCCAAAGCTTCGGACAATCAATCAATTATTTCGCAATTTGTCGTGTATCACGACCTTACCCGGACCGCGTGGACAGTTTCTCGTCTTCCGCCTCCAGCGCCCGATCGTCCTCTACTCTCCGTATTTGCCGCAGCACTCCTGATGGTTCCCAGTCAGGACCGTAGATCACTCGAGAGAGGTCTGCTCGGAACCAGTGAAGTTCGGATGATCGGCTGCCAGACGAGGGTCTATTGGGCAGGAGCTCTCCCGATCGTTGCAGTCGTTCACTCTGTTGTCGGGACCTCTCCCACTGGATCCACGTGTCGCTGATGGGCCCCACGTTTGGGACGCCAATTGTTAAATGGTAGCGGCAGTTCCAGTCGATAACCTTTCAAGTATTTGCCCGGCGGGAATCGCCTCTCATACCACTCGATAATTTACCAATGAAAGAGGCAGGCGCCGGAGACTGGAAGGCAGGAAACAAAGTTTTATTCCGTCGGAGCAGAACACATCAGATCAGACAGCAAGGTATCGTCACGAGGTGCTCTAACTGCATCTCTGAGACCTGGTCTCTTATACACCGGTTTATTGCTTTATTACACATAGTACATCCTTGAGATTCCCGTGATGCATGAGAGAACATCCCCTGAAGCCCTGGCTCAGATCTGATCCCACACATAGCTACAGTAGGAGTTCCCGCAGTAGGAGATGGCTATCGCGCAGCAGGGAATTCCGCCAATTCCCGGGGGTGTGTGCAACCGGCCGGGTCTCAGAGGATAGGGGTTTTGATCTACTGTAATCCCTTTGATGTGGGGTGTTTCCCTTACAGTAGGGGCAATAAACTGCATCCGCAGGGCTAGGTGATGGCCTGGGACCAGTTCGGACAATGGGGCGCAGAGGAAGGGGGTTATCAAAGGAGAGGCATGACCATGTATGGGATGTCGGTCGGATGTGGTTCCGTAGCAGGGTCGCGCTGAAGGAGAGGGTTTATGGCCCGTGTATGAGAGAGCGGGGGTGGCCGGCGCGCTGGGGGATGTTCGCAGCGCCAGGGGAAAGCGCTGGCGATCGAGAATGAGCGGGGAGGGAGTGGGGTGCCTAAAATGGCGGCCGTGCATTCGCTGTGCGTGGCGCTGGGGAGAGGCAAGATGGCGCAGATAATGTTCAGTTTGCAAGCTAAATTTCCACACACCTGGGGGGTAATGACCTCACATCACTAGGAAGGAGAGCTTTGCTCCAAGACATGAGGGATACTTTCTGCAAGTTGAGCGTGTTGTTGGGGCCGTGTGAACTGTGGTGGTCTGAGATGACACCACGCGCGATTTGGCATGGTGCTCGCTCAGGCGACGCCATCGAGGTGTCTAGAAGAAAAGTTAACAGCGCCATGCGCAAGTTCACTGAGCAAAGAGGCTTTGGCTTCATCAGGCATGGCCTTCTGCACGCCAAATCAACGGGATGTCTGAAAGGCGATGGGGTTCACCTCTCGGATCTAGGCATGGAGTTGTTTTTACTGGATCTAGGGGAAGCACTGGCAGCTGCGGGTTGCGAATAATAGGGGACTTTGGTGGGGGGCCCTGGTAGTGACGGTGGCCACTCCCAAGGCTGTGGAGGAGTTACAGGGCGATCCAGGGTCTGCACATACCAAGGGGTACAGCATGCAGCAGCACCGCGGGGTGCTAAGCCAGGATACCCAGGGATGTTTTAGCGTGTCCCCTGGAAGAACGACGGCGCCCTGTTAACCGAAAGGCGGTTGTGGGTCTGAGCAACCGGGGGCTGCCATGTATGCTCCGCCCACCCATCACGGGGGGGCGTGTGAAGCAAGTGGACTGGTGGTCCACGGATGGGAGGGGGGGACCGTCCCAATATTTGGTATACACCAGTTGGCGTTGCCATGGTGACTCTAGGCTTATCAGACGGGCAGGCAGCATAGGGCTGGCCTGCCCTGGGATCGCCCGTAAGATAACCCACCTTGTTTGCATATTGGTTATGCTAATAAACCTGCAGCAATATTTCTCCACTTACATTACAGTGTCGTGTGTTTTATTTATGTACTTATGTACTTATGTGCTTTGTGATAACTGTTGCCGATATTGGCACTATGGCCATTGCAGTCCATACTTCAAAGTTGTCCTGATACTCTATTAGGGCCATGCAAGTGATGCAGGTATTTGAGATGAAAGGACCTCAGACTTTATTCAATAAATAATGACACATGGAGAAAGCAGGAGGTGGAATACCTTTAGTGTAAAAAAGACTACTAAAACTGTACCCGATAAACATCACTAAAATCCGGGATAAGTGGGCCTCGACTATTGGTAGAGGAGTAAGAGACTCAGAATGGGAGAAGCTGCTCGAACGCACCAGAGATGTGGCCAGCAAACAGAGATTCAAGTTCACACAGTTTAATTACCTCCACCACCCCTACCTTTCTCCAAAATGCACTGGTAAAATACACAGACTTTTTCCACATGATGTGCGAGTGCACATAGGTCAGACAGTAATGGAGCACAGTGGTGAACACGGTAGTATAAATAACAGGTGGTAAACCTGTCTCCCAGGACTGATAACCAGACTAAAGCACATGAACAGCTTCATAGATTCGGCATATGCTCTCGACAGGACAAAAATCGCTACGGGTTGAAAAGAGCAAACGACACCAGTCCCCAAAAGATCCCTAAAGGACACAGTGAGAAAGAGAATGCAGAAATTAAAAAATGGAATGTGATACAGGAGGAGAGAGAAGAATGAGCAGAATTGGGTGCAGGGGACCCTGCCATCACAGAACTCGCTAACGAGTCAGACGAGAGATCACCATGAAAACATGCACAAATATATCTGATCAGCCCAAAACGCACAAAACACAAACAGTACGGATATTCCTGCAAAGATTCAGGTGGGGAAAAGGTTGCTACCGACAAAAATAGATCTCCAGCCAAAATGCACTATTGATTGAAGCTTAGCACAAAGTCAGGTACTAAACATGTTTGTTTTTTGTTTGAATGTTATAGGCAAAGTGCTGCCAAGACATGGTGTTCACCGCTAACAACAACATTAATGCTGGAAGCTTGAATCTGGAACGGATTGAAATGCAACAGAATGGAAAATAATAACGAATGATTTAATTTAAAAAAGCTGTGATGAAGCTGGAGGCACCATGCAGATTTATAGGAATAAACAAGGTTTGCACAATTTTCTAAATGTGAGTTGACAGGAAGTGGTGCGAATAAAGAATCACGAGTTGCAGGTTCTGGTGGCAAGATAAGAAAAACCTCTGTCGCCAGAACTGACTTTTCGAATTGATACGAGACTGCAGAAAGGTAGAGGGAAGAAAGATAAAGACAACGTTTTAAGGAGGTTGGTGCAAAGACCGCTTTGTGACAGATAACCAAAAAATCATTCTTTTAGCTGTTGGAAGCTTGTGTATTTCTTTAAGAAGTGGAGTACATAGGCCTCGATTACGAATGTCCTCGATAATTCAGTACGTGCTATATTTCCTGTTGCTTTGTATTCCAGAATTGTAATTTTTCAAGATGTTATCGCATTTAGAAATTAACAAGTGCAATTAAATCGAGGCCAGGACATGAAATTCCGCTCCGCTCACGAAGTTTTACCCACACCGCATAGAGAACGGAGTTCTGAAAAACTCCACATAGCGGCGCAGAGTTTTTCCTCTCTCGTGGCCCACCAACGTTAAGTTGTCGAGTGAGGAAAATCGTACTCCAGACTACCTCCTGATGAGATTTCTCAATGAGGGTGGTTGTGTCGGGTCGCTCCCTTTCACACGGAGAAACCTTCCGCTCACATTGAGGAAGCTACCACTAGAGTAGAACATAGCGTAGCTGAACTTCGCCCAGGCCTAATTAAATCCGCATCCCTCAAATACATTTCAGCAAGTCAAACTTCTTGGGAAAATAATGCTTTATAAATACTGGTACACCATAATTTTAACGAAGTAAGCACCAAAATCCCCATGTTCTGTCCCATTGCTTGGGGAAAAGTTGGAATAGGTGACAATTATTGCATTTGACACATTCAGAACATATTGGTGTCTGATTTTATTATTAGGATAATGGCGCACTTACAATCAAGACCCAAGAAGGCGGCATGCAGCCACATTCTGAATGATTTGAGACCAGTCGCAGCCGGCATTAATGGGGGGGGGGGTCATGCAGGGAGTGTCATGCGGGAAGTGGGTACATTTAATAATTACATTTTTTTTTTAAATTACCAGGTCCCCCGTTTTCATAGCTCCGGCTCCTGCTCCTGCTCCTGCTCTCCTCTACTGCCTCTGGCAGGAACAGGAAGCAGGCAGCCTCCCTCCCCTAAGCCAATCACAATGCTGCAATGGCAGCATTGCGATTGGTGGGGATGCCGCTCAGCCAGGCTCCTCTGGGGAGGCCATTTGCTCCATGTAGGCTGAATTGCAGCCTACATCGTGAAAGGGCAGAGTGCGCATGAATAGTTTGGGCGGCTCCAGAGGGCCGACCAAACCAGTCATGTTCGCTCTCAGGAGTGGGCACACCACTCCTCCCCTGCCCAGCCCTGCTGTAGAGCAGCCCCGCCCACCCGCCCGCAACCAAGCACTTCTGCTTTTTCATAATGCAAGAAGCAGAAACATAAAATGGTAGTTTTACCATTTTATGTTTCTGCTTCTCGCACTGCGAGAAAGCAGTGGGGTGATGCTCCTCTGCCCTAGTGGAGGAGCCGCCCCTGTTTGAGATAATACTGAAGGATTTCAGACAATAACGTTTGGACAGTGAAAACTCAAAACAGAGGGCATTAGTGTATTTAAAGTGTGACCCAATCACAGCTTAGATCACAGTAAACCAATGTGCACTTGGGAAGTAACAATGATAACATCGTTCCCAGTGGGGATATGTTATGCAAATTGATGCATGGCATGAAAGATCTGTACACAGACAAGCTGGTTGCATACTTAAAGGAAAAAATGCATTGCTGCTGCACAAGTAATATCCATTTTGTATATTTAGTCTGGGATAAACGTTGAACTATAGAAGTCAACACAATTGGCTTCCCAGTTCTTGTTTGATATTAGGTCCGGCTGTTTGTTGTTGTCATGAAGTGGCTTATGAAGGAAGAAACTGTTGCCATGATTGAGCGTTCTAAGGAGTTCTCCGAATTGTGCTCATGCTTGATGATGCTGCGATTGACTGACATGTTTCTTCCCAAAGTGCCATTTATTACTCATTTCCAGACTATTTACCAGAAATCTACATTGCCCTGATTATTTTCAGTGCCACTGACTAATTAATCAAAACCACATGGTCATAACAAAATTAAATCATTTCATAGGGGGTGAAGCTTGGCCACTTCAAAGATGGCTGCTCTTTGAGAAGGCGTTACTGGTCCCTTCATCGAGGCAGGAAGGCAAACAGGTGATTGGAGAAGGGGGGATGACAAAGGAAGGAATAATAACATTATTTTTGATGACCCACTGTGTACACAGTACGCACAGTGCTTTGCCTATCCTGCCATCATGATAGTAATGGCATCTGCTTACCTGGAGTGTGAAACAGGATATGGGGCGGAAGAGGCTCCTGGCATCCAACATAACTAAACCTTTGGACCTCATAGGTTGAGACTGGTGAGGCAGCAAAGGAGGGGTGGCTGATCGCCATGATCAAGGAAGAGGGGTGGCAGGATCCGATGCCAGAACGATAGGGACACCAGTCTCCAGAACAGAGGTAAGAGGATCAAGCGGGTGCTTTATGGGGAGGGCTATAGTAAAGGGCACCTTACACATATAGGACCATAAGTCCCCTACTGGCGCTGAGCTAAAAGGAGCACAAAAGAAGAGTAAACAAAAGCAGGGCCTGTATTACATTCATACTGCTTATTAATGCATCCATTTAGTGAGGGAAAAGTATTACCAAAGGCATTGCAAAACATCAAACAATGGTCAGTGGGGCGTGCGGTCACCCCTAAAACTGACTTCATCTCAGGATAGTTGAATATGCTTTGTACAGGAGTAACTCTTTGAACCGGGCTGATCCTTTCTAGCAGAGGCGTACAAACTTCACCATTGTACTCTGTCTGCATGTACCAATGTTAATTTACCCCCCGCTATTACACTGTGACCTCCCTGGGAATTAAAAGCCCACTATTTGACTTCACAGAGACAGGCACCTCTTCAATTGGAATCACAGAGCTGGCTTCAGTGATTATATTTAATAGGACCACCCAATGTGCGGATGTCCCCTGATGCAAAATACACAACACAGGGTATATGCAGCAAACTTTCAAACTCCTATCTTAGACATTCTGACATTGGGTTTTCTTTTGGCATGCTTGAGTTCACTCTGTACACTTAGACTTCAAGCGAACAATAGGGACATGCAGGACCACATACATGGTAATGGTGTTTCATATCTTCTTTGAAGCCTACAAAGTAAGTTAGATATGCCTTTATTACTAAGTCCTGGTAAAGCTCTGAGTCTCTATATCATTATATGTGAATGGTATCTCACATTTTGCCAAGAGGGAAAGCAACATCAATGTACACGTTTCGTAGCACTGATTAGAACTCTCAAGCATAACAACTGTCTCTTCCCTCATAAGACACAAGGCATCCACAAGAACGACAACACACATGCATGGCTGCTGGGAACTGCAACTGAACATGGTTGTCTCCATCATGCCACCTAAGTGTCAACAGCAACTAAAAAACACCCATTAACAACAGTAGCCCTTCTCTAGAATCATTTGTACATTCATTTGCTTGATTTGCTCTCCAGCAGGCAGAATCTTTTCAGTAGACAATATTAAACAATCAGAGCAATAGAAAGCATGCATTTAAATTCAGAACACAATGCAGTTTCTGAACCTCATTATAAGACCCGGCCTACAACCAATACAGAGAAGAGATAAGGCCCGCTCTACTCAAAGCTCTTTTAGAAAAAATACTGAGCTGGAAAATAGAAACTTTCACAGGACAGTGTTACATATCAGAACTGTGTGGAACTTGGCCACTGTAGTATCTGGTTTCTGCTTGCACTGTTGCTAGTAGACGGGTTCAGTTCTCACTGTTCCCTTCTCTGAGAGACAGGCTAGGTGAAAAGCTAACAAATGATACATTTTTCAGTTTTTTGTCATGGTTTACACCTTTAGTGAAGTAATAAAACACTGTGAGTCCTGCCAGATCTGAGGTGCTAAGAAGGTCATTACCTGTGAACCTCGTGTGCAGTGCATCTACGGCCTTCAGGTAATGCTGCCTGCAAACCTTTCCCTTATACTTCCTTCACTTTCTACTGTGTGTGCGATGCTGATACATGTGTTCATGCAAGTCTGTAGCACACTCCCTTGACCTCACAGATAACATCACAATACACTGCTCATACCTGACACCCATACCAAAACCCATTTGTGACCATACAGAGCAAACACAGTAACAGCTTACTCAACCAACCAGAAAGTGCTTTGGAGCCATGACAAGAAATAGACAAGTGCTATAGAAATGCTATATACAATATTGGATCCTCTGTCACTATACAATTGTGAACTCCTTCCCTACTGCTGTCTTTTATTCCTTACCACATTGTTCTCCATTTCTGAACCCCCAGGCCCTATCCTTTGAGGGAATCTTGCACATTTTGCATACCTGTTTCATCTAACGTTCACTATGTAAATATTATTGATTCTTTTATACACATTTTCTAATCATCATTTCCTCTCATGAAAGTTATTTTTCAAGTTGTTTTCTTTCAATGACGTGGTTAGTAGTTTCTTTGCTGAAAACATGTCTAGAAAATTAGTAACAACACACCAGTTAGCTGTGAGTCCTTTTAAAGGTCACTTTCAAATTCCAGCCCTATAGACAAGTCCCACTTCAAGGCTTAGCAGTCCCCATATGAATAGTTGTCTTCACACAATTAGCTCCTGTCTGTTTGACCAGACATATCTGCTGTGGCTTTACCCCAAACCTTTTGCCGTCACTCCTCCTGTTTTGCTAAATTAGTTTTTGTTGACTAGGACTCTGCACATGTTACCACTGCTAACCAGCACTAAAGTGCTTGTGCCCACTCCTGTAAACACAGTAACATTGGCTTACACCAAATAGGCATATTTAATGTACTTGTGGGCCACTAGTAAACAGGTATACTATATACCCAGGGCTGGTAATTTAAATGCTGCTAGCGGGCCTGAAGCAATTATTGTGCCAGCCACTTAAGTAGACTTTTAAAATCTGTCTTAGACCTGCCATTGCAGCCTTTTAAACTGCCATTTTGAACTGACAAAATAAACCTTTTGCCAGGCCTAAACCTTCTTTTTTAATACATATATGTCACCCTTAGGATAGGCGCTAAACAGCAGGATGCATCATATTAAAAAAGTTGGACATGTACTTTTAAGTTTTACATGTCCTGGTAGTGTAAAAAACTCTCAAATTCGTTTTTCACTAGTGCAAGGCCTACTTCTCTCATAGGATTACATTATTATATTTAATAAGTGATAATGTCTGTATGGGAGCAGGTAGGATTGTCATGTCTGGTGTTTTAGGCATTGTCTCAGCTCACACACAAAGTACTTCACACTCGCCTATTGTGCCAGCAGACAAATGGGGACAAACGGGGATCAGGGCAGGGAGGCAGGAAATTTCAGACACATCTGCATGGGGCCAAAGTTTCCTCCACTTCAAAGTGAGCACCAGTTATAAAAAAGAGACTCTCAGACCCACTCTTCAGTTCTCTCCTGGACCTATGAATACTACAGAAGAAGTTCTGTTCTTCTACCAAAGCACTGCCCTGCTACCGAAGGAAGACTGGACCGGCACCCTTCATTCCAGGCTGAAGCAATATTCAAGGGGCCGCAGACCGAGATCCAGTTCTAAACTACAGAGACCCAACTGGTCCAGAGGCCTCTCTGCAACTGCCCAGCCGACCTGATCCAACTGGCCCTGCCTGAACCCTGCTGGCCTTTGCTGGAGCGACTTCATTATCCTCAAGTGGTGACTCCCAGGTTGTGGAACATTGGTGTGGTATCAGTTGAGCTCCTACTTGAAGTAAAGGAGAAATTCTAATGTTTTGGGTTCTATACGACAGGGAATGGACCTGTTTGTGCCAAGATCATGCTGCAGGTGCTGACTGCCAATGCAAAGCTCCATGGAACCAGACTCTTTGCACTACAGCTACCACCAGAGATGACCATCAATGTAAGATCTGCACTTCATGCTGCAGCATGGAGAAACCAGGGTGACCACCAATGCAAACCTCCAGTAACGACCGCTTGCAATTCCTGATGGACTTTCAAAGGTAACTTTTTTAGTAGGATCAACCTGGCCCCTGTATCTGACTCCCACTCCATTGAAGTCGGCCTGAACGTTTGACTTTCTTTAGGTCTCACACCACAAGATAACTGCTAGCGCCGCTTTGTGCTTTTAGGCGCTACACATGCTTTAAATCTTTGAAATTGCATATCTCCAGTTCTATTGATTGAATTTTTGTTGCTTTGGTGTCAAATAATTTAGTAAAATGTACGCTATTTTTCTACATTGGTGTGGGATTATTCTTGTGCTGTGTTTTAATTTCCCTTTATTACTGTTTGTGTGCTGCATAAATACTTTGCAGATTGCCTCTAAGTTAAGCCTGACTGCTTTTGTGCTACGTCAACTGCATATTCAGCAAAGGTTAATTTAGTGACTTTGTGGTTTACCCTGACAAGGATTGAAGCTGTTGCTTGAGAATGGTGCTCACCCCCCTCAACCAACAAGTTGACAGCCCAATTTCTCACAATGTCCATGTTGGGTGTCATTACATTCAGCTAAATGGGAATCTTCTACAGGCCAGCAGCTAACCCAGGTTTCGAAATACAACTCCATCCAAAACAGTTTCCAAGCATTAGTCTTCAGCAGGTGACATAGTAGAAGTAAAATAGGTATTAGTGTCCACATAGGACAAATCACAAAACCAGCTGTACTAGTTCTGGAACAATCTCCAGCGGTAATAACACATGTAATATATGAAACCGGCTCTTTCAATGATCCTCTGCAGCTAGCTATACAATGAGACTACGAAGGAAGACTTCCTGTAAAAGTCAGTTCCAATGTTAAGCCGATGTAAAAAATGGCTGTCCAAACATGTTTACAGAAGTATCCTGGCATGCCATTTGCTAAGGACATTCCAACGTATCACGTACCAGTTCTAAAGATAGTGTTCCAAAGCTATGACTTACACAAAGTTGTGTGAAATCTGTTCAGACAGGCCACACAGAGATATTCTTGATATAATAAAATTACAGAAAACATCTTAACTTGAAAAGAGATCGTTTACAAGCATGAACCGCTCCCCACATTCCTTATCACCCTGTTCAACAAACATGCACATGTCACACGGAGTACTGGAAACCACAACAATGGGAAAGGCTTCCAAGAGAGAGCTCCTTTCTCAGGTTCACGCCATATGGAGCTTTACACACCTTTCTGGTCACTATCATTCACTACTTTTTGTTCCAGATCTGGCAAAGCTCATTGCACTTTTTGTAGCATACGCTGATTAGCGTTATCTTATACTTAGGAGAATCAAGAGTATCAGGCCCAAAAATAATGTATATTACAGCCTTATATTTTAAAAAGTGCAACATATATTCTAAAATCACCTTTTAGTGTATGCTGTCCACACAAAACTGCCTATATTATAAAATTGTCATGATGAACACCATCTTCTTCTGGAAAATATTAGTTTAAAGTTTATCTTTTGACTTATGCGAGTCTAAATCAGATAACATTGTTATGTTTCCTAAATATCAAAGATACCATTTCACAACCATCAATACATCATATGTGTAATTGTACAGGGCCATACACACCCTTTGACTGGGTGTACTGGTCTCTTATAAAGCTGGCACTGAAAGCAATCGGTATGGCCCTCATTACATAGCACTAATGATAGCAACTAATGGCTACCCCACAGCCAAGTTTTACTTAATCTGCATGTGTCTGTAGGAATATTCGATTTGCCTGATTTTAAGTTGTATTAATGTGCATCTCAGGGGGGTGTCATGATAGAGAGAAAACTATTTTGGCAAGCCTTTTTTCTAAGGATTTAGTGTCCAAACTCCACAGTATCTTGTTGAATACAAGACACCCAATCAGATCATCCCATATAAATAAATGAGTATATAAATTATACTGAGAAATTTCAAACAAGAAATGGGAAATATGAAGAAGTAGAAATAGAGAAGTCCAAAACCATGTACCTTGCACCAAGTACATTGCATAGGATACACTCTAATATAATATCTAACTCCTGGGGAGGATGTGGCCATCTGGGTACTACTATGCTTGTATTGTAGAAATGCCCCATAACTGTTCCTTTTTGAGAAGAAGTGCCAACACATTAGGTTCCTCTCCGCCTAAAGATTGCTCCAGTAATATTGTTGGAGTTAAGGGCATGTGGCTTTGGGGGAATCCACAAAAGGATTAGATCTTTGATTTGGCAATGTTAACAAGGTGTGGAGTTGACAATAGTATTATTTTGGAAGACGGAAGCCACTCCATCATTAACCCAGTCAGAGAACATGCACAGTTTGACAAAACATAGAATAATGTATTGCACTCTATTTTAGAGAACTTACGACACTTCACCTTCCCACCTAAAATGAGGTCCTGCGACTCTTTACATGAATAGGATTGGGAGTGATATGTCTTCTCTTTGGACACTAGTACATAATGGAAATATTTCTTATTTTCAGGTGAAGTCTGATGGATCTTATTGAAAACTGAATTTGGAAAGCATCTTCCATATGACGTTGTGGAGAGTGTTATTAGTTGGGTTATTTTATTTGTACAGAATATACCTTTGTAGGCAAAAGTTTACCACTTTATGTTTCAAAGATATTGTCAATTATTTTGTTCTTCTGGTTTTGTTACATCTTTTTTACAGTGCTTAAAATGGTAATAAAAATATGGTTCACAAAAAGTCACATGAGGGTTATGGAAGATTTTATGTGAATGCACCAGTATTCACCAGAGTAATATAAGGGCGAAGATACCAGAAGAATGTTTGATTGGCCACTTTTCATGAGGGTCCTGCAAAATGTGCCAATTTTTCTTTGGGTAATTGCTCAATATTATGGCAAAATTATGTGAAATTACACGCAATTATGTGTATGGCTATTCCATCATTTTGCACTATATTTTAGCTTGCATCAAGTTTTGGTGCACAGATGCATTTAAACAGAAGCACCACAAACAACAGCCACTCGAGGTTTGTAGATCTTGTGTGTATGCAGTGAATTCTTACCATGAAAGATTTTCACTTAAGATTAAGAAGCATAATGCGAAATTCACCAAATTACACAAATTCCGCTGGTGTAACTTAAATTTCACACAGGCCTAGTTTTTACAAATAACCATCTAATGTTGTTAAGAATCATTGCATAGGTGAAATCTACCACACAAAATGATTACACCTTTTGCCTATTGTAAGAAACAATTATCACCTAAATTAAGAAAGGAAAGAAAAAGAAAAGCTAAAACTCTATTAGGTGAACTCTAACTTTCTATTGAATTAGTCGGTAAAGATCATGCCTATTATCAAATAGAATATTGTAAATACTGGGAAATTCATAACAACATTGAAATTATCTGTTCTTTTCCAAATTTACATAAATATTATTTGTGAGAGACCCAACTTCCAATAGACCAATAATCCTTCTGCATATTATTGTTTTTTCATCAAAATCTTTTAAGAATTAAGTGAGTATAAAACATATATCATCATCCTCAATGCCATTGTTCCTACGTGCAAATAATGTCACCCTCTTGGCTTCAGCATAGAATTCCACACAGTGGAAACTTGATACAATGGCAACTTACTACAAAACACTATGCAAGAATTAATTAAAAATATCAAAAATAATGATTTGGGGCAAACGTTGGCTTTGCAGACGAGTGAAAAAAAGTTCACCTGGACAGAAACATGTTTATGTACTCACATTATTGGGTTTTATATTGTCTTAAACACTTAATTTGAAGGTCATCTGTTGTTACATTTAAAAGAGCAGAAATATCTAGGGAAGCCATTCTTTTTTTATTGCCCATGTTTGGAGTTGGTGGTACAGCCTGTAGCACTGCAGAATTATGGATTTATTCCACCTACAGTAAAAAAAACTGATTGGTCATGCAGGAATGCAAGTTTAGGAGTTGAGTCATTCAACTCCTAACAGAGAAACATACAATTCTTATAGGGAAGGATATGAGCTGAAGAAAGCTTAAATCCAAAATTAGGCAGTCACCATTAATTATCTGCAATACACAACAAAGCAGAGTCAAGAATTAGTTGAAGTCTGATTCAAAGAAATGGTTGATGTTGATTAAAGTATACTACAAAAGTCTCCTCCTGCTACAATGCATATCAGCAGGCTAGACTTCCAGTGCAAACCGGTACTCACTCATGATACCTCCATTAAAGTAATTGGAGTGTCAAACAGTTGGAGAACCATCCTAAACTGGGTTTGCGCCTACTTAAAGTATGGTTATGGTGGCACAGTTATGAGAGAGTAGTCTAAATGAAAGAAGCATTATTAAGGTATGGATTGACTTATCTTGTTGTGACATATGGGTATTACACCAAAATAAGTTTTATTTTATTCAGGCACAATTTGGTTACTTGTGCCTTGTTATTATATATCCTGCCATATGGTCTGTTTATTAACAATTTGCAGGTGTCGTCTGACCCTGTTCAGACAGCCACAAGGCAGGCAGAGGCTACTGCACCCCAACTGTGCTGGTTGAGAATATTTGCTATCGATCTCCTGGGGTTTGGCCTATTTTAGCTCTGCAAACAGAGCAAACTACAACCCTTTCCGCACTTGACTCCCAGGGTAGCAAAGACGAGTAGTCATAGGCTTCTCAAGGAAGTATTGGAGGGAGGGTAAGAGCACCAAACTCAATAGTCAACCAACAGACACAAAACTTAATTTCGAGTCCAGAGCTTGTCTTGTGGTAAAAGTAAGTATTTAATGAATGAATGAAACATTATTTATATTGCGCAGCTATGCCCAATGGGCGTCAAGGCGCCTAATCCAAATAACGACTGTGAGCGAAAAGAAACAGAGCCTACTGGTAAGCATTGATAAAGAGCCAAGTTTTCAATGACTTCCTAAAGAGGTCAAGGGAGGGCAGTGTTTTGATTTCCAGGGGGAGTGAATTCCACATCAGAGGATCCAGTATGGAAAAAGCTTTGCTCCCCATCTAGCCTTCTTGGCTCTGGGAATTACCAGTCGATTAAGCTCACTTGATCGGAGAAATCTACTCGGAACATATCTAGAGAGAAGTGATCCAAGGGCATCAGCCGGGCCTGCAGTTAAAGCCTTATATGTAAGGCAGAGGAGTTTAAAAGTGATCCTTGAGGGGATGGGGAGCCAGTGGAGGTTCTTCCTCGCTAAGATCATCGAGGCCAGCCAGGGCAAAGCGAGAGCAAACCGCGCTGCCGCGTTTTGTATGACCTGCAAACGCTGAAGCAGGCCCTTGTTGGCCCCGGCGTACACTGAGTTGCAGTAATCAAGCCTTGAGCCAACAAGGGCGATCACCACCTGTTTCCGTGCCTGAGGGGACAGGTAGTGTACGATTCTTTTCAAGGTCTTGATGACTCCCCAACAGGTAGCCACCGTTCTGTTGACCTGAAGCTCCATGGAGAGCTGGGTGTCGAAGATGACGCCTAGGTTCCTGGCAGATTGTGTTGGTGTTGGGCAGCTACCTAAAGAAGGAGGCCACCAATCATCTGACCATATGCCCTGGTCCTTGCCAAAGACCAGGACCTCTGTCTTGTCCCCGTTCAACTTTAGGGAGTTGGCAATCATCCACTCTGCAACAAGTTGCATGCAGGCCCTAAAGTTAGAAGCGGTTTCACCCACAGAGTGAGTCAGGGATACCATAATCTGCGTGTCGTCGGCATACGACACTACCTCCATCCCCTGAGATCTTACTAGTCTTGCAAGTGGGGCCACGTAGATGTTAAACAGGGTCGGACTCAATGCCGACCCCTGTGGCACCCCACATTGCAAAGACTTAGCGGGGGAGAGGTATTCACCTAGCATGACACGCTGCTCTCGTTGTTGAAGAAAGGAGCTCAGGAGACTGAGTGCCGGTCCTTCTACCCCTGTCTCCCTTAACCTAGTTGTTAAAGTAAGGGGAGACAGGGTGTCAAATGCTGCTGAAAGATCCAGCAGCACCAGTACGGTGGTTAGACCCAAATCCACTTTTCTGCGGATGTTGTCCATGACTTTCGTCAAAGCAGACTCCGTGCTATGCAGCTTTCTAAAGCCATGTTGGGACCCGTCCAAGAAACTAGAGGTATCGAGGAAGTTTGAAAGATGGAAATTCAAATGGGTCTCCAACATCTTAGCAGGGGCCGGCAGCAGAGAGATGGGTCTAAAGTTCTTCAGTACTCCAGGGTCCAAGGTGGTCTTTTTCAGCAGCGGCTTCACGATGGCTTTCTTCCAAAGTGACGGGAAGATGCCTTGTTCCAATGCTCCATTCATGACTTCCAGCATCGAAGGAAGAATGATCTCTCTGCAGTTCTTCAGTACTTTCAGAGGAACTGGATCGAGTGGAGATGACGATTTAGTTTTGTCCAACAGGCTATTAAGATCCTCTAGCGAAAGGGCAGGGAAATGATCAAGGGAGTGAGAGGATTCTTTAGTCCAAGCTTCCAGATGTTTACTTTGGGAGAAATCCTCGGCATTAAGCGAGTTCCCCTGCGACTTTAGAGCTATGTAGATATCATCTATCTTTTTGTAGAAAAAGTCTGATATATCATTGCATAGCTCCTGGGAAGCTACTACAGGATCGGGGGCCTGGAGAGAGCACAAAGAGTCCACTATTTTGAAAAGCTCTTTGGAAGATGTTAAAGAACAGGTTAAATTGGAAAAATAATCCTGTTTTTCCTTAATGACTCTCTTTTTGTACTCACGTAGTAGGCTCTTATATCCTTCTCTATCCTTGAGATCCCAGGATTTACGCCACCTACGTTCCTTCTGTCTGCAAGTTTGTCTAAGAAGCCTCAGATCGACGGAAAACCAGGGGGCAGTTGGCTTCTGTCTAGCTGCAGCTTTCAGGGAAGGAGGAGCTAGTTCGTCAGCGGCTCTGGTGATGGCATCAGCAAGTTCTTGGGCCGACTCATCCACCTTCCGCTGAGTTGAAATATGGGCATTGAGAATAAAAGGGGCTACAGCCTCCTTAGTAAAATTTTTGAAGCTCCTTTTGAATTGTTTTTTACCAGAGCCCATAATGGCAACGGGGCAGGAAATGTCTAGAAACAGCGGGACTGCTAAATGGTCAGACCAGGTAATCGGGACCGGTGTCCCAACCCCTAATCTAGGGTCGTTGGAAAAGATTCCGTCAAGGATATGCCCCGCCTTATGAGTCGGGTGGAGAACTCGTTGTACAAAGTCACATGCCTCCAGAGAATTAAGCAGAGAGCAGGTCTCTTTCGAAGTAACATCCTCTAGGTGAAAATTAATGTCGCCCAGAATAGTGAGATGGGGTCTACCAAAATAAGGTTCCAAAATTCTAAAGAGTTCTGAGCAAAAATTAGCTCTAGACCCAGGGGGCCTATAAAGTAGTATGCCAGAAAAGGAGCTCACCGGGGTATGCACAATACAAAAGTATAGCGCCTCAAAAGGATCCGTAGAGATCGATAAGGGTTTTATGGTACATGTGAGAGTAGATTTAAAAAGAATGGCTATTCCACCCCCTCTACAGCGTTCTCTGTCTAACCTTAGAAAGGTGTATCCTTCTGGAATGGCCAGAAGCAGATCATGGCCAGAAGACTCAGTAGCCCACGTTTCTGTAACAAAGATCCAGTCAGGATTCCTTGAACTAACAAAATCGTGAAATCACACAGCAGAGCTAAATATTACACAATTCAATTAAATTAACAAATACAGGTTTGTATCACTGGTTGCGATCTGGTTATGAGCTACACCTCAGCTTCAGTATTCTCTCCCCACCCTGGAGACCATAGTAGTTAGAGTCCAGAGTATTCTGTGGCAGAACCATTGATTAGGCCTAGGTGCAGATTTTGTGACTGGTACCCTCAAGCATTTAGCTGCATAATTTAGTTCAATATTCTAATCTCAGGTTTAGTTTGGGCAGAAAGTCTCAAGTCCTTGTACTCGATTTCCTCAGAGTGCCTATCTGTCCTTTGCTCTGGTCGCAGGTAAAGCCTTGTGCTACCTGCATAATGGTCTTCCCAGATGGGGTGATGTTACGGGTGTAGCCCCTACCTTCTATCCTCAAGGCACTCTCTCTTAGACACCAGTGTCAATGGGCAATTACAGTATGTCAGATCTTCTATATCTCTCTGATGGCACAGCTTCTTCAGAAGTTGCTGCCTCCCTGGATCAGCAAATTCGACTTAGAGGCAACACATCTGCTTTCCTTCTGGTGTTGGCAGTAATAGCACCAGCATTGGCCTGAAGAGGCAGCCACGGCTATTGTCATACTTCCTAAATTGAATTCTTCAGGACACTTCCCATGCAGAACCTAACCATGTGTATTTTCTTTTTTTACTTTTTATTGTTCCAATTTGGTTTTTGTGAAACGTTATTCTTATATAAGCTTTTTCCTATTGTGAAAGCCTTTTGTTGAAAGAACTGATAAATAATAATTATATACTTGAACTATTTGATAGCAATTTTGCTCATGAAATTACGATAGATTTTCCTATCTTTAGTGCATTCAGGCTCAGCTTTGGTAGACAATACTCTTTGAGCTTTGTCACACACTAACTCAGTAAAGAGCCATGGGTACTTCAAGCAGCATTTTTTTCACATACAGTCAGGGACATTTGGATTAAGGGTGTTGTAGTAGCTCAGCTAGTGAGCATTAAGCCTCAAGTTACTCTTCTACCCCTGATCAGACAGCGACTTTTTGGGCTAAAACGTTTCATGAAATTTCAAAGATTTGGCACTGAGGAAAGCTTGCAATATTAGCTACAAGTCGAGCATTGATAATTAAGTTAACTTTTGGTATGATGCCTTTTGACAAGGGGAATCGAAAGTCGCCAATAAGACCATGCATATTCATAAACCAACAAAGGCCCCATTTCATGTTGGTCAGTAACACAGTGGCGGCTCGCATATGGCGTGCTGCGGGGTGGTGTGGCAGCGCGGGGGAGGGACAGGCTGGGGAAGTAGTAAACTCAGACATACGACGGAACAGAGGAAAGTAATACTTTTTTTTAAATTATTGACCAGAGCAACAAGGACAATAATCCAAAAAATCATCTTTGATCAAAACAGATTAGTCGCGATAAAACCGTGCCTGAAAATCTTATTAAATACATGATAACAATACATAAATAGATATTGGCGAATCGTTCAATTGATGTAATACAGCCGTAAAAAGATCTAATCACAAATTAAAAAACAGATTCCTACCGCAAGCTGGCCAGCAGTGTTCTCCCCATATACATTTAAATTGTTCTCTCCCCATTTTGCAAATAGCCATCTAGAATAAAATCTCCTGGGTTTCTAAAAAGCTAAAGTGCAACAGTCGACCTGGCAACAATACGGTCTTAAATTTCGAGAGCAACTAAGTATTTCCAAGTCGCAGTAAACCTTTTGGTTGCCCCCACACACATTGCATAAGCTGCTTCAAAGGTCCTGGTATGCTTCATCTTTTTTAACCATTTCTCATATGAAGGCGCTTCTGCCAAACTCAAATTTTGTAGAATTAAGGAGCGGGCAACAAGAGTTGAGATAGCTAAAAATGTCCCCTCTGATTTTGACGGATTAGCCCCCGCCTCATTATACTAAAGAGGGCCTTCGCTGATAGTTCAAGCGATTTCTGGAGTGCCCGATTTATGGCTGCAAAGATCCTGTCCCAAAACACCCCTAGTTTTGAACAGGTGAAAAATATATGTCTCCATCGCCCTTTGCCTTCAGTCAGACAACGAAAACATTTATTCTCCACCTCAGGATAGATCTTGTTCAGCACCTTGGGGGTAAAGTTAGCCATCCAACAGGACAAAAACGCCATTCTTTTAAAATTGGTGGCTCCTAAAGCCCTACTACCTACCAGGAATAAGGCCTGCCACTCCCAACTAGAGAAGGAACATTGAGTGTCCAGGATTACTCACTCCAGAAACTTCTCAACGAACGGTGACTTGTTTTGGGTGTGCAGCAGCCGGTACCAGTTGCCCACCCCCCTAATATTTACTCTAAATAACGCAGTCGCCAATTTAGTTGGAGCACCTCAAGATAAAAGATTATATTTGTTCACAAAATAAACAAATTGTAAATATTCGAAAAAGACGGGCTTGTTGTGATCACGACATCCAACCTGCACTTCTTACCAGGTTATCACTCTTTCCTGAATAATAAAATGCCCCAATTCTTCCAAACCACAATACTTTCAAATCTTGAGATGACAAGAATAACATGAAGGCCCAAACGTTTACACTCGCTCAACTTTAATGCGTGAAGCTCAGAAAACCCACTTTGTTTAAAACAAAACTGTAATCTACTAGAAAATTCCAGGAGAGTTTTGTATCTGGTCTTTTTGGGAAGTTTTGAAGTTTTAAGAAATGTTGCGGTGTGCGAGCCAGCTTCTTGTATCATCCTTTCTAAAAACAAAAGTTATCTAATAGCCCTGTACTGGACAATAAGCACGCTGTTAAATCCAAAATCGCCAACTCATAATATGTTCGACTATGCAGTAGTACCAACCCACCTAAATACGTGTCAAGTTGTAACACTGGGAGTCTGACTCTGGAAGCCTTCTTGTTCCATACAAACAACCTGATCATAGATTCAAGCCCCTTAAGATAGCTAATATTAATCTTAATTGGTATGTTAATGAACAAAAAAATTAAGAGAGGAAGTATAGACATCCTTATAAGTGCAACCCAACCTATCAGGGTTAACAGAAGACGTGACCACTTAACCAATAATTTTTTTATTTTTCACCCTGTCGCCTCGTAGTTCAATTTAAATAGCTGCCCATATTGACTTGTAACAAAGATCCCTAGATTTCGTATAGGATTTGATCTAAGGGCCTGCTGTTTCAAATTTACAGGGAGAAAGTCCATACCGGTATTCAAAGTTAAAATCGTAGTTTTATTTTGGTTAATTGTATAGCCCCCCATGAGTTCAAATTGGCTAAATTCGGCTAGGGTCCAATCCAAATTCTGCCTTTCAGGGTTGAGATATAAAATAACGTCATCAGCGAACAACTTTAATTTTCCATCCCCTAGATCGGGGCTTGGATATCTGCGTTACCTCAGATTTTAATGGCCAAGGGTTCTATAAAAACGTGAATAATAGGGGTGATAGAAGACACCCTTGTCTGGTCTCTCGATTGATATCTACAGACCCTACTTGGGTTGCGTTAATCACCAGCTAAGCCTGAGCCCCCTGATAGATGTTCCTAAGCATCATTATGACTTGAGAAGGAACACCAAACCTACCCAGACCGTAGAATAGGTTGTCCCAATTAACCAGGTCAAACACTTTTTCAGCGTCAACCATCATAATACAAGCCGGCGTCTAGTTGATGCTAAAATAATCAAGCGCTTGAATCAAAAACCCGGTATTGGAAGACATTGACTTCCCAGCAACAATCCCCGACTGGTCACCATGAACCACTTCCTGGGCTAGTGTGGTAAATCGCTGTGCCCAGATCTTCAACAAAATCTTTTAATCAGCGTTCAAAAGACTGATTGGTCTATATGAATTAACATTATTGAGGTTCTTGCCTTTCTTCACAAAACTAACCACAATCGCCCTCTAGAACTCAGGGGGGACTCTACCTCCGGCCTTTACATAATTAAAATGTTTCATCAAAAAGGGGGTCAGCTCATTAGCTAATACTTTATAGAATTCAATAGGCAGTCCGTCTTCACAGCAAGCTTTCACTCCAGCAATAGACTTTAAGACTGCCGAACTCTCTGCTGGTAAAATATCACGTTGCACCCTGTCCACTAAGCTATTGGAAAACCTCGGAAGTTCTACCCCTGCTAAATATTCATGTATCACATCCTGGCTAACCATATATTTAGTGGTATAGAGCTGCTGATAGTGTTCTGCAAAGACACGAGCGATCCCCTTAATATCAGTCACTACTAAACTGGTCTTGGGATCTATTAATTAGGGCGGCTTCTTGTCGTGTCTTGGTAGACCCCACTAGAAGTTTACCGACCATCTGGCTTTTCTCATAAACACGATGTTGCTAGGTTCGTGAACTGTAAATTTCCTCCACAACAAAATAATCCCTCAACGCCTACTTCGCTTTTTCCCACTGGCCCCATAAGGTGGAATTTCGCAGACTTGAGGCATCTTCGACCGCTAACTGTAATTCCGCTATTTTCATGCTTTGAATTTTCACCTGCGCTGCGGAAACGGCCATTATTTGTCCGCGAACAGCCGCCATGAGTCCACCCCATACTAAAAATAGTTCAGCCGACCCCTTGTTTCTTTAAAAAAAAAGCGAATATCCACTCTTTAAATCCTTCTACCCATTGAAGATCTTGGAGAAGGAGGCGGTCCATCTGCCTCCTCCCATCCCTAATTTCTAATTCCAATCTAACACAGGAGTGGTTCAAAAATGCATTCACACCGATTTCTGCTTCTACAAGGTCTAGGGAACGAGATGTTAAAAAGAAATATATTTGTGAAGCTGTCTGACATCGGCAAGATAGGCAAGGATGATATCGAAAATAAGGTGATTAACTTTTCGCCATGAGTCAATTAGCTGAAGATCGTGTATTAAAGCCTCAAAGACTCTTTTAGTCTTTGGCTTCAGCTATTTCTTGTTTTTGTTTGAGGTGTCTTCTCTCAAATCTTGGATGTACTTAAAATCCCCACCTAAAACAATCTGACCGGGGACCCCGATAAGAAGTTTATGTAACGTTGACATTACAGATGGATCGTCCATAACTGGACCATTGTAATTAATAAAATTAAATATACTCCTGTTTATCCTCGCCATGAGCCATATCCACCTTCCCTGGGGATCTCTCTTAACTTGGACAAATTCCCAGGCCATATCTCTACCGAATTGAATGGCTACCCCTCTCATCGCCACCCCTGCTGAGGCAAAAAGAGCTTTAGAAAACACCCCCGGGATGAAAAGCCTTGGTGAATTTGTTTTTAAATGGGTTTCTTGGATGAAGTGGACTTGAGGCCTTAACGTGGTGAGCCATATTATAAGCCCCCCATATTTTTGTCTATTTAACATTCCATTAGCATGTTGCTATATAATGCAACACCTTCTAGCTGTATTCATGTTTCCAATATATCCAGTAAACATTGTGGATCAGACTCCTATTCCAATCATCTAAGTTCTGTTTGCATCTGCTCTTTTTACTGCCATAATCCCAAAGCCCCCACCCCAAACCCCATAAACCCCTCCCCCCCAAGAAATGTGGTAGACCCCGCAGTCCACATCTCTCCCCCCTAATTCACTATGAGGTACCCTGGACCTGCACCCTGGGTAACCTACCCCCCACACAACAGTGAAAACCCTAAAAATCAATAGAACCCACAAATTAATTTTAAAGTGGAGATCTCTTTCAATAATTCCTGGGCTTCCTCAATGTGTGAGAACATATGGAATGTCCCTCTTACCAGCACCCTAATCTTTGATTGCTGTGCAATAGAAGCATAGAAGCCTGCGCCAATGAGCTTTACAGAGATACAAAAGTTTCACAAACTCTTTGCACCTACGAGCAGCCACCACAGACATATCTGCAAAAATCTGACATTTAGTCCCATCATTAATAGAAAATTGTCCCTGCTGAATTGCCTTAGCCAGAATGTTCTCTTTCACGTGGTAATCAGCAAAGTTAGTCAAAATAGTACGAGGGAACTTAGAATTAGGTGGGAGGTGAGCTGGGATGTGATGTACCCTGATTAATGTTAAATCTCCAATGAATTCAGGGAGCACCTTGTGCTTAATAAATGATTTGACCCATTGAAATGTATTTGCGCCCTCACTCCCCTCAGGTACCCCAACAATCCGAAGATTTGAGCGGCATGAATGGTTCTGCAATTCTTCAAGTTTGTTCTCGAGAGCTATTTTATCTTCCGTTGCAGAGTTGACTTTCTGAGGCATGGAATTCATCTGGTCTTCTAGCTGAGCAATCCTCAATTCGGCTTCTTGAATTCTTATGGGGAAGCCAGCCACTGCCTCTTCGATTTTTCGGAGCCGAAGATGTAGGGCAGCTATCTCGGTCCCTTGTGATTTCTTCATGTCTCTGATCTCATCCAATACGAGATTAAGCATGGTCTTAATTTCTAGCTGTTGCGTATTAGCTCCTCTAGTTAGTGATTCGGGAACTTCTTGTTGTGATTGACTATCCAACCTGGACGTCTGCCCTGGCAGTTCTATGCTGCCATAATTCAGTGTCCTCAGAGGTACCTGAGACTGTGGGCCACCCTCCAACTGCTGTTTTAAAGAGTTTTCAACAGAGGGAGACTGATCAAGGAACGAAAGCCGGGCTGATGGAGCCAGTGGACTTGTTTGGTAGATCACCAGTTGACCCTCCTCTGGTAAAATTCATGTGGCAGCCAAAAGTGCCAGGCCGGGACCGGGACCCGGAGAGGTGGGGATATATACGACGTCTGTAATGAATCAATTGTCGCTTCTTCTGGTGCTACAACCAAAGCCACGTTTAATTGTGGTGAAGCTTGAGCAGTAGTAGGCTGAGTGTTTTTTTTCACGAATAATGGAAAGTCTTTAGGGTTTTTTAACTCAGCTTTTGTTTTCACTGGCACTATCGTTGGTTCACTAATCTGCACCTTCTCATCAGTGATGGGACCCTCCATTAAATTCGAACCAGAGGGGTCCTCCCCCCTCTGCTGTGGCTCTGACAGATCCTCCTCGGAGCTCTCAGAGCTTGAGTTCAAACCCGGCCAGGTTGCTTTATTCCCCGCTCTATTCGAAGACTGTGTCAATCTTGCTTGGGCTAAACGTTTTGTAGATTTCAGACCAGCTGCAGCATCTATTTTGGCAATTGCATTCCCTGGCTTTAAATGCTTCCCCATCTCTCCTTAAATGCAGGAACCTGTGTGTCAGGGAAGCGGTAAAAAAGCAGGCTATCTATACGCGCTGGCCCAAGTCTTCTTTACTGTCAGCAGTTAAATTAATTGTGCACCAGTTATCTATCAACCTCCAAAACTCAGGTTCCTCATACACCACTGATCCCAGTGTCAGTTTTCCGCTTCCTCAGCTCAGCTCAGCCCACTACGTTTCCTCCAAGCATTAAGCGCACATTGTCACCTCACCTCGCAACAGCAGCAGAACGATTCCACTCCACCTAATGTCCTGCCGGCACCCTGGGTCAGCATCGGTATCTCCACTGGTTCTCGCCTCAAACCATCCACCTTGCCCTGCGCCGAGACAAATTCCAAACTCAGCGAGCTCCCAGAATCTTATTTTAGGGAGAGAAGTCTTCCTTTATGCCAGCTGTCTGCATTCCACTTTCGGCGCCTGACTTGGCACCGCTCTGTTCCACACTTGCCAGGTGCGCATTCAGCGTTCGATGTTTCGGTCACCTGAGGCTAGGCAGAGGTGGGGATCTCCGCAGCCATCCTTTCTCGAATGTTCCATCCACCAAAGTAATAACTACTTTCCTCCATTCCTTCGTATGTCGGAGTTTACTACTCCCCCATCCTGCCCCTTCCCCCCACACCGCCCCGCAGCACACCCTATGCGAGCCGCCACTAAAGTAATACCTCAGTACTGTTTACATCCTCGAAACTGTCGATTTCACAGGTGCCAGAAATTGCTGGTTGAAGTAATATCGCAGGTTCTCCGAGTTGCCCCTTGAACATGCCTGCAGATGGGGAATTACCAGAGCATCAGAGTTACCCCTACCAAACTGTGGTTGGCAGTTCTCATTTTATGGTCGTTTCCTGACATTTCACCAGCTTTTATGTGGTGAGATGTGCGGTTAAGACCTGGGAGTGCAGCATTGTCATTTCTGAGTCATGCACAACCTGCCATATCAGTAGGAAAGCCTTTTGAAATAAGAGCCTAGGAATTTCTCAACGAGACACGGCTTATCTCTTCACCAAGTTACAACTGCAACAAGTTGCTGTGTCACAAAGCCATTTAGGATGCACGTTTTATAATACAAAGAGAACATAATAGGCACTTACACCAGAATAGAAAGGTTCACCAGATACGCAGATGACATCCTGCTCCTGGATCATCAAAATATCTTTGGCTAAGTGCAGTCGCACTTTGAAAGGCTCTTGATTACCATCCTGCAGCAAACAAATCCCCGTCTTTGTCTGTAAGAGCGGAAAAGAAAGACACAACTGCATTACAGATGAAACTTCAATCGTTCAAAAAATGTCCATTTACAAAAGAGAATTTTGGTGCCATGAGATGCCAGTCTCTAAGTAGAAATCCACAGCAGACCAACAAATATTAATAGAAGAAATGATTACATTTTCATCAGTAGTACAAAGAAAAAAAATGCCTGCATTTGGAAATGAAGATACAGGCATAACATTGACAATTATAGTTTGATGATCAACACAACTTAGGCTCAGGTTAGTAAAAAGAATTTAAAATTAAATTTGTTTCAGTATGTGACCAGGCTTGCAGTACCAAGACGGTAAGACAGTACCCGAAAGCAGAACTTTGGGGGTTAATATACCCACACACCCTTTGAGAACACTACAACGACTTCTGGTTTGGACTGGTGGTTTAAATAGGCCGGTACTCACTGGTACGGAGTACCTGCACTTTTTCATTTTCTCCCCTTGGGTATTGGAACATTTTCTCAGACAAAGAGGGTACAGGTACTCATAGGGACCTGGCTCCGACATAGGTGGTGCTATGCTCATTGTGGCACATTCTTTAAAGCGTGCCTCTCAACCAGGGAGGAAGCCTGGGCTATCTGGTACAAGAGTGCCTAAACAGTGGCTCTTTTCTCCAGGGCACAGCGATCTACCTGTGCCACTGTGGATAATCGGAGTAGTGTAGCTGGGAGGGGGGTGTTTCCTTCATTTTTGCGTCTTATCCAGTCGGTGACTGTAAAACCTAATAGGCGGCAGTGTTAGCCGCATTGTTCACGCAGTACAGCTTTATAGCATGCCCTTTGTTTTAAATGCCTGAAAATCATCCCCCATCAGCAGTTTAAATTAATGGGTTTGCTTGAAAAAATAATACCTACCCTTACCACCAATTTCACCAAATAAATACATGTTTATTTTTAAACATTTTACAACAAAGCATTTGGCAACAAGACAAATGTGATACTAACTTTATTCTGGCTTGCTTAACTGATCACAACAGCCTGCGTTTCAATTATCGGCAAACCCATGGTACAATGGCACTTTAGTAACTCTGGTAGCTAATGCACTTTGCTTGAAAGTTCAGTGTGCTTTCTACTCAAAGGTTCAACTTAGCTTAAAATTGCATGGAGGTTCGATGTGCCAGCTGTAAAGCACAACATGAAGATGCAAATGTCATATTTGTTTTATATGTAGATAGCTCATTTGGTGACTGTTTCTTTGCAGAAATTCTTGTGTTACATGCAGGTCACAATTTAAAATGTAAAATCTTTGGCATATAGCTTAGTGACCTATGATCCTGCATCAAGGAAATGCATGCAAATTACAAGGCGTAGTTTAGAATCTTGCTGGTTTTCCTCAATATTTTGTTATTCTAAGGTTGCTAAAAAAGGGTTTCTTTGGTTAAGAATAAACACTTAATAATAAGTGCCATATAAATGGTTATTAGTGTAATAATCCAT
Source organism: Triturus cristatus (assembly GCF_964204655.1). Lineage (NCBI taxonomy): Eukaryota > Metazoa > Chordata > Amphibia > Caudata > Salamandridae > Triturus > Triturus cristatus. The sequence continues at coordinate 684,493,749 of NC_140587.1, forward strand.
TGACAGATACAACAGACATTCTTACAATGCATGCAGATTTCTTGTATACAAAGCTTAGAACGGTAAAATACCAAGTCCTGCCCTTTGTCCTGCTCTAAACACTTCCCCTAAGAACACCCCAGACTCCACCCCAGGACACCACTCCGTTTGGTGAGTACGTGCACTTATGTATTTCCATTGAAAGCTCTGGTTGGGACACACCTTGGATAGCATTCATCTCACAACCTATTTCAAACAATACCCTGAAGGCTTTTGGGTCCAGTATTGCCTGATTTTATTTCAAATTTCTTTTTGCTTCACAAGTTGCATTACACATCCTCTGAACAGACATACTTTCTTATCTGTAACTCATAATGTATAGAGGGAATTTTAGCTGAGGATTAAGGCTATGAAGAAAGCCTTTTGATCCCTTCTGGGACTTTGGTACAAGGCCGAAACATATCTACCTTCTTAGAGGTTGAAATATTAACCTACCATCCGGTACCCTCAATAAAATTATCTTCCCATGTTGCAATTTTTAACTCACACACCATTTTTATCTGATCATATTTCTCCTCTGTGTTGGAGTACAGGATAGTGTATTTACTCAAAGGGGCATATTTACAAGAGCATTGCGCAACGTCGCTTTTTCTGACGTTCCGGTGGTGCACAGCCCAGCTCCATATTTACAAAGTGGCATTAAGCCACTTTGCGTGGCTTAACGTCACCTTAAAAATATAGTTCCCTTTCATGCAGGTATCTTTCTGAAAGGGGCAGGCAATGGGTGTTCCTTTGGGTGTTCCAACACAACACTGTTAGAAAGTTGCCCTTTTTGGCCTGTTCACCCCCATTTTTTGGTGCTTAATGGAACTGGTAGTAGCTGACTCTGACTGTGTCCTGAGCTCTGCTATTCAGGTTCAGGGCCAGTGCTAAGTTAAACACAAACACATACATTGAGGTACCCTTATAATTGGCATGTCCTACTTTATAAGTCTCTAGTAGATAATAGGGCCAGGGGATAAAAACTATCTATAAGTCCCTAGTATATAATAGGGCTTTGTTAGTTTAGAGGTCCACAGCCTTTGTTACACTTGCATATGTGCACTGCTCAGAGTCTGAGGTCATTTTAAAAGCAGCTCTGTGTTCAAGCACTGCTTTTAAAAGTAAGGTTCAGTGCAAACACGACTTTGGTGGTATGGCCACTTTAAAAGAGATGATCTACCTTAGTCTTACATTGTGGGTACCCCCAAGCTCTCCCGTAGGTGTTCAAGGTGTGGAGGCATGTGTGGGTCCCGGAGTAGTGTGCTACTCGCCGAAAAAGCGCTTCGATGCCTCGTTAGGGGTAGTAAGCGCTATATAAATGCAATTACAATTACAATACAATATGTTATGGATGCATAACTATTGCTACGAGAGTGTGGAAAATTTAATTTTAAGACTAAAAAGAATGGTATTGATAAATCCAACAACTTGGCATTGCTGAATTTATCATAACTCAGAAAATAAGTTATACGACTTTCTTTTCTGTAAGCCAAAATCCAGCCTCTAGCACTCTTCCCTGATTGGTCATCCCTGAGGGGATTAACCAGCCTGCCTTTATTAGGTGATAAGTGGCCTGGCTGGGCAGAGGCTATCTGATCGAGAGAGAGCTCTGTAGTGCACAGGAAGGCCAAAGCAGGGAGTTGGGACATTAAGTATCAGCCTCAAAGGAAGAACAGGTCAAGCAAGCCTGTCAGCCATGGCCACCCTCTCTCCCTGCCAGATGGTAGGCTTAAGGAAGGAATTCAGAGATGTGAGTGTGGGGAGTTCATGGAAATAAGCCATACTCTGAGTTTGGTTTAGTTAGCTCTAATTGCGCTGCTGACATTTCAGCCTTGATGGATTTTGAGAGACTAGTGCTCTCTGGGACAAGACTATGCCACACTTTGGAGGAAGTTGTTATGCCTTGGGGTGTTGCCCTGCACCTTGCTGTACTTGAGTGCTCCTCTGGTTGTCACCAGAGAACACTAGATAATGTGTGAGAGGTGCAGAGCCTCTCAGTCTTGTTCCCTGAAACTACAAGAAGGAGGATTGTCCTGCTTGAATCCTGATCTCTACACAAGGGCCAACCTGGTGAAGACAACACCTGCTACACTATCTGGGACTACAGCTCTGAGGACTTTGCCGTGCTTCAAGAAGGAGTAAGGAGCGTACTCCCTGCAGCTACAGGTTAACAGAGTTTATCTCACCCTTCTTCAACCAGAGTCCCCCTCCTGGAGTGCGTCCAGTGCAGTTTTAGGGGTTTGACCAAATGCATTGTGGGAAGTAAAGTCCAGGCCTGCCAAGGACCATCTAGGAGAATCCAGACCCTTGGATTTGTGTTTTGGGTATTTGGAACCCACCAGAAGACCTTCTGGTTGGACCTCCAGAAGTTCAGGAAGGTTTGGAAAACTATATGAAAAATCTCCAGCCGGTGACTGACCCGATCGGTAGAGCCAAGCTGGCCTCCTTCAACCACGACCCGGCCCGGACTCCAGGTCCATCCCACTGAAGAGCTCCAGAGGTCTGACTTCCAGAGTTCGACCGGGTGCTCCTTGAAAGTCAAGCCAGCGAACCCTCACCGGATCCGTACTGGTGGAGGGCAGCAAGGCCCTCAGCTGAAAAAGCTCCAGAGAAGTTTCTAAGTCCAAAGGTAAACTTTTGACCGAGGCCTACGGCGTTGGGTATCCGAGTGGGGCTCCATCGTGGTTGGCTTCAAACTTTGGCTTTTTCCCGGTCAAGCGCGACCAGATGTCCAGAAGTGGAGCTATTGGTTTCTAAGCACTGGAAAGTGTTTATTCTTTACAAATTCATATCTCTCGTTCCCTTGATTGGATTTTCATGGTTTTGGTGTCAGATAACAATATTCCCTATCCTTATAAATTTGTGTGGGATTTTTACTGTGTGTTGAATCTTACTTATTCACTGTTTTGATGTTTTTTTAATGCTTTACATGCTTATCTTCTAATTTAAGCCTTTTTGCTCGGTGTTAGCTACCAAGGGTTGTGCAAGGGACTCATTTATAGAGACCTTATTTAGGACCCAGTACCGTGTTGGTGGCCTTGTTACTGGTGTTAGGTGCCTACCTACCATGCCCTATAATCCACCTTCCAACAAACACCCATTGCTTTTTGATGCTGCCCCAGATGTACAATGATCTGTAAATCTGAGGCAGCATCAAAAATGAACGCCACTGAATAGCAGGGGTTAGATTGGCGCAGTGAGGGGTAATACTTTTATTTCTTCTTGTTTTTGTTCTTTCTATGTGTGCTGCATTCTGCTATAACTTCGGTGTTGTGTGACCAATCTACATAAAATGTTCTGGAAAAAGTGTCAAAGTAGGTTCCGTGTGTCATGGAAAGTTTCGGGGTGATCCATGCAGTGGGGACCGAGAAATAGGGGCCCAAATTAAGGGTACGTTTGTAATGTTAATTCCCATAGCAACTCGTTGTCAAACCTACAGCCAGAACCCCTGGACAGAATTACACCAAATTTGGTAGAAAGGTAGATGTTGGTTGTAGCGGAGATTGTGCATTTTGGTATTTCGTGCAAATCCGTTCAGTAGTTGTTGAGAAATTTAAGTTCAAAATTATATTGATGTCTCTGGTCACGAAACCTTCGCATTAAAAACAAGCTTGTGCAGGGAAATGCTGTGCTCTGATTGGCTGCCAACACTTCAACTAGGAAGTGTTGGCAGCCATCTTGGGACTCGATTACAGTGAATCCCCCAAAAAAGGGAAAATAAAGAAAAGGGGGCAGGGCAAGAATACCCTGACCTTCAAACCATGGTCTTGAGGTCCCCGTAGGACCCGGCCATGGCATAAAAGCATTTAAAAAAATGCTGTGAAATCGTGATATTCGTGAATTCGCAGAAATATTTTTAAAAAGCAAGCGCCGGGTCCCGCACTTGCTTTTAAATAATATCCAGGTGAGCAAGGTCCTGGGAGTATATAATAATTATAGGAGGGGTGCATGGAGCCCCCCGTCAAGCTATTTAAAGCACCGGGGACTGCCACTTACCTGGGGCACTTTTCATTTTGAATGTGGGTGGCCCAGTGGGCCTGCCCACAGCCCCAGGGAGCACAGTCTCCCCAGGAATATTTCCAATTGTGTTGTGGGGCCTCGCAGACCCCCTGCCCTGGGGACTTTCACCTCCACAGGGCTAATGAAAGCAATATGGGGGGCCTCGCAGACACCCCTTCCTCAGTGCTCAGCACCTCCCCGAGACAAATTTTAATATTATGGGGGGGGCCTTGTATACCCCCCTGCCCCAGGGATCAACACTTCCCCAGGGCACACTATTTTTTTAAAAATAATGCGGGGAGGCTTAGGGCTTCACCCGCTGCCCCAGGGACCACCACCTCCCCAGGGCATATACATTATTCTTTTTTAAACTTTTGCTCTATCAAATAGTAATATGTGGGGGGGCTCTGGCCCCCCACGCAGCTCCTGGGACCACCATCTCACCAGGGCACATATACAACAATTAAGGGGGTGAGTTGCGGCCCCCAGGCCCAGGGGACCACCACCTTCATGAGCCAAATTTGAATAAAGGAGCGGGGTCATGCGCCCCCTCCCTCCTGGAGCCCTACATGGCCCTGGAGACCACCACCTCCCAGGGAGCTTTGTCCCAGAGTGCCCACCCCAGACATTGTAGTTTGCTATGGATTGCAATAGCAAACTCTTGTCCACTTTGTGCAAGCGAGAGCAGAAATTGTCCCTTTTTTTTTTTACATAATTCTTTTTTTTAAAATGGGCATGCCCAAGGGGATGAGATTCCTGGGGCCAAAATCTCGCCGGAGGAAGGCCAAGCAGCCCCCTCCAGTTTTTTGGATTAAAATATTTTTTAAAAGGATCAGGCACCGGCGAAAGGGGTCCCCGGGGCCCAAAATGGTCCATGGAAGGGGGACTACGTGCCCCTCTTCCTAAAAAAAAGAAAGGAAAATAAAACGGCAACTCACAGGAGGACCGCCCCCTTTCTCCGATACTCTGTAAATGCGCCTCCTGGCACTGCTGGTTGGGGAATGTAGTACCCATGGGCCCTTTGGAGCCAAGGGGATTTCATCTGCCAACTAGTAGTGCACTGAGAGGTGCATTTAAAGTGTGGCAGAGAAAGGGGGAATAGCCTCTGACAACTTCTCAGCAATCCTGCTATTTCGAACTTACTGGATGTAACAGGAGGGGTAGTTGGCACCCTGTGGTCCAACTACCCTTCCTGTCACCTCCAGTAAGTCCCACACAGAGAGATTGCTATGAAGTGTTCGCAGGCCACGCCCCCTTTCTCTACCACTCCGCAAATGCGTCTCCTGGCACACTACTGGTTGAGGGATGAAGTCTAATTTACTCCTGAGGGACCTTGGGTGCCAAGAAGCCCTCCTGGTAACTCCTATAAATCCTACACAGTGAAATTCCTAAGAGCTGGTCAGAGGCCTCACCCCCTTCCTCCACCGCTCTGCAAATGTGACTGCTACTTTAAAACCATAGAAATTCACTGAAAAAAAACAAAGGTTACAGGAACAATATAGTTACGAATTAGCATTTAAAAAACCTTATAAATTCACAGAAAAACCAAAGGTTACAGGGACGTTATATTTAGGCTGACAATTTACTCGCACAGAACCAGAGAAATTCATCAGTTGAGCTAACTATGAATCGTGCCCCCGCAATGCACTGCTTATGACCACACACATTACATCACTCATGACATGGTCAGTGACATTACTCATGACATCACTCATGACATCTCAAATGACATCAATGATGGCATCCAGTGAGTGTGAGTGTTTTTTAAAAGTTTATGTGTGTTAAATATATATACCAAAGTGTATTGGTGAATCCCTGGGTGTATGCGTGGCTGGATGGATGATTCAGAGGGTGCATGACTGATTGTATAAGTGAGTGATTAGATGTCTCAGTGAATGTATGGGTGAGTGACTAGGTTGTGTGAATGTCTGTATAAGTCTATCAATTGGTGTCTAAGTGGCTATATGGTTGGTGTATGGGTACTTGAGTGGCTGTATGGGTGATCGATTGGTTGTCTGAGTACCTGTTTGGGTGTATGAGTATCTGTGTGGGTGGGTGAGGGTGTGTGTGACTGCCTGCATGGATAAGTGAATGGGTAAGTCAGTGGCTGTATGGGTTTGTGAGTGCATCTGCGAGGGGCTGTGAGGATGAATGAGTATGTGTATGGCTAAGTCACTGAGTAAATGGATGTGTCAGTGGTATATGAGTGAGTAACTGCATATGTGAAAGGCAGTACAGGTGAGTGTTGGAGTATATGTGTGAGTGAGTGATTGTGAGAGTGGCTGTATGGGTGAGTGTGTGCTTGTGTCATTGAATGAGTATGTGTTGGTATTCGTTTGAATAGGTGAGAAGATGTGGCTATAACTGTACACAAAGATTCTCAGCAGTATAAGGAACTTCAGGCCAATTCAATATTTAGAAAATAAATAACATCAAAGTTTAAATAAAAGTATGCACATGTGAAAACATTGAATTGCTTGTGGATAACAAGGCAATATATTGACTTTGATTGGCATGCTTGTGATTAATGTTATCAAAGAAATGATGAGTATGATCAAACAAAAATCCAATTGTCGGGGGGCGTGGCCGGGCAAGATGGCCGAGCGGACGTAGCTCGCTTCGGCTCCCCAGTCCACGCGCTACTCCAGCACGGCTTTGAGCGGCTGCAGAGCTCCTTTTTGGGAGAGAATGCTCCCTACCTGAAGTGGAGTGCTGGGAGCGCCGGCGGAGAGGTCTTGCGCATTCCTGAGCCCCGGACGCGGCTGTCCTTCCCGGCGGCGAGGAGCAGCAGCGGTGATGCGCGAGATGGCGGCCGGCGCTCTGCCAGGGAGGCTGCCGGTCGGGGTCACCTCCAGGAGGTAGGACTGCCGCTGGCACTCTATCTCCCGATCTAACCTCCCGCTGACTCTTTTTGGGCCGGGGGGGCGCACTGCTCGGCTCCACTCTGGCGGCAGCTCTGCCCCGGGACTCCCTGCCTGGCGTCTGCCCGACCTTAAAATGGCGGTCGTCAGTGCACTGCAGATGAAGATTAAGGCCTTCCCTGGCTCCCTTTAAGCCTTGCACCGGCTCCTTGTCCAGCCTGCGATCTCCTCCCACGTCATCAGCCTGCATCTGCATAGCCGGGGGAGAGGGGGCCCTGCTGACCCCGGGTTGCTCTCACGCCACCAGCCTGCTTCTGACATAGCTGGGGTAGAGAGGATCCTGCTGACACCGGGTTGCTCCAGGGCCTAACGGAGCAACCTCAACCTGCTTCTGGGCCTGAACTGACCCTGACTTTGTGATAGTGGCCGCGCCCTGGGGGATCTTGGCCTCCTCGCGTCTCGCCAATTCACGCCAGCGTCCTGCAGTGTGCTTCCACTACACTCCAGCAAGACCAGCGGGTCTGCGTACTGCGCCACCTTTCGTCGGTCCCTGCCTACCGAACACTGCCTACTTCGTTTCCTGGAGCCAGCTGGCCACGATCCGTTTTCAGTGGAACATGCCTCCATAGGGGGGTCATACATTCCTAGCGGACCTCGCATTTGGGAATCAGACAGCTCTATCTGTGCCTTCACCCCCTCCACATTTGGTGGCCAGCAGCGGGGGGCGCTACAGCCTCATCTCCGCGGGTGGCTACTCAGGGGCCAGCTCGGTCCGCACCAAATTCCACCAAAGAAGACGATGAGCAGGCAGGCGGCTAGGGTCTCGGATTTCTTCCTCCCCTCAGACAAACGCCTGACGCTGCGGGGTGACGCAGGAACCGCTGCAATGGCGATCACGAAAGCGGACCTGGCGGCAATGCTTAAAGATTTCCAATCGGAACTCCGCAAGGATCTCAGCCAGGACATTTAGACCTCCATTGATCAACTACAGGCGGACCTCACAGGCCGCATGACCTCCCTCCAGCAAGATATAGACTCTGTGGGCACTAGGGTCCTTGACTTGGAGACGCATTCCCAGGAGCAGGAGCGACTGAACACAGAACTGCGGGAGGATATCCGTCAGCTTCAGGAACAGCTCCACCTATCTCTCCTCAAGGCGGAGGACCTTTAAAATCAGTCACGGAGGGAGAATGTACGTATTTGAGACCTTGAGGAGGGTGCGGAGGGGCCTGACCTGGCGGCCTTCGTGGAGGGCTTGTTTGTGGAGATCCTGGCCCCCAAAACACTTTAAATCAAACTGGACAGAGTACACCGCGTGGACCCCGCACAACCTGGTGAGAAGAAAAGGCTGCGCACTATCCTGGCTAAATTTCATTCTTATCAAGTGAAGGAGACGGTCCTCCAGGCAGCCAGATCAAAGGGCTCTATTTCATTTCAAAACCATTTGTGCTCCATCTATCAAGACCTAGCACCGGCAACCTTGGCGCGGAGACAAGTTTCGAGGCATTACTACCAAACTTCGAGACAACCACATTCGGTACAGATGAACGTATCCTTTTGGTTTAAGTTTCGACTTCAAGAACAAGCGCCGCCCCATCACAGATCTGAAAGAGGGCCTGGAGCTCCTGGGCCTTGCGGCAGACGACTCGGACGCCGCACCAGACAAACATGGAGACCAACCGCGGAGAGCTCCGACGACCTCTGGCTGGTTGGGGGACACACGCAGGGGCCGACGATGACTAGTGGCGCTTCCCCCATGGGACGATGACCTACTGTTTCCCTGAACCTGGTGGTTTCTATCTCAGTGGTTGCTGCGCCTGCCCCCGACGATGGCCGGGGGTTGGGGCAGTCCCCATCTTTCAACGAAGCCCTTCGACCACAATTTGGGACTGTCCTGCCCATGAACTGCATGAGTCTGAACTTTTGGAACTGCGCTTACCCAGGGAGGGACAGAAGCACTCGCGACCTGTCCCCTTCTTGCAGTAAGAATGGTGCCTTTAATTTGGGGGTTTTGTCATTGTTTTGCATACTTGGTCAAAGTACTCTGTTGATGTTACCCAGATGTGTTTTCGCTTGCGAGCCTCGGGGTTGATGCCGTCGGGGTTGGCGGCGGGCGCTGATGTGCCTGGTCCTCCTTTATTGCCGACCTTTGGGATCTTTCGGTGGGGGAGGGTTCTTTTGCCTACCATTGTTTTGCAGCCACATCTAGAGAATGTACAGTCTTCTTTTTTCGCTTACCTTGGTAGCCGGAGTGGGCTGGACGGGGACCTGGGACCCGATGTCCCCCTTGGTCTCCACGGGGGCTTTTCGCCTCCGGCGGACCCATGTTCTCACTCTTCTGAATCATATTCTAATTTTTGTTTGTTTCTTGTTGTTGGGTTTTGGGGAGGGTTGGGAGGGAGACATGGTGGCGGCTTTTTATCATTCAGCTCTGGAGGACCTTTGGTTGTTCTTAGACCTTGAGTTGAATAACCCACGTAACATCCTTAGGGGGCGGGCGCTGACGCGAGACACACTTAGGCTCCAGGAGCTTCTACAAATTCCCATACTTCTATCATTGACGCTATGACCGTCACCATTGGAACCTGGAATGTCAAAGGCCTAAACTCCCCTCAAAAACGCCAGAAAACCTGAAAATATATTATTGACCACCAGTTAGATGTGGTGGCACTCCAGGAGACGCACCTTGCCAGAACCGATGCAACATGTTTTAAACACAAGCAATACCCCTTAATCTATAGATCTTCAGCCCTTACCAAACATAGGGGAGTGGCACTTCTGTTCCGCTCTTTCCTCCGTTTCCAACCCTTAGAGGTCCTTAGCGATAAAGAGGGATGATGGGTCATGGTCAAGGGTCGTCTGAGAGGGAAGGCCTGCACCTTTGTAGCACTGTCCGCACCCAATTCTGGTCAGACTCAGTTCTTACACACGCTTCTGGGAAAATTGCTGGATTTTGCGGATGGACAAATAGTCCTCTTGGGTGACTTTAATTTGACCTGGAATAAGGAATTGGACAGCACACACCCGCAGCGCTCCACACTGGGATCCTTTTCCACTGATACTCAACAACAGATCCAAGACCTCGGCCTCCTTGACTCCTGGCGTACCCTTTACCACCAAACGCTGGAATTTACCTTTTACTCACATGTACACCGCACGTACTCCAGACTTGACTATATCTTCATTAGCCAGTCCCTAATGGGTTCTCTCCTGGACGTCAAGATTTTCCCTCCCTCTGTGTCCAATCATAGCTTGTTTTCCATTTGCCTGTCCTGGTGCGGAGACGCGCCAGCTGCGCCCAGATGGTACTTTCCGGTATCGCTGGTGCGAGATAAAGAATCTTGCACTAAACTTAGGGACACCATTACAGACTTCTTTGAGGTCTACAAACCAGAGGACACTTCGGAGTTTATCACCTGGGATGCGTTCAAAGCTGTCTTCCGCGGGAAATGTATCTCACTTAATTCAGCATTAAACACACAGCGTGCTAAGGAACGAACTCGACTGGAGCAGGAGCTATCCTCTCTTGAGCACACCCATAAACTACACCCCACTCGGCAGACTCTCCGTCACTTGACTGCACTCCGCGGCAAACTCCGTGCCATTTACGAAAATAGAGCTGAGTTCACACTTCTCAAACTCCGCCACTTATTTTACTCACACAGCAAAAAAATAGGTAAACATCTGGCTAGGCAACTACGAGATAAGCGGGGGAGGGAATACATAGGTGGCATTGTGGGTCCCTCTGGGGAGATAACGCACAGGGAAGAAGGCAAAGCTGAAATCTTTGGCTCATTTTATGACACTCTACTCCGGGGATGATCTAGATACTGACACCCAACAGGAATATCTCCCGGTATTGCCCCTACCTCAGGTTTCCCACGAATGGAACGAGCTGCTCTCCGCTCCTTTCACCCATGAGGATGTCACTTTGGAAATCAAAGCACTTAAGGCCCACAAGGCCCCAGGGCCAGACGGGTATACCGCCCTTTTCTACAAGACCTTTGCCCCCGACATCCGCCCCTACCTTACACGGCTTTTTAACAAGATGTCCGAGACCGGGGATCCTGCTCCATATATGACTGAGGCCATGATCTCCGTGATACCAAACCCCGGGAAGGACCCCCAATACTGTGCTTCATACCGGCCTATTGCTCTCCTCAACCTCGATGCCAAATTATACTCTTCCATCATCACCAAACGAATGAATGACCTCATGCCTGACCTCATACACCCGGACCAGTCCGGATACATTAAGGGCCGCCAAACTCATGATAACACTCGTAGAATTGTCCATCTCATTGAAAGGGCTACCAGACGTCAGATCCCTGCGGTATTGGTGGGTCTGGATGCTGAGAAAGCTTTTGACCGCGTAAACTGGGCGTTCTTGTTCCACACCCTCAAGGCATTCGGTTTCTCACCACAATTCCTAACCATGATCCGAGCTAACTATCGGCAACCTTGTTCTAGAGTAGTTGTTAACGGGGTTAACTCAGCCTCCTTTTTCCACTCTAGAGGCACTAGGCAGGGGTGTCCCCTCTCCCCCCTACTCTTCGCCCTTAGCATTGAGCCCCTAGCAATGGCAATTAGGGATAATCCCAATATCCAAGATATTCCATTCACGGGGGAATCACATAAAATCTCCTTATTCGCCGATGACGTGCTCCTATCCCTTTCGGACCCAGCCACATCTCTCCCAGCCCTACAGTCAGAACTTGCACGTTATGAATTGGTTGCTGGCTTCAGAATAAACTTTGGCAAATCGTATGTCCTAAACCTCACATTGCCAGCACCAGAGGTCCTCAGACTCCAATCTCTCACCCCCCTCACTTGGGCTTCATCCTTGATACAATACCTAGGGGTTCAACTGACATCGAGGATTAACAGGTTATATGCAGCTAATTTCCCGCCTATTCTCACTCGCATCCAAGGGGACCTTTCAAAGTGGCGGCTTCTCTTCCTATCCTGGTTGGGCCGGATACACGCAGTAAAAATGACCCTCCTCCCTAAGCTTCTTTATTTATTCCAGGCCCTGCCCATAGAGCTAGACAGAGACTTCTTCCGCCGAATTAAGACTATGATCCTACATTTCATCTGGCAAGGGGGACGTGCCCGCTTCTCCTTCTCCATGTTGCGTCGTTCACGATCAGAGGGGGGAGTGGGCCTCCCTGACATCCAGTTATACTACAAGGCAGCACAGCTTCGGGTTCTGGTCGAGTGGTCAAAAGGGCAATCAGATAAACATTGGCTGCACATGGATCGTAGCGTGACTGGCAGAACCATTTGGGATTTAATATGGCTCCCTAAAAAAGATAGACCCCCAAACACGTACATTGCAACACCCACGCGCACTATGCTAAAGGAGTGGTACACCGTGGCGGGAGACGAGAGGTGGACCTCTTTTCCCTCTCCGTTTACCCCGCTCCACTTTAATCCAGAGTTCCCACCGGGACTCCAAGAGGGGCCTTTTGACGCCTGGAGAGAGGGGGCTGCCTTGCTCTGACCCATCTTTTTCATAACTATGACCCTCTCACCTTTGACAGTTGTCAGCGGGACTATAACCTGGGACCCATAGAACGGTACCACTACACTCAATTGATGCACTGGGCCCTAACACCACCAATACACGATGCAGCCACCCGGCCCCTTACACGCTTCGAATCCTTCCTCACCAAGACCACCACTATGAGAGGGACGATCTCCTTCCTATACCAATTTCTTCTCACCACTACGGTCTCCCCGAGACCGAGATACATGTCCGCTTGGGAAGACGTTCTACAACGTCCCATCTCGGATACTGAATGGGTACACCTATGGACAGACATTACACGCATTAATCACTCTTCAGATTTAAGGGAAGCCCACCTAAAGACCATGATGGACTGGTACCTCCACCCCTCTAGGCTCAAACAGATCTTTCCTAACAACTCTGACAGATGCTGGAGAGGGTGTGGACTACTGGGAGATTTTAAACATATCTGTTGGGACTGCCCGACTATTCGCCCTTTCTGGGCGGAAATCCTTTCGCACAATAAAGATATACTGGGGTACCCCATTCCAACCACCATGGCGGGGGCCTTTTGGGTCTCCGTGATTCTACACTTGAACATCAGACTCGGGCAGACAAAACCATTATGTGGTTGTGCATAGGCGCAGCAAAAGTTACCCTGGCTGCCGCCTGGAAAAGGAAGGAGGCACCAGCGATCTCCCTGTGGCACTCTAGGCTGTGGATACTTCTCGGTTTGGAGTGTATGTCATCTGTCTTTCAAGACAACTTTAAGAACTTTGAGTTCCGGTGGGGACCGCTGGTTGCCTTCCTTTCACATGGTTTACCATCCGCTGTATGCCCCTCGTCGCTTAGGGCCCTTCATCTCTTCCAACTATGATTTGCCTCACACAGCCATAACCAGCCCGGCTGTCGGTTAGCTGCCGCCACCATTATCCGGGAGGGGGGTGGGAGGGAAGGGGGGATTGGTATTTCACTCTTGATTTCTTGTTCCTGTTTTTCCCCAATTGGGGGATTGTTATTGTATAACCATGAGCTGTTCCAATGCAACCCTTTGAAAAAGGCTTTTGGGCTATTCTCACTGCTAAAGAAAGATGGGACACTTATTACCACAGTGGCTATCATCAATAGTTGTTTTGGATACAACTCATACCCATCCATATAAGGAATTGCAATCCCCTTTAGCACTCCAATGCTACCGGGTTGGACTGATTTGGAATGTTCAGTGTTAGCAGCTACTTACAGCCTCATTGCACCTAGTGCCCACATGTGAGGATGCCTTGAAACTCCTGTTATCTATTGTATCTTGTGCATAAAAACGAATAAAATATGTTTGACAAAAAATCCAATTGTCAAATAAAATATGATTGTGTGTTGGACGTGGCACTCTCTGTAGGGTCATCCTCAAACATTGTGCCTTAACCCTGCTGCTTTATGTTGCATTTTATGACTCTGCACACCTTATCACTGCTAACCAGTGTTAAAGTGCTTATGCTCTCTCCTTTTAACCTGGAAAAATGGGCTTACCCCAATCAGCATATTTGGTTTACTTACAATTTCCTAGTAAAGTGGTGCTACATGTACCCAGGGCCTGTACATTAGCTGATACCAGTGCGCCTGGAGCACTTATTGTACCACCCACTTAAGTAGCCTTCTAAAACAAGTCTTTGGTTTGCCATTGCAGCTTGTGTCTACAGTTTTAAACTGTCATTTCGACCTGGCAAAATAAACATTTGGCCAGGCCTATACCTCCCCTGTTATTACATTTAAGTCACCCCTAGGGTAGACCCTATACAGTGCACATAAAAAGTGGGATGTGTACTTTTAACTTTTATATGTCCTGGTAGTACACAACCCTTAAATTTGTTATTCACTACTGCAATACCTACCTCTTGCATAGGACATCATTGGTTTGCCATATTACATTGAATAAAAGATATCTTTCGATCTGGAGCAGGTAGAAATGTCGAGTTTGGTCTCTAAAGAATTGTAATCAAACCCCTCTTTAATGGTAAAGCTGGAATTTAAGACAAAATTCTGAAAATGGCACTTTTAGAAAACTGGCCTTTCCTTGTGCCAACCATTTGGTGTCTGCAGCCTGTATCCTGAGTCACATTATTAGGTGTAGCTATCAGTTGCTCTTTTTGTATTGCTCCCAGACAGGATGCAGTATTTTGGCACACTTAAAATATCTACAATATGCATATTATTTGATGAACCAGACAACAGAACACACAGAATTATATACTAGTGTGAAGGTAACCAATTGTTTTTGTTACTTTGCAGGTTATAAATTAACCCTTCAACAATTACAAAAAAAGCAAAATGTGTACAATCCCTGTGCTAATAAAATGAAATTGGTATCTTTGGAAAATATTCTAAGAAGACCAAAGGAATGCAAGTAATATTGTCAAACATGCCTCAAAGAAAAACAGGCCACATTAAGCATGACAAAATAAGACATCTGGTTGTTGTCAGATGAACAAACTTTATGCAAATAATGGACATGCACAAATTTCTTCTTCCGGAATCACAGTTTGATAAACCAAAACCAAGTAAAGGTGTGGCTAATGGGTGCAATGCTGAGTCCCAATTTTAAACAATGGAATAACATTTCTTAGCACCCAGAACTATTGCATTCAGGAAATATATAAAGAAGGGGTATATTTATCAATTCAGAATTAATTGGATACATGGAGTTTACCAGAGAATTTGTTTACAAAAGATAAGGTTAAAATTGGATTAAAATATTACTTTGGAGCTTTAACTATATTAAGCAATACTGTGGTATGCAAAAGTTATATATCTGGAGACAACTTTAATGACTTTCATTATACAACTCTTTACTATACCCATCAGCTAAAAATGTATGGCAATTATTTGAAATAGACATACTCCACAGAGCAGATGCTAAATGTAATTTAGCAAATCAAAATGGTTTTTCGAATATTTTTAATTGTGTGAACTCTTATAAAAGGATGAATTTGGAAGACATTTTGTGTAAGTATGGAGTTAGAGAATTTCTAATTTATAAAATACTCACAATGCACTTCATGATCATGGTAATGAGGATTCCTGTGGAGTTGGCCTAAAGCCATTGATGACTGAATGCCTCTCCATCAGCTATGGATTATCCACAGGGAAGAGAGCTCCTGTTGTTTTTTCTCCCTCACCAGTTCTTTTTCAGTACAGAAGTATCTCTTGGAAATAGTGGTGAATGACATCTCAGCCCACTCGTTTCATAACTAAGAGCTTAGATTTAGTGTTGCACAGCAAACCCCCGAATCTGTCTCAAACTTCCCATTTTCAACTATATGTTCTGAGTAAAATCTAGGAATACATTCCTCTAGAGGAGTAATGTTCAAAATACAGGTACTGGTAGTACTGTTTTTCTAACACTATCTGGCTGAGGTATGGCCCAGCATTACACATTTTGTGAATTTTCAAAGCACTCTGCAGCACTTGTTGGAATCTGCTGGTAGTTTATTGTCACATAGATTGCATAGCATGTACCATGAGAAAACCTATAAATAACTTATGAACTGCCTAACTTTGCATTTTTTATGAACAAAGAACATACCATGGGAACAGTAAAAAAAATAATACAGGACACAGCTGAGCTGAACTTCAAACATTTGGATCATCTTTAAAATCATTTGCTGCCCTCTAAGACAGGTTGGGAAATGTGTCATTTGGGTAGGGAAGTAAGAATGTGGAGGATGTGCAAAACGATATCCATTAACACTCGGGAAGAAGAGAAAAGAATTGAAGAAGCCCTACTTGGGCAGGAGGCATGAGCAGAAATAGCTGTGCTCTATGGATGGGATCATTTGATGATCTCCTGGGATAAGAACCCTATGCCCCTCCCAACTGGGCGTTGAAGTGTTCACCATGCATTCCACAGATCCCAGGGAGACTCATTTGTGCCCCTTCTACTCACACCCCCAGATATCACATCAGCCACATTTTTTACTTCTTTTTTTGTGCCCTTCCACAGCTGTTCTTGTGATACAGACTTAGTAATCATAAATCACATTTGATTAGGGTATGCACTATGCAAATGTGACCAGCCCTGCTCAGTAGTTCACGACTGATGACAGGTACTCATTGCAGAACAGCATTGTATATTCTGGTTTATGCCACACTGCAATGGCCCTGTCGACCTCTGTTTGGTATAAAAACTGTCTTTTTACATAATATATGACTGAAAGTATTGGAATAAGACAGTTTTATACTTCATACAAAGCATTGGCTTATATAAAGAGACTAGCATTTTTTAGACTGGGCAGTGGACAAATGAAAGATGAAATTGCTGGCCATCCTATGCTTATTGGAGGTTTCAGTGCTGCAGCTGTTGAGAGAGTCGAGGATTAGTTATGATTCCAATTGATGCAAATGATTTTGGTATTTAGTGAAACTATAAAGCACAACCCTTGTTGAAAATGCGATTCTGTATCTCATGAAGTGCACATTATGCTTAGTGTATCCAGTAGAAAGCAGTGAGACTTTTTTTAAGGGAGCTGTTGAAACCACATAAAACAGTGATAGATTTGAAGTGGAAGCCTTGAGGTATTCAAAGTCCTAAGATTTTCTTTAAACCAAAAATAGACCAGACGGGAATGCTCACTCACTTAGTGAATGAACCTTGATGAAAATCTCCCCTACTCAGACAACAAAGTCATCATTTCAAGCTTTAACACACATGGTGGGTTTGCAAGCACCCATTTCTGTACTTATGCATTTTAAGGTTGTACTGGGTCAAGACTCATTCTTCTTTTGGATCTTTATTGACTCAGCTAGCAAATGCCATACACAAGGGACTGTTTACAAGTTTGGTGGATGGGTTACTCCATCACAAATGTAACGGATATCCCACCCACTGTATTTCGAGTTCCATTATATCCAATGGAATATATGGAATTCGTAACACGGCGGACGGGATATCACGTTTGTGATGGAGTAACCTGCCCACCAAACTTGTTATCAGGCCTCAAATGGCAGCTCTCATAATAAGGGAAATGTTTAAATACAAGATACATTATTAGAACGGTCCAAAATGTGGGGACACCAGGATGTACCCTCAATCCTTTGGGTCAGGGATAGTGTTGTGTCACAAGATCATCACATGCATATCTGACATGAGGACTTCGCTATCACTGAATAGGCAATAAGCAATAAGCCACCTGATCACACAAAAGGCACCAAATAAATATTCATCCAAATGTGGGAGCAAATTTATGAAGCACTTTCTAGGCTAAGTTAAATTTAGACCCTAAAAACATTACATTACATTACATTACGCAGAATTATACACAATGTTAAAGGAAGTGTAATGCATTTGTCCATTCATAGATACGGGATTATTATTTGGGGTAGGCGAATAGCAGCCTCCAATAATAATCACAGCTCTTCTCAGGATGAATACTTAAAGTCACTAAATTAACCAGTGGTCAATCCCTGAAAGATATGGCACAGAACGGGTAGGCTTAATTTAAGGGAATTTGTAAAGTATGTATGCATTACCACAACAGCAATAAAGTCTAAATATCAACCAGTAAAAATACCACACCATATTAGATAACTGGAGTAAAACTGAGTAAACAGAATGACACCAAAAAACCAGAAATTAATGTTTAAAGATATAAGTGGAAAAAGCCCATGAAAAAGTGAAGTGGCAATAATATTCAGTGTTGTGCTAGACCAGCACCCACGTGCAAGATGGCTAACCACAATGGAGCCTGGGTCAGATCCCCCAAGTGGATTGGTCCAGGTGAAGGCCTGTAAGACAAAGACTTTTGAAGAGATTTCAGAGAATCACTTTAATTGTGGGAATGTTTTGAAAAGTATTCAAACTTTCTTATACTTCCCACACAAACAAAGGATAACACTTCTAAAGCCCTACAACCTCACGGGAGGCAAGTAGAGACTCTCAGGGTGTCAGGCAGAGGCAAACAACAGGATCTAGTCCAGGTCCAGTTGTCACTGGTCAGGTGGGCATTTCCAGTAAAAATGCCTCTTGCAGTTTCTTCTATCCCTGTAGCCACAAACAGAGGGCAGATAACTGACCCTTGGAGTTCACCTGTTTGTCTTGAGTACAACAGGAAGCAAGTCCATAGCTTCAGGGTCCTCTTAGGTCACAGACAGCTGGTCCAGTTCTCTTCAGTTCTTCCACAGGTCTTCCTGGTCACTCCCTAACAAATGGAGTAAATGTTCTCGTAGCCAACCCTACTCACTTTTTCAGTATTCCTTACTTCAAACAGGCCATAAACGCAATGTGTCATGGCCTTTTCAAGATGGTGAAAGTCTTCAACTATACTAAAAGGGGTCTCTGAGGGTTGTGGGTGTTTAGGAGAGTGCACTAAGGTAATCATTAGCGTCCTCCCAGATCTAACACAAAATCTCAGTTTGAACCAGACACTATACCCAAAAATACCCAGGGGCAGACATCTGGTAGGACAAAAACAGGGACCTTCAGCTACCAGAGAGTGGACACACAAGAACTGTCTTGTCATCTAGTTCTCATTCTTTCAGGTGCATTCCAAGTGTTATATGTAGGATGTGACACTTAAGCAGGATTTTACAGGATGTAACACTGTAGTGTCAAACAAATTAACGCCTAGAGCCCCCACCCTGCACATTCTGTTGAGTTCAGAGGAGTCACTTCTGCTAATTCAGGGCAGCCTATTGCTTGCTCCTGGCGGGATTTCATACCTTTTTCACATCTATTGAAGGCTAATCACTGGCTGATAGAAGGTGGAAAGCAAATGCAAATTAGCTCCAAGTAACTTTAGTCAGGATAAGGGTAACTTTCTACATGATTCTTTCTTTCTTAAAAAATCATCAAAAATCCAACTTCACTATTGAATTTGATTTTTTATAACTATTAAAAACAGCTGTTTAATTATTTTTCAAGCTGGTCCCATTCACAAGATACACAATTTTAGTATTTTAATTTGTTCTCTGGTTTATAGGTAAGTTACATATACCAACTGGAATATTCCAATTCAACCATGTTTAAAGGGAGACCGCAGGCACTTTACTACTGGTTAGCAAGGGTAAAGTACACAGAGCTCTAAAGATATCAAACAAAGGCAAAAAATAGGGTGTTCACACATTAAAGCCAGATTACCTACTACCATGAAACCAATGGGCATGCTTTTCCTTTGTTGTGGGCTGACAGGACATTTTCTCAGATGTTCAATAGTGAAGTTTCACTCCTATTGAAATGGGTAAACACCAAATACTGGTTTAGAGGTGTAACGATAGATGGGAAATCACTGTAATTCATAATGTCTTTGCTAGGTCAGAGATGGGTCTATAAATGTGTGTGGTTTTGGGTTAGCCTTCTAATTCTGAGCATGTGTGTGCATGTTTACATTTCTTAGAGTTTTTAATATATGGTCATTGGGTTGTATTTGAGAGGTTATCATGTGTCATTGAGTGGAGAGACGTTTGTATTATTGAGGTTGCAGATGTTCAAAGAAGCTGTGATATTTTCAAAGATACTAGGTCCTAAAGGTGATCCTGTTGGAAGCTCAAGTAGTATTCATTTTCAGTGGTATTGCATACAGCATCAATGGGAACAACTAGTAGAAAATACTATTAGAAAATGCTTGCCTATTGGAGTCAATTATGTTACAATAGAGACAACATGATGAAATTGCAGAGATCATTGGACATAGTGGATGTAGACGGAGCAGCTGTTCAGTGACCATCATGTCCTTGTAGATCTGCTATGTAAGTTGCATTTAGGACTTTTTTCCTGATGTACACACGCTTGTAGCCTAAAGACCACATATACCAAATATTTTGTTTGCCTACTAATTAAGATTTGATGTATTGTTCTTCAACGGCCATGCCAATCTGTTTCAATTGTGATAAATCAGAAGTGGAATAACTGTTATCCTTCCTGCTGTTGGGTGTTGATTTCTTACAAACTGAGAAGAACGGCTATTCATTATTGAGTTGTGTATTTCAGAAAATGGACATTTTGATTCTCTGAGTGATCCTTAGGAAAATTTAAGGGTCTTGTATGCTCCTCCGAATTAGCAAAGGATATTCATTTTGTATTGAAAGTTGCAGCTGATATAGGCAAGAACTGAATTATTTATGTTTTCCTTCACTTCCTCCTCTTAGAAAGTGTGCTGATGCAATGCATGTCAATGCATGATTAATGTCAAGGTCCACAAAAGTAGACACTAGACTGAAAAAACATCATAATGGTGAATTTCCTATAACTGTAGAAGTAGCAGTGTGAGCTGTCTCAAACTGCTTAAAGTCCCCTTTACCAGAGGTTCAGATGGCTCTAAATAAGGCAGGATGTGAAAATGTGTTCATTTATTTGACATACAAGGCATTACAAAAAAAACAGAACAAAAGCTGTACAAAAGTAGTGGATAGCATGATAGATGAATAAGGATAAACCGCAGTATGTGACTCAGGTATTTTACAAAGAATCTACTTCTAACCTGGGACGGTAACATCTCTACCTCCTAGAACAGATTTAAGTCATGCCAGTCAGCTGTATTCCAATGGATGCACTGGAGTAATCTCCAGTGGGACACCAGCATAACACAATTCCTGGTTTTCAGTTCCCCCGTCCCTCTATGGAGAGGTGAAGCTTGGCTTATCTCTGCTTTATTTCCTCTGACTCCCACTACGGTAGTTCGGAATCTTGGGATAAAGGTTGACAGTAAATTGTCCTTCAACTCCCAGGTAAACAGTGTGGTAGGTACCTGTTTTGGACTTCTCAGATCTCTGAGAAAGCTTCTATTTCTGCTCTCTCTCCATTGCCAGAAGTTGGCAGTGCACGCCCTCATAACCTCGAGGCTGGATTATGCCAATGCTCTTTACTGTGGTCTCCCGTTGTACCAACTTAAAAGACTCCAATTTATACAGAACTCCATAGCTTGGATTATTTTAAAGAGAGACACTAACCATGCATTTCTCGTGGAATTGCATTAGCTGCCAAATTGGGAAAGAGTGAAGTTTAAGGGTTTGGTGCTGCACCTCTGAGATTTTCAATAGACTGTGCCGTGCTTATTTGGCCAAAAGACTTATCCACTACATCCGGCTAGAACTCTACATTCTTCAGATGCATTATTGGCAGTGATACCTAAAATTAAGAGGAAGAAATGGGGTGGTTCCTCATTCTCTGTGCTGGCAGCTTCCAGCTTGAATGCCATTCCTCTCTACCTGCATGCTACTACGGATAAAGGTTCCTTTATAAGAAATCTAAAAACGTGGCTGTTTAATAGTGCCTTCTAATGTAGGTGTTAGGTTAACGGTGGATAAACTTTAGGCATCGGGACACTCTGCAGAGTAGCCGTGTGCTTTATAAATTTTATTTAGATTTTTTGATTTTGGTTTGATAGTTTCATGATAGACCTATTTTCAGCTTCGGTGATGTGTAGATTCAGTTATTCTTTCTCTCTGATCTCATTAGATGGTTTTAGGCAGGCATCCTCGAAGCTTGAGAAGAAGCGGGTTCTAGTCATGAATGCCTAGAAGAGTAATTTAAACCTGGACACTGAACAATGTGGTTTTGTTTTGGGCAGCAAACTCTTGTTGGAAGATCATAAATTACTATTGTGAATGTAGTAGGTCAGAATATTGCCAAGATAGTCCGGGGAAATCAAATTACCACTTTGAAAACAATATTTGACAACTTTTAGAAGGCCTTATGTTTTTTAGCTGAGGGCCAACCAGCTTAGGGATGAAAAGGAGCGGTTGGGTTGTATTTGGGTAATCTGAAAAGGGTTCTGATAACAAAGTTAAGCATCTTAGCCAGTGTGGATAAGGGAGGGAGGCCTACGAGTAGGCAATTGCAATATTTTTGTTTCCTACCAGTGAACAGTTTAGCGCCTTAGCAATGTGGTATGGGAAAAATATTTTTTATGTTCATTTCTGGTATCATGCTGCAGTATAGTAATGAAAATGCCCATGAGCACACAGTGGTTGAAATGTCTATCTTTATAAATCAAAAGGATAGAGGCATATTATCAATATGGAAGTTGTTAGGTGAGGTGATTGGAGAAGAAGACAAGGAAAAGTAGAATACCTCAGTTTTGGGGGTATTCATAAGAGATGGCTAGCCAATGTTGAATAGTAGTGAGGCATGTAGAATACTACACTGGGGGTATGGTCATAAGGTAGGAAAGGTAAAGAAATTGTGTGTCGGGAGTTCAACAGAAATGATAGGTGTAAGAAATTAGGGTATTATTTGTGTGTCCTACTGCAAAAAATCCCACAGTCCACTCTCTACCTAAATCCAAAGATGCCAGAACCTCTACAGGTGTGGCCAGGGAAATGAGCAACCTCTCCTCCAGCATCACTCAAAGACAGTTCTGGGCGCAGCTCCTCTCCCACTGGGATTGAAGCATGGCTGACTAGTAAGGAAAAGGAGGAGGCCTGGTCTCGGTGTTAGCTACATCTGGCTGTGACAGTGTAGGCCTTTTCTGAAGTTTTTTTAGGATTCTTTGCACAGCCTAGATGGCCATCCTGTCAGAGGATCAGAACATCTCCCACACCAAGGGCTTTTGATCCAACTCTGGCAGCAAGTTTATACCTGCTGAAGAAGGCTATTCAGCTGCCAGGTGATAGTATAGGCTCATGCATATGGGTCTCTAGTCAAAGGCCTTAAGAAGGAAAAAGTACCTTATGCAAAACAGTTATTACAAATCTGACTGTACCAAAACATTGGGCTTGAAATAAATATTTCAAAAAGTCCGAAGACAAACTTTGTAGTTGTTTCCTAGCTGAAGATATTAATATTACATGTAATATGTTATCCTAATACTTACCTATAGAACAGCCAACCCTGCTATAGTGAAAATAGCTTTTGGGTGTTTTTTGCTGTAAGGACTTGTTTTACATTAAACATTTACATGTCTTACTTTTAAATGCCATGGACCTTGCCTTATAGGCAATACGGTCCCTGCAGTCATATTAACACATTCACTGTGTTGGATGACACAATAGATGCTGCAATCCTCTTGTGACATTTAACTTACATGCTCTAGTATACTTTTTTACTCTTACACAGGGTTCTTCGGGTGAGTTAAATAAGCCAATAAAGGGCATGCCAATTTTTATCATGTTGAAAGGGGGAGCACAGACCTTTCCCACTGGTTAGCAGGGGTAAAGTGCACAAAGTTCTACAGCTAGCAAAACAGCAAGGCAAAAATCTGGGGTGATATCGGGCAAAAGATACCCATTTCCACCAGTGGGAGAACCCGAGAGGTGATGATGTCCTATAGTGTGACACAGTAGAAACAGAAAAGAAGAGGATTTAGAGCTGACCCATGAGGAACCTCAGCAGGAATATTAGTCAGAGGGAACCATTTGCAGTCGTACTCCACTGATTTAGGGAAGTTACAGAGCTAGAGAAATTAATAAACCTCAATCTCATGGCTTTGAAATACTGATCAATAGATAGTGAGACCATATCTAGAATACAAAAGATGGCTACTTTATTAGCAACGCTTTGACATTTAACAGTAATAAGTGGCCTTTTGATCTCAAGCAAAATAAGAGCTGAAAGCCCCCATAGCATTTTGAAATGTCCCTTATGATCCAATTCAGGAATGAAGTTGTAAGAATGAAATTTTCTACATTAGGTGCAACATAATTCAAAGACTACCATCACTACAGAGATCAAGGAAAAATTTTTGTTAGGGCACCAAACTTTATCGAAGTACCCACTTGCCAAAAGGGATCTCAACATAACAACTATAACTACTCAAAAAGCTGGGTCTCGTGGCTTAGTGGACTAATGAGTCTACTGTAGGGGCCTGTGTTCGACCGCATGGTCACAGGGTAAACTCCCTGTGGGTCAACTCAGCCTTTCATCCTTCTGAGGTCGATAAAGTGAGTACCATTGAGGAGCTACACGTATGTACCCTCGAACAGTGAGTTACTGACGTGTTTTGGGAGCTGAATGCCATGAATTGCAGGGACTATGTGTCACAGGAAACCAGAGGTAGGACCCTCATTGCCCACATCTGCTGAGCCCTGCCATCGCACTATAAAGTGCAATATGTCATCCCACGGTGCAGGAGCTGAATGCTATGAATTGCAGGGTCTGTGAGTCCCAAGGATTGTGAGAGAGTACCCTTATTGCCTGCACCTGCTGAGACTTGCCATCACACTATAAAGCACAGTCTTCCATTCCTCAGTGCATGAGTCGTAAGCCATGAATTACAGGGACAACAAGTTTCAGGAGACCAGGGGTCGTGAGGGAGGGTCTTCATTAGCTGCACCTGCTGAGCCCTGCCATCAAGATATAAAGCACAGTATTTTGTCCCATGGCGCGGGCTATACCCGGCCAAAGCCCAGAACAAGGGTGGGCCCATCTTCGACCGAACAAGGCTGGGTTTGGTCACCCCTCTAACATTTAGGGTGCAGTCTGATATTGTTACATCACAGTCACAGAGGCTTTGGGTGAAGGCAACCGAAGCCTCATTACACAATGACATCCTCATCCTGTCTCTTCATCGCTTTATAGACTCCAGACCATATTTGGTGACTAGGTCAGTTTATGTGGATGAGTACTATGGCTGCGATGGGGAGATTATCATCTCTAGTGGCATGGTGTTGGTTTTCTAGCTGGGAAAGCTGCTGCTGTCGTGGTTGTCTCTGTGGCAGAGGGGACTTTTTTGTTCCGTATTTTCCTGCGTGCTTTCATTTGCTGCCAGAATCCCCTCAAGGAGAGATTCAGTCTTGCTCTAGTGGCTGTGGTGTTTAAAGAACTGGACCTCTCCTTTCCTATGGTCAACTTCGGCGGCTCAAGACCCACTACCCACTATTATTTGCTAGAGGACTAATTGCTCTTGATCTGATGTGGGAGTGGTGCCCTTCAAGGTTCAGTGTAATTTGGAGCAACTTAAAGCCATCTTATCTTTTAAAATTATGTACTTTGATTGATTGAGCAAATATTTTTTTTCTCTTTTATCACAGGATTATTGGCACTAAGAGCAAGTCTAGAGGTCAGTGTTTATTGTATACTTTAATTTAGATTCCAATGATGGGGAACAGAAAAGACCCGAAAGTCTCCCCAGGGCATTCCACAAGTAGCCATTTTGAGGGATTCCTGTAAGCGTGGTTTCTAAGGAGATTGAGCTAGTAGAAAGAAGACGGTCCTTGACTAGGGAAGGCTCTCCCCTGACCACGTGGCACACGGGCAGCTCGGACAAGACCTCGACCATGACCAACTCCCCCAGGGTATCTAATACCCTACCAGTAATATACATGCAGTGATTAGATCAGGCTGACATATTGGTGGCATGTGCACTGACACATGGGGGTGCAGCCAGTGAGTGTGCTCAGGGGCTAAATGCTAAATCAAGCCCATCTGCTGGCCCTAGTTGCAAGCGCTGAAAGAAGATGGTTGTTCCCAAATGGAAAATTTCTTTGGTCACCCTAGGGCAGAGGTCTTCAAACTGTGGGACGTGACCCCCAGGGGGGTTGTGGAGCCCTGGGGAGGGGGTTGCGCATTTCCATGCTTCACTTCTGTCTGGAATCTAAAACATGTGAAAAAAGAAAAAAATAATGTTCGGGACACTTCAATGATTCCGCCAAATTTGATGGAGTCTCCTGCGCTCTGAAAGGAAAACGCCGGCAGACAGGTAAAACAATCCTTCATGCCAGGGGGCCTGTTTGCCTGAATAAAATGTAAATGTGTGAGTTAATCTGCAAATGTAAAGGGTGCTTGGGAGCGATTCCGGCTTTAATTGCTCACATCACTCCAACCATTGTGATGGCAAAGACTTTTTCTTGTTTTAGTAGGAAGAGGTAACATCTGGGCTGTAAAGTGCATGCTTTTAATCGTAATTGCATTTACACAGTGCTTAGCACCCCTGAGGAGGTGTTGAAGGGACAGTTATGCAAAATAAAAATATTACATTACTTATGGTCTGGTATTAATAAAATCTACATTTTAGAAGCTCCATTTTATCCTAAAACTATTTGCACAGTTTGTATCCGTCTATCTTATAATGTGTGTAATGCAAGCATAAGATAATGATTTACACATTCTCAGTGCTTTCTGTCACAGGCTGTGACCTCGTAGCACTAAAAATAAACTAGTTACTATTCTTCACTGCACCAACCAAATTTAATTCTGTGACTCTCTGGTTACACACAGACCATTGCCGTGCATTAACTAATGGAGGTTTCATAATGTACTACAGTGCATTTCTTGCTAACAACTTTTTTTTAATGTATTCTTCATTTAAGCTACCCATTATAGTATAAATAGCTACCTGATGGTGAAAGACCTAAAAAAGGGACAGAATATTTTTAGGCTAATTTATGAGAGGTTTGTGCCGCCAGAGTGTAACTTTTTTTTAACCTCCAGTGGCACAAGCATCTCAATCATATCTATGAGGCGACACAAAGTCACTCTGCGTGGCTTTTCATGGCCTCATAGATATGGAGTGAGACAAAGCAGCGAAAAACACTGTGTTGTCCAACTCTGTCAACTAGGTGTTCCATGGGCATTGTGGTGGATGTTTCCATGCAATCCCATGGATTTTTATGCTGCCCTAGATTTACAAAACCATGTAAACCTGGGGCATTGCCAAAATCTTACGCCTCCCCACAACAGGCGTAACGAGGAGAAATGTTTTCATTTCTCCTCGTTTTTTCCTCTTTTCATGTGTGCTGCATTTTGCAGCTCACATTGAAAGAGGAAAACCCCGCTTGAGATTGTTTTAAACAATCCTGCCTACATTGGCGTTAGGCAGCAATTTGTGCGCCAACGCAGGGGGAAAGGACAGGAATGCACTATATTTCATAAATACGGTGCATTCCTGCCCTTTCACATTGGCATAGAGCAGCGCAGCGAGAAGACTTGCATTGCTGCCCTATGGCAA
This sequence comes from Triturus cristatus, assembly GCF_964204655.1. NCBI lineage: Eukaryota > Metazoa > Chordata > Amphibia > Caudata > Salamandridae > Triturus > Triturus cristatus. The sequence goes on from NC_140587.1 coordinate 684,521,009, forward strand.
TTCCTCATAAATGAGGCCCTTTGTTTTTAGCCACAAGCTCACTGACCTTTGATTTGATAAACACTGTTTAATATTATTTCCCCACTGTAAAAATTATTTGCTGTGGGAACTGGGGGCGTTTATGGTTGTTGATAGTTGTCAATGATGAGGAGTACCAAGTCCTAGAAATGTTTGTCATGAAGGGGTCCTTCTGTCTTTTGACAGGGGGCTCTCAGCATCAAAAAATTTGAAGACCTCTGCCCTAGGGGTACAGACGAAGCCTCTGTGAGTGCGCCTTTTTCTGGGGTTCATTTTGATCAGATGCAGGACGTCAACACAGATGTGCTTTGCAGCTCTGAGTCCACGAAGCTTGACTCTATTCTCATTAAACTTGAAGCACTTGCATGTAGTGTATCACAGATAGGGAATCTGTTAAGTGTTTTACTTAGCTCTCAAGGGGATGGGAGGCCTAGGGCTGTAGCGACACCAGCTATTTCTGGCTTGAGGTCGTCTCATTGCATAATAGCAAACCAGGGCGTGCAGGGCTGTCAGTCAGCCTTGATACTGAGGTTGCCTTTCCCAAACTACCAAGGAAATCCCAGTTGTACTTCCCCTGACACAAGGGCACACCCTCCACCCAGTCTCATGCTCTTTGCCAAAACAACCTGGGGTGGTGATTAATTTGCCACCAGCATCAACTCCATATGTTGTAGTGTTAGGGAATGTTCCTCCACACAACCACCCCATACCTGTAACCTGTGGGGAACTAAAGAACAAGGTAATGCATTGGCTTAAGACTCAATTCAATTTGGGTATGGACATTTACGACTTTATCATCATGGTCAGAAGAGTGGCCAGGTTGGGCAGGGGACTGTGTTGTGAAAAACTTTATTAGACCTACTATTGTTGCACATATTTTGTCCAGAATAGGCGCAAACAACTTTTCTAAACCCACCAACATTTTGGCATTAACTGTGGGGATTTCTTCAAGTCTGAGTCTGTGTGCAGATCCCCTTGGACTAGGGTACAGGGTGGCTCAGCTCATCCAGCCAATCCAGACTCATTCTACTTAGATCACCAAACTTTGGCTTTGGGCAATAGATTCACAGGCTTAGGCAATCTTGATTCCTGTGATTAACTTGATGTTGTGGAGTTACCCTTGTTTCCACCTACACCCTCACTCAAAAAGGCTCACGTACCTCCTCTGGTATAGGGGAGGTTGTGCAGTTACCCTTGTCTTCACCTATGCCTAAACCCTGGTTTGCATGACCTTTCCCTGTGATGGAGAGGTCTTGAGGCTCCTATCATGGAATATAGCGGGGCTTGTGTCCAAGTTTAATGATAGCGCATGAGTGCAATTTGTTCATTCACATCATGTGATCTGTTTACAGGAAACATGGGAAATTAACTACTGTTACTTCCTGGAAGGTTTATCTCCTGCAGTGGCTTCATCAGTTAGGAGGGTGTCACAACATATTGAATCAAAACGTGCCTGAAGAAGACGGTACAGACATGTTCCCCCCAATATATCTCCTCTCCTCTATTTCCAGTCCCCACCAGAGGTTCGACCCGCAAGACCTACACAGCGCCTTTAAGACACTCAATCTCAGGGAGTCTCCAACAACCCATATGACATGGTCAAATGGACCAATAAGTGCCAGCGTTGATGCTGCGGCTCTCCCCTCTGCGAGGACGCCAATGAATCGGAAGTTGGAAGTGAGCTGTCAGCTGAGGACCAGAGGAGCCCCACTAAAGACGAGAAGCAGGAAGGAATCCCACTGTGCAGGAGGGAACTCCGAGAACCAGCGGAGACCAAACTAAAGCCTCCAGCATCATAAGGAAAGAGGGAGCTGGACCCCATCTGGCACTATGAACTTACCAGTCACGTTACTGGAAGAATGTGGCTATCTAAGGTACGTGCTTGCCTCTGAGGCATGTTCGAAAGGGATCCGCAGACGGTAGCACGTCTCGGACTGAGAAGGGAGGTGGGAAGGGAGTGATCGTGTGGCTGCACGTGTAGGATTTATCATGACTATACGGTGCAGCACGTTTTCCCTTGCATGTGGACAATCACTGGTGACAGAGCTCGGGTGATATCTCCCTCCACTCCCTATGCCATTTAATACTAAGATAAAAGGGGCAGCACTCTTATAGAGCTCCTCTTTATCTCTTTTTCCCTGAGGAGCACCCGATCCCTGAACAACTGGACGAAGCAAGCCTCAACATCCCAGATCCCAGATGACCAACTAGGAGGAAATGACTATATGCCCATACTGTCAATAAAACACATACTAAAGGACGTAAGGAGTTAGTTGTTGCTTTATCAAGTGCCACAGAGGGCTAAAAGGGACCTGTTTACTTTTGTGTCACTAGAGCTTGGTGGTCCTGTTAAAGATTTCAAAAGGGTGTCACCTGTGTTCCAGGTCCTTAAGCTATGCATATTGGACTCCCCGCCCCACATTCGTGTTAATTTCTAGAATGCAAAATTGGGTTTTAGTGGGCCCTCCAATTTCCCCAGCTTATGTTCCGCTATTAGTTCCTTGGAGGGGGTGGATTGGGACAGGGGAAGCTTATTTTGGCAGGCGATTTCAATTGTCATTTGTGTATGTTTCCTTTAGCTTCAGGACAGGCAAGACCGAGCTGTACCATCGTAGATGGGCTTCACATGATACATACCCAAGAGGGCAGTGAGTTTAGTACTTTTTAAAATACTTACAACTTGATATTTGCGTTAGACAAATTGGTTAACTTAATCAACCCCGATATCCCCACAAGGGAGGTGTTGTGCATCTGTTATAGATTACATTTGTGTCTCTTCTTCCATGGTTCTGCTCATTGATAGTTTCAATATAGTTTAGAGCCCTTTTAGCAATCATAACCCACTTTTAGTAGCTATTGTGGGAAAGAAGGGAGTGAATCGGCCGCTGGCTGTACTTCAGGGTGGCCCCTCCCCCACAGTTCTGTGCAGGTATTTAAAATGGTCACTGGTGGACTCCAGAGATTTTAACTCGACAATTTTCAGAGAGTGTTGTGAAGAGATAGCTAGATGTCTAGATATGAATATTCTGAGGATGCTGTCTTGGGTGCATTAGCACGCATCACCCAGAAGGTGACAGAGCTGCTTTCGGTTCCATTGAGAAAACCCAGTCCAGAAAATCTCAGGTGGTTTGATCAAGATTGTTTAAAATGTTTGCGCCTCCTGAGAGCTGCTCTCAAAAGATCTCCCAGAGATAGGAGGCATGTTGCCTGGTGCTAGAGAAAATGCAAGACGGCCCTTAAGAGCCGTAGGGATTCCCTACGGATATTAGCATGGGAGGAGCTATCCTAAGAAAGTGAGCTTAAGGACAATGTCCTTGTTTTGCTGAGCCCAAGGGGCCTGCTTTATGTCATCATAATTTGGGTCAGCAGTGGGTGGCCCATTTTAAGGGAATGTATAATGGGGGACTTTTGGATAATGGGGCAGGCCAGGTCTGACTAACACTGGAGAAAACAAATGTGACTTTCACCCTTGAGGAGGCATCCAGGCTCTCTCATACATTAATGTCCCATGCCCCAATGGCATCCCCCCAAACCTATTTAAGGACAACATCAAGTTCTGGGGACCATTCTTGACACTAGTTTTAAATGCGGCAGTGAGGAAAGGAGCCCCGATATCATGGTCTACAGCCAATATCGTCCCGATATTTAAGAAAGAGGATAGGGATAACCCCCAATGCTACTGCCCCATTCCACTTAGTGATGTAGCAGTGAAAGTCTTTGGACGAATACTGTTGGATAGGTTTTCATCATGTATGGATGAAAAGGGTATATTCTCAGAAGTCCAATACGGATTCAAGCTGGGGAAATAGACCATTGATCAATGTAATAATCTGTACCAATACATAAATACATATAGTGTTGCCCAGCCTGGATCGCTTCACCTTGGATTTTTGGACCTCACATCTGCCTTTGACAGGGTAAACAGGCGGAATGGTTGCAGACCCAGAACTCGTTATACTTCTGTCAAATTTGCATGCCAACACTCTTGCCAACACTCTTGCAGTTGTGAAGTATTCCCAGGGTGCTCAGCTTACTGAGTATTTTAGGAATTCCTGGGGAGTATGTCAGGGCTGCATCTTGGCTCCTTTCCTATTCGCCCTTTATATTAACAGACTGGAACTTTCTATTCTTTCTGTCAAGGCTGACTGCCCCAGGGTCGAAACAAAATCATTACCAGTGCTCCTATATGTCGACGATGCATATGGCCCGAACTGCAGTGGGATTGCAGTCCCTGCTGGATAGGTTTGTTAATTTTATGGATCTAGAGGTTAATTTCAATAAATCACATATTTCGACAGTCATCCCACACTCAACCAATTCTAAAACGTTCAGGGCAGGAGCTCAAACCCTCTCTAAAATCTCAGCTTTCTCATACTAGGAGGTGTTATTTGATACCAATTGACATGGAACCCCTTGCTTGAGGGTAAGTTTCTGGACTTGGTCAAAACAACCGGAGCTGTGGCTAGTTTTGCTCAAAGGCTGCATTCATGGCCACAAGCTACCCTTTTCAAGCTTTTTCAGTCCAAGTGCCTTTCAAAGGTACTATATGGTAGTAAAGTTTAGGGCTATAAACCTGTTGCCAAGATCCAAACTGCAGAGAACGTTTCTCGGATGCATTTTGCAGGACCCACATAGTATCCTGTCCTTCTCTATTCATGAGGAACTCGGGGTTAGGTACATCAAGGATCTTCTAGTTCTTTTGTGTTGGTTAAGGATCTGGGCAGAGAAAGCACTCAGCTAAGTAGATCATTATTATCGGATTGTATCACACTTGACCACGTGCTCAAAATTCTGTGGATTGCCTTCATGAAGACTGCTTTAACTAATATGGGGCGGGCATCAGGGCCGGACTAGGGACCAAAACCGGCCCTGGCAAAGTGCTCAGCTGCCTCCCCTCCACACCCCGGGGCTTGGGGGTGCGTCCGAGCTCTTTGCCAGGGCCGGTTTTCGGACGCTTTTTTTACAGGGCCGATTTTGCAAAAACGGCCCTGTAACAAAAACGTCCCCAGGGTCCCAAAACCGGGCCCCACCTGTGCGGGGCACTAGGGGATTGGCCGGAGCCCGCTACGGCCAGTCCGGCCCTAGCGTACATACATTTTTTAAAACCATCACACCCTGTGTCATAAGGAGCAAACAATTGTTATAGAGTCCTTAATATTAAAATCTATTCAGGAAATGGAGCCATAACTTTCTCTTTTATAACCAGTGCAAATGGCAGATTTGTGGTAGCACATTTTAGGTTCAATTTACTCCACCATCTACTAACTAGTCCACATGGTTGGCCTCGCTTAGATACTCTAGGTCCCTGTGTAATGTGACTGTTCATCTCCACAGGATATTTTACATTTTGTATTTCTATGTAAATATTTTAGTGCACCTAGGAAACATTTTCTCCAACCTCTATTCAAAGCTCTACATTTTGCACGAGCACGGCCACCACTTTTCCTTTTGCATCTTTTACCGAGTAAGAATGTTTTACATGCTTTTTCTAATTTTTACGTGCTGCTTTGTGTTCAAAACGTTCTAGTATTGATTAACCTGTTGCTCTCTAGGGTTGAAATATAGCACTGCAATATCATTCTTTACTCTTGTTTTAATTTTGTTAAAAAAAATTAAATGCATTTATGATCACCTGCTGGTGGGTTTTATCTTTGTTTCAAGATATATTTATGCTCTTTTATGATTGTTTTTTACACTCGAATAAAGATATATTGATTGAGTACCATTAATTTGGATAACTGTAAACATCTGTTATTCAGCGCCAAGATACCCTTGGGTAAATGTGCGCTTTACAAATACACGTTATGTTACTCCATATATGAATCCAAATTGGCAATGCTTGTCTTATTTTCAAATAAGCACAATGGTGATCAGTGCTCTGGGCCTTGTCTCATTGAAGTGAGCACCTAAGAGCCCACTATAAGCTTATTTGCCTCGGGTCATGTGCACTCCCTACTAAAACATTAACCATTTGAAGTGTTCTTCAATAACTTACATTGATAATGCAAAACACCGTCATGTCTTGTATCAGTCGTCATGTTTGGACATGCTTGGACTTCAACTCTGTTTTGCCCCACATTACAATGACATGCAAAATGTGCCTATGGTAAATTGCAGTAGCATATTTTCTGTAACAGATACGCGTCTGCAACGGGATTTATGAATTGATATGTATTTGTCAGACCTGGTATCCTTGGCACGGTTTCCCCTGTCTTTTTGCCTCTGCCTCTTACGATTATTGCTGTGTGCTGGATTTCATTTTTGCTGGTCTGATGCTGTGGGCACTTTGACACTGCTAATCAGTGCCTAGGTGCAAGTGCTCCCTGTATAAATAGTGTTTATGAATTAGTGTTTCCATGATTGGCTCATTTGATTTACTGCTAAGACCTAAGTACCATGCACTGTGTGCTCAGGGCCTGTAAATCAAATGCTGCTAGTGGGCCTGCAGCCCTTATTGTGCCACCCACACTAGCAGACTTTCAAATGGGTCTGAGAACAGCCACTGCAGTGTCTGCATGCAGTTTAAACAGCCATGTCGACCTGGCAAGTTCACCCACTTGCCTGGCCCTAACCTTCCCTTTTCTTACATGTGAGTCATCCCTACGGTAGGCCCAAGGTACCCCCATGGGTAGGGGGCAATATATGTGAAAGGTGGGACATGTAGTGGGTGTGTGACATGTCCTGATAGTGAAATACTGCGCATTTCGTGGTTTACTATTGAAAGGCTATCTGTCTGATAGCATAGCATGGGAGATACTTTGTAACATGGGGACAAGATAGAAGTATGAAGTTTAGGTTCTCTGAACTCAGAATTTAATAACACATCTTTTAGTAAAGATAGTTTTTAAATTGTAATTTTCAAAATGCCACTTTTAGAGAGTAGACATTTTCTTGCTTAGCCATCCTATGGGCGTCTGCTGAGTTGTGTATTGACTGCCTGGTTTTGAAGTGACAGGGGCTGGGGCTGAGGATGGGCATTCACTGCAGACAGCCACTGGGGGGGATTGAGGGGTGTCTTGCCTTTCCTGGTTGACTCAGAGCTGGGCTGAATAGACCTGGGTTGCATTTAGAGTAGTGGGAGGAGTTTTCCTTGCACCTGAATAGGCCCTGTCTCATGTGCACAAAGTTGTCTGCACCTCTTGCCGAGAAGCTGGATCAGAGAGGACAGAACTGGTTTGGAATGAGCTGAGAGACTTTTGCCACAAGAGAACAAAGGAAAATGTGGTATAAATATTGGGGCCCAGACCCCAGAGCTTTAGAATACTTCTGGACTCAAGAGAATCCTCTGCGAAGGAGAAGAGTTGGAGAAGCTGTAAGCAGGAGTACTGCCCCATTGCTGCGTGGATACTTTGCAGATGTGGCCTGCAGTGGCTGCTTCTGCCAAGGAGGTGACAAAGACTGAACTGTGCTGTGTATCCTGCTTGATGAAGATCTCGAAGGGCTTGATGTAGAGCTTTCCTCCTGTTCTGAGGTCTCAGGGACAAAAATACTTCACTTTCTCTGTCTTCCTGCTCCTGGAACTGCTGTTCAGGCTACCACAGAGTGAAAAAGCAACACCAACGCTGGCGAGCAATGCCATGACCTATAACAAAGCCGTGGGTACTGCTTGTGAAGTGCACGATGCACCACCCCGACATTTACCACAACCCTGATGCCTGCCGATGCCGCACCATATCACCTCTGACACCGTCACCAAGGCTGCTGCCTGCACCAGCGCTAAGGGCACTGCTCGTGAGGCTAACAACACACCGCCCGACTCGCCCCACAGCCCCAACCTCACCGACACTGGTGCCTAATCATCAAGGAGCCGATATCTGACGTGGGTGACCGCCCAAATCCATCGACCCCGCACTTTTGTAAGAAAAGCCCATCTCGCTGCCAACGTGACGTCATCTCCCCAGCAACAGTAAGAAACCGACGCCTCACCTCCCCGGCAACCGTAAGGAACTGACGCCTCACCTCCCCTGTGTCGCAGTAAGGAATCAACACCTCATCTCCCCTGTGACCGTAAGGAACCGATGCCACCCACTGCCAATGACGCATCACCTCCTCTACACCATGCACCACCTTTGTTTTCATCATTTGCCGAGGTACTGTTCTTGGGGTCTATGCGACTCTGTGCCCAGCCTGCGCACGGCACAGTCAGCGCCATACTTTGGGATTTTCATCTGTCACAACATCGTAATAACCCCAGGGGGAGCTATTTGTTACTACAAGCCTTATTTTTGTGCATAACCTATTTTTGAGGTTATCTTGACATTTGTATTATGGATTTTTGTTGTTTTGGTCTTGTTTGGTTTAGATAAATATTTCCTATGTTTCTGAACTGGGATGGTGTCCATTTGTAGTGTTTTCACTATTACTGTAGGTGTGCACAAATGCTTTACACACTGCCTCTGAGATAAGCATGACTGCTCATGCCAAGATACCCAGGAGGTAAGCAGGAGTTGTCTAATGGCATAACTCCCTTACCCTGACTAGAAGCAAGGGCCACTACTTGGACAAAGGTGCAAACCGTTGCCAACTAGAGGCCCCCATTTCTAACAGTATTTCACATATATTTTCGTATTCGTAATCATGAGAAAAGTTTGCATCCCTAGTCATGCTGATGACATACTTCCAGCCCAAAACACTCACAATTTAATTACCGGTTAGAAGGGTCGGTTATGCTGTCAAGAGATGATTCAGGCATTTTTGATTAAAACTATTAAAAGCGAATGGTGCAATAGAGAAATTAGTCCGTGATAAGTATTTGCAATTTCAGATATATATTTAGTGCAAAAATGATGCTGGTACTCCTTATAATTATAATGTGGCTAAAAGCAGAGTTACATTTTCAGGCACGTAGTTGAAAACAACAGGTTATCTAGCCCAGACGTGTCTGCTTCTGTTCATCCTCTTAGCTCTTCTTGCAGGAGCTCTCCAAGGACAACTGCTGTTCGGCATGAATTCACGAGTCCGTCACTTTTATTTTAGGAAATTGACCGAAGCTCCAAACATCCTCTGCTGACTCTGTGCAGAATATGATATCCCGTCCTTGAGGATTACAGCGTGGATGCTCCTGGACAAGTTTCTCACTCTTTAGTAGCCGAGTAGCTGGTACAGAGCTCGTCATGGATTCCATCATTTATACCCGAAGGACATAAAAATAAACTTTCTTGACATCAGGTCAGTGGACATTTGAACATTCAAAATGAGAACAATGAATTACAAAAATAATAATTTCAATGGGTAGACAGATGGACCAAGCGTTTGTTTGTACAAACATGTCCATCTTGTTGTTTGCCCTCTTTGTCCTTGACAGCGCCGTCGCCTCTACTGTATGAACAAAAATCAATGCGCTATAGAAAGCAAAAAAAAGTCTTCTGGGGAAAGGTCACACAAATCTCCATTTTAAAGGGCCACTTAACAGTTTGACACATGCTGATTGAATGCATGTTTGTTTTTGGTTGTGCTGATTGAATTTGCATTAATCAATATGCAGGGGCTGGCTGCGTTAATCAAAGGCATACATCTAATGTGGAGTCTACTGTACCTCAAAGACAGCACCTGCTCCTAATAGAGAGAGTCTCCTTTCACCGGAAGCATTAGCATGCCAGAGTACGACAGGGAGGATATAGGTTGCATCTGTAAGTTATTTATATATTTGGTGCAACTTAAAATTGAAGTAATGTAAAAATCTTACTCGCGGCAATAGATCTTCATCGCCACACATTTTAAGCACGTCTTTTGGCAAATCATAACTCACTGGTAACCGGTCTGCAAAGTTACAGATATTTGTTTTCACAAGGAATTATTGAAAAAAGCTCAACCGTCATGAAATTGTGACGTTTCACGCGTATTTATTTGAAAATCCTTACGTGTGGAATAATATACATCAGTAAAGGTAAACTTGAAAAGAAACATTTTGAATTCATTTCCAATCGTACATAGGTGGGTATGATAGGCATCGAGAAAGAACGCCTGACTCTTATTAGAGGTCTACATCAGAGTCTCAGAGCAAGGGTGTGTTACTGCCCCTCTGAAGAATGCTCCCCTCATATGAGCTCCACTTGGGGTGTCAAGCAAGGATGCATCCTGGCCCGTTCCCTTTTCCTGCTTTATATTAATGGTATAAACAAACATGTAATGGAAAATGGAAAGGATTTGTCACTTATGGGAAATCAATCTATACCCATTTTATTATATGCTGATGATGAGGTGCTCATTGCTCTCGCAGGGAATGGCCTTCAGACCCTTTTAGATCTCTTTTTAGCTTATATGAATGACTTGGACCTCCAGGTAAATTATTCAAAATCTTATATAACGACTTGTGGGCATCCGAGGACGAAGTTCAGGCGCTTTGTTTTGGGGGATTTTCACTTAGCTAAGGTCAAAACTTTTAATTATTTAGGGATTCTTTATAGTAATTTTTTGGGCTGGACTGCACTCTTAACTTTAAGAAAGAAGCACTTTAACAGGAATACTGAGTCCATATTCAGATTTGCACATAAGTTGAAGAATAAACCAGTTGCAGATATGTTGATTTTATATCAAAGTAAACATACCTCTGTTGTTGTATATGGTGCTGGGCTATGCACCATCTGTAAAGCCGGGAAGAGGTGTGGCGCCGCGGCCAGGGTGACTGACTCCGGAATCTGGGGATCACGGTTCGATCTCCGGCGGCAGATTAGCCCAGCCCCATGTGACTCTGGGCAATAGCTTGCTTAATCTTCCCCACGGCCCCCAGCGCCTAGAGACCCGTACGGGTGATTGTTCGCGCTTTACAAATGTGGATTAATATTATTATCCTTCAACAAGCTGAAAATAGTTTTTTCCGCAGATTATTCACTGTTCCTGAGGGCACTGCTACACGCATGTGCCATGAGGAACTTGGAATGCCATACTTGGAGGGTCTGATTGAGCTCGCCCCTTTGCTATTGTGGATATAAGTCTGGAGAAGCCCAAGGCTGGCCATGTCAGAACCTGTATCACTGATTATTTGTCTCTTGGTAGGGCAGACCAGATACCCTGGCTCTCATATATGGGGGAATCTTTCAAGACTATATGCCTCCAAGAATTATACAATAATCCTCTTGAATTTGGGTTAAAAGATAAAGTTCAGGTCAAACAGCGTTATTTGGATCCATGTATGAACTCACATCTTGAGAAGACCCAGGCCATGGAATTAATAGTTAAAAACCTATTTGTGTCAACAACAAGGAGCATAGAGCCCTATTTAGGTTGAATTACGAATCCTACTCAACGTAACCATCCACTTTTAGGGTCTACACATTGCATCTTAAATTTGCTTTACCCCTGTCAGGTGTCTGGCAACATGATTTACCCGAACGCTGTTGTGACAATGTTTCTATGCAAAGCACTAGTCACTTTATTCTTTTTTGCACCTTTTATTCAACCCCGAGGCCACTCTGCGAAAGACAAATCCGAGACATTATAAGGATGGGCTTGTGTTTTTGCAATGTTTAGGACCACTAGACATCTGCTGAGCGATTTTACATTTTATAAGAGTGGCTTTTAATAATAGGACACAATATGCTTTTTTAAATAACTGTGAGATATTTTGTACTCTGAATCGTACTGGAGCATTTTAGGAAATGATATTATTGTTTTTAACATTTCGCTATACTTATGTATTATTAATTGTATATAGTCACTTTGTTTTTCATTGGTATTTGCTGACATGTTTAACTTTTTTTGTATTTTGTTATGTTTATTCCTTGCTTTTATGGCTCAGGCCAAACAAAGATATTTTATTCAGCTACTATGACCTAGATCCAAATATAATGTACATTGTTTTCAAGAAAAGAGCGACATATATGTTTTATGAGAAAAGGGCTGAATTACAAACTCTTCAATGGGTGCAGAAATAAAAAATAAATATAAACGTTGTTTTGGTGAAGGAAAATATCCCTAACCTCAGAATAGGTCAGGATGACAGAGTGGGCAATGAAAGACAAATAAAATAAACATTTGCAGCATAGAAAACAAGAGAACTCTGATCTGTCTGTTCGCAATATGTCAACACGAGCAAGTGTAAACAGTTTTGTTGTCATTGCTTAACTTCAGTGTGCCTTCCACTACCCTCGGCGACAGAAATTTCATTCTTACAAGGACAAAGCAAATAGTGCAGCCTGGCTTTGTGTGTTTATTTAATAAATGTTTTGTCTTTGGTGACATTTAATTTTCTCTTCAAAGAAGAAACTGGGAGTACAACTTTGGTATCTCAGCATTGAAGTGAACAGAGCAAAAGGCCCTATTTGTCAAGTAAATATTTCCCTGAAACTTGTATAAAACTTGAACGCTGAGGAGATAGAAATGTGTCTACTTCTTTTGGGTAATAAACAACAATACACATATTAAAAGCAACAGACTGGGTGTTGTCACAATCAGTGAAGTATAATCTTCATCATTTAGGGGCCTATTCAAGAAAAGTATTATGCAGTGCAGCAAGTCACCTTGCTGTGCTACGCTGCGTGATAGGGAAAGGGTAGGGATACACAGTGCCTAACAATATGCTGCACATTCCTTCCATTTCCCAGAACTGGTGCACAATGGTGCAAGGGCACCTGTGTAGTAGGCAAGATTGTTTTTGTGCTGGAAGGGGCACTTTCCTGCACAAAAATAATCCTCCGAGGCACTTTCCTCACTTAGACAAAGGAAACAAGGAGGAAAAATAGAAATAATGAAATGAAATGAAATGAAATGAAGGGTATGTTTATATAGCGCAACTGTCACTCCGACTGGAGCCTCCTGGCGCTGTAGATAACCAAGCAAACTGATACAAAGCAACCTAAATTAGAGCAAGAGAGCAGGCATCAGATAAACCAAATATCCAGGTCTTAAGGGCACGTTTAAATGGCTCTTGCTGTTGTATTGCCCTCAGTTCCCTAGGTAACTGGTTACATGCCTTAGCTCCAAGTATTGAGGCTGATTTTCCTCCCCTAGTTGACAGTTTGAACCTGCCCTCTGCCAAGAGGTTAGCTGAGCTCGATCGTAACGTTCTGGCAGTGGTATATGGTTTGAACCTGGCAGAGAGATAAGCGGGGCCAACTCCTCGAACAGCTCTAAAGGTTGTCAGGAGGAGTTTGAAAAGAATTCTTTTGGGAATTGATAGCCAATGTAGGGTCTTCAATGCAGCTGAGGCCGAAGATTTACGAGGAAGGCCCAGGGCTAGTCTAGCTGCTGCATGTTGGACAACCTGAAGCCGTCTTAAGGACGATTTATTGGTCCCAACAAGAAGGCTATTGCAGTAGTCCAACCGTGACAGAATCAGAGCAACTGCAACTGTTTTTCTCGCTGTTGCTGGAATGACATTGAAGAACTTTTTCAGAGTTCGAATTTGGCTAAAACAAATCCCTGTTAATTTTGCTACATGCGGCTTGAATGAAAGTGAGGTGTCAAACGAAACTCCCAAATTTCTGGCAACCTCTACAATAGATGGAGGTGCTGCCACATCCTTTGGCCACCAATCCTTGGGTTGGAAAGTGTTGTTTTTGCCAATGGGAAGGATCTCTGTTTTGTCGGTGTTACAACAGAGGTGGTTGTTAGTCATCCATTTAATGATCTCTGAGAAACAGATTTTAAAGTTCTCCTCTGCTGATGTTGTATTATCCTCCAGAGACAAAATGAGCTGAGTATCGTCAGCGTAGGATGTGGTCTCAATTCCAAAGGAAGAGATCAAGGAGATCAGAGGGGCCATGTGTTAGACCTGGCATCTTTGGCGTGGTTACCCCTGACTTTTTGCCTCTACCTCCTGTATTTTTGATGCTATGCTGGATTTCGTTTTTGCTGGTTTAGATGCTTTGGGCACTTTGCCACTGCTGATCAGTGTCAAAGTGCAAGTGCTCCCTTGGTAAATTATTGTGTTGATTGGTTATCCATGATTGGGATATTTGGTTCACCTGTTAGCCCCTAGTAAAGTGCACTGCGTGTGCCAGGGCTGGTGATTCAAATGCTACTAGTGGGCTGCAGCACTGATTGTGCCACCCACAGGAGTAGCGCTAAAATGATGTCTTAGGCCTGCTTGCAGTGCCTATGTGCAGTCCAGGACTGCCATGTCGACCTGGCCAGTGCACCCACTGACCAGGCCTTATCCTTCCCTTTCTGTACATGTCAGGCATCCCTATGGTGGCCCTAGGTACCCCCCTGGGCTGGGTGCAGTGTATCTGAAAGGTAGGGCATGTACTGAGGTGTGTACCATGCCCTGGTAGTGAATCACAGCCATTTTCGTTTTTCACTGCTGAGAGGCTATCTTGCCCATAGGATAGAATGGGGAAGGCTGTTTACATGCCTATCTTCCCATAAGGGCAAGATAGAAAATCCAAGTTTGGTATCTCTGTGTTCAGAATTTAATCATACATCTTTTTAGCAAGATGGTTTTTAAATTCACTGTGTGAGAATAGCACTTTTTAGAAAGTAGCTATTCCCCTGTTTAACCTTCCTGTGTGCCTGTGTGCTGGTTGGCTGACTGGTGTCAGGTGATGTGCTAGGTGGTTCCAGGAGCCTGGATGAGTCAGCAGCAGGGTGAATAGGGAGATCTGCTTTAGATGGGTGGGAGGAGTAGTCCCTGGGTCTGAATAGGGCTGCCCCTGACAAACACAAAGCTGGCTCCACCCCCTGCTGGCCAGGCTGAGGACTCTGCCTCTGCTGGCACAAAGAAGGCTCCACCTCCTGCTGAGCGTCTAACGACCCTGCCCCTCACTCTGAAAGGAACCATGTGCTCCAGGGCAGAGCACACCCAGGAACCGGTTTGAGCAGGGGAATCCCCCCACTGAAACACAGAGAGACAAAGACTTGGAGGGGTATAAGAAGAGGACCCCAGACACCTAAAACTTTAGATCACTCTGGAACTAAGAAGAAACCTCTGCCAAGGAGAAAGCTGGAAGAAACTGAAGAGGAGAAGACTGTCTGCTTGCTGTTTTGCTTTGCTGCCAAGGAGAGGGGAAGGACTTTGCTGTGTCCCCTTCTTTTGATTCTGATCTCCAAGGGCCTGAGAAGAGCTGGCTCCCTGTTAAGAAGTCCCAGGAACAAAAGGACTTCACCACCAGCTCCCCTGGAACTCTGCTGAGAGAGTTCTGACCTGCCTAGGAGTGCTTGCCCAGTCTTGGGGCTTCAGGAGGTCGTTTTGCTGTGTTGAGGGAGCTGGGAAGCAGAAGCGTGAACAAGAGTGACTGGTACCCAGCGCATCATCCGATTGCGTGTCGCAAGACGAGAGTGCGTGGAAAATTTCATCGCGGCACCATCGCAACACGCAGGGTCTCCGCATCGCCGAGTGCGTCGAGCATCGTCCCGAAGCGTGAAGCTTCCTGCCATTGCGAGGGTTGTCGCAGAACCAGTTTGCGGGCCGCACCACTGCCGGTGCGTGAAAAGTCTCCAATCGCTGCGTGCGTCGACGCAGAGTCCCGTTCCGTGGCGCATCGAGAGTTGCGGCGCCGGAAGGCAACGCTGCGCCACGCATCGCACCACATCGAAGAGTGTCGCATCGAACCTGTGCGTGAAGCTTCCCCCTAAGAAACCTACGCAACGAAAGCCAAAGGTATCGCATCCTCCCCCTACAGATCGGAGCCGGCGCATCCACCTCTGCTGCGTGAAGCAGGGCTGCTGCAAAGCCTCCCCAGGATCTCAGGAGCATCGCATCACCTTTGCCATCTTCCTTGTTATAGCTTTTGGGAACCTTATCGCAACTACAGGTACTGTTGGGCACGAAAGTGTCGCATTTTGTGCATTGAGAGTCGCATTGTGCAGGACACTGACTTTGACATCCTGGAGTACTTTCTGCAAACTCTTGAACTATCCTTAAAGTAACCTTTTTGAATTATATGTTGGTTTGTCTGTAGTATTTGGTCTTGTGAAGTTTTTAGTAAAGATACCTTATTTTTCTAAAACTGGTGTGGAGTAAATCTGTGGTGTTTTCACTGTGTTACTGTGAGTGTTGGTACAAATACTTTACACATTGCCTTTGATAGCCTAGACTGCTCAGGCCAAGCTACCTAGAGGGTGAGCAGGGGTTATCTTAACAGTGTATCCCCCTTTCCCTGACTAGAAGCAAGGGTCCCTACTTGGACAGCGGTACCTACCCTGCCAACTAGAGACCCCCAGATCTAACATTGGTGGTCAGCGGTGAGGATTGAACTTGTATTTGTACTTGACCCACAGTAATTGGTGTACATCACTAGTTTAAGTGCAGACCAATAGACAACCACATACTATATTTTTTTGATTCTATTTTTGAGTAACTCTTCAAGAGTATCATGTCTCAGGTGGCAACAAGCGAGAAGGCAGAATTGGAGTTTTCCATTGCGGATTTATATTCATACAAAGTTGAAGATCTCAAGCAATTCTGCAAAGACCGTGGTTGCTCTTTTAAAAGCGGAGCTAGAAAAGATGTGCTACAAAGAGTCCTGAAGGCCTGGTGGGAGGCCCAGAGGAAAGTGATGCAAATGAAGAGGATGGTTTTGTTCCCCAAGATCTGCCTGTGAGCAGACCAGTCTCAAGGGCTAGCAGCTCCCATTCCAGTAGGGGGCTCACTCCAGAGGAGCTGGAGGAGAATCAAAGGGTGAGAAACCATGAATTGGAAATTATGAAAATGAAGATGAAGCAATCAGAAGTAGACAAGGCGGCGGAGGAGAGCAAGAATGCCCGTGCCTTGGAGGAGAAGAAATTGCTTCTGGCTCATGAAGTGAGCATGAGAGAACTGGACATCAAGGCCAAGCAGGTGGAGTCCGGTTCAAATGGTGGCAGCGCACAGCCAGTGCAGGGGGGTAAAGTATATATCCCCAAAGATTTAGTACAGAATTACAATAGGAGTGAAGATATCTATGCCTGGTTTACATCGTATGAGATAGCATTAAGAATGAATGGTGTGCCTGAACAGCATTGGGGGGCGGGCCTGTGGAAACATTTTGAGGCTTCTGGGAGGAGTGCTCTAGAGCCCTTAGAATTAGCAGGTGCCATGACCTATCCCAATATGAAGGAGGCCCTATGTCTCAGGTATGGACTTACGCCAGAGCAGTATAGACTGCAGTTTAGAAATTCCAAGAAGAAAGAGTCTGAGACTTGGATGGAGTGTGTGAATCTGTACTCGCGGGCACTGGAAGGTTGGATGAAGGGCAGCAAGGTAACTGATTATAAGGGGTTGTTACATTTAATTAGTTGGGAGCACTTGAGTAGTCTATGTGTTCCAGAGCTGCGCCAGCATCTTTTAGATAGCAAGTTGACGGACCCCATTGAGCTTGCTAAGGAGGCGGACCGCTGGACCAGTACCAGGGTCCACAGAGGAATTGTGGGTACCGTTGCCAAAGGTGGGCAGGGTCCCCAGCAGAAGAGTGGGGGGGACAAGGGTAACCAAAAGGAGTTCTCACAAGGGCCCCAAAATAGTTCCCAGGGTAACCAGTCCCAGCCCCCCAAGTCCAAACCCAAACCAACCTGGCCCCCTAAGGGCAGGTCGGATAACAAGGGTCCCATTAAGTGTTATCACTGTCAGGAATTGGGTCACAAGTCTCCTGTGTGTCCCCAGAAATCCCAGGCACCCACTGGTGCTCCAACACCGGGTATAGCTAGTGTAGCTTTTGGGGGGGATTTAATTTCTAGTGATTTGGAGGGTTTAGCAGTTATGTCCCTTGTCTCTTTAGGAGACACAGAGATGGTCCAGGAAACCCCTGTCCCTGATAACACTAAGAAGTACAGGCAGTGGGTGACCATCAATGGGAGGAGGGTGGAGGCTCTCAGGGACACTGGAGCCAGTGTGACTACGGTCAGGTGTCAGTGGGTCCCTGAGGAGCTGATCATTCCAGACGTACTTCACCCAGTAGTGTCAGCTGACAACTCTGTGCGCCTTTGCAAGGTAGCACATGTTCCCTTTGAGTGGGGGGGGGTCTCAGGTCCTCTCAAAGTTGTTGTGAGTCCATCCATGCCAGTTGACTGTCTGCTAGGTAATGACCTGGAGAGTTCCCCGTGGAAGGAGGTGGAACGCCAGGCTCATTTGGAGATGTTGGGTTTGCCTGAGTGGGTCTGTGTGACCACCCGGTCCATGGCAGCCAGACAGGGTTGTGAAGCAGACCTGGAGCCTGAAACAGTGGCCCAGGTCCCTGCCAGAAAGAGGAAGGGCAGGGGGCGTGGTGCGTCCACCCCCGCTGTTCCCACGGTCCAGGAAGGAGCAGAACCTACGGGGGATGCCCTGGAGCCTACAGGGGAACAGGTCGCTGAGCTGGGAGACATACCTGAGCTGACCCATTGGCAGCAAGAGGGTGGTCCCTCCAGAGAGGAGTTCTGCCGTGCGCAGAAGACATGCCCTACTCTTGAAGGTCTGCGGCACCAGGCTGCAGACCAGGCAGCAGGTGCTGATCCGAAGAACTTTTTTCTCTACTGGGAGAATGACTTGTTGTACAGTGAGCCTAGGTTTGCTGAGCCGAGTGGATCACGTACCCTGGTGGTACCCGCAGGGTTCAGAGACTTCCTACTGGGTCTGGCTCACGACGTGCCGCTTGCAGGACATCTCGGGCAGGACAAGACCCGACAAAGGCTTGCCACCCACTTTTACTGGCCCGGGATGAAGACGGACGTCGCTTCCTTTTGTAAATCATGCCAGACTTGCCAGGCAAGTGGCAAGGCTGGAGGAAAATGCAAAGGCCCTCTCCAGCCTTTTCCGGTAGTGAGCACCCCTTTCGAGCGGGTGGGAATAGATATTGTGGGGCCACTGGACCCCAGGACCGCCTTAGGCAACAGGTTCATCCTGGTCCTGGTGGATCATGCCACCCGGTACCCGGAGGCTATCCCTCTCAGGACAACCACAGCCCCAGTGGTGGGCCGTGCGTTGATGGGGATCTTTTCCCGTGTGGGTTTCCCCAAAGAGGTGGTATCTGACCGGGGTACCAACTTCATCTCCAGGTATATGAAGTCTCTGTGGGAGGAGTGTGGGGTAACTTATAAGTTCACCACTCCTTACCACCCTCAAGGAAATGGGTTGGTTGAAAGGTTCAACCGGACCCTGAAAGGCATGATCATGGGGCTGACAGAGCCCATGAGACGGAAGTGGGACGTCTTTTTGCCATGCCTATTATTTGCCTACAGGGAGGTACCACAAAAGTCTCTAGGGTTCAGTCCCTTTGAGCTTTTGTACGGGCACCCTGTTAGAGGACCTCTCAGTCTGGTGAAGGAGGGTTGGGAGAAATCCCCGGGGAAAACCCCTCAGGATGTGTTCAGCTATGTGCTGGCCATCCGCAACCAGACACAGCGCTTCCGGGCCCTCGCTCAGGCGAACCTGGAAGCCAGCCAGGATGAGATGAAGAGGTGGTATGACCAGCATACCACTCTGATGGAATTTCAACCTGGGCAGATGGTGTGGGTGATGGCGCCAGTGGAGCCTTGCGCGCTCCAGGACAAGTGGACTGGGCCATATGAGGTGGTGGAGCGCAAGAGTGAGGTGACCTACCTGGTCAACTTGCGATCTCCCAGGAACCCCATGAGGGTCCTACACGTGAACCGCCTCAAACCCCATTTTGAGAGGTCTGAAATAACAATGCTACTGGCTACAGATGCAGGGATGGAGGAGGATAGCGATCCTCTTCCTGACCTCCTGGCAGCTAAGGAGCAAGATGGGTCAGTGGATGGAGTGGTCCTCTCGCCCACCCTGACCCCAGAACAGCAGAGGGACTGTCGCCATGTGTTGGGTCAGTTTGCATCTCTGTTCTCCCTGACCCCCGGTATCACCAACTGGTGTGTCCATGACGTGGACACGGGAGATAGCATGCCTGTGAAACAGAAGTTTTACCGGGTGGCTGACAAGGTCAGGGCCAGCATCAAGAAGGAGGTTTCTAAGATGTTGGAGCTAGGGGTGATTGAGCCCTCCAGCAGCCCCTGGGCTAGCCCAGTGGTACTTGTACCGAAAGCTGCTGCGCCAGGTGCCACTCCAGAACTTAGGTTTTGTGTGGACTACCGTGGGCTCAATGCTGTCACGAAGACTGATGCACACCCCATCCCCAGAGCTGATGAGCTCGTGGATCGGTTGGGAGCTGCCAACTACCTCAGTACGTTTGACTTAACTTCTGGGTACTGGCAGATTGCCTTAACTGATGGGGCCAAGGAGAGGTCTGCGTTTTCAACGCCAGAGGGGCACTTCCAGTTCCGTGTCATGCCCTTTGGGTTGAAGAACGCCCCTGCCACATTCCAGAGACTGGTCAACCAGGTACTGTCCGGGCTGGAGCAATTCAGCGCCGCATATCTGGATGACATCGCTGTGTTCAGCTCCACTTGGGAAGAACACTTGCAACACCTCTGCGCAGTGTTGAAGGCTCTGCATAGTGCAGGCCTCACTATCAAGGCCAGTAAGTGCCAGATAGGGCAGGGTTCGGTGGTGTATTTGGGACACCAGGTAGGAAGCGGCCAGGTGGCGCCCCTACAAGCCAAGATAGATACCATCCGGGCTTGGGAACCCCCCAAAACCCAGACAGCGGTGAGAGCCTTCTTAGGACTCACCGGGTACTATCGCCGTTTTGTCAAGGGGTATGGCACCATTGTGGCTCCCTTGACAGAACTAACTTCCAAGAAGTTACCGAAGAAAGTGATTTGGACCAGTGCCTGCCAAGAAGCTTTTGATGCCCTGAAGGAGGCCATGTGTACAGCACCTGTACTCAAGGCGCCTGACTTCTCCAAGGAGTTCATAGTGCAGACGGACGCTTCTGAGCATGGAGTGGGAGCGGTGCTCTCACAACTAAATGATGAGGACTTGGACCAACCTGTAGCTTTCATTAGTAGGAGGCTACTTCCCAGGGAACAGAGGTGGAGTGCGATTGAAAGGGAAGCTTTTGCTGTGGTCTGGGCGCTGAAGAAGCTGAGGCCCTACTTGTTTGGGACTCACTTCCGGGTTCAGACGGACCACAGGCCCCTCAGATGGTTGATGCAGATGAGGGGTGAGAATCCTAAGCTGTTGAGGTGGTCCATTTCCCTACAGGGGATGGACTTTACGGTGGAACACTGCCCCGGTACAGAACACGCCAACGCTGATGGTCTGTCCAGGTTTTTCCGCCTTAGCGATGAGAACTCCCAAGAGGGTGGGTAGTTCTCCCCACTTTCAGCTGGAGGGGACACGTGTTAGACCTGGCATCTTTGGCGTGGTTACCCCTGACTTTTTGCCTCTACCTCCTGTATTTTTGATGCTATGCTGGATTTCGTTTTTGCTGGTTTAGATGCTTTGGGCACTTTGCCACTGCTGATCAGTGTCAAAGTGCAAGTGCTCCCTTGGTAAATTATTGTGTTGATTGGTTATCCATGATTGGGATATTTGGTTCACCTGTTAGCCCCTAGTAAAGTGCACTGCGTGTGCCAGGGCTGGTGATTCAAATGCTACTAGTGGGCTGCAGCACTGATTGTGCCACCCACAGGAGTAGCGCTAAAATGATGTCTTAGGCCTGCTTGCAGTGCCTATGTGCAGTCCAGGACTGCCATGTCGACCTGGCCAGTGCACCCACTGACCAGGCCTTATCCTTCTCTTTCTGTACATGTCAGGCATCCCTATGGTGGCCCTAGGTACCCCCCTGGGCTGGGTGCAGTGTATCTGAAAGGTAGGGCATGTACTGAGGTGTGTACCATGCCCTGGTAGTGAATCACAGCCATTTTCGTTTTTCACTGCTGAGAGGCTATCTTGCCCATAGGATAGAAAGGGGAAGGCTGTTTACATGCCTATCTTCCCATAAGGGCAAGATAGAAAATCCAAGTTTGGTATCTCTGTGTTCAGAATTTAATCATACATCTTTTTAGCAAGATGGTTTTTAAATTCACTGTGTGAGAATAGCACTTTTTAGAAAGTAGCTATTCCCCTGTTTAACCTTCCTGTGTGCCTGTGTGCTGGTTGGCTGACTGGTGTCAGGTGATGTGCTAGGTGGCTCCAGGAGCCTGGATGAGTCAGCAGCAGGGTGAATAGGGAGATCTGCTTTAGATGGGTGGGAGGAGTAGTCCCTGGGTCTGAATAGGGCTGCCCCTGACAAACACAAAGCTGGCTCCACCCCCTGCTGGCCAGGCTGAGGACTCTGCCTCTGCTGGCACAAAGAAGGCTCCACCTCCTGCTGAGCGTCTAACGACCCTGCCCCTCACTCTGAAAGGAACCATGTGCTCCAGGGCAGAGCACACCCAGGAACCGGTTTGAGCAGGGGAATCCCCCCACTGAAACACAGAGAGACAAAGACTTGGAGGGGTATAAGAAGAGGACCCCAGACACCTAAAACTTTAGATCACTCTGGAACTAAGAAGAAACCTCTGCCAAGGAGAAAGCTGGAAGAAACTGAAGAGGAGAAGACTGCCTGCTTGCTGTTTTGCTTTGCTGCCAAGGAGAGGGGAAGGACTTTGCTGTGTCCCCTTCTTTTGATTCTGATCTCCAAGGGCCTGAGAAGAGCTGGCTCCCTGTTAAGAAGTCCCAGGAACAAAAGGACTTCACCACCAGCTCCCCTGGAACTCTGCTGAGAGAGTTCTGACCTGCCTAGGAGTGCTTGCCCAGTCTTGGGGCTTCAGGAGGTCGTTTTGCTGTGTTGAGGGAGCTGGGAAGCAGAAGCGTGAACAAGAGTGACTGGTACCCAGCGCATCATCCGATTGCGTGTCGCAAGACGAGAGTGCGTGGAAAATTTCATCGCGGCACCATCGCAACACGCAGGGTCTCCGCATCGCCGAGTGTGTCGAGCATCGTCCCGAAGCGTGAAGCTTCCTGCCATTGCGAGGGTTGTCGCAGAACCAGTTTGCGGGCCGCACCACTGCCGGTGCGTGAAAAGTCTCCAATCGCTGCGTGCGTCGACGCAGAGTCCCGTTCCGTAGCGCATCGAGAGTTGCGGCGCCGGAAGGCAACGCTGCGCCACGCATCGCACCACATCGAAGAGTGTCGCATCGAACCTGTGCGTGAAGCTTCCCCCTAAGAAACCTACGCAACGAAAGCCAAAGGTATCGCATCCTCCCCCTACAGATCGGAGCCGGCGCATCCACCTCTGCTGCGTGAAGCAGGGCTGCTGCAAAGCCTCCCCAGGATCTCAGGAGCATCGCATCGCCTTTGCCATCTTCCTTGTTATAGCTTTTGGGAACCTTATCGCAACTACAGGTACTGTTGGGCACGAAAGTGTCGCATTTTGTGCATTGAGAGTCGCATTGTGCAGGACACTGACTTTGACATCCTGGAGTACTTTCTGCAAACTCTTGAACTATCCTTAAAGTAACCTTTTTGAATTATATGTTGGTTTGTCTGTAGTATTTGGTCTTGTGAAGTTTTTAGTAAAGATACCTTATTTTTCTAAAACTGGTGTGGAGTAAATCTGTGGTGTTTTCACTGTGTTACTGTGAGTGTTGGTACAAATACTTTACACATTGCCTTTGATAGCCTAGACTGCTCAGGCCAAGCTACCTAGAGGGTGAGCAGGGGTTATCTTAACAGTGTATCCCCCTTTCCCTGACTAGAAGCAAGGGTCCCTACTTGGACAGCGGTACCTACCCTGCCAACTAGAGACCCCCAGATCTAACATTGGTGGTCAGCGGTGAGGATTGAACTTGTATTTGTACTTGACCCACAGTAATTGGTGTACATCACTAGTTTAAGTGCAGACCAATAGACAACCACATACTATATTTTTTTGATTCTATTTTTGAGTAACTCTTCAAGAGCATCATGTCTCAGGTGGCAACAAGCGAGAAGGCAGAATTGGAGTTTTCCATTGCGGATTTATATTCATACAAAGTTGAAGATCTCAAGCAATTCTGCAAAGACCGTGGTTGCTCTTTTAAAAGCGGAGCTAGAAAAGATGTGCTACAAAGAGTCCTGAAGGCCTGGTGGGAGGCCCAAGAGGAAAGTGATGCAAATGAAGAGGATGGTTTTGTTCCCCAAGATCTGCCTGTGAGCAGACCAGTCTCAAGGGCTAGCAGCTCCCATTCCAGTAGGGGGCTCACTCCAGAGGAGCTGGAGGAGAATCAAAGGGTGAGAAACCATGAATTGGAAATTATGAAAATGAAGATGAAGCAATCAGAAGTAGACAAGGCGGCGGAGGAGAGCAAGAATGCCCGTGCCTTGGAGGAGAAGAAATTGCTTCTGGCTCATGAAGTGAGCATGAGAGAACTGGACATCAAGGCCAAGCAGGTGGAGTCCGGTTCAAATGGTGGCAGCGCACAGCCAGTGCAGGGGGGTAAAGTATATATCCCCAAAGATTTAGTACAGAATTACAATAGGAGTGAAGATATCTATGCCTGGTTTACATCGTATGAGATAGCATTAAGAATGAATGGTGTGCCTGAACAGCATTGGGGGGCGGGCCTGTGGAAACATTTTGAGGCTTCTGGGAGGAGTGCTCTAGAGCCCTTAGAATTAGCAGGTGCCATGACCT
The DNA here is from genome assembly GCF_964204655.1 of Triturus cristatus. Lineage (NCBI taxonomy): Eukaryota > Metazoa > Chordata > Amphibia > Caudata > Salamandridae > Triturus > Triturus cristatus. The sequence goes on from NC_140587.1 coordinate 684,545,374, forward strand.
ATCCCAATATGAAGGAGGCCCTATGTCTCAGGTATGGACTTACTCCAGAGCAGTATAGACTGCAGTTTAGAAATTCCAAGAAGAAAGAGTCTGAGACTTGGATGGAGTGTGTGAATCTGTACTCGCGGGCACTGGAAGGTTGGATGAAGGGCAGCAAGGTAACTGATTATAAGGGGTTGTTACATTTAATTAGTTGGGAGCACTTGAGTAGTCTATGTGTTCCAGAGCTGCGCCAGCATCTTTTAGATAGCAAGTTGACGGACCCCATTGAGCTTGCTAAGGAGGCGGACCGCTGGACCAGTACCAGGGTCCACAGAGGAATTGTGGGTACCGTTGCCAAAGGTGGGCAGGGTCCCCAGCAGAAGAGTGGGGGGGACAAGGGTAACCAAAAGGAGTTCTCACAAGGGCCCCAAAATAGTTCCCAGGGTAACCAGTCCCAGCCCCCCAAGTCCAAACCCAAACCAACCTGGCCCCCTAAGGGCAGGTCGGATAACAAGGGTCCCATTAAGTGTTATCACTGTCAGGAATTGGGTCACAAGTCTCCTGTGTGTCCCTAGAAATCCCAGGCACCCACTGGTGCTCCAACACCGGGTATAGCTAGTGTAGCTTTTGGGGGGGATTTAATTTCTAGTGATTTGGAGGGTTTAGCAGTTATGTCCCTTGTCTCTTTAGGAGACACAGAGATGGTCCAGGAAACCCCTGTCCCTGATAACACTAAGAAGTACAGGCAGTGGGTGACCATCAATGGGAGGAGGGTGGAGGCTCTCAGGGACACTGGAGCCAGTGTGACTACGGTCAGGTGTCAGTGGGTCCCTGAGGAGCTGATCATTCCAGACGTACTTCACCCAGTAGTGTCAGCTGACAACTCTGTGCGCCTTTGCAAGGTAGCACATGTTCCCTTTGAGTGGGGGGGGTCTCAGGTCCTCTCAAAGTTGTTGTGAGTCCATCCATGCCAGTTGACTGTCTGCTAGGTAATGACCTGGAGAGTTCCCCGTGGAAGGAGGTGGAACGCCAGGCTCATTTGGAGATGTTGGGTTTGCCTGAGTGGGTCTGTGTGACCACCCGGTCCATGGCAGCCAGACAGGGTTGTGAAGCAGACCTGGAGCCTGAAACAGTGGCCCAGGTCCCTGCCAGAAAGAGGAAGGGCAGGGGGCGTGGTGCGTCCACCCCCGCTGTTCCCACGGTCCAGGAAGGAGCAGAACCTACGGGGGATGCCCTGGAGCCTACAGGGGAACAGGTCGCTGAGCTGGGAGACATACCTGAGCTGACCCATTGGCAGCAAGAGGGTGGTCCCTCCAGAGAGGAGTTCTGCCGTGCGCAGAAGACATGCCCTACTCTTGAAGGTCTGCGGCACCAGGCTGCAGACCAGGCAGCAGGTGCTGATCCGAAGAACTTTTTTCTCTACTGGGAGAATGACTTGTTGTACAGTGAGCCTAGGTTTGCTGAGCCGAGTGGATCACGTACCCTGGTGGTACCCGCAGGGTTCAGAGACTTCCTACTGGGTCCGGCTCACGACGTGCCGCTTGCAGGACATCTCGGGCAGGACAAGACCCGACAAAGGCTTGCCACCCACTTTTACTGGCCCGGGATGAAGACGGACGTCGCTTCCTTTAGTAAATCATGCCAGACTTGCCAGGCAAGTGGCAAGGCTGGAGGAAAATGCAAAGGCCCTCTCCAGCCTTTTCCGGTAGTGAGCACCCCTTTCGAGCGGGTGGGAATAGATATTGTGGGGCCACTGGACCCCAGGACCGCCTTAGGCAACAGGTTCATCCTGGTCCTGGTGGATCATGCCACCCGGTACCCGGAGGCTATCCCTCTCAGGACAACCACAGCCCCAGTGGTGGGCCGTGCATTGATGGGGATCTTTTCCCGTGTGGGTTTCCCCAAAGAGGTGGTATCTGACCGGGGTACCAACTTCATCTCCAGGTATATGAAGTCTCTGTGGGAGGAGTGTGGGGTAACTTATAAGTTCACCACTCCTTACCACCCTCAAGGAAATGGGTTGGTTGAAAGGTTCAACCGGACCCTGAAAGGCATGATCATGGGGCTGACAGAGCCCATGAGACGGAAGTGGGACGTCTTTTTGCCATGCCTATTATTTGCCTACAGGGAGGTACCACAAAAGTCTCTAGGGTTCAGTCCCTTTGAGCTTTTGTACGGGCACCCTGTTAGAGGACCTCTCAGTCTGGTGAAGGAGGGTTGGGAGAAATCCCCGGGGAAAACCCCTCAGGATGTGTTCAGCTATGTGCTGGCCATCCGCAACCAGACACAGCGCTTCCGGGCCCTCGCTCAGGCGAACCTGGAAGCCAGCCAGGATGAGATGAAGAGGTGGTATGACCAGCATACCACTCTGATGGAATTTCAACCTGGGCAGATGGTGTGGGTGATGGCGCCAGTGGAGCCTTGCGCGCTCCAGGACAAGTGGACTGGGCCATATGAGGTGGTGGAGCGCAAGAGTGAGGTGACCTACCTGGTCAACTTGCGATCTCCCAGGAACCCCATGAGGGTCCTACACGTGAACCGCCTCAAACCCCATTTTGAGAGGTCTGAAATAACAATGCTACTGGCTACAGATGCAGGGATGGAGGAGGATAGCGATCCTCTTCCTGACCTCCTGGCAGCTAAGGAGCAAGATGGGTCAGTGGATGGAGTGGTCCTCTCGCCCACCCTGACCCCAGAACAGCAGAGGGACTGTCGCCATGTGTTGGGTCAGTTTGCATCTCTGTTCTCCCTGACCCCCGGTATCACCAACTGGTGTGTCCATGACGTGGACACGGGAGATAGCATGCCTGTGAAACAGAAGTTTTACCGGGTGGCTGACAAGGTCAGGGCCAGCATCAAGAAGGAGGTTTCTAAGATGTTGGAGCTAGGGGTGATTGAGCCCTCCAGCAGCCCCTGGGCTAGCCCAGTGGTACTTGTACCGAAAGCTGCTGCGCCAGGTGCCACTCCAGAACTTAGGTTTTGTGTGGACTACCGTGGGCTCAATGCTGTCACGAAGACTGATGCACACCCCATCCCCAGAGCTGATGAGCTCGTGGATCGGTTGGGAGCTGCCAACTACCTCAGTACGTTTGACTTAACTTCTGGGTACTGGCAGATTGCCTTAACTGATGGGGCCAAGGAGAGGTCTGCGTTTTCAACGCCAGAGGGGCACTTCCAGTTCCGTGTCATGCCCTTTGGGTTGAAGAACGCCCCTGCCACATTCCAGAGACTGGTCAACCAGGTACTGTCCGGGCTGGAGCAATTCAGCGCCGTATATCTGGATGACATCGCTGTGTTCAGCTCCACTTGGGAAGAACACTTGCAACACCTCTGCGCAGTGTTGAAGGCTCTGCATAGTGCAGGCCTCACTATCAAGGCCAGTAAGTGCCAGATAGGGCAGGGTTCGGTGGTGTATTTGGGACACCAGGTAGGAAGCGGCCAGGTGGCGCCCCTACAAGCCAAGATAGATACCATCCGGGCTTGGGAATCCCCCAAAACCCAGACAGCGGTGAGAGCCTTCTTAGGACTCACCGGGTACTATCGCCGTTTTGTCAAGGGGTATGGCACCATTGTGGCTCCCTTGACAGAACTAACTTCCAAGAAGTTACCGAAGAAAGTGATTTGGACCAGTGCCTGCCAAGAAGCTTTTGATGCCCTGAAGGAGGCCATGTGTACAGCACCTGTACTCAAGGCGCCTGACTTCTCCAAGGAGTTCATAGTGCAGACGGACGCTTCTGAGCATGGAGTGGGAGCGGTGCTCTCACAACTAAATGATGAGGACTTGGACCAACCTGTAGCTTTCATTAGTAGGAGGCTACTTCCCAGGGAACAGAGGTGGAGTGCGATTGAAAGGGAAGCTTTTGCTGTGGTCTGGGCGCTGAAGAAGCTGAGGCCCTACTTGTTTGGGACTCACTTCCGGGTTCAGACGGACCACAGGCCCCTCAGATGGTTGATGCAGATGAGGGGTGAGAATCCTAAGCTGTTGAGGTGGTCCATTTCCCTACAGGGGATGGACTTTACGGTGGAACACCGCCCCGGTACAGAACACGCCAACGCTGATGGTCTGTCCAGGTTTTTCCGCCTTAGCGATGAGAACTCCCAAGAGGGTGGGTAGTTCTCCCCACTTTCAGCTGGAGGGGACACGTGTTAGACCTGGCATCTTTGGCGTGGTTACCCCTGACTTTTTGCCTCTACCTCCTGTATTTTTGATGCTATGCTGGATTTCGTTTTTGCTGGTTTAGATGCTTTGGGCACTTTGCCACTGCTGATCAGTGTCAAAGTGCAAGTGCTCCCTTGGTAAATTATTGTGTTGATTGGTTATCCATGATTGGGATATTTGGTTCACCTGTTAGCCCCTAGTAAAGTGCACTGCGTGTGCCAGGGCTGGTGATTCAAATGCTACTAGTGGGCTGCAGCACTGATTGTGCCACCCACAGGAGTAGCGCTAAAATGATGTCTTAGGCCTGCTTGCAGTGCCTATGTGCAGTCCAGGACTGCCATGTCGACCTGGCCAGTGCACCCACTGACCAGGCCTTATCCTTCCCTTTCTGTACATGTCAGGCATCCCTATGGTGGCCCTAGGTACCCCCCTGGGCTGGGTGCAGTGTATCTGAAAGGTAGGGCATGTACTGAGGTGTGTACCATGCCCTGGTAGTGAATCACAGCCATTTTCGTTTTTCACTGCTGAGAGGCTATCTTGCCCATAGGATAGAATGGGGAAGGCTGTTTACATGCCTATCTTCCCATAAGGGCAAGATAGAAAATCCAAGTTTGGTATCTCTGTGTTCAGAATTTAATCATACATCTTTTTAGCAAGATGGTTTTTAAATTCACTGTGTGAGAATAGCACTTTTTAGAAAGTAGCTATTCCCCTGTTTAACCTTCCTGTGTGCCTGTGTGCTGGTTGGCTGACTGGTGTCAGGTGATGTGCTAGGTGGCTCCAGGAGCCTGGATGAGTCAGCAGCAGGGTGAATAGGGAGATCTGCTTTAGATGGGTGGGAGGAGTAGTCCCTGGGTCTGAATAGGGCTGCCCCTGACAAACACAAAGCTGGCTCCACCCCCTGCTGGCCAGGCTGAGGACTCTGCCTCTGCTGGCACAAAGAAGGCTCCACCTCCTGCTGAGCGTCTAACGACCCTGCCCCTCACTCTGAAAGGAACCATGTGCTCCAGGGCAGAGCACACCCAGGAACCGGTTTGAGCAGGGGAATCCCCCCACTGAAACACAGAGAGACAAAGACTTGGAGGGGTATAAGAAGAGGACCCCAGACACTTAAAACTTTAGATCACTCTGGAACTAAGAAGAAACCTCTGCCAAGGAGAAAGCTGGAAGAAACTGAAGAGGAGAAGACTGCCTGCTTGCTGTTTTGCTTTGCTGCCAAGGAGAGGGGAAGGACTTTGCTGTGTCCCCTTCTTTTGATTCTGATCTCCAAGGGCCTGAGAAGAGCTGGCTCCCTGTTAAGAAGTCCCAGGAACAAAAGGACTTCACCACCAGCTCCCCTGGAACTCTGCTGAGAGAGTTCTGACCTGCCTAGGAGTGCTTGCCCAGTCTTGGGGCTTCAGGAGGTCGTTTTGCTGTGTTGAGGGAGCTGGGAAGCAGAAGCGTGAACAAGAGTGACTGGTACCCAGCGCATCATCCGATTGCGTGTCGCAAGACGAGAGTGCGTGGAAAATTTCATCGCGGCACCATCGCAACACGCAGGGTCTCCGCATCGCCGAGTGCGTCGAGCATCGTCCCGAAGCGTGAAGCTTCCTGCCATTGCGAGGGTTGTCGCAGAACCAGTTTGCGGGCCGCACCACTGCCGGTGCGTGAAAAGTCTCCAATCGCTGCGTGCGTCGACGCAGAGTCCCGTTCCGTGGCGCATCGAGAGTTGCGGCGCCGGAAGGCAACGCTGCGCCACGCATCGCACCACATCGAAGAGTGTCGCATCGAACCTGTGCGTGAAGCTTCCCCCTAAGAAACCTACGCAACGAAAGCCAAAGGTATCGCATCCTCCCCCTACAGATCGGAGCCGGCGCATCCACCTCTGCTGCGTGAAGCAGGGCTGCTGCAAAGCCTCCCCAGGATCTCAGGAGCATCGCATCGCCTTTGCCATCTTCCTTGTTATAGCTTTTGGGAACCTTATCGCAACTACAGGTACTGTTGGGCACGAAAGTGTCGCATTTTGTGCATTGAGAGTCGCATTGTGCAGGACACTGACTTTGACATCCTGGAGTACTTTCTGCAAACTCTTGAACTATCCTTAAAGTAACCTTTTTGAATTATATGTTGGTTTGTCTGTAGTATTTGGTCTTGTGAAGTTTTTAGTAAAGATACCTTATTTTTCTAAAACTGGTGTGGAGTAAATCTGTGGTGTTTTCACTGTGTTACTGTGAGTGTTGGTACAAATACTTTACACATTGCCTTTGATAGCCTAGACTGCTCAGGCCAAGCTACCTAGAGGGTGAGCAGGGGTTATCTTAACAGTGTATCCCCCTTTCCCTGACTAGAAGCAAGGGTCCCTACTTGGACTGCGGTACCTACCCTGCCAACTAGAGACCCCCAGATCTAACACCATGTATATATTAAACAGCAGGGGACTGATGGAGGCCCCTTGAGGAACACCCGTAGAGACAGTGCGTTCCGATGACATGCAAGATCCCAAAGAGATGACTTGTTTCCTGTTAGACAGGAATGATGATATCCATGCCAGGGCCAAGTTTGTGATGCCGCATGTTCTTAATCTGGCCAACAGGATGTCATGGGAAATGGTATCAAACGCGGCAGACAAGTCTAACAAGATCAAGACTGCTTTTCTGCCACTGTCCAAGATGAATTTAAGGGTGTCCGTGATCTCTAATAATGCTGACTCCGTCGAGTGTCTGGGACGGAAACCCGATTGTCGGGGATGGAGAATAGACGCAGATTCAATAAAGCTGGCCAGTTGTTGACACACTATTTTCTCAGTGATCTTACCCAAGATGGGGAGGAGCGAGATGGGCCTGTAGTTAGATAATATTGTGGAGTCTACGTTCTGTTTCTTTTTTAAAGGTTTGACAATCGCGGATTTCCACTCTGAGGGCACTTTACCCAAGGCCAGAGAGGAGTTCACTATGCCATTGATTACATGATTAACCACATCAATAATGTGATGTAGAAACGTCGGGGGGCAGACGTCCTGAGGTGAACCAGATTTGTAGGCTAATATAGCCTCTCTGGTTTGAGCTAGGGTGGCCGCTTGAAATGACGGCAGAGCTGGAAGGTTGGAACTGAGGTCTGATTCCTTTACATCGTTAAAATCTTCCGCTTTCCAAGTCCTAAAGTTTCTTTGAATGTTTTTGATTTTGTCCTCAAAAAAACATGCAATTTCATTACAAAGTGCTACAGATGACGGTATGGTGGTGTGCAGGACCTTGGGATCAGTAAAAGATTTAACAATTTTAAAAATTTCTTTAGTTATTCTTGGCTATAGCAATTTTATTGCAAAAGTATTCCCTTTTTGCGGAATTAATGGCCGCCTTGTATTTCTTCCTAAATACTTTGAAGGTCAGCAGACTGGATACTTCGTATCCCCTCCTCCATTTACGTTCCAACTGCTTGCTCTGTAAGTGGAGCTCCGCTAGATCCTTTGAGAACCAAGGGTCATTGTGGATCTTCCTTTTAGATGTTCTAATGGCTCTTCTGTGGGGTTCCAGTTTATTCCCGATGGAAGTGATCCAGTTCTTCAGTCTAACTGAATCTTCTTCAGGTTCCCCAATAAGTTCTGGAGCAGTATTTAAAGCCGTGGCTGTCAAGAGGGGATTAGAGACCAGCAGATGCCACTTCCGCTTATTAGAATGGCTGTGGTCACTGTCGTTAGTAATTGCACTAACTTTTTGGGGAATAGGAAAGTCGAAGGGAATAAAACTATGGTCAGTCCAGGCCTGTGGCACAGGTTTGCCAGTCTGTAGGGACTCTAGGTTGGAACAAACAATGTCCAAAGTATGTCCTCCACAATGGGAAGGACCTTGAACCAACTGTTTGAGGAAAAATAGAGATATTTCTCATTGTTGCTCCTCTTGGGGGAAGACGTGTACCACTTTTAGTATATCTGGGAATTCGTCAGAATACATGGGTGAATGTGTGGGAACGCCCACACTCCACAAATGTAATGGCCTTACCGGGTAGTGCAGCGCAAGTCCGTAACTTGGGCTGCCTTACATTACACTAGCTTTACCAAGCCACTGAGGGCCACGCAGGGTGACCTTGCTTGGCTTGATAAATCTCATTGTAGGTTTTGCACCACCCTGCTTCGCACTGCGTAGCACAGGGTGATGCAAAACCTATAATAAATATGCCCAGTCCTATTCTTCCTCTTCAAAGATGTTACACAGCAAGATTTGACTTGTTTTGGAAACATTATTTTAGTTATCCTACCCCCAAACACAAAAATGTAATAACAATACATATATATAATCCCTAGGCACCTCCACTTCCTGGTAGCTACGAATATAGAGTACTAGTGTAACTACAGATTTTTCTGTCCTGAGACAGTCGTAATGACCTATTTTAATGAAAATGAGTAATGTGTTTCTTATGGTACGGCCTGAGTGCTGAGGATTTAATACTAAAGATATTTCTCCTCATTATGGCTCCCCTGAGAAAGAGTATCTTTTTGGCACATTCCCAGGTCTACCACTTTTGATAAATTTGGAACTACATAAAAAAAAAATGGGAGTTTCGTGGGAACACCAACTCAAAGTCCATGGAATGCCTTTTCGGGGCATAGTAACGCAACACAGCATTTTGCACTGCATTGCGTTATTCTAGATTTATGAAGCCACTTAGGGCCATGCAAAGTGGCTTTGCGTGGCTTCATAAATCACATTTTGGCCTTGCGCCACTCTTGCACTACGTTGCTTGGTGCAAGAGCTACGCAACTGCTCTCCTAAACATGTCCCACTATGTCCGAACACATAACCGTGAATACTGGTGATTTTTATTTCCAGAATGTACACCAACATATTGATAGTCTTAAAGACTATTAACTGATAAAGACAGAGATTATGTGCCCTGCTCATGTCCTTCTTTAATCCTGCACAATCTATTGTGGTTATGAAGACTAGAGATAGGTTTATGTACATGTCTGTAAACCTTTATTTATTATATTCTTTATTAAACCTTGTGCCAACTGCAGACGTGTTGGTGTCATTGTTGAGCGTTAAATAAGTTATATATGTTCTATAGTATGGCTCTTTTATTAATATATCATTTCAAAGAAAAGCTCGTTTATCCTCCCCCATTAGGCAAACATTTATGCTCGACAGTCATTTCAAAAAGCTTTTTTAGCGAAGAGAGCCCGAAATTTGCGTTCATAATGTGAAAATTACGTGTGAAATATATTTTTGAATTTCTTGGATTTTGCAAAGAATTTCGGTATTATCCCCGGAAAGCTGCAACAGTACTCACCATGATAAACATTTATGCATTTCACACTCTGAAAACTTATGTACTCCTGCACTTCACATGAGAAATCTGCAACTGTTGGTAATGGGAAATCGACCTACAAAGGCGAATCTTCAGGTTTATGGATGTTCACCAGCATAAGTAAGTGTACCTGCGTGCCCACACACAGGTCCATGAAGATTTTCATTCACACTTACTTTGGTGGTTAAATTTTACCTCTCAACAAATCAGTTCCTGAGAGTTAATCCACACACTTAAATTTGCAGCAGTAAATGTATGGATTTAAGAGCCATTTAGGTATGCAAAGTGCTTTATGTGAATTGAACCAAAAGTGAGGTTTTAGACTCCGTTCTTCCGCACAAAGCATGCTTATTGATTTTAAATGCCATGGTAAAGATGTGGCTACGAGGTTCCAAGTGGCTTGCACATTTATCAAGATTTAGAGAGAAGGAGAAAATTAATGAGAGAGGCATACGGATTGGGGTATGGTGCTATTGATGGAAATGCGTTTAATAGCAAGGTAAACATACTTATCAATATATGAATGCCAATTAAAAAATAAGCCGCAGCATAAAAATCTGAGGCAATATGGCAGAGCAGCATCGAGAGATTTATATAATCAAGAGATAATATAAAGGAATTTAGAGAAGAAAACAGTCCCATAACAAACTCACTCAGCAACGGATCATTATTATGTAAGACTATTTTACATTTTCTGGTTGTTGAATGTAATGCCAGGGTATCTGGCTCTTTTCATCCCTCCCAGATTGCCTTTTGACGTGCAATCCTCCAGAAATGGCTGAGATTTAGTTACATTGAATTGATATTCCTGCCATCATCTGCATGTTGTAGTCAAATGTTATATTTCTAGATGGACTAAGCTGTAGTATGCATCACTATGTCATCTGCAAAATCAAACTTTAGTAGAAGAGTTTGTGCACTGAACATTTGGAATATTGAACAATTAGACATTAAAAGATATGTATGGTTCCATGTACAATGCATATAACGCTCGGGGAGGGGGGGGGGGGTGATCAAAACACTTGGGAGAAAATTATGTGAATCAAATAAACCAGAACACCGATTTTGAAGCACAATAAAAAACAATAAACACAAGTTCCAATTTTCAGAAGGACAAGCAGGAAGAATCCCGAACTAACATGGATGAAAGCCTTTCTGGCCCCCAACTAGTTAATGTCATGAGTTGGTGTGTTTCTTCTGCTCAGTCTAGGACAGTGATGTCCATATTAATATGGTCTGTGATCTCTCACTCAGTGATGAAGACAAGCTGGTATTACAAAAATAAATAAGGAAAGATATTTGCCAGCCATTTTTATAAACAACATGTATACGTTTAAGTAGATGTTAGGAGGGAGGACATTTTTTTTATTTTTTTTATTTTTTATGAAATTCTGATCAATTTGCAGTATTTTATTATGGCAATAACCTTGTTCATTTTATAATAAGATTAATTAACTCTACAACTACTAGTGTCAACACATATGAAACTATCTCAGAAGAAGTTCCACTGAACCACATTTGAAGGTTTTGAAAATCTCTAATACTTGTTGAAGTGCTACAGGGGCCAGGAGATTTTCCAACTCGAGAATGTTAAGGAAGGGCACAGCACTTTAAAAATTTAAAAAGGACAGAGTCTCTTTACCCAATGAATCTGCTTTAGCTATTCATAGTTTTGTTTAATATATTCTAAAAGATAAGCAAAATATCTAGCAGATTAACCAGCACAATCTCAGCCTCTTATCATCTGCTGAGAACTCTTCTATTAAACAAAGGCAGCCAATGCAGCCCTTATTTTCTTATCAAATTCTGACACTAATGTGAAGCAATACTTATTTCTTTTAAATGTTTTTATTATATTGTGGTCATTAGAAAATGAACACTAGCTTTAGAATAAGCAATACGCTCTTGATTATGATCTGAAGCCAAAATCATTTGTGCATGTTTTTTTTTCAGAAGGAGAAAGTAAAGTGTTAGTCTATGACATTCTGTTCCCCAGAATAAAGCCTTTTAATGCATCTTATGCAGTCGATGGTGCTAATGTCCTTTACTTGAGCATGAGAAATGCAAATGTCTGCAATTCAAGGCACGCCAATAAAGAATTGTCAGAGAATGCAACGAGCAGTGTCATTTTAATATAAGCGAAATCCATGTACACCAGCACAAACCCTAGTACTCTTCTTCTGAATATGTGTCTGAGAGTCATGCAGAAACCCTGAGGACAAGCTAACCAAAGGTTCTGTCATTGATAGATCATTTCAATAAAATGCACTTGATTCTAAGTGGGTTACACAAATAGGACTTGCTTCTAATGTAGAGCAAAAATGCTGTATTCACAACACAATGGTTGTATTGTGTCTCTTTCTTTTCTTTAGGTTTCAGAAACTGAATTATAACCAATAGATGTTTTGTCCCTGATCAAACAGGACTTCTTCAAGGCCTGCAGATTTAGAGGCTGCTAATTATGCCCCATGGAAGGATACTTCTGATAATATGTGCCACAAACGACAGCCTATGATGATGTTCACTAGTCGGCAGCAATTGTAGACTCTCAAGAATATGAGAAGAAGAATTACTATTGTTATGCTTACATTAAATTATTTCGGTTAAAACAAACAAAGAACCAGTTGCTCCAAGCTACCGTTCAAAATAAGAAGAAAACATTCAATGATGATAGTGGCAAGAATATGGTGCTCTTAACCACTGTTCTAGTTTGAAGGTAAAGGGCAACCAAGGTAAACTATCAAGCCAAGGAGCATCCTTTGATTCTAAGAGTCTGGAGGTGTCCATTTCTGCTCTGCGTACCAGGCAAGTTATGAGTGTGCAACCCATCTGGAACCCATTGTCAGAAATTGATGAGTACTGAACTGTCCAATGCACCATGTGGGGATGCAAAGATATGTGTGTGCAAACCACCTAGAACCAATTGGCAGAAACTGATGAATATTGAACTGCCCAATGGACCTTTTCAGGACGCAAACTAGTTGGTTTCAAATTAAAAACTCTCAGGTAATTGTCTGAATTGAGCAAAAGGATAACTTCTCTATGGGATCTCTAAGAGTGAGTTTAACACTGTAAGATCAGTAATGAGATTCTGAAAAACAAGGGGTGGGTAATAGTTTTATATATGGGATTGGCTGTACATATCAGGATGCAAGTATGGTTTATAGAAATATTATATATTCAAACTTAAAATTGAACATAGATAACTGTTTATTTTTCTACAGTTCATTTTCTTTTTTTTAACCCTCAAATTTGACATGGTCAAAAGGTTGGGTAAGTGCATCCCTTTGTTTGACTGCTATCTGAAGGCATTGTCATAATACTTGAGTTCCAAGTGGGGAAAAAACCTTGGAAATTGACCATGCCAAATCTTCAAAAATACAAAGAAAAAAAGCCTCTTTCACCGTTATTCCATAAAAGAGACAAAGAAAAGCAAAAGAAAACATATGCAGGAAATTAACCAAAATGTAGAGAGTAACTACACTTTATTATAATGAGAAAAAAAAGAGTTCATTAGTTAATAATACTGGGGGCATTTTTCTATGCCATGAGCATACCATATCGAATCCCATAAGAATCTCATGTATTGTCTCACAAATGTAAGTTCTTATTCTTTCTAGAATAAGGACTTAAATTTTAAATCTTGTGAGAGCTTATGGCAATTTTCACCAATAAAATCACGAATTTCGGTGCAGTTGCCTTTTTCCATTGCCTAGCCAAAATAATTGCTCACATCTTTGATGTAAGCACATTTGTTTTTTGTTTAGTCAAAATAACATTGTGCGTTCATCTAATTGAAAGGGCTCATTTATACTCTTTTCCAATATTTCTTAATAGGGGAACAGATGCTTCTAATTTCAGGACCTTGAGGAAATATTGGCATATAATCGACATCAAACTCATTACATCCTGGGCACCAAAATGTATGACATCTCAGCATTTGGGATAACATTATTGTTGTATAAAAGTTGTGATATAATGTCAATGGGAACTGATGATGATGTTTTGTTTCATTGATTATATGAGTTCATAATGCCACCCAAAATTCAGGGGCAAATGCAATATCTTTGCTTCATTTTAAGATCAAATCTTGATTTCAGACTAGGTTTGCCAGATGGAGTTTATCACGAAATTGAGACAATACACAGTATGTCTACCAACTATGAGATAGCAGATGTATGCCTGTATATTCCACTATGTGTGAATTGTGTTTTAAATTGGCTAAGAGATCTGGCCTCACAGTGGAACTCAGGCTGTGAGGAATTCAAACTTGGGAAATGAACAGCAATCCTGAATATTTATAAATTGTATGAAGTACAATCTAACTGCCCGATAGTGATGTCAAAGTCAAGGTACGGCAGACCTGCTTCCTTTAATATTTGAACCAGTTTGTTTTGAGGGGGATGTATATTGTTTGCCCAGGTAAAAGAAGTGATTTGTGTCTCCACAGTGTTCAAGAAATGGTGGGTTTTGTAGTAAAAACAATAAAATGTGTAGTACATTTGTTTTGATCAAATTCTCCCAACTAGCGATAACCAGAGAGATGGATTCTAGCTCTCGTTTTTCTTTCTTTTTGCTCATCAGGGTAATCAGCTTGAAAAAGACCCCCAGTTTTATCTGGGATAATCATCCTTGAATCATCGATTATCATTTCTAGCCTCACTGCAGATGTCTGATGAGACATTTTTGCAGTAGTGGCAGTGCTTTGGTTTCAAAGCAAATGTGTCATCCAAAAAGACAGTACTAGGGACCTTAATTTTGCAAGATGAGAAACTATCATTGGTCACTGCTGTCCAGAATGGAATTTCAGGATAGAATAGTAGGTCACAGGTGTAGTTGGTATTGCTAAATACCTCTGATAGCTTCACATCTTGCAAAATTAATGTTCCACATCTCTGATTTTGGATGACAAACTAGCCTTGAAATAGTAACATGCCACCACAGGTTACTATGTGCTCTCTTGACTGCTGGTATATACTACATACCAAAGCCAAGGTTTAACTGCTGGTTCCGAAATGAGCTTTGCTAACATGACACCACCACTATGGGTCACCACATGCTCTCTCTCATCCCCCCATCATAGGAAAGTTGCACCAACTAGTGTACTCCTTCAGGACGCTAACCAAAGCCCTGAGAAAGCCATAGGCCTGCACGCAGCTTTAGGGGTGAAACATGTATTGGTTCATCATTTTTGTTGTATACTGCATACTTGCATTCTTACTGAATTAGAATGCCTATTACATAAATAACCACGAATGAATGTAGAAGTTGACCATACCTGACTATTTTATTAGTTGAGATTGAGCTTTGAAATGTAGTTCATGCTTCTGCTGATGACCCTATGACCCTTTCAAACATATCTTTGTTTTTATGGGTTTATGGGTATGACCCACACATAGGAATAGTCAACCACTAATAAAATGATAGCCATTGGGAAAGGGTTTGGGCCACAAGGCAGGCATCTCTTTTATTTGCTTACCCAACAAATATATTTATATGAGGCGTATTTATGATGATACCAAATCTTTAGTATTTGTAAATAGTATACAATCATTCTATTTTCACCTCACGAGAGGAACCAAACAAGGATGTCTTCTTTTATCATTACTTTTTATTTTATCCCTGGAACCTTTCCTTGATAAAATTTGTAGACCTGAGACTTTTGTAGGGTATAAAAACAGGAATACAGAGATCATGTTCACAGCATATGCTGACAACATATTAGTGATATGTTACTAATCCATGTATTTCTGTTTCTGCATTTTTTGTCAGATTCTGACTTATGATCCTTCTGTAGCTTGGTATGAACTGAATATTGATAAGTGCAAAGTTTTATTGAATAATATTGTCTAAAGGATATGTTCAATGAATCATGGAATAATCTGAAAATTAAGTAAATTCTTAATTCTAATTACATTAGGTATGACATTTTAGTTAACTTCCAAGAGTTAACTTAGAAGAAGTTAAGATAAAACCTATTTTCTTTCCGTTAGGTGGTCTACCCTGTTTTTATATTGTCGGTGGAAGCTGGATACTTTTCAAATGATAATGCTACCAATTATACATTTTTGTCTATCCATGCCCCCAGTAAGACATCCTCAGACATTTTGTAAAACAATCAATGGCCATTTGCAAAAATTCCTTTGGTATAAAAAGAAACCTTCTCTATTTCCAAAAACGCATAAAAAATATATGGCTGTTGAAAGTGTGACTTTTCCCATTGTTATGAGCTACTACTCCGCCTTTAAAGTTAAACATAAATGGACCTCTCAATCACAAGATTTTTTTTAAACTAAGGTCATCTGGCAAAATGTTAAGCTTTCATTAATCAGTCCTTTCTACTTTATAGATGTTATTTCTAACTCGCAAGAAACAAAATTATTTTTCCTTCTTTGTTCTAAATTTCCCAACTTTGTCTCATGACCTTCTCTCATGTATAGTTACTCTTAGGCCCAGAGCACACAAAGCTAGTCCATTCGCTATAACATAAAGATTCTGGGGCATATGTATCAAAGAATGCATTTGCGAATCTCAAAGAGAATTGCTATTTGAGAATCGCAAAACGATATGTAAATAAAAATTATCAATTCCTTTGCGAGTCCTTGCCATTTCTTAATTGCGACTCGTAAATTGCGGGTCGCAATTAAGGAATGGCTTCCCATTTATTTCTATGAGCCAAGAGGCCCATAGGAATGAACAGGAATTGCATGCGCAATTTGTGAGTGCCCAATAGGTACTCGCAAATTGCGCATGCAATTTCAAGGGTGCAAGGGTTCCAAAAGGACACCCTGTTGCACCTCAGAAATGTGCATGTGTGCACATGTGGCACAAATGCATGCCCTAAGGGCATGTATGTGTGCCACATGGCACTTTGAAAAAAGCAAAAAAGTGCTTTTTTCAAAGAAATCGCAATTTACCACCAACTTGAAGTTGGTGGTAATTTGTGATTTCTTATGCCAAAGTCGCACAACTTGGGTGCTTCATGCATCGCATTTAAGGAATCGCAATTTGCGATTCCTTAAATGCTATCTCAAAATTGGAAATCACAAATTTTGCGATTCTCTAATTTGCGATGTCCTTCCGGGGTGATACCTCCCAAAAGGCCTTTTCCCATTCGCAAACGGGCCGATTCTGAGAATCAGCCCATTTGAGAATGGGAAAAGGGCTTGATACATATGCCCCTAAAACTGCTAATAAATTATTATGCTGGAATGACTGGATGGACAAAGGCATCATAAGTATTTGCCAATTAATTTCAAACAACTAATTTCTCTACTTTCAAGAAATAAAACACATTATTAATATCTCAAATACTTACAATATTAAATATGATTTACTATTAGCAGTTAATATTCTAATGTTACTAGATCCCTTTTCCATACATATGGAGGAGGTTGAGGCTTCTCTCCAAAAATATCATGTTTCACTGACGTTTAGGCCTCATATACCAATAAAAGATTAATAGATTGCACTAAATACCAATATAAAATGCCTAAAACAAAGATGGAATTACTATGGGAAGAAGAGCTTCAATAAACCTTGCCTAATTTGTTGGGAAGAAAACAATTGCCACACTAACACCATACTTCTTTTATGATAGATTGTTTCTAACTCCTAGTTCTATCTATAAGATGGAAATAGCTAAGTATAATACATGTTGGTCCTTCAGCAGTGAAAATAGTGATATATTGCACATGTTCTTTGAATGCCTGAAGGTTAAATTGTTTTGGCAACAAGTCTGGCAGAAGATTACTGAACTCTGTTTAGTTAAATTACGAGTCAACAGATTGTATATTTCTGCTGGTGGCCTGAAATGTTATCTACTGATCATTCAAAAGATACATTTGTTGATCGTTTCGTTGTTGTTGTCTTGCAGATCATTACATCTAAATGGAAGAATTCTAACAATATTTTGTTCAGTGGATGGTGGAATATGATACGATATAAACATAGACTTGATAAGGCCAACATCTCCTCTACACAAATGGCCATGAAAAGATATACGTTGTGGTTGCCCTTTACTTCCTTTTTATTTAAAATGTTGTTAAAACAACATGAGGGCTGAATTTTTAAAACAGCATTGAAATCAAACAATTTAAGCTGTATCGTATGTTTTTTGTAATGATTCCATTCTCTATATAAAAATACTAGGGACTGATTACTTTTTAAATACTGTTACTTATAACGTTTTGCCATATAGATCTTTTCTCTATTGTGATGTTTTCTTATGCTAATATTCTGTAATGTACTGAAATGGTCATATCTCTCTTTTACTTTCCATTTTCCTTTCTTTTTTTTTATTTTGTTGTCCTCAAAATCTATAAAATGTTTATTGCATACATTACTAGTCTCTTTACCATTGGACATATTCATATAAAAGAAGCATTGTATTTAAAAGTATTAATTTACTCTTGAAACTCAATAAAAAAAAATTGAAATGAAAAAAAAGTATTAATTTATTACGGTTATGTGCTTTTCACGTAGGTAATTCATAATAGTTCAATAGTTTGCTTTATTTTTAGCTTTTCTTTCAATATTCTTTCCACCATTTCTCCATACTATCATGCTATATCAAGCATTTTTAACTAAAAATCTAAAAAGTGGTGGTCTGCAGACCTTGCCCCTGATTAGTTTCTAGTGCCTCGTGTGAGAAGTTGGCCTGGTATATGCTGTCCACTAGTTATAGTGGACACCCTGAAGCAGTCCAAACAACCCCTTATTGGTTATAGGTTAAAGGCAACCTTTATTGAAAGCTATCCTAGTGGTAGCTATGGAGAGCAGCCTTCAGGCTAAGTCTTGAAGGAATGTATAGTAGCTTGTTTTACCAGTCTATAATCTCTTGAATGGCTAAATGAAAGACAACCACACCAGGTATATATATAAAATATATGTATTTATTTCTAAACACACCCTCCTAGTCTCTTTATGAGGCTAGAGGTCAAAACACATAAGTTACACTTCAAATATGACAGTAATAAGCACTAATACACGTTAGGTCCTAGGGGCGAGCCAAACCATATACAAAAATAGTGGTATAAGAACCACGACTTAACTAGACACAAGGCCTAGAGCCTGTAGAATCACTGGGACCCCAAGGAACCACCCAAGGTAGTGACACAGGGGACCCACAGGGGCCGTGTACAGTGTGAGAACACAGCTGCGAGCTCCCGTTAGCTTCTATGGGGAAAGTCGCGGTTAGATTTTTAAAGATTAGGGACACTTAGAAATGAGTCAGGACCAAACCCTTTGGGACTTAGGAAGTTCTAGGGTCAACACACATGGGAGCACTGGAGTACTCGTGTTACCTCACCCAGGGAAGCCGAGTGCATAGGTGTCAAATGGTGTCAGGTCGCGTTGTTGATTTCAATGGGAGCTGGCAAAGAAGTGCTGCTGCTGGGAAGATGTGAAGTGTCCGAAGAGATCCAAGCCTGGATCGAAGAGGAGAAGAACCTGAAAGCAGAGGGGACAGAGTCTGGATCACTTGCCAGTGACCTGGAGGACGATAGACCGATGCCCACCGATGTCAGGTGTTTCAGGTGAAAAAGGTGAAGCTTGACTCTTTAGCCACGATGACCAGGAGGTGTCGAGGATGACCAGAAGCTGGATTTGAGCTGTGCCACAAAGGATGTCGAGTGCTGCAGTGCTGGTGGCCGGATTGGACACAACAAGCCTTGGCAACAGCAATCCACCCAGAATGAGAAGCAATGCTTCGGTGCAGACCAGCAAGGTCTGAGGGACTCACCACTTGGTTGGGAGTCAGGGCATGTCTGGAGCAAATAGGGAAGCCCAAGGAAAATCAAAGTCACCCCCTCAGGGACCCACCAGTCGACAAACCAGGGATCGCAAAGGGAGCTCAAGAGGAAACACAAAATGGTAGCCCACGGGTCACTCGGGGTAACTAGGCCAACAATCTTTGGTGGATCTTCTGCTTGAGGTGGGGGCTACAAGTAATCCCAAGCACAACTTCAAGAGACATTGAGAAGTCAATGCACTTGCAAAAGTACACGGTGACCAGGAGTTCCGGTCCCACACTACTCACGAGGGCTGTGGGTCTCAGCTTTGCTGGGGACTCGGGTCAGCCTCTGAGATGTCTGGAAATCCTCCTCCTGGGCTGCAAATACTTTGGAGTCCGGCGGAAGCATCGGAGATGCAGACCGGCAAAATGCTTCGTTGGTGCCTGCCAAGTTCCTTGACCCCAAAGGAGATTTCTTCAGTCCTCTAGTCTTTAGTAGAGCCTCGAAGTTCTAGGATTCAGCTTCAGAGTTTCGTCCAGGGATATCTAAAGTTCTGGTTACTGAGGTTCCTTACTTATACCTAAGGAAGGGATTGGACTAGCTCTGGGGACCCACCAATGGGAGGCTTTGGAAAGAGAGGGGTTGCTACACCCATTTCCTTTGTCCAGTTCCGTGCCAGTGCAGGGGCTGGAAGCCCCTGAGCCGGTTTGAGCTGGACTATGCACAGGGACACCAAATGTGCCCCCAGTGCAGGACTTCAAAGCACTCAGAGAGTGCTCCCACCCAGGCCCAATACACTTTGTCCTGTCTGGGAGGTGGTAACACCTCCCTGTGACAGGACACCTATTGTCCAGGCCTCCCCTGCCAGAGTTTCGGTCAACAGCAGGAGGCCAGACCCGTGTCTGTGGCTGCAGCATCCATTTTGTGATGCCAGGGCTCTGTTAAGTTTCTACCGGGTATATCAGTACTGCCATGTCTCTCCCTCTAGAAGAGTGGGATCATATCCTCACATCAAGAACTGATGTGGGGGTATGATTCCAAGGGTTTTACACCAAACACGACATGTTTCCGTGCAGCCAGTCCAAAGTTAGCATTAATCGTTTAAGATATAATGCACTTAAGAGTATATGGTCAGGCTGCACCACTGACAACCACCGAGAGGAGATTCCTGCAAAGGGCTCAGCTCATGCCTGGGCACCCTCTCACATATAACCAAGCACTCTGCCTTTAGGATTGTTAAGGCCTGCCATAGGAGTGACTGATAGGTTGGTATGTGCAGTGATAGGTGAGGTATAGTGAACATATACCTCAGTAAGGGGTGCATGCACCACCTTACCCAGGCTGCAGTAGCAGACCTGTGGTGTCATTTTGGGTGGCTTTCCAGGGGAGGGGCATAATACATGCTTCAGCCCCTGGTAGGCCTCTGGGGTACCTATGCCCTGGGTACATAGTATATCATATACTAGGGACTCACAAGGGTATCTCAGGACCTAATCTGTGGTGTACCTAAAGTACATGCCATCAATTTAGAGAGGAAGCAGCTAGACTGGGGCCCTGAATAGCAGGGTCCCAACCAGACTAAAGTAAAAAAACAGTGAAACACCAGCAAAAAGTGGGGGTAAACATGTGAAGCAGATCCTACTATCCTACACCTCGGTCAGAAACTTTGAAAATTCTCTCTCTCCCCCTCAGATCAGTCAAGTTTAGTCTTCTTGCTTTTATCACATTTGTTTACTTTGTAATATCAGCCCCTTTTTAGGTCTAGCTTGACCGGACAGCTGTTGCCAGACCTTATGTTATCAACAAAAAAAAGTTTTCAAATTCCAAATGAGAGAGGGGTGTAGCCTACACCTACATGTCGGTTACCCAGAATAAAGGATTTGATTGGGCTGAGGTTGTGTGCTGTCACTGAAATTTGTACTTGTACTGAACCTTTGGCTTGCGTGAAAGGTCATACTCATTACAGCAGAACTGAGTTAATCATGATGCAAGCCATGAACATGGATAGAGAAAACATGTTTTGTACAAGATGTTACCACAAAAGCAGTAGGCATGATGTACCTATTGTGAAAAGCATACATATATAGATTGCACAGGTTTAAGTCAATGGGAATTTAAGGGTGGATTGTTATTACTCTGTATTAAAGTCTACAGATAGGTGTTTGGTTACATACAATCTCACAGATATCAGTAGTAGGCAAGGGCTTTGGTGTTGCTTACCTGCTCTCATTAACCGTTGGTATGGAGGATTTGCATTGCTAGAATCCTTAGACCCTTAGGAGAGATAGAATGGTACTATGCGAACTGTAATTTATATGCTTTTGTAATTTTGCAACAGTACGTCTGATGGTTGCATTATAGGAAATCTTACACTGAATACAGTAGGCCTGAGTTGACAATGGTGACAAGCTATTGCTTTATTGGTGCATTGTTGAAAGGTATGTCCGATGCCAAAAGGCTAATCTGCTTATTATGAAAAGTTACAAAAGAAGCATGAGGCCTGATTCATTTACTCTGTTACACATATGTTAAAGCCAGTATGCCTTCAAAGGTGGATTGATTTTGCACAGTGTTAAAGCCTGAAGTCAGAAATTTTGTTACATGTAATCTCACAGTTTACCTTCATAGGGAATGATTCTAGTGTTGGTTGTCAAAAAATAAGTTGAGACCGCCAACATCGGAAAACATTGGCACAACTAGTTGTGTCAAAAGGTAAATGCAAGACTGAGTCAGTGGGTGGATGGATGAGTATAATGATGAATGACAGAGTGCAAGTATGATGCCTTATTGAGTGCCTTACCCATTGACACTAAAGGCACTTTCATTCATAACCAGACCCATAAGTATTACCACCCTTATTGCCCCTTGTAGCTCGACAGACAATAGTCCAGACTTTTATTATTCCCACCTGGATATCTAGACCCATTCAAAAGACTGCAGTCCATGTTATCTTTCACCTTTCTCGTCTCTCTCATTTCACCTTTCACTTTGTATCATTGCACTGACTTCTGATCTATTTTCATATAAAATTTGAAGCCGTCTATCATGTTCAATGTGCATTCCATTTCTCAGGTCCCACATACCTTCAACAAAATGTTATTCATTAGGTGACTTTGACTCCTCATGATAATCCTTAAGTAGACTTGCTGCGGGCCCCAGGATGTACTGCACATTCTCAGGTAGCTGCTCTTTCTTCTTCTTACTGGCCAGTGGCTATAATAATCTGCCCCTCAGTCTTCATTTGGTTATAAATCACTTACTTTTGGGACAATCTGAAAAACTCATTTGTTTTTTCCTCCTGTTTTCTAAACGCTGTTCCTCTCATCAGGCGTTTTGGTTGAATCTGCTGTTACCCCTATTTACACTCCGTAAATGCCCTTCTGTGGGTGACATAGCAAAAGGAGAACAGGAGCAGCCCGTGTTCCAAACAATCTGGAATCAGGGGCTCAAATGTAAACAAAGAACAGAGATTCCAAGCAGAGCCAGTTGCTTTAAAAACATCAAAAAATGTCATTTGCTTTACAATGCAGCATAAATGAAAAAGAGAAACAGAAACTGGTACAATATATTTACTGCTCCATAAAATGCTGTGGCTGGCACTGTAAGTTTGTGGCATTCACTGCTTCCAGTCTTCCTGGTAAACTATTTTCTGTTTTCTACGTTATCCTGAAAACAAGTCACTGTGTATTCTAAAATTATGGGGAAAAGGAAACATCCTAGCTCTGCTCTAGATAAGTTCTGGGGCTATTGGTGCTATTGAGAAACAGATCCTCAGTGTGGAGGTAACACTAACTACCTGCACCGAGGGGCCCTACCTGACAAATCCATGCTCAGTGTCCTCAACCGCTGCTTAACCCAGTAATTACCAGGCTGTGAGATCTAGCACACCGGATAAGGATGAGAATACTTTGAACTCCACCTCGACGGGCACTTCAAACCCTCACCCACTCTCCAAACGCCTATAAATTCCTGGGAGCCGCATTTTGGATCTCACTATGGTTCCGCGTGAGGGATCCGTAAAGGCTAAAATAAAGGCACCTTTGCAGAGGCAGGCAGCTATCCCCAAGCCTCCCAGAGCTGGTAATAAATCACTGTCAATTGCACCCCTGGACTATACCTTTATGGAGGCATCAGTTCAAGTTTTGACAGACCTTCTTAAGACTTTTTTGTACCCTTACTGACTGACTTAAAGCTAATGAATGTGCTGTATTAACTTGTGTAGAGCGATTGGGAACAATTAATCCTCACTTTGACAGCCCTCCCCCACATGCGGATGTTACGGAAGGGATGAAAGATCATTCTAATAACACTGGTTTAAACCCCAGACATTCTGCACTTTTTCCACCACAACAAACTGCTCCAGGGAATTCTAAGCTGCCTAATCGCCTCCTGCCAAATTTAGCGCCACAGATTCAACAAGCACCTGTCACAGAAGTGAGTAGGTCTCGTATAACAAGGGCTTCACCTCTTTTCCCATCTAACAAATGCTTTAGGGGAACTGTTCCTACTCATTCTCTGTCTAATTCTGATCGACTAGCTGAGACCCCTTATGTGGTCATTATGGCCAATGTTCCGACCCTCCTCTCTTCTACCCAAGAAGCCTGGGATTTGTTAAGAAATAAATCACTCAACTGCCTAAACATTAGAGTTGGGCTAGGGGGAGCCCTTTTTGCAGATTTTAAGATGGCTAGACGGGTCAGGTGGGTCGGCAGAGGTCCCATATTATTCCAGGGTGACTGTGTGGTGCCCTCCTTCAAAACTCGAGCACTGGTCAATGCCATACTAGGAAAAGCAAGTTCAGCATTGCTAAATCCAAACCACATTTCTGTTCTACCCCTTGGGTTCTTTTATCAACACCCTCCACAACTCTCTATACAGCCCAATGCATTGATATAATGATTTTCTCAATCACAATCACTGTCTCAACCATCAACATCTAACCTGAACTATGCCTGCCCTCTTAGGTATCCTTTTTCAACCTCTAATAGGGTTTATTGTCTCTCCAGCCTTACTGGGGTGGTTTGACTGAGGGTAGATACCTCGAATGGAGCTATCTCTCATGGATTTCCCCCAATAACCCTGACCCCTGTTACTAGCCAACTAATAGATGACAATTGATTAAACTCCCAAATAACTGCCAAGCCGTCTCTATTGCGGAGTGAGGTAAACACTGATCCTATAACACCAAGTGTAAGTGCCACCACAGTCTTATGCTGGAATGTAGAGTCCAATCTGTATTGCTTTGGTGACTAAGCCTAATTGACTGCACATCTAATACTAGTTATAGGTGTCCAATAAGAGGTACAATGTACATTGAAAGAAAGAGTTCATGTGGTGCTATCTTGCTAAGCACCCAGTCACCACAGGTGCTAGTGAAACAGACTCAGCAGTGACAGGAAACATGATATACAGATAGGACCTTGCTAAGTCCCCTTGTTACCGGCACCGGTCTGATGTGAGACCGCTGCCGGGATCTCTGGAACAAGCGGACTTACCAAGGTCCTATCTGTACATCATGTTTCCTGTCACTGAGGGAAATAGGCACAAGTAGAGAATTGTTGTCTATATTGTCCGCAACAGGGACGTTTTGGAAAAGTCTTCACACATACCTTGTGGTTTTACGGAATCTGTGAGACAAATCTATTTCTCACAGGGGTTATCATTGTCCTTGAGCCTTGAAAAAGTCCGGGGGGGATGAAACACATGTCGGTTACAGTGTTTTGGATTTTGTTACCTGTGACTTTGACTGTGAAGTAAAAGAACACAAACTTCAGTGGATTTTATTGATTTATTTCCAACAACTGATTTACTCGATACGAGTTGGACTAAAAAAATACCAGAACTTGTGTGAGCTTGTTTTTCGCTTATGCTGGAATGTTGCTTAGCTCCATGGTAAGTACAATTTGTCAGAATGGTTAGACTTTGCAACAGGTTTTAATATCTGCCTTCAAGAAACATGGGCCATCGAGCCATTTCATCTCAATGGCTTTGAAACATTCCATTCTCCAGCCATTCCATCGAGACATAGTAGGCCCAAAGGTGGTCTTTGTACTTATGTTTCCAATAAACTAGTTTCCTCCAATATGGGTGTAAAGTTTGCTAACTATCAAATTATCTCCATAGATCTTTCAGTGTCTTCTTTGGTGTTATTAGTACATTTTTATAATAATGCCGGTCACCTAGATATATTGAATGTTTTAAGTCAACTCGATGTTGAATTGGAATCACTAATCTTTAAGGAGTCCAGAGATAAAATCCTCATATGGGGGGAAGATTTTAATATTCAACCCTACTAATTGCCAGCTAACAAAATCTGTGGCATGGCCTCCCTTCAAAATGATGATTTCACTCATTTTTCACACACAGAGTATGGATCAAAACTCAATGAGTTACTTTTCAAATATGACCTGGGTTTTAGTAACACATTTGGAGTCCAGTTGATGTATTTTGCACATTTGATGGTAGCATGGGAAAAAGCATTACTGATTTCTGTTGTTTCCTAATCGTTATTCTGCTTTAGTTAGTAATTTTATATTACATGATTTTGCAATGAGTGACCATTTTCCTCAGAGTCTTGAGTTGAACACTAACTTTGTTCAAAATCAAGGGGTTCGTCATCACACCTCATCTGTGGAGAACAATGAACTCTCTTGTCTGAATGGTTTCACTCTGTGCTGGTCTATGATTGATCCGACCAGATTTTTACAAAAACTAATCGAACATCAGAGGTGGGCTTTTGTCGCTTGTTTAGATGAGTCAGCACAAGCTACTATGGTTATAGAGTCATTCAATTATATTACTAAGTAAATCAAAGTAGGGCTTACTTCCCATCAGAAGAGAAGAGCTGTAAACACCAAAGGCTGGTTTGATAATGCCTGTACTCAGGCTCATAAAAATCTGAAAAGGGCCTTAAATAATTTACCCAAGAATATCGCTGAGGTACAACATTGGAGAAGGGCGTATAGGCTCACTCTAAAACATCATAAAAGAGGTTTGAAAGAGGAGGCCAGGGAAAAATTGCATGAGGCGAGCGGTAATAATGATACCACGGCATTTTGCCGTGTTATAAACTCCCCCTTCTTTAGCGATGATGACAAGCCCAGAATTGAGGTTGCAGTGACCGAAGAAGATTGGCTAGCCCATTTCACATGCTTTTATGAAGACTACAGCGGTGGTCGGACTTTAATAACATAATTTAGGATCTACAATATGGATTTCGACCGGGAATTGGGACCACAGAGCAAGTCATCAATCTGAATCTGCTGAGAGGCAAACATGTACACATAAAGTGTGGTAATTTGTTTATAGTATTTGTCAGTTTGTCCCCAGCTTTCGACTGTGTAGTCCACGATAAACTTTGGTCGGTTATGATTTCAATGGGTGTACATACCACTAAAGTAAACTTTCTTAGATATCTATACTCAACTAGCTCCTCAAGGATCAGCTTTGGTATGAAAGGTGAATGTACAAGACGTTTTAGTATTCAAAAAGGGGTCCGACAAGGGTTCGTATTCACTCCTTTTTTAATTTAATTTGTTGATTAATAGTTGGGTAGCACTCTTGTTAATACATGTACAGATTTGCCCCAAGTTGGGCACCGGGCTATACCGGTTCTGCATTATGCAGACGATGCAGTGCTTATGGCCCGCACCCCATTGGCTGTGCAGCACCTACTTGACAAATGTGTACTTTTTATGGAGAATCTGGGGTTACAAATTAATATAAGTAAAACCTTTGTCATGAAAGCAGGCCAAAAAACATCTAAATGGTGTAACTTTCAAATAGAGAAGGCCATTTTACCGCAAACACCTTCTTTTTCGTACCTAGTGATCTTATTTGATTGTGAGGGGAATTGAAGAAGTGCTGTAAACTCTAGAAGGCTCCAATTCGTTAGATCAATTACGGCCCTGTGTAATTTCTCTAGGAAATTAGGTTTCAAACATCCTAAAGAAATGTTAACTATCTACAACGCCAAATGTCGACCTATTGTGATGTATGCTTCTGAGTTGTGGGTGTATGTAAATGTTGAACCATTACAGCTGCCAGAAAATGTCTTTGCGCTTCTTAACAGTTGTTCTAATTTTGTGTGCCACTCTGAGTTTGGTGCAACATACTGTATCAGATTTGATAAAGGTTCAGCCAGTCCTTCTCTGGCATAAGATCTGGACATCGGACTATATGGAACCTAATCGTGTCATTGTAAAGGACTGTTGTGGCTCAGAGCTTGCCCAATCAATCCCATGGTTAAAGTTCATCAAATAATTCATGTCTGAATTAGCCACCCCACATATTATGATCATCCAGAAACCTTGAGCAACACTACGAGGAAAGCACTAAAGTTAGAATGTTTAAACTTACTGGAGAAACTGAGGTTGTCTGTTGAATTGGCTAAACCTACTGTTTCACATAATCAAATGGTTTTGACCACCTTTTCTATGCAACCCTATTTTATCAACTTTCTTAATGCTCAGCATAGGTTTTTCTGACACGTTTTAGGCTTGACATTTTTCACCCTCTGACAAGCTTTCCGAATATTAATAACTGGTCCAAACAATCAACTATGCATATATTGTTTTTCTGTAAATTTTATACAGATTTGAGAAATTCTTTCATCAAACCACTAAGGAAATCTTTACATTTTAAGCAATGTAGACCGGCTTTTTTACATTTGAAACTACTTCCAAATTTGTATATATCTATGGTTTTAGCAAGATTTTTAAGGGCTGCTATTTTCAGAAGAAAGTCACTACCGGGTGAACAGATTATTACTGTATGCTAAACTGTGCTTGCACTTGATTATCCTCTATTTTTACTCATTTTTTATTGTATTGTATTTTATTATGTACGCTTTTATGATACACAATGTTGAATCAAATAAAGATGACTTGTTGAAGTCCTGAGGTGATCATACAGTGGAAGGGTTGAAAGCAATACAATGTGTATATTAAAAAGACCAATGGAACTATAACAGTTCATCAATTGTAAATAACATAATCACAATTAAAGTGACAGTGAAGGAATTAATTGAAAAATAGACTGTTTAAATTTCCCGTTTGATGACAACGTTCTGACCCTCCCTAATTATGGGGTCACCATTGGGACAGAAAAATAGAATGAGACAAGGAGCCAAGAGTGGTTCAATGAGAGCACAATCAATAAAGTGGAATTCAGATTAAAACTGAAAATCAGCTGAATACATCTTTAATCCACGGTAAAGGCCTACCAACTCAGGTTTAAGCAATCCAGGAAATTGCTGCAAAAGGCAATTGTCAGACTGGGTAAGTCAGCAGAAAAACTTGCATGGTCACAAGAATCCATCAGCTAAGCAGCTGCCCAGTTAGTTTCCACGGCTTACAATTGCAATGCCACGAAAAAGTGCATTCAAAATAATGGTGTTATCAATGGTGTCAATGGCCATGTGTTAGATGAAGTGATCAGGGACATTATTAGATCATTTGTGATATCATCAGTGGTATTATGTTTGAGGTCATGGTCAATGTACGGGGGAGTTTCTGTTGCAAAGACCTTCTTAATTGGTGATTTTCAGTGCTTTTTAGGTTATGTTTTTAAATAAAAACACCATTAAACTTATTTTTTAATCACCAAAGTGCTGAGGATTTCACCTCCACTTCCTCTGCTTTACTTCAGTAGTGCAGAAGATTATGTTCTCCCATCTGCTGGTGGGATAGTCCATGGTGCACACATCGGGAATCTTTCCTCTTCATGGACAGGATACCTTCTGCACCCTACTCGGTAAATGTTTATTTTTACTTATGTGCATTGTGCACTGTACACTGAGGTAGGTGCATGGGAAAATAGCCCCGAACAATGATTCATAAGAGAGATGTTTTTTGAATATATTTATAAAGCATGGTGTCATGCTAAGGCCTCCTGGTTCTCCATAACTAAACAATATCTATGGCTTCTATTGAAAGAGAAAGTTTTCAATTATTTTATGAATGAAGGAGGTTCGAACTGAAAGGTAGTTGCTTCATAGCTTGTTCCAAAACATAGGGGCACATACTGAAAGATTTCTGCCACCAATCCCTGATTTCTGAAATAATAATCTTGGTTTGGTACATAGTACGCGTAAGTCAGTGTTGGCGTATCCATGCATGGACTGCAATCAGCAATCCTGATTTTTTTGAGAATTGGTGGGATTTGAAACAAGTTTCAATAATAACTGAGTCCTAGCAGAATAACTGTGTATGTTGATGCAAAAAATGCAAAATGAACTAAGGCAGCTAACAGCAATGGATGAATGTTAAACAGGCCGGGCAACAGTCAAGAACACTGCAAGATAGTTGTTTGGCGAAAGATCACTGGTTGGCTTCTTTTTGTGAAAAAAGATTAAAAACAATTTAGTACTGAGACACCTATGTCAATATTTTGAAGCTGTTTCATAATAATACAATGATCAATGGTGCAGAAAACAGCAAAGATGTCTAACAAAATTAAGATTGAATGAATGTTATCATTTGCTGCAAGGCGGAAATCATCCACCGCTGACAAAAGTGCTGACTCTGTGCTTTGGTTGGGATGGAAAACAATTTGAGAGTCATCTGAGCCCTTTTCCAATTTCAGAGCGTGGTTCCATTATTTTGCCAAGCAGGACTCCATGATCTTAGCAGCTGCAGGCAAAAGAGTCAAGGGCAGACTTTTAGTGTCTGATTCAGAAAGACAAACTTACACTTTTGTGTAAAGTTACTCATTTTTGGGGCATTTACAAACTGGAAGTTTAGTTTTACTAACACTAATTTTACAACTGCAGAGACTCCACAGTCAAGGTGGATAACTCAGCAGATAAGAAGATGGGACAGGCCTATATGTTTTGTGCAGAGCCACCACCATGATTGTGGAAATAAAACAAAAGCTTCTGTTACTTTAAAAGTAGATATACTATCTACCTGATCCATTCATGGTCTCACCATACCCAACAAAGCATTTGGAAATTAGATAAACAATTTTTGGGTCATGTATGTGGTCTAATGTGTGACTTGCCACATGCGTAGTGCTATTTAG
The DNA here is from genome assembly GCF_964204655.1 of Triturus cristatus. NCBI lineage: Eukaryota > Metazoa > Chordata > Amphibia > Caudata > Salamandridae > Triturus > Triturus cristatus. The sequence goes on from NC_140587.1 coordinate 684,575,554, forward strand.
GTGTTGATGGATTGTGCAAGCTGTGAGAAAAGTGGAGGCAGAAGGGTCACCCTGTCTGACCATGTGTAAATTGAAATTCTGGATAAGAAAATGTGGCATGCTCCATGCATGCACCTCCACCCTGAACTCATATAAGTATCTAGTTTACAAACTTATCTGGGGTTGAAATGTTTCTTTGGCTTCTGGCTGAACCTGGGTCCAACTATGACAATTGTTTCTCTCCCAAAACTGAGCTTTCACTCTTTCAATCGTCTTTATAGCGTCTTCCATGGTTAAAGTTTCAGACCTTTTGTGTCACGGTGGTAGGTTTATCCACATAAGGGGTACCAATTTTATTAGGAGAAGAGTGACAATCCTGGCTAGTAGCAATTTTACTGTTCTCCGAAACTCTGTAACGTTACACTACAGAACTATGAGGAAACGGTTTTGTTAAAGGAGTTTGACATTGTTCAGGATTCTGGGTACGAAAATTTTATGTAATGAATGAGAGATCCACTACCATGTACCTATCTGGGTTACTAGTGTTTTTGAAGTGTCTGGCATCGGTAGCTATCGCTGTGTACTGGCAAACCCTGGAAATCAGCAACCATCTGAAAATAGTTCCCTTTTAAACGCATCTTTGCTGCCCCTTTAAGGGTGGTATTTTGTGGCGTTTTCTGTCCCTGGTAAAAGACACATCCAGTCACATCGGGAAGCCTTTCTATCAGGAGAAGAGTAGAAACACTGAGTGGTGTGTCTTTTGTCTTTCTCAGCAAAATCAGGAGTTTTCCCTTCAGAGAAAAGGGAGGAAAATATGTTCTTAAAATCCAGGGTTTGATATTTGCAGGAATTTCTGGGTAAGAAAGAAAGTTGGAATGGAGACAAACTGCATCACACTAGATGACTGCAGCTCTCTAGTTTTCAAAAAGGTGCTTGTAAGTTTCCGATGGTGCAATCAATCCATGACCCCAAATACAGCAGCTATCTACATCCTAAATAGTGACCTTTGTTAAAGCAGCTTTGAAGCCCCCTTGCATGGTTGTGTTTTGGGGCCATTTCTCTTCCGTAAACTGGAGTGGTACAAATGACCCCTATAAGAGAACTCACATTCTAAGATATATGTCAAAAATGTAAAACTTTCTTTCCTATCAAATTTGTATTCATAAAATATTTAAACATCAAGTGGTGTATGTTCTTTGCAGAATGAAAGGTCTTTATAAGCAGTGATTGGTGGCTCTGGGTGCCAGATATATTTGTTCCCTCAACGGTCTGCTAGAAGTAACAACATAATACTTGGTTCATAGTTCTCTTTTATCACTTCTATTCTTTTACTAATGCAATGATTATTTCACTTCTACTCTTTTAGTAATTTAATGATTAATTGCTTTGGGAAAACCTTGAATTATCAACAATTTGTCTAATTTTCCTAAATGAACAATTTTCTAGGTTCAGCCCGGGCTTCCATACTTGTTTCCCACAGAAAGGGCAACAAGCATTGGCATAGCCAATAGGTCTCGCCCTTTGGACCATAAAAGTGTTTAGCCATGCAGCACAGTATCCTGGGTGCTGTGTCGCCATGGATTGAAGAGCTATACAATTACTAAACACTGGGTCATGCAGTCTGATTCAGTAATACATGTGTGCCTCAGGAAACATTTATGGACACATTCCAAGTGTTTTTTAACACAGACAGAAAGACAAGTGCTGCGATGCAAGCCAACAGCACTATAACATTCTGTGTGTGACTGCATCACTAGAATATTGAACAGCATATGAGGGTGATTGGAAACTTTCAACAATAGTACACATGCACAATTTGTTGATTACTTATTTACTTCCTTAAGAGATTAAGCAAGTCGTACTGTACACTTGAGTTTGCACATAAAACAAGCCCCAAGCTTTGAAGGACCTAATGCAAACTGGGAAAAGTAGTGTCTTTGCTTCCACTGAGCCATTGAGCGAACAGCAACATTCAAGCTGGTGTTTATTTAGCATTTTAAAAGGATTTCCTCTGGCAAATCAGTTAACCACTCTGTGCCTTACAAAATTAATCTGAATGTATGTAATGTAATCGGGTGCTCCTAGGTAGAATAAAAAGAAAAAGCATAGTGCATTTACAGGGGAGTCCCGAAAGTGCACTATAGCCAGTATTTATTTAGCAATTCGGTGCTCGCTCTGCGCGTCACATCACATGGAGCTCTGACCGAACATGTCAGAAAGGGACATTGTAGTGATGAAGGGGTTTTTAAAAGACTCATTCAGCATGAATTAATTGTGTCCTTCTACATGTGTGCACCTGGTGTTATAGTTTTATTCTAAAGAAAAAACTTTATAGGGAAGGGATCCTTCTATAAAACCCCACTCTTTTCCCCCTTACCCTTCAACCATTTTTAAGCAAACATATGAACATCCTACCTCTCCTAACCGTAAGAAACGGTTGCTTTGTGAGCCATGTTAATTTTGGGAGCGATGTGCACACGTATATAATACATTTAGTGGTTTGAAGGAGCCGACGGGTTAACTCACAGCGCTTTAAAAATTATAAAAATGTATATATTGGCCTTGCTGACTGATTTCCTTGGGACAGTGCTGGATTGTTCTTACGAAAGTCACTGTCCAACGACCAGCATTGTTTTCGTTGCAATGAGTGTAATTGTTTGCCCTGCTGGAAAAATTGAGGTAATAGAGTCCCATCGGCCTCCGGAAAAGGCGCTTAGACCCCCGCTGGGGGCATCTTGACAGCACAGACACAGCTTGAATGGGCCACCATGCTTGCCAAAAAAGAGGCTCACAGCTTCAACTCCGAAACCGGCCCATCGCCCACCTTACCAATACAACCCTGCTACAGAGCAGTTACCGTACTAATGCTGGGGTAACCGGAAGCTATTCACTGACTGAAGGGTATTTTCAAAAAATCTTTAGAAGGGTAGAATGCTCAATTGTAATAAAAACATCTGCATTGTCACAATCGCTTAACTGAATGTGGGAACAGAAAATTAATGTTGTCTGAACTATCAAAAGGGTCAGTACAGCTGAAGTACAAGAACGGTCCGTTTTATCTGATGTGAATGAATAGCTATGATAATAAGGTGTAACAAAGGGAAGCCCCAAGAGAACGGGTGGAAAGTGCAACAGAGGCGGAGATTTAGGAAGGAGGAAAAAACTCGAATGGAGAGTAAGTGGATGAATACCTTGACGAACCCAAAATGTACATTCAAGGCTGAAAACACACACCATTTTAGTCAGAAAGCGGGTAGGATACCGAATGACAAATAGCGAAAGGAAAATAAAAACAAGAAACGTGTAATGATTTAAAAAATGTATCCCTTACAGGAGCCCTCAAAATATGTCTTCCCCGGGGCACAAAAATCCTTCAAATGACGCTGTCACCTGTCGGTGAGCACATACATACATGTGATTTCATACCAGTTAAAGCGCTGCTAAAAACGTGGCATCTTTGCGAATAAGAGGGAAAGAGAAAAAGTGTTGGAGCGGGTTGATAGTTTGGCGGATGGCGATGGGAGCAACGCTGGGGGACAGATCGAGTCCATATGGGGTGGAGGAGAGGGTTGGGGGAGAGGATATACTGAGAGAAAACAAATGGAAGAGAGCAGGAAGTAGACGGGCTAAGGGCAGGACAAGGACTGTGAGGTCAGGCAGAGAAAGAATAAGCACGTGGAATGCAGCTGGCACACTGCGTGCTGCTGCTCGCTCTGCTCACTCCCAAGACCCATAGGACACGGGAGTGAACGTTCACAGAAAAGGCGGGACATACCCCTACCTTTGGTCATTTGCGTGCTTTCATTTTTTAAAGCCACACGCAAAGGCCAATGGAATGTGTGGGAGGAGTCTGACTCACACGGAGAAGTCTCTTGGAAGTCTGGAGTGATTCCAAGAGGCCCTCTCCTAGTGCAATGCATGCGGGCTGTGCTAGGCTCGACCGAAAAATGGGAACTACAGACTGCCAGCAAGAAATCTACAAAAATAATGGTGAACATTTCTCTGTTTTGCATGTTTCTTAATGCTGTAAAGAGGGTGACTAAGACATATTTGTGAATGATGTAAAGAAATACACACTTGCACAACACTTTTAACATTTGTTGAAAGACAAAACAAAATGTTGACATATTTTGACTGTTTTTTAAGGCTCTTCCAGGACAAAACAGAAACACTGACCCTCAACACGAGTGCTCTGTTCATTCTGATACATGCATAAAATACACTTTGCACAGGGATTGTACAAATGTTGCTGCAGTTACCATATCCCTGCAATTTTCCACAGGTAAATTCAGTGGTTGAAATCTGCCTAATTATACCTGAAAGAAAAATGACCAGTTACAAATGGTACATGCAGATGTTACCATGCCACACACCAAAACCTTCATGTTATGCTCCAAAATAATTGATACAACTCATAATAGGTGATATGTATCAGGTTGAACAAAGGTCAGCTGATAGATACTTTTCTTTTACAGGTTAGGGAGCCAGGAGAGGGACATGCATTAATTGTGCAGGGGCCTGGCTGCCTGTGCGGAACTCTGCTAGGATGAGGCTTTCAGAGTCCTCTGGGTGTGACCCCCTCACCACGGAAAACATGGCTCTATGTCCTCCCCCTCATGATGAGGGAGAGCATCACTGATTACCCCAGACCTATGCACTTCAGTTTTGGGCCCTAGAGTGCCCAGGGCCAAGTGTCAATCACTAACACCTCATCACAGAGTGGGGTGGGCTCAGCAATTTCACTGACCTCATCCCACTCTATGACAAGGTAGGGATTGCTGCTTGCCCTAAGAGAAGGCGGCAGCTCCATCCCTCCTGGGACCTCTGAGGCTTACCTCGTAGGAGCTGCAGGGCAGGTAAGTTTTACATTTTTGAAAGTTTGGTGCATGTGTGCATGTAAAAAATGTATGAATTTGTTGTGTGATTGTTTTGAATGAGTGCATGTGCATGCCTTGTGAATGCATGGTTGTGAGTAAATGAGTGAACATGTTTGCTTGTGTTGCCCACCCGTCCCCCCTCCTGCCACAATGACTGGCCACCACTACTGTCTTAAGTATTTATGCAGCACATAAACAGTAATAAAGTGAAAACACAGCACAAGAACAATCTCAAATCAATTTAGAAATATAAAGTACATTGCAATAAACTATTTGACATAAAAATACCAAAAATTCAATCAGGAGAACTTTTTTGTGTGAAAACTAGCACCTAAAATATCAAAGCACCATCTAATTGCTCTAGACTGGGTTAAAGTTGAAAAATATGGCCTACCGCGATGGAGTGCACTTCAGATATAAGAAGAGGACTGGGCCTGGTCCATGCTTACCTTTAGACCTATCAGAAATTCCAAGAAAAAGTGTCTGAGTAGGTAAAAATCAGCAGGGCAAGGCAGCAGGAGGAGTCCAAGGGGGAAGCCTCATCATCGTATAGCCGTGGCTCGTAGACAAGGTGAAGATTCTGCAATCAGACTTAGGTTCTGAAATGGAAGTTGAAAATCCCCAGTGGGAAGAGGCAGAGGACTGTAGCCGCAGACAATTTCACAAGGTCAGATTCCCCCTTCGTGAGAGACCATTGAAAAGGATTTGCTGCTGCGCAAAAGAACATAGCAGGAGAACCTGTGAAATTAATACGACTAGCGATGCACCTTGGGTGGATGGTCAATTAGGTTGGTCCCAGTCTTCTCCTTGTTCTCAGAGCAGTTTTTGGCCAACATTTTATTAAGTCCTCAGTTCTGAAATGTGGCCATCTGGGCAACTTGAGCACCACAACCAAGGGACCAGGACTGGTGTGACACCTCTTGAGGATTCAGGTCTCACTTACGCTGGGTCCAGGTGAGGTTTCAATATGATAAGATACTCTTGAGTCCCTTTGGTTATGAACAGGAGGCCAGCAAACTACCCCTTGAAGTAATTCTGGTAAACCTGGGTTCAGGTGAAAATTTAGGGCTCAACAGGAGGGCTGGCCTCTAAGGGTTCAAGGCAGCTTCCAGGCAGCAAAGCAGTCCATCCAGGTACAGCAAAGCAATCTTGCAAAGTGCACAGCAGGTCACATCAGAAGGCAGTCCTTCTGCAGGTCCAGGAGTGAACTGAAGAGTAAGACTGAAGGTCCTATTTTTATACCCTGGTGCCCTTCCTCTGGAAGGAAGGCGAAGCTTCTAGAACGGTTATTTGAAGTGCATGCAATTTCTGCCCTCCCCTGCCCCGGTTCCAAGCTGGCTGCAGTGACAACCAGGGATTAGGGGACAATGGAGGAGTGGACGGGGGAGTTGTTAGGGGGCAGAGAGTGGAGTGGGAGGTGAGCAAGGGAGCAACAGAGGCACTTGCATCTGGTCTGGGGGAAGCAGCAAACAAGGGAGAAGACTAGAAAACATGTCCACTCCCTAGGAGTTCTGGATTAAGAAGATGAAGTTAGTTCCCTAAATGTGAGCAGTAGAAAGATAAAAATTAGTCAGTCAACTCTGGGGGAAGGGACAAAAACAACAAGAGGTAGACAAGCCTTTAACTCTTTAACCGCGGCAGAAATTCCGCAGTTTAGCGGAGTGAGCGGGTCCGCGTTGGCCAACAGACGTGTGCAGCACTACGGAGGTAGTGCTCGCGACGGCCGTTGGCTGACGAACGCACGCAACGGGTTAAAAAAGAAGTCTATACTTGAGAATTATAGTAAGGCCACCAATGCTCAGCAGTGGGTGAGCTCCAAGCCCAGTGTGGATTTTGGTATGGTCCATAAGAGCAATTCACCTATAGACATCCGAGCACTGTCTGGTAGACATGACCTAAAAAAAATAGTAAAGACCTAATCCTTAACTGACGTCAAAGTGAAAAAATGACTCAGCACTTAAATATGAAAATCCTTGGCACTTAAAGGGTAAGGACGTTTTAATATTTTTGTTTCTAATATTTTTATACTTGCTAATACTTTGGTAGAGAATCATAACACCCATTACTAAAATGCATGCCATTGAACACACACACACGCTCACACTCACATAATTATATTTATTACATTCTTTGTTAATTTAATTTTTCATGAAGTAATTTGGGGGAAAATCTAGCAATGTCCTAAAAAGTTATCAATGTTGTCCAACGGCTATGTTTCTGGCTGTTGGTAAATACGTGATAACTAAACCAGGGCAGCAATGATATTTTTTGTCTTCATTTTACTGCAATTGATGCTTGTAAAGGTTGCCTATGGTTCAAATGTAAAAACTTACTGAGGTTAAAATGCAAAAATTCAGAAACTAAAAATAAACTTCATTATGTGGATAGAAATATTACCGAAGAGGTTAAAACCCTTTGCTTGAAGACTAGATTCATTTAATTCAGCTAGAGGTCTGGCACTTCTGAGAGCATCACGCAATATTTCATTCCATCTGTTCTCCTTGAAGGCCCACATTAAAAGGTGATAGTAATAGAGTTGGGTATTTACTACTACCCCAGCACGAGATATTTACCATGTATGTATTGAGCCAGAGCAAACTATAAATTACACATACATATTTGATGCAATTTTGAAAATCTCACATTACGCTTTGTGAGAAATTGTTTCTTTTTGGGGGTCACCACCAATGTTTGTGGACTTATACAGCAGATGTTTGGACTTTTTGCACTGAGACACTGGTATCCAGGCCCCAGTGGATGTTGTCTGACCCCTAAAACATGTTGAAGTTGGCTAACTCCTAAGTGAAAAAGTTAACTTTCTTATAAAGCTATAGTATATGGTGCCCAAAATACATTTATTGCGTGGAAAGTTGAATATCACCTAAGGACATTCAATAGTGTGACCAAGAAAGCATGACTCCAGGCCTGCTGCAGTAGTCTAGCAAATACAGCTTAAAACCTGCAGTATGGCCTATCAAAATAAACCCTTTTTGACATGATAAAACTTTCCTTGTAAATATTGATGTAACCCCTATGCAAGTACTGTAGCCCACATGGCAGGGAGCACGGTATGTAAAAGTAGGACATGTAGAAATGTAAAGTTAACATGTCCTTACAGTGACTAGCACCCAAAAGCTGTTTTCACTGTAGCAAGGCATGGAGAAAAATTGGGAGGTGATATTAAATATTAATACTGCTATCTCTGGATTGAGACCAGGTAAAAATGTGATTGAGCCCCTATTTTTTTTACATTTTGTAAAAGCCCAACTCAATTGTGAAGTTAGGTTTTTAATGAAAAGTAACTTTTAGAAAGTTACCTTTTTCCTTCCTGAACCTCCTGGAGTCTCATTTCCATGAGCTCTCCTGCAGTCGCCCAACGAGGGCTTAGCCCTGATGAGGTGTGAAAATTGCTTCCAGATCAGAGAAAAGGGCTTTGGTGTGGGGTGTTATTATCTCTTCCTCTGGCAAAATAACCAGTTGGGATGTACCCTGGGACTTCATTTACTTCAGTGGGGCTTTACCTGTCATAATCAAATATTAGTGATATCGCGAAAGGTCTCAGCTTTTATCCTTCCAGTCAGACAAGTAAAAAACCCAGTGGAGGGCGGACTGCACCCACAACTGGTTTAAAGTAACCAAGGAGAAAAGCACTGGTTATTACCCTGGCCACACCTCTGGGTGAGAACACAGGCTCTGTACACATGGATAAATGTTTCCCAATCTTGGACATTAGGAGTGAGGGTACTATAGCATTTTCTGCAGAAGAGCAAATATGAGTTACCACAAAAGTAGGTAGGGTTAGTCCTGGGAACGTTAACCCCATTGGTCAGGGCGGGGGCCAAGAGTCACACCCACCCACTAACTATCACCAGGTATAGATGTGGCATCCCAAGGCACTCTCTACCAAAGAACAGAAGAGGAACAGGCCTATCGCCTGTGAACTGAATGGAGCCCTAAAGGGCTAGACCTGCTCTCTGTTGTACCCAGGAAAACAAAAGTAGACTCCAAGGGTCAGTTGCGAGACTTTAAGTATGGCAAGATGCTTTTTTCAAAAGTCCCTGGCTCATCCTGAACTGGACCCTGCTGGGGACATCTACTTGATTGATTCGTGACCCCAAGTTCTGTTCCTGACGTCCAATGATCCTTGTACGTGTCTAACTAAACTTCTCCTACTAGCTCTTTAAGCCTGAGACGTAAACATTTCTTGACTTCCAGACCTCAGGAGGACCAGGACAAACCTGCCTAGTCTATCTGTCCAAGACTGAACAGGTTTCTCTCACTCAGTGCTTCTCTTCAGAAGCAAATCCAATTCAGTCGATCCTCATGAGACGGTTTTTGGCCTGGTGGAACTCAATGGTGATTATGGCTGCACCCTAGGCCCACTAAAGGATTATGAGGTAGAAAATAGAGAGTCCAGAGATAAATTCTTGACTGGGCAAAGGTGCCAAAAGTATCTGACTGGTGAAAGGACATCCCTGGGCATAAAATGTTAACTTCCCTGCCAAAACCAATGGCTTCAGCAAGACTGCATCCAACGCGTATTCAACTTTTTGGGGGCTTCCTCTGATATTGGCTGCTGCCTTGTCCCACTGAAGGAATTTGACTTCCAGAAAAAAGACTGAGTCAAAAGGTGAAACCTTCAACAGGTTGGTGTATCTGACCTGTGCCTTGTGGTCAGCCTGAAATTGCACCTACGACTCAGTCTACCACAACCATTGTCTACCATTGGTGCTTTGTGATTGTTTGTGCTATTGTTCCTTAAATCTTTAAAAATGCACACCTCTGGTTCTCCTTATTAGATTTTTGTCATTTTGGTGTAGTTTTTATATATTTGCATGGGATTTTTATTTTCTCTAAGTTAAGCCTGTCTGACTGTGCCATAGCTACAAGGGGTTGAGCTTAGGTCTAAATTACTGAAATCATTAACTGGGCCTAACAATTTTGAGACGTTATTACTATCTACCCCAACTAATAATTCTAATTTCCCCACAGACTTGTTATGCAGAGTTCCCAAAATTACAACATTATGCCACTTTACATAATAACATGCCATTCACAGAAAAACGTTAGTGTCAATGTGCCATTCGCACAAAAACATTGTAGCAAGACCACAGGAATAACAGAACTCGAGTGGCTACTCTTCTTTTGTTATTTAGCATGTATTTAGTATAGTGCTAAATGACAGATTTGCATTCCACATAATCATACGTAATTTCATGTGATTTCACAAAAGGTTTTGTAAGTACTCTAAAATAAATAACACTAATTTCACTTAGCCCTAGTAAATACCTTCTTTTCTGAGTTCTCAACTTAAAAATGAGGAATAACACGTGGAATCGGTTTTTAACACATCAATCTTTGCATGTTTCACCTTTTTCCAGAACTTTTTACCACTGATAATTACGATAAGGTTAGACCTTCGGGAATTTTTAGAGTGAAAACACTAAGGTGTGATAAATATCAACCAACCTGTAATTTCAATCTCCAGTTTGAATATGGATCAAAGCTTATTCCTTGTTCTGACGGGGTACAGGGATTTAAATAAAACTGACTTTCATCATACAACAAACCCTTTAAAGTAATAAACAGATATTTGTAAAATGCTTACCTCCTCACAGGCAGTCCTGAAATCCATGTGCTATGGCACAGATGAGGGTTTGTGTCTAAAAAAGAAATTAAAACATTATTCGAATACATCTGCTATGGCGATGAAACCATATTATAAATTAACACTAAGAGCATAAATCATGACAAGCAATAATATATGATAGGTAGACAAGAGGAACAATGGGGCCGATTACTTAGCGGGATCGGAACCGCCCGCCTGTAATGCGTCGGTCCTACACCCCTAATCACGATGCGATCGTCACTGCACAACGTGGCAGGCAATGCGTGGTGCCTGCCACCTTATGCATAGAAATGTAGGGGGCAACCATGGGTACCACCCCATTGCACAACTGGCCCCCCAACACTGAGGGGGGCCACACGGGCCCCCCGAATCCAGCCTCCGCCAGCTTTTCCATGGCATTTCCACCGCCATGGAAAGGCTGGCTGACGCCAGACTTGTGATCGGGTGGGCAGTGCCTTCGAGGCACCGCCCCCATATCCCCGGCCTTATCCACTCCGCCAGGCAATCATTACAATTACCTGTGGCAGAAGCGTGGCGGGTGGGCTTTGCAACCCACCAAACTTGTGGAACGATTCCCCCGCCATCATGATGTGGCGGGGGGAAGCGGGCATGCAGATGGCGGAGGGACCGCCACCACCGGCCTGGCGGAGGCAGTCCCTTCGCGATCGTAATGGGCCCCAATGTTTTAAGAAAACCTAGTGCTCACATAAGAAGAACATGGCAAGTCAGGAAATACAGAGATGCCAAAGGCAGGCCTTTCTCTGTATAACCATGCAAACTAAATTATTATACAATGCAATTCAGTTCAAAATATTTACCTATGTTGCTCTTTCAATTTTAGGAATTGTGTCAATATAATTCAATATTCATTTATTTAAAGTAAAAGAAGAGTAAAGCATGTTAAACAGTAAAAGTATGCAAAGGATATTATACATCTTTGTAAATAAATCAATGATAAAGACACAGATGGATTTGCTCTCCCAAAGGTGTTTTATGTAGCTCAGTGGATTATTTGCAGTCACTACAGAAATCTGTTTTAACCTCATGGTCACAAGTTCAAGCCCAGGTAGGTCTACTCAGCGTTTCATCCTTCCTAGTATGATAAAATATTAATCATTTTGTTGGGTAATAATCAACATTTGTTATTCAGCACAAACCTATCCTTCTAAGTGAATGTGCGTTTTACAAATACATGTTATAATAGCTGATTAATTATTGTATCTAGTCACAGAAATGTTTTTGTTATATTGGAACAGTCCTTAATGTCACTGTCTCGGTTAGCTTTCTTTTTACTTTTGATTTCTTTAGTGACACTATGGGCCTGATTTAGAGGTGAGTGCAAATAGGAAATATGTGCACAGACCCGATTATTCCACGTTAGTACCTAGAGTCTTTGTAGGTTTAACTGCACATCCTTTACATGAGGAATAAGCCTAACACATCAATGATGTAGATTAAAATTACCTCACGCTGTGCAAAACACACATAGGGGCCATACGAATCGTCGTACGGAGCGTTTTCTCCGTACGACTCGTACCCGGTAAACTTTCCATACAACCTAGGAAGTACGATTCGTACAGAAAGCCTATTTCTGTACGAATCGTACAAAAGACCGTACGGGTCAAAAAAAACTACGAATCTGATCCGGAACAGCCTGTACGCGACGTCCGTACGTATTTAAGCAGCGTTTTACGGCCCAGCAAGTACGATTTGTCCCTACGTCACTCTGTACGGCTCTTTTTTTACGGGAGCCAATAACAGCCGTAAAAGCTGAGTCCCCAGGGGTACGAGTCGTACAGGCATACACCCCTGTGTATGTACGCACCGTACCCCCAGTGCGTATGTATGCACCGTACCGCCAGGGCGAATGTACGCACCATACCCCCAGCGCGTATGTATGCACTGTACCCCCAGCGCGTATGTACGCACCGTACCCCCAGCGCAAATGTATGCACCGTACCCCCAGCGCATATGTACGCACCGTACCCCCAGCGCGATTGTACGGTGCGTACCCCCAGTGCGAATGTATGATGCGTACATACGCGCTGGGGGTACGTACGTACATTCGCACTGGGAGTACGCACCGTACATCCGCACTGGGGGTACGCACCGTACATACCCGCTGGGGGTATGCACCGTACATTAGCACTGGGGGTACGCACCATATATTTGCACTGGGGGTACGGTGCGTACATACACAACGCACAGGGGTGTATACCTGTACAACTCGCACCCCGGGAACAGCTTTTCCCGGGATACTAGTCGTACAAACTTCGCTTCATAGGGGGTAAAGTCATTTCCCGTGTATGGGACGTTTTCCGTACAAATCGTACATCAGAAAGCCGGTCCGGATCGTACTTGTACGCTCGGACTGTATTTTTACAATTCGTACGGAAAAGTGTCCGGGTCCCTCTTGTACAACTTTTCCCGATACGATTCGATGTATTTTTCCCGTACGAATCGTACTTCACGGGTCGGACATGACTTGTACGGAAAAAAACGGATACGAGTCGTACGGGAAAAATAAATACAGGATCCGAATCGACCCCATGGTGTGAACACCATCGAAGGTTTGAGGTAAAGCCACTGGAAAATGTGCCAATCAGTGTAGTGTGGCGAAATAAAATAATCCTTTGACATGGAGGCGAATTTCAAAAGATTGACAAAAGCTTTATTGTCAAATACAGAACCCACGACTGATGTGGACAGGAGACAAGTCAAGAATGGCTAAGCAAAGCTTTACATTCTAGAATCATAACATGTCATTGAGAATCATACATATATACCATTCCATAAAGAAATACTCTACTATAATAGACTACCTACAAGTAATTACTGAACCACTTACCATAATCAGTGACAAGCGTTAAATGATGGGATACATTTTGTATTTTGTTTTTAAATCCTATTGCAGAGGTGCAACGAAATACAGACAGAACATACAAAACATACAACTCATTCAGAAATAATGCAGGAGCAGATAAAAAAATAGTAAAGGCCCTATACGAAGGCCTAAAAGGTGTATAACGTTCCCCGCCTACCCTGTCCCTAAAGTGCTGTTATTCTCTATATAGACCATCAAATGACCACTGAGTTCATTAAATTGTTTAGATTGCCTGGCCCTCACTGTGTACATCCTCTCACTGCCCCTGACCAAGTTCTGCATCTTTCCTAGACAATCAGCGAAGGATGGAGACATTTTTGACCTCCAGTTTTGCAGCAGTAGCGATCTGGCCACCAATATTGAAATAAATATAGGGCCTCATTTATTTATTTTTTTGCGGCAAGGCAGCGCAACAGGCCTTGCTGCTGTGCTGCCCTACAACAAAAGAAAAGTGCAGGATACAACGCATTCCTGTCCTTTTCCCCAGCGCCTGCGCACAATGGGCTGCCGTGCGCCGATGCAGGCACCTTTGCGCCATGGTGCAAGGGTGCCTGCATTGCGGGGATGAATATTTTTGCGCAGGAAGGAAAACCTTCCTGCACAAAAACAATCACAAGAAGTTTTTTCATCCTTCTATATGTGCTACAGAATGCAGCGCATAAACAAAGAGCAAAAACGAGGAGGCATAAAGATATTTCCCCTCGTTGTGCCTCCCTTACTGCTACCCTCGGGAGGCGTTCATTTTTGGCAATACCTTAGACTTACGATATCTCATAAATCTGGGGCAGTGTCAAAAAGCCATAGATGTTGCTTGGAACGCCCCCTGCGACACCCATGGAATGCCCCTTTCATGCACTTTTCTGAAAGGGGCACATATTTATAAGGCCATGAAAAACCATGTAACGAAAATCACCATCTAAAAGTTAAAAAGAAGGCAAAAAGAGTGAGGGGGTAACTGCAACAAAAGCCCAGTTATCTACACCTCCTTAATATATAAAAAGCTGTGAAAATATCAATCATGCTCTTCTGCTCCAAGTATTCAGGTGCCAAGAATAATATTCTATCATCCATATATAATCAAATTTTGGACATTTGGGGTATAGGTGCCTTACTATTTACATCTTGTCTGATAGCCTGGGCCAGGGGCTCAATGAAATAGGCATAAAAGGACAGGAGAGAGAGGACATTCCTGCCTAGTACCTCATAGTAATTTAAACACCCCACCCTCGGATGCATTCAGCATTAGGCTTTCTTCAGCATTAACATGCATTCTTTTGATAAATCCTGTGGTCTGAGAAGAGAATCCAAATCACTCAAGTATCAGAAAAAGCATTACCCAGACCACAAGATCAAATGCCTTTTTGGCAGCTACAAGAAAAACAGGTGCCTGGATCTGTAATGTAATACACATATCAATGGCCTCTATTTAATAGTTGGTGTTGGTGTATAGCTGTCGCTCTTCCACAGACCCAATCTGATCCTCATGTATCATCATAGCTGTCAATTTGTTCAAACTATTTTATTAGGATTTTATAATCTGCATTAAGCAGTATAATGGGGCGATTAGTGATAGGATCTAAGGCATCTTTACCTTTTTTTTTTAAAAGTAGATGTTAGTCGGATTAAAAGAGGGTGGGGGTCCCACCTTTCGGTATGGAATTGGCTGCCTCCAGTCGCAGAGGATTTTAAAGATCACCAAATATCTTATAAAATCAGGTCCCCTCACCTAACCCCCAGGCATGCTTATAACAAGTTCATCCAGTTCTTGATGGGTAAACAGACTATCTATAAAAGCTCAATCATCCACTGATAAAACTGGAATTCAAATATCCTTTAAAAAGACATCCACTTCAACCTGATCTACATCAACAGAGGTGCTATTACTACTATTTAAAGTGTTCCAAAAAAATCCTCCTAATCTACCCATTCAAGATGATAGAATCTCCAGTCTTGGGGCAATTAATTCCGTTAATTGTGTTATTATCACAACGATCCTAGATGGACAAGCCATAAATCTCTGGGCATAGTTGCTTTCTTCTTAGAGTTGCTGCAAATACGTAAAATTCTGCACATAGTATATGTAAAATTCGGCACATAGTTTTCAACATAATAATACTCCAGCAGTGCAGCTTTTGCCTCATCTAACGTTTCTCCATTTTCCCTAGACCCCACCCAAAGACATTTCTCGTATTTCTTTTTTATTTATCTTCCAAATCACCTTTTTCTGCTTTTAAAGATTTTGACCAAAATTTTTCTTTGGCGATCAAGGAATCTCAAAGAGAGGCTTTTTAGGCATCCAAACCATCATAATGGCAGCAGTGCCTCTATTTGACTCTAGAAAGTTCATGATTTTAACTCTACAGGAGCCTGACCAACTTACTCTTGTTCCTGTTTGAGTTATCCAGAGTTGATATTTGCAGGAAGTTAAAGTCCTCCCCTAAAATAATCTCCATTTCTATGACCCCTAAAGATTAAAAAAGCCTACTTAGTGGATTGGGCTTATCTTTGACAGCAGCATACAAGTATATAAATGTTAAAAAAGGAAATCAATTGAGCAGTTCATCCGGTACCATCAACCCTCAGAGTCTGCCTGCCATAAGTGAATTTTAGCCAGTACATTTTTATTTATGTAAATTGCAGCCCCTCTATGGGTGGCTCCAACCGATGAAAAGCCCTTAAAACTAGCCCAACCCATAAACTTGCGGAACTTATTCAGCATTCTAAAACAAATGTGTGTCTCCTGTAAAAATACATCTGTTGGGTAATGCTCTAAAATCCAAGCTTCTATCGCTCATCTTTTCCTCCTGTTATTCAACCTATTTGCATTAAAAGAGAAAACGTTGAACCTGGTATTCAACACTCTGTTCTGTGCAATAATAGCTTTTGCTGACATAAAGCTCAAAGTCCAAAAGCCAGGCACAAAGTTACAAAGCATCAATATATATAAAGCAGCAACACAGAGCCACAGATAGTCCTTTGTAAAGTGCATCCATAAAGTGTATTAAAGTGCATTTCATACAGGCCATCTCTGGCCATTCTAAAGTTCTAAAGATGCTGCAGCCACTTGACATTACATATATCCTGAATCTAATCACAGCAAATCCCACCCAGAATACATTCCTAAAGTGAACTGCTTGTAGTCTGTATTCAGTCAGCAGAAAGTGAAATATGTGGTAAATTTGGAAAACTTTATAATGCAAAGCAATCCCAATTGAGCCCTCTCTGCATCCTCGCTGCTGTGCCTGACCCTGACACCAGCCCAAATTCTAAGCCTTCTCAATATTTTTTCTGAACCTCCTGAATGGGACTGCATCCCATGCACCTCCATTTTTGTTGCCCACATCCAACCCCCTCCCTCCTAACCTTCCCCCCTGGTGATCCACCAACCCCTGTCCCACCCCTGTGAAGTACCCAGCCCTGCAAAAAAAGCACTCTCCGCCTTCCCACATATTGCAGATGCAAAGTTTTGGTAACCATGGCGGCTTTGGTTATCTCCTTGCTTTTCAATTACATGACATCTTATTATAATAATTTCAAACCCCATCTGCTTCCAATGGAAAATTCCTTGCTGCCACTACATCTGAAAAGACCAGAAATCTTCCCTCCCACAGAATCTTTAACCTTGCTCGTTGAACAAATGGAGCTTGTGTGTGCTCTGTCAAAAGTCTGAAACAGTTTCCTTGAGAACATGCTTCGAAATCAAGTTCACAATAGCCTCTGTCATTTTTGACTCAGATTTCCAGTTCTTAGGGACACCAACTAAGAGCAGGTTAGACCTGTGATTACAGTTTTCCAGGTCCTCGAGCTTGCAATTCAAGTTTTGCATTTCTTTCTGTGGCTTTTCAATCCATTTGTACTGCTTAGAGACCATGTCCTCTAGCCTAGCTTCCAATATGCTCACAAGATCCACTAGAGCTGTTTTAATATCTCACACTTCTTCTAAGACCAGTTGGAGCAGGGTAAAAATATTTTTTCTTCCCCGGTCCTCAGGGTCTTTTCACATTGGCATGTTTTCAAAATCTGTGAGAGATAGTCTTATCTGCTGGGGCACACTGGCTGGCTCAGACCTTTAAAATAAACCTATCAGATTTATATTAGTAGCTGATGATAAGTTTGCTTGTGGCAACCTATGTGTTCCATTCGAGTCAGCAGTCTGGTTGACAAAAATATTTAGAGCAGAAGAGAGTCTTTCTCCATTGGAGACAGTCAGCTGGCCTATAGGGCTGAGACAATCTGAATTACTTTCTTTGGCCTGAGTCTCCTGAATCTCCTGAATGGTGGGAGTCTGTGGTGAAGAACACAGTAATGAACAATGCAGATGAACTTTGACCCCCTTTTGCCAGCTCTTCTAAATATAGGGTATTGCATCTTGTTCTCTAGACCTATCTGATCAATTCTATCATTTTCCCTACAGAGAGCAAGAGAGGGTCACTCTTAGAACCTTCAAGCTGCATGGTCACTTCTTCTAGTCTTCGGTTACTGCTTTCCTCGAACAAATCCCCCATCTCCATTCTCTGGGAGTTTAAATCAATGCCCGTTATGCCCATTGTGTGCTCTGCATCAGGCTACAAGGTCCCCATTTCCATCAGTCCCTGTTGCCCCAGTTGTTCTGCACTAATATCAACTGTGGGCCTTTGCCTCACGCTTTCTATACCCCCTGCTGAAATTCTATCACTGCACTCCCATCCTCCAAGGCACAGCGCCTTGGGGTCTCATGTAGATTCCAAAACCTGCTGCTCTGGGTGGTTTAAGTCCTACAGAATTTGAGTTTTTTACTTAGGAAACGGGGCTGCCTTGATGTGGCTTCAGCTTTTTCATTGAGGGTCTCATTTTTAACATAGCTATCACAGAGAGGAAAGCGCAGTGCAGACAGGCATGCAAACCGCATGGCCTAGTAAGCCTGACCAGAACCAAAAGAGGAGTTGGGAATAATCTCCTCAGTTTCGACCCTCCCTTTCCTAACACCAATTTTTGAAGTTCAAGGCAAATATGCATGAAGGGGATTCCAAAGATTATGCTGACAATCCACTAAGGATAGCGGTTGTCCTCTTATCCTTACACCCAGCTGAAAGATGCCCAAAAACCTAATGAGGTCTAAACCACCACTGCCCTCTCGGAGCCCACACAGCTCACTGTGTATGTTCTCAGTGGGCTCCTCACCATGCCATAATCTACCTGTCCTATCAGATGGCAGATTGGATTCTGCAAATGCTTACGAATGTCCCAAATCGGCTAAACCCAGGCCGCTCCAACAGGCCCCCTAAAAATGCTCCAGGTTGCAGCAGCAGTGCTATGGATAGTGCAGCCATCACCACTGCTGCTTGCTCACTCTGTTCCCAGGTGACAAAAACTGCATCAGGCTATGTGCTCTGCCTGCAGTCTGTGTAGCTAGAGGCCAAAACTGCCATTACGGGAGACTCTGTCACGCAGCGTGTCGGTAACACGCACTCCTGTCTGCATTTAGTACTTTTTATAGGAAAAATTAGATTGTCATCTTAAAGCAGAATCTTACATGTTATAATGAGGCTAACAGAGAATGAACATTGTAGACAGTTATCTGTACTGTGTAAGACAGCAAAGTCTTTTTCCTGTCCCAAAAATCAATCCTCGATCTTTAAGGTGAAGGTGTAGATCATAGGCAGCTGAATGCATAGGGAAGCATCTACAAAGATGTATAAAGGGCAAGGTAAGCCTGTTACTGAACATAGGCCTTGGCACAAAATTAAAGTGGACCCCATTGGTGAATTAAAAAGTCAGAACTGTGACCTCTGTTTTCAAACTGGGGCAGTTATGAACTTCTAGTGACAAACTATATGTTTTGCAAGGTATGGAAAGCTGTGTGGATTTGAACTCGTTACCTGAAATGTGTGTTTTAACATCAGGGAAATCAAGAGTAAAAACTGGCCCGACAGGCCCACAAACAGACATAAAACTGGCCCAGTAATTTTTCAGAACAGCCTTTCAGGTTCTGCCAGATAGGCCTATAGGCCAGTCCAACCCTGACAAGGGATACATTAGATGCAAAATGGCCTGGAATTTCCTCCAGAGTTACTGGTACTAGAGCCATCAATAACTCTGGCTGGGGGAAAATGCTTCCCAGACTGCGTGTTTTTTTTTGTGTTTCAACCAGAGAATTTGTCTGCTAATAGTAAGCAGATTTTCTGAGTGCAAAACTCTTTAGCATTGGAGTTACTACATAATTTATAATCCTGATAAGTGGTAACTCTTGTTACCAGCCCTATTGAGATTACAGCAAAAGCATAGCCATTTTTAACTAATATCCTGCATGTACTTCACTTCTGGCCACTCAGAGTACAAATCCATTACAACAAACAGGTATGGTGTCACATGTTCTCCTGGAATGGGGCCAAGTACATCTATGGCTATATCTTCCCATGGGTTCTCCGGTAACCTCCTTCTTTGCATTTGTGCTTTGCAAGTTCTGAGGACTTTGTCACTATTACAACATCCCACACAATCCCGTACTTTCCTTTCCACCGTGATATTCAATCCTGGTCACCAAACATCTTGTCTGATCTATTCCATAGTTTTTGCAATACCCATGTGACCATTGTATTCCAATTAATTAATTACATCCCCTGTAGATAAAGATGGAACCAAACGGGTAACTGAACAGTAATCAATCACTCACACTCAACTCCTCTCTCACATTTCAAAATTGTTTATACTTTAAATCTTTTTCTGTTCTACCATTGCACCACTCGTTCTGCATACTGGCCACTACTTTTATAAAATATGCATCACTTGCCATTTCTTGCACCCACTGTTCCTCTAAAATGACACCACCAGTAATAGAGCATACATTCATCTCAACAAATCTTTCTTGTTCACATTCATCTTGATCCTTGCAGTCTGAATCCACAAGTCTTGACAAACATTCAATAGTACTATTACTTGAGCCTAGAATATAAAATTCCTGCACATGAATGACCCAACAACATATTGTTGAAGAAACAAAATCCAATCCTTTCTGTATGTAAATCTCATGTAAAAGTTTCTGATCAGTTTTTCCAACAAATTTGTCACCACACAGGAAATTCTTAAACTTCTTCAAAGCCCAATGCACAGCAAGTACCTCTCCCTATAGCAGAATAATATATTGCAACCGCAAAAACAATGGTATTATCTTCCCTATCATCTTTCTGCATCAAAACTGCACCCAAACCCCTTAGGCTGGCACTTGTGATGACATAACTTATTCTTCTTGATACAAGTGCGTGAAAGCTTGGTGCCCTCTGCAGGCACTTCTTTGTCTCTTGGAACTCCTCTTCACATGCATCCTGGACCACACAAAATAAGCCCCCTTCTTCAACAATGTCCTCATTTTATCATTCTTGCTTGCCAGACCTTCTATGAAACATCCATAAAATTCCAACATTCCGAGATACAATTGCAATTCTTCCTTAATCTGAGGAGAAGTCATTTTACAAATAGTGTCTACCATCTCACCTTTAGGAGAAACTCCTTTGGAAAATAAGATATGCCCCAAATAACAAATCTCGCTCTTTCCAGATTTACTTTTCTTTCTAAAATGCAAAAGCATGTGAAATAATCTATCATTATGTTCCTATCAGGTCCTTCCAAGAATTAAAACATCATCCTGAAAATGCCTCACTACATGGGTACAATTCAACACATGCTCCATAAGTCTCTGGAAGACTGAGGATGCTGAAAACCAGCCAGTAGGCACTTGCACACATCTACATGTACCCATGGGTGTGATAAATGGCCTGGGGTACTGTGACTTTTCATATAGAACCACCTGATGATAGGCTGAGGCCAGATCTAACGTAGTGAAAAACTTTTCTACACCCACCAGTGACAATAATTCTGACATATTGGGAATAGGATGAGAGTCCACCACTGCCGTCCTATTGAGTGCCCTCAAGTTCATACACATCACCTATGGTCTTCTTGGCCACCACAAGAGGAGCCAACCACTCACTCAACTCAAAAGGAACAATAACAACTTGGTCAATCGATGTATCCAGATCAGCCATCACCTGAGCTTAAACTCCAATGGGTAATCTTCTCACCTTAGAAACGCATAGCACATCATCTTTCTTTAATTTAATCCTGTGCTCATGAGACTTCGTGCATCCTATTTTATTTTCAAAAACTTCACAAAAACTTTCCGCAACATTCATGCATCCTGCTTTTTAACTCTCGGGTTTGAGCTTGAAGTTTAGTATTTGGATTACAATAAACACCCATTTCCCTTTGCAAGGGCAGCAAAGTATGTCACTTCCTTTCTATGACATTTGAATCTTTCTCTTCACCTTCCTTTGTTTGAATTCAAAACACCGATAGAAATACCCACATATTGGGATTTCTGTCCAGCATGTCCACCTGGTTTCACATCCATAGCTTCAAAGACTTAGCAGTTAACTTCCAATCGCTGATAAGTCTCCCAGGAAATGATTGCTAAATGCAAACATGAATCAAAATATATTTCAACTTTTAAACCTTCCAGACATGAAGTCTCACTGGGATGATCATATCTACATTCACCAAGCTAAAACACTATTTCACCACAGCACTCATTCAATTCATCAGTTTCCTTGAATGTAGATCTGCAAAATCTCACAAAATTACCTTTCTTTCCATGTCTGTTTCAAATAGTTTTTGCAGCAGGCCAATCCTTTTTAATCACCATATGCCCAAACTGGTCACATCTGAATCATGTATCGTTAAAACAGTTCTTAACCACATTGACTTGGCTTAGTGTTTTTTTCTCTAGTGTGTTTTTGAATCTCAAACGCTAACATATGCTCAACTCTCTTGGCTGTGAATAATATTTCAGTCAATAGAGGTCAGTCTTTCAACCATAGTTCTTCCCATACCCTATCATCTTTACAGTATTACAGTATTTACATTAAAATTCAACCTTGTGTCCTAAAATGAGTGAGATAATGCATTTTATGCTAAGAAATAGCACTGCCATATACAAATGCACTGTAGTTCATACCCCTCAGCACCCTTACATACTCTGTAGTGATTACTGCAGATAATGTTAGGGCGCCAAGGGGTAGGCTCTGCTGAGTATACCCCTTGGCGCTCTTACATGCTCCACAGTGATTACTGCAGAGTATATAAGATCACTGAGGGGTATGCAGTGCTGTGCATACCCCTCGGTGCCCTTACTTACTCTTGCAGGGGTGGTGAGATGTATGCACTGTAGTTCATATCCTTCAAGTGCATATAGTGCTTACTAGATGGGGTCAGAAGAGCAAACTGCCCCTCTAAGTTTAAAAACTGTAGATTAAACTTTAATCTACAGTGATGTTTAAAAGTAGAGTGATGGCTCCTTCTTCCAGGCCCAGTTAAAAACCAAATGCTGCAGATTAATTCAACCACTGGAACGGCGGAATTTATTAGTAATTAAGAGTACCACGAAAATAGAAAATTCCTCCTATTCTGCAAGTGAAATTAGTAATTCTGCCCAGGTCCACTTTACAGTTCAACAGAAACTGATCTCAATTCTGCTCATCGTCCAAATTTGAAAGTTGATGCCAATTTTCGTAGAATGATAGCATATTCCTCAATACCCTCCTCTTCTCCTTCAGCACATTTGTCAAAATGAAACCTCTCCAAAATTGTACTTTTTGGGCAAAAAATGAATGGCAAATATCTTAATACAAATGTCAAGATCATTCACATTTTGGGTGCCACAGCCACTTCCAGTTCAGGGAGACTATCATAAACTTCTTGACCTTCTGCTCTAAACAATGAATAAGCAGGGCAACCTTCTTGTCTAGTGACATACCACTAGGACAAACTTTAACATAGTTCAAGAAAGTTTTTCCATTTCAACCACAACATTTTTGGTGCACCTGACGACTGTAGCAAAAATTGTGGAGCAGTAATATTTTGCTTTTAAAAAATATGTATTTAAGAACCATATACTATCTATGATGAAAGAATGTAACAGTTCTAAAAAAAAGTTTACACTACATTTACCAATTTCTTATATCTAAACATTCAAATTGTCACAGTATTTAGATTGAATTAAATGAATTTTAACACCAAAACGATGTATCCTTCCACATGCAAGATTTGTCTATTTCTCAGATACCAGCTGTTATATTAAAATACCTTTATGCTCCAAAGTCACTTGAACATAAGATTGCTTACTACAGTCAAAAATGAATTTTTACAGGGGTGTCTATCAACGCTTCCACAGTTAATTGTTCTTGGAACTTGCAACACTTAGCTGTGATAAAGAACAGCACATCTCCAATGTTAGCTAGTAAAATCTTTCCCAATCCACAAAAATGGCCACCATGCAGTAGTTAAGACATATTTGTTTTAGAAATTAAACCACATTTTCCAAAATCTTTCTAAAGGTGATAATACCTGTTTCTTTTTTGTTCATAAACTCTTAAAATGGTTGCCGGTTTCCTTCTTCTCTCACAGGGGATTTGGGCTTACTAACTCACACAGGCATGCACCTGAGGGCAGCTGTTTGTTTACCTGAATACCTTGGATTTTCATTCACCCTCCAGGAGGCTAGATCAATGTAGCTCCTCACAACTGTCTTCCATAATCACTCACCTGTGCCTCCATCTTGCTGAGGTATAAGCGTCTTGTTACCATACAATGATCCATGTCAGGGAAATCATACTACCATAATGAGGTCAGCCTAAACCTTTGTTTCTTCCTCATCACCAATGTGAAGTTTTCAGAATAACATGGACAGGTAAGCCTCAGAATACTTTGAATTAGAGCTTTATTAACCGATCTAATCTGCCAGCTCTTTGCAGCAACTGCCCAATCCTTCAGATAGTTTGTAGAACTTTTGTTCCAAAGAATTCCAATACATCACATATACGTTATCAAGTAGGTCAGGTAGGAGGCCAATAGCATATAATTTGGGTAAACATCAGAGCCAGAGTGGGAACCAAATACTTCCCTTGCATAAATGTCCAAACCAGCCATGCTCATGTCCTCCTTGCTCTCTCATTTCTCTCCCCTTCTCACTCTCATTCCTCTCTCTCACTCCTGAACTCCCATGCATGTTTAATTACCTGGGGAAGCTGTAGAACGTAGCAGAGGTGCCAGCAGCAGCCACCTGCCATAAAAATTACCTCCAAAGCCACCAGCCCACCGGGGACATGCTTAGTTGAAAATGGGCAGTCCATGTCTGGTAAACATTAACACAAATGGCCCATTTCAATAACAAAAGGGTGCAAAATTGTAGCAATGACAGCAGGAAGCAGTGAAACTCTACTATAGGTAAGGAGTATTCAACAGCAAAACCCTGTAACATCCCAACACCAGGCACCACACAGCAGCTGTCTAGAATCTTTGAGTTAATAAGTACAGAACCATACGATGTCATTGCACATTACATTGCCCACATTCCTTGGTCTCATCACAGAGTTGGGACACTGATAAGCACTTGCTATGACAGAAATAGGCGCAAAATAAACTGTGTTTCTTTCAGCATTGGTTAATGCTGTGGGTGAGTCAATTGAGAAATAACATCAATAACATCAACACACTGATGAGGAGATGCATGAGGTATGGGACAGCTTCCCAGAAGCTCTGTTAGAGGACCATGTTCATGTCATATATGTGGGTGAGCTTGTCAATCTTGCTCTCATCATATCTATTAGGCAATGCCACAGAAACCCAAAGAAGTTCAACATGATGATAGTGAATGCAGCTTGCTTCGGGTTGTGCACACATGCACTTAGTGACTAGTTTTGGAACAAGTTAACACAACATGATCCAGACTTACACACAAATTGATGCAGGTGCACTCATTCTGAGGAGGGGTGTGCTGTTGTATCTAGCACTGGCAGCATGACATATTTAGGAAGATGACTTCAGCTCTAGATGAGGGACATCTCATACAGATCATGGAGACCCAGATCAGTGTCATATTTTGGGGTAAAAACTGTTTATGCAAATATGTTAAATTTACATTAATTGTGCACAAAAAGATTTAATTTGGATATCCTGAAATTCTTAAGTGGGTTTGGTCCTTGCGGCACTCCTCAAGCCCACAAGCAGGACCCACTCTTGCATGCTTACTGTTTAAGAATAAATGTTACATTTATCTGTCGCAAAAACATAAATAACCTCCACTCATCTATTCAATCCTAAAAATAAATACAAGGATTTTGTTATAGATTGTCATCTTTAATTTGAAATGTGAGATTGAGGAATAGGGGATAATTTTTGTCAAAAATAACTTAATTGTCTATAAATTGTGTGCCTCGTCAGGAAGCACAATGTTACAACAGTTGACAAATTGCTTTTTATGGTGATGTTTTTGGAGGGTGGAGGAGGACACATTTCCAGTATCCTTTCTTACAAATTATCAACTTTTCGAAACAGATTAGAGTAACTAACAAGACAAGACATTATAGTTCATTCCGGTTCTCTTAGATGCTATGCAATATGTGTGTTTGCAATATGTTAGTATCTTGGTAATACTAGGAAAGGGTGGGAGCACACTGCTTCCCCTCCCAGCACAGTGTGCCCCTTAGCATTATGGTAAATGCAGTTCATGTTACATGCTTACTTGAAAATCTCCTGGAGTATTCCACCAAAGTTGGTGCAGGTTAGTGCTGCACATATCTAGATCTCATCCATCATCAGTAGAGATAAAAACGAATGTATTCTGGGGTTGATGAGCAGGCTGCCACAATCCTTTTAGGTCTCAGTACCTCTCACAGGTGCACAGGTGCATCTCCACAAGCTCGTCAGCTCAATGGTTCAAGGGAGCCTTTTCATACAGGAGGGGTGGGAGCACACTGCTTCACCTCCCAGTACAGTTCGCCCCTTAGCAAAATGGTAAATGCAGTTCATGTTACATGCTTACTTGAAACTTTCCTAGAGTACTCCACCCCAGATGATTTTTCTTTGCTGTCTAATACTGCTGCTTTCAATACTGATGACGGGCTCAACCCAGACACACATCTCTAGAGATATACACCAATGTCTGCACCAATGTTGGTGAAAAGCTCCAGCTAATTTTGAAGTAAGTTTGAACTGTACTGCACTTACCAGGATGCAAAGGGGTGAACTGGGCTGGGACTGTGAGGCAGTGTGCTCCCAACCCCCATTCTGTTTAAAAGTCTTCCTTGAGCCAGCAAGCTGACGAGCTTTGGAGATGCACCTGTGTGCCTGTGCGTAGTACTGTGACCTGAGAGAAACTTGTCAGCATTTCCAGCAACCCCAGATGATTTTTCTTTGCTGTCTAATACTGCTGCTCTCTATACTGATGACGGGCTCAACCCAGACACACGCCTCTAGAGATATACACCAATGTCTGCACCAACTTTGCTGAAAAGCTCCAGCTAATTGTAAAGTAAGTTTGAACTGTGTACTGCATTTACCAGGATGCAAATGGGTGAAATGTGCTGGAACTGTGAGGAAGTGTGCTCCCAACCCCCATTTTGTTTAAAAGGCTCCCTTGAGCCAGCAAGCTGAGGAGATTTGGAGATGCACAAGTGTGCCTGTGAGTGGTACTGTGACCTGAGAAAAACTTGGCGGCATTTCCAGCAATCCCAGATGATTTTTCTTTGCTCTCTAATACTGCTGCTCTCTATACTGATGACGGGCTCAACCCAAAAACACGTGTCTAGAGATATACAGCAATGTCTGCACCAACTTTGATGAAAAACTCCAGCTAATTTTGAAGTGAGTTTGAACTGTGTACTGTTTTTACCAGGATGCAAAGGGGTGAACTGTGCTGGGACTGTGAGGCAGTGTGCTCCCAACCCCCATTCTGTTTAAAAGGTTCCCTTAGCCAGCGAGCTGACGAGCTTTGGAGATGCACCTGTCTGCCTGTGAGTGGTACTGTGACCTGAGAGAAACTTGGCAGCATTTCCAGCAACACCAGATGATTTGTCTTTGCTCCATAATACTGCTGCTCTCTATACTGATGATGGGCTCAACCCAGAAACACGTGTCTAGAGATATACAGCAATGTCTGCACCAACTTTTGTGAAAAACCCAAGCTAATTTTGAAGTAAGTTTGAACTGTGTACTACATTTACCAGGATGCAAAGGGGTGAACTGTGCTGGGGCTGTGAGGCAGTGTGCTCCCAACCCCCATTCTGTTTAAAAGGCTCCCTTGAGCCAGCAAGCTGATGAGCTTTGGAGATGCACCTGTGTGCCTGTGAGTGATACTGTGACCTGAGTGAAACTTGGCAGCATTTGCAGCAACCCCAGATGATTTTTCTTTGCTCTCTATTACTGCTGCTCTCTATACTTATGACGGCTCAACCAAGAAACACGTGTCTAGAGATATACAGCAATGTCTGTACCAAATTTGGTGAAAAACTCCAGCTAATTTTGAAGTAAGTTTGAACTGTGTACTGCATTTACCAGGATGCAAAGGGGTGAACTGTGCTGGGACTGAGGCAGTGTGCTCCCATCCCCCATCTTGGTAATACTACTTCAATTGCTCCCAGAGAAAGTCTACCATATTCTCGATAGCCTGATGTTGAGTGAAAATGTCAGACTACATGTGGGTCTTTGTTTCATAGTGTTGTCATACAGGGATGAGCAGAGCCTGGACAAAGGACAAAATTAGACCTACAAATAGTCAATTGAACTTTTTCAGAAATACCCATGTGTACAGTTCAGTGACAGTTAGTTTACACCATTACAATGCATGCAGCTAGACTCTGCCACCTACCAGCAGAATATCTGACTAGTGCAAAGTGCTGCATAACATACCTTGTCGCCCAGACAGAGAAGTGAACAATATACAGACAGGATTCGAGGAGCACCAGGGGATCAATGGCTCCCTTTTCCTTTCATTGCCATATGCTCCTTCAGAATTTAAGAAGGGGACTTAAGAAGACACAACTCAGTTCCCTGTGAACATTTCAACTATTCAGAGGAGCGGGTTGGATGTTTTATTCATGTGTTGTCTAGCATTGCAATGCATTAGCTTAAGCAATGAAATAAAAAATGCAGCGTGTAGTTGATCCCAGTTCTTGAATATAGTCAAATTTTAGGGTATCTATTTATTTATTCCAGACCAGGCCATGCATAAATTTGGAAGGACCTTATTTGCGCTGCTAGGTGGAGATCTTCCTTTGGGAATAATGAAGAGGAACTAATGGAAAGGAGGGAAGGACTTGTCAGAAAACAAGTGTCTATTCAGAGAAGGCTAAATGATGGGACAGTCTTAGATGAATGTCAATTCATTTCCGAAGTTTGGTTCATTGAAGAATAGTGCATGCTTATAAGTTTCCTCCACAGTAATTCTCTCAAGTCTCACTTAAGTGGATCCAAAATCTTTGCTTTCTTGTCATTATAAGTATGTTGCCAAAATCTGAACCGCATGAAATCACATCACATCTATCTAGAAAAACTGCCTTCTGCTGTCATGCTCTCCTTACATGAATGCACACTTAAGAGTTCTCCTGATCATTATAATACATGTTCAAATATATTTCTTCATTGTAATAGAATGCATCATGCTGCTCACTTCAGGTCACCCAAGTGTGGTGTGAGTCCAATTCTGAACTATCCTTTACAAGTTTAAAAGATTCAGGTCTTCATCTACACAGCTTCGGGGGGTATTAGGGATGTTACACCCCCTAATAAATACATTTTGTGATAAATAGTTGGGTACAAGTGCTTTCAGTCAGTTATGGTGATGTTTCTGTCTGATTTCACCAAGAATTTTTACACACACTCTCTCCGTTTGGGAAGACGTCAAAGATGTTGATTGTTTCACAAAATAATGTGTTTTCTCTCATTTAGTGCCCCTACCATACACATTCCTCTCCGTTTCCATTGCCCCTTAAGCCTCTGTTGTGCACCCTGCTTGATGTATAATGTTTAACATTATTTGCCAGTGTGATTGTTGGGAAATCAGAAGCTCACTCCTCAGTCATACTAACCAAGCCATGCCCCTGCATCTACATTAACATTATTTTGCAAAGGTTTCTCCCCAGGTGTAATGGTTATTAGTATTTGTTGTTATTCTTGTTATATGTGCTTCCTATACCAATGGAACCTACTCTGGCACCTCATCAATGTAGATTTCTGATATCAGAATAAGCGGGGCACTACCATTGGAAACCTGACAGTCTCAAAAGAGAGAGGGAGGATTGAGGCATTGACAGGCAGGGTACTCTGCCACATGTATGGTGGAGTAGCCTGTCTGACACATTCTAAATAAAGCCCTTTGTCCCTTTGGGTAAGCCAAATAGTTGTTTAAAGGCAACCATAATCTCTGTTATACATAGTCACAAATGTTAACCTTGGGGTTGCATTCTCTGGAATAGCCATTTAAATGAGATAGCTCTTCAAGTACCTTATTTGTTGATCAATTAGACATGTAGCTACTTGTCAGGAGTGCTTTATTAAGGGGGAACCCATACCAACTTAAAAACACACGCTGGTTAGATCTCAACTTAAGCCTCAGTAAAACTTTGCTCAGCCCCTGGTAGCTATGGTACATGCAGCAGGTAATTTTCAATTGAAGTGCTTGTTCATTCCAAGTCATACAAACAATTTTAAAGTCAGGAAAACAATACAATGGAATTCCTGAACCAATTTTGAAAAAAAGAAACAATTAATATGAAAAAAACACCTCATAAATGCTATTGAAAATATTACCAGGTTATGTTGACCAGTACCTAGGTGTGTTTTCAGGGTGACCACATTAAAGCAGACGTTGCAAACATCAAGCTAGTCATCCCAGTCAAGGGTTTTACATTCTGACTTAGTTTGTGTTATAAAGGTCGAAGTGATTCACTGGTGCAACATCCAAGACAAAAGCTGGCAAGAGTCCCTCAAACTTGAATAAGTTGTCAT
Source organism: Triturus cristatus (assembly GCF_964204655.1). NCBI lineage: Eukaryota > Metazoa > Chordata > Amphibia > Caudata > Salamandridae > Triturus > Triturus cristatus. The sequence continues at coordinate 684,605,738 of NC_140587.1, forward strand.
TGAACCCTTATTTAAGCTGCTAGTCATAGCATCAAAACCTCAGTTGGGTAAAGTCAGATTTCATTACAGCCAAGGTCCCTTCACCACTGGGGAAGATTTGCTGCCACACAGTAGTTCAAGGTTTTACCCTTCAAACTTAGGGGCTGATTATGATGGTGGATGAACTTCAGTCCGTCCGCCATCGTTTCATAATGGGGACTGCCCACCTACAATCCAGCAGTCCCACAGTACCAATTAAAGATGTGACCCCCATTAAGGTGATTGCATTGACTATGTTTTGCCTTGTGGTGGGTGCTACTGGCTGGGGCACCCATCGCATTGAAAAAAAAAAGAACAATTTACATATCCCTTCACTATGTGGCAGGCACCATGCAGTGCCTGCCACATGGTGCTGGGATATGTATGGGGGCCCCATGGGTCCCTCCCATGTACTGTGTCTGGGGGCAAGGGGGTCCCCCTATGTGCCCCCAAAGTCCTTTTCCGCCTGCCTGTTCATGGCGAGTTAACCGCCATGTACAGGCAGGCAGAAAGGGACATCGTAATCCCTACAGTAGTGCCTGATAGGCACCGCCACCATTGTAGGGACTACGAGCCCCTCCGCCACACCGGCAGGCTCAAGGAGCCTGTCGGATGCATGGCGGTTGGTCTTTTCGACCAACACACATCTGCTTGCCATTATAATATGGCGGCAGTGAAGTTGGTTACGATGGCGGGAAGACCGCCACCGACAGCTTTAAGTGTCAGTCTCCCCTCCCTCGTAATCGGGCCCTTAGTCACTTTTTCTGTTCTCAGAATCCTCTAGTCAAGCAAGGCTGGAAGCTGTAGCCAGGCAAGACACTAAGAGGCCAGATGCCTTTTCCATGAGGTCCTGCTGAACAGTTTTTTGGTGTGGAAAAAAGATTATGGGGGGAAAACTGGATTTTCTTGCCTGCCTTAGGTGTGTCTTCTTATGGAAAGCCTCATCACCTTGGAAATTAAACTCCAGCATTAAGTTAAGGGCCTCATTTATGAGATTTTGGCGCAGGGTAGCGCCACAACACATCTTGCAGCGTTGCCCTGCGTCAAAAGAAAGGGGCAGTATTGCACCAAGGGCCCGATTATCAAAAGTAATCTGAGACAAAATCCTAATTTTATGACTTTCGGTATTCACAAAAGGCATTTAGGAGTAGTAAAGTTAGGATTCCTAACTTTACTACTCCTAAACTGAGACAACATCCAAAATTTATGACTTTCAGGATTCACAAAAGGCATTTAGGAGTAGTAAGTTAGGAATCCTAACTTTACTACTCCTAAAGGCCTTTTGTGAATACCGAAAGTCGTAAAGTTAGGATTTTGTCTCAGATTACTTTTGTTAATCGGGCCAATTATCTATAAGATATGGTGCATTCCTGCCCTTTTCCCCTGCATTGGCACACAATGGGTTGCCATGCGCCAATGCAGGCATCCTTCCACCATGGTGCAAGGTTGCCTGCGTTGTGGGGCTGATTGATTCTGTGCAGAAAGGGACACCTTCTGGCACAAGATCAATCAATTCAGGTGATTTTCTCTTTTGATGTGTGCTGCAGAATATAGCACAGATAGAAAAAGGATAAAAACAAGGAGAAACAAAAAATTTCTCCTCGTTGTACCTCCGTAATGCCACCCCAGGGGTGGTGTTAAATTCTCATGCATTCCAAGGTTTACGACTTCTTGTAAATCTGGGAATGCTTCAGATTTCATGGGTGTTGGGTGGGAGCACATTGCCACATTGCCACATTGATTGATCTTTGGCAGACATACATTGAATCGGAAGCTCCTCAAAAATTATTTGATATTAGAGATCGCGTTTATGTTTCTAACCTGGCACTGGAACAAGTGTTTGGTAATATCTTCACTATACTTTCTTATAAAAGCAGGTTATATGAAAAGAGTCCTACTCAAATAACTCACTTCCCTATGCATGAAGTTCACCCAATTTATTATCCAGAAATTCCTGCATTGACGGATCAGCAAGGATCGGTCACTAGGCCGCACGTGGCTTCCTGCTTTCAGGAGCAATGGGTTTACACTCCATGGAAAAGGAATGAGGTTTTAGCCCTTAAGACTACTTTGCCTGATACGCGAAAAAACCCTACTGCCTATTACAAAGAATTGACAGAGGCTGCTTCTGCTACTGTAATGACTCTTGCTGACATTGAGATGTTCTTTGGTTCCGGTTGGCATTTGGCGGCAGGTACATACTCAGGATCATGTCGCCGAGTTGGGTGGAACATGGGATGTGATTCGGGAATGGGATCGAGATAGGAAGCCAGGAGATAAACCACGTGCTGAGATACTTGCTTTGCCTGGTCGTATTATTACATACATGCATACACTTATTCCACCTAAGAAGGTAAGCTGGGATAGATTGACTGCCTGTCGACAGAAGAAGGATGAGAGTGTGTCAGATTTATTTGCTAGGTTTGAAGATACATTTTTGGATTACTGTGGGCAGGATATGTCCAAAGAAGGTGGATTTGTTTTTTGACGGGTTTTTCATGAACCTCCTTCCTGAAATAATGTCTTGTTTGCAGGCGTCTGAAAGCACTTGGTCTACATCTCTGTTATTTTAAATATGGCCCAATATTATGAGCACCGAGATAAGGAGGAAAAAGATAGAAATGATAAAAAGCATAAGGATTTAAAGAAGAAGGTGTTGTTGCACCAATTATATTGGGGTAATACCAGAGGACGGGAAGGTCCTTCACGACAACTCCCACCTGCTAGACTACCTTCAACTTTACCTTTCGCACAGAATCAGTGTGCCTATTGTAAGGAAGAAGGACATTGGCATAGTCAGTGCCCTGTTCTTTTGAAGGGGGTTCCATCCCCTAGAGGATGAGGTTCTAGCGGTAGCATTCATGGGACTGATAGATCCAAGAATACTGTGGCTCCTATGGCCCGTTCTGACAACAATTATTTTGACGATCCAAGAGACGGACAGTACTATAATTATGTTAATCATTTTAATGATGTGTTAGGTATATCCTATAGTTAGGAGAGCCAAGGACAGAGTGAGGGACCAGTTTGGATACCTGTAGATCAGCGTGGTCCTTATGTCAAAGTAGATTTGCAAGGTTTGATTAAGGAATTTTTGGTGGATACAGGTGCGACAAAGAGTTCTAGTTCCCAAAATATGATCCCCGGGACGGCCTGTCAGTAGATTTTTCAGTCATACCGGTTGTAAGCCCCATTTTACGACCCCTTGCACTTACTGTCGGTCCTTTTACTGTGGAGTCACCATTTTTATTAATCTCAAATTGTGGTGAAAATCTTATGGGTCTGAATTTATTGAAAAAATGACATGCTACTATCTATTGTTCTACTGATGGTATTTATGTTAATATGGGTCCAGATGTGAGTACTAGACAGTGTTTGTCCCAAGATGCGCCTCTTCCAGCTGAGTATGATCATGCACCACCCTTGTTATGGGCCATTGGTGATACTGATGTGGGTCTATTGCATATCTCCCCACTTTCTATACAAGTTAAAGACAATGCCATTTTGCCTTGCGCTTTCCCTAGTATAAAATCTTGCAGTTAGGAGAAAGGACCCTTCTCCAGATTATTCAGGATTTGATACGTAAGGGAGTGGTTGAGGAAACGTCTGGTAACATTTGCAATAGTCCTATTCTTCTGGTTCTTAAAAGGGCACCCTCGGGTTCTTCTGATGCTACTGATGACGTTTATCATTTTGTGATTGATCTACGAGAGGTCAATAAAATAATGGTTCCACAATTTCTGGTGGTTCCTGATATTACTACACTTTTGACAATGATTCCATCTACTGCTAAGTTTGTCTCTGTTATTGACTTGAAAAATGCTTTCTTTGGTATTCCTAAACATCCAGATAGTAGATATTTGTTTAGATTCACAGTAGCCGGCAGGGGTTTACGATTCTGTCATGCTCCTCAGGGCTATACTGAGAGTCCTAGTATTTATAGTCAGGCATTAAAGAGTCAGTTGGATTCACTTAACAAGCCCTGCTGGCGCCTGGCACCATTTAACTTTGGCTGCACACCTTTGGAGGTTTTTAATGTGTTGGGAAGTGTTTTCTCGCTGCTAAGGGCTTTTCAAATTAATTTTATACTGTCTTATGTACTTACTTCGAATTTGCTGTGCTTCGCTTATTTGCACTTTCTCTGCTGCCTGGATTCAGGGCCGCCCCGTTCCGCCGCGGCTGTCGTGCCGATTGAGCGGAGGGTGGACCCTTTAGCTTGCAGTAATAGGCTTTACTCACTTCCGGGGAGGACGCGCTCTAGACGTCCGCCGGACGGTATTATTTAAACCACTCATGGTGCGGGCGTGCAGCGGACTTTAACAAGCCCTGCTAGCGCCCGGCACCATTTAACTTTGGCTGCACACCTTTGACATTGGAAGTTTTTAATGTGTTGGGAAGGGGTTTCTCGCTGCTAAGGGGCTTTTTTAATTAATTTTATACTGTCTTATGTACTTACTTCGAATTTGCTTTGCTTCGCTTATTTTCACTTTCTCTGCTGCCTGGTTTCAGGGCCGCCCCGTTCCGCCGAGGCTGATGTGCTGATTTAGCGGAGGGCGGACCCTTTAGCTTGCAGTAATAGGCTTTACTAACTTCCGGGGAGGACGCGCTCTAGACTTCCGCCGGACGGTATTATTTAAACCACTCATGGTGCAGGTGCGCAGCGGACTTTAACAAGCCCTGCTAGCGCCCGCAACCATTTAACTTTGAGTGCACACCTTTGATATTGGAAGTTTTGAATGTGTTGGGAAGGGTTTTCACGCTGCTAAGGGGCTTTTAAAATTAATTTTATACTGTCTTATGTACTTACTTCAAATTTGCTGTGCTTTGCTTATTTGCACTTTCTCTGCTGCCTGGTTTCAGGGCCGCCCCGTTCCGCCGCGGCTGATGTGCCGATTGAGCGGAGGGCGGACCCTTTAGCTTGCAGTAATAGGCTTTACTAACTTCCGGGGAGGACGCGCTCTAGACTTCCGCCGGATGGTATTATTTAAACCACTCATGGTGCGGGCGCGCAGTGGACGCGCCAAAGGCACGCTTAAGGCAAGCCCCTCTGCGCCCGTCCGTGCCCGGACCGCGCCTAGTACCCAAAACTCTGGCTCTCGGTCCTTACAAACTATCAGATACTCTCGTAGGGACTTAAATGCCTTTAGTAAAAAACCTAGGGAAAACTGTTGTGTATTAGGTTGGCACGGTAAGCTGCGCCTGCAGTTTTGCTCTCCCTCAATCGCAATTAATTTTGACCTTGCAATCATCCCGGTCTTCAGCGAATAATATTTCCTATGATAGATCTATGCTTTATGGTGGTCTTGTTAATGCCAGATCACTGGGAAAGCATAGATATGAAGTTGCTCACACTATAGAAAGTCTGGGAATGGACATTTTATTTATAACAGAAACTTGGGCAGACGCTGCATCAGATCCTGACTTTATCACCACTACTCCTGCTGGGTTTAGAGTGGTCAGAGTGGACAGGTCGTCCAAACGAGGCGGCGGAGTGGCTGTTATTTTCAGGGACCATCTTTTGGTCACCCACCATCCTGTGTCCACCTCTTCTTACGAAGCTCTCCAGGTACTAGAAGTACTTTTGAACTAATCTCGATACCTTACTTGAATCTGTTTTTTCAAACACAGATTTTACCATTCTTGGAGACTTTAACTTCCATTTGGAAGATTTAGAGAACAAAGATATGATGGGGCTTTTGGATGCACTAGGAGCACTAGGACTCACTCAACTGGTGCAGTTACCTACTCATGTAGCTGGACACACGTTGGATGGTGTTTTCTCTTCAGCCCACGGCCTTACGGTAAAAGAAATCTTCCCGCTGCCGTGGTCTGATAACTCACTTATTAAGTTTAGTCTTCCCTATTTCAAGGTAGGAGAGACTAGCATCACCAAACCGCCAGTTTCCACTTGTAAAGTCTGGAATAAAGCGGATAAATTAATCCTTTATACCCATTTGGAAGCATTTCGTCCTCTTTTTCAGGACCATGTGGACTTAGCCGTCACTAATTATACCAATTGGATTTCGGGGGCGGATAACGCCTTGGTACCCATAAAAACACTATCAGGCAATATAACTATTCCTTCTGCCCCCTGGTTTTCCGAATCCCTTCGGAAGGAAAAACAGAACTGTCGTCGATTGGAACGGCGCTGGCGATTAAACTAGAACGAGCCAGGAAAACAAGCTTACAAAACAGCTTTAATGAATTATAAAAAACTCCTTATATTAGAAAAGAAAAAATACTTTACACAACAGATTGAGTTGGCTGCCAACTTACCTAAGGAATTGTTCTCGGTGATTAATAAACTTGCTATGCCCAACAACATAGGCAGGAGGGCCAATCAGAAATTTTGCAATGATATTGCAGCCACTTTTAAATCCAAGGTTCTAGAAATGTTTTAAGCTTTTAAGGATGGTTCCGACCCCTGCTCCTTGCCCCACACTTGTGGTTCAGACTTAAACAATCATATTTTATTTACTTATTCCTCGGTTTCCACTGAAGAAGTAGGAAAGTACATATATGAATCTAGGTCAGGATCACCTATGGACCCATGCCCACTGACATTTCTTAAAGGATTGGTTGACCTAGTGGGCCCTGGGCTTGCAGAAATCTTCAATCTGATGTTCGCCTCAGGCATTTTCCCGACTAGCTGGAAGGAGACATCCATTCTGCCTTTATTAAAAAAACCTACGCTAGATGCTACCAATCCTACTAACTACCGACCCATTGCAAGACTACCTTTGCCAGCGAAGATAGTGGATAAAATCATGACCACCCAATTGTCGCAATTCATCAATACGAACAGTCTGCTTGATCATTCCCAGTTCAGTTTTTGTAAAGATCATAGCACGGAGACCGCACTTATAAAAGCAACAGAAGAGATCAGAGTGGTGATGGACGGAGGAGGCACAGCGGTTCTTGTGCTCCTTGATCTGTCCGCCGCTTTTGATACGGTTGATCACTCCCTCTTGCAAAGGCGTCTGGAGAACTTGGGAGTGGGGGAAGTGGCTCGGGCACTATTGGCCTCTTTTTTAACGGATCGGAAATCTATTGTATCCATTGACGGCTTTAACTCAGCCCCTTACGTTTTGCCTCGTGGCATTCCTCAGGGTAACTTGTTGAGCCACTCGTTGTTTAACATCTACGTCTCCGAACTTGGCCAACTAATCCGGGAATTTGGGTTTAGGCTGACCACATATGCCGATGACACCCAGATTGTGGTAGCTGCACATAAACATCAAAACTCCCCTGCTCTGCAGTTTCGAAGCTGCATGAGTACTATTAACAAATGGATGACAGCACACTGCCTTAAACTCAATTCCGATTAAACGGAAGTTCTGATTTTCGGAAGCCTGCATCCCTCCTGGAGTAATATGTGGTGGCCGGCGGAGATGGGTATACCACCAAAGCCAGCGGCAAAAGTAAAAAACTTGGGTGTGCTGATTGATAACAGATTGACACTTTACCAACAAACTAACGCCATTGTTTCTGCTTCATACTTTCTTATAAAGAAAATAAGGAACATATTCCCATATATTCCGGAAAATACCAGGAAAACAGTTGTTTCTTCTCTCATTCAATCTAAATTAGAGTACTGCAATGAGCTATATCTTAATGCCCAGAAGCAGTGTCTGAAGAAACTCCAGATGATTCAGAATTCGGCAGCACATCTATTGCTTAATATTCCCAGACATAGTCCAGTTTCCAACGATATTCGTAACTTGCACTGGCTTCCGGTGCCTCAGCGTATACAATTCAAAGCCTTGTGCATTGTTTATAAAGCCTTGCACCACATAGGCTCTTTATTTCTTCAGAATCTCTTTGTATGGTATCAACCGACCAGACACCTTCGGTCGATGGGGGCAAGATTACTGCTGGTACCCTAGAATTTGCACGGCTCATTGGGGAGGCCGTAGCTTTTTTTACGGTGCATCGAAACTTTGGAACGCCCTGCCTCTTGGACTTAGGAATGTCAGCTCTTTGACTGGCTTTAGGAAGCAACTAAAAACCTGGCTTTTCCAGTACTAGGTGCTAGCTCGCTGCTTGTATTTCCTAGCGCCAAGACACCTTTGGGTATTTGTGCGCTTTTATAAATCTCATTAACATAACATAACATAACTTTCGCTTTCCCCAGGTAATGTATTGGTGCAGTATGTTGATGATCTGTTGATTGTTTCTGATATGGAACATGGTTGTAAGGATAGTACAGTGAAATTGCTGTTGCTTTTGGCACATCATGGCCATAAGGTCTCTCGTTCGAAGTTTCAATATTGTTGAGAGGAGGTTACCTATTTAGGTCACCTACTATCGAAGGAGGGTAGGAGGTTAAATCCTGAGCGCATTAGTACTATTTTTAAAATGCCCATTCAAAGAACTCAAAAAGATGTACATGCTTTCATAGGTATTACTTCCTATTGTTGCCAGTGGATCCCAAACAATTCTTTAGTAATCAAACCTTTGCTTGCACTAACAACAAAAACAGTGCATGAACCTTCGCCTTGGACGCCAGAATGTCAGCAATCTTTTGAGCAATTAAAACCGGGGCTTTGCTCAGCTCCAGTGCTTGGCACAGCTAACTACAGGAAACTATTAGTGCTTTATGTGCACAAGATGACTGGCTGTGCACTTTTTGTCCTGACCCAGAAATTTAGGGATAGATAGAGACCTTGTGCTTATTTTTCTGCTGTGCTTGACCCTGTTGCTAGGGCCCTCCCGAGTTGTCTGAGAGTGGTCGCGGCTGTGGCCACTTCAATTAGACAATCGTCTGGACTCGTACTTGATACAGATCTCACGGTTCTCAATTCCCTAGACACACCTCAGGGTGTGTCCAGAACTATGGAAGAAAGGTTCTGCCATGTTGAATTTTGGCAAAACAGTGCATTGGCGATTTTTCAGGGCCAAACCCCCAGGATATAAAGTATGTATTCTATTTTGAACTGTTTTGGTACTGATAAATGCTTTTCACAGTTCTCCTAACTTAAACCTACCTGCTCTTTGCTACAGCTACCAAGGTCTGAGCTCAGGTTTAAATTACTGAAACCTAACTGGACCTGTCATAGAATTGTGACATTATTAGTTGGCGAGGACTCACATCCTCTCCAACTAATAATCCAGTCTCTCACATATACATACTTACCTTAATGATATTTTGACCTAATATGTTAACAACATAATATTCAGTTTTTTATATTCTTATGGGATATCATCAAATGTCTTGCCCCACATCAAAGGCCTTATGTGAGAGAAACACATGGGGTCATCTGAGTGAGCCATGCCACTAAGAGAAATACTTTATTTTGAAACAATGTCACCACAGCTTGCCAGTGCCAGACGTATTGGGTTTGTTTTCATTTGGATGGAGGAATTATACAATTTCCAATGCGCCTTCAGTTTGCAGGTGAGTAAATAAGAGGCAAGGATAGTGGTCAGTAGCAGACCGTCCCCTGCCAAAGGGAGGGTGGGCCAGGTCGCGGGAGGGAGGAGGAAGGTTTGGGGATGAAAAAATAATCATAAACTTAATTTAATGTGGCCGCCGCATCATGCCGTATCACGCCCTTCCTGCTTCTGCTCCTGTGCGCTGCTCCACCGCTCTAATGGAGCGGCCACTGCTGACAGTGGTTAATTTGTAGAGGAGGCAGCTTGCACCAGCCCATTTCTCCTGTGAGGAGAGGATGTGGTGTAATGGCCAGGGCTGCAGACTTCGGAGCTGGGGGACAAGGTTTGAGTCTTGTCTTGGCTCAACATACTGTGATTCTAGGCAAATCACTTAACCTCCGAATAAATTAATGTGCCCTTAACTGGTGCTGGTGAAAAGTGCTGGAGTTTATGATTAAGTGCTAGTCACCAGAAATCACCCACTCACAAGAATAAATTAAATACCATCATATGGAAGAGGAGATACAAGCTTTGGTATTCTATATGCTACTCTATCAACTGCAATAGCAATATAGATGATGAGGCAAACACACCATGCTAGTAAAAATCTGAATTCACCAGCATTTTAAGTATATTTTGCTTGTTTCATTTCTCAATGTATCTGTCTCAAATTGCCTTATGGTACATGCACTTTTAGTGGTGACTGGCTGTCAACTTCTCCCACTGCCACCACTAATCAACACTGCAAGAGCTGAGGCCTCCTGGTGTCAGCAGTCTATGTACTAGAGTACCTCTGTGCGACCACACTGCAAATGAACAGTATTGTATTGCATTGTATTGTAATTACATTTATATAGTGCTTACTACCCCTAACGAGGCTTTGAAGCGCTTTTCTGGTGTGCAGCACTCTACTCCGGAACCCATAAGGGATTAGTGGTGAATTTAAATTGAGCTGAGGATATGTTAGTCAGTTATTTGGATTGAGAAGGATAGTGGACGGATAGAAGAGGGAAAAAGGTTTGCATTTATATAGTAACCTTGATGGGGTGTTGAAGCACTTTTTCGTCGAGTAGCACGCTATTTCGGAACCCATAAAAGATTAGTGGTGAATTAGTATAGTGAAAATATTAAAGTAATTTGAGTAGTGGTAGATGTTCTGTATTGTAAAACAAATTTCATGAATACCTTCTGCAGGATACTTTGGTTAAGAAGGGGCCCTGTATATTGTGCTCAAAATGCTGATACCAGGATTAGCGAATTTCCAACCAGTGGCTATGGGGCATATGTATAAAAAGACAGATTTGCGAGTCCTTAACAGTGATTTTTTGCAAATCTCTATCAAGGACTCACAAACTGCTATGTAGGTAGGAATCGCAATAATAATTGCGATTCCTACGCATTCCTTAATTGCGACTCGCAAATTGCGAGTCGCTATTAAGGAATCCCTTCCCATTCCTTCCTATGGGCCAAGAGGCCCATAGGAATGAATGGGAATTGTATGCGCAAATTGCGAGTACCCAATAGGTACTCTCAAATTGTGCATACAATTTCAAGGGTGCAAGGGTTCCAAAAGGTCACCCTGTTGCACCCCTGAAATGTGCATGTATGTATGTATGTGTGCCACATGGCACTTTGAAAAAAGCAAAAATGTGCTTTTTTGAAAGAATTTGCAAATTTGCGATTTCTTATGCCAAATTCACACAATTTAGGTGCTTTCTACATTGCATTTAAGGAATCACAATTTGCGATTTCTTAACCCCTTCGCTGCGGCGCGAATTCTGCCGTGGCGCTGGGGGGGTGCGGGGTGAGCGCGGCGCCGCCATGCTCGTGATGGAACCACGCCGTCATGAGTCACGGGCGAGCTGTACTCATGACGGCGTGGTTCCGTTAAGACTCCGCCCACTCTCTATTTCGCCCGCACAGGCGGGGAATCAGTGCCGCGTGCGAGGAGTGGCCGCAGCATGACGGAACCACGCCGTCATGAGCACACGCCGCCCGTGGCTCATGACGGCGTGGTTCCGTCATGAGCACGCAAGGGGTTATATGCAATCGCAAAATAGGGAATCGCAACTTTTGCAATTCCCTATTTTGTGATGGCCTTTTGGGATGATACATCCCAAAAGGCTTTTTCCCGTTCGCAAATGGGCCAATTCTGATAATCGGGCCATCTGCGAACGGGAATTGGGCTTCATACATATGCCCCAAAAAGTATTGGTGTATGCCTGCCACACAGCTTTGTCTCTTTTCCAGCATGCCCCTCTTTTCAGAAATGTACAAATGCTTTCTTTAATTATTTCCACTGCACATTTCAAGCACCTGGGGATAACTTTTAGAATTTGCGATGTTTTGTGGCTTTTCAATTAGGGTGTGATAGCATCTAACTGCACTGTACTCCTACAGCTATTTTCCTATTTATTTTCTTTTCTGAAGAATTATTCATTCAGTGTGAGTTTCTGAGAAGTAAATTGCAATCTTTTTAAAGAGATTGCATTTTTCGAAGAAATCCATTGAAAATCATAAGTTTCAAAAGGAACACGTCGTAGGGTGAAATGGTCAAGAAAATGAAGTGGCACTTTCAATGAAAAATCAGTCAAATGTGTCGCCTTGTCAAGGAGGTGGCCGGATCCAGTGAAAGACCTAATACACAAAGGGAATGAGGCTTAAAAAGAGAAAAACACAGAATAAAGATCTCAAAATTAAATCTAAATAAATAGTTTGAATTGCGTTTTTGATATTCCCTTATCTAATTAAAACAGTTTGCGAATGGTTCCACAACTTACCAGCAACACAGTGCTGGTCTCCCATATCATTACACATTTTATACCTATGAATCACTTGAGATGACAGCAATGCCTTTGACAAAAAGTGGTAACAATTTCTAAGGATACCGGGCCTCATTTACAAGGCCAGTGCACCACTAGTACAGTGGCGCAGTGTCCCTGCCATATTTACAAGGCCACCTAAAGCCAGCCTGCGTGACTTTTCATGGCCTTGTAAATATGGGCCAGTTTCAAGCATTACTCTGCGTGAAAGGGGCATTCCATGGGTGTAACACCCACGGAACCTGACACATTCACAGATTTACAAAGTTTTGCAATGCTGAGAATGCTTCAGAATCCTACGCCTCCCAAGCAGAGGCATAGGAGTGGCTCAATGAGGAGAAATACTTTTATTTCTTCTAATTTTTCCTCTTTCTATGCATGCTGCATTAGAATGAGGAAAACACCATCAATTATTGTTTTTGTGCAGGAAGGTGTCCATTGGTGCACAAAAAAAATCATCCCCGCAATGCAGGCACCCTTGCAAAATGACGTAAGGGTCCCTGCACTGGTGCAAAAGCACACAGATGCGTCGTATTTTTGGTAAAATGATACATCCCTGTGCTTTTAAAATGACGTAGCTCAGCACAGCAAAATGGCCTATGGTGCCATGCTGCGCCATTTTGTAGTAAATCAGCACCACAATACATTGAAGACAGCTGCATTTAAGTATATATTATTGTGTGCTAGGATTAACATAAATAAACCTATAGTTTGTTTTCAATTACCAGAGAAAACAAGACTTTTTTGAGAAGGTATTTTTCAAACCAAAATTAAACCTGGATAATATTGAACATATAACTGTAAACGGAACATGTACGGACATGATTCTCTGACATTGGTATTCATCACCAGCATAATTCTATTATTGATTTAAATCTAAAATTATTATGCTCAGTATAAAGTTTTATCAATGTTAAAATGTATTACAACATGAACTTAAATATTACACGAAGAAAGATACTATAAAACATATGCTTTTGGTTTATTGCACATAGACAAGCTAGGAGGACATATTCATTCGGCAATTCCAAGCATTAGATGAACCCACTTTCCCCCAGGTTTACCCAGCCAAGTTGAAGCTGAACAATTTGCACTTATATATATATAAATATGTGTGCCAATGTTTAATCTCTTCGTCATTAGACAGCTACTGTCCAGCTGTGCTTCTTGATTTGATTCTGCGATGTAAGCTTAATTTTGAGAAAGCACTGTTTGAATTAAGCATAATTTTATTGGGATCATATCTCATTTATTGCATAGGCTTATTCTGTGCATTTATGGACTGTGTAATCTGTTTTACTGTAAAGCACCACTCTAATGTTGGTGTAGTATTGTGCATGACAATCCCTCATTCGTTAAGACATGAATTGAGAAATCTGAAATTAAAATTAGGTTTTCGTTATTGTTTAAAGAGATATATAATTGACCTAACTGCATTTGATTGTTCACTCACATTTCAGGGTAATACATGAATTTTAAATGTTGCAGAATTATAACAAAATTCCAAATGACCCACTACGATAAAAAAATATTAGATCATTCATTTTGAAATGGGGAACTATGCACTACCCCAAAGGATGAAATAGCCTGCAGTATGACCTGCTACCTGGTTACTGTGCTATGCAGACCCGCTCTAGATAACTGTGAAAGGAAAACTGGTTGTGACTTCTGGTGCAGCACATATTTGCCCATTCTATATACTTCACAAATACTTAACAAATACATGACAAAAATATGCACTTAGCACGTTTCTTGAGTTTTAACAAATCAGTGTAAGTGTTGCACTTGACATCATTATGTTTTCTTTTTATTTAATTATACCGCGAACTCGACCCGAAGGTATCAGAACGCTTTCTATGAGCACCAGTTATGTTAAATAGGGACACATTCATTTTTGTTAGGTACAGGGAGATTAAGTAATTTGCCCAGAATCACAGGATGTTGAGTGTCCTTGCTAAGACTCAAAACCGGCCCCCCATCTTCGACCGCTTTAGCAATTAGGAGTGCATTCACTGTAGGATTAGAGAAGTTATTCATATTGTGTGTTTACCATAATTAATTGATTTATTAGTTGAAGTCTTAATGAATTAAAACCATCCTCATTTAGTAGATATTGTACTCACTATAAAGATGAACTTCGACTCTCATAATGTGTGCCTTAATACATCAAACAACACTTTCTTTTTGGATAGCTGAATAGAAATCATCCTCACATATGTAGAGTGCGACTTCACATAAAACGATAAGAAGTTTATGTAATGTGGGTATTAAAACTTCATATATCTGATTTAAATGTAGTTCGTAGCCACACCTACACACGATTATTTTAAAGGAATTACTGAGTGTTACATGTAAAGTGAATCTAATGCACTAGAAACTTACAATCATTTGTGTTGAAATGGGCACACGCACAGTAAATGTGCATCATTGAGTTAATGCTTTAAACTTTCTTCAGTAGAACTGTATTTCATCATACTGCATAAAAGTTGTTTTCCATTTTCTGCCAATGTGAAATTTCTTGCAGGCATTTACATGCATTGTTAGTTGTAGAATAGATGCATTACTGTACTAGCATCAGCAGAGACAGCCTAAAAAGAAGACCTTGATGAAAGAATATGAAGAACCAGAGTGAAAACTGAAAGGCTTATTGAACAACTGGCTTGTGTGTGAGGAAATGTTATTCCCAAGCCTAGCGTGAAACTTTCCCCCGAAGCTGCAGTCAGCAACATGAGAAATGGACGAGTAAAATTGACCCCCTGATGATGCGTACAATGGGGGTGTTACCTAGAAAACTTTGTTTGTTTTAATATAGGATTAGCACCGTTGGAGTTCAGAATTCTTCAGAACCCCTTTTCCCTAGATGCTTTAGGAGGTCTCTTTCAAATCTTTCCTGCCCATTCAGGGACTACCTTTTCCTTTGGACTCTGATAGGTTTAGACATTAATGCTTACTTAGATTTATTGCTGAGAGTGCATTAGACGAACACTTACTCTCTGACCCATAGGGGACTTTTAACCGAGCTGCTGACATTGCTAACACCTTCTCTACTTATTTCTCACTTTCTTTGTTTTAATTTGCTTCATGGAAATTCCTGAATCAAGACTCTTAGAGTTTTGAAGCATCCTTTAGCAGGAACTCTGTCAAAGGTAGTCTAGATTTATTCATGCAAAGACAACAGAATTTGGGACTCTTCTCAGAGCATCAAATATTACTTCTAATCGTTTGTATTGCTGTGACTGAATTTCTTGTTTGCCTTATATTGGTCCACCTTAATTTCTTCCACAGGCTAGGGCTGCCTGTGGGTATTCTGTATTTCTATAGCATGGTTTTAGGAGTTGTGAGTCTTAACTTGATTTTGAATTTGCAATAAACTTTTTTAACCCTAGCTACCGATTATTGGTCCTCATTGTGTAGCCAAACGGGTTGCACTGTTAATATAATGTTAATGCTAACTCCCGTCACCTCTCAGTCGGAAAAGAAGTTCCATCTGAGGACCAATGCTAAGCAAGTGGGCCCATAAAATGCTGCATCACTTCTCTATCTTAAAACCTCTTGACTTACAGGGAGGCAATACCAGATACTGGTGCACATTAAGAATGATCTGGCATAAAACACCATGCTTCCATGTAAGTCTATACACCACAAAATACCTTCTTCTGGGAAGCCTGTCCCTACATAAAATATGTGAATTGTTTATTTATTTTGGCTTATTGTTAATGTAGTTCTTCCCACGTGTAAATCATCTCAGTTGTGCTGTTCCACTTTTGGACACCTTTATCACCCTTTTTTCTTCAGTAACTTTATGTTATACCATGATTTTCAGGTTAATGTGTGACCGCTTGGACACTAGCATTTAGAATGTTACTAACTAAGACCTTCTCAAGTGTAAGTACTTTCATATGTGTTTCATTTTTTGGGACAGCTTAATCATTCTTCTCCCTTAATTTAGTTTTTTGTACCATGATCTTCAATTTACAGTGTGATGGACTGGTGCATTATTATTCAGCTTCTTCAAATCATATCTATGTGAGCACCTCAGCAATGATTGTTAAATATGTCTTCTTATGATATGCAATAAGGGATTTGGGGTCTGGTGTATGAAGTGATTTTACGGTAACAAACGTCAATTTTGAGCCTTTGCAACTGCAAAATGGCTTTTATAACCCGATGTGCACTTCGGATGCCCCCCGGCTGTCCAACGTCGCGGTGGGCTTGTGTGGAGGGGGCCGTCCGAACTCCACCCACTCATTAGAAACTCCCACACAGAGCGAAAAGTTGCGCTACTCGGAAAGGTTTAAATATACTAAACTGTGGAGTAATAGACACACTCGCAGGTCAAGCAGTGTGGGGGGGGTCCAGTCTTCTCTACATGAAGGGGGCACTCTCAGCATGTTTGTGCAGAGTGTCTCTTTAAAGCAGCTGCAGTATGTAGCATACTCTGAGCTGACACAGCGCAGATCCAGGACTGAAAATAAATAGAAGATCATATTTGTTTCTCTTCAGTCTGAGCCTGCCAGGCACTTTACATGAGTGGTTATGGCCCCCTGTATCAGAGCATCCTCCACAGAGCTCTGCACCTCTTAGAGGGGAAGAGGCAGCACAGAAATGACTGGAGCAAAGGTAGGGTCGCCACCTTTCCCAGAACAAAATGCCAGCTCTCTCTCTTCATATTTTAAGATTCTGCAAAGACATTGCGCATTATTCTTAAGTAGAACTTGATATTAAATAATCTGAGTTCATGTTAACATTGCTTTTTATCTTTGTTTACTTAAGTTATCAGTCAGGGGCCATTAGAGCAGCTAAAACACATTTTAAAGTGTTTTCTTCTTACATTAACTGGTGATGGTATACACTGATTAGGGAAAAAAATGCCAGGCAGCACACTAAATGCTAGTCATTGCAAGTGATTTCTCAATGTTTCTATTAAAGTGTCCAGATAAACCCTCTGGGATCTTTTTTCCATTTGCTTTGAATAAGGTGTCAAGCAAAAGTTAAAAGCTTAAAACTAATTGACAAACATGTAATAATAAAATCATAGCATTGAAAAACTCAACTATTTCCAAGTTTCAACTATTTACAAGAGCTTTGTATATTTTTTTTTTAAAACAAAGTAGTCAGCTAATCAGATTGACGTTGTGTTACATAAGATGATTCGGTGAATTTGATATTTAAATAACCATTTAGAGTGGCAGCATTGTAAAGCAGAGATCTCAACCTCCCTCTTGTCAGTGTGTATTTTTTTGCAACCTGGTTGTTGTTATTTTGGTTTTCCCATTAGAGACAGGACTACAATTACTCACACCTGAAATAAAAATAAAAAATGCAAGGTCACTGTGTAGGGTCTAATGGATGTTTTCTTGTACACATATACAGGATGAAAGCCTTTTCCATTACTGTTTCCACAAAGCTCGTTAGTGTTTTCATACTCGAATAACAGGAATGTTCAGCAGCATTGCAATTTTAGTTTTCAAGCTAAAATCATTCTCCTATATATAACAAGGGAGTTTGTGAAACCAAACCATTGTCTATGGGCCTGTAAGGAAGGGGGCCAAGCACATCATTTTATTGAGCAGATTGTGAGAATGCCAGGTGGCTGTTTAGGAATTCTTGCTGAAAGGGAAGTCTGAAAGGCTTTACTCGCAAAATGGGTTTAGTGCATAGTAAAAAGCCAATTTGTGGCTGCAAATCCTATGACTTTGTGAATCTTAGAGATTGGGAAGCCAAACTTGTTTGGTTTTTAGATTCTATGTTAGGCAAAGGATATATTTATATTCAAGTGGTATGGTGTGGTTAAAGATGCAATGTGTTTCAAATTGGGCTTTTTTTAAATAGTTTTTCAGTAAAACCTTGACTTTTATTTTTTGTGTACCTGAAAAGAAAATACAAATATATTAAATAGAAGTTAAGTCTGCTGGTTTCACGATGGGTAATCCCATATCAAGACTGCAATTCAGCAGACAAATATACATTTCTACTGGATTTATTGGAGTGGGGAGACATGTAATGGGATCCCCATCAGCATATCTTGCAGGGAGGTCCTCTCAAGTTTCCTTACGCCTCTGGTACTAAACCCATATTACAATTCATTAACATTTTACTGAATCGCAGTTTGGGTTTTAGAATAAATACAGAATCTGTATTTACAAGGGGCATGTAAAGGGTGTCCCTTCCAAATATAGACTCTTCAGCATATGTTTTAATTTTTTGCAACCAATTTCTGGTTGCAAAACATTCATTTTTTGCTACCAAATCAAAAGTAGTGGCAAACATTTACAAACGGGAAGCGGTCACCAAGGTGCTCCTTCCCTTTTGTGAATGTCAACAAAAATATTTTTATAAGTGGGCAGTGGTCCTTAGGAACACTGCCTGTTCGTAAATAATGATTTTAAAATAATTAATTTCTTTTTTAAATGAATTCCATTTTCCTTTTAGGAAAACATGCTTTAAAAAAAAAAAAGATTGCTTTATTCAAAAGCAATAACAGACATGTTGGTCGCCACGCCTGTGACTTAAACCAATCATAGAGGGTCTAAATTTACAACCTACCTCCTGTATAATATAGAGATAGGTCGAATTGTGAGCCACCATCAATCAGTATTTTAAGACTCAACCTATTATTACATTGGGTGGTTAACAAAATACCAATGCATTCTGGAGTTTGTAAATTGCACCCACTAATTTCGAAAGCATTTAGTAGATTCCTATTAACAAACACCTATTAAGAAATCGCAAATGGCAAATTGTTATTTGATGCAGTTTACAATTTCTTAATGGGAATTTTGTTACATTAGGCACTCTATTCTTTGTGATTGACTGTATAAGCGGATAAGTAAAAAATATATTATACATGGCTTTATTCTAGTGATACCACTGTGAGTCATCAGTATTAGTCAATGCTTTTTGACTGAAAGGCAGTGTCTGGAGGTACAGTATTACATGAACAATAATCTATAGATGTTTTTAAGTAATGACCTGTGGAGGGAAGCCATGAGCAAGGTCAATGCAGCATCAATGTTATCCCAGATATCAAAACACAATGTTCACCACTGACTTCAGCTTTACCCCTCCTTATCTCTTCTAAAGCTTCTAATTGTTTTCCCTTTCCTCAGCCAACAACTGACCATCCCTCCAGCAGGACATGGCTCTTCATGTCTCCTCGACGTCACTTCTTATTGTACAATAGGCTCCTGATTCGAGTTGTACTCAGGAATTCCACTTGGCAGGTCCCAGTGGAATCCTCCCTTCCATGCAGAGCTAGGGGTAGGAGGAACTTGTGGCGTTTCAGTCTGCTGAATTCTGTGGAGCTAGATTAAAACTCAGCAAGATTCTGCTGATTTCTGCCTATGGGAGGAAAATATGCAGCTTGTGCTGCAATTTCAGAGCTGTTGCCGCAAGCAGTGCTGACAAATCAGCACAAATGGCACCACGTGCAGAGCAGGAGCACGTGACCATTTGAACTGATTTACTGCCACTCGAGTAGAAAATCTACTTGAGCGGCAGCAAATCTACTTGACAGCCTGCCCTTGGCAGTGACAACCCTTATGAGAAAATCACACTAGGGGGCACCAAATCTCGCTCGCATTTTCTGAAGTCTTGCAGGAGAAAACGTCTGCCTTATGACAATTGGTGGAATTTTGCCAGAACTCAGAATTAAAGAGCAATACAAAGTGACCAACATTCTGCTAATTCTGTGGGCAGAAGAAACATTCCACCCACCCCTATTTAGGGCACTGTGGATCTAGTCCTTTAAAGTGCCAGCTGTTGTAGAATGTCTACTCTGGCTGTAAGGTGACTGTCACTCTAGCCAGAATGTGCACATATAGAGGAATGCACTGCAGCTGAGCTCAGGTAGAACATATTTCATATCTAATGAATAACATAAGTTTGAATAGTAACTGTAGTATATGTAGGTTCACCACTGATCAAGGCATCCCATATCGCTTTTAAAGTTTGTCCGATCCAAGGTTACACATAAAATATCATATGTCCATTTATATGGCAGGGGGTATGTCCTACAGCAGAGGCAGTTTGAAAAATATGCAGACTTGAATAACTTCAAATGTTTTAGGGCCAGGAATGACAAAAACTATCTTTTCCTCCTGCTTAAAATATCAGCACTGTGTGCAGCTGACCACATGAATTGTGACTTGAGCCCAAACATTTGTTTTACCAGTGACAATTCTGGAAATATGCTAATAAAAACTGTACGTAAACAGAGCATATTATCCAACGGAAATAAGGGAGAAACTAGAGAACAATAGCAAAAACATGCATTTCATCAAACTATGCTGTTTTCATACAGTTTTCTACTTCATCAAGTTTTAATAGAGGGCCATTATAGATACAAAAGTGTTCTAGCACCCTCTCAAATATTTATCAGGTTGGTGACTCTGCAGGATTCCAAAATTCAAGAATTATTTTTCCACAATGTTTTACATTATAGTAAATGGTACTGCTCCGATTCGGCACCATTACAAGTAGCCTGGTGTTCGATCTGATACTTATCTCATCCAATAAATATCTACACTGATCTATTCGGAATTTATCAGTAGCAAGGATCATGCCCTACTACAAGTTTCACTTTCAAAATAGAGCTGAACATAACGGTGTTCATGCTTACTACACCAACGTCTGCATTTCTCAGTGTTTACCGAACATTGTTCCCTCTTTAAATTCCATCTGGTGTGAACTGGCACACTTTTATCAGAGGTGTGAGCCTTATCATACCCCGTAATGATTGGGTATGCGAAACATCACATCACATATTTAGCAAACAAGTATTTGCACAGGGATCACAATTTACCAGGCGACTCAGAATAAGGAGACCTTATACTATTTTTCATTATTTCTCCATCTCACCTGTGTCATTTTCCTCAATCAATCAAAATGTTGTTTTAGTGGTTTATTGTGTATGCCAAGCTCCAATTGTAGTTTTGTTTTCAAGGCTATCACTTATTAAAAATTTTAACTTTTTTAGCATAACTTTTGACAGTGATAGCTTTAGTTCTTAACACTTCACATTGTTTGCTTTATGATGTTTAACTCTCCCACCTGATGACAGCTATGGGGAAACATTTTATTTAGAATCAGCATGTTAGTGAAGGGAGGTGGCAAAAATAGACGTTGACTGTACCCTAGCATGTTACTAAAGGGAGATGGATTAAATAGAAGTTGACTGTACCCTATTCCATCCACTTCAAAGTTGAGAAAACAGTAGTGGTGTACCAGCAGTTAATTCTGGCGTAGAATAAATACAAATCAAAGATTGGTGCAGTTCACATGCAGGTATTAACCTAGAGAAATTTCTAAGATTTACCTGCAGCATCGTGCATATTCTCACCTGATAAACTATGCATGGAGAATCAACTATCCTGAAACATGTATTGGAAAAGGATGGGGCAAATGATCAACAAGCTATTAGGACATTATTATGAGCGGCCTGGTATATGGTACAGACTTTCTCCACCTCTGCATTTATCGATATTGAGGGTACTGCTAACTCTGGGGGTGGGCAGATCTGGCCCATTACAAGTTGCATCTCGCGGTTTCACTAAGAAATGAAGAATTACTGGGGGAATTGGTAATTCTGGATATGAATCCCTTTGTTCATTCCTCATTTTCCCTTATAATTTCACATGGAGATTTCAGTTATTTTTAGCAGTTGAAATCTCAGAGTGAAAGTAAATAGATGTGTTTTTCTACAGACCTCATAAATCTGATTCAGCTTATAACTGTGTTACCAGCCTCATTGGAACGTAAAGGCTACTTCTAGTGAGGTCCTTAGTGTTTGGATTAAAATAAAGGGTCAAACAACATTTGGAAATGGATGCCAAAGAGAAAGCAGAATATGTGGGCATCCTTGACACATATCTCTCTTCAAACTTTTCTCCAAGCCACCAGCTGAGATGTCTTCCAGGTCACAGGTGATAGCTGAGGCATTCTTTTTATAAGGAGAATCTTGATCAGGAAGGAAGATGTGGAGGGGAAGGGTAGAAAGGAAATAATTACAGAGAAAGAGAGAGAAAAGCATATGTACAGAGAGGGTGAGTGAGAGGAAGTGCCAAGCATTTGAGCACCTCACCCTGATCATGCACCTATTACTCAAGTCTTTCATCTGGATCTAGCTAATGGTTGCACTGTGGATGGAGAAAGGATTATGAATTATTTTTTTATGAAAATAGATGCAGCAGGGAACTGGCAAACTGTTCTGTTAGGAAGTTTATTGCTTGAGGACACAGACATTAACTTAGATTTAATTCCTGGGGACAAAAATGTGTATAAATGCACACATAAGATTGCTGTTATGCAGTACAAGAAATTTTTAAAGAAGTTCAGCAAAAAGAAATGTAAGACAGAGTCGTCAATGACTGTTATCTGCAAAAACATATATATGTTGGTAGAAGAAGAGGTGGATTGTGTGGAGTGTTCCCAAGGTAACTGCAATGGAACAAGCCCTAAGCAGTCATTTGCTTTATAAGACTGTAGGAACATTACAAACACACAGACCCAGGTATCCATGTTTGTGAGTAGCCAGCATACACGGAACACAAATGGGATACCCGAAATCAGTACAGGAAGGAATCTAAACAGCTTTCAATCGAGAGAGGTCCACAGTACACTGTAAGTATGACAGGACTAAATTAATCTATACATGATGGGAAACTAGGAGCAGGAAAGTGAAACAGATGTAAAAGCAAGATACTCA
Organism: Triturus cristatus; assembly: GCF_964204655.1. Classification (NCBI taxonomy): domain Eukaryota; kingdom Metazoa; phylum Chordata; class Amphibia; order Caudata; family Salamandridae; genus Triturus; species Triturus cristatus. The sequence continues at coordinate 684,628,658 of NC_140587.1, forward strand.
TTTCCTACTCTATCTTAGAGCAAGCAGGCATAAAGAACTGTGCTGGGTTCCAGAGACCAGTTCTAGACAGAGAGTTGATCAGTGCCTGCATGCCAAGCCTGTCTCGGTAAAAGCCCATAAGTACCTCATTATTGAAACAAGAAGGATTGCTAGACGGTGGCATCATTTTTGTGGAAAGATCATCACAGCTTTCTTTCTAATAAAATAACTTATGTCTCTACGTTTATGCTTCAACTCAGACAATCACCCATGTTTAGAAATTGCATACAGGATATTGATGTCATGCATCAATAAATGTCCTCTGAAGATTCACTACTACTTTTCTACCTTATCCTCTGACACAGGAGCCACAAACCACACACCTGCACTAGTATATGCCATTTAGTACTTTGATGTAGCGGAAGCAGTGTTTTAAAAAAAATCATTTTACGTTCCACACCAATCACTATAAAACTAACAGAAGCATAACTCTAATGACGGGACCATAAGTAACTATTATTCAGTTAGCAGTATTAAAGGTCCTCCAGTGGATCTTTGGTAGAGCTAAAAGGGACTGAGTAATGAAAGTCGGAGAGCTACTCCCTCATGAAGACCAATAATGAAGGAATAAGCTATACATCAATAAACAACAATACTGTGTCAAAATAACTCGTAACTCATGAATAAAGACAAACACTACTCTTTTCTATATATTTTCTTTTTGTTATTCAAAATATAAATGGTCAGTCACAAGAACAAAATAGTATATCATCGCTTAGTTCTCAATGTTACAAGTTAATTCCACAACAAGCATAACAGGTTGAATGCTCAAAACGTCAAAACATCAGGGATAGAGGAGAGGGAGAGAGAGAGGGAAAAACATCAGCATAACACAGTTCCCTTACGAACCTCTCGAAACAAAAATACTAATGCACAGCGTGCAATTAGTCAGAAAGCCTAGCAAGAGCAACATCCCCAGCCGATGAAGTGCAAAGTCTTTAGGAAAGTCTCTTAGGATTTCGAAGGTTACACCAGCCAGAGTGATCAGGAATCAGCACAGCATACAGCATACCACAAACTCAGGGTCAGGTCACCCATCTTGTGAACGAGCCAAAGAACACCTTCCCACAGTCGATTTTTATAGTACGATTTTTCTTTATCTTCGATAAAATGTTTCATTACAACTCTCTACAAGCCTCTCCATTGGATAATGACTATAGGAAGACGGTCTCCTGACAATGACCTTACAAATATTCTCTTAGCATGCTTTGTCTAAAAATTGTATCACTTCCTAGAGCTGAAGAGGAAGAGCTACAGCTACATTTGGATTAACATGTGGAAACAGTTTCATTTGAGTCTACTACATCCCTCACTTTGACAGGAAAGAACTTATAAAGTTTATTCAGAAATAAACTAATATCTACATTCTAAGGAAGCGTCTGAAACATTACAAGGACAGGAGTACGGAAGCACATCCCCTAGTATTCCTAAGGCCTACAATATTTTAGCTAGAGAGAGCAATTATTTCTAAAGTTTTAGTAAACTTTCATGAAGAATAAAAAAAATTCTTGATCGAAGCTTGTTCCTGCAGTTCAGGAAACATAAAAGCATTCAATTATACAGACAGGATAACTCTCATTCATTTCAGCCTTATTATTTAATCGGTACTTTTCGATTTAACACAATCAAATTCATGTTATTATTTTTCCAACCAAGAAATCATCTGTCAAGTCTAACTACACATAGGGGCGTGATCTCGACCAGGTGAAGCAGAGGGTGGACTCCCATGACACACGGTTTGTCTAGCTCGAGGCAAGGGTCTCGGATGCCTTGGACGCGGGAGCATCCGGAGTGCAGAAACTCCTCACAATGGTTAAAATTCTAGAGGTCATACGTGCTAAGACCGAGGTGCATTCCCGAAGCAACAACATAAGGGTCCTAGGCCCGCCAGAACCTCCCACCACCGGGAAAATGGAAGACTACCTCGAGTTCCTGCTCAGTGAGCTCTTTGGCCCTGTCCTGTCAACCCACTTCATTGCTGAACGGGTGCGCAGATCACTTGGCCCTCAGCCTATTATTGCCCACCTATTGAACTACCGGGACCGTGATTCCATTCTGCGTAGGACCCGGGAGCTGGGCAAGGTCAATCATCAGGGAAGGACGCTGTCATTCTACTTGGACTTTACTCTGGCGGTACAAGCGGCCTGCAGGGATTTTCTACCCGCCAAGCGTATCCTGCAACAACTCCACATCACCTAAGCGATGCTTTACCCTTCCAAACTTCGTAGTGACTTTGGGCAGAAACCCAAACTCTTCACTGACCCGAAGGCTGCCCTCGCCTTCGTGAAACAACTGCAGAAATCCTCACCATGAAGTCGCCGCACCGATTCTGAAGATCGCCACGCAAGTGACAATGACTAAGGCCCCCACGCCTGGCTCTGTATTACTGCGAAGCATATTATATGTTGGTTTTTCTAATATGCAATGTTCGCTGCAATTTACCTCTTTTTCTCACTCTGTGTATAAACACCTGCAATTTCTGCACCCTTTGGCGATGGGTGGTGGGCGGTCATGTGCTGTCCTTTGGAGCTTATGGTCCCTGGGCTAGTTGGCATATCACACCCATCTTGTAAGCAGTCAAGAACACTCCTGTGAGCCCATTACTTCTCCTCTAAGTTGCTTCCCTCTGAGCTATACCACGCTCGGCCACCCTGCCTACATGGCACCGGGCAAACGGCTGAGCCCACGCACCACAGTGGGATGATTTCCAATCATGTATCTAATTCTCCAAGTTTGGGTTCCCTGGCTGGGGTGGGTCTTGATGCTCAACCTAATTGGGGGGTTGGAGTGGATGGCGGGTGGGGTGGGTTATTTCTCTCAGGGCTCTGCAACTTGAGCCTCCTGCAAAGGCTTGCATGGTTCTTGTGTTCTGTTTTGACTTCTGCATGTTGTTGTGATATGTACTCTGCACTGTACCAAACACAACTGCACTTAAATTCAATACGCTCTCCATGGACTGTAGGCACTTCACTATTCACCTTCTCCATGCTGCTACATAGCTGACACTACATTTTGGACCTGGAACATTAGGATTCTGAACGATCACCAAAAGGCACGGCTCATGCATGTGCACCTTGTCAGACACCAAGTGAACGTTTGCTTCCTTCAGGGGACACAGCTCATTCCTGCTACATCATCTAGGTTACTAGCTCATCTCTGGGGTGAAACGTATACCTCCTTCTATTCTAACTACTTGCGTGGTGTCTCCATCCTTTTCAGTAAGGGCCTTCCTTGGCACAACACTCACACTTTCCTTGACTTGGCTGCTATGTGATCCTTGCTGGCACACTGTACAATCAACTGCTGATACTAGTGGCAATGTATGGCCCTAACTCTCATGACCCCGACTTCCTCACACACATTTGGCAACTCATATCCTCCCTGGGGCCTTGTCCCCTGATCTGGGGGGGCGACTTCGACATTGCTCTCTTGCAGGTGTTGGAACTCTCTGGAGACCACCTCCAACAACCGCAGGCCACTTCCCTCCTCCACTCAATTATGGCTGATAACTCCTTGCTGGACATCTGGCGGCATGCACACCCTGACAAACGAGAGGGAACCTGCGTTACGGGCTCACGTGGCTCCTGGTCCCACCTCGACCTCTGGATCAATACCCGGGATGTCTCCTCTTGGACCACCTCCATGGACCACATGGCCCACACCTTGTCTGACCATGCACCCGAGCACTTATGTTTACGACTCCCTCTCACACCTTGCCGCATGTTCGCATGGCACCTATCTCCCAATGCCCTCCATGATGCCAGCTTTCGTGAGGACATTCACAGCACCATCATTGCCTATTTTGAACACAATTTTGGCTCTGTCGAGTCACCTCTCTGTACTCAACTCTCTGGGAGGCCTTTAAGGCCGTTAACTGGGGGGAATGCATCGCCAGGCAATCCAGGGTGCTTAAGTCTATTAGAGGCACCCTTGAACATCTGGAAAACGACATCAAAGCTTTAGACCTGAAGCAAACTCACGATCCCAGCCCTGCCACACTTGTGGCGATCAGGGCCACGCTCAATGAATTCCACGAAGAGGCCGACAGAGGTCTCATTTCTAGGTCGAGAGGCCCGCGCCCATCGTTATGGCGAGGGCAACCGCCCTGGTAGGACTCTTGCGAATCTCCTCCGGCAGCCACATGCCTCTTCTAATATCACGCACTGAGTGATGATACCGCGGGCAGGATCACCTCCCCTACAGAGATCCTAGCCAGGATTTCCGCCTTCTATTCCCAATTATATACTGCTGGAACGAAAGCCCCTCGAGAGATCATGGACCAATACTTTGATCCTATTGAATTGTTGTGTCTTGGTAACAGTCACCGGGAGTACCTATAAGAGCCATTTACCCATGAGGAAATGTTTACATTTATTGCAGGACTTCCGGGTGACAAGGCCCCCGGTTTCGATGGGCTCTCCCCTGCATTTTATACACAATACGCACCCCTTCTCGTCCCACATCTGGCCGAAATGTATAATGACTCTCTTCAACAGAGTAAATTTCCCCTGTCCCTCCACGAGGCTCTGCTTACCCTTCTCTTGAAACCAGACAAACTGCCCGAGAGCTGGATTCGTATCGCCCTCTATCACTGATTAATACTAACAACAAAATCTATGCTAAACTCCTGGCCAACCGTCTCTAATCGCTCGACCTGACCAGTCAGGTTTCATCCCGAGGCGTGCCACCTCGCACAACCTCAGCACTATCTTCTCGGTCCTTCATCAGATTAAGCCTACCCTACCGGCCGTGGCCACCCTATTGGATGCCCCAAAGGCCTTTGACACTCTAGAGTTGCCCTTCCTCGTTTATCTTCTTCCTCGATTGGATTTCAGTCCAAATTTTGTGTGCAAGATTCAATTGCCATACACTATCCCCGCGGCGCGCATCGGGTTAAACAGACAGGTCACAGGGGCAACCCTGTCCAGGCAGGGTTGCCCCCTTTCCCCATGCTCTTCACCATTGCTATGGAGCCCCTGGTGGTGCAGCTGCAACAACATCACACTCACCGGGTTATCGGTTTCTCGGCCCGTGCCCTTGTCACTTCCTTGTATGCGGATGATGTCATGATATATATTCGCAAGCATCAGGAGAATCTCGCACTCATGACCAGGGAAGTTGTCCATTATGGCTGCCTCTCTGGAGTCCAGATCAACTGGACCAAATCTGTCCTTTTTCCGCTCTCGGACGCGACTAAGCCCTTCACTCCGGATTATCCATTCATTCGGGTGAACAGCCCCACCAGGTACCTGGGCAGCTGGTTAAGCAGGAATGTGGATGAACTGTTGAGGGCAAATTATGGCAGGACATTGGACTGGCTGGAGACCAAGACATGCGCATTGCAAAAACTCCCCCTAACCCTGGCTGGGTGCATCATCATCGCTAAAATGGTTGTATTCCCTAAATTCCTCTAACTCCTTTAAAATATTCCCAATCCACTCACGTCACAATTCTAAACTAACTACAAAAACTACGCTCTAATATCATCACATTGATTTGGGCCGGACACCAGAACTGAATCGCCTACGACATTTTAACCCTACACTTTGTCCGGGGCAGTATGGGGGCTCCCGATTTCAAACTCTATACACTGTGCACCCAAGCCAGTTTTTTCCACTTCTGGATTCATCCAGCTCCTTTCCAGCCTCACGTGGTTGTCAAGGCAGACCTTACCTCTTCATGGCCACTGCGGACTGCTCTATATTTGCCACACAAAGTCCCTCGTAGCGAGATTGACATTGTCGAATGTTTGCGCTGGGCTTGGGATGGGCTGCGCAAATACACCGGCTCTGGCACGCTCTATGCGCCATCCATGCAACTTGCCTGCAATCTGTCATTTCCCCCACTGCAGACTGCAGGTATAGCCCACCACGCAGCTGACCTAGGCATTCACACTCTGGCTGACATCTACCCCGATAACAACCTCTTCACTCTTCGCGATCAGAGCAACATGAAGAAGTGACAACCCCACTTTTCCACTGGCTCCCCAGCCCAACACCTCGCTTGAGTTTTGTTCATTCCTCAAACTCTCCGTGGAAATTGGTCACAAGATATATGCTCTCACACTTGCTACTGCCCCCATCAATGCTCAGCGTGCCCCTAACGTGTGGGGGGCAGACTTAGAAATAGACATCTCCCTCAAACATTGGCAATACTGCTGCAACCAAATTAAATGCCTCTCCCCCAACTATCACCTGCGGCCATTACATTTGAAATATCTACATAGACTCTGCCGCACCCCTGTATCACTACACAAGATGGGCCTGATAGACAGTGGCAGATGTGCGCGATGCTCTGCACCTGGCATGGAATTTGAACACCTAACCTGGTTGTGCCCCAGTATTTCCTCGTTCTGGCTGGAGGTGTGCACTGTCATTTGAGAAATTACACTTGTGCACATCGCCCCGGATCCCCTGTTGTGCCTCTTGGGCTATGTCAAGCACATATCAGATGCTAACCGCAAGCTGATTTCAATGCTCCTGGTGCTTGCCAAACATTGGGTGGCCATTCACTGGGGACGGAAACCGGCACCCCAGGTCAAACGCTGGCTGGATGATTCATCCCGCTGTCAGACACTTCTTGGCCAATTCTGGGATTTGAAGCCAGTGGCTAGTAGAGCCCCAGACATATGGGACCCTCTCATTGCTTACATTCACGAACTGGCTACCCTAGATGAACCCACAACAGACTCCCCTACCAATGACGCTCAAATTGCCTGCGATGACTCCGCGGATGCAATTCTTTCCCCAGGCCCGATCACTCGCACTCAGTCCAATATGTAATAATCATTGCTCCTATGCAGATGTAATGTGTCATGTTCGATATTAACTATCAACTTCTCTGTACTGCTGATTCTATTTGTACGTGCAACCATTATCATGCTAACTGATGGAGTGACAACCTGTAACATGCCTTAATGTTTTCTTTCTCAAAAAAGGCTTTTAAAAATATATATATTTTTTTAAATTACAAAGTCTAACTGCACATTTTGTGCTGTACATTTTAATAATGCATATTTAGTGTTTTGTTCTCAAACATTAGTATTGATTAAAAACACGGGTGGATTTCATGGAGCAGCTTTTTTTTTTCCCAAAATCATGCTCCATCAACTTCGACAAGATGTCCACCATCCCTCACAAGCTGGGATAACATTGTCATTTACCATGGTCTACCATTCACATATTTTTCTGATTTCAGGGTGTCGAATCCAGCCTCCTTTTATTTTAACGTTGCGGCTGAGTCTGTTTCTAAAGTTAGACTGACACACACCAAATTGTTGTATTCCAAGTCCTTTATGGACAAGTTGGCAATGGTCGGATATGATCTGTGGAAAGCTACTTTCGATCTTACATCGGTTTGGGGTTCTAAACCGTGGCAGGTACAGGGAACAGAAGCTTTGCATCGTGCCTGCCTCATCCCGAACCACATGTTATTTTTGAATTCATCAATTTTTCAGACCACCTGTTTTGGGTTGGCTACTTCTAAAAAATTTAATTCTCCCTCCGCTCCGGTTCTGGGTGCTTATCCTAATTGGGGTAATCATACGGATCTGTCCCTTGCTACGTTGCAGTCATACATTTCCAACACATCCTTCAATATTTCTGAATTGAATCGGAAGGGTGGTTAGTGTGGCAAACGAGCTCAGATTCCTGTCAACATCGGTTTCTGGATTTAGCACCGGTGTATACACAAGTTTGTGTGGACCCCCGTTTTGAATCTTCTCACACTGTAACTACCTACTCAGTAGGGAAGTTATGCCAATCTTGGCTGCAACATTCCACCTTAGCATCTGTTAAACTTAATTTATCACAATTGAACGACAAAATAGATTTGAATGATTTTGTTAAGGGTCCTGCGGTTGGCAGGTCCAAAAGATTGGTATATGCTATTTACAACGAAGTTTGGAAGCTATCACAGATTGAAGCTGCATCCAGATTACGAGCTATTGACCAAGCCAATATGGAAAAGGTATTGGCTGTAATAGATAATAGCATTAACACCCTGTATTCCAGAATTTATACCTTAGATAATATTGTTTAATCTGTGGTAGACATTGTGCAGGATGATTTGTCTGTTTTGTATCATGGTCAGAATCAATTGCGTTCCATTATGCAGTTTGCATGGACATTGCAAACGTTAAAGGCTGGGAAAGTCCCTTGGGATTACATGAATACTTCATCTTTGTTCCTCCCTTTTAATTTAACTGCGAAACAACAATTCATGTCCATGAAAGATGCGACATATTCATTGCTGCACATTGAAAAGTTAGAACCTTTACCTTTCTCTGTTGCCGAATTAAACTCAGCTGTGTGGCTTATCCACGGGTTGATAACTTAACCATTCCCCCTGTTTAAATTCAGTTCTTGCATAAAACATTATGCCCTTGGCAGATATGAAAAACTTGGTACTGCCTTCCTGCACGAAGTTTGGTCACTCCCATTCAAGTATAGATGTGTGAGGGACAGAAAAGTGGTATACTTAAAAGGTGAAGAGTGCACTTCCACGCCAGATCACTCTGTAGTGTGTAGGCACATTCAATTGCATGGTGCATGAAATGTGCACGCTCCTAATTTAGCTAGCGTCCTGAAAGGGATCCCTGTGCAAGTTATAACACCATCTTTTACGCTGCTTGCTAACGGTAGTTATTTGCTATTAAATAATGAAGCTTGCTGTGGGATGTTAGTGGGAATTCCCTACATAGTGACTGTAACACAGAGAGTAGTTTGCTGTAATAACATCCTTTTCCCACCCCCGCATGGACGGCTCGATGTATCCATCTGGCCTTCCATTCCAACCTTGAAAGCAAAGTTCAATAAGATGGGCAGAATAAGGGCTCTATTGTCTCAAAAAGAAGTCGCGTTGACTTCGTCCAGGGAAACATTTGTCCTTCACATAGCAAATACGCGCACAGAGGTGCAAGCGCTTTTGAATACTGATCTCCCACTTCAATTTGGGGCCCTGTTTCAGACTATCTTTAATGCCTCGTCAACAACTGGCCTGGCTCATTATTTTTAAATTGTGGGCTCCGGCCTCGTGACCTCCTTTCAAACTATTTTTGGTGTGATCCCGGCATTCTTTCATTCTATTTGTTCCAGCGTCTTCGGAGGTCTCCCTTTGCTTCTCGCCCTCGTACCTGGGGTGGTTTTGTTGATCTGCGTACTACGCTATCGATGCACAACTTGCGTCACACGACAGCAGGTCCCGGCTGCTCCATCTTCGTAACCGGATGCTTGAATACTATGGCACTTTACCACTGGCGACTTTAAGCATAGCCTATGGATTGTCCTTCCGGTTTCCCTACTTTACTTGTGTGCAGCCTGTCTTTCATTGCCTAGATTGTCCATTCCAATGGGCTCTGGATTTGTGCCTGTCGAACTCGGTGTCTCCTGCCCCGGATTATGATCGGCTAATGAGCCCCTTAGTGGCTCATGAGTTGAACTGTTCTGGCGTCAGGATTATGGCCTGTGGAGCAGCGCATGGAGTCCTTGGGAATTGGGACATCGGAATGGCTGCAGCTGAATTCTTAGCGAGAAGTTATCTTGAAGAACACACCGGTTGCCCTCAAATAGTGCTGGAGGCTCCGGTTATCGAGGAGCATGTGTGTTCCTTCCCCTTGCTGAACTGGATGGTAGATAATTTTGCAGACCATTCCAATGATTTCCTCTTGGAAGCTGTTGCAACTTATTGTGCTTATACATTGATGGATTGACTTTTAGCCCCTTCATTTCGGCATACGTCCTTCAATGATATTTTTTTTATCCTTTAAATGGGTTTTTTTCAATCCTTTTTATTTTTGTCTTTGTTTCTTTCTTCGAACTTTTTCACTTACCTTATATGGACTTACAATTTATGCCCTTGGTTCCATTCTATCAAACTTGAACTCTGCGTTCTTGCAAGTGCGCCCCCACTGGTTAGTGGTCCGATCAAGGGGGATTGTAGTGAAGATTGCTATCTATATACGTACAATGCTAAGTTAGCACAACCGCGTTGGATGTTAGAAAGCCATCTTGCCGCTTTTGCTGCTTTTGCACACGACACTGTAGTTACATGTTATTAATTGAGAAATGCTTGCTCGACTTTGCTTCACATGAGAACTGTCTGTTGTTCACATCCCAAACAGTGAGCAGCGACCTTGGTCTGAACATTGTGTAAAGAAACAGTCTGGGTCGCTAGACGGTGCATGTTGTTGGGTTCAGGTTGATCGGCCCACTATTTAGCCATAACACGCACGCAGCTGCAAATACCTGAAAGTCGGGTGCTTTTAATATTGCAGTGTTGCATGTTTTTCATTACATTCGGAAGAAGAGCTTTCCCAGGAGCAGAGTCTAGCTGATCCTGTGATGTGATCCCACTAAGCTGATCTTTACGGTATGGGGTTCCCCATTCAAGCCTAGAGACCTTTTATTAGTCTAATAATAATAGTATTAGTTTATTAGCGAAAGGAAGGTGGCTGATATCCACTGTCATTTTAGTATGATTACTCCTTTCATTTTCTATGGTATTGTAACTATGCTGATGGTTTCGATTTTAATCATTTGTCTGCTTATGTTAGCCAAAGTACTGCATCTTAGGACACAAGGTTTATAAAATAAACTCTTTAAACTTTACCGTGTCTCTGTTTATTCTGTTGTGGACTGATATGAGAATAATTATGAACAGGTATTTCTGATTCCCACCATTCCTGAGAATACCCTAAGTCGCTTGTTCTGGGTTGTCTATATATTGGGACCGCCGAGATAAAACTCGGATAATGAATGGGACATTGATGCTGGTCGGATAAGGGGTTCTGGGTTCTGAGGTGAGTTTTTGGTACACCACAATTCACTGAGGTCCTGGTTTCCTGTGCATAGTTCTGTGCATAAGCAGAATCCCTGCAACACGCCTTTTAAAATTATCACCATGACCTCGGGGCAGTGTTTGTGCCTGGACTTTTTGCTTGACAAGTCTTTTTCTCGTGACGTACCAGAACATATAATTATTTCCTTTGCTAGGTTCTTATTGCAGGGTGAAGGGAACCACAGTGTGGCGATTAATTTATTTTTATAACCGCAGTCTATTCGAGAAGCGACCTTTATATAGAATTCCATTACACAGAAACACTAATCTGTTCAAAGGTTAAATGCCATGTTCGAGCTATTGTGCCGTTGTGGCTAAACGTTTCTGCTGATTACATAATATACCTTCTATACATTTAAATTACAGTGCAGACCAATGGGCGCAAGTGCTTCCTACAAGAAACTGCGCCTGGTCGGCCTAAAGATTTCTCTGTAATACGAATCTCTTGAAAAGACTCCATCAACAAACTCTCATCAAATAGAGGAACATTGTGCTCAGAGAACAACGAGCTCAATGAAAAAGTGAAATACTGAGCACTTGTGAATTAACTTAGACTATGGCAATGAGCCCGAACCCCAATAGTATAAAGGGAGATTAATAAAAAAGCTAAGCTGATAAAAATGTGACATTTTTTTTTTTTTTAAGAAAAACTGAACCAAAGCGCAGTTTGCATAAAAAATATAACTATGTAATAACTCTGCAAATACAGAAACAAGAAACCAACTGTGAAGTCTCAGTCCCTCCACTCTACCCCTTCCTCCCTCATCTGTCACAGAGTTCAGTGGTAAGGTTTGCCAGATACAGCTACAGAAACAGGAATTATAAACATAATTATTATTCTTCACAGTAACCTGCACCATGGGGAATGTGTGAATAAGGAAGAGACTTAAGTTAGATGCACGCAGGGATAGAGCGTCCAGATTTAATAAGGTGAGAAAGGGTTTTTTAACATGGGATATGAGTAGTTTAATGAATGTGGAAATATGAACATGACAGATTGACTTAGGTGCGAAATATTTATCGATTTCAGTAGGTCATTTCTAATCAAATGAAGAGGGAACCATGATTTTTAATATATGAATATCTAATGTGCAGGAAGGATCTAGATAAAATGAGGATAGACTTACACTTTACATAAAGTAAGTGCACGACATCTCTCACTGATGACAATATGGAGTTATCTAGAAATCAATTCATAATGTGAAACTCTAACAGTCTTTAACTATTGATTAAAGAGAACAAACTGGAAAGATTATCACATTTCCAGTCCAGAAAATGTATCTTTATTTTTCTTAGATTTAGAGCCTCAAAAGAAAGTATCGAACACAAGGTAATTGCTTATAAATTTAAAACGAAATATAATCTGTGAAAAAAATGCAATAAGGTAGCCTGGCTATTTATGGGCCACTGTGCTAATAAATAATGTGGATATGGTTCCCCTGGGTAGCGTTTTTTGCAATAGAACTGATTATTATTAGTGTACAATATGATATATGTGTAAGATGAAAGCTCTTAGGGGGTTGGAGAAATGCAGTACTATTGCACCGCACTTTCATAATAAGGGAAAGAAATTGTACAAATTACTGTTGTGTTCATAATTAAACATTTTCATGTAGTTCGTTTATCCAAATTCATTTTCAAGTATGTATTTAGGTTACAGTATGTGGAGAACATGATATTGTCTGTTTGTCATTTTAACAGTTATTGATTCACAATCTCTGTGTTTGTAACAGCCCTGAAAAAGCTCAGTGTGCGTGAAACACGTGGTGTTAGCTGTATGTGCTATATAAGGAGATTTACCAAGTGATCAAATAAATAGAGAATAAAGAAACCAGTTAAAGATTATTCATTGGTGGACATTGACAATTTCTCAGTACTGTGTATACCACCGCTTCCCGGTTGCACCCGCCGCTAGTTTGTCTGGCCCCAGGTGGAATACTGTGTTTTGGATTCAATTTGGGCTGCTGAACCGCCGCTTACAGACTCTGTTGACCTATTTAGGTTTAAATGACTGTGTAGTTTTATTGATGGCTTTTCCGCACTGATGACGGCAAGAGCCAGAAACGCGTCTGCGGATTTTTTATAGCCGACACATACCCCGTGAGTGCACCGGACCTTGGGAGTATCTTGAACTCCTTGTTTTTGCTGTTTCATAAGTGGTTCCCACCACCGCGTCCCGGTTGCACCCGCCACGAGTTCGAATGGCCCCCGGTGGAATACTGTGTTTTGGATTCAATTTGGGCTGCTGAACCGACTCTGTTGACCTATTCAGATTGTGGCTTATACAAAGCTAGAGTGCTTCATCACATGTGGGATACTCACAGTGTTTTCGTTTTTAATCCAGCGGCAGACGAGGGGATGTACAGGCACAGTTATTACGGCTGCCAATTAACATTTTTAGCAATGGGAGCGCCATAGACATTGTATTAGGCAATAAATAATGAAAACGGTGATGCCCCATTGCCGGCCCTTCATTGGCCAAGGATCCACCAACCATATGGCAGAACCGTTTAAATGACTGTGTTGTTTTATTGACTTCTTTTCCGCACTGATGACGGCAAGAGCCAAAAACACATCTGCGGATGTTTTATAGTGAGTGCACCGGACCATGGGAGTATCTTGAACTCTATTTTGAATAACTTTGGCACCGGTTGACGAATCCTCGCGAAATTTTCAAAACTAATGGGGCGCTCCGCTCCGCTCCTACCCTCAAAGTCTCGGGGTGATTCGTCAAGCGGGGGCTGAGAAAAAAGGGGGGTCCCAAAACGCGTTTTCCCCATGCATTTTTCCATAGGACCTTTAGACACAGCTACAGCCCGAACGGCTGAACACAATTACTTGTAATTTGGCAGAGAGGTAGTCCGCAGGTCAAGGATGTGCCTTTTGTAGGTCTGGTTTAAATCTGTTCAGTAGTTCCTGAGAAAATAGCATTTAAATCAATATATATATCTGTAAGCGCGCTCCGTGCGCTTACGGTAAGCTTACCGTACGCGTACGGTGCCGTGCGCGAGCTCAATTCTGATTGGTGGTTACATGACTGTAAACATTCGAATCGGTCGAAATCACGAAGTGTCGGCCGCCATTTTCTGTCTCTCGCACTGAGAAACAAAGGTGGGGAACGTGAAAAGGGGGCAACGAAGAGAGTTGCAGACCCCCTAGTGTTTGTCAGGGGGTCCAAGACGGACCCAAAAGTATGAAAAATACATTTAATAATTAAAAAAAAAAATCGCGCCGTGCGCGTACGGTAAGCTTACCGTACGCGCACGGGAAAAAAAAATAAAAAAATAAAATAAAGAACTAACAATCACATTTATTAAATAAATTAAAGGACCCACAAGGGAGAAAAAAACAAATGTTACTGTGTAAAAAAAGGCGAGGCGCGCACGGCATGGACTGCGCAACGTGGGGGCTCGGTGCGCGAAGCGCACCGAGCGCCCACAGCGCGCGCACGGTGCGCGAAGCTCACCGTGCGCGCAGGGTGTGCGCACAGTGAAAAACCAGAAAAAAAAATAAAAAATAAATACATAACTTAGCATTTAAAAAACCGTACAAATTCACTGAAAAAACCATAGGTTTCACACACGTTATAGTTAGGAATTATCATTTACAAAACCTTGCAAATTCACTTAAAAAACCATAGGTTTCACACATGTTATAGTTAGCTGTACATTTCACTCGTAAAAAACCAATGAAATTCCACGTTATAGTTAGATCAGGTAACTATAACTTGCGCGACCGCAATCCACAATGTGTAATTTCAGATGTCATCATTGATGTCATGAGTGATGTCACTGACCATGTCATGAGTGATGTAATATGTGACGTCATCAGCAGTTTATTGTGGGCGCGCAAGTTATAGTTACCTGATCTAACTATAACGTGGAATTTCATTGGTTTTTTACGAGTGAAATGTACAGCTAACTATAACATGTGTGAAACCTATGGTTTTTTAAGTGAATATATATATATATATAAATATTGATATATATATATGAATGAAAACTCCATCCAACTCCCACAGAGAAAACCATAGAAGTAGGCACGGACACGAGGCTCTCAGGGTACGGCATCAATTTATTCATTCAGGACACACTCAGCCCATGAGGTGGAAGAAGAGACGCGTTTCGGCAAAAAAGTGAATTTCTATGGTTTTTTAAATGCTAATTTCTAACTATAACGTGCCTGAAACCTATGTTTTTTTCAGTGAATTTCAAAGGTTTTTTAAATGAAAATTCGTAGCTCCAATGTACCTCAATCCTATGTTTTTTAAAATTTTCTATATATATACATATATATATATATATATTATATATATATATATATATATATATATATATATATATATATATATCGTCGCTTCAACTGCACCTTAGGACAGCGCACTCTCTGGTCGGGTGCTTCTAACGCGAAGGTGCATTCGCGTTTACACATACGCGCTCATTCCTCATCCATTACAGACTTCGGAAAGCACTCAGCGGGAAACTTCTGCAATCTTTAAATCCATTATTTCATAGCAATCACGGAAAGTATGAAGAACATGACGCGTTTCGGCTATGCCTTAGTCGAACATTCATATATATCATGCTCAGTGGGGAGTGGCCAACAGGTAAGTCGCACTCAGACAAAGGATAGCTTTCCCCAAACAGCATTTATTATAGATCAAACAGCAACACTTGCCAGCACGTTATAAGCATGAGACTGCAATCCTGACGTGTTTCGAGAAGTCCTCTTTTTCAAAGGATGATGCAGTCAGAAAGCGCATGCATGGCTCACTGTCACTTTTAAACGACATCGCATGCCCCTGATTGGCTGCTCTGAATGAGTCTATGCATTGCTTTGTGGGAGGTGCAGTCTTTTCTTTTCCCCAAAATGGATGCGCTTTCAAAATTAAATGCAGGCTCTCACATGAACCCCTGAAAAGCGTGGCTGGTAAATTCCATGTCCTTTGTCCCACATTCAGAGCCCCTCGTATACGAGCTCTGTGGCGCCCATCTTCCGGAGTGGTGCAGACCCAGCGGCAGGACGGCCGCTAATTACATCGTGCTCAGTGGGGAGTGACCAACAGGTAAGTCACACTCAGACAAAGGATAGCTTTCCCCAAACAGCCTTTATTATAGATCAAACAGCAACACTTGCCAGCAAGTTATCAGCATGAGACTGTAATCCTGACGTGTTTCGAGAAGTCCTCTTTTTCAAAGGATGATGCAGTCAGAAAGTGCATGTATGGCTCACCTTCACTTTTAAACGACATTGCATGCCCCTGATTGTCTGCTCTGAATGAGTCTATGCGTTGCTTTGTGGGAGGTGTAGTCCTTTCTTTTCCCCAAAATGGATGCGCTTTCAAAATTAAATGCAGGCTCTCACATGAGCCCCTCAAAAGCGTGGCTGGTAAATTCCATTTCCTTTGTCCCACATTCAGAGCCCCTCGTATACGAGCTCTGTGGCCCCCAGCTTCCGGAGTAGTGCAGACTCAGCGGCAGGATGGCCGCTAATTACATCGCGCTCAGTGAGGAGTGACCAACAGGTAAGTGGCACTCAGACAAAGGATAGCTTTCCCCAAACAGCCTTTATTAGAGATCAAACAGTAACACTTGCCAGCAAGTTATCAGCAGGGGACCACCGGGTGTGGTATCCACCGTACCTATTGTGTGGATTTCAAGTAAGGTATTGAGAATGGACCCTGCCTCTCGAGGTCCATCTGTGGGCTTGAAACTTTTTGCAGGACAAGAATCAGTGCAAACAACAAAGGTTTTATTTCTCCGGTGACTACAGTTCCCAGCATGCCCCACTGGGTCATTCAGCCAGCCCATTTGGGGGCGGGGTCTCAAACTGGGATACTAAAGGACCGGAGATACGGACCTTTTTGCAACCGGATAAGCCTCTGAAGAAGACTTATTCGAAACACGACAGGCAAGGAGGTGAAAAGGCTGTCTGAATGCATCGCCAGATGGGGGACATTCATACCCATTAAAAGCTTGCAGCTACTTACTTGTATTTGAGTGCCGCTCATTGCTGGGGGCAATCTTGGAGCCTGATGTAATGGCAGCTGTCCCGCCGCCGAGCTCGCACCACCCCGTGAATCCAGGGGACCACCGGGTGTGGTAATCACCGTACCTATTGTGTGGATTTCAAGTAAGGGATTAAGAATGGACCCTGCCTCTAGATGTCCATCTGTGGGCTTGAAACGTTTTGCAGGACAAGAATCAGTGCATCCAACAAAGGTTTTATTTCTCCGGTGACTACAGTTCCCAGCATGCCCCACTGAGTCATTCGGCCAGCCCATTTGGGGGAGGGATCTCAAACTGGGATACTAAAGGACCGGAGGCACGGACCTTTTTGCAACCGACTAAGCCTCTGAAGAAGAGTTATTCAAAACGCGTCAGGCACAGTGGTCAAAAGGCTGTCTGAATGCATCGGCAGACGGGGGACATTCATACCCATTAAAAGCTTGCAGCTACTTACTTGTATTTGAGTGCGGCTCATTGCTGGGGGCAATCTTGGAGCGTGATATATATATATATATATAAAAATTTCGCAAGGATTCGTCAACCGGCGCCAAAGTTATTCCAAATAGAATGTTGCGGATTTCCTATGGAAACACGGTCCTAACTATAACTATCTACTGGCGACCGCTAGTAGATAATATATATATATTAAAAAAATTGTGAACATTTTTTTGTTAAGAAAACTATATTCATTCTTTTTTTATAATATTATACAGAAGTCGTGCACCCTTCGAGCACCCTACACGATGGTTGCGCGCATTCCGGTAGCCATTTTGTAAAGTCGCGCTGGGGTCGCGACTTCGGCGTAGTTTGTAAAGTATGAAATATCTCCCAATAAACACAAGGGCCCTTTTTAGAGCCACCTAATAACCCAACATATAATTTAGTTTTTGAAAGAATATATATATATTTTTTTTGCTTGGTATCGCGCACCCACCACGACTTCAAGAGCCGCGCACCCATCGTGTTCACACGGAGGGGCTGCGCTGAGAGCTGCACACCCTTCGTGTTCACAGTAGGGGGCCGCGATGAGAGCCGCGCACCCTTCGTGTTCACACTAGGGGGCCGCACGCAACTCCCAATTTTTTTTTTTAAACAAAATCATCCACTTTCACTAATTTAAATTCGCCTCGGGGACCCCATCCCCCGAGGCATGCCCACATGGACATTTTTTTTGTTCGGGAGAAACGGGGGCCTGGCTCTCTGTTGGGGACCGCGGGGGAGCCCAAATGCCCCCATGGTCCCAGTGGCTCCTCGCCTCCTGTGGGAGCCGGCGTTGCTTTTGGGCAAGGGGAGCTGCTAACATGCAGCTCCTCTTGTCCAAAAGCAATACTGCTTTGCTTCCTTGAAGTGAGAGGAGGTTTTCCTCCTCTCGCTTCAATGAAGCAAACCAGGGTTTGCTATGACAGGGCGGGAGCCCTGTTACCACCCTTTCATAGCAAACAGCATTGTCTCAAGGGTGGGTACCCCGGGACACTGCAGGAGCCGCCCTGGGGGGTGGCGGGTCCCAGGGCCATCAAGGGCTCCAGAAGGGGGGCCCCATGGCCCCCTCCCAAAATATCTAAAGCCCCGGAGAGGTGGTGGTCCCCGGGGCAGTGTGGAGGGCTTTCAAAGCCCCACACTACTTTTTATTTATAGCCCCGGGGGTGGTGGTCCCCGGGGCTCGGGGGAGTCCCGCAAGGCCCCCCCACTAATTTCTATTTGTGCCCCAGGGAGGTGGCGGTCCCCGGGGCAGCAGGGGCCCCTGTTGTCCCCCGCAAATTAAGTTGGCAGTGCCCCCGGGCCCCAGCCCACCCGGGGGCTTTTTGAAAATGAAGTGACTCTTTTTTTTATTTCCCGGCAGAATCCGCGACACCAGTGCGACATCTTCCGTTTAAAAAATATATATATTTCTGGCCTGGGGGTCCTTGTGGGACCCCCTGAACAGGCCTAGGGAGGTAGGGTGTTTGTACCCTGGCCCCTTTTCTTCATTTTCATCTTTATTTTTGCCTTATTTCTTGTGAATGGGTTACCGAGTCATAAAATGGCTGCCAACACATTCTGGTTTGGAGTGTTGGTGGCCAATCAGAATTGAGCTCATGCTCGGGAGTCGTGAACCCACCGCGGCCATAGATATCGATATTTGTATTTTTTTTATTTCTCAGCAACTACTGAACGGATTTAAAAAATGGTTGCTTTCCGAACCTAGAGCTACCTTTCTACCACATTTGGTGTAATTCCGTTTGGCAGTTCGGGCTGTAGCCTGTCTCAAAGTTTCCTATGGAAATTAACACACGAAAAACACTTTTTGGGACCCCCTTTTTTTCTCAGCCCCCGCTTGATGAATCACCACCAAACTTTCAGGAAAGGAGCTGACCTGGATGAAACATTTTTTGGGAGAATTTCACGAAGATTCGTTAAACGGTGCCAAGGATATTCACAAAAGAAAAAATGCTTTTTCAATAGAAACAAGGTTCTAACTATAACTACCTACTGGCGACCGCCAGTAGGTAATATACATATATGTGTGTGTGTGTGTGTGTGTGTGTGTGTATGCACACTCATATGTGTGTATATATATATTCACTGAAAAAACTCTAGGTTTCACGGATGTTATAGTTAGTTGGACATTTCACTCATGGAAAACCATAGAAATTCCCCAGTTATAGTTAGTTGAGCTAACTATAACTCGCAAACCCGCAATGCACTGCTGATGACGTCACATATTACAGCATTCATGACATAGTCAGTGACATCACTGATGACATCTCAAATGACATCACTGATGACATCATCGAGTGAATGTGTGTTTCTAAACAATGTAAATATGTTTTCTATATATGCCAAGGTGTATTGAAGAATGAATGGGTGTATAAGAGTCAGGATGGATGATTAAGTAGGTGTGTGACTGACTGTATAAGTGAGTGATTAATTGTGTCTTGCTTAATGCATATGTTAGTGACTGATACAGACATTCACAGAATTTAGGTTGTCAGTTGGTGTGTAAGCAGTTCCATGGTTTGGTTAGCAACTAAATGAGGATCTATATCAGCTATTGATTGCTTGTTTGAGTACCTGTATGGGTGCCTGAGTGTCTGTGTGGGAAGGTGGGGGGTGTGACTCTGTGCATAGATGTGTGAGTGGATAATTCACTGGGTATATGTGTTCAAGTCTGTATCTGTGAAGGTCTGTATGGCTGGGTGAGTGTGTGTATAAGTGTCTTGGTGACTGAATGGATACCTCAGTGGTACATGTGTGTGAGTAACTCCATATGTGAAAGGCAGTATATATGAGTGTTGGACTGTATAAATGACTATATGTGAGAGTGAGTGATTGTGAGAGTGCCTGTATGGATCAGTGTGTGCTTATATTAGTTATTGTATTAGAGTGTAAGTATGTGTTAGTATATGTTTAAATAAGTGATGTGGTATGTGTATAACTGTACAGGTGAGTAAATGAAAGTGTGATTGATTATTTCCACTACTGACTTGGTGTGTGAATAACTATGAATGAGAGGCGGCGTGTGAGTGTCTGTATAGATATGTGACTGGATATGATAATGCTGTATTGATGGCTGACTGTATGTATGAGTGAGTGTATGGGTGAATTAATGGATGTGTGTGTAGACCTACAAATTAGTGAGTGGATATGTACTAACTGGTATTGGTGTGTTCATGGTTTCGAAAATTATAGTCTGTATTTTAGAGAGGGTGTATCAAGTGTTATATTAGGGTCTGATGAGGTGCATCAGATTTTGATGTGGATGATGTCATCAGTATGTCATCAGTGATGTCATTTGAGATGTCATCAGTGATGTCATCAGTGATGTCACTGACCATGTCATGAATGATGTAATATGTAACGTCATCAGCAGTGCATTGCGGGGGCGCGAGTTAAAATTAACTCAACTTACTATAACAGGGGAATTTCTATGGTTTGAAATGTCAAACTAACAATAACATCCCTGAAACCTATGTTTTTTTGAGTGAATTTCATAGGTTTTTTAAATGCTAATTTCTAACTATAACATGCCTGAAACCTATGGTTTTTTCAGTGAATTTCAAAGGTTTTTTAAATGCAAATTTCTAACAATAACATGCTTGAAACCTATGGTTTTTTCAGTGAATTTCAAAGGTTTTTTAAATGCTAATTTCTAATTATAATGTTCATTAAACCTATCTTTTTTTCTGTGTTTTTTAATTATCATCCCATTCTCAACTTGGTGAAAACTGCAAATCTCACCACTCAAACAACACTTCCCCATATTTTCGACGATCTGCCAAATCTGCAATGTGATCCAAAAAGCAGGCGATAAGCCGAGTTAGCAGTAACAAATTAACATCAACCTTTAACTGGTGTAAGGAGATCGACTATCTACTCCGTGAATTGAACCCAACTCACAGCCACATCTAAAGACCAATACGTGATAGACCTACTGATCATTCAGCTCCGACACCCAACAAGGCCACAACAGCCAGCGCCACCACCACCAGAACCTCCCCCCCGCACCACCCCCCAACTACCACCGAGGCAGCGCAAAACAGGACAACGGACCGTCCCAAAACGCCATGCCCCTCAGCCACACAATAGCTGAATGTCGGGAGATGTGGCAACCAACTATATATGAGTCATATATAAGTCACCCATCAACAAAAAAGCACACAATGCCAAGTGTAAAGCTGATGTGCTGCACAGACCTTACTATGCAAAGCACAGACCTCTCCATGTGGAGATATACTATTGATACTTGTAGTGTAGTGCACAGTGGATGCACCAATGTTACCTCAGGCAGCGGGGAAGATCTCGGTCATGTAGCTGTGTTGTCCCCCCCTGGAAGCGGAAGCGGAAGCGGAGTGGGCTGCTCCAACGTATGCCACAGCGTAGGAGTATGAATAAATAGGCCAGGCCCTAGGCGTGGTTCACTAGTGGGAAGACCAAAGAGTCTGTCACAGCGGCAGCCCTCACCCTGGCATGTGGCTGCCTCCATAACTGCGGGCCTCCTCGACACAGACCTCCTGCAAACCCAGCGGCACAGCACCACAGACTTATGTCTGTATCGACTACTGGAAAGGAAAACAAGAAAAGGAGTAGAGAGGTACCACTCAGCGAGTGGTGGAGGTGGATACTTCCTCCCAGTCAATTGTACATAAACAAAGGGATCCACCCACGGGTATAAGGGATCTCCCGATTACACAATATGTATCCCACGGTCGTGGAGAATACACATTAGTTGTTTAAATACCCCTCACACACCAAATGGGCCCTTGGTGTCATGCTTCATCATAGGGGTCTTCCTGCCCCTCTACGGGACAGGGCGTGCTACGACCCACGTTTGCGTGGGAGCACTGTTGTTAATGAGACAGCTATGTGTGATGCGGGGTGTGAGAGGAAGGGTCAGGAGTGAATAAGGAGTGAGTTAAAAAATACCTGGCTCTCTGGTCTCGGAAAATTTATTCTGCCGTTCGAGCTGGTATTAGTAAAAGGTGGGGGGAGGAGGGTGTATGCCTCAATGAGCTATGCCTCCTAGTGGTGTCGACATGTTTGGAAGCTTCCCCGTGCTTCTTCATCAGGACCTTAAGGATCCCTTCCTGCCACTCACTGTGATGTGTGAAAACAAAATTGTAAGTGAATAAATGAAAAAAGGAAGTAAATAGCCTCCAACAAGTCGTAATGCCTTAATAGGTCTTACATAATCCTATTAACTTGCTAAAAGGAGATAAGTAACCTCATGAGCTCGTGGACCGAGTGGTGGGCGTGCCAGGTAGGCTACGAATCCAAGGATCAATGTCCCGCCAAACGAACAACCCCGGTCGGCTGACGGACTGAATCACAAAATGTTTTTTCAATGCTTATGTAGTGTGAGTTATGAACAGTTCACACCCAGGCTCGCAGAGGGACAGCTGTGGCCCATCCGTTCGGCTCACAGACACAGTACTACGAGCCGCCCGCGTCATTGTAGCTATCCCTGCCCTGTTCCGTCATACGCCACGCCACTCCGATTATGGCCCCACATAGCTACCTGTCGCAGGTGTACTCACAGATTTGCACACACACCACACATCCGGCATATGCGTCACAGGCCATGTGACCACACAAATATAGTAGATCGACAATGTCACATCTTTTATTGCCGGTGCTGACTAGATAGCGGACGCTCCACGTGTCTCAACCATAAAGAGTCTTTGAAAAGTTGCGGTGAAGGTTAGTCGCACCCTGATCTGTATAGCCGTCAGGGGCCTACCAACCCCTTGGCGCGGACTTCAGATGCACAAGGTTAGTGCCACTGAAGCTCATATGGCCATCAGGGGCCTACCACCACGTGGCACGGACTTGAGTTCCACAGGCATAGCGGCCCCAAAAAGCTGATGTGGTCTCCC
Source organism: Triturus cristatus (assembly GCF_964204655.1). Classification (NCBI taxonomy): domain Eukaryota; kingdom Metazoa; phylum Chordata; class Amphibia; order Caudata; family Salamandridae; genus Triturus; species Triturus cristatus. The sequence continues at coordinate 684,651,894 of NC_140587.1, forward strand.
CCATTGAGACTCCGGAACACCTGTGAGATCTGCCGGGACGCGGAGAAGCTGATGTGGTCTCCGCCATTGATGACTCAGGACTCGGCGACATGTGTGAGATCTGCCGGGCCGTGGAGAAGATGATGTGGTCTCCACCATTTATGACTCAGCGACATCTGTGAGATCTGCGGAGAAGCTGATATGGAGTCTGCCATTCAGGACTCAGTGACATATCTGGGATGCACGGAGTTTTAACGGGCACTTGGAGTGCCCACTGCTGCACACTCCGGTGGCACCGGGTAATTATTTGCTCATGCAATTAGCAGTGTCTGTCTGTCTCTCTCTCTCTCTCTCTCTTTCTCTCTCTCTCTCTTCTTTCTTTTCCTTCTATCTCTCTACCTCTCTCTTACTTCTCCCTTTCTCACTCACTCCCTTTCTTTCCTTCCCTCTCTGGCTTTTTTTTCCTTCTCTCTTTCTCTGTGTCTCTCTCCTTTGATATGCCCATTACACACGTCCTAATTTTGTGCTTTATTTTCCAGGCTCTGTCATCGACATCCAAAGAGTCAATGAGCATGATACAGGGATACCCATGAGGGCCACAAGACTCATCGCAACAACTCCAGGACCGCCAATGCTCCCCGAACCCGCATCTGACCAAGTGTGTCCCTGTGGTCATTGTCTTAGCATGATAGGCACGAGCCCTGCAACATCACAGTGTGCTGTCACCTCAGCATTGACAGTGAGACTGGACATGTAGCTACGCACGCATTCTCCTGCACGCACATGTGTGCTGGTCCGGGGTACACAGGTCAGCGCAGGGGTGTGCCTATCCGGCAAGGGGAACGGGGTGTTGTGGACATGTCCGTGTACAGGAAGTGCGGTAAGTGTGTCTCTGTGTTCTGGTGTAGCCTGCCACAAGCGCCGCAGCTGTCGATGTTGTAAAGTGGCATGCACGACCTCCAAACGGCACTGTGATGGTGTAGTTGGAATGTAGCAGGACATGCACAAATAGGCATTACAATGGTGTGCCGTACGAGTGCATGAAATACAACAGCGCACCGTACAAAAGTGTGTGGGATCGTGGGAGGGAGGAGCAGCTGTTTGGCAACGTAACACACAGTGAACCTGCCCACGTGCCACGTGCTGGGCATCTCATCCATAATGACCACGGTCGCAGACATCCCACAACACCAATGACCGGCCTTTGTACACATCCTGTATGAATGCAGCGTGGTTTTCATTTCTATGCTCATTCAGTGGTGTGATGTTGGCGGGTTGTGTGACTTGTGCTCCTTTTTGGTGTGTTTCATTTTGGCCATTGTTTGTCTATACTTGAGCTGTGCTTAATTATGCATGTGTGCCATTCTGTCCATCTCCCCCATCCCTCCACTCCCTGCTCCTTCCTCTTCCTGGTGCTGTTGTGTCTATTATTTTGTTGCTCCACACATAAATACATGTAAAGAACAAATTAGAATAGTTGCTTGAATCTTTTAGGTTTCAAAACTTCTCTCTATTGGTTTCTTTTAAATTTTAGACATAGAAGTCAGAAGTGCAACATATTCTATCAACACACTTTCTAGAACACTCTACAACACATGCAGGTTAAAAGTTAATCAATTTCTTTAAACTTAACGATATTTTTTTGCAACATTTTCTCGAACATTTAACAGCACTTGCAGGTTAAAAGTTCACGGTTGTTTTAAGTTCGAACAGTGCCTTCCAAATTTTATCCTATGATATGTACTCCACGTTGAAACTGCTTTTTCTCAACCAATCACAAAGATGCTTTTCCACAAAGCTTATGTACACCCTACTTTTAAAAAGAATGCTTTTCATCTTCCAATCACGTATCGTTTTGTATGGCAAAAAAAAGTAGTTCCCCATCTTTAAACATATATCTTATTCCAACAAGGAACTGCATGAACTACAGACATCTTTCCATACTTTCCAGCCATACCTTCAAAATGCTAGTGTGGATCGTAGGACATAGCTATATTTTCTGGTGCAAGGGGTATGCAGAACACATACGTATTGACTTAGACCTAGGTTTACAAAATGTGGACATTAAATGGTTTGCACAGAGAAGATTGAAGTGGCACCAATTGCTACCTTTGGTTAAAACCTCTTTGCATCTTCCACACTCTTGACCTCATGATTGTGCATTGTGGTGGAAATGACCTTGGCACATTGACTGGGGTAGGTTTGGAAATGCTTATGAAGGACACCTTTGAACACCTCAGCTCAGCACCATATGACTCTGGGCAATAGCTTACTTAATAGCTCACATAATTTCCACGCCGGCCTCGAGGGCCTTCAGGCCCATAGGGGTGAGAAGTTTGCGCTTTACAAATACCGTATTGATTTGATATGCGCAAATTTACCCTCGCACTCCCAGTATAATACGCCCTAAGCACCATACAGAAGTTACAATGTTCGAAACAAAAGTTCCTCTGAGTAGGTATAATTACATGCTGACACTATTTGACAGATGTGGCACAGCGGCCAGAGCACATGACTTCACAGCATATGACACACAGTTTGGACTCTCGCTTTCATCCCCGACTCCGGCAGCACCTCACCTTAGCACCATGAGACTCTAGACAATACCCCACATATTTTCCGTACTACAGTACTTTCAAACCAGAAGGAGTCAGTAGTTCGTCCTAGTAGGTATAAACACATGCTGACATTACTTTCACAGGTGTGCTGCAACGGCCAGGGCACATGAATTCACACCATAAGACACACAGTTTTGGCTCACGCTTTCATCCCCGACTCCCGCGGCAGCTCACTTTAGAAGCATCAGACTCTACACAATACCTTACTTAATTTCCGTACCCAGCACTTTCAGACCGGTAGGTATGAGTAGTCCGCTGCACACCCCCACTATAGCACACCCTAAACGCCCCAACAGAGGTTACAGTGCTCCTGCCCTCCTCTTTCCTACTTTTTTTGCCCTTTATTCCCCTTACTCGCTTTGACAGAATCACAAAATGGCGGCCAACACTTCCTAGTTGCAACCGCTCACAGCGCTCCCAACCAATAAGCAGCAAGCTTGTGCTCGTAACGCCTCAGCCAATTAGGTGGCAGAATTCTAAAATATCTATATCTGTCAATTTCGATATTTCTCAAAAACTACTGAATGGATTTACACCACATGAACAAAAGTGTGCTTTCTAGACCAAGACCCTTCTCCCTGCCAAATTTGGGGTAATTCTGTTCACCCATTCGACCTGTAGCGTTGTCTAAAGTTTCCTATGGAAATTAACATGGAGAAAATACGTTTTGGGACACCCCTTTTTCTCAGCCCCCCCTTGACGAATCACCTCCAACATAGGAGCTGATAGGAACAAAGAATTAGTATGGAAAATTTCATGAAGATTCATCAAACGACGCCAAAGGTATAAGCAAAACAAAAAATGCTCTGCCTATGGAAACTTCGTCCTAACTATAACTACTGATTATATATATATATATATATATATATATATATATATATATATATATATATATATATATATATATATATATATATATATGTTCCAAATAAACTCCGTTTTGCCGGGGGCCCCCAACCTTGCAGGGTGGGCTCTTGTAACAGGAGCGGAGAATCCTGTAAACATGGGTTTCACCAAAACAAGCAGAGCCCAATTCCGACTTCCATTAAAGCTGACTTTATTTCGTCAAAAGCGTGGCAGCAATGAAATCACTCATTTATACCTAACATGTTTCAGCTAATTGCCTTGTTCACAGGTGAGTGTATGTATTTAATCCCAGTGGTCACATGGCTGTTTCTCAAGTTCATACCAGCCCCAGAATGCATCACAAAAATTGGTGTTGTGACGTGACATGGTGCTAAATTTGTTAATGCTCAATAGCGTTATTTACAAAGCATCAATGTCACGTATATTGCTGTCATAGTCCCCTGGTGCACACTGTTAAAAATGATTTGCAAAGTGCATAGTGGCTGCCACGCTGTAATTATACTTGCTCAAACTGCGGAATCTTCCGAGACAGACCGAGGCCTCTCTCTTCTCCCTTTCTCACTTGCAGTGCCATTATTCTCCTCGGAAATCAAATGGCTGGCACAAAGTCGAGCAGGTCATGCCCCCTCAATAAAATGTTCCAAATAAACTCCGTTTTGCCGGGGGCCCCCAACCTTGCAGGGCGGGCTCTTGTAACAGGAGCGGAGAATCCTGTAAACATGGGTTTCACCAAAACAAGCAGAGCCCAATTCCGACTTCCATTAAAGCTGACTTTATTTAGTCAAAAGCGTGGCAGCAATGAAATCACTCATTTATACCTAACATGTTTCAGCTAATCGCCTTGTTCACAGGTGAGTGTATGTATTCAATCCCAGTGGTCACATGGCTGTTTCTCAAGGTCATACCAGCCCCAGAATGCATCACAATAATGGTGTTGTGACGTGACATGGTGCTAAATTCGTTAATGCTCAATAGCGTTATTTACAAAGCATCAATGTCACATATATTGCTGCCATAGTCCCCTGGTGCACACTGTTAAAAATGATTTGCAAAGTGCATAGTGGCTGCCACGCTGTAATTATACTTGCTCAAACTGCGGAATCTTCCGAGACAGACCGAGGCCTCTCTCTTCTCCCTTTCTCACTTGCAGTGCCATAATTCTCCTCGGAAATCCAATGGCTGGCACACAGTCGAGCAGGTCATGCCCCCTCAATAAAATGTTCCAAAGAAACTCCGTTTTGCCGGGCGCCCCCAACCTTGCAGGGCGGGCTCTTGTAACAGGAGCGGAGAATCCTGTAAACATGGGTTTCACCAAAACAAGCAGAGCCCAATTCCGACTTCCATTAAAGCTGACTTTATTTCGTCAAAAGCGTGGCAGCAATGAAATCACTCGTTTATACCTAACATGTTTCAGCTAATCGCCTTGTTCACAGGTGAGTGTATGTATTCAATCCCAGTGGTCACATGGCTGTTTCTCAAGTTCATACCAGCCCAAGAATGCATCACAATAATGGTGTTGTGACGTGACATGGTGCTAAATTCGTTAATGCTCAATAGCGTTATTTACAAAGCATCAATGTCACGTATATTGCTGCCATAGTCCCCTGGTGCACACTGTTAAAAATTATTTGCAAAGTGCATAGTGGCTGCCACGCTGTAATTATACTTGCTCAAACTGCGGAATCTTCCGAGACAGACCGAGGCCTCTCTCTTCTCCCTTTCTCACTTGCAGTGCCATAATTCTCCTCGGAAATCCAATGGCTGGCACACAGTCAAGCAGGTCATGCCCCCTCGATAAAATATATATATTATCTACTGGCGGTCGCCAGTAGATAGTTATAGTTAGGACCGAGTTCCCATAGGAAATCTGAAAATTCTATTTTGAATAACTTTGGCGCCGGTTGACTTATCTTCGTGAAATTTTCAAAACTAATGGGGCGCTCTGCTCAGCTTCTACCCTGAAAGTCTCGGGGTGATTCGTCAAGCGGGGGCTGAGAAAAAAGGGGGGTCCCAAAACACGTTTTCCCCATGCATTTTCCCATAGGACCTTTAGTCGAAGGTACAGCCCGAACGGCTGAACAGAATTACTTGAAATTTGGCAAAGAGGTAGTCCTCAGGTCAGGCATGTGCATTTTGCTTAAATGGTGTAAGTCCGTTCAGTAGTTCCTGAGAAAATCAAAAGTAAAATCACATATATATCTGGGCGGAGCCTAACCACACATCTCATTGTGAGATCTGATTGTCTGTCAGCACTTCATCCAAGAAGTGTTGGCAGCCATCTTGGGACCAATATACATGATAGCACCTCATTAAAAAGCATTGCAGTTAATAGAAGGTTTTAAGACTTTAATTACATTATAAATCATTTGTTGATGGTACCATACTCATTTTAGGAATTGTGGTGTGTTCTAAGGTGATTTTACCATGTGAAAAAGCCTTCTGCTGTGATATCATGAATCATGTTTGAGAGAAAACTATTTTCTCATGCTTTTCCCACAGAGGTTTGGAAGGTGAGCTATAAGCTAAACTGAGAGCTTATTTTCTGTAAATTCACATTATCTTTCTCAGTCATGTGAGAATGAAGTCTGACATTCTCGGTAAAACATGTACATCCAACAAGGGCAGAGACTGTCAGTTGATTACTTTGTGTTCTACTGCAGCTTCCCAGAGTGTTCTAAAGAACAACTAGAGCGCTAACAGTCCTACTTATGACAAACGTATGGCACACCTGAAGCCATCTTGGTTGGAATAAAGTGGTAATTCTTAAAACATTTAGTTTAAAAAGGAACAAAATGAGGGGGTTCATTTTGCCATAGAAAGTATGATTAGTGCTGCAGAAAGAAAAATGAGGGCACATTTTGAGTGACTTCTCAAATCCTCTTCTATTTCATTAAAAAATTCTGACATGCAGACTGAAACATGCACTTTTAATACCATCAGCAGACTTCCCTGGTGAGCAGTAGCTTTACTACAGTGATCTAATGAGCAACTAGAGTGCTAACATTCAGAATTTATGGCAAATGTGTGACACATCTGAATGCCTTCTTGATGGAACCAAGTAAAAAACTGAAAGTATTTCCTACTGAGGAGACTGGAGTAAATGAGCAAATTTGGAAACTTCATAACAAATAAATCTCCCAAGATGGCCACCAGAGACAAAAGAGCCCAAATGTAGCCCAAATATCTTCCAGATGTAGCCCAAGTATAGCCCAATGACAGAATGTCCCAGAGTGTTCTAACGAACAACTAGAGCGCTAACTGTCTTACTTATGACAAAAGTATGGCACACCTGAAGCCATCTTGATTGGAATAAAGTGGTAACACTTAAAACATTTAATTTACAAAGGAACAAAATGAGGGGGTTCATTTTGCCATAGAAATTATGATTAGTTCTGCAGAAAGAAAAATTAGGGCACATTTTGACTTCTCAAATCCTCTTCTATTTCATAAACAAATTCTGACATGCAGACTGAAACATGCACTTTGAATACCAGCAGCAGACTTCCCTGGTGAGCAGTAGTTTTACTACAGTGATCTAATGAGCAACTAGAGTGCTAACATTCAGAATTTATGGCAAATGTGTGACACATCTGAATGCCTTCTTGATGGAACCAAAATAAAAAACTGAAAGTATTCCCACTGAGGAGACTGCAGTAAATGAGGAAATTAGGAAACTTCATAACAAATAAATCTCCCAAGATGGCCACCAGAGACAAAAGAGCCCAAATGTAGTCCAAATATCACCCAGATGTAGCCCAAGTATAGTCTAATGACAGAATGTCCCACAGTGTTCTTAAGAACAACTAGAGCGCTTACTGTCTTACTTATGACAAAAGTATGGCACACCTGAAGCCATCTTGATTGGAATAAACTGGTAACACTTAAAACATTTAATTTAAAAAGGAACACAATGAGGGGGTTCATTTTGCCATAGAAATTATGATTAGTGCTGAAGAAAGAAAAATTAGGGCACATTTTGAGTGACTTCTCAAATCCTCTACTATTTCATTAAAAAATTCTGATATGCTGACTGAAACATGCACTTTTAATACCAGCAGCAGACTTCCGTGGTGAGCAGTAGCTTTACTACAGTGATCTAATGAGCAACTAGAGTGCTAACATTCAGAATTTATGGCAAATGTGTGACATATCTGAATACCTTCTTGATGGAATCAAAGTAAAAAACTGAAAGCATTTCCTACTGAGGAGACTGCAGTAAATGAGGAAATTAGGAAACTTCATAACAAATAAATCTCCCAAGATGGCCACCAGACACAAAAGAGCCTAAATGCAGCACAAATATCACCCACATGTAGCCCACATGTAGCCCAATGACAGAAGTGTGCAAAACACTTATTTTTTGTGTATTTGCAGTTTTATATAGTGCAGACTTGTCAGGTATTGGAATGCTTTACATGAGCATTGGTTACATCACACAAGATCAAATTCATTTTGGTTGTAGACATGGGGAGATTAAGTGATTTGACCACAATCACAAAATGTTGAGCTGAAGCAGAAACTCCAACCTGGTCCCCCAGTTGCAAAGTCTGCAGCTCTGGAAGTAACACCACATCCTCTCGCCCAGGTGCAACATTTAATCAAGTGGTCAACTGGATAAAAAAACATAAAGATTACAAATAATTTAAAAGTTCTTTGTCGCTATTTGAAAACTCAGAAAATATGTCCTCATTTTAGTTTTTTAGAGCACTAACCATAATTTTGATGCAAATAAGACCCTCTCATATATGTAATTTCTAAAGGAAATACTCTAGGTATTACAGTTTTGATTACATCAAGTTGACGTCAGGTGTTCCACACTTTTGTAATAAATATAGAATGTTAGCAATCTAGTTGTTCATTGGGATACTGTTGAGAGGCAGAGGCCAGGGGCATGGACTCTGAAAATTGAAGGCAGGTAGGAGAGTGCAAAGGCAACAATTTGACCACACTGGGCAGGCAGCAAGGGCAGTGGCAGCACAACAGACTATGGAGGGCAGTAGAAAGGGGGGCAGGGGCAACAAACCAACAATACAGGACTGGCAAGAGAGGCTGTGGCAATATAATAGAACATTGTGGGCAGAAGGAAGAGGCAGTGGTAGTACAACCATACATGCCAACAGATCCGTTTCAGCCAGGAAACGTCCAATGTTTTTAAGCTCAAATGGGCTTTATTTAATCTGTCTCCTGTCTACAATCTCCTCTTTTTCAATGTAACTCAAAGGGGAAAATCAATACCCCAGTTTTTTTTCAAAATCTCCCTCTTACCAAGTTCAAAATGTTTGCAAGTATGGTACATTGAATCATGGTAGGCAGGAGAAATTGGGGTAGGGACATGGACTCGGATAACAGAGGACAGGAGGGACATGGAGAGGTGCACCAAACTGACCCTACAGGGCAGGCATCAGGGTTTGCAGCAGCACAATACACCACACAGCTCATGCGGGACTGGAGTGCAGCACAACAATCCATAGAAAGCAATAGGGAGGGGACAGGACCATGCACATGGACAACAGAGAACAGATGGGAAAGAGGCAATGGTAGCTAGCTGACCATAATGGACAAACAGGAGAGAAAGCTGCAGCATAACAGACCATAAAGGGCAGGAGGGACGGATCAGGGGCATTACAATGGAACAGACAAGCCAGGAGGGAGGGAATAGGGGGTCTGCACATGGAAACAGAGGGCTGGGGGCAAGGTGGCAGGGCAGGAGCAGCAAGATGACCATGGAGGTCAGGCAGGATGGGCACTAGAAACAAGACACACCATGGAGAGCAACACTGAGACTATGGTGGCATACACACAGACCATGGAGGGAAGGTGGGAGGGGGTCAGGGGCAGCTAGCTGACCACACAGGGAAGGTGGGAGGGGCCATGGCAGCACAGACGACCATGCATGGCAAGCGGGAGTGTTAGTGGCAGCACAATGGCTATGATGGGCAAAAAGGAGGGTGCAGGGGCATGCACAAAGGACCATGGAGGATAGAAGGGAGGGTCAGGACCTGGGCACAGAGAAGAGAGTTCAGGGGAAGGGGCCTCACAACAGACCGCGCGGGGCAGGCAGGAGGAGCAGTTGCAGCACAACAGATCAGGGAGGGCAGAAGGTGTGGCAGTAAAATGTACCATGGAGGACAGGAGGAAGGGGATAGGGGCATGGCATGTGGACAGGCAGGGTGGAGGTGGCAGGGACAGGTTACAGTCATCTGACAATGCTAGGCAGGTGGGAGGGGAGTGGCAGCTCAACAGAACACTCAGAGTAGATAGGAGTGGCAGGTCCATGGAACATAGTGGGCAAAAAGGATGGAGCAGGGGCATGCACAAAGACATCGGAGGGCAGGGGGAAGGAGAATAGGGGCAGCAAGCTAAGCACAGAGGCTAAGCAGGAGGTCAATGATGGGCCATAGAATTGGGCAATGGAGGGCAGGAGGAGTGGACTGGTACATCATGCTAAATGGAGGGCAGTGGCAGCACATCAGACCATGCATGGCAGGAGGGAGGAGGCTAGTCCATGGATTCAGACAACAGAGGATATGGAGGAGGTGGATGGGGCAGCAAGCTAACTGTTCAGAGAAGGTGGGTATTAGGAACTTTATTGTTTTTAAAATGTATGTCTGTGCGAACTACTTAAAATATGAACAAGTATGCAGCATAATCTCACTTTTATTCAGGAAGAAGAGGACCCTCCACCCCCATCGCAAAATGTAATGGCCGTGAAAAGGGTAGGTGGACACAGTGTTATATAGAACATAGTCCTGAGAGCACGATTGAAAATGAAAACTAGATGTAGTATATGGTATAAACTATGCACCAAAAAGTGTGATATAAGACGAACCGGGGCGTGAAATATAATGTGCAATACATTGTGCGCAATGACAGATTCATTGGAGAGCGCGAGATAGCACAGGCACTAGCGCGTGCTATGCGATATGCGCCTTGGAGTGTAATATGCACAGGGCAGTGTTGTGTAACATAACTAGTCTCTAAAGTTGTAATATAAAATATGTGCTGGGGAGTGTAATGTTGCATATGCACTGTGACAAAGATATGGATCCCAGATTGTAATATGTATGGCATAGCGCTGTGCATTATAACATACACATCGAGGAAGGCACGTTAGATGGGGCAATATAACCCGTGCGAAGGCAAGTGTGGCATGACATATTCACGGGGTGGTGTTACAGTGCACATGGGCTAGAGAGTGTCATAGCATACGTACTAGCTGGTGGAATACAACACAGAGGTGTGAGGCAATCGGCGGGCACTGGTGGGTGTAACACAGCATTGGGCTCAGCCAGGAGCACGCTGTGACTCTCAAGTGAGGTTCGTCTCCTTTCCAGAGAGTAAAATAAAAAGTATTACACATCCGGCGGTGGATGTGTTTTTTATTAACCGTGAGAGGCGTTTCTTGCATAGTTTGGTCGAATTTTTGTCGAATCCCCTTAGAATGGCTTGGTGTGCGTGTATATTAAATGTGCCCGTCAATAGCTACCCATGTTTGTATAAATAAACGACAAGGGTGTCTACTTGGAGAGTACCCACCGGGCATAGTCGCCTTTTAATGAATATCACGCAAATCGTCATGGTGATAGGTACATACGGTTTGTCCAGCATGTCCTAGGTGTTTCTATAAATATATATATTTTTAAAATAATAAAAAACAAAGGCCGGACCCGGGGGATGGGGTCCCCGGAGCCATAAGTGGCCTGAGGAGGGGGGCAACACAGCCCCCTCCTAAAGAATTTAAATTAAAAAAAGGCCATGACCCGGGGGTTGGGGTCCCCGGGGCCGATTAAGGCCTTGGGAGGGCCAAATTAATTTTTTTCAACAAAAAAAATTATGGTGCAGGCGCTGGGGGATGGGGTCCCCAGGGCCAGTAAATTAGAAAAAGAAGGGGGGCCACACAGCCCTCCTTCTTAAAAAAAAATACAATAAATAAAAGACCGGCATCACGCTGGAGGCCACGCCCCCTCCTTGCAGCACTCTGCAAACGCGGCTCCTGGCCAGTTGTAAGTTGGACCTTCAATACTGAGGGTCCCTGAGGGCCTACTAGCCCAACAGGTATCTCCAGTGTGCGCCAGGGAGCTGCGTTGCAGACAGGTGTTCTGAGGCCACACCCCTTTTTACACCTCTATGCAACGCAGCTCTGTGGCGCTTACTGGAGGTACCTAGTGGGCTAGTTTGACCCTAGGGACCCTTAGGATTCAAGGGGACTTAATCTCTCAACTTAGAACGGCCACAGGGCGCGTTTACACAGTGGTGAAGGGAGGGGACGGGGCCTGAGGTGACGTGTGCAAACAGGCCCTTTGGCACGTTTTAAGTTGGGGTAATAATTTCCTTTCAATCCTGAGGGACCCTGGGGGCCAACTAGCCCACCAGGTGCTTCCAGTTAGTGCCACTGCTCTGCGTTGCAGAGAGGTGGTGCAGGCCGTGCCCCTTTTTACACCTCTCTGCAATGGCGCTTACTGGATGTACCTAGTGGGCTATTTTGCCGCTAGGGATCCTCAGGATTCAAGGGGACTTAATCTCCCAACTTAAAAAACGGCCACAGGGCATGTTTACACAGTGGGGAAGGAAGGGGACGGGGCCTGAGGTGACGTGTGCAAACACGCCCTATGGTGCATTTTAAGTTGGGGAAATAATTCCCCTTCAATCCTGCGGGCCCCTGGGGGCTAACTAGCCCACCAGGTGCTTCCAGTAAGCGCCACTGAGCTGCGTTGCAGAGAGGTGGTCAAGGCCGTGCCACTTTTTACACCTCTCCGCAACGCAGCTCTGTGGCGCATACTGGAGGTACCTAGTGGGCTAGTTGGACCCTAGGGACCCTCAGGATTCAAATTAACTTAATCTCCCAACTAAAAACGACCACAGGGTGTGTTTACACAGTGGAGAAGGGAGGGGACGGGGCCTGAGTTAACGTGTGCAAACAAGCCCTGTGGCGCATTTTAAGTTGGGGAAATAATTTCCCTTCAATCCTGAGGGACCCTGGGGGCCAAGTAGCCCACCAGGTGCTTCCAGTAAGCACCACTCCGCTGCGTTGCAGAGAGGTGGTCTAGGCCGTGCCCCTTTTTACATCTCTCTGCAAAGCAGCTCTGTGGCGCTTACTGGAGGTACCTAGTGGTCTAGTTGGACCCTAGGGACCCCCAGGATTCAAGGGGACTTAATCTCCCAACTTAAAACGGCCACAGGGCGTGTTTACACAGTGGGGAAGTGAGGGGACGGGGCCTGAGGTGACGTGTGCAAACACGCCCTGTGGCGCGTTTTAAGAGGTAGTTTTAATCCCCTGCCCTATTATATACTAGGGGCTTACAGAGGAGGTCATGCTGATCACAGGGGGACCCCAACGCATAGTGTTCCCTAATGTATGTAGGTGTTTTCACTGTATTCTGAGTGTCTTTTAACATAGCACTGGCTCTAGGACTGGTTAGTCAGACTCAGTTACCACCAGTATCCGTCTGAAAAAGTTGAGGGTACAGGATGATTTTGCAACAAGGCTTCTTTCTGCTCTTCTGTTTGTTCTTTCTGCACGTTATGGCTAATCAGTTGGTAGGGAATAAGAAGGATACGTGATCCAGTCACCTTCCAATTGGTAGTTATATGTCAAAAAAGAGTGGATCACTTGAACCTGTTATCCAGGGTTTGGTGGTTATTCGACCGTTCCTTAAAAAACCCTCATTCACGTTTTTAGGTGGATTATGTGGCGGTATATCTTGGTTCTCCGCCTTTGTAACGTGATTGCATCATCATCGGGTTTAGTGTTGTGCTGCCTCCGCCTGGAGGAAAACCACTGGATAGTACAGTAGCGATCAGAAATCAAAAAAAGGACAAGGTGCTCATGTGTCGTGATACAGTGAAAGTTAAAAATGGGGATGTTTTCTCATGCTACCTGGACTTTAGACTTTATTGTTGTCTGGTGCGTGGAAAAAGAATAAAAATAGAGGAGATTGTGCAGCTTGGACAGGTAATGTGTCCGCTGTACAGTCAGTCCAATGAGTGGGTCGACATGTTTCAGCTCTTTACGTGCCCAGAAGGGTCAGGTGAGCTTTCATCAGGACCAGGGGGTGTTGTCTTAAAGGAGGATATTGTCCACTTTAAGGGTGAGGAGTTCGTGTTATTTTTCAATGATCTCCTATTAGAAGGTTTAGTACCTACGGTGAAGAAGGAGGGCGAATAACAAATGATAGTGAAAATATTTAAAAAAAAAAAAAATTCTTATTTAAAAACAATGGGGGTTTTTTTGTACCCAGAGTACAAGACGAGCAACATGCAACATGGCAATTCTTTATATATACAGTAAGGTCTGCAAGGTAAGTTCGAACACGCCGCTGGTTACATAGCAAGTATAAATGGCAAATCTTTGTGATGATATCTGTATGTGTTGTCTAATAGGATACAATGTGTGGCGAATAGCAGGTTGTGTGGGGAAAAAAACCTGGGTATTTACAACGTGGTAGTGAGCACTATGAAATGTCATGTATACTAATGTTGAATGCTTGATAGAGTCTGCTGTTTATCATGTACCACTTACATCGATTTATAACATGCAATATGGCGGCATTGTTAACGTGATTATTCATGCATTCACTCGGTCTGTGGATGAAAAGCGACCGTAGTGGTACTTCTGAGAGCCACTCTTACATAACATGTTTAGGCAGTACTTATTGGCTCAATTAGGAACACAGAGAGAGAGATGGCACACATCATACGTAGATTAAGTAAACAAGCTTTGTTCGAGTAGCCTTCGTACCTTCAAAGCTCGGATTTCGGGCTTCTTAGGAAGAATGGCAGCGTAGTGAGGCTGTTAGAAGAGGTCAGGGGAGAGGGGGGAAGAACAAGGTCAGGTTTATAAATCAAAGAGATCTAGAGTTAACGTTACGTGTCTCCGTCTCCAAAGTCTTCTCCATACCGGAAATCCCGCTCTGCACGACTTGTGCTGACGCTGTCTTCCTGCTTGGTGGAGAGTGCCCGGACTCGAACATTTTTATGCAGTCAAAAGTGAAAAAAGACTGTCAATTGGGGCAGTGGCATATATGATTGTAGTTTTTTACTGTCTTAACTTGTATGGGACACTGAAAGCAGTGTAAAAAGTGTGTCGCAAGCATATATTACTATTATACCTGTTATTGCAAAGATAAAATTTTAAAATTTTAGGCGAGGCGTGATTGAGTGAAGGGTTAGTGTCAATCATTAAATTGTTAATAAAGTTAGAATTGAGAGATCGTTTGGGTCTCATCATGTATGACATATTGTTCCGGCCATAGGGTTGAATAGTCTTTGATATGTTAACGATAGACATATTCGGAAAATGTATTCGCTTGGGATTATCGATCTTTAAGCTGCCAGAGAGGTTTCCTTGAGAGATCGAGTAGGTATCATTATGCGGAGCTTCATATTCCGGCACTTGGGTGAAGTGGTCTTAAACATGTTCACGATACACTCAGCCAGGGCACATCATCGTTCAAACCTGTTATATTCGTTTTGAGACGGTGTACCCATCTTTGTTCTTGTATAAAGAGACGTTTCTCGACATTTTGGGACCCAGCCACCATAGACTCTATGACAATCCATTTGAGGTCATCAAGCGTATGTGGGTGGTCAATGAAATGACTGCTCATTTTGGTAGTGTGGCGTTTACATCTGACGTTGCTTCTATGTTCGCAGATTCGCTGTTTTACCTTGCGACACGTCATTCCAATGTATCTCAAATTGCATGGGCAGGTAATCATGTAGATTACATGGGTGGTGTTGCAGTTGGTATGTTGTCTCATCTTCCACATTAAGTCTGGTGTCAGTTCAACGGATTTCGTCGTTTCTGTTAGATGACAGACTGAGCAGTGTCCACATGGGAAATGGCCTACCACTGGCGGTAGGTTCCATAGGGTACTTGTGGTTGTAAGTGTCTTTTTTTCTGAGGGACGAGTGTGTACTAGCATGTCCTTAAAATTCCGAGTTCTCCTGTTCGCGAAGCGTGGTTTTGGCCAGTTTAGATTCCCAGAGGTCAAAATGCGCCAGTTTTTGTTGATTATTTTCTTGATGGTGTTACTGGCTGTGTTATATGTTGTGACACATGTTACTTGGTCAGGTGATGGTGTTTTAGGTATCACTTCTAGCAAGCTCTCTCTGTGTTGATTTCTTGCTCTCTTTTGACATTTGTTCACAATTTTCATGGGATAATCGCGTTTGAGTAGTTTTATGCGTAAGTCCTCCGCTTGTTGTTTGTATTCACTCAGCTCGCTGCAGTTCCTTTTTAGGCGCAGGAACTGACTGTAGGGTAGATTTTCTCTGAGTGGGCGGGGATGAAAACTGTTGAAAGAGAGAAGGCTGTTCTTAGTCGTGGGTTTGAAGAATGTTTTAGTCTTGATGGTATTGTCAGTTACATAAATATATAGATCAAGAAAATCCAGATGGTCCTTGTTTGAATTTATAGTGAATTTGAGACATTCGTCTCGTGTGTTTAGCCAATTGTGGAAGTCTCTGAGGTCTTCTTCTGTTCCTTCCCAGAACATGATGATATCGTCAATATATCTCTTCCAGAAGGTGATCCTGGTATGGAATGGATTGTTGACGTTCTGGATGTGTATTTTTTCAAAATTACTTACATATAGACCTGCCACGCTCGGCGCAAATGTACTTCCCATGGAAGTACCATGGCATTGCTGGTAGAGAGTCCGTTCTTAAGAGGCTTCATTCTTAAGAACGGATTCCCCACGCATACCATACTTCTATTCCTTACCAAAGGTACACAAAAATCAACGCCCACCACCTGGGCGTCCAATTGTTTCCGGAATAGGCTCTCTTCTAGAACCTCTCTCTCAATTTGCAGATCAATATCTTAGACCGATGGTACAACAGACTCCAACTTACCTAAAAGACACACGAGATCTGCTTAATCTCTTACAAGATCAACCGTTCCTAAGTGAAACCATGATTTTGGTCTCACTAGATGTGGAAAGCCTCTATACCAGTCTGCCTCAACAAGAAACTTTGAATACCCTGGAGGACTTACTCTTCTCACAGGATTGGCAATACCACACCCCCAGACACTTCATTCTAGAATGCTGCAGAATGGCTCTGACAGAGAATTATTTTGAATTTAACAACACTCTCTACCAGCAATGCCATGGTACTTCCATGGGAAGTACATTTGCGCCGAGCGTGGCAGGTCTATATGTAAGTAATTTTGAAAAAATACACATCCAGAACGTCAACAATCCATTCCATACCAGGATCACCTTCTGGAAGAGATATATTGACGATATCATCATGTTCTGGGAAGGAACAGAAGAAGACCTCAGAGACTTCCACAATTGGCTAAACACACGAGACGAATGTCTCAAATTCACTATAAATTCAAACAAGGACCATCTGGATTTTCTTGATCTATATATTTATGTAACTGACAATACCATCAAGACTAAAACATTCTTCAAACCCACGACTAAGAACAGCCTTCTCTCTTTCAACAGTTTTCATCCCCGCCCACTCAGAGAAAATCTACCCTACAGTCAGTTCCTGCGCCTAAAAAGGAACTGCAGCGAGCTGAGTGAATACAAACAACAAGCGGAGGACTTACGCATAAAACTACTCAAACGCGATTATCCCATGAAAATTGTGAACAAATGTCAAAAGAGAGCAAGAAATCAACACAGAGAGAGCTTGCTAGAAGTGATACCTAAAACACCATCACCTGACCAAGTAACATGTGTCACAACATATAACACAGCCAGTAACACCATCAAGAAAATAATCAACAAAAACTGGCGCATTTTGACCTCTGGGAATCTAAACTGGCCAAAACCACGCTTCGCGAACAGGAGAACTCGGAATTTTAAGGACATGCTAGTACACACTCGTCCCTCAGAAAAAAAGACACTTACAACCACAAGTACCCTATGGAACCTACCGCCAGTGGTAGGCCATTTCCCATGTGGACACTGCTCAGTCTGTCATCTAACAGAAACGACGAAATCCGTTGAACTGACACCAGACTTAATGTGGAAGATGAGACAACATACCAACTGCAACACCACCCATGTAATCTACATGATTACCTGCCCATGCAATTTGAGATACATTGGAATGACGTGTCGCAAGGTAAAACAGCGAATCTGCGAACATAGAAGCAACGTCAGATGTAAACGCCACACTACCAAAATGAGCAGTCATTTCATTGACCACCCACATACGCTTGATGACCTCAAATGGATTGTCATAGAGTCTATGGTGGCTGGGTCCCAAAATGTCGAGAAACGTCTCTTTATACAAGAACAAAGATGGGTACACCGTCTCAAAACGAATATAACAGGTTTGAACGATGATGTGCCCTGGCTGAGTGTATCGTGAACATGTTTAAGACCACTTCACCCAAGTGCCGGAATATGAAGCTCCGCATAATGATACCTACTCGATCTCTCAAGGAAACCTCTCTGGCAGCTTAAAGATCGATAATCCCAAGCGAATACATTTTCCGAATATGTCTATCGTTAACATATCAAAGACTATTCAACCCTATGGCCGGAACAATATGTCATACATGATGAGACCCAAACGATCTCTCAATTCTAACTTTATTAACAATTTAATGATTGACACTAACCCTTCACTCAATCACGCCTCGCCTAAAATTTTAAAATTTTATCTTTGCAATAACAGGTATAATAGTAATATATGCTTGCGACACACTTTTTACACTGCTTTCAGTGTCCCATACAAGTTAAGACAGTAAAAAACTACAATCATATATGCCACTGCCCCAATTGACAGTCTTTTTTCACTTTTGACTGCATAAAAATGTTCGAGTCCGGGCACTCTCCACCAAGCAGGAAGACAGCGTCAGCACAAGTCGTGCAGAGCGGGATTTCCGGTATGGAGAAGACTTTGGAGACGGAGACACGTAACGTTAACTCTAGATCTCTTTGATTTATAAACCTGACCTTGTTCTTCCCCCCTCTCCCCTGACCTCTTCTAACAGCCTCACTACGCTGCCATTCTTCCTAAGAAGCCCGAAATCCGAGCTTTGAAGGTACGAAGGCTACTCGAACAAAGCTTGTTTACTTAATCTACGTATGATGTGTGCCATCTCTCTCTCTGTGTTCCTAATTGAGCCAATAAGTACTGCCTAAACATGTTATGTAAGAGTGGCTCTCAGAAGTACCACTACGGTCGCTTTTCATCCACAGACCGAGTGAATGCATGAATAATCACGTTAACAATGCCGCCATATTGCATGTTATAAATCGATGTAAGTGGTACATGATAAACAGCAGACTCTATCAAGCATTCAACATTAGTATACATGACATTTCATAGTGCTCACTACCACGTTGTAAATACCCAGGTTTTTTTCCCCACACAACCTGCTATTCGCCACACATTGTATCCTATTAGACAACACATACAGATATCATCACAAAGATTTGCCATTTATACTTGCTATGTAACCAGCGGCGTGTTCGAACTTACCTTGCAGACCTTACTGTATATATAAAGAATTGCCATGTTGCATGTTGCTCGTCTTGTACTCTGGGTACAAAAAAACCCCCATTGTTTTTAAATAAGAATTTTTTTTTTTTTTTAAATATTTTCACTATCATTTGTTATTCGCCCTCCTTCTTCACCGTAGGTACTAAACCTTCTAATAGGAGATCATTGAAAAATAACACGAACTCCTCACCCTTAAAGTGGACAATATCCTCCTTTAAGACAACACCCCCTGGTCCTGATGAAAGCTCACCTGACCCTTCTGGGCACGTAAAGAGCTGAAACATGTCGACCCACTCATTGGACTGACTGTACAGCGGACACATTACCTGTCCAAGCTGCACAATCTCCTCTATTTTTATTCTTTTTCCACGCACCAGACAACAATAAAGTCTAAAGTCCAGGTAGCATGAGAAAACATCCCCATTTTTAACTTTCACTGTATCACGACACATGAGCACCTTGTCCTTTTTTTGATTTCTGATCGCTACTGTACTATCCAGTGGTTTTCCTCCAGGCGGAGGCAGCACAACACTAAACCCGATGATGATGCAATCACGTTACAAAGGCGGAGAACCAAGATATACCGCCACATAATCCACCTAAAAACGTGAATGAGGGTTTTTTAAGGAACGGTCGAATAACCACCAAACCCTGGATAACAGGTTCAAGTGATCCACTCTTTTTTGACATATAACTTTCTGCACGTTATCCTTCTTCCTGCACTTTTCTTCGTCTTTGAGGACTTCTGTTGCTTCTTTCTGTATTTTTTTTTTTCTTTCTGTGCGTTTTTTCTTCTTTCTTCACATGTCCTATATCTGTAGGCATAGTTATTAGCATTTAAAAAACCTTTGAAATTCACTGAAAAAACCATAGGTTTCAGGCACGTTATAGTTAGGAATTAGCATTTAAAAAACCTTAGAAATTCACTGAAAAAACCATAGGTTTCAGGGGCGTTATAGTTAGCTGGACTTTTCACTCGTACAAAACCATTGAAATTCCCCCGTTATAGTTAGTTCAGCTAACTATAACTTGCGCGCCCGCAATGCACTGCTGATGACGTCACATATTACATCACTCATGACATGGTCAGTGACATCACTCATGACATCACTGATGACATCTCAAATGACATCACTAATTACATCACTGATGACATCATCCTTGTGATAGAGTGGCAGACCTCCTCTTCCCCTAATATAACCTTTGATACACACATTCAAAAATAGAAACTACAATGTTCAAAACAATGGACATACCAATACCAGTTACAACAACCTATTCAGTAATTCTAAGATCCACATACACATCCACTCATTCACCAACAGTCCTATACAGTCACTCATACATGTAGTCACTCATCATATGTACTCACACACCTATACATCCTGTTACGCGACTCATCCATAGAGTTACTCACACACATTGTCACTCATGGTAATAAAGAATCAAACATCCATTTACTTGCATATACAGTTATACACACACCACCACACTTACTTCTAGAGAAACTTACACATACTTAGGGGCAAATGCATCAACATTAGCATTTGCGATTCCTTATTAGCGAAAAATAAGGAATCACTAATAAGGAATAGCAAAAGGCTATGCATGTAGGAATCGCTATTCAAATAGCGATTCCTTAACATTCCTTATTACCGAATCGGTAATACCGAATCGGTAATAAGGAATACCTACCCATTCATTCCTATGGGCTTGGAGGCCCATAGGAATGAATGTAAAGCCATTCTGTATTAGCGATTCGGTATTACCGAATCGCTAATAGCGGGAGCACTTTCAAGGGTGCCAGGGTGTCAAAAGGACACCCTGTTGCACCCCTGAAAATGATATGTGCACATATGTTGCACACACACATGCTCTAAGGGCATGTGTGTGCGCAACATGAAACTTTGAAAAATGCACAAAAGTGCATTTTTCAAAGTTTTTGCAAATTACCATGCAGTTCATCTTCATGGTAATTTGCTCCCCTTATTAGCGAAATCGCTAATTTTTTAACTTTGATGCATTGCATTTAAGGAATCTCACTTTGGGATTCCTTAAATGCAATCGCTATTTAAGGAATCGCTATTTAAGGAATCCCTATTTAAAGAATCGCTATTTAAGGATTCCTTAAATACCGATTTCTGCTTTTGGGTTGATGCATTGGGATTGGGTATTTTTTACTTCATACCGGGAGCTAATAAGGAATCGGTATTTTACCGACTGGATTTTGGCTTGATGCATAAGGGTGTTAGTCTTTTAAACAATCGCTTATAGAAACACATACTTATTCATACAGGAACTCTTTCAATCTCTCACTCTCACATATACTCACTTATATACACCAATAGTCACATATACTATTTTAAAACATATGTAGTTACTCATAAAGATACTATTGAGACAGTCTATCACTCACTAACACACCCATGCACACACTCATCCACCCATACAGTTCTGCACACATGCTGTCTTCAACACATACAAACAGTGAGTCACTCATTCATGCACCTATGCACTACGTAATACCCCCCACCGAACCATACAGACACTCACACACTCATACTGATACTCAAAAAAACAACTAATAACCTATATAGACACTCATGTAGCTACTCACCAACCCATGCAGCCACTTATACACAAAGTGAGAGACTGATACAGATATTTACACATTTAAACATTACTCACTAAGCCATGTATTCACTAAGATACACTTAATCAGTCAGTTATACAATCAATTTTTCAAAAACAAATCATCCATTTAGACACTTATATACCCATTTATTCTTCCATCGACCTTGAGATATACATATATAAAACATATGTAATTTTCAGAAAAACACACATTCACTGGATGATGTCATCAGTGATGTCATTTGAGATGTCATCAGTGATGTCATGAGTGATGTCACTGACCATGTCGTGAGTGATGTAATATGTGACGTCATCAGCAGTGCATTGCGGGCGCGCGAGTTATAGTTAGCTGAACTAACTATAACGGGGGAATTTCAATGGTTTTGTATGAGTGAAAAGTCCAGCTAACTATAACGCCCCTGAAACCTATGGTTTTTTCAGTGACTAGATAGATAGATAGATAGATAGATAGATAGATAGATAGATAGATAGATAGATAGATATACGTCTTTCAGATCAGAGGAGAAGATCTGTTTGAAAGGGTGTGTGGCATATCCTCACACAAGTTATGCTTATTTTATCTGTATGTTGACACCAGGAAAGTTACTAGCTTTTTAGACAGCGACGGCATGTAGGTGTCAGCTGCCAAGGTGCAGCAGATTCCTATTAGTGTGATCCTGCTTTACAGTAGCTTGCACTATGTACTTTGATTGGCATTCTACCTGCTTTTGCATTGCAGGTCAAGCTGAATTTATAAAAGCTGCTCAAGGAAGAAAAAAAAGCACAATGGCGGCTGGGTATTGTACAATCTATCAGTGAAGGATGCAAGCACCTCAACACATTGTACGGAATAAATGAAGGGCGATCACCTTTACAACCAGTAGCTTTGAGAAGCCGTCATTCTATTCCCCACCATGTAACTAATAAATGCCAGTGGCTTCTTCAAGAGGAAGATAACCCCTGCTCATAGAGCCCTTAGAACTGAGAACACAGGCATAGGATTAAAAATACATATAGGCTCTGTAATGATCTGCAAATTATAAAAGCGAAGGCAATGCTCCTTTTTTGCTTCAAGCACCGGATACCTGAGCCTTAAATTCACGACAACGTTGCTATGGCTTCAAGGGCACCACTCGCATAGATAATTAATCTATACAGCATTGTAGAAACAGGGCGATTTCACCCTAAGCCATTGCAATGTTATATCCGGGTACCACAAGGAAATTGATACATTTTGCAAGCTGTGAAGAGTACCGACATGTTAGTCTAAACGGATAAGGACATTTAATTGATGCACAGAATAAACGGAGGGTCCCAATCTACTGTTCAACTTTCACATACAAATGTCAGAAATTATAAATGCACAACCAGTAAATGATTCTGAAAGCCAGTTATGCAAAGAGACGTGTCACGTTCCGCTACACCTGGAGATTCGTTCGCATTTGTACAAGGGATTTGCTTGCGTGAGTTCAAAAGCAACACAGAGGAACAGAGAAATCCAAGTGGACAGGCACAAAGAAAAGCGAGGGACTGACTAGGAGAAATATATTGTTTGAGATTGACAGATAGGTAAAATAGAGAAATTTGTGTGCAAGGAGTTCAATCTCCTAGTGTTACGCTAGCTGGGGGTGTACCGAGGAAGTCTAGTGCCTGCACATGGCTCGAAAGATCTGCAGATCCCAGAGCCAACTTCATCACAACCCTGGTGCAGAGTGAGCTTATGATAACCCTTCTCCTCAAGCTATGTTTTTCATTGCTTAAAACCACTTATGCATCCTTCAGAGTGTCTTGGAAACCACGTATTTTCCTGATCCAGCAGATCTGAAATAAACTATCAGTGCCCATTATCATGAGCCATTTCCCTGCGCTTTCTATGTTTTTCCCTCTGAGAGTCTGACATTCATGGAAGCCCACTGAGATCCTTCCTGTTAAATGGCAAGAGAATCCAGCTGTACCCAAGGTTGAAGGAGCACCTAAAATCCACCCTTCTTTTCTGAGAGTGGCCAAATGCCTTCCCTATTTGGGATCTGAGAGACTGGTGGTGCCAGCATTGTGAAGAATATAGGTCACTACAAAGCAAAGCAACATTCAACAAAACATTACCACATGTTCATGACCATGATTACACTCACAACGTACTGGCATTCATTCAATGACATTTACCATTACCTAGCATAGTACAAACAGCCAACCAGCATACATAAATACAATCACACACACATACATATATATATATATATATATTACCTACTGGCAGTCGCCAGTAGGTAGATATAGTTAGGAGCTATTTTCCATAGGAAATCCGAAACATTCTATTTGGAATAACGTTAGCACCGATTGACGAATCTTCGCAAAATTTTCCAAACTTTTGGCCAGCTCTGGTCTGCTCCTATCCTAAAAAGTTCACGGTGATTCGTCAAGCGGGGGCCGAGAAAAAAGGGGGGCCCAAAATACGTTTTCCCCATGCATTTTCCCATAGGACCTGTTGATGCAGCTAAAGCCCGAACTGCTGAACGGAATTACACCAAATTTGGCAAAGAGGTAGTCCTAAGTTCAGACTCGTGCCTTTTGCTTCAATGGTGTAAATCCGTTCAGTAGTTCCTGAGAAAATTAGGGTAAAATAGTTAGTGATATCTCTGGCCTCGGAGGATCTGCGCACCCTCCCCGCACCCAGCGCGCACCCGGCCGTGCACGAGCTGTATTCTAATTGGCTGTCAACACTCCAGATCAGGAAGTGTTGGCAGCCATCTTGTGCCTCGGTGGAACCGAGGCACAAGAAACCTGAAAAACAAAGGCGAAAAACATGACAAGGGGGCAGGGTAGAAACACCCTGACCCCCTAGGCCTGCTCAGGGGGTCCCACAAGGACCCCCAGGGCCAAAAAAATATTTTTTTATTTTTAAAAATCGGCGAGATTCGCGCATTTTCCTTAATGCTCTTTCTTTCCAATGTTCCCACATAGCTGTTTCTTATTTGAGGATGTGCTTTCACTTCCTCTTGGTTTAGTTGCTCGCACCCTTTTGACATCCTTAAATCTTATTACCCTCACAATATGGCCGCCTTATTTGTTTCATTCTAATCGAACTTTTAATTTAAGATGGCTGCCCTGACCTCAGTCTTCTTTCAATTTCTAATCCCCGAAGACCCCACCCATGCATCACCACAAATCCTTCCTCTATTTAGCTTGATTTTGATACAAAAACACATGTATTTTGTCGAGCCGACTGTCTATTTACCAATTGGCGGCAGCAATTCCGAACTTCACAGTGTTCCTGCCCACACGCTCAGCAGTCACTTTACAGGTATGCATCGATTACCCATGTGGCCACCTTCTTTTACCCCCTGGCATTTCAAGTAATATAATTTAATTGGTTTCTGGGCAAATATTGTTACAGGTGACTTAATTGGTTATGTTTTCCGGCACCTTTTCCTCTGGGCAATCAGGTCCCTTCCAAGGTGAGCCAAGATCTCAGGCAATCTCCTCTCTTGATCCTCCATGTAAACAACCTTATGTATGGTGGGTTCTGCTTTCACCTTCTCAATTTTGATTTTCACATGCCTTTTAGGGAGTAAGAGACCTCCCTGGCACACCCTTCTCCGGCCCCTCAAGCCCCCTCCATTGTGTGCCTAATTATCGGATACTATCCTTTAACACTTGGCCTCACCATATAGATAACCGTTTTCATTGTATTTTTCTGTCTTTTCATTTTTCTTTCTCTTAGTTTGATTTGCACATGCCATCAAGAGAGTTAGACACCTTAAATCTTAATGCAAATGTGTCTCGTTTTCTGTCTTTTTCATTATTGCTCTTAGATACCTGTGCTTTATTTTCTTGTTTTTATCATTTATTGTTTCAGTTTTTCCTCAAGCTCCTTTATCCTTTTGAGTCCTGATGATTATACAGAGATTTTCACAGGAATTGAAACGTTGTCGACTTTAAACACAGACCCACTGAATCTGTATTACAGAGCAATTCTTGTTCTATTCACACACATACTGATCACGATTTATAATTTGTGAGTATCACGTATAAGAGCGCACCATGCACGTTTCTGCACTAAGTACCCACTGTGTCCCTGCTTCTTTCAATTTTTTGCACTTTGATTACAATATCATTTAGATATAATTTTATAGATTGATTGTTTATTAGGAACTGCTGTCCTCCAGAATAAAGTGTATGTCCCAGATCCCTAGAGAGTTCTAGTTTTCCCTTGTACACCTAATACTTTACGTCACTCTGCATATCTGTATCTCTATAGGGTCTTGTAGTTGCTCTGTAAATAATTGCCATTTGTCAATGTGAAACCTAAACAAAACACACATCTATCCCTATTAGTATTATAGATCCACTTCATATTTGCAATTCTATAGAATGGTCTATAGTTTATAGATTAATATTCAACTTGTATACATTTATAAAATGTGTCTACGTGTTTATTAGTAAAGGAGAATCAAACACTGTATTTCACTTAAATCCCGGAAGTGGTGCAAACTCTAGCAACATTATGAACTTTCTGTGGTTCACGAGGGCGATGAGATTGTTTGTCTGTTGACTTTTCACGGTAGTGGTGGATGATAGTGATGGAGCAGGTAAAACAAAATTTTGTATACCTCCTCTTAATTTGCATGAAATTAGTTGCGTAATCATTTTAAAATTAATTAAAATTACATGTTTGCAGTGGAAGTATTATTAATCAACCTTTACATCTTGATAAACATAAATACACGTAGGACTAAATTGCTAATTGCATGGCAGAACAATTAATTAATTAACTATGGTATGCAAACTAATCTTAGATTGTGGTAAAATAGTAAAATTGCATGATTTATGTTGCTTTGTGATAGTTTGTGCTTTAAACGTTATCAAGTGGTAAGTATTATTGCTTTAAATGTTGCTACAGCTAGGAAAATACAAATATATATTGGAATTAGTATGATTTTGAACATCAGAACTTTCATTTCTATATTTTAATTGCTGTTATGTCTATTTCTGCTTAAGTTGGCATTCAGGCCTATTAGGCTGCAGTACCCAAGATGCCGTTCTCTGAAGCAGATGCTACCATGTGCACGTGATGATTTCTGCACATGCCCAGACGGCTCTTGAAATCACGAGGTAGCTTGAACTCCTGACATCGTGTTCCCTGCCAAGGACGAAAGTCAGGAACTTGACCGCAAACCAGAAGATGAAAAAATGAAAATCAAGGAAGAGACAAAGAGAGGACCTATCAGTGGGACCCTTTTTACCTTAGAAAAAGATACAACTACTGTTTCCCCGCATGGGAACTGAACAGACAATGTCGATTTGAGAACTTTGTGAAAAGTCACTATGGAGAACCAGTTTGCACTGGGAAAATTCAACAAACTAGAGATAACCCCGAACTGTCCAATCAGAACATTTGGTCTGGCCCTAAAGTGAACAGCCTCAGCTGTGTCCTCTTCCTGGATCCCGCCCCCTGCCTGCAGCCTCTTAACCGCTCGCGGCCCCCGCTTCGCGGGAGCCGCTCGCAGCGGTAGGACTTTGGTGTTTTGAACTGGGCATAGTGGAAGTGTAGGGACTGCGAGGACCAGCAGCCTACAAACAGCCTCAGCTGTGTCCTCTTCCCGGATCCCGCCCCCTGCCTACAGCCTCATTACCGCTCGCGGCCCCCGCTTAGCGGGTGCCGCTCGCAGCGGTAGGACTTTGGGGTTTTGAACTGGGCATTGTGGAAGTGTAAGGACTGCGAGGACCAGCAGCCTACGAACAGCCTCAGCTGTGTCCTCTTCCCTGATCCCGCCCCCTGCCTGCAGCCTCATTACCGCTCGCGGCCCCCGCTTCGCGGGAGCCGCTCGCAGCGGTAGGACTTTGGTGTTTTGAACTGGGCATTGTGGAAGTGTAGGGACTGCGAGGACCAGCAGCCTACGAACAGCCTCAGCTGTGTCCTCTTCCCGGATCCCGCCCCCTGCCTGCAGCCTCATTACCGCTCGCGGCCCCCGCTTCGCGGGCGCGCTCGCAGCGGTCGGACTTTGGTGTTTTGAACTGGGCATTGTGGAAGTGTAGGTACTGCGAGGACCAGCAGCCTACGAACAGCCTCAGCTGTGTCCTCTTCCCGGATCCCGCCCCCTGCCTGCACCCTCATTACCGGTCGCGGCCCCCGCTTCGTGGGGGCCGCTCGCAGCGGTAGGACTTTGATGTTTTGAACTGGGCATTGTGGAAGTGTAGGGTCTGCGAGGACCAGCAGCCTACGAACAGCCTCAGCTGTGTCCTCTTCCCGGATCCCGCCCCCTGCCTGCAGCCTCATTACCGCTCGCGGACCCACATCGCGGGCGCCGCTCACAGCGGTAGGACTTTGGTGTTTTGAACTGGGCATTGTGGAAGTGTAGGAACTGCGAGGACCAGTAGCCTACGAACAGCCTCAGCTGTGTCCTCTTCCCAGATCCCGCCCCCTGCCTCCCATAGGTATATAGGCGTTTCCCATTCCCGCCCTGCGGAGCGCACGCTGGCGCGCGCCGGGCGCAGCCCGGGCCAAAGGCGGGCCCGTTGTAGCCCGTTAGAGACCGTGGGAGGCCGGACCGGGCCCCCCCTCTAACCTCTTAAGATACAGGACTTGATTATAAACTGTACGTATGTTACATCTTTTTTATTCGCACAGATTACATCCTCACCTGTAATCGGTATTATTTTGGACTTAGACTTCCCTTTGACGCTGGCAATATGACAACACGAGGAAGTAGAAGTAAAACAGCGGCAGGGGAGGTCCAGCTTATAGGCCCTTTAGATAACTTCATCATTAGGGCAAATTCCTTCGTAGATCAAAGTATCTTCCTTATGGAATGCAGAGTGTCCCAAGATCTAGCTTTAGCAAAAAGATCTTCTATGGGACACCTAGCCACCGCGAAAACACCTGAGCGGCCTAGGGAGTCCGGACTGATTGAAGTTTGCGCCGATATCCATAGCCTACCAAATGTTGTGGATTTATCGGCCTCACAACTGCTATCCGATTCTGAACTAAGTTCTGAATTGGAAAATACCCCAGAACTAGTCTTACCAATTATACCAGAGGAAAGTAGACAGTTGAGAGGAAGGAGGGAGGGTGCAGTCCGGAAAAAAAGGGGAAAACCGAAAACACCTAAGGTTAACAAGATACGGGAGTTACCCGAAAATCAAAGGGAGAAGGTAGATCAAATTGTAGAAAGAGGGAAAAAAAACAGGTACATTGCCCTCCCAAACCCAATCCTGAATGAGACCCTTGCACCTATTAGAGCAGAGATACCGGCCGATCTACCAGGGGGAAGTGAGATAAAAGAGGTCGATAGCCAACTTCTGACAAAATTGGCAGAGCTATTTAACCTCTACTTCTTTCCAGTAGAAGCCAGATTACTGCAAATCTAAAAACAGTTAATTGAATTTACGGTCATCTTAAAAAATCCACCAAATGGGGACCCAAAGACTGGGGGAAATAAACCGATCACTAACAAATTAACAGGGCAACCAGTTAAAAAAAAAACATCATCTGCAGGGTCAATACCAAATCCGTATCCACCTATAGTAATACAAAAGAAAATTGCAGAGAAGACTGTAGAACCAACCCCATTGATTAGGCCGGAACATATTATTCCGAAAACTCCGGTTTTAAATCCTAACAGAGATTGGAACAGGGGAGCCGTTGATGGCAGATTTGCAGTTAATTTGCCTCCTGAGGCCAGTCCTTTTGTGCTTGTGATGACTGGTGTACCGGAGGTGGCAAATCGGGTAGCCGAACCAAGCTGGTCATTAAAAAATAAGGTCCAACATTGGCTGAATATAAACCGTCCTTTACCACCTATGTGGTCGAGTAAGATTCTAATGGTACGCAGGGCTCCCTGGGTGGGGCACGGAAAGAAATCTATTCAGGGAGACTGCGTCTTGATTAATTTCGATGATCCACGCACAGTTGACTATATTTGCTCATGGGATCTCCCGGGATGAATGAAGGCATAGGAACAAAACGTCTCTCCTTCTTCTATCCTCCCAGGAGTCGTACCAGCCCAGTTCACGAGGGGAACTGGCATATAGTGGGCCCCCGATATCTGGGTGGTGAATGGGAGGAGTGGGGAGGAAATCCTGCCAGGAACCAAGTAAGAGAAGTAGCTCACACGGACTATTGGAGAGGCGTCCCGACTGCGAACAGATACAGCGGCCTGGAAATGGTCGACTGACCATCACTGACCAAGTTTCCCTCGGTGGTAAATGGGGAGGAATTAGATCCTTCTCCCCTACTGGTTGGCACTTTGGCGGGAAACAGGGAGGAAATAGACCTCTCTCCCCTACTGGGCGACACCTCGGTGCGATATGGGGAGGAAATAGACCCTGGGTCCCTAGCGGGTGGTACTGTAACAAAAAACTGCCAAGCGCTAAATGTCATCTTCTGGAACATTGCGGGTCTCCGTCCTAAGGTCGAAGACGGCACTGCCCTGAGTTTCCTGGAGATGCACAAAGTAATTTGTCTTCAGGAGACATGGTCTACGACTGAACTCCACCTTCCAGGATACAAAACTTATTTTTCCCCACCCTAGCAGGCATCATGGGCAGGCCCAAAGGGGGACTGACTATTTTTATAGCCAACACAATAAAAGGAATGAAAACTTTCGTAGTGCAGCTGGATGAACATTTTCAGCTTCTCTGTCTTTCCTTTAGCAATAAAGAGACTATCTTATTGCTTAACTTCTATAATAACCTAGCGGAAGGGCAGGTTCTAAAGGTTTTGTCGACCGTTCAAGATAAGCTCTCCCAGCAGACAAAGGATTATGGAGAAATGGGCCATGCAAGTATTGTATGGGGGGGGACTTCAACCTGCATCCTTGCCCACAGAGTAGTAATAACATCTGTGGGCTGGTGGATGAACATGAGGGTCCTATCGTCCATTTCAATCACTCCAGGCTAGGTTCGTACATGAACGAAGTCCTGTCAGCATTGGATCTTATGATAGTAAATAAACTGGAACCAACTTTAGACCGGTTCCAACCAACATACCTGGGGAGGGGGTACGAAACAACAGTTGACTATGTTTTAATATCAAACATCCTGGCAAGCAGAGTCAGACATTTTGATGTACTAGTCAATGCACTAAGTGACCACTCGGCCCTCCGCTTAGAACTCCATTTAAACCTTACACACTCTTCTCCACAGACTATAGCTACCACTCTAAGCCAGAACACCCTACATCTAGACAGAATACATGGTTACTCTATAATATGGGAGAAGCTAGACCCCGGACAAATCACCGAAAAGGTAATTAGAGCAGCCTATCCATACATTATTAGCTGCCTAGACTTAGAAGCTACAGAGGAGGAAGTTCTAAGTAACTTTGCGGTAATTCTTGAAAAAATAAGTGAAACACTGACAGCAAAGTCTAAAAGAGATCAACCTAGGAAGGTAGGATGGTTTAATCATAGCTGCACGGCAGTAAATAACAAATTAAGAGCAGCACTAAATAAATCCAACAGAGACCGACAGGAAATTAGCATGCTCAGAAAGGAGTATAACATTGCACGGAAGAAGAGAAAGGGCGAACTAAAACAAGCACTCTGGGATCAACTCTATAAAAGCTCCCTAGAGAAAAACAGCGAGGCCTACTGGAGAGTGGTAAAATCTCCATTCCTGGTTGATGATACAAACCTCCCAAAAATAGAAGTAGCAATTGAGGAATCAGCTTGGGTGGCCCACTTCTCGAAAATATTTCAGAAAGGCCCAGCACAAATGGGGACTGAGGTATCTCACACTAGCAGCCCCCCTTCGGTCTCATATCCTATCCCGTTAGAATTCGATATTCCGGAAGTGCTTCGTGCATTAAAAGCGAGTAAGAACGGGAAGGCTCCGGGACCTGATGGGGTGCCTACGGACCTATTTAAGTATAATACAGATCTCTGGGCCCCAATATTGACCAGGGTGTTCATGGCTGTAAAAGAGAAGGGCCTGCTGGAATCCTGGACTAGATCCATCATGGTGCCTATATTTAAAAAAGGAGATCGGCAAGAGGTATCCTGCTATCGCCCAATCTCACTGCTGGATTTGCTGGGTAAGGTTGTGGGTAGAGTGGTGCTCGAGCGTCTCCAGCGGTGGGCGGAGGATGGTGGGGTCCTCTCCGATCTCCAATTCGGATTCCTGGAGGGCTTTGGCACAATAGAACAGGCCCTGAATCTATCAATGATGGTGAGCAAATACGTATACGCAAAACGGGGCAAGCTATACATGGTCTATGTAGACCTGTCCGCTGCCTTTGATTGCGTTTCCCATGTAAGCTCTGGTCAGTTTTGTCACAATTAGGAGTTGACGCCCCCCTCGTAGATTTTTTATGGGAGCTATATTCCAAGGCATCCGCAAGGGTACGATTCGGTGTAAAAGGCGAATTGTCTGCGTCGTTCGGAGTAGAGTGTGGGGTTCGCCAAGGCTGTGTCCTGGCCCCCTTTCTCTTCTCACTGTATACAAATGGTCTGGAGGTGGAGATGTTGAGGGGGGGCCAGGATCTTCCACAGGTAAAAAAACATTCAATCCCTGCTCTGCTTTACGCGGACGATGCCGTGATACTGGCTCGTACCCCACGCGAACTACAGAAGGCTTAGGATAGGTATGCAGACTTTATGGGGAGCCTTGATTTACATATAAACATAAAAAGACATATGTAATGGCAGCAGGTACAGGGAAAAAACGGGTCAAAGATATATTTCTCAGTAAACAAAAACTTGAAGTTACGGCCCATTATCCCTATTTAGGCATCTTGATAGACCACAAGTTGAATTGGAAAGCCGCAGTTGAGGCACAAAAACATTCTTTCATGAGAGCTATTGCTGCACTTATAAGTTTCTCCCAAAGGCTGGGTAAAAGGTCCCCGGTAGAACTGTTAAAAATCTATAGTGCTAAATGCCAGGCAATAGCCCTGTACGGGGCGGGAGTATGGGGGCACGCTGACACAAGTGCCCTTCAGGTGGCAGAAAATACGTTTTTAAGGTTCCTTTTAGTGGCACCCAAACGCATTTCCACATTAGCATGTCACATGGAACTGGGGATCCCGTATTTAGGGGACTTGGTAAAAATTCAACCACTTCTTCTTTGGCAACGAATATGGATCTCTGAAAAGAACCTATTAACTAAACAAATCTTGACAGACTGTATGTTATTAGATTACTCAGTGAAAATTAGTTGGCTCCTCTATGTGCGAAACTTTCTAACTGACTTAGGGTTAGAATCTTACTATACATTACCTGAGACAATCTGTGAGATCTCAAGGAAGGATCTGAAAGCAAGGGCATTGAGCCATTTAGAAATTTTAAGGCTCACGAATGAAGAAATGAAAGCATCTGCCCAACACGTAATCGCGGTCCAGACCACCTTGCTAATTCAGCCTTACCTGATACTTGATCTCAAAGTTTTTGAGAGACTTCTTTTGACGGGATTCAGGTTGAATCTTTTCCATCGATTAGTCACTTTTCCTGTAAGAAACAGTTGGGACCCAATCCTTTCCCCATGCCCCTGCGATGAAATATCAGAACAGATGACTATACACACTGTCCTGTTCTGTAAGTTCTATCATGGTCATCGCAAACTCTGGTTATTACCTCTGTTGAAATTCTGGGGCTTTAGGCGTTGTCGCCCGGCTATGTTACGACTCCAGTTTCTAGATTCTGAATGTATCTGCTATCATGTCGTCAATTTCTTAAAATGTATTTTTAAACATAGAACACATTTTTGAAAAGTCTTTTATTCGTGAACTGGATGACTTTCTTTTCTTCTACGTATAGATAGTGACGACAAATGCTAGTATGGAACTGTTTTTTTGTGAGAATATGTTTTTAACTGATATGTTGCTTTTATGGTTTTTCTATTTTGTGAAACCGAATAAAGAAAGAAAGTTAAAGTGGTCAAAACTCTGCATTAGGGTCATCAATGGATAACTGACAGGAAGTAAAGGCTAATAAATATGGTGACCAGGAGTAAATGTAGGACACTTTGTAAGGTAAATACCTTACCCTAGAAAGATTTAATCTCAGGAAGGAATGTAGTTTCAAGTAAAGAGTATCTGGAGCACTCTTGAAATATAGCTCGACCACATGAACAATATTTATAAAGATATGTAGCAAATGTCCCTGAAGAGCTCTAAACCTCGACCAACTAAATGGTTCGGACACAATGTTGTCATAAGCAATGTATATAAGAGAATGTCTTTCCACCCTTATCTCCCAGGGAAAATTACAACTGGGACCCTAAATCCAGGGAGGAGGTTATGGGGTGAGGTGGCACAAAAATGGTTGCGGCCCTGGGCACCACCAGCGCTAAAGCCGGCCCTGCTTAAATCACACCGAATCTGGCCACGAGAGAGAAATGCGAGTGCTTTGTGCATTTAGAGTCCTCACGGTACGGGAGTCACAAAACACCCCTCGTCACACGGCAACAGAACGCGCTGCTATTGCTGAGGTCATTAAAGCCTGCCATAGAGAGGGCTCATGGCCGGTACTAAGTACTATACCTAGGTGTCTGTGTCAATTATTTACAAAGCATGTGGGCCTAGAGCCGACGACTTTATAAGAGCAACAAACACAAATCCAGAATTCTTTCCTTTTAAACAGCAGACTTCACTTGGGGACCAATTTACAGTCACGATAAGCATGTTCAATCTGTTCCACTCATGCCTTATTTACCAACCTCGGAGTTTACACGTGGGTCATGAAGGAAGGTACCTACGTGGCATCAACACGCTGGTTCCAAGGCCCACAGCTGTTTGCTTTGTTTGCCGATATTAACGGAGCTGGCCTATAAAGGAGGTCTGTGGAGGCAGTGTAGACAAACAACTGTAAAAGAAAAACTCCGCCATTTGTAAATCTATGGTCTTTGAGCGAGCAGACCGTAAATACCTTGGGGCACATTTACAAGAAAGTGACGCATCTGTGAAGATGCGTCACTTTCCCTGTACTACCCTGAGAAACGCTTGCGCCACTATGGATGCGCTGTATTTACAATTCTGGTCCAGGGAAGACATGGCTTGGCAGTTCGGGCAGGACTGTTCCCATGAGGCACAGGGTCAAGACTGATTTGCAACTGATTTGCAACTGATGTGGCGTGGTGAGCAAAATAACGATGGATTAATCCCAGATCTGTGACGGGGGTGAATGTTTTGCCAATGTGCAACATTCCGTCCATCATCTTGTGTGTTTAGTATTTACAATACGGCGCACCACGGTGCAAGGATTGACTTTCTGACGCATCTGTTGACGCAAAAGTCATGCATTACTGGAGTCGTGTCACAAGCATGACCAAACTCCAGCAATGCAGGGGGAGGTCTATCCTCATTGTGTTGCGTCACTCCATACGCCTGCTTCAAGCAGGCGTAAGAATTTGACGCAGTGGCGTCCTAGAAGTGGTGTAGTGAAATCTTGTAGATTTCACTGCGTCACTTCTACGAGGCTTTTTTGCGTTGGTACGCCCACCCTGCATACATTATACCTGACGCAGGTATAATGTGACGTAGGGCTTTACAACGTGACGCATCTCCCTAGATGTGTCACATTGTAAATGGGCCACATTTTTAGGCTGCTGCTGCGTCAGAAAAAGTGACGCAACGGCGCGCAAAAATGATGCACGGGGCTTGTAACTCTGCCCCCTTCTGTGTCAGAGGCTACCAACGTTCTTTTCAAACTGCTAGCTCTGCAGTGTTAAAAAACAGGACGTCCACACTTTCTGCAAATAAGTTATTTGCCGAACTTTGTTTCACGAAACCAATTTTAATATCCAATGGTGTGTTTATGTTCTGTAATTGCTCCTCAGAAACCCATTAGACAGGAGACTGGTGCCCAAGGCAAGTTGTCCTTTATTTGCATGGGGTCGCAGCTATTGATGTGCAGAAGGCGGGGTCAGCGAGGTGTGACACGAGTCACTCATGAAGGGTCGCAAGGAGTGCAGCCACTGCACTGCATTGGGTGTGGCGAGTGGTCGTTTGCTGTTCTATAGAATCTGCTTTGAAGAGAATGACCCGAGCAGTCGGCAACGTGCCACGGCGAGCATATGTCACCTCATCTGTAACACCTGACCCTCCAGACTAACGCATTTCCAATTAGTTTCGCAGCTCGGATTTAATGTAATCCGGCGGATATGATGATGCGCCTTAAAACCAAGACACATTATAGGAGAGTGAAATGGAAGAGCTGTATAAGGAAATCGTCTTACGGGGTCGAGCATTAACATTTCAAGTGAATTCACAGATAACGTGAAATTGAAATAAACAAGCATTGCTAAAAAAATAGGTTTTGCCTGTGTGATTAATAATAAGCTTTTTTTTTTTGGAAGTTGTAGCTTGGTGAGCAGTTGTGCAGTATAAGTTAATGACACTCCCATAAAGTGTTATGACTTGTTTAATGACATTCTATAGTAACAATAAAGGAATTAAATCTAGTAAAACATTTTAATTAAGCTTTCAGGACAATCCTGTAACGAACAGAACCATTGGGAAGCTGGAGGTTGAATCTTCGCTACAAATATATATGACTTAGCTAAACCTCTGCTCAAGGATGAGCCTGTCCAAGGCATTTTGGGGCATATCAGCGAGGCGAGGCGATAGAATTATCGCCGCTTTTGCGGCCGTTTTCGGCCGAAAAGCAGCGATAATTTTATCGCCTAATTAGCAAGCTCACGCTAACGCGTGAAAACTTGCATTAGCGTAGGAATTCCTAACGCCCAGCTTTGCATCTCTAATGAGATGCAAAGTGGGCGTTCCTGACCTGACATGACAGGAGAAATGTCGCTAAGTGACATTTCTCCTATCATCAAGCCCTACGCTATGAAGCATAGCGGCAAGAAAAGTAGCGATAAACCCTGTTATCGCTACTTTTCTTACGCCTGCTTCAGGACTGACTTAGCCATGATATCCTATGGAGGGTGGATATCATGGCTTAGTTTGTGAGTCCCTATCATCAAGCTAACGCCACATTGCGTGAGATTATCGCTGGGTTTCCAGCGATAATCTCACATTAGGCAGTTAGCGTGAGGATTTTTAACGCTTTTGAGATAAGCGTTGCTAATAGCACGCTATCTCAGCGATAAAAATCCACGCTAGCCGGCGATAATTATCCTAGCGCTAAGTGCGCTTAGCGATAATTATCGCCGGTTGTTGCTGATATGCCCCTTTATTCTTTCTAAGTGAATAAATTGAGCACCATTGAAAATGATAAGAATGACATCTATTAAGGAAGTGTCTGGAGGCAATTGTTTTCAAGGTATACATTACATAAATGGGTATTATTGATGTGCAAGATTATGATAAGAAAACACTATAAATGATGAAAACCCAACAAATAAAGCAGCTCTGACAGTGGCCCTGTGTTCTCATTTGTATCACACCCGTATAACATTATGACGGTGTGCGCATGTGCTTGTGAAAAAATCAACGGTAAGTAAGCGTTCTGCGTCGGGAAGCAAATTTGACCATTTCTCTGAAATACAGGAAGGAGTTAGAGTCCCAGCTATGTGAAGCTAAGTGATGCAGGTCCCATATTTCTGCTTTCCTGCTTGACCACATTGTGTGATCTTGGACACATCACAAAATATCCTGGTGCTTACGTTTGAGCGTACATGTATGATTTTTTCTGATTCTGGTGTGCAGTAGAGATATTTGGAATGCGTATCTTGGACTTCAAAAATCATGACACAATTGGTTACAATATAGCATGTATGGGGCTTGTGAGCAGCTTCAAACCAATTGAACATTGTTTGCCATAGGGGGAAATCAATCTCCCACCTCTATAAATGATTATAGTTTCTTAATATTAACTTTTCTGTCACCAGTTCTAGGTAGAAAGCATTAAGAAAAGGAGTGTATGGGCGACTGCTCACCCAGAGACTGTCCTGTATGCAGTGGCAGAAGACAAAATGATGCCTCTCCTTGGCAAAATATGATGAGGAGCCCCTGAGGCTCACCTATCTCATATAGATCTAGTTATTTTGGGCTAAATAGGGCCCCCTGGAGGGTTGCCCCCCACTTTGCTGTGGGAGCTTGCATTACGTCTTGTCTGTACCAAAACATATCTTCCTCACAGTAATACTCCAGACAGGTGCATGTGGGGCTTCATACTGCACGAGTGACACAGATCTGCAGTGTGGCCGCTAACCTTGATAACTTGATTGGGGTCATAATGCCACTTGAGTGAGATGTTCCTCTCCATATTGCGCTAGCAGACCAGGAGCCCAGTGGTCTGTAAGAGCTCTATGGGGAAAGGGCTGAAGCTTGGACAGATGTGTCTGTTAAATGTAACATGCTCGCTCCCTCCAAGGAGATCTGAATAGCCAGGTCTTCTGTTCAAGGGCAAAGAACATGCATTTGCAGATTTTATCATGGGCCCTGCTGGTCAGCAGGGACAAGCCACAGTAGGTTTAGCAGGCAGTACAGGTGATGACTCTTGCCACCAAGAGGTGGCTAGCTGGGACCAGCAGCACTTAGTGCCAGTGACTGAGGATGTGCCTCTTGATGTGGGAGTAAAATGAGGGAAGGAGACAAACTGTACAGAGCCATGCACTCGGCAGAAAGTAAAAAGTGACTAAGGATATGCC
Source organism: Triturus cristatus (assembly GCF_964204655.1). Lineage (NCBI taxonomy): Eukaryota > Metazoa > Chordata > Amphibia > Caudata > Salamandridae > Triturus > Triturus cristatus. Next base: position 684,690,014 of record NC_140587.1, read on the forward strand.
TCTTGATGTGGTTCAAGTCAGTGAGGTGGCTCAGTGATTCACTAGCTTCGAGCCGCATATGCAGGGGACCGCTATATCCCCAGCCTCAGCAAACATCAGCCAATAAGCTCATTAATAGTGCACTGCAGAACAGCAGAACAGCTGGATAAAGCACATGCACAGGCAACAAGGGCTGCATGAAGCTCAGTGTTTGAGCTACTGTGGTGTCCGTGGCTCTCCCTTGTAAGAGAGGAGGAAAAAGGGGGAGGAGCAACATGAGGGACAGAGACGAATTGTACAGATCCATGCACTCAGTAGTAAGTAAAAAATGACTGAGGACATGCCTCTTGATGAAGTTTAAGTCAGTGAGGTGATTCTGCGATTTACCTGATTAAAAGCGCAAATGCAGGGGACCGCTACAACCCCAGCCTCATCAAACATCAGCCAATAAGCTTTTCAATAGTGCATTGCGTAATAGTGGAACACAGTGACGGCCTGTGTAGGGCGTTTTACCGGGGCGGTGACGTGGTGCAGAGGAGGGGCAGGGTGGGGGGTTGCAAAATGCGGCATACGGCCGAGTTCAGGTAAGTTACGAAAAAAATGAATAAAACGAATTTCGTTGCGCGCGCTGCATCGCATTTGGCACTTTGGTGCAAAAATGCACGGCATGGAGGTTAAATGTAGTATGAGGGCTCCTGCATATAAACACACCACACACATATATGACCGAAGTGTATGGCTCTATGAAGTACAATCATGCTCATGCTCACGAATCATGCTCATGCTCACGAATTTCCTGCTATTAGGAGATCTTAATCTCCATTTCAATAAGCCAGGAGATAGGACAGCGAATGACCTAGAAAAAGATTTAGAGAGTTACAATCTTAATCTTAAGGTTCGATGCCCTACGCATAAGTCAGGAAATACACTTGACCCCATTTTTACCAACATGGAGAATGTAACAGTCCTGGAACCCTACCCTGTCCCCTGGTCGGATCACTCGGTGATTCCTTTTAACTGGAAAATTTCCAGGATGACCACTAATACTTCTTCGAATAGAGGACTTATAAGAGCCTGGACAAAACTTGACATGGATGAGTGGAAGGGACTGTTAGAAAGCACTAAACCACCGGATAACTCTAATCTGGACGGGGCTGTCAACAGTTTTAATCAGTGGATTACCCATTCCCTAGATAAGGTCTTACCGAAAAAACCCTTAACAATTAGGAAGGGAGAGCTGAAACATCCATGGTTCACCTCAGAGTTAAGATCATTAAAACAGGAATGTAAAAGGGCAGAACGCCACTGGCGGAAGGATTTCAGTGTGGAAAGGAAGATTAACTACAAAGCCACATTGAAGAAATATAAAACCACCCTTACTGCCACCAAAACGGCATTTTTTGCAAATAAAATCGAATCCGCCGCCAATGCCCCTAGGGAAATGTTCAAGATTGTAAAGCTTTTAACGAAAACTCCAGACCCCCCCACAAAAGCAGATGAGCAGGACACCAGGTGTGATGATATGGCTAATTTTTTTCACATGAAAATACTTAAAATTCTAGAGACGATCCCGGTACTGGATTCGGCCTCACATTACAGGGCGCCTCCTTCTGAAGACAAAACCGACTGTCCAACACTTACGGAGTTTGCCCCCCTCACGGAAGAGCTGCTCCTCTCTTTGATGAGGAGTATAAAAAGTGGATCCCCACGAGATCCAGCTCCCATGACAATACTAAATCAGATACTGCCAACTATTAGTAAATCGGTAATCAAAATGGTTAACCTCTCCCTGGAATTGGCTACAGTACCAAAGGGATGGAAGCTGGCCATGGTGCGATCTTTGATTAAAAAAACGAACCTTGACCCAGAAGATCTGGCGAATTATCGCCCGATTTCCTTGTTACCCGGGATGGGGAAATTAACCGAAAAACTGATAAATATTCAATTGGCGGCATTTCTGGAGAAATACAAGCTTCTCCACCCATCCCAGACGGGTTTTAGGAAGGGACAAGGCACGGAGACGGCACTGTTGAGGGTGGTAGAAGAGGCCAGAGGGATCTTGGACGCTGGTGGCAGCGCGGCCATTATCCTTCTGGACCTCAGTGCCGCCTTCGATACAGTAAGTCATCACCTGTTGCTGTCGCGACTCCAAAATGTCGGAATAACCGGGAAAGCCTTGGAATGGCTGAGATCCTTCCTTGAGGAAAGATATTTTCAAGTGTTTGATGGAAACAATTGCTCCCGCCTTTTTCCGTTACAGTGTGGGGTTCCACAGGGGTCATCCCATAGCCCCACACTGTTTAACGTTTACATGGCCCCGTTGGCGGAATTAGTAACTCCGTTTGGCATCCAGCTAATAAGCTACGCGGACGACACCCAGTTGGTGTTTTCCCTGCAGCAAACAGATGCCCCCCGAACAACCTAGCCAATTGTTTGGAGGTGGTGGTAAATTGGATGCACGTGTCTCAGCTCAGACTCAATGCAGGAAAAACTGAGCTGATGCTCCTGGGGAAACAGGATATTCCCGAAAGCCTAACTTGGCCGGCGTGCATGGGTGCCAGACCATCGCCCAAGCCGGAAATATAGAGTTTAGGCTTTTGGCTTGACAACGCCCTGTCTTTCGGTATGCAGGCCAGAAAGACGTCTGCAGTCTGCCATGGGATACTTAAGTCACTGCGCAAAGTCCTGCCCCTACTACCTGAAAAAGCAAGGAAAACCGTAGTTCAGTCTTTGGTGTTATCCCGTATTGACTACGGGAATGCTATTTATCTTGGGGCACCGGTATCCACCTTCAAGACCCTACAAGTGGCGCAGAATTATGCTGCCAGAACTCTGACGGGAACTAGTCGGTATGTATCGGCGAAGCCAGCATTAAGATCTCTTCACTGGCTCCCGGTGAGGGAACGGGTGCGTTTTAAATCCCTATGCATCGCCCACAAGATCCTGCATGGAGAAGGTCCCTCCATTCTGGAAAACCTGATAAGTCCCTATAAGCCCCAACTCAACCTTCGCTCGAGCGAACATAATCTGGCAATCATTCCCAGAATAAAACGAGCACGATCGGGCGGTCGACTTTTCTCTCTGCAAGCCGCAAGAGAATGGAATGCCCTCCCAGGTAATTTGAGGCAGGAACGGACCTTTCTTCAGTTCAGGAAGAAACTAAAAACCTTTTTATTCCCCAAAACCAGCTCTTAGTAGGATTGCAGATCGGATCAGCCTAGGGTCACTGCTTCTTTCCAAGAGCGCTGGGATGCCTATGGGTAGCCATGCGCTATATAAGTGTTTTTACAATTACAATTACAATTACAATGCGTTTTTCAGTTTAAACACAGTGGGTGACACATGGCAAGGAAATGTGCTATGTCATGTAGGAAATCCTGCATTTATATAGTTGTTATCTAACGCCTAAGGTGTTCCTTGAAAGCCCAAAGGGTGGCTGATTGCGTAATATATAAGAATGGGACATGCTAAATATTTGAAAAAGTATGCCCCTACAGTGTAATTTTGCAAAAAGTTGTTTGTTGCTATGTGGATAAATCTACATTCTTCATTTTTCATGAATACGACTAGTTAAAAATAAAAAGAGACTTTCTTGTATGTTCTGTTAAAGTAATAGAATGGCCAATCCAAGCTATTTTACACTCATCAATACAAATATAAATTGATGAAAGTAGATTTCTGATAACTTGAAAAATTTACATCACTAGTGTACTTTGTGCTGCCTGCGGTAAACTGGTTTACAAGTGGTTTGCCCAATAAACGTGTGCCAGAGACTGTATCTCTGCATATCCCAACATATGACAAGCATTCACAATGCAATAGGTCTTGCAATTGCGAGTTTTTCAGCTATTGCCATTGTAAATGGCAATGCCTTTTATGACCAATTAAAAGGCATTGTCATTTACAATACCGAAAGTAATACCCATTGTATTGCAGAGCGCGGTGTCTGTGAAGTGGGCGCCGCGCTCATTATTAAAGTAAAAAAAATAAAAAAAATAGTGCGGTGTCCCTGAAACGGGCATCGCGCTCATTACTAACGTTAAAAAAAAAATAATGGAACCTAGGGCAGTGTCCCTGAAGCATGCACTGCGCTCAGAATGAACGTTAAAAAAAAAAGTTGAAACCAAGCGCGGTGTTCCTAAAGCGAGCGCCGTGCTCAGCATGCAAATACAAAAAGCAGCTGCCATTGTCCCCATCAGTGTCCTAAAACACAATAGTGCTCACCCACTAGATAAAGCTGACCTTGTAACGAGCCAAAAAAGGGTCCAGTCATTATGGGCATTAGCAAATGCAGACAAGGTGGTTCCAAGGCAGGACTAACAAGTCTTTTTACGAATCAGAAACCACCAATTAAGAAGGACAATGACACAAAGCCAATGACAAATGTGGGAAAAGAGTGGGCGGGGCTGCTAGTGCATACCCTAATGCAGCATGCCTCAAGAGCAAGGAGTGCATGTGTGCTGCCGCTAGGCTTGACCTAAAAAAATGGCTATTAATGACTCTCATCACTGAGGTGAATAGGGTTGCCTCTAGGAGAAAGAAAGCTGAGGAAGTATCACAAAAAGCCACGTAAAAGGCATTGGACATCTGGGAGTGGTACAGGACAAAAGGGGAAGCTGTCACTGTTCTTTTTTTAAATAGAGATCCCAAATGGGACCCCAGTGAACTAGAATCACACGCACAGCTACCTCAGACGTTCTGGATGTGCACCTACCAGGAGAAATAGCAGTTCCAACCCCAACAGAGCGGAGGAAATCTCATCTCCATAGAGGTATTTAAAAATGAGTCGGTTTGCAATAAACTGAGAAAGGAGGTGCTAAAAAAGGCGGTTGGCCTTTTGCAAGAATGGTGCCAGGGCTAGGTATACGTAAATCTTGAATCACTGGTTAGTGCACAGGATAAGAATAGTATCTCACCATCGCCTCCTCATTACATTCCTGGATTTGGGAGGAAACATCTTGAAGAGAAGAAAACTGTTTTCCAGTCATTACACACATTACATGTATGCTGCAATGTACAACACACATGCATGGTGTGAAACCTATTTGAATTTATTTAGGCATATCATTTTTAACTTGAAGGATATGTGGACAGAGATGCTTCTCTGTAATTGTCTGAAGAAACAGCTCCACTGTAGGGTTTCACGAAGATTGAATGGTCTAAATCTTGAAAAAGTGCAGAGTGGTTTCGTTAGAGAGCCGATAGATGGGCAGGCTGATGAACCACAGAGTAAATGAGGGACATGGCAGGAACACTTATGGAAGGTAGATGTAGGTTCTATGGACTGCCTTAAAGTAAAATGGAAGGTGCATTGGTTTGTGCAGATAATTATCCCTGGGCCCAAATTTCAGTCAATCTTTTTAGTTTTGATGGGGTGATGCAGATTTGGGGAAGGTTTTATAGAGTTTACATGGAAATATTGTCTTTCATGTTTATGATATGAAAGAGTGCAGCCTGTGGTATCCTATGTACTAGCTAGCTGACATCAGCAGTGCTGGACAGCTCTCTTCAGTCACCAGTGCTATATTCAGTTCTGGAACACTGGGGTGTCTCCCTGGTGTTAGAACGTGTATACTTGAAAGGAGACTGTACTGATGCAAGAGACGGTGGTGTAAGGAATTGCTTCTGGTTTTTGAGGATTGCATTGAGGAATACTAATAAACATCTGTTGGATTTGTACAAACAGTAAACAAGGAGGAATCTGCTGTACCTATGTGCTTTTATAAAAATGCAATTAAGTCAATTTATAATAAAGACCACTCTTTATTATAACAATATATTAATTCTTGTTTTCTCCTGAAAGAAATGATATGCCAACCACGTTGGGCCTCTGAATTGTTACTTTCCAGATTTTAGGATGTCTGTGTAGTATGTTTTCATGGTTTGGATGGATTTAGTATGAATGAGAATGTTTGAATAATTTGTGTTTCCGATTTTCCATGGGCATTGTTGTTTGTATAAGTGTGATGCCATCTGTTAGTTGAATTGTTTTTTCCAATTTATGATTCATTCATTTAAGGAAACTTTTTCAATCACTTTGAAAATAAAAAAGTAAAAACATGATAACCTGTTTCGTAGTACAATTTATATGCATGGTCTAGCAAGAGCGGTCTTTATTATAAATTGACTTAATTGCATTTTTATAAAAGCACATAGGTACAGCAGATTCCTCCTTGTTTACTTTTGAATTATCCCCTGCTGCTCTACCTTTATCCATTTAGGGGTTCCCCTGTTTGTTGTGGATTTGTACCAACGGCAATTTATAAGAAAAGGAAATATTTGTATCTTTAAAATGATACCAAAACGACAAAGATCTAATATAGGGAACAGGAGATATGAATTTTCGAAGATTTTGCAATTTCTAGCACATAGAAACCAATAGAGCCTTATCGGGACATCTGATCGGGATAGACCAGGCTACCCTTCACGGTAGGTCTCGTCACAGTTTTCAACTTCGGACTTAGAAACATTTCTGGAGCTTTTTCTCACGGGGTCCCGTTATGCTCTTCACCAGGCAAGATTCGGTAAGGGTTCGCTGGCCTCGGATTTTGCCAATTCCCGGTCAAACTCTGGAAGTAGGACCTACGGAGCTTTTCAGCTGGACAATTCTGGATGGCAGCCCGGCTCGCGGTTGATGGCAGGCTGCTTCGCTGGCCGGGTTGAGTCTTTCCCCTTATGGAGCTCTTTTCCAAAGTTGCTCCAAAATTCTCCAAACTCCTCGAACTTCTTCCTGAAATTCCCCAAAGGGTCCCAAGGTGTCTCAAACTCACTCCAAGGGTGTGGAATCTCCAAGATGGTCCTTGAAAGTTGAGGACTTCAGTTCCCACAATTCACTTGGACAAATCCCATACACATCCACTGGTAGTTCTCCAGGTTGAGGATCCTTGGTGGTGATGTTCCAGGTGAGCTCTGTTAACCTGTAGCTTGCAGGGAGCCCACTCTTTAGTCCATATACAGCAAGGTAATCTACAGGCTGTAGTTTCAGATGGTGCAGCAGGTTCAATCTTCAGAGTGCAGGCCTTAGGAAATGCAAATCAAACTTCTCAGCATGGCCTGTCATGCTTTCTTAGGATTCAAGCAGGAGATCTGAGGGGCTCTGCCCTTCTCAGATACGTATTCCAATTTCTCTGGGTCAAGCAGGAGGTCACTGCTGTCCAATGAGCTGCAGGGTACCACTCAATGGTCTGACCACTTCCTGCAGAGTGTGGCAATATTTTCTCCCAGAGTGCACCAATTCTTCCAAATTCATAATGTATTTTTTCCCAGCAGGGAGAGAAGAGCTGGGTAAACACAAGCCTAGGATGGCTAATCTCCATAGTCTTGCCCCCTTGCATCTGCTCATTCCTTACTTAATCCTAGCATCTGGCTGGGTTCAAAAGAGTAGTGTTGTAAATGACACTGGTGTCTTCCCCTTCCCTTGAAGTCCATTGTTTATGACTCCTCCCCCTGCTCTGGCATTCATGTGAATCCGAACACTGCCCTCCCAGCAGAGCTGGTCAACCCCAGGGGCTCCTTATCACCTCTTCAAAGCAGCCTGGCTAATCCACTTAACTCTGACCAATCAGAACAGACCACTGGAGGCTGAATCTGGGACTACAAACAAGAAAGTCTTATAACTTCTTGTATGTACATTTTAGGAGAAATTCAACAATATAATATTGTTGAGTTAATTAATACTATTCTGGGAAGTCTTTGAATGGGACTTTTAGCCTTCTCCTATCAATAGCTATTAGAGGATTTGCAATGGGGAAAATGACTTGGGCCATTTTTCCACCACCAGTGCTTATAAAAACCTATTTTATAAGTTTGCTACATATATCTACAGGACACCCACCCCAGGAGCACCTAGAGGAGACTTTAGGGATTCTCAATATGTAAATATATTGTAGATCCTCCCTTGACAGTGCTCCTACCACCAAAGTCGATTTTGGGCAGCACTTTATCAGAATCTAGGGAGTGAAATATGCAATTTCACTTAACCCAGGACATATAAAACTCATTTTATAAGGATCCTCCCTATATATACCTGATCACCCACCTCTCGGACACCTAGGGGAGACCCTGGAGGTACCCAATATGCCCACACATTGTAGGTTAATCATTTTTAAGTGCCCCATACACCAAAGTCAAATTTGGGCACAACTTACTTTTTAAAAGCAGTCCTGTAACACAGAACCACTTTTAAACTGACCTCAGGCTTCAGCAGTGCACACATGCAAGTGCAGAAAGGGCTGCTGGCCTCCAAACTGCCTTGCCGTAATATATACTAGGGACTGATAGGTAGTTCAATCCCCCTGCCCTATTATGTACTGGGGCCTTATAGGGTAGGTAATGCCAATCACAGGGGTACCCCAACCCATAGTGTACCCTAGTGTATGTAGGTGTTTTCACTGTATTCTAAATAAGTAATTTTCAGCATAGCACTTGCCCTCGGCCTGGTTAGGCAGAGCCCAGGATCAGTTACCACCAGTGCCAGTCAGCAAAAAGTTGGGGGGGTGCCCAGAGCACAGGATGACTTTCCAACAGTCATGTTGATCAAAATCTATCTAACAGCATAAGCACAACACCCACCCACATGATTATGGAAACTGGATTGGTCAATGTCTCTGTGAATTTTTTTTTTTTTTAATGATTGTAACATTAAAAATTAAACAGCACGTTTCAAATAAAGGAATGCTAAAACATATGACAAAAATCAACTGGGCTCGTGGGGCTTGCTTTTTATAGGCAAAAATATATTGTACTGATCCACAAGCATAGGCAAAACCAATAGATCTTGCATTGTCTGCCCAACTTTTGGCAATTATTCTTTTGCTATGTCATGGGTTTTGCAAAACGTTATTGTTTGGGATGGTGCATGGAGATTGTCAATCTAAAAAAAGACACTGACTAAAGGAAAACATGTTTTTTGGGGGGTTTCAAAAAAGTGCACATTATCATCATACTCCTGGGCACTGAATAGAACAACTTTGTGTGTTGATGTGCTCTTTGTGAATTGACAGCATGCCTAGCATAGTGATGTCAGCCAATGGCTAAAATGTGATGGTGTTTTGCCTCTTGATGCATGCTTGAGTGGGTTGGATAAAAATGTGAATGACACAAACCCAGGCAAATGGATGATGTGTGGCTGAAAGCCCATATAAGTAACAATGGCACACATATAATTTTAGTAAAATCAAAAGATCTTGGCTAACAAAGACCTAAAAAAAAAAAGAAGTGTTGTGCCATTGGCTGCCAGCCTCTTGGCTTTGAGAAAGAAGAATGGAAAAAACAAGGAAAAAAGAAAGCAGAGAGGAAGGAAAGAAGGAAAGAGACATAAAGGATGAAAAGGAGGTAAGAAAGAAGGTAAAAAAGAAGGAAAAAAGGTAAGAAAGAGACAAAAAAGAAAGTAGGTAAGAAAGAAGGATAGAAAGTATGCAAGAAAGTAAGAAGGAAGGCAAGAAAGAAAGAATGCAAGAAAGGAACAAACAAGGATAAAAAGACAGACACAGAAGTAAGGAAAGAAAGAAAAATAGAAAGACAGAACACAAGAAAGAAGCTATAAAAGCAAGAAAGAAGGGAAGAAGTAAAAGCAAGATAGCGAAAAAAAGAGAGAAAGAAAAAATTAGACAAAAAGAAATAGAGAAAGCAAGCAAGAAAAAAGGAAGGAAAGGAGGGAAAAGGAAAGAAAGAATGAAAGCACGAAAGTAAGAATGAAAGCAAGAAAGAAGGCATGAAAGCATGAAAAAATTAAGAAAACAAGAAAGAAGGAAAGGAATGGAAGCGAGAAAGAAGGAATGAATGAATTAAAGCAAGAAAGAAGAAATGAAAGGAGGCAAGAGAGAAAGAAGGCAAGGAAAAAATTAAAGGAGTAATGAAGAATGAGAGAAGAAAGAAAGGCAAGATAGAAATAAAGAAGGAATGAAAGAAAAAAGGAAATCATGAAACAATATAAGATGGAATGACAGAAAAGGGAAAGCAAGAAAGAAGAAATAAAAGAATGAAAGAAAAAGGGAAGGAAGGAATAAAAGATAATAGGAAAGCAAGAAAGAAGGAACGTCAGAAAAGAAAGAAAGCATATTTTATTAGAACATTGGAATGTTGGCAGCTCCATTGAAAAGAATGGAGCGCTCCGGGCTTATAATGGCTGTTATAAGCCCGAAGCACCAACATTTCAATGTGTCTTTGTTCACAGCTCTATATGTGAACAAAGGCTTCAGGGAACCCGAGGGGATTTCAATCCCCTCGCGCTCCCTGAAGGCTTTGTTTTGTTAGAACATTCTGCCCTCTAGTGGCAGAATGTTCTAATAGCCTTATAGCCCTTCGTAGCAGGGCTATACCGGCTTTTAAAGTCCCTCTGCTTTGTTAAAGTCCCTCGCCTTCGGCTTGGGCCTTTAACGCTGCAGCGGGCCTTTAACAGCCGGTATAGCCCGCTACGGCGGGCTATAAGGCTATATTAAAGAACATTGGGGAATTCAGTCCAGAATAAATGTGATCATTAGAATTGTCTGCTTATGAATTCACAAGTATAATTGGGAAGCTTTTGATAACTTTATACAAAACAGTTTCAAATGGATGCAGTCTATTATACTGTGAAATTCCAGCGGTCAACCAGTAATCAATTAATATACTCAACAAGGAATTTACAACTGTATTTGCAGGAGGCAGTGAATGAAAACATGTGGAATATGGCTTGTGCTCACATCTGGTAAAGCATTGTGCTGTCACATCAGAGTCTAAACACAAGGGCAGCATCAAAGTAATACATGAAAACAAGCACTTGCAATGCAGTAGGTCGTGCATTTATGAGAGTTTGAGCTATAGGCATTGTAAATGACAATGCCTTTTATTTACGGGTTGTTTTTAAAACAGATGAATAAAAGGCATTGTCATTTACAATGCCAATAGCTTAAACTCTCTCAAATGCGAGACCTATTGCATTGCAAATTTGTGCTACAAAATTTTTAAAAAGCGTTAGGAGAGAGCGTGTCCTGCCTGCAACAGCACGCAGGACAAAGCTATTTGCGAAAACAGTGCTCGGAGGCTGTTATTAAAGTCTACCAGGCAACAACACATGTAATATTGGGTGTCGGCATGGGTGGTTATGAAATTAAACAGGGCAGTACTAAGGAGGGACAGCTAAGTCTTTTGATCAATGAACAGCCACAGTTTACAGTGGACAATGGCACAAGCCAATGAAAAATGTGGGTGGAGAGTGGGCAGAGCTTCAAGTCGCTCCCTCAATACAGCATGCCTCACAGAGCAGCACATGGGCTGCCCAGGCTTGACCTAAAAAACATTGGGACAGTGAGAGCTAGCTTGGGTGCGGATGTGCTTTTTGTGAAAGAGCAAATGCTGCCACTCAAACTGAAGTTATACAGTGCCTGAAGTGGGCTGACCTACTGCCCCATGCGGAATGCTGTAGGTAGTGGAAGCAAATGTAAATTACACACCAACAGACCAGTGGAGGAAGAAAGCTGTCTAAAAGCCCCTTTAAATAATTATATTGTACATGTATTTTCTTAAAACACCAGACCTAAAAAGAAGTGAAGAAGATGAAGATATTCATTTTGTTCTAGACCCAAAGATACCAGACCTGACTCAGGGCCCACAGACCCAACTACCAAACCAATAATGCTTTTATTTGGAGGGTGTCATACATCAAACCCTCCCAAAGTTATGCAGGGGTGCAGCTTCAGGGTGGGTGTGGTGTGACAACCCCAAATGCACTCTTGGCTTTGTAGTTGGGTCTGGAGCCCTCAATCGGGTTTGCTATGTCTGTTTAATGTTTTCTTCTGGTTTTCATTTCAATAAGCACTTTTAACTTGTTCCGTTTTGGAGCGGAAACTTAAATGCATATAGGGACTGGTTTACCAACAGAACAGTAAATCTGCACCCATTGAAGTACTCCTTGAATGGGTGCTAGTTTACTGCTTTTTGGAATTCACAAACATCGGCAGTAGTAGACTTGGAAAGCTGTGCCAGCCTCAGGATTCCATGTATACTACTGGCAATAAAGCACTGCAAAGGTAATGGGATGAACGCTAGAATATATAGTCCAACCAGTGGCAATGACTCCAGGTAGCATCCCAGCCCATTGTTTTTCACCCACTATGCCACTGTACACAGAGGCCCACCTAACGCAAATCAGTACTGTCCCTGTTTCTCATAGAAACAATATATCCCAAACCTTGGTTATCTCACTCCCCCATCTGCAGTCCACTGCTTTTTATATCACGCCTACCCTACAGCACAAGCGGCCTAGTTGAAAAAGACCTATTGTCAGCTTGCTAAGATCTTACAGCATTTTCTTGCTTCTAATTTGATGGGTTGTCGTGTCCATCTTGTGTTTGTTCCTCCTGTGGAACAAGTCCTCTTTACTTGTGTCCCTCCACTGCTTATTCTTCGGGAACTACTTTTTTGTTTTTTACTTAAGCACTCCATGAGACTGCATGTGTGTTTTTGCTCTCTGCCCGGCGTGATGCTCACCCTCTCTACAGCCTCACTTTCAGGCTCTGAGAATCAATGTACTGACCCACATGAACACTGTTTTTTATCCATCATTATTTACTTCCCACTGGGTCCCAGGCTTCATTAGTTCTCACTGCTGGTCTCTGTCCCAGACTGTTTCCACAGCATCTGCAGAGACAAGACCTCCTGCTAGGTAGGACAGGCGGGGCCCCGTTTGCTGTTCTGTCTCACACAACACCCATTGTTGGCAATGAGTTGTTTTGTGTGCACCACAGCACATAAACACAGGTTGTGCTTTAGAGTGTATGCATTGTAGATTGTGTGTGAAGTGATATGTGAATGCATGGCTCAAGTGCGATAAGTGAACTGTATTTTCAATGCCTCTTGCTCTGTGTTAAATGCTTTTACCTTAATCTCCCTCTTCAGTACAGCAAGCAGCACAAGTTGGGTTTCGGCATGCGTATTACAGCATTACTGTATCGGTTTAGGGTTCTTTCCTGGATGCCATTGCATATTTGCCTGTAGCTCTAGATATGGGAACTTGTTAGGATGTGATGTTCAACCTACGTAGAAAGAAATATGTGAATGTGTAGCATGAGAGAGGATGGAACATAATGGCCAGAGCACCAGACTATGGTACTGGAGAGCCAAGTTCGAGTCACAGCATCGGCTCAACACCCTGTTATCCTGGGCAAATACATTAATTACCTGTGACTCAAAAACAAGCATTGGCAAAGCCAATAGGTCTCGCCTATGGGCGAGCTATTAGCCTTGCCAGTCCGGTGGTAGTGGAGAATGGGAAGGTGGATAAATCATTGGAGAGCAGGACGGTAAAACTAGTAGTTCAATTGGTTAGTATGGCCAAGGAAATTCTGCTAAAATTACCATGAGTTGCATCCTAAAGCAAGCCAGTTGCTTGTGTTATTAGCCTGACACCCTAAGTGCCAAACGGATGTGGGCGAAGGTCCATGGGGGCCAGTGTTAATTAGCATAATTATGTGCTGTTAACCAAGGTGACCTCCTAACAGTGAGCGAGACCTGCTAACTGTGCTTTTGTAATGCTGCCCTTTTTCTGACACACATTTGACCGCGCCACATACGGTCTAACACCTCTAGCTGTCTGGCTTTTAAAGGTGAACGTGAGGAGTATATTGTGCATGATTTCCTAAGTCTGGCCGATGTGTGGCTGCAACAGGAGTCAGCCTGTGACAGGACTAGACTGGGAGGTAAAAGCAGCCCCGGTAAGATATTTGTACAACTGCACCACTTTGCACAGTTTGAGTGAGGGTACCAGCTTGAAAAGCAATGTGTTTGGAACAGGCGCCCTAACTCCCAAAGTTTGTTTACAACATATGACCATTTATTGTATAGCATCATTTTTTTTTAAAAGTGGCTAAAAATAAATTACATTTTGGAATGCAGTTTAGAAGAGAAACTCGTGAAAAACAGAACCCTACAGGTCTGCCGATGTACTCAGGGGCATTCTTTTTCCGTAGCAGCAAATCCTGTGTGCACCTGTAAGAAGACTGTGTGCTGGTCCATCGGACATGCTTTTTGGGCGATGTGAGCTGAATGCCGATGGCAGAAGAGACAAACATTGTTTTAGAAAGCAATGAAAAATGATTCCAAATGCTTATAAGCATGTACAAACACGAGCACTGCAGGGTGTTTTTTTATAATTAAAATAGCGAGAGAAGCAAGTGCAGTCCTACATAGCGCTAGCTCACAAGAATGCCCTCTAGGCACTGCTATTTGCAGCTATACCCGCCCATACTAATATTCAGCCTGCCCTGGGGCATATCTGAGCAGGGTGGGGTATTAAAGGACACTCCACATGCCTGATCTACAGTTTGACTAGACCTGGTTTGTGTTTAACCACGTGGTTGACCCTTCACCCCCTTTAACACCCTCCATAACAAAAACGGTGAATGGGGTGTGGGAGGAGGGTTTAAATCCCCATCATCCTTTGTGATTCCTAAGGCGATGCTGTCACGCACATAAACAACAATGGCCGGGTGTACATGGCGTAGCTTCATGCCAGTCTACGGGGCATCACACTTTGGCCGCCCGGCCCAGACCTTTCTTATCAGGCAAAAGGGCCTTGTTTACCTCCAGCTGCTTTCAGTGAAAATGGATCCAGCAGGCATTTGTCATCGTGGGTTTGGTTTGGTATCATTGCCGCTGAACAGAGCAGTAGCTTTCTTCGTCACTCAGAGCTTTTACACCCAAGCCCTGGGATACCCAGGCTGTGCTGGATAATGTGCCGAGGTGGGTGGGAACTCAATGGGAGGGGGGGAGTAGGCACTAAAGCATGTTGTGCCTGAAGTAAGAGAAACTGAATAAAGAAAATAGTGCTCACAGTGTAAATTACACATACTGTGTAACAACCAGAGTAAAGGGAGCAGTCACCATGGGAGGTGACTAATGAAGAGGGGGCAGTACTAAGGAGGGACTAACAAGCCTATTTTCAAATCAAAAGCCAGCATTTAGGACAGACAATGATACAAGCCAATGGCAAATATGGGCAGAGAGTGGGCAGGGCTTCTATTTGCCACTCCACCACAACAGTCTTGCAGAGCAGCGCATGCCCGCTGGCTCAGGCTCGACCTAAAAACTGAATGTGTCCTTGTGTGATGTAAGTGATGCTCATGTAAAAAGCTCCAATACTTTCAAGTCAAATTTGTGCTATAAAAAAGTAGAGTGCTACTGGACTCTCAGCAATTGATGTGAGCACTTATTAGATGTTGAAAGTGTTTTTTTTTTAATACTTTTTCTTTCCTCGTACTTATGTTTCCGTTTGTGTGATTTACATTTCCATTGTATGTAACAAAGGCATTTAGTAACAGTGTGCCTACTCACAAATTCAGGTGTTTATATGTACATTTGTGCAAGTACAGACAGCAACCTTTTGTTTCAGAGAGCTATTCCGACTGCAGCATCTCTTCTGGTGTCTTTACAACAGAAATGGGAGAACCCAGCCAATCCAGCGCCCAGCAACGGAAATGGTTTTATTGCTACATTAAAGTACAATTGGGCATCATTCCCATGGTGGTCTCAGTCTTCCCTCCATTGAACATTATACCATTGCCTTGCATTTATCTCAGCTCTCATACATGCTCCAAGATACACCACATTGGGTCCATGTTGAGCGTCATCTTCTCTCTGCAACAAATGGTCTTGCAGTTTTATATGGATCTGGTTCAAGCCGAATAGATCCACGTAACCCCCTATTTTCTGCAATGCGTAAGATATGGCAAAGAGCGCATCGTATCTTGGGCATTAATTCTCGATTACATGTAAAGGATCCTATATGGAACAACTCCAGAATACGCATTAAAGGTAGAAGCTTTCTATGGCCTCAATGGAAATTGGCAGGCATTCTCACACTAGACCAAATTCTCCATGACGGGGATCTTAAACCTCTATCACAGTTAATGGATGAATTCAACTTACCCCCGCTGCAGCATGCCAAATACGATCAACTTAGAAAATCTCTTCTCAAAGCTGTTGGTTCCACACCTTGGTCATTATCTATATCACCAATAGTGTTTTATTTACAAATTTGGGGCAAACAGAAAGTTGCCATTTCAGGTCTCTACAAAACAATTACATCTCAATTATTTTCACACCCATTATCCTGCGATCTCCGACATAAATGGCAAACACGTTTACAGACTTCTTTTTCAGATATGGAATGGATGAATATACTAGATGGTTTGGATAAGGGAGCTCGAGAAGCTCGTTTAAAGTTTTGATTATTTAAAATTCTACATGATTGGCATTGGTCTCCGGTTAGAGTATATAAGGCAGGCTTGTTACCACATTCCAATTGTTGGAGATGTAATGCTTCTGGATGTGATATTGTTCATATTCTTTGCACGTGTCCATTGGTTAAACATTATTGGTCTTACATAGGTCAGACCTTACATGAGTCTATCTCACTGCATTTACCCCTTTCTACAGCTAATATTATATTACATGATTTCAGAAATGTTCCCACTCTTTCTAAACCACAATCTCGTTTCCTACATACCGCGCTTGCAACTGCTAAAATCTGTATATTAAGACAATGGAAATCTTCCACTTCACCATCTCAAGAGACCTGGTTATCTGCTATGATTCAAAATGCGTCGCATGAAAGGATTATATATAATATTCAAGATCAACTAGAGTTATTTTCACAGATATGGAATCCTTTTTTACTTTCTTAACATGTTTGTATTTGTTATTATTTAGTTTTTAAAACTTGATTGTATATGCTTTTTCACTTTTTCCTTTATATATTGTTATATATATATCTTTATTGTACTAGATAATATTAAATATTGTTCTATATATGGATTTATTTTTTAATTTCTCTCATATGATCCTTACCCTTATTACTTGTATTTGAGTTTTCATGTTTTTATTTAATGATTCTGAAATGCTAATAAAAAATTTCAACACAAAAAAAAGTACAATTGGGAACTGTAGGCAATTAGATTAGAAACAGATGCTGACTTTACAACGCATTTGGATAATAGCTTAACAATGTGGTCCTTTGAGGTCAAAGATTTGACAGATAAGAATGTATTCATCATGTTACTATCTCAGAAATCACACTTTTAGCCAGTATCGACCGAAGACCAAGAGGGTAATCAACATGACTATATTCTTGCTTTTTAGGGACGGCAATACCACTTACCACTGTATGGTGTGCCTTTCATGGCTCTCACTTTAATTTCTGCAGGATGGAAAGCTGTTGTAAATGGGTTAGTTTTAATGTTTATTTTCAGTTCTCATTCATTTGCGTTCCAGGAAATATAAATGAATTTTTACCCTAAAATTACTGCGTGGTGATATTACTGCTTGATCCTTCATTTTTAAAATGGACAATAGGAGTGCTTTTGTGTTTCCTTACGATGCGATTGCATGCATGCTTTTATTTACATTGTAGAGCAAATAATTGGGTGTGGGTGATTTCACTTTATGCTTTACTTCATTATATTACGTGTTCCATTGTAGACACATTTATATAGCACTTTCTATAGCAGATACGGTGCTGAAGCACTTGATATGTGTTGTTAATATACATTCTATTTTTATATTATCTATATCTTACCGTTGTACTGTGGTCACCTATATTTTCATTGTATTGTTTATATGAATTATATTAAGCACTATCAATGCCAAGAGCAATATTTCTTTTACTGCAGGGTAAATCTAATAGCAACTGCACTTTTTCATGATTACAAAGTAAATGGCAGCTTTCACACAATTCTATGTTCATCAACTAAACGTTTTATTGCTCAAGCAAAGTGCAACTATTTCTTCTTGTAGCAGAACGTAAACATAGGCTAACTTTACAAGGCATTACTCAGAATGTAGCATGTGGGTGGGGATAACAGCCTAATCACATACAGATGCATGTCATTGGTGCAGCTTTATAGCAACCAGACCACACCTTTTTAAAATGGAAATAATCTGAACTAACCCACGAAGACCATCAACATACACTTGAAGCTTTTAATATATACTGGCAACAAGATTTTATTCTTATTGCTGATGCTTTTCAGCATCAGCAAAAAAAACATTAAATAGAACGGCGGACACAGAGTGATAACACATACATGCGCCTGTGGGATGATGCATGCATGACTATACATCGCCAAAATTGGCCCAACAATTTTGGCTTATTTAAATTGTTTCTGATGCTTTTAGCATCGGTAATGAAGATATTTTAGTCTTTTAGAAGCACTAGCAAAGCCCAAAGGTTGCCTGATGCCTTTCAAAGGGGAGACCTATTGGCTTTACCAATGCTTGTTTAGTTAGGAAATTTGAAATTGACCCCCCTCACCCCTCCTCTTCCCATGAATCTCACTGACTAAGCTATGCCCCTGTCCACTACTTGCCCCTTTCTGGCAATAAACAATTCACCAGGTAGGTAACAAAGAACACAGATTCATACACTAACTGCCCAACAGTAAAGACACTCACTTAGTTATGATTTGAGTCAGCTAACACTTCCTGGCATAGTTGGCAATGTCTTGAAGAGGGTGCATTTTCACAAATGAGTCCAGGAAAGTTGTATTATTGTGCGATTTCTCGGAATTTGTGATCAGTCAGCAGTGTTCAGAGTATTACATGACAGGGATCCTTCTTGTGAAGGGATTCTTACAGCATTCTATCTCAGTCAGCTACATGGATGTGTGCCTGTGGTTGAGACTTCTGCAGTTCCAGTCATCACAATTGACTGGAGGAATTTTAGGGAGTCGGAGAAGTTGACGTTGTAGCTTTGCGTGTTTGATCACTTGAGTTTGCGAAAGCGTTATTTATTTTTTATTTAGAAGCAAATACACTTGGCAAGGCTTTAAATGTGTTCATTTGAATTATGCTAGATGATTCCCTTTGCTAGGTTCTAGGCTACACCATCATCTTAATGAATGAAGCACATGTGTTGGCAACGTGAAAATGTGCATTGGTGATTTATTCCCGCTTTTAGTTTTTTCCGTCAAACGTGCATTTATTTGGAAACAAACTGAGCCAATAAAGCTGCAACAGAGCACCACAGGGTCACTGCCATCAGAAGGCCATAGATGCGCTGGGCTACGGCCTGTAGCCACGCCTCTTCTGGTGTGTGCCGAGCCCGCTCTCGGTGCTTCTAAGCCAGCACCAGACATGGCATGTCACCCGCTTTGAAACAGGCAGGAGAGCTGTTGGATTGAGGAATATGCAGAAAACATTCAGCCTGTGTTTATCAGCAGCTCCATTTGTTTTTACACCAGTCTCCTTCCATTGAGAAAATAAAGACCTGATAAGAACCTTCCCCTAAAAGTAAGACTGAATGTTTATTTATTGTGAGGTGCGTTCTCAGTAGCATTCACTACTGTTTGGTCTGTGATGCACAGCTCTAAAGGATGCTGTTTATATCATGCCACTAATAAGAGCAGAGGGTTTTTAGGTCTCGCCTAATATGGAATATGCAGAAAACATTCAGCCTGTGTTTATCAGCAGCTCCATTTGTTTTTACACCAGTCTCCTTCCATTGAGAAAATAAAGACCTGATAAGAACCTTCCCCTAAAAGTAAGACTGAATCTTTATTTATTGTGAGGTGCGTTCTCAGTAGCATTCACTACTGTTTGGTCTGTGATGCACAGCTCTAAAGGATGCTGTTTATATCATGCCACTAATAAGAGCAGAGGGTTTTTAGGTCTCGCCTAATATGGAATATGCAGAAAACATTCAGCCTGTGTTTATCAGCAGCTCCATTTGTTTTTACACCAGTCTCCTTCCATTGAGAAAATAAAGACCTGATAAGAACCTTCCCCTAAAAGTAAGACTGAATCTTTATTTATTGTGAGGTGCGTTCTCAGTAGCATTCACTACTGTTTGGTCTGTGATGCACAGCTCTAAAGGATGCTGTTTATATCATGCCACTAATAAGAGCAGAGGGTTTTTAGGTCTCGCCTATGCAGCGCACATGCACTGCATAGGAGAGACCTAATGCCATTGGCACAGCTTTGGGGGCAAAAACGCGCATCTGGCGATTGGTCACACACTCCTGCAAGGGAATCTCGCAGGCCCCATCTCCTGCGTGAATATAGCAAAAGTAAACAAGAATTGGCATAGCCAATAGCTCTCGCTTTTGGGACCTTATAAGTATGATTGATTTTGCAATAATCGCGGCACGTAAAGCGCGGGTGCCACGATTATAGCAAAAGTAAATATACTTATAAGGTCCCAAAAGCAAGACCTATTGGCTATGCTAATGCTTGTTTCATTGGCTGCAGATATGCAAAGGCAAATATCTGCGTTCATGATTACACCTGTATGGTAAAATAAGGAGCACTGTGCTCTGCCTGGGTTATGGGTTAAAGGTGCGGCAGTAACACACGGCAAAGAAAAGTGTCTTTCCCACATAGTAAAACCTATGTTTATAAGTTAAGAAGTCATCCCTATTATGCACCCTGCCTTGTAAACCGGTTCCTAATATTCAAAAGTGGCAAGTGCAAACTTATAAAATTGTGCCGTAACAATGATTGCAATTTTACTATGTACATTCAGCTACATTTTGTAATAGGACAGGTCCTGGTGTGCAGAAATTATTTAATGCTACATCCCCATCTAGGAAAATGCTGAAATAGTGATTCAAAGTTTTTTCTCACTTAACGTTTTTTGACTTAAAACCACTTCTGCCACTCATCAAACCTGCAGTGCTGGAAAACGGCTGCTTACCTTGAGCAAATATTGACCTTGGCTCAGAAGACAGTGGGCTGCCATGGAACACTGGAAGGACACAGCCATGTTAATTCCTAACTATTTATCAAGGAGTAGCTGTCTGGGAGTAGACAGAAACCTCTGGTAGACCAAAGAACTGCATTAGCACAACCCCTATTGACTTAGAAATGCCAGGGAGGGCTTTGCCTATTCATCACCGGACCCTCATAGAAAGCCAGCCTCCAGTCACAGTGGGGAGGGGGGTGGTTTGGACCCTGTTAAGTAGGAGGTGAGCTTATCTAACTAAGTGATAGGTTAAGGAGCTGAAGACATGCCTGTCTCGTGGCAGATGGGTTCTGCCATATTGAAATATGGGTTCTGAGTATTTTGACAGTAATGCACTGTGCTAAAGTACAGCAAAAGAAGGTGCAGGAACTCAGAGAAAATGGTTGGGATTAGGTGCCGGACAGACTATTTCTGATAACTGACTAATGCAGAAGGTACATGTGCTATCTTCACTACCACCACTTCAGAACTTTTCTGGACCTAGAATGACTAACCAAAATTGAAAGCCCTGTTGGATGAAAGAAGAGTATTTACTCCTAATGGAGGAAGAGGAATTACTCATGGACTAATGATTTCCTGACTCCTGCGGATATCCAGTGACTAACACTGCTCTCCAGGGGTCAAGTGATTGACTTTTTGTTAACCTGATACAGAGCGAAAAAAGTAAGAGGAATACAGACACCAGCTATCCAATGATGAAGAGACTCTGCAGGTGTTGGACTTGACCCTTTTTGGCAGGTTCACCCCTGAACTTTTTGCCTTAAGTTCTGACATGGTATTGGTGGTTTTAGGCCTCTGGGCACTTTAGCACTGTGGTCCAGTGTAAAGTGAATGCGCGCTCTGTGTTACATTTGTAAGGTTGGCATGCCCTCCCATAGGAATGCACTGGGGATAAATGTGTCCATGGTAATTCCTGGTATGAGAGGAGCGCAGGGTCGAGTTTAGTATGTATAAACTTGTGAGAATAAATGCTGCGCTATGGTGTGCACAGATTTATGATGACTGGTGGAGAAATGCCACTTTTATAGGTTGGCATTTCTGTGTGCTATGTGTCTGCCTGCCTGATGTGAATTGCATATCTGGCTTGTGAGTGACAGGAGCTGAGAGGTGTGTGGCTCCAGGAGGGGCAGGATGAGTCAGTGCTCGCCTGAATAGGACATCTGGGCTGGGAGTAGTGGGAGGGATAATTCCCTGACTCTGAAAAGGATGGTGCCTTCCCTAGTGACTGCTGGCTTTGGCGCAAGCCTTAGCCCACCCGAGATCCCATTTCTAACAGCAGGACACATGGATAAAGAGATATCTAGTGCCAAGAATCCTTCCCTGTGATGTGAGGGTTGCAGTAGTGACCAAAGGGAGCCTTTCCAGCAGTTTAAAAAAAGTAGAACGGGGATAGGTCATTTGTTTCACCTCTGGAGGTTGGGGACAAGCTGCTGAGCATTTCCCTAGAAGATTGCACACTATAAAGTCAAGAAAAAGCTGCTGAGCCTTACCTCAGAAGATCGCACACCAGACAGTCACATAAATAGAGTACATCCCACTTAGAGCTTTTTTCAATGCTTAATTAAGGTTTAGCTGGATCTTTGCTGTATCAACCCTCCTTTGGCCCACCCAGTTACAGTGTCCACCTTGTCCCCTGGCAGGATTTTGGCTTCCAAAATGTGATTAAGGGGCATCTTTACAAGCCCCAATCGCCACCACAATGTCACTTCCAGTGACGTTGTGATGGCAATAGGGGCTTCAGCTTATTTAAAAGGCAGTGTTCCACCGCAACACTCATTGATTTTGACGCTGCCCCCTATTTACAAGGGTGGAGTGAATAGAAGGCAGCGCCAAAATTAAGACTAGGGAAAACCTTGTCTTAAACAGGTGAAATGAGGAGAAATGCTTTATTTCTCCTCGTTTTTGCTGTTTCCAGGTGTGCTGCATTGTGCAGCACACATAGAAAAAGCAAATTGCCATTGATTGCTTAGGTACATAAACAATCAAAAGAAATGACATTTTGCAACTTAAATGTGTGTTGCATTAAGCAGCACATATAAAAGTTACAATACGTCATTTAACAATTGTTTATGGGCAGGGAGACCTACCTGCACATAAACAATCTTCCCCTCAACGCAGTAACCCTTGCACTATGGTGCAAGGGTGCCTGCGTTTTGCGCCAGTGCAGGGAGAAACGCAGGGCTGTACATACCATATTGTTATAAATATGGTGCAGCCCTGCATTTCTGAAGTGGTGAAGTAAACCAAACAAGACCAAAACAACAACCCTGGATGTTCACAGTCTAGCGGTGAGCTGGAGTTCTCTCTCTTTTTCTACTCTCCATGGTATGTACGGCTGGTCTCTAGCACCTTGATGCCTTTGGGTGAATGCTGCGCTTTATAAATATCAAAATCAAAATCAATCAACCATACCAAACAAAAAAAAAACAAGACCAAAACTGCAAAAATTCTCAGTAGAGTAATAGAATATGACTTTTAAAATGGAAAACAGTTCTGTCCATAGCAAACTATAGATGCAACACTTTCAACACAAAATACCTTGGATGCGTCAAAATCATAAACAAAAACAGCCGCAGGGAAGGTGATGCATTGGTTCCTTAAGAGCAAGGAAGGTGATGCGTTGGTTCCTCACTCCAGGGAAGGTAATGCTTCGGTTCCTTACTACCACGCAGGGGAGGTGATGCGTTGGTTCCTTACTGATGGGGAGGTGATGCGTGAGTTTCTTACTTTGTGTGGAGGTGATGCGTCAGATTCTTACTGCGTCCCCAGCATTGATGTAGACTTGGCGGCCTGGTGTGATCCGTGAGGATAAGGGATGTGTCGGTTCTCGATGCGGAAGGGACAATGACGCTGCATTGGTTTCTCTAGCCGAGGTCTCATGATGCGTTGGTCCTTGCGTTGGAATCAGTACGGTGATCTCAGACGGTGATTGGTGCACTTGATGCAGTGTGTGGTGATTTCTCCAGCTGCGGGCAGGCACTGCATCGGTTTCTTCAGCGATGTGTTGGAAACAGGTGCTGATGCGTCACGCTTCTCATCATTGCATTACTTTTCTAGCTCCCAACAGCAAGAACAACCTCCAGAGGCCGCGAACAGCAGCAGGCACCTCTTGGCAGGTAAGAGCTCCCAGCAAGGAAGTTCAAGGGAGCTTGTGGTGAAGTCTTTGTATCCCTGAGACCTCAAAACAGGAGGTATGTTCTACTTGAATCCCTTGGAGATCTTCATATGCAGGGTACACAGCACACAGCAAAGTCCTTGTCCTTCCCTTGGCAGAAACAGCCACTGCAGGCCAACCCCAGACAGCACACATCAGAGGGGCAGCACTTCTCCTCCATTACTCCAGCTCTTCTCCTTGGCAAAGGTTCCTCTTGAATCCCAGAAGTGATCTATTCTATCCCTGAGACTTCCAACAGGAGGCAAGCTCTACTTCAAGCCCTTGGATAACACTCAAAACAGCTGGATGATGAAAGTAAGGTCCAGTCCTTTCCCTGCCCAAGACAGAAGCAACCACTGCAGGCCAACCTCAACAGCATACAGCACAGCGGCAGTACTTCTCCTTCAGCTTTCCAGGCTCTCCTGCTTGGCAGGTTCCTAAGTTCAGCAGTAATCTACATTCCTGGGGTCTGGACCCCACTTTATTATTTAGCACAAATTATTTTGTTCTCTGGTGGCAGAGAAGCTTTTTGCCCAACCAAAACCAGTTCCATCCACTCTGGTGCAGCCGCCCGGCAGGAGGTGGAGACATCATTGTCCAAGGCAGACCAGGCCCATTCATGTGTGAAAGAAATCTCCTCCCCCTACTCTGAATGCAGCCCAGGTCTATTCAGCCCAGCCCTGACTCACCCTTGAAAGGCAGGACATAACTCACCTCCAAGTGGCTGTCTGAACAGCATGCACATCCCCAGCCCCTGTCACTCCAAAATCAGACAGTCAATATACAAACCTAGCAGATGCACTCCAAATGGCTAAGTAAGAAAATACCTACTTTCTAAAATTGGTATTTCAAACCCACAATATAAAAATCATCCTTACTAAAAGATGCACCTTTATATTCTGAGTTCAGGCATATTAAAATCTATTTTCCTATCTTGTTCCCATGGTTAGTTGCCATAGTGAAAAACGAAGAAAGTGAAGATGCGCTCTCTTAGATAGAATAATGTCTCTTTTTTTACTAGTCAGGCAAGGAGACAAGAAGTTACAATCATTTGGCTTGACTCGATAAAGGAAGGTTATTGTGCTTCACATAGGAGAAGTCCTGGGAACCAAGGACAAATTGTATTGAGGAAGGTATCGACATCGAGAAAACTTTCTTTTAGGACTGTACCCAGGGGGGATGGCATTATCCAAAGTGCATCCTGGGATTGCTACCTGGAGATAACTAGTTGGTGGGTTGGTGGACGTAGGGATAGTGCGCCACTCCTCTCTTGCCTTCAGAGAGAGAGCATCCTAGAATGAGTCTGTCTTTGGTAGCTTTATGCTACTTAACCAATTGATCATTGATGGACTTCTTCGGAAGATTCATTGTGCTGACACGTTTTAGCCTTCATTCTTAAAATGCTTATGTAGGAATGTCACCATAGTGTTAGCATAGGGACAGATTTAGTGCTTCTCACTTAACAACTCCCCATGCAGGGAAATTTGGACTTATGCTTCCTGATTTTTTGTATTTTACTTCTTGAACTAACTGTGTTGCTCATGCTACACCATCTAAATTGGATGCGTTGATTTGTCTCATTGCTGATTTCTCTGTATTTCCATACACTTGTATTGAGGTGTCCCTATGTTCAGTCATTTTTGGCTTTGTAATAAATTAATTAACCTTAAGTAGTTGCACATGGGTTATTATGTATCTAAAGGAATCATTGGCGAATTAACTGCTTCCCTAAAGACTTTTCCCCCTTTACACTTTCATGCGACAAAAAAGAGTGAGACTCTAGAATGGTCTAGAACTTATGGTCCCGGCTCTTTATCTACCTTTTATACCTTGTATCGTTCTGCTGCTTGCATTCAGGGTTTTACTTTTGGCATGGTGCTTCCCTCTTCTCCTAGCTTGTCAGTTACTTATCTGCTCCCTCTCTGTCCCGCTTGGATTTTTAAAACCTTTTTTAAAACTTTTTTTCTATATACTCTTCCCAGATAGCTTCTCTGTTGCTCTCTCCTCCACTGCTCTAACTCTCATCTGCATGGTCTCCCTTCCCACCAATCTGCTGCATCATTGCTTCCCTTCTCATCATATCTTTATTTTTGGAATTAGATTTTTCTATTTTCAAGGGGAGGGCATCTGCAGTTTGCTGCTGCGCCTCACACTTCTAAAACAAAAACATATGTTTGGCATACTTTTTAGTTTTAATTAATTTGCTGCTCCAATATGAGTGGTTGCCAACTTGCAATGGTAAATTAAAAACAAAAACTAAATTGTCACCTTCTCATGACATATACAAGTGCATGTGCAATGGGAGAATGAGGCATCAAACCGGGTCCTCTGTAATTGTTAAATGTAAAATGTTAAGAAGACTTATAAAGCGCACTATCACCCCATGGGCATCCTGGCACTGATGTACACTGACTCAAACTACGCACATATATTGCAGTGAAAAATCCCACCTACTTTAAAAATGAGGGCCTAAACAGCAGCATTAGGATAGAGCCAGGTCTTCAATTTCTTTCTGAACTGCAGAAGATCTTCCATCTGTCTGAGGCTGTTCGGGAGTGCATTCCATCCTTCTCCCATTTTTTTTCTTTTAAATTTTAGTGCTTTTACTAGTTTAGCTGAGGATGATCGCAAGCTTCTGGTGGGAACATACCATTTAAACTTGCTCTGCAGTGGTTTGGGCCCTAGACCGTGTAAGGCTTTAAAAACAATACAGAGAGGTTTAAACTGGATCCTCTGTAGCACGGGGAGTCAGTGAAATACACTGAGAGCCAGGGAGGCTGATGATCGCCGTGGTTTCATAAGGGCTAGTTTAGCTGCAATGGTCGGACTTCTCTGAAGTCTCTCGATCAGGTATTTTGGGGCCTTCAGCAGAAGGGCATTGCAATAATCCAGCTGGCTCAGAACATCGCTTCTCACTATCAGTGCCCTGGTTGAAATTAGCAGCATTGGGAGGATCTTCCTTAACACTCTTATTAGGGAATAGCTGGTCCCTCCCGTTTTATTTACTAGAGTTTCTAAACTCAACCTATCATCAATTTTTACTCCTAGATTACGTAAAATCTCAGATGGTATCAATGGTTTATCCACTGGGATTGGCCAAAAATTTGCCGGAAGCTGACGTGGGATTTGCTGGGCTGCACAGCATAAGATCTCGGTCTTATCGCAGTTAAATTGCAAAGAGTTGTTTTTAAGCCAACATGCCTTGTCCTGCATACATGCGTGGAAATTTTCCAGTGACAGTGATTGGTCCCCTTCCAGTGATAAGATGAGCTGAGTATCATCAGCATAGTTCACCAGGCTGACCTTGTGGGACTTAATGACAGAGATTAGGGGGCTCATATGGATGTTAAACACTATTGGGCTGATCGCCGAATTGTGAGGATTTGTGATGATTATTGTACAAATATCATGGCTTTATTTTTTTGAGAGTTGCCATTCCGAGTTCACACTTTTTTTTTCTTCTTTTTGATGACGTGGTAAAACATCATCAAAAGCACTGGCAGGCCCCAAAGATTGGGTAAGGCTACTGAAAAAATGAGACCCATTATCAATGCGCGTTTGCTATTTATTCGTATATATTTCTTGCCAATAGTATCTTTGCAAAAGCTTAAATGTTTGTAAGAGCGAGAAAAGTTGGAAAAATGCCACGTTAGTAGCGCATAGCATTCATGAAGAGGCAGAACCTATTTTTAAATTTGACCATACGTTAAACAATTTAACGCCCAAATAGGTGTGTCTTTTGAAATGGTGAGGTTTTTCAAATCCTCCCACAAGCATTTCCGTTTTCGAAGTGAGGGGGGTAATATTTCTGCCTTTGAAGGAGGGTTTCGACTGGAGCTCGTTAAGGGTGGATAGAGTCAACATGTGTCCCCATGAACCAAATGTGGTTGCAGTTTCTGTGGAGAGTTTTATCATTCGGCGTTTAAAATGTATTATTAGATCCTTGAATAGTAAATTGTGCAAGAGTTATAAAGTCCGTTACGATCAGCGACCTTGGTTGCAAAAATAAAGTGACAGACATGCAGAACGCCCTCACAATTTTAAACACTCCTCTCAGGAAAGAGACAATGAACAACCGGCCGCCTTGGCAGTCACAGTGGACAGGTCACCACTTAGACATGTCTCACACAACGGAAAGGCGTTTCTGATACTTCAAGTACCTATTTTACTTTCTTGACTCATTTATAAAAAAAAAATCATGCTTTTAAGCAGTGACTTTTCCATTGTGCTCTTCCATAAGCGTTTCCAATTTAATCCCTGCGCCCTACATTTGCATAAGTATAAGTATAGAGGTCTGCAAAGAACACAAAGGGCCACTTGATGTTCAAAAGCAGGTTGTTGCTCATTCCGTTCTTTTGCAGAATGCAAAGCTAAAATACTTATTTCTTCGATGCAACCTTGTGTGAAAAAGCATAACGTTCTCTACTAACGCAATTTGCTCTGGATTTCACAAAGAGAGAGTGTACAGATATTTTATCTACTTTTGATGTCTGAGACTCTTTCTTGATTAGGAGCTAGAAGTGCATGTGTCACTCCAGATACCGGGGGACTAGAAACACCATAGGTCCACTATGAACCCACTTGAGCTAGATTATTACGTAAACATTATCCATCTCTCTACTCACATGCGTACCTTTGAAAGAAACACAAAGGTCTTCTTTTCTTTTTGATGGGTTATACTAAAAGGTAATACCTCCCAGGGAAATAACAATACCGTAGGATGTGTTTATTTCCTCATGCAGAATTACCTCTCGAAAACAAGTTCCGAAGATCGACATTGGTCATAATGTTGCAATACCACAGGGTTTCACCCATTCTGAACAGCAAAAATGGCAATTTACATGTTTATATTCCAACGAATTCTGTCAAGCTGTATATGTCGAAATATGTAAGGGGGACAGAGCAAAATGTGCACACATATGTTAATGGTGATTGGGAGCAAATCCCAAGGTGTGGCCTAGTCAGAATTCTACTCAGAATGAGAGCCTTTGTGTGGAATACTGTCCTTTTTAGGTATAAAAAATATGTCCTTTTTTCTTGTTGCATCCTTTTTTAGATGCTTCTGCCTGCTCTCTAATACAATTGGTTTGACATTAGTATGGTGTTCACAAGCCTGAATAGCATGCCACACAAAGGTCAAGTCTACTAGCTTTGCCAATGATCGTTTTCATTTGGGTTGAGCTGGAGTTCTCGAACACTAATGACTGACAAAAGCACTGCATTGTTTTTAAGGTGACTATATTTGGGTATCCTGAGTTCAAGTTCCAGGTCGAGTCCTTCTTACTCAGGCAGCAGGACAGCAGAGCAGCAGGGCAGCAGAGCAGCAGTGCAGCAGTTCTTCTTGAAGCAGAACATAACAGCAGTACTTCTGAGTCTTCTACCGGTCCTAAGGTGTACTGAGAAGTTGGGTCTTCAGGTCCAATATTTATATTTGGTGCCAGCTTTGAAGTAGGAGAAGGTTCTGGAGGTTTTCACCCCAAAAGGTATTTGGAATTTCCTGGCTTCCTGCCTTGCCAAAACCAAAAACCAAAGGAAATGATGGACGGAGTGTTGAACATTGCAAGCACTCACCCCCAGTAAACTGATCTGGGTTTAATCGATCACCGTTCTTTAGCCCACTCTGCCACCCCAGTTCAGACATGGCCATATGCAAATCAGTCTGACCCTGTGCCTCATGGGAACAGTCCAGCCTGAACTGCCAAGCCATGTCTTCCCTGGACCGGAAACAAGCTTCCTAGGACCGGTTTCTGGCATTTCAGCCGTCTTCAGCCAGGCTTGCTTGAATCCAGTGGCAAAGTGAGCAAGGGACTCACGTCTGAGCATACCCTGCCAACTTATGGCGAACAAAGCAAAAACCAAAGGAAATGATGGACGGAGTGTTGAACATTGCAAGCACTCACCCCCAGTCAACTGATCTGGGTTTAATCCATCACCGCTCTTTAGCCCACTCTGCCACCCCAGTTCAGACATGGCCATATGCAAATCAGTCTGACCCTGTGCCTCATGGGAACAGTCCAGCCCGATCTGCCAAGCCATGTCTTCCCTGGACCGGAAACAAGCTTCCTAGGACCGGTTTCTGGCATTTCAGCCGTCTTCAGCCAGGCTTGCTTGAATCCAGTGGCAAAGTGAGCAAGGGACTCACGTCTGAGCATACCCTGCCAACTTATGGCGAACAAAGCAAAAACCAAAGGAAATGATGGACGGAGTGTTGAACATTGCAAGCACTCACCCCCAGTCAACTGATCTGGGTTTAATCCATCACCGTTCTTTAGCCCACTCTGCCACCCCAGTTCAGACATGGCCATATGCAAATCAGTCTGACCCTGTGCCTCATGGGAACAGTCCAGCCCGAACTGCCAAGCCATGTCTTCCCTGGACCGGAAACAAGCTTCCTAGGACCGGTTTCTGGCATTTCAGCCGTCTTCAGCCAGGCTTGCCTTGCCCCCAGCTTGACTAGGGGTACAAAAGACTTGTGTTAAACCAATTGTGAGTGTGCTGAGGCAGAGCCTTTGTAATGTGCAAGTGTGGTAGTTGACAGCTCCCCCGCTTAGAGATGGCCCATTCTGCCAACAACTATTCCCCCTTTGTCTCATTGTCTGGGAGCAATACACAAAGACAAGAACATGCCTACTTTCTAAAAGTGTGAGGGAACAAGAGCTGGTATGCACTCAGTTTAAATAAATGTAACGACAAATTCAAACAATGAAATGAACACTTATTAGATGTAGCGTGCACTTTAAGAGGAGGACTGTTGTCATAGCCTTCAAGGGCACTACTCTAAAACACTCCGATGGAGTGTGTTGCATATTACTCTAAGGTAATCAGATATCACTAGTAGATACAAATGTAAAGACATGGATAAGAAACCAAAATGTTTACAGTAAACAACAAAGTAATACAAAAGAGATAATTGATGGCTCAAAAAAATCTTCTTCTTTTATTGAGCAATCTTCATCAGTCTCCCAAAGAGAACTTAAATCAGTTGTGAAGAATAGAAGTTGACAGTATCTCACAGATTATAAGTCGGTCCCTATGCATTTCGGGCATAAACAACTGCCCTTCTTCAGGGGACTCTATAAATAAATAAACCTAATGGCTCAGTATTTATAACATAAACAAAACAAAGACAGTACGAACATTGTGAGAGCACATATATAAAAACAGTAAATGTTAATAATTGTAACCAGTAAAAAGAGAAAACTCCAAGGTCTTGTAATCACATGAATGAAAATGAGTGTTAACCTCGAGAATAAAAAGCAGGCAAAGAGCAACGTCCGCCACCAAGTGAACGACTTAACACTAAATTGAATTTCACAAGAGAATTTATCTATACAAAAAACAAATCTAATAGGGGAAAGAGGAAAATTGAAAGTGCTAAACAGTCCCGTATATCTCATCACGTGAGCCTATGGTTAAATGGTCATGCAATATGTAGAAATAAAGCTCCAAAATACCTGGAAATACTGAGTCTGCACAGCCAAAATGGCAATGCCAAGAATATTCCTATCACACGAAAAGAAAAAAAAACACAAAGTCAGTCGTATAAATGATACCGTGAAAGACATGAAAAAACAGACCGTGAGGGAAGTCACCATGTTCATGCAACCTGAATGCCGAAAATATAGAAAAATGCTGTAAATTAATTTAACTAAGCACAGCCAGAGTCAATGGGTAAACCAGCCTAAGCTGGAGAATAAACCTGCTTACCGGAAAGTGGTGCTAGACTATGCCGATAGTTGACCAGGGTGGAAAAAAGCCGAACCGCAACGCTTCTCCTGCAAACGTCCATGCCCTTATTCATGCGAATGGTGATTAAATACATATAATAAGTTGGATGAGGTATACTCCTGGGCAGAGGTTTATGCACCAAAACAACACTTTAAGCCATCGGGTACTACATCTTCAGAGGAGACTCTAGCGTCCATTGATGACACTCAACTGAACCGGACACCTGTTCTATGTACCATGGTTTCCACCGATGTCTCATAAAGTGATTGACTCATTCGAGACACATGGTAAAAGGGACATACTCAAGGTTCATCCAAATGCCTGAACATGTCTAAAACCGACAAAGCATCACTGACGTCATTGGAAAAAAACCGCATTGCTGTTTCTCAGTACGGCAGACAAGGGTGAAGCATGGGTGGCCATGGACTGTTGTTTCTATGAATTGAAGGTTGAGACCATGTTGCAAGACGAAACTACCTATCTACCTCTACTCCAAGATCCCACCGAGGAGTTCCAAAACACCCTCTCCGAGATTCTGCCACACGCCAAGGAGATGGTGTGGATCACCGACAACACAAAGGATTTTATCTGCACACGACACCCAAGGCACCCATCGATATACATGCTTCCTAAAGTTCATAAATCCCTAAGGGATCCACCATTGAGACTGATAGTGTCAGGGTGTGGTTCCATACATTAAACTTTGGCCACTACCTGGACATATTTCTGGAATCCATCGTACAAGTTGGTAAGACTTATCTACAGGACACTACGCATTTGTTGCAGCTTCTAGATGCCAATGAATTACCATCTATAACAGAAATTTGGTTATGAACAATTGACATGACAGCCCTATTTACGTCTATCCCCGATGTTGAGGATACTGAAGCGCTAGAATGGGCCCTTCTGTGCCATGATGACATACAAGCCAACAAAGTTTTTTTATTGGAACTTCTTCAATTTTCACTGTTTCACAGTTACTTCAGATGGAAGGACAAATATTCTTTGCAGACGAATGGAACCTCTATGTTTTTTTTGGGTGCCCCCAGTTATGCAAATATATTTATGATGCAATTTGAATTGGTCCACTTTCTTTCTGACCTTAAGTGGCATGACCATTTGATTCTTTACAGAAAGTACATTGACGACATTCTCATCATCTGGCAAGGCGCTAATCATGAGTTGATTGAGAATCTCCAGCTGTTGAACACCAGAATCAAGTTCACCCACACCATGGATCAACATCATATTTCCTATGTGGATGGAAACAGTGATGTGGAAGGCACAAATATTACAACCTCGATGTTCAAGAAACACACTGATCGAAATAACTCATTATTATTTTCCAGTGTTCATCCACCATCTTTAAAACGCCATCTTACATACTCACAGTTTCTTTGTGTTAAGCGCATTACTTCAGATACATCCAAGATCGCTGATTTCATGAAGGAAATCAGAGATAAATGTTTAACACAAGGATATCCAGCTGAGATCATCAATGAAGCCGAAAAACGTGTCCACAGCATTCGAAGGGAGACACTGTTAAGCAAACAAAACAAGCAACCTACTAACAGAGAGGTTTTTGTATCTACTTATTCTACCTCATCCATCGCAATCAAACACGCGGTCCTCAGACGCTGGGAGCTCCTACAATCCGAACCTGATTTCTGGGGTTTCGTTGTCAACCCCCCTATTTTTGCATATAAGCGGTCTCAGAATCTGAAGGAACTTCTCAATCAAACTAGACCTGGAACCACACCTACACGGGAAACAACCTTTAGAACGCAGTCATTACATCGCACTACATTTACAATGCAGTCATTACATCACAGCATCCTTTACAATGCATGTCACTACAACGCAGCCATTACATTGCATGTCACTACAACGCATGACACTACACGCATGTCACTACAACACAGGCATTACAACGCATGTCAATACAACGCACACCATTTCAACGCATAGGACCCCTACACTATCCAACACTTACCCTACTGTTGCACCCCTTGGAGTTAGAATAGTAATTTTTACCCCTACACTATCCAACACTTACCCTACTGTTGCACCCCCTGGAGTTAGAATCATAATTTTTACCTCTACACTATCCAACACTTACCCTACTGTTGCACCCCCTGGAGTTAGAATAGTAATTTTTACCCCTACACTATCCAACACTTACCTTAAAAGCAATGTAATGGTATGCGTTGTAAATGTATAATGCAATGTAATGGTATGCGTTGTAAATGTAGATTTAAACAATTTGTTGTAGTGGCATGCAATGTAAATGTATGCTTTGTAAAGGATGTTGCGATGTAAAAACAGCATTGTAAAGAAATGCGTTGTAAATGTATGCGTTGTAACGTCATACATTCCACCTACATGCAAGGGTATGTGAAGATGCTTCAATAGTTCACACTGCAACAATGTGCTTACTGGGGATCACATATCCCATCCCTGGTCCGGTAAAAAGATTAGGCTGAACTTTACCACAGTTTGCAACAGTTGTTTTATCATCTACATGATATGGTATCCATGTGGGCTAAATTCTGTGGAAAAGACAGAGAGATCCTTACGGACACGTATCACAGAACACAAGAGTCACATAAGGACTAAAACTACCACATCACCATTAACCGCTCAGTGGCATGACCACCATCACACGATAGCCTAGCTTTGTTTCACCATTCTAGAAACTGTGACGATACACGTACTCAATGTAAGACTTACTGGATACGTCGCTTAGACACCTTGGTGCCTAAAGGTCTTAACAACAAAGTTGAATTTTCCTGCTTTCTCTGACCCACTTTTAGTCATGTAACCACATTCTCCACTAGGTCTTGTACATTTAATTAATTACATTTTTTTTGTTTCCCTTCTTTCGAGTTTCACATTTTGTTGATGCTTTATTGTGATAACCATGCATTTCGTGCATTACTTGTCGTTCAAGAACATCCATTGCATTGTACTGTTCTCTCTCATGTGTTTCTCTTGTTTAATCACCTAAATACGGTCATGTATGCTGCATTTTGAACTACGATGACAGTTAGTCTCGTACTGATTTTATGCACTTTGATTAGCGACTAGGTTCTATCGCAGTATGTGCAATCATTTAGGTTATATACGCGTATTAATGTCACTTCAGTGATGTGATATAATTCATGCACTCACATGGAATACTTGTGCACATTGTGACTACATACTTAGCATGTATACTTTAGGGTTATTTAATTATATCATAACCTCTTGATCATATACGATTCACTGATGATAGCTGATTCTATTTTCTTGGTTATATACTTTTACTATTGTTCACCTTGCTCGACACAATATTAACTGCACTTTTTTCACCATGCTTCTTGGATGTAACTTTATTCATCCGGAAAGCTTCACTCGCCCTCACAAGAGGCACTGTGCCTTTAAGATTGGTCCTTTCTACTTAACTTCCGGGTCACAGGCGTTTAATCACCATTCGCATGAATATGGGCACGGACGTGTGCAGGAGAAGCGTTGCAGTTTGGCTTTTTTCCACCCTGGTCAATTATCGGCGTCGTCAACCACCACTTTCCGGTAAGCAGGTATACTCTCCAGCTGAGGCTGGTTTACCCATTGACTCTGGCTGTGATTAGTTAAATTCATTT
This sequence comes from Triturus cristatus, assembly GCF_964204655.1. Lineage (NCBI taxonomy): Eukaryota > Metazoa > Chordata > Amphibia > Caudata > Salamandridae > Triturus > Triturus cristatus. Next base: position 684,725,229 of record NC_140587.1, read on the forward strand.
ACAGCATTTTCTATATTTTTGGCATTCAGGTCGTGTGGACCTGGTGACTTCCCTCACGGTCTGTTTTAATGACTTCTAAATATTGGCCCCTGCTGTCTATTTGTGGTGAGTTTCTGTATGTTTTCAGTACACTCACATGTTCTTCACGATTTTTCATGTCTTTCACGGTTTCATATATACGACTGACTTCGTGGGATTTTTTCTTTTCTCAGTGTGACAGGAATATTCTTGGCATTGCCACTTTGGCTGTGCAGCCTCAGCATTTCCAGATATTTTGGAACTTTGTTTCTACATATTCAATGACCATTTAACCATAGGCTCACGTGGTGAGATATATGGAACTCTTTTGCACTTTCGATTTTCCTCTTTCCCCTATTAGATTTGTTTTTTTGTTATAGATAATTTCTCTTGTGAAATTCAATTTAGTGTTAAGTCATTCACTTGGTGGCGGATGTTGCTCTTTGCCTGCTTTCTATTCTCAAGGTTAACACTCACTTTCATTCATGTGATTACAAGACCTTGGAGTTTTCTCTTTTTACTGGTTACAATTGTTAACATTTACTGTTTCCATATATGTGCTCTTGCGATGTTCGTACTGTCTTTGTTTTGTTTATGATATAAATACCGAGCTATTATGTTTATTTATTTATAGAGTCCTCTGAAGAAGGGAGTTGTTTATGCCCGAAATGCATTGGGACTTACTTACAATCTGTGAGATACTGTCAGCTTCTATTCTTCACAACTGATTGAAGTTCTCTTTGGGAAACTGATGAAGATTGCTCATTAAAAGAAGAAGATTTTTTGAGCCATCAATTATCTCTTTTGTATTACATTGTTGTTTACTGTAAACATTTTGGTTTCTTATCCGTGTCTTTACATTTGTATCTACTAGTGATATCTGATTACCTTAGAGCAGAGGTCTTCAAACTGTGGGGCGCGACCCCCAGGGGGGTCGTGGAGTCCTAGGAAGGGAGTCGCAGATTCCCCAGTTTCACTTGTCTCTGTAAAAAGACAGCCGTCCTGAGACGGCTAATTGAGATCGTTATCAGCTACTTGCCTGAATGAAAGGCAAGTGCGCTGCTAATCTGCAAGTGTAAAGGATGCTTGGGAGCAGTTTTGGCTCTTTGTGAACACAAAGATGTGTGTTTTTATTTAGTTGAAGTGCAAAGAGTTAACTACTGGACTGGGAAGTTCTTGCTTTTAATATTAACTGCATTTACACAGCCCTTAGTGCCCCTAAAGAGGTGTTGAAGGGACAGTTATGTAAAAAACAGAAAACTGCATTACATTCGCTCTGGTATTATTAAAACCTACATTTTGAAAGCACCATTTTATTGTAAAACTATTCACACGTTTTGCAGCATTGTATCTTAACCTGTGTGTAATGCAAGTATAAAAAATGTACTTACATATTCACAGTGCTTTCCGTCACAGGCTGTGACTTCGTAGCACTAAATATACACATCACTTTTCTCCACTGCACCAATCAAGATTGAATTCTGTGGTTCTCTGGTTACACGCAGACCGCTGCAGTGCATTAACTAATAGATGTTTCATATTGTACTACATTCTATTTCCCACTGAGCAATAACTTATTTTATTTATTTTTCATTTACACTGCCCATTATTTTATATGTAGATACCTGAAGGTGAAAGACCTAAAAAACATACAAAATATTTTGGGCTTATTTATGAGAAGCTTGCATTGCCAGGGCATCACTTTTTTGGATGCTCCGGTGGTGTAACCATCTCAACCATACCTATGAGGCAGTGCAAAGTCACCCTGTATGGCTTTGCATTGCCTCATAGATATGGAGTAATCAGTAAGACATAGCAGCGCAAGTCACTGTGTTGCCTTACTCTGCATCAAGGAGGTGTTCCATGGGCTTTGCGTGGGGTTCCCACGCAAAGCCCATGGATTTCGATGCTGCCCCATATTTACAAAATCACGTAAACCTGGGACAGCTCCAAAAACTGACACCTCTCCAGTGGAGGCGTAACGAGGAGAAATGTTTTTTCTCCTCGTTTTTTCCTCTTTCCATGTGTGCTGCATTCTGCGGCTCTCATAGAAATAGGAATTGTTTTGGGGAAGGAAGGTGCCTCTTCCCGTACAAAAACAATTCTGCCTACGTAGGTGCTAGGCAGCAATTTGGGAAGGGAAAAGGACTGTAATGCACCGTTTTTCATAATTACAGTGTATTTCTGCCCTTTCACATTGGCATTGGGCAGCGCCGCAAGAAGACTTGCAGCGCTGTCCTACGCCAATTCCTCATAAATAAGGCTCTTTGTTTTTAGCTACACCTTTGGCTACACCCCCACGCTCACTGACCATTGGTTTGCTAAACACTGTTTAATACAATTTACCAACCGTAAAAATATTTGTTGTGGTAATTGGGGTCTGTTAGAAATGGGGGTCCCTAGTTGGCAATGGTTTGCACCTTTGTCCAAGTAGGGACCCTTCCTTCTAGTCAGGGTAAGAGGGATACTCTACTGAAGTAAACCCCTGCTCACCCCCTTGGTAGCTTGGCAGGAGCAGTCAGGCTTATTTCAGAGACACTGGGTAAAGGATTTGCACATAACCAACAGCAATACACTGAAAACACTACAAAAGGACTCCACACCAGTTTAGAAAAATATCCAATACTTTATATATTCAAAACAAGACTAAAACGATAAAAATCCAACATACAGTTCTTAAAAATATGCACTTTGTGGGGAGCTGGCGTCGGTCGATTGGTCCAGACTGCGGTGTGGGACGGGGCAGTGTGTCACAAGACTTACGAGCAGTGCCCCCAAGCCATGGTGCGGTCACGGTTGTCGAAGTCAGTGACGGCGTCGGTGAGACCAGGGCGACGAAGTGAAGCGAGGCGGCGTGGAGTGCAGTGCCCACAGGTCACAGTGCAAGCAACAACTCGGCGATAGTCATCAGTGAGACCAGGGTTGCAGTGCAAGATGCAATGGTGCCCTCTGCGGTGCCTTCAGGGCATGGAGCCAGCACAGAGTCAGTGATGGATCCTGAGGCGGTACCCAGAGGTCAGTGAAGACTTTGCGGTCCCTGAGACTTCAGAACAGGGGGCAAAAAGTAAAGAAAATTCAGACCAGTCATTTCACTGCCCAAGGCAGAAGCAGCAACTGCAGGCCAAACCAACAAAGCATCAACACAGCAAAGTTGCAGTACTCCTCTTGGCAGTTCTTCCAGCTCTTCTTGGCAGGTTCCTGGATTCCAGTGAGTTCTACAGTTCTAGGGTCTGGACCCCAATATTTATACTCCGTTTCTCTTCGTGCTTTTGGGCAGAGAGTGCCTGTGCCCAGCCCAAACCAGTTCCATCCTCTCAGGCCCAGCTTACTGGCAGGAGGTGGATACAGCATTGTCCAAGGCAGACCTGGCCCAATCTGGTGCAAGATAATCTCCTCCCACTACTATAAATACAGCCCAGGTCTATTCAGGACAGGAAGGACACGCCTTGACCTCCCCAGTAGCTGTCTGATGAGAATGCACATCCGCAGCCCCTGTCACTCCAAAGCCAGACAGTCAATCCTCAAACCCAGCAGAGGCACACATGATGGCTAAGCAAGAAAATGCCTACTTTCTAAAAGAGGTATTTTCAAACACAGAACATAAAAATCATCTTTACTATATTCTGAGTTCAGGTATGCTAAACCCCATTTCTCTATCTTGTCCCAATGGGAAGATATGCTCATAAGATGTTATAAGTAAACTCCCATTATCATATGAGACAGATAGCCTTTCCATAGTGAAGAATGAAACACACTGTAATTCACTACCAGGACATGTCACAAACACCAGTACATGCCATACCCTTCATATACATGGCACCCTTCCCACAGGGGTACCTTGGACCTACCTTAGGGGCGACTTACATGTAAGAAAAGTGAAGAATAGGGCTTGGCAAGTGGGTGCACTTGCCAGGTCGACATGCCAGTTACAAACCGTGCAGACTCTGCAATGGCAGGTCTGATAACCTTTTTCAGGGCTGCATGGGTGAGTGGCACAATCAGTACTGCAGGCCCACCAGCAACATTTGATTTGTAAATGTAAATGTGTAGGTATTTATATAGCGCCGATCACCACTACAGGTATCTCAGCGCTGTACTCATACCGCTGAAGGAACCCTTCCTGGCTTTACATGTGAGGTGTCCACTCCTGGGCACCCCCATGGTGAGGCAAGGCATCCCAGCGCTGTTGGGGCCATTGTGGAGATTAAGCAAGCTATTGCCCAGAGTTGCAGCGTGGGACCCATGATTAGAACAGGCACTGAGGCGAGAATATCCGGTCCGCAGAATTTATAGCCCGAGACCCTGCCGCGACGGGAATCAAACCCTGGTCCCGGACCAGTGCTCTGCATCGAGGTCTGCCGCTCTAACCATTGAGCCACACTTCTCCACAGGCCCCTGCACCCTCAATGCACTTTACTAGGGGCTTACTAGTAAGTCAAACATGCCAATCATGGAAACACCAATCCATAATACAATTTACAATAGGAGCACTTGCACTTTAACGCTGAACAGCAGTGAGAAAGTGCGCAGAAACACTGAAACAGCAAAAACAGAGTCAAAACTAGGTCAGAAAGGAAAAAAACAGGGGAAACATGCCAAAAGATGGCAGGTATAACAGGGGCATTTATAGTTATCGATAGATGTTGATGATGCGGAGAATCAGTTTCTAGAACATTTTGTCCAAAGGGTTCCTTACACCTAAGAAGGTTTGACAAGGGGGTCTCGACATCAAAAAGTTTGAAGACCACTGCCTTAGAGTAATATGCAACATACTCCATCAGAGTGTTTTAGAGTAGTACACTGGAAGGCTATGACAACAGTCTTAGTTTTTCTACTTTCTAAAAGTGGCATTTTCAGTATTGTGACATATAATCAGTTTACCATTAAAGAGGGTTTTAAATTGCAATGCTTTAGACACCAAACTCAACATTCCTGCTGTGAATTCACTTTATTACTGTTTGAAGTTTTGCATAAATACTATACACATTGCCTTTAAGTTAGGTCTGGCTGATTTTATGCCACGCTACCACAGGGTTCAGCACAGATTAATTTGGGGTTTGGTTGTGTTTAACCCTAACAGGAATTGTGGTTACTGTTTGAGTCGATTTTCACCCCCCAACCAGTAAACCAATTTCCAATAGAGACCATCATTTATATTTTGTTTTACGGGGAATTACAGTCATTATGGTAATCTAGGGCCTGATTATGAGTTTTTCCAATATATGAGAATTATGAGAAATGCGATAAGTATTGCACCCCCAGATACAAATTGGCAGGCCAATCCTGCCAATATATAGCAGGAAACAATACCCTGAAAATACTGGAACATGCGTATGGTGTAGTAAGTACTAAAATCCACATTTAATTCCCCATTGTGAGGTAAACCTCATAATTAGAAGGTAATTAATAAACTCGATAAATTCCCACCTAGTACAGTTGGATTTTATTGGGTGAGATGTATATCATACTAATTACTGGCCACCTCAAAATGAGGGTTTTAGTATCACTTCTTTTGTGCACTAAAATAAATTTCACAAACACGTGCTTCATACAGAACACAGAGCTGCCTAAAATCTACTGATAAAGGCAGGGATGGTAGACTGGTACTGTCAAGAGTCGTAAAAAATGATGTGCTTGTCTGAGAGGATTCGTATCATCACCAGCTTTTTCAAGGTCAGATTTTATGAAAGTTAATCATAGTGGTCGGTGAAAGATTTAGCAGGATGCGACATGCAATATCCTTTACCACAGCAAATCCGAACCTTTCTGACCTGGAATTTATCTGCTACAGAAATTCAAAAAGATAGAAAAGATATGTTCTCAAAAGAAGCGCAGCCTGTGTCCAGCTCGATAAAGTGAAAGAAGGGCGGTTGAAAGGTTTCAATTTGTCCTTAAACATAAGAAAAAGGCGACATATTTAGTTTCACTGAAAGCATTGATAATACATTCCTGCCATTTTTGCTAGGAAATATGAATTGGTAAATTAGACATACCGACCTCTTAATAATCATTACTTGCACCATTCAATCATGTGTTAACTAATTCAGGATTCTGCTACATCAGTAATGCGTAGCAAACATCTGGTGCATATAGAGAATTTGACATCTTAGTGTAACACTAAATATTGTTAATGTGTCTTAAGCTCCTGCAACATAAATAGATGTTCACACTGGATACCAGTAATGCCAAACTCTACAGACCAATTATGAACCAGCAAATATATTGCAAAACAAATTCCTGCTTCTCTGAATATACTTGATCTCTTTGCTGCCTGGTGGTTTTCTGGAGTGGGAGAGCTATGTCCTGGCAGGTGTGGGGTGGATTTGCCATCCATACCTATTTGTAGTCCACAGAATCGAAGTGACCAGACCCTGTGCTGAACTTGGTCGCTTTGCGGAATGGTAGCTCATTGGGGTGTGGAAGTGGTGCCCATATATGCTGCGTTGGAGTGCTGTAACGTAGAACATAGATGCCACTCTGTGTTTTTCAATTTGCCCCTGACTATTTAAAGCCACTGCATCTATCTGATTTGAGGCACTCCAGCACGTGATTCCATTTGCTACCTGGTAATTCTGTGAGGTAGGAAACCTTCCCCTTCCTGCTGCATTGAAGGTTAGTAGAGAGGAGTATGAATGCCACTGTATTTTCAGATTTACCCCGGGTAACTATTTGAACTCGCTTGAAGACAAGTTCATAACCATGCTTCATAGCTCCCATGCACAACTCTCTTCTGGAAAAATGTGTCTATTTCTCTCCACTTCGTGGCCAACCTTTCTCTGTTCATGTCAGTTTTAGAGGCGTAGTTTAAGAAACAGTGCAATAATCCATTGCACAATTATTCACAGGTCAAAACAGCTGAACACTCTTCTCTTACACTAACACTTAAAATATCAATCCGATTTTGTCCTCTAATGAGCTGTGAACATTTAATGCACCACGGTCTTCCAGGACAATTAGAATTTTCTCGAGACCCTTTGGTCTATTAATCTAGCAATGAAACAAGACGTACCACTGTGCCCCATAGAAGTGTCAATGACATGTATGCTTATTCATCAACAAAAAAGTAACACTTGTGACTGCCATAGTGGACACAAGTGCCCAATAATTGTGAATGATGGGAGGCAAAATAAAGTCAGACCTATTCAAGCAAAATCTAACACCAGTCCCCTGATTTTCCTGTACATTAGGACCAATACATGAAATGTTTTGGGGCTAGTGGTATTGTCCTACATGACACTAAACCATTGTACTGGGACTTTGGGGTCATAGTGCCCTCAGTGACCTCCTGGATGCTTTATGAGTTCACAGTGAGGAATCGGCTTCTCCTGATAAGACCTACACGTTTCTGTCACATTACAGGGTCTTTGACCTGGCCCTCTCTGCAGGGTCACGTTTGCCCTAGGCCCTCCTGTTTTCTGAACTAATTTGTGTTGGCTTTTAGGGATGTGTGGTCTTTACAACTGCTCACCAGTGCAAACGTGATTGTGCTCTCTCCCTTAAACATGGTAAAATTAGCTTACACCCAGTTGGCATATTGAATGTATTTGTACGTCCCGAGTAAAGTGGTAAACCATATACCTAGAGCTGATAAATTAAATGCTACTAGTGGGCCTGCAGCACTTATGGTGCCACCCACTTAGAATTGGAGATAAGGCATCACCTGCCTGACACCTGATGGAGTCATGGTTTAGTATAAAACAGTGATTCCTATCCAAAAATTGCAAAGTTACATCACCTATGTGAGTTTAGAATTCTCACCTACAACCGAGAATTGCATTAAATGCAATATACAAAAACTATTTTGTCAGGTTAATTCAATTGTAATTCAGCAAAATGGTCTTGTCATTAGTCATAATAACTGAAGATCAAATAAAACACAAGAGATAAAGATGCTCTGAAACAATTGTGATAGATGCCGTCACATTGCTTGTGACAATGGTGAAATATGAACAGAGATTAAAAATAGCTCAGATACACTTAAGATATATGAAGACTGCTTCTATAATCTGTATAATTTATGAACAAATGAATCCAACTAAATTCCACCTAAATTTTTTCATCCCTAAAAGAGAGTCCATTCATCAGAACAGGTGAAAGGCTTTACCCCTAGTTTGTAGGTGGCTTTGGTGGGGTTTTCAAAATGACAGGTTAAACGATGCACCTCAGTCCAATGGAGAAGGCAGGTATAAACGTCTGTACCAAAGGTACAGAAGCATGTGGCATTAATCAGAATACAACCAGAAGACAAAATCACCTTAGTGCTTAATGCATGTCACTTATTGAATGTGGTGAAACTTTCCAGAGTTTCTCGTTAATTATTGCCTTTATAACCCAAGTGCTGAGTAATATAGGATGGCCCCATAATTTGTATCTAGTGGTGCTTTCTGTAGCTCCTGTAGTTCAGTTACCTCACAGTTGTCACAATCTGCACAAGCACCCCAACAACAAGATTATCATCACCACATTGTCTATAATGTAATTTCTCATGCTGAGGAGCTTGATTTTTCAACTCATATAAATGGACAAGTTCAAACATGAACAGTCCAAGTTAACTTTTGATTCTGGGCACCATCACTAAACAGCTAATGCAGCATTGGTTGGAGGCGAGGAAGGACCATGAATATCCCAGTAGGCGGACAACTAGGAAATAAAAAAAAAATAACAATGCAGCATAGCCTTTCCTGAGGAATCACAAAAATAGACATGCTCACTACCAGAAGGGAGGTCAAGAACTCCAAAATATGAAGGCAGGAAAAGTGCTCGGTGTCAGCGGAATGTTGTATCTCTGATGTAGAAGATAGCGCACATGAAAGAGATTAAATCTCTGAAATATGGAGAAGGTTCTATCTGTGATTAAAGCAAACAATGCAGACTTGGAAGCTAGATCAAAAAGAAACAACCTCCAAATCTCTGGAGGGCCAGACTCAACCGACACTGGGAAAATGTAATAATGACCTCATTATTTGTCCTAACAAATTTTCAACCTGTTGTAGAGAAAGCACTCTTGTGCTTAGAGTGCCACAAGGAGCTCTGCCAAACATAATAATTGAATACCTGCTCAGAATTAGAGACAGAGATATTGTAGTTTCACCGAGGAGAACAATGAATTGCCCTTCAATATAGAACAAGGAATTGGCATACAATGGTGGTTTGATATCCATTTTGCCAGATTTCCCCAAAGCAGTCCAGGAGACATGGTGGGAATACCTCCTGCTACAAGCCAGCATTGAATATTCCATGTTATCCCCAGCTTGCATTTTATTTTTACCGCCAAGGTAGACAACACATTTTCCTTAACCCAAAGCAAGCCTCTTTCTGCCCAAAATAAGAGGGACTCCTGTTATATGAGGCCTCAGCACAGGGTATCAAGCTCTCCACCACTACCCAGTTGAGCGATGTGGAGTAGTGAGAGAGGATCGAGGCCAGTACTTGACATTGAGTTAAAGCTGAGCTTAATATGCCCTCTTATAGTTACAGAACTTTTGTCTAGTTAAAGTACTCAGTCCGCCTTGTCTTGATACACTATTGTCAAAATAGCTGTAAGATTTACAATCAGACAGTACGATTAACTATCTTGCCTTCTGACTGCTTCTTTCAACATGAGGAGGCTTCCAACTAGCATGCATGGTGCTACCCCCAAGAAATCCCTTATTGTATTATGTTATGGCCAGTTTCCTAGCTTTTTTCAGTTTTACAGTGTTTACCATATGGTGATTTGTGGGGTGGGGGATACTGCTCACTGGCATGATTCGGATGTGTGATGGGGTGAACAAAGTTGGGATTTCTTTGCTGCACACATGTTAAACTCACATGACACAGATGATGCAATCAAATGCCAGACACACTATATATCATCCTGGGACAATGGTATTTTCTTGTTCATGGCTTGACATTTCGTGAGTTAGCCCATAAATGCTGTCATGGACACTAAAACTTTGAATTTAATCAAATGAAATGTGTGAGGGTTGAATAGTCTACAAAAAATAAGGCAAGTGCTGCCATATTTTAACCGGGGGGGTGTTTTCAAATTGCCCTGCTTTAGGAAACTCAGCTCACCAAGCAATTGGTGGACACAATAGCAAAGATTTGAGCCTTCTTTAACTTTTCATGGTTGTACTCTTTATACTCTTGAGTAGTGACTTTCTAGTGAAATGAAGGGTCCCTTTTCTGCAGACAAGATTAATAATAGATGATCAAGGCCAGTATGTGACAATGTAGAGGGATCTCTGCAGTCAGTTTGCCACAACCATTAACACATACGGCCCCAACACTGTCAATCTATGTTTTTTTGTAGAGCTATGGAAGAAGATCATTTGTTAGCCCCTAAGAGAAAATTATGACAGGATTTGAACACAACATTGCACCCCACACAGATAGATCAAGTGGGACAGTTGGTCATGCAGAGTAGATTCTGCTTTACAGAATGATATCCTTCAGACACATGACCTACTAGATATCTGGAGGCTGAGACACCCAGGGACTCAGGAGGGTATAGTCACATCATCGGCACACAACTTCTGGCAGAGGCTCGATGTTTGGCTGACTATGAGAGATGTGGAAATGCAGGTGTGGTTGGTGTCACATCTGGTAAGGGCCCTGTCAGACCTCTCCCCTGTCCAGTTGTGCCTTGAATTACCAAGTCTGCTTCACTCTCCCTTTTAGTTGAGGATCAGGCATGAAGAACTACCAGACATCATGTTCAGAGACACTCTCAAAGAGGAAATACTTGAATACTTTTGCAATGATGTGGGGTCTGGGGACTCAGAGTGCATACTTTGGGAAGCTTTCAAGGTGGTCATTAGAAAGGCATGCATTGCACAACAGAATGTGATACACAGGCCACTTAAATTCTGCATGAAGAAAATTGAGCAGGATGTCAGAAATGTAGAGGATAAGCATGCAACAAACCCTTATCTGACTCAATTGGTAGATATCCACCCAAAACAGCAGAATATAATTAAGTTGTGAAAAGGGAAACTAAACACTTGACTAGAGGCACACTGGCATGCACCTACAGAGAGGGAGAAAGGAAGGTTCGACCATTGTTCAAACACCCTTGGACCACTTGCACGTTATAGCAATCATCCTTGGTGAGGGTCAGCCATGTCAAGACACTGAGAGTATTTGTAAATCCTGCATTCACTATTACACAGACTTACACGCTTCTAAGCCCCACATAGGGGAAAGTCAGACTGAACTATTCAGACAATATTACTCTTGCATGGTTGGGGGATGGACATTGGGAATGTCTTATACAACTGATTACCATGGAGGAAACAATAGCAAACATTTTGAGCCTTCCGGTTTGTAAAGCACCAGGCATGGATGGCCTACTGGAAAACTTCTATAAAGGATACACATTTATACTATCTCCACGTATACCCTTCTATAGAAAGGCATGCAAGAAGTGCGTTCTTCCTCCATTCATGACAGAGGATCTACCTATTATTCGGGTAAAACCATGTAACAGTTCGGTGACTCCTACTGATCTCTATGTCTTGCCAATGTGAATGAGAAAATATTAGCTAACATTGTGGCTAATAGACTACTACCATGGATTCCAAATTATAGCTACTAGACCACTCACACTTCATTCTGGCAAGATTGACTGCACATAATCTTCGATCAATGTGTGCACTGTTACATCAGCTGAACCTAAATCTTAACACAGCGGCAGTGTTGCTGGATGCAACTAAAGCATTTGATACACTGGAGTGGGATTTTATGTTTACCATATTCATAACTACCTTATGTTTACCCCTATACTTTCATACCATACAAAAGACTTATGTTTAATCCAGACAGGAAACTGTTCTTTATATATTCTCTGATAATGAGGGAGAGGTTTGCGTATGTAGATTGCAGTGATCTGCAAACACAAACCGAGGCACAACAGCTTGCTGAACCTGTTAAATAAGCGGAACCTGGTTACATTCAAGGAAATGTACCCTGGTGGCTCTTTTTTTAGGAACACAATATGGATATCTGTTTGTCAAGAACACCCCATCCATAATATTCCTTCTACACAGTCTGTGTACAAGCTGTAAATCTGTGTTTGCCACAGTCTTTAACCCTTCTCCTTTTCGCCAGAAGCCAAACAGGACTCATAACCCATCCCTATAATTCCACAGAAACAGTTGCCCTCATTACCATATCAGTCTACAGAGAAAAGTGGAACCTTGTCCTTAATACCCCGTCATCCAAAATGAACTGGTTCTATCGATGGGCACAGACAGGCATCATACATTTTAAGTTTCTTCATAGAATTTTCCATATGCATGATGAGGTACAGCCTTAGGAATGACTTCCTGTGCTTTTGATGTAGAGCAACTGATGCAGTTTTCTTGGAATTACCATGGAAGTGCCCACAGTGCAACCTCTGGTGCATGGTCACTGATGCATTCATAGAAACTAATGGTGCAAATATCCTGTTAGTTTCAAAGGTGTGCCTGGTTGGATTTCTGAACCAAGTTGCTGCCGGAGTAAGGAAGTTTACTGCCCTGGCATTACTGCTAACAAAGCATAGAACTGCTATATGTTAGGGGTGACGGTCATGACTTTCCCCATGATACTTGGTTTATGGATATTATCTAGTGCAATGAGCCATTCAAGGCATATGCAGAATTGCTGCCAACTTCCTTCCACCCTAGAGACAGATGGGGCCCTCTGAAATCCTATTTGTTAAGCCCGGAGGGGCTGGGTGCAGCTGCCTGTGTGTGCAGGTGCAGGCAAGCGCTGATGCCATGTACTACTGTATGGACTCTGCCATTCATGTCTCTGGCCACTGTTTCAGATGCGTGACCTGGGGGACTGCAGTGTGTACCGGCACATGGTTGGAGACACACCGGTGGCTGCAGGTGAGCAGTGGGGCTTGGGTCCGCAGTGTCTGCACTCTCCCGCACCCTCTCTCTCCCTCTCTCCCTCTCTCTTTCTCTCTCTCTCTCCCTCTCTCTTTCTCTCTCCCTCTCTCTTACTCTCTCCTTCTCTCCCTCTCTCTTTCTCTCTCCCTCTCTCTCCCTCTCTCCCTCTGTCTTCCTCTCTCCCTCTCTCCCTCTCTCTTTCGCTCTTCCTCTCTCTTTCTCTCTCCCTCTCTCCCTCTCCTTCCTCTTCCCCTCTCTCTCTCTCTCTCTCTGTCGCTCTCCCTCTCTGTCCTTCGATGGGCACATGTCACACCTTCTTATCTGTCTTTCAGTCTTGCAGGCTGTGACTTATGAAATTCCCGGAGAAGACCCGCCGTGCCTCTTCATGATTGTTTTTTTTTGTGTCATCTGTAATTAATGTTTTTTTTGGTTATATGATGTGGATGTGTGTTTCCATTTTTGTGGCCACACCTGAATGTTAGGTGTTGTGGTTGTGCGACTTCAGGCGATTTGTTTGGGTCATGGTTTCGTGGAGTTGACGTGCATTCTCTTTGTCGGAAGGGAGGGGTGGGGGGTGGAGTCCGGGGGGGGGGTGGCGGTGGGTGTTGTTGCCCTATTGGGGCTCTGGGCTGCATGTTTAATTGCTGTGGGGCATCTGTTCTTCATGTTTGGCTATGGGCTGTGCTCCCTTGGCTGCTGCCGGTTGTCATCTGAGTTTCCTGCTGCTAACGTGCCTTATCGCCTGTTTTGTGTTACTATCGCAGATCAGGCTGGTCGTTGAGAATGTTGCTGAGTGTTGTTGTTGCGGCTTTTTGCTTGGGAACGCCTACTCTGCATCTCATTAGCGATAGTTGCCAGGGTTACATCCGTGGCGATGTTTTTTGAGGATGCCATTGCTGGAAAACTGATGGTATCGGCTGTTTGCACCAGCTTGTGAATGGGGTGGTAATTTTATCGCGACTTTGGCTGTGCTAAAGTGCCGATAACTCGGTGTTAGCTCCTTGAGAATATGCCCCATAGTGTGCTGTGATGCTCAGCTCTGGGGTGTAAGGTGGAGTGAGTCGATGAAGGATAGAAGCGCCCTTCATGTGGATGATGTCCTTCTTTTTCAAGCGGATATTTCAACTTCAGGCCCTCACATGCTTGAAATCCTGAGTCTCTTCAAAGATACCGTGTGGCTCCGGATGAACCAAAGTAAATCACTCCTAGACTCTCTGTGAGGAGATAATACCATGATTATCTGGTAATTTGACATCCCGATCTGCCGTTTTAGATTCAAGTACTTAGGTGTTCATATATATTGATGGTGCCCTAGCTCACACGATCCTATAACCTTGCTCCCCTTCTTCAGGTAACCAAAGCCAGACTCACCGCCTGGTCCTCCCGTCTCTCAACAGTCTTGGCTGAGTCACACTCATAAATATGATGCTACTCCTGTGCTTCTTATAGAACTTGCAGAACTTTCTGCTTCGTATCCCTATGGCTTGGTTTGCTGAGATTGCAGAATGACTCTGTTCTTTCGTTTGGAGGGGCAAACCTTTCCATATCACTCTTGCCAAATGTCACTGCTCTGTGGGCGATGAGGGCATGGGAGCAGTTGATGGATGTCTGTCTGTACTACTGGGAACTCGAGCTCTTGGTCAACAACAAATGAATTACTGGCAGTTGGAGCAATCCACTGGCACAGTCTTATCTTGTCTTGGATGAGGTGATGCATTACCTTTACGGCAGACAAGTCCCTCTCTCTAGCCCAGAAATTACCAGGACGAACTGTGGAGGGCCATCAACAGATTGCTCGGTTGGGACAAGAAATTGACCTGACAAACTCCCCTTTGGAGAGGGCGCTGGTTGGAAAACGCAGCATGACACTGGGATTGGATCAGGATTGCTGTGTTAGGGGACGTGTAGCAGGGTTCTCACATATGCTCCTTTGCAGAGCTACAGTCCCACTTTGCACTCTACCCCACCCAGTTCCATAGATATTTGCAGCTGAGACATGAGCTTGGGCACTATCAACCTGCCTTGACTAACTGACCAGAAATTAGCCCCGTGGAAGCTAGACTAATAATGGGAAGCTTGGACCGAGAAGGTATCTCTCAGGTCTAGCTCTGTGGCTTTTCGTCGACTACAGCAGAGGTGGGAGGGATAGATTGGAGACCTGAATGACATGAACTGGCAGGAGACTTGTATTGGCTACGAAGGAGCTTGTTATCACAGCAGAGGTCAGACTGATTCAGTTACATTATCTACAACTCACATACAGGATGCCCCAGACACTATGGCATGCAGGCCTCCTGGCTCAGTCCAATTGCACCCAATGTTGCGCCCCTGAAGCAGACTTCTTTCATATGGTATGGCAATGTCTGTTGATTACCCGGTATTTTTTCAGAATTGGTGGATCCTTATCTAGTTTTTTAGCTCAGCCTGTGACATTGATATAGAAGATCGCCCTCCTTGGGATCCTTGATGGACAAGGAGGACTCAGGGGTGACCAGACTTTGGTTGGGTTGGCAGCGCTGGTAGCCAAGAGGGACACCACAAGAAATTGGAAGTTGACTAAACCTACTAGCCTGGCACTAAGGATGTCCGGTGTGGATTGGTGCGCTAAATAGAAAAAGCGGATTTATATCATAAGGGGCTGTCCTCAAAAATTGCACACGATTTAGGGTAATGGTGGGAATACTATGGTTAGTCCTCAATGCCAGACCATACACCCGCAGGTAACCCAATATCTGTGTAACTGATGGAGACCTAGGACAGGGGCTTGATTGGGAAGTGATTCCATTGTTTCATATTTTATTCTGTTCTTTGACTTATTCTGAAACAATAAAATGTGATTATCAAAAAATAGGTTTTAATTCTGGAGAACATCATGGTTAATATTTTTTCCTATATGCTATCTTATATAACATTTAAATAATACCTATTTAGGAACAGAATATGCTTCTAGTTAATGCTGTAATGTATGTGCAATAGCAGATATTATTCTTAGGCCTCATGTACAAAGCTGTTTTGCAGTATCAAAGCTTGCAATTCACATAAACACGGTCTTGTGGCAGCAAAACACATTTTTTAAAATGAAATTTTTACGAGTCAAAAAAGTCTATGGGAAGCTTCTGCTTTGGTAAATTCGTCGGGGGGTGATGAGGGTGAAGGCAGCAGCCAAGTGAACCATTGCATGCTGTGTTCCCATAAGGAAATCTTCCACCTGTCTTTTAATGGACATGAGCTGCATTAAAAAAACCTGTGTGAAAAAGCTATTGCAAGAATGGTGCTCTGCTATCTCTTGCAGGCCAGCATCCCTGCATTCATGGCCATTCACAGGGCATCATAAATTGTGAGCTGACCAATTTAATATCCATCCGACAAGTTATTTTGCGACTCCTATGAATTAACATTTCGTGACGTGCCCTATGAATCCATCGGTCGCATCGCAAGATGACTAGTAGGTTTCAAAATATCAGCGGCAATTTGAAACCACTATTTGTGTCCTGCCTGCATGAGTCCTGTAGTCTCTTTGGGCCTGATTCACAAAGGTAAACTTAGATCTGAAGTCTAACTTTAGATCTGAAGTATAGGAGCCCGATTCACAAAGGTAAATGAAGACCTGAAGTCTAAATTTAGACCTGAAGCCTAAGTTTAGACCTAAAGTCTATACTTAAACTTCAGGTCTAAATTTAGACTTCCAGTCTAAACTTGGACTTAAGGTGAAGTTTACCTTTGTGTCAAGGCTTGATTTTAGATGCAAAGGTTTCTCTGACTCTGCTAACAATATAAAAAAAGGTGTGTGTGTGTGTGTGGTGGCATATGCAATTTGTTTGAGAGTCGCACTGTGTAAATGTGTAAATGAAAGCGATAGAGATATAAAAATTGCAATTATCTAAATTCAAAGTAAATAATTTAGATAAATATATATGAAACAAGAAATAGGTTAGCAGATAAATAGATTTTCTGAAAGTTCAAACTAAAATAGAGACCAATATTGTTTAATTGTTTAAAATGAGTAAGAACGGCATAAGATACCATGCAGATGCACGTGAGGAGGTGAGAGCTTTGGCTCAGATACGCATTCTAGATTGGTGTCATGGACGGGGCCGTGTACTCTGTGACCTTGGTACAAGACATAGGATTGGTGAGTCATAGTATGGTGAGAGCCGGTGTGTCCTGTGGCGCACAAAGCGTAAAATCATGGGAAAATGCCCCTGAAGTTCTAGGTCATGTTTAGGTTGAAGATTTTGTTATTGTTATGACAGCAAACAAGATGCATCACTAATAGAACCCAAATCATTTGTGCAACTATCTGGGTGCTTCGCAGAGTATCAAATGAGAACAAAACAAACCAACCAACCACCCAGTCCACCCCCCTCCCGTCTCCTCTCCCGTGAAAGCTGACTAAACATACAAGTGAAGATTGGGTTCTGGGCGCTGTAGCTCAATGCGATGATCCATAGGGCGCATCTGGATTAAGTGCGGGGAGGCCCAATAGCCGGAGATATTTAGGGCAGGACAGTTTGTGAAATTCAGAGCATAGCAGTGAAACAAAGGGTTGCCACGGATCCGCAAAAACAGCCCCATCACCTTGTAACGAGAAGGAAATGCGTTTCATCCCCAGGACAAACCATAGCCAGTGGAGCCACCCATTGAAAGTGGGTAATTTGTCTGTGCCTCATAGGGAAAGTATATTCTGCAGTGCCGCCCCTAGAGCTACACCCCATTGTTTGCCTTTGAGGGATTTTCTTGGGGTATGTAAGCCTGTCAGAAACCCCAAGTACCGCATACTCCTGAAATTGTAAAAGTATTGTATCGAAATAACAATCAATCTCATCTGGCACCTGTGTCCAGTACGCTCGGAGATGTGGGGCATTCCCACAGCAGGTGTAATAGTGTGCCATCCGCCTCGCAACCCCTCCAGCAAGTGGGGGAGAGATCTGGATCACTTTTATGCAATCAAGCTGGCGTGACGTACCAATACAGCATGATCTTGGTGGCTGTTTCTATGCTGGAGGTGTTGCGTGCAGTGTGGCGGGCTCTGTAATGGATATCTGCCCATTTTATAGGGGTCAGTGTCCGTCCAATCTCAGTCTCCCACCTTCTCTGGCCCGCTGATTTTACCACCTGAACCGTAGCAGTGATACAGTTCAGTAATGAGCCTCTTCGTGGTTTGTTTGGAGAGCAGCCATCGCTCATACGGAGCAAGAAATCTCCCCGCCCCTGGTCACACCTGCGGCTGCAAGACCCAGTGCCTGATCTGCAAATAGTGATAGCGTTCAGTTTCTGGCATGTCAAAGTCCGACTTAAAATCCTCAAAGGATCGGGAGGCCTTCTAGGTAAAAAAAAATGCCCTGTAGATCTACGTCCCTCTTTATCCCAAAGAGTGAAGACCTCCCAATCTAGGCCAGGAGAAAAATCCATATCCTCAGTGATAGGTGTGAGGGGGGACGGGAAAGTTGTCAGATTGTGACGCACTGCCGCAGCATCCCAGGCTTTCAATGTGGCTTGTGCCACCAGGGAGCCATATAGTCCAGAGGATCTGGAAGCCTTACACAGGAAGGGGATTTTCCAGAGAGACTTCCCGGCCAGCGCCGGCTCCATGAACAGCCAGGTCTTTTCGGACTTAGGCTACACCCATTCTACCAAGACCTGCAGTTGTGTTGCTGCATAATAGTGCATGAGATCCGGGATGCCCAAACCCCCTCACTGTGTGGTCTAAAACTCAGATCCCTGGCTATCCGTGGTCGCTTTTCTGCCCAGACAAAAGCACCGAAGTCAGACTGGAGTTGCTTCAACACGCCCAACGGAGGTTCTAATGGGAGAGTCTGAAACAGGTACAAGATTTTAGGGAGGACAATCATCTTCAGAGCTGCCACCCTTCCAAACCAGGAAAGGCTGAATGGCCGCCACCTTTGGAGCTCCGATCTGACCTGTTTGAGTAACCTGGTATAATTCAAAGAGAGTGTCTTTGCCGTGGAAGTTGAGAGCAATATACCCAGATATGGATGGAATGACCTTCTGATCCCAAGGCATGGGACATGCTAGGGCCAGAGTGTTGAGAGTGGGCTGCTGCAAGGAGAAGCTTAGTGCTTGGGATTTAGCCACATTGACTTTGAAGCCAAAAGCCAGAAGCCATGGAAAAGTGCTTCAGTTCAGTAAAGAAGGCCGGGACAGAGGTCTGGGGGGACTCCAGGGTGGCAATGACATCATCGGCATACAGGCTGATGGTATGTCTCTCTCCCCCAAAGAGGACCCCTCGATCTGCTGATTTTCCCGGACCCTCTGGGCAAACGGCTCCATATAGAGAGCAAATAGGAGGGGGGAGAGTGGACAGCCTTGCCGTGTACCTCTGGCAATACGAAAGGGGTCGGAAGTGAAGCCGTTCACCCGTACAGTAGCAGAAGAATGACTATAACCGCTAAACACCCAATGGCGGAATCCGTTCCCGAGGCCAAAAGCCCCTAGGACTGACTCCAAGAAGGGCCAATGGACCCTGCCGAAGGCCTTTTCAGCGTCTATTGACAGGAAGATTCACACCTCTGATTGCCGGTGGGATTTGTCTAAAAGATGTAACAATCACCTGGTATTGTCACTACACTGACTAGTTGCTACGGATCCGGCCTGGTCTGGCTCAATCAGTCCCAGCATCATGGGTCCCAGTCTGGATGCCAGAATCCCAGTAATGATTTTGAAATCGATGTTCAATAGGGAGTTTGGCCTGTACGAGGCACAGTATCTGCTGTCTTTCCCTGGCTTGGGCAATACCTCTATCAATGCTAAGAGCATCGTGGGTGGCAACTCGATTGTATCTATAGCATTAAAAAGCTGGGTTAGTATCGGAACTAAAATATGGCAGAAGGTCTTATAGAAGATGGCAGTGAAGCCGTCTGGTCCAGGAGTCTTAAGGAGTTTAAGACCGGCAATGGCTGAGATAACCTCCTCAATCCTGATAGGGCTATCTAGGGTAGTAGGCCGTTCAGGCGTTAGCTTAGAATGTGTAAAGCCCTGGCAATACGTGGAAGATTGCGAGATTGGCAGAGACTGAGCAGAGTAGGGGGTCGCGTAAAAGTCCCTGAAGGCGTTGGCGATATCGTGTTCCCCAGTGATCTCTGCACCTCCATCTGCTAGGAGAAGTGGGACCGCCGTCGCCTGCCACTGCGCGCGCAACTTGTGAGCCAATAAACGACCGCACTTGTCCCCTCCCGTGTAAAAGGTGTGCTTCAATCGGAGAGCTGCAAATTCCACCCTATCAAGATCAAGGCTAGCCAGCTGGCCCCGCACTGTTGTGAGCTTCCACCAAATGCGGGGGTCTCCCGTCCTTTTATGAATACCCTCCAGTTCCTTTACTTGTTGGGAGTTCATCCCTTTCATCCCTACGAGCTCTATTATCTGTGCCAGATGTGGAGATGAAGTCCCCTCGCGCTACCAGCTTCTGAGTTTCCCAGAGGGTGACAATTGATGTGCCCTGAGTGTCATTAATAGCTAAATAGTCATTTAGTGTGTTGGTGAGGTGTGTCACTACTTCAGGGCAGTGTAGGAGTGTGTCCCTAATCCTCCAGGAATAGAATGGGTGGGAGGTGGGGGGAACAACAGGGTAGCGGTGAGGGCTGCATGGTCTGAGAGTGCCTGAGGTGTGAATTCGGAAGACTGCAGTCTGAAGGAGAGAGTGGGTCACCAGGAAATAATCCAGTCTGGCATAGGTCTTCCGGGCATGCTAGTAAAAAGTATAGTTTAGTGTGTGAGGGTGCAAGTGTCTGCACATGTTCACCAGCCCTATGTCCTGTAGCCACTGGCGGGAAGTGTCAGAGAGGGCCATTGTCTGCCCCTGCATCTGCGTGGAGCAGTCTAGGTAGGTGTCAAACACTATATTCAAGTCCCCCCAATAAGGATTTGTTGGTTGGGTGTAGACATCAAGTCCCCAAGTGCCTTATGTATGAATCCTTCCTGTCCTTCGTTCGGGGCATAAATAGCAGCGATAGTCAAGGCGTGGCCCCCCACTGTCACCGAGAGGGCCAAGAGAAGTCCCTTAATCTCAGAAATCTTGGCACCCACCTTGCCCGGAAACGAGCAAGCTACAAGGATGGCAACTCCAGCCTCTTTAGCGGGATGAGAGGAAAAGCACTGTTGTGGAAAGGCCTTGGAGCACAACCGATAGGTATCACCGGACAGCAGATGAGTTTCTTGCAGCAAGCAGAGGTGGGCGCCAGAATTATCAAGATAGGACAGAATACCTCTCTGCTTAATGGGGTTATTAAGCCCCTCACATGCAGCGTCAAAATAGTAACACTCATTTATCTAAGTAGGCGAGGGAAGCACTGTTCAGTGCTGTCTGTTCAATAGAGCCAAGTTGGCTGCTTGAGGGAAGCCCCCCAAACCCCATACGTAACACCCTTGACGCAGAAGCACAGCCCTAGCGTGCCCAGGTCAGCAGGAACATAGCAAGGGAGAGGAGACCCCAGCAACAAGAACAATAAAAAACCCTTAAAGAATAAAACAAAATCATGAATTGTAACAACAAGAGTTAATGTCCTGAGCGTCCTGCTCATGGGAGAAAGGAAGAAAGGGGGTACCAAGGGCCTATGGCTCCCCGCTCCCACCAGGCAGACCCATCACAGCAGCATCAAGACCAGTGGTGCGACTCAGGATAGGAATCAGAGCAGAAGCTCACAGCTAGAGAAGGGAAACATCACTCCACTCGGGTTCCCGTGAGAGTCTACAAGACCGCCTGCCGCTCCTTGGCCATAGTGTCCGGGTCAGGGCGTGCCGCCGAACCGGGGGGTTTGATAGTAGTCCACCCATGTCCTCTCCGGTGCCTGCGGTGGCGCGTGTCCCTAGCAGACTCATCCGTCACGTGTTCCTCAATACCCAGGAGTGAACAGGCCTCTGTGAGTGATTGGAGTTGTCTCAGCTTCCCTTGATAATAGAAAATTAGCCTGAATGGATGGCCCCAAGAGTACTTTATACCGGAGTTCCTAAGATAAAGCGTGAGATCCAGGATGCCCAAACCCCTTGCTGTGTGGTCTAAAACTCAAGATCCCAGGCTATCCGTGGCCGCTTTTCTGCCCAGACAAAAGCACCGAAGTCAGGCTGGAGTTGCTTCAACACGCCCGGTGGAGGTTCTAACGGGAGAGTCTGAAACAGGTACAAGATTTTAAGGAGGACATTTCCGAGGAGGAAGGCGCGGGGCCCTTCCTCCTCGGGCCAACTTTATGGGTGCGGTTGAGCCTGACCGGAAACTCTGAAGGTTCCCCTAGAATGGAACGGAAGAGGTCAGAGACCAACACCTTGATGCCACCGTCCCCCTCTTCATGTGCTAGGCATCAGATGCGGATGTTGTTCCGCCGAGACCTGTTCTCTAGGTCCTCGGTGTGGGCCTGTAGATCTTGATTCTGGTCAGCATCGCTTGCTGGAGGTGCTCAATTTCTTCATCACGGTCTGTCTCATGCTCTTCTAGTGTGTGGACGCGTTCCCCCAGGGAGTCCAGGTCTCGCCGGACCTCACGCAGGTCAGATCGCAGCTCCTGCTTCATGGTGGACAGGTCATCGTGAAGTGAGGAGAAAAGGGACTCCAGGTAGGAGCGGCTGATTGGGGCCTCTGTGCTTTCCCCCACCTATGCGGCGTCAGCTGGCCCTGTCCAAAGCTGGCTCTCTGGCTGTTACGCGGTCTTGAGCAGAAGATCTCTCACTGACCTGTCCTTTCTGCTCTTAAGGGCAGCCATGGCCCTGCACGTGAGTGGGTCGCCAGTGTGAGAGGGTAGGCAGGCGACAGGTGTAGAGAGCAGTAGACTAGGACAGGGAGGGGTAATAGTGGCTGGATGGATCACCGCCATATATACAGACCCCACAATGCTTCTACCTCTGAGCAAAATCAATCTGACGGGCCACCAGAGTCCACAGTCCACCTCCAGAGCCACAGGCACTGCTGTCCTTCCCCCTTCTCACCTGCTGGAACGTGCCCCTCACAAATCAGTCAGGCCAAGGCCCCACGGGTCTGCGATAGTCCGGGCCCCGCTTTCATGCTGCGGGCACGGATGGGTCAATTCCTCGAGAGGAGTCCCACACTCCCCGTCAACAGCGAGGCTACGCCGGGCCACACCTCGGCCACTCCAGCAACACTAGCAGCACAGCCCCAGTTCCGCTGGTCAGGTCCGGGCTCCGCAGAGATACCGGGCAGATCAGCACTCTTCTCACTTCGGGCCGCTGAGCAGGCAAAGGCGCCTCACAGTGCGGGAGGAAGCCCAGGTCCCAAAGAGTAGCAGGTGCCTTGGCCCCGCCTCCGCCTCACCGCCGCAGCCTTGTCCTCCTCTCCAAGTCGGGGCCTTGCGTAGTAGCCCCCACCGAGGATATCCTGCTCACAGGTCAGCTGTGGCTCAGGAATCGCCGCTCCATGGGTGGGTCTGCTGCATGTACTCGCTGTGTCTGCCCCGATGCAAAAAGGGCCGCCAGGCGCCGCCAAGGCCAAAGCGCTCTCGCCGGAGGGACTGTCAGCCCTCGCTAGCCCTCCAGGCCTCAAGCTCCCGCCGACCAGTCACGGAGTCACAGCACCTAGGAGAGGCCGGGGCGCCCCCCGTAGAGCCCGGTCTTCGCTGGAAATGCTGAGAACGGCCCAGTGGGAGGGGAGAGCTCCGAGAGTACATCTTACAGCAACACCATCTTGGCCACGTCCCCTAGGTCATGTTTGACTAGAGAATTAACGTGTGGGAAACATGCCGCGAGGTAGGTGAACGTTTAATGCTGAAAAACAATTGGCCTAAATGGGAGTGAGAAGTCAGTGCAGTAAACCGCAAGACTGCATGCAGAGTGATATATAGAAGTAACACGCGTACCATATATCACATCATGCAAGAAACATGCAGTGATGCAGTGATGCACGTGATGTATAATCATTGGCCTATATGGGAGTGAAGAGTCAATGTGGTGAGCCGCAGGACTCCATGCAAAATGACCTAATGAATTAATGCGCGCACTGTATATCAGTACAGATTAATCTGGTAGAGATGTGAACCTCGTTCGCTGTATCACAACGAGTGGGCTTGGAGGGCCTGTAGGCAGCGAGGTAAGCAATTGGTCCGATATGGAGTTACTTTGAAAACGCAACATTTTCAGCTGGACGAAGCTGCTACCTGTTTCCGAACCATGCTCATCATGGTTGGCCTGAACTTGAGACTTCCCATGTCTGGCACGACCAGATGACAGTGAGCGTCACTGTGTGCTTTTAAGCACCATACTTATACATCCCTTTTCCTTTAAGGAAAATGGGCTGCATTAAAGAAAATACTGCTTTAAATAAAAAGCAGTCACAGAAATTGTCGTCTGATGACCCCAGAAGGCCACCATCCCTGGGAGTGCAAGCCATTCCGAATAGGGACGCAAATTGCACCTGCCTCATGAATATTAATGAGGCAGGCAATTTGTGGTCCCATTAGGAATCGCAAAAAATGTCTGAGACACTGTTGTAAATTACATTTTGTGAGTCGCAAATTGCAAGTAACAAAACAACGAATTTGCGGCTCGCAAATTGTAAGGGTCGTACATCTGGCCTTAAGTTTCACTCAGGCAATTTTGATTGGCCAAAGCCCCAAAAGCATCCAGGCAATGGCAGGATCTTGTTGGGCAGGACATTAAGTGTTTCCCCTGCTCAGAGCTTTTCCCACCTAAGCCAACAGCTTCACCTGGACCTTGTCCAAAGTCTATTCAACTTCACATAAATGTCACCAGATACAGCCTGCTGCCATGCACTGATTGATTTATTTTTCTTCTAGTTTGTAGATCAAGTCTGAAGGTAATCCTTGACCGGGCAACCCGCTTGGTATAACTGACCATGTTATCCACTGTGTCAACCTGAAAGAGCACCTAGGTCCTGGTGTACTGCGACTATAGACTGTCAGTTGTGTTTACTGCTTTTTGGAGCTTTTTTCACTTAAATATTTAAAAAATCATATCTCCTGTTATCTTTTTAGGGGTTTTATCATTTCAATATGTTTCTAATTCTGTCTGATATTTTTATTGTTTGGTGTTATGACTTTGTTACTGTTTTGGTACTGCAGAAATACTTTATACTTTACCCTAAGGTAAATCTGCATGCTCTGTGCCATTGCTACTATGGGGTTGAGCTCAGATTAATTTTGTGACTTTCAGGGTTCACCCTTACAAATTAGTGTTATTATGCTTTGAGATGGGCAACCCAAATAATAATCCATCTTCTTACACATGGCACAAGCAGAATTCAAATCCACAAAGAAATGTGTTTTAGGTTAAAGCAGAACTAACAATTGTAAAGTAAAACCAACATAATGAAATTTCTAAACCAATTCACAAAATAGAGAAAGTTAACGTAATGAGCAAAAATCCAATAAGAGTAAATGGTAATGTGAAATTTGCAAAATGCACATATGAAAAATAAATCGGCACTGAAAAATACCAGCTGGTGGTTGACTAGGACCTAGGCAAGATTTCAGCCTTAGAGTTCCATGAGACAAGATACCTTTATTGTGAGGTCCTGTGCATTTTCCTTCCAGCAAAATGCACCAAGTGGGATAAACCTAGTTTTCTAACCAATTAGGGTGTGATCTCTTTTGTCACACCTAAGCACTTTGTACCAAACCCTGGGTATTGAACATTTTTTATGTTTCATTTTTTAAATTGCTGGGAAAGTTCCTTTTAAAGCCCACAGGTTCTCGCGGTAGGCCTAAAGGCACCTGGTCTCTCTCCAGCCAAGGCTCCTGCAAGATACAGTCGCCTGTCATCAACTGCGAACTGATGGAGTCAGAAGTTCCTCTGCTTTTTTGTCCATCTATCAAGCAAATAGGAGGTCATGTACCAGATGCATGGTAATCAGTTCCAGTATATGCGTGACAGGCAAAAGTCAGTGGGAGCTTCTCTTTCTAAATGTTTATCCCAGATCGAAGAATCTTCTCTGGAGGTTGTGGTGAGGTGCCAGTCTTATTGTGTGCTCTAGCCAATGACTGGAGAATATTTACTACATAGTCTGTCTTTTTTCTCATCATATGCCTCCCTCCTTTTGCAACTCTTCCTCTTTGCCTAAAATAAAAATTCCCAGAGGTCTTCAATATTAAATAAATGAACCTTCTTCCAACAGGTGTGTCTCTGGCTTTCTTCAAAACCACCACTCTATTTAGATGAGATCACCTGCCCTCTGGCAGTGTCCTCATATTTCTCTCTCCTGCTACGGTAGGTGCCAACAGGTCTAAGAGGGCTTGGAAATGAATAAGAGAAGAGGTATTTGGCATCTCAAAGTCTAAATAAATTGCGTCAAGATTGTCCTTAGTTCTGACATCTGCTCCTTCCTCCTTCCATAGATCTAATCTCTGCTAAGTGGGCAGTTGTTTACAACTCCTTTGCCTTCCTGTGTCCAGAGGCCAGGCTATTTTTCTATGCAGAAATTAGTACTGTCCTTTGGTGGCCAACTCTGACTCAGGCAGCACATCAGCAATTTTATAAAGTTTCATCTCCATTAAGTTATCAACAATCCTAGTTTAAATTAGACTTTGAAAACTATGAGTAAAAATACTCTGAATTATTTGTCTAGGATTTTTCTAAAGCACAGATGTCAAATAAATAATTTGTTCACATCTAGGTCTGTCTGTGGAATATCTAGCTCTAACATCCACACTGAAAATTGTACTTAGGCCTTCAGTCACTATAAGGGCACATATTTCAAATATATAATGTGCTTCTTTTCTATGCAAAGGTATTTTCCATTATATGTGCCACTTCCAACTGCAGCCCAGCTATATGCAAAGGCACTTTCAATTCCATGAGTCACTTTCAACTGGAGCCACCCAGAGCATTGGTTGCTCCTCAGTGCCATATATTTTGCCATATGTTTGGGTGCTGTCAGTATACACAGCAGCCTACATATGTCATGTAAATGTCATGCCATTTCTGTGTCATCTGCCATGGTCTTACTGGAAAGTTAAATAGACTGATTGGGTGAAACCAGTTTTAAAAATACCATTTTAGAGCCAGAGTACATGTACTGTGGCACTTGAATAGCAGTGTCACAGTGCACAGAATTCTGATACTGACTAATACTAGCCAACATTAGGGTCCAGGGGAGACTTGCAGAATGCCGAATTGTTACAGAAACACAGAGATCAGATTGGCATACATCATTGCCCAGAGTTCATCACCTATTTCAGCGGATGCACTTTTGGTAAAGAGATCCAAACCAGGCAGGTGTGCAAGATAGAGGTCCCAAATGGGTGAATTCTCTACTGCTGAGTGGGAATGAGCCCCTCCAACTGACAGATGATAAGTGAGCACATATGTTAGGGAAATCGCTTACTATGTAGAGAATAATATTCTGATCACATAAAGACTGGTTGCAAAATTGTGATTGATTTTTGCCACCAGTTAGTACATCTGTGTCTACTTTACAGTTGTTCCCAGCAGAGCTGTGGTGACGATGGTTTTTCTGGAGTATCTATGGGTGGCTTGAGGCAATGAGAAGACCGCTCTACTTCACACCTATGTAGTGATTTGTACAGTCCATGACCCAATGTGATCTTCAATAATGGTGGGCGCATTCATCTACGCAAGTCAAGGAGTTTAAGGAAATCCTATGGTTTGAGATGACATGCAGGTTAATGCTGTAAGCAGAAAATCTGTTTTTGGTAAGTAAGTCATTTAATGAAACAACTAGAAGCAAATGCACTGTACAGTTTTCGAAAAGGAGGGATGCAAGCAGTAAGAGATTTAGGAGCGAATATTGATCTTTGTGGTAAGCATAATAGAAAACAGAATGACAATGTGGATGAGAAAATGGCTCATTCTCATCATTTGAAGTAAAAACATAATCTCTCTTTCCACAAACTGGAGACAATAATTTAATAGATTTTAAACAATTTCAAATGCAAAATTGGCAAAAATTATCCAAACAGCAATGACCCTCTTCTAATGGCAGCTATCCATAGAGGATCCCTTATTGGGGATTGCTGCTGCCAAGTCCCAAGTAAGAATCCACAGAGTAGGCTGGGGCGACTTGCATTAGTGGGCATAGTGGGTGTCTCCTCACCCACAAAAACCGAAAAAAACACTGAATTACCTTAACATAATGCTCAGTGTTGCTCAGTCTCAGACAGTGATCTGGAACTCTGGTGTTGCAATTGAACCTGGCTGGGTGCAGGATAGGCTGGTCTTCAAGCTGAGCACACACATTTTGGAACTTCTTTAGAGCTGTGTATAGTGTTGTGTAGCTTGTGACTGGAGATGGTATTACTGGTAAAAACCCAACCTTCTTCAGTGGGACAGCATTCTGGGAGTTTAGAGCATTAATTCCATCCCACAGAGTCTGCACCGAATAAGCAATATGATAAATTCAGGGAAATTAGCTTTGTGGAGCACAGTATCATGTAGAAGAAGATCCATGTCCTAAGCCACTTTGAAACTTTCTGGTTTACTGGGACGTGTGATAGCTCTTATTTTTTTAATATATTTTTTTATTGAGCGTTCAGATCATGATATAATATAGACACATGCATAAAAACAAAATAAAGTGCAGTGTGAATATGTGCTCAATATAAATTACATTTACCAAACCAACATCCTTCTATAAACAATAGACTTAATATACATAAACAGCACAGATTCTATACATAGTCGGATAATGCACAATTGCTTACTCCACAGTAGACAAGTATAAAGTGACATGTCCATATATTCAATATGAGATAGAATTAAACAACTAAATACATATCATATATCAATCTACTTTTTCAACATGTGTTTCTAAACGAAGAAGGGCCATATGTTGTAGGGTTGCTCAGAAAGCAATACTATTAACCAGATCTTTTTTATTCATTTCCCATAGGTCCCCAACATTTCTCAAATTTCCTAAGAGTTCCTGTTGTTAGTGTTCTTTGACTTTACACAGTTTTGCTCTCCATGCTTGAAATGAAGGTACATTTTTGCTTGGCCAATTTTGTAAAATTAAAGATCTTGCCACTAGGGCGGATATATAGATGCATTCTTCTTGCATATTATTTAGTGCTGAATTTGGAGAGCATCCCAAAACTGCAATATAATTGTCAATAGCTATAGATTGGCCTAAGGTACTTCTAAAATATTTTTAAATTTCTTCCCATAGATTCTCAATTTTTGGGCGATCCCAAACGATATGTGATCATGTGCCGCCTCCTCTTTTTATGCAACAAAACCATCTGTCTTCCATCTGGGGATATATACTATGTAGAAATGAAGGGGTTCTATAGAGTACCCATTTTGAATAAAATTGTATTTGTTTAAAATTAGCTCCTCTAATTACTGTGGCGTTAAGTCTGTTAATTCTCCTCCAAGTTGTTGTTGGAATCTGCATACCTTCTTTTTTACGCCATTTATCCCGCATTTTCTCATAGACAGTAACCGATGTATTATCATTAAAGATTTTCATCCAATCACTTACTGACCGCTTTTCAGGGATTTCTAGAGCTTCAGTTATTCCTAAACTTGATATTAAAGTTCCTGCATCTATGTTTTCTAGAAAGTGCTTTATTATAACGTATGACCATTTAAGCATGTCCTTGGAATGAAGGAGCCTGATTTCTATCTTGGGCCACTTTTTCCAGGAGTCTAGGTTAAGGAAGACTTTTACTTGCCTATACCCATTTTCCTCCCACTTTCTCAATATGCTGGTCTTTAGTAATCTAACCTCCCCAGTATAACGATCAGACAGACTCATTGTACCATTTATCCTCAGAATGCTATAAAAATCTAACAATTGAGCTCTTTGTTTAAGAATCCATTGGAGTACTTTGTACCACACTTTCTTAGGATTAACTATTCTTGTTGGGTCCTTGATTCCATACTCTATTAAAATATTATTCCTAAAAACACTATCTATTTCCAAGGTATCAAGTTGGGTAAAAAAGCTGTGTTTGTTGTGAGCAAAATTTGCAAAATAGTATTCTCTTATGATTGGGAGGGATAATCCTCCGTCTTCCTTCGTAACATTTAAAGTGACTAGTGCTAAAAAGGATGAAAAACAACTATCTATCTCCTTAAAGAAAGACAATTGTAGAGTGCATGGAGCTGCTGCGAATAAGAAGTTAAACAAAGGTAAAATTGACATTCGGATAAGCGCCACCCGTCCTAAAATTGATAATGGTAGTTGGTTCCATCGTGCTAAAAGCTGCTTACCTTTTTGTCTCAGGGGACTATAATTCAAAGGAGCAGCTCCTCTACTTTTTCTGTCACATATATCCCTAGATATCTCTTAGGGCGTGAGTTGTACGTTGGCCTGAAATTTGGCAATAAAGTATCCACGGACCAGTTGCATAGTACAATTTCCGTCTTGGCCATATTTATTTTGTACCCACCTATTGCTTGGAATTCCAAAAAGATCCCTAGGATCTCCTCTTGGGTATGTTCCCTGGAGTTTAAAAAAAGAACAATATCGTCAGCATAAAGTTTTATATTAGTCATGTCTTACAGAGGTTTAGTATGTAATGTTTTCTGTCTAATAGCTATTGCCAAAGGTTCAATAAAAAGGGCGAATAAAATAGGGGAAAGGGGGCAACCTTGTTTCTACCCCGATTTATTCGACAAGAGCCTACATTTATAGAATTAATTGATATTTGCTCCTGTGAGTCTTTATAAAGTTTTCTAATATTTGTATAAAGCCTTCTGGGAAACCAAACTTTTCAACAATAAAAAAAAGACAGTCCCAGGAAACTAAATCAAAGGCTTCACTGCATCTAAAAACCACACCTGAGCCTCAATACTGTTCTTATGAAAATAATCCAGGGCTTCTATTAAAAATGTCGTATTTGTCGAAGCTGTCTCTCAGCCACAAAACCACATTGATCTGCATGAATAAGTGAACCCAAAAATCTATTAAGGTTAATTGTAAGAAGTTTTTTTAAGATCTTGTAGTCAACGTTAAGAAGACTAATAGATCTTTAAGAGTTGATGTTTTCCCTATCTTTATCTTTCTTCAAGACGCTGACTACCACCACTGTATGGAAAGAGGCCGGAGGTTCCCCTCCTTTTAGTAGATGGTTGGCTAATTTTAGGATTTGTATATTAAGAGTTGGGGCTAATCTTTTATATGATTCTGCTGGTAGTCCATCCTAGAAGCCGTAACATACTTTGCCGATAGCATGAAAAGTCCTGTTTTCCTGTGTTTTGAAAGCGCCATTGATCTATCAAATATAAGGACTTTCTACAGCTAGCCAGGGCAATAGCCACCTGGGGCTTGTTTTTTACTTTCGAGCGTTCTTAGAGGAATCAACTGAAGGGTCCTGGAGAAGGATAAAATCCCTCCCCCCACATATAATAGGGCCAGGAATACAGGAGAGTGCTTGCTTGAGCTGTAGCAGCGGTTGAGGATTATCAAAAACTGGGGGTAGGTTGTGGCCAAAATGAGACTTGACTGATTTAAAGTTCCATGTACAAGAGCCCACCTGGCTCCCGGGTCTGACTGAGTGTTTTTACTTGGAAATGTACATGCTTCCCTATGTATATCCTTACCCCCTTCTGCGCACATCCTGGGTTTGTTGAACATTGGAAGAAAGCCCATTTCTGGAAGATTTTACTCGCACCTGATGCGCTCCAGGATGGGTTTCGTGTAAACAAATGGCATCCGGTTTGTGTCTTTTAAGCCAACTTTTAATTGCCTGAGCCTTACAATTATTATTTAGGCCGTTAGCATTAAAAGAGAGTACTGTGATGTTTTCCTCACTCATAGTTGCTTTAACCCCTTCCCTGCTCATGACGGAACCGTTCCGTCATGAGCCACGGTTGTCGTGTGCTCATGACGGAACGGTTCCGTCATGACAATCCTGCCGGCGGCCGCTCCGCCTGCGCGGCGCTGTTTCCCCGCCTGTGCGGGGTGACAACGCAAATGGGCGGAGTCATGACGGAACCGTTCCGTCATGAGCACAGCTCAACTGTGGCTCATGACGGAGCGGCTCCGTCATGAGCACAGGCCCGCCGCGCTGCCCCCCTGCCCCCCCCAGCGCTGCAGCGGAATGTCCGCAGCAGCGAAGGGGTTAACAGAAGTTGGCTAGTAACTTTGTGAGCTGCTTGTGCAGACACAGCCCTCAAGCCTGCGTGCCTCCGAGATGAACAACTTCGTAATTGGTACAGCTGTTCTAAAGTGTAAATATACATTTGCAGAGGACAAAAGTCAAAAGTGCACGAAATAGCATATATATAGCAAAGGCGTATACGATACCTAGAATATTTAAAGTGACAGGTGCTAACATGAATCAAAAACATCTGTAGGAGATAGAGGTCTAAAGTGCAACAAATTGCAAATAAATTGCATTAACATTTACAGTACCGAGAATATATAAAGTGACAGGTGCTAGCATGAATCAAAAACCACAGACGCAGACCAGAAATATATAAAATACCACTAATTATCAAATCTCTGTAAAAGCACAAGGCGTCCAAATGGATTTCATAGCAGCTAAATATCTAAAGTGCTTGTACAGCGCATACAGTACTTATGATACCTAAGTGGCAAGTGCTAACATGAGTCAGATCTACCTCATAACTATATAAAGTGCCTTGTGCTATAGCTGGTGACCTCCAGTTAAGATTCTTAAAGAACAAGAAACTATAATGTATGCTTATAGCATCTAAAATGGTTTGTGCTAAATAAGATACAAAATATATCGGGACTATATAAAGTGCCCTGTGCTCGATCCAATCACATCCGATTTGAATCCTAAACGGCATATAGAATGTGCAAATAGCAAAGACAGTGCCTATGGTACATACCATATATAAGTCCTTGCTAGAACTATCACTAAGGTGGATCAGACCTACCGGCGTATGCCATAGCCGTATCATACTTGCATTCTTTAAGAGGCTTGTAAACATGACCCCAAATGATATGCCATAAACATAAACTGTTTTATACTGCAGGTAAAAAAATACTGATTATGCTTCCCAGTAGCTGATAGCTGGAACATCTGCAAGATTTAATAAGAACCTAAATCATCCTGCGATAGCCAAGAACTTCTAAAAGGCATCAAGCTTTTCCAATATAAAGCACAGGCAGTGTAGGTCTCCTATCTGGTTTAACCCTTATTGCAATTTCTATTTCAGAAAGACATCTGCTGATCCTATAGTATTTAGGCTCATGGATTAATTTTTTGGAGCACACATGTGAGAACTCTCTTTTTTGTAAATGCTTCACCCCCTCCACCTCCCTCCCTGCCCCCCTCCCTCGAAGGACGGAATTGCCCATTATTCCCTCCTTCCTCCCCTCTTGTTGGATGCCATTTTGTTGCATCCCTGTGCATCTTTTGGCTCACCCCTGTCCACCCTTAGAACAAACAAAGTGCCAAGCTAATTTACTGTTTGCCTGCCCTCTTCTCTGCCCTCTGTTTACATCCAAAAGAAAAGATAAGGGGGGACGGTCTTAATCCCGCCCAACTAACAGCTCCGTAAGGAGTGATTGGGCTTCGTGAATGTCTGAGAAAATGTAGAATTTCCCTTTAGCCAGTACTTTGAGTTTTGATTGCTGCGCAATTACTGCTTGGGCTCCCCCTTCTTTGAGTGTATCGACCATCTTAACAAAATCTTTCTGCCTGCATGCAGAAGCTGCGGACATGGAAACACCCTGTGGAGTCGATAGATATGCTCTTCACCGCGGGCTGGGAGCGTCCACCACAACGTAGAGGTGAAGTCGCGCAACACGCCCTCGGAGTAAAGGCCAGTGGAGTCAGTGAGGACAACGAAGCCAAGGCCAGAAACGTCGGTAGTCATCTTCATTGATGGCGTAATGGCCGACTGCACGGTGGGACTCAGAACTCAGCACGAAAACATTTTCTCCTCAATCAACGCTGATACCGATAGCAGATCTCCAAGCATCAGTCAGCATCAGAGGCTTGGAGAAAGACCGGGAGCCGGAGCTGAAAGTGGGCAGAGCATAGGGTGAGCCTGCTGTTGCTAGCAGCTAGGTGTGTGGGCCACGCCTGCCATTCCAGGTCCCCCGTCCCGGACATGTGATGGCTTGTAGTGATTTTGCACACATTGGCAAGCAAGTTGAGTTATACATTTCCAGCTTTGTTTGGTTATGCCTACAGCTGATACAGCTTGTTTTCCAGCACCTACTTCATCGGTACAGTAGTAAAAAAAGCACCACGTCAGTATCATGTGTGCTGGATGTTTCAGACAAAAAGACCTTTCTTCAAAATCAAAATAATCAAGAGCATCAATTGTAAATCCTTTGCTTATAAAATGACTTTGAAGTGGTTTGCTTTGAGATTCACAAGATTTTACAGCATGAGCTGCTAAGAAGTTCCTGCTCCGTACTATGTCATTATAACTTGTTGATACACCAGTCCTATTCATTGAAGTGATTAACTCTCTACTTTTGCACTTGTCATAGATTGCGTGGGCAGTCATCATGTGTAGCAGAATCATGTTAATTTATAAAACATGATTTGGAAAAGGCAGCACACTTGCACAGCCTGTCAGTTCATAGAACTGTCTTCCACTTCTTCGCTTATATCTTCAAAGATATCATCAATGTTGTCGGCTTCTGTTCGGAACTCAAGAACTTTAGTTTGTAACAGTTTTGCTTTGCTGACATTAACCAATGATGTAAAAAATAGTGATGACAACATCAGGCATTCTTGTTGACTTCAAGATTTGCGGAGCTCTAGGGCATCACAAAATGTGTCCAAAATCAAATTATTTTGGACATTTCTTTAAAAGGTTTCTGCTGATTTTAAAGCATTCGGTAATCTTATTTTGGCAGCAAAAACTTCAGGAGTCAAATTAGCCGAGAACACCATAAGTGTCTCATTCTTTTTGTTGGACTGAAAAAAAAATGAATTCTTTCATTGTGCATTCTCACCAGAAAAATCTTAATTTCATTATTATTGATCAATACAATTTCATCAATGTTGACCATTATTTCTCTGATCTCACTGAGTGTGAATCAGTATCCAGCACTCAGGAGTGGCTTTAAAACTTAATTTGCTGCTTCAAAGCGTGCAAACTTAACTGAATGCAGGAGGTTACGTTGTGCTCGGAGCTTTGTACATTGATATTTTCGAATGTATGCATGCATGCAGATTGGGTGGGCATACAAATTCGCTGCAAATATAATCACCTTGCTGTTTAGATCAGCTACTATGGCTGAAAACTTAATCTTGGAAGAAACTAGCTGCAGAAAAAAGCATGTTTGCCCTTTGAAACTCACATACTCTGTACGTTGATCTTTTGACAATCCCTTTGGCCCTTGCACAGGCTAAAACAGAGAGAACACATTGAAGATACCCTGCTTTCTATTCAGTTGGACGAGGGGTAGCCATCGATGGGCATTGGGTTTGGTTTTCATTGCTTTCTCAGAAGACTTGGATTCTTGCTGTGATTCTGAGGCAGGGTCTATTTTTATCATATAGTACCCCAGGCCCATTCTGCCCACACCTGAGTACTAAACCCTTGCATAGGCCCTGCCTGCCTGATTTGTAGGCTTTTGTTAAATCGACCAGAATTCTGCATCCATTTTTCTGAACAGCAGGCTCTAAGCCTGTCTGACTAAAAATCACAGCCAGCTTCTCTCTGTGAGGCCTCCTGCTCCAAACTATAGAGCCCCCACCTTTTTAGTGTGTGAAAAATGTCACTGTCTCTCTCTCTCTACCCTGTTGAAATATATAGCCCACCACATCCTGGTTATGAGAACAGAGAAGTTCCCACCACATAGGCGTCACACCAGTGTGATGTCTGTGGCAACCCAGACATATAAATATATATATATATATTTTATTCCTTTACATTACATTTTTTCTGCCTGCCCTATGCAATTTACGACGAACGCTTGGCATGAGAACACAACCTTTCGCCTAGTCTATCTTCCGCATTTAGTAGGATAGGCACAACATTTCTGATTAATGTGTGACCCGTGATGTAGTTGACGTAGGTAGGACTGGCGTGAGATGACGTTGCTGTAGGCACTTCTCACTGCATTAAAAGGTATAAAAGGGAAGCCCACGGGGTTCTTGTTGGACTACCTCCCTGTCTGTATGTGGGTGACAGACTGTGTAGGTTTTCCCCAAGAGCTCTTGTTTTTTGTTTTAAGTATATATTCTTTTCTGCTATATAAAATGCCATATCTGCTATGTTATATTAATTGTCCGTTTCTCCTGTTTGAAATCTAAATGTTTATATTGCAATTGCAAGGCTGTTTTCTTTTAGGTTTAAACGTGAGTATTCTCAGCACTTTGGATCAAATGTATTTTGCATTCTGAGAACGTTTTCCTTGATTTAAATTATGTTTTTCATAGTGCATTTATAATTGTGTCTTTGAGGTTTGTATTCAGCACACCCTATATTGCATTTTCGGAAGTGTCAATCAATCAATCAATCAAGGCATTTATACAGCGCACTACTCACCCGGAGGGTCTCAAGGCGCTTGGGGGGGGGTGGGGTGCCGCTACTGCTCGAACAGCCAGGTCTTGAGCTTCTTCCTGAAGGAGAGGTGGTCTTGGGTCAGACGAAGGTCGGTCGGGAGGGTGTTCCAGGTCTTGGCGGCCAGGTAGGAGAAGGACCTTCCTCCAGTTGTTGCTCTTCGGATGCGGGGGACGGCGGCGAGGGCGTGGTTGGTCGATCGGAGGTGGCGTTTGGGAGCGTAGAAGTTGAGGCGGTTGTTGAGGTAGCTCGGGCCTTGGTCGTGTAGGGCTTTGTGTGCGTGGGTGAGGAGACGGAAGGTGATTCTCTTGTTGACGGGGAGCCAGTGCAGGTCTCTCAGATGTCCGGAGATGTGGCTGCGTCGGGGGATGTCGAGGATGAGTCTGGCTGAGGCGTTCTGGATCCGCTGGAGTCTCTTCTGGAGCTTGGCGATGGTTCCAGCGTAGAGGGCGTTACCGTAGTCCAGTCGGCTGGTGACGAGTGCCTGGGTGACCGTCTTCCTGGTCTCGGCGGGGATCCACCGGAAGATCTTCCGTAGCATGCGCAGGATGTTGAAACAGGACGCGGAGACGGCGTTGACTTGTCTGGTCATGGAGAGGGAGAAGTCCAGGAGAGGATCAGCTGGGTGTCGTTGGCGTAGGAGATGATGTTGAGGTTGTGTTGGCGTGCGATGGCCGCAAGGGGGCTCATGTAGACGTTGAAGAGGGTGGGGCTGAGCGAGGAGCCCTGGGGAACGCCGCAGATGACTTCCGTGGCTGCAGATCTGAACGGTGGTAGGCGGACTCTCTGTGTCCTTCCAGCGAGGAAGGAGATGATCCACTCCAGTGCCTTCTCCTGGATTCCGATGTTGCTGAGGCGCTGCACTAGGGTGCGGTGGCAAACAGTGTTGAACGCTGCGGAGAGGTCTAGGAGGATGAGGGCCGCTGTTTCACCGTTGTCCAGCAGGGCTCAGATGTCATCGGTGGCGGCGATGAGGGCGGTCTCGGTGCTGTGGTTGGCTCGGAAGCCGGACTGTGAGGGGTCGAGGGATCCATTCGTCTCGAGGAAGGCGGCCAGCTGCTTGTTGACGGTCTTCTCGATGACTTTGGCTGGAAACGGGAGGAGCGAGATGGGGCGGTAATTCTTGAGTTCGGTGGGGTCCGCTGTTGGTTTCTTTAGTAGAGCGCTGAGTTCGGCGTGCTTCCAGCTCTCAGGGAAGGTGGCGGTGTCGAAGGAGGTGTTGATGATGTCCCGCAGGTGGGGTGCGATGACAGCGTTGGCCTTGTTGAAGACGTGGTGGGGGCAGGGGTCCGTAGGAGATCCGGAGTGGATGGAGTTCATCGTGCGGACGGTGTCTTCGGTGCTGATCGGGGTCCAGGCGCGGAGGGTGGTGGTGGGGGGCGGTGGTTCGGTTGTGGCGTGCGTCGGTTGAGTGCTGAAGCTGTTGTGTATGTCCGCGATCTTGTTGTGGAAGTAGGAGGCGAGGGAGTTGCAGAGGTCTTGCGAAGGGGTGATGTCGTTGTTTCCGGCGTTGGGGTTGGAGAGCTCTTTCACGATGTTGAAGAGTTCCTTGCAGTTGTGTGCGTTGTTGTCCAGCCGGTCCTTGAATGCTGTTTTCTTGGTGGCGTGGATCAGTTGATGGTGCTTCCGGGTGGCGAGCTTGAGGGTGGTCATGTCGTCCGGTGTTGGCTCCCTTCTCCAGGCTTTCTCGAGTGTCTCTCTCCTAACGATTTCAATGCTTCCATGTGAAAGTGACTTCTGACTCGTGTGAAGCTGTGCCTTCTAAATAAATCTGTTAAACCTTTTGGCTTAGTTTGAATGGCTCACATATTTGTTTCCTTCATTTTTAGTATGAGCGTTCCTGTTTACCCCGCCTCAAGTTAGGTGCTCCTCTGCCCCTAAATCACTACCTCGAACATTCGGTGAAGGTGCCCCGTGACCAATGTTCCTCTGGGTGCGGCGGTGTAGGTTTTCTGTGCACTGCAGCCATGGCTATGTGTGCCAGGAACCAGACTTCGCGTGTGGGTGCAGCGCTAAATATCACTCCAAACTTTTGCTTAAAAAAGTGAAAGGACTGTTCATTTACACACATACAGCACCACATTAAGGGTCTTAAGACAGGTTTGCAATTTGGATACACACACCATGACATGAATTGGTTACAGAGGCAAGTACACTTCAGGTTTAAAAAAGTATTCCTGTTAATTGCAGCACCCTACTGTGCTGCAATTAACACATATTTTCACAATGGCCCACAATCCGCCAGCAGCTGTGGCCCATTAGGAAAGATATGTAGCAAGTGCAAGAGCCTCTTGCTATGGACCGCGTCCCCACAACCTGAAAATTACAGTTTTTTGCACCGCTCGCGTTTTAAAAGTGGCGGCGCCAATGCTCTCCCGGTATGTGAACACTTCACTAAGGACAGTGCGCGCTCAGGGTCACTCAGGTGCACAGGCGCGCACGCGCGCACGTTGCAGGGACCACTGCCCGTGACCCCTAAAAATGCTCCCTGTAACAATTCACTGGTTTACACTATTTTTTGTCAATTGTTTTCCAGGCTTTTTTCCATTGTATACGACTTGTAGCACCTGTTACAATGATAAAATATTTGATCCTATTCACCCATCAGTTTCAATCTTTTGTGAACTTTGCCTAGCCATATTTCAGCAGCATGATCAAATTATCTTCTGTCCAGCCACGGTTGATGTTAGATTTTCTTTCAGAATAGTTTGGCATACGACACATTTTTTTTTTGTGAAGTAGTTCTCAGATTTTGTAGTTAGCAACACTCTGTCAGAAGGTAAAAATCCTCTGCTGCGATCTGCTTCGCTCATGTTTACAAATTTGACGCAATGGAAAACCTGATACAAAAACAATATTAAAATAAATTGCCAATATGATGGCTAAAACACATCATTATAGAGCTTCCTTTTAGGAAAATGTCAGAAGGGTTGCACTGAGGAGTTATTTTCTGTCTCTATAAGACTACTTGACCCCCAAACCTATATTTTGAAACCTAAATGAAGTCCACAGATCTCATGGTTCCTGAAATATTACATCATCACTACAACACATCAGTTATTTTGAAAAATGTCGCCCAGAAAAGTTTGGCTTGGATTAGCAATGTGTACCCAAGCTAAATTACTTCTCTAATGATTCAAAAACACAAATCAAACATGAAAATATCTGAACAACAATTTATTTTACAGTTAAAAAGAATTACTGAAACTCCAATGATTTAGGCCAAGAGGTCTTGAGCGCTATTGCAAAATGTTTATCTTTTTAGTTTTGTTAACATGTCTGATTTTATTAATGCTTGTTTCATCTAAGCTTTTAATTATGTATGTGTTATCTTTTAATTTTTTTTACTATTGCACCTAAATGTTGACGATAAGGGGCATTGTTTTTATTATTGTGTGGCGATGAAGTAATTTTTTTCGATCTGTCAATAAACATTGAAACTTATAAAGAAAAACTGCAGACGAGTGCACTCTCAGCGCATGTGCATAAATAAATAAAAAATAGTACCTGCTGACCAGTGGATGGACACTGACCACAGAAAGCAGTACTTAGTCCAAGCTCCACAGAATGGACAAAGAATCTGAAGTGTATGAGGAAGCTGGAGGCCAGGAGGAGCTGCTGACCAATAGCAAGCAAGGAACCAAGAGTAACATGGGAGCCAACAAATAATAAATAGAGGTAAGTAATGAGCGGGCTCTAAGCCCCGTTTATGATTTACAAGAAATTTGCAAGCATAGTGGAAGTGCTGTGCAGGCGAAACCAATCATTCAAGTCGCCAGAGTGTTTTCATTTGGGCAGGCATTTTATATAGGCGAAATACACTGCATGCTCTGAGAAACGTGGGTGAGGCTGGCAAAAACAAAGACTGAATTTACCAATGTTTGGAGTGGCCATTTTATTGATGTAGAATTGCTATCCTGGCCCTTTTCGGCGACCACAATTGTAGCATAGGCTAGTTAAACTAATAATACATTAATCTAAAGACTTATTGTGACTTATATGTACCCTCTCATTAAATGTCTTTGTGAAATTTTACTCTGGAGAATATATCCCTTATACATATAAGGAGTTCAACTACCTGCGTCTTTCCCGTGTATTTCTTTCAAGTCATATTGACCATACACACGCCATGAACTATAGGAAGTCTCAATCTTAAACATTACATATCGCCAGCATATTTAATCAGCTCAAATCAAAATCCTCTCTTTTTGTTTGGGATTCCCTTCCCTATAGCAACATATACACTGTCTGGACCGTTTGAGGCAATCAATGTTGGGCCCTCTTGGGTGCAGTGAGGCAGCGACCTTGTAGTAATGGTCCAGTATATGAGGTTAATACAATTTCTTGCTATCCACTGCAATACATCATTGATGCGTCCAAGCCATAAGTTGCAAATCGAATTTTTACAGTTCAGTTTAATATTTTACAGGTTTAAAAATACCAGGGCCAACAGGATAGTTTGTTTTTAGGTCTCGCCTACCGTTGCAGCGCGAATGCGCTGCCATCGCTTTGCGAAGCATGCAGTATATACTGTAGTGTGGAAGCTTTGTGGAAGCTCCGCCCACTCTCTGCCCATTGGCTTTTGTCTTAAGTGCTGCCTTCCGATTGGTTTGAGGCTTGTTAGTCCCTCCTCATTCATCATTTGTATCCTTCAACGGCTATTGGCCCCTTTACTCCTGACACTATTTTCTTTTACTTCTCGCCTAGTGTTGCAGCATGAATGCGTTGCCATCACTTCGCGAGACATGCAGTATTTACTGTAGTGTGTAAGCTTCGTGGATGCTCCGCCCACTCTCTGCCCTTTGGCCTTTGTCTTAAATGCTGCCTTCCGATCGGTTTGAGGCTTGTTAGTTCCTCCTCATTCATCATTTGTATCCTTCCACGGCTATTGGCCCCTTTACTCCTAACACTATTTTCTTCCCTGTCTTCCCACCCCACCGCTCCCTCCCTCAGTCTGTGACTTCTCACCCGCCCCGCACCCCCACTCCCGTTCGTGTTTTCTTGCCTGCAGGCACTTCCGTTTTCATCTTTATTATTGCCACCTTGAAATATGCGAGTTCAAGATGCGTGCTGTACAAAAACTTCTCGAGTTAAATGAACTATATTTTAATGTTACTCTAAATATAATAAGACTCTAGGCAACATTCGGAATAGGCATGGCAACTGACGCCTCTTAGTTCACAAATTGCATTTTTGTCGGGCGGGAGGAGCGGCAGTGCTTTGACTCATGCTTAAAACGAGCACTTTCAATAACTTTCTCTCAATTCATTGCTATAATCTTGTGTACTGAGGTGACGCACTAAAGAAATTCACTTTTTTGAATTCTGAAGAGACTTTATCTCACATTTACATCATGTTTAATGTATGATTAACATGCCGATCATTTTCACGGCTCGCCCACTGGCTCGTATACGCTTGGCTCGTCTCAGGCTGGTGCTACCTGTAAATTAATATATTGGCTCGCGCACCTCTAACAAAGAGAGATGAATGGATACATGACAGTGAGCCCGGTAGAGGGTAGAAAAATAGACTGGTGCAGACAAACAGAAAAAGTCAGTCTCCATTGCCTCACGTCAGAATCATCACTTTCAATAACCTGGAAATCTTCCAGCAACTACCGCATGTCCTAACCTCATTCCCCTCACCTATTCTTAGCAGAAGTGGCAGATTCTGAGCTGTGCCCTGCTGGTGCAGAGGAGCACAGCAGAGTCTGTAGAAGCGCTGGGATCCCTAGCCTCTCCGGGGGGGGGGGCACCTAAGCCTTCCGGGTGCCTCCACACTCAGGATAAATGAATACATTTTGTTCTGTGCTTTAGTCGCCCCTCTGTGAGCACTGTCTGGTAGATGAAGCTCTGTGTTAATAAACACATTCAGAGATGTGGTTGTGTACAAACAAACAACAGCCACAATACCGTACGTTTTGAACGTGTAGTTAAATACCTGCTCATCGAGTACCTCCTTGGCTGATCATGCCATGGCACTACCAAAATTACATTTTGACACATTTGCTCAACTGTAAAACACTCCCTTCTGTGGGTCATTTACCAACTCGGGGCTTTGGGGTTAGGTAACCTACTTTGGATAGTGTGTAAAAGAGTAAATACAAAAATGAATGCAATGAAACTAAGCAACCAGTACTGTCTAAAACACTGTGAAAACTGACACACATTCTGGCATTTTGTTAGTTAATGTCGATTTTCTCATAGATGCGAGTAAAGTACTCTTAATATCATAATGAAATCTGCACACTTTTAACTAATAGCACCGGGCGACCTTTGACAACTAGGCAATTAATACATTTTCATGTACCCCTGAAGCCCCCCTGCCCCCGCCCCCTTGGCAAACTTCATTGCCTCCCAGTGTTTAGGGGATAACCAAGACGCAGGAGAGTGAGTCAAATAGTCTAAAAAATGAAAGAGAAGCCGGGATTCGGATTCACATGCTCAGATCCCGATCGTGTTGGTTAGTCTGTAAGCACTACTTTTATTAATGAGTTTCGCATTAGTAAAGCACC
This sequence comes from Triturus cristatus, assembly GCF_964204655.1. Classification (NCBI taxonomy): domain Eukaryota; kingdom Metazoa; phylum Chordata; class Amphibia; order Caudata; family Salamandridae; genus Triturus; species Triturus cristatus. The sequence continues at coordinate 684,768,002 of NC_140587.1, forward strand.
ACAGTGTGCATGTGTGGCGACACTTCACCCATGAGGTATGTGTCAAGCAATTGTTGACACAATCCACACTTTGCGTCTTTTTCAATATATTTACTGCGAAGTGCAGGACCTTTCCAAGGGATTTTGCACACTACATACATTCCCTCCAAAAAGAAAACGTGTAGGTAAAAAACATTGCCATTTACAATGTCGATAGCTCTAACTCACAAATTCGAGACTTATTTGCATTGCAAATGCTTGTTTTCTAGCTCCTAATCCTTTCCAACCTAGAGCCAAGCTAAGGCACCGTAAACACGAGAATGCCTTCAAGAATACATTTTGATGCTGTCTTTACATCAGAAATATACTAAAATAGAAAGAAAACTGTTCATGCTACTTATTAGCTCAAAACTCAAAAAGAACAAAAAAAGAACAACAATGGGTGTCGATGCTAAACAAATTGCTCTTTGAAAGAGATGACACTGAAACAAAGACAGCTAACAATAGCTTGACAAAATGAAGTTAAAAATAATCACACTAGCAACCGCATTATTACAGAAATAGCAAACTTCAGATTTAGGCATATTTTCACGGGAAATTAAACACTTTACTTTTCTGTATTTCTTGAGTTACTGAAGACAAAAGAATTATAGACTTGAAGTTCAAAAGCCCCGCAGCATGGAACTTTGTAATTTATTTTTGTATTGATTTTGTATTTATTCAACAATTGAAATATTTCGATCAGATTAGCAACGTTTTTGGTACTCGGAAGCAGTAAGGGTGAGGTGGGCAGCATGAAATCCCGAAAGATACAGATGCAGTTATGGGTGTGTTAATCTTGCCGTGGTAAGAATATGCGGTATGAAAAAATTTAAATAGTGTACATAGTTGCACCAGAGTTAAGAGTAGGGTAGTGATTGCTGGCATTTCTCCCGCTGCAATAGATGACCTTCCAAAGAGGTTTTAACCCTTCGAGACAGGGAGTTGCCCGAATACTCTGTTTTAGGGAGTTCCAGTAGAGAGATTTTATGAGGGGGAATCACCCGAACTTGGAGTCTGCACGGGGTGGTTTGGGTGACTAAATTATTATTGTTAGTTTATAATAGAGAAGATTTGTACTGAGAAACAGATGAGGCCATGACACTTACTGCTTTGAAAATTTGGGGCATATATTCTTTTGGGAGTACGCCTACGCGAATTTGGCACAGCGGAGTGCATCCAGCAGTGTGTTTAGGGTTTTAATTGCATTTTTCAAGGTTTGTGACAGTTTTCCTCCAATTAGAAATATTAATGTATGGTATTTATATAATAATCATAATATAGGAAACCAATACATATTTTTCTGCAATAACATAGAACACCATTATGCCATTTGATGGGGGTTGAAGAAAACATGTACTGCATCACATATTGCATTTCTTTCCTTAAACTCCTCTGAGTTCAAAGGAGGAGCATGCTATGTCATTTTCGATTATAGGTTTACTACTAGTAATGGTAAGACTGTGTTTAAGTTCCCCATATTTAGCAAAGTCCTCCACAAACAGAAGGGAGACCTTTGTATGGAAGGGAAAGGCAATTAACGTACAGCTGACCCAAATCACACACACCTGACATCTTTTCACTTCTATCCACCATAGGTTATGCTCTTCTCCTGTTCCTGTTTGTGATCCTCCAACCACTTGGAAATATGTTAGGCTTGAAGGGTGGAGACTCTACTCTCAAATCTGAAGAGGTAGAGAGATGTTACTGATGAGGAGACATACCTTGTAGTGAAATTTGTAGAAAAACACTTCAATAACTACATTGGCTGGCCTTATTTACCCTTACTGAAGCACAGAAGGCAGCCATGTGGTAGGCAGTCACTCACTCAGTTAACACATTGGGGAAGAGGGCTACAGCTTTGGCGACATAAAGCAAAATAGCAAGACAAGTGGAAGTGGGTAAAGGATAATTTCTCCAGGATCTAGTTGGCTACAACTATTCCCGGTGAGACACCTGGATCACATCTCTGTCTCACCGCCTCATGGAGTGTGTGTGCTCCACAATGCAGCCTTAACTGCTAAATTGGCTGCCTGTTACAAACAATACTAATGCAGTGCTGCCTAAGATCTTACCTTCCTCTATATCACTGCAAACTTCAAAACCATCACAGACCTAACTCTGGCCTGTTCCATACCTACATTGGTAAGCACACATCATATACATGCACCTCAAATGCAGCGTCTAATATATAACCAATACAAATTAAATTATGTTTATATTAATGCATTTTTCAATTGTTATCCATTTCATACAGTACATCCTCATTATAAATTGGTTGCACCTGTTGGGACAGGAAAAAGTACAAGTTCAGCAGGCCAACACACTGGGCATATTCCTCAATGGAGTACCTCACATGTACGTCACTTTCCTAACATTCACTACCACAGTATAGGGGATTTCTACAACTTTGTTTCCTAGACCCTAGCTCTTCTTATCCAAGACACACCTCTTTAAAAAACACTATATCGCAATTATTATTATTATTTGACTTTTATAGAGTGCGTGGCTACCCGAAGGCGTCCCAGCGCTTGCGTCTAGACAGGGTTTCCAGTAAGCTATGCACCCGGTTATTGGAAGAGCCAGGTCTTAAGAAGTCTTCGAAAAGAAAGCAGGTGGGATTCAGCTCATAGGGAGGGGGGCATTGAATTCCACAGTCTGGCCACATTGTAGACAAATGACCTACCTCCACTTCTTGCCCTATTTGTTTTCGGGGTTAGGTGGAGATTGGTAGAACGGAGGCATTTCCGAGGGAAATAAGGGGTGATCAGAGTTCTGATAATAGCTGGGCTACTACTCCAAAAGGTCCTATGGGCTATGCACAAGGCTTTAAATTTGACTCTATTGGCGACAGGTTACCAGAGTAACTTTCTCAGAGCTGTTTGGGTGATTGATTTTTCGGTACCTCCAGCAATAATCTGGCCGCACAGTTCTGGGCCACTTGGAGTTTCCTTAGCATTGCGATGGGAGTTCCGAGGTATAGGGATTTCCCATAGTCCAGGGGAGATCGGAGCAAGGCCTGAATCAGGGTTCTCCTGGCATTTACTGGCAGGAGAGGGAGAATCTTACGCAGCAGTCTCATCACACCGAAGCAAGCTCCACTTACTCCTATGCATTCATAGTCTACAAACCAGTTGTCTCTCTAATCTTTGGCTTTGGCTTTAAGTATGATCTATATGTATGTTACAGGGTAGGTGTATGTATAGTGTCACAAACTTAAATCTAGGTACGTAACATTTTTAATCTGATGTCTGCCATTAAAGAATTTCCAGACAATCTGTTACAACTTAGATAAGTGCACCCAGGGGTCTTTTTAAACATTTTACAATGCAGGCATTTGCAACATAAGTATTTTCTAAATGACATCATTTTTATGTTACTAAAAAAGGAGGGTTAAGGGAAAGGAATTGGTTATTAAGAGGTCAAAGATGAGTAGAAGTAAAGGGGGATAATGTTTGTCTAGTGTCCAAAGACGGGTAGAGGTAAAGAGAGGTAAGGGTTTTTAGGGTTCAGGATTGGCTTGAGGTAAATGAGAGTACACTAACACCTTCCATATGCTCGGAATCATTAAAAGTGCATTTATTACATGTATGTGCCCTATTTCTAACCTCAGTGAGGTTGTGTGATTAGATGTCTGTAGAATGTGAGGAGATGTGGAGATAGATTATACCTGGCATTACTTGCTACAAAGACACAGTATTATGTAAAAGGTGGTGCTGCTCTAAAATATTACATCATGCCTATATAAATTCTGTGGCTAACAGCATGTGTGTATATTGTATTGTAGTGGATAATGAGTGTGTTTGACATACTACCCAAAGATGCACATGTAGCACCAGTCTGAGATGTTCTTATTTACCAACGAGCCACAAGTAACCAAATTCCCCAGAAGACAATCTAAGTGCAAGATGTGACTGAGAGGAGATGTAGCTGTCATTTGTGCTTACAGAAAATGCAGTGTACACATCAGTGATTCAGTCCCTTATGCATCAGTTACATTGCATTTATTTTTTGAAAACAGATTTTATTCATCAAATGACACATATAAAGCAGGGCTCTGTAACCCAGAGACCTCTGCACAATCAGTACAAAGCATCACGACTTTGACTTTTCAATGAAGAAATAAGGATGCAGAAAGAGCAATACAGATGAAAAAATACCTTTTAGAAACCCCCCCAAACCCCCTCTCCCCCATCCCCCCATTCGCACTAACAACCTCCCAGACCCAGCTAAGACATGGCGTTGCTCCACACCACTTGCACCCATACACTTATATATGCAATCGATTACCATTTGCATCAACGGTATAACATCAATCTGGATTAATGGGCCCTCCTCCAGTGACCGGCTCCAGCAGCAAGCCCAGGTAATCAGCCCATCGCTTCCAAATTTTAAAATGCTTCTGCGGACACCCTCTTGGCATGAAGATAGGAAGCTCTAAGCCCACACAAAAGTCTAGGCCCCTCTTCCATATTGACACCAAGGGTGGTGTCGGCGTCTTCCATGCCTTGGCGATGTCTCTCTTCGCCAACGTAAACCCCAACAACATAAGATGCATTTATAAATATTGCCCCCAATCCCTTCCATGAGCTGTAGCAAAACTAACTTATGCGACCGGGGCAGATCCCAGCCCAGCACCACTGAGAGGCAGGACATCACCCCTCTCCAGAACCGTTCCAAGGAGGGACAGTGCCAGACCGTGTGTATCAGGGTCCCTTCCTCTCGTTCACATCTAAGTCATACCGGGGAAGCCACCATACCCGCCCTCCACAACCGGACTCTTGTAAAATGAAGATGAAGATATTTGAACTGGATAAGACGTAGTACCGCTATTGCCGCCCTCCCACGGGGAAGCCAGGGCCTCCGTCAAGTCCCCCTCATCAAGCGAGCCAACATTCCCCTCCCAGGCCTCTCTAAGTTTCTGCAATGTGGGGGAGCTGTGTGTTACTAGGGACTGATAAATCTTAGATATTTTGTCGTCCTGAAGATCCCCCATAAATACTTTGGCTTCTACTGGACTGAATTCTGTCGGTGACTCCAGCCCCACCAGACTAGGGGAGAGGGCGTGGCAAAACTGGAGGTATTTATAGAATTGGCATTTAGGCATTTGAAATTCGTTTTGTAGGTCATTAAAAGATTTCAGGGTTAGTCCCCTCATGACATTCCCAAGGGTAGAGATACCGATATTGTCCCAGCCCCGAAACCCCGATAGAGAAGCTAGTTGTGGCAAGTGTCCATTGTTCCACATGAGGGTCTCCAGGGTCAGGGTGTTCCACCACCCCATCCGCCACAAGGCTTGTCGCCAAACCTGGAAGACCACCTGGGTCGCTAACTGCAGGGCCCTACAAGCTGGTGCAGAATATAGAATCATGTGAAGAGAGAGATCCCCCATTAGGTGCCGCTCAAAAGCGAAGGCTGGGTCGAACCTATCCCCATACCACCACTCATTTAAGATGAGGAGATGTGAGCCCATATAATAGGATAACATATCTGAGGTCGCCAAGCCCCCGCAATATGTAGAGAGGAAACATGTCTATAGAGCGACTCTCACTGCACCTCCTGCCCATAGAAATTGCCCCAAGACTGCATTAACCTGCCTAAATCATCTAGGGGGGATCGGGTAGGGATGATTCTGCAACTGGTACAGCAAGCGAGGAAGCGTGACCATCTTAAAGATGGCAGATCGGCCATGGATAGACAACGGCATGTGCGACCATACCTTTAAGTCCTCCCGAACACGTTCCCAGACCGGAGCCAGGTTCCTCTCCCAAGCCACCGTGGAAGAGTCCGATAGAAATACCCCAAGATACTTCATCCCATCAGTAACTACCCGAACCGACGCAGCCCAAGCGCCCACTCCCAATGTGTTCCCCAGAACACCATAACATGGATTTGCTTGGATTCAGATAAAGACCAGATGATTTACCTAAAGATCTGCATAATGCGAAGCAGCCACGGGCCAGTCCGATCAACATTTGTAAGAAAAAATAACACATCATCAGCATATAATGCAATACGATCTGACAATCCGTGCACTCACTCAAAGCCTGTCACCTGCACATTCATCCATGTCCAGGCAGCCAACGGTTCGACCGCCAATGCAAACAAATATGGAGACAGCGGGCAGTCCTGCCGGGTGCCGTGCCAAAAGGACAAAGTGGAGGAAGTAGAGCCAGCGACCCGTACCGATGCAGTACGTTCAGTATAGAGCAGGGACAGGTAGGACATAAAGCGCGGGCCGAGAGCCTATCTCGTCCTCATGGAGACATTCTTTGGGGGCGTAGAGCTCAGCGAAATATGTAGAAAAGCTTTCGGCGATATCTAAGGAGTCCGTGAGAGGCCGTCCATCCAGGCCCACTATCTCAGGAAGGGGCTGAGAGTGAAACAATCCCTGACAAAGCCTGTAAAGTATCTTACTAGATTTATCCCCCCACTGATAGACTCTGCTGCGTGTTGCCAGCCAGGCAAGAGGGGCCTCATGCATGAGGAGGGCTGCATAGTTCTGTTGCACCAGTTGCAGCCGCTGCCGTATATGATGTCCCCCCACGCCTTGACTACAATGTTCGAGATCCCCAATATTTGTCTCTGCTTGAAGCAGAGCCTTCCTCCGAGTCCTACGGGCTGCCGCGCAAAAGGATATATCCACTCCCCGCAAGTTGGGCTTCATTGCCTCCCATATCGGGTCGGCCTCCGAGACCCACCCCACATTAAGCGTCCCCTCTAGGCACTCCCTGTAGTCTGCCTTCTGCCAAGAGATGCCAGCGGAAGGGTCGCCTTGCCCAACCCATCTGTAGTGTAAGATCAGGAAGAATATCCGCCTCCACCACCCGAGCCGCAACCACCCGAGGAACGAACAGATAATCAAGGTGAGAGAAGGAATTTTGAACCGCAGAGAGATATGTATAGCCCTGGGCCTGTCCGTGCATCCGGCGCCAGGGGTCCACCCAGTCGAGCCCAGATACCAATGAGGAAAGTTTTGTAACCTGGCTAGCCACCGCACCCTCCCCGGGCTGCCAGCGATCCAAGGGCATGTCTAAGACATCATTCCAACCCCCTATCACGGACAGGCCATCCGGCATATCCGCCCACAGCTCCATGAGCCGCTCCACTAGTACCCAGGAAAGCGGAGGGGGGGCATAGACACATCCCAAACCCACTGGTTCCTCTCTGATCGTGCCTCGCAGAAACAAGTAGCGCCTCTGGGTGTCTACCCACGTCTGAATGTGTGTGTATAGGACTCGGCCACCCCCCGTGACCCTTGCACAAACCCGGAGTGAAACACCTGTGTGTAGCCATACTGCTGGAGGCAGAGCACCTTCGAGCCCATAAGATGCTTTTCCTGTAGCATAAGTATGGGTCCTCTTAGCATATAGGAGGATAGCCCCCCACTTGATTTTATCAAGGACTCCCCTGACATTCCAGCTTACCACCTTGAGAGTCTCAGGGGAATCCCGGGCCCCGTCAAGTGACCCGGCCATGGAGGATCTTGATGGAGTAGAGGGGTGCAGAGGAGAGTGTGTGGTGCGAGCCTAGGGGCCTCGCAGTGTAACAATGAAGTCCGACTTGGTGACAAAAACATAAACATAAACTAAAACAACCCAACAAACCCCCCACCCTATATTCAACAACGATGAAGCATCTGTCATGGCAGGTGCCGCCCGCAGTCCCCAACAGGAAGTCCCACCACACCTCAGCCAATGAATCCCCGATGTACAGCCCAAAATCGGCAGACAACCCCTCCGCTTGAAACCCAACAGAGAAGCCGGACTTCACGTGAACACCTCCGATCCACACAACATTGTCTGAGTTACCAGGGACTGCGATCTCCTCCCCTGATTAGGAGCTCGATGAAATCTGCCGAGAGGCTGATCCGGTCTGGGAGGATACACTGCAGGAGCGGGACCAGCGGTGGGATCTGGACCGCCGACGATTGTTAGGCTTCGGTTAAGATTGCTTGTGAGCCACCTCACTGGAGGAAGAGTCAGAGTCCCGCCAAGGCAGTGAATGATGACGCAACCGTACCGTCTCATTCGTCCATTGAAACACCTTTTCTGGCAAGTCGAAGAAATGGGTCCGGGAAAGATACACCACCCGCAGCTGGGCCAGATACAGCAGGGCATATGGAAGCTTGAGATCCCAGAGTTGTGCCTTGGCTGCCAAAAATTACTGTCTCCGTTATTGGACCAACAGTTTATAGTTGGGAAAGACCAATATGCGTGCATTTTCAAAAAGCAATGGTTCTTTGGCCCTGGCCTGCTTAAGGATAACATCACGGTCATGGCAGTTCAGCAACTTTGCAATGACTGGCCTCGGGCAGGCCACAGGCGGTAGTTTTTGCATAAGGGCCCTATGACAGGGACTCCTGGGGAAGCCAACCCTCCAGCCATTAAGTAAGGAACCGCTCCATGTCCCCCCTCACATCCCTCCGGAAAACCAACAAAGCGGAGTTTATTACGCGTGGCCCGACCCTTTGCATCTTCCACATGTGTCACCAGGCCCCGCTGGTTGGTTCAGTGACTAAATATCGAGGGGCATAATATAGAATGCCCAAAATATCGACTCCAAAATATCGAAGTACAGAATATAGAATCCCTATCTACAAACAGGTAAGTACTAAAATATCGATTCCAAAATATAGAATGTTAAAATATAGTTAACTAAAATATCGAATTTTTTAAATGTTTTAAAAATAATATAAAAGTAATTAAATGTTAAAAACAATTGAATAAAACATACTTAAAAGAGTATAAAAAAGCTTAAAATGTAAAAATAATAAATGTAATGAAAAAAATAGTAGAGTAAAAATTACTATTCCCACTCCAGTGAGTGCAACAGTAGGGAAAGTGTTGGATAACGGGAGGGTAACAATTACTATTCCAACTCCAGTGAGTGCAACAGTAGGGAAAGCGTTGGATAGCGGGAGGGTAAAAATTACTATTCCCACTCCAGACAGTGCAACAGTAGGGAAAGCGTTGGATAGCGGGAGGGTAAAAATTACTTTTCCCACTCCAGAGAGTGCAACAGTAGGGAAAGCGTTTGATAGCGGGAGGGTAAAAATTACTATTCACACTCCAGTGAGTGCAACAGTAGGGAAAGCGTTGGATAGCGGGAGGGTAAAAATTACTATTCCCACTCCAGAGAGTGCAACAGTAGGGAAAGCGTTGGATAGCGGGAGGGTAAAAAGTACTATTCCCACTCCAGAGAGTGCAACAGTAGGGAAAGCGTTGGATAGCGGGAGGGTAAAAATTACTATTCCCACTCCAGAGAGTGCAACAGTAGGGAAAGCGTTGGATAGCGGGAGGGTAAAAAGTACTATTCCCACTCCAGAGAGTGCAACAGTAGGGAAAGCGTTGGATAGCGGGAGGGTAAAAATTACTATTCCCACTCCAGTGAGTGCAACAGTAGGGAAAGCGTTGGATAGCGGGAGGGTAAAAATTACTATTCCCACTCCAGAGAGTGCAACAGTAGGGAAAGCGTTGGATAACGGGAGGGTAAAAATTACTATTCCCACTCCAGAGAGTGCAACAGTAGGGAAAGCGTTGGATAGCGGGAGGGTAAAAATTACTATTCCTACTCCTGAGAGTGCAACAGTAGGGAAAGTAATGATTTAATATTAAAATAAGATTAAATTAATTATCAATACCAATAAAAAATTAATTAAGCGTAATTACCAATTAATACAAATTAATTACCATTGAAAATAAAGTAATTACCAATTAATAAAAAATTAATTACTAATTAATAATTATTGATTAATTATCAATACATATACATAAACATTAATATTTACTTTATTACAATTAAATTATTTCCCACCCAATTCCCCTATAAACCCACAAATCACTCCCAATAATAAAAAATACAATTAACCTTATCAATTAATCAATTAATAAAAAGTATTAGAAATTAATAAAAATTAATTAGCAATTAATATAAAATATTTACCAATTAATAATTAATTATCCATTAATTATCAATACACATAGATAAAAATTAATATTTACTTTATTACAATTAAATTACTTCCCACCCAATTCCTCTATAAACCCACAACCCTCTCCTAATAATAAAAAATACATTTAACATAATTATCAATTAATCAATAAATACAAATTAATTACCAATTAATAAAAATGAATTGCCAATTAATACAAAGTAATTACCAATTAATAATTAATTATCAATCAATTAATTTTCAATACAAAAAAATACAAATTTATATTTAATTTACTATAATTAAATTACTTCCCACCCAATTCCCCTATAAACCCACAACCCGCTCCGGAACTAAATTACATAAAAATTAAATTACATAACATTCATTATTTAAAAAAAATTAAACATACATTCCAAAATTAATACATAATTTTAACACACATACCACCATACATAACACTAAAAAAAAATTGATATTATGGAAATCGATATTTTAAATTCGATATTATGGAAATCGATATTTCATACCCCAATTTCGATATTCTGTCCTATCTATATTTTGGAGTTGATATTCTGTCCTGTCTATATTTTGGATTCTATATTTTGGTCGTTTACCCCGCTGGGTCATCTCAAAGGTGGCCACCTGTTTCTGCAGAGTGGTGACTCCCCGAGATCCGCGTTTCGGTTTCTGTGATGCGGGCCACTGCATTCTGCAAGCCCTGTGGAGGAGCATAACATCCGAGCCGACTGCCCCGATCTTGGCATTGAGGAGACCTCGAGACTGCGTAATCAAGGCCATGAGCACAGCATTGTCCGGTATCTCTGGCCCAGCTCCCTGCCCCCCTGCCGGTGCCACCGCCATGGCCCCAGGACCCGTATATTTGTTGAGCATGCTCTGCTTGGCAAAGCCTCCACCCAGCTTGTCCCGTGCCATAATGTCCACTGGGCCCCTCCAACACCCGATCACTCAGCACCAGACTGTCCAGCTGCACAGATCACAGGCCCACTGGCATAGGAGTATGAAGACACTCGGCGGGGAGGACCTAAGTGCCGTGAATCTGAGTCCCATGTGACCCGATCTAGCTGCTGAACACGGGGACCTAACTGACCGCAGGGAGCAAGCAAAGAAGGCCCCCGGGGACGCACAGGATATGGCTGAAGAAGGTTGATGGCCATCCCGCAGGACAGAGGGTCTGTTCCACCTCAAGCAGGCCACCCTGCCGTCTCCGCAGTAGTTCCGGTCACTCAGGGCCAGGCTCGAGGGCCAGGATCCAACGGGCCCCCCTCACTCTTCACGGAGCCTCCAATATGACTGTCCACCCCTCTACAGGGCGCAGCAAAGGGCTCCAACCAGCCACTGCAGTCTCTCCAGGCGTTCACGCTGTCCCCGCAGGACCTGAAATGGCCACCAGAGCAAGGGCACAGCGACACCAGAGGAGAACCGGATTACAAGCGGCCCTCCAGGTGTCCAGTAGCGCAAGGGCACAGGCCCAATCCTCGTCACAGGGCAGGCAGGCGGCCACCGGACACGGCACTCAGTGCTCCACTCACTCGGCGCCCTCCACGGCTCTAGAATGTCGCCGACTGCCCCGAGCGTCTCTCCCCGCAGACCGACTCAAGCCGCCGATAACCCCGCCACCATCTCTGCATAAGTATGGAGGAGAGGGGGGGCAGCCTCGCGCTAGACTCATGCCACTGATATCTAGAGGCTGCCACCTCCACCTTCACCCAACCCCCTCACCGTGTAGTCTGTCGCTGCAGGCCAGCCCTCACCGGCACGGCTGATCCTCCAGAGCCCCTTGACCACCTCTCACCGCACGCCAGCCGCTGCTTAAGGCTATGGTGCCACTCCGTCTCTTCCAGGCCGCACCCCAGGCCTCCACCTCTACGGCTCACCACGCTGAGATGCGGGGCCAGAGCAGGTATCGCACACAGACCCCGAGCACGCCCCAGCTGGGACATGGTCCAAATACACCAAAAAAGGATCAGACGGAAGGAGAATTTAAGGATAATTGCTTAGGCTGGACGGAGCTCGCCTAGCACATGTCCACCATCTTGGCTGCCAGGCCATGCCCCCCCAGTTACCGTGCATTTTGACGGAATACCAGTGGTGTCTATTGTGGAAAAGCCATGCAGTGTGGTGAGGTCACTACAGTGCCACATGGGTGCAATCAATGGCACCAACCACACAGGGGATGTAAGAAAGGATATACAACTATCTTACCTTTTCTCCAGTGATAGTGGCATGTGAGAAGCTGATGCACTTTTCTGTTGCTGCATCTCAGTACACAATGCATGCATTCAGACCGGCTTGTATGCGAGATGTCTACGTTGTCAGAGTTGACCCTTTAGAAAGATCCAGTGGCCATGAAATGGAGTACAGCCAGTATTGTGACACAGTCAGGGATATCGAGGGAGGAACTGTACAGGAAAAATCTCCTGCTGCCAGTATGCACCAATGTCCGGTATCATATAAGATGATAAACAGTGTCTGGTAATTTCTACATCCCTGAACATGCCAAAGATGTTGTTCCTTTGCCTGTTAACTATCTCTTTCTTCCTCAAATAATGGTTCCTAAAAATTAAGGCCAAAGCAACAGAGAATTTCACTGACATAGTGAAAGCAGAGCAAGCGTTTGGGTGTGAGTTCTTACTTATGTGGATAGTCTCCATGGGATTGTAAGAAATTGGGTTATTAGTTGGGGGGTGTAAGCCCCACTCAGGCAACAACTACAATTCTTGTCAGGGTGAACCACAGAAGTAACTAAGTTAACCATTACTAAACTCAAAAGCAGTCAGGCTTAACTTACTGGCAATGTGTCAAGTATTTATGCGTGTAACTGCAACAAATGATGGACAGATGCTAAATGATTCAAACATTCGCCTCTAGTCAAGAGATCTGGGTTAAATCCATAATTATTTTGCCCACTATGCCACCCCAGTTTGGACCCAACCATATGCAAATCAGTCTTGACCCTATGTCACATGGGAACAGTCAGGACCGAACTGCCAAGCCACGTCCTCCCTGGACCGGAATCAAGCATCCTGGGATCGGTTCAGGGTATGTCACCCTTCCTCAGCCAGGTTAGCTTGGATCCAGTGGCACAGTGAGCAAGGGACCCACATTTGGGCACATCTGCCCCACTTAGGTCGAAAACTGTAACTGCAATTAATGATAGACGGAATACTGAATGATTCAAACATTCTCCCCCAGTCAAGAGATCTGGGTTAAATCCATCATTCTTTTGCCCACTACTCCACCCCAGTTTGGACCCAGCCATATGCAAATCAGTCTTGACCCTATGCCTCATGGGAACAGTCAGGACCGAACTGCCAAGCCAGTGTCACAGTGAGCAAGGGACCCATGTCTGGGCATACCCATCCCACTTAGGGCGAAAAGTGTAAATGCAGCACACAAACAGTAATAAAGTAAAAACACAACACTAGAAAAATCCCAAATAATTTAACCTCTTCAATGCCCATGACGAGCTGGTCTCGTCATGGGCCGCGGTTGCGCTGTGCCCATGACGAGACCAGCTCGTCATAAACCCCGCCCGCTAATGCAACGGCCGGCACAGGGCGGGGAAAGGGGCAGGCACTGAAGGGGTTAAACAAATGAGTAAAATTTGATAAATAAAATGATACCAGAATGACAGAAAACCAATTAGTAGAACCGGAGATCAATTTTCAAGTTTCCCGAAGATATGACACTTAAAAGCACAAGGCGCTACTCGCCATCATCTGGTTGTGCTAGACCAGGGGTACGTCACAAGTTTTGACCTTCTCTGATGGAGCACAGGTATGATAGAGGGAACAGGTGATTCCTGCTGAAGTGCTACCATCTCAAAGTTTGGCACGAAGAGTTCCATTTGTGGTGGAGGAGGCCGCAAGGAGCATAGCAATCATAGCGGATGGTTGTCGCTGTGGTGAAAAGAGCGGGCCTGCCGTTGCGGACAGATATTGCTGGAGCTTTGTATTGGTTGTCACTAGTGGCTGATGTTGCTGCAGCAAGAAAAGCAGATCTTGTATTGCCGGTCATCGCTGGCGCTCGATGTAGTGTGAACAGTTAGCTTTACTGAAGCTTCATGTTGGTAACCATCATTGCCCAATCGTGTTTGCAAAGAGCCCAAAACTTGAGAATGTCACCTTTCTTCTTAGAGGGAGCTCAACTGATGCCTGCCAAGGTTCCAGGATCTGGGGAGGCACCTATGGGGATCAGGAACTCACTCCAGCAGAGGCCAGCAGGGCTCAGGTAGGTCCAGTTGCAGGTACAGTGTAGCACGTCAGCTAGGCAATTGTAGGGAGGCCCCTAGAGCTTGCTGTCTCCCTGTAGCTCAGACAGGAGGCCAGCCTATTCATCCTTGCAATCACTTACATTGGGGATGCAGGGAGCAGGTCCAGTCTTCCTTGTCAGCGAGCAAGGCAGTCCTCAAACACCAGGGTAATCCTCTGTTAGCAGTAGGGCAGTCCTTGGGGGCAGGGCAGTCCTTCTTCAATAATATCCAAAAGTCCAGGAATGTACTGAAGTGGATCTGGAGGATCACTAATTTACCTGTTGACAGACTTTGAAGTGGGGGCTATTCTACCCCCACATTTGGCTCTGGAAAGTTCTTCCCTTCCCATGTCAGGGCTCCAAAACATGTGTGTGTGTGTGTGTGTGTGTGTGTATCAGAGTTCTTTGCATTGTAATTCAGTCAGGGATCAGCTCTGCCCCCTTCAACCTTGGCTGGATGACTGTCCCTTCAATAGACAGGATGAACAGCAAACGTTATTGAACAGTGCCGTTACATCAAGACGACCAACATTTAGAGACTAGATTGAATTCTTATTAGAAGTGGGAAATTCGTTCTGTGGATGTGTGGGTCATAAAACAATTTACAGCTCCCCCTGGGGTGTAATAAATGTTATAAATCAGAGGTGAGTGTAAACATATTCTCTTGGAAAGGAGTGGATTTGATCCTAATACTGTACACATTGATGCTTTCAGACAGAGAGGTCTAGGTGCATTAAGAAATGACTCATATTCTTTTGATCCTTTGCAACTTGTTTAGATGACATATTTCTTTCATAATTGTATTGAAAGAATTGGTGAGAGGGATACATTTTTTTTTCAAGAAAATTCTTGAACAATACATCACATGTTCACTACAAAAGAATGAGTAATGCTTATTTTAGTGCAGTACTGGTGCCCCTCTGATTGCACCACTGTTAAGAAATCTGGACATGTATTCTTTTCAAAAGTGTGCATGGCATTTGGATCTGATCCTTTTTTATGGCATGATGACCCTTCTTTGAATTCTAAATGCTGCAAGAAAGAATCAGATTCAAAAGACATGAAAATGTAATTAGATATATTGTTTTGCAATCCTGACGTTCTATTGTGTGAATGCCTTGAAAATGCAGCAAGCTTCATGAAGAACTTGTTGACATGTGGCATCAAAACTGATTGTATTTGGATTTGATCTCAACATGAAATACTCAAATTGAAGATATTTTATCATGTTAAATAAATGGATGTGGACATATTGAAAACTCAATTGAATGCTTGATTAAAAATTGATTCAACAATAAGTTCAACAATAATAAATAGGAGATGCGCACAAAGAAGTTTGTTCTGGACTTAAATTAACTGATTGCTAAATATATACTAAGAAAGAGAGGTGCCTCTAAATCTTATTTTTGTGAATACAACACATGCCACTAAAATATTTGCTGAAAAGTGATTCAAGAATGGGCATTTCAGAGACAATTTGTGAAAAGGTGTGGATCATTTACAGTTTGGAAGACTGAAGAAAGAAAATAAAAATAAAAAAATCCATCGAATGTACTGTTTTGTGCTCCCTTTACAAGTATGATGAAAATGATTCATTAGAAAATATGAATTATTCTAAAATAATAGTAAAGAATATGAAGGCAAGCACTAAAATGACTCCACAAACTGTATAAAACAGATTAGAACAATTTGGAAATCTTGGAATTGCAAAAGGAGTTATTATAATATTTAAGCTATAAGCTTAAAACCAAGTAAAGAGTCTTGTACTTTCTGAAGGAATATGCGACCTCCATCCCAGTGAATTTTCCTGGGCAAATGGTCTGAGGCATGCTATATGATGCACATCACACCCTCCTCCAAAACCATTCAGTCCCTTCTAGACATATTTGAGAGGCTAAGGACTGTTCTAATACCTTGAAGAAAGGGGCAATAATACAGAAATGGCACAGAAGGTAACAGAGATAACCTCAAGAAGTAGCCAATATCAATAATCAATGCTCCTCTACAACAAACTGGGCCTGAGTGTATGTCACATCCAGAAAGGAATGGAATAAAGACGTGTTGTGTACATAAACTCCTGCTGACATACAAATGCACTAAATGTTGCTAACTTTCAATAAAAATGTATTCCATTTATGGGGCAAAATAAATGTATGACCTAAGGCTGTTGTCTGAGACTCATATTTTCTGTGGCATGTTTTGTTTGTTTCTAAAAGTGATAGATGTCGATTGTAATTCCCGCAAAACAACTAACTTCCTCTGACAAAAGTGGAGAAGTAGGATCTTTGAAAATTTCATGAAAATTGCAAAGATTTTCTAAAAGCATATCAACAATAAAATTCCAAAAATGTATACACACCTATTTTAGATCAGCAGGTTTATTCATATAAATCATAATGTACATTTTTGAGTCTTCATGCTCTAGTAAATATCTGACTGGCCAAGAAATGTCCATACTTCCCTACTTGCCTTTTAAACAATCATTATTCAAATACCAACACTAATGTGGCAGATGGCAGAAGGTTGCCTGTGCATAGGTTTGAGACACCTGAAACAATCTTAATACCTCTTTTTAGTAACTAACTGTAAATCCCCCAAGCCAGATTTTTAAAAGGTTATGAAACTAGTGGCACACTTCCGTTGATTATTAAATTTAAAATGTTGATACTATGGCTCCCACGAACACCTTGTTTGAAATGATATATACACACTAAAATACGTAATAAAATAAAATCATCTTATCTAGGTCCATATGTAATTTGTAAAAAAATGGCTCATTTTTATGATCACCCCCATTTTGTCTGTAGTGGTGATGATGGTTTTTTACTCTGCTCACTGGGACACTGTTAACCAGGACCCAGTGCATGTGCTCTGACTCATAAATTTTTTTTGAAATGAGCTGCGCTCTTGACTGGCATATTTAGCCTACCTATAAGTCATTAGTATATGCTACAAAAATTTACCCAACTCCTGTAAGTTTAATGCCTCTAGTGGACAGCAACACATAGTGTGTGACCACTACAGTGTCAATACAAAGCATGTCTCTTGACCTGGTATGCAGACTGGGTATGCAGTTTTAAACCTTCCAATTCGATCTGGAAAAATAATCCTTTTTCCAGGACATAGGACATGTATATCTTATGTTTTACATGTCCTGGCAAGCAATTTTTCAGTGTAGCAAATCTGACTCTCCCATAAGGAAGCACGGGTTACATTATAATACATGATAATGCCTAATATAAGTTTGAAAGTAGCTAGAACAATTGCCCAAGGACTCATTTTCATAGTAATTTAAAATCCAACTCCATTTTTCCTCCCTGAGCCAAATGTGCCTTTCTGTCAGTGTTCACTGTTACCCAGTAGTTGAATGGCTCCTTTATTAGGTGTGAAGTGGTTCCCAGTGCCTAGACAAAGAGAGAGGGGCTGACCCTCTCCAAACGGGATGTCCTACTGGGCTGTGCCCAGTAAAACAATTCATTTCAAATGATGCCTAACTTGTCGTTGGCATATATACACACCTGGTACTGCCCTCACTATTGTTCCACTAGTCAGCCAGGCATCAATCCCAGTGGTAGAGGAGCTTCTCCCACAACTGATTTAGAGTGAGCACATGGGAAGATGTGCTCATTATCATAGCCACACCTCTGGGTGGGCACGGGAGCTCTGCGCAGAGAAGAAGGATTACACCATGTTGGTTTTAGGTAGACCAGGGTACTGTGGGATAGTTTACAATAAAACACACAGGACGTATTGCAATAGTGACTAGTAGCACACATTTTGGACATAAAGAGTGTCTGTCAAGCCCAGCAAAGGTCAGCATGACACACAATTTATTTTAAGACCAGGCAGCCAGGAGTTAGACATGCTCTATCTGATGCAGGCTACTGGCTGCCTGAGTTGAACTTTGCTGAGTTGAGGATGTCACAGATCCTGTTGTCGTGACCTCCTCAGTCTGGCAAAAGCATCTCGAGGCCCTCCCCCTTTGTAATGAGTGGGAGCATAATTTATTTCCATTGGCCTGGATGTTTCAGTTTTAAGTTCTGAAGAGCCCCGGGCTGAAGTTCAATGAGTGACACCATGTCATAAAGTGGGGTAGGACCAGGAGTCTCACTGACTGGATCCCACTCTGTGACAAGTGAGGGACCTTAGGTCAGCCAGTAAGGGAAGGCAGCAGTCCCAACCCTCCGGGCACCTCAGAGGCTTCCCTACCTGAGAACTGTAGCAGGTAAATATTATATTTTTATTTACTTTTTTTGTGAGTGTGTAAGTGTATGTATGAATGTATGTGCATTTGTGTGTGAGTGTTGTGAATGGGTGTGTGTGCGCATGTCTGTGTGTGAATGCATGTGTGAAAGTGAGTGTGTGGGTGCGTGTGCACTTCTGTGTATTTACCAGCCATCACTGCTGGGTAGGGTCACCTCTGGGAACTTTCATTGGTTAGGGAGAGGAGAGGAGTCCCCCCACCCCACAGGCTAGCACTGGATATAAATCTGGCCACCCAGTACCCTCTTCAGAACACCTCTGGACCTGTAGAAGACAGAAAAGAAGAAGGACTACACCTGCTGTTGTAACCTGTGAGGAGAACCCTAAGGGCTGAACCTGCTCTCACTTGAACCCAGGACTAAGAACTGAAATCCAAGGGAACGTTGATTGATCTCCCCTAAGCAACAGGGACGTAAAAACTGTATGAAGCCCACTTTCCTGAAGAGCCCAGCTGACCAGTTCCAACTGGCCCTGCCTTGGACCATGCGGTTGTCTTCTAATGGAGTGAGTCCTGCCCCGCAGTAGTATTACTGAGGTTCTGTGGCCCTTAGATACGTGTCAGAGTGTACTCCTCTTGCCTAACCATAAAACCTGGGATTTAGAACCTTTTTCAAGGATATTTTAATGGAGAACCGGGAGAAGACGAGGACCACAGGACAACATTTGAGGTTTCTCCCACTCAGAACTTTTCCGTAGCAACATCTCAGAGAAGGTGTCCAACTTCATGACGTCCTGTTCGGCTATAGCTGGCAGACTTGCCCCACTGAAGGTATTCGATATCCAAAAAACTGATTAAGTGAAATCTTCACCAGGGTAAGACTCAAAAATATATTTGACCATTGAGGAACCTTCCCTGGCTGGAATTCTGAATTTCTCCAGTTCTGAGCTTCCCTGCCAAAACTCAATGCCTTCACAGGAACTTTATCTTACAGTTATCCAGCCTCATATAAGCAGTCTGATCCACAACCTGTTGCCCTGCCCAGCTGAAAATGTTTGACTTCCATTACAGAGATTAATTCAGAAGGTAACATTTCTGACCAGTGGGCTGTGGACCTTTTTAGGATTTGTTTAATGAAAATTTAGAAAATCATACCTCCCGTCCCCCTTATTGGATATTTGTTGTTTTGGTGTCTTTCTGTTCATAATTTCTTTACTATTTTTATTTAAAAAAAAAAAAAATGTTATTGAGCAGGACATCAGTAAGTAAAACATCATCTTAACAAAGACAAAGTCCAGAGAAAAGAAAATTAAGAAGAATACAATTCGCAGAAAAAATATAATTTCTTGCTTAACCATACATTATCCTGCTATGTATCACATAGTACAATTTGTAGAGACTCTTTCTTAACTTCACTAAGTTTAAGTACATTATTCTCAGAATATAAAGTTAAAAGAAATATTTCCAGCTAGACAAAAACATTTTAAGTGCTCCCGTTCGTTTAGCATAAACTTCTTCAAATTTTTTGGTACGCTTCGGCTTATTAAGCCATTTTTCATATGAAGGTGCTTCAAGCGACCTCCAATTTTGTAGGATTAAAGAACGGGCCACTAACATTGAAATAGCTAGAAAATGACCCTCAGATTTAACTAAACTGACCTCCTTACGATTGGGGGATAAGGTCTTTTATAGCCTGGCTAAAATAGTCAAACATTTTATGCCAAAACGTCTCGAGTTTTTGACATGAAAAAAATATATGCCTCCATCCCCCTTCAGTCGGAGAGAGGCAACGAAAGCATCTGTTTTCAACCTGGGGGTAGAATTTATTAAGGGCCTTTGGAGTATAATACGCCATCCAGTGTGAGAGAAACGCCATTCTCTTAAAGTTGGCAGCTCTAAGAACCTTGTTGCAGCAACTGATATCTTTTGCCATTCTAAGCTGGAAAAAAATTCTACCAAAAGGGGTTGATTTTGGGATTGCAAAATTTGATACCAATTACCTACCCCTCTGATATTAGTGGAGAAAAGAGAAGTAGCTACCTTAGAAGGAGAGCAACTCAATATTAACTTATATTTATTTAAGAAATGGATAATTTGAAGATATTCAAAAAATAAAGGCGTAGTACGATCACGGCTCCTTGTCTGCACTTCTTTCCATGTTATAATCCTATCCTGGACAAAAAACTGATTAACTGTACCCAAGCCAGAATCCTGCCAGATTTTGATATGGGAAGAATGTATATAGAGACCCAGATCTCTACATTCATTTAGCTTTAAAGCATATAGAGCCGAAAACCCGCTTTGTTTGAAAAATTGATCCAATCTTCCTATAAGGTCAATAATTGTTTTATATCTAGTTTTTTTGGGGAGTTTCGAGCTTTTGAGAAAAGTGGGAATTTTAGAACCCACTTCAATAATCATTTTATTAATAAAAAAATTATCTCTACCTTTTATGTTGGATAATAAGCAAGCAACAAAATCTAGAAATGCTGAGTCATAATATGTATGAATATGCGGTAAGGCTAAACCACCTGATTCTATGTCTAATTGTAAAAGCAAGAGTTTGACTCTAGAAGCCTTTTTGTTCCACATAAAAGATCTAATCATTGAGTCGAGTGCGTTAAAATAGGTAGCATTACCCTTGATAATAATGTTGGAAAATATAAAAACTAATAGAGGTAATATAGACATTTTAATAAGCGCCACTTGCCCTATCAAAGTTAATGGGAGACTTGCCCAGCTTTCTAAAAGTTTCTGTATTTTACTACTGGTGGCCTCATAGTTTAATTTAGCTAACTCACTAAATTGCCCTGTTACCTAAATACCAAGATACCGTATAGGATCTGTTTTACGAGCCTGAAATTGAAGATTTTGGGGCAAGAATTCAGGTCCTGTATTTTTATAAATCGGAGTTGATTTGTATTGTGTTGTATTTTCAACCTTTTAACTGCTTTGATACTTCTAATACTTTGCACATTTTCTTAAATCAAGACTGTCTGATCTGTGCCACAGCTACCAGGGGTTGAGCTCAGGTTTGAAAGACTGAAAACTGTACTGGACCTAACAAGAAAAGTGACATAATTACCTTGGGTTATACTAAAATCCACACAAACAAATAATCAACTTTTCACATCAACTCGTTTCTTCGTGAACCTTCCAGTTTAAAAATAAAAAAATCATATTTTCTACTTTATATTCTTGTCCACAAAGCACTCTGCCTTACCTTTATAAGAAGCAATCATATTTGAAAATAGTCTACACTTCAATCTTAATCTGGTATGTCTTGTTCTTTGTACTATTTTTTATCTTGAATCAAGTTTACACTCGATAAAGCACCTTTAAAACTGGCTTCAAAAACAAAATTATCTAACTAGCCAGGATCCCTTACTTCTGTCTGGCTAGTGTCACATTTATTCATTCCATCTGCAATGATCTCACTTGTTGGTTGAGTATAATATTTAATTAGCTGATGAAATTATAATGTCCTGTTATTTTTTCATGCAGTTTATATTGTTGCTACTGCTCAAATACTTTGTGTCTGCTCATTTTTCACCAATATTTTAACATAAAAATAAAGACGTTAAATATATCTATGTATTTTCCAGTCAACCTTATTCCTTTGAAATGACAAATTCATAAAGGGAGAAGGCGGAAGTGGGATAAGTAGGCATTTTGGACTAGGACCTCAAAAAGAGATTTATGATGTGATTTAAAGTTTAGGGTACCATGTCCTCTGTCCATCAGGGTGGTGGAGAATATTACTTTCACCATCCTGAACATCTACCATGTACCAAATTTAGGGATGATCCCTGACCCTGTGGTCATCTCTGTACATTAAAAGGAACAGCAGTCATGGTGATTCTCTTCAATGTAGAAAATGTTTGGTGGATGGCCACAGTCGGTTTTGATGGCCATTCACCAAACGTTTCCAAAGTTTCTATTTTTTAGAAACAAACTCTTAAGGTGGGAATTCGTTTCTGAAAGATGAAAATCTAATAAACCATGGGAGTCTTCACTCAGGAAATAGGGATCATTATTGTTTTTTTCTGTCCCTCATCACTAGGTTTTTCTTGGCAACGTTGGACAGAAAAAAAGACATTACACCAGCCACTATAAATATGGCAGATGGTGTAATGTCCTTTCTCCAACGGCCCCTCATCCTTTGGGCCATAAGAGGAGGTTTTCTGGCAATTGAGCCAAAAGGACTCAATTGACTGAAACTTGAACTCCACCTTTCTCTAAATGAGGTGGGAAGACTAAAGGTTTGACAGACAGGGTGCTCCATTGTGTTTTCAACAGAGTACTCTGTCTGGCAAATTCTACATCAGGCCATTAGAGACAAATGGACTCATCAAAAATACAGACACTAAGAATAAATTGGTGGAAAATGGAGACCATCACAGTACCCCACTGATTCTACTTAGGTTCGCACTGCAAGAGGCTAAAGTTTCCTACATTGTCAAGGAAATGCAATCTACAGTAATACAACTCTTTAGCAATGGTAGAAGTGTGCCCATGCAATAATAATTATAGTTAATTTCCATAACTGACCATCATCTGCGGCAGTATGCCATTTGCCTCCTACAAGGTGTTGCTCCACCAGTAGGTATAGCATTGTCTTGTGCGTTGTCTTTAGCATCTAACCATTCTCTAAATTGTATCCAATGTCTTTACTCATAAAGCACTGTACTCTCTTTAGGAATGTGCTCTTCACCCATCCAGCTGCTGCTTTGTGACCATTTATATTAAGTCATGCACAATGACACAGGTTATCTATTCCTCTAACAAAATTCCACTGCTCTTGGGTATCTTAGTCAATCTAAGGGCATTTATAAAAAGGAATAGGAAGAAAGTGACAAAAACTGCAGAGGAAGCAGTTTAGGCAATCTCAAGTGAGAGAAAAATTAAGTGCAATAAATGCTGCTGCAAAAATATTGTCAGTTAGTCAAAGGGCACTTACAAAACAAGAAAACTGAAGGCAATGGCAAAAAAAGTAAAAAAGAAAAAACAGAAAGAGCACAGGAAGCATAAGGGACATTCTGCAGGGAAAGAGAAACATTGGAAAATGCTCTTGTAAAAACAACAAGCATTTGCAAAGCCATTAGTTCTGCATTTGGCAAGTGGGTGTGATGATTAAATATTAAAAAAATTATTTTGTATTGCATGCACGTGCACCAAAAATAAAAGGAAAAAAGACAATATGCTGTAATTTAAATGTAACAGCCTTCTGCTTGTAATAAAAAAATGAAATGTAAGCAACATTAAGCTATGCAACTCTTCTAATAGGTTTTCACAAGCCAATTAGTTGCACCAAATATTTTATTATTATTATTATTATTATTTGTGAAGGAGCCAAGAATAAATCAACACATAACCACACACTCAAACAGCTACAATGTTACAATGTAACTTGAACACTTTATGAAGTGAACTTTAAGAATGATATAGAAAATAAATGGTCACCATATAACTGAGCACACGAAGTACAGGGTGAATAAATAGCCTTATTTAAAGTGAATACAAAAAAGAAATAAAACAACTAACTTTGAACCAGCTTTGTAACTATAGAGAAAGGAAGTATTTTTAGGCAGATATAAACGATGTGCACAGGCTTTCTGAAGTCATTCTAAGCGACACGAGCCAATTGCTAAAGTGGGATGAGCCTAGGGCCCAGGCTGAATGCAGAAGTAAAATGTGAATGAAAATTTAACAGACCAATGGATGAAGCCTGCTATCCTAAGGCCCATCTATGTATATAAATGATGTATGATGTTAAGAAATAAAACAATAGCCTGGCAAGACAGTTGAAAACGTCTCATAGGCGAGACAAAGTGTTCTGGGCGGGGTCAGAAGGCAGCCGTTTTCAACTGTAAAGTGTGAGTTTCATTCACACTACTTACCCTGCTGTTTTCTGCTAACCATGACATCTCTAGCAATATTTTTCACCATGGAGATACATACTTATTCTAATTCCTACAAAACGCATGGTGTTCATTAAGTGGTCTTAGCAAAGATGTTCATAAATATTATGAAATGCAAAGTTCAAAAGTTATTTGCCTTAAACTCTGAAAACCTTGCAAAAGTAAATTCCCTCAACGTCGCACCCTCCACTAAAGGCATTGGATAAAATACTCAAACGAGTGATAATTTAGAGTTCTGAGTCTTAAAGCTTTACAAAACATCTGACAGACTTTGGGTTGCCGAGAGACATGTACGGTCTCACTTGCCTTCGAAGCAATCCCATTCAAATAGCAGCAGCGCTGAAGCAGAAGGTAGGGGACAGCGTTTGCTCATAGGCTATGTGCGTGTTATTCTTACACAGTTGAAGAACCGAAACAATCTTCCATCTTCGACCTCTTTTTAATAACATAAAATCTGACACGTCTCAAGCCAGTTTTGAAAAATGCTATTAAGGCAATGGCACCTGTCCAAAATCCTCCTTTGACTGCTGAACGCAATTGATGATAGGGAAGCTTCAACAAATAACTTGCCTGAAAAGAAGATATTTTTAATTCGAGAATGTAATCCAAAGAAATGGTATCAGTGACTTGAGGACCAGATTAATAATGCAGTACAAATTAAAAAATGAATAGTTGTAAAAAAAAAAATAGATAAAAAAGGTTAGAATTGCTGCATTAGTATGTGAACTGTTGGTGATTCTGACAATTTCATAATGTAAAACGGACTTATTTTGCTTCTTTATGATAGCTCATTCATGATGGTGTTTCAATCTTTTAAAAGAACTTACATACCTATTAAATTGAAGTCCCAACTTTTAAATTACATTGTAGGATTATTTATTTAGCGTTTTCATGCCTCTTGCCAGGCCAAAAGAGCTTCTAGGATTAGAGAGCAAGGTACTACTTTGTAAGTATCATTTATATAGCACTTTGTAGACCAATGGGGCATTAGAGTGCTTTGACTTTCATCAAACTCAGCAAATAGGTGGTATATCATTCAGTAATCTGTGGTGTTGTTGACACGACCTCCTATGATATTGGAGACCAACCAACGAGATTTTGGGTCATGTGGTCCTGAGTGGCACTGCTGAATTCTGTTTGTTGTGCTGTTGTTCCATAGTATTTATCATTTGAACACTTTAATCAAAGTCACCAGTTTGAGAGGTTGAGAATTTGTTTAGTCAAAACCAAATATTTATTGCCTTTCTGAATTGTAGATGGTTGCCATTTGTTCTGATTTTCTTGGGTAAGGTACTCTATAGTTTGCATGTTTGTATCCCAGGCAATCTCCGAATTTGTCTGAAAGCTGAGATGGTTAGTAGCGATGCATACCCTATTTGTAATGTAGAGTTGGAAACTGGATTTGTAGAGAAATTGCTACTGTGCAACTGATTGGCCTGTAGGGGTTAAAGGGTGTTGAAGAATAGTATTCTGGAAGTCAGTGCACTGCTCGTGATATTGTTACGTCTGTTCAGGATAAACACTTTCCTAGTAGAAGTAGTCTGGACTCGGAGTTAGCTGATTACATTTTGAATACCAGTTTAATTCAGTTGATTCTGCTGGTATAATCTACTCTTGGCAACACCAAGGCAGTTGAGTTGTGTATCTTATGGGATAGCTCAAGTAGGCAAAAGATTAGTACATTTCTCATGCTGTTAAAGGAATATATGATCAAATTGTTGACATGAAGTTGGAGTGAGTGCTTAGACTGCCTGGCCACATCCAGAATCTTTACATCTCATTGTGACAGAAGAACACTTTTATAAAAATGTGTATGGATTATAGCAGAAATGATCTGGAGGATATGGATTTGAATTGGTTGATTATGTTGAGACAGATTGTTAGTTGTACAGATATTAGCTACACACTAAAAATGGGCTTCGATATGCTTAGATCGTCTACACTTCCTGTAGAGCTGTCGCATAGATTCTGTTTAGAAAGATAACTATGCATGGGTTCACTGAACATCAGTCTCTAGACACTTAGTCACCTTACCACATCAGTATCTATAGGTCCTAATCCAGGCTAACTCATAGTCCTTTACCTGCCCTCCTAACCTGCCAGAGTGACAGGTATGTTTGCACCCCAGAACACTATACGCTGAACCCTCTCAGGGGTCACAATAACAGGTTGCCACCTTTCGTTCTCTCACTCATACGTGTCCACAATAAACAGAAAAAAGATACAAGGAAAGCATAAAATATTTATTGAAACTATTGTGCTCTATCATGAAGCAACTGTGCAGCAATTAGAAAATATATACAAGTCAGCAATGGGATTAACATGATTAATAAACTGTATACAATGAAAAGCCCTGTCAGAGCGAATGAAGAATCTGCCTAAGCCTACCCTCACTTTAAAAGCACAGTGATATATTAGAGATCTCTGGGATTAGTGCCAGGCCCCATACCTGACACTCATAATCAGTTGGTTTACATCTCAGATGCACAGCACTTGTGTCTCAGGACCTTTTCTCTGTAAGCATTGCTCCTCTCTATTTTCAGAATGACAAGTCTCAGCTTACATAATGAGAATTGGCTTGTTGGAAAACAGCAGCTAGATTTGTCTAGGTGTTATTGTCCAACCACAGAGAAAAACAGAGGACAATGCTATTTCACCTTAAACAAAATGTTCAGACTGAATCCCAGCTGAAGAGCTGAATAACAAAACATGGGTAGCCTATTTAAAAAATAACACAGTGTTGCACAAAAACAAGCGTTTTACTTCATAACGTGTGAAGGCAAAAGCCGCCTTCTACATTTCGGTTAGGCTAACATAGGAGAGAAACTACAGTAGGCCCTACAGCAAACTCACGACACAGTAATTCATAACACTTAATTGGACCCATTATATACTATTAGAATTATATCAATTTAAGTGTCAGGAGGACTTGAAAAATCCCAAATGCCTCTTAGAGTCTGCGGACGGAGGTCACATGTTTGGTGAATGTAGAAGTCTGAGAGAGTTCTGAATTAGATACCAGGTGTACCTCAGATTTAACAGGACTTGTGATTTTAACTATTAAGGCTATTATGTTTGTCTCAGATGATGAAATGCCACAGTACTGTGAAACGCTTTTGTTTTCTGCACGACTAACAACTTGTTCCAACATAATCGACCATTATAAATCTGTATTCTCCAGATCATCTTGCCATAAACTATACATATTTTATAAAACTCTCTAATCTTAGCATGAAATTGATCGGAATACAGTGTAATGTTATAGCAATTGCTAGATTATGTATCAATTTGAAATTGATCAATTCTGTCCCTCCTAATATTGAGAAATTTGGAACCTTCTGTATCATACTTATGAAACTGAAATAGCAATACATAGAGTAGAGTAGAGGAAGTTTAGAGAAAGCTTAAACGTTTCAAAATTTTCAAAATTGCAGATGAAGTTCATTAAGGTTTGTCCTTGTTTCTAGTTGTTTATTGAGGTACCTATTGGCACTGCTTATTGTTTTCATCTCTGCATGTATTATTGTGCCTATATTTTTCAATTCCTTCCAATGAAAATATTTTTTAAAAGAGGCCCAAGAGCCAAAGGTCACGCTGAAACTGTCTCATAGCCTTTCCATAGTCCACATGTTATGATCTCAGTTTTAGTGGCACTTAGGCCTTGATTTCGAGTTTGGTGGATAGGGTACTCCACTGCAATTGCAATGGTATACTCTGCTTGACAAACCCTGGGTCTACCCATGTAATTCAGAGATGGTTGGACCTTAAGTGTTCTGCAAATGCTGTTTTGTCAATGTAATGCATTCTTCTACTCCCAAAGGAGAAGATGCCAGTGGAAGAAGGACATTTTACCATACACTCGGGATTATGGCGGTATCGCCCTCTGCCATCCTGATGGACACTACTACACCGAACTCTAAATCAGCCTCTTATTTTCAAATTATTTTACAGCATCTATTTATCAAATGTGTTCAGTCATTTGGTAAGTCTGGGTGTGTGTTGCAAAATCTGAAGGTTAGATTTTCCCAGCATAATAAAAAAATAGGTGTCATAAGTAGCTATATCAGGTTAGTTTAAAGGAATTAATTAGGTCTGAGAGCCCCAGGTGTATCCTGAAAAGAAGAGGTGAAATCATTGAGACTTATCGGAAACCTACATTTTGAATGAATGCTGATGATAGAAATGGAGAAAGGTATATGGTTTATGCTCTCTCAGTGTGGTAATATGGAATTCATTGTCATGTATTACCCTGTAGTCCTATATCGTTTAGTCATTCAAGTAGTAACTGGTGACCAGCCTGATCAAAAGCTGCTGAGAGGTATACTAGGAGAAGTGTGGTGAATTTATCGGAAACCACACTATTCTTGAGGTCATCCGAGTTAGCAAAGAGTGCAGTGACGGCCCGTGTAGGGCGTTTTACCGGGGCAGTGATGTGGCGCAGAGGAGGGGCAGGGTGGGGGGTTGCAAAATGCGGCAAACAGCCGATTTCAGGTAAGGTACGAAAAAAATTAATAAAACGAATTTTGTTGCGCGCGCTGCATCGCACTTAATATAATATAATATAATACAATACAATGCAATGCAAAGCAATGTAATGCAAAGCAATGCAATGTAATATAATATAATAATGCAATATAACATAATGCAATATAAAATAATATAATATAATGTCATATAAACTAATGTAATACAATATAATATAATATAATACAATACATTATAATATAATATAATATAATGTCATTTAAATTAATAGAATAGAATACTCCTACAAATTTTACTTCAGATTTATAAGCAGTACAGCGATAGAATCACACTAGGTATTGGATGGTGCACTGCACATTATGGGTAATCCTGATTGCAACTTTATTTAACAAGCTTTGGCTTCCTGGCCATCGGTGCTCCCTAAATGTATGTAAAACAGAAGAAAAGATTTAGGTGGTGGACAAAGCAAAGTAAGACATTCGATAAGAACAATGGATCCAAAAAAACACTGATAGTACTTAGTTTTAAGAGCTGAGGAATGGTAAGGGAAGGGTTAGGAAACTCATAGTGTAATGGCCATTTAATAAAAAACAAATGAGGTTTTGTAGGGGGTAGGGAAAGTAGGTCTTAAAATTAAAGAAAGGTACTATATCAGAGCAGGATAGGTGACTCTAGACAGTAAAACCAGATAGAACTACAAATGTCAAAATAGAAATTTGGTAATGTTAATGAGAAAACAAAACATATACCAAACATCTAGTTTGCTAATACATTGATAGTTGATTAGTACAATATGCACAACCTACTGAGCCTCAGGCGATTTGGTGTGAATTAGAATCAATTAGAATGAAGTGTAGGGATTATAATCACAATTTTGAACAACCCTAAAACTGTCTGGAGCTGTGAAGGATCCAGAATAATTTCCAACATTGTTGTTTTGTTAAGTAAAAATTGTTGAGTGTGATGTTCGCCCTAAAATGTGTTTCGTTTGTGGATCCAAGTAATCACAAATGTTTCTTATCCTCAAAGTAATTTTTATTACCCCTTTTAACTAATACTCTTGAAAATCACGATCCTTCAATAGGTGTTTATATTCACTAATTGATTTCTTGGATTAGTATAACATCTCCAATTGAACAAAAGTAACTAACATGTGTTTCACCCTATCAACGGCTGGCTCCCCTGGCCTTTTTCAAGGCTCCATTGATTTTATGAATCTAAATACTCTCCTTGTAAGCATAGAGCCAGGAGGCTCCTTCCGGAGTGACAGTATGCGCTTTATAAATATCACATTACATATATATGATCTGACTAATCCCAGTGATTTCATCTAATCAGTCTTAGCAGTCCGCGAAAGCCACGAGTCCTGTGGTCCAGGAGCCA
This sequence comes from Triturus cristatus, assembly GCF_964204655.1. Taxonomy (NCBI): domain Eukaryota; kingdom Metazoa; phylum Chordata; class Amphibia; order Caudata; family Salamandridae; genus Triturus; species Triturus cristatus. Next base: position 684,798,219 of record NC_140587.1, read on the forward strand.
ACCATGGACAGTTTTAGACTCATAGAAGCAACAGAGCCTTGAAAAAGCCCAAGGCAAGCTAGCCATTGAAGGAGTGAAACTAGGTCTGGGTGGAGCTCGTGGAGTTTCACTCTGCGGAATTCTGCTGAGTTAGCAAAAAACTCCATCAATTCCAGTGGAGTTCTGCCAGCGGGCAGAGTTCTGTTAACAAAGATTTCCACAACTAAATCAAATAGGGTTACAATAAATCTCTGTAGCCACATGTCAATGCCAAAAGCAATTTTTGTTTTTACCTTAAAACCGTACAGGGTAGCGGGTGAAAAAAGTAGTTATTTGTTCACAATTTGTTTTTAGTGAAGTTGGTTCTTGTGAAATGGACAGATCCCACCCCCTTCTTTAAGGAAGCCAATGAGATTTCGACCCCTTACCGCAGCCACCATATGAACCAGCAACTGACCGCCTCATAAACGTTTTAGCACGCTTGGGCCTTACTGCCTTGTACAATGCTCACTTGTTAAAAAAGCCCAAGGGATGGCTCTGAAAACAAGTAGAATATAAAATAGAAAGCATTGTCCCTACCTAAAATAACCCTGCAGTGCATTGCTATTTGGTGCTGGAAGGGTTGCGGGCAGTGTGAGGTGGGCAGGATGATCTGTAGACTAAGTTGTGGTGGGGAAGTGACCTGCATCAGTTTGAGGAAGAGGGGGTGACATGCAGACGCTACCCATTCCTTGGGCAGTGTAGGTGCTACATTGGCCATTCCGTTCATGAGGGGGGCCGTCTGTTTCGGCGCTAAGAACAAAGTTTGCAGCTTTGCCGGTTTTCCAAGGTGCCACTGTAATAAGACAGTGAGGGAAGCACTTGGACCTCCACAAAACGGTCACAGGAAAGAAAGTTCAGTAGTAACTGTAGAGGAGGTCTTGATAGGGCCTGGGTAAAGGTAAATCTTGAGTTCAATCTAAGAGCAATTGGCGCCTCCCAGGCCCTAAGCTCTGCACTGTAAAAGTTTGTGATAGCTCCACGTCAGGAACAAGAGGCCCTCCATATTGAAGATAATACAATGTTGTGGCAGCCTGCAATGTCTGCCACAGGAACAACCCAAGATCTGATAAAATTCGAACCTGAGAGTGATGATGCAGCATGAATGATGCTACAGTCTGATGTTTTTTTTTTAATCTATCAATAATTTGTATTTGATTCAGACCTCGACTGAGGTCAACAAATACAATTACATTATATTTTTAAAAAACAATTTAAAAAACTCTCTCTAAATTTACACAGGTTAAAGCAGTTTGTGGTCCGCAAGTACAACATACATATGGTAAAACTGTTAGCTGTGTGCACTTTAAAAAACATTTTTTTTAAAAGCCCTTTAAGAACTTAAACAAGTTGTAGCAAACAAATTCATTAGGGGGAGACTTACACACTAATTAGATCTTGGACTAAAATAGGATTGTATTTTAAGCGGATTGGCTTTATGAATCGTTGCAGAGCCTCTACCAAAATCGGGTTAGGTCAGATTAGTAATACATGAAAAAGACCTTGTGATCCACCATTGCACAAGTCACATTTACCTTGAGAATTTTCGGGGGAGATCCATCCGGCAGAATACACTTTTAGCGGGAGAATTCCTAATTGTAGAAGAAGGATACAGCGCCTTACTCTGTGCTCTAACTGGTACTGGAGATAGTGCTCGGGGGTTTTGTATACTATGTTTTCCACACATTTTTTATAATACTTTAATTGGATACAATATTCTTTATCTAATTCATAGCTTATTCTCAGCATCATATGTTTTAAAAAGAGCTTCAGATGCGCTGGGTACCAGGCCTGCAAAAGTGCTACAGTGCATTGAGACACCTCAAGGGCTAATATAAAGTTCCTATTGAAGGTGGGCAGAGCCGATTCATCTCTAAAAGTCCCCAATTTTACTATATATATCTTAGTGTGCCAGGGACTGCATGTAAGAGATTAAAGGCCCACCTGATGATATTGGAGACGGCTCGAGCAAAAGTGCTTGTTAGAGAAAGCTTGAGGAGTAAGGCTTGTACGGGGACTGAGTAGGATACTTTTAACAGTGTCCGTAAAATGATCCTTTCCTTTACTTTTACTGAATACCAGGTTTTAATTTGTGTATATTCCAAGGCATAAAATAGAATAGGTGGGATTTTAATGCTGTAGACCTCCAGCAGTGATTTAAAATGTCTAATGTCGGTTGAGCAATAAAATCTCTGCAATGCCCTGACATGGGAGTCTGCATTTCGCCCAGGATGTTGGAGATGGGGAGCATCTTGTAAGTTACACGAAAAGATTTGGCCCAAGTAAACATATTCTTTCACTATCTCAATAGGTTTGCCACCCAGTCACTATGTTAAAGACAGAGATTTCTTTCTTCCACAAAAGGTAATATTTTGGTTTTAGATATGTTGGGGACCAAGAAGTGTTCTTTTGCGTATTGATTTAGTTCATTTAAGTTTCTTTGCAAGCCAATTGGGGTACGATTAAATATAACTATATCATCAGTGTACATTAAGCAGTGGATATAGTTCTGTGCTGATTTTGGTGGGGAGTTATTCATTTGGGAAAAGCACCCCAATAGATCACTTCTGTAAATGGAAAATAACATGGGTGCAAGGAAGCAACCTTGTTTCAATCAATTCATCGTGGGGATTGGATTGGTTAAGCCCTTTTATCCCCCCATTTGAACTCTACACCACGTTGCCATGCGCAAGGAGATAATTACTGTAAGGAGATCAGTGAGGATCCCTAGTCTCTCTAGCTTTTTCTATAATGTTGGTTTGTCCACGCAGTCAAAAGCGGTCGAAAAATCGATAAATGCACAGTTAACTATTTGTGAATTTAACATAACATACTTATCAAGGTCTTGAGAACTGGGATATTGTCCGAAACGGAGTGTTTCGGGTGGAAGCCAGCCTGTGTCATAGGAATCAAGTTATTAGAGAACGCCCAAACTTTTAGATGATCCAATACACATGCTGTGAAGATCTTTCCAGTTGCATCTAGGAGGTCTATTTGTCTATAATTGGCTCGATTCAATCTTGAGCCTTTTTTTAGAAGACGGACCACAATGCTCCCTCACCAAGATTTTAATATTTTCTCAGTCTCGAAACAATATTGGAAGAGAGGGGTTAAAAATGTACTCCCAGGGCTGCCTTTAGCACTGGTGGCACCCAGTGCGACAATGTTTTTTGCCGCCCCCCCAAGGACCTCCTCCACCACGGATTCCCTCCCCACCACCCTTTAACAGTCTCAATAACCACTCTCTCTCAGATGCATTTGATTCATTTTATAACATCACTCATAAAAGGGAAGGGTGTCAGAGCACTTTACATAACACATACATTACACAGAGACTATCAATAATAGGTGTGCAAATCAGTATATAGGAAACGTTACAGTAGACAGAGGAACACAAGGAGTGGATTCACATATTATCCATAAAGGTAGGCACTATAGTTGAAGAGTACTTGTCTGGAGAAGCACAAACTCTGAATTTAAAATGTCTCTTTCATAACAAGAACTCATTTGTACCCTAATGAGCACTTTTTCCAACATTAGAATAATAAAAGTCTGGGGAAAAAATCCAGGCGCTCTAATCTATACCTTGAAGCCTGCACGCAGTTCTTTGACAGTTAATAGCTCACTGTAAACTGCAACTAACAAAAGGAAGTCTCTGACAAAACAGTAACCCACTGACCTGTTTACGTTACATTCACGTTGTGATCTGAATGGTACATGTTTTTTCCAGCATGCATAGTAACCGTCGATGCTACTTTACCATGAATCAAAACTTCCACGAGTTAAAACTTCTACTAGACAAAGCTTTGAACTACCCAGGAGTTTTCTTGTCATATCAATTGTTGCTTGGAAATTGCTGGAGGCCAGGAACGTGGCACCAGGTGGTTTTAAGCACAATATAAACTAGCAAACAGGCGCACCCATGCGAAGTCAGCACCCGGTGCGGTGGCACCAGTCGCACCACCCTAGAGCCGGCCCTGTTTACTCCAGTCATAGGTGTTTGTTTGTAGGACTTTGATTGGGATATTGTCCAGGCCCATCACTGCAGATGATCTGGCCATTTTTATGAAAGTGGCAATCCATGTAGCAGAAATGTCTGCGCAGACCTGATAAGATTGGCCATTTTGGGAGGAACACTGGTCGAGAGAAACTTGGTTTTGGATATTAGATTTATTCAGTCTGAGAAAGTGCTTTCCTATTCAGATGATGAGACTGGTGTTGCTTGGATTGAGTTTCGTATCCACATTTGCGTGGTGACTATATTCCAGAATGCCTTATTGCTACTGTGTTTTATTGCGGTTTGGATCTTAACCCATATTCTGTCTTTTTGTTCTTGCTTTTCTTTCTCTTTTTTTTTGGGCGGATTTTTTTCAGCTTTCTTATTTCCCCTTGTCTTGCATCACAGAAAGATTGAAATTGCATTCCGGTCAGACTATTTAAATGTTGAGACAGATGATCTATTTGCTTTCTATTTTGATTAATTTTGCCATTTTCTTGGCTAGTTGTATTTACCTGAAGGGAAGCACGGCTGGATGTATTGCATCTTCGTATCGGGAAATGGGATCACCTTCTCCTTTTGTAAGGGCCGGCAGAGGGGAAGAAATTGCAGTGTTCATTTTATTGATTGCTTTGGAGTTCCAATGGATCCTGCCTGTTTTTTGGTTTATATCTGCCCGGCCATCTAAGATACGTAAAGACCATGGGTACGTAGACTGTGTTAAGATATCAAATACCATGGTCAAAAACAGTATATGAGTCTGTCATATACTGTCACTGGTACAGCCCTAGACCTAACACAGCCCCACTACTGGTAAACTTAATGCTGTTAATATGTGGTTTTGACACTACCCAAGGCCTGGCAGGGCCAAATGCTTATGCAAGTGGGCAAACACTCAGCCATGATTCGGGCAAACTCTTGCAACTTCGAAAAACCTGCACATGATACAGACCAGCCAGACCTTGGTCTGGCGCTGCTGATGCAGATACAGAGCCATAATAGTCTTGACACAGGCTCACACTTGTTAAAGCCTGACACATCCTAACAGTGGAAACTGTCAGTAGCACACCCGACCATCACCCTCTTCTGACTCTGAAGTAACATGTCCTGGCACAGCCAGATTCCTGTATGGTTCGAGCTCTGACACAGTCTCAGTTCTGCTGCAAGCGTATACTTCTAATGTATGACCCTGAGCAGTCAGTCATTCATACAGTGTGAGACTTTGCAGTCCTCCTTCTGCAACCTGGCACAGAATGTAACCTTGTAATAGAATGCACTGTCACAGTTGCAGTCCTGAGATATTAACCTCAATAATAATATATGCGTCTCTGCCACAAATCATACGGATAGCATAGTAGTGTCTGACCCTGCAAACCACACCCTGGTGCAGTGTGAACAAACCTTCTTGTATTGCCAGACACCTGGTACACGTATAGCCTAAGCCCTTCCCTGGACAGTAGAAGGGACTGCACTGGAATGTTTCTTCAGGAATGGTGCAGCAGCAGGCATACCAGGTACCATGATCTGTGGAACCTTCTACAGCATTTCAAATTTAAACTCACTGCCTGTGTTTGGACGAGCTGCCAGTTCTGTGACAGTCAGTAACGAGTCCCCAGACAGCTCAGGACATCCAAACCTCTCTGCGCTAAAGTCTCTCTTTTGGCTCCCTAATAAAGATTTTCAGATACAGTCAATGAAAAGAGGACGGCAGTTGTGCAACTGGCCAATCAGCATAGTCGGCATGCTCTCAGGCCCTTTCTAGAGGTGAGCATCTGAGCGTGTAAGTAATTTTCATTCCGCCTGTGGTTGGAGAAGTTTTTGTCGAACTCTGCGCTCAAAGCGATGAGTGAAGTGCTAAAACTCCATGCCCTTTGCCAGTGGAGCAGAGTTTATCGCCCAGGTGAATCACATGTTGGTTGATTTTGTTCATTTGGAGCTGCTACATTAATCCAATAAAATGATTAGTGAATATAAACACCTATTGAAGGAACATGATTTTCAAGAAAATGTCTTACAAAAAAGAATTCAAAATGTATTTGAGGATAAAAAATATTTGTGATTGCCTGGATCCAAAAAAGAAACTAATTTTAAGGGGAACAACACACTCAATTTCTTTTACTTATTGCTTACTCTATGAGGTATAGATGGCCCTATCCTCAGGATTGTCATATTCCCCATTCTTAACAGAATATTTTGAGACTGAGTAATAGGCAGCAGAAGAGAGTTTTGGTAATTATTTTCTTGGTGTGGCTGTTGTTTTGTTGTTTCCCTTGATGGGATGCAAATTCTTTTCAGTCTTCTCAAGTCATGGATTCTAATGATTCATGGACCAACTTAGTCTGACAGAGCTGCTATAATAGCATTTCTACAGTAAATTTCCTTTGAGTAGACTGCCACTTGCTGCACCAAATTAGCAGCACCTCCTGAGGACTATCTATCTGCTACTTTTGGTAATCCAGTAAACTCACCAAAGTATTGCTCACAGAGGTCAGAACTGTCATGTGGTCACAATCAGAAAAGGAGACCAAATCTTCCACTTCAGTTTGGAGATCATTTGGATTCATCGACATCCCCCTCTGACAGACCAGCCATATCCAAATTGTAAAGGTCTGAGTTATAATTAATTAGGATTTGCATTATTTTTATTTAGCCGCTTGTGCATTGACATACCAGAAACCATGCATGCATACCATCCCTCACATGGCTGTTATAGTTGATGTTACAAGTGGGTCTGATGTAGGTTCAGTTGTTTCCATACTGCTTACCTGCTGACCCTAGAGCAGGCAAGCTATAATTGAGATAAGAACATGTATAAGGACACTGCTGAGATGCTGCACACAGTGAAAAGATAACTGAGAGATGAGGTATGAGAGATGGAAAGATAGGAAAGTTGGAAAATCACCACAGTTCAATTTCATTTTATTTAGTGAAAAACAGGAAGTAAAAAGATAATGTGCATAATTTGATACATACAAAATCCAAACCAGTGTTTGCTATGACAGGCTCCCGCCCTGCCATAGCAAGCAGCAGTGTCCTGGGGTGGGCACCCCGGGACACTGCATGAGCCGTCCCTGGGGGGTGGCGATCCCCAGGGCCATGAAGGGCACCAGAAGGGGGGCCGTGCACAGCCCCGGGGAGGTGGAGGTCCCTGGGGCTCAGGGGTCTGTAACAGACCCCCGCATTTGAATATTAGTGCCCTGGGGAGGTGGCGGTCCCCGGGGAATGTGGGGGGCTCAAGCCCCCCCCCACAGGTTTATTTCTTTTGTTAAAAAAGCCCCAGGGGTGTCAGTCCCCAGGGCAGCGGGGTCCGTGTGCCCTGTGAATAATTAATAAAAGCCCCAGGGGTGGCGGTCCCCAGGGCTGCAGGAGGGCCGAATGCCCTCCCGCACATAATTTTAAGCAAGCCCCGGGGACCTATATATCTTGGCAATGCCCCGGGGACCTGGCCCACCCGGGGGCCTCAATTAAATAAATCGCGGGAGCTCGCGTTTCATTTTTTCAAATGATTTTGGCGGGATTTGCTACCCCAGCGCAAATTTTGCAGAAATTTTTTAAAAATATGCTTTTTTCCTTGTGGGACCTCCTGAACAATCCAATGGGGTTAGGGTGTTTCTACCCAGCCCCCTTTTCTTGTTTTTAAACATTTTTTTCACAGTTTTCTTGTGACTCGGTTCTACCGAGTCATAAGATTGCGGCCAAAACTTCCTGGTTTGGAGTGTTGACAGCCAATTAGAATAAAGCTTGTGGTCAGGAGGGTTCGCAAATCCACCGAGGCCATAGATATCAAAACTTTTATTTTTTAAATTTCTCCGCAACTACTAAATGGATTTACACCCTTTAAAAAAAAGGTCACTTTCTGAATCAAGCACTACCTTTTTGCCAAATTTGGGATAATTCCGTACAGCAGTTCGGGCTGTAGCCGTGCCTAAAGTTTCCTATAGGAAATAGATTTTTTGACTCTTATTTTTTGAATTTCTCAGCAACTACTGAACGGATTTACACCATTTAAAAAAAAGGTCGCTTTCTGAACAAAGCACTACCTTTTTGCCAAATGTGGGGTAATTCCATTCAGCAGTTCGGGCTGTAGCCTGTCTCAAAATTTCCTATGGAAATGAACTCATGAAAAACACGTTTTGGGACCCCCCTTTTTTCTCAGCCCAGCTTGACGAATCACCCCTAAACTTTCAGGATAGTAGCTGACCTGGATAGACTTTTTTGGGGAGAATTTCGCGAAGATTCGTCAAATCAAAATGCACTTTTCCTATGGAAACTAGGTTCTAACTATAACTACCTACTGGCGACCTTTATATAGACAGCTTCTATGCTACTTAGCACTTTTGCAACTCTCAACTCACCCCATCTCTCAATTACATCCCCAACTGTAACCTGCATGCAATCTCTGTTCATAAACAGCAGCGAAAGAGCACTTATCACCAACTTCAGCCTGTCTAAGATGATCCTTGTCTAGTTGTGATTTAGTCCTCTGAGAGACCTTAATATGGAGCACTGCAGTCTACTCTTTGTTCTAGGAAGCATTATAGTGGAACTTTTCTGGGTTGGATTTCTGAATCCATTCTGTACAAGGTTCTTTCATTTCTCGCCGAATTGGAATCCTTGAAAAACCAAATTCAATCTGCTAAACTCTTGCTCTTTTCCCTTTTTTAGGACTGGATCAAAAGGTTTTTGGTGGTGTTGTGTGGTAAACACAGATTTTGGTAGTGCTGAAAATAAAGCCGCAGAATATATCTTCAGTAAGGATTTTATCATTAAAGATCTGTAGCATTAGTTGAATACTGATCAATTTTCAATGAGGTAATCTTAAGATATCATATACTTTGTTTTTATCAAAGCTCTACAGAGAAACATACTGTTGTTTTGTGGTGATGTCTCTAAATTCAGCAGATCAACCGATATTGTAAAATACACAAGCCCCTGTTCTGGCAAGGTAGCGAATCTTCAACACAGACCACTGTCTTCAAGGTTTCCAGACAAACAGACTGTGATACATCTTAAACAAAACAACGTAGATCTTTTTTTACAGATATGTGCCTTCAGTAAGGATGCATAGCATTTTGGTAGATGTAGTCCTTGCATCTTTCCTTTTTAAATCTTAATTTAGCATTGAAATGCTGATCACTTTTAAATGATATCATCTCCTTTCACTCAAAGAGTTAATTCACATTAGTTTTCAGTACGGTAATCTCCAGACATCATACTGAGGCACTATTATCAAAGCTCACAAGTGGAACTTAATCTTCTTAAATAGAGCTGATTTTAATGCAATTTCCTAAAACATTTTCATGAAAACCCCACTTCTCTATTTGAATTTGAATTATTTCTGGTGGTCTTGGAATATATAAAAGAAATAATGGGTGCATTAAAATAGAACTATCTAGATAATTTATACAGGGAGAAAAGTCAATCTGAAATAGATTTGATCATCTGCATGCAACTCATATTGTAAACTCAGTCATTTTCACTTATACAATGTTGATGTTGTTCTGAAGATCTGTGGGGCACTTATATTTCCTGGAACTTATTGGTGTGTATTATACCATCTCAGATTTTGTGGCATCCTTTTGTTTTACATGATTTCATTTTATAATTTTGTTGAATTTTTGAAATTGTACACTTAGAGGCATTTGAATGTTATCTTCAGGGTGGAACAATAGGAGTTCAAGTATTATTGTTAGAGTAAAGTTCTGCTCATTTTAGGACACTCCTCTTCTACATGCAGAACTGTTGATGCAATTTATGCCATACTTCCCTCTCAATGGATCCAGTACTAGATTCCTAGGGCCCTATTTAAGAAACAGTCACTCAGTGCAGTGCAGCAAGTCACCTTGCTGCGCTGCAGTGTGTAACAGGGAAAGGGCAGGAATGTGCCATATTTAAAGCAATACAATGCATACATACCTTTCTCTCTGCACTGGCCCCCTTTTGGCCACCTAGCACCAATGAGACACCCATGCACCATGGTCCAAGGGTGTCTGGGTTGCCTGTTTTGTGCAGGGAGGGACACCTTCCTGCACAAAAACAATCCTAACAAGCAAATTCCTGTATCTATGTGTGCTGCAGAATGCAGCACACATTGAAAGAGAAAGTAACTAGGTGAAATAAATATATTTATCTTTGCTACGCCACACCTGGGAAGGCATATCTTTTTGGTGCATTCCCTTGCATGGCTTCATAAATCTGACGTGATGTTTTTGTCACTCTTGCACCCAATTGGCAAGTACTTTTGCACCACTTGAAGACCCTAGTAAATGGTACCAGTGGTACCCTGGGCAGAGATGTTAAAGGGGTACAAGGACTGCAGCGCTTATTGCGCTATCCTGAGTGGCCCGAGTAAAACCGAAGTCTGCAAGTCGCCATTTCAGCCCGGCATGAGAAGGTTGCCTCCCCGAGTTCGAGCCTGCACACACCATGTGTAACAGGGTCACCTCACTGTATCTAATATATGTCACTCACCCCTAAGGCAGGCCACCTATAGCCCAGGAGTCAGGGTGCATGATATGATATGTGTGTGACTATGTGTGCAAGCATATTTGCCCTGTGGTAGGTAGCATTCTATCTGTATTTCAAACACAAGTGAGCAGATGTCCATTAAATAAAATGGGTTGGCATGTGGGCATTACCTATATGCCCAGCTCCGTGATGGCCCGGCTGATTTCTTTTGTGTTTCATGTCAAGCACCATGTGTTTTAACCCCCAACATGATGGTGGTGTTGAGGTTTAACCAGCATGTACCTAGGTAGTACTTTAGACAGTTTCCACCAAGTTAACCCAGTGTTTTCGTGCCTTCATGGGCTTTTTTGATGGTTTGCAGTCAAGACAGAAGTCTGATATCAGGCTGGGGAGTTTGTGCTGTTCCCAGAGCTCAGAAACAAGGACCTTTGTGCAGGGGCGTCACTAGGGTTGTTGTCACCCAGTGCGGGTAATTAATGGTGTCACCCCCTCACGATTTACCCCATGGACCTCCTCCGTGACAGAGCCAAGGCCGCCTCATCCGGCACGCCTTCCCGGTAGTCATCCTGGCTCCTGCAAACCTACCGTTCGTCCACGTCCTTGGTCAGGGTGTCCCTTCGGGATCCGCCGGCCTCTGGTCACGCTGGTTTTTCTCCCACCGCTTTCTCCTCCGTAGCGTCCGTTGCCGCATCCTCCTTCGTGTTGTCCTCCTCTGCTCTCCTGCTTTCACCTCCTTACAATCGAGTTCCCCTCCGCAGTTCCGCGTCATCGGAATATAAAATCCCTCCTCCCCCTTGCACCGGAAGTATTACACCGGCAACAGAGGAAGAGACCAGGAAGCAGGACTCCTTGTTGCCACCAGGGCTCCCGCCACAAGCTCCCAAGGCCTTTTCCTTACAGTACTCCCCTACCAGGCTTGGCCGATCAGGCCAAGAGTCCACCGGAGCGCGAGAGAGGAAGTCCACATTGGAGTGACCCACAAGGTGATACTGAAAGGACTGGAGGGCCCATTCAATGGCAGAGGTGAGGCTGCAAAGTTTGGCCAGCAGCCAACACAGCGTAACAAGATTGGCGTCACCCCATGTGCTGGTGTCACCTGTTGCGGTCCACACCCCCCGCACCCTCCTAGTGACGCCACTGCCTTTGTGAGCAGGAGGTGACCTCACTCGAGGACAAAGACTCCTCCTGCCCCAGGCACTGTTAATTGTGGGCAGGCGGGAAGCTAGCTATGCAGGAGTCATCCACCTCCACAAGTTTGACCTCACCTCTAGGGTGATGCAGCTGAGGTGTACAGTCGAGGATGGTTTTGACCATCTTGAATTGAGGCTAGATATCAGGTTCTGATTAGTTTTACTGACATACACCCGCAGGATTTCATGACTACTGTAGGGGATTACCACAGGACTTGATGCCCATTGGCTACCAGTCCTCACACCCACTAACACCCCCCAAATCCAGGATTTAAGGGAAACGCCAGATACCAGAACTTTAGATTTGATGTGATAACAAGAAGAAACCCATTTCCACGACAAGGCAGGACTCCATAAAGATAAGCTCTGCACCTATAGCAGCCCCCTACACCTATTGGATTTCGACTTGACCAAGGCAAGAGGCCGGTTCCAAAAGGAAGGTGAGCCCCTCTGCAAACTCTAGACTTCATAAGAACTCCCTTCTGCTAGAAGAACTATTCCCCTGTAGTCTGCAGGCACAAACCACTAAGTCCATGACCTTGAAGTCCTGTTCCTCACACCGTCTGGCTTAACCGCTCAAAGTCCTTGGGCAGGTGACTTCTGGGAACTGTAATCCCAACCTTCAGTGAGGCTCAGGTTTCTACAACATTTCCCTGGTCTTCTGGATAAGGATTTCCTCAAACAAAGTGCTTCAAGGTACCAAGGCTTGTGGGTGATCCATCCGATTACAACCTGCTTTACTCAATGCTTCCAGAGAAGAGATTCATCTGCACAAATAACCAGCCACCCCTGTGACTCCATCTTAACGATTTTGCATTTCTCTTTACCCTCTCTTGGCACGGCTGCCCGGTCCTCTGGCCTTGAATCTGGTTCAGCAACATGGATAGCCAAGAGCACCTCTGCACCCAAGTCCTCCAAGCCAGGTAGATCGGATCTGCCTTAAGACTCCTGGCCCGGGGCCAACCCCTTGCTTGAGTTCCAAATTGTTTTGCTCAAATCGCTCCGCAAGTACCATTTTGCTAAGGTAACTATTTCAACATCCCAAGCCGTATTGACAGCTCTGTTTGACAGCTAAAGTGCACCTCGCCACCCGCTCTCCCTATCCAGGTAAAATTGCACTAGCTATCGTGAACTGGTTTAGAGACTCACAAGACCTTAACTCGAAGTCGGTTCTGTTGAACTCACTCTCTAAGTAACCAATTGCATGTATGTGTCTGTCCCATTGACTGCAAAGTTAATGTTTTCACATTGAAGAGTACTGATTTGTTCAGTGCATTAAAATTAATAACTCCGGTTATACTATATGTATTGATTTCTGTTTGGTGTATAAAAATATATAAATTTCAGAGCTATTTTTATAAATTGGTGTCAGATTTCTCTCAGTTTGTGTCAATTACTTATCATCAATGGTGCCATTCTACCAGGACAAAGAGAAGGTGTACTGAGAGAGTATCTGGGGTGCATCTGTGTGTATTGTGGTAGTATTGCATGGTAAGGCATCCTTCCATACCACATAGTACTTTCACCTAGCAACAGATTGCAATCATAACATATTTAGGCATTTTGAAGAGGTGTATGTCTGCTATCCCATTCATGTACCCATCAAGGAGACACAATCTTCTTCCCATTCCATTAATAGTAAAGAGTTGGGATATTTTCAAATTGTTGCGACCACTGTCCTTTTGATAATGGCTTTGCACATCTCTGAAATCGCAGAGGGAGTGGCTGGACATTTTGTAACACGAACACTGTGCTGAAACTCACCTTTGTCCTCCATCAGGACTCACAAACCAGATACAAACACCCTCGACCTGTTTGGATTAAATGTGATTCTTATTACAAAAAGTGTACATTTTAGGTGATTAGGGATGTGCTATCAATATATTATAGTGTAAATCTTTACTATTTGTAACATGTTTTTTATTTGTATCATTTGCTTTTTTCTACTATGTTGCCATCACTAAAATGTGGTTGATTGTGTATTTTTTTAAATTGTGCACTGCTAATTAAAACATGAATCAATGAACAAATAATTCTTAGAAAATGTGGAATAGTCCAGAGTATTCAAGAAAGTCAATACCACCACCTCATTAGGATTAAATGTATGATTTTGTGTGTCAAAGTGTACTGCAGTTTCAATGTTTAAGGGGGATATTCTCAAGAACATTTGATAATCATGGCAAAATTAGCTTACCGCAACTTTGCATATCGCAGTCTATCGCCATGTTAACATAGTATTCTCAACCCGGCGGCATCATGCGATAGTCCCATGATAACACATGAAATGACCGCGTTAAAATCAATGCGACGCCGCAAAAATGCGAAACACGAACGTGAAAAAAGTTGCAATGAGGCCAATCGTGATACAAGAATCAGCGATAACCAGCGACAGGCTTGCAATTCCCACGCATCATGCGGGAAAATGCACTATAAAAGCAGAACAAGAAAAACACACCAAAACCAAAATCAACTGCGTAGCAACATGGATGCACCCGGACCGAGTGCCCAGGTCAACGCGAACCCCACAGGCCCCACAAACCACCAGCAAGGTACCTCGGGATCGGGGAAGGCCAGAGAGAAGAGGAAGAGGAAGATGGGGTACAATCCGCATGACAACCGGATCGTCATAACGGAGGTGACAGAACACTAACAACAGCTGTCCGTCACCTCCACCGTGTCATTAGCAACACAGGTGGAAAAATGGCATTCCATTGTTGAATGCAGTCGGAGTGTCGAGGAGGCCAAGATGCGCTGGCATGATGTGAAAAGCCAAACCAAGCAGAAACCCGCTGCCAACAGGAAGGCAACAACAGTGACTGGAGGTGGGAGTCCTGCACCACAGGAGGAGCTGGAGCAAATGGTGGCCACAGTCATCAGTGTGGAGATGGTGTAAGGAGTCGGGAGTCAAGGCACTGCTCGACATGACCTGACACAACATCAACAGGGTGAGTAACGAACAGGAACTGGGGGACGGGGGTGACGGGCACAATGGCACACATGCACAATGACGTGTAGCACACCGCACACCCACAATGAGCCTGGGTCATGTCCCTGATCCCCGTGGCAACCTGCAGCACACATACAAATATCAAGTAGGCCCCCATCCACCATGTGCCCAAAGGGGACCCCCCCACACATCACCAATTCCACAACACACACATGCACTGTGTGAAACACAGCAAAGATGCGTATTTGTGAGCCACACTGACAATGCAAGTGACTCTACATGACGAGCAGCACGGCTGGAGTACAATCACCATGACATCATGCACGACACTGAGGTGGCTGAGTGTGGACCACATCCATAAAGGAGCAAGTCACACTCTGACACATCCACGTGCACAAACAACCACTGACATCAACAGTACATCTGCAGAAAAACAATGCACAAGAGTACAAAAACCATCCAAGAGCACAAATGACCCAAGTCGCCAACATCACAGCACTTTAAAAGCACAAAAGTCAAAGGCACACCGCCTCCAATGGATAAGGGGCAGCAAAATCACAGCTGCAGGGGTGACTCTCCCACGATGCAGCACACACACATAGCAGTGACAGCATATCCACATGAACAACAATGTGGTACACAGTGCAACACTTACACTGCCGAACAGAGGACACACCTGGGTCCGCTTGTGTGTAGAAAATGGCCAATGACATCTGACATAGCAGGAAACTGTGAGATGAAAATGTCCGTCTACAACCTCACCTAAGTCATGTAGTCCAAATGTCCACTGTCCCGCATCAAATAGTCAGCTCCTCTCAAACAGTCACAATGTACATTGTCATGCAGTCTGTATGTAAACTTGAACAATGCGTCAACATACATGCCAACACAATGTCAACATGAATCTCCCCTTCACATTGCAGAGGGACAAACAACACCTCCAGCAGAGCAGACCAGACAACTCTACAGTGATGCTGAAGAGGACCTACACACTTCCGACACCAAGGCCCTACAACAGTTCATGGACATCTTAGGCAATCGACCTCCAGGAGCAGGGCAGCCCAGCTGCATCGAGGATACCCCACCCCCTGCACAGACCACACAGCTGGACGCACCCACCACCTCGGCTGGCTTCCAGCAGCCCACCAAAGCACACATCGCATTCCTAGGCCAGGTGTCAGACTGCCAGAAGGGAGTTGCCGAACAGGTGCGGGTGGGGTTCTACCTCATGGAAGCTGGACTAGATCACATACGTGGGTGCTTAAGTACCATCAGGGAACACCTACACTCTCCAACAGAGACCCACACTGCGACAGAGACAAATGCCACGGGACAATCATCCACGCCCCCACGCTGGACTAGCGTACGCCAGCTCAGTCCACTCCTCTTGCGTATTGAGTGGGGGACGACCAAGCTACATGTGCAAGGTCTCACCCGCTGCCTGCGGTGACATACACGTACACGCGCCGGAACAAGCATATTACCGAGTTGCTCGCAACCACATTCACGGATACGATCACCGGAGACAGGACGTATGCCTGAGCCCCGCTGCAATTTATTTGTAACACGGAATTCAATTAAGGTGAGCGGAACGAGCAGTGAGGTTGTCCCTTTGGTCCTTTTACACAAATGACAAGGTGGAGACTAATGCATTCCCCTGTCAATACTTTACAGATAATTGACTATCATACCTAGAGGAAACAGGACGAACGCCTGCGCACCTTCATTTGTCTTCCCTGATACTAGACGGAAGTATCACAACACGACTGCAATCCATCAGTGGGTGAGTCCTCATTAGCTTCGAGTTAGCTCCTACCTTACCAATAGAGCTATTCATGGGTGAAGTTTAATTCAATTCCACTCCCCCCCTTTTCTCATAGAAGTAATACGCTAAAGGAGATCTTTGCTCCTGGATGAACATTCACTTAAACGGAGAGTTCTTGTACACGTCCCATAAACGACTTTGGGCTTTTTAGGTGAGTCTCTACCTTAACATGTCAGATTAATTTTCCCGCCTTTTACACACTCCTGACCATACAATTTGCTATCCCACAGGCTGTCACCCCTTCTCCTTGTCCTGATGAAGACCCGCATTGACTACACAGTAGTGCGCTTCAAGGGTTGAAACGTCAGCATACACCCCCGGACCAGTAGAAAGATTCTGCATAAAGACCCATTCACTCAACCTGCAGTCCTATTCATTTACCTGTTCTCTGGCCTTTCTAAAGCCTTCTCGATCACTTTGTATATATTCTGCACTATCACCACATCACTGAGCACCACGTGTCACCTTGTCACGAAATTTTCTACTTGCTTTTGTGTCTTGACAGCCATTTAATTCAATCTGGGTTCTTATAAATGACGTAATTTATAAAACCTTGAATACCCCTTATGGTCTCTTTGTGTGTATTATTTGTGTTCTAATTGCTCTTTCTTGTGAACAACTCAGAGAGTGATTCAACAGTGTAAAGAAATTATTCATACCCGACAGAACCAATTGTTATCTTTGTATACCACTGCCCAGGTTCTGAGGGATACTGGGTTACCCCATTGCTTTTTTGAATGAGCCTGCGGTGACATGGCTGCGTCCGCTGTACACAACACAAGGTAATGTTGTGGGGCCCGGGGCCCTAATGCATACATCATGAGTACACGGACACACTGAGATAGTTTGTAGAACTGGCTACGGGCACATGCGCTCGACACCTTTATTGCCAGGGTCACATGTACAGTGACGCCTGTGCTGGATGTATGTGGGGTGAGTCTAAGCCAGCCCTCATGGAGTCGTTTGTGCTGGCAACAACTTGTACAGTGATCACAATTAAAGCGGAAACAGAAAACACCAGCAACATATAAACAACTGTGAAGCACCATGGTAGTAGCCGGAGAAAGTACAGTGTTCACCCAATATGCAACCAGAATGGTCCATGAGTTGTGCTGCACTGAGTAAGTGGCATCTGAAGAGCTGAGCAGGGTATCAAGCTGATTATGGCATCCAGGACAGGTGGGAGGAACTTGGATGGGGCTGGCTGTGGGACTCATCCGACTCTGGCGGTTGTTGGTTGGGAGGTACCAGAGGCCATCAGGTGCAGCACAGCCAACAGCTTTGTCTGATGTGGGATGTTGGTTGTCTGCAGTGTTGGTACCGTCAGCCTGTGGGCAATGATGGTCAGGATGCGTAGGATGGTTGTTCTTTTGAGCCTGTAGTGGGCAATGACATAGTCTGGTGTTAGGTCTGTGAGGCTGGTGCATTTCCTGAGGGTCTGCTATCTTTGTCCGCACTGCCTCTGTGGTGCTCCAGGGTGGTGGGGGGTCAGGGGGGCGCTCCAGGGGATTGTGGCAATGGCGGTGGGTGTTGTGGCCCTGTCGGGGCTCCGAGCTGCATGATCAGTGGCTCCATGGCATCTGTTGGTCTTCAGGTGTGGCTGTGGGCTGGGCTCCATTTTCTGGTGCCAGTTGTCGTCCGACTTTGCACCAGGTCAGAGCAGGTATAAATTTCCTGCTGCTAACGTTCCTTATCGCATGTTTGGAGATCTTATCGTCGATCTGGCTGGTCGTTGAGAATGTTGCGGAGTGGTGTTGTTGCACCTTTTTGCTCGGAAACGCCTACTCTGCATCTCATTAGCGATAGTTGCTGGGGTAATCTGTGGCGATGTTTTTGCAGATTCTATCGCCGGAAAACTGGTAATATCGGCTGTTTGCACCAGCTTGTAAATGGGGCGATACATTTATCGTGTTTTTGGCTGTGATAAAGTGCCGATAACTCAGCAATAGGTCCTTGAGAATATGCCCCTAAGTTTATAGTCTGGCTTTAACTCTGCCTCGCTCAAGTAATTAGCTAAGCAGAATATGTGAGTGTACAAAATAATGTGACCCTTAGCAATCAAGAGAAACACCAACACTCATTAATAGATCAACATCGTACTTGTTGCATAGTGATAAGCAATTCGTTTTTCATTACACCTGGCCACTCGAAGTTATTTTTGTATTACATTCAGCCGTATAAGGCTGAATGTCTTATCAATTAATCAATAAAAAAGCACCAGCAATAAAATAGGGCTGTGAGTACTCAGCAAAGAAGGAAATACGAATAATGTGACTCATGCGTAGAAACGTATTCATGTGTATTTCCTAAGCATAGATATTATGTAAATGATTCCCCATAACAATCAATGAAGCGTGAAGCAAAATACTCCTTGCAAATGCAGGAGTACATTTTCTTTGCTTGTAGTTTTTGATTCACAATTGGACCTTTATGAAAAGGGTATACACGTACCAAGAAGCCATGTGCTTTGTTGTTTATATTGGGCAGAACCTGTTGAATTATAAATGAGAAAGGGGGCTTACTTCGTTTTAGTATATATATCTATATTGATGCACATAATGCTTGAGGGTGGGGAGAGAGAAAACCGTTCACATCGGCAGACCACCTCCATCCATAGTCAAGGGTGAGGTAGCACATTTTCCTGAATGGCCTCAAATGCCCCATGCAAGGAGATGTATATGTTAATTTATTAGGTGTAATGACACACTACACAGCAGTGTCCTAGCTTTGAATTAATGTTGTTGTAAAATCATGTGCCACGCAGACATGGGACATACTTGTCCAATGAATGACTTGCCACTTTCTCTTAATGTGTCTTGGGTCAGGTATGGAAGGGGAACCTTTGACAGGAATGCAATGGCACATACAAGAACAGGATTGGAAAACTATGGGGAGAAAGGACCCCGTCACATATCTGTCATTTCATCTAAATAGCAACTGAGGGAAAAACAATTCTGTAAAACCATTACACCTAAATCATTTAATCATACATTTTCCAGCTGAATGCCATTATTCTTTTGGTAAACTAACTTTAAAGAATGTATTCTTTTTTAAATTGTATTTTAAATGTTTTTTATTATTTAAGGCATAAACACCATTAATATTGAATCTTGGTCAGGGTGCCAACCACCTAATCTACTTTTCTTCTCCCAACTACTTTTTTTATCACTCCCTGATTTGACTTCTTTGTTCTTTGTAGAAGGGCACTCCCAAGTCTTGGCCCCCATACATTGTATTTAATTAGGGTATTTCCTTCCCTTCAACTTGTTCCCCTTGTTATCCACCTTTGTGTGAAAACCTCCTATCTGTGCACTCTTTTTGTCCTACCCAGTTTCCATCTGCCTTGCCTTACATCTTTTCTATATATTAACAATTAAACAGCATTTCCTAACTGGCATTCACTATCGTTTTTACAATTTATTTACCATTAAAAACAGTTTTTTAGTACATTTATTTGATTGTTAAACTTTTTTTCTATTATATGTAACAATCTCTATTTTGTACTAAATTTGTTTTCAATAATTTGGGTTCTCGGTACTAATTTTCTCTTGTGTTGTTTGCAATGAGTCGGCATATTGCAGCCTAAATATTGACTATGAGCTGCAGTTGACCTTTTACAAATCAAGAACAGTGTTCATTTATTTGATTAGATCCTGTTAGACTTGGCCCTCTCTGTAGGGTCACTCCCAATCGTTTTGTATTGCCCCTTCCTGTTTTGCTGAATTCATTTTGTTGGCTTTAGGGCTATGCACATTTTATCACCGCTAGCCAGTGATTATGTGCCTGTGCTCTCTCCTTTAATTGGCTTACACCCAATTGGCACTGTAAATTAAATGCTACTAGTAGGCCTGCAGCACTTATTGCACCACCCAGTTAAGTAACTGCGTGCGGTTTTAAACTTCCAGCGTGACGTGGAAAAATAACCCATTTACCAAGCCTAAAAATCCCTTTTTGGTACATACAAGTCACCCGTAGGGGAGGCCCTAAACTGCGATTGGGCAGGGTGCATAGTATTTAAAAAGTTGGACATATACTCTTATGTTTCCCATGTCCTGGTAGTGAAAAAAGCAATACATTTTTTATCACATTTAATAAGTGTTACATTTTGTTTGGAAGTGAGCTAAAGAAATATGATGGATTTAACCCAGATTTGTGACTGGGGGTGAGCATCTGAAAAGTTTATGCGCTTCGTCCATCATCTCCTTTTGTTTGCTTTGTTCTCCCTAAGTAGGCATGCTATGCCCAGAAGTGGGTCCCTTGCTCACTTTGCCACTGGATTCAAGCTAGACCCCGAAACCGGTCCCAGGATGCTTGTTTCTGGTTCAGAAAAGACCTGGCTTGGCAGTTCGGGCTGGACTGTTCCCATGAGGCACAGGGTAAAGACTGATTTGCATATAGCTGGGTCTGAACTGAGGTGGCGAAGTGAGCTAAAGAATGATGATGGATTCAATCCAGATCTGTGATTGGGGGTGACTGTCTGAAAAGTTTCAGCTCTCCGTTCATCATCTACTTGTTTTAACTTTTGTTTCGGACCAGGAAGAAATTTCATATTTGATTTCTAAGAATTTATGCTTTAAAATAGTCTTTAATGGTAAAGTTGGATTTTAAGTCACAATTCTAAAATGCCAATTTTAGAAAGTGGACATTTTCTTGTCCTAGCCATTTGGCACCTGCATCCTGTTTCACATGATTATGTTTAGTTGACAGTTGGCCTTTTTGCATTCCTCCAAGGCAGGCACTCAATAGAGGAACTGAGTGTTGGCTGTATGGACCATCCAGGCAGGATGGAAGGTGGATCTTTGTACAGCATTACTTGCACTTCAAAGACACTGTATCAGCTCACACACAAAGAACTTCACACTAGTCTATTGTACCCCAGACTGACAGGAATCAGGAAAGGGAGGCAAGAAATTCCAGACACTTCTGTGGGGGAAAACTCCAGACGTTTCTATCACTTGAAAGCTGGCATCAGGTATGAAAGTTGGACCTTTAGAGCCACTCTTCTGTTCACTTCTAGACCTTCAGAAGGGCTCTCAGTGGACTTCCATGCTGCCTGTGGCCTCTTGTGCACCTCAGAGAACTGCCCTGCTGCACCAAGAGTACTACACTGCTGCTTGAAGCGTGCACTGTGCTCTCAGAGGACTGCCATTCTGCTTGAGACCGGCTTTCATGCTTGCAGAGTGATTTCAATGGCTAGCGTGGTGACTTCAAATAGCCCCAACCATTTTGGACCCGCACTTGGTCCCAGCCTGAGTGGCTTCAGACCATCCAAGTGGTACCTCTTCAGTCCTGAACCCTTTCAAATACTGCCACTTGTGTCCAAAACCTGGGACTTTAAAAATAATTGTGCCAAAAAGTACTCTGAGAACCAACAGGATTCTGAGACCTACCTGATCGCCAATCCACCCAAGTCACATTGCTGGTCAGTCAGCCTTCGGGACAGCTCCTGCTACGTTCCTCTCTGGAGTAGCAAATCCTGTTCAGTGGCTCCTTGCATATGTAGTATCTGCCCTTGTAGAGCCCTCATCAGCTAATATCTGCAGCTTCGTCCCGCTGGAGATTGTTGACTTCCATAAATGGGACTAAGTGTGGACTTAGAAATCTTCGCCATAGGTTCGTCCTGCGGCTTCCCGTTGCCTCCTTTTAGGACACCGCCGGCTGCCTCTTCTTTAAAATTTCTTTTAAGTCTGAAAGTAAGTTGAGACCGAGCCCAATTCACTTTGTGTATCCGGCCCACTCTCCATTGTGGTCGACCATAATTTTCAACTTTGCTCTCGTCTCATGTGACTAGATGTCCGCGGTTGACGCTTTGATCTTTTAGGTGCTATTTTTAACTTTAAACTTTAGAAATTCATAATTCTGGTTCAACTGAATGTATTTTTTTTTGTTTTTCTGTCAAATTATTTATTATAATTTACTCTATGTTTCTAGGTTATTGTAGGATTTTTCCTTTTATAACTGTTGGGTTTCTGCATAAATACAATCTGAAGATAAGTTAACACTGACTGCTTTTATGCCAAACTATTAGAAGGTTAAGCACAGGTTAATTTACTGACTTTTTGTGGTTCACCATGACAAGGATTGTGGTTGTTGCTTGAGTAGGGTTTCATCTGCTCAACCAACAACCCAATTTCTCACAGATTCTACCACTGAAAAGTGTAAAGCATGCAATGAATCCTTTAATCCTTATTATTTAAATCTAAATATTAATGAGCATCTGTGTCTGTGCTCCCACAAATAAAGAACATAGGGTCCTATTACAATGTTGAGTCAACCGCCACCAAAAGGCCATTGATGGCAGTCTGCCTGGCATACAGCTCATCGGTTTGACCACTGCATTTGGAGAACTACAGAGGTAGGGGGACAGACCGCCACCTGCGACAGGATCTAGGATCCTGTCTGAGAGGCGGAATTGTATCCCTTCTATTGTGGTGGTGCCTGCAAAGGCACTGGCGTAGAGATCATGATGTTCCTTTCCGAATGCCTTTTCATAGCAGTCCGACCGCCATGAAAAGGCAGATGGAAATGGACTTTGATGGCCCCAAACAGAGCCCTTGTCCCTCATAGCCACTGTAAAGTGATCCTGTGGGCACACGTAGTGCTCCCACACACATCCATGCACTGTGTGGCTGGGCTGGCACCATATGGTGCCTGGCACACGGTGCATGGATGTGCTCAAAGCACTTTTTTCCACGTACTGCAAACCTTTTTCAGGGCTGCAGCACAAACTGCAGTGGAAAAATGCACTGTTCGACTGCCAGCATGGCTGTCTGATCATAATTGGGTAGTTGGCCTGCCAACTGATTGTCAGGCTGTCTCCTGCCTGCTGTGATTGTGGCTGGTGGTAAGACAGACCACCATTGTTATGAGGGCCAACGTTCCCTTAGGATTTGTTTGAATTGAAGCTATTAGTGACTCATAAAAATTGTACAACATCTTTTTGATGTCATTATTAGCCTTTTCATCCCTATTAATTAAAATATGCCAGAAAATAAAAAAATAATTCTGGACAAGACTTCCAAGTAAGCTACAGTTAAGTCCAGAAATGTCAAAGTTAGCTACAGTTAAGTTCTGAATCATTTTTCAACACTTCATAACAAAAGATTTGTTGACAACGATTCCACCCCAAGAACCAGGCAGGGTCTTCTGAAGGACAAAATATGTATGCATTGTTGGATCCATCAGTGGAGTCATTCATTGGAAAATATGTTGAGCATTCCCAAGATATTATTCCACAGGAACACCGTTTAAGGAATTAGAGGGATTTTAATGGCAGACAGAAGTCTGGAGCATCAACATTCAATGTTTGTTCACAGCTGTTGCTATGAACAAAGGCTTCACAGAGCCTGAGGGGAATTCAACCCCCTCGGGCTCCGTGAGGCCATAGTATTACAAATTAGAACATTCTGCCCTCTAGGGGCAGAATTTTCCAATAGCCTTGGAGCCCTCCTTAGTAGGCTTTACAGCTATTAAAGGCCCATTCCCTTGTTAAAGGCCCGAGCTGAGCAGGACTTTAATAGCCAGTAGAGCCCACAATGGCGGGCTCTAAGGCTATATTAGAACATTGGAATGTTGGGAGCTCCATTGAAAACACTGGAGTGCTCCGGGCTTCTAATGGCTGGTAGAAGCCCGGAGCTCCTTATGGAGCCTGAGGGGATATCAATCCCCCAGGGCTCTGTGAGACCTATGTTTTATTTGTTTGAACATTCTGGCAGGATATTCTAATAGCCTTACAGTCCTCTCTTGCTGGGCTATACCGACATTAAAGTCCCCCCTCTCTTGTGAAAGGTACTGGAGCGTGCCTTTAATGGCTGGTATAGCCCACTCCACCGGGCTATTGAGCTATATTAAAACACATGACAAGCATTGAAGCCCTTTGTGGTGAGTCGCATGTTACTGCGAAAGTCAGTAAACACTACTGGATCTGTGATAGACAGAAGAAGGACCTGCTGTGGAGACCTGTGAGGAGACCTGAAAGGCTAGACTTGTTACCACTTGTACCCAAGTCAAAGAGGTGGACTCCAAGAGTCAGTTGGCTGACCTCCTGTTAAGTTACAGGGATACAATATTCTGCTAGAAGCTCGTTTCTTGAAGGGTCCAGCTTACCAATTCCAACTGGACCTGCACTGGATCCTGCTGGTTACTTCTGCTAAATTGAGGTTTGAACCCCAAATCTTGTTCTGTAGGTTCTGAGACCTTTGGCCGAGTCAAAGGGCACTCCTACTTAGTTTTCTTGAAATCTGGGACTAAAAAACATTTTGACTCCAAAGACCACTGGAGCACTGGGACAAATCTGAAAGTCATCTCAACGAAGATGCTTTGCCACTGGGTCTAAGTTTCAGGTTGCTCCCTTTTGGAGCTTTTCTGCAGCAGCAAATCCATTTCCGCTGGGTATCATTGAGAGGGTATCCGGCCTCATAGAGCCTTGTTTAGCCACAGCTTTCAGCATTGCCTAGAGGTAAGAATCTGAGCTTCAAAAAATAGGGCTCTGGCATCTCTACTGTGTGATGGTGCCAAAAGAATCTGAATGATGAGAGACTTTATGTGAACACACATTTTTAATTTCTACTGCCCATATCTTTTCCCATCAAAAGTTAACGGCTACACTGGGACCTCATCCAATGGCCTCGTGGATCCCCTCTCCACCACAGTGTGCTGCCTTTCTCCACAGAAAATGTGTGATTCCATTTTAGAGGCTAAGCCAGAGGGTAAATCTTCTAACTGGGTCAAACCTGGTTTATATATCCAACCGGTACTACATCTCGGTCAGTCTGAAATAGCAGTTTGGTACCGGCCATGCACAACCAGATGACTAGATTCTCTCCCTCGCGGACCAGACACCCAGTACCAGGGTCAAGTTAAATGCCGGCATGATTGAAATTGTCCACTGATTGAAAAGCAACTGTCTGAAGCTGAACACATGACAAGACCGCAATTGTAATCTTCGAGAAAAGTACTTAATCACCTGTTGACCAACACCCACCACTACACACTAAGCCAGGAACCAAAGGATCTTCTTGAAAGCAAACTCAACATGATGGTCCAAGTCAACGCAGTCAATGCATTAATCCTCCATACCTTGAAGATTCCACAGAAGATTTTCAAATGTCTCCCAATCAGCACATGGAAAACTGTCATACATGCCCTGGTCACAAGCAAGCTGTACTTTGGGAACACCCTCTTTGCCAGGATCAACAACAAACTTACCAATAGGCTGCAGACATTCAGAACTCGGCAGCCAGAATCACTCTCAACCCCCTTGCCGCACTCAAGGAGCTCTACTGGCTCGCCATTCACACACAAGCATATTTCAAACTCCTTACCCACACTTTCAAGGCACTACATAACACTGGCCCAGCATACCTTAAGACTGGCATATGCTTTCACAAAAATAATAGACACCTCCACTCATCCAAACACATCCCACACATATGGGAAACCAGATCTGGTTGTCAAGTCTTTTCCTACATCGCTCCTAAAGCATAAAACAACCTACAGCGATGCTTAAGAGCCTCCTTCTCACTTCTTGAATTCCACAATAAGCTGAAGACCTTGCTTTTCGAGTAGTCCCACCAAGCCCTAGGTTTTGCTTGACTCTCATCTTCTCAGCACCAGGATACCCTCCAGGGTTATAGTGTGCTCTACAAGTCTGCATAACATAAGATAACAACACATTAGGGCAAGAACACAGGAGTGGCCTTCTAGATGATAAATTATCATACTGCCGTCCTGTCTTCACTTGAAGAGCCAACATCCTGCCACTGTGCTCCTGATAGCAGGGTTGGACTGGCCCACAGGACAATCAAGCAGTGTCTCTTTGGCTTGTGTGACAGATCAGTGTGCAGGATGGTTTTTAGCACCTTGTTGCACCTGTTTTATGGTGAGATGGGCTAGTTTCTACTGTTGATTTCCCTGACATTGCAAAAAGCATTGCCTGCAGCAAATGTGCTGTGCAGTCTCCCAATACCTTACAAAATACCCATACAGTGTGGCTGTCAAGATTTATAAAATGTGGGGCACTTTTTTCTAGCTCACTGTTTTGCAAATGAGGGCCACTTTTGTTTTAGTTCCCGGGCCTAATTTTTGTCCCAGTCTGATCCTGTTCTCTAGAGACGATCAACCAATGGTCAAGGTTGGGTTGTGACCCAAATTAGTAGCAGGTAATCCAAAAAAATCAATACATTTTGAAATGAATATTATGGCATCAGTTACTACTCATTCTTGTATAATATTTCAAACTTTACACATGATTTAAATGAGAACTGTATCATTCTGAGCCTCTACCTCATCAATCAACTTAACAGATGTGTTTGGCATCATAAATAGGTGTATTTTACCTTGTTTTCCTGTTAGAAAATGACTAGAGAAGTACATTCTAACATTGTCACTCTTCCCAAAAACATCACCATGGGTACAAAATATACTGTTGCACGAAGATAAGAATTTGTATTTATCCCCAATTTTGTTTTTTTCACCAGTGCAAACCATTTGCAGTCTTATTAATGTAAGCGTGGCATATATAAAAATCCCCAAAAACAATATTGAATTGCTGTTTTCCTATTATATTAACAACAAGCGATATTAGCATGCCACTCCTGGCTGACTTTTTTCCCACAGTTTATGCGGTCACTTGCTCGAACTTCAAATTAACAACACGCTGTCAGCAACCCACAGCCTCCTGCTACTTGTGCACTATTATGTGCCTCCCACGGATATTATAGTCCCTTCAAAAAAAGCCGGCTAATGAGGGGCCTTCGTTAGAGAAAAATGTCAGCCTGTTGAAAAATTCTTAATTAATATGGCTCTAATTAATAGCAGGTGGCTCACATAAACCATCACTTCATTCAATATGTTGATGCATATGTTTCTGCTGATACTATCACAGAGTAGTGCGGCAAACCAGTGCTGTATTTTAAACATGTATGTGTGTAGTATTTTAGACCTTTTACATTTTCATAATTGGCTCCTCAGTCCAAATTTTCATAGAATACCTAACAGGTTTGGTTTAAGATATAGTCCATATTCTAATATTATATGATAACCAAAACAAGTTAAAGCATATGTTAGTGATTCATTTGAACGCTATGTGCCTGAGACCACCTGCTGTTTCTTTGCCTGTCAGCGAGTATACTGCATCCTGGGCACTGTAGAGTGTTTTGCAATGAGCTGGAATGCTGACTACATGATTGGCAGCAATACTCTGCACAGATGAAGGTGAGATATGAGCATTATATTGATGTAGCAATTTAAGAACAAATGGCAGTAGTAATCAAGCACAAGTCAGCACCTCCGCACTATCTTCCAATAAGTATCTTAGTATATAAGTACAAGCGTGTTCAATGTAAAACACTGTGCCACTCAATCTGTGTTATCCTGTATGGAAAAAAGAAGAGTTTTCTCTACACATTCAAAGACAAAATCTAAATTACCGTGCACAGCAACAATTTGATTTTACAACCGACCTGGTTGTCAGTTAGTTTTAGTGAACACAGCAACTTGCAATATGTACAATAGATTATACAACCATCCAAGTACAGAAAGCATAAACATGAACAATCTTGGTTATGTTGACGCGAGGTATGTAGTGTAGATGACTTTTTCAAGGCCTAACAGCAAACTAGTGATGGTGCTGAGTAAGTCCATAGGATCTCTTTGTTGTTCGGGAAGAGCAGCAGCAATGGCGGTGGTCCAAACTTCTAATTTTTGGTTACTAACAAAGCTTCGAAGCACTTTCAAGAAATGTGCAGTGCAATATAGGCAGAGCGTTGTAAGTAATGTACTGTTCGGTGTATTCAATTTTCAAAGAGCAAGGATAAAGAATAAACTTGTAAGTCATAGAAAGCCAGTCTGATCGTTATAATAAAAAAAAGCCTCAGAGCAAGGACTGTAAAACTAGTAGTACAGCATCAATAGTCATGGCTGTATGAGACCTGGCATATAGCAACACGTCCCGCCTCGTGTGGATAATTGATGTAATTGATCTCTAGCCGAGGCAAGCACAATGGCTTCAAAACAAAGACACACCAACTATTGATGTGGGTGGCTCACTTATGACTAAGGTTAATCCCTCAAGTCAAGTCAAAATTCAGCTTTTTACTCCTCCATAGAATCAATCTTTGAAACACATTCAAATATAAGCAAAATGAAGACATTCCAGCAACATTTTAAAAACATTGTAGACTGTAATCATATAAAGGCTAAAGTACCCCCGGTGTACATGATAAGGATATTGCAAGTCACCGAGGAGTTCTATAACCATATAGAGGAATGAGGCCAAATGTTATGTAACTCCAAGGTGACTTGCAATATCCTTATCATGTACACCAAATAATACATGGTCACGCCATCACCTTTATCACAAATCACTTACAACCGAGGTGCATAGCTTGCCCATATGAAAGAGAGAGCATGTTTGCAAACATAAAGAATGAAAATTAAACCTCTAGTGCAAAATTAAACACATCAAAAACTTGTTTGATATTTGTTGCTAACAGATATTGGAAAAGGTTCAATACAAGTCAGTTTAAAAAAAACTAGAGTAGCTCGGAGCACGTCGAAACATGCAGAAAGTTTCTAGCTTTTCTCTATCTAAGGAGTGCAAAAAACATTCTCTCTGCTTGTCATTATAAGCTATTAAACTAGAGCAAAAGAAAGAAAAGCAATGTTCCATTTGCTGCTTTAAACAGCTGCTTCAATTATGCTTCGTAACCTGATCTACCTTGCAGCTCTGCTGCTGACAGCAGGCATTGTGATGTCAGAACTCAAATATAATAACCTTCTAATAGTAGAGTTCTGTTCTATTTTCTTTATAATCGGTGACTTGGTGCGTTAAATGTCACAAGTATAAAGAAATTAGAGACTGCCGTTTATAGAGGTACTACGGAATCCTATGCATTGTATAAATGTCAATAGGTTAGCAATCATAATTTCGATTAGATGTATGTTAATGCCAGTGGCACATTTTATCACAGTATTGTTTTGCCAATGGCCCCATTCATGAACTATTGTGCAATTTGCATTGGTGCACAGAAAAAGAAAAATCTGTATTGTAAATTCCCAGATGTTATTCACAGAATCAGGATCTGTGGACATTTATTTGGTGTAGGAGAAAGTTTTCACAACCTGTTGTTTGAGGGATTGTCCGTGCAGCTAAACGTACAGGTAAGGGCAGGTATGGTGGTGGTACAGAGAGCTGGAAATCCAAATTAGATAAATATGCGCACACATGCAGATTTGCTTGCAGTGACATGTATTTTAAGATAATTTTTTACCCTAGAAATGCATGTACAACTACTGAGACAGGGTGGAAGGAGGCAATTTTAGAGAGGAAAAGGGAAGGAAGCCCTTCCATATTCTATGAAAATGTAGAGAAAACTGTTTCAGGCACTCCACAAGGCTCAATTCTCTCCTCTTTCCATTTCAACCTCTTCATGGAACCCCTTACTGAATCATGCAGGGGGTGAGATATCAACTATATGCCGATAGCACTCAATTCTACAACAAAATAAAATCCCCCAGTGGCATCCTACCTTTGAATGCCACACTTAACACCAACCACTTACCAATCCAAGATCAGCTCAAAAATGTGGATGCCCTAAATTGTTCTCTCACACTATCCAACTCCGTATAGTCCTTGGGCATCACCCTGGACAAAAACATATCAATGAAGAACCACATCAACAACTCAGCCAAAGGAGCCCTTTAGGTATTACATTTATTTTATTGTCAGAACACAATCCAAGGAACAGGAGCAAGGTGCCTACAACCCAGAGGGCCGGCTAACTGTGATTTGACTAGATCAGTAGGCGACAATCCAAGCAATACTTCTTGAAGCTAAACACAGCAAGTCGCCTACAACCCATCCGGGCCGGCCGCGTCTGAAAGAGGAGGGTATAAATTAATTAATGATACCCGGAACAAGGAGGCAGATCAATCAAGAAGCACTAAGTCTGTGCCCTCTGTAAAGTGACCAGTTGAGGCCATAAGCTCCAGGAGGTGCTCCATAGTTTAACAAGGAACATCATTAAAAAAAAAAAAAAAGTAACAACAACAAAAAACCTCATAACCCCCATCCCACCCCCACCCTCCCCCCTTCCGTGAGCTTATTTTGAATCTTTATTAACCAAAGGAGCCCTTTACACAATAAAACATCTCAAGAAAATCAATTTGTTCATTCCCCCTGATGACTTTAAGATGGTAGTGCAATCTATAGTGCTTGCTAAACTGGATTATGGCAATGCCATCGTCACAGGAACGCCGTAAAATCATCTTGGCCCCCGAAAAACAGTTCTTAACACTGCTGCCAAGCTCCTAACAGATTTAAATGATTTGAACAATTCTCACCAACCCTCAAGAAAATCAGATGTATCTATAAGACTGCTTTCATCACCCACAAAGCCCTTCATACACATAACCACAACCCCAACTATCTAGATGCCAAACGTTCAAAAGCAGGAAGAGCCAGGACGATGAGAAGCTCCTATTCACTTCTTCTCATACCACCCAAACTGAAAAAGAAATCCTCCCTCGCTCATTCTCTTGAAACGCTCCGAGGATCTGGAACGCATTCCCTATAGATCTTCGCTGCAACCCCGTATTTTCCTGCTTCATACAGGACCTTAAATATCTATTGCTCAACAAATACTTCAACATGCACACAAACTGAGCTATGTTCCCAAAGCTCAGACCCAAACCGACTTGATTGGCTGCTACAGTCGATTGATTGTTTCAGCTGTCTACTAGGTCATTTTTCTCATTAACTTATGTTGTTCTGATGTCCACATATTGCAAGTACCTTGACTGCCTAACGATATTCTTTGTCTGCATGTATGAAAGTACCTCAATCAAACAGTCTTGCATTATAGGTAAAGCGCTTGGATACCTTTGGGTCTAGTTAGCGCTATATAAAATGAAACAGTATTCAAGTTCACATTTTCACAAGGCGTGTCCTAATGAACCGTCTAAAATGTATTTATCTCTGGAGTGTACATGGATTATTAAGAGTACACACAGATTCCTGTAAATACCCAAAAAGTCAGAACTGTGTAGAAATTATCAACTGAAATCTTGAATGTCTAATTTGGAATTTATTGTTTGTGATCTAGAAAACAAATGTGTGCGTTCTTGTGAAAGGTTTCCACAACACCATAATATACACTCCAATGAGTAAAAAGATTCATATTTTATTACATAAAATAATTAACTAAATGAAAACGTTTTTGATATTTTTACTGTCATATCCTGCAAGATGAGAAGAATCCAAATTACCAGTTTAACAAGCATCTGCAATGCAATAGGTCTCGCATTACTGATAGTTTGAGTTACTGGTGTTGCAAATAATAATGCAAAACCAACAGCTCATATTTTTAGTAATGTGAGACCTAGCGCATTTCAAATGATTGCATAGTGAGCCACGAACCAGCATTGTATGTCTCAGTGCAGTACTGCAAGCTGCTTCTAGAGCTCCTTAGTGAGCAAGGCACCAGCACTGCATGTCTAGTAGCAGTACAGCAAGCTGTTCCTAGAGGTCCCTAGTGAGCAAAGCACCAGCACTGCTTATCTATGTGCAGCACCGCAAGCTGCTCCTAGAGGTCCCTAGTGAGCATCATAAACAATGAAGCTATAGTAAATCCACCCTACCCATAATGCATAGCAAATAGCTATGTCCCTATGTACAATTAGTAGCTTTGAAATGTGACAAAAGAATTATATTAATTCCGTATTAGGTTAGGTTGCAATCTATGTGGAGCTGATGAAGGGAAATTTATAGAAGGTCTAATATAAATGTGAGATGTGGTAGGTGCAGTACCGCAAGCTGCTCCTAGAGGTCCCTAGTGAGCATCATACACTTTTAGTCACATACGGTGCTCCCATAATGCATTGCATGCAAGGCAGTACCAGGAGTACATTCAAATAGCTATGTCTATATATAAAATTAGTAGCTTTGAAATGTGACAAAAGAATAATTATATTAATTTTGGATTAGGTTGTACTCTATGTGGAGCTGATGAAGGGAAATTGATAGAAAGTCTAATATAAATGTGAGATGTGGTAGGTGCAGTACCATAATCTGTTGCTAGAGGTCCCTAATGAGCAATGCACCTGCACTGCCAGTACCCCAAGCTGCTCTTGGAGGTTCCAAGTGAGCAAAGCACCAGCACTGCTTGTCTAGTTGCAGTAGCGCAAGCTGCTCCTAGAGCTCCCTAGTGAGCAAAGCACCAGCACTGCATGTCTAGATGCAGTACCGCAAGCTGCTCCTAGAGATCTCTGGTGAACATCAAACTTTTGGTCACATATGGTACTCCCATTACGCTGATCTGCGAGGCATGCTGTGTTCATGTAGGGACTTGAAGCTCTCTGTCCATGTTTTTCATTGGTTTGTGGCATTTCCACTGTAAACTGTGGCTGTTCATTGGTCGATTCCTTAGTTTCTCCTTGTCTAATTTTGTAATCTCCCAGGGCGACACCCCCTGTTACGTATGTTATTACTCAGTAGGCTCTTTATTTACATCCTCCAAGTACTTTTTTTCTCAAATAGCATTGTCAGGACACGCTCTCGCCTAACGCTTTTTAAAAATATTTTATAGTGTGGACCCCGAACGCATTTCCAATGCAATAGGTCTCCCATTTTCAAGACTTTAAGCTATTGGCATTGTAAATGACAATGACTTTTATTTATCTGTTTTCAAAACAACACATAAATAAAAGGTAATGTCATTTACAATGCCAATAGCTCAAACTCTCGTAAATGCAAGACCTATTGCATTGCAAATGCTTGTTTTCTTGAAGTACCTAAGAACAGGACTTTTATACACAGTGATTTACCCATCTCTGTCGCAACATCCAAGCCACTGAATTCTCTCTCTCCTCTCCTCCAAGCAGATTACAATCTTCAGAAATTTTGTAAAATCCTTAAAATCTGGCCGCTCACCTAGTAACTGTTCTTAAACGGTTTATGTTTCTAACTGCAGTCAATGGACACAGTTTGTTATGAGCTATTTAGCTGTTTAGTGTTGGAACGATTCAGTTATCTCTCATTGTCATGAAGCCTTGTGAATGTTGGACTCCATAAATAAACAAGCATTTGCAATGCAATACGTCTCGCATTTGCAAGTTTAGGCTTTTTGCATTGTAAATGACAATGCTTTTAATTTATTTGTATTCATAATTAACACATACATGAAAGGCATTGTCATTTACAATGCCAATAGCTAAAACTCTTGTAGATGCAAGACCTATTTTATTTTAATGAAGCGGCTGCCATTGTCTCAAGCTGCTTGGAAAGTGAAAGCGTGCATGGCGCGCTGAATGCTGCAGGAAAGCATGTCGTGCCTGCAGTAGGAGAAACGTATTAAAGGAAATAGTGCTTATAGAGTTAGTAAGATGTACTGTGTAACAACCAAAGGAAAGGGGCAGTCCTCATGGGAGGTTGCAAATGAAGACGAGGCGATACTAAGAAGGAACTAACAAGCCTATTAACGAATCAGAAGCCAGCATTTACGAAGGACGATGACACAAGCCAATGACAAATATGGGCAGAGTGTGGGCATAGCTCTAAGTACATACTTGAATACAGCATGCTTAGCAGAGCTGTACATGCGCTGCCCAGGCTCGACACAAAAAGGCATCCCTATCCAGCTCCCAAGTCAAACTCATTGTACATCTCTATTGAATCTTCAGGAAAGGTATAAATCAGGCATTATGAGGATCTAAGATAATAATTAGTGTAATATCTGCATTTACCGTTCTCAATAATTAGTAGGGCTTGTGGCCTCCTTCAAAAGAGAATCGCCTATTTAAGTGATCGCAAACAGTCAAAGCAGTAATTAAGGGTAATGTATTCCTAATGCCACTATAATTTTACATATGCTCTGCACTAGTTTGGCTTCACATAAAAGTCTCAACTCATACTAGTCCAGTTGTCTGTCTGCATGCTAATTCAGGGGACAATGTAAGGGGAACCCAGATAAACCTGTTATCTTTGGTAGTTAGTTTTGCTTTCCAGGCAACATTGGGGGACGTTTACAGGACAGCTGTTTGTTTTTTCACAGCTCCAAAAGATATATTTGTATACCTGCACTATGTGGGGGCGAAGGGAAGTTAACCGGGCATGAGTAAAAATAGCCTGGTGACACAACAGCCTCGGCAAAGGATTGTTTACTGGTGTTGGAAGTTCCTGTAGCAATGGGTATTTTGCCTCTCGGCTTTTTGAGCGACCAGAAAATGTCAGACATCCACAAGGTAAGGTGGGTTATTGTCACATATGGTCCATGGCAAGATAGCTTAAATTGAATTTGACTTTGGCAGTTACTGGAAGCTAATGTATGTCTTGAAGTATGGGTGTGAAAAGGCTGTACTTGTTTGCAGAGTGTATACGCCTTGCTGATTAGTAGACCGCTTTAACAGAGGGTTTTTTTAGGAAAGGGATGTGGGAGATAAAATTGGGTTGCCATAGTCTGAGCTAGGTAGTACTATCTATATAGTCCTTAAGTTTCTAACTTAAGAGTTCCCAGTGGGGTGTGAAAATGATAAATGCGAGATGCTCACATACTGTATACAACAGCATTCAGTTAATTTACACCCTGCTCTTCAAGCAGGTAATCCATGGCAATTTCATATCACCCGGTAAAACGTGATTTATGCCTGTATTAATCTTTTCTATAAATTGTACAGTAAAAGCAGATGGAGAGTTCGTAGTTCTCATTTGGTGAAATACACATGTTTCTAGGCAGTTTTTCTTGCTTCACCTTTTAATCTTCGCCATTCGAGCGAAGGCTGTTTTAGGCTACATTAACACCTGAACCATCTGGTATTTCCAGAGAGAAGAATTTAAATTGGTGCGTGCTGCTGGTACTTGCTGCCGACCCAATGCAAATTCATACTATGCTTAAGTAAGCATTTCAAGTGAACATCTGAGACAAAAAGACCGCAAGGTGTTCTGCCTTCAAATGTAGATACCTAATCTCCAACAAAAAAGCATTAAACTATTATTGTTTGCTCACCTCTAACGTCTTGCTTTTATTTTTATAATCCCTTCTGTTGATTCTAGCCGCCCGGCAATCCTTGGCTTACGTCCCCATTACTATCCAGAATACACAGCACATGCTATCAGAACTAGGATTAATGGCATATTTCACGCTTATCTGGCCCAAAGAGAAGCTGGCTTTTCTTACAGCAGTGCCTTATATTCCTGATAGAATTAGTAAGGGACTGTAAGAAACTGTAGATATTTAAAGTGGTATTGCTCTTGAGTGAGAGGGAATCCATGCAGCCGGCTTCACGGTGCGGGCATAGTGGCTACAAAAAAGTGCCTCGGTTTTAGAGTGTGTGTTTTACACTACTCTGAAAGAGCACCTCTACATTTTTACATCTAGGTTTGCACCCGTCTCCATAAACATGAGCTTCTTGTGAATGGAATGTGTTGTCCTTTGCCCCCCTGCACTGTCACGAAAGGTCCTATTACATCATAGTGAGAGACAGCACCTCTGAAATCTTTACCAGATGTCATCTCTGTTAGCATCTCTGTTTATGCCCACAGGGATAGGTTGCTCAGAAGCACATACATTAGTCTACATTCCATAGACACTGCAATCCTGCTAAAGTGGTAAAAACATAATGCATGTAAAAGCTTTCTTTTAGTGCCCAAGTATTGTGTGCAAATCCAATTGTGGGCAACTATGTGATTTGTACTAAATCAAATCAGAAATTTACAAAAAAATAAATAAATTATGCCAGCAATAATCGTTCACATGTTTTGCGGAAGCAGGGGCTGACATCCCACATTTGTCATCGGAACGCCTGTGCCACTCCGGAGACAAGCGTATTATTAAGGAAGTGATAGAGAAGAATGTTCTCACTTCTCCACTTATAGCTCGGGATCTCAAATACTAGGAAGTGTATGCCGATGACGGCACATTTTATTATGATGGGTGAAAACATCTTAAGAGGCTGTGGAATGGAAGCTGTGCTGCTGTGCACGGTGACCCCTTGTGCCTTGTATGCTGCCTGCTTTGAACGCCTACTAGCTGACCTTTCATGCTCCGAAGTACATCCCCCACTCTGGGCTCATCTGCCTGCTGCTACCTATCCTGGCACTGATACACAAAATAAGTACGTGGCTGAGGGAAGCAGAGACGCAGGTGCAGCCTGGACCACCATCCACCATTCTAAATCCTGAAGAGACTGCTGTGGGAGAGATGAAGTGAGCGAGACCACGGGCAAAAAGTGCTAGGGGTAAAAGCGCCATCTACAATTCTAAAAACTGAAGAGACTGCTGTGGGAGAGACGGAGTGAGTGTGACCACGGGCAAAAAGTGATGTGCGCGAAAGAGTTCTGCCAAAAGAACAGAAGAGCAATGCAAGCATATTAAAACAGTGCTTTGCCGGTGCTCCTGCGTCGAAAAATGGAAATAACGCATGGCTGTCTGAACCAGTTAGATGACAGCAAATAAGAACCACACTCAGAACTGACCACACTGGACTGAACCAGTCAGGAGCGGGAGGCGGGAGCAAGGCGGGAGTAAAGTCTTTTATCGACCACAACAGATCTTGCAGACATCGCATGCGCTGTAGGCTCGACCCAAAAATAGGTTAAAATAACATTCATGCAAACCATCTCATTCACCTCAGTGGAGCCAGACACTACAGAAGGCTCAAACCAATTGGTGTCTCCGAGAAAGAAAAGTGGCACATTTTATGTGATAAATCCTAATTTTTAACCGCACCGTTTCAATGACCCGCGGTCCCCGTTTGTAAGAGCGGGGCTGCCGTGCTTTGCTGGGTCAGCGGTCTAGTTTTTTCTCACTCAGTGCTACAAAAGCCATGCTGGCACGCACGCGCAGCGGGCGCGCCAAAGGCAAGCCCGTCTGCGCCCAGAGCGCGACAAGCGCCAGAGACCTTGCCCGTTTTTGGTCTCAGGTGTACACCAGCAAACAGTTATTGGCGCTGAGGGGAGGGGAGTGCTCCTCATCGGATATCTACAATATGAGGAGGGAGGAAGAGGAATTCAAGTGCTCCTGCTGTGAGTTTCGCTGTATTATAACAGCAAACACCCACTTTACCAACTTGGAGGGTACTAATATAAGGGGGTATTCAGTGGAGGGTGAAATGAGAGTCCTGGCAGGTCTTACCAGCACAGATAGTCCAATTGCTGATCCCAGCCACTTGAGCTGTAAGGTGGGGGCGACGTGTGACCAGCCACTGCACTGCATACTGCTTAACACTGGCTCACTGAGCAAACACAAGTATCAGGTAAAATGCTTATTGCAGGGTTCTACCCCTGATCTAATATTTCTTACTGAAACGTGGACTAACCAATCATCTACCCCTGATTATAATATTGCACTTCCATCTGGTTACTCGGTAACCAGTCATGATAGGGTAGGGAATATTGGAGGGGGAATAGCGATAATCTACCGCAACCAGTTGAAGGTACATTTAGAGGCTATTACACAGCTACCAGAAGAGGCTATGCGCTTCGTGTTGAAAGTTAACAACAGTTTTACCCTCCATGGCATACTATTGTATCGGCCACCCGGTCCAAGAGTATCTTTTTCTCTAGCCCTACAGACTCTAATGGAATCGTGCTTAGACTCTAAATCACCTCATTATTTTGGGTGATTTTAACTACCACCTAGAACGTAATAATAACTCCGACACCAGTAGGTTACTGGACAATTTAGCAGGCTATGGCCTGTCCCAATTAGTGCTTGGACTCACCCACGCTTCTGGCCATACACTTGATGGTATTTTTACGAATAATTCTGATGTCACGGTGGTTAAAACCTCCGCTTTCCCCTGGACTGACCATAGGGCGATATATTTTAATATTAACATAATCAAAACAAAAATTCCCATTGCAAATAAAGCTGCTAGCTTAAAAACTAGAACATGGAATAAAGTCCAAGGGACGGTACTTGAACAGGCTTTAAACATCTGTCCTCCCATGTGGGTCATGGATAACAATGATGCGGCTATCCAGTTTAATAAATGGACTGTTACCGCGGCTAACCAGGTTGAACCCAAAAGAATTATTAAAGTAAAAAGATCCTGGTTGACGTCACCATGGTATGGACCAGAGCTTAAAAGATTAAAAGCCACGTGTAGGAGAGTTGAGCACATCTGGAGAGCGGATTGTAGCACAAAACATAAGAGTGCATACAACATAGCACTCCAATCTTATAAAGAGGCTATTATAAAAGCAAAAAAACACATACTACACTGCAAGAATCGAGGAGGCTAAAAACTCCACTAAGGAGCTTTTTAAAACCGTCCGAGTGCTATCTCAACCTCAACAGGTCAGTTTATATAAACCAGACCAAGCCTTTTGCAATAAAATGGCAATTTTTTTTCAGACCAAGGTGCAACTAATCTATGATGATCTCCACAACAACTTGAAGTCCGCCGAAAATTACCCTGACTTAGTATTGGAGGAAATAGCGCCTCAATGCCAATTAACTAGTTTTAGAACCTTCACCCCAAAAGAGGTGAATACAATTTTACTCTCTACTAAATCGGAATCCCCAAAGGACCCATGTCTACCTATGGTCATGCACCTGGCTTCCGGCATGATCAGTTCATATCTAACCCCTCTCTTAAATCAAGTGCTTGAGTTGGGTATATACCCATCTGTTTGGAAAACAGCCTGCATAAGACCAATTTTGAAAAAACCTACTCTAGATCCTAATGAAGTTAAGAATTATCAACCCATCTCCTGTCTACCAGTTACAGCTAAAATCCTCGAAACGGTGGGAAATCAGAAGCTTATGCAATATCTAGATACTAATAATCCGCTTGACTCTAGTCACCATGGCTTCCGGTCATGTCATTCAACCGAGATCCCCCTGATTATGGCAATGGAGGATATTCACAGACAGGTGGATGGAGGGGGCAGAGCCATCCTCATTCTCCTAGACCTCTCGGCAGCCTTTGACACCGTGAATCACACGGTGTTACTGCGGTGGCTGAGGGCTGTGGGGATTGGGGAATTGGCTCTATCCCGTCTTTCTTCATTTCTGTCCTCCAGGGAGCAAAGTATAGATTGGGAAAATCTGCAATCTGAATCGTTCTGTATACCATGTGCCGCAGGGATCTGCACTGTCACCCCCACTGTTCAATGTATACGTCGCCCCACTTGCCGCACTTATCAGAGAGCATGTTTTTTTGCTGGTTTCTTATGCAGATGGTTCACAAATTGTCATCTCTGTATCCAAACAGTCTGAGGCCACTGCCATCAATTCCCATGCCTGTTTGACTCATATGAGATGGATGAGTCATAAGATCAATACTGATAAGACCGAGGTGATGGATTAATAGTGTAACTTCTTCCTGCTTCTTCGTGCTGAAGCTTCTTAGGAAGATATTTCCTTTCATTCCCCAAGATCTGAAGAAATCAGTAGTAGTTGCCCTTATCCTCTCGCGGCTGGACTATTGCAATGCGCTTTTTATAGGCATTGATAAAGCCCAGAGGTTAAAATTACAGTCAATTAAAAATGCTGCTGCTCGACTATTGTTAAACATCCCTAGAGGGCACCCCACGTCTGCTGCTATTAGGCCATTATATTGGCTCCCGATCCAGCAAAGGACGGAATTCAAAGCCATATGCTTGGTCCATAAGGCACTATTCGGCGGAGGGGCAGCCGATTTCCGGAATCTCTTTACCTGGTATATCCCCACCAGAAACCTTAGATCCACTGACGCAGGTCTCCTTTGTATTTCTAAAATTCTTAAAGATAGATGGGGAGGCAGGAGTCTGTCACATTGTGCAGGCAAATTGTGGAATCAGCTGCCTATCTCCATGACATTAATGTCTAATAGGCTTCTTTTTAGGAAAGCGCTAAAAACATGGCTGTTTCCACCTCTCTAATCAATTATTTACAGCCGCTGTGATCCTTCTATCTCACTTCTTAGCGCCAAGAAGCCTCGCATTTGAGCACTCTATAAAACTATATCATATCCTAAGTGCAATTGCTAAATAAGGAAGGCCAAGGAGAATTTTACAGTTTTAATAAATTGTTATTTTTATGCTGTCACTATAACAGATTATAATGCAAAGACAGGATTACATGAATAGAATGTCAGTACAATATAGTTGAATTGGAGGAAAAGGAGGCAGGATCATGAAAAAGCTACGCTGATGCACATTAGTTCATGTAACATTAGAATAGGTGGGTTTTATGCTGTTTAATAATAGGAAGAGGCATGGTGGTGTCGCCAGAAGGTAGTTTCATTGGCTGATGTAGCAACAGCGATATACTATTCTGTGTCATAAGTATTTTAAAATACACATTTTCTAGTTAAAAAATGCTCCTTGCTGGAAAGTTACTTCCATCCTTCAGAGATTGTGGACAGACTCCTTGGAATGATGAGACTTGAGGTGTAGGACCTTCTATATCAAACAGTATGTTTTTGATTTTATTCTCGCCTGTTCTGAAAGTCAGTCTAATTTCTTCAACTCAGTTGATACATGAGTGAATTTTCTCTTTGACAATGAAAAGCAGTCTGCGGCATGAATGTAGCCAGAGATGGTTGAAGTGGAGTTAGGTAAAAAGTGAGATCTTCGAAGATTGGAGTTAGGAAATTGCCATTTTGTTTCTTAAATATATAGATTTCAGATTCAGGGCCACAAAGCATGACTCATGGAATTGAAGTGCATCACTTTGCTGAATAACTGGGTGAGAGAAACCTGGTAGGAACTGAAGAGATATGAACCCTTCTATGCATGTGTCTACATACAGGAAATCCTGCTTTCATGCTTCTTCTGTAAAACTGAGAGGTACCCAGAGCTCTATTATACGTAGCTCCAAGGCCTGGGTATGCAAGTCTCAGGAGTGAAGGGATTCATTGTCTGGCAACAAAGGCTTCTTGACCCTGGGAAACCTCTCAGCTGTGGCTGGAGTATGCAGAGTTCTAACGGCCGTGGAAAATATTGGCTACTTAGAAGAATTCTGGTGCACTCCTCGGAACTAGATAAGTAGTGTAAAGCTGAATGATGAGACCCCCTTGCAGAATGTGGTGAGGAGCCCCTGAGTCTCCCATTTTCACAAATATTCATGTTCTTTGACCCGAATGGGGGGCCTGCAAAGTTGGGGGACCGTGAAGGAGTGGGCCACCCCTTGCACTGCAGGGCCTTCAGGAGCTTGCGTAACGTCCCCCTAAGTAAATATTTTCCTATTGATGTAAAAGCTGCAATGCGGGAAGCCTCCTACAATTGGCGTCACAGGATCCAATTCTGAGGAATTTCACACTTTTCTTCAAGACGCACATGTTACCAGGGATTGTACAAAAAGGTTGAACTTAGTCAAATGGCTATTCCTGAAAGACTAGGAAAATCTTCGAAGGTAATTCAATTTTACTGCCTTCATGTTAGGCGATGTTTCCACTTCAAGCTTTTGATGGGAATCTATGCTTCAGACCCTACCTCACAATCAGTGTATTTAACCCTGTGAAGCCATTCCAGTGAGAGAGTCTAATCTTCCCCAATGAAGATTTTCAAGTTTTTACGACACAATGTAATACTTTTCAGCGGGACCGACTACCAACTTCAATATAATTGCATACATATCTTAGTCCACTACAGTTGTCCGGATCAACGGCAATGAGTATAAGTTGACATTGTTTCACTTTGAGTGCACGTGCTCTGGATAAAAATGACAGATTTGACAGTTCTTTCAAATGAGGCTGCTTTGGATTTCCTTAAGACTTCTTAAGCCTATATTCAACTTTCTTCAATTTATTGATGCCTACATTTTTATCTTGTTAACCAATATCGAGTGAATCTTTCTTTATTTCTACCCAGTAATTGTGTTTGTCTAGCACATGTACCACCAGCATATTCCCTGGAGAAGGCTTTCCTGTTTGAGCCAAGCTGCCAAAGGTGAGTCAGGGATTCCTAAAGTAAACCAGTTTGCCTTTGTGCACCAGATTAGGTGGGCTTTCTGGAAGTTCAGTGACAGATCACACGAAGACAATGGCCTTTCTTTCCCTTAGCATAATACTTTCAGCCTTAACATGTGGCATCAGGCAATATATACTATGTGTACATGTGCCACACCTCAGCACAGCAATGCCAGTGTTTCATTGCTGCTCTGTTGGCTTTGGCTTGGGTACAGGACTTTTATAGAATTTTTATCAATGCTATTTTTATCCTGAAAATAAATCATTTTTTTGTACTTAAAATTTGAATAGTAGCAAAGAACAACATGAAACCTCAACAATCCAAACTTTTAGCTCACATATCTGCAGGAACCAAGTGCCATACAGTTATGATAAATTTGTTGATACAGTGGAAAAGTGACCTGTCTTGTTTAACAAAAAGCATAATAAATCTTTGTGCAACCTGTTAAGAGACATAGGTAATAACAACATTCCAAACAGACAGAAACAGAATAAGAACATCTGACAAAGGTTAAGTGGAATGCAAATAAGAGCATACAGCCAACTGTAGGGCATACATTTTTTAGAAATTCTGAGACAATCAATCCTCAGAGTACGAAGCAGAATTGAGACAATTCATCAAGCCTGTGCTAATCAATACTTAAGAATATTTCCAAAAAACACAATCAGGCAGCCCAGCACCTTCCATGTATTATATTCTTCCAAAGTATTGGAGGTTACAGACATCAATAGCACCCAATCATAGCTAGATTCAATACTTTGAATTAAAAGATCTCTGAGCACCTTGGATGCATCAGAAAACTAACACTGTCAGATATAACTAGCTTTGTACAATATCTGGCTTGCTACCTCACAATGAATCTAAAAACTATAAAAATACAAAAGAACTTCCTGCTGACAATGTTTTACATGACCTTTCCTACTACAACCTCATTCTTATTCTTAAATATCAATTTAGTAAGCGTATGCTGTCTATTTGCTAAAAGAAACCAATATTCAACATGGATACAATACAGGTCCAAATAGCTTTGAATTTGGCACTTGGCCCTCCCATGTGTGTGCACTTCTCTGGACTATAAACCTCCTGTCAGGAATGTCGGGATATTCTTTTAGTTCAACTTGACCGTTACCTCCCAAATATATTGGCAATTATAAAAGTGTCCTTTAGTATCAGAGCAATAAAAAAATCTCAATCCCTACATGAAAATCCCCAAATGAATAGCATTGCTGATTGCTTAAGCCCTTTCATGGCTCAACTATGAGATACAATCTATCAGTTATGCCTCATTAAAACATGGAGCACATTCAAACTACAGCAGCTCTTATACTTGTCGAACTTAACCAAAGAGACCACGTCTGCCCAGACATCCCAGGCTCTCGGGTTGCTTGTATACATATTGACTTTAAGGCAATGTGCATGGTGCACCAAGTATTCAAGTTGAGTACTCAATTCACAAAGGCCTACATTAGGTTCCCAGCTGGCTTCATAGATCTTCTCACACACTACTCCTTACTTACCGAAGGCCTAAGAGAGTAGAATGTGTTTCACAGTCTTAGTCTGTCAACTGTAGAATTCCCTTCTTTACATCCACCCATGATTCTAAAGAGGAATTGAAAATCTTGGTTAATTTTTTTATGTGATAATGCCTAACATACACCGCAATCTCAACGATAGGCTTATCATTAACCCTGGGCGTAGTTCGCCGAGTTGCACTATGTGACTCTGTGTGAAGTGGTTAAAAACTCCGCCGCACTACACAGTGATTACACAGTGCCGGATGCTTGTCATACTTATCACACGTATAAAACGCACAGTTACTAGTTGATATGAGCTGCTTTCTTTATTTGGACTACGAAAGAACATGTTCTATTATTGTTTTATTCATTC
This sequence comes from Triturus cristatus, assembly GCF_964204655.1. Classification (NCBI taxonomy): domain Eukaryota; kingdom Metazoa; phylum Chordata; class Amphibia; order Caudata; family Salamandridae; genus Triturus; species Triturus cristatus. The sequence goes on from NC_140587.1 coordinate 684,842,444, forward strand.
AGTGGTTTCCATCATTTCATTGAATTCACTATTTTTGGAACCAGATAGGCATAAATATACTGGGTACCATAAGTGGGGAAACTACAATAAAAACAATGCAAAGGGGATAACTTCAGTACACTTTGACGCCAAATTGGGCTAGTCTACTTCATTTTTTGAGGCAGGGTAATTATGGTATTAGGAGAGTGGGATTGCGACCTAGAAAGATTTCAGACTTTCATTAGATGATTGATTGGTTGATTAATTGAAGGAAGAAATTACTATAGTAGAAACAAAATATACATGTATCTTGGCACAGTTCTTGTAATGCTGTGGTGATGGATTTCATACCACTGGCACCGTTTCAATATTAACTCTTGAAGCAAAGAATGCCTTTCCCTCAGTCGGGTTACGTTTCCTTTTCACAGTCTTGCACAGGATGAGAGTTGCTCTAGGATTTATACTGTTCTTCAGGCTGCTCTGTAATGGAATGACAGTAAAGGTCTGGGATAGGAGGCACTTCTGTAATAAATTTGAGTTGAGCTGGAAAACAAGGCAGTGGTGCAGCATGGCTCCTTATCTAATTACTAAATCAACTGAAGCCCTTGAGACTAATTAATACATGAAACAACGATGAAAGACTCAAATGCGGCAAAACAAGATATGCAAAAACAGGCCTAAAATTGCAACCTGCCTAAAGAAGTGGACCTGATAATGCCAGGTTTATCGTATTGTTCCCCATTCTGGGCCTGACAACTCATATTGGCTGAAACATAAATGAAGATACCAGCTGAAAATGATAACTCCGGGGGGAGGAGCCTAGCGCGCAACCAAGATGGCCGCGTAGGCTTACGGCTCTCGAGGGCCTCCGCAACCTCCCACGTCTATCCTGACTAAATCCTGGTAAACTTGATGGGCTTTTGCTGATGCATCCGCGCTGAGGTGCCACCCGTTTTCCAAATTCAGATCGGACGCCGGGAGCCCGAATGGTCGCCCTCCGAAGATTGCGGCCTGCTGTTGCCTAGGTCCCGATCTCGAGTTGGTGGGGTGCCCGGGTACGAAGTGAACAACAGCGGCATGCTGAGCCTGACTTGCCGCGTACCCCGCACTTTCACTTTCGTTTTCGAGTCTGTCCTTTTGAGATCGGCTGAGGGACCTCGGTGTTTCAGAGAAGAGCGGACGGCGGAGTGTCTGGCCTGACTTTCGGGCTACACACGGACTTCCTGCCCGCGACTGCAGTGTTCGACTGACTTGGCCAACTGGTTCAGGTCCCCGGCTTCGACGAGTGGCAACTTTGGTGGCCTCCGGACGATGGCGACTAGACTAGACGGTGACAAGTCGAAACCCAAGTCAACCCGGAGGGGATCCTATGCACAGGCCAACAATATGGATCGGTATGCGCAACCGAAGGGGTCCCCCAGTGGCTTGCATAAATCGCCTGAGGGGGCTAAAGAGGTTTCGGGCCCATCGTCAGAATTGACCCTGCAGGACGTTATAGGCGCCATTGAGGAGATGAAGGCTGCGGTGGGTCAGCGGTTTAATACCCTGGCGCATAAATTGGACGCGGTCCTTATTGATGTGAATTTGGTCAGGGCAGACCTGTCCAAAACCAACGATCGGGTTGACTCTTTGTCTCAAGCGGCGTCGAGCCTAACTGTGGATGTGGCAGCCCTGCAGACGGAGGTCCGCCGGCTGCGGCTGGCCAGTGACCAGACGGATCGTCGACTTGAGGACTCTGAAAGCAGGGCTAGACGCAATAACGTTCGTATCATCGGAGTGCCGGAAAGATCGGAGGAATCTGCCGCGGATCTATTTGTGGAGGATCTGGTGATCAATCATCTCGCGCCCAAGGGATTGAGCAAGTTCTTTGCGGTGGAGCGGGCCCATAGGATTCCGGGTGGTGCGCCCAAAGTGGGTGCTCCCCCGAGGCCTATAATTGCCCGACTTTTCAACTTTCGAGATAGAGATGCTATCCTTCAGGCGTTGAGGGTGGCAGGGCCGCTGAAGTTTGAGAACTCCAATGTCAGCTTCTATCCGGACTTCACGCAAGCGGTCCAGAAACAGCGGCTGGGATTTTTGGGTGTGAAACGGCGCTTGAGAGATATGGAGTTGAAATACGCGATGTTATTCCCGGCGAGGTTGCGGGTTGAGTTCCAGGGTCGTTCCCACTTTTTTGACCGGCCGGAGGCAGTTGGAGACTGGTTGGATGCTCTGCCGCGGGGACGGGACCGAGACAGTCGGACGGCGGAAAACGAACGGGATGTGGTGGAGCGGGACTAGAACTTGGTTCCTGGCGATTGACTAGACTGGCGAGGTTTTGTACCTTGGCTCAATTGTACTTTAATCTGGTACATCATGCCCTTCAAGTGCCTGGGGGTTGTGGGGAGCTTATTGGGGTCCTTTCCTCCTTCTGGGGTTCTTTTTGTGGTATAGGTTAGGGCGACAGGCACACTGCAAGTTGGGGGGGCTGTTTGGGCTCAAGCAGGGGTGCAGGGAGGGGGGAGTTGTTGTTTTGGGATTGTGGGGGAGGGGGGTTGTTGGGGATGGTTGTATTCTTGTTTTGCAAGGCAATGTGAAGTTTTCTGCTGAACTCTCTGGGTTGTGCTCTCCGGGATGTGGGTATCATGTGCGGGAGTGGGATGGGGGGTAGGGGATTGAGAATCCTTTCGTGGAATGTGAAAGGTCTGGGGGACAGGATCAAGCGCGGGGTGGTGTTGCAGTTCTTGAAACGAGCCTCGCCCGACATTGTTTTCCTGCAGGAGACACATTTGATTGGGAACTCTTTCCAGGCCCTAAATAGGAGGGGCTATCGCCTTGCCGCTCACTCTGGTTTTACTTCTGGCTCTAGGGGAGTGGGCATTCTGGTTAGGGCCTCTCTCCCATTGGAAGTGGACGAGGTGCTTCACGATGATAGGGGGCGATATGTGGCGCTGGTGGGGAGATGGGAGGGCAGGACTGTGTCGCTCGTGGCTGTGTATGTTCCTCCGGGGTTACAAACGGCTACGTTTGCTGATTTGGGGCGTTTGGTCCTGGGACTCCCTGGGGGGGTTTTGGTGTTGGGTGGCGTTGTCTCCGGATTGGAGGACCGCCACCCTCCCAGGGATCTCCCTAGGGCTCAGGCCTGGTTGGGGGTTTTTTTGGACACTTTGGGACTGGTAGATTGCTGGAGATTGATGCATCCGGGACAGGCGCAATACACCTTTCACTCAGGGGCCCATGGGAGTCTCTCGAGACTTGACTATATGCTTATGCCGGTGACCCAAGCTGGAATGATTGGGGAGGTGCGTCATTTAGCCCGCGGTATCTCTGACCATTCCCCTCTATGGTTGCAGCTGAAGGTAGTCTCTGGGGCAGAGGGGAGAGTGGCACCCATTAACACCTGGTATCTTCGTAACCCTAAGATCCGCGCGGAGTTGGTCAAGTCCACTGATCACTACTTCACTGATAACGTGGGGTCGGTGTCGTCAGCCGTCTCCCTATGGGAGGCTTATAAGGTAGTGGTCAGGGGGCAGGCCTTGTCCCTTATCTCCCATACTAAGAAGTGCGAGAGAGCGGAGGTAGTCCGCCTGGAAGCGGAAATAGCTGTAATGGAGGAGGACTTGGAGAGTGGGGTTACTGAGGAGAAATTGCATGTTCTCAGCCTCAAACAGTCAGATTACAGAGCGTTAGTCACGGAAGCGGCTAAAGAGATGAGTAGAGAGCAGCAAGGGCGGTTGTATGATGTGGGGGATAAGGCCAGAAAACTGATCGCTTGGTTGGATAGGAAGGAGAGAGCTAGCAGGGTGGTGCCCGTTGTGGAGAGGAGTGATGGAGTGCGTGTGACTGACCCGGGTGAGATAGTTGACTGCTTCGCAGTTCATTTCCGCGGAGTATACTCTCCGGTCTCGTTGCGCTCGGAGGAGGATTCCCATAGCCTGCTTAGAGACATCACATTGCCAACCCTATCGGAGGCAGACGCGGTGTTGATGGAGGCGAGGTTGTCGTCAGATGAGATCGCTTTGGCCACTCGTTCGATTGCTTCGGGTAAAGCGGTGGGTCCCAATGGTCTTCCCATCGAACTCTACAAGTTGCGTCCCGATAAGATAGCACCATATCTTCGAGACATGTTTTTGGCGGCCCGTGCGGCGGGCTTCCTCCCCCCTGACCAACGCCTCGCCAGCATAGTTGTGATACACAAAGAGGGGAAGCCGCGAGATCGCTGCGCCTCCTATAGGCCCATTTCTCTGTTGAACGCAGAACCCAAAATTCTGGCTAAAGTGTTGGCTAACCGACTGGTTCGGGTCGTGGGCGACTTGATTCATCAGGATCAGTCTGGTTTTATACCCCATCGGAATACCGCTCTAAATCTGAGGCAGTTACACGGCGTGCTTGCTAGAGCGGAATTCATACGTGAGCCGGCCATCTTGGCATCTTTGGATGCTACTATGGCATTCGACACTTTGGAGTGGCCATATATTTGGGCCGTGTTGGCGAAATTTGGGTTCGGCCCGGAGTTTATTGGTTGGGTAAAATTACTATACGCTGACCCACTGGCTCAGGTTGTAGTGAATGGTAGGGTGTAGGCTCCCTTCGCACTGGGGAGAGGTACGCGGCAGTGGTGTCCGCTATCACCCCTTCTCTTTGCACTTTCTTTGGAGCCTCTCGCCGCCTGGTTGCGTTGGGAGCCGTCGTTGCGAGGCATTAGATGGACGCCGGAATTCGAAGACCGTGTCTCCCTTTACGCGGATGATATCCTTCTGTATCTCACGTCTCCCCGGCAGTCGCTAATTGTATTGGTGGACGTGCTGAATTCTTTTGGCCGCAACTCTGGCCTGGTCATCAACTGGGCCAAGTCGTGCGTCTACGTCCTCTCGGGGGATGCCCCCCTGCTGCCGCGGGGTTGCCCAGCTCAGATTGTTACCCTGGGGTTCAAATATTTGGGAATCTTTATCTCACTGGACCCCGCGGTTCGCTATGAGCGAAACCTTCTGCCTCCCCTCCAGCGGTTGAAGGCCGATGTAGCGAGATGGCGATGACTTCCGCTCTCGCCGCTCGGACGGGCGGCATTGTTTAAAATGATGTCGCTGCCTCGTTTCTTGTATGCCTTGCAAAATACCCTTGATGTCGTGCCGGCCCGTTATTTCCGGGAGGTGGAGGGTCTTCAGCGCCAACTGTTTTGGGACGGGCGGCCGCGGATTGCTCTCGCTAAGTTGACGCTCCCTTGGTATGATGGGGGGGTCGCCCTCCCCGATATTAAACGATACTATTGGGCGTCTCATTTGGCGGCGGTGAACCACGGGATATATGGTCCTGCCTTAAACCCGGCCTTTGAGATGGATAAACTCCTGCTTCCGGGTGGAGACTATAATAGGGCGCTGTACTCGGTGACCCAGGACATGCGGTTGACGGGACCCACGCGGGTGGCGGTGCACGTGTGGCCCGCGGCGAATGCTGCGATGGGGTGGAGGGATCGCTTGACTCGGGCGACGCCGTTGTACGCTTCTGGGCGGTTGGGCTGTTTGTGGAGATCGAAAGGCTTTGAGAAATGGGATATGATTGGTATATGTAAGGTGGCTGATCTGTGGGCGAAGGGAGCATTCAAAACGTTCGAAATGCTTAAAATTGAATATAAATTAAACGATAGAGAGTACTTCCGGTATGCTCAAGTCTACCATGCACTTTGTTCGGTCTTTCCGGATGCTACTGCTATCCCCGAGTATTCCCCACTGGAGGATAGAGTGTTGGATGGCTATGTGCCCGACAGCACTATTTCCCTGATTTATAAGAAACTCATTAACGATCGTGCGGACTTGCTGCTCCGTTTGAGGGAGGCGTGGACGGGCGATGGCTTGGAATTGGTTGATGAGGACTGGGTATCGGCGGTGGCCTCCCCGAAAGAGGTGGCGATCCCGGCCCGCCTACGGTTTGTACAGCTGAAGATCCTCCATAGAGTGTATGTCACAGGGCCCGGTTTGCTGCGTATGGGTTATTCGATGGATGGATTGTTTAAGCGTGGATGTGGCCTGCCGGGCACGTTTCTCCATATTTTGTGGGAATGTTCGGAGGTTGTGCGATTCTGGAACGGTATCCACACAGTAATGGAGGGGGTCACGCATGTGGCCCTGTTGCCAGAGGCTAGGAGGTGTTTGTTGAATGTCTGGGAACCGAATGATTGTAATGCGGCACAGACGCAGTGGGTGACCTTGGGGTACATGGTGGCTAAGCGTAACATTGCACAGCTATGGGGCTCCCCGAGGCCGCCCACGATTGACGTATGGAAGGAGAATATGGACTGGTGTATGTTTAGGGAAAAGACGGCGTATGTGGCGAGAGGTAAGCCAGGGAAATGGACTAGGGTATGGGGTCCGTGAAATCTATATCGGGGACGTATCTGCACCCCGCCTCTGCCATTAGAGGTCGATATTGCTCTGACCCCCTAGCCGCGCGTTCCGCGGGAGGGCTTGAGGTGTTCTTCATGCTTTGTTTTCCCATTGCCCCCCTCTACAGCTTCCGGACAGGAACTGCTTTGGACACTATATGTTATTCCCCGTCCCGGGAAGAGCACGCTGCTACTTCGGACTCTCATTGCCTTGAGTGTGTTTTATATTTAATACAAAATGAAACTGTTGTTTTCAATTGCTCCTGGCCTGCGGCCACGGCCTGTTATATGTGCTTACAAACTGCCGGGCGCCTTGCCTATGGTTCGACGGACTGTGTGGCGTTATATTGCGGGCCCTCGGGCTCTATAGCGGCCGGCCCTGGTGGTTGTAGGCCCTTGTTTGTATTTTATTGTGTGCTAACGGTTTCGAATAAAAATTTAAAAAAAAAAAAAAGAAAAAAAAAAAAGAAAATGATAACTCCGGTTCTGGTATTGCCTCGTAAAGTTAGCGGCATTGGGAATTGGGGCCTTAGACTTAATTGGGAAGCTTGTTAGGAACAATATGAATTCAGTATTTCCCTTAAATTTTAGGCAGAGGTCTAATCTATTCTATTTTATTCTGGTATTTTTTGTAAAGAGCATGGCTACCCAACTGGGCGTTCCAGCACTGAAAGCATCCAACACCAGCCAAAGTGAATTTTACATTCGTGCAAGCAATAAACAAGGTGGTTTTAAGACGTTTCCTGAACCTGGCTTCTGGCTGTTGAAATCTCAGATCTGCAGGGAGCTTGTTTCACAGTTTCGGTACCATGTACGGATATACTTGTACCCTAAGCTAGTAAGAGTAGCTCTGTTTAAAATGGCTGCAGTCCCACATCTTCTGTACATAATCCTGAACATTTTGAGAAGTCACTAGGTATAAATTGTCACGGGATAGGATGTAAGCTATTTTGTAGGAGAGGATCAAATTGGTGGTGTTTGTTACCAAATTCAGAATTGTATGGGACAAACAGACACTACCTCTAAATGTATCTAAACAACACTGTAATTTACATTCGGCTATGGCAAATGAGTAGATATACAAGGCCAAAAATAGCCACTTCATGAGTCTGGAAATAGACTTTATGGGCCCAAGAGGACACATATAAATATCCTAAATGGGGAACAACCTTTACAACGCAACTTTTACAACGCACTACTCTTACAACGCAATTTTTACAACGCAACATCCACTACAACGCATTCCATTACATCGCATGACACTACAACGCATTTTTAAAAACTACCTTTACAACGCATTCCATTACATCGCATACTACCTTTACAACGCATACCATTACAACGCATAATATTACACTACACTATCCAACACTTACCCTACTGTTGCACCCCCTGGAGTTAGAATAGTAATTTTTACCCCTATACTATCCAACACTTACCCTACTGTTGCACCCCCTGGAGTTAGAATAGTAATTTTTACCCCTATACTATCCAACACTTACCCTACTGTTGCACCCCCTGGAGTTAGAATAGTAATTTTTACCCCTATACTATCCAACACTTACCCTACTGTTGCACCCCCTGGAGTTAGAATAGTAATTTTTACCCCTATACTATCCAACACTTACCCTACTGTTGCACCCCCTGGAGTTAGAATAGTAATTTTTATCCCTATACTATCCAACACTTACCCTACTGTTGCACCCCCTGGAGTTAGAATAGTAATTTTTACCCCTATACTATCCAACACTTACCCTACTGTTGCACCCCCTGGAGTAAAAATAGTAATTTGTATCCCTATACTATCCAACACTTACCCTGCTGTTGCACCCCCTGGAGTTAGAATAGTAATTTTAACCCCTATACTATCCAACACTTACCCTACTGTTGCACCCCCTGGAGTTAGAATAGTAATTTTTACCCCTATACTATCCAATACTTACCTTAAATGCAATGTAATATTATGCGTTGTAATTGTATGCGTTGTAAAGGTAGTATGCGTTGTAATGGAATGCGTTGTAAAGGTAGTTTTTAAAAATGCATTGTAGTGTCATGCGATGTAATGGAATGCGTTGTAGTGGATGTTGCGTTGTAAAAATTGCGTTGTAAGTGCATGCGTTGTAAAAGTATGCGTTGTAACGTCATACATCCCATATAAATAGTTTGTGGAGATGCTTTGCCTTGATTTAAGCCACATGTGACAAAAATATAAGGTACATTTTGGTTTCATATGTGCCACATGGTGACACAAAGTATTTCTTGTCTCTTACAATTAACAGTTGCAAGAACCTCCTGCAGTACTCAGTTAATTCAGTTGTAGGAAATTGATTTACTGGTTGACTGGGGTGTGAACCCTGGCCATGCAGCAACCACAATCTTTGTCAGGGTAAGGCACAAGCAAACCCAAATTAACTTGTGCTCACCCCCTTGTAGCTTGGCACAGAGCAGTCAGGTTTAATTTAGAGGCAATGTGTAAAGTATTCAGTGCGAGCGGTGTGGTCGGACCCATTTATGGTTGTGAGCAGATCAAAAACTTGATTTAAGAGTCCGCTGAGCCACATCATGGGCCACATCATGGGCCACCTGAGGGGAACCACTTGGGGTCAGAAACTCACTGAAGACGAGCAGTTGTGTGTGCCTTTTATACACCCTAGGCTCAGATCAGGAGGCCATCAAACTAGCCCTTTGAATCTCTCTGGGGTCCTGGGTTCAAGATACGTTGCATGTCCTGTTCCTCCTCCCCAACCAAGAGGGCTGCAGACAACATGGCAGGGTTATAGCTCCTTCATAGTAGCAGTCCTTCTTCATGGCAACTTTTCAGGTCCAGAAGTGTCCTGGAGAGTTGGTGTCTAAGGTCCTTCTTCTCCTATACTCTGGTGCCCTAAAAGGGAGGAGAAGCGTCTAGACTGTAACTTTGAAGTGCATGGATTTTCTTGCCTTCCCTGCCCTGACTCCAAGCTGGCAGGGTTGTTAGGCCCTTTGTGTAAAGGCTGAGCACAGGCTATTCAGGTGTGCTCAGCTCTGCCCCCCACTCTGCCAGCAGATTGCCCCCTCTGGCCCACATAATCCCTCTATTGTGTGACTGTTTGGGAGGAATTCGCAAAGTCTGTCAGTTACACCCAGGCCTGTGATCCAGGCCAGGCTATAGGAACCAAAGGCTAAAGGCAGAACAATTCGAACTTTCTAAAAGTGGCATTTTTTAAATTGTGATCAAAAATCTGACTTCATCACTAAATAAGGCTTTTCACCCCAATTCTAAAGGCACCAAACATGTACTGGTTATCTCCTCCCATTTGGAAATTACACTTATAAAATGTAATGAGGTAACTCCTATCCTATGGGGATAATAGGTCTAGCAGTATTGAAAAACAAATATAAGAGTTTCTCACTACCAGAAGATGTAAATCTTAAATGTAAATGTCCTACCCTTTAAATAGAAGGTAACCTGCCCTCTGGGCTCTCCGGGGCCTACCCTATGGATGACTTATATGTATTAAGAAAGAAGATTTCAGACTGGCACAGGGTTTAATCTTCCCAGGTCGACATAGCAATTTATCACTGCACACACAGGCTCTGCAATTTCAGGCCTGAGACATGTTTAAAGGGCTACTTAAGAGGGTGGCACAATCAGTGTTGCAGGTCTGCTAGTTGTATTTAATTTGCAGGCCCAGTGAACATATAGTACCACTTTGCTAGGGACTTATAAGTAAATTTAATATGCCAATTGGGTATAAGCCAATATTACCGTGTTCTAGGAGAGAGCACATGCACATTAGCACTGGTTAGCAGTGGTAAAGTGGTCCAGGTTCTAAGGCCAGCAGAAAAGATAAGAAAGGATGGTGGAGAAAGGCAAACAATTGGGGGGAAGACCACTATATGGCTTTGCACAACATGTTTGCCTTCTCTGATCAAGTCCACGCTGGTTGAGATGATTCAAAGAGGTTTTATTGAAGATAGTTACAAGATCACAGAGAGTCCATAAGTAGGTGAGATAGAGATCAGAGTAAGACCCCACCAGGAGCAGCCAGCAGGCAGCTCAGCCCAGTCAACTGTGACTCATTTGACTGACAACATTCCAAACCATGTCATTACTGTAGGATTCTACAGGCAGGGCATGCATAACCATGAAGTCAGAATATAACATACCCCCTTTTCTCCCAAATAAACGAAAGAACAACCATGACAGAAACAGGAAGAAGAAACCAGAAAGAGGAAAAACAGAAGAAATAAATGGAAAGAAAAGGAAAGGGGAGAGCGAGCGAGAATAGAACATATCAAAGTAAAGAGAAGAATGAAGCGAATAGAACATATCAAAGTAAAGAGAAGAATGAAGCGAAGAAAATAGGCACAACCCATCCTCCCTTTTACAAAGAAAAGGAAGAACAAGGGAACAAGTTACAATAACAAAAAGACAACTTCGTCAATGTCAAGACAGTATATGGATCATGACCAAAGAATCTTTGAACAGCATGTGAAGAACGTTAACAACAATATACCAATATAATGCATAAATGTGCTAAAGGGACTAAGACCCAAAAGGTGAAAACAGACTGTAATGTGAAAATAACTAATGAACAATGGACTCCAAAAGTGAGAACTTCAGGTCCTTGAACTCACAATGTAAAACCAAGAAAATCATTGTACAACTGAAACACAATACAGAGCTAGAGTAGAGAAGCAAGAAGCATGCAAAAAAAAAAACCTCTTGATGGAGAACCTTTACATAGAAAGTGCAAACAGGATAGTGAAATGGACACTTGACAGTGTTTACCAACTTGGTGTATACCTAAAGTCCATGGACAAAAGTGATGAAGACAGACCGGTGATCCCTCGCCGGTGAGCGACTACTCACCCGAGCTTTAGAAAACACAAGGCACCCTAGCATAAGGGACAAGACATAAACATGCCTAACGTACCCCAGTATCTATATGGCGCATATAAGCATTTGAGCAGAAACAGTGGAAAACATAGTTCACTATAAAAAAAAATATTACAAATATGCATGAGGACTCTGCGAAGATGATATAAACACTATACCACCCCACACAATACACTTCTTAATATAAATGTTAAGATAATACTGAATAGACAGAATACTCGGTTGCTGTCTTTCAATCACCTATTTACTAAATAAGACATGTACGTGTGACTTTTCCTAACTTAGTAACCAATACAAACTGTCAATCACCTTAACAAACATCACCTTAAGTAAAACAAGAACATGCATTGTAGTGAATGTATACATCATGTAATGTAATGTCCAAGTTAGGACGCACCTCGACTGGAGGTCATATGTTACGTACAGGATGAAAGGCAAAAACCTAACTAACACACCTCCGGAGAGGTCAATCGATTGTGCATAGTGGATGTACACATAATGTACTATGAGACAAAATATTAATCAAACCATGAACCTTGTGTGAAAGTCTGTTAAGCTGCACATGCACCGATGACGAAACACCCAGGATAGAAACCTAGACGTTGTGCACAAACACCACGGAGGCAAGAGAAGCTCTGTATGGCTGAGTGCGAGATAATGTGCGTGGCAGAAAGGCACGAGGAGTTTTTAAAAAAAAACAGCGGTTGAACTCCCATGTAGCCTCGCTGAAAATCAAATACTTAAAACGTAATAGAAAATGTATTTCCCTTGTAACAATTGAACGCACAATACTCGGTTGACTACACAATATCCATCAGGCTTCTAAGTCTAGACGAGCACTTCACTTGACAAGGAACACAAAATCAAGCAGACAATCAAAAACAAATGCCAAGAATGCTTGAAATAAGGAAATAACCTCTGCATATGATGAAAACTAGTTGACTTGTACACACATGAGCAAACATACTTCTTCGCCAGACAGTGTGTCAGATTGATTGATTCATGCACAAATAAACAGATGGGACTGACGCCCATAACGTACACTCTGCGTGGAGCAAATTGGGCTGTAAACTGTACACCCAAAACATATCTCTAGTGACAGTAAAACACATGAGTTGCAAAGGGACATTGACCTATGCATAGTCGCCTTGAGTGTAAAAAAATAGGAAATAAAATCAGAACAAAACCTAGCGTTAATACCCCTATGGTATGGGTGAGAACCCATATATTTAATTACACCCATGCATAGCTCCCTGGAGAGAGGTAGAACAATGTTGTGCACCAAAGGGGTCAAACACACCCTATGTAGGATAAATGTATTAAGCCCAAATGCCCTGTGAAGGAAATAAAAAAACGGGTGATGAACGGGTGCACACTGTGCACTAAACTAATGAGATAAAACCCAATAAACACACCACATTAAAATATTTGTGCACGGTTGTGAAGAGACTAAACTCTAATACCCAACAACGGGTAAAGACAATAAATGTTGTGCTCTGTTGAGAAGAACGACACACCTCATGTAAAGGTCAAATGTCGTACACTGCAGTGATGGGACTGTGACCCATACTACTCACCTCTAGTGGAGGTCATTTGTTGTGCACTAAATGGAATGTGCCCCATTTGAAACACCTCCTGTAGAGGCAAACATGTTGTGCGCTAGATAATGTTACAATTTGAAAATACTTCAGGCTTGCGTAAGTCAAGAGATAACATTGCCGCCAACGTACCTGTGACTTCGTGAGAGAAAATGGTCCCACTGAGCATGTACAAGTAAAACATTTGAATGTCAACAAATTGCACCATAAACGAAATATAATGTAACAGTCACAGGAGTGCCTGTCACGGGGATAGAAACAAACATACCCAAGCAATTAGGTGTTGACGCGGAATATAACCGCACATAGACACACCCTGAAAGGAGGAATATCAGTAAGTGTACGGGTAGGAACCCGCAAATTGATTAATGCGAAAGGACAGTAACCTCTGCATAGACGCACCTTGTAGACAGGTACATTAGAAAGCGCACGGGTAGGAACCCGCAAATTGATTAATGCGAAATGACTGCAAACTCTGCATAGACGCACCTTGTAGACAGCTACATTAGAAAGCGTACAGGTAGGAACCCGCACTGCTGCAAAAAGACTGTAACCTTTACAACTGTAAAGAGAACATGCATTAATACATTACTGGAGTGCCCAACATGAAGAACGATACCAACGTTCGTATGACATGTCAGAGAAACACACACACAACTTGAAGAAAAAAAAAACACAGTCTTTCAAAACCAGAAACATAACTGATGCCATGCGTGGTCAAAGTCATCTTGTAAATAATATGAAACGTCTCCAAACTAATTTAGCCACTAGATGGCAGCGAAATTCTGGCAAAGAAAACAGAAGAACATAGCTGCGCAAAAACAAAGTTCAGTCCACAATTTCGAACGTTAGCACGTTCCACTTGAATAAACAAAGATAAAATGAGTCACTGATAATGTTGAAGTGCTGTTTCAATCAGGATCTAAAACGTGGTTGGCAGAGCAAAGCAGATACATTTTGTGTAATCATCCAGCAACCCAAATATAATAACACGTAGGAGTCACCAAGTGTTAAAGCAGAAACAGTACCTGTAGCGAAGGAACTGCAAAAGCTGCAACGATAAAACTTTATAAACACGGACAACGTGGTTGGCTCCAAAACATGGTTGAGATCTTCGCCGATGTACACTGGTGTTGGGACAAACCCAAAATGGCAGCACGCTGTGTCACGCACTGCAGGGTGGCTTACGGCACTGGCGTGCTTTAAAAATTGCCAAGCAGCAGCAGTAATGAAGAGGAATCGTCATAGAGGCAGTTCCTTGGAAACTGGGAGACCAGCTGAAATAAGACCACGCGACCAAGGCTCGAGGTGAGAAGTGCCTCGCGGCGTGTTTAACTGTTGCAAAGACAACGGCAATAACTGAAATGAGTGCTAAAGCGCTTTGGAAATACCTATATTTAATTTTTAAACGAAAACACGAGCAGGCATAAAAAAAAAATCTGACCTGTAATTAGATGGCACTACCCACTATCGCCGACTGTGTTATTAGAGGCAACGCACAGATCATCAAAGTGCTCGCACCAATTGGAGAAAATACAGGCAGCCACGGTAGATTGCGCTTGCTCCCATACGCTGTCAGTGACCATAAATCCCAGCTTAAAAAAAAAATAACTCTCCAGATACATGTGGAAACGAGTCAAAGCTTCAGCGTGAAACAAAGACAGCTTGCCTTAGTGCGATATAACTAGATTTCTGTTGAATGGCAGCAGCTGTACGTTGTAAGCCAAATTAGACCACATAAACAAACATAGTACAGTGCATATCTCTAACGATAGAGTTGACTTAACAATGTAGAATGCCCACTTTCCTCTGGCACTGCCCAAAACAAATCTAACAGCTTCTTGTCCGAGCGTAGGTTGAGTCACACCACACTAAGTATGCGAAACGCACTCTTCAGGTGGTGTACAGGTTCACAGTCCCAAAGTAGGAGGACTCAGTAGCAGTAGCAGGGAAAAGACACCTTTTAAAAGTAGTACGTTGAATAAATAAGATCACTTGAAGCTGCAGCAATTATAGAAAGCGCAGGATTGCAGAGAAGTACAGGATACTTGAAGGACTATGGGAAGCGCAGGATTGTACAGAAGTGCAGGATACTTGAATGGAACAGACATCCAGATCGAAGACAAACCATGGTTGGCACACACATGAAAAAAAAACACACTTCTTCACCAGACAGTGTAGACGTTGATGTGTGGCACTGAAAAGGGTAAAACAGGCTTCCCCTCACTGAAGGCACAGCACAGAGTACAGGTGGTGGCAAGCTTGAAGACTTGAAGAGTGTCAGGTTTCCCCTCACTGAAGGCACAGCATAAGACGCAGACGTTGGCAGGCAGACATTGGTAGGCTTACCCTGGCTGAAGGCACAGCACAAAGCGTAGGCTTTAGTAAGTAGGCTTACCCTCACTGAAGGCACAGCACAGAACAACTGGCAGACTGCTGTGGGCGACCGATGGGAGGTCACTGGTGGGGTCAAGGATGCCAGTTGAAAGTAGATGCTTAGCTTGAGAAGCTGTAGAGTCTGTACTTGAATTATCTTGAGGTTTGAAGAGATGATAGATGAGGGTTCTTTTTAAGATCGTCGCCAAAAATTGTAGTGATCAAGTCCACGCTGGTTGAGATGATTCAAAGAGGTTTTATTGAAGATAGTTACAAGATCACAGAGAGTCCATAAGTAGGTGAGATAGAGATCAGAGTAAGACCCCACCAGGAGCAGCCAGCAGGCAGCTCAGCCCAGTCAACTGTGACTCATTTGACTGACAACATTCCAAACCATGTCATTACTGTAGGATTCTACAGGCAGGGCATGCATAACCATGAAGTCAGAATATAACACATATCTAACATCAGTGTCTACCAACGTGTCCAACAAAACACCTTACGGCCGGGTGTAAACATCCATCTCATTACCCTCCACATCTCTGGTTAAGACTCCTTTCTAGTACCATTTTACTTCCGACTTGCAATTATTATGTGGTCCAGTGCTAAGGTGGCCACGGCATTCACTTCCTATAAATGGACCTTCAGTGGTTAGATAACAGCAGCCAGTTTGCTTCGAGTAATAGAAAGAAAACAAGGCCTTCCATGAGGTTTATGCCAGAGGTCTCCTGTTGGTGTCAGTGAAAAGTGTTCGTAGCAGTTTGGTGTAGTGCAAAACGTGTTTGGGAATCTTCCAAAGATTCTCAGGCAGAGTTTTTTTCAAGGAGCATTCATTGGTCAATGAATCATGCGAGCCGTGTTATGGGAAGGAACCTTCAATGGCAGTAATTGTTAAATCTCTCCAATGGAAACCGGAAACATCAAACAAATGTAGAGATTTCATACATACAATTTGCTTCCGTAAAACAACACAACAGTCGAGGCAGAAAATGTCGGCTTCTGTGGAAGTTCACCAAACATTACTGGGAGTACTGATTTTCTCACAGGAGAGTAGAGAGGATGCTGTGGCCACGTATGCACTTCTGCTACAGTTCAGCTGTCATCCACTCTGCATGTACCAATACTAACTGCTTTGATGCAGCGCGCCACACAATTGTTGCACAGCCATATTGTCTGTGCCACCCCTGAGCATACATTTCTTCACACTCCATTTTTCATATAGCAAGGACAATCTCATTCACAGGCAGTGAATCTTGTTGCCAATCTGAGAAGCTGCAGTGAATTTTGGACATCCTACAAACTAATGGCACCAGAGGTCAAGTAATTGCATCAGTAATTAGAATGATAATATACATACACCTTCACACTTCATCGCCTTCACTTCTTACACCGCACAGCACAACCACAGTGTGTGACCACAAAACAGCCACACCCACTACTGACCTGCCAATATGATGAAACGTTTCTATTGTACATGTTGCCCACTCTTCTATAACTTCTCCCTATGCCCTAACCTCTGATTGGCCCCCGTCTTATATTCTGGTGAGACCTATTATTCTGTTATTTTTTGCTGTTCTAATAAGCACTGACTATCTGTTTATCCAGTGCAGTTTTTAATGGTGTACCCCAAATGTCACAAATGGCAATACAAATTCCTAACTACAAAATAGGGGAATGTGTTGGGGAGCATGGAACGTGGTCATATTGAGCAATGTGGAAACATGCTGAACAATACAGACTGCCTGATCAGTAAAAACGAACCAAATAATGGCATAAAAAAGCGTTACTTTATTCAACCTTTTCTAAGCACTAACTCAGAAACAATGGTGCCTGAGTGCACATGTGCCAAAAGTGCATGAGACTAAAAATACTTTCTGTTGGTTCAGTCACACTTAAAGTTCGAGTATGGAGTTTGTGGAGCGAATAATTGTGTATCGCTTTAGTTTTTGAGATATTACTCACTCACTGCACTTTAGCTTTTCATGACTCTAGTGCAGTATGGCATATATGAAATATGAAGCATTTAAATCACACTGCTCAATGTTTCCACAATCCAATTTCAAACAATATCATTCTTCTGTCACATTGATTCCCTACAGAGGAACCTTACCTGTTTAATTTATACTAGCAGAAGCCATATATATATGCACAGCGTCATAGCATCATAATAACTTCAATGCATATAGATGCTAAACTCCCAGCTGTGATTAGAAGTTGTGCATCTTTCCCTCGAATCATCTCAGCGTAAAAGAAATCACCAGAAAGCAGCATGTAATATTTTCATAATCGTTATTTTCCTTCATTCATTTCATTTCGTTGCTCGTCAGTATTTTTTCTCATAAAAAGGAAACTTAATTTATTACACACACTATCAAATACTAAAAAGTACAATTAAATAAATATATACAAGATGACAGATGCAAACCCAATGGTGAGGACCTCTAAAGGGCTTCACACTCAGCACATGATGAACGTTAATGATAGATTCCTCAGGTCCGGTAAATCCCTAGATGTACCCTGGCACCTCTAATGGCCTGCACCTCAGCAAGCTCTAAAATATAAAAACTTAATAGTCCCCTGCCTAGCACAACATAGTGGGTGCATTTATTAAAAGTCAGACCTACTGGCTTTGTCAAGGAGTTACCTCAATATCTAAAGTTATAAACCCCAAACACAATGCAATTAATGTGTAAACAATTCAGGAAACCACCTCTCATAACCATGCAGCAATATGTGCAAGGATGTATTGTCACTGATGCTCTTGTCAATGAAAATTTCATTGTATAACACAATGCAACGTATGAAACTTCGGTCTACCATAAACATGTTTTTAGAGCAGCCACAGAACCTGATAACAAATGTCCATGTCCCCCACTGCACGAATAATGAAGTTCCAGCACCAGGAATGCTTAAGATGTAAGCATTGCTCTCCTGGGACACACTTTTCATGAACTAAGATACTTATGGAGGCAAAACGAGGACTCTCTTGGTTGTGTGCCATTCCACAGGATAACTCTGCCAGATAGCTAGGCAAATGTTTCCCCTTTTCGCCTTTTACAAAGACCTTTATACAGCCCAAATGGGTGAGAATCTCTCTCGAACAGAACACACCATTTTTAAGGGCCTGCATCTCGCTCCACTTAGGGCGGACACTGCTGATGATCTGGAGGTGGATATTTCCCTGTGGAAATCCTGGTGTCTATTAATCAAATGCCCACCTGTAAAGCACCGGGAGAAGACCGCATCATCATTGAATTCTACAAGATGAATGCAATGCTCCTGGAAACCCTTTTGGTATAAGTGTGCCCATATTAGGGAAACCTCTTCTCCTCACCCGGAATGTAATGCTGTAACCAACATTTTAGTCCCCAAAAGGAACAAAGACCCTCAGCTGTGTGGCAGCTATAGACACATTTTGCTGATTAATGCCGATATGAAAATCCTAGCTAAGGTACTTCCCATACTACTCTGACAGATCATTCCTCACCTGGTTCATAAATCACAGGTGGGCTTTGTCCCTCAGAGATCCTCTATCAACCATATGCGGGTGCTCTCTCACATTACTTGGCAAGCTCACAGGAACAAAGAACATCACATGGCAATCTCCCTGGATGCAGAGAAGGCCTTTGACCACATTGAATGGTCTGACCTATTCCACATTCAATCAATCAATCAATCAATCAGGGAATTTTGAAGGGTGCTACTCACCAGTAAGGGTCTCAAGGCACTGGGGGGGAGGAGAGTGTAGTTCCGGTCAGTCGAAGAGCCGGTCAGTCGAAGAGCCAGGTCTTCCTGAAGATGTGCAGAGTGGGGTTGCGTCTGATGTTGATTGAGAGCTCGTTCTAGGACTTTGCCGTAATGGAGGAGAAGGCTCTTCCATCCGTTCTGGCTCTGCGGATGCATGGAGTTTCAGCGAGGACGAGGTTGGCGGAATGGTTTCTCTTGGGTACGTGGAAGGAGATTCTTTCATTGAGATATTAGGGTACGGTGTTGTGGAGGCGTGAGTGAATGTCTTGAAGGTTACTCTCTTTTCTAAGGGGAGCCAGTGGAGGTCTTGCGGGTGTTGGGTGATGTGTTTGTGACGGGGATGCAGAGGACGAGTCTGGCTGCTGTGTTCTGTATGGTCTGGAGCTTGCAGAGAAGAGATTTGTTGATCCCTGGATAGAGGGAGTTTCTGTAGTCCAATCTGCTGGTTAAAAGTGCGTGGGTGATGGTCTTTTGTGATTTGGGGGGATTCATTTGAAGGTCTTGTGGAGGATGCAGAGGGTGTTGAAGCAGGTGGTGGTGACGGCGTTGATCTGTCGGGTCATGGTGTGAGAGGAGTTGAGTATGATGCAGAGGTTCTGGGTGTGGTCCGTGGGGGTAGCAGGGCTGCTGGTGGCAGGGGGCCACCGGGTGTTGTCCCATGCAGAGGGGGAGGGTCTGAGGACTTCTGTCTTCTCCGAGTTAAGCTTCAGGCAGCTGCTGCTCATCCAGGATGTGACATCCTTCATTCCTTTCTGTAAGCTGAATCTGAGGGGTCCTTAGTGAGGGAGAGGATGAGCTGGGTGTCGTTGGCATAGAATACTATGCTGAGTCCATGCTGTCTGATGGTGGCGGCGAGGGGGCCCATGTAGATGTTGAAGAGCGTGGGGCTGAGCGACGATTCCTGGGGTACTCCGCAGTTGATCTCTATGGGTTCGGAGAGGAAGGGTGGAAGTCTGACTCTTTGGGTTTTGCCGGTGAGGAAGAAGCAGATCCAGTTGAGGGCGGTTCCATGAATACCGACGTCATGAAGTCTGACGGTAAGAGTGCGGTGGGAGATGGTGTCGAAGGCTGCAGAGAGGTCAAGTAGGATCAGGGCTGCAGTGTGGTCTTGGTGATGGAGGGTGTGGATGTCATCTGTGGTGGCGAGTAGGGTGGTCTCATTGCTGTGGTTGCTGTGGAATCCTGATTGGGAGGGGTCGAGGATGGAGTTCCCTTCGATGAATTTCGTTAGTTGGACGTTGACAATCTTCTCTGTGACTTTGGCCGTGAAGGGGGGGAGAGAGATGGGTCAGTAGTTCTTGAGGTCCGTCGGATCTGCTCAGGGCTTCTTCAGGAGGGGCTTGACTTTTGCGTGTTTCCAGTCATCAGGGAACGTGTCGGCTTTGAAGTTAGTGTTGATAGTGCATCGTAGTTCAGGTGCAATGGAGGCGGTGGCTTTGTGGAAGATGTGCGGAGGGAGGGGTCTGTTGGGGCTCCTCAGTGAGTGCCTTTCATGGTCA
This sequence comes from Triturus cristatus, assembly GCF_964204655.1. Taxonomy (NCBI): domain Eukaryota; kingdom Metazoa; phylum Chordata; class Amphibia; order Caudata; family Salamandridae; genus Triturus; species Triturus cristatus. The sequence goes on from NC_140587.1 coordinate 684,862,880, forward strand.
ATGTGGTGTCTTCAGTGGTGACTGGGGTCCAGGAGAGGATGTTGGGATAGTTGTCATTGCTGGGAATGGAGTGGGGTCGGAGTCCAGAGTCTGTTCGTTGAAGTTGTCATAGAGGGATCTTTTTTCAGGTTTAAGTAGGAGCCGAGTTTATTGCAGAGGTCCTGTGAGGGTGTGATGTCTGTGACTTCGCTGGGTGGCTTGCGGAATTCCTGAATGATGCTGAAGAGTTCCTTGGAGTTCTTGGCGTTAGCTTGGATTTGTTTCGGATGAAGATCCTTTAGGAGGATCTGATGAGTTGGTGGTATTCTGTCAGTTCTTGCAAGCGGTGTGATCTTACGAAGCTTTGCTATTTCTCCAGTTATTCTCGAGGCATCTGCAGATGCGTCTGGATTCTTGGAGGTCGTGGTGAACCAGGTGGCCTTCCTGGGGTGCTGTCTGTCAGGGTTGTGGAGGGAGGCAAGGTTGTCTGCACAGTTGGCGATCCATCTGTGAAGTTCTTTGGCTGCGGTGTTGGCATCGGTCGAGGTGGGGGGCATCGCTGTTGAGGGTGGAGTTGAGGTGCTCCTCAGTGACCTTGCTCCTGTTCCTTCACGGAGGGAGGGGTGCAGGTTTGGGGGCAGTGGGTTTGCCAACATGGAAGTGTATGCCGTAGTGGTCCATTGAGGGAGGTTGCGTGGGTTGGCTGAAGTGGATGTTGTTACCTCCTGCGAGGATGGGGTCATGGGTGTGTCGTGCCTTGGAGGTGGGGGTGGTGACGAGTTATTTCAGTCCACGATTGGTGAGGTTGTCCAGGAGGGTGGCAGAGTTGGGGTCGCTGAGGTTGTCGAGGTGGAAGTTGAGTGCTCCAAAGAGTATGTAGTCCATGGAGGCGATAGCGTTGGGCGTGATGAGGTTGGTGATGGTGGTGGTGAGCATGGTTCAAAGTCGGGGGGTTTGTAGGTGAGGGTGCCATGTAGGGTAATTCTGGGGCTGGTCTAGATCTGGAAATGGAGGTGTTTGGTGGTGGGCGGGGAGTCTCTCGTCCTGGAGGTTGAGTCAGAGGGAGCTCTTGTGTGCGATGGTGAGTTCTCCACCTGGATGGTTGGGGTGGTCCTTCCTCTTGATCTTGTATCCATCAGGGATGTCACTGTCGGGGGCGGAGGTGGGATTGGTCCATGTTTCAGTGAGGAAGGCGACATCTGGTGAGAGGTTGTCAAGTAGGTCCCAGATCTCTACAGAATGTCTGTGTAAGGAACGCACATTGAGGAGGATGCACCTCAGGGCTTTGTGGGTGATGGAGTATGGCGCGGGGGTGGCGGCTGTGGGGGCACAGAGGGTGATGAAGGATTGTCGACAGTGTTGGCAGGAGAACTGGCCATGGGTGGTGTTTGGCATAGACAGCTATCAGTTGTTGTTCCTTCCAGGGTTGAGTGCGAGGAGGGCAGCTGAGTGATAGCGGTGGGTGGTCAGAGAACCAGGGTCACTGGTGCTGGTCGCGGTCGGGTCGCAAACGGGCGCATATGGACTTGCCTTTGGCAAGCCTTCAGCATTCCTTCGGCGCGACAGTGGTGCACCCACTGCACGCGTCCGCTGAGTGGCCACCCAGCGCCCGCCATTAAGTAGGGAAGGGGGAGGGAAGTGCAGCTGGGAGGTGGGGGTGGGAGCAGGAACCGGCAGTGGGAGGTGCTGTGGGGGCAGCAGCGGCAAGGAAAAGGGCGGTGAAAAACAGGCACGGAGGATACAAAAAGGGCACAGGAAAAGAGACAGGAAAAGAAAGAAAGAGGGCAGAATAATATTCAAAGCAGAAATTAGAGGCACAAAAAGACAAAAGACTGACAAAAGACAGGAAATGGGCACAACATGAAGACAGACAACAGCGGACCAGCAGAAGAGCAAGGCTCTCCCACTGGACCACATTCTAGAGAGGTCTGGCTTCTGGGATTACTTCATCCAACTGATCAAACTTCTCTACACCTCCCCTTCTGCCCATCTCAACAGTAATGGCTTCCTCTCAGACTGGTTTGTTATCTGCAGAGGAATGTAACAGGATTGCCCTCTTTCACTGCTCCATTTACTTCTGACTTCGGAACCCATGGCGATCTAGATCCAAATGAATGCACAGATCACAGGCTTTCTGACACTGGTGGGTGAACTTAAATTTCTACTCTAGCTGATGACATCTTCATGCTCCTGTCGAGGGTCAACACCTTCTTTCCAGTATTTATTGTGCTGATAGCTGACTTCGGACACTTCTCAGGATACAAGGCTAATTGGGGACAATGCAAGGCCTTCCTGCTGAATAAGCACCACCTTCTGTGTTTTCTGGCCAGTGGCATGGCTAGGGGGGGCGGTGGGGGCGGTCCGCCCCAGGCGGCACTATTTTGGGGGCGGACAAAGGCATTTAGATAAGGCTCGGCTTGCTTTCGTGGACGTTCGGGGACGGGCAGAGAAGGAATAGGACTCGGGCAATGTCCTCTTCTTTTTTGTGCTGGCACCTGTCCCCCCCTCCTTTCTATTATTCCCTCTCTTTTTGTCTTGCTCCTCACTTACTAAAAACCGTAACTTGAAGAAACGGTTCACAACCTCTTTCCTTCTTTCATTTAGTTGCTTCCCTGTGAAATGGATCCAAAAAAGAAAAACACTCTTGCAGGAAGTGCCCTTTTTTCTGACATTTTTCTATTCCAAAGTGCAGCGGGAAATAGAAGGTTTTAAATAATAAAAATAAATACATAATTAAATAAAGCAAGACAGAGTGGTTGCAAAGTGGCCAGCATCACTTTACAGACTTTGCAGTGAAGCGCTACTTTTGTTTTCTCGTCTTTCTTTGAACAGCATTGTTGTCCCCAGGTGGGGAAGGGCACCATTCCTGGAGGTACTGCAATACCTGGTTGATGGGTGGATTAGAAAACAAAATGCGTACCATGGCTCTGTTTATGGATCTGGTCTTTTTAAACCCTACTGCTTATGTTTATTAAGGATATAAGCAATGGACATTGAAACGGTTCCCTTCAGGGCCCTGTAGTCATGTCCTTAACTTTTCAGGTAAAACCACTCGCTTATTTCTGAATAGTGAGTGAGAGATCTTAAGGTAACCATGTTGTTTCTGCTTACATTTCACGTGCTTTACTTAATCTTGCATTCCCTATGAGTGTTTGCTTTTACTTTTTTTTTTTTAGGCAGCATATTACTCTTATCAAGTGCATAATTTGAATTGAGCCACATCCAAGTGTTTATAGCGGGCACAATTAGGTTGTAGCTGAAGGCAGTGAGAGTTTCTCTTTGTGGGGCAATATGGTGTTCAGTGGGGGAGAGGATGTGGCACTATGGCCAGAGCTGTCGAAATTGGAACCAGTTCACCAGACCACTCTACTGAGGGAGCATATTCCCATGTTAGACCTTACAAGGCCCCACTAGACCTTAGAAGGCTTGATGTCTTAGCACAAGCAGGTGTACCCTAGTCGGGTCAATTGTGAGTTAACCTTGAAGGCCTGTCCACCACAATCCATACTGAAGTTCATCTCCAGTCTTGCAGGCAGGCCTACGAAGCAGCACACCCTAGAGCAACAGTGATCCAGTCACTGTGACTCTGTCACTGAGGTCACATGAACCTTGAGCAGGTTAGGGCGGTGCGAACGGTGTGACCTCACTGGGTACCTATTTCGGGTGGGTGCGTAGTGTTTGCAAGTATATTATGGTTTTAAAAAAAACTTGCTGCCTCCTTCCTGGCCTCCAGCAATTTTCAGAAACAATAAAAATGTCATGATAACTTCGGTGATTAATGTTCTTCCTAGAGAGAGATCCGAGTTTTGTCTAGTGGAAGGGTTGACTCCTGGAAAGGTAGCACAGAGGATTAATGTGCCTGCTGCAAAGAACATGTACCATGCAGATCACAAAGTGCACTGCTTTAATGGGGGGACCATGATGAATGGTCATTTAATGTCAGCTGTAGATGATGGATCCCTGAACAGTGTCATGTATGTGCATGTTTGCATTGTGCTGAGGGGATTACCAGGTAATTGTTCACGCAGCTCTCTGATGGATGTCACATGCGTTTTTTCTGAGTCCCCAGATAGATCATGCAGTCTGTGTGTTCTCTTTTGTACTGCCAGTCACCGGTGTATTCAACTGCGTAGCCTTGAACCATGTCATGTATGTGCATGTAACTTGCATGACCGAGGTAACTATTAGCGGCGATACTACGTGTCTCTCGGTCCTCTTTCAAGTGCTTGCTGTCCTTTTTCCCCAGCAAACCCCCCCCCCCAGGGGCGGCAATCTGAGGGATAGCCCCGGGCGCCGCAAGCTCTAGCTACGCCTCTGTTTCTGGCTGACTCCCAATGTCAGCAGGTGGATTGCATGATAACCTACCAGGGGATTCGAATCAGAAATGATCTCTCCAATCCAGCCCGTGCAAATATGGACTTACTGCCACTGTCTAAATAACAAATTAAAAACATAGCAGAACATCTCACAACAAAGCAGTCAAAATAGAACACAACCGCCATAATACAATACAAAAACACAATGAGATAACTCAGCACAATAACACAACAGTACAAAACATTTCTTCACCCTCACAACACAAATATAGGCATAACAATTCATGTCACACATTACCACATTCACATACCTGCTTTCATAATACGGTGGTAAAAGTATTTGCACCTCACTTACCCCCAAGGATATGGAGTAGCACTAGTTAAGAATGTTTTGTGATTCGGCCCCGGATGTTTACAAAAATGATGATGCCGTTAAGAGCTAGTTTTCAGAAAAAATTCTTTAGTGAAGAGCAGCAGTTCAATTTTAACCAAAATAGAAATAGAATAGTTTGTTTCAGCGTTTATCTTCCTCTGCCGTTCCACTAAGGAGGTCATTAGGGAGCAATTCAAGGCATTTCAGCACAATGATTCATGCTCTCATTACGGGAGCCTTTTAAGCTGCACTTCCAATGCATTTGAATGATCTATACAACAAGCGATAGCAGGAACTGGCTCCGAATTACCAATAACATAACTTACAGATCCGAAATGACTTCTAAAACCTTAATAACTGAGCACTTTCACTGCTTTTTGTTCCAAGGCCACAACCAATTGCGCGCAACGGCACACATCAGTCTAGCTAAACTTCTGGGCAGGACTGTGACCTAGCTGGAACTATAGATGTTCAAGGAAGGGGTTTTGACATGTTAAAAGTTATGTCCAGACAATTTGAGCCCATGCCAAACAATACTTGTATGCTCATACGTGTAACATTATTATATCCTATACTTTATTAACAAATGAATGCTCTGTAGTTAGTTTTGCAAACGTCGTCCCTCCAAGGGCATGTACACCTAGCACCACACAGCCCCCAGATGTCTACCTTTAATTTCAGGCTCAAATGCCTGACCTCACAATCCAATACATATTGTACTCCTCCCTGATTTACTGTAATTTCTTATACAGAGGAGGGCTCCATCGGGACGTTGGCATGTAACAGTAATTTCACAGATGCAATAAATCGCAGATATTCCTTGTTATGGAGAATAACCTGCAGCTTTTGGCGCTTTCTGCACATAAATCTGAATGTCGCTGTAAATAGTGTAGACCTTTAACCTATCAAATATATCCGGATTGATAATTGACCTACCTGAAATGCAATGGTGAGGTCTCCCCGCTGTAATTACTGGGTGCACTAAATTCCACAAACTTGCAGTGCAGATCACTGCACAAACATGGATTGACACAAAAGACATACAATTCCGACCCACTCATAGTGAGGGAGCAAGTTGCCTCAGCAATTTACCAACTGGAAAACTAAAAACAAAAACCTATGCTCCTTTTGAAATCAGAAAGTAAATTCTTTAACTAATAAGCTAATTAAGATTTTGGAAGAAATAGAAATGCCTATCAACTAAGAACCCCTCTATGTCCATAGATGTTTATGTCAATTAATGCCAGGACAATAAGAAAAGTATGATCTCAAAATATGCTGGCCTTGAACTATCACATAGGCATGGCAATTCTGAGTCTACAAAAATATTCAAATGTTGTGCCAGAAGCAGACTCTTCTAGTTCAACCTTCCCCCATGTCAGTTTAGGATTGAGAACAATTATTTACTGATGTATAGATGTCAGTTATAATGGTGACTTTATGTTCGACACAGAATGAGACAGTAGCAGCCATGGGTGGAGAGTGGAAAGAGTTATGTAGAGGAGGCTGGTGAGAGAGCTATTGAGCTTCAAGAGTTTTCAGTGCCAGAGGCGTAGGGAGAGAAAAATAGCAATCCAGAGACTGAGGGAGGTGTTGGAACCAATGATGACAGTGAAGGCAGGACTGGGGGACAATTGGTGGGTGAGGAAGAAGGAAAGAGAGGAAGTGTGAGAGAAAGCATCAGAGAGAAGGAGCAGTACTTGCACTCTCAATTATTGCTAAGCTGCCCTGCTTTTAGGTGGCCCCAATGTCCACTCCACCGGTGCCTCATCCGAACAGGACCCGAGAGATGAGACTTATAGTAGCATTGAACACTTGTCTGTGTGTCCTCAAGGGAAGGTGGGGGATGTTTTTGATGTTTGTACCTTTTGATGAAACATATAAAGAGATTAAAAAAAAAAAAAATATATATATATATATATATATATATATATATATATATTGCTAAAGCTGAAATTTAACAGAAAAAAACTGTTAGAAAAATAATTCCAGGACAGCAGCAGTAAAAGGATACACTTACACAATGAATAAGAAGGGTGAACCGTAAATGCTTTTTTGAGGGACGGCAAACACAAGAATAGATTGGAAGCCATTGCACTGGCAAAGTGCATTGGTATTGCCTATCAGAGCTATTGGTTTTGGCATTGTTTTGTAGGCATGCTGTACAGCAGCTGGAATGCTTTGCAATGTGGATAGAACACATGTTTGAAAAGCGCTATGACGCAGGCAGCGCTAATGGTTTTTTAAATGTGTACTAGAGTTGGAAGCATCACAGTCCTTTTCTTTAGTTAGCCACATGCAGAGCTGCCATGCAGCTAGAGAGCAAGGCTACAAACCATTGCCAAAGTCAACAAGTACCATGTAGTACAGCAGGAGCAAAACACAATGGCAGAGCAATAGTCTCAAAGACAAGACCTATTTGCTTTGCCAATGCTTGTGAGGTCTCAGCGCAACACACCTGTGATTCCGAGCAAATCAGTTCTGGTCGCTACCCTCTTTTCCCTATATGTCAACACCGTAGTAGAAGCTCTTCTACGAGGGAATGTAGCTGCACCTAAACTGGATAGGCCGGGGTGCCCTCACTTTTATTTATTAATGATACCATTTTAATTTCCCAGTCCCTGATCAGCCTTCAGCAGCTTTTGATTAATGTTAATGCCTTTTCTTGATCTAAGGGCCTTGAGATTACCCTCTTGAAAACTAAATTTATGACAGTAAGACCACATAAAACATTTAAGCACATCCTGTCCCTGGCAAATAAAAAACTATGTCTTTTGTCCAGATTTGAGTATCTGGCCATAATGCGCGATAGCAGATTTTCATGGTCTCCACATATTGAGAAGAGAAGGGTTGTAAACCGACACAAAGCTTTTGCAATTTACAGGAGGTTCAAAGGAACAGCTTCGAGAAACTTACTCCCGGCACTCAAATTATACAAACTAAATGCCCAATCTGCTGCCTTGTACAGGGCTGACATTTGGGGATACGACAACATAGAGTCTCTTATCACAAGCCAAAAGAAGTCTGTTTGCTCATTACTCCATCTCCCTATGAGAACTCCTCTAATACCGTTGTTCTATGGTGTGGACCTAAAAAGAGTGGGAGAAGTAGCAAGATTAAGGCCCCTCCTATCATGGGTGAGGCTTTGGACCACTGAAGTGTTGAGGCCATATGGGGAACAGCAGTCAAGGAATTGTTAGCCATTGATAAGGGCCTCACCTTCCCATGCTTCAAACACACACATCATTGGTTCAGAAGATTGTACCTTGGATCCTTCTGGTCAGAACTTGCCTCACTGGATGCTACTTCTAAGTTGCAACTAAAAATCCATTGTTGGGAGTATATTCAAACCAGTCTCTTTTGTAGTTCTTCCCTTGGTAGGCTGAGAAACCAATTTTGTGATTACTAAGGATCCTTCTTCTTATGAAACCTTCCTAGACTTCCTGCTCCAACACTTAGCAAAAACGTTATATCTGAAATATTGCTATGATACACTGGAATACGGGTCATTTGAGGTGATATGGAGCTCTAACAGGAGTACTTTTCATTTATCTTTATGTACTATGTGTCCGCTGTCTGTAAATGGAACTATTCATCACGGGCTATTTTTCTGTCCAGCATTTGCAAAGCCCAGAGGTAAATGGATTCACCCACTGTGCAAGTATTATGGCTTGTGGAGATACTTGGAGGCATTGAGAATGTTGAAGGCTGATACATCCATTTACACTGTTTTTGCTATAAGCAATTTACTATGCATCGCAGGCCATATAATGAAAGCTAATAGTCTTATATTGTAGACTAGGAAAAATTGGTTGAATGAATGAGGATAGTTATAGAGCGCACGGCTACTACTCAAGTGTCTCAGCACTAGGCATGTGGCAAATTTCGAGGTCAGTGACAGTCTATTCAATAAACTGGTGGATTTTTAGTTGCTTATGGAACAGCTTTATGTCTGGTAGACATCTGAGGGAAAAATAAAGTTTGTTCCAGAATTTAGCCGCCAGCAGTGAACAGGCTGAGCTGCCCCACCTTTTCTTTTTTGTGCATGGGATGGACAGGAGATGAGCTGTCTGCAAGTGTAGTGATCTTTCCAGGCAGCAGCTGGTCAGTCTACCTAGCAGATAGGCGGGTCCAATTTATAGAAGGCCAAGTGTGTATGTTAATGCTTTGAGGATGATCCTCTTCTTTGCCAGTAGACAGTGTAACTGTTTATGGTAGTGAGTGATCGAGGTGTGTTTTGGGAGATTAAATAATAATCGAATGGCCATGTTCTGGACATTTTGTAATCTATGTGTCAGGTAGTCTGGGATTAGTGTAGTCCAGTCTCGATAGGATCAATGCCTGGACCACGATTTTTTTAGCTTCCCAGTGCAACAGTTTGATGAATTTCTTTGACAACCTAAGAATCCGGCAGATACTTTTTTGACTACGGCTGCAATTCGGGATTTGAGGGCTAGGTTGTCAACTATGACACCTAAATTTCTTGCCTTTTCAGGGCGGAGTAGGAGCAGGACAGTGGGATTGCCAGGCCCCTGAACAACTTTGGATGGGGTCTGATCCAAATAGCAAGACCTCCATCTTGTCTGGGTTGCATTGAAATGCGTTGGATTTGGGCCAACCCAAGACTGCCGTCATGCAGGCAGCAAAGTTAATTTTAGCCTCGTTATCATTTCTGTTGTATGTTAGCAGCAGTTGGGTATCATCCGCATAGGACACCACCTGAATACCAAAGAATTGGATGAGGTAGGCCAGTGGAATCATATATATATTAAAAAGTGTAAGGCTCAGTGTTGCGCCCTGAGGGACACCACATTTACTTGCTTTTGTCTTTAAGCGGAACAGTTTGAGCCAGACCACCTATTCCCCATGTTTTAAGAAGGATCCCAGGCTTCAACTTCCACTGTAGTGGAGACGAGGAAACATAGCAGGATCTCATGTGAGATTGTATTGAATGCCGCCGAGAGGTCCAGTAAGATCAGTGTGGCATTATGTTCAGCATCTAATGTGAATTTAATGGAGTCTGTGCTATCCATCAGTGCAGATTCAGTGTTGTGATGGGTTCTAAAACCGGACCGTGAGGGGTGAAGGAGATTGGAGGTTTCCAAGAATTACACCAGCTGGGTGTTTACTGCTTTTTCTAAGATCTTAGAGACTTCTGGAAGCAAAGATATTGGTCTAAAATTTGAAAACATTTCTTGGTCTGCACTAGGTTTTTTTAATAGAGTGATGACATTTGCCTTTTTCCATGCAGGGTGCACTAACCCTGAGTCCAGGGAAATGGTAAAAGGTTCTTGGTAAATGGAACCCAAGTTAGTCCCCAGCAACTTCCTAACTTGGGGTGGAAGGGGGTCCAGGAGGGAACCAGACTTACTTTTGGATAAGGCCTCTTGCAGTTCTTTAGTTGTTGATGTAAGAAATAGTGATATGTTGTTCTTTGCCCTAGGAATAGGAGGGGATCAGGTTGTTTCTGGGAGACATTTCTTTTGAGAGGTTGTCTTAAGTTTTTTGTATTTCGTCCTCAAAGAAGGAGCTTCAGTGAGAGCAAAAGGAGGCACTTGTCTCAGATTGTGGTGCATGCTTTATGGGATCAGTGAAGCTTGAGCGATATTGAAGATTTCCTTTGTATTATTGTTCGCCATTTCAATTGTGTTAGAATAGTAAAGTTGGCGTGCAGCTTTTAAATTATTGTGATACTTGCTCTTTGCCACTTTGTATTGGCTTTTGTCAAGTTCCTCGTCGGGTTTCCTCCATAGGCGCTCCAATTATTTGCATCCCTTTCTTTCATCCGCAAGTTCAGTGGTGCATGCACTTGTTGCTTTTTAGGTCGAGCCTAGACAGCGCATGCGCTGTTGCAAGACCTATATTAAATAGAATATCGGGGGTAATTTCTCCTGCCGCTTGCCAATGGTTAACTCTGGCATTGCTCTTCTTAGCTGGCTTATTGTTGGCTGGTGATTCGGAACGTCACTTCTGTTTTTGTAGGAAGCAGCATATTTTAATTTAGGGACTACTTTGTTGTTTTTTGTCATGGCGCCTAGTTCACCGGACACCGTGCGCATACTTTTAATATGCACGCCCGCTTTCATTATTATTTTTGCATCACCATGGTGGCCACGCTCCTAACTTTTATGTGCACGGCCACCCACTTTTCTTTTTTTTTTACATTTACTGCTTATTTTATGTGCTTGTAACTAAAAACTCCGCCACGAGCCACGCTTTCAATTCACCCATTTCCCGTGTTGCCTTTAGGCCCGCCCTTCCCTCCTCATTCTTTACCAGTTGTAAATTCCCTGCTCCACTCCCCTCCCGTTGTTTCTGTGAAGCGCTGTTAGTGCCTAAGGCAAGTGAAACATGAGGCGGCATAGGGCGCCCAATCCCTGCCTCCCACTCTCCCCTTTGTTTTTCACACTCACTCACCCCGCCCCCATTGGGCTGCATCACAGTTCCCATAGTTCAAGAACTGCAGTAATGCTACCAGTATTGACAATATTAGGTGATTGAGACAAGAGGTGTTTGTTCAACGGCCGAAATGCCGTTGGGGCAAGTGCCCTGCAGCGCCACTGCCAGGCGGATTAGACACGGCGGTGCCTAACTAAACACCAAGCTTAAGTACATTTAAAGAAGGTCACACTGCTCCCACAGCTAAATAACATGTTTGAAGAAGAGCGGGATGAGATCAAAGTGCATGCGCGATGCTGCACCAACGAGGAATGTGGCTCTGGCCTGCGGCTCCCGCCTGACAGTGCAGCTGTGCAGATGGCTTCACTGTAACAAGCATTAGCAAAGCCAATAGGTTTCGCCTATGCCTAATCTACTGGGTTTGTCAATGTTTTTTTTTACACGTTGCTGATGCGGCACAAGATTAGCAAAAAGTACTGGCAAATTTGATAGGTTTGCTCTGGAGGGACGGGAGGCAGGAACGCTTAGCTTTGGCAATGCTTTTCTTTACATAGCGCTTACTATTTGGGTGTGCTTTAAGCAACATATGTCACCTCCACCCACTACCTAAATGAATGGAACTCATTTTTGTCAATCTCTGAAACAGCCTGAGAGAGTAAGTCTAAACAGCATCTTCGATGACCTCATTAACTGACTGATTACCTTCGGGTGTGTTTACCCCAACTGATCGGCGGTGGAAATGCGACAACCACCCGTGATCCTGGAAGGTTTAGATACTGAGCTCATTTTGTAAGTGAGTTGGTAGGTTAGCACTTCGAACAAAAACAATGTCCTTGAGGCGCTGCAAAGCAGACGGTCTTACAGAACGTCAAACAACATAAGACTGCACTGCCCAGGTTATTTTAATGAATGTGTCATCAATGGAATAATTTCCAGGCTTTTACTAATCGTTTCTCATAGCTGCTCTCTAATATTTACATTTCCTAACTGTTTGCATGGTTTGTACTAACCCGGAAGAAACCTAAACCGAGTGGAGCATGGGGGTGAATTTGCAGCACACACTGTGAGGACAGATCTCAACAACATGCCGCTAACCCACTGAGCTTTGGCTCCTCACAACAGACAACAAAGAGGTGTTAGCAAACAAGCATTTGCAATTTAATAGGTCTCGCATTTACATGAGTCTGAGCTATTGACATTGTAAATAACAATGTCTTTTATTTTTGTTTTCGTTTTTAAAACATAAATAAAAGGCATTGTCATTTACAATGCCAATAGCTTAAACTTGCGTAAACGCAAGACCTATTGTATTGAAACTGCTTGTTTGTACATGTATACGTTTTTACTTCTTGCTCAGTTGTGAATTTTTTTTTCTACTTTTTAAAGCAGTTTTATGATAGGCTTGACGGGATTTTATTTGGCAACAACAATTTTTAAATACTGTATAACTGATTGTTTTATTGTTTGTAAGTTTATGGAATCAATTTTCTGAAATAAACTTTTACTGACTTACTTGCTTACTTGAAATCAGTTAATCTCCCTATCCATGAAAAAGAAATAACATTTGTAATTTGGCAAAACTAATTCTATCACATAAAGAAAGCAGATAACATCTGCTGTTGCAATAAAAGTAGATGATATCTGTTGTCACAATAAACATAATTTCAAAGCAAAAAAGGGCTTCTTTGAAGTACATGTGGTATAGTGAAACATAGCTACAAATGACAAGAGGTTAAACAGGGACAGCTGGGAAGAAGTGAAATTAAAGTAATACCTCATTTACAGCAAGACCAGCGGAATCGAAGCAATCAAATTGAAGCAATCAGTACTTGGTCCGTGCTCCAACCGAAAGAAGAGGCAGTGAAGCCAGCACATGCTGGCCAATTAGAAGGCAGAAAATAACAGTGACAATGAAACCAACAAATGTTATGCAGTTGCTGAGCTGCAAGCTCCTTGTTGTATACAATATCTCTTACAAGCGAGTGCACATGCACTGCATGTGTTGTCAAAGGTGAGATCAACAAATACACAAGCAAAGGCCAAGTCCAAAGCCCACGCTATATATATATTAAATAATTGGTTACAATGCTGTCTGTAACTATTGGTATTGAGACTGGAAAAAGAATCGAAGTGGCAGAGAAAAAATGTAAATTTTTGGTAAGAGGTGATAAATGAAAAAAATTAACTACTCTTTCTTTCAAATGTTCCACCTAATACATTTGGATTTAGAAATATAACCTTTAACCTTTTTATATAATAGTTGTAGTCAGGGTTAAAACTCAAGCATGAAACATGCAATCACTGTAACAAAAGATGTAAAATGTTGCTAAAGTATGAGTTTGTCAATTATGTCCACAACGTAATGTATTTAAGAAGTGAAAAACATTCTGTTGGTGTACACTACATAACCCAGCCACTTGTTCATATTTTTTTTTTTAATCATTTTAGCATGCGCAAGTAGTTTGAGGAAATAGGCGAACATAAATCCGCAAACCTTGAGCTCTGTTATGTTCAATATGTTGTTAGTTCATGGAGATAAAAGAAAAGCAATTTATCTTGATGTGGCTCATTAGAACCTTGGAATGTTGGGAGCTCCATTGAAGGCAATAGGGTTTTAATGGCAGGTAAAGGCCTGGAGCTCCAACATTCCAAAGTTTGTGGTTCACAGCTGTTTCTGTGAACAAAGGCCTCCAGGGGCATCTGGCTCTCTGAGGTCTTTGTTTTATTTGTTAGAACATTCTGCCTTCTAGTGGTGGAATGTTCTAATAGCCTAATGCCGCTCTATAGCTGGACTGTACCGGCATTAAAGTCCTGCTCCCTTGACTTGGGCCTTTAATGCTTCAGTGGGCCTTTAATGGCCAGTATAGCCCATCACGGTGGGCTATAAAGCTATAGTAGAACACTTGATGTGTTAGCATGCATCGATGTATAAATCTTCAAAAATAAATAAAACACTTGTTGAAAACAGCCAGAGTTTGCACCTAAAAGACACATATTTTTTTCTGTTTTACTGATCAAAGTGATCAAGACTTAAACGTTCTTGCAGAGTTTTTTAAATATTCCAGTTTCATATTCTTTTCAGATGAAGTATAGCAATATTATTTTGTCAAAAATAGAAGTACAATACTTTATTGCTGCTTTTATCTTTCTACGCCCTTCTTCACTCAGCAAGTCCTTGGAGAGCAATCCACATTATTTTACTGATATGAATCATGCGCTCTAAATACGAAAGACTTTTTAACTGCTGCACTAATGCAGGTGAATGATACATAACTACACAGGCTTGGTACAAACTGGCTTTCAATTACTTCAATCATTTAATCAGCCATGTACGACTGCTAAAACCTGGGCCACATATCTCTGCTTCACTTTGGGGATGATTTGTGAATCAACGGGCACAGCAGAGACATAATCACTGGGATCCTCCCCCGAGTCGCATGTCTAACTTAAATAAATGATAAGCAAATGCACTTATTTATATGCTATAGCTGCTCCTCATGAAAACGCTGCACCTGAAAACCACCATTTATCAGTCTGTGGTGACAGGAACCAGGCTTGATCGGAACATTCTGCTAATATTTGTGCTCCTGAGTATCTTTCTTTTTGTTGATTGATTCCTTCAGAGAGTTTCTTTCTCTAATGGACTCAATAATTAGTTTTTGTCCTTAGGACTTTATCTCATGCCCAGGGATTCAGATAGCAGGTTTGGCCGTAGTCTCTCTTGCTTACTCCTGCCATCCCAGATGATTGGCGTTTCTGGATCTGTTTTATGTTCTGTGAGGTAGGTCTGCTTTTCCTCAATGTACATTGTGTGTCAGAGCCCTTTCCCTGATTCGCTTTTTGTCTGCTGTACCCCACACTTTTTTTCTACAAGTAGTTTTTACTCCAGGTGTAGGCACACTTTTTGCCGTTATTGTTCTGTGATTCCTTTTCTCCAGGTCCTGGGACAGTCAGTGGTCATTCATAGTGGGCAAATTTTTTTCCACTGCTGTCCCAGAGCCTTACATAGTAGTGGATTCTATTTGGATAATACAACATTTGCTTAGTACTTGACATTCAAAGCTTTCTAACAGTCTAGATCTTTGCTTCACATAGAAGACCAACACAAAAAACAGAAGGTCCTAGCTTGTTTCGGGGCTCAGATAGTACCTCAAACATAGTGGGAGCACCTACGTAGCAAGGTTCTAAATTATAGACAAGGCCACTGGAATTTATCAGGAGGTAAAGACCAGATTTTGCGGCATGGTTGACAAAATTGTGTGGTAAGAAAGGGCAAATTATGTGGTTCAATGTGGCATATTTTATGATAGCATTACTTCATTAGTTAGGTTGACACAATCTGGGCAAAAGTTTCTCCTTTTTAGCACCCATTTAACACCCAAATACAGCAATAGGCAGCAGAAAGCTGATCAGTCACCCTTTATGAAGGGCCTTCCACTGTGCTGCAACGTTTCACCCTGTTTTAGTAACTTGATTTTATTTTGTTAAAATATGCCGATTATGCAGCAGATGATAGAAAATTTGTAGCTTCTATGTTGCTTTCTTCAGGACAGGTATCCTACAGCTTACATCAAATAACATTTAGAAGTTGAAGAACTAACTAACCACATTACCATTTTTAAAAAATGTATAACGAGAAGTGCATCCAATTAATATAGTGGGAAAAATATTGGTGATACTCCTACAAATACTTTCACAGAAAAGCTAAGGCTGATTGATGCCCAGTCCTTCAATTTTCCTGCATGTGATTCTAATATGTAGTTTTGACTAAATGCTGCACAGTGCTTCAGCAAATTACTATTACAGGATGGGATCTTCTTCAAAGAGGAATCACTCACTAAGAGGTCACTGTGCGAGTCCCATGAGCACAAATCCAACACTATCAGACACCGTGACCAGCAAGGATAAAGACGGGCAATTTGTGAATCACTGCTTTTGTGGACAAAGCGCAGGTGTTTAAATGCCACTGACTGAGATTAGCCCACAGCATTCTAGATCAGTCAGGAGAGAGTGCCCCATCACTTACATAAAATGAATTCTCCCAGTTCTATGCTACATGCAAGGGAGGTTGGTTTTTTTCACAAGGTCAGAGGAAACATCCACATAGCTCAAGAGACACAATATATTTTCCAGGGAGATTCATCCTTTTCTTGGAATATTAAGAAGTGGAATGATATAGGGATTAGAGACTGGTTAGAAAGTCTTGTGGAAATGTAGACCTCATCCCTGGTTGCTGGTCATGGCCCAAACTTTGCATAGACTTTAAGCACGTAAGGGCTACTAAAAAGGAAGTATGAAGCTGAAGTGAAAGAATGGAATGAATAATTCCACAGTGGATAGGAGTAGAGCCTTCCAAAGATCACTCATTAATGTAACTAAATGAGGGGAACTAACTTTCTAAATACATTGCACCCTACCAGCTGGGTGGTTCACTGCCTGCCCTAGGGGTGACTTGTATTAGAAAGGATGGTTTGGGCCTGGCAAATGTTTATTTTGCCAGGTCGAATTAGCACTTTAAAACTTGACACACAGGATGCAATGGCAGGCCAGAGACATGTTTAAAGTGCTTCTTAAGTGGGTGGCACAATCATATGCATGACCAAAAGTAGCATTCAATTTACAGGCTCTAGACACAGGTAGTGCCACGTAACTAGGCTTTTAAAGGTAAATTACATTAGCCAATTGGGTATAAGCCAATCTTACTGTGTCTTAAGGGAAAGAACAAGCACATTAGCATTGGTTAGCAGTGGTAGAGCACCAAGAGTACTAAGGCAAGCAAATACAAAGTTAGTAAAACAGGTGGTCTGAAGGTAAAACATTAGGGGAAAACCATGCCAAGGATGCCAGGCCTAACAAACGTTATGAGATTAGGAAGTGCAAATTACTCAATGGTTTAACTGACTGAAGAGTAACACTTTCTATGACTGAGGGGATGGCCCGGCTAACAGTGGTAAAAAAGGCTGGCATTCTCTTGAGCAGCACATAGCTGGTTGTTGATAGATAAGAGCCACTATGTTCTATCAATGAATTTAATGAAGGGCACAGTAACCATAGGAAGGTCACATCTCATGCAAAAATAAAAAGTTGCTTGGGGCAAGTGCAAATGGCAAATTGAATTAACGGTTGTAGTCAGTATCCAAGTTCAATTAAAAGGATGCAACAAATGCAGCGAAGGTGCAATAGTATTTCTTGATGAAGCGAACACAGTCTACAATTAATGTGGAAAAGTATTACTACCCATTTTTGGGAGTAACTCTTGGCAAGAGCATAACCCAAAGTATAATTGCATGATTCTTAGTTTGTAGTAGCTATTATAGCTTTGGGCCTCAAGGGGAAAAACACTCAAAGCTTTTTCACTATAGCAGGGTTAGCTGTCCTTGGGAAAGCATTGAGAATGAGATGAAATATTATATTTATAATTTCACTTCACTTCTTATGAAACAGTTATAGAGTTCATCATTGCACTTTTTAAAATATTTATTGCAAGCCTAAGCCTAATTCATTGCTAAAGTCTATTTTACTATAGGTGCTTTTAGAAAAGCTTCTTGTCACCTGCCTAAAGCAGGTAATTTGCATAATCTTCCAACCATCACGCAGGAGCTGAATAAACCCCTAACTGAGGTGTGAACGTTTTCCCACAGCTGAGAAAGGCACTGGGTGTGGGGAGGTGGTTTGTTTACCTGACAGGCTGACCATCAGGGCTGTGCCCAGAAACATAATTAATTTCTATGGGGCCTATTCTACCATGGTCAAATATACTGAATACCTGAGCCTGCCCCTTTCCTTTCTCCCTCTAACCAATCAGACATGAAGTGCAGGAGAAAGCTGCTGCCCCAGAACCTGTTTGAGTGACCACTGAGGAGAGGTTTCTTGTGATGGAGCAGGGTTTTGCAAAAATAAACCTGCTCGAATTAACACCCCCATAATATTTACTAACATTGTGCAGTGGTCATTAATATACAAAAACACATGAAACATGTGGGAAACTGCTTTGCACATGCAGACACTAATGTGAAATAATGCATGAAAGTACTAAGCCGCATTTTAATTTCGCTTTGAAATTAACAAGAAATAATTCATGACTAGGCCGCATTTCGCATCTTGCTTTAAAAATAATAATAAATAAGGCTGCTTATGCCTAAAGCTTTGCTAAGAAAAACATTAACGTGGGATAGTGCAAAGGCGGGTGGTAAACAGTGAAATGTGCATTTCATGTAATTAATGCTTATGTTATATTTGCCATTAGTGAGCCGAATAGGCCTGAAAGGTCTAAAATTGACATGATAGATGGGGGTTGGAGAGGAAATGAATGACCCGACAAAAAAACAGAAAACCTGAGCTCTGCAGAAATGCCTGAAAAGTCAAGGTTGTTCAGCCACAGAGAGCATTGTCTGTCTGCTAAAATATGAGACTGGCCGTGGGACCCAAGACTTCTTCCGCGGACGTAGCTGGGAGACATATGAGAAAATAATGGAAAAAGTAACATGTATTAAATATATGAACGAGTCAAAGTTTATGTCATGAGAAGGGAAGTGGAACAATAGACTATAGTAATTTAGAATGAAATCATGATGGTGTGACAGACCACCTCCTGGACCATCCAATGAAAAGTCGAGTTCTATGAATTCTTTCAACGAATGTGGGTTGGACATGTAGGTTTTAGGGTATAACTGGGGTGCCTTTGGGGGTGTGGTTTTAGCTCGTGATCTTCCAGTAGCTGAGCGAGGGCACTGAGAGACAAAGTGAGAGAGAAGGGTGATTCATCGCTGTCTGTCGGTCTGCAAAGAGGCCTAGCTGTTCCTGTCCCTGTCCTGTTCCTGAGTTTTGAAACCTTTGTTCCCTGACTCTATTTCAGGGGACCCCCACTACCTCCTTGACCAGGGGGGTGGTATTTCACTGATCTTTGGGTTAGTATTATCCTTCTGACTCATACTTTGCATAATTATTTGCAAATGTATTTTTGTCTCTGAAACTTATGTCTCTCTATCTATCCACTCCTTCATATGCATATTCTTTATTTGATGATGAGTATGATACTGTTTGCATTTGATGATGTTTTTCTCTCCCTTTTGTGAGATTCTTTGTTTGCATTTGTAACCTGTATGCGATGAGCCCTAATGATTCACATTTATTTGAGATAACCTTTATTAATCTTATCGAGAGTCTGTGATTATTTAGCTAACTTGATAGATAGATAGTTAGTTCTATTATTACCATCAACTACTCAACCAATTGGTCCATCGACCAGAGGAAAGAGAGTTGATATGTAGGTTCAAGTTATGTATTTAGAAGTGTCAGATATGAGCCTGTATAAAGAAAACAACTGCACATCGTCATTAAAACTTGACCCCCAGCGCATTAGAAATTTGGGTGAATGTGTATGGGCCAACTGTATGTGATGTTATCGAGTAGTGATCCCTGATTAGGTGTCGCGCTGGATCACTTGATTCTCTGGCTAAACCTCTAGGGTGGGTACACGAGCTCTGCGCAGGGGAAGAAAGGTTCTACCATGTTGAATTTGGGCAGAGCAAGCACTGTGGGATTGTGTTTTTCTTAACTCACTGTGGGATCGTTTGCAGTTAAACCCACAGGAAGTGCTACAAAAGTGGGTTGGATCACCCCTGGGAACTTTCACCCCACTAATTGAGGAGAGTTCCAGACCCACATGCTTGCAATGGTCATAAATGTGCCCCCCCCCCACAAGTACCCTCCTCCGCTCACTTCTGGGTCTGTGGAAGACCAGTAGAGGACCAGACCTGCTGTTTGTTAATGGGAAAGAGCCTTGAAGATTAGACCTGCTCTTCCTGTTGTGCCCATGAAAAAGATGAACAGTCATAATGCTCACCTCCTGTGTGGGCTAGAAGAACACAACAAGCTTCAAGAGCCCTTTTCCTGCATTCCAGGTAGAGCAGTCCAGACTGCACCTGCCCTGGACCCTGCTGCTGGCCTCTGCTGAAGTGAGTCTTGGTCCCCAATTGCTGTACCCAAGGCCCTTTACTCTTGACTAGTGTCTAAGTGTACTTCTCATAACAAATCATGAAACTGGTGTATTAGTTGAGAGAGCTATGTACCCACCTCAAATAATAACCACAATCCTTGTCAGGGTAAACCACTAAAGACACCAAATTATCCTGAGCTCAACCCCCAGTTAGCTATAGCACAGAGCAGGCAGGCCTAACTTAGAGGCATTGTGTAAAGTATTTGCGCAGCTCTCAAACAGTAATAAAGTCAAAACACAAAGAAATTACCAAACCAATTTAGAAAAATAGAGTAAATATGAACAAATAAAATACAGCAAAACAACTAAAGTCCAATAATTAGAACAAGAGTAATGCATTTTTAAAGGTTCAAAAGAGCTCCAAAAAGCATTAAGCCCTAACTGGGGTCATCTGGTTGCTCTTGACTGGTACCTAGGTAGAAGGTACTGCTGAATGTCATGGATAGCGGGTTGAATACAGAAATCAGGTTTGACACAGTTAGAAGTTTTACGTTCAGATTAGAGGCATATTTATCATTGAGGTGTGCCACCCCTCTACCACGCAAAGGGGTACAAGCACAATGCAACTACTAAGTCAGATTTATCACATCTATCTAAGTGTGGTGCATTTTGCAGCACACTTAACCCCTTCCCCGCTCATGACGGAGCCGATCCGTCATGAGCCACGGTTGCCGTGTGCTCATGACGGAACGGTTCCGTCATGTCACGGCCGTTGGCGGCCGCTCCGCCTACGCGGCGCTGTTTCCCCGCCTGTGCGGGGGGACAACGCAAATGGGCGGAGTCATGACGGAACCGTTCCGTCATGAGCACAGCTCAACCGTGGCTCATGACGGAGCGGCTCCGTCACGAGCACAGCGCCACCGCGCTGCCCCCCCCGCACCCCCCAGCGCCGCGGCGGAATTCCCGCCGCGGCGAAAGGGTTAAAAAGAGGAAAATGCCTCTGAGAATTGTTTTTATGCAGGAAGGTGCCCCTTCCTGCACAAAAACATTCCTGCCTGCGTTGGTACAAGGCAGCACATTGTGTGCCTGTGCAAGGAAAGGACAGGAATGCACCGTATCATGGTAAATATGGCATTTCTGCCCTTTCGCTTTCCTGCAGCGCAGTAAGGTGGCTTATTTCACTGTGTGAAATAATGATAAATCTGCCTTGTGATCTCTGGAATGGAAGTAAACAAATCCTCCCTGGGGCAAGGCAGCAGGCTGAGACCAAAGAGGGCTCAACGTTACAAACGCAATTTCCTCACAAAAAGTATTAAGGTCCTTATTTAGGGTTTAGCAAACAAGGTACTCTGTCATGAAAGTAACTGAGTATCCTGTCTGACAAACTCTCGGTCTTCCTGCCCTATGGTAAGCCTAGTGGACCATCAGCTTTCTGTCAACAGTGCCCTTGTTGGCTCCATCAAAGTAAAGGTTATTGCAATAGCTGATTGGAGAGCTAGCCATCAGAGTAATGGCATAATACTGCCAGCCAATTTGAGAACACACAGCCTAATATTATTTTTTTTCCTGTGCATCACTTTAGAGAAAACCTGGTGGTGATAAACAGAAACATTTAAATAATGACCGTCCCACACACACAGAGGGGAAAACAATCCCTGGAGGTGAGGGTCATTAGTTAATTATTTTTCAAAACAAACTCCCAATTTTGGACTTGTTTTCAAAAAACAGAACGTTTGGTGGTTGGTTGTCAAATCTGATGGATTCACCAAACCTTTGGTACCTTCAGAGTAACTGTCATGATGTGGTCCTCTAAAGGTTGAGAAATCACTACTGGGGAAACTGTGATCTCAAAAAATAGTGGTCCTCTCTGAGTCGGGGTGGCAAATGTAATGTCATCTGCCACCATGAGGGACAGTGTGAAGGCAGTGATTCAATATAGTGTAATTTACCCCACCTCAATTAATCTACATTGACCCCATATTCACATCAACCCTAATGCAAAAACAAATGTTTTACACTATATGTAATTAAATGCTACTAAATTAAATAAGCAAACTTACTTTAACCCCAATGCTAGCTCTTATCATCAATTTTATTCTTTTGAATGAAAACAAAAGCAAATATCTTCAAATAATCAATATTAAATTAACTAAGTAACCTTGCTAATGCAAACTGTAAGTCTAAATTAAATTAAGTTAATCCATAGCAAATTAAATATATTGGTTTAATTTCAATTGGTAACCTTTACCCAACCCTAATTATAAATCTATCCCGAGTGCACATACAATTAAAATAAAATGTGATTAAATAAAAGGACCAACCTTAATACAACCTAATGCTAAACGAATTAATAATTACAATTAAATCAAATTAAATAAAAGCCCAAGTTATATTACAATAAAATACATAATCTTGACAATACTAATGTTAAGTCATGAAAGTGGCGATTTTAGCAGCTGCATTCTCAGTAGTGGTGTGTCCAATATAGTGCAGCCCATGAAGCAACACCTTGATGTATGGAATCACAGTAGTGGGGTGCACTGAGAGGACAATGTTCAGTATCTGTATCAATAAAACTATGGCAAGGAAAAATTAATTTTACGTTGGATTTTACGTTGGCATAATGTTATGCAATGTTTGCCATTTTGTATTATCTTTGTTATGTGAAATGACTGAGATTACACCATTGAGACTTTGGGTTCAAATTCTATCGTGGACAATGAGAAGAGTACAAATGAACCAAATTTGATTGTCTTTGGTTCTCATCAAGCACGATTGTGTGCTTCTTTTTTTGCACACACTTCATCCTGATCCCAAAAATTGACAAATTTCACATTAAAATATAGCGCAAAATTCTGAAGCTGGCATTTGGCGTTTCAGCACAGTGGTTTTCATAATTGTTGGGCATTTTGTGCAATTTCCTCAAAGGATATTATGTGAAATTTATCAAGGCCTACTTAATACTCTGAATGGTGAAAATAACTGCAGTCAATATTTACAGTCTCTATCAGCTCAATAACATTCATAAACAGCATCAAAACGAGTTAGATTGACCTCAACAGTAGCCAGGGGGTTCCAATGCAGACAGGTGACCCTGAAAGCATATTTGGGCACAGTGGGAAACTGAATCTTCCCAAACTTCACCTACCAACTATCAAATACAGCAGCATTTTATTTAAATATCTTAAAAGCTCTATGGAACTTCCCTATTGCTTAAAGGTGGTGAAAGCGTTCAAAGTAATTGTTTGCTGGATCTATCCACTGAATTTAGGAGCACAGCCTTTGGAGTAGGTATATCACCATATAAATAAAATCATTAGTTTCAACCACTACTTAGAGATCCTGAAGGGAAGATGGGAGTCAGAAAACTAAAAAGCTGCAGGTGTAACCCTCTCACGCACTTAATTCACAAGCAAAATAGTTCATCAATACTTGCACTAGGAGCTGTAAACTGTGTGGATGTACCCACAATCTGAACAAGGACCACCTCTTTAGAGGTGGATTGTCATTAACGAAGCTCAGAACTTTCTTAGACTGTCTAATGCCTCAGAAGTTGAAGTGATGCTGGAAGCTTGAAGTGGAACCTTTCCACAGTTTTTTTCACCAACACTAATACATCACAAAGCAGCTCAATTTCCCGGTAGCCTAGGCTGTTTCAGGCTTTAAGCAGCTACAAATACCTGAGTCTAAGTATGAAAGCAATAAGAACAATTCATAAAATGGTGGGGTGGGGGGACGTCACACACTCAGCAAGTGGACATTACAGATTGTTCCAACATTAGACCACAACTGCTTCCCAATTGTGGCTGATGAAATGTAAAGACTGGAAACTAAAAACTAGAGCAGAAAGTAAGCAGGGCTCTTAGAGCATGATTTATTTTCTACACCTACTGCTAGATCCATGAACCCTTAGATACGTTGAATTAAGTGGAGTACCTGGGTTAACAAACAGGAATCTCTAGCTCTCCCTGATTGGTAACCACCCATTCGTACAAGATATATCCACTACCAGACAACAGCTGGGATTCACAGGACGTACCTGTAGGACTTGTCAACCTAAACACACCATGGATTAAAGGAACAACAATTCATGTCCAATTGGTTGGGCCTGCACATACAAACGCAAACGCACCTCAATAAGCCACATTGCAAACTAAACACACATCAACCAGATGCATATCGCAGAAAAAGAAACAATGTGACTTTTGCCATTCTTAATTTATTTTGATGTGTTCATGTGCATGTAGATGTCAATGATACTCAAGGTATGTGCATTTTCATTTTAGTTTGCTTTTTACAAATATACGTTTGTCTGTCACATTTCCAGGCACAGTACCCAAATTAAATGAAATCTGCTGTTTTTTCAAATGTAATGGAAGGGTATTCTTTGTTGGCTACACGTGTTGGCACTCAGTGATCATTGTCCTTCCGTGCAGGGTGCGTATTACGCACAGGCTTCTGTGGTGCTTATTTAGCTGGCTGTAATACAGTGTGTTTAGTATTAGCTCACAGATGACTTATTTGACGAACCTACGCTAATCGTTTTCATTGAACTTTGCCAGTATGAAGATGCCAAGGACAACAGTAAAATATAGGACGTGCCTGAAACACGTGCTTTCTACATATTGAACAAGAACATATGAAAAGCATTACATATTTTCTCTGACATGACGGAAAGTGTGTTGAAGAGCAATGTAATTTAGAAAACTGTCAGAAATAAAAAAAAAAATAAAAACGGCTCTTGAATTGACGAATAAAGAGATGAATGCAAGATAACAACGGATGACTTTATTGACATTACGTTAAGTTTCTCTTTGAGGCCAACAACCTTATGGGCAAAGTATTCATGAACAGGGAAACGTTCAAAAGGAGATGATTGAACTTAATGGGATGGCATTTATCATAAATTTGCTCAAGGCGAGTGGTCGAGGTTTAGGGTGTTTAATATGCAGAAAACGTATGGTTATGGTTTAATGAAGAATGAAAAGAAAGGAATTTAGCCATTATTTCTCCGGGGTGCATGACCATCTGATGGCTGTTCTACATTTTGATAAGAAGGTACCCAATACTGACGATATAAAGTACTCTTTTGCAAACCTACTTGACTTTTCTTTTTAAAAACTGAAGTCCTGCACTTTGCAGACTTCCTCCTTCATATGTTAGGGAAAGAAGAATGAACATCCTTAGTCTCAAATTCCACCCATGCTGATTGGTAACTTCTCGGATTGGCTGTAATTCTGCTGAATATTTTTGTTATTTTATTTCACTTTCTGGCGTTTTTTCCAGATCTTGATTTAATGTATTTGGTGACAAATATACATTATTGGCATGTTTTTGTTTTCACATTTATATAAGGAAGAGCAGATAATAAACTTGAAGTGAATTAGTGAATTTGGTCATAGTCAGGTCGAGCTAGAACACCATTTATAAAAGCAATGTCTACTCACTGTCCAAATACATCAACAAGAAACAACATAGAGAATTGTGCATTATTGAAATATCCAATATATGTGAATATGTGTAGCGGTTCAGAAGGCAGAAAGGCGACATGCTGTCAGGGTGACAAACATCAACTCGGAGGACTGGCAAGCCACACTGAAAGTGAATGACATAGATGTTAACTTCAGATACTGACACAAGAGCACAAAGTGACATGATGCCCTTGCAGATGCTCAATGAAGTAAATGTCAGGCATGTCACCCATCTGCTTTAAAACACAGTTTCCATCCTTATCTCGGTCGACAGCTCATTTTTCACAGTCAAAAGTTCAGCACAACAGAATAAAATCCAGTTGAGAGCAGAGACAGAGATGCGTTCCCACAGGAAATAATGTGACAGGTCATCAGCACACATGGACTAATTACATCTGTGTCACGAATGCAATACCTGTCACTATGCTTGACTTCAGTTTTGTAAAGAAGTATTTATTACATTAATTATATATTGCGTTCCTACTCTGAAATTTTGAGAAGGTATTTTATCTTACATTGGTTGAATCTACCTCATTTTGAATTGAAAACTAATTTAGTGCCGGCCTTGAAACCATTGTGTTGATAGAAGACATGTTTGAGGGAGAAATGGGTAAGGACTGCCTAGGGGTGGTGAATGATGGCATGTGTTTATCAGTGTGTGAGGAAGTGTAGTGTGAAAAAGGAAACGAGAACTTCAATGCATAAGAGTGTTGATAAGTGGTAGTTATTGGTTCAGATCCTTTGGGTATCCTTTGGAGAGAAGCTATGTAGGAGATGCCACTAGACCAGTTAAAATACTAATGCATTAGTTTGCTATACTGCTATGAACATAAAGAAAACATTGTAGTAATATTATGCTCATTGTAACCGCTATAAACTACAAGATATACGTTAGTTTAATTGGACTTGTCTCAGTGGTTCACAAAATATTTGCACCTCTGGTGCACAAACAAAGCTTCTTCTATGTATCAGAGATTTGGT
This sequence comes from Triturus cristatus, assembly GCF_964204655.1. Classification (NCBI taxonomy): domain Eukaryota; kingdom Metazoa; phylum Chordata; class Amphibia; order Caudata; family Salamandridae; genus Triturus; species Triturus cristatus. The sequence continues at coordinate 684,889,337 of NC_140587.1, forward strand.
TAAACTCATAATTTTTAGTTTTAGCCTGAGACATCCTTAGTTGTTTCACAGAGAGTATTCCATTAACCCCTTCAGTGCTAATGACAGAATAGTTCCGTCATGAGCTAGGGTGGGCGTGTTCTGAGAATGAAACCATTCCGTTCTAGCACCCGCCCATGGAGGAAGCGCTGGCGCTCCTTCTATGGGCCACCTAAACCCCTCCCCAAAAAGGGATAACAGTCGAAGAGTTTCTGCTGCCACATTCGACCCACCTCGGCAATCTCATGACGTCAGCCCTATTTGGATGCCCATCTGCCCCATGGTGGCAGAAAACCCATTAGCACCAGGGATATGTATATATTTATGTTTGGGGGTGGCCCCATGGTAATGGTTGCCCCTATTGGTGCTAATAATGTTTTTTAATTACTTTTGGGAATTTTCTGCTCCTTATGGGGCAGATCTCCCCTATTTTGAGACCCATGTGCCCCCAGGGGGCATAGAACCCAATAGCACCAGGCATATGTATATATTTATGTTTAGGGGTGGCCCCTTGTACAAGGATTGTCCCAATGGAATGGAGCATCGGTTATTAGTTACTTTTGGCCATTTGTCTGTCCCCTTTGGGGGCAGATTGGCCATAATTGTAGGCCCATCTGCCCTCGAGGGAGACAGAAAACCACTAGACATTAGGAAAGGTTTTGGTAGTGTGTGTGTGGACTGACATTTGGGTAGTGACACTGCATATTATAATTTTAATTGTTTTATTTCTTGTCATATGCATTTGAAATTGTAATGTTTTATTTCTTCTTTTTATTCTAGTTGAAGCTGTTTTCCCTTTTGACTGATGTTCCATGTTGTGGTTTCATCACTGGTAGTTCTGCAGTTTGTGTAGTTGCATGTGTTTGGTAAGAAAACATTTTTCGCACAATTTACTCTAAATGAATATCATTTCCCTGCATGAATGTATTTTTTGTAAGTGGTGTAATAATAGCAGTATTTTTAACTTCTGTTTTATTGTGTGTGTAAATCTTTCTGCATTTGTGATCAACGTGTATTGTGTTGTCTTGTGAGTATTTATTTTTGTTTTCTCTTTCAGTGGGATATCGTTGGTTTTTGCTGTGTCTCTACAGAGTAGGTGCTGGTGAGTCTAGCTGTCTCTGGCAAGTGAGCGGTATACTTTTTGAGTACATAGAGCTTTGTGATAAAGCCACACATTGTTTATTACTTATTTTGCACAGTATTGGTTGTTGTTGACTTGTTTGTGGAGTCTCCTTTCTTAGTAAGGATTATTGCTAGCCGCAGGATGACTGCTCAGCAGGTTGGTCTACTTTTCGAGACTTCCTCTGACCATGACTAAGAGACTGACTCTGCACCTGAGGTGGAGGAGGGAGTAGAACATTCTGGCAGTAAATTTTCTATCCTAGAGGAATCATCTGGGGATGAAGCCACTCTCAGTGCAGATGAAGTGCCTGTTTCAGAGGAGGACATTGATGTGCTGATAGTGTAGCAAGAGGCATCTGTATTGCAGACTGGGGCTGCAATGTGTCCCATTGGAAGAGTTAACATCTGGGTTGTCCCAGCCATGGTGCAGCCGGCGTTGCCTACCTTTACTGTTGTCACAGGGTGTAGAGTGGATACAGAAAATGTTGTGCCTATACATTTTTTTCAGTTGTTTATGGATGCTGTAGAGGAGATTGATGAGCAGACTAATTTGTCTGCTGAATAGTATTTGTGGGACAACAGTGCTTAGACTCCACTCTAGTGCTAACCAGTGGACTCTCACAAATCTGGATGAGTTGATGAAGTTCTTGGGTTTAACTCTTTTGATGGGCATGATAAGAAAACCATCAATGTCTTTATATTGGTCTAGTAGTCCCTTGAAGCTAACAGCTATATTTCATGCAATCATGAGTCGTGATCAGTATTTGCGTCTGCTTAGGATGCTGCCTTTTGCCTATCTGGGTTATCGTTGGCACAATATCACCCTAATTGTGACTGTCTTTTTAGGATTTGGCCTGTCCTTGATCATTTTGTAGCTCGATTATGCTCCAGGGAAAGAAATAGCTGTGGAGGAGTCTTCGGTCTTGTTCAAGGGCCGATTGGTTTTTAGGCAGTACATTCCTAGCCAGAGGGTATGTTATGGAATTAAGATGTATATGCTGTGTAGGAGTAGGACTGTATTTGTCTTTAATTTCAGGCAGGGCCGGCTTTAGGGCAGTGCGACCGGTGCCACCACACCGGGTGCTGGCTTCCTAGGGGCGCCGTGTTTGAAAGTTGCGTTATTCCCCGGGCAATTACCAGCCCTCACATAAATGTCAAGATAACTCGTGTGATTAATTATCTTCCTGGAGACAGATCAGCATTTTGTATAGTTGAGGTTTTGACTTAGGTGAAGTTAGTGCAGAGGGTTAATATGCCTGCTGCAAAGAACATGTACCCAGTAGATTACAGAGTGCGTATGATGTAAACAGATCAGCAGGTTACTGCTTTCAAAAGAGACATCCTTTTGTTACTTGCAATTTATAACTTAAAGTCCTAATATAGAATAGCGAGCTATTAACTTTCATCCTAGAGCTGCATACACACTGCAAAGTATACATTAGAACATTGATTAATGTTGCAAAAAGGGTTAATTTGGCTAGAAATCGATTCTTATTATTAAAGAAAACTCCCAACTATGCTGTTTCTTTTTCGACTCTGCGTTTGTGCTTCTCCAAACCAAGCACTCTTAAACTATACTGCCTACCAGTATGGATGACATGTGACTCCTACACTTTTACTCCTTTGGCTTATGTAACATTTCCTATAAGCTGATTTACACACGTATGATTGATTGTCTGTGTAATGTGCGTGTGATGCAAAGTGCCCGGACACCCTACACTGGTATGAGTGGCGCAATATAACTAATTCAATGCATCTGAGAGAGTATGGTTATGGAGACTTGGTCACTGTTAAAGGGTGCTAGTGAGAGAATCCGTGGTGGAGGAGGTCATTGGGGGGGGGGCAACAAACTTTGTCGCACAGGGCGCCACCAGCACTAAAGCCGGCCCTGATTTCAGGATGTACACCAGTAAGGATTCCAGGATTGATCCCCCTGGTTGTCCGTCCACTTTCGGAGTGAGTGAGAAAATTGTGTGGGACCTTGGTAGAGGACTTTTTAACAAAACCATTTTTTAAAATTCGTTTTTTATTGATAATCAAAACAACAGGCTTCACAAATCATTCTTTAGTGGTGTAATGAGGTTATTGCACATGAATATTGGCCATTGATTCTCCCCACCCTTTTGTTACAGGGTCCAGATGTATAAGTTTGGCACTTTTATGGTCATTCGAATCAATTTGCGTTTTACATCTTGTCTTCTGTTACCTATTATTCAGATTTGGTTTTTCCGAATACAATCATTCCATTGGGTCGGGGGGTTTGTTTTGCCATCTGTGATCCCCTTCCTATTTAGATTCCATTTGTATGCAGGATGTGAAGTGTGTATGTGTCTGAATGAGTCTTGTATGAGTGTTGTAATTTTTATAAATGTTTCCAGGGGTTTTCTTAGTAAAATGATTAGTATTGTGTTTTTGTTATATTTGATGTAACAATTGTATTGAACTTTCTCCCTTTTTTTGTTCTTTTTTGTAATGTACATAACTTGGAGGAAAAAAATGTAAAATGATATAAGAAAGAAAAAAATTGAAATGCTTTTTAAAAAAAAAAGAATTAAATAGAATGTGATAAATTATACAAAGAAATTAGATAAATAAAAGAACCGAACAATTTTGTATTATAATTGTGTGATATTCAAGTGAATTATTTCTTATTAATTGAGCTTAATGGTGATTCAGTCCATAGTGTAATGGTTAGATAGGCCTGTTTTGCTTTTTTCCCTCTCTGCTCCTTGGCCTAAAAGTAAATTTACAGAGGGGTCCCCCTATTTATGCAGTACCATACTGCTACCCAAGGGGAAACATCTGGAACTACGAGGCAAGAACCACAAGTTCCGGAAGCCCGCAAGTGTAGTTTTCAGGGGTGGGGGTTTGGGGTAGTTTTCAGGGATAGAGGGGTGTTGGGGGTAGTTTTTAGGGGTGGGCGTTCGTGGTCGTTAATGGGGGTGGGAGGGTTCATAGTAGTTTTCAGGGGCGTTTGGGGTATTTTTAGAGGTTATTTATAGGGCTCAGGGAGGGGGAGGGGTAGTTTTTAGGGATTATGGGAGGGCGGGTCATTTTTAGGGCTGAGGGGGAGGTCAGGTACATTTTTAGGGTTTAGGGAAGAGAAGATAGTATTTAGGACAGGTTATAGGCACTAGTGCAGGGGAGGACACAGCGTGGGGGTTGGGTGGGGGCAGGAGAATATTGCACATCAGGGTGGGAGGGGGTGGGGATTTTGTACCTTAGGGTGGTGGGGAGGGGGGTGGTTACCTTAGCCATGCATACCCCTTTACCATGCATGCCGTTACCATGAAAATTCATGGTAAAGGCATGTGTGCTAAAGCAATGCATGGTTAAGACTCGGTCGCTATACAGACCGCATTGTTAGGTATGCTGGTTGAGGAACTCATTGTTCCATCATACATGCCTACCCAAGTGATTGCCCCATGTGGTCTAACCCTTATAGGCTCTCCAATCACCCCACACTTTTTTCCATTTCTCGGGGCTACCTATTGCTGCATAGACTACCTGTTCCGCCCTCTGGCACAGGTCGAGGTCTACCTTCCAGTCCTCAACCGCTGGTATGGCCGCAGCCCCCCATGTAATTAGAATTTTTCTCTTTGCCACCCCCACTGCAATTCTCAGCCAGATTTCCTTTTACCTGGTCCAATCTTGCTCTCCTTTTATTCCCAGGATTAGCCATTTTGGTTCCACAGGGACCACAAGGGCCGTCACCCCCGTCATCACTGCTGTGATCTGGGCACTGTAAAGTTGGATCTGCCGGCAACGCCGAAGGTTATGATAGGACCCTTCACTTCCAAACCCCTTCTACATTGTGAGGAGTATGCCCTACCTAGTTTGTATAGGAGGATTTGCGCATAGTATGTTCTGTGGAGTACCTCAAGTTGGACCACTCTGAATCGCACTCTGATGGATAGCTCTCAGGGGGTCTGGAGGGCCTCTGTCCAGTCTTCATCGTGTAGTGTCCCTCCCAGATCGTCCTCCCGTGCCAATGTCAAGGGGCCCAGTAGGTCAGGGCAGTTATTTATTAGCTTCTTATAGATTAGTGATATTCCTTTTTTGTCAGTGGTTCCATCAGCATTCGGTCCTCTAATGGAAAGGTGTCAGGCAATTGCTCCCTTGCCAGCAAGTGAAGGTGCAATGCATGTCCCAGCTGCATATGTCAGAAACGTTCTGATTTTACCAGGTTGAATTCTTTTTATAAGTCAGTAAATGTTATATAAGTCTGATTTGTCCAGGCGTCACCCAGGTGTTCTCTACCAAGAAGTCTCCTTCTTTGCAATCCATCGAGTTCTCCCACCTATGGCAAGACTACGCTATAACCTAATGGTGTCTGGGCAATTAATTTCCTTTTCCTATCCAGAAACGTGGTAGCTTTGTGCCATACGTCTACTACCGCCTGTGTGTGCTGGGAACGGTCACCTATGTCCTTTTTAGTATACAGTAAGGTCAGCATTGTATGTAGATAACTTCTACACTGGTGTGCAGTTGTTCAGGGAATTGGTCAAAGTGGACACTGTTTCTTGTGGGACAATCCACTCTAACCGTAAAGGTTTCTCAAAGGAACTTGTTTTTCAAAAGCTTGAGAGCGGACAGTGCAGTGCTTTGTGTAGTGATGAACTTCTAGCTGTAAAGTTTGCAGACAGGAGAGATGTCTACCATACATGAAGAAAATACTTCACCTGTGACTGTTTGGGGTCAGGTTGATGAAGTGCGCAAACCTGTGTGCATTTTAGACTGTAATAGGCACATGGGTGGTGTTGAGAGATAGATCAGCGGTTGGAACCTTACACTGCTTTTTGCAAGGCTTACATTTGGTACAAGAAGTAGGCTATCCATCTTTTCCACTTAGCAACTTTTAATGCTTTTGTTGTGTTCAAGAATTGTTGTCCAGAGCAACATGGCCGAGTGAGACGTGCTCCGCGCTAGCTCTGCCTGAGCTGCTCTGAATCCGGCGTTCATGTAGGTCCGGCGGTCCGGAGAAGACGGGACTGCCATGCCACCAGGTCCGGGGCTCTTGGAGAGTCTGGGGACAGAAGCGGGAAGTGTGCCACACCCAGGAGACCGCGAGGCGTTGCCCGAGAAGCGAGCGAGGCCGCAGGACGGCAAGATGGCGGCCGCTCTCCGTGAGCTGGGAGGCGGCGCGGCGGCAGGACGGAGTGAGAAGTAGAGCCTCCGGGGACACCGCGACGCATCGTGGGGGCGAGCCGAGGCCGATACGACTCCAGCATATCCCCAGTAAGCAGAGGCAGGCTGGACTGCGCGCGCCGGAAGGACGAGGTCCGGACCGGCGTTCATTACAGGGAGGCCCGGCTGGAGTATAGCGCAACGCCGATGGAAAGCCCGCTGATCAGGGTGCCCGGGGGTGTACACAGCGGTAGATGCACGGCCGCGGCGGCGGCAGAGACGGCTGGTGGCGGCGGGCCCGAGAGCTAGTGGAGTCTGACCGGTGGGCCCCGGCGATATCTCGGCCCCAGTGGCGGCTGTCTCGGGGGCCCGGGCTCTTTGCCCCGATCGGAGGCTGGAGCATGGGAGCAAGTGAGGCTGAGTTGCGCCTGCCTCGAGGATTCGACTGCAGCTAGGGGGGCCCCACATTCCACATCCCTCCACGGGGCCGGCTAGCTCTGCCGGGGGGGCTCCGCCCGTGGCAGCGGGGTCCGTGGTATTGGAGCAGGGAGGAGTCCTCGGCCTCGGCGCAGCAGAGTCGCCAAGCACGCGGAAGACAGCAGCGCCCGCGACGTGGGGGCCGGTGCTGCGGTGATACTGCGGCGGGGTTCTCTGGGGAGTGGAGACAGCTGGCAAACCCCTCCGGGAGCAGGGGGTGGAGAACGGCCTGATGCTCCAGGCGGGAGCTGGTGACCCTGCACCGCGGCTGACGATGGGGAAAAAGGCCCCGCTGGAGAAACCCACCCGGCAAGGGACCATGGAGGACTATGCATGCACCCGGACGCAGACCGGGGTGCCACCCCGCCCCCCCGTCGCGCGCTCCGACACGGAGATGCTGCTGGAAGCCATACAGGCCTCAAGGACGGACATACACGAGTCGAGGGCGGCGCTGGAGGTCAAGATCGGAGAGGTGGGCTCTGAAGACAGGACTTTCGTAACTTGTCGGAGAGGGTGCAGACGGCGGAAACCCAAATCGGCGAAGCGGAGGATACTATCACCCATCTCCGGAAGGATGTGGCGGAACTGCAGGCCTCACACAGACAACTGCTCTGGAAGGCGGATGATGCGGAAAACAGGGCACGATGCAACAACCTGCGATTCGTAGGTTTTAGAGAAGGTATCGAAGGGACGGACATGGCGCAGTACCTCCATAACTGGCTGAAAAGCACTTTTCCGCGGGCCCCGTTTTCGAACTGTTTTGTGATTGAGCGAGCACATAGGGCGCTCCTGGTGAAGCCGCCGGTGGGCGCGCGCCCTCTCCCCGTCATCGCCCGATTCCTCAATTATGCGGACAGAGATCTGATACTGCGAGAGGCTCGGAAAATGAGGGAGATAAGACTGGAAAATACGAACATTATGATCTTTCCGGACTACAGCCAAGAGGTGCAAAAGCAGAGGCGAGCCTTCGATGCGGTCAAAGCGAAATTGAGAGATCTACGCATTACCTACATGCTGCTCTTCCCGGCGAAGCTTAAGGTGATACATGATGGCGGAACTCAGTTTTTCACCCAGCCAGAGGAGGCCTGGCAATGGCTGGAGGAACGACCCGCTTTTAGCAGCCGAAGAACTGACCGGAGCGAGGGCCGAGAACGACCGTGGGAAAGTGGTGCGAGGCCCAAGGAAGCGGCGCCGGTGCAGACACAGCGCCAGACACGGCGGAGAACTGGGAAGCGGCTGCATAAGACACCATACTCAGATCGCAGCTCGCCGAGACGCCGAAAGCAGGACTCCGTGTCACCCGGAGGGACTAGGGTGCTGGGATCTCGATTCAGCTGTCTGGCGGGCAACGGAAGTTCTGAGGAGAATGATGAGGGGGATGGCAGCGCATCTGGGGGGGGTGGGGCGGAGCAGAGTTCCATGCACCCGCTAGAAGCAGCGATCCGGGACCTAGAGCGGGACGCACCGGACCTCACGGAAGAACTGAGACCAGATACCCAGGATTCCCACTCCTGAGTGCGGATGGACTGAACAGTGAAGAGTGCAGCTTACACCTGATGGAGCACGCAAGTTGCTGCACCCCCCTTTTATTCTTTGTTTGTTTCCTACTTTGTCGTCAATGTACTTGGTTTCTCGGCACGGGTAGGCTGGGACTGTTTTAGTGCTGACCATATAGAGGGCACGAGATAGGTTGACGACGGGGGGGATTGCTAGGGAGGGCGACAGGCCTACTCCGCCAGCAGTCCTGGTTCCGTGGAAGTTGGGACTGATGGGGGGAGGTGGGGAGGGGGGGCCAGGGGAGTGTTGGGGGTTCACAGTTTTGGGGTGTTGGGGGATGGGGGGAGGGGAAGGGAGAGTTGGGGCGGGTTGGGTGGGCGGGGGACAGAGACAGGTCACTGAAGGCACACACGACACGACACGACACGGGGCTTGGCCCCACGGGGGAGCCACCACACCAATCACCACCGATGGCGCCGCAATGCCTGACGCCCAGGGACTGCAGGGAGTAGACAGAGAAGGGTTCTCAATCCTAACGTGGAATGTAAATGGGCTGGGCAGTAAAATCAAACGAGGCCTGGTAAATGCATACATTAAGAAGCTAGGCCCGGACTTTGCGTTGTTGCAAGAAACACACCTTATGGGGAGCAACTGTGGATTCCTAGCCCGAGGGCCCTACAAGGTCCTAGCGCATGCGGGATTTACCCAAGGCTCGAGAGGGGTGTCAATCCTGGTACGGAAAACGCATCCGTTTAGGGTGACACGGACGGACTCACTAGGGACTTACGTGGGGGTCCGGGGAGTGTGGAAACGGAAAGAATACACAATAGTGTCTGCTTATGCACCACCTAAACTTCAGGCGGCCACGTTGAAAGGAGTGGCGGACATACTGCTTGATACGTCAGATACGGTGCAGGTGCTTGGGGGCAACTTTAATGATGTGATGACCCAGGCGCTTGATAGGTCGGGAGACAGGGGGAGAGACCTACCTCCGACTGCCCTCGCCACCATCATAGAGGCTATAGGTTTGACTGATATATGGCGATGGTTACACCCGGAACGGCGAGACTATTCATTTTTCTCTGGTGCACACAGGGTGTATTCCAGACTGGATTATATCTTCATGGCTCGACACATGCTGACTAGGGGGGCTATAGCCGAGTACAACAAAAGGGGCCTATCAGATCACTCCCCCCTTCTGGTGACACTGGGACACCGGCTGCGGGGTCAGGGACACTGGCGGGTGTCGGCCTGGGACCTGCAGAACTCGAAGGAACTGGGGGGCATACGAGCGGATATAAAAGTCTGCCTAGACAATGAGGGCTCAGTGTCGTCGCCGGTGACCTTCTGGGAATCCATGAAGGCGGTCATGAGGGGTAGGGTTCAGGATAGGATTGCAGAGGAGAATAGGGAAAGGCAGAGAGCAATGCAGACAATGGAACGTCACATACTTCAGCTGGAGCGGGAATATCTTGTCGGAAAGGCGTGGGAGACACTCCGCCGGTTGCTCGACGTCCAACGGCAGTATAGATATCTTGCCACGGGAGAAGCCAAAAAACAGGCGATGGCAACGCTCCATCGTCTATACGACGTCGGATATAAGTCCGGTAAGCTCTTAGCGTGGCTAAGTAGAAAGGAGAGGGACGCGCGGTGGGTAGAGTAGGGGAGAGATGCGCAGGGGACTCTGGTGAGCTCTGATGCCCAGATCGCAGAGACATTTGCGGGACAATTCCGGGCATTCTATGCGGCACGGGACCTGGGCACGCAGGATGATGCGCTGCAGTACATGGCGGATCTGGACTTGCCAGTGCTCGCGGACGGGGACCTCCAAGAATTGGAGGCTCCCCTCACGTTGGACGAGGTCAAAAAGGCGCTGACCAAGCTGCGGGTGGGGAAAGCCCCGGGCCCGAACGGGTTCCCGGCAGAATTTTTTTTTAAAACGGCAGATCTCTTAGCTCGCCACTTGCTGGCTTTATTTGAGGGGGCACGAGAGGAGGGAAGCCTCCCCCTGGATCTGCGATTGGCCACGATCATCCCGATCTTCAAAGAGGGGAAGCAGCCGGAGGAATGCACCTCATATCGCCCAATATCCTTACTCAATATTGAAGTGAAACTGCTGGCGATGGTGCTGGCCCTCCGGCTGCGGAAGGTGCTCCCGGATTTGGTGCACCTGGACCAGACGGGCTTTCTCCCAAGCAGAGCGACGAGACTGAATCTGCGGAGAACGCATAACTGGCTACAGGCGGTGAGCGGCAGGCAGGACCCCCACTGGTTTCTCTCCCTGGACGCAGAGAAGGCATTCGATGCGGTGCATTGGCCCTTCCTGGAAGGGGTCCTGGGGCGCATGGGCTTCGGACCCGTCTTCCGCCAGTGGGTGCGATTGCTGTATACGGACCCCAGGGCACGAGTGAGATTAAATGGGGTCACCTCTGGGGACTTTCCTATCTGTAGGGGTACATGGCAGGGGTGCCCCTTGTCCCCCCTGCTATTCACAATGACAATTGAGGTACTGGCAGCAATGGTTCAGCAGGATCCAGGGATTAGGGGGTTTCGCAAGGGACCACAAGACGAGGTGGAGGAAAAAAATTCCCTATACGCGGACGATGTCCTTCTCTATGTTACTCACCCGGACACGACGATCCCGATAATTTTCTCGGAGTTGGAACGGTATGGTGCCCACTCGGGCTATAGGGTTAACTGGCACACGTCGGTTTTGTACGATCCAGGGGGGAGGGAGCAATGGCCGTGTGTCCTGGACAGGCTCCAGAAGACAAAGGAAGGGTTTCAATACCTTGGAGTGTTCCTAACTCTTGACCAGAGTGTCTCCTATAGTAAGAATGTCGGGAGGGTTCTTAAAAACTTTGTAGAGGACGCGCACCGATGGCGACGGCTGCCGCTTACGATACTGGGGCGTGCAGCCATGTTTAAGATGATAACCTTACCCAGGTTCCTGTATGCATTCCAAAACGAATATTATCCGGTTCCCAGAAGGGTCTTCCGGGAGATTGACTCGGAGGTCCGTAGTTTACTTTGGTTAGGCAAGCAACCCAGGGTGGCGCTAAGGACTCTGCAGCGACACCAATATAGCGGGGGGATCTCGCTTCCTAACGTAGAGGCCTATTATTGGGCGGAACACCTGGTCTCCATTAACGACTGGTTCCACGCCCCCGCCATGCACCCAACGTATGCTCTAGAGCGGTATGCCATGAGCGCACACTCATACAATCACTACCTCTATGGTGGCAAGGGTACGGGTCGGCTATTGCCGGCGACTAGACTCACCCTGGCGATATGGCAAAGGGCGAACCGGGAGATTGGATGGGATCGGAAATTGACTAGACAACCGCCTCTATGGCACTGCGCGTGGCTGCCGGAACTGAATAAGCTGAGAGGGTTCAAACACTGGGATACCATAGGGGTGTCGACATTAGGGGACGTGCTAGTGAAGGGGGAACTGAAGTCCTTCGTGTCCTCAGGGCGGAATTTGGCTTACTCCCCACGCAGTATTATAAATATGCTCAGCTGAAGCATGCATGGAGGTTGGGAGGGCAGCGGACGGCCTCACTCCCGGAATATGCACCCCTGGAGGGGCGCCTGCTGCAGGAACACATGATTGAGAGAGCGGTGTCCCTAATGTATCGGACCCTCATGAATAACATGCCTGACACTCTGGGGGTGCTCAGAGGGACATGGGAGGCGGAAGTGGGGGAGATGGACGATGTGGATTGGAACACAGTTCTTATGCATCCACGAGAAGTGGCGATCAAGTCCCGGCTGCGGCTGATACAATTTAATATCCTGCATCGGACCTATTTTGATAGATTAAGATTTTACAAAATGGGAAAGATAGGGGACACGACTTGTCTGAGATGTGGAAGGGAAGGGGGGGACTTATATCACATACTCTGGATGTGCCCACAGATTAAGAGATACTGGCGAGGGATTTTAGGGGAACTAGGTAAAGTGCTAGAGGTTCCACTACCGGAGGATCCCAAGCTGGTGTTACTGGGCATGACGAACGATGTAGACCTCACTCGCCCCTGATGATCTTCCTGGTTCTGGCCCTGTTGGTCGCAAAGAGGGACGTGGCGAAATACTGGGGAGCGCCCACGCCACCCCGATTGGAGGAATGGAGGAGGGGTCTAGACCTCTACATGGCGGCAGAAAGGGTTACATACAAGGCGCGGGGCTGTCCCAAAACATTTTGCAGGGTGTGGTCCCGGTGGAGGAAATATCATGGCATGGAGGGGGGTCTATAGAAGGGTGGCTGGGAGGGGAGTCCTGCACAGTTCACGGACAGTATGAGTAGCCCAAGAGCGTGGGCGGATGTGAACAATAAGGATGATGGGGCATTCTGCAGAACAATTATCGAATGGGCTCCTCGGGGGGGAGGGGGGGGTGGCCGAGAAGTGAAGTGGGTGTGCTGACCAGTGCTGATCTGTCTGTTTGGTTGTTCTTCTTTGGTGATAAAGAAAAAAACGAAAATGCAAATGAAAATATTTATTAAAAAAAAAAGATTGTTGTCCAAAGTCAAGGATGACTTTTGTTAAGTTTCAGGAGTTTGTGATTGGCAGCCTTGTTGTAGTGGAACAGGCAAGTGTTTCTAGAGTTGGATCAGTGGAGGATGTGACTTGATTGAAAGATCACCAGTTTCCTGTGTGATTTTTTTCAGCTAAATTTGAGGTTTGCTGAGCATTTTGGGTAGGAAAACATTGAGGGATCCATGCAAGCCACACCTACCTGGACTACCCCGGGTTTCTAGTTTTCAGAAAATTCTGGGTTTTCTAGGTTTCCTTTGATGGCCACTGAGCTCAAGACCTGGGTGTGTGGAGGTTTGTGACTCCCTGCAAATTCCAGAACTTTCCATCACAGAAATGTGAGGAAAATGGTTTTTTTACAAAGTTTGAGGTTTGCAAGGGATTCTGGGTAACAGAACCGGGTCAGACCAACACAAGTCACCCCACCCCGGATTCCCCTGGCTGTCTAGGTTTAAAAAATGTACAGTCTTGTTAGGTTAACCTAGGTGCCAGCTGATCTGGTGTCCAAAATCCACAGCTAGGTACATTGTGAAAAAAGGGTCAATTCACTGGAAAAATGTGATGCACCCATGTTGCGGTTCGGGCCATTTCCTGTTACAGGTACTAGGCCTACCCACAGAAGTAAGGTACCATTGTTATCAGGTGATTGGGGCAATGGTGGCTGGGTGAAAGTTTGTGGCTCCACGCAGGTTCCTTCCATCACAGACATATGAGGAAAATGTGTTTCATAAAACAAAGTTTGAGGTTTGCAAGGGATTCTGGGTAACAGAACCTGGTGAGAGCCACACAAGTCACCCCACCCTGGATTCCCTTGGATGTTTAGTTTTTAAAAATGTACAGGTTTGCGATGTTTCCCTAGGTGCTGCCTGAGCTGGGGTCCAAAATCAACAGCTAGGCACATTGCGAAAAAAGGGTCAGTTTTCACTGGAAAAATGTTATGTGCCTGCATTGTATATTGGGCCGTTTCCTGTCACGGGCACTAGGCCCACCCACACAAGTGAGGCACCATTTTTATCAGAAGACTTTGTGAACTGCCGGGTGGGTAGGGGTTTGGGGCTCCCTGCAGATTTCAGAACTTTCCACCACAGAAACGCGAGGAAAATGGTTTTTTTACAAAGTTAGAGATTTGCAAGGGATTCTGGGTAACAGCACCGGGAGAAAGCCACACAAGACACCCCATCCTAGAATCCCCTGGGTGTCTAGTTTTGAAAATGTACAGGTTTGCTACGTTTCCCTTTCTGCTGGCTGAGCTAGGATCCAAAATTCACAGCTAAGCACATTGACAAAGAAGGGTCAATATTCACCGGAAAAATGTGATGTGTCTGTGTTGCGCTTTGCGCCATTTCCTGTCACAGGCACAAGACCTACCCACACAAGTGAGGTACTATTTTTATCAGGATACTTGGAGAAATACTGGGTAGGTGGAAGTTTGTGGCTGCCTGCATATTCCAGAACTTCCCATCACAGAAATGCAAGGAGGGGGAGTCCTAGCAGCGATGGGGTTAATATACAGAAAGAGGTACCTTGGATGGGTAATGGTTCCTACACCTTAAGCTCTTGATTGTTGTGTCAGTCACATGTTTATGAGCCCAAATGTGTAAGACACTCAGATTTTGGTTGATGTGACTAAGTCATCATGACATACAGAACTTTCCTGTTAATCTGTTATTGAACATGGGGCTATTGCATTGGTATAGCAGTTGCATGAGTCTGCATATGAATTCAACACTGTGCTGTAAAGAAGCTTATTTTAAGATGCTAGTATATATCCCTGCACACCAAACCTCCATGTAACAGCTGCTGGGAGGGACAAACAAAGACATAAGACACAATGACTTCCCCCCACAGATGGGCCCCCATCAAGGGTTATTACCACATGTGGTCCCATCCATGTAAGGGCAGGATCATCTGAAGTGCATTCTAGAAATGAGTGCCATGCACCCCGTTACTTGCATCACAGAGGTATGCTCTGCAATCTGGGATGGTCAAGAAGCGCTTTATTCAAGCAAATCATTAGAAACCCAAAGGAGACTAGCATGCTGATGGTGTAGTGCTCCAGGTAGGAGCACCAGCCTGCTCTCTGACAGTCTCATCTACTGGTCACCAACAACATTTTTGGGCCCATGCACACCGAGCCACTGCCACGCCCGAACCATCACCCTCCCTGTGGGCATGGACATCATAAACAAGAAAGAAAGTCCTGCAGTGGTGCCGTCCTGTTTTCCAGTGGTCCATTATGCAGGCAGCATAGGCACGGTTGACCACAACACTACTATCAGTTGTGGAGAACTAGGTGGTAATTCCTGTCATAATGGTGATAACTGAATACTTTTGGCATGATTGTGTCGGCACAGAGGAAAATATAGATGCTGCTATGATAGTGGTCATTGTGGATACCAATATGAGATAGTATTCATTTCAGACACAGCACTGGACTTGGGATTACATGAGTAATTTTTGGAACTATGGTGGCATTTTGTGACATTGTGTGGACAATCATGGTTTGATGGCATCCCTATCTAAAATATTGCAGGATGCCACGCCACAGTGATGATACATATCGTAGGTATCAATTACATGATGATACTTCTTATTAATGTTGGCCCTAGCATAATGGTTGTTATTAGTGTATATTTTGAGTATTCAGGATGTGGTGATAGCCCACCCTGATAAACTCCTGCAATAATCGCAATTCTTAGCATAGATTAGGCAGCTTTTAGAATGCCGAATTGGTTGGTGGTTTTTAACAATATCTAATGGGTCTAAATAGATGTCCCTTGCATCTTACTCTGCTTATGGAATGTAAAGTCCCAAGTTATGAATACATTCAAAACATCTCACATTACCAATCAACAAAGAAGCACTTTCACTTACAAAAAGCCCAGCCTTTACTTTTTTAATGCTTGTTTTGAACTGTTGATGCCCAGACCACAGCAAAGTCTTCTCTCACTCAATAGCACCCCACCTCTGTTCACTGGGAGAACAACTACTATAGCAACTAGAATGTGTCACCATACACACTGGGTTTAATTTCAAATGTAATGTAATAACAAGTGTTGAATATTCGGTTTGACTTACTTGCAGCTATTTGTAAATATATGCTACATGGATATTTGGCACTAAGAGGATCAGTTAAGGTGCAGATGCACTTATACTTTATTATGTACATTTGAATGCTTTACTCACACTTGTTTCTTCAAATTCTTAGTTATGGTAAGGCTGTGTATTAATTTGAAACCTTTCCAGGGCCCCAGCCTTTCAGGGGGGGCCCTGTTTGTGCCAGCTCTGTTCTGCAGAGAGTCTTGTCCTGACGACCTTTAGTAATTCTTAATCAGATTATTTTAAATACCGTTTTCCTTAAATATATTTTTAATGTGGGTGATGCGTGAGAGACTATTACAGGCATTTTGCAGAGAAATGTTGGTTTAAGTTGCATGCAACATTGATTAA
Source organism: Triturus cristatus (assembly GCF_964204655.1). Classification (NCBI taxonomy): domain Eukaryota; kingdom Metazoa; phylum Chordata; class Amphibia; order Caudata; family Salamandridae; genus Triturus; species Triturus cristatus. The sequence goes on from NC_140587.1 coordinate 684,905,566, forward strand.
AAAGTTTCTTTTGGATCAAAACAGGACCTTACATATGAGAAATGAGAGAGCATCACATATAATATTTGCAGTAATGTTAGTGAGCTGCTGCTATGTTAAAATATTGAAAACACATAACTATCCCTGAATATTAGATGTAAACACACTGAGAGTTTGGTTGAGTGTCCCTGCGCACCCACAGTGACCTGGCCAAAGTGTGCATGAAAAAGCTGTGAGTGGATCCTAAATTCAAAGCTGTTCTGAACAGGGGCCCCCAAAATACATTTGGCCCAGGGCCCCCAAAATACTTAAGATGTCCCTGAATGAGCCATTGATAGCTCGAGATTAACGGATATTACATTTTTGAATGATTTTTAACAGTAGCCAAACTGTGTTTTACCTTCACGTGAATGGATTTGTGGGCTGGAATTCCTTGAAAGGGTAAGTAATACCAAGAGCAGAGGAGAAATATGTAGTTATTTTAAAATTGGGTTTTTTCCCACTTAAGAACAAGCCAAGACTGGATGTGATAAATGTCTATTTTTCTCATCAAGCACACAACCATTATGAAAGTGGGTGAAGTATGCACAATTCATTTGGTGCCGTTTTTCATCAAACAAAATATATAGATAGTGGCTGTTAATCAACCTTGGTATGCAGCAATCACAGTACCTTCACCAATGTGAAAGGGCAGTAATGCACCCTATTTATGAAATTTTGTGCATTCCTGTCCTTTCCCCCTGCTCTGGTGCACTATTTGCTGCCTACCGCCAATGTAAGCACACGTGCACCATAGTGCAAGAGTGCCTCCATTGCAAGCAGGATTGTTTTTGTGCACGAAGGAGTGCCTTCCTGCACAAAAGCAATCCCTAGAAGCATTTTCCTCTTTCCATGTGTGTTGCAAAATGCAGCACACACGGAAAAGGGAAAAACTAGGAGAAATAAAAATGTTTCTCCCCTTTACACCTGATCTGGGAAGGCGTAATACTTTGGTGCTGCCCCAGGTTTACATGATTAAGTAAATCTGGGGAAGTGTCAAAATCCATGGGTGTTGCATGGGAAAACTCACCGCAATACCCTTGGAATTCGCCTTGGTGCAGAGTCAGGCAACAAAATGACTTGCACTGCCTTGTCTTACTCCATATCAATGAAGTCCTGCAAAGCCAAACAGAGTACCTTTGTGTTACCTCATAGATATGATTGAGAGACTTGCGCCGCCGGAGTATCAAAAAATGGACGCCCCGGTGGCGCAAGCCTCTCAATAATAAGCACCTATGTGTCTTAATCAAATCACTGTAGTTCTTACTGTGTGCAGAGGATACAAAAATGGTCTCCATGATTGAAAAGAGAAATGCTTCCCAAACTTATTTCTATGGCGTGACCTTCATCTGTTATGTTTAGGAGCATACAAAGGCGCAAAAGTATCCGGGAAGCAGAGGAGTCCTCTAATCTAATATACAACACCCTTTCTTTGATTAAGTCCCATCTTGGTTAGCATTGCAGTTACACCAAAGGACCAGCCCTGTTAAAGAATTGGCGGGAGCCTGTAAGGGCCAAGTCAAACAGACGGCATGGCCGAGTAAATATAGAGAATGAATGGTACAGTAACCAACAAGTACGCGAAAATGCAGCATCCTTGATGTTTTCAAATTCAGCACTGACAAGTTCATTTCAGCACAAGATGTACTTAAGGATGTAAAATGCAGCTTTGAAACCAAGAACTTTGAATGCCAAAGCAGATTCGGAATAGCCTGGGATGCATATCTCTGACAAATTCCAGCCTCCCATATTCTTTTTAATTATAATTTTCTGCACTGTTGCGTACCAGGTCTGTTTAAGAAACACTGACATTGGCAAAAAGCTCTGGCAGACATCAGCAAGAAATAGACAATGCAACACGGCAATAACGCGACTCATTTCAGATAATGTGCGAAAGCATTAGGGTGTACAATGTGCTGGACAGATGCTGACGAAAAAAACAATGCAAGATTTGATGTAATATCTTCTGACTCCAAAGCACCAGTTACACTTCAGCCAGCATATTTCCTCAGGGTCTACTTCAGAGAGTGTTATACAGATGAGCCAGTGAGTAGGGGGAATATTTCCTTATTTGACTAGGTTTGGAAAATGCCTATTAAACACCCATATTCGTGTGTCAGGTATTGTGCCACTATCATCATTTGCCAACAGACTACATACATCACGCAGTCACTCATAAACCATAGACTCCCTGACCCCTCGGATTGCTGTGTGTTAGCCTGCAAATGAACTGAGAAGCAGAAGTGTAATACTCAGGAAAAAAATTATGATTTATGGTTCCATGCATCAAGAGATATTGCTGCAGCAATTTTTCACTGGGTGTCATTTTTGTGGCATGATGGATGTGGACACCACAGCGTGTGTGGGATACTAATAAATACACAATTAAAAACGTTTGCATTGGACTATAGTCTAAAAAGGTAAAAGTATTCACAGGAACTATCAAAAGATATTGGTTTTAATGGTCAGACTATAGTGTATCAGAAGAGATTCTCACTCCGCAACTGTACCCTATCTTGGGCTACATATAAAAAATACAATTCAATGTCAACACCACATAATGACTGCACAAATACCCATGGGTATACCCTCTATAAAATATCTAGAAGTTATGTTGTCCTGAACTTACTGGGCCATTGGGACTTGAGCTGCACCTCAATGATGAGTCCACATATGGTTGAAGGTTACCTGAATTCGCTTACACTTCTGTTCAGTTGGAATGTAGCTCAGACTTTAAAGATTTTGAGCCTCATGTAGGTAGCTAAATACCGGTCGGTAACGGCCGAAATTCGGTAAATATCCCGTTACCGACCGGTATTTAGCTATTTGAGATGTAGAGGGCATATTTCAGGATTCGGTAATTTACCGATTCGGTAAAATTACCGATTCGGTAAATACCGAATCCTGAAATGATATGTAGGAAACACTCTAATGAGTGATGAGTAGGAATTAGAATTCGGTATTTTCCACCAAATATAGGTTGGTGATAAATACCGAATACCTTGCAAAACGTGATATTTTGCAGATGTAAAAGTGCCATGTGGCAGACATACATGCCCTTAGGTCATGTATGTGCGCCACATGTGCACACATGGACGAATCAGGGGTGCAACAGGGTGTCAATGTGACACCCTGCCACCCATGATTGCGCCTCCCCCATTACCGAATCGGTAATGGTAACTGGCTTCCCATTCATTCCTATGGGCCTCCTGGCCCATAGGAATCAATGGGAAGGTATGCCTCATTACCGAATCAGTAAATACCGATTCAAAATTACCGACCCTTTCCGAATCGGTAAATTTTACCGAATAATTACCTACATCACATTTACCGATTCATAAATACCGAATCGGTAAAATTCGGTATTTATGAGTCGGTAAGTGTCAAGCTACCTACATATGGCCCTAAATGATCCTTTTTCAACGGACCAAGGCTAAATTGCATATGGTTGGTCCTTGTCTGTAATTGAGCAAACAAGCTAGAAATTGTGAATTTGAATGCTCCCTTTGTAAGCATCAGCGATTAAACTGCAAATAGCTCACATTTCATCACTCTAACTGAGACCCTTTAAGTGTATTGACTGCGCTAGCGCATTCAAGAGCCACAGTCTTCAGTTTCGTAGCAGGCGTGATTCCATTAAACAAAATTGCAGTTGCAGTTGTCTTCAGCTATCCTACTTTCAACATCTATTATCTATTATGTCAGCTTCCTGACATTCTATTAACTGGTAAAATTACCATCACAAAGGTTTGCTGTTAATTTCCTGTTTCCACAAATATCTTGAGGCTTGAAGCTTTTTACTTTGATCAAAGTGATTACATTTGTCTCCAGTGCATGTTTTCTTGGCAAATGTCTTCTTTTTTAAAAAAAATTCTTGTTTTCGATAGACTAAATGGCAACTTTAATAAACAATTATCAAACCATTCTACCCATTTTAAAAGCAGAATAATTTATTTTAAATTTCATTTTTAAGTATGATTTTTAAATTCTACCACTACACATACTTGTGAACACATTCCTTTGAAGTGAAATTAGGCAATTTTTAATTTACTCAATAATGCTTCGGTTGTTCTCTCAATTTCTAAAAACATATACTCTGGTTACCATCTTCATTATTTGCTTTTACATAATCTAGGATTACTCACTGCTCAGTACCCCTATCACTAACAGATTGTATGTCATTGGTTATGCTGCAAACTCGTATTTCTCGGCAAAACTTTACAAACTCACAATTCACAATAAAATTATGCACTACATTAAATAAAAAATACTTTCTGTATATTAACATTAGCATGCTTCCTATGCATTTCAATAATGACCAGTGCTTCTAACCTTTCAAACTACATAGACAAAGCTCATAGAAAGCTGTTAATATGTATTTCCCTCATCAATTACTTCCACTGTGATGCCCTCTCCTTTCACTTTACCTCTCATGAACTCCTTTCTCTCCAAGTACTGCCTAAGAGTCTCCAATGATTTTCAATCTACATCACCAGAGTTGCCACATCCATTTCCCCACATCCATTCAAAAAATGAAATAGGTGACCCCCATCTCAAATTACAGTCAGATAGTGCATCTTCATCAAACTAGATTATTTAAGTTCCCCCTTCTTAATTGTCCCTCATTACACTTTCTCATTTCTAAAGGAAGTATGTAAATTCCTCAGCTCTGACATATTCATTATGTCAATATATGCTTTCTTCTCCTCCTCCTCATGCCATGAATGCTTCTTTGAAAAGACAATAGGACATTTTGCAAATTCTACACACTCGTTATATCTTGACCATCCTGCTTCACTCAAATCCTATTCCCGTAGATGAATAGTTGTCACAGCTGCTACCTGACACAACACCCCAAATCCTCTGCGTTACTTACAGATTAAAGTAATATAGTCTTCAATCACCTGTGGAATGCCCTCTCCAACTACAATAACAACTGTTAATTCATTTAAGACCTTTACACAGACCAAAAAAGCCTTTCCCCCATACAGAAGCCTTTAAGCATAATTGCACAAACATTGAGCACAATTCGGCCAATGTATTATGACTATCCTCTAAACATTCATCTAATGACAGTATTATTTCATGCAGATCTACCTCCCAAAATCAGATATATTTTACTTGATAACATTTTTTACATTTGCTTTGTAGTGTGATCCTTCATCAGTGGATTTGAAATGTTAATATACAATCCACCTAAAGACATAACCGTTTTATATAATCTCATACCAAAATATCTAGTTACCTAAACAGACAAAATAGCATACATCCACATAACATTGATGCAACACCTTTAACAGAGGCACATGACTGTAATAATATTGCAAAGAGAGGATATTTGTTTCCCTATAAACACATTCTTTGTTAGTGCGCCTACCATGACTTTCTAGAATGTGGGCTTTTCATTTTATAAAATCAACTCGATTGATTCAACTTTTGAGAATAAACTCTCCATGGAGGAGAACCTTTTCAGAAACTCCAGCCCTCGCCCAGGGGCTTCAGTCCAATGGGGCAGGTTTTCGGACCTAACACCAGAGACGGTGGAAAATTCTATGATAAAAGTGAAATTTGGTTCACCTTTGGATCCTTGCCCACATGTTATCTTCTCTCGGTTTGCCCCTATCCTGAGCCCATTTCTCACACTGCTTTTTAATAATTCCTTGAAAAAGTAGAAATATCTCTCTGCCTGGAAGCATGCTCTTGTCTTGCCATTTGCAAAGAAGGCTGGCATGGATGCACTTCTACCTTATCCAAATTTCACTTCTGCCATATATGGCCAAAGGGCTTGAAGGATTAGTTAACACCCAACTATCTCATTTTCTAGAGAGCAATAATCTGTTGGATTCCACTTAAACAGGGTTTAAATCCAATAAGAGACAGAACCCACACTGTTGGTGATATTGGACAGTATTAGATCAGGGATCGATCACAGTAAAGCTTTGGCCCTTATCCTATTAGATCTGTCGGCTGCATTAAACACTGTCTCTCATCACCTATTAATGCAGAGATTGCATAAAATGTCCTGCATTCTTCCACCTTGCAGTGGTTTGGATCTTTTTTGAGCAACAGAGCCCACTCTGTACAAATGGCCTCTTTCAATGTTAATCCTTGTCTGTCACACTGCAGGGTTCCTCAGGGGTCTTCACTTAACCCCACCTTGTTTACCATATATGTCTCACCTCTGCGGGCATTGTTAAAGCCTGGAGATTTGGGATCCTCTAGGATGCTGATGATGTGCCGCTTATTATTTCTATCGATAAGAGATTCACAGAGACACGAGGGAACCTAAGAGGCTGCCTCTCCAAAGTAGCAAGGTGGATGCAGACAGATTGTCTGAAACTCAATGCAGATAAGAGCGAAATTTTGCTCTTTGGAGAGGCTTCCAGAGATTGGAATAACCATTGTTGTCCTTCGGTCCAAGGCCCTGCCCCTAAGCCCAACAAGATAGTCAAGAATTTGGGACTTCTAATTGATGACTCTCTCTCGATGCAGGATCAGGTAAATGCAGTTTACGGGACTTTGTTTTTGACTCTTACGTATGCTGCGTAAGTTCTTTCACTGGATCCCTGCAGTGTAGTGAAGGAACATCATAAAAGTGTTGATTATAAATTAGCTAGACTACGGTAGTTAGGAATGGCTAACTATCTATTTAATCTGTTCAAAATGCAGCAGCAGGACTGATCTGCAAAAGCACCAGAAGGAGTTCGGGTTTGGCCTGTCTTAACTCTCGTCACTCGCTTCCAGTGCAGAAGAAAGTCAAGTTCAAGTTATTATGTCACACACACAAGTCACTCTATGTCACCGGGCCTGCAATTTTGCATGACCGAGTTGCTTTTTACACACCAGGGCAAGCTATTCGCTCCTCGAATCAGGCTCTTTTAAGTAGCAGATGAATCAAGAAATCCAGAATGGGTAGCCGCTCTTTTAATTATGTAGCAGCCTGCCACTGGAATACATTGCCTCTCAATCTTCGCCTAGCTTCAGATCTGCTCACATTTCAGAGGATGTTGACAACCTGGCTGTTTGTTCCCTCTCTAGTGGCTGTCAGTGTATTACTGGTTCAGTGCCGGGATATGCCATAGGGGATGATGGTGCACTTTATAAATACTATAATAATTAAATAATACAAACATTTCAATGTAAATATAATCTGAAATGTATTTTAGTGGTGATGCATTTACGTTAAATGTAACCTAATTCATTTATCATAGAATTGATATACAACTTTCCACCTTGAGGCTCATAAACACCCATCCATTAAAATACAAACATTGGTTTTGCTACCTTTTTGCAGCATTACTCTACTATATTAGACTTTATGTATTTAAAAACAAGTGCAGGGTTTGTTTTTTTAGATAGAACCAAACACGAAGCTAGCGGTGGCCCTCTAGAACAGCACCGGTTTTGAAAATTACCCCATATCAGTTATGGTGATATGATGAAATCACCGCAAGTGTGCAAACTTGGTCGACACCCGCCAGCACAATGTCGTTCCAAAAAACTGGAAAATACATGTACAAACACCAAATCCAAATGCACCACTTAAACACTATAAATTAAATCATATACAAATTCTTGAGTAGTTTATGTCTTTTACAAAAGATCCACTTTTATTATGCAATAATTTTTACACTTTAAAAGTTAAAGTTTTCACAGAACAGCCGGAACAGCCGACGCGTTTCGTCCATCAAAGGACTTCTTCAGGGCTGTAACAGATATATACAAAGACGTGTTGAAAACTTTGTTTAAACTAACAGAAAACACATAAGTTGACATTACAAAACTTGTTAAAGATAACATCTAGGTGTTATCAAGCACATATAATACTATAATCTTAAAAAGGCTACTTTAGCCCTCACAAAACAAACATAACATGCTAGGAATAAGCCATTACATAGAAAATTTCATAAGTTTACAAAATGCAACAACAATTTATATTAAAGAGAAATGCATAAAATCAGTGTACATATAATTATCTGCCCAAGGTTTGTGATCAAGAGACATTTTTTATGTGTAAGAGCACTTCTCCTACAGTGTCTCGACCCTAATATGGTTAAAATATCAGCCAATACAAAAGAGGAGATGACCAATGGGAAGGGAATAAAAGAAAAGAAAAAATAATAACAGCAGTAAGTATGAAAACAGTTAAAAAATGAAAAGAGAAAAAGAATATTGAGAGTTGTGGAGAGGTCACGCAGGAGAAAACAGCCAAATGTTGGAATATCCAAAAGGCTAGACAAGCATGACGAAAATATATAAAATCTATACACACCGAGATAAATAAATCAGTGTGATGAAAAAGGTGTCTCAATCGATAGTTCTTGATCATATGTTTGTATCACTGGTGCCGATATCCCCGGTGATGAGTTATAACGTCAAGAATCTAAGGAGACAAGTACAATGTATGTACGACCATAGTTAGATCAGATGCCCGATGGAGACATGTATAAGCAAAATATGGTCATGTAACCCAAGCAAACAATACTTACTTCATATCTGGGAAATCAAAATTATGGTGATAAATCCAGTAAATCTATGGAAAAGCACATATCCAAATTTGGACCAGCAATTGATGGTCGATCGAATTCAAGTAACATCCAATCAGTTAGGCTTATGTAGATAAACGAAGATACCTATAACGAAAGGTAGGAAAAATGTGTATATCCTAACGTGACCATGAAGACAAAGAAATAAAGATGAAAATTGAAAAAAATTCTAATCAATTGGAAAGTATACATATGGTCTGAGTAAGGGAGGGAAAGAGGAAGAGGTAGCAGAACAATAAAGGGACATTCCTAATGCTGAGACCGCCATCTTTATACAATCCATAGGATATTTAATGCAACAAGAAGCGGTCCCAGTATAGCGGCCGCCATCTTGGAATAGTACACGATACTTGTGCTAGTATATCTATGATCAAAATAACCTATTGTTAAGCTAAACATCACGCCTTATTTCGGGGATATATAAACCAAAACGATGGAGGCACAAGCGGGTAGGACCTACACACACCACCCACACGCTCATACGTCCCTTCATGCCGTTAACAAAAGCGTGTTCAGCGGCTGGGGTTATGTCAAACGCCATGACATTGTAAAGATTAAAAGACGTTCTTTGCCTATGTCTACCCAAATACACAAAAATGTTCGTGTACCCATTCGAAAAGCGTCTACTCAGCTTATGGCTGGTAAGCCTTCAGCCGAACGTTACTATTAATGGAATAATAAAAAAGTAAGTCCTAAACCATCATGCAATTGAGTAATTCGTGAATAAAAAAAGTATCTACTAAGAAATCAAGCGCTTACCAGAATCCGTATCTTAAGAGGAGGGTCCAGCATCCACCCAACCAGTCAGGTAGCCGTTAGGTCTCCAATAGGGGGGTTCCATATATATAGGCCGTGTAATTGGGCAACATTGAACGCACCTGGTTACTCAAAATTTCCACTCAAAGGTTGCCGGGCGACGAAGATAACAGAGAAACCACCAATGTCATGGGCGCCATCTTAGAGATATCGGGACATAATGAAAGGGGATCTGTATACTCCGCAAATGTTTAAAATTATCCTTTCAACACAGATACATACTCCACCGGGGAGATTCTTATTGTAAAAAACGTAAGTCAAGCATAGCGAACGTACCCCCAGTGTATTAGCTAGACAACCAAAGGAAGTCCCTGTTAAGACAAAACACGACGCGCGGTATTATAGACAATATTAGCTCAACGATAAAATCCATGGATGTAAACGTATGGATGGAGATGAGAATGAGAAAGAGAAATGAGTAATCACTCGTGTTATAATTTACATAATCGGAAAGGTCTGTTGACCCAACTAAAAAAATCCCTAAATTCATGCCGCCATCTTGGAATGGCCAGTGGGTCCCTTTGGATTATACAATAGCCCGTGTTGAACCGTCCCTCCTTGTCCCCTCGATATGGCCGTGTCCAAATTAGAACAAACCATATCCCTTAATACGAGAGGTAGAAGTGTATCCATGAAAATGCTGAGAAAAAGCGTGATGATAAGTGTATAATAATGCGAGATACTTGCTGACAAGAATATGTATACAACGGAGGGGTCAGAAAAACGATAAACCACGTGACCCATCCCCGCGTAACTAATATAATATGGTCAGCATAGGAGAAGTTCGAAAACTGATATCTCTTCAGATCCACCCAAGACGATAAGAGAACTACCTCATGTGTTAAGAGGGGGGTTCATGAAAGTGCTGAGTCAAATACGTCATAGTCAATGTGTGACGATACGAGTTGCCTGGTAACAAAACATATCCATGTGTACGTCGGAGGGGTCTAAACCAGATTAATCAGTGTGACCCATCCCCGTGTGAGCGATAAAGCGAAGAAAGAGAACCCCTCACAAGAAGAGAGGTGAAATGAGTTCTTGTAAGGACAGGTAATAAAGCGTCAAAAGAGTGTGGAAGGGGTTGAATTAAAGGACGAAAGAAACCATGTAGGGGTCCAAATGATAAGCACCCCATAGGCGTGGAGATAAATATCAGGTTGCAAAAAATTGCATGGGGGTTCGATAGTAATATCGATAGAAATCAGGGAATATGACATGTAGAGGGAGGTGCTCTTTAATAATATAGAAACATTCCAAAACAACACACCAACCCACTGCAACAGAGAGTTCAGACATATCACTCTTACATAAATTCGAAAGGGGAGGTGTACCCAGACTACTGATGACCAAATATGTACTCCTAAATCCTCATGTGATGTTAGGGTGGAGATGTCTCCAGAATGAACAGAAAAAGTTTGAGGGCATTCAGAGAAAATAGTGCATCTCTGATTCGCTATTGTGGCCCATTTCGACACAGCGGAGTTTACAGATCCAGCCAGCCTCGTTTCTTCTCAGGGCAAGTTCCCTGTTTCCTCCTCGAGGTGATACTGGTATGTGGTCTATGCCAAAGAACCATAGTTCTCCGGACTTGTGTTGTTTTTCTTGGAAATGTGATGTAAGGGGGTATTTGGAGTCACCGTTGTTTATTGCCCTTTGGTGTTCCTGGATTCGAATCCTAAGTTCCCTTTTAGTGCTGCCCACATATATTATGTTACAAGGGCATCCTAAAATGTATGTGACAAACGTGGTTCTACATGTTATGATGTGTCTGATCTCATATGTCCTTTCACTGTTGAATTGGAACGTGCGCATTCTGTTTTTTCCAATTTTACAGACACAGCATTTGGTACATGTGTAGAAACCCCCTTGGCCCTCTCTCATCCAGTTAGAGTTGTTTGGCGGTCTGATCAGGCTCGGGCAGAGCATATTTCTCAAACTACGACCACGCCTGTAGGTGAGTTGTTTGCTTGGGTTACATGACCATATTTTGCTTATACATGTCTCCATCGGGCATCTGATCTAACTATGGTCGTACATACATTGTACTTGTCTCCTTAGATTCTTGACGTTATAACTCATCACCGGGGATATCGGCACCAGTGATACAAACATATGATCAAGAACTATCGATTGAGACACCTTTTTCATCACACTGATTTATTTATCTCGGTGTGTATAGATTTTATATATTTTCGTCATGCTTGTCTAGCCTTTTGGATATTCCAACATTTGGCTGTTTTCTCCTGCGTGACCTCTCCACAACTCTCAATATTCTTTTTCTCTTTTCATTTTTTAACTGTTTTCATACTTACTGCTGTTATTATTTTTTCTTTTCTTTTATTCCCTTCCCATTGGTCATCTCCTCTTTTGTATTGGCTTATATTTTAACCATATTAGGGTCGAGACACTGTAGGAGAAGTGCTCTTACACATAAAAAATGTCTCTTGATCACAAACCTTACGCAGATAATTATATGTACACTGATTTTATACATTTCTCTTTAATATAAATTGTTGTTGCATTTTGTAAACTTATGAAATTTTCTATGTAATGGCTTATTCCTAGCATGTTATGTTTGTTTTGTGAGGGCTAAAGTAGCCTTTTTAAAATTATAGTATTATATGTGCTTGATAACACCTAGATGTTATCTTTAACAAGTTTTGTAATGTCAACTTATGTGTTTTCTGTTAGTTTAAACAAAGTTTTCAACACGTCTTTGTATATATCTGTTACAGCCCTGAAGAAGTCCTTTGATGGACGAAACGCGTCGGCTGTTCCGGCTGTTCTGTGAAAACTTTAACTTTTAAAGTGTAAAAATTATTGCATAATAAAAGTGGATCTTTTGTAAAAGACATAAACTACTCAAGAATTTGTATATGATTTAATTTATAGTGTTTAAGTGGTGCATTTGGATTTGGTGTTTGTACTTTGTTTTTTTAGATATTGAAATAGATTTTAATATAGAGGTAGGGCACCTCCTTCCTTATATATTTTGTACATGTGTCATTGTCATTTCGGGAACCTTTTGTAAGGATTTTTTTTCACTAACCTGTCTTGCTTATACCAAATCTTTTAGCATTCAAATATCTTTACGAACGCTTATCAACTGCCCAACATTTTACAATATTTCTGAACATGGAATACAATTTTACATGCCACAAGGCATGCTATCTGTTTTTTGAGATGTTGAGAATTTTGTTGCAGAACTTTAATCCATGTTTTACATGTAACTGGTTGATAAATTAGCTTTTATCCACTGAGCTGGACACCTCACCATTAATTAGAAACATGAGGCAACCAGCATTGACATATCAGCCATATTCAAAGGCAAAGTGAAAATGTTCAACTGCTGATCAGGGGCAAATTACTAGTCTTCAGCTACTATATGTTGATGTTTATTCAAAAGTGTGTTTTTCAATGATTTCCACAACATGCCCTTCTATTTTCTTAAATGAAACTTCAAAATGATTTATGCAACTAAATATATGGGGCAAATGTATTTCCACTTTATTCAAATGTTTTGTTTGCTATTTTAATAACTTAATGAGTACATGGATAACTGCATACCAATGATAGCCTTAATGTGGGAGTTAACTAGTGAACTGAAATCTGTTTCACGTAAAATGGGAGTCTATGATAATAAATCAAACCAAATTAAAGGTACTTATAAATTGTGCGTCTACGCAACCTTGTTCCATCAATACAGGTTAATTAACTGCTGCTCTCAGGAAGAGGGTACACTCTAAAAGGCCCTGTTAAAATGCCAGGTTTTCAGGCTTTGCTTAAAAGAGGTTGCATCCTTAGTTGCATGGAGGTACATGGAAACAGCATTCCAGCTAGCAGCCGCTAAACAGAAAATGAGGTACCACCCCATTTCTTCTGCCTCGTAATAAGGCACTACTGCCAGCAGCACATGCACAGAAGATAAAGTTCTGGATGGATGATAGTGAGGGAGTCGCTAAGTTAGATATTTAGGGGCTAGTCCGTAGAAAGCTCTGTGGGCTAGTACCAGTCCCTTAAACTTCACTGTTGCCCAGATGGGAAGCCAGTGCAACTCCTAAAGGTGGACCTGAAATGACGTCTCTTAAGTAGATATGAAAGGAGACCCCTGGATAGTGCATTGGCATAGTCCAGCTGAGATGTTATAAAGGCATGGACTACGATCTTCTGGCAAATAGCGGTAAGACGGAACAAGAACTTCTTGAAGAACAGGTGAAGGCCAAAACAAGTCCCAATTACACTCTCCACCTGTATTTTGAAGGACAAATTATTGTCAAACTTCACTCAGAGGATCTTCACCACTGTAGTGTAGGTAGATGGCACAGAGCTAGCCCAAACCTCACTGGTCTATAGAGTGGAGGTGGAACCAAAGACCAGTAGCTCTGTCTTACTTGCTTTGCACTGGAGGTTGTTCTAGCACATCCAAAGGAATACCACTGACAGACATGCTCCATAGACGTTCAATTTAAATTAAAAGTGTTTGGACACACATATGTAAGAGTTCAAAGATGGGACATTATTGGTGTGCTCAAACAAGTCTCAAATACTTCTTGCTTGCATTTTAATCATCTATTGCTTGCAGTGCACACATGAAGTCTCGGGGCTTATGATTTAGTGTTTTCTCTAACGTTCCTCTACGAGCATACATCATTTTTGAAGAAGGTTTAATATTAGAACTTTCTCCAATAGTTATTAAATGTGTTAGTTCTTTTGAGAAATCAGTAGTGAAATATGTTAATTAATTACAACTAATTTGCTTGGTATGGCCATTTTATTGAACAAACTTAAAACAGCAATTTACTTGTGTTACTTTTTAATAAAACAAATAAGTGTTGGTCCGCAAAAATGGTATAAATTCTTCCGAAGAATATATATTAGAAACAAAATAGCACTTTGGTAATTAAAAGGAAAGTAACAAACCTGTTCTGAGATATGGATTACAATGTCAAATAGTGCATTAAGTTGCTTTATGGTATTCCTGATGTATTATGATATGGGTGGCTAAACTTTCCAAATGTAAGCTTGGCATAATAATATATTATAGTGAAAAGAAAACAGGTTCAGCAAACTTTGTAGCATTTTTCTATGATGGAAATCAGAACAGTAAATAAAGAAAGCTATTGGATGCAATGTTATTGCACTGAAGAGAATTAATAATATGAGGCAATCTACTCGGTCGGTCATTCAGTGTGGTTGAAGGTAAGTTATCCTTTGCCTGAGCTTTACATATGAGGAACAGAAAGCAGAAGAAAAGGGAGTAAAAGGTAGAATGTCTGCCTATAATAAGTTTTATTATCATATTAATATATTAGCCTGTCAGATTTCCAAGAATGCTTTCACTATATTCTAGTAATACATTTACAGCTCTGGAAAGCATATAATGACCTTAATCAAGGGGCATGATTTGCTGCTTTACATGCAGGGTACGTAGTCATTTACAAGCACATTTCAGATCTTACACCACCTTAAAGGATCCTAAGTGTTACTGTTTCAAGGGCAAACTAATCTCAAATCTACAAATAACAGATATAAAGTTCATTGAGCATCGATTCTTTGAAAGCCAATGTTTCTTGCTGGAGAGATCACATGCATGCTTGAAAAGAGCTTCATGAAACACTGCAACTCATTTTCAAATATTATCAATATTTTAAAATTACTTGGCACAAATGAACAGCATTAGAAGTAGGGAGAGATGGTATTTTGATAACAGGGTTCTACTACAACTATTCCCTAGAGTCTATCTCTCAAAACTTCCACTGGACTCAGAGACATTCAATGAGATATGGATGCAAAATTATATTCCTTTCTCCTCCTGGTTCTTCCACAGTTTGGGGTTGGGAGACATTCTAAATGTAGTGCTTGGGTAGGTGATGCTTATGTGCACTCCTTTCTCTAACAAAACTTCATCTAATTTGTCTATGGCAAATAAATGCTAATATTTTAGTCTTGAATGGATTTATATGAAGGCATTTACCAGCACAGTGCATGCCACAGTCCCAAAAACACATAAGTATGTTTTCAGATTGGTCCGCTGCACCAACTAAACCCCCTTTTTGTAAATTAATCATCTGACCTACCAGATAGCCAATCTGATAATTTATATGCAGATTAAACAGGGTTGGTGCAAGCAAAAATCCCTCTGAAACTATATTATGCTTTCTGACTCTTCGGTGATGTCATTAGATGATCTGCATCTGACTCAATACAGGGGTCTTCTTAGATTGGGTATCATTATGAACATATTGTCCTCCTACTACCATCATAATCTGTTCAGCATTGCCCTCTATGGCTTCTTATGTTTGCTTGAGATGTATTAAATTTAGTGAAGAATTCCAAATGGGATAGGTAAATCAAATGAATCTTTTAATGATGAAGTAATAATTTAACAGTTCCATTGTTGACTCATGCAAGGAACTACTTAAAAAATAAGAAAGGCAGCATGAATGACACATACACTTGTGGATATACATTGTACCAGTTTCTATGCTTTGCCAAAACTAAATATGTTTATATTTGTATCCTTTTCTTCAAACTCAGACCATTTTGATGTTAAATAGACACAATCTAGATATCAAATATTATCGGGCCTTGACAATTATCAAGCCAGTTGTTACATTAATTGATAATTTCACACTCAGCTACTGTTCCCTAATTACATACCACAGTTAACTCAGCTGTAAAATGCATTTTTGTATCCATTGCTTGAGAAACCCACAACCATAATCATAATTAGAGACATAAAATGTTCATATCATTTTATTTTTGTTTGATTGATATTTTTTGTTTTGGATAATATTAATAGACATAATATACATACACTTCATACTGATTTGGTAGGAATGAATCAATTATTGACTTACCACTTGTACATGAAGCTAAATGAGCAAGGATCTGGTAACGTGAGAACTCTCACAGCAGCCATTAGCAAAAGCTACCAATTGACACTATTCATATAGCGAAGTTTCGGGCAACTTGAAGAATAACAGGGTAAATCTGTAAAAAAAATGAACAGAACATCCTTAGTCTATACTATTTTTGGGATGTTAACTGCACTCACACACATATTGAATAATCATATTAGCACTTGAATAAAACAATTTGGTAGTGACATGAACCAATATACTTTACACTTTTACTGCAATATGCAGTATATTTAAAATGAAGATTGTGCTTTCTAGGTACCTAAACTACAACATACATTTCAAAGTGTTAGTCAACATGTTCTTTTTCACTTTCAGTTCTATGGAAACAGCATAAGAAGATAACTCGTGAATAGTCACTTTCAGATCATCATTCTGCAGTTTACATTGAACGTTAGCAGAACTCACTGAAGTATACACACAATTTTCATAAAAATCACATGCATAAGCATATATAAAGTGTAAGAATTTGGATTATAATTTGGGGTGAGTGACTATTCACCTCAAGGACGTGTCACAACACATATCAAAGTGACACCTCACAGTCAATAAATTAACCTGACCTCAAACCCCTGGTAGCTATGACACAGAGTAGACAGGATTAATTCAGGGCCATATGTAAAGTATGTATGCAGTACCAACACAGCAATAACGTTGAAAAGCAGAACAATAAAAATCCCAAACTGATTTAGAAAAAAAAGAAATACTTAATAAACATACTGACGCCAAAAATCCCAAATGAATTAGAAAAAAAGCACAATTTAATAAACATAATGACACCAAAATAACAAACATACAATAAATGGAATCAGATTGTTTTTTAAACGTATTTTTGGGTTTTATTGAGTATCCAGGGTGCTTACAGCACAATAAATACAAGAGAGAGCAGGTCAAGTCATTTAGGGTTCCTCGCAGGTCACAGGCAGCAGGCCCAGTCCTCTTCTGTTTTACATCAGGTCCAGAAGGGTTCTGAAGTGGGTGCCTGGAGACGCCGCTTTTATTCCTGGCAAGAGCTAGTGGGGGGGACTGGTTCCTGGGCACACCGTAAAAAAACAGGGTAAAATGTATTGGGACAACTCTTCACACCCTTAGGAATTTTAGTGATAGAGACGTCTTCGGCCACACTAAACTTAGGCTCTGAAGACTGGGGATATATGAGAAGTATATTACGGTAATCCTAGTGTCCCCTCACATCTAACACTAAAATCCAATTTGGGGTAGTCACTGTACTCCCAATAAACTGAGAGACAGTAGTCTAGTAGAACAAAGCAGGGTCTTATAGCAATCAGACAGTGGATACACAAGAATTGTTTTGGGATATTGTTTCCCTTCCCTTCAATGGTGTCCCTAGTGTTATATGTAAAACCACAGAAACAGAAGAATGATTGGACAATGCAGATCCTTCAGCAGCCAGACAGAGGATAAAAAGAATTGCTTTGTATTCTGTTTTCCTCCCTCTAGTACACCCCAAGTGTTATATGTAAAAACAACAGCAGTCCTGGCAAAAAGGCTTTGACACTCAAGCAGGATTTGATACTGTAATGTCAAAAAGGATGCTCATAGCCCCATCCTGCATGTTCTGTCAGGTTCAAATGTGCAATCTCTGCACATACAGGTGAGCCTATAGTTTGCTCTTGGGAAGCATTTCATACCTTTTTCATGCCTACTCAAATTTAAATTGCTGGCTGGCAGAAGTTGGAGAACAAATGCAAATTGGGGGTTAGATATTATCAAGAATGCCAAAGGGTCTTTTGCTAACGGTGTAAAATTTAGGGGTGGACGCAACTCACCTAACTGTGTAGCGTAATCACACGGAAGTACATAAGAATTCAATGACATTACATGGAATTATGCAAGAAGTGTAATTCTGCTTTTGGTGCTGTTTCTTAGCACATAAATGCCTCCTTGTATCCAAAATGCATGTTTTTGTGATAAGAAATTGTGCTAAATGCAGCAGAACATGACTAGCGAGTGTCAGTGGCCACTTGTACCTGCTAAATGTGCTCTTGGGGTAGGATGTTTCCCCAACTTACTCCCGGCAGTTGTGCAAATTACACCCTTGCATCCAAAATATAAGTGGGAATGTGTTTTTGCACTACAAAATAGTGCTACATGCAGCAGAACCCAATTAGCGAGCGTGAGTGCCGACTTGCGCTTGCTAAATATGCTCATGTGGTGCGATTTTTCCCTCAAATTGCATAAGCAGTTGTAGTTACGTAATTATCAGCAATTCTGCATCAAAGATTAATGTGACATTACTGAAATTACTTCGATTAGTGCCTTGCGGAACTATGCCATTGTGGTTAAAATATGTTTGTTTAGTTACACAATGGATGGAAAGTTTGAAGTTCTGTGTTAAAATGTTTGTCAAAAACATAACAAAAGTAAGGAACACTTTAATACACATAAGTGAGTTAAATACGTTTATATTGGTTCAGGAAGTTGGGTGTTGATAAAATCCCCACATAAATTGAACAAAGATTATTCTAAATTTTAAGCACCAATTGTTGTTTAAAATCCAGTAAGTATTTTAGTTTATTAAAAGAGAAAGGTTGGTGGAGTTTGAAGAGTCTGATTATAATATTGACTAAACAATCTAAGCTTATTTTAAATGCTGGCAAAACCTAGGAATGTAACACTCCCAATGCACACATGTTTGAGCCTAAAATAAAATTGACAAAATATCAAGTAACACTTTTACAAAGTAATGTTGAGCAGGATGGTAATTTTTGTGTTGAAATTAGGGTCTGGTAACAACACTATGGGGCTGATTACGTCGGTCTGGACATCTCAATTTGGATGCAACCACCCATGGGGTGGTCGGAAACATCCATTTCGTTATGGCAGCATGTGCGGAAGGTGAATAAGGCCCACAGCACAAGCTTCCATAGGAAATGGATGTTTGTTAACATCCCTGCACTGTGCGGCAGGCCATTATGTTGGCCCCCCAGGTGCCATAGCAGAGGGCCAGGAGGAAAGAGGGCCCTTCTAGGGGACCCTAAAATCATTTTCTGACAGCCTTTCAATGTCAAAAACGTTGAAATGGAAAGGCAGTTGGAAAATCCCGGCAGCAGAGCCGCTGTCATTAGGGGATTATGGTGTCTTTTCGAAGCACTAACAAGCTCCTTGAGCTCATCAGTTGTGCCACGGAGGATCCCTTCGCCCAATGCCTAAGCCCATTGCACCGTAATGCAGTGGGTGGACCACAGGGGCAGATGTCATAGGTTCGACACTGACATTCCGTCGGTGTCGGACACACTGACATCAATATCAGCCCATAAATTATCTAGTGATGAATCTTTGTAATCAGCTACTTCTTTATCAAACACCTCTGATTGTGATTAGATGTCTTTAAAACCATTACCTTTTCCCTCTTATATGAAGAATTGCACAATGAAAACTTGTAATGTAGCTGTAAATGTGTAACAATTTTTCACTTTGAATTGTTTTGCATCTCAATCTAAGATGCCCATTAGTTTGTCGGGCGGATTGCCACATTTTCTCCCGCCTGCCTGCCAATTCCCCCCTGCCATATTACTATGGCAGGGGGGACCCTGGCGGATGGAAAGACCGTCCGCCGGTTTTCCGCCAGTAGGCAATCCGCCCGATTGCCTACCGGGCGGCAAAGCTGTTGATATGGTGGCGGTGTCTGTTAGACACCACCATCCATATCAGGATGCATGCGGGGATTTGCCTTTCCGTGGAAAGGCATGCGGTCTTTCACATTGGGGGCCCGTAGCGGGCCCCCAGGTAATTTTGGGGTGTGCACATGGGGTACCTATGGTACCCCCCTGCATTTGCATGTACAACGTGGCAGGCACCGCACGGTGCCTGTCACATTGTGCATGCAAATGCACAACTTGCATTTTGGCATTGCGGAGGGCTGTACTTTCTGCACCGCCCACCGCAATGTTAAAAATGCGGGATGCGCCCGCCAGTGTGGCGGACACATCCTAATTGTATCTGCGGGACCGCCGCATGCATTGCGGGCGGTCCCAATTCCCGGGGCTATGGCGGGCGGACTTTGCTAATGGTGCCCTTAAATGTCTAGTTTCTCCTCCTCTAAAATGCAAAGATGTTATCAGATTTTAATAATTTGCTTTATATTCTTGTTTTTCTGTTGTTACACAAATGGGAATAAGTGTAAATTTATATTGTTTTTTCTGATGCAATGTAGAATCTGTGATGCAATGTAGAATGTTTTGCTGTGCTTCTCTTAGCAACACACAACAGAGAAGACACAGGCATGTTCACTGTGTACTAGAAAACGTGGAGTGAAATGTCGCCCCGCCGGATGCACAGCTGTTTGCAATGGATATACAAATACCACATAGTTCAGGTTTCACTAATCATTTTTCTAGTATCATTATATCAGTGTGGCTGGGCTTACCACGCTTCCGGGTAGCACGCGATCAACGAGCTGGAAGATAGAAATAAGTAACACATGGACAAACGCAAGATAATAGGTGTTTTTTCAAAGACATATATTACTGTGGGCCCTCCAGGCAAGTAGCACCCATTGAAACAATTGAAAAACGAAAGAAGAGAAGACAAACGAGGCAGTCACAAGAGAGACTATTATACGAACTATCCATTTGAAAGTTGGAATCTACTGAACTGATGATTTTTAAGTGCATCTAGGATGATTGTGGTTAATTTTCAGAAATACACAAGAAGGTTATGCAAACACTATTAACATATTGAGTGCGATAGTTTTGGTTAAAACTTTGATATTACATTTCATGTTTGAAATATCACTGCACTATCAATGTGATGACATTTGTGGGTGGGCGGTGAAATTGTGGATAGTTGGGAGGATGTTGCTGGCATAGGGAGGGATAGATTTCTGGAACGGAGTATTTCATTACGTTTGGGCTGTGATTTGCAGTGCACTGTGGTCTTTGTAGGCGGAGGGTAAATTGAAGGAGCGTAGGATGGGAAAAGAACCTTGATTAAGAACAGGTGGAGTAAAGGGGAGGCGACAGAGAATGTTGAAAATCACGAGCAAATAGATGGGGAAAGTTAGTTTGGCGGCAAATAAGCTGGGAGAATGCTGATGGTTACGGCTTTACAGGTACGAAACAACGGTTATGATGAGGACCGAAGTAAAATAAGTCCGAATTATGACAAGGTTAATGGTTGTTTGACGGGAGTGTATATCGTACTAGCAGCATGGGTATTCCATGAGGGATAGTCTTTTGACTATGTTTGTAGTGGGAATACGTTGATTTGTTAAGGAAACATGAATTGTTATGATCGCATGTATAAGAACATTTGAAGATTTATTGTGGGGCATATTCTAAGTCTTTTTTATGCATTTTAAATTTTCAGAAATTCCCCTGACGAAGGGCCAAGATATAGGCCCGAAATGCATTGGGAAAATGAAACCAACAATTGAGGATAAAGTTTACATATATTGGCATGTTGCAGGATAAGGCCTGGATTGGCATTCTTGCAACATTAAGCATACAGTAATAATGTAAGCGTCTCCCTTGTGACGTGAGGAATAAGATGATGACTTGATAAAATTTGGATTACCGTGAAGAAGTAAAACAAAAAACAGAATTAAAAAGATTAATGAAACCTGAACTATGTGGTATTTGTATATCCATTGCAAACAGCTGTGCATCCGGCGGGGCGACATTTCACTCCACGTTTTCTAGTATCATTATATCAGCGTGGCTGGGCTTACCACGCTTCCGGGTACCACGCGATCAACGAGCTGGAAGATAGAAGTAAGTAACACATGGACAAACGCAATGATAATAGGTGTGCGCTTTGCCGTTTTTTCAAAGACATGTTCACTGTGTAGACACAAAACAGATATCCTGAACAGGAATAGAGGAACATGAATAGTCTTTAAACTGACTTTATTCAGAACTACAATATATTAATAGCAGTTTGTAAAGGCTCATTGCCCAGCCCTCTCAGATGGGATAAAGGTTTTTTTCCAGGAGAGTTATATGCAAAATACACCTGCCACCAGAATTAAGAAGCACTAAAGAGAAAAGTCCATGGTGTGAAGTAATCAGAACAATATCACAGAATGCACCATTTGCAAAGGATATGGGGTGCAAAACCTGTAATACACACATATGCAGATGTGAGGGTGAAAACACGATCCATGATATGAAAGACTGGTTATTTCACCCTCAGACATGGGTACATATAACAAACAAATGAATGTGTCACAGCACATAGATTCAAATGCCACCCATCATCATACTTCAATAGTCAGGAAAGCGGGCAGTAGCCAATCCTTTGTTTTTAGAGTGGAGGCTTGAGGTGTGCCCAAGGTACAGTAGAAAGTTTTACTCTGCTAGGGAACAAACACACAAGTAGAGCACCTTTGTGGATTTAAAGAAATCTGGTTCTAATTAGGTAAAATTTACATAGTACTTGCTGCAGAGTGAATATAGCAAGGAAGCACACTTTTATGGCCAGTGAGAGAACCATTGTCCATATATGGACCACTTTGCAAATACGCAGATCAGATTTCTGTTAAAAAGCACAGTATACGCTCCAATACGATTTTAGAACTTCAACGACTACTAAGTTTCAGTACGTCAAGCTACATTTTGATTCAGAAACACAAATGCAAGCAGTTTTGGTGTGGGTGTTTCTCCTTTAGCTGTTACCAAAACCATTATACGAAAAAGGAAGAACAATCAATAAATTAGAGAACACTTTGAATGGAACTAGGTCTGGCCAAATAGAGTATATCTTTCAAGTCTCCCCAAGAACTGGGAGCTGTGGAGTAATTAATTATACTGGCTATAGGAGGATTGGGCAGCACCTAGTAAGGCTGTAGGGTAGCATGGCCTAATGTGAAACATACAACAGTCACCTTCGACTATTTATGTTTTTTTTAAAGGGTTGACGGCTTTAAAGCTGTGTTTTGCGATAGTGTTTGCACACCACCTTCTTTTCTCCCTTCTTGATGCTCGTGTTTCTCAATGGAAGAATGTCAACAGTGCCTGCATTCAAGTTAAAGCAAGCTAATGCCAATTATTGCAATTAGTTGCTTCTTGATAATGCAAACCTCATTCTTGTCAGGCTTTACTTCTACGACTTTTTACTGCTATTGTACGTGCTCCTCAATGAACCGTCTGAATCAAAATGAGGGGGAATTACTCACAATAAACAATACTGTTGAACTTCACTGCTATTAGCATGCAAGTTACTCAGAATGCATTGCACTTCTAGACAATTCTCTTTAAAATGCTTTTTAATGTTAGCCCATACATGGAACTAACATCCCAAAAAATTATTTGCTGCATCTTTCCAAAGGCTCTCGTTATTAACGTCCCTTGGTCTTCAACCTCATTTTAAAGGAGGTCAGATTAATTATTTTGTGTATATTTACCTTTCATAAACAAACGGCACAGATACCTATTCTAATTCTGAACCGTTTGGAGAGGCTTTTCTAAAAATAAAGAATGACATGCAGTATGAAATTAGTTTCTGAAGGCTAATCTTTCCTTCCAAATTGATATACGCTCAATTTTAAGATATACTGTTGTCGAATAATTGCTTCTACTGTTCTTTTTTCCTTCATTTCCTGACCCAAAAAAATATACTGTTCAAAATATTGTGAATTCTCATTTCAATGCTACGTATACTTGCTATGCTGTTGGTGACTATCAGAAAGCATTTCACTTCCTCTTCTTTTTTCAGATAATTTCACTAAAAGATGTAACCACAATAACGACAAGGATGATAGATTTAATAAATTCCTTTCATAATAAAGAACATTGGGAAATTCAGTGCGACAGAGCGCATCAGTGATTCATTTCAAGTTTTCACTGTTTTTGTCTGAACTTTGAAAAGGCTAATTGAGGGTTATTTTCATAAGAGTTCATTTACGTTTCGATGGTTTGATGCTAATGGATGCCAGCAAAATTATTCTTTCTTTTAATTTGCAGGAATTCTATATTAGCATAGTGGTATTTAGATAAAATATAGAGTTCGAAATATCTTAACCTTAATATCAGTAAAAACATATTGTGATACAAAAATATAGCTGTGTTTTAATTAGTATATTAATGTATGTGTTATAATTGTTGGGAAGAAAATTAATATATATTTTCTATAGTAATTGATTTTTATATGTAAGTTAATAATTGGCAATTATTAATGCATTTTTTACTATTTATAATTCAATATGTTTTCATCTGTTGAATGCTGTTTGTGCAAGTTTGTTTGTTCTATGAAATTTCTTATGTAAATTGTTTTTATGTATTAATTGAAATTAAATCTATTCCTAATGATTTAATCTGTCTCTTGCTATATAGGGGAACTGATTTTATTTAATGTAATTTGATGTTTCACTTCATTTCTCTTAATTTATATATTAAATTGTACTTATTTTTTAATAATTATGTATATTTATTTTTACTTAATATAATTGCATTGTATTTCATTTATATTAAGAGTTGAATATTTCTTCTATATAGAAGGGTTTTCATATATGTAACTACTGTTGATTAGACTGGAGTGGAAGTAGAAAATCTAACCCCTCTAAAGTCCCAAACTTTACCTATTGTTAGTTAGACTGGAGTGGGAATATAACTCTAATCCCTCCAAAGTCCCAAACTTACCCTACTATTGGTTAGACTGGAGTGGGAATAGTAAAATTGACAACTCCTCTGAAGTCCAACGCTTTTCCAAGTGTTGGCTAAACTGGAGTGGGAATAGTATATGATATATTTTTTAAATAGAATGTATATTTTTATTTGTCTAGGGTTTAATATTATTTGTTTTTCTTTTTTTAATGTTTTAAATTACATTACTACATGTGTATTAGTAGTTGTAATATTTTATATATTGGTGAAATGTTTGAATAACTTTTATTGATATGTTTGTAAATATTATACTTATATATATATAGGTAGTTATAGTTAGGACCAAGTTTCTATAGGAACAGCATTTTTTGTTTTGCTTATAACTTTGGCGTAGTTTGATGAATATTCATGAAATTTTCCAAACTAATTCTTTGTTCATATCAGCTCCTATGTTGAAACTTTGGGGATAATTAGTCAAGGGGGAGCCGAGAAAAAAGGGGGGTCCCAAAACGTGTTTTCTCCATGTTAATTTCCATAGCAAACTTTAGACAAGGCTACAGGTCGAACGGGTGAACGGAATCACCCCACATTTGGCAGGGAGAAGGTTCTTTGTCTAGAAAGCACGCTTATGTTTATTTGGTGTAAATCCGTTCAGTAGTTTTGGAGAAATATCGAAATTTATAGATATTGATATTTGGTAATTCTGCCATCTGATTGGCTCGAGCACGAGCTTGCTGCTTATTGGCTGCGAGCGGTGCGAGCGGTTGCAACTAGGAAGTGTTGGCAGCCATTTTGTGATTCCGATACTTGCTGCTGTAGCATAGCTTTGCAAGTGGTGTTAGTATGGGTTTACACTATAGCGCTGTGAGCCCTGTGGGGTGGTTAGGGTATGCTATATAGGGAGTGTGAAGCGAAGTATTCACCCCTAGCGGTGTGAAAGTGCTGTTTCGCCCAGAGTGAGATGGTGCTGAGGTGAGGTGCCAGTACACTCGGGGATGAAACTGTGAGCTGATTGTTATAAACTGATGTGCTCTGGGCGCTGCAGCATACTGGCCGCTGTATCATAGCTGTGCAAGTGGTGTTAGTATGGGTTTAGACTTTAGCGGAAGTGGGAAGCAAACTACTCATCCCTACTGGTCTGAAGAATCAAATGGAGTATTTTAGCTTGCAGGAATAAATAAATAATTGTGAAGAATATAATGCAGAATGTTGCAATGCCACAGAAGACAAATGGTGAAATCAGGTGTGTTTAAGAAAGTGGCTGTGTGGGATAAAGCGATGGAGTCTACAAGTTATATAAAAAGTGTCTTTATTTAAGTGCCATAAATGGACCCACTGGTGCAAGAGCTAAGGCATCCAGCTGAGGCAAACTCCAACTGCTTCGGCTGTATTCAAACCTAAGCTCCTGCATTAGTCAATTCCACATTACATGTTACAGTTCCATGTGACATAAACAATACCTATTAGACATGAATGCCTGTAAATTGTAGAATGAAAATAAAGGTAGGATACGATTACCACACTGTGCCAACCAGTTCCTAAACAATGCTGTGTTTTTTTACCTTGATCGCCAGATCGTGAGCAGAGGCTGAGGATGAGCTAATTTGTGTGAAAGGGCTTCGTGGATAACAGGCAGGCAGAGAGACGTGTGTACATGGTATAGACATGGTTTCAAAATGGATGTCGGGTTTAGGCTAATTTAGCAAGTAAATAGCGTATTTGCATAGGCTATACACCATCCATCCCTGGTTAGTCTGGAGACGTAAGGGCCAATAATGAAAACAGAGTTCAAATGCCTAAGCATACTTAGAAAGTTATTATATGAAAATAGTTCAATTGAAGTGTATTAAAAAAATGTATGGGAAAAAGTAAAAACAGTTGGAAAAAATCAATCCAAGAATAAAGTGAATTTCTTACAAGTCTTGGAGATTGTAGTCCGGAAGTTCTTCAGCGGCTTGAGATGCGTAATGTTCCAAGAGGTGATTGTTGCCATCGTGTGAGAAAAGCGAAGCGATCCAATTCATATCCTCGAAGGGACAGTGAAGTTCCTCGAATGTTGGAGTGGCAATTTGAATTGGCAGACAATCTGCGATGTTGTCAAAGGTCGCACATTGCATGAGATCTTTCGCAGTTGCACAGAAATCCCATTCCGCCAGGATACCTGTTTGTGTTGCATCCGCCATTGTTCCACTGCCCGAACAATCAAGTTCATGATTTTCAAGATACTCCATTACCTGCTGGATATCGGGAGCGTTTGCTGAGATGTTGGCAAGGCATAGATCCATTCACCAGTCGATTGGGCAAGTTTTGCAATTAAAAGATGGTTGCACGCAGATTGTATATGTGTAAATAAATGTCATGTTGTAGCTGGCTCCGATAATAGATAGAGGCAGGCAGCCGTAAAGTTGTTCCATTTTTTCACAGTATTGATGTAGCTTCGCGTAGAGACGTATTCTGTTGTGCATGCTTGGTACCACAGGGAGCGTAGCCATTTTTAACAAGCTAAAATAGTAGTAGGATGGCCGCAAACAGATCGAGAATTATGGGCAGTGTTCCTGTTATTCCAGAGATGATCGAGTGAATGAAGACTGGTATTAGACTAAAAACTGTTTGAAAGCCAGTGACATGGCTGGAGGAGACAGTGTTAAAAATGTGTGGCAGACCTTAAATGTCAGATGTGTTGAAAATTGTGTAACAATTCACAAAGTGTATTAGGAGGTTCGTATTTAAAAGGGAGTGCATTTTACTCGAAGTTCATGCTATCTGCAGTCGATAAATTACTTTTGGAGAAGTGAGATGACACTTCTGTTTGAAACAAAAGCGCTTTCAGTTTGCTACGTTTAATAAAATCTGTTTTCAAAGTAGGTATTGAAGGCCAAGTTGAACTTTGGGAGTTACTTTGTGTGGGTGGGAATAGAGATTGCCAGAGGAAGTTATCCGGTTTGAAACAGTAATGACATACGGTATGCCAGCTCACATTGCGTAGCAGTCCATGTTATTAAGAAGCAGATAACTGCCGTTAGAAAGCTGTGTGAATGTTGGTCTGATTGTGGGAGTCGGCGTGCTTTTAAGAAATCACGCAAGATTGGGGGCTGTAAGCTTAGAAGCGTCGTGCAGTTGGACATTCGTGCATAGTAATGAATGACTGCCATTGTGGTCCCACTTTTCACCTGTGAGAAAAACTTCTGTATCCTCTTTAAGACAGCGATATGTAAATGGGAGAAAACACTGCTCGTAAATAAACACGCTACCTTATATAATCACATACAACATGACAAACAACATGTACACCTAGCAGACATAACGACACTACGTACTGTGGGAACCGTGGCTAGCATTAATGACCACTGCCTCTGGCCTACACTGTGGTCAGCAGGGCTCACAATTCAGATAGAGTGGTGATTGTCTAATTACAGAATCCAGTAGGCAACTAACTACAATGTCTATTGAAATATACACAAAAGCCTTTTAGTATACTTGCGTGAAGAACTTTTTTAAGATGACTTATAGATCTAATACAATGACCAAATTCTTCTTGGTAGTGGTAAAAAACACTGAATAACAGTCTACACAGTGGACAGCAGAGATCGCAATTCGAATTGTTTTGATTTATTTATTGCAGAGTTTTGTGTAATTTATGTTGTTGTATTTTGTGAAGAGGAAGTGAGAAAAAGTATTCATGGAAGACTGTGCTCACTACTGCCTTCAATTTACACTGCAGACAGCAGTGTTCACAATTCAGATCAAGTCGCTATTGTAGATGACGCAGTCCTGTAGGCAAAAGACATTGCTCCAGTGAGCTCTGTCCGCACCACGCATACACATCATCACAGGGTCCGCAAACGGTTTTTGTTGCTTCGCGAACGGCAAACAGGACAGCTCAAGTCAACGCCACATGGTTGTGGGCCCTTGCTGACCGCTCTCTGGCCTAATCTGCAGACAGCAGTATTTACATTCAGGTTGAGTTGCTATTGCAGATGATGTAGTTGTCAGGCAGTGACGAGACGAGCCGCGCCTACCCCAAAGTAAGATGAGAACTACATTTTCCAGCGCCCCTCTCTGGAGGGGAGGAGCCACGTGTATATAATCGCGTACGACGCTGGGAGCGTCGTACGTGATACTGACTAGTTTGTCGCCAGGACGCGCTGGCGAGGATTTTCGACGTTCCCGGGGAGAACGCAAAGAGCGAGGAAATCATAACCCCCGGGCTCATTGCGGAGTCACTCTTGCTGAACCAGTGCTCGGCTGAGTGTCGGGTGACCTGTGAGACCGCGGTGTCCTCTCTGCCGCTGTTGTGGACCCACTGCTTTGCCCCCTCTGATGCGGAAGTATCCGCCCGGGTCCGAGGCCGCTTCCTGCCATAGTTGAAGAGACTCAAAGGGGGACCCTGTTCCGTGGTATGGAGCGAATACCGGAGGAATCCCGGGACCAGTGGGCAGGCCGTGGAAGAGATCGGTAAGCCTCTTGACGTCCGCCAAGGAGGTTAAGAGAAACCAGTAACGTTCCATTTTACCTTTGGTCACCGCCTCTTGGCTTCCGGTGAGGAGGTCAAGAGATAAGCTTTTCTTTGTTAATAATCAGGCGAACTATGAGACAGGTCGCCTTCTGACTTAAGAGGCCATTTTTGCTGAAAACTTTAAAGGGTCTGTGGTGTTGGAACATTTGAAGAAGGATTTGTTTTGGAAACTACAGTAACCGCTTTGCATCATGCACTAGCCAGCTCAAAACTTTGTCGTATCGTTTCCCACCGCAGTGGGGGCCTCGTTTTCCTTTCCTTGGTTCTTGGAGTTGGCTGAGATCTTCTATGCTTTATAGGGGGTAGGAATGTGGTACATGAGAGAGGGCATAAGGGTCCATTGTTATAATGCACATTGTATGAACCAGTCACTAACACCTGCCTTGCCTTTTGTGTGTCACAGCTTCCCATAGGTGAGAGATGAATCTTACTTTCCGCACAACTAGGGGGAGATTTCACACCCAGAGAAAGAGACTGCTTATGGTACGGAACTGACTTAGCGAGACTGAAATGAGAGTAGTCAGGAAATATTATATTGCTAACCTTTTTGTTTCTCTCATTTCAGGTATCCCTTCCCTTGCAGTCCCTTCCCTACCCTATCCCTCGCTTGATTACCTCTATGCTCTGTAATTGTTTGTATAGTCAGAGTGTGGGGAAATCAGGAGGTGGACCCATGTGAGCATCACCCTGATCCTGAGGAGCTTGGACTACCGTGACAGTAGTGTTGTAGGCAACAGACATTGCTCCTAGTACGGCCCTCCCGCAGCACACATCATCGCTGGCTGTACACATGCTGAATGCTTTTGATGTGGCTATCTGAGTGCACTAGACCTGAAGAACCCTTTATGATACAATCTTTTTGTGTATTATTTCAGATCTATTGCCTGTATCTCAGTATACCACAAGTTATGGTTCTTTTACGATAGAATCTTTTCTGTATTATTTCACATCTAGTGTCCCTACCTTACTGCAGCACAAACTATTGACCCTTTTATTATTGAATCTCTGTGTGTGATCCAATGATTACTGTTGTAGTTGATGCTAGCAGCAACCATTCCCTGAGGGCTGGTTTACACTCACTCCACACGCATTCAGCACAGACATCACTGGATATGTGACCCTGGTAATAAAAAGGAGTCGAGTGCACATGCCCATACCCACTTCCACTATCTATCTGTGTCCGTGTGTTCATTATCTATGCATGATACTGCCTCTGGGCCGTACCACATTACATTGTGCTGTGGACAGCGTATGCAACCATGTTACCTCTGGCAATGGGGAAAAGTTCTATTATGTAGCTTTTAGATGCATGCTATCACAGATGTAAGGCTACTTTACAGAGCCTGAATATTAATGAAGATGATGGTTGCATGTTGTGTGTAGTGTCAGATATGAGTACATAGCAAAAAGTTTTCAAAAAAGCTCTCTAAGCAGAAGAGGAGTCTCTCATCAAACGCTGTAGAGAGAATGACTAAAATGGGTGGGGTCCTCCACCTGTTACAATGGGAAATGTTATCAACCAATCAAATGCTTTTCTGTAAGGTCACATGGCAATCGTGCAACGAGCGCGCAAGGAGGCCGCACCCGAAGCATATTTTGAGAAAATATATTTACCATAATATACGTTTTTTTACAGTTAGAAATATATAAATGTTTAAAATATTTTAGATTATCGCTTGTTCTCATATACACTTTAAACGTATAGATATAGTTTTGAGACAAAAAAAAATTAGGGAATGGTGTACCCGGCGTGACACCATATGTCTATGACGTAACACAGGGCCTGGCAGCCTTCACTCGTTGCATACACAACGTGCAGGGGCATGAGCCCATACGTACATGACGTAATCCGCGGCTTGGTACTGCTTACCTGTCGCATACCAAAGTAGCAGCTGGCGCGACCACATACGTATAAGTTGTTATGCGGGACGCGGTGCCATGAACCCGTCGGATACGAAATGCGCATCCTTTACAAGTTTTGCAATATGGCGGATAGGATTCACGTGCTGATGGAGCTTGGTACACTAACGGTACGGGACTTCAGTTTTCTAAAAAAAAAAATATAGATACTTGTTTTTTGAAGATATAAAACCTTACATATTTTTTCAAATTAATTTAAAAAAAGGATAATAGAGTTCCAAAATATTACAAATAAAATAGAAAAATAGGTTTTATAAATATTAAAATATGAAATTAACATTTAAAAAACTTTTGAAATTCACTGAAAAAAACATAGGTTTTACAGTCTTTATAGCTAAGAATTAGCATTTAAAACACCTTTGAAATTCACTGAAAAAACCATAGGTTTCAGGGACGTTATAGTTAGTTGGACATTTGACTCATATAAAACCAGAGAAATTCGCCTGTTATAGTTAGTTGAACTAACTATAACTCGCGTGCCCGCAATGCACTGGTGATGACGTCACATATTACATCACTCATGACATGGCCAGTGACATCACTGATGACATCTCAAATGGCATCACTCCTGACATCATCCACATGATAATCTGATGCACATACTGATGGCCTAATATAAACTTTGATACACGCACTCTAAAATACAGACAACTATTTTTGAAACCATACACACAACAATGCCAGATACTACATATCACCCACTATTTCCTAGGTCTACATTCACATTCACTCACTTATACATGCAGTGACTCATCAATACAGAACTATAATATGCACTCATACACCTATACATAGAGTCACAGTCCGCCACTCATCCATAGAGTTACTCACACACATAGTCAGTCATGCACATACCCATTTACTCATGTATACAGTTATACACATCAACTGTGTTATTTATACACACATGACATCACTTATTTAAGCAGATACTAACACATACTTACTGTCTTATACAATCACTGATACAAGCAGACACTCTTTTATAAACCCACTCTTCGAATAACTTACTCTCACATATAGTCATTTATATACTCCAACACTCACATATACTGCATATGTAGTTACTCACAGTTATACCAGTGAGGCATTCATTCACTCACCAACACACCCATACACACACTAACTCACCCATACAGCCCTTCCCAGATGCACTTTTTAATCCATACAACCAGTGAATCACCCACTTAGACATGTATGCACTGAGTCACACCCCCCACCCACCCTTACAGACACTCAGGCACCCATACAGATACTCAGACAACAAATCAATAACCCATATAGACACTCATGTAGCTACTCACCAACCCATGCAG
Organism: Triturus cristatus; assembly: GCF_964204655.1. Classification (NCBI taxonomy): domain Eukaryota; kingdom Metazoa; phylum Chordata; class Amphibia; order Caudata; family Salamandridae; genus Triturus; species Triturus cristatus. The sequence goes on from NC_140587.1 coordinate 684,938,182, forward strand.
CCGCTTATAGACCAACTGAGACACTAATACAGACTTTCACACAGTTTAGTCACTAACCCATACATTCAGTAACACATGTTCAATCACTCACTTATACAGTCAGTCACGCACCTACTAAATAATCCATTCAGGCACTTGTAAATCCACTCTTTCTTCAATACGCCTTGGCATATATATATATGAAAAATATTTAAACTTTACAGAAACACACATTCACTGGATGATGTCATCAGTGATGTCATCAGTGATGTCATTTGAGATGTCATCAGTGATGTCATTAGTGATGTCACTGACCATGTCCTGAATGATGTAATATGTGACGTCATCACCAATGCATTGCAGGCGCGCGAGTTATAGTTAGATCAACTAACTATAACGGGTGAATTTCTCTGGTTTTCTATGAGTCAAATGTCCAACTAACTATAACGTCCCTGAAACCTATGGTTTTTTCAGTGAATTTCAAAGGTTTTTCAAATGCTAATTCCTAACTATAACGTCTGTAAAACCTATGGTTTTTCAGTGAATATATATATATATATATATATATATATATATATATATATATATATATATATATATATATATATATCCAACATACAGGTTACCCAAACGAAGCACTGCCACAGGAAGTTCAGTGAGCTCTTCAGATTTTATTGACACCCTGCCAGCAGGCGCTCTACCAGGGACAACCATCGAAAATTCAAGTGCCAGACGCGTTTCAGGAGTTCAGTTTCCCTTCTTCAGTGGCATAGGTTTCCAAGGGATGAAAGCACCATTGTTGCACTCGCTGTGATTATAGACACCTGCCTCTGTGGGCGTGGCCATGAACTCGCACGGCCTTGTGGATGCCGTAGTGTGCAGATCAGTATTACCCAAGTGGGTGTGCAGTCATGCCATGAATAAAAACAATGTTCCCCAGTGGGTCGATGCTGTATCCTGGTGAGAGCCTGCCCCGCTTTCCAGGTGTCAACACGAGCATTGAGCTGGCGTCACCCTGCAATATCGCCAGCTCCTTCCTACCATGATGCCGGCACCGTCGTGGTGCAAGCAAGGACCCGCCAAGCAATGGGCAGCTCTTCACGGCCGGGACAGCCGTAATATATCCAACATACAGGTTACCCAAACGAAGCACTGCCACAGGAAGTTCAGTGAGCTCTTCAGATTTTATTGACACCCTGCCAGCAGGCGCTCTACCAGGGACAACCATCGAAAATTCAAATGCCAGACGCGTTTCAGGAGTTCAGTTTCCCTTCTTCAGTGGCATAGGTTTCCAAGGGATGAAAGCACCATTGTTGCACACGCTGTAATTATAGACACCTGCCTCTGTGGGCGTGGCCATGAACTCGCACGGCCTTGTGGATGCCGTAGTGTGCAGATCAGTATTACCCAAGTGGGTGTGCAGTCATGCCATGAATAAAAACAATGTTCCCCAGTGGGTCGATGCTGTATCCTGGTGAGAGCCTGCCCCGCTTTCCAGGTGTCAACACGAGCATTGAGCTGGCGTCACCCTGCAATATCGCCAGCTCCTTCCTACCATGATGCCGGCACCGTCGTGGTGCAAGCAAGGACCCGCCAAGCGATGGGCAGCTCTTCACGGCCGGGACAGCCGTAATATATCCAACATACAGGTTACCCAAACGAAGCACTGCCACAGGAAGTTCAGTGAGCTCTTCAGATTTTATTGACACCCTGCCAGCAGGCGCTCTACCAGGGACAACCATCGAAAATTCAAATGCCAGACGCGTTTCAGGAGTTCAGTTTCCCTTCTTCAGTGGCATAGGTTTCCAAGGGATGAAAGCACCATTGTTGCACACGCTGTAATTATAGACACCTGCCTCTGTGGGCGTGGCCACGAACTCGCACGGCCTTGTGGATGCCGTAGTGTGCAGATCAGTATTACCCAAGTGGGTGTGCAGTCATGCCATGAATAAAAACAATGTTCCCCAGTGGGTCGATGCTGTATCCTGGTGAGAGCCTGCCCCGCTTTCCAGGTGTCAACACGAGCATTGAGCTGGCGTCACCCTGCAATATCGCCAGCTCCTTCCTACCATGATGCCGGCACCGTCGTGGTGCAAGCAAGGACCCGCCAAGCGATGGGCAGCTCTTCACGGCCGGGACAGCCGTAATATATCCAACATACAGGTTACCCAAACGAAGCACTGCCACAGGAAGTTCAGTGAGCTCTTCAGATTTTATTGACACCCTGCCAGCAGGCGCTCTACCAGGGACAACCATCGAAAATTCAAATGCCAGACGCGTTTCAGGAGTTCAGTTTCCCTTCTTCAGTGGCATAGGTTTCCAAGGGATGAAAGACCATTGTTGCACACGCTGTAATTATAGACACCTGCCTCTGTGGGCGTGGCCATGAACTCGCACGGCCTTGTGGATGCCGTAGTGTGCAGATCAGTATTACCCAAGTGGGTGTGCAGTCATGCCATGAATAAAAACAATGTTCCCCAGTGGGTCGATGCTGTATCCTGGTGAGAGCCTGCCCCGCTTTCCAGGTGTCAACACGAGCATTGAGCTGGCGTCACCCTGCAATATCGCCAGCTCCTTCCTACCATGATGCCGGCACCGTCGTGGTGCAAGCAAGGACCCGCCAAGCGATGGGCAGCTCTTCACGGCCGGGACAGCCGTAATATATCCTACATACAGGTTACCCAAACGAAGCACTGCCACAGGAAGTTCAGTGAGCTCTTCAGATTTTATTGACACCCTGCCAGCAGGCGCTCTACCAGGGACAACCATCGAAAATTCAAATGCCAGACGCGTTTCAGGAGTTCAGTTTCCCTTCTTCAGTGGCATAGGTTTCCAAGGGATGAAAGCACCATTGTTGCACACGCTGTAATTATAGACACCTGCCTCTGTGGGCGTGGCCATGAACTCGCACGGCCTTGTGGATGCCGTAGTGTGCAGATCAGTATTACCCAAGTGGGTGTGCAGTCATGCCATGAATAAAAACAATGTTCCCCAGTGGGTCGATGCTGTATCCTTGTGAGAGCCTGCCCCGCTTTCCAGGTGTCAACACGAGCATTGAGCTGGCGTCACCCTGCAATATCGCCAGCTCCTTCCCACCATGATGCCGGCACCGTCGTGGTGCAAGCAAGGACCCGCCAAGCGATGGGCAGCTCTTCACGGCCGGGACAGCCGTAATATATCCAACATACAGGTTACCCAAACGAAGCACTGCCACAGGAAGTTCAGTGAGCTCTTCAGATTATATATATATATATATATATATATATATATATATATATATATATATATATATATATATATTCACTGAAAAAACCATAGGTTTCACACATGTTATAGTTAGCGGAAATTTTACTGATAAAAAACCAATGAAATTGCCCCGTTATAGTTAGTGCTGGCAACTATAACTCACGCGACCGCAATCCTCTGCTGATGCTAATACTGTATTTAGACACTTATTTGCCCATGTCTTCTTCCATACATTTTTAGCTATACATATATTACAAATATTTTTTTTTATAAAGACACATATGTCATCAGCAGAAGATTGCGGTCGCGTGAGTTATAGTTGCCAGCACTAACTATAACGGGGCAATTTCATTGGTTTTTTATCAGTAAAATTTCCGCTAACTATAACATGTGTGAAACCTATGGTTTTTTCAGTGAATTTGCAAGGTTTTTTAAATGCTAATTCCTAACTATAACGTGTGTGAAACCTATGGTTTTTTCAGTGAATTTGTACGGTTTTTTAAATGCTAAGTTACTTTACGCCATTCGAGGCGTGCGCGCCCACTTAACGCAGTTCGTTCCGTGCACGGTTTTTATCAACTTTAATAAGCCCTGTACATTTGGTGGCCTTCGGCCACCAAAAGCACAGGGGGTGGGGTCAATGTGGATATTTTTTATTTTATTTCGATTTTATAATTTCATGTTGCCAAAATTTAGTTTTTTTTCTGATGTGATAAGCACTGTACATTTGGTGGCCTGCGGCCACCAAAAGCACAGGGGGTGGGGTAAGTGTGGATAGTGTTTTTTTTATTTCTATTTTTTAACCATACGCGTACGGTAAGCGTACGGTAAGCGTACTCAGCGAAATTGCCGAAAAAAAAATAAAACCGTTTTTGCTCTTGGGGGATGTTTGGGGACTCCCTCAACATGACTATGTGGGAGGGAGTTGTCAAAACAGCCCCGTAACATGTTTTTTGGCATCATGTTTGATAAATAACACTCAGTGCGAGAGACAAAATGGCGGACGCCGCTTCCTGGTTTCGGCCGATTCGAATGTTTACTAAGATCTAAGAGCCAATCAGAATCGCGCTCGCGCACGCCACCGTACGCGTACGGTAAGCGTACGGTAAGCGTACCGTAAGCGGGCTCAGATATATATATTGATTTAAAGGCTATTTTCTCAGAATCTACTGAACAGATTTACACCAAACCTACAAAAGGCACTTCCTTGACCTAGGGACTACCTCTCTGCCAAATTTCTAGTAATTCTGTTCAGCCGTTCGGGCTGTAGCTCTGTCTAAAGGTCCTATGGAAAAATGCATGGGAAAAACGCGTTTTGGGACCCCCCTTTTATCTCAGCCCCCGCTTGACGAATCCCCCCGAGACTTTCAGGCTAGGAGCGGAGCGTAGCGCCCCACCTATTTTGAAAAATTCGCGAGGATTCATCGACCGGCGCCAAAGTTATTCAAAATAGAATGTTGCGGATTTCCTATGGAAAAGGGGTCCTAACTATAACTACCTACTGGCGACCGCCAGTAGGTAATATAAATATATATATATATATATATATATTCACTGAAAAAACCATAGGTTTCACACATGTTATAGTTAGTGGAAATTTTACTGATAAAAAACCAATGAAATTGCCCCGTTATAGTTAGCGCAGGCAACTATAACTCACGCGACCACAATCCTCTGCTGATGCTAATACTGTATTTAGACACTTATTTGCCCATGTCTTCTTCCATACATTTTTAGCTATACATATATTACAAATATTTTTTTTTCATAAAGACACATATGTCATCAGCAGAGGATTGCGGTCGCGTGAGTTATAGTTGCCTGCGCTAACTATAACGGGGCAATTTCATTGGTTTTTTATCAGTAAAATTTCCACTAACTATAACATGTGTGAAACCTATGGTTTTTTCAGTGAATTTGCAAGGTTTTTTAAATGCTAATTCCTAACTATAACGTGTGTGAAACCTATGGTTTTTTCAGTGAATTAGTACGGTTTTTTAAATGCTAAGTTTTTTTCCCTTATAATAAGCCCTGTACATTTGGTGGCCTACGGCCACCAAAAGCACAGGGGGTGGGGTAAGTGTGGATAGTGTTTTTTTCCATTGTAATAAGCCCAGCACATTTGGTGGCCTTCGGCCACCAAAAGCACAGGGGGTGGGGTAAGTGTGGATAGTGTTTTTTTTATTTTTATTTTTTTACCGTACGCTTACCGTAAGCGTACGGTAAGCGTACCCCGCGAAATTGCCGAAAAAAAAATAAAACCGTTTTTGCACTTGGGGGATGTTTGGGGACTCCCTCAACATGACTATGTGGGAGGGAGTTGTCAAAACAGCCCCTTTACATGTTTTTGGGCTTCCGATTTTAAAAATCTCTCTCAGTGCGAGAGACAAAATGGCGGCCGCCGCTTCCTGGTTTCGGCCGATTCGAATGTTTACTAAGATCTAAGAGCCAATCAGAATCGCGCTCGCGCACGCCACCGTACGCTTACCGTAAGCGTACGGTAAGCGTACCGTAAGCTGGCTCAGATATATATATTGATTTAAAGGCTATTTTCTCAGAATCTACTGAACAGATTTACACCAAACCTACAAAAGGCACTTCCTTGACCTAGGGACTACCTCTCTGCCAAATTTTGAGTAATTCTGTTCAGCCATTCGGGCTGTAGCTCGTTCTAAAGGTCCTATGGAAAAATGCATGGGAAAAACGCGTTTTGGGACCCCCCTTTTATCTCAGCCCCCGCTTGACGAATCCCCCCGAGACTTTCAGGGTAGGAGCGGAGCGTAGCGCCCCACCTATTTTGAGAAATTCGCGAGGATTCGTCGACCGGCGCCAAAGTTATTCAAAATAGAATGTTGAGGTTTTCCTATGGAAACGTGGTCCTAACTATAACTACCTACTGGCTATCGCCAGTAGGTAATATATATATATATATATATATATATATATATATATACATACATTAGTTACTCTTATAGGTTCAGAGTGCCACATAAATTATGCTGAAAGGAAGCAGAGAAATGTGGGTAGTTCCTAAGTCTAGGTGGAGAGCAACTCTTGTACAGAGAACCCTACAACACCAGTGACACTCTGAATCTGCTCACCTCAAACATCTGTTTTCTAGCAAGGTTTCTAAGTATTGGAATAACACAATGCCATCCAAACTGAGCTGTAAATTGACCAAAATCTTTTACCACTCCAGGCACAGTCTTACAGATTTGCATTGGTAAAATACCATCCAACCCAACCTGAATTAATAAAATCACCCCACACACATGTTTCACTATCATTATAGCTCTTCAGGAGCTGCTCTCCACCTTAGCTTGGGAACTTCCCAGAGTTTTTTTTTGGAACATGAATGTGTGCATTTATTTGTATTAGTGTTTATTAATAGATGCGTTTTAAAGAAGTAAATAGAAAATTAAATTAATGTATAAAAATATTTATTTTTCATGAGAAGGAGTGTGCATCCTATCTCTTGCTGGAGTGAGGTGAAGAATAAATGAGCGCTCACTTCTCTGCTTGAAAATTTTAATTTACAATGCAGTCAACTTCATTTGGTAACACTCACTAATGGTTCTCTTCGACAACTATGTCATTACCGATCAAGGATTTCTATCCTCAACCATATGGTAAAAAGCAGTCAACTGTGTTTTTTTAACTTTTGCACAGGCCTATCTCTAATTCATAGTCTGTAGGTGGAGAATGTAGTTTTTCAAAAGGTGGGCTCCCCTCTCACCCTCAAACAACAGATGATGCAGCCGAAATGCACCATGCAGCGATCAGAAGGGCCATTTAGCAGGAGGTGACCTCAAACTCATAGACACTTAACAACAGTTCCTTGCTAAATGATGTTCTGACACACAAGAATATATCCACAGTAGAAATTGTACTGGTCATCGTGGCAATTGTAGCTTCTTTCAGTTACCTCATTAGTCAGTACTCCATTAGGAAAAAAGGTGGTTAATACCAAGCTGTCTAGTAAACTATTTGTTCAATTGCAAAAAACCTTCATATGCTAACACTCACTAAAGATGCTCCTCAACGTGTGGTGTTCATCCATTACAGGACTGTCATGAAGATTCTACAGCTATGTTGTTCCTGCTCAATAATGGCCATTTTCATCCATGTGGTGTAACATATTTTTTTTATACAGAGTAGTCTCCACCTGTTAGATTGAGCCATGAAAGTAATTGCTCTTAAATAATTGAGCTTTCAGAACAGTTTCCTTCATTGTTCATTAAAGTGTTTGCACGTCCTGATTCTTATGCTCCACAGTGCCTAGATCTATGCTTTTTTTTCTGGCAAAGCCCCAAGCTCTGCTTTATTTGCTGTATCCACTCTCACTGCTACTTAGCAGAGGTCTGACTATAGCTTCCTCTTTCACTCTCTGAAGAAGAGTCCCATCATTTTGAACTTTTTGAGTTTAGTTCTTTTCACTTTGTAGACATTTCTTAAGATATGACAGGCGCCTTGCTGGTATATTTAAAATGGTCAAGCAATTGTGGACTCACTGTCATAGCATAATACCTCCACACCCAGGAGTGGGTCTTCTAGAGCTCCTGAAAATCAGCTGAGAGTCACCTTAGTTTCAGCGTGAGAAGTTCGACACAAGGACATTTCAGTCAATGTGGCCATCTTGACTTACAGCTTTTGACAATTGGAACTGGTCATGTTATGTTAATGTTTTGTAGATTTGTATAGCTCACTATCACCGGGGAGGATATCCTGGCTCTGAGTTGGTGTGTGTCTAGGCACACCTATGGCCTAGTGGGACTACTCAAAAAGTCAGTTATATGGCTTCTTGCAGAATTTAAGAACTGAGGAAGCTCTTTTGTGTAGAGGCCGGGCATTCCATGTTTTAGGAGTGATGTTAGAGAATGTTCGACAGTAAAGATCTGGTTTTCTGTAGGCATGGAATTCGTGCAAGTAGAATTCAGGATGAACAGAGGTGTCTGGAAGGTTTGTAAAGCAGATGCATTTGTTGAGGTATGCTGGGCAAGTGTTATGTAGTGTCTTGAAAGTGTGGGCGAGGAGTTTGAATTGTGCTCATTAGTGTATGGGGAGCCAATGGAGCACCTTTAGTTTTGGTGTAATGTGAGTGCAGCGTGGGAGGTTAAGAGTGATTCTAGCTGCTGAGTTGTAAATTGTCTGCTGCTTTTTGGTGAGTTTTTATGTTGATCTCAGCATTGAGGGGGTTCCTGTAGTCCTGCTTGCTAGGGAGGAGGGAGTGCTGATTGGAATCGATTTAGAAATCTTGCTACTCATCTTCACGGTATGGAAGCATGAGACAGTGAAGGTGTTGACTTGGACGGTCATGTCAAGATTGCTGTCAATGCCAATCCTGAAGTCCTTGGCAAGGGTGGTGGGTGGCAGTGGCGGTCCGTCCATTGGGGGCGTTGGGGCGTTGCCCCACTAGCACAGTCACTCACAGTCATCATCATGCTTAAATAAATATTTTGGAAATCGATCGCACGCACTGTGCTGCCACTGACTCGCGCACGGCGCCGCACGCACTCCGGGAATCGGGATAAGCCCGACTCAATGTGGACGGCACTGGGGGCGGGGCTGCTGCAGTGAGTGACTGACACACAGCGCGAGTGCAGCAGGCAGCAGCAGCAGTGTGCGCATGTCAATTTTTGGGCTAGTCATGACTGGCCCGAACATGCGCACAAGCACACAATACCTTGACCTTCCCTCCTCCCCCCTCCTCCCCTAGCGACTCATTCTCAGGCAGTGTGTGGGTGTGGCGAGGCGAGGGACCGCAGCCCCCGGGTCTCATTATGGGCAGGGAGTAACCCTGCTCTTGGCCCAATCCTGTTGCAGTGCGCTGCTAATGCAGCGCCATGATTGGCTAAGACACCGCGCAGCCTGCATGGTGCCGCGCGTGGGTGGTGGCCGCACTTGTATGGCCAATCACAGTGTGGCTGGCTTATGTGAAGCCAAGCCATGCAGTAGTGATTGGCCATTGATTTCCCGAGGTGTACGCTGATACGCTCGCTGACTCGGCAGTTGGCACGTGTCGCTCGTCCCCGCGCCAGTGCTGCCACTTGACTGGAGTCACTCACGGACACGGAGTCAGTCACGAGTCGCACTGTCGCAGTCGTCGACGTTATGTTATTCACCTGGCCTGGCCTAGCAGAAAGGTATTTTGTTTGCTTTTGAAACATGCACAATTGCCTCCATTGCCTCATGTAACGTAACGTTTAGCGAGTATCTTTGCACAGATATCTTTCCAACCTAAATGTTGACTTTTAATTAAATGTATGTTGCCCTTTTAAAAATTTTGCCTAGAGGAACTACAGGACGAGTAAGGCTCTAGACGAGGAATATTTTCTGCAAGACGAATTTCAGCTACCTGAGTGTTACGTTAGTGTGTCTGCCAAACGGCCCAAACCTACGTAGTACGCGGCCGCAGCCTAGTTAATCTCTCCCTCACTCCCACGTTTTTTTTCATCTCTCACAACCGGTTATTTCTTCCCCTTTGACCTTTCTCGACGCTCCCCACACCAGACATAGGGCCAGATAACAACTATGATCACAGCAGATATATATATTTATTGGTGAAATAAATCTGCCTGATATTAAAAAGTTCAGGGTTCAAATCCCAGATATACGTGACAGCATACAAAGATGCACCAAAAACTCCTAACATGTGAAAAAAGTTCTGAGATAGGTAATTGTAAATCCGCGTGTTACTGTTATTTATGGTGAGATAACTCTGTGATAGTAAGTGCTGTACACATAGAGGTGGGCGGATTTTTAAAGAAAGCTGCCCCACCAACATCATGTTTATTAAATGCTCGACCAGCTTTGCAAGGCAGACAAAATATTTAAAAATGGGCCTACTATTGGGGTATTAGCCCCAATTGTTTCTAATTCTTCCCGCGCAGCAGACACTTTCCCACTGCTGCACAGGGCTGTCAGAAGCAGCCGCTTACCGTCGTTGTCAGAAGCACCGGGCAGGACTTCTGGACAGAGGAAAAGATCATGCCACTGTGTTTGCTCCTAACCCAAGGTTGCAATATATTCAAACACATCTCCGCAGCCTGGTGTTTACTTAGGCCATGTTGAGCAGGGTATCTGGCCGCAGAGATTTGTGAAGTTAAAATTGTGTCACCTTCGAGGAACTTCGTACTTATTGCGCAGTTCAAAAATGCCTAAATTCATCCAACTAATTAAAAATGAAACCTAATCCTAGCGAACGCAGTTACGTACTTAATAATGTCATTGTTATTATAATCTGTACCAAATGTGTAATTTTGCTCCATGTTGGCCCAACAGTACCACGTTTCGAGTCACGAACATTTGATTTAACAAATCAAAGCATTGTGAGAGTTGTAGTCTTAGCTTGTTTCTATTTAATAAATTGTACCAATACACCTAATAATAACAATGATTTGTTAATGAAAAACATAATACTAAGAGAGCGGGCGGCAAAAAAGGAGAGGTCTTTGAAAGTTATGCTGTTTGGGACCTGATAAGATAGGTGCATCGCTCATTCCCTACACAGGGCTCTGCTGTCGGACGCACTCAGGTTATAGATTCATGAATGCAGCGCTGTCATATTTTTTCCAATGCTTGACAAACGAGCGAGTCACATATAAGTGTGCTTGTTCTGCTTAAAATCAACACTTGCTGCGCCCGCCATCTTGAAGAATGAGGACCACCTGTCAGGGTCCGTGACTCACCACCCACACGTCCCCCTCCCTCGCGCCTCAGTCCTTTGTGCCCCCCTCCCCCGGCCCTCTCCATCACCTTAGTACGTTCACGGCCTGTCACAACAGTTTTCTGAGCGGTGTCAGCGCTCGAGGCCCTGCTCGCATTATAAAGTTTCAGGACAGCCGTCTTGCGAGGCCGAAGTGAGCTGGAAGGTGGTACCTTTCCAGTCTGTTTATTCCGCCCTCGCATTATCGCATACCCTTTCCTCAAAAAAAACCTACAAAATATGTGGTGTTGTGCTGCTGAGTCACGCGTTGTAGTGTCATAGATTTGCAAAATATGGTGAATCCTTCCCTCAGCATGCTCTGCATGAGGCTGTGGAAGCTTATCCCATGCTCAACCAAGAGGACCTCAAAAGTGAGCTGACTGTACTGTACTCAATGCCTGTGTACCGAAATGCCAGAGATGCCAGGGCTTTGCTGACTTTAATTTATAAACTTAATATGGAAAAGACATTTACAGAGACAGTGACTTTACTTAAAATTGTCATAACCACTCCTATGACAACAGCAGAGGCAGAACGATCTTTTTCCGCCTTAAAGAGAATTAAGACATTCCTAAGAAACACCATGCTTCAGGAAAGACTGAATGCTTTGGCAATGCTTTCTATAGAGAGCAAGTTAGTTCAAAATATCTCTGATTTTAACGTTCAAGTAATTGAAAAGTTTGCTGCTCTTAAAGACAGACGTGCTGAGTTTAGATACAAAAAGTAAACATATGTATGTTCAATGCTGCTAGTTTCCGACCACCTGTTTAGTTGTTTGTTAAATAAAAAACACCTGTGAGGTACTCAGAAATGCATTATATCTCAAAGTCTGTTATGAAGCTCTGTGGTTATACTGAATAAGCAGCTACCTATGTTATATGACATGATCTCTTTATTACTGTAATAACTGCACTTTCTTCATTGCTTTATTAACCTTTCTGCTTTCTCAAATTTGCTTGCAAATGCACCATTTTTCCACTCTTTTTTCAAAATTTTCTCGGGGGAAAACCCCCCCGAACACCCCTTAGGTTGTTCGGGCTCGCTCGCTACGCTCGCTCGCTATGCTGAAGTATGCCAAACATTTTACGCCTCACCACTTTCAAATGTCACCGTCCGCCACTGGGTGTCAGTCCTAGCTCTACTGGCCACCAGGTGAAGAGCCACAGTTAAGTGCTATTACCACTGATCAAGTTTTCAGTCCTGTCGGTGTTCAGCTTCAGAGAGTTTGTCTACACCCAGTGGGCCATTTTAGTCAAGCAGGCATTGAGTATGATCTGTGAACTGGATGTTTTGTCCATGAGAGAGAGAATGAGTTATGTGTCATTGGTGTAGGAGAGGACTTTGATATTGTGAGAGCAGATGGAGCTGGCTAGAGGGACCATGTATGCATTGAAGAGGTTTGGGCTCAGGGAGAATCCATGCGGTACTCTGCAGATGAAGTTGCGGGAGTGCAAGGTGGGGGGTGCCACACTGACTGGGTCTCTCCAGTAAGGAAGGAAGAGATCCATTGGAGTGCTTGTCTTTGGATTCCAATGTTGTGTAGGCATTGCATGAGGATGGCGTCAAAGACTGTGTCAAATGTTGCAGAGAGGTCAAGGAGAATGAGGGACTCCGTGTCTCCTCTGTCCAGAGTCATGCGGATGTTGGGTCTGAGAGAAAATTCAATGATGTCAAGTAGTTAGTGGTTGTTGAGGTATTCTGTGAAGTGAGGTAATAGTATGACCTTTCTTGGTATTTCTCCTTTCCTTTTTGGAATATTGACAACCTGTAGTTAAGGAAGGACGTCAATGCTTTTTTTGTCATTCATTTATTCTCCATGGACGAGCAGCAACTTTAGACTTAGTAGGTACTTATTCTCAGTTCTACGAACTACTGTAGAAACTCTAGATAATTTATTGCTTTAACTTTAAAGGTGCATGCTACCTTATTGAAATGGAATAAATTACCTCCACATCTTTGACAAGCCATTAAAAAAGAATACCCTTCAAACATGTTGGCTATGGCAACAATAGAGAACATTATAATGCTTACATAAACCCTATATGACCTACCCTCATTTAATAAAGTAAAATGTTGGGATATTTGCACAAAACACCTAAATCATGCACAATGAATCCCTAAATTTCAACATTTCAAATTGCAACCCATGAATACATTGCCAATATTTGTAGTGACTGGGTTCATAATTCTACCTTTCCCTTTTCCACCTTGTAAATGGGTTCTAATGCAGCTTAGTTGCATGTGGTCAATAAACAATAATGTAAAATAAGAAAAACAAAACAACTCCCACCAGATAAGATGGAGCACCAAGAAACATAAACCCTAATCTTAATTATACATTATGTGACATTTCTTTTCACAATTAAAATAATATTCATGATGTAGGTCGATTTGCAATGTAGGATTTGGGAATAGAAGTATTTCATACATTGGGAATTCCAATTTCCTAATTGTGATTCGGAGATAATCACAATTAGGAAATCAATATTCTGAATGTTTGTTCATCTGGCCCTTTGTATCTTCTTAGACTTCCTTTTAACACATCATTGATAAATGTATCGTTAGCACCATCATGTAATATTAGTTTTACATTTGTCTCCAGCCCACCTTTAAACAATTCCATCTGCCCCTCTATAAGTCCCTCCAATGTTCCCCTTTCAGTTAATCCTGGTTTCTAAAATTGCTGAAGTCTTTGTACCTGCTCCATCCCTCATGTGCTTTTATTTAAACTGTTAAAACAACTATTGATGGACAGAATGCAGAACAATGTAGTACATTCACCCCAGGACAGAGATCTGGGCCTTAATACATAATTTGTTTGCTCACCATGCCATTCCAGTTTGAACCCAGCCATAAGCAAATCAGTCTTGACCCTGCACCCAATGGGAAAAGTCCAACCCGAACTGCCAGGCCAGGTCCTCCCTGGACTGGAAACAAGCATCCGAGGACCTGGTTCAGGCTGTCAGACCTCATCAGCCAGGATAGCTTGACTCCAGAGAGGTGGACTATTCCCATTGGGCTCAGGGTCAAGACTGATTTGCATATGGCTGGGTCCAAACTGGAATGGCATGGTGAGCAAATAAATGATGGATTTAGGCCCAGATCTCTGTACTGGGGTGAATGTATGACATTGTCCTGCATTCTGTCCATCAATAGTTCTTTTTGCATTTGTCACCCCGAGTGGGACCGGTATTCCCAGACTTGGGTCCCGTGCTCTCCGTGCCACTGGAGTCAAGCTATCCTGGCTGATGAGAGCTGAAAGCCCAAAACCGGTCCTAGGATGCATGTTTCCAGTCCAGGGAGGACCTGGCCTGGCAGTTCAGGCTGGACTGTTCCGATTGGGCGCAGGGTCGACTGATTTGCATATGGCTGGGTCCAAACTGGAATGGCATGGTGAGCAAATCAGCGATGGATTTAGGCCCAGATCTCTCTTCTGGGGTGAATGTATGACATTGTTTTGCATTCTGTCCATCAATTGTTCTTTTTGCATTTCTCACCCCGAGTGGGACGGGTATACCCAGACATGGGTTTCATGCTCTCCATGCCACTGGAGTCAAGCTATCCTGGCTGATGAGGCCTGAAACCGGTCAAAGGATGCTTGTTTACAGTCCAGGGAGGACCTGGCCTGGCAGTTCGGGCTGGACTGTTCCCATTGGGCACAGGGTCAAGACTGATTTGCATATGGCTGGGTCCAAACTGGAATGGCGAGCAAATAAATGATGGATTTAGGCCCAGATCTCTGTACTGGGGTGAATGTATGACATTGTTCTGCATTCTGTCCATCAATAGTTCTTTTTGCATCTATCACCCCGAGTGGGACCGATATTCCAGAACTTGGGCCCCGTGCTCTCCATGCCACTGGAGTCAAGCTATCCTGGATGATGAGAGCTGAAAGCCTGAAGCTGGTTCTAGGATGCTTGTTTCTAGTCCCGGGAGGACCTGGCCTGGCAGTTCAGGCTGGACTGTTCTTATTGGGTGCAGGGTCAAGACTGATTTGCATATGGCTGGGTCCAAACTGGAATGGCATGGTGAGCAAATAAATGATGGATTTAGGCCCAGATCTCTGTACTGGGGTGAATGTATGACATTGTTCTGCATTCCGTCCATCAATTGTTCTTTTTTCATTTGTCACCACGAGTGGGACGGGTATGCCCAGACATGGGTCCTGTGCTCTCCATGCTACTGGAGTCAAGCTATCCTAGGTGATGAGGGCTGAAAGCCCAAAACCGGTCCTAGGATGCATGTTTCCAGTCCAGGGAGGACCTGGCCTGGCAGTTCGGGCTGGACTGTTCCCATTGGGCGCAGGGTCAAGACTGATTTGCATATGGCTGGGTCAAATTTGGAATGGCATGGTCAGCAAATAAATGATGGCTTTAGGCCCAGATCTCTGTACTGGGATGAATGTATGACATTGTTCTGCATTCTGTCCATCAATTGTTCTTTTTTGCATTTGTCACCCCCTTAGTGGGACGGGTGTGCCCAGACATGGGTCCCGTGCTCTCCATGCCACTGAAGTCAAGCTATCTTGGCTGATGAGGGCTGAATGCCCGAAACAGGTCTGAGGATGCTTGTTTCCAGTCCAGGGAGGACCTGGCCTGGCAGTTCGGACTGGACTGTTTCCATTGGGCGCAGGGTCGACTGATTTGCATATGGCTGGGTCCAAACTGGAATGGCATGGTGAGCAAATTAGCGATGGATTTAGACCCAGATCTCTCTTCTGGGTTGAATGTATGACATTGTTCTGCATTCTGTCCATCAATTGTTCTTTTTGCGTTTCTCACCCCGAGTGGGACGGGTATACCCAGACATGGGTGCCGTGCTCTCCATGCCACTGAAGTCAAGCTATCCTGGCTGATGAGAGCTGAAAGCCCGAAGTCGGTTCTAGGATGCTTGTTTCCATTCCCGGGAGGACCTGGCCTGGCAGTTCAGGCTAGACTGTTCCTATTGGGTGCAGGGTCAAGACTGATTTACATATGGCTGGGTCCAAACTGGAATGGCATGGTGAGCAAATAAAAATGATGGATTTAGGCCCAGATCTCTGTACTGGGGTGAATGCATGACATCGTTCTGCATTCCGTCCATCAATTGTTCTTTTTTCATTTGTCACCACGAGTGGGACGGGTAAGCCCAGACATGAGTCCTCTGCTCTCCATGCCACTGGAGTCAAGCTAGCCTAGCTGATGAGGGCTGAACGCCCCAAACCGGTCCTAGGATGCATGTTTCCAGTCCAGGGAGGACCTGGCCTGGCAGTTCGGGCTGGACTGTTCCCATTGGGCGCAGGGTCAAGACTGATTTGCTTATGACTGGGTCCAAACTGGAATGGCATGGTGAGCAGATAAATGATGGATTTAGGCCCAGATCTCTGTACTGGGATGAATGTATGACATTCTGTCCATCAATTGTTCTTTTTGCATTTGTCACCCCCTTAGTGGGACGGGTGTGCCCAGACGTGGGTCCCATGCTCTCCATGCCACTGAAGTCAAGCTATCTTGGCTGATGAGGGCTGAATGCCCGAAACCGGTCCGAGGATGCTTGTTTCCAGTCCAGGGAGGACCTGGCCTGGCAGTTTGGACTGGACTGTTTCCATTGGGCGCAGGGTCGACTGATTTGCATATGGCTGGGTCCAAACTGGAATGGCATGGTGAGCAAATAAACAATGGATTTAGGCCCAGATCTCTGTTCTAGGTGAATGTATGACATTGGTCTGCATTCTGTCCATCAATTGTTCTTTTTGCATTCCTCACCCTGAGTGGAACGGGTATGCCCAGACGTGGGTCCCATGCTCTCCATGCCACTGGAGTCAAGCTATCCTGGCTGATGAGGGCTGAAAGCCTGAAGCAGGTCCTAGGATACCTGTTTCCAGTCCAAGGAGGACCTGGCCTGGCAGTTTGAGCTGGACTGTTCCCATTGGGCGCAGGATCAAGACTGATTTGCATACGGCTGGGTCCAAAGTGGAATGGCATGGTGAGCAATTAAATGATGGATTTAGGCCCAGATCTCTGTACTGGGGTGAATGTATGACATTGTTCTGCATTCTGTCCATCAATTGTTCTTTTTGCATTTGTCACCCCGAGTGGGACCAGTATGCCCAGACGTGGGTCCCGTACTCTCCATGCCACTGGAGTCAAGCTATTCTGGCTGATGAGGGCTGAAAGCCCGACACCGGTCCTAGGATGCTTCTTTCCAGTCCAGGGAGGACCTGGCCTGGTAGTTCAGGTTGGACTGTTCCCATTGGGCGCAGGGTCAAGACTGATTTGCATATGGCTGGGTCCAAACTTGAATGGCATGGTTAGCAAATAAATGATGGATATAGGCCCAGATCTCTGTACTGCAGTGAATGTATGACAGTGTTCTGCAGTCTGTCCATGAATTTAGACCCAGATCTCTGTACTGGGGTGAATGTTCTGCATTCTGTCCATCAACAGTTTTTTTGCATCCATTTAAATTGTTAACTCATATTTATTTAGGTTTTTTTTTTAAATGTCTTTATTATTTAAAAAACCGTGGCAATATTCATATACAGGGATTTATCACACATGTAATGCTGAAAATCCAATATCTTAGTGCGAATAAAAACTTTCTATTACAAGTTATCTCTCCTAATCTTAATTTTTTAAGTTTAAATACATTGTTACAAGTTGTCGGGCCATTGCTGCTATCTTGGCATATTGCAGGAATTGCCCTGCCCCCAGTTCAAACGTGTCCACCACATCTTGGTAGGTGTTAAATATATTCTCCAGGTATAGGTCTGATAACATCAGGCAATCTTCCTCTTTCCATTCTTCAGTCAACATCGCCCATTCTATTTGAGCTGCATGTTCCATACATCTGTTTCTGGTGCATAAGGTCCACTCTTAAAAAGCCTCTTAGCCATCCTATTCCATATTCTAGCCATTAGTTCAATCAGTGGTGGGTACCTTCCCTGCTGTGTCCTATTTGTCCAGAGATGTGCTCCCAGCTGTTTGCCTACCGTAGGTACCAACGAGCAGGGACTGCTCCCAAGAGGGGTCTGTATCCAGCCATGCTAAAGCGTGCTGTAATTGCAATGCCATGTAGTATAATTCCAAGTCTGGGATTTCCAAGCCTCCCTTGTCCCATTGTCACTTCGTCACCTCTAAGGTAACACTACAGCGTTTCCCATTACACAGCAATTGCGTGAAGAGTACATCCAACTCCTTGAATACTTTATGCGGGATTTCATAGAAGAACCCTTGCATGGTGAAAAGGCATCTAGGCAGTACCACCCTTTTTATTAAGGCAATTTTCCAGATCAGGGACAATGTTAGTGTATTTCAAAAGTTTATGCTTCCTTGTAGGTCCTTAAGTATCCTACCCATGTTGTGTTCATAGAAAGTGTGTTTCCCTCTGGCTACCCGTATCCCCAGATAATGCACCGTTTCCAGTGTCCATGGGAGCTCCAATCCATGGAGGCTGGGACTCTTCCCTTCCCCCCATCATCCCTATTTGACATAATTGTGATTTTAATTTATTAATGCGCAAGGCTGAGGCCATAGCAAAGTTCTCCTGAGCAAGAAGCAGTATTGGGACCGAGTTGGTCGGGTGGTGCAGGTACACCAGTGTGTTGTCCGAATACAATGACACTATATGTTCCGTTTGGCCTATCTTAATGCCATGCCCTTCCAGCTCTACCAGGAGGTGGCATGCTAATGGTTCCATTGCAAGGGCAAATAATGAAGGGGAAATCGGACATCCTTGCCGTATTCCCTTTTGTAACATCATAGCATCTGAAACATATCGCCTGTGCGTACCCTTGCCATTGGCTTAGCATAAAGTAATTTGACCCAATTTACGAATCCAGACCCCAATCCCATTTTCAGAAGTACTTGCTACAGATGTTCCCATCTAACCGAATCGAACACCTGTTCGGTATCCAAAAGTGCCAATGCTCTTTCCTTTGCATTCCCCCAAGCATCTGCATTATATGTGCGAGTCTGCAGATATTTCTCAGTGTGTTCCTACCGGGTATAAACCCAAACTGGTCCACATGCACCAGCTGTGGGAGATATGGGAGCAGTCTACTTGCTAGCACCTGGCTTATAATTTTGAGGTCTACGTTTAACATGGATAGGGGTTTATGTGAATTTGGTAGCGATGGGTCTTTTCCCGGTTTGGGAATCATCACTATTAATGCTTCACGCATTGAACTCGGTAGTTTGCCCCTTTCCTGCTTCAATAATTGCATCAAACAATCTAGGAACCATTGCCTTGGTGTATTCTTTATAAAATTCAGCAGCAACGCCATCCATACCGGGATATTTGGTAGTTTTCAGGTGTGTTATTGCAGTTTTTAGTTCGACCCCCCCAAATGGGGCCCTTAAGGCTTCCTGACCCTCGGGATGCAAACTGGGCATTTCTATGCCTGCCAGATATGCTCCTATAGCCTGGGTAAGTGTGGAGTTCGGGGGTTCCGAATATATCTTATTTAAATGGGTGGCAAATGCCTTATTAATTTCACTCTGCATACAGACCATTTGCCGCTGGTCGTCTCTAATTGCCAGGATTGGTTGAGGTTGCATCTCCATGCTAATAAGACGTACTAATAAGTGTCCCGCCTTATCTCCTTCCCTATACCACCTCCTTCTTCTCCTATTTAAGTTGTATTTGTCTTGTATGTCCCATATGTCCCCTATCTTTTGCAGTTATTCAGTCCATTAATTTGGTCCGTCTATATCTGTGGGGAGTGCCTTTTCTAAGATGGCCAGGTGTTTTTGCTGACGTTTCAAGTACTGCTCCAGCACTTTCTTGACTCCTGCCTCTGTAGATATACATGCTCCCCTTAGCACTACTTTCATGACATCCCATTCCACTGCTTTGTTACTAGCTGTATTCCAGTTTGTATTGAAATACCCATGTAGTTCCGTTCCTATTGTAGCCTCATATACTGGGTCAGTTAGTGCCTCAGTGTCTATCCTCCAGAGCGGTATCTTGGACCTCGGCCGACCCAGTGTGTCTACTATGAGCAGTGGGGAGTGATTCGATAAATATCGAGCCAGATATTGTGCCTCCTCTATTCGATTGGCTGCCCCCTTCTGTATAAAAAATAATCCAGTCTGCTATATGTGTTAGTCGCAGGTATGTGAAAAGAGTAAACTTTTTGATGTGGATTACAATGTCGCCAGATATCCATGAGGCTGTAGTTGATTAGCATCTGGTACATGGCCTCTCTGGTGTTTGGTTTAGCATCTGGCCTCGGGGGTTTCTTTCTATTGTATCATCAGTAGCACAGTTATAGTCCCCTGCGACAATAAGTTCTACATTTAGTGCAGGATCTGTTTGCCTACGTACTGACCCCAAAAACTCACCATCATCACCATTTAGGGCTTATATGTTAATCAGGCATATATTTCACCCGTCAGGTGTTTCTTCCACAACCACATACTTCCCTAATGGATCTAGACTAGATTTTACCTCCTTGAATGAGACTACCGGTGCCACCCAGAACAGCGCACCCCTGACATACCCAGAATAAGATGTTGCAAATAACTGACCTCTCCCTCTCCATTGAACACATCTATGGCAATCTCCCCACAGGTGTCTATGTCCACTCCATATCATTTTAGATACGTTACTACCTGGATCCTTTTGGCCACATTGTTCAGCCCCCTAACATTCCATGTTATAAACTTGTAGTTCTGTCTATCACCCTTTATGACTTTAGTGTGGCCAGGTGTGGCTCCTCCCTTTCTAGCTGGGGAAAAACATTTATGTCAAGCAGGACAGCCACCCCCCTTATTCCTATAGGTTGTTTGGCATATAGTCTCTGTATGTTTCCAGTATTAAACTTTCTAACATAACTGTGTATTCCCCAATCCCCACCTCCTCCCCGGCAGTAGTACCTCATTCCCATAGCGCAACCGTTGTCTAAGGACTCTGAACCCCGCCCCACACCGAGCATCCGCCCCCTTCCTAGATCCCTCCACGCAACATTACAATCGACAAATTTAATAAATAAGTCCAAAATTCCAGTCTCTGATATATTACGCTAGTCTGTCAGGCACCACACCGCCTCGCCCAACCAAGGACATACCAATGCGCTACAGCTGGAGTGTCCTAAACCTTAAGATGGCAGAACCGTGTCCCAACACAAATGTTGCAGTCTTTTGTGGCTCAGACTTTCAGGGGAAACAGCCCCTCAGTTAAGCTCTTTCACATTCTTTCCCCCTCACATTCAACTTTTGTACTCACAGTTACAGTGGCCGTATCTCTTTTCAAAACAGCCCCAAGTACTGTTTTGATATACCTTAGGGGCATTCTTCGGCCGGCCTAGCCGGGGTTGCCATCCATCTGTGATTGGGTTTCTTGCACCAGGCAGAGTGCGGAAAACTGGTTGTGAGTTGGTATACCCTCTACTTCATTCTGCAAGGTTCCATCTGGACCCCCCAGGAGACGTCCCAGCCCGACTGTCTCCACTGCCGCCCACTCCTTCTCCGCTGTTCACGCCAGTCTTGGTTCTGGTCTTGCCTGACCAGGCCCTTTGAGGCCATCCAATCTGTGGCATCTTGTGTGGTATTGTATAAATAAACCCTATCTCCATTTTGTACTCTGAGCCGAGCCGGGAACATTAGGCTGTATTTAATATTGAGGTCTCTAAGTCGTCTCTTGTCTCCCAAAAAGTAATTCCTGACATCTTGCACTTTCCTGGTATAGTCAGGGTAAATATGGATGTCCCAGTCTTCAAATTTGGGTGGGCCATTTGCACGGACATCTGCAGTATTACATCTCTGAGCCTGATAGTTGTAAAAGCCGACCCTATCCATTGTTCCAGGAAGAGATCTGCTGCCGAGCCTTCTGCTTTCTCCGGAAATCCTAGAAATCATAAGTTGTTCCTTCTCTATCTCCCCTCTGTGTCTTCTGCTCTGACCTCCAGATGGTTGGACTGTTCTTGAAGCAAGGTTACTGTCGTGCTCAGCCTCTGGACTTCTTCTCGTAGCGTACCTAGTTCTCCTTCCGTACTTGTAACTCGGTCCTCCACCTTTCGCAGATCCAGGTGTAGGTGATTTATATCCATATCCATTGCCATGGTATGCATTTTTGTCTCTAGCGCCACCCAGGAATCTCTGATGGCTTCTAATATTTCTGCTTTGTCTTGTACCATGGTACCTTGGAGCGGTGTCTGCTCTGGCTCTCTTCTATTATGCTCAGATGTTGTCGGGCCCGGCACTGTATATTGCATTATTTTGTTGGAATGTGCTCCCCTCGCCGGTTTATCTTTAACCATATTCTGGCCGTGTATTGGTGGTTTCGTGTGTTTCTTATTTCTCACTTCCACTGCCACTGGTCTCAATGTGGGGTCAGATGGGGCTTCAGTAGGTTTATATTGTCTACCGTCGCGTTGTGCCTTTCTGCTACTTCTTGCCCCTATCAGCGATCATGTATGCCTTTCTTAAAGGACCCCTCTTCAAGTCTTCACCTCCAGGAGCTGGCCTTACTTTCCCTCCTAGATGTCTCTCAGAGTCCTGTATTCTGGGGGATTCACGCACTGCTAGGCATCCCCTGGGTGTCCACCCCTTTGAAGTCCTCACCGGCAGGCCAGGGCCTCTAGCTTTCTTTACTCGAGCTCCTATACCAGGGCCAGGCTTCTGTCTCAATCTACGCGGCAGAGTCCGTGTTACGTTTTAGTATTTTCTTCAGCTGGGACAGCTGTTTCACTGCAGCCGAGGCTGCAGAGGTCCCCTGTTTCCCCGAAATGTGAGTGTGTTCCATGCCCTGCACAAGCCCTCGGAGGTTCAAGGGGCGATGCATGTGTGTCATCTTTCCCTATGCCTGAAGCTGTATAGCCCAGCGGTCCTGCTTCCTCCCCTTATGTGCTGTGGCTACACTCGATGATCCGCCTAGCTGCTGGCAGCACCGAATATTACACTCCGCCCATCGGTGCTCAGGAGAATCGTGCCCCCGGTAACCTTCGTACCCCCCGCAGAATGCGTGCCTCAGACTTCAGGCTTCAACCGGTCCGGGTGACCTCCAGTATCGCCACGTTGTCTTCTGGCCAACTCGGATCTCAAGCTGAGGCAAGCGGGAGTTCATACACTTGTGCAGCTCGCAGCCAAGGCCCGACCACAAAACCCGCCCTGGTCGAGACCCCCACGATCCTAACAGGTCTTTGGATGTAGGTCAGGAACCGCCATTTTGACGTCAGGCATGCCGCCGCGTCGCAGGATGCCTCATGGTTGTTTTTTTCTGGGTTTCCGACACCAGGCGGCTGCTGAGGTCTGGAGACTGGAGAGGTTCCGATGCCGTTTCGGTCGGGTTCTCCAACGGTTCCACCAGGATTAACAAAGGATTTCTTTACATGGGGGATGAGCTCCGCACAAGTGCAACTAGCCGGCCATGTTGTCAGGCCACGCCCGCATATTTATTTAGTTATGAAAAATTGCACTCTAATTCTAATTCTGATTCTAAGGTTCTTGTAAAGCCTGTGGCTACTCGAAGGCCTCCCAGCACTAGAACATCCATCCCAGGTTACCAGATCGCCACAGAAGAGGAATTAGTTACTAAACAGCCAGTTTTTTCAAGGCCTTACAAAACGAGAGATTGGGGGTCAATTATATAATTTTAATGGAAGGGGGTTCCAAAGTTTGGGAGCCAATTAGGCCATTGATCGGCCTCCCCAATGGGACCTAAGAATCTTAGGGACTTATAACAGATGTACAGAGAAGGATCTAAGGAGCCTCCCAGGAATATGTTGGCAGACTAAAGGTCTTAGTAGTAGGGGGCCTCTCTTATAAACTGATCTGTTCAACGTGCATAAAGCATTGAATTTGCACTTCTGCTCCACCAGGAGCCAGTGTAGATCTATCAGATCCTTTTTGGCAGACTGGTGCCTTGGAATGTTCAAAGGAAAGCCTAGCAGCGGTGTTTTGGTCGACCTGCAGCATATGATCACTTATTAAAGTGAGCTAAGGTATAAGGCATTGCTTGGCATCCGGCTAAAAAGGGAAGAAGATTTAAAACCTTTCTCAGATTGTTGACATGTTTTTCCAAGAGTTTTGAGGCTCCTAGTAACAGGTAGATCGGACTGCAATTACTCAGACAAAAGGGGTCAAGACCGGGCTTTTTAAGAGTAGTTTGAGCACCGCCTGCTCCCAAAGCATGATAACCTGCTTGCTAATTAGAGACAATTGGGGACCAGATGTAGCCTTATGGTCGACCTCGACGCTCAACATCCTGTGATTCTGGGCAAATTACTTAATGTCCCCATGCCTAACAAAAATGAATGTGTCCATCTGTAATGAAACTGGTGCTCATGTAAAGCTCTATAAAACTCTAAAAAAAAAAAAAAAAAAGAAAGACGGAGCACTCAATTAATATGTCTGGTGCATGTAAACTACTGCTACCACAATCATTTCTTACCTATAAAATCAACTTCTGCATTCTGAGGTAATTCAGTTTCCGATCTCGTTCGTATTTAGCCACCATTTTGTGTCTTTCTGCCATTTTGTGTTGCCCTCACTCAGGCGGCACGGTGAACGAAGAGTTGTTTTACCTCATCCTACTGCAACGTGTCAAATAACCTCCTGCCTCGGTTTACAGCTGGTGTCAGGGTCCGGCCGACTCCACTAATCCTCGTCTGGTCTGACTGATCCCTGTTTCAACTATCTGTTGGTTCGCACCATTCTTTCCTGACTTTATCTTATCCTCTGGCCTTTGCCATTCTTTACTCGTATTCTCTCATTTCACAACTGTCCTCTAGGCCATACGAATGTGTCCTGCCACCTGCAAGTCGACTTATAAACACTACCACTAATTAACTTGCGGGGAAGGGTGACAAACACAGTTGGGAGAGGGGCATATTTGAGTTACTTAATATCTTTTTTTCACATTCTTCTCATTGGTTGACCCTGTATGCATTGGGAGTGTTCTTTGTGAATATGTATGTTATAAAAGATTGTGCGCGACGAAGTAAAGTGGCAGTCTCCTAAGAACATACCGAGTGTACTTCTGGGACAACTGTACTTAGCTGCAGCTAATAAATTTTATCTTCTACGCCTAACGGAGTGTCCCGTGTCTCTGTTCGACAAAGCTGGTGAACTCAGGAGATCAAGGCGTACCCTGCGCCGCCAGGCCCCTAAGGTCTTGGTTCTTCAATTTTTAACTTAGTGCTGGTTCTTACGAAATAAAATAACACACAGAATGGTTACAGAACACTGTGTCAGATTACCTCTTTTAAAAGAGGGCACATTCATACTTTTTGGGAGATATCGAATTACTTGAAACTGGAAAACTAAATCCATCTTAGCTAAAACTAACAAATCTGATATTTTTGGGCAGGATAGTGTTACTAGGTCTTAATTGTATTACATTTGGTAAAAGATCAGCTACATCTCCAATCATCCTTAAGTCAAAATATTAAAACAGGTGTAGGGGCCAAGCCTGGTGTACCTCAATGGGATTATTACAGTTAAATATATGTTTGCTAAATCTACTCGGCAAAGGCCAAATGTACAGCACACAATTTGCCCAGGATCACAACTCATAGTGTTAGCAATTAGGCATATGAAAAAACAATTTTTCTGGAGCATCAGCCCTGCTAGTTTCCAAACCATCATGGGGATCCCAACACAACTACCTTTTTATGATTGTATCTCTTGTACAAGAGGAGTGGAGTTCTTGCCTACAGGTTGAACTCTCTTTCACCTTGGAATTATACAACATCACATAAGACTTGAGTGAGCAGGATGCACACGGAACAGCCTTCTATGAGTTGATGACCTAAAGATACCAGTGTACATGGGAGGCCTCCAGCTTGAGGATATATCCTACTGCACACAGGCAATTTCATAAATGTAATGAGATGAAGGCATACTGGAAGGGAAGTGCAGCAGATTTCAAAGTGAAAGAAGGGGCAAGATAATAAGCTAAAACAACTACAAGGTGAATTTCCGAAGAAAAGCTGGTCTTGCACTGTACTGTCAAGTTAGAGCCCTGCAGCAGAATGGTTTGAATATAGAGGTTTGACTACCTCATCTCTAACCATCATGAAAATACTTAAATGGGACAAAGGGAATACTCATCTCAGTGAACTGATCTTACCATTGAACAGAGCAAGAACAGCTTTTGTGTTGGCAGTTTCAACTTCCACCTACTGCAACAACTATTCTCAAGTTCTTTCTTCTTTGAAAAAAAGCTATTCTAAAATGTGTGATACAACATTAAATAATTGTTTGAAAAGGAAAGTTGCCACTTCTACACTTGAAAGAAGTTTACAGCTCTCTTTGAAAGTGGGGTGTCAAATTGTTATGTAAGTTCGAAACTGTGAGCTTACCAGTGTATATTAAGCTTGTGAACATAATGAATAAGATCAGAGCTTTTCTCTTAGCATAGTGCTTCTCTGGGCTAACTGAACTTGGATACTGTTTTGGATGTTGAAACTCATACCTGAGTCCTGAAAGTGATCTTTTCTCCTTGCTTGATTCCATATTGGTTTAAAGGGAATGAGCCATCCAACTAGCCATCCAGTTCCCCATACTAACCTTGGAAACAGTAGGTGCACTAAATGTTGTTTTGTTCTATTTGAATGATCCAGAATATCATTATATCTGATGATATTTAGGGATGGGCATAACTCACGTAAAATTACGCAGAAATATGTGAGAAGATTAATTCTGCATTCAGCATTATTTTGTAGTGCAAAAATGCCCCCTCATGTCCAAAATGGATGAGAAGATACATTTTGCACTAAGAAATGGTGCTAAATGTACCAGGAACACAAATAGCTAGCACAAGCAGCCACTTGCACTCACTAAATGTGTTACCAGGGTACAATTTTCCCCCAACTTAATCCCAACATTGAGTGCTATTGTTTTAGAATGCAATGCACTACTGCATCCAAAATGGACGCGACAATACATTTTGCGCTAAGAAATAGCGCTAAATGCAGCAGAACACCAATAGCAAGTGGCTTCTTGCGATCACTAAATGTATTCTCATAGTAGGATTTTCCTCACAAATTACTCCTACTTATGCAAGTAGGAGAAATTGCGTAGTTACCGCTAAATCCATATCAAAGAGTAATGCAGAATTACCGAAATGACTCTGGCTTAATTGAAGTTCCACCCAGGCCTAATGTTTGTGCATTGTGAGTGTCATGAGACAAGTGAAAATGGAGAAATCCTAGGCTGCACTGCCTATTGTTAAACTGTGGAAAGGAGAATTGAGAATTTTGTGTCTGGAGATCCCAGCTGGTTTTGCTGAAGTTAATAAAAAAGTTCATCTGTGTATTTCTTCGAGTAGTCTCTTGTTCCACGAGGCTGCACAATATAGTCACTATTTAACATAGAATGTGATACATAAACTAGCATTGATCTGATAAAGATGCAAATTCACAGACTTGTTTCAGGTCCATTGTTTGGCTGAAGATGTTTCAACCCTTAAAAAGCTTTCCATTGATGGAGATCCCACAACCTGTAACCATTGGCCATGGAGCTCGACTGGATCTACGTGGCCTCACCCTGCCTGTGTGGGTAAGCCATAAAGCTGTCAAAAAAGTTGCCCAGCATATGTGCAAAGCTATCACTAGAAACTGAGGGCTATTGTATGCCCTCCCATCTTTTATTCAATTTTACTTTGTTTGGCCACTGCCATGATTTGAACAGAGCACCTGACCACATGGATTTCTTACTGCATTACACTGCGGAAACCACCAAAATGTCATTTGGAAACTGCACACTTAGGGGCCAATTCTGATCCGGGTCAGAAGGGCACCAAACGCAATCCGGCTGGAAAAACTACGAGCCGTACTCGTGTTCTCCGCTCGACTCGTACAGCTGTACGAACGAGCAAGTATGATGCGAGCTATGTGAAATTCACTGACCGAGTCGTTTTAGATAACATCATATATAACAAAAATATTAAAAACAATATCACAAACACACACAACTCATTAAATAAATATATTTAACACTAAATACATTTTAATTCAAAGAAATAACTTTAATATATTTAAACTCAATAAATGTATTATACTTACACACAGTATATATATAATAAATATTTTTGGATATACAAGAATGCAAAATAAAATACAAATAATGTACTATTACACTCTTAAATAAAGTAATAATACAAAAAAGTTCAACTTAACAGTAACAACCAATGAAAAATACCTACAACTAAAATAACCCAATAAGATTGAAAGCACAATTAAACAAATACTATATAAACAAAAGAAAACGCAACATTATTTATGCTCCAGCAACAAAACCAAGAATAAGTGGAATCTCTGCCAGATTGCTACTGCAACACTGGACTTCATCATTGAAAGCTCTTAATACAACTTCAAATAGTATGTAACATATCTATTTAATGTTACAACTCCATAAAATAATCGTAAAGCACTTCCTATGATAACTAAGTAATTATTGTATATTTTCTCTCAATTATATCTCCTCTACAGGAACTTCAACACATACTCAACTACCTACAAATATCATCCAAAAACCACCTTGCCAAAAAAGTAAGTATAAATCTCAATTAAACTATTAAAACAAGTACAATTCCCAACCAAACTAGCCCACTAACCACAGAAACCCCCAAATTAAATAAATGATGTTAAACACATTTATTAAAATGCACATTTTTCTTCTGCATGAAATAAAAATAAAGACTAAAGGCAAGCACCAACAGAAACACCGCAGAATCAAAAAAAGGTCAACATATTCAAACATGTAAGTATAATGTTTTATTTAAAAACCTGTATTAAAATTAAAACAATTATAATCCATTTAAGATTTTTTATATACATTTCTCATAGAATTGGAAACATCAGAATGATTTAAAGTGCCGAATTCATAACTTCCCAGAATAGCACATTTTTATTATGGTATATGGGAATGTCTACACCCAGGAGAAACAGTCAGGCGACAAAGTTAATTGGAAATGCAGAAAATATTATTCAAATTCATGTAATGGGAGGGCTACAACTAAATAAACAGCTGTGGTACATGTTAAGGAACATAACCACCCCCTAACATAACTGAAATAGAAGTGAGAGACACTTTAGACACTCTGAA
Source organism: Triturus cristatus (assembly GCF_964204655.1). Classification (NCBI taxonomy): domain Eukaryota; kingdom Metazoa; phylum Chordata; class Amphibia; order Caudata; family Salamandridae; genus Triturus; species Triturus cristatus. Next base: position 684,967,141 of record NC_140587.1, read on the forward strand.
AGAAGCTAGCACTAGCTCTCAAAGACCTACTACTACCAGAGTTCCAGAACATGTAACTGGCCAATTACCCTCTGTCTCAACATTGAAAAGGCTAATAGCTAAAACAATAAAAGCAACTGCTGCCACCCCACTTACCCCGAAAACTTTCAGTGAAATACAAATATCACCTGACCTCACTGTAAGTCATAATGAAGAGCAATTTCTACTTTATGACAATAAATCTAATGACAACAGAATTATTATATATGCAACTCCCACAAACTTGCTTGAACTACAAAATTGTGAGATATGGATGATGGGCAGAACATTTAAAATATGTCCTAAAACCATTTGACCAATTATATACAATCCATGGACTGTATCACCAACATCTCCTTTATATATGCCCTCTTACCAAACAAACAAACCACTACCTATGTAGAACTCTTAACAAAAGTAAAGCAAGAAACTAATAATTACTATCCTCAAAAAAATTATCATAGACTTTGAACAGTCAATGATACAAGCCATCCTGAAAATCTACCTACACACAGCAATCAAAGGTTGCTATTGCCACTTTAAGCAATGCATTTGGAGACACCTTCAAAAATCTATGCTCAGTGTAGAATATGCAACTAATAGCCATTTTGCATATGAAATAAAACAAAAGGAATTGCACTAGCGTAGGTCCCAACAACTGATGTAGCAGAACACTACAATCTCTTAATAGAAAGTCCCTACTACCAAACAAATGAACAAAAACTAAAGGGGTGATAACGATGGCAGAAGGCCTGCCACCGCCTGCTGTGCAGTGGTGGGCCCTCCACCAACGGACAGCAATTTCCCCCCCGCCAAATTAGGATGGCAGGGAAAATCAGACCGTGGAGGGCACAAAGATCCGCCACGGAGAGGTCAGCATCTGTAAAATGGTGGCGGTGCCTAGCAGGTACCATCCGCCAAATTACAATACTGGTCACAGCCAGCCTTTCCATGACGGGCAAACCGCCATTGAAAGGCTGGCAGGGATTGGTTTCGGGGGCCTGTTGCGGGCCCCCCTTGTGTTGGGGGAGGTGGTGGTGCACTGGGGGTACCCATGGTGCTCCCCTACATTTACCTGCACTAAGTGGCAGGCCCCGCATGGTGCCTGCCACCTAGTGCAGGGAAATACACTACCTGCGTTTTTCACATTGCGTAGGGTGCTGCAGCCAGCAGCACCCGCCACAATGGTAAAGATACAAGATGCGACTGCCACAGTGGCAGTCGCATCGTGATTCTATGTGCGGGACTGCTGCCATTCAGGCGGGCGGTCCTAAGCACCACCACGATGGCGGGAGGCTCAAGTTCGCCTGCTATCGTAATGACCCCCTAGTCCCTACTCGACTATTTCGAGGACACCTGGGTGGGAAGGCTACACAGATCTGGGCAAAGGAGACAGCCCAAATATCACATACCATGGTGGAATGTATATAACAGTGTCCTAAACAAAGAAGCAAAAACTAATAACGCTGTGGAAGGATGGCATAATGTTTTCCAAGCCACAACTTGCAGAACCCAACCAACCCTACATAAATTACTACAATCCTTCCAAAAAGGAACAAAGCTACCAACAACTAAGGGGGTCATTACGATGACAGTCATTAGGATTGCCTGGCAGACCCACCTGCATCTACAATATGGTGATGGTGCCTAGCAGGCACGTCTGCTATATTACGATGCTGCATCCCCACCAGCCGGAACTGCCAAGGATTGCATTTGGGGGCCTGTTGCGGGCCCCCCTTGTGTTGTGGGAGGTGAATGTGCAACATGGCGGTAGCTATTGTACCCTCCCTACATTTCCCTGCACTAGGTGGCAGGCACCGTGTGGTGCCTGCCATGTAGTGCTGGGAAATGCAAACAGTGAATTTTGGACATTGCGGCGGGTGCTTCAGCCAGCAGCACCCTCCGCAATGTCAGAGATAAATGATGCAACCACCATGGTGATGGTCACATCATAATCTCATGTGCGGGACAACTGCATTACAGGTGGACAGTACCAAGCCCCGGCACGATGGCGGACAGACAGAAGTCCGTCCGCCATTATAATGACACCCTAAGACTTGAACAGTCTGCAACACAGCTAGGTCCAAATCTAACTAAACAGACTAAAACAATGTTCGAGCACCTACAATACAAAGTAAGACTCTACCCAAACACTAAAGGGCTCGAATACCTATAAACAATAGCTACATCCCTACTTTAGAACAGTACTACAGAAACATAGCAATATCGTAATCGTGCATTAAATTCCTAAATAAACATTTCTCTACAAACATATAAAATATAAAAATTATGTCAATTAATTTTAACTTACTTAATAAAATTATTTGACAATAAATATATTTTATATATTTCAAACGGCAATAAAAAGGACAAAAATTACATTTGCTTCCCATTATAAATAATTTAAAATGACTTACTTGTTGTCGCTGAAGAATAGAATCCAAAGTGCCATTAATAAATCCAAACGTGTAAAGATTCCAAAACTTACTTAATACTCCCCAGAGAAAAAGGAAAAATACAACTGTAAAAAATATAATCCGGCTACAACATATACGTAGACTACAATCCATTAAAAGTCAGAAAAATAGAAAACCTGGAAAATAAGGGAACTGTAAAATAATTATCAGTTTACTAGAAACTAATACACAGTACCTTTAAAAAAAAGCAAGCTTCTCCCAATGGCTACTTCCAAACGAAAAAAACCTGTAAATAACTTACATTATAAACAAGGTAAAATTGATTCATGCTGACTATAGTTACAAATTATGGGCCTGATTCATAGAACTAATCTGAGAACTAATCTGATTACGGGCGCAAAACGAACTGACCGACACGGACCTGGACCGAATACCGACTGACACGGACCAGTGGCGTACGACCCGTGCAGTACGATGCAACGCATGTGAATTACAACCGACACGTACGGAATACAAGCCGTACGACTGAGCCGTAGGGAAAATAGGGATCCGGACAGAAAACCCGACGCGATTTTCACCAACCGACACGAACCCGGAATGAACCCGACCGACCCGTCCCCGCGATGTACAATTAGCGCAGTACGATGCAATGCGTGTAAAACCAGACCGACTCGCACGGAGACCAAGCCGCATGGCCGACACGCACAGACAACCCGGCACACAAGAAATAGAGACCGCCGCGAACGACGCGTACCAAACACAGAAGGCAGGCAGCGTGAACGAGGCGGAGAAGCCCGCACAAGACAAAAGCAGCGTCCGTTTCCGTCACATGAACGTCTCCTTCATGCCTACAAAACACTAAGGTAAAAAGACAAAAAAAGGACCAAACAAGCAATGACAAAGCCAATAAATACCACAAAAAAAAATGGGACAAAGACACACCCACAACTCCAACTATATAAAGGACTACAATCACTACCATCATCCCTTGCAAACAGGAGACACAGCCAGCCGCAAACACCAGTACACAGCAACCACAGACACACTCACAACTCACGAGATCATCAGAGTAGAGCCACATTTGTTTGGTACTTTGGTTCAAAGGACCCCCATCTCACAGAAAACCAAGATGTGGGCGAGGATTGTGGACAAGGTGAACGCACAAGCCCCAGCAAGGCGCACAAAGGACGACATCCAGAACAGGTGGTATGACGTGCGCAGGAGGGTCAAGAAACTCATCGAAAAAGATCACGCCCTGAGTCAGTGCACCGGCGGTGGCCCTCCTGCCAAACCAGTCTACTTCAGGACCTGGGAGGAGAAGGTGCGAGACATCCTACCACCAGAGAGCGTCCATGGCCTAACACACATCCCAGAGCCCGGTGAGTACACAAACAACATACCCAAGATTGTGTGGCAAAGGGACAGTGAAACCATGCACCGCAAGCAGAGCTACACTAACCAATGGATAATCAGCCCAAGATGTGTATGCCAGTCAGACACACACAATACCTGCCATCTCATAGTGACTGGGTACTGTGTCATGACATGCACCAATCTACAAACAAATAGAGCAAACCCGTGGCACTAAGCCAAATACACCCTGCCAGACAGTTAGACACCACAAACACACCACCTCACAGTGCAGCTGACTGTCAGGAAGGAATAGTTGGGATGCAGGTGAAGTGAGTGTAGCCAAAAGCATGATGGGGCCTGTAGTCACAGATAATGCTCCCACGGGTACACGGGGGACAAAGCGTACGCACGGGTCATGTCCGAGCCGTGCGTACGCTTTGTCATTGAATGCAATGAGGTCCGACGCGGGTGACAATGCGTACGCATTGCACGGGTCATGTCCGAGCCGTGCGTACACTTTGTCATTGAATGCAATGAGGTCCGACGCGGGTGGCAGGAAGGGGGTGAGTCCATGTCTGATCTGTGTACTATGTCTGACATGCAAATAGCAGTCTTTTGTCCTGCTCACACTTCCATGTTACATAGCTCTTGTAGTCCCAAACTCAGGTCCCTGATTTGTGTGATGCACCCTCCTCATCTGTTCCACAGGTGCGGCCCCTCAAATCTGTTGCTTGTGTCACTAGGGCACTGTGTCCCTGCAGTCAGCTATGCTTCATGTACCGGTCAGCATCAGTTCCCGTGAATCTGTTGTGTGTTTCATGGGTGGGTCAATTGTTTACACAATGCCTGAGATCTGACATGTGATCTGGGTGTGCCCTTGAGATGTGTACCAATTGCTGGTCTGACTCGCAACATGTGGCTGGGGTATTCCAAACAAACTCATGCAGCAGGGGACTCCAATTTAGGGGCCTCAGGAGTATGTATAGCAAGTATGTCTCACTTGCTTAGCCACCTGACGACTGTCCAAGGCCAAACACTGTTCCACTTAGTCATGGCCAGTCATGCCCCGTCATGGGCATTTACAAACACTCTGTAATCCCACTCCTGATTATGAAATTGCAGGTTGTGCTCAGTGACATGTGCCCTCAGGTGTCTGCCTCTGTGTCATCAGGGTGTGGCTTCTTGCTATGTACAACAGGGGTGTCCATGATTCAGAGGGTCAGCATGACATCTGCGATGTGACTGTGAGAGACAAGATCTGTGTGACATATAGGTGTGTGATCATCTGACAGTGCACAATGGTGTATGCAACTGTGTCCTTCATGCAGCTGGGTTACATGCATGGCAGACTGTGATGTGTTAATGTACAGGGATTAGTGTTTGCTGCCACTCATATGTCTGATTTGCATGATGTGGGGTCTTCTGGGTCCTGGATATGTTGTTTGCATGGGATGGGCAAGTCTGCCGGTCATCTGCTGAGTTTCCTTTACCCCAGAGCTAGGATTGTGAGTCAGTGCATTTTGTTGTTGTCTGGATGCCCTGCCCCTGTGACAGGAGACAGTGTTGACTGACTTTCAGGGCATACCAGTGCCATGGCATTTAACTTGCTATGAGTGAGCCTGCATTGTGTTCAAGTGTGCACCATGCACCACATTGTGGCATTGACCATCAGGACAGGAGTACATCATTGTGTGTGTTGCTGGCATGCATCACAAGCATGTGGAATGAGTCTCCGCCCATCCCTTCACCCGGACACATATACTGAGTCAGTTGCAAGAGATGTGCTGTGTGTATAGTGACATACTCCTACATGTTCAATTGCATGTACAACTGATGTGTGGGTGGTGCATGTTGGCACATTGGGGTGTTAACATCCAACATGCAACGGCCATATGTGTGAAAGTCAAGGAGGGATATGTGTGCCATGGTTGATGTTGAGAATGACAATTGTCTTATCCTATACGGTGTTGGCACTTTGAGCTGTGTTCAGCTGATGATGCCAGGGCTTGCCCTGTGATGTGATGTACTCAATGTGGTGTGTGCAGTCGGTGCAGGTGACTGATGTTGTTCTGTTACTTCCTATTTCTATCCAGATACATCCATGGCTACAGGAGGACCAGGAGGCGCCACAGAGCCTTACAGGGACAGAAGGAGAGGAGTCAGGTGGACCCAGTGGCACGGAGGGTGAGTTGAGCCACACAGAGGAGTCATCAGCACCATTCCCCCCAGCTGAGGGCCACAGCATCTCTGAGGATGACTCCCTTGTGGAGGCGGGTGTCAGCAGCCACCAAACCCCAGCTAGTGAGGCTGTCCCCGCCCCCGCCATCACCACCACCACCCCCTCTCATCGGCTCCCATCCCAGAGGTCCCTGTGGGCTCCCGTGTTCGTGAGCATGTCTCCTTCGTGCCAGGCACCGCACCCCCTGCCCCTGTGTCCCCTGCTGCCCTGAGTGAGGAGTCTGTGGACTTACTTCGACAGATCCATGTAGGGCAGACGTCGATGCTGAAGGTCCTCCATGTACACACAGGTCTGTTGACACAACTGGTGTCATTCATGGAGGGCATTTGCTCGGGCATGTCTGTCCTACAGAGGACCAATCAGTCCGTGGCCTCCTCCCTGACGGCAGCAGTGTCCCTCCTCCAACAGTCCCGCACCCCTCCTACCCCTGCACCACCCACGATTCCTAGCGCCCTACCTGTCCCAAGCACAGAAACCCCAAAACCAAGGTCTAGACATGCACACAAGCAAGCACAGGGGACTGATTCCACACTCACAGGGGCTGGTTTGCTGACACACACACACAGTCATCCACAACCACTCCGCAGTTCTCCGAGACCTCTCCCTCCCAGCCCCCTTCCCTTGCCTCACCTGCAACCCCATCCCCCCAGAAGCTCTTCCTCTGTGACCTTGGCCTCTTCCCCACCGACCCTGCAGATCCAGATTACAAAGGGAAGGGGAAGTCCCCACACACAGAAGGGAGTGCCCCTCACACCCGGACACCCTCCCCCAGGCGCAGTCAGACCGAGACACCCACCCGCAAGTCCCCCCGGCGCCAGAAGAGCAAGACCCCACCGCCACCACGCAGCTCTAAGGCAAAGTCTCCGTCCTCCATCCCCCAGGTCACCACTCCAGAGGTTACCCTGCCACTCCCTGCCCCCGGTTTCCCCACACACAGATACACCATCCCCAAAATGCTAAGGCCATCCCCCTAGCACTTGCTCCTCCACACCTGGTCAGACAGTTGGTGCCACTGATGTGGGGACTGTGTCCCCCCCTGCCCTGCCGACCTCACCTGTCCCCCATTCCGCTCCCATGGATGTAGGCACTGCTTTGGAGACCACGATCACCCCGTCTGACTTGGGCACTGCAGTGGTGAGCCAATCCACTCCATCTGACCTGACCACTGGAGTTGTGCTGGCACCCACCCCATCGGACTTGTGCCCCACAGTTGTGACAGCACCCACCACTTCAGTCAGCTCCACTGCAGTTGCAAGTTTCTCGCCTGCATCCCCCACCTTTTCCCTGCCTCCTTCTGCTGCACCCTGATCCTGTCCCTGCGGTGCCTGGCCTGCCCCCATGTATGCCACTCCGAGGGGATGACCCCGGTCCTTAGCAGTGCAGGCAAGCAAGGTGTGACAGTTGTCACTCTAGTTCACTCCTTGGCATTTGGACATGGACTGGCCATTGGCCTTTTGTTTGCACAGACGTTTAGATTTTCATATACTGAATTTTTAACTCTAGTTCACTCCTTTGCATTTGGACATGGACTGGTCATTGGCCTTTTGTTAGAACAGACGTTTCACTTTTAATAAGCTGAATAAAGCTTTTTTCTTTATCCCTGTGAACTTGATTTAGCTGTACATTATGTTGATGTTGTTTTACATGCCCTTGCACCTGTAATGCTTGGTTTACAATGTTGAATACTGATGTGTTGATGTGAGGTACTCCCTGTGGTCCATGAGATATGTATCCTATTCTGGTGTGTATCCGTGTCATCCTTTGCAGCTACCTGGGTGTGTCAGGATCAACTATTTGTGTACATCTCTCTGTGAGCATTTCATTGGCATGGCCACATCTGTGGCTTGCACCCCTGCACATATGATGTGCTTCCCATTGTCCAATGTGTCACGTCCACTTACTTTGTGCTCATCAACACTGGACCTACAGGTGTGGGCATCATTGTAATAAGAGCAACTGGGGCCTCTGTGCAACTTGCTAGACATATGTTTTGGGTATGTGCAGATGACGTAGGGGAGACTCACATACCCAGGCTGTTGTGACCAGAGCCTTCATTGTGTGGTAACTGATAGCTGACTGACCAAGTGTTCTGCAAACTTGAGTGGGACTTGCGGTGAATATGTTTGGCACAGCTGGGCTCCCACAGGAGTTGTGTCCCCTCAAGTAAGTGTGTTGTCCAGTGACATGGCCTGGGCCCATTGTGTGTGTTGTATGAGCATGTGTGCATATCCACATTCCTGTTCATACACAGACAGTGTTCCCTTGATATGTTCCTGTTGTTGATGCTTGCAGAGTGGTACTGGGTTCATCCCACTACTTTTCCAATGTGCTACCAGATGTGTGGGTGCATGACACACTACTGTTAATTGGTATATCATCATTGGGATTTGTCAGTTCTGAGTGGTGATGATGTTGTCAGACACAGATGGGACACAGTCAGGGTTCCTCAATGCACTTGTTTGTTCGCAATATCATGTAGTTGTCCCTAGGTGCTAGTTTTCAGTGATTGAGACATTTGTATGTGTGTGTGACTGCTCCTACTTGTCGGGTTCACGGCTGCGATGCTGGCAGGTGTCAGCATGTGAGCCTTGTGTTTCTCCTTGGCATCTGCATTGTCCTGGGACTGTGGCAGGGATTCTGAAGGTTACATGAGCTATGAGGTCATGGCCATGTCCCGCATACTGTGCAGTATGTCTGTCATTCCCCAGGGTTGTAAACTGTCCTTGTGTGATGTGTCAGTGCACCTTAGTTCATCCCAACATTCCTGTGTTTGTCATGGGTGCATGTGCTATGTCACCTGTCCATGTGGGCTTCACAGATACACATTGTTGCAGTTCAGGGTGTGTGGTGTTGAGGGTGGACTGATGTGAATTTTTGCATGGATGGTCCCCGTAGCTCCCATTTGTCCATGGATGAGGGGCCATGCTGAGTGATTTGTGTTTGTGTATGTGTGATGTACGTTTGTGGCACAAGACACATGTCTGGGTTTCCCAGTTTGTACGACATCTGCCTTTATCATCACAGTGGAGGTGTCCTGCCTGCTTGTGTCACCCCACTGTCTGGTCCCTGGGGGTAGTGGTGTTGTGTGTCAGTCTCTTGCTGTGTTAGTTGGTGTTCATTCCAGCTTGTGTCACATGTGTCTGTTGTGCTCTCTCTCATCTCCCAATGCCTGATTGCCCACTGAGGGTGTCCCAATGATGGTTTACTTTTGTATGGCACTGTGTGCGCATCTGTGTCACTGTGGTTCAGCCCCCCTCATGTGTTGTGTAGTTGCCTGGGGATACTGTGACACACACACGTGTTGTGTCCAATGTGCAGTGTGAGTTTGCCTGTTTGTGCATCTGCACCAGTGCATTGGTATTGCTGTTGTGGGCATTCATCCCAGTTGTTGGGTGCCTTTGCTGGCATGGAATGTGAGTTTGTGAGCTGACACCTACAGTCTACACATGTTGTTTTGATTGGTGTGTCTATTTTCGAGATGTGTATGCTTGGTGATGGTCACTTCTGCTGTTGTGTCATTGTACGCTGTATGCATTGTCAGCCCTCATGTGTGGTGCTTGTCTGCACATGGCCGAGAGTGTGTTATGTTTTCACAGCACTGTTAGCCTCACCACATCTCTGTGTGTATGGGACACAACCACTAGTTTGCCCCAGAAGTGCTTGATGTGTTGGGAGCAGGGATCATACATGCTGTTATTTGCAGCTTTGACCGTGATGGCACTTACCTTTTGGTCACTGTGATGAGGGGGGTTTGGTCCCCATCACCACAATGCTCCACATCTGCTGCATTTTGTGAGCCCCCGCTTAACTTCTGTTCTACACAGTGAGGGGGTGTTCTTTTTACATTGCCACAGTACTATAGTGATGCTTGCCTTGTGTATGTCACACTCATGTGTTGGTCACACATGTGCTGTTGCTTACATTGTATGCTCGTAGCCATAATCACTGTTGTGGGCATTTGTCACAGACTACACACTGTTGTCATGATGTTATGGGGGATGTATTTTGCGGACATACCTGATGTTGGAGTATGCTGGATGTGTTGCGCATCACCCATCCTATGGCTGGGGGTGGCAGGGGTGATGGGCAACAGGTTCCCTGTGAGTGGGGGTGGCAGGGGTGATGGGCAACATAAGCCCTATGGCTGGGGGTGGCAGGGGTGATGGGCAACAGGTCCCCTGTGAGTGGGGGTGGCAGGGGTGATGGGCAACAGGTCCCCTGTGAGTGGGGGTGGCAGCCATAGGGCTTATGTTGCCCATCACCCCTGCCACCCCCACCCATAGGGCTTATATTGCCCATCACCCCTGCCACCCCCACTCACAGGGGACCTGTTGCCCATCACAGGTCCCCTGCAAGTGGGGGTGGCAGGGGTGATGGGCAATATAAGCCCTATGGCTGGGGGTGACATGGGTGATGGGCAACAGGTCCCCTGTGAGTGGGGGTGCCAGGGGTGATGGGTAATATGAGCCCTATGGGTGGGGGTGGCAGGGGTGATGGGCAACATATGCCCTATGGCTGGGGATAGCAGGGGTGATGGGCAATATAAGCCCTATGGGTGGGGGTGGCAGGGGTGATGGGCAAAATAAGCCCTATGGCTGGGGGTGGCAGGGGTGATGGGCAACAGGTCCCCTGTGAGTGGGGGTGGCAGGGGTGATGGGCTATATAAGCCCTATGGCTGGGGGTGGCAGGGGTGATGGGCAACATAAGCCCTATGGCTGGGGGTGGCAGGGGTGATAGGCAACATCAGCCCTATGGCTGGGGGTGGCAGGGGTGATGGGCAACAGGTCCCCTGTGAGTGGGGGTGGCAGGGGTGATGGGCATCAGGTCCCCTGTGAATGGGGGTGGCAGTAGTGATGGGCAACAGATCGACTATGGGTGGGGTGTTTGTGGTGCTCGCCATGCAACCCCTATGGTGGGCTGTTGTTAGTGGCCAGGATATGGATCCCCTGTGTGTGTGTGTGCCAGTTTGCGTGTACGTGTCGTTTGTTTGTTTTGTAGGTGTCTGACTTACCGCCTGCGCCGTCGGCGTCGGTCCCTGATCCGGTCATAGATGTAGTGTGCTGGTATGACCTGCGCGATGGGATTCATGATGTGTTCGTGTTGTACTCGCTGCTTGTTGCTCCGTCTCGTACCCGCTGCAAGCTGGTCCGTCTCGTAGCCGTGTAATGAGTTGTGGCGCGAATCGTAGCTGATATGCTTGTTTTCCGGATGCTGTGACGTCCCGTGCGTGATGACCCGTCCGGCGCCTAGGAAGTACGCATCGTACTTGTCATGCCAGAAACTTCTATGGATACTGCTTCCGGGCGACTCGATTCATCTTTAGGAGTTACGGCTCGGACGGAGAATGGGGCTTGATTCACAGGCAGTTATGCGCATCGTACTTCCTCTACAGGACGGACCGGCTCCGGGTACGTGTCAGTCGCACGTTAAGGCTACAGACAGCTGTCCGACCGGCCATCGGAATCGGCCCCCAAGTAGTAGTAAAGTTAGGATTTTGTCTTAAGTTTGACTTAAGACAAACTTAAGACAGACTTAAGACCGACTTAGGACAAACTTAAGACAGACTTAAGACAGACTTAAGACAAGCTTAAGACAGACTTAAGACAGACTTAAGACAGACTTAAGACAAAATCCTAACTTTACTACTTCTAAATGCCTTCTGTGAATACCAAAAGTAGTAAGTTTAGGATTTTGTCTCAGATTAGTTCTGTGAATCTGGCCCTATATGTTTATGTTGAAATATGTACTAAATATGTAATGTATCCAAAAATAACAAATGTATGATTATTTCTCTTTATGACAATATATATATTAAAAAATGTTTAATAAAAAAATGGATATTATTTATTTGTTTAACTCTTTGAATGGAAATAAAAACTTTCATAAAATATAAATAGTGTGTTGTATTTAAGTTCTATATCAATTTTTGTTTTCGGTATTTACAATCAAATAATTATTTTAAATTATATATCAGAAAAAAATATATTTTTTAAATACATAGATACAATACTATTATCCTTTAAACATAGATTTGTATCATTAACATTACTACAAATTAAAGAACTATTATTTTACTATTCCCATTCTACACTATATCAACTCAGGGAAACAGCAGTACACTAATCATATATGATTTACTATTCCCACTCCAAACTGTATGAACTCAGGGTGGATGTTGGACACTAAACATATATATTTTACTATTTCCACTCCAAACTACATTAAGTCAGGGAAGGTGCTGGACACTAAACATATATAATTTACTATTCCCACTCTAAAATACATGAAGTCAAGGAAGGTGGTGGACACTAATCATATATAATTTACTATTCCAACTCCAAACTACATTAAATCAGGGAAGGTGCTGGAAACTAAACATATATAATTTTCTATTCCCACTCCAAACTACATTAAGTCAGGGAAGGTGCTGGACACTAAACATATATAATTTACTATTACTACTACAAACTGTATCAACTCAGGGTGGATGCAGAACACTAAACATATATATTTACTCTTCCCACTCCAAACTACATTAACTCAGGGATTTTGCTGGACACTAAACATATATAAATTATTATTCCCACTCCAAACTACATTAACTCAGGGAAGGTACTGGACACTAAACCTATATAATTTACTATTCCCACTCCTAACTACATTAACTCAGGGAAGGTGCTGGACACTAAACATACATAATTTACTATTGCCACTCCAAACTGTATCAACTCAGGGTGGGTGCAGAACACTAAACATATATAATTTACTATTCCCACTCTAAACTACATGAAGTCAAGGAAGGTGCTGGACACTAAACATTTATAATTTACTATTGCCACTCCAAACTACATTAAGTCAGGGAAGGTGCTGGACACTAAACATATATAATGTACTATTCCCACTGCAAACTGTATCATCTCAGGATGGGTGAAGAACACTAAACAGATATAATTTACTATACCCACTCCAAACTACATTAACTCAGTGATCATGCTGGAAACTAAACATATATAATTTACTATTCCCACTCCAAACTACATTAAGTCAGGGAAGGTACTGGACACTAAACCTATATAATTTACTATTACCACTCCAAACTACATTAACTCAGGGAAGGTGCTGGACACTAAACATAAATATGTTACGATTCCCACTCCAAACTGTATCAAGTCAGGGTGGGTGCAGAACACTAAACATATATATTTTATTATTCCCACTCCAAACTACAATAACTCAGGGATCATGCTGGACACTAAACATATATAAATTACCATTCCCACTCCAAACTTCATTAAGTCAAGGAAGGTACTGGACACTAAACCTATATAATTTACTATTCCCACTCCAAACTAGAAAAAGTCAGAGAAGGTGCTTGACACTAAACATATATAATTTACTATTCCAACTCCAAAATACATTAACTCGGAGAAGGTGCTGGAAACTAAACATATATAATTTACTATTCCCACTCCCAACTCCATGAAGTCAAGTAAGGTGCTGGACACTAAACATATATACTTTACTATTCCCTCTCCAAACTACATTAACTCAGGGAAGGTGCTGGACACTAAACATATATAATTTACTATTCCCACTCCAAACTAGAAAAAGTCAGAGAAGGTGCTGGATACTAAACATATATAATTTACTATTCCCACTCCAAACTACATTAACTCAGTGATCATGCTGGATACTAAACATATATAATTTACTATTCCCACTCCAAACTACATAAAGTCAAGGAATGTGCTGGACACTAAACATATATAATATACTATTCTCACTCAAAACTAAATTAACGCAGGGAAGGTGCTGGACACTAAACATATATAATTAACTATTCCCACTCCAAACTACATTAACTCAGCGAAGGTACTGGACACTAAACAAATATAATTTGCTGTTCCCACTCCAAACTGTATCAACTCAGGGTGGGTGATGGACACTGAACATATATAATTTACTATTCCCACTCCAAATTACATTAATTCAGGGAAGGTGCTGGACACTAAACATATATAATTTACTACTCCCACTCCAAACTACATTAAGTCAAGGAAGGTGATGGACACTAAACATAAAAAATTTACTATTCCCACTCCAAACTACAGTAACTCAGCGAAGGTACTGGACACTAAACATATATAATTTGCTATTCCCACTCCAAAATGTATCAACTCAGGGTGGGTGCTGGACACTGAACATATATAATTTACTATTCCCACTCCAAATTACATTAATTCAGGGAAGGTGCTGGACACTAAACATATATAATTAACTATTCCCACTCCAAACTACATTAACTCAGCGAAGGTACTGGACACTAAACATATATAATTTGCTGTTCCCACTCCAAACTGTATCAACTCAGGGTGGGTGGTGGACACTGAACATATATAATTTACTATTCCCACGCCAAACTACATTAAGTCAGGGAAGGTGCTTGACACTAAACATATATAATTTACTATTCCCACTCCAAATTACATTAATTCAGGGAAGGTGCTGGACACTAAACATATATAATTTACTACTCCCAATCCAAACTACATTAAGTCAAGGAAGGTGATGGACACTAAACATATATAATTTACTATTCCCACTCCAAACTACATTAACTCAGCGAAGGTACTGGACACTAAACATATATAATTTGCTATTCCCACTCCAAACTGTATCAACTCAGGGTGGGTGCTGGACACTGAACATATATAATGTACTATTCCCACTTCAAACTACATTAAGTCAGGGAAGGTGCTAGACACTAAACATATATAATTTACTATTCCCACTCCAAACTACATGAAGTCAAGGAAGGTGCTGGACACTACACATATATAATTTGCTATTCCCACTCCAAACTGTATCAACTCAGGGTGGGTGCTGGACACTGAACATATATAATTTACTATTCCCACTCCAAATTACATTAATTCAGGGAAGGTGCTGGACACTAAACATATATAATGTACTATTCCCACTTCAAACTACATTAAGTCAGGGAAGGTGCTAGACACTAAACATATATAATTTACTATTCCCACTCCAAACTACATGAAGTCAAGGAAGGTGCTGGACACTACACATATATAATTTACTATTCCCACTCCAAACTACATTAAATCAGGGAAGGTACTGGACACTTAGGGGCTGGGATGGGTCCACCCAGCATATGTGCTGTGGTCCAGTGGGGAAGATCATGATTTGCCCACCACACTGGCGGGTGCATCCCGCATTTCTGACATTGCGGCGGGCGGTGCTTTCAGCAGCACCCACCGCAATGGCAAAAATGCATGTTGTGCATTTGCATGCACAACATGGCAGGCACCCCCAACCCCCAGTACCCTGGGGGCCTGCAATGGGCCCCCGCATGCAGTTACCGAATGCCTTCGTTGCCGCCATGTGAAGGCAGACACCGCCACCATATACAGCCCCTTTACCGCCCAGTCGACTTGTCGACGGTCTTTCCATCCTCCGGGGTCCCCCCCGTCATACTAATATGGAGGGGGGAAATGGCATGTGGGCGGACGAAAATGTCGGGCGGATTGTCACCGCCAAGCGGGCAGTGGCGATCCGCCCGACATACTAATCTACCCCTAAACATATATAATTTACTATTCCCACTACAAACTAGAAAAAGTCAGAGAAGATGTTGGACACTGAACATATATATTTTACTATTCCCACTCCAAACTACATTAACTCAGGAAGGTACTGGATGCTAAACATAAATAATTTTCTATTCCCACATCAAACTATATTACCTCAAGAAATGTATTAAAAAATATATTGGTTATATATAATATTACCGAACAAAATACATAAAAACATATAAAATAATACACATTATACATATATTTTCATATTTCCATTTATTAGTAAATTTTCCCCAAAAATATGTTATTTGTAAAGCATTCTATATCATAATCCCAGTTTTAATTTAATTTTTTTTAATTAATTCTCAAAATGCATCATTTTCTTTAAACATACCTCCAAATTATTTACAAATATCACAAAATATCCAAACATTTTTCTTTTATTTTAAATTTACAATTATTTAAATATATATATATATATATTTTAATACTTTAAAATTATTTACAAAAAAAACCCATCATCACCTATAACCACAACATCTGACTCCTAATAAAAAATAGTTTTTTTAACAATTATAATATTTTTAAAACATTTTAAATTCTATTTTTAAAACCCTCCCCACCATTATCCCCTATAAACCCAACATCCCGCTCCTGAAACACCATTTAAAATTGCATAAATATTTTTTTAGATTTAAATATAGAAAAAATGTAAAACTCTCCCCACTCTTATCCCCTATAAACCCAACATCCCGCTCCTAAATCAGAAATTTAAATTTCACTAATATTAATAAAAAAATGTAATCTAAATAAAACATTTTTTAAAACACTCCCCACTTATCCCCTATAAACCCAACATCCCGCCCCTAAAACATTTGTCATATAAAACATATACAATTTATTAAAAATTATTAATACATTCAAAATGATATACTATATTAAAAAATTCACAACATTTACAAAAGTGATATTTTATATATGACATCAAATCGATATTCTTGACATCGATAATAAATACAACAATATTTTTGACTTTCGACATTTAAATCTTGATATTATTGCACAACGATATTTAAAACTCAATATTTTGTCTACTTACCGATCTATGTTTAGATGTAACATACATAATTTTATAACAGTGCTACTGTTTTATTCATTGTACCTATGTACCACCAAATAAATGCTCAGAGTGAGTTGTGGCGTTCACCTGCGCAACAACGATAGGTACAATAAATATTTTCTATGACCCAGAAGAATGACCTCTCCAGATTGCTGTTAAAGTTTAGTCAAAGTCTTAAAGACTTTTGCCACTCATACTAAGAATTCCAAGTGATTTCTTACACTACCCTTTAGAGACCACTTCACTTTTTTCCTCAATGTATTTGTTTCTTTATTTACTGTATTATAAGACACAAATGCTCAATTGTCATAGTAGGTGGCACTAACCTTGGGATTGAAGACACCTCTTGTAGATCTATGGCTTCTCTAACAGGGTCTGTGGCTATACTAGAACTCCAAAAGAAGAACTCATTTGCACCCAAAATTAATTTCACTTATAAGACATAACCCTTTGCATGATCAATCATTCCTACTTTACTCAAGATTAAATCTATTGTGCTCATGTTTTGTATGTTAGGCAAAACCAAAGAAAAGTCCACAATACTTCAAAATAACTATCATTTCACTGATCTTGTAGTATTTAAGGAAAACAAAGAGTGTTCTTAAAATAACCCTCACTCACCAAAAACTCTATTTGTGGCATGCTTCATCATCGGTTTCTTCCCGCCCCGCTGTGGTACAGGGCGTCCTATGACCAACGGAGATGTGGGAGCACTCTATAAGGTGTGAGCTATGAATTAATGAAAGAGTGAAAGGGTCAAAACTTGTGAATTAAAAAAAACATGGCTACGTGGAACCTAAGCTTTTTTTAAATCCTGGAAATTTAATTGTTAAAAAGGGGCAGTGAGAGAAACACACTTTGATGGGTGTGTGTCTCCCAGTCTACATGTTTCAAGCCTATCCCCTAAGGCTTTTCTTCAGGACCAGACTAAATGATCTCAGGATAGCTTCTATGATAAACTCTATAGTAAGCCCCACCAGGAGTATCCTCCATGCTGCTCATCCCATGCTCCAACTGACACTCCAGCACCTCACAGGCACCCTAACATTCCAACGCATCACCATGCACCAATATTCTACACAGCACACTCATAATGACTGAGCGGCAGGTATAATACTTCTCCCCTTTTTACAGAAGACAACAATATTGTGATTATTAGAACATATCACAATTTCATAAAGAGACACCATAAGCATGCATGAAACATATTAGGTGTAAAAATAGGATTTCGCCTATACATAAAGACCATGCATGTAAAATAAGAAATTAAAGATGTAACCCACTTTTCACAATTTCATCAAGAAACACAATAAACATACATGAAACATATTAGATGTAAGAATATGATGTTGCACATACATGAAGACCATACATGCAAAAGCAAAAAATAAATGATGTAACCCACACATCTCCCCCCATTTCAGAACATAAAAAGAAAACCATGCACCCCACCATGCCTCCCGCATCTTAAACCAACGCCTACAGGAAGTAACAAGCAGTTTCTGTTACGCCACGAAACACTCCAGCTGGCCAGACTAGCATGATAGGCAGCACATATTGAAAACCAACACATAGGTGGAATGGCAGACAACCACACAGTGCATAAACCTATACACCATCAAAGAATTACGGAGCTCAAATGCCCAACAAATAACTTTCACACTCAAGGGAAAAAAAATAAAGAAACACCTCGGGTGACTGAACCATCCAGTCATCCCACACACAAAGCATCAAATGTGCACAAGCAATGGGTGACTTAATCCCTCTCAGCCATCCCACACACAAACATAAATTGTACGTAAGCAATGGGTGACTTCACCCCTCACATTCATCCCATACAACAGGAAGAAATAGGTGACTTACTCACTCACAGCCATCTATAAAAACAAAGCAACTAGTGAACAGGAGGAAATTGGTGACTTACTCACTCACAGCCATCCCAAACAACAGCAAGAAATGGGTGACTTACTCACTCACAGCCATCCCAAACAACAGCAAGAATTTGGTGGCTTAGCCACTCACAGCCATCCCAAAAAAACACAGCAACAGCATCTGATGACAACATGGTAAAAGAAGCATACTAATGAAGACAAATCCAAGCAACAAAGCCCTCTTAAAACACACACACACAAAGAAAATGCAGTATTGGTCCGCATAACCAAATAGTATAGCAATGAAAAGCTCAAAGATAAATCAGCATTAAAATGTTCCCTCTCAGGAAACTAGCGCTTCACTCCAGTGAGCGACTCCTAACCCGAAATCCCTCTAAACTCCTAAGAGGCTTGACCATATTTCCTCAAGCAGATAAGGGAATAGAGAACAGTGTCAAACTGACTCTAACCCAAACTCGACACCTGGTCCCCAGAACTAGTGAACTTGCTGTAGCATGTTCCATCAGCAATATGTACATTTTTCCATATGATAGTAGACGTACATCACTGACAGTACAATACGATATACTGCTTGAAAGAGATGAACTCGCCAAGTGTACTAGTCACCTCATAAATAAAACCTCGTCCAGAATAAAATGGTGGTCTTTCTGTGCCATTCAATCCATGTCAAGGATGAGCCCTCCTGTACCGGAAAACTCACAGACCGGCACTTCAGATTCAGAGTGGGCAATGTGAGACAGCTCGCAGGACAAAAAGAAAGATGGAGGCACGTCGATAGGAACAGACTCAGGTGGCTACAGGCACATACATGCTGCAAAATGTCCTTGCACAGCTCGCATTCCTGAGTATCAACAGATGCCACCGACCTCCCTGCAGCACCTTCACGCTACCCTGTCGACATGGTAAGGGATGCACAAACCACTCAGAGCCATGCGTCTCGCAGCCCATTCAAACACTGCACATCGTATCGGCAAAAAACGGTATGCAAACACGACACAACAATTTCCCCAGCATAGCTTTGTTCACCAAAATCGACATGTGGGAAAATAGTTCGATAGCATGTTGTTGGTCCTGCAGCCGGCTCCAAAGATTTGTGCTAAAGTTCATGCCGCTGCTGGTTTCTTCCTCTATTAACCACAGGCTGCCAGTGTCTTCCACATAGATCGTTGCCTCACAATTTTACAGGACAATAGTGAAGAGTTGACGCCACAAGCTGCAAACAATACTTTCCCTGTCATCCTTGCCAGATTCAAGTTGCTGGAATAGCTAAATGTACTGCAGGTTGTTCTCATGCATAAGGAAACTCATGAATGTAATTAACAGAAGCATGCTCTAGCTGGGCTCGACCGGTGTAGAGGTCACTTGTGGGACTACAGGGCTGCAGAGCATTCTGTCTCTCTCTGTACTTTTAGTTTCCTTAAGTTTTTTTTTTAAGTTCTTCCTTCTGTAATTTTTTGCCAAGCAGGGTTTCTTTTCTTAAATTGTCGCCAATATGTTGTAAATAAAACGATTTCCAGTAGCCGAGGTGTAAGTTCCATAAAATGGTTTATTGATCTTAATAACAGGTAAAGGTGTTCATAGGTTCCTAGCTTAGATTTAATGATAGCTTCTATGATAAGCTCTATAGTAAGCCCCTCCAGGAGCAGCCTCCCTGCTGCTCAGCCCGTGCTCCAACTGACACTCCAGCACCTCACAGGTACCCTAACATTCTAACGTATTACCATGCACCAACATTCCACACAGCACACTCATAATGGCTGAGCAGCAGGTATAACAACCACCAACATAAAAATACAGCAACGACCTTCCATAGCGCCTGACTGGGGTTTGCCACTAAAGTGACAACCATCCACAAGGTCCGGCCTGCTCTTTCTGCTACAGCGACAATCAACCATTATCCTCACCCCCCTCTCATGGCCTCCTCCAAAATGAAAGTAACTCTTCCAGCCAAATTTGAAAAGGTAACTTTCAAGTGGGACCAATCTGGTCTCTGTATCTGACCTGCACTCCGTCACGGTCTGCCTGATCTTCTGACTTTCCCCTGGTCTAGTGCAACCAGATGACCATGCATGAAACTGTGTGCTTCTAAGTGTTATTTTAACTAAAAACTCTAAAATTCCATATCTCCGTGTCTACTGGTTAAATTTGTGTTAACCTGGTATCATTTCATTGATTAAAATGTACTTTATTATTCAAATTGGTTTGGGTGTGTTTTAACTTTATTACTGTTTGTATGCTGCATAGATACTTTACACCTTGTCTCTAAATAAAGATTGACTGCTTTGTGCCAAGCTACCAGAGAGTTAAGCACAGTCTAATTTAGTGATTGTTCACCCCGACAAGGATTGTGACTGTTGCCTGAGTGGGGCTTCAAGCCTCCTCAAACAATAGACTAATTTTTTGCATTGGTATTCAGTGGTAAGATTCAGTAATTGTGTTTGTGTTGTGCCACTCAGAGATTTAGGTAAAAAAACACAACAATCCCATATAAATAATCTGACATCAGATTTGAACTTTTTGAAAATTCTACTTGATTGGCTATTTGTTCTTTTCCTCCAAATTTAATTCCTGCCTCACACCTGTGTCTCTTGCTTGAGAAGATGTAGTTGGTTCTCAGCAACCTGGAAATCTACACAGTAATACAGCTGAAAAGATTTTGCAGGAAGAGTGGGCTACCAGTACTTAGGAGTTCAAAGAGACAAGAGATCCAGAAAACCCTCAGGTCCTCAGAGGAGGCCTGTCAACTCCTGTCTACAGCACAGGAGCAGGAAGACTGACATGATGTTGTAGAGGATGAGGAAATAGAGGAGGAAAAAGTAAGCGTTCAAACCATTGTCCAGGAGGAGTGAGGGGGATACATAGGAGTGAGGTCCCCTTCTAAATCCAGAGCAAGAACAGCCATCTCCTACAGTAAACGTTCCCCTGAGGACAGGGGAAGGGAATTCAGACTATATTCGGCCAAACTGAAGATGGCTGCTCATGAAAAGAAAGCAGCTACAGGGAAAAGAAAGGCTGGCAGGGCCTTGGAGGAGAAAAAAATGTTGTTGGCCCATAAAGTGAGTCTGAAGGAGCTGGGCCTGAAATCATAACAAATCACCTACACAATTAGACTGGCTCACATCAAGAGGGGGAGAAAGGCATAAAATGGACGAAAAAAATTAGAAAAGCATTGACAGAAGAAGAAAGCAGGGATGTTAAGCTGCAAAAGTGAGAGAAAGAGAGTGGAAGTGTTGGGGATGGAAGAACGGGTTGAAGTGAAATCAAGAGTAGCCAGATGTGATGCTCAGCACCCTAGCAGTCATAACTCCCAGTGGCGGGCTCTTAACAAAACTTTGGAGACTGCATGTATTTATTTTATTTGAACAAATTAAGCACTGCTTGTGACTTCTGAATAATACTCTAAAAAAAAAAATATGTTGTACACAGCAGTGGCAGCTCCTCCGCTAAGGCTGAGAAGCATCGCCCCACTGCTCAAAAGGAAAAATAAAATGATAATAATGTAATGTTATTATCATTTTATTTTTCCAAAAGCATTCAGTTGCGGGGCTAGCCAGAGCAGCGGGAG
This sequence comes from Triturus cristatus, assembly GCF_964204655.1. Lineage (NCBI taxonomy): Eukaryota > Metazoa > Chordata > Amphibia > Caudata > Salamandridae > Triturus > Triturus cristatus. The sequence goes on from NC_140587.1 coordinate 684,989,341, forward strand.
GAGTGTTTTGCACTCCCTAAGTGCTCATGAGTGATTGGCCGGCCCTCTTGGGCTAGCCAAACAGTCATGTGCACTTTGCATGATTCCAACCAGGTTGCATTACACATCCTGGTGAGGAACATGCACAGACTCCCTATTCCCGTCTGAAAGCTGAACCACTGCTGTCAGACCTATCACAACGGGGCTCAGGGGAGACTGTGTGCCTGGGTGCTTCCTGCTACTGCCGTGACTGGAGACAGGAAGAGGAAGGGTAAAGAGTAGAGGCGGCGGCCGGCCGTTCCAGGTAAGCTGTTTTCTTTTCTTTTTCAGCCACCCTACTACCCCCATCCGGTAGCAGCCGCTAGGGATACACTGGCATTTTATTTGGACGAGAAATTTCGGCGAAACCCTACATTCATAACGAATGTTACAAAAATGACATTAATTTTAATTTTTCTAATTATTTCTATTAAATCAGAAGGAAACCGGTGACAAGAAAATCTCGCATCTATATTTTGAAAATCTAGGCAAAAGATGAGAAAAGTAAATAGTTCCCTATGAAAAACATGACTAATTACTTTATGCGAACATTAAAAAATAAGCCGAAAATGAAAGTGCAGCAATGGTTTCATAAAGGAACTCTGGTCAAGGCTCCGTCCAAGGATTAATGTTCCAACGGAAATATGGTTAAGGGATTTCATGAGGAAAATGCGTCTCCGGGAGACCAACTGAAAATTATTATCACGGTTCACTTCAGTTACCTGACCCTTCAATCTTGCTTTTACAGCCAGCCACCCCCTGGGCTGACGCAATAATGGCTTTGACACAGGACATAAAATTATTGATGGAAAGGCCTTGACACAAGAAATATGTCAAGAGCAGAAAAACGAAGTGGAAAGCAAAACGCAGTTCAGGCAAACAAAACGAGGGCTTCTGAAGATTAGAGAAGGAGTTAAAGTCAGCACAGACAAAACAATCCCTACAAGGACAACGAGGAAGCATTGACCTGCAGGTGGTGATTGGAAAAGTATGTTAGTGCTGACGTAGGCTCGAAACAAACTAAATCAAACTTTATAATCTATAACTGGAATGAAGGCATTCAGGGTACAGCTTCGCCGAGACGCACACTGTAGGAAAAAAAAGTGGTCGCCAAATAAAGAAAAACATAATTCAACGATCATTAAAAGTAGGTAAAAATAGAAAGGTAGAACTATTTTCACTAAAACCTTGAACACAAGAATGATCCCACTACGCAAAGTTCAGCAGAAATGTCTAGATGCAACGATTTGCAACTCGCTCCTACATTTCTAACCCGAAATGATAGTAGAAGATGAGCTCAGTGCAACTAAACGTAGGACATTGCTTTTACAGAGATTAATCAAAAGTCCAAGGGGCATATTATCAAGCACGGCGTTAAAACTATCACCGCTTTAGCGGCAACTGCCGCTAAAGCGGCGATAATGGGCTTGATAATATGCCCCAGAGAATTCCAATAGAAGTCCATGTTGACACCAGAACATGGGCTTCTATGGGAACTCTCAAGGGAATTTTATCGCTGTGCTTGATAATATGCCCATTATTCTCTTACTTTTAGGTATAGCTACAGTGGTTTTACGCGGGCACTTTTGTAACGGATCTGCCACAGAAACGTCCTTATGTTGTACATTTGATCCCCAATTGCCCTTCCTTCCCTGTCGGTTTTGCTTACGAGGTTGATAGATACAAGCCTCCTTCGGCCATTAATAAACATACTCTATCATCGCATTTACCCTTATTACCGTAATAGCTTGCTTGTAAGTAAGCCCTGGGAGAGAGAAGGGATTGAAATGATGTTCTGGAAACAAACTATTTTCCTAATTGCTAAATGGGCCCTTATATTACCAAGCCCTTTGAGTTTCCACGACCACAGTACCGCCACCCACTCACGGTATAATTGCGGGAGCCATGTGCTTTGAATCTGTGCGGCCGCTTTTCGTCATAATTCTCAATCACGCCTTCGCACATCTCCACTGGAGCAGGCAGCGCAAGGACAGGAGGCTGGTGATGGGCAGCATAAGGCTGCAAGGATGTGTGAAGGAGATGTTCTGGGACTCTGCCGGTAGGTGACATCACACATGGCCGAAGATGCTAACCTTCGAGGCTTTTTGTACGAAAGAGAGGACAAGGCGATGTAGGTAACAGTGCAAGATAGAAAGATGTGGGTACAAATAAACCGCGCAATATTTGAAGTGTAATGTGCCATTGAATAGGAGGGTTGTGTTTCATGGCCTGTGGTAACATAAAAAGTGAGGACCCAGGCAGGTTAGCAATGCTAACGTAGCATTTCTGTTGTGTTTCAATGAGGGAATTTTTCAAATATGCAGGCAATGGTGATCCAGCCAAATAATATTATGGTTTGTAGTGTAGTAGTGGTTATGTTAATTTAAAGAAACATTTATTCGCATAAAAACATATACTAAGTTTAGTCAATGGATCAATGCATGAATTTTAGGGTATAAACAGGTTTCATTCTTCTACCTAAATACACGAAGGAAAGGGCTTAACAGATATTGACACAAAAGGGAGAAGCCAGAAAATTGAAATACCCCCCCACTTCAAACCAAAGCTCTTATGGCACCAGTCAATCAAAATCGAAGAAAGTCACAACGAACCCTCCCAGAAGAGCTCTTTTGCCTCTTTCATCCAAACAGCTATCAATTCATCCTTTCATCCTTATATCCACATGCTGATAACTACCATTTTACCTTTAAATTCCTTCATTAATTCATTCTTTCATCCATCATTCTGTGAGTCCACGCATCCAGATCCAAACCTATCTGTCCATCTCCAAACCTATCCTTTAAACCTATCCATTGAACCTATGCATCAATCCATCCTTTCACCTATCAATCTCTCCATCCACCCTTTTACTCATCATCCTTTCAGTAAAATCGATCTATCCTTTCACTAATTCATCCATCCACTCTTCACTCCATCCTTCCTTCCATCCATCACCCACCCTTCCATTCACTCATTCATCCATCCACCCTTTCACTCAGCTATCCATCCTTACACTAATCCATCCATCCTTCCATACATCCATCCACTCATCCATTCATCTATTTACCCTTTCACTTTTCCATACTTCATTTCACTCACTCATCCATCCATGTTTTCACTCCTCCTTCCATCCAAACTTTCATCCACCCATCCTCCCTTTCACTCATCCATCCATTATGTCACTCATCCATCCATATTTTTTATCCATCCTTCCATCTGGCCTCCATTTCACTTGTCCATTCATTATTTCACTCATCCATTCTCACTCACCCATCCATCCTTTCTCTCATCCATCCATTGTTTCACTCGATCTATCCACCCATCCTCCCTTTCACTCATCCCTTCCATCCATCATTTCATTCACGCATCCCTCCATCCTTTCTCTCATCACCAGCCAGCCACACACCCTTTCATCCACCCACCCATCCACCCACCCTCACTTTCACCAGGTGCTGCAAATTCATCCTGTGCCCTGGGCACATCCGACTTTTTTGCTGACTGGTACTGGTAGTAACTGACTCTGACTGACCCTGGGCTCTGCCTAACCAGGCCCAGGACCAGGGTTATGCTGCAAAGACACTTAGAATATAGTGAAAACACCTACATACACTAAGGTACACTATGGGTTAGGGTGGCCCTATGATAGGCATGACGTCCCCTATAAGGCCCTAGTAAATAATAGGGCAGGGGATTGAAACTACATTTAAGTCCCTAGTATATAATAGGGCATGGCACTTTAGAGGCCAGCAGCCCTTTCTGCACTTGCATGTGTGCACTGCTGAAGCCTGAGGTCAGTATAAAAACAGCCCTGGATTGCAGGACCGCTTTTAAAATAAAAATTGTGCCCAAACTCGATTTTGGTGTTTGAGGCAAATTAAAAATTGATAAACTACAATGTTTGGGCACATATACGGTACCCCCAGGGTCTCTCCTAGGTGTCCCAGGGGTTGGGGGTCAGGTAATTATAAGGAAGACCCTTATAAAATGAGTTTTTTAAATGTCCTGGGTTTAGAGAAATTCTACAGTTCACTTCCCACATTGTGGTAAAGCGCTTCACAAAATGACTTTTGTGCTAGGCGCACTGTGTAGTGAAGATCTGCAATATTATTACATATTCAGAACCTGTTACTTCTCTCTTAGGTGTTCCGGGTGGAGGGTTCTGTAGATATAGGGAGAGTCATTATAAAATGTTTTTTTAAGCCATGGTGTTGGAAAAATGGGCCAAGTCATTTTTCCCATTTCAAATCCCCTCCAACAATCGGTAACCTGGCAAGAAGTTATTAACTAATATTTCTCACTGGTAGAATCATAAAACTAGCATTCAAGGACTTCCTAAAATGGTATTGATAAATCCAACAATATGGTATCGCTGAATTTCTCCTACAGTGTACAGACAAGAAGTTATAAAACTTTCTTGTCTGTAAGCCAAAAGTCAGCCTTCAAGTGGTCTTTCCAGATTGGTCAGAGTTAATTGGATTAGATAGTCTCTTTTTTGATGAGGTTATAAATAGTCCCTGGGGTTAGAAAACTCTTTTGGGAGGCCAGGGTTCTACTACATAGGAATGCCAGAGCAGCAGAGGGGTCATAAACAATATTCTTCAATTGAAAGAGGAGACAAGAAGGAGCAACCAGTTTCATTTACACCTCTACTCTTTGAACCCAGCCAGATGGTAGGATTAAGGAAGGAATGAACAGATGCAAAGGGGAGAGACTATTAAGTTTAACCATCCCAGCCGTGTGTTCAGCCAGCTCTCCTCTCCCTGCTGGAAAATCATCTACGATGATTTTTGGAGAATTAGTGCTTTCTGGGAGACCATTGTGCCACACTTTGGAGGAAATGGTAATGCTCTGAGGTGTTGCACTGCACATCGATGGGATGGGTGGGACCCCAGAGATCACTGAATAAGTATCTGAGAGGGGCAGTGCCTCTCAGATCTGCTACTTGAAACTCAAAGAAGAATAGGGGTCCATGCTGAGAAGTTTGATTTGCTACAACCAGGCCCTGAACTCTGAAGGCTGTGCCTGCTGCACAATCTAGAACTACAGCCCTGTGGACTACCTTGCTTCAAAAGGAATAAAGAGTGGATTCGCGGCAAGCTAAAGGTTAACAGAGCTCACCTGGAACATCACCAAGAATCCTCAACCCAGAGTACTACCAGTGGATTTGTAAAGATTTTGCCAAGTGGATTGTGGGAACTGAAGTCCCAAACTTTCAAGGAGCATCTTGGAGCTTCTAGACCCTTGGAGTAAGTTTTGGACACTTTGAGACCCTTTGGGGAACTTCCGGAAGACATTCCAGAAGTTTGAAGAACTTTGGAAAAAGTGGCTCAGCTTGACCTGGCCAGCCAAGCCAGCGACCCTCAACCGCGAGCCGTCCTGCCGTCCAGGTTCATCCTGCTAAAAAGCCCTGGAGGTCTGACTTCCATAGTTTGATTGGGAGTAGGCTGAAACCCAAGCCGGCAAACCCTCACCGAATCCGACCTGGTGAAGAGCAGCGAAGGACACCTGAAGAAAACGCTCTGTAAAAGTTTCTAGGTCAGAACTTAGGAAAGGGGACCACGACCAACTGTGAGAGCCAAGCCGCCCACCTTCAACCGTTCAAATGTTGCTTTTACCATGATTTCCACCATTCCCTTGTGAGGCATGTAAAGCATCAAACATCACATTATTATTTTAAGTTCTTTTCATTAATTTTACATTAAATTGTCAAGCAGATATAAATTACAAACCAGGATAAAGTCTGGTGCATTTTGTTATAATTTTCACCAGGTTCACTAAGCCAGTTTTCATAACAGTTTTCATTATCCAAATCTTGGAAAAGCCTAAATATTTGGGATTTTTACTCACGATGAATTGAAAAACTATTTATAACCACACCTGTTCTAAACACAACAAAAGAATGCCCAATTAAGTAATCGTTTCCACATACAAGCCATGTATTAATCCAATGGTGACGGTATAGGAATTGTAAGCATGTCAATTCGGTCCACTGTTCATAGGGTAATGTTGTGTGACCAATCCCTCCCCTTCTGCTTGTCTATTGCACACTGTGGGAATACGTCTCAGTAGTTACAAAAGTAGTTACCAGTTCCATCCATTGATCTGCTATGAGCTTCTTACGTAAGCTGCAGCATTCTTCCAAACATAGAGCAGTGCTCTCTGATCCTTCCATTTTTCAACTTCTGTTTTTCATCTATGTGTGGGGCCTTGTATGGAGCACCAGTAGATCTCTATAGCTTATCAGCAAGTTTTCCAGGTCTGCTGTAACTTGTGACCAAAAGGTAATAATTTCCATACAAGACCAAACCATGGGTCATATTTACAATAACATTTCGAAACGTGGAGTTGTGCCAAATTTGCCAGTGTCACACTCCGACATTTCCAAAATGCGGGGATGCGCCGTATTTACCACAATACAGCACACCTCTGTGTTTTCTCTAGTGTGGTGCAAATATTAGCTGCTTAGCGCCAAAGAAGCCACCTTTGCGCCATAGTGCAAGGGTCCCTTTTTTGCAGGGAATGATTGTTTCTGTGCAGGAAGGAGTCCCTTCCTGCACATAAATAATCATTAATGCCAATTGGTAACTTGTATGTGTGCTGCAAAATTTAAAATATTGAAAAGGGCATAGCGCCACCAGAACGTTGCTAAAGGTGACGTTCTGGTGACCTTATCCCCTTGTAAATAAACCCCTATATGTATAAAATCTGCATCAAGCAACTCTCACCTAGTAGATTTCTTATCTTCCGTTCTAGGAATTATATTTATTCCATGGGATGTAAGGTACAAATGTTATGTAGATAATTGAACTGAATATAGTTGAATCTGGTGTTTCTTGATAGCCTATGTGGGTGCTCAAATGTACGTTCCCATTCTTTGTCCCTAAACTGCGTGCTCAATACCCATTCCTAACAGGCTCACAATATGTCTGAATTATCCTTAAGTGATGATATGAGTTTGCATCAAATTCCCATATGTGAGGAGGATCTTCAGCATTTATGTGGTGCTCTGCAGTTATGTCATACTGTCACCCCACAATTTCTTTACCATTGCTTTGAGTGTACGGTGTACCAGAAATTGTGCCAGTAGCAAACCCGCCTCTTCTACTAGCATGTCCATATTTCTGAACATCCCAGCTGTGTAGCGGTCTCCTAAAGTGTCTCCACCTACAGGTGTGTGGTGTTGTGTATATTGTGCATATTTTCTTTAAATGCTTTTATGGTGTTTTCACTGTATCTTCTATTATATGACAGTAGCTGGAATTCTCTATTGTCATGGTTCCACCACTTATGTCATCCTGTTCTTTTAATGTTCGTATTTGTTCTACTGGGCAGTTGCTGATCGCTCCCTAGGCCCTTTGGGCCGTGTTATCCTTTCTCCAATAAACTGCAAGAAAACCTAATTGGTGTTGTCTTTCAGACTTCACATATTTGGCGGCAAGCCTGGGATTGAACTTTGCTGTCCTGCCTAGGATCCTTTCTGCTTGTTATTATCTTGAAATCTCCACGATGTCATCCTGTGTCATGGGACGACTTTGTTTTTCTTCTGCATTCTTTTCCAGTTCAGGTATTTATTTATTTATATTCAAGGGCTCAGGGGTCGTTTTGATTGTCTGTGGGAATTTGACTCACCAATTTTTTTCCCCGTTTATACCGTGCCCTGCACCTCGCGCATGGTAACTGTTTTTTTTTTCGAGCTGGTCTCATGCTCGTGCTGACTCCGCGTTCAAGGCTATTGTTTATGCCCCGCGAGCGCTGTCTCGCTCTGTTTCCTCCACAACAATAGCCTCAGCTGAGCGCCGTGAGCGCTGTTACATGCTGTCTGTGTAGCTATGGTTACTGGACACATGGTTGGCTAACTCCTTCATCCTATATTGACACAGTCTCTACAAGCGCCTCTCACCGTTTCTTGCTTACCCAGCGTGTTTCAGCCCGGCTCATGTGCCAGTACCTGCCTATTTGATTTCACATTCTGGCCATTGCTTTGTTGCTATTCACCGGCTATCACGCTCCGTGCGTGCAATGTTTTTGAGCAACCGCTCTTCTACAATCACTCTTCTTGCATGCAACGCTTCTACTTTCAACATTCCCCATTAATAACTAAGTCATTATTGTGCATTTCTGCTTTGCTGTCCACATAAGACCTTCCTTACCATTCTTGCTAGCTCCTGTTATGTTGGGACATGTGTTTTGCTGCACAGTTTCGTTCACATTAAGGAAGTTACCATTGAGTTGCTACAGATCGTCTTACAGCTCTATCATCAAGTGTGCAGAGACTGTCTTCTCACTACTTCTTGTCCTGCAGAGCTATGTGTGGAACTTCTAATTATTGCAGCGTACTTCCAAAAAAAAGGGGAAACTTTGTTTTTTTTTACACTATTTACACATATTTTGTGTGTATTTTACAACTGTTTATTACTCATCTATGTATTTACCTTTCGCTAAGTTCATTATTTTCCTTCTTGTCTACGCCTTGTTTTCTTTTCTGTTCTCTTTTTCATTTTCACAAATTCCGCTTATTTTTCAGGTTCAACTCATTGGGACACATTTATATAATCGTTTGTGTTTTCTTTATGGCACTATTATACAATCGGTAACTCCTCTGAGTCCTTTTTTACAAGAGCCAGGTGAAGCACCTTTGAAATGGCGGTTATGGTACAGATCCTTCAATGCCTATTTAGGTGCAATTGATGGCTTGAAGTTTAAAATGTATAGAAAACGTAGTTTGTTACACTATTATCTAGGCGTTGAAGTTCAAAATGTGTTTGGCCATTTACCAGAATATACTGGACAAGACTGTGAATATCTTGATGAATTTCAATTAGCTGTAAAACAATTAAGTACATACTTTGAAGTTAATTTGGTGGTACATAGACATACGTTTTTCACATGTGTACAAGCTCCCAATTAATCTATTTATTCCTCTGTGACTGCACTAAAAATTCTTGCTAAATATTGCAACTTTGAGGGTTTCACATCTCAGCTTATCAGAGACCAAATTGTGTGTAGATGTCACTCTGAAAAAATCCAACAGAAATTACTATTGTGTCAAAATCCAACTTTGGATGAGGCTATTGACATAGTTAAAAGTATTGAAAGTTCTCCACTTGATGCCAAGCAATTGAAAATTGCTGTACCTGTTACTGGTGTAGCTCATGTTAATTCGGCCAATAAATCTTCGTCTGGGAACAGCGCTACTAACAGTAATCAAAAAGGGACAATTTCTACTGATAATACTTTCAGAGGTGCTAAAAACAATGTTACTTCACTTGGCTTTCCTAAATTACAATGTTTTACATGTGATTCACCTAGTCATGTCTACACCTGCAGTTTCTCAAGAGTGTTATCAGTGTAAAAAAGTAGGGCATTTTAGGACAAACGTTTTCCCATAAGGAGTGTTCAGGACTTCACTTCCCATAGTGACCAAGAAGTTGTTGAAAAAAAGTTGAAGAACTTTTATTATGTGTGGAATGTGTTGAAGACAATAATGTCGAGACTAGTAAAGATATCACTGATCCTCTGGTACATATTGAAATTGATGGATGTGGTATTCCACTGTTAATTGACTCAAGAGCTAGGATCACCATTATTTCTATTAACAAATTTAAAGAGTCTTGGTCTCACGAGGTATTCTTACCTCCTGATATCATTACCATTGCATTTGAAGGGAGCAACATTGAATTGAAAGGATTTTTCTGGGCTGATATCAAGTTTGAAAGTAAAACTATTAATGGTAAGGTGTATGTAGCCTTTAAAGGTATCAATGTGTTGCGATGGTGGCATCAGGCTTGGAATGATTATCAAACCTGGTCAGAAAAATCCAGTTTTTTTGGTCAATGCTGTTGATGTTCAAATACCTTGGAAGAATAAGTTTGAGAATGTGTTTCAAGAAAAAGATGGGATACAGAAATATTTTTCTCATTTTATCAGGTCAAAGAAAATGTTACTCCCATCAAACACAAACTGCGTTATCTGCCTCACAGTATCAGAAGTCAGTTATCAGCTATGCTTACTAAAATGCAAAATGAAGGGATTATTGAAAAGGTGGATGCCCCCCTATGGTTGTCTCATATTGTTCTTGTGAAGAAAAACTCTGGCGAACTACGCCTTTGTGTGGACTTGAGGTCTCTAAACAACGCAATCTGGGTGGAAAGTTTTCCTCTTCCATGTATTAATAATCTCATCACTGTAGTTGGCCAATCCAAATGGTTTTCCAAGTTTGATTTAAGGGCGGCTTATCATCAGGTGATGTTAGATGAATGGTCCTGTCATCTTTCAGCTTTTGTTACACCTGATGGTACTTTTCAATTTTGCTGCATGCCATTTGGGTTGGCCTCCGCAGCCTCGGTTTTCCAAAGAGCAATGACCAATATGTTTAAGGAGGTATCCAATGTAGTAATTTTTCAAGATGATGTTTTGGTTCACACAACTTCACTTTCTGAACAAAATGCTGTTATTGAACAGGTTCTCACCATTTTACAAAGAAATTGTGTAACATTAAGAAATGACAAACGCATCTTTGCTGTCAATTAAATTGACTATTTGGGACACATTCTCTCTCATTATGGTGTTAAACCTAAGCCCAGCATTGTTGATGGCATTGTTAAAGCTCCTCATCCTGCCAATAAGGAACAACTCAAATCATTTATGGGTTTGTGTGAGTTTTATGATAAATTCATAAGGAATTATGCAGGTCTTACTGAATGTTTCAGCGGTCTCCTTAAGAAGAATGCTGACTTTATTTGGACCTCTACCTGTCAAGATCATTAACAGCATATCAAGGAAAGCATTCTGTCTGCTCCAGCTCTTCAAGCCTATGTTGAAGGTCTTGACACCTTTATCACTGTGGATGCCAGCTCCTATGGCATGGGGGCAGTTTTGTTCAAATGGTGGGTTGCAAGGAAGTTACAGTTGGTTCAGCTTCTAGAAGAATGAAAGATGTTGAACTTCGATATTCCGTCATTGGAAAAGAGATGCTTACCTGTGTGTGGGAATTGAGAAGTTCAAACCGTATGTAAGGGAAATAAAGTTTTTTCTTAGAACCGATCAAAAGCCTTTTGTTGACATTTTATCAGGTAATAAAATCAAAAACTCGACGGCCAGACTGTACCGTCTATCCACCAAACTTCTTGAATTCAATTTCTCTTTACTTCATAGTGCAGGGGGCAAGAATATTAAGGCAGATTTCTTATTCAGACTTCCTGTAGAGGATTCTAACGAACTATCCAAAGTCTTAGAAGAGGTTGAAGAGTGCATTATTGCAAGTGTCAAAGACATTGTTATCTGCCCTAACATGAATGTTTGGTTGGATGCTTTGAAATCGGATTGTGTTCTTAAACAAGTTATGGATTTTGTTGTCACTGATTGGCCCAAAGAGAAGTCTATTGATATGGATTTAGAACCTTATTGTGAGATTGCCTAAGAACTGTCAATTGAGAATGGATTACTTGTCAGGGGTGGGAGATTAATGCCTCCTAAATGTTTTAGATCCAAAATTCTTGAAGCTGCTCACTCTCGTCACTTGGGTATGACTGCTACCAAACGCAAAATTTGTAATGATTTTTGGTGGTCTAGTATTGATCGAGATGTTAAGTCTTTGGTGAGAGAATGCGTACAGTATGCCTATAGTGATTAACATCTCATTACCTCTTCTTCTGCACCAAGACCTGTTCCATGTCCAGACAAAGTGTGGCAGCGAGTAACTGTCGATTTTTTAGGACCTTTTCATGTGTTACCTAACAACATGAAATACTTCATTGTCTTACTGGACCATCTCTCTAGATGGTTTGAAGTGAGGGATGTTTCTGAGCCCAATACCAAATCTGTCATCAGGTTCTTGCAAGATGTCTTTAGTAGGGAAGGTATCCCTGAGGAACTACTTTCTGATAATGGTGTACAATTTACGTCGGCTAGCATGCATGAATTTTTAACTAAAACTAGTGTCAAACATTTGCGCACTCCACTTTATCATCCTCCGGCCAATGTAAAAGTTGAAAGATTCAACAGAGTTCTAGTTGAGTGTATGCAGAGTGCTGTTAAGTCTAGGGTGGATTGTGAGACTGCTGTTAGGGAGGTTGTTTGGGCGTATAGGACCGCACTTCATTCAATTTCTGGGTGTGTACCATTTGAATTGATGAGAGGCAGAAAGGTAATCTCTACTTTGAATCCATTTTGAAAAATCAAGGCTGTGAATTGTGACTGCCATGTATCAGAGGAGTCTGGCAATGCTAAATTCGCAAGTGATAATGTCAGCCGCAAAAGATGTGAGAAGTTGAGTGATCGGTGTAAGGAAAGAGTTATGAATTTTTCTGTTGCTGACTGGGTTTGTGTCAGAGATCCCTTATTATTGCAAAAAGGATTCTCTAAATTTAGGCATCCTGCTCGTAATGAGGAAATAAGAGGTCATGCTGTTAAATTGTGCAATGGTCAGTGGTGGAAAATGGCTCGTTTGGCCAAATTCATGAGACAAGATTCGGCCTCTGACAAAGATGTTCATGATGCGTGCAAATCCGTGAGACAAGATTCGGCCTCTGACAAAGATGTTCATGATGTATGTTCACCAACTGTTCGGATGTGTTCTAGCACAAAATGTTTCCTAAAAAGTTCAATGATTTTGTGACAAATTAGTTTTTTCTTTTCTTTTTTTTTCTTTTCTCTCGTAAGAGATATGTGGTGTTGTGTATCTTGTGTATTTTTCCTTTAAATGCTTTTATGGTGTTTTCACTGTATCTTCTATTATATGACAGTGGCTGGAATTCTCTGTTGTCCTGGTTCCACCACTTATGTCATCCTGATCTTTGTATTTGTTCTACTGGGCAGTTGTTGATCGCTCCCTGGGCCCTTTGGACCATGTTATCCTTTCTCCAATAAACTTCAAGAAAACTTCATTGGTGTCGTCTTTCAGACTTCACATATGTCTGCTCAATACTCATTCTAACAGGCTCACAATATGTCTGCATTATCCTTAAGTATGCATGTATGTGGTGCTCTGCAGGTATGTCAGACTGTCACCCCACAATTTCTTTACCATTGCTTTGAGTGTAGGGTGGATCAGAAATTGTGCTAGTAGCAAACCCGCCTCTTCCACTAGCATGTCCATATTTCTGAACATCCTGGCTATGTAGCAATCTCCTAAAGTGTCTACACCTACAGGTGTTCACTCTTCTAAGTAGGAAAAAGTAAGAAAGCGACATAATATAAATATTTGTCTCTGTATGTTGCTCCACCTAAATCTCCACAATGTGTACTGCTTTATTGTGTGCCTAGATTGAAACTAGGATTCTTTGGAATATGCATTAGTATACAAAAATCAACACATGAAGAAGGTAATATTGAGGGGACAAAGTAACAACTGAGATTTATGAAGGAAGAACCATCTTCCATTTCAGAGCATAGTCCTCTACCTGCTTACAAAAATCACTATTTCATTTTTTTCTCCATTGTTCAAAACACTAATCAAAAACAAGGTATAACTCAAACATCAAAGTGATTTATTCAACCAATTTTAAAAAAGCTGTAACAGTAATAAGGGGACCTTCCCATAAATGTAATTCATTTTCAAAAAACAAAACTACCAAATTTGAAAGAAAGTTACAACTTAACAAAGAGAGCCTGCTTTTTGTGATTTTCTGTAAATCCTTTTAGCCATTTAAAAAAAATCAGTGATTAGTCAGGGGCTTGAGTTGGGCTTGATGGGGCTAAATGTTAGGCATATCAGGATGGTTGGTCCTGCGAGAGTCCTAGGATTTTGTAAATTAAAACACTAGGCCTTCTGATAAGCTGAGTGAGCTTTTTCTCCGGTGAGTCATATTGGTACCACAGTACTAAATAATGTTATTGGCTGACTGCAAATAAAAAGAAAATAATGCAGACACAAATACAGTACACGGGGAATCAGGTCTTGGAAATGTTTTTTTTTTAAAGGTGTAAATGAGCAGGGTAGGGACACCCTGACACACCAAGGACTTTTGGGAGGAGGGACCAGAGAGAAACCCACAATGAATCAAAAAATAAAAGTAAAAACAATTGGGTCATAGTTATTGCTCTACTTTCAAGGGACCCAACATTGGCTTGCTATGAGGTGCTGCGGAACTCCTGGTGCAGCCGCTGTTCAAGATTCACCTCCATGGAACCACAATACTGTGCAAGCATCCCAAGGGATCTTGCACAGCCCAGCAGTACTGAATGGTGAAAGCTTGCATGACTGGTACTACAATACTTGAAAAAAAGAAAAGAAAATGTTGCTTGGGTGCCCGCAAGAATCAGGCACAGTACCTAGCCAGAGGCGAGACCCTTCAGTCAATCACTGTTGAGCTGTGTTAGGGAATAGGTCTTGCGTTTCTGGAGACTAGCTTGGTCAGTTCTCTGGTTGTGGCACAGGTGGAGACAGCTGATCCTGCCATACATTAAATCACATGTAGCATACATTAAGCTCATGTTCAGTGTGAGTTAGTAAGGAAACACCTAGGTAATCTTCAACTCCTATTTGTGGGATGCAATGGAGAGACATCCACACATAGGAGTGTTTGCAGTGTTTACCTGGGGTTATGGGGAAGAAGCTGGACAGTTCATACACATGAAAGTAAAATTGAGCATTTACGCACAGATTGATATGCCACATGCACTGTCACCAGAATCAGCATCCCACAATATGTGGCAAGAATCCTTGCTCGCTTGCAATATACATACACTTTGACGGCTAAAAATATCCACCTGGAATGTCGGAGGGTTGAATGCATACACAAAGAGATATAACAAATAGATGTAACTATCTTTGACCCAAAGGTATCAGGTGTCAGAGCAATTTACATAGCACCAGTTGCGTTACATGAGGACGCATTCATTTTATGTTAGGCACGGTGAGATTAAGTGATTTGCCCAGTATCACAGGATATTCAGCGTCGTTGCTGAGACTCAAACCCAGTTCCCCAGATTTGAGGTCGATCGCCCTAGCTGTTAGGCCAACTCCGCTCCCCACGTCTCTCTTAGGTAACTTGGTGTAGGGATTGCCTTGCTCTAGGAGATCCACCTGACAGAGGCAAACAAAATGAAGACATGGAGGGGACAGATGTTCTTCTCCACATACTCCTCCGATGCCAGGGAAGCCTTGGTGTGGATGGCCCCATGAATGCAGTTCTAGCATGGGTATTCTCATATGGATTTAGACGAAAGATATGTGTTTGAGTATAGAATCTTGAAAGGGGTTGAAATCTATATCTAAAACTCTTACGCCATGAATACAGAAAAAAAGCCTTCTTTTGGTCACTATCTAAATTGATACTTCCATATACAGATTCACCCCAGATTTGGGGGTACTTTAATTGTGTTTTAGATGGCGACATGGACAGGCACACTGCCAAGCATCCACAAAGCCAGTGTTGCATTGTCTGAGGTAAGAACAAGTCTGAGTTGCATTGATATTTGGCAAACTATGCACGGATGAACAGGCAGTTCTTATGCCACTCACTGACCCATGACACCTATAACAGGCTAGACCACATTTACGTATCCAGAGATTTTACTTTCAGGTTGCAGAGTGTGCAGTATTTAAATAGATTGCTCTTCAGTCATTCTCCACTTATGACCTATGATAGGGGTGGTCAGCAGGAACGGACCCCAGCTTGGCAGCTGATCCCAGAGGCCGTCAGTGACACAGTATTCCATGCATATATCAGAGTGGCTCTGGAAGATTCCTTGGAAAAAACTGGAAATTAACAACAACTACCTGAGCAACAGAGTGGGTGACCATTATGTTATGATTGGGAGGTATACTTGTCAAAAGTATGTGGCATCAAAAGACACTAACAACACACCTTGCGTCAACAGGAGATGAGACTGGTGCAAATCCAGGTGCAGGAAGCTACAAATTTAACCCAGGCAAGGACTCAACTGGAAATCAGCTGTGACATAGCAAAGACATGGGACGTGTAGGACAGACACACTCTGACAGAATATAGGTAAACATTGTATAGAAAAAGGGGATACATCTGGAAGACTTCTAGGCTTGCTCATAAAAAGAGAGCCTCACACTCAATTGATATTGCCACAAATAAGACTGATGGGATAGTAGCGGTGACTCAAACAGGTATCAATGACACATCATCAGAATACATAGCCCACCTATAAAATAAACTGTCATTGCACTGTGAACCATAGATCGAGGCATTCCTAGAATGCACTGATCTCCTGAGAATATCTCAGGAACAGAAGGAAGACTAGAGTGAGATGTTACTAGAGAGAAGGTGGTCATTTCTATTTGCCTCCTGTGAAACTACTAGGTGGGGATTGGACTCTCCTTGGAGATGTACCAAGTGGCTGCAGATCTAGTTGCAGAAATACTACTTGAACTATATACAGAGGCCAAACTGCAAGCCCCCTTGCCAAAGACCATGAGGGGAGTTATGGTTATGTTTCTTAAACCTGATAAGGACCGGACAGAGTCCAGATAGACCCTTACCCATGCCAAATATTGATACAAAAATGCTTTACAAAATACTAGGAAATATGCTGCTGAGCAGAGTTGGGAATGAAGCACCAGAGTACCCGTATGGTTTCATCCCAAACTGTAGAAAAATGATGAATCTTAAATGCCTGAGCCCTGTCATAAAGTCCATAGAGAGCACTCCCTTGGAATAGCTCTGTAAGTGCTCATATCAAAAATATATTTGATTTCCTTATTTGTGAATACATGATATACATCCTCACTCGAATGAGGTTTGATGCTATTTGTCTGAGATGGATAACACTCCTATATTCAGTGTCGAGGACTAGCCCCCACTTAACTGTGTTCCAACTACTTAAGACTGTTTTGGACCCAGCTCTTTCACTATTAACTCCACCCTCTCAGCTCTCTTTCTCTTTCTCTCTATCTCTCTGTCCCTCTTACTTTCTCTCTCTCAATATCTCACACACCTCATTTGACTCACTGCACTTTGCTTCTTGCTTTTTTGCACCTGTTTATCTCAGGCATCATTCTGACGTCCTCTTCCTCCTGGAAAGCTGTCTCACCACTGCGTCTGTACCCGACATCACCACAGCAATCTCGGCAGGCTACAAGAGAGCACAGCAGGTCTGCTTCCACAAGCCAGGAGGAGGACTCTCAGTTTTCTACAAAGCCTCCATTAAGTGCTCAACGTCCATGCAAATCACCACCCCATTCATAGAATATCCCAAAACTTCACCCATGGAACCCTCAGCTATTGACCACCCGGACCGTGAACCTCATTTGCCTACCACATTACCAACTTCTTCGCACGACTCACCATCGACTCCAGAGCCTTCATACTCCTAGGCAACATCAACTTCTACTAGAAGACAGAAATGACCCATGATCCACGGCACTCCTTGAAAGCCTGAACAACATTGGACTAACTCAGCTAGTCACAGAACCAACTCACATCACAGGACACATTCTGGACCCTATTTTCTACAGCAGTGACAGTATCAAGTATATCTCTACTTCACCACTCATATGGACTGACCACTCCATCATCCACTTCCAAAACAATACTCGGCAAGCAAATGCACCCACTATCAGCCGCAGATAAGCATGCCCTAAGCATGGACCCACCTAAATCCGCAGACAACCTCAACTAGGACATCACCTACTTCAACAACTAGGTCAAAAACTATGAAGACTCCCTCGCATCTATTGAACCCTACAAGCAAAGTAGTACCAACAAGCAGGCCAGTTGGTACACAGAGGACCTCTGAAACTCCAAACGATGCTGCAAACAGCTAGAAAGAATTTAAAGAGCCATTCACAAAACCCCCTATAAGGCCCCACTCAGACACTACCAGCAGCAACTGAGGGACACCAAGAAAAGTGTGCTAAATGACTGCACTGAATGGAGCTCTAACAGTTGTTTGATCGTCATGAATTCACAACACCCATGGTCTCCTTCGACAGCATCACCCTCTCCCAAAAACTAAGCGACAATCTATCAAAATTCACACACCAATCAGATATTTAAGATGTCGTCCCCAACCTGCCCATCATCTTCGAAAAGGGCACCTTCAAAAAGGGACACCTGAACAAATAAAAAAACTCTAACCTGAGAAGATACAGTGAAGATCATGCAGACGATACACTCAGGTACATCAACAGATCCATGCCCCCACCACATCTACAACCTCGGGGCATGGCAAATCAGTACTAGCCTTATCCACGTCATCAATACCTCCATTACATCTGCTACATTCCCTAAAAACTGGAAGCATGCGGAGGTCAACGCCAACCTCAACAAGCCATTAGCCAACCCAAACCAAATGAGCAACTTCCCCCCAATCTCCCTGTTCCTCTACCCAGCCAAATTGATAGAGAAAGCCATCAACATAAAACCCACAAGCCACCTTGTGGGTTGTGGGTTTTTTTTACTACACAACCTACTGAACAACTCTAAATTAGGCTTCAGAGAATAGCACCGCACCAAATCACCCCTCATCGTAGCCACTGTCGACATTCAGACAGTCATGGACCAAGCAGTCCTCATCCTCCTCGGCCTCTCTACAGCATTCAACACAGTTTCCCACTGCACACTCATCAGAAGATTACATGAGATCAGAATTTAAAGACCTGCACTCAGTTGGATCAGCTCCTTCCGCATGGGAAGAGCCCAAAAAGTCAGACTTCCTCCCTTCACATTGTAGACCAAGAACCTGATCCGTTGAGTCCCTTAGGGATCGTATCTCGGCCTCACCCTATTCAACATCTACATGACACCACTCTCCAACATCATCCAATCCCAAGGCTTCACCATCATCTCCTACGCCCACGAGCCTCAGCTCATCCTCTCTCTGACAGACAAATCAACCACCACTTGAACAACTTCACCAACTGCATGACCTTGGTAGGTCAATGGATTCGAAGAACCCATTATCTGATTCTCAATAAAACAGAAAAACTGGTCTCTGGAAACAAGACCTCCCCATGGGGCAACACGTGGTGGTTGACAGAGCTAGGAACAACACCATCAGTCAGCAACTACACAGGAATCTGGGGATCATCCTGGAAGACTTAACATGACAGCACAAGTCAAATCAAAGAGTACTGCCGGCTTCCACATCCTACGTATGCTACAAAAGATCATCATCAAAAGCAGTCTCGACCTTGGCAAACCACTATACGCCCGAATTGAAAAGCAACTTCTAAACAGACTTCAGACCATACAAAAACCATACAAAAACCCACCACAAGACTCATACTCATCCCACAACCACAAATGTAGACAATTAAAAATCCTCTTGCAGACTTACAAAGCTCTGTCTAATACCAGACCAGCACACCTATACAACCACGTACACTTGCACCAGCCTACCAGACACCTATGTTTAGCCTCACTCTATTTCACACACACACTCTACATTCACAAAAGAAGATCAGGAGGTTGCTCATTCTTCTACATTGCACACAAAGCCTGGAAAAACCTCCCACATCAAATCAGAGCTTCCTCTTCAGTTGCGTTAGAAGGTAAAGACCTGGCTAACTCTGTGGAGACCACACACCTAAAACACCTGCTCAAGCAGCTGGATAACCTCACAAGTGAGCAGTGTGCTCTACTGATCAACATAACATACCCACCTTTGGCAACGGTTAGATAAGGTAGCAAAGGATCAAAGATATGGAGCTTAGAAATGGTACCTTGACAGCAATTTCATCTATCTCTATTTTTGTTTACCTTGGTGTTGGAACTGCTGGCAATACACTGCAAGTTGGCTCACTTTATGCAGATGATACCCTAGTGTACCTAGCCTACCCTCAGGACTCAATTTCCACTCATATGTAAGAGCTGGATAACTTTGAGGAAGTCTCAGGACTGCATATTAATAGGCACACAGTACTATATCCATTAGCCAGACTGGTAGAGAAAACTTAACATGATTTTCCCAATGTAGGGATACAATGGAACTGGGAGGCTTCTGTTATCTTTGAGTTTGGGTGGCCCCCACGGCAGAATTGTATTATCAATGCAATCTGGGGAGGATACTGAAGGGGCTTAAGACCTCAATAAACATCTGGCACTCCCACCCACCATCACAGTGAGAGTAGTAATGACAAAAATGCTGCTGTTACCACATTGTTTATATATATATATATATATATATATATATATATATATATATATATGTTAAGAAAATGCTATGTGTCCAATTCTGAGGTCAGCAGTCCATCAAATAGACAGCCACCTCATTTCACTGGTATGAGCCGGTGAGAGCAGTAGAGTCCGTCTGGAGATGCTAAAGCTGGATGGGAAAGACGGTGGATTGGTGCCTACCAGATTAGGAGCTTTATTATATAACCACACAGCTCCAACGCTGGGCTAAGTGGTGTGAAGAGGAAGTTAAATGAGCGGAACAGTGTTGGATAGGACACTGCAAATTCATTTAATGAGGGGCTCGAACCATCTCACGGGTACCTCACAAGTTGTCTGACTAGCAGCGGCAACATGAAAAGCCGTGGTTAAAAGGATAGTGAGACGAGTATCCTTCAGTCGGTCCCTGAAAATGGACTGGCTACAGCCATTCTGTCAGATACACAATACTGTGTTAAGAGCCTGGAGGGAGGTAGAATGGTTGCCAAATGCTAGGAGACTTATACCCTGTTAGAGACATATGGATGGATTTTTCGACCACACCGGCGACTTCTCTCAGGATGGGCTTGTCGCATATACAAAACTCTGAAAGCAGACAACCCACATACAGTATTGAAAGTGAGGTACACTTGGGATAGTGAACAGCAGACTCCCTGATGGATGCAGAATGGTTGAAAACTTGCGCACAAGTGCAAGACACAGTGAGCAACCCCAGATTCAAACTGAGGATCTTCAGTTATCTACAGTGTACGTACTTAACACGTAACTGGATCCCCAGTGTGCCCTAAATGCAGTGAGAGGGAGGCCTCATTCATACTTATGACCTGCGCATGCACCGTAATATCGGTATATTGGAGAGGCGTGGTGTCAAAACACAGGTCAATGATGGGTATCTGGCTTGAGTCATCTGTACAAAACTGTCAGTTAGGAATTCTACCTAACCCTGAACAAGGGAGAAGGCACAGCAAATTTTCAGCCCTTTGCCTAATTTTGGTGAAACTCTGTACAGTAATAAGTTGATTGTCGAACACAGAATCCAACATGACGAACTGGGGAAAAGACATGATGGAGTAGTCCCTAGCAAAAGCAATACATCTTAAAATGATCAGGATGCATGAGAGGGTAGCGGAGACCTTAACTAACTGTGCAATTGATGATGAATAAACAAATCAAAAACTCAGTGGATAATGAAATGCGAGGTGCAAAGGTATGCTTGAACTATCCAACTGAAAGGTGGAAACGAGGGTGCAAGTCTTGACTGGCAAGCAAGAAAATAGGTCATAGAGAACAGCTTAATAGCTGTCTGGGACCTTGGCTGATAAAAAAGGTGATTGTTGCAGCTGCAAGGGAGGACTTATGATGTGGGTTGATGGTCTTTGAGTATCTGAGTGTCATAGAATAAGCAGAATTGCACAAAAGAGAACTCTGTACAAATAACCCATGATTTGTTATAACTCATGTGCACAAGCTTATTGTTGATAAAATGTGTTGTTACCATGTTGAATAATTAGAAAACACAAATAAAGATACTAAAACAAATATTAAAATATAATTTTTGTTTCAGCTCTGTATGCTGTGCTTATCTTTTTTTATTTCTGTTCAATCAAGAACTTTTCTACATGGTCCTAAAGATTTAGTCATTCCATAAAACATATATAAACGAACCAAGCAATTGTGTAACACAAGAAACATGGTTTGGAACCATTTGACAAGAGAAACTGCCTGTAGCCAACAACCAAAGAGACAAATACGATTATCTTGTGACAAAGAGATTAAAGATGATTCTGTTAAGCTATTTGGCTAGGATATTTTATGATCGTGATCTGAGAAGACAGCATGTTGTTTATTGGAATGTAAATTGTGTTTACAAAAAGATATGGAGGTTAAACATTTTCACTTTTCAATAAATTGTATGATTAATGGCTTATCGCTAAATGTACCACAGCTGTTTCCATAATGAACATTAATTTGGGTTGCTCACTGCCACACCAGGGTGGTTTCTGGACATGCAGAATTGCTGACAGTGTAATGCCAATAACTATGAATGTCTCATCTATTTTTCTGCTGTGGATTTCTTGGAGCATATATTTAGGTTGGTCATATAATGTTGGCTTCTCTTTCCCTCGAATTACATTATACTAGAGCAGGAAGAGATTAGATATTGATTCTTGCCTTAGCTAGACATCAGAGGCCTCAACCCTGCATGATAACATTCGCCTGAATTAACTTTTTGGTGGTCTTTCAAAAAAGGACGACAGAAAACCCCCACTTTTTTCCACTTGCATGCTTAATCATTGGTGTAGCAAATCTTCTTTTTCTGCATTGTCACACCAGACATTTCACTCTTTTCTGGATACTATTTTGTCTTGACTTAGAACTCTGAGCATAGTACCTCTGCTAAATAGGAGTAACATGCCTGTGCTCCTCCTTTAAACACGGTTAAATTGGCTTATTCTTAATTGCCATTCTTAGCTTTCCTGTAAGGTCATTGTATATGGTGCGGAATGTACAGCCATGGCATGGAAAATTACATTTTACTTGTAGACTGCAGCACATATTATGCCACCCACTAAAGTGACAGGAGAAATATGATTTCAGGCCTGCCCTGTGTAGCCTGACTGTACCAGCCTAATACCTGTTGTACAAACATGTCAAAATAACACTTTATGACAGACAGGAAACCCTGCTTTTAAATATTATTGAGTCAGCCCTAAGTACTCCTTATGCCTAAAAGGTAGGGTGCCTGATACTTAAAAGTGGAACATGTGTAAAATTAAAATTGGCATGAACTTCCAATGACTAGGCCCCAAATGCTACGTTCACTGGCAAGGCTTTAGCCGAATGCTAGAAAATGACAAAGTGCATATTATAACTTTTAATCTGTTGTAACTTGTGACAGAAAATGTCCTCAAAAGTAATTCAAAGACAATTTTTTATATTTATTTAAAATCTAATTTAATTGTAAAGTTGACTTTTTAATAACTATTTAGAAAATAATTTTTAGAAAATAACTTTTTACCTGCCTGAACCTTTTAGTAGGCGAATTAGAATTACTCTGCTGAGAGCTGGTCTTCCAGTGCTTGGGCTTCATGAGGTGTGAAAACTGCTCCCTTTGCAGGAAAGAAAGTGTAGGTGTACCCAATAACTTCATTACCTTGAAGGATAAAAATGAAGCCTGTCCTTTCACAAGTAAATATAAAATGAGAATTGGGTAAAGGAAAGTCGTTGTCCATCAGGACCACAACATCCACGCTGACTGCAAACCCAGTGGGAGGAAAGCTGTCACCAAAACCATTTTGGGGTGGACACATTTCCTAAGCCACACCTCTGGATGAACACAAGGGCACTACACAAGGGAGGAAGAGTTCCCTGATCTTTAATTTTAGAAGTAAGGTTGACTGTGGGATTGTTTGTAATAAGGCAAACAGGAACTGCTGATAAAGAGTAGGGTAACCCAAGGAGATATTTACTCCATTGATTAGGAAGGAGCCGGGAGTCACCCTGACCCACAGGCTCATAAGTGTGGCCCTGCAAGGAACCTTCATCAGAACACTTTCTGGACATGTAGAAGATCAGAAGAGGACTGGACTTTTCTTGCTGTAACCTGAGAAGCGTCCTAAAGGACTAGATTTTTTTCCTTTAAGGGTCAGAGGGCTGACCTCCTGTTTGGCAACAGGGCCACAGCCATGTCCCCCTCAGATGGGAACACAAACAACCTATATTCAGTTTTGGCCTTATTAGGTCTCATCAGTGAGGTATAAAATAAAAGACTAAAATGCAGACCTCTAAAATTCCTTACAATACCTTGTTGTTTGTTGCAGCACATAAAACGAATTGAGATACTAGTTCAACGTATTGTCTGACTTTTTCAAAATAACATAGTAAATGCGGCACCCTTCCTGCTTCATAGTTCCCACAAATAATTGTCTGCTCAAACAGGGCTTACCGGAGCAAACATTCAATGATCAGTATAAATATAAGGAAATAAAATTAGGCTTATTGTACAATGTAGCAACATGTGCTATTGGTTGAGGGGGAGGGTGAAACCCTACTCAAGCAGCAATAACAATTCCTGTCAGGGTGTAGTCACAAGCAACCCCAAATTAAACAGTGCTTAACCTTCTGGTACTTTGGAACAAAGCAGTCAGGCTTAACATTGATGCAATGTGTAAAGACTTTATGCAGCATTTCAAACAGTAAAAAAATGAAAACACAACACAAGAAAAATTCCACAGTAATTTAGGAAAATAGAGTAAACGTTTATACATTATTTGAGATCAAAAGGACAAAAATCCAATCAGTAGAACTGGAGATATGCAATTCTAAAAATGTAAGTACACAAAGCGCCAACTATGGTATCTGGTCACGTCGGACCAGGACAAAGTCACAAGTTCAGGCTGACAACAATGGAGCGCAAGCCAGATACAGGCCCTCTGAACAAAGTACCTGAAATCCCGGTTGTGGAGCGTTTAGAGATCCCGTGTCAAGGATGCATCGAACATCATCATTTCAGAGAAATTGCAGGCCTCCGATGTGGAACACTGGATCATTGTCGAGGATACTATCGACAAGAGACTTGTGATGAGAAGTCTGGCATCGAAGATGAGTCGTACATCAGCGGATCCTAGAAAGTGTGCAGCTGTGGCGCGAAGTCCTACCTCGTTGTCGAGGATGCAGTCAATGAGGGGCTTGCGATGCAAAGGCCTTCGTTGTTGAGCAATGGCGGTTCTGAGGGGACAGCGGGCCGTGATGCGAGGTTCGGTGTTGGGAATGTGTCGCACTGCGGCAGTTCTGAATTGGAGATGCGAGGAGATGTCCTGCAGCATCTGTTGTGCCCACAGGACCAGAGCTGTGCTGGCAGAGGAACATTCAGGCCCAATTCTAAGGGTCCAGGACTGGGGTGTCACCTCTTGGGGGCAAGACTCACATAAGACTGAGTCCAGGCATTGGGTTCAAGGTGGTTGGAGCCTTTTCTGTCCCTTAGGCTCTGATCAGGACACCAGCCAACAAGCCCTTGGAGTCTCTCTGGTGATCCTGGCTTCAAGATGCAAGCCCCTTACTTTTCATTCAGGCAGCAGGGCAGCAGAGCAGTTGTGCAGCAAAGTAGAAGTCCTTCTTGCAGAGCAGCACAGCAGTCCTTCTGATTCTTCCACAGGTCCAGAGGTGTCCTGAAGGTTTGGGTCTGAGTGTCCATAATGTATTCCATGTGCCTACTGTAAAGTAGGAGAAGGTTCTGGAGGTTTCCGGCCCTAGGGGTGTTTGGAATTTCCTGCTACTGCGCCCTGGCCCCAGCTTGGCTGGGTTCAAAGAAGGCTAGTGTCCAAACCCCTTGTGTACTGGGCAGAGACTTTGAGATGAGCAAATGTGGTAGGTGACAGCTCCTCCCCCTCATCAAGACACAGATGGCCATTCCTGCCAATACCTATTCCCCTTTGTCTTACTGTCTTGGGAGCAACACACAAATCTTCAACTGCCAACTCTGCTTAGTCATATGACCCAGGATACAGGCTGCAGGCACCAAATCATTGGGACACAAAAATGCCAATTTTCTAACAGTAGAAATTTCGGAATTGTGACTTAAAATCCAACTTTACCATTAAGGAGGTTATACATTACAATTCTTTAGACGCCAGACTCGATATTCCTACTGATCCAAAATTAAAGTTAATATTTATTAAATGTAATAAGCCAACCCAATGTTACCCCATAGGAAGGGTAGAACTTTCAGCTTGTGTAAATCACATTTAAGACTTTTTCACTACCAGGACTTGTAAAAGTTAAAAGTACATATCCAACTTTTAAAAACATTGCACCCTGCCCTATGGACTGTTTAGGGCCTACCCTAGGGGTAACCTATATGTATTAAAAAGGAAGGTTTACACCTGGCGAAAGGTTCCACTAGTACGAAAAGAACAAATGATGGAGGGAATGCTGAACAATGTCAAATACTCACCCCCAGTACAGAGATCTAGGCCTAAATCCATAGTTTGTTTGCTCACCACACTATTACAGTCTGGACCAAGCCATATGCAAATCAGTCTTGACCCTGCTTCCCATGGGAAGAGTTCAACTCCCCGACCTGAAACAAGCATCCTAGGGCTGGTTTTGGGGTATCCTTGACTCTGGTGGCATGGTCAGAACGGGAACCATGTCTGGGCCTACCCCATTTAGATTGAAAGTAGGGTTCATGACTCCATAGATTATTTCGGGCTCCTTTGACAAATTGGTTACACGGCTATTGTGCGCAGCACAGTGACCACTGCCACAATTTGGCTAATGAATCACAGTTTGCTGGCATGACTATGGGGTGCCTTTGTTTAGTTCAGTCCACATGAATGCTGTGTGGTAGAGTCTGTAGTGCTCCCTCTGACTAAGACACAGGCAGAGACTACACAAAGCTCCATGTTTTCTTTGGTTTTGACTATCTGGAACTTTATTATCTCTAGCTCACTAACCACAATGGCTTAATATCAGATACATTTAATTTGTTTAGGCTTTGATCAGTGATTCTTCATTGAACTACAGCTGGACCCCGATCAATAGATGGATGAATAATTAGAGACCTTCCCATTGTGCCTTGGAGTAGGTATATCTTATTTCATCTTCTTTTTTGCCCATTCTAAGTTCCAGAATCACTTATCCCAGGTTTTTTGCTCACTGGTAACTCCATATGATTCAGCTATTCTGGTTATACATAATTTTCTTCAGTATTTCATATTGAAGTTAGCGGATGTTTCTTAGACATTTTAATACAGCACGGAGGTTCACATGCACTACCTTCTGCGCCATCACAAATCCCTTATTTCCGCAATCACATATTTTCAGCCTGTGTAGTGGACAATTTTGTGTACATCGGGCAGATATACAAGTATTGCCCACACATCACAATCCGATTGCTAATGTATCAGTATTCCTAGATAGGGACCATGTCCATAGGCACTGGACGTATGACCTCATCTAGGTTGATAAATAAGAGTTAAGCTTTGCATGCTACATAGGTTCTGTATGCTCTGGAAATTGCCATGATCGAATATTTCTAGAACTTGAAATTACCATATTCCTTAAACAACTCTATTCTCTTTCTCTCTTTACTCTCCTTTACTCATTGTTAAGGGATCGAAACGCCGTCGACCCACACTTGGACAAGTTTGACTTTGTATACACCTTTTGTTTGGGAGCAGAAGTGCTGTGTTTCTGTAATAATGACCCTCATCTTTTATAGATTTACTGGCCACACCTTGTGTTTTTTGCCTGTATGTTAATTGTTTTGTCTGTTTTTAACACATGTTCTGGAACTACCCCGGGGGGATATTCCCTACTTCGGGGCCGATTCCGATCCGGGTCGGAAGGGCACCGAACGAGATCTGGCCGGAAAAACTACGAGCCGTACACGTGTTTTCCGCCCAACTCGTACAACTGTACGAGCGAGCAAGTATGATGCGAGCTACGTGAAATTCACTGACCGAGTTGTTTGAAGGTCCGACCCGCTTCGTACGTCTTGGCCGTAAGCTAACTGTGGCGTGCAATGGATGCGATTTACGACTGAGCCAGTGCGATAGACGCGTCGGACAGCCGGTGAAAGCCAGACACTCCGGCTCGCAAAACGTCCGGGAAGGTGCCTTTTGGGGTCTGCGTCGGACCCCCGGACACCCGCAGCCCTACGACTCAGACACAGGGGGAGATCCAAGGGTCCCCCCAACACAGGCATGTATGGTGCGGATGGCACCGACGGGTACCCACTATGGGAGCGCCCTTGTGCGAGACGTACCCATTCAGTCAATGAGAGCCCATGTACGCTTCGTACGACCGTCTCCCATTGACTTCTATGGTAGTCCGACCGAACCGAGTCTGGCAGCATATGGCCGCATCGTACTCGCTCGGTCGGACTGCAGGACTCCGGCTTGGTCCGAAAACACGTTGGATCCGGCCCGACCCGGATCGGAATCGGCCCCTTCATGTTTTTTTCTTTATTTAATTAAAGTTCTTTGTTTATTGTCATTAAAACAACCATTGGGAACTATTATGTTTCTCTAAATATTATTTGTACATGTACTGCCTCAGAACCACTGTTCCTTTCACTTTTAGAAAGTGGGCATTTCTCTTTACCTATAAGTGTGTGCTTTGCAGCCTGTCTCCAATACATTTCTGTGCTGGTTGACAGCTACAACACAGGAATGATAAGTGTGTCGACGACCCACCTACATGCATCTGTATTCTGATGGCCTTGTCTGGGCAGGATGGAAGGGAGGGGCTAACACTTGACTTGAACAGGTAGTGTCCCGACCCACAAAAAGGATTGATTATCCCCCACAAAATTAGACACTTCTAGATCTTCAATTCAACCTCTGTCAGAAGGGCTGCTGTGCTGAGTAAAGAACTCAAGTGGAATGCTATACTGGAAGGACTGTTTTTCTGCTGCCTGCTGCTCCCTGACCCTGCTGAAGGAGAACTGGCCTCTGCCTTCCCTTCAAGTGATCTCCAATGGATTGCAGGCTTGCCTCCTGTTTAAGAAATCTCATGGCCATAAAATTCTTCAATCTCTCCCCTATGCCTCCGGTGGACTCTGTAATCCGTGAGTCTCACACTTGAGTTCCACCCAGCACAGGGGCTCATTAAAGGTCTGGCACTCGACTTTGCGACCTGCACCTACAACCTACGAGGATCAGTGCTCCGCGCCAATCAAAGTCGCTACCTCTGTCCCTGAAAAGTTACTGCCAGTGTAGAGGGAAGCCCATACAGCACGGCTCACTCAGCAGTGCCCTTGGTAACCGGAGCTCCCCCAGTGACGGCACATCAGCTTTTGCCTGCCCATGTCAGCAGAACCAACGCTGTGCGCTGAGATTGACAGCTCCGAGGCGAGGGGCGTGATCGAGGGGGATTTCCGCATCTGTGCTTTTCTTTTGCATTGGAATGCTGAGTCTGTCTCGAGGATAGCCCAGTGAGACCCATCGCCATACTGCCTTCCAGCTGGGGAGCCCTAGTGTCACAGGCCCCAACCCACGAGGCAGCCACCCATGCTGCTTTGGATAAAGGTATGGTGTGTGAGAAAGGGACCCGTGAGGTCCCAGTAGCCAATCTGCGTTCTTACAAGAGGTTGAAATTACCCAATTGCACCAGTCCAGAGGGATCCGTGAACCCTTTTATTTCACTAAGTGCCGAGAGGAGCACTGTTTTGGTCACGATATTGCAAGGTAGTACTAACTATCATTCCCTCTTTGAATCAGAGTTCTATCTCCCCAGTTACCATGATTGCCAGTAACTGGTAAGATAATGAGTGCTGCTGAAGCACCCTGTTTTCCTGTATACTTTTAAAGTGCATAACTTGAGTATCTATAATTTGATTTCTTGTCATTTTGGTGTTCTTGTAAACAGTTAAGATTCTTTTATTTATCTAAACCTGTGTGGAGTCTTTGTGTGCTGTATTCATTGTGTTACTATGTGTGTGTATTGCACAAATACTTTACACATCACCTCTTAAGTTAACCCTACCTGACCTGTGCCAAGCTACCAAAGGGTGAGCACATGTCATTTAAAGTGTATGTCTAGTTTACCCTTACTAGGATCGCTGTCCCTACTTGGACAGGGTACATACTTCTGCCAACTAGAGACCCAATTTCTAACTTCTGAGTTTAATAGTGTACAATAATCATATATTTCTCTATAACTTTCTTTCATCTATTTCATTTCAGTGAATTTCTCATCCGCAACATATTAAAAAGTTTTGCATCTTTGTAGTGTCAGAGAATAATTGAGTAGGACTTAAGAATAAATCAATACAACCAATATTTGTTTCTCTTTTCCCTGCTGGTCAACCACCTAGCTTGGCCACTACCCTCCAAGACAGTGGTGGGAATATAGGTTCCACCAGGCAGGGGACGGTATCCACCACTCCTCAGTCTACTCGTTGATATCCTTGTCTCTGCCCTCTGGATCAAAATCCCACAGTATTCACCTCTCCACATCTGGATTCAGCATCCTGTGCCATTTCCATGGCCCGGATAGGTTTTCCTTCTTCTGTTCATATCAGTCACGGCTCGCAATTCTCGCGGGTGTTGGGGCGGGTCATGGATGTTATCGCACGGGGGTTACAGTGAGGGGGGGGGAATTAAAATAAAACTTACCTGACTTGTCCCGCGCCCCCTCTGCTCCTGGGCCGGGTCCGCGTTTTCCTGCTTCTGAACAGGAACAGGCATGCTCACTCCTCTCCTGTAAGCCAATCACAATGCTGCAATGGCAGCGTTGTGATTGGTGCAGAGTCCCGGACAGCGCCCAGCCTGGCACCTGTAGTGAGGCCATTTTCTCTATTTAGGCTGCATGCAGTCTACATAGAGAAAATGTAGAGTGCGCGTGACTGCTTTGGTCGGCCCCAGGGCCAACCAAACA
Organism: Triturus cristatus; assembly: GCF_964204655.1. Lineage (NCBI taxonomy): Eukaryota > Metazoa > Chordata > Amphibia > Caudata > Salamandridae > Triturus > Triturus cristatus. The sequence goes on from NC_140587.1 coordinate 685,019,829, forward strand.
GTCAGGGTACTCAGAGTGGTGCAAGCCACTCCTCCCCGACCCAACACACCCGCCCGCCGCCAACCAAACATATCCTCCCGCCTGCCCCCACTCAGGCATACCCCTGCTTTCTCCTTTCTTGCAGCACGAGAAGCAGAAAATAAAATAGTATTTAAAATACCTTTTTATTTTCTGCTTCTCACACTGGGAGAAAGCAGTGGGGCAGTGCTCCTCCGCCCTAATGGAGGAGCCGCCCCTGAGTATGGGGCTCCAGCCGGTACAGGCACTGCAGCTGCTGTCTGTATCGGACATGTTTAAAAAATTAGAAAAGTAGAACCTGCCTTCCTACACCTCACCCATCCTAACTCAGCAGCAGGCTCCTTCTCCTGTAGCTTTCAGCCCAGATAGCATGACGGCCTTCTGAGAAGAATATGTGGACTGGCACTTTAAGTGTTATCTGCAGATCTAAATATTATCTGTAAATGACAATAGTTATTAAAGTGGAACTGGAATGCATGCCTTTCAACTAGAGTGTTGAGAAGAGTAAGAATGTAATAGTGGTTATCAGAATAAATGAACGTACTTGGTGTGTGCTAAGAGAGAATTGACCACCATGTAGATTCAGTTAAATCCCACCTGGGCTGCTGTAATAATCAATCAATGTGCCTGTCAAATAAGTAACTAAAAGGGTTCCTTATTGAGAACAACGAGCGCAGCAGAAAGTTATTAAAACCGGGCCGGTGAGACCGCTTTAAATCACAGTAGATCTCAAACAACTTCACTGGATGCCTGTACACTATAATTCAGTCTTTAGTGCCCCCCAAAGCTTTAGGAGTTGTTTATCCTCATTATCTACTAAACGCTTGAAATATATTTCACTTTCTACTTGGAAAATAGACAAATAAGATTAAACAAATATGGGCCAGATGTAGGTGGCCAAATAGCGATCGGTAACGCTGAAATTAGTAGAATTTCAGCGTTTGCGATCTCTATTTGGCTGCGAGCAATGTAGGTGAGTTTAAACCTACTAGCAAAATAAGGAATCACAAAATTGTGATTCCTTATTTTGCTCTTGCATTTAAGGAATCGGAAATTGCGATTCCTTAAATGCAATGTAATTAGCACAAAAGAGAGTGCACTTTAGCCTTAAGGAATCGTTAATTACCACCAACTTCAAGTTGGCTGTAATTAGCGATTTCCTTTAAAAAAGCACTTTTGTGCTTTTTTTAAAGTGCCATGTGGCACATATTCATGCCCTTAGGGCATTTATGTGCGCCACATGTGCACACATGCACATTTCAGGGGTGCAACAGGGTGTCCTTTTGACACCCTGGCACCCTTGATAGCGCCTGCTATTTGCTAATCTTTAATAGCGAATCGCAAGTAGTGGATATCTTCCCATTCATTCCTATGAACCTCCTAGCCCATAGGAATGAATGGGTAGGTATTCATTATTAGCTAATCTCAATTTGCGATTCGTTATAAAGGAATATTAAGGAATCGCTAATATTTTAGCGATTCTTACCAACATTCAATTTTGCGAGTCCTTAATAGCAAATCGGTAAAATTTGCTATTAAGGAATCGCAAATTTGCTTTTACCTACATCTGGCCCTACATTTGGCCGTGGATATGGCACGCATAATTATGGTTCTGTGCACCTTTTGCCGGCACTAGACTAAAAAGACTACAAACAAGTGGGCATAGACTTTCAACAACGCGTTTGTGGACGCTCACTGTCAACTTATTACTCATAAAGCTTTGCCTCTCTGTGTGCAAGGTTATGGGAAAAGATTCCATTGGTGAAATGTGCGGTCAAATCCAAGGTTACACCAGGGTAATTAAAGTCTGGCCAATCACAGACCATGGATATCACACTCATACAAAGATATAAAGCAGATGGATTGTTGGGGTGCTGTAAAACTGTGGAAGTGTACACCTGTGTATTCCACCATCCTTTTTTGTAAGTGTTGATCTACAACACAACTGAATAGAGCAATCAAAGGCTGGAATGGAAACCAAGTCAGCCGTGGCAAAGCAGGTCCAAAACCAGCCCGCTGGTCAGCAGCCTACGTGCGAAATGCCCGTGCGGCAGGTTGATAGTTGACTCCAGCCATCGAGCAATCTCAAATTAACATTTCCACAATTCTACTCCAAATGCTAAAATTGGCCTGGTACCGCGACACCACGTTTTAAATAACCGCACAACTTAATCATACTCTTGTTTCCTATACAATAAATATTGTTTAAGTTCTGTGACTGCTTAGCCGTGCAACCTATGTAGGTATATCCGTCTGGATTCTCCAAAGAAGACTGCTCATAATTAAGTGGATCAACTATATTTGTTGGTAGTGCAGAGGAGAGAATGAAAAAATACTTTGTGTAGAATACAAAAAAAACAGATATGTTTGATAAAATTCCCTGGCAAAGCTGCCCATCCATAAACCTTGATGTCCCGTAGACAAATTCAGTCTGGCAATGCCTTGGACAGTATCATGAAGGGCGGAGCATAGTGCCTGTGATTGTGCTTGCGCTGTTCAAAGTACATACTTTGATTTTGGAATTTCTCCGAGTTAGTGCATGAACTGCAAGCAGCACAACTTGGAAACAGAGAGTAGTGGTTGTCTCTCGTTGCTGTCTTCTGCTTGTGCATTAACTCAAGGAAAGTCTTTTGTTAAATGTATGCACTACAGGAAAAAAGCTGTTGGGCTGTGTGCTGATAATAAGGAGTCACATTGGTCCTGTGGCAATCTTTTTCTGCCTATAGATACCTGCCTAAACTCAATTCGGGGTACCCTGAGCCAAACAAAAATCATTCGAAATCTTGTAAACAACGCAATATATAGGCCTTCATAGTTCATGTGATCAGGGTACCCCGCACTGAGTTAAGGCAGGTATCCATATGCATTAAAAGAGTCCCACAGGGCCATTGTGACTCCTATTATAGGTATACCCAGGTCCCTGTTGGCTTATGGCTTATTGGGTTGATCTTTGTAATTGGGTTTTGTGCCAACAGGCAGCGCGGCTGTTCATAATCCCACCCAGTGGATTAATGTAAAATGACGGCCCCTTTTATTTTTATTTATTTATTTTATAGACTTATATAGCGCCTGAATCACCTCCAAAGGGGTATCTCTGCGCTGCGGAGCATGCAAGAGAAAGCTGAGGTGTAAGAAAATTAGAACAGGACTGTTTTAAGGAGTCTTCTGAATTAAATATGATCTGGACATTGTCTCAACGTAATGGGGCACTCAGTCCAGTGCCGAGGTGCAAGATGCGAAAAGGCTTCCCCCCCCATCCTAGACTTCTTGACCCAGGGAACTACCAGAAGAGATTTAGTTCCTGAGCGTAGATCCCTAACGGGGAATAGTGGTTGAATTTCTCAGCAAGGTAAGCAGTGCCCTTGCCAAACACAGCTTTATGGATGGTGCAGCACATTTTAAACTTGATACGTTTGCGCACCGCCAGCCAGTGGAGTTGTTGAAGCAATGGAAACAGGAGCCGACAGTGTGGGCCACATGTTCCTTCAAGGTTAGCGCCTGATCTAGGCGGAAACCGAGAATTTTTACAACTGTCTTAGGTGCAGGGGAAAAACCGAGACCCTTCTGCAGAATGTGGAGAGGGCCCCTGAGTCTCTCACATCTCACAGATATTTAAAACTTGATACGTTTGCGCACCGGCAGCCAGTGGAGTTGTTGAAGCAACGGGGCAGAGGCAGTGCTAGAAGGTATGTTTAAGACAGGACGTGCAGTGGTGTTCTGGACTACCTGCAGCCGATCCAGAGAAGATTCATTAGCTGATACCAGCAGAGCATTACAGTTATCCAGTCTGCTTAGTACCAATGTCTGGATGAGGGTTTTCCTTGAGGAGTCTGGAAGAAAAGGAAAGACACGTCTCAGCAGACTCAGCGCATGGAAACAGGAGCCGACAGTGTGGGCCACATGTTCCTTCAAGGTTAGCGCCTGATCTAGGCGGACACAGAGATTTTTTACAACTGTCTTAGGTGCAGGGGGAAAACCGAGACCCTTCGGCAGAATGTGGAGAGGGCCCCTGAGTCTCTCACATCTCACAGATATTCATTCACCTTGGGCGGAATGAGGCCCTTTGGATGGATGTTGGGGCCCCTAAAGGGTTGGTACCCATGCACTGCAGGGACTGCAGGGGTCTGTTACATTTAAACCCAGTTCCTAGTGCTTGTTGGGTAAATATATACTGTGATCTTGTTGATTTGCAAAAATGTGCTCTCCAGTGCAGACTGGAATTGATCTAGAGTCTAAGCTTTTATACACCTCTTTCAGCTAATAGGCAGAGACAAAAGCACTCCGTTGTCCTCTCTTACTCTTCTAGAGCAATTCTGTTTCTCCTGCTATTAGTAAAGGTCCGTTGCCACCTGCTACTACAGCTCTCTGATTTAATGCTAACTGGACTGCCACACCCTGGATTGAACTGATAACAATGTTACACCGTTTTACTATTGTGTGATTACCTGAAATGGTTAATAAATGAGGAGTTTTTAGACTTTTGATCTCACTCTTTAAAATAAAGCAATCTCTCCTACATTCACCCAAGGCCTGCTTAATTTATCCCAAAAGCCCCCTTGTGTCGCATAACTTTTACCATTTTCATATTTGCTACTACTGCTCATACGTACTGCTGAATTACTGCTATTTGGACCATCACCCCACGGATTGAACTGTGAATATGTTATACCTGTTCCAATGGTCAAATCCCGGACTTGTTTGTATAGTGATGCGTATTTCGATTTAATTTTGATATTTCTGTTTATTGTAAGGAACCCACAGACTTCACAGTGAATTAACACTATATGAAAATGTTAAATAAATACATGCATAAATAAAAAATCATTTGCAGTTGGCTTAAGATGAGCTGAGAGGTTGCTGTGTTCATGTTATGGATTGTATTTACAAATATATCAATATTCACAAATAGGAAATGCTACAGTCTGGGAATAACCTGTCATGACTATTCATCCTCAAATAGTCTTGATCATTTGTCGGATTCAAACCATCCAATAGTTTGGATATTATTGCTTCAACAACGCATGCTATTATGTTGCCCAACCCTATGCTACTGAATTTATCATTACAAAGTTAAAATGCTGACTTTGTTCTGCTCAAATTCAAATCGGTTTTTGCAGGTGATAAAGAATGAATGAAGTAGTTTGTTCATTATAAACTGAGACTTCCTGTTGAGTACTAAGATTTTGCACCTGCATATTCACAATACAGTTATAACTGACTAAAATAACTCATTAGTTCATTGGAATTGGATTCCATGATCTTCCATGCATGCAATGATCTTTACCCAAATGTACCCCTTGCACTGAAAGCTGTGTTCTGCAGGGATGACACAATTTTCTTCTGCATGTGCATAAACCCATTGCATAACCTGGGATTGGTGCCTGGACCTGGGATAGGTGCATATGGATTCAACGACAGAATATCGATGTAAAAAATATAGAGTTAAAAAATATCAATGAAAAAATATAGAATGCAAAAATATCGACTCCCTATCCTTAAAAGGTAAGTGCAAAAATATTGAAACAAAAATATCAATGTTAAAAATATAGTTGTACAAAATATATATATAAAACGAAATAATAAATATTAGATATATTAAATATTAAAATTAATTAAAAAAATTAGGTGGATTTAATATACATTTTAACAAATATAACAAATAAACATAATAAAAGAACAATTTAAACACACATACATAATAATCAAGATATATATATTTATTTACTTTAAAACTAATAATTTTATTTATTTTATAATTTTGAAATTATATAAAAATATACACATATATATAAATAAATGTGCTCCCTCCGAACACCACCTCGGTGCACTCGCGGACGGGTGCTTGCTCTTGGAGGGTGCTTCCTCATAAATTTCCCAGCTCCAACTCCTCAAGGGTATACGTACCCAAAAAGACAAGCACTCACGGGGAGGAGTTCCATTGTTCTTATTAAAACGGCCTCTCGGCCAAACGTACATATATATATATATATATATATATATATATATATATATATATTATCTACTGGCGGTCGCCAGTAGATAGGTATAGTTAGGACCGTGTTTCCATAGGAAATCTCAAAATTCTATTTTGAATAACTTTGGCGCCGGTTGACGAATCTTCGCGAAATTTTCAAAACTAATGCGGCGCTCCGCTCAACTCCTACCCTGAAAGTCTCGGGGTGATTCGTCAAGCAGGGGCCGAGAAAAAGGGGGGGTCCCAAAACGCCTTTTCCCCACGCATTTTTCCATAGGACCTTTAGTCGCAGCTACAGCCCGAACGGCTGAACAGAATTACTTGAAATTTGGCAGAGAGGTAGCCATAAGGTCAAGGAAGTGCCTTTCGCAGGTATGGTGTAAATCTGTTCAGTATTTCCTGAGAAAATAGCATTTAAAAGCATATCAATATCTATACGCGCGCAGGGTGCGCGCACTGTGCAAGCCCTGTGCGCTCACCCTGCCGCGCGCGAGCGTAATTCTGATTGGTTGTTAGATGTCAGTAAACATTCGAATCGGTTGAAATCAGGAAGTGTCGGCTGCCCTTTTGTCTGTCGCACTGAAAAGGAAAGGTGGAGAACGTGAATAGGGGGCAGAGTATGGAGTTCTTGACCCCCTAGCCATTGTCAGGGGGTCACAGTAGGACCACGAAGGGCAAAAAAAAAGATTTTAATTTTTTTTTAAAACATCGCGAGGTGCGCGCACTCTGCGCGCACCCGAAAAAAAACATTAAAAAAAATAGAAATAAAAATCAAGTTTAAGTGTTTAGATATTAGGTGGCTCTAAAAAGAGCCCTTGTGTTTATTGAGTGATTTTCGGTGAAAAACCTGAAAAAAAAAAAAATTAATAAATACATAACTTAGCATTTAAAAAAACGTACAAATTCACTGAAAAAACCATAGGTTTCACACACGTTATAGTTAGGAATTAACATTTAAAAAACCTTGCAAATTCACTTAAAAAACCATAGGTTTCACACATGTTATAGTTAGCTGGACATTTCACTCGTAAAAAACCAATGAAATTCCCCCGTTATAGTTAGTGCAGGCAACTATAACTCACGCGACCCCAATCCTCTGCTGATGACGTCAGATATTACATCACTGATGACATATGTGTCTTTATGAAAAATAAATATTTGTAATATATGTAGAGCTAAAGATTAATTGAAGAAGACATGGGTAAATAAGTGTCTAAATACAGTGATGTAATATCTGACGTCATCAGCAGAGGATTGCGGTCGCATGAGTTATAGTTGCCTGCACTAACTATAACGGGGGAATTTTATTGGTTTTTTACGAGTGAAATGTCCAGCTAACTATAACATGTGTGAAACCAATGGTTTTTTAAGTGAATTATATATATATATATATACATATATATATATATATATATATATACAAATATGACACAGTTACTATAAATAATTATCAATTAATTAGTTATCATAAATTAACAACTAATTATTAATTAAACATAAATTACTTCCTGCCCTTTACACCTACAAACCCCACAACCAGTACATAAAATATTACACAATATCCATAATTAATTTTGCAATCAATTAATTAACATTAATTAATAAATAATTATTAATGAATTAAAAATAAATTACTTCCCACCCTTTTCCCCATAAACCGCACAACCCACATCTAAAACAAATCACACAATTACCATAATTAATTATCGATTAATTAGTTAACATAAAATAACAACTAATTATTAATTAAACATAAATTACTTCCCACCCTTTATCCCGTTAAACCCCACGACCCGCACCTAAAATGAATTAATCTTGGTATTGCTTGCACAACCCTTAATTGACTCGTCTAACATTCCCTCTCTGTCCTTTGGCATCGAACCTCATTCTTCATCTGCATGCTGACAACTACCAAATGATCTTCATCATCATCTTGTGATCTTTCACCTCTCATTTCTACACTGGCATCTTCAACTTCTTTACAACAATCATGAACTAGATGGCCAGTGATCTTTCTTGCTTAAGTAATCATAATCAAATAGTTATCCTTTCCTGCCTCCTCTTATCTATCAATATTCTCTAAGCCAAACTCTATTTAAATCCACCCGATCTCATTGCTAGGTTTGGGCAGAACTCACAGAGGTTCACTCTGTGGAATTCGATGGAGTAACATAAAAACTGTGAGATTCTGTGGAGTACTGCCAATGGGAGGAAAATATACAGCTTGTGCTGCTCGTGCTGTAATTTAGCACCCGTAGTGCAAGCAGTACTGAAAAATCAGGGCAAATGGCACCATGAGTTGTGCAAGAGCACGCAGCCATTCCAGTTGATTTTGCTGCCACTCAACTACAAAAATTACTCAAGCTTAAACCCGCTGACAGTGACCATAAATGACTATCTGTGACCTACCTCGACCACCAGTGTGAGAAAATGTAGATTTCATCAGCTTTGATAGACAGAAAATCTGGATTTTATTAAAGACAAAGAGGCTAATATTATTGCAATCTTCTTTTAGTGCGCCACCCACTGCAGCTCCTTTAAAGAACAACGAATATTAACAAAGTTCTAAGAATCCACCAAAGGGCCAGAACCTCCAGCCATCTTCCTTCATTTTTGTGCACTGCAATATAACCAAAACATAATTTCATATTAACAACAGCTCAATAATTCCAGACAAAAAGTTATTGACTCTTTACAGGAAACCATCTTCCCGTCTCATTGTTGACCGCGACCTAAGAAAAAACAGACGACAATAACCAAACAAAGGTTGCGAAAAGGGAGGGATAGTATTAACCTTCATTTTGTTATAAAATCCAGATTTTCTGTCCACCATAGCTGATGAAATCTACATTTTATGACAAGACCGAAGATTATTGCAAGTTAAAAGCTTCTCTAGCAAACAAGAAGCTGCATTAATCACTGGTTTAAAATAAAATGTTCGAAACACTGAGCCATTAGATCAAACAGACATCTCAGAAAAATCATTCAAAGCACCCCCAAGCATGAAAGCTTTTGATGCAGAAGCACCTCTCACTGAATCTGCACTAAACCTGCTCACATCAACAACAGCATTACTCATTACCTCCTTCATCCATCTAGCTAGAGTCGGGCTTGACACAGCCCTGTGAGGTTTCCTATAAGAGATTAAAAGCTGATCATTTGAAGAACGAATGCCAGAAGTTCTCTTCTCATACTCCTTCAAACAATGCACAACACAAACACTCATGCTCATCAAAATAAGGGTACAAAATGGTTTCTGAATTTGTTTTCATTATTCTGCACAGATAGAAATAAACTCCTTCTGGGTTAAAAATCATAGCACAAACATCCAGAGCTTTCACATCTGAAACCCTTCTAAAAAAAAGCCGACATAACAACGTAGTCAATTTCCCACTTAAAATCCACAAATCCAGCCCTCTGTTGTTTCCTAAATTCTCCAAATACGATAACACCCTTGATACATCCCAAAGAGAAGAATATCTGTCCACAGGAGGGTTAGAAACTCTCACGCTTCTCATTAACCTTTTCACCATAACATTCTGTCCCACAGATACTCCATTAACCAGCTCATGACCAGCAGCACTGGCTGATCTATGTACATTGATAGTTCTGCAAGCCAGACCAGCTCCAAACAAAGGTGTTAGATAGTTCACTAGTTCGACTACACCGACTGAAACGGGATCAAAATCCCTCTCCACACACCAGCATAACCATTTCTCCCATGCCAATCTTTACATTGTTCTTGTTCCTGGAGCACAGACTTCTCATATAAGGTTAGAAGCCACCTCCTAAAGTCCAGGCACTTCACAGACGCGCCTGAAATTCTCCATGCCATCAGCCTCATTTTGAAAATATATCGTTGCTCCTGCTTGTTGAAAAGGGGTGAAGAGTTGTCTTAACCTCCACCAACATTCCACTGTAGCATGGGAAAAATCGGGTCTGGTAAAAAACGTGACTCCATTGAATTTCCTCTTACTTGTTGGCCTTGCTTGATCAAAAAGTATCTGGCGTAGTAGAAAGTTTCCAAAAAAAACTAGCATGGTGCGAGGGTATTGAGTTGGAGCTTTTGGGTGTTTGGGTATTGATAGTGGGAAATGATGTACTCTCTGTATCTCTTTCTCCAAGTCCCAGTGCTGCATCTCGGGAAATGTGCCTTTCAATAGCGAGATCAGATAGGACCTAGGGTCGTTCCCTTCGACTCCTTCCCTAATCCTGAGAAAGCGTAGGTTATTGCGCCTCATTCTGTTTTCTTGTTCCTCGAGCTTCATCATTAAGTCTTTGACTATTCCTTCATGTTCTTCCCCCTGCGTTTTCAGAGAGGAAATGTCTTTCTCAAGATTTTCCGTGCGCACTTCAACTGACGTCATTCTGTCAGCGATTTCGGCACAAGTACGACCCACTTTCCTTATAGCGCCTTGTATTTTTTGTGTGGCTTGTCTATTTCTTCTATTGTCTGTTTTAACTTCTTCTTGGAAGCTCTTGATGGAATGTAGAACTTCTGTCAAGGTGGGATCACCTTTGCCTCTGGCATTATTGGCCCCAGTAACACCTTTTAGTGAAGAATTTACGCCGGAGCATACGGTGCATTTCGAGGGAGTCGTCAATTAGGACGATGAGTAGTCCCACCTGAGTTCAGAATTGCTTCCGTGATCTGAATTTGCCCCACTCCTGCTTCTGCTTAGTCTTTTCTTTTTGTCCCATGATTTCTCCTTTTGCGCCGCAGTTTGCAATACTGCCGCAGAATTCGTGCTGTTTCCCCAATCATTTCCTGAGCCATCGCTGGATGTAGAGAGGCCGGTCTCATATAACTCGGATTCATCGGTCATAGACATAGTTTTGTCCTTCTTCCCCGGTTTTGACTGTAGATATGGCCCATCCTCAGAGTTCCCTTGCGATATGTCATCCGATTTTGGAGGCTCTTTAGCAATAGGTTCTGTTTCGGTTGTTCTTATATCTGGGTTTTGTAAATCCGCTAGAAGCTCATTCTATATTTGCGCAGATCCGACCTCAAGAATTTCTAAGACTGCTCACCCAGCTCCTCTGTCTGCCTCTGCCTCTGAATTCTGTAGAGTTTGTTATGGTTGGATCGATGTCTAGAGCTAATACTGCTGTTGAGTCTCCCAGAGGGTTCTGCAAACTTTCTTGGGGGTCCTGCAAGCTCTCTGATATTAGTCCCCCATTTAGCTCTGCGCTGCCTTCTTTCCCTTCACTAGAGCAAAAGATATGGGAGATTAGAGGCTGAGAGCCATGCCCTTGATTGGCATTGCGTTGCCTCAGTTTTTTGACTAGTGTTTTTTTAAATTGTTTGGGTGCTGGGTCAGTCATGTCAGGAGATTTCCCTTTCTCAACTAGCTCTTTGTTCTTGGCTCCACGAGTTTCTGGGCGCCTCTGCATCCCTTCTGAAAGGTTTGTCTGTGCATCAGAGGAGGAGAAGGGGGATGCAATATTAATATTCTTGCCTTTAACCGATTTAGTTGTTTTGCTCCCCCTCCCTGTCATTTTCTGTTGCTTGCCTGATTTTCCCAGAGTCCGGTGTATTGGCTGTCTCTGCTTCCTGAAGGGGGCCCGGTTGTAGTGGAGCGTGCCACTCTCGATGCTTGCGCAGGTCAGGAGCCGAAGGAGAGTCGATAGGATCACGTTGAGGCTGCGCTCCGCTGCGGACCGCCGCAGGGTGATGTAGAACGGAGAAGCTGGAGCTGATTGATTCTTCTTTGAAGTCACGGGCGGGCATCTCTGTATCTCTCGGGCCGTTGTCTCTCGCTTAGGCACGCCAATATCACTGTGATTCTTAGGATGCCCGACTCCATACGGTAAGATTCGTTGGACATTTGCCTTTTAGATGAGGCTCAGCACGCGTTTGGCATATTTGTTCTTGTTTGCCATCTGCTTGGTGTCAGCCTGAGGGTCCGATCGGCGGAGCTGCATCAGGCAGCTACTTACTCAGTCGCCATCTTTTTTCCTCCATGCCATCAGCCTCAACTGATCCGACAACACCAACTCGTGATGCTCTCCCAACGGACTCAAAAAAAGTCTTGGAACATTGGTAGTAAAATATCTATCGACATTTCTAGGAGGATTCGGAACCAGACTTGAGACTTCTAGAGGGGGTTATCAAAACAACTATTTCCCTCCACTTGCGTACTAATAAGGTTACTCGTGTGATCATAACAAATGGAGGGAAAGCATAAGGACAAAGTCCCCTCCAATCCTGCCTGAAAGCATCTATCCCTGCAGAATATGGATCCAGGCACCAACTGAAAAATTTCTCCAACTGGTATTTCATCAACCTCAAGAACACTGACATGTGGAGACTCCAGTCATTGGAATCCCTGTAATTCCTCGAGTACCAATCTGCTTCCACATTCTTCAGACCTGGAATATGTTCCGCCTGAACCAGGATATTCTGGCTCAAACAGTAATCCAAAAAAACCCTTGCCAGATCTGCTAAATCCTTTGATCGCGGGCCTCCTAATTTGTTCACATATCTCACTGCAGAGACATTTACCATTCTCAACAGAACTGAACACCATGCCTTGTCCTTTGTAAAGGTCTTTATCACAAAAGACCCTGCTAGCAATTCTAGGCAATTTATATGCATTTTCCTTTCTTCCACTGTCCAAATAACTCCATTTGATGTCACACCACAACGAGCTCCCCAACCAGTCAAACCCGCATCTGATTCTATAATCAATTCCGGATTTACTCCGAAAATTGCTTTCCCATTCCAAGCCTCCATATTTCTTAACCACCATTAAAGTTCTAACTTCACTTCCTCTGAAAGGGATATTTCCTCTGAATATTTTAGCCCATGTCTTAAGTGACTGCCCTTCAACATTTGAAGAGCATGATAATTCAAAGGTACTGGAAAAATGGCTTGAATTGTTGAAGACAACAGACCCACAATCCTTGCCAACATTATCATAGAAATCACTTCCATCAACAATACTTTTCCAATTTCCATTTCTTATCCTCTTTATTTTTTCCATCAGCATTCTCAACTGACCTTGAATTGTGTTTATCAAAAACCCTAAGAACTGTGTTTCTTGACTTGGAATTAGGCAAGACTTCTCTCTGTTTACTACAAACCCAAGTTTCTCTAATAGATTTATCGCCATCCTCGTGTGACCCTCTGCTCTAGGTTTCACCTGATCCATAGTTAAAATGTCGTCCAAATAAATAATAAGACAAATTTCTCTCTCCCTCAAGAAGGCAACTACGGGATGGACCATTTTGGTGAAACACCATGAGGCCAAGAATAACCCGAAGGGAAGACAGACAAACTTTCATAACTTTCCCCCCCATCTGAACCTTAGAAAATTCTGATGTTCTTTCCAGATTGGCATCTTTCAAGTCAAGACATGTCATCCAGTCTCTTGACTGTAACACATCCCTCAGCATATGCATTTCTTCCATCTTGAAGTAATGGTATTCCACCCAATCTTTTAATTGTCTCAAATTTATGACAGGTCTCATACCTTTTCCTTTCTTTTCCGCAAGAAAAATATTGCTCACAAACCACACACAGTGGTCCAATTCTTTCACAATTGCACCTTTCTTTACCAATCATCTTGAATCTTTGAATCAAATCTTATCATATCCAGACAACAGTACTGAACCGGTTCCGCTACAAAATCTATGTGATTCCCCATGACTGTCTGAAGAACCCAAGGGTTCCCTGTTATCGCACAACAATTCTGATAAAATTGAGCGAGTCTGCCGCCCAACTTTACATGGATAACAAAAGGGCCTTGACTTACCTGATCCTCTAGTCCATCTATTTCCTCTCAAGTTGGCTCTCTGTCTTTGAGGATAAAAGTTTCTGGGTTGGTAACCACTCTGAGCCTGGTACTAGTAGGGCCTGAACCCTCTTGAAAAAGAGGTCCTTGTGATCCCTTGTCCACGACCGGGGAATCGACCTCTAATTCACCTGGTCCCACCAAAAAAACGATGGTCAAAGACCTTTTTGATCTGTCTCTGCAACGTTTGTCGTGAGCTGAAAGCCCCAACATATTTAGACATTTCCTTAATAAATGCCTCTCCAAATAACATTCCATTGGCCTACAAGACACCTTCATTATTAGCTAGTTCAGCCAATTTGTGGTCTATTTTGAGAAGGATACTCTTCCTTCTCTCCACTGAAAGGGCTGTGCTTGCATTACCCAGCAAACAGATCGCTCGAATCCATTCTCTCAACTCCTCCATATCCAAATCTTTCTTCCCTACATAGGCCTTTAAGGCCATATCAAAAATTTTAGTGAGTAGGCCAGTCAAATCCAAAAGCCTATCTTGGCACATTCTGAGTCCTTCATCTAGTTCCTTCCTGGGATCTCTACCACCTTTCCCAATGAACGCTATTATTTTAGCGTCAAGATCAGGTGTCATGACAATTTTCTTGGCCAGATTAGGACGTGAACATTCAGAACGTAGAATCATTCTCACAGCTTTTGGGATCTGCTCACTTAATCACAACTCCACGTATTCAGCCACATGCGGAGCCGGACTCCATTCTGGTGCAAGAGGATGTTTCAACATCATCGGGTCAAACAAGGGGGTAAATGTAAATGTAAATTTGATACTTGTATAGCGCACTACTCACCCGCAAGGGTCTCAAGGCGCTTGTACGAATACCGCTGTGGAACCCATCCTGGCTTTCCCTGTGAGGCGTCCACTCCCGGGCGCCCCCAAGGTGGATGCCAGGCATCCTTTGCGTTGTGGGGGCCGTTGTGGAGATTAAGCAAGCTATTGCCCAGAGTTGCAGAGTGGGAATCCATGATTGGAATAGGCACTGAGGCGAGAATTATCAGGTCCGTGGAATTTTTGAGCCCAAGACCCGCCGAGGCGGGGAATTGAACCCTGGTCCCGGGCTAGACCTCTGCATTAGGGTCTGCCGCTCTAATCATTGAGCCACACTTCTCCACCATCCATCATCCCACCAAGGCCATGAACACTGTCACCTAATTTGCTGTCCAAAGACTTATCCTTTTCAACAATTTCCACTTCAGAATCAAATTCAGAAGAGCAACTCAGCTCAATTTCTGTGCTGCCTGAGGATTCATCACAAAGGATAGTAGTATGCCTTCGACTACTTTTATTCCTTGATTCTGAAGTCATCGGACCTCTACCATGTTCCCCTTGTGTGTCCTCGACACTACCATGTTTCGTACGATTACAAAATGCATGATCAGCATAGGCAGCCTTTGCTCTCCTGTTCTTAAAACCATCAACATCAAAATGTTTTCATTTCCTACTAACTTTTCCTTCCTTTTTCAACGCTGGTCTGGGTCTCTCACCTGCTGACCAAAAGCACTCCTCTTGGGAGGAATTACCTGTATTTTGGAGTAAGTCCTCAAATTTCTTTTCCATTTTTTTAGCTAAATCAGTGGCAAACTTATTTAGCATATTGCTAATCTTTTCTTCCAAACCCATGTCACTTTGTCTACTGACATTTTCTTCTCACATTTTAACAGAATAAGTAATTTCCTTTACTTAGCCACTTTAAGCTCAACCTCTACTAATATAACACCAGCTAAAACTCCTCTTGCTAATATTCTGTCTTGAAATCCACTTAATTTCTCTCACAAAATATCCACAACTAATCCTCCTAAATAAACTTTTCTCAAAATCCCATTCAAAACACAATATTCCTCGCAGAATTACCTCTGATTAAATTTCTGCTTATTTCCCCAGGGTATGTGCCTTTAAATGTGCCCAAAATGTTTTGTGTGTGTTTCCTGTCAGTTTCCCGATCAGTAACTGAGAGGAACGCTCGTTCACGCGTCTAGCTCGACGTGCAAGCATGGGCGTGAACGTCAAGCCGCAGAAGAGCTGCGCGGACATCCTGATTGAGGCATGGCTCCCTGACATGATGTCCTTGCATTGTGACATCTGGACGAGCTGTGCACGGACCTAATACCGCTAACAGTGAGTCCCTTTAAAAATATACGCTAAGTAAAATGTTTAATGTAACATAAGCGAAAAGTAAAGACTTGGCTAATAATGACTTGGCTAATACTGATTCAGCGGGGCGCTCCTAATTCAATTGCGCGCCCCGCTCCTACCAATTGGCAATCAAAGCCTATACCAGCTTAACCCGTAATGATCGCGTCCCAAAATGTGCTGAGACGCTACACGCTTCACATGCATGTGTGCTTGAGCATCATGAC
The DNA here is from genome assembly GCF_964204655.1 of Triturus cristatus. Classification (NCBI taxonomy): domain Eukaryota; kingdom Metazoa; phylum Chordata; class Amphibia; order Caudata; family Salamandridae; genus Triturus; species Triturus cristatus. Next base: position 685,035,984 of record NC_140587.1, read on the forward strand.
GCAGCACAAAAATTAATGCCGAGTAGTTTGATCTGGATCTCAACAAAGTTTGATCTGGATCTCAACAAACCCTCAAACAATTTAAATAATAATACCTCATGAACCCTAAACAGTAAAACTATGCTGCAGCATAGATACATTGCCACTTAAGCTCTTACCTTAAATCCCACTCATACACGCCTGATTCATCTCAGCAAACAAACTCTATATGCTTTAGTATTCATACAACAGCAAGAGCAACAGCACACAAGACTTATCAGTTTGAGCAACAGCAAAAAAGAAGGGAGATGGCTGGAGGTTCTGGCCCTTTGTTGGATTCTTAGAACTGTGTTAATGTTCTTTGTTCTTTATAGAAGCTGCTGTGGTGGCGCAATAAAAGAATATTGCAATAATCTTAGCCTCTGGTCTTGTCTTAAATCATGCTAGTGGAAACCCAATCTCCGCGGTGCTTGCCAGGTCACATTTTCTGGGACCTTGTGTGAGAAAAATTTCATGCATCGATTGGTGGAATTTGTCCAGAATTTTGCATTGAAGAGTAACGCGGAGTGACCAAAATTCTGCCATTTCTGCGGATGGAATGAAACATTCCGCCCCACCCCACTCATTGCCCCATTACAAGAATTCTTGGTCGGTGATTTGACACAAAAAACTATCTGCATTTTTTTTTAAATCTACCACAAAACTATAGTGATACTCTATATCTGGCAAGTCTCCACTTCCAGGATCCACAGGACTAGGGGTCCGATTAGGATGGCAGAAGGACCACCACCACAGGGCCGGCGATGGCGGTCCTTCCACCATCTGACAGCAGTTTTCCCCTCCCCAGATTATGATGGCGAGGGGAAACCTCAGGGCAGCGAGGTGGACACAAAGACCGTCCGCCACGGTTCCACAAGGGGGTCCGTTCCGCCCACCTTGCGGAACCAAAAGATAGGGCTGCATTGCGGCAGTGCCTTGCAGGCACCGCCATAGGGATTACGATATTCCTTTCTGCCTGTCTTTTCGCGGCGGACATCCCACCATGAAAAGACAGGCGGAAAGAGATTAGGGGGCCTGTAGGGGACCCCCTTTGTTGTGGGGGGAGGTGTTGCTGCACGTGGGGGGTACCCATGGTACCACCCTGCATTTCCCCGTACTGCGTGGCAGGCACTGTGTGGTGCCTGCCATGTAGTGCAGGGGAATGCAGTGCATGCCATTTTAACATTGCGTACGGTGCTGCAGCCAGTAGCACCATCCGCAATGTTAAAGGCCATGGATGCGTGGGCGGGTGCATCCTAATTGCAGTGGTGGTACTGCTGCATGTCTGGCGGGCAGTCCCAAACACCGCAACAATGGCAGGCAAACTCAGACCTGCCCTCCATTGTAATGAGCCCCTAAGTTTCTCATCTCACTAGAATTGAAAATGTACCTACTTCAATATTCTGTTCACAGGTCTTCCAAAATATGCTCTCTCCCCCCTTTTAACTTTGTAACCAGGTGCATTGAGTACCTGTCAGAAGCAGACAGTAGTGCAAGTTCCTATCCTGATTTTTAAATCAATAAACCAACGAGCTCTCCTTTACTTGTATGATATTACATATTATTATGTAACATCCTGACACCAGAAATTGCACTAGCCTTCACACTAATGCTATTCTCAATCCTCTCTGTTTATTCCCAATACCTCTTGTTCCACCTAAATGCCATTCTCCAATGAAATGCCCTTCTGCTTGACAGCAGCGTTATTCCATCTCTAACTGCCATTAAAATGCCTCTACAATGCCACTTCCTTACACAGAGGCATAACACTGTCAACACTAATAGAGTACTGTACTCCCATTCCTCCCACCCAACAATTTTTATGCAATGTTTAATATATTCCATTTAATATATATTTACATTTTTCTTTTAGCTGCCACCTTGACACATACCATCCCCAATTTATTCAACTTACCTGTCCTAGCTACCCATCCAACCAAAAATGTTCTCATGTTCTTTTTCAGAGCTACATATAGAATTCCCTGCACAAATGAAACAGTTCCTCAAAAAATACATATAAACTAAATTGAAAATGACAAGTAAAAAAATCAGATGCAGAGATACAAAGGATAGTAAATTTAAAAGACTAGAGTAATCAGTAAAACATCAGGGATTCAACGAAGTCTACCAATTATGTTTTACAGCTACCCATGTATAGTATTGCCTTGACTCAAAATGATTATGGTAGTTTAGGTTTGGTTCAAACTTACTGTTTGCAATTGTTAAGAAGTGTATATGAACATTCTACTCTATTTGTAAATGAATTCAATTCACTAAAGTTTCATCAAACCTGGAGTCTTGGATGCATATCTCCAACAACGTCATTGAAAGTGATTAAAAGAAGGGGTTCAGATTACCCTTATTTGAACTCTAATACCTCATGAACATCTTCTACTCTCTCGCATATCAAGATAATACTCTGTAATCCCACATAAATCTACCTTTAATTGGAGATGATCTCACAGCATTCTCAATAATGTCAACACAAAACTCACTGAAGCAGCTTAAGATGGTGGCCGCAGTTTGAGAGAGCTCCACATCAGGTGATCCTTCATGACCCTGCTCCCATAAACCTGCACAACATTCTGGGCCCCCTGGATTGGACTGCACTCCCAGATACTTCCATGGTGGAGTACAAAGGGGCTCAGTGGGAGGTGGGGGACAACTAAATTGCTGGTATTGGTGAAGAAGCCTGAAGGCACAGTGTGTGAACTTGTGGTGAGGCCCTTCGAAGACTCAGTGAGAATGTCGGAGCTGTCTAGCACTGTGGTGGTATGGCTCCCTTCTCCTGTGGGTCTGATATGCTGAGCAGGCTGTGCGGTGTGAAGCTTGGTCACTTCCACCATGTAAATGGAGGTGCAGTTTGCTGATTACTGGACGTGGTCCAGTCAGGTCTCTCAACTGCGGTTGAGGCCCAGGGAGAGAAGGTCAACCATGGGACACTGTGAAAAACAGTGGGGAGCACCATCTGCGGAGAGCAAACCATGCCACCTGGGCCAAGGAGATAGATCAGTGCCTGGGCCCTATTGCTTGGGAGGCTGAGCCTGTAGTGAGTGGCTGATGCCCGAGGAGGAGCCTTGCCTGAAAGCTCTGGGTTCAGAAAACCTTTCTGGTGCAGCTTGTTGAGCTGTTGGTCTCCTCTGACTATTTGGTCTGCCAATTAAGTATGGGTTCATGCTGTGTTGCCTGCCTCCAACAAGACTGAAAATTGATATGGCTGGAGTGGCGGGGAGCAACACGGGGTGCCGACCCTGCAGGTACCTTCGATGAGCCCTTGGTAGGTCACTGGAATGGCATGCCTCCTTTTCTCCCTCCCTTGTTTTAGTCACTCAAGAAAGGTGTGAGCCCCCTGGGTATAGGCTACTGCGGGGGTTTGTTTCAGAGGCATGGAAAAAGGGCCCCAGGGGCCTGAATAAGCAGTCAACCTTCCCTCGGCATTGCAACACTCCAAAAGGAGGTCAGTTTGGCCAGTATACACTCCGGAGCGTGCTCCCTTATGGGTTGAGCCTTCTCCTGCCATTGGTTAAATTCAGCACCTGGGCTTTTTTGGGAGTTGGCGCCTGGGATCCTGAGGAATTCCTTCCCTTAAACCTATGAAATGCTAGAGTGAGTGGGCATCATGGTAAAGGACACAGCATCTGCAGCCTCCAACCAGGGGAAGATCTATGAATATGTTAAACTGACCTCTTTGAAGTGTGCTAGTGTGGTGGCCATGTGTGTACAACCCATGTGCCAGAGGATGCAGGGTCTCTGGGCATTATTATCCAAGCAATCAAGGTGTCCTACAGAGACCTGGTTGAAAAGATTGCCGGAATTAGCTTGGAGGTCTCCCTCCTCCCCAAACACCTTGGAAATGTAGCCGACCATATAAAAGTGGCAGTGCAGAAAATCTCCACCTTTGAGGATAAAGTGACTGTCTCCACAAAAGACTTGAAAGGATTGCAAGAGCTGGAAAATCAACTTGAGAGGGAACAGAAGATGCAGTGGGTTTGACTGGTGGGGTTGACTAAGAGAGAGGAGGGCTCAAGACCAGTCAAATTCACTGATTGGTTAGATCATAGATCCCAGACTTCATTTTTCACCATGCTTTGTGCTAGAGAGAGTACACAAGTCACTGGCCGCTAAGTCGAAGTCTCCATCTAGACCCATTTTGACAGAATACCTTACTATGCAGACATCGACACTATATTGCAGGCCTCTGCCTTTCCCAGAGAGACCGACCACCCACACACAAAAGCAGACAGCTCCTAGGCTCAAGGAAAAGAACAACTGAGGTGAGCAAAGAGTCTACCATGGAATGATCCTGTGACAAAGACACGCCTCAGCTAACTAATTGACTCAGACCGGCGTGGTTGGTGGTATGTTGAACGGCCCCTTGAATTCTAGCTTTTCTTCCCCTACTCATGCTCCCCTATATGGTTTATGCAGTGACTAGAGTGTAAAAGGTAGCAGGCAGCAGCAGCTATGACATTTGCAAGACTGGCAAGCATGGAGTTAGTTCTTCCCCAGCTGCATTGTAAACTAACTGTTTCAGGTTCAGGTTCAGAAGTGATGGTTGGAGGGATGTTGGATATTGAGGTTGTTCTTATGTTTATCGCAGCACAATCAACTAACTGCTCATGAGAACGCAAAAATAATTTCTTTTCAACCACAGTGGTACATAGTAATATGGCTCATTCCTATAACACTATATCTTGGAATGTGAATGAGTTAAACACTAAAGTAAAAAGAGGGGTGTTTCCGCCAGGTGCACAACATGTCTCCCCAAATGCTCCTACTGCAATAACCCCACATTTTCTGGGATTAAATAGTGACTTTTAGAGCCATTATAGTTTTAACCAGGATTATCAAATAGGTTTTACCTGAGGGTCATGGGGTGACTATCCAGCTACATAAGTGATTCCCCTTACTAGTGGCTGATACTGTTGCGGATCCCTTTCGGCAATACCTTCATATAATAGGTAGACTGGAGGACAGGTTTGCATTATTATCTCTGTCTACGTACCTCTCACTTGGATTAAATTCATCATGACTGAACTGACCAGACGTTTTTCTGCAGCTTAGGTTGGTGCCATTTTTGTGGGGGGAGACTTTAATGATATAATGCAAGTTCAAAAAGAAACTAAATATGCAGCCAATACACACAGAACGAGGTCTCTACAGCAGGGGGTGGATTCACTGGAACTCTGTTTGGAGGATCAGAAAGCCAGAAACATGAAATTACACATATTTCTCACATTCGCATAAGTCCTGTTCTGGACTGGACTACCTCTTTGTACTGGCAGGGGTCTTAATGGGGGCGATGGGCTCCAGCATATTGCCTAGGTATTTAACTGACCTCTCCAATTAAACAAAACACTCACTTATTGACCATTACCAGAAACCCTGAAAATTGGAGAGATCCAGCCACCACTTGGACATCCAACCAATTTTGGTGTATAACCTTACTGCAACACAGAGAATGACACTATTCAGGTGGTAAACAGTGTCTGTTGGATAACCAAAAATTACTCCTGCTTTAATCCTGCTTATCCTTTCATTAGTCTTCAACATAGATGACTATCAAACAGTGATCAGCACATCAAAAACACACATAGATTTTTCAATATACACATCTCAAGGTGGGGTGGCAAACCTTCTATTTGGCCATTCATTACTCATATATGAACATGAGAACCTCGAATGACTTTTGTCTCTTGCTGAGCACCACAGATCTCTATCCTGTCCCCCATCATCGTAGGGGTGAGAATAATTGGTGTAATTCTCTCTAGTGTAATTACTGTAAAATTATGCATTTAGCACTGAGAAAGAACCACTAAATACTATAGGATATGAACTGTAGATGCTCACTCTCTCTTAGTTAATTTTTCCCTGTACTCCTGCAGTAGAATTTTTGCCCCTAGTTACTCTAATTACTCACGCAAGGGTAATCATATAGTTATGCTAATTGTAATGCATAACTATTGCATTTACTCCAATTACTCCAGCGTAATTAAATTTTTCCCAGGCCTAAACATTTGAAAGCCCCTGAAGAAATATAACTGTCATAGATTTCAAGAAGCACTCCTAAAATGTATTGTGAATCATTTTCTAGACTTGTAGAAGTAATAAAACAGGAGAGGATTTCAGGCCTTTAACTGAAGCCCTTAGTGCATCACAACTTTTTTTATCAGCCAGCAGAGGACTATTATGAACTGGGAATTGCAAAATAAGAATCACTCTCATGGATTTCGATGAGCTAAATAGGGGTCCTTAAAATTTATGGACTGCTACAGATTTGGTAGGCATGTAGGGCCTCTACCAAAAGACACAAAGCTTTAGGTAAAAGCAATTTCAAAATGAGAAATCGAACAAAATTACCCCAAATCCAATTTAAATTAAATCACTGTTCAGATCCAAAAAAGAAAAAAATAATGACTGAGCATTTATAGGATAGGATAGGATATATGTTTGTAGAGTGCTTGATTGCCGTGGCGTCTTAGCGCTAGTGTATGTAAGAGGAAAGGCCTGTGTTATTAGAAGGACTAAGTGGAAGTAAACAGCTATGTTTTCAAATCCTTCCTAAAGAGCTGCCGATTTGCTTGAGATCTCATGGCCATTGGCATTTTGTTCCATAGTTTTGCCGCCCCGTTTGATAATGTCCTTCCACCCCATCTTGACAGCCTAATCTTAGCAGTCTGGACCAAGCCTGGTCCAGACCACCCTGGTCATTATTGAGATAATACATATAGGATGCTAGACTATATAATATGATTGTAGAATGCAGAAATAGAACATTTTATTTTTATTTATTAAAGTATCTTTTCTGAGGTTATAAACCTCTGGAAACCAAAATCCCTCAGAGCTGGCCTCCATAGACATATAACCCTCTAACATGATATGGGCTTCCATGGGCATGTCTTGAAATGGAGTTTCTCTTTTGTGTCCAATCAACACTGACACATCACCCCTGTGCCCTGAGGATTTCCTATGATTACATATTGGCCCATATACTCTTTGAGACCATAAACATGTTGCTTCATGGGATAGGTTTAATCACCCATCAGTATGCAGATGATGTAAAAATTCATCCAGTCATGACATGCATAACCTCCTTCACATCCTCTATTTACATGGACATTTGATATCTGGCACTGTTTTGCAGCTAAACCTTTCCAAACAGAGTTGTTTCTCCTTTTCCTCAAACACAGAGGCAACACTGACCTAAATTTGATTGATTATCTAAAATGGGATTAATTTCCCCCAACATGGACCTCTCCTTTAAAATTCTGGGTTTTTGTCTTTGACTTAGTGCTGCCAATGATCCCACAAAAAATCAAATCACCAAATTATCTACCTTCAAGCGGTTCCATCTGAAAAAACGTTGAGTCATCACATACACTCCATAGTGCCTGCAGAGTAGACCGACCTAAACAGATGTTATAGCTAATCTCCTCTGTCTGAACTCCTCCAATCGCTTGAAATTCTCATAATGACTGTCCTGCAGTCTTTCTACCCTTCTTTCCCTTTCCCTTAAGGAGTTCTCCACTTGCCTTGCCTTGTGCCTCTGGTATGTCGTTATCATCCCTACCAACATAATAACACACATCACAACAATTATTATGGGCTTCAAGATATATCCACAAATCCCACTCCCTAAGCTTGCACACCAACTTCCAAATGTACCAAATCCTTTTCCAATCTTATCCCAAATTCCTTCAGCTGCAAAATCTTGTATCTCAAGATGTATATCAGTGATGTTATAAATATATCACTTCAGATCTTTACTTCTATCAGGGATATAAGTACAACACTGTTGGACCTTCAGCATCCGAAAGACTCCGCCTTCTTTCACAAGTAACACATGTTAAGCAAGTCAGTTCTGCTTTGCCATGGCCCTTATCAAAACCATCTCCCCATCTATGAGTAACATAGACTGAGCTATGTTGACAGACAACTCATCCATGATAGTAGACAGCCTTCTAATCTTGATGTCATTCAATACCACTCCTAAGCTAAGTATCATCGGTCCAAACATATCTCCTACAACTTCACCAGCACTCAGTCCACAATTTTCTCTGTGGTTCAATTTTCCTACCAAACCTTCCAAATCCTCCACATGATAGATAGGTTTTTGTAAACACAACTGCCACATAACAAGTGCCATACAATTTGCTCAGAAGTTGAACATATGCATTCTTTCCATACCCAAGATGCACTCTGGGTATCATTTGAACTGACTCTTGCAGAATTTTCATCCATGGACCATTGACTAGAAAGATATGGTCCCACAAATACCATATCATAACGGCTCTGAATTTGACGTATGCAAATCTTGCCTCCCTCTTCCCAATCTAAAGCTATAGGATCAGAACTCCCTTTAGCCTGGTGAGCTAACTCCTTCTTGGTCTACTCAAAATTCTTATCCTTGTTTTCAGATTAACGATCAACCCTCTATGCCTATCTTCTATTTGATCCATGAATTTATTTTCTATGTCGGTTAATATGAAAGTTAAGTTATGTCTATGTGTGTAAGCGGTGCCTAATGTTACTGTGGGTGCAAAATAATTTTCCATTCCCTCTATTTGCTTATAATAGTCATATTTGTTTAGGTGTTTGTAGATCAGTATCCCCTAGAGTACTAGATCATAATTTGAGAAGTTTGTGACCTGTAACTATAATGCAATCTTTGATCCACATTCATGGCGATACACAGCAACTTCATGATCTTGTTAGGAAAGTGTCTGCCTCTATCCAATTCGAATGAAGTTGGCAATACAAATCTAGGAATGAGCTCCCTGAGCAAACAACTTCGCTACTGTGAGTCTATCACACCTTCTAGTAAGGTAGGCTTCAACCCATCGAGAAACGATGCATGCAACAACCAGGATGTATCTTGACCCATTAAATGCAGGCATCTCAACATAGTCCATTTTGATCCGATTAAAGGGGCCTCCAGATCTGTCAATGTGACTCAAGGCAATGACAGTCTTCTTCCCAGCATTCATTTGTTGGCACGTGATACATCGATGACACACAGCCTCTGCAATCACTCGGAACCTCAAATTGAACCAAGTCTGTCTGAACAACCTCACCATCACATCCCTTCCTATATGAGCTGCTCAATGTATCTGCCTTGCCATTGGGTTTAACAAACAATCGGGTAAAACTGCCCTGCAATCAGCTGACACCCAAAGATCATTTTCACCTTTCTCACAATCTGGTCTGGTCTAACCTGCTTGCTTCTTGTCTGTAGCTTCCATTTGCAACCGTCTCACTTCATCCCATGTGTCTGCAACTGCTAGCATCATGCTGAGCTCAGTCCGCTCTGTGCTCAAGACAGTATATTCCCCATTAAAAACACATGCATGAATAGCACAGAAACGGCAACTTCATCAGCGTACCTATTCCCTGTTGTAACTTGTAACCAAGTCGTCACCCCTTCCGGGGGCTGCACAATTAACGACAGCCATCTCTCTTGGCAGTCACACAGCTTCCAAAAGTTGCCTCACATGTACCCCTATTCCTGATTGAAGAACCTGATGATGCTAGGTACCCTCTCTTTAACCATAGCTGTCCAAAGTCATAGATCACACCGAAACTACACTATCAGTATAGATGGTGACTCAGATCTGCTGAGAAACAATGCATGCACGGGTCAGGGCAATGATTTTAGCCACTTGTGCGCAGTGTACTCCCTATAAACAAGCAGCTTCCATCACTCCCGAAATGGTGCAGACAGCAAACACTGCTCTCAAATTTTCTGCATGTCTCTTAAGCAAGAACCATCAACAAAAAGGACAATGTCAAGTCTTGGATTCATGCAGAGATGACAATCTAAACAGTCATGGTCTTCACAATCTTCCCCATCAGCACTTGAAACAGGTAACAAGGTAGCAGGATTTAACACAGAACATCGCTTCAGGGTTATAATCTCAGCAGCGAGCAAGACCTGCTTGTATCTTGTCAACCTGTTATTTGTCAAGTGCTGTGTTTTGGTTCTCGGCATCAGGAGCAGTACATGTACTGTAAGAGGATGACCCATGACAATGCTTTCACATCGTTCAATACTGATACCAGTTGCAGCAATGGATTTGAGACATCTGGGCAACCCTGAAGTTACAGAATCTAATGCAGCTGAGGAATAGGCCACTGGTCTACAGGCACCTCCATGTGTATAGGTGAGTACAGAAAGAGCCCAACCATCTCACTCATGACAAAATAACGAGAATGCTTTGTTGTAATCAGGCATTCCTTAAGCTGGAGCACGACACAGGCACTCTCTCAATTCCAGGAAAGCAAGCAAACAGTGGTTATCCCAAGACTCCAGATCACACACATCCTTGTGGGTCAGCATCTGCAAAGGCTTCGCCATTAAGAAGAAATTAGGACTCCACTGTCAGCAGAAGCCAACCATTCCCAAGAACATCCTGACCTAGTCTGTGTACTGGGTGAATTCATTTTCATGATCGCCTCCACTCCTTCTGGCGACACTCTCCTCTTGCCTTTCTCAGTCCTGTGACCCAAATACTGCACTTCATTTAGCCAGTACTGAAGTTTACTTGGAGACACCTTGTGCCCTTTGTTAGCCAGATGATTCAGTAAGGCAATAGTATCATCTCTGCATGCCTCCAACATTTTTGACGCAATGAGGTTATCGATGTACTGGACTAGCACTGAAATTCGGAGCAGAATCAAATTCTCAAGGTTGTATTATAAGACCTGACTGTATATCGATGGACCTTTAGTATACCGTTGAGGGATACAACACCATGTTAAGACATGATCCTCCAGACAGAAAGCAAATAAAAGTTGGCTTTCCTCATGCAATGAGATGGAGAAAAATGCCTGACAGAGGTTGATCACAGTGATCCACTCAGACTCTCAAGGAATCTGAAATAGGGTCACAGAAGGATTCGGTACCACGGGACAACATGGTATCACTATGTTATTGACTTTTCTCAGGTCCTGAACAATGCAATACTTCCCACTCGGCTTCTGCAACACAATTATAAGAGAATTGCATGGACCTCCCATGATCTCCTTTAGAATGCCCTGCACAATCATGGACTCAATTGCAGGTTTAATCCTTGCTGCAGTTTCTGAGGTCAGGTTGTACTGAGGCGTTCTTGGAAATTCTGCATTTGGCTTAACCTGTATGTGGACTGGCTGGACTCCTCGAATCAGACTTATCTCCTCCCCTGAGAAGTCCCATACCACTGGATAGACCGTGTCTCTCAGATCCAGCAGCATGTCTTCTACCGTCAGTAAAGGGAACAAGGTAGCGAAAAAGTTCTGGTTTGCCAGTTTAAAGGCAACGTCCCCAGTGTTAGTCTGCAATTCAATTCCCTTCGGTGTGCAGTAAATGGTACAATTCAATTTGCACAGCAGGTCACACCCTGGCAAACAGACTGGACCAGACTCACACACCATAAACTGATGGTGATCCTGAAAGGCTCCGATTTTCACCGGCACCTTTTCTGTAATAGGGTTTGTCATTCTTTTGTCAAGAATGTAATGGGATGACACTCTATTTCTGCTTCAACATATGGCCCACTCTGGTCTACTTGTAAGACTGCGCCAAGTGTACAGTCTTTCTCTCCCTCAGACACCGTCATAAAGATGGGTCTGGATCAAATTTATCCAGAGCTTCCATTAAGGGCATCAGATGGTACGTATGATTGCCCTTCGAAATTCTCGAAGGTTGGGGCACTTGCACTAACTGGTTCTAATTCCCTCCAGCATTAAGCGATCTCGGCCTAGCCACTGTCGATAACTGGTTCACTCCAACCAGTTCTCCTTCTTGCACTTGGGTCAAAGGATTGAGACGGCACTTGCGCTTCCAATGTCCAATCTTGTGACAAAAATGACAGGCAGTAGTCTTCTTCAGGGTTGTGACATCTATTCCTGTCTTGGGATCTATGGGGACACCCCATCCTCTTCCCTGTCCCATCGACCCTGAGACTGATGTTACTTGGGCACCTCCTGCAGCTTTCTCTTGACTTTGAGCTACGGTTTACACTATTGCCTGTACCTGATCTCCTTTCTGTGCATTTTGCATTTGAACATGCATCAATTTCTCTTCATCCTCCTATGTTTAGAGTCCACCTCATCACTGGATTACCTGGCGTACTGTAGAATTTCATCCACAGACTAGTTTTGCCAACAGATTAGGTGCTGTTGGATCATGACGCTGATTTCCAGCCTCAGTCCTGCCACAAATTTGGATACAAATTGTCCCATGTAATTGGGGCAAGCATGTCTAACCCACTCTACTGCTTAAAGTCTTTTAACAGCCTCTCATAGTAAGCATGTACTGACTCTTTAGGTTACTGGGTTGTTCGATCTATCTAGACCCAATAAATGTTTTGTGGACCTCTTTGTGATGTGATCAGCTAATCGTGCTTCTTCATAACCACTACCAAAGGACCATAAGTTACCAGATCCCTCTCTGACTCAACAGCTGGTCACTCAACAGCAATCTTACAATCCAACCATAGAACACTAGAAACCATAGTCTCAAACAAAGTATTCAAGTCAATTCACAGCACTTTCAAGATTTTAACCAAAGCGATCGACTTGCTTATACCACTCTGCAGGTTTCTCCCTCAACCTGGGAAAGTCATTCGTGAACGCAGCAAGGTCGCCCGACTCCACGGAACACGCACATACCCTTCGCTAGGAACTTCCCATAATGGGTATGCCTCTACTCCCTGTGTTCCCCCTCCTGGAGGTGGTGTCTCTCCCATCACCTTTCTTACACTTTTCTTCTTTGACCAGTATTCCTATTACCAGCTCTTGAATCTTCAACCCCATTACTCTCTTTTCCTCTAGCTCCTGATCACTGTAAGTAAGCCTATGATTTCCCTGCAATGCTTTTGTTTGACACAAGTCTACTTCATACCTCTGAGCCAATCCCGAAAACGTTTCATGTGCCTGTCTCACTCTTCGGGTGACATCCTTCGCTACAAACTACAGGTCATCTGGCTCATAGGTCTCTATTCTGTCTGAAGGTAAATTCCCACTGATGACTTTATCCACTTCAGGCTTTAGCCTCACCACATCCAATAGTTTTACCTTCACTGCAGCCTTTATGGTACCCTGGCTCAACATACTACTCTGATTCTCCTTACTGTTATTGTGGTTTCTCAATCAGGACTGCAAGTCGCCAATGTTTAGGACATGCTGACTTCCAGAAGCTCTCTGACTCGTGCTTGTTTCTAAAGTTGCACCACTTGGTCCTCTCACCAGAGTTTCCAATAGCCACAGATCTAAACTAGTGTTTGCCATAGGTATAGACGGTATAGCACTGGAGCCAATAGGTACCCTGGAAGGGTCAGCAATAGTCTCTAAAGGGGTGCTAGATTCCATAGACAACAAAGAAGTAAAATTCCCATTCATGCTTCCTATTCTTACCAATTCAGTTCCTTCAGCCTGTATGGGTTGTCTCTGATTAAGGTTTCCCACTGAACTCGGGTTGTAAATAGGAACAACAGGACCAATGGTAATTGGTACTGTATGAGCTTCCGGTAACTGTGAAGTTGCATTAACTCCATTCTGTTCCATACCTCCTCATTAGGAATCATGAGTCCAAACTTCCCTGCATCGAGGGTTGGTGAATAAAAGCATTAAATCCATCTCTACTCTAACATCCCTAAATAAGCATTTTCAGGAGGAAGGATAAAAGCATGTCCTCATGTTCACGATTTCTGCTGTACAACATTTTTTTTATATAAGGAACCTCCTTTTTTTGGCTACTTATAATGCAGTCAGGCAGGGTAATCCAGTCAGGTTGTTAAGTCAACTTTTTGATAAAGCATCAGTCCTGAAAATCATTATTTTTGTCACTTAAAATGATAAGATCACTACTATCTTCCCTTCTTTCATTTTTGAGATTATTATTTAATACCACTAACCAAATGTTCTCTTCTGTATGGATTTTGTGAACTTATGGGCCTCATTTCGATGTCAGTCGGAGAGCCTCTGACCTCTGGTCGGAGGCTTTCTAGCCGACATGGAAAGTTTACACTCCAACTGCCGAATTACAATGTCGGAGGTCGGAGTGTAAACTCGTAATCATCGTAATGACGCCATAATTCTTTTAGCATTGGGAAGCTTTTGTATATCTTTATTATGGATTGCAGTTTATACTGCTTTTTACTATTCAGTATTCACTTAATTACTTACATGTCTAAATGGAATAACAACTATTATTCTTTGTATCCAGTCCTTCGTTTTCATTGAGATCTCACTGTTCTGATACTATACTTTTTATAGCTAGTTCTGATTTTATTTTGGGTAACCTATTTGTAGTAAAATTTGAAATAGAGTTAATGACTGTCTTCCATTACCTTCCTTCTAAGTACAATTTCTCCTTATAAAGACAAATTGCTAGTTGGATATGTTCTCCTTCAGGCTGCTTCCATGGTCACTGGTAAAATGTAACAGAGTATTGTAATCTACCTGTTTTGAGTGTAGTGTAGTTTTAAGTCTATCATTTCTTTCAAAATTCAATAGGTCCAGATATTCACTGTGTTGACTTTTAAATAATTGAACATAAAGCACAGACTCATATTTTGTTCGGTCATCTAGTATAGATTTATCGATATGTAATATGACTTCTCCTAAAAATCCAGATGAAAAAAAGCAGACATTTTATATAACTTATATGGTGACTCTGATTTACAATGGTGACTATTATAATGTGACTATTATAATATATGAACTCACTGAAGCAAAGGTTACAAAGACATTATGGTTAGGTTCAGATTTTAAAGACACAAAATCATCAAAATTCAGCAGGTGCAGTTATAGTTATCTCAAGTACCTATAACGCATGCCCTAAGGTAACTATAATTCGTGGCACTCCATGCATAGTTTTCTCATCAATAATTTCACGGCAAATGTTGCAGTGATATTATCAATGATGTTATAAAAGATGACGTGAGTAATTTAATATATGGGGGAGTTAGCAGTGCATGGCGAGGGCACTAGTTGTAGTTACCTTGGGGCACGAGTTATAGTTCTTGAGATGATTATGACTATAACTGCTGAATTTCTATGCTTTGTGTGCAAAATCTGAACCTAACTATAACATCCCTGTAACCTTTTTCTTACAGTGACTTTTTAAAGGTTTTTTAAACTCTTTTTCCTAAGTATAACAACCCTGTAACCTTGGATTTTTAGTGAATTTCTCCTTTTATTTAATATACGTTGTACAACGATTTGACCCATAAATTCAATTTAGTAATATACATTTTCAAAAATTCATAAATAAATTTTACTCACACACTCATTATTAATATATATTTTAAAGCTGAAAATTAAAAAATAAAGGTATGGTAACTTATGCAGTCTTTCTATAAATGCAATGCACGTCTTTCTGTTTTTTAATTAATTTTATTTGGTTATATTGCACACATTCAATACTATGACAACAACATATTTATTACAAACATATGCTATTGCAATTTCTATTGGTATATCACTGTCTGTGTGTGGGCTTGTGAGTGGCTGTGTGAGTGACTATGTGGGTTGTGAGTGGCTATATGGATGTGTGAGTGGGTGTGAGAGTGACTGTGTGAGGGAGTGTATGTGTGGGTGTGTGAGTGGTTGGCTGGGTGTGTAAGAGGGTGAGTGAGTGAGTTGGTGTATCGGGCTGTGAGTGAGTGTATGCGTTTTTTTAAAATTGGGGTCTGGTTGCATCGATCTACCTGAATCTGCCCCAATCCATGGGATCCTGGTACATTCATGGATCCCCAGGCACTAAATAAAATGATTTGGGCCAATGTCTTGCCTCACAGACCCCTCCATCTGTCCCATGGGGCAACAGTACTTTTACCCTGACCACTTCTATCAATTTTACAGTTTATTTTCCTCCCTGTAAACCATGTCCCAATGCACAAAACAGTGGCCGCAACTTTCCTCTCCGGTTGCGTCCAGCCACCTCTGCATTGCTGTTGGTGTGCGGAACCGCGAAACCACCCGGATCCCCGTAGGGTCTGTGGTGGATCCACGTCTCTTAATTAAGGATACAAGCTTTAACTGAATATTTGCACCTAACAATAGGGTCACATTAACCTTTGTTTTTTTCAGTGAATTTCTACTTTTTTTTAATGTAAAATAAGATATATTACTTACCTTGGGGTATGAGTTTTAACCCACATTTTCCCCTAACTATAACATCCCTTTAACCTTTGTGTTTTTGAGTGGTTTTTAAAGTTTTTATGATGTAAAGTAAGATATAATTACAAATCCTAACTATAATATCACTTTTACTTTTGTTTTTTTCAGTGAATTTCTAGGGTATTTTTAACAAAAAGTTATATTTTATTACCCCACATAATGCTAACAACTTGCCGAACATCGCCTTTGGCCTGCAAATTTTGGAGGTTATAACGTGATAAATAATGCGCTCCAGTGCTGATCATTTTCACTGTTCTGTAGAAGGTGAAGAATCCTCATCAGAACTTCCAATGGTGCGAACTATCACACCTAATTGACCTGATAGCTGATGTGCCACTGTCTGTGTGTGTGAGTACAGCTGACAGAGCATTTAAGGAACAGTTCTCGATTCAGCTGGCTGACACATGGCATGGTGATTAACACTAGAAGGATCTATTAGCATCCTTCTATTAGAAAAGAAGGATGAGAGTGGGCCATGAGTGATATCTGCTGCAGTAGGGTCCTCTTCCTCAATTCAGGAGTACCAATCAGTTTCTGACAGTGGACACTGGATAATATAAAAATCGATCGATCAAACTTGTGTCATTGCTCTGATAAGGAAAAACAGAATGAACAAACTCTTGATGATAACAAGTAGCTCCAAGATAAGATAAGAGAAGCAGAACATGGGGTTGAAGTCCCATTGGTGGAGATGGAATGAAATCTAGGATATGTGTATACAATGACAAATGCATAATCTACTGCCTGGTCCACATTAGAAGTTAAAAGGTAGTTGTGGACACAATTTAAGTAAAGGGTTGCACAAGATACAGCAACTTTTTTTTCTCCCAGAAGAGTATTTTTCTCAGTGTAGATCTCCTAAGCCCTTATCCAAATTACTCATGATTTTAGGACTTTAGGGCCCTATTTACAGCAAAGCTCCTCAGCGTGGTGCCGCAAGCCATTTTTCTGCACCTCACTGAGTCACTTATAAAGCACAGGGATGTGTCATATCTACAATGATATGACAGATCCCTGTGCTCTCCCCTGCGCTGAAGCACAATTTGCTGCCATGAGATGACGCAGGCACCCTTGCATCATCGTGCCTGTGTTGCATGGAGGTTGTTTTTGTGCAGGATGGGACACTTTCCTGCACATAAACAATCATGAGAGGTGATTTCCTCTTTCTATGCATGCTGCATTCTGCAGCATGCATAGAAAGAGGAAAAACAATGAGAAATAAAACATTTCTCCTCGTTGCGCCTCCCTATGCCTCCACTGGGGAGGCGTAGTATTCTGACACATTTCCAGGTTTACGATTTCTCGTAAATCTGGAAATACGGCAGAAGCCATGGGTGTTGTGTGGGAACTCCCACAGCAACCCCCATGGCATGCCCCTTTCACACAAAGTGCTGCTTGTATAGCGCCGTATTTACAAGGACATGAAAAGCCACTCAGGGTGGCTTTACATGTCATTGTACAAATGGGGCAGCAAGATGTGCCACTGGTACATCACAAAAAGTGATGCGGCGGTGACGCAAGGGGCTTGTAAATAAGCCCCTTACTGTTCTCCATCACACACATTTGGCATTTGAAGGGGTAACTATTCACATCTTTCCCTAGTGGGAAGCTACTTAAAATTGATTGTGAATAGTGACACCCACAAACCTATTAGTAAGTCTTATAGGTTGAGCAACTGGGACCCTCAACAAACTCAATCCTACTACTAAATTTGGGTACTGAGAAACTCCATCATACTGAGAAAATCACATTTTCAAGGGTAACATCCAATCACTGATTATTATGTGTATTATTAATTGTCCTTTAAAGTTGAACTTTGCTGCACAAAACTTGTTTGAACCAGGGCCACCCAGGTATAGACAAATGCCTGAACACGGGAAAAGGGAGGCACAGTGACTAGGGCACGGTGACATGAAGGAAAACATTCAGTCAGGAAGATACTGATACAAACAGCAGGATAAGAAAGACAAACAGTGAAACACAGGTATTACGACATGAGGGCATTTATACTAGGAGAGAAACGCAGACAAGCAGCAACAAAATTCAGAACCAGGGAGTGGAGAACTTTGATAGTCACCTAGATAGGCACTAATCAATATGCACTTAGGGCCAGAAAGGCACAGACATGGCCACAGGACAAGAAAACACTGACATGCACACCAGAGCTGGAAGATGCCAAGAGGTTAGGTAAAGAACAGCACACACATTAGGACATGGAGTCAATTACGTGCACCTCGGAACATGGAGATGATAACAGTGAGGGAGTTGCTTTCATTAACAATGGTTCTTAAGACATACATTTGTACTACAGATCAGCATTGTTTATCTCAGCATCCTCTCCCCTAACAAAGACAATGAGCACATCAGTATCCTTTCCATCAACCACATTGCCCAACAGTTAAGCAAACTCTGGCGCATATTTACTAGGATTAGTCGGAGCGTGGTGTTAAGCTAAGAAGATTAACTCTGCACTCCAACAGTTTCCAAACGCAGGGATGAGCCGAATTCACAAGAATACAGTGCACCCCTGTCTTTCTCTTAGCGCTGCCACTAAATGTAGCTGCCTAGCGGTAATGCAGGCACTCTTGCACTATTATGCGAGGGTGCCTGCGTTGCAGGGGAAGATTGTTTATGTGCAGGAAGGTGTTCCTTCCTGCACATAAACAATCAGTAATGGTGTTTTGTAACTTCTATGTGTGCTGCAGAATGCAGCACACATAGAAGTTGAAACTTGTAATTTCTTTTAATGATTGTTTATGTGCAGCAAGGGACACCTTCCTACACATAAACAATCAATGGCGTTTTGCAGTTTCTATGTGTGCAGCACAATGCAGCACACATAGAAAAAGTAAAAACGAAAGCATTTCTCCTCATTTTTCTAATTAAGGCCAGGTTTTCCCTGGTCTTAATTTTGGTGCTGCCCCACATGTACACCACCATATGGGGCAGCTTCAATTCAATGGGTGTTGCGGCTGAGCGCCCACTGCAACACCCACTGCCCACCCCTTTCATGCTAAGTGTAGTGTGAAAGGGAGCCTTTTTAACAAGGCAGCGTTAAACCACATGAAGTGGCTTAACACCGCCTTGTGAATAAGTCGAAGCCCCTATCACCGCAGGAACGTTGGAAAAAGTGACATTCCTGTGGCGATAGGGGCTTATAGGGCCCGATTCACAGAACTAACTTAAGACAAAATCCTAAACTTACTACCATTTTGGTATTCACAGAAGGCACTTACTCATTTTGGTATTCACAGCAGGCACTTACTCATTGATGGGTAAGTGCCTTCTGTGAATACCAAAATGAGTAAGTGCACTTACTCATTTTGGTATTCACAGAAGGCACTTACTCATCAATGAGTAAGTACCCTCTGTGAATACCAAAATGAGTAAATGTTAGTAAGTTTAGGATTTTGTCTTAAGTTAGTTCTGTGAATCAGGCCCATTAATATGCCCCTCTGTTCTACAGAAGTCCTTGGTACTAAGTAAACAATGCACATATGGTGACTACCCACTGCACTAGAAAGCCAGAACAATGGCAGATGTGTGATTTATAGACATACGGAGTCATAAGGAGCATAGCAACATTGGTGCATCAGGGGAGAGTATTACATCGACATCTAAGAGCTCATACTTTCAAATGTGTCCTGGGTTGTAAGATTGATGGAATGGATCGTCTTCCTAATAATAGATTGGGAATAATGGCTCCCTCAATAAGGATTTTGTTAGGGAAATTTCAGTTCCTAGTGAAAGGTGTGCATTGAAATGTACTGGCTTTGCTGAAAATTAAATAAAATCAATGTGATTACTGTAGAATGTATTCATTAATTTTCACTTGACAATCATTACGCTGTGATATCTATGGAATGTGTAACAAGTTTTTATGTCAATAATGGATGATTTTATTATTTATTGAAAATTATTTTCCTATTCTCCTATCTTTATCGTTGGTTGCCCATCCATTTTTTTAATCAGTTGTAATTAAAAAAAACAGAAATGAAATGCCGCATTGGAATGAATTTGTTCCTGGCACTACCTTTTTCAGTTTCCTCCTAAAATATTCCAAGAATTAGACATGAGATAACAATCCTACATTTACTTATTTTATTGCACCTTGGTAATTTTACAAAATTCTTTTAAAGTTTTATAGTGAGAGATTCATCCATTGCCACCTCATGTTTTAATGCAACATATTGTATTTGAAACGATTATCTTCTATCACCACAGAATTACAGTATTTACGACACATTTTACTAATTTAGGGGCAGATTTACATGCCCATTGCACCACTTTTGCGTCACTTTTAACATGGAAAAGTGACGCAAAAGTGGCACAAGGGACTTGTAAATCTGCCCCTTAGTTTTAGTTCCCTCTCCCCTTTAGGGGAATGTTTCTGGTGATATTGAGAGAAAATATTCCTTTCGTCCCCAGATTCAAAGAACAGTACACTACCTCAACCTTTACATCAATGCTGTATCGCTGTCACCTAAGAATACAAAACTGTATGCAAAGAGTATGGGTTAAGAATTATGGTGCATATTAGTAAGGAATGTCGATTACACATAAGACAAAAAATAAGAACCGTGCCCATGTTTTTTACTAGTCATACATGTCATGATAAAAGCATATTAATACCGTCTAGTCAGACTGTCCATAAATATGGGATATACAACTTTAGCACGTAATCTTTTCTTCCCATCCATGTCTAAAAAGACTCCCATACAGTGCATAGTGTAACCTGCTCATTATGCTTCATGTTCACATACACTATTGCATCAGGGGGATTCGAGTCATCATAAAATGTGCATGTATTATAGAAATAAGGTCTTTCAATTTGGAGCGTAAAGGGTAGATTCATAGCTGATATTTTAAATGTGATCAATAGTGTTCCAGATTGTAAGCAGAACTGGTAAACATGAATGCCTAATTTGCAAAACGTTTCCATAGATGTAAGTCTGAATTGTGCCTGGGAGAAGTTGTAAGCTACACATACACAACTCAACTGATTCTCAAATACATATATTCATGAGATACTCACACATATGTAAACTAAGTGGATGTAGGTATTTAAATCTTCAGTGGAAACCTGGAGTGAGTAGTCAGGAAAATTATTTACAAATGTGCTAAAAACTCAGTCTGAATATAGCGATGATTCACAAACATGTATCAATCCATGCACTGTACCTTCAGCACATCTAAGTGGTACCTAGATGGTCTATATGTAAGTGCAGCAGTGTGTGTGGCAATATGTTCCAAATACGTTGGGAAAATATTAATTAGAAGAAATCCTAAAATGTCCTGAAATTCCTAAAACCTTCTTCAAATGCCCTAAGCCTGTTTGGTTAGGAAACACATCACATGTCAAGGTTCTAAGTGTATTGCATGCACTTTATGAATGAGTTATGTGCCCACAAATTTAAATGCATAAATAAGGCTTTGTGACTTATCAAACTAAGGCCATCATTACAATGTCCGCCTGCCACCGCAACGGCAAAAGGGACCGCCCGCCATAGGTGCGGTGGTCCCGCCATGCCAATCAGGATGCGACCACCACCATGGCGGTTGCATCCCGCATTTTTTACATTGCGGCAGGTGGTGCTGTAAGCAGCACCCACCGCAATGTAAAAAATGCTTGTTGTGCATTTGCATGCACAACTTGAAAGGCACCACACGGTGCCTGCCATCTTGTGCATGCAAATGTAGGGGGATACCATGGGTACCCCCCAAGTGCACCCCCCACCCCTCCAACAATCCGGGGGCCCGCCACGGGCCCCCAATACAAAAGACCGCATGCCGCCATGGAAAGGTCCCCTCCGCCAGGCATCCTGATATGGATGGCGCTGTCTTTCAGACACTGCCACTATCTTAGGCCCGAGATCTGCCTGGCAGGCAATCAGAGGGAGGTAATTGGAGGGCGTGCGGGGATAAATGTCAGGCGGATCGCCACCACCGGTCGGGCAGTGGCGATCCACCTGACATCATAATGGACCCCTAAGTTTGAATCACTATCATACATATATTTTTTACACACTTGGGGGCTTATTTATGAAATAGTTGCACAGCGTAGCAACTCAACTTCCTGCACTGCATCACCGGTAAAGGGCAGAAATGCGCCTTATTTAAGGTACACAACACAGTCCTGAGAGGCATATTCCTCCATCTATGTGTGCTGCAAAATGCAGCGCACATGCAAAGAGGAAGTAATGAGGAGAATTAAAGATATTTCTCCTTGTTATGCCTTTCCTGGGGATGATCTGTATTACATCACAAGGGGACCCCTACTATCAAACCTGGGGTTCCAGATAGTTTATAGGAGACAATGGTTCATGCAGGGACGCTCGGTCCTTGTAGAGAAAGAATTCTGTAGAAAAGCAGATTTGACCATCCTTTACATCTTCTAATCTTATCCTCCTTCCAATTTTTTGTCCCAGAAAGGTACTTTGATTCATCTTCCTTCACTGTCAACTTATTTCAGAACTGTCTCTCTTAAATGCATGCTATTGTTCCTGTCCTAGTCGTTGGCCTGTGCACCTCCACCACCAGTGATTCGCCATGACGTTGTTGGCCGAGTCCAGTAGTATTCCCTAAGGTACACTTCCTACATGCAAGCATTGGCTCGCGCATGCACAACTAATTCCATCAGCAGCGGTCCAGTCGGCTGCCCGAGCGCCTCACTTCCTAGTATTTAATCATGACGCAATAAGTCCTTGAAGCTGAGTTGCTTCCCTGAGAAAGACAGAGTTCCTGCCTGTCCTCTTCTTCGACCAACTTATGCAGTACACCAATAAGTAAGTTGTGTGCACTTTGCTTTCTTTTTCCCTTAATTCATGATGTCCCGCACATCTAACTCACCTCGCCTTCACTACCCTTACAGATCTCTTGACCTCTTGACACAGTGCTCAAATCACCCCCGGCCTACTTGGGGCTTAATGCCCCTCCTCCCTATTTAAGTCTCCTGGCCATAGCAGATCGGTGAATTGCCTACCGGGCATTATCTAATAATACCTCCGACAAGTAAGTGCATTTTGACTTTACCACCAATGGTGTATTCAGACACCACTACCATAACTGCCTTTCTTACATCTTCTTAAATGTTTTTTTTCCGCTAGGCCGTGCCTTCATATTGTGCCTCATTAGACCACAATTATGTGCTGATCTCTGGACCCAAGTTTTCAAATGCTTCTGTAGGGTCAATTATTGTTCACGTTCACCAGGGTGCCACTACCCCCACAGAGGCAGGCACCTACCACGCTGCCAACACCTTCTTGGTCACTTGTGATTTACTAACGCAAAGTTGAACTAGGCACTTATCACGCCGCCAGGATCCATTCTTTATAGTCTATAGTTCTACATCCTCTTGTTCTAATGTAATTTTTTTATTTATCCTTGCTGAACCTTTATTCTGTCCTTTCTTGCATTTTAATTCTATTTTAGCTCTTTCCTCATTAGTCGGAAATGTTAAACATTTCACATTGTTTAGCGACATTATTTCGGGACCACTTTATGGATTTTGAACCCTGCATTGTTTTAACCCCATAGTTATCACATGCTCACACTTCTGTCCGGATGAAGATCTCAAATTGTTGAGATCGAAACACCGTCGACCCTTCTAAAACTAAGCGCCTTAATTTCTTGAATTAATTTTGTAAGGAGTTTTCTCTCTTGTTGTCAATGTGATGTATGTTTTTAAAATTCTTCTTCTCTCAACACATCACGTTCTTTTTCACTATATTGTGAGCGATGGATCTATAATCCACTTGTAATAACATAGTAAATTTGGTGAGATAAATGAATTGCCTGACAATGTACATTTGCGTCCCATCCTATATATATGTCTTCTGAGAAAGTTTCTCATGCCACATGATTCCTGATTAATTCGCTTTTATACAAAATTCTTTCTCTACCAGGACCAAGCGGCCCTGTATGAACCATTGTCTCTTATAATCTCCTGGGGAGGCGTATCTTGTTGGCACATTCCCAGGTTTACAAGAACTTGTAAATCTGGGAATGCATCAAAAACACATATGCAACATCCATGGAATGCCTTCCAACAGCAGATTAACGCAACGCAGTGATTCGCACTTTGTTGCATTACTCCCGGTTTTGTGAACAACTCAAAGCCACACAAAATGGGTTTGCATGGTTTAAAAAATCTGACGTAAGGTTTGGATGCTCTTGCACCATGTGGCGCAAAAGTGACGCAAACCGGGTCATAAATATGGCCTTTTCTGATTGACACCTCTTTTATGATGCAAAAGCATGCACAGCATGTAAAGAGGAATAGACTACTTGCCGAAAGTGTTGGTAATATCGCAGGCAATAAAAAAAATCTAACCAGATCATTGTCACCATCGCCACAAATTAATCTTTCATGATTAGGAACACAGCAAAGCAAGCAGGCTTGAAGTTGCAAGCCTTCTAACACATTGCTGTGGCTAACATGCTGTTTAGTTTGTGTTGCGAGGGAAATAATATGCCAGTTTTTGAGGATGCGATTGTGAGAAAAGAAAATAGTAGTTCAGCAAAGCAAAGCCCATCGTAAACTATGCTCCTTTATGAAGAGCTATGGTGCACTGCTGTAGGAAATTGGATTATTTGTTAACTGAGGTTGAGGGGGGTGAAACCCTACTCAAGCATCAACCATAATTTCTGTCAGGGAAACCTCAAATTAACCTGTGCTTAAGCCTCTGGTAGCTTGGCACAAACAGTCAAGCTTAACGTAGAGGCAATATGTAAAATATTTATGCAGTACTTCAAACAGTAATAAATAATAAAGAGAAAACATAACACGTGAAAAATCCCACACCAATTTAGCTAAAAAGAGTCAAATGTAATATATTATTTGAGATCAAATGACAAAAATCAAATCAGTAGTGCCAGAGATATGCAATTTTTAAGATTTAGAACAAAATAGTCCTGAGAAGCACAAAGCACCAACTGTGGTTATCTAGTTGTGCAAGGTGCAAGGGTGCCTGAGCTGTAAGCAGGGTTGTTTTTGTGCAGAAAGGGGCATCTTCCTGCACAAAAACAATCCTGAGAGGCATTTTCCTCTTTCTATGTGTGCTTCAACATGCAGCACACATAGGAAGAGGAGAAAACGAGGAGAAATAAAGATATTTCTCCTCATTATGACTTACCTGAGGATGCATAGCAGTTTGATGCATTCCCAGGTCTACTAATGGTAAATCTAGGAATGTGTCAAAATACGTGGGTGGATGTGTGGGAACAACCACGCTCCACCCAGGGAACACCTTCCTGGGCCAGATTAATGCAATACAGCGATTTGCAATGCGTTCTGTTGCTCTAGATTTATCAAGCCATGCAGGGCCACACAAGGTGGCCTTGTGTGGCTTGGTAAATCTTGCTTGGTAGTTGTGTCTGCCGATTAGATCTGGAATGTGAACAGTGTCGGAAAATGCCTCTTTCTGCATAGTATCTTGCATTTCTTTGCTGACTGGTGGTTATGTACTGTAACCCCGTTTGTTTTGCATTTAAATGACATGATAATCTTTAACATGTAGAATCATAGCTTACATATTTGCACAGAAGATTTGATATTTTAGTTACCTATAGTTAGAGGGTGGTCACATTAACTTAGCAGGAGTTGTTGTGGACCTCAAATGTCCTAATCAATTTAAAATGAACTGTGGAATTCTTTTCTGTTGTCTATAATCCTTTTCATTTTCCAGGCCCTGAGAGCTGCCATGATCTTGTTAATTATATTGTTTTTGTAAGAATTCTGTGTAAAAGTCATTATTGTTCCATTTTTTTGTGATGATGATTCCCAGCACCTGTGAGAGATGGGAAACGGAAGTGAAAATGCTCCCTTGTGTGATAACCATGAAGGCTGCAGGGATGGAAAAGTCTGCATTGTATTAAACATGAGAAGTGGGCCAAATCCAGGCACATTGTGAATGATGATTTTGATTGGTTCCTGCCTTTATAGGATCCATAGGAGTTGTATCTTTCTCTGGCTCTTCTGCTTTTATTGCATGATTTGGGTATTTGGCAGTCAGACACTTTCAGTCCACTTTTGGAGCCCTTTCCCACTCTTGAGACTTCATGTTATTGTTGCTTCAAGAGATACCTTCTCATGTAAGCACATCTCCTTGTCCTGACTGGATCTTTCATTTGGCTCCCTCTGAGATATTATATTTCCTGACACCTACTGCTTATGGATTCCCCAAATGTGCCTGCAACTTCAGCTGTCAATAGTCAGTTTCCTTTCAAAGGAACAGAAACTGTAGACTTTTCCTATTCTACTTTTAAATATATTGTTTTTACACTTGCCTGGATTATATTCACATATGCTGGATTCAGGTGAATATTGATTTATGACTATTCGATTCGATTGAGCTCATAATTTTACTATTGTACTAATAAACCTTTATGGTTTGCAATTTTACTCCTGTCTAACGTTGCTGTGGGGTGAAATATGCTTCACTGTCTTTGATATGTTCTTACATTTTATGCTTTGAGCCTTGGTTCAACAGGTCCATCAAAGTGGGTATAGCAGAGTTTAGACATTGTGTCGAATTTATACGTGCAAACACCATTTTATCACACTATCACTGGTATTGACATTTTTTTAACTCTGCACATTGGGGCCCTGTTGGTCAGCCTCCATTGTGTGTACCCTGACCCCTAAAACACTGTAAAATTGGCTATCTCCTAATTGCCATATTTAACTTCACTTTAAGGCCATAGTATATGGTGCGGGAAATACATCAATGGCATGTAAAATATAAATGTCATCTGTGTTCTGCAGCACATGTGTTGTCCACTAGGCTGGCAAAGGAAACATAGCTTCAGGCCTGGCTGTGTAGCCTGACTTCTGCAGCTTTTCAAACTTCAAGTAGACCTGTGAAAGTAATCATTTTGAACAGAAAATTTCCCATCTTTCAAATATTAAATAGGTCACCCCTAAGTAGGCCTTGTAACCCACAAAATAGGATACCTAGTATATAAAAGTGGTACAATTTAAAGTTGATATGTACCTACAGTGACTAGCCTGAAAAAGCTGCTTTCACTATAAAGGGCTGATATGGTCCTATGATAAAAGCTAGAGCTCTGAATAAAATTGTAATCCTGCTATCAATGATTTGTGACAACCTACTGGAATAATTCATTCACTGTTTTTAATACTCATTATAAATCTAATTCAATGTGGAGAAGACACATTTTAATAAATATTTAGGAAAAGTGATTTTTTAATAACTTTTTTTAAAAGTTGCCCTTTACCTGCCTGAGCTTCCAGAAGAATTAGCCTGCTAGTGGATGGCTAGCCAGTGCTTTACCCTAATGAGGTGTGGAAACTACTCACAGAGAAAGAACAATGGCTACTGCATCTTTGCAGGAAGACCGAGGTGTGCGGTGTGTGACAGATACCATGTCAGGAAGGACATCTGGGTAGGGTCAAGGAACTTCATTAACTTGAAAGGGACCAGGGTGAGGCCTGCTCATTCACAGTTAAGTGTAAACGAAGACCTGGGGAAGAGAAGCCTTTTTTTCAGTCTCACTGCAGCCAGGAGAGGACAGCTGATTTGCCTCTGGGCAGAAAGATTCCATGGAGTTTTTGCCTCAGAATAGTATTTTGAGAGATAACTTGTAGTAAGGCAAAAAAGGTGTGTTACAAATGTAGGCAGGGTCGTCCCTAGGAATGTTTTTATCAGTGGTTAGGGGGTATGAAGGAGTCTCTCCCATCCACCTACAAAGCTGGCACCTCATCTCCCGATCACCTGAAGGCTCTCTTGACCTGTGGAGCAAGACTACAGAAGACCTATGTTTGAGACCTGTGTGGAGACCTAAAGGACTGGACTACTCCCACTTGTACAATGTACTTGTCACTGTGCTGACCTCATAAGGGGCTACATGGACATAACAAGCTACATGGGGGATTTTCTTGAAGCTCCTAGCTGACCAGCAGCAACTGGAACTGGACTGGTCTCTGCTTGTGGTCTCTGCGGGTGTGAGTCTTGACCCCCAAGTGGTGCCCCTGAGGTTCACAGAGCCTTAAAAGTGACCAGAAGGAGCTGCTCCAGAAACTCTGAAAAGTTGGGACTTACATTTTTAGACTTTAAAGACATATGGCACATCAGCAGCACCTCAAAGCAAAGGTATTTGATTTCAATGCAACTTCATTGGAGACTATTTTGAGATTAATAAAAATACTAAGCTTTTAGGTAAGAAATCATGACTGGCTGAAGCTCTGAAAGGTTTCCTCCTTGACTGTGGCAAAATTTGCATTTCTCCCACTTGGTGGTTTTCCTGCCTAAATCAACATCTTCAAGTCCAGTGCTATTTAGCTTCAAGAGGACTATGGTGGATACAGCCTGCAACCTTGCTCCATTTCAGTCAGTCAGTCAAAAATCTTTATTCGGCTTAATGACAGCCATAAAAGAACAAATAAAACATTATTTTAACAATAATATGCACATTAAGATGTTAACCTATTTGAATAATACTCAAGAATTGATTTTCCAACAACATTATGTAGTTGAACTGCAGCGGAGGTATACTTATAGACCATAAGACAGGTGAATTCATTATTTAAAAGAAGTACATGACATAATGCAGGTTGACACTTTCTAATATTTAAAAATCTTAATAATGGTTTTAAAAAAGTGTGTCTGGGGTTAAGATACAATTTACAAAAAAACATAAAGTGCAAAGTGCTTTGTGTAGAAATTTAATTACATGGTCACAATTCTAATCTGGCGTCACAATATGCATCACGTGGGTACGATACCAGTAAATGAGCAATGCCCATCCTGAACCTGATCAAATAAAACATCTTTGCTTGATTAAAATAAAAAGAAAGATAGGATTCAATTCGTGGGGAGCTAATTAGCAGTGAATGCTCAACGACTCTTTTTTTTTACCATCTCTTGACTATCTCTTCCATGCTTCAGAAGTAAAAGAAAATCACTTTTAAGCTTGGCCTTAGGAATTGCAGATATATTTACGGGACTGTTAAAACAATTCTGCAATCCCAACTTCTCCAATTGTTCTTGCCGTGGAATTTTTTTTACATAATCCAATTTTGAGCAATCTAAAATTATGTCACGATTCAGGACTGGTTCCTCTTTTACCCAGATGCTACGCCAAAGCATCAATGGTGCTAATTGCATACGAAAGGATAATGGTGTAACACCTAATTCATAATGGCAGGGGTGCTTTTAGGTAATGTCAGCACATGTTTTAACATTAAGTTCTCGGCTCTTTGGAGGCCCAATGTGTTTGAGCAACCCCAGACTCCAGCGCCGTATAATGTAACGGCGCATGTTCTTGCTTTATAAATATCAATAATTACTTTTATGGGGCGAGAACCTAATTTTTTTGTGAATCTAAAAATGGTCTCCATGTTTTTATAGAAGCCCCGAATCCTGGCATTAACTAGGTGGGACCAAGAGTTTTTTTCGTTAAAAAGATTGCCCAAATAAGAGAAAGTTGGCACCTGACATAATATTTCATTCTTTATGTAGAAAGTTTTCATTTTAGTAGGAACTTTTCCTGCTACCAAGACGTGTGACTTGTCAACATTTGTTTTTAACCCAAGATCGCTCATGAATTCATTAAAACTAATTAAAAGCCTTTGTAAACTCACCCCGGTTCTCGACATTAGGACGCAATCGTCCGCATATAACAGGGCTGGTAAAGTCCTGCGGCCTATTGTTGGTGCATCTACGTTTCCAATTCTGATGTGGCTTTCTAAGTCATTTATATATAAACAGAAAAGGAAAGGAGCAAGTACGCATCCCTGTCGGACCCCAAAATCCATCTTTATGGGTTGGGTAAGCTCTCCAGTTGCTCCATAGCGTCCTCTACCTGTGACACCCTGATGCATTGCAGCTAAAAAATGGACGATGGAGGGATCAATGCCCATAAGGAGCATTCTCTCCCACAATTTTCCCCTCTGCACCCAATCAAAGGCAGATGCCAGGTCCATAAACTCCAGGTATAAGGACCCTGACTTAGCCATGATGTATTTGCCAATGACCAAGTGCAGTTTAAGGCACTGTTCTGCAGTGCCCAGGCCCTTCCTGAAGCCATACTGGACAGCGGAGAACTTCCCTTTTTCTGTGACCCAAGTCTACAGTCTATCCAGTATTACTCGTTGCATAATCTTGCAAGTGCTATCGATGAAAGAAATAGGTCTATAGCACCCTTTTTAAATATGGGAACTATTGTAACTGATCTCCATGACTCCATGAGCGCCCTATTTACCTCAACTATATTTGGGGGTTCCATGGGACATGCCACATATTGGAAGGGAGCGGCACTTTATTTCTCAGTGCTATTACTATAGAGGCCGGCAAAATATTTTACCCACGATTCGGGTATGATTGTTGCATCAATATGGCCATTTTTTGTGTCACCAAAATATTCTTCGTTAGCAGTTTCCCAAAAAAGTTTGGAATCTTTACTCTGTGATGCCAAGTGTAATTTGCCCCATGCCTCTTGCCTAATTTCCTTCTTGCGGTTCTCCAGTGCGCGTTTATAATCTATGCACGCCTGTCTCACTCCCACCCTATCTCGTGGTATAGTTTTTAGGATCTTAATTAATTTATTATGTAATTGGGAGCATTCCCTGTCAAACCACCTTTTATTTTTCTGTGAGCTGTTCAACTGGTTTTTAGTTAAGAGCACCTTTGTTGTCTCAATTATTGCATTATATGATTTGATCATGGATGTAACACTTAAATTTTCATCCAAACAATCCAGTACTTGCGCAAAATTGCTCTTTATAATCTCCTCCAGAACAATCTCAGGGTTAACAGAGGACCACTTCCGAGTTAACCCCTTATTTTTAGTATAAGATGAGGGGACTACCTTAACTGGTGTATTTTGAGGAACTGGTAAGATTGCTAATTGTAATGTTAGTGGGTAATGGTCGCTAAAATGTATTTTGGGAATGTTAAAAACCACGATTTCAGAGTTAAAATAATCAGACAACATAATAAAGTCAATTAGCGTCCCTTGACCTCTCCCAACATATGTTACCACATCAGAATTTAAGAGCTCAATGAAATCTAAAGTTAAGAAAAGTGAGAATTTTGACAATAAAGAAATAAAAATATTCCCACAAGGATTGTGCTCAAAGTGATAGTCACCCACCACATCCCTTGTTAAATGGTGGCATGCCTTGCGTTTAGACAGTGAGCATAGTTTACAATTAAACTCACCCCCCCCAGAGTATTACATAGTCCATTTTATCTCCTCAATGTGTTTCATAAGTGCAGTTTCAAGTTCTTGGGCAATAGTAATATTTGCACTATTAAAATTATTGTGATCAAAATTAATAACCACGAGGGTCAGGTTACTCTTCAGAGAAATATTTATAATCTGGAAATATGGGGAGTCCAGCTACAGTTTCCTAACTCTGCCATTCAATGTTGTGGAGATCATGGGTATTAAGCCACCTTTATCATGACCAGCTACAGATGTTCTAGCTGATGTGTGTGCAGAATAAAAACCATATTTATAAGCTGGTTCACGCATCCAAGTTTCCTGTAAACAAATTATGCTGAATTTGCTAACAAACTCTACCCAGTCGTTAATGCCTAATTTGTTTAACACACCTGCTACATTCCAGAAAAGACTGCCACGAGTAACTGTACTGACATGGGGGTGTCTTTATTCTCTGCACAACCGATGTCAGTTACACCACTTTCTACTGTCATATTTGTTCTTACATTAGGGTTCACAACACCAACTAGCTCAGCAGTAGGGCATACTGGCAGAAGATCTAATGTACCATCATTAAATGGATTGGGAGAATTGGGCCTTGAATAATATGTCGGGTTTAATATTATTCAGTCAGTCCACCTGATCTAGGGGAGGAAAGGGGTTGAAAGTTGGAATCATGAATGGGGAGAATATTTTAGGATGGGATTGGGCCTGGCCAATACCCACATTTGGCAACGGCCTATAAAAATAGCCGAGTGGTACAGCTTCGATGGTTCCCGCCATGTTATTACTCCAAGGGAGTCTATCCGTGAGCCAGTGCAGAAAATTTTTCTCCCTAAAATTTACAACAATGCAATCTCCCATTTCAGTGTTTGCCTGACACCCCACCCATGACACACGTTCTACATTATTGATTTTATCATTTAGAACATCACAGCCTGACAAGTCCAGTCTTCGCCAACCAATGCACCACTCTACTTTTCAACTGTTTCCAATCTTCTGTCTTACTATGAGACAGAGGTGGGACATTTTTTAGAACAATGACGTAGGGGGTAACTTCCGGGGGTAGGTGAAGTATTCTCAGACTATTATTCGCACCGGCTGAGAAAATGTTATGATTTCTACCATTCTACCAGTGGGATTAATGTCACTTTGTTCCACATTTGCTGTCGATGGTCCCGGACGTACTTTATCAAGTTGTTTAGATGAGTGCATTGTAGTCTCAGTATTAATAACTACTCAGACCCCAGAGACCGGTATCTGAGAGAGTGGAATTACCTCAGGAATGTCCAAATTTGTATTCGAGATGAGGTTTGTTAGAGTCTCTGAGCCTGTGGTGACCTTCGAAATACTAGAGCCAATTAATATTTTTAACGAGACATCAATGCTGTTTAATACCCCTACCAGGGGGTCTAAAATTGATGTGATGATAGCCTCCATCGAGCTTGTATGACATTTGAATAATGCATTATCCCCCTTATACTCGGTGTTGGTGGGGTCCTTAGCAGCACCCGTTGCTCGTATTACTGGCTTACGTGTTGGGGCCATGTTTTTTTCTTTCGTGTCACTATGGGTTCTATAACTTTCTTGGCTTTCCCACACGCCTTAGATTTTTTAGATGGCGGTGGGCAGAGAGTATCCACAAATCCCCCCTCCTGAGTGATGCCAGTATTGACCTCATCTCCACTAGCTTCCAAATTAATAGATGATAATCTTTCTTCTAATGTTTTATCGTGCTCACCCACAATTCCCGTGGGGATGCCATTTTGCAGAGCTCGTTGCGTTTCCCCCAACCTCACCTCTACGGACTTTATTTCACTTGTTATTGCCCCCATCGCCGTCGTTAAAAAGTTCGTAATTGATGAGGTTAGTGGCCTGGCCTTCGTGGTCATAACGGTCTTACTTTTCCCCATCTCCTTACCTTTTATGTCTAGCAGTCCTCAAACTTGTGGCTGAACTAGGGGTTTCTTTTCCAGGCGCTCCTCTCTCCGTGATAGATGGCCAGGGGCCTTGGCCCAGCCCAGCCTCGTCCTGTCGCAGACGGGTGCTT
Source organism: Triturus cristatus (assembly GCF_964204655.1). NCBI lineage: Eukaryota > Metazoa > Chordata > Amphibia > Caudata > Salamandridae > Triturus > Triturus cristatus. The sequence continues at coordinate 685,069,402 of NC_140587.1, forward strand.
GCCCTTGACCCAAGCTTTGCCCGGCGCGGGTCCTACACTGCGGAAGCCCTTGCCGGCACTTACGCACCTCCTGGCACGTGCGATGATGTCAGTGGGAGGTGCGCCGCTCGGCACGCTGGGAATTAGAGTCCCTCCCTGGTCCACGCCCTCAATGGATTTCACGGGCGGAGGGATGGCCCAGCGGCAGCACGACCTCCCAGTAGGAGACCAGCAGCTTGATTAAAGAGCTGCTGATGATGAAATTTGCCTGTCTTGGCCCAAATTGACTCAACCAATGTGGTTAACGAATGTAAACACAGCAGAACGTTCTCCTCTTCTAGAAGGTGCCAAGGATGGGAGTGCACGGGGGTTACAGTAATTCCGTGAGTGTCCGGAGAAGGGTGAGAGGTGGCCCAAGGCTGGCATGGTAGAGCTCATGCTGGGAGTGAACAGTAGGTTCCGATGCTGTTATGGGCCGCTCCTGGAATGGTTGTAAGCTCTTGTGGGGTTTGCGCTGCTGGTTGTAAACACTGCCGGGTCCTGGGCTGGAGTGCGGATAGCGAGGTCTTCTCGACAGGACGACTCCCAGTCTTCAGGCTATGTAAATGTGTGAGTCCAAATCATAAGCACACATGGGCTGATAGTCGCTTGGCCCGCCGCTGCACAGAGTTACAGCATGGGCTATCGGCGCTGGCCGCGTTTCCTCTGCCGGAGCTCCCCCGCCTCTTACATCTCAGGGTGGCACAGGGTGGCACTGGGAGCGTTGATGGTGCTCAAACCGCTGCAGCGCCTGGCAGCACGCAGGCTCTTGGTAGGGTAGCAATGACCTTCTACTGGGGATTGCGGGGAGACGCTCTGCTGACTGCTGATCCCCGCTTGCCAGAGCCATCCCGCTTACTCCCCCGCCGCGATATCAATAGAGTCTGCAGCAGCGCTGGGGACGTGGGTGGCAGGGTCCCGGCGTTGGCTCTGCGTTGGCGTTGGCATTGGCTCCGCGCCTCCCAGGCCTACTCTTTGAGTATTTTTTAGCTTTATTTCAGAAACTCAGTCAGAAGTTAAAATCTTTGATTGGATGAATCAGCTTGGTGTATACAATATGTGCTCCATCACGGTCAGCCTGAAATCACACATAGGTACCACAAAAAGAGAGTATTACATGGTGCCTTACCTTTTCTTGCTGCTTTTTTCCTTTAATGTTTAAAAATTCATATCTCTGTTTCCCCTTATTGGATTGTTGTTATTTTGGTGACATTATATTCATTAAAGGTGTTTCTATTTTTTTTAGATTGGGTGGGTGGTTCATATTGTGCTGTGGTTTGTTGTATTAACTGTTTTGTTCCTATTTAATACTTTGCACATTTTCTCAAGCCAAGCCGGTCTGCACTGTAGTCATAGCTGTCAGAGGGCAGGGCCCAGTTTAAATGATTGAAACTGTATTTTACCTAAGTACACCCCAATTAATAATCTACTTTGTTACAAAAAGGTTCTAAAACAATATTAATATATCAACAATAATAATAAAACAATTAGAATCATGGCTTCATTATTGTATTTTATTCTCATGAATGTCATAGCTACTTGAGGTTTCGTTTTTTCAAATTTACTTCCTGAAGGGAATAGCATTAACAATGTAAAAAACAGGATATAGGATTGGATTAGAAGCACTGAAGTGGAGAATTCTATTTTGATGGCCCAATGATTGCGTCACTTATACAGTTGAGAAGTTAATGATCAAAGTAGCTTCTATTCCAGTCTTCCAAATAGCATGGCAACCATATATTATATATATAGCCACCGCGTCTACAATATGTGAATAACTAAAATTAATAATGATGATGAATTTAGAGTTGAAGGGATAAGCAGCATTTCACATACATTTCACAGATCCATTTCAACCAGTAATTAACTGTTCATCAGTGGTTGCCACTGTGCATTCTAAGAATACCTCCCAAAGCTTGGCAATGAGTAATTTCTTAAATCAATCCCTGCTCAAGTATTTACCAATATCTATCAGCAATTCCTTATCAAATAGCAACTTCCCTGTGGCAGCATTGGTAGTTGATCAGTGAGTCACCAGCAACCATGCTTACCTTCTTCTCCAATGGAAGGTTAAGCTGGATGAAATGTGTATTTGTATGAGTCTCTGCCAGTGCATAACTTTGAACTTTCCGCCTGTCCACCAGATCACAGTGACAGTCATCCAGCCATATTGGGGTTGAGTTGACTTCCACTGATATTCTCTTCGACATGCGATACATGGGAAACAAACTTTACAATGCGGTCATTACACAGCAATACCTTTACAACGTGTTCATTACAACGGCCGCGTTGTTAGTACGTGATGTAATGACATCGCAAGTCTTTACAATGAATTCCATTAGGGGGCGTTGAGATATTGGAAATACATTTTCATCACCTTCCCTACTGATGCGCAACCTGAAGTAGGAATAGTAAATAATACTATTCCTAAGTCCAGTGTGCCCCCTAGTGGAAGTCGTTGTAAAGACTTGCGATGTAATACATCGCGTATCAACAAGGCGGTGGTTGTAACAACCGCGTTGTAATGGCACACAATGTATTACATCGCATTGTAATGTGCCATATTTGCCATACATAATGGACATAAACAGGAAAAATGTACAATGGTCATAAAGCACAGAGAAAAACTCCCTTACAACTGAAGCACTTGTTGTTTGTTTAGACAAAAACGATCCCCTGATTTGAAAAATAGTTTTTTCCAACCAAAATAGTTTGTTTAACTGGTGCTTTAAGCATGGCATCTGCTTGACAAAACACAGTGATGTGAGGTGTGTTGCCACAGTAGTAGCTTCCTTCACATCACAGAGATTCCCCCTCCCCCGTTCCTTATTCTTATCCTTTCCCTACTACCCTTCTCCATCTTAATAGGCAATTGCCATTATTTAGACATATCAACATAGTATCACAATAACGTTCAGAGTATTCTACAAATTGAAACCTAAGAAATGACAAAGGCAGACTCAGGATATTTTGAAGAGACTTTAACACAAGCTTCTTATTCAAAACACGATTGTACCAATAAGATGTTAGTTTTACAAATTAGAAATCAAGGCACTTTTTTGCTAATCTAGTTTCTGATTTGTCAGACTATTTTATATATTCCTGGTCGTCCTTAGATCCACTACCTCAAGGGCTCAAAATCCACACTCACTTGAAGGGCATGCTATTTCATGCTCCCCACCTTGGCCAGTAGAATATGGTGGGCTCTTGCCATTGTTCTGTGGTGAGCAGAAGCTCAAGACAAATTTGCGAATAGCTACAACGAGTGAGTGTATCTTCCCAGTATAAGATTAAAGAGCTAAAACGTGGGGGAATTGATGACCCTTGGCTCTTACTTGTTAAAATGTTTCTGCCCTTTTGCTGTCTATTAAAATGGCACAGATATTCTTCACGACCAAACCCCTACCTTGGAATTGTGTCTACTACCTGCTAACAACCAGTGGTTATTAAAAGAACATCACAAAAACATACAACATACAGTAATGAAACAGAAGGAAAGTATCATGATATGTTATCCCACTGGTCAGTCACAGGAAATGGCACTCCCCATACTTGCATACACAACAGTTGTACATGCCACAGTCTTATTGTGAAGAAGGCAGAACAGTACACTCCCAAGTATCAGACTCTCTTGTATGTTAGACAGAAATTCAGTGGAGTAGTGCACCTATCCCATACATGTCAAAGGCATGCACAGAGGCCACTAGTGATAAGAACTGTTAAATGTTCTATGGCTAATGTTTTGTATTGGTCGATTCACCTATGAAATAAATAGGTTGATGCCTTCTAGGAGGTGGGGAGTGGTAAGTAGTCAGGTGCGGACTGCACTTGTCCTTAGAGTTGAACAAGATGCAAAATTAAGAACTTGTTTGTGTTATTTTTAAGTTTAGAAATTCATCCTCTGGGCACAAATACCTTGCGTCCTGTTGTTACGCATAGTGGTTCTCTCCCTTCCAGTGCTGGTTAGGACAGTGTGTGCCTTGCCCTGAAAAGGTGAATCACACCTTTAGTCCATGTCAGTAAATATGCACTGATGTGTATAATTTCAGCGGATCGCTGTTTTTTTCCATTTCGGAAGGTCATGATTGAAAATGGAGTCACCTATATAGCACTGAAGCCCAACCCATAGAATGAGCATGTTGTCAGCAAATCATTGTGTTCCCTGGCTAGAAGGCTTGGTATGTCTTCCCTTGGGCAAAATAACCACCCAAATTGGAGACTCACGTCTAAACATAAGGCTTTAACCTCTATGAAAGAAAGAACATATGGGTCCCACAGTATTCCAGTAAACCTGCATTTTTGTGTTTGAAGAGCATAATACACGTATTTCAAAAATTATCAAATAGGATAAGTGGTGATTTGTTCCTGTCTTTACATGTTTTCTTTCCTGAACCAGGACACGTCGACTTTTCATTCTGATTATATATACCAGTTGTGAATCATTTATTCAGGCAGTTATGATGGTGGCTGTACAGGTAAGGATAGTTGAATTTTCATAGTACGTTTTTATAACAGGCAATGTAGCTTGCAGTAGAAGAAAGTTGTCAGTTCTGCAGCCATATTTGATTCCCTGATGTCTGGAAGTCATTTGTCAAATGACAAATTAGGACAGTATTCGATAGTCCTAGCCCTGGCAATAAAGGGCATATCCATGTGCCCTCTGAAATACCCTGAGAAGCCTGATGTATTCATATCTATAGTGTGTCTGCCTGGTTTATTTTATTTGAATGCACTGTGTCTTCGTGGTTTTTCTAACTGTTGGGTGACAATTGTTTAATGCGGTTATTTAGTGTACGTTCTTTTAATTATTGTTCAAATTTAGACAATACGTATGAGTCATCAATTTTTAGGAAGAAAGATAGTTGATAAGGTTGTTCGAGTCAAAGTTTATTTCTCGATGTTCAATTAATGTAAAATGGCATTCCTTCTTCATATTCTCTCTTCTGCAAGCCTGGCAAGTGTGTGTTTTTTTACAGAACCTAAGGCTAATCCCCGTAAACTGGCACTTACAGATACTTTTCTCTAATTTCAAGATTTCCGTCATCCTTTTGATATCACACCCCTTCTCCCTCTCTAACGTCTTTTCTATTACTGCAGCAAAACACTCTTAACTGGCATACATTAGAAAATGTATCTAATGTATCACCGACATCTATGAAACTGAAAAGTACATCTTTAAAATAGCATCATGATAAACAGTATTTAACAAACATATTTTTTTTTCATTTAACATAGATGTCTTGAAAATCAGCCTCATTAATATCCAAGGAATGCATTTTTATTAATCAATGTAATTGTCATGGAAACCATGTCAGAGTTGCAGCAGATAATATATGCGTTGTCCCACTTCCTAAGTTTCTATATTTGCAATGCTGCGTTGCTACTATCAATTCAGAAATTTCAGTTAACATCTAACCCTCTTCCATTCTGGGAATCCGAATATCTTATACTCTGTGCTAACCAATTTCTATTATTATCCTGAAAGCTACACGATATTTGCAGTGTGTGCAGTCCCACTTCGATATGTGTATTCAGGAGAACATTACCTTTGCTTTCAAATAAAAATGAATAAGAAAATAAGATATGTACTGCAGAATATTTACCTCAATTGTGATGTTGTATAATACAGTTTTTACTTTTGGCTTGTGCAAGTTTACTCACTGATACAGATAACCATACACGTCTGCTGCAATTGTGCATTAAAATATGCCCTAAACCATAAAGTAAACATTACAAATTCTGATTTGATACTTGATATAAATTCACCTTATCACACCGCAAGCAAAGGTAAAAGTTCGGATTTCAATACTCTGTTGACTTATCAGAGGAGGATCAGTGTTTACGGCAAATACTAGAGAAACAAATGTCTTATTTTGTGTTACAAAAAAATAGAATAAAACCAATTGGACAAATTGAAGTAAGATTGGACGCCCTAAAGGACACCATAAAGGGATAACGATAAATCTGCTGGCAACTAAAAATAAAGCTGCATATAAAAACTCCTAGAACTACAATCAGATAATTATTGACTGGAACTCCACATAACACACACAAAGGCACAACAACACTATTACAAATGTATACAATCGAATACGAGTCTAACAAGAACCTAAGTCGGAAAGTCCAAAAATGAGTGGACCTAAACAAAGATGAAAAAAACTTGTTAAAGAAACAGGGCTGGGAAAGCACTAGCAAGTTGTCTAAAATCTGCTATCAGTAGATCTACAATCCATTCAATTAGAAATAAAGATGACGTCACACTGTACTCAACACCAGATATTCTTAAGGCCTTCCTAAACTCTTATGTATGTGTATCTTTACAACTCAAATCACAGCAAAGGAACGTATGAAATGCCTAGATGGTGTTCGAGTCCCCAATGTAAACAAAGAAGAGAGAACCTTTCTCAATTACCAATTGAAAGAAATAAAATTATCATAGCCATTCATGGAATTATACAGGAAAAGTACCTGCCCAGATGGCTTCTCAGTGAAATTTTACAAATCATTCACTGATATATTCAAATAACCCATGGAGGCATTGTTCCATCACTTTGCAGAGACAGCAAATAAATCGGGCATGGCAACTAAACCACCTATGGAGGTTATCGGCGAATTATGGCCCTTTAATCTAACTTGGAATCAAAAGTGAGAATTAATGGACACTCATCCATTTCATTTCTCTCATGGAGCTCAGCCAACATGTCCTCTCTCACCAGTTCTCTTTTTAATGGCCATTGAACAACTGCTTCTTTCATAATAAGCCAATAACAAAATGAAAGGGATCGTGTTTCCCTCTGGCAGACAACTAGCGGAGGCTTACGCAGATGATGTATTAATCTTTACAGAAGGCGTGAACTAGGCTATTGTGATCATTACAGATGAAATAAATTGGTACTCTGTAGTATCAGGGTAGTGCCTAGTACAGAAAAACTGAAGTATTTCCACTGAATGCCTATTGCACAGCCGCAATAATAGGAACTTCGGGACTAAAAAGGCAACGAAACATGATTAAATATCTAGGCATCTGGTTAAGAAGCAGCCTAAAGGAATCTCTAGCCCTAAACAAAAGCAAGGCACTAACCACAATCAAAGACTTATTGGCCTCATGGTCTCCTAAGTACATTGTATTGTGGCGTAAATTAGAGACCATCAAAATTATGATAGCACCCTTAGTCAATTTCTTATCCAGCATGCTACTCACCAACCTATTTGTCACTTTTTTTAAATAATGGATATTCACATATCAGGATTCCGCTCAAAGAACAAAAAAGCAAGGACTGCTTTGAATATGCTTAGAATAAATAAATCCAATAGAAGCCTAAACCTCCCAGATTTCAAAGATTCCAACTAGCCTATTTATTTGCACAAAGAGCATGGTGGTTTGTGCATAACACTGAGAATACTCTTCTCTGGCTTCAGATTGAACAGATTGAAACCCAGCTAACAAACACCTTACTTTTATGTGCCACCCTGACAATAAGCCACCTTTTAAAACTCAAACTTTATCTCTAGCAATCCATAGTTTTAAGCACTATGAATTCCTTTAAAAACCCTTGACTAGAGTTGGATACCAGAAAGTTGAGATCTAACTTAACATCTATTTAGCACAATAAAGAACTAAAGATCCTGAATGGTACCATCTTTTGGGAGAACTGGGCTGAAAAAGTAATCAATCTCCTTAATTATTTGTATAGGCTCACATCTTCTGCGACATTGCCTAAGTGCAATTTACTGGATATGCAATATTATAATTTCTTTAAACTTGAAAATGCGCTTAGAAAACTATGAAAAACCACAAACTTGACCTCTCTGATCTATTACATATGTTCAGAAAACTGGGCCTACAAGCTCCTAGAACCACTGACAAAATAACTCACAAAGCAATTGAGGAAAAAATGGGAAACACAGAATATAACTTGAACTTTTCAATAGCTCACTGAAATGGCCTGGTAAACGATATGGCAATCCCCATATTTAGCAAAATGTAGGGGTGGGAGGAATTTGTGGTGTTTTACTCTGTGGAATTCCATGGAGTTACCTAAAAACTCTATGAGATTTCTGAGGAGTTCCATGAGAGGCAAAACTCTGGTATGTTGCCCTGTTCACACTGATTTTTAGAGCCAGGAGCTTGTCCTGCACTGTAAAATCAACGTGAACGGCACCATGCATATGTTAGAGGGCGCTGCTTGTTTCGCCGCTCGAGTAGGATTTCTACTTGAGTGGCAGATTTTGCAATGCGAGTGACAACTTTCTCAACACGAGTGGTAATGACCTGCCCTGACCTTCCTCTTTGAGAAATCTCACAAGGAGGCAGTAAAACACTTTGTTTTTTTCTCGCTCAGCAACTTAATGTTTGCGAGCCGTGTGTGAGGAAACTTCTGTCATGCGGTGGTTGGTGGAGTTTTTGCAGAACATACCACTCTACGCAGAGTGCGAAGTGGGCAAAACTCTGCGAACTCCATCGGAGGAGCGGATTTATCAGTCCACCGCTAGCACAAAGTCACCACTGCACTAGCCCAAACATGCTTCCCGCCCATACACAAATTATACAGGATCCCTGTCAAACTACATAAGCATGGCCTTTTGCAATCCAGAATATCAGAAGTGCAAACTTATCAGACCTCTTAGGGACAGAATTCAGAACCATGTATGGAAAATATTTACAACTCATTATACTGTACACCTCCCACGATAGTGCTTAGTATTTTCGCTCATCAATACCCACCAAATTTGCCAACACCCATCCTCCTTCTCATGCATCATTTTCTAACACTAGGCATCAAAGTGATACTATCTGAAAGGAAATCCACATATGTGGCACCATTAAAAAAATGGTGGACTTGGTTGTGCTCTTCCAAAAGTGAAGACAATCTACTACACAATGCAAAGAAAATCTGCAACAACATTGACAAATACATAGAAAAAAACACCCTAATGTTCATATCCCTTTTCACACATAAAAGCCTCAAATAGACATTTGTGTAAGTATAACACTAACTCCACACCATCATAGATCCTATCTGATAGCAATATCTAATACCATAACCGCTCAGTTTAAGATAGCTATTTTAGGATACAGTGACTTGATGGAAACCTGAATCACTTCACCGGACAATATTCCCTTATCCCCCTTCTCCTAGCCATACCGCACCCCTCACCCCCATCAAGTTCTTATCTCATGTTTTATGATTATTTGTTTTTATGGTACAGGAATTCATCATATATCTATACCGGATTTGAGGATTGAGACTGACTCTGCTAGCTAATTCACCTAGCAAAAGTCCGCTTTAGTTGGAAGTATACTAGCTAATGTACAATTGTATTACACTGCAATATTCTATAGCTTTTACGTACCGACTATGTGTAACAAATTGTATGACAAGAAACAACGTTTTTAACCCTGTATCAGGTTTTATTGCCATGTTCCTCCCTTTAAAAAATTCAATAAAATTCCTTTGAAAATACAAAAAACTATTGGACCCAGTAAAAAACAGCCACGTTGCTCCTGTAAAATGTAGTTATTTTTTCAGAAATAGCTGCTTTGCTTTCAAGGTCACATTTGTATGCTACAATCACAGAACAGTTGCAATAAACATCTATGACAGAGGGTCAATTTAGTTATTTTTCTTTTGGCAACATGAAACCATTGCTAACTAGACTGTTGAAGTTCAGCTTTAAAAGTCGGATTCACTTTATTTCCCAAAAAAATGATGCATTAAAGATTTAAGCCATGTCTCATTAATATATCATGTTACGAGTGTGCATGACTGCCCCGCTAATGTGTCCATCTGTTTCAGAAATTAAAATCATGGCATTGCTTACAATGAATGCTTTTCATCATTATAAAGCATTAAACCATGGTCTCTTGAGTCAGGCGAAGGTATGGCCACAATAGCTTTAATGTCAGAGGGCTACAAACATTAATGCAACACAGTGAATGAAGTATTAATGAAAATGGCTTTTGTCCGTCTATGAAGTCTCAGTGTGTTCACAGTGATATACCTTTAGAGAGATAAGAGGAAAACATTTACACGTTTCAAGTTCTATTCATAAATGGCCAATATTATGTTCCAGACAGAAAATAATATAGAAAGATAATATCTTCTGTTGAGATTTTATAAAATCACTCAGACCAGACGTTGTTCTGTTTTCTAGCTTGAAGTAAAAAAAGTCGGTCTACTCTACTAATTTCACAATTTAACATGGGTGAAAGCTTAATACATTTTCTGGGGCATTCAAAATGTGGTTCTGTACTTAGTGGAAGCTGTATTTGCACTGCAACTAAATGTTCAATTTGTTTGATAACCAGGTTTATTATTTTATTATAAAATACAATGACAATACAGTCAAAACAATCGTGTATCAGACAGCACCACAATGCACGTACATAAGTGGATCAGTCATGCAGACCCAAACCATGATATTCCCATCATTTACCCCAAATCTTCCCATGTTTCTGTGGACAAGCCCTGGCAATATAGATAGGCTTTTTGTTGTTGAGCAAACCAGTCTATCCCCACCTACCAGGCAGCCAGTGAAGGAGGAATTCCACCCCTTGGTGATGTCCCTCTTGGCAACCAATGTGGCATCCCTTATGAACGCATGTCCAGTCTTGGTCCTGCTAACTTCTCCAGAAAGCCTAGAAGGGCTACTCTAGGAGAGAGGTAAAAGGGTTGGCCCAGGACCAATAAGAGTTCTAGCTCTATCCCGGCTAGTACAGGTTCAGCGCTTGGCATGAACAGACCATGTGAAAGAATTATGCATCCGGTGACAAGCAGCGAAAACAATTGCGAATTCTACCCACCCATTCAAGTCACTGAGGGGTCATGTGGGTTAGATGGAGATAGCTGAGTTGGAACCACCTGAGGCATGTTGAGATGGCAGGTTCCCGTGTGGTCAGCCTAGTTTCCCTCCAGCCTGCATGGTGCTTGTTAGACCTGGTACCATTGGCGTGAGTCTCCCTTCCATTTTTTTTTTTATTGCCTCCTCTGTTTCTTATATGTTTTGCTGGTTTAGATACTTTGGGCACTGTGCCACTGCCATTTAGTGCCACAGTACATGTGCTCCCTATGTTAAATTGATGTATTGATTAGTGACTCCATGATTGGGTTCTTTGATTTCCTTGTCAGACCCTAGTACAGTGCACCATGTGTGCCCAGGGCTTGTAAATCAAATGCAGCTGGTTGGCTTGCAGCACTGGTTGTGCCACCCACAGAAGCAGCTTGTAAAGTGTGTCTCAGGTCTGCCATTGCAGAGGCTATGTGCAGTCTGGTACTGCCATGCCAACTGACCAAGTGCACCCACTTGCCAGTCCCTAAACCTTCCCTTATCTTCATATCAGACACCCCTATGTTAGGCCCAGGGGCAGGGTGCATTGTAAGTATAAGGTAGGACATGCCCTGGTGTGTGTGGCATGTCCTAGTAGTGAATTACAACCATTTTCATTGTTCACTATTGCAAGACTACCTGTTCCCCATAGGCCAGAATGGGCAGTTAGATTATTACATTTTATAATCCTAACTGACTCAGGGAACATGGTAGAAATTCAAGTTTAATATGCCTGAATTCAGAATGATAAAACACATCTTTTAGTGAAATTGGTTTTAACATTCTGTGTTTGAAAATACCACTTTTAGAAAGTAGGTATTTTCTTGCTTAACTGTCCAAGCCTGTCTCTGCTAGGTTGTGTATTGTGTGTCTGGTTCTGTGAGTGACAGGAGCTGGGGATTCCAGGGGAGAGGGTGAGTCAGAACAGGGCTGAATAGGAAGATCTGCATGTAGATGGGTGAGAGGAGTTGCACCTGGGACCTGAATAGAGCTGTGCCTTCCCTTCACAATGCTGGCTCCACCTCCTGTGGTGTGTCTGATGTCTCTGCCTGCACTCTGAAAGGAAAGAAGGAGTCAGGTAAACAAAGTGCTCCAGGACTGACCAGAACTGGTTTGGACTAGGCAAAGGCCTCTCTGCCTTCAGAGAACAAAGAGAAAAGTAGTATAAATATGGGGACCCAAACCCCAAGACTTTAGATCACTTCTGGAACAACAAGAAGAAACCTCTGCCAAGGAGAAGAACCAAAGGAATCTGTAGGAGTTGGACTGCCCCCTCTGCCAGTGTGCTGTGTTGTTGGGTTGGTCTGCAGTGGTGTCTTCATTGCCAAGGAGAGGAGAAGGAACTTTTACAGAACTTTCATCATCTTGCACAATATTTCTCCAAGGCCTTGAACTTGTGCTTGCCTCCTTCTGAAGTCTCAGGGACAACAGACTTCACCACCAGCTCCCCACCGAATTTCATTGCAGGGAATTCCATCTGCAGAAGCCTGCGTTTCGCTGGGAGCAGGAAGCGCGACGTAACAAGAAGAAGCGTGTCGCTGCTGCAGCTGTAGTCATGGCATCACCGGAGAAGCGTGCCGCCGCCGCATCTCGCATCTCCCAGAAGCATGCCTTCGTCGCAGCTGTCTGCTGTCGCATCACCGGAGAAGCGCGTCGCAACCGTGAGGGTCACCGTCGCATCATCGAAGAAGCGTTTCGCAGGGCCTGTCGCGGCTCCAAAGTAAAGAGTCGCGGCAAGGCTGCCAGGGCGTGTCGCATTGTCTCAACGTCGTTGCATCAAGGGTGCCATCTTATCTCATCACACCGGATTGTCGCATCGCATCGAGGCGCCATCTTGCCGCATCGCAACCGGGCTGCAGCACGAGAATCTACGCATCACCTCCTCTCCGGTAAGAATCAAGACGCATCCCCTACTCTACGCAAGCATTGAGGCGTGACGCATCATCTCCCCCGAAGCAAGGATCCGACGCATCTCCAACGCTGCGAGCCTTTGGTTTATTTTGCATTACGAATCCAGGTACTTTTGTGAGAAATGTGTCGCATTTACCATCAACTTGAACTAAGTTAACTCTACCATCTTTAAGTCAATTTTGAGTACAGTATTGTGAATTTTTGTCATTTGTGGTCTTGTGTTAAGTTTATATAAAGAATACTTCTTTTTATAAAACCTGTGTGGTGTCCATCTATAGTCTTTTCACTGTATTACAGTATGTGTTCACAAATGCTTAACACACTGCCTCTGAGATAAGCCTGTCTGCTCATGCCAAACTACCAAGGGGGTGAGCAGGGGTTATCTAGTACTGTAATCCCCTTTCCCTGACTTAGAAGCAAAGGTCCCTATTTCGTCAAAGGTACCTACCTCTGCCAACTAGAAACCCCCAGTTCTAACAGTGCTGTTCCCACACCAATTCCTACCACCTCTTCTTCAGCCTCACAAACCTGTCGGGGAAGTTGATGACCAGAGAATGGTTAACTTGTAAGATTGCACCGCTGGTAAACCTCCCAATTAGTAGTTTAGCTTTCAAGGGGCTAAAGTCCCAAATTTCAGAATCTAAGGGGATGGGAGTTGTGAGGGTGTGGTGCAACTTGTGAAATTGGTTATTCTAGAGTTTATACTGCTCCTGTAGCTCCTAAAACATCTGAATGCGGGTCCCCGACCAGACATCCCACAGCTGATTTATTCCTGTTTCATTTTGCAAACCCATACAGGATGGTACGTGTACATGTGTCCTGCTAGAGAGGAGTCATGCATGTCAGTCTACAGTACCAGCCCTTAAGTCGGAGTGCTGCCCACCAGTGTGGTAAGACCACTGGTGTAATTTCAGGGAGGGGTTCAGTGATCAGAACACCATACAGGATGCCCATAATTAGGTCAAGTCCCAACAGGGCCAATTCAACCCTGTAGGTCGGGTCACCAAATCCCCCATTAAACCATTCATTTTTCACAATCACCTGGGAGGTATGTAGTAATGTTGTTAATCAGCCATTCCCAATCCGCCATCATAGGGGGACTGTCGGCAACTGGCAAAGTAAATACGGGGCGGCCCTGGCTCAAAGAAAGGGAAGAATGATGGAGTTAAAGGTGGTAAACCAATAAGTGGGAATAGGAAGGGGGATATTTTGGAAGACATAAAGGAAATGAGACAGCACTATTATCTTGAAGAGGGCTACCTACCCAAGGACGTGGAGGAGTAGGCACCCCATCTCTGAAGATCTCTGTTCATTTTGGCTACCAGGGAAGTCAGGTTAAGGCTCCATGTCAGTTTGGGAGCAGAGAGATGGGGATTCCCAGGTACTGGAAGGTCAGACGATGCACAGGGTTTGTGGATTGCCAGGAAAAGATGCTCAAATCACCCTGTACTGGGACCAGTAGAGATTTATTTTTGTTGACTCGGAGGCCTGAGGCCTTCAAGCATATGTCCAATAGTTCCAGGAAGCGGGGGGCCTTACAACTGCAGGTTTGTCAAGTAAAGCAGAACAACATCTGCGTAAAGTGCAATTCTTTCCTTTTGACTGTGTTGTGAGGTACTGTGTCCGAAAGCAGAGACCATTACTATTATTGCTCTGAACAAAAATTGTAATGACCACACCTTTAGGACACAGTACCTCATACCATGCAATTTCACTCTAAAAATTATGAACAGCTAAGCAATGCATATTAACTCTCTGACTCTTGCAAAGGAGGAGAAATGTAAGGTTACAGCTGATGGCACAGCTGTATGAGATCAATGAGTTCTGGTGAAAGCCACAGTTTCTTTACAGCCCTCTGCTAATCAGGGCTCATCCAGTAAATCATATGTATAAAATGAATATTCACATGCATTTCCAGTGCAGCCTATGGTGGGTCAGTCCTTAACTAAGTCAGGATACCAGACAGGAACTGTGAGGTGTGTTAAAATGATTAACTAGTGTCTAAAGGGTAATTGTTATAGCACATGGTTTATGACATGTTACAAATGCACTATGGCATAGGACTATGCAGTCAATTTAGTTTCATTTCTGTAGTTCTGAATTGTGTGCAGTTTAGTTACCATATTAACCTGAAAGCCAATTCAAACTAAATGACGGTTTCTCATAACTTGTTGTTAATTGTTATTTCAAGTAAAGGGGCAGCAAAAAGTATTACTTTTACAACATTACTGTATATGCACAAATGAAGAATCAGATTTCTATTTACTCATTGAATAGAAAACATTAAACTAATTCCAGTCAGAAGATCATTTACATGAGTTTTCTTGTTTTACTTCAATATTTTATATTGAATTTGCCATATATACACCAACCGATGAAACTACAACATAATAGAAAAAACTATAAAATAGTATAAAATACTTTGTAATAGATGTAAGTATCAAAATTCCAAATGTCATTCTATTTTAAAAGAGATTACATAACTAAAAAGTAAAGAAAAAGAAAGAAACGTAACATAAGGAAGAGTAGAAGATTTAATTCTAAATTCAAATGAATTATTTGCTTCACAACAAAAATGTTGATGATTCATTTTTACCTCACATCATATATAAGGGATTTAGAGAGCACATGACTCTACGTCGATTTAAAGCTATGCTAATAGTATAAGGACTGTGAGGGTAGTCCACATCAGTTGGAAAGACTATTAGCAAATGTTTTTTAACACTTATGATGGCGTGCTTGGAAATATCCAGTAAATACAAAGGATTGGTTGTTGGTGTCAGGATTAATATATAAGGATGTGCTAAAAAAGGAAGAAGAGACATTGTAATCAACCATGTCAGGGATAGGTGTTTCTAGGTTTTAGGTACAGGTACAATCACTGGGTCTATAATTAAAGAGTTGCATAAAAACCGGAAATGTTATAATTTTGTGGGCATGCTGTACTTCTAGTATTTTACAGCTCAATGACTCTACCAGGAGGTGAGTAGATTAGCGATGGTTTTAATCACAAGTCAATGTGTCCTAGGGACAAGGTTCAAAATAGCCTTTTGGAATACAGTCAAATAAAGAAAGGGCTGAATATAAAAGTGAATTCTACAGTGGAATTTAGATATGCCATTAAGGTTTATTACAAAATTAAAAAGAATACAAATCAGAAATTGTAAAGTGCTGATGCAGCAAATTTCATTTAAATGCATAAAGTAATTTCCATGAATGCTCTCAAAAATAGGAACAATGCAGAGGCAAAATAAATCCCTAGTAGCACAGGAAAGTCTCTGGTTCATTCCCAAGTCCAAGGGTTTATATAGCCATTTTCTCCATAAGAAAGCATTAAACTGCATTCTCATCATGGTGAGAACACATGTTCAACAAATTAAATTACAGAATTTTAAATTGTCACATAACCCTATCAATTAAACACTAACCAACCACATAAATATTGATTCAGACCCTCTGACCTAATGTCATTCGGAAGTGTCAGACCTAACTAATTACATTGTGAATAAATACAATACCGCAGGCAAGCAGATCATCCTTGAAAATATTTAACAAAGCTAGAGGCCCTCTTTGAGAACAGTGCTGTTCAGAAATAAATAAAATCCACATCTTGCTACAGGTACTGTCAAGCAGAAATGCAAACAAGAATAAGTGTTATGATGTGACATCCATATTGGATAAGATTACATTGAAACCTAATTGGGTCCTGGTTAACCTAAGCCAGGAAAGACATATTTTAACAAATCATATCAAATTTGTTTTAACTGCAATAATTTCATGACCATATACAAATGCGAAGTCAAGTGTAAATGAATTAGTCTGCACACTATTAATAATGCACGTTTTGATTTAAATGCACAAAAGCACTAAAAATGTCATGGAAATTCCTTTTATGTAGAAAATAGTATCTAGTTTGTTGCAATTTTTCTTAGTGATATCTATAAGAATAAACTTGATTTCTGAATGCTAAGTCAAAGTATGAATCAAAACCAAGAACACCAATAATGAATCTACCGTCAGATTTTCATTGCAAAAAATGGATTTCACACCCATAACTAGAAGAAGGTGCATCAAACCTATATTGCTTTTATCAGGTGTGCGTTAACCAGGTACTCTGTGAAAGATTAACTCTCCATGGATAAGGAAGATACTTCAATTACCTAATTCTAATGGTGCTGCTATCAATGTTCTAGTGGGGCCACCAAATCCTGCACATTGGTACTCACAGAGAAGGCAAATTAAAATCCTTTCCCTGCATTTATGGTGAATATGTAAAGGCAAACTCTGGAAATACACACCTGAATTTCCTGGAAAATAATAAGACTGGGCTCAATTTATCCATCCACTGATTTTCCGTACCAATCAAAAATGCACTGCAGTCAAAGTAAGGAAAGCAGGCCTTTGCCCTTGGGAAAATATGAACCCCCCACTACCTGGGTCAACATTCTGCACTTGATTCCATCCTGTCTGTTTATGTACACCTTTGTTACAGCATTGCCTGTTCAAACCAATGCTGACTGAGGCCAGAGATTTACAAACATTTTGTGCTGGGTTTGCTTCACAAAAGTGACACAAATCTGTGCAAAATTATTTTCTTTTTACTTTCCAGCACAAAACTTGTTTTGCATTTGAAAGTTACCTGAAAGTAACTCAAAGCTGTGCAAATTGCTATTTTGCATTACTCTGCATCAAGGGTGCATTCCATGGGTGGTACATAAGTATTCCCATGCATCCGACCATGGTTTTTGATGTAAAAACCCTATCTACTTACAATAAGGGGTATGCACCAAAAATAACATCACTTTGAAGCAGGCATTAAAAGGAGAAATTGTAATATTTTTCCTAACTTTTGCCACTTTGCATATGTCCTGCACGGTACAGCACACATCCAAAGTGGAAAAATTTTAAAGTTTATCTAGGCATAGTATTTTGTACTGGAAAGTACTCTTTGAGTCCAAAACCTATACTAGTTATCACGCACACACCCTTGCACTTTGGTGCAATGTGTGTGTGTGGCACAAGGAAACATGATTCTGCGCCAGTCCTAGGGAGAGAGCAGGATAGTGCCTGTAGGGGATTGGGTTATTAGTTGTGTAGCCTGTACGATTTCCCCTTACTTGGAATCAGGCACAACCCATTATAGCTCTTGATTCTCTCGTGGTAGAGAAGGAGAGCTGGCTGGTGCGCACTATTAATAACCATTTGCTGGGACTCAATAATAATACTAAATAAACTATTGTCCAGTCAGTGGTTTTTCTTTAGACATAGAAATACATTTATTACACAAACACCATTAAATACTAAGCATTAATTTACAAATATATACATTAGGCAAATTGAAAACACCAAGATGACATCCTGAAATCACATTGCAACCATGGATTCAATCCCTACAACGCACTTTGTTACATGCATCTTTCTTATACAACTTCAGGCCACATTAGACATAGCTATAGAACAAGCCTATAGAGGATCCTGCGCTCTCTACTTTAGAGCAAATGCTTAAAAACTAAATTAAAATTCTAGAGGGTCATGAATTTCTGGACCCTGCAAACGTAGGATCAGTTAAGTATTACTTGTCAGGGTATGATCCTGTGTGCCTGCATCGCGTGCTGTTTCATGTATAATTCCTAGGAACTTCAATTCCCAGAAGGCCTTAATGGGAGGGGCCTCATGGTATTTCAATCTCACATCAAGCAGCGTGCATAATTCTGGATTCGAGTGGTGGCGTTTGATGTGGAGAAAGTTCATCCGTCCTGTAGGAAGGAGTGGATCGGTTTGATTCCTCGGCTGCCTGTTGGACTTTGGTGAGCCGTTGCTGGTTCTGAGGCAGACTCGCGGTTTATTGTCTAAACCGGCGTCTGCATTTTCTTGACTGTGAGCACCGCGGAAGGCGTTGCTGCGTGAGAGGCATTGAGGCTTCCGGATAGCTGCACCGGGTATCGTCGAGACTTCAATGGCTGTTGAAGTCATAGTGCGGCTCGGGTGTGTGAGGCGCTTCACTGGGAAAGACTGCGCTCCAGCTCTAACTTTACGTTTGCAGCCGCCCATGCGCCTGTGCTGTCTGAGGGTGCCTTTTTGTATGCCTTAAAAACTTTAAGAGTGCGTGAGAAGCACAAACATTACAATTGCTGATTGTTGACCTGGATCCTTGTACTGGATTGATGGATTTGGGTTATCCCAGGATCTGGTGAATGCTGTAATTTGATTGATTCTCAACCCAGAGAATATTGGTTTCTTTAAGACCCACAAGATTTTGGAGTTCCTACTTTCCCTTTTGTGATACTTACAATTTCCTATCTCTGCTGGTGACATTTCAGTTCTTGTTCATATATTCTTTAAAAAGGGGTATTGGACAACAAGGGTATGTATGAGTATGAGAGGTATTTATTAAGGACCTGAAGGAGTTCTGAATTCGGAGTAATCGGTGTGCTTTGTGGTATAGGTGTATCCTCCTCCTCTGTGAGACAAATCGTGCCTGAGGTAGAGAGGTTACAAAGAAACACCGTGGCTGGTGGAACTTGTTTTACAGCTACTAGTCCCCCCTAGTGAGACCTTTTTGAGAGTCTCCCTTTCCCGGCAGTTCCCACCCTAATTCCTTTCCCTCACTTGATCGCCCCAAATCTTTGTATCTCAGGTGTTAGAGTTGGGGATGTCGAGAGGTGGACCCCTTTGAGCGTCAACCAGATCCCGAGGAGTTCCCGTGGATTCAACATCACTTCTGGGGGGCTGCTGTCACTCCTACAGCCTCCCACAACACTATATATCTCCCTTGGTAATGCCCCTGTCCTTCTGGGGCCACTAAACGGCAAGAAAAATATGCAAATTGGTAAGCCCAGCCGGGAATTATGGGGCGCTCCAGCCAGGAGCAGTGAATATTTAATGAGCAGCTCTCCTATTTTGCTGGGAGAACCACACAGCTTTTTTCTTTGTTGTTTTTCTTTTAATGGAGTACTCGGTCCCACCTGGGCACCCCGCATGCCTCCTTCTGATGGGGAGCCCACCCATGGCTGTCCTGACTGCCTTCCCACTCATCAAGTGGTCTCCCATGCTGCTGGGTGTGCTGGCAGCCCTTTTCCCCTGCCCGCTCCTGTGGGCAGTCAGTTGCAGTCATGGTGGAAACCTGGCTCCCCCAGACATGGGCATGGAGAATGGGTGATGGGCCCACCACCATTTTATGGAGGAAGCCCTCAGGAAGATCGGGCCTCCATGGGCAAAAGTGGAAGCTGGGAGGGGGCCCGAAGCATGCATGCCCCCTCCCTGGATAATTAAATAGATTAATTCTGCACCAATCCACGGGCCCTGGCCCACCACTCATGCTCTGTTTTTCTCAAAAGGTCACAGGTCACCAATCTTGATTAACATAACGTGGGCCTCCTTGTGCCGATCTAAACGGTGTTGGGCACATTTTACTCCTGGTGGCAAGCTCTAGCCATCAGGAGTAGTTTTAGCAGACCTCCTCACCTCCAAAGAGGTCTAATCGGCAGGGAGTTGGTTCCAATTGTTCCCTAGGCCAGCTTGCCTCCTGGTCTTTGTCTCTAGGGCTGATTGGGATCCAGCCTCACTAGCCCTTGGGTCGACCCACTGGTCCTGGGGTCAACTGGGGCAGAGACTTTTGTCTTTTTTGGGCATCAGGGGGTTCCTCCTTCCATGGCTGTCACAGTCCCAGAATCCAGCTGCACGAAGCACAACCACACCAACCAAGAGAGCGTCTACCCCTTGTGCAAGACTTTTTAAATGGGGGTGGAAGGTTTTAGAAGCAGGCACTCTTGACCAATCTTGGGTGCCATATAACCTCTCCACCTCTATCCCAACCCTCCTGCACAGCAAGCTGGAACATTTCAAGATGGGGGTCATCTAGGAGTCACTGGTCACATTTGTTTCTGGGATCTCAGCATAGCTTCTAACTGACATAACTGCAAGGGCCTATTCCACCAAAGGTTCAAAGAGGAGCCCCCTGGTTGGCACCAGTTGTAGGGGCTTTCTACTTTGTTTAGTGAGCCTGCGCTGTCTCCAGCCCTGGAGAAGTATGGCAAGTCATTGACAAATGTAGAATTTTATCCCCAATCTTTCCTGCTCAGGAGCCAAGAGAAGCACTGTTAATATTACTCCTTTTGTGTGGGGTGGGCTTTCCCTATGACTGTACACTAACATTATAAGGCTTATCCCAGGTCAATATCTAACCCTGCAGAGTCCCCTCTGTGCCAGGCAATCTCTGCACCATTACTGGGCTGCACATGACAGTAGTCTCCCACGCATAGCCTGCACGTGCACACACTCTTGAGCAGATATGTTCACATGTAACAGCAGAGTGCCCCTTACTGTAGATGCATTGCAGCAGCCTTATCTTAAATAGGCAGATACTGGTGGTAAACATGTGCAGTCCATTTGCCATGTGATTACTGAGGGTGAGACACATATAGAGTGAGACTCACCCACAGTACAAAGTCCAAAACTGGATGATCCAAAAAGCAAAAAATACATGCATTTTGAGTGGGTAGAACACAATTGAAACACCACCACATCTCTGTAGATATGGTGCTTTTCGGCTCTCTCCCCCTTATGCAATTCAGCGCTGAAACTTTGGTGCTGCGCTGCATTTCGTTCCATCTTTCTAGAACTGGGCCCAGATGTTCTATTAATAGATGTGCAAATTCCAGCATTCCTTCCTTGTCCTTTTTTAACTTCCAGAAACTCACTTCACTTGGATGACCACTGACTTTCAATCATTGTCCACTTTTGTTGCTCCTCTATAATACCAAATGTGGACAACCAGCCAGATGCACTGCACCCGTCGTCACCATTTGTGGAACTGGTGGGTCCAGTAGAACCCTTCTTTAGAGATGGTCTGAGTCCTCCCACCATACTAAATACCTCTGAATATAGAAGGGATCAGCAATTGCAAGCTCATAATGCCCTAATTGGGGCCTCACTTTTCCAGCAAATAATGTAATAATGGATTTTGGTGATACCAAGCCCATATAACCGGGAACATAGTTGATGCCATATGAGCTTGCACACAACCAACAGCCATGTTAAATAAGAGCCATATATGTAAAGCAGTCATCAAAATATGTAGGACCCATTATTCCTTTCCCATGCGGGAGACTCACAAGAGAAGGAAGTAATTTGGTAAATACCCATAAATATAATAGTACTATAAATTGGTAATTATGTCTTTACACAGTGAATCAGAGAAACATCTGGTGAGACCCACATATTGGAACATTATGGTAGGCATAGTGTAGGTCTACTGATAAAAAGACATTCTGACCCCTGACCCACTGTTTTAAGGTTTCCATTATAAGCTTGACCTTTTGAATCTATGCATTTAACCTCTTTTAATCCAATACCAACTTGAGCCCTTTTGTTACTTTTGGTATTACAAAGATTATAGAACACAGAGACCAACTCACTGAGAGGGAGCAGATAAGTAACAGTCTTTTGAATCAAGTCTGAAAAATGGCTGTCACCTTTTGATGCAATGGACTTACTCCATGGATTCTGGACTGACTGAGACCAAAAATGTTTGAAGAGGCAAAGGCCACTCCCTGCAGGGGCAAAAAGAAGGTGATGATCCAGCCAGTCAGAACTGTTGTTGTTTCTTTAAAAACAAAGTATGGAATTAAAAACATGGTAATTGTGCTGCCAACACATTTGTGAGCCCTAACATGTTTTATAGGAGTAATTACCACTTTCTGACTGAAAACCTAAAGAACAATGCTTATAAGATGTGGCCTAGGATTTACTTAGGAAGGCAAAAACATATTTTCTATTTTCAAATACCCTTTTGACTGTCTCCTCCAATCCTGCACCAAATAGTATTTGCCACTGGAATAATATATGAAAGAAAAGAGATTTTTAGATTGCAGTCGTATGCCACTCACACATGCAAACATTCCACCAAGCCACTACTCTGGAGCCCTTGTGAAAGCTGCAACCTCTATAGAATCAAAGGCCATATCTGTTAAAGATTCTACCTCCTCAATAAGAGTATATAGCTTTATAAAGTGTTTGGAAAATTCTGAAACATAAGCAGCTTATACTCCAGCTTGTAATGAAAGGTTGGAAGCAGAGCAGATCCACTTCAGGGTATGATCTACCTTGTAGTCCAGGGAATCTTTAGGCGACTTGTCACCAGCTGCCAAGGGGCGTCTCCCTGATAAATTGGGTAACATGTAATCCACTGGCACTGAGTTACGTAGGCTTAGTTCCTCTCCGTCTACCAGGCACATACATTCCATGAACTTGGGAAGACTCAGCTTCTCCGGGTCTTTAAAATTCACACAGCTACATAGATTCATGTGCCAGTAATTGTGATGTCAAAGGCAGTGCATACTTGTAAAACACACATGCTGTCAGCTTTTAGCAGATTCCTTGGGCAGATATTATCCTACAGCATCAACACCAGCTTAACCAGCTCTTTGTACATATAGGGGTAGATTTACAAACGTTCTGCGCTGGGTTAGCATCACAAAAGTGACCAGCACAAAATGTTATTTTCCTAATTTACTTTCCAGTGCAAAACGTATTTTGGGTTGGAAAATACCCTAAAAGTAACACAAAGCAGGATCAAGGGGTGTTAAATGGGTAGCTCCCATGCTACCACCCGGGCCTTTTGACGCAAACCCTATCTACAAACAATTGTAGATGGGTTTAGAGCCAAACGTTTTCCGACTTCGCATGCGTGCTGCACTGTGCTGCACACATTCAAAGTGGGAAAAGTGTTTAAGCTTGCCTAGCATAGCATTCTGTAGAGGAAAGGTACCCTTTCATAAACCTATGCTAGACTCCAGCTATGCTAGACTCAGGCACACACCCTAGCTCTATGGCACTAAGGTGTGTGCCTGGTGCACAGCAGCTGAAACCAGTACCGGTGCTAGGGAAAGAGGAGAAGAGAGCCACATTTCTGTAGCTATGGCGCTCCTTTGCTCCCTCCCTGTCATGCAACGCAGCACAGTCTCTTTGGTGTTGCACTGTGTTGCTTGCATTTTTTGAAAATCATATTGTGTTTGCATTGCCACCACCAGATCAACTTGTTTCTGACTTCTGTATTTCTCAACATCCCACCTGCCTAAGCTCACCTCACATGGAGGGTTTTCAGTACATGAGGAAGCTCCTACCAGGGTCTCCTGTCACACTGTCCTGAGTGTCCCAGTATTCCTCCTAGCTGACTTCTACCTAATCTGCCAGTGGCTAGACAATACCACTGGAATTTTGCTTGGCCTCTCAGGATGATATAACTGAAGAGAGATGGAGTCAACCCATTAGAGGGAGAGACAACTTAGGTATGGTCTGTCAGCTTGGACACATGCCTCAGCCAGTCAGGAAAGGATCAAGGTCGTAGAAGTTCTGGAGGTAATGTACGTTCACAAATTGCAGTTTACACTTCTCCAGGTTCACAATCAATCAATTCAGGAAAACATTTAAAAATCACGCCCAATATCTCCGAAATTGTCAAAGTAGAACACTATGCTACTGATTTATGTATTAAGCACTTGTTTGAATTTAAGGCATAATCCGTCCCAGCTCGAAAAATGCCTAAAAGTAAGCTATACTATTTTTACTGCAGTCAAAATATAGCTTTTCCACTAGGGCTTGAAACACACATGGCTAATGCACGCAGTTGTGCATGCCTTCGCACAGGGATCTTACAGACAATAAGAATTACATGAAATGATAAATTCTGAAAATTAAACTGAGGCTTTCAAAGTACTGGCCACATTTGTTCAAAGCCTCTGCACGATATGGTGTGAGCCCCTACATGTACTGCAAACAAAAACCGATGTTCCTCTATTTTTACCTTTATTTTTCATGGGTGCTGGGATTTGAGGCTTGACAATCAAGGGTCAGCCCCTGAATGCACTATATTAAATAAGATGTCATCCACTTTCAATGCAAGTCTGAAAACTTGGCAGACCCTAGAATGCCTGCCTATGTCATTTAAGCGCTGTCGCTGTGATCCTTGGATTGTCCCCGGCAATGCCTTTGTGACCCCCTAGTCACAAACATAGCAAAGTCACGGGCAAGAACATAGGAGTGGCTTGCCCTTATAGACATCAGGTGGGATTCCGAACTCCTTGTTGATTAATACATTATTATTCCCTATTAATGTTATAAAACATGGAGCACAATTTGCTAGAACAGGACCTTTGCAAGCAGCCGAGGTACGAAAAAATGATGCTTTTAAATGTATAATGTCTTTATGTGAAGAGAGCTTTGTGTATGTCTGAGCATGAGAGTCTGTGTGTATGTGTAAGTGTGGGTAAGGTAACAGGTACTGAGTGAGACAGTGTCAGTCGGTGAGTATGAGTGAGTCGGAGTGAGTCAAAGTGAGTGTAAGAGTATCTGCAAGTGTTGAAGAGTGTGAGTGAATGTGAGGGGGAGAATGAAAGTGACAGCGAGTATGTAACTGTGAGTGAAAACCAGTGAGAGAGAGTGGTTAAACATGAGACAGACCAAGATTAAGAGTGAGTGCAAGTGCGTATGAGAAAGAAAATATGACTAAGAGGTAAGAGTGAATGTGGGCATGAATGAATAAGTGAAGGTGACTTGAATGAACAACTGAGTGCAAGAGAGTGAGTGGCAATGAATGAATAAGTTGAAATTGAAATTCAAGGAGAGGGGGCTCTATAATACAAAGGGATGGAGCACCCAATAACTGTAAGGTTAAGAAAAATGTTCCCTTTGGCTAACACTCAATATTCAATAATACACATTCATATCATCATAATATCCCTCACTTTATCGCAAAGTCGAACTGGATAAACCAGCAGAACTTATGCAACCTAATGATATTCTATCGAGTCGTGTGGTGTTTGGTTTTAAAAGGTGAGGATGATATAATAACAACTTATTTAGGTTGTACTCTCAGATGGCGTGCAAAATATCGTATAAAATGATATAAAAACCACTTATTTAAGTTGTACTCCCAAATGGCTTGCAAAACATCGTTCTAGGGGCCTCAGCTATACCATATAGAGCGATTTGTTTAAAAAAAAAAAAATGGTTCCCTTGGTTGACGATTAAAAATCACCGTCTACAATAAAATGGCAAAATATGAAAGATATAAAATTAGAATTGACTTTCAATATTTCAGATGTTACGAAAAAAGTGACCCACGCAGGGAATTGAATATAACCATTTGAACCAGACTGCTGTCACACCGGTGAGTTCCAAAAATTTGAAATAAACAGAGTGTTGCTTGATACAGGATGACTGACTCTTTGAAGTGTGTATGGACACAATAATGTGTCGGTTCTGATAACCAGTGAAATATGAATGATTTGAGCACTTAATAATTTAGTTGTGTATACACCTAGGTGATTTTGATTGTTTTAAATAATATATTTTTGTAATGATTTAACATGTGTATACAATTAAAAGCCTTGTACTGGTTAAAAATTAATTGTGTATATACAGCAGTACATTGACAGTGACATATATGCTTTTATCTGTATTTTAGGTCAACATATATATATAAAAAATATTTGTTTATGAATTTACGTGAGGAGAAAATTAAAACTCATTGTCTTGAAGAAGGTGGTTCGATTGAACGCCTACCACCGAAACGCGTCGACGCCCTTAATGTTAAATTTGGATGAGTCAGCTATAAGTTTCTGACAAGTAAGTTTGATCTATGCTTTAGGCTGTCTATGTGCATATCCAAATTAATACTTTTTGAAGACACAGTGAATTGTCTTGCTTATATTTCTCCTTTAATAAAAAGGAGAAATATAAGTTTTAGAATCGACCTTATGTTTTTATTATGATCAAATGCTTTTGTGTGTAATGGTGATTGATACAACTTATCAATTGTGAATAATAAAATAACTGTGATAATATTAAGTGGTGATTCATAAGTGCTTAAACCATTAGTGAGTGGAATATGTGTGGAATATTATGATGATATGAATGTGTATTGTTGAATATTGAGTGTTAACCAAAGGGAACATTTTTCTTAACCTTACAATGAATGAATAAGTACAAGTGAGTAAAAATAACTGACAGAGTGCATATGAGTGTAAGTGAATGTAAGTGTGAGTGAGAATGTGATTTTATGCTTGCAAATCTGCTGTTAGCTCAGGCATACTGAAGGTAATTCTTGTCTGACTGAGGCACCCTAGGGAAAATATTGGTGCTGGCATACTAGATATAATTCTTAGCCTGACAGGCATCTGTGACAAAATACTGACACTGGCATGCTGAGATATATCTTCTCATAATAAACACCGATGGTAAATTTCTGGTACTGAAATAGTAAATGTAATTCTTTGTATAAGTGAACCCGTGGAAAAAGGCTGGCATACTTGAGAAAAATATTGGTATGGGAGCACCCATGGCAAAATGCTAGTGCTAGCACATTGGAGATAATACTTGGCATAAGGGAGGATAACCGTGGAATATGGGAGGCAGTCATCCATGATAAAATAAATTGCAGCATTAATGGCAGTGGTAAAAGAGCACTGGTCAGCATCTCCATGCTCTTTACCAAAGTTCAAGTGTAAGAATCTGTAGATGGGCGTGCTCAATGTACAACACTGTGCGACTCACCCAGTGTTATCTTGTATGGAAAAAACTTTTTCCCATACATGCAACAGCAATTAATTAATTACAGAGCGAAACCACTAATAAATTTCACCACTGACCTTTTTGTCAGTTATTTTACTAATAAACAAAACACCATTCAGTATATCTTAGTGGAAACAGTAGTCATCCAAGTACAAAAGACAAAAAAACATATATAGTCTTAATTATGTTGACACGGAGTAAATGTTGTTGATGCAGACAGCCGACACATGTTTCGTCGTATAGACGACTTCTTCAAGGCTGTTCAAAAAAAGATGTACATACCAACATTCAATATTGTACCAGATATGTTTCATTGTATGATGTGATATCTCCACATTGTATATTCGGAAAAAGGATGAGAAAAACCATGAATTTTTTCAGAGCCAGCACAAAAAATGGGCTCCACTCCTTGGGAGCATTAGGTTTTAATGGGTAGACAAACCATGTAGAGGAATCAAATATTCAATGCTTTCAGAGCCTGTGGGTGTTTAGCAAATTAGTGTGAAAATTGTGCTTTAAAATGCACAAATTGGTCCAATTGTTTTCGGAAATGTTCTTAGGCGAGAACTCTCTTTCCTCAGCCACACTAGAATAGTTTGGCTCGCCTGCTTGTTACAAATAAGGGCGAGTACTGTGCCCCAGCACTTTCAAAAACTGTGTCAGTAGTATGGATGGGCAAAATGTGTGTACTTTCTGTTCCCATAGTTAAACAACATTGTGTCAAAATTACAAGTTAATTATGTGAAATACAAGTCTGCCATTTATTGGCATATCTTACTATGAAATGTGAGAACGCGTGTTGCAGTACAAAAAGAAAAGTGAAAAAAACGAAATCACCACAATCGAAAGCCACGTATGCTGTTCCCATGTATTTGCAGTAAATCTGTACCGCAAATTGCACACTCATGGTAATTTTTCAGGAATTTTATCTCACAAGCATATCACGAAATTCCCAAGAAGAGAGCAGTGCTAGTTTCTTAAGAGTTGACAGACTAAGGACATTTTACTCATTTGATGTTGGCAATTACACTTTAAATCCATGGTGCGGCAGCCCGTCTGTTTACTCTTCTAACCTTAGGCGATGTTTAATAATATATTCTCATCTAAAGTAGGTCTATCAGCAAAGTCTGCCAGTTATATGGATGGACATGAACTGGTTGGTTAAGTTTACTTTGTAATGTTCACAAAGCTGAAATGTCACTGATTCACAAGATAAAGTGTACATTTAATTTTCCTCTTCTCCATCGGCAAAATGTTCCCTCCTGAAATATTTATTAAAGTGTATGAGTTAGACAGTTTTCCACGTGTAATTGTTTTCCTCTAAGCCCATCTCTGAGATCTGTTCATATGTAATCTGTGCAATAGGCCTGGGGAAATGTGCATTGCCACAAATCTTTTGTTTGTATTTTCTAGGACAGGAAAATATTTTTACCTGGGGACAGACCAAATTTTCATGCTCTCATTGAATATGGGGTGCTTCTTTCACGTTACTTTCATGGTTAAATCTAGGTTCTCAATAGGTTTGTGTTTGAGGTATTTAGCATAGTCAAAGAAAGCCTATCTTGATTTTCAAAATCTACATTGGCTAATTCAGGTGAAGTCTCCTGCCAATATTCCACTGATGGACTTGGCAGTGATTCGGAATTTCCCATGGGGCGGCTGCTTGGACACTAGAAAATGACAACTATCTATAAGTGACAGAATCAGAATTGTGACTTAAAATCTGACTTTACCATTGAAGAGGATTTTAAATTAGAATTAAATTGAGCCCAAAATTTACATTCCTATCTGTTTCCAATCAAACATTATTTTACTTAATGTAATCAGGTAACCAATGCTATCCAATGGGAGGGATGGGCCTTACGGTAATAAAAAACGAATTTAGGAGTTTCTCACTACCAGGACATGTAAAACTTAAAAACGCATGTTCTGTTTTTTTAATACACTGCACCCTGTCCTACGGAGTGCTTAGGACCTACAGTAAGGGGGGAGGGAGGTGCTTTACATGTATTAAAAAGGAAGGTTCAGGCTTTTTAAAGGTTTGGTTACCCAGCTCAATCAGGCAGTTTTAAAAGTGCACTACAGGCTGCACTAGGAGGCACAAGGCATGTTTCAAATGCCTACTGTAATGGGAAGCACAATGAGTGCTGCGTGCCCACTAGTAGCATTTAATTTGCAGGCCATGGGTACATGTAGTCCACTTTACTAAGGACTAAAATGTAAATTAAATGTGCAATTGGTTGGAAGGCAATTTCACCACGTTTAAAGGAGAGAGAATGTGCACTTTAGCACTGGTTAGCAGTGGTTTAGTGCACAGAGTCCAACAGAACTCAACAAGTACGTAATTCAGAAAACAGAATTGGTGAGGGGCAAAATGTTTGGGGGGAAAACCATTCCAAGGATGATAGATCTAACACATTGATGTGGCCCATGCCAGTGGTCAAAAAGAGAGTTTATAGATATGAATTCAAATCATATAACTAGTTAGACTCTCTCTATAGTAGTCCTGTACATTGCTTGCATGTTGGGAAAAGTATCTTGATCAGATGACTTTTTGCTTTAGAGAAAGTCTGTACTTTATCTTCTGGTCGCCTATACTCTGTCTACTGAGCTTAATAGCCAAATGGTCGACTGAGGACTGTAGCTTGAGTGTATGCTGTTCTGGTTTGCCTGAAGACAAAATGCATCTCCAGTGTATCTGCCCAGGTATTAAATGTGAGGCTGTTGCCTAGGTAACTCAAAGTGAGATCAATGAAGCAGTCGTTTGACCTCTTTAAGAAGACTGAACTGTAGGTAGGTCATTCAGCTTAGCTTTACAATTATTATTCCTGGAGCCTAGACCTATAGAAAGTGGAAGATAGCTGTAACTTTGTCTAGGAGACAGTATATTGTTGAGCAGGTATATCCTATGAATTTGTTGAACGATTCCTACATTTCAGAAGTAAGCAATTTCATTCAAAAATTGCCACGTTAGCAAATCAGTGAAGTGTGATTTTTTAGTGGGTAAATAGTTGGCTTTACACTGCAGTGGGAATGCTCCAGTTTTGTAGCAGGGGCATGCATGCTGCTCAGCTTACTGTTAGAGGAGCAACACCACATACATCTCACTTTTCTACTGTCAGAAGTCAAAGTGAGGTATTCCAACATCAGCATGAACATTACACAGCTGTTGTGCAATAGAGACTGTGTTTCCTTATGCCTCCTGGGTACAGTGCAGGCCTGACTAACACTTGGGAAGTCGTTACCTGCAGTCTAGCATCCCTTGTGTGTATGGTGGGCAACCAGCTGGACGGGATAAGGCAAAGTGAAACGAGTCCTCGGGTGAAGTGGGGACATTCTGCACTATTTTGAAAAGTGTGAGATCCACTGATTATGTAAAAGTACAGTTTAATTCATTCATCCCTAGTTGTATGCTACAGCAGTTGGGGTAGGATGATCAGATAATCTGCTTTACTAGTTGAAAGTGCAGAGTTTCACCCGCCAGAAACAATATGGCCACAAGATGTAAATGTGATCATATGTTCTTCTATGGCACCGCTTAACCATCGAACTACCCTCTGTCATTGAAGTCAACCAGTTCTAGATCTACTAATTTCTAAGTTACTGTCAAAACAGGAGCTGTGGGCATTACTTTGGTAGTACAAACAGAAATCGTACTATTTTCTTTCTTTCTTTTTAACATACTTTTGATATTCTGCGAAGGTGGCAACAGTAAATTTGCCAGAAAGTCTATTTGATAAACACATTTAATGTTTTGTATCGCAACCAACCGCATCTGACATGCAGTGTCTTCTAGTTTTCATATTTTATGTATCTTACGTAACAAAAAGACGACTTTTAATTTAAAGTTTGGCCTTACACGCTACAAAGTGTCACAAAATAAAGGCAATACATCAGATTCGGTAATCATTACACAGCCAGATTAAGTTGCTTTTCATTACCGAGATTAGATTCAGCCGAGGGTTTATGATACCTCGCTCAGCCAATAGATGATGAGACAACAATAATTTACCGCCCGGACAGGAAGCAGCCGCCACCAGGGCAGAGCGATCACCGACTTTCAGATGCCCGATTTCAGCTTGAGGGAGAGTTATGCTCTTGATAAAAGCAGCACACCAAATCAAAATCTCGTTCAATGCCACAGCCCCGGCGACAGGAGGCGTGCATACATTGATGGTTTGTGTTATACACCTCTTGAGCTATTCCGTATGTCACAAACATTAGCAATGACATGGAGACCTGACATTTTTAAGATTCTTTTTACTATCACTGAGAAGCTTGACCTGTTCTTCTTTATTTTTATATATATTTTTGTAAATAAATAATAATAATGCAACATGCATGCCTCAGAGTAATGTAACAACAGTGCAAAAGAGTGAAAGTAAAAGATGACAAAACATTGCCAAAGACATTGGAAGATCATTTAATAACTGTAAGAGCAGGACGGCTTTAGCAAAGAGGCAGAGTCATCACTGCGATAAATAAGCAGACAGAGGTCGGGATGAGATGGTGGCTGTTGATCCAGTTTAGGGACCGCTCATTCTGTACACGACACATTAACAATGCGCACTTTGCACACGTCCTAGAAAATGACAGTGATTATGAGAATATGTTGTACATGCATCGTAAAAGAGTGCTAGATTGTAGAAATAGTGGGAAATTATATCATGTGTGTCTAATATGTCTAACTTTTGATTCTCGTATAGGTCGAAATCATACTAAAAACTCTAAAGTAGATATGCGTTACTTATCAAAAATGAACCTTCTGAGACGAAATAAGTAATATGATTTGATGTATGAAAGCTATAGTTATGTTAAAATTATTAGGTTTTACTTGCAACTGTGATGATTTACATGCTGAATTTTCTTGTGAAATGGCCGTAAAACCATTCTTTTATTCTCTGTGAAATGCACTATTGAATTAAGAAAAGTTGTTATCCAAGTAGATGGAAAGCTTAGACTTTCCGGACATGATCTTTATATGTGTAGTCTCAAATTCCCTAAAACTATAACGTTCTTTAAATGTATGGTGCATGTATATGTTTTGCAATGTAGTAATAGGTTATACTTGCTATTGAACAAATTCATGAGATAATCTGTCTTGACATATGCTTAATGAATGTACACGCTTATGTTTAAAGATATACTTGTATATTAATTATGCTAAATCGCCTTATAATAAATGAAATACCAGTATTTGTAAAGCGCACAGCTACCTCCGAAGTGGTGTGCCGGCGCTGGGGTCCCTTGGGAAGATTAAGCGAGCTATTGCCCAGTGTCACATGGTGCTGGGCTAACCTGCCGCCGGCGATCGAACCGTGAACCCCGTAGTCCGGAATCAGGTACCCTGGCTACTGCGTCACACCTCTTCCACTACATTAACTTAACTTTGTTCTTTAGGCCTGCACTTTCTCATGATGTCTGTGAGAAGCCTTTTAGGTTCAGCTCTCACTCATGTAAAATTCTTGTACTTCCCATAAGATGCAATTACATATTGTAGTCAAATAATAATACTTCTATGAGAACCAGGGATTTGCAACTAGTACATGAGAAAAGCCCAGCAATGAATGGCCTTTTGCAATTCAGCATGTGTGCCTGAAATGGACAATCGTTTCCCATAATTGTTGTGGGAAAATTTCTAGCTGTTACCACTTTGCACTTTGTGAGTAGGAGATTACCTCATGTTGTCAATCAATTAATCAATCATTCAGAACTTATAAAGCGTGGCTAATGACCCAATAGGGTATCCAGGCACTTGCAGGTCCCAGATGCTTATTCGAGCAGCCATGTCTGGAGGGCCATTGGAAATTACAGAAGTGAGGTGATGGTCCGGAGGTGGGTTGGGAGGCTATTTCAAGTCTTTGCTGCGATGTGGGAGAAGAAGTGTTCTCCACTTCTGCTTTGGAAGATGCAGGGAGTAAGGGTGTGTGAAAGGGAGGTTGAGTGTAGTCTTCTTGACTGATGTTGGAAGTTCAGGCAGTGGTAATGTATGCAGGTCCTGTGTTGTGTAGAGCCTTGTGTGCATGGGTCAGCAGCTTGAATTGTCATCTCTTCTTTTTTGGGAGCCAGTGGATTTGCCTGAGGTGGGGTTTGATATGGGTTCATTGGGGAAGGCTAAGGATGAGTCTGGCTCCGGCGTTCTGTGTGGTCTGAAGTCTATGTAGGAGGTGTGCAGTGATACCTAAGTAGAGGCCGTTGCCTTAGTCCAGTCCCCTGCTGATGAGGGCCTTTGTCACTCACTTCCGTCCTGTCTGTGCTCAGCTACAGGCAGTTGTTCTTCATCCAGTCGGTGTTGTCTGTCCTGCATCTGTGGGAGCTGGTTCTGGTGTTTATGGGGTCATTGTGAGAGGATAAGTTGGGTGTTGTCTGCGTGTGAAATTATTTTGACACTGTGAGATCTGACGATGTTGGCCATTGGGGTCACATATGCATTGAAGAACGTGGGGCTGAGGGGTGAGCCCTGTGAGACACTGTAGGTGATCTCCTTGGGTTCAGAGGTGAAAGCAGGATCCTCTGAGTTCTTCAGGAAAGGAGGGAGGGGATCCATCTGAGCGAGTCCCCTTGATGTCAATGTGATGGAATCTTTTGATCAGCTTGTGGTAGGATACTGTGTCGATGGCTGCCGAGAGGTCAAGGAGGATCAAAGCGGCTGTTTCTCCATGGTCATTGAGGGTTCTGATGTCGTCGGTGGCTGCAATCAGGGCAGTTTTGGTGCCGTGATTGCAGCAGAAGCCGGATTGGGAGGCACGGAGTAGCTGGTTCTGCTCCTAGTGTGTCAATAGTTGATGATCCTTTTCAGTACCTTTGCTGGGAATGGGAGCAGGGAGATTGGCGGTAGTTTTAGGGTTTGGTGGGATTGGCAGGTTTTTTTTGTGTAATGGTCTGACTTGGGCATATTTCCAGGCATCAGGAAATGTTGCAGTGGTGATGGAGGTATTGATTAGGGTGGTGAGTTCCTGGCGATACTTTGGTTTCCGAGGTTGAAGATGTGGTGCAGGCATGGGTCTGAGGAAGCTCCCGCATTGATAGATTTCATGGTGGAGGTGGTGTCCTGGGTGGAGAGGATGTTCCAGGTTGTCATTGTATGGTTCAAGTTGGTTACTTTGGTGGCACATCTGTTGAAGAAGTCCATAAGTGTGGGTTAGGATCCGAGGTTTGTGTACATGGTTGCTATCTTGTTGTGGAAGAAGTGGGCAAGGTTGTCGCACATCTCCTGTGAGGGAATAATATTGTTTTTGCTGGCAGCTGGGTTGAAAAATTCCTTAGTGATGTTGAAAAGTTCTTTTGTGTTTCAATATGTTTTCGGCATTCATTGTTGCCCTCAGCAGGTGGTGATAGAGGAGGAGGGAGGTCTCAAAGGCTGCCTTATCGGAGGTATCCTTGCTGGTGCACCATCTCCTCTCCTACTGTTTGCTGTCCCGTTTCTCTGTTCTGAGTTCTTGGGTGTACCAGCTGGCCTTTTTTTCTGGTTGCTGCTCTTGATGGGGACAATATTGTCTGCTGAATTGGGTGATCAAAGCATTGAAGTTTCTCACTCCCTGTTTCAGTTTGGTGACAGTGGCAGGGTTAGAGTTGTTGAGGGCATTAGTTATATGGTCTCTTAGATTTTGTTCCACCTCCGGTGGTGTTGCATTGGTCATCTTGGGGTGGCAGTGTGGGGGCTGGAGATGCTGAAGTGTACTATGGAGTGATCGGTCCAAATGAGTTCTGTGACTTGACTGTATTTTGATGCAGTTTGCTGGAGGTGAAAATGTGGCCCAGTGTGTGTCCTGTGGTGTGTATAGGGTTGTGGACTATCTGGGCCAATCCAAGGCTGCTCATACTGTCATAGGGGTGTGATGTGTTTTAGTTGTCAGGGTCGTTGATGTGGACATTTAGGTAGCTGAGAAAGATATACTCTTTGAAGTCTAATGCTTTGGGCCCAATGAAGTCTGCAATGGTGTTGCAAAAGCTGGAGGGTGGGCCTGATGGTCAATATGCAAGGGTGCCTCTGTGGGTTGTCTTGTCATCCGTACGGAGTTGAGATGTTCCATTGGGGTAGTGGTGTTGTCAGTGGTGGTGGTACACTGTATGGTCTCTTTGTGGACGATGGCTGTTCCTCCTCCTGGCTTGCTGGTGCGGACCTGTTTTGTGATTTTATATCTGTCAGGTATCACTGTGGCAATGTCTGGGGTGGGTGTTGTGTTGAGCCAGGTCTCAGTGAGGAAGACAATGTCGGGTGCGAGGGTGGCAATGAGGTCCCATAATTCAGTGAGCGTGTGCTGAGAAGGGCACATGCGAGTTGGTGTTTTTGTTCAAGCGGTGTCTGTGATATGTTTCGGGTGGGGCCGGTGTGTAGCTGGTGTATGTGCAGTAGCAGGTGAAGTGGCAGTGAGTGCAGGTGAAAGGTCCTACCGTGGAGCATGGTTCGGGACAGACAGGATTTTGTCTGAGTCTTTTAAATTTCATAACTTGCCTGGGATATTTAGAATTCTAATGTATAGCAGAAATATTCATAAGTTGTTCACAGTACATAAGGCTATGTTGTCGCTGTTGTGTATTACGGTAGCAGAGTTGTTAGTCTGTGTGGTTCATGTCCGTTTTAATTTCTTCAGGAGATTTGGACTTCCTCTTGCCATCCTGCATCTTTACAGTATTGTCCTGAAAGTGATATATATGAATTTGATTGCTAATCTATAAGTCGGTTACCAGTTCTTGGTTCTCATTGGGTAGCCAACATCGACACCCTAGTTTTGTTCACCCCCTATGATGAGCAAAGTCCATCGGAGGACCAAATGAAGGAAAGATAAAATACACTAAGTAGAAGTAAAGTGCAAATATCAAAGTTATAAATGGGCCTGGTAAAAAAAAGCTGCAACAGAACTTGCTAGCAAGTCAGATGGTTTTGTCCACTGACATGAGGGATTTAGGATATCTCCTCTACAAATTTGCCCAGTCAAGTCCAAGCCCAAATACCCATGGTTCGGCCAAAGGATTAATAGAGTACCACACAACTTGTAGCAGCAAAGGAGTGTCAGCTTTAATAGGGATGCGCGTTGCAATTGCTTAGATTGTGGTGTTTTGAAATGGCTGTGTGATATCAAGTGAAGTTGAAAAAGTGGAAGTCAATGAGTGAATGTGGTGGTTAATGCAGAGAAGTTGAAGTGGTTATTGGGTCAGTTGTGGCCTAAGATCCTCTGATATCGATAGATATACGCACCTACCTGGTGGTCTCAATGTAGAAGACACTGGGTGCAGTTGTCTGCTCTATTGTAATGTTTGTTGTGAGACATCATCGACAGCATCTTAAAGGATTGAGTCTTTACTTTTGTGATAGTGAGACGTGGTTTGTCTAGTTGATCTCAGTGCACAGGGTATACCTGTATAAATATGAGCAAGACCCCTCTGTTCGAGGCATCACTCGAAGTAAGGGTTTATTATAGATTGTATAGTGTAGTTCTGGTTACCTTGAGAGTGTGGTAATCTGTCCTTTCTTTAGTGGAGCAGACAGAATTAGTGTTGAAATCCCTTGCATTTGTTGTCTATTTTGCTTAGAAGAACGTGCTGAGAAAATTGTAAATGAGGGTGAACTGCTGCAAGGAGTGAGGTTGACGTCATAGTGTGCCGTGCAGAACAGGAAAAAGAGGTTATACTTGTTAGAGAGGAAGAGTCAATGCCACCTGAGGGTACGCCAAGTCATTAGGTGGCATTAAATAAGTGATACATACATGCCTTTGGCTTTAGTAATGGAATAAGATCACAGAAAAGGATTGTCCTTTAGCTATTACACAATATGACACATATAATGTGAGGGGTCATTGAACATTTGAGGAGGACGCTGTATGAAATAAAGCTGCCTCCTAGGCCTGCTCAATTTGAAGCGCTTATCGAATGGGAACACATTGCCCACCAGAATGAGAAAGAGAACTATCAGGGGAAATGTAGAAGAACCATATATACTTATGCACATGCCAGGTGAGCAGACCTAGATGAGTGAACATGAAGGTATCCCATCCTAACAGTGCAAGAAGAAGTAAGAGGCAAACAAAAGTAAAAGAAAAAGAAGATGGAGACAGGCAAGACTGATGTTATAGCTGACGATAACGAGAGTGATATAGACAATTAAAGGACCTATTGCTGAATCGTCTACCAGCCTACAATGAGTTTCAATTTGCGGTACTGACAAATACATATTCAGATGGAATCCCTATTGTACCTACTGTACCTTTGAACCCAAACGTACCTACACCCTTTTCTCCAATGAGAGGAGAAACGGAAATGACAATTTCTTTAAAAATCCGACTGTTTCAAATGCTCTAGACACTTTGACTGTTCCCGTTAGTATTGATCCTGTTCTTCCCCCTTTATAAGTCTGGGCCACAGGAAAATACAGCCCATACCTTAACTGTTCCAACTGGAATAATCACTTCAGCGAATACACCTGTAGATTCTATAGTGAGACAAGTTCTCTTGACACCTATGGTCCTGACACAAGGAATTGTCACACATACATAATGTGGATCCTACATTAAATCAGACAAGCTATGAGCCAACCAAAAGAATGTTCCAGAGGTCCCTGCCATTTTTTATGCCTAGAAATGGTGAGCTTCCACTAATAAACTATATTACCTCTGGAATGACAGTGCCCATAAGAGCACCAAACTCAAACATGTCCCTATTACATTTACCTCCTAGTGTGAGCAGAAGGTCATACATTGGACAAATACATTTGAATACCCCTGCAGAACAACCAGGTCTTACATACCGAGATTTTGATGATTAGGTTAGAGGGATGGATACCCCAGTTGTTAATGGAAATCCTGAAGCAAGTGGAAGAAATGCTTAGATCCCAGAGAAGGTAAGGATCCTGGATGTAGCAAGGTTGAAGCAGAGTTAGAAGAGATGATAATTGGAACTTTTGGCTTATCCTGATTCAAGATGAGAATCTACTATTTATGGACAAAGATATTACTAGACGTGCCAGACTGACTGATGAAAGGTTAACTGAATTGGAAAATATGAGATTAAATGTGCAAAAATCAAAGGTATTATAGAAAACGTACCTCTTACATTTTAGTGACAGAGATCTAACTAATATGAGACCGGCAGGAATGAAATTGCAGACCAAGGAATTAATTATGGTGTTAAGAAAGTGGAGTGAATTAAATAATTTGGAAGGTAGATGGTCAAACAAGAAGGAAATAAATACATTTAGGATGGAGATACCTCCATTTGTAATGGATGGGTAAGAAGAGGAAATACGAAGGCTTTCTATGCAAGAGTTACCTGGAGGAAGGTACGTACATGTGCCTTGGAGCAGAGCTAACATTATTTCCCTCACAAAGATTTCTGAAAACTGAGAGATAATCCAGTAGAGTGATATAGACAAGTTTATCGGTTTGTGGAGATTTCAAAGGTTCTGGATACCTTATTCAAGATTGTGATCCCAGGTGATTTGTGCACACAATGTACAGTTGCTGGAGATTAGCCTGAGCTACAGTCGATGAGACATCCTAGATTGGGTGCTCCATCTATAATTGTAATGAAGAAATATAATCAGGCGATTACCTTTCTCAAAATGATTGGGTAAAATCTGACATAACAAATCAGTTCATGCCTATTATGAGAGATTCTTACAGGCTTTTAGGCAATTTAGTTGGATGGATAATGATGCTGACAAAGAAATGGGAAATGTTCTCTACATATCTGTACATGGATTGAGATCCGAGATTACTGCAATGATTCAGCAGCAGTTAGGGGCATATCATCATGGCCAGGTGATAAAAGTATCGCTGCTTTAGTGTCCGTTTTCGGACGGAAAGCGGCGATAATTTTATCGCCTTATCAGCAAGGTCACGCTATCACGTGAATCCTTGCCTTATCGCCCTTTCCCCCAACGCCCATCTTTGCATCTCTAATGAGATGCAAAGTGGGCGTTCCACCCCAAGATAACGGGAGAAATGTCTCTAAGCGACATTTTTCCTATTATCTAGCCACACGCTAACCTGCAGAGCGACAAGAAAAGTAGCAATAACCTCGGTTATCGCTACTTTCCTTACGCCTGCTTTTCAACTGACTTAGCCATGATATCCTATGGAAGGTGGATATCATGGCTAAGTCTGCCTTGCCCTATAGCATATATGCCCTATCGTTGTGCAATTATGCAATTATCGCAGGATTTCCAGCGATAATCGCACCGTTGGCAGCTTGCACATTTAATTTTATCGCTTTGGAGATAAGCGTTGCTGATAGCACGCTATCTCCGCGATAAAATTCAGCGTTGGCCGGCAATAGTTATCCTCATGCTAAGAGAGCTGAGCGATAATTATTGCCTGGCCTTGATGATATGCCCCTTGGTTTGTTGGCAGAGCAAAGCCATTGATGAGATTCTATACTGTGCAAAGTACTCTCAACATGAAATAGAAATAAAACATAAAAAGATGAAAGATAAATTAATGATTTCCCAAATGAAAGCTGTGCAGAGAGGTCAGAATCAGCCTGTCATTGATAATAGAATTTCTCTGCAGGAAGGATATCAGGAGGTCCCTATGATGCAAAGTGTTAATGGATTCTGGCACCAAGAATTTCCTCCACAAGGTATAGGTTTGGGTACTGTGATTGATTTCAGAATGGGTGTTGATGTGCTGACTTTAAAGAAAACAAACCCTTGCCATGTTTGTAGCACATTGGGGAATTGGAAGTGTGAATGTTGGGTTAATGTAAATAATAATGGAAATCAGGTTTAGAATGGAGGGTATGTACAGCCCCAGGGAAACAACATTGTACAGACTCAACAGACATAAAGACAGAGTTAAAAATCCCTATGTACCCCAAGCTCAAATGATTCAAGTACCCAAAGCTCCAATGCACAACAAAATACACATGCCCAGAGATATAATATGACTCAGGATATGGCTCAACAGTGATTCATGACCCAGGCAGATGATTTAAGCTCAAACTTGTCGCAATGACGGGGCCAGAGAGGAGGGAGGAGGGCTGTGTACTTGGCACAGCCTTAGAGGTAGACTAGAGTGGATCATATGTGGATGGTAAGGTAAATGGGAATCCTGTCTCATTCCTCATTGCACTGATGCTACCTGCTCTACCGTAAGAACAGCAAAGGTCCCTGACCTACTCCTCTCAGGAGAAAGAATCCTAAGCTGTAGGAGTTACAAATAAACACATGACTAGCCCAGTTTCAGAAGCAGTACCAGTCAAAATAGGGCCATTTGAGCATCAACACCATTTTGTTGTGTATGATTCTAGTCCAGTGAATCCAATTGGACAATACCTTTTATGCAAGTTAAATTGTTCCATTTATTGTACCCCAAATGGCAATGAATTCCATACAAATGATGAAGACATTTTCTTTAAACTTTCAAGACAAATATTTGATATTGGAATGTACCCATTGTTGACCAAAGATAATCTGCCTTCTGAATTGAGAAATACAGTGTCACTTGAAGTCTGGGACTTTTCATGACAATGCATTGGATTTATTAAAAGTGCAGAACCAGTCCGTATCACTGTAAAATCAAATGCTGAATTCCCAAGAATCCAGAAATACAATCTGACTCCTGATACATTGCTGGGATTACTCCTATGATTGACTCAATGATTGAGTAAGGAATCCTAAAAGAAATAATGGGAAGTCCATGTAATTCACCCATTATGGGCCTACAGAGGCCCAGTGGTACGTACTGTATTGTACAGGACTTGCAAAAGGTAAACTCCATTGTTGTCCCTTGTTTTCCTGTGGTACAAAGTCCAGCTGTGATATTGTTTCAGTTTCCATGTGAGGCGGAGCTGTTCTCTGTCACTGATTTGTACCAAGCCTTCTTTTCCATTCCTTTGCTCGGGGATAGTCAGAACCTCTTTGCTTTTTGTTTCAGCAGTTGTGTCTTGGCATGGTGCCGAGTCCCATAAGGGTATACAGGAAGCTCATCAAAAGAATTTGGAGACTTTGGTGATGCTTCACCACTCAGTTCTAGTCTAGTATATTGATGACTTGTTAGTGGCATCGAATTCCCAAGAGGCTTGCAAAGATGACACTATTGCTTTGCAAAGATTGGACATAAACTGTCCCTGACCAAGTTTCAGTTCTGCAAGCAAGAGTTCCTGTGTATTTATTTACACAATACCTTACCAATAGTTGACTCACCAGGTATGAGCAAATCATCCTGGGTGCAGAAAATGTCACCCTTAGATGGTGCACTACTCTGAATCATGTTACTTTACTACCTCTTCCTCGAAATGAGAATGTGAATAATGAGCTTGATTGCCTTAATATGACTGAATTGTGCATGAAACCAAGGCCAGATATACAAGATGTTCCACTGCCTGAATAGGATCTTGTTATGTTTGTCAATGGCTATTGTTTGTGAGATCATAAAGGAAACCTGAAAGCTGCTTATACAATCTGCACGGTTGCAGGTGTGGTCAAAAACTCCTGGTTTCATGGAGTGTTTTCAGCACCAGTAGCAGAGTTGGTTGCCTTGACAAGAGCATGCTGTGTCTCAGACCAGCTAAGAGTGACAATTTTCACTGATAGTTCGGATTTGGCATCGTACCTGACTTTGGTCAATTGTGGTCACAGCGTGGTTTCATGATTTTCTACAGTTCACCTATATGTAATGGAGAATATGTGAGGAACCTTTTGCAGTCCCTCCAATTGCCCAACCACATTGCAGTCGTGAAGTGTGTTCCCCAAAGGCAAGGCACTGACTATGTGACCGCCAGCAATTATTATGTTGATGAGATTGCAAGGTACTGTCTGTGCTTTGAATTCCCGTACCTTTAATGGGAATTCAATCAATGAAACTTCAGATGTCACAAATTGCAATCTGTTAAGATCTGCTGTTGATACATGGGAGGAACTTGAGAAATTGTAGGAGGAAATGGCAGCAGCTGAACAACAAAGATGGATTGGAGCTGGATGTACCAAAAGACAGGAAGATGATGTTTGAGTTTCAACTAATAAAAAGACCTTTGTTACCTGATAGCTTGTTACCACCTATGGCTAGACATTATCATAGTCCTGCACATGTAAGGAGAGATGCAATGATGCACCTTTTAGGCCAGACTTGGTTTAACCCAAAATTCAGATTGATGACTGAAAGTTTGTATCAAAGATGTGTGGTATGTCAGCAGCAGAACACAGGAAGAAAAACACCAGTCATAATGAGTCACATAGGGAAATCAGGAGGTCCTTTCAACAGAATGTAGTTAGACTTCATTGAAATGCCCATTTGTAATGGGTTTATATGTCCTGGTGACAGTTTATATCTTTTCGAAGTGAGTGGAAGCCTACGCACCAAGGAATGACAGTCTTACAGTAGCCAAACTGTTGTTGAGAGAGTTGATACTGAGGTTCGGTTTCCTGACTCCTCTAGAGTCAGATTGAGGAACTCATTTTAACAATGAGGGCTTGAAGACGTTATGTGCACCACTACAAGTTGAGCAGAATCTCCATTGCAGTTACTCTCCAGAGGTGTCTGGACTTGTGGGGCAAGTCAATAGCACATTGAAATCCAGATTGGCAAAGGTGTATGCTTCTATATCTTTAAAGAAGCCTGAAGCATTGCCTCTTGTGTTGATGAGTCTGCAGAGCACTCCAGACAGGAGAACAGGATTGTCACCCCATGAAAATTATAGGAAGGGCTATGATACAGCCAGCTGTACCTGCAAATGTGCTCATAAATATTACAGATGGCACGAGTCTTGATTAATGCAAAGGATTGGCTAATGTGGTGGTTTCTGTGTCTCACCAGGTTGGAGAGGCTACAGCTTCGATTCAACAGGAGCAGTGCCATGACCTCAGTCCCGGCGACTGGGTGATGGTGAAGAAGCATGTATGGATGTCGCGCTTGGAACCTCATTGGCGTGGGCCGTACCAGGTGATACTGGTCACCACTACTGCTGTGAAGTGGGGAGGTCTCCTGAATTGGGAACAAGCAGGACACACTTGCTGAGTCCCATGTCCCCTTGATGATTTAGAAGCACCTGCTCCTGATGGGCCGGTGGTTACAGTGAGACAGTGGGAGCAGGTTGGTTAAGCTGTTGGTTGGCCAGAATGGTCTCAAGAGAGTCAACTGTTGTCGATATAGAAGGGTCACAGCCAATAGAGTTGACTACATGAGATACAGATCCTAGTGAAGGGCCTATTGCAAAAGTAACGTGAGTGGTACCCGGAGACCATTAGCCCAGAAGACAGGAAAGGCTAAGATGCTGTATGACTGAAGTATGAGTCCCTCAAATCATTCCTGAGGGTTCTGACCAGTCTGACCAGAGTGACAGTGAGGAAGAAGGGCCAGCAGTGAGGGGATCAAAAAAGAGCAGAGTACCAAGACAAAAAAACTCCTCTCCTGAATGGACTTACTTGGCAGCCAATGACTGCGAGATAACGTTTCTCATTTGATATAACAATTCATGTCCACCTGAACCTCCTTGAATTAAAATTTGTGGTGGAGTTGAGATTTGAATTCATTGTAACACCGAATGGACTGACTCAGTTTGTTCTGAAAATACTCATCAAAGAATCTGATCTCACATTTACTAAAAGAAACCGCATTCTATCAGTCTTGAAAAAGAAAACTTGAACTGTGCTTTGCTGTTTGTGCTGAATTAACTGAACGGCAAATTTAAATCGATGCTAATCTTCAAAAGCTAAATGGTCTGACCTTGATAACTCATGAAGCCTGCCATTGCAACCTCTGTTACACACAAACGTGTAAGCACAGGAGTATTTGCTTTTGTTACAGTAGTATTACTTGTTTTGCGTATTATTCAGATGTTAGCTCATTACCTGCCTGAAGAAGATTCTAAGCTTATACCTCATATATAAGCGTCCTCATCTACTAGCAATAGTCTTACTGCACTAGATGTTAAAACCATAGACTTAGATGCTTAAAAAGGAGATTACTCACTGAATGTATATACTAAGCTATTGTATGAGTATGTTGACACGATGGATGCTCACTGAATGTATATCCTAAGCTATTGTATGAGTATGTTGACACTATGGATGCTAGAGATTGTAACGTGCATATGCAATTACCTGCATCAGTTTCAGAAGGAATTATGTACCATCATATTCCTCTGTTGCACAGAAGTTCCTGTCATTTATTTTATGGAACAGATTTCCAGTGTAATTATTCAAATCATGATTTGCTTTTTTCAGAGATTCTTGTCCTGAAACATCAAAATCCTCATCCTGAAGCTAACGCAGCTCAGACAATGGGATATTTCTTTAGACCTATAGTGTCCTTGGATGTGACCTATGCACAACAACACAATTTAACGTGTGCTTTATAGGGAGCAGAAAAGAAATTCATAGACTCAGTGGAAGATAGACGTAGAGGAAGCATGGTTAGAGTTGCAAATCCCTCGAAAGTGACACATTGGGTACAACATGAAGAAAAGCATGGATTAGTGGGAAACATGGTTTCCCTAGCTCCGGATTGGCAACATGAAGAGAAATTATGCATATTCAAACGA
This sequence comes from Triturus cristatus, assembly GCF_964204655.1. Classification (NCBI taxonomy): domain Eukaryota; kingdom Metazoa; phylum Chordata; class Amphibia; order Caudata; family Salamandridae; genus Triturus; species Triturus cristatus. The sequence continues at coordinate 685,114,204 of NC_140587.1, forward strand.
AAATCTATTATTGACACACATTTGGTAGGTACTAGTGAATGTGACCATACATTTGAAATTCATAGAAATTGGGGACGCTATTTAGGAGGAGGGAATCCTTTATTTCCTGGAGTATATTACATCTGTGGACAATGCCTTTTATAGATTACTTGGAAGATGGCATGGAACTTCTTACATGGGAATACTTTGTCCCAAAATTAATCATTTGGGATGACTTGATGAATCAACAAAAGAGCAACGTGAGAGAATGAAAAGAGGAGCCAGTGTAAATGAAATTGTAGGAGACATTTTTGGTGCTTTATTACCATCTGTAGGAGTGATACTAAATTCTCACAAAATTAGAAAGCTTTCTACTTTAGTTGATGAACTAACTACAAATACAGCTGGATAATTCTTAGCTGTTGATGCAGAAATGGTTGCAATCCATTCTATGGTTCTGCAGAATAGACTTGATTTAGATGTCCTTCTCATGAAGGAAGGAGATGTCTGTTGGATGTTAAAGATTCCACAATGTTGCACTTACATACCTCATAAACAAAAAAAAAGAGGGATAAGTTGTGTTCGTTCATCTTCCCCGTCAAAATATATACAAAACAAAGTGAGAACGGATCATCCATCCTTTCTGATGTGGTTTAGGGACTTGTTTTAGAAGAACCCTCATTCACCTACCTGGTAGGTGACATGATTCATCATTACGTTCCCACCCTGGTTCCCGAATGCCCCCAGGGTGTACTCTGGTGCTAGATTACTGCAGAGCTGTTTTTTTTCCATGTGATTTCGTGAATGTGATGTGGTGATTTTAAATGGGCTTGGGAATCCCTATGATCCTAAGTATCCCCATTTTATTTAATTGATATTTGTTTTTATGTAGTTATGTATTAAGGATAGGAATGGCTCCCCCAATTAGTGTCTTTGGCTAACAGTCTGTGTTGCCACTTAAGTACTGTTACATAGTAAAGGATCAACTAAGGTCCTTATTTACAAGAATTAACGCAGCGCTGTGCTGAAAGCCATTTGGCTGCACCACACTGGGTTAATTCCGAAGCAAAGGGATGTGTCATATCGACAATGATATGACGGATCCCTTTGCTCTCCCCTGCACTGGTGTACAATTTGCTGCCATGCACTGACACGTTGTTTTCGTGCGGGAATGAACAGCTCCTTACACAAAAACAATCACAAGAGGTGATTTCCTTTTCCTATGTGTGCTGCAGAATGCAGCATGCATATAAAGAAGAAAGAAAGGAAGAGAAATTAAAACATATCTCCTCGTCGCACCTCCCTATGCCTCTCCTAGGGAGGCATAGTATTCTTATGCATTTCTTATGCATTTCCAGATTTACAATTGCTTGTAAATCAGGAAATGCGGCAGAAGCCATGGGTGTTGCGTCAGAACACCCACACCAAGAGCCATGGCAAGTCCCTTTCACACAAAGTGTTGCATGTAAAGGGGCCATATTTACAAGGACACGAAAAGCCATGCAGGATGGATTTATGTGTCCTTGTAAATATGGGGCAGCTGGTTGTGCCACTGGTACGTCACAAAATGTGACACAGTAGCGGCGCAGGTGCCTTGTAAATAAGCCCCCAAGGGTGTCCAAAGTAAGTCGGGAATGACTATATAGATGTGAGGTTTTGTGATAGTCCTACTTTTTATGCATCTAATTTATAAGCTAAGTGGTTTCCTGAAACCAGGCCCAGGCCCATTTCATCTGAAACAATGTTAAAAATGATCGTCTTTACAGTGCTGTTTTTCCTTGTTCTATCTGGAGCAGGCAATTGGATTACACTCTCAAGATGAACAGAGTTATCATTATTATTCTTAATTATTGGTTTGAAAACTAAAAAATATTTATATACATTCCTTGAGGATCTTAAAGACATGAAAAGACAATCCACCAAAATGGTATGCAGGCAGTGCAGCATATACCATTGTGATATTTCACATGTTATGTTATGTTATGTTAGATAGATTTATAACGCGCGATAGTTACTCCTAGGAGTGTCCCAGCGCGAAGCCAAACGAGGAGAACTAAAGTGAGAGGCTATGGAAACAGATGGGTTTTAAGGAGACGTTTAAAACAAAGTGGGTCCTTAGTGTTGCGCAAGAAAAAAGGGAGAGCATTCCAGGCCGCGGCAGCTTTGACCGCGAGCGAGCTGCCCCCGATCCTGGACCGGGAGAAACGTGGAACCTTGGCCAGCAGAAGGGCTGAAGAGCGGAGAGCTCTGGTCGGGACATAAAAGGCAAACCGCCTCTGCAGATAGATGGGACCCAAGTTGTGGAGGGCTTTGTGAGCAATGACCAATGCTTTAAACTTAACCCTTTCAGCCATGGGCAGCCAGTGCAGGGCACGGAGATGAGCACGGACACTGCTACTTCTGGCGATTCCAAGGAGGAGCCTTGCGGCTGCATTTTGGATCACTTGTAGTTTGTTCATGGAGTAGCCAGGTAAGCCCACATACAGGGCATTGGCATAATCCAGGCGGGAGAGTAGCAGTGCTCGAACAACCGTTTCCTTGGCAGTTCTAGGGAGAAGAGGAAGAAAACCCCTAAGAACCTTAAGAAGGCCAAAGCAGCCACCCGAGACCTTCTTCACCTGGGCCGAGAACGACAGATTATCCTCAAACCAGACTCCAAGATTTTTAACGGAGTTGCCATTAGAGGGAGGAGGAGGGAGATCCGGGGGCCAGATCTCACGTCTGAAGTCCAAGGGGAAGTTACCATAGAGAAGGATCTCTGATTTGTCTTCGTTGCACTTGAGTTGGGCTCTAGCAAGCCAACCAAATACCGAAGACAGACACTTCTGCACAGGCAAGACGGAATATTTCCCCTTGCCCCAGGTAAAAAGAAGCTGGGTGTCATCCGCATAGGCTATCACCTTAGCCCCCAACTTCTCGGCCAGAAAGACCAGAGGAGTAACATAGATGTTAAAGAGGAGGGGGCTAAGGGACGAACCCTGGGGGACACCAGTGGGGACCTCCTGCCGAGAAGAGGCGGCCGGTGGCACCCAAACCTGTTGGGTACGACCCTCCAGAAAAGACCTCAGCCAGGCAAGGGCCAAGCCAGAAACCCCAATCTCAGAGAGGCGGGAGAGCAGTCTGGCATGAGGCACCGTGTCAAATGCTGCTGACAGATCAAGCATTACCAGAGCTGCTCTGCCACCAGCATCTAAGCAGTCCCTAATAGCTTCTGAGATCTCCACTAGCGCTGACTCTGTGCTATAGGATGCCCGAAACCCAGACTGGGCTGGGTGCAAGGCCTCAGATCTTTCCACGAATTCGGAAAGTTGTCGGGTCACTACCTTCTCACATACCTTAGCAAGGCAAGGGAGAAGGGAGATAGGGCGATAATTGCCGGGCAGCGCGGGGTCAAGGGACGGTTTCTTCAGTAATGGAAGAATTTTTGCCTGTTTCCACTCCGGCGGAACACAAGCCTCCCCAAGGGAAAGGTTAATAATAGCATTCACCTCAGGGTTGATGATCTCCGCGACCGCGGCCAGCAGTCTGGCAGGGCATAAATCCGAAGGTGAACCGGACTTAAGGCCCTTAAGTAATTTCAGAGTACTAGCCATGTCGACAGGAGAGAAGACCGACAGAGCGTGCTTTAGAGCGCCCTGAGAGGGTGCAATCAATCCATCTTCCGCCTGGAAAGCTGAACACACAGGCAGGGACTGCTGTATCAGACGGATTTTATCCGAGAAAAAGCAGGAAAGGGTATTGCACCAGTCAATCGTGGCCGGGCCCGAACAGTTGAGAGCGACAGGGGATGTAAAACTCTGGACTATATGAAAAATCTCCTTCGAGTTATTACAGGCCTGTGCAATACGCTCGGTGAAATATTGCTTTTTAGCCTGAGAAATGGCAGCGTAATAGATCTTTTGCTTAATCCTCAGAGCGGCCTTAGCCAGAGGACAGTAGTCCTGACGGCGCCAGGTCCGTTCCAGTTTTTTGCAACTTTGTTTAAGCGTGCGCAACTCAGCCGAAAACCATGGTTTTGAAGGCGCAGCTCTCGAGGGCCGAGAGGAGGTAGGAATAGCCAGCAAGGTCATGGACTTGTCCAACCAGTTGGAGAAGCCAGCAAGACTCCCCTCGAGATTATTAATGAGGTTAGGCCTGGAGGCCGCCAGGGCCCCAGCCAAAGAAACGGGGTCAACCTTCTTAAAGGCTGGTTTCCGTGAAGTGGATTCAGCAGCATGGGGCTGGCCAGCCTTCCAGGAAAAAAAAGTGATGAAGTGGTCTGACCACACAAGGGGAAGAGGATCCTCAACTAGGATGTTAAAATTAGAACAGATCGGGTCAAGGATGTGGCCACCCTGATGAGTAGGGTGGATAACGCATTGAGACAGTTGGGTCAGCTGAAGAATCTCTTTAAAGGCACATGCCTCAGTAGATGACCCTTGATCCAGGTGTAGATTCAAGTCACCAAGGAACAGGAACTGCGAGAAGCGAAGCGCCCTTGCAGTAAGCTCATCACCCCACTTCTGAATGGTAGCATGGGCAGAGCCAGGGGGACGATAGACCAACGCCCCACCAAGTAGAAAATGGGGGGAGAACCTAATACTGAAATCCAGCGCTTCACCAGTGCCCCAAGCATGGGTTTCGCCCCTAATAAATTCCCATTTTTCTCTGAAAACAACCGCTACACCGCCACCCCTGCCTTCTGAACGGTCAGCCCTAGCCACTTTATAGCCCGCCGGGATAGCCAGAGTAACATAAGGGTCAGAGTTGGAAACCAGCCAGGTTTCCGTAAGGAACAGAAGGTCAACAGGGTGGTCGGAGAGCAGGTCGAAGATGTCGGCGTGATGATTTTTTAGAGACCGTACATTAATTAGGGCGGCAGAGATGGATGGTACATTATCCCGTTTATGCCGTTGACCTGACAAACATGAGGCATCAGGAGAGATAGCCGGGAGACAGAAGCCACAAACAGCACAAACATGCTTCTGAGCATTCAACATATCAAACTGAGGGTGTGAAAGACCTAAAGTCACATTAAGACTCAGTAGCTTGTCCCTACCATAAGTCAGCGCAGCACGAACGCCCCCCATTGGGTGAGCAAAGTAACGGGCGCAGGGCGCATCCGAGGCGCGGACGGGCGCAGACGGGCTTGCCTTGGGCTTGCCTTGGGCGCGCCAGCGGCGCGCCCGCTGCGCTCGTCCGCTGCGCATCCGCCCCGCGTGCATCTTTGTAGGCCGGCAGCCAGAAAGACTAGAGAGCGCGCTACAACAATGGCGCCTCTAGATGGCTGACCGGCAAAAACCAGGAAGTGAGTGAAGTCCTCACCAAAGCAGATAGCAAATCACCCCACAGATTCCCTCGCAAAGAATAAAGCGTTAGCAAGATTTAAAAAAACCCACCCTTTCACCCAGCAATAAAAACAAGCAAGATACGATCCGATAAAAAAGGCTTTACATTAAATTTTACAATTGGTTAAAAACACAGTCAGGAAATGAAACGAAGTTTTGTTTTAACAGATAGCACAGCACAGAGTATGGGAATTCTGCACGAGGAGTTTTTGCAAAAATATCAGTGTATTGTGCTAAGAGTATTCATGGGCATTCTGGAACATTGCACTGGATGCTGCATGTCACCTCAGACATATCTCACCCGACTGTTAATGTTGCTGGCTCAAAACTGAAACCCAGGGATGCATGTCTGCCAGCTAGAATTAGATTTTTACTCCACGTAGCTTCACCACTTTCACAATGAAACATGAGCTTTAATGCCAGTTAGGCCCTACCCTAAAACCTTTGTATAAACTATTCTTTCTGATTCATACAGGAGAAATTTGTAACCACAAATTAAGTTTTCTTGAATGAATTTCAGGCCACAATAAGAGCAACCTGTTTTATATCTGCTTCAGGCTACACTCCTGTTTCATAGCAGCATCAATAACTTGCATTTCTGTTGCCCAATGCAATGGTACTCAGTTTACTAAAATTGAGAGGGAGGATGACTGTGTTGGCAAATTTTTGAATTTCGACGTGCAACTAGGAACTTTTCAACCCATTAACCCGCCTGGGGTCATATTTTTCTCTTGTCATATTTGCTGTACGTACTACTTGGAACACTACTAATCAAATAATCCAGCTAATGGATTTTGATACCTTCTTTTTATTGTAAAGCCTTTAGATGAGGCATTTTCTCTGTATTGGATCATGACAAATCCATGGAGATGTAACAGTTCATCGCGTTTTTTTTCTAACAAGTTCACCTACATTACTAATTTCTTTCAGCTGTTAATGAATGCCCTAGGATCATTCTCGCACAGATCTGCCCGAGAATGGCTTTATTGAAATTTTGATAAGTATTCAATGGAATGTGGCTGATTGTATCAACTAATTTGCTCATGATTAATACAATGAGTTGCATGTTACTGATATACACAATTTCTTTTCCCCAAATGGCTGGCACAGAACAGCCGGTGCTGACAAGGAAGAACTAAATAATGTAAATATGATGCACTTATTCTGAAAGGAATGCTTTCAGCCCCTTCATGTTTGTTTGAAAAATAAATGGTAAAAAGTTTATAGCCTTGTTTTTATTAGGATTATTCCTTCTATTGACTTCTGCTGTCCACATTTCCACACCCTATATGGAAATAACTGACCTGGGTGAAGTTTGCGTTTATTTTTTAGGATAGTATGTGTAATATGAAATTAGCATCCGATATAAAGAGCATGTCATTAAAAGTGCCCTTCAGTGCTGTCGGGATAACCCAACATCCCTCACCGACGCAATGCAATTATGACAGAGTGAGAGTGACAGATCGGCTGTGTTCCATCCAAGCATAAATCATGATAACTGAAAAAGTTAGGGTATCCACAGAGCAGTGACATGTCTGCATAATACTGCAGTACTTGTCAATACATGCATACATGGTAACATATTTTTGATGAAAAACACCTGGCACTGAATATCTTCCCTACTTGATTATCCAGCATGCTTAACAGCATCAAGACGCCCCACATACGAAGGAGCAGCAGTGGTTTAACACAAGGTTATAGGGTACCCCGGCAGCATGTGAAGCGGGGCCTAGGGGTCTCCGATATCTAACAGATATTCAGTGACTTTGAGATGAATGGGGGCCCCTTGAACAGTTTGAGGACCCCTTAAGGGCTGAGGCCCACCCTGCTCTGCAGAGGTTGCAGTGGCCTGAGTTATGCCCTTGAGGCACAGTACAAATTCTACAGGTAGTGATTCAGGGCCTGATTACGATCTTGGTGGACAGGGTTACTCCATCACAAACCTGACGGACATCGTGCCCGTTAAATTAAAATTCCATTATATCCAATGAAACATGGAATATGGCTGACGGGATAACCATCAGATTTGTGATGGAGAATTCCACCGGCCAAGATCATAATCAGTCCCTTTGTCAGCGCTATCACTCCTTCATACAATGAAAAATAGCTTCCAGAAAGGAGGGGGGTAAATTGGTTCTGCTTTTTTTGTTTATCGCATGGAACACAAAATTCACTTTTCACTTGGATAGCAACATAACCCAACTGTTGTCCTGATTTCACAACCTAAGCATATCAAGGTGTGTTATTTGCATAATCACCACATCAATGCACACACACACACATATACGAACGTTTGTGCTTAGTAGCCCACTTCACACCAATCTGTACACAGGTTTTCTATTTCCAGCAAGCCACATAGAACAGCAGCATAACCATCTAAGCATATTACATAATAAATTCTATAATAATCATCAAACAGACACCACTGAGTTGTAACCAACTGCTGAAGAGAACGACACCTTCCCTCCTAAACAAGGGTGGCATCACTTGAATAAATAACTGAAGAGCAGATATTATTAGGAAAACTAAACTAACATGTAATCCATCATTTGGAATAATGTTGTGGGATATCCAGGAGAACAAATTTAACAGTAAGATTGCATATATTTCAGCCTTCCCATGTTAGCGAACGCGCTCTTCTTCTGGACGATGACTCTCAAGAATACAAGTGATTGGGGACATCACTTTACCCTAACATTTGAAAACCCCTCACTTCAGTGCAACCCTTTCACCAGAAGCAATGCCTGCTAATTCCGTTCTGGGAGAATCCAAGAAGGCAGTACAAAAGAGTCACCTTCTGGAGCTCATGCATACATTCATAAGTCGCCACAATAAAATAGGATCCCCTTTCAGTCCCAGCAGAAGACCTACTCAGATTGGTTCTGGGGGTAGGTTATACCTCCTGCGGTTATGAGAGTCAAAGCACAAGCATCAGGCTAAGCTGTTCCCAATGATCCTTTTTTCTCTCCTGAGAGCCAGTTCACACCTTTCCATAGAGATGGAGTAAGCCTATTGCTGTCACTATAATAGTAATGGGAAGAGCAAGGTAGAATCAGTTCACGTGTGGCCAGGATTCAGGCAGGAATGAGCCACGGACATCATACAAATCATCTTTCGCGCATATTTCAAAAAATCCATGTTTACCAATGATTCGATTTCTAGGAAATATTACATTGCTAGTTTCCTTAGTCGTTTCCAAACCTATGAGGAAGTAGCTTTTAATCTTAAACCATACCTTGGTAAAATGGAAAAGGCCATTTTAATCATAAGAAGTAAATAGCACTTTAAATTATAGTACTGCAGAGGAACCCCCATACATTTTTTACATGACTCATATTACACATTATGGTGCCGATTAGGATCCTGGAAAAAATTTCCCCAACCGAATTGAATCTGGACTTTTTTCCGTACAAATGGTAAAAGCGCCGTACAAACTGCCAAGTACGATTCGTATGGGAAAAAGTCCATACAAATCGCATTGGGAAAATTCCCCCACACATCCTCGGGTCGGGAAAAGTCTCCGACACGTCCCCGGACATTTTTACGTACAAATGGGAAAACTGAAGTCCAAATGCGCAAGTACGATCCATCCCATCCGTCCGATTGTACAACTGTATGGAAAAAAGACCGTCCGGAGCGAACTCCCATAGCAACCATGGAGATGTCCAAACAAGTGCCCGGTACGCGCCGTACCCCCCCCGCCCCCCGTATGTTCGCGCCGTACCCCCAGCCCCCCCGCGGATGGGCGCGCCGTACCCCCCAGCCCCCCGTATGTACGCAGCGTACCCCCCAGCCCCCCATATGTACGGAGCGTACCCCCACCCCCGTATGTACGGTGCGGACCCCCAGCGCGTACATACGGTGGTGGGGGTATGCTCCGTACATACGGGCGGCTGGGGGGTACGCTGCGTACATACGGGGGGCTGGGGGGTACAAGGGTACGCTCCGTACATACGGGGGGCTGGGGGGTACGCTCCGTACATAAGGGGGGCTGGGGGGTACGGGGGTACGCTCGTACATACGGGGGGCTGGGGGGTACGCTCCGTACATACGGGGGGCTGGGGGGTACGGGGGTACGCTCCATACATACGGGGGCTGGGGGGTACGCTCCGTACATACGGGGGGCTGGGGGGTACGGGGGTACGCTCCGTACATACGGGGGGCTGGGGGGTACGCTCCGTACATACGGGGGGCTGGGGGGTACGGGGGTACGCTCCGTACATACGGGGGGCTGGGGGGTACGCTCCATACATACGGGGGGCTGGGGGGTACGGGGGTATGCTCCGTACATACGGGGGGCGGGGGGGGGGTACGGCGCGTACCGGGCCCCCTAATCAGCTCGCATCGCTGCGTACTTAGCTTTTCCGGCACTTTTTAGGTGCCGTAAAAATTTTCCCATCCGGACTGCAGTCGGTGCGAATCGTAATTGCTGGTACGTAAAAACATGCCTAACTCCGTCCGGACGTCACGTCCGCGGTGTACCGGATCACATTTGTATGTATTTTTCTGTCGGTTGGTCTTTTTTCCGATTCGTACGGAAATGGTGTTTCCGTACGAATTGTAATTGCATGTTTGTAAAGTTCTACAACCCGGTACGAGTCGGACGGAGAAAAAGCTCCGACCCACGGTTTGTACCGGGTTTTTCCAGGATCGTAATCGGCCCCTATTCATCCAGGGCTTGTGAGTTCAGTTGCACATCTTGTAAGTAATTTAGTTGATCTAAAAATCTAAACTGATCTAAAAAATAGGCAAATTAGGCATATTAGCCATGTTATTAAAGTTATACGTGTGGTGTAATGCTATACTGCAACCAACAGCTGACGTCTATGCCATGGGTGCATTTTCTTTGTATCATGGTGTACTTGGGCCTCTCAGTGTTTAGAGCATGGTAGATCCATACATCACATACTTTTTTAACCTCAGGACTCAGTGGGTGCCTGTAGGCAATATTTCCTATTTCACTAACCCATCTTCATGGGTTCAATCTAAATGTCACTATTTCACATACATGTTTTGCCAAGAGCCTGTCTTACTGAAATCATTTTGTTATGTATACCAAAACAATGCATATAATGTTGAGGTTAAAAAAACACTGCTACTCCACCATCAGTAATAATAAAAAAGCATTGTCACCATAATCAATTTAATGAATAACAAGAATCTCAAGCGGTACAATGAGTACCTACATTGTAGAAGCACCATTTGTGGGCACATTCCTTGATGATTTCACTAACCCCAAACAAATATATGAAAAACGTTGAAATCTGCCCAGCCATCAGCTTTTGTTTCTTTTGTTGCTAATTCCTGGAAAGAGATTCATCATTTTTTCTCTTTCCCTTATAAGGTCGCAACAGTAAATGCTATTTCATGAAGAATTGGATGCTAAAACAGAGATTTCCTCACCTTGCCTACGGGATCTATTCAGAGATTATGACTCATTGATAATGCGACAGCTAGTCTGCTTCGGCAACCCTCCACAATTATAACAACCCTGTACCTTTCTCTTTTCACTTGACATGTGTTGCAAACCATTTTTATGTTTGTGTAAACCCTACATACAACATAGTCCTAGCTATATGTTAGTATGTCACTTTGAGAGTGGAAGGCCTACAAACATTTCTGCCGGATCTCCAACAGCAGCCATTCAGTGTGACATTGCCAAATTTGGCGTAACACCATGCTCCGACATTTTCTTGTAAATATCCCTCTCTGTGTCTTTTTATGCAGCATAAATTAGTAACATGTCTATGCCTTGAAGAGTAAGCATTTTTCAATGAAGCAATATATAAACGGAAGTCTCTCCTCTATGAACTGATGTCATTTAGCTCATTCATTATTTCTATTTCGAGTCAATTATTTGTGAAAATCAAAAAAATGAAATATTTATAATTTAGGTGCCTGAATATACTTTCTTCAAAGGATGTATCACTCTCTGATAATTTTGCGAAGGGGTCATCAGCGAATAATAACATTATACCCAAGAATATGGTAATTTGAATATGATGGGGCTCATGGAACTGCAACTTTTCACCAACCCTTAATGAGGATGACAGATGCTGTCTCTAATGGGTTCCCTACCTGTAAAAGAAAAATCATTTAATAGAGTGAAATGATTGTGTGTTATAACATGTCACATACAAAATGTGTCAAAATGTTCCAAAGGTTTAGCACGCTTCACACAGAGAGTAACGCACAAAGTTCTGCTTGCTTTGTGAAAGGATCAGTGTCTCAAGAGTCAATGGTCAGTAAGTTTGATCATTTTTCTTATTTTATTGACAGACCCACCCTTGCTGTATTGTATATGATGTGAATTCATTTGGAAATGGGAAAATAAATGTTTGGCATAAAATTATATATTCACAGACAAGCAACCCCTTACTTGTGACAATTTGCTTTCCATGTGAGTATGTCAATAATTTCACGACTTTGGTTAACAGATCTGAAAAAGATATTTTTAGGGAATTGTTCATTAAAAATACATACATCCTCATCATGCACTAGTTCCCTGGCATGTCATTTATAACCCTGGGCGTAGTTCGCGAAGTAGCACTATGCGAAGCTACGCAAAGTGCAGTTTGCACTACGCGAGCTACGCGTAGCACTTCGCGAACTGCGTAGTACCCTGTTTGCACTGTGCAAGATGTCGTTTTCAATGATTGCACAGTGCGGACAAGCAACCGGCACTGTGCAATTATTGAAAACGGCATCTTGCACAGTGCGAGCTGTAGTTTTCTGCCGCTCGAGTAGATTTTTACTCGAGCGGCAGCTTTCTCAACGCGAACTGGTAGTTTCTCATCGCGAGCGGTCGCGAGCATACGCGACCACTCGCAATGAGAAACTTGACCTCCTCGCGTTGAGAATCTCGCCGGGAGGTTTATTTTCCACGCTCGCGATCACCAACTTGATGTTGCTGATCGCGAACGAGGAAAAAGTCTCGCTGGGATGTCATTTTGCTTGCTCGCGGTCGCCAACTTGACGTTGAGGACCGCGAGCAAGCAAAAAATGACCGCTGCACTACGTAACACTACGCTACGCGTGTTTGCACTGTGCTACGTGCAATTCGCATAGTGAGAAGTAGCGCAAACTTCGCAAACTACGCGAGCGTAGCGTAGTGCTTTGCCCAGGCTTAGTCATTTATCTAATGTATAAATAAAATCATATATTTTTTAATTTGTGAAACAATTATTCTTTATAATGTTATTTCAAAAAGAAAATCCTATGTTATTTTAGCAGGGCATTTGGTTTATGAAAACAATTGTATGAGCTGTTAAAAACTCCAGTTAAATAGTAATTTAGCATGCAAGGCTTCATTGTGAGTGTTAAATAATTCTGTTTGATATTCATTTGTTTTTCATAGCAGCCTGGAAGACAATGGCTCCCTATTAACTACAGCACAGTACATTGCAGAGTCAAGTATCACCATACCTCTCACTCATGGCTCAGCTTTATTCATTTTTTCTCAATTATTTTGCAGTAAATTCAGTGCGCTTGCCGAGATAAGTTATCTGTCTGCTCCTTTAAATCATTCAGAATTATTTGAAAGTAAATATAATCCAATTAGCATTTTCCCCATGCTGGAAGGTTAGAATGCATTTTTCACTCCTGTGGTTGTTATGGTTGAGTGACAGCTAGAGACAGATTCAGTGAGGCACTTCGGGTGTGTGGTGAGGCGCATGTGCTCTTGGGATCGCACACCTTTCTCCCTACTACAATAACCAAGAAGGAGCCCATCACTTCCTGGCCCCAGTAAAGGTGCCCACAAATGCAAATAGGTATACTGTAAATTGCTACTGTTGCTTTTGCTTGATTACATGTAGTTTCAGATGATAGTGAATCCTTAGGACCACAGAGTTAAGTTATACTGACTTGCTACAAAGTTAACCGTTTTGGTTGTAAGATTAGGTCCTCCCCTTTGTTGCCGTATCATGAGAGTTTCAGTCCTTGTTTGTGAATATTAGTCATATGCAAACATTGTGCTACCATATTCTTATTTTCATACTGCCTTTCAATGACTCCAAATTTCTTAGGAGCTTCTGAAACTTTTTCAGTATTCGAAGTTCATGAACATTGGACACTTTCAAGCATTATATTGACCGTACAGCAAGGGGCTTTTGATTTTTACTGTTCACAGACGTAGAGCTGATCTCCTAGGGCAATCACTTAAGATTGTATTAACCTTCTGAGTTTAAACATTTTTAAATTAAGGAGGGTAATCAAATCTCCAATTGAAAGGAAGAAACGATATCCATTAGAATGTGCATGGGAAAAGTAGCTGATGATATATTAAAGGGTTAAATATGTTTTCTTTTATCCAAATCTCATAGTTGGCAGACAATGTGCAATTCACCTCACCACCTTCTTCCTTCCCCCACCCTTGTCATGTGGAATCTCCCCATTTAAGACACGTCAGGCTGTGTTTGGTCTTCTCAGCGTAGTCTTTATTAGTTTTGACAAGCTACCACCAATTTAACTTTTCACTCAATGTTAATCTCTTCAACACTTTATTAATGCCTTATTCGATACACCACAGCACGCCAATAAGATATCAGGTTATATATTTTCATCTCTACATTTTTATTTACATTTGACTCTCCATGGGGTGTTTGCCGCAGGTTGTGCCAGCAGGCCCCAACCAAGATACCCTGCTCTCTTTAGTGCTGACCGCCCACCGGCCAACAGAGCCGCAGGTAGTTTCATCACTGCTGATAACTAGCACCGGCTTCCTGGGTAGGGCCAGAGAGTCCAGGGCCACCAGCAGGTCAGCCCCCTCTCCCGCCAGCCCGGAGCCCTCAATAGGCTGCGTACCCTGTTCTGGGGCCAAGCAGCCGCCGCCAACCGGCATCCCTGACATGTCTCTTGTCCCGGACCCCGCCACTGGGCGAGGCGCTCCCTGGCGGACTCGCCCTCCCCCCTCGACCCTTCTATTTCCACTGCCAGGGCCCCCAAGATGGTTTGTACAAACAACTCCATCCCTGCCTGTGACAGGTGCACTCCATCGGGTGCGTACAGCCCCAGACTTGTCACTTGTATCAATTTGTGCCTAATGGTAATGATGCAAGATTTCTTCAGGATTTCCGCCACCGACTAATTCAACCTCTTCACTGATTTATTGATAGCCCTAGCCGGCGCCCCATTGTCCCAAACTTGGCGTGGGATCACCTCTGACCAAAATATTTTTGCGTCGGGAGCATTTTCCTCACCACCGACAGGGTAGAGAACAGTGCTTCCTTAACTCCCCTCCTTCCCGCTGGGATCATATCATTGCCACCTGAATGAATCACCAGCACATCTGGGACCGGCATGCCCCTAGCCATGGCCTCCCGCAAGTTCTTTGGTACGTCAGCTAGACACTGTCCACCGACCCCTACCCAATGATGGTCGACCCCCTCCAGCCATCTGCCTTTGTGTGCTCTGCTGAAGAAGAGCTTTGCTCTGCGTATATAAGAGTGGCCGCACCAACAAACCCTTGTTCTCTGATCCGGGGTACCTGGATCAAAAGTGCAAAGGAGACATTATCAGATCAGAGGGGTGCAAAAGGTTGGTGGGGAGGAGGGGGGGCGGGCATCATGCGAGGTGGGGGCGTACGTAACGTTCAAAACAAGAGGACTTCCATCGTCCCACCCTCTTAATAGTGTCACCCGGAAGACCCAGGGCTGCCGCCATTGTGGCTGCCCCGATACGGAATGAATGAGACGTGAAGTGCGTCGTTTCCAACCCCAAATTTTCCAATGCTCTCTTGCATATTATGGTGAATTGAAATCTAGTAAGAGGGGTACCGTCCGCGTGCACCAGAGCCCTCTGGTCCACCCCCTTTGGTCTAATCTGGAAAAATTTTAAACAAAAAGAGAGAGGGGCTCAATAATAATCAAAAAGGAAATAGAGCACCCAGTAACTGTGAAGTAAAAAGATTCTTTCCTTTTTGAACAACCACTCATAAGATTATGACAAATACTCCGTCTCGTCTAACTTCTAATTTCAGTCTTCAATCAATCACTCCCCTAGATGGAACACTTACACACAAAAAACAAATGTAATAAAACAAGCTATTTATTAGCATAAAAAGATATTTTCACAAAAATATGGTCAATACAAAAAAGAACATTTTTACTTTGGTTAAAAAAGGGACAAATAAAAACATAATAACATGCAGGAGAAAAGATTATACAAGATAAAAGACAATGAAATTTGTCATGTGGCAGTTAATTCAGACCCCTCATGGGCAGCATTGAGTAAGGATTCACTTCCTTATTTCAAATAAATTGTGTGCCCTTTCCGAATTTAACATAAAGGTAATGCGTCGACGCGTTTCGGAGGTTTCAAATGTTCTTAGCCTCCTTCTTCAGGACAATTACTATTTATTTCTCCTCATCCAGAATTATACACCTAATATAAAAATATAGAACAGCCTTTTAGTTTTTTTTAAACAAATATGTAAATATACAACGAATTGGCAATATATCACAATATACTATTTCCTCTATCATCTCTTTAAATACACTTCAAACATTGTTAAAATTGTAGTGGCAATTGAATTATCCCATATGGACATATATGACTCCAAGATACAACAAGCATGTATATCAGAAATCGAGACAGACAGAATTATTTCCTTTTAATGCTCTTTGCATTGTGTTTGCTTAAGACAAAGTTTTTTATACTGTAAGTGTTTCCATCCATTCATCCTACACATCAATAGCATACTCACATCTACGTATCATTCAGTATGTTAATTATTGTATAACTCACCTGTGCAATTGCACTGAGGTGACTTGTATTTTCAGTTAAAATATACAGTGAGGTTGTCTCAATCTTTCATGGTTCCCCACGCTGTCAAAAAGCATAGACATATTCCTTAGACACATTATTTATATTATTTCACAAGCAGGGGAACAAATCTCCCTGTAACAGAAATCTGATTTTAATTGGGGTTTGTTTATGGTTTTATACCTATAGGATTTATCGTCGGTGTGAAGATATTGACTTCTTGATTCCTTATTTTACTATCTATAATTTCAGTTATTCCTATAAAGAAAAGAACCAAAATAAGTTCCAATAAGTAGCTATCAACTAGAAGAACAATTATTCTATCGAGCCAAGGTTCTTAAGTTTTTATATGCTCACCTGTGAGTTAGAGGGTATACTCGCATATAGGGATTCTTTCGCTACTCCGGGTAATGATTTGCTCGTGGCTATATCATAGAAGGGACAACAAAGATATATAGTGTGTATCTATCTCTCTGATATTCTTGCAACTCTAATTGGTTGTATGTAGTTCTATATGTTACTTCATATCCAATGTTCACTGTCAGAATTTTTTTTAACAGTGAAACGAACTACGGCGCTTAAAGCAGTTTCGAACTAAGCGTCTGAACCTCCGCGGTATCCTTACAAATTGGTATATATAGACTGCGGTGTGTTAGTGTTTATAATTCTATGTGACTATTCACACCTTTTTTTTAAAACAAATTTTTGTGGACAAGCGATACGAGCTATATAAAGCGGTGAGGACGTGAAATGTTACTAACACGTGATACTACAAAGTAGTGAGTCTTGTTGCTAAAAAATATAGAATAACTCCTAATCGCGTGCCTAACACATCTTTTAATCCAGGCTGAGCTAAGAAGTAATTAAGGCTTGCTGATAGTGCAAATTTTGTCGTGGAATCAACATACCTCAATGAGTCCAACGGCTTGCGTTCCCGGGCCGCTACTTCCGCGTCTGTCGGATCACGGGAAATATCGAAGACGGACTATGTTTAGAGGCCGAGTTTTTATAATGAATTCAACCATGACATCATCTCTCCGCGCCAATATTCAACACGATTTTTTTTTGTTTCCAACAAAGAAAACTTTATTAATCATGACCAACCTCAGTGTTCACAGTGAATACGAAGTTGTTTCTAAAATAACAGAGTGCCGCCATCTATTTGTAGACCCATCACGCTAGCGTGTTTTCAATCTCTTATGTGTCTCCTGGGTTCCAAAGGTATTTTGTATTAATAATGTGCAACATCATCTACAAAGTACCCAAATGGCTATATGGGCCCTACTTATCTAGGAGCCAACTAAATATATCTTAACTAGGAAATATACTTTTCCGTGCGACCTGTTTCCATCATAAAGTCATATTTTCATTTCTAAAGGAAGTAAGATCCATCCATGCATGTACTGGAGAGAGAAACAATTCATTTGTGGGCATCGGACAGATAATGATTGATCATTTTGCATTTTTCATTGTTACTTTTAGTCCAGAAGTGACCATATCGAATTATCTCTATCAAGAATACAGAGTATGAATGAGAGAGTGTAAACAGTAAATAGAGAATTAAGTCACGGGTTGAAAGGTTAATATATTACGTGACTAATTTCATCCAGTCTTCCCTGGTGTTAAGGCCCTTGTTGACCGTGTCAAGTTTAGAAATATACCACTGTTCTCTATTTTTACGTTTACTGTCCATATTTCCCCCTCTTTTTGAGCCACTTATCTTCTCTACAATATACCATGAAAAATCAGTATGTTTATGTTTAAATTCCATAAAATGCTCAACCATGGGGGCATTGATTTTGCCAGTTTTTAGTGCCGATCTATGCTCCAGCAGACGTATTCTTAATTCTCTCCCAGTTTCCCCCACGTATGCTAAACCGCAGGGGCATAGGAGCATGTAAATCAAATTACTGCTTCTGCAGTTATTAAGAGTTTTTGCCGTCATGGTGTAATTATTGTAGGTGAGAGCTTTCGTGACTATACAATGTTCACATATTGAGCAGTTACTGCATTTGTAGTTGCCCACTGCTCTATTACCGTTGATCGTTGTCTGGGTGTTCTGGTTGACCTCTCTATAGGTATGAACCAGATTGTGACGAATGTTTTCATTCCGTCTGAAGGCAAAGATTGGTTTGGAGATTCTATTGGGTTTACCATCATTAAGGATGTGCCAATTCGTATAGATTGCATTTTTCAATCTATTGCTAATGTTGGAGAATTGACTCACAAATACCAGTTTGGAGTCAGCCAACGATTGGGTGTCTCTCCTCTTAGGTTCTGGATGTATCATACTATCACGATTATAAAACCGTGCTCTTTTACAGGAATTTTTGATTAATTTTTTTGGATATCCTCTATCTTTTAATTTATCAGCCAAGATATCCGCATGTTTGAAGTCGAATTGTATACTAAACCAACAGATAAGAACACACTCTTACATTACAAGAGTTACCATCCTCAATCTCAGCGTGATAATGTCCCATTTGGACAATTTTTACGATTAAGAAAGAACTGTTCCAACATTGCTGATTATCTCAAACATGCGGATATCTTGGCTGATAAATTAAAAGATAGAGGATATCCAAAAAAATTAATCAAAAATTCCTGTAAAAGAGCACGGTTTTATAATCGTGATAGTATGATACATCCAGAACCTAAGAGGAGAGACACCCAATCGTTGGCTGACTCCAAACTGGTATTTGTGAGTCAATTCTCCAACATTAGCAATAGATTGAAAAATGCAATCTATTCGAATTGGCACATCCTTAATGATGGTAAACCCAATAAAATCTCCAAACGAATCTTTGCCTTCAGACGGAATGAAAACATTCGTCACAATCTGGTTCATACCTATAGAGAGGTCAACCAGAACACCCAGACAACGATCAACGGTAATAGAGCAGTGGGCAACTACAAATGCAGTAACTGCTCAATATGTGAACATTGTATAGTCACGAAAGCTCTCACCTACAATAATTACACCATGACGGCAAAAACTCTTAATAACTGCAGAAGCAGTAATTTGATTTACATGCTCCTATGCCCCTGCGGTTTAGCATACGTGGGGGAAACTGGGAGAGAATTAAGAATACGTCTGCTGGAGCATAGATTGGCACTAAAAACTGGCAAAATCAATGCCCCCATGGTTGAGCATTTTATGGAATTTAAACATAAACATACTGATTTTTCATGGTATATTGTAGAGAAGATAAGTGGCTCAAAAAGAGGGGGAAATATGGACAGTAAACGTAAAAATAGAGAACACTGGTATATTTCTAAACTTGACACGGTCAACAAGGGCCTTAACACCAGGGAAGACTGGATGAAATTAGTCACGTAATATATTAACCTTTCAACCCGTGACTTAATTCTCTATTTACTGTTTACACTCTCTCATTCATACTCTGTATTCTTGATAGAGATAATTTGATATGGTCACTTCTGGACTAAAAGTAACAATGGAAAATGCAAAATGATCAATCATTATCTGTCCGATGCCCACAAATGAATTGTTTCTCTCTCCAGTACATGCATGGATGGATCTTACTTCCTTTAGAAATGAAAATATGACTTTATGATGGAAACAGGTCGCACGGAAAAGTATATTTCCTAGTTAAGATATATTTAGTTGGCTCCTAGATAAGTAGGGCCCATATAGCCATTTGGGTACTTTGTAGATGATGTTGCACATTATTAATACAAAATACCTTTGGAACCCAGGAGACACATAAGAGATTGAAAACACGCTAGCGTGATGGGTCTACAAATAGATGGCGGCACTCTGTTATTTTAGAAACAACTTCGTATTCACTGTGAACACTGAGGTTGGTCATGATTAATAAAGTTTTCTTTGTTGGAAACAAATAAAAATCGTGTTGAATATTGGCGCGGAGAGATGATGTCATGGTTGAATTCATTATAAAAACTCGGCCTCTAAACATAGTCCGTCTTCGATATTTCCCGTGATCCGACAGACGCGGAAGTAGCGGCCCGGGAACGCAAGCCGTTGGACTCATTGAGGTATGTTGATTCCACGACAAAATTTGCACTATCAGCAAGCCTTAATTACTTCTTAGCTCAGCCTGGATTAAAAGATGTGTTAGGCACGCGATTAGGAGTTATTCTATATTTTTTAGCAACAAGACTCACTACTTTGTAGTATCACGTGTTAGTAACATTTCACGTCCTCACCGCTTTATATAGCTCGTATCGCTTGTCCACAAAAATTTGTTTTAAAAAAAAGGTGTGAATAGTCACATAGAATTATAAACACTAACACACCGCAGTCTATATATACCAATTTGTAAGGATACCGCGGAGGTTCAGACGCTTAGTTCGAAACTGCTTTAAGCGCCGTAGTTCGTTTCACTGTTAAAAAAAATTCTGACAGTGAACATTGGATATGAAGTAACATATAGAACTACATACAACCAATTAGAGTTGCAAGAATATCAGAGAGATAGATACACACTATATATCTTTGTTGTCCCTTCTATGATATAGCCACGAGCAAATCATTACCCGGAGCAGCGAAAGAATCCCTATATGCGAGTATACCCTCTAACTCACAGGTGAGCATATAAAAACTTAAGAACCTTGGCTCGATAGAATAATTGTTCTTCTAGTTGATAGCTACTTATTGGAACTTATTTTGGTTCTTTTCTTTATAGGAATAACTGAAATTATAGATAGTAAAATAAGGAATCAAGAATTCAATATCTTCACACCGACGATAAATCCTAGAGGTATAAAACCATAAACAAACCCCAATTAAAATCAGATTTCTGTTACAGGGAGATTTGTTCCCCTGCTTGTGAAATAATATAAATAATGTGTCTAAGGAATATGTCTATGCTTTTTGACAGCGTGGGGAACCATGAAAGATTGAGACAACCTCACGGTATATTTTAACTGAAAATACAAGTCACCTCAGTGCGATTGCACAGGTGAGTTATACAATAATTAACATACTGAATGATACGTAGATGTGAGTATGCTATTGATGTGTAGGATGAATGGATGGAAACACTTACAGTATAAAAAACTGTGTCTTAAGCAAACACAATGCAAAGAGCATTAAAAGGAAATAATTCTGTCTGTCTCGATTTCTGATATACATGCTTGTTGTATCTTGGAGTCATATATGTCCATATGGGATAATTCAATTGCCACTACAATTTTAACAATGTTTGAAGTGTATTTAAAGAGATGATAGAGGAAATAGTATATTGTGATATATTGCCAATTCGTTGTATATTTACATATTTGTTTAAAAAAAACTAAAAGGCTGTTCTATATTTTTATATTAGGTGTATAATTCTGGATGAGGAGAAATAAATAGTAATTGTCCTGAAGAAGGAGGCTAAGATCATTTGAAACCTCCGAAACGCGTCGACGCATTACCTTTATGTTAAATTCGGAAAGGGCACACAATTTATTTGAAATAAGGAAGTGAATCCTTACTCAATGCTGCCCATGAGGGGTCTGAATTAACTGCCACATGACAAATTTCATTGTCTTTTATCTTGTATAATCTTTTCTCCTGTATGTTATTATGTTTTTATTTGTCCCTTTTTTAACCAAAGTGAAAATGTTCTTTTTTGTATTGACCATATTTTTGTGAAAATATCTTTTTATGCTAATAAATAGCTTGTTTTATTACATTTGTTTTTTGTGTGTAAGTGTTCCATCTAGAGGAGTGATTGACTCATCTGGAAAAAACCATGGGCTAACGTTACCGGACAGTATGGAGCCCCCGCCACTGCCCCCAAATGGACCCAAATCCCCTTGCCCAACGGGTCTGTCTTGGACCTCCGCACTCTAAGCTTCATGGCTTCCCCGGTTAAAATCACCTCCTCCAGGCGTAAGCCTCCCTCCTTATCCGCCTTTGACCCGGGGAGTAATTCCGACACCCTGAAGGCCCCAAAGAAAGCTAATGAGTACGCTAGTCTTAGTAAGAGCGTTTCATAAGGAGAGAAGCAAATCTGCGTTAATACTTCCAAGATGTTTGCTAATCTGCCCGCATCAATAGGTCTCCTGCTGTCTTTTGTCCCTGGTACCAGACGTTCCCACCCATTTATTGCCATTTTTACTCTTGGGTCCTTTGTGGGATCTGCCACCACCCCCAGACCTGCATAAAAGGCTATTGCTGATAACTGTCTCCTCACCATGGACAGCGATTTGCCGCCCACTTTTTGTTTTACTATGAATACCAGGACACTTTGCGTTGACAGTCTCTCTACCACTACCGACCCCCCAAAAATGGACAGGTATGCCTGCCACGACTTCTCATATATACTCTTAGTCCTGGAGGCCAGTGACGCAGTTATCAACTCGGGAGCTGTGGGGCACCAAGCTTCCATAACCTCGCCGGGAAGCTTGTCATCTGTGTATCTGCCTGTGGCCATCTGGCGCGGAACTCTGTCAACTTGAAACGAGACAGGGCGTCAGCAACTGAGTTATCCACCCCCAGGCACGTGTTTCACTGTAAAATATACATTGCGCTGCAAGCAACTTAGCACTAATTCCTTCAACAGGCGCAGGACCCAGGGGCACGTAGCTCTCTGATTATTGATGGCCATTACTTCTGACATGCTATCAGACCAAAATTTAATACGTTTGTTTTCCAGCATGTCACCCCACAAATGTACAGCCACAATGATTGGGAATAGCTCGAGAAAGGTGATGTTGCGGGTGAGCCCTGAAGCCGCCCACTCAATCGGCCAATGTTGCATGCACCACCTGGTACCTAAGACCGCTCCAAATCCTACACTGCCTGCCGCATCCGTGAACAATTCCAACTCAGCATTTGGCTGGCCGGGTTGTTGCCAAATGACCGATCCATTGAAGTCTACTAGAAACTCCTTCCATATCCCCAAATCGGCTTTGACATCTGCGGAAAGCCTGGTGTAGTGGTGTTTAGCCCTCAGACCCGACATTACCCTTGCTATGCTTCTAGAAAACACCCGGCCCATGGGTATCACCCTGAGTGCAAAATTAAGCTGCCCCACCAGGATTTGTAATTGGTGAAGTGTCACTTTGCGCGCCGTCAGACAAGCCTCCACAGCGGCCCCAAAAGAAGCTACTTTCTCCCGGGGGAGTCTGCACACTCCCTCCTCTCTGTCAATTTCTATCCCAAGAAAAGTTAAACGCGTTGCCGGCCCCTCAGTTTTTCCGCAGCCAAGGGAACCCCCAGTGATTTTGCCAGGTGCTGGAAGCCCAGAAGGGCCTTCCTGCATGCCGACGAGCCCGGAGGCCCCAGAAATAGGAAATCATCCAGATAATGCACCAACTCAGCTGCCGGTACTACTTCCTGCACCGCCCATTCCAGGAACCTGCTGAACGTTTTGAATACTGCGCATGCGATAGAGCAACCCATTGGCATACACAAGTCCATGTAAAACTCTCCTTCAAGGGTGAACCCCAGGAGCCTAGTGTCCTCAGGGTGAACTGGTAAGAGGTGAAAGGCCGCCTCAATGTCAGATTTCGCCATCAGCGCTCCCTCACCCAATCCCTGCAACTTCCGTATTGCTTCATCAAAGGTAGTGTAACAAACCGTGCATAGGTCTGGATCAAGTATATCATTTACTGACAGCCCTGGAGGACTTGACAAATTGTGGATCAACCGGAATTTTCCTTCCTCTTTTTTAGGTACTAACCCCAGGGGTGAGCATACTAAGTCGTGCCTAGGCAGCTGCTGGAAGGGGCCTGCCACCCTCCCCAAGGACACCTTTTTCCTAATCTTTTGTCTAGCCACCTCCAGGTTTCGTAGGACTGAACGTTGATTGCGCGGTGGGGTAACCGCTGGGGTAGCATCGGATGGGATGCGAAAGCCAAATGTAAAACCTTGATGTAAGAACTGAGCCTCTTCTATCTTGTGGTATTTACTAAGAAGGTGCGTCAGTACATGGTGCTGTATGGGCGTCGGCAATGGCTTAGGGTGCTTGTGCACCCCGGCCCCTGGTCTGGGGTTGGTTCTGTGTGGGCTGCTCCTGTGGCCTTCCCCCTTTTTTGTAACACTTACTCTCTGGGTGTCCCAGTTTCCCGCAGAAGGAACACAAATGTTTGAACTTGCATGCTGTGCCCCTGTTGGACTCGTTCTTATTGAACTGCCAGCAGGCCTGTTTTTTATCACCCGCCCCTCTGTCACCCCGAAAGGGTTGAGTCGTTTTGGCGACTGGCCCAGTTGCATAGAAAACCCCATGCCAGATGTTTATCTCCCACTGATCCCAAGCTACTGCCGGGTGGACTGCTTTCATTTGCCTAAATTTGTTGTCATACTGCAGCCACCCCATACCCGGGAATTCCGAAGCGGCCCCATGAATCATGGAAATGTAACTGATCAATTGAGCTGCCATTTGGGGATACCTTTCGACCATGATAGCTGCGTAAATAGCGAACCCCGTGACCCAAGGACCTCTGGGATAATCTCTGCCATGGTGCCCCCCCGTTAACCCCAATCACTCCGTTCTCACTTCTGCCCATGCTTTATCTCATTGTGCCCGAGCCCCACAGCTTACGAGCATCTTGTTATGGCCAGAGCGGCGAGCAGTGCATTACTCAATCACTTGGGCGGGAAGTGTTGATGCGACATTAGCGTGTATTGCCGGCACAAGTGGTGCATATTATTATAGTGCGAACTCGACCCGATGGTGTTAGTGCACCTTACATAGCCCGCATTTAGCAATCGCTGCGGCGAGCAGTGCCGACACCACCCTCGCATGCTTCGCATCCCTGTAGCACGGACTTCGACCCGGATTATTTAGAGCACCTTATGCTAATCAAACCACCGATGCAAACCCTCGCGTGTTTGCTTATCACTTCAGCGTGGTCTCGACCCGAAGACCTTGGAGCGCTTTACATAACCCGTATCTCCACAACAAATTATTGCCTGTAGCCGTGTAAACATGTTGCATATTAATATAGCGCGGGCTCGCCCCGAAGGTATTGGAGCGCCTTACATAGCCCGCATTCAACAATCGCTGAGGTGAGCAGTGCATTACTCAATCGCTGGGGCGGGAAGTGTCGATGCCGCACTAGCGTGTATTGCCGGCAAAAGTGTTGCATATTTAAATAGTGCGACTCGACCCGAAGGTGCTGGTGCGCCTTACATAGCCCGCATTTAGCAGTCGCTGCGGCGAGCAGTGCCGACACCACCCTCGAATGCTTCGCATCCCTGTAGCGCGGACTCGACCCGGAAGTATTAGAGCGCCTTACACTAATTAAACCACCGATGCGAACCCTCGCGTGTTTGCCTATCGCTTCAGCGTGGTCTCGACCCGAAGACATTGGAGCGCTTTACATAACCCGCACAACAAATTATTTGCCTGTAGCCATGTAGTACGTGTTTGTATTCCATCCGACGCTTCCGAGGCTTTCCCTTCCCCAAAAGCCCACACCCTGCTCAAGTGATTTGCCCGGCATCACGGCTGTGAATGCGACGACGCAAGTGCGCACCCTGCCTTCCAGTACTCGGGGCAGCCGCGCGGCATGACTCCCTTACGCGCACTATCGCTGCCGCCCCCAATCACGAAAATTACCCCTTAAAGCTCTATGACATACAACCCAGCCTAATACAAATACAACTACGCTAAAGATGCCCTCTCACCTTGTGGCAGATCCTGCGCCGCCTATACGTAACTTCCGCGACGCCCCGATGTCGCCGACCACGAGGAAAGAGGACAAAGAGGGGGTTCAGCCTCGCCTCCGGGTATTTAAACGTCCCGCCAATTTCCGGCCCGGTGACGCACTTCCCCTTCCCGGGACTACGATGATCAACTCTTCCGGGTCACTTAACCTGGAAGAGTTCCTACCTGGTTCCGCCCCTTGCTGCCACTAAAGGCACCACGCCCCCTAGGTGGGTGGGTGCTCGTCAATGACCCCATTGTTGTTCCACTGTCATGGTGTGTACAATTGTGAATCTGAGTGCAGTGACTCTAATTGCAGTGTCTATGCCTATTAGCTCTCTTATAGCATCACTGTGGTGCATTTAATAATGCTCTGCATACTATTTGAGAGAAGAGAAACTCTGGCGCATGAAACAGACATCTCACGCCTTGTGCTGCTGCCCGCTTTGGCTTCCAGCTCTTGCTCTGGCTGTTTCACCTCAGCACACCTGCTTGTCACATCAAAACACGAGTCTCAATAAAACGAGCATTCAGCCCGCTCCCTGATGTCTCGAGTGTTATAAAGGCAGCGCCAGTATTCCAGTCAGCAACACCAGAATGTCTGTGCAATAGAAAATAAAAACATTCAGGCATGCAAGCGGAATAAATAACAGGTCCCAGGAAAGAGACTGCTGAATTACTGCCCAGTTTCACAATCAACAGCAGCTGTTAATATTCACGACACACACACCATTTATAACTTCTAAAGGTTTGTTACACTAAAATTACCATGCGTGCATCGGAAATCATTTAAATCATTGAAAAGAATGTTCTCACTTTTTCTTTGCATTTATTGTGCTACTTGTTTTATGTTTTCCCGCATACCCTTGAAAGAGAGTAGATATGTTTAAGAATCAAATCTCAAATCTTTGTAACTCCTTGCTGTATTTTTCTGAGAAGATGTAGATGTTTAAATACTAATTTTAACAGAGTTAACATATATTTTCTGACAATAAGTGACATTTCACCTGTAGAAAGGTATAATGAAGCAGACAATTTGTAAAATGAGTAGTTTAAAAAGCTTTACACATATAGGTCTAGCTTTAATGCAACAGAAAGTGATGCTGTTATCTATAATACCATATAGTCGAAGGTTTGCGTAATATTAACAGCATCCTAGCATCAATCTAGCACATACTGAATAAATATAAAGATTGCTGCATACAAGTGGTACACTGATAGGCTCAGAACAGGGTAGATATGGGAATCTCCTTGGTAGAGTGGTTGTGAAAGACTGCAGTATAAGGAAGTGGTAAACAAAAACATGTTGACCTTTAAATATAATCATCCAACAGCACAAGAAGCTGCTCAAGGGTATTATAATTAGGGCTTCTGGCTTTATGATATTTCTGTTTTTTTAACATTTCCAGCTGTATTCTTTTTTATATTTTTGCTCATCTTTATGGTTTTGATACTTACATTTTTTGAATTCTGGAAAATTATTAAGTTATGACTAGTACATTCCTACATTTATTTAACCTAAAAATGTGCACTCACACGTGGATGTTTTGTCACACAAAACATGTAAAACTGGGTTTGTTTAAGGAAAGCTCAACTCCTCATGTTCTCAATCTTCACAAATATTGGCCACATAGTCATTAGTATCAGAACGGATAGTCGTGTTTTAAATAAAAAAATAAAGAAATAAGCGGAAACATAGTGTTTACTATATGCCTATATATGTTTAACAATCATAAAAAATGTAAAGCTTGACTCCTTTATTTAATTAACACTTATCTTCTGTCACATTTAAGCAGTATAAAAAGCTGAGCAACGTGTTCTTTTGCCAACTATGTCCTTTCTGCTTGAATCATAATGGATCTGCTCGGCAAAGAGGGTGGTGAGCTTCCATCGTCATGGAGAAGGCCTTCTGCCCACTACCTACAGAGTGACTTCTGCACCTCAGCTGGTCTTGTGAGATAAGTCAAAGCCATAGTTGGAATACAGACAGAAAATGGCAGGAAGGTCTCCGCCAGCTACCCAGTAACAAAGTGCAGCACTTTATGGTTTGTAAGTTTTTACGGCTGTTAGTTGCAATTCCCATCCAGCAGCAGTTGAACTCCCTTCATAAAATGAAGGTTTGCATATTCTAGTTCAACCCCTCAAGTATGATATCACATGTTTGCATGGATGCTACTGTACTAACAGAAAATATTTGAATTGAACTAAAACGTAAAACAAAGAATTTCGAAGAGTTGTATCAAAACATTTCAACCTATAAACCTATGACATTTTATATCCTTAGGTTAGTGCTTCTGCATGTTTGCATTTTTTTGCAAAAGACTGCAAAAAAGTGCAAAATATACCCAGGAAATTATTTGATGCAAATATTGTCACAGTATGCCAGGCACCATTATACAAAGCGGGTTGCTCCTTTTGTGGAAGCGAGCTCCAATGTGTGTTGTACGGCAGCAACAGAGATCTCTACCCTATTGGAAGTTGCATTTTGATTGGTCCGTAGCCGATCAATATTTACCCAGGAGATATGTAAACAGAGCTGTAGACAAGTTTCTTTACAACAATGGCTTATTCCAAAAAGGGCTGTCTATTAAGATCAGAGTCCTAAAAGAGAATTAGACTGGTACGCTAGTTCAAAGCATGTTCCTGGACAGGGAGACATACTGCTGTACAAGACAGCTTTATAATCCTTCACTTTCTTATGCACCAAGCTGAACATGTTAACGAATCTGAAATAAACAAGTGCCTGAAAATATTTCTTATCTTTCCATGAGTTTGGTTTATATTTTTTACGTTTTCGAAAATTGTATACTGCGAAATCTTTGACCATATTGACTGTTCATTGTCTTTTTTTTCCAGCGATACAGCAATACATCAAAGTGACCAAGAATAATAGTTATTGTAAACTGCAGTATAATTACTTAAGGCGATGCAATTTCTGACAAAAGGCAATGGAAAAGAGGAAATAAAATTGTAAGGTCCAAACAATTCCTCTCTCGGACGACCTGAGATATGAGATCTACCTGCCTCTCCTATACAGTTAAATAAAAGAATTAAAATCATACCTAATGTTGCCATTTTAAACTTAAGTATTGAGCACCATATAGGATAGATAGAGGAAACAGATGTGGAAAGGGGGATGCTGGGCGAAAGTGGGAATATGTCTCTTTAAATATTTTAGCTCTTTTAAAATATATTATGCCATTAGTACTAAAAACCCAAATGTCCCCTCGTATATTTTGAAATAGCTGATTTAATATCTACATCAATACATCACTATCATTTACGGCTGCCTGATCCATAGGAAATGCTTTCAATCAAACACATCCGGTTCCAGCAACACTGCATTCAGGGGTGCCTCATATTTTGTTTGGAATATAGAATGTTATCACTCTAGCTGTTTATTAGAACTCTGTAGTGAAGCAACAGTAGGACAAGGGGAAATCAACTGACAGTCAGCTAGAAGTATTGGAAGTAGGTTTTTTTCAACATGTCAAAATGTTCCTCAGATCTTTGTTGAAGAACTTTATGAATTCATAGAAATAAGTTATTCCTATAGGTTTCAAAGCACTGATTCTAATATAAAAAAATAAATCATGAGAAAACATTTTTTTTTCTCAAAGATAGCTTATCAAATAACAAAAGAGGATCAGCATTTTTTCACATGGTGAAATCACTTTAGTATTCAGCATACATTCTTAAATTAGTTCAGCACAACAAATATATAGCTTACATTGTGACTAAAATCTGTTTTCACCCTAATCGTATGCTTCATTTTATCACCCTTTTTTTCAAATATGTTAAGCGCAATCGCTGGATTGCAAGGGTGTGGATACCTATCCCCTTACTAATAAGTGGGTCCCTTCCCCCTGCTCCCCTTTTCTCACCCCTCTTCTCACCCCTCTTGTATTGTTGTGGTATGTCTGATCACGCGCCCTTATATTCTGATGAATATATCAAAAAAATCTGCGAGGGTCCTTCTTTATTCACTGACTCTGCAGACTCTCCCTCCCCTGCCAACATATCCTCAGCTGAACAACTTGAAAAGTGCAAAAAGAAACAAGTACGCCTTCAACTCATGATCCGCATGCTCACTGAATATTTAAAAGCAGAAACGATTCCCACTGGACTACAAGTACGCAATATCCCAGGAATATTCACGGATAACCCTAAATACATCAATAGCTTTAGCTATATTGGCACTACCTGCTCGAGACATTGGTTGGTGTTAGGCATCGACACGGCTACAGAAGCCCTTAAAAAACTTGCAGAGGAAATCCTAGAGATAGAAAAACAGATTAAGGAATCATGCCCAATTGCTGACAGTAAAATGTTATTAGAACAGATACAAAAAACTGTTGACGATTTTCAAAGAATAGAGCAAAATAAAAAATGTGTGAAGGTCCGAAAAGACATTAGAACATACAATATCGAACGCACCTACCCATACTTACAAAAAGATTTTTACTCCCAAAGGGCTTATTCTAACCCACAATACAACAGACCCTGGGGTCGCTTCAACAGACGTAATAATATAGTGGGTTTCTCAGATACCTCTGCTGATTCTTCAGATAATTCAGACACAGGTGAAGGAACCAGTGCCTCCACCTGTCCTCATGGTTCCACCTACCCAGGGCAAAACAGTAATTTTTTAGGCAGAGGCCACAACGAGCCACCAAAACGTGGTCGTGTCAAACAACCTCAAAGATGGTACAACCCACCGGGCGAACGTCAAACTCGCCAAAAGTTTTACCAATGGTAACTATTGACAAACATCAAAATATACCTATTTTCAATCTCTCACAGCATGTACTGACAGACCCTGAACTATCCCTACTCAGCAAGGGTTTGTCCTTTGTCCCCACTACACACCCAAACTTCCATGAACTCCATACGGAACTACTTAGATTTTTTAGACGCCTACGTCTACATGCATTTTTTCTTTTGAATCTGTCTCCCCCTCAGATCGCACACACTCCTTTCAGACCCCCTTCCAATTTTTCACCATCTTCCAGTATGGTCCCCAGTGAGTTAACTACTTTTGAGAAACTAGTTCTCAGTGATTTATCGGCCTTGGAAACCAAAAAACGCTTCATCCCTTACAACATTACTCTACAAGAGAAGAAAGCAATTACATCCCGGAAAGAGAACGACTCGCTAGTTATCAAATCAGCAGATAAAGGCGGTGGGATTGTCCCCCAAGGAAAGGACATGTATAAGGTAGAAATTCAACGCCAACTATCCCACAAAAGAACTACAGACACTTATTTCACAAATTGCCACTGAATCTAAACTTGAAGGATTTCTAAGTCAGAAAGAATTCCTCTTCCTTAATGTTAAATCTCCCCGTACCCCGGTCATATACACTGTTCCCAAAGTCCACAAAAATCAGACCAACCCACCGGGGCGCCCCATAGTCTCTGGTTGTGGCTCTATTCTCGAGCCTTTGGGCCAATACATCGACCATTTTATCAAGGAATTCGTCCCTGCAACGCAATGTTACATCAGAGATAGCATGGCCATGATCAATCTCATTGAACATCATCCCTTCAACCCTGAACTCAATCTCCTCTGCACCATGGATGTAGAATCACTCTACACTAACATTCCACAAATCCCGGCACTTCTGGTTATTCGTGACATTCTGGATTCCAGACCCCGTCCCCATTTTGTCCCGACCGTCTTTATCAGTAAAATTGTTAGAACTCTGTCTGACCCGCAACTTCTTCAGCTTCGAAAATGAATTTTTTCAGCAAGTGAAAGGTACATCGATGGGGGCAGTTTTCGCCCCCAATCTGGCCATTCTTTATATGGATTACCTCAAAGAAAAGACAATCCTTTCCACCTCTAATCCATTTTTTCCAGCTATTGGTCTTTGGCGTCGCTACATAGACAACATCTTCCTGATCTGGAATCAAGATGAAACTACACTCTCCAAATTTGCCCACTGGTTGAACAATAACTGCTCTGGTCTCACTTTCACCAATACGCATCACAGGTCACACATCCCCTTTCTAGACCTTACTATATATCACTCTAATGGGGAACTACTTACCAAACTGTACAGGAAAAGCACTGAAAGGAACATGTTACTCCGGTACGAGAGCCATCACCCTAGAGCCCTCAGAGACTCTCTCCCATACTCCCAATTTCTGCGCATTAGACGCAACTGTTTTTCAAAGGAAGACTACTTCCTTGAAGCATCTACTCTTACCAACAAACTAAGAGCCCGTGGCTACCCCAAAAGACTAGTGCGGAATGCACAAAAACGAGCGTGGTGCTGCCCAAGGGAAGTCCTCTTATCACCTAAAATGAAAACCAATACCAATCGAATCGTGTGTATTACCACCTTTTCTCCTGCCTCAAACCCCATTCGAAAATCTATTCTACAACACTGGCCAGTGCTCAATGCTGGCACCCTATCACTGGAACGCCATTTATTTGCCTTCCGTAAAAACCGTAATCTCAAGGATCACCTTGTAAGAGCTGCACTCCCTTCTCCCCGACCAATGTCAACCTTGGATGAACTCTGGGGCCGTGAGCCCCTTATTGGTCATGCAAAATGTGGTAATTGTAATGTATGTAGTACAACCATTGAAGGAAAGAATTTTGTATTCAACAATGTTCCTATCAAGTTGAACTCTTTCTCCAACTGTAATACTAACAATGTGATTTACCTAATATCCTGTCCATGCAACAAAATCTACATCGGCCAGACTACTCAAAAGGTGAAATTGCGCATTGGCCAGCACAGGAGCAGAGTACGTTGCCAAACTCCAAATGCTCCCTTAGTCGAACATTTCCGGGAAATGGGACACAAAGAAGATGAATTCAAATGGACAGTGATCAAAACAATCAAGCAGCCACCAAGAGGTGGGGACATTACTAAAATCCTGAACAAAGAGGAATTGAAAATGATCATCCGTACTAATAGTATTAAGGATGGTCTCAATCGGATTGAAGACTGGACCAATCTCATTTAACCACCTCTTGTTCCTCAATAATTGATTTCTCACATTGTCCATAAAGTTGTTGCTATGCTTCCCTGCCATTATGTATAGTATTCACTTATAAATGTTTCTTTTCCTTTATTCCTCTATTTCTTACAATTTACAATTTATGGTTTCTTCATTGTTCTTTACAGTGTGGTTAGGCTGTTCTGCCACCATATTACTACATTCCTTCTCTCTGTACCTCGGACGCCGGTCTGCATCTCAGACATTGTGTTGGTACTTGTACTAATTTGCTGATACGATATCAGAGCTCCAATTGAAATAGTGTGTTGTCACTTGCATTGGCTTTTGTGGATGCATTTTTAGAAATGTAACCGCTCTTTTCAATTTACATGATCATACAAGCGGTTCTTCTATTACATGTGGTTTTAAATATCTTGCTTGTATTATCTTTTTATATTGCACTTTTTATCGTTGTTCAGTATACACAAATTGTCTTGCTTCACCGTTTACTGCCTTTTTCCCACCTTTCAATTTTTCCTCTCCAAGACGCTTTTTTCGCCCTCTATTACACCCAACACTATCGAGTCTCTTCTCTGTTTCCATATTGCCCTCTCCAAGATGGCGCTGCGGTCCCACGCGTCTCTCCACTGCGCACAATCTTGTGATAAAACCCTGGCAAACCCTTGCCTCCCTGTCACTCGGAATCCCTATTTTGAAGGACCTAGGCAGCATTGAGGTAAGCGCTATCCCCGCCACACTTAGTTCGCTACCCCTTCCGTCCTGGCTCCCTGCCTTGTCTGATATTCCCCCTTGTTTTTTCCCCCCTAGTGCATTGCCACCCTGCCTCAATCCAACCCGCTGGATAATTAAACCTCGGACCTGAATCCCCGGCCTGTCCCCGTACAGGTAACATTCACTTTACCACTCCTCCCTTTCATCCGTCACCCCTCCCCGCAGACTTCCTTTATTCAAGTTAATTCTTTTTGTAATTCTTTTTGTATTTCCTAGGTTAACATAAGCATCCCTCGAGTGCAACCTTTTAATTACGGTCTCACTGTACTACCTCCTTCCGGACACAAAGTTTAACTGAGTCTATTGGGTGAGCGCGTATTCATGTTTTAACGAGTTCATTGTCTAGTAGCCCTCACAGGCACGCCGCATGACTCCCGTCCCCTGCCTTCCCCCAGGCAAAAGAACGCTGTAGATCCGATCACACTCGCGGACGTTAGATACCGACTCCACATCGCGATTATTTTTCACTTATTCTGCGCATGGCACTTTCGGCGCCACCATTAGTGTACTAGCAAGTAGCGGATCTACAGCATGATTACAGCCTAACGGGTGGTTAATTTAGGCAATCGCACCACCCCGTTTGACTGGCCTTCTTGAGCAAAATATCAAACTTTTGTCGTATGCTGGTCCGCCACCAAACCCTCCCTTGCACGGAAGTATTCGCTCTACCATTTGATTAAACCACTATTCGAACATATGCACAAGCATGCAGTCGATTTTCAGCAATTTTACAGCCCACTCATGTCCGCGCCTGGCCACCGCACGTTCTTTTAGCCTTATATGAAGTACTTGTCCACCCCTTGATGTTTGCAATGCCACCAATTTTCTGGCATGGAAGCACTCACTCCTTTAACTGCTGAGATCTTGTTCTCCGACTAGCTGCATGCTCACCTACCAGCATGCTTACTTAAATCTCCAAATCTTCCCCTTCTCTATATCAACCCTTTCTCTTTACTTTCACAGGCAATTTCTTATGCTCAGGCCAGCAAATTATTTTGTCCTGATGATGATCCTAGTATTTCACGACAGGATCGAAACGTCGTCGACCTAAGCAAACAACGTGCACATTAATCCATTGTGTAAAAAAGCGCAATTGTTGTTGTATAAAAAGCTTCTAACATTGGATAATGTACATAAGCTCTTCCCGTCTTGCCGGAAATGCCCTCTTGTTCACTTGTATGTAATTGATCTTTATGTGATGTCAGTTCTCCCTGAAGGATACAGGACTGTGTCCCACAAAAAGTATGTTTTCGTATATGTGAATATTACATTGAAGAATTAAAAGGGTGTGTCCGGCTGGACATCCCCCTACTATAGTATCGATTCTGGACTATATTTATTCTTTCTGTATCCTCATTGTTCTAAGGACCACTGTTTCTTTAAAAGTCATTTTATCACCCTGTCAAAAGGTATTTCCTCCAATGCATTACAACAAGAAAATACATTGTGGAGCCTCATCGCCAAAGACAGTGCAGCAACTATGTCCATTTACAATTCTAACTAAATATTGCCAAGAAAAAAACATATTGTGTAATAAGTAGTTTTGTGAATTTTGCCCCACATTTTAGGGTCTGGTTCACATAGCAGTAACTCCATAATACAATTTAAATAAAAATAGTGGCAAAAAGTGCTATGTGCTAGTGAAATTTATGGAAGTAGTAGACCAAAACCTAGGTGAGATTTCAGGCCTACTACAATGGACTATATATTGGATACATCAAGCAGGTTTGTCCTTGTCAAAGATTTGACCTTCTGACTTAGCTTTTTTTCTAAAGTTCAAAATCCTCCTGGATGGCAAGCCTGACGCGGAATCTGAGAAAGGTACGTAGAAATTAGACATCTTAGCCCTCAGGTTCACCTGATGGCTTCCGAGGTCTTGGAAGTCCCAAAATGTACTAAGTGGCAAGTTTTCAGGGTTTCTGGAACAGATCCACTAGGCAACTTCCAAGGTTCCCGGGCAGGACCGGCCTTAGGGCTATGCAACAGGTGCGGCCGCACTGGGCGCTGACCTGTGAAGGAGGGCCCTGACCTGAAGGTGAGTGCTATGTTTAGTAATAACTTATCATTGGAGAGATGAGGGGCATTATTGCCCAGTGGGAGTGAGAGAATCTGAGGAGGTGGTCATGGGGTGTGGGGGCACCAAAAATGATTGTCGCACCGGGGGCCACCAGCACTAAAGCTAACCCTGCTCCCAGGACCTCAGGGACAGCACTTAGGAGTCTGGACGTGCTCCAACAGAAGCCACCAGCAAGTTCAAGCTCAGATCCAGTTGGTACTGATCAGCTAGGCACTTCAGGAAAACATTCTCTTGCAGCTTGTTGTGTCCCTGTAGCCACACCGGAGGTCATGTTATGCTGAATAGGCTTATATAGCACAAAACAACTCAATCCTGAAGGAGTATCTCAGTGCTAAGGGGATCAAGAAAGAAAGGCAGATCTTCAGAAGAGCTACATTTTCAGCAATTTTTTAAACTTTCCGAAATTAGTGCAAGATCGAATATGATGAGGAAGACTGTTCCAGTGATAAGGAGTTAGATAGGAAAACGAACAAGCCCCATACCCTGAGAATTTGGATGCAGCAAGGACTTAAAAGAGCTTTTTCCTTCGACCTCAGATTTCTGCTTGGACAGTACCAAGTGACCCTACCTTATAAATAGGAGGGGATGTTCCCCACAAGGAATTTGAGTGTAAGATAGAGGAGTTTAAACAGATTGCGCTTTCTGACAGGTAGCCAAGTGTTTCCTGGTACTCATAGGAAGGCCCGGGGACACTTTTTTAAGCAACCGCAGAGTGCTGAAACAGGTACCACAAATAGAGGTAGCCTCTTCCTTCACAGATAATCTATTATCCACCTAAAAGCCAAGGTTTTTGCCACACTCTTGGGGCAGGGAATTGGACTTAATTCTATCAACCACCAATCTTCAGAACAGAGTGTTTGCTCTTTTCCAAACAAAAGTGTTTCAGTCTTCCCTCCATTAAATTGTTGGCAATTGAGTGTCCTCTAAGGAGCCACCTTTCTTATACAATCAATGAATCGGACTTTGGAAGTCTCAGGATCTTGCCCAAATGAAATTAATAATTGGGTGTCAGATGCATAGGTTATTACATCAAAATTGCAGGCTTTAACAATCTTAGCAAGAGGGGCCACTTAAATATTAAAGTGGGTAGGACTCAAGGAGGAATCCTGAGGAACTACCTTATCAATAGTCATGATTCTATATTTGAGAGGGCATATTCAGACCACTTGGGTTCTGACACCAAAAAAGTCTTTGAGACAATCTTTGGCCATCCCATGTATGTCTATCTCATATAGTCACTGAATGTAAAAGGAATGGGAGACCATATTGAAGGCAGCTGACAAATTAAGTAATACCAGCATAGCTGGAGTGCCTTCATCCAATAGAAAGGCGAGCTCCATGCTATGAGAAGCTCGGCTGATTGTGAATAATCTAATATTTGGCTGTCCTCAAGATATTAAAAAAGTTGTTTATTAAGAGGAAGAAGGGAAATGTGCTGATAATTCACATGCTCATAGGGATTGGCATTTGCTTTTTTAGGTTGGGAATGACAAAAGCCGACTTCCAATCCTGTGGCAATTTTGGATCAGTTAAGTAGATCTGTAATATAGGGAGTTAACAAAGATGACAGGGAGGAAACTACATAAGTCAGACAAGGATCAGAAGGAGAATCAGATTCAAGCTTCCCCTTCAGAGATGGTGTCAAACCTTTCCAGCAGGGCTGGGGCATTAGATGGAAATAAATTATTACTAACAGGATTATCTGGTCTCACTGCTGACATAGGAAAATCCTTAAATAAACAGGAGATCTTTTCCTCAAAATAGATAGCGAGCGAGTTGCACAACTCTTGAGAAGGAGGTATTGCTAATTTGTTAGCTTTCATGCAGCTTGCTTGGTAAATTCATTAAGGACTTTAAATAGTTCTTTTACAGAGTTGCCAACCTGCTCAATCCTGTTAATAATATGACATCTCCGTGCCCCCCTAATCTTGAGAAGGGCTAGTTTATATGCCCCCTATCAGGAGAGGATTTTATACTGTGCCATCTTCTTTCCAATATTTTACAGACAGTTTTTTCATTTCTCAGCTCCACCAAATACCAAGGAGCTAGGAGTTTGGTAGATCTACTGTTGCTGACTTTGGAGGGAGCTACTACATCAAAAGCTTTGATAAGGGAATTATGATATCTATTTAATACATCATTAATGACACCAAATTTGTGTATGTCAAGGGAGTGAAAGGTGGTTGGAAAATTCAAAGGGTTAATCTTGCCCCAGGGTCTGGTCGAACATATACAAGCCGTCTTGTACCTGCTAGCCACAGCAGAACTAGGTAGTTCAAAGCTGAAGAAATAGTGGTCAGTTCAAACTAGAGGCTAAGGGTTGTCTATTTTCAACTGCTTAGAGTTGGTAAAATGTAATTCCCTAAAATGTCCTGCTTTATAAACCCTCTGCTTTAGCCCTAACATTTCAAGGTCAATGAGTAGTTGGCTCACTTCCGTGTCGGACGCCTCTTCCCCATGGTCTTTGAGTGTTATACATCACAAAGAAAGTCAAAGATATGCAACTTGAGGTCAAAAACACTGCTAGAATGTTCTGCGTGGCAGAAAAAAAAATGCCTGCTATTGTGCTCTCTCTGTTGACTGAAAAATGCCTTTTTGAGGGGGTGAGAAGGTATTTTTTAGGAAACTGATGCCTCCCAAAGTGACATCTTTGAGCTGATGCACTACTGAAGTGTCAGTCCTGTGTTGGCTTACTCCTAAATTCGAAACAATATATGACATTCTTAGAATTTGGAGAGAGTTCTAGAGTTATGACTGTCACAGCTTTCCAGTAATCACATAAATAACTATTTACAGATACGGAAAAGCAACAAGGCTTTATTTCCAATTGAGCAAATGTATTGCACCACATACGTGATGGATATCCCATCCACCATATTGCAACTGCAAAAGTATATAATGCATTTGTAATAAGGAGGACAGGATATCTATTGCGTTTGTAATGGAATAATCCATCTGCCAAACTCTATGGCTACGAGAAGATTGGAAAGAAAAACATGACACATAATGCTTTTTTGCCCCACATCTATAGGATGTATTCAAGAATTAATTATATTCTTGTCAATACCCCGCTGGTACCGTTAATATCACAATCTGAGATAAGCACGTTATCCACTTTCAAACATGCCCCAGTCTCCTTAGACATAGTGTGGGTGGAAAAACCGCAGAGGGCCGAAAGATGGATACTCCACCCATCACTTTTTAAAGACATGGTACAGAAAGAGGAACTATATACACAAATTAAGGACTATTTGGACAATGATAACACAGAAGATGTCTAACTAGTGGGCCTCTGAGACACCTTTAAGGCAGTCCTTACCAGCATCTGTGTTAGTAAAGTGCCCACCATTAAAAAATAGAGACACCAACACAGATAGAAAATAGAGGAAGACTTTTAGTAGCAAAAATAGGATTACAGGGCGTCGCCTTCACACCACCTTCTAAGAGAAGTCACGGCACTCAAGGTTCAACACATATTAGACATAAACAAAGGTAAATTATCTCTAATAAAGCAAAACATTTGTACTATGTAGAGGGAAACGTGGCTCGAGTACTCTGAGTTAAACAAGAGCAGGGATTTGTGACAGAAATACTCTTCGATAATGACAAAAGGAATACAAGAGAAGGGGGGGAAACTTAAAGCCTTTTATGATCACTATTCCCAACCCCAAAGAGCAGGGCATGCCTCAGAAATACTACATGACAAATATTTGAACAGCTGACACACACCAAAGTTTGCACACCAACAAGCATTTAACTTAGAAGAATCTCCAAAATCAAAGGACAGTTTAAAACAGTCATTAAACCCTTGAAAGCTAACAGAGCACCTGGCTTTGATGGCTACACATGGTGATTATATAATTTTCTCTCATTTTGTCATGGCTGTATAATACATTCTTTACAACTTGAGGGGTGACAGTTAAAATGGCTAAAGCCACTATATACTTTATAGAAAAGCATGGAAAAGACCTGGGGGAATGCTCATTGTACAGACCCATATCGCTGCTGAAAATTGTGGAAAAGATATTGGCAAAGCAGCTGCAAAATGTACTTTGGGATCGATATCATGCACCCGACCAATCGGAATTAAAAAAACACCGCTAGACTCATGATAATATTAGAAAGGTATTTAACTTTAACGTGGCTGAGAAAGCAAAAAAAAAGACTAACATTAGCAATTATAGTTGTGCTAGACATCGAAAAAACAATTGACCTGGTGTACTGGCACTTCCTGACACATTTGCGTAGGAGGGGAGACTTATGCCTGAATATTACTGCTATTGGCAGGATATCAGACACCCACATAGAGGATTGGGCTCAATGGAGGGAATTCCGAGCTGTTCAGAATGGGGAGGGATAACACCTCAAGACTACCCACTACTTTTTGTCTGGAACATCAAACCATTAGCAAGTCACATAGGCCTACAATGTGAAAAGGAACAGGACACAATCACGCTCTTCATGGATAACATATACTGTTAACCATGGCAGAGCGGGCAAGGTCCCTCTGCAGACTGCAGTACTATTTAAATTAAAAGATTTTCAGAAAGTTCCAAGTCTTAAAATAAACACAACTAAATCAGAAATACTAAATTTGACCATTTCACATATTGAAGTAGGTGCAATTAAGAAACATACGAATTTGAGATGGGCTTCACAAGCATTTCCTGCATGGGGTTAAGGATAATGACAAGCACACCAGATCTATTTGAAACCAACATAGTACCCCTGTTGACAGAAAC
Source organism: Triturus cristatus (assembly GCF_964204655.1). Taxonomy (NCBI): domain Eukaryota; kingdom Metazoa; phylum Chordata; class Amphibia; order Caudata; family Salamandridae; genus Triturus; species Triturus cristatus. Next base: position 685,154,464 of record NC_140587.1, read on the forward strand.
CTGCAGCACGCTTAGGAGATGGGCAAGCCTATCAGTATTGTGGTTAGGCAGAATTAATGTTATCAAATGAATGTGCTCCCTAGGCTACTTTATCTGCTCCAAGCCTTGTCTGAACAATACCTGATAGCTTCTTTGACACTTAACAGAATATGATTTTGAAATATATCTGGGGGGGTGAGAGCCCAATGATAGCATACAAAGTGTTGTGCAAATCAAGAGGGAGGAGATGCCAATGGAGAGATCAGCCAGTGTCTGCTGTTGCATTCCAACAAATAATATTCTTATACTCTGTGATGAGTTAATAAGTGGCTTAGGTTCACTACATACCCCTTTTCACACACCCCAAACCATTTTCATTCCACATTTACTCCAGCATTTGCCCAAGGGCCTTTTAATGCCCCGAGAGAAAGAGATTGCTGAATGGACACTGATTTGTACCACAAAGGTGTAATTAAATCATTTAACAATTGTAAAAGGGAATTCCAAATGGAGCAGAAAAAGAGGCTACAATATGCACAATTATGATATTGGTTTTACAGCCCTCAATTAAGGGAGTTATCACAGGAGAAATTAGTCAAATAGAGAAATGTATACAAGATGCTGCTGGAAGGGAAGGGGTCATTTCTACACTATATCACTAATCATGGACATGATATTTGATACAACCCACCCAACCAAAGATAGATGGGACACCCTCATAGGAAGAGAATTCACAGGAACACTATGGAAAAATATCTGTAAAGACCTGACTAAGCGTACACACAGTACACTTGGTAGGGAAGCTAACTATAAATTATTTTTTGACTGGTACCTTCATAATTCTAAGCTAACAAAATGTTATCCTACACCTAGTGCAATGTGGTGGAGAGATTGGCCGTGGGAGACATGACTCACATCCTGTGGGCATGTCCTAAATAAAAATAAAACCTTTTTGGAGGCCTGTCCTGTCTGGACTTCAGTTGTCTCTGGCTTACCGTTAAACCTGGCATCTTTTGCCATGTTTCACATGCCATTTTGCTTTCGGACGTCATGGTTTTGACTTGTTTTTGCTGGTTTAGTGTCTTTGCACATGTTCTCACTGCTGATCAGTGTTAAAGTGCAAGTACTCCTATGGTTAATTATATTTATGGACTGATGTTTCCATGTTGGGCTTATTTGATGTACTGTTAAGTCCCTAGTACAGTACACAGTGTGTGCCCAGGGCCTGTAAATGAAATGCTGCTAGCGGTCCTGCAGCAGTGGTTGTATCACTGACACAAGGAGCCCTTCAAAGGGTTCTCTGACCTGCCATTGCAATATCTGTGCGCAGTTGTGACTGCCATGTCGACCTGGCAAGTGCACCCATTTGCCTGGTCCTAAACCTTTTCTTTTCTTACATGTAAGTCACTCCTCCGGTAGGCCCAAGATAACCCCCATAGGCGGTGTGCAGTGTATGCGAAAGGTCGGACATGTACTGGTGTGTGTGACATTGAAAGGCTATCTGTCCCATAGGATAGAATGGGAGATACTTTGTAAAATATTGCAAGTATAACTCTCCATTGGGACAAGGTAGGAGAAGGAAGTTTAGTATGCCTGAACTCAGAATTTAGAAATACAGCTTTTAGAAAAGATGGTTTTTAAATTGTGTGTGTGAAAATGCCACTTTTAGAAAATAAGGCAAATACAAAGAGATGATGGACGGGGTGCTGAAACCTTTCAGACACTCACCCCCAGTCACAGATCTCGGTTGAATCCATCATCATTCTTTAGCTCACTTAGCCACCCCAGTTCAGACCCAGCCATATGTAAATCAATCTTGACCCTGTGCCTCATGGGAACAGTCCAGCTCGAACTGCTAAGCCATGTCTTCCCTGGACCGAAAACAAGCCTCCTGAGGATTGACTAGCTTGAAGCCAGGCTAGCTTGAAGACCTGACTTGGCAGTTCGGTCTGGATTGTTCCCATGAGGCACAGAGTCAAGACTGATTTGCATTTGGCTGGGTCTGAACTGGGGTGGCGAAGTGAGCTAAAGAATGATGATGGATTCAACTCAGATCTGTGACTGGGGATGAGGGTCTGAAAAGTTTCAATGCTCACTCCATCATCTCCTTGTGCTTGCTTTGTTTGCCCTAAGTTGGAAGGGTGTTCCCAGACGTGGGTTCTTTGCTCACTTTGCGACTGGATTCAAGCTAGCCCGGCTGATGAGGGGTGTTACCCCAAAACCGGTCCCAGATGCTTGTGTCCGGTCCAGGGAAGACCAGGCTTGGCAGTTCAGTTTGAACTGTTCCCATGAGGCACAGGGTCAAGACTGATTTGCATATAGCTGTTTCCGAACAGGCAGGGCCGGCTTTAGCACTGGTGGCGCCCGGTGCGACAATCATTTTTGGTGCCTCCACTCCCCATGACTGCCTCCTCAGATTTGCTCAAACCACCAGGCAAAAGTGCCCCTCATCTCTCCAATAAAAAGGTATTACTTAAAATAGCATCCCCATTGAGGTCAGCGCCCCCCTCCACAGGTCGGCGCCCAGTGTGGCCGCACCAGTCTCACTGCCCTAAAGCCGGCCCTGCAAACTGGGGTGGCGAAGTGAGCTAAAGAACGATGATGAATTCAACCCAGATCTGCGAGTGGGGTGAGTGTCTGAAAAGTTTCAGTGCTAAGTCTATCATTTCCTTGGGTTTACTTTTAGAAATAGGCATTTTCTGGCTTAACCATCCTGTGTGCCTCTGCTGGGTTGTGGATTGACTGGCTTTGGAGTGACATAGGCTGGGGATGTGCATTCACCGTAGACAGCCACTGGGGGGATGAGGTGTGTTTTGCCTTTCCTGGATGAGTCAGGGCTGCGCTGAACAGACTTGGGCTGTATTTAGAGTAGTGGGAGGAGATTTCCTTGCACTTGAATAGGCCCAGTCTGCTTGACACAATGCTGTCTACAACTCCTGCCGAGAAGCTGGACCAGAGAGGACAGAAGTGGCTTAGACTAAGTACAGAGAGTCTCTGCCACAAGAGACCAAAGGGAAATGTGGTATAAATATTGGAGACCACACCCCAGATCTTTAGAAATCTTTTGGACTCAGAAACCTGCCAAGAAGAAGACCTGGAGAAGCTGTGAGGAGGAATTACCACTTTGCTGTGTGCTTTGCTGTCTTGGCTTGCAATGACTGCTTATGTCTTGGGCACGGAAACGACTGGACTAAACTTTCTGCACCTTCTGTGTTTGAGTTTCTCCAAGGGCTTGCCCCATGTTCAAGAAGTATCAAAAAACAGCAAAGATTCAAGTTCATCTGCTACCAGCACTGGGAAATGTGTTTTTTGTGCCGCAACAGAAGAAAAAGTCATCTGATACCATCAACAACGCCACTGCCGTTTCAGTGTCCTGAAGGCACCACAGAGGGAACCACCGCACTTTGCAATGCAATCCTGATCTCACCAACAATGCTGTCTGATGCTGCAATAGAGCCATTGCTTGCACCGCATCCTGTGGGCACCGCACTTCATGCCACCTCGATTCACACCGCCGCCCTCGTATCCCCGAAGACCCCTCTCCATGTCGACTTCGACACCGCTGCTCGCACTGTGGTTTGAGGGCACCGCTCATAAGTTACACAACACACCACCCTCATCTGTCACCGCAGTCTTGGCCTACCGACACCGGCACTATCGACTCCAGTTCATCAGTCGATGACAGTGCTTCAGCAATGACGACACCGCTGCTTGCACTGTGACCTGCAGCTCCGTGACGTGTGTGACTTTAAGGGCCTGATGACTCCTGCATGATCTCCGTAAACAATGCCTGCCGACACCACTCTTCAGAGCTGAACAAGTGGTCACTGACACCCTGCATTTCAAAAGGTATTGTTTTGCAGGTCTCCCCGAAGCCGCAGCTGGCCCGCGAGGCTGCAGTGAGCCAGAACTGTTTGGATGTGTTGTTCATGACACCTTGATAGCCCCAGACGGAGCTATTGACTTCATGGAACTGTATTTTATGTAGGGCTCCCGGTTATGGTATTTATTTTTTAGACATTTCTGTTTGTATTTATCTATATTCATGTTGTGGCAACTTTATCTGTATTTATTCATATTTATTATGCGTTTTGTGAAAAAAATATAGCTGAAACTGGTATATTTCCACATTTATTTAACCAATAAATATGCAGTCATGTTTGAATGCCTGCCAGGTTTCAGTGATCACCTGCAGAAGATAAGTCAATGCACTTTTATGAAAATATACACATTTCAGCCTGGTGCATATTTACGGCTGTTTAAGCCTCTTTACTAAAATTCCTTTTTTTTACTACCTTACCTCTCAATCCACACAGTTATTAGCTAGGCAATCATAGCAAAGTGTATTTAGAATTACTGAAAAAGCTCCCAATTTCCGTTTTTATCCACATTCAAAAATAAATACAGACAAGAAAATAAATGGTTTTCTGTCTGTATTTATGTGTAAAAATCAGTAAAAACGGAAAACAGGGAGCCCTAAGTTTAGGTCTATGTTTGATTGTTGATATTTCTAAGAACAGTGTGGTGGATTTTTATCATTTTTGGGTTTGTTTGCACCGATAATTATTGGATATTTTTCTAAAACTGGTGAAGTGTCCTTATGTAGTAATTTCACTGCATTACTGTTGGTTATGTTCAAATACTTCACACAATGCCTCTGAGACAAGCCTGATTGCTCTTCCCAAGCTACCAAGTGTGTGAGCAGGAGTTATTTTAGAAGTGTATACCCCTAACCCTGATTAGAAAGAAGGGTTCCTCCTTGGACAGGGTAACAACTTGCCAACTAGAGCCCCTAATTTCTAACACTTACCTTTCCTCCCACAAAGAAACTGTTTTGGGGCAGGAAAACATGATTTGCAATACCAGACTTAATGTGACAAAGTGCAAACATGGAATTGCTTGGGAGTTGTGAAGACTTCTGGCATTCAAAGAAAATGGATATTGTTCACTGTCATTCATGTCTTTAGAATATCATGGTGATAGAAACGTTAACTTGTGGCATGTCTGAGAGCACCAAAGACTCTTAAGCACTCTGTAGGCAAAAGGGAAGCAAAACTGCACACCAAGGCAGTCTTCGCCCTATGTGTATAATGGAGTCTCACTGCAGGCAAGACAGTCACCAACACTTACTTTACCTATGAGTGTACACTAATCTTATCATGCCTACCCTAGGTCACTATCTAATTCTGCAGAGTCCCATCTGTGCTAGGCTACGTGTGCACAGTTACTAGGCTACACACAACCGTAGTCTCACATGTGCAGCCCTCACGCATGTGCATACGTGTCCATGTATAGCCAGCCAAGTGCCCCTAACGCTTGTTGCATTGCAGCGGCCTTATCTTAAAAGGCAGACCCTGGTGGTAAACATGTGCAGTCCATTTGTCAAGTGATTACCAAGGGTGAGACACATGTACTGAGACTCACCCACAGTAAAAAGTTAAAAATCGGGTAATACACAAAGCAAGAACCCATTTTACAACACACTAGCTCAGCGATTTGCCACAAATCATAGTTTATATGTGGTGCACTTTCCTTGTTTGTGTCAGGGCGCACCTTTCAACAGGTATGCCAGGTGCATACAGGGAAAGTGTGCTCTTTTATGCAGAATGCCCTGCCGTAGGCACAGTGGCAAAGTGATTCCCTCATTTGCATGAGGCCACGCCCCATGCAAATAAGGGGATGCCCTCTCATGATGGCGGTGGTGTTACATGTGCACCAGTGCTATCAGTATTACAGAAGGGAAGTCACAAGTGTCTGCTGCCCCTTGTGTAATATCATTGTGCCCCGGGGCACAATATATAATACAGCCCCTGGTGCCTCTAACTTTGAATCCTTTCAATCCCACAAAACATATTTTTATACATTTCTTGAAAACTATGGAATGGATTCAGACCAAACCAAGCAGAAACATTTTCAAGAAGAAGCACCTCTTTTGTAAAATTGGACATGCACACCACGTATGGAGTAATCTATTCACCACTTTTTCTGTAGCAGAAAGCCAAGATTCCAATCAGGATTAAAATAGGAAATATCTCCTCCCCATTTATTCCTTGCCTCATAGACATATCTGCACAAAACTTACCTAGCTGAACTTAAATAGCCAGATTCGCCAAATTGTGCCAACGTTATTTGCAAAACAAAAAGAGGCTTTTCAGTTGAAACACTACCTAGACATAATACTGAGTCACTAAATTTAAAATATATGTGTCTGTATAATCATAGCTGCATTATGTATTTCTATTCTTCATAGTGTTACACCTTAGAATGCATCTTAGATCCCTTTTCTTATTTCCTTTCAATAAAAAACTCTTCCCGTGCTTCATGTTCAAGAAATTACAATATAAAAACATATAGAATAGATGATGTGATAATTTAACATGTTTAAAGCTACCACTTTAATCAACCTCCAATTGAAGGAGTAATTGGAAAGTTAATGATTCTTCCACCAAAAGCTTAATATACTACAGTCTTAGAACAGATGTTTAATATAATACTCTGCACTTACTTGTTAAACATGAGACTGCCTAAGGACAATTTATACAGTCATTAGCAAGAACTGAAGTGCAGTATACCATTTCCCAAGTTATTTTTCATGCTCATATATATCAAACCGCATTGCCTAACATGACATATAAAAGCATAAAGCTAGCAGACCATTCAGTCAACACATAGAAAAAGCAGTAAACCAGTCTTTGCACAAAAAATATGTCTTTTATGAGCAAGTGAAAAAACCCAAAAGTTGCTCAGTTGCATTATCATTATAATTCCAAGCAGGAATGTTGCTGATGACTGTAAATAATGGAAATAAAGTTTGATTAAAGCAGACTAATAAGGCCTATATTATGCAGAGTATGCCATGTAAGGCAACAGTTCAGTCTGTCCTGGTGTGCCGTACCCCAGAGTGCACAATCATAGAAATAGTATTGTGCTTTGCAATGCCTGTGCACATGCACCTAAGGCGCTGGTTTCAACACCAGCTAACTAAGTTTGCACCTGTGCTTTTTTCATTACGCTTGAGGAAGGCCATGGGCCACCTCGAGACTGTATGTAGTCTCTGACCCTGATGCATAGCTGCAGTCACGTCTTTACCCTTTTATGGGACATTTTATGGGACCTTGCATGCGCCACGCCTTTGATCTCTCACTCTGGAGTCTCATTGTTCTATTGCTGAACACGTGCCAGTGTAAAATGCATTCCCATATTTATAACCTAATAGAATATTCAGTCCTAGACAAGCGGCTAAAAACTCCTCATGTGAATTGGGTAATCCGTTCTGTAAATGGGGTAGCACTCATCACTAAAACACATGAGGCTCAGTGCTAAATTTGGGCCAATGGTTGTCGGTCCTCAGCATCCACACTTATTTGTAAACACCAGCACGTTTTTAAGAGAATCCATCACATGGTGTAACTATGGTGGTTGTATTTGTAATCAGGGTTCATTAGTGAAGCATTTAACTATCTAAAATATCTTTAAAAAATGATAAAATTCGCACCTAAACCAGCAGTTTAAAGTGACATGGGCTGTGCCAGATGCAGCTGACCGGGTGAAATATCTTATGCATTTTCACTTCAGTTTTGTTTTACAAATTAGCACTGATGAGGCCCTATTCACAAAAATAAACAGAAAAATACAGGTACCCGAGTATATTTTTTCATTTCTTTTCTATTCAAAAACATTCCCTGAAGTAGACCTGTAAAGCCTCAGCAGGAGCAGGTTATCAGGTTTTCATCTGGGAATAATGTCATGTGACTATACCCACAGGCCCATGTGGTGGGCGATACAGCGTTTCCTAGTCCCACTTGCGTACCAGTGGTCTTCCGATTAACCTTTTCAATCTGAGAGGTGATGGGAGTTAGCATTTACATTCAATCACATTTCAATTCTCAGGGCAACCCATTTGGCTACACAATGAGGACCAGGAATCGGTAGCCAAAAAGGTTTATTACAGAATAATAATCAAGTTCAAATACACTACTGCTAAAACAATGCTGTAAAGATGCAGATTAACAACTGGAAGTCCCAGCCCCTTTAGGCGAACTAGTATTAAACAAACAAGCAATTCAGTGACTGTGATACCGAATAGTAGTATTTATATCTAATACTCTGAAAATAGTCTAAGACTCTCTCGCCTACACATTAGTAATCTAGAATGTCAAAGTCCAGAGAGTGGTTAGGAAACAAAAGTCTCGCAAATCAGTGAATTTCTTTGAAGGAAGTGAGGTCAGGACTAAAAGAAATCAAGCAGGTAAGCGTCTCAGAAGTTCATTCAAGTGTCTTCCATTGGTCACAAATACGTGTTAGCCTAAGCCATAATTAATCAAGAATCAAAAAGGGGAGGGTTGAGGTCTAAACCTCTCAAAGTCCATTGAGATAGCAGGGAATCAAGGAAGATGTCTGCAAGCAATCCACAAGAGAGGTTTGCAGAGTCAGGATGTAGGAAGGGATCTCAAAGGAGTTCAGGAAGAATTTGCATGAAACCTGGAAAGAAATTGCTTTGAGTGTCTGGTGGGATGAACAATATATTATAACATACAAAGTCCACAAGGTAACTCCCCCTTGATTACACCATCAGAGGCCTATTGTCCTTGCCAACTTTGCGTGTTGTAAACTGTTATATCAATGGATTATCCCACACATGTGCTAAGTGCACAATTATGTCATGTATCTATTAACATCTTCTGTCGTAATTTGGGATGTATAAAGGTTGGGCAACTTTGCACTGCACCATAGATGACCTAGTCCATGTGTGTGGAATGCCTTACAGTGATGAACATCACAATGGGAAATATAGCTTCCTGTGCAAAAATACTTTTTTCTCTGTGGGGAAAATGTATTCTTCCTGATGAAAGCCCTTCTCCTTGACCCCTAAATGTGGGGGTGATGCATTACCGTTTTCATCTGGGAAGGGAAGTTACTCTTGGGTGGAGTATATCTCTGACAATTTCCAGGAATAAAAGATGTTTTCAGGTCGACATTTAAGAATACCAACAAATGAACATGTGTGGGAAAGTTGTCAAACACCTAGGGCACACCACACCTTGGAACATCCAAGTTTTGCCCTGTGAGAGGGATTTACAACTGTTGACTTCTCTCTGCTAGGCGAAGAGATATATGCAGTAGTAAATAAATGTATGCCTGCCAGAAGTTCCTTCGTGAATTCTTCACCAGCATACACAAATTGAATTTGGTAGTAAACTTACCTTTCAATCCAAATCTTTATTTATGAAAAGGACCCATGGTTTGGCAGTTTTGGTGCAATGTGCATGGATGTCAAGTAATATGTAATTTTGCATTTAATCTCATTAGAAACAAGACAAAGGAGGAAGTGTTATTAAAAGAAAAATAATTAACAGTCAGCAAAGTTATGTACAAAAGTGAATTGACTATGAAACTATATGAAGTATGATGAATAGCAATGGGAGAAGGGAGAGAATGTGAAGCTCAGAATCGAAGCACATGACGTAGCCCTCAAGCAGATGAATTTGTAGAAGGTCTAGGGCATATCCTCTACTATCTATATTGTTGATTTTATAAAAACCTTTCTTTGGCCAGCAATAAATCAAAGGACAGATTTGGGGGCCGTTGGCCTTCATTGTTAGTTTCTAATTAGATACTGATTAGATGGGACATATATTATTTACAGAAACTTAGCTGAATGTTTTATCAAATGTTCTAATTTCTTAATTTCTTCTCTTCCAAAATACTGTGACGCAAGCCTGCTGTTTAGGTATGGTGCAATGCTCTTAAGGCTTCCTTTATATTTGTACCATACATAAACACATTCAATGAGATCACCCATAAACTAGCTGGTTTGATGTGTTTTGTGTCCATGATCCAATGATAGAAGCAAGCCTAATCAGAATGGCTGAGGACCTTAGTGCACAAAATAAGGATCTCCCACTGTGCTCTATGGCTCTATTTCTAGTTGAGAATAGGCTCTCGCTTTCAGAGCATATATTTAAGGTGTGAAAACCCATTTAAATGACAGGCTGGCAATTTACTGATTTTGGATAGAAAAATAAAAGTTATATTCCATCAGAGAGAGGAGTGTTGCATTTGTAGTTTAATGGATATTGGATATAGGAATGTAAAGTTAGAGACGGCAATGCTGTTTTTCGTGTGACTTATAAGTATAATAAATCTCTTCTAACAGTAACAAAATACGCTTCTCCATTACTTTTCAAACAGGTGTAACTCTATGAATAATATTGGTCATGAATCAGACATATTTAATTAATGTTTTATTTTTATTTGGTATATATTCGCAATAAATACTCTATTTAAACAAGTCAAAATTGTATTGAGCTCCCGATACTACCACAAAATAGTGAAATCACATACTTCAAATCACTCACACACAATCATACTGACAGACAAGGAGAAGAGAAAAACAAACTTTCCACAGACATTATTCAATGTCCCACATATAAATGATACTAAATTATATGTCCGGTTGTCAATACGCATCAGTGTACATAGATGTATGTACAAAAATATTTTTTCCTTAGTCAATTGATCAATATAGCGATGTACTGCATCTATAATTCATGGTAACAAAGATATGGACAGAAACTGACAATTGCACTGACGTCCATTTCGGTGAAACAAAGCCACTTCCGTAGGTTATGACACCTTCATCAAGGTGCTGAATGTAGAGTTTACAAGTTGGCAAACACCATCCAAGTAGGACGTGTGAGGAACAAAGGAACCTTACATCCAGTATAAATGTAGTCTACTATATAAGCATATAACGTGTCTCTTCCAGGTGGAAGGAGTTGAGGTTAAACCTGTCAGTGTTCCAACAAAGTGGAGCAGACGAGTGGATTAACAAGCCCAGGTTGAAACATTGGAGCGCTTTTTGAAAAGAGGTCTTAAATATATCCAAAGAGAAGAGCCCAGATCTGAAAGGTCAGGATAAAATGAACGGATATGTGGATATCAGTGTTCTCCTAATATTTTAGGAAGAAGATTTCATAGATAAACCCTTGGGAATTGATTAACAGAGCTGCGGTATAGTCGAACGGTAATACTCCGTCTCATTCTCGGACGCCCTGATGAACGTGTTATAACCTACAGAGTTTTCTTCTTTTCACTGGAATGTGTGTCAGCGCAATTGTCATTGAATTGATAGCAAATACTAATAAAACATAAATTAAGTATGTCTGATTCATGACCGTTATTATTCATAGAGTTAAACATGTTTGAAAAGTAATCGAGAAGCATATTTTGCTACTCTCTGTTGATCAATAGTTTCCCCCGGTTTCTGCTTTCTCCCATTACCATATTCAGAGGCCCTCTTGTTACCTGATAATAAATGCCTTCTAGCATCAAATCCATTAAATGTTTTTTCCCTATGGTTGTGGGTGAACCTGTCAAAAATACAACAAATAATTCTTTCTGTCTTTAAAGACAAAGTGAGCAACTAATATTAAAGACTTTTTTGCCATGAAGAGAGGAAAAGTGTAAGAATTTGGATGTCTTTAATGTCAATTCGACAGTTAAAATTGGGCACAGCATTTGGGACCCTTTTATTCCAGTGGCACCAGCAAAATATGAATTTAAAAATAAAATAAAACACTTCACGAACTGTAAATGATTGATTAGGTAGTTTTACCAGAGTGACAGCTATGACAGCATGTGCCACTGTAGTAAATAGAGTACCCCTTTTATCACTGGTTATAATGCACAGTAGCAGATGAGATTTCTTATTGGGTAATATAACATTTACTCCGAGAGGGTATATCCAGGATATGAGAATACCAGGCTACTACAAATATAAAACAAGCATTTTCAATGCAATAGGTCTCTCATTTGCATGAGTTTGAGCTATTGGCATTGTAAATTAAAATGCCTTGTATTTATGTATTGTTATGTACAATGCCAATACTTTAAATTGTTGTAAATGCGTTACCTATTGCATTTAAAATGCTCGTAAAAAAGTACTTATAGAGCAAAGCCATAATGCCTTAGTTACAAGTTACTTATATACCGGATAGAACAAACAGGGTGCCTAATTACAATATAGATATATATATATTTCTGAATAAATTGTAAAAGTGAATATATAAAGAGACAGTATATTAACTTTAAAGCACCAACCAATATTTACGGGCTACCACTGTCCTGGTATGGAAGCCTTCCCTCCTTTAAGTGAAAGTGACACAGGCTTCAATTGCCATACAAATGGGATTAGCCGCGAAGCATTTTTAGACCGCATTGTATATGTAAGGTTTATTGTTGAGTAAGAAAGTGAACAGCATTTATATCCGAGCAATATTAACGGAGTACCAAAGTTATAGTAGTGAATGTCTTCCCTTTATTAAACAATTTTTATTAATGTTAATTGTACACCTCAAATCGATACAAGCATCACTCTCGCAGATACAATTGTAACAACATAGCTCATCTTACAACACCATTGATAGTACCGTTCTGCATTTAGATCTAACATTCCCACACCCCTCATTATACATCAGAGAGTCTCCACCATCTCCTGGTGCCATTGTCCCATATAGCGTTATGTTGCCAATGTTCTATTTGCTCAAGTCCGAATCCGAGTCCGCTAGAGGTGGTTCACATATATTGCCCCTAAACATGTTCCATTTTCCCCAAACCCGCTGCCACTTCCGGGGGCAACCCCTGTTGATACACACCGCCCTTTCCGCGATCATGGCACCGTCCAGGTCACGGCACCACCGCAAGTGGGAGGGGATTGATTGCGCCCCCCAGTGTTGTGCAATCTTCCTCTTTGCCAACGCTAGTCCCATGGCTACCCAGGTTTGTTCGGTGTGGTTAAGATCTGTAGCGTCCCACACATTCAGCAAACACATCCGTGGTTCCAGGGGGACATCGTGGCCGGTAACCCGGGAGATCGTTGCCATGACCTCCCTCCAATATACAGTGATGCCAGGGCAGTCCCATATGGTATGGTAGAAGGAGCCCTGGAGGCCACACCCCCGAAAGCAGAGTGGAGTATCCGCCCTCCCTATTTTGTGAAGTGTGGATCTAGTGTAGTATATTCGGTGAAGTATTTTAAGTTGCACCAGTTTTATTTTTATGGGGTCGCCACCTCCCGCGGGGACGCCAGCGCCTCCTGCCATTCTTGTTCGTCCATTTCCCCCACCTCAGCCTCCCACTTTCTTTTAAGGATCCCTGTGGGATCTTTCTGGTGGTTTACCAGTTTGCGATATGTCAGCGATATAGCTTTTTTGGCTAGGTGGTCCGTGAGCAATCGATCCTCAAGTGGGGAGGATTCGGGTAGGACGGTCCCTTAGGTATAGCCTTCCTAAGTGCATGCTGTATTTGCAGAAATCTGAACTGCTCCGTCCGTTCCATCTGATACTCCGTCTGCAACTGCTCGAACGGAATCACCCCACCCCGCTTCCAGAGGTCTCCGACCCTGGAGATGCCAATGAGGTCCCACCCCGCAAATCCTTTACTTATGTGTAGCATACCTATCTTGGGGGAGACCCACAGCGGCGTCTGTTGAGTGATTACTCCCTCCCAACCCAGCTTTCGCTGCGGAATGCCTTCCCTTTAAGTGAAAAGTGGCACTGTCTGTAGATGTCCTTAAAACGGGGTGCCTAATTATAACCTAAAGTTTTTTTTTGTAAAAAAAAGAACGCACACATGTATATAAAAACAGACAGAGTATTAACATTAAAGTGCTCAACAATATTTACGGTGTACCACAGTTCTGGTACTGGAAGCCTTCCCTTTATGTGAAGACTAACACCGGCTCCAATTGTCATAAAAACGGGATTAGTGGCATAGAGGAAGTTAGAAAAAGGATAAACTAGAAACTAAGCAGACAACCATAATAACCTCAGAGACTGATCCCTGGCTTCATGATCCAGCTACAACAATGACAACCTGCTCCTAAACAAGCCCTGCTCCGGCACTGAGAAATGGCTCCTTAGCAAGCGCTGCTTCTGATCTGACCAACAAAATAATATAGGACAAAGCAAATGCTATGCAGTGCTACAGTAATCGCAACATAACTAGAATAAGGCCATAGTCACAAAGTGTACAGTATTGGTGGGATGTATTCAAAATATGTAGGATTTACCCTGCAATGCAGTAACACTGAGCGTGTACGATGCAATAACGAGTTAAACCCATAAAAAGCCCCGGCTTCACGAGCCAGCTGCAGCACTGAGAACCTACTCCTAAGCAAGCGCTCTCCGACGCTAAGAACCTGCTCCTCAACAAGCGCTGCTCCTGAGCCAAAGAACAGAATAATACAGGACAAAGCAAATGGTAATAAGTGCTACAATTATCGCAACACAAATATATTAAGACAATGGTTACAAGGTGCACAGTATTGGTGGGATGTCTTCACGATATGCGCCATTTACCCGTCAATGCAAAAACACAGAGCGTGTGCTTTGCAATTACGGAATGGTTAAAAGCAGATACCTTGCACAAGGTTTCATTTCCAAACTTGCTTGTTGCTGTTTTTATCCCATTTATATGGTAGGTTTTAACTGTGCGCTACTTTATGATATAAAACTTCCACAATTAGGGGGTTGCGTGTTACAATTGTGGTATAAAATTGAACAGACTGCTAATTGCATAAGTTTCACAACTTAAGGGGGTTTCCTTTTCTGAAAACCAAGCCCAACTGTTTAGTTTAAAAATTTCAAAACGTTCAATGAAGTAAATAGAATAAAAATATAATTCCATGAAAGTTGCAGAAGTATAACATTATCCCCTGCTCCTATTGTTCACGTTGTAAACAAATTAAGTGGAAATACGCCTCGTTGTAAAGATCCTAATATTTCCGTCTGGAGCATCTGTGAGATGCAGATTAGTGAATTGAAAAAAACAGCAGGATGGACAACGTGCAAAAACCAAAAAAATACTGCAGGTCTGTGTGTGGGATGATGGGGGTGAAGGGTGTTGGGAGGATGGAAAAATAAATGGGAAATAAGCAGACAACCATAATACACTCGGAGTCTGAGCCCCGGCTTCATGAGCGAGCCACAGCACTAAGAACCCACTCCTAAGCAAGCGCTGCTCGGGCCCTAAGAACCTACTTCTCAGCAAGCGCTGCTCCTGAGCCACCAAACATAATACTGCAGGACAAAGCAAATGCTATGCAGTGCGACAATAATCGGTACTCAAATGCAATGAAGGCCGTGGTTACAAAATGTACAGTTTTGGTGGGATGTATCCACAACATGCGGGATTTACCCTGCCATGCATTAACACAGAGCACGTGCTATGCAATTATGTTAAACCCCGTGGTATAAGTATTTGGGAATGAGGTCTCGATTACAAAATAACACAGAATTAAACTTTTCCTGCAGTTTCACTGATTCAATTGCCACAAAATGGTAAATGTATCATCCAGTCTCTGTGTGGGTTAATGGGGGTGAAGGACGTTGAAAGGCGTGGAAAAGAAAAACAAAAAACCCAAAAAAACACACAACCATAATAAGATCGGAGCCTGAACCGCGGCTTCACGAGCCAGACACAGCACTCAGAACCCGCTCCTCAGCAAGCGCTGCTCCAGAGCCAACTAACAAACTAATACAGGATAAAGCAAATACTATGCAGTGCTACAATAATCGCCACACAAATGCAATAAGGCCATAATTACAAAGTGCACAGCATTAGTGGAATATATTCACAATAAGCAGCATTTACCCTGCCAGCCACAGCACTGAAAAGCCACTCCTAAGCAAGCGTTGCTCCGGTGCTGAGAACCTGCACCTAAGCAAGCACTGCTCTGGCGCTGAGAACCCACTCCTAAGCAAGCGCTGCTCCGGTACTGAGAGCCCGTTCCTAAGCAAGAGCTGCACCGGCGTGGAGAACTCGCTCCTAAGCAAGCGCTGCTCCGGCGCTGAGAACCCGCTCCTAAGCAAGCGCTGCTCTAGTACTGAGAGCCCGCTCATAAGTAAACACTGATCCTGTGCTCAGAACATGCTCCTAAGCAAGTGCTGCTCTGATGCTGAGAGCCCGCTCATAAGCAAGCACTGATCTTGCTTTGAGAACCCGCTCCTAAGCAAGCGCTGCTCCGACGCGCTCTGAGTATTGGTGGAGTGTATTCTCAACATGTGGGGTAGTGGGGGTAAAGGACGTTGGGAGGAGGGAAAAATAAATTGGAAAAAAAGCAAACAACCACAATAAGTTCAAAGCAGGAGCCACGGCTTCATGAGCCACAGCTTTGCGAGAAAAAAAAATGTTTATAACTCACCGGACACCCATAATAACCTCAGAGCCTGAACCCCGGGTTCACTAGCCCAAAAACAAACAAACGAACAAATGACAGAACACACGAAAAACGAAAAATAGTTCCGAGACAAATACTTCAACACACGAAAAGGAGGTTTACAGTAGTTAGTGCATGCTGCAAAAGATTAAAGCAGACAAGCCACTAAACTAATGGAAACGCAAATGGAGGCAATGGGTGGAGTTTCTCCACTGGTACAGATTACTAGATGTCTCGGAGAGACTGCGCATGCGCGCTGGCTAGGCGAGACCTAAATCTGTGTTTCCACATGAATCTCTGTATAAATCCACAAGGTGTTGCCTAATTAGGTTTTTATTACACCCAAACTGTAACCTTTTTCTGGATCCAATTTTTCTGGCCTTAAGACTTTGCACACTTTTAGCATTGCTAAACAATAGCCAGGCGCCTGTATCTTCTCTCTAAAACACGTGTTGTACATTGGAAATCCCTATTTATTCCTATATGTCGATTGCAAATGGTGCCTAAAGTGACCTATGGCAGGGAAAGCTAAATGTCATAGGAGGGCTGCCATGTGCATTTACACAACATACATATATGGCAAAACTTGTCTGCCAGATGCTTAACTAGGCTCTTGCTGCATCAATATAAAGCAATGTTACATTGTGGGGGTCAGGTTCCATCATCTGGTTCATAATTCAGCCCTGCTATTAATAACATTAAATTAACAGAAGTTCAGCTTTTATACATTAGAAATGGTCTGACTAACACACCGGGGTCGCCAAACTTTTCTGTACTGAGTGCTAATTATGTTTGATAAAACGCATTGAGAGATACTAATATTATTAGTGTTGTATAATTTGAATGTTCTTATATGTATATTAATTCACCCGAGCAAAAGCTTTCTAATGTAATAAGCTCGGTTGCACAAAGGAGAGCTGCTCGGATGTAGCTTGAGAGCTACAGTAGCTCACAAGCTACTGGTTGGAGACCGCTGCTAGAAATTCCTTATAGGGAATGTTAGGAATGGTCCGTTTACTCAAAATATATACAGATATTTACAATGTTGATCAATTAATTTTGCAATATCACAAGACACACTTGGATTTAGGTGGCTAACAACCAGGATATAGGCAGCAAAGCTCAAGGAGCGTTGGAGAAATCAGTTGGTGCATACTCCATAATTTATGTGTGAATGCGGAGTGGTGATTTTGATTAAATTAGGGATACTATAAGTGATCAAGAGGGAATGAGTACACAAAGAGGGCAGATATGAATATATAGAGGGTTGACTAGAAAGAGCATCATTGTAATTATTTTGTGTATGCCTTTAGTACATCACAAGATGAGTTTGTAGAATGCTAGATCAGCTTTCCTACCTTATAAATACTCCAGTTGTCTGGGGTAACACTTTAGTTGCATACCCGATGTCACAAAGATCAATCATATCTACCCTTTCCGAACTTTGGCATAAGACAGCAATCATCTGAATTCTGTAACTGTTTATAAACCTGTGGACTTGTGGAGATATGGGGAGTTGAGCATTCACTGGACAGGACAGGGAGCATTCTTTTCATTCCCTTTGCCACAACATGTACTCCATTTAGACACATTCCTTGGTACGGTACATGAGAGCAAAGTCTTCAGAGTTGAATACTTAGGCAAGACATGCTCTGACCATAACCTTCTGTTGTTACATATCTCATGGGAAAAAAGCACCACATGCACCTCACCCATACACCTCACCTAGAAGATACAGGCAATATCTCTGCAGAATGGGGCAGTCAGAGTAATTGTGATTATGGGGCAGGTTTCACAGAAGAACACTGCTAGATTTGGAGGCATGCAAATTAGTGATCAGGGCTATGTCTCTCTCTCAAAAAAAGTGTATGTCCAAGAGCAACTCTATTTAGGGATGCTTAATCAATAGAGGATGATATGGCACGCAATCAGCCAATGAGAATGGCTGAGCAAATGAAACAGAGCTACTCAACGACTGTAAACTGAATTCTGAACTAGTACATTGCCTTTATTTAATTGGTTACAAAAAATTCATAGCAAAAAAACTTAGCAAAGCAGACAGAGTAAGCTGCCTCTTGTCATGACTGATAGAGGAAGCTAAACCAAATTTCTCCATATTAGTACTGAGAAACATGAAAGATGAATGAGTGTACCTGCAGACTAAAATAAACGAGATGATATCTTCCTGTTATAACCAGGTATATTCTCCAAGTGCTAATGGATCAAGGCAGACAAATTATTTCCATATGTCACGGCGAAGGAAGCTCATGCCATGACAAACCAAGACACTAGAAGTGCCAATTATGGGAACTGAATTAAATCTGCTATTAAGAGACTGGCAGGGGGTATAGCCCAGGAAGCGATTGTTTGCCTTCTGAATTCTATTCTGTGTTTCAGGATACACTGTCCCACAACTGCTGAAAAAGTATATAGCCAAAAAGTAGTCTGATTGCGTTCCCTAACCACCAAAGTGACTATTAATACCAGGCAAAGAGTCTCTGGATGTCAATGCATACCATAATTTGTACATGCTCAATCTAGATGGTAAGATACTTTGGAAGGTCTTGGTAAATATTTGACAACAACGCTGCCATCTTTAACATACCCACTAAACTGGGCCAATTTCTCAGAGAAGCACTTTTCCTAATACTAGAAAGTTGTTCCAAATATTAAGCAACCACTTAAGGTGGCTCCTCTGTCAGAGGTTGCTTCCATAGATATGGAGAAGGCTCAACGGACTGGCATGGGAAGTAACTCCTTTCCGTATCTCGGCCCTAAACTATGGAACGCTTTACTAGAAGTTCTGAGATCCTGCTCTTCATTGATCACCTTTCGCAGGCGGTTGAAAAAGTGGTTGTTCTGAACTAGTTGGACGTGAGTAACCTTACCTGTTGCTAAAGCACTGGAAAACCCTGAGTGGGTAGATGCTACACTATATAAGCATCTTTACATAACATAACATAGCTAGGCTTTCCATTCACTGGATTCCCAATCAAACAACTTTCTTCTTCAAATAGTCAGGACTACCAACAATGGCATTCGCTTGGAAACAACCCACCTTTACGTACCCACGAGCACAACCATATCACAGCACTCACCATGTTACAGAAAGGAACATAACCAGGGAGATCATTGTGATAAGGGATTATGTCCTCTTCAGAAACAGACTCCCCCTTTCAGTGATGGCGAGATTAGCATTATCCAAAATTGTGTTACTTCCATGATTGTTGCTTTACTTTGTAAACATTCCTATGTTATTACGGAACCAGATATTCAAGATCTTAATTCTTAACTAGATCTAACATTGAAGGAAAAGATAAAAAGGGTGGCTTTAACAAATTTTCATCTGCCGATTGTCAAGGGCAGGATGAATACCCCTGACTACCACCTGGTAGCACATTTATATTAAGTAAGAGATGGCACTTTCTACAAGACAATAAGGAACCTTACATAGAACTATTGTTCAATGTTACTTTTGAATTGTCATTGTAATGGATTAATAGATACAGCAAAATATTGCTGTCAGTTCTGCCTCTTACAACTCAACAGTAAAATAGTATATGCCTGAGGCTTAGGTGTACGGTGCTGTCCCAGGTTCAGAGATATGACACCCCAAAGAAGACAAAAGTACAAATGGAAAGAGGCTGAAATATTGCATTTAGGTGACTTTGTTGATAACACTGTTCTCATATTTCAAGAAATTATAGATTTTTACTATTCTTAGTCTGTAAACAAACAGTAAGATCAATTAGGTACCAATAGATAGATTTGGCCCAAATGGAACCATAAATCTATTTAGTCCTCAATGAGCTACTCAAGATAGGAAACATCAACAATGCAACATCATTATATTTGGCAATGCAAACAATAACAAGGGCAAAAAGTGACAGCTCTCAAAACATGAGAACGAATGCCTCTATTGGACAGATACCTGGGAAGTATACTCACAGATGGGGAGTGGAAAAGGATCCTGGAATTTCCAGGTAAAGGTTCCAACCACAGATTTAAATTAATACAGTACAGTATCTCACATCCGAGTAACGGACCACCAAAGTAGGCTGTACAGACTATGCTGCAATAATGCGGAGATGCAGAGCCAGTGGAGCCAACATCATGCATGTCCTATGGGGATGTTGTTCAATTTGTTTACAGACATTTAGTATTCTAGGTATTCTGAACACTTCCATAACTTTAGCAAAATAAAAGATGAATATACTCTTTGCGTACTTATATTGTTTTTGTTCCAGAGTAGGTATGAAAATAACCATAAGTTAAAATTGCTAATTTGGCCCTCACAGACTGGGGGACATGTAATCATGGACTTCCCTTGCAAGAAAATCTTAGATATGCCAATTAAATGAGCCTCACATGGGCTTAGTTTCCTATCTATTTCGGCAGCTAATTTCACAGGAAAAAATGTAGATAAAGTCTATGGTAAAGTGCCACTTAATCAGAGTGAAAAATACATTAAACCAGGCTGTTATTTCGGAAATAAACATTGATCTAATATGCTGAATAATTAATTCAGTGTGATTATTAGCTTTGAAATATTACATCTTGAATGAGAAGTATGGGTAACAAGAGTATTATAATGTTGGGTGTGACCATCTCGGTATTAAAATCAACGTTTTTCTTGGCCATGCTTTTGAAGTAAGAAATGACAGTGGTGTGATAGCCAAATTTTGTGTGCACCTGCATTTTTGCTCTATTTGTATCACACTACATAGTATATGTGTAGTTATAAGAATGATTGGATTTGGAAGAAGTTATAGGACCAAGTAGCAGCACTTTAAAGCCCCTACATCTAGGGTGACTCTTTTCCTTCACAGAAACATTCACCATCCACAGGGGTACATGTCAAGGGTGTTCCGTGTCTCCTCTATTATTTTCATATTACTTGTTGCCCTATCTGTATTGCATAATGGGTAATAAATTATAAAACTGATGACGTGGCCATATACTTTAAAGAGGCTATTAGGGCCAAAGCCAACAGTAAAGACAAGGCAGCTCCCTTTGGGGCAGTCTCTGGGTATAAATTAAATCTACAGAAACTCAGAAAAGTTTCAAACATGCATCTAGCGCAATGTATGAACACATAACAGAGGATGCTATATATTTAGGAATCAAAATTACTAGCCAGCTAGATGATATTATTCGCCTTAACTATGAACAATTATTAAAACAATGTACATATAAAATGCGCAACTGACATAGGTTACCACTAAGCATTATTGGGCAGTGCAATATTGTTGAAATGAAAATCCTTTCAAAAATAGTTGTATATGTTTAGGGCATTCCCATATTGGGTTCTCAATTCTTTTTTTTTCAAATGATTAAACTATGTCATAGGTAGTTGTATTTGGGGTTCTCAGAAAGCTCATAGATCCATTTGATTTATTAAGTTATACACAAAAGGGTACTGGTCTTTCCTCCAGTTAAAAAAAAGTACTTTTAGGTGGCCTTCACACAACATATCTGTTGGATTATTGTGATAACAAGAATCAATCTATATATCAATTGGCCATAGACATTGAAGCTAAATATTTTCTTTTAGGCCTCTCTGAATGCACTATATAAAATGTGGATGGTTTAAGATTTTTTTCGGATGCAAGAAACATATGGAACAAATTATGTTAAAACATCAAATTGGGGGGTGGAGCTTGGCCTCAAACAAAGTGGCCAGCCTCTAAACCGCTGTGTGTATGATAACTTCTCAAAGTTGACCTTTATGGTCTAATAGTGGTTAGGGGACTCTGAATGTAATCTTCCCTGAACGTGCACCATTTCACATAACCAGTGGTCTGTCAATGGCTGTACAATGCCAAAAATCTTCCAGCGGATGACACAAAGAGACCATGGTGGTGGAGGGAGGTGCCACAATTAGCGACAGAAAACCGAAGCTGGCAAGCTGATGTGCTGACACCCAGGTTCAAAACAACTGATTCTGTGATGCGAGGGAGAGGTGCTGGAGCTGCCTTCCAGGAGTTGCAAGTCATCTCTGTTACAAGTGATGCTATACAGTGTGCCTGACTCAGCGAGCTGCAGTTAAGGGAGATGAAAGGCTGATACACCATAATCTGACTATGAGAAATTCCCGAGACTCCAAGCCACCTAAAACGTTTTGGTATAAGAATCACAACCAACCAACATCTAACGGCAATTGGAACCAGTTGCTCTTGTATGGGGGGCAATTGTTATTGGGACCGATAAGGAGACCTTACTCTGTATGATAACTGGTTATTAACCGACATTTCTTCCATGTCCCCAACAATGTCACCTACCAGCATGACATTACAAACACGCTGATTGAGACTTCTAAATTCCCTCATAGGTGGCAATAAACTGAACTGTGTAGCCCGCAGCACCAGTGCCATGGATGACAGTAGCTGGATTCGAAGGTTGTAGAAGGCACTGGTTCTGCTGATCCTCCCTCAGGATGGTAAGCTGCCTCTACGCTCCCTGTTTTACTACAACTTCTCTGGCTGAAGCAAATGATGTGAGGAGGGGCAAGTGGAAATGTGACATTATACTCTTTATGCAGCCTCATACACATCTTTAATTCAGTGGCCTCCCTGATACCTTCATCAGAAACTGACTGGCAAGTGACTACAGTTTCTGGCAGTCTGGTTCTGCTGGCCCAGGGAATATAATGTTTGCAATTGAGGCAGACCAGGCACTTCCACCTTAAATGATACTTGATCATGACCCTCTCCTCTTTATGATGATTGCACCCCGGGGCAGCATTTGGTGCAAAGGTGTTTTTTCTTTTTGTAACCTTTAGGACCACAGCAACTTTGTATTGGTCCCTTACTGAATATCACCCCTGATGAGCATGCCCACCGGATATTATTATTGGGGGAGTACATCATATCAACAACTCAACAACTCTCACTCACAAAAGTGTTATCAGGCCGAAAGGGGAAACTGTGCCAATCCACGTGGTCCATAAGCTCCTAGACACTCATCAAAGAGTAACTAGACATCATGTGGAACACTCCTCTGAAGCAATGAAAGAAATGAAAAATATCCACATGGAGATGTCCCCGTTTAAAACTACACTGAACTCCACAGAGGTGAAAGTATTGACACTAGAAGACAAACTGTGCATTGCCCCCGACTGGGGACAAGCCTTTTGGAACCTCCAAAAGATGACACTGAATTAGACGACTGTATCAGGAGGAACAACATAGGTCTACACGTTGTACGTGAAAATGAGTAGGGGCATAGCATCCACAGCATTCTCTAGGATTTAATACTTAAAAATCTTGAACACTGAATTTCCATCATGTATTGAATTTAAAATGGGTGCACATACTGATACAAAGAAGCTATGGTCCAGTAGACTAACCACGACTAATATTAAAGTGCCTTCAGAGGCACATACAGGCCTGAATGATCCTTCAATTTGCGAGGTAACAGGGGCCATTTACCTGGAAAATCAGCAAACTGACCTTAGCTGTAGGCTATCTTATGACACATATTCTCTGAAAGAAATTTCTCTCCTTACTCCCCCTTCTCAAACAGAAAATTATCTGCTATGGCCTTCTGGAACTACTATGATATTGACCCTTAATGGTAGAAACCATAAATTTCATGGCCAGCAACGCTTTGAAGACTTCTTGGGCACTATTGAATCGACTCAGATCAGAGAAGGATAAACACCTAAGTCTCTGTGTTATTAAGCTCTGCTTTCCAAGATCTCTGCTAAGAGTTTTGTTTAAAACTAAAACATTATTAATATGGTCTCTTAATGTGAATGGCACAACAGTATTTATTTGGTGAAAGAAGGGGCTGCCATTCCTGGGTTCCAAAGAAATGGACATTGTTCTGGTGCAAAAAATGCATATGACCTTACCAGACATGGACAGGCTCAGGTGAGACTGGGTGGGAAAAGTGATTGTGACTTCAGACCCAGAACCTTCATTAGAGCCAGGAACTATTTCTGCTCTATCACACAGGAAGGGAGGAGTGGCCATCCTCCTAAATTAAAAAGACTCTCTGCAACCATTATAAAAGCGTGTTGCAATACTTTGGGGTGCTATATTTTCACCCAGATGATGTGTAGGTCAAACATGCGTCTTTGGCTCTGTCTTTGCACAAATGGAGCAAAACAGGACTTCTTCTCCAAACTCAATAGGGTGTTGCAGAGATATGTGACCAGACCCTATTTGTAGGAAGAGATTGGAACCTCAAACTCAACCTTACACTTGATCGCTCTGGTCATCCAGATTTTTATAATAACAGTGAAAGAGAAATTGTCAGCAACCCGATGACTGATCACTAACTTGTAGACCCATAGAGACTCATCCACCCAATGGATAGATTCGACACCTTTTTCTCTTGCTCACACAATGTTGAAAAGGACATAAGCTATTTTCTGACAATCTCAACCCTTCTACAAAAAAAAAGACTCAATGCCATATTGAAGTCCAATGCATGTCAGATCATGTTCAAGTATCCTTAATGATAGATATAGAGCTACAGATACTAAGAACACAGAAATAAAGAAACAATAGGCTAAGATACAAGCTGACTGAGGAGAAGAAAAGACTCCTTCCCTACCTTGTGGATTACCTCAATCTAATTGAGAATCCAAAACTTCACTTCAAACTGTTTGGGCTGTGGGCAAAGCCTATCCCAGAGGCCTTATGATCAGCAATACTACTACATTACACAAAAAGGCTTTGATGCAAAAGCAAACTCTAGAACAAGGGATAAAAGACATTTCTGAATCCCATCAGTCCTCCCCTCAACATTGAATCTACACCTCCTCTGGACTATAAAATATGAATTGAATTCACTGCCCACTGCCCAGCCTAGAATTCCCTCCGTCGTATAAAAGGACATTGTTTTGAACACAGTAAGATGGCCCGCAGACTCCTGGCCTATCAGTTAAAGCAAAGTGAGTCAAAGTTCACAATACCAGCTTTTCCCAATCACTCAATCAGTGTTCTTATAAAGCAAGACTACTCATCCATGAGGATCTCAAGGCACTGAGTGGGGGGGGGGGGGTGGATCTGCGATTCAGCCAGGTCTTGTGGTACTTCCTCAATTGTGTCAGCAATGGTGATTGCCTGAGGTGCAGGATCAGTGAGTTCCAGGCCATTGCAGTGAGGTATGAAAAGAATCTTCCTCCAGCCATGGTCTTGTGGATCCGTGGGATGGTGGCCAGGGCTAGTTGAGCGGAGTGGAAATGTCTGGTGGGAGTTTTGGAAGGAGAGGTGGTGGTTGAGCTATGGAGGTCTGGCATAGTGGAGGGCTTTATAAACGTGCATGAGGAGATTGAAGGTGATTATTTTGTTGATTAGTAACCAGTGCAGGTCTCTCAGGTGGCCGGTGATGTGACTTGGGCTTGGGATGTTTAGGATGAGTCTGGCAGAGGCGTTCTGGCTGTTCTGCAGTTTCTTTTGGAGTTTCTGGGTGGTGCCGGCAGTGTGTGTGGCCGTAGTTGAGTCTGCTGCTGACAAGCATGTGCGGGACCATTTTCCTGAACTCGGTGGGTATCCACATGAAAATCTTATAAAGCAGGTGGAGCGTGTGGAAGCAGGAGGATGGCACAGTGCTAACCTGGCGGTTCATTGAGGGTTAGGAGTCCAGGATGTTGCTGAGGTTTGGTGTATGGTCCGTGGGTGGGGGGGGGTACCGAGCACTGTGGGCCTCCAAAAGCAATCCCAGGTAGAAGGAGTGCAGCCCAGGATGATGACTTCCATCTTGTCTAAGTTCAGTTTGAGGCCGCTGTCCTTCATCTAGGTGGCGGAGGCCTTCATCCCATTGTGGAAGTTGCTCTTGGTGGCTGTGGGTTCATCTGTGAGGGAGCGAATCAGCTGGGTGTCATTGGGGTAGGAGAAGATGTTGAGCCTGTGGCTTCTGAAAATGCCTGCAATCAGGGCCATGTGCATGTTGAAGAGTGTAGGGAGAATTCCTGAGGCACTCCGCAGATGATCTCTGTGGGTTCTGAGTTGAACAGTGGAATTCTGACTCTCAGTGTTCGGCCAGAGAGGAAGGAGCGTATCCATTACAGAAGTACTGCACAGAGAGTGTGGTAAGAGACAGTGTTGAAGGCGGCTGCGAGGTCCAGGAGGATGAGGGCAGCAGTTTTGCCTCGGTCAAGGAGGGTGCAGATGTTGTCTTTAGAGGCGAGGAGAGCAGTCTTGGAGCTGTGGTTGCCGCTGAAGACCAAATGGGAGAGGTCCAGGAGGTGGGTTGTTTTCGATGAACTCAGATTTGGGCGTAGATGGCTTTCTCAATGACTTTGGCTAGGAAGGGGAGCAGGGAGATGGATCAGTAGTTCTTGAGGTCCGTTTGGTTGGCAGAGGGTTTCTTCAGCAAGTGGTTGATCTCTGAATGCTTCCAGACTTCAATGAAGGTGGTGGACTCAGTAGAGCAGTTGATGGTGCGGTCGAGTTTGGGTGCGATGGAGATGTCAGCTCTGTTGAAGATGTGGTGAGGGCAGGGGTTTGAGGGGGCTCCAGACTGGATGCTCTTCATGATCCTGAGGGTGTGGTCAGAGGTGAGGGTGGTCCAGTTGGGCAAGGTCTGCTGGGGTCTGAATCCATTGGGTGCGGTGATAGCAGGTGAAGTAGGTGGGTCTTGGGTTGCAAAGCTGTCATAGATCTCTTTGATCTTGTAGTGGAAGAAGGTGGTGAGGTTGTCACAGAGATCTCAATGTTAAAGATACTTCATGTAGCTGTCCTAGAGACATTGCAGCAGTATTTGCATCCTTTTAAACAGCCCTTTATTCATTACCATCCCTATAGGACAGTGTGGATGAACAACAATTCTTTGAGAGTCTTCCTATTCTAAATCTAACATTGGAAAGTGGAACAGAACTGGGCAGCCAGGTATCTGATGGGGTGGTGGCAGAAGCTATCAAAGACATGTGGACAGGCAATGCATACGATAAGAGTGACTTCCCTGTAGGATTTTATAGACTGTGAAATATTACATTCCTCTTTTAGGGAAAATGTTCCAGGGCACTCTATTCAAGGACAACCTTCCATCACAATTTAACCAAGTGTGCATCTCACTAAAGCATGACAGGACCCACTGAGACATGAGAGCTATAGACTAATCTCCTTTATGAACTCAGTTATGAAGATACTGGCTAAAATTGTATTCCACAAGACTGAAATAGTATATTATCTGGCTGCTGTATTCTGGATCGCCTGGAGTCTTCTCATGAGTTCACTGGTGATGCCGGTATAGAGTGAGTAGCCATGGGGATCCTTGTGCCTTTCAGACAACAAATGTAAATTTGTGAAGCCTGCCAGACTTTTTTAGGGAAGGTTTGGTGTGCAATTTACCAGGACACCAACTTTGCTCCACAATCAGCATGTTACTCTCCAAGACCTTAATGTAGACAATTATTATCACACCCGATAAATTCCAAACAACAGGTTGTCAGACTCTATAGCCCCCGATAATTATCACGTCTAATAAGGGCCACTGGTATTCAGGCCCTTATAAATCATAATGCTGGTAAGGAGGAAAGAAAACTCTTTAAGGACATCATGCTTGGACTACTAATAAGTAATATTTCACCTGCTAAACTGGGCACTTTTGGAACTACAGTAATATTTTGGATCAAGAAAACTGAAGGAAATTAAGTGTCAAAAGCTGGATTTGGAAAGAAGCTAAACATGCCGACCTAGAAACCGAAAGCCTCAGTTTTGAGGAATTGGTGAAGGGCAACGCCGCATGGCTTCTTTCTGCACTGCCTATGCCAATGTGAAAGGGCACAAATGCACCGTATTTATGAAATACAGAGAATTCCTATCCTTTACCCCTGCACTGGTGCAAAATTTGCTGCCTAGCACCAATGTAGACACCTGTGCAGGCAGGATTTTTTTCTGAAGGAAGGGCACCTTCCTGCAAAAAAATACCCATGAGGCACTTTCCTCTTTCTATATGTGCTGCAGAATGCAACACACATGAAAGGCCTAAACAGCAAGGAGAAATACATATATTTCTCTTCATAATGCCCGCTCTGGGGAGGCATATGGTTTTGGTGCTGCCCCAGGTTTACGTGATTTAGTAAATCTACGCAGTGTCAAAATCAATTGGTGTTGCATGGGAAAACCCACTGCAACACCCATGGAACTCCTTGACGCAGAGTAAGGCAAGGCAGTGACTTGTGCTGTTTTGTCTTACTCTATAGCTATGAGGCTATGCAAAGCCACGAAGCATCAAAAACAGTGATGTTCTGGTGGCGCAAGCCTCTCATAAATAAACCCCACAGCCTAGTGAGGTAATAACACAGTTCTAAAATAATTTTTGCTCACCTCCTGGTAACTGCAATCAAGTTACAGCCACAAACAACAGCAAATTTCCCAGAGTAATGCATGTTAAGTTCAATCTATGATAATTGTAAAGTCAAGTGACAGTACAATGGAAATCTTAAGCCATTTTCAAAGCATATAGAAAAATAAGCAAAGGACACCATCTTGATTAAATTCATACTAGGAGAGCCAGAGAACTTTTGAGGCACAAATAGTATGTATGTACGGGTATGGTATTTCTATAGTGCTAACTTGGATGAAAAACTGCTGAAAACTGTGGGAAAAGACAAGCATAAACTCAACAACTAATAGAAGAGGAAAATGAGTTCTGGGTGGTTAATACATTGTGAAGTAGTGTTCTTTAAAGATATGACACTTCAACTCTTTCCTAAATAAGTTGAAGCAGTATTAGGGCTGTCCTGATGGATACAAGAATGCTGTTTCAGATCCAAGTTCCATAGATGGAAAAGGCCTGTTGTCTCGTCTTTTTGCACTTCTTTGTCCGTGGTCTGACTGTGTCTAGCCTGTGGGTGGATTAGGAACCACCTGAGATGCTGAGCTTGTCTTAAAGATAAGTGGATTACTTTGTAAATGATGAAGCTGTTTTGAAGATAGTGTTGGTCAGCAAGGGGAGCCAATGGAGTTTCATCGGGATTGGGGTGATGAGATCATATTTCTTCACCCCTTGATGAGACATGTTGTGATGTGTAGGATGCTCACTGTGTATGTCAGTTTGCAGCCTGGGTGGCCTTGTGCAGGGCATTGTTGCCATCTAGATGCGAGAGCATGAAGGTTAGGTCTTAGGAAGGATCTGGCACTCACTAATATATCCCCTGATATATCTACTTATACACCCACTCAATCACTGTCAGTCACCCATTGAGCTACTCACACACCTACTCATTCATCCATAGAGTCAATCACACAGCAACTTACTGACCTATACAGTAACACACACACCCACTCACTTATTCATACAGAGACTAACACATACTCACTCACCCATACTAATACTAACACAAGCACACACTCACCCATACAGCCACTCTCATAATCACTTACTCACACATACAGTCACTCGTTCACTCCAACACTCACCTATACTGCCTTTCACATATGTAGTTACTCACCAATATACCACTAACACATCAATTCACTCAACAACATAGCCATACACTGACTCAATCACCCATACAGCTCCTTACAGATGCACTCACCAACCCTTTTTTTTAAGGAGTTTTATATAGGGCAAACTTGGCCCGAAGATATCGGATATCAGAGTGCTTTACACGAGCACCAGTTGCGTTACATGAGGATACATTGATTTTATTTTGTTAGGCACGGGGAGATTAAGTGATTTGCCCTGAAACACAAGAAGTGGCGCGTTCCTGCCAAGGCTCCAACCCGGTTCCCCAGATTGGAGGTCGACCGCCCTAGCCGTTAGGCCAACTCCTCTCTTCACATGTAGCCACTGACTCACCTACTCACTCATCCATGCAGGCAGGCAGTCACACACACCCTCACCAACCCACACAGATATTCAAACACCCATACAGGTACTAAAACAACAAATGAATCACCCATACAGCCATTCATATACCCACTCACCAACCCATACAGCCACTTCGACAACTAACTAACAGGCTGATACAGACATTCAGACAACCTAGTCACTCACCCATACATTCACTGAGACACCTAATCACTCACTTATGCAGTCAGTCATGCACCCACCGAATCATCTATACAGTCACTCATTCACCAACTTATTCATCAATACACCTTGGTATATTTATTTAAAACTCATAAACTTTTTAAAACACTCACAGTCACTGTATGATGTCATCAATGATGTCATTTGAGATGTCATCTGTAATGTCACTAACCATGTCATGAGTGATGTAATATGTGAGGTCATAAGTAGTGCATTATGGGGGTACAAGTTATAGTTAGCTCAGCTAACTATAGCTGCTGAATTTTACTTGTTTTTGTACAAGTATAACCTGAGCCCAACTAAAACGACTCTGCAACCATTGTTTTTCTCAGTGAATTTTTACGTTTTTTCAAAATCCATTCCCTAACTATAATGTCCCAGTAACCTGTCTTTTTTTCAGTACAATTCTAAGGTTCTTTTAAATGCTAATTTCGAACTACAGCGTCCCTGTACCTTTTTTTTTTTTAGTGAATTTCAAAGTTTTTCAAATTTTATTTCCTAACTATCCATGCAGCCTTTTATTCATTTATTGAATTTTTAAGGTATTTAAATTGTGTTTCCTATCTATAATGGCTCTATGATGTGTATTTTTATAACCTTGTATTTTATTCAGTGGATTAACAAGCGTTATTTTTTCTTTACATTTTATAAATTTGTGAGAAAGTCACGATACCCACAGTGATGTCGCAAAAGGCACATGTTTTTGGGGAAGTGATGATATCTGTAGCTGTGATGATTGCGCCTTTTTTAAGAGTTGTAAAACACATTTATGCACATATTTTGCAGTATTTTAGACACTAGGGTTTTATTACTGCACGGTTTAAAGTCATATTTTTGTGAGGACCTTTTATAAAAACAATGATTGGAACAGATTTTCCATTTGTGCGGAGACGCCGGGCGTTATGATGATATCGGTAGCCGCGATTGCCTCAAATACATCAAGAAATGACAAAATATGCAGATATTCAATAGCCACAACCACATTCAAAATGTATAACTGCAAAAAAGATTGTAACCAACAGACAAAACACATTATTATCTAAATTACTGTATAATAGCATGTACAACTCTCCTAGTATTTCTATAACACAGTGCATACCTTTTTCAGTGTCATCTATAACTGCATGCATCACTGTATCAGTAAGTCTCTCATTCAGTATTTGAGTGAATCTGTAAGATGGCGCATGAGTCTATCAATTCTTCTGTAACAAACTGCATGACTGCCTCAGTGCATCTATGAGTGGGTGCATCAATGTTGCAATGGGTCTATGATTGCTTGCATAAGTCTCTCACTGTGAGTGGATGTATGAGTAGATCTGTGCATGGGTGTATGAGTGTCTAAATAGGTCTGTGAGTGAGAGCATAGGTCTCTGAGTGGGTGAGTGAATGGGTGCATGTATGAGTTTCTGAGTGGATCTGTGCATGGGTGTACGAGTGTCTCAATAGGTCTGTGAGTGAGAGCATAAGTCTCTAAGTGGGTGAGTGAATGGGTGCATGCATGAGTGTTTGAATGGGTCTGTGACTGGGAGGGCGAGTTTCTTGATTGGTCTGTGAGTTGATGCATGAGCCTTGAGTGGGATAGTTATAAGTATAAAGTTTATTATTTCAGCCAAAAAAGCCATAACAATAAAAATTCAATATAGAACTCAATTTATCTTCTGCAATTCATCAAATTAAATGCTACAATACAATGAATTAATCATTTAAAAACTGTGCAATTCATTTAGGATCATCTTAGTTCATGAACAAAAAATGTAGCACCTATTTCTCATAAGTATGAGAATATATATACAACTCTTTCCTTTGATAACACATAATTAAAAGACAAGCAACCTATTTGCTAGCCAATCATTTTGTCAATGCACATTCTTTCAACAACAATACCCTTGGCATAACTAACTGACCCTGACAACCAAACTAATAAATACTTAATGTATAAATAGTATGTATAAATGCTTGTGTGCTGACTTAGTCTATGCGACTCCATTAGAAGATTGTCCAACTTGCCTATCAACGTTCAAGTTTAAATGTGCAACTGATCTTTGTTTCCATGCGGCGAAGATATAAGATGAAACGGCTATTGTGATAACTCAATCATCTGTCCTCATACAGAGAGCCTCCGCCTCTTTGCAAGTTCTAATATTAGATGTTAAGAAGATTGGTCGCAAATAATATCTACGGATGTGGTAAGTGAAGTGACACAACAAAAGAAAATGTGTTAACGTTTTCCAGCCTCCAAGGGAACAAGGACACTGCACCATTCCATTACAAAGTCGTTTCAACCATCTTTGAGTCACAGTAGCCACAGGTAGAGTACCTAATCGAAATGTAAGCTAAAGAGCTAAAGAGCTTTTTTTCCTGCCGGATAAATATCGTCCAAACAATCAATTAAACCTAGTTCTTGATTAAAAGAAAAATAGTGCTTTGATAAGGTTCCTAGGTAGCGCATGTTTATTTGTTGTTTGTAGGGCCAATATCCTTTATTACCACATCAAGGCTATCCTTTGTGATCATTTTAGGATGAAGCCAATATTTGTTTAAGCCAATGGTGGACAGAACATCTGACGAATGAGCAATGTTCTGTCCACCATTGGCTTAAAACAAGCATGGGCCTTGAGTGGCTGAGTGAGTGGGGGCATGTATATCTGAGTGAGTTTGTGAGCAGGTGTGTGAGTTTCTTACAGTATGAGTTAGTGACTGAGTCCATACATCACTGAGAAGGCCTGTGACTGAGTGTGGGAGTGACAGTATGTGTGTGTAAATGGGTGTATGAGTGTGAGTGGATCTGTATATGGCTGTATGAGTGTCTCAGGGGGTATGTGAGTATATACAGGTGAGTGTGAGTGGGTCTCTAAGTGGTTGTGTGAGTCTCTGAGTGGGTCGGTACATAGATGTGTGACTCTCCAAGTAAGTCAGTAAGTGGGTGCATGAGTATCTGAGTGGGTCTGTGAATGGGTGCATGAGTGGCCACATGGATCTGTGAGTGGGTGTAAAAGTCTCTAAGTGGGTATGAGACTGTACGCATGAGTCTATGAGTGGATTCCTAAGTAGGTGCATGAGTCTCTGAGTGGGTCTGTACATGGATGCATCACTCTCCAAGTGAGTCTGTAAGTGGGTGCATGAGTACCTGAATGGGTATGTGAGTGGGTACATGAGTATCCGAGTGGGTATGTAACTGAATATATAAGTGTGTGAGTGGGTATGTGAATGGTTGTATAAGTGTCTGAGTGAGTGCATACATGAGTATGTGACAGTGGCTGGCAAGTGTGTACAAATATGTATATATATTTTTATATATTTACCAATATTCAAGATAAAGTCACAATATTTGCGATGTCCCCATGACTGGTACACAGGGGGCCAAGCTGTTAATCGCAGCATAGCCATGAATATTGCCTAATACATCACAAGACCTCATTTTAACAGAGACATTGATTTAAAGCCTTATCCCATACAATGATTCTGGAGGGTTTTTGTCAAATTTAATAAAATCACTGGTGTCAATACCAAGAGATTTTTGGAAACCTTGTGGTTTTAGTAACTGATGTCACAGTAATGCTCATTCAACAGCTAATGTACATTTTAATATTCCATTATAATTGCTCAAAAGCACTTATTTTAAAGTTGGAATAGTCCCGCTGGGTTATTTTTCTTTATAGAAGAATTGTTTCCGCATGTTTGAGAACAATTAGGGATTGATATTAAATTTACTATAAAAGTGATGTTATGCTTTTCGTTTTATTATCTTCTTTTATATTTTCCTGAGTCCTTAGTGCAGTGAGAACTGGACACAGAGGTCTGATTGCCAGTGAGCTTTGATTATTAATGAGCACAATCAGTTTGCCTGTATATATGGCTTGTGGAAGGGGCATACACACCCACATTTTTTGTGTGTAATGCTTATCCAGGGGTCGGAAACCTTAACAGACACAGAGGCAGCTATAATTGCATACAGATTAGTTTAATAATTTACTTTTTTTCATAGTTACTGTACGGCGAGTGAAGCCACTGTGTGAATTCTGATGAAGAGTAAGTCTATGCAAGGCCTCTTTTAACAGAATCTACTTCTTCTTCTTCCCCTTATTCAGATGCCTCGATGACTTAAATCACTTGTCTGTTCCTTTGTTTTCAAAACAGGGCATTCCTTTTTACCTCAGAGAAACCTAGGGATCCCTCAAATGGGAGTTTTCACTCCCTATCAGGTCTAGCATTTTAAAGTTGAAAGCCAAATCCTGTCAGTTGCATGGAGAGGTTTACAGAAATCGCAAATCTTGATTTTAGTATGACATACAGGATGCTCAGAAGGCAAACCATGTTTACTGGAAGGTTCCACTGAAAACAAATATCTCTGGATAGGCCCTATTAGTCCTTTGGGGGCACCAAAGGATTTATTGTCAACCATGCTGGGGTATGGCGGGATGGAACGCTCAAATGTAATGAGGTGATGGGGAATACTATGCAAAATTAAATATAGGTTACAGATAACCTTTAGCTAATGAAAGTCTGAAGGTATTCTTGAGAATAGTAGCAATTCAGAAATCGGGAATGTTGTCCCTGAGATTCTACTAATAGGGAACCCAACTAAGCTCAAGAACACAGCATACATCAGACAAGATGTCTTCACTGTGGAGACCTCAGGCGCAGTCTCCCCCCTCTAATTGATAAAACTTGTTTAAGTATGACCTTATCAAACGTGACCATAAAGGGACATTACAACAAAGTCTGCTACTACAAGATAGAAAACTATTACTGGGGTCTCCAACAATTACTAAAGTCAATCTCTCTAATGGAAGTTTATTTGTGACATATTACACCAACACTTATGACAAGAATGAGAACTTCAAATTAATGTGCTCTTTATGTCTTATCCTGGTTATGAACCCCTTGCAGAGAAGGTGATTTTAAGTAATCACATATTAGTGTGGGGAGGTTACCAGCAGTAATATATAGTACAAGTGTAATCAAGTAAAAAATATCATGGGACAGATTTACAAGAAACTGATGTATCTCTGCATCATAGCAGAGATGCGTCAGTTTACTTGCGTCACGCAAAAAACCCTTACGCCACAATGGATGGGTCGCATTTACAATGCGGTGCACCATGGCACAAGGATTGACAGATGCGCCACACATCTATTGGCACAAAGGTCACGCATTGCTGGAGTCATGTCGCAAGCACGATGCAACTCCAGCAATGCTCAGGAAGGCCTTTACGTATTGTGCTGCGTCACTCCTTACGCCTGCTTCAAGCAGGCATAAGGGTTTGACTCAGTGGCGTCGTAGAAGAGGTGCAGTGAAATCTTGTAGATTTCACTGCGTCACTTTTACTAGGCTTTCTTGCATCGGAACGCCTACCCTGCATACAATATACCTGACCCAGGCATAATGTAGTGCAGGGCTTTACAACGTGACGCATCTCTCTAGATGCGTCACCTTGCAAATGTGTCACAAAGTGGCGCATTGTTTACACCGCCGCTGCGTCACGAAAGTGATGCAACGTCGGCGCAAAATTGTCACAAGTGGCTTATAAATCTGCCTCTCTATTGCTAACTAGGGTCGTAGCCAGAGCTGTCCGGTGACCACTTCTCCCGACCAGCTGCCATAGATATGCTTTAATGCACAAATACCCATGACGCTCAAAGACTTCTCTGGACTTTTTCCTGGACTCAAAGTCAGATCTAATAAAGAATTTTAATCACAAGGCTCCCTTGGGATAACCTAAGAAGTAGAGAGAAAAAATACTTTCCTGTGATATAATCTTGGTTTCCCAAAATTGATATTGGTTACCAGCAGAAACCATAACACTGATCACAAATGTAATGTTAGATTCAATTGCAACTACTCTACTAGCCTCCTATTAGACACACTAGAAAATGTAGTGTTTTTTTTACTATTAATACACAATGCAATTGTAAAAGCACAAACTAACTCTTAAATACGGATATATCTAAGACAAAATCTCCCTGCGGAATAACTGTTGAATTCTTTAAAGGGCATGGCCAGATGCATCAGATAGGGCACACATAATGGACACATTCCATACAAAGATCAAGGCAACTGGAGCAACGTAATTTTAGGCTCCAACTTACATATGTCATTTATAAACATTTATATCTAACATATATTCTTAACATGTGTTTAACTTCATTACTTGTGTGCAATACTCGAATAATCATAGAACGTAGTCATTTTAATTGTTATGAGTTCATGTAAAGTTGTTTTAGGTTCATCAATAAACAAATGTAACCACATTTACTGCATATGTTCATTTCTTGAGTTGCCACTGGTTAATAATTTTGTAATGTGCATCCATTTCGATTTTTGAGTACATGGAGCTTGACATTAGGACTTAGCTAAACATGTTTTCAGTAAATGCTGGCAGTATGCTATATTCTTTCCTCTACCGGTGTGCTATTGTGTTTCTCCTCAGCTAGGCAAAGGGCTTATTGTTGTGTATTAGATTGATAGTGAGGCCGAAGGAAAATGAGTTGTTGGTAGAGGAGGAGGATGACCATGAAAGGGGCCTTTTGTATCCGCCTTACCAAGATACAACATGCAAGGACAGCAGATGTGTACCGAATTGTGTGAAGATGGGAATGTATGGAGTTTGCTGACTTCCCTCAAATGCTGTTATGGGTTTGGCTTGTGAGGGTCTGAATGAGATATGAATGATCTGGAACCTTCCCTTGTGCTTTTAATAGGTGTTTCATAGCGAGCAGACATTCATTCTGACTTTGAGGGAGAGCAGATCCCTCACCCTGCTAGGGTTCCCGGAATGGAAAGCTTCATGCTGAATACTCTTCCATTTCTTCAAACTTAAACTGAGGATCAAAACTATGATGAAACCTACTATGCTTCCTCTTTAGAAATCCTCTGTTTATTTGCAAAGCTTAAAATAGGAAGGGGAAGTTTCTTTATGGAGAATTTGATTTGGATAATCTGTTTCATTTATATAGTGACTGTTTCTATACTGTATTTCATTATACTGAGACTTAGAATACTGGAACATTTTGTAGTTTTGGCTGTATTGTTATATTTCCTAAATCTTTGTTAAATTGCTTACCTATGCTTGGATACTTTCCTAAAAAAACCTTTAAGGAAGATAAACTGTTTCTTGGTTGTCATTGTGAAGTTGCATTAGTTTCACGGAGCTGAAATATATTTCCAAAAAGCTTCAAGTCGACAATTAAAGGTCCATACGACCATTGGAGTGCATTATTTGATGATTTTACTCGACAACTGAGGTGTTGGTATCCCTGCTCCATCACTAATTTATGCTTAATAATCTACATTAAAATGAGGATGCCCTCAAAGAAGATGAAATGTATTGAAATGTATCAAAGTTATTCACTCTGAAACTAACATAAGCACGAAAATGCAATAAATGGCAATTTTGCTGTTTTGTAACTTTAGTACATTGAGGTAAGAAATAAAACTGTACACAGAGAAGCATGGAGACAGACTTGTCAGAAAGAATGTGTTGGAAATGACCCTTTCTGCAGGGTCATCCCCAAACCTTTTGTCTTCCTCCTCCCATGTTTTGCTGAATGTGTTTTTGTTGGCTTTAGGACTCTGTGCACATTACCACTGCTGTCCAGTGCTAAAGTGTGTGTGCTCCCTCTCCTAAACAGGGTTTGAGTGACCTATTCACAATTGGCATAGTTAATTTACCTATAAATCCCTAGTAAAGTGCACTACATGTGCCAAGGGTCTGAAATTTAAATGCTACTAGTGAGTCTACAGTCCTTTGAAACATGGCTAAGGCAGTTTTAAATTGCTGTGTCGACCTGGTAAGTCCCCCCTCTTGCCAGGCCCAAACCTTCCTTTTTAGTACATATAAGTCAACCTTAAGTTAGGCCCTGGACAGCCTAAATGCAGGGTGCAGTGTATTTAAAATGTAGGACATGGACTTTTTTAGTTTTACATGTCCTAGTAGTGAATGCCTCTAAAAATTGTTTTCACTACTGCAAGGTCTATGTCCCCCATAAGATAACATTGGGATCACTGTATTATATTTTATAAGGGAACTTTACAATTAGGCAGATAATTGACCCCCAAGCTTGGGGTCTCTAGAATCACAATTTAAAATAACAATTTATGGTAAAGTCAGATTTTAAATTTCAGCTCTGAAAATGCCACTTTTAGAAAGTTGGCATTTTCTCACTTTGGTGTCTTCTGACTGTATCTGAATACGTGTCTGGGGTGGGTGATAGGTGGGCTTTGTGCATTCCCTCTAGAATGTTTTGATTTGTTCTGCATTCCATCCATCAATTGTGTGTCTTTGGCTTTCTCACCCTAAATGCGCCAGGTATGCTCAGACGTGAGTCCTGGGCTCACTGTGCCACTGGAATCAAGCTGTCCTGGCTGAAGAGGGGTGAAACCCCGAAACTGGTCCTAAGATGCTTGTTTCCGGTCCAGGAAGGACCTGGCTTGGCAGTTCGGGCTGGACTGTTCCCATGAGGCACAGGGTCAAGACTGATTTGCATATAGCCAGGTCTAAACTGGGGAGGCATGGTGAGCAAAAGAATAATGGATTTAACCCAGATCTCTTGACTGGGGGTGAATGTTTTGATTTGTTCTGCATTCCGTCCATCAATTGTGTGTCTTTTGCATTCCCTCTAGATAACCACACAAAAAAGGAGCTTAGTTGTCACTTAATGGGTCATCCACATCATGATGGGCCATCCTGGGCAGGATGAGAGGGAAGAGCTGACTATAGCCTCAAACAAAGGTCTGCATACCCTCCTGTAGTGAGTCTGTAGCCAGGGCAGGGACTATGTACACTTCAGAGGCATCTCTTTGAAGTCTCCCCCACTTCAAAGGCACAACTGGGTATAAGTACCGGACCTCACACACCACCACTTCAGTACACTTCTGGACCTGTGGATCCTCTACCAGGCAGAAGGACTGCTGGGCTGTGGAAAAGACTGCCACCCTGCTGGACTGCTACTCTTCTGGCTTCCTGCTCTGCTGTGTAGACCTGCCTGCTGCCCTCACTGCTGGGATGAGAAGGACTGGACCCATACCACTTGAACCCAGAACCAAGACGGTGACTGCAAGGGCTTGCTGGCTTGCCTCCTGAATAAAGTCTCAAGGTCATAAAAGACTGCGAACTCACCTGTCTTAGCACTGGGATTCTGCCATTTGTGAGTCAGCCCTGCCAATTTGTGTCAATCCAGTCCTGGGCCCTTGGAAGTGGGTAAAAATGCAGCTCCAGCAAGACCCGTGCATTGCCTTCGATGCAGCCTCTCTGAGCATTGCCACCATTACGAGGATTGACTCAGATGAATCGCCAACAGTGCGACACATCAACTCCATTCCCAATGCATATTCATTGATGCGTGACTTAGGACAGTCGTAGCACCTCCCTGTGAGGATCGATGGCAATGCATCGCTTCATCTACACCTGCATCCTGTCTCTGAGGGTGACGCATCACTCCATCTGTGGCCCGCATCTTATTGTCAACAACGCAACTAAGGTACTTTTGAAGTGGGCCAAGGAAGGCCCCTGTATCCGACCTGTGCTCGATTGTGGTCGGCCTGCACATTTCGATTTGACCCAGTCTAGCATGACCAGATTGCCCCGGTTGGCGCCTTATGCTTTTAAACACTACATTTCAGTTTATTCTATTTTGATTTGTTGTCCTCTTAGTCGTGTTTTGTTCATTAAATTAAGTTCTATTTTTCTAACCATGTGTGGTATCTTTTGTGTGGTGTTTTCACTGTTTTACCGTTTCAAGTGTTGCACAAATACTTTACACACTGCCTGACTGCTCTGTGTCAAGCTACCAGGGGGTGAGCACAGGTTAATTGAGGGTGCGTTTGGGATTTACCCTGACTAGGATTGTGTTTCCAGCTTGGACGGTGTGCATACCTCTGCCAACCAGACACCCAATTTCTAATACAATGTGTATGAGTACAGAAGAGAATACAGAAAGTAAAGTTATGTGAAATACTTTATTGCAACCATAATTCTAACAATATTGTAAATATCACCTGAAATCTGGTGCTGACAACGAACCCGGCTGTCATTAAACCCCACAGACAGCACTTGCATTGAACTATTTCAGCTTTCTACATGTTCCTACCGGTTTGGTGCCTTGGGTGACATTAGTTTGGAAAGTGGATAGCAGGAATGGAAAGGCCTTGACTGTTTTAAGTCCATCTTTAGCCTGCAACACGGTCAGACATGCTAGTCTACTGCACTGACTACATAATATTTATGTATACATCATTTCAAGTTAGATCTTTCCCACTTTAACTGGCAGAGCACAAGCGGTGACTATCACAGACTTGTTCTTTTGAATATGATCACTCCTAGGATCAGAACTTTATATATCTAACTGTTAAGGAAATGTGTCCTGTTCCCTTGAATAATAACCACTGGAACAAACAATTTCAGCATCTGAAACAGAGGCAAGAAGGTGGTCATTGTCCCCTAGAGCTAAGTAGCTTTGGCCTGCCTCACTGAGAATGCCACCTGCGCCTGTAACCGAGGCGAAAACAATATGGACCTTGTTTGACTCAGGATCCTCCGTCAGATCACTGGCTGTAGGGATGGCAAATATTAGATTATATCATCCATGTAATATTTAAATATAATTTCCTTACCTTGTGCACCTCAATTAAGATCGAATTGTGTCATGGGCACCATCGCTGTATTTATTTGACTATTAAGACTATCCACGATTAACCCTAGCCTGGCAATTAGTGATAAGTGCCAAAAATGCAAGGCAATGCTAGTACTTTAGCCTGCCTTTTCAGGCAATTGTGAATGTTCTAAGGACATTGTTTCCATCTCGTGTCCAAAAGATGTATTTTAAGTGTACAGACACATTGTGGAATCTTTTTCACCAATTACTAATAGAATAGGGCATCCCTCACCAACGCAATGGAATGAAGCAAACCTGGGTTCACTTTTTTTTTTTAAATACATGGAACTTTCGTTTCCTTGTTTGGATATACAGGCAATAGAAAGCATCAGCTATTGGTACATGTTAAAATTGACCAATCATTCTCAGAATTTCTAAGATTACCTATACGTCCCTTGCAAAAAGGACTAGAAGACCGTAAGTGACAGCAATATATATACAGGCAGGTCATTATCTCGGTTTTCTCCCTACTCATAATCAGCTGCTACTGTCACCAATCCCACAATAACAATTCTACCACAGTGTCAAAACCAAACTTGGCTTATTTTGAATGATGCAGCTAGGCCTTAGTTTGCATAAACACAACATGTACTTTTCAGCAACTTCAGATTCTACCTAATAGGCTGCCTGTTGTTTTTACAGTCCCAAACCTTTACACTTTGCTGAATTCCTAATGTATAAGAAAGGCCAAGATTCCCTATGCACAGTAACAGAAAAAATAATAACATGACAGCTGTCGCTGTGTATAGATCCCGTAATATTGAACTCTTTGAAAAATGTACCTTATGTCATATGTTTGACAACAGTAAATAAATCATCCAAGCGTATTTGTCTAAAACGAAGACAAAAAATGTCTGTTCGATATCACTGAAACATGCATGCAAGGGTGAACTCAATTTGTTTGCCAATCTCCCAGCATTTGAAATATATACATCAACATATACATCTTCCATGCTTACCTCTCAAGAGTGTTTTTGAAGCGGGCGAATGCTGGCATTTGTAGTCTTAAACTTTCCAGGAATGCATTCTACCAAAAAAAAAAAGAAAAATATGTGCTGCATTTCATGAAGATATCTTACTGTATTTTCAGAATTCAGCCTGCAGTGTTCTTATCTCGCCTGAACATATCTCTGCGTTCAATACAACTCTCATTTGTAACACAGAATAAAAAAAAAACATTTTCAGACCATTTTATACTTTCTTCTGAACAAAATTATTTTCATGATAGTGATAGATCCCTCCTGTCCAAAAAATACCATATTTTTCTTTCAGACATCTCGAGCTGTTATAATACTATTGGTGAAAAAATATGAAAACGTACAAGCCACAGAGAAAAAAAGCATATTCTTACCATTCTTTATGTGCATTTACACTAACAGCTAAAATAGATTTTGATTTTTGATCTTCAGTGCTTTGTCATAAAAACAAAAACATTAAATTAATTAATAAAGAGACAACTTTAAATTAAATAATAAAATAGAATCTCCAGGAATGCTAAAGATGAATGTTCGGTTTGCAACATCGTGTCACTACCATTGTCTGCTGAAGAGCCTACAGAACGTTTGTCACATTATTGCTTTAGAAATGCTAGAACTAATGAGACAAACCCATAAAATTGACATTAATCCTGGACATATTAAATGTGACAGGGGTTTGGCAAAAAAAATAGTATTCGTTTTTCACAATTTACCAAACAGGGCCTCGGCCTCATGCACATAGTTTCTCTACTTTGCCTCAAAGAAAATGCAATGTATAGGTGTTAATGAGTCAAAATTCAAATTGCTGTACGATAATTATTATTATTAGAAACATTTTGATATATCAAGAGTGCCAAAGAAAAATATTGCAGCTATGTAGAAACAGTCT
Organism: Triturus cristatus; assembly: GCF_964204655.1. NCBI lineage: Eukaryota > Metazoa > Chordata > Amphibia > Caudata > Salamandridae > Triturus > Triturus cristatus. The sequence continues at coordinate 685,197,172 of NC_140587.1, forward strand.
GATCATTGTTGCTTCGTAGTAAGCCATCAATCTTTCCAAACAAAACATTGAAAAGTTTACTTTAAGATATATAAGCATATTTAGGATCTATTCCAAATTTCTGACACCCGTGGCACCAAGTTTCAAACTTTTAGGAGACCATTCAAACCTCTTATTTGAAGAACCACATCAACGTTTTGCGATAGAAATTTATTTCATTTTCTCTAAAGGTGGGTTGGTGTATTTGCTTCAGTTAATTCAGTGGTTGAGCAATAAGGGCTCGGATACGTGGGCAAACCATCTCTGACTGCTGTGCTGTATCAGAGAGAACGAGGGAGATCTGTTCCTTTGTTACACATTGACCCTCGTAACCCATTCTTGCTGTCCTAAGGTGCTGTGAGAGCCGAGATGAGCCTCACTCGAGAGAGCCAGCTTTGAACAGAAGCCCTGTGACACAAGCCATTCATTCATGGCTGTCAATTGAAGTCTAACAAGGCGAAGAATTTCACGGAAAATGTCTGCAAATACAGCACTGATGATGAATGATGAAAACATCCAGCTCGGTTGCTAAATGGCTAAATGTGCACTGAAAATATGCAGGAAATGGCTGGTCTTAGTCGCTTATTTTATTTTAAAGTTTATAATGTAAGGCTGCTAGAACCTGAAGATTGAGAGAGTTCTTTACAACAAAGGGTAGTGTGGGGCGAGCTTGCAAGGTATCTGCAAGTGGAAGGGCGATGACAAGCAATGCATGACTGAAACGGGTGAGCACTCTACGCCTTTCTGGGAGGCGTCAGTGTAAATCCGGGACGTTTAAAAATATATACATTTGTCCCAGGCAGTGACTAATCATATTGACAGTACCAGTGGAACAGTGTGGTAGGTATGACAGATAAATTCACTGTAAGGAGCGGTTACGGATAAGAGGACGTGGAAGAGGGTGGAGTTAGTACATAAAAGAGACATGTGTTAGCTGGAAGAATCATGAGATGTAGCAAAGGGCTTCCTCTAGGAAGTTCATCGAGAACAATATGTAATGCAGAAATAAACAATTCACATCTTGGGCATGTAATGTCAGATGAGAAATATAAACAGAGAATGAATAACGGGATTTAACATCCATTTTAAACAAGATGGCTTTGTGGCCTAACGGAGGCCTAGTTACATTTAGGCCAGAGAAACAGACTTTAATACATACACTACAGTTTTTTCAGGGAAGACAAAACACGAATAGTACCAATCTGATTATGAAATTAATTTCAAAACAGACTATTATATGGAATAATGTATTCACTTATGAGAAATCATTTTAAAAAGCATCTAGCAAAGTTCAACATTTCATATATCTAATAAAATATTAACTAAAGAAGGAAACACGTTTATCATAGTCCAATTTATGGCATGTAAATTCAGTAACTCACAATACAGCGTTTGAAGTTTGATGTGTACAGCCAACATGTGTTTCGTGGGTGTCAATACTTCTTCAAGGAGGTCAGTCTCCAAAGGACCTTTTTAAAGTGTCTCCTTAGTGCTCAGTCTATGGTGAAAGGGGGTATGTCATGGAAACTTTTCCAGGGGACAATTGATCAGATACAAGTCGAACCTCAGCAAACCATTAGAAATCATTTGAAAATATTTACTTTTTGTCGCTGTCTTTTGGTTTTGTGACTGACTATGACGATATACAAGCCAGCCTCTCACAGTGATCAAGATAAAACACTTCTTTTTTACAGTACTGCAACTTTATAGGTGAACGCTATGACCAGTGTCAGCAAGATGATTCAAGACTGCAATTGTATTCAACTTGCAATCCTCTTTTGTCTTTGATGCCACCTGCAGTTAATCACTATACTGCACCAGCACTGAATTTCAGGGCAGCTGCAAATTTTCCAAAGCTTTCTTTAGAACCTGAGAGAAGATTGAGGGACTCTCTGTATAACCCTGTGAGCCAGAATTTTACTGAAGAATCAAAATGTGAAAAGATATTGGCTATCACCATGCAGACGAATAGAAAAGAATGCATGGAATAGGTCAATGACTGTATACTATCCTGCATTCACAAGAGTTTGAAACAAAATTACAGCAGGATTCAGTACCAACAACAGGGGACCACAATTTTGGTGACATTTGTCTGAGATCTTGGACTATAGCACTCAAAAAATGATTGTCCTGTCAGAGTTTTTCTTCGGAAAAGGAAAAGTACATTTATTACACACACACACACACACACACACACACACTACTAAATAGTACACATACATTTACAAATAGATACATAATACAGATAGAAAATTCCTAAGGTGACATTCTGAAATCACATTTGACCCCTTAATGGCCACAACCCCCTACCTCACAGTACCCCCCACCCAACCTATAGCAGACAGGGGGTATCATTTTTAATTGAAACAGATTGTCAGATCTGTCAGCCTTAGAGTGGTCTTCCCCCAAACATTTTGCCATCTCCCGTCCGGTGTTGCTGAATTCGTTTTTGTTGGCCTTTGGATTCTGTGCACTTTACTACTGTTAACCGGTGTTAAAGTGCTTGTTATCAGTCTGTAAAAAACATGGTGCAATTGGATAACAACTGTTTGGCGAATTTAAGTTACTTATAAGTCCCCACTAAAGCGATCCAACATATACCCAGGACTAGCAAATTAAACCCTAATTGTGGACCTTCAGCACTTATTGTGCCACACACTTGAGTAGCTCCTTAAAACATGTATGAGGCCTGCCATAGCAGCCTGTGGGCAGTTGTAAACCGCCATTTCGATTTTCAAATAAATCCCTTGCCAGGTCTAAAACTCCTCTTTTAATAAATACAAGTCACCCCTAAGGTAAGTCCTAAACAGCCCTTAGGGTAGGGTGCAGTGTACTGAAGAAGTGTGACATGTACTTTTATGTTTTATATGTCCTTGTAGTGAAAAACCCACATATTTCTTTCACTACGGTGAGGCCTGCATCTCCTATAGGATAACACCGGGTTACCTTTCAAATCAATTCAATTCCACTCAAAAGCTTTAATTCGATTATGAAAAGAAAAATGCTAAAAGCATTCAAAATGACATATTCCAACATACAAGAAAGGTAAGATAAAAATAATAGGTATAGTTAAAAACAGCAGATCAGGCACTCCAAGGATTTCATACAGTACTCATCGCATGGGCAGACTAAAACAGAGCCATTATCATATTGGCCCAGGAGAAAGCAAAGTAAAGATCTTATAGTCCTCAACTGTAATTCGTCTAGGAGTGATCTTTCCGAGGGACTCAAGACCCAAGCCAGATATTGCTCAAGATTAATCATTGTTTAGATAATAGTGCATTATCACAAAAGGGATTTTCTCCTCTTGTTACCTGGTTAACTGACTATGATTCAAACAGAGCTGTTTGCTCCAGAAGATATCAGATTTGGTGAGTGAGTGTGGAGATGTAAACAATTCCCCCCAACCAATAGATTTAGACATAGAGTGAACAGATTTCAACCAAGGGATGGCAAAGCCCTTACACATTTAAAGCAGTCTACAATGATCTCCCTATTAAAGGTGGTGTATATATTTGCCCAGACGGAGACCCAAAGAACTAAGGGTGCCACCCGGATCAAATCAGCCACATAAGACATTCCCAATTCCTCATGTAGCAAACGATTGAGGGTGGTAGGCCAAGGAGGCGTCTACAGAAGCGATTCTTCTCAGCCTGCTTCGTAGCATGAGACATCTGCACAATACATTAAAACGGGCAAACACTTGCGCTGATAAACCTCTAATAGAGGCGATTGATTTATTACCCACTCTCTTGGCAAAGTCAAACTATGCCAAGCAGAGTCAATTCAATATAACTTTATTCGGTCTAAAAACAATAGGCCATAAAAGTTCATAGAAATATTGCACATAGCTGTCATCACACATAAAAGATTAAAATGGTCATAAGTTAAAAAAAGACCGTTAAAATAGATACTTTTAAGATTCAGGAAAGACACATGAAATACAAATCAAATATCCATGGTTTAGATGAGCAAAAGAAATACTGATCAAAGTCAGATTATAGTGCGCAATTTAAGCCACTGATGTAAACAAAAAATCTATCAATCAATGTAAGCAAGGCTGATCACCCCACAGGGTATCCAGGCGCTTGCAGATCCCAGAGGCTCATTCGAACAGCCAGGTCTTAAGGGCCCATCCGATAGAGAAGCCACCCAACAAATGGGGGAAAAAGCAAGGAGAAGGCACTAAAAAACAGGGGAAAAAGGAAGGAGAAATCAATGAAAATTAGGGAAAAGCATGTAGAAGGCACTAAAAAAAGATACAAGATAACATACTGGGACTGAATCATAAAACACGGACATGGAATTTCCATCATCTACAAGGACACCATCCACTGCACAACCTCCTCAGATGACTTCACCCCGATAATGGCCCATCTCAACTTCCAACTCCACAAAAATGGAGAAAGCACTATCAAAGGCACTCTCACCTACAGACCACCAGGACCATGCCCCAGCTTCTGCAACACCATCTTTGACCTTATCGTCCGATCACCATCGACTCTGAGCACTACATCTTCCTAGGGGATCTTAACTTCTACCTCAGCTACCCCAGCGACATCAACACAATCGACCTCCTGGAAAGCATGAGCAACATCAGCCTCAAGCAAATTGTCACCACCCCTACCCACATCACAGGACACATGTTCGACCCCATTTTCATGAGCAGGAACAGAGTTAAGTAAAACCATGTCTCGCAGCTCACCTGGATGGATCACTACAGTGTCCACTTCACCATCTCACGACCTTGCAACAGTGGCACCATTGCCCCCAGCTCAACAAGCAGAAACTGGAAAAAAGTATCAGTAGACAAGGGGAAAAACACTCTCAACTCCAACCTCGGAGACACAACATCCAAACCAGAACAAGCTGCAAAGATCTTCTGCCAGTGGATCACTAAATGCGCCAACATCATTGCCTCCACCTCCACCAAGACAGCAAAATCCAAAGGACCTGCCAGAAGAGCCAGCTGGTTCACCGCAAAGCTGAAATCCACCAAAAGCAACTGCCAGCAACTAGAAAGGAAGTGGGCACCAGGAAAGACACAGGAGACCATACTACCTTAAAGAAAGCACTCAAGCAATACCACCTCCTTGTGAAAGAAACAAAGAAGAACGCCCTAGCAGACTGCATAGAAGCTAGCACAGACCACAGCAAGAAGCTCTTTGACATCATGAAGGAGTTCTCCAAATCGGCAGCCACCAAGAATGACATCACCCCCTCCCAAGAACTGTGAAACACCCTGGCAGACTTGTTTCCCGACAAGATATTAGTCATCTACGAAAACTTCATACCCCAACCCCCGCTGTTGACAGCATTAACCTGCTCACAGCCCCAAACTCAAACCCTGAACACCACCTCACACATTGGGACCCTCTTGCAACTGAAGCCACAATATCCATCTTGAACTCGGTGCAGTCGGGAGCACCCACAGACCCCTGTGCCCACCACATCTTCAACATCGGTAACAAGGCAATTAGCACAAGCTCAAGAAAGTCCTGAACACCTTCATCACCTCAGCCTCCTTCCCTGAGGACTGGAAACACACTGAAGTGAGGCCTCTCCACAAGAAACCATCTACAGACCCAGCAGATCAGAAATCCTACCAACCCATCTCCCTGCTCCCCTTTCCAGTGAAGGTTCTTGAGAAGGCAATCAAACAGCAGCTCACCAAATACCTGAAATACAACAACCTCCTGGACCCATCTCAATCCGGATTCCGAACCCAGCTGCGAATGACATCAGGGCCCTCTTGGACCGCATCAAAACAGCAGCCCTAATCCTCCTGGACCTATCAGCTACCTTTGACACCGTCTCCCGTTGCATCTTTATCAGCAGACTCCACCACATTGGAAGCCAGGGAGATGTCCTAAAATGGATTGACTCATACTTCACCAGAAGAACCCAGGGAATCTGTTTCCCACTGTTCCCCTCGGAACCCAAGTACATCACCGGCGCCATCCCTCAGCCCCACCCTCTTCAACACAAATATGACACCCCCGACCAACACCATCAGATCGCACAGACTTAACATCATCTCCTACGCAGATGGCACCCAGCTCATCCTCTTGCTGTCAGAAGACCACTCCACCACCAGAGCCAATTTCATAGATACATGAGTAACGTTGGCAACTGGATGAAGGACAATGGTCTCAAACTCAACACGCACAAAATGGAAGTCCTCATCTTTGGGAACAGCACCTTGCCATGGAACACTGCATGGGAGCCTGCTGGACTCGCCCCATACCCTGTCCCGACAGACCATGCCTGCAACCGTGGCATCATCTTGGACAGCAAGCTATCTATGAAGAAACAGGTCAACTCAGTCTCATTTGCCTGCTACCACACCCTAAGCATGCTCTGCAAGATCTGCAGGTTGCTCCCAGTCAACACTAGAAGAAACGTCACACAGACCCTCGTCATAAGCATGCTAAACTACCAGAACACACTCTAGGTGGGAATCACTGCACACCTCTTTAAGAGACTACAGACAATACAAAACTCAATAGCAAGTTTCGTCCTCAACCTCCCTAGATGGATCCACAGCACACCCAACCTCAAGAAGCTACACTGGTTCCTGATCCAGAAAAGATTCCAGTTCAAGATGTTGAGCCACACATACAAAGCACTGCACAATGAAGGACCAACATACATCAACAAACTCATGACCTTCCACCAACGGACTAGACACCTATAATCCACCTCTCTCTGCGGAGCAACAGCGGAGGACACTCCTTCTCACACCTGACAGCTGAAGCTTGGAACGACCTTCACCGCGCCTCAGGACCACTTTATCTCTCCAGCAATTTAGGAAAGGACTCAAGACCTGGCTGTTCAGCTGAACAGATCACCACAAAGCAGATAGCTATTCCAGTGCCATGAGACCCTCATGGGTGATTTGCCGCACTTTATAAATCCTCGATTGATTGATTGAAAAAAAATAGGAGAAAGTAGCGAAAACAAAGGAAAAGCAAGGAGAAGGTACTCAAAAAATGAGGGAAAAGCCAGGATAAAGCAGTGAAAACAAGAGAAGAGCAAAGAGAATGCAGGAGCAAGAGTAATGCAGCACTATGAGGAGAGAAAACAAAGTAGGAGCCAGGACACAGCCCTGGCAAACACCTTGTTGTAACTCAAAGAAATCAGTACATTCAGCTCCTGGCCCATATCTTCAAGGTGCACATACCCCACAATGTAAGGCCTGAAGGAAAACAACCAGACTCTCATCGAGCCCTAGGTCTGAAAGAATTTTCCAAAACTTGCTATGGTTGACCCTACCAAGAGCGCTGCTTTAGCCCACAAAGGAAAGAAAGAGCGTACCCCTTCTGGCAAGGCTATTTTTATTGAAAAGTAAGTAGAGATTAAGGCATTGCTCTGTTGTGTCAAACACTTCCCTAAACACATATTGCCCGGGGGAAATGATTTGGTTGAAATTATTCCACTCCTCAATCCTACTTAGGGCTATACGCCCTATAACCTTAACCAAAACAAAATTGGTCTATAACAAAGTGGGTCATTTCTACAACCTTTTTGTATATGTGTTAATGGTCTATGGGGATGATTGCAGCTGTGTGACAAGAACTCATAAAACTACTGAGTGCAGCATTGTTGGCCATGTTAGTAAAAACAGGAGCCCAGAACTCCACATTTTCCTTGTATAGGTCCATTGGGACCCCGTCACACCCAGGTGCCTTCATCTAGGGGCTGTCATTGATCACCTCCCATACCTTAGTTATACCAAATGTAATTAACAGTGGTAAAGGCAGGGGTAAATCTTCAGAGTTACAATCCATAGGGCTTGTATAGGAGTAAAGGCTTTAAAGTGATTGACCCAGTCCTTATATAGATGAGTGGACCAAACACCAAGGGGCATATTTATGGGAAAAGGGGAACAGGTCATTGCAGCAGTCTACCTTGCTTTGCTGCCTTGCGTTACAGAGAAAAGGCAGAAATGACGGTGCATTCCTGTCTTTTCCCTGGCTGGCGCTGTTTCAGCAGCCTAGCAGCAATGCAGGCACCCTTACATGCTGCAAGGGGGCCTGTGTTGTAGGAGGATTGTGTTGGTGCAGAAAGGGGCACCTTCATGCACAAAAACAATCCATAGAGTCATTTTTCTCTTTCTATGTGTGCTGCAAAATGCAGAAAGAAGGGTATTTGTGTGGGAACACCCACCATGATGCCAATGGAACACCTCCGATGTGTAGAGTAATGCTATGCAGCAATTTGTGCTACGTTGCATTACTATATATTTATGAAGCGATTCAAAGTCATGCAAAGTGGCTGTTTGTGGCTTTATAAATGTGACTTGAGGCTTTGCGCTGTGCATGTACCACATTGCGTGGTGCTAGCGTGATGCAAGGCCCTCATTATTATGCCCCCAAGATTCTTGTAACAGAATAAGGTTAGAGTGGGTAACATAGCAGATCCAATGTGCAGCACTCAGTTTAGAGGTTAAGCCAGCGGCATTCCAGGAAATAAGTTTCCCTTTAAGATCTGAGACAAAACCAATCAGTAAGTCTGGGTAAGATAGCAGTAGGAGTTGGGGGGCCAGCCTCTAAAGCCACTTTGGACTCACTGCATGGAGAAGAAGAAGTCCCATTATCAGCTAGAGGAATGGAATTAGATATACCCTGAAAGGGTGCAGTCTCGCTATATGAGTAGGTCAGGTCATCAAGGTGCTGTTGTTGTCAATCCATATCATATAAGTCTGTCAGGGGCGTAAAGTGGTTAGTACAAAAACAATACTGGAGTCAACCCACTGAGATAGAAGCTGTGGACTTTCAACATGGGTTGGTACCATGCTAAAAAACAACCTAAAGGTGACAAACATATGCATCCTTCAGTAGCCAGAGATTGTTGTTTTTGAGGAAGAACACACCTAGCAAGTAGCAGGTATTCAAAGTTTCCAATCATGCAACATCCATGGGCAGTCTTAGTAGTAGCCCAACCTAGTCCACTCGACAAACCATCAGGATGTTATGGTAGTTCCGCAAAGAGACGTTTGAGTGACCAGCTAGCCAAAGACACAGTTTATTCTTGAGCTAGACATTGGACTCTGAACTATGATCCTTCACTTTTAGAACATTTGCTAGTACTACCACAGAGGGACAGCTTTCAGGCAGTATGTAGATGAGAGTTGCTGGGGCAAGGATTAGAGACAAAATTAGCACAGGGGGTGTTACAATCCAGACCGTTGATGACACAGCCTGAAGGGTTAATGGTGGGGTACCTCTCATGGGCCCTATAAGCAAGGTGGTGTTTTTGATTAAAGTCAGGATGTCCTCGGCCACAATCGGATTATGTATATGAGAAGCTGCTGGAGGGATGAAAGACGGGATCTTAATGCCCAAGGACCCGGAACGTGGATGGCAAAAACTAGATATCTTGGTGACTTCAGGTTCAGTTTTGCCATGCCTGTCAAACAACACATCAATTGGAGAACCAAGATTAGCATTTTTATCTCCACGCTGCCTACCAGAAGTAACATGTTTCAAATTTCTGTTTTCTGTTTCGCTTGGCTGCTGGACTTCAGTTGTAGGGTAACATCCATGTTGGCAAGCCCAGGATTGGACCAGGCGGCAATGTATCCTCTGCAACCCGGGAATCCACTGACTCACCCTGTCCATCATGATTCAGATAAGGGGCAACCGGCAGAGGTGGATTTGGGGAACCAACAAGGTCAATGGAGAGTCATCTCTCGGTCAGGTTGATTTGCTTGGTAATAACCACTACCGCCCTCGCCAAAAAGTTATCAATAGTCACACAACTGGGGACTAAGGAAGGTTTAGAGGTCATAGCCTTTCTTTTCCTCATCACTCAAATAAGAAACCCAACCACACCAGGCAGAGTGAAAAAAGCTTGAATTTAAAATAAACAGGGGGAAAGTGAAATGAAAACAGAAAATAAATGTATTGCTTACTATCAGTCTGAAGGTGAAGGGTCTCCTGGTACAACCAAGAGGGTAGGCCCAGACCAGCCTTGGTTGACCATGGACGGGTGCAGATGGGCTGGCCGTTGGCCCAGTCTTTGCCTGGGCAGGTCCTGCACACTTCCCGCACTGCGGGGAATGACAGCATGCTATATGCGCAGTCTGTGGCCCCTCCTCCTCAACTAAGGCAATAAGTCTGGGCAGCATAATGCTTGGTCCCCCAGTGCCAGCAACAATAATTCAATGCATCCCAGGCTGCGGAGAATGAAAGCATGCTGTATGCCCAGTCCGAGGCACCTGCTCTTCAATTCGGGCAATGTAGTCTGGGCAGTGTAGTCCGTGGTCCTTCAACACCAGCAACAACAGTTCAGCAAGTCTCAGACTGAGAGTAATGAAAGCGCACTATCTGCATGGTCGGGGACACCTCCTCCTCAATTAGGGTGATGCAGTCTGTTCAGAGGAGTCTGTTGTCCTCCAGCAACACAAGTTCAGTGTATTCTGTGCTGCGGGGAATACAAGTGTGCAATATTCATCATCTGCAGCCCCTCCTCCTCAATTAGGGCAATGCAGTCTGGGCAGCATAGTCGGTGGTCCCTCAGCACCAGCAACAACAGTTCAACACACCCCCAGGGACTTCATTACATTGAATAAGTTATACATTTTGTTTGGGAGCAGTTAGAAATGTCATGTTTGAAGTCCAAAGAATTCTAAATTTAAATCCTCTTTCAGATATTAAGTCACAATTCAGGAATTGCCACATTAAGAAAGTTGGCATTTTCTTGTCCTAACAATTTGGTGCCTGTTTCCTGGGTCACATGACTAGGTGTAACTGGCAGTTGGCCTTTGTGTATTCCTCCCAGACAGCCATACAATCGAGGGACTGGTAGTTGGCAGGATAGGCTATTCTAGCAGGATAAGGGTGCTGAGCTGTGCACAGCCCCACTTGTACTTCAAAAGCCCTGCCTCACCTCACACTGAAAGAACATTACATCAGCCTATTGTGACTTCAGAAAGAATAGGACCAGGGAAGGGAGGCCGTTAATTCTAGAAACCTCTGTGGGGAAAACTCCAGATGTTTCTTCCACTTCAAAACTGGTATTAGGTATGACAATTCAGACCAATTCTTCAGTTCACTTCTGGACCTGCAGAAGGACTCTCAAGGAACTGTCCTGCTGCCTGTGGTTTGCTGTGTACTTCAGAAGACTATCCTATTGCAGTGCTTCCTAAAGCCTGCCTTGTACCTTCAGAAGACTGCCCTGCTGCTGGAGACCTGCTTTCCTGCTTGAATTCAAGATTTCCAGAGTGACTTCAATGGCTAGTTTGGTGGCGTCCTACTCAGACCCCAAGAGACAGAAAAGGCTCCAACCAGCTTAAACCCACACCTGGACCCAGCTTGAGTGAGCTCTGACCTATAAAATGGTTCCCTTCCAGTCCTGAACTCTTGGAAGTGGTGCTAAAGGTGCCCAAATAGGCCTATTAAAAAACCTGGGACTTAGAAAATGTTCTGCCAAGAAGTGCTGTGAGAACCAAGGGGAGACCGGGAACTACCTGCTCGCCAATCTGCCCAAGGTGCATCGTCGGTCAGCCTCACTATATGGCAGGTTCAGCTACATTCTTTTCTGCAGCAGCAAAACCTGTTTAATGGCTTGCAGAAGGGGTATCCGGCCTCATGGAGCTATCATCGACCACAGTATTCTTCCTGCTGGAAATTTTCAACTTCCATTAAAGAGACTCAGACCAAATGTATATATCTTCACCATGACTTCGTCCAGCGGCTCCCTCTCGGACACCACCGGCTGCCTTGCCCTGTTGAATTTTACCTTTTCAGGCATCTTTCTTCAAAAATTCTTCTAAGCCCAAATGTAAGCAAAGAACGGCCCAATCCACTTTGTGGATTTGAACTACGCTCAATCTACCTCTAAGATTGAACTAAGCATGCAATCCTTCATCCCCCTCAGGCTACATCATTGAGAATGTCTTGCATCCAATGAAAACTGGGGAAAGTAATTGCTCATAACCAATGGATTCTGCTGATACCTTGGACTGCATGTCATTTTATTTCTCATATTTTGCTTCAACATTGGAACTACATGCCTATTTATATGGAATTGCCCTCGATTTTTTCAAATTCCGCAAAGCAAAATTGTGTCTGCATCAGATTTGAATTTTGTTGCATTTGGGGAACAAAATCATTTTGGATTTGATCTGGGATCTGTCTCCATTTATGCCTCCAGTGTCCAGTTTTCCCGCAAAAAGAACAAGCACTGCTCTTCTTTAGCAAATTGATATCCACATGCATTCCAGAATTATCCACAAACACTCTAACCTTACGTTAGATTTGCATCTGCATCATCTCACTTCTAATTCCATCTCCTTGCATACTTTGATCCACACTCACACCAGAACCTACAGATGAAACAAAATCTGTTTCTGAACTCATTTGATTTCTATAGCTTCTCTGAAACTGCACTGTCTAAACAATCATCCACTTCTGTTTGACACTTTACTGCTTTGTGTCAAAACTGTCGCTATATTACTTAACGTTCTTAAGTATTTCATCAATGCTCTTAGTCTGCGAACACTCTGGTTACAGATTAATAAATGTGAGAACTAAGCTTAGGACGCAACCCTAAAACAAAAGCTGATACAAATCCACTAATGCCTTCTCTTTCTGACTTTTCAGCTTCATTGTGTCTACTATAAATCAGCATATTTCTCTGATAATAATCATAAACTGACTCCTTGTGTGGCTCTCATTATCTTTATCCAATTTGCTGCCATTTCTGGCACCATCGTTTTCAAATGCTGTATCACTGCTCTATATTTTTCCATTATCAAATCAGCTGGAGCATTATTAGGTAGAACTCTCTGTCGTTCTTGCACTAGCCTAGTGACAGCCACTTTGCATTCTGGCCACAAATCTCTGGGAACACCAATTTCAAACAATGTATGCTAATCAATCCAAAGGACATTAAAAAATTGTCACTATCCAATGCATGTCTTTATATCACTTATCACGTTCCTCTCTTAGGTTCCTCAGTTTGGAAAGCATGTCGTAAAAGCATAAGGATCGCCGTTGGACCAAGGAAATTGCACATAATTCAGTCCATGTACTTCTAACAAAAAAAACTCTGTACCTCATTCAGGTTCATGTCCACTCATGACCACATTTGCTTTCTTTCCTATGTCAACATTCTCCATTTTAGAATTACCTTTCTTCTTCCAGTTGTCCCTCTATTCCAGTCCTTTGTGAATGAAGGTCATGGTGGTGGCATGACACAATAGGTAAGTTTGCATGGGTGACGCTACAGAACAGCCCCAAATACAGCTGCTACCCCTGTTGCTTGTCACTCAACATAATACTTTAGGGCCTTTTGTGTCATGGTCTCTTGGCCCACCCATTCAAGTGGGGTACCGTTCTTATCGTGAAACATGTGGAAACTCATGATGGTATGGAATATGTGGTTCCCCACAGATTCCAGAAGTTTTCATCACAGAAATTTTAGGAAAATGTGAGTTTCTTCCCAATATTTGACATTTGCAAATGCTTCTGGGAGAAATTACCTGGTGAGAGCCACACAAGACATGCAGTCCTGGACTTCCCTGGTTGTCTAGTTTTTTCAAAAAATGCAGGTTTTCTAGGTTTGCCTATGTGCTGGCTGAGCTACATTAACAAAATCTACAGCTACCTACAGTACAAAGAAAGGGTCAATTTTCTGTATAAAAATGTGATGTGCCTATTTTCTGTTTTGGGCTCTTTCCTGTCATGGGAACCGGGCCTACTAACACAAGTGTGGTAGCATTTTTATCAGGAGGCTTAGGGGAATTCTGTTTGGTAGGAACTGTGTGGCTCTCTACATATTCCAGCAGTTTTCCACACAGAAATGTGTGGAAAATGTGTGTTTTAGTAGTCTTTTGAGGTTTGCAAAGGCTTCTGTGTAAAATGACCTAGTAGGAGCCATGCAGGTCATGCACTCTTGGACTCCCCCAGCTGTCTAGTTTTCAAAAATATACCACCTCGGTAGGTTTGCCTAGGAGCCCTCTGACCCCAAAATCCACATCTACACACAATACAAAAAAGGGTCCGTTTTCAGTGTAAAAATGTGATGTGTCTGTGTTGTTATTTTGGGACCTTTCTTGTCACGGGCACTAGGCCTACCCACATAGGTGAGGTGGCATTTTTATTGGAAGTCTTAGGGGAATACTGGGTGAAAGGAAGTTTGTGGATTCTTGCAGGGTCCAGAGCTTTCCATGACAGGAATTTGAGAAAAAATCTGATTTTTAGTCAAAATTTGAGGTTTTCAAAGGATTCTGAGTATAAAAACCTGGAGAAAGCCACACACGTCACCACACACTAGATTCCTCTAGGTGTCTAGTTTTTAAAACTGTGCATGTTTGCTAGGTTTCCTTAGGTGCTGGATGAGCTGCGGCCCAAAAACCACAGCTACTCACATTGTAAAAAAAGGGTCGAAATTGAGGGGGAAAATGTAATGTGTTTTTAAACAAAGTTTGAGGTTTACAAGTGATTCTCAGGAACAAAATCTGATGAAAGCACACACAAGTCACCGCAGCCTGGATTCCACCTGGTGTCTAATTTTCAAAAATGTTCAAGTTTGTTAAGATTCCCTAGGGTCCAGCGGAGCTAGGACCTAAAATCCACACCTACGCACTTTGGAAAAAAGGCTAGTTTTAAGTGGAAAAATGTGATACATCCAAGTTGTGTTTTGGGCCGTTTCCTATTGCAGGCACTAGTCCTACCCATGCAAGTGAGATACAATTTTATTAGGAGACAAGGGGAAAAGCTAGGTGTAAGGAAGTTTATGGCTTCCCACTGACCCCAGAACTTTCCCTCACAGAAATATGAGGAAAATGTGTTTTAGTCAAAGTTTGAGGTTTGCAAGGGATTGTAAGTTACAAAACCTAGTGAAAGCCACGCAAGGCACCCGACCCTACATTTTGCCAGCTGTCTAGTTTTAAAAAATTTGCAAGTTTGCTAGGTTATCCTCGGTGCCGAGTGAGCCAGGGCCCAAAATCCACAGCTACCCCCTTTGCAAAAAAAAGCGTCAGTTTTGAGTGGGAAAATGTTTTGTTTCGGTGTTGCGTTTTGGGCCATTTCCTGTCACAGGCACTAGGCCTACCCACACAAGTGATGCACCATTTTTATCAGGCAACATGGAGGAATGCTGGGTTGAAGGAAATGTGTGGCTCCCCACAGATTCCAGAACTTTCATTCACAGAAATGAGAGGTAAATGTGTTTTTCAGTCAAAGTTTGAGGTTTACTAGGAATTCTATATAAAACACCCGGGTGAAAGCCATGCAAGTCAACCCACCCTGAATTTTCCAAGGTGTATAGTTTTCAAAAGTGTTTGTTTGCTAGGTTTCATTAGGTGCTGACTCGGCTAGGTTACAAAATCCCCAGCTACCCACATTGGAAAAAGGGGTCAATTTTCAGTTAATAAATGCGATGCATGCCATGTTGTGTTTTTGCCTGTTTCCTGTCACGGGCACAAGGGCTACCCACATAAGTAAGGCACCATTTTTATTGGAAGAAATGTGGAAGCATAGAATAGTGGAAAATGTGTTATTATCAATTGGATTTTGCTGCATTTGTGGCTTTCAAATTTAAGCCAGTGTATGAGAAAAAAGACATTTTGAAAAATACCTTCTAAATCCTTTGCTAGTATGAGTACAACACTTTTAGAGATGTACACATAACTACTTCTGCTAAACTCCATATCTTGTGCCCATTTCTGAAATACATAGGTTTCCTTGATACCCATTTCTCACTTTACATATTTCATCATATGAATTGGTCTATACTCAGTACATTATGAAAATACGTTGCACGGTTCAGCTCAGATTCAGGCCCAAAGGTTAAATGTGCCTTAATTAAGGCCTGACCTGCAGCTAAGCATCATCTGGAAATGACTGAACTGATTGATACCCATCAGCTTGATATAGTTTTCGAGATGGAAACCAGGGCAGATCAGTCCAAATTCCAATGCATTAGTTCCACGCAAATATAGGATACATAGACAGGAGAGGAAAGAACGGAGGGGGGGGGGGCTTGCTGTAATTCATTGTGATATGCTATCAGAAACTTTCTCCTCCATTCCCAATTTACAGTTTGATGGTTTGGTTTTTAAATTAGAACTTTCAAAGACCCAGTTGTTTAATGGGCTCCAGCTGTATCGACCTCCAGGTGCTAAATCTCAGTTTCTTGATGTCATTGGTCAGCCATTAGAATCCTCTTTATTTACCGCTGACTTTACCTTACTGGGTGATCTTAATTTTCCCTTAGAGAAATGTAGCAACCCTGACACTGTGGCTTTGTTAGAACTTATGTGTAGTTTTGGCCTAGGCAACATATAGTGGGACCCACCCATCGCGCTAGCCATACCTTAGATGGTATCTGGTGAATTTAGCAATATAACCAGTAACATGGTCTGATCACTGTGCAGTACAGGGTGGGCAGCGTAATGGAAGGATGTCACAAAAACTAACTCGGGTATCTGTCCCCCGTCATTAGCACTTATGGCCTTGTGTGGTTCACATTTAGGCCTTTCTGTGATCCAGTGATCTTGTGGACGGTCCCAACACTGGGGCGGTGGCGGGGGGGGGGGGGGGAGTCAGCAGCATTTAAGGGGGTAAGCAATTCAAATAAGATCAAGTTCTACATTTTTCTACCCCCATTTTTCTTCGCTTTTCTTTTCTCTCTAACTAGGACATGTAATGTTGTTTTGGGTCTCTAGTGACTACCTGTGCTTCTCAAACCTCTTACCACATGCAACAAGCATGACAATTTAACATTTTACTTTGCCTTGACACAATGTTTTTCATCAATTAAAAGACCCACACCTTTGTGGCAAGACAATGTACATTTAAAATGCTTTCTATTGGCATTTAACCCATGCCATTGTTGTTTGTGTACCGAGGTTTCTGCTTGCAAAGAATCGAAGTTTGGGTTGACGACATCCCCCTCATCATGGATGCAGGTGCAGGCGAGGTCTTGTAGTGTCACAATATTGTCAATAGATACCAAGTGCAGATTCCTTAAAAACTATAACTGCCACACCAAAGTACATTTAATATTTCCTGTTGTTACTTAGTGCCTGATTATTTTCCAAGTTATTACTTACTGAATAAATAATTTATTATATGCAGGGGCATAACACTGTTCCTGCAGCGCCGGTAAGGCTAGCCCTCCAAGACCCCACCCTTTAGGGGACCCCCCAATCAGCCCAAGGCCAATCAATATCTGAGATATGAGGGACTCCGGGGCACCTCCCTCATCACATTCTATGGGGGAAATGATTTTGCTTTATGTCACTGATTATATTACATTCAGTGATGTAGTAGGAGGGCAACAGGCTCAAGAAAAAGCTGAAAAATGGGTCTCCTGACTGTTGTTTGGCTAGTAAAATACATCAGTAAGCAGGAGGGCTGGACATCCCGTTTATTCCATTGGGGATTCCGACATTGGGTTAGTGCCATTGGAGGCCGGTTTGTGATGGCAGAGGTTTGCTGCTGCCATCTTTGCCTCTTTCCCAATCCTCCCCAGGTAATTACAGCAGGCAGGAAAGAGGAAAGAGACAGAGGAGGTAGCGAGCGGGCTGGTTTGTAAATTTTTGCCAGGGCTGCTTTTAGTTATCAGTCCGGCACCTGGGCACCTAGCCTGCCACTTGCTTGTGGCCTCCAGTTCCTGCTTGTTCAAGCCTGATCCAGTGTCACTACCACTGCCCAGATTTTTCTGCTCACCATTCTTCCTGCCAACAGAAGCCCCGCCTACCCCAGGACCAATTTAATGCAGTTGGCAGTGCTACTGCATCATTAGACACCTGGACACCTAGCTTACCAATTGCCTTGCTTGTTCCAGCCTGATCCATAGACGCCGCTGCTGCTGTTTTTTTTTACATGGGTTTTCGTGCTCCCCATTCTTCCCACCAGCAGAAGCCCCACCCACCTCAGGACCTATGTAATGCAGGCTGCAGCATATCTGCATCTGTCAGTGCCTGGCCCATGCCCAGAGCCACCACCTGTGGCCCTCCCACCCCTGAAGATACAACATAGCCAAGCTCTACATCCCTGATCTTGGACACCGCAGTAAACACTGTCAATGTACTGACCCATGCTCCACGGTAAGACCTTTCAACTGCACCCACTGCCACTTCACCTGCACAGCACACACACCAGCCCTCCAATCAGCCCCACCCCAAACACACCACCTGAACAAAAACCATGCGAGATTTGGGACCTTATACCCACCCTCACACCCGACGTCCGCTTCCTTACTGAGACCTGGCTAATCCCCACTACCATGCCTGGCATCACCACCGCAATTCTCTAATAATACAAGATTATCCAACTCAGCAACAAGCTTGGTGAAACGGATCACCATCATACACAAGGAATACATCCCGTGCACCCCCAAAAATGATGACATCACACCAGCCATGGAACACCTCAAACAAACAGCAAAACCACCTTCAGGGGCTCCCTCGCCTACTGGCATGCAGGACCACGTCAGCCTTCTGCAAGTCCATCGGCCCCATTGTCATAGACTCCAGCAACTAAATTTTCCTCGGTGACCTCAACTTCCATCTCGACGACCACAATGACATCAACACTAGCAACCTCCTTGGCAGAATAAATAACATTGAATTCACCCAACTTGTCCATGAACCCACTCACTCTGCAAAACACACACTGGAAACCATCTTCACCTTCAGGGACTGCATCAGGTACAACCACATCACAGAAATCACTTGGACCGACCCCTCCATTTTTCACTTTAATATCACCAGCTTAAGGATTTCAGCCATCATTCTGCCCATTGTCCGCCACTGCAGCTGGAGCAAAGACTCAAAGGATACATCGAACAACACCTTCAACACCACCCACCCCATCTTCTCCAACAACTTAGACCGGAATGTCAGACACTTCAACAACTGGATCATCAACTGCGCCGACAGTGGCACTCTGATCGACAAAAACACCTACAAAAGGCACACCAAGCAGGCTAGCTGGTACATTGAAGACTTCAGAACGGCTAAAAGACACTGTAAACAGGAAAGGAGACGGCGCACCAGCAAGGACACAACCAACAAGACTGCCTTCAAGACAGCGCTCACCATCTACCACAGACCGTTGAGAGAATTGAAATAAAAGGCCTAAGGCTCACGCATCCAATCAACCTCCAATAACATTATAGAATACTTCAACATTATCATTGAATTCTCCAGACCTCAGCTGCAAAAAACAACATTAACCCCTAACAGGAACTCTGCGACACCCTTGCAAACTTCCTCTATGACAAGATCGTCAACATCTACAGATACTTCAAACCCCAGCCCATGGCCACCGACTTCTTCAACAAACACAACAGCACCACAACCACCACAAACATCTGAATAAGTAAATGGAGCCAGTTCGCCCCACAAGATACCGCCTACAGCATGAACTCAGTCCAATCAGGGGCCCAACTGACTCAAGTCCTCATCACATTTCCAACTTAGGCAAAGCCAGAATCAGCCACATACTCACCACCTTGTTTAACACATCAATTGCCACGGCCACCTTCTCTGAGGACTGTAACCACACAGAAGTCAATGCCGTACTAAAGAAATCACCTGCAGGCCCCGGCAAACTCAACAATTTCCGAACAAATCTTCATGCTCCAGTTTCTATCCAAAGTATTACAAATAGCCTTCAACCAACCACTCTCCTCATATCTGGAATGAAATCATCTACTTAACTCCTCCCAATGTGGATTTCTGCAGCAACCACAGCATCGAGACAGCCCTCAACGTGGCTACCAATGACATATGAGCCCTATTTGACCAAGGAGAGACTGTAGCTCTTATCCTCCTAGACCTCTCAGCAGCCTTCCATATGTTCTCCCACCACACACTCATCATCACAAGGCTGCACAACATAGATATCCACAGAGCCACTCTTAGATTGATAACCTTTTTCCTCAACAGAAGAATGCAAAAAGTATGCCTTCCCCCCTTCACCTCCGAACCCAAGAAAACCATCTGTTGGTTACCGCAGGAACCCACACTTGGCCCAAGCCTCTTCAATACTTATATGACAACAATGGCCACCATCACCAAAATTCAAGGATTCAGCATCATATCTTACACCGACTTTCTGTCCCTCTCTGAAGACACCACCAAAGCCGAGACCAACTTCCACAACTACATGACAGATATTACCAACTGAATACAGGACAACTACCTGAAGCTCAACAAGGAAAAGACCGAGGTACTGATTTTCGTAAACAAAACAAATGCTCCTCATGGGATGCATCCTGGTGGCCTTCAGAACTCACACCTTCTCCTTCCCCCACTGATCATGCTAGGAACCTAGGCATCATTCTGGACAACAAGCTCATACTACTCAGGTCACTCCTTCTCCTGCTTCTTCATTCTCTCCATGCTTTCGTAAGATATTCAAATGACTACTCCAAAGCTCAAGATGTACCATCACCCAGGTCATCATCTTCAGATGACTGTACTATGGCAATAATCTCTACGGAGGGATCGCAGCTGACCATTTTCCAGACCTGGGTTCTGCTTTTTTAAATCACTAGTTTCAGGTGTGTTTCTCCTATTGGTTCAGTTGAAATAAATCAAGGCTACAGCTGCGATGTCCTGGATGGAATGGAGTCATCTAATGACCTTATATAGATAGGAAGTAAGTTTTTCATTTAGAGATCATTTACTGTGAAGGTTCAATTTTTCTGATATTTCTCAAATGTTTTCACATTTTTTGATGTCTAAATATGAATACTGCTGCAACCTCTGTGGTTCTGTGACCTTAACCTGTTACAAAAAAACTTCAACATAGGGAATTTTAAGCAGTAGCATTAAATGCCATGCTTAACATTTGCTTTATTTAAGATGCTCCCCAATCATGTGGCCTTCGTAGGCTCAAATGCCAGACTTGGTCACATCCAGATGAGCAATTTATGGACATTTTTCCCATCTGGTGGGGACTTTGTCTGGCATGACAGATTGTGCTATTCTTATTAAAGATAGACAAGAACTTATTCACACATGTCTGGTCTCTGTCTAGTGTGCCACAACAGGTGAAAATTGGTGAACTGGAACTCAGCAACAGTGGATGAGAATTTAAGCCTTCCTTCATTAGCTTTGTTGTTTGTTACAGGCGACAGACTGAATGCAAAGAATCCCATCCCTACTATGCCATAGGATTTCCATAGCATTATTTTTTTGTAACAGTACAAATGTTTATTCTTTTTATGAAAAAATTCTTCATGAAAATATGGTGTTTGAATCCCCCCCATATTATTGGTGTGTTCATATGCAACATATTCAGGTAACAGTGGGTTCTTACAAGTAATTCTGGAAGAGAGCGAGAACATATTTTATAAAGCAGGGGCACAGCATTATTCCCGTTGATGCATTGGAGTTCAGTTCTTTTCAAAATCCAGAAACTCAACTCTAGTGTGTTCTCAACAAACAGTGGCTGTTCTTAATAGAATGTACCTATTGAACAAGTGAGTTTGTATTCTTTCTATTTCTGCTGGAGCGACAAAGGTGTGCTAACCCTGGCGGAAAACTACACTACGCTCGCGGAGTGTGCATAGCGAGCGCAACTACACGCTACGCGAATTGCACGTAGCATGGTGCAAAAACGAGTAGCAGGCATTTTTTGCTCGCTTGCGGTCCTCAACGTCAAGTTGGCGACTGCGAGTGAGCAAAATCAACATCCGGGCGAGACTTTTTCCTCGTTCGCGATCGGCAACATCAAGTTGCCGATCGCGAACGTGGAAAATAAACCTCCCGGCGAGATTCTCAACGCGGCGAGGTCAGGTCTCTCATTGTGAGTGGTCGCGTATGCTCGCGATGAATAACTACCAGTCCGCGTTGAGAAAGCTGCCGCTCGAGTACAAATCGACGCGAGCGGCAGAAACGCCTAGGGTTAGTTAATTGCATAAAAGTTGCAGTCACCCAAAATGTAGAAAGAGAAAAAAAAATGTGCAGGACATTGTTAAAATAGTTTTTAGGGGATTTTATTTAAAGGAGAATTCATTCGAATCATGTAGTCCTAATGATTTCTTGTTTTTTTGTTTAAAACATAAAACATCGGGACGGGATTCAGGCTCGAAGAGACCCGTGATTAATCACTTGTTCAGTGGTGGCCAGACCTCTGGGGCACTGACCCTGATGTTGGGGGGCACCCGGGCTGTTTGTTGCACTCTGCCTGTGTGTGCCAGGGACTCTCTTTTGTAATTGCAAAGAAGACACTCTGTAATGCCCAGGCGTACTTTCCAAGATTAATTTAATTCTTTTAAGGGGAGCGGATGTAGTCTTGCTGCTAAAATGCGATGTATTGCTTGTCTCCCCATGGGCTGCGTGAGGTGGAGCTTGTGACTAAGCAGAATGTGAGGGAGACATTGGGTTTCATGAAAGTCTCTGGCTGCCAGAGATTCCATGTCCAGACTAAGAGAGTGTAGACGTAGTTGCTTTTTTATTGTTGTTTTAATGGTGGTGTAGTTGATTGTACTGGGGTGCCAGTTCTCTGTCGCTAATTGCAGAAGATCTTTGGCTGTGGCAAGGTTGTCAGACCAAGGGTTGCTTGGTTGTAGAAAGATGGATTTTATGACGGCCTTCATGGTGTTCTTCCGAGTCGCAGTTGTTAGATAGAAGTATTTTGTCAGGGCGGTCAGCTCTTCTAATTTTTGTTGGTTGAGGTCAAATTCGAGGTAAGGTGATTCTAGTGCAGGCTGGTAAGCAAAATATATTTTTGTATGCTGTGCAATGTATTTTTTTTCAAGTCCTGTGTGAGCCTCACTGGAAAGGTCTGTGGTGCGTAATTAAGAGACTGTAGTAATTTAGCCCTCAATACTCTTTGAATGGCCGTGGTTATTGGGCCAACTAAGGTTGCATATAATTTCCAGAGGGCATAGGTGACCATTTTTTCTTTCTGATGCAATTTTTGGAGGTGGCATCATGGGCGGCCTGTCTCGTAAAGCCAGGCACGAGGTAGATACAGGTTTGTACACAGTCCAAAATCAGGGGACCCAGCCTCCACTTATCAGGCTTTTTCTTCGGGTGGTGGGCAAAAATAACTATTTTAGACTTACTTGGGTTGGTGACCAGCTTGTTTTCGACGTTGTATTCGGACAAGGCAGAAGTGCTTTTTAGAGGCCTATTTTGGTGTGGTCCAAAAGAACAAGGTCATCAGCATATTGCATGGCCTGGATCTTTGTGTGGCCGATCTTAGGAGTGGCTAAAGTGGCAAGAGTTGCTCCGTGCAGTGCTCGGCCCATGTCTGCGGTGTACAAGTTAAACAGCATTGGTGCCAGGACGATCTACCCCATCTAAGGCTGCTGAGTAATCAATAAAGCAGGCGAAGAGTGGAGAGGAGCGATGGGCCACCGCTTGTTGGGCTAAGTATGACAGGGCTGTGATGTTATCTATGATAGAGTCCCCTGGTTTGAACCCAGTCTGGTAAAATGGCAGGAGTCCTTCGATGTAGACCCAATCAACTAGTTCCTGCAATAGTGTACTTGCGTAAGCCGTACTCTCAATGTCCAACAGGGCAATCATCTGGTAGTTCTTAGGGTCAGTATTTGGCCCTTTTTTATATATTGGTTGCAGCAGCGAGCCCCTCCAGGAATCTGGGATGTCCTCCAGAAGCCTGCATTCTGTATACAGCTTTGCAAGGTTGGAGGACCAAAAATCTATAACCTGCCTGAAGATGGAACAGGGCAGGCTGTTAGGGCCGGGTGCTCCATTTTGCAGAATCTTTTTTAGGATGGTACAAACTACTGCCACACCTGGGAGCGTTGGGTCGGCCGGGGCTCCGGTGTGCTCTACAATGATGTTGTACACTCCCCTACATGGTACGGTAGGGCAGTTTGAAGAAGTGGCTTTCAGGAAGACGGTGTACAGGAATTTCACATGAGCTACCCAGGTGTCCGCGTCGAGTGAGTTCTCTCTGCTGGAAGGCCCATGGATTAAGTTATTTAGATATTGCCAGAATTCTTGAGACTTGCACTGCACCAGCAGCGCAAAGATCTTTAGCCATTTTGCCTCTGTGGATTCCCATTTCGCTTTCCTAACCAGTTGCGAGTGGGTCTTTGCTGCTAATTTCAGTTGCTTTTTGGCAGACTACGAACCAGTTTTTTGGTACTCCCTTCATTTAATATTTATTTGTTTAGCACGTTGCTTGATCGCTGGAACTTAACCCAGAATGTGTTGGATTGTTCGGAATTATGTGAATGGTACTCCCTGGGAGCAGCGTAGCTAGTTCGTATGCAAGTTGGTCCCATTCACCTATAAGTCACCACTTGTTTGGGCCGATATGCCAGCCAATACTTGTCGATTTCCAAGAGTCAAATTTGTTGACTGATATCTGCCCCCATTTACGTCTCCTAAGGAGCCTGTGCTGTTCTTCACCCTTGGTCGCTCCAATGGGGCAGAGGATATGACGGAATTCTGCTGTGATTGTTAAATGCAACAGTAAGGCGGCATGGTCGCTTTCACTCCATGGGAGCACTGCATAATTTAACATGCATTTTCATACCCTCTCGCTTAATAATATGTAACCTATAGTAGTCTGGTTGTTGTAAGTAGGTGCATGGATTCACCCCGGCTTGGACACTATGGATGAAGAATGAGTAGCTGCCAAGTTATATGTTCGAAGAAGGGCATTAAATCGTCCAGTACTCATGGAGGGGTTGCCATTAGATGACTGCTCCCCTATTTTGTGCGTATTGAAGTACCCAATAATGAGGGGTTTCATGGATGCAAATTGTGTAAGCAGGGTTTCAATCTGTGTCATCAGCCGAATGAGCTTATCCTTGAAGCTCTGACCATGGGGATTATAGTATACGTTGATTAGGAGTATTGGTAGTGGGCCGTCCGCAGTATTAAGGCCTTTCAGAGTATCGGCTAGGAGCATGTCAGAGGAGTTCTTTATCTCTGTAAAGTGTAGTTTTAGGGTGTGCCCCCGAATAAATACATTTCCTTTGGTTGCATGTTTAAAGTATTCTGCATAGCCTGCTAATGGGATGGGTGCGTTGCCCATGTTTCTTGGGCACAAATTAGATTGGCCCCTTCAAGGAATGTAATCACCAATGGGCTTTGCAGAACCTTGAGCATCCCAGCGACGTTCCTTGTTATGGTGCTTAATGGTTGGTAGCTAACTGATGTGTTTCTATGCTGGCAAGACCCCGTACGTGGTGGGGGTCTGAATTTTGTCGGCCAAGACCCCTTACTTGGTGGGTGTCTGAATTTTGTCAGCCAAGTGGGAGGTGACCCAGCCCCTTTAGGCCGAATTTGGAGAGGGTGGAGCGAAAAGGGGGAGAAGGTTTTGTGGGTGGAGGTGACCTGTCTCCCCCCACACGAACCATCAACTCTGCACTGGATATTCATGTTTGCTTGTTTGAAGGTGCCTTCTCCTCGGCAGGTCCCCCTCAGTATGCAAACTGTGGGCGTGTTATTTAGGGGTGCCTGTAAGACGAATGGATACTTCTCATGTTCAAGCCTCCAAATATCAATTCCCCATTCTGCAAATTGTTCTTTTTCAATGTAAACGCTTGCAGCTATAATCGTGTTGGCCCAAGTTACGATGGTTTGTTCCTTCCCTAATTGTAAGGGCGAAGAGACGTATTGCACACTAACAATGTCCCTGCTTGTAATATGGGACAATGACTGTGCATGTGGGAGAATTGTCAGAATATTTGTTCTGTTGAGAGTATCGAGGTTGGGTCAGGACCTGCTGAGTAATGGCTTTTGTTGACCTTCCCTGAATCACTGTACAGTGTGCGCTGTTCATTGGCTTGGACGGTTGTGGACCATGATTGGGCCTTTTGAATAATAGATGTTCCAGGCTTTGTGAACTCAGCTTGTGTTGCTATGTCCCCAAGCATGTTGCTCCCCGTCTGCCTGGAGAAGTCCTGTGTAATGGCCTGCACATTTGAGGGCAGAGTGGTTGTATGTGTTGCCGGGAGGCCTGGTTCTGATGACAGCTGAGTGTGCGGGTTCTTGCAGAATATGGGGAAGAGAGGTTGATTGTTTTCTGATTCAGTGGTCCGCATTGATGATTCTTTTTTTTGTCCCAAGGAAAAATAGGTTTCGCTGGGGGTTTCTTGATAGTAGTCTCTGAGTGTGCTTTGTTTGTTTTTTAAGCCCTTTCTTCTCTATCTGCGTTGTTAGAGGGGCAGTCTGAGGAGCTTCCTGAGAGCATATGGCCCCTATGTCGTTGGGGGCGGGGTCCACTGTGTGGTTGCTCCCTCCCATCGTTCCCTCTGGATGTGGAGGGGGTAAAGGCCAGATTGCTATACTTGTTGGAGATTGATGGGATTGGATTGATTCTGGGTCTACGTCCCTGCTCACTACAGTGAGATCCTTAGCACTCTTCACCGGGCTCACGGGGTCTGAGCATGTTTTAATGCTGAGCTTTAATTCTGCCACCAGTGAGGAGACTACCGTCAGGAGCGATGGCAGTTTGTGAATTATTTGTGGGCACAGGCATTCACGAGGAGCAATTGAGAGAGTTGGATTGCTGCTGATTGCAGCCAACATCGATTTTCTTGGCCATCTTGGCCATTATTGTTGCCATAACTTGGAGGGTGTCCATTTGTAATTCAGGCTTCTCCGATTGCCATGCTAGAACATTAATGGCAGTGGAGAGGGAAGTACTGACTGACCTTAGCAGGTTGTCCTGCGCGCATGAGAGTTTGAACGGCAGAAGCGATGGTGGTCTGTGAAGAGAGTCGCTTGGCTCAGGCTCAGAGGAAGAGCCTTTGGTAATACATGATCCTTCCTCACTCTTGTGGATTGTTGCGTCCTGTAACAATGTGGCAGTGTTCATGTCTTTTTTTGGGGAATGGAAGTTGTCAGCAGAAGTTGTTGGACTTTTATACGGATTAGCGGTATCATCCAGTAATTCCCAGGCTGTAGCAGCGACCGGGCCTCCTTGCAAGTTTGCTGCTTGGTTTGATGTACGAACGTCGATTAGAGCTGGGGAAGCTCCCAGATTGTGACAAGATTGGGACCTTTTCTTCCTCCTCCTCCTCCTAGGCAGTGTAGATGTGATGGACTGGTGGGGTGACTCTACACCCTCTGATGGGGGAACTGAACCTATCTCATCCTCGCCTATCTCGATGGCGGCCTTTGGAAGCTCCTCGTTTGTGATTGTGGAGGTCATGGTGACTGTGAAAGGTTCAAAACCCTTGGGGGCCTTGTCGTCTATGTTTTCGGCATCCACGTTTGTCCACGCTGGGCTGCTCTATAGAGAGGAGGGATTCTGGGCCCGGACCCAGCTATGCAGATCGTACGATTTGCCGACCTTGGGCTGGTCGGATACCCCCCCTGAGCATCTTTGTTTGTAGGCATGTCCCCTGCTGTGGGTTTTGGGTTCTGTTTTGACATTGGCAGACTGGCGCTTTTCTTAGTCATTACGGCAAGGGAGGATGCACCTATGAGTGACCTCAGGGAGAAGGAAGGAGGAGGGGTGTCAGTAGTCCTGTGTGGAGGGGTACTCAAGGGACTTAAAGGGGCAGGCCAGAAGGCTGAAGGTCCTTTGGAGTAATTCAAAACTGAGGCAAGCCGGTCGGCAGATGGCGATATGTGGCAGTTGAACTGAAGCAGCCCCCTCTGACCCCATGCCACAGCCCTTGCTGCTCCTCACTCTGCCAGCTCCGCACCCTGAGGACACGTACTCATGACACGCACTCACACTCACCAGCCTCCAGTAGGGAGAAGAGTTCCTGGACCAGGTCCGGGCGCCGGGGGCCTGGAGGACACCTGCCCAGGAGTGTTGCGTTGGTTACCGGGGTTAACAGGTCCTGTGTACCCCAATCCTTCCCTGTCTATTTTTCTCAGGATCCTTTCTCCTGCCCTCTCACCAATGACTGTTGTTGCTTGTTGGCGAATGGCAGATGAAAATAGAAGTGGCCTGGTAGAGCCTGGTGGAAGCCTGGTGGAAAAGAGCTGTGCTGGGAGACGCCAAGGGGGAAGGACAAGCAGGACTCGCAGGGCTCAATAGCAGGCCGCACCCAAGCCTAGTTGGGCCGCCTCTACGATGCTGCCGAGGGCTCACTCTTGCTGCGGCTGCCCGCTAATGGCGGCATCGCTTGCCCCTTCCTGATTGCCTGCTGCTGCTGTTGGATGTAGCAGCGAAATGTGGGAGCCGCTTCACAGTGGGGTACCCTGTACCTCCAAGCCGCAGAGAAAATAGTCAGGCGAGTGATCCATGCCTCGCCTTGGCGTCCTGCTTCGCTACGCTGCTTGTGCTGTCTCTGCCAAGTGGGAGTGTCTACAAAACCCAAAATGTACTCAAAGAAATAAGAACACCGCGTGTAATAAATTGGGTCAATATTTGGGGGGTGGTAACCCCACTCAAATAATAAATGCAATCCTTGTCAGACTGATCCACAAAAGTCACTACTAAATAAACCTGTGCTTAACACTTTAGTAGCTTGGCACAATAGCAGTCAGGCTTAAACTAGAGGCAATGTGTAAAGTATTTATGCAGCACTCAAACGCTAATAAAGTGAAAACTCAAAAGAAGCAAAATCCTAAATCAATTTAGAAAAACAGAGTACAATTTTCATTAATAAAATGACATCAAAATCACAAAAGCCACTTATGGTTATCTGGTTGCATTGGAATGAGGAAATTCATAAGGTCAGGCCAACCACGATAGAGCATGGATTGGATGCACGTTTGCCCTGCTGAGGAGTTTCCCTTCTTGAATCCAATTCCACGTTTTTCACAAAGAGTTACAGTGTTTGGCACACCACAGATACCAAAATGTGCATGTCCATGATTTCAAACACTTTGAGCTGATTCTCAAATTTACTTGCATAACAAAAGGATAGTTTTGTGTCCACACTTGGAAAATTTAGAAGCACAAATTTTATTTTGTATTCATGAAAGATGAGTTTCAACTTGAACATACTCAAATCAAGAATTACACCAGTATGATTCGATTTTATGTGTTTGAGAATCTCCTTTCACAGTTACTTCAATGACATCACATGTTGGGCAGCAAAGATAGAAGAAGTTGAACTCAACCTACAATATTATTGAAGTTGGTTTTTATTATAAAAATGGCCATAGACTTACTCTTATTATAGACAGAAGTACCCCTATTCACCTGATTGAAAAGTGACAAGAGCATCTCCAAGATTGGCCTGGGTGTATATTGAGGGTTATAAAACAGGAGATTTGATACGAACTCAATCAAGTGATTGAAAAGGCAAGTAAGTGCAAATTTTATTACGAAAATTATTCTTCCGCTTCTTTTTTAATTTTTTAGTTCACAAAGCTGTAGGAAAAACCGTAAGATTGTACTTCGAGGTATGTATAAGAGGTTGGCACAGGCCCAGATGTCACACTGAGATCAACATAAAATTAACCTGTAGTGATGTTCAGTAGATAACATAGGTATCATTCGTACTGGTTATTGCCAGAACACATTTGTTTCAGGCACCACATTGTTAGCATTCGTCTCAGTAACTGCAACATAATTTGATATACTGTTAACCTATGGAGAAGAGTTGTGTTTTGCAGGTCAGTGCAGAGTTTATCTAAACAAATAACACAGATTTGCATATATTTCATATTTGACTTTTTTGGTGACTTTCATAACTCTTAAACCTAGTGTCTGAATTGCAGTTGATGTAGAACATGTTCAACTTACACATTTTTAGCTTGTGGGTCAGTTGACCTGACAGTCATAGGGTGGTCTTCCTCCAAACCTTTTACTTTACTCCTCCATTTTTGCTGATCTTGTTTTTGTTGGCCGTAGGACTCAGCATACTTTAACACTATTCAGAAGAGCTTAGTGCTTGTGTTCTTTCCTGTCAACATTGTGAAATTAGCATACACCCAATTGGCACATTTAATTTACTTGTAAGTCCATAGTAACGTGGTACTAAATGTTCCCACTCCTGTAAATGCTACTGGTGACACTGCAGAACTGATTGTGCCACCCACTCAAGTAGTCATTTTAAACTTGTCTCAGGCCTGCCATTGCAGCCTGTATGAGCAGTTTAAACGGTCATTTTGACCTGGTAAAATCAACCTTTTGCCAGGCCTAAACCTTCCCTTCCCTAATACATGTACGTCACCCCTAGAGTTGGCCCTAAATAGCCCACAGGGAAGAGTAAAGTTCATTAAAAAAATTGGACATGCACTTTTAACTTTTGCATGTTCTGGTAGTGAAAAAGACTGAAATGTGTTTTCACTAGTTCAAGGCCGACCTCTCTCATAGAAGAACATGGGCTAACCTATTACATTTAATAAGCAATAATGTCCAATTGACAACAGGTAGGAATATCGAATTAGGTGTCTAAAGAATTGTATTAAAAAACATGTTTAATGGTAAAATCAGATTTTAAGGGATCATTCTGAAAATACCATTTTTAGAAAGTTTGCGTTTTCTTGTTCCAACAATTTGGTGTCTGCAACCTGTATCCTGGGTCACATGACTAAGTGTCGCTGGCACTTGCGCTTTGTGTATTGCTCCCAGACAGTGAGACAAAGGAGGAATAGTTGTTGGCAGGATGAGCCATCTCTGACATGATGAGGTGTAGAGCTGTCACCTAAAACACTTGCACATCACAAAGGTTCTGCCCAGCATGCTCACAAAGGGTTTTCACACTAGTTTTTGTCTCCCCCAGACAAGCTGGAGCCAGGGCAGGGAGGCAGGAAATTATAAAGACTTGTGAGGCTGGAAAACTGCAGAACCTTTTCTTACTTCAAAGTGGGCACCGGGTATACATTTTGGACCCCAGACCCAACTCCTCAGTATACCCCTGGACCTGTGGAAGACTCAGAAGGACTGCTTGCTGCTCTGCAAGACAGACTTACTGTGGTACCCTGCTGCCTGAATGAGAAGGACTGCACCTACATCTTGAACACAGGACAACCAGAGTGACTCCAAAGTCTACTTGGCTGTCCACCTGAACAGAGCCTCAGGGAAAGAAAAGTCTCCAAACACTTTGAACAGAAAAGGCTCTATCCACTTTGAACTTAGTACCAGGACTCTGCTGTGAGTCCTGCCCTCCCAAGTGGTGCCACCCCTGTCAGAGACCCTTGACAGTGGACTCGAAGGTTAGGTGTGGACTGAACTCACTGAGTTGTATTCCACAGAATTCCGTGGACTTGTCTAAAAGATCCACCCACCCATAGCTATGGCACATTTTCAGAAAAAGAGTGGCACTTGAAAGAGAGTCACTTGCAAAGCAGTGGAAGCAGTCTAAGCAGATTAAATGCTTCCACCTGCTACATTTGTGTTTGCTGTCTATAGATCAGCAGTGGCCCCTGTACAGTTGTCTTGAATGAGCAGCCATTCATCAAGTGAGCAAAAGCGCACATACAGTCAAACTCTGGGAAATTAGTATGTGTGACTGGAAAGCTACTTTCCAGTGATAAAGGCTATCAGAAACTCAGTTTAATAGGTGTGTGCAGTGAGAGTAGGGCAGCTGTGAGGAGGATATCCTTACGGACAGTAATGCCAAAGCTCCCTGTCTGACAGGCCTGATTCTGGCTGTTGATGTGCTCTGAGATGGGGCGAGCTGGTAAACATCAGTGAAGAATCTGGAGGAAGACCACTCACCAGTGGCGTAGCTAGGGGGGGGCGGTGGGGGCGGTCCGCCCCAGGCGGCACTATTTTGGGGGCGGACAAAGGCATTCAGATAAGGCTCGGCTTGCTTTCGTGGATGTTCGGGGACGAGCAGAGAAGGAATAGGACTCGTGCAATGTCCTCTTCTTTTTGTGCTGGCAGCTGTCCCCCCCTCTCTTCCTATTATTCCCTCTCTTTCTGTCTTGCTCCTCACTTACTGAAAACCGTAACTTGAAGAAACGGTTCACAATCTCTTTCCTTCTTTCATTTAGTTGCTTCCCTGTGAAATGGATCCAAAAAAGAAAAAAAACACTCTTGCGGGAAATGCCCTTTTTCTTTTTTTCATTTTTTTTATTTTAAATTTTTTATTGAGACATCAGAGACAGAACATAATAATTGACGGCAAAATACAAAAAAAGAAGAAAAACATCCCCGATGTCCAATTTTTCCGGTTTAAACCCCCCACCCCGGTGGATCCGAGCAGGGAAAGAGAATAACAAAGAAGAAAGATATAAACCATACAAACATCAACCACTTGGTTAATGGTTCCCATATCATTTCGCCTTTAGCCCTTGCCCGACTACCTCTTCTCCTAAACACAGAAATCTCCCAGTTATAAAAATAAATTAATTTACTAAACCACACATGTATTGAAAGGGGATCCTGATCTAGCCATTGTGATATAAACCAACTTCCGATTGGCCTCCTCTATTTCTTGATTACAAATCCCAAGCATTATAACCTGGGAGGTCAATGGGACTAGATAGCCAAATATAGATTCTAGACGTGATTCCACTTTAATCAGCAATTGATTGAGACTGGGACAGGTAGCAAATATATGTGTGCTATCTGCTGCCAACAGCCCACACCGAGAGCAGTGTATCCCCGAAGACCCCCCCATCGATAAATACGCGCCGGAGATATATATAAATCACACCAAGTTTTAAAGCATTGTACCTGCAAGCTTGCCGAAATACAAGCCGTTTGGCTATACATAAGAGAGTCTTCGCATTCTGCCTGTCCAGCATGTAATACCGTTTGCCATCGATCAAAATGTTTGGCTAAATCGTCCCCCATCACGCCGTTTAGAAGTTTATATAACGAAGATGTTGTAGCTTGCCCTCCAAAAATCATATGTAATAAAGGAATTCTATACCGAGACACTAATTTTCTCGTAAGAAAATCCCTTATCTGTGAATATTTGAAAAAAGAATTGTTCTTGATCCCAAATTTATCTTTTAAAGCCTCAAAAGTCAAAATTTTAGAGTCAGAAATAAAATCCCCTACACACCAAATACCTTCTTCACTCCAGCATTTAAAATATGCATCTTGAAATATATCCGGAAGTAGAGTATTATTTACTAAAGGGGAGTATAAATGCAGCCGCCCAATCCCAACCTTTTTAATAACTGCAGTCCAAATCCGGTAGGCTCCAAGCAAAACCTTAAATTTAACCCTCTTAAAATAAGCATAATCTATATGACGCATGAGAAGTCCTCTGGCCTCAAACCCATATATCAAATGATAAATTGATATTTCCCCACCTTGCATATTCCCTTCGTTTAGCAATTCCCCCATCTGTTTCAATGCAGTTGCCCAATAATGAGTTTGAAAATTAGGGACAGACCACCCTCCCCTATCTCTAGATAGAGTCATATATCTAAGAGCCCTTCTAGGGCGCTGCCCCGCCCATAAGAACCATGAGACTAACTTATCGAGTTTCTGAAGCCAGATTTTGTTTATATCTAAGGGAATCGCTCTGAAATAATATAAAATTTTAGGCAAAAATATCATCTTAATGACGTTGCTTCTCCCCATTAATGTCAAATGCAGCTTATTCATCCTTTCTGAGTCAAATTTGATTTTCTGTATTAATGGTGTCAAATTGATGTCCACTATATCCTGAATTTTAGAGCTTATTTCAATGCCTAAATATCTAGCACTTGATGTTATCCGTGCATCGATTAAAGTATTTTTTTCATTAATTACAATTTGCGTTTTAGAATCGTTCAGATGATAACCAGAAATACTGCCAAATTGCAGCGTTAAGTTATTTATTTTGCCCTTTTTCTGACATTTTTCTATTCCAAAGTGCAGCGGGATGGAGAGAAATAGAAGGTTTTAAATATTAAAAATAAATACATAACTAAATAAAGCAAGACAGAGTAGTTTCAAAGTGGCCAGATTGGTTTTATTCACATCCAAACACATCAGCCTCACTTTACAGACTTCGCAGTGAAGCGCTACTTTTGTTTTCTCGTCTTTCTTTGAACAGCATTGTTGTCCCCAGATGGGGAAGTGCACCATTCCTGGAGGTACTGCAATACCTGGTTGATGGGTGGATTAGAAAACAAAATGTGTACCATGGCTCTGTTTATGGATGTGGTATTTTTAAACAATACTGCTTACGTTTATTAAGGTTATAAGTAATTGACATTGAAACGGTTCCCTTCAGGGCCCTGTAGTCATGTCCTTAACTTTTCAGGTAAAACCACTCGCTGATTTCTGAATAGTGAGTGAGAGATCGTTAAGGTAACCATGTTGTTTCTGCTTACATTTCACATGCTTTACTTAATCTTGCATTCCCTATGAGTGTTTGCTTTTACTTTTTTTTTTTTAGGCAGCATATTACTCTTATCAAGTGCATAATTTGAATTGAGCCACATCCAAGTGTTTATAGCGGGCACAATTAGGTTGTAGCTGAAGGCAGTGAGAGTTTCTCTCAGTGGGGCAGTATGGTGTTCAGAGGGGGAGAGGATGTGGCACTATGGCCAGAGCTGTCGAATTTGGAACTGGGGAACTGGGTTCAGCCTTCATGACCAGTCCACCAGACCACTCTACTGAGGGAGCATATTCCCATGCTAGACCTTACAAGGCCCCACTAGACCTTAGGAGGCTTGATGTCTTAGCACAAGCAGGTGTACCCTAGTGGTGTCAATTGTGAGTTAACCTTGAAGGCCTGTCCACCACAATCCATACTGAAGTTCATCTCCAGTCTTGCGGGCAGGCCTACGAAGCAGCACACCCCAGAGCAACAGTGATCCAGTCACTGTGACTCTGTCACTGAGGTCACATGAACCTTGAGCAGGTTAGGGCGGTGCGAACGGTGTGACTGCACTGGGTACCTATTTCGGGTGGGAGCGTAGTGTTTGAAAGTATATTATGGCTTTAAAAAAACTTGCTGCCTCCTTCCTGGCCTCCAGCAATTTTCAGAAACAATAAAAATTTCATGATAACTTCGGTGATTAATGTTCTTCCTAGAGAGAGATCCGAGTTTTGTCTAGTGGAAGGGTTGACTCCTGGAAAGGTAGCACAGAGGGTTAATGTGCCTGCTGCAAAGAACATGTGCCATGCAGATCACAAAGTGCACTGCTTCAATGGGGGGACCATGATGAATGGTCATTTAATGTCAGCTGTAGATGATGGATCCCTGAACAGTGTCATGTATGTGCATGTTTGCATTGTGCTGAGGGGATTACCAGGTAATTATTCACGCAGCTCTCTGATGGATGTCACACAGGGCCGGTTCTAGCGGGCGGGCCGGGTGGGCCAGGCCCACCAAAACATGTGCCTGGCCCACCCAAACAGGAACCTTGGCCCTCGCAGTGAGGGCTTGATTGAAGGCAGGCGCACAACGGCATTGGGCTCAAAGGGCTGTCTGTGTGTGAGTGCGCCCGGGCGCACATCTACAGACAGCTTTTGAGGTTATCGCAGTCGCACCCGAGTACTTCACAGGTCTTTAAAAGACCATTTACATGTTAACGAGGCTTTGTTTATTTTTTCACCCCTTCATCTCCACTAGGGGCATGGCGAAAGGCGACAAATCCTTTCTTTGACAAGGGTAACCTTTGCCTACTGTTCTGTTGCGTGGATATTTCTTTTTCAATGCAGCGCAGGAGAAAATAAGTTTGTTTATTCCTATTCACCTTTCCTGACCCCTTCAGCAGCTTACCACATCAGGCTGTGACACAAAGTTTGACTAATGGAGTAGGTAAGAGAATGTGTGACTATTTATTTTTCTTTTAAAAATCTGCACAGGCCCAGCAGGACACATACTTCGTGTGCGCTTCATTTAAACAGTTTTTATCATTATCATGGCTGATGCAGGACAACAATAAGACAATACAAAATGCCCCAATAAATGTGGTGATTAATGATCTGCTGGAGAGCAATCCTTTGTCTGTTAGTAGTTTTTAAATGCAGATGAACTGTATTTTATGTGGAAGCTCAGTGGGTTACAGCCTTTGTCACAGAGATCCTTGTGTTACTTGCAGTTCAGAAGTTACAATCCTAACATAGGACAGTGACCAATGAACTGTCATCAAAGATCTGCATACAAACATGAATGGTATAGTTAGAACTTCGCTTTTTTTTGTTTTGTGATATAGTTAGAACTTCCTCAATCTTTCATCATTCTAATGTTGCTAAAATCAGTATGTTTGGGCAGAGATACATTTTTATCAGTAAAGCTGACCCCCAAACACTGGAATACTCTTTAAATCCTAATGTTGTGTTTCCCCAGACCAAACCCTCTCAAAATATACTGCCCACCAGTATGGATGACATGTGATTCATACACCTTGTAATCCTCATTGGCTTATGTGGCATTCCCTGTAGACTGATATACATACTTGTATGATTCATTGTGAAAAGTACTGACTCACACTACACTGATATGAGTAGCGCTATACAACAAATGAAATGCATATGAGAGAGGTGCTACGGAGTGATGAGGTGCACTGGTGGAGGGTGGCAGTGAGGGAATCTGAGGAGGAGGTAGTGGGAGAGGCAGTGGAGCGATGAGGGGCACTGGTGGAGGGTGACAGCAGGGCTCGAGTCGGGGTACCACGCGGGTGGACGGCGTCCCTCCACTTATTTTACCGGGAGCTCGATAACTGGAGCAAATGGAGCCACACATTCACTCTTTGGCCTCTCTGGGGCGAGATCGGAGCTCATTCAGAACACTGCTCACGCGCTGGCTTCTCTGATGCAATGGCATCTAAGGAGTGAGCGAGGGGAGGCAATGAGTCTGATGGTGCAAGCCACCATTCGTGACTTCACTTCCTGTCGTGACGTCAGCGTCCCCCCACTTATTTTTTTAGGACTTATGCCCTGAGTGACAGTGAGGGAATCCGAGGAAGAGGTCATGGGGTGGTGGGGGAGCTATGGAGAGATGAGGGGCACTGGTGGAGGGTGGTAGTAAAGGTATTTACGGAGAAAGAGGTTATTAGTGTGGCGCCAAAAAAGACTTTCGCAACAGCGCTAAAGCCAACCCTGTCATGGCCTTTCTGTTTTTGTTTATTTAATTGGCAGTCAGGTCATAAGGGCTACTGTGAAACATACTTTAAAGTGCCTGCTATTTATATTTACTGCTATATTCAATGTTTTAAGTTTGAAGGTGATTTTACTAATGTTTTTACCGGGAAAAAGGAAAGTGGAGCCCGATGGTGCCTGATATGGGGCCCAATGTCAGCTGGAAGATAAGGTGCACTGGAGAGGCATTAGTGGATAATCAAGCCTGTAAGGGAGTGTGATGCAGAGTATGGGGTCAGGTGGAGGTAGTAATGAAGAGGGATTCTCCCTGAAGGCTCGCAAAGAGGGAGCCCGAGAAGTGTCACTTGCCTGATACCCCCACCTCAGAAACCTTCTCTTCCCATCAAAGGAACATTACATGGAAAAAACACTTTTTAAGATTGATAATATTTAGAAAGAGATTTGGAAAAGAGTGCGTTTTACTGGGCCTTGTAAGACTAAGAAGAGATAAAGGAGGGCCCTGAAGCAGGCCTGCCCAGACATATATGCGACAAATCGAGCCCGCAGTGGCCCACCCAAATGCACCCTTGGCCCACCCAAATAACAATTCCTGGAGCCGGGCCTGATGTCACATGCGGTTTTTCTGAGTCCCCAGATAGATCATGCAGTCTGTGTGTTCTCTTTTGTACTGCCAGTCACTGCCAGTCACCGGTGTATTCAACTGTGTAGCCTTGGACCGTGTCATGTATGTGCATGTAACTTGCATGATCGAGGTAACTATTAGCGGCAACACTACGTGTCTCTCGGTCCTCTTTCAAGTGCTTACCGTCTTTTTTCCCCCAGCGCAACCCCCCCCACCCTCCCCAGGGGCGGCAATCTGAGGGATAGCCCTGGGCGCCACAAGCTCTAGCTATGCCTCTGCTACTCATGCCCCCTTCAGCAATATATGTTTCCGACAATGCTACACAGGGCTTCTGAATCTGAAGGCAGATCTTTAATCAGAATATACAGGAGTCAAATCTGTGGAATGCACCGCAATGTGTATTCTGTGCAATCCCATGCACACCACAATGAATTTATTTGTGAGGTACACGTCGATTCCACTTCCAAGAAGATAGCTAAAGAGGATGAATGGTTTGTGCAGCGATGTTCCAGTGACAGTGAGACAGCATATTAGGAATTCAATAGCAGTCCCTAGATATTTGTGCTCTCACGGCAGACCAAAGGGTTTGGGATGCAGGGATGACATGAACACGGTCACGCACCTCTATGCGCTGGCTGGAGCTTAGCCTCATCGACTTGCTGTGAGTTCTTAGAAATGTAATGCATATGCGCTGCGGAGGATGGTGAGAATATAGATTTCATGACCCACGTGCATGGTCATCGAATCAGTGGCATAAGTGACACACATTCCTCATTAAACATACTGTTTAGAAGGGAGATACAATGCTTCCCTTTTCTCCATATCTGTGCAGCTGTCTCCCTCTGCTGCACTCCTGTTCTGCCGTCTTGCTACCTGTCTCTTCGCTTCACTTTTGCACTGCTGTCTCACTGCTCCCAGTTCTGATGTCTCCCAGCTCTACTACCTGTGCTGCTGTCTCTCAGCTTTAATCCTGCCCTGCTCTCGCCCTCCTGCACTCCTGTGTTGCTGCATCTGCTTCACTTCTACAATGCTGTTTTACAGCTCCACTCCTATACAGATTTTTCCTCTACTGCTGTGCTGATGTCTCTTTGCTGTAGACGCATGCGGCTGTCTCTTTGTTCCATTCTTCTGCTGGCGTCTCTGCAACCACATGTAAACTGCAATCACCACAGACACATGGCGTGACGTCATACTTTCCTTTGCTCACCACAGCTGTGCAAATGAAACCTCTGGTGTGAGATGGTGAGCAGTGCACATTCCACCTCGGGATAGCTCCCTTAACAGTACACTCCTTCAGAGTGGGACACGCATACCTGGGATATATCTACAAAAGGATCTCTTTTGTCTTTTATGTGGCAAACTAACAAAATGTTTTATAAAAAAATGGAAACTGGAATCCTATTCGCATCACTCTTGCTTAATTTATATGTAGTGTCAAGGATCCGGTGGGATTTATTGACCTTCTTAAACTACTCTCGCATATAAAATCATAACACTGGCATTAGAACCTGGACACCCCCAGTTTGGCCCTGCTGACTATACACACTGCGGCTGCATCCTAATTTATAGCCGAGAAACTTCCAAATTGATCAACTCAAGAGCATTTGCAAGTATAAGTGAATAATTATGGTTATGGCGTGTAAAGAGAGGATTAATATTTTGTCACATCACACAAATCTACGGCCCCATCAGGTTATATATCAGCGCAATAAATACGTGGCAGCTAGAGGGACAGGCTGTCTCAGCCAGCAACTGTTATGTGCCTCGCACCCCGGGATGACAGACAATGGCTCCATTTTGGACAAGCACAACAGCAGTTGAGAAAAGTGCTACAATAATTACTTTACCCTGGGGCGTCTCTTACCCTGAAAGAAGGGGTCATGATAAGGAGCGACCCGCGTGACGGTGTTGAGTG
Source organism: Triturus cristatus (assembly GCF_964204655.1). Lineage (NCBI taxonomy): Eukaryota > Metazoa > Chordata > Amphibia > Caudata > Salamandridae > Triturus > Triturus cristatus. Next base: position 685,236,539 of record NC_140587.1, read on the forward strand.
TGACACTGCGCAGTCACCCACAGCTTGGCAGCTTTCTCTCCAGGCCCCATTCCAATGCGGTTCATCGCTGTAGCCACCACTGTCAGAGCGAGGGCGTAATCAGTGGTGGAAGTGTCAGCCGTTCAATAGTCAAGCGAGTCTGAATTGACGTTGACCTTTGACACACAGTGCTCTGCCTCTAACACAGAAGCATGAGCAGTCCGTGGAGAAGGGAAAAACAGCACAGCAGATGCACCAATCACACTGCCTTTCTGTGAATGAAGATTGACGTCAGAGCCAATCAATATCGAGGCCACCATCAGCGGAAGGGGTGGGCATCAGTAAACTCTGCTGAGTGGCGGTGGCAGAGTTTTTGCCAAACTACATGAACTTCGCTGGCGGAGTAGAGTTTACAGCTCACCCCTACTGAAGGTGCTCCAACAGCCCAGTTGTGGTCCTGTGGGCAAAGCCGATGCAGTGCAGGACTTCCCATTGCAGCCCTGCAGCTCCACACCACCACCATAGCATGATACATCCTTGATGCAGAACTTCACATCACATGTTGCTGCACCCCGGAACAACTGTTGTGCGACACATCCTTGACACAATATCTTGCAACGTTCCGAAACCAGGATTTAAACTGTGAAGCTTAGTGATAGTTAGTGAATAGACACTTATTTTGATTTAAACGACTGATCGTTCTCATCGGGAAAGGACAATAACGACAGGAAGAATGATTCATGGGAAGACATTTGGACCTCAAGAAACTAACATTGTAATATTTCCTAGGATTAATATCCAAAAGTCTGTTATGGTCTAGTGAGAACATGGGGAGAGAACCTGTTCCCGGGAGTTTGCTCAGATTCTCTTGGTGGTTGAAGAAGATGAGAGAAAATAATGTTGCAACATAGAATTTGTGTGTTTATATTAGTGCGTGTTCTGAGAAAGAGTGAAAAGCTTAGACCTCAGAATCAAGGAGCTTCCTGAAAGGAGACTTGTCTTTGATCTCCAAGATTTCTCTTCATGAGAGGTTACTTAGCCTAATTTTATGTTTCCTAATTTATGACTGAGAATACGTTTCCAGTCTGACTTGCAAAAGACATATGCTTGAGGATTGATTCTCTCTCTCTCTCTCTCTCTCTCTCTCTCTCTCTCTCTTTCAATCAGAACCCTTCATAGGTCTCTGAATTGAGACCTTTACTTTGATTATCCCAGTTTATTTAGAATGAAAAATGCTACTTACCCAGTATGCATCTATTCTTGGCATGTAGAGCTGTAGAGTCACATGCTGTGCATAGCCTGCCATCTAGTGTTTGGTCCGGATGTTCGCACTTTGCTTATTGTTTGAAGAAATCTTTTCCAGTCACAAGGTAGATGACTCCTCCTTTTGGTGATAGTGTGCATGGGCATTGACTCCATTGTTAGATTGTTCACTGCAAAGGGTGATAATAGAGTTAGTAAGTGTAGTAAGAGATGCCCATGTATATATGTATCTAAGTAAGATGTAACTGCAACAGGTATAGGTACCCGGGGAGGCGGGTGGGCGCATGTGACTCTACAGCTCTACATGCCAAGAACAGATGCATACTGGGTAAGTAGCATTTTCCGTTTGTGGCGTGTCAGCTGTAGATCACATGCTGTGCATAGACTACAAAGCAGTTATCTCCCAAAGCGGTGGCTAACCTGTAGCTGTTGCAGCTGTCTGAAATAGTGTACGTAAAACTGCTGGGCACATACTAGCTTGCTGTCTTGCTAACACATCTACACAATAATGTTTTGTGAATGTGTGAGGTGTAGACCATGTTGCAGATTTGCAGATATGATATATGGGTATATTTCCTAAGAAAGCCAAAGAAGCCCCTAGTTTGCATGTGGAGTGCGCTCTAGGGTGAATTGTTAGTGTTCTTTTTGCTTTTGTATAGCATATTTGAATGCACTTAACTATCCACCTTGCAATGCCTGATTCTGATATAGGATTGCCTCTATGTGGTGGAGCAAAGGTGACAAATAGTTGTTTTGTTTTGCGGAAAGGTTTTGTCCTTTCTATATAGTAAGGAATTGTTCTTTTCACATCTAAAGTGTGTAACACATGTTCTGTCACAGAATATGGTTGAGGGAAGAACACAGGCAGCTCAATAGATTGGTCGATATCAAAGGCAGAAATGACCTTTGGTAGAAATTTAGGGTTGGTTCGAAGAACCACTTTGTTTTGGTATATTTGTAAGAACAGTTCTTATATGGATAGCACCTGAAGCTCACCCACTCTCCTCAGAGATGTGATAGCTATGAGGAAAGCTACCTTCCAAGTGAGAAATTGTATTTCACATTTATGCAATGGCTCAAAGGGTGGACCCATTAGCCTGGTGAGGACAATGTTGACATTCCTTACTGGAGCAGGTGAAATTCTTGGAGGAATCATTCTTTTAAGTCCTTCCATAAATGCTTTAATGACAGGCATTCTAAAAAGAGACAGATGTTGTCTGTTCTGTAGATATGCAGCTATTGCAGCAAGGTTTAAGCATATGGAAGAGTACGCTAAATTGTAAAGCTGCAGATGTAGTAAATAGCAAATTATATTTTGAACTGAAGCGTCCAGTGGATCTATCTGATTTTTGTTGCAGTATATTACAAACCGTTTCCACTTTGCTGCATAGCATGCCCTTGTGGTAGGACGTCTAGCCTCTTTGATGATATTCATGCAGTCTTGCGGAAGATTAAGGTAGCCAAACTCTAAGATTTCAGGTGCCAGATCGCAAGATTGAGATGGCTGGTACCTGGATGTCTTATCTCTCTGTGGCTCTGAGGGATGAGATTGGGAGTGAGGTGTAGTTTTTGGTGAGGAACTACTGAGAGCTCCAAATGGGTTGTGAACCATGGTTGTCGTGCCCATGTGGGAGCAACTAGGATTAATGCCAAGGACGTCTGTCTGATCATCCGAACTAATGGAATGAGTGGGAAAGGCAGAAAAGCGTAGGCAAATTTCCCTGACCAATTTATCCATAGTGCATTGCCCTTGGACAATGGGTGTGGATGTCTGGATGCGAAGCTTGGGCATTTTGCGTTTAGGTTTGTGGCAAACAGATCCATGTCCAGAAAACCCCACATTTGGAAGAATGGGAGGAGAACTTGAGGGTGGAGTTCCCGTTCGTGGATCTGTTGTTTTTGACGACTGAGCAGATCTGCAATCTGATTGTTTACCCCTGGAAGGTGTTCTGCAAGGTAAAACATTTTGTGATGTATGGACCATCTCCAGATGGTCTGTGCTAGTTGTGACAACTGGAGAGAGAGTGTGTCCCCCCCTGTTTTTGTATGTAGTACATTGCTGTCATGTTGTCTGTATGGATCAGGACAGCTTTGCCTACATGACGAACTTGAAAAGCTTTGAGTGCTAGAAAAATCGTTAGCAGCTCTAGATGATTAATGTGAAGCTGCTTTTGCTGCAGTCTCCACACGCCCTGAATTGTATGTGTCTGGAGATGAGCTCCCCAACCAGTGAGGGATGCCTCTGCTGTTAGCACTATCTGTGGAACCGGGTCTATGAAGGGCTGCCCTTTTGAAAGGTTTTGTGTATTCCATGCTGTAGTTTAGATCCTATATCCCTGATAGGCTCTGCACATTGGAATAATATACACTATAGTTTTTGACATAGGACTGAGGTCAGTATGTCTCTATCGAGTACATTAAACTTAATTACTTGTGTGTGCCAGCTAACTCAGAGGTCACTATAAAACTTCATGAATGATCAAGAAGGGATTAGTTTCTGACAACCGCAAAACATGACAACTTTGTTTCCCTTAGAATCGGAACCATAGATAACAGTTTCACTCAGTCAATCGTGCATGCTTCGTTTCTACAGAGTTACACAGAAATAGATAGACGGGCGTTTTCAATAAAAAAGGGTTTATTGAACAGTCTCATTTCTCATGCAAGAGATATGAACTGCTACAATCGTAAGACAGAATACAAAGTAAAATATGTACAGCGTTAGCAGTAAGATAAAATAATACTGCAATAGCATGGTTTGTAGCTATGACAGATATTCATAACAATACATACATAAACAACACAGGCTAAAATGTTAATACTCATCTGATGCTTCTAGCTAGTTCAACCCCAGTGAACCTAACCTAAGTGTAGTACAAGGTAAGAAGTAGGTGCTGTTTGTCTATAGTCTAGTTTAGCTATAGTTGCCAAGATTTGCCAAAAGTCCCACTAGGTTCTAGTACCTTAAAATGAGTGAGGTTGGAATCTCTTTCCGAGTCTCGATCTTTAACACCCCGCAAGGGGAGTCAGAAACACTGGAGCTGGATTCTCTGTGAGGAGGATGACAGCGTCTGGTCAGTGCATCAGGCGGGGACTTGATTTCCTTCTGAATTTGCCGTGGTGAGCCGCGTCGTCCAAGTAGGCAGGCGAACCGTGGTTTGCCATAGTAAGTGAAGGTGTTTAGGAATGCCAGTATTGACGTAAAAGTCGGCCAGAAGAAGGTCATGAATGAACCCCTAAGGAATAAATGTTCATGCATAATAAATGAGTTCTTGGAGAAATCAATATCCAAGCAAGGGGAAGTCCTAAAGGCTTAAGAGTCTGGTTTTCCAAGAACTCGTTGTGACGTAGATGAACGGATGTAGGTGGCCTTGCCTGTATTTGGTTAGCATGGATAATGCCTAAATAAGGGTAGGATTTCTATGCCTAAATATGGGCAATGCGAATTGTGTCTATATAAGGACATAAATCGGGAAACCTATACACGGTATCTAAATTGACACACAACAACCCCTGCTGAGAGCGTTGGGTGCGGCTGTCCACCAACACAAGATCTGATAAAAGACCCTGAGCCTGGTTTCACTGACGGGCTAAGCACTCCTGAAGGGGACGCATGTGAAGTCTTGCGTAAGGGAATATTAGTATGCAAGATGCCATCATCCCCAGTAACTGCATGAACACTCGAGCTGGCAACGAGTCTGCAGGTTGTGGATTCTGGCCAGATTGGGATAGGCCAAAGCCTTTTGTGTGTTTATTGTGGCTCTCAGATACGCCATTGTGTTGGATGGCTGTAGATGGGATTTGAACAGATTCACTGTGAACCCAAGATCGTGGAGCAACTGCACTGTTTTGAGAGTGTGATGGCGACAGCTTTCTTGTGAGTTGGCTTTTATGAGCCAATCATCCAGGTATGGGAAAACGTGAATATGTTGTCTTCGAAGATGAGCTGCGACTACTGCTAAACACTTGGTGAAAACTCTGGGTGCAGTAGTTACTCCGAATGGGAGTACCTTGAACTTATAATTTTGTCCTGCTACTATGAACCTTAGGTATTTGCGATGAGAGGTGTTCTTTAATTCCAGAGTGGACAGGAAGTTGCCTTGTTGAAGGAGCAGAAGTACTTATTTATTTTTGTGTTTTATAGAGCGCAAACATGACCCGTGAGGGTATCAGAGCGCGTTACAAGATATACAGAGGTGTATAAACAAAGTCTAAGGTGCAGAAATATACAGTATTATACAGAAGGATGGCGAGGGGCAGGGGTGTAGGGAACATAGGGGATAATGGGGATACAAAAGTAGGATTGCAATCGAAGATAAAGTCGATAAAAAAAATAAAGGCCCCATAAATTCTCTGCGGGGAGAGTTGGTGATCTGGGGAAGAGGCGATAGTTTTAGAATGATCAGACTTGTGGTCAGGCATGGCAGGCATTAGACGAGGAATTTACCCATGAGGAAAATTTTGGCCTCTTTCTTGAAACGTGCTAGAGAGGGGATTCTTCTGATGGCGGGTGGGAAACAGTTCCAGATTCTTGGTGCTGCCCCGGTGAATGCCCTATTGTAGATTATTTTTTTCTGAAAAAAGGCGGGTTGGAGTAAGAGGTTTCTGGCGGACCGGGAGTTCCTACTTCCTCCAGATACCACTAGTTTTTGTGCCAGGTAAGCAGGGGAGTTTGAGTAAAGAGCCTTGTGTGTGATGCATGCCAGTTTCAGCTGAATTCTGACCTCTAGAGGGAGCCAGTTCAGAGCTTTCATATGGGGAGAGATGTGGTCGAATTTCCTGGTGCCGGTGAGTAGTCTGGCGGCCACGTTGAGGCAGGCTTTTAAGGGTGCTAGGGAGATCTTGGATAGAGCAGTGAGGGTGGAGCAACCATATTCCAGTCTGGAGATGACTAGTGCTTGAACTGCCATTTTTAAGTCAGGAGCATCAATGAAAGGTTTCAGCTTCCAAAGGTAGCTCAGGTGGAATCTAGCTGCTTTAGCCATTGAGTTGATGTGGTCCCGCATGTTCAGGTTGTTGTAGAGTGACCATGTGAAAGTGGTCTGATTGAATGTATAAGTTTATTTCACTGAGGTCCAGTATAGGCCTGTGAGAGAATCGTCTTTCTGGGGAATTAAGAAATATAGGGAGTATACTCCGGTCCCTTGATGTTTTAATGGGACTGGCTCCATTGCGCCTTTTTTTAACAGAGATTAAACCTCTTTTTTGTAGAAGGGTGAAATGTTCCTGTGACAATGCATGTGATCTTGGAAGAATGTTTGGGGGAGTGTCTGTAAGTTCCAGGCAGTAACCATATTGGATAATTTGTAGAACCCATTTGTCTGAGGTAATGGTGTTCCAGACAAGGAGAAATTGAGAGAGACGTCCCCTGACAGGAGAGTAATGATTGGAGGGCAGTCGAAGAAAGTCCCTGTTTGTTATTTGCGGGGGACATGCGTGAGGAGTTGCCTCTGCCTCTTCCCATACCATTGTTTCCTCTAAAACCTCCTCTAAAATATCCTCTTGATGAGGGCGATTGGTTGTTGCCCTTGTAAGAGGAGGAGGGATTTTCTCTGGTAACAGTCTTGGAACCACCCCTGTAAAAGGAGCGGTGAAAGGAACCTCTACTACCAGGTAATTGTAAAGCCCCCATGGACTTTGCGACCTCGGTGTTCTTTTTCATTTTCTCCAGTGATGTGTCAATTGCTGGACCAAATAGGTGTTCCTTGTCAAAAGGTTGATTAATAATGGAGGCCTGTACCTCAGGTGTGAAACCTGATATTCTTAACCATGCCTGTCTGCGTAGCAACACGCTTGTGTTTACTGCATGTGCTACTGTGTCTGCTACATCTAATGCATATTTGATGGAGGTATTGGTAATGAGTTTTCCTTCTTGTATGAGATTATTTGCCTTAGATTTATGCTTATCAGGCAGATATTGGATACATTCTTCCAACTCATCATAATGAGCTCTATCGTACCTGGCTAGCAAAGCCGGAGCATTGGCAATGTGCCAGTGATTAGCTGCCTGAGAAGCCACCCTTTTACCAGAGGCATCAATTAACTTGAACTCTTTGTCAGGAGGAGGGGCCTCACCTGTTGTTTGTGAATTTTCTCTTTTACGAGCATTAGAGACCACCAAAGAGTCTAAGGGGGAGCTGATCCTTATTGTAAACAGGGTCAGTAGGTGCTAGTTTATACATTTTCTCAATTCTGTGCGTCATTATTTTTGCCCTGACAGGGTCTTTGAAAACCTCATCTGCATGCTTAACCATTCCCTTAAACATTGGTAAAGTGTGTGTTGTTTTTTGAGAGGAGCTTAAGGTCACAAATAAGAAGTACTCGTCTAAATTCTCTTTATGTAATTCCACCCCATGATAGTGAGCAGCCCTATTAAGAAGCTCAATATAACCTATATTGTCATCAGGAGGTGATGGCATAGATGGATACAAATCAGGGACAGTGTCTGCATGTGGATCTGTATTATACTCCTCTTATGGGTCAACATCTTCTGGCCTGCTGTTATCCCCATCCCCCTCATTCTGTGGGTCAGGTGATAGTGGTGGTGGCTAATTAGTGGGGGCAATGAGTAGGTGAGGATTAGTAGGTGAAGGAGGTGAAGTATAAGGTGGTGATGAGTTTGTACCCATACTTTTTTTCTTTAGAGGTATATGATTTTCATCCCGATGTGCCAATTTCCTTTTTTCAGGTAATTTGGCATGAATATGTCCAGTATCTGGGCTGATAACCAGTTATTTTTGTTTTGGATCCGGAGGTGCAACATCGGACTGAAACTCTTTTGTTGAAGTCTTTTCCTCTTTAGTTGAAGTTTTCGGTGTCAAAAGTTTTAGGCTTCGACAAAGATGGAGGATGGACGTGCTTAGTTTTCAGCGCCGAGGATTTTGGTTCGGTGCCATTAGGGGTCCGACTCGATCCTGAGCAGGAAGGCTTTTACTTGCATTTCAGCACCGGGCCCGCAGACTGGGTGCTCAAAACTTATTCTCTGTGCTGACCTTGGCCCGCAAGCAGAGGTAGGACTGGAGCCTTTTTAGGTTTTGGTTATTGGGGTAAGGGAGCTTCTGTACTCACGGTGATCTTGACCCGGTGTAACTTGCTCCTCTTCTTCCATGTCGGGGTCGGCTTCAGACACGGCGATATGTTCTTCTTCCTCGGCTCCTTGAGCGTGATCTTGGTCAGAATCTCCCCAGAAAATGTCTGGAACGGAGCCGCCATGCTGTTGCATTTGTTTGAGCCCAACGGTTACGGAGCGTCCTCTTAGATCTGCACGCGTCGCAGTCTTCCTCGTCGTGTTCCGGGGACAAACAGAGATTGCATACTTCATGCAGGTTGGTGCTCGGAAACTTGGCACGACACCCGGGACAGAGCTTGAATAGAGTCCGTTCGATCGACTGCTAGTGAGCCTGGTGCTGGTAGGCCCAACGGCCCTCCACGAGTTTTCCGCTCGAAGATTCTTGGTTCGAAACAATATGCGGAGAATGGGAAATGCCGTCGAGAAACAATACCATCGAGGGGAATCTGAGAAACTGTGCCGAACCAGAGTGCAGCAATTCACATTCGAACCCGATGGTGGAAAAAAACAATCTAACAATAGAGTCAATGCCCATGCGCACTATCACCGAAAGGAGGAGTCACCTACCTCGTAACTGGAAAAGACTTTTCCGAACAAAAAGATGTTTGCAAAAAGTGCAAACATCCGGACCCAACACTAAATGACAGGCTATGCACAGCATGTGATCTACAGCTCACATGCCTCGAACAGAGAGTTTAAGGAGATTGGCATAGAGAAACATTGCTCCATTAAGTGGTAGCAGAGGATAATTATTGTCACAAGAGAGAGGAGCTGAAATAATTTGCCCCAACTTAGGATAGCCCACATCCTTTATGCCAAATCCTGAATTTGAAGACTGAAGGAGGTCTGGTTCTAAGACGGTTGCAATAGTGGAGGTGTGACTATCAATAGGGTTATGTATCGCCTTTGTCTTTTAGAGATTACATTCCTATGTTGAGATTATGTGTGTTTGTGTTTTGTGCAATGGTGGCCTCTGCAAAGAAAACATGCAATGATAGTGATTCAGGGAGATAACATTTTAGAAGCTTAGCCGTCCTCACATCCACCCCCATATGTGGCTCCACCAACAAATACAGATGGTGTTATAACCACTAGTGCTACAGTGGATACAACACTTGTTGATCCAAGCATGATTCAAATTGAAAGATCACTTCCAGGACTTTCAATTATTCCTCCACCAACTGAAGCAAACCCTACTGTAATAGTTCCCAGGGGAATTAATACTTGCATTGTGACCGTTCCTGCACTAGTATCATGAGTTGTGACAACACAGACATTGAAAGTGCCGATTGCTACTGAACCAATAAACAGTGTTTCAAACAGCACTCTTCACGGAGTGGTAGGAGGAGAAGCTGCAACAGGGCTTATCCAGATACCTGGACACCACCACATAATGTTCAATCATTTAGAGAAGGGAGATGAATTGTTTTTATGATGCCAATTGCACAAGGAGAGACAGGACAATTTGAGGATTGGATTTTCCCCCCTCATGGTTTAAAGAGACTTCAGAGAAGAAGAGAGTGGGAGAATCAGAGAGACTTCCTGCTAGTCAAGAAAAGGAAATACCTTTAGATGTGCGGAAATTAAAGGTAAAATAAGTAGAAAGTATCAGAGGATGTCTGGACATTTCACATTTATATCAATATCAAGAAAACTGAATTGATATATTTAGGGAAAGAATAATGAGATGTGCAGCTGCCACACACAATAAAATGACTGAATTGGTAGGGAAATACGAGGTGGATCTTACTAAAAGTGTTCCCTTACAAAGAAGCTTTAGGGCACAGGTAGATGATGAAGCTATTGAGACAATTCGATCTTCTTGGATGAGATTACATATTGCAGAACTCGTAAAATATATCTGCAAATGGAGGGATTTTGACAGATTAGAGAGCAAATTTGCAAAGAAACAGGGAAAGAAGAAAACCAGTCAGACAATACAAAGGTGAAGGTAAAGCTATCACCAGCACCCCTAAATGAAGATGGTTCTCTAACCTTTCCTATGATGTAAATACCAGGTGGGCTGTATGCTCATGTACCATGGAGTAGAGGTGATCTTCCAACTGTTTGGAACAATTTAGTGCAAAGTAGTACATACCAGTTGACAGATTTGTGAACATTTCGAAGGTGTTGAGGACATATTTGAATAAGTTCTTTTATATTGTGGTACTGAGTGATTTGTAGGCAGAATGCAGGATAGATGTGCAATTGCCACATTCTGAACCTCCAAGGGATGTGCATACTTGTGCACCTTCACCTGTGGAAATTAGTAAATAAATGAGGAGATTATCTTTTTGAAAGGAATGGTTCCAGCAAGAGATATTGATTGTCTAAAGATAAATAGAGCTACTCAGATAGTTGGTGCATGCTTATTATGAATGACTGTTGCAGGTATTTAAACAACACAGTGGACAGGAAAATCTCCAAAATTTAGAAATGGGGAGTTTCTTGTCACAGTTCGTTCTCAGATTGTGAGCAGAGATCAGTATGTACATACAACAGAATGTGATTTGTTGGCATACAGAGTCTTTAGATGAGATCCAGAGGTATAGCAAAATACATTAGTGATGAGCAAGAAATGAAGCAAAAGGGACTTGAGGAGAAAGGTATGCTTGCACAGACAAGGCCGGCTCAAAAGCGCTTTCAGAACTAATCACATGGTGGAAATATTGGTGGAATATTAGGTGATGGTTTTCAAGGTGAAGGTCAAATAGTGTAAGGTGGAGTTGGTGTTTTACAGGGTAGAGTGCTTCGGCTGATCTGAAGTCGGCAATAGATATTGCAAAGTTGAAGAAAATGACTCCTTGGCATTATTGTAACAAGCTCGGTAATTAGAAGGGAGAGTGTAGACACAATCCAAATCGAGTTAGTGGTGAGGATGCAATGTATGGGGTAAATTAAGTGTAGATGAAAAATGTTCCAGTTTCAGTAACTGCCCAAAGAATGCAAATGCCATTGCAGTCACAAAGTCCTATCAATCAAGTTCCACAAGCCTGATGAACCCACAGAATATAGGAAACGTCAGATTTAATATGAATCAGGACCCATTCCAACAATTTCCCAACTTGGAGAATGAGAGTTTTCATTCTGACAATTCCTAATGATAGTGCCTGAGAGGGAAGGAAGATTATGTACTTGGCACAATTTTAGGGTAGACCAGAGTGGGCCATTTAGAGAGGTTTGGAAAGGACAGGTTAATGGCCCCTAAGTGTCATTCCTTGTCGACACAGGAGCTACCCGTTCAACAGTTAGAACAGCAGAAATCGAAGACCCACCCCTCTTGGGAAAGAAGATCCAAGTTGTCGGTGTCACAAAAAAGCAAGTTACTAATCCTATTTCGAACAACGTGTCTGTAAACATTGGTGCATTTGAGGAAGACCGCCAGTTTGTGATATGTGATTCAGGTACTACAAATCTGTTAGGAAGGGATCTCTTGCGAAAGTTACATTTCACCATTTGTTGCACACCGGATTATGTTGAATTTCAAACACATGATGAGGATGTTGAATTTAAAATGGCCAGACAAGAAAAAGCTGTAGGGTTATATCCTGTGAGAACAGTGGAGGATTTACATTCCAATTTGAGAGAGGCAGTGAAAGCAAAAGTATTGGATTTTTAAGGGAAAGACATTGGACTAATTAAAGGTGTGAACCAGTTTGAATCACAATAAAAACAGAATGCAGTGTTCCCAAGAAAACTGCCATGTAATGTAACATCAGAGATAGTGGCTGGATAAATGCCAGTAATTGGAAACAAGGTATTCTGAAAGAAACTGTTGGAAGCCCTTGCTTTTCACCCATTCCGGGTTTAGAGAAACACAAGGGAAATACCGGATTGTATAGGACCTTTGAAGGATTAACAACATCGTTGTTCCATATTGTCCCGTGGTACCGAACCCACCAACAATATTGTTTCATATTCCATGCACTGCAGAATAGTTTACCATTGTGGATCTTTGTCAGGCCTTCTTTTCTATTCTATTGCAAGAGGGCAGCCAGTATCTGTACTCATTTGTGTTACGAGATACTGTTTTGGTATGGTGGTGAGTTTCAAAAGGGTATACTGAAAGTTAATTAATCTATAATCAAATCTTAGAAAAGAATCTTGAGACTCTGCACATGCTGTATAATTCACAGTTCTTGTTCAGTAGATTGACAACCTAATTGTGGCATCAAGTACACAAGAAGCTAGTCAACAGGACACAATTGCTATTTTAAATCACCTAACTGAGAACGGACACAGGGTGTCCCCAGAGCAAATTGCAATATTGTCAAACAAGTCCTTTATTTGGGACATCTCATTGAGAAGGGAATAAGGAAGGTGTCACTGTAAAGAATGGAGACTTTTCTGAAAATGAACCCACTCAGAACCCAGAGAGAGGGCAGAAAGTTTTAGGATATGGTTGCCGACTGTAGACATTGGAAACCTTATGTTTCCCTAGTGGCGAAGCCTTTACTGAGGCTGATGCACAAAGATGTGCCTGATTCACTTCCATGCGAAAACGATTGTTTGAAAGGTTTCCTAGAGCTGAGAGAAAGTCTCTATCATGCCCTCGCACTAGGAATGCCAGATTACAGTAAGGTGTTTGCATTGTTTTAAAGTGAGCAGTGTGGCTGAAATCTCTCAGTGCTAACTTAGGTGTATAGAGAATCTCGAAGACCTGGAGCATATTTTTTTCAACACCGCTTGACCCTATTGCCGCAGGACTGCTCAGCTGCCTTAAAGCCATTGCAGTAGTTGGTGTCAGTATTATGAGATGTGAGAGTACAGTGATGGAACATCCACTTACAGACATGGTCTCTCACTCGGGTGAGATTTTGCTTACCCATACCAAAACACAGAATTTGACAAACAGCAGCCTTACAAACTATGAGCAACAAATATTTGCCACTGAAAATGTTGTGTTAAAACATTGTCAGACACTAAATCCTGCAACATTATAATGATACCTGAGAATGACATTGATGGTAATGAAATTGAACATGGCTTTCTAGAGGTTATGGATTTATGCACCAAGCCAAGACCAGACATTACAGATTAACTTCTTGATCTATGTAATCTTTGTTGACAACTCATGTCTATGAGACAATGAAGGAGCTTTAAGAGCAACTTATGCAGTTTGCACAACTCAAGGGGAGGTAAAAGCCTTCTGGTTTGAGGTGTTACTTTTGCAAGAGCTTGTTGTCTTTCAGCCCAATTGAGAGTGATTATATTTACAGATAGTACATGACTGTGCACAGTTGTGGTCACCAGGGGATTCATGACATCATCAGGGTCCCCCATTAAAAATGGGCAATATCTAATGAGACTACTGGAAGCGCTGCAGTTGCCCCAAGAAATTGTGGTAGTTAATTGTGCAGCTCACAGAAGTGGCAATTACTGTTACTGTTGGAAATCGCTATGCTGATGAAGTTATATGATATTGTGCACTTATGGTATGCACATTTAACTGAGAATATGAAGGATTCAACCCAGATCTGTCACTGGGGGTGAGTGTCTGAAAAGCAAAGTTTCAGCACTCCGTCCTTTATCTCCTTGTGTTTGCTTTGTTCACCCTAAGTTGGCAGGGTATAACCAGACATGGGTCCCTTGTTTACTTTGCCACTGGATTCAAGCCAGCCTGGCTGATGAGGGGTGTTACCCCAAAACCGGTCCAGGGAAGACCTGACTTGGCAGTTCGTGCTGGACTGTTTCCATCAGGAACAGAGTCAAGACTAACTCCGGGCACAGAACTCCGCTATGCCCGCAGAGTATGCAGAGTTTTGGCAACTCCGCGCTCCGCTGGGAATGCAGAGTTTAGCAAAAAACTCCAACTCCTCAGCGTAGCGGAGTTTGCCCTGCCACCCACCATGAGGAGTCTCGCTGCAACAGGCTTTCTGGCTTACCTGGTCATGTTGGTGTTTCTGTGCCCTGCCTGGGATGTCCTCCTCCTGGCTGTCTCCAGTCCTCTCCACTCCAGGCTCATCTGACTCCCCAGACACTCTACATCACTCTTGGGAGGACTGTGTATGCACGTGCGTGCATGCATGTGAATTCCTCCCAAGAGTGACGGAGAGCATAGGAGCTTCATTTTGTCTGGGGAGTCAGACGAGCCTGGAGTGGAGAGAGGAGACAGTCTGGAGGACAGCCCAGGCAGGGCTTGGAAGCACTGCCGTGACCAGGTAAGTCTGCGGCAGCCTCGGGTGGGTGGCAGTAGGGGGCGGAGCAGAATTCCACTGAATGTTTAGCCAACTCTGTGGAATTCCATGAAGTGGCACTCTGCCAACTCCGCCCACCGCTGGTCAAGACTGATTTGCATATGGCTGGGTCTGAGCTTTAGTTGGGAAGTGAGTTAAAGAACAATGAAGGATTCAACCCAGATCTGTGTATGGGGGTGAGTGTCTGAAAAGTTTCAGTATTCCGTCCATGATCTCCTTGTGTTTGCTATATTTACAGATAGTTAATATGGCTTTGCTGTGGTCCATGACTTTGCACCGTTATGGTCACCAAAGGGATTCATGACATTATCAGGTTCCCCCATTAGAAATGGCGAATATGTAATGAGACTACTGAAAACATTGCAGTTGCCCCAAAAAAGTGAGGTAGTTAAATGGGCAGCTCACAGAAATGGCAATTACGATTACTGTTGGAAATCGCTATGCTGATGAAGTTGCATGATATTGTGCACTTGTGGTACTCACATTTAATTGAGGATATGCAAATGAATCTGAAGAAGACACTGCCTTTTCAATGTTGGTGTCAGTAGCCAACACTTGGGAAGAAATCAAAATACTACAAGAAGAAGTTTCAGAGACAAAACAGAAAAAATGGACTAGAACAGGATGTGTTAAAAATGCAAATGACATTTGAGTTTCAGCAAATGGAAGAGCAGTGTTACCAGAAAGCTGTTTTTTCTCATGACATAACATTTCCATTGCCCTGCACACATTGGGAGGGACACAATGGTTAAGCTGTGTAGGCAAAATTGGTTAAATCACCGTTTCAGAGTGCTACAGAAGAATTCTACTATAGATGTGTAACATGTCAATCGATAAATATGGGAAGGAGAATACCCGTAACCATGAGTCACACAGGAAGACCAGGTGGACCTTTTAATGAACAGTTGGACGTTATTGAGATGCCTGTTTGTAACACACTGAGGTATGTCTTGGTTATAGTGTGCATTTTCTCTCGATCTGTGGAAGCCGACCAAATGCAGAGAGATTACAGTGTCACTTTAGCTAAGCATTTGTTACCAGAGCTCATACCACATTTCCGATTTTATTCTTCTCTAGAGTCAGACTAAGGGACCCACTTCAATAATGAGTTCTCTAGAATTCTGTGTGTGGCCCTACAAGTGTAGCAGAGATTACATTGTAGCTATCGTCCTGAAGCTTCAGGGATAGTGGAGCAAGTAAATGGAACCTTAAAATCATGATTGGCCAAACTTTGTGCATCAAGTTATTTGAAATTGCCAGATGCGTTACCAATGGTTTTAATGAGTCTTCAAATCACCACTGGTGGAAGAACAGGATTGTCACTTCATGAAATTCTCATGGGTCTGCAAAGAGACTGCCTGCTGTAATAGCACATGCACCTGTGTACATCACAGACACCAAGGAGATCCAATAGAGCAAGAGTGGCTTGTGGAAGGTATCCTGCACATGAATGGACTTACTACATTGAAAATATGCAGATGTGCTGTAACAAAATCCTAATGAACTGATATAAGAGTTATTTCATCCCCTATGATATGCCATGTTGATAGATAGCATTGCTTAAATAAAGATTTCTGAAACAAATGTTACAGTCAAGAAAGCATGATGTAGTGAAAGATGTAGTGAAAGAAATAACTGAACTAATTGAGAAAACACCAGATAAAATGTGCTTAAACAGACAAACTAAGAGACTGAAATAAAAAGAACAATTAATATAAAAAGATAAAAGAATTAGGAAGATGTCCCTAGTGCAAACGTTGCAGTAGAAGAGTAGGGATAATACATTTAGAAGTAGATGGAGTAGGATTAGGGATGTCTTGCAGAGATTTTTGTTTATAAGACGAGTGCAATAACTGCAAGTAATAAATCAAGAAATTTGCATCTTTGCACAAGTAGAAGTCAACTTAGAAAATAAATCTGCCAGCTGCCTTTACTCTACTTAAGGTTTGTCAGTAGACAAATGTGTATCCTTACCAAGGATACGTATAGAGTAGTAGCAGTTGTCACACTAACAGTCATTATATTAGCTATTATACTCATTTTAGCTGGCATGAATTTTGCAACTAAGTTAGAAATACGTGGGTCTACACCTGCCACACAATGACTACGCACACAATAGATAAGACAAAATTAAAGCTTCATTTATAGATTATTCAAAAGAAGAGGTTTCAACAGATGTTTATTCTAGATTAGTTCAAAAATATACACACACTTTAGATGCTAAGGATTGTTATGTTTGTGCACATTTACCTTATTCAGCAGCAGAAGGGAAGGAATGCCATCATATGCCATCATATTCTATTGTCAAATAGAATTACATGTATTGTTTTGCTTATTTTATCTCATAGACAGGAACGTTATAAAAATTATTTTTCCAATTATGAAATGATCCATTCTAAAGTCCTTCTGAAAAGAATAACTCATCATCCTCAAGCAAAGGATATAGAAATTGATTGGCATTTCTTTCAATCACCCACAGACATAGTCACTGTTAAGTCATACGAGAACAACCTAACCTGCTTAAAGAGACCATTAGAGAATGAATTCATTAACATTAGAGGAAAGGGGAGAACACATTTTCAGCAGCAAAAATAAATCAGATGTTTTTAGAAATGTTTGAAAAAAAGAAGATGAGTATCAAAAGAAAATGGTTTATCCAAAATTGAAATTTCACAGAAGACCAATAGCAAAATTATGTGTTTTCAAAAGGCGAAAGCAGGTTAGAAAAAGACATATTAGGATTTGTAATTGTGAACATACTTTTTAAGTTTTGGGAGGGCTTGTTTAAATATTAACAGATGAAGATGAAGCTATTCTTGGAGTTTATTTTGTTTGTGGACAAGATGCTTGGGAGGGTGTTTGCTATTTAGCTTTGCTATTTCCTAAGATGTATTATGTAAATAGTATAGAAGCTCTTACAATGTCACAAACCCTTAGACATCCACGCAGTACAAACAATGGAACAGAAGAAGTGAGAGATATTTTTGGAGCAACAATATCACCTGTGGGAGTATTCTTAAAGGAGGAGAAAATTTGAAACCTACCAACAGTAGTATAAAATCTATCAACAAGTACATCTGGTGCTTAATTAGCAGTAAGCACAGAATTAGTGGCTATTAGATCAATGGTTTCACAAGATTGCTCAGTTCTAGATATTTTGTTACTAGAGAAAGTCTGAGTCTGCAAGATACTGAAAGCTCAACATTGTTGTTCACACATTCCAGATGGGAGTAGAAAGACAGAAGAGTTTTCAAAGAACATTTCTGATCTGAAACCTGAACTAGAAGCCTCACAGACCCCTGGCGTATTCGGAGCTTAGGAAAAAAAGCTTCAACCATTGGCAATTGGTTTAAAACAGTAGGAGGAGGACTTCTCTGAGTCATATCAAGGTCTATACTAATAGCTGCCATTTGCTTGATATGTTTATATAATTGATATACAGGATTCAGATGTTATTTAATGCAAAAGAAGAACAAAGAACGAAAAAGGAAAATAAGACAAGAATTAGGAATGGAAGAGAGAAACAATAGAAAGTATGGAAAGTTCAAGAAAGATTAAACCCTCAAAAATAAAAAAAGAATGACCACTGTAAATGGGAGTGCAATCTAAAGATTAATTTGTAAAGAAAGTGTGATGTTCTGTCAGCCATCAGAGGGGGGAAGCTGCTGCAGCAAATCCTAATTTGCTATTGAAAAATGTATATTAATTATGTGCACAATATTAGGTTTAAATAAAACGTGCTAAATGCAAACTTTGCAGTCGGTAATCATACTTGAAAGCTAGAGGACTGCTCTTAAATCAAATGCTGGACTAAGTTAGCATAACTGTCAATGTCATATTAAATGAGAAATAATGTATTAGCCAAGAAAAACTGTTTTTCACATTGAACAGTTGGTTGTGTAAGATGTTTTTCTTCTCTCTGCTGCAGATGTTGCAACTTTGGAAGCCTACTGCTAGGTAGTAAATAGACACTTGTTTTGTGTTAAACAACTATAGCGGGATTCTCATTGGGAATAGACAATAACAACAGGAAGAATGATTCATGGGATGACATTTGGACCTCAAGAAAATAACATTGTAACATTTCCCGAACATTGTCTGACAGTCTGTTATGCTCTGGTGAGAACATGGTGAATTAATCGGTTCCTCAGAGTTTGCTCAAATTCTATTGATGGATGAAGAAGATAAAAGAAAATAATGTTGAACATAGAATGTATGTGTTTATATTAGTGTGTTTCTTAGAGAGCGTGCAGAGCTTAGACCTCAGACCCAATGAGCTGATCCTAAGGGATTTACCTTTCCCCAGCACTCTAACTAGAGCCTAGTCTCTGATCTCTAAGATTTCTCTAAATAAAAGGTTATTTAGCCTAATTTGATGTGTTTGCTGATTAATGGCTGAGAATACATTTCCAGTCTGACTAGAAAAAGCTTTGTGGTTGCACATTGATCTCTTTCTCTCTCTCGCTCTCTCTCTTTGAGCTGAGACCTTTCCTTTATTTATCCCAGCTTATTAAGAAAAGGTAGTTTCCTTTATGGAAGACATTTGTTTCATTGTTTCTATTTTGATGGTTATCTTGATAAACATTCTGTTGTATTTTACAATCAAATATCGATTTATGGATTATATTAAGTTCTAATGCTGAAATTTAAGATAAGTTTGAAAATAAAACCCTTTAACTCACACTAACTCTCTTTATTGACCCAATAATAAGCCTTTAACAAAGTATTGCTTATGTAGATGAATGTTCATCATTTCTCTTCGTCAACAGTCAAAGGTCCATACGACCAGTGGCCCAGTTATTTATTGATTACACCTGAAGACTGAGATATAGAAAACCTGCTCCATCAGGGCGAGGCTACCAGAAGTGTAAGCACAGGTTAATTTGTGATTTGCTTGCGACTCACCCTGACAAGAAATACCGACACCACCGAAGACCAATATGACTGCCTATTCATGACCGGAGTGTTGGTGCCTTTTCTGGTTGTCGCTTGGATGTTCGCATGGCTGTGTTGCTGGATCGCTGGTGGCGCCGTTCCATTTCGGCGCTGAGAGGTGTTGTAGCTTGCCTCTCGCGGCTCTGGGCTGCTTCTCACTGCGGGAGCCCCGTCATGCCTGTGTGTTGCGACTTGACCTCGGGCACAGGCGGGAGATTCCTCCACATATACGGGGTGGGAGCCTTGAGTGTCTGCCCGCTGATAGCGGGGCGCGCTCAGCTCATTGGTTTCATTGGTTTAACTTGCACTACTGGATCGTAGGCACTGACTGAAATCGGCTTTGGATCAACAGTTTCTTTTTGAACAACAGTTTCTTTTTGCCCCCCTGACTTCCTGATGCACTCTTTGCCACTCTGTGTTTTGATCTGTGTTCAGATTGCTCCTGCTAGTGGCGACCATCCTGTCTCTATGATGTTAGTTGGCTACCCCTCCTCCCCGGTCCCTTGTTCATTTGATCAAATGTTACCAGCTTAGTTTGGTGGCCATCTTGGAATGGGCAGTTAAACTAATAGCCATTCCTAGTTTGGTGGCCAGCTTGGAATGGGCAGTTGAATCAATAGCCATAAATATTGACTGTGCATACTAAGGGAAAAATTATTTCTTCACCCCCCGCTGTTGGATTGCTTCCAGAAATGGTCTTGGCGTTCGTTGCCAACACACACTGCCTTTTGGTTAGTGTCTTCCCATTCTATGGTGCCTACTTTCATTCACGCTAACACCATCCTCCACCCACCATCAATTCATATCCATGGATCAATAGTCACATTGCTCACAATGGTTCTGATTCCGGAGCCCTCTGGTTCCAACGCTTCCAGCATCAACTACCCACCCAACCTATCGAAAAATGCGGCCAAGAAATATAAGCATCATCTTCTCAGGGCCTGGCCCGAAATTTTAATTTCTGATGTATATTTTTCTACTATCAATGGTCCCAAGGTAAATGACCTTATTTTCTATACCAGGAAAAGAGCTTGCTGGCGAAAAGTCTTCTACTCTATGCTCAGAATAACAAGCTCTAAGAAAACACCTCATGGTATCAAGCTCACAATAGCCCCTTCGTCCTCACTCAACGCTAATACCACCATCACCCTCTATAACAATGGTATCATCCTATTCCAAGCGTCAAATGTCAATCTTCTTAAGATAACCAACATCTTCCTGTTACTCAAAAACGCGGCTTCCTCTAATCCCAATGTCACCCAGACTCACCCTCACATCTCTCAGGCCCCGATGAGTCCACTCCCCGCTACGCTAGGAAGCCCATCTCCCCATCTCCATCTAAATCACGCCTCACCACCTGTTCACCACAGAGGGGTCCCATCCCAGGTTGCTACGCCCCACCTATCGAGTCCCGACGCACATCTAGCCAGTCCGAGCCTACCTGTCCCCCGACTTGAGATTACCCATGATATTCATCTTGCCTTGCCTCCTATTACTGAGTCATCTTACCCCAGCCCTCCCCCAGTGACTACTAAGAGGCTAGAATCCAAGCAAATGCCCTCCACCGAACATGATCGGTCATCGTCAAGCAATCTGTTACGTCCTTGTCCTAACCCTCAGCCTAACGATCACTCCCCCCTCACTAAGACTCCTACCTCACTTTCAATAGCTCCTGGTTCTCAGTAGACTCATATGACCATCTTCCTCCTCAGGATCTCCCGCCCACCACCTCGGACCTTATAGGTAGTCTCCGAGACCTCCCCTTTCTGATAGACTCCCTTTCTCACTCTCCTCCTCTCGCTCAACACACTGACTGGGCGGCGCACCTAGAGAAGATTTATCTTCAGTTGCACCTTCTAACATCCGAGCTACATGGCCTGAAAGCCCTCTCAAATGAACTTTTCCCCATGCTAAGATCTTTCCTCAACGCTGCTGACCTGTCTAATGCTCCATCTTGCGATAGATATTCATTGGTCAAGCCTTTACCTTCCTCCACCATGAAATCCATTCCGCTACCTAATGACACCTTCCGCCCTAGAAGATTTGAGACCTACCTTGCGCCCGCAGATCTACAGGACCTGCTCAATTCTTACTCTAATTGGTCCAACCCCATCATGAGCCCACCGAGACAAATACAATCCATCCTTTCTAACAAAATAGAGGACCGCCTATCAATACCAGAGGCAGCAATAAGATCTACCTCACTCACGTGAATATCACCCAGACTCCTCCCTCCACAAAGACACTATGAATTAAATGTGTA
The DNA here is from genome assembly GCF_964204655.1 of Triturus cristatus. Lineage (NCBI taxonomy): Eukaryota > Metazoa > Chordata > Amphibia > Caudata > Salamandridae > Triturus > Triturus cristatus. The sequence goes on from NC_140587.1 coordinate 685,258,245, forward strand.
CTGCTAAATTGCAGATCAGCCAGTAAACACGCCACTGATATCTACGATCTCATACAACACCTGGACTTAGACATTATCATACTCACTGAAACTTGGTTAAATCCCGCTTCCACTCCGATCCTCGACATCCTAGTACCTCCCTCTCATGATATTATTAGGTTAGACAGAGCTGGGAAACTGGGCGGGGGCTTAGCCTGTATTCATAGAAACACACTCTCGATCTCTCCCGTTGAGTCCTCTGCGCCCTCCTCCTGTGAATATCTCTGTCTCAACATCTCAAGTAAGAACCTACCGGTCTGTAAACTTCACACTTTCTACCACCCCCCAGGAGACAATCTCCCCTTCATTGAGGAATTATTTGAAATCATTTCTAGCAATGGTGACTCAGCCGTGTCCCAAATCTTCCTTGGTGACTTTAATCTGCACTGGGCTAACTCCATAGACCTGGCAGTCTCAAGCCTCAAAACCTTTCTAAGTGATCAGGATCTGACCCAGCATTGTGACCAACCAACCCATAATAAAGGAAAAATTCTTGACCTCATTATTTCGAACAGGCAGACCGTCACCTTGGAGTCTATTACCCCATGTGACTGGTCAGACCACCACTGCATCCTTTTTTTTATCAACAAGGAGGTACAGCTGTGGAAGGCCCAACCAACGAAATCAAAGATATGGAAAAGGGACCTCAGACTAGTAAATGCTGTTGAGCTATCCGCCCACTGTACATCTGCCCTCTCCTCTCAAGCGGACCTGACCGAGGTGCAGTTACTCACTGACTCCTACAATGCGACCATCTCCAACATCATGAATGACATTGCTCCACTCAAACATAAAAATACCTCAACTAAAATTTCCAAACCGTGGTATAATGAAAACCTACACAAGGAACATCGCAACCTTAGGGCAGTTGAACGCTCCTGGAGATCGAATCCCTCTTCGCACCAACTTAAACTCCTAAGAGATGCTAGGAGCCTTTACTGCAAACAAATCAGGAACACCAAGTCTAACTATTTCAGACACCAATTAGATCAAGCGGCAAACCGCCCCAAGAAACTTTTTGAATTGGTCAAACAGCAATCAATTGTAGGTCCAAACCTATCGGAACCTGGAAGCAGTCTACCCTCATGTGACGATCTTGCTTCCTTCTTCATTGAGAAATCTAAACTCATATCATCTGACCTCGCTGCTAAGAATGCTGAACTCCTCTCCTCCAGAGCAGCATCTCCACCTGTCCTCTTTGAAAAGCTCAACTCTACCCCCCGGACCCCTAAGAACAATGCGGCCTGGGGCACCTTTACCCCGCTCAGTGAACAAGACATCAAAAAGATTCTCCTTAATATCAACCCGTCCAACCACTTCAGTGACCCGTTACCCCCATCCATTTTCAAGGAAATCAAGAATGCACTCATCCCTACCTGGACAAGGATTGTAAATGCGTCTCTGTCACAAGGCACAATCCCTGATTGCTTAAAAGCAGCTCAAGTATCCCCTATACTAAAAAAACCTTACGCTGATAGGACAGACCTCAATAATTTCCGACCTATCTCCAACATATTCACCCTTGCGAAACTCCTTGAAAAATGCGTTCAGGCCCAACTCTGTGCCCACATTGAGAACTACCAGCTCTTGGACCAACATCAATCCGGCTTTCGGACGGGGCACAGCACTGAATCGGCCCTCATTCATGTAATGGATGACATTCTAAATATTCTCGATCAAAATGAATCCTGCCTCCTGATCCTCCTTGACCTTCCCTCTGCCTTTGATATGGTCAATCATGACCGCAGGGTTCGTCATTGTCCCCCCTCCTGTTTAATCTGTACCTTAAGCCCCTATTGCACTCTCTAAAAAACAGGAAGGTTACAATATATAATTATGCGGACGATCTGCAACTTATATTTCCACTAAACTCAATTGACTCTGTCGAGGAATTTCAGGCCACTATGCTGCATCTTCAAGGGTGGATGGAAGTGAATCACCTTAAACTCAACCCTGGTAAGACCGAGCTGGTACTTCCGGGTATAAGTGCAACAAGCTGGGGCCCTCACTTCTGGCCATCATCAATGGGATCTCCTCCGCTTCCCTCTATCTCGGTGAAAAGCCTCGGAATCACCCTCAATTTTGATCTTTCACTGAAAAGTCAGGTGGGAACGGTGATCTCATCAAGTTTCTTCCAGCTACGGAAGATTAAGACAATTGCTCATCTGCTCACGCACTCTGCCCTTATTCAGGTGGTAATCGCCTTGGTCCTCTCCCGCCTAGATTTTTCAAACTCCATCTATTTAGGCCTCCCTTTGACTCTGTCTAAACGTCTGCAAATCGTGCAAAATCAGGCGGCCAGACTAATCTTCAAAAGTAACGGCAGGAGCTCGGCGAAACCGCTGTTGGCCACTCTTCATTGGCTACCTATAGCCCAACGGGTGACTTTTAAAGTAGGCTGCTTGACCTTTAAGGCTCTCCTTGGAAAAAGCCCTAAATTTATCAACCATCTTATAAATAAACATGAACCAACTTGTAATCTCCGCTCTGCTCATTTGTCCCTTCTCACCCTGCCCTCTTTTAAAAAGAAACGTTTTGGCGGATGCAAATTTGCGTATTTGGCCCCAAAGATCTGGAACTCTTTTCCTCTGTCACTCCGGAGATGCACTAATCTGACGGAATTCAGGGGCGCACTGAAGACCTGGTTATTCAAGCAAGCGCACGGTTAGGTCACTGTCTACCTTCCTTTCTTACCATCAGCGCCATGAAACCTCTGGGTGTCCGTGCGCTTAACAAATCTCGAATAACATAACATAACATAACATGACAACCTCTTATCCATTCTGCAAAACAGGATGGGTTTTGGTGATCAGGTGCTACAGTGGTTCTCGTCCTTCCTCCATCACAGATCGCAAAGAGTCAAGGCAAATCATTCTCTCTCCAAGCCTTCGCCCGTTCTCATAGGGGTCCCCCAAGGATCTGCTTTATCTCCTATCCTCTTCAACCTTTGCTTGGAACCATTAGCTAACGCACTTAACTCCATGGATATCCATTTCCACATGTATGCCGATGACACGCAACTCTACTTGAAAATCTCATCCCCGGAAAACCTCATATCACTCAACACCATCCTAACTTATACTCAAAACTGGTTAACTGAGAACCATCTCCTGCTCAACACCTCAAAAACAGAATTCTTGCTTGTCTCTCCTCAGAATTACACCCCCAATCTTGACCTCTGGGTGAGCCACCTCACTGCTTTCAACTGCACTCCGCTCATCGTAAACTCAACCAAATCTCTAGGAGTCACCATGGATAATAACCTGAATATGAAAAATCATATCAGCAATACATGTAAAGGAGCAAAGCACTTGATTAGGACACTCAGAAACATCAAACCTTTCCGTCCACTGAAGGATTTCATGCAGGTGGTTCAAGCTCTGGTCCTACCGAGGATAGATTACGGCAGTGCTTCCCTCTGTGGCTTGCCCAAATACATCCTGGCTCCACTAAGTGCTTCACTGAATGCTGCTGCTAGATTGGTTACAGGCTCCAAACGCAATGAGCGCATATCGCCAGTCCTAAAAACTCTAAATTGGCTCCCCTATGAAGCACGAACCCAGCTAAAAATTGCCACGATGACGCACAAAGCAATCCACTTCAAGACGCCCAGGTATCTGGCGCAAAAACTTGAGCTATCTGGTGGTGCAAGAGTCTCTAGAAGCGCTACTACCTTACTCTTGAAACCACCCATCTTTAACAAAAAGAGAACCTCTCACAGAGCCTTCTCTGGTGCGGCTCCAAGGATATGGAACTCTCTTCCTCCAGAAATACGCAGAATCACCAGAACAACGGTGTTCAAACTGGAAGTCAAAAGATTCCTGATGAACAAACTCCTTCAGTAATTGGGCTAATCACCTTGGCCCATTGACATTGTTCCTTCTTCCATTGTGTCAACATTTATTACTAAACTTTTTTTTTTTTTCTGACATTCTTTGTTCTGCTGTCCTTACACTGTACTTTGTTTAACATAACTTCAATGTGAATTTTCGTGCACTTTACGGTTCATTTGTGTCTTTTTTTTTTTCCTGTGGTTGTTTCCTGTTCTAGTCTGACTGTAAAGCGCTCTGATATCCCCTGGGATCTTGTTCGCGCTATATTAAACTTTATAAATAAATAAATAAATAAATTCATCAGATTGGCGTTGTGGAAATGAGTATGATTTTGCATGAGAGAGAACATTTTGGTGCATGCCAACGCAGATGGTTCTTCAATCTGAGCCAAAACATTGTATGTGTGGCCCAAATTCTTTGAGCCAGTGTTCCTAGTGAAAATGTATGCCATATTGTAAGTGAGTAACTGGTCTCTTATTGTTCATTTTAATTTAAAGTACAAGTCACAATTTGAATGGTCTTGTTCATAGCCCAGTTAATATTAGCACTCATTTTTTTGTTATCACCAGGTTGGGAGCCGGCAATTTTATTAACCAGCATCTGTTATGCATTCAGCTATTAATTGGCTTAAGAGCTATTTAGGTGCTGCCTTCGGAATGCTGCAAGGAATGACATCTTCACATAACATTCTGGGCTGCGAAAATGATGCCAAATTTAATTATATTTTCATTTTGTGTTGAGCCTTGTTGAGATGGCTTGTGACAAGGTCCTTAGCCCTAGAACTCGCAATGATATGTTTCCTATTCCTCAAGATTAAAGAATATTGAAGGCTGCAGGCTACCAACTCTTAGCAGTGTGATTTTTCAAAGCGCTGTTTTAACTATTAAGTAGCAAAAACCTGAGCCACCAGCATATATAATGTACAGTTCAATAAAGCGAGTGAGCATGCGATAAATCACATGAAATAGGATTCTCTTTCCGTGATCTACTGTTACAAGCAGACACTGATGTGAACAGTAATTGGGAAGATGGGCTGCACTATTCCTAATGTTAATTGCCATGTCATTCCGGGCACCAGTTAATACAGAGGGTTGTAATTCATTTCTCCTGGGTTAAACCTTACATTTCTCATTCCTTAAATCTGTGGCAGGAATGAAGACTAAAGTCACAGCCTCAATAAATACAGCAGTGAAACCGAACATTTTTCAGGTTTTAACATATCAGGAGCTGAGACACATGAAAGCTGCAAAGACGGACATTCAAATAGTAATATATAAAGGGCGAGCTCCTGGGCACTCTTAGGAAAGCTGCATCTAAGTCAGACTTCACGTACATTCAGACTTTAAACCAACAATAACTTCAGGGCATCATTCCATACTGACTTAATGTTTCCAAAACATCAGGGAAATGAATCAGTCCCCAGTACATTATAGAAAAGCACAAAATGGGCCGGCTTTACAGAGGAAGCAAAGGACATAGGTGCAGATGTGTGCACACGCACTTGCACATACATTTGCATACTTTGGGTACAAACCCGCTGGCTGAAATTCCATAAATTCTTGTCCCGGTTGAGGGGTACATTGCAAACAACTGTACTTAATGGAAATGAATGGCCGAATTGGGATTATTTTGTCATCGCCAAGACATCTGGCCTATATGTGCAGGTGTCTGTCCAGCATGTAAGTGACACAGCTTCCAAGGCGCAATATCATTACAAGCTTTTCGCGAATAGTATGCGGGAACCGATGATTCTGACGTCAATTTCCTCATGTTTCCCCAGATTTTCTAACTATTTTCCAGCCGCCAAATTTCCGTGTGGAAATATCGAAATGTATAATGCTGATGGGGCCAGTAACTCCCAATACCAGCCCAATGGATTTATAGGGCACTCACTATGAGGCCCGTTGTGACAGAAACCTTTTGTACCTCTGAAACTAGGAACTCACAGCCTCTACTTGCATGTTAAAGGAATACGAAATTACGTACAATCTGCACAAATACTCAATATCAATGACTAGGAGCAGTTTCAGACTGTCACAGCCTATGGACAAATGCTTTATCATTGTAATTGTTGTACATACGTTAAATTGAGCATGCTTAATCATATATTCAACGCTGTAATTAGTTGATCAATTCCATTTCAAATGAGTGTATCTTTCCATAAAGAGATTTGGTGCATATTTCGCACCAACTAACTATAAATAACTGCACACATTTGGCTTTGAGTCAAGCACTGTCAGCCCCATTTTAATAAATAACCATGATACTTCATGTATCTTCTGGTATACCATCATAATTATATTGTTTACACTAAAAAAGGTCAAGTACTTCCGGTTCAGTCATATGGGTGTTTTGAGAATGAGATGACACTGTGTACAGAGGTAGTTTTAAAATATTTCTTTTTTAGTAGTTTTGCAATCAATACCATAACCAAATATTTTCGTCATGAACATGTCTAATATATGTGTTCTGTACGCTAGAGTTATATCCTATTAGGTTGTTTAAGGTAATACTACAAACGCTACCAATAGCCCTTCTCTCATTCATGCCAACTAGAAACCCTCAATCAAATGGGCTTCCTGTTTTAAGTGAAATATGTAATTATTTCCATGGTTCCATGGCTTTTGCTCCATTAACTATCCTGACATATCTATTTGATTAGTCTTTCCCCACTCTTCTTCTCCTTTTCCTCATGACACTTATTCATAGAATCCAGTCTACATTTCAAGAACAAAGGATTGCTGTTGGGGTTACCATTCAAATGTTCTTAGATGCTGTGTTTCAAGTTCTATATAATGTTTCCCATACATAGCAAAGGACGATTCCATTTCAGAATACAGGGCCTAATTCTAATAATATGAAAATCTGCACTTGCAAGTTTGTTCACTAACTGTCATGAATGCAGATTTCTAAACATTAGCAATTCAAACGTTTCATATCCTTACACATGGAAACGTGTGGTAGTTATAGGTGTCCCAGAAAAATTCTAGAAACCATTTGTGAATATGTAGGTGTGCTAATAGGAGCATTTCCACAGCCTAGAATTATTGATTCCTGCAATACCAGTGGTTCCAAAGGGAGGAGGAGTGGCCAATTTCCTGGTTACTTGTAATTGTTGCTTTGGTGTGGGTAACTTTCCCACACAGAAATGTGAGACAAATGTGATTTTTTTCAGCTAAATGTGAGGTTTGCAGGAGATTCTGGGTAGGGAAACTTTAAGGGGTGTTAGATTTGGGGGTCTCTAGTTGGCATAGGTAGGTACCTGTGACAAATAGGGACCCTTGCGTCTAATCAGGGTAAGGGGGTAGACTCCTAAAATAACCCCTGCTCACCCCCTTGGTAGCTTGGCACGAGCAGACAGGCTTATCTCAGAGGCAGTGTGTAAAGCATTTGTGACAACATACAGTAACGAAGTGACAACACTACAGATGGACACCACACAAGCTTTATATCAAAAATAAGTATTCTTTATATAGATTTAACACAAGTCCATAAACGAGAAAAATCCACAATACTGTACTTTAAAATGGTAGACTTAGCTTAGTACTCTTAAGATGGTAAATGCGACACTCAGAGTTCAATGTACCTTAAGATGTGTAACACAAGACAACGAAAGTGTTGCAAGGCCGGTGATGCGTTGAAGATCTGGTGCAAATAAACGAAGATGGTGCTTTCTTCTTGATGCGACACGCTTTCCGAAGATGCGGCGGCGTCTGCTGCGACGTCGATCCTCTTCTCCGGCGATTCAAAATGCTTCCACTTGATGCGAGCCGCAACAGGCCCTGTGACACGCTTCCCAGTGATGCGGCGGTGTCTGTGGCGAAGTCGATCCTCTCCCCTGGTGATACAAGTTGCATCCACAATGATGTGAGCCGAGACAGGCCCTGCAACACTCTTCCCGGTGATGCGGTGGCATCTGATGCGACGTCGATCCTCTTCTCCGGCGATGAGCAGCGTCAGGCCCTGCGACACGCTTCCCGGAGATGCGGCAGCGTCTGATGCGATGTCGATCCTCTTCTCTGGTGATGAGCCGCGACAGGCCCTGCGACATGCTTCCTGGATATGCGGCGGCATCTGATGCGACGTCGATCCTCTTCTCCTGCGATGCAAGGCGCTTTGGGGGACCTGCGATGACTCAACGATTCTTCTGCGTCACGCTTCCTGGTGATGCAGCAGCGTCTGATGCGACGTCGATCCTCTTCTACGATGATGCGAGGCGCTTCATGTTGTGAAGTGGCAGCGGCAGTTCAGCGACACGCTTCTGGTTCGTGAGTAGCGCTTCCAGCTCCTTGCGACACGCAGTCCCTCAGAAAGCCTCACAAAACAGCAGGCACTTCCAAAGAACTCTGGGGAGCTGGTGGGTGAAGTCTGTTGTCCCTGAAACTTCAGCAGGAGGCAAGCTCTTTTCCAAGCCCTTGGAGATCCTTCACAATTTGAATAAAGTGCACACAAAGTCCTTTCTCCTTTCTTTGGCAGTTGGGCAACCACTGCAGGCCAATCCTCAAGCTTAGGGATAGTCTCTCCTCAGTCGCTTCTGGTTCCACTCCTCAGCAAAGGTTTCTTCTTGTTTCCCAAAGTGATCTAAAGTTCTTGGGTTTGGGTCCCAATATTTATACCCAGTTTCTCTTTGTTCTCTGAAGGCAGAGAGGCCTTTGCCTAGTCCAAACCAGTTCTGGTCAGTCCTGGAGCCCTTTGTTGACAAGACTTCTTCTTTCCTTTCAGAGTGCAGGGCAGAGACATCACACACACTACAGGAGGTGGAGCCAGCATTGTGGAGGGAAGGCACAGCCCTATTCAGGTCCCAGGTGCACCTCCTCCCACCCATCTAGATGCAGATCTCGCTATTCAGCCCTGTGCTGACTCACCCTGTCTCCTGGAATCCCCCAGCCCCTGTCACTCAAACTCCAGACAAGGAATACACAGTCTAGCAGAGGCAGGTTTGGATGGTTAGACAGGAAAATACCTACTTTCTAAACGTGGTATTTTCAAACACAGAATGTTAAAACCAACTTCACTAAAAGATGTATTTTATCATTCTGAGTTCAGGCATACTAAACTCAAATTTCTACCATGTTCCCTGAGTCAGTTAGGATTATAAGATGTAATAATCAACTGCCCATTCTGGCCTATGGGGAACAGGTAGCCTTGCAATAGTAAAACACGAAAAAAAATGTAATTCACTATTAGAACATGCCAAACACACCAGGGCATGTCCTACCTTATACTTACAATGCACCCTGCCCATGGGGCTACCATAGGGGTGTCTGATATGAAGAAAAGGGAAGGTTTAGGGACTGGCAAGTGGTTGCACTTGCCCAGTCAGCATGGCAGTACCAGACTGCACACCGGCTCTGCAATGGCAGGCCTTAGACACACTTTTACAGGCCGCTTCTGTGGGTGGCACAACCAGTGCTGCAAGCCCGCCAGCGGCATTTTAATTTACAAGCCCTGGGCACTCCTGGGGCACTGTACTGGGGTCTGACAAGTAAACCAAATCAGCCAATCATAGAATCACTAATTCAATCATCAATTTACAATAGGGAGCACTTGCACTGTGGCACTGGACAGCAGTGGCACAGTGCCCAAAGCATCTAACACCAACAAAAACACGAGGCAACAGCAAAAAATAGAAGGCAGACCCACGCCAAGGTGCCAGGTCTAACAGTGTCCATGCAAGCCATATCTCGCTAGGCTCCACCGGGGTTTCTAGTTTTCAGAAATGTGTGGGTTTGGTAGGTTTCCCAAGATGGCCACCGAGCCTGGGGCCAAAAACCCAGGTGACCCTCCTTGCAAAACCAGGTTGTTTTGTGATAGGTAATTTTAATGTCTCCTCAATATTTTGGGCCCTTGCCTGTCGTGGGTACTTGACCCACCCACGGGAGTGAGGTACCATTTTTATCGGGAGACCTGGTGGAACGGTGAGCCATAGGAAATCTGTAGACCCATGCAGATTCCAGGACTCTCCCAAACAGAAATGTAAGAAAAACTTGAAATTTTTCAGCTATATTTAAGGTTTGCAGGGGATTCTGGGTAGGAAAACGTTGGGAAGCCCACTTAATCCATACCTCGCTTGACTCCCCAAGGTGTCTAATTTTCAGAAATGTGTGGGTTTGGTACGTTTCCCTAGATGGCCGCCGAACCAGGGCCAAAAACCCAGGTGACCCCCCCCCCCTTGCAAAATCAGGTTGTTTTGTAATTTTGATGTCTCCTCAATATGTTTTGGGCCTTTTCCTGTCACGGGTACTTGACCCACCCATCCAAATGAGGTACCATTTTTATCGGGAGACCTGGGGGAACGCTGTGTGGATCCACACAGATTCCAGAACTTTCCATCACAAAAATGTGAGGAAAAAGTGTTTTTTTTTTTACAAAGTTTGAGATTTGCAAGAGATTCTGGGTAACAGAACCTCGCGGGAGCCAGACAATGCACCCCATCCTGGGTTGCCCTGGGTGTCTAGCTTTCAAAAATGTATAGGTTTACCAAGCTGTCAGCAGAGCTAGGGTTATAAATCTACAGCTAGGCAGTTTGCAAAAAAAAAGGTCTGTTTTCACTGTGAAAATGTGGTGTGTCCATGTTGCGTTTTGGTCCCTTTCCTGTCGCGGGCACTTGGCCTACCCACACAATTAGGTACCATTTTTCTCACAAGACTTTAGGGAATGCGGGGTGGGTGGAATTTTGTGGATCCATGCAGATTCCAAAACCTTTCACCACAGAAATGTGAGGAAAATATGTTTTTTTGACAAAGTGTGATATTTTCAAGTGATCCTGGGTAAAAGAACCTGGTGAGAGCCAGACAAGTCACCCCATCCTGGATTCCCCTGGGTATCTAGTTTTCGAACATGTATAGATTTGCTATGTTTCCCTAGTTGCCGGCAGAGCTAGGGTTCAAAATCTACAGCTAGACACTTTGCAAAAATATGGTCAGTTTTCACTGTGAAAATGTAGTGTGTCCACATTGCGTTTTTGGGAGTTTCCTGTCATAGGCACTAGGTCTACCCACACAAGTGAGGTACCATTTTTCTCGCAAGACTTTAGGGAATGTGGGGTGGGTGGAATTTTGTGGATCTATGCAGATTCCAGAACTTTTCACCACAGAAATAAACGGAAAATATGTTTTTTTGACAAAGTGTGAGATTTTCAAGGGATCCTAGGTAACAGAACCTGGTGAGAGCCAGACAAGTCACACCATACTGGATTCCCCTGGGTATCTAGTTTTCAAAAATGTATAGATTTGCTTTGTTTCCCTAGCTGCCAGCAGAGCTAGGGTTCAAAATCTACAGCTAGACACTTTGCAAAAATATGGTCAGTTTTCACTGTGAAAATGTGGTGTGTCCACGTTGCGTTTTGGGCCGTTTCCTGTCACGGGCACTAGGCCTACCCACAAAAGTGAGGTGCCATTTTTCTCTGAAGACTTTGGGAAATGCGGTGTGGGTGGAATTTTGTGGATCCATGCAGATTCCAGAACTTTCCACAAAAGAAATGTGAGGAAAATATGTTTTTTTGACAAAGTGTGATATTTTCAAGTGATCCTGGGTAACAGAACCTGGTGAGAGCCAGACAAGTCACCCCATCCTGGATTCCCCTGGGTATCTAGTTTTCAAAAATGTATAGATTTGCTATGTTTCCCTAGTTGCCGGCAGAGCGAGGGTTCAAAATCTACAGCTAGACACTTTGCAAAAATATGGTCAGTTTTCATTGTGAAAATGTAGTGTCTCCACTTTGCGTTTTGGGCCATTTCCTGTCACGGGCACTAGGCCTATCCACACAATTGAGGTACCATTTTTTTCAGAAGACTTTAGGAAATGCTGGGTGAGTGGAATTTTGTGGATCCACGCAGATCCCAGAACTTTTCATCACAGAAATGTGAGGAAAATAGGTTTTTTTGACATGACAACGTGTGAGGGTTTCAAGGGATCCTTGGTAACAGAACCTGGTGAGAGCCAGACAAGTCACCCGATCCTGGATTCCCCGGGTATCTAGTTTTCAAAAATGTATTGGTTTGCTTTTTTTCCCAAGGTGCCGGCAGAGCTAGGGTTAAAAATCTACAGCTAGGCACTTTGCAAGAAAAGGGTCCGTTTTCACTGTGAAAATGTGGTGTGTCCACGTTGCGTTTTGGGCCGTTTCCTGTCACGGGCACTAAGCCTACCCACAAAAGTGAGGTACCATTTTTCTCAGAAGACTTTGGGAAATGCGGGGTGGGTGAAATTTTGTGGATCCTGCAGATTCCAGAACTTTCCACAAAAGAAATGTGAGGAAAATATGTTTTTTTGACAAAGTGTGATATTTTCAAGTGATCCTGGGTAACAGAACCTGGTGAGAGCCAGACAAGTCACCCCATCCTGGATTCCCCTGGGTATCTAGTTTTCAAACATGTATAGATTTGCTATGTTTCCCTAGTTGCCGGCAGAGCTAGGGTTCAAAATCTACAGCTAGACACTTTGCAAAAATATGGTCAGTTTTCACTGTGAAAATGTAGTGTGTCCACATTGCGTTTTGGGACGTTTCCTGTCACGGGCACTAGGCCCACCCACACAAGTGAGGTACCATTTTTCTCGCAAAACTTTAGGAAATGTGGGGTGGGTGGAATTTTGTGGATCCATGCAGATTCCAGAACTTTTCACCACAGAAATGTACGGAAAATATGTTTTTTTGACATGACAACGTGTGAGGGTTTCAAGGGATCCTTGGTAACAGAACCTGGTGAGAGCCAGACAAGTCACCCCATCCTGGATTCCCCGGGTATCTAGTTTTCAAAAATGTATTGGTTTGCTATTTTTCCCATGGTGCCGGCAGAGCTAGGGTTAAAAATCTACAGCTAGGCACTTTGCAAGAAAAGGGTCAGTTTTCACTGTGAAAATGTGGTGTGTCCACGTTGTTTTTTGGGTCATTTCCTGTCACAGGCACTATGCCTACCCACAAAAGTGAGGTACCAATTTTCTCAGAAGTCTTTGGGGAATGCGGGGTGGGTAGAATTTTGTGGATCCATGCAAATTCCAGAACTTTCCACCAAAGAAATATGAGGAAAATGTGTTTTTTTTGCAAAGTTTGAGGTTTGCAAGGGATTCTGGGTAACAGAACCTGGTGAGAGCCAGAGCGGTCACCCCATCCTGGATTCCCCTGGGCATCTAGTTTCTTTTTAAAAAATGTATAGGTTTGCTAGGTTTCCCTAGGTGCTGGTACAGCTAGGGTTCAAAATCTACAGCTTGGCACTTTGCCAAAAAAGCGTCAGTTTTCACTGTGAAAATGTGGTGTGTCCACATTGCGTTTTGTGCCATTTCCTGTCATGGGCACTAGTTCTACCCACACAAGTGAGGTACTATTTTTATAGGAAGACTTTGGAGAATGCAGGCTGAGTTAAATTTTGTGGATCCATGCAGATTCAAGAACTTTCCATCACAGAAATGTGAGTAAAATGTGTTTGTTTTTTTACAAAGTTTGAGGTTTGCAAGGGATTCTGGGTAACAGAACCTGGTGGGAGCCAGAAAAGTCACGCCATCCTGGGTTCCCCTGGGTGTCTAGTTTAGAAATGTATAGGTTTGCTATGTATCCCTAGTTGCTGGCAGCGCTAGGTTTCAAAATCTACAGCTAGGCACTTTGCAAACAAAGGATCAGTTTTCACTGTAAAAATGTGGTGTGTTCACGTTGCATTTCGGGTCGTTTCCTGTCGCTGGGGGTACCATTTTTCTTGGAACACTTTGGGGAATGCGTGGTGGGCGTAATTTTGAGGATGCTCACAGATCCCAGAACTTTCCATCACAGAAAAGACTGGGGCATTCTTTTGGGGGGGGGGTGGGCATTGGCATGCCCATTCTGGGCTGACCACACCCCTGAATATATGCCTGGTGGGCTTTCTGCCCCTCAGGGGGCATACAAGGGGCTATTGCCCCATATGCCTCACGGGGGGCAGAAAGACTGTGGTATTTGTTATTGGAGTGGGGGCATTAGTATCGTCATTCTAGGCAGCCCCTGCCGCTACATCATAAAAAAAAGCCCTCCCTAGGGGCAAATCAAGGGCTACTGCCCCATCTGCCCGGGGGGGGGGGCAGAAAGACTGTTGCATTTTATTTGGGGGGCATTGGCCTGCCCAGATTGGGGGCTACTACCTCAGTCTGCCCCTGGGGGGGGCAGAAAGACTGGAATTTCTCTGAGGGGTGGGGGTGAGGGCATTGTCAAAGACTGTAGTGGCCAAAAGAAATTGGGAGAGGAAAAGGCCTTTGCCCAAGGGGCCCTTCCCCCCCTCCCTGGTGTCTAGTGCATGGATCCCTGCTTGGGGATTGCCCTCCTGGGGTAATCCCCAAGCAGGGATCCACTAGGGAGGGGTACCACTGGAAAGGGGAGATTCTCTTTTCCAATGTAACCTCTCCCGTCATTCCATGTGCTCGGGGGGCTGAGATTGCCCCCTGAGCACATAGAAAGTGATACTGAAATGAGCCTAAAGGCTCATTTTAGTTTAGATTTCCATGAAATGACGACAGCGCAACGTGCGCACTGTTCGTCAATTCAGGGAAATCAGGGGGAGTGCCTCAGGAGCTGAGGAAGCTCTTCCCCAGCTCCTGAGGCCTTTGGGGAGAAAAGGAAATCCCTCGGGCGCTTGCATCAGAGGGATTTCCGGTGCCATGTGCGAGGACGGCCGGGAGCCGTCCCGTGCACATGAGCACTGACGCGCACGACGGCTTCCGGCCGCTGCACACATGGAAGGGGTTAATTTGATGAGTTAATGGGCTGTACCATTTTATCGTTTATTAGTTCCAGAGTAACAATAAATAATACATATTTTAAAGTGTTCAATATTTATATTGTACATGAAAATATGTGTAAAAAATAAAAGTTTTAAAATTTCCCTATACTTTGCCAATGGAGAGCTCCATCTAGGTGGTAGCAATCTCCACCAACAAGTTACAGTAGTAACTTTATGCTTGGAAATTCGGTTGCAGGAGGCTCCCCCTTCTTTTGTGATTGGGTAGATACATGTAAGTCTACACTTAGGTATACATTTCTACTCTGATATGGTTTTATGTTATTAATGGCAGTTAGACAAACCTCTGGTTGGAATGAAATTCTTTTCGCTCTCAACATTTGTGAGTATGGTAGAATTTCTCATAGTTGTGGTGGATGGAAACTGGTAAAGTGCAGGGCACTATTTCAATCCTTTGTTTTAATGTGCATGCTGGTAGCCAATTCCCTTTGATTTTTGTCAATTCTAACATCCAGAAATACTATACTGGTGCTACTGATGGTGCTACTGATGGTATAAGTGAATTTGATCCTTTCATTTTTTGTGTTCAGTTCCATTATGTTTTGCCTCAAAGTCTCCTCTGAGCGTTTCCAAATCAGAAACAAATCATCTATAAATCAACAGTAAAAAATGTGATGTTTGTTCCATTCCTTCCTCTCAAAAATATTTTCTTGTTCGAACTTTGCCATAAAAATATTGTCATACACTGGGCCCCCCAAAAACCCATAGAGGTGCCACTAATCTGTAGGTAGAAATCATCTTGCCATTTAAAGTAACTGTGCCTTAAGCAGAATTGTAAGATCTCCATCAAGAAATCTTTATTAGCTCCTATGTTATCTTGTTGAAGTAAAGCCCATTCAAATGCTGCAATCCCTTCATTAAATGGAATTGATGTATACAATGACGTAACATCAATAGCGCATAAAATCCAGCTGTCATCATAGGGAATCATCAAGTTCCCTAATTGTGTTATAAAGTCAGTCGTATCCTGTATGTAGGATTTACATGTTTGAACAAAAGGTTGAAGGAAATATTCCAAGTACTAGCCTAATGGTTCAAAAAGTGACCAACAGCCCAACACAATGGGCCTGAATGGTGGGTCCTCCAAATTTCTGTGGATTTTAGGCAGCATGTACATCGGTGGAAGTCTGGGGAATGTGACCGACAAAAATTGTTTAGTCTTGTCATAGATCCATTCCATCTCGCTTGCCATGTTTAAAATTTGTTCCAGAGTGTGTTTGATTTCCATAGTTGGATGTCCATTCAGTTTCAAATATGTAAGTTCATCTCTAATGTGCTCATCTAGTTTCTTCTCATAATATATGGTGTCCATCACTACCAGTGCACCCCCTTTGTCAGCCCTTTTGGAATGTCACTTTCTGGTTGTTTGCCAAAGTTTGTAATGTGTTTCTCTCTGATCTTGTCATGTTGGATGCATTGCCTGCTTTAAAATGTAAGCCTTCCAAATCTTTTTTTATTAAAATCTTGAATGTGTCCAACATTTTGTGTGAGACAGGTGGTATGAAGGTGCTTTTGTTCACTCTCTTCAGTGATGTTTTGTTCTTGTATGATATTCTTGAAGAAGTGGCGAAATCTTAATGATCCCATGAACTTAAACAATTAAATCTCTGTTTCAAAAAGATTGGATTTATACGTCGGTACTAAAGATGTACCCTTATTCAACAGATCTAGTTGTTTACCCATAAGCTCCTTTGATGAAATGTTGATTACTAAGTTTTCTAGCTGCTCCTTAGGTTTTCCCTTTTTTCTTTTTCATTTTCTTTTTGCCAGCCCTCTCCTTGATTTACATTTTTTGCAATTGCTGAATCTGGAGGGTGTTTGCTGTCTTGGCCTTTGGATAAAGAAAAAGAAAAAGATGTAGCCAGCGCCGGAGGGCTGGTGTCCGCCGTATTTGTGCCCTCTGTGAATGATGTTTTCGAAATAGGTGTTCTCGATGTTTCAATGTCTCTATCTGATACTACGCTTTCCTCGGATGATGCATTAGGTTTTCTGTGTAGTCTTCTTTGGGCATATTCCTCGGCCCATGTATGTACCTCATTCAGTTTGTAGTCAATAGTGTCTCTCTTGAACTTCCTAAGCTTTCTTTCTTGTACTTCTTTGCCATATTTATCCAATTGAGCCTGAATGTTGTCCAGGATTTTTTTCCTTGCCTCTGGCTCCATACCTTCTGACAATTCTTATTTCGCCATCTGGATTTCTTCCTCAAACTCACCAATAACTCCTAATAAAATTAAGTCCAACAAGCATTTATTCAATACTGCATGCCACTTCTCCATAAACTGTTTGTTGAACTGAAACCGGAAAAGCAATGGTTTAATGGCCAATCTTAATTCTCTTGGTATTGCCTTATTTCTGCGGTATTGAATGAGGGTTGAGGCGTGCAGTTGTTAGTTTAGTTCTCTCCTTGCGATGAATTCCAGGTGTTTTAATTGTTGAGATATGGATCCTCCTTGGATATCAAAAGTTTTGGTTTCATGAATTAAAGCGTAGATTTGTGTAGCTTGTTCTGCACTGTATCCCTTTGTTTCTGCTCTGTTGTCCATCAAGTTAGCTATGCTTTCAAAGCACAATATTTAACCAGTAGGAGCTGCCCTTGCAGCAGTAAGTAGTATCAATGAAAAATAATTGAAGGACGCACTCCTGTTCTCCAATTATTTATATCGGTGCTTTCTATTTTTAAATCTCTTCTATTACCTTATTTAACCAATTTTATACTGTGCTAACCTTCATCTAGGGAGCTGCCTATATCCCTTTTGAAACTACATGTGGGTAAGAGTTCAGGGACTATGACACCTGAAACAACCAATGTGCACTATTTTTGTTATGTATGATAATACACAAGAATACTCTACTTTAATTGACTTGTAAATTCTAAATGAATGATACTTACTCATACATTTTTCAATATGTTTATATCATGATGCTCTCATAGTCATCCTTTTCAAAAAAAATATTTGCATTGGTATCATTATACAGCCATATTTACAAATTACTAAAACATCATTTGTTTACATGGTGTACATATGCTTCATGCTATCTTTTCTCTTAATGTGATGATTTTTCAGTAACAGTGAGATTTGATGGCAGTAGTCACCCTAATATTGCCCTTAACATACGCTGTACAGGTGCCTCTTGGCAAAATGAAAGCTTCAGTCAGTGCAAAAGGATAAGATGGAGTGCGGCAAACATATCAAATGTGTTAAGAAAATGAAAACTTCAAGTTCAAACAGTCTTGCTCCACTTACTGTCACTATAACAAGTAGTGATCAATACACCAGTGGCGTAACACAGGCCCCTGCAGCCCCTGCGGTGCAGGAGGGCCCTATGGTCCTGGAGGCCCACTCAAGCCCAATACTCTGGCTTTTAGAGCTCCTGATTAAATCCAGAGGGGGCCCCTCCACTTACCTTGCAGTGAGGCCCCCCTCTAAGTTTTGTTATGCAAGTGCAATACACTGCAGGCTGCAGTGGCTAAGGGCAATATGAAATCGAGCATGTCCAGGCCAATACAAGCTCAGACAGCAGATATTTACCAAAATAGAAGATCAAAGCAAATTATGGAATCATATTGAGACTAGACGAGTGCCACAATCACCAAATAGAAAATGTTGTAAACCCCTATGAATGGGAAAATCACATTCTAAAAATCAATCATGTTACAATTATATACTAGAATATACTCTTGATCCTGTGGTAGACCCTAAACAGCCCACACAAGAAATGATGAACACTTATACTAGAGTAATTCAAGAATGTAGCTGTACAGTTAATACAAGAAGCACAAAAATATCTCTCAAGTGTTGCAGACTAGGTGGAACCCCAGGGCCAAACGAAATACCCTTTGCTCAAGGTTGACATAGACTACTGCAAGACCTGGTTAACTAACACCTATCTATAAAGCATCTTTCGAAGTATTCACTGCTAGAAAATTGCATCATGGCTCTCTATTATTTCCCCTTTTCAGAAACTGTATCCGCTCAGATCCAACTTGCTGTCATCTAGCACAGTGCTTCCCAAATTATAGTGGGCTGCGAGCTGATTTTTGGTGGGTCTTGAATGTCCAAGAAAAAATATAGATACCATCAAACTCAGTATTTATCTTGTCTCAATTGCTGCCTTCAAAGACAGAGGTCACATGTCAGGCTATGTCTTCTGACAAATTGCTGCTTATTTTTTTAACATGGGGGTTGGTGTCTACAAACTCCTCTCACAAAATGGACACCAGTTGGAGAGGAGCTTGAGGAAGGAGCTCTGGGGCTGGGGATAGCCTTTCAGCGAAAATCCCTATTAAGCCCACACACACACATCCCACTCGATCAAAACAGGAGGCGGAACTACAGACCAGTGATCTAAACGGAATAGCAGACTCGCCGCCATAGACACCTCTGTAGCCCTCAGGTCGGATGAGGGACATCACCGTATAAACCGTGTCCCAGGGTAAGCAGTGAATGAGGTGAGGAGCGGACCATACGAGGGACCCTTGGAGGGCTGCCCAAGTCGTTGGTCTGAATCCAGATAGAGCCGGGTCTGCGAAGCTGCCCCGGTCTGATCGGTCATGTTCCTCGGTTTTCATCCAGTCCAGAAGAAGTTGTGGTCCCAATTGCTCCCTCTCCCCTCCCTTGAGGTCGAAGGTCAAAGGAGGAGAAGGGAGCAGATGAGGGCAGGGCATCTGCCTGCAGTCAGCACAGCACCGGAGCAGTATCGGCCGCACACGGTGTGAGCTGGTTAAACTAGTTAGAGCACTGGGAGGCTTCTGGTTTGGATGGGATCATTGGGGCTGCCCTCGGTGCATGACGAGTGAGACGGAGACACCGAGAGAGGACTGCAGTGGTCCTGCTCTCGCAACAGGGAACAATTCTATTAGTGTGACCAGCTCTGGGGCTGCTTGCTGGGCATTGTGAGAGAGCTTGAGTCGCCGAGAAAGGGCTCGTCCTGCCCTCACATTGTAGATTAGGCCGAAGGAGCAACCAGTTTGGGAGCCATACAGGCTCTCTGAGATTACTCACAACTCATTCTTAGAGGCCTGAGTGATGTGGACTGCGGTGGTTTGGGGACATGGAGAGCCTGTGGGAAATACTTTGCGATCGACCCTGATGTTGTACCCTCGACATTTTTCTCTGCATATCCCCTTGAAGATGCAAAATGACTAAGAACCAAACAATCCCCCTTCATATTAGTCACTGAAAGAGGGCAAGGTTCTAGGATCTAGAGTCAATAGAAACTGATAGAGCACAAATGCCAGCAAAATAAAAACTAAAAGAGGACAAATAACAAGTGAACTAGGAAATAAAGAAGAATCTAAATAGGCTTTCCACTATCAGATGATCACATAGAGGACCAGAAACTTTAGAAATTAAAGAAGACAAACACCAGAAAAAAATTATAGCTCTAAGAGGACAAATACCAAGTGAACTAGGAAATAAAGGTTAAATGAAATAGGTTTGCCACTGTAAAATGATCACATAGAGGCGACCACATTGGAGTGGTTTTCAACCAAATTGTTTTGACCTAAATCATAGTTAATTACAATCAGCTCAGGAAGCGCATAATAGTAAAACTCTTTCATAAATTTCCATGGAGCAAAAATCAGATAGGGTAGAGGAAGATAATTAAACAGGAATTGAACACAATACCAACAAAGATGACTAGGTCCAATCTGAAACCTGCAGGTAATAATTCAAACACTATAGTATACCCCTCCAATCCTTCTAGAAATGAAACCAAAACCTATAAACACAACCTGCTCAGAAAAAACCCAGAAACACTTATCTGAGATCCCTCCTTCAACTTGAAAAACGGCGCCATTATCAACAACCTAATATTTTTCACCAGATTAATTGCTAACAGGCGCACTACCGTATCTAAGTTACTAAACGTCCAGGAATCAAGAAACATCCTTGACGGAACCAAGATGCGGATAACACCCTCAAACAATCTATGTGCCATGCTGAATATAATATACATGGGACTCATCTTAGCAGCCAAAAAGGATCTTGAATTATTTGGTGACTATTTTGCCACTTTAAAGGATCGCATTCATAACATCCCTCAATCAATACACCAACAATTCACCACCTCAAACACCATCACCCAAACACCCTTGGGTCAAGAGGCTAAGATTGAAAATGTGATCGCTCAGGAGCCCCAGCAGTCAAAAACTATGAATAGGAACTCCGACGCTTGGGACAGCAGCCTGCAGCATAGTGAAGCAGTTCACTCCAATGACCTCCCTACTCCAAGCCTCAGTATAAATCACAGCGCAAGGCCATGCCCTACATCCCTTAATCTGATATCAGGCACACACGAATCAGTTAGCAGAAATCCCCTAGAAGCAAACCAGTTAAAAACTAGTGTTCCATTTAAACCTCACATGTCTTGGGTCAATACCTCTACAACCATACAAATATCTTGTCTCTCAGATACAGCATCCATTGATCAGAATTTCCGGAGGTTAAAACCCAATAAAACCCAATATCACTAATAATCCCGAGCTAACCCCACTGATTGAGAATAAAACTACAGAAGGAACAAAATGTATCCACAAGCACACTGACTTTGAATCATCCAGCAAATCTATCCCAAGACTAGCAGGCAAGCTACAACATCCGCATCTCTCTCCTCGTCATGAATGGAGCTATACAACTCAGTTTCCATATGGAGAGGATAGCTATGGACATGCAAAATGCTCTCAGAGACATGAAGAATATTTTACTCCTCTCAGAGAGTTATCTCTCCAAAATTAACCATATTCAAAAATCAGTACACAAACTCCACAACAAGTTAACACTACCCTACTGCCTCTGACTAATAGCAATTACGGTCCACACAATCGCCTTTGATATCTGACGGACATTGAAACACAAACATTATTGCTATCATACGAGTAGACATCAAGTATCCCCCTTAAAATAGATGACCAGAAAATTTTAGCTGTCCCAATCAACACAAACACAACAACATAAACTAATCACAGAAAACTAAACCCCAGCAACCTGAAAATAATAACTCTAATCCCCGGAAGGGCAAGACACAAACACAGATAACCCACGAAACCGATATCTTGCCTACTACTCAATTACCGCTCAGCAATGAAACATGCCGCTGACATAGCAGACCTAATCCTGAGACATGAAATTGTCGTGTCTATCCTAACGGAATTGTGGCTCTCTAAATCATCTTCCCCATGCCTAGATCTATTGGTTCCATCAAACTACAACATTGTGAGTCCAGACAAGCTAAACAAAACAGGTGGAGGTGTGGCCTGAATCCATAGATCTTACATCTCTATCACTAAAGTTCTCTTGGACCCCCGTGAATCATGTGAATAACTTGGACTCTCTTTAACCCCTTCCATGCTGCGCAAATTCCGCCGCTGTGCTGACGGTTTCTTGCGCGGGCGTGGTCATGACGGAACGGTTCCGTCATGAGCACAGCTCAACCGTGGCTCATGACGGAACCGTTCCGTCATGAGCACCGAAGGGGTTAAGATCTACAGATAAACAACTCTACAAATTACACGTGTTCTACCATACCCCAGGTAAAAACGTCATGTTCATAGAGCAACTAATGGAAATTATTACAGCAAATTCTGAACCTCACTCCAATTATATTTTCCCTGGGGACTTCAATCACCATTGGAACGACCTCAAGGATAATCAGGTAAATATTATTAAAAGATTTCCGAGCAGACCATTCCTTGGTGCAAGCATGTGCTCTACAAACCCATTCTAAAGGCTCTACTCTAGATTGGATCATCTCCAAAGAAAATGCTTTTGAAACAATCTCAAGTGTTCCTTGTGACTGGTCAGATCACCACATTATTACCTTCTAAATACCATACATAAGGAAGGAACCAGTTTCGCAATCAGTCAAACCCAAGCATTGGGTTTGTGACACTAAAACCTGAACATGGAGAAACTAGCAGCACGTTGTGAAAAATAACTTTAACTTGCTTTTGAATTGGATGACATCAGCGATCTTAAGAATCACTACAACTTCACGTTGTCAAAAAATAATTGATAAAATAGCCCCTTTAAAACTCAAAAGAATACAGGATAAAGATAAAAATCCATTAATGAAGAAAGACAGAAACCCAGACTAACAGAATGGAAATGGAGACAACACCCACCATCCCCTCATCTAAAACAACTAAGAAAGACCAAGAACGCCTAAAAAACAAACGTACTAAAATCAAAAAAAGACTTCTTTAGAAGTGAACTTGATAATGCAAAAAACAGACTGAGTAAACTATTTGAATTGTTATAAGACCAATCTAACAAAATGGCCAAATCCTCACTCTTAACATCTAAATCGGAAATTAAGCTGTGAAGAATTCTCATCTTCTTTACAGCTAAAGCTAGCTCCCTGGAGAGAGAACTCAAGAATACCGCTGATAATCCCTCAAATCTAGAGAGTACACAAGCAGAGCATCAATTCCAACCAATACAAGCAACACCCAAAAACAATGCTCATTGGTCAACCTTCAAGCTATAGTCCCACAATTACATTATTAAAACCTTACTGACCATAAAACCGACGAACCATTACAATGATCCTCTTCCCTCAAAATGTTGGTCTACAATCAACCACATGGTCATCCCCATTTGGACTAAGATAATTAATGCCTCACTAGCCTAAGGATCCTTTCCAGACTGCTTAATAACTGTGCAGGTCATCCCTCTCTTAAAAAAACCTACAGAGAACCACTCGGACCCAAACAACTTTTGGCTGGTAACAAACATTCCCATACTAGCCAAAGCTCTGGAAAAAGGTGCTCAACAACAACTGAGCCTACACATTACTGAGTTCACGCTACTAGATGACTGCCAATCGGGGTTCAGAACAGACCGCATATGGAATCAGCAATTCTGCACATAGTTGATGACGCTCTTCTTGCTCTAGACCGCAATGAAACTTGTCTCCTAGTTCTCCTCGACCTATTGTCCGTTTTTGACTCCGTAAACCATGTAAAATTACAAGACCGACTTGAGAAACGGATCGGATTATCAGGAACAGTCCCAAAATGGTTTGATTCCTTTTTAGAGAACAGATCGCAATGATTCCTGGAGAAAAAAAACTGTCTCCACCATCCCGATTCAAATTGGACTTCCACAGGGATCAACTCTATCCCTATCCCTATTCAATCTGTACAATGAACCACTAACAGAAATATTACAGCAGGCTAACATCTCCTCCCACATGAATACAGATGACACTCAGCTGTATATGAAGATTACATCACTGGAAGAGATCACCACGATGAACCAGGAAATAAAGAGGACCATTCAGTGGCTATCTAAAAATCCTCTTATTTTCAACTCTCAGAAAACAGAATTCCTTCTGATTCCCCCCCTAAAAAGCTCCACGATGATAAAGGAATGAAACAAGATGATCACCGTGTTAAACTGTATGCTGATTCTAGTGGACTCAACCAAGTCTCTAGGAATCACTCTAGATAAGGAATTAAACGTGCAAACCCACATCAAAACAATGGCAAAAAATGTCCCCTTCCATCTGAGCTATTTTAGAAAACTGAAGCCGTTCATCAATTGAGCTGACCATAAAATGGCAGTCCATGCTTTGGTCATCTCGAGGATTGAGTATGGATGCACAACTCTATCAGAAATACCCAAGATTTCAACAGCTCCCTTAAAGGCTTGCCTCAATGCAGCAGCTATACTCATAACCGGATCTAGAAAATGTGACCACATTACTCTACATCTGAAAGCGCTCAAATGGCTGCCGTACAAAGCAAGAATCCAACAAAAGATGGCATGTATCAAACACAAGCTGCTACATCACAAAACACCACTTTACCTTGCTCAGAAAATAACAATGTCTGGAGGCAGCAGATTCTCTCAGCGCTCTGGAGATCTTTTACTGAAATCAGTATTTTTCCATAAGAAGAGAACATATGATAGAGCTTTCTCGGGAGCTGCACCACTAATTTGGAATTCGCTTCCCCCAATTATTAGACAAATCATGTCTGCTTCATGATTCAAAAAGGAAGTTAAGTCCTTTCTGATGAGCAAACTCCTCCCATATTTAACAGCGGACACTACTAGGATTCTACCTGAGGCCAACAGACAATCCCTCGATCGTCTACATTCGGCTGTTCCATTAGGCTACATTAAGCAGGATAATAGACCTACCACTTTCATGGCAATGAGACTGTGGATAGCACATTCCAGATCGCTCTCATTGATTTAGCTCTATCTCCTATAACCAGCTCTGTTTGATACATTCAGTCCCTGCACGAGATGACAGGTTTTGGCTATGAACAGGTACCTCTAAAAAGCCACATGTTGTATTTGACCGGACATGTTCTACTGTAACTCAAGTTGATTTCTAGTAATCATCAGTATGTGTATTATTTGCAAGTTTAAGAGTGTGCCACTGTTAGATGAATACTTACAACTCATAGCATGCTTAAAGGGTTAGTTTAAACACTGAATAAATAAAAAATAAATAAATAGAGAAAGAAAAGTAAAGTAATTATGTAACAGTCTTGCTGGGGTAATGGGTCTGTGAAAAGAAAGGCTCTAGGATGGCATTTTTTGAAACACACAACAAAATGTAAATACCTGTAAATTAGCTATACGCATTCAACACTTAGGTAAGCACAAATAAAGCACATTTTTATAATTCTGAGTGTGATGGAAACAAAGACTTTAATAGGATCAAAACAAATCAAAACACTTTTTCTGGCGATGCACAATTGATAATTATTCACTGAAACACAATTTTGATGCATAATTGTTTTTGTGCTATATAGATTTTATCAATAAAATTGTAAATGTGTGCAAATTTGATGCCCATTTCAATGAAAATGTGCTGTCTGTAAATGGCAGTGTGCAAGCACATGTTATTTTCATTACATTAAAAAATCGCCCGCCTCATATCAATTAAATCTAGGTGGGTCGCAAAGGTTTGTCATTCTAAAAAGAGAATCACGTTTTAACCAGTTTGGGAAGCGCTGATCTCGCAGGTTACTAGCATTACTAGTCATTGAAGGTAAAGCTTATGTTAATATTTTATTGAAGGAATTAAAAGCATGGACTCAAATCAAAAAAATTATTCCTTTTTTCCAAACAAGATTTAGACCCGGCTCTTGCACAATCAACCATGTCCTGCCAATTTAATTCCTGGCACATCAAGAAATTATATGGAAACATGATCCTTTTCTTGTTTTATTGATTACTCAGCCGTCTTTGGACTGATACACTTTTTGAAAAACAATTGTCAGCACAGGGAATTCCAGCACTCCTACTGGGGGATATTACGTCATTATGGCTCATACAGCTGGGCAAGCGTCAAAATTGGCTATGTTTACGGCACTTCAAAGTTGCTAAATATCACTTGAGGTCATAAAAGAAGTGTGTATTAGCCCCTGTAAATTTCCACATCTATCCAGCTGATATTAGTAGTGAAGTATACAAAGCAAGATAATTTCCACCAAGAATACAGAAACATCATCTGAAAATCTTGATATACATCAATGCCATTGAATTACTGGACCAAACTTTTATATTGGACTTCAGAGCAGAAATTAAATACTTAGGGCCATATGTATGAAGCAAAATTTTACTCGCAAACGCTGCAAATCGCAAAAAGCAGCGTTTGCGACTAAAATTTCGCTAAACGCGGTGTATGAGAAATTCTTGCATCGCAAATATAAAGAATCGCTAAAATAGCGATTAATCACACTGCGAAACAGAAAATATGCGAATATTGTTGCGAATGCCAAAATTGCGATTAACTCCTTGCAAAAATCGCAATTTTGCTAATCGCAATGAAATGTATGAAAAAATAGCAAATTGCGATTTCATCATATTCGCAGTTTAGAGAATCGCAATTACCACCAAGTCTGAGCAGGTGGTAACCAGGTGCTAACTATTTAAGGAGGCCCACAATGCAACAGATTTTTCCACAATGGCTGGGCTGTATGTGATAGCCAGGAGACTGCGAATCAGAGCTGCTGCACAGAGGAGGAGACACCAGGAGAGGATCTTTCATGCGCGTGTAACCCTGTTCCAGTGCACTGCGGAGGAGACCCATACAAACTACAGGCTGGATGAAGAGAGCATCTTAGATCTAATTGAGGAGCTCAAACCTATCCTTGAACACCGGACACACACCATCCCCACCCACATACAGGTCCTGTGCTCACTGCATCTCTTGGCATCAGGTAGCTTCCAGAGGGTGATAGCCTCAGCAGGAGGGGTCTCACAGAGTGCACTGTCGCGCTTTTTGCACACGTTCCTTGATGCCATGCTCCAGAGGCTGCATCACCACATCCACTTCCCCAGCACACCACAGGCACTTGACCAGACCAAGCCGGAGTTCTATCAAATAGCCCAATTTCCCCACGTCATTGGATGCATAGATGGGACACATGTCGCAATATCCCCCCCTTCCCAGAACGAGTATGTGTTCAGGAATCGCAAATCCTACCATTCCCTGAACATACATGTGGTGTGTAATGCCAAGCACATCATCACCGTCATAGTCGCAAAATACCCAGGCAGCACACACAACGCATTCATCTCCTGCCACAGTGGGATACACCGTCGACTTGCAAGTGGGGAGTTTGGTGAGGGATACCTACTAGGTAAATGCATTTGAACAAAGGACACACAAGTAAAGGATAGCATTGTCAGTACAGTTTTTAACCATATTCCTCCCACCCCACAGGTGACAGTGCGTATGCGGTCCGTGACTTCATTCTGACTCCCTACCTGAATCCTGCCAACGCTGGGGAGCGGAGGTACAACAGTGCCCACACAGCAACCAGAAGTACCATTGAGCGGACCTTCAGGATACTCAAGGGCAAATTCAGATGCCTACATAAGAGTGGAAGGGCACTACAATACAGCCCCCAGACCTGTTGCAAGATAGTGGTAACATGTGCCATGCTGCACAACATCGCCACCAGGAAAGGCACCCCAGTGGAGCCCAGTGAATCGGATTCATCCGATGATGAGGGGCCAGCGCCAGGACGCATGCCAGCCGGTGTTGTTGGTGCAGCTGCTGGGTGCCAGTGGCGGGATGAGATTACACACAACTATTTCTAGGTAAGAATATATGACACAATGCTAAATATCAGTTGGGAGGCAGTGTTTTATTGCCTTAATTCAGGAGAAATTATGGCACACAGCCTGTGTTCCCAACAATGTATAGTCAAATGCACAGCCCATGTTATAATCACAGTGCGATAGCACAATCCAGAGCAAGTGTTCATGTGAACTATGTTGATCCACCCAACTCCTGGCCCAACTTAGTACACCTCAAGTGCGGCGCTGTTGTGCCGGAGCCCCTGGCAGGGGGTGCACAGTGCCCTCCTCACATGTCCCAGTAGCCGTGCTGTGACGCCCACTACGGCGAATCTCCGGGGGGGGGGGGGCGGGGGATGATGCTGCTCCTGACTGATTGTGCGTCCTCATCGGTTGGAGTGAGGACTCCTGGTCCTGTAGTGCGAGCTGACCGCAGCTCATCCACAGCAGATGTGATCTGTACCAGGGCCCTTGCCACATCCTGGCTGTTGTTTGCCACCTCACGCTGCAATCATATGCTTTGCCTTGACAGCACATTTGTTGCTGAGGCCAGCCGGTTAACTGCCCGTGTGTGCAGGTCTAGGCGCTGCATCTCCCTGTGCCTAGCAGCACGATCTTCCCTCAGTTCCGCACAGAGTGCCTCCAGGGCACCCGTCGTGCCCATGAAGGCAGCTCTGACCTCCCTCTGTAATGAGCGTATGTTTTATGCCTGCAGGCACTGTACCGCCAACATTTGGCCCTCCAGCCCGCCAAAGACTGTGTCCTCTCTTGGGGTTGCTCCACTGGTGGATGGACGTGACCTGCGCCTTGTTGGAACTGGCGGGATAGGATCAGCACGGTGTTGTGGCTCTGGCTGTGCTGGGACTGGTACTACATCGCCATCTGTGTCCTGGCCTTCATCCTCCAATGGGGACAGTGGTGGCACTACAATACGCCTGCGGCGTCTTGGAGGGATTACTTGGCTCCTCCTCCGTTTCCTCCTCTTGCCCTGGTGCCTCTGGGTTTTGTGATTCGTCCTCTCCTCCTCTGGCTAGTTCCTGTGTTTGTGATGGTGCTGTGGACGTAAATGCACACATTAATTTTCTGTCTAGACTTGCGCTTGTCATGCATTAAATTTCACTGTTTGGATTTACATGGGTACTGTCAGTCTGTATTTTGCCTTTCCTGATGTGCATATGCTGTTAGGGACTGGCTGGGTGTAAATGCACCACTGTAATGTGCATGTGACTACATCTCCCATAATGCATTTCTGTGTGTGCTTGGGTACCTGCACTGGAGTTTGTGTCTGATTCTGCCCATGGGTCGCTGCTGGGTGTGTGGGGGTAGTTGGGGAGTATCAGAAGGGTGATGGCATGCTTCTTACCCTGTCTTGGTGCCGGGGGGTCAGA
Source organism: Triturus cristatus (assembly GCF_964204655.1). Taxonomy (NCBI): domain Eukaryota; kingdom Metazoa; phylum Chordata; class Amphibia; order Caudata; family Salamandridae; genus Triturus; species Triturus cristatus. Next base: position 685,287,311 of record NC_140587.1, read on the forward strand.
GCTGTCCAGGTCGGACACGCCCATCACACTCTGGTAGCAGGGTCCCCTCAACCAGTTCTTCAAGTGTTGTGGAGTCAGTGGCGGTGGAGGGCCTAGCACCAGTCTTCTTTGCTTGCTTCAACCTGGCAGCCACCTTCTCCTTGGAGCGCTTTCTTAGGTCTTCCACGCTCCTGTGGGTGAAACCTACTGCATTGACTTTGCGCTGGATGTCTGACCAGATCCGGCGCTTGCGTGTCTCCGGCACCCGCAGGGACTTCTTCCCAAAGAGCAGTTCGTGGCTTACCACCATTTCCTGTATCAGGACCTCCAGTTCAGTTTCTGAAAACGTATGTTTTCTCTTCCTGCCTGTTTCCCCCTGCTGCTGTTTCTCATGGCTGGCCATGTCTCCAGTGTCTGCCATTGGTTCTTGCACTGCAGAGTTCCCTCACCTCCACTCCTTCTCTCACACAGTGCTTCAGAAACTCAGGTGCAGCATGGGTAGTCACACTTCCTGGTTGTGATTTCATCATGCTGCACCTGAGTTTCCGATTCTCTAATTTGTGAATTTCGCAATTTTGCGATTTTTTTAAGATAAGGAATCGCTATTTCACATCTCGCAAATAAATAGTGATTTTTACGGAATCGCTATTTAATTGCGATTTTTTATATACATCCCGTTTTGTGATTCTCAACTTGCGATTCACAAAAAATCGCAAATTGAGATTTGTAAAATGGGGGTTTGATACATATGGCCCGTAGTACAATAACAATTAGTTTGAACTAAATACAAAAAATAGAAAGTAAAGAACTTCAGAATATATGCAAATAAATCAAAAAAAATAAGGCATTCGGGTCCATCAATCTTGGGGTATACCAAAGCCTATAACTATCTCAGAATATGGCTAACTGAAACAGATACCCAAAGACACAAATTAGCAGTTATAAGACACAGAGGCACCACTATCACTTTTGGTTTGTGCACACTCAATGTCAAATTACACAAATCCAATAAGCTAGCCCAATCTTAAAGGTTTCAAGAGCAAAACTGCCTGCAATGATATTTGGTTATCAAATATTCCTGTGTCGGTTCGCATCCATTTCGGACCTGATTCAATGTTACACCTTCAGAAAGCTCTACCATCAGCCAAAAAGCACACCAAGAGCTCAGCTATGCAGGAAATTTAGCCTGCTGAGGTAGGATTTACTAGGCAAAGCCGACTTTTGGAAGTACTTATCTTGTCATCAATTCAGCAGAAGGCAAGTAGTTTGAAACAAGTCATTAGTTTAACCATAGATGATGTAAACTACATCAATAACCCATAGTGCAGGTATTTATTGGATGCAGTTCAAGCTCTTGAACTAAGCACAATCTGAGAAATGAACCAACAAAAGCGGCCCTTAATTCAAGCTAAAATAATGCTAAGCCACATTGAATATGAAATTGAGTTGACCAAAAATAGATTTACAATTTGTATCATGGAGTTTTGCAATTCTCTGCAGGCCCAATATTATCTATCTATTGCAGTACATAAATCAACACTATGAAAATATTCTGAATGTGAGTCATGCTTTTCCCATAAAGAAATTAGATCATCTTGGTCTGCTCAACGATTCATAAATCCAAGATGTGGGTTTTGTATTTACAAGCACAAACAGTTACTTCATCTCAGATCCTTTTGTCCTGGAGTCAATCTAGAGTGGCAAATTTACCTTAAACAGATTATTCTAAAGAACCGAATTAAACATTGTAACAATGCATTAAGACATTGTTTGAATGCAAAGAATATCTTGGAACTTTTCTCTTTCATGAAATTTCTTCCAGCTGTTTTTAATTTTTCTTTTTAAGTATCCTAATTTCTCTGATTCAATTTGACCCTGTTTTAGCAATAATCTCCATCCTGCTCAATGTTTTTTTAGTTATAATTACTTTCTGTTATGTTAGTTATTTTCGTTATGTAATTGACTGTATTTTGTAATGATTTTTAAAGTAATACATTATTCACTTAAGTATCCCAATGGACGGGGTGCACTCGAGGGCACACGACAAGATGGCTGCATGCTAGATTAGCTCTGCCAGGCTGAGCCAACATCCGGTCATTATCTGCCACCAAATAGGGCCATCTGCGTGCCTCTTGCCCGGGGATTGCGGGCTGATACCCTCCCGCCCAGGTGGGGAATCTTTGGAGCTGTGAGGCGGCCCCGCCGAGCCCAGATTCCCGGCTGAAGTGTCTGTGTGCGAGAAGATAAAATTGGCGCCTGCTGTGCGGCCTTGAGAGCGCACCGGCAGTGCTGACTGTGGGGCAGTCCCGACTCCAGACATCCGGCTGATTGCGGGCAGAGCAGATTGACAGTCGCTGTGGCAGAGTGCCGCTTGGCGACACCAGCCGAGGGAGAAGTTGCTGCTTGAGAGCTGAGGGCCGGATTGGTGTCTGCGACGCGAGGAGAGGCGGCGGAGGCCTGTGCTGGACCCTGTATCCCTGACAGCCTGGAGGACGCCTGTCGCCGATCGAGACCTCCGGACGCTGACTATGGTGAGTGGGGCTGGCCTGACCGGGCTCACAGCTGCAGAGGTGGATGTGGGCCCGAGAAGTGTGGTCAGGCTCTGCGAGCTGCGGTGGGTGCTAGGGGGGAGAGAGGGACAGGCGCGAGGAGTGCTGGAGACTATTATGCGGGAGCCAGCTTGAGATTAGGGGCATCGTCCTCTGTTGCCACGTTCTCCCCCTTATCCTGGTGGTGTCAGTGATGATTGGTCCCCGGAGAGCGGCCGGCGACACAGTTCCGACTCTAATGGTGATGAGACGTGGCTGTTAGAGATTGTGAGAGAGATGGCGGCATTCCACATTAAGTGACGCGGTGCTCTGGGCCGTCATGCACCTACCTCAGCACTGATTTGACCATAGCTGCGCCAACCGCCGGGGATCAACCTGGACTGTTAGCGAGCATACCGGTGTAGGTCCCCTGCTGATGTTCTTGCTTCGGGGGGCCCCCCAGCTGTGTGAAACTGATTCGCTACCCTTTGAATTGGGAGGGTCCTGCCCCAGCTCAGATGCCTGATCGTCGTGTGGTACTGTATTGTGGTGCCTGGTAGATCTGGCACTTGTGGCTGTTGGAGTACGAGCGGCCTCGTGAGAGCTCTCTCCACTGCAGCTCTTGCTCATCCCCTCTTCCCCTTATTGTCTGGGCGGATTGCACTAAAAGTGATTGGAGAATGGACAAGACGCTGCCGCGACTCACCTTCAAGGAAATCCATGGAGACAGCACCAAAAGCGGCTTCTGACTCTGAAGCAGATGCACTGGGCGACACACCCCCCACACTTGAGACCACATTGCTAGCAATGCAGCGCAGCCTACAATCTATTGAGGGCACCATGGCAGCGGTCAACCACCGCCTGGACCATATGTCTGCTCAACTAGAAAAACAGAACACATGCATGGGTGAGGTGGAACAAAGGGTGTCAGCAGCTGAGGACGGCCTGGGCAATGTGGAGGGCAAAACACTGAACATGGAACAGGTCCTGGCCCTCATCCAGGCCAAGAATGAGGACTTGGAAGCGCGGTACCAGCGCAATAATCTATGCCTTACGGGACTGCCGGAATCCACCAACGTTGGCAAAATGGAGACCTATATTGAGAATCTCATAAAGGATATATTTGGCACAGAGCTGCTATCCACCATGTTCTTTGTGGAGCGAGCGTGCGCATCGTTCCCTTGCAGCACGCCCAGTCCCAGGGGCTTCCCTGGCCAATTACAGCCAGGATGATAAACTACAGGGATCGTGAAGCCATACTGCGAATGGCCAGGGAGAAAGGTACTGTTGTCCATCAAGGTAACGCTCTGGCCTTTTTCCCTGACTATACGGTTGCTGTGCAGGCTGCTTGCAGAGAATTCAGTAACGTAAAGAAATTTCTGCAATCGGAGGGAGTCCCGTATGCAATGCTTTACCCTGCTAGGCTGCGGATTGGCTCTGAAAGTGACTCCAAAATCTTTTCTAATCCTAAGGCGGCCCTTGAACATGCAAAGCAACTGAAGCGGAACCGGAGGGAGTCCGGTGCGACGCACAGCGACGAAGAACAGTAATAAGAGATGGTTGTCTTTGGCTGGGACTATAGTTTATGTGTGTCTTCTCTCATTATGATATTCAATGCCATATGGGTAAAGTTCTCTAATAGTGCTTCTCACTGAAATCTATACTGTATAATGATTGGCGCACAGGGGGCACCTCCTATTGACACTGTGGCACAGTTCCTAACACTGCTTAGCTGCCTCCTGCCAGTCGGGAGGTAAGTGGTGCTCTGACGACCCCCCTCTGATGAGTGTACCCCATGAACATGTTCTTTTTTGTTTCCTTTGTTTTGGGCAAGTTGTTTCACACTGGAATGGCTTTAGCATGTTGGGGAAGCTGAAGTGGGTGGGGGGTTGGGGGTCTGAGTACGGCATTGGCACTAATCATTTCCATGACAAGGGCTACTAAGATGCATCACGAACAAGAAGGAGCTGGATTACAAGGCGCGGGGGTTGTTCTATTACTGTACGAGTGATATTGGCAGAAGAGTGAAGTGTTTGAACTGTAATGTGCGGGGGCTGAATACCCCCCAAAAAATACAGGTTGTGTTGGCATACTTGTATCGCATGGACGTGCAAGTTTCAATCCTTCAGGAGACACATCTTACTCCATCATCTGCATGCAGGGTTGGGGAACGGTGGGCGGGGGTGCGCCTTGCGTCCTGTTATTTTACCTACGCACGGGTGTACTGATTCTGGTTAAGAAAGGTATCCCATTTACGGTGCTGTGGACTGAAACGGATGAACAGGGATGGGTGGCGCTGCTCTATGGCCAAATAGGTAACGTGAGTGTGTTATTAGTGAATGTATATGGTCCAAATGTGGACGATCCCTCTTTTTTTTCAGATATATGGCGCCGGATCTCTGGTTTTCCCTCAGCCGAGATAATTTGGGGGGGTGACTTGGATGGGGAGTCGGATCGTTTGGGCAGCAGAATTACAAGCCCTAAGGTGGCATCGGGGACGTTACTGGGGGTTATGGAAGCGGGAGATTTACACGATGTGTGGCGCCTACAGCACCCGGACAAGCGGGAAAGCACCTTCATATCTTCTGTCCACGGGACATAGGCCCGGTTAGACTACTGGATTGTATCTGCCACAGTGTGTACCTGGACACTGAAAGTTAGTCATATGGCGAGGACGCTATCTGACCATTCCCTGTTCTAATTGAATGACTTGTTCCCACCTGTGAGCGACCACCCTTCACACCGCGACTGCAGCCCTCTTCCCTGACTGATCCTGTGTTTAACCAAACTATTAGGGAGGCGATTCGGACCTTCTTTAGGGAAAATAGTGGGTCAGTGGAAAGTGCAGAAGTCCTCTGGGAGGCATTTAAAGTAACGATAAGGGGCACATGTATAGGGGCTCAGGCTGGGGTACTGCAAGATATTATGCGTAGGATAAATAGGCTAGCTGCAGAAATAACTAAGTTGGTGAGGGAGTATGGCCAATCTGCCTCCTCCAGCACGCTTGCAGCAATACAGGATCTTGTTACGGAACACAACAGCACCGTAGATCAGGAACTGTTGCATAGATAGAGACGTTGCATAGCTCGTTATTATGGGGAGGGGGGTCGGCCTGGCAGATCCCTGGCCCAGAAATGTTCAGCGCCGCAAAGTCAGGCTTCTATTACGGAGATGCTAGATGAGGATGAGGTAGCTCACTATATAACACCTGAAATTAGCAATTTTATTGTAAAATACTTTCCCACCCTGTATGAGAGGGGAACGACGGTGCCTCCGACGGAGATACATAATTATTTAAATGATGTAGTGCTGGGGTAGCTGGCCCAAGAGCATAGGGAGTATGTCACCTAGCCCTTTGACGTTGAAGACGTGAAGTTAGCCATAATGTCTCTTCCCACGTGTAAGGCTGCTGGGCTTGTCGGACTCCCTAGTTAATTTTATAAGGCCTACGTGGATGAGTTGTTTTCTACACTGAATTACTTTGACCCCGACTTCCAGGCCGTTGCTGTGTTATTGGATGCAGCAAAGGCATTTGACTCCCTTAAGTGGGACTATATGTTCACAGTTTTTAATAGGATGGGATTTCCCCCGTTCTTTCTACAATGGATACAGGTACTGTATGTGGAACCGTTGGCACGGGTGCGAGTAAATGGGTGGATCTCCTCCTCTTGCGTCAGGGCTGCCCCCTGTCGCCAATGCTCTTTGTGCTTGCACTGGAGCCTTTGGCTTGCAAGGTTTGGCAGTGTCATTCAGCTGCTGCTCTGCGCTTTCGTCAGTGGCCATTAGTGGTTTCTCTTTATGCAGACGATATGCTGTTATACATCAGGGAGCCTGCCACCTACCTCCCGGCATTGCTTAGGGAATACATCAAATTTGAGAGGTATTCGGTCTGGGAATAAATTGGACGAAATCTACTGTCTTTCCACTCATGGCTGGAACCCTAGAGGTGGAGACTGAGTTCCCGCTGGCGTGGACTCAGGACCCGGTAAAGTATCTAGGGAAATGGTTGCACAGGGATCCGGATCGGTTGATCACTGAGAACTATGGCCAGGTGCTAACACGGATTACCGAGCATACAGAGGGGTGGGTGCAGTTGCCCCTCTCGCTGGCAGATCGAATCGCAGTTATTAAAATGACTATTTTACCCAAACTACTCTATCTTTTTGTTAATATCCCTATCAGGCTAAATATCGCGTCGTTCCGTACTCTTCAGTCTGTGTTATTAACGTTTGTATGGGGTGGTAAGAAACCCAGATGCAGTTGGGATGGTTTGGTGCAGCCCTTTGACCGTGGTGGCTTTGAGGCTCTGGATTTATGATTATACTATTTGTGCGCACAAGCGCAGTTTGCGCATTATTGGCAATTCCCACAGCGGTTTCAACCTCATACTGCGATAGAGGTGGACGCTGTCCTTCCTCTGCCTCTCCCGGCTGCCACTCTCTCTGGGGGCACGGGTGGTTCGAGATCAGAAATAAACCCCGCTCCTTGTACGGCATGGGAAGGATCTGGCCAAGAGGTCTCGAATTCCCTATCTCTGCTGCACGGGAGAAGATTGCGCTGCGGGAACTAGCGGCTGTCGGCATCACTACTATGGGAGATTTATATACAAAGGGGCAGTTCCGTACCCTACAAAATGTACAGAGAGACCAAAGCGGCAGCTTTTTGCTCGGCTTCATATTTGTCCGGGTGCGTCAAGCAGTCCGGGATATATACCCGAATTTTCCGGCTGAGCCCAGGACAATGCGAGCACTGCAGTCGATACTGGCTGTTGCCGCGATGAAGGGCCTAATTATTAGACTATATAAGGCCTCTCAGAGAGAGAACAAACTCGGGTATCATCCTTCGTTCCTGAACTGGAATGCGGTATTGGGAAATGCACTTACGATCGAACAGTGGCAAACCTGCTGCGCTCGAACTGGGCGCCTCACATCAAACTGCAATCTTCGTATGATTCACTTTAAGTTTCTGCACCAATTGTATTATATCCCTGTGCAGTTGTGTAAGTTTGGCTTGCGTGAAAGTGCTGCATGTGTCTGGTGCTGACTTTTTCCATTTGGCATGGGTATGTGCTGGTGTGTATGTGTTCTGGACTAAAGTGGTGAAGGTGTTAAAGGATGTTATTATGGAGCCTGTACATTGAGTACCGGAGGTGTGCCTACTAGGCAGTGTTCGGAGCCTTAAGCCCTGCAATAGGCTCTTGGTCGCAGTATCTACTTTGCTGGCAAAAAGAGCGGTGGCGTTGCATTGGGGGGCTAAATCTGTTCCCACTGTTAAGACATGGATGCGTGATCTACTCTATTGCAGGGATCAGTTGGAAGCTTATGCTGAGGAATTACCTGAGGCTTCCCGACCTAAAGATTTTTGGGTTGACTGTTTATCTACTAAACCACCCTGACCAGTGATGTCATGTTTGTTTACAGTTTGCTCTGTGATATGCGCTTAACGGCACCAGGACTGCTACTGACACTGTCTAATTCTTTATTGTTTACTGTTTGCCACCGTACTCTTTTCTATGATGCATATGTCCTCGTAGTGATGAATGCTATTTTCTTGCTATGCCGAGTTGGGGGGGGGGGGGGCGTTGGGGATGGGCACCCTGCCTGATACTTTACTGTGTACTGTATTTTGTTTATTCAAACTCTAATAAACAAAGTAAAAAAAAAAAAAGGATCCCAATGGACATGCTTGACTTGGTCCTGATGCACACTCCAATTCCAGCGGGTAATATATGATGTTGGGCTAGGTCTCTGGGTTTACCTTGATTAATAATTTTACCTTCTGGCTTAGAAGTTTTCATGCAAGAAAAATGCCTAGGGTAGGATGAGATGTAGTTCATGAAGTTGTCGATGCAGGTTCTATGGTCCTGCAGAAGCCCTGCAACACTTTGCAAAAAGGGTTGTGTTGAACCAGCCTATGAAAGTGCAAGGTGCTTCATCATCAGTGACATTTTATTAACTGTTACTAGTTATGCAGTTTTCCTTCAAATGTCGAAACTGCACTGGAAATCAAAATTAGTCAACAGAGCAATGTCGGGGGCCATTGCTGGAGAGACCTCCAGAAGGTGAGAAATGTTTTGCACAAGGTCCTGCTGAAACTTCAATACTTGCAAAACAAAAGGTGTGAACAGGATGAACCTGGCTGTCTTGCCTGACAATGGTGCATCTTGTCCTAGTCTCCTAGAAGTGCAGATTATACAAAAAGTTCAATTGTTTCTTTCGTGATACTCCGATTGTTGCATCGCATCATAGAGGCATCTGTGGAACACTGTAGAGACATGTGTTCTTACGGATATCTGCCAAAATCCCAGATGAACTACACCTCCCATGATCCCATGGGTTCCTGACGTTGCTGAAGTAATCCTGTTCAAGGAAGCAACGGATTTAAACACTTCCGGGGCACCGGTTGGGTGCCGTTTATTCAGTGTCTGAGCTACTTTGGTGACGAGAGGAGGTCTGGTATGGGTGCTTCTTGCACCACAATTTCCAAGTCCTTTCATTATTTGGTTTGGAGCTCATTCCTCTGTGGCCGGACTTCTGCAGGAATCAATCCCGTCTGCTGTTTGCTCCGTTGGTCGAGCCAGTGTTCTGGCTCTTGCGGGGTCAAACGAGCAGCAACTTTCCAGACTTTCCAAGTGCTCACTACTTGTAGTCTTGCATTGTAGCCAAAGTAGTTGTGTGGCTGATAGTATCTTTGTTTCAGTTGACAATAATCTACGTGTAACAGAAGCGCCCATTAGCTAAGCGGCTGCTGTTATAATCAGCATATGCACTTTCCCGTTGTTCTCTCATGTTGGAGAGTTGGGTAACCAGCTCATGCAGATGTAGAAATCAAAAACCTTTTAAGGGGTTCAAAGATGCACCTGGTCCTTAAACCAACAAAGAAGAGATTGGCATGGAAGCTGGAATAGTAAAACACAAGTTTATTAACCTCACATGAGGGAGACTGTGTCAATACGGTACCCTCAGGCCACTGTAATGAGACAGTCTAAGGAATACAGAGAACATGGGTCTTATATATACATTTGTTGCATAGTCAGCATGAGACCAAGGGAAGGTACTGGCACATACAAGAATAGTTATTGACTAATATGGGTATACAAAATTGCTTGCTCAACAAAGAGGGAGGGGAGATATTTCTCCTTACATCAGTAAAAACAGCCTGACAGTTATATACTAAGAGCTGGTACATTCTGGCAGCTACAGGTCTTTCTGAGCATGTGCAAGGCCCTGGCTCAGTGCTGAAAGAGTTAACTATTTAACTACTAAAATGGCTGCCACAAACAAAATGGCTTCAGCTGATGCTAACAGCTATTGCAGCTAGTTTCTACAGATGGCCGTTTTAGCATTAGCTGAAGACATCCGCTATGATTATCTTGATCCATTGCTAGGTGGGCATTTACATTCTAAACATTTCATTGAACGAGTATATATAAGGTATAAACAGAAGGACAAAGGGAACAGAGCATTGGGTCATAATTAATACAGAGAAAGCAGGAGAAAATAATGGCTATTATTACAAACAGAACTATCAATATTTTCCAACTCCAAGCAGAAAGCAAATCCCAAAACCATCCAGTCCAATTCTATGTTTCAGGGCTCCTATGTATTTTTAATAGACCTTTCCAATGTTCTTTTCATGAGGGCTAGAGTACCAATTAATATATTCAGGAAAAGGGCAAAGAAGAATTTATCAACTGTTCAACAAAACGTTTCTCTTGCTGAATATACATTATTCCTACAAGACATTTCTCCTTACATCAGTAGAAACGGCCTGACAGTTATATACTAAGAGCAGGTGCATTCTGGCAGCTACAGGTCTTTCTGAGCATGTGCAAGGCCCTGGCTCAGTGCTGAAAGAGTTAACTATATCACATGACACAAGCAGAATACAAGGCCAGTCAACAGTGAAGAGGGAGAAAGCACATGGCGAGCACATGGCTAACTAAAATGGCTGACACAAACAAAATGGCTTCAGCTGATGCTAACAGCTATTGCAGCTAATTTCCACACAGAGAGAACGCACAAGGCTGGTATTCGCTGGCATGTTTTAGCTTTTGGCTCTCTTTGAAATTAGTATTGTTCCCCCAAGGAGCAATTGGGGATAATAGGCTTTGTTTGTGACACATCAGTTTTTTCTCTTATACGTTTTGGAAGCTCCTGCCAAAGGTTACGTACTGACTAATTTGTATACCTTGGAATCCAGAGCTACATTTATGAGCATCTGTGGGCTTTGTTGAATCACGCAATTACCCAAGAATGATTGGAGGTTGCGCTACGAATTCAAATGAGTGATTTTCCGTTGGATTATTCCAACCCTTCTGCACTACCATTAACCATGCTGTTGTCTTGGTTTGTTTATTTGTGTATTCCACAGCAGGGGTTGCTCGAGCATCCAGGAAGGCAGCTCTTCACCCCTTGTTACTAATCACTCTACGAAGCCTTTGGTATGTGATATATTTTGGAAGTTATGTTACTGATAGGAATGCAGAGGGACAGGAATGAATATTAACTATGTTATTCCATCTTTTAGATCATAGTTGATTCATTCCTCACTAATCACCTGTCTAGGAATCAGGATTATTTTAATATGCAGGTATTATTACAGAGGAGTGTAAAAAGGGGTATTATTGTGCATATTTTCAATCAGACCTTGGGGCTATCAGGAGGTTGACCATATAGAGCAACATACGATCCTGAGGATTCAAGTCCACGATACCGATTTCCACAAGCTTTAATGACCTGTTCTTGGCCCTCCGGGCCTTGCATTTTAGTGAGAGACAGGCTTGTCAACAACTCTTCTCAGTACTATAGGCAATGGACCAATTCCTACATTGCCCTGCTGATTTCCTCCAGGTACGTACAGGGTGCTCTCTTCTTGGGACCTTATCTTCTCCTCAGCTTTAAGGAGAGCTAATAAAAAGCAGAGGGCCTTTCTCTTTCACTTGTGAAACCTCATTTTGTCTTGTGGGGTGTAAGGAACCAGCTGGCCTAGCACTAAGAATAGCTCTTAGAAGCGGCAGGGATTTAATGTTAAGTTGACTGGGAGGTTGATGGAGATCAAGAGAGATTGAAGTCATTTACTCCAAAGGCATATTTGAGGGACCAAGAAAGTCTGCCAAACAGTTCTCTTCTCTTCTACCCTGTCCCATTTAGATTTGTGGATTGTAAGGAATGTCTTCTTCATTTTATAGTAGCAAAGTGCTATCTGCTTTTTAGAGGTTGTAAATCTACCAAAGTAAAATTCCAACACATATCCCACCCTGGATTTCAGCAGCATGTCCTTCATTCAGTGGTGCCAACCATGCCACAAAGCAATACCCAGTTTTCCAAGATGGCTGTGCCAAGGCTTAGACTGGTTTCCCACTTGGCAGTGCTAGGCTCACCTCCAAGTATGCCCATGTGAATTAGGGACAGGTCTATCCCAATTATAGAGAATTCCATGCCTCACGACCACCTGTCTCTTATAATGCTATTAGAGTTTGTTGCCTGAGGGTATCTGGGTTAAGCCGAGGTGAAATTTATTTTCTTTCATCCATGGTTAACAGATATGAAACTTTTATTAATTTCTCAAATTCCACATAGCCTGTTTCTAATTGGAAACCTTGAGGAATGCAGGAGAAATGCCATGTAAAACAAGAATTCCACATTCCAGGCCTTGAGGAATAGGAGGAGTTCTTGTACCAATCGGCACTGTCCTTGACTGGCTTGTAAGTATGTTAACTTAATTTAAATTGCGGTCCCTGAAAATGCTCTTTAACGAAACATTTGCAGCAGGGGAGCTTGAGTATGATGCCTGTGCACCCAGATGGCCCTACAGAGAGGTACTGCAAATAGACTGCTTTGCTGGAAAAGTTGCTTTGAAGTGCAATGTGAGGTACAGGGTAATGTATTTACAATAATGCATATAGGAGAATGGCAACTACATTACCCAGAAGCTTACAGTGCTTCAAAATGGCAACTATGCTTTTGTTTTTTTTCTGACCTATGGAAGAGTGATCAGTGCCAAATTTTATTTGTGCGTCGAAACAAGTGTAAAATTCCCATGTCTGCTCTCTGCAGTGGAATTTCACCCACTTCTACTTTGGGTGCCTTCCTTTACAAAGATATTCAATGCAGAGGTTCTCCCTTTTTCTTTTTAAGATGATGCAAGCCTACTCTATTCTTTGCACGGCTACATTGTCAAACGTATCTCCTTTTCTTTACCAAGTTTCTGCTAAACACTTGGTTGGGCGGCCCTGGCAGTCATACGTCCTTTGCCTGCACTCAGTAAAGGCCAGTGAGCCAGAAGAACATTTTGCCTCCCGGATAGCACTAATCATGTGAGTTGTTTATATTCATATCTAACCTTCATGAGCTGAAGAAAATGTAATAAAAAGTCCATGCAAGTAGTCAAGCTGCCAGCCTGGCTCAGTTTTTTAAACCCTTTTTGGAAAGCAGAAATTTGAACTAAGCATTTTTGTTTGACATATATATATATATATACACAGATGTGAGCAAGACTGGGGAAACCCAGTCGAAACGCGTTATGTTGCTGTTTTTGAAATAAAGAGCACTTAAGAATACCTTGCTGCGTGGTGGTCCGTTCCTGCGCATTTGCTGGAGAAATGTCTTGCAGTCAGGACTGTGAGTTTAATATATGTATGTATATATATATATATATATATATATATATATATATGTGTGTGTGTGTGGGTGTGTGTGTGTTTGTGTGTATATATATATCACCTACTGGCAGTCGCCAGTAGGTAGTTATAGTTAGGACCTATTATCCATAGGAAATTCGTAACATTCTTTTCCCAATAACTTTGGTGCCGGATGACGAATCTACGCAAAATTTTCAAAACTGACGTGGCGCTCCGGTCAGCTCCTATCCTGAAAGTTTGGCGGTGAATCGTCAACGGGGCTGGGAAAAAAGGGGCGGTCTGAAAACGTGTTTTCTCCATGTTATTTCACATAGGAAATATTGGAACAGGCTACAGCCCGAACTGCTGAACGGAATTACATCAAATCTTGCAGAAAGTTAGCCCTTGGCTCAGAAATATATATATACAAAGCTCCAAGGTTCCCACCTTGGAACCTTGGAGCTTTGATAGATATAGATATAGATATATATATATATATATATATATATATCACTAGTAAAGACTCGCTCCTTCAGAACTCCGGTGAAACCAAGGAGAGTGGTGTGCACTCCGGCGAAGCAATCCGGTTTAGTAAATCAATTAATTCAAAATAAATGAAGCACGCTCTCAGGAAATACGGGACTGAGTATTCATCAATGTTCACAATCGTTTATTCACAACGCGTTTCGCTTCCGCAAAAGCTTGATCACGTGAATAATACAACCAATAGGGGCAGCTAAAAAAGGCAACACAACAATGAAATAGAAAAAGGACTGGTGCATAAGGTAAAATAAAACAGTATATTACTGCATTAAAATCCCATACTGTTGACATCCCAACTGTAACATACATTTGTCATAAATGTTGGTAATCAAGCATAGTATTGTTACGCACACAAAAATCATTGAGATGTTCAGCAATATTATACCGACATACTGGTTATAATTAACACATCATAATTCAACTGTAGTGGTAAACTAAAGATGAAAAGTAAAACAACAGTAGTCTTTACACTGTTGTGAAATGAATGAGCAAAAATGCCCATGAAGCTAGCACAAACATGGCGCACGTATTGAATTGTTCTTGACCAAACATTCAGTAAAGTTTTACATGCATCAAAGGTTTTCATAGTAACTAAGTAGGCTCACGATCGCGTTAAAGCCTGCAAAAATGCCATGCTGCTCCTGAAAAGTTCTCACACAATCCACAATCATGCAGAAAAGTGTGTGCCTCCCAACTGTGTGAAAGTTACGATTAGTGTGCAGGCAAGCGCTAGAATGCAGTAAAAATGGTATAAAACTGCAAACACATAATACCGGTCATGATGCCCACAACCAGCTGTGAACAAAGTCACAACCGGAACCTTGTATTCAGTGGAGATAACCACACCTACAAAGAGTTGTAATCGGTCATAGTGACCAACAATTAATGTAAGCATAGTGCATATGATAATATGTCCACGGCCGACCACTCAATAAAGTTGGCACGTGTCAAAAGTTGTCATGGTAACAGGTGTAGGCTCGCGAGCGCGCTAAATCATGCAGACAAAAAATGTCTCTTATCTATATAAATATTGCGATCTGTGTGTAGGCAAGCACTGGAATACAATAAAATTGTCAAAGACTGCACAAACACGATAACGGTCATAGTGACCACCAGTGTCGAAGCCCAAGCATTGTGTACGCTGAAAATAACAAAAACTCAAAAGAGTTGTAAACGGTCATGGTGACCATCAAGTGGTGTGAGCTAATGTCAGCACAATGCAATCAAAAACCTTGAGCAAAAAGAAAAAACACATTAATTTACAATTAATATACGAACACATGTTGAGTGTGCACCAAATGCCATCGATGAGGTGCAATGTAACAAGCAGCAATGTCAACCAATATCAATGTGCAACAGACCTCCATAGTACAATAGCACGCTGTCGATAAGTGAATGCCTGTAATGATGTCCAGTAGGTCAGCGAAAACACCTGTCCAATCACAGTTTAGATGCCTGTCACTCACTACCCTCGTGCAGTGATATGATGTGAAGATAAATATTCATGTATTTAAGAAAGAAAGAAAAAAGGGTAGGTAGCCCGTGCTGGTGAATAGGCCCCTTCCTTTCCTCCTATGAAACAAGATAAGAAAAAGAAAGAAAAGTAAGAATTAAAATCAATATTACCTGTTCATCAAACAGATAACATATAGTTCAATGATGATTAATCATATGCAACTATGACAATTTCAGCAATGGAAAAAAAAAAAAGAGAGAAAGAGAATCCAAAGTTAACGACTGTATTGTCTTGTTCAACCACAAAACTGGAAATAAAACACAAGTGCTTCCTAAAGATAACAACTGTCAACAGCTAAACAACTTCTGTTGGAAATAAATGAAGAATGTGACAGAGGAGAATAATAATAGACAACCCTGTGTATTATTCTTTAAGATGTACAGACAATTCCTCTTCTTGGTTAAGACCACCTGGGGATTTAGTTGGGAAATCAATGATGTACCTTGATTCCTTCTGTCGCAAGAAGAGTGCTCTATTTCCACCTCTTGGATGTCTATCAATGTGTTCCAAAATGAGAAAACTCATCTCTCTAGTGTTAGAGAAATGCTTGTCTCTAAAGTGCCTAGCCACGGGATATTTAGGATCAAAATTGGTAATGGCTCTGCCATGTTCTAATTAACCCTGGGCGTAGTTCTCGAAGTAGCACTTCACGAAGCTACGCAAAGTGCAGTTCGCACTACGCGAGCTACGCGTAGCACTTCGCGAACTGCGTAGTACCTTGTTCGCACTGTGCCAGATGTCGTTTTCAATGATTGCACAGTGCGGACAAGCAACCGGCACTGTGCAATCATTGAAAATGGCATCTTGCACAGTGCGAGCTGTAATTTTCTGCTGCTCGAGTAGATTTTTACTCGAGCGGCAGCTTTCTCAACGCGAACTGGTAGTTTCTCATCGCGAGCGGTCGCGAGCATACGCGACCACTCGCAATGAGAAACCTGACCTCCTCGCGTTGGGAATCTCGCCAGAAGGTTTATTTTCCATGCTCGCGATCGCCAACTTGATGTTGCTGATCGCGAACAAGGAAAAAGTCTCGCCGGGATGTCATTTTGCTTGCTCGCGGTCGCCAACTTGACGTTGAGGACCGCGAGCAAGCAAAAAATGACCGCAGCACTACGCAACACTACGCTACGCGTGTTCGCACTGTGCTATGTGCAGTTCGCGTAGTGCGAAGTAGCGCGAATTTCGCAAACCACGCGAGCGTAGCGTAGTGCTTTGCCCAGGCTTAGTTCTAATATCCTTTTCTTAGCCATGCATGTGGTGCTGCCAATATACCACAGCTTGCACGGGCATTCAATGGCATATATGACAAAGGTGGTACTGCATATCATAAATTGTGTTAGATCTTTTTTGACACCATTGTAGGTAACTTGTTTGCGGGAAATACTATTGTTGCAAGCTTTGCAATGTCCGCAAGGGTAAAACCCCTTCAGGCCATGTTGATTTTTCTGTGTATAGATGGTAATATCACTACGGACTAGCATATCTCTAATATTGCCGCATCTTCTGTACGTAATACTTGGTCGGTCAGATATACTATTACCTATAGTATTGTCACTCTTAAGAATGTCCCAGTGCCTGGCAAAGATTTTCTTGATTCTGTTAGCATCCGAGCTAAAAGTCATGATAACTCGTGTTTGAGTCTCATTATTGTCAGTGTCAAAATCAGGTTTATCAGAGATAGTACTTGCCCTATCTACCAGATTTACTCTCTCTTTGGATTTTTTAGTACCCATTGAGGATACCCTCGCTCAATGAAACGCTGGGTAATGGTAATGCTTTCAGATGCAAATGCTGTCTCGGTGTTACAGTTCCTTTTCGCCCTCAACAGTTCCCCGTAGGGAATACTCCACTTCAAGGTATGCGGGTAACTGCTGAGGGCGTGAAGGGTGCTGTTGCCAGCAGTAGATTTTCTAAAGAGAGAAGTACACATGGTATTATTGATAATCTCAATCTTCACGTCTAGGTATTCTGCTTCTGTACCACTGATCCTACCACTGAGCCTGATGTTGAAATTATTGTCATTCAATTTCTGAATAAAGTTCTGTGCTTCAGTTTCGGACCCCTTCCAGACAATGAACAGATCGTCGATATAACGAAGCCATAGCTGTACTTGTGTAAATGCAGAAGAGAGATTGACCTGGGATCTGATGTCCTCCTCCCAGCAACCCATAAATAAATTGGCGAAACTGGGAGAGACCCATAGGGAAACTGTCAATCCTGTATACAATTTTAGCATAAATGATGCTGAGGTTCTAGATACCATGATTACTTTGAACCATGACAATATTAACTCTGACCAACCAGCTTGGATGCTAACAGAATCAAGAAAATCTTTGCCAGGCACTGGGACATTCTAAAGAGTGACAATACTATAGGTAATAGTATATCTGACCGACCAAGTATTACGTACAGAAGATGAGGCAATATTAGAGATATGCTAGTCCGTAGTGATATTACCATCTATACACAGAAAAATCAACATGGCCTGAAGGGTTTTTACCCTTGCGGACATTGCAAAGCTTGCAACAATAGTATTTCCCGCAAACAAGTTACCTACAATGGTGTCAAAAAAGATCTAACACAATTTATGACATGCAGTACCACCTTTGTCATATATGCCATTGAATGCCCGTGCAAGTTGTGGTATATTGGCAGCACCACATGCATGGCTAAAAAAAGGATATTAGAACATGGCAGAGCCATTACCAATTTTGATCCTAAATATCCCGTGGCTAGGCACTTTAGAGACAAGCATTTCTCTAACACTAGAGAGATGAGTTTTCTCATTTTGGAACACATTGATAGACATCCAAGAGGTGGAAATAGAGCACTCCTCTTGCGACAGAAGGAATCAAGGTACATCATTGATTTCCAAACCAAATCCCCAGGTGGTCTTAACCAAGAAGAGGAATTGTTTGTACATCTTAAAGAATAATACACAGGGTTGTCTATTATTATTCTCCTCTGTCACATTCTTTATTTATTTCCAACAGAAGTTGTTTAGCTGTTGACAGTTGTTATCTTTAGGAAGCACTTGTGTTTTATTTCCAGTTTTGTGGTTGAACAAGACAATACAGTCGTTAACTTTGGATTCTCCTTCAATCTAAGTCTGTCATGCGTTTTCTTCTTTCTCTCTCTTTTTTTTTTTCCATTGCTGAGATTGTCATAGTTGCATATGATTAATCATCATTGAACTATATGTTATCTGTTTGATGAACGGGTGATATTGATTTTAATTCTTACTTTTCTTTCTTTTTCTTACCTTTTTTATAGGAGGAAAGGAAGGGGCCCACTCACCATTATTCACCAGCACGGGCTACCTACCCTTTTTTCTTTCTTTCTTAAATACATGAATATTTATCTTCCCATCATATCACTGCACGAGGGTAGTGAGTGACAGGCATCTAAACTGTGATTGGACAGGTGTTTTTGCTGACCTACTGGACATCATTACAGGCATTCACTTATCGACAGCGTGCTATTGTACTATGAAGGTCTGTTGCACATTGATATTGGTTGACATTGCTGCTTGTTACATTGCACCTTATCGATGGAATTTGGTGCACACTCAACATGTGTTCGTATATTAATTGTAAATTAATGTGTTTTTTCTTTTTGCTCAAGGTTGTTGATTGCATTGTGCTGACATTAGCTCACACCACTTGATGGTCACCATGACCGTTTACAACTCTTTTGAGTTTTGGTTATTTTCAGCGTACACAATGCTTGGGCTTCGACACTGGTGGTCACTATGACCGTTATCATGTTTGTGCAGTCTTTGACAATTTTATTGTATTCCAGTGCTTGCCTACACACAGATCGCAATATTTATATGGATAAGAGACATATTTTTTGTCTGCACGATTTAGCGCGCTCGCGAGCCTACACCTGTAAACCATGACAACTTTTGACACGTGCCAACTTTATTGAGTGGTCGGCCGTGGACATATTATCATATGCACTATGCTTACATTAATTGTTGGTCACTATGACCGATTACAACTCTTTGTAGGTGTGGTTATCTCCACTGAATACAAGGTTCCGGCTGTGACTTTGTTCACAGCTGGTTGTGGGCATCATGACCGGTATTATGTGTTTGCAGTTTTATACCATTTTTACTGTATTCTAGCACTTGCCTGCACACTAATCGTAACTTTCACACAGTTGGGAGGCACACACTTTTCTGCATGATTGTGGATTGTGTGAGATCTTTTCAGGAGCAGCATGGCATTTTTGCAGGCTTTAACACGATCGTGAGCCTACTTAGTTACTATGACAACCTTTGACGCATGTAAAACTTTACTGAATATTTGGTCAAGAACAATTCAATACGTGCGCCATGTTTGTGCTAGCTTCATGGGCATTTTTGCTCATTCATTTCACAACAGTGTAAAGACTACTGTCGTTTTACTTTTCATCTTTAGTTTACCACTACAGTTGAATTATGATGTGTTAATTATAACCAGTATGTTGGTATAATATTGCTGAACATCTCAATGATTTTTGTGTGTGTAACAATAATATGCTTGATTACCAACATTTATGACAAATGTATGCTACAGTTGGGATGTTAACAGTATGGGATTTTCATGCAGTAATTTACTGTTTTATTTTACTTTACGCACCAGTCCTGTTTCTATTTTATTGTTGTGTTGCCTTTTTTAGCTGCCCCTATTGGTTGTATTATTCACATGATCAAGCTTTTGTGGAAGCGAAACGCGTTGTGAATAAACGATTGTGAACATTGATGAATACTCAGTCACGTATTTCCTGAGAGCGTGCTTCATTTATTTTGAATTAATATATATATATATATAGGCTGTTTATGCAGCAGCCGGTCAGCGCGATGGATTGCCGTATTATAATCACGAGAGCAGCCCTGAAGCCCACTGAAGGGTTATGAATTTCCTAAATGAGACATTGGGGTTAAAAACATTGTGGCAGCATAAACGGACCCTACTGGAAGGGAATATTTGGTACTTCAAGCCCCAGCATACAGTTTACTTGAAAACTATTGAACCTTTGCATCATGGGAAAAAGCGCAAATTTAAAAGCAGTTTGAAGTACGTTACCGGGTTTTGCGTGTCACCCTCTCCCTATGAAGAAGTTGCATGCTGCAACGAAACGCGTCAGGGACTTTTACCAGTTGGGGCTGTGTACCGTGATTTGGCTAATAAAGGATTTGTATCCATCTTCGTGGAGTGGCGTCCTCATGATCCGGGGCACTTTGGTGAATGGATATATACGTGGCAGGCTCCGAGCCGCGGGGGATGCACCGCCTGAAAATCAACTCAGGTCTGCGAGGCTGTTTATGCAGCAGCCGGTCAGCGCGATGGATTGCCATATTATAATCACGAGAGCAGCCCTGAAGCCCACTGAAGGGTTATGAATTTCCTAAATGAGACATTGGGGTTAAAAACATTGTGGCAGCATAAACGGACCCTACTGGAAGGGAATATTTGGTACTTCAAGCCCCAGCATACAGTTTACTTGAAAACTATTGCATCATGGGAAAAAGTGCAAATTTAAAAGCAGTGTGAAGTACGTGACCGGGTTTTGCATGTCCCCCTCTCCCTATGAAGAAGTTGCATGCTGCAACGAAACGCGTCAGGGACTTTTACCAGTTGAGGCTGTGTACCGTGATTTGGCTAATAAAGGATTTGTATCCATCTTCGTGGAGTGGCATCCTCATGATCCGAAGCACTTTGGTGAAGGGATATATATATACATATATACATATATATATATTCACTGAAAAAACCATAGGTTTCACACACGTTATAGTTAGCGGACATTTCACTCATAAAAAACCAATGAAATTCCCCCATTATAGTTAGTGCAGGCAACTATAACTCACGCGACCGCAATCCTCTGCTGATGACATATGTGTCTTTATGAAAAAAAAATATTTGTAATATATGTATAGCTAAAATTTAATGGAAGAAGACATGGGCAAATAAGTGTCTAAATACAGTATTAGCATCAGCAGAGGATTGCGGTCGCGTGAGTTATAGTTGCCTGCACTAACTATAACGGGGAAATTTCATTGGTTTTTTATGAGTGAAATGTCCGCTAACTATAACGTGTGTGAAACCTATGGTTTTTTCAGTGAATTTGCAAGGTTTTTTAAATGCTAATTCCTAACTATAACATGTGTGAAACCTATGGTTTTTTCAGTGAATTTGTACGGTTTTTTAAATGCTAAGTTACTTTACGCCGTTCGTGGCGTGCGCGCCCACTCCACGCAGTTCGTTCCGTGCGCGCACGGTGCGCTTCGCGCACCGTGCGCGCACAGTGAGCACGCGGTGTGCTTCGCGCACCGCGCGCCCACTTTGCAGTTAGTGCCGTGCACGCACAGTGGGCACGCGGTGCGCTATGCGCACCGCGTGCCCACGTTACGCTGGATGGGCCATGTACGCACGATGCGCTTCGCGCACCGTCCGCACACGGAGGACATATTATGTGCTTCGTTGTGAAAGGTTATCTATTAAATGTTCAATATCTAATTATACCATGCACAAAGGGTGCTCTGCGGGCACCTTTTGCACACGGGGGGGGGGAATGTGGATATTTTTTTTTTGTATTTTTTTTTAACCGTACGCGTACGGTAAGCGTAATCGGCGTTTTTAAAAAAAACAAAAAATTAAATTTTTGTCCTTGGGGGTTCTTTTGGGACACCCTAACCAAGGCTAGGTGGTTAGGAGCTGTCTAGCCTGCCCCTTTTCATGATATCCAACTTTGTTTTTCCTCCCCCCCTCAGAGTGTGAGAGAGAAAATGGCGGCCGCCATTTCCTGGTTTCAACCGATTCGAATGTTTACTAAGATCTAACAGCCAATCAGAATCGCGCTCGCGCACGGCACCGTACGCGTACGGTAAGCTTACCGTAAGCGCACGGTAAGCTGCCACAGATATATATATTGATTTAAATGCTATTGTCTCAGGAACTACTGAACAGATTTACACCAGAACTACAAAAGGCACTTCCTTGACCTGTAGACTACCTCTCGGCCAAATTTCAAGTAACTCTGTTCAGCCGTTCGGGCTGTAGCTGTGTCTAAAGGTCCTATGGAAAAATGCATGGGGAAAATGCGTTTTGGGACCCCCCTTTTTTCTCAGCCCCCGCTTGACGAATCCCCCCGAGACTTTCAGGGTAGGAGCGGAGCGTAGCGCCCCATTAGTTTTGAAAATTTTGCGAGGATTCGTCGACCGGCGCCAAAGTTATTCCAAATAGAATGTTGCGGATTTCCTATGGAAACAGGGTCCTAACTATAACTATCTACTGGCGACCGCCAGTAGATAATTTATACATATATATATATATATATATATATATATATATATATATATATATATATATATATATATATATATATATATACACACATATATATATATTAATAATTTAATTCGTATAATGCTATGTGGCTCTGTTTCTATCTTGTTCCCAAACCAGGTTTTCAATGTGGATCTCTAAGTTTTATGCACAATTACTACATGTAAGCTGTCATGGCCCTATATGTACCCAATTGTTTATGTCTCTGTTTTCCTTTAAAACAGGAAAGATTCATAAATTTCCAGGGCTGAACACTATTCACATTGGCCTTTTGATTTCAAGGTACTCTTAATGCTGGATTATTTAACATCGGGTTTAGATCTCAAAAAGACAAAAATTGGATGGTTTTTCATTTTGACACATCAACATTGTCTTCAGTGTTACAGGCAACCTCTCAGTCCATGTGTAATGTTATTACAATGGGTGGTGAAAAGTTTTACTGTACACATTGGATATTAGAATTATACCCCATTTATGCATTCTTGCACACTTTATGCTTGATTTATGTGAAAGTAAAATGTGCTGATTAGTTCCTTCATCATGGTTACCATAATCTTAGGAAAAAACACATGCGGAAAGAGTTGATTGACATTTCCCTGAGCATTTCATCAATGTATCTCCTGTAAATGGATGAATCAATGGGAAGCAAATGCTAAGCTTCCCTTATCCTCCTTGATTATCTTTGCCGCTTTCGCATGTAGATTCAGATGCCCACTCCAACCTTTCATACATTAGCCAGACTATCATCATCCTATTGTGATGAATATAAAGTACTCTGGCAATATGTATAGAAAATCAATTATTCCATGTAGCTTAGAACACCTGCAGTTGTCTCTGAAATGTTCAACCCATAATCTAAACACATTAATACAAAAATACACAAAGGATTAGTGGTTTATCTTTACATCTACATGCCAGCTGGAAATGTATGCAGATTGTACAAAATTAAGTAGGGATTTAAGACAGAAATATTGAACAAAATTACATTCAACCCTGCTATAATTAAGGTATTTTTGCAATGTTTTGACTCTTTCCTGTAAGATTTTAGCTTCTACATCGCAAAGATCTGCAAAAGGCATTGTAGAAGTTGAGTGCTATCTGATTATTGTAGTTGTGATACCCTATTCTGTTTACAGACACACTCGCAAACACAGATTGTTAAAACTGTAACCTTTGACACATATCATTACAATAGTGTTTATCTGTACCCATACTTGAAAAGAAAAGACATTCATTACCACAGATGGTGACTCCCATTCAACTAGTTGAATAAGTGTTAGTCAACCATAATTAAGTAACCACAGTACACACTCCATCCAATATATAAAGGAGATAATCAACTAAATGCATAATGTTCACTGTGATGCAACATTTGGAATATAATGCAGCGTATTGCTCACCACAAAAGAGTAGGGTACATTTCTTCATAAAATAGTCTTTATGCTGTAAAATCACTGAATATATCTCAGTTCTGAAAATGAATAAGTGTGTAACTTCTTTCTGATTAAAGAAAAACATTTGAGGATCTGCTCAAATATATGTTGTTACTTCAGATGTTGATCTTGATCCTTTGTAGGGATACTCTACCCACACAGAAAAAGTGCCCATCATAATAACTTGTTTTATTCCTCATACCGCACTTTCGTAAGTGCTCTAAATAACTGTCCTTATATTTGCCCACTGTACTGATTATCAAGAGAATGAAAGCCTGTGTTAGAGTTGCCAGGAGTCGAATATTTGACCTGATGAGCTATGCTTTGTTTAAGCAACAACCTTTCAGCTCATCTAGATATCCCTCTGCCATCAGTCCTTTTAGGTGCTGGAATGCACCTGGGGCCGTATTACAGAAAGTGCCCTGGGAGTGCAACAGACATGTGTTCCCACTTTGTGCACCCCGGGTCACTTTGGAATTACAGAAGCCGCCACAGATGCTTGTGCGGGCCTCTCTGCAATACAGATAGTGCATTTACACATGTAGCATCAGCACTATTTCAAGAGGACGTTCCCTCATTTGCATGGTGCCATGGCCCCATTCAAATAAGGGAATCTCTTTGTCCCTGCACACATGCTGTATTATAGACATGGGGCCAAAGGCAAAGTAGCTGTCAGTGTGTCAAAAAAAGACATTCCCTTGCAGGAGGGTGCATTTACTCACTGCACTCACTTGCAAGGGGATCTCTCTCCCATCTTAAAATTACAGGTGGGTTGCTGCTTTCACAGTGAAAGATGAAAGGGCTTTAAAACATCAGCTGCATATTTCACTTGAATGCTCTGCCTCCCAGGCGGCACAAGTACCATGCACATTTGAAATGTATGGAAAAGGGCTCAGAAGGAAATGGTTGAATGCATTCCTGGACATAACAGCATATTATTCCTTATTCTGTACGCAAACTCATGATGATTAGGAGCCTAGATGAAGATACAGGGTTGAATCTGAACTAATCTGAAATTGTTAGTCCAGTATCAGCCATTTCATATTGGGGTTCTCAATGAGTACTAATCCAGCACCAATTGCATTCAACCGAACCATACAGAACTTGGACCCAAGTCAACGTTTTCCAGGAAGTCTCAGAATTATTGAGGTGATCTAAAGTCAAGTACCTAACTGTAAACCCTGATGACCAAACCTTGATTCAGAAAGTCTTCAAAAAATGACATCCTCCTGACTGTAATGATTTTAAGTGGAACAATTTCACAACTGCAATTGCATTTGTTTATAAAAAGGAAACGAGGAAGGTCTTCTTGATTTAGCAATGCCATTTCTAAAGCATAATTTTGGAAAATAGACTTTATATAGTAAACAATAACTTTTTGATTGAAAAGACAGGAATAATTGGTCTGAGACTGATTTTCCTCTTTGAATATTTCCCCGCTAACCGAAAGCAGACTGACAGTAATCAAGCAGTTATGCACAGAATCACGGCTGCTGTCTGTACATAAACCATTTCAAATGAAAAAAGCAGTGAAATACACTGTATAGATTCAGCATATTGAAGGTGCATTTGAAATAATTATTTTAAGTGTTCTAGAGCAAGGTCTGAAAAGTGATATTAATATGTTTGCTGCAAAGCACATGCACTGTGCTTCAGTAGCCCTAGACAAAAGCTCATTGATATAAAATAAAGTAATAAAAAATACATTTATATTGTACACACAATGAAATCCATAAACTCTATGGTCACACTGACAGGCATAAATTTTGAGACCCCGATTGTCAGTATAAGGATCTGAGGAGATGTCCCCTCTGAGACTAAATGTATGATAGCTGAAATCTGACCGGGCATGAGCCTTTCCTCTACAATATGTGTTAAGAAGTGCTTTGTAACTGGACATCACTGATTCTAGGATGTATACTGTGGTGTGGGACCCTCTGATGAAGTCTCCCCCTGTAAGTTCGAGGGTAAAATGGTTGTGAGCTTTAACTGCTAATGCACACCTTTCAAAACAAACTCTGATGGTGTGCAGGTGGTTACAGAGCCTCTGAGCAAATTATATGTAAATACATGCCCACACGTGCAGGATAAGTGAAGACAGTCTTTGTCTTACTCAGGCGTACATTTGTGCACAGGTAGCACTGGTGCAAATAGGACACACATAACATTTGTTGTGGCCTGCTAGGGCCCTACAATTTAATTTAGAACTCAAAATTACATTTCCTATTTCTTTTTGGCTGAAGTATGTTTGCATGTTTAACTGAGTAAAGTGTGCCTAAATTGTAATTCTTATTTGTGTTTAATCAGCTTTGAGAATAAATCAACAACAATAACATATGCAAATCCGCTAGCAAGAGATACTCATAGGGAAATATGGGAAACAAAAAGAGGGCGGGAAGATAATTATAAACCAACAATTGAGAATGCAGTAATTAATAAGCTAGGAATATGTAAAGAGCATGGTTAATTAGAAAACTAGTATGGAAACATATGATTGAAAGAAAGCAGAGCACTTAACACATTACAGGGGATTATTTAACTTATTTAGCATGAATATCTAAAATGTTTGTTTATGACAACCAATATAAGTCTCTACTTGCATGAGGTATGTTCAGAGAAGCAAACTCAAAATCTAATCTATGATGATGACAAACAGTATACCACCATGCTTTGAATTAAATATTAGTAGAGCACTTCCAGTTAACACTAATTTGCTGAAAAGCTAAGGCCAACATAAGGCCAAATAATCAATTTTCATGTGCATCTAACTTAATAAGATCTGATAAGGTTCCTAAGAAACAGTAATGAAATTGACATTGAACAAAGTAATTTCATATTGAGTGCAGGTTGACACCATATTTTCTTCCCAAAAGAAGCAGTGGGTGGACGAACAAATAGAAGGTGTATCAAGTCACCATGAGAGTTGCTGTATTACCAACAGGCTCTGTTAGTCGTGTTTGAGAAATTCACTGTAGAAGTATAGGTTTATGATATAATATGTGGTATGGAAAACATAGATGGAGTAGTTGAGGCTTAACTTAAAATTTTAATTTCTCTAGACTAGATTTTATTCCATAAGACAATGGTCTAAGCACATCACAAATCTGTTTCCCAACTAAGATCATGCTTGGTCTTAGAACTTAAAGGATTTGGGACGTAAAAATGTTTATAAATGAAGGAAGCCTTTGAATTAAGAATAAGTATTAAAAGGAAGGTATCTGAAGAAGTAGGTGAAGAAGAAGGGAGTGAAG
Source organism: Triturus cristatus (assembly GCF_964204655.1). Classification (NCBI taxonomy): domain Eukaryota; kingdom Metazoa; phylum Chordata; class Amphibia; order Caudata; family Salamandridae; genus Triturus; species Triturus cristatus. Next base: position 685,314,516 of record NC_140587.1, read on the forward strand.
AACGTCTAAAATGATTTATGTAACAGTAGAAAATGTATGCTAAAATTGAGGGAAATTGCAAGGGTCTGTACCTTCAAATAAATCAGGGACCCAAAATGATATCCTTTTGTCATCAATATTTCCACCATATAGGTCTATTGATTATAGTAATTAGACGATTATACCATATGAGAGAATTAAAAAAGAATCCCTGGAATATGTCTGTGGTTGATAATCAGGGTTATAAAGAAAAAATCCATGATTAAATGGAGGTGAAAGTGAAATGATGTTTTGATAAGAGAAGGAAGAAGCTGGAAAGAACCACCTACACACCTCTCTCAAATAGAAAGCCTTATATGTCTGAAAGTCTGAAAATAAGTGCCTCCTAATGTCTTGGATTTCTTAATATGCCATAAGGAGACTCTAGACCTTTTCTTCTTCCAAAGAAATTTGGAAAGAAAAGAGTCTAATTTCTTTAAGTTAGTAAGTGGTATATGAACTGGGATCATGGACAAAATGTATATCAGGATCGGAGTAATCATAATTTGGATAGAGTCAAGACGACCTCATCAAGACAGGAGTAACAAATTCCATGTGGATGGACGTTTATCTAGTCTATTTAGCCCCTCTTTCATATTTATCCTAACTGAGTCTGAGATAGAATAGGTAAACCAGATACCCAAATATTAATTCTCGAGACTATTCCAGTAAAAGCAGGTAGAGTCGAAAGACTGTTTAGTGCACAATTTAGTAATAAGCAAGACTTCTGCTTTGTCCAAATTAATTTAAAAACCTGAAACAGAGGAGAATTTAGCTCTTTCATGAAGCAACACAAGAACCATAGCAGCCTGGTGAGAAATGAGTAGGAGAATGTTGTCCACATAGGCTGAGAGTTTCAAATGTTTATCACCATATTGAAAACAAGATATAAGATCATTCTTCCTAATTCAATTTAAGAAGGGTTCAAGGGCTGAGACAAATGAAAGAGGAGATAAAAGTAAACCTTGACACACCCCTCAGTATAAGAGAAAATATTGGAGAACACGCCATTTAATCAACACAGAAACCGTGAGGGCTGTATAAAGTAGAGAAATTAGTGGAATGATATTATGATCAAAACCATGCCATGTAAGAGACTTAAGCAAAAATGACCATTCAACTATATCAAATGCTTTTTTGACATCAATAGCAACAGGAGCTAAAGGGTAGGATAGAGAAGGAGCCTTACCGAAAACATTGAAACACAATCTAGAATTATCCAAGGTCAAATGACCCTTAACAAATCCAGACTGCTCCTTGCTTATCAATTCGGGCAAAAAAGGTTCAAGGCGAAGGGGAAGAAGCTTGGCAAAGATTTTATAATCAACATTTATGAAGGAAATAGGATGATAATTTTTACATTGTGAAGGATCTCGACCCTCTTTGTGAATCAGGCAAATTGTTGCATCCCAAAAAGTACCCCTGCATACCAAAATGATAACAAAATTTAAAGAGATGTAATAGTTTAGGAAGAAGTATACTTGTATAAAGAATGTCACTTTAAACTCATCCGAGACTGGAGTATTACCTTTCTTAAGAGCATGCAGCACATTAAATAATTCTGAGCTAGATAAATCCTTCTCAAGAGACGTGAAGTTAAGCTTATCATGGGAAGGAGGAGTAACATTAAGATACCCATCTATGAGAGAGGGATGTGCCAGAGATACATCAGTATACACATTTTAATAAAAATTGAATGAACACCTCTAAAATAGAATGATCCTTGAATAAATGTCTCCTATCAAATGATTGAACAGATGCACTAGATAAGTGCTGTTTCCGAATCTTCAGGAGTTTCCAAACTATATTGCGTCCTCCGTAATAACGAGCACTGCTAAATAGCACACTAAATAACTCATTTTCCATAGATAATTTAATTTAGTTCGAATAAGATCTTGTACAATATAGTCAGACAGAGAAGTATAAAATTGATGTTCAAGATGCTTAATATTCTCTAATAAGGATTTATGCTGTTTTGCAAAACATTTCTTCTTTTTAGAAGCAAAATCCAAAATAAAACCACGCATTATAGCTTTAAAAGTATCCCATAATAGTTGAAGAGATGTGTTTGTTCCCTCATTAATCATGAAAAAGTCTTCAGCAAAGGACATGAATGAGGTAGAAAAAACAGAATCAAGTAAAAGAAAGTTGTTAATCCCTCCATCTATTTGATTTGGGAAGAGCTGGGAGTAGATCCAGATCAGCAACAACTGGGGCATGATCCGAGATGGCAATGGGCTCAATATTGGCAGAAACAAGGTTCAGTGCTATTGATTTACTTATAAAAATGTGATCTAGCTGAGAGAGGAAACCATGTGTGGGGGAATACAAAGAAAACACTTTTGCATTAAAAATATATAATTCATCTATTAAATGATTTTGGGAAATAGCAGATTGAAATTGTTTGGGAGATTTGCTGGGAATAAAGCCAACTTGAGATTGTCAATCAATAAATAGGTCCGTAATCTGATTACAATCACCACTTAGGATAAAACATTTATCCTGATATTGTAAACATTTCTTAGCAATATTAAACCTGAATAAGTAGTTGGCAATGTCAGACCATACATATTAAACAGAGTGAGAGGGAAATCATTAATCAACAATTTAACAATCAACCACCTATCCTCTGTATCGATTTCCTGAGTATGAACAGTACATTTTAACTTTTTATTACATATGATAATAACCCCATTCTTTTTATTAGTTGTGGGTGGAAAGAATAAACCCACCCACCATTTAAGCTTTACGGCATCTACCTCTGTAAGTTAGTTTCTTGTAAAAGCCTACATCAGGATTATAGTAAGCTACTGGGATAGAATTCTCTGCCTATTTTTTGGATTAACAAAACCTTTTAAATTCCAAGAAATAACTCTGAAAGTTATAAACAACAACAAAATATAAAGCTCACGATCCACAAAATTGGAAAAAGCGCGAGTAGAAAGAGAGGAAAGAATTGGAAAATCGTAGAAGGACCAGATGGCAATCACAGGAAGAAAAAAGGATATGAAGAGAGAAGGGAAAAGATAATAAAAAGAACAATAGAAGACAGTACATGTCAAAAAATTGACGACTGAGATTTGTACTTTAAAAAGGAACAAGAAGAGAGATGGGGTGGTGACACAAAGATTAAGACGGCACAACCAGCAAGGGACAGCGTACCACGCCGGAACACCACATAGAACAAGAAGGAAAAAGAGACGATAAAAGTGTCAGTGACTTGAAGGAGAAGTGAAAAGGAAGATATGTGAACAACCAAGTCAATTAACCAAGAAAGTCAGCTCATGGTGATCTAAGTGGGAGACAATAAAAGTTAAAGGCACCACAATCATTGCATGACAGTTAATGTAAGGAGGAAGGACCATCACAATACATCAAAGAAGTTGAGTGAGAATTAGTACATTTCCTGAGGACAGCTGGATCATCAAAGGTGGTTGTTTTGTTCTGAAACGTGACCTTAAAAGAGCAAGGGTGAAATAAACCACATTGTGCACCTAAAGCTTGCAACTGAGGACACCATCTTTGCTTTGCTTAGCCATAGACATGGAAAATCCTGTGGAAAAAAAATTTATTCACAAGACCATATAGGATGCTTTTTTGATTTAGATGCACTCCAAACTTTCAAAAGGTCTGTGAACTGCAGGAATAAAATGATTACTCCATGAGGTTTGGACAGAGGAGCTGAAGAAGACATGTGAGGACCCCAGCCTATGAGCATGCTGAATGTTCCAATTGGTGGAAGAGGGTAAATGTAGACGTTTTAGCAAAAATGAGGCAAAAAAGGAAATAGGATCTTCGCCCTCAAATTCCTCAGGAAGACCATACGAACATATGTTATTTCACCTATTTCTATTTTCTAGGTTCTCCGCGTGATTCCTCAACAAAAGCGCATGCTTCTCTAACGCTGCAAATTTCATCAGAATATCCTATCTGTTGCTGAGATGTTACTCTATCAATATTAATCTGGATTCCATATTTGACCATTTATCATTGAAGGTTTGATTACGGGTGTTCGTTTCTTCAATAAATGGTCCCAATGCATGAATTTCCAACAATACAGTCTCTCACGAAATAGGAGACAAGGATTTTGAATTGCGTAGGGCGGTCATGTTTGAGCAGTTTAGTGGTAGAGGAGGACGAGTGCAGTTTCATCAATCAAAACATTGACAATTTTGAGTGAGAAGTGCCAGGCAAAGCCATATCAAGAGCAGAGTACGAAACTTCCATTAGGGGCACTTTAGAGGAAAAGTCAGAGTCTGATATGACTGTGGGATGGCTTTTAGTTGAATATGATGATTTCTTAATTCTGCCCATAAATCATTTGAATGCAGAGACAAGTGGGTACATTACCTCACAGTATAACTTATGCAATAAACTCAGGGGGGCCCCTCAGGGCTAGGAATAGAACAAAGATGCCTTTAATAGGTGTATGAAGATAAACAATAATTTCTCAAATTCATGTACAGAGAAAAGCATGTGTGACATAAAAGACTACTTTCAAGGCACCATTTGTTAATCCAGTGATGTAAAAATAATGAGGGAACACTATACACTTGAAATATTCAAAGTACCTCAGAGGCTGAAGAAGCACCGAACAGAGAGTGCCTCGCGTGTAGTGACAATCAAAATGGCAGCCGTGATAATCTGATTAATGCCATCCATTAAAAAAAGAACTCCAGCTGCCACATATGTGCCCCAGACTGAGAAAAAATAGGTGAAGAGATGTTCCGCAGCATGCGCGCAGTCTTTCCTTCACTGCTGCATTGTGGAAGCAGCAAATATTTCATCGGCAGCCCAAGGTTAGTTGGCCATCTTGAGTGGCATCCTAGCTACATCCCTCGAAATTCTAACTCTTGATTAGCACAAGGTAGACTGTTCATTTATGTGGCCTTTCCTTTCAATACCGGGGTCAAAACCACTTTTGTACTATGGTTTTGGCATAACCATTTGAGCCAGACTTAATGACATTCATGCTTTGAACTGCCCTACTGGGGGTGTTAATTACACTGCTTCCAATTTAAATTTAAAAGCCTGACTGCCATATTAGTCCCATACTAGAGAGATTAGATATCCTATAGCATAGGAAGAGGGTGGTATGAAATTGCCATAAGCTGATTCACAGTAACTCTCTCTCAAGTAGCTTGAAGGATGTTCCCACCTGTGACAAAGGGAGGATAGGCGGGGTTCTTTGAAGTTTTGAAGAGAGTTAACAAGGGCAGAGTGGAGAAGTGTGGCTCAATGGTTAGAGTGGCAGACCTCGATGCAGAGCACTGGTCCGGGACCAGGGTTCGATTCCCGACGCGGCAGGGTCTCGGGCTATAAATTCCGCGGACCGGATATTCTCACATCAGTGCCTATTCTAATCATGGGTCCCACGCTGCAACTCTGGGCAATAGCTTGCTTAGTCTCCACAACGGCCCCAACAGCGCTGGGATGCCTGGCTTCACCATGGGGGTGCCCAGGAGTGGACACTTCACACGGATAACCAGGAAGGGTTCCTACAGCGGTATGAGTACAGCGCGGAGATACCCCCAGGGGGATTCGGCGCTATATAAGCTCATACACATTTACATTTACATTTACATTTTGACTCAGAGGAGTGATGTGCAATCATTTTGAAGGCCGACAGCATCTTTAATTTCTCCCATACTACTGTAAAAGGGTTTGGATAACCAATTGGTTTACCATCTGAGAGCCACTCGAGATGTAGGTATATTGTTCAGCTGCATCACTGAATTGGGAAAGCAAACCACATTTTCTAGATTTATTCACCTTCATTTTAAACTCCTGCTCAGAAAAGAATAGCTTCGTCCAGTGGGGACAGGCTGCATGCTTAGCCAAACAGGGCTTCACAAGCCAGATACCTTGTCTTTGAAATCCCACTGAAATAGATTTGCTGCTGCTGAAAATCTCCTAGTGGCAGCAACCTGAATATTTGGCCCAGTGGCAATGCACTTTTTTTGGATTGATTTGACACTTTTTCCCAGTCTTCTGGATGGCCTTGGAGCCAACATGTATTTAGTCCTAGGTTTCTGAAGACTTTAGTAGGCATACACTTTGTCACAGCCAAGGGTCCCAGGCCCTAGGAACAACACTTGGGGCTAAATATTCACTTCAGCATAAGTCACCAGCAGTGTTCAGGACAGGTGCAATTGGAAAAGGTCAGCCAGGATCTTCAGCAAAAACTCTTCTAGAAGCTTGGGGTTTCCCTGTAGCTTATTAGGAGGTCAGCCAACTGACCCATGAAGCCCACTTCTTTGTACTGGATAAAAGTGGGAACAGGTCCAGCCTTTCAGGTCTCCTCAGAGGTCTCAAGAGCAGGTACAGTCATTTTTGTGACTTCCACAGATCTAATTGTTTATTAAAGAGGGTGCCACATTTATGACTGGCACTGCCCCATGGGTGGGGATGACTCCTGGCCCCAGGATTAACCATACCCACTTTGGTAGCAGTTTCTGTGTGTTCTATGGAAAACAATCCAACAGTGCCCCTCTCTCTCTAAATCCCACATAGCAGAACATTTCTTCACTTGTGGAACAGATTTGCTGTGCCCACCCTAGAAGTGTGGCCAGTAAAATGAGCAACCCCTCCTCTATAGTCAATGAAAACCAGTTCTGGGGGCAACTTCTCTCCCACTGAAATTAGTACATGGATGAATAAAAGGACAGAGAAGACGCAGGCCCAGGTATTAGCTACATCTGCCTGTGACTGGGTAGCTCTATTAAAATTAATTAGGTTCCTGGGCACAACTTATATAGCCATCCTGCCAGAGGAATAGAATGCCATCCCACACCCAATGCCCTTGACTCAGCTCTGGGAGCAAGTTCACACCTCATCAAGTGACCTATTCAGCTCCTGGGTGACAGTTGAAAGCTCATGCAAATGGGCTTCTAGAGATATGAGGCATAGAAGAGGTGACTTTCTGAAAGTATATATTTTTTAAATATTTATTAAAAATCCGACTCTGCCACTGAAATAGGATTGTAATAAATATTCCCAAAAAACCAAGAATAAACGTTATAGCTGTTTCCTAAGTGTAGATACCATTATTAAATATAATAGTGTACTCCAATGCTTTCCTAAGTAACAACTAACCATGCTACATTGAAAATAGCTTTCTTCATTTAGGGTCAATTAGCCCCGTTCACTAAAAATTAGGCAGACCTTACATTTCAAAGCAACTATTTAAAGTTGGATTGAGTAAGAAATTAAAAATGTTACTATTGTCCTCACACGTTTTTTTGTTAACATGTAACTCTGCACTATGACTCTCCCATTCAGTGCTACAATGGATGTCGTCTCTCTGTATAATATGATATGACATTGGCTGCTGACAGTTGCCTTATTTAACTTTCCTGTAAGGCCATGGTAAGAAGGCACAGGAAGTGACTTGACATCTACATTAGAAACATAATTAAGACAAATCATAATTTGTGCTTCCTGGAATCCTAGCAGTAACAGACCAGTCTGCTGTTTCCTCCATTGGCAACAATTAACACCCAGATGAGGCATGTAAATGTGCCCTGCCAGGAAATAAAAGGCAACAAAGAACATTAGGAAAACTGAAGAGTGCAATCACTCAACACTTATCCGGGATGTGCCTTTTTGATGCTATCAGGAACAGATAGTATCACATAGGGCCAGAGCTAGGGTCTGGCTTTTGACATGATATTGCCATGGACAATCTGGTGTGGAAGAAGCCTTTTGTCATTGGAGTCCTTTAGGATATTCTGCTTCCATTAGGGGAAACCAGTTCTTAGCTCTGACAAATAGGGTCTTGGACAAAGGCTTAATGTAGAGTTAAAGTGAAATAACGCAGGAAATGCTGCAAATGTGGGACAGCTGGAAGTGAGAAAGATCCATGGATTGGGCGTAAAGAAAAGGAAAATGTGTAAGCTGACTCCTTCACTCCAGTTGAACCAAGGACAGAATGCCCTTGTCAATGGTCAGTTTGCAGCCCCTTTGATCTGCTTTGCAATAAAAATGAACAGAGAAGTATTCCATCCTGTGTAGAAAAACCACCTGCTAGTTTGGAATGGACAGCCTTAGACAATCTGTCAGTCCTGCCTGGAGAGAGGCTGGGTCCCCAAGGCATTTCCCATAAGGATAGGAGCTGTAGGAGAAAACAGAACAGAATTTCCCAGCATATCGTTAAAAAGGTGCACATTGTCATTTCTGAGCATCTTTAAAAAGTGTAACTACAATTTTTGGTCTCTAGAAAAAAAGTGACAAGACTTTCCAAGAAAGGTATAACATAACAGACTAGGGGTTACATGTCTGGTCCACTCTGAGAATTTCAGGTGAGGTGCAAAGCTATCATGGTAACACCACAAAGAAGTTATTGACCCTATGGAGTCTTCATTTACTATAGCTTCCTGCAGAACTTATTTATAGTTTGGTGACCTCAGTTCTCCATCGAAACACCAAGTTTAGAGTGCAGATTTATAGTGCCATTGAATATAATGTACTTGGATAGAACATCCACAATGTTTTTGACTGAGTACCCTGACCGCCAAACTCTAAATTAGGTCCTTAGAATGAACAAAGGACTTTGGACCAGGGTGAGTTTGAATTCAGTATAGTGATGTAGTACATTTGGTGGGTATGAAATTCAACTTTGTCTGGCTCAAAGATTTTGGTCCCAAAACTGAGGTCTTCATTAGTTGTTTGAGAAAAGCATATATTTCTCTGTAGGACTGTTGCCAGCTTCCCAATTCTCCCTTAACCAGCTGTAGATAAAAGAGTATTTCCCAAAATTATACTTTGGTCAGGTGTGCCCTTCAAAGGTAGCCCAACGATTGGTCCATCATAACTGGCCTGAAATCATGCCTAGGTCCTGATTTACTGTGATCATTGAAAATGAGTAACACTTTGGGGCTGATTACGATGTCATTCGGTGAGCCTCTGACCGCTCGTACGAGGCTTAGCGACCAGCATGGTTGGTTTACAGTCCTACTGACCAATTATGATGTAGGCAGTCAGAGTGTAAACCAGCCGGTCTTTCAGACTGGCTTCTGATGGGTTCAAGGAGCCCGTCTGCCAGTCCGAAACCTTTCATAATCACCTATGGATGGCATTTACGCCGTTGGGATTATAATGTTGGTTTCCAACAAGCTTTTCATGACAGGCTTTCTGACATGAAAAGCCTGTCAGAAAGCGACTTTGGGTGCCCTGCCCTAGCAGGGCCCCCATCCCTCAGTGGCCTCTGGTTGGGGGGAGATCTATGGTGCCCCCCTTTTAAACCCTGCAGTGTGTGGCAGACAATGGGCCATATGTAGAAAGCAAAATTGCGATCGCAAACGCCGAAATTTGCCGAATTTCGGCGTTTGCGATCGCAATTTTGCTAAGTTTTATGTAGGAAGGCAAATCTGCGTGCAAAATAAGGAATCGCTAAATTTGCGATTCCTTAAATGCAATGTAAGAAGCACCAAAAAAGTGCAATTGGCCTTAAGGAATCGCAAATTACCACCAACTACAGGTTGGTGGTAATTTGCGATTTCTTTCAAAAATGCATATTTTTGCATTTTTCAAAGTGGCATGTGGTGCACACACATGTCCTTAGGTCATGTATGTGTGCCACGTGTGCACCCATGCTCATTTCAGGGGTGCAACAGGGTGTCCTTTTGACACCCTGGCACACTTGAAATTGCATTCTCAATTTGCGATTCTCTAATTGAGAATCGCAAATTGAGACTGTCTTCCCATTCATTCCTATGGGTCTCTAGGCCCATAGGAATGAATGGGGAGGTATTCCTTAATTGCGAATTGCAATTTGCAATTAAGGAATATGTAGGATTCGCAAAATTATTTGCTAATCCTACCTACATTCCGTTTTGCAATTCTCTAATTGCGATTCCCTAAAAATTGCAATTAGAGAATCGCAAAACACGTTCTACCTACATATGGCCCAATGTGAGGTGCCTTCCACGCGGCGCTGGTATTAACGGAAGCTCCCATTTCTCCATGCGAGCTTGTGCTGCGGCCAGTTTCCGACCACAGCACAATGTCCCATAGAGAAATGGGCGCTTGTGACCAAAGCACATGCGGTCACATTGTAATTGCGGTGTCGGGACCGCTGACCGTAGGCCGTCAGTCGCGAGACTGCAACGGTCCACCCGACATCGTAATGATGCCCTTTATGTTTTCTTGGCACTTTTTCCTTAACAATTTTATTTGGCACAGATTAATCCTGTGAAGCATTTCTCTGGATGAAAGCCTGTAGCGTATGCCATAGATAGGAGCAGAGTTTTCTCAGTGACCTGTGTTGGAAAGTATTAATATTGTATATTCTTTGGTTTGGGACTGTTGACCCCGACAAAGAGAAATAAGGTTTTATAAAACAAATTATAAAAATCCATTATAAAATGTAAGTGAACTGAAGCAAGTTTACAAATGTCATTGAATGTTTATGCACTTGCACTTTATATATATGAATAAGAATTGAAGTAAGTTTAAATAATTTTATTGAATATTTTCAGCATGTGCACTTTACACAAAATAGAAAAATATAAATGTTGAACAAGTTCCTATGAATGTTATATTACTGAGATTGTGGTAAAAAATCTATACACTGTAAAAAAAAATATACACCGAATGATCAGAAGTATATCTTCCATTTCTATATAAAAAGGAACTATCAACAGAATGACATTTAAACCAGGAATTTCCACATCTTAGCAATGTGAGCAATGCAGCTGTGACTGCCATATCGGAAATGTGAATAAAATATAAAAGTGAGAACTGACATGAAGTGGTGTCAGTACCTGTGTCTATGTTGCAACAGGAGTTGTAAGCAAATATATATATGTGTGCGTATTGCTTTTAATCATTTCAGGTTGGTTTGGATGGTATTTTATCGGTCCAAAGCTGTAATACTGTGCCTGGAGTGGTAAACGGCTTTGGCCATTTTACAGCTCGGCATGGATAGCACTGTGCTAATCCCATGCTTATAGACTTTGCTGTAGAAATGGTAAAAGACTTTGTCCCTTTCTATCTTGAAGTGGATGGTACTGTGCTAATCCTATGCTTAAAGACTTTGATAGAAAAGCAGACATTTGAGGTGAGCAAATTTAGAGTGTCGCTGGTGTTGAGAGTGGCCTACACAGAAGCTGCTTTCCACCTAAACTTGAGAACTACTACCCAGAGTTCTCTGCTCATTCTTTTGCATAATTTATGCGTCACTCTATGCCTGAAAGGGTTTTGTTTTTATATATATATATATATGTATCCCGAAACAATCTCGTTGTGATCACAAATTGAGGTGCACACTCAGAATGCTTAATTCTTCAGATTTTAATTGCCAACACGACCATAACACCGAACAGACGCGTTTCAGCGCAAACGCCTTCTTTAATGTTGTTGTTGTGGGTTACTAAACATGTACCTTTTAACCCCTTGTGTGCCACGCCCTTTCCCCGCCCTGTGACGGCCGTTACATTAGCGGGCGGGGTTCATGACGAGCTGGACTCGTCATGGGCACAGCGCAACCGCGGCCCATGACGAGTCCAGCTCGTCATGGGCACACAAGGGGTTAAACCAAAATTAAACATAAACATAAAAGAAGGAAGCAAATTCATTCAAAAAGAGAAATACAAAAAGTCTCCTTTCAATCACAGAAGTTTATTTCACTTTTGACCATCTTATAATGGTGTATTTTAAAGCAATTGCAATGCCTGATGCTAAGGGAAGGGTCCAAAAATGAACATATATGCATATTTATCACATTACATTTCAATCTTGTTCATTAACATTAACTTTTACATTCCTGAATTTGAATCATAATATAATCAATGTTGGATCGAGCGCTCATTGTCCTGCAATGTTAATCAATAACGCCCTGAATGGGCAAACACTACCAGACAACTGGCAACTAGAACATTAATTGTACAATTTCAAAACACTCCCAAGGATAGATATGTAAATATTCCTAGTTTGTATAAATACAATATCTCTTAGTCTATTGGCATATACATTAACAATCTATATTGCACTTGGGAAGAATTGGTACCATGACTGAAGCATCAAACATCAATAATGCCCTTAATGGGTAAACCCTTCCATCTCATATTACAATCAAAGCAATTTATACCTCCAGCAGTTCATTTGCCATTTTTAATTCTTTAGCAATATTCAGCCCTATCAATTCATTTTACATAGCTTGTGGTCCCTAGCCATCTCTTTACGGAATATGTACACATAGTTCCTCTTCATTATTGAGGCCCCTTAGGCTCCAATAATGTATTTTGATTCAAATGCCCTAAGTCTTTTAGTTCTATCACCTCCTCTTTCTTCTCTCAGTACTTGATCTAGGCAGAAGAATTTCAGCAGGTTTTGATTGCTATTATGTTTTTCCTGAAAATAACGGGCCACTGGATATGTTTGTTCCTTGTTTTCAATCGCCTGCATATGCTCTAAATCTCTTTTTTTAGTAGGGTGTATTGTGCTGCTGATATATATGTATATGTATATATATCAGATGACTCCATCACTTCACAGCAGTTGCACCACAGACGGAAATGGACCACAGAATTGTGCTAAAGTTTCTTTATTGGTCGGTCGGCATGACGCGTTTTGGCTCGGATGAGCCTTGATCACATGACACAGTAGTAAAGTAACCTATCATTTTTAAAGTGACGAGTGCCAATTGTGAAATATCACATGAGCAAAACGTCTAATGAACATGGAAGAAATACCTTACAACGATGTGGTCACAACACAATCACATACTATCTTGAGCAATGTTTTCACATATTAAAGACCTTAATGGCTAGCACGTCATCATGATAATTCATTTAGTTAATACATGCAACAATTTACTTTTGTAATCGTTAAACTGCAGATAAAATATTGGAATATATTTGTCTTGCTGCCACATCATTAAATAACTCAAAAACTTCCAATATTGATCATAAAATATATTGTACAATACATATATTCCTGATTTTGACATCTAGATGTTTTGAATAAATAAATAAATAGAATTAAGAACTTGCTAGTGTTCCTAGGTACTGTCTCACTTTAAAGTTGCCGTTCGCAAAATAAGTAGTAAGTGCTCAAAACATGTGCTAATTATTTGTGCTCATAAGTGTGAAGTGCTAAGTGCATAATATAAAAACAGCTTTCTTATGTCAACTCTGTATAGCTACAAACAAATGGGTATCTTCGTTATACTGTTGTTTATTTGTTTTTGCCAGCCTTTTAAATCCCTGCATGGTTGCTGACTCAACAGCATATTTTTTCTCCATATTATTTATTGACTAACCCCAATGGTTCAGACGGGTTTAAACGGGTTTAAAGGAAAAAATTGTTACATAAGCTGCTGACTGTTGCAGTCATGTTATGCCACGTTCGATACATGTTGGATCTAAGGCGATATGTGCACCATGTGCGATATGTGCAAACTATGCAAGCAATGTGCAAATAATGCTGAATATGCAGGATATATATATATATATATATATATTATATATATATATATATATATATCCCACCAAATCTCCACTTTGCTTCAAAAAGAAGTGCACCGGCACAGGTCGTGTCGTGAAAAAATGTGTTTATTCCATGGAACCCCACAGTATGAGGGACGCACACTTTCCCAACGTTTCTGCTCTCACAGGAGCCTTGATCACGGGACTAATCTCTGCATTTTGAATCACCCCACGTGGTCCTTTTAAACACGCAGGCACATTTTCTTAACAGAATGCATGATGGGGATAATGAAAACCTGGCATGGAGAAAAGAGCGCTCTTTTAAAAAGTCCATGCGCTGAATAGCAGAATAATAGACACAGCGCTACATACTTTCCTTCCACCGACAGCCTTTCCCTTACATGCATAAATACGGTGTGTCCCAACAATCCATAGTGTTTAAAAGTTCCAGGTACTCCTTAAACCACGACACAGCCAGCAGTGAAACCTTCAACAGCTTCCCTTACTTTCCACACGTGAAAGACTTCACCTTTCAGGGGAAGCAGGTCCGGCTCCCACATTAACTGTCCAACTCCGATTTGCCTCGGAAGAGCCCGACCTTCACAGGGCAGCCAGTGCATCAGGACGAGGCAGCCTGAATATGTCCCACCAAATCTCCTCTTTGCTTCAAAAAGAAGTGCACCGGCACAGGTCGTGTCGTGAAAAAATGTGTTTATTCCATGGAACCCCACAGCATGAGGGACGCACACTTTCCCAACGTTTCTGCTCTCACAGGAGCCTTGATCACGGGACTAATCTCTGAATTTTGAATCACCCCACGTGGTCCTTTTAAACACGCAGGCACATTTTCACTGCTACTAAATCCTCCATCCAGATGTTTATATTTATCATTCTTCAATGCACATTGCTATATATATATATATGATACATATTTAAATAACGAACCAAACCACATTCACTGGATGATGTCATCAGTGATGTCATCAGTGATGTCATTTGAGATGTCATCAGTGATGTCATCAGTGATGTAATTTGAGATGTCATCAGTGATGTCACTGACCATGTCATGAATAATGTAATATGTGACATCATCAGCAGTGGATTGCGGGCGCGCGAGACGTAGTTAGTACAACTAACTATATTGGAGGAATTTCAATGGTTTTGGTTCGAGTGAAATGTCCAGCTAACTATAACACCCCTAAAACCTATTGTTTTTTCAGTGAATTTTTAAGGCTTTTTAAATGCTAATTCCTAACTCTATCAGGCCTGAAACCTATGGTTTTTTCAGTGAATTTCAAAGGTTTTTTAAATGCTAATTCCTAACTCTATCAGGCCTGAAACCTATGGTTTTTTCAGTGAATTTCAAAGGTTTTTTAAATGCTAATTCCTAACTATATCAGGCCTGAAACCTATGGTTTTTCCAGTGAATTTCAAAGGTTATGTAAATGACAATTTTTAATGTATTAATTGTTATACTGATTTTTTTAATACTGATTTACTACATTTTTTAAACCATTTATTTTTAGATATTTATTTTTAATTACATTATAATTACATTATACATTACAATACATAATATACTTTCTCAGAATTAATTACTTTAGTTTAAATGCTTTGCAAATAGGCAATAGACTTTTAAGTACAGTAGTTACAGTTGTTGCAATGGGCAACACAATTTCAAACACAATGCAACTTTGAGCTCAAAGTGAATTTCTAGTCAAATGCAATTAGTTACTTTATGGATTACTTTTCTAACCACAGGACTGGATCCTAGATTCAGTCCTTGGACATCTCCTGTAAACAGTTGAGTAAAAGCGTTTTGGTTACAGTAGTGATTTTTAAGGAATATTATTGTATTTTAAAAGTTGACACAAATTTTTTCACATAGAATCACCAATGTTATCCTATGGCAGAAAATTCACTTAGCAGGTAAGTAGTGCTATTGTTACTTTTTCTTACTTAGTGGTGGATCCTGGATCCAGCACTGGTGAATCTTACTGGTAAGTATGCTTAGAATTACTTTCCAGGGTCAGTGCTGGGCTAAAAGATGCAGGACTGGGTTCTCTCCTGATAACATGTGAGTAAATTGGCCGCATGGCCCCCCTCCCATGGCCAATTCCGGGCCCCGGGGACCCCATCCCCGGGGCATGGCCAACTTTTAAAATCTTTTTATGGAGGGGGCCACTTATGGCCCTGGGGACCCCATCCCCCGGGGCCTGGCCACCTCGTTGGGGACCGTGGGGGGGTCCCAATCCCCCCACGGTCCCAGCCGGCTCCCCGCCTCCTGCGGGAGCCGGCATTGCTTTTCCACATGCTGCTCCCGCCCTGCCATTGCAAACAGCAGTGTCCCGGGGGTGGGCACCCCGGGACACTGCAGGAGCCGGCCCTGGGGGGATGGCGGTCCCAGGGCCTGTACAAGGCTCCAGGAGGGGGGCCGCGTGGCCCCCCTCCCACATTTTAAAGTTGCCCCGGGGTGGTGGTCCACGGGGCTGGGGGGGCCTGAGAGCCCCCTACCCATTTTAAACAAGCCCTGGGGGTGGCAGTCCCCGGGGCTGGGGGGGCCTGAGAGCCACCCCACCTAGTTTAAAGTTGCCCCGGGGGTGGCGGTCCCCGGGGCTGGGGGGGCCTGAGAGCCCCCCCACCTATTTTAAAGTTGCCCCAGAGGGTGGCGGTCCCCAGGTCTGGGGGGGGCCTGAGAGCCCCCCACGCAGTTTTAAGAAGCCCCGGGGGTGGCGGTCCCTAGTGCAGTGTGGGGGGATTGGGACCCCCCCACACTTAATTTTTAACTATGCCCCCGGGATTTGCCCCCAAGGGCAAATTACCATATGTAGCGCGGGAGCCCGCGCTGATTTTTTTTTTGTATCGGCAGGATGCGCGCATCCAGCGCGCATCCTCCCGTTTAAAAAAAAAAAAAAATGTTTGGGCCTTGGGGGTCCTTGTGGGCCCCCTGAGCAGGCCTAGGGGGTCAGGGTGTTTCTACCTGGCTGCCAAAACTTCCTGATTCAGAGTGTTGGCAGCCAATTAAAATTCAGCTTGTGATCGGAAGGGTGCACGGATCCTCCGAGGCCATAGATATATATGTACTTTTAACTCTAATTTTCTCAGGAACTACTGAACGGATTTACACCATTTTTCTCGGCCCCCGCTTGTCGAATCACCGTGAAACTTTCAGGATAGGAGCGGACCGGAGCCGGCCAAAAGTTTGGACAATTTTGCAAAGATTCGTCAATCGGCACCAAAGTTATTCCAAATAGAATGTTGCAGATTTCCTATGGAAAATCGGTCCTAACTATATCTACCTACAGGCGACCGCCAGTAGGTAATATATATATATATATATATATATATATATATATATATATATATATATATATATATTGTGATTAAGAGAAGGGCAAGTCTGACTTCAGGTAGACAACACTTTTTGTAGATTCCTGGTTTACATCTTAGTCACCTATGCAATCGGTCATAACGAGATGGAATTTGTTGTACTACACTGATTTTTGCATGTGAACCTGGGGACAAAGTCCTCCAAATTGGACTTTATCATTTGCTTCCAGAAATGTTTAAATAATTTATTGTAGGATTACTTACAATCATTACAAGTTCATGAAATTCAAAATGAAAGCATATTATAAAGTGCAGTGTTACTTATAATCATTACAAATTTGTGCAATTCATGATGAAAGCATGAAATAAAGTGCAAGTAACTATTAAAATCAGTTGATATATAATAGCAATGGGAGGCAGCAAAATGTTTCCATTTGAAACACTAGATGGTCATAAGTGTTTCCAGATGAAGGTTGGCAAATGAGTTCGGTTTGTAACCCCTGGCTTCAGTTGCTGATTTTATCGGCCGGGTATGAAAGAACTAGTTAAAATCAATTACTTAGTGCAATGTGTTGAACAATCGGCTATTTACTCATTAAAACGCTGGGCAGTGGCAGGTTGTTTGTTAATTTTTTCAGACTGCTTGTCCTTTAGCAGTTAGGGAGCCTGATATATAAATTCACCAAACTTGGCCATGTCTGACACCATTTCCAGGCTGTATATAAGTTGTAGAGCCTCTTTGGCTGAGTGAGTGCCCTGGTGTAAAATAATTGCCTCAAAAGGGTAAAGCAGGTGTGAAGAAACGCAGCACAACAGAGTAGTATGTGAGCCAGTGATTCCCTTCTGTAATTGCAGTCTTCAGCGTATGATGGTTTCAGTTGTTTTCCAGGACAGGTTCAGCTCTCTAATTGCGAGTGGCGCCAGTCTTGCCCATACAATTTGATTAAAGATCCTTTTCCCACAGCCTGGCGGAGGTGGAGCTTGCATATCTGATTGATTTGAGGTGTTGTTAAGGAATCATGTAAGGCCCTTGCCTCAAGGACTTCTGTGTCAAGTGCACATGAGCTGAGGTAAAATTGCAGTATTATCAATACTACTGGAGGTATCATTTTGTTTTGGATGGAAGCTTTTTCCCCTCCTAAAACAATATTAAGAAACCACTCATATTAAATGTGTCAACAGTGTTCTTGCAATTTTTAATTAGTGTAGTATTGCAAGCTGATACTATACTTATTTAAGTTCATCAAATGTCCATCTCCTCAAATTGAACATTAAAATTCCCGCAGTTAAGTAAAACCTACTTTTCATATTCTCAATTTAGCTCTGGCCAGTAGTATGGAGTTGATGAGGTATCCGTACATTCAGTCTTCAATATGTGACTCATTTCCAATAGGAAATGCACTGAAAAGTGTCCGCTAGGCACATTTTAGGTTAGAAGGCAGATTTAGTTGAATGAGGCAATCACCTAATTCTTATAATTCAATTGTAAGAAATATCAGATTACAGTTCAGAATTATTTTGATGGTTGTAAGACAGTGAATTATTAATTGGGGTGAATGGAAGTCCACTGTTAGACCTGTCATGTTAAGGGTGGTCTTTCCCCAGACTTATTGCCTTTCCCCCCCAATTTTTGCGTATTCTTTTTGTTGGCCTTAGGACTCTGAGGACTTTACCGCTGCTAACCAGGTCTAAAGTGCATGTGGTTCTCCCCTAAAACATGATAGCAATGGTGTATACCTTATTGGCATATTTGTACCTAGGGAAGCCCTCATGTTGACAAAGTTACTACGTTCAGACGGAGGGGCATATTTACAAGCCTTTGACAGCACTTTTCTCACTTAACTGCCCAGTATAAATCTTTCATTTCAAACAAAGTCTCCGGATGGAACCTTTTGTCTTATTCACCGGACTTCAAAATCCAGTCGCTTTTTTACTGTACAGCAGTGTCCCAGTGTGCAGAATCTTAAAACCAGCAATACATTGATCTTATGCTTTTACTTGCAGGCCAATGCTTACTTTTATATGATATTGTTTGGTCTACTGTTATCTTATTTGCCTCCATGGTTTAGCAAATTTATAATTGAGTGAATCTGGGGACATTTTTATGGTTTGTTTGTTGAATGAAACTTGTAATCGAAAATACTTCTTGTAAAGGCAAAATAGTGCTTTTATTCCAGTAGATTAAAATAACAAGCTATTCATGCAGATCCTAATATTAAAGAGAGCAGTACTATAATTTATATAATTGAGTAATCATCATCATTCAACACCCTCGGACGTTTTGACACAAAGCTGTGAGTACACAGTAAATTAATTTAAAAAACAATGACCAAAAAGGAAGACAGTATGTCCCAACGTGTTAAGTAATGTGTGGAAGAAGGCCATAAAACATGACAGAAGGTACCTAAACCCAGTTTCCTGACTGACAGCATCTTCTGACATCCACTACCCTGCTTCTCACCCTTTCCATTCTTACCCCCATTCTTCATTTTCTTCCACCGCACAATCCACTATAATACAAGACAGAAACATCAAGTTGACTTGGGTTGACTAACCAGTTAGCAAGCCTCTATGAGCAGGAAGCTTGCAACATCTTCATGACAATGTAATTCATAGGCAGTGGTAAAGCAGCCTTGTTTTGCTAAGCAACTACAGGGTCAGTGGAACATTGACCTTGCTTCTTTATCTAAAACATCTAAGACGTGCAGCACATTTTTGTTTCTATATAGACATATACAGCTTTTCATTGGCATTTTTTAACACTCCACAGGTGTAAGGCTAACTATTAATGGTCATTTTTACTGCAGCATTTTATTTATCTCATGTTAGTATGAACATCTACAACTCTACTGATAACAGTGTTGGCCCATACTGATTGGAGGTATGGGGGAGGGGCGGGAGGGGGGAACACGCGCGAGGTAGTGGGGCTGGGGCAGTCGGTGGGGAGGAAACGGGGGAAGAAGGAATAAAACAAAAACTTGCATTTTCGCCGCTTCCTCACCTCCGTAGTCTTCCCTCGCTTGACTTACCAGAAGCACACCCAGATTACCAGTCAGCCAATCACAACGCTACCTTAGTAGCATTGTGATTTGTCTGAGCACCGTGTTTCAGCACTAATACGCTGACTGGGGGCCTGGGCATGTTCTCCACGTAGGCTGAAATGCAGCCTGCAGGGAGAATATGCGAAGTGCGCAAGACAGTTTTGGGCGGCCAAGCCGTCACTACACACTTTAGGAGGGTGCTACCACTCCTTCCCTGCCGCGGCCCCCTAATGCAAAGCGGGAAGAAGTCAGAGAAAATAAAATGATAATAACGCAAGTTATCATCATTTTATTTTCCTTTTGTGGCACTGCAAAAAAAGCAGTGGGGCGATGCTGCTCCACCTAAGCGGAGGAGCCGCCACTGACTGATAATGATATTACCAGTTACATCATATGTGAAGTGGTGAGGAGTGCTATTAGTGATGTAAAGTGAGCTGTCATGTTTATGTCAAGACTAGTGCATTTCAGCTGACCAATGGTTGTTTAGCTAATTATGACTGTTTAATTTCAGTTGTTTGAGGTAATAAAGATAATGATCACTCAACAAAAAAAAACAATTGGGGACCTTTTCTGGAAATAACTTTATTTAATGTAACTTCATTATGTTTTTTGGGGGTTTTGTGATGCTATACTCTATTACAACCAGTGTCTCACTTCCCCAGTACAGGCTTTGTTCCATCTTTGGTCATGCAGGCACAGGAATTGGTATTTGGGCATTTGCTTTGCTAAATACTCCATCAAAGTGTCTGCTGAAAATGGCTTAGGAGATACTGGGTGCAGAGAGTAACTCTTTGCCATACTACGTGGCCAATAACCATCTCTCAAAGTCCTCTGGATAAAATCTTTGATCGTGGCCAGTGGCTAGTGGGCAATGATTTTGTCTGTTCCTTATGTCACGACCAATTAGCATGGGCTTGCTCCAATGTCTGTTGGAAGAGAGCATTATCTGGGGTCATGTCTTGAGTCATGTATTCTTATATCAAGTGCCATGTACACAGAACAAATTGTCTAAACAACCCTATTTATCTTTAAATAGTGATGTCCTCAGTGATGTCTAGCAGCGGCCCCTCCATTAGGGCGGAGAAGTGCCATGCCCCTTGCTGTCACCCGGGTTTTAAACCTGTTTTATTATCATTTTATTTTAATCCCCCTGAACCTGCCACAGGACTCTGAACAGTCTTGGGGGCAGGTCCAGAGGGATGACACTGTGGTGGGGGAGTGGTACTGCACTGCCTTCCCTACGCATGAGGGTTTGGCCAGCTGTCTCAGGCCGGCCAAACCGTCATGCGCAGTGAAGATTTCTACAGCCCCAGCTGCGTTGCTGGGGCTGGAGAAGTAAGGCAAAGGCTCCCAGACTGCCTGAGAGTGCAAAGTCCCAGCACTCAGGCCAATCCTGACACTGCTTTCATGCAACGTAAGGATTGGCTGCATTGCTTTCTCGAGCCTGTGCCCAGGCCAATAGATGGAAGAGTGCAATACAGCGGGTGGCCGGCAGTGATCAGGTAAGTTATTTTTTTATTATTACTATTACTTTGTCCCTCCGACCCCTCACCTCCCCTTCTCCCTCCTCTGGCCAGCCCTGCCACCATGGCAGGGGACGAGCCGCTACTGGGGATGTCATCAACAATCCTATTTGTAATGAAATGTGTAAGGACATGGGCAGGGCATTGAATGGGTCTATGGTGACCATGCTCACGATAACTGTAAATTTTAGGATGCAAGAGTGATTGCAAATGAACCTGGATAATTAGTTTCAATATTTGCCCTAATTTGTTAGGTGGTTTTGTTTACTTATGTTGACTACAAACCTTTGTATCAAGCACCCACAGTTCAATCTGAAAATGTCTCAAGGGAAATGCCTGTCTCAACTGTATACACTGCTGTAGCAATCTTCAGTGTGGACTCACAAAACGTGGTCATGTGTAGGTATTTGATGAGCCTTTTCTTATTCAAGTGAATACCCGCATACATTAGCATTACAAATGGCTGAACTTTGGACAATTTTGAGGAAAAGCTACATAAGAAACATATTGTTTATGAGCAGCAAGTGGAAAAGGGGCCTTCCCAAAAAAAGTATTGTGACAGTCCTGTTGTTCACAAGAACTCCTTCCTTATGTAATGCATGTAAAATCTGCAGTTACTGCAGGAACCAACAAGTAAAAAAAATAAACAATTTCGTCTACCACTACATTGTACCTAGCCATAACATTCTGTGGAATAAGTGTTTTAGTAAATTTCTGTCACTTTGTATGTTATATTTTATACACATTGTACACACAATACTCAGCAGTCATTGGGAATAGATTAAGTGTCAGGTAATGGGCACAAACCAGTTCCTACTGGGTATGGCTTTGGCATTGTCCAGTGGATACTAGGGAAAAGAAACTGGAGGAAGCACTTCGCATTCAGCAACAATCCTGCATAAGTCTCTCCAAACCATTTGCTACTGTAATTTTAGCTATGTCCATTGAGAATGTGGCTCTGGTGCTCGTAGAAAAGCTATGCACCCCAATCGACTCTGTGCACACAGTTTGGCTGAGCTTACCGTGATGTGGATGAGATGTTGGAGTGATTTTTCAAATTATGTCATTCATTATGTAATCTTTTATGTTTTATGTTCCTTTGGCATTATGTATGAGATTGTGCACAATGCTTGGGAGTTAGAGAGCAAGGGTAACCATAAGTTGGAAATGTTAGTAGCCCATGTGTTTTTGATTTAAACATTTGAAGATTTGTAAAATATTTTTTAAATAATTGTGGATACTTTAATTAATTAACTTCAGACAATTGCAGTAAAATAGAACTGCATATTTGATATTTATATACAAATCCAAATGTTATGTCACATTTATAGTAGCGGTCGTACATTTGACTACAGCAGAAAATTAAAATATAATTCCTTGTCATGATTATACTATTCAGAATACCGAACCGAGATACATGAGTGGTGGTGCAAAGAGAATTCTGCCTGGGTTCTGGTGCAACGCATGGGAGGCTAATGCTATAATTCCATGGTAACATAGCTGTAAAAACTAGGCCAATGGACAGAGTTATTTCAAATAATTAGACAGGTTTACCAATGCAAAGTACAACGATCAGTACTGATAATAATAATGGAGAGCACGGATAAATCTGCACGGTGGGGAAGCCTGGTGAAGGACTGGCCTGTCCGGCAGTGTGGAGCTCTGGCCTCCTGTGTGTGGACAGTTTTGTTTAATAACATGGGCAGTGACCAAACAAATGGCCTACACACCGGCCCCTTCAGGCTGGTATATCTGCCATTGCAAGACTGCCCGACAGGCCAGTTCAACATTGGATTTCTCTGATTCTGCCATAATTTCATATGTGGTGGAGTTCGGTAATGTGAGTTGGCCTAACGGCTAGGGCGCTCGACCTCGCATCGGGGGAACTGGGTTCGAGCCTCAGTAATGACGCTGAACATCCTGTGATTCTGGGCAAATCACTTAATCTCCCCGTGCCTAACAAAAAAATGAATGCGTGTCCTCATTGTAATAGGTAGCGGTCTAGCTGTCACCAGACCGCGGCACCGCATCCGCAGGCCAAGCGTGGCATGCGGGGATAGAATAAAAGGAACCGCCCACTCGGGGGCGTGGTCTTCCAACTGCACTCACGGGTGGGCTGAGTCATTCACAGCACTGCTGCACCCCGCACGCTATCAACGATAGGGGCCCTGGTAGTGCCATACTACACTGGTGACGAGTGGGGGATCGGGACCACGCGCACCAGCTGTCGCGCACCTCACCGCGCGGCTGGACGAGAAACCGGAGCGGACGATCGGTGTGCGCGCGCACATATGCGCTGGGCCTAGCGGAGTGCACCCGGCCAGGCCGCATCACAGGCAGCGTGGAGGAAGACGGTGAGTGCGCTCTCACGCGCTCACCCCGTGTGTGAAGCCAGTACAGCAGCAAAGGGGAACTGCACACAAGGCAACTGGGGTGGCAGAGTGGGCTAAAGAACGGTGATGGATCAAACCCAGATCTGTTGACTGGGTGTGAGTGTTTGATTGGTTCTGATGCTCCGTCCATCACCACCCCCTTTTGTACCGCTTTGTTCGCCATAAGTTGGCAGGGTATGCTCAGACGTGAGTCCCTTGCTCACTTTGCCACTGGATTCAAGCAAACCTGGCTGAAGACGGCTGAAATGCCAGAAACCGGTCCTAGGAAGCTTGTTTCCGGTCCAGGGAAGACATGGCTTGGCAGTTCGGGCTGGACTGTTCCCATGAGGCACAGGGTCAGACTGATTTGCATATGGCCATGTCTGAACTGGGGTGGCAGAGTGGGCTAAAGAACGGTGATGGATCAAACCCAGATCTGTTGACTGGGTGTGAGTGTTTGATTGGTTCTGATGCTCCGTCCATCACCACCCCCTTTTGTACCGCTTTGTTCGCCATAAGTTGGCAGGGTATGCTCAGACGTGAGTCCCTTGCTCACTTTGCCACTGGATTCAAGCAAACCTGGCTGAAGACGGCTGAAATGCCAGAAACCGGTCCTAGGAAGCTTGTTTCCGGTCCAGGGAAGACATGGCTTGGCAGTTCGGGCTGGACTGTTCCCATGAGGCACAGGGTCAGACTGATTTGCATATGGCCATGTCTGAACTGGGGTGGCAGAGTGGGCTAAAGAACGGTGATGGATCAAACCCAGATCTGTTGACTGGGTGTGAGTGTTTGATTGGTTCTGATGCTCCGTCCATCACCACCCCCTTTTGTACCGCTTTGTTCGCCATAAGTTGGCAGGGTATGCTCAGACGTGAGTCCCTTGCTCACTTTGCCACTGGATTCAAGCAAACCTGGCTGAAGACGGCTGAAATGCCAGAAACCGGTCCTAGGAAGCTTGTTTCCGGTCCAGGGAAGACATGGCTTGGCAGTTCGGGCTGGACTGTTCCCATGAGGCACAGGGTCAGACTGATTTGCATATGGCCATGTCTGAACTGGGGTGGCAGAGTGGGCTAAAGAACGGTGATGGATCAAACCCAGATCTGTTGACTGGGTGTGAGTGTTTGATTGGTTCTGATGCTCCGTCCTTCACCACCCCCTTTTGTACCACAAGGCCAGCCCAGCATTGGAAAAAAAATATATATACACTTTAATAACAAGGAGAAGGCCAAACTAGCCCCTGCGTAATGCCCCTGCATAATGGGAAATTCACAGGGGAGCTGCTAACAGGCACATATGCCAACAAGAGACACCCTGAGGAGCCACTGCCGCCTCCACTGCAAAAGGCCCACAGCAACATGCATCTACACAGCAAGAGGACTGGCCCTCCGCCCTGTGCTACCACCTCTGCTAAAGCCATCAGGCAAGTGAGGAGCAAATCTCCTGCCCCAGCATACCAAGTAGCTTTTGACACTAAGCACCATGGGGAACAACGACCAGGGGGCAGCACCAAGCCAAGCGGCGGCACCGGCCCACGTACCATTCCAACATGCGGCATCAGGGGTCTTACCCCCATTCAGTGAACTGGAGGACCCCGCGACAGCCTCTCCCCGATGGAAAATCTGGATAGAACGTCTCAACAACTACTTCATCGCAACCCGGGAGACAGATGAGGTGGTAAAAAGATCCCTGCTACTGCATTACGCGGGAGACAAAATCTTCAAGCTATTCAAGCACCTGCCCAACACAGGAGCAGCGGCTAACTATAACGCGGCGGTTGCCGCGCTGGACGCCCATTTAGACCCGCAGTTAAACCCAGATTTCGAACGATTCAAACTGCGCCAAGCCCGGCAGAGAGAGGGAGTCAATGGACGTATTCTATGCCCGACTTCATGAACTCGCCAGTACGTGCACGGAAGATGACCAGCCAAAAGAGATCCGTGCACAACTGATCCAGGGGTGTCGGGATAAGACGCTGAGAGGGCTCATCCTGCGCCAAGCGAAAATCGCGCTTGAAGACATGCTGATACTGGCGAGATCACACGACCTGTCGGCAGCCAGGGCAAACGAGATGGACCAAGCGCTAATCAAGCCCCAGGGACGGTCCGACATTATCAAGACAGAGCGTGCAGACGCCCTCCGAGCCAAGCCAAAAGGGGACTCGTTCAGGAGACCGAAGCTGGAAATGGCCAAGCCACGGTGCGGATACTGTGGACATGAACTGCATTCCGCGAAAGACTGCCCCGCGCAAGGAAAAACGTGCACCAACTGCGGAATATCCAACCATTTCGCCACCGTATGCCGGAGGCGCGTCAGAGGTCGTGAATTCCGGAACCAGAGACCCCCGACAAGGGCAGTACGACAACTCTCAGTGACGGAATTGACGCCACCGGAAGACACGCAAAGAAAAGGCAGGAGATACCAAGAACCGAGTGAGGACTCTTCAGACGACGATGACGGAGAGGCGTACCTGATCTCGTTTGCGCGGGAACTCAAACAACGCTGCAGACATCAGCCAACGTGCATGATTCACGTGGCGGGAACAGAAATAAAAGCAGTCATCGACACTGGAGCAACAGTTAATGTTATGGGCCTCCAGCAGTATCGCCGTCTGCGGCCATGCCCTCCAGTGATGCCGTCCAAGACCAGAATCTACGCCTACGGGGCGGACACTCCTCTCCCGTTAAAAGGAAAGATTGTAGTTCCCATCAAGGCAGACGACCTTGAAGTAACAATGACAATCCATGTCATCGACAGGAAAGCGGACACCTTACTGAGCAGCCACACCGCAGAGGATCTCGGACTCATTTCTTTTGCAAGGAGAATCCAGACTCACCAAGTAGAGGAGCTACTCAGTCAGTTCCCTGAATTGTTCCAGGGGCTCGGACGCATCAGATGTGACCCTGTCAAACTACACATCGACAAAACAGTTGCCCCTGTCGCTCTGCGGCACAGAAGAGTCCCATTCCACCTGCGGCCGCTAGTGGAAAAAGAGCTAGAGACTCTGGAAAAAGATGACATTGAAAAAGTGTCGGGACCGACGCCCTTGGTGTCGTCAATGGTCATCGCGGAAAAGCCAAAGCAGCCAGGAGCCATACGCCTCTGTATTGATATGAGGCTGCCGAACAAAGCCATACGAAGGGAACATCACATCACGCCAATGATGGATTATATCATCGCGGATGTGAATGGGTCCAAATAGTTCTCAAAAATCGACTTGAACGCAGGATACCACCAACTCCCGTTATCAAAAGAAAGCCGTTACATCACCACCTTCAGCACCCATCTAGGATTACAAAGATACAAAAGGCTCAACTTCGGAATATCTTCGGCGGCAGAAGTGTTCCAAAACACAATACGAGAAATGCTATCAGGTCTACTCAGAGTGCTAAACGTCAGCGACGATATCTTAATCCACTCGGCGACGGCCGCGGATCACCACAAACATCTCCGCAACACGCTAAAACGCCTCAGTGAACACGGAGCAACCCTACACAAGGACAAATGTCAGTTCTTCCAGCCATCCCTTGAGTTTTATGGGTACGTGTTCAAACAAGAAGGCATCCAAGTGGACCCGAGGAAATCGCAGGCCATCAAGGACGCACCCGCGCCGACAACACTGACGGAAGTACGTAGTTTTCTAGGCATGGCTACGTACTGTGGGAGATTTATCCCAGGACTAGCCACTCGAGCGGAACCCCTGTGGGCCCTCACAAGAGTAGATGTAAAGTGGCAATGGGGACCGAATGAAGAAGAGGCATTTCAAGGAATAAAGGATGCCCTCCTGGGAGAAGCCACGCTGGCATACTTTGATCCAGCCAGACGAACGGAAGTGCTTGTAGATGCAAGCCCAGTAGGGCTCGACACCGTGCTGGCCCAAGAACATGAACCTGGTCACTGGGCAGCCCTATCATTTGCCAGCAAGTCCCTTACACCCACAGAAACAAGATACGCTCAAATCGAGCGAGAAGCGTTGGCCATCAAGTGGGCTTGCAACCACTTCCATCTATACCTAAAAGGACAACCGTTCACAATGGTCACCGACCACCAGCCCCTCGTTCCGCTCTTCAAAGGGACGGCGCCTCATCCCCCACCATGTATCGAGAGATGGGCAGTCCAGCTGCAACCGTATGAAATGGAGGTGATATACCGGCCGGGAGCCAAAAACCCCGCGGACTTCCTGTCTAGGCACCCCGTTCCGATCGAGGCACAGGATGACACCGACGACGCGGAACACTACATTCACCTGGTATCAACTGCGGCCTGTCCCCAGAACATGAGCCTGGAGGACGTCAAAGAAGTGGCCGCCACTGATGCGGTATATACCAAGACTCTGCAAGCAGTCCAAGAAGAGTGGTGGACAAACTACCTGCGGCAAGCCAACTCCTGGAGCCAAGAAGAGCGTGAACACCTGACAAAGATGTGGCAGCTACGGAAAAAACTCAGCGCCACAAGTGACGGGATCCTGCTAAGAGAGCCCAGGCTGGTGATACCGCAAGCCCTGAAACACAGAGCGACCCAGTTAGCCCATGGAGGGCATCAAGGAATAACCAAAATGAAGGCATGAATGAGGGAGAAGGTTTTGATCCTGGAGCTAGAAAAGATGGTGGAGGAATACGTCCGGAGCTGCCCGTCGTGCCAAATGACCAGTGGCCTGGAAAGACCGGTTCCGGAGATCACCGAAGACGCGTGCACCGTCCCTTGGTCCAGGGTGAGCATAGACTTCGGGAGTTTCCCCGGAGGGAAGAACACGCTAGTGCTCGTGGACGCTTTCTCGAAATACCCCATAGTAGAGCCAACTGCATCCACTGCGTTCAACCACGTGGGACCCATCCTGGAAAAAGTGTTTGCCATGTTCGGATTCCCCCACGAGATACGCAGCGACAATGGACCACCATTTCAGGGTGCCGAGTTTGCCACCTTTCTAAGACAGAGAGGAATACACCACCGACGAGTAACCCCTCAGTGGCCACAAGCCAATGGCGATGTCAAACGCTTTATGCGCACGCTAAACAAGATGTTTCGCATAGCGGGAGTTGAACAAGTGGACCCAGAAAAACGGCTCCATGAATTCTTGCGGGAATACCGAAGCACACCCCACTGCACCACCCAGAGGAGCCCGTGGGTACTGATGCTCCATGGCCCAAGGAGAGATCTGCTTCCCACCTGCCCGGGGTGGTCACCACCCCCCTTTGAGGCCGAGAACGCGCAAGACCGGAGAGCCCGCCGAAACCAACATGTAAGCCACTGTCGACGGGCCACACCAAGAACACTCCGCATGGGGGCTACCGTCCTCCTGCGAGACCGTCACCCTGGAAGGAAATCCAAAACGAACTACGAACCGGGGACCTGGACAGTCACCGCAAACCGTGGGACCATGGTAACCACCCATAGAGGAGGATAGGAGGTGTCCCGAAATGTGTCATGGTTCAAGGAAGTCCCAACAGAACACCCCGGGAGGCACACCGAGGAACAACCAGACGGTACAGCTAGTCAAGCACCAGAGATCACTGAGAGCAACACCGCACCGCTGTCCAGCCCAGCACCAGAGAGCGGAACTCCCACCAGCCCGCGGCTGCGGGGCTGCCCGCAAAGGTACAGTCTGAGACCGAACCCTCGTCCGAGTCAGCGTCTGAAGGACTTTGCCTGCTGAGGACATCCGGACACCGCACGTGGAGTCCACGCAAGTACCAACACCTATGTGTTTGAACTGTTTGAGTTATTTTGTTTCATTGACCAAGTTGGATAGGGATGTAATAGGTAGCGGTCTAGTCGTCCCCAGACCGCGGCAACGCATCCGCAGGCCAGGCGTGGCCTGCGGGGATAGAATAAAAGGAACTGCCAACTTCCAACTGCACTCACGCATGGGCTGAGTCATTCACAGCTCTGCTGCACCCCGCACGCTATCAACGATAGGGGCCCTGGTAGCGCCATACTACACTCATGTAACGTAACTAGTGCTATGTAAAGCGCCCTGATACCTGATTGGATTCGTGTCAAGTTCGCGCTATATAAAACTCTACAAAATAAAAAAAAATACAAAAATGGTAGAAAGTAAACCGCTAGATCAGCAGGAGATGAGGGAAGCTTACCCCACATGAAATATAAATGAATACCACTCTGGAAATATGTTAGGGGCTGATGAGCGTGGATGAGAATTGAGGATTACTGTTTAATAATCACAGTGACTGCTCAAATTCTGTGTCTCATTTGCATTGAAAGTGTCAGGCTACTCTAATGTTTTCATTCTGAGTTAGTGTGAATCTCCTCCAAAGAAGCAGAGTGTTGCACATAAATGTAAATTGGCTTTTTTAAATAAAACTGTATCAATCTTCTGTAACAAGGCTATGCAGTTTAAAATAATAGGGAGTGATAATATTTAAAATGTTGTTTTTTGGGGGGGTTCCTTTTACCTAAAGAATTCGTAATTAATAATATCATTTAGTTATTTATTTAATACATGCTGGATTCTAGTTTAGTTCAGCATTGGTTTTAGAGCGTGCTCCTCAAGGAGGGCTCAAGTACCTCGATTAAGGGTAGCTTCTGTTGATGCAGTGGGAGCAGTGGCACCTGAGCCCAGATAAATCCTGATTATGGCTGTATTTTATCATTTAAACAACAGCCGGAGGAGCCACTGCACTAGGGCCCTTGGCATACTTGCGACTCTACTGTCAACTTGCTGTGCATGCATTGTTAGGGAGCAGTTACTTACGTTTGTTTGTGGGGGGTGGCATTGGGCAAGGGTCCAGTATCCATGGACACTGTTTTTGACACATTCTTCCTAGTACAATCTTGTTTTTATTTGACAGATTTCTTGACGCATGTAAGTGGCTTGGGAAGAGTTAAATGCTTAATTCCTCTCTTGCAGGAAATCCCCCGGGATCTTTTAATACATTTAGGGCACTTCTTTCTTATTCTAATTATGTTATGCAGCACTCCACAGTATACAATCTAGTTTTATATGAAGAAAAAGATACAGTGGTACAAGAAATGCAAACAAAAGAACGAGGTAAAGTGTCTCTGTCAGCAAATATCGTATGCATGTAACATTTCAGTGTTCTGCCCAAAGGCAATCTCTCAAATAAATGAATGTGTTGATATAACAGCAGATGAAAGATAATACAGACACAAAACTCGCTATTTGAACTAGCAAGGAGGAGGCTCTCTTTTCTGAATGTATGTGTGTTTGAAATAAACATTGTCTGCAGGCAAAGAGCTTGTGTTGCATTTAAAACAAAAAAGTATTCTTTTTCTTAGCCATATGTACGTTACACCAAAAGAAAACAGAAAAAAGCCAGAAATCATTATCTGAGCACTTGAGAACACAAAGAGTAAAACATACTTTGCACAAACAAAGAGAATAGAAAAGTAACATTAGGCATATCCAATAGCAATTACCACACATATAGAGCGGAGAGAGACAACTACTAAACTAACGCCACGGATTCTCAATCCCAAAGAAGACTAGACCACACCCTTTTAAATTTTAACCAAGAACGCGGACCTCTGGCTTTGGCTAGCGCTAATTCCATTTCGTAAATTTCTCTGAGTAAGACCCAAAATTCATTAATACTTGGACTCACTATGTGAATCCAAGCACGAGCAATGCATCCACGAGCACATGCTTTAATGATTAAAACAAGTGATCTTGTAACGCTACCGCGGTCTAGTATTACCCCTAACTCTATTCCCTTCTCTGTAATCTGATTATCGTGACCAAACAGTGTTGCAAGCGCATACGTGACATTGGACCAGAATGTATTCAACCTTGGACAGGTGACAAACGTGACATAAGTCTGCTGCGTACTCTTGGCATTTCAGACAACATGACTTAGCAGATGGTTGGGTATTAGCCTACCTAGAAATAAGCGCTGGGGCATAATAGAGCATAAACACAACCCTATGTTGCTGAAGTTTCAGATTAACTGACGTCACTGCAGAATCTATAATTTCCAAAGATTCCTGTAATGCCTCTTTAGTTATGTCAATATTAGAAATCCGACTTAATTTAACTGCTATCTGTGTGCCATCATCACTAACAGCTGCTAAAAGTTTCTGATAGGTTATGCCAATAGTTCCTCGCACCGAAATCTGAAAAAATACAGATAGTACCTCAGAAGGATTCAGCATATCTAATAAGCCCTGACCGCTGATGAAGAAATCCCTTACTTGCAAGTACTTATAAAATGAATTCTGTAGCAACCCATACTCTTCTTTCAGGGCTACAAATTATCAAAATCCTTGTCCGTCATACAATTGACCAAGCTGTATTATGCCTTTACGCTGCGACCCTTTCCCAACGTGGTCATGAAATATGTCAGGCAGTATGAAATTTTCCCACAGCATAGTATATACGTGCAACTCTGGTAATGTATATACCTTACGAATGTCATGCCATATCCTAGTAATGATACAGTGGTACAAGAAATGCAAACAAAAGAACGAGGTAAAGTGTCTCTGTCAGCAAATATCGTATGCATGTAACATTTCAGTGCTCTGCCCAAAGGCAATCTCTCAAACAAATGAATGTGTTGGTATAACAGCAGATGAAAAATAATACAGACAAAAAACTCGCTATTTGTAATAGCAAGGAGGAGGCTTGTCTTCTCTGAATGTATGTGTGTTTGAAATAAACATTGTCTGCAGGCAAAGAGCTTGTGTTGCATTTAAAACAAAAAAGTATTCTTTTTCTTAGCCATATGTACGTTACACCAAAAGAAAACAGAAAAAAGCCAGAAATCATTATCTGAGCACTTGAGAACACAAAGAGTAAAACATACTTTGCACAAACAAAGAGAATAGAAAAGTAACATTAGGCATATCCAATTGCAATTACCACACATATAGAGCGGAGAGAGACAACTACTAAACTAACGCCACGGATTCTCAATCCCAATGAAGACTAGACCACACCCTTTTAAATTTTAACCAAGAGCGCGGACCTCTGGCTTTGGCTAGCGCTAATTCCATTTCGTAAATTTCTCTGAGTAAGACCCAAAATTCATTAATACTTGGACTCACTATGTGTATCCAAGCACGAGCAATGCATCCACGAGCACATGCTTTAATGATTGAAACAAGTGATCTTGTAACGCTACCGCGGTCTAGTATTACCCCTAACTCTATTCCCTTCTCTGTAATCTGATTATCGTGACCAAACAGTGTTGCAAGCGCATAAGTGACATTGGACCAGAATGTATTCAACCTTGGCCAGGTGACAAACCTGAAATAAGTCTGCTGCGTACTCTTGGCATTTCAGACAACATGACTTAGCAGATGGTTGGGTATTAGCCTACTTAGAAATAAGCTCTGGGGTATAATAGAGCATAAACACAACCCTATGTTGCTGAAGTTTCAGATTAACTGACGTCACTGCAGAATCTATAATTTCCAAAGATTCCTGTAATGCCTCTTTAGTTATGTCAATATTAGAAATCCGACTTAATTTAACTGCTATCTGTGTGCCATCCTCACTAACAGCTGCTAAAAGTTTCTGATAGGTTATGCCAATAGTTCCTCGTCCCGAAATCTGAAAAAATACAGATAGTACCTCAGAAGGATTCAGCATATCTAATAAGCCCTTACCGCTGATGAAGAAATCCCTTACTTGCAAGTACTTATAAAATGAATTCTGTAGCAACCCATACTCTTCTTTCAGGGCTAAAAATGATCGAAATCCTTGTCCGTCATACAATTGACCAAGGTGTATTATGCCTTTACGCTGCCACCCTCTCCCAACGTGGTCATGAAATATGTCAGGCAGCATGGGATTTTCCCACAGCGTAGTATATACGTGCAACTCTGGTAATGTATATACCTGATGAATGCCATGCCATATCCTAGTAATGATACAGTGGTACAAGAAATGCAAACAAAAGAACGAGGTAAAGTGTCTCTGTCAGCAAATATCGTATGCATGTAACATTTCAGTGTTCTGCCCAAAGGCAATCTCTCAAACAAATGAATGTGTTGGTATAACAGCAGATGAAAAATAATACAGACAAAAAACTCGCTATTTGTAATAGCAAGGAGGAGGCTTGTCTTCTCTGAAATGTATGTGTGTTTGAAATAAACATTGTGTACAGGCAAAGAGCTTGTGCTGC
Organism: Triturus cristatus; assembly: GCF_964204655.1. Classification (NCBI taxonomy): domain Eukaryota; kingdom Metazoa; phylum Chordata; class Amphibia; order Caudata; family Salamandridae; genus Triturus; species Triturus cristatus. The sequence goes on from NC_140587.1 coordinate 685,348,327, forward strand.
ATTTAAAACAAAAAAGTATTATTTTTCTTAGCCATACGTAGGTTACACCAAAAGAAAACAGAAAAAAAGCCAGTAGTCATTACACGAGCACTTGAGAACACAAAGAGTAAAACATACTTTGCACAAACAAAGAGAATAGAAAAGTAACATTAGGCATATCCAATAGCAATTACCACACATATAGAGCGGAGAGAGACAACTACTAAACTAACGCCACGGATTCTCAATCCCAATGAAGACTAGACCACACCCTTTTAAATTTTAACCAAGAACGCGGACCTCTGGCTTTGGCTAGCGCTAATTCCATTTCGTAAATTTCTCTGAGTAAGACCCAAAATTCATTAATACTTGGACTCACTATGTGAATCTAAGCACGAGCAATGCATCCACGAGCACATGCTATAATGATTGAAACAAGTGATCTCGTAAGGCTATCGCGGTCTAGTATTACCCCTAACTCTATTTCCTTCTCTGTAATCTGATTATCGTGACCAAACAGTGTTGCAAGTGCATAAGTGACATTGGACCAGAATGTATTCAACCTTGGACAGGTGACAAACCTGAAATAAGTCTGCTGCGTACTCTTGGCATTTCGGACAACATGACTTATCAGATGGTTGGGTATTAGCCTACCTAGAAATAAGCTCTGGGGTATAATAGAGCATAAACACAACCCTATGTTGCTGAAGTTTCAGATTAACTGACGTCACTGCAGAATCTATAATTTCCAAAGATTCCTGTAATGCCTCTTTATTTATGTCAATATCAGAAATCCAACTTAATTTAACTGCTATCTGTGTGCCATCATCACTAACAGCTGCTAAAAGTTTCTGATAGGTTATGCCAATAGTTCCTCGTCCCGAAATCTGAAAAAATACAGATAGTACCTCAGAAGGATTCAGCATATCTAATAAGCCCTTACCGCTGATGAAGAAATCCCTTACTTGCAAGTACTTATAAAATGAATTCTGTAGCAACCCATACTCTTCTTTCAGGGCTAAAAATGATCGAAATCCTTGTCCGTCATACAATTGACCAAGTTGTATTATGCCTTTACGCTGCCACCCTCTCCCAACGTGGTCATGAAATATGTCAGGCAGCATGGGATTTTCCCACAGCGTAGTATATACGTGCAACTCTGGTAATGTATATACCTGATGAATGCCATGCCATATCCTAGTAATGATACAGTGGTACAAGAAATGCAAACAAAAGAACGAGGTAAAGTGTCTCTGTCAGCAAATGTCGTATGCATGTAACATTTCAGTGTTCTGCCCAAAGGCAATCTCTCAAACAAATGAATGTGTTGGTATAACAGCAGATGAAAAATAATACAGACAAAAAACTCGTTATTTGTAATAGCAAGGAGGAGGCTTGTCTTCTCTTAATGTATGTATGTTTGAGATAAACATTGTGTGCAGGTAAAGGGCCTGTGTTTCAGTAGGTAGCCTCATGTGAATTATGCAAAATAGAGGTCTATAGTATTGGATAAAAATTGTATTCACGGATAATCATTTATATTTTGAAAAACATTTTAGTGAATAATAGCCTAAGCCATAACAATGTAATCATTTATTTATTTTCCTTTAAAGTAAAGTCAATCATTAACCTTCTGAGATACACAAATAGTTGCCTTAGTTTGCATGTCAAATAGCCTGACATGAGTATCTTGTTGTATCCTCTTATGATAAACATAAAGGACGACAAATAATTCAAACATGGTGGAGGCAATCTTACTCATGTCTATTACTCAACCCTCTGGATTTGCATTTCACAGCTCGTAAGACTTGAACCTAACTTATTGAGATTCCTCAGAGTGGGAAAGACTCACCTCTTCAGCAACCCATGAGTGCCTGTTGCAAGCTAATCTCCTGAAACCACAATTGCTCCATTCGAACTAGTAACACCTAAACCCCTTCAACACAGAAAACATTGGATCAGCTGTTACACTCAAACAAGGAATGTGCTTGAGCTGGGCATCACTGTGTATGAGTGAATAGGCTACTATGTCAAACTGAGGCTGGGGCATATTTAGGAGTTTGTATGGTAGTAGTATTTATTTTGGGGCTGTTGGAAATGACCCTTTCTGCAGGGTCACCCCAAAATTTTTGCCTTCCTCCTCCTCTTTTTCTAACCTCGTTTTTGGTGGCTTTAGGAATCTGGGCACTTTGTCACTGCTAGCCAGTGCTAAAGTACATGTACTCTGTACTCAAAACATGGTATAATTGGCTTAGCCACAATTGGCATATTAAATGGACTTATAAGTCCCTAGTAGAGTGCACTATATGTGCCCAGGGCCTGTACATTTAGTGCTACAAGTGGGCCTGCAGCACTAATTGTACCACCCACTTCAGTAGCCTGTAAACGTGTATCGGGTCTGCCACAGCAGAGCCTGTGGGTGCAGTTTTAAACTGCCATTTCGACCTGGCAAGTAAACCTAGTTGCCAGGCCCAAACCTATTTTATTTATTACATATAAGTCACCCCTAAGGTAGGCCCAAATCAGTCCTAAGGGCAGGGTGCAGTGTATTTAAAAGGTAGGAGTTGTACTTCTGAGTTTTACATGTCGTGGTAGGGAAAAACTCTTAAATTCATTTTCACTACTGCAAGGCCTATCTTTTCCATGGGTTAATATTAGGATTGCCTTAAAACATCATTTAAGTGTAATTTGCTATCTCGAAAAGATAGAAATTTGAAGTTTGGTGACTCTGAACTCGCAATTTAAAATCGCAACTTATGGTGAAGTCAGATTTTCAATTGTAAGTAAAAAGAAAATGCCACTTTTAGAAAGTTGGCATTTTCTTATGTTAACCATTCTGTGCCCCTGCCTGTCTCTGAATACACATCTATGATGTGTGATAGCTGGGCTTTGTGCATTCCCTCTAAATAGTCACACACAAAGAGAGCTGGGCTGGGGTGTGACATTCACATCCTAATGGCCCAGCATCCGGCTGATAGGCCTTCTTGAGCTAGATTGGGAGGGAGGAGCTGACACTTTCACCTGAATTGGGCTGTGCCTGTCTCCATACAAAGAGCTGCATAACCCCCTGTAGTGAGTCTGGGGCCAAGGCAGAAAAGGCGGCGACCTTGTGTTCTTGAAAGGACTCTTTGATGTCTCCCCCACTTCAAAGGCACAACTGGACCCCTGGAACCACCTACTCAGACCTTTGCTGGAACCAAGGACATTCTGCTTGGAAGAAGAGCTGCTCTAGGAAGGACTGCCAGTTTTCTAACTGCATTGCTGTGTTGGCCTGCTACCTGTTGATTGCTGTGCTTTAGGAGGGACTGCCACTTTGCTGCCTGCTTTGCTATGTTGGCCTGCTACCTGATGCTTCTTGCCTGGGAGTGAGAAGGACTGGAGCTGCTGTCTACATCCTTATACCCAAGTTCTTAAAGGGCTTTTGAAGTCTCAGGGCCATCAATGGCTTCCTTTAACTCTGCTTCAGTTACTGGACCCTGCCAACTGTGAGTCATGCCCAGCCAAGAGGTGCCAATCCAATCATGTGCCTTGAAAGTGGGTTATGCAGCTGGTTTCGTACTTAAATCGATGCCATGATACCTTTATGCCAATCGAAACCTACGCAATGCACTTCAACGCTGACACAGTGCCGATTCGAGGACATCCCTGAATAGCTCAACGATTAAGCAGGTCCAGTCTCTGAGGCTTGACGACGATGCAGCGCCTATCCTAGGACGTCACTACGAGATTTGATGACAATGCAGTGCCTGCGTCATAAGGGGTTTGACGACGATGACAGACCCAACTGCGAGGCTCAACGACAATGCATATACCCAATCTACCCAAATGCATTGAAGGATACCCAGAAATCGAGTCTTCGACGGCAACGCTTGCTCCAGCCAAGGTACTTTTTCAACGGGCCCTATATTGGAAATGTACCCAGCCCGCCCTCCATCTTGGCCAACCTGAACTTTGGATTTAACCCGATACAGCATGACCTTAAGTAACCCTTAAGAGATATTTGCTTCTAAGCACTATATTGCAGTTTAATCTTTAAAAATGTGTATCTCAAGTACTACTTTTTGGAATTTTGTTGCTTCGGTCTGGTTTTACTCATAAAAATATTCTTTATTTTTTAAATAGTGTGGGGGGTTTTGTGGTGTTTTCACTGTGTTACTGTAATTAAAGTGTTACACAAAAATGTACACATTGTCACTTAAGTTAGGCCTGAATGCTCTGTGCCAAGCTACCAGAGGGTGAGCACAGGTTAAATTAGGCTGTCTATCTGACTTACCCTGTCTAGTATTGTGATCCCTACGTGGACAGGCTGGAAACCTCTGCCAGCTAAAGACCCACTTTGTATAAGGGGCTGATTTAAAAAACTATTTATGAGTATGGAAACTACATATTAATAAAAAGTAGAGCAGACACAATATTTTCTATTTGTACTGATTGCATGTTAACATTTGTATTATTTTGGGGACAATTAAAGAGCATATAAAGAAGTACTAGAGCAGTACTATTCTATGTGCTCCAAAATGTCTTTGTGAATAAGCCTCCTATGTTTGTACCACTGACAAGGTGCCAGATCACATTAGTAGATGGATGACATTCTACACCATTGGGCAGTGCGCGGCTGGAAGTGTTAAACTGCAGAGTGACCTGTGTAGTAAGCATTATGGTTTTGTGTGTGACTGGCCAGGGTGGTTCACCTATTGAAGGATCTCTTAAGAGTGATGAGAACCAACAGTGTTATGCACTGCATAGAAACAGTCATGGCACATAAGCAACCCAAACACATTTAGTTATGCAGTCAGCCTTGGTAAATGATATAAGAAGACTACCCAGAAGTGAAAAAGGAGCGACCCACTAGAATGCTATGGATTTAGATTGCCAGGTTAAAAGCTCAACAGTGTCCATCTAGGAGCAACACATAGTGACCACAAGCATTTACTGGATACAAGCAGCTGATAAATGATATAAAGAGTCCAATCAAAAATCACAAAGAAGTGACCCACATGCATGCACAGCAGAGCTAGAGTAAGTCTTCTGTGGAGAGAACACAGGAGCAACAGATAAGTAACTTCCAATCAGCTAGGGTCCAGTAGTTTTTATATGGGGTGATGGCGCATGAGCAAATTGAAACTAGACATCCTGTGCAAAAAGGAGAAAACACAAATGCAACAAGTCACAAATCATGGATGCTGTGGCCTAATTTCTGCTTACTACTTTTAAACATTTAGGGTGCACATTGCTATTTATGACGCGCAACAGCTCTACATGAAAGTTAGAGACGAAATGCTCCATATGTACAAATATTTGGCACATTTTTCTCTCTCCTTGTGTTGGCATACTGTGTGCTACCTAGCGCCAAAGCAGGTACTAATGCACCATAGTGCAAGGGTGCCTGCTTTATGGGCAAGATTGTTTTTGTGTAGTAATGTGTCCTTTCGTGCACAAAAATCCAGCTCCAACCACTGTGTTACATTTTAGATCCTGAGTTTGTGCTTCTCCAGAAAAAACACTCTTAAAATATACTGCCTACTAGTATGGATGACATGTGATTCCTGTACCTTGTAATCGTCATTGTTTTATGTACCATTTCCTATAGACTGATTACACACATAATGTTTATGTGACATAACATGCTCAGGCACCCTATACTAATATGAGTAGCACTATAAAACAATAAAATGCATGTGAGAGAAGGTCTATAGAGAGGTGAAACAAACTGATGGAAAGTGGTAGTGAGGGAATCCGTGGACAGGGAGGTCATGGGGGGTCAGCAAAATGATTGTAGCACCGGACCCCAGAGGTGCTAAAGCGGGCGTTGCTCCACACTATCGAAGATATATCAATTACCCTGGATCAGAATTAAACAGTATAGACTATACACCCAATTTAAATTCTCCAATCTACCCTAATACACACACCAACATCAACATAATAAGGTGCAATAAGCATGTGGTATAAACTGCCAATCAATGTGAATCACTAACAAATCAATTTCCAGACCACTTACTGACTACATCTTGAGGAGCAGGGTTTCCTCTGCAGTATGTGGCCCATTTACATTAGTCCCAGGCAAAATGTATTTTACGCCAGTGTAATCATGTTAATTTCTGTAATTTTGCATTATGCTTGTTATGCAAAATTCTAGGCGTGGGCGTAACACCCGTAATTCAGTGTAGCATAATCATACAGAATTACCTGAGAATTCTTTGAGTAATGCTGCGTTTAGCTCTATTTTGTAGTGCAAAAGTACCTCCTTGTGTCCAAAATGGCTACAAGAATGCACTATGTGCTGAGATAGCGCTAAATTTAGTAAAACACAAATAGCACGTGTGAGTTCCCAGTTGAAAAATCATCCTGTGTGCCCTGTGCACCCCCAGTTTTTTTTGCAGACAGGTAATGGTGGTTACTGACTTTGACTGTCCCTGGGCTCTGCCTAACCAGGCCCAGGGACAGTGCTATGTTGAAAACACAGTGAAAACACAAACATACATGAGCGTACATTATATATTAGGATACACTTAAAATTGCCATGACCTACCCTATAAGTCCCTAGTCCATAATAGGGCAGGGGGATTAGAACTACCTTTAAGTCCCTATTATATAATAGGACATTGCAGTTTAGAGTCCAGCAGCCCTTTCTGCACTTGCATGTGTGCACTGCTGAGAGCCTGAGGTAATTTTAAAAGCAGCCCTCTGTTGCAGCACTGCTTTTAAATGTAAATTGGGCCCCAAATTGACTTTGGTGTTAGGGGCACTTAAAAAGCGGTAAATTGAAAGAAAATTGCACATTTCACTTCCCCCATTGTAGTAAAGTGCTCCCCAAAATTGATCTTTGTGCTAGGAGCACTGTGGAGTAAGGATCTACACTATTATTGCAAATTCAGGACCCCTAAAGTCTCCCCTAGTTGTCCAAGGTGTGGGGGGTCACTTAGATATAAGCAGAATCCTTATAAAAGATGTGATATATGCCTTGGTGTTGGAGAAATCTCACATTTCATTTTTCTCATTGTAGATCCCAAACCACACAGGATAACATGGCAATAGTTTATTAATGCATAACGCTTGCTAGGAATTAACAAAAAAATAACATTCAAGGACTTAGGAGAATGGCATTGATAAATCCAACAATATGCTATTGTTGAATTTGTCCTAAATTATACAGAATGGAATTGATAAGAATTTCTTGTCTGTAAATCAAAATTCAGCCTTCCTTCCTTCTTCCCTGATTGGTCAGAGTTAACAGGATTAGCCAGGCTGCTTTGATGAAGTGGTAAGTGGCTCAATCAGAGATCTGGTAGAGAGCTCTGCTATACAGGAAGGCCAGAGCAGGCAGGAGGGGGTCGTAACGCACATAGATTCAAAGGGGGATAGGACAGGCAGGGAATGCCAGGCCCATCTATCCCCCAGCCCCTATGTCCCAGCCAGATGGCAGGCTTAAGGCAGGAATGTGTAGATGATAGGGGGTGCTGTGGAAATGAGCCATATTGGAAGTTGGGTTCTTGCTGCTCTGCTGGGATATCGAAAGTAGTGCTTTCTGGGAGAAGATTATGGTACACTTTGGAAGAAGTGGTCATGCTCTGGAGTGTTGCCCTACACCTCATTGGTAGGCGTGCTCTCCTGCTTGACCCCATAGAGCATTAAATACATATTTGAGAGGTGCAGAGCATCTCAAGTCTACTTCCTAAAACTAAGAGAAGAAGAAGCCTTGCCAAGCTGGAAAGTTGATCTGCACCATCAGGCCCTGCATTCTGACTGACTGCACCTGCTGCATTATATGAAACTACAGCGCTTTGGATGTACCTTGCTTCAAGAGGAATAAAGAGTGGACTCCCTGCAAGCTACAGGTCAACAGGTTAGAGCTCACCTGGACCATCACCACCAATAATCCCCAGTCTGCAGATTTTGTCCAAGTGGATTGTGGAAACTGAAGTCCCAAACTTTCATTGCATTCGGCCTGAAACTTTGACTTAGTCTCGGTCAAGTGCGACCAGATGTCCCAAGGTGGCACTATAGGTTTTTAAGTGCTATTTAGCGCTAAATCTTTCAAAATTCATACCTCTGGTTCCCTACATTGGATTTTTGTCATTTCAGTGTCATTTTAGAGATACACATATTTACTATTTTTATAAACTGGAGTGGGATTTTTATTGTGACTTGTGTCTTAATTATTTACTGAATTGGTGTTTTTAAAGGCTTTACATACCTGTCTCCTAAGTTAAACCTGTCTGCTGTCAGCCAAGCTACCAAGGGTTGAGCATGGGAATAATTTATTGAGACCTGTACTGAGCCCTAGACTGTGTGAGTGGCCTTATTGCCAGTGGTAGATGCACATTTACCCCACTAATAACCCACTTTCCAACACTCGCTAAATGTGCTCTTATTGTAGGATTCTCCCCAAATTCCTCAGAATTACAGAAGCTTAATAATTGCGTAATGTTTGGTAATTCCACATCAAAAAGAAACGCTATGATGCCATGCCATGTAACTGTGCACTGTTCCTGACAAAAAGCAGGAATGCACTGGAACATCACAAACTACCAGAACTTGAGCAGCTGCCGTTTGTCTCGCAAAACCTGTTCTCGTATCCAAAATGGATGTGAGGACACATTTTGCACTAAAATGTAGCTCCAAATGCCAGTTTTGCCATTCGCGTAATTGTACGTAATTTCACATCATTTTCTCAAACTTTCACATAATTACACAAATGCAAATTGTTCGAATTTCACACACCACTATTTTACATCTCCAAACGTTTTCCACATTATAAATGTTAGAACCATTCTACTCGAGATGAAGAGAAAAACTTCTGGCACAAAACATTTTCTGTACTAAGAGAAGAAGTGGCAAAACCTCTTGAAGAAGTGGAATTATGGTAACTTGCTAAACGGCTTTTCTGAATCCTACTGTGAAAGGTCATGCATTGAATACCCACTCCTGTTCAAAGCAAAATAGCTGAGCCTGGGAGACTCAGATGTTAACCTTCCTATCAGAGTCTTCTGTAATTACATATTTGTCCCTTTGAGTAGGATTCTCATAATTCCTCTGATATGTTCCTGTAACGGTACATTTCATTCATTTGAAGATGTTGGAAGATAAAGATTTTCTCTGAAGAGACGCTGTGTCGGTATTAATGCAAAACAGAACAGCTGGTAATTTCTTACAAAGCAGCAAAATAAGGCATTAACAATTTGTATTGTTTTGTTATGAAAAAAAACGCATATCTAAATTAGATCCAGTTACAGGACTGGATCTAATTTAGATTTGATTTTTTTCATTCCCTTGTTCTTTGGATGTGTAGCAAATGTTAATATGGTCATCTTTGGGTGGGTTTGTTTTGAAATAAACAAACAGTTAGAAATTCAAGCAAAGACTTTACATTTTTGGTCTTACTTTGCAGCACTAAGTAAATGCTCCTTTAAATCACTGTATTTGGCGTAGTTATTTTCTTTCAGTATATACACACCTCAGATAGCTAGACTACAAATTCAATTCAAATAGCTGGAATTGAGGTTTCAACCTAAATTTACACATAATCAAAAGATATATATACTTTTTTACCCATGAAAATTCCTTAATGAGGAAATCCATATATTGTTCGGAAGTACGTTGAGTTCCCTGTAGGCCCAATTCAGGAAAATATTTATATGTCCTTGTATTGTATGCGAAACCAAGATATTTGTTTTTAAATTTGTATTCTTACTTTATTGTTTCTCTTCATACCCGCACATTAAAAGTTGATCTCATTCTCGCTGCTTAGCGAGTTCTGTCGGGGTTTCTTTCTAGGACCGGGACATTTTTGAGCGCCATCTTGGTGAGCGCTCTAGTGTTCTCTTCACGGGGGCTTTATGAGCAGTCACATGCTAGCGCGCAGCGGGCGCGCCGAAGGCGCGCCGGAGGCGCGCCAGAGGCAAGCCCGTCTGCGCCCTTCTGCGCCAGGTCGCCGCCAGCCGCCATACACCTTGATAGTTTGCAGTCAGAATTGGGACCTGTGAACAATCCAGCTCAGTCCTACTCACGTGAGCAGTTGCTATTGTTAAATAAGATGTGTTGTAAAACTTTGCGCAATGGCCCTTTTGAAGGTCCCTTTTCATGCTTGTACTGCAAGTATCAAAGCATGCATTGTTGCAGTCCCACTCTTCTTACTACTCTATCACCGGATTGCCTGAGCCCACCTGTTTCTCCTCAGTTGCCCCATCACAGTTATTCACCTCCCACTGTGCAGTACCAGGTATGGAACTGTATTTTAGCCAATGTTAGATCTTTGGTCAAACATTCTGCGGAGATATGGGATGTTCTAACTGATCAGAAGCCAGATATGGGTTTCATTACTGAAACCTGGCTTAAACCCTCCTCTACTCCGGCTATTGCTCTCGCTATACCCGAGGGCTATCGGATTCTCAGGCAGGATAGAATAAGCAAAACGGGTGGGGGTATAGCCTTAATTTATAAAGAGGAACTGACCGTCACTATCCTTGATCAGATGGGGACGGAAGCGTTTGAATGCATTGTTTTTAGAATGGATCTATCTGCTGCCTGTATTTGGAAAGGTGCTCTAGTCTATAGACCGCCTGGATCAATATCCAATTTCACTAGCCAATTGCTTGAATTTATATCTCCTTATCTAATCACCACGCGTAAATTTCTCTTGATTGGGGATTTTAACATCCACAGTGAAGACGCCTCCAATCAAGAGGCCAAACTGTGCTTACTAGATCTAGCTGTTGGGGGACTAAAGATCATTAACACTGCTCCCACTCACATTGCTGGTCACACTCTGGATCTCATACTTACCAATTCTTCGGACATAAAATGTGGTGAAACTCTGCCACTTACCTGGTCTGATCATTTCATGATTAATTTCCAACTGTTGGGTCCAACTGAACATCCTCCGGCGACTATTAACAACTCTGGTACCCGCCAATACAGACCTTGGCACAAACTAACGGTCAACCATCTTTCCTCACTGTTTGCTGAGTGGGACGGGAACAGTATGCAGGGGGATGTGGATCAGCAGCTGGAACTATTTGATTTGACAGTTGTTAATTTTCTCGATAGAATAATTCCTCTTAAGCCTCTTAGATTCTCACCTAAAAGGTCTGCTACTGGCTGGTACACGCCTAGCTTACGGGTGGAAAAAAGTGCCTGTAAAAAACTGGAACGGACTTGGCGTCGCTCACAAAATGAGCAAGCTAAAATCTCTTACAAAGCTGCCATGGCAATTTATCATAAAAATTTTAAATTAGCCCGTAAAACTCATATTGCTGAAACTCTAGAACATGCAGGCAATAATGCTAGGATGCTTTTTCAAATAGTGAAGGATTTTACTAACCCCAAATCCTGTCAGACTACGGTTAGTTTTTCTCAGACACTATGTGATGATATCTCCTCTTTTTTTGTACAAAAAATCGAGAGAATCTATCAAAACATTATCCTCTCTAATACTCCTACTTCTATTCCCGCGGAGATTACTCCTCACCCCAATAAGGAAGGACCTTGTCTGACTACATTTCCTGCTATTACCATCTCAGAAGTACAAACCCTCTTGGAATCCACCAGATCCGGATCCCCCCTGGATACTATTCCTGCTAAAATTACCTCAAGATTTGCGGCTCAGCTGGCGCCCCCTTTTTGCTCCATAATTAACACTTCTTTAAGATCTTCCTGTCTTCCTCAAACGTGGAAACACGCACAGATTCTGCCCATCCGCAAAAATACCAACATCTCTCCCGAGGAAGTGTCAAACTATCGCCCGATCTCGCTGCTTCCTCTACAGAGCAAGGTCATTGAGAAACACATCAATAAGCACTTAACATCCTTCCTTGAGGCTTCCGGTGCTTTGGACATCTCGCAGTCAGGCTTTCGAGCTAAGCATAGCACTGAGACTGCCTTGGTGGAGGTGACGGATAATATCAGAATGGCTCTGGATCAAGGTCAAGCGGCACTTTTGGTGCTGCTTGGCCTTTCAGCAGCTTTCGATACCATCTCCCACCAAGTTCTCTTGCACAGACTACTGGAGTGTGGCATCTGCGGATCTGCACTGAGCTGGCTATCAGATTTTTTGTCCAACCGCACTCAGGCAGTGTCAATGGGTCCTTTTACATCTGCTCGTTCACAGGTTACCAGAGGCGTCCCGCAGGGCTCTTGTTTGAGCCCTACTTTATTTAACATCTATGTGACGCCCCTGGCAATACTGATGAGGTACTTGGGGTTTAACCCCATCTCTTACGCAGATGACACTCAACTCCTCCTCACCTTCGACAAAAGGAGACCAGATATACAATCCATCTTTTCTCGAGGTATGATGGCCATTGCCTCCTGGATGAAAACCAACTTTCTCCAGTTAAACTCTGATAAATCTGAGATTCTGCTGTTCGGAGGTGCTGACATCTGTTGGTCACCTAATTGGTGGCCGGAGGAGTTGGGTAAAGCCCCTGCACCCAAAGAGGTAGCTAAAAATCTGGGCATTAAGCTTGATAACAAACTCACTTTGCAGACTCATGTTAATACTATTGCTGGGTCGTGCTATCACACTCTAAGTTTACTTAGAAGAGTCTTTCCTCTACTTCCAGTATCCACCAGGAAGACCTTAATTCAGGCCTTGCTCATGAGCAAGATTGATTATTGCAATGCTCTTCTTCTCTCTGCTCATGCCGCCTCTTTGGACAAATTGCAGGTCATTCAAAATACAGCTGCTCGACTGGTTACGGATTCTCCAGCCAGAACCCCCTCTTTGCCCTTATTGCATGAATTACATTGGTTGCCAATAAAAAAAAGAGTGCAATTTAAAACAGGTTGCATGATTTTCAAGGCTCTAAACGAGCTGAGTCCCTGTTATCTAACAATGAAATTAAAGGCCTACAATCCTATATCCTCACTTAGATCTGGATCAAAAACTCTTCTTGCTGTTCCTAGAGTACATAAAGCCCGTTCTGGTGGCAGGGCCTTTCCGTACTTGGCTCCTTTGTTTTGGAACAGCCTTCCCCATTATCTTCGCATGAAAATGTCCCTTCTTTGTTTTAGAAAGCTGATGAAAACATACCTCTTCTAGCTCAAGATATTCTGTTGTCGCAAGCGCAGAGATACCCCTAGGGGTGATTCAGCGCTATATAAAATTATAAATAAAATTATAAAATTATAAATAAATATGACTATAGTAAACCTAGGAGTGCAGTTACAAGATGGTTGGGTTTTTAGCCGCATAAAGGGAATTCGCAGAAAAGGTTCCACTTTTGCTCTGTTTCTAGATGAGGAAAATTGCACAAAGTAGTGGGACTGACGGCCCTTCAGGGTGAAGATTAGCAAACATTTGGGCATATTTATAAAGGTTTTAAGCTGCCATAGCGTACATATTTTGCCGCTCTGGTGGCTTTTTTTATCGCCATATTTACAAGTTGCCGCAAAGCCCAATTAGCAGCATTTTTTAAGCATTAACAACAATTTTTCACAGTGCCACTTCGCTTAGCGTGACTTACCGAAAATGAAATGCAAGGTAGGCGTTCCCGCGAAAAACTTCAGCAAAAGATATAACTCGATATTTACAAGGATTTCTTTGTACGTCGCTAAAAAAGAAAAACTGCTGCTAAGTCACATTTGTGGCAGTTTCTTACAGCTAGGAATTACTTGGTCTTAAAAATGATGCTAACACACATGTATAATAGGGGCATCATTTATGAGGTTTTAGCGCAAGGCATCGCATAAGGAATCCTGCTGCTCTGCCTTGGGTCAAAAGAAAAGGCAGGAATGCGCCGTATCTATAAGATGCGGTGCATTCCTGCCCTTTTCCCCGGTGCTGGTGCACAATGTGTTGACATGCTCCAAAGCAGGCACCCTTGCACTATGGTGCACGGGTACCTATATTGTAGGGCTACTTGATTTTGTGCAGGAATCAATCAATCAATCAGGAATTTATATAGTGCGGCTACTCACACGTAGGGGTTTCAAGATGCGGGGGGGCTTCTGATCCAACTAGATGTGGAGGTTTCGGTGGAAGAGCCAGGTCTTGAGGTCCTTTCTGAATTGGGTCAATGACGCGGATTACTTGAGGTGGATGGGCAAGATGTTCGAAGTCTTGGTGGTTCCACCAGTTCCGGTCTTGTGGATCCATGGGACGAGGGCCAGGGCGAGTTGGTTGGAGCAGAGTTGTCTGGCGGGTGAGCGGAAAGCGAGGTGGTGGTTCAGACATTCTGGTCCTGCATCATGTAGAGCCTTGTAGGTGTGTGTGAGGAGCTTAAAGGTGATTCACTTGTTAATTAGGAGCCAGTGGAGTTGTCGGAGGTGTTGTGTCATGTGGCTGCAGTGGGGAATGTCGAGGACCTGGCTGGCTGTGGCATTTGGGACATTCTTTAATTTCCCATTTCTGGGTGATGCCGGCATAGAGTGCTTTGCCGTAGTCAAGTCTGCTGGTGATGAGTGCGTGGGTGACCATCTTTCTGGAATCTGTGGGGAGCCATCTGAATTTCTTTTGAAGCAGGTGGAGCGTGTAGAAGCAGGATGAAGATACTGCATTGATTTGGTGGTTCATTGTGAGCATGGCATCCAGCATGATGCCGAGGTTGCATGCGTGGTCTGTAGGGGTGGGAGGGGCTCCAAGTGCAGCAGGAAACCAGGAGTCATCCCAGACTGAGGGGGTGTATCCCAGTTTGAGTACTTAGGTCTTGTCCGAGTTGAGCTTTAGGCAGCTGTCGCTCATCCAGGTAGCGACGGGCTCCATTCCATTTTGAAAGTTCTTGTGGCGGCTGTGGGTTCATTGGTGAGAGAGATGATCAGCTGGGTGTCATCTGCGTTGGAGACAATGTTGAGTCCTTGGCCTCTGATGATGGCTGCGAGGGGCACATGTACACACTGATCTCTGTAGGTTCTGAGAGGAATGGGGATAGTCTGACTCACTGTGTTCGGCCAGTCAGGAAGCAGTGGATCCAGTCCAGTGCCTTGTTGCAGATGCTGGCATCCTGGAGTATTGTGATTAGAGTGTGGTGAAAAACAGTGTTGAAGGTGGCCAAGAGGTCCAGTAGGATGAGGGCTGTGGTTTCACCCTGGTTGAGGAGGACATCGTTGGTGGTGGCAAGGAAAGCTGTCCAGGTGTTGTGGTTACTTTGGAAGCTGGATTGGGAGGTGTCCAGGACATGGTTCTCTTCGATGAACTCAGAGAGTTGGGCGCTGTTGGGTCGGCGGATGGGTTCTTCAGCAGGGGGTTGATCTCAGCGTGTTTCCAGTCATCAGGGATGGAGGCAGTTTTGATGGAGCAGTTGATGGTGTGGCAAAGCTGGGGGGTGATGGAGGTGGCTGCTCTATGGAAGATGTGGTACGGGCAGGGATCTGATGGGGCTCTTAAGTGGATGCTCTTTATATCATGGAGTGTGTCATCTGTGGTGCGCAGAGTCCAGTTGAGCACAATCTGTTGGGATGGGCGTGGTCACGTCTTGTGGTGGCAGGTGTAGTGGCAGGGTCATGGGTGTCAAAGCTATCGTAGATTTGCCTGATTTTGTGGTGGAAGAAGTTGCGAACTTTTTTGCAGAGATCTTGGCAGGGTGGGACGTATGTGGTCTCGCTGTTGGGCCTGGCGAAATCCTTGATGATGGCAAAGAGTTCTTTGCTGTTCTGTGTGTTTTTTTTTCTTCAACATATTTTTATTTACATTTTATATTTAAGACTTTTGTAAATACAAATTATTCAGGTAGTAACTATACCATCCATAATTAGTGCTGAAGCATTACCCAATCATGACAATCATGGATTACACAGCTGCACATACCGGTATCGTTCCAGGTGTGTTCCACCCCCTCCGACTTATGTCTACCATTCAGTGTTTATTGCATCCAGCTTTCCCATGACAATTATCTACTGCAATTGTATGTCCCATCTTGGTAGGTGGCTCCAGCCACAGACTGTGCTTGGCCATGTCGTCATCATTAACTGCTTATATTTTGAAACATTCAAACAAATAACAAAACTGTGTGCAGAGGTAGGTCTTGGAGCATCTCATTCCAAGGAAGTCATTGGTCAATAACTACGTCGAGCTACAACCTCAAAATGTACCTACTTCTCAGGGGGGAATACTTCCCACATTGACCTACATATGGTTCCATTCCCGCCACTCAAACAGGGGTCTATATATAACCTCTTTGGCTTGTATGTGTGCATGTCTGG
The DNA here is from genome assembly GCF_964204655.1 of Triturus cristatus. Taxonomy (NCBI): domain Eukaryota; kingdom Metazoa; phylum Chordata; class Amphibia; order Caudata; family Salamandridae; genus Triturus; species Triturus cristatus. The sequence goes on from NC_140587.1 coordinate 685,364,446, forward strand.
CCCTACCGGGGTGGGGGCATGCTCATTATAGTATGATATGGGTCACCCACTGTCGTCCTGAGTGTCCCCTCCGATGTCCTGCTCATGCTCTGGGTTCTCCTAGATGGTCAGGGCCTCCCTCCAAAGGTCTGCTATGGGTCGCTTCCGGATGTTTCTCGATTCTTCCCAGCTTAAGGCTCTACCCTCTGCTCCGGCCCACCCAATGACGTCCTGATTCCAGCTGGCCAGCTGCGGCCCAAAGGCAGATTTCCACTCTAGAGCTATCCTGCATTTGGCCAATACCAGCGCCAGATCAATTAATCTATTTCCTACCTTCTTTTTAGCCGGTCGCAGGAAAAGGTCAAGTTATGTTATGTTATGTTATTAAAGCTTTTAAAGCGCACTTATACCCAAGGGTGGCATGGCGCTGAGCACTGTCTAACCGGTTTCCATGGGTGCCGAGGGTTATTCAGAGAACAGCCACGCTTTTAACCCCTTCCTGAATGAAAGAAGCTCAGTGGAGTTCCTGAGCTGCACTGGTAGGTTGTTCCAGGCTTTTGCGGCACCAACTATAAAACTGCTGCTGCCCCAATTCGCTTTTTTCACTCGGGGAACGATCACTGGTTTTCCTACCTAGGAGCGTAACATTCTGCCAGGGACATACCATTTAATGCGATTTTTCAAGTAAGCTGACTTTTATCATGGGGGCTAAGTCCTCCCCAGCACCACCTTAATCTTGGCTAGTACCGTCTCACAATAGGCACAAAGGATATCCCAGTTCCAAGTCATGTGCAAAAATCCTGCAGCTGCCTGCTTGCACCTCGGGTAGCCCCTCACCTCTCCCCCATACATAACGTTGAGTCGGTGTGGAGTCATATAGACCATGTGTATGTAATTAAATTGTGTATACTTGAGCCTAGTGTTCATAGATATCTTCTTGGGGGACCAAAGGACCTTACCCCTTTCCACATCAGTAAACTCTCTGTCTATCGCCCTCTCCCACCTTCCCCTGAGCTCTCCCAATGGAGCAACGGACGCAGAGACCAAGGTCTTATGATGCCACTTTACCTGGTGTATTGCAGTTCCCAAGGTAATCAGTGCATGCAGCACCAGGTGGCTCTCTGGCTCATCCCTACCCTTGCCCCACAGCTTTTCAAAGGTACGAACCAATGCCTCATAATTCAGGAACTGTCCCTGGGGAAGACCGCAACTGTCCATCAGGTCAGCAAACGGGACCAGGGAGCCGTCTTGATAGCAGTCGCCCACTTTGTCCAATCCTGCCTCCATCCAAGGTGTCAGTTGCTCCGCTGTGAACATCGTCACAGGAGCCCCATGTGGGAGCCCAACCATGAGAAGAGAGGGAGTGTACCAAGGGGACCCCCCAATCTACGCACACAGTGCTTCCAAGTTTGCAGGGCCGTAAGCTGTAACACAGACCGGTAGGGAGCGACCACTGCAGGTCTCAGCAACTTTGCTAGCATTACATCAGAGTTATCGTTTGGTTCCACCAACCACGTGTCCTCAGCATTTACCCCCTCCACCCACTGTGCCAGCCATTGCAGCTGTACAGCTAGCATATACAGCTCGAAATCAGGCACTCCCAGTCCACCTTCTGTCATGGGACACTGTAACGTCCTAAGAGAGACTCTACGTCTATCGTCCCCCCATATCAGATCTCGCAGCAGTGAGTTCACTGCACCAAACCATCCTCAGGGCATCAAGATCGGTAAATTCACAAAGAAATACAATAACCTCAGCAACATGACCATCTTAGTTAAGGAGATCTGTGCCATAATGGGCAGCTGTAGGGTGCGCCAGAAAGATACGCAGGCCCTGAGGGACCTCAGCGCCCTTCCCAAATTCCCTTCCTTCAGGTCCTCTATAGAATGGAAGACATGTATTCCTAGATATTTAAATTAATATGGGGCCCAATTAATATCTGCCAATAGCCCTGCCGGACGAGGAGTCTGCCCCACCAATGGAAAAAGATATGTCTTCTTCTTATTGACTCGCAGGCCTGATAGAGTCTCAAACTGCTCCAACAGTGAAAGGGCAGTTACAGTGCCCGTTATCTCCATCCCCAAAATAAACCAACAAATCATCAGCTTACAAGGAAATCGTGTGCCACCGTCCCCCCAGTCGGAGACCAATCCCCTTCCCACCTTTCCGGAACAGTGCTGCAAGAGCCTCAATCGCCACAGCGAACAATGAAGGCGAGAGAGGACACCCCTGTTGGGTTCCTCGTTGGCCAGCGTACTGAGAGGATATAGTCTTTCCAGTTCTAACCCTTGCCATGGGAGCCGAGTAAAGGAGTGTTCACCTTCTGCCATGGGACACTGTAATGTCCTAAGAGAGACTCTACGTCTATCGTCCCCCCATATCAGATCTCGCAGCAGTGAGTTCACTGGACTAAACCATCAAGATCGGTAAATTCACAAAGAAATACAATAACCTCAGCAACATGACCATCTTAGTTAAGGAGATCTGTGCCAATTTCACCCAACCCTCCCCTAGACCTAGTCAGTTCATCACCTCAAAAAGGAAGTCCCACCCGACCGTATCAAAGGCCTTCTCCAAGTCGACCGAGAGCACTGCAGCCGCAGGCATGGACCTTGTGTCGCCATGAAGAAGGACCGAGAACAGCCTGCATAGATTGTAGGACGTATTCCGGGAAGGGATAAAACCATTCTGGTCAGAATGGATGATGGAGTGCATATGCGGAGCATATGCGGAGCACCAATTTTTTGCTAAGAGTCTTAAAATCAAGATTAAGCATGGACAGCGATCTATAATCTGTAACTGGGGCACTGCGTTCGTTAGTCTTGGGAGGGTGATCACCAGTGCACTCTGGGTGAATCCAGGGAGGGCGCCCAGTCTTAAAGGCTCCGCGTACAGTGTCACCAGATGTGGCACCAGTTGGTCCACATATCTTGCATAAACTTCTGCTGGTAGGCCCTCAGGCCCCGGTGTTTTCCCCGTCACCATATCCGCTATGGCTGCTCTGACCTCATGTAATGTCACAGGACCCCCCAGGTCCCTCCACCTCCTTGTCCAGCGTCTGGAGTGGTAACGGGTAAAGGAAATCTTGGATGCTGGGGCGAGAGGCTGACACAGGAGTAGTATACAACCGTTCAATATTCTTGAAACAGGTTATTGATAGCATCAGGGTCATATACCAATTCACCGGTATCCCTCTGAATCTGCGTAGTCGGTGCCCCCATGCTCTCGGATTAATCAACCATGCCAACATGTGACCTGCCCTCTCCTCTTCCCTCTGTACTCTGTCTAAGTATTCCTTAGAACTGTGGCACCTCCAAGATATCATTATAGCTCACATTAGCTTCCCGTAACTGGGCAGCGGACATGGCATCACTTCCCTGGGTGTTGTCTAACTGTCTAATCTTGGCTTCTAGGTCCATTAGCTCCTGTGTGATTTCCCTCTGAGTTCCAATCGACTGGCCTAGGCAGTGCCCTCTCACTACCACCTTGAATGCCTCCCATTCTACTAACACCAAGGACGCCGAGTTGGCATTAATCGGGTCCTGAGAGAGTCCCGGAAAGGCACGTCCTCCAATGTCTGGGGGTTCAATCTCCACAGCGGTATCAGAAGACAGTTCCCTAATGGCTGGTACGTCATAAGTAGGGGACTGTGGTCCGAAATGGTCCTACCCAAATACTCTGTGTGAGTAACAGAGAAACTAAAGGCTGGTGTAAACAGGAAAGTATCTAACCTAGTATGAACCTGGTGCATCGGGGAGAATGTGTATTCTTTGTCAATCGAGTGTTGTACCATCCAAATGTGTACTAAACCCCAATGTTTTATCCAACCCCTAAATCCCGCTGCTACGCGATGGGCTTGTGCCCCCGGGAGAGGCGGATGGGAGCGGTCTGCCGTAATATCCGCAACACAGTTAAAATGACCTCCAATTACTGGGTAGCCCCCTACACAACCAGCCATCCGAGTCAAGAGGGCATTAAGGAACATCACCTGTTCTGTGTTGGGTGCGTACACACTGCCCAGCATCACCTCACTCCCCAATAGCCTGCCAATACATATCTAATATCACATATCAATGTGGGGGGAGGTCTAAGGGAAATTTTTAGCAAAACAATAGACCGGCAGGTTGTGTTTCCCCTAAAGAACAATAATCACAACACTGAGACAACCTGGGTCTAGGGCTGAGCAAAGATAGTACACAAAATGGCCAAGGTAAACCCCATTCTCAATGTGACAGCTCTATAAGAGAGCAGCTCCTTAAACAGGACCCATCAATCACTTAAGGTGGTTAGTTGTTATTATCATCTGGGTCTGTGTACTCCAACCTGCTGGACCAGTTCATGAAGCAGCAATCTGGTCACTAGCATAGAAGAAGCAACAAAGGAGGATTGTCACTTGATCTCTCACGGGTATTGTCTGGGATGAAATCCTACCCAAAGATCAAAACGGGAGATCCTAAAGTCAGCAGTAAAATTATAATGGTGTGAATTAAAAATGGCTAAGGGTGCTCAAAAGTTCTTTATTGGTAGAGGACCCCTGTCAAAATTAAAAAGCAAAATGGCAATATGGCATAAATAAATTTGACATTATGCTATTGTCCATAGCAAGATCGGTCAACATGTTTCTGCCCGTAATTGATCAAAAGTATCAGGGCTTTCGTCAGGACCTATAATACTGCTGTGGTTCAATGTGAAAACGTGTAAACAAAAAATTCAAAAAGGGGTGTGTGAATGAACTATTCCTACCGCACCGGTCAGGTCAGAAGCAATCAAAACCGGATACCTGTGGAAGAAATGAGAAAGAAACAATAGCCCAGTGTGTACAAACATACTCAACCAAAGGTCATTAATCCTAAATGACCTAAAAGCACGCACATACTAATGCTGTATGGCATTCAATGTTGTAAATTGAATTGCACTTACCCATATCAAGTGGGTACTGCCCTCACCTCAACCTGGTCTCAACTCAGGGAAAGGGGCCCCGCTCTAAACAAAAGAAACAGTAGGAGAAAGAGAAAACAGGTTGCAACTGGTTATACCTGAAAAAACTCTCCTCTTAAAAGCATGGCTTAAAACATGAGAAATGCACCCAAGCACTGCAGTGAATGGCGAATATGGTCAGTAAAAACGTTATAAATCTAATAGTAATCAAGAAAGTAGAAGGACCTGGACAGAAGTACCATATATACAAAGACGGTTAGGTATTCGCTACCGTACTGGCTCTTATGGTGCTTCTAGACCAATGGAAGGGCAACATAGAGGCATAGACTTTAAAGACAAGCCTCCAAAACAGGTCCCCAGATCTCTAAAGGTGTATGAGTCAGGCCAAGTGGACCAAAACAAAGGTAAACAACGGAGGAAGTGACCAAAGATAATCTCTCCACCCTCCCATCGATACCATATGTGCAAGAAAAAGTAAATCAAAGATCGCAATCAAAATGCCTGGCACGTTCGAAATTAAAAGTCGAAGAGCTGAGAGGAAAACTCACCTGTCCGTCGGTACCCCGGGGCGGTCTTTGAATCAAGACCGGAGGTATCGGTGGACGGGTCGACATAGCCTATTTATCCTTCTGAGAACAAAGTCGATGCAGGTGAGACGGGCCGGACAAGGTGTCCAAAGAGATGCCTGTCCTCAAAAGGACGCGCATGCGCAGAGGAGGGAACGCTAACCCTCAAACCCTCGCCCGCACTGCGCGTGTGCAGCATCTAGCCGCCGCTCAGCACAGAGCCCTTATTGCTCGCACTCATAACAGAGACAGAACTGCTGACATACGCTAGAACCAGTGCGAATAGATGACACCACAGTCTGTGGATCACCCGAAAGTGTATAAAAGGTGCTTCGTAACACCATATCTTTCTGTAGGTGTATACACAGAGTCATTCATTCGGGGCAGTGTCTTGTATACTGAGAGCTCAATACTGAGAGCTAAAGGCCAAGTATAAATGGGGGCTACAAGCAGTCTCCAAGATAGCGTATCACCAGGTGTGACAGAATACCACTTATGGTGCCCATCTCTCAGTAGTATAACCCGAGAGGGGAGCACAGGCCAGATATTATAGCAACAGCCAAGGAATCTCATCATTCAGACCCTCAGTGTCTGAATGTAGTCTGTGCACCCATCTCTGCTCTCTGAGTAATAGGAACTTTCGAATGTCAGTAATATGAGATGGAATGTGTGGTTGTTCTAGAATCACCCACTGCAGCTCATTCTCTTTGTGACCCACTGATATAAAGTGATTAGTGAGCTTGGTCGCACTTTTCTTGCACCGGATGGTGCTCTTGTGCTCCGATATTCTCACTTTAATCTTACGTGATGTCATGCCCACATAGTTCTTGTTACAGGGGCATTTTATAAGGTAGATCACCCTCTCACTGTTGCAGTTCGTGTGTGTCTTGAGGGACCAAGGTCTATTCGTCCCTATATCTACCTCGGTAGTATGCCGAGTTTGAGGACATACAGAGCAAGTCCCACACGGGAAGTGACCCACAACTGGCGGTAACCCCCAAAGTGTAGTTGATTCTGGATTTCTCATTATCCTGGGGCGGGTATGCACCAATTGGTCTTTCAAATTCGAGCTCCTTTTGAAGGCAAAAAGGGGAGGAGGTAAAGAGCTACCCTCTATTTTGAGCACCCTCCAGTTCTTCAGGATGCTCTTCTTGAGTGCATTAGAGTAGTTGCAAAACGTGTTGACACAGGTAATCCTTTTGTTGTCTTCAATGGGACTCTGTGTCCTCTTCTCAAGCAGAGCTTCTCTATGGTTGTTCCTAGCTCTTTTCATAGATGTCTTTATGATCTTCATGGGGTACTGCCTCTCCTGTAGTTGTATGGACAAAAGGGAAGCATGTTCACGATATTTGGACACCTCAGAACAATTCCGACGAATACGAAGAAATTGTCCAAATGGAAGGTTCTCCCTAAGAGCTCTGGGATGATAACTCTGGAAATGTAAGAGGGAGTTCCGTGCCATTGGTTTCCTATAGAGTTCAGTGCTGAGAGTGCCATTGTTTGGGCCAATCCGTAGATCCAAAAAGGATATGCTTTCTCTTGAAAATTCACAGGTGAATTTAAGGAACTTGTTCTTGTTATTCAACCAGGTGTGAAAATCCCTGATTGTCTCGATCGAACCCCTCCAGATGACAAAAATGTCATCAATATAACGTTTCCAGGTCAAAATATGACCTAGAAACGGGTTTGTATCAGAGAGGATCTCGGTCTGTTCGATCTGGTGGACGTACAGATTCGCTAAGGACGGTGCGAAAATGCTCCCCATGGAAGTCCCAGAGACTTGTAAAAAGAGATCCTCCTCAAACTTGAAGAAGTTCTCTTTCATGGCTATGGTTGCACATGTCATGATGAAGTCCACTGGTGTGGGGCTCTGCAGAGAGACACCTTCAAGAAGCATTCTTACAGTAGATAATGTCTCATCTTGTGGAATGCATGTATATAATGACTCTACGTCAAAGCTCACCAAAAAATCTTGGGTGACATCAAATGGCATCCCATCCAGGATGCGTAGCAAATCTTTCGTGTCTTCGACAAAAGAGGGCATAGTTCTCACAAGCGGTTTCAAGAAAAAATCTAACTGTAATCTGACTTTCCTAAAAAAACCCGCAAGTTCTTGTCTGGTCTGGAAAGGGTCTCCCCTGTAAGTGGGAACATACCCAAGTCCTTTTTCAAGTGTTCATTGGAGTCCTCCATCATCTCGAACACGGAGCAATCAGAAAGATCCTCCAGTAGCAGGTCCCAGCAACGCGACAGCCTGATTGTGAATTTGAGCAAACGGATACTCAATAAAGACGAGACCTCGGTCCTTGAAAAAGGACTTGGGTATGTTCCCACTTACAGGGGAGACCCTTTCCAGACCAGACAAGAACTTGCGGGTTTTTTTAGGAAAGTCAGATTACGGGCTTTCTTTAAAGATAAACCATTTGAAGACAATCAAGAGGATGGGTCCAATACTGGTCTACGTCCTAAATCGACCTTTACTCCACCAGTCCATATGGTCCCGCCAGAAATACTAACTTTTGAGAGGGCGGTTCTCAGAGATGCTGAAACCATTTTTCAAAATGAAAATCGCTCCTTTTCCAACTTATCTAAAAGCGAATGTCTTGCCCTCCGGTCGTTAGTAGATGACAAATCTATCATCATAAAGCCTGCTGACAAAGGGGGTGCAACAGTCATTATGGATGCGGAGGCATACCAATCAGAATGCAGGAGACAACTGAAGAATACGAGTTTCTATCACCGCATCAAGTTGGATCCTACCAAGAGACTTTTGGTGACCATTAAGAACCTGACAGATGAGGCCCTGGAACAAGGCTGGATCACTGCTCATGAGGCACAGTTCCTTTATACAGCATATCCTATCATTCCTTACTTTTATGTATTACCCAAAATACATAAAGGGGTTTTTCCTCCTCCTGGCAGACCCATAATTTCGGGGATAGGGTCTGTTCTTGAACCCCTATCTACCTTTGTAGATTTTTTCTTGAAACCGCTTGTGAGAACTATGCCCTCTTTTGTCGAAGACACGAAAGATTTGCTACGCATCCTGGATGGGATGCCATTTGATGTCACCCAAGATTTTTTGGTGAGCTTTGACGTAGAGTCATTATATACATGCATTCCACAAGATGAGACATTATCTACTGTAAGAATGCTTCTTGAAGGTGTCTCTCTGCAGAGCCCCACACCAGTGGACTTCATCATGACATGTGCAACCATAGCCATGAAAGAGAACTTCTTCAAGTTTGAGGAGGATCTCTTTTTACAAGTCTCTGGGACTTCCATGGGGAGCATTTTCGCACCGTCCTTAGCGAATCTGTACGTCCACCAGATCGAACAGACCGAGATCCTCCCTGATACAAACCCGTTTCTAGGTCATATTTTGACCTGGAAACGTTATATTGATGACATTTTTGTCATCTGGAGGGGTTCGATCGAGACAATCAGGGATTTTCACACCTGGTTGAATAACAAGAACAAGTTCCTTAAATTCACCTGTGAATTTTCAAGAGAAAGCATATCCTTTTTGGATCTACGGATTGGCCCAAACAATGGCACTCTCAGCACTGAACTCTATAGGAAACCAATGGCACGGAACTCCCTCTTACATTTCCAGAGTTATCATCCCAGAGCTCTTAGGGAGAACCTTCCATTTGGACAATTTCTTCGTATTCGTCGGAATTGTTCTGAGGTGTCCAAATATCGTGAACATGCTTCCCTTTTGTCCATACAACTACAGGAGAGGCAGTACCCCATGAAGATCATAAAGACATCTATGAAAAGAGCTAGGAACAACCATAGAGAAGCTCTGCTTGAGAAGAGGACACAGAGTCCCATTGAAGACAACAAAAGGATTACCTGTGTCAACACGTTTTGCAACTACTCTAATGCACTCAAGAAGAGCATCCTGAAGAACTGGAGGGTGCTCAAAATAGAGGGTAGCTCTTTACCTCCTCCCCTTTTTGCCTTCAAAAGGAGCTCGAATTTGAAAGACCAATTGGTGCATACCCGCCCCAGGATAATGAGAAATCCAGAATCAACTACACTTTGGGGGTTACCGCCAGTTGTGGGTCACTTCCCGTGTGGGACTTGCTCTGTATGTCCTCAAACTCGGCATACTACCGAGGTAGATATAGGGACGAATAGACCTTGGTCCCTCAAGACACACACGAACTGCAACAGTGAGAGGGTGATCTACCTTATAAAATGCCCCTGTAACAAGAACTATGTGGGCATGACATCACGTAAGATTAAAGTGAGAATATCGGAGCACAAGAGCACCATCCGGTGCAAGAAAAGTGCGACCAAGCTCACTAATCACTTTATATCAGTGGGTCACAAAGAGAATGAGCTGCAGTGGGTGATTCTAGAACAACCACACATTCCATCTCATATTACTGACATTCAAAAGTTCCTATTACTCAGAGAGCAGAGATGGGTGCACAGACTACATTCAGACACTGAGGGTCTGAATGATGAGATTCCTTGGCTGTTGCTATAATATCTGGCCTGTGCTCCCCTCTCGGGTTATACTACTGAGAGATGGGCACCATAAGTGGTATTCTGTCACACCTGGTGATACGCTATCTTGGAGACTGCTTGTAGCCCCCATTTATACTTGGCCTTTAGCTCTCAGTATTGAGCTCTCAGTATACAAGACACTGCCCCGAATGAATGACTCTGTGTATACACCTACAGAAAGATATGGTGTTACGAAGCACCTTTTATACACTTTCGGGTGATCCACAGACTGTGGTGTCATCTATTCGCACTGGTTCTAGCGTATGTCAGCAGTTCTGTCTCTGTTATGAGTGCGAGCAATAAGGGCTCTGTGCTGAGCGGCGGCTAGATGCTGCACACGCGCAGTGCGGGCGAGGGTTTGAGGGTTAGCGTTCCCTCCTCTGCGCATGCGCGTCCTTTTGAGGACAGGCATCTCTTTGGACACCTTGTCCGGCCCGTCTCACCTACATCGACTTTGTTCTCAGAAGGATAAATAGGCTATGTCGAACCGTCCACCGATACCTCCGGTCTTGATTCAAAGACCGCCCCGGGGTACCGACGGACAGGTGAGTTTTCCTCTCAGCTCTTCGACTTTTAATTTCGAACGTGCCAGGCATTTTGATTGCGATCTTTGATTGACTTTTTCTTGCACATATGGTATCGATGGGAGGGTGGAGAGATTATCTTTGGTCACTTCCTCCGTTGTTTACCTTTGTTTTGGTCCACGTGGCCTGACTCATACACCTTTAGAGATCTGGGGACCTGTTTTGGAGGCTTGTCTTTAAAGTCTATGCCTCTATGTTGCCCTTCCATTGGTCTAGAAGCACCATAAGAGCCAGTACGGTAGCGAATACCTAACCGTCTTTGTATATATGGTACTTCTGTCCAGGTCCTTCTACTTTCTTGATTACTATTAGATTTATAACGTTTTTACTGACCATATTCGCCATTCACTGCAGTGCTTGGGTGCATTTCTCATGTTTTAAGCCATGCTTTTAAGAGGAGAGTTTTTTCAGGTATAACCAGTTGCAACCTGTTTTCTCTTTCTCCTACTGTTTCTTTTGTTTAGAGCGGGGCCCCTTTCCCTGAGTTGAGACCAGGTTGAGGTGAGGGCAGTACCCACTTGATATGGGTAAGTGCAATTCAATTTACAACATTGAATGCCATACAGCATTAGTATGTGCGTGCTTTTAGGTCATTTAGGATTAATGACCTTTGGTTGAGTATGTTTGTACACACTGGGCTATTGTTTCTTTCTCATTTCTTCCACAGGTATCCGGTTTTGATTGCTTCTGACCTGACCGGTGCGGTAGGAATAGTACATTCACACACCCCTTTTTGAATTTTTTGTTGACACGTTTTCACATTGAACCACAGCAGTATTATAGGTCCTGACGAAAGCCCTGATACTTTTGATCAATTACGGGCAGAAACATGTTGACCGATCTTGCTATGGACAATAGCATAATGTCAAATTTATTTATGCCATATTGCCATTTTGCTTTTTAATTTTGACAGGGGTCCTCTACCAATAAAGAACTTTTGAGCACCCTTAGCCATTTTTAATTCACACCATTATAATTTTACTGCTGACTTTAGGATCTCCCGTTTTGATCTTTGGGTAGGATTTCATCCCAGACAATACCCGTGAGAGATCAAGTGACAATCCTCCTTTGTTGCTTCTTCTATGCTAGTGACCAGATCGCTGCTTCATGAACTGGTCCAGCAGGTTGGAGTACACAGACCCAGATGATAATAACAACTAACCACCTTAAGTGATTGATGGGTCCTGTTTAAGGAGCTGCTCTCTTATAGAGCTGTCACATTGAGAATGGGGTTTACCTTGGCCATTTTGTGTACTATCTTTGCTCAGCCCTAGACCCAGGTTGTCTCAGTGTTGTGACTAATACATATCTGCCTTCACTGTCAATATGGGTGCCGGTGTGTTCAAAGGGGACCGCAGGTCTCACCCATATCATTGCCCCTCTGGCATACGCCGAAAAGGTTGTAGCATATATCCGACCCCTCCACCTCCTGCGCAACTTCTCTAGCTCACTATCAATCAAATGGATCTCCTGCAAAAGTGCCACATGCACATCCCTGCTCTTTAAGTACGCATACACTTTGTCTTTTAGTCATGGATCCCATCCCCCTTATATTCCAGGTAAGGAAATTTAGGGCAGTAAGAGTAGACAACATATCATCAGCGTACCCCCTTGTCCATTTCCGCAACAAACCCAGTTGTTAGCTTTCTCAGAGACATCTTCCCTCCCTCCTCTGCAGATAACCCAAAAAAACAACAACAAAAACGCCCCATAAGACAACACCCATTACCCAGAATGGTTTGGCAATGGCCATCCGCCCCAACCGCAGATAGGACTGCATCAACTAGTAAAGGCCCAAAGCAGCTAGCGTAAGGACCTAAAGGAAGCGTGGCAATCACCTCAATTTAAGCAATACAAAACAATTAAATGAGACATGTGGCGCCGCGGCCACAAGCAGCCGAACCGGCCAGCCCCCAGGGGCACACCCAGCCGCAACCCCACCTTCTCAATACCCTCAAAACCTAAGGAGGAGAGGCAATACCCTGAAGAAAAGAGAAAAGGAAACAAAAAAAAACATAACAGGGGACAGCTTAGATAATCTCATCGGCAGTACCTGGGGTCACTTTCCGTAGTTTGACACCACTACCCTGGGACGAGTCCGAGTCTGAACCAGCAGTCCCCTTCCCGGATCTGGGACCCCTCTCTGACGATGATCTCCTGCCCTGCAGTAAGGCTGCCACTGCCTGCAGCACCTCAGCTCATTCTTTCTCCGTCTGCGTGGGGTTAGGCTTTCTTGAGAGACCCCGTTGTTATCTTCTCTTGGTGCGTTTCCCAGGTTCTCCCTTCTGTAGGACTCAATCCAGTCCCACGCAGCCTTGGGATGTTCGCAGAAGTGCGTCTTCCCATCCAACTGGACACAAAGCCGGGTACTGAATCCCTTCCTCCCGCAGGGCTCTCTTAACTTCCACGAAAGAGGTGCAACGTCTCTGGACCTCTAGAGTGAAGTCTGGAAAGAGCGAAACTTTACTATTTTCCACTACGTAGGGCCCCTCAGTTCGAGTCTTTTGCAGGAGGGTGTCTCTGTCTCTGAGGTGGAGGAGCCTGGCCACCACTGTCTGTGGCAGCCGCACCGGTGACGGCGGTCTGGCTGGTACCCAATGTGCTCTCTCTAAGGTGTAGAAGGAGCATAGGCCCTGCGGCACGACCATGTCCTGGAGCCATCCCTCTAGGGACTTTAGCATGTCCCTCCCTCCACTCCTTCTGGCAGACCCTCACGTTGTTCCGTCTGTTCCGCCCTTCCGCATCTTCCGCTCTCCTTTCCAAGGTGCGAACCCTGCTAGATAGGTCCCCTACTTGGAATGTCAGTGCCTGGTGCGCCGGTGTAATATCCACCAGGGAAGATTCAGTCAGCTTCACTCTGTCAGCCAATTTGGCATGTTCCGTCCTTAGGAGGCCCAGGCCCACTGCCACGGTGCTTATGTCCTGGTGCAGTGTTCCCTTAGTGTCTGCAATAGCATCTAGAATCTTGGATAATTGCTGTTGAACTGGGTTATCTGTGGGCTCAGGCTCAGTTTCTTTCTGCGTGAGCTCATGTGCGACCTCCTCTTGTTCCTGGAGAGGGCCCAGTTGTTTCCCTCTGGGTTTTCCCATCTTTAAGGTAGACAGGATCACCAGTCAAGGATCCGACCTGCACCTACCAGGTCTACCTGCTCAGCTCCCTCCTTCAATGCACTGACATCCCAATATTGGCCGTAGTCCACTCCCCAGTTATATACAGCAGACTCCAATCTCACTAAGGGCTACCACCTCAAGACAGAGCACCTCAGGACGGGCGCACCCGGGTGTGTACCAGAACCCGGCAGGCACGGTGCTGCCCGGGAAGCTGCCCCTCACAGAAGGGCCCCCTCAGCCAAGTTCACCATCCTGGTACTGCCTGTGACTTTTCCCCAGATGCACTCCGCGACCAGGCCGGGCCTCCTCACCAGCTTCTAGGCCCATATAGCCCTAGTAGTGCACAGGTCGAATACTCCACTAGGTTCCACTAGCACTCCTCCTAGGATCGCCTCAGGCTCTGGCTGCAAAGTTCTCACACAGTTGTGCAGTGGATCCCCAGCAAGCACCGTTTCTGCAGGTCTCGCAGACTGCATCCCTTCCAGCAGCCCAATTGACTTCCGGTAGCACCTGGCCAATCCTCCCGGCAGCGTCCTGGGCCACAGGTCCGATCTCCCTCCCGAGCCAAGACTCTTCCCCCAACAGTGGCACGCCTCCAACAGACCCCAGGGCCAGCAAAGCAGAGGAACCACTTGTGCCCATCACAGCCAGGGATAACCTGCAGACCCGCAGTATCACTAGGCTTGTGCACTGCATCCCACTGCCCCTGCGGTCCCTGCTGGCCTCTCCTACACAGCTGTTAGTCCATCAGTGTCTTCGCCCCTCCTTCGTGCACCAGGGCCGCCAGCTTACGTTGGTTGCCACTCTCAGCCCATGAGGAATGCTATGAGCCGACCCCACATGAGTACAAGAAAGGGGGGAATCTTACCCCAGACAGTCCACAACCACTATACCAAGACCAAATGCTCCCACAATGGCACTCACCGTGACATCGACAATGGCAGGCCAAGTCAGGTCAGCAGGACCCAGCAACGTCCCCAGGAGCAGTAGGGAAGCAGGCGCGGCACCGCAACTCCTTGCCAGCAAGGGTCCACTGTCCAATCAGTGGCAGTGCAGTGCATGTCTACATGGCAGTCCGCGACCGCAGATACCCAAGACAGCGGATCGGGGCCTCAGAGTCCCAGCCCGCCTCACGATTCACTCCCTTTCGTGCGCATCTCGGTCCGGACCTCCGTAGCCGTCCTCTTCTTCTCTTGGGGCACAACGGTCTTGTGCACACACTCAGCAAGCCTGTCTTGCCTCTCCAAGTGGTGCCGCTGGATGTTAGGGCGCTATCTTGACCCCAGATCGGCAGCGCTCCACCTCCAGCTCCGATCGTCACCGCAGCTCCCCGAGCCCCCAAGGGTAGCCAACTCCACTCCTGGACACTGCGAGTAGTCGTCGGACACCTCGGTGCACCCCGGGACCAGGCCAACAAGGTAAGAATCAGGATGATTTCATGGGCCGGTGCGGAGCTCTCAACTCACGCGTCCTCCACCATCAGCTGGCAAGCCACGCCCCCGTTGTGTGTGTTGGCATTGATTCTGTCTTGGAAGGCCATATTCTGTGTGCATTAACAGCAGATTTGAAGTTTGCATTGGTTTTCTGAGGTTATGTTGTTCCTCCATTTCTTCTCAAGTCATCTGAAGGTGCATCTGGACTAGTGGAGGGCGGGAGTGACCCAGCTGGCTTGCCTAGTTTCTTCTTGAGGGGTGCCAGAGTGTTGGCGCAGTTGGAGATCCATGGGTAAAGGTTGTGTGCTGCAGTTCAGGCATCTGTTGATGTTGGCGGAGTGGTCGTGCTGAGGAAGTCGATGTGATGTACTTCGGTGGCCTTGTTCCAGCTCCAACCGGGGGGCGAGAGGGCAGTGATGTGTGGTGGCCGTGGCAAAGGCGAGATGTACACAGTGATGGTCAGTCGGTCCTGAGGAGTTTGGTGGTGGGACTGTAGGTGAAGTACCCGCTGGTGGAGAACACGGGGTAAACCATGTTTCTGACTGTGTCGGTCAGTGCGGTGACTAGCTGCTTGAGTACGATGTTAAGGTTCTCCAGTAGGGATGCAGTGTTCTGGTCACTGGGATTGTCCAGGTGGAAATTGAGGTCTCCAAATAGGATGTAATCAGTGGAGGTGAAAGTCTAGGGTGCAATGAGGTCTACAATGGCATCAGTGAAGGGTGGGCGGTGGCTGGGTGGGCCTGTAGACGAGGAAGGGACACCTGCCTGCACATAAACAATCATTCCCCACAACGCAAGCACCCTTGCACTTTGGTGTGAGGGTGCCTGCATTGGGGCTAGGCAGCTGAAATTAGCACCAGTGCAGGGGGAAACACAGAGCTGCACCGTATTTTTGTGAATACCCCGCATCCATTGTGTAGCACAGATGGTGCAATGAATAGTGATGCATTACTATTTTTCCCCAGCGATGCGCCACTTTTCATAAACGATGCCCTGAATCTGCATTTCCTCTTCCTCTGCGAATCTGGCTGGTCATCATGGCTGTTGGGGGGATTAGAGGGGGTGGTTGACCTGACCTGTGCTGAACTTGGTCTTGGGTGCTCCATTCTACCTCCTGTTGTTTTTTTTAATTATTTTCCTTAGAAGTTTATTTGTAAGTTCTTTTTGACGTTAGACACTGAAAAGTGATATTGGGCTGACTAGCATAAACGTTTTACTGCTATTTGGCTGACCATCACTTTTTTAACGTTAATGGGATTTTTGTTTTGCCTGGATGCTAATTAGCGTAACTTTTTGCGCCCACTAACGGATCCTAACGCCACGTACCGATGTAGTGTAAATACGTAGCAAACATAGCGTTAGGACTTAGCGATCGGCTGCCGTAAATTAATTGACGATAAACAGCGTGAAACCTGCTAAGTGGCAATTTTTGTAAATATGCTCCATTGTGGCAGTAAATTCTTTCCATAAAAAATAAGGAGATTTACTCCAGCTAAATAAATCTGTTTTCATGGCAGTAATGGGAGAAGAATATCCTAAAAATTAAAAGGGTTCATGGAGAACGTTTTCTTCAAAGATAATATTTTCATCCAAGTTAAACAAAACAATACAAAATGGAGCTACACTTTGGCATTTCAACTGTATTTTGGCAACATATCTGCATTGACTTCTGGTTTAGGATAGAATTACTTTCATAGGATTACATTTTTAATTAAATATCTGGCGTGCGAAATCCCTGACTATTTAAGTCAGAAATTTGATTGGCATAACTCAAAATCTCTCAAAACATTATGCAAAAACAGTGCTCTATGGTTGGGAATTGCATTTAAGCAACTGAAGTCCATTTTTTTGGGACATTTCTGTATAGGTGTGAATGCAAGTCCCAAATGTAATGACTTATATTTACTACCAAAGACTAAACATCTAAAATACATAACTCGGTGAATGCACTGTAGCTGGTTTAAACACTAACAAACTAGGAAATAATTTCTGCTCTTGAGAAAACCTAAATGTCTCACAGTTGGGGAAACATATTAGCGCAGCTACAGGAAACAAGCTCTTTCAAATTAAATTGGGAGATAGTGTGTTTTTTAAAACATAATGACGCTTTTTAATTGTCAGGTGTGAAAACTTGCAACAACAAAAATGAAATGATAAAGCCAATGTATTAGTTATTTTTTAGGTGTATGATTGATGTAATCTTGTCACCAAAACAAATGTGGGGCATATTTACAAGGATTGTTGCTAAGCAGTTTTTGCGCTGGCTAGCGAAAATCTTTTACCGCTGCCGATCGCCAGATCATAACTCTATGTTTTTTTGTTGTTGTTTTTTTGTAGTTTTATATAGCGCTAACTAGACATACATACTAGTATGTAGCTTTGAATGAGCACCAGTTTCAATACAGATGGACGCATTCATTTGTGTTAGGCATGGGGAGATTAAGTGATTCGCCCAGAATCACAGGCTGTTGAGCGTCGTTGCCGAGAGTCGAACCCAGTTCCCCAGCTTCGAGGTTGACTGCTCTAGCCGTAAGACTACATCTTCTCCCCTTTGTTTGCAACGTTTTTACAATACATCGCTACGTGTCGTTATGATCAGCTATCGGTCAGGAAAAATTAGACTAACGCTAGTGTCAAGGCGTAAACAAAATACACGTTAGTGTGATAAAAGTGACAGCCGCCCAATTAGCAGCAAGAAAGTTTACGCTAGTCAGCCTAACATCACTTTTCAGTGTTTAGCTGCTTAACAGGAACAAAACATGAATTCAACATGGAGCAGTCAGGACCAAGTTCAGCACAGGACAACAACCCCCCTCCTCCAAGCCCTCCAACAGCTATTATGACCAGCCAGAGACCATGGGGAAGAAGAAGTGGAAATGCAGATTCTGTCAGGATGAGTATAAGAGTCTGATTGCGGAGGTGACGGAGCATCAACACGAGCTCTTTGTCAGCTCCAAGGTGTCACTGGGGACTAAAAATGCTATATGGCAGTCCATAGTCAATAAGGTGAACTCTTTCACAGAAGTCAAGAGGACAGTGACAGACTTAAAAAACACTGGCATGATGCCAAGCGCAAGACTAAGCAGAAACTGGCAGACAATTGACAGTCAGCACTGCAGATAGGAGGAGAGAGTCCAGTGTGCCAGAAGGAGCTGGATGCCTTGGAGGAACAGGTGTTTGTAGTCATCTGTCAGGAGTCTGTGGTTGGAGTAGAGGGGCTGGACAGTGCTGACTGTGACCAACTACATCAACTACAAGGTAAGTAACAAGAAGGGGGGAAATATGTCATGTGGTACAGTCGAGGCAACTATGCTTCCGTGCTATCCCACACTGTTTGCAGGTCAAACAGTAGCCACCGAGGTACTCTGTCTGGGGCTTCTTCACAAGCCCTTTGCGCTGCCGGTATGTCACTTTTTCCCTTATTGAAACTGACATACTGGTGGCACAAGGGCCTTGTAACTAAGCCCTTCATATTTACAAACAACGACAAGTGAACAGTCATGGATCTCCTATCTAAATGTCTGCATCAGGCATGTTGCAAGTCTCACAGCCATCCTCGAGTGACACACATTGCAATACAATTCATGTGCATTGCTGTCAAGATATGGTGCTTTCCTGTACTAACTATGAGGCACATATACCATAATCTAGCGGAGTGCAGTTACACCGCAGAACTGGTAGCAGGGTGCTCCGAAAGAATACAAATGCAGTGTTGTGCTTTAGGCACCAAAACAACAACACACCCCTGCATGTTCCTCAGTCCTGTTGACTTGTAGAAGTGCAGCTACCCTTGTGCCATGTTGGTGGGGTGTCTGTGCAGCAGGTTCAAATGTTACTGCACATAAACAATCCTCCTTACAGGTTATTTGCTGTTTCTACGTGCGCAGCAGAATGCAGCACACATACAAAGAGCAAGGTTTTGGGAGCAATTTATAATTGTGTTATCCACATGTTTTTCTCCTGAGAACAGGGTCATAATTTACATGTCCCTTGTGCTGCCAGTGCGTCTTTTTCAATATTAGAAAAAGTGACATACTGGTGGCACAAGGGGCTTATAAATAAGGCCCTAGTGTTTACCTGTCCTTAGTTGTTGGTTCTGGTCCAGCCTTGTAGAAATTAACATGCCTGTTGTGGTGAAATGCTCATAGAAACATACATTGCCTGTCACTTTCAAGTGAAGTGTGGGAAGAGGCCTCATTCACAAGGTGGCATTAATCAACGGTAACTGGCTGCACGCTGCACTACAAATAAGGAGAAGTGCATTTATCAACAACAATGTTATTAAAGGGATGTTCTGTTGGCAATATGACATAGTATTAATGGCCTTGGGTATTGTGGTGAATAACACCTATGTGCTTATGTGGAACATAGGCACTGGGAAATATCAAATGAGGCTGGTTGAAAAATGCATTCAGATTGGTTTGTGTCAACATGCATCCTTTCACAAATGCATGGAAAGACACAATACACTTGAGTATGTCTCATCCATGTACACATCCCTGTGCTGCTGTAAAATGTTCTGCTGTGCACCAATGCAGCCATCCTTTAAACCTGCCTTAAAGTTATCTGTCTTGCAGCTTTCCTGTTGTCATCATTGCCATTGCAGGGAAAAATACAAGGGGAGGTTCATTCTTAGTATGGGGGAATTCTGTGTATGTGGAAATATTCTGGGTTGCATAGATAAGTGCTTGCCACACCATGTCTAGTCAAAATCTTGTCTAAAGGACCCTCCATTGTGAAATCTCACCATCACAATCTCGGATGCTGCATGACACATATCCCCTCGTAACAGCATGCAAAATCAGTCTGTTGTGGATAGCCACACATAATGCAAGTGTTATAGGTAGAGGATAAGCCACGTATCATCATGGTCACATAACTGTGTGGCAGTAGGCTGGTTATCTGGACTTTTCTCTTCAACACAGAGAGGGATCAATGCACACATGCACGTGTGTGGAAGAAATCCATAAAATGTCTCACACCCTTCAGGACACCTACTCTACCACGTAGGGGCATTTTTACTACAGAATGGCAAAGCGTGGTATTCAGCAAACATTGCTAATGCCATGCTTTGTCATTCTGAAAAGGCAGGGATGTGTTGTATTTTTAACGATACGGCACACCCTTGCGTTTCCCTAGCGATTGTGCAAATTCAGTTGGTTAGCGCTAACGCAGGCACCATTACACTATAGTGCAAGGATGTCTGCTTTGAGGGAATGATTGTTTATGTGCAGGAAAGTGTCCCTCTCGGCACATAATCATGCATGGTGTTTTTCTGTTTCTACGCACAATGCAACACACATAGTAACAACAAAAACGATGATAAATAAAGCATCTCTTCTTGTTTTGCCATGTTAAGACCAGTTTTTTCCATGTCTTAATTTAGGGGTGGACTCCTATTTATGCCACCCTTGTAAATAGTGGGCAGTGGCAAAATCAATGGCTGTTGTAGCGGAATGCCCACTGCAACACCCATCGTCCACTCCTTTCAAGTGAAGTGTAGTGTGAAAGGGGGCCTTATTTGCATTGATAATAAGGTGAAGCCCCCATCACAACAGGAACCTCAGAAAAAGTGACGTTCCTGTGGCAATAGGTGCTTGTAAATATGCTCCTTAGTGTTGGCAAACAGGGCTAATGTCAAAATCCTGAACGCCTGACATGTATCATTCATGGACAATGTAAACTACCATAAACAACTTTCTGTAACAGGTGTACCTTGCAACACAGGAGAATGGAAAGTGTCATTCACTTTGAATTTCAAATGCTCAACAGCATGTCAACATGTAACAGACTGCAACAATAGTATTTACCCTTACCATTGCAGAGGTTGAAACCTCCTGGTCAGCACAATGTCCCAGAGATCACCAGTGATGGTGATGATGAAGAAAACCTTCCAATAATCGACCACATAAATCCAAGTGTGATATGATCTCCACAGTCCATGCCAGTACTGTAGAGACTGTAGAGACACTCAGCTCATATTTTCAGGCTCCTTGTAAGGATAGGACTTTGGGTGTCCGCCATAAAATACAAAATCCTTGGTACAACTTAGATTGCAAACTCAAAAGACAATCTTTGAACCTAGCAATTAGAACCAAAAACTGTTCTAGTGTTAAAAGTGCTAGGAAAGATTACAAGGTAGCCTTACATAAAGTTAAGATTGAGTGGGATGAACGATATTGGTTAGAGCTGAAGGACGCTAGTCTGGGAAAAAATAAGATTCTTTTTTGGTCCCTAGTTAGTCGGGGGAAAAGATAGGGACCTAAATACTATACCCAATCACATTACTGGCCATGATTGGTGCAATCACTTTGCGAAGCTATATTCCCCCACAGAGGATGGTTGTCTACAGGAGCTATATGGCACCCCAGACATCCCTCCTATAGGGAATGATAGAGAACGCTTTTCACGGGCTGAAATAGAGTCTGCAATTTTGAAGCTAGTCCCCGCCAAGGCCCCAGGACCAGACGGTCTGCCAGGAGATTTATTTTTGTTTGATTCTAGAGGGTGGTCGTCGTATTTCTATTTTTTGTTTAATGCCATAGCTGCAGGATGCCCAGTTTCAGATTCTTGGAAAGGCGCAGAAGTGGTTCCTATTTATAAAGAAGGAGATAAGGAAGACCCTTCAAATTATAGGCCTATAAGCCTAACTGATGTAATGCAAAAGGTGCTAGGTAGGGTCCTCTTGCAGAGAATACAATCATGGGCTGAAGAGGAGGATATCCTCTCACAATATCAGGTGGGCTTTAGGGCCAATACCGGGACAATCGATCAGGTTTTTATGTTAATGCTCATATACTGGAAAGTCATTGTAATTGGGAAAGGTAGCCTCTATATGGCATTTATTGATCTAAAAACAGCGTTTGACCTGGTACCGAGGACCAAATTGTGGCAGATTCTAACTGATATGGGCATCCCATCGTTAATTCTTAATCTATTAATTCATCTCCACGAGGGTAATTACGCTCAGGTGAGATGTGGTGTCCAAGGTCAGGTAACAGAGCAGATTCCTGTTGGCAAGGGAGTGCGCCAGGGTTGCGTGATGGCGCCCACCCTGTTTTCCTTGTATGTGAACGGGGTGGTGAAGTTTCTCCAGGAGGACCCAGCCGACGCGCCTATTTTAGTGGGCGACAAAGTGCCAACACTCCTGTTCGCTGACGATACCTTGATGGTGGCAAAGACTCCAGTTGGGCTTCAAAAATTTTTGTGCAGATATAAATCCTTCTGCGATGCTCGGGGCTTAGTTATTAACACCACGAAGACACAGCTTATGGCTTTCAATCCCCCCAAATATTTTAGGAACAATTTCACACTAAATGGTACCCCCCTTGAGAGAGTTGGGAACTTCGAATACCTTGGCATACGACTCTAGGATAAAATGCTCTGGAGGCCCCATATCTCCAAAATGCTATTGAATCATAAATGGGTGACTGGGGCAATAAGCAAAGAACATTGCTCCTCATATAGTAGGCCAGTTGCCCTCGCGCTTGCAGTCTATGAAGCAAAGGCAGTTAGCTTGGCTCTGTATGGAGCCGAGCAATGGGGGTTTGAAAATGTGGACGAAATAAGCAGGTCTGAGCACAAGTTTCTGAGGGATTTGGGGACGCTCCCACGTAACACCCCTTTAACACCATTAATGTACGACATGGGTAGGCGTCCGTTTAGAGCTATAGCTAGGCTACGACCACTGCTCTTCTGGGCTCGCATACGGCGTACCAAAGAGCTTACTAACTATGCCTCAGCTCTAACGGAGGTAATGAATCTGGATGTGAACCATGGGGTCAAGTGGCTATCATATGTGAAGAAAACTATGATGCAACTTGGCCTTAAAGATTCATGGAATACCCAGACTCTGCCCAGTAAAGCGGAACTCAAGAGATACTATTGGGATTGATTTGACAGGCAAGAACTATGCAAGCCTATGTTGGGTAGACTGACAGAGGAGTTTCTCTTGTTTAAGCAAGCTAGATGTTTGGAGCCTTACCTAAATGTGATTCAGGTCCCACGAGATAGGACGCTGTACATTCAGTTTAGGTTCGGTACGCCCATATGGCAAAGTGGCATGCAGCCGAGAACATGACAGAGCACTGACCGTGCTGCTGAGCACCGGTGAAGTGTATTGCCCATGTCCTGTTTGCTTGCCCTGCATATGTTAAAGCTAGGAGGAAGTGGTTAAAACCAATATGCAGCTACATGGGCACCCGTGACTACCGGTCTGCTCTGCGCATTCTAAAATCTGATCCCAGTGTTCTATTTTCATGCGGAGTGGTCAAGTTTTAAGGCCGAGCTTGATTGATCAGAATCAGAGCCATACGAGGCTTGACCCCAATGTAGACATTTACGACTCATCACATGTGTTTAAACCATATACCATACTGGTCTGATATTTAACTCTCAAAATACTAATCATGATATAGATAGTATTAGCACCTTAAATATTGTTATACACTGCGACTGATTACACCCCTATATGCACATAGTGTCATAGAATGAAATCTTTTTATAAAACTTGTTTAATGTTTTTTTAACTAAACATGCTGCTAGTAATTTTATCTCATAATATTTTTAAACAACCCTCTATACTACAAATTCTTTTTTATCATTGTACAAATTCCATTTTATTGTACATATGCCATTTGATGCTTTTATGATACATGCTGTTGAATAAAGCTTTTTTAAATGAAATAATCTACCACAACACCCTCCAAGAGCTCCTGTACTCCATAGGAACACCATCTCTGGACCCAGGAGGCTCAGCAGGGTTGTGGTGTCTCCACATACCTGCCAAATAACCAACAGGCACCACCTACAGCCACACCCCTGGGCTCTGAGGACCCACAGGTCACCTTCAAATGGCTTGTGGTAGGAGTCCAGCGGGAGATGGCAGATTAGGTGCGGGTGAGATTGGATACCCTGGCAGCAACAGTAGAGGGGGTCCGTGGGTGTCTCAGTCCTATTAGGGATACCGTGGTTACCATCAGAGGCACCTACTCATCGCTCCATGGCCTCCAGCAGACCCTGGCTGACATCACTGGTGTAATGAGGTAGAGGCACCAACAACTGCCATGTAAAAGTGGCACCAGTGGGTTTATCAATAAGATGTGAGCACTGCAAAAAATCTTGCAGAGCTTGGAGTGGAAGCAGGACTCCCACATGACTGCCATTGCTGCCTACCACCGTAACGTTGCTGCTGTGTAGCAGGATCAGCAGATCCTCCTTGCTGCAGTGATGCCTCATGTGTTAGCACAGATGAATGCTGTTGCAGCTACGTCATCCACATCTTCTGTGTGTCTGTGTCTCCCTCACCTGTCGCATGCACCAAAACGCCCTCATAGGAGACACAACACACATCAGACGAAGAAGATGTGGACGGTACATCTTTCCAAAGGAAAACTCTGCGGTAGCATTCTTCTGTGTCAAATGTCCAGTTTCTGCTTAGCTCTGTGCTTACCGCCATGCCAGGGAACATCATCTATCTCTGTCTTCATCCTGACTTTGCAATGTTCACCTTGGACATTTGTGGACTGCCAATGTGGCTGTTCCTTCCCAATGACACAGCAATCATCCTACTGACCAATATTTTGCAATTCCTCTACATTTCTCTTGACATGTTCCCCACAAGGACTCTGTATGTTCATCCACTGGCTATAAAACTCCTTTGGGGTTGTAGTATAATAAACTGTCCCAGTGGGACCAAGTCAGTTTTGCACATGTTAATAAATGCGCCTTCATTTGCCAGATGTGTGCTGTCTGTCACCATGAAACAGGACAGGTGTCAAAAAAGGTTAATCTGTGTATCCACTACATCAACTGCAGAGTAAACCAAACTTTTGGTGTCTGCAGACTCTGGGACCTTGATAAGCAGTGTTATGTCAGAACATGTGTGAAGGACTTATTGTCTGAAATACATTGAGTGCAAATCAAGTAGGCCTCAACATTGTGTAACTGGTAACATGCCCTCAAAGTGTATGGAAAGAACAGTTTATCAACAAGTTTCATATCTAAACATAGTAACCTGTGAAAACACCTCATCGCGGTGATAAGCAAATGTAGGAAGTGTCATAAGTCACGAGGCAGTTAACTAAGTACCAGCCAGCATGACAACATTACGTTGAGAAGCCAGAGGGGGCTCCATTTCTCCAAGACCTAATGCTTTTGTAAAGTACATTTTTCTTGTATCGGACAACTCATTTAGCACCTTATCCCCATGCAGTGGGAAAAGGCACATATTGCAATCTACTTCATGTCAGTCAATAGGCTGTACGACAGTACCCTATCTCTAGATAATAACACATGTTGTACAATTAAGGGAGTTGGGAGAACAGATTAATATTTGGAAAATCCTAGCTCAACATCTCTCTGATCCACATAAAACATTACTGAGACACTACTATTAAGAAAAAGGTATAATTCTATTTTAACAAAAAAGTACCTAAATCTATCCCTAACTTCCCTATGCTAAAGTCCTAACCTAACCTATCCTACACTACCTTATCCTAATTATACTTAACACTACCCTGTAAAAACATATCTTAGCCTACACACTTAACAACACATATTAAACACCATTCCCCCATCCCCCATAAGGCAATGTGAAGACAGGACAAGGACAACTATACCTAAGCACAGACTACCTACACATGTATCCTAAAGAAAACATATATACATATATGTGTGTGTATATATATATATATATATATATATATATATATATATATATATATATATCTCCAAAACACAAGAGTTGCATCCAAACGAAAGAAACCTCTCACAGGGATATTTGGCTTCAAGATTTATTTGGTGAAGGCTGCAGTCAGATAAAGTCCAAACAATGTAGACATCAGCGTACAAGCCTGACGCGTTTCTGATCCCTCACTTCTTCAGAGGCTCGATGTTGAAAGAATCACGCTGCTACAGGTGCCACTATTTTTATACGATATCCAGTCCTCAGTGGGTGTGGCCACCAAAAAAGCCTTCTGGGATCTGTAGTGAAGCTTGTCTTGCTACAGTGAGCTGGAAAGGGGTCAATCTTTATTCATCTTTATTTTCACAGTGGGTTGCTTACAGTTGCTGTCTTTAAAATGCTGCACCTCATTGCCTTCGCCATCCAGCACCTGGCCCATTTGCACACGTCAACGATATGTATATATATAGATATATATAGATTACCTACTGGCGGTCGCCAGTAGGTAATTATAGTTAGGACCTAGTTACCATAGAAAAATCACAACATTCTATTCCCAATAACTTTGGAGTCGATGGACGAATCTTCGCAAACGTTTCAAAACGTATGGCCCGCTACGGTCCGCTCCTATCCTGAAAGTTTCGGGGTGATTCGTCAAGCGAGGGCCAAGAAAAAAGGGGGTCCCAAAACGTGTTTTCTCCATGCAATTTTGCATAGGAAACTTTAGACACGGCTACAGCCTGAACTGCTGAACGGAATTACACCAAATTTGGCAAAAAGGTAGCTCTTGGTTCAGAAAGAGCCCTTTTTGTTAAATGGTGTAAATCCGTTCAGTAGTTGCTAAGAAAATTAAAATTAAAAAAATATTGATATCTATAGGCACGGAGGATCCGTGCACCCTCCCGATCATGAGCTTCATGCTAATTGGCTGTCAACACACCAAACCAGGAAGTGTTGCAAAGGTTATATTAGGATGAGAGGAGGTCTGCCACTCTATCACAAGGATGATGTCATCAGTGATGTCATTTGAGATGTCATGAGTGACGTCATGAGTGAGTTAGCTGAACTAACTATAACAGGGGAATTTCTATGGTTTTGTATGAGTGAAATGTCCAACTAACTATAACGCCCCTGAAACCTATGATTTTTTCAGGGAATATAGATATATATAGATTTTTTTTTTCCTATTTACATCCTTGACAAGTACTAGAACATCAAACCCCCACCAAAACAAAAAGGAAACTTAACCTATATCACTATTAAAATCTAGCCTACATTAAAACACTATCTAAACACAACACTAAGATAAACCTACACTAACTAGAACATACATTCATCTAACTACATAGAACTATACATTTGTATAAACAGCATTTGGGGGACTGTGTAGGGGCTCATCTCCGCATGAACGTTCAGAATGGGAGGCTCAGTGCTCACTTTCTGTCCTTCAAATGTCTCAGCACCTGCTTCATTTGATGTTCTAATGTTGCCACCCTTAAGTTCAAGTCAGACAGTAGCCTCCTGTCCTCTCGGCTGGGACCAGACGGCAGTGCTTGTGGGGCAGGTGTGGCAGGTATGGGTGGTGGGGCAAGTGCAACTGGCAGGGCAGCTGTAGCTGATGTGGTAGGTGGGGCATCTGCAGCTGCTATGCAAGTGGTGCAGGTGCAGCAGGTGGGGTAGCTGCAGCTGGTGCAGCAGGTGGCATAGGGTGCTGGACACCAGATGTCCTAGGTACAGGATCTGTATCAGCTTGCTGGCTTGCAGTGGCTCACTCGCTTTCTCTGGCAGCTCTTCGGGCACCTTGTAGGAAAATGTTCCAACAGCCAGCTGCAGTTTCTTCCTCATATGGCCGCTGCATGTTATGGTACCCCTTGGCCACCCTTCGGACATGCCTATATCTTTCCCTATGAAGTAAGAATATTTTGGCTGCCTCAGGTGTCATGTTGTCTGTAAGAAAATAAACACATGACAAGATGTAAGAATAGGACAAAAAAACAATGGGTAACTAGTTTTTAGCAACTTATATTTACACCAAAAGGAAGGTAATAGTCTGTTAAAACTTTTTCCAGCTTAGTGGGACCACTTGCATATGTAGTCTATGTCAACTTACAACATCAATGTCAGACCATTAGGTTAATTACCAGAATAGCACATAACAATGGCCAAGCTCCACAGCATCATTGGATGGTCTCCTAAGTGAAATACTGACATTAACATATACTCAGACTGAGACTACTGGGGGAACGTACACAAGGAGACTGAGTTACAGGCCCATTGTGGCCCCAGGGCATAACATTTACCCATACTCATAGGGAGTTGTAGTGGCATACAACTAAGCACTAAAGCGTTTACATTGAACAAAAGTCACTCACCTGCCAACTACAATGCACTACATAGTCTGATTTGTCTCCACAGCTACATATCCAGGGTTCATGCCGTATTCATCTACTTGAGGCAGGTGAGTACTTGTATATGTGCTTGCCGTACAACATTGCTAAAAAAATCTGAGTACATGGGAAGTAAGTCAGGGTACAATGAAAGGGTAGTTGGGGACCACATTGTTCAACAATACGAACAATACGAATCTCATTTCAAGCATGTTTTAGGTCCGGGAGAACCAGTTATCCAACTACCAGATATACAACAGGTCCCAACTTGTGTATGAGACATGCTCATTGAATGAATCACTATCACTGACAACTGTAGTCGTAATGCGCAGATCCTCAGTGATTACCATACCCCAGTGTGGTCGTAGATATCACCAACATCCCTTTTACAAATTGTTGTCTGTATCAACCCCTTGAAACACAGACACAGTGGTAGATGTCAGATAGACCTGTGGCACGTATGTACACGGTGATAGTGCCACATGAACTTAATAAGGTTACCAAACTCCTGTAGTCACAATGGCCTAGACCACATGTAGTAAATATTCATGAGCCATCCACTGTGGACAAATGCTACAATGTAGAAATGCTACACTACCAAGAAGGCATATTGGCTGAGGGGTTAACAATGGATGTTGCTGTTGACTTCACATCACTATACCCATTGCAGATCCATGGTGCAACAAGTACACATAGAATAAAGAATGGGTGACCTAGTACTGAATATCTGCGCAAACATGTACAGGGGCATCCTTTCAGCCGAATGGTGGATCGTGTTGTTATGGCAAAATTTAGATGATGTGCACCTACATTTAGAAAATGCATTGAAGCCAGAAAAATGTAATAATAAAGGGCACCTCTGTATTTTTCCAAACATCAGTGCCATTTATAGCTGCCTATTACCAACATAGGCACTCTTGCACTATAGTGTAAGGGTGCCTGAGTTGGCACTATGCAGCTTAATGTGACACCGGTGCTTGGGAAAGCACAGGGGTGCCCCGTAGCATAGTACATATGGGCTATCCCTGTGTTCAGAAAGTTATGGGGTGCAGTGCAGCAGATTTTGCTTCTCATGATTATGCCTTATTGTGATTTAATTAAAATCCATGTATTGCACATACAGTGTGGGATTCACACTCTACAGAACCAGTCATCACAAACACTCATTTGGGGATCAAACATACATGGACTAAGGCAATCACCGGTGGTGTAGAAGTCCTTGAAGTCATCAATGTGCCCTTGTGTGAACAATGGGCATCCAGATGTTAAACAGGAAATACAAGTAATGATCAGTGATCATGTGGCACATGTATCATGTGTTGTCACAACATATATACATACAACATCTAGCAATTAAAACCATGTGCAGGTTCATGTTGCATAGATGAAGGTGTGTAAAATGGCTGACTCACGCTCTACATATGCTTAATGCAAGACTGTGTTGTATAAAACAATCCAGGGACAATGGGTGCTGTTCTTGTGACTACAAATTACGAGAAGTACATACATCATTCATTGATTAACCTCCTATTGACATCTTAGTGTCTGAGACACCTAACCTACAACACTCATTTTACAAACACTGCAAGGTGTTGCCAGTTTGCATCTCACAAGCACATCAGGATCTGAGACATCAGACTACTAATGTTCTCACATACTTGGGTGCATTTAAACAATCACCATTATGACAACCGATAAACATTTTTATATGCTCAGCTTGCGAAGTTTCATGTAATTAGAAGGTGGGCCATCTTGTAAATATGGCCCTTACCACTGCAGTCCACTATAGAAAAGGTGCAGGCAATTGGTGTTGTTATAGGCATACAAACACCAGACCCAATTTTGTTGACGCTGGCCCAGATTTGCAAGCCCAAATCTAACAACTCCAACAAAGGGTAATGTTCCTATTTCCCCATGTAATGTGGTCTGCACATGCAAACTCAATTCTCCAGCACACATAGAAGCATGAATTCACAGTGAGACATTCTTTTTGAGCAGGAGAGTGTCCCTTCATGCACAAAAAACATCACCTCTGCAGCGCAGGCACACTCTGAACATGGCAGCAGGAGACCTGCGCAGGTGCTAGGCAGGTGACTTAACACAAACCCTATGTGATGCACATTGGTGTCTCTTCTCTCATATACATATGGTGCATCTTGATGTTGTAAAAATGTCGGACTAAAGATTTGGGAAATTGGGCACAGCTCTACAGTCTGTTGATTTTGGGTACACATGTCCCTATGTTCAGTATGACATGACACAACGCCTGGCACCTATCTATTAGCCACAGTAGTAGAGGAGTCTTTAGGCTGTTTCCAACCTGACATATATACATTGTATGAAGGTGTATACATGGAGGACACAGTGTGAAGGCAGACAATCACATTTACATGCTTATCACCTTGTCTTCCAATGTTGATGCCCAGGTTGTCCAATAGGTCACCCTCCCGGCCAACGCAATCCTGCCACAGGTATTTAATTTGGTGGGCTGTCCTGTCCACCCCAAAGACGCGCTGAGTGTGCCTGCGGATACACTCCCAGTGCACTTTCCAGACCTTCACAGTGTGGCCCACCACACACATCCCCCACTCTCAACCATCCTGGGGAGGTAGAAGTTCACCAGCCAGAGGAAAGCACTAAATCGATCCTACGGCATCCTTACCTCCCTATCTACCCCCAAAATCTTCCCCCACAGTCCTATGCCCACTTACAAATAAAAACCCACCCTAAAGTAACACTAACTATTAACTACTAACGCAAAAAACACGACAAATATGCAACACAGGACTTGACAGAGACAATAGGTACAGCAGACTAGACATCACGAGTACACTTGGACTACACACAATCTGCAAACTCCTCCAAACACAACCACACAGCTGAAAAGACATGAACAGTGTAATAGTAAATGAAAGTGAAAGTGTACAGCACAATTCCTGGGTAAAGAATGCATGGTGAAATCACTTCCTGTGCATTTGAGGCACCTTTTTGTAGTTTGCATGAGTTTGTTTGCCACTAACAGTTTAAATTGAATTTACACTCGTACTTTGCAAGCTTTTTTGTATTGCAGCTATAAAAACTTCATGCTAACATGTAATGCGGTAAAACAATGAACGTTAAGTGCTTTTGGACCTGTAATTTTACCATTTTATTAGCTGTTGCATGCCTGTTAACAGCCTGTGGCTTTGGCATGTGATATATGTTGAGTATGTGGTTTTTCTTGGTCAGATGTCTTGGGTTTAGATGTGTCTAGGCTGTCAACATGCAAACCATCACAGATTCTTGCTGCACCATACTTCACAATGTTTAATTGACAATGCATGCAATTCTACAAATTCTACTGTTTTCTATATGTTGTATGTGTGCTTATATATGTGGCAAGTACTTACCCCATTCCAGTAAGTTTTGTGTACCTTTGTCATGGGCTTGAGACACACACGTGACAACCAAACATTTACTACTTGTGGCAAATATTGTGGAGCATGCATACAAGGGACAATGCCAATGGGCCGTCACTTTTGTTTATGCTCTGGTGGTGTTACAAACATCCCCATATCCACAGGGTGTCTCAAAGCCTGTTTATGTCCATTTATGCCACCTTGCTCATATTTGCCTTACCAGGACAGTCTGCTAAAGCAAACCGGTGGATAATTGTTGTTGGGTTGGTCATTAAACCACAACATCCATACCTTTTGATGCGACTCCAGACTCACAGATCTGCGGCTGTGTCAACTTTGGCAGCTCTGAAAATGCAACGTTAGACAGGCAAGACTAGACAGGTACCTAGCTGCCTCCTTGTGTACTTGTACGCTGCTCTCAACTTTTAAGCATTTAATCTCCTCCTGATTTGATAATGTTTCAAATATTTCTTAGACAGACTGCTGAGTTAGGGCGGGAGGGGGCTGTATGGGAAATCTTTGTTGCTCAGTACTATTTTTAGACAGATTGCAAAATCTGAACGCCTACCAGAAAGTAATTTTTGATCTTGGTTAAATGAGGAACTGTGTTGAATTTGAATCTGTATGCACACTAACCTTTTTGAACACGTTCTGTTATACTCTGCAGTTCCCCTGCTTCCACTCTCTGTTTGAGAGCCTTGCATACCTACAAACCAGCCTCCCAGCTCCGACACTCTTCTAGGAGGGGTTGAGTTCCGGTAGTTTTCTGAAAGTGCAGCCACTTCCTGTCCACCTGTGGTCTAGTGGTTGGCGGCACTCACACTATAAAATGTGCCTGCCACCGCGGGCTGGCGCAGCGGGCGCGCAGCAGGCGGGACAAAAGCCTAAGACAGATCGCAGCAAGCACCAGCCATGCTGCCCTATTAACAAGAGATGTGTTACTCAGCTTCATTAAGACCCCACAGAACTGTGAAAATTATCTGCACCCGGAAAACTGGAACGGCCCTATTACATGTAGGAAATGCATGCTTGCTGTTAACCACCAACTAGAACAACATAAGAAAGCAGCAAGGCGTATATATGTGGCAAGTACTTACCCCATTCCAGTAAGTTTTGTGTACCTTTGTCATGGGCTTGAGACACACACGTGTCAACCAAACATTTACTAATTGTGGCAAATATTGTGGAGCATGCATACAAGGGACAATGCCAATGGGCCGTCACTTTTGTTTATGCTCTGGTGGTGTTAAAAACATCCCCATATCCATAGGGTGTCTCAAAGCCTGTTTATGTCCATTTATGCCACCTTGCTCATATTTGCCTTACCAGGACAGTCTGCTAAAGCAAACCGGTGGATAATTGTTGTTGGGTTGGTCATTAAACCACAACATCCATACCTTTTGATGCGGCTCCAGACTCACAGATCTGCGGCTGTGTCAACTTTGGCAGCTCTGAAAATGCAACGTTAGACAGGCAAGATTAGACAGGTACCTAGCTGCCTCCTTTTGTACTTGTACGCTGCTCTCAACTTTTAAGCATTTAATCTCCTCCTGATTTGATAATGTTTTAAATATTTCTTAGACAGACTGCTGAGTTAGGGCGGGAGGGGGCTGTATGGGAAATCTTTGTTGCTCAGTACTACTTTTAGACAGATTGCAAAATCTGAACGCCTACCAGAAAGTCATTTTCGATCTTGGTTAAATGAGGATCTGTTTTTAATTTGAATCTGTATGCACACTAACCTTTTTGAACACGTTCTGTTATACTCTGCAGTTCCCCTGCTTCCACTCTCCGTTTGAGAGCCTTGCATACCTACAAACCAGCCTCCCAGCTCCGACACTCTTCTAGGAGGGGTTGAGTTCCGGTAGTTTTTTGAAAGTGCAGCCACTTCCTGTCCACCTGCGGTCTAGTGGTTGGCGGCACTCACACTATAAAATGTGCCTGCCACTGCGGGCTGGCGCAGCGGGCGCGCAGCAGGCGGGACGAAGGCACACCAAAGGCAAGCCGTCTGCGCCCGTCCTAAGACAGATCGCAGCAAGCACCAGCCATGCTGCCCTTTTCAAACCAGGCATGCTATTAACAAGAGATGTGTTACTCAGCTTCATTAAGACCCCACAGAACTGTGACAATTATCTGCACCAGGAAAACTGGAACGGCCCTATTACATGTAGGAAATGCAAGCTTGCTGTTAACCCCCAACTAGAACAACTTAAGAAAGCAGCAAGGCCCTCCAAAACACTCCTAGGAGGACTACTTAATGCTCTGTCTCCATGCCAGCACTCTCAGAACATTGATGATCTGATCCTGGATTGGAACCTTGATATTCTGTTTGTTACAGACACATGGTTTTGGGAGTGGTGTGGTCCAGACATTACACATGCCCTTCCCCAGGGGTACTCCATACACAGATAAGATAGATTGGATTCATGGGGAGGTGGGATTGGAATTCTCTACAGCAATAAGCTTCAATGCTCCTCCTTTGAGATCACTGATCTAAAAGGGGCTGAAATCTTGGGTTTCTGTCTTCAGATCCATGGGTCTACTTCCTCCCTGGAGCCCTAGTTTATCGTCCGCCAGGCTCAAGCACCCAATTCCTAGACTCTCTCTGTGACACCCTTGGCCCGCTAATGCTCAGGTACTCCAAGTTCACCCTCCTTGGGGACCTTAACCTATACCTAGAATGCAAAAACGAACCAGGAGTTACAAACCTCTTAGACACACTTGACACCCTAGGTCTAGAACAACTGGTATGCTGCCCTAATCATAATGCCGTAAACACCCTGGATGGAATATGTTCCAATTACTACTCCCTAAAAATCAATTCCCCGCTACCTATGTCTACCTATGTCTTGGACGAACCACTGGTTTATCCCATTTGAGATAAAAACAAGTCTACCAACATCATACAGAGCCGTACCACCGGCCCTCCCACTATGGTCTGGAAATGGAGCAAAATGTTAGCCACCCCTGACCTTAAAAATATAGGCCTAAGCCTTAGACCCAATTTAACAGGAGACCCTACAATGAATTCACAACATCTTACCTCCTGGATGTCCCTACTCTGTAATACTTTAGCCCCCCAGTCAATTTAAAAAGGAAAAACCCTATAATTAGAACCACATCTCCTTGGTTCACACAAATATTGATAGACCTACATCTTCAATGTAGGCAGCTCGAGCGCCAGTGGAGAAGAAACTATAAATCAGAAGATCTTTCCCAGTTCAAACAAGCCTTAAAGCCTATCATCTTCTAATCAGACTAGAAAAGAAAGTATATAGCTCCAAAGTACTCGCCTCAGCTGACTCTGACCAAAAAACTATCTTTAAGATAGTGAGATCTTTCATGCATCCTAAATCACTCGATTGAGAAATTCCACCCTTGCAGTCTCTCTGTAATCAAATCGCGGATTTTTTTAAACAGAAAATTCAATACATTCCTGCCGATTTGAAGGGGATACCTACCCCCACCACCAAATTAGCCTCCAAAGTCCAGAATAAGGCACACTATCTACACTCATTTCAAATGATTGACATGTAACAATGTCGCCAAGCTATCCTCTCCTGCAAAACAGGATCCCCCTCTGATCCCTGCCCCGAAAATCTTTCACGCCATCATTGACACTGGGAACCCATTCATCAACAGTATAATCAATTAATCGCTTTCATTAGTAGAGGTACCACTTGACTGGAAAATCGCGACAGTTAAGCACCTCCTGATGAAACAGCTATCAGACCCCACCACTCTTTCTAACCTCCGGTCTATTTCCTTACTACCCTGACTCAGTAAAATCACTGACAAACTAGTCAACAGTCAACTTATGACCATTTTGGAAACCCCAAACATGCTATTTCAGACTCAGTCAGGTTGTAGGCCATTACACTCCACAGAATCAGCACTTCTACATACCTCGGAGACCCTTAATTCTGCCCTGGATAAAGGGAATAATACAGTACTGATTTTGTTAGATTTATTAGCTCCATTTGATACTATCTCCCATGAGATCCTGTCACATCGCCTCAATGCATGTGGCATCTTCCATTTGGCTTTGGCCTGGCTCAATTCATTCTTGACAGGCCATCATCAAGTAACCACGCTTGGGCACTACCAGTCAGCCTTGAAACCATTACGTACAGGTATCCCGCAAGGCTCTATATTAAGCCCAGTACTGTTTAACATCTACATGGCCCCACTTATAGAATTGATATCATCATTTAACATTGAAACTACCTCATATGCAGATGACGCTCAGCTGATTCTAACATGAGATAAACATTGAGTCAATGCTGAAGAAAACGTCCAACATTGTCTCACAGAGGTTATTCACTGGATGAAGCAGAACCACTTGAAGTGTATCACAGAAAAAACTGACATCATGCTCCAAGGCAAAGCCAATACCACCCCCAGCCAATGGTTGCCGCTAAATACCCCCGACACCCAATATGGTGGAGGTAGTAAACAATCTTGGGGTAAAATTTGACTCTACCCTATCCTTTGGTCCACAAGCACTATAGTGGCTTGGGAGTGTTTCCAGCTGATCAAATCCCTGAAATTTTTGGGGGATCTTCTCCCAGCCACAGCAAGGAAAACTTACAGCAGCCCTAAAAACCTCTAGGTTTGACTACTGCAATATCCTCTACGTGGGTGCCAACAAAGCAAAACCCAAAAAACTTCAGACCATTCAACACTCAGCAGCTCGCCTAGTGCTTAAGCTGCCACGTCGCTCCTCAGCATCCGCAGCTTTAAAAGCATTGCATTGGCTACCCATTCACAAAAAAGTGCTGTTTAAGATACTCATCATCACTTTTAGAGCTTTCAGGGTGTCAGAACCCGTGTATGTAAGATCTAGATTTAGATCCAAGTGCGTTAGGGTCATTTGTAAGACCAGGTAATTCCTAGTAGTAAGAAATTGCTGCTAAGGGGACTTAGCAGCAGTTTTTCTATTTTAGCGATGTACAAGGAAATCCTTGTAAATATCGCTTTGTGTGTTTTTCAGGAGTTTTACCACGGGGAATGACTACCTTGCATCGCATTTTAGGTAAGTGAAGCTAACCGAAGTGGCACTGTGAGATATTGTTGCTAACTGTGTGAAAATGTGGTTAATGGGGCTTTGCGACAATTTGTATATATGGCGATAAAAAAGAAGCCAGCTTGTAAATATGCCCCGTAGTTTGAAAGATGAAGGAGCAAATTTCTCATATTTTACTACAGCCAATAATGAAAGATTTACCTAAACCTTCCATTTTATATATGTAAATCACCCCTAAGGTAGTCCCTGCATAACTGAGAAGGCAGGAGTACAATGTATTTAAAATGTAGGACATGTACTTTTAAGGTTTACATGTTCTGTAAGTGAGAAATGCTCAAGTTCGTTTTTCACTACAGCAAGGCCTATCTCGCCCCTAGGATAACATTGGGATTACCTTACCACATTTTATATGTGTAATTTCCAATTGTGAAGAGATAGACTTTTCAAATATGCAGTCTCTGGAATCACAATTTAAAATCCAAACTTACTGTGAAGTCAGATTTTAAATTTAAATTCTGAAAATGCCACTGTTAGAAAAAACCAATGGTCTGACCAATTAAGAGGTAAAAAGCAACATCATTTGAAAGGAAAGATGAGGACAGATTGCTGGCTGTGATTTCTGAGAGGTAATTGGGAGAACACAAGCTACGAAGAAGTCCTCTTAAGGGAAGGGAAGGATTTTCAGTTAATCATGGAGGCATTTAGGTGGCTTTACGGTGTTGCACATAAATTACTCTATTTAATTTTCACTTTAAGTTTAGTTGTGAGTTCTGGCAAATGGGGAGGAGGGGGGATTGGAGTCATGGGAGGGATAGGGATACGTTGGGCGTTTTAGCACAAGGTTTCTTTTGGATGAGTTAGAATCTTTTTCAGTGCAGTGTAAGTTGACAGTGAATTGGTATTCAAGTTGTTTCTGTTATTCTGTTGCAGAGACCCCTGACGAAGAGCCACAAGGGCTCGAAATGCATTGGGCATAAGAAATGAGTCTACCATGATGTATGGTCTGCCTTGAACTTTGTTTTTATGTGTTGCTGCAAAATGCCGTAATGGGCACTTAGGAGACATATGAAAAAATGAAAAAAGAAATTATGAAATAAAGCATGAAGGTGGAACTACGCCGTGTCAGCGGTGATTTCATAAAGTTGATGAAATAATGATGAAGCAACTGTACAAAATTTGGAATAAAATAATGAATAAGGATGAATTAACGAGGAGTGGTTAATCTTGAGGGATGTTTCCAACTTAGCAGTGCGACAGATGGGTGCGCAAGGTCGTTCCCAAATTTCACCGCTTTTGTATAAAATGTGTGACTGGGTCGGTTCATACTAACTGTTCGCATGCATCTTCAGATGACAACAGTTTAATTAAGTAGTATCACAAGGGAAGGAGTGCATTCTTACTATGTGTCTTGCTTAGCAATATTACCCTCCCAATTTAGTCTGCACCCTGTGGAAGAAGAATTAATAGTGGAACGTGAAGTAAAGAGGATTTTATCACTGCTGAGACAGCGCAAAAATCTTGGGTGGATTTCACGAAGTGAAGAGCGCACCGATCACATGAGTACAACTGTGGCTAATTGATTGGACTGCTGAACTTGGACATTTTTATTGGTTCCTTTGCACATTTTTTCACAGTAATCGACATTTCATAGACTCATTTTGATTATCCAGTTTTAAGTGTATAGCCATTTATTCATGTTCACATACAGATATTCACTAATGCATTTATTTTTCATTTTCATTATATTGTGTTTTCGTATCAGATTTGTGTGGGCAGTTTGAGGGTGGGATATGCGTAGAAAGCTGGGTTTCCTTTTTGGTTTCCTTTTTTCAGTCATTTTGGTTTTTGTTTCACGTAGGTGACACTTTGGCACGAGGGAGTGCATTATGGGATTTGTAGGTTTTACCATGTTTTCAGGTGTTTAGTACAGCATTATGGAGAATGAAGTCTCGAGGAGAGCATTTAATAACATCGCATCTCATTGGGTATACGAGGGGAGGTTTTCGTTCAAAAACCAACAGTCTGACCAATTAAGAGGTAAAAAGCAACATCATTTGAAAGGAAAGATGAGGACAGATTGCTGGCTGTGATTTCTGAGAGGTAATTGGGAGAACACAAGCTATGAAGAAGCCGTCTTAAGGGAAGGGAAGGATTTTCAGTTAATCAGGGAGGCATTTAGGTGGCTTTACGGTGTTGCACATAAATTACTTTATTTAATTTTCACTTTAAGTTTAGTTGTGAGTTCTGGCAAATGGGGAGGAGGGGGGATTGGAGTCATGGGAGGGATAGGGATACGTTGGGTGTTTTAGCACAAGGTTTCTTTTGGATGAGTTAGAATTTTTTTCAGTGCAGTGTGAGTTGACAGTGAATTGGTAGTCAAGTTGTTTCTGTTATTCTGTTGCAGAGACCCCTGACGAAGAGCCACAAGGGCTCGAAATGCATTGGCAATAAGAAATTAGTCTACTATCATGTATGGTCTGCCTTGAACTTTGTTTTTAACGTGTCGCTGCGAAATGCCGTAATGGGCACTCAGGAGACATATGAAAAAATGAAAAAGGATATTATGAAATAAAGCATGAAGGTGGAACTACGCTGTGTCAGCGGTGATTTCATAAGGTTGATGAAATAATGATGAAGCAACAGTACAAAATTTGGAATGAAATAATGAATAAGGATGAATTAACGAGGAGTGGTTAATCTTGAGGGATGTTTCCCACTTAGCAGTGCGACAGATGGGTGCGCAAGGTCGTGCCCAAATTTCACCACTGTTAGAAAGTTGGCATTTTGTTACTTTAGCCAGTTGGTGTCTGCTGCCTGATTCATGTCTGGGATGCATGACCGCTGGGCTTTGTGTATTCTCCCTAGACAGCCACAAACAATGGGAAACCTCACTTACACTTACACCTGAATAGTCTGTGTCCTGTCCACACACAAATGGCTGGATCCCCCCCTTTAGTGAATATGGAGCAAGGGCAGGAAGGGAGGGTCTCTGTGCACTTTAAAGGTCTGTCTTTAAAATCTCTCCCACTTCAAAAGCACCACTTGGTATAAGTACTGGACCTCAGACACCACCACTTCAGTACACCTCTGGACCTGTGAAGAATCTGCCCGGAAGAAGGACTGCTATGCTGCTGAAAGGACAGCTGCTTTGCTGGACTCTTGCTTTGGCGACTGCCCTGATGCCTGCTGTTTTCTTGCCTGTGTCAGAAGGACTGGACCTGCATCACTTGAACCCAGAGTGACTCCAAGGGCTGGCTGGCTGGCAGGTCTCCTGATCTGAAGACTCATTTACATAAAAGACTTCCAACTTACCTGCTTCTGCACTTGCACTCTGCCATTTGTGAGTCTGCCCTGCCAAGTGGTGTCACCCCAGTGCTGGGCCTTTCGAAATGGGCTGAAGGTGTTTTGTCCAGCAGAACCCATGCATCTTCAGACAAACGGACGCATTGCTGCCACTGCGCAAATGAGAATTGGCGCATCACCTCTGTTGCAGTGGATTGAACCTGACACATCGCTTCTGTTGCATAGATTACCACTAAAGCATTACTGCTGTTGCAGTGACCACACCCAGCAAATCACCTCTGCTGCGTGGATCAGACTTGTTGCAACGCCTTCGGAACCTTCACTGTGTGCCACTCTTCCCGGTGGAAGGCCTTCGCTTTCAAATTGCTGCCCACCTCGACGAGGAACCTCCTCATTGCAGTTCTCTGCTCATTGGAATCGACGCTTCGCCACTGCTGCGCGGATCAGGACCAAAGCATCTCCTCTGCTGCACCCCTCATGTTTGACGTCAACGCAACCAGGATCAAGGTACGTTTGTTCAGCTGGCCTCATGGGGTCTCTGTATCTGGTCTGTGCTCCATCGGGACTTTGTTCTGATCTGGTGCAATCACATATCCCAAATAAGCGCTTACTGCTTCTAAGTGCTATTTTACAGTTTCTTCTTTAAAAATCCATAACTCAAGGTCTACTTATTGGATTGTTGTCACTTTGATCTAGTTGTATCTATTAAATTAAGCTCTGTTTTTCTAAGATGGTGTGGAATGGTTTTGTGTGGTATTTTCACTGTTTTACTTTTCGAAGTGTTGTACAAATACTTTACACATAGCCTCTAAGTCAAAACTGACTTCTCTGTGCCAAGCTACCAATGGGTGAATGACATGTTAATTTAGGGGTTGCCTGCTTCTTACCCTGACTAGGATGGTAGTTGCTGCCTGATTTAGGCCCATACACTTGTCAACTAGCAACCCGACTTCTAACACAATGGAATTCACAAAGGACACTAGAGAAGCACGAGCCAGGAGACAAATTATGTTTTAATAATGGGGATGGATATCTTTACCAGTATTTAGATTGTACTTCACACCCTTCAAAAAATGTTAACGTGAGGCGTAAAGTAAATTTCAAGTTTTAAATCAACATAAAGGACAGCAATAATGAAACCCTCAAAGGTCCCATGCAAAATTAACTCGACATGCATTAGCACTACCATGCGGTGAGGGAGAGAG
Organism: Triturus cristatus; assembly: GCF_964204655.1. NCBI lineage: Eukaryota > Metazoa > Chordata > Amphibia > Caudata > Salamandridae > Triturus > Triturus cristatus. The sequence goes on from NC_140587.1 coordinate 685,405,581, forward strand.
CACACAAGCATTCCCAACAGGATTGGAATCTGGGAGTTTCCCTGTTGATAAACTGCATTACTTAAAATGGATTCTGCCAAAAATAATTCTACCACTTTTGATTGTGAAATAAAGCTAAACTCTAAAAACTCCTTCACATCCACGTCATTGCGCCATAATTGTTAGATAATTAGCAGTATGTTTTTGCTGTTCATTTATGAAAGGTTTGCAAGTGTTTGTTATTTACTTTAGCATGGTTGATAGATAATACGTTTCTCCAATTAGCGAAGTTGGGCGTCCTATTAAGGAAAATGCCTTTCAGACGGATGTCTGACTATTTGAACTACTTATCACTAATTTAATAGGGATATTGAATGGAAACTAAATATATCTTTGAAAACACTAAACTTGGAATCTAGGGCATAAATGTGCAGATCACCCTATCCTACCAATTCACAATTAATAACTAGCATTTTCTTGCAGTTTAAAACCCCAAAATGACTCTTGTAGGAGAAATTATAGTCGTTGGCTTAAAATATTAAAAGCAGAGATTGTTGATTAATATTTTTGTATTACCATTATGAAACACACTCTTGAGCACAAGGTGATCAAAGACAGGGCGCATGCTTGCACCGTTGGGCCTCTCTGGGAGTTATCCTCTGTTACACTGAGTGGTAAAGCTTGCAGCTGGGTACAAGTAAAGCGGTTCAGCCCCACGGGCTATTGCTCGGCGCAGCATTAGCATCAGCATTATTCAAGGGAGCCATTGCATAACCTATTTCTTCTCTTTAACAAATGTCATTTGCCGTCCTAAGGGACCGGTTCGAGCGTCATGCCGATGTGAATGCGCACAGACGGAATACTTTGTGGCAAACTGTCCCTGACAATGAAAAAGACAAACCTAGGATAAAAAGTTTGTTTCATAGGCATTAAAATACATTAATGACTAGCTTTTAATATTTTAGGTAGCTGCTGATTCAGTATCTGTGTCACTAGGAAAGCCTCGGGCTGGACTGTTAACAGCGAGAAAAGTATTGGAAATCTGCATGAACTACTGTTCGGCGCCCCTGTGCGCCCCGCTTCCTGCATTAACCTGTCTGTCTGATTTAAGCTAAAATGTGGCTGAAATGAGGTCTGATTCAGCTTATGCAGACATTCGAGACTGACTTCCCTGACAATATATACAGTCCGATCATTATGGGGCATATCTACAACGCGGCGATGGAAAATTATCGCCGCTTTTGCGGCCGTTTTCGGCCGAAAAGCGGAGATAATTTTATCGTCTAATTAGCAAGGTCACGCTAACGCGTGAAACCTTGCACTAGCACACGAATTCCTAACGCCCAGCTTTGCATCTCTAATGAGATGCACAGTGGGCGTTCCTGACCTGACATAACAGGAGAAATGTCGCTAAACGACATTTCTCCTATCATCAAGCCCCACGCTATGAAGCATAGCGGCAAGAAAAGCAGTGAAAACCCCTGTTATCGCTACTTTCCTTATGCCTGCTTCAGGACTGACTTAGCCATGATATCCTATGGAAGGTGGATATCATGGCTAAGTTTGTGAGTCCCTATCAACAAGCTAACGCCACATTTTGTGAGATTATCGCTGGCTTTCCAGCGATAATCTCACATTAGCCAGTTAGCGCTAGGATTTTTATTGCTTTTGAGATAAGCGTTGCTAATAGCAAGCTATCTCACCGATAAAAAGCCACGTTAGCCGGCGATAATTATCCTAGCGCTAAGTGCGCTTAGCGATAATTATCGCCGGTTGTTGCTGATATGCCCCTATGTTTCTTCATTCCTGGGCTAGAAACTACTTGTCGAGACTCCTTAATTTAATAATACGTTTTGTAAAGCACTTCATTCCACAGGTCTGCCCCTTCCAAGTGCTTTAAATAACAGTTGTTTGTTATTACCCAATTTAATGGCACTTTTTACTGGCCATTGAAAGAATACAGTTTGATTCGGAATTTGAAAATGTCACATGTAGCTCTTCATGTTTCATCAGTGAGCGTCTAAGGATGTTTTAGGGTAGTAATTGGTAACTACTCTTCTCAATTTGCCCACAGCCGAAGGAGGCAAGACTGGGTCAGTCTAGATTAGAACTCCTCATCTTCAGAAGAAGGCATCCCTAAGCAGTCACAATTTAACTTAAAAAGCCAAGTCTGAAATTGTTAAGCCACTTTAAAGGTAAATATTACTTTGAAAAGTATTCTTCGAAAAAAAACGATTATTATTTATTCTGAAATGCAAAAAATTATGGTATAAAAATTAAGCTCGAAAACTGTTGAACAGAGTAATGTCATGAAAAAGTAGGTACAACTGTACTGTTGTTCTTAGACCATTTTTTCACTGCTTGCAGAGTAGGTGTCCTACTTCATGCCTACTATATATTACCTGTGAAGATAATGCATGTCCAAGAGCATTTTAAACGCACTTTAAACCCTATGATTTTTAATGACCTCCAAAAATTGTGTGCAAAAATCAGGATCCTTTTGGGGTATGGAACAGCCATTAAAATGCACCCTGCAGCTGAAATGTGAAAGTTTGAATGGAACAGAAATCCTTCAATTAGGCAGAAACCTGTCTTATGTGAAGTGCTTCAGTGCAGTAATAATTTAATATATGTCTTTCTATGCCTAGAACTTTACTGATACATTGAACGAGATGGTACAAATATACCTTGGGGAGAGGATGTAGCCTTATGGCTAGAGAGGCCGACCTCGAAGCTAGGGAACCGGGTTCGAATCTCGGCAACAATGCTCAACATCCTGTGATTCTGGGCAAATCCCTTAATCGCCCGTGCCTAAAGAAAAAATAAATGTGTCCTCATGTAACGAAACTGATGCTCATGTAAAGCGCTCTGATACCCGATGTCTCGGCTCTAGTTCGGCTTTATAAAACTCTAAAAAACTAAAATGCCTAGCGCACCATATTCAAGCTAGTGATCAGCTTTTGTCAAGTGGTCTTCCAGATGGTATATCCTCAAATCCATTCTGTACATTGCTTGCCGTCGGCCAGACATTCTGTTAACACTGGGGTCAGGACTCTTGGGAACACTGCTGCATTCTGGGATAATGAGCTTACGGAACAGCCCCCATGATGAAAGGGGGGTGTCTTTCCCTACCGAGCAGCTACTTCCGGGTGAGGTTAGTAATGTTAATATTGGAAAAAGCAAAAATGAGGAGAAATAAAGCATTTATCCTCATTTCGCCAAGTTAAGACCAGGTTTTCCCTGGTCTTAATGTTGGTGCTGCCTCCCATTTAAGCCACCTTTGTAAATAGGGGGCAGCGTCATTATCAATAGGTGTTGCGGTGGAACGTACACCGCAACACCCACTGCCCTCCCCTTTCACACTAAGCATAACGCTGCCTTGTAAATAAGGCGAAGCCCCTATCACCACAGGAACATCAGAAAAATTGACGTTCCCATGGTGATAGGGGCTTGTACATATGCCCCAACATTTGAAGGTATTGCCTGAATTAAGTAGCTAAATAAAACAATCAGTTCAAAAAGCCAGGGTTGATTTGGTAAACGTTTGTGGGAAAAGTTTGAATAACAGATTAGAATGGCAGCCCACATATGAGATGGAACATAGAAGAAGGAATACATTGGACTCGACTGGACAAGTCCGTCAGAAACCCAAAAGAAAACACATAATTAGACTTACCCCAACCACTAGGAAACACAAATCTGATGCAGCTCCCTTTTGACGTGAACACATAATCTGAGGACAAAATATTAGCATGGCAAGAATATGGTTTGCATCAAAGGAAGCATAAAAGTACTGATGGTCAGGTTATTTAAGTAAGAAAGATAACATTAATGAGCAACACAACTGTCTGAAAAGACAAGAGGACGTTAGAACATGACAGGCTGCTACAATTTCAAGTTTGAAAAAGAAGGAAAAAATGGTTAGTTCGATTGAGGAAAATTTTAAGAATTAAAAGCATATCCCTAATATTACAAAATGCATAGGTAAAAGATACTCCTGTAGGCACATTACATCTTTCACAGAGGCTGGCCACCGGTCCTGTCACTGGAAGAAAGACGGACGCTGAAATAATTGTGTAAACCAAGAACTTGTGCAGCAAAGAGCTGAGCGACAGGATGTCCAGTGGACGTAGTTGAATCCCAGTGACAGTTGAGTCGCAGGATGATGGGAAGCATTGAACTCTGTGTCCAGGTGTGAGAATAGGATGCCCCACATTCGTCAATGGATTAATGGTCCCTAAACAAGTAGCAGTGCCTCAGTGGCAGGTGCAATATAGAGGCATATATGTGCAGTAGGTACACCTCTACCTGAATAACATTAGATATGTAGTAGGCAGGGGGGTGTGGCTTGGACGCCGAAGTGAGATGGTGGACTGCGTGTGAGCTTCGCTCGGACGCGGAGACTTCTACATCCGTTAATGCCTCTAATTGTGGAAACTTCTGGCGCGGATGGTGGCCCTAAATTCCTGAAGTGGCGGTGAGTCCAGTAACCGCTTTTTCTCAACTATTAATTCAAAACGAAGCCTGGAGGCTGCGGCGGCAAACTTTTCCTCACGGAAGCGTGGACGTCCGCCATTTTAAGTTGCGATGCTCGCGTTCCGTTTTTTCTGCCTACAAAGCCGCTTTTCTGCTATGGCTTGATTTATAATGCTGCCAGTATGCTGTTAATGTCAACCAAATTACATAAAAATGAGCGCTGCTCCTGCTCTTTTTTTTTTTATGTGTGGAAACAAAATTGGATACAAAACGAAATAAAAGAAGACTTCTCCACTCTTTATGGGATTTATTAATATAAGCTGCAAGTTATGGATGCAGCCTTTCCATAATAGCTTAATCTTGCCACTTTGTGGCAGTCATGTGGAACATGCATGAGGAAGAACACCTGGATATCAATGTTATGCGCTGAATAAGAATCCTTCTATTTTGGAAGTCTAAAAGGTGATTCTTTCATGTTATCACATAGCGTTTGTCGTATTCTTTCTGGTGACGGGATTTCTTCATATTGAGGTAATATCGAAAGTTACTCTATTTTTCTTCATTGACTACAGTATTTTACTACTGTGCTTTTATTCAACCCAACACTTTTGACTTATTTTTGGATGGTCATTATTCCTTCCTTCTTCTACTTTGGTGCATGGGTCGCATTTGACCGCTTTTAATTACTACCCATCGATCTCCTCCACAATTCAAGATGGCAAATGACCTTCACACCTCCTCTAGATCATCCTCCTCAGGCGCTAAACCAAAGAGACATAAGAATGATCCACCTTCCCCCTTCATACCTCGCAAAATTCTGTCCTGGGCTCTATTTTAGAGGAGGTACGCGGTCTTCAACCTTTAATGGTTACTACTAACGAAAAGTTAAAACAAATTGAAGACCGCTGGATAATCATGGAGGGCAAAGTAATGGTGCTTGAACAATGTGTGGGGGATCTCCAAGATATCTCTACTAAAATTCCTTTTTTAGAACAAGAAATCCACAAACTTAAACTTCACACCGAAGACTTGGAAAATCGCAATCGAAGGAACAATCTTCGCCTTTATGGCCTGCCGGAAAATTTTGAAGGTCCAGATATGTTATCCTTTCTGAAGAAGTTCCTGCCGGACCTATTAGATCTTCAATCTTCATCACCTCTTAACATACAATGGGCGCATCGTTTGGGTCGTCTTCAACGTAACTCTAACAAACCAGGTGGTATCATAATGCTTTTCTTAGAGCTTACTTAATTGATGCATGTCTTGAAAGCGGTTAAATCCATATGACGCCTCACATGGTATGGTCATAATATTTTTATCTCACAAGATGTTTTGAATGCAACGAATTCCCGCAGTAAGGAATTTTTGGCTCTTCGTCCCCAGATGAGACACTTGAACATTCAATATGGCATTCTTCACCCTTGCCTCGTCAAAGTTACTCATGAGGGACGGTCACGTTATTTTGACAATCCTGCTAAACTGAAACTCTTTCTCAGTAATATCTCTGCTCGAAATTTGGAAAACTAATGTTTTAATATTCTCTTAATTTTACCAGTTAATTGGTTGTTGTTGATCCTATAATTGTACCTCTACATTCTTTCTATTACTTGTTCTTCCTTTATACTATTTTTTGTTTCCTCAAATATTTTCCCTTTACTCTTTATTTCTTACTAATGTTACTCATTTACTTATTACTGAGGCTTATCATTATTTATTTACTCGTAGCGCCGTCCTTGCTTTTGTTGTCACCTTGACCCTCTCATCTTTGTTGCTTGCTTACCTTCAGATCTGGATTATTTTCCTTGATCTGCTTACTTTCCTCACTTTTCTGTTCTTCTCTCTTTACTCTCTTCCTCTCTTCTCATATCATCCTATTTTCCTTCTACTTTGTTTCACGATGTATTTTTATTATCAATTTTTTGTATATATGATTGTTTTTCACTATATTTCTTTAAGTGCTTATCTTTCTTTAAGATGTTGCTTGATGCTCGTGCCTATTGTTGTTATTTGCTGTCGTACATTTTGTGTTTTGTATTCATCTAATAAGTGGTGTTTTTCTGCTTGCAGTTGTTCTCCTGAAGTGTACCATCTCCATTCATGTGTTACCCTCCCTTCCCTCCATTATGTGTAATGTTGTCAAGCGGAATGTTCGTGGTCTTGGAAACCCTGTCAAAAGACAAAAGGTACTCTCTCATTTGTCTAAATTGAATTCTCATGTTTCGTTTATACAAAAAACGCATTGTAATGATATGGAATCACTTACATTGAAAAGACAATGGGTGGGTCAAGTTGTTCATTCTCCAGCCTCTAATCGGAAAGGTGGTGTTGCTATACTATTTCATAATTCAATACATGTAAAAATTCTAAGTAATGTGATAGTGATGGATACTGGGTAATGGCTAAGGTTGTTATACAAAATAAAGAACTTGTTTTATTGAATATTTATGGCCCTGTTAAACCAGACCCTGACTTGTGGATTAATATTAAGATCTTACTCTCCTCTATTGATTGCCCAAATATTATTGTGGCTGGGGACTTTAACCAATGGTTAGACCCATGCACGGATAGACAATCCAAATGTAAATTTAATCCTGATAAAACTCATAAATCATTTAAATCTGCCATTGCCTCTCGTTCATTATTCGATATTTGGAAGACCTGTAACTCTGATACTCTTTAGTTTACTTTTTTTCTAATGTTCATCATACTCATTCTAGAATTGATTACATTTTGTCTAGTAAACCCTTACTCCCATCTGTTCAATCCTGAGATTGGATCTATTTTTATTTCTGATCATGCCCCTGTTTTTTCTGCTCTTGATCTTTCCCTGAGTTCTCCTAAATTTGGTCGTTGGAAACTGAAGCTACTACTTTTATTAACAAGTTTTTTACTATTAACAACCCTTTGGACACCTCCATTACTAATAATTGGGATGCCTTTAAGGCTTCCTTCCATGCCTTTGCTATTTCCTACTCAGCAAAAAAGAAGAAAACTGCTAAAGCCAAGTATACAACTTTACTACAACAACTTAGACTGCTGGAACATAAGTACTTTACTTCTAGATCTTCCTCTGTTCTCCATGAATTAATTGAGGCCAAATCTGCTCTTAACAAGCTTGCCAAAATTGATGCATGTAATATTCTTCTTAAAATTAAGTCTAAGTATCACGGGGTCAAACTAAAGCTGGCAAGATGTTGGCCAATTACTTAAAAATTAAATCTGAACGTAAAAATATTGGTCCTATTCTAAATGAATCTACTAATAATTTAGCGCCCTTTGATGAGGATATTGCTACTGCTTTCCATGATTATTATCAATCATTATATTCTGATGATACGAATCCCTCTAATAAAAATGTACACACCTTTGTTTCGGTGTGAGAAAGTGGCTCTGTATATACTGTTCCCAAATAGGTACAGTGTGTACAGAGTCCACAGTCCCCAGAGGTTTGGCAGAGGCTAAAGTTAGATATAACCTTACTCTCTAAAGTAGTAGCTTGGTCGAGCAGTAAGGCAGTATCAGAGGACAGTGTAAAGCATTTGTTGTACACACTCAGTCAACAAATGGTCTCACACACTCAATAACTTAACTCTAGGCCAATGGTTCATATAAAAAAATATATGTTTTTTTATTTTAGAACCAACAATAGGTTTTAAAATATACTTTCTCAGAATGAGATGCTTTAGGTAAATACTTTTGCAATATGCAATTGACTTTTGTAAATACTGGTTACAGGTTGTTGCAATAGGCAACACAATTTCAAACACAATAATGCATTGAGCTCAATGGAAGTTTTAAGTTATTTGCAATAGATTACTTTTGTAATTCCAGGACTGGATCCTAGATTCAGTCCTGGGACAGTTCTTAGAAACAAGTGATAAAAGTCGACTTAGTTACTGTTATGGTTTTTAGGCCATATTTTGCTATTTTAAAAGTTGACATAAGAAATTTCATAGAAAACAGTCAATGATTCCCTATGGAAGAAAATTCAAGTTGCAGGTAAAGTAGGTTCTCGTTACTTTTGTAATCCAGTACTGGGCTCCTAGACTCAGTACTGGGACCTCTATCTAAAACAGGTAAGTAATTACGTTTTCACAGTTGGTACAATTTTTAAAGAATATTTGAAGTTTGCAAAAATCGACAGTTAGAAGAAATTTCACAGAAAAACAGTCAATGATTTCCTATGGAAGAAAATTGGGTTACCGGTAATTACGGTTGTGAATATTTTTCAGGGCCAGTGCTGGGCACCAAGATCCAGCACAGGGATCTCTCCTAATAGCAGGTGAGTATTTTCGTTTTCGTTACTCGGTTGATTTTTGGTGAATATTTTAAGTTTTAGAAACTCCACACTTAAAAGAAATTTCAGAAGAAACCAGTCAATGTTACCCTAAGGAGGAAAATTGGGTTATTGGCTTTTGGGTAAGTATTTGACTGGCAGAGTTAAGGTTCTGGGCACAGACTCAGGGGTCTCCCAGGGTCAGGTAGGTACAGTTGTTACACCCTCAGCGGCACATGGGCAGCCGGGTGCAGAGTGAGTTAGGCCCAATGTTATCCTATGGGAGGCAGGGGGGCCTGGGTTGGTGGCTGCTGACTAGCAGGCCACGCGGCTGTGGGAGCTGGGCTCCTGGTCACTTGCTCAGGGCAAATGGGGAAGTAGATAGGTGTAGAGGTTACACTGCCAGGGCCACTCGGGCGGCTGGGTGCATGGTGCTTTTGAGCCTTCGGGCGCTCAATGGATTTCAATGGGAAAGCTCCTGGTTGAACAAAGGCTGCAAGCTCAGGGACGAAGATTCTTCAGGTGCCGCCACCACTTCGAGAGGTAAGTTGGGTAGTTGGAGGATAGGTAGGTACCCAGGAGTTGGGCACATGGGGCCACATGGCGCCGGGTGCAGGGGTGCCTTTTGGTGTCGGGAAATCTTACCCTCTGTTGATCGTGGTTGGGGCGTACCTGGTTCTGAGGCTGCAGGCGTCGTCAGGAGCGTCGAGGTGAGTCCTTGAGTGCCGGATTCGGGGTCACAGTCGCCGGGGGGATGTCCTCAGGGTCTTTGTTCTCTCCGGCACAGGCCAGGCTTGGCGGGTCCAGAGTGTGCAGGGTTCGCGGTTCTGGGCTGATGCCAGGGATTAGAAGATGGTTTTGAGCAGAGCCTCTAGTCATGGGAGTCCCAGGTGCTTAGAGCCAAAAGGTACCTCCGGGGTTTGTGAGGTTGCTGGCCACAAGAGGTGCCAGGATGTAGCAGGAGCAGGTTCGAGGGTCGACAGGCCGGTAGGGCTGGGTCCAAAGCAGTTGGTGTCTTCCTCTTCTTAGCAGCTGCACGGCAGGTCTTCTTTCTTCTTGCTCTTCTTTGTTTTTCGGAATCTGGAATCTAAGGAAGGAAGGTTCAGGGTGCCCCTAAATACTAGATTTAGGGGTGTTACCGGTAGGTAAAGGGCAGGGACCAATGGGTCCCTGCCCTGGGGTGGGTACACCCTCTACCCTGCCACTCTCCTGTGGGAGGGGGCAGTAGCCTAGTCCTGATTGGGCAGGGCCTCCCATCTTAAAGATGGCGAGCGCCCGGAGATGTGCTTCACCTCGCCTCCCCCACCTGAGGGGTGGGGTTGGCAGGCTGGCACATACCCTGTCCTTATTTGGGGTTTTCGGCCAGGCTTCCCGCCAGAGTGGGGGCAGCAAGTGGCCTGGGGAAGCTCACTGAGGCAGCATGCCTTTGAAGCTTCCCCCTGTCCATCCTGGAGGAGGAGACCTAGCACCTCGCCCTGGATGTGCATTGCTGCAGGCCCAGGAGAGCGAGGGCTCTCCTACCCAGGGGTCCAGCAACATGTCTGCTGTGTGGCAGGCTAGGCAGCCTTCCAGACCAGACATGGATTGTAGGTTAGGTTTCAGGGGGCATCTTTAAGATGCCCTCTGGGATGCTTGGTACATTAAATCCCACACTGGCATCAGTGCAGGTTTAATGTGCTAAAAAGTTTGATACCAAACTTCTCAGTCTTCAGTGTTGCCATTATGGTGCTGGAGAGTTCGTGTTTGACGAGCTCCCAGCACCATGTACTCTTAAATGGCAGCACTGCACTTACAGTGCCCAGGTATTAACCTGGGTACTGTAGAGGCACAGGGCTCATGCTCCTGTGCCCACACCACTGGCATAGGGCACCCAGCTAGAGGGGTGGCTGATGTATGCCAGGGCAGTGCAGGTGGTGGGCATGGCACACAGGGATGTGTGCCATGTCGCCTCTTTGTTTTGTCTTGTACCCAGACACTCAGCCTGCAAGGGCAGTGTGTGTGTGTTAGGGTACAGGGCCTCTAAGGGTGGAACAATGAGCGCTGCAGCCCTTAGAGGCCTTCCCTGGTCACAAGGCCCTGGGTACCTAGGGTACCATTTACTAGGGGCTGACATGTGGCCAGGGTTTGCCAATTTGGATTTGAGGTTTTTAGGGAAGGAACATAGGCCCTGGACACCTGATTGGCAGGAGTCCAGGGCACACTCAGTCAAAGTACATTCAGCAATTCAACAAAAAGTGGGGGCATACCATGCAAGAAAGATGGCACTTTCTCACATTCGGGCCTCCCTAAACCCCCTCTGCTTCCTGATGAATTTGAATTACTAGAAAGAGAGGTTACTCTTCAAGAGATATTAGAAGCCATTAAATCCTTAAAAAAAAATTATAACACCAGGTCCTGATGGTCTTTCAGTTGAATTGTTTTCCACTTTTTCCTCTATTTTTGCCCCCAAACTTCTGGCCCATTTTTATCTCGTTCATTGTTGACTCCAAAGCTTCTGGTTCCTTTATGGAGGCTTTGATTGTCCTTATTCCTAAACCTGATAAGGATCATTCCTTCTATAAAAACTATCGCCCCATTTCATTAATCAATCATGAATGTAAGATATTTGCTAAAATCCTCGCCTCTTGCCTTGAGAATATTATCCCACTATTAGTTAAGACAGATCATGCTGGTTTTGTTAAGGGCAGATTGGCTTCGGACAATGCTTGCATGTTTGCTAATGTTATATCCTTCGGGAGAAAGTACAAATCCCCACTTGCAGCATTGTCCTTAGATGATGAAAAGGCTTTTGATCGCATAAACTGGCAATTCATGTTCAATACACTCCAAAGGTTTAGTTTTGATCCAAATTTTATTTCTTATGTTAAACTGTTATATTCTTTTCCTCGTGCTAGTATTTTTGTTAATAGCCATTTTTCGAAATCCTTTCCGTTGTACAGAGGCACACGCCAAGGTTGTCCCCTTTCGCCCATGTTATTTGTTTTATGTCTTGAACCTTTCCTTGAGCGTATTCGATTTAATTCACGTATTTCTGGCTTTTCACATAGTTCTATAGAAACCAAACTGTCAGCATGCGCTGATGATATTCTGGTATATATGTCTGATCCTAATACCTCCCTCCCTTCCTTTTTGGATTAGGTTTGGTTGTATTCCAGTATCCCTGGATATAAGTTGAACTTTTCTAAGACAGAAGTCTTACCTTTGAACTCTCTTTGTTATCAATATATGTTTAATAATACAAATTTTACCTGGTGTCCCACAAAAATAAATACCTTGGTATTTGGTTTTCCTCCTCCTTATCTACCACCATTAGTTATACGTTTAATGTTCAAACTATCAAAATACAATCACTCCTTCTTTCTTGGTCCCCTCTTCATTTGTCATGGTGGGGTAGATTAGATACTATTAAAATGATGATTGTGCCCCATGTCCTTTATACATTATCTATGTTACCTTTTCGGATCCCTGTTTCATATTTTTCACAGATTAACTCTATTTGTACAAAGTTTTTATGGAATAACAAACACCCTCGCATTGCTCCTATGAAACGCAAACGTCCCAAAACAGAAGGTAGTGTGCGTTTTCCTGATTTTAAATCCTATCATTCTGCATTTTTAATTCGGCAATTTTCTGCTTTATCTTTTGATTTTGCTGATATCCCTATCCCTCGTTGGATTGTTTTTGAGCGTTCCCTAATAAAAGATTTTTCTTTTCGAAAATATAATATATATGTCTAATTGCACCTTCATAGCAGATAATCCTATTTTAAAATACTCCCGACAATTATTATGTCATATTTTTTCCAATGGTCTAGATTCATATCAATGTTTTTTTTCTTCCACTATTTGGTATAATAAATGTATCAAATATAAACGTAAATCATTTTATTACAAACATTGGAAGGAGAAGGGAATTATTTTTATTCATCAATTAATCCAGCATAATTCTGTTATTCCCTTCCATGAATTACAATTACAATATAATTTATCTGATTCATTTTTTAATAAGTATCTTTTAATATCAACAGCTTTGCAGTCTTATTTATCTTCCAACAATTTCCCTTCAGCTTCTCCCTTACTCACTTCACCCTCACCGTTATATAGTGTTTCTCAGGAACATAGGCCCAAGGCTGCCTTTATTTATAAGATGTTGTTAGCACCTGTTACTGAACAACCTAAATCCCATGTCGAATTACTCTGGGAAGCAGACTTATCTTTGTCACTCCCTATCTCTTCTTGGGATAAATTATGACTCAAGTTATTTAAAACTTCTATTGCAGCACGTATTACTCAATCCCTTTACTTTATTTATAGTAGAGCTGTTATTACCCCTGTGTATATATACCTTCTCATCCCTATGTTGGTCTTGTTCTGAATCCACTAGGACTTTAATTCATCAACTTTATGATTGTTCTAATGTATTGAAGTTCTGGCAATCTATTTTTTCCAAATGTATGAAAATATTTCAATGTAATATTCCATTATCAATACAAAATGTTTTTCTAGGTTCCTCCTCACCTGATTTTGATGTTTCTAATCATATTACTTTGCTGGTTGATTTATTTAGTGCTCTATCATTTAAAGTGATTTTTTCTTGTTGGAAAGATAACTCTAAATTATCATTATTAACATGTGACGAACACAGATTTGCTACTGTTTCTTCTCTTACTCTTTCTCAGAAAATTAAATCTGACCTACTTTGGCTACCTTTTACATCTTATCTTTCTACACATGCACCTGCATCTTAATTTCTTACTTTTTCTTAATTTCTATCGCTCTTTTATTCCTTTTTTCTCTCTTTCTTTCTTTTCTTTTTCTCCTCTATATCTATTTCTTTCCTCTTATTTCCTTCTCTTTTTTCACCTCTATTTATCTTCTTCTCTTTTGAATTATTTGCTCATGTTTTCTCTTATATATTATTTGTTATATTTTATTCATAATGTGTTCATTTGATTAATATATGTTTCTCTTTTTCTGAAAACCTAATAAAAATTATTAAATAAAATAAAAGATATGTAGCAGGCGAAGAATAAATGACTGTCATATGATATTATGCTTATTTCGGGGGCAAGAGTGTACAGGTTGACCTCTTAAGGAATTTAGTCCGCATACAAATACAATTTGTGCACAGGGACGTCTGATGGGTAAAACACATAAGCTATTTATAGGCATCATCCTAGCAAGATGGCATGATGTATTTTTGCTCATGCTAAAATTATATGTAAGGATCCCTACCTAAACCTCGAAGGGCAACACAACAGACCCAGCCGAGATAAACTTCTGCTTTGACTGGTGACAAATTGGTATACGAACCCCCGAAACATTCTACACTTAAATAGGAAACACAAATTCTTGGTAGATGAAAGACACCATTTAGCATCGGCTACTGGTACTGCTAGAAGTCTGTGCCATATGAAAACAGGGCTCACAGTCAATGGAATGTTTTATATTGAGTCGCCCATGGCAAAGATGGAAGATCTATTTAAACTTCTCCCCTAACATGACAAGGGTGTCTCTAATGCCAGGATTAGGTATTCTACTCTTTGTGATCAATGCAGCAATTACATTTGCGCATCATTTTTTTCCAGTAATTATGACTTAAAGTAATAAGAAAAGTGGTACACAAAGATGAGGTCAGTGCATTTAAGGGAGAAATACATTGGTCAATTCTAGTGGTAGGCAGGAATGTACTGAAAATTACTTGCATTGCAAATCCTTATAATGGATGCTGATAAGACATTTATCTGAAGTACGCATGTGAGACAATGAAGATCTATCCAGCGGTATTGATTAAAAGAAACAGCACAATCAATAGTTGTATCGACACTGCCAAGTCTATAGTTGCCATTTGAGCATGGATGGGTCAAGGAGTATCCCATTAATTTACTGTTGATAAGCTTCAGATATTACAGTGCGTTGCAGAGGGAACACAAAATCAGGGTACATGCTTGATTAAGAACAATGTCCAAATGCTGCAGGTCTATTAATGAGCTTTTATGACAAGTGCCTTATTCCTGTCAACATGCAATACAACCAAATGACTTACTGGTTGCTTCATTTGAGGATCAAGCCTTTTCTCCTGGCAGTATGTTGGAGAGAACCTTGAATGTTCACTTGGGATGGCCTACCAACTCGTGCAGGAAAAGAAAAGAGAATATAATGCATATTCCACTCTACACCACTCTACTCTGCACCACTCCACACTACGCCAGTCCATACTGCATCACTGAACTCTACTCTGCACCACTGCACTCTATGTCACTTCACTCTACGCCTCTCCACTCTGCATCATCTACTCTATGCCAATGCACTCTAACAATGCAACACTACTCTGCTATGCACCAGTGCACTCTTCACCACTGCACTCTACACTCTGCGCCACTTCACTCTATGCCACTCTGCTCTGCTACACTGCACCCTAAGCCACTGCACTTTACACCAACGCACTCTACTCATTACCACTCCACTCCATGCCAGTGCACTGATGCCAATCCATTCTATGCTGCTCCAATCTACTCAGCACTCTATGCCACTGTACTCTACTGTGAACCACTCTACTCTACTCTGAAACAATCTATTCTATGCCTCTGCATTCGGCTCCACTGAACTCTGAACCACCTCACTCTGAGCCACTCTAATCTATGCCTCTCCATTCTGCTCTGCATCAGTCCACTCTGAGACACTGCACTCTACTCTTCGCTACTGCACACTACTCTGCACCACTACACTTTATGCCAACTACTCTGTGCCACTATACTCTACTCTGCAACACTTCACACCACAACACTCTACGCCATTGTACTCTGAGCTACTCTATCCTACTCTGAACTGCTGTACTCTACACCACTGCTCTCTATGCTACTCTACTGTGCACTACTCTACACCACTGCACTCCATGCCAATGCAATATATGCCATTGTGCTATACACCACTGCACTCTATGACACTCTACTCTGCAATACTGCACTTCCTTCCACTGCACTCCCTGCCACTCTATGCCACTGCACCATAATCTGCAACACTCTACTCAATGCCAATGCACTCTATGCCACTAACTCTCTGTAACTGCACTCTATCCTGCACATCACCACTCTACACTGCACCCCTCCACTCTATGCCACTCCAGTCTACACCACTCTACTCTGCAACATTGCACTCTCCGCCACTGAGCTCTATGCCACTCTTATCTGCATCACTGCACTCTACTCTGCACCACTCTACACCACTCAAATGCACTCTACATCAACGCACTGTACCACTACACTCTACTCTGCACCACTGCACTCTACGCCATTGCACTCTACACCACTGCACTCCCTTAAAATGCATTCTGGACCACTTTACTTAAAACCAATACACTATGCCTCTGCACTCTATGCCAATCTGCTCTGTACAACTACACTGTATGCCACCACACGCTACTCTGCAACACTCTACTTTATGCAACTGCACTCTTGGCCACTACTCTACACCCTTGCACTCTTCATCACTTTACTCTGCCTCTCTCTACTCCACCGCGCTCTACACCAATGCCCTCTACGCCACTTTACAATACAACTTTCTTCTCTGCAACACTGCACTCTCCACCACTGAACTTTTTGCCACTCTACTCTGCACCACTCTACTCTGTGCCACTCTACACCACTCTATGCTAGTACACTCTATGCCAATGCACTCTTTGCCACCATGCTCTACACCACTCTAATCTACTGTGCACCCCAGCACGCTGTAACAATGCAATCTACGTCACTTCACTTAACACCTCTCTACTCTGCTCTGCCCCACTCTACTTTATGCCAGTGCATTCTACCCCACTCTACTATGCACCACCAGACTCTTCACCACTACACCCTACACCACTCAATTCTAGGCCACTGTACTCTACTCTGCACCACTCCACTCTACTCTACAACACTACACTCTGTGCCAGTGTACTTTACGCCAATGGACTCTACACCACTACTCTATACAACTGCACTCTACCTTGCACCACCCCAGTCTACGCCACTTCACTCTACTCTGAAACAATCTACTCTATGCCACTGCACCCTGCTGCTGCACTCTACACCACTCTACTGCATTGTGCTCCATTGCACTCTACTCTGCACCACTCTTCTCTATGCTACTATACTCTGTGCCACTCAACTCTACGTCACTGCACTCTACGCCAATGCACTTTACACCACTTTACTCAAAACCAATGCACTCTAAGCCACGGCACTCTACGCCAATCTACTCTGCACCACTGTACTTTACCCCACTTCACTCTCAGCCACTCTACTCACTACACTCTACAATACTCCACTCTATGATGCTCTATTCCATTAAACTCTACTTCGATCTATGATACTGTACTCCACTCCATGCCGCTCCATTCCACAACACTCTACTGCATGCTATGCCACTCTACAACACTACTCCACTGTACAACCCTCTATGCCACTCCAAGCCACTTTACTCCACTCTATTTTACAACACTCTACTCCACTCAATGCCATTCCACTCTCCTACACAACAACACTCTATGACAATCTAATCCGCTCTACGCCACACTGCTCTACAACACTCCACCCCACTTAAAGCAACACCCTTCACACAACTCCACCCTGCTTTACACCACTCCACAACATTCTATGCCACTCCACTCTACAACACTTTACTCCACTCTACGTCCCTTCCACTCTAGGACACACTAGTCCCTCTACGACACTCCACAACACTCTACTCCACTCCACGCCACTACACTCTACTATACCATATTTCACACCCCTCCATAACACTGCAATCTACCCCACTTTACTGCACGCCACTCCACATCACTCACCTTTACTCCACTTACGTTTAGCTATGCTGAAAAGCAGTCATGGTGGTGTAGAACATGGCTAACATATTGGCAAAACCAATAGCTCTTGCATTGTGAGACCTATTGGATTTGCTAATGCTTGCTTAAAACAGAAGTTCTTTGCAATTCTATAATCATGCAATGAAACATTTCCATGTTAATTCAGCTTTGTTACAAATGTGTTTTTTTATTAGTGTTATTTTAATACTATGATTTCCAAGCTCATCTGTGTCTGTGTATCACCTTGTTAGTGTAGTCAGTAAAATCATGTGAGCACTAGGGAGGCGACATGTCATCCCAGAAATTTTCCAGCACCCCATGTCTATGCAGAGAGCATTCCAAGCTCATAAACAAAGGCTAGGTCAGATTAAAAAGTTTATAAAAAGGATTGCAATATAACAAACTATTTGCAAGGCATGATATGATTAAATAAAGTTGATAAAATTAAATATGAAAAGAAAAACACAATAAAGTGATTCTGAAAATGGGAATGCCTCATTGCATGGATGTACAACTGCCTTGTTGATGAGGTGATAAGTCCTTGGAATGATTACTGCTCATGTTCTATTCTAAAGAGTGAAACACATTTCTTTGTAAATATTTGTTTTAAATGTTGAATTGTTTACTGTAACTGTTTATAGTGTATTTGAAAAACCATTACAAACGAAGTGAAGTAGTAAGACTGGTTGCTCGTGGTTGACCTGAAAAGAAACAGCTCGATCAGCCTTGGATATTTTTAATTAACGTCAGATACCAAACCAGGCATCCAAGCAGTTAAGGGAACTCCCTTTGCAGTTGCAAATCCCTTTATCATCACATACAAATTCATTCACCGAATCAGGAGTATTTCCCATGAAGCTCTCGCAAGTGCTATATCAGGCATCCCTCCCTTCATATGTTGAATCTGAATATAGGATCAAAAGGAAGATTCCTGATGGGAAATTTGATATAATTGCTCTGCTCACATATCAACCAGTAACAGACTGTTTCCCATAAGATAATGACAATTGCATTCTAATTACTTGGTGTCTTGATCTCTTGAGTACTTTGGGAGCTAATACATGCCTTTTGACATTTGTGATTCATTAGTATGCTTTACATCAGACTAATATAATTCATCTGCCTGTGTTGATCTCAGGAGTCTTCCATGTGGAATTATGCATGAGTTTCATTTATTCATGTTTCATAATATATTTTTTCTTATTCCAGATTTGAGCATGCTGCCTACCTGTATTTATTGAAACTCAAATAATCTGCTCATCTGACCTGAATATTGGCCGTGGTTTCCATGGGCCATATGCACAACGCATTTTACCGGTTCTGTTTGCGACGGTAAAATGCATTTTTCTATTTAAAAACCCGGTTTTGCAAGTCGGTAACATATTATTGACTCACAAAATACGGTTTGCGAGTCGCTATTAGGAAGGGGCATGCCAAGGGCATCCATTCCTAATAGCGAGTCGAAGGGGGATGTACAATTGTTTTGCGACCAGAATGCAGTCACAAAACGATAGCAAATTACCACCTACTTCAAATAGGTGGTAAGCCAGTCGCAAACAGGAAGTGGTCCCAAAGGGACTCCTTCGCCTTTGTGAATGGTAGGGAAAACGTTTTTTAAGAGTAGGCAGTGGTCCTGCATACCCTTAAAAATTACACAGAAAAGATTCATTTTTCTTTTTGAAACGCACCCTGTTTTCATTAAAGGAAAATGGGCTGCATTTAAAAAAAAGAAGTTGTTTTATTTAAAAGCAAACACAGACATGATGGTCTGCTGTCTCCAGCAGGCCACAATCCCTGTTTAATTGTCCATTCCCAATGGGTAGCAAATTGTGACCTAAATATTCATGAGGCAAGTCAATTCCTACCCCATTAGAAATCATTAATGTGGCTGAGACACATTAGTACATTTCATTATGCGAGTCTCTAATCGCGAGTAGCAAAAAATAGCAATGCGCATGCTCAATGGTCAAATTAGAAAATGAAGTCAGGTTTTAAGAGCACTGGTAGTAAGGCACACATTTCTACTATCCTACTGACTTTATGAGGGGGCCCCTTGGAATAAGGGGGCTCTGTGCACTTGGCAAGTGGCCAATTTGCCCATGCCTTAAAATAACTCTGCTTATGGTGTATTTCTATGCTAACCTTCACCATATGCTGTTATCTCACTCTTGTGACACTTGAACACTCTCAGTGCTCTGCTGTTTTGTCTTGCACCACACATGTATCTCCCAAACTTTATTAGATTGTTAAGTAATAATCATAAAAGTACATCAAATAAACAATAAATATCCTAAAACATTAGAATAGCAAGCAATTAACAAATGCACTATTTCATACTAATGGAAGTTGAACATTAAAGTGACAAAATAATTTTGGTAAGACAAATCTGTAGATATCAAAACAAAACATCAAAGACTTCCGATGGCATATAGATGATTTAAAAAAAAGACATACTCTCAAACACACTTTCCGGGGAGGAGAGCATTCGAAGATTAAAGCAAGCTTACATCTTTTGATACCCATTACCTTTAGAATTGGGATTTAAAACAGCCTAGAAAAAACAACATAGAATTTACAGAAAAAAGTAAAATGGAATAAGATCTGTGTTGAGCATTCATCACACTGGCATAAGCAGATAGACCCCGAGTTTAATTGGTTCAAGGGAAAGCTTAATAGCCACCCAATGGGACAAAGTCTAAACCTGGTAAGATGATGAGGTTCCCAGTGGTTAATTACCAGGTCTGGATATGATTCCAATCTTATTGTGGTTTGAATCACATTGTATTCTCTGTTAGAAGGCTTTTTAAGCTATACTGCAAGCCTGTCCCTGGTCAGCACTTACATAAAGACCAGTTTTGACTCAGCTTTATCTTTACATAACATTTCCTTAGGCTTTTTAAACTAAGATAGCCTACTCAATCCATATCCAATCCTAATGTAAGAGATCCACTGTATCTTTCAGCAATAATCACATAATATGCAGCCCAGTATTATGTCCTTATCCACAGAAGCGTGCTGAATATGCCAGATAGAGCACCATATTAACAAGTGAGCTAACAGTATTTGGTCTTCCACATATCCTGCCCCTAATTCCTCATGGATGGCCTAATTGGGCTCCTATGAGCCACCTCCAGGAGAAAAACTAAATTGTATTCAATCTGAAGTCTGCTCATATCCTTATAGCCACAGATGCTGGCCTCATAGGTCAAAACTGGGATGCATTTCCTCCTATATATTTCCGGCAATGGTGCTAATATTTTATTACCTATGTTCACTGCCAGGTTGAACAAGAAGCCTATGGACTGAGCAAACTATTGTTTACTGTTCAGAAAATATGGATCCCAATTACCATCACCGTCAAAGGTCACACCCAAGTAGGGAAACTGGTAAGTCCTTTCAATGTGGTAATTAACCCTTGATTAAATCAGCCCCGGTTTGCAGGTGTTTACGCCCATAGGCCACATAGAAAGTCTAAGTAAGATTGGTTTTGAGATTCAGCTCTCCACTGAAGTGAACAAATACATCAATAAGATTGCTTAGGCCGTTGGAAGTTCTGGCTACTAGAACTGCGTTATCAGCATATAGGACAAAAGGTATAGGCTTGTTCCCAACAGCTGGCATGCCCAGCACCTTCTCAATTGTACACACTTCGAGATAATTGATACATATCATTGATACATAGGAGAAGGATTGTTGCTAGTATGCACCTTTGTTACAAACCTCTGGCTTGTTTAAAGATGCTAGAACGTTCACCATTCCCCCCAAATCTAGCCCTGACTGATAAATCATAATCTAAAGCCCTCAGAAAGTCCCCCAGTTCTTCAACTAGAACTTTAGCCAGAAATACTGGCCACAGCTTAGATCTATTGCAAATGTCAAAAGTGCAAAACAGGTCTATAAATGACAGGTATTTAGTGAAAGATTTAACTGAGGTGTATTTAATAATTAATACAAGTGGCTTTAAACATTGTTCTAAGGTCCCTACTCCTGTCTGCAACCCATTCTTCTGCTCTGATAATACTTTATGCTCAGAGGCCCATGACAATAATCTATCTAGGGTGACTCTAGGGTGACTCTACCTATTAACTTTACTGTTGAGTCCAGTAATAAGATGATAACAGCAGGGGTATTTTTGTTTGCGCTTTTTAAAAATGCGGACTATGATGGCTGATCTCTAAGACAATGAGAGGCTGGCTTCCATGCAACACTAAAGAACTGTCACTTGTGGCCTAATCTCTCGGAAATTGGATTAATGGAACACCCTCTATGTAGGGGTCACAAAGGAACTCACTAGAAGACTTCAAACCATCCAGAAAATGGCAGCCAGACTCATCCTCAACCTCCCACATAAAACTTACATTAGTCCACACCTCAGAGAGCTCCACTGGTTTCCAATAGACAAACGTGATGATTTCAAACTCTTTACACACACATTCAAGGCACTTCACAAATTAGGTCCCACCATCCTGAACAGGTGCATCTACTTACACCAACCACCCAAACACTCCCACTCTGCAGGACTCCTACTCGCACACCTACACCCATTCATATACATGACCAGATGAGAAAGAAGGGTGTTCCCTTACATTCTCCTAAAGTGTGAAATGGCCTCTCGCTCTACATTAGAGCCTCCTCCTCTCTTGTTGAATTCCGCAAGAAGCTAAAGATCTGGCTTTTCAAACAACCAACTAACTATAGGTAGGGATAGGCACTCACACCTGCTCAGCACCAGGATACCATTGTGGGTAATAAATACACATAACAGGCAGTACAGATTTAGAAGGGGAGCCTAGAGCTCAACTGAATCCTTATATATGCTGGTCCATTGAGAGGCCATCCGGGCTGGGGGCCTTGTTAGAAGGACTTCTTAGAATGTCGGGTTTAACTCTGGCTAAATTAAATTCTCTATATAAAAGATGTTAGAAATGGGTGTCTAGTTGTCAGAGTATGCACCATGTGCAAGCAGGAACCACCACTCTAGTCAGGGTAAGCTAGATCCACACTAAGAGAACCTGTGCTCAACCTCTGGTAGTTTGGCACAGAGCAGTCAGACTTATCAAAGAGGCAGTGTGTAAAGTATTTGTGCAACACACACACAGACTAACACATTGAATACACCACAAAAATAATCCACACAGGGTTAGAAGAATAGAGTATATTATTAAGATTAAAACAAGATCAAAACTAGAAGTGGACGGAGCTCGCAGAGTTGCACTACATGGAATTCTGCGGAGGTGCATAAAAACTCTGTGGAATTCTGCGGAGTTCTAAGAATTTTTAAAGAGTAAATCACAATCTAGTGCTTAGAGTAAAAAAGCCCTCAGTGGTTGTATGAGGTTCAAGCTGACCTCCATGTATGGCAGGCCAACGGAACTCACGCAGGTCCAGCTGAAAAAGTACCTTGAATGGAGTAAGTGTCGACGTCGAAGCCTCGATGCATCATTTCTAATCAGTGCAGGCGATGAACCCCTTTTATGATGCAGGCGCTGCATCGTCATCAAGTCACGATGTCCATCGTCGTTGAACTGGCAGCAGCACAGTACAGCAAAGCAGAAAATCAGTAATTCCAGAGCAGCAGTCAAGCAGAGTGGCAATCCTTGTAGCACAACAGTCTTTACTCCTGGCAGAGGTCTTCACAGGTCCAGTAGTGTTTTGCCTTGGTAGGGTCAGAGGCCCATTACTTATACCCAGTTGTGCCTTTGAAGTGGGGGTGACCTGGCTCCAGATTATCAGTAGGGGGTAATCGGTCCTTTTTGTGGGGAAACAGGACACTGCCTTTTCAGGTGTAAGTGTCAGCTCCCCCTCTCTCTTCCTGCCCAGGAAGAGCTATCAGAATGCAGATTAATGCTCTGTCACACCCACCCTTCCTGTGTTTGTGGCTGTCTAGAGGGAATTCACAAACTGTAGCTGATATATGTTTTGGAGATAGACAGCAAGTCACACGGAGCAGTAAGAGCAGAGAAATGCCCACTCTCTAAAAGTGCCATTTCTAAGATTGTGATGTTAAATCCAACTTTACCATTAAAGAGGGTTTATCACTAAAATTCCACAGATATGAAATATGATGCAGGTGCTACTTTCTGATCAGGAATTGCAGCTTAAAGGTGTATTAACAAATTCCTAATGCTAGCCTATGAGAGGAGTAGGACTCATAGTAGTGAAAAACATATTTAGATGTTTGTCACGACCAGGACATGTAAAACTTAAAAGTACATATCCTACCTTTTAGTTACACGGCACCCTGCCCTTAGGGCCATCTAGGGCCTACTTTAGGGGTCACTTATGTGTAGTGAAAGAGAAGTTTAAGGCTTGGCAAGTGGTTTTGAATGCTAAGTCGAAGTGGCAGTAAACTACACACACAGGCCTTGCAATACCATGCCTGAGACAGGTCTGAAAGGTTACTTGTGTGAGTGGTACAGCCAGTGCTGCCGACCCACTAGTAGCATTTAGATTGAAGTCCCTGGGTATATGGTATATCACTGTACAAGAGGCATACAAGTAAACTAAATATGTGAATTGTGCATACACCAACGCTACCATGTTTAGCAGAGAAGCAAATGCACTTTAGCACTAGTTAGCAGTGATAAAGTGCTCAGTCATATGGCTAACAAAAAGATACAGTAAAAAGAGGAGTTAGTAATCAAATATTTGGAGGAAGACCAACACTAAGGATGACTGGTGTAACAAATGATAAGTCAGTAGTTCTTCCCCTGATGCTTCATTATCCCCACCTAGTAAACTGCTAAGCTTTTCAAAATGTTCAACCCACAGCTCTGGTTCAATAATCATAGCCAAGCTAGATAAAGGGTTTCTCATAAACCTGGTGGTGTTTTCAGCCTTCCAAAGTGCCTTGTGCTTGCAGTCTTCCAAAAGATGCATGTGTCTCAGGAGAGGACAAGATTTCCCTAAAACTCTGACTGGAGTTCTCCTTTTCTTTTTTTAAGAAAGCGTTTGTAGATGGAGCAATGCTGGGCTATTAATTCAATGTCTTTAATTTCTCTTTCCAGTGTAATAATAGACCTTCTGTTGGCTGAACTGCAGGCATTATCAAACAATACATTGGGATCTAAGCATGTGCATCTTGCAGGCTTCAAGATTAAATCCCTGGTTTTACCAACCAACATTAAAAAAGCCTCCATAATCTCAGATGGACTAGCATTCAAAGATAAAC
The DNA here is from genome assembly GCF_964204655.1 of Triturus cristatus. Lineage (NCBI taxonomy): Eukaryota > Metazoa > Chordata > Amphibia > Caudata > Salamandridae > Triturus > Triturus cristatus. The sequence goes on from NC_140587.1 coordinate 685,430,324, forward strand.
AACATTAGACAAGATCTATATTGGCCACAAGCAGTGTACGCAGCAAGGAACCCATATCTGCTACTTTCCAGGCTAGCCTTAGACCATTTATTTTTGTCCATAAATGAACACAACTCCCAATAGTTTCAAATGCTTTAACCTTTAGTATAATCATAGTAATTGATAGCAAATTGTGATCACTGTAGACACTAGGGATAACATCTACCTCTAAGATACAATTACTCAAGTTTCTTGAAACAAACATATCATTTATCATAGAATGAGTACCATGACCTACAAATGTCAGAGCTAATGATGTTGTGGAGCCAGAGAATTCCAGATCATTGCATCATTTTGTAAAGTTCCCCGTCCCCGTCTAGAAATCAGAACATATATTCTCTCCTTCTAGTTCGCATAAAGAGATTAACGGTTGGGGTCAAAGATCTAAAAAAAAGAATTGTGTTGAAATTGCTAGCCCATCAGAAGGCTGTATTTGCATCAGACTGATTGTCATATACTTGGGCCCCCACCTTGCCCTTTCTGAAAAACTATCGATGTTTGAGTTTTGGGATTCTCGATGTGTTTTCCCACCAGTAGTGCACTCACCCATTTATTCTGGTGAATGGATAAAGGGGGGTAACCCAGCCCACATCTTCCAGCCCCTCACTCCAAGTGTGGTCTTATAGGACAGGTAGCCCTACTCCAGCCAGAATCCACTGATAAAAGTGTCCCTATACTTCTGCTAAAAATACTGTTTAAGGTCATTTTGGAATATTGTTGAAGGAAGACTGATAAATCTGGTTGACTAGTAAGCCTGTCTAGAAGAATACTTCCATGTAGTATCACTCGAAATATTGAAAAGAGCTCAATGGGACCAATAACACATGGAAAAAATAACTAATCCATTTCACTCACTTCTCCTTGGATAAGAATGCTTCATCCACTGCCTCTGCCTGTAGGGTACCCACTACAGAAGAAAGAAGTTCTTGATGTTTAAACCTCCAGAGGGGTAAGCCCAATGTCATTTCCTTTGCGGTTTTACACAGAGAGGAGAAAAGCCAGCGTTTCCGATGTTCCCACTCAGTTTTCTCACTAAAAATCTTCGCTAGCACCATTGCCAGCAAGGACGCACTAACTGATCTTCTGCGGCCTCAGCCCCGGGCTCCCCGGGGCAGGATCACAGTGACAATAGTGGCTGCCCCTGCAGTAGCTCAGTGAAGGGCTGTGAGTATTGTGGAACAAAGTAGGCCAAGACCCAGGTGAAGAAAGCACTAGTGACAATTTCAGTAATGGCCACAGCGTAGAGATTTTGTTTGTGCAGTGAAACAGAAAATACTCCAAACACTCCTATCTTAGTGTTGTCATTTGCAGAGCACATCTAATGCACATGCACACATATGTTCTGACCTGTAAAAGACACAGATTTTCTACTGTTGCAGCATCTACAGATAAGGATATAAGTGACCCCGCTTAAGCATCATAATGGAGCAGGAGGAGTTCAAATGTTTGTCCATCTAATTCGATTTGGAATGTATGTAACCTAACCCTACATATAGTTTATTTTTATTAAAAAAGAATAACTTCTAATCTGTCTAATCACCAAGATGAAATCCTTTCAGTCAATGACAATTTAAATTAGAATGTTGACATTAAGACTTGGGCAGGGACTACACTTTCGCAGAACATTATGACTAGACAGGGTGCATAAACTGGTGTTATATTATCTTTCACAGGTGCACATACCAAGGTACTTCAAAGTTGAATCATATCTAAAGCAAAGTGAAAGGGATACTACTTTTAAGATAGATTGTTTTAGATTTTTAGATCAAATGCATTTTATCCACTGTTTTGGAAGAGAATGCATGTGAGAAGACACAAAAGTAATATGAGGAAGAATACACCATATAATGTGAGGACGTAATTAATGAAACAGGCACTCTAAAAATTGTCAGACTCTTTGAAAGGAGGTTAAACGAGAAAGACAAACTTTTCTTAAAATTAGAATTGTTGTTTTGTCCTACCAGAACAATCAATATTGGAGATTTGAAGACATACCTTTTACATAAAAGCTACATTTGCATACGGATTTTAAACAAAGAAAATAATGTTAACCCCCCCCCCTCCCCACAATGGATGTATCTGATGTCTCTTTTGAGAGTATGGTAACCATTAGACTTGTTTAATACAGTAGATACAGGACATCATCTTGCAATCGGTGTTTGATAATGTGTTGGTATTGTTCACTGGTTAATCACTAAAATGTATGTCTTAATGTCCAGACTGACGATAACATAAGCATATTTGTAGAATTAATGTGGAGTGACTAATTGGCATTTTTTCAGATGAAGGTGATGAAGTGATGCACTACAATATATCAAATTAAAAATGGCTAAAATGTAATCCCTGGCAGCGGACACTAGAATTGTAATTAAGCCCGTAGATAAGTGCACTAATATCATGACTTGTAATGCAAAAAGCTACACATTAGGAAAAGAATGTTAGTGTTTCATGCGTTATTTAAAGCAACTTAAAGGTTAATGCACACTTGAATTTATGGCAAAATTAATTACTGATGAAATAGTCTGACTTGGGTATTTTATCTAAGGAAATTAGTGAATTTATGGAAACTAGATTAGCATTTCTGCCTGCCTTCTACCGTTCATGCGAAGGTGCATAAATCCAGATATAAAGCTTCTTCAAGACTGATTTAAGTCAGTATTGGCTATCTCACTGAGGATCTGTTGAATTACCTTAACATGTATACCTTAACAAGTATACCTTTCCTACCGTAACTAGATTGCTTGCACATGTAAGAAAGAGTTTCTCAGAATGTGCAATAAACTACCTTGACAGTCTGAATACAAATTAAAAGTGATTGCTTTATATACGAGTACAAGACATGAAAATGGCTTAGAAGTAAATAATCTAATTCCTACAGAAGAGTGTAGTCTCATAGTTATCTCTTAGTACTGTTGTTAGGAATCTGGGTCAGAGGCTCCAGGACAGACAAGGGGGTACTGGGACCCCAGTTGTAACAACTGGAGTATTTCACCGCTGTTGTCCTGAGCCACTTTATTGCGGAACCCTGCCTGAGAACTAAGTACCCTTATTCAGCTTTTGGCTCTCAAGTCAGAGGAGGAAAGGCAGAATAGGACCAGACTTACTCAGGGATGGTCTGTGGGCTAGAGACTCGTCAATGCAGTGCACAACACATGTGAGTACTTTATTACTTACATTTCTAAATATCATGCAGGCACATAGAACTATGTAAAAAAAATGGCAAGTGGAAATGCATTTGGTGACACCCTTGAAAGGATCTAACTACCATCATTGGGCACATATTAAACAAAGGTCCGCCAAATCAGGTATCACCCCCTAAATATGCCTTGCAATCTTGTACTGGAGGCACCTCTCATTGTCTGTGTGTAGCAGCAAGTCCCGAACACTAAAACTCAATACTACCGAGGAATCAATACAATATGAAGGGTGCAGTTTAGAAAAGGCAGAAATTCTGGCTTTATCAGGGTGTCACCACCTTAGATACAATTACAAATGTAAGGCCAAAACATGGTGCAGTGAATATTAAAACATTTCAGGATAAGTGCCACGTTTCCATGACATTTACCAATACATGCAATTATTCATTGTTAGTACCCTTACTGTCAATGAAGTTTTAAGTGCTGAATATAAAGCAGTGCATACGTTTTTCATCTACTTTCACACATAGTGCAAAGCAACCTCAGAACCTAGAAAAATAGCTGAGGCACCTCAGTGCTACAAGACAAAGTCCCTGATATAGATATTTTGTGGTTGCAAAGCCTGCAATTAACAAAATCACAAGGTATGTGACTGCAAAATATATTTTACTATTTACACAACCCTTTTATGAGTGGTAACTCTCTTGCTGATGCTTTAGCAACTCTGTCCAAATCTCAAATACTAGGGGGTGTGTAAGAGGAACTCTCTTCCTATCTGCAATTTGGAGAATAAAGTATCATTGGGATCTGATTCCCAAATGGGAAGATGTTTTTCTGATTTGTGAATGGGATTAATAATTCTGGTTCCTAGCCAGGAGTGCTTGAAACAGGAAGACAAGTCACCACAGGTCACTGCTTTTGGTCACCTGAGAGACTTGAGGTGCTGAAATAGTTTTTGTCGAGGTCCCATTGTTCATGGGACCTCACCATGGCTCTTGGGTGGGCGCTCAACAGGAACTGATCTTTTGCTGATGTGCCCCAGCCTTCCTGGGGCACCAACATGATATACACATTTAGGCAACATCAATACCTTCTATGGTATGGCAACTGCCTGAAGGTTCCTCTTTAAACAAAGTGGCCTCCATTCCAAAAGAATGGCCACAGGTCTGGCCAGGCAGGCTCCCTCGCCCATTTGATGCACTCCTCTTGCCAGCCGGGAGGTGGCTGCTCCCTTTCTCCCACCGGTGTGCCCGAGCTAGGGCATGAGAAAACACAGGGATTCCTACTCTACTGCTCATTTTTGGGAGAACACAATTGTGGATCTCAGCCTTGAGGTGCTCCTCTGCTTTATGGGTCATGTACTCTGGCCATGGGGCTTCCTGGGGTTTCCTGGGCCAAATCCAGATATACTCTTGGGGACCTGGACCTCTTCGGGAGTAGTTGACACTGCAGCACATAGGTGTCATATTTTCTCCATCAAGGAGGGAGAGGCACACACACAACTTCACTCCAAATAGGCCTATCGTGTGGAAGAGGCTTTCATCTACCAGCAACATTGAAAAATATGCTGGAAGAATGCTTATTCATATCCGCCTTAGTGGCAAGATCTTTAATCCTGCAAAACTGGTGCAGCAACAATATACCTCCTTTTCAAGCATAGAGAAATAAACTTTCCAAAGTTAAAGAACTAGAGAGACGGTATGCACTAAGATCAGGGTCGCTTAGAAAATTTCAGAAATATTGGAGTTCCATAGGAAATTAGTCTTGTTCCTGGGTAAAAATATTGCTGTTTAAGAAATTGTGCAATACATGTTTTTTTATAGATGTTAATAGACTCTAAGAGCATTAAATATACTTCTTAAAGATTGATTTATATCCATAGCTACTCCACGTTGGTAACCCTATTTTACATGGAGCACTTATGCACTTTCACCTTTACCCTATATTTGTCTTGAATCCTAATTCTACTGATTATAAATCGATATCTGCATGTATTTTTGTCATGTATCCAATTGTGATTTATATCAAGTATCTACGCACTTTGCACTTTACTCAGTATTTGTATATCGTATCATGAGTTGAACTCTCAATAAAATTAAAGGAAAAAAGAAACTTTGTAACTTTGTGAAGTTGCACGCAAAGTTTGTGAATTTGACACAACTTCGTATGTGGATGACATTTACACCACAATTCTCATGATTACATTACTTTTACCCACAATGTTCAACAATTCATCTTTTTTCGGATAATGACATTGAAGAAAATGCTCCTAAACTCCCCCTTATATCCTACGATAAAGACTTGCTCATGTGAATTAGTCCAGGATATGAGGTGTACTTTTCTGAAGGATGGTGTGGGTTGGTGTTTATAAATTTCTGTAAAATCAGTTTTGCTGAATAAGGAATTGCGTTTTATGAATGCAAATCAATAATTTGGAAACATTGGGTCACATGTGGCTGGGGTTTCCCCTAGGACTTCTTTTCATGCAAGAATTTGTCCATTCAAGCGTTTTTTGGGGGAAAATGATCCCAACAAATGTAAGTTTTGGGTGGATTTCTTTTACTGATCCACTAAAGAAGTATTCCCAAAGTACATATACCGGTGTAAACAAAGTTGACCGGCAGTCAAGACTCTGCTATCAGGTCACAAGGTGGCATTCATTCATGCCCAGTGAGATCATGCATTTAGACCAGAATATGACAAAACTCTTTTGCAAACATTACAGTCCCAGCTCCAGGTCACACCCTGGTCCAGGCTTCCACACCACCTTCTTGTCTTATCATGGCCATTGTCTATTTTTAAACCTTGATCATTGTTACCGAGGGTACCTACCAGTGAAATTCGGAGGGTTGGTACCTCATGCACAATGACTCACACTGAGCCCCTCATCATGAAGGGCTGTTGTGTGCCTACCAAGACTCGGATTAACAGCTCCTTGCTTTATTGTGAGATTTATTTTCTCTCAGAGAGATCATTTTTCTGCATTTCCAAAGACCATATTTTGTTTTCCTGCTTGTTCCTTTTTATTGCATTTGAGTTGCCTCCTAATTCTACTTTACAGGCTTTCCAAGTACATGTCCAATTTCCTGAAAACAGTTCATTTCCACCTACTCCAGTCCTCACCTCCTATTCTCCTTCCATATTTCTAGGTACTCCCTTCTATATGTCATAAACCCCTTCTCTTAAATGTCCTTGTTTGTGCAGGGAGCAATCACCTCTTTTTACTTAACCTTGTCCCACACTCAGTAGGCTTCGAGACACCAGCTTCATTTCACACATTAATAACCATCACTGCCCCTCTACACGGAAGAGATTCTGTTCCCTTCCCTTGCTTAATTGTTTGCATGAGTAAGTAAATGCCTCTTCCTGAGAATCCACACATTCTTATTTGCTTAGTTAGGACTTAAATTTTTGTAATGCAAAGCTCGCATTGCATGCACCTATGTTACACTCAGATGCGCGAAACTCTAGTACTCAAATGTCATGTATAATTTGACGTTTGTGTAAAATCTTAAAAGAATGACAAACTTGATGTATATTGTGAACCAAAGTTGAAATTGGTAACTAAATTGTTTTCCATTTTTGAAATTCTCAAATTTATTACTTAACAATTGCAAAATATTTCATATTCACATTTCCCAAAAAGATAAATAGAATTAGAATATATGTATGGAAACATTTTAAAGAAATTTGCATTGTTATCTGTTGCATGACAAATGATGTTTTCATGACGTTTTTGAAAATCTTCAATTAAAAAAAATCATTTGGTAATTTTATCTAAGTCAGGCTTAATTTTTATAAGCGTCTATAATCATTTTGAAAATTAGAATTGGCAAAAGGACATCTGTTTGGATAATTAAAAGGTAACCATTGCTCTAAAGTCTCCCTTCAAATGATTTTGTTTGAAGAGTGGAGATGTTGTAAATATTCAAAGTTTTAAGTTGAAGCGTTTCTCAACACTTATTGTCTTTTAACAAGTTTGGTATAAGTTTAGACAAGTACTCGCATTACATTAGCAAATGAGGCACTGTGAAACTAGGGCTATTTCTGCTTTACTGAATTATTGTGAAAAATGGGCAAACGTGCATTGCTGGACCAATGTAGTAACTAAGTCAACATTCACCTTAGTGCTGCAATGTGGGCATTCAATGAAAGTGCACTAATGGGGGCATATTTACAAACAAATGTCAGAGCACATTGTTACGCCAAAATTGGAAACGCCGCCCTCCAACATATTACGAAAATCCGCCGCACCTCTGTGTTTTCCCTAGTGCTGGCGCTAAAAAAGCTGCCTGGCGCCAGAGCAAGCACCCTGCCGCCATGTTGCAAGAGGGCCTGCGCTGCAGGGACAATTGTTTAGTGTGCAGGAAGGGACTCCTTCCTACACATAAACAATTATTCATGATGATTTGCTCTTTCTATGTGTGCTGCAGAATGTAGCACACATAGAAAAAACAAAAATCGAGGATCCCCATTCTAAGACCAGGAATTACATGGCCTTTGTTTTTGCCACTGCCCCAGCCTTGTAAATCTGAAGCAGCGTCAAAAAGCAATGGGTTTTGCGGTCGAACGCCGACGGCAACACCCATTACACGCCCCTTTGCCATTACGGACTGCTGTGGAAAGGAACATGTTTACAAAAGATGCGGTTATGCCACGTTTAGTGGTTTAGCGCCACTTCGTAAATATGTGGAATGGTGCAACGCCACAGGAGCATCAAGAAAAGTGACGCTCTGGTGGCAAGCAAAAGGAACTTGTAAATATGCCCCATGGTTTTATACAAATTGTGCTAATGTGCACATTATTGTGGTATTTTGATAATGGAAATTACGAGGACTATGGCATCATTGGAGGACGTTTGCTAATATGTTCATGGAAAGGGGACACATTTAGCCATTACAGGCTCATTTTTAACACCGAATATTAATGCAGAATATTATGTTTTAAAATAATATTACAGAGCAGATTTATTTTTTCCAACTAAAGTCTGTCTAAATTAGCAACGATGATTCCCAATCCAATATTACGTGGCGTTCATGTACCATGAATTTGTGTGCTCGCTTAGGCCATAGCTGCAGTCGAGTTTATTCATCCAACTGCACTTATCTTAGAATACCTCTGAGTTCATGTAGGCAATGCAGAAACCACAGCTCACTGCGTCTGAGCTGTGCTCTCAGGAAAACCTTCACGAACGTCGAGAAATTTTGAGTTAAATGTATACGACTTTAGAAAATAAAGCGTGCATAGCTTATGTCTGCGTGAACGCCCATATTATGACATGGCCTTTAGTGTGAGCTGGTGAGAGGTAGAAATGGCAGAGTTTGCAAGCTGTGGGGAAGGGCACGTGGCACAATAGTACTGGGCGATTATGCGTGAAAATGCGTCGTGAGCTGTTTTAACTTTTTCACTTGTTATATGCAAAATAGTGCAATTTTAGCTACCTCTGCAAGGAAATACGAGAACAACAGACTCGAATCTTATTCAAAAATATTTTTCTGCATTGTGAGGAGCTCACTGTTGAGTGCTTAGTTAGATTTGTGAGGCGCTATTGTAATTCAGCATACCATAAGTAGCATTCATACTAGAGGCAGCAGCTGTACAAAGCATTGTCAAAGATAAAAGCTTTACTCACAAAGCGCAATCTATCAAATGCCATTATTCATAATCGTTTTTGGAATTACAAAATCTTTCCAGGCTACTAAAAGCACAGGTTTGACAAACTACGCATTTATTCTAAAGAAAAAATGAAAAAACTGTCAGGATTATATATGTGGAGCAAGCTGTTATTATTCACATTTTTTTTTTTTTACTCTGCTGTCCAAACGTTTTTTTTTTCAGGGTGGACAAAAGCAGTCATTTGAATGATTAACTGTGGTGATTTTGTTTTCATGTGTTGGATTTCTGAGTGAAAGGCTTTCGTTTCAACTTCTCTTCGCGGCCTTTTAGGAAAGCATCTTATTCATTATACGGGAACAAAGGCAATGCTGTGTCAGCTTTCAGGCCGCGGAGCAGAACGAGCGAATGAAATGCAAACTAGACTGTGAGGAATGATAGCAGACAGGCCGACTTGAAATGTTCCTTTTCCTGGGCTCTGGAAACATTCAAGGCTGACTGTTAACATTTATGAATGTAACACATTCTTTTAAAGGAATGCGGTGGCATTGAATTAATCTGTACCTTATTTATTTGTAACAAAAAATTAATAATGAGAAAGATAATAGGGAGGCATATAAATCCAATCACAAATTCGTCACTATGTTCAATTAAATTCAGGCTTTTTATTTGCAGTGAAATGCTCCTATTTTGTTACTCATTGCATACCATCCAATTTGTATATGTGTACTGTATAGAGCTTTGTGCACATTACAAAAACTCGAAAGCACTTCTATACAGCACACGCATAGATTTAAAAATACAAACGGCGAGAGACTGAATACAAAACATCCTATACAGGCTTGGATTGAAATGTGGGTCAAAGAGCTGCTCTGGACGTTGCAGTTTTCTCAACACAGGAGGTAGTCAGTCCTCTGCTCTTCAATCGTGCACCTAATACATACAAGGGGGTTTGTTTGACTTAGAAGGCATGAGGAGGACTTCTCAGTGCACTTTGCTGAAAAGTCTAGAAGTATTGAGCAGGAACTGCAACGTGTTTCTGCTAACCTGTTGTCTATGGGCTCCTTGGGTTTGACTGTACCCACGGCAGTGTGTGCTCCGCTTTACCCCACAGAGTACACATCCAAAAACAATGCCTGCTGGAATACCTTCTGGCTACCAGATTTGGAGGAGCTGTCATATTCCATGGCTTCTCTTAAACCATCCAACCATTTAAAGGACCCACTCCCCGCCAAGTTGCTCAAAGTCCTCAACCTGGCCGTTCTGCCTCTCTGGTCCAGGATCATCCAACAATCTCTCTTACAGGGGAGGTTTCCTGACTGTCTTAAAATGGGGCAAGTCACACCCATCTCCAAGAAGCCCAATGCAGACCTAACAGATCTCAATAACTTCCAGTTGATCACCAACATCATGTCTTTAGCGAAACTGCCCGAGAAATGCGTTCACACACAGCTCTGCGACCACATCGAGAAATTTCAGCTCCTAGACCAACATCAATCAGGCTTTAGATCAGGTCATAGCACAGAAACAGCTCTAACTCACATTGTTGATGACGCCTTGAGAGCTCTTGACCAAGATAAGCCCAGTCTTCTAATTCTTCTGGACTTGTCCCCTGCTTTTGACACTATCAAACATGATAACTTGATTAACCTTCTTCAATATAGGATCGGGTTATCTGGCCCTGTCCTAAATTGGTTCTCCTCTTTCCTGCGTAACCGAACACAAAGAATCAAAGTCAACCAATCTTTAGCTGCCAGAACCTCGGTCTCTAATGGGTGCCTCAAGGTTCTGCACTTTCGCCCACCCTCTTCAATCTATTCATTGAACCTCTAACTGCCATTCTGAACGACTGAAACATTCAGTACCACATGTACGTGGATGACACTCAACTGTATTTAAAGATCTCTTCTCCAGATGACATTAAAACTCTTAATGGAGCACTTCAAAAAACTAAAAAATGGCTAACACATAACCATCTGTTACTTAATTCCCTCAAAACTGAATTTCTCCTGATTACACCCTGTAACCATGAGGCCCCCACGCAAGACTTGATCAAAAAAATCTCCGCACTCAACTGCACCCCGCATATGGTGGACTTCGCTTGCTCTTTAGTTGTCACCCTAGACAAATTTCTAAACATGCAAGGTCACATCAGTGCCACCATTAAGAGTGCCAATCATCAGCTCAACCCTCTTAGGAAAATCAAACCGTTCCTACCTCCCAAGGACATCCAGTCAGCAGTCCAATCCTTTGTTATCTCACGAGTAGAATATGGCTTGGTGACCCTAGCTGGGCTTCCTAAATCTAGGTTAGCTTCGCTAAGAGCTACTCTGAACGCCTCTGCCAGACTAATCACAGGCACCCGAAAGCATGATCATATTACACCTGACTTAATCCCGCTTAACTGGCATCCAATTGAAGTAAGAATCCACTTCAAGCTAGCCTGTCTGACACATAAAGCTATACATTTCAAAAGCCCCGTTTACCTGGAAAAAAAACTCAAGCTCTCCGGATCCAGGCGAAACTTAAGAAGCTCCAATACCCTACTACTGAAACCACCGAAATTCAACAAAAAAATAACTTACAATCGCACCTTCTCAGGGCTGGCTCCAAGAATTTGGAATGCCCTTCCAACGGAGATCAGAGCCAACCCCTCGACTGCTTCATTAAAAAAACAGGTCAAATGGCTACTGTGAGAAGAACTTCATCAGCAATAGCCTCTATGTCATTTGCTAGACACTTACCTTTCGTGCTTGACAATCATTTTTACTGTGTGTTGAAATGTATGCTTGACAATTATTTTCACTTTGTGTTTGAAATATGCGCTTGACAATCATTTTTAATTGGGGTTTAAAATGTATTCCGTCGTTCTTTGGAAGCACTTCGATGCTGAAACTGCTCGGCCTCATCTACGGTGGACTTTTACCTGTTTGTTCACAAACTACCTCTTCTTCCCCTAGCACCCTCATTTACTTTATGCTTCAGGTTCCTCTCATGTTGCTTTATTGTATTGTACTTATATTGTCTCTGCACGTCAATGTCAGTTTTCCTCTTTGTACAGCGCTCTGATACCCGTCTGGGTCTTGTTCGCGCTTTATAAAAACCTTTCAAATAATAAACCCTTTGCGTTAAGCTCATTAGAGTTTCATTACCCACCTTAGCACAGGCTTTAGGCAGAAATGTACAAAACAAATTTCACTCGCAAAAAGTGGTCGCAAAGTGCGCACTGACTTTTTGCAAATTGAAAATAATTTTATGAATGAATCGCAGGGCCTTCAGCATTAGTATTCATGAGGTAGGGTGACACATTGTGACCCCTACAATTGGATGCTATCACAGGGATGATGGCCTACTGGGATCAGCAGACTACCATGTCTGTGATGGTGTTGAAATGAAGTATATCAGTTTTTTATCTTTTAATTCAGCCTTATTTCCTGAATGAAAACTGTGCTGCATTTAAGTAAAGTTTATTTTTGAAGTTTGTTTGAAAGTTGGCAGTTGCCAACAAACCATTTTTTACATTCACAAAGAGGAAGAGGTCCTCCTCTTCAGAGCACTGGTCTCTGCTAGCCTCCTGTATTAGGGCAGAGGAGCATCGCCCCACTAGTTAAAATGCTGCAAAGTCAAAAAATAAAATGGCAATAAAGTCAATTTATTATCATTGTATTTTTCACCACTCCCAAGTCGAGAATCAGGGCAGGTTGGGGGCCCTTGCTGCTGAGTGGCAGCAGCAGTGTGAAGTGGTGGGCATTTCAGTTTAAAGTATGCATGTCACTCTGGCCGGCTGTCTTGCGACAGCCAGCCTGACATGCACACTTTAAACCTCTCCAAACTGAGCTGTCTTAGACAGCCAGGTGGAGAGGGCAAAGGCCCTCAGTGCCTTAGGGAGTATCAAACCAGCGCGCTCCAACTAAAACTGAAGCTTCTCTTATGTTGCTTAACATTATCAGCAGGATGAAAGCAGCATCTGGAGTGGTTAAGGGAGTTGGCTCTGAAACCACATGCTCCCCACAAGACTGAAAAACACTGAGGAGAGGAGAACAGGAGGAGGCGAGCCAGTGTGTAAGTACATATTTCATTTTTAATGTTATGACCCACTGACAGGCACTGTGAGGAACTCGCACTGGCTTCAGCCTCAACTCCAGAGCTCTCAGTTGTGGTCCGTATATAAACAGTGTTTATAACGAGCCATGATTTAGAACTTTGGTGTTGACCCTAAAGGCATTCTCAATGTCTCAGTGTCTTTCAAAAATCAAGATTTATGTGTATATATGTCTCTAGCTTCTTCGCAAGGACTAACATGTGTATCAGTTGCAGTCCTCAAAGCAAACATGTCACTTCCTAGAGTAATCTAAAAGGTACCTACAGTTATCACTTAAAGTATCTTAGTAATCATTTAAAGTCTGCTTTATAAAAAAGCATATAACTGCGAAGTAACTGCTAACAAGAATACACATGATATCTGTGTGCACCTCCTGGGTGGGATATGAACAGCAAACACACACAATTACACATGCATGGATGCTTATCACAGTTTCCATGGCTAAAATGCTCTCTTTTTCCAGCTGTAGCGCTTCAGTTGAAACAGTGGCCAGTTATTCCCTGCACTCATAATTATGATCTGCTAACCTACGTGTGCAGAAATCTTTCTGAAATGGGCACCTGTGATTAAAGTGCTCAACCCAATTATGTGCTGTGCCCTAAACCAATTGTTTCTAATTCCTATATATTTTTTTTATTACCACCAAACAGAAAAGAAAAAGCAAAAGCAAAGAAAACAAAAAACTCCTTACATCAACATAACACCGTTTTCCTCATCTTAATACCAGTATAATCATATAAATGATGAATCACACAAAACAAAAACTGCTAGTATCTAACATATAGCATATGACAGGGAGCAAATTCATGAAGAAAAAAGAAAAGACACATATTATTATATTCATAAAGTTCATCATAATAAGCATGTTACCTCTCATGAGTTAATCCATTAACCCAATCTTTTAAAGGATTCCAAATCTTCAATCCTTTAAGTCTAACCTTTCTACCGTTTTGTTCATAGAGCACTTTTTCCAGGTTAAATATATGTAGTAGCCGGGCTTTCTATTGCAGGAAGGTTAGGGGGGGAAGAATCTAACCATGCAGAAGCAATACATAGTCGAAGCACTGACATAGCTATAAATAAGAACTCACTGCTAGGGCCATCTTGTGCCGTTACCACAAGTAACATAAGCTGAGGAGAGAGCAGAACTTCTTGTTTTTTACAACAAATTGCAAAAAGCCGGCAATTTCTCTTCTTAAGAAGTCCAAACTAGGACATGTAGAAAAAATACGGGTCGCATCCGCCTCATATGCCTTACACCTAAAGCAATGGGTTCCCTCTGTGCCCCCCCACTTAGCAATTTTTGCAGGCGTAATATACAAGTCAAAAAGAGTCTCAAAATGTTGTGCCCGCAGGTTTGCAGTACATAATACCAGTTTACCCATTTCTATTGACTTCAGAAAACATGAGTCAGCAGCGTCCACCCTAACCTGCCATTTCAAGGCATGCTTTTCAAGATCATCCGTTACACCCTCCAACAATATACTACACAGAAACGATATTGAAAAACCAGATGTACGGATTAAAATTTCCATCAGTGGTATGACTGAAAACCCTGCTGCCCCACCGGCTTTTTAAAGAAGAAATTCCCTTATTTGTAAGAAAAATTCTCGCCGATTAATTTTAAATCTGGCCCTAACTTCTTCAAAAGAGGCAATCTGATCCCCTGTCAAAAAATCGCCTATCCTATGACCCCTGCTTTCTCCCTCCTTTGCAAGTGTACATCTGTCAATACCTCAGGTATCTTATCATTATCAATTAATGGTGTATATCTTCTATATCTACTAAGCCCTAATTTATTCCTGATGCCTGACCAGGTTCGAAATGCTGCTATTAAAGTCTTAAAATTAGCCTTTTTGCAATAATTAGGTTCATATATTTTTAAAAACTTCCTTTTTCTTAATACCAAAAAGAGGCCAATAATATTGCAAAGAAGCTGCTAAATAATAAAGTTTGAAATTAGGTAACCCAAGACCCCCCCTTTTCCCTAGGAAGGGATAAGAATGCCTTCGATCTGTGTGTCTGTTTATATGACCATATAAGTCTAGCTACCTCCCTCTCGATCTGCCTAAACCAATCGTTATTTATTTCAAGTGGAATTGTGCGAAAAATATATAAAGGTTTAGGCAGAATTGTCATTTTAATTAGGTTACATCTGCCAATAATAGATAGTTTTAGATTATCCCAGCGACATATATCATTCTTAACTTTGCCAATTATTGCGGTAAGATTTATATCTGTAATATCTTCAACCTTAGCTTTCACATGTATACCTAAAATATGGCCTCATCCACAACCCTACTGTCAGCCACAGTGGTATATCTATTTACTAATATCTGGGTTTTAGCTCTGTTCAGCCAATCACCTGAAAATAAGCCAAATTGTTCGGCCACTATTTCGACTTCGGCCATCGCTCTATCCGGCTCAGAGGTAATAATTGCCATATCATCGGCATATGCCAGCATTTTTGTGTACCAACCTTGCAACCTAATTGAGAGAACATTCGAGAGCCCCCCAGGCATCGAAGAAAGGGGTCTATATATAATGCGAACAACAGGGGGGAAGATGGACATCCCTGCCTAGTTCCCCTTCCTATTAAAAACGCCTCTGACCCCACTCCCATGATTTGTAAACGAGCTGTAGGTTTAGCATATAAAACCTGAATGGCTCTAATCAACCCTGACCCTAAACCATTGGCTTCCAAACACCTCCATAAATAACTCCATGATACACGATCGAAAGCCTTCTCGGCATCTAAAAAGGCCGCAGCTATAGGTTTCCTTAGGACGTCTGCCACATCAAATAGCGAAATTAGCCACCTAATATGATCATCCGTCCCCCTCCCCTGATTAAAACCATATTGCCAAACTGTCACTAATTGCTGCATAACCTTATTGAGGCGAGATGCAAATATCTTCGAGTATCATTTTGTATCACTATTTAGCAGTGTTATAGGTCTATAGGAGCCCATATTAATAGAATCCTTCCCTTTCTTTAAAAAAATAATAATGTTAACAGTCTCCCGTGATGCTGGTGATATGGGCCCATTTCTAACCTCCTTAAATATTCCCAAAATTTCAAGGCCGACCTCATTAACCAATTAAAAAAAAAAATCGAATGGTATACCATCACTGCCAGTGGCCTTACCAGATGGGAGAGCTTGCAGAGCCAGATAGAGCTCCTCCTGAGAGATTTCAGTCCCCTCCCAAAAAGCCTCTTCCTGTGATAACCTCACATTAGGTGGATATTCATGCTCGTGCGTTATCTCGTTTTCTTCAGGTGTGGCTGCAGCTGTATATAATACCTCGTAATACTCTTTAAAACTTCCCTAATCTCTGTGGCATCCGAAACTATATTCCCCTGAAGATTCCTAATTTGCTTTATATGTCCTACCGCTATCTGTTGCCTCGCCTTAACTGCTAATAGTCGGCCAACTGTCTCACTGTATTCATAACTTTGTTGTTTTTTAGGAAGATACTTGCCAGCCATTTTTTCCATGTAAAAATCATTCAGGGCAGCTTTAGTCACCATAATTAAATCTATAGTAATAGAGAGATCCCCACCATTATTTACCACATCGATTAGTTTGGTCTCCAGAAGAGCTAATTTCTGATAATAGACTTTAATTTGTTCCGTGCTTTTTCGTTGTTTATTCAGACTATATCGCAGTGTCTCCCCTCTCACTGACGCTTTAAACGCATCCCAAATAATTCCTGGGGGTGCACTGTCCTTATTAAGACTGAAAAACTCACTGATCCAGCCTTTCATATAGCTCACATATTCCTGATCAGAGAGTAGTGCTCTCTCAAAAGTCCATTTATTCTGTACACTCCTTACTTCTAACAGTGGAAATTTGTAAACTAAAGGATTGTGATCCGACATTACCCTAGGGAAGATCTCTATCCTAGCTTCCTTCAAAAGGGATGTTGAAACCAAAAAATAACCTAACCTAGCAAACTTAAGATGAGGAGCAGAATAATAGGTGTATCCAGGCTCAGTGCCCCTCAGACTAGGCCAAACATCAGTTAGGCCTATATCTTTTAAGCAGATTTTTCAACGCCCTAGATGATTGAGGTTTACGATTCTTATATACTGTCACAACTTTATCTGACATGCTACTTGATCCATTAATATTTAAATCCCCACAGACTAGATAAGGCGCCGGCCAAGAAGGAAGCTCAGTGGCTAAGAAATTCAATACCGAAGGATCATCCAGGACGGGGCATATACTGAGCACAAAGTGAATAAACCAGCCCCTCCTCTAACTTCCATAATTATCCATCTGCTATACTTATCAACAATCTTTCTCTCACACGTAATATTTTTGCTTTTAATCAGAACTGCCACCCCTTTAGTCCTGACATCCTGCGTAGTATATGCAATTAACTTAAAGTCTAAGTTATTGAGTAGCTTATAATCCTTACAAGCTAAATGAGTCTCTTGAAGACACAACAGATCTACGTGTAAAACTTTAAGATCTTCTTGAATCCTTCTTCTTTTAACCCCTTTGTTAAGGCCACAGATGTTTATAGTTACAATACGAAGCTTAGCCATTATTAATTTTATTCACTTCTCTTTATACTAATCAGACACTGCATATTATTCATATTATTAACATCATAACTACATAGACTCCCTTACAGATTTCTGTAGAAGCATTGGGTTCTTATCTTCACAATTTTTGCAGTTTTATTTGCAGTGTTGCCTAATATCAAAAACACAGAAAAAACACCTAATGTAATATAGCTGTAGTTTGCTTTCAGCTTCAGCACCAAAAAATCCAAGACCCCCCTACCAACCCAAGCCCCTCCGCCCCACCCTATGAAAGCAGCCAGACCTCCCAGGTCTGTATGATAGAGAAAGCACACAGCACCATGGCACCTCTACCCCCACACAGAAAAAATGATTGATATTTTTTGACAAATTCTTACCCCCACCACCCCCCTCAAAAAAGATGAAGAAAAGGAGAGGAGCCCTACGAGGAGAAACCATGATGGTATCAATCCCCCAAAAATCTCACGGCCCTTTTAACAATCGTTTTTAGCCTCACTGGAGCCAATAAAAATGCCTCACACCCAGCATCTTGAAATGGCTTAATTAATTGCTGCCAACGCCATCTGCGCTCCACAGTGAAAAAAAGTTAAAATTTACCAAACAAACCCAAAATTGCCCTCGGCTGAATTGCATCTCTGTTAGGCATCTTGTGGAGGACAAAGGGAGACCTATGTACCCTCTGGATCTCTCGATCCCAATCCCACCCAATAAGCTCCGGAAAGGACTCCTTAAAAAGACCTAGCATAAAACCCCGAATGTCCTTCCCTTCCATGCCTTCCTTGATCCCAAGGACTCGGAGATTATTTCTTCGCTGACGATTCTCTAAGTCCTCCAGTTTCCACATCACGTCAGATAGTTGGGCTTCATGAGTCTTTGTTTGCTCTCTCACAGCATCCAAATCCTTCTCCACCACAACAGTTCTTACTTCCATTGCATCCAGTCTTTCGCAGATTTCCCCACAACTACGTCCTACTTTCCGGATAGCTCCTTCCAGTTTCTTTGTGCCCTGTCTTGTCTTTTTCCCATCAGCTCTAGTCTCTACTCGATGTTCCTTAATAGTATCCACAATAAGACTCGCCAACGATTTTCCATTTGTTGCAGGTTCCCCAAGATGTTCAGAAAAGGAGATACCAGGAAGGGCTGAGACTTTTTCAAGGAGGCCAATATTTCTAGTATCTGAATAGTCCCACTTCAGGCCGGAGGCACCACTGTTTTTCTTTTTCGTGTCTCCCTAAGCCCCTTAGAGCCTTTTCAGGCCCTCCAAGAATTTTGTGATGTTTGCGGGCAGTTTTGGGGCCTTCCAGTGTACTATACCCTGAAGTAGTGTCAATATGATCAGAGTCGCTATATGCTAGCTCGGAATCCGAGGTCTCCGAATGCGAGTCTTCTGTCAGGGAATAGAATTTATCTGGCCCATCCGAAATAGCATCAGATATGGCATCAATTGGTATTAACTTATCAGCATCCATGATACAGCCTGTGTCCCCAGGTGGGAGATCTACTAACCTGTTATCTTGGGGTTGAGTATCCAGTACCTCAACATGTGATGGTGGTTGCATTTGGACACATATTTTATGCCCTGCATCCATGACCTCCGCTGTCTGGTCGCAAGGAGTATCCTTATTAACATCCTTATCTGCCTACGTCCCTTGTATCCCCTGTAAAGCATAGGCCTCCGTGTTAGCCTGGGAAATGCCCTCCAGACCAGCATTAGAGTTGATTTCCTAATCCCTGTTCCCCTCTTTAAGTTGTAAATTGTCCAGATCCATGTCCATGCTCCCAGGTCCATCCCTGGTTTTGAAAGATGCCGTTATGGCCGGCTGAGGTAGTGTAGGCGTAGCATTTAAATTACTCCCTCCATATGCTGCCCCTACTTCATCCAAAGCCTTTGTGATAGTACCTTTTTTACCTGCAGCTTGATATTTCTCTTGAAGGATCCTCTGCTTCACCGCCCCTGTATCTTGATGTTTTTTGCCAGTACGAGACTCTTGGGGCTTTCCTGCGGATGCCTCCATATTTGCAGGAGAATGTAGAATAACATTAGTCCCGGCCATCTCTTTCTGCTCTCTCTGCTGTCTCGTGGATTTAGGTGGCATTTTGATTAGAGTTGAAAACCAGCTAGAGAGCACTGCCTGCACTTTGCACACAACTCCTCCACTGGCAGGTGACACGAAATTGACACACACAAGCAGAGAACAGCGCAGAGAATCAGCCACCTGTCTGGGCGGGAAGCCTTCACAATCGTGCCGTGCTGCTCCCGTCTCCGAAAACCAAAGCGCCTCCCTGCAGCTGCTATGCGCATCCGCGGTTCCGGAGACGGACCGCGTCAGCCGCCGCAACCTCCGGAGCACCAGCAGCCCGGAGGGGCACCACAGCGCCCAAGCAGACCCCCTCCAATGTTGTCACCAGCATTCAGGCAGGTAAGTTTAGTAGCTAATAGCATCTCGCCTCATCAAACAACACTCCGTGTGGGGAGTCGGGAAAAGGGGCTCCGACTATGCCGCCGCCATCTTGCTTTCCGTCATACACATAATTCTCCATTCCAACAATTATTGCTAATTCCTGATGATTTAATAAAATCGGAGGGTCTGAGTCAGTGAAACTGCACATGTAGAGTTTTGTCTATGTGTGGGGAGTCGATTTACTAAATTTTGCAATTTGACAACATTCCCACTAGTACACTTGCATTGCTGAGTCTGGCACAGTTCTGAATTTATTTTCACATAAAGTGATCACAAATATTTTAAAAGCAATCCACCAAAGTTGATCTCCAGTATTTCCAAATATTTTGCATCTCATAGTTCATTGCTAACAATCGCACTATAAATCCTTTGCATTAGAGTGATCGGCAGGACACATTCTATGTGCTAATTCATAACTCAATGTTTGGTGAGCATTGATGACACTATTAATGATCGACATTCCATTTTATTTCTGGTTGATCATCATTCATATATTACTGTTTTTAAAGCCACATCCAACACCTGTTTTCTGGAAAGTAAAAATGATAGGCTCAACTGTCTGTTCAAACCTGACATCACTTTGTAAATACAATATATTCACAAGAATATATTGCTCTTGATTTTCCTTCCCTTCCCTTCTTTAATTTCGACCAACTCATCTTCCAAGGTTTCTATCCAACACTACACTCTTGTTCCTTTGGCTCTCCCTTTTGCTTTTAATTATTGCAATTTTTCCATCACCACCCATCTTATCTTGGGCTATTGGCAGTTTATTCAGCCACTAAGTAAAAGTATTGTTCTTTATTTTCCTTTTTTATTTTTGACCCCTTCTTCATCTATATTGTTCTTGACTTGTCTAAGTTCTATGACCAATATAAACCATTCCTAAATTAATTGAATTTAGACCTCAAAAAAGAAAATTCAATTTCAGCATGTGTTACAGACTAAGGACCAAGGGATTTCAGCCTCTTTGCGACCGTAAAATTGGTCCGCCCAATTTACTAACCCTATTTTGTGAGTTGCAGTCATTGGTCCCAGGGACCACTGCCTACCCTTAAAAAATTAAACTGAAAAGTAGAATTTTTATGTTTTAAATGCATCCCATTTTCCTTTATGGAAAACGGGCTGCATTTAAATAAATAAACTGCTTTATTGACAAAGCAGTCCCAGACATGGTGGTCTGCTGACCTCAGCAGGCCACGATCCCTGAGAGGGCCAGCCATTCCCAAGGGGGTCACAAATTGCGACAGCCTCATTAATATTCATGAGGGATACAATTTGCTACCCCTTTGGGAAGCGCAAACAGTGTCTGAGACACTGTAGTACATTGGATTTTGTGGCACACAATTTGTCGCAAATTGCAAATTGCAAAATCCAATGGTCGAACATCTGAGCCAAAGAGCCAAAGGACATCTTGGAGCTATGCTGACAATACTGCTTATTCATTTTTCTTGCTCTTCTTTAATCTCTGCTCAGTGCACTTTCTGTGCTCTAAAATCAATCAGCAGGTGATAGCAAAAGCTAACCCTGTGCTAATTCTTTTGATCACTTACGCTCATCACCAGCTCCTGTCATTTGAACAAGCTCATAGCTCTTAAATATTGTGTGCAGAAACACTGGCTAAGTCAATTAAAGGCAATAACATAGCGCAAAAGGGATATCTGTAGGAATTCACAGATTTGTTTTTCAGACTTGTCATTCCTAGGTTGGTCTTTACCCAAATGTTTTGCTTTCTCCCTCTAATTTTTTGCAATTTGTTGTTTTTGGCCTTAGGTCTCTGTGCACTTTAACACTGCTAGCCAGTCCTGAAGTGATTGTGTTCACTCCTTATGGTAAAATTAGCTTACACCTAATTGGCGATTTAATTTACTTATAAGTCCCCAATTAATAGGCATGGTATGTAAACTCCTGCAAATTAAATGCTACTGATCAGCCTGCAGCACTTATTGTGCCACTCACCTAAGTAACCCTTCTAAACATGTCTCAAGACTGCCTTTGCAGCCTGTATGCAGTTTTTAATTGCCAAATTGACTTGGCAACATGACCTCTTTGCAAGGCCTAAACCTTCCTTTTTAATACATATAAGTCACCTCTAAGGTAGGCCTAAGACAGCCCATAGGGCAGGGTTAAGTGTATTTCAAAAGTTGGACATGTACTTTAAAATGTTACTTGTCTTGGTATTAAGAAACTCTTAAATTCATTTATCACTACTGCAAGGCTTACCTCCCACATAGGATAACATTGGGTTACTGTTAGACTTGGCACCATGGGCGTGAGTCTCCCTTCCACTCTTTGCTGTTGCCTCATCTGTTTTTGTTGGTCTAGATGCTTTGGGCACTTTGCCACTGCTGATCAGTGCCAAAATGCAAGTGCTCCCTATTGTAAAATGATGTAATGGATTAGTGATTCCATGATTGGTTATTTGATTTACATGTCAGACGCTAGTACAGTGCACCATGTGTGCTTAAGGCCTGTAAATCAAATGCTGCTGGTGGGCTTGCAGCACTGGTTGTGCCACCCACAGGAGCAGCTTGTAAAATATGGCTCAGGCCTGCCATTGCAGAGCCTGTGTGCAGTCTGGGACTGCCATGTTGACTTGGTAAGTGCACCAACTTACCAGTCCCTAAACCTTCCCTTTTCTACATGTTAGCCGCCCTTAAGGTAGGTCCTAGGGCAGGGTGCATTGTATGTGAAAGGTAGGACATGCCCTGATGTGTATGGCATGTCCTGATAGTGAATTACAGCCAATTTCATTTTTCACTTTTGATAGGCTACCTGTTCCTGTAGGCCAGAATGGGCAGTTTGATTGTAAAATATTATAATCCTAACTGACCCAGGGAACATGGTAGAAAAACGAATTAAGTATGCCTGAATCCAGAATGATAAAATACATCTTTTAGTGAAGTTGGTTTTAACATTTTGTGTTTGAAAATACAACTTTTAGAAAGTAGGTATTTTCTTACCTAACCATCCAGCCTGCCTCTGCTAGGTTGTGTATTGCATGTCTGGTTTGTGAGTGACAGGGGCTGGGGTGCCTCCAGAAGACAGGGTGAGTCAGCACTAGGCTGAATAGACCTATCTGCATTGGGAGTGGTGGGAGGAGTAACACCTGGGCCTGAATAGGGCTGTGCCTGCCTTTCACAATGCTGGCTCCACCTCCTGTGGTGCATCTAATGACCCTGGCCCACACTAACAAAGGAAGAAGTTGTGCACTGGCAGAATGCACCCAGAACTGGTTTGGACTAGGTACAGACACTCTCTGCCTTCAGAGACAAAGGATTTGTGTGAATAAAAAGGGGGACCCAGACCCCAGAACTTTAGATCACTTCTGGGAAATCAAGAGGAACCTTTGCCGAGGAGAAGAAACCGAAGAAGCTGAAGGAGGATTACTGCCCCTGTACTGTTTGCTGTCTGGGGTTGGCCTGCAGTGGTTACTTGTTGCAAAGGAAAGGAGAAAAGGACTTTGCTGTTTGCTTTGTCATCTAGAGGAAGATCTCCAAGGTTTTGAACTAAGCTTGCCTCCTGTCAGAAGTCCCAGGGACACAAAGACTTCACCAGCAGCTCCCCCTGAATTTCCTTGCTGAGAATTCTAACGTACAGAGGTGTCTGCAGCTGGTTAGGACCTCTAGAGACTGTTTGTCGTAGGGAGCTGGAAGGTCGATGCAACGAGAAGCGTGTCGCCGCCGCAGCAGTTGCCGTTACATCGCCGATGAAGCGTGTCACGGCTGCAGCTGTTTGTCGCCGCATCACCGAGGAAACGTGTCGCATCACCGGAGAAGCGTGCCGCAGAGGTCGCTGTCGCATCACCGGAGAAGCGTGCCGCAGGGCCTGTCGCCATTTTGTCGCATCGCACCGGATCGTCGCATCACATCGAGGCGCCATCTTGTCGCATTGCACCGGACATCAGTAAGAAACCGACACATCACCTCCTCTCCGGTAAGGAACCGACACATCACCTCCCCGAGGCAAGGAACCGATGCATCACCTTCCCTGTGACCATTTTGTTTGTTTTGCGTGACGCATGCAAGGTACTTTGAGAGTAGAGTGTCGCTTTTACCATCTACATTGAACTAAGCTATTTCAACCAATTTAAAGTCATATTTTTATTACAGTATTGTGGATTTTTGTTGTTTGGTCTTGTGTTAAGTCTAGTTAAGATTACTTATTTTTCTAAACTGGTGTGGTTTCCATTTGTAGTTTTTTCACTGTATTACTGTATGTGTTCACAAATGCTTTACACACTGCCTCGGAGATAAGCCTGTCTGCTCGTGCCAAGCTAAAAAGGGGGTGAGCAGGGGTTATTCAGGAGTGTATCCCCCTTTCCCTAACTAGAAGCAAGGGTCCCTATTTGGACAAAGGTGTATACCATTGCCAACTAGAGACCCCCATTTCTAACAGTTACTTTATTACATTAAATAAGGGATCACTTTTACCAGGGAACAGGTAGAAATGACATGTTTGGGTTCAATAGAATTGTAATTTAAAGTCCTCTTTCAACCAGGGATTTGTAGAGTGCAATACTCACCTGTGGGGTCTCAAGGCCCTGGGGGGAAGGGGGATTTCAGGCAGCTCCGGCTTATCCAAAGAGCCAGGTCTTGAGACTCTTCCTGAATGCTTGCAGTGTGGGGGTTAGTGTGATGCTGAGGGGGAGTTTGTTCCAGGTCTCGGCCGTGAAGAGGGAGAAGGATCTTCCTCCCATTCTAGCTCTGCGGATGCATGGGATTTCGGCCAGGGCAAGGTCGGCAGAGTGGAGGGTTCTCTTGGGGGCATTGAAGGAGATTCTTTTGTTGAGGTATTGGGGTCCAGTGTTGTCGAGGGCTTTGTAGGCATGTGTGAGCAGCTTGAACGTCACTCTCTTTTTGACGAGGAGCCAGTAGAGGTCTCGTAGGTGCTGGATGATGTGGTCTTGTCGTGGGATGCTGAGGACGAGTCTGGCTGTGGCGTTCTGGACGGTCTGGGATTTGTGGAGTAGAGATTTGTTGAACCTGGTGTAGAGGGCATTCCCGTAGTCCAGTCTGCTGGTTATGAGTGCGTGGGTGACGGTCTTTCTGGACTCAGGGGGATCAATTTGAAGGTCTTGCGGAGTATGTGGAGGGTGTTGAAGCACGTGGACGATACAGCATTGATCTGTTTATTCATGGTGAGAGCGGAGTTGAGTATGATGCCGAAGTTGTGGGCATGGTCCCTGGGTGTAGGAGGGTTGCCGAGGGCGGGGTGCCACCAGGTGTCATCCCAAGCAGAGGGGACAGATCCGATGACTTCCGTTTTCTCTGAGTTGAGCTTCAGGCATCTGATGCTCATCCAGGATGCAATGTCTTTCATTCCTTCCTGGAAACTGTGTCTGGTGATTTTGGGCTCCTTGGTGAGGGAGAGGATGAGCTGGGTGTCGTCGGCGTAGGATACTATGCTCAGTCCGTGTTTTCTTACGATGGTTGCTAGTGGGGCCATGTAGATGGTAGGTGTTGAAGAGCGTGGGGCTGAGGGAGGATCCTTGGGGTTCTCCGCATCTGATATCTGTGGGTTCGGAGAGGAAGGGCAGGGGTATGATTCTTTGAGTTCAACCGGCAAGGAAGGAGCAGATCCAGTCCAGGGCAGTTCCCTGCAAGCCAACGTTGTGGAGTCTGGTGGCTATTGCGCGGTGGGAGACAGTTTCAAAGGCTGCTGAGAGGTCTAGTAGAATGAGGGCTGCCGTGCGGCCTTGGTTGAGGAGAGTATGGCTGTAATCTGTGGTGGCTAGGAGGGCGGTCTTGGTGCTGTGGTTGCTGCGGAATATTGATTGAGAAGTGTTGAGGATCGAGTTCGATTCTATGAAGTTTGTGAGCTGGTTGTTGACAACCTTCTTGATGACTTTGGCGGTGAAGGGGAGGAGAGAGATGGGTCTGTAGTTCTTGAGATCTGTCAGGCCTGCGGAGGGCTTCTTGCAAAGGGGTTTGACTTCTGTGCATTTCCATTCATCTGGGAATGTGCCTGTTTTGAGGGTGAAGTTAATTGTACATCATAGTTCAGGTGCTATGGCGGAGGCAACTCTGTGGAAGATGTGTGGTGGACAGGGGTCATGGGCACTCCAGAGTGTATGCTCCTCATGGTCTTTGCGTTGTCTTCTGTGGTGACAGGGGTCCAGCTGGTGATGGTCGGCTGGGTGGTGTTGCTGGTGTCTGGTGTTGTGTTGGTGCCTTTGTTCTGTTCGTCGAAGTTGTCATAGAGGGTCCTGATCTTGTGATGGAAGAATGAGCTGAGTTTGTTGCAGAGGTCCTGGGAGGGAGGGACATCAGAGGTTTCACTGGGGGGTTTGGTGAATTCTTGTATGATGCTGAAGAGTTCCCTGGAGTTGTGGGAGTTGGAGAGGATTCTGTCCTGGATGAAAGTTCCTCTTCGAGGATCTGATGACTTGCTGGTGTTCTGTCATGGCGGCCCTGTAGGCGGCGCGTGCTTCCAAGATTTTTCTGTTCCTCCATGCTTTCTCGAGTCGTTGGCACGTGCGCTTTTATTCTCGGAGCTCCGTGGTGAACCAGGTAGCTTTTGTGGTGTATTGACTTTCAGAGTTCTGGAGGGGGGGGTGCATGTGTTAGTGCAGTCGGTGACCCATCTGCAGGGTTCGTTGGCTGCAGAGTTGGCGTTGGTCGAGGTGGATGGAGGAGTGTGGGAGTTAAGGTGCTCTTCAGCGATCTTGCTCCAGTTTTTGCGCAGGGGCATGGTGTAGGCTCATGTGCGGTGGGTTTTGAGAAGGAGAAGTGGAAGCAGTGGTGGTCCGTCCAAAGGAGCTGTCTGGTGTGACCGAAGCAAATGTTGTTTCCTCCTGCGAAGATGTGGTCGAGGGTGTGTACTGCCTTCTAGATGGGGGTGGTGATGAGCTGCTTCAGTCCGATGATGGCAAGGATGTTGAGGAGGGCGGTGGAGTTGGGGTTGCTGAGGTTGTTGAGGTGTAAATTCAGTTTTCTGAGCAGTGGGTAGTGGGTAGTCCATAGATGCGAGGGCATGGGGCGCGATGAGGTCTGTAATGGTGTTGTTGAACGGGGCACAGGGTTCAGGCGGTCAGTAGGCAAGATCCATGTAGAGTCGTTCTGGGGTCGATCTTGATCTGGAAGTGGAGGTGTTTCATGGGGGTCATTCGATATGGCGGTTATGAGTTGGAGGGAGATTTTGTGTACGATGGCAAGGCCACCTCCAGGGTGATTGGGATGGTCTTTCCTCTGCAACTTGTACCCATCGGGGATGGCAGTTGTGATGTCAGGTGTGGCGTGGAGCTGGCGTTGGTCCAGGTCTCTGTGAGAAAGGCAATGTAGAGGCGAGAGGGTGTTGAGGGAGTCCCAGATTTCTACTATGTGTCTGTGTAGGAATCGTACGTTGAGTAGGATGAAGCTCAGGGGTTTGTGCACGCTGGCGTCCGGTGGGATGGTGGTAGCTGTAGGGTCTGGAGGTGGGTGAAGGTGGGGAGGCAGTCTCAACAGGAGAACTGGCCGTGGGTGGTGTTCGGCATCAACAGCTGCAAGTTGTTGTTTCTTCTGGGGTTGAGTGCATTGAGGGTTGCTGAGTCGTAGCAGTGGGGGGGTCTAAGGACCAGGGTCCTTGGTGCTGGTCGTGGTTGGGTTGTGGACAGGCACAGATGGTCTTGCCTTTGGCACGCCCGCTGCGCTTGTCCGCTGCGGCTGGCATTAAGTAAGGGTCAGAGGGAGGGAGAGCAGCTGGTAGGTGGGAGCGGGAACACGCTGGGGGAGGGGCTGTGGGGGCAGCAGCGGTGGGGAAGGGAGTGAAACGGCAAACAGGGCAAAAACAGTAAAAAGGCACAAAGAGACAAAAAGGCACTAAAAAGGCACAAAGAGACAAAAAGGCACAAAAAAAGGCACAAAGAAATGCACAAAGAGACCAACAGGCACTAAAAAGACACAAAGAGACAAAAAGACACAAATTGCACAAATGAGGCTCAGACAGACAAAGGCAGAAACTATAGAAAGGCTGGCAGAGTGGACTAGCGGAAGAGCAAGGCTCTCCCACTGGACCACCAGGGATGAGGCACTGACAGGAGTATGTGGGTGGAGGAGGGCCTCGAACACCTACCTGGAACCAGAGAGGTGCTGGGGGTAGCGGTGCAACGACAGAGCTGCACGAGGAGAGAGCAGTTTTCCTGACCAGGAGGTCAGAGGTCTTGCTCACCCTGTCATGCAGCTGCTGCCATTAAGTAGGAGTCAGGTGGAGGGAGAGCAGCTGGGAGGCGGGAGCAAGAACAAGCAGGGGGAGGGGTCCTTGGGAAAGCAGCGGCAGGGAAGGGAGCGAAACAGCAAGCAGGGCAAAAACAGTGAAAAAAAGTGGAAAAAGGCACAAAGAGACAAAAATTCACTAAAAAGGCACAAAGAGCCAAAACGCCGCAAGAAAGGCACAAAGAGACAAAAAGGCACAAAGATAGGCACAAAGAGACAAAAAGGCACTAAAAAGGCACAAAGAGACAAAAAGGCACAAACTGCACAAACAAGGCACAGACAGACAAAGGCAGAAACTACAGAAAGGCTGGCGGAGCTGATCAGCAGAAGAGCAAGGCTCTCACACTGAACCACCAGGGATGAGGTGCAGGCAGGAACTTGCGGGTGGATGAGGGCCTCGAACACCTACCTGGGACCAGAGAGGTGCTGAGCACAGTGGCACAATGGCAAAGCTGCGTGAGGGGAGACTAGTTTCCCTGACCAGGAGGTCAGAGGTCCTGCCCTTAATGGTATAGCTGTCTTTTAAGTCACAATTCTGAAAATGCCAGTTTTAGAAAGTTTACCTTTTTTGTCCTAGACATTTGGTGCCTGCAGCCTGTGTCCTGGGTCATATGACTGTGACTGTGATTAGCATGGCAGTTGGTCTTAGTGTATTCCTCCCTAACAGTGGCACAAAATGGGACTAGTTGTTGGCAGGGCCATGCTGACAGGATGTGTGGTGTGAAGCAGAGTTGCTCTCTGCCCCACTTACATTTCAAATGAGTTGCCTCAGCCTGCTCACAAAGGTCGTCACATTAGCCTTTTGTCCCACCCAGCAACCTGGAGCCTGGAAAGGGAGGAAGGAGATTCCAGCAACATTGGCCTGACTTCATGGTACCTTCTGCTACGTTTTTCTACTCAGAAGCCAATCCTGTTCGGCAGCTTCTCTTCAGAAGGGTACACAGCCTTCTGGAGCGCTCGTTCGATACAGCCTTTATCCTCGTCCTGCCAGAAACTTCCAAAAAAGAGACTAAGACCAAATAAAGCAATTTTTCACTGCAACTCTGTCCAGTTGCTTCCTGATGATGACGCTTCCTCCTCGGACATCGCAAGCTGCCATGCAACACTGATCTTTCCCTAAAAAAATAAATTTTTCTTCACAATTTCCTCTAAGTCAGAAAGTATGCTGAGACCAGGCCCAATCCACTTCATATATCCAAACAGTGCTCCATTGTGGTCAGCCATAACTTTCGACTGTGTTCTGGCCTCGTGTGACTGGATGCCCACGGGTGGCACTTTGATCTTTTAGGAGCTAGTTTTTACTAAAAACTTTATAATTCCAGTCCTACTGACTAGATTTTTGTTGTTTTGGTCTCAAATTATTATTTCAATGTCATCTGTTATTTAAATTGGTTTGGGATTTATCTTGTGTTGTGTGTCACTTTATTATTGTTTGAGTACTGCATAAATACTTAACACATTGCCTCCAAGTTAAGCCTGACTGCTTTCTGCCAAGCTACCAGAAGGTTAAACACAGGATAATTTAGGGACTTTTGTGGTTTACCCTATCAAAAAGTGGGGCTCTTTCTTGAGAAGGGTGCTCACCCCAAAAACCCAATTTCCTACATTTTTCCTCATTGATAATCATGAAACAGAATTTCCTCTGCAAATCCTTGTAAATGGCTATGAATCAGCGGGGAACCCTCCATTGCATTCTTTATCTATGATAATTATCGAATGGTACAAGGGACACAGTTATTGACTTCTTATAATTATTTATGTGTAGATGCAGTAGAAGTTCAAGTATGGTCTTCTGCTCTCTAAAAGCCTGGCTAGCGAATTTTTCTTATTTCACACTGCTAGTCTGATTTTCTCTGAAGAAATAAGATTTGTAGAATCAGAAAAGGCACATATTACTCACATTTAATATGCACAACGTGGTTATTTGAAATATATTGTCTTTCGTGGTTTAGTCTTAGCCCCTTCTGCTATCTGTACCCCCTTGTTGCCGGCAGAGCATAATACAAAATAAGCATGATGAAGTGGGAGTGCCCCATCTGCTGAACTAATACCCAGCTTGACACAATGTCCCATGAATCATAAGAATGCAAGGCATGGGTTAATTAAGAATACAAGAAGTGATAAAATGTGCCTGGCATGAGATTAAGGTGAAGTTCTGGTTCAAAACATCAGAGCATGCAAGTGATTTGCTGTAACTTGGAAGGCAAGATATACTAACGACTGAGACAATTCCTAGCAGCAGCACTTCTGAGGTCTAAATGCACTTGCACAGGCCTTGATAATGGGCTTCTCTGTTTTCACTAATGGAAGAGATGAAACTTGCCATGAACTTCTTTATTTTTTCCAACAGGGCGTACACAAGAGGGTTGGACTTACAAACTATATATTGGTAGAAGATAATCAGATTCTGTGGGGATAAATTTACTTATGTGCATTTCAACAAATAAATTTGGTGCCGCTTTCTGTTGTATTCAACATTTTAAACAATACTTGCCATGTTCAATCCTTAAAATCTTTTCCTAGCTTGGTTCTACATAGTGTCCATTAATAAGGTGAAAAAGACCAACAAATAATTTTGCAGGCATTCTAGCTCTTGAAGATCCACTTCAAGTTGCATTGTTCATTACTCTTATAGTTGCTACTGTACTGGGTATAGAGCACAAGGTCTTATTGTGGACTTAAATGATCTTGAAGAAAGGGGTCCCATTGCACTTGATAATACCATGGTATGTGGTAGTAGTGAAGAGAGAATTGTGCTAATTGGTATTTGTTTGTTTGAGCAGGTCTTTAGGCTGAATTGAATTCCTGGTGCTGTAGGAACTGATGTCTCATAAATTAATCGCTGCTTTGGTCAGCCATGACCTTTAGCACAGAGAGTAGTGACAGAGTTTGTTTTAGGACTATGGGCTGATTAAGATATTGGTGGGATTGCCACTGACAGGCGGTCCCACTGGAGACAGCCCTTCGGTCCGACCGCCGCATTATGATGCAGTTGGCCGGATCAAAATCATTGGTAGGGGAAGACCGCTGCCTTTGACAGGACCTACAATCCCATCAGGGCAACGGTCGAATGAGTATCCCTAAAATGGCGGCGGTGCCAAGGCAGGCACCACCGTCGGGATTACGATGTCCATTTCCTACAGCAGTCCAAATGACATGAAAAGGCTGTCAGAAAGGGACTTTGTGTGCCCCAAACAGGGCCCCCGTCCATCATGGCCTACTGGGCAGTGGCCCAGGGGGCAAATGTAGTGCCCCCACGTACATCCATGCACCATGTGCCATGCACCACATGGTGCATTGCACACAGCGCATGGAGGTTCACAAAGTGCTCTCTAACTCTGTGGCTTGTGCTGCATCCCTTTTCCTGGCCCACAGCACAATCCACAGTGTTAGAGAGCACTTTTCCAAGTGCTTCCATGGTGGTAAAATCGTAATTGGGTGACCGTATGGCATCATAATGATGCCCTAAGTTTTTAATATTATGTCAATCTGTAAAATTTCTAGGGGCTACAGGTGAAAGGTAGGGGTCTACTTAGTTATGCTTGTAATGATTTATCACTTATTTTCATGAGCTGATAAAGATTCCGATGAAATGCTTAGCTGGCTAAGAAAAATCCTGTGGTCAACATTTATTCCTTCTGTGCCTAACCAAAGTTTATGTTCAACTAAATCAAAATCAACATAATGGTCTTTGGCAGCGCTGTATATTGAAGAAAAATTGAATGAATCGAAGTCCCCTTAATGTTGGTGTGCAATACTATTATTTGCCACCTCAAGTTTGATGATATCACAGCTATAGCAGATCAGAATTAGATGTGAAGACATTATCAGGATCACCTAAAGCATGGCAAAATCATTTAAAAATTGGGAACAGCTCCGACTCAGGTTTCATTTATTATTGATGAGTTTGCAATTGAAATGCTACACGTCTTTATTAAGAAGTAATACTTATGCATGTTAACTAGGCAATATATCACTAATAGTGACATATTGACTTCCAGTTTGAGCCTGGGTATACAGGCTTGGAATCAGCCACCACAGGAGATAAATAAAGTCAACACCACCAGCATCAAGGAGTGTTTACATTTATAGTCAGGCTCTGATGCCTTTTGCCGAGCCATGTACAAACATTTCAATTTCTTTACTCTTATGCAAAGCTATTTTCCCCACCTTGTGACCTGAGCAGTTTTTTGAAGGAGACTTCTGAGTGTGATAGGGAAGTAGAATACATTTTTAACATACGTACAAAAGTGTGCCTTTTGTGCATTTCCTTTTATGTTGTTCCATTATTTGACGTTGTGGGAATATGCCTAGTCTAATCGTCCAAGACAATATGATTGAGTTCAAAAAGTGCTTTGGAACAGTTGAAGCCTCCAACCAATGAGGCGGTGCTATTTCCTGTGGTGCAAAGAATCAGGAGGACCTTGAAACAGTTTATCTTCTGCCATGCCCTTGCGAGCCACCAGAAGCTGTGTAGGCTGCATAACATCAGTCACTATTTGGGTGCAAGGGATAATTTATAGAACCTTTAACGTTTAATGCTATGTGAAGCACAATTACTGTTTCATAATCCTGTTATTTGCAGTCTGGTTATATTTTTTAAAGATGTTGTGTTTTTCTATGTCTATACTCACATTAGCACAATTAGTGTATTGACACTTTATTAGGTAAATTACATTGTTCCATCCTATTTCAGCATGTGAGGTCACTTCAACTGCGTTGGTCAGATATTTTACTGCGAAGAGGGTTTACATTTAATATATTTTTTAATCTAGCTGCAATATTTGACTGCTTTGTTTAAAACTGCTTTCCTTATTTCAGGATGAAAAATAAAGATATGAACCTCTAATTTTTCAGTTTGACCTTTTTCTCTTTATAGTTTACAAGAAGATGAATGTCATTGCTAGACTAATTTTAAAAAGTTTGGAGACATAGTATATGAGTGGCATTGAAAACACACATGAAAAAACATTATTTGATTAATTTAATATTTACAGGACAAGGCATTTTAATATTTTACATATATTTTCTAAAAGGATCAAAGGTTTAACTTCTTTTGTTAATAGCAATACTTAAATGTGTTTTGATCCCAAAGGTACTTTCTGAAGTGAGCACACTGGCTTTATTTACCTAAATTACTCAAAACTGCAAAAAACTCCCAAATGCCTTTATTTTATTAAAATATAATTAGTAGAGCATGAACCTAGCCCATAAGCAATGAAACAATGTCGAAAGAGAAACAATTATTAAGATTTCGATAAATAACCTCTACATATTGTAACATAACCTGTTAAATGTTTTATAGGGGGGAAGCAAATCACCTCCACAAGTACATTTTGAATAGTGCAGCAGTATTGGGCAAGAAAAGCTCTGGCAGCAAGTAATCCCCGTCAATGACCATATAACACAAGTTCATCAGATTTATGTTCTATTCTGTTAAGAGCAATATCAAACATATGATATCGGCAATAGGTTTTCAACTTGTTAGTAATACATCTTTGTGTACGTGATGGTACTATTTTTATATGTACTTCATGAGATTATAAAGGTATGGGATCATTGTTCCTTATCATGTTGCACAGAGTACTGCTAATAGTTAAATGATACTCTGAAAGAGTGTTGCACCAAATGGAAATTGATTGGCATTGTTGTAGCATGGTGGCTATGTTGGTTTATTGAATAACATTATTGAATCTTTTATTTCTGTTGGTTCAGAAATGTCCATAGTTAGGTTTTAACATTATGTAATTAAAGACAGAGTAGACTCAATACATTTGATGCAAGTTGAAAACTTGATTTTTAGCTATTACAGTTTCAGGGTTGATTTCCATTTCAGAATGCTTTTTTTACAGCCTTGAGATTTCAGTGAGCCTGCTCAACTCTAAAGATATGCCATATGGAAGGTTTCCAAGCATGTTGATTCACAAGCTTGAACACAGTATCCATTTTGGTAGGTATGAAGAGTCTAGATACTTATCATATGAAATCAGAAAGTGCAGTCCGCCTCCACTTATCAACAGCCTGAGTGGTGACTAGGAACTCACTGAAAAATCTGTTAATCATTTGTCATGTCCGTCGCTACAGGTAATCCTCTATATAACGCTGAATTTTGTTTTGTATGGTGATTGCCTCCAAAGGGATGGGCTTCTAGGTACGTTTCCCCTCTGCCAGACCTCTGGTAACTGAAACAGAATTTGTTTTGAAACATGATGGAAATACATTTAGGGGAAGGCAACAAAAGTTTCAAAAACTGAAACTTCTTTGAAAGTTGTGTTTTGCATGATCATTGTGGTGACCATCCAACTCCTAACAGCTTGGTCCAAGACTCTGCAGCAATATGGTTTGATGGCATTTCAGATGAGCTGAGACTGTGAATGTGTCTGTATCTCAGTTGTTTTTCCAGCAATGCAAGGTGTCTCTGAGAGGCAGACTAAATGGTCAATGCACAGAACTTTAAACTCAATATGGAATGCCACTGCATGCCAGTGATGTATGCATTTTTCCTTCCTACTTTGGAACTCAGGTAAGAGATCTGTCTGTGGCATCATAGACTATTTGTTATCTGATTTCCAGATGTGATACGAGAACTATAGAAATCATTTTCATGAATTCAAAATGTGTCATTACTACAACTAAGGGCCTGCTTTAGAGATTGACAGGTGGAAATATGTCTATCAGGATGGTGGAGGATTCAAACATTCCTCCGCATGCTAAATCTAGAAATGTCTGCCAGCCCAGCAGACAACTATACATTGTCAGTAAATACGGCCACAGCGGTTCCTGTCAATGTATTAAAAGATTGATTAACAGTTCCGTCATAAATGAAGGCCACCCGTCAAACTTTTATCTTGATTCTGTTTATTCTAAAATAAAATCCCAAAGCGGGATTTAGTTTCTGAAAAACAAAAATTAATGACCCCCAAACCATGGGCAAAAAGAACAATTGATGGATGGAATGTTGAACAACGCAAACATTCACCGCCAGTTACAAAGAAATGGGTTTAATCCATTGTTGTTTTTCTCACCACGCCATCCGAGTTTGGTCCCTGACAAATGCATATCAGTCTTGATCCTACATGGGAACATTCCAGCCTGAACTGCCAAGCCAGGTCCTTCCTGGTCCAAAGACAAGCATTATGGGACCAGTTTCAGATTATCAACACTCATCAGCCAGGCTAGCTTGAATCCAGTGGCTCAGTGAGCACGGGACCCACATCTGGGCATACCCTTCCCACTCAAGTCGAGAAAAGCAATAAGAACAAATGATGGATGGAATGTTGAACAATGCAAACATTCACCCCAATCACAAAGATCTGGGTTTAATCCATAGTTTTTTTGCTCACCATGCCACCCCAGTTTGGACCCAGCCATATGCAAATCAGTCTGGACCCTGCTCCTCATGTTATGTTATGTTATTTTATATTTATAAAGCGCACAGCTGCCACAGCAAAGCGGCGTCCCGGCGCTATAAAGGACAAGCAACATAACACCCGATGTATAGTGTCAGCCATGAACACTAAGCCAAAGGAAACAAGAATGTTTTCACTGCTTTTCTGAAAGGAAGCAAGTCCGAAATAGATCGGATACTAACAGGCAGTGTGTTCCAGAGGCTAGCTGCCAAGACACCAAATGAACGGCCACCCATTCTGGCTTTTTTAAAACGGGGGACCTTAGCCAGGAATTGGCCCGTTGAACGAAGTGTTCTAGCAGGAGTATAGTAGGAGACGGTCCGCGTTAGGATAGGGGGGGAGGCAAACTTAAGAATTTTAAAAACCAGGCACAGTACTTTGAATTTTATCCTCTGCCTAACAGGCAACCAGTGAAGATCAGAAATAGAACGCCTAACTGAGCAAAACTTAGGCAAGCCAATCAGCATACGAGTGGCCGCATTTTGCACACGCTGAAGGCGAGTGAGCTCTGCTTGGTTGGTGCCCAATAAGAATGCGCTGGCATAATCCAATCTGGAAAGAATCATGGCCTGCACTATAAGTTGCCTAGTGGAGGCGTCAAAAAATTTAAAAATGGGCCTAAAACTCTGAAGGACGCCAAAGCAGGTGCCCGCCACTTTCTTTGTGTGGGGGGTAAATGATAAGTTGGCGTCAAGGGGAACAGTCCAGCACGAACTGCTATGCCAGGTCATCGCTGGATCGGAAACAAGCATTCTGGGACCAGTTTCACCCCTCATCAGCCAGGCTAGCTTGAATCCCACACCATAGGAGCCTTCTCCATGGTTTGTGGGTCCCTTGACACTAGCCTTTTATCAGCAGATGAGAGGTGAAAACTGGTAATTTGACCACCCATTTTTAATCGGGTGAGTAGTTGAATGGCAAAACCTGTTTATCGCTGACATACTTAAGGTCCACCCGCCTATAAGTCAGGCTTGTGAAGTGGGTACTCCATCGCAGTTGCAGCTGTGTATCACCCGTTCCACACTCTAAATCAGGCCCTATGTTTTTTACTGAAGTGCTAGGCGAGTACTAAGATTTGCTCTGAGATTTTTGTTCAAAGAAACAAATTACGTTTACCACTGCTGCGATTAGGATCAAACACTGTAGGGACACCAACAGGTCTAGTGAATCTAAATAGAGACTAAACTGTTGGTTAAACTCCACACTGTATGATTTTTAAATAATACATTGCTGTTACGCTTTTTAACTTGTGTCATGGGCATACAAGTGTGAATTTGGTTTGTGAACATTACAATAGTGAGGACATATCGAATATATGATCAGGTCCATCAGTATAGTTTTACACTTGGGAGTTTAGTAAGAATTGGGAACATATAGCAGAGGAAATGTTTTAGCTTTAAAGGTGAGCCAGATGTTTGATTATGATATTAATCAGTGACAGCAGTATTGCCAAATATTTCTTTTGAGTACCACCACCAGTTCAACAGATCCAGTAGAGTATGTGTAGGGGGAAGCACATGTTTCACAAGTTTCACAAGCAGTTCAGGGCAGGTTAACTTCAAAAAACTTTCTGTTATACTATTTCTTGGACAATCAAAATATATAACTGGGTTACATATAAATGTTAAGAGCGCAATAACTGAAATACTATATGGAATCATTTTTGCGATCAATTAACCCCTTGAGTGCCCCGCCCTTTCCACGCCCTGTGCCGGGCGTTTCATTAGCGGGCGGGGCTCATGACGAGATAGTCCCGTCATGGGCACAGCGCAACCGCAGCCCATGACGAGACCATCTCGTCATGGCCACTCAAGGGGTTAATTGAAATATTAGCGAGTACAGAAATTTTATTAAGCACAATTTAACAAGGGAGCAGTATGATAAAATATTCTCTGTTGAATCCTAAATGTGTGTAACTTATAACGTGCACCTATCCATTTGTTTAAACCTGTGCTAGTTGAACAACATGCATTCAGAAAGTGCATAATGTATTTATGTGGCTTCATGCTCCAGACTGAAGATCGAAATAAGGAAGACATCTGAATGTTTTGTGATTTGTTTGAATAAGTATTTTATGGACATAAATCGCAATTCTGATGTCTTTCCCAATATACGTTTTAAAACCTTCTGAAATCCATGTAAAAACATACTTAAAGTACACTTATGGTTATGAACTAAAACTAAAAACACACTGAAATTTGCAATTTTTAGTTAGCTCTGCAGTTTATTGCTTTCACTATGGCTGTGCAAACCATAACTAGCACCAAAAAAATGCTTACGAGCTCCCGCTTGATGAACATTTGCAATTACAAATGTAATAAATTATATTTCTTATCAAATTAAATATCACTTTGCCATGAACACTTTGCATGATGGAACTCTGGGTATTGTGGTATTGATTTGAATATGTGCTGTTAACAGTGTTAGGTTTTTTACTTATTGGTATAAATATGTGACTCTGGCTCAAGGAAAATTTCTTGGTTTAAAAATATTTAAGCAATTGGGGGAACAGGAGACAGTGGGTTAGCAGATTCTCTCCAAATAACTATTTAGTTCTTCTGATTTCTCTTACAGATGCAGGGAATGAGACGCACATCCTGTAGTGGTCGTAGCCACAAATGTCTCTTTTGCGGTGATAATAAAATTTGAGCCGTTGGGGCCATGGTCCCAACTTTGGGAATGCAGACCAGAAGTGGAATGCACCCCTGTCCATTAGGGGGCTTTTATTTTTTTACATTTAGGCCCTCCAATAGTTTATGAACCTGGATTGATGACTGTCCATAGATTAACGACACAATTAATTCTAACATTTAACTCTTTCTAGACCAGCCAACATTTGTTTGCAGAGCACACTGCTTGAAAAGTACAGAACTGTTTTACTCCAAACTAAGCAAAGGGACATTCCTGAGTAACGCTTCTATTTCATTCCAAATGTGGTGTAGTTCAGTTTAGTTTGTTTTCAGTAACAGATACTTATGGCAATTATTGGAAATACTGCTTTTTTGATCATCAACTTGTATGCCGCCCACCGTCCGCTTGATATTTTTGCATAAAAGAAAAAATATTAAGAGGAAGCTAACCGTGATAAGTGTATGCCAAGTAATGTGCAGATCTGTAAAACTGTGATTTGCCTACCTTTTCACCCCACTGTCAGATCTGCTGGAAACCTGAGATTACTGAATTTATGTTAAATTGCAAACAGCCAACTCAATATCCTCCAGATTCGTGGAACAGCACCAACGTTTTTTGCACATAAAAAAATGTTTTTGCCAGTTGATGGATGTGCATGAAAACTGGCACACCCACAGAATACTAAACATGTGAAACATCTGGTAAATCTGTCAAATTATACCAAAATTAAAAGCAAATACTTTTTTGTCCACCCTATTTTAATTTTAATCCCCTGGTCAATCTCCACACATTTAAAAATACCAACACTTTGCTAAACATGACAAACTTTCGCCAACATGTCTGTAAATTAATCAAACTGCTTTAAATACATAGGCAAATTGAAATAACACCCTTTTCTTCTGTCAAGACCTTTAACTGTTTTAACCAATGAATTACCACCAACCATTGCTGTATCATAAGTCTTCTAACACACTACTAAATAGATTCACACCAAAAAGCAGGTAAAGGAAGCTGCTGTGTAAAGTTTTAATGTCATGCCAACTTTTTCTATTGTAGGTGAGAGTGAAGATTCCCAAGAGACGTAAAACTAGAAGCTCTGCTTTTTTTACATGCCCGCTCTTTCTTTTTTCATTCCCCATTGGCAAATCTGCACAGCACTAGGCATGCCAAACCCAAATTGGATTATCTTTCGTTTTTAAATTTTGTGCAGATTCTTTAAACATCACCAAAATTATTAAAAGAGCAATAAGCGACTTTTCAATCGAAACTCTAATCTAACCATGACTACACACTGTCAATTGTCATAGTGAAATATAGTGTTACATCCATTGCAAGAGCTTATCAGAACTTATTAAGCTGCACGTTGAGGGAAGCCACACTGGATACGTGTCTAGGCAATTTTTGTGGTCTGGTCTGTATTGGCGTTTCCTTCAGCAGTGTGAAGTATCTGACGGGGAGAACAGTGATGGAACTGTGGAGAACTGCACCGGGCAGGGGGTGTAATACTTGGCGCTCCTCTATGTCTGTTAAGCCAACACCTCAATATGCAGGAAAGTGTGCAAGTCTTATAACCTTCCCTTTAAAAAATGGTGGCTGGTTCAGGGGTTTCTGCTGGAGTTTCTCAATCTAAGATGAAGTTGAGTCTTTCATGATAAGCCCGTTCCTGTTAGAAACATAGACTCATTGGAACACATTAGTTCATTTAATTTTTGTCATGTTCACAGTCCCCTCTGTCCCTGACTTTTGCTCGTTACAATGATAATCCTGCTACGAATCTCCTGCTGGATGTCTTTGCTTGGCACTTTTCTTTTCCCTTATGTCAGAGAGCGATTAGTGTCTCTCTACTTATGTTTTTAGAAGTTTGTGGATTTTTTGGATTTTATTGGGACACTTAATACCTTTCACATGAATTGTTCTGTGATGGCAGCACTGCCGCTACTGGGAGAATTTAGCCTCTACATAGCATCATAGTTAATGATAACTTGACACTTATTGCCTCAGCATCAGTAACCTCCTCAAGCCATTTCTTCTCT
The DNA here is from genome assembly GCF_964204655.1 of Triturus cristatus. Lineage (NCBI taxonomy): Eukaryota > Metazoa > Chordata > Amphibia > Caudata > Salamandridae > Triturus > Triturus cristatus. Next base: position 685,470,499 of record NC_140587.1, read on the forward strand.
CATAGGCTCTCCAAAATTCTTACCTCCTAAAGGATGAGGGAAAATGTCAAGCTGTCACAGCATTTATTTTCTCACAATGGGAATACAATGGCTCGGTATTAAAATTGCCTGAAGATCTTTTGCAGCAATTACTGATAGTTCAGTATCATACAGCCACACTGATTCTTGCCACCCCAAGATTTACCATGAAAAGCCTCCACTTTGCTAGTATCAGTGTGAACCAATCCATGCCAACAACACGGTGAAAGTCAGCACATTTTACATATTATTGCCTTAGTTTGAGGAAACTACTCAAACCTGATTGTTCTCGCCCTGCCTTTCCTAGTAGGACACCTAGGCCAGTGCTTAACCATTTGTCAAGCACCAAGACACCCTCAGTGGTGTATCTAAAGTGTGTAAATGACACACCTAACTGAGCCTTCAGGCTGAAATACACTACACGTGTATCCCACTATCCCCCTCCACTTTATTTTCAGAGCACCCTTCAATGCCTCCTGATAAAATCCAGCATGAGTCTTAAACCTGCTTCGCCAACAATAAGGCAATGGTTTTATGACGACTGGTGCAATGATAATAAAAAAGGCCTGCTTAGTTTTTGCTGTTCGCACCAGTGCCTTTGCTTCATATACTCTGAGGACACCTTTTCTACCCATTCCTCAAATCTTCTATTGAATACAAATACTCGTTCTCTTGTGTTATCAAATTACTCTAAGAGACTCCGAACATTTTCCCCCAAGAATAAGGGACTAAAATAATCCTTTACCAGGTGTTAAAAAGGGTGTGACATAACCTAAAAAGAGAAATGTGTGCCTAACATCATGCCTACTTATAAATCCTCATGGAATGGAGGGCGTTTGGGTCATGCAGGCCAGATTATGAGGCTGTATGGGCTTTTTTGAGGCCTTTGCATAATAGAGTTAATGAACCAGGCTGTGAGGGGCCCAAGACTGCCATCTTTCACACTTATGAAGACAAGGGACCACATACATATATAACTTGATAGGCGTACAAGGACACAAGTTTATATTAATAGACTACAAACAAAGTTCTGCAGCGGAATTAAGGTATTTGACCATGTGAAGGATTACATTTCTAGGCCACGATGGTAGCCATTAGTGGGACATGTAGGAATCAGGAAAGAAATCAGCTGAAAAACAAAACAGACATAATACATTAAGAACCGCAAGAGTCTTCTAGGTAGTAGTCAAATGGGGACCTGTAAACTACATAGGTACACAGGAACCTAGTTGAATATAAATAAATAAAGATATACAATAAGGTGGCTCAAAACCCATGGTTAATGGGCAGTGACAGAACAAATCCCATTTTGTGTATTTATGTGAGGTCGGCTAAATGAGAGCAGGACTGTTTAGAAGCTAAATGGGGTGCAGAAGGCATAATGGTGCACTGGATGCACTAGAGCAGGAAGGTCCCAAAAGCAGACGCAATGCATAGACAGTGAACAGCAGGCAGCAGTTAACCTCAGCAGAGCATGATCGGCTTTGAAAGAGCTCAGCACTTGAGTCTTGGAGCGACTCAACCAGCAAGCATCCTGGATTATACAGGACACAGTGTATCATACCACCAAGGAATCACAGAGGTCTTGAGAAAAACCATGGCCTGACTAGATGACGCAAGATGAGGGGCAATTAAGAGATACAGTAGGGTACGACCCAAGCGAACTAGGATGTAATAGTCTCAATCAGTATACCACATTGATATGGAATTCTGTTGTCTAGATGAAGTTGTGTTTAAAACTGGCCCAGAGCTATGTTACGAGATTTAGCTTAGGCGGTATTGGGTGTTTATGGGGCACTGCTGGTGGGGCAGAGACCCTGTGTTATATATAGCACATGTGATATCTTGGGTACTTTATCCACACATTGACGTACCTAATGACAGGCATGACTGTGTTGTCAGACATTGAAGTACAATTCCAGACACAATGGAAAGAAAAGAAAAGCAATGCTGTACCCTTTGTGTGGTTTTGTTTCCAATTGACCTTTTTGAACAGCAAGCAAAGCACATCTAAGATGTTTATTGCTTTGGAAGATAAGATACACTACTTTTAATTTCAGAATTGCAAAAAGGAGTGCATTGTCTCCAGGCTTTTTTCCGTAATGGGATTTTTTTGCTGAATACAAAACAGAAAACACACTGTTACTTCATTCTAGGTGAGAGCTTTAAATAATTGAGCATGCACTCCTACTAAAAAGATGTGCAGATGGTATGAACAATTCTTTAAAATGATTCTCTAATGATCGTATGCGCGTAGGTGTTTCACTATTTTCTCTAAACAGCTTGATTTGGCTATGTTGTAGGGGTTGAAATGAATTTACTGAGATAATACAAAAATAAGCCAAACGATCACTACCAACGACACATTCCTCCAAAAAGGATAAGTATGTATCTATGTGTTACTTCTGCATAGACTAGAATTCAATGGAAGTCTACAAAGCAAATAAAAACTCTGCGAAGACATCAGAAAACAAAGATTATCTCGATCTCCAATTAAATAATTGTCCTAAATTCTCACATAAGGAACGGCTCACTGCCACCTCCTGTCAGACCATTCACAAATCGTGCTTAGACTTATGAGGGATCACGGTATCTGATCTTCAGTTCTGCAGACTCACGAAGCCACAATATTACAGAGGCACAATATGTTTTAATTTCCTGTGCCTGCGAGTCCTCAATGAAGGTAATATAATGTACGTGCCCAGTGCGTCAAACACATATACGCCAGCATACTAACACGTCACTGGAGAGAAACACTAAAATTAAATTTAATCGAAACTAGGGGGCCTATTAGGATGCCGGGCGGACCTAACGGTGCTGGGACCGGCCGACATTGGTGCAGCGGTTCCGCACCGGCAATTAGGATGCCACCGCCACCGCCACCGTGGCAGTGGCATCCTCTATTCCCAGCATTGTGGCGGGCGGTGCTCACAGCACCGCCAGCCACAATGCTGGGAATGCGCGTTGTGCATTGGCATGCACAAGGTGACAGGCACCGTGTGGTGCCTACCACTTTGTCCGTGCCAATGCAGGGGGGTACCATAGGTATCCCCCATGTGCCCCCACTAACCCCCAACATCCTGGGGGCCCGCAACGGGCCCCCTTTTGCAGAATCCGCATGCCTTTCCGTGGTGAAAGGCATTTCCCCACATGCATTGTAATATGGATGGCAGTGTCTAACAGACACCGCCACAATATACAAACCTTTTCCGCCCAGTCACCTTTGTGACTGGTGAAAAACCGGCAAATGGTCTTTCCGTCTGCCGGGGTCCCCCCACTATACTAATATGGCGGGGGAAATGGCATGCGGGTGGAGGAGAATGTCGGGCGAATCGCCACTGCCATGCACGCAGTGGCGATCCACCCGAAATTCTAATAGACCCCTTAGTTCAGTGAAATAGTCTTTCAACAAGCTGCATCTCAAAGGAGTTCATTGTAAAAAGGTGCACAAATCTAAATACTTTAAACAGGTACCCATGAAGCTCTCTTGCTGAGTGCCACAAAATAAATTGCATTATCGTATGTATACCATGACAAACTCTGCCTATCACCAGCTTATTAAGCTTGGGCAGAGTCACAAAACATTTCCAGCAAAGGGGAATATATTCATGCACAAGAAATTACAGAAGCTATGGATATTTCCGTATACACCTTACCTTGATGACTTGATGACAGGAGGAAATCAACCAGATGGGTTGACCTTTCAACTTAAGTAAGTGGCTCAGAGAAATGTCGCTATGACTGATGCTATGCAAGCAAGGCTTTACGTTGGATGCAAAAAGTTAGGGGCGTGGCCGATGTATTTAAGGGCGTGGCTTAAACAAGTAATATGTAAACTACTTTTCTGTGTTCCCTATAGTGTGACAACCAACAGGTATTTCGGTGCAAGATTTAAAAAAAAAAACAAATTTAAACAGGAACTGAATTGCTAATATGTATCTCCATAACATTTTTCCATTCCTTAATTAGAAATCAACCAGTGTTATTTGCCAGTACAGATAAATACATAAATAAAGGGCCCGATAGGACCTTTTCAATGGCTGCTTTTAATTACTAACGGGTCTGAAACCCAGAGGGACTGGGCCTACTTAAAGCCCTGTATGCGAGTGTCAGTGGGTGGTTATTCCAGATTTTGTGAGAACACTACCAACAATATAACTGGCAGTATTCTCAAATATTGATAATGTAGTTTACATCATAAATGGGATTCTCAATTTATACCCTTTGATGGATGAAGGGAAGATTTCATAGTGGAAGAAAATGATTTGAGAACTTAGGTGTGAAATGCATCATTTGACTATGTTTTTTTTTAGAATCCCCTCTGGGAGGCAACTAGATGAGCGGCAGGTTCACTCACATCACTTTCCCGCTCACTCAGTGCCATTTGGAATATGGCTCATACAAAATTAACACTGTTGTACAGTTACAGTGGGAAAATGCTCACTATTTTTGGGCGGTGGGAATCTCTTCAATTGAGAAAATGTTCCCCAGTAAATTTAATTTACATTGGAAACTAAAAAGGAACTAATTTGTCACAGACACCAGTGCACTCCTTTGTTATCGATGGGAAAGGGAAGGACAATGGAAAGCTTGTATAATGACCACAATCCTAATAATTTGGTTCTTGGTGTCCTAACGACTAACAGGAAACCACAGAAAAGAGAATTGATCAATCTTACAACAGCAGCCAAAGGGTTGTGGCTCAAGTGGATAGCTATTGATACAAGGGTATTACTTAAAGGAATATAGTCAAGCAGAACTTGGCGCTGATAATGGAGCAATTATTTGATTTACCACTAAACCTTTGGAATGTAGAATCCATTGTGAGCTTAGGCAACAAAATTAAGAATTTAGGGCCAGATGTACGACCATTGGGTTTTGCGACTCCCAAGTTGCGACAAATTGCATGTCGCAATTTGCAAGTCACAAAATCCAAAGTACTACAGTGTCTCAGACACTGTTTGCGATTCCCAATGGGGTCGCAAATTGCATGCCTCAAGAATATCAATGAGGCTGTTGCAATGTGCGACCCAATTGGGAATGGCTGGCCCTTCCAGGGACGGTGGCCTGCTGGAGTCAGCGGACCACCATGTCTAGGACTGCTTTGTCAATAAAGAAGTTTTTTTTTTAAATGCAGCCCGTTTATCTTAAAGGAAAATAGGATGTATTAAAAAAATTTAAATGAAACATTTCAGTTTTTATTTTTTTAAGGCAGACAGTGCTCCCTGGGACCACTACCTGCTCTTAAAAAATATGTGCGGATCCATTTCCTTAGGGGAAGGGGTCCCCTGGGGACCTTTTCCCATTTGCAATGCCTTAAAACCCTTCTGGGAAGGTGGTAAATTGCGACTGTTTTTTGACCGCAATTGCTGTTTCAAAACATTCATACATAGGTTATTGACTCGCTATTATGAAGGGACACCCGTGGCATGCCCCTTCCTAATAGTGAGTCGCTAACCCTATTTTGCAAGAAGCTAATTGATTAGCGACTCGCAAAATAGGATTAGTACATTGGGCTGACATATTTTGCAGTCGTAAAGGGGCCAAAATCCCCTTTGCGACTGCAAAAAAGGTCGTACATCTGGCCCCCATTCATAACACTGAGGAGTCGATAATGATCTAGGCTAGTTCGATAGCTCATGCAGGGAAGACAATAGATAGGGCATCCGTCATCGCCTTTGGGTGAGACTATAAGACAGCTATCGAGGAAATAAAAAAAGACTATTAAAAATGAAATCTGGAATAGCCTAGTTTACTCATGTGAAGCTAGGGACACAATAAGATTATGGCATCTAGTTAACTCAGGGGATCCTCTAGCCAAGTTGCCAGATGGACTGTGGACTAACATACCAGTAGACTGCTTGGTCATGCATTTTAGATCAATATATTGTTTACGTGGTGAAGGAGACCCTATTCCGAATTGAAGGAACCTCTCTTTGCCCTAAAGATCAGATTTTAATATGGAGAGGTCATGAATGCACTAGAATAGAGCCCGTCTAATAAAGATCTGGGTTCTGACTGGGTTCTGCTGGACCTGTATAACGCTAGCCCCAGGTTTTGGGCACCAGTTATTACTAATGCTGTTAATTTGTCAGCTCCTGGCCACTTGGCTGTCTATGGTTACTGTCCCTGTGCACAAGAAAGGCAGTATGATCAGTGGAAATAATTGTTGGGCTCATAGTTCTTCAGAAGATCATGGCCTGGACAGAGGCATCCGACATACTGTCACCAATGCAATATGGATTTCGGGAGGGCTTTGGCCCCCAGGAGCAATGCCTCAACCCAGTGTAGCTTAATAATAAATATACAGTATCAAAGAAATGGGACCTATGACATTTCTAAATGAATTTAAGCACCGCTTTTGACTGGGTAAACCGGTCTACACTATGGGGTATCCTGCGCAGATGGTTCTGGATTCAGACCTGATTAGGGTTCTTCATGTCCTGCACACCGACACAAGGGGGTGTGTTAGGACTGGGGTGAGGGGGCGGAGACCACTGATCTGTTTGAGTTACAGTGAGGAGTCAGGCAGGGATGTATGTTAGAACCAGTCTTGTTTTTGCTTTATATAAATGGCCTACTGTTATATCCTACTTAATTGTATAACTTGTAGTCCAGCCCTGCTGCCACTAGCTGCTCAGCCAGAGCTTGAGATGGTCATAGAATGTTGGTGTGCCTGTGATGCATGGAATGCCTGGGTGTCTGAGTGGATGAGTGTTGGCAGTTGAAGATGGGCTGAGCAGCTAGGGAGGCTGCTCCTGGTGGGGCTGGTATCACACTAGGCTGGCTGGAGTAGAGACAGATGTAACCTGAACTGGAGACTGAATAAAGATGGCTTAAGAATATCTCCTGTCTCCAGGTGTCTTTCTACAGAGATCACAACATTTATTTTGGCGACGAGCGGACTTGGACCCTAGAGACTCTTGGTACAGCACAGAAACAAAGCAACTACAAAGAAACTTAAAGAGAAACCAAGAGATCTAACAAGCAACTACATCTACAAAGTAAGAATTCCCAGGAAAGCCAGCGCCAGCCCCACCAGTGTCCTCAACATTGGACAGCCCACAGAGAGGTGTCATCACAAATGGACACTGCAGCCTGGGAATACTAGAAATATCTAAAGGACTATAGTGAGTTGGAGGAGTAGCTAAGCTACAGCTGCATCTGGTGTTCCAGCCACAACGTTTGCCACATAATGGATTACTGTGAGTTGGATGGGTAGCTTCACTACAACCAGTTGATGGTGTTCCAGCCACATCGTTTTTCAGAGTCTGCTGTGTTTCTAAGCAAAAGGTACAATGGTGTACAGCGTGCAGTGTCTGCACAGATGGAGAATTTTTGGTGCTTTACAGACTCTTGCAACATGATTGAATTCCAAACAACGTCAGCACTAGTTAGCACCACAGAGGTATGATGTGGTATCACAAGATTTGGGCTTAGAGGATGTGTGGTAGGCTCAATTAAGGTCTCACAAGCTTAGTGAGTGTTTTGGACTTTCAACTTATGTGACAGCTTCTACATGATACAACGTGTTACTGTGCGGCTGCATGTTCGAAGAAACTAGGGGTCTGTCTCTACTTTGTCAACCTCTGGATGGGTGTCTACTCAATGGCTCCTGTTTACTTTGGAGCAAGCACAAGTTATTGCAGCGTATTGGAGTTGGTGCACAGTTTGGAAAACTACGGTGTCTACACACGTTCCTGCTGTTTACACGACGCTGCACTGGGAGGAACTTTGTCTACGTGTTATGCGGCAAGAAACAGAGGGAATGGCCGTAGTACACACTTTTCGGCAATTTTTGAGGTGAACCACTGTTATGTTTTTGTTGTTTATGGCAGCGCTTAACGGTTAGTCTAACTGCTCTATTGGAATTCAAATACTGGGCGCGAGTCGCAAACAGCGCGCGCAACCTCACCTGATGTTTCCTCATGGGATCCTGCATGACGCGCTCATCTGCGTAGGATCCTCTGTGACGGTCAAGCTGCACACTGGACGCTTTTGGTGGTTCTACACGCCGGGAGCCACCCGGCGCAACGTAAAGAAGCGTGCCGCCATCTTAGGGTTGGTGGTGTGGCATAGTCAAATAACGTTCTTTGTTGCCCTCTGGTTTTCTCGCCAACCACGGTGTTCAAGCTGCTTCCAATAAAGTTCAAAAGGAAAAAAGAATCAACGTGAGGGCCGGGGACAACGCGGTGTTCTCACTACATGAACATTGAGTGCCGGGGACAATGCGGTGTCTATGCGAGTATATTCTGGAATCGTTGGTTCTTCGCGACGTGAGCATATTTTGGAACCGTTGATTCTTCGCGATGTGAACATATTCTGGTATCGTTGAATCCCCGGAGTGGTAATCTCCGTTTCAAGTATGTCTTAGTTGTTTCACTGGACGTAATGGCTGATGTGTGATCTCATCTTGCCTGGACCAGTGGTAAAGCTCCATTGTTTGCTCACTGTATTGTTTTGGTTTCATTAAGCTATGGATTCTAAGGTGTCCTGTAACTCGTATATGCCACAGAGTGAACATGTAGTGCTGTCAAAAACTGAAGTTCTTGATATGTAAAGTGTTTTTACTTATGTACTGGTCATGATTTCTGGTGGTGTACATTGTTCTTGTGTCCCCACAGTGGTGTGATGATTTGTGTGATTTAAGTAGGGAACCAGACCTTTCACAAATCGGGTGAGATATCGCTCACCGGCGAGGGGCACAGTGTACTACTGTTCTACAGTTAACTGAAGGGTTTTATGTGTTAGTATTGTAACAGGAAAAAAAGTTGTGATGCCACAGGTGTATAGTTTGAGGATGGCTCTTCTATTTAACAGTGTTTTTCCTGTGGGTGGTCGTCACATTGTTCCCATACACGAGGGAAGGTTTTGGGTAACAGCCCTTTGACTAGTTATGTTTGTTACTCCCATATGGGGTACGTAACCTCCACAAGGGGGTCAAGAGCTCTTTTCGTATTTAAGTTTGGTTACTCCTACATGGGGGTATGTAACCTCTACAAGGGGTTTGGAGTACCTAGGTTAACCCTCACACTGGGTTGGGTTATGGTTTAGTCCATAAATAGTTTGTACCTAGGTTAACCCTCACACTGGGTTGGGTTATGGTTTAGTCCATAAATAGTTGCGCACAGTACTGATGTCCATCCCTTCACGGGATTTGTTATGGCTGACGATCTATATACATGTTTGTTTCCCTTTCTCTTGGGATTGTAGTTGTAGGGTATGCTATCTTTAGAGCTACTTTTTGTTATACTTTTGGGCATTGGTTTTGTGGGGTCTTTTACCCTTTTTCGTTGTAGTGCATCACGTCACAGTGGTTGATGCAAAATGCTTCAAATGTATTTCTGGGAATGTTATGCTTGCTTCAAAATGTTTTTTAATTCGTTTTAGGGAGGGATGGGAGATATTGCTGTTCAAATGTATGTATCTTATCCGTTCTTTCTTGCTTTAATGGTTCTTGCTCCTGCGATGTTTGATTTAAGTTTGCATCCGTGGGACTTGTACTATTATTCATTTTTTCTTCTTGATGCTCCTGCGATGTTTGTTTTATGTTTGCTTCCGTGGGACTTGTACTATTATTTATTTTTCTTGTTGATAGTTCTTCCTTCATGTTTTATCATTTGCAAGTTTCGTTTTCGTTGAAGAAAAAGGGATAATGTTATATCCTACTTAATTGTATAACTTGTAGTCCAGCCCTGCTGCCACTAGCTGCTCAGCCAGAGCGTGAGATGGTCATAGAATGTTGGTGTGCCTGTGATGCATGGAATGCCTGGGTGTCTGAGTGGATGAGTGTTGGCAGTTGAAGATGGGCTGAGCAGCTAGGGAGGCTGCTCCTGGTGGGGCTGGTATCACACTAGGCTGGCTGGAGTAGAGACAGATGTAACCTGAACTGGAGACTGAATAAAGATGGCTTAAGAATACCTCCTGTCTCCAGGTGTCTTTCTACAGAGATCACAACACCTACCTTCATCTTCTTACTGAGTTTTATATAGCGCGACCTTGACCCGTATAGGGTATCAGAGTGCTTTACATAGCACCAGTTGCGCTACATGAGGACACATTCATTTTTGTTAGGCACGGGGAGTTTAAGTGATTTGCCCAGAATCACAGGATGTTCAGCGTCGTTGCCGCGACTCAAACCCCTAAACATCTAATATTGTTAGACAAAGTTGTGCCTGCAGTCAAAAACTCCTTATGGTATGCAGATGACACCTTGATTTTTCCACATACATCATCAGATCTTATGGGTCTGATTGATAACTTTGTGGCCTATATGCATAATCTGGACTTAAAAACCTGCCTTCCTAAAACAAATGATATGGCTATTGGGATAAGGTCCTCCAAAATTAAACCTATCTACATTAATGTACGCCTGTATAACGAGTATATAGCTTTTCTTATTTAGACATGACCTTTGATTTCCAATGTAATTGGGCGCCATGTTTGTCAAATAGAATTAGTACGTTTTTATCAATCAATTGTAGGCCTTTTTAACCTTGCTAAGTGTGTTGGGTCTTAGCCCATAAAGCCTTTGATAGAAACATACAAACAAAAGCTTGCTCCAATTTTCACCTATAAGTCGGCCATTTGGAGACATACCAACTTCTATTTACTGGAAGAGAAGAGATTCTGCAGCGGATTGCTAGGGTTAGCAACCAGCTGCTCCCACTACTTCACCCATTGGAAGCTATGAGTTAAATGTGTATCTGACCAAATTAAACTAGCTGCTTTACTATTGTGGTTGTCAGTATGGGCTAACAGACACACAATTGTAAACAAGGATATCATAAAGGATTGCTTAGTGTGTAACCATGGGCATAGAATTCTGTGGTTTCAGCATGTGAGTCAACTATGTAATGATCTGGAAAGCCTGATTTGTACTTAGCACCTACAAAAATAACATGAAAGAGAAAGTATGGCTTAAGCAGCTATACTAAGAAAGCGCAGAGATGAACAGAGAAAGTGCTGAGATGGTTAAGCCCATGATACGTTAACCATGTAATCATTCAGAGCACTCCTAATACAGAACATTACCATGCCTGGATTCATAATGCACAGGAGAGACACCTATTGGCATGATTTCTGATAGGTAATACCAGGTGCTACTTGGCTTTCCCCTTGGACCAGTATCACACATCGTTAATCTAACTATGTCAATGCAATAAAAATTCACCTCCAACACTGATGGACAAGTTTTTATGGGCCACTTACTAGACAATACTTGGTGCTTAGATTCAAGTTATATGTTGTTTTAAAATCCAAACCTGCTCTTTATTTCTTACTGTCAGTTAGTAACTAAGAAGTTTTGTTGTTTGGTTTGTTCGTTTTTTAAGTCTCCTGTACGGCTCCAAAAAATATTGCAATATCAAAGTGGGGAACAAGGATACATACTATGAATTGAATTTCTTGGGAGATGTTTTAACTTGTTAACCAATCAAGTGTTCACATTTTTATTCAGTGAATTTAAATGTAGATTTTGGTGCATCAAGTTCAATCAATCAATCATTAATCTTTGTTCGGATTTATAGATAAATCCATAAAAGCAAATCAGAAGGAAGACAACTACTGATCACTTTCCAAAATCGCATACGAAAATTTGGATGAAACCATTACCAGCACATAAAGTTATAAAAAGTTATAAAAATACGGATTATGATAAAAAACAATTAGATGCATAAAAGGCAAAAACATTTTTGTGCAAATGTACAAGGTGCAAACAAGTGAAATTGATTTTTCGATCGGAACCGAAAGTCCTCTTGTACCAGTTAGCGCCACTACTCCGCTACTAACATAAATAATTTGGCTCTAATAATAAAAAGAAAATGACACAAACATATCAAACAAAGTCCTGAACATCTCAAACAATTCTATAAACTCCAAGAGTTTCCATCCATTTAATAGCTCTTATTCTTAAGAGCTATGCCGATTTAAAACACTACTAAAGTGCAGAGTCTTCCTAGTGCTCATACAGGCCCATAAAAACAAAGCTACTGAACAACTTATAAAAGGATCTGGAAGAGATTTAAAAAAAAGAGTGCTACACTGGATTGTTTAAAATTACAACTTTTTAGGATTGGAATAATATACCTTGCTCGTGCAGATTTCTAAAAAACGCTAAATAAAACAATGTGGAGATCGGACTGCTTTGATACCATGTCCCAAGGACAGGCTGATAGATCAGAATGGGTATATTTGTTTGAGGGGCAACCCAACATCAGGGGCATTACATTCATTCAAAACCTAATTAAAATGTATCTGTGCTGGGAGTTCTTGGTGATTCATAGATAAGAATACCCACCTGCTAACATTGGAGGTATTTGTTGATACAAGATAACTAGTTTCTTTAGACCCGTGGTACTCATAGTACGGCCCGGCAGGCCTTCATTGGTGGCCCACAGACCTTGTCTTGCAGTTTCCACATCCGGCAGTAAACACAGAAGATGACCGCAGGAACATACGTAGTGAATACGTATTAAATAGGTATTCACTGCGTATGCTCCTGCGGCCATCTTCTGTGTTTACTGCAGGCCTCTGTGATGTCAGGGCACCTTCGGAAAGGTTCCCAAAAGGCCCTTTAAAAGTCAGGTGTAAGCGCTTTCACAGCTGACTTTTAAAAGGGCATTTTGGGAAGCTTCCTGTTTGGACAGAGACAGATAGAGGCAGAGGCAGAGAGGCAGAGATACAGAGAGACGGAGATAGAGGGAGACAGAGGGAGAGAGAGGGGAGAGAGAGGGAGGGAGACAGAGGGAGGTATGGAGACAGATGGAGGGAGGGAGACTGAGGGCGACACAGGGAGGGAGACAGACAGAGGGAGGCAGAGGGAGACAGATGGAGGGAGACAGAGGGCGACAGAGGGAGAGAGAGAGGGGGAGAGAGACAGAGAGAGAGGGAGAGAGAGGAAGGGAGACTGAGGGAGGGAGACAGAGAGAGAGAGAGGGAGAGAGAGGGAGGTAGACAGAGGGAGACAGAGAGAGAGGGAGACAGATAGAGAGAGGGACGGAGAGCCCCTATCTCTATCTGTTGAGCCCGGTTGTTGACCATTTTTGCCCAGGACTGTGACTTATCAAACACGACCCTGAGGTAAGGAAATTAATCTACCACCTCCAAGTTTCGAGTGCCTCTGTAAAAGGGAGGTGTATTTTTCCCACCGGCACTCCTGATGTAAGAATGAAGGATTTTGACTCATTTACCTGCAAATCCAACGAGGCCATAAAGTCTTACCAATCCCTTATTAAGTGCTGGAGGGCCAAACCTGTTGTAGCGATTAGCACAGCGTCATTCACATATACCAGTATCGTAATGCTGCGGCCATCAAAAATGGGTAGGTCTGGGGTTGACCCCCTAAGTGCTGCCTCAACCCCATTGGTATAGATAGAGAATAAGAAGGGGGCAAGAACGCTCCCTTGTCTTACTCCCCGAATGAGTTTAAAGGGGCAGGTGCATTCCCCGTTTTTGCTGTAGCTGACTGAGGCTTTTGAACTGGCATATAATTGGTGGATGAAAGTTATTATAGTGGCATGCATCCCCATGGAATCCATTAGGTCCCAAAATATTGTATGGGACACGAGTCAAATGCTGCACTAAGGTCCATAAGTGCCAAAAAGATTTGAACCCCCCCTTAGCTCTAGTATATTTATCAATTGTCAGGCTTAGGTTTAAGCACTGATCTATTGTGCCTTTCCCTTCTTGGAACCCATTTTGAGCTTCGATAAAAATATTTTTCTCACTGGCCCACTCCTCCAGACTATGTAACAATTGGTGCCCCATTAACTTTGCTGTTGTGTCCAATAGGGAGATAGGTTGATAGTTCTGAGGATTCTCCTTCTCTCCCTTTTTAAAGATCAGGATTATAATGCTGGTTTACCATGTGGGTAAGTGGCCTATTTTTGCAATTGCATTTAGCACATTTGTGAGAAGAGGGGCCCACAGGTCCTGGTACATTAAAAATAAATCAATTGGGACCCCATCTGGACGCGGAGCCTTCCCACCCATGCATTTTCCTAGACCAGATTGTAACTCTTCCAGGGAGAATGTCAAATGCTTTGTCAGGGGGAGGAGTATGGGAGGGTCTTCTGCTAGTCCAATCTCCCCTAAGCCAAAAACCCGCTCAAAGTGGGCCCCCAGGCTTCTTCTCCCAAATGGGTGTCTAATTTAGGATCGTTTGGGTTTTTGAAAAACGGAGCGTTGATTGTTTTCCAAAATCAAGCCCGGATTAAGTTAATGCTGCCTTTTCTAAGTTTTCCCAAACCTCTTCTCTCAATTTTCTCTCCCTTAACTTCCTGGTTTCTAGGTATTTTTCCTAAGGGGATGCTCTCAAAACACTGTTTTGAGGCCGTGCGTTCAGTACTTTATGCAAAGATTTTAATGATTGTGTACAAGAGTGGTCGAACCAATGACTGGGGGGGGCAGCGTTAGGTTGCTTTACAAATATCAGTGCCATTTTTACCAAAAAGAATGCCGAAACAAGAGGTAATTTGCTCGGGGGTGTTGTCGTAGTCCAAGCATTTCATTACAGGCTTCTTACAGTTATTTAAAATTAGTGGGACTATTTCCCCTTTGTCTATTTGGTTGCATTTTTACTGGAAGCCATTTTTCCTGCACAAGATTGATTTCCTAATTTTCTGGGTGGGCGATGCATTTGGCAAGCCCAATTCCATCGAAGCGAAGAGAATTGTATGGTCACTGAATAAGGATGACTCCATTTCTTCTTGTTTAATAAAAGCCTGGAGTGTGTCTGAAACTATTATGAAGTCAAGTGTTGATTCGTACTCATTTCTTGAAAAGGTCTTAACTAGATTATCTGTGTTAGGGTTTACCATATTGATGATTTTCAGGTTTCTAGCAATTAACAATTTATTTAAGCTGTTGCCGTATTCATGGTGGATAAAATGATGGATGGTATTCCCCGCTGTGTCCTCAAGACCACATTTTCATTGTACTTGCATGGCTGGGCATTGAAGTCTCCAACCCACAGGATGTTCATGCCTTTCCCGTAAGATGCACTAGTACTATTTTCGATTTCGGCATCTAAGTGCGCCGCTACTCCTTCATATTACCCCCAAAATTATTATCAGAAAAATTAATGAATAACCAATTCCAATCCTTGTTCCCCTCTATCAGAAGAATGTGGAAGTGGGGGCTCCGGAGTCAATAATTTATGATTTTCAGTGGCAAATTATTTTTAATCAAAGTTATTAGCCCCCCTTGCTCTTCCTGAGGTGGATGGGAGCGCCTCTGTTTGAAATGAGCCAAACCTGTCTATAAATATGGGATTAGTCACCCACGTTTCTTGTAAACATAAAAGATCCAAACATTGTCACAGGGCTAACCATTCTGAACTACTTAACTTTGAGCCACCGCCTGATATATTCCATGTGGCTATTTTTAAGTTGTGTGCAGACCTCCTTGCTGCAACCCCCTTGTCTTTGCATTCTTGTATTGTCTTTGGGCCCTGGGTAGTTACCGTGTTTACTGGCTTCTGTGGCTGGTTCGCGGCTGCCCGTAGCAGGATTCCCAGTCTAACAGCCCGGTTAGGGGCTCAAATCTATTTGATAACACCAACCCACTCTTATCCAGATGTCCTGGCTTAGTGAAGCCCACTGCACCAGCGGTCGGTGCTCTGTTGGCCTTTTTAGGTGGACCTGAGTAAAACCTGTAGAAATACTCCAATGGAAGGATATAAATCTGGAAACTGAGACAGAGATTGTTCTCGAAGTGGTAAAGTAGGGACCGCCTGACGAATTTGTTGTCAAAATTTATCACTACACAATCCCCCAATGGGCAACTTACTAGACAATACCTGGTGCTGAGATTCAAGTTATATGTTGTTTTAAAATGCAAACCTGCGCTGTACTTCTCACAGTCACTTAGTAACTAAGAGGTTTGGTGTTTGGTTGGCTTGTTTTTGAAGTCTGATGTACAGCTACAGAAGATATTGCTTTTTCAAAGTGGGGGACAAGGATACATACTATGATTTGAATTTTTGGGGGGATGTTTTAGCTTGTTAACCTATCAAGTGTTCATATTTTGATTCACTACATTTAAATGTAGATTTTGGCACATCAAGTTGTTTTGTACTGGTGCAGCAAAACTTTGCCCATCCTTTACGCGCCACAAATTCATCATAGTTTCACAATAGATACATGACATGAATGTGCATTTAGCATGTGATTCTTTTGTGGTCTAGCGGTATTAAAATAAGTGTTGCACTTGACATTATTACTAAAGTGCCTTTACTCCAGTGAAAATTAATGTACTCAAACTATGTGTTTAACTGTATTTAGTGAGAAATTAATCTTTACTTAGTAGACATGAACTCACTAAAGAAATGAAACTCGATTTTCAAAATGTGTGCCTTAATACATTGGATGACATTTATTGTTTAGATAATTGAATAGAAACCATCTTCGTATATGTTGAATGTGATTAGTCTAGAAACAACAAAGAATTATGTAATGTATGCATTCATGTTTCATATACGGCATTTAAATGTAGTACTTAGCTATACTTACACATGATTATCCAAAGGATTTACTGCATTTACTCTATGTAATATGAACTAATGTACTGATAGTTCATATAATTTCTGTCTAAATGTGGATATGTATATTAAATGTGCACAATTTAATTAATACTTTAACTTGTCTTTAGTAGACATGATTAACGTGCCGCATAAAAATATTGTTTTTCATTTTCTGCTAACGAGACATTTCTTGAAAGTATTCACATGCATTGTTAGTTGAAGACTAGATAAATTACTGTACTAGTTGTAGAGAGAAAGAGCCTGAGAAGAATACCTTTACGAAAGAACATGGAGAGCCAGAGTGTTAAATGAAAGGTCTATTCAGCAATGTTAACAAACTGGCCTGTGAGTGAGAAGACAATGCTGTTCCCATTTCCAGTGTGAGATACTTGTGAATGTTGCAGTCTACAATGTGAGAAGTAGAGAAAGGTAATAGACCCCAGATGATGCGTGCAAAGGGTGTTGCCCAAGAAAACTCTTGTGTGTTATAACTTAGTGTTCACACTGTTGGAGAGCAGATCCCTTTAGGTTCCTTTTATAGACTTTCCCCAGAACACTTGAGATGTTTAGATCTCTAAGCTGTCCTTGAGTTTTTGCTGAGTGTGGCTTAGACTAACACTTACTTCCCTGATTCAAAAGAATCTTGATCGAGCTTTGAAATGCTGACACCTTCCTACTTATTTTTCCCTTGCCTGGTTCTATTGTCTGTTATAGAATTTTCAGATTTTTGAGATCCTTTAGACTTTAGAACCATCCTTTCAGCTTGGACTTTACTTTAGGTGATTTAGATTTACATATTAATAGGCGAGAAAATCTGAGACTGTTCTCCAAGCGTCAATTACTTTTATTAATATTTTGTATTGCTGTGGCTGAATTTCTTGTTTGACTAATGTTGATTCACCTCAATGTCTTCTGGAGGTTGGGCCTTCTTGCTGTTATTCTATATTTTTATAGCATGGTGTTAAGAGTTGTGCATCTTAAGTTGATTCTAAATTTGTAATAACATTTCTTAACCCTAGCTACTGATTCCTGGTCCTTATTGTGTAGCCAAATGGTTTACACTGTTAATTGAAATTTGATTGATGTAAATGTTAACTCCCATCACCTCCCAGGCAGAAAATAAAAGGTCCATTGGAGGACCAATGGTAAGAAAGTGGGCCCAGAAAACGCTGAATCAGTACTTGTATAGCTAAAATATATTAGCAGAATAAAGATTTCATGCATTCAACTAGGACAATTCCAAAATGTGTACAATCCCAGGAAATACACAAGGGCTTTGCAAATTCCCCACAAAATGTCAAAGAATTCATCACAGCATCAATGCAAGACTCTGTGGTGTATATTTATGAGCTGTCTGCGCCGCCGGAGCATCATTCTCCGGTGGCACAAACTAGAAAATCATAGTTATGGGGTCACGTAAAGCAACTTTGCATCGCTTTGAATGGCCTGATAGATATGGAATTAGGCAACGCAGCACAAATTCCTGCATTGCCTTACTCTGTACTAGGGAGATGCTTCCCCAGATATACAAAACCATGTACACCTGGTGTTTTGCTATAACCATAAACCTCACTAGGGGAGGCACAATGAGGACTTTATTTCTCCTCGTTTTTTCCTCTTTCAGAAAAAAAGCCTCCAAGGATCATTTTTGTGCAGAAAGGCGCCCCTTCCTGCACAAAAACAATTCTGCTGACAAAAAAGGCACCCTGGCACCATGGTGGAAGGGTGCCTACGTTGGCGCTAGGCAGCAAAAATGGCACCAGTGCAGAGGGAAAGGACAGGAATGCACTGTGTTGGATAGAATACGGTGCATTCCCGCCCTTTCACTTTGACGTAGGGCAGCACAGCAAGGTGACTTCCTACACTACCCTACGCCAAGACCACATATTGAGGCCCTGTGACTATTGCCATTTCAGATTATTTTGTGAATCATCTCCAATGTGTTTTCCCTTCGATGCAATGGGACATTCGCACCGTGAATTCAGAGTCCATCCTAGATTCCATTCTAAATATGCATCCTAGACATGAAGGTACAAAGGTGGAGCATGTCAGCCCACCGAACAGGAATTCTGCTTGGAGTCTATTAGAACTGATGTACCATGGTACTAGCTGTGTAGTGGGGATAAGTAGTAGGGTCCCTGTTTATAAAAACACTGCATAAATAACGATACCCAGGTGGAGTAGTGGTTAATTAACTTAAAGGAAATGGCTATAATCTGACACTGTTAGATTCGGACCAGCAGCACTTTACAATAAAAATATAAATCATTATCACTGGTATTATTATTACTGTTATGATTATTCATAGTATTAATAATGATAATTCTTATTATTTTGGTCATTACTATTATTATTATTAGTACAAGTCGTAGTAGTAGTACTAATAGGTGTAGTAGTGGTGTAAGTATTATTATTAGCATTATTTTTAAAGTGTTACTGATCCGAAAGTAGCAGTGTCAAATTCTACCCTTTGCCTTTCGGTAATTTTAACTCAAATCGATTCTAAACATATAATTAGAAAAGTGGAGCCTGTCGGCCCATGAAAAATGAATGCTAGCTTCAACCCATCACAAATGAGTCATTGCAGCCTGAAATACACATTTCTGCTCTAAGATATTGATGGCAAAGATATTGGAAGGTCATTAATTCCCCTGTTGCTCAGTCATCCATATTCACAAAAGCGTTTTTCTTCCCACAGACATTGATGTGTTGATCTTTCTCATGAGAATTTTAGGATGCGGGTTTCTCATTTAATTCGGCATGCTTGATCGGTGATATTACAGATTTCAGGGAAGTATGCTTCACAAAGGTTCAGAAATAGCCAAACACATACGTAGAAGTAAACACAAAAATTAAGACAAAAAAATCCTAAAACCGTCTCCATTAATTGTAGAGACTCGGGTTAACGCATTCGTTCTCCGATTTTCAACATCACAATCGTGCGCCGAATTTCATCAGGCTGATAGTAATTTGAATAAATCCCTGAGGGAACCCTCTGAATAATGATGGGCTTTCTGATGTGAAATGGTCCCCTTGCTGGCTTGAGTCACACACATGCTTTCTAGATTGAGCGTGGATATTTATTATTTGTTATCTGGAAAAAGATTTATGTTCCATTATGGACCCCTGTCCACACCTGAACCTCCCACCACCACACACATGATGCATTTAAGAAGATAACGATGGATGCCTGTGAAAATACTGAGAAAGGGTGTAAAGAAAAAAAAAGCAAATGCTGTACCACAATCACAGCAGTACATGAAGGACATTTTTGGCATTCAGGATCTCACAGGCATACGGTGACAGAGTCCATCCTGCTTAGGGTGACCAGAAAAATAAGACTGCACACACTTTCACGTTTAGACAAGCTTCTGAACTGTGAGTACTTATCAGTAACAGCAGTGTTCTGAAATGAAGGGTAAACCTAACAGCTCACTTATATTCCAATGCTGCTTGTCCCTGCTGTTCTGCAAGGAGTGCTTCAGCAGGAGTGACGTAGACCTGGGGCCCACTCGTACCTATACTGCTGCTGTCCTGCTATCCAGGTACGTACTAGGGTCTTGTTCACAAATGTAAACTTACACTTTTTCTGTAACTTTACAGATTTTTGGCTATTCAAACTATGGGCCCAAATCAAAAAGATAACTTACACCTGCAGTCTATGCTTAAACTTGAAGTCTTAGGGCCCAATTTACTAAGGTAAACTTAGACTTCAGGTCGAAGTTTAGGTTTGCGAATTGGGTGCTTAGGCTTCAGGTCTAAACTTAGACTTCAGATCTAAACATTTACTTCAGGCTTAAGATTACCTTTGTGAATTGGGCCGGTAGTGTGAGGCGGGTTGCAGACAGTCCTTTCATTCCACCCAGAGGAACATGTTATGAAAAGCTACTTCGGTGGGGTGCAGTGAATGTTTACAGTGAATCGCAAGCATGAAACTTTTGGTTTGTCCAATATTTGACAATGGTTGGCAGCTCTGAGATGCTCTTTTATGTACTGATTACTTTTTATTAAAGAACACGAAAGCCAGGTAGCTACTAAGCTCCCACGTCCAAATAACGAGGGCCCACATAGGCCAACCTTTTGCAGCTTCGCACAAGCTGCAATGCTTTTCTGCGAGAAAATGCATGTTTTATGCACTCAGCCACTAACCAAAATATACTTAAAAAATGAAGTGAAAATGTCAAATTTCCATAAGTTGGAAAACAAAGTCTGTCAGACTTCAAATGGGTTCATATGTTATAAAGAAAACATACACCACTCAATCCGAAAGCACTGGAAAAGGATATTCAATGTGGCAAACTAAAAAAGAGTAACAAAAAAGGTAAAAATGTGTCCCCCATGCATTTGTCCTTAAGAAAGTAAGGGGCATATTTACAATGAAAGTGTTAGCGCGTGCTGTTAAGCCACAATTTCTAACGCCGTGCTCTGACAGTTTCAAAATGCAGGGATGCAACGTATTAACAAGAATGTGGTGCACCCCTGTGTTTCCCCTAGCGCTGCCACTAAATTGAGCTGCCTAGCACCAACGCAGGACCCTTGCATAATAGTGCAACGGGACCTGTGTTGCAGAGAATGATTGTTCATGTGCAGGAAGGTCCACCTTCCTGCACAGCAACAATCAATAATACCGATTTGTAACTGCTATGTGTGCTGCAGATTGCAGCACATTTAGAAGTTGCACAACATAATTTTTTAATCAATGTTCATGTGCAGGAAGGGACATCTTCCTGCACATGAACAATCACTAATGGTGATTTGCTGTTTCTATGTGTGCTGCAGAATGCAGCACACATAGAAACAGCAAAAAGGAGGAGAAATTATTAATTTCTCATTGTTGCGCCTGTTTAAGACCAGGTTTTCCCTGGTCTTATTTTTTGTGCTGCCCCATATTTATGCCAGCCTTGTAAATAGGGGACAGCATAAAAAAACAATGGGTGTAGCGGTGGAACGCCCACAGCAACACCCATTGCCCTCCCCTTTGCCGCAGCAGACTGGCTTATCGCAACCTTGTAAATATGGGGCAGGGCATTGCGCCACAGAAATGTCATTAAAAGTGATGTTCCTGTGGTGCAATTCCCTTGTAAATATGCCCTAAAATCTTTTTGACCACCTTTGTTTGCAGCACTCCTCAGATCTTCTAGACTGCTTTGTATTGCGTCTCTGAACAGATTTCTGTTTTTGTACTCTTTCTTCAATTTAAGTCAACGGAAGAATATCTTGTTTAAACTAGTCTATCGGAGTTGTCTCAGTCAGGCATCCCTTTGTATTAAGTTCAATTTGGTCTACTGCAAATGTCTACATCAATCAACATCACTTTCTAGCTATACAAAGTTGCGCAGTGCTTTGTGCTGCGGGTCAATAAACGTATGTGCCTTCCAGAAAGCCCTCAGAGTAATTTAAAATTATGTTGTTTAAGATCACAGTGACTGCAGTTTATGCCTATATACTTTAATTCAAATAGGTGAATGGTGAAATTTTGTACCTGCCATTGCTGCCTTTCCCTTTATATTCTTACACATTTGTACAGCAGTTTCTAATCTACACACGTTATTGTTGTAGCATCAACTGAACAACTGTTATCACTCCTTCCATATAACTGACTGTTTCAAAATCATTTTTGGCAGCTTTAACAGCATTAGCTGTCTATTGTATTAATTACCATCTACCTCAAGTAGAACCAGAGGGCATTACTATCTTGAACCCTTTTGTCACAGGAGTATCTAAGCTTCTTTTATGGTTGCAATGCCTTTGCAGAGACTTGCAAATCTTGCTTCTTGCCCTGCAGCCCTGCTGATGCGCCATAAATAAGTGTCAACACCTTAGCTATGTATTCGACACTGTACCTATATCAGGCTCTTCCTCCCTCAAAGGGACACTGTACGTTTAAGTCATTATCATCTAAAGAATGGTGAGATGTGAATTAATTGTTGCGCCATGATAATTTCGATGAACTGTAAATGGCTTACGCTCATCCACCTTATTGCAAAGTCTAAGTGTCTAACTATTGTCAGAGGGAATCAATGGAGTTTAATCACATGTAACTTCCTGACCACTCATGTCACTATTGATTCTAAGGATCTTGTGTTCATCTCACCTCTAAGGGGCCGATTACGATCTCGCTCGGAAAGCCCTCCTTACGACTCGGGTTCGAGGGCTTTCCTAGCGAAATGCGCTCCACGAGTCCGAGCGACTGATTTCGATGCACCCGTATGGTGATGGACTCGGTTCTCTCGAACTCCCACTGAACTATATGGGAGCCTGCATACCGAACACGTATACAGGCTCCCATAGCAAAAAGGGGTGGGTGGGGAAAAGCGTACACCCTGTGGCGGGCACCTCATGGTGCCCAATAACTATCTATATCTAGAATCTGCCAGATATATCAAAAGGGGTCTAGGGGAAAATGTTTAAAGACAAATAGGTTCCTAACCCCTGATTCCAAAACGTTATAACAACAAAGAGAACCTATAGTCGAAAATATATCAAAAATGAGACAGCAAGTGAGTACCATTACTGGTGAGAATGAATCCCATCAGCCACCAGGGTTGCAACCCACATCTTCTGGAATCCAGTGGCCCTTGCTGTGCTCTCCTTATAGAACAAGGCAACAGCTATCGCGGGCTACCAGAATCTTACTCACGGTATAAGATGTAGTATCTACCGTATACAGGAAAGATGTGGTTTTTAGCATTAAATGTTGGTGAATAAAGCAGTGCAGCGAGTGTGAAACATTTAAATCATCTACTGAAACAGATATAGTATTTTATTGGTTCTGTTTGAGTGATGAAAGTAAAACCAGTGCAAGAGCTGCTTTGAACATAATGTTCTTTTGTTTCTAGGAAATGGATGCACACTCCTGACAAATTCAGAAAAGAGTGCTGAAAGATATACTCTGCAACCCAAGTAGGTTGTATAATTTCCTTTCGCTGTGTTATACACATTTTTGTTATCACACATTATTAATTAGCAGTAGCAAAACATCCTAGGTCCTGACGAAAGCCGGATTACCACACAATCCATAGGCTGAAACATGTAGACCTGTTTTCCAACTGGACGTGAGCTGTTATTTTTTCAAAGCAGCTCTTGCACTGGTTTTACTTTCATCACTCAAACAGAACCAATAAAATACTATATCTGTTTCAGATGCTGTCTCATTTTTTATATATTTTCGACCATAGGTTCTCTTTGTTGTTATAACCTCATGGTGCCCACCACACTGTGCATACATGGAAAGGGCTGACCAATGGGAACCCCCATGGGACCTATTCAGAGGGCCCCGGGTGAAGGGGGGCCTGCTACAGCCCCAAGAAGTCTCATTCCCACAGCCATTTTGTCTCGATGAGACTGATTCGATACGGCTGTCCGAATCGTGCATCATACTCGCTCGTTTGGAATCTGGCTCTAGTGCGCGCGCGATTTGGCTATGAACGAGTCAGACTGACAGGATCAGGTTCGGAAACAATTCGGACGATGCGGACAAGATCTGCGCATCGTACTTGGTCATTCACAACGGGGAAAGATTCGGTCAGAAACATAGGCTCCGAATCGAATTTGCTCATTCCGAAACCCATCTGGAGGCCTTCCTAGTGAGATCATAATCGGCCCCTAAGAGTACATAAGATGTTAACAGTAATTTGGTAGAAGACCAAAGATTCCCCTGTTGCAGCCCAAGAGTGGTACACATTTTATTATGCACTTACTCTCCTTACTACTCTAATCGCGCTGGGTCCATTACTATTAGAGAAGTCGCAGCATTTCCATTTACCACATAGGCAACGATCCTCTAATAAATCTTTCTCCACCAATAGGAGGGGTGGAAATTAGGATAGCCAAACTCTATGTTAGCTGACCAATGAGGATCATTAATTGACAGCTAACTCCCAAGTTTGAGATCAGATTTAGGTATACCAATCTCTATACCATGCTATAGAAATAAAGAATAGCAACAGGAAGACCCAATCTCCTGAAGAAATTAAGCTGGGTTAGAATTAGGCAGGCCAAGAGCTCTGCAATGGCAATGGCAACACAGAACAAAAGAAGTAAAACTTGATGTTCGGACAGAGCTTGCTGATTTGCCCTACAACACATTTAAATAATTTGTAAATAGCACAGTTTAAATGGAAGGACCAACAGGACTCAGACAGATATTAGATTACATTGGATATTGTATTAAAGATTCGAAATTCATAGCAATAAGTAGTCTTTTGAGAATTTCAGTTAAGAATATCACAGCTTGCATTAAGATGCTAAACATTTAGGCAATGCTTTTATCGGAAGGTTATTAATAAAAAATGTGTATACAGAATTACAAAGCCCCACTACCATTAAGGCAGAAGGATGGTTCAATATCCTAAAACCTCTGATCCTATGAAGAAGGGGAAAAAGTTTCAAATTTAAAGTCCTTTAAGGGTGAGTCCATTAGCATAGAATCGAGAAATAAAATTGAAAATGAAATGGTTTAGCAAAGAAGATCTCAGTTCATCTGCTACCAATTGTAGCATTGACAGAGCAGTCCAAAAGTATAAAAGATAGAGTGATCGTCATAGCATCCAGGTCTTAGAGTAGGAAAAATCAGAATGGCATTACCCCTCCTCTTCTCCCATAACTCCACTATCACTATTCATTGTAATACATAAAACTAGATTTATCCAGTCTTGGCTCTACGATCCCCTGTATAAGTGATACTTTTCATGGTATTTGCAAATAATCTGTATACAATTTCCTCTATATTCCTTTATACTCATCTCCCTAATTTTATGTACGCACACCCTGCTAGTCTGTAGGCTGCATGCATCTGCTTTCAGGTAAAATTGCTGGCCTCAATGTAACCATATTACTTTTTGTTGTCAAACTGTTTCCTACAATAATCGTTGTTTTGCAATGTATCTTCATAATTGTTTCTTAAAAGAACCGCTGTTTTCCTATGTATTTTAATAATTATATAACAGCTTGTATGCACTCATTAACACGCCGGCTGTATATACAGGCTTGCACCCAAATTGTTCGAATCGTCACTCTGTCTGCAACGTATGATCTCTATGCTTTACTTTTCTTCCCTCTTGCCTCCGTTCGCCTTCTAGTCATTTTTTACGTGTTCACGTCTCACGTGAACACATGACTACCAGCTGACAGCATTTAATTTCCCTAATTTCCAGCTTGTCTGGACCTGCAGTACCCATGCCGGCTGGACAGCCCTATCCCTTGCCCCAGGATTTCCTCCAAGCGCAAATCACTGCCCGCTCTTGACTAATCCAGTAAGTCTCCACCACGGCCTTCTCTAATCACTCACCCGGTTGATTGTCTGTACCTGGGCTAATTCCCCCCCCCCCCTTTTCCTCCTTTTAGATTGACACGGCTTGACGCTTGCGCTATACCGCCACCTTCACAAAAGCCTGTCGACTCAGGGATTCATTTCACGAAATATTCGCTGCCAGCTCTTGACTAATCCAGTAAGTCTCCACGATGGCCTCCTCCTACCCACTCCCCTGGTAATTCTTTCGCATCTGGGTTAATTCCATTCCCCCTCTTTTTCTCCTCATTTTAGATGGATGCAGCTTGACACTCGTACAATACTGCCACTTTCACATTAGCCTCTTGACCCATTGGTCTTTCTCCCTCTGGACCCACCTTTTTTAAGGGGCTTCCTTCCATCAGCTGTACACCTGGTGAGTGACATTTTCTTCAAGCACCTCCCCCGGTGACTCCACTCCTTCAAGCTGCTACTACACTGATCCCTCATTCCCTTTTTCCCAACAGTTGGACCTCTACAGCCCTCTGCTCAAGACAACTTGTCTCCACCCCCGCTCCTAGTAAGTTTTCCCGGTTTTCAGCGCCTCAAGGCCATTGCTCACTGCTCGGTCACCCCCTCACGACTTTTCATTTGTTCCTGCGCCCACGTCTCCTGGCGATCCATTCTCTGGCTGCAGCGAGGTTTACTGCAGTGCTATCCAGACCCCTCTGGTCTTTTTTTAACATCCCCCTGCTGCTTCTTTTCACCTCTCCTCTTCTCTCTGAGCCTAGACATGCAGTATTTCTTCTGCTAGTGTGCTACTCAGTCCCTGCCTTTACTGGGTTCATTTGTCATGTCTCACCTGTTGCAGACATCTGCTTTGGCTCACTTCCTTGCCATCTTGGTCTTTCCCTTTCTCTTGTTTACCACTGACCATGGTCCACGACTTAGTGTTTTCATTCTCCCCCACAGCACTGTTTCCTAACTACTTGTAACCTGGTCCTGATGATGGCCTAACATTGCACACAGGCCGAAACGCCGTCGACTTTTGCAGCAAAATTATGGCACCTTTCTCATGATTGCCCATATAAACTACCTTGTATTATTTGCTTTCATTGCATGGGAAATACTACGAATACACCTTGTATATATAATTTGTTTTGTTTGTGCCCCTTGTCCGCTGTACATACTTTCCTCACGTGTTACTTGCACCGTTCACCATTTCAGGAGAACTTGTGCACAGTATAACACAGGTTACATGCCATTCAATGTAACACAGTGCTTTGTTTGTCTTTAAATATATGACGAAGATTCAGCAAATGATTGTCAACCTGTTCTCCCTATCGTGCTTGCAGCAATTAATTGTGCTTTCTTAGAAATTGCCAAATAATACCCTCTGTGACATTGTTGTACGTTACACATATTCATTGGTAAGGCAGTTTTAAAGCATTTACTGTCCCATCTGCATCACAAGCCCTACACCATCGGTAGGGCTTCATCTCACACAGGACACCCCCTCTTTTCTCCTGGCGATAAAAAGAACACCTGTGGAGGACCCTGCTACAGCCTGTAGATCACACCTAGATCTACAAGAATGGTGCCAGTCAGGGTCCAATGATGAATCGTGCCAGTGTCATGGTGGGTAAGGGCTTTCTGTCCTGTCAATAGGAAGAGCCATGTAACATGCTGAACAGTGGGAAAAGGTGCATGTAGTTTGGCTCAGGTCAAGGACCACTGTATTTTCAACCAGCCAATGGCATGCAACAGGATCGGTAAAATAATGTACAGCAATACAGATTTAAACAATTATGCCCTCTGCCTGTTTGGACCTTTTTGGTGGCCTTTCAGGTTCACAGAATGTATAGTAAATATGAAGTAAGAAATAGACCAATGATCAGTCATCTTCAAAGCTGCTAAAAGCAATTCTTGCACCACATGAATTGAAATCAGAGCATAATACAAAACACAATCAGGATGATTATTATGAAGGCCTTCAATGATATCCTTTAACTAAAGAATAAGAATGACAAGATGCACCCAGACAAGAAAAGCACAGATATTACCAAAATAAATTACTATAACTTCTTCCAACAGGGCAAAGACATTAAAAACAAGTAAATTTACTTTGACAAAACTTACAAACATTTGAAACGTGTCTATAGATATACAATCAATTTTGAGTTGAAAATGTGTACAACTAATGAAACTGTGGGCCCGATTCACAGAACTAACTTAAGATAAAATCCTAAACGTACTACCATTTTGGTATTCAAAGAAGGCACTTACTCATTTTGGTATTCACAGAAGTTAGGAGTCCTAACTTTAGGACTCCTAAATGCCTTCTGTGAATACCGAAAGTCTTAAAGTTAGGATTTTTCTCAGTTTAGGAGTAGTAAAGTTAGGACTCCTAACTTTAGGACTCCTAAACTGAGAAAAATCCTAACTTTAAGATTTTCGGAATTCACAGAAGGCATTTAGGAGTCCTAAAGTTAGGACTCCTAACTTCTGTGAATACCGAAATGAGTAAGTGCCTTCTGTGAATACCAAAATGAGTAAGTGCCTTCTGTGAAAACCAAAATGGTAGTAAGTTTAGGATTTTGTCTTGTTAGTTCTGTGAATCTGGCCCCATGTGTTTAATACTAACAATGATATCTAATAAAGAATCCAAAAAAATAACACATATAATGATATTTGTTTTCTGAGGAGTGGCGCAGCCAAACCCATCACTTTATGTACTACCAAAAATGTATTTCTGAGGTGACTTATAGGTGGAAATTAGGTATTCGAGAAAGTAATTTTAATACATAAATATAATTTAAACTTAATTCGTTTTCTAAATACACATTAGTCTTTTTGGCATTGACATTTTGCCAGATGGAAAAGCAAAACCTTCTTTGCTCCCACTTTGCCAGTTACTGTTTTTAGACAACTCTAAAATAAACTTAGTATTCTGGACTTGGATTAAAGCAAGCATGTAAGATTTGTGATTACTTTGTAAGACTATGCTTTCTGCAAAGTAAATGAGAAACGTCTTAGGTGTTGGTGGCCAGAAGAAAGCAATGATAGTCTTGCAAATCATGTGTTGACATGATGTTCTGTACAAAATAAAAGGCTTGAATTATACACATTAATGGAAAATGACAAGAGTTACATTTTTGGGGATTTGAAATAAAAAATATTTCAATGAACTATCAAATAGAGCTCCTCAAATTTGATACTTAGGCCCTGTTTACAATATTGGGTGGTCAGAAGACCACCCCACAAGCAGTCGGAGGTCCAACCACCCAAAAACGATAGGACCGCCTGCTGGTGGTCAGAAAGTGCTGTTTGACACTGCGTCTTGTGCTGCGGCCCAGGAAAAGGGCTGCAGCACAAGCCACAGTGTTACAGAGCATGGCACATGGTGCATGGATGTGCATGGGGGCACTACATGTGCCCTCAGTGCCACTTTGCAGTGACCCATGAGGTAGGGGGCCCTGTTTGGGGCCCCCAAAGTCCCTTCCCAACAGCCTTTTCATGACAGTCTTCTCGCCATGAAAAAGCTGTCGGAAAGTGACTCCGTAATCCCAACGGCGGTGCCTGCCTTCGCACCGCCTCTTGTTGAGACTACGATTCTGACCGCTGCCCCATTGTGATCTAAGATCCTGGTGAAGGCGGAGTCGGCGGTCATACCCCGACTGCTGACAGTCCGACCACATGCATCAAAAGGCAGCAGTCAGATTAAAGGGCTGTCTGTCGGGCAGACTGCCACTGACGGCCTGTCGGGGGCGGTCCACCCAACATGGTAATCAGGCACTTAGTTTTGATTTGGGTGTATGAGGGTTGGTAAACTGAATTAAATGAGGGAGTTGTGACTCCTGTGTATATATTTGATATTTGCCCAATTTATTGAGTTAACAATCAAATTAAGAAGGGTCTTCATCATTCTTCCTCTCTTACACTAAAACTGTCTAGTGCTCTGGACTGGACGATTTTACAAATGTGACGTAAAAAAGTATAGTAGGTCCAGCATATTAATTTACCTGCTTATCTTTTATTCATATGGCATCTGTTATTCTGCGGTCTATTAGAGGCCGTGCTTAGGTCCCTTACCTTAAGAAAGAGAGCAACATAATACCTTCTAGTTATAATATAATGGCTGTTTTGGTGTCTGCAGGAAAGGGAAAGCAAGCCCATAGAGAAAGTTCTTCTTGAACACGTCTACTTGGGTTCTGGATGAAAATGTCCCTCAATTATTTAGAAAAGAGTGGTTTACTTTTTATAGTTATTTTTTCCTTTACATCATGCCAAAGTGAATACTAATAACGATGTTCCTTCCTGTATTCCCTTCGTTTGCTGGTGCTTCAAAATGAACTGACAAGATCAACCATAGCAGTCTGAGGTTAACATTACTATTTTGGGGCATCCTCTCTTATGTAAGTGTTTTGATTCATCCACTCTGAAGTGAAATCTGAATGAAAATTAACAGATAACTTCAGAGCATTTTGTCAGAATGACAATTGTTTGTCTTTGGGATGCATGTTAGCAAACGTACATTTCTACTTTTATATTTACGATCTGCCTGAATTTAATTTCTGTGATTTTGCAGCTGGAAACTATTAGCTAAATTCTGGATCCTCAAGCCTTTAATCCTGTCAAAATGGCTAGGAATTTTCAACAAACGGCTCTGGTTGTAGACTCTTACCCCAATTAATTTGCATATTGTTTTAAAATTAATGTGGTACTAACGTGACTTTAATTTAGAGTTCTGATTTATTGGCTCATTACAAGCATTCAAGTAAAATGTAAGTGAAACAATTATGTTATGTCTTTTGTCTGAACAATACCACCCCTTTGGAATATGCTTGCTTAGGATTTAGTCTAATGGGTGTGGGAGGAAACTTTTCCACATGCTGCTGACTGAGCCTAACACATTTCCTTTTATTTTGAGATGGCCTTTAAATAATTTATTGTCTGTCACATCCTATCATCTCAACTGGACTAAAACAGGTAGCTGATATTCCATCTAAAAAAAACTTGCGATGACAGTACCAGCCACTTAATTGCTTAAATTGCTGTTCAAACAGAAAATAAGTAAGTTGAGTCAGAAAGATAATATTCATCATATAAACTCCTCTCAGCCTTTGGTAAAAGGCATGCTAAGGGCTGTAAAATGCACCTCATTCTTTAATTTCTCCTTTTATTTTTAGGGAGGAGCTTTTGAAGCCACAGTGGGAACACAACTCTGATCTGCATAGGGAACATGGAATGGCTTAGCATATGATGATAGAGTATGAAGGCTATATGAGGCCAGTGTGTAAAAAATGTTGTCTCTTTTTTTATTGCAAAATATAGAAGAAATATCAGAATAATTATTATCAAAAGCTCACTATGCATTTAAAATAAACAACTAAGACTCTAATTACAATTTGACCTGTTTCACCTGGATCAATAACTCTAGATGAAACTCCATCCTCCACACAGTGGTGGATGCTCTGGGGCAGTAGTGGTGAGGGAAGACAATAAACATTTTTTTTTTAAATCACTAGCTGCCGGCCGGCCGCCACCTCTCCTCCGTCCTCTTCTGTCAACCGGAAGCCCACAGGCTCCCAGACTCCCCTAACCAATTACAAAACTGCTGTCACAAGCATGTCTGAACTGGGGTGGCGAAGTGAGCTAAAGAATGATTATGGATTCAACCCAGCTCTTTGACTGGGGGTGAGTGTCTGAAAAGTTTCAGCACTCCGTCCATCATCTCATTGTGTTTGCTTTGTACGCCCTAAGTTGGCAGGGTATGCCCAGACGTGGCTCCCTTGCTCTCTTTGCCACTGGATTCAAGCTGGCCTGGCTGATGAGGGGTGTTACCCCGAAACCGATACCAGAATTCTTGTTTACGGCCCAGGGAAGACATGGCATGGCAGTTTGGTCTGGACTGTTAGCATGAGGCACAGGGTCAAGTCTGATTTTCATATAGCTGTGTCTGAACTGGGTGGAGAAGTGAGATAAAGAACAATGATGGATTCAACCCAGATCTGTGACTTGGGGTGAGTGTCTGACATGATTCAGCGCTCCGTCCATCATCTCCTTGTGTTTGCTTTGTCACAAGCATGACAGCAGTGTTGTGATTGGTTTGAGAAGCCTGGTTCAGCTGTCAGACAGGGAATGTGCCTGGTTCCCACCCAGGCTGAGCAATACAGCTGTGTGGAGAACATGCTAATTGAGCATGACGGTTTGGCTGGCCCAAGACTGCCGACCAAACCATCATGCACATTTAAGTGCCCCATCCACTCCTCGCCCTAGAGACTGTGATGGCAGCCAAGTCCCGCCCTGCCCCAAAACTGGCTTAAGCACAGAAAAGAAATAATATTAACATTGTGCTATTTAGTTTTTTCTTTGTTGCACTGCTGAAAATCTGAAGGGTGATGCTCCTTGGCCTTAGCAGAGGATCCACCACTGCATTCACAATTCCAAGTGTCTCTCGGTCCAGAAATACTGGGCTCCCAAATTCCAGACTTGATAACTCCTGTCCCGGAGGCACTAGACCTCCGTTTGCTATTTAAGGGTCTGTGGGTTTCAGGCATCAGCACAGCCCGGCCCTGTGTGACCTCTGCAACGGCACAGGGTAGAAGACAATGCTCCCCAGGGTAGAACACTGCCAGCTTCAAGACTCCAGATTCCCTACATTAGCCACCTGTTCCTCCACAACCGACCCACTGGCACTTACTGCCTGTTAAGAGCAGGCGGACAACTACAGCAGTTTTCTTCTCAAATGGGAATAATATGCAAGTCAAAGACCTGGTATTTCTGGGTACATGTTGTTATTCCTCATTCTCTAGAGAAAAACTCAGACTAGCTGGTTTTTGATTTGGGGATATAGTTTGTAATTATGAATTTGACCCTCTGGTTTCCTAGCACCAAAAACCAGCACACTTGTCATCCATGCCAAAGAAGTTTTTAACCACGTTTAATATAGAAGACATCACATTTTTGAACAATTTAAAAACAAATATTGTGTGCTCAGTACGTTATACACTGGACGGTAAGGTCATCGTTTATTAAACCGTTGTTCTTGAGTTATATATCTCACAAGTTGTAATATTTTAAAGAAAAGTATATGACTTGTTAGTACTCGTTCTTCAAAAGGGTCAGCAATTTAGGAAGAAAGGAAAGACAAAGAAAGACAGAAGAAAGAAAGAATGAATACAAATAGAAAAGGAAGAGGGAGCGAAGAAAGAAAGCAAGGGAGACAGAAGGTGGTAATGAAGAACCCTCAACATTACGTCTAAGCAAACTACGTGAAAGACGTAATAGCTACAAAATATGCAACTTGGAAGCCAAAGCATCGTACTTCAGAACCAAACTAGACAAAGCAAGGAATCACCTAAAATGACTGTTTGAAATTCTCATCCAACAAATAGGGACGAACAATGTAAACAAGCTTAGCAACAACACGGTGGAAAAATGTGAAGCGTTCTCTTAATTTTTCAATGAAAAGATCTTAGAAATCAAAAAAGAAATTGCAACAAAAGAAATCTAGCTCACAAGACAATATAGCCAATGATCTCCATCCCATCCATGACCCTACCTGCCAGGCAGTGGAGCCAATGATGAACCACACTTCCAAGACCAAAAATCCTGCTATCTGGAGCGAGTTCAAAACACTAACAGAGGGAAGAGGTCCACAAGCTCTTACTATACATGAAACCAACTTCACATTTCAATGACCCCCATCCCCTCCACAACACTAAAGGATCTAAGTCACCTCGTCTCACCTATACTAACGAAGATTTTAAACTCATCGCTAAAACAAGGCAGTATCTCAGAATGCTTGAAGACTGGACAATTGACACCTCTCTTGAAAAAAGTGGGTGCTGACCCTACAATCCTGAGCAACTTTCGCCTAATGTCAAATATTCCTTTTGTAGCAAAATTGTGGAAAAGTGTGTTCACAACCAACTGATCCAGCACATTGACTAATTCAACCTACTCAACAAACTTCAATCAGGATTTAGAACATGACACAGCACTGAATCAGCCATTGTGCACATAATGGACAACACCCTAGATACTAGACAACAACGACACGTTCCTACTCATCCTTCTAGACCTCTCATCGGCACTTGACACAGTTAATCAAAATAACCTACTAAAAGTCCTAGAACAAAGAATGGGGTTGTCTGGGAATGTGCTTTTTGGTTTGCTTTCTTCCTGCAGAATCATTCACAACGCATCAAACTAGGCAACTCATTCCTGACGCCTCACCAGTGAGGTGCGGAGTCCCCCAAGGGTCGACCATTTCCCCCACACTCCTTAACCTATAAATGTAACTACTAACTGCAGTCGAACATTGCATACAAATGTACGCAGACAACACACAACTATACTTAAAGATTTTCTCAGTAGACAACGTCATTCAACTAAAGAACACGCTAGTAAAAACTCAGTCCTGGTTCTCTCAAAACAACCTCAAGCTGAACACTCTCAAAACCGAATTCCATCTTTTCACCCCACAATACAGCTTCACATTCATCCAAGATTGGCTAAAGCACCTAGATGCCCTCAATTGCAAACCTACCATCATTGACTCCACAAACTCCCTTGGAATAACACTAGACAAGAATCTAAACATGAGAGCTCACATCAGTGCTACCACACACAGTGCGACATTCAAACTCAGCTTTCTGAAGAAATTAAAAACATTTCTGAAACCTTCAAACAAACAGTACAAAATGCTGTGGTCTCCAGACTAGAATATGGCTCTACAACCCTGTCAGGTCTAACCAAAGCGAGAACAGCTTCACTCAAATCAACTCTTAATGCTGCAGCGAGACTGGTAACAGGAACTAGACACTTTGACCACATCACCCCTTCACTTAGGTATCTATACTGGCTGCCCCTCGAGGCAAGATCTCAACTGAAAATTGCCTGCATCACACACAAAGCAATACATTGTAATGAACCAAGTTACCTGGCAGAAAAGTTTCGAATCTCCGGTGGCGCCCGCGTCTAAGAAATGTTAATTCTCTCATGCGTGAACATCCAAGATTCTGAAAACAAAAAACGTACACACGCTCCTTCTCCAGGGCAGCACCAAGGATCTGGAACTCTTTACCACCCAAGGTACGCTCAAACCCATCATCCCAAAAAAGAGGTGAAAAATATCCTAATGAATACATTCCTTGCATAGACTCTTGCAAATCCCCTCCCCAGGGCACAGGGGTCATCACAATGGCAGCATTTTCTAGATTTTGTCAGAAGCATGTAATTTACAGGAGAACCCTTTAAAACTTTGCTCCCCTGAGTACCTGGATCTGAATAGTTTCAGAGCAGCAGCAAAATAGCCACCATGAAGATTCTAGAGCAATGCAGACTAAGGCAATATTAATGGACTGACGGGTGTTTTTGTGATATCTGTTGCAACAGCCTACTGTGGCTCTGCACTTTTGATGTACCAGTCTATACCTATAACTTTATTCGTCACCCCTATGTACAGTCATCTGATACCCTTGAGTCATGTACGCACTTTATAAAACACTCTAAATAAAAACAATACAAATTAAAATAAAGGGATAAAGAAAAGAAGTGAACGTGATTAAAGGCTAAAGAGATAGCAGAAAGGCAGGTTACGGTTTAAAAACACAATTGAATTCTAGGGAAGATGAGCAAGCTAATTGTCAATAAAGGTAGTAAACTACTCCTGCTGCCTTTGTTTAACATGACAGATTTTTTTTAAATGTCATGTTGTAAGTGAAAACCATATTTGCAGACAGAAGGGGCCTATACAGACTCAAAATACTCATTAAGTTTGTGAATGAGATGGGTTCGTATTTGCAATTGCTCATTTCATAAAAACTGCAGCGATCTTCCTCAACAGCAGTGTAGATGAAATATTTCTTTGTTTAGTTGTTCAGGATCCGTGTTTGGGGTTTTTCTGCAGGATATTCTGCACCTCATCCATTCATGTGCAATTACTGTCTCTTGGTAAAACTAAGTGGAGTGATAATGAAAAGCTGCTACTTCAGCAAAACTTGCAAGGGTTTAAAGAACTGCAGGAGACTGTGAGATACAACCACCAGGGGATGTATTGCATAAAGTGCCCCGGGGCACAACGGGCGTTTGCGCCCACTTTGCACGCCCCAGGGGTTCTTTGGTATTACAGAAGGGGCCACAGATGCTTGTGTGGCCCCTTCTGTATTACCAATAGCGCTGGCGCAAATAAACCACCAGTGCTATCTTCAAGGGGGTGTTCCCTCATTTGCATGGGGCGTGGCCCATGCAAATGAGGGAATCTCTTTGCCTCTGCACCCTTGCCGTATTACCGGCATGGGTGCAGAGGGAAAGAAGGCCTCAGGAGGCCCACTGAGAATGGGCCACCTAAAAGATGGCACACTCTCAGTGCCCCTACTGAGAGCATTCTTCTGCAGGGAGTCCCATGGACCCCCCTGACATCCCCCTTGCAGGTGGGTGTAGTCAGTGACTGCACCCGACTGCAGAGGGATCTCTAATCCCCTTTAAAAGGGCATAGTGAAACATGAAGCGGTTGTAAAGCAGTCGCTCTGTATTTCACATGAATGCGCTGCCCCTAGGTCAACACAAGTTTGCAGCTTCCCCATAATGCAGCCCATTCTCCTTCATTGCGCCGTGCACACCTTTTTAAAGATGCACCCGCGCAATGAAGGAAAAAGCGCTGCATGGGTATTGTGGCCCCTGGTTTGTCTGATAGGAGTGGCATAGCAATCTCTCAGTGTAAGGTGACAAAAAAAGACCTTGCTTTTGGAATACCAGCAAGTTAGGTTAGTAGCCCTCGTAAGAGTGCACTAATAATAAGTTCTGCCTATTTTCCATCTTTAACAACATTACTTTCTTCCTGGAATGGTGTCTTCTGATTCAGACGCACCCATGCAATCGTGCTTACCTGGCTGCAATGTATCTATTCTCCACTAGCTCTCCACAGTGTCCATTTGTCAACATTATTCATCCTCTTCGAGGCCAGCAGCTTTCCTCAAGGTTCATCCCCTTCTGTTCCATCTGACAGCACCACTTCACGAAGAAATGTACATTTTTTGAAGTGGAGTGCGGTCCCTGCGGAGTAAGTGAAAAAATAAAGAAAAGGCACATGAACATAAAAAATGTAAAGTAATTGGATTTCTTTAACTTTAATGTTGAACATTTTGAAACACATTATTATTGGCCATTCACAGTGCTTAATTTGAGCCGGTGATTAAACGTGAGACCCACCAGCTCTCATTTTTGTGGATTAGCATTTTTTCCCCTCAACTGTTTCGGGACAAGGGAGAGAGCAGGAATGAAAATGAGTCTGTAGGAGTCAGATGAAGATGTTGGGAGTGCCTGGTGGTGGATGAGGTAGGCTTGGTATTCATGCAAATTCTTTATAGCACTGGCTGCAGGTTTCTGAGCAAAACCTTGGGGTCTGGCACTGACTATTTTACAATTCAAGCAATAAGCATTCAGAATAACTCAAAGGACGTTTTCTGTTGTTACATACAGCATTTCTGGGAAGAACTTTTCAGTGTGTTTAACAACATATACAGAAGCCGCCATGTGGAAAGTTAATGGAATTGGAAAAATATTTATGGTGGGGATAGCCTAGTGGAGAGCATCAGTACAGCAGCGGTAGGAAACTGACCTCCGTCTTCTGTTGAGTCTTTCAAGGTATAAGTTCATGCTGAAGACTATCTCTGGGGAGCATACAAAGCTGAAGTGTTGTAAGGCTAGCTGCATATGGCTGCTAGAGACCATTTGTACCCACAGCTTCAGCATCTGCGATGTGATAATTTAACCAGTACAATAGTTTCCAAATTATATTGAGGGGACTTCACTGAAAGAACGGTAAACTGTCAGCATGCTCCGGGGGGGGGGAGGGGGGGAGGTTGAGTCATATCCATGGAAGTCACACCAGGTGGAGTATTTAGCAGTGGTGAAAGGTAGTAGTTGCTCTATGTTGCTGCTTGCAAGTAGGCACTGCAGCAGCAGTGAAGCCTCATTCATCTTTTTTCTAAGAGGGATAAGCATAAAATGCTCTTATCTGGCAGAAATGACCTTCACTTTCAGTACTATACTCCCCTGCCCTCAACTCGCCCCTCTCCCTTATAGTTAGCACCTGCTTAGTGCAGTTTTTAAATGTATGCTTTATACACCACTTTATTGGGAATTCTATGAAGTTTTAGTACTGAAAAATCACCCAAACACAGACATTTATAATTTAAAGGGGATTTACCATGCAATCGCACTGTAGTGTAGATTTATCACACAGTAACAGTAAAATCCCATGCGATTTTGATCATGTCCCCAATACAGTGCACCTTGTAATCAGCCATTATTTGGGATATTGAGACTATAATCTCACAAATGCCTGTTGTCATTCATCACTGTCTGGAGCGTACCACTGATTATCCCTCAAATGTAATTGTGATGAAAGGAGTTAGGAACATAAAGCACTAGTGGAAGTGACTTCCAAAAAGTTAGAAACATATCAGAGTGATTGCTGTCTCCTTTAATATCAATCACATTCCCAGTATGTACCAAACAAAGATGGGCATGCTATGGTCTCTAGTTATCAAATGTCTCTTTTATAATAGTATTGTGACTGGTATTTGTGGAATTACAGTCTCATTAGCCCACATGACATGCATGGCCTCCCATCCATTTCAGCAAGTACCAGTGATGAGAAGCCCAGGACACAATAGCCATCCACAGCAGTTGGTCAATTGTTTCTCAGGTGAGGTGTGTTCTCAATACAATGCAGGTTGGACCATTGGCTATCATAATTCTTAGATGTATGGGTGGAATTTCAATTGTTTGAGTCAGATATTTAAGTAGGCTTTTCTCATAACAATTGATTTATTTTTTATTTTTGATGAATTTGAAAGTTCTTCATCTATAATTCTTTAGTGACTACAACTTTAAACGTTCTATTAAGATCTTAGATGGAGGGTATCCTATTCACCTTATTTGTTTCAAGGCTACCATTGTGGATACACCCCAGTGGACTTTCCTACTTCACCCTTCAACACTGGTGTAATTATGGGTTTCTCTTCACCTTCTGAGGTAGAGGAAACCCCTGGTAAGAAAGACGTTTTCTCACAATTTAACAATCTGTCTTTAACAACTTCCCAGATATTAATTATTAACCGAATGGACTATCTGCTTTTATTGCTAGATGGCGAAACCTGCATGGGTTTTGGCATGAGCAAATCTTGACCTCTTGGGCGATCAGTTTTTCCAGAAACAAATAGCTGTGTGGGGTATTGTTAGACCTATGTATGCATAAGTGGGGAGATGGTGATGATGCACTCACAAGTTTCTAAATCAAATGAACTGAGAATAGTGTGGCTAACAATAATATCGAACACATTTCTTGCGTACGTAGCTCGCACGGCTCCACCTACACCCTTACCTGTGTGATATCAATGGAAACCAGAACAAGTGTACTGGTTGGTCAGTGCACGTTCCTGCCCAAAGGCTACCATTTTATCAAATGTTCAATACCAAATGTTGATCAATGTAATGTAATAATAACATCAACAATACATCAGTAAACAAATGTATTTTATCGATACAAATACTTATTTAAGAATGCTTGAGAAAAGAAGAAGAGGAACAAAGATTTCTTCCTGGAATCAGTTTTACTTTGGTTCTCGAAATAGTTCATAAATGTTAGTAGTCACATTCATGGCGTTGGATGACAATTTGAGATTTTAAATTTTCTTCAATAAGAATACCCAATGCATTTCAGGTTACAAGGACCCTTCCTCAGGGGTCACTATAATCAAAGCGAATACGCAGTGCTCAATATGCATGAGCTGAGCTTAACTTATTATCAGTCAAGTGCATTCAATTACTCATCAAGAGAAAGTGAAAAATAAATAAAAAATGAAAAATTAAAATTAAAAAAAAACGTAGGTAAAATAGAAATGAAAATAAATGTGGATGTATACAAGTAAAACTCAATGTCAATTGGAACCAATAGAGAGGGATGATCCATTAAGAAACTAATGGAAGGAGATAATCTGTTAAAAAACTACATCTCCCAACAAGCATCAGACAGACACCCAATGAAACCGTTGCCAGCAAATCATCATAGTCATGCCTTACTAATGCCTTACTAATGAACATAATCCTGGTCACAGAGAGTAGTTGTCTTACATTCATTCTTTTTTTCTAGAGCCGGATATCTTTTTGACAATACTGTCTCAAGTAGAAAGACTGAAACCGACGTTTTTAGGTACCTGAAACTCAGGGATAATAATTTTCACTTAATTGCATGTTCAGTATGGTCACTTTTGTCACATAGGGCATGTCTATGATGATTTGAGGGCAACAGTTTCATTGGGTGTCTGCTTGGTGCATGTTGGGAGATGTAGTCAGATACCTCTGTTAATTAGTAAAACACATCCATCTTCCTACAGGCCTTTCCTGATACTTAATATGTTTTTGAAATGTTTTGTTAAAACATAACTGACCTTAATGTCATCCATGTTCATTAAAAATGGATATTTTTTTGGCTAATTGCGCAGGCCTTCATGTAGAAAGAGCGTCTTTAATTACCTTTTCCTACACTCAAGGTAAAAAATTGTTGAATATTAGGTTATCACATGGATATTTCATGAAATTATCAGCCCACTTAATACCTGTCAGGAAGGCTACTGAGGGATCTATTTTAGAGAAGCATAATCTTGTCAAAAGAAATCTACATTGGGCATTTTCCACCCTACATTGGTGGTTCTGTAAGGATTGATGGCTATGATAGGGTATGGACGCCCTCACTGTACTTTTTTACTCCTCCATAAATTTATTTGCTTCCAAACGCTTATCCCATGCATGCTGTTTGAATACAGCTATAGGGAAATGTGAACTATTTTCTGGGTTCTCCCAAAAGTTCATATCCTTGGCATCAATAATATACAGATTCTTCTTATTGTGAGCTAGCCATGGTATTTTGTGTGTCTGATCTAATGCCATGCAATCTCTGAGTATTTCATGGGTTAGTAGATCATCTGATGATGTCCAGACTGACTGTCATATTAGCAGCAATTTGGGCACTATAATGTCCGTAATAGGCTGAAGGCCTAACTCCATTTGTACGATAACTCTGGGGATAGAATGTGGCACCTCTATTAGGCTTTTCAAAAAGATATCCTCTTTTCTTATATCCTTGATGCCTGTTCTATAGGTTGTGACACATACCTTCTTGGCATTATAGAGGGTTTACATTTCGGATTTTTTTTATAACCAATTTTATTGACTTTTGATTGCAACAAAGAACACAGCACCATTTAGAAATACCCCTTAGAAAACAAGACCAAGACACAAACACATCACATTGATATAAAAGATTTGATGTACCAACAGCCAATATCAGCAAACCCATTTCCAAGCTAGAGAGCATATCAGTCCAAATCAGTCTTCTATCACTCCGACCCATTTGCCCCACATTCGGAGAAATTTCTTAGGACAACCCCTGGCCACATAAAGAGGCCGTTCCTGTGCGGCACACCAGTCCACCCCCCTGAGCCATCGCGCCAATGTGGGTGCCGTAGTATTCAGCCTGCGAGTTGCAATGTCCCTCTTGGCTACTGCTAGCGCTGTAATAAGTAAGAGTTTCTCAGCCCTGGTGCCAACCAGCCCCTCTGTGATGCCCAGGAGAATATGTGTAGGGTCTCGGATATAGGTTTTTTACTTAATTACATGGCAATTCTAAATATCTCCTTGTCATTCCCGGACATTATAACCACACAAGCCTCTTCATGCGCATCCCAACCCACATTATTAGAAAACCTCAAACCTAAGTATGAAAAGTGCTTTGTACTTGCTGTAGTATTGCCTTTAAAGAAGAAAGGACATGTTTTACCTTTATTACTTTTACATGACATGTTAAAGGTTTTCCCTTGATTTAACTTCAGATCAATGTGTTCCATAAAATCATCAAAAGAATCAATAGGAATCTGCAGACTAGCTAGGTTAAGGCCAAAAGAACTGCGTCATCAGCGTAGAACAGAATTAGCAATAATCTGGATCCTACTGTCGGTATGTTGGCTCCGAGTGTCTGTAAACACTCATCTATTCCATTGATGTATACTGAGAAAAGAAAAAGAACTAACATGCGCCTCTGTCTTATGCCTCTGTGTATCTTAAAAGATCTGGTTAGTTCTCCCAGCATTTCGTACCGTACTCATGCCGTTAAATATCTATACATGTGAGCAAGTAGGTATTTTGGGGCCCCTAAGGTGATCATACACTTTTAAAATAACATGGTTTACCATATCAAAGGTACTGCTTAGGTCCATGAAACTCGTGTGCAAATTGTCTACCCTAGCCTTTAAGTACTTGCTCTTTAGAAGATTTAAATTAAGGATTTGTTCCACTGCCCCTAAGCCCCC
Source organism: Triturus cristatus (assembly GCF_964204655.1). NCBI lineage: Eukaryota > Metazoa > Chordata > Amphibia > Caudata > Salamandridae > Triturus > Triturus cristatus. The sequence continues at coordinate 685,512,647 of NC_140587.1, forward strand.
TCTGAATCTACACGGTTCTCTTGATGTATTATTTTCCTCTGCCCAGCCCTCTAATCTTTCTAGTCGGACCCCTTCCAAAATGTTTTAGCTGAAGAATTGAGCAGTAAACTAGGTCTGTAGCATCTCGGATCTTGTTTAGAAAACTGAGAAAAGTAAAGATTCAGACCCTGTAGGTAGTACTTCCCCCGACCCAGTTGCGTTGCAAACAGTAGCAGAGGAGTACATACTCAAAAATGCTGTGGGAATAAACCCAGAGTTTTCTGAGTGTTACCTCACCACAAGCATCATGAATATCCAATTTTAGTACTGCTTAGAGATGAATGAATCAGATGTGTAAGGTTCTAAGAATACAGGTCATCATCTATTTTCTTCAGAACTAGTGAATATGCCTAGTTTTCCACTTCAATGATGGCAAACTGTATTCAAACAACAGATTTAAATGTGACTGTCTTACTAGCTGAAATGTCTATTACCTCAATAAAGTAACTTCCAAAAAGAGTTTTCATGGTCTGGGCATAATATCTATGTTCAAGTGAATGCGTTAATGCATACCACAAGTACCCATAGCATTGTACTCTGCACATTTGTCTTTTAAATGAAACTACTATAAAGCATGGATTTTATCAGCGTCTATTCATATGGGCTCAGAGGTTTTGAGTCAATTACATACAGCATAAAGAAAGAACTCTATTCATTACGTTGTGACTCCCATTCTGCTGTCGAAAAAGTTTCAGAACACTATGAGAGACTTAGCATGCTCAGGGTAGGACATTTTAAGTGGAACAAACTATACAGTGAAGTTTGAAATGTCCACAATAAGTCTTCTTTAATGTTCAAATGCTAGAATGTTCCTTTGAACTTTATAATTCCCCTTTGTTACTCTATTGCTGCTTAAACACGCCCATTAAATTGTGCATGTTATGAACTGCAATTATATTTCCTTGGAAGGATTTTATAGTTTTCATGAAAGAATGAGAAGAAAACAGCCTTTAATTATTACAATTACAGGGTGCACTAAGACAAGTGATTGAAAATCAATTCAACCCTTCACATGTTCATTATTCTTGTACACAGTCTCAAACAATGGTACTGGAACATCAAAGTCATGTCTTTTTTAAGCATGAACAACTCAATTTTGCCTTTTCTTTTCATTTTCTAGTTTTGCATTTCTGCATAAAGATGAATTCTCATTATTTCCATCCTAACTTCTGAAACTATGAACGAGATCTCTATACCTAATAATTAAATGGATATAAGTAGCTAATTCCATTTGGCACCAATTTACAAGGCTGTCACTGTAATATTCCACTGGATTAGAAAGTTTCAAGTTTCTAAACAGTAGGTAGATTTATCTTGCTCTGCATTAGTGGAGATGAGAAAACATTACTTTTGCGCATCCACTAATTCTCAAATTGAATTTGTGCATGGGGAGCAACATTTGTTGTGTGTGCAAATCGCCTTGAGTGCATCTGTCCCTGAACAAAATCTGAGTTTAGTGACACACTAGGATGGGTGGAAGGCACAAACTACATATTATATCCTTCATTACTACACTCTTGCACATGTGAAACTGCATTTGTGCAAAGTGCCAGAAATTACCATTGCTCTTTGTGGTTGAAATTAAGAACTGCTCTTGGTAAATTCAGAAAAAAAGTGTTCTTGAATGAATAAGAGAACAATATAGTGTTTTGCTACATTAATCCAGCAGTATATCAATGTCATTGATTTGTGTGGATATTATGGGAAATGGTCTGTCTGGCAATGCCCAGCTATCCCGTTCTCAGAACAAGACATGTTTTACTTGAAAGCTAGGCATGAGCAGCAGAAAGCGTGTTTGTTTGGTGCAATATGAAACAAAACAACCAAACTATAATATAATTGAGAACTAAATAACTTAAAAAGTCACAACAAGTTAAGAATGACAAAATATGTAAGATATTGGAGATTAATGAGAGTTTGAAATGGCTATAAAGTTGTCCCTGAAAACATGTTAGGGTGTGAGTCCACATTTTATCAATAAAAGAAGCCAACAGTATCACAGTTCCTGGACATGTGCCTTTTAAGGGGTTAGGAGGAAGTGTGACAGCACTGTCTTACATTTCGAGACCAGCAGATCAAGGCAGTGGATGACGTTCATCAAGGCCATATAGAATTTGGCTAAAAATATCTCAGTCACAATGATCTTGTCTTTCATTTAGCAACATTGTGCCAGTGTAAAATTGAAAGTGACACAAACCAGTGTAAAGTTTTGATACAGTATTTACTTTCCAGTGCAAAGCTTTGTTTACACTGGAATTTATCCTGTAAACACAAATAGTGCTATACACTAGTTTGAATCAAGTGGGCCTTCCCACGCTACCATCCATGGGTTTTTCAGAGAGGACGTTTTGTCATATAATAATGCCTCAATGATGCAGGCGTTATGTTAGGAAAAGCGTTAAGCTTCTCTAAATTATTTCCCCACTGTATGTATGCTGTTCTGTACAGCACGCATCCATAGTGGGAAAGATTTAAAAGTGTGTCTAGGATTATTTTGTACTGGAAGGGTAATTTTTCAGTACAAAACCTTTGCTAGACAGTATGTACATATACCTTTGGACTATGGTACAAAGTTGTGTGTGGCACTAGGCTGGCTCAGAGAGTATCAGCACTGGGTAAGAGAGCAACAGCATCATGACTTATTGATATGACGCTGCCCTTCTTTCTTCTCCTAGCACAATGCAATACTATAGCTGGGTGCTGTGTTAAGCGAGAAACTAGTTAATCACCCACTAGGGACGTATCCTAAAGAGCAGCACTGATTCAACAAAGATGTGAGCACCTCTTTTTTTGTTTGCACTTAGAATGCGTATAGCATGTAAAATTAACTCTGAATTTCTCGGAGTTAATGCATGATCTACAGAAATCACATGTTGGAAACAGTGAGCACTGATTGCCTATCTCTTCTTCCAAGCTTTGCTGTCAGCAGCTCATTCATGCACTGGGAGAAAATCAGTTAAATATATGATCTTTAGACACAGCAAACACTAAACATGTGCTACATCTGTGTTGAGCCAGCGTAGCTGTTCCTGATATAGCCCCGAGACTTGCAGGTGGTTACAGGAGCCTATGAAAGTATGGGAGTTAATAGTTGCTATCGCTTCAAGTCCTGAAGGTAATTCATCTATTGGCAGGATGTGAAATCCAAGTCCGAGCCAAGACAACATGTGGAATGTGTATCCGTATTGAAGATGTCACTTATTAAGTTTCAAGGCAGTTGATGTAGCAGGAATTCAATGGCACTCTCAGTGTCTCACTCTCGCTCCTCTCACACACAGGCAAACTCACAGATGCAGACACATCATATCATGGTGTAGAGACCACTCTAACAGGCATGAGCAGCTCTTTTCAGTCACAAATAGAATGGCAGTGACCTCAGGTCACACCCTCCTTCACCTCTTGAGGTATTCAGTGGACATCAGTTCAAGCATGGGCTGTCAGATGATCTTAAATGTGGGTAATTTAGTTAATGCTAGAATGCAAAAAGGCCTCAGTGTTTAGGCCCCTAAAATGGAACCAAGCACACAATAGCGAGTGCGCCAAAAATCATAAAATTAAAACAGGTAGGGTACATTTTAATACTTACTCTGTTCAAATTTCAATATGTTCTAATTTTGTACTGAATCACATTTACCAAATCGAAATGTAAATTAAGCATGAAGTAGGAAATATAGTTTGTGGCATAACTGTAATTAATTCAATAGAGCGTCTTTGCTTATTGGCAAAGATAAAACTGTGGTACAATTTCGTGTGCATCACAGTGTTCATAAAAGACTGTTGTCATGCGCTCTTATTATTGTAGTACAAGGAGAAAGTTATTAATCAAAACTATTTTGTGATCCGTTTTATTCACAGAACAGTAAGGTACAGAATGAGGAGCTTAACACATAATACTTTATAAAGACGTGTTGTGTAGACCTCAGCCTCCAGATGAGGTTAAAAGTCTATACTTCCAATCCAGATAAACAATGGAAAACATGCAAATATAGATGAACTCACCTCCCCCAACTAATAGCCTGATGGAAAATGATCCCACCCAATTGTTGCTTTCTTCACCGAAGAATCTGGATACCCCATCTGCAATGGAGTGAGCTTACTGACAGAGCTCCTACCATAAAGTTCATCTCCCATTAGGGCAAATTATCCTTTCATCTTTGTTAGCCACCTGAATATCTTGTGATTGGTATTCAGAGCAATATTTTGTCTCTGTCTCTTCAGCAACCAAATAATGTTCAACAGTATCAAAACATTGCGTCTAGGGGTAGCAAACATCTACTCATGAATAGCAATAGTTGCACCTCTCCATACTCCTTATGCTGGAATAACACCCCCAATGCCGTAGTTTGTTATGGTTGTCTAAACATTGAACGTCCTACTTTAATCAGGGGCATTCAGAACTGGTTGAACACAGATGTGCCTCCATGATGTCTAAGGTTCTCTGGCACTGTGCACACAATTGAACGAACTTTGGTAGTTTTTTAAAATATAACTCTATTGAGGGCCACAACTCCTTCCACAACTGTATACAATTCAGTTGTAAAATCCAGTGGTCCCTTGGAAACACATCACACAGCTCTGCAGTCTGGAGGGTGATATTCTCAAGAACATGTTATAACCATCGCAAAATTAGCTTAACACAACTCTTCATATCGCAGTCTATCGTGGGAAAATAACTCTGTGTAAACGTGGTATTCCCAAGCCCGCGGCACCATGCGATAGTCCCACAACAATGTGTCAAATGACAGAGGAAAAATCAACGCGACACTGCAACAGTGCGAAACATCAATGCGAGAAAAAATTGCGATGCCCCAAACCGCGATAGAAAAATCTGCGACAACCAGCGACAGGCCTGCAATTCCCACGCGTCATGCGGGAAAATGCACTATAAAAGCAAAAAAAAACGACACTAAAACCAAATCAAACTGCGTAGCACCATGGATACACCCGGACCAAGTGCAGAGGACAACCCGAACCCCACAAGCCCCATGGAGAACCAGCCAGGAACCCCGGGTTCGGGGAAGGGCAAGGAGAAGAGGAAAACGGGGTTCAGTCTGCAGGAAGACCGGATCATCGTCACGGAAGTGATAGAACACTACCAACAACTGTTCATCACCTCCACAGCATCATTGGCAACATAAACGGAAATATGGCAGTAAATAGTCAGCAGCGTGAATGCGGTCGGAGTATCGAGGAGGTCAAAGGAGGAGGTCAAGAGGCGCTGGCATGAAGTGCACAGCCAAACCAAGGAGAAACTCGCTGCCAACAAGATGGCAGCAAAGTTGACTGGATGTGGGAGTCCTGCGCCACAGGAGGAGCTGGATGAGCTGGAGGTAATGGTGGCCACAGTCATCCGTGTGGAGACAGTGCAAGGAGTTGGGGGTCTGGACACAGCTCGATATGACGTGACCCAACAGCAAAAGGGTGAGTAATGACCAGGGACTGGGGGGACGGAGGGAGATGGGCACAACGGCACACATGCACAATCATGTACTGCACACTCCCAATGAGTGTGGAACATGTCCCTGATACCCTTGGCACACTGCTGCACACATAGAAACACCAAGTAGGCCCCCGTCAAAAATGTGCACAAACGGGCCCCCCTCCATATTACCAATGCCACAACCTACCCATGCACACGTGCTGAATGCAGAAAAGCAGCGGCTCTGTGAGCCACACGGACAATGCAAGTGACACTGCATGACAGATAGCATGGCTGCAGTCACAGTACATGACATAGTGTACAAGACAACTTTGAGGTGGCTGAGTGTGGACCACATCCATAAAGGAGCAGGTCACACTCTGACACATGCATGTGCACAAACAACCCCTGACGTCAAAAACACATCTGCAGACAAACAATGCACAAGAGTACAAAAACCGTGCAAAAGCACAAATGACCCAAGTCGCAAACATCCCAGCACCCGAAAAGCACACAAGTCAAAAGCACACTGACTTTAGGGATAAGGGGCCGCCAAATCAGAGCTGCAGGGGAGACTCGCCAACAATGCAGTGCACACACACATAGCAATTACAGTACATCAACACTGACGACAATGTAGTACAAAGTGCAACCCTTACACCACAGGACAGAGGACACAACTGGTGCCGCTCGTGCGTAGTAACTGGCCAATCACATCTGGCATTGCATGACACTGTGAGATGATAATGTACGAGTACAACCTCACATCCGGCATGTAGTTGAAATGTCCACTGTCTCCCATCAAATAGCCAGCTTCACCAAAACAGGAAAAATGTACACTGTCAGGCAGTCTGATTGTAAACATCTCCAATGCGTGAACATACATGGAACACACTTTTAACATGCATATCCCCGTTACATTGCTGAGGGACAATCAACACCTCTGCAGAGCAGACCACACATCTCTACTGTGATGATGAAGAGGACACCCAGCACATTTGCCCAGTCACCCTCCAACGGCTCGTGGTCAGCCTCGGCATCCCACCCTCAGGAGCAGGGCAGCCCAGCTGCATCGTGGTGACCCCACACCCTGCACAGACCACACAGCAGGAAGCACACATCACCACGGCTGGCTCACAGGACCCCCACAACCAACACATGGAATTCCAATGCCGTGTGTTAGGGTGCCAGTAGAAGATGGCTGATCAGCTGCGGGTGGGGTTCGACCTTATGGCTGCCAAACTCAATGCCATATGTGGGTGTCTGAGTCCCACCAGGGACCACTTACAGTCCCTAACGGACATCCACTGCCCGCACCAGGCTCACCAACAATCCTTGGCTGACATCGCTGGGGCCATTACTCAAATACAAGAACTGTCTAGTCAGACAGGCTCCAGCGATTACAGCACAGAGTTGACACAGATGCGGAGGACAATGGAGACCATGTAGCCGATGCAGGCTGGAAGTAGGGCTGCCACAGCTGAACACCAGCAAGATGTGGCTGGGATCTTACAGATCTTCCACTTGCTATTGCTGCCACAAGCCTGTCTCAGATAACTGCTGCTGGAACGTCGACACACACATCTTTGCCCCCTAATGTGTCATTGGCACACAGTGATGCAGCCCTATCACCTTCGCACCCTGATGTGTCCGTGCCACACGGTGATGCAGCCATAACACCACCACACACACCTGACACACCAGACACAGAAGACGTCACAGAGGAGTAAGATGTGGAGGGTAATGACTGTGTGAGGTAGGAGGCAGTAGCAGTAATTTTAACGCAGTTTCTTGATAATATGCCCCACAGTTTGGCTGTACAAATTTTATTTTTACAAAATAAGTCTGAATCTGAAATTCTAACAGTCTCCCTGATTGCTGGAGAATATTCCAGACAACTGGTAAGACTTTCCAGAAGCAAAACGTAAGTCAGGAAAACTGTCACTCCCTTTCCCTAGCCGGTAACACCATGTGATCATGGCTCAGGAAAATGCACAGAAGCCCCCACTTGCAGAGTGGAAGGTTTCCTGATCATTACAGTTATTTATGTTTGTTTTCTGATAGTAAACTCTTGCTTTGTTAGTTTTGTTTTCTACAGAAAACATCAAAAAATTGTTGAGTTGCTGTATCAAACTTGGCACCCTCTCGTCAATGTTCAGTGCTTTCAATGGAGCCATCAAAGTGCAGACTTAACTGAAGCCACATCGATCCCTGTCTGCATGTTGGTATTGTCTAAATATGGTAGGCGGTCTTCCATCAGAGAAGGAAAAGTCATAGCAGGCCAGTAGCCCATCCATTCAAGTCTAAATGTGCCCCTCAGTTTTTAGAAAATAGAGAAGAAAAATATTCCCTCAAACAATTTACAAACTGCATATCCTGCATGTATTTTGGTGTATCTGTTGGTGTGGTGAATTTATATAGGTCAGACAAATTATATAAAAGGTCAAACTGTGGACAGCAGAATACAACAGCAGGATCAAATCCTCCATATGTAATTCCCTACTCGTGCAAAGCTAGCAGAACAGGACCAGGCTCTATATGCTATTATGGCAGGGAATGGAAAAACTGGAACCAACTGAGAAAGATAACTTTACAGATTCCAAGGGAATGTCAATGAATGGTACAACAACTCAGGTCACTAGACTTACGTCTGAAGTACAATCTGAAATGGGGAGAACTGCTCTCCCAGCAGCCCAGGACCATTACTATTAATACCTTAGCTTTATCTGATATGCACACAGATAGTTTATTCTGACACCTACTTCATAAATTTAGAACAAAGTTCGTTTCTGCAATTTTCGTGGGTCAAACTATATAGCAAATAGTATCCTGTACTGTTTACATGAATGTTATAGACAGTTTGAGGTGCCATGTATGGTCCATCATTGTTATGATGTGTCTCTCACATGACAGAAAGAAATGACCTTGACATGTCTAGAGGTATTCTTCTATCTCATGGTTTACTCATTTACATTTTCAATGTATACAGGACTGTTATTTATTATTATATTTTTGCAGTTTGTAATGGCATAAACTCAGCCTGAAGACATTAGAGCATTTTACACACATTAAACAATGTTGGATTACTATTTTACTTTTTATTATTTAACCACAGGTTGATTAAATGATTTGCTTAGAATCACAGGATTTTGAGTCGAAGACAGAACTTGAACAGGGTCTAGCTCTGTAGTCGGCAGTTCCGGTCGTAACACCACATCCTCTCCTTGTCTGTTATTAAAGCAGAGAGCCCTTGTTGGAACTTTCTGTGCAGTTCTCTTCTGGGAGTATTCTGATAAGTTATTCTTGAATGCTTTGAGTATAATGCATAGCATATTAAATATGATTCGCTATTCAGCTGATCAAATACAGAGTTTTTACATTAAAGTGTTTTATGGTATCCTTTCCTTCAATTGAGGGCAGACCTGCTGCCTAATTTTATCATTTGTAGTCTGTCAGTAATGTTTTTGTGAAGCCCATGTTACAGTAGTCCAACAGTGCTATGACTAGTGATCAGTTAAAGTCTAAACAATACTCTGTTTACAATATTGGCTATATCCCACATGTTCTTCCAAGTTCAAGATAAAATAAGTTGTTTCCTTTTACAGAAGCATTTAGCTGCTTAATGTAAAATAGCCAGAGATTCATGACCCCAAGAGTGATTACATTTTGCTGTATTGCTCTTTTTATTTGTTAGAACGATATTTCACTCTATTCTTTTCCTTGTGCACGGTAAACTATGTTATGTTATGTCATGTTATGTTACAAGAAATTTATATAGCGCATGTTCACTAAAAGACTCTTGGTACTGTAATAATGCTGGGCCCGATTCACAGAACTAACTTAAGACAAAATCCTAAACTTACTACCATTGGTATTCACAGAAGGCACTTACTCATTTTGGTATTCACAGAAGGAACTTACTCATTTCGGTATTCACAGAAGTTAGGACTCCTAACTTTAGGACTCCTAAATGCATTTCTGTGAATACCCAAAGTCTTAAAGTTAGGATTTTTCTCAGTTTAGGAGTAGTAAAGTTAGGAGTCCAAACTTTACTACTGCTAAACTGAGAAAAATCCTAACTTTAAGAATTTTCGGTATTCAGAGAAGGCATTTAGGAGACCTAAAGTTAGGAGTCCTAACTTTACTACTCCTAAACTGAGAAAAATCCAAACTTTAAGACTTTTGGTATTCACAGAAGGCATTTAGGAGTCCTAAAGTTAGGACTCCTATCTTCTGTGAATACCGAAATGAGTAAGTGCCTTCTGTGAATACCAAAATGAGTAAGTGCCTTTTGTGAATACCAAAATGGTAGGAAGTTTAGGATTTTGTCTTAAGTTAGTTCTGTGAATCGGGCCCGCTGTGTTTTGAAGGCCATATATTCTACTACTTTAAAAATTCGCAAGCCTGTTTGCACAACTATGGGGCATATGTATCAAACTATTTTGTGATCGCAAACACTGCGAATCGCAAAAAAACAGTGTTTGCGATCGCAAAATAGACAATCGCTATGTATGACACATTTTCGCATCACAAAATAGAAATACGCATTTTTAGCAATTTCCTATTTTGTGAGGCCCGAAATCTGTGAATATCTCTTGCGAATTCGCAATCTGCGATACGCAACCTGCGAAAATTGCAATTAGAGAAATCGCAGATCGCGAATTCGCAAACCATTGTTTGAAAAATTAGAAAATTTCGAATCCGTGAAAATCGCAATTTTGCACAGCAAATTTACCACCAATTCAATGCAGGTGGTAACCAGGTGCAAGCTATATAAAGAAGCCCATAATGCAACAGGGATTTCCATAATGGCAGCGCTGTATGTGATAGCTAGGAGGCTGCGAATTTGGGCAGCAGCACAGAGAAGGCGGTGACAGAAATGGATCTTCAGAGTGCGCATCACTCTTTTCCAGCAGACTGAGGAGGAGCTCCATGAGAAGTATAGGCTGGACTCAAAAACCATTTTAGACCTGATAGAGGAGGTGAAACCCCATCTGGAACACCCAACACGCAGGACCCAAACAATTCCAACCCATGTGCAGGTCCTGTGCTCACTGCACTTACTGGCCTCAGGGAGTTTTCAAGGAGTGATAGCAGTAGCAGGTGGGGTCTCCCAGAGTTGCCTGTCACGCTTCTTCCATGTATTCCAGGATGCAATGTTACAGAGGCTATAACATCACATACAATTCCCAGGCACACAACAGGCATTACAGCAAACAAAACTGGACTTCTACCAGATTGCACAATTCCCCCACGTAACTGGCTGCATAGATGGGACCCATGTGGCCCTCACACCCCCATCAAACAATGAATATGTATTCAGAAACCAAAAATCATATAATTCGCTAAACATACACTTCATCTGCAATGGCAAACATATGGTCAATGATATTGTAGAAAAATTTCCAGGCAGCACTCATGACTCATTTATCTTTAGACACAGTGGGATCTACAGATGCCTCAATGCTGACGAGTTAGGTGTGGGCTACCTTCTAGGTAAATGCATGTCAAACATTCCAACATACAGTAAATGACTGGGGTGGGGGACATTGACTCACCTCTCATTTCCAATCCTGCAGGTGACAGTGCATATGCAGTGCAGGACTTCATCCTGACACCATACCTCATTCCAGCCAATGCAAGGGAGAGAAGATTTATCCGCGCACACAAATCTACGCGCTGTGTAATTGAGCGGACATTTGGGATACTATAGAGCCGGTTCCGCTGCATGCATAAAAGCGGAGGAGCACTCCAATACAGCCCAGAGACCGACTGCAACATTGTGGCTACCTGTGCAATGCTCCACAACATAGCTATGAAAAAAGGCATCCCAGTAGAACTAACTGATACAGATCAGCAGGTGGAGTTGGGGCAGCTGCCGGACGACAGAGATGGGATGAGATCACACAGAACTATTTCTAGGTGAGAAATATTGACATGATGCAAAAGATATTTTGGTGCAGGTCTGTGTTTATTCAATCCTTAAGCTGCTGGATAATATTCAGTCACAGAGCCTGACAGACTCCATGAGTGTTGCTATACGTAGCACATGTTATGGCCACAGTGCAGGTATGTATGCAAGTCAGGAGTCCGGTTAGAATGGGTTGCTTCACACATTTGCTTGACTCAGTGATGGCAGTTCATCTCCTCCTGGAACGGCCTGCTGCTGCCCGCTCTGGGTGCTGACTGCCCTCCCCTTGACTCCTCAGGTGTTGCACCCTGTCTCCCACTGCACCGTCCTATTTCGGGCACTGGTGGGGCTATGCTACTCCTGCTGGACAGCTCCTCGCTCTCCCCTGAGCCCAGGAGTGCTGTGCCACCTGTGGTGGCTGTCTGCAGTTGTTCCACAGCGGTGGTGACCTGCACCAGGCCTTTCACCACATTCTGGCTGCAGTGGGCTATCTCCCCTTGCATGCTCACGGAGCAACATGACAGCAGGCTTGTGGCAGTGCACAAGCGGTTCACCGCCTTGGTGTAGGTGATCAAACGGCTGTCCGAACGTTGGCACACCCTGCGCTTGGCTGCCTGGTCCTGCTTCAATGTTGCACACAGTTCTCGGATAGCACCTGCCATGTCTATGATGCCCTTCCCCATGTAACGTAGGCTGTTGTTCACTGAGACCAGCTACCGGTTATGGACCGCATTGATCTTTGTTGCAGATGTTGTATCTTCAGCATGCTGCCCTCCAGTCCAGCAAACCCCGTGGCTTCATCATCTGCGGCAGCGCTGGTGCTCGCCCTTGGCCTGCGTCTCACAGATCCTTGCTCTCTATGTTGCAGTGTATGCTGTTCCTATACCTGTGCCGCACGCTGCCCTGACGCAGCCTGAGCATCATCCGCCTCTGTGGACTGTGTTTCTGCCTCAAGAAGTGGCAGTGGGGCCACAATGGTGCGCTTTCTCGGTGGGACAGGTGTGGTCTGTGTGGTATTGTCGGGGTCCCCCTGCCCTGCCTGCTCCTCCATATGTCCCGCCTCCCCAGCTCCTGCACTGTCATCCTGTGTTCCAGGTTGTGCTGTGGATGAAAAGGCACATTTTGATTTTGTGACATGCTCTGCATTTCTCGCTCAATAACGTTTTCTCAATTTGTATTGGCTAACTGCTATCTATCACTTTTTGCCTTTACAGGATTTCTCATACTGCTTCAACATTGTTGTGTCTCATTGCCCCACTGTGTGATGCATCTGACTACATCTCACATGATGCATTGTTGTGTGTGCTGGAAAAAGTGGGCCGGAGTAGCATGAGTACTGTGAAGTTGGTGCATTCCTGAGTGGGATGGTGATTGTGCGGCTGCATTTGGCATGCATCTTACCTTGGCTGGTGTTTGCAGGGTCAAAGCTGTCTATGTCAGCCACACCACTGATGCTCTCGGGCAGAAGGTTGGACTCCACCAACTCCTTGTGGGGTGTTGACTCGGTTGCAGTTGGTATTTCCCCACCAGTATTCTTAGCCTCCGCCAGCCTGGTTGCCACCTTCTCCTTGGACCTTTGGCACATGTCATACCATCTCTTTCTCAGGTCCTCGACAGTGCGCTGGGTCACACCAACAGCATTTACCTTTGCCTGGATATCCAGCCACATTTTCCTCATTCTGGGCTCTGGGACACGGAGTGCCTTTTTGCAAAATAATAGTTCATGGCTGACTACCATCTCCTCTATCAGCACCTCCTGTTCCCTCTCGCTGAACTTATGCTTTTGCTTCCTCACTGCCCACTCCTTGTCCTTCTCTTTCTCCTGGGGATCCATTGTTGGTGTTTGGAAATGCTCTGTTCACCTCTCTGCCTCTCCTAACATCCTCTGACTCAGCCTCAGGCAATCAGGTGCAGCATGGCACTCCCACTTCCTGAGTGTGATGTCATCAAGCTGCACCTGAATTGCAGATTCCATATTTTTGCGATTCTTTATTTGCGAATTTGCAAATAAGGAATCGCTAATAGCGGGTTCGCAGTGTAATCTGAGAATAATTCAGAATCGCAAATTATTTGCGAATTTTAATTTACATCGCGGTTTGCGATTCTCAAATTGCGATTTGCAAAAAATTGCATTTTGAGAATCGCAAATCGCTTTTTTGATACATATGCCCCAATGTCTTCAAACATTTCCTTGGAACAGTGAAATCCAACCCTGTCGAATTTTGTAGGAAGAGAGATCAACACTGCGGCAGCTGTCAATGAGAACCCTCTGCACCCAGATTTACTCTTCTGATATCTCAGAACAACTAGTCTGTTAGTATGGATCTCAAGTTCCATGAAGGCACATGTTTTTATCATATCTGTCACAGATTTGGGTGATATACCATTTATCCTTTTAAACGTCATGCAAAAAACCCAACATTTCATTTAATGTTTCATTGGAAGCCAGTGGAGCTTCTTTAACAAAGGTGTAGCGTGGATATGTCTCGGCAGGCAGAAAATAACCCGTTCTGAAGAACCTGCAGTTTATGTGGTATAGTTTTTGGTAGACCAGCATAAACAGCATTAGCATATTCCAACCGAGAAGAAATGGATACTTTCACTATCAGTTTGCATTCTTCAAATTTCAAACGATGAGCTATTTTGTTTGTCATTTTTGACAAAAACATACATTTTGACACCAGGGTACTCACTTGAGTCTGCATTGAGAGGTTTCCTTCATTCATGACCCCTCGAGTTTTAGCTGCTAATGAGGGAGAAGGTATTGGACACAGCTTCATAGGCCAATGCTGTTAGTTCCAAACACAAATGTTATTGTTCAATAACATTCAGTTTAAGTTGCTTCAGTTCTAGCTACCTGAAAACGTGTCTCATTTTTTCTTGAAGATGTGCGTATACGTATCATGTAATATCCAGTTGGGAAAATAATTGAGAATCATCAGCATTGATGTAAACACTGCAGCCTCTATGTACAAATCTCACAATGACAGGTCGGACATATAGATTAAATACATGTTGGGCCAGCAAGGATCCTTGAGGGATCCCCCAATCCATCTTTACCTGAGATGTAACCTAACTGATTGGGTATTTGTCCATCAGGAAAGATTTAATACAACTAAGTGCACTGCCATGTACCTCCTCTTCCTTCACAGGTTCAATAAAAATTTTATGATCAACCATGTGTAAGGGTGCAGATAAGCCTAGCAGTACCAGCGCAACATCTTTCCCTACTCTGTATTGTGCAAAGGACAAAAGCTCCCTTGCTTCCTTGCGCAGGACGAAGAGACTTTGTGTCCTGTAGGTACTTCCACAACTCTGAGGCAACATGTGCCTAAAGTTATTTGCAGAAAAAATGATCCGAGAAATAGGCCTGTCGTTTTTTAAGACCATAGGATCTGATCCCTGTTTTTATCATGCTTAAAGGTGCTTGGAGCAACACCTTGTTGAAGGGAGATTAAGAAGATTTAACAAGCACAAATATGCACAAATATGCTACCACCATCAATTATTTTAGGAGAGCAGGCTGGCATGGGTCCCTCGGGGAACCTGTTTTTACTTTAGCAAGTAGTGTTTTCAAGTCTGTTTTCGTCAATTTCAGAAAAGCTTAGCAATGTTTCTTTAATGCACTCCTTATTTAATTCACCAGGAATTAGTGCAACTTTAGGAATACTTTCCTTAATTTTCTAAAGTTTATCAATAAAGTTCATTACAACGTCCTAGGACGTGGTCATTTTAACTGCTACTTTTTCTGGGGAGATGAGCTCCTCTATGATTTTGAATGTTTCTCTCTGTGTGTTTGATGCTTCTAAGATCCTGTTAGTAAAGTATACTTTGATTTACTTAGAGCCAGTAGTGGTTTTAAACTCTGCTAACCTGTCCTTACAATTTACCTTAGGTTCATCCACATACTTTCTCTGCCACGTAATTTTAGTTTAGCTTCCTTAAGCCCTGGTGGACCTGGTCCTAGTGGATGTACATTGACTTTGTAAAGGCGCATGAGTGTCGGTCGCTACAACTAGCCAGTTTGTGAATTCACGGTCAGCCTCAACAACAGACATGCTCTCAATAGGTTTAGTCTGCATGTTGCTTTTTACAGCAAGATTTCAGTTATGTACTGATCTAATTTCTGGCATATGAGTAGAGGGAGCCCTTTGTGTTGGCAGTGCGAACTCAATCAAGTGGTGGTTCGACCAAACACATGGTTTTATTTTGATATCAGCCACCTAATGTTTTGTGAGCGAATTTAGTCCAGCATGTGACATTTAATATGAGCTGGTTCGGTGGAATGTTGTAAGAAATTTAAGACCAATATCAAATCCATAAAATGTTCACATTTATTGACTCAATACAGTAGTGTTAAGTCCCATATGATCAGCATCTATGAGTATTGTGACATCGAAGGACAAATCAGTTCAAACATTTGCTCACTGGAGTTGGCTACATACTGTGGGTGGTGATACAACAGAAGGCCGGGAAAAGATCTTTTGTTCAAAAAAGTAAAAGGTCTTCCATTTCTATAGGTTTACATTGAAGCTGAACCACTTTCAGGTGTTTGCTTCGAATTATCGACACTCCTCCACCATTTCCAGTCCCTTCTCTGTTTGCATGGAGTAGTGAGTATCCCTCAGGGGGTAGGGAGTCCTCAATTATCCAAGACTCTGTAAGCAGTAACAAATCAGGCTAGAGGCTTAAAAGATAGTCATGTACTTTTACTCTGTCTTTCATCAAGGAGCAAATATTCAAATCCACCCTATTTGTCTAGCATAAGGTGTTTTGCAACAGGTTTTCAGGGGGTTTATGTATTTTTCCTATAACAATATGAGCCAAAGCCCTTGGTAACCCGTACACATTTAGCTCAGATGCCTGCTGGGAAGTAAGTCCCCTTGCTACCTTTTTTAACTCACACAGTTCCAGACCTGGTTCTGGCCGGGCACAGACCGGTGCACATGGGTTGCCGCACAGATGCATTGGCCCTGTCTTTACATACCCTTTTTGCTGGTCAGTCTTTTGGGTGCACAAAGCCTAGAGCACTAACCTTCCCTTCTAAATGGTGGCGATTCCCTAAAGCTTGAGGGCTAAGTTTATTAATTATTTAGATGGTCTTGCTACCAACAGTATCCTTTCAGCCCCTTGTCAGTAAATCTATTTTTTAGAAATTCACCAGTGCATCAGATTCAACAGTCATAAGAATTCATTAAAACATCAATTTCAAAGATTAACAGTTTCAAAAGAAATCCCACAAATTTTGAGCCACCAACAACGTAATTACTATCAATTTGACCTAACACTTAATACATTAATTATTTGTTTCTCATAAAACTGAGCGGGCCTATCATGACTGAATATACCATAGTAGCCCAACAATAGTTAGAAAACATGCCCCTTAGGGATGATGTACTTTTAGAAGTCCTATTGGAGAACACCAGAGAAATGGACACGAGTCCTATTTGCACAGCCAACTCCCTAATGTGTAAGAGAAAGAATTTGACCGTTTGAGTTTGTAAATATCTGTGATGTACCGGATACTTTAACTCTTAAACAATGCGCGTTTGATTAATGTGTTTGTGAAATATGGGAACTGTTTGGGGGAATGCATAAACTATCTTGCGGTACATTTTGATAGTAAACTGTGTATTCAGTCAGAATGCACCTGGAGCACTGCATTAAATAAAAAGATACTTTCGTGGAAATGACTTAATAGTTATTAGTAGTGAATAATTGTGACATTTTTAAGCGCATGGCTTCTAGCTAGTGTCTGGCAAGTGAACTGATTTTTCAATTGGAATTCTTCACCTGAATAATTTTGACTAAATAAGTTTCTTTTTTTTTTTTTAAACATCATGTTTGTTTTTTGACGATCATGATTAATATTCATGATTTGTAGAGCGCATGCTACCTAAGAAAGGTTTCCCAGCGCTACCCTCCTCACTGAGCTAGAGTCAAGCAGACATTTACAGAGGTAACAGAGATAGCTACAATTAAAGAGGTGGAAACTTCTTTTTCATTTCAAAAGAATTTTATTATTTTAAAAGCGCAAATATGACACATAAGATATAAACCAAAGTGATACAATTGATATCAGACAATAAGATAATAAATACATTAATATACAATTAATTGGTAGGAGAGCAATTCATTGTCATTCATTAATCTGCAGACATCAGATAAATAAATACTTAAGGAGGGAAGACCCAAAATGATGTCTGGCAAAGATATATATCAAAAGTATCACCTACAGATGGCAAATTAGGGAGAAGAGGGAAGAGAAGAAAGGAAGAAAGAAAAGACGGAAAGAATAGGAAAGAGAAGAGGAAAGAAAAAGAGAGACAAAGAGAAGGAAAGGAAGAGGAGAGGATTTCCAGAGGAAACACCCAACACACAAGACAACACTAACCAGACAAATCAAAGGGATATTGTTCCACCACCCCTTCAGAGGCCAACTTCATGTATGAATCTAGGGCTTCCCATACACCAGAGGAAATAGAAGGAGAAAGATGAGCATGATCCACTGACGTATGAGCACTTCGTAGAAAGGAAACCCAGGCCCACCAAGTATGGTAAGAGACAGACGAAAAGGATTTCCACTCCATGAGAATTACTTTGACTGCAATAGTTAACAAGAGGTCCAACAACTGGAGCTCCATGGGATCTAAAGGCAGAGGGACTGGGGCCGCCAACGGACCCAAAAGAATTAATGGAAGAGACAGTTGGAATTTGATGTTAAAGATGAGCATAAGGTGTTTGTGAACTAAATCCCAAAAGGGTTGGAGAAGGGAACAATCAAGGAACATATGTTGAAAATCGCCTGGTAGAAGCCCACAACTCCAGCATAAATTGTCTTCTTTGAGATTGAGTGAATACAGACGACTGGGAGTCCAATGAAGAAGATTAATAGAGAAAAACTTAGACTGCGTTAGAGAAGGGGCAATTTTGTTACGAAGAGAAAATTTACCAATATCTTGCCAGGTATCAGAAGAGATATGAGCAGTGACAGTATGATCAAAATGATGTAACCATTTTTGCTGTGTGACAGTATGGGAAGGGAGTGTAGAGGACGATAAAAATTTATAAATCCGAGACGCAACATGACCAGTCCTGATCCAAAGCTGAAAGAGCGTAATCAGCGGGGAAGAAGGATGAAGGTGTACTTTAGCAAGTGCAACCTTAATCTTAAGAAAAGTATAAAAATCCAAATTAGATAAAGAAAAATGTTGAGCAAGGGATGAGAAAGGGGAAGGATCATTGTTGGAATCATAGAGATGTTTAACAAGTGAGACACCTTTCCCAGCCCAGTAAGACATCAACTCAGGGTCAATATTAATTTTGATTTTAGAATTGCGCCAAATAGATGACCATCTAGTTTTATGTATTGGAACTGCTACCCTCTTATCAACCTTACGAACCGCAGCAATAGTGTCTAAAATAATAGAGCGAGAAAATGGAATAGAAAGGGTGTTTGTGGTCAAAAAAGATGCAGTCGGAAGAGGGGAGGCCAGTTCCTGTTCTATTGTCAACCAAGCTGGAGCATGAATAGATGGGGAAGAAAACCAAAGGGCACCCTGGGACGCCAGAAAAGCAGTTTGATATTTCCCCCAATCAGGAAAATTACAGCCCCCCATATCATAAGATTTCCGTAAAAATTTATAAGCAATCCTAGCCCTTCTATCATTCCATAAAAATTTAGAAGTAAGCAGATCAAGTTCATGGAAGAAGGAATCAGAAAGCCTTACTGGAAGCATAGAGGAAACAAAATTAATAATAGGAGTGATCATCATTTTTAGAGTTTGCATACGGCCCCACCAAGAAATATGCTTCGGAGACCAATTCTCTAAAAGACGTCTCACCTTAAGAATAGTTTGGGATTCATTATAAGAAGCCGTAGCATATAGGGTGGAACAAAAATAGATACCCAGATACTTTAAGTGTTGGGATTGCCATTTAAAGCCCGCCGAGCCCATATGAGAGGAGAAGCAGTAAGCATTTAAAGGAAACATCTCTGTCTTATCTTTGTTCAGAGTGTATCCTGAAACTTTTGAAAAAAGAGCAATCGTATCCGAAATAGCGGGGATGGCCAGAGCAATATCATCAGAAAAAATGAGAACATCATCTGCATATGCCGCAGTTTTTATCTGATGAGACCCAAAAGAGAACCCTTTAATATCTGGATGCGAGTCAATCATTCTGAGGAGAGGATCAATGGACAACAAAAATAGGAGAGGGGACAAAGGGCATCCTTGTCTAGTGCCCTGACAAAGGTTAAAAAAGGAAGACGTAGCACCATTCACCCGTATATTAGCTCTAGGTCGGGAGTACAGAGACATAACCATACGAATAAAGGAGTCACCAAGATTGTGTGCACGTAGGACCGCTCGTAGAAAAGGCCAAGAGACCTTATCAAAGGCCTTTTCAGCGTCAAGGGCCAAGGCTGCCGCCGGAAGATTAGATCGTTTAGCGGCGCCAAGAATATGACAAAAAGTACGAATATTATCCCGTGCAAGACGCCCCTTTACGAAACCTGTTTGGGAGGGATGAACCAAATGAGGAATAAAGGACTCTAATCGTTTAGCTAAAATTTTAGCAAAGATCTTGGCTTCCATGTTAAGGAGGGATATGGGACGAAAATTTTTGGGATCTGCGTGATCCTTCCCGTCTTTGGGGATAACTACAATAGTAGCATCCGCCGCAGAACCAGACACAGAGCCATCCTTAATAAACGCATCAAAAACGGATTGGAGTTTCGGGACAATCACGGGAATAAAGGTTTTATAAAACGCAATAGGATATCCATCGGGACCAGGAGCTTTACCAGACCGAGTAGCTTTAATCGCGGAAATGATTTCATCAGCAGTAATCGGGCAGTTTAATGATTGATTATCTTCCTCCGAAACAACTTTCAAAGGAACCGACTTCAAGAACTCCTGACATTGTTCAAAAGAAGCTTGAGCCGACGGGGTATACAAATTGTTATAAAAATCGCGGAACACCTCAAGGATTTCTGCAGTTTGAAATTTTTTCCTACCAAGCTGGTCAGTAATAGAAGGAATTTGGAAAGTGTTACAAGAAGATTCCTGGAACTTTAAAGTGGCAGCAAGAATCTTGCCCGCACGATTTCTTAACAGCAGTCTCTTAGATTTCTGAGCCTGCAGGCCAATATGAGCTCTCTTAGTGACTATAGAATTGTATGAATATTTTAGATTTTTAATAGATTGGAGGTAGGTCTTGTTCTGAGAGTGGCGGAAAAGGGATTCCTGACGTTTGATCTCATCTGCTAAGTCCGTGAGTTCCTTTTTAATGGCAGCGTTTCTCTTCGACATACATTTAATGACCTGACCACGAAAAGTACATTTAAAAGAGTCCCAGAGAACAACAGGGGAGCTGACTGACCCAACATTCTCAATAAAAAAAGTCTCAATGTCATTGGAAAACTCTCGCACCAAGGACTCATCATGTAAAATTTCTGTGTTGAGTCTCCACGAGCGAGCTCGTGCCCTAGGGACAAAGGAGGTAAGAGAAAATGTGACTGCGGCGTGGTCAGAAACTAAAATAGGATGAATAAGCGGAGAAGAAGAAAATTGAACCAGAGAAGAATGAACCAAAAGATAGTCAATGCGTGAAAAGGACGAATGAGGGGAAGAAAAAAAGGAAAAGTCACTACCAGTGGGATTATGAAGACGCCATACATCCTGAAGATGGGTAAGAGAGCACATATTAATCATTTGTTTGTGTGCTTTAGGGGGACGAAAGTTAAAGGCAGAATTCCTATCCAAGATAGGGTCCATTGGCAAGTTAAAGTCACCACCTACAATAAGATTACCAGAGTGAGGAGTATCCTCGAGCTTTTTGGTAATCGCATTCCAAAAGGCCGGGTCATCCTTGTTGGGGGCATAAATATTCATGACAAATAAGTCAGCATTACCATCGGACAACTTAGATAGTAACCAACGCCCCTCCGTATCCTGTTCAGAGGAAACGATAGATAAGCCAGAGTGTCTAGAAACTAAGGTAATTACTCCATTCCTTTTACCACAAGCATCTGAACAAGCAACATCAAAGACCCACTCTTTCTTCAGAAACAACGCCTCCTTGGCAGAGAGCTTTGTCTCCTGAAAAAGGACAAGATCCGAAGAAAGAGATTTACAGTAATCCAAAATCTTTGACCTTTTGACTGGATGATTTAACCCTTTAACATTAAGGGAAAGTATATTTAGTCCAGACATAGAACCATTATCAGGAAAAAAAGATATTCCATATGTGGCAAATGAAGCGCAACAACCAGGAGGGCTAACCAGCAGACATCAACAGCCAGCACAACACAGGGTGAGACCAAAGAGGAAATCCGAAGAGAAGAAAGGAAAGAAGAGGAAAAAGAAAGCAGGAGAGTACAGAGAAAGAGAGAGAGAAGAGCCAATCCGGCAGGTCTGAAAAAGACCAAATTCATACAAGGGGGGACATGGAAGAAAGAGCGAGGGGCCAACAGGAGAAATAACATCAACAGCATAAAAAGCCCCAGAACAGTGCATAACCGGTTATACATTTAAAAGGAAGGCACTATCTAAAAGCTAAGAACCGGAGATAAGTATCACTTATTAGAAGACAAAGCGAAATGAGAGACTGTAAAGGCAACACATTTGACCAAATTAATGTATAGATAACAACTAAAATAAATCATAGAGAACGGTAGGAGCAGAAAAGAGAGAAAAAGAAAGCACGATCAGGCATTAAGAGCTGGTGAAAAGAGAACTAAGAGAGAACAATAGTATTAGGTAGAACCAGACCAAAGCGGACTCCAACAAAAGAAAAAGGACCATAATGAAAAGAAAAGAAGAAATACACTCTAAAGCATACTGTATGATATAATATGGGAAAAATACGTGAAATATAATAAAAAACGGTATATAGCATCTTATCAATATAGCAATCAGTGAATCCCTATGGCAGTTAAATAAGAGGCCTAGTACTAAATATAAATATGTAAAGTCTATATACAAACTCATAGATGACTTGGCATGAATAAATAAGGCCATATACACGCAAACTGGTAGAATAAATATGCTTGGCTAAATAAGTAAACATGTAGATAAGAGAGGCATAAATCTATCAAGAACAAAGCATCTCTAAAACAAACTAACCTACTCGAAAAAAACAGTTAATGACACAATGTAATCAAATCACGCAATGAGAAAGTCAATAAAGTAGGTATCTATATGAAACAATATGGGAAAAATAAGTGAAACATAATAAAAACGGTAGGTAGCATCTTATCATATAACAGACCGAGAAACCCTTATGGCAGCTAGATAAGAGACCTAATACTATATATAAATATGAAAAATCTATATACAAACTTAAAGATAACTGGCCATGAATAAATAAAGCCATATACACACAAACTGGCAAGATAAATATGCATGTCTAAGAAAGTGAACATGTAGGTAAGAGGGGCATATGTCTGCCAAGTACAAAGCATCTATAAAAAACTAACCTACTCGAAAAAAACAAATAGTAACACAATGTAAACGAATCACTCAATGAAAAAAACAATAAAGTAAGTATAACTAGCAACTATATGAACGACCAATACTGACTCTAAGTATAGCCATAAATAAACACTTAATAAACATATATGAATAAAACACCTAGACAAACCAAACAACAACACAATGAGAAAGCAAAGGAACAAGCAATGACCTACTCCATAAAGTACGAAGTAACAAAAAACAAACATGAAGCAAAAGGAACGACCACAACAGAACAAGATAAACCAAAATTTACCCCAAAAAACGACGCACATACCGAAGACACACCCCTGGAAGGAAAAGGACCGTGACCTAATACGTCGAAAGACAAACTGGGGAGGCAATGAATAACAGGACGCTACGCGGACAAAAGTGAAGTCACGCCAACAAGAGAAGTTACCACAAAAAATTGAAAGGTTTATACACTAAAACTAACAACACTAAAGACCAAAACACCATAACGATACTAAGGGAGCACCAATAGACGACAAAAATACGTCAAGACCAATGGACATAAAGACCACTGCGCAGATCTAAAAGCAGCTAGACCTAATAGATCTGACAAAGACTAAAGACAATGCATTATGTATAGCCGTCTCAGGTGCCAGAAGAACCAGGAGCATGTGAAGCCCCCGTTTGAAGATCCATCTGTAGCTCCATTTGATTATCCAGAAACGAGGCCAAATCCGCAGGTTCGTCAAAAATTCTGACACGACCCTTGAAAGTAATGCGGAATTTTGAGGGACCAGCAAAGGAGAAGGGAATATTCATTTCAGACAAACGCTTCCGGAGATTAAGAAAGCCTTTCCTCCTCATCACCGTGTCTCTGGCAAAGTCTTGAGAAATTGAAATACGATGGCCATTCCAAGAGACAGCTCTAACCTTCCGCATATGCGCCAAAATCTGCTCAGTATGTTGATGACGCAGCGGCTTAAAGATTATCGCTCTTGGTTGCGTAGCAGACTTGGGGCGAAAGGAGGGGACACGGTGTGCCCGTTCCAGTTCAAAATCTTTGTGGAAAGAAATTTGTAGTGTTGACGGAATCCATTGATAAAGAAACTCAATCATGGAAGATGCATCTTTCTCAACATCTTCAGGAAGACCAAAAATACGCAGATTGGATCTACGATTACGATCCTCTTGTTCAGTGAGGTCTCTCCTCAATGCTGCCATAGAACGCTCTACCTGCGTGAGAGATCTAGAGTGCTTTTGCATGGTATCCTCTGCGCCACTAATCCGTGCTTCTGTACCTGAGACACGAAGGGAAAGGGCCTTGAAATCATTCCTGATGGCTAACACCTCCACTTGCAGTAAATCTGTATTGGTCTTAGTAGACTGCGCAATCTCATAAACCTCATTAAGGCGCGCCAGAATGGACTCAAGAGTCGAATTAGTGTCTTTAGGAGCAGACTCAGGTGTTGGGGATACCTGTTTGGACCTCTTAAGAGATGCTTTAGATTCCTTAACGTCTTTGGAATTCGGTGAAGGGGCCATATTTTCAGCCATAGGGCAGACCACCTCAGCAGAAACAAAATACACCTCCTCAGATAGAGTGAGACAAGGAATGCCAGGGGTTGTAAAACCCTCAATGTGTGAGAGGAAAAATGGGCAGGAAGGAATCATGCACTTGCATCAGAAAGAGCCGGGCATAAAATATCGCAGGCGATCCCAGTCAGAAAGAACACCTCACGAAAAGTACTACAGGCGCCAGTAGTCAAGCACCGACTCCGAAAACCACCAGGATCAAGCCAAGAGCAAAAAAGCCTCACATAAGGAAATGGCAGTGCGTTTGACGACGAGGAAAAGACCAGAAACCTCAAAAAGTTCACACAGTGGGTCTCTCAGCAATAGGCGATAGAAAAAAAGAACAAAATAAGCTCAAGAAAAGTGAAATAACGTCACCAGCTCCTGAATGCCTCCATTCCTGACAGGATAGACCAGTAGCGTCGTCTTGTAGAAGCGAGAGAAAAACTCCCTCACAGCAGAAACAAAATGGCGGCCGCTCGTGAAAGCCTGAAGCGTCACTTAAAAATGCCGATAAATGAACTCTGGCCGCTCTTCACCACCAGAGACCTCCCTCGTAGCATGCACGGCAGTTTCCCATGTAAGATAGCATCTTCTGCGCAGAGCGGGGCAATATTCAGCGTCAGCAATGCCTCCGTCGGCCCTCACTCTTTACGGAGCTCAAGCGCGATCCGCCATCTCGCAGCGGCGCGCAAGCCACGCCCCAAAGAGGTGGAAACTTCTAAGTTTAGCAGGATCTCAGCTTTTATGGCAAGTTGTTCCAGAGCTGAGGGCTCAGATACCCAAATGCCTGGCCATTATGTTATTTCAAAATGTGTTTCTAAATGAAAAGCCTTTAAAAATAGGATGTTCCATATAAACTATTGTGTCTTTCCTGACAGCATAATTTCTATCTGAGTACAGTGGAAGTAGTTTGAAGGACAGAGTAGTGAAGAGGAATAAGCGTGACCAGAAGGAAGACAGCACAGAAGTGTCAGGGCGACTGGAGAACATATAAGCAGTACAATCTGAAATGCATAAAAAGTAGAGAATGGGATCCGTGTTCCAGAGTGGGTGGAAATGGAAGGGAGAGGAACAAAAGTTAAAAAAATAAGTTATTAGAGAAAAACTGTTAAAGCAAGATATAATTAACATAAAATTGATACATGAAACCCACATCCTATGATCAGAAAATGTAAAGGAAGAAGAAAAACATGGACCTTGTATACATCGCACACCATGGGATGGCTAGATAATAGGAGCTATCTTCACCTACCTAAATGCACTGCTTTGGTCAAGCTCACATGTAAGAAAGGTTAACTTCACTCTGTTGGGATTTACGCTGTGATCTGAAAGTCAACCTCGATCTCTATAGGAGGCTCCAAACACACTGAGCAACTGCAGCATCACCTGGATCCCATACATCAAATGGTAATGGAATACGGCAGACCCACTTGTGTTGTGGATCGGGCATGAGCAGGATATTGCAGACCTGTGTCGCAATGCTGGGGAACATATGTACTGCCTCACACAAGTTACTTGCTTCGATCTAGAGACCATGCCTCCGATCCATTTATTTAACATTTCCCCTGCCCCCACGTCACATTCGTGACCATCAGGGGTTTTGCAGAGGGGGACGAAACTGAGACACCCCTCTGGGGATTACAATGGTGGGTATGGTGCACCCACATGAACATAACATTCCTTATTAACCAAATAAAAACAAATAGAGAGAGGAAAACAAAATGCAATAAAATAAAACAGACTCAAAAGGGTACAAAGAATGCCATCCGTCTTCTGCTGCATGTTCATTATATCACAAAATCTTCCAAACAAGATGACCTCTCTGGGTTTGCTCGAAGATGATATCCCTGTCCCTTGACGACAAATTTCTTCCGAGCCTCTCAATTCCATGGGCAGAGATGAGGCGTCTTGATCAGCTGACCTCTGTGATGATTCCGCTTGGGACCACCTATTTCCACCATCAGAAGGTGAGATTTCCATCCTTGGGGACCCGGGACGGGCAGGTTGAGCAACGGGCAAACGTCCATCTTCAGAAAACACCTCAACACCTTGTGAGATACTGGACTCAGACTGTGAACTGTTCACAGGAGTCGGATATGCGTTAAAGAAAGACACATTCCTTGTAATGGTCGCTCCATCCTTTTGTACGGTTATCATTGTTCCTCACACCTTCTGCACCTCCCAGGACTCAAGTTCAGCTTTCCTGGCGAGTGCCGACTTCTCACCATCACCAGATCGCCCACCTTGACAGAACTCGGTCTGGCACTGTGTGCTCTGGACATACGTTTGTTTTGCACTTGACGCCTCTGCAGCATATCTGGTAGTTGCTATTGATGAGAGGAAACAACATCTAGGTGTGGAATGAGATCACCAATCGGGCAGTTTATGCATAGTGACATGGGACTCTCATGAGTTGTAGAAAAAGGAGTCAGACGATATTCTCTCAAAAACCCATATAGAGCCCAGTTCAAAATTCTGTCCATTGGCTAAAGCAATTCTAAAGACTTTGTTCAAAGTGCTAATAAAGCGCTCCACCTCTCCATTAGCCTGGGGCCAACGGGGTGTTATTTTCTGATGGTTGGCACCCCTGGATTGTAGATAATCAGTGAATTCTTGGCTCGAGAATGGAGGGCCATTATCAGTGCGCAATTCTTTGAACAATCCACGACTGGCCATGATCTTCTCCAGCCGAGGAATGGTCTGGCTAGTGGAATGGACTCCAGTATTTCAACCTCCGGATATTTTGAAAAATAATCGATGACCACTAACATGTGCCTCCCATCCGGGAGACTCCCAAAATCTGCACTGGCTCATTACCAGGGTAATGGGGAAATGACTTCAGTGATAATAGGCGCAGGAGGATCAGCAGGACCTACAGCTTGAAAGAGTGCACATTGATGAATAGCTTGCTCCACCAAGGTGTCCAGATTGGAAAACCACACCTTGCACCTTAGGCGAGACATTGCTTTGAAGACCTAATGTGCCAGATCAACCACTCGCTGTTGCAAAGTTCCAGGAGCAGCTAGACGTCACGTAACCCTCTCATGAGGCAGCCTTCTGGAGACACCGCCAACTCGTTCCGCACATTGTGTAGGGAAGCCAAAGCCTTTCTGGTGTCATCTGTGCGGTAGGTGCTCTTATCAAATGGAGTGTTCAATTTCCCTGACTGCACTGCAGAAAGCTCAGCTGAAGACAATCATCGATGCAGGTGGCTTCAACAATTTCCTCCAGGGATTTCAGAAGTGGCCTTGAACGTTCTACAACAAAACGGACATACTCTTCCACTTCTTCTGCAGCAAGTTCTTCACTCTGGTGGGTGGGGTGGGCATGCCTGGATAGGTAATTCGCTGGGTTCTGAGTTGCTGGACAGAAGACGACTGTAAAGGGATATTCTTGCAATTGGAGGATCCATTTTTCGATTTGTGGTGGGGGTTTAGACAATGACCCCATGAGCAACGGGATGAGAGGTTTATGATCCGTGTGTACAATGAAAGGTTGTCCATAAAGATAAAATGAAAATGACGGCAACCCCAGTGCACTGCAATGGTTTCTTTTTCAATATGAGAGCACCTTTGTTCTGATGCGGTCAGTGCTAGACTGGCGTACACCACAAGGGCCCACTCGCCGTTGCTTTGTTGTTGAGATAATACTGCTCCGAGGCCCGAAGGGCTCGCATCAACGGACAGTTCAGATTCCTTAGCTGGGTCGATATAAACTAAGGTGGTTTTAGCCGACATGGCATGTTTCATGAACTGGAAAGCCTCCTGATGCGCAGGCCCCCAGTTCCAAACAGCATTTGACTAGACTTATTCCTTTAGGGGAGCGGTGAGGTCCGTAAGATTTCAGATGAATCGGCCACAGCACGTGACCATACCCAAAAAGCTTCTCACCCCGGTCACAGTGGTAGGGGCTGGGGCTGACTGAATGCCCTGGAATTGAGGGGATCTGGTGACCCTCTGCTTTGGGAGAAATGAAAT
Source organism: Triturus cristatus (assembly GCF_964204655.1). NCBI lineage: Eukaryota > Metazoa > Chordata > Amphibia > Caudata > Salamandridae > Triturus > Triturus cristatus. The sequence goes on from NC_140587.1 coordinate 685,541,036, forward strand.
CCGAAAAACGCTACTTCCTTTTGGAGAAATTCACACTTCTCCCTATATAGTGTCAGTCCGTTCTCCATTAGACATTGAAATACGGCCCTCAGGCGATCAAAATGTTCTTCTAACTTGGGGGCATGGACTAAAATTTTGTCACTAACATTTAAAACTCGATCCAGGCCAGCAAACAGACTTCTAATTGTGTCTTGAAATACCTCCGCCACACTTGAGTCTCCGAAACTGAGTTGCTTCTACCTCCTCAGGCATACATAGGTGGAGAAGCTGGTGATAGCTCGAGATGTGGGATCCAACATCAACTGGTGATAGCCGCCACGTAGGTCCATCTTTGAAAACTACTTCAAACCACTCCCTTCGGCCACGATATCATCGAACGTTGGCATTAGGTGTTGCTCCCTTTTGATGGCCAGGTTGGGTAGCCGCATATCTACGCATATTTGAACATCTCCAGGCTGCTTGTGCTTGCAGGCCACCATGATGGGAGACACCCAGGGGATGGGGCCATAAACCTTCACAATAATGTCTGCCTGCTGTAGCTTACTCAGTTCCACTTTCATCTTGGGTCGGAGATGAAATGCCACCCTTCGATGTTTCAAAGCTACTGGCTGGATTGAGTCACTAATGTGTAGCCTGATCAATCTGTCTTTTAAGCAACCTATGCCCTCAAACAGTGGTGCAAACTGGACAAGTAAGTCATCCATGTTCTCTTGGAATACACTGAATGCAAAAGCGACAAGATGACATTCAGCTGGCCGGCAGTTTAGTAACATTCCAGTGCCCTTTTTAGTGACATAGATTTTGGTTCGGTGCGATCGAGGTTCGTGTGCAATGTCAGCCGTGAACACTCTGGCTAGAGGCAGGGGAGAGGTGGATCCATAGGCACAAACCTTGGTCATGGTAGGTCTCAGGATGGGTAGGGCTGGCAGGGTGATCCGTATTGACTGGGCCATGATGTTGATGGAGGCTCCGGTGCCAATCAGTGTCTGCACTTTATGCCCCCCCCAGGAGTGCTTTGCACTTCAGGATATGTTTGCATGGATATCCTTCGGTTTGCATGGCATGTACTATGTGCACTCCACCTTCAATGTCATCATCATCCATGTCCCCTTTGTCCGTTTGACTGTCGGTGAGGACCAAGGTATTGACCTACTTCACTGAAGAGCGACATACTTTGGCAAAATGGTTCACATTGTTGCATGACGAGCATCACTTTCCATGTGCAAGACAGTGTCCTTTATGGGTATAAGGTCCCACACATCCAAAGCAAGTTCTGGGCTCTTGCTTGGGATTGGTCTTCGTTTTCCTCTTGTCCAAGGTCTTAGCCACCATGGCATTGACTTACTCTATTTTGACGGTGTGCTGTAATGCTGCCTCCATATGTGCAGCTTGCACTTTCAACAGTTCTTTCGATCTTTCCATGGTCAACATTCCCACCATGGTCATGCCTGGTACTTGTAGAATGTTTTCTCGCAGCTTCGTGGAGGAACAACCTTGAATGAATTGAGCCCGGATTTTGTCAGCTTCTTGAGGGAGTCTGCAGGTGCTAGCTAGGTCTCTCAGGCAATCGTAGAGGGCATCAACAGATTCTTCCGGCAATTGTCTGACCTGACATAGTAGAAATCGTTCATAGTCAGGATTTGCTAAGTGTTCAAAATGGGCTGTGAGAGCTCGCTTCAGTATGTCATACATGTGTGGCCGTCCTGCTTTCACTACTGACTTTCCTAGCTTATGTATGGCTGGCCCCCCAGATGCAAGAGCATCGGATGTCTTCTCTCCTCACTGAGATCAATTGCTGCACAATAAGTCTCTAGACATTCCACCCAGTCCATCCATTTTGCTGCCTGTGCTGTTCTATTGCAGGAATTGCAGACATGGTGGCACTGTTAAGTGGTTTGCTGAGAATGACAAACTGTCCTGCTCTGACCAAGTTTATTTTCTTGTGGAACAGTTTTCGTATGTTTTGTTGGGCCCTAAAAGATGACTTACAGATGAGTGGTGGTGAGGGTGTAAAGTGGCACAGACCAGAAGCAATCGCTCCTGTCCCTTGATCCCAGTGCTGAAGCTGTATGAGTGTCCCTGGGGTGATCCTCTGCTTAGTTTGCCCAGGAATCACATACCTCCACATGTATGAGCAGTTGAGTGCCCCTCCTCTGAATGCCTTTTCATTTCGTTTTTGTCGCTGACGCTCTGTGGACATTTAGGCCACGCCCCACTTTGAGCCACACGGCGTTGGGCCACCAGATGCCAGCAAGACGATGGCCTGAGAACATGTGCACAGCATCCCTTGGCTTCTGGAGAGGCAGATTAAACTCCACCGGGCCTCACGTGACGTGCCTGCAGACCAGGCCACGCCCCCAGGAACACTGCAAGTAGGCCACCAACCTCCGGCCAGGAATCTGATGGTGCTGGAGCATTCATGTCAGCAGGGCACACACCGTAGGTAGTGTGCGATATGTCTAGGCAGGCGGGCCGCCTTGACAAGAATCAGCAGCAGACCGTACCTGCCCCTCAACACAGCGGTGCACAGACATCCCTGTGACACAGCACCAGCACTCAGCGATCTCCCGCCAACTCCGCTGAGAGCACGCACAAGCAGGACCCCTCACAGGTATGCGAGCGAGGAAGAAAGTAGGACGCAGGTCCACACCCGCTCGTCGCCAGTTGTTGTGGTGTGGATTGGGCCTGAGCAGGATATTGCAGGGCCGTGTCACAGAGCTGGAAAACAAATATACTGCCTCACACAGGTTACTGAGTTCGATCTAGAGACCATGCCTCTGATCCATTTATTCATCATTTCCCCTGCCCCCATGTCACAGTCTTGACCATCAGGGGTTGTGTAGAGGGGGACAAAACTGAAACACTCCCCTGGGTATTACAATGGTGGGTATGGTCCACCCACATGAACATAACACCACTGAATCCAACATCTCAGGGTCTCCAATTAAGTTCTATGTGTTAAAGCTACCTTTTTATTGAATATTAAATAATATAAGCACATAGCATGAAGTTGTGTGCAACCATATGGCTTGTAATTTAGGAAATATAATGCTTGTGAATAAGACAACTACATCATAAGTCATCACTGCAGTACCGCTGTTTGCATGAATGCGAATCAAGAATCTGATCACAATTGACGTACTAATCCATAAAATTATATGTTAACAAGGAAGCTCCTGGGGAAAATATCTCCTGATGTGAGAAGAACTAAAATACTGTATAGGGACATAGTGGAGAAATGTTTGTAATCCATCTGCCTAAATCTGTGGAATGCTCTATGGATTAAATACAGACTTTTGAACCTACTGTTTAGTGCCTCGATTACCCTGCTGTACTCTCCGGGCTTTTATAAACACACAGGAAATTAAAAAAATATTTTATCGTTTTTTTCACTGCAGAGCAAAGAACAGCAGACAACAAAATACTGATGAAAATGTAGAGTCAGTTTCACAAAGACATGTTTCTTGCAGCATTCCAAATTAAATGTATATTATCAATCAAGAACGTTGTATGTTGTTGATGTATAATGTATATATGAATGTGTACAGTTTTGGGAAGCCGCAGTCAGAGTTACAGCCTGTCTACACAAAGAGATGACATGAACAGCTAGGTAAAATAGAATTGTTCCAACTATTAAATTATAATCACTGACAGACAACTCCCCTTTCATTATTAGAACTGATGAATGCTGCAAATTATTAATTACTGGAGTGAGGAGTATGATCAATATTGAATGCTACCCATTATTTCGTTTGAACCTCTGGATTTGTGACCACTGCTGTGATATGGTGCCTGCTCTTTATGTGCTTTCTTAAATTATTGTGGCATGTCAGAGGGGGTTATAGTACGTGGCTATCAAATTGTGGAACATTGTGTCATTAATGATCTGTTACTGTCATTACTGGACTATCCGAATGAATGATATATATGTAGTTACAGTGTCTGTAGTACGAAGATTTGTCCCACACCTAAAGTGTCTCATGTGGCCCGCATGAGCCTTACTAACAGAATTGAAAAGCCTGTCAGCTCCTCCCGCTCTAAATTATTGTTTTGTTCATTCATTCCCGAATTGGACAGCTGGTGACAATTTCATTATCTATTTTGCATATCAAGATATGAGAAATATACCTTGTGTGCACTTTTAAGGAAGAGTAAATCAATTGGATTGAGGTGTAAACCTGCAACCATGTTTAAATTGCCATTTGCTTCATCTCAGGGTTTCACTTTGACTGGACAATGTTAACAATATAGAATGCAATCACCTTATTGCGTAATCTATTTGTCACAAGCAGATGTATAAATGCAAAAAGAACAATTGATGGACAGAATGCAGAACAATGTCATACATTCACCCCAGTATAGTGATCTGGGCCCAAATCCATCGTTTTTTTTGCTCACCAAGCCATTCCAGTTTGGACCCAGCCATATGCAAATCAGTCTCTACCCTGCACCCAATGGGAACAGTCCAGCCCGAACTGCCATGCCAGGTCTTCCCTAACATAACATAACATGTGTATTTGTAAAGCACACGTTCACCGATTGGTCTCTTGGCACTGAATAACAGATGTTTATTGTTACCTAACTCAATGGTATTCATTTTATCGACCTCAGATGGATGAAAGGCTGAGTGGACTTGCCGGGATTTGAACCTGTGACCATGTGGTCGAACACAGGTCCCTGCAGTGGATGCATTAGTCCACTGAGCCACCAGACTCGTCTTCCCTGGGCTGGTGTTTCACTCCTCATGAGCCAGGTCAGTTTGACTCCAGAGGCATGGAGAGCACGGGACCCACATCTTGGCATACCTGACCCATTCGGGATGACAAATGCAAAAAGAACAATGAGGGACAGAATGCAGAACAATGTCATACATTGACCCTAATAAAGAGATCTGGGCCTAAATTCATCGTTTTTTTGCTCACCATGCCATTCCAGTTTGGACCCAGCCATATGCAAATCAGTCTCGACCCTGCACCCAATGGGAACAGTCCAGCCCAAACTGCCATGCAAGGTCTTCCCTGGACTGGAAACAAGCATCTTAGGACCAGTTTCGGGGTTTCACTCCTCATCAGCCCGTTTAGCTTGACTCCAGTGGCATGGAGAGCACAGGACCCACATCTGGGCCTACCCGTCTCACTCGGGTTGACAAATGCAAAAAGAACAATTGATAGACGGAATGCAGAACAATGTCATACATTCACTCCAGTACAGAGATCTGGGCCTAAAGTCATTGTTTTTTGCTCACCATGGCAGGTCTGGAATGTTCCCATGAGGAACAGGGTCAAGATTGATTTGCATATGGCTGGGTCCAAACTGGGGTGGCGTAGTGGGCAAAAGAACAATGGATTTAACCAAGATCTCTTGACTGGAGGAGAATGTTTGAATCATTCAGCATTCCATCCATCATTTGTTGCAGTTACACTTTTCTCCCTAGGTGAGATGGGTATGCCCAGACTGGGGTCCGTTGCTTACTGTGCCACTGGATTCAAGCTAGCCTGGCTGATGAAGGGTGACATACCCCTAAACTGTTCCCAGGATGCTTGTTTCCGGCCCGGGGAGGATTTGGCCTGGCAGTTCAGTCTGGATTGTTCCAATGAGGCACAGGGTCAAAACTGATTTGCATATGGTTGGGTCCAAACGGGGGTGGTATAGTGGGCAAAAGAACAATGGATTTAATCCAGATCTCTTGACTGGGGGAGAACGTTTGAATTATTCAGCATTCCATCCATCATTGGTTGCAGCTACAACCCTATTTATAGGCACTTGAACTGGGCTGAATTTGTTGTGAGTGGGATGAGTTAGTAAGAAGACAATAGATATAATGAAGCTATCAGCTATCTTGGGGTTTGGAACTACATCATATTGCAGGAAACGTGTGACTAAAAGCTACCCAACTATTATAGAGATTAGGTCATAGATAACCAGCATGGGCAAACAAGTTATTCCCTTAAAAGCTCCATGGCTACCCCAGTAGACCTTGATAAGAAACTTGAAACTCAACTTAAGGAAGCCACTTGCCTGCTTTCTGTGTTGCAATGAACTCCTATTATCTGTGGGAAGAGCAATTTAAAAGTGATTGCTTCCTCTCACATTCATCATTGTATCCAAGACCTCCCTCTAAGGAACTGGGGGAGCATGCTAAATTAGCATATTGATGTGGATGCAGGTCTGCTGAATGACGCCTGTTTTCCTGAAGAAGAACATTTGTCATAAAAGGCTGGAATGCTGGAAGCAAATAAGTTCCTGTATTGGAGGAGACAGTGGCACTGGTTTTAGAAATCGCAATAAACTGGTATGCTACTCAGTATTTAGTGAGGACTAGGACCTCTTTAGGAAGACCATGACAAATTATGAGACTAGTTGAAAACTATTCATAATAAAAATTGCATTCTTTGTATGTTTCCTGAAAACCTGTATCTTTCGAATGGTGTATCCATATGTGGGACAAAGTTTCTGCATTTGATGGTCCTGAAAGAAAAAGAAACCCAGTAAATCCCATCTGGCAAAAGCACAACATTGCCAGTTAACAGCATCACTATGTCCTTCTATTTAGTTGTTTAGTCCTAAAAAGATGTCTGCTGTAATCTTCAAGTAATCTAGTTTGACCTTATGGAGCTCCTACCTGGTCCAGCCTTTATTTATTTCAAGAGGACTGTTGTAAGCTTCAAACTACTGATGAAGTTCGAAGGTGGGAAATGTCAGTGGAACCAATTGCAATTTTTGATATACCAGCGAGTACTCTGACCACTGGTCTCATTTGTTCCACATGTCTTGTTCACACCTTTAGTTGGAAAATGCCTTTAAATGCCATTAAATAACTAGTTCCTTTTCAAACTGCTGCCCTGCCGTGACACAATCATCAGGTTAATGTCACTTAAAGTTCTGTTTCTCTACAAAATGTGCAAATCTTAACCAACCTCAATCACCAGTATCAATCCATCCATATTCCCTCCCATGACAGATATGTGAGTGCATGGATCCTAAACTTATCTTAAAGGGCACTTCAACATTTATACACATTTTCCTATTTTCCATTGATATTTAAAGCAGTCAATTCTACATTTGAATTCTAGGGGTGAGGTTCAAATAGGTTGAACAGCTAGTGGTTCTTAACAACAGACCAGTAGAACTTATTTATCTGCTTTGTTTCTCCAGTTTTTGAAGGAGAAGGTCGAGGAAGGCTATGAGAGGAAAGTTATGCTGTAAAGATGGTTCTACCATCATGAGAACTATTCATTTGGATACATGTATACATGTTCAGTTAGAGTAAAGAGGAAAATATTATCCTAAAAGATTTATGTCTTTTTTAACTAAATTTTGTTTTACGATTTTGGTTTAATAGATTTATACCTTTAGGAGTCGGAAACCTCACCTTTGTTTTTAAAGCTATGAAATGTTGGAGTTCAGCATCCTTGTTGTAGAGAAAAGTGCATTTTATGTCTTACGGAACTGTCCAGTGCAGTTTATTCTCTAAGTGTTTAACATATTTAATGTTCAGTTTATCACATTGTATTCTTTCACTTTAATTGAAGTATGGGGCTTCACTTGTATGGTCCCTACACTGATATTCATTGAAGATATTGTACATTAATGATAATTTACATAATTTGAATATTGACTAAATGTAAATCATCCTTGAACTTTTTTTCTCCTTCTATGTGTGCATTCGTTTCTGAAGTATCACCTGAAAAATGTTTGTAATACAGGGTATATCCTATCACAGGAAAACTGGTGTTAAACAGCTTTTCCTGGGAATCCCCTTCTAGATGAGTTTGTATCCCTTGTACCATCAGGGGGATAATCGGTGTTGGACCAGGCCCTCTCTTCAGGGTCACCCCCAAATGGTTTGCCTTCTGCTTACCTGTTTTGCTGAATTTAGTTTTGTTAGCCTTAGAACTCCGTGCACTTTACCACTGCTAACCATTGCTACAGTGCTTGTAAGTTAAATGCTACTAGCGGGCCTGCGGCATTGGTTTTTCTACCCACTTAAGTTACCCCTTAAAACATGGCTCAGCCTGCCAGTGCAGCCTGCGTATAGTTTTAAACAGCAATCTTGCTAAATAAATCTCTTGCCAGGCCTAAAATCCCTTTTTAATACATCTAAGGGATGGGGTGTTGTGTATTAAAAAATCTGGACATGCTATTTAAATTTTACATATCCTGGTAGTGAAAAACACACACATTGTTTTTTCACTACTATCCTGCCCTTATAACACTGGGTTACCTTACTACAAGCGATGTTTGTTTGGGAGCAGGTAGGAATGTCACATTTGGTGTCTAAGGAATTGTAATGTAAAACGTCTTTAAATGTAAAGTCAGATTTTAAGTGGCAACTCTGAAATTACACTTTTAGAAAATTTCTATTTTCGTGTTCTAACCATTTGGTGCCAGCAGGATGTTCCTGGGTCTCGTGGCTAGGTGTAGTTGGAAGATGATCTTTGTGTATTTCTCCCAGACAGAATCTCAAAAGGGAGACTGGGTGTTGGCAGGATGGCCCATCCTGACTTGATAGGAGGCAGAGTTGTGACTTGTCACACTTGTATTTCAAAGACACTGCCTCAGCTCTCTCACACAAAGAACTTCACACTAGCCTTTTGTGACTTCTGACATCTGAGGATCAGGGCAGGGAGTAAGCAAATTCCAGATTCTTTTGTGGGGGGGACTCCAGAATCTTCTTCTAGTTCAAAACTGACACCAGTTCAAAACTAGGTATAACATTATGACCCTAAGACCTCTCGTCAGTCCAGTCATGGACCTTTTGAACTGCAGAAGAAGGGCTTCCCTGCTGCCAGAGGACTGCTCTGCTGCTTGCGGCCTGCCCTGATGTCCGAGAAGGAAGCCTTGACCTTCTCCCTTCATCCCAGGTTCCCAAAGTGACTCCAAGCACTAGTTAGTCTCCTGATCTGAGCTACAAGGACAAAACAAGCTCCTCCATGCCACGGCCCAGCTGATCTTCAGCACTGGACCGGCCTGAGCTATGATGGAGTGTGTCCTCCATCACAACTGGACTCTTCGCACCGAACTTTGAGATGGTAAAGTTTTCTCTGTGGGACTAACCTGGTCCCTGTATCTGGCCCACACTCCATTGCGGTCGGCCTAAACTTGTGAGTTTAACTTGGTCTTGCACGACCAGATAACTACTAGTGGCGTTTTGTGCTTTTAGGGGCTGTACTTACCTTAAATCTTTCATAACTTCATATCTCTGGTTCTACTCACTGGATTTTGGTGTGAAATAATTGATTTCATTTTACTCTATCTTTTAAATTGGTGTGGGATTTTTGTGTGTTGTGTTTTCACTTTATTATTGTTTGAGTGCTGCATAAATCCTTTGGACATTGCCTCGAAGCTCAGCCTGACTGCTTTTGTGCCAAGATACCACAGGGTTAAGGAGATGGTTAATTTTGTGATTTTTTTGTGGTTCGTCCTGATAAGGATTGTGGTATATATATATAATGAAGGTGCTACATTATGACAATGGAGTATGGGTCTAAAAAAGGTATTGCAACTAACATTGGAAAAACTGTGTTGGCCTCATTTTACAAAATGACTGATACATTTAGTTTGCTTTTACATGCTACTCTATTAAAAAAATTTAAAGGGTTGGACCTAATTTAAACTGCTATTTATTTATTTCATTATTTGAAAGTATTATTGAAAATCATGTAGCCATCTGCTTAGGGTGAAGTCATACATTAGGGAAGCCACAAGCCCATTAGATTAATTGGTGTTATTTATGCCTTGGACCCACCAAATGTATCTTTTGAATATAACCAGAGTTATGTGAAGAGAAATACCAAGTGCTTGAACCCTTATTACACCATTGGAATGTTGAGAGCTCTATTGAAGACAATAGAGCAGCAGCAGCCAATATAAACTAATATAGGCCCACTGCTTTCAACATTACACTTTCCTAATACACAGCCTCTGCCTTTCTTTTTCCCCTGCCTCTCCAAAGGACATCTATTGGACAGGGGAAAGTGAAAGGTAGAGGCTGTGCTGGAGGGCACACTGGATCCTTCCCATCCTCCCATAGCTGACAGTCTCACTGGATCCTCAGAAGGAGGGAGGGAAAATGCTGCTTAGGTTCTGGATCTCCCTGGCTAGGACAAATGATTAAAAGCAGTTTAGCCAAGCCAAATGAGAGCTAGGGATTGACTTTAGCCTTGTTTTACAGCTACTGCTGTGAATGTTTAACAGCCATGACCCTGAGCATGTCTGTTATCTGCTGAACAATCACAGCAACAGCTATGAAACAAAGGCTTTGAGCTGTGGGGGTGGAGTTTTAACACCCTTGTTGCTCCAAAGGCCTTTGTTTTTCTAATTAGGTCTTGCTGCAGTCATGGGGCAGAATGTTCGAAAAGCCTTGTAGCCTGCCGTACTGGATTATTCTTGCCATTAAATGCCCACTCCTTTATTTCTCTCTGAGGATAAGGCATATAAAGCGCCTATCTTTAACAAGCAGCTGAGGTGGCTAGAGGACACAGGAAGGGAGAAGGACATTTTTTTGTGAAAAAAGGAACCAAGAATATTATTTGAATAGTGAAGACCCCTGTAGGCAATGTGTGTTCCAGGTGGTTTTGAATGATGGAGGGGGAACATTATTGCCAGTGCTTTTTGATAAATAGATTTTCAAACAGTGCTATAAAAAGCACATTTATTCTTTAATAATTTGTGTATGATTTGGCTGAAAAAATATAAGAAGAAAACGGGGTTATTTTGTGACAAACATTAATTTTATGAACTGTTTATTTGAACATTTTGGTATCTTATTTATGGCACAGTTTAGGTGGGATGTTTGATAGACCTCATTGCTTTATGAGATGCATGAGAAAATCTAGCTAATATACTATTTTAGTGAGCTTACATAAATGCACTATCAATTACGTACTCTGTCTTCAATGTGCTTTAGGAAAATCAAATCGGGCAGTAGAGTAAAACTTTATATGTAGTATATTTCAGATGAAATCTAGAATTAAAAGCTATTCTTACTGTACAGTGACTGATTATAATGTTAACTGAATGTTGCTCTAAACTTGAACAATGACATAAAACATATTTACTGTATGGTGTCCTTTTCTGAGCAATTAATAACTGTAAAAAAGTGACTATAAATATTGGTGTATAGTTCTTGTTAGACTGACAGGCATATTATTAGACAGACTGTTTATGTGTGTAACAAATGAATAGATAAGAAAAATAGTTTTAGGAACCATTTTATCTTTTTCCAGAGATAGCTCCAGGATTCTTTAAATACTCATATTAATCGTTCTCTCTTTAATACTGGTGACAACCTCTATGTTCTTTATATCTTCAACATAGTATGAATAACACATATGGATTTCACTACCCGAGAAGAGATTTCAAGATGAACCAAGAATTTTCAAATTGATTCTTCATTTTGGACAATACGGGGGCTCAACTATGGCCCACAGAAGACTACAACCAATTTCATCATACCCTTTGTCCATTGATTCCCATATGTTGTACTCTAATCACATTGGAATTAAATCTCTCTAGCATACAGATCATGTCTAGTTCACTCTATGTACTGTGAATAATCACATTTATCTTCATTACCCAGGTGGGACTTTAGTTGAAACATATTGAGCAGTGCAAATAAACTCTTTCTCTGCTCTAGCATGAGAGTTTTTAAGCAGTTGTTCTTCAATGTACAACTAACAATGAGCCTAGGTTGCAATTGTGTTTACTTTTCATTGAGTGGATCCTGATTAAACAAAGTTGAATGTTGAAGCTCAGTAAAGTAGTTTGGGGTTCAGTGCACTCTCATACCTAGAGACTAAATCATTGAAGTGAAAGACGTGAGGTTGTGACTTTGTCTCTCATTGCAGAGAATTCTTTCTACACAGAAATAATATAATGTCTTTGAATTAAGAAAAGGCATCATGAGTATAACATAATGTTTGTGAAATATGGATTTTAAACCACTGTTTTTGTGTAATACATTTGGACATGTAATATAGGCATGTATTGACATACAAGCTATTAACACCACTTCTATCCAATGTATGAGAATGAAATTCACAGCGTTAGTGTATGAGTCAACTTAAAAAAAACAATTAGTAATACATTAGCAATTAGTAATAACTTAGCTTAAATGACCTAATTTTGACACATTCAGCATCAGCTATGTCCCATCTTCCTCAGCTTAAAAGAGAGAGACAAGCAAAGTCTTCAATTCTGCTCCTATATTTCCCTGTATCTGATACAAATATACTGAATCTCTCTAAAAAATGGGTTAAACAACTTTGATTCTTCAAATTAGCATATTTTATCAAACGTTCTTTAAAGTATTTAGAAAGCTTTATGAAAGGACATTCATTCAGTTCCTCCACATGTATTATGAAGCTGCATGTGTAAGGGACAGAAGGAAACAATATATGTTTGAGTGAGGATGAGGAGAGAGGTAAATTTGGCTGAGAAGATGTGCTTTAGAAAAACAGAGAATGATAGGACCATACAAATTCATATGTATATTTAATTACCATTGACAGTCCTGCCCTATTTTTTTCTGGAACTCAAAAGACTATTTGGAAAGCATCAAACATTTTTTACTGAAAGAAAGTGGATTGATATTAGGGGTGAGTGGTTGCCCACCTCGAAGAATAATGACACTAACTTCAGGGTGAATCCTATAGTTACTAAATTAACCTGCAATGAACCCCCAAGGTAGCTCTGGCACTGAGTAGACTGGCTTGGCTTGTATAAAATAGTTTTGCAGTGTCAAAACAGTAATAAAGTCAAAACACCTAAAAAAAATCCAAAACCAAATTAGAAAACTAGAGTGACATTCAATAAACAAAATAACACCAAACTGACAAAAATCCATTAAGGATGCACTGGAGTTATGAATGTTTTTAATTTTTATATGAAAAGTAGCACCACAAAGCACCAAGTATTCATGATGGACAATGGAAGCAGTAGACTGGACTTTGGCACTATTTCAGGCCAACCACAATGGGGCAGGGGTTGGATACACCAAGTGGGTTCGTCCAGGTCAAAGATTTTACCTTCTGACTTTTGGGTTTTTCTATGGAGCAGGATCAAAACTGATTTGCATATGGTTGGGTCCAAACTGAAATGGCAAGGTGGGCAAAAAATTATGGATTAGGAGGTGACCGAAGCGATTACCAGTGACTGAGAATAATTCAAGCATTCAATCCATCATCTTGTTTTTTGTTGCCCTAAATGTGTCTGGTATGCCCAGACATGGGTCACGTGCTTATTGTGCCACTGGAACCCTGCCACACTTGGCTGATGAGCCATAATTGGGGAAAAACTAGTCCTAAATTGCTTGCGTTCTGGTCCAGGGAGGACCTGGGCTGGTAGCTTAAGCTGGCCTGTTCCCATTGGATCATGGTCAAGACTGTTTTGTATATGGCTGGGTCCAAACTGAGGTAGGATGGTTGGTGATAATGGATGAATTGGGATGCGGCCTGGGCAATTGCGAGTGGCTGAGATTATCCCAGCATTCTCTCCATCACCTTGCTTTGTGGTGCCCTAAGTATGACAGGTATGCCCAGATGTGGGCTCTCTGTGCCACTGGCATCAAGCAACACCTGGCTGATGGGCCCTGACGGGACAAAATTGGTCCTGGGATGCTGGCTTGTTCCAAACTGAGGTACTATGGTGGGAGAAAAACCATGGATTGGTATGTGTTCCTGAGTGAATGCCAGTGGCTGAGATTAACTCAAGCATTCCATCCATCACCTTTTTGTTGTCCCTTGTTTTTTTTTTATGAAGCTCAAGATCCTGTTTGTAAAGAAGTTGCATCAAAATTGGACACCCTTGCCACAAGGTCCAGTTGATGGCTCTGGAGGTCTTGAAAGTCCAAATATATTTTAACTCCCAACTTTTCAAGGTTTCATGATTACCTCCTCTGGATCACTAAAAAGGGGTCCAGGACCTCTGGGACATCGCTTAGGGGCCAGGTCTCACACCAGCAAGGTCAAGTTAATACTGGACAACAAGTGCCTTGCAGCTTGTTGTGTCCCTGTAGCCACACAGGAGGGCAGCCAACTGATCCAGGGAGTCAAAGTCTTTGTCCTAGATGCTGTGTTACAGCAAGCGGGGCCCATTCCTCTTCTGATCTTCTGCAGGTCCCAAAAATGCTCTGAGGAGAAAATGCTACTTTGGGTGTCACATGTATGGTTGAGCCCAGCTAGTTGGTGGGGGTGACTTCAAGTTAAGGAACGTTGACAATAGAATCTTTCATAATTGCATCATACTCTATAGGTTTAGGGCCAGGCATACTAAGGAATTGTTTGGTTACAGCCCCTGTGATTCACAAAATCACAGGGTCCGTGACTGCTTATCACTTTTTCTAATGTACTAACCCTATTTCGTGATTTGGATAAAAAATTCTGAATCACAAAATGGAGCTTCCGACTCATACTGAACTGCAGTTTGGTAGGGTTATGCCTTCCAAATTCAGTATGGTATGTAACTATAAAGCCCCTGAAACCTATGTTTTTTTCAGTGAATGTATATATATATATCTATCTATATCTATCTATATATATCTATATTACCTACTGGCGGTCGCCAGTAGGTAGATATAGTTAGGACCCTGTTTCCATAGGAAATCCGCAACATTCTATTTGGAATAACTTTGGCGCCGGTTGACGAATCCTCGCGAAATTTTCAAAATAGGTGGGGCGCTACGCTCCGCTCCTACCCTGAAAGTCTCGGGGGGATTCGTCAAGCAGGGGCCGAGAAAAAAGGGGGGTCCCAAAACGCGTTTTCCCCATGCATTTTTCCATAGGACCTTTAGACACAGCTACAGCCCGAACGGCTGAACAGAATTACTTGAAATTTGGCAGAGAGGTAGCCATAAGGTCAAGGAAGTGCCTTTTGCAGGTCTGGTGTAAATCTGTTCAGTATTTCCTGAGAAAATAGCATTTAAAAGCATATATATATGTGGGCGGAGCCTAACCACACATCTCATCCTGAGATCTGATTGGCTGTCAGCACTTCATCCAAGAAGTGTTGGCAGCCATCTTGGGACCAATATACATGATAGCACCTCATTAAAAAGCATTGCAGTTAATAGAAGGTTTTAAGACTTTAGTTACATTATAAATCATTTGTTGATGGTACCATACTCATTTTAGGAATTGTGGTATGTTCTAAGGTGATTTCACCATGTGAAAGAGCCTTCTGCTGGGATATCATGATTGAGAGAAAAATATTTTCTCATGCTTTTACCACAGAGGTTTGGAAGGTGATCTATAGGCTAAACTGAGAGCTTATTTTCTGTAAATTCACATTATCTTTCTCAGTCATGTGAGAATGAAGTCTGACATTCTCAGTAAAACATGTACATCCAACAAGGGCAGAGACTGTCAGTTGATTCCTTTGTGTTCTACTGCAGCTTCCCAGAGTGTTCCAAAGAACTACTAGAGCGCTAACAGTCCTACTTATGATAAACGTATGGCACACCTGAAGCCATCTTGCTTGGATTAAAGTGGTAACTCTTAAAACATTTAATTTAAAAAGGAACAAAATGAGGGGGTTCATTTTTCCATAAAAAGTATGATTAGTGCTGCAGAATGAAAAATTAGGGCACATTTTGAGTGACTTCTCAAATCCTCTTCTATTTCATTAAAAAATTCTGACATGCAGACTGAAACATGCACTTTCAATACCAGCAGCAGTTTTCCCTGGTGAGCAGTAGCTTTACTACAGTGATCTAATGAGCAAAAAGAGTGCTAACATTCTGAATTTATGGCAAATGTGTGACACATCTGAATGCCTTCTTGATGGAATCAAAGTAAAAAACTGAAAGTATTTCCTACTGAGGAGACTGCAGTAAATGAGGAAATTAGGAAACTTCATAACAAATAAGTCTCCCAAGATGGCCACCAGAGACAAAAGAGCCCAAATGTAGCCCAAATATCACCCAGATGTAGCCCAAGTATAGCCCAATGACAGAATGTCCCAGAATGTTCTTAAAAACAACTAGAGCGCTTACTGTCTTCATTATGACAAAAGTATGGCACACCTGAAGCCATCTTGATTGGAATAAACTGGTAACACTTAAAACATTTAATTTAAAAAGGAACACAATGAGGAGGTTCATTTTGCCATAGAAATTATGATTAATGCTGAAGAAAGAAAATGAGGGCACATTTTGAGTGACTTCTCAAATCCTCTTCTATTTCATTAAAAAATTCTGACATGCAGACTGAAACATGCACTTTTAATACCAGGAGCAGACTTCCATGGTGCAGTAGTTTTACTACAGTGATCTAATGAGCAACTAGAGTGCTAACATTCAGAATTTATGGCAAATGTGTGACATATCTGAATACCTTCATGATGGAATCAAAGTAAAAAACTGAAAGCATTTCCTACTGAGGAGACTGCAGTACATGAGGAAATTAGGAAACTTCATAACAAATAAATCTCCCAAGATGGCCACCGGAGACAAAAGAGCCCAAATGTAGCCCAAAATCACCCAGATGTAGCCCAAATATAGCCCAATGACAGAAGTGTGCAAAACACTTATTATTTTGTGTTTTTGCAGTGTTATATAGTGCAGACTTGTCAGGTATTGGAGTGCTTTACATGAGCATTGGTTACATCACACAAGAACAAATTCATTTTGGTTTTAGACATGGGGAGACTAAGTGATTTGACCAGAATCACAGAATGTCGAGCTGAAGCAGAAACTTCAACCTGGTTCCCCAGTTGCAAAGTCTGCAGTTCTGGAAGTAACACCACATCCTCTTCCCTAAGTGCAACATTTAATCAAGTGGTCAACTGGATAAAAAAACATAAAGATAACAAATAATTTAAAAGTGCTTTGTCGCTATTTGAAAACTCAGAAAATATGTCCTTATTTTAGTCTTTTAGAGCACTAACCATAATTTTGATGCCAATAAGACCCTCTCATATATGTAATTTCTAAAGGAAATGCTCTAGGTATTACAGTTTTGATTACATCAAGATGATGTCAGGCGTTCCACACTTTTGTAATAAATATAGAATGTTAGCAATCTAGTTGTTCATTAGGATACTGTTGAGAGGCAGAGGCCAGGGGCACGGACTCTGAAAATTGAAGGCAGGTAGGAGGGTGCAAAGGCAACAATTTAACCACACTGAGCAGGCAGGAAGGGCCGTGGAAGCACAACAGACTATGGAGGGCAGTGGAAAGGGGGGCAGGGGCAACAAACCAACAATACAGGACTTGCAAGAGAGGCTGTTGGAGGGAAGATCTATTACGGGTCAAGGAAGCTAGGGGCGGTCCCCAGATCCCCGGGAGCCACCACAGAACTGAGCAGGAGAGTGAGTCAGGGACAAAAGGGGCACCTTAATTTGAGCCGGGGTGCCTAGGAACGCTTGCTCCAAAAATGAAGAAAACAGACATATGAGACATGGAATTGGAGGCAGAATACAATGGCAGTTTAATGAGAAGATGCAACTTCAAAGAAACCGCAGAATAGAGACATAAAGTACAAAATACAGAATCCAGATAATCATACAGCTGTCATAATATTCTCTGTATCTCAATTAATGTACTGACAGAGAGAGAGAGAAAACACATCTATAAATGCATCATGAGAAACAAGTTACACCAAGGAAAATGTTACCTAGGAACACTCACGTTTACTCTTAGAGCAAGCATTCCTGCAATTACAATACAAAATCTTTTAAATGCAAAAGTAAAGAGAACAATGGTTAAACATAACATAACATTTCATATAGGTAAAATAGAATAAGATACTTCAAGCAAAGCAGAGCAAGACATTTTAAGCAAAGGAAGACAAGAGCTCCCAGCTCTTGGGGAAAACCTGCACTGCCTGTTAACCTACATACAGACGGCGAGGTAGTCCGTCGATATCTGTGGGTGCTCCCTTTTTATATCATTTTGTGGGCTCCTTTGCACGCTACATCTACCTACGTATGCTACCCAAAAGCTTCGTCTGCAGATTTTACCAGACATTTCGTCATTTACCCACTTAATGCTGACAATGGACTGGGTGAAAAGGTCAGTCTCTCAGGCCAATCGCTTATCGTAAGTTCCATAGAGCAAGCAGAAAATAATGGGTATTGTACGGGAATTCAATATATTCATGTATAAAATCTCCTCAGTTCTCCTAACTTGACGCTCTGCGGTTGCCACTTCCTCAAAAGCGGGAAACCTGCCCAGGAAGCAAGTACCAGTCCAGGATGCAGCCTACTGTATGTCGACAGCTTCAGGGGGATGTTGAACTTTGATACCGAGCACGGAGCACTCGGGTAGGGTGGGGGCTACTAGTTTGGATCAGAAGGCCTCGCAGACCTGCCTTCAGACTGCTATACACTAAAATTGCAGAGCTATGGTCAATTTAACAAAGAGGCCTACATATTGAACAGAAAGGCCTACACAGGGGTTTTATGCTGGCTGAGTGGTAAGGATGTCTCAGGATAATTATATAGCAACACAGGACCCGCTGGTCAATTTAATACGGCCTACAAATGCAGCTGGCAGGGCAAGGACAAGGGTCTCATACTTCAGGTGTGGACAGAACGGGCCAGGGGCCCCCTGTGATACAAAATCTACCCTCCTTCAAGGCTGTGGCAATGTAATAGACCATTGTGGGCAGAAGGAAGAGGCAATGGTAGTACAACCATACATGCCAACAGACCCGATTCAGCCAGGAAACGTCCAATGTTTTTAAGCTCAAATGGGCTTTATTTGATCTGTCTCCTGTCTACAATATCCTCTTTTTCAATGTAACTCAAAGGGGAAACTCAATACCCCAGTTTTTTTTCAAAATCTCCCTCTTACCAAGTTCAAAATGTTTGCAAGTATGGTACATTGGATCATGGAAGGAAATGGGATAGGGACATGGACTTGGATAACAGAGGACAGGAGGGACATGGAGAGGTGCACCAAACTGACCCTGCAGGGCAGGCATCAGGGTTTGCAGCAGCACAATACACCACACAGGGCATGCAGGACGGGAGTGCAGCACAACAATCCATAGAAAGCAAGAGGGAGGGGACAGGACCATGCACATGGACAACAGAGAACAGAGGGGCAAGAGGCAATGGTAGCTAGCTGACCATAATGGACAGACAGGAGAGAAAGCTGCAGCATAACAGACCATAAAGGGCAGGAGGCATGCACAAAGGACCATGGAGGATAGAAGGGAGGGTCAGGACCTGTGCACAGACAAGAAAGTTCAGGGGAAGGGACCTCACAACAGACCACACGGGGCAGGCAGGAGGAGCAGTTGCAGCACAACAAACCAGGGAGGGCAGAAGGGTGTGGCAGTACAATGGACATGTAGGACAGGAGGAAGAGGATAGGGGCATGGCATGTGGACAGGCAGGGTGGAGGTGGCAGGGACAGGTTACAGTCATCTGACAATGCTAGGCAGGTGGGAGGGGAGTGGCAGCTCAACAGAACACTCAGAGTAGATAGGAGTGGCAGGTCCATGGGACATGGTGGGCAAAAAGGATGGAGCAGGGGCATGCACAAAGACATCAAAGGGCAGGGGGAAGGAGAATAGGGGCAGCAAGCTAAGCACAGAGTTTAAGCAGGAGGTCAATGATGGGGCATAGAATTGGGCAATGGAGGGCAGGAGGAGTGGACTGGTACATCATACTAAATTGAGGGCAGTGGCAGCACATCAGACCATGCATGGCAGGAGGGAGGAGGCTAGTCCATGGATTCACACAACAGAGGATAGGGAGGAAGGGGATGGGGCAGCAAGCTAACTGTTCAGAGAAGGCGGGTATTAGGAACTTTATTGTTTTTAAAACATTGTGTCTGTGCGAACTACTTAAAATATGAACAAGTATGCAGCATAATCTCACTTTTATTCAGGAAGAAGAGGACGTTTGTGACTGTGACTCCGGGCTCACTTGGCAGAAACACCCCCTGACCCTCCACCCCCTATCGCAAAATGTAATGCCCGTGAAAAGGGTAGGTGAACACAGTGTTATATAGAACATAGTCCTGAGAGCACGATTGAAAATGAAAACTAGATATAGTGTATGGTATAAACTATGCACCAAAAAGTGTGATATAAGATGAACTGGGCGTGAAATATAATATGCAATACATTGTGCGCAATGACAGATTCATTGGAGAGCGCGAGATAGCACAGGCACTAGCGCGTGCTATGCGATATGCGCCTTGGAGTGTAATATGCACAGGGCAGTGTTGTGTAACCTAACTAGTCTCTAAAGTTGGAATATAAAATATGTGCTGGGGAGTGTAACGTTGCATATGCACTGTGACAAAGATATGGATCCCAGGTTGTAATATGTATGGCATAGCACTGTGCGTTATAACATAGGCATCGAGAAAGGCACGTTAGATGGGGCAATATAACCCGTGCGAAGACAAGTGTGGCATGACATATTCACGGGGTGGTGTTACAGTGCACATGGGCTAGAGAGTGTCATAGCATATGCACTAGCTAGTGGAATACAACACAGAGGTGTGTGGCACTCGGCAGGCAATGGTGGGTGTAACACAGCATTGGGCTCTGTCAGGAGCACGCTGTGACTCTCAAGTGATGTTCGTCCCCTTTCCAGAGAGTAAAATAAAAAGTATTACACATCCGGCAGTGGATGTGTGTTTTATTAACCGTGAGGGGGGTTTCTTGCATAGTTTTGGTCGAATTTTTGTCGAATCCCCTTTGAATGGCTTGGTGTGCATGTGTATTAAATGTGCCCGTCAATAGCTACCCATGTTTGTATAAATAAACGACAAGGGTGTCTACCAGGATTAGGCACGGTAGGGCATCAGACATGTCAGAGCTTCACTAGTGGTGTAAATACATTCCACGTAATGAATATCACGCAAATCGTCATGGTGATAGGTACGTACGGTTTGTCCAGCATGTCCTAGGTGTGTCTATAAATATATATTTTTTAAAAATAATAAAAAACAGTGGCCGGCCCTGGGGATTGGGGTCAAAAAAATATAATTAGGAGACTGGCCCTGGGGGATGGGGTCATCAGGGCCAATAAATTAGAATAAGAAGGGGAACCAAACAGCCCCCCTTCTTAAAAAACTAAAATAAATAAAAGACTGGCATCGTGCCGGAGGCCATGCCCCCTCCGTGCAGCACTCTGCAAACGCGCCCCCAACAGGCATCTCCAGTATGCGCCAGGGAGCTGCGCTGCAGCCATGTGTTCTGAGGCCAAGCCCCTTTTTACACCTCTCTGCAGCGCACCTCTGTGGCGCTTACTGGAGGTACCTAGTGGTCTAGTTTGACCCTAGGGACCCTTAGGATTCAAGGGGACTTAATCTCTCAACTTAGACCAGCCACAGGGCGCGTTTACACAGGGGTGAATGGAGGGGACGGGGCCTGAGGTGACGTGTGCAAACACGCATTATGGCACGTTTTAAATTGGGGATATAATTTCCCTTCAATACTGAGGGCCCCTGGGGGCTAACTAGCCCACCAAGTGCTTCCAGTAAGCGCCACTGAGCTGCATTGCAGAGAGGTGGTCCAGGCCGTGCCACTTTTTACACCTCTCTGCAACGCAGCTCTGTGGCACTTACTGGAGGTACCTAGTGGGCAAGTTGGACCCTAGGGACCCTCAGGATTCAAATGAACTTAATCTCCCAACTAAAAATGGACACAGGGCGTGTTTACACAGTGGTGAATGGAGGGGACGGGGCCTGAGTTAACGTGTGCAAAAACGCCCTGTGGCCTGTTTTAAGAGGTAGTTTTAATCCCCATGCCCTATTATATACTAGGGGCTTACAGAGGAGGTCATGCTAATCACAGGGGGACCCCAACGCATAATGTTCCCTAGTGTATGTAGGTGTTTTCACTGTATTCTAAGTGTCTTTTAACATAGCACTGGCTCTAGGACTGGTTAGTCAGACTCAGTTACCACCAGTATCCGTCTGAAAAAGTTGAGGGTACAGGATGATTTTGCAACAAGGCTTCTTTCTGCTCTTCTTTTTGTTCTTTCTGCACGTTATCCTTCTTCCTGCACTTATCTTCGTATTTGAGGACTTCTGTTGCTTCTTTCTGCACTTCTTTTGTTTCTTTCTGTGCATTTTTTCTTCTTTCTTCACATGTCCTATCTCTTTAGGCATAGTTAGAAATTAGCATTTAAAAAACCTTTGAAATTCACAGAAAAAACCATAGGTTTCAGGCACGTTATAGTTAGGAATTAGCATTTAAAAAACCTCAGAAATTCACTGAAAAAACCATAGGTTTCAGGGGTGTTATAGTTAGCTGGACTTTTCACTTGTACAAAACCATTGAAATTCCCCCGTTATAGTTAGTTCAGCTAACTATAACTCGCGCGCCCGCAATGCACTGCTGATGACGTCACATATTACATCACTCATGACATGGTCAGTGACATCACTCATGACATCACTGATGACATCTCAAATGACATCACTGATGACATCACTGATGACATCATCCTTGTGATAGAGTGGCAGACCTCCTCTCACCCTAATATAACCTTTGATACACACATTCAAAAATAGAGACTAAAATTTTCAAAACAATGGACATACCAATACCAGTTACAACAACCTCTTCAGTAATTCTAAGATCCACATACACATCCACTCATTCACCAACAGTCCTATACAGTCACTCATACATGTACTCACTCATCATATGTACTCATACACCTATACATCCTGTTACACAATGCCACTCATCCATAGAGTTACTCACACACATAGTCACTCATGCTAATAAAGAATCAAACATACATTTACTTGCATATACAGTTATACACACACCACCATACTTACTTCTACGGAAACTTACACATACTTAGTCTTTTAAACAATCACTTATAGAAACACATACTTATTCATACAGGAACTCTTTCAATCTCTCACTCTCACATATACTCACATATATACACCAATAGTCACATATACTAGTTTAAAACATATGTAGTTACTCATAAAGACACTATTGAGAGAGTCATTCACTCACTAACACACCCATACACACACTCATCCACCCATGCAGTCCTGCACACATGCTGTATTCAACACATACAAACAGTGAGTCACTCATTCATGCACCTATGCACTACGTAATACCCCCCACCGAACCATACAGACACTCAGACACTCATACTGATACTCAAAAAACCAAATAATAACCTATGTAGACACTCATGTAGCTACTCACCAACCCATGCAGCCACTTATACACAAAGTGAGAGACTCATACAGATATTTACATATTTAAACATTATTCACTATGATACACTTAATCAGTCAGTTACACAATCAATTTTTCAAAAACAAATCATCCATTTAACACTTATATACCCATTTATTCTTCCATCGACCTTGAGATATACATATATAAAACATATTTAATTTTCAGAAAAACACACATTCACTGGATGATGTCCTCAGTGATGTCATCAGCAGTGCATTGCGGGCGCGCGAGTTATAGTTAGCTGAACTAACTATAACGGGGGAATTTCAATGGTTTTGTACAAGTGAAAAGTCCAGCTAACTATAACACCCCTGAAACCTATGGTTTTTTCAGTGAATTTCTGAGGTTTTTTAAATGCTAATTCCTAACTATAACGTGCCTGAAACCTATGGTTTTTTCTGTGAATATATCTATATATATATATATCTATATATATATATATATATATACATATATATATATATATATATATATAGATATATAGATATATATACATTTATCATTTTACAATTTCCATCCAAGTGCAAAGCATTATGGTATCTGTAGTATTTGTAATATGGTTATCCTATCCCAGCATCATCTGAGTTCCAACAAAAATATATAATCTAAATTCCATGCCAGGATCATACAAAGCAATCTCTGAATCATAAGCAGTAATATATGAATACATTCATCAATTTCTATTATTTGCAATATAACCAAACACTCATACCGTTACTCCTCAATCTAGCCCTCTAGTAGGCATCAGGTATGTCTTTCAATCATATCCTTTCCTGAGATTCTGGGATATGATGACCTAATGACAAATACTACAAATACCATAATGTTTTGCCCTTGGACAAAGGTCGTACACAGCGTAGAATGGGTACAGGACAGGTGAATGCAATGCTGCATAAAAATACATAAATTCCTTTAAAAAGGTAAGGTTTAGGTATGGTTTGCCCTGAAATTCACCAGTTATGCTATGCAATGCATAACATGCACCAAAACACACTTCTTGCCATGTTCAGTGTAGCCGTTTGACAATGGCATGTGAAAAAAGCAGTCTACCAAGAGGATATATTGACAGGGCATCAGTTATAGTGCTTGTTGTATTCCATAAATAGCTAATTACAAGGAACTTAGAGGTAGATGCATCAAAGAAGGATTTTGCAAGTCCTTAATTGCGATTATTAAGGAATCGCAATTAAGGACTCGCAAAAGCCTATGCATGTAGGAATCGCTATTAAAATTCCTAATCATTCCTTAATTGCGACTCGCAAATTGGGAGTCGCAATTAAGGAATGGTTCCCCATTCATTCCTATGAGCCTACAGACCCATAGGAATGAATAGAAAATTGCATGCGCAATTTGTGAATACTAATAGGTACTCGCAAATTGCGCATGCAATTTCAAGGGTGCAAGGGTGTCAAAAGGATACCCTGTTGCACCCCTGAAATTGTGATGTGCACCCATGTTGTGCACACACATGCCCCAAGGGCATGTGTGTGTGTGCAACATGAAAATTTGAAAAATGCACTTTAGTGCATTTTCCAAAGTTTTTGCAATTTACCGACCAGTTTAATTGCTCGGAAATTTGCAGCCCCAAATAGCGAAATCACTATTTAAAAGTGGTTCTTGCATTGCATTTAAGGAATCGCAAATTGAGATTCCTTAAATGCAATCACATTTTAGGAAATCGCAAAAATTTGCGATTACCTAAATTACGCGTCCCCAACACTTTGATGCATCGCAAAAGGTCATTTTGCGTTCGCAAACGGCAGATTTTCGTGTATCACACCATTTGCGCTCGCAAAAACCTTTGATGCATGTGCCCCTTAGCTGTGATTGATGGTGTATGTGTGCATTTTTTCCATGCCAGTAAAAATAAATGTGGCAAATAACGGGGTATGTGGGACTAATATATTCATTATCTCAGATTACAACGTTGTCTATAACTACTGCACACGACAACACTGTGTGGCTTATACAACATGCATACTTCGTCGAGGACGTGTCCCTTTCCTCCATCAACAGTGGTAATAAATAGCATATTGCACTCAACAGATCTGCCTTCATGGGTTATGTCATGCTGCTTTTTCATTTGCAATAGTCCAGTAGTTATAAGGTAGGGATTATTGTACGACTGTAGCACATCGCTCTGGCTCTCTCTATCTAATAGATACATAGAAATGTCATGCTACTGAAAAGAAATTACAATAAATATCAACAGAATTACTTGCAGCATATATTTAATTAAAAAAGTAAAACCCACAATATGCCACCCCATATCTAAAGCGAAATATGCGACGAGTCCAAATACTAAAATTGCCTGGGTTTGCTTCTAGACAATTAACAAGCCTAACAATTCCGTAGAAGCTTCCTTATGCCATTCAAAAGGATGAACAGCAGGGACATGCCATCTGGGTACCAAAAGAAGATCCAGGTTGGCGTGATTAAGTTGATTTGAATTGGAACAGCGGCTTCCCTGCTTTAAAATAGTTCTTTCCCTATCGAAAGCTGCGATTTCTTTGTATGACATTACATGTAACGCGATGTGTAGGCAGAAACCTATCCTCTGCAAGGCAAAGAATTTCAGTATGTGTAAATTATGCAAACTTTATTTAGCATCTATATTTTATTTTCCTCACTCTGGCATTGTTTCAGCTGAGCATGGATTTTTTAAGGCAGCTGTTGACGTTGTAGCATGAATCTTAATCTGAATCAGCAGATGTATTTTTTAGTATAATGTAAATTGCCCATCATGATAAAAGTGAGTTGGCAAGATGAATTCAGCCTGAACTGACAGATTTACCACTGAGGTGGAAGAAATAAATGGAAGCTTCAGGCCAAGCCTTGTATTCAAATTATTAGGACCAGACTTTCCTTTCAAGTTAATCAATGCACACAGGTTTCCAAGATAATAGCTCTAATACTGAAAGCTAAAATTATTGGATCAAAATGGATTAACTAATATGTGTGTGTGTGTGGTGGGGGTTGAGTTACTATCCTTGAGGATTAGGATGAGATAATACACTTACTTTGTGAGGACTTGATCGCACTGTGGGGACCTGAACCCAGGTCCCCACAAGACATCATCTTCAAAACTATAGAAAATGACTAAAAGGCAACTGTGCCAGATTTTAAACTTTTTTAAAATGTACCTTGTGGGGACCTGTGTTTTTCATTATGTGTGTTTATTGTTTTAACTTGCTCTGTCCCTGTAGGTAGGAGCTGGTACTGCACCCTCAAAGACACTAACAGCCTCATGCATCAAGCCAAAATCCAGTCGGTAAAATACCGATTCGCTAATAGCTCCCGGTATTGAGTTAAAAATACCCAATCCCAATGCATCAACCCAAAAACAAAAATCGCTATTTAAGGAATCCTTAAATAGCGATTCCTTAAATAGCGATAGCATTTAAGGAATCCCAAATTGAGATTCCTTAATTTAAGGAATCTCAATTTGGGATTCCTTAAATGCAATGCATGAAAGTTAAAAAATTAGCGAATTCGCTAATAGGGGGAGCAAATTACCATGAAGATGAACTGCATGGTAATTTGCTAAAAGTTTGAAAAATGCACTTTTGTGCATTTTTCAAAGTTTCATGTTGTGCACACACATGCCCTTAGAGCATGTGTGTGTGCAACATATGTGCACATATCAATTTCAGGGGTGCAATAGGGTGTCATTTTGACACCCTTGCACCCTTGAAATTGCATGAGCAATTTGCGAGAACCTACTGGTACTCGCTATTTGCTCATGCAATCTCCAATTCATTCCTATGGGCCTGGAGGCCCATAGGAATGATTGGGATGGCATTCCTTTATTGCTACTCGCAATTTGCTAGTAGCAATTAAGGAAAGTTAAGGAATCGCTATTTGAATAGCGATTCCTACATGCATAGCCTTTTGCTATTCCTTATTAGCGATTCCTTATTTTTCGCTAATAAGGAATCGCAAATGGCATTGTTGATGCATGTGCCCCTAAGGAGTTTAAACACACTTTATGTTGGCAGCACACATGAATCATTTCAATGAAAAAGTTGCAAGCCTGTTAATATATATTGCACTGAAATATATTGTGTTATTGTTTTTAGAGGCTGTTTTAGTGTTTTAAAAACCAAAGATCAATTACAAAAGTTTAATAATGTGGTGCTTTTACAATATGAATGTAATTTTAGCCATCTTAATTGCATTATAATGAAAATGTGAGCTCTTTTCAATCCTTTTTTTTTTCCTTTTTTTAAAAAAAATTGCATTTATAAGTTTTCAGTTAACAAAATCAAAAATACATGTTCATCCTTTTAGCCATATTACAGAATACACAGTAGCAAGTCATGACAATAACACCAAATTCAATGACAGCCCAGAAACGTACAGCCTGTCAGTGAGACTAATATCATTCACAGAAGCATAACCGGAGGCATTAGTTGGTAGCGGAGTGCGCTAATATATAAGCAGTGAAAGGTCCCCAAATGTCCTTTGGTCTTGTGGCTTGAGACAGTTCCTCCCCATAACTTACCAGCTGATCACGGCAATATGTGATATCTCTGAGCCAATGTGCCATCTGTGGTGCAGGTCTGCCATCCCAATGTATGGAAACCCTATGCCGCGCCAACAATAACATCATTGCCGCCTACTTCCAATTAGACGCTTTAAGCTTCGACACGTTACCTAGAAGGCATAATGTCATATCACATGTCACCTGTTCACCAATCATTTCCACTAAGGCCCCTGTGACCTTGTCCCAGAATTCAGACACCTTTGGACAATTCCATGCCAAGTGACAGAAGTCAGCATTATCTGTACCACAGCGCCTACAGCAGTGGGATTCCCTGAGCCCATATTTAAGCAGTTGTGCTGGCGTATAATACATTTGATGCAAATATTTGTAGTGGATCAGCCGCAGGTTCCCATTAGACGCATACTGTCCCGTTAGCCTACAACATGCTTCCCACTCATCATCTGTGATCGGCTGCGGCAATATAGCATTCCATCTGTCCATAGGACCCAGAGCAACAACCGCCTCATCGGCCTGCGAGGCATTATATAACCTAGTAATTAATTTAGTACGAATTTGCAAGGTGTATAGTATCTGTAACGCTGTTAGAGTCGTTGGCTCATTCTGGAAACAGGGGTGTAATGCTCTCATCGCAGCTCTCAGCCTACTATAGATAAACGTTGCCATCGCAGGCTGGCCCCCCATCCCCACAAATGCCTGAAGCTCAACAAATTTGCCAGCAGGGTAGACGTCTCCCATCGTGTACATTCCGACACCTTGCAAAACAGTGAGTGAGCCCCGTTCACCCGTCACCGATATTCCCTCATGATGCAGAAGCGGCATTGACGGTGCATACAATGGTAACCTCTTAGCACGCTTCCCAAGTTCTTTCCACGCATGAGATGTACATTGTACCGTATCAATTTCACCTTTTTCAAACACCGCATTTGTGTTTACAATCATCGCCTTCAGTGGTATCGGTCGCACAGCCCCTGCCTCAACTGCTACTTGCGGTGTGTATGGTGGCGCGTTCTGCCAGAAGAAGGCATATTGCGCCTGTGCATATAAATAGTATAAGTTCATATCCGGTACTCGAAAGCCTCCCAGCTCATAGGGACGTGTCAAGACCTCCCATTTGACACGCGGCTTTCCTTCCCCCCCCAGACCAATGTAATCAATAATCCGCGGAGTGTGTTATAAAAGTGCGATTTCAATATTATGGGTATGGTGAAAAGAAGTACAGAAATTTTGGTAAAACTACGATTTTAATTAGAGCCACCCTATCCGCGAACGTCAATGGCAGACGGATCCATCTGGCAACCTGTTCCTCAAGCCGGGTGATCGCGGCGCCATAATTCTCCCTGATAACACATTGCAGATCCCTGTGAATCCACACACCTAGATACTTAACTGGTTCATCACTCCACACTAAAGGGAATCCTAAGTCAAACCGTGCCATACATGCTGTCAAGGAGATCACTACTGATTTATTCAAGTTTATTCCCAAACCAGAGTGCCATTCAAACCTTATATATTCCCTAATGAGTTGTTCCAGATAAATTGCTGGTTCACAGACATATAACACCATGTCATCTGCGTACATGGAAACCGCCAATGGTCTCTGATGAAAGCTCAGCGCCGCCTTTGCATGTCGCTGTCGTAATATACTAGCAAGCGGCTCCAGCACTATCGCGAAGAGTATTGGCGACAAGGGACAGCCCTGCCTCGTTCCGCGCCGAATGGGGAATTGGCCAGACGTCCTACCATTTACCCGCACTCGAGCCACTGGATCGGCATACAATAACTTGATCCAGTTGGTGAAAACAAAGGGTACACCCATACGATGTAACACTGCTATCATGTATCTCCAGGAAATGGAATCAAAGGCCTTTGCGGCATCCAAGAGGCCCGCCGCAGCAGGCAGTGTGGGTTCAAAGAGATGCAGGACCGTGAAGAGTGTTCGTAGGTTATGAGCCGTGGATCGAGCAGGGACAAAGCCCGACTGATCCGGCAGCACCATGACCGGTAACAGTAGCTGCAACCTGGTGGCTAGGACCTACGCTAGTATTTTAACGTCTGTATTCATTAAGGACAACGGTCGATATGATTCGCATTTATCAGAGTCCTTCCCTGGCTTCAATAAGGTTACAACCAATGCCTCACGTAGTGTGTCCTGCAGCTTCTGCTGTTCATAGGCATCTCCAAGCATGGTATGCAGCGGTGGCACCAGCAAATCTATATATTCCTTATAAAACTCCGCAGGGAGCCCATCCGTTCCTGTAGCTTTGCCATTAGGCAAAGTGAGGATCGCATCCCGTATTTCACCCTCTGTTATAGGGTGCATTAGAAAATCTTGCTGTCTTTTCGACAACCAGACCAAGGCAATATCCTCCAGATATTATGCTATGTCATCTTCATCAGCTGTCTGCCGAGACCTATACATGTCCGTATAGTATTGTACAAAAGCGACAAGGATACCTGCACTGTCACAATGTCTAGTATCACCATCCACAATAGATTGCACCATATTGGTTTTCACCCACTGTATTTTAATTTTGTTGGCTAGAGCCCTACCTGGTCTTCCACCCTCCCCATAATATCTGGCTGCCCAGCGTCGGGACATATACTTTACTTCAGAGTCCACTAAATCATTGTATTGAGTGACTTTAGTTCTGATCAATGCTAGGGTATTTATGTCGGATGTGGTCTCATATTGGCGTTCCAGGTCGATCAAGTCCTGTTCCAGACGTTTCATAGAGCCCCGAAGTGATTTGAGCACCCCTGCCTGTAGGCCTATACATACACCACGGATCGTTACCTTAAATGCTTCCCATACTGTAGCCACATTTTCGACTGAGCCAGTGTTTTCATCAAAATAATTTATAATGGCATCCCTCACACCCTCCCGGAACACCTGGTCCTGTAAGGCCGTGGCCTGCAATCTCCATTGGAATGTGGGTGGAGTATATGTGGGCACGAGCATTGAAAACAGCGCTGGGGAGTGATCCGAGAGCGTTCCAGGTAAATGACGCACTTCAGTAATTAGTGAGTTGACTTCAGCAGTAGCCAACCAATAGTCTAATCGAGACCAGGAGCGATGCGCATATGAGTGACATGTACCCTCCCGTTCCCTTGGGTGCCTCAACCTCCAGATGTCAATGAGGGAGTGCTCCTGTATACCATTTCTAACGGCTTGCGCAGCTTTTTTGACTACAGGTACCACTCTGGAGGTGCGGTCCAGGGCCAGATCCAGGACCACATTCAGGTCCCCCCCCACAGATTATGGAAGTCGGCTGCAACCTATGGATTTTGTTCCAGATCCCGTCATAAAACCCGGGGTCATCAACATTAGAACCATATATATTAATAAGAGTCACCATCATGCCACATAGTTTCCCCTGTACGATAATATATCGACCACTATCATCGCTATCCACATGCGTCGCCATAAAGGGAATATTTTTTTAAATTAAAATCATGACATCTCTCGCATAAGAGGAGTAGGACGATGCCCATTTTGCCCCAGCCCATTTGGTGGCCGCATTATCAGCTGCCTGCTTAGTCAGATGTGTCTCCTGTAGGAACGCCACCTGCACATCATGCCTATCCGAGTAGGCCAGTACCTGCCTCATCTTCTTTGGATTGTTCAAGCCCCTAACATTCCACGTTATCCATGTAAGCTCGCCTTTCTCAGCTGCCATCTACCCTGTTCTCAATGTGTGTAGCATACTGGACCATCATATGTACATTATACGTCACATTCTGTCCTCTACAACGTATTCTGATTCGCATACTATTGCAGTTGAACAAACACCCAACCAACCCCCCCACCCACTGAAGCATCCCAATTATGTCAAGTATTCCCTTTGCAAGAAACCCATCAAACAAAACCCCCCCACCCACCGTGAGCAGCTAATCTGCACACACCCAATAAGCATACCCACAACTGCTTGGGGCGTAACCTTTTGGAGGACACCAGCCACCCAACTACCCCCTCGTTGGAATGAGGGGTGGTCAGGGCCATATCTAATTTCCCTCATCATGTCAGATTATATCATGTTGCACTATACCAGTTGTACCAAAAGACTCTCATCAATTCAAAAAAGGATATTCAACATCAAATAACTGCAGCCCACAGTCGTATACACCATCGCCCGCTTACACAGTGTGGGATGGCAACGTAGCATCTGCAACCCCAGCCCAAGTCACGACTAATACCACCATGCCAGAGTTCTGAGGTAGTGTTGCACCCTGTACCATAAGGTTTCTCCAACAACCTTTACAAAACCTTAGGCGCTACAACCTGCTCGCATATATTCCCTTTACGAGGCATGCCATATATAGCCACTCTCACTGGATCGATGAAGCTCTCAAAGACTTGTCTTGACCTCAGAATCACAATGTTTGCTGCATAGTACAGGTCCAAACCATTAACTTGTACCAAATACAAAGTATAACATATTTTGTGCGTAGGACAACTGTGGGCCCGCATCCTAGGATATCACAGACACCAGCACCAAAGACCACTCATAAACTGCTGGCAATTTATTTAATCTTCAGTATCCACTCCAGCACCGCCTACGTCTGCCGTTCCCTTTTGATCAATCTGTTTGATGAAGAGCATTGCATCCCTCGGCGTCGTGAATATTTTGGGTTTGTTGCCATGTTGAATCCTGAGCCGGGCCGGGTAGAGCATAGCATATGGGATTTCCATTGCTTGTAGTCGCTTTTTTACCTGCTGAAACTCCCGCCGGGCCTGTTGCACCTTCGTCGTGAAATCCGGGAAGAGCTGATTTTCTACTCCCTGATATTTTGTAGTGCCCATTTCTCTCGCCAATCTGAGCGTGACGTCACGATCTCTATAATTGAGGAGTTTGGCGATTATTGGACGTGAGGGAGTCCCCGGAATCGGGCACGGCACAAGAGATCGATGCGCCCGCTCTACCACCAGCAGGTGAGAAAATTTCTCTGCACCAAACAGGGTCTTAAGCATGTCTCCGACGTACAGCTCCATTGTCCCTACATTCGTAGATTCAGGCACCCCAATAATGCGTAGATTATTGCATCTGGACCTGACTTCCAAGTCCTCATTCTTCGCATTAATCACTGACAGCAGCTTCTCCATCTGTGCGCAGGACTTGGTGACACTTTCAACTTTATCCTCTGCGTTAGAAATGCGCTGTTCTGCCTCAGCCATGCGCACGTAATGTCTGTCCAGCCTAGACGCCATATTGTCCATGCGCAGATTAAGCGTATCAATTTTACTGTCTATAGTATGTAAGCTTTGTTGCATTGCCATCATCATCCGTTCAAGTTTACAGGTGCCACCAGCCTCCACGTCCGTCTCCGTGTCCGAGGTTGCTATGGGAGTTAAGTGTTTTTTTTGGCGCTTTGACTCAAATGTCAACGTGGATTGCACCTGCTTATCCGGCTTGCCCATTGTGGAGGCGGACTCACTATTCTGAACTGCTTATTGCTTGCGCAGTCACCAATGTACAGTTCAGGAGCCTCTGGCCCGACACCAGCAGTGTTGTTAAGTACTTAGCAAGTAGGGATGCAACTTTCGTAGTGCGGAAATAACAGGACAAAATAACACCACAGCAAGGACCCCGTGACCCCTTTCACTTACTGCGTTGTCGCCCTCCTCTCCACCGTATTTCAGGAGCACGCCACCAGGCTTTCCGCTTATCCTGTGTGCAGCAACTAAGGATATGCCCCGAGAGTCAAGATGCCATAGAGCTTGCTGCCCTATTAATCAGGGTAGTAGATAAGGCGCCTGTCCCAGTTAGTTTGAGTCCCAATCCCAGCCACACAGGAGAAAGTCACCTACACACTCGCGATGCAGCGCCAGCACCTATAACAGTGGGTGCTTGTATGACAAAATGGCGGGTTACTCATGTATGGTGTGCTCTTGTGACTTTATCTTTATTGACAAAATGGCGGGTCTTCAGTTGCACAGCGCCTCCATCTGGTAGCCACCCTATGACACATCGTTGCAGCCGTCGATACTTTGAATGTTCACCGGTGCTTTCCCGCCTATAGACCTCCGTTATGCTTTGCAGGCATCAGGGCGATGCCCTGCACATCAGCGCCCTCCCCGGGGACCCGCCGCGACACAGCACCAAGCGCCGGCAGCAAAGCTCACCAGCGCCGGAGCCGAGCCGCCGTGCACTCACCCAGAAAGGAGCCGCCGCCTCAGAGCATTTATGCCGCCAGCCACACCGTGTTTTGTGGCCCCTTCACTGCTTGCTCCTCATTGCATGGCCACGCCTCGGGTGGCTCAGCTCCCGCGCCGTCCTCCGCTCCAGTGTCTCAAGCAGCGCGTCCCGGCGAGCTCCCTACGGAGTCACAGGACTCCTGCCGACATTTTCACAGAGAGAGACGCAAGCCGAATTCTTCATGCAGCAGACCGTAGCGCGTATCAATAGCGCCCGCTCCCACAGCAATCTTCGTTCTCCGGTCTTGGAGACCATTTACGCCGCAGCAAACCACAAACTGTGCCTGAGAGAAGCAGGATATTTTACAGATTTTGGCCCAGACCAGCAGAGCTGCACTAGTGTGCGGCCATCTTGCTGCGGGCTCGCTAGCGCCCCCCCCCCTCTTTTCAATACTTGATACACTTACTATTTCAAATCACGAAACACTTTTACTTTGCAACTGCAGCATATCAGGTCAGTCCTTTTGGGTACTGAATGACTTATTTCCTTCTGTTCTTTGCCGTTCAACAGCAAAACTGGAATGAATAAAAGCAACCCCTGATATGTGTTTCACTATCATTATAGCTCTTCAGGCACAGTATTACAGCCTTGCATTGGTATGATTTATGTGGCATTCTATGTCTGCAAAGGTTATTATTTAATGATAGCAAAATGCATGTCAGTGGTTGCCGTTATTCCTTCTAGGTTGGCTGGGATGGTATTTTACCAAACCTGTAATACTGTGTCTGGAGTGGTATATGGCTTTTGCCATTTTACAGCTCGGTGTGAATGGCAAATGGCAAAAGGCTTTTTCTAGCTTAGTGTGGATGGCACTAAGCTAATCCTATGCTTAAAAAGTTTGCTAGAAAAACAGACATTTGAGGTGAGCATATTCAAAGTGTCAAAGTTGCCTGGAGTGGTAAAAGTATTTTGTCATTTTACAGCTTGGCGTGGACGACACTGTGCTAATCCTATGCTTTAAGACTCTGCTGTGGAAGTGGCAAAATAATTTATCCTTTTCTAGCTCTGAGTGAATGGCACTGTGCTAATCCTATGCTTAAAAACTTCACTTGAAAAAAAACATTTGAGGTGCGCATATTCTGAGTGTCGCTGGTGTTGTAGGTTGCTCTATACAGGAGCTGCTCTCCATCTAAACTTGGGGACTACCCAGAGTTCCCTCTTTCTTTTTTACAGATAGATAGATAGATAGATAGATAGATAGATAGATAGATAGATAGATAGATAGATAGATAGATAGATAGATAGATAGATAGATAGATAGATAGATAGATAGATAGATAGATAGATAGATAGATAGATAGATAGATAGATAGATAGATAGATAGATAGACGGATGAAGCCCAAAAGTGAAATCTCGCTAAAATGGAAGGGGTCAAATTATGAACGGTTCCAGACTTATTCTGAGTAGCGTTGGGACTCACGCTTTTACCTTGGTTCTGGGGGAATACTAGCCAGTATCTCATACCTTCGGGGGACTTGAGGTAAAGTAAATAGGTTTGCGTGATCGCACTTCAGTACCCCTGCGGGATATCTTTAACATCATTTGACAACTGTGTCAATTAATCTAAAAGGGTACTGTCTCGATTTCTATAAGTCTCTTATGTTCTCAGATTGGAGAAGAATGTTTTATCATAATTATTTTGTACTCTCTTTTAGATGGAAGCTGGGGTCTTCTCGGAATATATAAAAATCCCAGCTTAGATATTTTAGAACTCGCGATATTCTGTTAGTAGAATTCTTTCTGCATTTGTATCTACATGCTCTAAAGTTTCCAAAATCACCCACCTTAAGACTTCCGTTGAGTGTTTTGCTGAAATGAAATGATTACTCATTTTGTTTGTTGCTCTGTTACATCTTGTTACTTCTATGCTCACAAATGCATGTTTGATGTGCCAGAGCTTGATTTTCACACTCTTTGGGGTAGATTTGCAAACATTTTGCACTGGATTAGCATCAAAAACGTGAGGCTACTCAGCACAAAATGTTTTTTTTTCCTAATTTACTTTCCAATGCGAAACTTGTTTTGTGCTGGAGAGTACTCTGAAAGTAACACAAATCAGTGCAAGCACTGCTTTGCATTACTTAGCGCCAAGTAGGTGTTACATGGGTGATACATGGGAATTGCCATGCAACCAACCAAGCCTATTGGAACAAAATCCTATCTATGGACAATAGTAGACAGAGTTATCACCAAAGTTTAACACAATTTGAAAGGAGGCGTTAAAAGGAGAAATGTTTCTATTTCTTCTTTCATTCCAACTTTGCATGTGTGCTGCACTGTCCAGCACACATGCAAAGTTGGAAACATTTTAAAGTGTGTCTAAGCATAGTAGTTTGTTCTGGAAAGCTCCCTTCCAGTACAAAACCTATGGTAGACTCAGGCACACACCCTTGCACTATAGTGCAAAGGTGTATGGCTCATGCACGCCAGCTAAAATCTGTGCCGGTGCTAGGGAGAGGGAAGAAGAGAGTCATATCTCTGTAGATATGGTGCTCTCCTGCGCTCTCCCTGTCACATAATGCAGCGCAGTATTTGTGGCTGCTGTGCTGCGCTCTGTGACAGTTTTAAAAATCTGGGCCCAAGTTTTCTAATGGAGATCACAGCTCCCCAAACAAGACAAAGCAAATCAATTATAGAGAAGCATAGATCACTCTCATCTCTCTCCTGATGTCCAGTAGCAATCTGTTGCCAGTGGGGATGTCATGCTGTAATGAGATGGCTATGGTTGATGCTGCCTCATCAGAGACCCTGGTCCGCTTGCAGGAACTTAATTGCCTCTGATAAATGTTTAGATGCTTATACCTTCTTGATGTACCACAGAAATACCCCAATTTTCCAGTTCGAGCTTCATGTTACATAATGTGCATGTGACAAATTTTGCTGACGGACTCTTCTCACCATCATCAATGGTAAAAATTGAACACACATTTGGATGGAGACCTAAGCACTTTGACCTGTTCAACACTGGTATCCTGAGTCACTTGCTGTGGAACGCTCTTTTGTTAGTCATCTTGCCCAAACACCATGCCTAGGTCGGGAAACAGTATTTTTTCCCCCAAAAAAGGAACAACAGCAAAACAATCTAGCTAGTCTCGTGTGTGTTGTATTGCCTGGAACACGGAGTGTAATGTAATGTAAAAGAAAGGCAAGCACTATTCGGATTTGCAGTAAGACAGCAATCACTTAAACCAATTAAATCTTTCCAATATTCTCCAAAGATCTGCAGTCTATTACGGTACAAAGACAACTGTCTATATGCATGTGTATATATTTACACATGTATACCCCAGACATTCTCTGAAATAAACACGTTTAAAGGGATTTTATTGTTAGGTAAAAATGTCAGTCATAATATGATGTTTTAAACTGAAAAAAAACTCTGTGCACTGCATTTGACCTAACATATTACATCGCTCATGGCACGTTCCATGACATCTTGATGATATCACTGATGACATCTCAAATGACATCATTTATAATCATCAATAAGTGTGACTCTTTGCTATGTACCTATAGCACCAACATGTATTCAGTAAGCTACATTTAGAGCAGATTTTGTATAACATTTGTGCTGCTAATGAGTGTACGTTTTCGCAACATGCATAGACTCCTAAAGAAGCTTTAGGTGTGAAAGAGAGTTTTATTAAAATGACAAAATAACATAATTAACGT
Source organism: Triturus cristatus (assembly GCF_964204655.1). Lineage (NCBI taxonomy): Eukaryota > Metazoa > Chordata > Amphibia > Caudata > Salamandridae > Triturus > Triturus cristatus. Next base: position 685,578,593 of record NC_140587.1, read on the forward strand.
CACATGTCACATATGATATGCTAATGTGCAGTGTAAATGGAACCATTACGACATTTATATGAGCAAAATGTAGTATGTAGCTCTACATATTAGTACCAGGCATCAAAACACCTAGAGCAACTTTACAATGGCTTAAACAAATGTGCTAAAGTGAACATAAAATGTTAAAACAATTACCTTACCTTGACATGCCTTTAATGAAAGCTTCACATAACACTGCATAATGTTGCTATAAACACCTTATCGTTGAATAAAATAGATCATACAAAAATACAATGCATGAATAAGAAAAGTTGACCCCCTTAACATATTTTCCTCATTTTATAGTGAAAAGTTGTGACGCTGAATAATATTTCATTACAGCTGATATTTCTATTTCAAATAGTCCATAGTTAGCTAACATACTGTTTAATTTATTAGAAGGTTAGAAATATAGTCATGCTCATGGCAAAGGAGGTCTAGAACTATACGGACGCATATCTAGACACAATATTAATATTGTTTCACACTTCCTGATAATTTTCTGCAGTCTAAGCGAAAGCATGGGAAAGGAAAAGGAGTGTCTGCTCTTAGAAGAATACCGAAGTTCATTGGACAAGAGAAGAAGAAGCAACAGTACTTACTGCAACATTTCTTTTGATTGTTACTACTAGTATGTGTTCCTAGAGAGGTTGCATGCCTTTTTCCAGACCCTTACTCCATACACTTCCCATTTTCCACTTACCCTAGTACCCATTGCACTATGAAGCTGAATGCTAGCAGCTTAATGCTGAAGGCCATCCTTCTCCAGAATATGGAACATCGTCTTAAGAAGAGGAGCTAAAAAATACTTGCCCAGGTTTGAGTAATGACATAGTCCCAAAGCCCATTGCCCAGAACCTGAAGTCTAACATGGCACAATTTTTGAAGGCAGTTGCTGTTTTGTAGGTGTGAGTATTACTAGGGTAATTTGTTGTGAGTTGTGATCTCTTTATTGTGTTTTATTGAGAAGAAATTTGGAGTATGCGAGCTGAATTATTAGATGGACTTTTATGTTTAATTTTTATTTTGAATAAGTTGAGGAGTTCTCTGTCTCAGTGTACCCTAAAATGCCAGGATATCGAGAAAAGTGTAGAAGATACTTGATAGATATTGGTGTTGAAATTGTCTGCTAAAGGTTTGTGGTGAAGATCATGAGATACCGTTGACTACACAATTGAGATAGGGATTGTAACGAGCTGTTGTGATTGCACTAATATCAACCGATTTTGGCAGAACCTGATTTGTGCTAAGAATGACACAACATTGATTAGTGTGGTTCCCTGCTGGTAGAGATTTCACTTGCGAATGTGAAAACTTTATATGAAAAAGTCAGAGGGTTTGAAAACCTTAATAATTTGGTTGTTGAATTGCTTTTGATTTTCTTTAATGGAGCAGACAAATATTGTTTATTTTTAGTTGCTAAAAGTTATAGAATTATGTGCATGTGAGAAATTGTAAAGGATATTGATCTGCTGCAGGAAGTAGGATCATACATCATAGTGTGCCGTGCTGGGATTGATTGGTTGGTGTACTGTTGCAATGTGATTGGTTGATGAAGACAGAGTTCCGCGCAATGATAGGTCAGATTATTGTTTGTATACTGCACTGAAATTGGTTAAAAGGTCTTCAAGGATATAAACTGTGACAGGATTGGAGAAGGAGATTTGACATTTACGGAACAGAATCAAAACATTTAATTTGGACTGCATTATTGAACTGATTATTTTTCAACTTTGTGAAAATCATTAAATGCTTTAAAGAATTTAAGAGTTTTATGAAAGTTTTAAAATTCTGATATGGGAAGGCTAAGAGGCATCCATCTCCTGAGGGTACACCTGCACTTCATATCATGACAGAATTGGGATTATCTGCATACACAAAATCTACTTAAGCAGCAGAAAGAAGTAGATCCCTCTGCGTGGCCCTGAGTGGCTCCATAAATCTGGAGTGAAGCAACGCTGCACAAATTGCTGCATTGCCTTATTCGGCCTTGGAAAGGCAATCGATGGGCATTGCATGGGTGTTCCCAAGCAACTCCCATGGTTTTTGACACATTACCAGATTTACCAGAACTGGTAAACCTGGGAATGACCAAAAAGATACGCCTTCTCAGGGTGAATATGTTTATTTTTCCCTGTTACTTCCGCTTTCTTTGTGTGCTGCATCCTGAAGCACACATAAAAAGAGGAATATGCCTCCCAGCATTGTTGTTGTGAAGGAAGGTTCCCTTTCCTGCACAAAAACAATCCTACATGCAATGGAGGCACCCTTGCACCATGGTGCAAGGGTGCCTGAGTTGGAAATAGGCTGACAAATGAGCACCAGCACAGGGTAAAAGGCAGGAATGAGCTGGATTGACTCAAATATGGTGCATTCCTGCCCTTTACCGGTCACGAAGTGCAGTACCGCAAGGTGACTTGGTGCACTGCGTGCCAAGTTCGTAAATAGGTCCCAATCTATTTATAGAGGAGCCACGGTGAAAGCGGCTCAACTGAAGGCATGGAGATTTCCATTAGGAAGTCAGACATCTGTATATCAGGTGGGAAGGTATCCATGAGGGTGGAGAATTTCATAATCTTCACGCCACTGGCATGTCAATAGGTCACTCCCTAAACTTTAAATATGGCATTAAATAATCATTAAATGATTATAGCAAACACAAGGAGATGATGGACGGAGTGCTGGAACTTTTCAGACATACAGGGAAGACATGGCTTGGCAGTTCGGGCTGGACTGTTCCCATGATGCACAGGGTCAAGACTGATTTGCATATAGCTGTGTCTAAACTGAGGTGGCGAAGTGAGCTAAAGAACGATGATGGATTCAACCCAGATCTGTGACTGGGGGTGAGTGTCTGAAAAGTTTCAGCGCTCCGTCCATCATCTCCTTGTGTTTGCATTAAATAATCATACTCATCGAACATATCAACAACATAGAAAAAGCAGTCATCTTTCTTCTACGGGGCCTGAAGAAAATCCGTCAACTCACCTCACCTCACCGAAAATCATAACCAGAGAGAATTTTAATAACAACAATTTAGCTATTTCACCCTTCTCCTTTTGGCACCAATCAGATCTGTCCTCCATTTAGCTAGGCTTATATAGTCTGAAAATGAGTGCAATCATATGACCCCATTTGTCCAGAACTGCACTAGCTTCCAGTAGCTATCAGAATCCAAGCCTGTAATAAGTTTCCTTTTATGTGCAAATATGAAAGTAAAATTAGGAATATATTGCAGGTGTTAACAGACTTTCACTTGGCTCTGACATGCACCTCCGCTGTGCACCATATTGTGCCAAACTACTTCTCTACTGCTTCTCATGCAGTGTACAATTGTTGGCGTTCATTCTGCCTAACCGATGCACATCGTCATGATAACACAGTACATGATGGCTGTGATAGTTTTTCATGCACTTAAATACATTTTTAATGATAATACAGTGACTACAGTCATTTCTTTTTCATTCGATTACACAGCTCAAACAAGCACTTTCACTTACTGTATCCTTGTGAGGGGAGGTGACACAGACTGGAGTTTGCAATAATATCAGAGTGTTATTCATTTTTCCTGAAAAGCTGCTCATTTAATTAGCAAAATGAATAAGGAAGCAAAATGAATAAGGAAGCCAAATGACACCCTCATGTCTTGCAATACTTGGCTCCAGCTGCAGCCATAAATCACCTGCATTATGTAAAACGCAGCCATAAATCACCTGCATTATGTAAAACGCTGCACTGAGTCAAGCAGGAGAAGCTCACAAAAGAGGATTCATTTACACAAATGGCGTGAAAGGTTCATTCAGTCTCTAGAAACAAAGCTAACAATTTCTCAATTTAGTCTGATTGATAAGTTCGGGATCGTTGGCTCATACAATGAATTTGCAGGTTCTTTATAAAATAAAATTAGGGTTCATTTGGGATAGTTTTTTGTTCTCCATGAAGTGTTTATGCTGTTAAAATGTTAAAAAGTCCCTCAAACTCTTAGGAAATAAATAGGGAAAACCATGCACATTAGTTGTCATTTTCTTCCCAAGCTGCCGTGCTGCATTGACGGGTTATGTTCATCCTTTACTATAAGGAACTCAGAGCTTGCTGTACCAATATACAAATACTTAAATATAGTTAAATACTGCAAATACCATTTAATTAATGTAGTCGCTATAAAATCAAATTGAATGTCGAGATCAACTACATCATAATAAGTGTAAAATATCTACCCATATTACTTTGTGTGTGTGTGTATGTATATATATATATATATATATATATATATATATGGATTTCACAGGTGGAAACATCCAAATTGCAACTTCTTTACGAATGTTGAAGCCAAAATAAATCAAATTTCAGTATATCAAGTGGTTTATGAAAATCTCTTAGTTTTATCAATGGTGGACGAACCCAATGTAGTGTCGTACGATCACTGTGAGACAGTGTTTGGGAACCCACTAGGTAGGTTAAAAGACCCCTCACACACCAACCTGGTTGGTGTCATGCTTCATCATCGGGGTCCCAACCGGGTGGCCGAATGCCCCCCGGTTGTGCTGCGACGCCTGGCTACAGCGGAGCTGGTGTGGTGCAAGAGTGTGATGTAGTGATAGTTAAAAATATCTCTGAGAGTCCTTGCCTTTAGGAAATTTATTACTGGCAGCTCAGGATATAAATAAAAAACAGGGTATGTGAAGCAACTACGAAAGAAATTATTATCGACTAGTTGTCGGTGTTGTAGGTCTACATGTTTCAGCTCTCGTGTGGAAATATGGAGCTTTCGTCAGGACCAGTGCAGTAAGTGAGTGGCAAAAGTGCGAAGTGCCACGTGGTAAGTGAAAAAATAAAAAGGTTGTTTACCTACACACTCGCTAAGGTGTGTGGACCCAGTGTCGGCACAATTGCGGACACTGCAGCGCAAAACACTATGGCTGAGTGAGCACGCTGTTCAGGAAACGGGAGGGGGGGCGCTCCTCGCGTCAATTTTGATTGAGGAGCTATCAACGCCTGGCACCTACTGTGGTCTCCCGAATCTCTGCCAAGCTTGTGAACCCTTATTTGAGTTTCTTTCACAGGTCCTCCCAGAGTTCATGGCCCATGACACTCAAAATTTTCATTTCTCGTGTTCACATGAGGGAACACCATCTTTTTGACATGTTCCATCCATTTTGTTTTTAATTGTTTTACTCTAAACATCTGGTGTTTGATCTTCGATATCACTGAAGCCTGCCGACCAGATTGCAACTAAATGTGCTCTAATTTAAAAATGGATACCACCTTCACCACATTATCAGTGAAGACCACTGCATGAAACTAAGTTGTTGGTTTAGAGTGGTGCTAATCATAGTCAAGATACTGCCACAATCCCCCAGGGTGAACCACAAAATTCACTAACGTAACCTGTACGTAGCCCTCTGGTAGCTTGGCACTGAAGCAGTCTGGCTAAACTTAGAGGAAATGTGTAAACTATGTTATGCAGCACACAAACAGTAATAAACTGAAAACACAACATAAGATAGATCACACACCATTTTAGAAATATAGTAGATGTTAATAAAATTATATTGGACACCAACATTTCAAACATCGAGTCAGTAGACCTGGAGTTTTGAATATTTACATTTTAATGTAAAAAACATACCTTACAGAACCAAAGCACCAACCGTGGACATTAGTGTGCAAGACCGGGTTAAAGTAAAAATATATGGCTGACCACTATGGAGCGCAAGCCAGATGCAAAGAGTGGATCAGGACCGGTCGGCCCTTACATTTTGGACTTGGATGAAATTTGAAGAAAAATATTCTGAGAAGGTAGAAGGCAAGGCTGTAGACAGTGTCCAAGTAGGAGGCGTTGTTGTCGGGGAGACGCTAGATGAAGTCCAGTGAAGTGTTCCATGTTCATACTTAATGCCCAAATGCTATCTTTGTGAATGGGCTGTCCATCCTCCGAGAAAAAGGTTGAATTCTGCCTGCCAGCCTTGCAGAGTATATCCCATCTTCTTTATATGTAGAATGGGAGAACCGTTGTCCGTCCTGTAGGAGAAAGACCTACTGTCGTAGCGGGACTATCACGAATACAGCACATAATGTGGGAAACTTGACTCTGTGGTGTCACACTCAGAAGGTTTGAAATTTTGAAACTGTAGGGCTAGCAGGGGGCCTATAGAGGTTGTAAGACTTCAAAAAACATGTATGTTAGCTGCCTCCTCCCCTGTTTTGGCTTTTGTATTGCGAGTCACAACTGATGCCACAAAATCAGCAGATGATTCAGAACCTAGTGGGATGATGGTGACCTTTCTTATGGCCACAGAGCAGGTGGGTAAAGGGTGAGCACCATTAACACAGCAGAGTAAGGGAAAATATGGCCATAGTTTCAGGAAAGCTATGGGACACAATGTCATTGGAGGATCTTCCCAGCATTGAAGAGCAGATGGGCCAGGTGATATTGCTCCTCAAAGATAGCAATGAAATTATGGGTGACATTAGGCAGTTGCAGAGGGTGCACAGTGACCTCCTCAAGAAACAGATATCTGTTGTATGGTCCTTTTCTTTGATGGTACAGGATGGATCTGTGGACATATGTAGGGTTATATGGGAACCGACTACCCCTTTCTGTGGATTCAGAACATCAGTGGATCAGACACCACCTCCTTACATAAAGAGAGAGGACCTGCAAATCCAAAAGCCACCTGCCATCAATGGAAACCCTACATTGGAACAGTGGTCCCAGTAAACAGATTAATGCACATAAAAAGAACCAAAGAGTTACATATAATTAGAAAAAGGAATGAAAGAACCATGGTATGCTTGATGTACAGTGTTGTTTAATCACACTAAACAAACAGTAACTCATAACATTTGCTAACACATTTTTAAAGCAGTGCCCAGGGAGAGAAAGGGGGGGGGGAGAAGGGGTGAGGGTATAGTAATTGAAGTGCGGATGTGGGTCTGAGTAAAACGGCGTGCGATTCACAATATAAAGTATTTACAAAGCAAAAGGGCTCATATTTAAAGCCAGGTTATTCAAGATATCCAAACATTAGATAGCCATAGTTTAAAACAGAATCACAGTGATAAATCGCTGTTGGTCAAACTGGCTAGTGTGGTGGATGTCGACATTTCGACCCCTTTAGAGTAGTAGGTAAGTATGTCCCTTACGCCTGGGTCTTCCTTAGGACAGGAGTGTTGGAGGGGAGGGTGAGGGCAGGTTATCTGGGGTAGAATATAGAAAAACCTTTAAAAAAACTAGGAGTGCCCATATAGGGAGTGAATTAAAACTGAATATCAGCCATTGCTGCTAACAAACACTGCAATACAGGCAGCAGTTACAACAGAGTATGTGGTTACAAGCAGAAAACAAATTACCGAAACTTAAATTGGATACAAGATCTGAATGTGAACAGTATGCTACCTTACCCATTGCTGTGGTCACCAATGATTCTTTCATACTACTGAAAAAGACAGTGGATGTTCACCTACAGGAAACACAAAAAAGACAATATTAATATCTAAACTAATTTCAATACTTAGGTACACTCTAAATTACTTTTTCACAATGTAGTATCTTCACTTAAACAAACTCCTCATTAGAATATGAGAACATTGACATTATCAGTTTGTAGATTGTCAGTTCATCCATGCACTCATCACTGTAAGAAACATCACACCATTCAAACCCATATCACATGGACAACTGCATAACCTCTATATATTACAACAACTGTAGGAATTTGCCTCCTGTAGATTAAGATTGTAACATCAGCAATCATGTTGTTCTTAGTGAAGTTTAGGTTCGTGAGACAATGTTATCATTGACATGTTGACATAAATAATTTTCTTCATTATCACCACTGTCATTTTCATTTGGCAGCTATTCATAATCACGCTGGGCCTCTTCTTTGCAGTCATCATCTTGGATGTTTCACCACAGGGCAATGTTGTGGAACCTACAACAAGCATTGTAATTTGGTAAACTTTCTCAGGTGAGTAGAAGAGGGCTTCTCCAAGACTTATCAAGATACCAAAATCTTTTTTTCAGGTGCCCGTTCCATATGTTGACAAATTCTACCATGCGCATCATTGAAGTGAACTTCCACTGATGTTGTTGGATTTCTCAGTAGCGGTAACAGCCATGGCCTTCTAGGATAGGAGTTTCCTACAATACACAAAAAACGAAAAAGCGTATGCTGCGTTATAGGAATTATGCATTGTTTACAGAATACATTCTCACATATATTGAAACATGACACTTACCAACATGCCAGGCACTTATATTTCCAAGTTGTGCCATTTGCTGTTGTATGCTGCTACTGCGTATTACAAAAGACTCATGGGTGGGTCAAGGGAACTGCACACACATGCTCAAAATGTTCCTATCAGGTAGGCACAAAACACGTACAGATGGAAGGAAAGTTTTTCTTGTGGTAAAGTTGCTCTCTGATGTGCAGTGGCACCAGGGCAATGTGGGTACCATCAATGGCACCAATCACATGTGGAATGCCACTAAAAATCACAAAAAGTAGCCTTCACGTTGTTTATTTCCTCCACCACAGTCCTTGGGAATTGTATTAAGCTGTTACGGTGGATCAGCATCACTTCCAGAATTCAAATTGCACACTACAAAAAGTAGTTTGCAACATTCCATTGCAATCACCTAAGGTGTGTTACGGAATGTTCCAGTGGCTGCATAACGGAGAACTGCCATGGTCTTCACAACTAGTGTTATTGAATTTGGATTCTGGTTCAGTGGCTGAAGTTGTGGTTCAAGTTGATGGCATATATTTTCTTTTTTGTCTGTCAGTTTAACCAATTTTTTGGGATCTCTCCCTCTTGCATGGTGGCAAGGTCGGCGAAACCTTGCAGGGTTGTAGTCTTCAGGTTGGTGGATGTTTCTGAAATACAAAATGTAAATATGTAAGTATAAAGGGACAATGTGTACACTATACAATACACAACCATTCTCATACAATATCTCTGCATTAGAAGTCATAATGATAACCTATATGCATTAAGTCACATGGCAACACATCTATCAACACAATTGCAACCTCCATGGGTGTTAAGCTTCGACCTAACACTGCTCTGAATGGTCTGTTAACAAATTAGTTAGCATATATTGTGAATGCCAAGAGCATATTCACTAACACTCACAGAAGTCCAAATGTATTTCTAAACTGGAAATGTACATGGGGAAAGAAGTTGCAGAACATATAAAGGTTTTTAATTAAATATTTCTATCAAATGTTTATACAGGTATGTCAATGGAGGTTTCATTTGTACAGCAAACAGTATAGGTATAGATTCAACTGCTGTCACGGTACATGTAACAAGTTAATGGATATCAAACATATGTGAAACTGAATTATGGTTTTCTACTTTAGAAAAATAGGCATTTTGGGCGTTGTTACATCCATCGCATAGATGTTACCTTCTGCAACATACTCCACATTCATTGGGTAACATTGGGTGAATGCTCCGAAAATGTCCAATGGTTTTGGAATACGTCCATTGAGGCATGTACACAACTCAGTGACGTTCACATTTTCCAATGGATTCTCACTTACCTCTTAGCTTCAGTACAGTTCAGACCTCCTGTGATTTTGCTGCTCCACTCGAACTGTTGGGGGCATGGCAGAACGCACTGTGATCGGGCCCCAAACTTCACTCTAGGCTAATTGGAAATGCAAACTGATGAGGTCCTGTCTCAATATACTCAGCTATATAGGGTGCCACACAACAGGAAAGCAAATAATAGCTTTGTTCTGACTAATCCAACAATTTTGAGAGTTCACAGATAGCCCTATATTCTGTTTGGGAATCATAGCAGTTATGTGAGACAAGTATAATGTATTTATGGTCTAAAACATGTGGTTTTTGTTATTTCATATTGCCTTTTCTCTATTAATTTCACTTTGTCCTTGGTATTTGCTTCCGTTAAGGAGAATTAGTTGGTTGTTTAAACATGAAAGTCAAACATACATATTTCTGTCAGACCTACATATACTATGTACCTACATGCTGGAATGGAGTGCATTGGCTCTGTACCTTGCATGTACATGCAAATGTGATTCAAAAGAAGTCATATATTCTATAACCATATGGAGAAATCACACTACACTGGCAATAAAGCTCTATATTTTTTTAAGTGACAATATAGTAATTCTTGATACTATCCACACACCATTTAATGCAAACACACATTGGCAGAGAATAAGGGATGCACAGTCAATGTCCACAAGGAACAGATATACAGTTTGAAGGGGTACATTTACAAATACTTTTTAGGGTAAAATAGCTATGATGTGTTTAGGAGAGTTACATATTTATCGATGGGCTAACTAATTTGGTGTTGAGAATTTATTTATGTCATATCATAGTTGAAAAATTACATTTATAATAGATGTGCAGATACTTTGCAATTCTGATGTTTCTTAACCCATATATTACTTAAATAGGATATGTGTATGCAGACATATATCCATACATGGATATATGTGTATACACACATCCAATGTACATGGGTCATGAAGGATAACATTTTTCTAAATATAATTATGTGCATGAGTCCAAACTTAATAAATAGATATGATTATGTGTATAGCACTGATAAATATGTTTTAACGTTGCTGAGTATGGGCAATGCATATGCTTTCTGAACAATTTCTTTTGCTACTCTCAAAATGTAAACTCACAATCTTATGATGTTTTGAAGTTAGAAATGTTCAAATGGTCTGATGTTTAACCATTTTTGTACAGATTTTGTTTTTCCAATATATTACGTCAAACTCCTTATTTAAGAAGGAAATATGGAGGACCCTCGCTGCTAAAGTGCGGACCTTGGGGGTCCTTAGGTGCCATAGCCTGCATTGCCGTAAGCATTGGGAGGACCTACATTAGTGGACCAAGATGGTGGTAGAGGTCCAGCTGGGGTAGTCCTCCTGCAGAGGAAGTGGGTGTGGTGCTCCCAGACTCCCCCAATGGATTCTTGATGGGGAGCTGAAGGCCAGAAAGCAGCAACAAGGGGGTACGTATGCTATTTTCAGTATGGCCTGATGTGTGATTTAACATTTTGTGTTGTAATTGAACTACATTAGTCTGAGTATATGTTGTGGGAGAGCAACATTAATATTCGGAATAATTATGTAGAAGGAAGTATATAATATGTGCGTATGTTGTGTATATATAGATATTTCTGAGAATACATTTGTTCCAAAAAGACGGACCTTACTCAGTAGATGTTTACTTACATGGACCTAGCATATACCTAAATGTGAATATCAGAAAACAGAGGATTGTCCTCAACATATATGATGAGTACTTACATTTCTGCAATAATTTGCCTCGGTGTGGAAAAATGTCCATGATTACCCTTTTTTACTGTAACGGTTGATGTACAGATCAGTGGAGTTGCTACTATATTCAAATGGTGTGTAACTAAAGTGTGTAACTAAAGTGGACTCTTCCTACAGCAGTAGTAAACCAGGAGTAGTGTTTGCAGAGTGGTAGAGAATGGGGGTGTCGTCTCCAATAACCTCTTAGCAATCTAGCTGTGTGGGACTCACTGGTGGTAACAGGAGGGGTAGATGGCCCCCAAGGACCCTCAAGAGCCTAAGGGACTTCATCCACCGGCCACTAATGCACCAGGAGGCGCGTTGCTGACATGACGGAAAAACAGGGTGGGCCTTCAAAGACCTCTCAGCAATCCCGCTTTATGGGTCTTACTGGAGGTAACAGGAAAGCTTGTTGGCCCCCAAGGACCCTCTGGAGCCAAGGGGACTTCCTGCCCCAACCATCAGCGCACCAGGAGGCAGGTCTGCAGAGTGATGGAGAAAGGGGGTATGGCCTTTCAAAACCTCTAAGCAATAGCACTCACTGTGTGGGACTTACTGGAGATAACAGGAGAAGCTGTTGGGCCCAAGGACGTGCTTGTGGGTCAACTACCCCTCCTGTTACCTATAGTAAGTCCCACAATGCGGGATTCCTGAGAGATCTTCGTGGCCCGCCCCCTTTCTCTATCACTCTGCAAACAAGCCTCCTGGGGCACTACTAGTTGGGGAATGAAGTCCCCTTGGCTGCTGAGAGTCCTTGGGGGTGACATACCCCTGTGCTTTTTTTTAAGGAGAGGGGGCACATTGCCCCCTTCTCCAGACTGATTTTGGGCCTGGGGACCCCATACCTTGGGCCCGGTGCATTATTGAGGGAAGGGGGCACATGGCCCCCCCTCCCTGGTCTGCTTTCACAACCTCCTGTCCTTGTTGCATTTTTCTGGAGTAGGGTGCATTGCTCCCCTCCCCGTGCCAATTTTGGCCCCAGGTATCCCATCCCCTAGGATCCAGCATAACATTTACAGGTGGGAGCACACAGCTACCTCTCCAGACTGATTTTAACCTCAGGGACTCCATCCCTGGGGACTGTCCAGCACAGGGACCCAGGGCACCCACCACACTTTCAATGGGCACAATGGGTGGAGCTCCAAGGCCCCTGTGGCCTCATCCAGCTCCCCGCATCAAGTGGGTGCGGGCATTGGTCCCATCCACAGGGAGTAGCTAAAATTGCTGCTCCCTACAGGTGAAATAATCTTTTCATCTGTTTCTCTGACCGCTTCACTTCAAGCAGGAAAACAGATGAGAAGTCAACTACCAGCGGGCAGGAGCATTTTTCAAGCTCCCCCCGATCAGAGCGCTTTTCATGTTTGCTGTTTCTTGGCAGGAGAATTAAATTGCTCCCACAATGTGGGAGAAAACACAGGTTTCCCTGCCCATGTGGACAGAGAAACCGCTATGTCCTGGGGGTGGGTACCCCAGGACATAGTATATGAACTGGCCTTTGGAGATGGGATCCCTAGGGCCATTATAGGCTTAGGGAGGGGGTCAATTTGGTCCCCCTCCCAGGGGCAAATACGGCTGGGCCTCGGGGGATAGGGCACCCAGGAATTAAATCATGCTGGGGAGGGGGATCCTCTTTGAATTTGTGACAACATTTAAAAAAACATGTTTTTGGCCCCAGGCAGGGTCCCTCTGGGACACCACCAACAGGCCTAGGGGTCAGGGTATTCCCACTTGTTTTTTTCTTTTGATTTTTCCATAGGACTTGGGATTGAGACCCAAGTCCTGAGATAGGTGCCACCACTTCCTGGTTGAGGAGTGGTGGCAGCCAACCAGATCTCACTTTGAGAACTGTCGAGATCCATGGATCCCTCTGGGTCCCTAAATATACAAATTTGTTTTTTCAGTAAATATTAAGTAACTAATTAATGGATTTACACCAAAACACAAAAATCACTCTTTTTGGACCGCGATCTAGCTTTCTGCCAACTTTTGTGTAAATCCATTCAGTGGTTTAGGCTGGGGCTCTATCTACAGTTCCTATCAGAAAATGAATGTGGAAAATATGTTTTGGGACTCCCCATTTTATTCGGCCCCTCTTGGCAGATCACCCCGAAACGTCCATGTGAAAACTAGTCAAAAAGGAGCGCTTTTAAAAAAGGATTTGTGGAGACTTGTCAAATGGTGCCAACGTTATTAGCAACCCAAAAATTGCATTTCCTATGGAAAAACGATCCTAACTATAACTACCCAGTGGTGATATATATATATACAGGGATCGTTTGGACTTAATAAAACCCAAACCAAAGAGACAACAGTCATCAGTAGTAAGCTACACTAATGACAATACCAAAAGTGAATTTCGATTCATTATAGATTATAACAACCAACACAAAGAACTACGTAACATTATAATGAGCAACTGGCCTTTAATTCTAAGCGACCCAGTACTAGGACAATTCATGCCCAAAAAAGTGTCCATCACATACAAGAGAGGAACATCTATGAGAGATAAACTTGTTTCAACGACTCCTGAAGTAATCGAAACTTGCAGTTGGCTTAAAACCCATTATGGTTTCTACAGATGCAAAACATGCAAGGCATGCCAGCTGGGCATAAACAGAATTTCATATACAACACCCTTTAGTAAGGAGGAAATCAAAATAAAAAAACTACTCACATGCAAGACAGAATATGTAATATATGTTCTAATATGTCCCTGTGGGCTACAATATATTGGCAGCACTAAGCTACAAGCTCACAAACGGATTTTACAGCATATAAGAGCAATTAACAACCACGACAATACATACCCTGTAGCTAGACATTTCCGTGAATATCACAATTCAAAAAGTCAGGATTTAAAATTCTTCCTAATAGACTGTGTACCCCCAAGTAGACGTGGAGGAAACAGGGAGGTTAAGCTGAGAAAATTGGAAACACAATATATTCTGAACCTCGACACGAAGACTCCAGGAGGTCTTAATATCACGGAGGATCTATATACCTGCATATGAATTACTCTTTAAACGTCTAGCATGCTCTCTTAAAAATTCAATAATATTTTAAGAATTGTATATATATGATTTTTAAGAAGAATTTTAGGAAATGATAAATATATCTCTCTTATGTGTATGTGTATTTATATATGTATTTATATATTTATATATTTATTTATTTATATAATTATATATATATATATATATATGTGTATTTAATTTAGCACTAGTTTGCACCACATGTTTGAGATGTATGCTCAGCTTCAAAAAATATCCCAAGTTTGGCCAAACCTACACTAGAAACCGTACATTTCAAATGACTATATATACTTGGAACTAATTAGACGGGCAAGAAATAACAACTCAAAAAGAATACACAAATAAATGGCAATAGTTATTAACATCAGTATCGCACAAAAAAAAAAAGAAATAATATATATTCTTTTGCACAGTTAAATTTGAGCACTTGTACTTTGCACAACTAAAGCATTATTTGCACATTGATGAATTCAGGTTTTCATTTCCAACATGCCAGTACCACCTGATATTACGATTATCAATATATATATCCAAGTATGATGATAAGGATCATAGAAATTGCATTTAAGCATGTATTTATCTAGATCATACTGTGTCGTAATACATTAGGACTTTTGAACGTTGAAAAACTGGAAATAATGGTACTATTTCTCCTACATTTACGCATTTATGCAAGGTATTATTATTATGAAATTTATTCGTAAAGCATATGAATGTTTTTATAAAACCTATGGAGGATACCTCTTCTATGTCTATAATCATGTGCAAAGTACCAGACCAATCACCGAACACAACGTTACTTTAAAAATGCATTAGCCGTAAAAAACGTTACCATGTGAGCAAGACTCGAGGGAGTTGAAACGCGTTATGGCGGCATCGAAATAAACACGTAAATTTGGCACCAAGTCTGTGGTCCGTGTCCGTGTGTTGCTGTGGAAAGCTGAGACGCTGCGGATTCGCTGATATTTGAGCCGGGAGGTTTCACCCGGTTCTACACGGGCCCCCGCTCCACCAAAGGTCGACAACGGAAGAGAAACCATATCCGGAGCTTCTGGCGAAGGAAACATAAGAGAAGTCCGGAGGGACTAGGATTGTCTGACCCCCCCTTCAATGCGCAAACTCAGTCAAGCCGAAACCGAGCTGAGATCGGTGAAAGCTGGGTCGCAGGACTCGGCGGAAACCGAGAGACGCAAGGTAGGCGAGACTACAAGCAGAACAATAATAAGGGGTTAGCGGTTTATGCCATACACGCAAACGGGGTTAAACAAACAAAGTAAAGTAAACGTTATAACCTCAAAACGCGTGGCTAAAATATTACAATCATGATGTCCGTAGACACGTTAAAAGACAGAGAAGCGGCAGCTTTAAACATGTTTAATGATGCAGCAGTTACGAAAACATTGCCACAGATATGTAATGAAGATAGCAATAAAAGCGACAACACTCTGAAAGACAAGTATAAACAGTTGGAGAAATGTATGCGCCAGGAACAAAGTAAATGGTGGGAAACAAAGTCCTTACAAGGCTACATTGATGTAGGGCGTATACCACGCGGTCTTAGAATTTTTATAGCTCCAAGCTACGAGAACCCGAACCCAAAAATGATGCAAGAATGGGCACAATGCAATCTGGAATCTTCCAGAAATCTAGTTTTGATCCTGATTAAATATGCTGAAATTGACCGTGCTACTCTGTTGGAACAAATTGATAAATTAAATGAAGAAATTGGAAATTACGAAAAAACGGAGACAAATCAAATGCAAATTGAAAAGTTACGTAAAGAAATGATGACACGTCTGAAAAAAGAGGAGGACAAAATAAAAGAAAGAAAAGCCTACAAATTCATAAGAGACAAAAAAGACTGTTAATTGGGACAGATTTTCACCTTCTCAAGAAAATACGATACTTTACGACGCACCAAAGCAAACGCAAAAGATGGCCAAAGAAAAGACATAACAACAGGTGATAAATTTGTAGCTCCAACGTATAATTCAGATCTAAGCTTCGCCATCGACAGTAGTTCTGATTCCGAGCTAAGAGACAAAACAGTGGGGGTTTCTGAACCAGTACCTGAGCCAGGAGAGGAGATTCATTTTTTATGCATGGACAGACGGCAAACATTGCGCCCAAGAGTTCAACCGACTGAAAATCCAGAAACTACAAACGCAGGCAGAGGCGCAAGGCGCGAATTCGGATCATCAAATCCCAGAAGGCGAGCCAAGGGAAGATGGATGAGAAAATAAGATCAGAAAATGAAACTAACCAAACTATCATCAATCTGGCAAATATTGATCTGTCTAAAGCGGAAGAACAAATCCTAAGCCTAGGCCTATCTTTCTGTCCAGAAAGTAACTTTAATTACTCAAGAACCAGGATGGATATCTACAGGAGTATAAGAAAATTAAAATTAAAAAAACAATTTTTACTACAAGCAAAAGAAAAAACAAAAACAAAAAATGATAATCCTGAGAATCCTACAATGGTGGGGGAAGCAAGAACGAATCAGACTGCAACCAACCAAGAAACATTGTTATTGGATACTCTAAATCATCTATGGTCCGAAAGTAACATACAAATGGACAATGAAGCAGTGAGGGAGCTCAATATCAACATCAGACCAGTGAGAGCAGAAATCCCATCACCATTTAAACCCAAATCTACATTCATACCGATCAGTCAAAGAGACTCCATAGACGTCTTCAATGAGCACTTAACGGGTGCTATCAAGAAACTACATCATAAGGTACAGAATGAAAAAATCAGATACAATAAAAAATTAACAGACTATAACAAACTTATGTCAAAACTCAACAGTGATCCCTCCATAGTCATACGAAATGCGGACAAGGGGGGTAATATTGTCATCTGGAACAAAACAGAGTACCTAAAGGAGGCGTTGTCACAACTCAATGACAGTGATTGCTACACAAAAATAAATGGAGCAGACTTAAAAACAATATACCAGCAATATAATACCAAACTACTAAACTGGAGGACCAAAGATCTTATAACTAAAGAAGAATATAATTTCCTAAAAAACGACTACCCAATCACACCATCAATATACTTTATCCCTAAAATTCATAAGGACAGAAACAAACCACCTGGTAGACCAATTATATCGGCCCGTGGGAGTTTGCTAGAACATGCCTCACAATATGTGGATTTTTACCTACAAAGCCATGTGCAAGGTCTAAAATCATATGTAAGGGATACAAGTGACTTTTTATATAAGCTCAAAGATGTAAAATGGCAAGAGGACTATCTAATGATGGCACTAGATGTCACATCACTCTACAAGAGTATTAAACACAAGGATGGACTACAAGCACTTCGATACTATTTAAGTTTAGAGACATTAGAATTAACAGATCATAGCAAAATGTTAATAGATATGGTCGAATTTTGTTTAACAAACAATGTCTTTATGTTTAATAACATGCATTACCAACAGTTAACAGGAGTAGCTATGGGAGCCAGCTTCTCCCCCAGCTATGCATGTCTTCACATGGGTTGGTGGGAGGAGCTGGTTCTGGCCATTGAATTCAGGGAAATGATGAAAAACAACATTGTTATCTGGTTGAGATTCATTGATGACCTTTTTATTATATGGAAGGGAACACAACAGGAGGCAAAAAATGTCCTAACTTTAATCAATAAAAACAATCTAAATCTCGAATTCACAGGTATAATTAACAACACATCTGTAAATTTCCTTGATACTAGTATATATATTGACGAAAACAAAATTCAAACAAAACTTTATCACAAAAAAACAGCGGGAAATTCAACACTACACAGCTCTAGTGCCCATCCCCGACACTTGATCAACAGCATCCCCTACGGGGAAATGCTAAGATTAAGACGAATAAACAGCGATGAGGTGGTCCTCAAACAAGAACAAGAACAAGCTAAAAGCAGATTCCTCGCTAGGGGCTATTCCCACAATACTATAGAAGGGGCGATTGACAAATCCATGAACAGGGATTGTTTGGACTTAATAAAACCCAAACCAAAGAGACAACAGTCATCAGTAGTAAGCTACACTAATGACAATACCAAAAGTGAATTTCGATTCATTATAGATTATAACAACCAACACAAAGAACTACGTAACATTATAATGAGCAACTGGCCTTTAATTCTAAGCGACCCAGTCCTAGGACAATTCATGCCCAAAAAAGTGTCCATCACATACAAGAGAGGAACATCTATGAGAGATAAACTTGTTTCAACGACTCCTGAAGTAATCGAAACTTGCAGTTTGCTTAAAACCCATTATGGTTTCTACAGATGCAAAACATGCAAGGCATGCCAGCTGGGCATAAACAGAATTTCATATACAACACCCTTTAGTAAGGAGGAAATCAAAATAAAAAAACTACTCACATGCAAGACAGAATATGTAATATATGTTCTAATATGTCCCTGTGGGCTACAATATATTGGCAGCACTAAGCTACAAGCTCACAAACGGATTTTACAGCATATAAGAGCAATTAACAACCACGACAATACATACCCTGTAGCTAGACATTCCCGTGAATATCACAATTCAAAAAGTCAGGATTTAAAATTCTTCCTAATAGACTGTGTACCCCCAAGTAGACGTGGAGGAAACAGGGAGGTTAAGCTGAGAAAATTAGAAACACAATATATTCTGAACCTCGACACGAAGACTCCAGGAGGTCTTAATATCACAGAGGATCTATATACCTGCATATGAATTACTCTTTACACGTCTAGCATGCTTTCTTAAAAATTCAATAATATTTTAAGAATTGTATATATATGATTTTTATGAAGAATTTTAGGAAATGATAAATATATCTCTCTTATGTGTATGTGTATTTATATATGTATTTATATATTTATATATTTATTTATTTATATATTTATATATATATATGTGTATTTATTTTAGCACTAGTTTGCACCACATGTTTGAGATGTATGCTCAGCTTCAAAAAATATCCCAAGTTTGGCCAAACCTACACTAGAAACCGTACATTTCAAATGACTATATATACTTGGAACTAATTAGACGGGCAAGAAATAACAACTCAAAAAGAATACACAAATAAATGGCAATAGTTATTAACATCAGTATCGCACAAAAAAAAAAGAAATAATATATATTCTTTTGCACAGTTAAATTTGAGCACTTGTACTTTGCACAACTAAAGCATTATTTGCACATTGATGAATTCAGGTTTTCATTTCCAACATGCCAGTACCGCCTGATATTACGATTATCAATATATATATCCAAGTATGATGATAAGGATCATAGAAATTGCATTTAAGCATGTATTTATCTAGATCATACTGTGTCGTAATACATTAGGACTTTTGAACGTTGAAAAACTGGAAATAATGGTACTATTTCTCCTACATTTACGCATTTATGCAAGGTATTAATATTATGAAATTTATTCGTAAAGCATATGAATGTTTTTATAAAACCTACGGAGGATACCTCTTCTATGTCTATAATCATGTGCAAAGTACCAGACCAATCACCGAACACAACGTTACTTTAAAAATGCATTAGCCGTAAAAAACGTTACCATGTGAGCAAGACTCGAGGGAGTTGAAACGCGTTATGGTGGCATCGAAATAAACACGTAAATTTGGCACCAAGTCTGTGGTCCGTGTCCGTGTGTTGCTGTGGAAAGCTGAGACGCTGCGGATTCGCTGATATATATATATATATATATATATATATATATATATATATATATATATATTCACTTAAAAAACCATAGGTTTCACACAAGTTATAGTTAGCTGTACATTTCACTCGTAAAAAACCAATGAAATTCCACGTTATAGTTAGATCAGGTAACTATAACTTGCGCGCCCACAATAAACTGCTGATGACGTCACATATTACATCACTTATGACATGGTCAGTGACATCACTCATGACATCAATGATGACATCTGAAATGACACATTGTGCATTGCGGTCGCGCAAGTTTTAGTTACCTGATCTAACTATAACGTGGAATTTCATTGGTTTTTTACGAGTGAAATGTACAGCTAACTATAACTTGTGTGAAACCTATGGTTTTTTAAGTGAATTTGCAAGGTTTTTTAAATGCTGATTCCTAACTATAACGTGTGTGAAGCCTATGGTTTTTTCAGTGAATATGTATGGTTTTTTAAATGCTAAGTTATGTATTTATTTTTAATTTTTGCGCGCACGGTGCGTTTCGCGCACCTTGCGCGCGCTGTGGGCACTCGGTGCGCTTCGCGCACCGAGCGCCCACGTTCCGCATTTCGTACCGTGCACGCCTCGCCATTTTTTACAAAACATCAATTGTTTTTTTCTCCCTTGGGGGTCCTTAGATTTATATATTAAATGTGATTAATCATTCTTTTTTTTTTTTTTTTTTACCGTACGCGTACGGTAAGCGTACCGTACGCGCACTCCGCGATTGTTTTTTAAAAATTATTAAATTTATTTTTCATACTTTTTGGTCCTTCGTGAACCCCCTGACGAACGCTAGGGGGTCTGCAACTCTCTTCGTTGCCCCCTTTTCATGTTATCAACCTTTGTTTTTCAGTGCGAGACACAGAAAATGGCGGCCGATACTTTCTGATTTCGACCGATTCGAATGTTTACAGTCATGTAACCACCAATCAGAATTGAGCTCGCGCACGGCACCGTACGCGTACGGTAAGCTTACCGTAAGCGCACGGAGCACGCCTACAGATATATATATTGATTTAAATGCTATTTTCTCAGGACCTACTGAACAGATTTACACCAGACCTGCAAAAGGCACATCCCTGACCTGAGGACTACCTCTCTGCCCAATTTCAAGTAATTCTGTTCAGCCGTTCGGGCTGTAGCTCGGACTAAAGGTCCTATGGGAAAATGCATGGGGAAAAGGCGTTTTGGGACCCCCCTTTTTTCTCAGCCCCCGCTTGACGAATCCCCCTGAGACTTTCAGGGTAGGAGCGGAGCGTAGCGCCCCATTAGTTTTGAAAAATTCGCGAGGATTCGTCAACCGGTGCCAAAGTTATTCCAAATAGAATGTTGCGGATTTCCTATGGAAACACGGTCCTAACTATAACTATCTACTGGCGACCGCCAGTAGATAATATATATATATATATATATATATGAAAGCCAAAATCCTGGAACAATCCTTAATGGGATCCAACAAGCAGGTACGGACCACGACGTGGAGAGTAAATTCTGTTATTGAGTTTGCAGGTTAAAGTGCGTAGTGCATAGAAATCTCACGCAAGTGCTCAGCCTGACACGTTTCGACTGCCCACGGCAGTCTTGATCACATGACGCGCAGGACCAATGATTGACTTTATATAAGGTGACTAATAACACAACCGCTTAGATAATTGCCAACACAGTTTACGAATAGACATAAATATAGGACTGCATTTCTTTCATGTATATAAATAAATACAAATATTTTTCTAGGTGCTAGCACATTAGCCAATCAATGTTGAATGATAAAATATTACCACCACGATAGGTATGAGAATATAATTGTCCAATTAGAACATAGTGTTCCTATATGCTCATTACCATCTATAACATAGCTGTTTTAATGTTTAACATACAATGCTTAATAATGTTATCAATATTTGTGAACAATCTGATTATTTGATAAGAACAAAGTGTTCATTTACCACAACTCACAACTATCGAACTTCATTAAGGTGGAAATTATACTGTCCATTGTCAATAATTATATCTAAATGCATAATGCATTTTTGTTAACATCTGATGACTGGCATATTTGCCTATTAACAGAATAATTCTATGATACAATTTTTAAATAAAACATTATTTTAAAAACACAAGTCCATAAAGATATATTAGGCATATTTGGCGGTAGTTATGAACAGTGGTGCAAAATCGTGCAAAGTAACGTGCTGGTATTAAAGTGCATAATAAAAGTAAACTTAATAAATTGAATATAAAGTACAAAGCAGCTTATAATTGATGTTTCAGACGTTTTTCCATGTTTCAAGTAATTTTTGAATTAGAATTAAATACAGACCTAAAATGTCAAAACTGCTAAGTAGCCATGTAGGAACATATAAGTCTGAAAAATTCAATAAATGGCAGCAAAAGATCACATGTAATTGCACAACTTAAAATGATGTCTAAAATGAATAAAATCTAATAGCTTAAAACTAACAATGAAATCCCATAAAACCAAATAAAATCTAGAAACCTAGATAAAACATGGTAAAATTAAGGATAAAACGTCAGTTAAAATAAACCAGGAACTGATCAATTCCTCAACATCATTAATTCATTATAAAAAGTTATGCAAATCTTCATTGTTATTAAGCCCATTTGGCATCTTAGTATCTAGTAACATAATAAATTCAGACTCCGCTTGTCTCAAACTTTTCTCCCTGTTTCCACCTCTAATGTTTTTGGGTATTGCACTAATAACATAGTAACTGAGGTCATTAAGGTTATTCTTGTGTACCAACTTTAAATGTCGCGCTACAGGATATGAGGGATCGGAATTGACCACAGCTCTCAAGTGTTGTAAAATCCTGTTAAAAACTTGCAACTTCGTACTGCCTACGTATAATAGATGGCAAGTGCATTCTAAAATATAGATTGCATATTCAGTTCTGCAAGTCAGATGTCCTTTTATTTTAACTGGATCAGGACTAAATGCTGTGACATATTCCGATACATTTTTTCCGAACTTACATGCGCGACAAGAATTGCATTTAAAAAAACAATTTCTAGCCATTAACCAAGTATTAGAAGTCACCACCTCAGGACTATTTCTGACTAGAGCATCCCTCATTGAGGGAGCCCTTCTAAAAGTCAATAGGGAGAGTTCTGGCAGAATTTGCGACATAGTAATGTCTGTCCTAACTATTGGCCAGTTTTTGTATAAAATTTTACGTATCTGTCTTTCCTGTCTGCAATAATTAGTTATCAATCTGATGTTGCTTATGGATTCCGAGATAGTGGAGTCACTATTATTATTGCCGAGCCTTGATAATTCTTGGGCCTCATGAACAATGTGTTGATAAGCAACCAGAGCTGTATTATTAGCCTTGTCTTGAGCTAAGTGCAAATCAAAAGCCGCATAGCCCTATTTAAAAATCTTTCAAATGTATCTTTTTGACAAGTTTTTAAATCATCCTCATGGCTACAAATCCGTTTAATTCTTAAAAATTCCCCATAGGGGATACTGCGAATAAGATGGCGAGGATGAGAACTTTTGGCATGTAATACAGAGTTCCCGGCTGTTGCTTTTCTGTGCAATCTAGTGTGTAGTGTGCCTTCTCTAATAAAGATTTCAACGTCCAGGAATTGTACTATGGTATTACTGATATTTAAAGTAAACTTGAGATTCAATGTGTTTTCATTAATTTCTTCCACAAAGGTATTGGCTGACTCCATGGTACCTTTCCAAATTAAAAAAACATCATCGATAAATCTCCACCAATGGAGCACATGTTGTTCAAATACCATTTTGTGGGTGGCCATCAAAACATGCTCCTCCCACCAGCCCACGTGTAAACATGCGTAACTGGGGGAGAAGCATGCTCCCATGGCCACACCGCGCAACTGTTGGAATACTTCCTTGTTGAATAAAAAGTAATTATTGGTCAAACAAGTGGTAATCATTTTTACAATCATTTTGTTATGCTCATACATATGTATACTTCTTTTGTCCAGATAATAACGAACTGCATTAATACCATCACTGTGGTTAATGCTGGTATACAGTGAACATATGTCCATCACTATTAAATGACAATCATTTTCCCATTTGACATTTTTCAATTTAGTTAAAAAGTGTCCAGTATCCCTTATATAAGAAGGCAGGCTCTCCACATACATATTTCGACATAGCTTCAAGTAGACTCCTCTGTGCCGATATGATTGGTCTGCCTGGAACCGGTATTGTATTCTTATGTACTTTAGGGATAAAATATAAAATGGGGGTCATAGGGTGGTCATTTAAAAAAAAATTGTGTTCATTTTTAGTTAGTAAACCCACTCGTTTCCATTGCAATAGTTCAGCAAATACATTTTCCTTTATTTGGCGCAATTCCTGGAAGCTAGCTTTCCTATAACAACTGGCATCATTCAAATGTTGCCATGCTTCCTCCATATATAAAGATCTAGGCCACAAAACAATATTGCCGCCCTTGTCCGCTTTATTTATAATGACTTCCGTATGCTTCTGTAACTTGTGAATAAGTTTAATGTATTGCAGTTGAGAGTAATTGTAGCGTCTTTTCTGTTTAAGAACATTGCAGTTCAATTTTTTAAGATCTTCAATCATACAGTCACTAAAAACATCGATCACATCCTTTGGCATCATAGGAATAAATGTGGACGGAGGCTTGAATGGACTGATCGCTGGAGTATTGCACATAATGCCTGTTTCACTGAGGTTTTCTTGTGTAGAAATCCTTGTAGGGTTGTTATCGTTTATCAAAGAATGTGCTGTTAACAGCGTATCTACATCTGAAGCTTGCAAATTTGAATATAATCCTTGTGGTGCTCTAGTTTGCGCTGCAATATTCACTGCACTTTTCAGATGGAAATGTTTTTTCAATTTTAACTTACGGATAAACTTGAAAACATCCACTCTTGTTTGTGTATATTTGAAACAGTTAGTTGGACAAAATGATAAACCTAAAGATAACAGCTGCTGTTCAGCAGTTGATAAAGTTATTTCTGATAAATTAATCACAGTATTGTCCACAACATCACCATTTACCTTGTTTATTTTCGGTTGCTGTAGTTCTTCTTGCCTCTTCCTATATATATTATCTACTGGCGGTCGCCAGTAGATAGTTATAGTTAGGACCGAGTTTCCATAGGAAATCTCAAAATTCTATTTTGAATAACTTTGGTGCCGGTTGACGAATCCTCGCGAAATTTTCAAAACCAATGGGGCGCTCCGCTCAGCTCCTACCCTGAAAGTCTCGGGGTGATTCGTCAAGCGGGGGCTGAGAAAAAAGGGGGGTCCCAAAACACATTTTCCCCATGCATTTTCCCATAGGACCTTTAGTCGAAGGTACAGCCCGAACGACTGAACAGAATTACTTGAAATTTGGCAAAGTGGTAGTCCTCAGGTCAGGGATGTGCCTTTTGCATATATGGTGTCAATCTGTTAAGTAGTGCCTGAGAAAATTGCAGTTAAAAGTACATAAATATCTATAAGCGCGCACCCTAACGTGCGTGAGCGTAATTGTGATTGGTGGTTACATGTCAGTCAACATTCGAATCGGTCGAAATCAGGAAGTGTCGTCCGCCATTTTGTGTGTGACAGTGAAAAAGAAAGGTGGAGAACGTGAAAAGGGGGCAGGGTACAGAGTTCCTGACCACCTAGCTTTTGTCAGGGGGTCCCTGAAGGACCCCGAAGGGTGAAAAAAACATTTTATTTTTTTTCAAAAAATCACGAGGTGCGCGCACCGTCGCGAGGTGTGCGCACCGTGCGCGCACGGCGGAAAAAAATCATAAAAAACATAGAATTAAAAATCAAATTTAAGTGTTTAGATGTTAGGTGGCTCTAAAAAGAGCTGTTGTGTTAATTGAGGAAAAGAAGGAACAAAAAAATGAAAAAAATTATGGGGTGCCGCATGTGTGCTGCTGTATCTTGCTCTCTATTAGGGGAATGCTGGTGTCACCATAAGAGAGAAGAGCATTGCACGCATTGCACCGTATATGCACCCTCTTGAACAGAGGGTGTATATCCAGAGGAACAGAAGCAGGTGAAGCTGCCGCCGCAGATGAAGTGCTCAGCTGAGCTGCCGATGATGTGCTCGGCTGAGCTGCTGCAGATGTGCTCGGCTGAGCTGCTGGAGGGTTGTCTCTAGCAGCTCGAGCATAAGCCACAGGATGTACTCCTTTAACGTGCCTGATCATAGTGAAAATACTAAGAGTATTTCTTTTTAGGATCTCCTCTTGATAAGACAACACCACAAATAGTGCAGGTGACTTTCGGAGCATTCACCTTCTTATGCCCCTCTGGAAATGTAAAAAATTGCCATATAAAAGAGTCTTTCTCTTTCCTCTGTCTCTGTGGCACAAGGGCCTCCTGCTCACTCCCAGAAGATGACTGCTGCTCTGCCAATCTCAAGTACTGGAGTACTGGAAAAGCTGCTCAGTTCCTTCTCCCAGGGAATCAGAAGAAATAATGAGGGGAGTGGGTGTGGTGTTGGAAGTTTCTGGAACTGAAACTACTATAAACCAATGAAAAGTGTTGTTTCTTAATCACATGCCCTGAAATTACTATAAACCAATGAAAAGTGTTGTTTCTTAATCACATGACTTGCCGTGCGCGTACGGTGCGCGTACGGAGCACACGCGTACGTAGCGCGTGCGCAGGCACGTATGGAGCACGCACGCATGCGTGTACGGAGCACGCACGCACAGAGCACGCATGACGTACGCATGCGCACGTGGAGCACGTACGTATGCTCACACGGAGCACGTACGCATGCGCGCACGGTCAAAAACCCTTAAAAAATAAAAAATTACAAAATTGAAGTGTTTATAACTTTATAGAAGATATTAACTATGCTGTTCAACTTTATCCAAATAAAAAAAAAAGAGCTGAGCCATTCCATATTACAGGATACAGTCAATCTATAACTATATACATAGGTAGCTTATTGTAAAATAAATATTTAAAAAATATAATAATACATTCATAAATTAGCATTTAAAAAACCTTGCAAATTCACTTAAAAACCATAGGTTTCACACACGTTATAGTTAGGAATTGGCATTTAAAAAACCGTGCAAATTCACTGAAAAAAACATAGGTTTCAAACACCTTATAGTTAGGAATTAGCATTTAAAAAACCTTGCAAATTCACTGAAAAGACCATAGGTTTCACACACGTTATAGTTAGGAATTAGCATTTAAAAACCTTGCAAATTCACTGAAAAAAACATAGGTTTCACACATGTTATATTTAGCTGGACATTTCACTCGTACAAAACCATTGAAATTCCCCCGTTATTGTTAGTTCAGCTAACTATAACTCGCGCGCCCGCAATCCACTGCTGATGACGTTATATATTACATCAATCATGACATGGTCAGTGACATCACTCATGACATCACTGATGACATCTCAAATGACATCACTGATGACATCACTGATGACATCATCCTTGTGTAAGAGTGGCAGACCTCCTCTTATCCGAATATAAACTTTGATACACACATTGAAAAATACAAACTAAGGTTTTGAATACCATAGAGATACCAATACCAGTTAGAACAACCTATTCAGTAATTCCAAAATCTACATACGCATCCACTCATTCATCAACACTTCTATATAGTCACTCATACATGTACTCAGTCATCATATGTACTCATACACCTATACATCCTGTTACACACCTACACTCATACATAGAGTTACTCACACACATACTCAAACATGCAAATAAACATCCATTTACTTGCATGCACAGCTATACACACACCAGTACACTTACTTCTACAGAAACGTACACATACTTACTCTCTAAAACAATCACTTATAGAAACACATACTTATTTATACAGGAACTCTTCCAATCTCTCACTCTCATATATCCTCACTTATATACATCAATACTCACATATACTAGTTCAAAACAAATGGACTTACTCATAAAGACACTATTGAGACAGTCATTCACTCTCTTACTCACCCATACACACACTCATCCACCCATACTGTCCTGCTCACATACTGTCTTCAAAATACATACAGTGAGTCACTCATTCATGCATCCATACACTAAGTAACATCCCCCACTGAACCATACAGACACTCATACTGATATTCTAAAAACAAACTAATAACCCATATACACACTCATGTAGCTACTCACCAACCCATGCAGCCACTTATACACAAAGCGAGACGCTGATACAGATATTTAAATATTTAAACATTACTCACTAACACTTATTTACCCATTTTTTCTTCCATTAACCTTTAGATATACATATATAAAAAATATTTATTTTTCAGAAAGACACATATTCACTGGATGATGTCATCAGTGATGTCATTTGAGATGTCATCAGTGATGTCATGAGTGATGTCACTGACCATGTCATGAGTGATGTAATATGTGACGTCATCAGCAGTGGATTGCGGGCGCGCGAATTATAGTTAGCTGAGCTAACTATAACGGGGGAATTTCAATGGTTTTGTACGAGTGAAATGTCCAGCTAACTATAACGTGTGAAACCTATGGTTTTTTCAGTGAATTTGCAAGGTTTTTTAAATGCTAATTCCTAACTATAACGTGTGTGAAACCTATGGTTTTTTCAGTAAATTTGCAAGGTTTTTTAAATGCTAATTCCTAACTATAACGTGTTTGAAACCTATGGTTTTTTCAGTGAATTTGCAAGGTTTTTTAAATGCGAATTCCTAACTATAACATGTGTGAAACCTATGTTTTTTTTAAGTGAATATATATATATATATATATATATGTATTACCTACTGGCGGTTGCCAGTAGGTAGTTATAGCTAGGACCTATTATCCATAGGAAATCCGCAACATTCTATTTGGAATAACTTTGGCGCCGGTTGATAAATCTTTGCAACATTTTCAAAACTCGCGGCCTGCTCCGGTCTGCTCCTATCCTGAAAGTCTCGGGGTGATTCGTCAAGCAGGGCCCGAGAAAGAAGGGGGGTGCCAAAACGTGTTTTCCCATACAATTTTCCATAGGGACCGTTAGTCGCAGCTACAGCCCTAACTGCTGAATGGAATTACACCAAATTTGGCAGAAAGGTAGACCTTGGTTCAGAGTCGTGCCTTTTGCTTAAATGGTGTAAATCCGTTCAGTAGTTCCTGAGAAAATCAAAATCACATATATATCTATGGCCATGCTGGATCCACACACCCTGAGCGCACGCTCCCGATCACGAGCTGCATGCTAATTGGCTGTCAACTGTCTGTCAACACTCCAAACCAGGAAGTGTTGGCAGACATTTTGTGCCTCAGTAGAAGCAAGGCTGAAGAAATCAGTGGAACTAGTGTGTAAAACTCATAAAGGGGGCACGGTATAAATATCCTGACCCTCTAGATCTGCTTAGGGGGTCCCACAAAGATCCCCAGGGCCGTACATTTTATTTTTATTTTTAAACGGCGAATGCGCGCGCGGATCCTGCCGTAAAAAAAATAAAAAATAAAACAAAGCACAGGCTTTAATAATTAGCCCCCAGGCCGTCCAAATCCCGGGGGCAAAAGTTTTAAATTTTATAGGGGGCCCAGAGGGGCTCCACAGCCCCGGGGACTGCAACCCCAGGGCTACAACATAAATGGGGGGCTCAACTGCCATCCCCCCAGCAAAATAGATGTGTGAGGGGGCTCAAAGGCCCCCCAAACCCAGGGACTGCTACCCCCTGGGGCTTTCTCAGAAATGGTTGGGGGGGCTCAAAGGCCCCCCAAGCCCCAGGGACCACCCCCCGGGGCTTTGTATGTTGTGGAGGGGGGCATGTGGCCCCCCTCCTGGAGCCCTCGAGGGCCCTGGGGACCGCCACCCCCCAGGGCTGGCTCCTGCCTTGTCCCGGGGTGCCCACCCCTGGGACACTGCTGTTTGCTATGGCAGGGCGAGAGCTGAGGCTCCCGCCCTGTCATAGCAAACTTGTTTTTGATTTTGAAAGAGAGAGCAGGGAAACCTGCTCTCTCGTTCAAAATTCAAACCATTTTGCTTTTCCACATGGGGAGCTGCATGTTTGCGTGGGGGCATTGGGGCTCCTCCCATGGTCCCCAATGTTGTAAATGAGCCCCGGGGGATGGGGTCCCCAGGGAGAATAGAAATTAGTGATAGGTGCTATTTTTTTTTTACGGTAAAATTAGGAGTCACGCATCCAGCACGGTGCTCAGCGTGGCCCCCTGGTGTGCACGCGTTGGGTGCACAAGTCCTACCGCGTTGGGTGCACGATTCCGCTTGCAGCCCCTGGTGTGTACGCATTGGGTGCACGATTCCTCTCACGTAGGGTGCGTGATTCCTAGCGCGTCGGGTGCGCGACTCCAAGCAAAATAAAATGAAATATTTTTGAGATAGAAATCAAGCTTATGTGTTTCGATCTTGAGTGGCTCTAAAAAGAGCCGTTGTGTTTATTGAGAGATTTTGGTACTTATAAGTAAGTATCTATACAGAGTCTAAAGTTGTTGAGGAAGACTCTGTAACCCTCATCAGTAAAACGTACACCATCTCTCCTATAGATGCCTTGCATATTAAAACGCAGATTTTTGTTGTAAATGGCCCCATCCTATAATCTCTGAGATAAGCAGAGACAGATTAATTGACATGTTTCCTAGCTTTCTCAATCTGTGGACAAGATTGATTGGACCAGTTCCATTTCTGCCTTTGGCATATGTTAGAATAGACAAAGGCAGTTTGGGGGAAAAGTGACATAAATTCTCCAAAGGTGTCCTTGATAAGCATTTCTAGACTTACCCCAGTCAAAGTGCCTAGGTCATTGCCACCACAGTGCACAATTATGAGGTCAGGGTGTTGGAGATGTAAAAAGGATTTAACCAATGGCATCAATTGGTGCCACTTTAACCCTCTCTGTCCAATCCATGTAATGTCTACATTTTGGCAAAGCTAGGTCTTTGTCAATGCCTTTGTTTTCTGCATACCCTTGGCTCCAGAAAATATAGCTGTGTCCCACAATCCACACTCTAGGCATCTTGAAAGGAGGTCTGGATGCACTCAGATGGTCTCTGTAAATGAAATGGCAGTTTGAAAACTAAGATTTTTCTAAAATGGTGGCTAAGATAAAGTTTTGAAAAAACAAAAAGAAAAGATTGGTTGTTTGAGAACATTCTAGTCTGAAAACTAGGGGGCATGTTTCTCT
Organism: Triturus cristatus; assembly: GCF_964204655.1. NCBI lineage: Eukaryota > Metazoa > Chordata > Amphibia > Caudata > Salamandridae > Triturus > Triturus cristatus. The sequence goes on from NC_140587.1 coordinate 685,609,830, forward strand.
TTTTTAAAAGCATGTTTCTTATTAGTTAACAAAAACTGTTTGAAAAGAACATCATATAGGATAAGCTGATATAGTGAAAAGTCAAGCACACTTGCTGTTTTGATTAGCAACACTGTGTGCTGAACTTGTGACCTGTGTGCTCAGTTAAGTGTTCCATGAACTGTTACTATGGTAACAGGCAGAAGGCACATTGGGTGTAGGGTTCAAACTTATGTCAATTGGAAAGGGTGGAAATGTGTAACCAATAGAAATGTGTGTTTGCTTTTGAATTAATGTGGGAAGCAATGTGATTTAATATTTACATGTATATGTGTGCATAATGAGAGGGAAACTATGCCATTCTTTGGTTTTCCTGAAAACAGTACAATACAGAGATTCTGTATAAGAAAATCTGGTGTGTGACTGACATACTTCTTAATCTACAAAACAATTTGAAAGGTGAGTTATTAATTTGTGAGGGGATGTATGTGGTGCATTTTGTTTTTAATATGAGTAATGTGTTTCTTCTGCTAAGAGTCCAGGGAGTAGTTTTTCTTGTCTAGAATCACATGGTGAGTCTGTGTGCATTTGGGAACCATTGTGACAGAAAAATGTGGGTAGTTCATGTGTTTGCAGAAACATAACTGCTTAAAAACTTATCCAGTTTTCATGTTTTGGTAGAATTAGAAACCTGTCATTGCTTATGTATTTGCAAAATGAGTGAGGCTTCTACACTAATGTGCAGTAGTAAAATATGTGCAAAGTGTGCAGTCACCTTACCTCTTGTAGACTAGTAAATGTGTTTTGGCAAAATGCAAGGGATAGTGTTGCTTGTCTAGAATCACGCTGTGAGTCTGTGTGCATTTGGGCAACCATTGTGAGAGAAGCATTTGGTTACATCGGGTATTTGCTGAGAGCTAACTGTTTTAAAATCTGTCATGTTGTCAAGTTTTAGTAGCATTAGAAGCCAGTCATTGCTTATGCATTCAGAAAATGAGTCAGGTTTTCACAGTAGTGTGCAGTATTGAAATATGTAGAATGTGTGCAGTCAACTTACCCCTTCCAGGCTAGTGGTTCGATCTCGGTAAAGTACAAGTAATAGTGTTGCTTGTCTAGAATCACACTGTGAGTCTCAGTGCATTTGGGAACCATTGTGAGAGAAGCATTCGGGTACTTCATGTGTTTGCATACACATAACTGCCTAAAAACCTTTCCAGTTCTCAAGTTTTGGTCGAATTAGAAGTCAGTCATTGTTTATGCATTTGGAAAATGAGTCAGGCTTTGACACTAAAGTGCAGTACTGAAACATGTAGATTGTGTGCAGTCACCTTACCCCTTCCAGAGTAGTGAATGTGTTTTGGTAAAGTCCAAGGGATAGTGTTGCTTGTCTAGAATCACACTGTGAGTCTGTGTACATTTGGGCAACCACTGTGAGAGAAGCATTTGGTTATATCATATATTTGCTGACAGATAACTGCTTTAAAACCTGTCATGTTGTCAAGTTGTAGTAACATTAGAAGCCAGTCATTGGTTATGCAATCGCAAAATGAATCAGGCGTTCACAGTAGTGTGAAGTATTGAAATATGTAGAATGTGTGCAGTCACTTTACCCCTTCCAGACTAGTGAATGTGTTTTGGTAAAGTACAAGGAATAGTGTTGTTTGTCTAGAATCACACTGTGAGTCTGTGTGCATTTGGGAACCATTGTGAGAGAAGCATTTGGGTATTTCATGTTTTTGCAGACACATAAGTGCTTAAAAACCTATCCGTTCCCCACGTTTTGGTTGAATAAGAAACCAGTTATTGTTTATGTATTTTCAAAATGAGTCAGGTTTCAACACTAAAATGCAGTGCTAAAATATGTGGAATGTATGCACTCATCTTACCCCTTGTAGACTAGTAAATGTGTTTTGGTAAAAAGCAAGGGATAGTGTTGTTTGTCTAGAATCACACTATGAGTCTGTGTGCATTTGTGAATCATTCTGAGAGAAGCATTTGGATACTTCATTTGTTTGCAGACACATAACTGCTTAAAAACCTATCATGTGCTTACGTTTTGGTAGAAATAGAAACCATTTATTCTTTATGTGTTTGCAAAATGTGTCAGGCTTATGCACTAATGTGCAGTAGTAAAATATGTGGAATGTGTGCAGTCACATTACCTCTTCAACAATAGTAAATGTGTTTTGGTACAATCCAAGGGATACTGTTTGTTTTCTAGAATCACACTGTGAGTCTGTGTGCATTTAGGAACTATTCTTAGAGGAGGATTTGGGTATTTCATGTGTTTGCAGACACATAACTGCTTAAAAACGTATCCTGTTCTCACATTTTGGTAGAATTAGAAATCAGTCATTGCTTTTGTATTTGTAAAATGAGTCAGGCTTCTACAATAATGTGCAGTAGTAAAATATGTGGATTGTGTGCACTCTTTTTACCCATTCCAGACAAGAAAATGTGCTTTGGTAATATGCAAGGGATAGTGTCTGTTGTCTAGAATCACACTGTGAGTCTGTATGCATTTAGGAACCATTCTGAGAGAAGGTTTTGGGTACTTCATGTCTTTGCATACACAAAACTGGTTAAAAAACTCTAATCATTCAGTCAGTACCCAAGTACTCATGCATTGAGCCAGGCCTTAGCACATGGATTGATTCAAACCCCTATCCACTATGCACGCAGTCATCTAACCACCTACACACTTGTCTTTTACACCTTCAATTCCCAAGTCAGTATCCATACACCTCCAGCAAACACCCTGTCACTCCCCTTGCACTCCTCTAGTAACCCATTCAGCACCATGAACTAATCCATTCACAACGCAAAAACCCAACCACTTATAAATTCACCCAGGCACTCTTCTTGCAGTACTCTAATGATTCAGTCAGTACCCAGGTACTCATGCAGTGACCCAGGCCTTAGCACATGGACTGTTTCAAACGCCTATCTACTATGCATGCAGTCCTCAAACCACCTACACACTTGTCTTTCACACCTTCAATTCCCCAGTCAGTATCTATACACTCGAGCAAACACCCTGTCACTCCCCTTGCACTCCTCCACTGACCCATTCAGCACCATGTACTAATCCATTCACTGCGCCAAAACCCAAACACTTAAAAGATGCACCCAGGCACTCTCCTTGCAGTACTCTAATGATTCAGTCAGTAACCAGGTACTCATGCAGTGACCCAGGCCTTAGCAGATGGACTACTTCAAACGCCTATCCACTATGCATGCAGTCCTCTAACCACCTACACACTTGTCTTTCACACCTTCAATTCCCCAGTCAGTATCCATACACTTCCAGCAAACACCCTGTCACTCCCCTTACACTCCTCCAGTGACCCATTCAGCACCATGTCTTAATCCATTCACTGCGCCAAAACACAACCACTTACAAATTCACCTAGGCACTCTCCTTGCATTATTCTAATCATTCAGTTAGTACCCAAGTACTCATGCAGTGAGCCAGGCCTTTGCACATGGAGTGCTTCAAATGCCTATCCACTATGCATGCAGTCCTCTAACCACCTACACACTTGTCTTTCACACCTTCAATTCCCCAGTCAGTATCTATACACTTCCAGCAAACACCCTGCCACTCCCCTTGCACACCTCCAGTGACCCATTCAGCACCATGTACTAATCCAGTCACTGTGCCAAAACCCAAACACTTATACATTCTCCCAGGCATTCTCCTTGCAGGACTGTAATCATTCAGTCACTGAGTAAGTACTCATATAATGTCCCAGGGCATAACACAAACACTGGTAGAAACCTTTGTCCATTACACATGCAGACCTGTAATCACCTATTTAGTTATGTATACACCTTGAATTACAATTTCAATTACTGAAGAGAAAATAAAGTGGTTAAATGGTTTTTAGATTGAATGTGTTTGTATAATAATTGAAAAGTATAATTTATAAATTTATTAAATTACATTTATTTATGTTTACTTTTTACAGATATTGTTTATCATCATTAAAATAAAGTTATCAGGCCTGAAAAATCAAGAAAGAGAAAAGGACAGAAAAAGGAAAATTATTCGAAGAAAATTCAACAACAAGTATTGGATGACCAACTTCATGTGGCTAAAAAGAAGAAGTCTTCTGGTAAGACAACCAAGGAATTCATCCAAAAACTTTCAAAGCCTACAAACAGTGTGAAGAATGTACAAACTAATGACAATGATTCGACTAGACAAAAGATAATCAATAACAGGAAAAGAAAAAAAAGATAATTTACATGCAAAAGATTCAAAGTATGGTAAAAGAAGGCAAAATCAGTACCAAGAAATACGTAATTTTGTTTTTTTACAAAAGAGTGGTTCTTAATTTGCTAAAAGATATGAAAAAATATAGAAAAAGAGTACAATTTTAGAAAAAGAAGAAGCATATTGAATCCATCGTTGAAAAGGCTTTTGCAGTAAAAGGGAAACTATTTATTTTAGTTTTAAACAGAATTTAATGAAGGCCCAAAGTAAGAGTAAAAGAGTAATTAACAGAATTAATTTTTGTGATTTTTTTGGGGTGAATGGAAACACAGTTCAAGTTCTGAGCCTTTCTTTAATGAAGAGATATATTTACAGACCAACGATTTGTTGCATGCAGTTGATACCAGTGGTCGAGCTCATGAGGTTAGAAATGGTTGTCCAATTGAGAAAGAGAAAATGGTTCCCAGAGATGCAGAAGAAGTGATAGCTGATGAAGTTCTAGGCAGACGTCCTAAAGCCCCAGTGTACACTTGGGATTGCAATAGTATTTGTAGTGTACGACAAGAATCTATTGATATTTTACGCAATTTCTTACGAGCATATAGTAAAAAATCTGTTAAACAAAAGATTAAGATATTGCAAGGACTAGACTGGTTTGTAAGGTCATTCTCTGGCTTGCCTTTCTAGGAAAGTATGTCAAAGTGTTTTTCACCATTTCAGGATGTTAGCAGTACACCATACTCAAATGCGGAAATTAGTCAGAAGATTGTATTATGCAAAAAGTCCAGCACTAAATTTAAATGAGTTTAACAGTGCTCTTTTGCGTGGATCAGTATCAGATGTGAAGAAGGTTTGTGATGAAATTGAGTTTTGTTACTTTGGTCCTGAACAAGAGAGTGCAGAAACTGATACATTAATAGAAGAAAATGTTGAAGAGAATGTTGAACATAGTAGTACAAAACAAATGTGAAGATCAAATTACAAAGTTTAAGGTGATTTCAGGTGAAAGGCCAAACTATTCTTTTATTTGTTGCCGGCGAACTCACTATTAAAGTCAGACTAGGACTGTTGATCTGCATTTAAAAAGTGAAAGAGAAAATAATGATAAGTGGAAGGAATTTGTAACTTATTTGTTGGTAGAGAATTGTTTTGATTTGGGTTCTGACCAGTGTATTTGCAAATATTGTTATAACAAAATAGATGAGAATAAAATGCCCGCTAGAGCTGTTCATAATAATCTAGAGTTGGTTGCTATTCCTGCAGAACTGATATATTTAAATACCTATGAGTCTATTCTCATTCAATGTGTGCACCCATTTCAGGCTATCGTTCGTATGGAGCCTAAAACAGGTAAATTGCCTCCTTCAGATTTACAGAGTTTCCAAGCAGGGGAGGTTCACCAGCGCGATTTTATGGATCAGATGCTTGTTGAGATCCAATCTGGTATCCCCTGTAGTGAGGAGGGGGTGGCTGCCCTGCGAGGAAGAAGTTCGGAGGTGCAGGAGTCTATTTTCTTAGGGTGTAAGAGTAGCAGAGACCCTTCGGGTGTGCAAAGAGCGCTGTCAGTCTCACCCTCAAAAAATAGAAATAGATACCAACTAAGGTCACAGCAAGAGCCTAGGTCAAAAGGGGTGCTCGATCCCATGGCTAGGGAGGGCCCAACTCAGCTTACCCCCCATAAGATGAAGAGAAAGCCAGGAGATATTAAAAGAGCAAAAGGTCCCAAGGCACAACAACCTGAGAAGAATACTCAGTCGCTTAAGACCTTCTTTAAAATTAGGGGGCAGGTTGCAGGCTCTGAGGGGGGGGCTGAGTTGGCTGTATCTGCCCAGGTGTGCGGTAATCCTCCCTTAGAGCTGGAGAATCGGTATGCACCTTTGGAGAACATGCTAGACCTGGGGGGTGAGAGTGTGAATCAGGCCCTTTCGGTAAGCAGCCCGCCTCTGTCTCAAACTCCACAGCTCTCATTGGGGGCCCTGGTTCCTTTGCCTACCCAGCCCAAAGTGGACCCTGATGGGCATTGTCAATCTCAAGTCCTAGCCCCACTACATTCGCAGGCTCTGGTTCAGAGGAGCCCTTTTCTACCGGATAACCACGATAGTGAAGGGGGTATGTTGGGTTCCTTATTTCAGTCATTGAGGGGGGATCTTATGGCTAAGTTCGAAATCTCTGAGAATAACCAAAATAGTATTCACGATAGATTCGATCTTTTTTAAAGTCCAGGCTCGATGATATCTGTGCACGAACTGGATCACTGGAGCTTAAAGTTACCGCCCTGTCAGAGTCTGTTCAAGGAAACACTAAGGACATTGACACATTAAAAACTCAGAATCGGTCTCTCACAATGGACATGGAAAGGCTAGAAATGCAAGCCCTTAGTAACAACCTTAGAATTCTGAAGATTCCTGAAGGTGAAGAGTTGGAGGACATTAAGGGTTTTGACTGTAAGCTTCTGAGGGATGGGGTTTTGAAAGACCGGCCTGACATTGACCTGGAGGCAGAGATTCAAAGGGTGCACAGGGACCCTTTCAGACTACACCCAGATAGGAAAGCACCAAGAAAAATCCTTGTTAATTTTCAAACATACAGCGTCAAAGAACTAATTTTAGGTAGATGACTATCCCATTCTACTCTTCATAATAAGGCACATCCGTATCAAATTAGATCTGATATCGGGGGAAGAACTGCGCAGAGATAGTGGGAGCTGGGCTCTAGAATGCCGAAATTAAGGTCTCTTGGTGCACAAGTCCAAATGAAATTTCCTGCTCTTTTGAACATAATGTGGAGGAACAAAATGTATAATTTTGGTCAGCCAGAAGACGTTGATGTCTTCTTATCCCAGATCAGATTGTGAAAAAAAAAAAAATTCTACTTCAGGCTTTAAAAATTTTTTTTTACATTAACTACAAAATAGAGTAAAAAAAAAAAAAGGGAGTTGGCGAATAGGAACATTAAAAGATCTTTAGTCTTAAGAAGGGGGGGGCGGGGGGCGAAAAAATATACAAGAGGTGTAGGTAAAAAAAAATGTATATATAAAAATATTATAGAGTGGAATATAAATGGAACATACAATTAATCGATTTCTGCTCATGGTGCGTACTGTGGGTGTAATTACCCCCATCATGTCGCCTTTTAGAGTTTTGATTTTGTGTAATAATTACATGGCTATGTCGCCGGGGAGGGGCTCCTGAAAGGCGACACCAACGCCAGGAATGAAGGGAGGGTTCCTCACGGGAGGATTTGGGTGGAGTCACAAAGGGGTTAGTAAATCTGGAAAATTGTCCTCACATTATGCAAGATTGTTTTTTTGTGCTAATTGCTCTAGATGTATGGCAATACGGGTAGATGAGTGGATTGAGTAGTATAAAATTCCTATCCTGGAATGTTAACGGTTTAGGGGGCGATAGGAAACAATCGAGGGTCCGTGAGTATCTAAAAAGTACGGAAGCCCACCTCTATTTATTACAAGAAACACATTTAGAGGCTAAAGTATGTGAACAAGCTTTTAGTAAACTCGGGTGGGTTCAGAATATACTATGTTCATGCCAGAAAGGGTGCACAAGAGGCGTAGCTATCATTGTTAGATCAAACAGAGGGATTAAGGTTCAGAAATGGGAAACGGATCAATCGGGCAGATGGCTCGTGGCAGCTCTCTCCTTAGGCGGTTTAGCCTTTACTTGTGCAGTGTACTACGGCCCAAATGAGGATAATCCAGGTCCCATCTTAAAACTTAGTGCATGCCTTTTTACAGAATCCAGCCCCGGTTATCTTAGGGGGAGATTTTAATCTGGTTTTTGACGGGCAATTGGACCGGACCTCTAGGGTCAAATATTGTGCTCCCACCAAAACTTTAGCATCACTGAAGAACATCATGAAGGATTTTAATCTACTGGACCTATGGAGAGTGAAATATGCAGCCAAAAGAGAGTACTCTTTCTACAGCAAAAAGTACAAGCAATTCTCTAGAATAGATTTCTTCCTGGCTGACCAAGTTCTGCTTGCGAACATTGTTTCGGTTTGTTACACCACGGTGGGTATCTCGGATCACTCAGCGGTCGAACTTGCACTCAGCTTAGGATCCAGGAATACTGAAAATAGATGGACACTTGATAGAACACTTCTTCTGGATGAAAAAGTGAAGGTAGAGGTAAAAGTAAGAATAACGGATTTCTTTGATTTTAATCTTGGTTCCTCTACAGTGCAAATGGTTTGGGAGTCTTTTAAGGCCTATGTACGGGGGCTGTTAGGATTCGCAAATGACATACAGGAGGAGAATCAGTTAAAAAAAAGAAATTGATGATCTTAAAGTTATAAAAAAGAAAGAGTTAGATCTACAATTGGCTGCTCTGGAAGACAGGGAGAGCATTTCTAAACTAGAGAGAGAGTTGTTGGAACTACAAGCAGCATTTAAAGCCAGGAGTGATAAGATCATTAAGGAAAAGTGGGAAGCCAGCAGACTTAAGAACTTCCAGTATGGAGAAAAATGTGGTGCTCTCCCAGCATGGAAGTCAAGGGCGGATAGGGTTAGGAACAACATTAAGACGTTGGTACAAAGAGAATCTGGATTATTGATATCAGAGGATGAGCTGATTAAAGAAGAGGCCAGGGCATTTATGTCGGCTTTGTATCAAGAGGACACCAGAATTGGATTGGAGGAGATGGTTGACTGGCTTAATTTGGGCAATCTGCCCCAACTGTCCGAAGCAGATGAGATCTATTTAGCCAGTGAAATTAAGGATGGTGAAATACAGGAACAACTCAAGAAAATGAGTAGATGTAAAACCGCTGGCCCGGACGGTCTGCTGGTAGAAATGTATTCTGATAACTTTGAAACAGTAGTTCCAGTGCTCAGGTTACTTTTCAACAGAATTCTTCTACAAGGAGATAGTATCCCCCCATCCTGGGCTGAGGCCACCATAACCCTGATAGCCAAGCAAAATAAAGATCCACAAAAAATTGAGTCGTATAGACCCATCTCATTGTTAAATTCGGATTTAAAGATTTTTTCAGGGATACTGGCCACTGGATTAGCCAGATCCATTAAAACAATTATACATTCAGATCAGAGAGGGTTTATACCAGGGAGGCAGCTCAATGAACTTACGTTTCAGGCAATAGGGGCAATCGATCATGCAGAAGAGAGGGGGTTGCCTCTTGCTATTATAGCAATTGACGCAGCCAAAGCCTTCGATCAGGTTAACTGGGGGTACCTCTGGGCTACCATGATGAAGTTTGGCTTCCCTTTAATTTTTATCGAAGCTGTTAAATCTTTATATCGAAATCCTAGAGCAAAGGTCTTAGTGAATGGCGGCCTATCAGAATGGTTTAACATCACTAGAGGTACAAGGCAAGGATGCCCCCTGTCCGCCTTATTGTTTGACGTTTAAATAGAGCCTTTTGTTTGCACACTTAGAAGGGATAATATAATCATACCCTTTAAAATCGGAGAGCTAGTGCTGAAAACCGCCTTGTATGCTGACGATCTCATCCTGTACACCTCCAATCATGTTGAGGCAATCCTGCGGCTCTTTGAATTAGCGGAGGAATTTGGAAGAGTATCGGGGTATAAAATGAATAAGGAAAAAATAGATATAATGGGCTGGAACAATGTAATCCCTATAGATGGGGCTAAACAAAAAATTAGATATCTCGAAATACATCTAACTCAAAAACTGGCTGACATCTCAAAAACTAGTTGGCAGAGAGTTGCGAAGGAAGCCTGTAAGCTAATGTTAAGATGGCGTAGTATCCCGCTCAATATCTACGGGAGAGTACATCTTGTTAAAATGATTATCCTACCCAAAATAACGTTTCTCTTTAATTCTATTCCATTATCATTCAATCACAAAGATATTGCTATTCTTCAAAGAAAGATTGGATCGTTTATATGGGCCACAAAATCGCCTTGGATAGCTTGGAAGAAACTGAGGAGAGGTCTGAATGTAGGTGGTTTGGCTTTGTTTGGATTTGTTTATATACTGCCATGCCTTTCACTTTAAAAACTTTAGAATTTTGGCCAATAAGTTGGACTTCTCTTCACAGGGCCATCTTTTCCAGGCAATGTTATATGACCAGCCACAGGGCCTCGAGTTTTTCCTTCTTAAATTTGGAGATCAAAAATTCTTCAAAAAGGTCTGCCTTATGATTCTACAGACGGCGCTTAAAAATTGGGGATACATCCGGAAAACACTGGGGATACCTTATTATAATCTACATGCCCCAATCTGGGACTCTCCAGGCACTCCTGAATGCCTTTTAGATCAATTGTCTCAGCCTCTTAAGGTTGCAGGGATTAAAACATGGGGGGACCTTTGTCTTGATTCTAAGGCTTATGGATTGGGAGTGTCTTGCAAATTTAACCAATAGGTCCCTAACCAGGTTTAAGTTTTACCAACTGTTCGCGTGGTGGGCAAGACAATTTTGGGGGTCTGCAGCGAACATCCCGATCCTAGATTCCATCTGTAGGGAGGGAGGCTGGAAACGAGAAGTTTCCTTTTGGTATCAGACACTTATTGGGTCTGAGGATTGTTTAGATATAGAGATAGGGAAACTCTGGGGCAACGGTTTAATAGGGAACACAGAGGAGGTACAGAAAATTTGGAGGGACTCTTTTTCCATGTCTCAGAGAGTAATGAAACCTGCAAATTTGAGGAGGAACCACCTATTTACAGTCTATAGGGTTTATTGGACTCCAGCTAAACTATCCAGGGTTATGTCAGATCATTTCTACTGCCCTAGGTGTAAATTTCCGGCAGCGGACGATCGACATATGTTTATTGACTGTCCAAAGATCTCTAGCAACTGGGGGTCTATATGCAGCTTTTTTGAGGAGGTCTTACATGTACCGATCATATGCTGCCCTAGACTGTTTTTTTTTGGTCTTCTACCGGGTTATAATACGAATGCTGCCTCACAATTTGTGTTTTATGTGATAGTTATAGCCTGAAGAGAAATCTGTAGTCAATGGAAGTCTGAGGCCCCACCTAGATTTGCGGACTGTCTAAAAAACATCACGATGATTAGTCAGTCAGACATGGCCTGTGACGATGCGAGTACCAATAAGATCTGGTCTCCACTAATGGCCTGGGTGAAGAAATAACAACATTGGTCCAATGATTATGCCAGGGGTCTGTGGTCCAGTCCTCCCTAGTACCCATTATGTTTCTTGGTAGTGAACGGGAGTTGGATAAGGAGACAGCCTTCCTCTGGGGGAACCCGGTTGGCTGTACACAGTCCACGAGGGCAGAAATCGAGCTGGCCTGTGTGAAAGGTACGGAGAGTTCCCATCTAGAGCAAATATCATTTGGTGGCACATATGAGAACAAAAAAAAAATATATAAGAATAAAGATAGTATTGAATTATCTAAAATTAAATTTGATCAGATTGAAGAAGTGAAACAAATTGCTCATTGTTCAGTTCGTTTTTTGCTTGTTAAAGATTTATATGTCCATAGAAAACAGTTTCTAGTTTCTCTGGCATATGCAGTGGCTATTCATAAATCTCAAGGTTTAAGTGTAGACAGTGCTTTGGTGAACATTGGAAGTACCGTGTTTAAAGAGGGAATGGCATATGTTGCTTTGTCCCGAATCAGAACTTTATCTGGTTTGTTTTTGATTGATTTTGATGACACAAAGGTTACTGCAGATGCAAACTGTGTAAAAGAGTATAATAGGTTAAGAAGCGTGTATCCTCCCAATTTAGGTCAATATCCTGTATTTGAAAAGCGTGTGATAGGTCGAAAAAGAAGGTATGAGAATATCTCTAGTGAACGTATGGAGAAGGGAAAAAAACAAGATAATGTTGTGATTGCAAGTAAAAAGAAAAAGGACACTGTTGAAGAGATTGTTGGTTATCCGTTTGAAAATAGTTCAGGTATCAACTGCTATGCTAATGTAGTCGTCAATGTTGTTTTTTTTCTTGAAGGTTTGCAACAGCAAATTATGGAGAATCGGGAAAAAAGATGTTGTTCCTTGTTGTATTGTGTTTATGAAAAATTGAGAACTGATAAAAGTAAAATACAAAGCATTTGTAAAATTCGTAATATTTTAGATGTATGTTCTGGTTCTACACAATTTACGTAGAATATCCAACAAGATGTTCAGGAATTTCTAATGTATATGCTTACCATATTGGAAAATGAAGGCATAGAAATTGAAAATCATTTTGGCCTTTGTTATAAATGGAAACATTATTGTGAACATTGTATGTTTACATGTAGCACTAACATAGACACTGAAAGATTTATATCTTTGACATTACCAGACTGTAAATCAGTGTCTTTCAACAAATTAGTTAAAGCAGCAAATTAGAACATGGAGTGTAGGCAATGCAACTCAGAAATGTTATCAACATTATTTTTACAAAGATATGGACAATATATAATTTTAATGATGCAACGTGGTACAGCTGATGGAAGAAAATTGAACATTTTAATAAAACATTTTGTAGCAAGTCAACTATCAATATCAGGAAGGACTTTTGTAGCAGTAGCAATAAGTTTCCATGATGGTCCTTCCACAACATCTGGACATTACACTGCCTATTTAAAATGTGATAAAGGCTGGACATATTGTAATGATGCTCAGGTGGTTTTTAAACAACGTTTGCCAAGCGAATTACCAAATTCCTACCTAATATTTTTAAAGCCAAAGTTTTAGTATCATAATTCGGCCTCTGAGGAATTTATTAATATGTATTATTACGATTACTGTTGGACAATTTAAATAAAAAGGATTTCAATAATGCCATTTGGCCTCGAGGAAAGGTGTATCTTTGAATTAAGGACTTTTTCTTGGACATTCTCTCAGCGTATATTTTTAAGTACAACATTTAAAATAGAAAATTTTCTTAGTAGTAAGTATTTTATATATTTGTGATTTGTATTATATGGTATGTTATTGAGGATGTAGTCTTGGGTTTTTAAAAAAAATCTTATTGATTATTTTTTTTTGCCCACTGTTAAGTGATGAGTACGATTGAAATCACTGATTCCAGTGAAATTCAATATATTCTGAGAACAGCAAAAAAGGCAAAGAAAATAATTTGTAAAATGTTAAAATTATGCTGTGTTGTAAAAAATGTATTTTTATATATTATAACTATATTTTTTCTTCTCTTTCACAGATCCTAATTCTAAAATATGAAATTTTCAGAATTGTTGATTATAAAAAACAACTGAAAAAATTGTGTAGCATTTTTTATTTCTATTACTGTGAAGGTAAGTTTAACTAAGTATTAAAATGCACAATGGCCTGTGTTTGCACACAGGTGAAGAAAGGGGAGATGGACGGAGTAGATATGTGTGGAAAGATGCTCTGTGGACGTTTTAACTTTCAGGATAAAGTTAACATGAATATTGAGTGTCGCTGGGAGCCAACTAACCCACCAGATATGTGCAGAAAGTGCCAGAGAGTTCCACTGCAGAGAGGTATAAAATAGGACATAGCTTCAGAACACCTCTCTGCAACGCACTTAAATGGTATTCAATAGAGAGACATGGTGGACTAGTAGGGCCCAGGGACTTTCAGGATTAAAACAGACAAAATTCCTTAACTTAAAACACGTCACAGGGTGTGCTTGCACATGTCACTTCAGGCCCCATCCCTTCCCTTCACTAATCTATAAACGTGTCCTATCAGTTTGCCAAAACGTAAGTACTTACAAATGTATCTTATTCTCTGTTTGCAGTACTGAAATTACTCTACTTATTACTCATATAGTTAAGGATAGGCCTAGCCATTAACCCTAGTACAAATTAATTTCTTTATATACTATGCAAGCAAATCTGATAGAAGCTAGAAAGTATTAATTCAGTCTTGAAAACACCCAGTTTATACCTATATAGTTTTGGAATCTCACTGTCATAGGATATCGTGTGACATGAAAAAAAAAGATTTGATTGGTTCATCAAATTTCCCATGGTACCTATTGAAGAATTGCAATCATTTCAATCATTCTTCTTTGAGCATCATTGGAGACATAACTCTGTGCTTACCTCCTATCACTCTCATGCAATTTTTCAAACAAGGAACTAACAATATGTTCTTATTGTAACAGTCTGTCAATACCTAAGCACTTATGCAACAAATTTAGAAGCATCCTGTGCCAACAACATGTCACTTTTTGTAACATAGTTCTAGTGCAAAACACTCTTACATATTTACAAAGACAGGAAAAGGCAGTCTGTGTACCTTTTCTTCTCCATGTAAATACAACATACCACTTTGCGTTGAAAGGGCGTTCTATAGGCTTTACTATGTGTGTTTGCACAGAAGACTCATAGGACAAGATACATCTTCAGATTTATCAGAAATTATAAATCTCATGTGTGTGAATATTGAAGCATCCTCCAATTGTTGTAGCAAGGCACAACAAAGAGATTTATTTTCATTTTGCTTTTTTCTTTCTCTTTCAATGCATGCTGCATTCCATGGCATACATTGTAAGAGGAAAATGCCTTTACTGATTGTTTTTGAGCAGGAAGGTGTCCCTTCCTGCACAAAAACAATCTCCACAGGACACAGACATCCTTGCACCATGGTGCAAGGGTGCCTGTGTCACGTCATGGCTGCAGTTTGTGCAGCAGTGCAGGGGGAAGCACAGAGTTGCAACATATTCATGTACATATGTTGCATCCCTATGATTCGGAAGTACCACAGCACACTGTAGTTAAAGAGCTTACAGTGTCATGCTGTAGCACTTCCTTATAGTTCTGCACTTATACATTCATCATACACTACAAATGCATTTATTCCGTCAATTATGCACTACACATACATTCATCTAAACTTTCACACACTAGCATACAAATGTAGCCCTTTTTTTAACCAGTGTAGTTAGTTCTAAAAAGAACTTAGTTTTATATATTTTTTTTGTTGATTTTTGAAAACTTTTTTTGATTTTTTGGTGTTTTTTTCAAAGGAAAAAAGTCAACTGGTCAAACAAAATCATGAACTTCAAGTGGGAAAAAAAACAACTCTGCACCAATGATTATCAATTGCTCGGCAAACCAAATCAACAGACTGCTCCCCATAGCAGAGCCATCTATTACACTTAGTGCAGTGTATTTTTACTTTGGCAAATTGGGGACGGATGTCCGGGTGTTGGTTGGACGGAGACATCCCCGAAGTGCTTGCTACTGCCGGCGTTGGTGGTGGGTTCTACCGGAGTCTTCTGCACTCCTCACGTGCTAGGTTTACCGGATGTAGGCATTTTAAGTGTTTTAACATGCTTGCGGTCCGCAAGAATATTTTTTGTTAGGGTCTCCACGTGACAGTACAGCACTACAAATTTTACAAGTGACCTTAGTAGCATTCACTTTTTTCTGTCCTTCTGGAAACATAAAAAATTTTCAGACAATGGAAGAATGCCTCTGAGGGTGTGGAGGTTCCTGTGCAAATTCTTCGGTGTCTGAATGCTCTGAATCAGATGATTCATGTGGTCCAGAAGCCATTGTTTCTCATTGCAAATCCAAAGTAGGCAATCACCGAAAAATTAGGTTCTTCTCAGTAGAGTTGTTGCTCCAAAGAAAGTCTAAGAAGAATGATTGAAATGGGTGGGGTCCGTCAATAGTTACAATAGGAAGTGTTATGAACCAATGAAATCTCTTTTTCTGGTCACATGGGATCCGCGCACCATGCGCACACGCACACGCACCCAGCGTGACTTCGTGAAATTACATTTCAAAGTAATATAAGTTTATTAAAAGTAAAAAAATATAATTTTTTACAATAACTCAGATAATGTCTTGCTTTAGTATTTATAATAAATACATATATATATATCTTTTTAGGCATAACTTTTATTTGCGGATTTGCGAAACCCAGCGCGTCAAGTACTTATATGATGTCACGCGGAACCGTGCGAACTTCGCGTAACATAATACGTATATGTCGCGTACGGCTTGAAGTCGCATATCAATCGCATAGCAATCGCGCAGGATAATGCGTACCCATCGCACATCCTACACGGATCCTAGAAAACAATCCTAAAAAGGCGGCTAGGATTCCACGCAGTAAACGAGAAAGGTACACTTTGGGTGCGCGACTCCAAAAATATATATATTTTTTTAACCCCTTCTGTGCCCATGACGAGCTGGACTTGTCAGGGAGCACAGTCGCGCTGTGCCCATGACGAGTCCAGCTCGTCATGGCACCCACCCACGGGGGAAGCACTGGCGCTCCCCCCGTGATTGGTCGATTTATTTATTTTTTACTGGGAAGGCAGGGGAAAACCTTCCCCTGCCTCCCCCCGCCCCCCCGCGTCATCAATGACGTCAGCGCGCGAGCCGCGCTGACGTCATTGGAGGTTTCCCCTTTGCTCTCCGAGGCGCAGGAAGCCATTTGCTTCCTGCGCGTCGGAGAGTAAAGGTGAGTTTTGGGGCTGGGGAGGGTTTTTTTTTGCATCGGTGGGTTTGGGTTAGGGTGGGGGTACTTTGGTATGCCCAGGCATGCCACGAGGCTCGGCTTCATTCGTGTGTGCCTGTTGTTGCTTCCCTGTGAAATGGATTCAAATTTGAAACACGCTCGTCTTTCTAGTTGCTTCCCTGTGAAATGGATCCAAAAATGCCGAGAAATGCCCTTCTTTTTAATTTTTCAAATCCAAAGTGCAGCAGCATGATTTTTGCATCGGTGGGTTTGGGTTAGGGTGGGGGCACTTTGGTATGCCCAGGCATGCCACGAGGCTCGGCTTCGTTCGTGTGTGCCTGTTGTTGCTTCCCTGTTAAATGGATCCAAATTTGAAAAACGCTCGTCTTTCTAGTTGCTTCCCTGTGAAATGGATCCAAAAATGCCGAGAAATGCCCTTCTTTTTAATTTTTCAAATCTAAAGTGCAGCAGCATGTAGAGAAATAGAATTTCTTATATGAGAATTAAATGCCTGACTAATAGCAAGACAGAGGGGTTGCAAAGTGGCCAGATTGTTTTTTTTTACATCCAAATACACCAGCATTACTTTACAGAGTTTGCCAGTGAAGTGCTACTTTCATTTTCTCGTCTTTCTTTGAAGAGCATTGTTGTTTCCAGGTTGTGAGAGTGCACCATTCCTGGAGGTACTGCAATACCTGGTTGATGGGTGGATTGGAAAACACAATGGTGGCGATTACGATCCGGTAAAAAAAATCCCCGTACGACTCGTATCCGGTCTTTTTACCGTACGAATCGTACAAGTGCCGTACAAACTGCCAAGTACGATTCGCATGGGAAAAAGTCCATACGAATCGCATTGGGAATCATTCCCCACACGTCCTCGGGTCGGAAAATGTGTCCGACACGTCCTCGGACGATTTACCGTACAAATGTGAAAAGTGAAGTCCGACCGCGGAATTACGATCCATTCCGTGCGTCCGATGTTACAACCGTATGGAAAAAACACCGTCCGCACCGAACTCCCATAGCAACCATGGAGACATGTGCCCTGTGCCCGCATACGCGCCGACCCCCCCAGCCCCCGTACGTACGCGCCGACCCCCCCAGCCCCGTATGTACACGCCGACCCCCCCCCAGCCCCCGTATGTACGCGCCGTACCCCCCCCGCCCCCGTCCGTACGCGCCGACCCCCCCAGCCCCCGTATGTATGCGCCGACCCCCCCAGCCCCCGTACGTACGTGTCGTACCCCCCGTGTATGTACACCCACATACGTGTCGTACCCCCCGTGTATGTACACCCGTGTACGTGACGTACCCCCCGTGTATGTACACCTGTGTACGTTCGAGTCGTACCCCCACCCGTGTATGTACGGTGCGTACCCCCCCGTGTATGTACACCCGTGTACGTGTCGTACCCCCCCGTGTATGTACACCCGTGTATGTGTCATACCCCCCCGTGTATGTACACCCGTGTACGTTCGAGTTGTACCCCCACCCGTGTATGTACGGTGCGTACCCCCCGTGTATGTACACCCGTGTACGTGTCGTACCCCCCGTGTATGTACACCCGTGTACGTTCGAGTCGTACCCCCACCCGTGTATGTACGGTGCGTACCCCCAGCGCGTGGGGGTACGACTCGAACGTACATGGGTGTACATACACGGGGGGTACGACACGTACACGGGTGTACATACACGGGGGTACGACACGTACGTGGGTGTACATACACGGGGGGTACGACACGTACACGGGTGTACATACACGGGGGGTACGACATGTACACGGGTGTACATACACGGGGGTACGCACCGTACATACACGGGTGGGGGTACGACTCGAACGTACACGGGTGTACATACACGGGGGTACGACACGTACACGGGTGTACATACACGGGGGGTACGACACGTACGTGGGTGTACATACACGGGGGTACGACACGTACGTACGGGGGCTGGGGGGGTCGGCGCGTACGGACGGGGGTGGGGGGGTACGGCGTGTACTCACGGGGGCTGGGGGGGGGTGGCGCGTACATACGGGGGCTGAGGGGGGGGTCGGCGCGTACGGACGGGGGCGGGGGGGTACGGCACATACATACGGGGGCTGGGGGGGGTACGGTGCGTACTAACGGGGGCTGGGGGGGGTACGGCGCGTACTCACGGGGGCTGGGGGGGGTACGGCGCGTACAGACGGGGGCGGGGGGGGGTACGGCGCGTACCGGGCCACCTACTCTGGTCGTTTCGCGCCGTACTTCGCTTTTCCGGCACTTTTTGGGTGCCGTGAAAATATCGCCGTCCGGAACTGCTGTCGGTCCGAATCGTACTTCCTGGGTCGTGAAACGCTGACTCACAGCGTCCCGACGTCACGTCACAGCATTCCCGGATCACATTCGTACGTATATTTTCGTCGGTCGGTTTTTTTTACGAAGCGTACGGAAATGGTGTTTCCGTGCGAATCGTAATTCCATGTTTGTAAAGTTTTCCAACCGGCTACGAGTCGGACGGAGAAAACTCTCCGACCGACGGTTCGTACCCGGTTTTTACCGGATCGTAATCGGCACCAATGTGTACCATGGCTCTGTGTTTATGGATGTGGTCTTTTTATACCATACTGCTTACGTTTTGTAAGGATGTAAGCAATGGACAGTGAAACGGTTCCCTTCATGGCTTCAGGTGAAACCACTCGCTGATTTCTGAATAGTGAGTGAGAGATCGTTTAGGTAACCATGTTGTTTCTGCTTACATTTCACATGCTTTGCATTCCCTATGAGTGGTTGCTTTTTTTTTTTTTTTTAGGCAGCATATTACTCTTATCAAGTGCATAATTTGAATTGAGCCACATCCAAGTGTTTATAGCGGGCACAATTAGGTTATAGCTGAAGGCAGTGCGAGTTTCTCTCAGTGGGCAAGTATGGTGTTCAGTGGGGATGTGGCACTATGGCCAGAGCTGTGGAATTTGGAACTGGGGAACCGGGTTCCGCATTCATGACAAGTCCACCACACCACTGTACTGAGGGAGCACATTCCCATGCTAGACCGTAGAAGACCCCACTAGACCTTAGAAGGCTTGATGTCTTAGCACAAGCAGGTGTACCCTTGTGGTGTCAATTGTGGGTTAACCTTGAAGGCCTGTCCACCACAATCCATACTGAAGTTCATCTCCAGTTTTGCGGGCAGGCCTAAGAAGCAGCACACCCTAGAGCAACAGTGATCCAGTCCCTGTGACTGTCACTGAGGTCACATGAACCTTGAGCAGGTTAGGGCGATGCGAACGGTGTGACCTCACTGGGTACCTATTTCGGTGGGTGTTTGTATTGTGCTGAGGGGATTACCAGGTAATTATTCACGCAGCTCTCTGATGGATGTCACATGAGGTAAAATACTGCAATAAATGGCAGACACTCTGAAAACAAGAGCAAACTTTATGTTACATGAGGCAATGGTGGTAATTGTGCATGTATCAAAAGCAAACAAAATACAAGAGGTAGCAAACAATACGTTACAAGAGGAAAAGTGACATGTGTGCAAGTTACCAAAGAGTACAAAGTACAAGTAGAGGTATAAAAGTGCAATAAATGGCAGACACTCAAAACACAGGAACACACTGGGAAGGCACTTCTACGGGCATGGAGAACAGAATTTCCTATAATGTAAAGACTTCCTTCAGACAATAGAGAGGGTGTGAATTAAGTTTGGAAGTGTCTTTGCA
The DNA here is from genome assembly GCF_964204655.1 of Triturus cristatus. Lineage (NCBI taxonomy): Eukaryota > Metazoa > Chordata > Amphibia > Caudata > Salamandridae > Triturus > Triturus cristatus. Next base: position 685,630,103 of record NC_140587.1, read on the forward strand.
GGAGGAGAACTTTGAGGTCAGTTTTGAAGGACTGGGAAGAGGGAGGGGGTGGTCCGGAGCTGAGGCTGAGTTCCCGATTCTCGTGCGTTGCTTGTAAAGGATTGGGCCATCGATCTTTCCTTCTTGAAAGTGGGAGGTTCAAGTGATAAATTTTGCGCAGTACGTGATGGTCTAGAGCATTATATGCATATGTGACAATAACGTTTTTTTCTCCTTTTTATTCTAGTCTAAAGCTTTTGATGCCTGATTCCAGTTTCGACAGTGGTTGTTCTGCAGTTTTGTGTAGTTGCATTGTTTTGGTAAGAATTTTTTTTTGTTGTATTTACTCCAAATGAGTAATATTGTAATGTCTGAATGAATTTTTTTGTAAGTGATGTCATAATGGCGGCATATTTAGTTAGTGGTTTGAGCATGAAATTCTTTGCAATGTGTTTTGCATAGTCTTATGTGTAATTGCTTTTCTCTTTCTTTTTTAGTGGGATATTGTTGATCCATACTGTGTCTGTACAGAGTAGGTGGTGGTGAGTGGTTTAGCTGCCTCTGGCAAGTGAGTGGTATTGTTTTGGAGTTATATGAGTTTTTGATAAAGGAGCTTTTTGTTTATTACTTATTTTACAAAGTGTTTGTTGTTGTTGACTTGTTTGACAAGTTACCTTTATTAGTAAGCAATATGGCTAGCGTAGAATGACTGCTCAACAGGTGGTTGGTATGCTTCTTGAATCTTTCTCTGAGCATGATTATGAGACTGACAGTGCATCTGAGGGAGAGGAGGGAGGGGAAGATTCTGGCAGTGAGTTTTCTCTCAACATGGAATCATCAGATGATGAAGGTACTCTCAGTGCAGATGAAGGTACTCTTGGTGTGGATGAAGCAACTCTCAGTGCGGATGAAG